>NC_087369.1:114347788-119331787 GCF_030014295.1 Loxodonta africana | reverse complement strand
ATCTGACCGTGACTCCAGTGGGCCAGACCCCCTGGGGGCATTCTCCACACAGCCAGCACACATAGGCGACGCGCCCTGCGGAAATCTCAGATATAATAGTCATTCCAAGCAAGACAAGCAACTCTGGCTATACTCTGAGGTGCTACTCTCCTATCTCTCTGATCCCTCCCCCACCCTCCCCAGGCGGCTTCATTAACATCCGAATAGCCTGAGCCAGAGGGAGAACTCTGATAGGGATCTGACTGCATTTTTTTTAAGCGGATTTTTTGGAAAAACTAGTTTCCCAGTGATGGCTCGGAGACAGCAGTCCATATCAAACCACATAAAGAAGCAGACCATGACAGCTTCTCCAACCCCCCAAACAAAAGAATCAAAATCTTTCCCAAATGAAGATACAATTCTGGAATTATCAGATACAGAATATAAAAAACTAATTTACAGAATGCTTAAAGACATCACAAATGAAATAAGGCAAACTGCAGAAAAAGCCAAGGAACACACCGATAAAACTGTTGAAGAACTCAAAAAGATTACTCAAGAACATAGTGGAAAAATTAATAAGTTGCAAGAATCCATACAGAGACAGCATGTAGAAATCCAAAAGATTAACAATAAAATTAAAGAATTAGACAACGCAATAGGAAGTCAGAGGAGCAGACTCGAGCAATTAGAATGCAGACTGGGATATCTGGAGGACCAGGGAATCAACACCAACATAGCTGAAAAAAAATCAGATAAAAGAATTAAAAAAAATGAAGAAACCCTAAGAATCATGTGGGACTCTATCAAGAAGGATAACTTGTGGGTGATTGGAGTCCCAGAACAGGGAGGGGGGACAGAAAACACAGGGCAAATAGTTGAAGAACTCCTGACACAAAACTTCCCTGACATCATGAAAGACGAAAGGATATCTATCCAAGATGCTCATCGAACCCCATTTAAGATTGATCCAAAAAGAAAAACACCAAGGCATATTATCATCAAACTCGCCAAAACCAAAGATAAAGAGAAAATTTTAAAAGCAGCCAGGGAGAAAAGAAAGGTTTCCTTCAAGGGAGAATCAATAAGAATAAGTTCAGACTACTCAGCAGAAACCATGCAGGCAAGAAGGGAATGAGACGACATATACAGAGCACTGAAGGAGAAAAACTGCCAACCAAGGATCATATATCCAGCAAAACTCTCTCTGAAATATGAAGGCGAAATTAAGATATTTACAGATAAACACAAGTTTAGAGAATTTGCAAAAACCAAACCAAAGCTACAAGAAATACTAAAGGATATTGTTTGGTCAGAAAACCAATAATATCAGATATCAGCACAACACAAGGTCACAAAACGGAACATCCTGATATCAACTCAAATAGGGAAATCACAAAAACAAATTAAGATTAATTAAAAGAAATGCTCATAACAGGGAATCACTGAAGTCAGTATGTAAAAGATCCCAGTAATCAAAAAGAGGGACTAAATACAGGTGGCATAGAACTGCCATATGGAGAGTGATACAAGGTGATAGAGAACAATACAAATTAGGTTTTTACTTAGAAAAATAGGGGTAAATAATCAGGTAACCACAAAGAGGTATAACAACTCCATAACTCAAGATAAAAGCCAAGAAAAATGTAACGACTCAACAAACATAAAGTCAAACACTACGAAAATGAGAATCTCACAATTTACTAAGAAAAACGTCTCAGCACAAAAAAGTATGTGGAAAAATGAAATTGCCAACAACACACATGAAAAGGCATCAAAATGACAACACTAAAAACTTATTTATCTATAATTACGCTGAATGTAAATGGACTAAATGCACCAATAAAGAGACAGAGAGTCACGGACTGGATAAAGAAACACGATCCATCTATATGCTGCCTACAAGAGACACACCTTAGACTTAGAGACACAAACAAACTAAAACTCAAAGGATGGAAAAAAATATATCAAGCAAACAATAAGCAAAAAAGAAGAGGAGTAGCAATATTAATTTCTGACAAAATAGACTTTAGACTTAAATCCGCCACAAAGGATAAAGAAGGACACTATATAATGATAAAAGGGACAATTGATCAGGAAGACATAACCATATTAAATATTTATGCACCCAATGACAGGGCTGCAAGATACATAAATCAAATTTTAACAGAATTGAAAAGTGAGATAGACACCTCCACAATTATAGTAGGAGACTTCAACACACCACTATCGGAGAAGGACAGGACATCCAGTAAGAAGCTCAATAGAGACACGGAAGACCTACTTACAACAATCAACCAACTTGACCTCATAGACTTATACAGAACTCTCCACCCAACTGTTGCAAAATATACTTTTTTTTCTAGTGCACATGGAACATTCTCTAGAATAGACCACATATTAAGTCATAAAACAAACCTGTGCAGAGTCCAAAACATCGAAATATTACAAAGCATCTTCTCAGACCACAAGGCAATAAAACTAGAAATCAATAACAGAAAAACTAGGGAAAAGAAATCAAATACTTGGAAAATGAACAATACCCTCCTGAAAAAAGACTGGGTTATAGAAGACATCAAGGAGGGAATAAGGAAATTCATAGAATGCAACGAGAATGAAAATACTTCCTATCAAAACCTCTGGGACATAGCAAAAGCAGTGCTCAGAGGCCAATTTATATCAATAAATGCACACATACAAAAAGAAGAAAGAGCCAAAAGCAGAGAACTGTCCCTACAACTTGAACAAATAGAAAGTGAGCAACAAAAGAACCCATCAGGCACCAGAAGAAAACAAATAATAAAAATTAGAGCTGAACTAAATGAATTAGAGAACAGAAAAACAATTGAAAGAATTAACAAAGCCAAAAGCTGGTTCTTTGAAAAAATTAACAAAATTGATAAACCATTGGCTAGACTGACTAAAGAAATACAGGAAAGGAAACAAATAACCCGAATAAGAAGCGAGAAGGACCACATCACAACAGAACCAAATGAAATTAAAAGAATCATTTCAGATTACTACGAAAAATCGTACTCTAACAAATTTGAAAACCTAGAAGAAATGGATGAATTCTTAGAAAAACGCTACCTACCTAAACTAACGCATTCAGAAGTAGAACAACTAAATAGACCCATAACAAAAAAAGAGATTGAAACGGTAATCAAAAAACTTCCAACAAAAAAAAGCCCTGGCCCGGACGGCTTCACTGCAGAGTTCTACCAAACTTTCAGAGAAGAGTTAACACCACTACTACTGAAGGTATTTCAAAGCATAGAAAAGGACAGAATACTACCCAACTCATTCTATGAAGCCACCATCTCCCTGATAACCACAACCAGGTAAAGACATTACAAAAAAAGAAAATTACAGACCTATATCCCTCATGAACATAGATGCAAAAATCCTCAACAAAATTCTAGCCAATAGAATCCAACAACACTTCAAAAAAATAATTCACCATGATCAAGTGGGATTTATACCAGGTATGCAATGCTGGTTTAATATCAGAAAAACCATTAATGTAATCCATCACATAAATAAAACAAAAGATAAAAACCACATGATCTTATCAATTGATGCAGAAAAGGCATTTGACAAAGTCCAACACCCATTTATGATAAAAACTCTTACCAAAAGAGGAATTGAAGGAAAATTCCTCAACATAATAAAGGTTTTTATGCAAAGCCAACAGCCAATATCACTCTAAATGGAGAGAACCTGAAAGCATTTCCCTTGAGAACGGGAACCAGACAAGGATGCCCTTTATCACCGCTCTTATTCAACATCGTGCTGGAAGTCCTAGCCAGGGCAATTAGGCTAGACAAAGAAATAAAGGGTATCCGGATTGGCAAGGAGGAAGTAAAGTTATCACTATTTGCAGCTGACATGATCGTATACATGGAAAACCCTAAGGAATCCTCCAGAAAACTACTGAAACTAATAGAAGAGTTTGGCAGAGTCTCAGGTTATAAGATAAACATACAAAAATCACTTGGATTCCTCTACATCAACAAAAAGAACACCGAAGAGGAAATCACCAAATCAATACCATTCACAGTAGCCCCCAAGAAGATAAAATACTTAGGAATAAATCTTACCAAGGATGTAAAAGACCTATACAAAGAAAACTACAAAGCTCTACTACAAGAAATTCAAAAGGACATGCTTAAGTGGAGAAACATACCTTGCTCATGGATAGGAAGACTTAACATAGTAAAAATGTCTATTCTACCAAAAGCCATCTATACATATAACGCACTTCCGATCCAAATTCCAATGTCATATTTTAAGGGGATAGAGAAACAAATCACCAATTTCATATGGAAGGGAAAGAAGCCCCGGATAAGCAAAGCACTACTGAAAAAGAAGAAGAAAGTGGGAGGCCTCACTTTACCTGACTTCAGAACCTATTATACAGCCACAGTAGTCAAAACAGCCTGGTACTGGTACAACAACAGGCACATAGACCAATGGAACAGAATTGAGAACCCAGATATAAATCCATCCACGTATGAGCAGCTGATATTTGACAAAGGACCAGTGTCAGTCAATTGGGGAAAAGATAGTCTTTTTAACAAATGGTGCTGGCATAACTGGATATCCATTTGCAAAAGAATGAAACAGGACCCATACCTCACACCATGCACAAAAACTAACTCCAAGTGGATCAAAGACCTAAACATAAAGACTAAAACAATAAAGATCACGGAAGAAAAAATTGGGACAACCCTAGGAGCCCTAATATAAGGCATGAACAGAATACAAAACATTACCAAAAATGATGAAGAGAAACCCAATAACTGGGAGCTCCTAAAAATCAAACACCTATGCTCATCTAAAGACTTCACCAAAAGAGTAAAAAGACCACCTACAGACTGGGAAAGAATTTTCAGCTATGACATCTCCGACCAGCGCCTGATCTCTAAAATCTACATGATTCTGTCAAAACTCAACCACAAAAAGACAAACAACCCAATCAAGAAGTGGGCAAAGGATATGAACACACATTTCACTAAAGAAGATATTCAGGCAGCTAACAGATACATGAGAAAATGCTCTTGATCATTAGCCATTAGAGAAATGCAAATTAAAACTACGATGAGATTCCATCTCACACCAACAAGGCTGGCATTAATCCAAAAAACACAAAACAATAAATGTTGGAGAGGCTGCGGAGAGATTGGAACTCTTATACACAGCTGGTGGGAATGTCAAATGATACAACCACTTTGGAAATCTATCTGGCGTTATCTTAAGCAGTTAGAAACAGAACTACCATACAACCCAGAAATCCCACTCCTCAGAATATACCCTAGAGATACAAGAGCCTTCACACAGACAGATATATGCACACCCATGTTTATTGCAGCTCTGTTTACAATAGCAAAAAGCTGGAAGCAACCAAGGTGTCCATCAACGGATGAATGGGTAAATAAATTGTGGTATATTCACACAATGGAATACTACGCATCGATAAAGAACAGTGACGAATCTGTGAAACATTTCATAACATGGAGGAATCTGGAAGGCATTATGCTGAGTGAAATGAGTCAGAGGCAAAAGGACAAATATTGTATAAGACCACTATTATAAGATCTTGAGAAATAGTAAAAACTGAGAAGAACACATACTTCTGTGGTTACGAAGGGGGGAGGGAGGGAGGGAGAGGGTTTTTCATTGATTAATCAGTAAATAAGAACTGCTTTGGGTGAAGGGAAAGACAACACTCAATACATGGAAGGTCAGCTCAATTGGACTGGACCAAAACAAAGAAGTTTCCAGAATAAAATGAATGCTTCAAAGGTCAGCGGAGCAGGGGCGGGGGTCTGGGGAAAATGATTGGAGGGGACTTCTATGTCAATTGGCAAAATAATTCTATTATGAAAACATTCTGCATCCCACTTTGAAATGTGGCGTCTGGGGTCTTAAAGACTAACAAGTGGCCATCTAAGATGCATCAATTGGTCTCAACCCACCTGGAGCAAAGGAAAATGAAGAACACCAAGGTCACACGACAACTAGGAGCCCAAGAGACACAAAGGGCCACATGAACCAGAGACCTACATCACCCTGAGACCAGAAGAACTAGTTGGTGCCCGGCCACAGTCGATGACTGCCCTGACAGGGAGCACAGCAGAGGACCCCTGAGGGAGCAGGAGATCAGTGGGATGCAGACCCCAAATTCTCATAAAAAGAACAGACTTAATGGTCTGACTGAGACTAGAGGAATCCCGGCGGCCACGCTCCCCAGACTTTCTGTCGGCACAGGACAGGAACCATCCCCGAAGACAGCTCATCAGACATGAAAGGGACTGGTCAGCGGGTGGGAAAGTGATGCTGATGAAGAGTGAGCTAATTATATCAGGTGGACACTTGAGATTGTGTTGGCAGCTCTTGTCTGGAGGGGGGATGGGAGGATAGAGAGAGAGGGAAGCTGGCAAAATGGTCACGAAAGGAGAGACTGAAAGGGCTGACTCAATAGGGGAAGAGCAGGTGGGAGTACGGAGTAAGATGTATGTAAACTTATATGTGACAGACTGATTGGATTTGTAAACGTTCACTTGAAGCTTAATAAAAGTTAATAAAAAAAAAACAGGAAGAGTTACAGAACTTGGTCACTGATTGGATGTTGGGATTGAAGGAAGAAGAGTTAAGAATGACACCTAATTTTATGACTTGGGTGACAGGGTACAAGATGGTACAATTGACCACAATAAGTAATAAAGAAGCCCTAAGCTTTAAGGGGAAA
Organism: Loxodonta africana; assembly: GCF_030014295.1. NCBI lineage: Eukaryota > Metazoa > Chordata > Mammalia > Proboscidea > Elephantidae > Loxodonta > Loxodonta africana. The sequence continues at coordinate 119,325,057 of NC_087369.1, read as the reverse complement.
GATAAGTTCATTTTTGGACATTTGGAAGTTCTGAAGACATCTAAAGGCTTGCATCCAAAAGATATTTGGATATACGGCCTAGAGCACTTTCTGTGATTAGGAAAATGTTCTATATCTATGCTGTCCAATACGGTCACCACTAGCCAAATGTGGCTTTTGTGTGCTTAAAATGTGGCTTGTATGACTGAGGAACTGAATTTTTAATTAATTAATTCTAATTAAAATAGCCATATGTGGCTAGTGGCTACTGTACTGAACAATGTAAGTCTAGAGCTAAGAATGGCTTTTGCATTTTTAAGTGGTTGAAAAAAATAAAAAGAATAATATTTTGTGATATGTGAAAATTATATAAAATTTAGATTTCAATGTCCATAAATAAATTCTTATAGAAACATAAAAAAAAAAAACTGCTGGGTGATGGAAGAAATCAAGGATGGAATAAAAAAATAAATCTTAGTATCAAAAGAGAATGAAAACAAAACACATTTACCAACACTTTTGGGACACAGCAAAAGCAGTGCTTAGGGGTCAATTTATAGCAATAAATGCACACATCAAACAAGAAGAGCCAAAATGAAAATGTTAGCCTTACAATTCAAACAAATAGAAAGAGAGCAGCAAAAGTAGCCCTCAGGCACAAGAAGAAAGGAAATAATAAGGATTAGAGCAGAAATAAATAAGAGACCAGAAAAAGCATAGAAAGGAATAAGAAGACCAAAAGTTCGTTCTTTGAAAAGATCAACAAAATAGAAAACCACTGGCCAAACTGACAAAAGAAAAGCAGAAGAGGAAGCAAATGATCCAAATACGAAATGAGAGGGGCGATATAGCACAACAGACCCAACTGAAATAAAAACGATCGTAACAGAATACTATAAAAAACTATATTCCAACTGATTTGAGAACCTAGAGGGAACACACTACCTACCTAAACTAACACAAGCTGAGATAGAAAACCTGAATAGATCCATAACAATAGAAGAGACTGAAGAGGTAATAATAATAAAATAACAACAACAACAAAAGGCCTGACCCAGATGGCTTCACTGTAGAATTCTACAAAACTTTCAGAGAAAAGCTCACACCAGTACTACTCAAACTATTTCAGAGCACAGAAAAGGAAGGAGTACTTTCAAATTCTTTCTAAGAAGCCAACACAACCCCGATACAAAAGCCAGGCAAAGATACCACAAAAAAAAAAAACTTCAGTCCAATATCCCTCACGCACATAGGTGCAAAAATTATCAACAAAATTCTAGCCAATAGAATGCAACAGCATATGAGAAAAATAATATATCATGACCAAATGGGATTCATAACAGGTTATTTTTTTTTTTTATGCCTGGCTCAACATTACAATCAGTCAATGTAATCCGCCACATAAATAAAACAAAAGGATCACATGGTCATACCAATCGACTCAGAAAAGGCATTTGACAAAGTCCAACACAAATTCCTGATAAAAACTCTCAGCAAAATAGGAATACAAGGGAAATTCTTTAACATGGTAAAGGAGATTTATAAAAAACCAACAGCCAACATCATTTTAAATGGAGAGAGACTAAAAGCATTCCCATTGAGAATGGGAACCACACAAGTATGTCTTTATCATCACTTTCATTCAACATCTTGCTGGAAGTCCTAGCTGACCAATAAGACAAGAAAAAGAAATAAAGGGCATCCAAACTGGTAACGAAGAGGTAAGGAAGATGAAATGGTCTTATATACGGAAAACCCCAGAATATCCACAAGACCGATACTGGAACTAATAGAAGACTTCAGCAAAGTAGCATGATACAAGATTAACATACAAAAATCAGTTGGATTCCTCTACACCAGCAAAGAGAACTTTGAAAAGGAAAGCACCAAATCAATACCATTTGCAATAGTCCTCAATAAGATAAAGTACTTGGGAATAAATCTAATTAGTGATGTAAAAGATCGATACAAAGAAAACTACAAAACACTATCGCAAGAAACCAAAAGAGACCTACATAAGTGGAAAAACATACCTTGTTTATGGATGGGAAGACTCAACATTGTGAAAATGTAAATTCTACCCAAAGTGACCTATAGATACCATGCAATTCCAATCCAAATTCCAACAGCATTCTCTAATGAGATGGAGAAACAAATCAACTTTATAGGGACAGATAAGAGCCCCGGGATAAGTAAAGCATTTTTGAAGAAGAACAAAGTGGGAGGCCTCATACTACCTGATTTTAGAATCTATTATACAGCCATGTAGTCAAAACAGCCTGGTACTGATATAACAACAGACATGTAGACCAATGGAACAGAATTGAGGACCCAACATAAATCCATTCATCTATAAGCAGCTGATATTTGACAAAGGGCCAAAGTCTGTTAAATGGGGAAAAGACAGCCTCTTTAAAAAATAGTGCAGGCATAACAGGATGTCCATCTGTAAAAAGTGAAATGATGCATACTTCACACCATATACAAAAACTAACTCAAAATGGATCAAAGACCTAAATATAAACTCTAAAATGATAAAGATCATGGAGAAAAAAATAGAGACAATGATAGGCTCCCTAATACATGGCATACGTAGTATACAAACCATAACTAACAATGCACAAACACCAGAAGAGAAACTAGATAACAGGAAACTCCTAAAAATTAAACACTGCTCATCAAAAGATTTCACCAAAAAAATAAAAAGAGGACCTGCCGAATGAGAAAAATTTTTTGGCTATGACATATCTGACAAGGGTCTAAGCTCTAAAATCTACAAAGTACTTCAACACCTCTGTAACAAGAAGACAATCCAATTAAAAAAGGGCAAAGGATATGAGCAGACACTTCATCAAAGATGGCATTAAGGCAGCTAACAGAACCACAAGGATATGCTGGCGATCATTAGCCTTTAGAGAAATGCAAATCAAAGCTACAATGAGATACAGTCTCACCCCTACAATATTGGCACTAATTCAAAAAACAGAAAATTACAAATGTTGGTGAGGTTGTGGGATGATTGGAACTCTTATGCACTGCTGGTGGGAATGTAAAATGTTACAACTACTTTGGGAAATGATATGGTGCTTTCGTAAAAAGCTAGAAATAGAAATACCATATGATTCATCAATCGCACTACTAGGAATATAAAAACAAAAAAAGAAAAAGAAAAAGACAAATCCGTTGCTGAGTCAATTTCGACTCATAGCAGAATAGAACTGCCCCATAGAGTTTCCAAGGAGCACCTGGTAGATTCAAACTGCTGACCTTTTGCTTAGCAGCCGTAGCACTTAACCACTATGCTATCAGGGTTTCCCCTGGAATATACCCTAGAGAAATAAGAGCTGTCACACTAATACACATATGTACACCCATGTCAACTGAGGCACTATTCACAAGAGAAAAACAATGTAAATGACCTAAATGTCATCAACAGATGAGTAGATAAACGAAACATGGTGCATATACATATGGTATGTAATGCTATGCAACAATAAGGAACAATGAGGAATACACAAAACGTCTGAAAACGTGGAGGGCATTATGCTGAGTGAAATAAGTCAGTTACAAAAGGACAAATATTGTGTGAAATCACTATTATAAGAACTCAAGAAAAAGCTTAAAAAAACTTTTTTTTTTTTTAAGAACTCAAGAAAAAGCTTACACAAGAAAAATACGTTGTCTGATGGTTCCTAGGGTGGGGAGGAGTAGGGAGGGGAAATCATTAACTAGACGGTAGATAAGCGTCAACTTTGGTGAAAGGGAGAACAGCACAATATATGGGAAGTCTGCACAACTGGACCAAAGCAAGAGCAAAGAAGTTTCCCAGACACATCCAAACACCTGAGGGACTGAGTTGATGAGGCTGGGAGCTGGGGATCATAGTCTAGGGGGACATCTAGGTCAATTGGCATAACATAGTTCATAAGAAAAATATTCTACATCCCTCTTTGGTGAGTACCATCTGGGGTTTTAAAAGCTTGTAAGCATTCATCTGAGATACATCTATTGGTCCCATTCCATTCAGAGCAAAAGAGAATGAAGAAAACCAAGGACACAAGGAAAATATTAGCCCAAAGGCCTAACGGACCACATGAACCAGAGCCTCCACCAGCCTGAGCCCAGAAGAACTAGATGATGCCCTGATTCCACCATGACCACTCTGACAGGGATCGCAACAGAAAGTCCCAGACATAGTGGGAGAAAAATGTAGCATAGAATTCAAATTCACAAAAAAAGACTACTTATTGGTTTGACAGCGACAGGAGGAACCCCTGAGACTACGGCACCTGGAAACCCTGCTTACTCAGAACTGAAACCACTTTCAAAGTCCACTTTTCAGACAAAGATTAGACAAGCCTATCAAACAAATATAATACATGTGAGGACTTGCTTCTTAGTTCAATCAAATAAAGGAGATCAAATGAGCAAATGCTGCCCAAAAGCAAGATCACAAGGCAGGAAGGGACAGGAACTGGATGAATGGACACAGGGAAACTGAGGTGGAAAGGGGGAGGATACTGTCACTTTGTGGGGATTGCAACAAATATCACAAAACAAAATGTGTATAAAATTTTGAATGAGACATCAACTTGAGCTGTAAACTTTCACCGAAAGCAAAATAAAATTAAAAAAAGGAAGGGACAAAAATATGATGAAAAAGTGAAAGTTTGCATAGTATTTCCCCACAAGATACTGATAAATGACTATGGAGAAACAGCAGATACCCTCTTAACCAAGTGATCAAAGTTGAAGTCACCATAATGAGACCAATCAACATTATATTTTTGTTTTTGTTAGTTGCCATGGAGTTGATTCTGACTCATGGCGACCTCATGTGTGCAGAGTAGAACTGCTCCTTAGGGTTTTCAAGCCTGTGACCTTTCAGAAGTAGATTGCCTGTCTTCTGTGACACCTCTGGGTGACTTCGAACCACCAACATTTTGGCTAGTAGTTGAGAGCTTAACCATTTGTACCACCCAGGAACTCCTGGTATGATGCACAGAGAAGGGCACAATCTTAATTTCTGTGGTATTCCTGTCAAAAATGCATAACCAGAATGTAATTATGAAGAAACATCAGACAAATATTTTTTTTTTTTGTGCAAAATAAGGAAACCCTGGTGGTGTAGTGGTTAAGCGCTATGGCTGCTAACCAAAAGTCAGCAGTTTGAATCCACCAGGTGCTCCTTGGAAACTCTATGGGGCAGTTCTGCTCTGTCCTATAGGGTCGCTATGAGTTGGAATCAACTCGATAGCAATGGGTATGGGTATGGTATGGTACAAAATAACTGGTCAATATTCTTCAAGAAGGAAATCCTGGTGGTGTAGTGGTTGAGAGCTATAGCTGCTAACGACAAGGTTGGCAGTTCGAATCCTTGGAAACCCTGTCGGGCAGTTCTACTCTGTCTTATAGGGTCTCTATGAGTTGTAATCCACTCGGCCGCAATGGGTATTCTTAAAAAAAAAATCAAGGTCACAAAACACAAAGGAAGATTGAGAAATTGCCCCATTAGAGGAGACTAAAGACAAGTAAATGCAAAGTGGAATCCTAGATTGGATCCTGGAAGATGAAAAAGACATCAGTGGCCAACTGCTGATATTTGAAAAGGCCTGTAGATTAGCTAATAGCATTGTATCAGTATTATCAAACATGCAACTACTCATGATTAGAATGTGAAAGTTGGAAACAGAGAAGAAGGATCAGTAGTCAGAAAACATAGACTTGGTGATAAAAATGACACAGGAGACCACACGATAGAATTTTGCAAGTCCAATGACTTAATCACAGGAAATACCTTTTTTCAATGACATAAATGACAACTATACATGAGTAACTCCCCGAGTGGAATACACAGGAATCAAATCAACTACATCTATGGAAAGTGACCATGTAGAAGCTCAAAATTATCAGTCAGAACAAGGCCAGGGATTGATTTCAGGACAGACGATCAATTTCTCCTATCCTAGTTCATGTAGAAGCTGAAGAAAATTAAAACAAGTTCAAGGGAGTCAAAGTATGGCCTTGAATACATTCCACCTGAATTTAGAGACAGTCTCAAGAATATATTTGACTCATTGAACACTAATAACTAAAGACCAGACAAGCTGCGGGATAACATCAAGTACATCATACATGAAGAAAGCAAAAGGTTATTAAAAAGACAGGAAAGAAAAAAGATCAAAATGAATGTCAGAGGAGACTCTGAAACTTGCTCTTCAACGTAGAGTAGCTAAAACAAATGGAAGAAATGATGAAATAAAAGAGGGGAACAGAAGAACTGAAAAGGCTGCTCAAAAAGACCAAGTATTGTAACGATATGAGTAAAAATTTGGAGTTAGGAAACCGAAAGGGAAGAATACGCTCAGCATTTCTCAAGCTGAAAGAACTGAAGAAAAAATTCAAAAAAACAAACGACATAGTACACTGGGCAAATCTGTTGCAAAAGACCTCTTTAAAGTGTTTTTAAAAAACAAAGATGTCACTTTGAGGACTAAGGCGTGCCTGACCCAAGCCATTGTATTTTCAGTTGCCTCGTATGCATACACCACGTGTCTGTCACTTTGTCATACTATGGGGGCTTACGTGTTGCTCTGATGCTGAAAGCTATCCACTAGTATTTAAATATCAGCAAGGTTATCTATGTTAGACAGGTCTTAGCTGAGCTTTCAGGAAGAAGGACCTGGCGATCTACTTCTGAAAAAAAATTAGCCAGTGAAAACCTTATAAATTGCAGGGGAGCATTGTCTGTTATAGTGCCGAAAGATGAGCCCCTGGGGTAGAAAGGCACTCAGATACCTGGGGAAGAATTGTCTCCTCAAAGTAGCAAAAAAAAGTAGAGTCGATGTTAATGATGTGGATGGAGTCAAGCTTTCAAGACCTTCATTTCCTGAAGTGGTATGACTCAAAATAAGAAGAAACAGCTACAAATATCCATTAATAATTGTAACAAGGAATGCACGACGTATGAATCTAGGAAAATTGGAAATCTTCAAAAATGAAGTAGAATGCATAAACATCAATATCTTAGGCATTGGTGAGCTGAAATGGACTGGTATTGGCCATTTTGAATTGGGCAATCATATGCCCTACTTTGCAATGACAGCTTGAAGAGGAATGGCATTGCATTCATTGTCAAAAAGAACATTTGAAGATCTACCCTGAGTGTACAACACTGTCAGTAATAGGATAAAAGCCTTGTTCCTACAAGGAAGACCAGTGAATATGACTGTAATTCAAATATACATGCCAGTCACTAAGGCCAGAGTTGAAGAAATTGAAGATTTTTACCAAAATCTGCAGCTGAAATTGATCAAATGTGCAGTCGGTATGCACTGATAATTACTGGTGATTGGAATGAGAAAGTTGGAAACAAAGGAGGGCCTGTAGTTGGAAAAATATGGCCTTGGTAATAGAAACTATGCCAGAGAGTGCATGATAGAATTTTGCAAGATGACCAACGACTTCTTCATTGCAAATACCTTTTTACACCAACTTAAACGGCGACTATACACCTGTACCCGGCCTGATTGAATAAACAGGAATCAAATGAACTACATGTGTGGAAACGGATGATGGAAAAAGCTCAATGTAATCAGTCAGAACAAGGCTAGGGGCCAACTGTGGAACAGACTATCAATTTTTCATGTGCAAGTTCAAGGTGAAACTGAAGAAAATTAGAACAAGTCCACAAAAACCAAAGTAACCTTGAGTATATCCCACCTGAATTTAGGAACCATCTCAAGAATAGACTTGATGCATTGAACACAAATGACTGAAGACCAGATGAGTGGTGGAATGACATCAAGGACACCATATATGAAGAAAGCAAAAGATCATTAAAAAGAGAATAAAGAAAGAAAAGACCAAAATTTCAGTCACAAGAGACTCTGAAACTTGTTCTTGAATGTCGAGTAGCTAAAGCAAAAGGAAGAAATGAAGAAGTAAAAGAGCTGAACAGAAGATTTCAAAGGGTGGCTTAAGAAGACAAAGTAAAGGATTATAATAACATGAGCAAAGAACTGGAGTTAGAAAACAAAAAAAGAAAGAACACACACTGCATTTCTCAAGCTGAAAGAACGGAACAAAAAATTCAAGCCTCAAATTGCAGTAGTGAAGGATTCTATGGGTGAAATACTGAACAATGCATCAAAAGAAGAAAGGAATACAGAGTCACCGTATCAAAAAGAATTGGTCAATGTTCAATCATTTCAGGAGGTAGCATATGATCAAGAACTGATGGCACTGAAGGAACAGATCCAAACTGCACTAAAGACATTAGCAAAAATAAGGGTCCAGGATTGATGGAATACCAATTGAGATATTTCAACAAACAAATGCAGCACTGGAAGTGCTCACTCGTCTATGCCAAGAAATTTGGAAGACAGCTACCCAGCCAACCGACTGGAAGAGATTTGTATTTGTGCCTCTTCCAAAGAAAGGTGATCCAAACGAATGCTAAAATTCTCGAACAACATCATTAATATCACAGGCAAGTAAACTTTTGCTGAAGATCATTCAAAAGCAGTTACAGCAGTAAATCGACAGGGAACTGCCAGAAATTCAAGCCTGATTCAGAAGAGGTCATGGAGCGAGGGATATCATTGCTGATGTCAGATGATTCCTGGCTGAAAGCAGAGAATACCAGAAAGATGTTTACCTGTGTTTTACTGGCTATACAAAGGCATTCTACTGTGTGCATCATAACAAATTATGGAAAACATTGTGAAGAATGAGAATTCCAGAACACTTAATTATTCTCGGGAGGAACCTGTACGTAGAACGAGAGACAGTGGTTCAAACAGATCAAGGAACTGTGTGGTTTAAAATCAGGAAAGGTGTGCATCAGGGTTATTTCCTTTCACCATACTTATTCAATCTGTATGTTGAGCAAATAATCCAAGAAGCTGGACTATATGAAGAAGAACTGGGCATCAGGTTTGGAAGACGTCATTAACAACCTACAATATGCAGATGACACAACCTTGTTTGCTGAAAGGGAAGATGACTTGAAGCTCTTACTGATGAAGGTCAAAGACTACAGCCTTCAGTATGGGTTGCACCTCAACATAAAGAAAACAAAAATCCTAACAACTGGACCAATGAGCAACATCATGATAAATAGAGAAATGACTGAATTTGTCAAAGATTTCATTTTACTTGGATCTGCAGTCAACACCCATGGAAGCAGCTGTCTGCAAAAGACCTCTTTAAAGTGTTAAAAAACAAAGATGTCAGTTTGAGGACTAAGGTACACCTGACACAAGCCATGGTGTTTTCAATCGCCTGCTGTGCATGCAAAAGCTGGGCAATGAATTAGGACAACTGAAGAATTGACACATTTGAATTATGGTGTCGGGGAAGAATATTGAATATCCCATGGACTGCCAAAAGAACAAACATCCGTCTTGGAAGATGTGCAGCCAGAAGGCTCTTTAGAAGCGAGGATGGTGAGACTTCATCTCACGTACTTTGGACATGTTATTAGGAGGGACCAGTCCCTGGTGAAGGACACTGTGCTTGGTAAAGTAGCCCCAACACCCAGTGCCATCGAGTCGATTCTGACTCATAGCAACCCTATAGGACAGAGTAGAACTGCCCCGTGGAGTTTCCAAGGAGTGCCTGGCGGACTTGAACTGCCGACCCTTGGGTTAGCAGCTGTAGCACTTAACCACTATGCAAAGTAAAAGATCAGCAAAAAAGAGGAAGACCCTCAACAGATGGATTGACACAATATCTGCAACAATGGACTCAAGCATGGCAGCTATCATGAAGATGGTGCAGGACCAGGCAGTGTTTCATTCTGTTGCACGTAGGGTTACTATGAGTCGGAACCGGCTCAACAGCACCTAACAACAACAACATATGCATGGGGAAGGTGGACAGTGAATAAGAAAGACTGAAGAATTGTCTTACTTGAACTATGGTGTTGGCAAAGAATATTGAATATACCATGGACTGCCAGAAGAAAGTACAAATCTGTTTTGGAGAAGTACAACTAGAATGCTCCTTAGAAAGGAGGATGGAGAGATTTAGTCTGGCTTCCTTTGGATGTGTTATCAGGAGGGACCAGTCCCTGGAGACGGACATCACGCTTGATAAAGTAGAGGGTCAGTGAAAAAGTGGAAGTCTCTCAACAAGATGGACCAATACAATGGCTGCAACAATGGACTCAAACATAGCAACTATTGTGAGGATGGTGGAGTACCACACAGCATTTCATTGTGCTGTACACAGGGCTGATATGAGTAGGAACTGACTTGAAGGCAGCTAACAACAACAAATCATGTCTGTGTTAATTTCCTAATTTTGATAAATTTTTTGTGGTTATATAAGATTCTAAAGTTAGGGGAAGTTCGGTGCAGGGTATATGAGAGTCTTTGTACTATTTTTTCAATTTTTGCAAATCTGAAACAATTATCAATAAAAAGTTAAAAATAAAAAAATAGTTTTATAAAAATAGACTATCATTCCCAAGTGATGCTGGAATGATGTATGATGGGAGAATTTATTTTGTTGATTTTGGACACTTGGCTGTGGTAATGGTCTTGAGATGCAAATAATTACCTTTCCTTCAGGTTCATTTCCTCTTTACATGCTCTTTATTTTCCAGCCTGAAGGAGTATTTCATAATATCCTCTGCAGAAGAAGATCTCCTTATCTCACATTCCATTATGTATCTTCTTAAATTTCTTTAAGTTGTTCTAGTTGATGTTCAGGAAGTAAACTCACATGGATAACAGTTTATTACTAAAATAATTTATAATTATGGGGTATTGAGTTCACTTTTGCACAATTTCATTTAGCAAATATTTATTGAGCACTTACTAGACCTTGTTGATAGAGAGAAAAAAGATAATCCCTGCCCTCCAGGAATTTATAATCTATAAAATGAGAGATAGAAGGGAGGGAAGGAAAGATAAATTAATTTCTATTGCATATCTTCTAAGGCTATCTATTACTGATAAAACAAACAAACAAAGAAAGCATTGCCATTGAGTCAATTCTGACTCATAGCAACCCAATAGGACAGAGTAGAACTGCCACATAGAGTTTCCAAGGAGCACCTGGTGGATTTGAACTGCCGACCTTTTGTTTAGCAGCCACAGCTCTTAACCACTAAGCCACCAGATTTTCCTCTATTATGGATAAAAAAAACAGAGGAAAATCTGGTGGCTTAGTGGTTAAGATAGCGAGTACTTACTCCAATTTTACTGATATGGAAACTAAAACTCAGGGAAAGTGTGTAACTTCAAATACATTAAGAACCACTGCAAAGATGGAAGTCAAATCTGAGTTGATTCTTAAAGTAAGGATAAGAATTAAGGCCATGTATGAGGGAGAAATTGTGTTCTAGGGAAAGGGAATAGCATGTACGAAGACATGGAGGCATTGAGAGCATGCTGTATTTAAAGACCACTGGAATTTCAGTATGGCTTTAAGTATAGGATGGTGTAGGTTACCAGCAGGAGACGAGGCTGTTTCAGTAGACTGGATTCAGATCAAGCATTATCTTGTACGTTATCCTAGGAAATTTAAACTTGGCCTGAAGGTGGCTATGAGTAACTTAAGAATTTTAAACTGGGAATGAAAAAATGTAACGTAAAGAAGAACATATTTTGCATTTAGATTCTGCATATTTCCTTTTTCTTAAGTATTCCAACAAAACAATGAGGTCCTTCTAAAATTCTTTACCAAATCTCTTTATGTATTGTTTCAAATCAGTATTTTTCCCTATGAGTCTTGGTGTTCCCGTTTTCCAATAGGAGATTTTGATAAGAGGATCACAAAAGGAAAGTTGAGAAATAGATCATTTAATGGAAAGGAGGTGCTTTACTCTGACTTACCCTTTGGGCAAGCTCACTCTTGCTTACTCCTGCCATCCCCCAACCAAACTTATAAGTTCTGAAGGAACTCACAGCTGTTAGCAATAATGATCAAAGACACCAGAAATTCTTACCCTGGGAGGTTTGTGAAACCCCTAAAACTGGAAGCAAATTTTTGTATGGTATATATACATTTGTCTGGGTGAGATTCCATAGCTTTAAAGAGGTTGTTAAAGATTTATTTGAGATCCCTTCTCTTTCTAAAACCCTGAGTTTCAAGTGCAGTTCTTTACTGTATTTGTCAGAAGGCCTTACCTCTATATATAATTAGTTCACAATTGAGTCCTAAGTTATCTATATAACCCTGATTAAATATAGTGCGTGATTTTCTTGTAATGTCAGAGTACCTAGTAAATCTACTGTAACCATAGCAACACCTGATCACTTACGGTAATGTCTTCAGCTTATCTTCTGATTAAAAAAGAAAAAAAAAACAAACATCTAAAAAAGGAAAGTCAAATGCTATTCCACTCCTTTTCCCTTTATATTGTGACATTATCATGGGAACCAGTAGTTATTGCTAAACAAAGTTTTTAACTTCATCTAATAATCAATACTATAGACAAAGCTAATAATTCTGTCACTTTGATGATCCTCATTACTCTCACTTACATAAAACTTATGACAGAGTAGATTGTAAGTATCTTTATGTATAATACACTAAGGAGGCCTGGTGGTGCAGTGGTTAAGTGCTCTGCTGCTGACCAAAAGTTCAGCCGTTTGAACCCACCAGCCGCTCTGTTGGAGAAGGTTGCGGCAGTTTGCTTTCACAAACATTTACAGTCTAGGAAACCTTATGGGGTGGCTATGAGTTGGAATCAACTCGATGGCAGTGGGTTCGGTTTTGGTGTGTATAATATGCCACTTTTGTACAAAAAGAAGGCGAAACTGAAAACATACAAATATCTGCCTATTTTTGAAAAAATAACACTTGGGTATATCAGAAATTATGAAATTGGCTATACCTACAAGGCATGTGGGAGTGAGTGGAGATGGACAGTGTGGAAGAGATGCGGAGGAAGTAATTCTCTGAGTATAATGTGCATAGACTTGAATTTTACAATCATTGTGATTCTCTGTATATACAAAGAATAAAATTAAATCGGGTAGAATAAGAGACAAACTTCTAAAACTGAATGCAAAAAGAAGCAAATGTACCCAGTGATATTTCATATGAATAACATAATCAATCTGAAGGGGGAACAAAAGAACTAATCCATGTAACATTTAAAAACGGTACTTTGGCTATCTATATACCTTCAGTCAAAGGGGGGGGAACTTCAAATGAAATTGCAAATAAATATTGGACTCTTTTTTATATAGATAGACGAGAGAGAGAGAATCTGAAATGAGCTTATATATATTGCAGGATTAAGCAAATATGTAAGTTTGCGTGTGTTTGGAAGGGGAGCTTGAGCTCTTATTATGAAGGAAATAAGATATAAATATGGAATAGAGAAGAGAATTGATTGGAATTGGAAATATAAATATAAACTCATGATTTCTTAGCACTGTCAGCTGAAATGGTCTAGAAGAAATGATATTCCACACAGCACCCAGATTGTGGTTTCTAAATATCAATTCTCATTACAAGCAACCAGACTCCTGGAGGAAATGGCTGATGCTAGAATTTTGGGCAAGTAAGGTACAAGATGATCCTAGGACATCTTGCACCAGAAAGTAGGAAAGTGCTCAAAAAATGGTGGCGGCGTATCCTAAGTACAGCTTGAAGGGGCTCTTATTGGTCAAATCTAGGACAATTGGGGCACCAAAAATAAACAAGAACCACAATGTATGGTAATTCCTTGAGTTAAAAAAAATGAATCCATGAGTTCATGCTGATTGTAAATAGATAGGTGATTAATAAATATATAAATTAAGGGGGAGCGGTAAACATGCTTAATTACAGTGGAATGCTGACTAATAAATATGAAAGAATTGGTAGAGTTCGGCTAAAATAATCACCATTTTGCAACCATCATCATAAAGATTTGTTCAAGTACTAATTAAAAATAGATGAGAAATTTGGAGGCCAGAGGTGATTGATGAGGAGCAGGGTAATGGATGGCATGGTCTCAAAGTGTCTCCACATGGGTGGATTATAGTTGCAAAGAAGCCCTGGTAGCTAAATGGATTAAGCACTTGGCTGCTAACTGAGAGGTTCATGGTTCAAACCAACTCAGTGGCTCTGAGGAAGAAAGATGTAGCAATCTTCTGCTGTAAAGATTACAGTCAAGAAAACCCTGTGGGGCAGTTCTACTCAGTCACATGAGGTCACTGTGAGTCGAAAACTGACTGGATGACACATAACAGCAACATACAGTGGAGAGGAGTCCCTGGGTGGTGCAAATGATTAACGTCCTGTCATTGGCCACTAACCAAGAAGATGGAAGTTCAAGTCCACCCAGAGTCCCTTCAGAAGAAAACTCTGGTGATCTACTTCCAAAAAATAAGCCATTTAAAATCCTATGGAGCACAGTTCTACTCTAACACGCATGGAATCATCATGAGTCAGAATCAACTCAAAGGCAACTGGTATATAGCGGAAAAATCAGACAACACTTTGGCTGAATGATCAAAATTAACATCGCCGATGAAGAATAGATTGTCATTGTGTGCTTCCAGTTGTGACACACTGAGAAGGGCATCACATTATGTATTTTTCTGGCTGTGGATGCATAACCTGGCTATATGTGTGCGTATGTGTGTATTTATATAGAGAGCAGATAAAAATGAAGCAAATTTTTTATAAACAGGAAAATCTCAGTAAATATATATGAAAGTTCTCTGTACTATTTCTGGCACTTGTTCTTTAAGTTTGAAATTATTTCAAAATTTAAAAGTTGTAAAAAATAAAAGAAAATTTACAGGAGACAGAAAATATCTTTCTCCCTTTCTGTAACTATTTTCATTAAAAGCAATCTCTGGTATATAGTAATCTATGAATATTTTTGAGGAACTTTCATTCTCAGTGATAGTTTCATGTATAGCAGTTAGGTTTTTATATAAATTTTGCACAGTCATTTTTATTATACCTTATAACACTCCTGTGATAGAGATACATATTTTTCTTCACCTTGCTGTTGACACAAATTCAGGTGCAAAAAAAAAGTTCTCTTGGATCTTCAAATGTAAAATTAATGTTACTATTAATTTCACATTTTCTCATAATTATGTTTTCTTGACACCTTGTTTTTGCAGAAGTTGAAATGAATGTAGTTCTCTATTTTAATTTTTTTTCATATATTTGAGTTCAGAGTCATTTGTGATACCATCCTGTATGTAAACTGTCACATTTAAGCCATACTTGGCTTTATTCTCTATCTGGTTTTTATGTGAAATTCTATGTCTTTTTTTTTTCAAGTTTGACATTTCTCCAAACAGTTTATTGAACTTTTTACCTATCACTGCTGGTAAAGAATCAATTTACTATTAGATAGTGATGAATATTACACATTGGGGAAAAAGACTCAGAGTTAAGAAGGGGAGAAGGTAAACAGCAAAGAATGAGTTACAAAGGAATGGGCACATAGGAAGTCATATGACCTTGAACCTTTGACTTGTTCCTTGGTTTTTGCTTGCAACATTCCATCCAATGAGATCTGCCAAAGAAAGAGGCATGTGTTAACCCTTTTTCGCCCTTTCTTCTTCCTTCCTGCTTTTTTTCTGAGGCCACCAGCTGATGCTGTACCACATTTCTGTGAATGAGAATAAAACCCACAAGAATTGAAACAGCTCAGTCTCTCTGACAACTCCTGTACTTGCAATCCTCTGTAGCCAACTTTTTCTTTCTCCCACCACTCCTTCTGCCTGGAATTTTGGGAAATATATGATCTTTTGTGCCTTTCTAGAGAACCGGGTACACCTCTGCCTGCTTCATCCCCAAAGCTTCCTTACTTCAAGCTGAATCTCTAAAATTCTAAGTGATTGCGAGTAGCCTTTCTGAATATTCACTGGTAGCTTTGACAAGTTCCTAGTTTCCCAAAAACTGTGATTTCATCCTTCATTAATATCTTTGGGAATTTTTTTTTCTGCCACTCACAGGGAAAAGTGGTGCATAATTTTGGATCCCTGAGTTTTTCTTTCATCTCGCTTTTTTTTTTTTTTAACTTGCCTTGTGTGGCAATAAATACTTCCCCTTTCTCCAAGGAGTTATTAAGTTTCCATGATTAAAGCAGCAATCTCCCCTATCATCTCTTTTAAGATTGTAGGTGGTTATAACCTATTTAGTCAGAGAATATTATCCACTGTAGTAGCCACCTGCATTACCCTCCTGCTTCCTTTTGTCATCCCATACAATTCATTGTTGTAATAACATCCTTTTCATTTTTCTCTTCACACACTTTCTTCTAAATGCCCTGGGTAGTAAAACGTATCAAGAATGGAAAGCTCTTTCCTTAACCCCTAAATGGTTTGGAGGGTTTCTATTTTTTCCTTTTGACAATTCTTCTGGTCCTAACTCAGAAGTGGCTTAAACCAACTGTCAATTCACCTAATTGCCATGAAAACCTGATGGAGTCTTAAATGTCACTTCATTTCTGTCAGTGACTTTGAGTCTCAGACATTTTCATCATGTGATACAGCTTTATTTTGTATAGTGTTTGCCATACAAGAAAGAGCACAAGGAACTGTGAAGAAAGAAATAATACAAGGCAGCTCATCATCTCAAACTAGGTCTTCTCGAACTATGGGTTTATAATCTCATAATCTGAAGGCATTAGGGACCTGGATGAAGGACATGAAATGAAAACAGCATAGATTTAGCAGCACATTCCAAAGGAGTTGCTGTGGCAGGAAGTGAAAAAGCTTGTTCCTGGCACCTTTATTATACAACTAGGCCATCATGCTCCTGGCTGACCTGAGTTAATAACCAGGCCTGCAGATGAAATGTAAAATCCCTAAATGTGGCCACCTGCCCTAGCACTTTAGATAGATGTGAACTTTGTGCCAGTGACTTGTCAATTGAAACACTCTACTCTCAGAAAGGCCTCCTGCAGTTTCACCTGCATAGATTCTTTTCCCTCATTTGGATCTTCAGTTTTCTAGTTGTGTCACAATGCAGTGTAGGGTTTTTCAGCCCAAAGAATCCATGGTTCAGCAATTTGGCCTTAAACTTGCAGCTCAACTGACCAGCCTGGGATATGAGCAGCTGAGAGCTCTGGGTGCCTGCCAACTCTGCCGCTGTGTAGGCACACTGCAGCTGATTGGGTCAACTGAAATATCTGTGAACGTGATATTGCTGTTGAGTGTGTAAGCACAATCCAAATGCCCATTGTAGGTATCGATATCTAAAATCCGGAAAGGTCATATCCCTTCAGCATTAAAAGGCAACAACCAATGTATTTAAATCAAGATAAGAAAACACAGTGTTATTCTAACAGTTCTAATGCTTTTTATACCTGGGTTGACGCCTCGGATAATTTGCGATTTTGACTTGAGGACATTATTTAAATGTCCTGGGAAGAATTCTTATTAGGAAATTCCTTATATTGGCCTGGATAGGCTAAATACCAAAAAGAGAAAAGAAGTATATCATTACATTAAAAAAGAGTTCATTATTTTTTCCTAGCATTTTACTGTGGGGTGAGATTTTGATGGCATTATAGTACCTAATTTGTTTACCTTTACTGTACAAGAGGTGAACGGTTTAAACAAGCTAGCTTGCTATCTGCTGGATAACAAAGAAATGTATTTTCATTTTTCCTGATTACTGTCTATGCAGGTAGTTATACTTCTTCTTTACACATAATTAAAGTGAAGGTTGATTTCAGCTCATTCCTCTCAGTGGTAAAATTATCAAGTTAGTTCTCAACTAATTAATTTCTGTAGTATAGCACTGTTTCAGATCCCTGTCACATTCCATTTAACAAACACAAAATAGCTCTGAATTAGAGTTATCACAGCCTGGGACTTCTATACTATTAGTTTGTAGGGGGAAAAAATCTTCAGGTGGATGTTACCCAAGCTGAAAATGAATTATTCTGAACGAATCCAATTGGTTTTTGTTTTTTTCTTCCTCTAGTTCTTAAAATCTCTGGACTTTTTTCAATCTCGGTTGTTGTGGGGTTTTCCCCTTTTTAATTTAAGGTTGCTTAATTTGTTCAAGTACAACACAGCCTTTTCTCACCGAAGAGTGCAGTTGAACAATTTATCATTACTCTGAATGTGTGCTGCACAGGTTTTCAAGTTTATAGGTGTAAGATGCTTATTTTTGGAAACAAGGGAAACTTCTACTGATATTGCACAGTAGAAATATGTGCACAGTAAAAAAAAAAAAAAGTTTTTAATCATGGAGAATTAGTGAAATCCCTTTGAAGAGAAACTTTACATTCTAATTATGTCCATGAGGCAGGGGACCCATTATAAAAAGATTCTTTGCCTTACAAAAGGAGCCAGTCCCACTGAAGCTCACTTAAGAGACAAATATCCATGGAGAGCCGTGAATGTTATTTTGATGGCAGAAATTCAAAAGATACACCTTTATTTTTTTTTTTAAGTACCAGATCACCCTGAAATACTAGATGCATCTGCTCTTTTGGGAAACTGAGTAAGATTAGACTGTAAGATTAGTTTTTTTTTTTAATTGGCTTTGGGCATAAAACTGCTCTACCTTGATTTTAATCAACACCCCAATATTGGATTATGATTCCAGCACTGCCCGATGCTGTTCACAGTTTCATTTGATGGTACATAATACATTGTATCTAGTAGTTACGCAAAAATGTTTGCTAAAATTAATCTTTTTTATTTTCTTTGTTCTTTGTGGGATGCACTGGTATTGTTTTCTTTTTTTGCATGGTTGGGCTACAGCCCTATTTAGCTGCCGCAAAGGATAAAAGGGTGTAGGGCAAAATTGTCTTCCAGTCCCTACACTTTATGGTGTCCCATTTGTGTTTTTTCTCTTCCAGTCTCATTCTCTACGTTTGCTTTAAAGTATCCTCTACCTTCTTCTACTGCTAGAAATGGCCATTTAATTTCTATTTGTCTCCTATCCTTTATACCAAGACTGAGTTTATTAGTAAACACTGCTACCATGACTTTTAGAGTATCTCTCATCCTCACTTATTTTTAAACATTAATTTAATAATTTAGTAAAAAGATAAAATATGTGCGTGGTAAAAGATTTAAACAGTACAAAAGGGTATACAGTGTACTTATGTCTCCCTTTTTCCTCTGACCTTCAGTAGTTTGATCCTGAGAGGCAAATACTCTGATACCAGTATTGTATGTATTATCCCAGAGATATTCCATCTTATACCAGCATATATGAATATCTAGATCTCTTTTTACATGTACATTAATTATTATTAATGATGTAAGTTCTCATAAAACATATTAGGCCATTACAAATAAAAGCAAAACACACTTGACCACCAACACTAACCTTAGACTCTCTCACCACCACACCGCCCTCCCCTCAAGGAAGAAACCATTGTTATAAGTATGAATTTGTTGCAGACCCTTAAAAACCGCATGCGTGTGTGTGTGTTACGTACACGGTATCAAACTCTAGGTGGTGCAAATTGTTAGCACAGTTGGCTGCTAAATGAAAGTTTGGTGGTTTGAGTCCACCAAGAGGCACCTTGGAAGAAAGGCCTGGCCATCTACTTCCAAAAAAAAAATCAGCCATTGAAATTCTTATAGAGCACTCTGACACACATGGGGTTGTAATGAGTTGGAGTTGACTCAACTGCAACTAGATTTTTTTTTTAAATCATTTTGCTATCATTATTCTACAACCTATGTTCTTCATTCAATGATATGGCTTGGAGAGCTACCCACACTGTTACTTATAGATAGGACAGAGTAGAACTTCCCAATAAGATTTCTAAGGAGCAGCTGGTGGATCTGAACTACCAACCTTTTGGTTAGCAGCTAAGCTCTTAACCATACTGCCACCAGGGCTCCCTGGTTCATTCTACCTACATTTAATTTAGTTAAATCTGCAAAACTTCACTCCCAATTTCCCCACTACAATTTTTTGAAGTCCTGGAGGGAGAAAAATAATGAGAGCTGGGTTTGACAACTAGGAGGCAAGAAACTGATTCTCAGAATACAAAGCTGAAAAAGAGCCAGAATGAAAAGTACTGGTGATGACCCATTTTCCCTACTGGAAAAGGAGTATCACCCACTAATCCTCTTGATTGGCAATTCTATGGTTCTAATTTAATTCATTACATGTTCTCCTCGCTGGAAGCAACCTTTTTCTTTATCCGAATCAACACAGTATCCTGTTCTTTCCTCACTTATAACAAAATATGTATCTGAAAAAGTGCTCATATATAGAATATATAAAGAATTCCTACACATAAAAAAAAGCAAAATGAGAAATCACACAAAAAAAAATGGTACAAGACTTGAGCAGGCACTTCATAGAAGTTATCCAAATTGCCAACAAGCACAGGAAAAGGTGATGCATATCATTAAAAAGACGCCAAGAAAACACCAGCTAAACTAACACAATGTAATAATATAATCTGCTGAATAAACTAAGAATCCATGGGCCCGTACTGATAATAAAAAACAAAACACATGAACAAAGGAGTAAGGAAAATACATTTGTAGTAGAAGGGTGATTAATATGTTGTTACCTGTGCTACAGTCATTTTATGTAATTATCCCATCCCTGCCTAAAGTTCTGTTTTGAATCAAGAGATATTGTCATACTCAACTTTGAATTCCATATTGAAAGCAGCGATCAGTTACCCTGGTCTGAATGTATAAAGAATAAAAAAAAATAATAATTTCCACACATAATTTTAGTATAAATGAAAAAAAAAAGTTTTTTCCCTTGTGTATAACTATTTAACATCATTTGTAGGATCCAACTGGACTTCACCACTCTTTCTATTGAAGAATTCTTAGTTTATAGAAAAAAATCTTATTTTCTCTTGTTTGTAAATATAAACATAATATGGAAAGGAGGAGTGTGCTGTCACATTGTGGAGATTGCCACTAATGTTGTAAAAGAAGCAAATATATTTAAAAATATGAAAATAACTATTTAGCCAAATATTTAAAAAATATTACACATTTATATTTCTGCATCTCACATCAGCATAATTGAAAATATTGTTATTTCCTATTATTTTTATATTAACTTTTGCCTTTGTTCACTTGATTTGTCTTTTGGTAATTTTGTTCACTTCTTTTTTGCTTTTGTCCTCTTGATTTTTGCTTCCTCGATTGTACCGCACTAAAGCTTTTCACATTTTCTTTTTCCAAAATATGTATAATTCAACTATTATAAATTCTGGATAATTACATGATACCACAAAATGAAGGACAAGCACAGAATACTAGGAATCATGGCCTAGCCAAGTTGACACATATCACTAACCAAAACAACTCCTATCATCCTTTTTAAAGACTTTAACAGCTTTATTGAGCTATTGTTGATATAAGATAAACAGCACATTTTAATCATACAATTACATAAAGTTTTGATGCATGAAAAAGCCACCATGGTCAAGATAATGAAAATTTCTATCACTCCCAAAAGTTTCCTTGTGCTTCCTTGAAATCCCTTCTCCAACATCTCCGTTCCCTACTACCCTTGTCGGCAAGTATCATTGATCTACTTTCTGTCACTATAAACCAGTTTACATTTTCTACAATTTTATGTAAATGGAATCATATAGTATGCACTCTGTTTTGTCTGGCTTCTTTCAGGCAGCTTAATTATTTTGATATTTGTTAATGTTATGGTGTGTATCAAGAGTTCATTCTTTTTTGTTTCTGAGTAGTGTTCCATTGTATGCACATACCAACTTGTTTAACTATTCACCGTTGGTATTCATTTGGGTTGTTTACAGTTTTTAGTTATTATAAATAAGACTGCTGGAATATCCACGTACAAGTCTTGTGTGGACATATGCTTTCACTTTTTTTTAGGTAAACATCTAGATGTATAGTGGCTGGATCATATGGTAGGTGCACGTTTAACTTTTCAAGAAAGTGCCAAACTGTTTTCCAAAATTTCTGTACCATTTTATACTCCCACAAGGGATGAATGAGAGTTCCAGCTTCTCTACATTCTTGTCAGCACTTGATATGGCCAAAATTTTTTATTTTAGTCATCCTGATAGGTGTAAAGTTGTATCTTGTTGTAATTTTTATTTATATTTCCCAACGACAGATGATGTTGAGTATCTTTTAATGTGTTTATTGGTAACTTGTGTATCTTCTTTGGTGTACACACCTGATAAATATTGTTGGATTCTTGACATTGTGAGTTTTCTTTTGTTTGATGCTGGCTATGGTTATATGTCTACAAATATCGTTGAGTACTGTCCTGTTACGCAGTTAAGTTACTTGGAAGTTTTTTTTTTTTTTCTTGTTATTGCATTTTAGATTTTTGAGGCTGGACTGGAGCAGTGTATAGTCGAGGAATAATTATTATTCACTCCTGAAGTAAGGCTCATCTGATACTCTACCCAATGCTAAATGAATCATGGGGTTTACCAGACTAGCTGGTAGGAACAGGCTGTATTACTGGCACTGTATGAGCAACAGAATATTGTTGTTGTTAGGTGCTGTCGAGTAGGTTCTGACTCAGCGACTCTGTAGGATAGAGTAGAACTGCCCATAAGGTTTCCAAGGAGTGGCTGGTGAATTTAAACTGCTGACTTTTTGGTTAGCAGCAGAGCTCTTAACTACTCTGCCACCAGGACTCCAACAGTGGATTACCTCTCGTTATTTTGTCTCCCCCATTCCTCAGCTTTGTGTAGGTCCCTCACATGCATGCCCTGATGGTTACTCACCTGAAGACTATGTAGCTACCCTCTGCAGTTTTTTGCTGGGGGGTTCTTGTATCTGGCACTCTGACTTCAGACATCTATGTCCTTGATGTCCCCAGAATCTCAGTTCTGCCTTCTCGGCTCAGGGAGTCCACCTGGCCCTGCCTGTGTTTCCCCTGCATGAACCAGAATCTCTCTCAATGCAGTGAACTCACCTTGCTTATTTCCCATTTCTTAGGAATCACTGTCTTTTTTTGCTTGACTTCCAGTACCTTAGAAACCACTGTTTCACATATTTTGTCTGCTTTTTGTTTGTTTGGGGCTAGGGGGTAAATACTACCCCTGTTACTGCATCTTGTTCTGAAGCAGAACTCCCCTGTCTCAGTCTGGTTTCTCTGGGGGAGCAAAACCAGTGAAGCGTATATATACATATGTATGTATAGAGAAAGAGAGAGAGAGAGATAAATTTACTTCAAGAGAATGGCTCACAAAATTGTGGGGAATGGCAGGTTCCAACCAAATCCATGGGTCAGGCAGCAGGCTGAAGGTTTCTGGCAGGCTGAAGGCTCCTACTAGTTCATGTGGTTGCAAGAGCTGACAAATCTAAAATTTGCAGGCCAGGTGGCAGACTGAAGGCTTCTCACATCCCAAGAACCAGAGGTCAAGTGATGAGAAAAAGTTCAAGATCGAAACAGAGTGAGTTTTGCTAGAACATCCATTTACATCTTGGATGCTGGCCACACCACCAAGGAAACTCCTCTTTCAATTGATTGGCTGTTCACATCAGATCACAAAGTGGGAGGTGATTACACTGTGTCTGCCAAACCATTAAGAATCATAGTCTGACCAAGGTGATACATGCCGTTAACCATCACGATCCACCACTTGTCAATTGGCACCGATACACATCTCCTTAAACTATACATAATCTCCAAATAAATGCAATCCCAGAGTCATACTTGTGCTTAACATGTGTAAAACTGAAAACGCACTAGTCCCGTTCACATCTTGTATCTTACAATAAGTAATGTGATAAGGGCGGAAAGAAAACAAAGATATTTACTATTGATACATATCTATGTACACACACATATAAAAAAATGGAAGAAATACTAATAACAATTACAGTCCTTATTTCTGCACCTGCCATGTGGTTGAAGCTGGTATTTAGAACTACCTTCTTTAACTACACATTTCATATTTCTTTGCCCTCAGCAAGGACCTCAGCTGGATATGGTTCTTTGCCTGGTGTGTTGACCCAAAACTTCATTCCCGAAGGTTCTGGGCCATTAGTAGTCAAGTCAGCATTGAATTGTTGCAGTTTTTCATTAACTTTAATCACAGGGCATGGCAGTACTAAGAGACTCCCTAAGGAATCTCCTGTATTTCAGACATACTCCTTTTTACCTCTTTTATGCAACATCAGTCCAATTTCCTCTTGGTAGTCAAGGTCAGTCACACCAGCCAATATGGTAATTCCATTTGTTGCCTTTTGATCCAGAGGGATGAGGAACCCAAATTGGCTGGATGGCTTTCTTAACTTCCAGTTAAATTGAATTCATGTTGTGTCTCCAGGTGGAAACATTCCTCCCTCTGGAACTAAGACTTCTAAAACCACAAGCATAGTATCATGAGAACAGGAAACAAAAACTTTATAAGTGGGTCACTAGGACTAAGAGTGAGAGGTGCCACTCCCATACCCACCTCTTGATTCTTGGAACCATGAATCCTGGCTATGGGAGTATAGCACCATATACTGGACACTGGTTTAGAGCATATACAGCTTCCTGGAGAACACTTCCCCAGCCCTGCAAGGTATTGCCATCCAGAAGGCACCTTAATTGTATCTTTAAAAGGTAGGTCATCCCATCATCCTATCGAGCCAGCTACTTCAGGACAATGGGGAACATGGTAAGAGCTGTGAATTCCATGAGCATGAAACCATTGCCACACTTCATTGCTGTGAAGTGAGTCTCTTGATCCAAGACAATGCTGTGTAGGATACCATGATGCTGGATAAGGCATACTGTAAGTCCATGAATGGTACTTTTGGCAGAAGCATTACATGCAAGGAAGGCAAATTCATATCCAGAGTGTCTATCCCAATAAGAACAAAAGGATGCCCTTTCCATGATGGAAGTGGTTCAATCTAACCAACTTGCCACTGAGAATTGGTATTATATTGAGGACTTAGTACTGGTCTCTGTTGTTAGCAAATTGGGCACTAAGCAGTGGCTGTGGCCTTGGTGAGTGGAAGTCCATGTTGTTTAGCCCATCCATAACCTCCATCCCTGCCACCACGGCCACTTTGTTCATGAGCTAATTGAGCAATGGCAGGAGTTGCTGGGGAAAGAGACTGACTGGTTTCCACAGAACGCATCATCTTATTCACTTCATTGTTAAAATCCTCCTCTGCCAAGGTCAACCTTTACTGATTGGTCACAAGATACATAAATATCTTTACTTCTTTGGACCATTCAGAGAGGTCTATCCACATACCTCTTCCCTACACCTCCATGTCACCAATTTTCCAATAATGTTCCTGACCATCCAGCCAAACCATTGGCCAGAATCCATGAATCAGTATACAATTGCACATCTGACCATACGCCTACAAGGAAGACCAGTTAATACAACTATTATTCAAATTTACTCACCAACCACTAAGGCCAAAAATGAGGAAATTGAAGATTTTTACCAACTTCTGCAGTCCGAAATTGTCTGAACATGTGATCAGAACACAATGATAATTGCTGGTAACTGGAATGCGAAGACTGGAAACAAAGAAAGAGGATTGGTAGTTGGAAAATATGGCCTTGGTGATAGAAATGGTGCCAGAGACCACGAGACAGAATTTTGTAAGACCAACACCTTCATTGCAAATACCCTTTTTCAACAACATAAATGGTGACTATACACGTGGACCTTGCCAAATGGAATATATAGGAGTTTAATAGACTACAATTGTGGAAAGAGACAATGGAAAACTCAATATCATCAGTCAAAAGAAGGCCAGGGGCCGACTGCAGAAGAGACCACCATTTGCACATACGCAAGTTCAAGTTGAAACTGAAGAAGATTAGAACAAGTTCACAAGAACCAAAGTACAACCTTCAGTGTATCCCACCTGAATTTAGAGACCATTTCAAGAATAGATTTGACATGCTGAACACTAATGGCTGAAGACCAGACAAGTTGTGAGATGACATCAAGGATATCACACATGAAGAAGCTAGAGGTCGCTAAAAAGGCAGGAAAGAAAGAAAAGGCCAAAATGGATATCAGAACAGACTCCGGAACTTGCTTTTCAATGTCGAGTAACTAAAGCAAAAGGAAGACATGATGAAGTAAAAGAGTTGAACAGAAGATTTCAAAGGGTGGCTCGATTAGACAAAGTAAATATTACAATGACTTCTCAAACACCTGGAGTTAGAAAACCAAAGGATAGAACACACTAGGCATTTCTCAAACTGAAAGAACTGAAGAAAAAAATTGAAGCCTCGAGTTGCAATATTAAAGGATTCTACATGGAAAATATTAAACAAGTCAGGAAGCATTAAAAGAAGATGGAAGGAATACAGAAAGGCACTGTACCAAAAATAATTGGTCTATGTTCAGCCATTTCAGGAGATAGCATATGGTCAGGAACCGATGGTATTGAAGGAAGAAGTCCAAGCTGTAATGAGGGCATTGGTGAAAAACAAGGCTTCCATAAATGACGGTATACCAATTGAGATGTTTCAACAAACAGACGCATCTCTGGAAGTACTCACTCATCTATGCCAAGAAATTTGAAAGACAGCTACCTAAACAACTGACTAGAAAAAAAAAAGAGATCCATATTTATGCCTATTCCCAAGAAAGGTGATCCAACTGAATGTGAAAATTATCAAGCAATATCATTAATATCACACACAAGTAAAATTTTGCTGAAGGTATTTCAAAAGTGGCTGCAGCAGTATATCAACAGGGAACTTCCAGACATTTCAGTCAGATTCAGAAGAGGGCATGGAACCAGGATGTCATAACTGATATCAGAGGGATCCTGGCTGAAAACAGAGGATACCAGAAAGATGTTTACCTGTGTTTTATTGACTATGCAAAGGCATTCAACTGTGTGAATCAAAGCAAATTATGGATAACATTGCAAAGAATCATAATTCCAGAACACTTAATTGTGCTCACGAAGAGCCTGTACATAGGTCAAGAGGCAGTTGTTCGGACAGTTCAAGGGGATACTGAGTGGTTTAAAGTCAGGAAAGGTGTGCGTCAGGGTTGTATCCTTTCACCATACCTGTTCAATCTGCATGCTAAGCAAATAATCTGAGAAGCTGGACTGTATGAAGAACAGGGCATCAGGATTGGAGGAAGACTCATTAACAACCTGCCTTATGCATATGACACAAGCTTGCTTGCTGAAAGTGAAGAGGACTTGAAGCATTTACTGATGAAGATCAAAGACCACAGCCTTCAATAGGGATTACACCTCAGTATAAAGAAAAAAAAATCCTCACAACTAGACCCATAACCAACATAATGATAAACAGAGAAAAGATTGAAGTTGTCAAAGATTTCGTTTTACTTGGGTCCACAATCAACACCCATGGAAGCAGTAGTCAAGAAATCAAAAGACACATTTTATTGGGCAAATCTGCTGCAAACACCTTCTTTAAAATGTTGAAAGGAAAAGATGTCAACTTGAAGACTAAGGTGCACTTGACCCAATCCATGGTGTTTTCAATAGCCTTATACGCATATGAAAGGTGAACGATTAATAAGGAAGACCAAAGAAGAACTGACACCTTTGAGTTGTGGTGTTTGTGAAGAATATTGAATATACTATGGACTGCCAAAAGAATGAACAAATCGGTCTTGGAAGAGATACAACCAGAATGCTCCTTAGAAGCAAGGATGGTGAGACTATGTCTCATATACTTTGGACATATTATCAGGAGGGATCAATCCCTAGAGAAAGACATCATGATAGGTAAAGTACAGGGTCAGTGAAAGAGGAAGACCCTCAATGAGATGGATTGACACAGTGGCTGCAACAGTGGGCTCAAGCATAACAGTGATTGTGAGGATGGCATGGGACCAGACAGTGTTTCATTCTGTTTTACATAGGGTCACTATAAGTTGGAATTGACTGGATGGCACCTAACAAAAATAATAAGTGCACTGCTCATTGTTATACCCACTGGGAGGATTTTCCTTCATCACTGTGCTTCAGGAGGGTGCCATAAATGCGCTGCAGTGCTGTTGCTGCCCATTTTCGTGTGGAGACACATATTGCACAGAACCATTTGTAAACCAGGCACAAGTTTTCTCTTCTTCAGTAAACTGATTGTAAGGAACTCCCCATGAGGCCGTAGGTGCAGACTGTGAGAGGGAAAGTAATGTGACAAGAATCGGGAGCATGGGCTTTGAGCCACTTCTACGTGCAACTTACATGGTCCTTCACGACCTACTCCAGTTAGATCTTGTATTGTGGTGTAACGGATAGTTTTGCGTGGCCTTTCTCGTCATGGTCTTGTAACTCCCACCCAGGTGGTTGGACGGGGCTTTGTGATAGGGTAAATTGTGGCTCACCAAAGGCATTGGTCAGCTTTATCATCCTGCTGGACTTGAAGTGAATGACTCCAGAGGTGAGAAAGAGAATCCTACCACCGGCAGAGAAGAACAGCCAGGAGCTGGTGCTTCCTTTGGACTTGGATCCCTGTGCTGGGAGGCTCCTGGGACCAGGAGACAGAGAGAAAGCTGTAACCCTGAAGCTGGTGAGAAGCAGTGGCAGGAGAGACCTGGCAGCAGGAGGTGGCATGGTGAGCTTCCTGGCCCATGGAGAGAGAAAGCTGAATGCCTTTGGGCGAGGGAGAAGCATGCCTGGGAGCATGGTTGGGAAGAGGCTGTCCTGATGGGAGAATTGTATCCTGGGTGTTTCTGAGCCTGAATTGTAACTGTTACTTCCCTAATAAACCCCATAATCATGAGTATGGTCGGTGAGTTCTGTGTGGCCTGTGATATGAATTACCAAATCCGGTAGAGAGTGCTGTGGGAGGGACAGTTGCTGTCAAAATTGGTAAAGATGGCACAGAGAGGAGGCTTGTCTAGCCTCTGTGTCATGGGAGTCAGTCTTGTGCTGTTGATCTTGGTTCTCCTTCCCCCCTGTGGGGTTGGAGGAGGTCAGACACTGCCCTCACACCATTTTTACATGTATATACCACTTCCATTTAATGATGGAGTGCTGCTGTGCATCTCCAAATTTATGACTCTGTGGGTCAGACAACACCCAGTTCATGATGGGCATCTCAAGCTAAATGATAACTTCGTGATCCATGCTTAAGCGTTCAGTCTCTACTAAGGCCCAGCAACAAGCCAAATCTGTTTCTCAAAAGGAGAGTAGTTATCTGCAGAGGATGTCAGAGCTTTGATCTAAAATCCTGTGTCTGAGCTGTGATTCACCAATAGGGGCCTGCCAAAGGCTCCAAACAGTATCTCTTTCTGCCACTGGCACTAAGCACCATTGAATCAGCTGAATCATATGGCCTAAGTGGCAGAGAAGCTTGCACAGCAGCCTGGATCTGTTGCAGTGCCTTTTCTTGTTCTAGGCCTCACTCAAAACTAGCAGCTTTTTGAGTCACTTGATATATAGTCCAGAGTAGCACACACAAATGAGGGATATGTTGCCTCTAAAATTCAAAGAGGCTCACCTCCTTTTTAGTTGTAGGAGGGGCCAGATGCAACAACCTATACTTCACTTTAGAAGGAGTATCTCGACATGCCCCACACTACTGGGCCCCTAGAAATTTCAATGAGAATAGACCACATATGAGGTCATAAAGCAAGCCTTAGCAGAATCCAAAACATTGAAATATTACAAAGCATCTTCTCTGACCATAAGACCACATAAGTGGAAATCAATCACAGAAAAAGCAGGGAAAATAAATCAAACACTTGGAAACTAAACAATACTCTGCTTAAAAATGACTGGGTTATAGAAAACATTAAGGATGGAATAAAGAAATTCATAGAATCCAGTGAGAATCAAAACACTTCTTATCAGAACCTTTGGGACACAGCAAAAGTGGTGCTCAGAGACCAATTTATATCAATAAATGCACACATCCAAAAAGAAGAAAGGGCCAACATCAAAGAACTATCCCTACAATTTGAACAAATAGAAAGAAAGCAACAAAAGAAACCCTCAGGCAACAGAAGAAAACAAATAATAAAATTTGAGCTGAACTAAATGAAATAGAAAACAGTAATATAATTGAAAGAATTAACAAGACCAAAAGCTGGTTCTTTGAAAAAATTAACAAATTTGATAAAACATTGGCCAAACTGACAAAAGAAAAACAGGAGATGAAGCAAATAACCTGAATAAGAAATGAGATGGGTGATATTACAACAGACCCAACTGAAATTAAAAGAATCATATCAGATTACTATGAAAAAGTGCACTCTAACAAAATTGGAAACCTAGAAGAAATAGATGAATTCCTAGAAACATATTACCTATAAAAAAGAGGAGTGGCAATATTAATTTATTATTAATAAATTATTAATAAAAAGAAGAGATTGAAAAGGTAATCAAAAAACTCCCAACAAAAAAAAAAAGTCCTGGCCCAGATGGCGTTACTGCAGAATTCTACCAAACTTTCAGAGAAGAGTTAACACCACTACTACTGAAGGTATTTCAGAGCATAGAAAAGGACGGAATACTCCCCAACTCATTCTATGAAGCCAGCATATCCCTGATACAAAAACCAGGTAAAGACGCCACACACACAAAAAAATTACACACCTATATCTCTCATGAACTTAGATGCAAAAATCCTCAACAAAATTCTAGCCAATAGAATTGAACAACATCTCCAAAAAATAATTCACCATGACCAAGTGGGATTCATACCACGTATGCAGGGATGGTTCAACATTAGAAAAACGATTAATGTAATCCACCACATAAATAAAACAAAAGACAAGAAACACATGATTTTATCAATTGATGCAGAAAAGACATTTGACAAAGTTCAACACTCATTCATGATAAAAACTCTCAGCAAAATAGGAATAGAAGGAAAATTCCTCGACATAATAAAGGGCATTTATACAAAGCCAACAGCCAACATCACCCTAAATGGAGAGAGACTGAAAGCATTCCCACTGAGATCAGGAACCAGATAAGGATGCCCTTTATCACCACTCTTATTCAACATTGTGCTGGAGGTCCTAGCCAGAGTAATTACGCTAGATAAAGAGTTAAAGAGCATCCAGATTGGCAAGGAAGAAGTAAAAGTATCTCAATTTGCAGATGACATGATCTTATACACAGAAAATCCTAAGGAATCCTCCAGAAAACTACTGAAACTAATAGCAGAGTTCAGCAGAGTATCGGGATACAAGATAAACATACAAAAATCAGTTGGATACCTCTACACCAACAAAGAGAACATCGAACAGGAAACCACCAAATCAACACCCTTTACAGTAGCCCTCAAGAAGATAAAATACTTAGGAATAAAACTCAACAGAGATGTAAAAGGCTTATACAAAGAAAACACTTCTGCAAGAAACTAAAAGAGACCTACATAGTAGAAAAACATGCCTTGCTCATGGATAGGAAGACTTAACATTATAAAAATATCTGTTCTACCAAAGGCGATCTATACATTTAATGCAATTCCAATCCAAATTCCAAAGACATTTCTTAATCAGATGGAGAAACAAATCACCAACTTCATTTGGAAGGGAAAGAAGCCCCGGATAAGTAAGGCATTACTGAAAAAGAAGAACAAAGTGGAGGCCTTACTCTACTTGATTTTAGAAACTATTATACCGCCACAGTTGTCAAAACAGCCTGCTACAGGTAAAAGAACAGATACATAGACCAATGGAACAGAATTGAGAATCCAGACGTAAATCCATCCACACATGAGCAGCTGATATTTGACAAAGGCCCCAAAGCAGTTAAATGGGGAAAAGCCAGTCTTTTTAACAAATGGTGGTGGCATAACTGGATATCCATCTGCAAAAAAATGAAACAAGACCCATACCTCACCCCATGCACAAAAACAAGCTCAAAATCGATCAAAGACCTAAATATAAACTCTAAAATGATACAGATCATGGAAGAAAAAATAGGGACAACGTTCGGAGCCCTAATACATGGCACAAACAGTATACAAAACATTACTAACAATGCACAAACACCAGAAGATAAGCTAGTTAACTGGAAGTTGGTAAAAAGTAAACATTTATGGTTATCCAAAGACTTAGCCAAAAGAGTAAAAAGATTACCTTCAGACTAGGACAAAGCTTTTATCTATGACATTTCCAATCAGTGCCTTATCTCTAAAATCTACATGATACTGTAAAAACTCAACTGCAAAAAACAAATACCCAATTAAAAAATGTATAAACAGACACTTCACTAAAGAAGACATTCAGGTAGCTAACAGATACATGAGGAAATGCTCACGATCATTAGCCATTAGAGAAATGCAAATCAAAACTACAATGAGATTTCATCGCACTCCAACAAGGCTGGCATTAATGCAAAAAACACAAAATAATAAATGTTGGCAAGGTTGTGGAGAGACTAGAACTCTTATACACTGCCGATGCGAATGTCAAATGGTACAACCACTTTGGAAATCAATTTGGCACTTCCTTAAAAAGCTATAAACAGAACTACAGTACAATCCAGCAATCCCACTCCTTGGAATATATCCTAGAGAAATAAGAACCTTTACACAAACAGATATATGCACACCCATGTTCATTGCAGTACTGTTTACAATAGCAAAAAGATGGAAGCAACCAAGGTGCCCATCGACAGATAAATGGATAAATAAATTATGGTATATTCACACAATGGAATACTATGCATCAATAAAGAACAGTGAGGATTCTGTGAAACATTTCATAACGTGGAGGAACCTGGAAGGCATTATGCTGAGTGAAATTAGTCAGTTGCAAAAGGACAAATATTGTAAGAGACCACTATTATAAGAACTCAAGAAATAGTTTAAACAGAGAAGAAAATATTCTTTGATGGTTACGAGAGGGGGGAGAGAGGATGGGGGAAGAGTATTCACTAATTAGATAGTAGATAAGAACTACTTTAGGTGACAGGAAAGACAATACACAATACAGGCGAGGTCAGCACAACTGGACTAAACCAAGATCAAAGATGTTTCCTGAATAAACTGAATGCCTCGAAGGCCAGTGTTAGCAACAGCGGGCATTTGGGGACCATGGTTTCAGGTGACCTGTAAGTGAATTGGCATCATAAAATTTATTAAGAAAACATTCTGCATCACTTTGGTCAGTGACATCTGGGGTCTTAAATGCTAGCAAGTGGCCATCTAAGATGTGTCAATTGGTCTCAACCCACCTGGATCAAAGGAGAATGAAGAACACCAAGGACACAAGGTAATTATGAGCCCAAGAGATAGAAAGGGCCACATAAACCAGAGACCAGAAGAACTAGATGGTGCCTGGCTACAACTGATGACTGCCCTGACAGGGGACAAAACAGAGAACCCCTGAGTGAGCAGCAGAGCAGTAAGATGCAGACCCCAAATTCTCCTAAAAAGACCAGACTTAATGGTCTGACTGAGAGTAGAAGGACCCCAGTGGTCATGGTCTCCAGATCTTCTGTTGGCCGAGGACAGGAACCATTCCTAAAGCCAACTCTTCAGACAGGAATTGGAGTGGACAATGGGATGGAGAGGGATGCTGGTGAGGAGTGAACTTCTTGGATCAGGTTGCCACTTAAGCCTGTGTTGCCGTCTCCTGTATGGCGGGGAGATGAGAGGGTAGAGGGTGTTAAAAAAAAAAAAGTTAGAAGCTGGCAAAATGGACAGGAAAAGAGAGAGTAGAGTGAGGGAGTGGGCTGTCTCATTAGGGGGAGAGTAATTGTGAGTATGTAGCAAGGTGTATATAAGTTTGTGTATGAGAGACTGACTTGATTTTTATACTTTCACTTAAAAAATCAAAATTAAAAAAAATTATTTTGTCAATGTCATGCACCTAGCGTTAATTCCCTATTAACCTTTGGACCTCCTCACAAGATCCAGTTTATCAGATTTAATTTAAAATCTGGCTATTTTCAGATTTGTATATTTTGGGGTATAGTGGGTTGAATAATGATCCCACTCAAATGTATATCCATGTCCTAATACAGAGAACCTCTAAATGTTACCTTATTTACAAAAAGGATCTTTGCAGATGTAGTTAATTGAAAGATTTTGAGATGAGGAGATCATCCTGTTATATCTGGGTGGGAATTAAATGGGATATAAAGTGTCTTTACAAGTGATACACAGAGGAGATAGCAGAGTGGAGGAGCCAATGTGAAGACAGGGGCAGAGACTAGAGTTATGTGGCTACTAGCCAAGAAAGCTGACAAACACCAGAAGCTAGAAGAGGCAAGAAACAGAATTTTCCCAAGAGCCTTTGGAAGAAGCATAGTCATGTCAACAGCTTGATTTCAAATGTCTGGGCTCTGGAACTGTGAGAGAGTAAATTTATGTTGTTTTAAGCCACCAAGTTTGTGGTAATTCAGGAAACTAATACAATGGACAAATGAGAAACACCTAGCATTTATGAGGATTATCTGCTGATGCTTAAAATGTTCATTCTCTCAGTGGAGGGAGAGAGCGGGCCATCTTATTAGGGTGAGAGTAATTGGGAGTGTGTAGCAAGGTGTATATGGGTTTTTGTGTGAGAGACTGACTTGATTTGTAAAATTTCACTTAAAACACAATAAAAATTATTGAAAAAAAATGTTCATTCTCTCATTAATGTTTCTTTCAACTTTATACCACTACTCATTTCAGTGATCCTTTTGGCCCTATAACTGATCACTTTTCAGTGTGTGGTGAATGGCTGAAATTTCCTAAGTTACCTCCACTCAGTATGGTAATCAGATACTATTTGAGAAGGATTTTCTCACTTAGGAGCTCTCTGGAAATGGATCTAGATAATTCTGTAGATAATTTTTTCCCCTAGAAATAAATGCATCCTAGACGGCACTGGGTTTTTTAGATCATTATCATCTTATATCATTTCTTGAAGAAACCCTACCGAAGCTTCTGTTAGGTGCCGTCAAGTCAGTTCTGGCTCAAAGTGGCCATGTGTACAACAGAACAAAATACTGCCCGGTTCTGTGCCACCCTCATCATTGTTGTTATGCTTGAGTCCATTGTTAAAAGCCACTGTGCCAATCCGTCTCATTGAGGGTCTTCTTCTTTTTCTCTGACCCTCCACCTTACATAGTGTAATGTCCTTCTCCAGGGACTGATCCTTCCTGATAACATGTTCAGAGTATATGAGACGAAGTCTCATCATCCCCGCTTCCAAGGAGCATTCTGGCTGCACTTCCTCCAAGACACATTTGTTCATTCTTTTGGCAGTCCATGGTATAGTCAATATTCTTCACCAACACCACAACTCAAAGGCGTCAATTCTTCTGTCTTCCTTATTCATTGTCTATCTTTCCCATGGATATGAGGCAATTGAAAACACCGTGGCTTGGGTCAGGTGTACCTTAGTCCTCAAAGTGACATCTTTGTTTTTTAACACTTTATAGAGGTCTTTTGCAGCAGATTTGTGCAATGCAATGAGTCATTTGATTTCTTGACTTCTGCTTCTATGGATATTGATTGTGAATCCAAGTAAAATGAAATCCTTGAGTACCTCAGTCTTTTCTCTGTTTATCATGATGTTGCTTATTGATCCAGTTGTGAGGATTTTTGTTTTCTTTATGTTGTGGTGTAACCCACACTGAAGACTGTAGTATTTGATCTTCATCAGTAAATGCCTCAAGTCCTCTTCACTTTCAGCAAGCAAGCTTGTCTCATCTGCATTTGGAAGGTTGTTAGTGAGTCTTCCTCCAGTCCTGATGCCCCTTTCTTCTTCATATAGACCAGCTTCTCAGATTATTCACTCAGCATACATGTTGAATAAATATGGTGAAAGGATACAACCCTGGCACACACCTTTCCTGATTTTAAACCGTTCAGTATCCCCTTGTTCTGTTCGAATGACTGCCTCTTAATCTATGTACAGTTTCCTCATAGGCACAATTAAGTGTTCTGGGATTCCCATTCTTCTCAATGTTATCCATAATTTGTTATGATCCACACAGTCGAATGCCTTTGCCTAGCCAATAAAAAACAGGTGAACATCCTTCTGGTATTCTTTGCTTTCAGCCAGAATCCATCTGACATCACCAATGATGTCCCTTGTCATTGAAGCTCCTGGTCCTTAGTTATCAGAGGTATTTCTTGACTAAACTGGCTTCTATTCTATCAGTGGAACTGTTCCTACTTCATTATACCTCCTTTCTTTTTGCCATTCCTTATTCTTTCTGTTTTTCATTCCCCATCCAAGGTTTTTCCAAGAAACTGATCACAAATTCTTTGAATCTACTTTAAAATGATCAATATGAAATTGAATTTGAAAGGTTTTCCACAGGTAGAGTTTCAGGTATCTGTTATTAATACTTTTAGTGACTATTCTTTTTTGTCTCCTGAGAGAGTTTTCAGTTTTACATGTAATTATTGTGGTTTCCAGAAACTGTAAGTAAAGACAACATTCTCTGATCTTGTCACACTTAAAGAAATTATCAGATCTTTCCAATCTTCCTCTTCTGTGCCTTTATTGAAGACCATATTACCCCGAAACAGAATACCTTGAAGCTTGCTCAAAATGCATGTTTCTGAACCTCACACCAGACCTACTGATTAGAATCCCTGAGGTTAAGGCTCTGGTGCCTCAGGAGGTTCTGATGTATACTAACATTTGAAGCACATTACATATATTACTATAAGCAATGACCAGTAGAAAGCAACAGTAATAAGAAACCTTGAATTTCAACAAGAAATAATTTTCAAGTATGCCTCCAACATTAATGCTTCTGTTAGTACTTTGGCCAACTCATTTTGAGTGATGCCAAAAGATCCTGATTTTTTACTCTTTATTAAAAGGTACACTTTATAAATTTTCTAATTCTATTATTTTCTGACTGTTACTCAAGAGTTACAGAAGGTATTATAAAGGGAAGAGGTTGTTTTGAGAGTCAGAAGACCTGGGATAAGAAAGTAGCCAAAGTTGAAGTCCAGGACATTCTCTACTATTTTAATTATCTATATGCATGTATTTTTATCTGGTTTATACCTTTGGTGGTAATAATTCTAAAAATTAATAACTGATATATATACACACACATATATATATATTACACACACACAAGTCTTAGAATTTAAATAAAATTTGATGTAGTTTTTATCCCTTTCATATATCTCATTATCTTATGCTCCAAGATTTAACTTTATCTTTGCTAATTTTTTGAGTTCTATAGTATATAAAGTTAGCCTCCTATCTAACTTTTACTCTTATCGTATGTGTGTTATGTGGACTGAACCAAACTTACTCTGTAAGTCAAGGAATACTACACATATAGCTTCCTTCTTTCTATGAGGTCATCTTATTTAGCCTAACTGCATTCATGAGAGGGGTGTGAAGTATGTGTTCTGGCTGTTCTGTTACTTCAGAGAAGTGGTTCTCGTCTGAGGGCAAATTTTCCCCATAGGGGACATTTGGAAATTTGTCATGATTTGATTGTCTTGCCTTGGGGTTGTGAGTGCTACTGATGTCTACTAGGTAGAGCCCAAGGATGCTGCTAAATTAACTCATTTACAAAATAAATGCCAACTGAGTGCCTACTAGTGTTTGTCACTGTTTAATTGCTAGCATACATGAATGAAATAAGAATAGCAAAGGAAAAGTGTAAGGTTTCTTGCTGTACAATTACATTTTCTACTTTATTTTTCTCTCATGATTTGGTAACTATTCATCTTTTTTTAAATATTACTAGTGATTTCCTTAGTTTTTAAATATAAAACATACTTATAGTGATGTTTCTCTAAAGAAAATGTCAAATTCATTGTACAATTATTGAGAACTTAATATATGCTAGACCCTAAGCACTGAGAAAACAGTGGCAAACTATGCAGTCTTCATGAAGCTTACAGGGAATATAGATATTGTCTTAGTTATCTAGTGCTGCTATAACAGAAATACCACAAATGAATGGCTTTAACAAAGAGAATATATTCTATCACAGCCTAGTAGGCTAAAGTCCAAATTCAGGGTGTCAGCTGCAGGGGAAGTCCTTCTCTCTCTGTAGGCTCTAGAGAAAGATCCTTGTCATCAATCTTACACTGAACTAGGAGCTTCTCAGTGCAGAGACCCCGGGTCCAAAAGATACCCTTTGCTCTCACACTTCTTTCTTGGTGGTATGAGGTCCCCATATCTCTCTGCTCACTTCTCTCTTTTATGACTCAAAAGAAATTGACTGAAGACATAACCTAATCTTGTAGATTGAATCCTGCCTCATTAATGTAACTGCCACTAATCTCACCTCATTAACATCACTGAGATAGAATTTATAACATATAGGAAAATCACATGAGAAGACAAAATGGTGGACAATCACACAATGCTGGGAATCATGGCCTAACCAAGTTGGCACACATTTTGGGCTGACACAATTCAATCCATAACAGATATTAAACAAATAATTACAAGTGTGATAAGGTTAGTGAAGGGGGAATCAGGATGATGAGGAAACAAATAAAATTGGAGTTTCACATAGGTGCGAGGTAAAGCGTTCATACTTTTGAATAACATGAAGAAAGCTCATGATTATAAATGAAAAAAAACACCTGAATTTTATACCTAAGTATATACAGGTAGTCCATGACTCATGACAGGATTCCATTCCGAAGACCGTGGTAAGTCAGTTGCGACGTAAGTCAAATACTTCCGTTTTTTTTTTCTTTATTATTGCCTTTTTATTATCAACCTCTTTATAAATCTGATTTTTGAACATCTGTGAATGAACATCTGAGAATAACATCAGCAAGTTATGCACTGCAACACTGTATGTAGTGCATATTACTAAAGATAAGATGTACAAAAAAAAACAAACAGATGGTCGTAAGTGCCGTTCATCTTAACCGAAATACATTGTATGTTGGGGACTACCTGTATGATCCGAATTGTTATGTTTCTCTCTCTCTATATATATGATCCAAGTTTGGAATCAATACACAGGAAAAAAGAGAGAGGAGAGGCAGAGAGAGAAATCTTATACAAAAGAGTGCATACTGACTGATTCTATTTGTATGCAACACAAGAACTGGCAAAACTAGCCTATGGTTTTAGAAATCAGAACCATAGTTCCCTGGGTCCAGAGATGTGAATGTGATTGAGAAGGGCCATGATGGAAGTTTCTGCAGTAATAAAATATTTTATATTGTTATTGTAGTGGTGGTTACTTGTGTGTATACATTTGTTAAAACTCATCTAACTATCCTTTAAAAACTGTGCATTTTATTGTTGATACATTCTACCTCGGTATTATTGATTAAAAAAAATCTATACAGGCATTTAGAAAAAAACATCTGACTCATTGTAGTAGGTGCTTAAAGCATATTTGATAAACTGATAAATTAACAAGTTTTCTATGAACACCAGTTTTGCCAGATTCCGTATCTTTTGGTATGAGTGCTCTGGTTGTTGATATCTAAAGAAAATATGAGTTTAGGTTTTAATTCCCTTTTAATGAAAGAATTATTTGAAGACTTTTTTTTGTTCTTAATTTTTTATTGAATAATGGCAAGATATTTTCATTCTGTTGTTTATTTATAGCTTTATTCCATGGCTATAAGGGAGCATGTCTGCTGCATTTTATACTTTTTGAAATCATTAAGAGTTTTGTTATCATAATACATGATTAATAAGTTATTTAAATAATGTTTGAAACTTTTACTTATTTTCTGTTTCTTACACACATATGAACATGCATGAATTTACTAAATCAAATATATCAATAAAATGAATCATTCTCTGAACATGACACTATAGACAGACGCACCACGCCATCCCTCCACAGAAAAGACATGAAAAACTAAGTAAAACAGAGACAAACATCAATCCTGGAATACTAAGCTTCAAATTAAGAGATAAATAACTCAGCCAAGCACCAAATGGAATAAGAAACTCACAGAGAAAAGAGATCAAGGACAGATGTTTGCAGAGGTCCCCTATCAGCTAATGCAGCATGGATTCGCCATCTTGGACTCTTGTTGGAGACTAGCGGACAGGGAGTAAGAGAAAGCAGCTTCACGGAGCTCCCAACAGGAGACAGAGTACCCAATAACCAGTGATATACACTTTCCCACCTCCCATCCTTTCCCCTGCTCTAACTCCCCACTTCCTAGCTGGCTGTGGTAGCTCAGCCGGCCCAGAAGTACAGGGCTCATGCTATTGGGATTCGCTCTGACCACATTGGAGTTCTATGGCCAATGAGTACTGCTCCCAGGAGGAGACAGAACATCCGGTCACCAGGGATATATGCTTTCTCATCCCCCGTCCTTCTCTTCTCTCCTCAACCTCTGCTGCTTCATAGTTTGCTTTGGTCACTCATTACAAGGTCCATGCTGCTTGGATTCGCCCCCCCCACCACATCATGATAGGCAGACAGGGAGTATGGGAAAGCAACTTCAAGGAGCTCCCAGCAGGAGACAGAGTACCGGGAACCAGCAACAGACACTTTCGCACACCTCACCCTTCTTCCACCCATCGGTCGCCTCTGCTTCCCATCAGCTGCAGTCTCTTGGATGGGGGCGCCAGCTTCAGCCCCATGCCGCTTGGATTCACCCTGCCCACACTGGCCGGCTCCCTGAGTGACATTTGTTTGTTGCTGGTATTGCTTTTTTCCTCTTATTTTGGTTTCTTCCATGCCTCTTACCACCTCCTCCTCCTTTCTCTTAAAGAGCTGGCTCCTTGTGCCATCTCTGCTTCTTCTTAAAAGACAGTGAAGGACCGTTCAGCTGGGGAACTGCTTGCCAGGCACACACCACCATGCTGATGGGGTCCCTGGGGCTTTTGTGTCGTTGTTTTGCTTTGTTTTGTTTGTTTGTTTCCTTTTCGTTTTTGCAGCTTGGGAGCCCCTTCTAGCTGGGCTGTACTGCACGGCTTGGGAGCCATTTATACCCAATCCGCTTAGCTGCGTCGGTGGTATCCCTGGGGGCATTTCTTTTTTTCTAATTTTTCCTTTTTGCCTTTCTTCCTTTGTCAGTTTTTCATCTCTCTGTACTTACCTTCTTTCCCTGTCTCCTGGATACCTGGCACTGTGTGACATCTCTACACCTTCTAGCCAGGCTATACTGCACTGACTGGGAGCCACTTCTCGGATCTTCATAGCTGCACCGGTGGGATCCCTGGGGGCTTTTCTTTTCCAAATTTTATTTGTTTATTTGTCTTTTTCCCTTTTTCTTTTTTTTCCCTCCATTTCTTGGTTTCTCATCTCTCTGCTCCAAGGACAAGCTCCCTTAGCACACTTTTTGTTTGTTTGTTTTTGACTACTGTTTCTCCTCTCTCTTGTCTTTCCCATGTCCATCTTAGCTCCACACATCACAACCTACCTCACCCCTCCTTCCTACCTACCTGCACATCACATCCTCGAGCAGGACTGGCACAGCCTACCAGAACCTTCCGCAGCACTGATTCCCGGCCAACCCTGTTGGGCCTAATACATGCCACATACAACTCATCCCAGCCTCTCCCCTTCAGCTGGAGAGGCACCATAGCTGAGCAACTGGCCCTGCCCATTGGACAAGGAGGTAAAAATTATCGTGCCCACAGATGAGCAAACAACAAAAAACACACAGCTCACCTGCTCAGACATAACAAAATAAAACAAAAAAGCAGGACTAAACAAACCTACAATCAATAAATGAAGAAAATAATTACTGAATATCCCAAAGACAACTGGCAATATCAAAACATTAAAAAAAAAGATATGATGGTTCTAGTAGACACCCAAAATAAAACACCAGATGACTTTCCAGTAGAAGAAAAGGCACTAGAACTACCTGATAGGGAATTCAAATCTCTAATATTCAGAGTTGTCCAAGAGTAGAAGCAAAAAGCAGACAAAAATAAGGAAAAAACAGACAAATTCATGGAAGAGTGGATCAGTGAAATTGAAGACCAGCACTTGGATACAACTCGGAGGAGAAATCGGAAAAAAAGAACAAAGAAAAATGAAGAAAACCTGAGAATTATGTGGGATACAATCAAAAGCAATTTTTTTTTATGATTTCCCTTAATTTCTGTTTATCTGGAAATGTCCTAATTTTGGAATCGTATTTGTAAGAGAATTTTGCAGGATACGTTATTCTTGGTTGGCAGTTTTGTTTTTTTTTTCCCCTCTCAAGGTTTTATACATGTCTTCCCCCCTGCCTTCTTACTTGCATAGTTTCTGCCAAGAATCAGAACTGAGTCTTAGGGTTTCCCCTTTGTAAGTGACTTTTCATTTCTCTTGAGCTGTTTTTAGGATTCTTTCTTTGTCTTGAAACCCTGGTGGTGTAGTGGTTAAGTGCTATGCCTGCTAACCAAAGGGTCGGCAGTTCGAATCCGCCAGGTGCTCCTTGGAAACTCTATGGGGCAGTTCTACTCTGTCCTATAGGATTGCTATGAGTTGGAATCGACTCGACGGCACTGGGTTTTTTTTTTGTTTTTTCTTTATCTTTGGTTCAGACAAATGTGATTATGATTTTTCTTGGTGGCTTTTTTTTAAGGTCTGTCCTTTATGGCGTGCATTGAGCTTCTTGGATGGTCAGCTTTTCGTCTTTCATGATACTTGGAAAAGTTTTCTGCCAGCAAATCTTCAACAATCTTTTTTTTTTTTTTTCCATTTTCTCCTCCTGTTCTGGAACTCTGATCACACACAAATTTTTGCTCTTGATTATATCCCTCACAATTCTTAGGTTTTCTTCATTCTTTTTTCTGATTTTTCCTCAAACAGAATGGCATTCAGGGATTTGTCTTCAACCTTTCTGATTCTGTCTTCCGTTGTTTCAAATTTGCTCCTAAAATTTTCTGTTGAGTTGTCCATTTCTGAAATTTTGTTGTTTACCTTTTGAATTTCTAGTTGCTGTTTTTGAAAGATTGCTAATTGTTTATTTATTTTGACATTTTGTTCTTATGTTATTTTCCTGAATTTTTATATCGCTTTGTCTTTGTTTTCCTTGATCTCTTTGTTTATCTCTTGGAGAGTCTTTAATGTTAGTCTTTTGAATTCCATATCAGGTAGTTCCACTGCCTTTTCTTCTACAGGAAGTTCATCTGATTCCTTATTTTGGTTGTTTGCTGGAGCCATCTTGTCCTGCTGTTTTATATGTTTTGAAATTGTCTGCTGGCTCCCAGACATTAAAGTATTATTATCTTTATTTATTGATAGTATTTTTATTTGTTTCATCCTGCTTTTTTGTTTTGATAATCAGGATGGGTGGGCCAGGTGTGTTTTGATATCTGTGAAGTT
Source organism: Loxodonta africana (assembly GCF_030014295.1). Lineage (NCBI taxonomy): Eukaryota > Metazoa > Chordata > Mammalia > Proboscidea > Elephantidae > Loxodonta > Loxodonta africana. The sequence goes on along the minus strand of NC_087369.1, from coordinate 119,282,050 downwards.
GCCTTCCTGTACTCCCTGTCTGGGGTCATTACTGGCTGTGCTTTAAGATGTTGAAGCTGTGCTGTGTTAGTTGGCAAGGGACCTCCACTTCGTAGCTCTCCTTGTTCTCTGTCAGTTTCTTCCGTTCGCTACTTGATCTAGTTCCTTATCCTTTCATTTGGTGCTTCGAGTTTCAGGATTGATGTTTGTATCTGTTTTACTTAGTTTTTCAGGTCTTTGCTGCAGCGGGATGCCATGGTGCTTCTGTCTATACCACCATGCTGGCTACTCCTCCCAAATACATTTTCTATGAATGTCTAGGAGTTAATCAATATTTATATCCTCATTCTCAGAAGTTAAGAACGTTGGTACGCTTTCACTGCTTCCAACTTCCTTAGTCTTCTCATATTAAAATAATCAGTTGTTTGTTTTCAGTGCACCTCAGTAAAAACCTAGGCTTAATTATATGTTCTACTTTTTTTTTCTTTTTAAAATTTTGACTGTTTCTTCTATTGTTTCCTTTGCTTGGATTTGTTTTGTTGAAGTATATCCTCAAGTAATTTTTTCAAAGTGTTTTTGAGTCAGGCACTTCCTAAATTTTTCCATGATAATGTTTTAGATTTTGCTTCCACAATTGCATGCTAGTCTACCTTGGTATTAAATTATATATTTAAAATAATTTTCCCAGTGTTTTGAAAACACTGCATCAAGTGTTGGCAATAAAAGTTGGATATCAACGTAACTGCCATATTTTGTAGGTAATTTTCTTCCCCCAGAATTTTTTTAGTAAGCTCTATTTATCCTTTGAATTCTGAAATTCCACCATAGGTAAGTAAAATTATTGCAACTAAAGATACATGTCCTTTTTAATGAATTTTGTTGAACCTTTACTGCACTCTTCCAAATGAAATAATGCATTTACCCATCTAATAAATATATCTAGCATTTATTTTCTATTAGGCTCACACTGTGCTAAATGCTGGAGATACGATGAGGAACCAGACATAGAAGATCCTTACTCCCACAGAAATCATACTCCACTATTTTAGACAATAATAAGTTAAAATATTAAACTGCAGATCCTGAGAAGTTTGTAAAGGAAATACACAACATGCTATGATAAAGGATAGTAGAAAGATTTAAATAGTTATGGTGATGAAGATAAGCTTCCCTAAGAAGATGATATATAATCTGATTTGTAAAGGTTGAGTAAGAAGCAGATTTGTGCAAAGCTTGAGTATGAGTTGGGGGAAGTAGCTCAGGCATGAGGAACAGAAAACTCAAAGGACATGAGAAAAGAAATTACTTAAAGTTTACGGGAAATAATGGAGAACCAGTGTAATCTGGGTATAATGAAGAAAGGAAGAATGAACTGACAGGAGGCTTGAGAGGTAGCCAAGGGAGAAATCAAGTCAAGGAGTTAGATTATTTTTCTCTACATACAATGGGAAGAAACTAATGACTTAATCAAGGAATAAAATGGATGGTGTTATTTATATTTAAAAATTCACTCTGGTTGCTAGGTATAAATTGGACAGGGCACTAACTGATGAATTTGAATGTGAAATATGAGGAGGAAAAGCAAATTTTTCGTGTCCAATAGTAATGTCTGCTGTTATCTTAAGTTTTATCCCCTGTACTCTTTCTTTCTAAAAGTCCTATTAGATGAGTGTTGGAATAAGGGCTTTTCTTCACTCCCACTTTCTGTTTGTTCTTTTTTACTGTGTTCTGGGAGAATTCCTCTATCCTGTCTTCTAGATAACTTTATACATCTTAGACTGAACCCAATATGTTATTCATCTATATCTACTGAAATTTTTTTTTTAATTTCAATGACTATATTTGAAATTTCTACAATAAATTTTTATTTCATAACGGTCCTTTTAAGTGGGTATAATATGCTTTCAAATTTTTCTATGGATATGAACATGCTTATTCTAAGTTTTCTTCCATTTCTTCTATTAGCTCTCTTTTGTGGAGTGTTAATTATTTATTTTTCTATTGAGATTAATTCCTCTCTTTCATGGTGCTGATTTTTCCCAACTGTGTGCTGGTTCTTTATGTCATTTTCATATTGGTGAACCTCTGTTAATCTGTCAGTTGGTGAAGGTTCTGATGACTGGAGAATTTCTCTGGTGATTGGGAAGAAGTGGGACATATGTCAAGTGAAGTGTTGGTAATTGTAAGTTATCTGGTGCACTGATTTTCTTGTCTGACCTCAGCTCACACCCTTCTCGTATGTCAGAAGTCTCAGTTGATATAGTACTACTAAATGCATTCTTTTGAGTACAAACACCATAGCCACAAACTACTCAGGGAGAAGAGTTAGGGATCAGACAGGCCTACATATTAGAAATTGATAGATTTATTATCTCATTAATGAGATGATAACCTTCAGTGATCTACGAGTGTCCTTTGCATTTGCTGATTCTGAGCTGGGAATACCTAGAGGCTTTCTTGCAAAGAATAGATTTTAATTTTTTATTTATTTTGGCTAGTAGTTTTACATAGTACTATTTTTACATCAATTTGATACCAACTTCTTCCTTTAGCTCCAATATTTAGATCAAATATTGGGTCCCTCTCTGGTTTTTAGTACTTTTATGTTTTCCTTATTGTGATGGTTAAGGTTCTAAACAGGGTTAGTGCATTTTTGGTTGTATGTGTGTTTGTTGTGTTATGTGAGGTGCAAGTATAATTTTATAATTGCCTTTTTTCAGAGATTATGTATGATTTAAGGAAATGTGTACAGGTGCCAAGTTGACAAGGGGTGGACTGTGAAGGTTAAGGTCGTGTACCAACTTGGCTGGGCCATGATTCTCAGTGGTTTGGCAGTTATGATGTAGTCTGGCAGTCATATGATGCTGTGATCACTTCCATATGATATTTGATATAATTTGATCACCTCCATAACAGAGTCTGCTGTGAGTAGAGAATCGCTTGAAAGGGAATTGCCTCAGGCATGTGGCCTGCATCAAATATAAGTAGGCATTCTGGCAAAGCTCATGGCTTTTGCTCACTTTGGATCCTGCAGCTGGCTCCTGATCATCTGACCTCCGGCTCTTGGGTCTTGAGCTAGCAGCTTACCTGTGGTCTTGCCTGCCGATCTTGGGATTCATCAATCTCTGCAGCCTGTGAGCCAGAGCCCTGCTGTCGGATCTGACAATGTTGGGTTCACCAGCTCCTGTGGCTCCGTGAATCAGAAGTCTCTGTCCTAACTCACGGACTTTGGAGGTTCCAGCCTCTACAGATGCGTGAGCCATTTCCTTGGTATAAATACATATCTCTGTATATATATTTATATGCTTTACTGATTTTGCTTCTCTAGAGAATTCAGCATGAGAGTTATTAAAAAAAACTGCTTCCACCTCTCCTTACTTGTTTTTATTTGTGATTTCTAATTTTTTTTATCTTTAATCAGTTGAAATATGATCAGTTTATATTCTGTTTCAGTTTGTAATTCCATTATATCAAATTCTTACCTAGTGCTAAATCTCTTGCTTGGTTGGCCTACTCATGTGGGATCTTACTCTATTCAATTGTGTAACCTTTTACTGTGATATCGTCTTAGGCAGGACTGTCATTTCAATGACTTTTTGGTAGAGAAGGAATAATGTATATGCTTTTGCTTTGCCAGCTGAATACAATCCTTTATTTATTTGTTTTTCATTTTGTGGGAGGAAGTGTTGAGTTTGAGCTTTCTGGTTATACTTCTGGAACTTAGACTCTTGAAAATGTTTGGGATTCCATTTATATGATACATGGATATAGATGCAGTTACTACACAGATTAAAGGTAGTAATTATGATAAGTGTATGAATATTTTATTAGTCTACAACTCTTAAAACTACCTCTTTGATCTATTCTCCCTTAAAAATTTAATTTATGTGAAGTTACTACATATGAGAAGAATCAGCTGATATTAAGTTTCTTTCTGCTTTTCAAAAAAAAAATCAATCATGGAAAGGAAGAGTTCAAATTTTGCTGGGTAATGACAACAAAACAAAATGTACTCACCATCCTTGACTGTCATTGAGACCGTCTCTTTCTCTGAAGCTTTTCAACAACAACAATAAAAATAACTTTCCCTACTTTAAGTGAAGGTCTCAAAAGCTTTACTCCATCCACGTCATTAAGGTCGACTCTACCTTGAGGAGGCAGCTCTTCCCTAGTCATCTTTTGAGTGCTTTCCAACCTCGGGAGCTCATCTTCCAGCACTATGTCAGACAATGTTCCGCTGCTATTCATAAGGTTTTCACTGGCTAATGCTTTTCAGAAGTAGACTGCCAGGTCCTTCTTCCTAGTCTATCTTAGTCTGGAAGCTCAGCTGAAACCTGTCCTCCATGGGTGACCCTGCTGGTATCTGAATACCGGTGGCATAGCTTCTAGCATCACAGCAACACACAAGCCCCCACAGTACGACAAACTGACAGACACGTCGGGAACCGACTCGACGACACCTAACAACAACAACAACAACTTTAGGTGGAGGGAAGACAACACACAATACAGGGAAGGTCAGCACAACTGGACTAAATGAAAAACAAAGAAGTTTCCTGAGTAAACTGAATGCTTCGAAGGCCAGTGTAGCAGGGGCAGGGGTTTGGGGACCATGGTTGCAGGGGACATCTAAGTCTATTGGCATAATAAAATCTATTAAGAAAACACTCTGCATCCCACTTTGAAGAGTGGCGTCTGGGGTCTTAAACGCTAGCAAGCAGCCATCTAAGATGCATCAATTGGTCTCAACCCACCTGGATCAAAGGAGAACGAAGAACACCAAGGACATAAGGTAATTAGGAGCCCAAGAGACAGAAAGGGCAACATGAACCAGAGACTACATCATCCTGAGACCAGAAGAACTAGTTGGTGCCTGGCTACAACTGATGACCACCCTGACAGGGAACACAACAGAGAACCCCTGAGGGAGCAGGAGAGCAGTGGGATGCAGACCCCAAATTCTTATAAAAAGACCAGACTTAATAGTCTGAGTGAGACTAGAGGGACCCTGGTGGTCATGGTCCCCAGACCATCTGTTGGCCCAGGACAGGAATCATTCCCGAAGCCAACTCTTCAGACATGGATTGGACTGGACAATGGGTTGAAGAGGGATGCTGGTGAGGAGTGAGCTTCTTGGATCAGGTGGACACTTGAGACTATGTTGGCATCTCCTGCCTGGAGGGGAGATGAGAGGGCAGAGGGGATTAGAAGCTGGTGAAATGGATACGAAAAGAGAGAGTGGAGGGAGAGAGCGGGCTGTTTCATCAGGGGGAGAGTCATTGGGAGTATGTAGCAAGGTGTATATGAGTTTTTGTGTGAGACTGACTTGATTTGTAAACTTTCACTTAAAGCACAATAAAAACTATAAAAAAAATAATAATAACTTTCCTCATCTTTAAATTCTGCCAAGTTAGACCTTTAGCCTGATGTCTGGGCTGATTGTCTTTAATAAGACAGGTGGGAAAAACAATTTGGTGCTTACATATAAGTGCTTCCCCCCTCTTCTTCAAGATGAGTCAGTTGTAGGCAGTTGAAGTGATAGTTAAGTACTACACCTACCAATTACTTGGCTCTTTCTTGAGAACTGAAGACAAGTTTTCAGTATTTGAATGTATGTGTCAGTTGAGTGGCCTAAGAATTTTAGAGCACTTGCTCCCATTCTGAAATCATCTTCTAGACATTTAAAGAGAATCATTAAGAGCAACAGCGAATTGCAGACTTCAAAACCTTTCTAAATCGCATGGTATCATTGCAGAGAATAAGAGATGGCACAGTTTTCCATCAAGTCCAGAGCTCAGAGTAGCTATGAAGTGATTTTACTCTCTTAAAATAATGGTAGTTTTCTTTCTTTCATTTTCTTGAGGAGAATAACAGCATTCTGTACTTTTATACTGGTAATTCTTCTTGGAGAGATTGCAAAGAGTTTCTGGGGATGAAAATGTAACCCATGTAGAATGTTTTCAAAATTGGATAAGCTAAAATATATTGTACATTTTAGTTTATGAAAATATTCAGTTGCAATTAAAAATGAACTTTTTTTCCTAGCATAAATACTCAAACTAGTGGGATGCCAACAACACTGTTGTCCAACCGTCTGGGTGTCCAATTTTGAGTCCAGTTTGTTCAATTTATTCTTTTGAACTTGTAGGTAGTTTGACAAATCAATTTTTAGAATTAGAATAAATATTTGCATATTCCTTTTAGTTTTCTGGTATGTTGTTGTTGTTAGGTGCTGTCAAGTCAGATCTGAATGGTAGAGATTTTACATACAACATAATGAAATAATGTTCAGTCCTGCACCATCCTCACAATTACTGCTATATTTGAACCCATCATTGTAGCCGCTGTGTCAATCCATCCTGTTGAGGGTCTTCCTCTTTTTTGCTGAACCTCTGCCTTACCAAGCATGATGTCATTCTCCAGGGACTGGTCCCTCCTGATAACATGTCCAAAGTACTTGAGATGAAGTCTGACCGTACTTGCACCTAAGGGGCATTATGGTTGTAGTTCTTCCAAGAGAGATTTCTTCAATCTTCTGGCTGTCCACGGTATAGTCAATATTCTTCACCAACACCATAATTCAAAGGCATCAAATCTTCTTTGGTCTTCCTTATCTATTGTCCAGCTTTTGCATGCATATGAGGTGGTCGAAGACACCATGGCTTGGGTAAGGTACACCTTAGCCCTCAAAGTGATATCTTTGCCTTTTAAGACTTTAAAGAAGTCTTTTGCAACAGATTTGCCCATTGCAATATGTTGTTTGATTTCTTGACTCCTGTTTGCATGGGCATTGGTTGTGGACAGAGTAAAATTAAATCCTTGAAAACTTCAGTATTTTCTCCATTTCACATTATGTTGTTTATTGGTCCAGTTGTTAGGATTTTTGTTTTCTTTTTGTTGAGGTTTAATTCATACTGAAGGCTGTAGTCTTTGATCTTCATCAGTAAGTGCTTCAAGCCCTCCTCACTTTCGGCAAGCAAGGTTATGTCAACTACGTATGGCAAGGTTGTTAATGAGTCTTTATCCAATCCCAATGAGGCATTCTTCTTCATATAGTCTAGTTTCTTGGATTATTTGCTCAGCATACAGATTGACCAAGCATGGTGAAAGGATACAACCCTGCCACACACCTTTCCTGACTAAACAATGCAATATCCCCTTGTTCTGTTGAATGACTGCCTCTTGGTCCATGTACAGGTACCTCATGAGCACAGTTAAGTGTCCTGGAATTCTCATTCTTTTCAATGTTATCCATAATTTGTTATGATCCACGCAATCGAATGCCTTAGCATAGTCAATAAAACACAGATAAACGTCTTCCTGTATTCTCTACTTTCAGCCAGGATCCATAATCAGCAATGATATCCCTTGTTCCACGTCCTCTTCTGAATCCAGTTTGAATTTCCCTGTCAGTGTACTGCTGCAACTGTTTTTTAATTATGGTCAGCAAAATTTTACTTGTGTGTGATATTAATGATATTGTTCGATAATTTCCACATCCTGTTGGATCACCTTTCTTTGGTAAAGGCACAAATATGGATCTCTTCCAGTTGGTTGGCCAGGTAGCTGTTTTCCAAATTTCTTAGCATAAATGAAAGTGAGCACCTCCATCACTGCATTCCCCTATGGAAAATCTCAATTGGTATTCCTTCAATTATTGGTGTCTTTTTTTTTTTTCCAATGCCTTCAGTGGAGTTTGGACTTCTTCCTTCAATACCATCGGTTCTTGATCATATGCTACCTCCTGAAATGGTTGAACGTTGACCAATTCTTTTTGGTACAGTGACTCAGTATTTCCCTCCTTACCAACAATAGAGAAGATCCAGGAGCAGAGCGTGCATTTTGGACCCAGGGTCTTGTGCTGAGATGGTCCTAGACCAGAGTAAAATTTAGGACAAGATCTTCCCCCAGAGCTGATACAGACAGAAAGATTTTCCCTGGATTTTGCTCCCTGAATTCACATCTCTAGCCTCCTAAACTGTGAGAAAATAAATTTCTGTTTGTGATGTAGACTTTACACATACACACAAATCCAAAATGCAACTAATTCTATCACAGCTATTAATTCAAGGAAGTAGTTCTCTCTATCCGCCTAATTCCCCCAAGAAGACTCTGCTTAGTCTTAAAATGTTAATTAGCTTTAAAAGTGCTAATTTGATTACAAGCTGCATGTAATATTAGTGATTTCATCCTGGTTCCAAAACTTCCTATCTACTGTTCCTAATTTCTGAATAAGTTACGAAATTTTGGCCTTCCTACTTCATCGATTTGGCTCCAATTTTATTCCATTTGAGGTGTACATTAGGTTCAACAATATGAACCTGCTATTTGATGATCAAAATCAGCAATCTCACATTGTTAACCTTAACATAAATTCACTACACAAGACTAAATGTAATTCATAAGCAAATATTCTAAATTTGTTTTCTTTTAATGATAGACACTTTTAATATGCCCTTTTATTCAAATTACTCTAATTGTGACAATTTGGACTGGGCTAGTTTGGATCTTCCTTTCCATATATCTTTGAAACAAGCATTTGTTACCAAATTCACAATGAAGAACAATTGCAGACCCTGAAGAAAGGGATGTATATATTTTTTATTAACAATAAACTCTTTGTAATCATCATTGGAGAAAACGTTGACAAATAATTTATGAACTAATTACAAATAATGATCTATTTATTAAAACAGTTGTTCAAGAGCCTCTATTTTTTACCATATTGTGACCTTAAATTCTATTTCCCTTGTTCATGAAATAATGAAATTAAAATGTTACTACTAAAGTGTCTAGCAGCCCTTGAGAGGTACTCTTTATATTACATATTAAAATAAATATGAAGACATAGATAAACAAAAACTGATATCATTATTAGGTAAGGTGAATAGATAGCCTATTGACAGAATCTAGATGGAATTTCCATGAACCGTAAGACTAATGATGCTGAACGGATACAAATACCAAAGACTCACCTCATAAAAACATAGCCCACCTGAAAGAAAGTAAAATGATATCTCATTCTTATTCTTATACTTGCCTTCTTACACAGAATCCTAAGTTCTCAAGCTGAAAGAACTGAAGAAAAAATTCCAGCCTTCAGTTGCAATATTGAAGGATTCTCTGGGAAAATTATTGAACAATGCAGGAAGCATCAAAAGATGATGGAAGAAACAGAGTGGCTGTGCCAAAAAGAATTGGTCAACGTTCAACCAATTCAGGAGGTAGCATATGAACAAGAACTGATGGTGTTGAAGGAAGAAGTCTAAACTACACTTAAGGCATTGGTGAAAAACAAGACTCCAGGAATTAACAAAGTGATGCAGCACTGGACGTGCTCACTGGGCTATGCCAAGAAATTTGGAAGACAGCTACCAGGTCAACTGACTGGAAGAGATTCATGTTTGTTCCCATTCCAAAGAAAAGTGATCCAATCAAATGTGGAAATTATCAAACAATATCATGAATATCACACGCAAGTAAAATTTTGCTGAAGATAATTCAAAAATGGTTGCAGCAGTAAAAAGACAGGGGACTTTCAGAAATTCAAGGCAGATTCAGAAGAGGATATGGAACAAGGGATATCATTGCTGATGTCAGATGGATCTTGGCTGAAAACAGAGAATACCATCAAGATACTTACCTGTGTTTTATTGACTATACAAAGATATTTAATTTTGTGTATTATAACAAATTACAGACAACATTGTGAACAATGAGGATTTCAGAACACTTAATTGTGCTAATGTGGAACCTGTACATAGACCAAGAAGAAGTTGTTAAAATAGAATAAGGGAATACTGTGTGGTTTAAAATGAGGAAAGGTATGTGTCAGGGTTGTATCATTTCATCACAAGTATTCAAGCTGTATGCTTAGCAAATAATCTGACAAGCTGGACTATATGAAGAACATCACAACAGGATTGGTGGAAGACTCATTAACAATCTAAGATATGCAAACGACAGAACCTTGCTTGCTGAAATCGAAGTGAACTTGAAGCACTTATTGGTGAAGATCAAGGACTATAGCCTTCAGTATAGATTACATTTCAACATAAAGAAAGCAAACATCGATACGAGGAGCAGGGACAAGATGGCGGACTAGGTAGACGCTACCGCGGATCCCTCTTGCAACAAAGACTCAGAAAAACAAGGGAATCGATCACATACATAACAATCTACGAACTCTGAACAACAAGCACGGACTTAGAGACGGAAAACGAACAAATACGGGCAGACAGCGACCGTTTTCAGAACCAGGAGCCAGCGTACCAGCCGACTACTTGGAAAATCTAGTTTCCCAGTGATGGCTCGGAGACAGCAGTCCATATCAAACCACATAAAGAAACAGACCATGACAGCTTCTCCAACCCCCCAAACAAAAGAATCAAAATCTTTCCCAAATGAAGATACAATCCTGGAATTATCAGATACAGAATATAAAAAACTAATTTACAGAATGCTTAAAGATATCACAAATGAAATTAGGATAAATGCAGAAAAAGCCAAGGAACACACTGATAAAACTGTTGAAGAACTCAAAAAGATTATTCAAGAACATAGTGGAAAAATTAACAAGTTGCAAGAATCCATAGAGAGACAGCATGTAGAAATCCAAAAGATTAACAATAAAATTACAGAATTTGACAACGCAATAGAAAGTCAGAGGAACAGACTCGAGCAATTAGAATGTAGACTGGGACTTCTGGAGGACCAGGGAAACAACACCAACATAGCTGAAAAAAAATCAGATAAAAGAATTAAAAAAAATGAAGAAACCCTAAGAATCATGTGGGACTCTATCAAGAAGGATAACTTGCGAGTGATTGGAGTCCCAGAACAGGGAGGGGGGACAGAAAACACAGAGAAAATAGTTGAAGAACTCCTGACACAAAACTTCCCTGACATCATGAAAGACGAAAGGATATCTATCCAAGATGCTCATCGAACCCCATTTAAGATTGATCCAAAAAGAAAAACACCAAGACATATTATCATCAAACTCGCCAAAACCAAAGACAAACAGAAAATTTTAAAAGCAGCCAGGGAGAAAAGAAAGGTTTCCTTCAAGGGAGAATCAATAAGAATACGTTCTGACTACTCAGCAGAAACCATGCAGGCAAGAAGGGAATGGGACGACGTATACAGAGCACTGAAGGAGAAAAACTGCCAACCAAGGATCATATATCCAGCAAAACTCTCTCTGAAATATGAAGGAGAAATTAAGATATTTACAGATAAACTCAAGTTTAGAGAATTTGCAAAAACTACACCAAGACTGCAAGAAATGCTAAAGGAGATTGTTTGGCCGGATGACCAATAATATCAGGTACCAGCGCAATACAAGGTCACAAAACAGAACGTCCTGATATCAATGCAACTCAAATAGGGAAAGCACAAAAACAAACAAATTAAGACTAATTCTAAAAAATAAATAAATAAACAAAATAATACACACAACAGGAAATCATGGAAATCAATAGATAAACGATCACAATAACCAAAAAGAGGGACTAAATATAGGAGGCATTGAACTGCCACATGGAGAGTGATACAAGGCGATATAGAAGGATACAAGTTAGGTTTTTACTTAGAAAAATAGGGGTAAATAAAAAGGTAACCACAAAAAGGAATATCAATTCCATAACTCAAGAAAAAAGCCAAGAAAAACGTAACGTCTCAATAAACACAAAATTAAACATTATGAAAATGAGGATCTCACAAGCTACTAAGAAAAACGTCTCAGCACAAAAAGGCATGTGGAAAAACGAAATGGCCAGCAACACCCATGAAAAGGCATCAAAATGACAGCACTAAAAACTTACTTATCTATAATTACGCTGAATGTAAATGGACTAAATGCACCAATAAAGAGACAGAGAGTCACGGACTGGATAAAAAAACACGATCCATCTATATGCTGCCTACAAGAGACACACCTTAGACTTAGAGACACAAACAAACTAAAACTCAAAGGATGGAAAAAAATATATCAAGCAAACAATAAGCAAAAAAGAAGAGGAGTAGCAATATTAATTTCTGACAAAATAAACTTTAGACTTAAATCCACCACAAAGGATAAAGAAGGACACTATATAATGATAAAAGGGACAATTGATCAGGAAGACATAACCATATTAAATATTTACGCACCTAACGACAGGGCTGCAAGATACATAAATCAAATTTTAACAGAATTGAAAAGTGAGATAGACACCTCCACATATATAGTAGGAGACTTCAACACACCACTTTCGGAGAAGGACAGGACATCCAGTAAGAAGCTCAATAGAGACACGGAAGACCTAATTACAACAATCAACCAACTTGACCTCATTGACTTATACAGAACTCTCCACCCAACTGCTGCAAAATATACTTTTTTTTTCTAGTGCACATGGAACATTCTCTAGAATAGACCACATATTAGGTCATAAAACAAATCTTTCCAGAATCCAAAACATCGAAATATTACAAAGCATCTTCTCAGACCACAAGGCAATGAAGCTAGAAATCAATAACAGAAAAACGAGGGAAAAGAAATCAAATACTTGGAAACTGAACAATACCCTCCTGAAAAAAGACTGGGTTATAGAAGACATCAAGGAGGGAATAAGGAAATTCATAGAAAGCAACGAGAATGAAAATACTTCCTATCAAAACCTCTGGGACACAGCAAAAGCAGTGCTCAGAGGCCAATTTATATCGATAAATGCACACATACAAAAAGAAGAAAGAGCCAAAAGCAGAGAACTGTCCCTACAACTTGAACAAATAGAAACTGAGCAAAAAAAGAACCCATCAGCCACCAGAAGAAAACAATAAAAATTAGAGCTGAACTAAACGAATTAGAGAACAGAAAAACAATTGAAAGAATTAACAAAGCCAAAGGCTGGTTCTTTGAAAAAATTAACAAAATTGATAAACCACTGGCTAGACTGACTAAAGAAAAACAGGAAAGGAAACAAATAACCTGAATAAGAAACGAGAAGGACCACATCACAACAGAACCAAATGAAATCAAAAGAATCATATCAGATTACTACATAAAATTGTACTCTAACAAATTTGAAAACCTAGAAGAAATGGATAAATTCTTGGAACAATACTACCTACCTAAACTAACACATTCAGAAGTAGAACAACTAAATAGACCCATAACAAAAAAAGAGATTGAAACTGTAATCAAAAACCTTGCAACAAAAAAAAGTCCTGGCCCAGATGGCTTCACTGCAGAGTTCTACCAAACCTTCAGAGAAGACTTAACACCGTTACTATTGAAGGTATTTCAAAGTATAGAAAAAGACGGAATACTACCCAACTCATTCTATGAAGCTACCATCTCCCTGATACCAAAACCAGGTAAAGACATTACAAAAAAAGAAAATTTTAAACCTATATCCCTCATGAACATAGATGCAAAAATCCTCAACAAAATTCTAGCCAATAGAATCCAACAACACATCAAAAAAATAATACACCCTGATCAAGTGGGATTTATACCAGGTATGCAAGGCTGGTTTAATATCAGAAAAACCATTAATGTAATCCATCACATAAATAAAACAAAAGATAAAAACCACATGATCTTATCAATAGATGCAGAAAATGCATTTGACAAAGTTCAACACCCATTTATGATAAAAACTCTTACCAAAATAGGAATTGAAGGAAAATTCCTCAACATAATAAAGGGCATCTATGCAAAGCCAACAGCCAATATCACTCTAAATGGAGAGAACCTGAAAGCATTTCCCTTGAGAACGGGAACCAGACAAGGATGCCCTTTATCACTGCTCTTATTCAACATCGTACTTGAAGTCCTAGCCAGGGCAATTAGGCTAGACAAAGAAATAAAGGGTATCCAGATTGGTAAGGAGGAAGTAAAGCTATCACTATTTGCAGATGACATGATCGTATACATGGAAAACCCTAAGGAATCCTCCAGAAAACTACTGAAACTAGTAGAAGAGTTTGGAAGAGTCTCAGGTTATAAAATAAACATACAAAAATCACTTGGATTCCTCTACATCAACAAAAAGAACACCAAAGAGGAAATAACCAAATCAATACCATTCACAGTAGCCCCCAAGAAGATAAAATACTTAGGAATAAATCTTACCAAGGATGTAAAAGACCTATACAAAGAAAACTATAAAACTCTGCTACAAGAAATTCAAAAGGACATACTTAAGTGGAAAAACATACCCTGCTCATGGATAGGAAGACTTAACATAGTAAAAATGTCTATTCTACCAAAAGCCATTTATACATATAACGCACTTCCAATCCAAATACCAATGTCATACTTTAAGGGGATAGAGAAACAAATCACTAATTTCATATGGAAAGAAAAGAACCCCCGGATAAGCAAAACATTACTGAAAAAGAAGAAGAAAGTGGGAGGCCTCACCCTACCTGATTTCAGAACCTATTATATAGCTACAGTAGTCAAAACAGCCTGGTACTGGTACAACAACAGGCACATAGACCAATGGAACAGAATTGAGAATCCAGATATAAATCCATCCACGTATGAGCAGCTGATATTTGACAAAGGACCAGTGTCAGTCAATTGGGGAAAAGATAGTCTTTTTAACAAATGGTGCTGGCATAACTGGATATCCATTTGCAAAAGAATGAAACAGGACCCATACCTCACACCATGCACAAAAACTAACTCCAAGTGGATCAAAGACCTAAACATAAAGACTAAAATGATAAAAATCATGGAAGAAAAAATAGGATCTACCCTAGGAGCCCTAATACAGAGCATAAACAGAATACAAAACATTACCAAAAATGATGAAAAGAAACCAGATAACTGGGAGCTCCTAAAAATCAAACACCTATGCTCATCTAAAGACTTCACCAAAAGAGTAAAAAGACCACCTACAGACTGGGAAAGAATATTCAGCTATGACATCTCAGACCAGGGCCTGATCTCTAAAATCTACATGATTCTGTCAAAACTCAACCACAAAAAGACAAACAACCCAATCAAGAAGTGGGCAAAGGATATGAACACACATTTCACTAAAGAAGATATTCAGGCAGCCAACAGATACATGAGAAAATGCTCTCGATCATTAGCCATTAGAGAAATGCAAATTAAAACTACGATGAGATTCCATCTCACACCAACTAGACTGGCATTAATTCAAAAAACACAAAATAATAAATGTTGGAGAGGCTGCGGAGAGACTGGAACTCTCATACACTGCTGGTGGGAATGTAAAATGGTACAAGCACTTTGGAAATCCCTCTGGCGTTATCTTAAACAGTTAGAAATAGAACTACCATACAACCCAGAAATCCCACTCCTCGGAATATACCCTAAAGATACAAGAGCCTTCACACAAACAGATATATGCACACCCATGTTTATTGCAGCTCTGTTTACAATAGCAAAAAGCTGGAAGCAACCAAGATGTCCATCAACGGACGAATGGGTAAATAAATTGTGGTATATTCACGCAATGGAATACTACGCATCGATAAAGAACAGTGACAAATCTCTGAAACATTTCATAATGTGGAGGAATCTGGAAGGCATTATGCTGAGCGAAATGAGTCAGTTGCAAAAGGACAAATATTGTATAAGACCACTATTATAAGATCTTGAGAAATAGAAAAAACGGAGAAGAACACATACTTATGTGGTTACAAAGGCGGGAGGGAGGGAGGGAGGTAGAGGGCTTTTTATTGATCAATCTGTAGATAAGAACTGCTTTGGGTGAAGGGAAATACAACAACCAATACAAGGAAGGTCAGCCTAATTGGACTGGACTAAAAGCAAAGAGGTTTCCGGAATAAAACGAAAGCTTCAAAGGTCATCGGAGCAGGGGCTGGGGTCTGGGGAACTTGGTTTGAGGGGACTTCTAAGTCAACGGGCAAAATAATTCTATTATGAAAACATTCGCCATCCCAGTTTGAATTGTGGCGCCTGGGGTCCTAAATCCCAACAAGCGGCCATCTAAGATACATCAGTTGGTCTCAACCCACCTGGAGCAAAGGCAAAGGAAGAACACCAAGGTCACACAACAACTAAGAACCCAAGAGACAGAAAGGGCCACATGAACCAGAGACCTACATTATCCTGAGACCAGAAGAACTAGTTGGTGCCCGGCCACAATCGATGTCTGCCCTGTCAGGGAGCACAACAGACAACTCCTGAGGGAGCAGGAGACCAATGGGATACAGACCCCAAATTCTCATGAAAAGACCATACCCAATGGTATGACTGCGACTAGAGGAATCCCAGAGACAATGCTCCCCAGAACTTCTGATGGCACAGGACAGGAACCATCCCCGAAGACAAATCATCAGGCATGAAAAGGACTGGTCAGTGGGGGGGAGAGAGACGCTGATGAAGAGTGAGCTAATTAAATCAGGTGGACACTGGAGAGTGTGTTGGCAACTCTTGACTGGAGGGGGGATGGGAAGATAGAGAGAGAGGGAAGATGGCAAAATTGGCACGAAACGAGAGACTGAAAGGGCTGACTCAATAGGGGGAGAGCAAGTGGGAGAAGGGAGTAAGATGTATGTAAACTTACATGTGACAGACTGATTGGAATGGTAAATGTTCACTTGAAGCTTAATAAAAATTAAAAATGAAAAAAAAAAAAGAAAGCAAACATCCTCACAACTGGACCACTAAGCAACATAATGATAAACAGAGAAAATATTGAAGTTGTCAAGGATTTAATTTTAATGTATCCACAATCAAAGACCTTGGAAGCAGGACTCAAGAAATCAAATGACATATTGCATTGGGCAGATCTGCTGCAAAAGATCTCTTTAATGTGCTAAAAATGAAGATGTCACTTTGAGGACTAAGGTGCACCTGATCCAAGCCATGGGGTTTCCAATCACCTTGTATGCATGTGAAAGCTGGACAAGTGAATAAAGAAGGCTGAAGAAGAGTTGATGCCTTTGAATTATGGTGTTGTCAAAGAATGTTGAATATTTCATGGACTGCCAGAAGAATGAACAAATCAGTCTTGGAAGAAGTATAGCCATAATGCTCCTCAAAAGAAAGGATGGGGACACTTCATCTCACATAATTTAGACATGTTATCTGGTAGGACCAAAGCCTTGAGAAGGACATCATAGGGTTAGTGAAAGTGAGGAAGACTTTCAAAGAGATGGATTGACATAGTGACTGCAAAGATGGGCTCAAGCATAGCAATGGCTGTGAGGATGGTGCAGGACTGGGCAATGTTTTGTTCTGTTGTACATAGCGTCACTATGTGTTGGAACTAATTTGACGGCACCTAACAACAACAAGTTCTATATCACCCAGAAAACCAGGCAGTTGTCCTTCAGCTGAGCAGATGATGCCATTTTTAAACATTCATTTTACAATATCCAAAAAGCTAGAGAGCAGAAAGAAAGGAGACTTGCAAGATCACATTTTATTCTGAGTAATACACTTTTTTCACTTTCTGTTTCTCCTAAGGCATTTTGGGTTTTTTCACTCACTTTTAGTTTACTTCTTAGTTTTCATTTCTAAAATATTTTTATTTTATTACTATATCTTTTTTAAATTCTGTTACTTATTTCTTCTAATTCTGATTTATATTACTTAATCATAACTTCTATAATTTGTAAATGTGTTTTCACTTGAAATAGTAGGTTATAATTTTGATCTGTTTTATGGACATGAATTTCTGGAATGTTATTTTTTTGGGTGTAGGGATATCATTTCCTTATTCTTTTTTTTCTTATAGTAACTTTGTGTGGGATTTGATCTAATTACTCTCCATTTTTTTCTTTTTATGTTTTCCTAAACCTATAGAATGTAGCATAATTCATAACTTTTCCAACTTTGCAAAAACCCTCTTCTGTTTTTGTGAAGTGTTATATAATATGGCTGCTTGTTTTCTGAGACTTCCTGACTCTGTTCCTCCCCTCAAGTTTATGTTGACTTTCTCTTTTCTTTGTCTTTGTTGTCTTTTTCCATTTTCATCAGTGTCTTAGAGCCCTGTTATGGAAGGGAGCCCTGGCAGGCCAGTTTCAAGAGTACACAGGTGTTACATTGCTGTAACTCCTCAAAAACTACCGTGGGAATCTTGCACTTACCTATCATTAGAATAGGCAACCAGTTGACTTGTAGCTGACTCCAATTCTTGGCAATGCCATGTGTGTCAGAGTAGTACTGTGCTCCATAGAGTCTACAGTGCCTGATTTTTCAGAAGTAGATTACCAGACCTTTCGTCCAAGGTGCCTCTGGGTAGACTGGAACCACCAACCTTTCTGTTAGCACCAGAGCATGTTAACTATTTGTGCCACCCAGGGACTCCCAGAGTGGACAAAACCCCTGCCATATTAGACTTTTGTTTTCAAATTGTCCTGTTGCCTTTTTCAGTGAGTATCTGTGGACTATTTTTGGATTCTCTTGTTCTAAAGTTGTTGGAAACCCTCTTGTTCCCTTCTGCTCTTTTCCACTGCTGATGATATGCAAATTTCATGGTTGTTAATGGGTTTGTTCCCACCCACTTGTACTTTGAGGTTTCAGGGGAAAACTTTTTGCACAGTTTAGCTGTAATTTTGCCCCTAGGTATTTATTTTTCTGATTGTTTTTGTGTGGTAATTTAGGAATATCCAAAACTATGCTTCTGTTACTGTCACCGTCTTCCAAGGATCCACTATTTTCTTTTAAATTTTCTATAAAGTATTTACAAAGTTTTTTTACGCTCTAAGCTACAAATAAAGCATCCATTAATTTTAGGAAGAAATTTTTGAGGCTACATTCTTTTACCATAATGCAATAAAACCCAAACTTAAAATTGAAAATTTAAACAAACAAGTAAACAAATACCCAGACTATTTATAAGTTGAAATATCACTCTTCAAAACAGTTACTTGGTTAAAAAAAAAAAAATTGGTTATTTAGAAAATAGTAAAAACAAACCCCATTAGAATAAACTTACAAACTTGCAAACTAATAAGATAATTTAAAATGTAGCCATTTACAAAATGAATATATAGAAGTCGATAATGTTTCTATATTCCAGGAAATAGCTAAAATGATTCCCCTAACTCTATTTGCAACAGCAACAAAATTAAAAAATTACTAAGAATTTATTTAATTGAAAAATGCTCTATACTAAACAAAGAAAATAATTACTGAGCCCAAAAAAGCCTGAATAAATAAAGATATATATATTCAGATAGAAAGAATTAATATTATAAAAATGTCTGTTCTTTCCAAATTAATAAATCATGTAATGTAACTTTAATTAAAATTTAATAGGATTTCTTTTTGAGCTAGAAAAAAAATAATTCTAAATTTCTTCTAGAACATCAAATAGGTGAGAACAGTTAAAAATATTTTTACAAAAAGCAATTATGAAGAAGGATTTCCACTGCTCCCTATTAAAATTAAGATGTACTAACAAGCTTTAGTAATTAAAATAATGTGATACTACTGTCGAGCAAGCATACTGAGGGAATATATATAGAGAGAGACAGAGAGAGAGATCCCTTGTGGTGCAGTGGTTAAGAGATCGGCTGCTAACCAAATTGTCTTCAGTTCAAAACCACCAGCTACTCCTTGGAAACTCTGTGGGGCAGTTCAACTCTGTCCTATAGGGTCACTATGTGTCAAAATTGACTCAACGGCGAGTTAGTCATATATAAATATTATATATATATCACTTTTTTATATTATATATGTATATATATGAATGAAGAGGAATGCAGCATCAGGATTGGTGGAAGACTAATTAACAACCTGGGATATGCAGATGACACAACCTTGTTTGCTGAAAGTGAAGAAGACGTGAAGCACTTACTGATGAAGATCAAAGACTATAGCTTTTCGTATGTATTGCACCTCAACATAAAGAAAACAAAAATCCTCACAACTGGACCAGTAAGCAATTGGATATTGCTTATTGATAATTGGAGAAAAGATTGAAGTTGTCAAGGATTTCATTTTACTTGGATCCACAATCAATGCCCATGGAAGCAGCAGTCAACAAATCAAACAACATATTGCATTGGACAAATTTGCTGCAAAAAGACCTCTTTAAACTGTTCAAAAGCATAGATGTCACTTTGAGGACTAAGGTGAACCTGACCCAAGCCATGGTGTTTTCATTTGCCTCATATGCACTCAAAATCTGAACAATGAATAAGGAAGGCTGATGAAGAATTGATGCCTTTGAATTATGGAGTTGGTGAAGAATATTGAATATACCATGGGCTTCCAGAGGAATGAACATATCTGTCTTGGAAGTACAGCTGGAATGCTCCTTGGAAGCAAGGATGGCGTGATTTTGTCTCACTTGCTTTGGGCATATTATCAGTAGGGACCAGTCCCTGAAGAAGGACATCATGCTTAGTAAAATAGAGGGTCAGCGAAAAGGATGAAGACCCTCAATGAGATAGATTGACACAGTGGCTGCAACAACGGGCTCAAGCATAACAATAATTGTGAGGATGACACAGGACATGGCAGTGTTTCATTCTGTTGTTCACAGGGTCGCTATGAGTTGGAACCAACTTGACGGCACCTAATAACAACAAATAAGTATATATATATATATATATATATATATATATGCATACACATATGGTTGTTGTTAGGTGCCATCGAGTCGGTTCCAACTCATAGAGACCCTACGTAGAACAGAG
Organism: Loxodonta africana; assembly: GCF_030014295.1. Lineage (NCBI taxonomy): Eukaryota > Metazoa > Chordata > Mammalia > Proboscidea > Elephantidae > Loxodonta > Loxodonta africana. The sequence goes on along the minus strand of NC_087369.1, from coordinate 119,261,428 downwards.
CAAAAGTTGCCTGGTCATGTGCCAGATAGACATTTGATTCATTATTAGTAGGGGTGTCATTATTTCCCAATTTCCAACCCTCTATTCTGCTGCCAGGGAGACCTGGTGGCACAGAGGTTAAGAGCTCAGGCTGCTAACCAAAGTGTTGGCAGTTTGAATCCACCAGGTGCTCCTTGGAAACCCTATGAGACAATTCTAATCTGCCCTATAGGGTCTTTATAAGTTGCAGTTGACTCGACTGCAACGGTATTTTTTTGTTTGTTTTTCTGCTGCCACAGGCTCTTCAGCCAACTTTTCATCCTTTAGATTTATCAGCTATGAAACATGCATCAGTCCCCTGTGTTTCCCCAAGCATCAGTGAATGCCTGTAGTTGAAGATTGTCCAACTGTCCTTTTAAAGTGAGAAAAAGCATTCATTACCCAGGCCCAACCCTTCAAAAAACTCCAGGAAGCGCTGTTCATATACAGTATAGTGCAGCAGATTGGTTCTTCCTACCAACCCCTTTGTACACCAACAAAACTCAAGAAATCTTTACTTTTACCAACTTTTCACTTTTTAAAGTATTAAATGAAGGGACAAAAGCAACAAAATTAGGTTTCAGGCATCTTCAGTGCAAGTCCTTCATATTGTTGTTATTGTTAGGTGCCACCTACTTGACCCCATCTCATGTTGTCTTAGTTATCTAGTACTGCTATAACAGAGACACCACAAGTGGATGGCTTTAACAAAGAGAAATTTATTTTCTCAGTCTAGTAGTTTACGAGTCCAAATTCAGAGTGTCGGCTCCAGGGGAAGGCTTACTCTCTCTGTCATCTCTGGAAGACAGTCCTTGTTTTCAATCTTCCCCGGTCGAGGAGCTCCTCAGGTGCAGGGACCCCGTGTCCAAAGGACATGCTCTGCTTCTGGTGCTGCTTTCTTGGTGGTATGAGGCCCCCAACTCTCTGCTTGCTTCCCTTTCCTTTTATCTCTTGAGAGATAAAAAAGTGGTGCAGGCCGCACCCCAGGGAAACTCCCTTTATACTGGATCAGAGAGGTGACCTGAGTAAGGGTGTTGTTACAATCCCACCCTAATCATCTTAAAAAAAAATTACAATCACAAAATGGAGGACAACCACACAATACTGGGAATCATGGCCTAACCAAGTTGACAGATTTTTTGGGGGGACACAATTCAATCCATGACACATGGCAACCCAATATGATACAGAGTAGAACTGCTCCATACTTTCCAAGGTTGTAATCTTTAGGGAGGAAACCCTGGTGGCGTAGTGGTTAAGTACTACAGCTGCTAACCAAGAGGTCGGCAGTTCGAATCCGGGAGGTGCTCCTTGGAAACTCCGTGGGGCAGTTCTACTCTGTCCTATAGGGTCACTCTAAGTTGAAATCGACTTGACGGCACTGGGTTTGGTTTTGGTTTTTGGAATCCTTAGGGAAATAGGTTGTCAGGACTGTCTTCTGGGGCACCTCTGAGTGAATTTGAACTTCCAAACTTTTGACTAGTAATTGAGTGCTTGACTGTTTGTGCCACCAATAGACTTCGAGTCCTGCATAAATGATCTAAAATCTCACTTTGAAAAAATGGGGTCATTCCATTTGTATATTTGGTTCCCCACACACTTGCAAGCACACACATATGCACCTTAGTAAAGGGTGGATTATTCAACATATGGAGTCCTTACATAAATTCATTATTTGAGGGAATTGCACTATAAGAGAATTAGAAGGTCAATGTTACCAGATTTCAGAGTGAGAAAGACATCTATACATTCTATGAAAATATAGTATCTCTAAAGGAAAATATTAGCATAGTTTATTGTCTATTATGCACACACCTACATATTTGAAATTATCTTAAATAAATTTAAAAGGCCAAGGGAAAATTTGGATAAATGTTGTAACATATATAACATGCAAAACATTAATACTTTAATCTATGAAGTACGTTTACAAATCAAAATGAAAACAAACACACAAATTAAAAAATAAAATCTGTGTATTAGGCTGAGTAAAAGAAGCCAGACACAAGAGAGCACACAGGATATGATCCCATTATATAAAGTTAAAGGAGAAACAAAACTAATCAATAGTAATAGAAATAAGGTCAGTGGTTGCCTGGAGTGGGGGTGGGGCAAATGAATGCAAAGAGGTATAAGAGAACTATATGTGGTGATTGTGGTGGTGGTTGCACGTTTGTCAAAACTCATCTCACTATACACTCAAGATGGGACAATCTCTTGAATATAATTTATACCTTAATAAAGTTGATTGAACAATAGACAAGTGATACCAAAAAACCAAACCAAACCCACTGCCGTCAAGTCGATTCCGACTCATAGTGACCCTATAAGACAGAGTAGAACTGTCCCATGGAGTTTCCAAGGAATGCCTGGTGGATTTGAACTGCCGACCTTTTGGTTAGCAGCCGTAGCACTTGACTACTAAGCCACCAGAGTTTCCAGACAAGTAATATATACTTGTAATTCAAAAAATGAAATATCCAAATGGCCTCTCTTCACACACACACATACGCACACACTGAATCGTCTAAAAATCAAAGAGATATAGAAGTGTAAATTGAAAGAATATTGAGCTGCCATTTTCATCAAATAAAGTAGGAAACTAAAATATATGTTAATGCCCTTATAGTTAAGGGTGTGTGAAAACCTCACCTCCATACTCTACTATTGGAAGTGTAAATTGGCACAAACTTGCAGAGTTGTGTATCAAAGTGTATCAAAAGTCTCAAAAGTATTCACATGCTTTAACCCAGCTATTTTAATTCTAGAAATGTACTCTAAGGAATAATCTGAAATACAAAAATTTATGACACACTGTACATAGTTTATTATATAGAGAAAATACATGAACACTTATGGAACCAACACCTACCTTTGGAAAGCCTAAATATTTTACCATATTTGCTTCTGAATTTTTTAATACAATAAAAAGGGTTGATTCACATTGCGCATTCATTTCTTTATGATTCCATTTCCTCTTTCTTTCTCACGGGATCAACACAAACTGGAATTTGGCTGTTACAATTTCCATGACTATTTTGTTTGTTAGCTTGTGTTAGGTTTTGTATGTTTCTAAGCTTTGTATAAATTATTTCATAATTCACATAATATTTTGCACGTTAAATTTTTACTCAGTATTTTTGCTGTTTAATGTACTCATTTTAATATGGGCAGCTTTAGTTCATTTATTTTAATTGCTTTCATAGTACTTTGCTGTTTGAATACACTATAAGTAATTTTTTTATTCTTTTTTTTATAAGACTTTACATACTGTTGTTGATAGGTGCCGTAGAGTTGGCTCTGACTCACGGCAACTCCATGTACAACAGAAAAAAACATTCCCAGGTCCTGCAATGTCCTCACAACCATTGCCATGTTTGAGCCCATTGTTGCAGCCAGTGTGCCTATCTGTTTTCCGATGACCCCACTTTTCCAAGCATGATGTCCTTCTCCTTCCTGATAATGTGTCCAAAGTAAATGAGAAAAAGTCTCACTACCCTGGCGTCTAAGGAGCATTCTGGCTGTACTTCTTCCAAAACACATTTGTTCACTCTTCTGGCAGCTCATGGTACATTCAATATTCTTCACCGACACCATAATTCAAAACCATCAGTTCTTCTCTGATCTTCCTTATTCATTGTCCAGCTTTCCCATGTATACAAGGCCATTGAAAATACCATGGCCTAGGTCAGGTGCACCTGAATCCTCAAAGTGAAATTTTTTATTTTTAACAATTGAAACAGGTCTTTTGCAGCAGATTTGCTCAATGCAAAGCATCTTTTGACTTCCTGACTGCTGTTTCCGTGGGTATTGATTGTGGATCACGTAAAATGAAATTCTTTTTTATAATTTTTATTGTGCTTTAAGTGAAAGTTTACAAATTAAATGGGTCTCTCACATAAAAACTTATATACACCTTGCTACATACTCCTAAGTACCCTCCCCCTATTGATACAGTCTGCTCTCTCCCTCCACTCTCTCTTTTCATGTCCATTTCACCAGCTTCTAACCCCCTCTACCCTCTCATCTCCCTTCCAGGGAGGAGATGCCAGCATAGTCTCAAGTGTCCACCTGACCCAAGAAGCTCACTCCTCACCAGCATCCCTCTCCAACCCATTGTCCAGTCCAATCCATGTCTGAAGAGTTGGCTTCGGGAATGGTTCCTGTCCTGGGGCAACAGAAGGCCTGGGGGCCATGACCACAGGGGTCCTTCTAGTCTCAGTGAGACCATTAAGTCTGGTGTTATGAGAATTTGGGGTCTGCATCCCACTGCTCTCCTGCTCCCTCAAGGGTTCTCTGTTGTTTTCCCTGTCAGGGTGGTCATCAGTTGTAGCCAGGCACCATCTAGTTCTTCTGGTCTCAGGATGATGTGGTTGGTCTCTGGTTCATGTGGCCCTTTCTGTCTCTTGGGCTCATAATTACACTGTGTCCTTGGTGTTCTTCATTCTCCTTTGATCCAGGTGGGTTGAGACCAGTTGATGCATCTTAGATGGCCACTTGGTAGCATTTAAGACCCCACACACCACTCTTCAAAGTGGGATGCAGAATGTTTTCTTAATAGATTTTATTATGCCAATTGGCTTAGATGTCCCCTGAAACCACGGTCCCGAAAACCCTGACCCTGCTATGCTGGCCTTCGAAGCGTTCAATTTATTCAGGAAATATCTTTGCTTTTGGTTGAGTCCCCTTGTGCTAACCTCCCCTGTATTGTGAGTTGCCTTTCCCTTCACCTAAAGTAGCTCTTATCTACTATCTAATTAGTGAGTACCATTCTCCCACCCTCCCTCCCTTCCCCCTCTCATAACCGCAAAAGAATGTTTTCACTCAGCATAATGCCTTCCAGGTTCCTCCATGTTATGAAATGTTTCACAGATTCCTCACTGTTCTTTATTGATGTGTAGTATTCCATTGGGTGAATATACCATAATTTAGTCATCCGTTCATCCGTTGATGGGCACCTTGGTTGCTTCCATCTGTTTGCTATTGTAAACAGTGCAGCAATAAACATGGGTGTGCATATATCTGTTTGTGTAAAGGCTCTTATTTTTCTAGGATATATTCCAAGGAGTGGGACTGCTGGATTGTATGGTAGTTCTATTTCTAGCTTTTTAAGGAAGTGCCAAATTGATTTCAAAGTGTTTGTACCATTTGACATTCCCTCCAGCAGTGTAGACGTGTTCAAATCTCTCCACAACCTCTCCAACATTTATTATTTTGTGTTTTTTGGATTAATGCCAACCTTGTTGGAGTGAGATGAAATCTCATTGTACTTTTGATCTGCATTTCTCTATTGGCTAATGATCGTAAGCATTTCCTCATGTATCTGTTAGCTGCCTGAATGTCTTCTTCAGTGAAGTGTCTATTCATATCTTTTGCCCATTTTTTAATTGGGTTATTTGTCTTTATGTAGTTGAGTTTTTGCAGTATCATGTAGATTTTAGAGATCAGGTGCTGATCAGAAATGTCATAGCTAAAAACTTTTTCCCAGTCTGTAGGTAGTCTTTTTACTCTTTTGGTGAAGTCTTTGGATGAGCATAGGTGTTTGATTTTTAGGAGCTCCCAGTTATCTAGTTTTTCTTCTGCATTCTTTATAATGTTTTGTATACTGTTTATGCCATGTATTAGGGCTCCTAACATTGCCCCTGTTTTTTCTTCCATGATCTTTAGGTCTTTGATCCATTTTGAGTTAGTTTTTGTGCATGGAGTGAGGTATGGGTCTTGTTTCATTTTTTTGCATGTGGATATCCAGTTATGACAGCACCATTTGTTAAAAAGTGTCTTTTCCACATTTGGCTGTTTTGGGGCCTTTGTCAAATATCAACTGCTCATATGTGGGTGGATTTATGTCTGGGTTCTCAATTCTGTTCCATTGGTCTATGTATCTGTTGTTGTACCAGTACCAGGCTGTTTTGACTACTGTGGCGGTATAATAGGTTCTAAAACCAGGTAAAGTAAGGCCTCTCATTTCGTTCTTCTTTTCAGTAATGCCTTATTTATCCGGGGCCTCTTTCTCTTCCAGATGAAGTTGGTGATTTGTTTCTCCATCTTGTTAAAGCATGTCGCTGGGAAGATCAGAATTGCTTTAGCTATAGATTGCTTTTGGTAAAATAGACATTTGCATAATGTTAAGTCTTCCTATTCACGAGCAAGGTATGTTCTTCCACTTATGTTAAGTCTCTTTTGGTTTCTTGCAGGACTGTACTGTAGTTTTCTTTGTATATGTCTTTTACATCTCTGGTAAGATTTATTCCTAAGTATTTTATCTTCTTGGGGGCTACTGTAAATGGCATTGGTTTGGTGATTCCTCTTCGATGTTCTTTTTGTTGGTGTAGAGGAATCCAACAGATTTTTGTATGTTTATCTTGTATCCCGATACGCTGCTGAACTCTTCTATTAGTTTCAGTAGTTTTCTGGAGGATTCCTTAGGGTTTTCTTTGTATAAGACCATGTCATCTGCAAATAGAGATACTTTGACTTCTTCCTAGCCAATCTGGATGTCCTTTATTTCTTTATCTAGCTTAATTGCTCTGGCTAGGACTTCCAGCACAATGTTGATTCAGATTGGTGATAAAGGGCATCCTTGTCTGGTTCCCCATCTCACTGGGAATGTTTTCAGGCTCTCTCCATTTAGGGTGATGTTGGCTTTGTATAAATGCCCTTTATTATGTTGAGGAATTTTCCTTCTGTTCCTGTTTTGCTGAGAGTTTTTATCAGGAATGTGTGTTGAACTTCGTCAAATGCGTTTTCTGCATCAATTGAGAAAATCATGTGATTCTGTGGTGGATTACATTAATTGTTTTTCTAATGTTGAACCATCCCTGCATACCTGGTATGAAACCCACTTGGTCATGGTGAATTATTTTTCTGATAGTTGTTGAATTCTATTGGATAGAATTTTGTTGAGGATTTTCACACCTATGTTCATAAGGGATATGGGTCTATAATTTTCTTTTCTTGTGGTGTCTTTACCTGGTTTTGGTGTCAGGGATATGGTTGCTTCATAGAATGAGTTTGGTAGTATTCCATCCTTTTCTATGCTCTGAAATACCTTTAGTAGTAGTGGTGTTAACTCTTCTCTGAAAGTTTGGTAGAACTCTGTAGTGAAGCCGTCCACACCGGGTCTTTTTTTTTTTGTTGGGAATTTTTTGATTAGTTTTTCAATCTCTTCTTTTGTTATCGGTCTATATAGCTGTTCTACCTCTGTTTGTGTTAGTTTAGGTAGGTAGTGTGTTTTTGGAATTCATACATTTCTTCTAGGTTTTCAAATTTGTTTGAGTATAGTTTTGCATCGTAATCTGATATGATTCTTTCAATTTCAGTTGGGTCTGTTTTAATATCGCCTCTCTCATTTCTTATTCAGGTTATTTGCTTCCTCTCCTGTCTTTCTTTTGTCATTTTGGCCAGTGGTTTCTCAATTTTGTTGATGTTTTCAAAATTACAGCTTTTGGTCTTGTTAATTCTTTCAATTGTTTTTCTGTTTCATTTAGTTCAGCTCTAATTTTTATTATTTGTTTTCTTCTGGTGCCTGTGGGTTTCTTTTGTTGCTTTCTTTCTATTTGTTCAAGTTGTAGGGATAATTCTTTGATTTTGGCCCTTTCTTTTTTTTTGGATGTGTGCATTTATTGATATAAATTGGCCTCTGAGCACTGCTTTTGCTGTGTCCCAAAAGTTCTGACAGGAAGAGTTTCATTCTCACTGGATTCTATGAATTTCTTTATTCCATCCTTAATGTCTTCTGTAATGCAGTCTTTTTTTGAGCAGGGTATTGTTCAGTTTCCAAGTGTTTGATTTCTTGTCCCTGCTTTTCCTGTTATTGATTTCCACTTTTATGGCCTTATGGTCAGAGAAGACGGTTTGTGATATTTCTATGTTTGGATTCTGCTAAGGCTTGCTTTATGACCTAATATGTGGTCTAGTCTAGAAAATGTTCCATGTGCACTAGAAAAGACAGTATACTTGGTTGCTGTTGGGTGGAGTGTTCTGTATATGTCTACGAGGTCAAATTGGTTGATTGTGGCATTTAGATCTTCCATGTCTTTATTGAGCTTCTTTCTGGATGTCCAGTCCTTCATCAAAAGTGGTGTGTTGAATTCTCCTACTATTATTTTGGAGCTGTCTATCTCACTTTTAGATACTGATAGAGTTTGTTTTATGTATCTTGCAACTGTGTCATTGGGTGCATAAATATTTAATATGGTTATTTTTTTTGTGTGTGTATTGTCCCTTTAATATAGTGTCCTTCCTTATCCTTTATGACGGATTTAACTTTAAAGTCTATTTTATCAGAAAGTAATATTGCTAGTCCTGCTCTATTTTGATTGTCGTTTGCTTGATATATTTTTTCCATCCTTTGAGTTTTAGTTTGTTTGTGTCTCTAAATCTAAGATGTGTCTCTTGTAGGCAGCATATAGATGGATCTTGTTTTTCATTCCATTCTGTCACTCTCTGTCTCTTTGTTGGTGCATTTAGTCCATTTACATTCAGGGTAATTATGGATAGGTATGAATTTAGTGCTGTCATTTTGATGTCTTTTTTGTGTGTTGTTGACAGTTTCTTCTTCCCACTTAATTTTATGTGCTGAGTAGATCACCTTTATATATTGTGCTTTCCTCATATTTGTTGTTGATTTTGTTTCTGCTGAGTCTCTATTTTTTTTCTTGTATTTTATTTTGATGAGTAGGATAGTTTGTCTCCTTTGTGGTTACCTTATTATTTACCCTATTTTTCTAAATTTAAACCCAACTTTTATTTCTTTGTATCAATGTATCTTCCTCTCCATATGGAAGGTGTATGATTACATTTCTTAGTCCCTTTTATTATTCTAATGATGTCATCTTTTATATAATAACATTGCTGTTACCCTGTTTTGAGCTTTTTTTTTTAAATAATCTTGCTTTGTTTTTTTGGATTTCCCTGTGTGGGTTGATTTCTGGTTGCTCTGCCCAGTGTTCTAGTCTTGGGTTGATACCTGATATTATTGATTTTCTAACCAAAGAACTCCCTTTAGCATTTCTTGTAGTTTTGGTCTGGTTTTTATGAATTTCCTCAACTTGTGTTTATCTGGAAATGTCTTAATTTCACCTTGATATTAAAGAGGCAGTTTTGCTGGATATATGATTCTTGGCAGGCAATTTTTTTCCTTCAATTTTTTAAATATGTCATCCCTTTGCCTTCTTGCCTGCATGTTTTCTGCTGAGTAGTCCAAGTTTATTCTTATTGGCTCTCCTTTGTAGGTGAGTTTTCGATTATCCCTCGCTGCTCTTATAAGTCTCTCTCCTATCTTTGGTGTTGCCAAGTTTGATTATAATATGTCTTGGTGACTTTCTTTTAAATTCTACCATATGTGGAGTTCAATGAGCATCTTGGATAGATATCTTCCCATCTTTCACAATATCAGGGAAGTTTTCTGTCAACAAATATTCCACAAATCTCTCTGTATTTTCTGTTATCCCTCCCTGTTCTGGTACTCCAATCACTCATAGGTTACTTTTCTTAATAGAATCCCACATGATTCTTAAGTTTCCTTCATTTTTTAAAAAACTCTTTTATCTGATTTTTCTTTAAATATATTAGTGCAAAGTGTTTTATCTTAGAGTTCAGAAATTCTAGCTTCTACTTGCTCAATTCTGCTCCTCTGACTTTCTATAGAGTTGTCTAATTTTGTAATTTTATTGTTAGTCTTCTGAATTTCTGATTGCTGTCTGTGTATGGATTTTTCCAGTTTATTAAACTTTTCATTATGTTCCTGAATAATCTTTCTAATTTCTTCAATTACTTTATATGTGTGTTCTTTGGCTTTTTCTTCGTATTTTCTCATTTCCTTCCTGATGTCTGGAAGGGTTCTGTATATTAAACTCTTGTATTCTTGCTCTGGTAATTCCAGGAATGCACTTTCATCTAGAAGATCCCTGGGTTCTTTGTTTTGAGAGCCTGTTGAGGTGATCATGGTCTGTCTCTTTATGTAACTTGATATTGACTGTTGTCTCCGAGCCATCAATAAGTTATTGTATTAGTTTATGCTTGCTTACTGTGTCATAGCTGCTTGCTTTGTTTTGTTTTGGTGTACCTCTGTGTGTTGCTTGAGTGAGCTAGCTTGATTATTTTTGCCTTTGGAGCTCTGGTGTCCTGTCCCCAGCTGGCTAGAGCGGTTATCAGGTATATCAGTCTAGGAGTCCATTCAGTTTTCATGTATGAATTCAGCTCAGGTGTCCAGGTAGCTGATCATCAAGTGTGTGGTACAGCCTCTGTCCTACAGTCTTAGAGGGGCAGGGGTGATTGGCGTATATACCCATATCTGATTGCAGCAGGGGGTCAAGCTCTGAACAAGGCAGGGGGCTGAGAACTGACCCCCATGTGTCTGTGAGGAAAACACATCTCTCTTCACTAGGGCATGCTGGTAGGAGGGTTCTGCAGAGGGACCATGGGCACCCAAAATTTTTGGTTGTAAGGAATGGGAGGTACCAGTTATCTTTGGACCCCTGCCACAGGTGGCTGGGTGACCTGAGTGGAGCTACAAGTCCTTAGGTCCCTGATGTGGGTAGGTGAGGACCTTGTTTAATAGGCATAGCAATGTCAAACATCAAACCCCCACCTCTCCACCACACAGCTGATACAGTTAGAGTTTGCCAACAAGGGCCTATTCTCCCAAAATAGACCCACACAGGTCCATGCAGAAGGGAAAAGTGCTCATGGTCCACAGACAGTTCATGCCTGGACAGGAGCCACTTCTGTCCTGAGCTCCCCTGGTTAATGGAGCTACCAAATTATCTTTTCCCCCCAGTTGCAAAGTTTTTCCTTCCTGAAGGCTGGGAGGATGGCTTTAGGTGCTCACCAAGGTCTATCTCAGGCCCAGGAATTCAGCTGGTGAGGCCGGTTTGAGGTGGGGAGGGGTGCAGTAAAATATATGCAAGTACTTATCTTTTGCCAAGAACGCCATTCTCCTCAGGTTCCGGGGGTGTGAGTAGGCTGTGTGGCTGGCTGCTTCTCCCTGAGGAAACTGTACCACCCAACTGCAGTCACTCTCGGGAATGGTGACTGTGGATTCTGGGTGATTCGGGTCCGGTAACCCCTCTCCACTTCTGAACCATCTCTTCCTCCCTCTGCCACTCAGTTTGTTTTCTAATTTGGCCTTTGATGTTCAGGGCTCCTAGGTTGTCATAAATATATTTGTTTCACTTGTTTTTTTCAGCTCTTTGTTGTAAGAGGACTCACTGAAAGCATCTGTCTATCCTGCCATCTTGGCCCCCTTGATTTTTGTTTTCTTTATGTTGAGGTGTGATCCATACGGAAGGCTGTGGTCTTTGATCTTTATCAGTAAGTGCTTCAAATCCTCTTTACTTTCAGCAAGCAAGGTTGTGTCATCTGCATATGACAAGGTTGTTAATGAGTCTTCCTCCTTCTTCTTCATATACTCCAGATTCTCAGATTATTTGCTCAGCATACAGATTGAAGAAGTATGGTGAAATATACAATGGTGGCACACACCTTTTCTGATTTTAACCCAAAATTTCTATAGATGCCAAATTTTTGCTATTACAATGCTGCAATGAACATTTTTATGCATTTCTAGTTGTACATGTGTGAGAGTTTTGCATATTTTTCTAGTCCAGTTGTTCTAAACTGAGTAAAAACCAAGAATTCTGATAGAAATACAGGACAGTCCCCAACAACAAATAATTATCTAGCCCAAAATGTCAATAGTCTGAAGTTGAGAATCCCTCATCTAAACTATAACCCTAGAATTGAAATTGTCAAGTATTTGCTTGCCAATTTGCTTTCTTACGTATTGTTAATAATTTTATGGCCTCCAGGAATGTATGAGTGTTTCCATTCGCCCATATTTTTGTCAACGCTTTGAATTGTTAGACCTTTAATATTTGTCAATCTGATTGTTCAAGATGAGATCTCAATGTTTTACATAGTAGTTCCTTCATTAATAATGAGGAAAAGCATCCTTCCATATGTCTATAAGTCACTCAGGAATCTTTTTCAATTAATTTCTTATTTATATCCTTTTATCATTTTTCCATATGGTTGACTTCTATTTCCTATTTTTTTGTAGAGAATCTATATATTTTGTATGCTAATACTTTGTCAGTCAAATGCATTTATCATAATCTGTCCCTTTTGGGTTTTCTTTTTGGTGTCTTTTGACTTACAGAAGTTTTAAAAATTTTACTGTAGTCAAAGTTATTAATCTATGTTTTTGCGGTTTAATTTTTATTTAACAAGTGTTTTGTAAGGGTTTTCTGAATTTTCCTTCACAAACCTTAAATTACGTTATTTATACTTTGACACTAATTCATGTTAGATTTTATATATAAACAATTATATTTAAAAAAAGGACAGCTCTTTCTTCTTTGAAAATCTTTAACTTCTTTTTCATCTCTTATTTTACTAGCTAGATCCTCCATTAAACGTCCAATAAAATCATTTTGGATTTGTTTCTGACAATGTTTGACAAGATCATCACATAATATGATATTTGGTGTAAGATTTTAGTAGAGCTACTTACCAGGATAAGCAAGTTCCTTTCTAGTCCTAATTTTCTAAGAGTTTTATTTTTTTTTAGCAGGAATGGGGCTTGAATTTTTTCAAATTCTTTTTTTATGTGTCTGTATAGTTTTGTTCTTTTAATTTATTAGTGTTTTTTATTATATTATTACAGTTTGTGTTGCTGAACTGCCCTTGTATTCTATAAAAAACTCTGCTTGATTATGATGTAGCAATCTTTTAATATTCTGCTTCAGGGAGTAATTGCCAACATTTTTTAAGCTTAATTTTGAGCGGGGGAGCTCCACTATACCCTCTGGCTTCAAGCAGTGAGTCTTGCTCAGGTCCCCACACTTGAGTCCTCATCAAACACAGGAGCTACCACCCAGTAGCCATAGTCCATATGTAGACGTGATACCTATTATGCTTCAGCCCCACTAAACATTTGATGTTTGTGTTTTGTTTCCAGTCCACATATATATTTTTCTTGTTCTGAGACTAAATAAAACTTTTTTTTTAATTTTCTACGTTCATGATATATTTCATAATTTTTCTGTGTTTAGAGTACATTTCTGTAGAAAGCTTTAACTTACTTTTCCATCTATAACATAAAGATCTACGGTGTTTTTTATGAGCCCAAGAGACTGAAAGAACCACATAAACCAGACACTACATCACCCTGAGACCAGAAGAACTAGATGGTGCCCAGCTACAACCGATGACAACCCTGACAGGGAACACAACAGAGAACCCCTGAGGGAGGAGGAGAGCAGTGGGATGCAGACCCCAAATTCTAGTAAAAAGACCAGACTTAACGGTCTGACTGAGACTAGAAGGACCCCGGAGGTCATGGTCCCTAGACCTTCTGTTAGCCCAAGACAGGAACCATTCCCAAAGCTAACTCTTAAGACAGGGATTGGACTGGACTATGGGATAGAAAATGGTACTGGTGAAGAGTGAGCTTCTTAGATCAAGTAGACATATGAGCCTATGTGGGCATCTCCTGTCTGGAGGGAAGATGAAAGGGCAGAGGGGTCAGAAGCTGGCCGAATGGACATGAAAATAGAGAGTGGAGGGAAGGAGTGTGCTGTCTCATTAGGGGGAGTGCAATTAGGAGTATATTGCAAGGTGTATATCAATTTTTGTATGAGAGACTGACTTGATTTGTAAACTTTCACTTAAAGCACAATAAAAAATAAAAAAAAATCTATGGTGTTTTTATATTAATAAAAATGAGAAACACTTTATCTGTTAATGAGGATTGTGATATAAATTAGAATACTCCATATGATAAATATTGTAGTGGAACTATGTTTAATACAATGGAAAAATTTTATGATGTATTTTTCTGTGAAAAAGAAAATTACAATTCAGCAAGTATATAAAATAGTGAGTAGAATTATATACTCTGGAAGCAATTCTGGTCTCCCTTCCTTTATAGAATGTTACATGAGACATGACGTTGCGTTGCTATTCATAAAGTTTTCACTGGCTAATGCTTTTCAGAAGTAGACTGGCGGGTCCTTCTTCATCATGATAAATGGAGAAAAGATTGAAGTTGTCAAGGATTTCGTTTTACTTGGATCCACAATCAACAGCCATGGAAGCAGCAGTCAAGAAATCAAGACGCATTGCATTGGGTAAATCTGCTGCAAAGGACCTCTTCAAAGTGTTGAAGAGCAAAGATGTCACCTTGAACACCCAAGCCATGGTATTTTCAATTGCCTCATATGCATGTGAAAGCTGGACAATGAATAAGGAAGACCGAAGAATTGACGCCTTTGAATTGTGGTGTTGGCAAAAAATATTGAATATACCATGGACTGCCAAAAGAATGAACAAATCTGTCTAAGAAGAAGTACAGCCAGAATGCTCCTTAGAGGGAAGGATGATAAGACTACGTCTCATATACTTTGGACTTGTTATCAGGAGGGATTAGTCCCTGGAGAAGGACATCATTCTTGGTAGAGAGTCAGCAAAAAAGAGGAAGACCCTCAATGAGATGGACTGATACAGTGGCTGCAACATTGTGCTCAAGCATAACAATGATTGTAGGATGGCTCAGGACTGGGCAGTGTTTCGTTCTGTTGTGCACAGGGTCGCTATGAGTTGGAACTGACTTAACAGCACCTAACAACAACAACCACCACATACGAGACAAGTCATTTAACTTCAATGTACCAGTTTTTCAACTCTAAAATGAGGATAATATTACTAACTTACAGTGTTTTGTTGGAATTAAATACAATAATACATTAAAACATTTTGGTTATTGCTCAATAAGTGTTAGTAGTTACCAGTCATATTCAAATTTTATTAAAAAATTAAAGTCTTATGAGGGGAGAAAAAAAAACACTGGAAGGAAATACAGTAACATATGAATGCTTGTTGGAGTTACGGCTGGTTTTAGCATTCTCTTTACTTCCTTATAAAAATCATGTGTGGAAAAACATCTCATATCTCATTTAATTGGTTGCTAGGTTAATCAGAACTTCCCATCTCTTCTGTAAAACATACTCACTGGCAACCAGATGACCATAAATGCCGTATTTACTCATGTCCCCAACAGCTGGGTAGCAAGATTTCCAGTAGTCAGTTGGGATCAGTCCTAAACCTATTTGGCCAGTTTTGTTCACTGTAGTTTAAATTAATATTTTGGATACCAATAAAATGTGAATGTAAAGTATGAGTTGCTATTATGAAAATTATTTGCATGTTTTGGAAAGATCAGATAAAGAATAAGAAATAGTCTCCATTCAGATTGAATCAGAATTATCAAGTTTTCCTGCACTTAAAACAAAACAAAACAAAACTCTCTACCCTGTCCCTAAATTAATGATTGGTGAAGGTATGTACACTAATATATTTATAGTGTAGATCCATTTTGTGTGCATGTGTTTCTACATTTTAAGCATTTTTACTTAATTGACCATTATTGGATCCAATTTGTGCTGAATAATATGCTCACTGTCTCTTTCTTTCTTGCTCTCCCTCCCTCCCTCCTTTCATATGTCTATCTATCTGCCTGTCTGTCTATCTATCAATCTATCTAATCTATCTAAATTTACATATATAGGTTTTTAATACTGAAAATCTTTTATGCAATATTGTAAATAAATTTTATTTTAAAATCTTTTTTTTTTTGCATAGAGTAAAATAACTAGGATTAACAAAATATAACATTTCAAATTGGGTCTCTGGGAAAGAATGTGATGGCAATAGACATTGCAATATCAAAATCAATGATGAAGGTCAAGTTATTTCCTAAGAGATAGACCTAGGTTATAGGCAATATATGAACTTCACATTGTCTACAAGTTTGCATACTACTAAGAAGAGTCAACCGTATCAGTGCTTTTGAATAGCCCAAGAAATGAAATGTCTTTCTCCTAACTTCCTATGATCCCCAGAAGCAACTCTGTTAGCAAGGTTCTTATGAGTAATCCCACATATTCCAACAATAATTCCCAGATCCTACAGTTTGTCTAATAATATATAAATAGATTTTGTTACATTAAGTTTCATTGAATCTTTTGCATGGACAACTCTTCTGGACAAGAACTGTCTCTTTATATATTCTGTATCACTTAGAGTTTTATAAATACTTGTTTATAATCAATTGGTTGATTTGTAGGTTATCGTATACCTATTTGATCTCTGTGTTTAATTTGAATGTTACAGTTTCACTCAACTGAATTTGGTTCAAAAGTAAAAGACTAGATTCAGCCAGTTAGTTTCTAATGATTATGATTATTGTGTGATGTCCACTATCAATTTACTTATTATTTCCATTATTTATAGCAAGATTCCATGATGTAAAATTCTCAGTGTTAAAAGATTGCTTTAACATTTTTAGTCTTTAAATAACTGAATTTGATGAGCTCATTAATTAAAAAATATATACATAATATATATATCACATAATGTTAAAAATGTTTCAATTGGAAAATAAGAATGAATTTGTCATTGTGAATAATATCCTCAAGATAAAACATCCTATCCACACACAAATTCATTGGGTGATCAAATGAAATGATGTTCCTCAAACTGGGGTATTCATAGCTTCAGAGTTTTTCTTCCATTTGCTAAAGATTAATCAAAGTCAAAGGTCAGATATGGTGCATTCTCTTGGAGGATAAAAATTTTTGGAACAAAACAGTTTTATGGAGTAAAATGCAATATTTGCATTAATGTTCATGCTAAATCACAAAACTGCAAGTAAGTAGTGCATTTTCAGTGGACTCTTTCAAACTATGACCTGAGACCCCCCCCCCAAGTGATATATCCTTTGATATTCCTTTATTCTTAAGGGTATGTCAATTGTTAAATTTTGGACACATTGAACTAAGTGTATAACAATGAGATCTAATGCAAGCCCACTAGAATAATCACAATAAAAAAATACATAAGTACCAAATATAGGCCAGTATATGGAGTCATTAAATTTTTCATAAACTTGTGATGGAGTTGTTTGGTAGTATCTATAAAGTGAAACATATGCATAAACTATTATCCAGCAATTTCAGTCTTAGGAATATATTCAATATGGTGCAGCAAAATATTTAATATGGCCCTTCTAGCCATTCATGGTCTTGTGATTCCCATTAAATGACTGGGTGGGGCTATGCAAATAAGGTGCTTGGGCCCACCAAAGTTATTGGACAGTCTGCTAATAATGCAGATAAGGTGCATGGAACATTTGTGCGGGTGGAACCATGCAAATAAAGTGTATGGAACCCTAATAAGGGGATTAGTCTCTTTTGTAAACTAGCTAAGCTTAAAGAGAGCCAATTAGAAAAATAGAGGGAGGGAACCTCACTACCAACAAGAAGAGCTGGGAGTGGAGTGCATCCTTTATATGTGGGGTTCCTATGCTGAGAACCTCTTAGACCCAGGAGACAGAGAGAGAGCTGTAACACTGGAGACAGTGCAAGATGCCAAGGAGCAGCAGCAGAGGAATGATGGCAGCAGAACGAGAAGACCAGTGCAAGATGGCACGGTGGGCTTTCCAGCCCACAGAATGAGGCAGCTACATTGGGCATATTGATCCACAGAGTGAGATAGCTAAGTGCCTTCAGGTAGGAGGCTTACTGGCAGAGTGGGGTACCTCCAGGCACTTATTAGTGGAGCTAAAGTGCTTTGTAACACTTGCTTGAGCAGGACAAAGGCCAGGCCAAGGGCTGAGCACCAAGAGAGAGGCCATGCCTGTGGGGAAGGCTGAGAAGAAGGTGTCCTGATTGAAGAACTGTATTCTCAGTCATTCCTGAACCTGCTATCCCTGCAGTTAGACAAGGTCAGCCATTGCTGCGCCATTTTTACAGTCTGGCAACACTACGCTATTTTTACACCCAACATTAAAAAAAAAAAAAAACATTGTGTGGAGTCGATTCTGACTCATCGGGACTCTATGGAACAAAGTAGAACTGCCCCATAGTGTTTCCAAGGAGCAACTGGTGGATTCGAACTGCCAACCTTTTGCTTGGCAGCTGAGTTCTTAACCTCTGAGTAACCAGGGCTCCACACACAACATAAATATGTATATTTATTAAGACATGACCTAGAGAATTCATATCAATATTATTCAAAAACTAGAAATTACCCAACCGCCCATCAACAGTAGAACATATACATTTACAAAAAAAAAAAATAGTAATGCGAAATGAAGAAACTACAACGTGGATGAATCTCACAAACACAGCATTGAGCAACAGAAGCTAAACATTTTTAAAAATGCATACCATATGGTTCCATTTGTGACAAATACAAATAGAGGCAAAACTACTCTAGGCTCTTAGAATCTAAGGTAGTGGTTACCTTTGAGGGCAGTAGTGAACGGAAAGATAATTTATATTCTGTTGTTGGTGATGAAATGTTCTAAAGATTTGTTTTTAGGTCTAGATAGCTTAAATTCAGATCTTGATTGTTGGTCTAGTTCTATTTATGATTGAATGTGGAGTATTCAAGTCTGCAACTATTATTGTTTGATGATCTGTTTCCTCCTTTAATTCTGTTTTTACTTCATTTATTTTCATTGACTGTATAATCTCATAATGTCTCTTTCTGGGACTCACATTATAAGCATGTTGGTATCCTTGATTCCTTTCCCACAAGACAGTAAGTAAGGCTCTGTTCATGTTTCATCAGTATTTTTCTTTCTATTTCTCAGATGAAATCCCAGGGTTGTGCAAATGTTAATGCACTCGGTTGCTAACTTAAAGGTTGATGGTTTGATTCCACCCAGAGATTCACTTCTAAAAAATCATCCATTGAAAACCCTGTGGAGCACAATTCTACTTTGACATACATGAGGTCGCCATGAGTAGAAATTGACTTGTTTTGTTCCGTCTAGTCGGTTCCGACTCATAGTGACTCTATGTACAAGAGAAGGAAACACTGCCCAGTCCTGTGCCATCCTCACATTCCTTGTTATGTTATTATGCTTGAGACCATTGCTGCAGCCAAATGGTGAATCCATCTTGTTGAATGTCTTTCTATTTTTCACTTGCCCTCTACTTTACCAAGCATGATGTCCTTCTCCATCGACTGATCCCTACTGATAACATGTCCAAAGTATGTGAGACATAGCCTCACCATCCTTGCTTCCAAGGACCATTCTGGCTGTACTTCTTCCAGGACTGATTTTTTCGTTCTTTTGGCAGTCCATGGTACATACAATATTCGTTGCCAACACCACAATTCAAAGGCTTCAATTGTTCTTCAGTCTTCCTTATTCATTGTCCAGCTTTCGCATGCATATGAGAGAATTGAAAACACCATGGCTTGGGTTAGGTGTACCTTAGTCCTCAAAGTGACATCTTTGCTTTTGAACACTTTTAAAGAGGTCTTTTGCAGCAGATCTGCCCAATGTAATGCACTTTTCGATTTCTTGACTGTTGTTTCCACGGGTGTTGATTGTGAATACAAGTAAAACGAAATCCTTGACAAC
Source organism: Loxodonta africana (assembly GCF_030014295.1). Classification (NCBI taxonomy): domain Eukaryota; kingdom Metazoa; phylum Chordata; class Mammalia; order Proboscidea; family Elephantidae; genus Loxodonta; species Loxodonta africana. The sequence goes on along the minus strand of NC_087369.1, from coordinate 119,241,972 downwards.
TTCAGTCTTTTCTTTGTTTATCATGGTGTTGCTTATTGGTCCAATTGTGAGAGCTTTTGTTTTCTTTACGTTGAGGTGTAATCCATACTGAAGGCTCTGGTCTTTGATCTTCATCAGTATGTGCTTCAAGTCCTCTTCACTTTCAGCAAGCAAGGTTGTGTCATCGGCATAAGGAAGGTTGTTAATGAGCCAGCCTCCAATCCTGATGCCCTGTTCTTGTTCATATAGTCCAGCTTCTCAGATTATTTGCTCAGCATACAGACCGAATAGGTATGGTGAAAGGATACACCCCTGACGCACACTTTTCCTGATATTAAACCATGCAGTATTCCCTTGCTCTGTTCAAATGACTGCCTCTTGATCTATATACAGATTCCTCATGAGGATAATAAATGTTCTGGAATTCCCATTCTTCACAATGTTATCCATAATTTATTATAATCCACATAGTTGAATGCCTTTGCATAGTCAATAAAACACAGGAACCTCTTCCTGGTATTCTCTGCTTTCAGCCAGAATCCATCTGACATCAGCAATGATATCTCTCATTCCAAGTCCTCTTCTGAATCCAGCTTGAATGTCTGGCAGTTCCTTGTCAATATACTGCTGCTGCCTCTTTTGAATTATTTTCAGCAAAATTTTACTTACCTGTGATATTAATTATATTGTTTGATAATTTCCACATTCAGTTGCATCACCTTTCTTGGAAATAGGCATAATCTTCATTAGTGTCAAACCGTCTCAGTTGTCTTGCAGATAATCAGGCATACGGTAAGCTGTATTTTTTACGGTTTTACTGTCAAGAGATTTTTTTATACCCATGTTTCTATCAAAATGGGAAAGAGATGATAAAACCACCATATGCTTCAAGAAAAAAATGTGATACAGATTATATCTTTGTGGAAGTGAAATTATTCTTACACACTCAAAATGCAAACAAAGTGTCCATTTCGAAGAATACAACCTATGAGGCCATTATGAAAAAAAGGCAGTAAAAATTATGATCAGTGTATGATGAATAAGTTAATGAAATTTGTAAAAGGGCTGAAATGTCAACATTTTGCTGTTTAATGGCAATGAAATAAGTGATTATGCTGTAAAATATTAGGTATGTATAAGTGAAAACATTCTCAGGCATCAAAACCTTGTATTGATGATGTATCTATCAAAGAGTGCAGTGTTCATAGGAAAAGGTGTTGTGTCCTAATCGTAATCAAGCATCTGTAAATATGTCTAATCAGAAATGCTACGCTTAGCATATTGAAACTATAGATTAAAACTTACAGAATAAGTTGCCTGAAAAAGTTTAATTGTTTGCCACATCTTCTAATGCAGCTGATAAAGGCAGGATATTATATATATAGCTAATATAGCTAATACTGTCTAGCGAGCTATATTTATTTTTACTTTGGATGAGAATTTTGTTGTGACCAAAGAACTTTTGGTCACAGTGCACATGTCAGGCATAACATCAAGAAATTATATATTATTATGTGACAAGAAAATTTAGAAATATTTTATGTAATCTAAAGATGGAACTCTTACAATAATATATGTTAATGGCACACTTGCACCAAATTTGAATTAGCTTGCCCGCAACCAAAATGTTACCCAGTCTTTCTATCTCAGTAAAAGGCATCACCATCCACAGTGGCTATGTTTTGCAAAGAGAGAACACCCAAGTGTACTTACTGCATCATTCAGTAGAAATTACTTTGTGTTAAAATATTAAAAAATGAAGCATGTCACCAACTTAGTAATTAGTACAATATACTGGATAACTCCCACGACATTAATGTATAATATGAAGGTCTATTGTGCGATTTATTGTTTGATAATTAGGTTCAAGCACTGTTCTAGTGAAAAATAGTCTTTACCCTCATGGAGCTTACATTCTAGTGGTAGGCACTAGACAATAAGGTTTTAGACAATAAAATAATTTAAGATAAGGTAAGTATTATTTTTAAACATAAATGTACATAGGAGCACAATCTATCATAGATAATAAGTCTAAAAGTACAAATGCCCATCAACTTATGAATGGCAGAACAAAATGTGGTTTATCGATACCATGGAATATTACATGGCAATACAAGTGAATGAAGTAATGATACATGTTGCAACATGAATGAAAAACTTGAAAAAATATGCTAAGTTAAATAAGTCAATTACGAAAGTTCACATATGTTTTGGTTTTCTAGGGCTGCTATAACACATACCACAGGTGGATGGATTCAATAAACAGAAATTTGTTCTCTTACAGCCTAGTAGACTATAAACCCAAATTCAGGACGGCATTTTCCAGGGGAAAGCTTTCTCTCTGTCAGCTCTGGAAGAATGTCCTTGTCATCAGTCTTCCCATGGTCTAGGAACTTCTCACCGCAGGAACTCTGGGTCCAAACAACAAACTCTGTTCTCGGCTCTGCTTTCTTGGTGGTATGAGATACCCATGTCTCTCTACTTGCTTGTCTCTTTTATATCTCAGAAGAGATTGGCTTAAGATGCAACTTAAACTTGTAGATTGAGCCCTGCCCCATTAATGTAACTGCCACAAATCCCACCTCATTAACATCATAGGGATAGGATTTACAACGCATAGGAAAATCACATAGGATGACAAACGGTGGACAATCTCACAATACTGGGAACCATAGCCTAGCCAATTTGAAAGTTTTTTTTGGGGGGAGGCACAATTCAATTCATGACAGCATATTATATGATTCTGTATGTGAAATGTTCAGAATAGTCAGATACATAAAGACAGAAATTAGATTAGTGGTTTCCTAAGGTTAGGGATCAAAGCATTTTTTATTGCATGATTTATCAATTTCAGAACGCAGCATCACATAAAAACTTTATTTTTGACATTACTGGTTGGTGCGTAAATGTGAATAATAGTCGTATTAACTGGTCTTCCTTTAAGGTTCTGTATATTATCCTATCACTGACAGCACTATACTTCAGGATAGATCTTGAAATATTCTTTTTGACAATAAATGTGACACCGTTCCTCTTCAATTTGTCATTACTAGCATAATAGACCACATGATTGTCCAATTCAAAATGACCAATACCAGTCCATTTCAGCTTATTAATACCTAGGACATAAATCTTCAAGCATTCCATTTCATTTTTGACATCTTCCAGTTTTCCTGGATTCATACTTCGTACATTCTACATTCTGATTATTGATGGATGTTTGCTGTTGTTTATTCCCATTTTGAGTCATGCCACATCAGCAAATGAAGGTCTCGAAAGCCTTACTCAATCCGTGTCATTAAAGTCAACTCTACTTTGAGGAGGCAGCTCTTCTCCACTCATATTTTAAGTGCCTTCCAACCTGAGGAGCTCATCTTCTGGCACCATATCAGACAATGTTCTGTCACTAGTCATAAGGTTTTCACTGGCCAATTTTTTTTTTTCTTTCAGAAGGAGACCACCTGATCCTTCTTCCTAGTCTGTCTTTTCCGGAAGCGTCACTGAAACTTGTCCACCATGCATTACCCTGCTGGTATTTGAAATACCAGTGACATATTTCCCAGCATTACAGCAACACACAAGCCACCATAGAACCACAGAATGACAAACTCACAGATGAGCTATTTCAGTCTGAAATTGATCAAGCATGCAATCAAAATGTATTAATAATTACTGGTAATTGTTATGCAAAAGCTGGAGACAAAGAAGAAGGATCAGTAGTTTGAAGATATGGATTGGAGACAGACATGATGCTGGAGATCACATGATAGAATTTTGCAAGACTAATGACCTATCCACTGGAAATACCTTTCTTTCAAAAATATAAACAGCTACCATACCTGTGTACCTCACCAAATGGAATACAAAGGAATCAAATCAACTACATCTGTAGAAAGAAATGATGGAGAAGCTTAATATATGCAATCAGAACAAGGCCAGGAGCCAACTGCAGAAAAGACCATCAATTGCTCTTATGCAAGTTCAAGTTGAAGCTGAAGAAAATTAAAACAAGTCCACAAGAGCCAAAGTACAATCCTGAGTATATACCACCTAAATTTAGACACCATCTCAAGAATAGATTTGACACATTGAACACTAATGACTGAAGAGCAGATTAGTTGTGGGATGACATCAAGGACATCATACATGAAGAAAGCAAAAGGTTATTGAAAAGACAGGAAAGAAAGGAAGGAGAAGAAGGGAAAAAAAGGACAAAAATGGATGTCAGGAGAGACTCTGAAACTTGCTTTTGAACGTAGAGTAGCTAAAGTGAATGAAAAACATGATGAAGTAAAAGAGCTGAACAGAAGATTTCAAAGGGTGACTTGAGAAGACAAAGCATTATAATGAAATGTGCAAAGAGCTGGAGTTAGAAAACCAAAAGGGAAGAACACACTTGGCATTTCTCAAGAAGGAAGAACTTAAGAAAAAATTCAAGCCTAGAGTTGCAATATTGAAGGATTCTATGGGAAAAATATTGAGTGATGAAGGAGGCATCAAAATAAAATGGAAGGAATACTCAGAGTCACTGTACCAAAAGGAACTGGTCAATGTTGAACCATTTCGGAAGATAGCATATGATCAAGAACCAATGGTATTAAAGGAAGAATTTCAAGCTACACTGAAGGCACTGGTGAAAACAAGGCTCCAGGAATTGATGGAATACCAATTGAGATATTTCAACAAAGAGATGCAATGCTAGAAGCACTCACTCAACTACGCCAAGAAATTTGGAAGACAGTACCTGGCCAGTTAATGGAAGAGATCCATATTTGTGCCCATTCCAAAGAAAGGTGATCCAACGGAATGTGGAAATTATCTAATGATATTATTAATATCAGATGCAAGTAAAATTTTGCTGAAGATCATTCAAAAATGGTTGCAGCAGTATATCAAGAAGGTACTGCCAAAAATTCAAGCCAAATTCAGGAGAGGACATTGCTGATGTCAAATGGATTATAGCTGAGAGCAGAAAATACCAGAAATTATTAACCTGTGTATTATCTACTACAGAAAGACTTTCAATTGTGTGTATCATAACAAATTATGGATAAAATTTCAAAGAATGGGAATTCTAGAATACTAAATTGTGCTCATGCAGAACATGTACATAGACCAAGAGGCAGCTGTGTGAACAGAACAAGGGGTTACCAAATGGTTTAAAATCATAAAAGTTGTACACCAGGGCTGTATACTTTCACCATACTTTTTCAATCTGTATTCTGAGCAAATAATCCAAGAAGCTGGACTATATGAATAAGAATGCAGCATCAGGACTAAAGGAAGAATTATTAACAACCTGCATTATGCAAATTACACAACCTTGCTTGCTGAAAGTGAAGAGAACATGAAGTACTTACTGATGAAAATCAAAGACTACAGCCTTCAGTATGAATTACACCTCAATATAAAGAAAACAAAAATTCTCTCAACTGGACCAATAAAAACATCATGAGAAATGGGGAAAATATTGAAATTGGTAAGGATCTCATTTTACATGGATCCACAATCAATGCCCATGGAAGCAGCAATCAAGAAATCAAATGATGTATTGCACTGGGCAAATTTGCTGCATAAGTCCTCTTTAAAGTTGTTCAAAAGCAAAGATGTCACTTTGAGGACTAAGGTGCATCTGACTCAAGCTGTGGTGTCTTCAATTGCCTCTTATGTGTGTGAAAACTGGGCAATGAATAAGGAAGACAGAAGAATTGGTGCTTTTGAATCGTGCTGTTGGTGTAGAATATTGAATATACCATGGACTGCCAGAAGAATGAACAAATTTGTCTTGGAAGAAGCATAGCCAGAATGCTCTTTAGAAGCCAGGATGGCAAGACTTCATCTTAAGTGTTTTGGATATGTTATCAAGAGGGACCATTCCCTGGAGGAGGACATCATGCTTGGTAAAGTAGAGGGTCAGCAAAAAAGAAGCAGACCCACAACAAGATGGATTGACACAGTGGCTGCAACAATGGTCTCAAACATAGCAATGATTGTGAGGATGGCGCAGGACTGGCTGTGTTTTGTTCTGTTGTACTCAGCATCACTGTGAGTCAGAACTGACTCGATAGCAACTAGCAACATAACAACAGCAGGGTTAGGGAGGGATGTGGGTGGATTACTAATGGGTAGAGGATTTCTATTTGGAGGTGATGAAAATTTTCTAAATTAGATAATGTTGATGATAGTACAACTCTCTCAGTATGTTAAAATCCACTGGATTATTATTTTTAAAAGGATGTGTACTATGGTATTCTAATTATATCTCAGTAGAGTTGTTATAAATAAAAGCAATTTTTTAGTAATCACACTTTACTAGCAGTGTGAGTGTTTCAGATATTTACCCCCTCAAGTTCTGGTCTCTATGTTTTGTACAAGAAAATCAGATACAGGAGGCACTAAATAATTTACTTTGGAAATATAAAGATTAATGAGAAGCCTGAAATTAAAACTTTGTATTACAAAAAAAGAACCAATTAGAAATTAGAGAACTAAAAGATACAATAACTAAAATAAAAATGATGAATAGGTTCAATAGTAGAGTGGGGATGGCAAAGGATAGTACCAGTGAACTCAAGAAAAGATCAATAGAATTTACTCAATGTAAACAACAGAGACAAAATAGATTAAAAATTAATGAACTAAAATGCAGTAACCTCTGGGACAATAAGAAAAGATTTAACATTTATATTATTGGATTCCAAGAAACAGAAGATAAAAGAAGAAAGGAAATAGAGAGCTAGATCAAATAAATAATGACTGAAAACTTCCCAAATTTGGGAAAAAAACATAAACCTACAGATTCAAAATATTGAGTGAATCCCAAATAAGATTACCCCAAATAAATCCATAGCAAGAAACATCATATTTAAACTCTGAAAACTAAAAAAAATAAAAATAGACTATTGAATTCAAGCAGAGAGAAATGGCACATTATTTTTTAAAGGAAAACCAATTTGAATGACAGTGGATTTCCCATCTGGAGCCATGGAGCTCAGAAGGAAGTGGCACACCATTTTTCAAATACTGAAAGGAAAGAACTGTCAACTCAGAATTCTATATCCAGTGAAAATATGTTTCAGGAAAAATGAGGAAATAAAAACATTCTCACATAAAGGAAAAATAAGAAACATTGTTGCTAGCAAACCTACCCTTAAAGAGTGGCAACAAAATATATTCTCTGAAAAAGAAATTAATAAAAGGAAACAGCAGAAGGTTTGAAACTTCAGAAAACAGAAGAACATCAGCAAAGGTAAGAGTAAATGTAATAAACTATCCTCCTTTCCATAAGTGCCTTAAATTGTACTTCATGACTGAAGCAAAAATTCTAACACCATCTGTTGTGGTGCCCAATGTATATAGAAGAAATATATAATGAAGGCATATACAGAAAAGAAAAATCTCTGATACAGGTTTTAAGGTACTTTTGGTTAGTAATATTAGTAGTTATGTCCTACATGATTTAAAATGACCAATAGATACAAGTTTATGATATTGGACACATAGTATATAAAGTTGTAATTTATGATAACAACTACATAAAAGGGGAGAGCAGTATAGGAATAGAGTTTCCGTATAGTACTGTAGTACCCCCCCCCCCAAAAAAACACAAATGATAGCAGCATTGGAGGAAATGAGGGACAAAGAAGGTATAAGACACACAAAAGCAAATAGCAAAATAGCAAATAGTTAGGTACTTCCTTATCAGTAATTTCCTTAGATTTAAATAGGTTAACCTCTCCAATCAAAAGGCAGAGAGCGGCAGAAAGGTTAAAAAAGAAAAATGATCTAACTATATGCTGTTGATAGGAGACACATCTTAGGCCCAAAGGCATAAATAGGTTCAAAATGAAGGGATGCAAAACAATATTCCATGAAAATGTAACCAAAAGAGACCTGGTGTGGCCATATGACTATTAGACAAAACAGACTTTAAATCAAAATTTGTTACAAGAGACAAAGAAGGATTTTTCAGCTACTCCCCTAAGACAGTGATGTAGGTAGTTGAGCATCCCTATTACCCCACAACAATTTAAGAAAAAACAAAAATAGCACAAACCATGTGATGGAACTGATGGACTCGAAGCACTAGTGACCAGTCCAGGAAATAAAGCACCTGGCCAAAAACAGGAGCAAGTCTACAAGGTAGGAAAATCGTTCAATCACTTTTGAGCCTGTCTCACCCAGCCCCCATGAAAACCATGAGCTGCAAAAATAGAGAGCTGCTGGTGGAGCAGCACTCTGAAATAAAAACAGTGAATCACAGTCCCTAGGAATAGGAGAGTAGTAGAGGAGCCTAACTTTTGTTGACTGTCCACTACTTCAAAGTCTTAATATCTTTCTGGGGCAATCAGGAATATGAACAACAAGTGGGATCCACTGGGAGAAACCAGCACCCTCCCAAACCACCAAGACTAAAATAAGCGGGGCAATTGACAAAAGACAAGCATTGGAACTTCGTGAATGTAAACAATAGGATGAATCTCTGAGCTGATCTCCAGAGACTTAAAACTTTCCAAAACACCTGAAACCTGTGAAATGACTATAGGGATTATTTAGGGGCATTGGAATCAGATCAGAACTTTATATCAACCAAGGTATTGTCTGAGTTCCTGCCACAGAAGAGGGAGGGTGGTACACATATCCCAGCAAAGGATGGCTGGCCCCAGGGCAGGCAGACAGGACCTCCTCTGCCAAGTCTTTGGGGAAGCAGACTTCGGAGAGGTTTCCTGTAGAGAAAGCTTTTTGCCATGGTCCCCTTTAGGACTCAAACAGTGAGTCAGTGCTAGAAGAACCAAAGGACCATATCTACCCCTAATGAAATTTAGGGGAAGTGAGAGGAAATGAAGAGAAAAACAAACATACATACTGTCTTAGACTGGGTTCTATAAAAATAGAGAAGCATATATACATATATGTAAAAAGAGGGAGGGAAAGATTCTTCTCACACAATTGTGGAGAGTGGCAACTCCGAAGTCCATGGATCAGGCAGCAAGCTGGAGGTTTTCCTGACTCACGTAGCTTGCAGGGGCTGAAGAACCCAAGATCCACAGGTCAGACAGGAGGCTGCTGGATCACAGGATGTGAGGGCTGATGAATCCAAGATCAGCAGGTAAGATGGCAGGTTATTGGCTCAAGTCCCAAGAACTAGAGGTCAGATGTTGATGAGCTGAGTGCAGGATCCAGAGCAGAGCCAAGTCAGTGAGCTTTACCAGAAAGTCCACGTATATTGGATGGAGGCCATACCCCCAAGGAAACTTCCTTTCAACTGATTGGCTACTCATAGAAAACCTCATCATGGAGGGGATCACATTATATCAGCTCTCATCATGGACGTGATTACATCATTACACATCTGCCAAACTGTATCATAACTTCCAAACAAATGAGAATCATGCCCCAGACAACCATCATAGCACTTGTACACATCTTGGCATCTGTACGCATCTCCTTAAACCATATATAATCTCTAAATAAAGTCAATTAGAAAGTTATATGTGCACTTAACGTGACACTACTTACACACACGCAACCAAAACACACTATCCCTATTTACAACTTGTATTTTATAAGTGAAGAAAACAAAAATATTTGATGCACACATACAAGGAAGAAATACTCATAACACAGTTGTTTCTGCAACTGGTCAAGTGGTTGTTTCCGATATTTAGAGCTACCTCCTCCAACCAACCATTCCATATTCCCTTTACCCTCTCAGCAAGCATCTCAGTTGATTGTGGTTCTTTGCCTGATGGGGTGACCCAAACCTTCATTCCTGAAGGGTCTGGGCTATTAGTAGTCATGTCGGAATTGGGTTGCTGCAGTTTTCTGTTGACTTTAATCACAGGGCATAGTAGTATTAGAGATGCGCTAACGATCTCCTGCATTCCAGGCATACTCTTTTTCATCTCCATTATGTAATATCAATCCAGTTTCCTCTTGGTAATAGGATCAATCACACCAGCCAATGTGGTAACTTCCTTCTTGGCCTGTTGATGCAGAGACATAAGGAGCCCAAAGTAGCTGGTAGGCATTCTTAAATTATGCTTCATTCGAATCAGTGCTGTGCTCTCAGGTGGGATCACTCCTCCCTTTGGAACCAAGATCTCTAGACCCGCAGAGCATAGGGTTGTGGGGACACGAAGCAAAAATTTTGTGAGGGGGTCACTCGTTTAATAGTTAGTGGTGCTACTCCCATGCCCACCTCTTAATTCCTGGACTCATGAATTCTGGCTATGGAATAAACAACACCATATATGGACACCGGTTTAGAGCATACACAGCCTCTTGGAGAACATTGCCCCAACCCTGCAAGGTATTGTCACCTAGCTGGCACTATAACTGTTTTCAGAAGACCATTCCATAGTTCTGTCAAGCCAGCTGCTTCAGGATGATAGGGAACATGGTAGGACCAGTGAATTTCATGAGAATACGCCCACTGCCGAACTTTATTTTCCATGAAATGAGTCCCTTGATCCAAGGCAATGCTGTGTGGGATGCCATAACGGTGGATAAGGCATTCTGTAAGTCCAAGGATGGCAGTTTTGGCAGAAGCAATGAGTGCAGGGAAGGCAAATCCATAACATGAATAAGTGTCTATTCCAGTAAGAACAAAATGCTGCCTTTTCCATGATGGAAGCGGTCCAATGTAAGCAACCTGCCCCCAGGCTACTGACTGATCATCTCAAGGAATGGTGCCATGTTAGGGACTCAGTGTTGGTCTCTGCTGCTGGCAGATTGGGCGCTCAGCATTGGCTGTAGGAAAGTCTGCCTTGGTGAGTGGAAGCCCATGTTGCTGAGCCCATGCATAACATCCATTCCTGCAACCATGGTCACTTTGTTCATGAGCCCATTGGGTAATGACATGAATGGCTGGGGAAAGAGGATGACTGGTTTCCACAAAAAATGTCACACTGTCCACTTGATAGTTAAAATCCTCCTCTGCTGAGGTCACCGTTTGGTAAGCAGTCACATGAAACACAAGTATCTTCACTTCTTTAGCCCACTCTTAGAGGTCTATCCATATACCTCTTCCCCACAACTTCTTGTCTTCAATTTTCCAAGCATGTTCCTTCTAAATCCCTGACTGTCCAACCAAACCATGGGCAACACCCCATGAATCAGTATGCAATCACAAGTCCGGCCATTTCTCCTTCCAAACAAAGTGAACAACCAGGGGCACTGCTTGAAGTTCTGCCCATTGGGAGGATTTCTCCTCACCACTGTCCTCCAGGGAGGTCTCAGAAAGGGGGTTGTAGTGCTGCTCCTTCCACTTTCAGTTGGTGCCCGCATATCATGCAGAACCATCTATAAACCAGGCACAACTTTTCTCTTCCTCTGTCAACTAATCATAAGGAACTTTGCACAAGGCCATAGGTGCAGAATGGGAGATGGAAGGTAATGTGACAGAGGTGGGGACCATGGGCATTTGGGTCACTTCCTCATGCAACTTACTTGTGCATTCAGATCCTGCTCCGGCCTGATCTCATATATCCCACTTCTATGAGTCGGAGTCGACTCGACGGCAGTGGTGGGTGGGTATTTAATGATGAAGTGCTACTGTGCACACATCTGAATTTACGGCTCTGTGGTTCAGGCAACAATCATTTTGCAATTGGCAGCTCAGGCTGCATGGTGACTTGGTGGCTCATGGTTATGTGTTCAGTCTCTACTAAGGTCCAGTAAAAAGCCAAAAGCTGTTCCTCAAAAGGAGAGTAGTTATTTGCAGAGGATGACAGGGCTTTGCTCCAAAATTCTCAGGGTCTGCACTGAGATTCGCCAAGAGAGCCCTGCCAAAGACTCCAAATAGCATCTCTTTCTGGCACTGACACTTCAGTCACTGTTGGATCAGCCATATCAGCTCAAGTGGCACAGCCATTTGCACAGCAGCCTAAATCTCTTGCAAAGCCTTCTCTTGTTATAGGCCCCACTCAAAACTAGCAGTTTTTCTAGTCACTTGATAAATAGGCCAGAATAGCAAGCCCAAATGAGGGACATGCTGCCTCCAAAATCCAAAGAGGCCCATCAGGCATTGTGCCTCCATTTTAGTTGTGGGAGGGGACAGATGCAATAATTTATCCTTCACTTTAGAAGGACTATCTCAACATGCCCCACACCACTGGACCCCTAGAAATTTCACTGAGCTCGAAGGAGCCTGAATTTTTGTTGGATTAATTTCTCACCGTCTAGCATGCAAATGTTTCACCAATAAGTCCACAGTTATTGACACTTCTTCCTTACTAGGTCTAACCAGCATAATGTCATCAATGTAATGGACCAGTGTGACGTCTTTCAGAAGGGAAAGATGATCAAGGTCCTGCATACTAAATTATGACATAGGGCTGGAGAGTTGGTATAATTCTGAGATAGGACAATGAAGGTGTATTGCTGACCAAGCCAGCTGAAGGCAAACTGTTTCTGGTGGTCCTACAGAACAGGTATGAGAAAAATGTATTGGACAGATCAATAGCTGCATACCTGGTACCAGGAGATATATTAATTTTCTCAAGCAATAAAACTGCATCTGGACTAGCAGCCGCAATTGGTGTCACCACCTGGTTAAGTTTTCAATAATCCACTGTCATTCCCGAAATCCATCTGTTTCTTGCACAGGCCAAATAGGCAAGTTGATTCAGGATGTGGTAGAAATCACCAACCCTGCATTTTTCAAGTCCTTGATGGTGGCAGTAAGCTCTGCAATACCTTCAGGAATGTGGTATTGTTTTTGGTTCACTGTTTTCCTACGTTTGGGCAATTCTAGTGGCTTTTACTCAGCTTTTCCTACCATAATAGTTGTTACTCCATTTGTAAGGGATCTAAAGTAGAGGTTCTGCCAGTTGAGTATATCCCAATTATGCATTCTCAAACTGGGTAAATCATTACAAGATGGGTTTGGGGACCCACTGTGAGACAGACATGAGCTAATACTCCATTAATAACCTGACCTCCATATACCCCCACTATGATTGGTGGCCACAGTGACATTTTGGGTGTTTAGAATTAGTGTCAGATCAGAGTGAGTATGCAGTAAACCTTGAAAAATCTGGTTATTTCCTTTTCCCCAATGAATAGCCACTCCCATAAATTTTTTTTTTTTTAAAAAAGGCCATAAATCCCTTTGGGGAAGGCTGGGAGAAAGATTAACAGAATAAATTTTTTGGAGTGTAGTGGGGTCCTTCTTCTAGAGAACCCAGCCTCCCCTTCATTCAAGGGGTTGTGGGTCTGTAAAATGGCTGAAGTCTGAAAATTGATTGAGGGGCTATGACTCTCTATTTAGATGATTCAAGAGACACTGCTGTTCAATTTGCCTAGAATTCTTCTGCTTGTACAGATCAAGTAAATATTTCCCATTTACTTCACTCCTAGGAACACCATTACTAAGTAGCTAACTCTATAAGTCCTTATGATTCGATTATTCTGATTACTGCTTTGACTCATCTGTCCATTACAGTAACCACATCCACCTTGTCTTTGTCAATTGAGTGCCGCCACTTGGCGCCTACTACCATAGGGCCGAATCAGCCCCATTGTAGTTAGGTGTCTTAATTCAGTTAGTGCAGTTCCCACTGTCAAATATGAGTTACATAAATAGTAGTCACAACAGTCTTCAAAGATGCTGAGGCTCCCTTCACAAATTTGTTCCTCACCATTGTGGTAAAAGTTGTGTCCTCTGGGCACTCCATAGGTGGATCTTCGGGTCTAACTTGCTGAACCCACAGTAAAATGTCAATTTCTCTAAGCCTTTGAATACCTTCTTCTACAGTATATCGAGGCAGGCCTGCTACTTAAACTTGATTTAGTGTAGGCCACAGTGTAATCCATGCTTCAGCAACCCAACCAAATAAACTATTAGATCCTTTTCTAATCTCTTGAGCTGAAACATTGAATGAAGAATCTGTTCTTAGTGGGCCCATATCAATAAACTCAGAGTGATCCAACTTTATGTTCTTTGCACCATTATCCCACACCCTTAATAGACATTACCAGACATTTTTCCCAGGTTTCTGTTTGTACATATTAGAAAAGTCAAGCAGTTATTATGGAGTGTAGTGTAGTTCCTCCTGGTTAACACTTTGTACTTCACCTTTTGGGGCTTGCTGGGACTTTAGTCTAGTTACAGGTCTAGAAGCAAAAATGGATGGTGGGAATGTGTTTTGAGAACGTTCAGCAATGTCTTGTAACACATCTGCCTCAGACAATGCTCTAGACAATAACTCAGATGCCTCCCCAGGGGGTGACTCAGACTCCATCCCACGCAGTATCTCAAAGGCTCTTTAGACACAGCTGGGTTAATCTCATTAGGTAGGTGTGGAGGGGCTAATGGTTTTGTTGGCAGGACAGAGTCAATGGAATTTAGGGTCTCATTGTTCCCAACTTTCTGATTATCTGCCCATATGTCCCCACCTCAAGTTCAGTATTCCATTTCTTCCCAATCAATGACCTTATTTTAGCTTCAGACACCATTCGAGGTTGGGAATTCATTGGCATTGTAATTCATCCTATTTTATGATAAGACTTTGGGTTTGGTTTTCAGCAATACCAGCTCTTACTACAAGAAATAAGGCTTTCTTTCAGGGCACAAGTGGCAACTTTGAGGCCATTTATGAAGCACTTGAACCTTGACTCTGAATTCCTGAGCTCATCCCTTTTTTTCACCAATTTGTCTAGTGAAAGTAGGACCAAGCAATCAGCTTCCTTAAACTTCTCATTCTGACAAAATTGTAGAATAGTATCAAACGTACAATCACCCAGAGCCTTGCCTCTCACCAATACTTGGACTGTTGGTGGTGATATTTTGTGTATTTCTACTGGCACCTCACACCGTGGATTAGCAGTGCCCTCTTTACTACTGGAAGCATAATCACCAACATCTTTAAGACTGCTGAACTTGAAAAACAATTTAGAAAACTCATCCTTACAATTTTGTTTCTCTAGAACCATTCTCAGTTCCAAATGTCTTAGGCTGGGTTCTCTAGAGAAGTGAAACAAGTAAAGCATATATATACATATATATATCTTGTATATTTATAAACCCATTGCCAGTGAGTTGATTCTGATTCATAGCGACCCTATAGGCTGGAGTAGAACTGCCCCATAGGGTTTCCAAGGAGTGACTGGTTGATTTGAACTGCTGACCTGCTGACTTTTTGGTTAGGAGCCAAGCTCTTAACCACTGTGCCACCAGGACTCCTTTTCCTGCCTCACTTAGCTGTAGAGGCTGAAGTAACCAAGGTCAAATGGGAGGCTGCTGGTTCACAGGATGCGAAAGGTGATGAATCCAAGATTGGCAGGTAAGACTACAGGTTGCTGGATCAAGTCCCAGGAACCAGAGGTCAGATGTTGAAAAACTGAATGTAGACCCAGAGTAGAGGAAAAGCCAGTGAGCTTTGCCAGGAAATCCACACATATTGGATGAAGGCCACACCATCAGGAAACTCCTTTCCAACTTATTGCCTGCTCATAGCATATCTCATCATGTAGGTGATTGCATCATTACACAACTGCCAAACTACATTATAACTGCCAAACCACTTAGAATCATGATCCAGTCAGATTGACACACAACTTTAACCATCACACATACTGTCTTTGTTGTGTAGTACTGCTATAACAGAAATATGATAAGTAGATGGCTTTAACAAACAGAAATTTATTCTTTCACAGTTTAGGAGGCTAGAAGTTCAAGTTCAGGTCACCAGCTCCAGGGGAAGCTTTTCTCTTTCTGTCAGCTCTGGAAAAAGGTTCTTGTTATCAACTGTCCCCTGGTATAAGAGCTTCTCAGTGCAGGGACTCCGGGGTCCAAAGGAAGTGCTCTGCTCCTGGCGCTTCTTTCTTGGTGGCACCTTTCAGTTTTTCACAATTTAAATAGCACTGCCATACACACTTGTATAAAAATACTTTTTTTTCCCCTCATTGAATTATTATTGTAGATTGTGATGTGTAAAGTTGAAAAACCAGGTGTGGCAGAGACCACTAATTTTTCACCAAACCCACTTTTTTGTCTTTCTAGGCACCCAGCTAGAATATGTTCCCCAGTGTCCTCCCCAGTAAGGTGCAGTTTCAGGACTGAATTGCAGATAATGGAATTAAGCACAAGCAAATGTTTCACTTCCAGACCAGGCCAATAAAAATCGTCTATGTATGATCATCAGCGCTGTTTACCATTCTTTGGCTGGATGCAACAGCATGGTAACTTTGGAAGCCCTGGGTTGAAGATGCTGGAGCATCAAGATGGAAAGGATCTGAGTCTAGAATGAAAATTTGCAGGAAAGCAGAAAAACATCTTTTTTTTCTCCTGTTTTGAACCATTATGTATTTTGGCATTGTTTGTTACAGGAGCTCAGTCAACCAATACAAATGGTTTTATGGCTCTTGGTGCAGTTTACTATATTTTTATTTAGAAAGGTCATCTAATTTATAGTGCAACCATCAATATAAGGGTACCTGCTTTCCTACATCCCTAAAAAATATGGATTTTTCTTCACACGTTGATTGATTTTTTAAAATATTTTAATAATTTTGTAATGGCACCTTAAACTTATTTTAATTGGCAATAAAATGATGCAGTTTCTACACAATGATTTGTCTGTATTTCTTCGTATATAAATTCTACAAAAAATCATCTGTTTTGAACACTTATTAAGTAGCATTTGAAAATCTCATTTTTGTATGAAATTATGTGTTTTTGGATAGAGAGATTTATGTAGCTATATTTATTTATAGTAGCCTTTATGAGTGTATAATGTTTGTTTACCTCATTTTAAAAGAATTCCATCCCTCCAAAAATATATTTGTCCTAAATTGCAGAAAAAGCAGGATCAAGGCCTGTCTTTTATTATTATGCAATTATTATTCATTCATACTGCAGTGGCATTGTTAGTCTTTTATACAACTTCCCGTCTCAGTGATTTCAATACAATGTGCGATAATACACAGATTTTTAACTTATTTTCCAAGATGTTCTCTTTGACTCCTACTTTTTGTAGAACTCCTAAGTTTTTTGTTGTTGTTTGTTTTTTGGAGAATATGTGTTTAATTGCATTGAGTTGAATTAAATTCATTGCTTTCCTTATATTAATCCAACATTCCATTCCTAGCATAAACTCTACTTGGGCATTGTTTTAGCCATAATTTTGTGCCTCCATCAATCCTCTCAGTGTCATAATCTCCTGCAACTTTAGCTTCTTTCTCTGCCTAAGCTGTGCAGTGGCAGGTCTGTTTTGCTTGTACCCACATGATTCTGCTCCTTGTGGCTGTCCAGTCATTTAGTCATTTGCCAGAGAGGCCAGATCCTCTCTTTTGACTATGATTCCACAGCCAGATTGATTGCCACACAACCTGAGCTTCTGGCATTTCTTGAAATTTGACTTTCTGAGTAGGCACTGATAGTGTTGCATGATGCCACTTGGAACCACAGGTTTGTTAATCCTTGGCGGGATACACCTTGGCCAAGAGAAAGCAGGAAAATAAAGGGAGACAAGAAAAAAATTTCCTCTCCTTCCTCACTCCCATGATCAGCTTTAGAGTCTGCCGGGGTGACTGAGAAAAACACCAGCCAAATGGTCAGAAATGTCTCCTTGGGGCTCTTCATGAAATAGAGGTTAGCCTGGTATGGTGTCACATTTCATAGTTTCCCATTTCTGCAGTTAATTGCCTTTTTTTTTTTTTTTTTTGCTCGCTTTCCCTGTCCTGGAATGGCACTTCATCATTGTCTCAGGCTCTGTTTTCTAGTGAATCTGAGCTAATATAATTGGTGAAAAAAGAAGGAATTAAAAAAAAATTAGGATGAAATTTGGGGTATCTTTTTTGTCACCCATCTGAATAAAATAGAGACTCCATTGTTGGTGGTAAATGGGGTGGTAATAACCTCTGGCATACAGTGGTATCACACTTAGTTAAGTTTTCATCTATGGTTAATTGGAATGAGATGGGGGTAATTGGAATGAGATGGAGGGCAAAGCCTTGGGAAATCAAGCAACACATTGGTAATCATTACGCAGTCAATGATAATTACGGGATTTGGGGAGAAGGATGACGGTTTTTGATGACACCTGAAATCTTGCAAAATGAAACTGATAGGTTCAGGGCAGTTAACTACAAACTGGAGACATTGTAGTGGATGTTGTATTACGCCGATGATGTTTCCCTTTCAGGATTCAGTCACTCATGATCCCAAATGCTGGGAGTTTTGGCCAAGGATAAATACTTGGGCCAAAGGGAGCTGCGTTGACCAAGGTGACAGACCCTCTTTGAAGGAAGCCTTCATCCAGTGATAGGTTGATGCTAGAGTGCAAAAGCCTGACCCTCATGCCTCAATTTGACAAGTTTCTGAAAGGTTAACTAAGCATCAAATTCAACATCCCTGTCTGCCCAACCCTGCTTTCCTCCAGACACAACAGGTTTTGTTCACCAAAATCCCATAAAAATCATCTCAGATTCTGTTCTAGGGAAGGGAATCTATGGTAGTTAGTTCCACAAGTGGTCTTAGGAAGCAGTTAAAAATGGGATATTTGAGGAGGGGGACAAGATGGCTGACTAGGTAGAAGCTACCTCGGATCCCACTTGCAAAAAACACTCAGAAAAACAAGTGAATCGATCACATACATGACAATCTACGAACCCTGACCATCAAACACAGATCTAAAGAGTTGACCTGAGTGACAGAGACTGAGAACGAGCACCCACAGGGAAGCAGCAACCGTTTTCGGAGCCTGGAGCCAGCGTCCCAGTCAGGAAACCTTGGCGCCAGGCTTTGGACTGGGCACAGGAGAGCTGAGCGTGGCATCCTGAGATGGCGCAAACACGGGACACAGCCCTAGCCCCCAGAAGTGACCTCGGGGGAGCTCAGCCAGTGCACTCAGGCAGCACAGAAACGCAGCTGACAGGAGGAGAAGTCACTGGGAGGCAGCGACTGGTTTTGGAGCCTGGAGTGTGGGGTCCCAGCTGGGGAACCTTGACGCTGGGCTTTGGACTAGGAGCAGAGGAACTGACCATGGCTTCAGAGACAACACAAGCAAAGGACGTGGGCCTGACCCTTGGGGACAATTTGGACCCAGCCAACGCTCACAGGCTGCACACCCCTCAGGAATCTCAGATAAAAAAGTCATCACCAAACAAGATAAGTAACTTTGTCTATATTCCAGGGTGCTACTCTCTCCTATCTATCTGACTCCTCCCCTTCCCTTCCCAGGTGGCTTCATTAACAATGGAATTTCCTGAGCCAGAGAGTGAAGTGCTCTGCAGTTTTTTGTTTTTTTTTTTTTGGTCTTTTCCTAACCCATTCTCCTGGCCTGAGAGAAGCAGCTACAAAAAACCCAGGGACGAAAAATCCTTCCCAGACTTCCCGAAATTGGACTAAAAATACAGAACAAGCTCCAGCCAAGCATATGAGATCCACAGTCTTGGGCTTTCATCCCTACAGGGAACAAGGTGGCTATTACAATGCAAAGGCAATTCTGTTAGGGATCTGACTGTAATTGTTTTAGCCTATTACTGCAAAGACAAGTTTCCCAGGTCTGATATCCTTGTGTATTCAACAGAGCCCTCACTGACCCACAAGGGGGAACTGAGGGCTGAAGCTCCCCCAGACCACCTAGCCTCCTGCCTTAGTGGTATGAGGATGGTGATACCTACCAATCTGTAGAGATACATGCATTGGGTGCCTAAGGTACAGCTGCAGAGCCCACCCACCAAAGTGCTTTAGGAATAGTGACACACCTAACTCACTGGCACTTGGGGGAAGCCTCTCAGCATCCTGCCCCACCTGGAGTATGACCCCCTGCTGCTACTAGAATCTGGTGCACACAACTAGCACCATTACTCCTCTAGGTGGATAGGTGACAGTCTGCACCACACACTTGATGACCCAAAATCAGATTCTACTCAAGAATAGTGAATGGACTCTTAGGCTTATATATCTGGTAACAGCCTAAACCAGCTAGTAATAGGACATAAGTGATTCAAGGGCTGCAACAATCAAGACAGCACAATCTAGTAGCCCATCTATGTATATTGAAAGAAAACAAAACATGATAAGACTCAGTGAGCAAATATAGAATGAATCACCACAATATCTTAGAGATGGCTCGGAAACAGCAGTCCATATCAAACCACATAAAGAAACAGACCATGTTTGCTTCTACAACTCCCCAAACTAAAGAATCAAAATCTTTCCCAAATGAAGATACAATCCTGGAATTGCCAGATGCAGAATATAAAAAACTAATTTACAGAATGCTTCAAGATATCAGGGATGACCTCATAAATGAAATAAGGCAAACTACAGAAAAAAAATTCCAAGGAACACACTGATAAAGCAGTTGAAGAAATAAAAAAGATTATTCAAGAACATAGTGGAAAAATTAAAAAGCTGCAAGAATCCATAGAGAGACAGCATTCAGAAATCCAAAAGATTAAAGTAAAATTACAGAATTAGACAACTCAATAGGAAGTGAGAGGAGCAGACTCGAGCAATTGGAATGCAGATTGGGGGACTCGGAGGATAAGGGAATTGACACCAATGTAGCCGAAAAAAATCAGATAAAAGAGTTTTAAAAAATGAAGAAACCCTAAGAATCATGTGGGACTCTATCAAGAAGAATAACTTGCGTGTGATTGGAGTCCCAGAACAGGGAGGGATAACAGAAAATACAGAGAGGATAGTTGAAGATCTGTTGGCATCATGAAAGACAAAAGGAAATCTATCCAAGATGCTCATTGAACCCTATTTAACCTTGATCCATAAAGAAAATCACCAAGTCATGTTATCATCAAACTTGCCAAAACCAAAGGTAAAGAGAAAATTTTAAAAGCAGCCAGGGATAAAAGAAAGGTCTCCTACAAAGGAGAATCAATAAGAATAAGTTCAGACTACTCAGCAGAAACCATGCAGTCAAGAAGGCGATGGGATGACATATATAGAGCACTGAAGGAGAAAAACTGCCAGCCAAGGATCATATATCCAGCAAAACTCTCTCTCAAATATGAAGGTGAAATTAAAACATTTACAGATAAACACAAGCTTAGAGAATTTGCAAAAACCAAACCAAAGCTACAAGAAATACTAAAGGAAATTGGTCAGAAAATCAAGAATATCAGATACCAGCACAACACAAGGTCACAGAACAGAACACAGAACATCCTGATATCAACTAAAATAGGGAAATCAAAAAAACAAATTAAGATTAATTTTGAAAAAGAAAAAAAAGCTCAAAACAGGGAATCATTGAAGTCAATATGTAAAAGATCACAATAATCAAAAAGAGGGACTAAATACAGGAAGCATAGAACTGCCATATGGAGAGGAAAACAAGGCGATATAGGACAATACAAGTTAGGTTTTTACTTAGAAAAATAGGGGTAAATACTACGGTAACCACAAAGAGGCATAACAATTCCATAACTCAAAATAAAAACCAAGAAAAACATAACGACTCAGCAAACATAAATTCAACTACTATGAAACTGAGGAACACACAATTTACAAAGAAAAATGTCTCAGCACAAAACAGTGAGTGGAAAAATGAAATTGTCAACAACACACACAAAAAGGCATCCAAATGACAGCACTAAACACATACTTATTTATAATTATGCTGAATGTAAATGGACTAAATGCACCAATAAAGAGACAGAGAGTCTCAGACTGGATAAAGAAACACGATCCGTCTATGTGCTGCCTACGAGAGGCACACCTTAGACTTAGAGACACAAACAAACTAAAACTCAAAGGATGGAAAAAGATATATCAAGCAAACAACTACCAAAAAAGAGCAGGAGTAGCAATATTAATTTCTGACAAAATAGACTTTAAAGTTAAATCCACCACAAAAGATAAAGAAGGACACTACATAATGGTTAAAGGGACAATTGACCAGGAAGATATAACCATACTAAATATTTATGAACCCAATGACAGGGCTGCAAGATACATAAAACAAACTTTAACAGAACTGAAAAGTGAGATAGACACCTCCACAATTATAGTAGGAGACTTCAACACACCACTTTCAGTGAAAGACAGGATATCCAGAAAGAAGCCCAATAAAGATACAGACGATCTAAATGCCACAGTCAACCAACTTGACCTCGTAGACATATACAGAACACTCCACCCAACAGCTGCAAAGTATAATTTCTTTTCTAGTGCACATGGAACATTCTCTATAATAGACCATACATTATGTCATAAAGCAAGCCTTAGCAGAATCCAAAATATTGAAATATTACAAACCATCTTCTATGACCATAAGGCCATAAAAGTGGAAATCAATAACAGAAAAATCAGGGAAAAGAAATCAAATACTTGGAAACTGAACAATATCCTGCTTAAAAAAGACTGGGTTATAGAAGGCATTAAGAAGGGAATAAAGAAATTCATAGAATGCAACGAGAATGAAAACACTTCCTATGAAAACCTCTGGGACACAGCAAAAGCAGTGCTCAGAGGTCAATTTATATCGATAAATGCACACATACTTAAAGAAGAAAGAGCCAAAAGCAGAGAACTGTCCCTACAACTTGAACAAATAGAAAGCGAGCAACAAAAGAATCCATCAGGCACCAGAAGAAAACAAATAATAAAAATTAGAGCTGAGCTAAATGAATTAGAGAACAGAAAAACAATTGAAAGGATTAACAAAGCCAAAAGCTGGTTGTTTGAAAAAATTAACAAAATTGATAAACCATTGGCCAGGCTAACTAAAGAAATACAGGAAAGGAAACAAATAACCTGAATAAGAAACGAGATGGGCCATATTACAACAGACCCAACTGAAATTAAAAGAATCATATCAGATTATTACAAAAAATTGTACTCTAACAAATTTGCAAACCTAGAAGAAATGGATGAATTCCTAGAAAAACATTATCTACCTAAACTAACACAATCAGAAGTAGAACAACTAAATAGACCCATAAAAACAACAAAAAAAAGATTGAAAAGGTAATCAAAAAACTCCCATCAAAAAAAAGTCCTGGCCCGGATGGCTTCACTGCAAAGTTCTACCAAACTTTCAGAGAAGAGTTAACACCACTACTACTAAAGGTATTTCAAAGCATAGAAAATGGTGGAATACTACCTAACTCATTCTATGAAGCCACCATATTGCTGGTATCAAAACCAGGTAAAGACACCACAAAAAAAGAAAACTACAGACCTATATCCCTCAGGAACATAGATGCAAAAATCCTCAACAAAATTCTAGCCAATAGAATTCAACAACATATCAAAAAAATAATCCACCACGACCAAGTGGGATTTATACCAGGTATGCAAGGCTGGTTTAATATTAGAAAAACCATTAATGTAATCCACCATATAAATAAAACAAAAGACAAAAACCACATGATCTTATCAATTGATGCAGAAAAGGCATTTGACAAAGTCCAGCACCCATTCATGATAAAAACTCTCAGCAAAATAGGAATTGAAGGAAAATTCCTCAACATAATAAAGGGCATCTATACAAAGCCAACAGCCAACATCATTCTAAATGGAGAGAGCCTGAAAGCATTTCTCTTGAGAACGGGAACCAGACAAGGATGCCCTTTATCACCGCTCTTATTCAACATTGTGCTAGAGGTCCTAGCCAGAGCAATTAGGCTAGACAAAGAAATAAAGGGCATCCGGATTGGCAAGGAAGAAGTAAAATTATCTCTATTTGCAGATGACATAATCTTATACACAGAAAACCCTAAGGAATCCTCCAGAAAACTACTGAAACTAATAGAAGAGTTTGGCAGAGTCTCAGGTTATAAGATGAACATACAAAAATCGCCTGGATTCCTCTACATCAACAAAAAGAACATTGAAGAGGAAATCACCAAATCAATACCATTCACGGTAGCCCCCAAGAAGATAAAATACTTAGGAATAAATCTTACCAAAGATGTAAAAGCCCTATACAAAGAAAACTACAAAGTACTAGTGCAAGAAACTAAAAAGGAACTACATAAGTGGAAAAACATACCTTGCTCATGGATAGGAACACTTAACAGAGTAAAACTGTCTATTCTACCAAAAGCCATCTATACATACAATGCACTTCCGATCCAAATTCCAATGCCTTTTTTTTCTGTGTTGGAGACACAAATCACCAACTTCATATGGAGGGGAAAGAAGCCCCAGATAAGTAAAGCATTACTGAAAAAGAAGAAGAAAGTGGGAGGTCTCACTCTACTGATTTTAGAACCTATTATACAGCCACAGTAGTCAAAACAGCCTGGTACTGGTACAACAGGCACATAGACCAATGGAACAGAATTGAGAACCCAGATATAAATCCATCCACATAGGAGCAGCTGATATTTGACAAAGGCCCAGAGTCAGTTAATTGGGGAAAAGATAGTCTTTTTAACAAATGGTGCTGGCATAACTGGATATCCATTTGCAAACAAATGAAACAGGACCCATACCTCACACCATGCACAAAAACTAACTTCAAGTGGATCAAAGACTTAAACATAAAGACTAAAACGATAAAGATCATGGAAGAAAAAATAGGGACAACCTTAGGAGCCCTAATACAGGACATAAACAGAATACAAAACATTACCAAAAATGACGAAGATAAACCAGATAACTGGGAGCTCCTAAAAATCAAACACCTATGCTCATCTAAAGACTTCACCAAAAGGGTAAAAAGAGCACCTACAGATTGGGAAAAAATTTTCAGCTATGACATCTCCAACCAGTGCCTGATCTCTAAAATCTATATGATTCTGTTAAAACTCAACCACAAAAAGGCAAACAACCCAATCAAGAAGTGGGCAAAGGATATGAACACGCACTTCACTAAAGAAGATATTCAGGCAGCTAACAGATACATGAGAAAATACTCTCGATCTTTAGCCATTAGAGAAATGCAAATTAAAACTATGATGAGATTCCATCTCACCCCAACAAGACTGGCATTAATCCAATTAACACAAAATAATAAATGTTGGAGAGTCTGAGGAAAGATTGGAACACATATACACTGCTGGTGGGAATGTAAAATGGTACAACCACTTTGGAAATCTATCTGGAGTTTTCTTAAAAAGTTAGAAATAGAACTACCATACAACCCAGAAATCCCACTCCTCGGAATATACCCTAGAGAAATAAGAGCCTTTACACGAACAGATATATGCACACCCATGTTTATTGCAGCTCTGTTTACAATAGCAAAGAGCTGGAAGCAGCCAAGGCGTCCATCAACAGATGAATGGTTAAATAAAATATGGTATATTCACACAATGGAATACTATGCATCGATAAAGAACAGTGACGAATCTGTGAAATATTTCATAACATGGAGGAACCTGGAAGGCATTATGCTGAGTAAAATTAGTCCAATGCAAAAGGACAAATACTGTATAAGATATTATAAGATCTTGAGAAATAGTATAAACTGAGAAGAACACATACTTTTGTGGTCACGAGGGGAGAGGGAGGGAGGGGGGGAAAGGGTTATTTACTGATTAGTTAGTAGATAAGAACTACTTTGGGTGAAGGGAAGGACAATACTCAATACACGGAAGGTCAGCTCAACTGGACTGGACCAAAAGCAAAGAAGTTTCCGGGATAAACTGAATGCTTCAAAGGTCAGCGGAGCAAGGGCGGGGGTTTGGGGACTATGGCTTAAGCGGACTTCTAAGTCAATTGGCAAAATAATTCTATTATGAAAACATTCTGCATCCCACTTTGAAATGTGGCGTCTGGGGTCTTAAATGCTAACAAGCGGCCATCTAAGATGCATCAATTGGTCTCAACCCACCTGGATCAAAGGAGAATGAAGATCACCAAGGTCACACGATAACTACAAGCCCAAGAGACAGAAAGGGCCACATGAACCAGAGACTTACATCATCCTGAGACCAGAAGAACTAGATGATGCCCGGCTACAACCGAAGACTGCCCTGACAGGGAGCACAACAGAGAACCCCTGAGGGAGCAGGAGATCAGTGGGATGCAGACCCCAAATTCTCATAAAAAGGCCAGTCTTAATGGTCTGACTGAGACTAGAAGAATCCTGGCGGTCATGGTCCCCAAACCTTCTGTTGGCCCCGGACAGGAACCATTCCCGAAGACAACTCATCAGACATGGAAGGGACTGGACAATGGGTTGGAGATAGATGCTGGCAAAGAGTGAGCTACTTGTATCAGGTGGACACTTGAGAGTGTGTTGGCATCTCCTGTCTGGAGGGGAGATGGGAGGGTAAAGGGGGTTAGAAACTGGCAAAACCGGCATGAAAGGAGAGACTGGAAGGAGGGAGCGGGCTGACTCATTAGGAGGAGAGTAAGTGGGAGTATGGAGTAAGGTGTATACAAGCTTATATGTGACTGACTTGATTTGTAACCTTTCACTTAAAGCACAATAAAAATTATTTTAAAAAATGGGATATTCTGGCTGATTCACCCACCGTCTGGGTGGCAACACATACCTCATTACTGTTGATAAACAGAGAACTGACAGTCCCTGGTTATGCGACGGTTAAGTACAGGGATATGGTGAAAGGATATAACCCTGATGCACACATTTCCTGACTTTAAACCACGCAGTATCCCCTTGTTCTGTTCAAATGACTGCCTCTTGATCTATGTACAGGTCCATCATGAGCGTAATTAAGTGTTCGGGAATTCCCGTTCTTCACAATGTTCTCCATAATCTGTTATGATCCACACGGTCAGATGCCTTTGTATAGTCAATAAAACACAGGCAAATATCTTTCTGGTATTCTCTCCTTTCAGCCAGGATCCATCTGACATCAGCAATGATATTCCTGGTAGCCCTTCCTCTTCTGAATCCAGCTTGAATTTCTGGCAGTTCCCTGTCAATGCACTGCTGCAGCCACTTTTGAATGATCTTCAGCAAAGTTTTACTTTCATGTGATGTAAATGATATTGTTCGATAATTTCCACATTTGGTTGCATCATCTTTCTTTGGAATTGGCATAAATATGGATCTCTTCCAATCAGTTAGCCAGGTCTTCCAAATTTCTTGGCATAGATGAATGAGCACTTCCAGCACTGCATCCATTTGTTGAAACGCTCATTTGATGTTCTGTCAGTTCCTGGAGCCTTGTTTTTAGCCAATGCCTTCAGTGTAGCTAGAAACTCTTCCTTCAGTATCCTCACTTCCTGATCATATGACACATCCTTATATGGCTGAATATCGACCGATTCTTTTTAGTATAGTGACTGTGTATTCCTTTCATCTTTTGATGCTTCCTGTGTTGTTTAGTATTTTTCTGGTAGAATCCTTCCATATTGCAACTTGAGGCTTGAATGATTTCTTCAGTTCCTTCACCTTGAGAAATGCCAAGTATGTTCTTCCCTTTTGGTTTCCTAACTTCAGGTCTTTGTGCATGTCATTATAATGCTTTACTTTGTCTTCTTGAGCCACCCTTTGAAATCTTCTGTTCAGCTCTTTTACTTCATCATTTCTTCCATTTGTGTTAGCTACTTGATTTTCAAGAGCAAGTATCAGAGTCTCTTCTGACATCCATTTTGGGCTCTTTATTTCCTGTCTTTTTAATGACCTCTTGCTTTCTTCATGTATGATGTCCTTTATGTCATTCCACAACTTGTCTGGTGTTAGATCATTAGTGTTCAATTCCTCAAATCTATCCTTTACATATATATATATATATATATATATAATTTTTATTGTGCTTTAAGTGAAAATTTACAAATCAAGTCAGTCTCTCACATAAAAACTTATATACACCTTGCTTTGTACACCCAATTACCCTCAGCCTAATGAGACAGCCCGCTCTCTCCCTCCACTCTCTCTTTTCATGTCCATTTCGCTAGCTTCTAACCCCCTCTACCCTCTCATCTCCCCTCCAGGCAGGAGATGCCAACATAGCCTCAAGTGTCCACCTGATCCAAGAAGCTTACTCCTCACCAACATCCCTCTCTAACCCATTGTCCAGTCCAATCCATGTCTGAAGGGTTGGCTTCAGATATGGTACCTGTCCTGGGCCAACAGAAGGTCTGGGGGCCATGACCACTGAGGTCCTTCCAGCCTCAGTCAGACCACTAAGTCTGGTCTTTTTATGAGAATTTGGGGTCTGCATCCCACTGCTCTCCTGCTCCCTTGGGGGTTCTCTGTTGTGCTCCCTGTCAGGGCAGTCATTGGTTGTAGCCGGGCACCATCTAGTTCTTCTGGTTTCAGGATGATGTAGTCTCTGGTTCATGTGGCCCTTTCTGTCTTTTTGGGCTTATAATTACCTTGTGTGCTTGGTGTTCTTCATTCTTTGATCCAGGTGGGTTGAGACCAATTGATGCATCTTAGATGGCTGCTTGCTAGCATTTAAGACCCCAGACGCCACTCTTCAAAGTGGGATGCAGAGTGTTTTCTTAATAGATTTTATTATGCCAATAGACTTAGATGTCCCCTGAAATCATGGTCCCCAAACCCGTGCCACTGCTACACTAGCCCTGGAAGCATTCAAATTATTCAGGAAACTTCCTTGCTTTTGGTTTAGTCCAGTTGTGCTGACCTCCCCTCTATTGTGTGTTGTCTTTCTCTTCACCTAAAGTAGTTCTTATCTCCCACCCTCCCAACCTCCATCCTCTCATAACCACAAAATAATGTGTTCTCAGTTTAAACTATTTCTCAAGTTTTGCAACTAATTTCACTCAGCATAATAATGCCTTCCAGGTTCCTCCATGTTATGAAATGTTTCACAGACTTCTCAGTCTTCTTTATCGATGCGTAGTATTCCATTGTGTGAATATACCATATTTCATTTATCCATTCATCCATTGATGGGCACCTTGGTTGCTTCCATCTTTTTGGTATTGTAAGCAGTGCTACAATAAACGTAGGTGTGCATATATCTGTTCATGTAAAGGCTCTTATTTCTCTAGGATATATTCCGAGGAGTGGGATTGCTGGATCAAATGGTAGTTCTATTTCTAGCTTTCTAAGGAAGCCCAAATAGATTTCCAAAGTGGTTGTACCATTTGACATTCCCACCAGCAGAGTAGAAGTGTTCCAATCTCTCCACAGCCTCTCCAACGTGTATTATTATTATTTTTTATTATTTTTTTGGATTAATGCCAGCCTTCTTGGAATAAGATGAAATCTCATTGTAGTTTTGATCTGCATTTCTCTAATGGCTAATAATCGTGAACATTTCCTCATGTATCTGTTAGCTACCTGAATGTCTTCTTTAGTGAAGTGTCTCTTCATATCTTTTGCCCATTTTTTAAGAGGGTTATTTGTCTTTTTTGTAGTTGAGTTTTTGCAGTACCGTGTAGATTTTAGAGATCAGTCACTGATTGGAAATGTCATAGCAAAAAACTTTTTCCCAATCTGTAAGTAGTCTTTTTACTATTTTGGTGAAGCCTGTGGATGAGCATAGGTGATTCATGTTTAGGAGCTCCCAGTTATCTAGTTTTTCTTCTGCATTCTTAATAATATTTTGTATAGTGTTTGTGCCATGTATTAGGGCTACTAATGTCCCTATTTTTTCTTCGATGATCTTTATCATTTTAGAGTTTATGTTTAGGTCTTTGATCCATTTTGAGCTTGTTTTTGTGCATGGATTGAGGTATGGGTCTTGTTTCATTTTTTTGCAGATGGATATCCAGTTATGCCAGCACCATTTGTTAAAAAGACTGTCTTTTCCCCACTTAACGGTTTTGGAGCCTTTGTCAAATATCAACTGCTCATATGTGGATGGATTTATGTCTGGATTCTCAATTCTGTTCCATTGGTCTATGTGCCTGTTGTTGTACCAGTACCAGGCTGCTTTGACTACTGTGGCGGTATAATAGGTTCTAAATTCAGGTAGAGTAAGGCCTCCCACTTTGTTCTTCTTTTTCAGTAATGCCTTATTTATCTGGGGCCTCTTTCTATTCCATATGAAATTGGTGATTTGTTTCTCCATCTCATTAAAGGTATTTGGATCCAAATTGCATAAATATATAGTTCGCTTTTAGTATAATAGACATTTTTATAATGTTAAGTCTTCCTACCCATGGGCAAGGTATGTTTTTCCACTTACGTAAGTCTCTTTTAGTTTCTTGCTGAAGTGTACTGTAGTTTTCTTTGTATAAGTCTTTTACATCTCTGGTAAGAGTTATTCCTAAGAATTTTATCTTCATGGGGGCTGTTGTAACTGGCATTGATTTGGTGATTTCCTCTTCGATGTTCTTTTGGTTGGGGTAGAGGAATACAACTGATTTTTGTATGTTTATCTTGTATCCCGATACTCTGCTGAACTATTAGTTTCAGTAGTTTTCTGGAGGATTCCTTAGGGTTTTCTCTGTATAAGATCATGTCATCTGCACATAGAGATAATTTGACTTCTTCCTTGCCAATCTGGATGCCCTTTATTTCCTTATCTATCCTAATTGCTCTGGCTAGGATTCCAGCACAATGTTGAATAAGAGTCATGATAAAGGGCATCCTTGCCTGGTTCCCGATCTCAATAGGAATGTTTTCAGGCTCTCTCCATTTAGGGCGATGTTGCCCGTTGGCTTTGTATACATGTCCTTCATTATGTTGAGGAATTTTCCTTCTATTCCTATTTTGCTGAGAGTTTTTTTATCATGAATGAGTGTTGAACTTTGTCAAATGCCTTTTCTGCATTAATTGATAAAATCATGTGATTCTTGTCTTTTGTTTTATTTATGTGGTGGATTACATTCATTGTTTTTCTAATGTTGAACCATCCCTGCACACCTGGTATGAATCCCACTTGGTCATGGTGAATTATTTTTTTGATATGCTGTTGAATTCTATTGGCTAGAATTCTGTCGAGGATTTTTGTGTCTACATTCATGAGGGATATAGGTCAATAATTTTCTTTTCTTGTGGTGTCTTTACCTGATTTGGTATCAGAGATATGGTGGCTTCACAGAATGAGTTTGGTAGCATTCCGCCCTTTTCTATACCCTGAAATACCTTTAGTAGTAGTGGTGTTAACTCTTCTCTGAATGTTTGGTAGAACTCTGCAGTGAAGCCGTCCGAACCAGGGCTTTTTTTTTTTGCTGGGAATTTTTTGATAACCTTTTCAATCTCTTCTTTCGTTATGGGTCTATTTAGTCATTCTACCTCCGATTGTGTTAGTTCAGGTAGGTAGTGTGTTTCTAGGAATTCATCCATTTCTTCTAGGTTTTCAATTTTGTTAGAGTACAGTTTTTCATAGTAATCTGATATGATTCTTTAAATTTCAGTTGGGTCTGTTTTAATATTGCCCATCTCATTTCTTACTGGGGTTATTTGCTTCCTCTTTTCCTGTTTTTCTTTTGTCAGTTTGGCCAGTGGTTTATCAATTTTGTTGATTTTTTCAAAAAACCAGCTTTTGGTCTTGTCAATTCTTTCAATTGTTTTTCTGTTTTCTGTTTCATTTAGTTCAGCTCTAATTTTTATTATTTGTTTACTTCTAGTGCTTTTTTTAGTGCCTGAGGGTTTCTTTTGTTGCTCTCTTTATATTTGTTGGAGTTGTATGGATAATTCTTTCTTTTTGGCCTTTTGGTGTGCATTTATTGATATAAATTGGCCTCTGAGCACCACTTTTGCTGTGTCCCAAAGGTTCTGATAGGAAGTGTTTTCATTCTCATGGGATTCCATGACTTTCTTTATTCCATCCTTAATGTCTTCTATAATCCAGTCTTGTTCGAGCAGGGTATTGTTCAGTTTCGAAGTGTTTGATTTCTTGTCCCTGCTTTTCCTGTTATTGATTTCCACTTTTATGGCCTTATGGTCAGAGAAGATGCTTTGTAATATTTCAATGTTTTGGATTCTGCTAAGGCTTGCTTTATGACCTCATATGTGGTGTATTCTAGAGAATGTTCCATGTGCACTAGAAAACAAAGCATACGTGGTTGCTGTTGGGTGGAGTGTTCTGTATATGTCTATGAGGTCAAGTTGGTTGATTGTGGCATTTAGATCTTCCCTGTCTTTTATTGAGCTTCTTTCTGAATGTCCTGTCCTTCACCAAAAGTAGTGTGTTGAAGTTTCTTACTGTTATTGTGGAGCTATCTCACATTTCAATGCTGATAGAGTTTGTTTTATGTATCTTGCAGCCCTGTCATTGGGTGCATAAATATTTAGTATGGTTATATCTTCTTGCTGTATTGTCCCTTTGATATATTGTCTTTCCTTATCCTTTCTGATGGATCTAAGTTTAAAGTCTATTTTGTCAGAAATTAATATTGCCACTCCTGCTCTTTTTTGATTGTTGTTTGCTTGATATATTTTTTTTCCATCTTTTGAGTTTTAGTTTCTTTGTGTCTCTAAGTCAAGGTGTGTCTCTTGTAGGCAGCATATAGACGGATCTTGTTTTTCAATCCATTTTGCCACTCTCTGTCTCTTTATTGGTGCATTTAATCCATTTACTTTCAAGGTAATTTTGGATAGGTATGAATTTAGTGCTGTCATTTTGATGTCTTTTTTTGTGTGTTGACAGCTTCTTTTTCCCACTTAATTTTATGTGCTAAGTAGATTATCTTTATATATTGTCCTTTCCTCGTATTTGTTGTTGTTGATTTGTTTCTGCTGAGTCTCTATTTTTTATTGTATTTTGTTTTGGTGAGTAGGATAGTTTGTCTCCTTTGTGAATACCTTATTATTTACCCCTATTTTTCTAAATTTAAAACTTTTATTTCTTTGTATTGCCATATCTTCCTCTCCATATGGAAGGTGTATGATTACATTTCTTAGTCCCTTTTGATTATTCTAATGATGTTTTCTTTTATATAATAACATTGCTGTTACCCTGTTTTGAGCTTTTTTTTATAATCTTGCTTTGTTTTTTCAGATTTCCCTGTCTGGGTTGACTTCTGGTTGCTCTGCCCAGTGTTCTAGTCTTGGGTTGATACCTGATATTACTGATTTTCTAACCAAAGTACTCCCTTTAGTATTTCTTGTAGTTTTGGTCTGGTTTTTATGAATTTCCTCAACTTGTGTTTATCTGTAAATGCCTTAATTTCACCTTCATATTTAAGAGACAGTTTTGCTGGATATATGATTCTTGGCAGGCAATAGTTTTCCTTCAATTTTTTAAAATATGTCATCCCATTGCCTTCCTGCCTACATGGTTTCTGCTGAGTAGTCCGAGCTTATTCTTATTGGCTCTCCTTTGTAGGTCACTTTTCGTTTATCCCTCACTGCTCTTATAATTCTCTCTTTCTTTGGTGTCGGCAAGTTTGATTATAATATATCTTGGTGACTTTCTTTTAACATCTACCTCATGTGGATTTCAATGAGCATCTTGGATAGATATCTTCTCATCTTTCACAATATCCAGGAAGTTTTCTGCCAACAAATCTTTTGCAATTCTCTCTGTATTTTCTGTCATCCCTCCCTGTTCTGGTACTCCAATCACTCATAGGTTATTTCTCTTGATAGAGTCCCACGTGATTCTAAAGTTTTCTTCATTTTTTTAAATTCTTATGTCTGATTTTTCTTCAAATGTATTATTGCCAAGTGAGTTATCTTCAAGTTCAAAAATTCTAGCTTTTACTTGTTTAATTCTGCTCCTCTGACTTTCGATGGAGTTGTCTACTATAATTTTATTGTTAATCTTCTGAATTTCTGATTGCTCCATCTATGGATTTTTCCAGGTTATTAACTTTTCATTATGTTCCTGAGTAATCTTTCTAATTTCTTCAATTGCTTTATCTGTGTGTTCCTTGGCTTGTTCTGTGTATTGTCTCATTTCCTTCCTGATGTCTTGAAGGGTTCTGTACATTAAACTTTTGTGTTCTGCATCTGGTAATTCCAGGAATGCACTCTCTTCTAGAAGATCCCTGGGTTCTTTGTTTTGAGAGCCTGTTGAGGTGATCATGGCCTGTTTCTTTATGTGACTTGATATTGACTGCTGTCTCTGAGCCATATATAAGTTATTGTAATAGCTTATGTTTGCTTACTGTGTCATAGCTGCTTGCTTTGTTTTGCTTTGGTATACTCCTATGGGTTGCTTGAGTGAACTAGCTTGATTATTTTCGCCTTTGGAGCTCTGATATCCTGTCCCCAGCTGGCTAGAGCTGTTATCAGGTATATCAGTCTAGGAGTCCATTCAGTTTTCTTGTATGAATTCAGCTCAGGTTTCCAGGTAGCTGATATCAAGTGTGTGGTACAGGCTCTGTCCTACAGTCTTAGAGGGGCAGGGGTGATTGGCGTATATACTGGTATCTGATTGGAGCAAGGGGTCTTGCTCTGAACAAGGCAGGGGGCTGAGAACTGACCTCCGAGTGTCTCTGAGGAAAGCACATCCCTGTGCCCTAGAGCGTGCAGGTGGGTGGGTTCTGCAGATGGACCATGGGCACCCAAAAGTTTTGGTTGTAAGGATTGGGATGTATCAGTTATCCTTGGACCCCTGTCACAGGTGGCTGGGTGACCTGAGTGGAGCTACAAATCCTTAGGTCCCTGATGTGGGTAGGTGGGGACCTTGTTTAATAGGCAAAGCAATGTCAAACATCAAACACGCACCTCTCCACTGCACAGCTGAAATGTTTGGAGTCTGTCCAAAGGCCCTATTCTCCCAAAGTAGGCCCACACAGGTCCATGCAGAAGGGAAAGGTGCTCAAAGTCCACAGATGGTTTACCCCTGGACAGTAGCTGCTTCTGTCCTGAGCTCCCCCAGTCAGTAGAGCTAGCAAATTATCTTTTCCCCCAAATGCAAATTTTTTCCCTCCCCAAGGCCAGGAGGATGGCTCTAGGTGCTTAACAGTGCCTATCTCAGGCCCAGGGAATTCAGCCGCTGAAGCTGGTTTGTGGGTGGGGGGACACATTAAAATATATGCAAGTACTTAGCTTTTGCCGAGAGAGCCGTTCTCCTCAGGTTCTGGAGGTGTGAGTGGGCTGTATAGCTGGTTGCTTCTCCCTGAGGAAACTGTGGCCAAACACTAGTACTAGCCCGCCACCACTACCGCTCAGAGAATGGTGCCTGAGGGCTCCCCGTGATTCAGGTCCAGTAACTCCTCTCCGCTGCTGAAAGGTCTCTTCCTCCCCCTGCCCCTCAGTTCATTTTCTAAGCTTGCCTTTGAATCTCAGGGCTCCCAGCTTGTCAGAAATGTGCTTGTTTTACTTAGTTTTTTGGGTCTTTGTTTAAAGAGGGCTTGCCAGAAGCATCAGTCTATTCCACCATCTTGGCTCCGCCTCCCCTCAAATTTATTCTTGAGATGGTCTCTACATTCAGGTAGGATATACTCATAGTCATGCTTTGGCTCTCATGGGCTTATTCTAACTTTCTTTGCCTTCAACTTGGACTTGCGTACATGTAATTTATGGTCTGTTCCAGAGTCGGTCACTGGCCTTTTCCTGACCAATGATATTGAGTTTTTCCATTGTCTTTTTCCACAGATGTAGTCAATTTGATTCCTGTGTATTCCTTCTGGCAAGGTCCATGTGTATAGTCATTTTTTATGTTGTTCATAAAAAGTAT
Organism: Loxodonta africana; assembly: GCF_030014295.1. Taxonomy (NCBI): domain Eukaryota; kingdom Metazoa; phylum Chordata; class Mammalia; order Proboscidea; family Elephantidae; genus Loxodonta; species Loxodonta africana. Next base: position 119,206,608 of record NC_087369.1, on the reverse strand, counting down.
TTTCAGTGAAGCAGTCATTGGACTTGCAAAATTCTATCATGTGATCTCTCAATCTGCATGCTGAGTACATCTGAGAAGCTGGACTATATGAGGAAGAACAGGGCATCAGTATTGAAGGAAGGCTCATTTACAACCTGCGCTGTGCAGATAACACAACCTTGCTTGCTGAAAGTGAAGAGGACTTGAAGCACTTACTGATAAAGATCAAAGACTACAGCCTTCAGTATGGATTACACCTCAACAAAGAGAAAACAAAAATCCTCACAGCTGGACCAATAAGCAACATCATGATAAACAAAAGATTGAAGTTGTCAAGGATTTCTTTTTTACTCGAATCCACAATCAACACCCTTGGAAGCAGCAGTCAAGAAATCAAATGACTCATTGCGCTGGGCAAATTTACTGCAAAAGACCTCTTTAAAGTGTTAAAAAGCAAAGATGTCACCTTGAAGACTAAGGTGTGCCTGATCCAAGCCCTGATGTTTTCAATGACCTCATACGCATGCTAAGGATGGACAATGAATAAGGAAGACTGAAGAAGAATTGATGCTTTTGAATTTTGGTGTTGGCATAGAATATTGGATATATCATGGACTTCCAAAGAACAAACAAATCTGTCTTGGAAAAAGTACAGCCAGGACTCTCCTTAGAATCAAGGATGGCAAGACTTTGTCTCACGTGCTTTGCACATCTCATCAGGAGAGACCAGTTTCTGGAAAAGTACATCATGTCTGGCAAAGCAGAGGGTCTGCGAAGAAGAGAAAGACCCTCAATGAGATGGATTGACAAAGTGACTGCAACAAAAGTCTCACACATAACAATTGTGAAGATGGCGAAGGACTGGGCAGTGTTTTCATTCTGGGTCAGAACCCACTCAACTGCAACTAACAACAACAACAACAACTGCTGTAGTGGAACAATTATTAAAACTTTCACCGGTGTTGAATTATGAAAAGATACTTGTAGAAGGGGACACAAGAGTGATATAAGATCTCAGGTGTTTTATAGATCCACGGGGGTGGGGAGTAGGGGATAGATTGAAGGAATATGAAATAGGTCAGTGCCAGGGGCTATAAATCCATTGGAGAAAGACCACAATAGACTGAGTGTGATTAATCACAAATTGAATTTGAATTGTGATAGTCAAAGGACCTCCCTGACAAAAAATAAAAGTTTTTAAAATCCTAGAATTTAATATCAAGGGTATATCACTGGGAAGGATGAAATTCTCAATCCCAGTGGTCTGTTACACCTACGTCTCAGACTCTGATAGTTATTAGGCAAGTTTCATCCATAATTACTTCCCATAAACCAGTCTTCTGGAAACATCTGCATTGTGTGCTACCTTTAGCAGTCTGAAATCACATGGAGAGTTCCTGGATGCACATATGTGCCTTCATGCATCTTCTTCTGACATGGGGTTATAATTTTCTTCTAAAATCAAAGTTGATATTGTGTCTATTTCAAACATTTTCTTTAATGAAAGGGATGAGGAAATAAAAACAATACTTTTGCTCCCTCTGCAATGTGGAATAGGTCAAGTAATTGGAATACAAATAAAAATAGTAAATGACATATAACTTTGGTCCCTCCCACAGCATACTGTATTGCCAACATAGCCTGCTCAGGATAATATTAATTAATTTCCACTGTTGTTTCCACTTTTATAATGTGTTATTCATTGATTATAGGGGATTTAAAATTCAGGTGAATCTAAAAGCCTAGAAAATGAAAGTAAAGATTGAATGTAATCACTTTTTAGTTTGGGATGCAGATAAAGGTATAAATTCATATACATCGCAGTTCTCAAAATAAATGTAAATGGATTAAATTTGCTATCAGAATACAGATAATCTCACATTAAAATTTTAAGCATATGCATTTTATAAGAGGCAACCTTAAAAAATATAAATACAAGCAATTTGTAACAGACAAACTTAAAACATAATAAGCTGAAAATGAAAGCATGGAATTAAAGAGTTATTTCAGAGAAATACTAAAAATAAAGGAAATTGAGAGTTTTTTTTCGTTTTTAATTCTAGTTTATATTCTGTAAAATTCACTCTTCATGATGTACTGTTTTATGAGTTTGGCAAGTGCATAGAGATGTATAAAAAAAATTTTTTTTCAAATTCATGGAATCGAACAGTTCCATCACCTCCAAAATTCCCTCACTGTGCCCCTTTATACACAATCCTCATTTCACAGGCCCTGGCAAACACGTATATCTTCTCTGTCTGTATAGATTTTCCTTTTCCAGAATGTCATATAAGTGGAACTACACAATAGATGGCCTTTTGGGTCTGCATTCTTTCACTTAGCAAAATGCAGTTTTGAGATTCATACATATTTTTGTACGGCTCGATAGCTAATTCCTTTTTATGCTAACAGTGTTTCATCGTATCAGTCTACTAGAGTTTTGTTTATTCATTCATCTATTGAGAAATGTTTTTTTACTTTTAGGTGTCGGCAATTATGAATAAAGCTTCTGTAAACATTCACTTTTTTAAAAAACATTCACATATAGGTTTTGTGTGACAATAGGTTTTCACTTCTCTAGGATAAATACCTCTGAGTGGTGTTGTTAGGAGCCACTGAGTCAGTGGCAATTCATAGCAACGCTATGTACAACAGAACAAAAACACTGCCCGGTCCTGCCGCATCCTCACAATTGATGTTATGATTGAGTGCATTGTCGTAGGTACTGTGTCAACCCATCTCATTGGGAGTCTTCCTCTTTTTTGCTGACCCCTTACTTTACCAACATGATGTCCTTCTCCAGGGATTGATCCCTTCTGATAACTTGCACGAAGTATGTGAGACATAGTCTCACCATCCTTGCTTCTAAGGAGCATTCTGGTGTACTTCTTCCAAGACAGATTTGTTCATTTTTTGGTAGTCCATGGGTATATTCAATATTATTCACAAACACCATAATTCAAAGGCATCAATTCTTCTGTCTTCCCTGTTCATCGTCCAGCTTTCACATGCATATGAGGTGATTGAAAACACCATGGCTTGGGTCAGCCATACCTTAGTCTTCAAGGTGACATCTTTGCTTTTTAACACTTTAAAGAGGCCTATTACAGCAAATTTGCCCAATGCAATGCGCCATTTTGATTTCTTGACTGCTGCTTCCATGGGTGTTCATTGTGGAACCAAGTAAAATGGAATCCTTGACAACTTCAATCTTTTCCCCATTTATCATGATGTTGCTTATTGGTTCAGCCGTAAGGATTTTTGTTTTCTCTTTGTTGAGGTGTAATCCATACTGAAGGCTGTAGTCTTTGATCTTCATTAGTAAGTGCTTCAAGTCCTCTTCACTTTCAGCAAGCAAGGTTGTGTCATCTGCATAAGGCAGGTTGTTAATGAGTTTTCTTCTAATCCTGATGCCCCATTCTTCTTCATATAGTTCAGCTTCTTTGATTATTTGCTCAGTGTACAGATTGAATAGGTATGGTGCATGTATACAACCTTGACTCACACCTTTCCTTACTTTAAACCACCCAGTAACCCCTTCTTCTATTTGAATGACTACCTCTTGATCTATGTACAGGTTCCTCATGATCACAAATAAGTGTTCTGGAATTCCCTTTCTTTGCAATGTTATACATAATTTGTTATGCTCCACACAGTCGAATGCCTTTATGTAATCAGTAAAACACAGGTAAATATCTTTCTGGTGTTCTCTGCTTTCAGCCAGAATCCATATGACATCAGCAATGATATTGCTAGTTCCATGTCCTCTTCTGAATCTGGCTTGAATTTTTGAAGTTCCCTGTGGATAGGCCACTGCAGTCATTTTTGGATGATCTCCAGCAAAATTTTACTTGTGTGTGATATTCATGATATTGTTTGATAATTTCCTCAGTCAGTTGGATCACCTTTCTTGGCAATAGGCATAAATAGGGATCTCTTCCAGTTAGTTGGCCATGTAAGCTGTCTTCCAAATTTCTTGGCATAGACAAGTGAACACTTCCAGTTAAGGCCAAAGATGAAGAAATTGAAGATTTTTTACCAACTTCTGCAGTCTGAAATTGATTGAACATGTAATTAGGATGCATTGATAATTACTGGTGATTGGAATGCAAAATTTGGAAACAAAGAAGGATTCATAACTGGAAAATATGGCCTTGGTGACAGAAAAGATGCTGGAGATAGCATGATAGAATTTTGCAAGACCAACTTCTTCATTGCATATACCTTTTTTCACCAACTTGAATGGTGGCTATACACATAGAGCTTGCCAGATGTAATACACAGGAATCAAATTGACTACATCTGTGGGAAGAGATGATAGAAAAGTTATCATTAAACAGAACAAGGCCAGGGACCAACTGCAGAACAGTCTACCAATTGCTCATAAGCAAGTTCAAGTTGAAACTGAAGAAAACCAGAGCAAGTCCATGAGAGACAAAGTATGATCTTGAGTATAGCCCACCTGAATTTAGAGACCATCTCAAGAATAGATTTGATGCTTTGAACACTAATGACTAAAGACCAGGCAAGTTGTAAAATGACATCAAGGACATCATACATGAAGAATACAAGACCATGAGAGACAAAGTATGATCTTGAGTATAGCCCACCTGAATTTAGAGACCATCTCAAGAATAGATTTGATGCTTTGAACACTAATGACTAAAGACCAGGCGAGTTGTAAAATGACATCAAGGACATCATACATGAAGAATGCAAGACGTCACTAAAAAGACTGGAAAGAAAGAAGAGACCAAAATGGATGTCAGAAGAGAGTCTGAAACTTGGTCTTGAACTTCCAGTAGCTGAACAAAAAAGAGGAAATGATGAAGTAAAAGAGCTGAACAGAAGATGTCAAAGGGAGGCTCAAGAAGACAGAGTAGAGTATTATGACATGTGCAAAGACCTGGAGCTGGAAAACCAAAAAGGAAGAAAAAGCTCAGCATTTCTCAAACTGAAAGAATTGAAGAAAAAATTCAAGGGTTGAGTTGCAATATTGAAGGTTCCTATCAGGAAAACACTAAACAACACAAGAAACATCAAAAGAAGATGGAAGGAACACACAGAGTTGCTATACCAAAATGAATTGGTCGATGTTCAATCATTTCAGGAGGTAGCATATGATCAGGAACCAATGGCACTGAAGGAAGAAGTCCAAGCTTCAATGAAAGCATTGGTGAAAAACAAGGCTCCAGGAATTGACTTAATTCCAATTGAGATATTTTCTGAGTGGTAGTGCTGGGTAATATGGTATGGGTATGTATAACTTTATAAATAGCAAAAAGATGGAAACAACCCTAAATGCCCATCAACAGATGAGTGGAGAAACAAATTATGGTATGTACACACAATGATATACTATGGAAAGATAAAGAACAATGATGAATATCCTGTGAAACATCTCACTACATGGATAAATCTGGAGGACATTAAAAAAATTATGCTGGGCGAAATAAGTCAGTCACAAAAAGAGAAATATTATATGAGACTACTACTATAATTACTCAAGAAAAGGTTTACACACCGAAAAATGCATTCTTTGATGGTTAGGATGGTGGGGAGGGAGCGGGATGGAAAATCACTACCTAGACAGTAGACAAAGTTCAAATTCAGTGAAGGGAAGGACAACACACAGTGCAAGGGAAGTCAGCACAACTGGACCAAAGGAAAAAAAAGAAGTTCCCTAGACACATACAAACACTTTGAGGAATAGAGCAACTGGGCCTGGGGCCTGGGGACCATAGTTTTGGGGAACTTCTAGGTCAATTGGCATAACATAGTTTATAAAGAAAATGTTCTACAACCCACTTTGGTGAGTAACGTCTGGGGTCTTAAAAGCTTGCGAGTGGCCATCTAAGATACATCTATTAATCCCATCTCACTCAGAGCAAAGAAGAATGAAGAAAACCAAAGACATAAGGAAAATACAAGCCCAAAGGCTAAAGGACCAAATGAACCAGAGACTCTACCAACCTGAGACCAGAAGAACTAGATGGTGCCTGGCTACCACCAATGACCATCCTGACAGGGAATAAAACAGAGTCCTGGACAGAACAGGAGAAAAATGTAAAACAGAATTCAAATTCACTTAAAGAGACCAGACTTAATGGTTTCACAGAGACTGGAGGAACGTCCACAACTATGGCCCCTGGACACTCTGTTAACCTAGAACTGAAACCATTCCCAAAGCCCACTTTTCATTCAAAGATTAAGAAAAATACAAAACCAAACCAAACCCGTTGCCGTGAAGTTGATTCCTACTCATAGTGACCCTATAGGACAGAGTAGAACTGCCCCATAGAGCTTCCCCGGAGTGCCTGGTGGATTCAAACTGCCAACTGTTTGGTTAGCAGGTATAGCACTTAACCACTATGCCACCAGGGTTTCCATTCAAAAAATAGACAGGCCTGTAAAGCAAAAAATAATACACGTGAGGAACGTGCCTCTTAGTTCAACCAAATGGGCAGCTTCTGTCCAAAAGCAGATGAGAAGGCAGGAAGGGACAGGATCTGGATGATTGGACACAGGGAACCTGTGATGGAGAGTGTGCTATCACATTGTGGGGATTGCAACAATGTGACCAAACAATATGCGTATAAATTTTTGAATCACAAATTAACTTGAGCTGTAAAATTTAACTTAAAGCACACACACACACACAAAAACGTCCAGAACTGTTTTTACAAAGTGGCTGTATCATTTGCCATTCCTATCAATAATATATGAGTGTTTCAGTTGCTTCACGTCAGCACTTGATATTGTCAGGTTTTATTTCCCCCTCTTTTTATTCCTATTTTTTTTAAGTTATCCTAATTGTTGTGTAGTGATGTCTTATCATGGTTTTATTTTGCATTTATATCCAATGACTAATGATACTGAGCATTGCTTTATATGGTTATTTCCCATCCATATATCTTCTATGGTGAAGTGTCTCTTCAGATATTTTGCTCACTTTTTAAATTGGGTTGTTTGTTTTCTTATTGTTGAGCATTGTGGATTCTTGAAGTATATTCTTTACCAGAAATGTGATTCACAAATATCTCTTCCAGGCTGTAGCTGGTCTTTTCATTCTCTTAACAATGTATTTCACAAAGCAAAAGCTTTTATTCTGAGAAAGCCCAGCTCATCATTTTTTCTTCTTTTATGGTATCTTTCTTTTGATGTCATAACTAAGAACTCTTTGCCTAATCAACGATCACACAGATCTTCTATACTTGCAACTAAAAGTTTTATACTTTAAAATTTTACATTTAAGTCTGTGATCCATTTGAGTTAATCTTTTTATAATCTGAGACACAGCAATATTAATTTAACCAAAGAGACTTTAAGTCACGAATAATTATTAAGGATAAAGAGACTAAAAAGGATTTGAAGATTTGAGCCAATAAGAATAAAAAAATAACAAGTTTGATTTAGCTAATTTATATAGAACTCCAGTATTAAAAATTATAAAAATTGAGTATACATGGAATTTTACAAAAATTAACCTCATAATGGGCCACAAAGGAATATTCGCTCTTCAAATACCAAAGAATCTATATCATAAAGGCCAAATTCTCTCTGCAGAGAGCAATAAAATGAAAAAAGAATAACAAAGAATTTAACCAGACCAATCCCATACATTTGGAAACAAAAACAGACACCAACATACTATTCTGTAACCCAAGGACTAAATAATAAGACAAAATGGAAATTAACTCTACAGTGGTAAACATAGATAACCCCCATCCCCAATAAAAATGTTGAGTGAAAAATGCAAGCTATGAAAAAAAAATAGGTATGTTTAATTATATAAATTCTGCAAGTGCACACATCAGTTTCTATGGATATATGTGTACTGTTTACAAATATACATTTATGTAGAAAAAATTATATGAACATAGACAAGCAGAGCATACAACCTTAAAGTTAGTAGTTATTTCTGAAGGAAGTGATTTGGAATCAGTGAGCAACTCAAAAAGATATTACTCCATCTGAATTGATTTATTTATTTTTAAATAGACCTGAAGCAAAAATAATAAAATGTTATTATGTGTTAATTCTGGGTGCTGGATATTTGGATACTTTATGTGTGTGTATGTTTTAATATATTTCATGATTTAAAAAATCCAATTAATCCAAGAATTTCTCTGTTAGAAGTGAACCTTCCTCCTCTAAGCTATCGTGATTCTTACCAATAATATCTTCTGCTTTTTCTCTTCATGTCCAATTTACTGTACTGTAAGTTTTTAAGGAAGAAGTTAATATTTATTTTATCTTTGCTGTTTCCAAAGAGGCTAGCATATTGTCTTCTGCAGAATAAACATTTGTTATATCTGAAAGAATCAGTTAAAATCCCATTCAATTAATATACTTGAACAGTCGTTGGCAATTTCCCTCCATGTTTGTGACTGGGAAGAAAAGAATGTGAAAGTATTGACTCTATCTCTAAATGTTCATTTTGGCTTTAGTTAAAAACAAAACAAAAGAAACAAACAAAAAGAAAACAGCTTAGGTAGCTGATCTTACCTGAGCATATATGTTGTCTAGAATGATTGGATTTATGAATGAATAAATAGAAGCATATGTATTGGTTTGTAAACAAGGGCTCATTTCTCCAGAGGAGACAAAGGGAAAAGACAACATTTCCAGGTCAGTGCTTGTAAGCAGCAATATAGCAGTAAGCTAAAATGGATGAAAATGTTTGTGCTGGATATAGGTAATTTTTAGAAGTGTTGGTAATTTTTAATGACAATAAAGGTCATCTGTCACCTGCACAGAGAAAGTATGTACCTCTCCGTGTGCCTTCGTATATGTACATATTCATATTTAAAAGCTGAGAATGTGGTTATTTCAATAAGAAACTTAGTTATGAGGTTTATCTTCATTTCAAATCACTCATTTGACAATAATATAAAAGGTAACTCAAAAGGCATTCAGTCCTTGCAAAGAGGTGCTTTGCTTGAAATGTTGACTTTGTTTTTCAACTACTAAAGAACTCAAAAAATGCAAATACCCTCTGTGTAAAGAAAATACAGCTCTTTTATGTGTAGGTGAATGCATCCATAATAGCACATGTATATGTGGGATAGGATTGTTAATGCAATTATTTTTTCTGTGTGATGCTACCATAGTCCTTCTCAACATTCTCTTAAATTTTAAGTTCTCCAAGTGTGAATTTTTATTGTAATAATATATGCATTGCATACTCATTGTATACATAACCCACAAACCAACCCAGTGCCGTCGAGTCGATTCCGACTCTGTATATATATATATATTATAATATATATATAATATATATATAGTACGCATGTGCATATATACATAAAAAATTATGTATATAATAAAAAAAATATACATATATACATGTATATATATGAAATATGTGAAAGGGGGGCATTTCAAGGAAACGTTAATATGGTCACTTCCATTTGTTACTCCAAACATTAAAACAGTGTTTTCTTTTAAATTATTTATTGTTCTTTAGGTGAAAGTTTACAAATCAAGTCAGTATCTCACACAAAAAGTTATACACACCTTGCTGTGTACACCTAGCCGCTCTCCTCTTAATGAGACAGCACTTTCCTCCTCTCCACCCTGTATTCCCCATGTTCATTCAACCTGCTCTTGTCCACTCTTCCTTCTCATCTCACCACCAGACAGGAGTTGCCCACATAATCTCAAGTGTCTACTTGAGCCAAGAATCTCAGTCCTCCGCAGTATCATTTTCTACCTTAAACTCCAGTTCAATCCCTGTCTGAAGAGTTTGCTGTGGGGATGGTTCCAGTCTTGGGCTAACAGTAGGTCTGGGGACCATGACCTCCAGAGTCCTCCTAGTCTCAGTCAGACCATTAAATCTGGTCTTTTTACGAGAATTTGAGGTCTGCATCCCACTGCTCTCCTGCTCCTTCAGGGATCCTCTGTTGTGTTCCCTGTCACTGCAGTCACTGATTATAGCTGGGCACCATCTAGTTCTTCCGGTCTCAGGCTGATGTAGTCTCTGGTTTGTGTGGCCTTTTCTGTCTCTTGGGCTTATCTTTATCTTATGTCTTTGATGTTCTTCACTCTCCTTTGCTCCAGGTAGGTTGAGATCAATTTATGCATCTTGGATGGCCGCTTGCTAGCGTTTAAGGCCCCAGATGCCTCTCACCAAAGTGGGAGACAGAACGTATTCTTAATATGTTTTGTTATGCCAGTTGACCCAGATGTCCCCTGAAACCATGGTCCCCAGGCCCCAGGCCCTGCTACTCTGGCCTTTGAAGTGTTTGGTTGTATTCAGGAAACTTCTTTGCTTTTGGTTAATCCAGTTCCACTGACCATCCTTGTGTTATGTGTTGCCCTTCCCTTCACATAAAAAATTTTTGTCTACTATCTAAAAAAAATTAGTGAATATCCTCCTCACCCTTGTAACCACGAAAGAATATTTTCTTCTGTGTTTAAACTTTAACTAGAGTTATTATAATAGTTGTCTCATGCAATATTTATCCTTTTGCAATTGAATAATTTCACTCAGCATAATGCCTTCCAGATTCCTCCAAGTTATGGAATGTTTCACAGATTCATCATTGTTCTTATGTGTAGTATTCCATGGTGTGACTATACAATATTTTATTTATCCTTTCATCTGTTGATGGGCACCTCGGTTGCTTCCATCTTTTTGCCATTGTAAGTAATGAACATGGGTATGCATGCATCTGTTCATGTGAAGGCTCTTATTTCTTAAGAGTATATTCCTAGGAGTGGAATTGCTGGGTCGTATGGTAGTTCTATTTCTAGCCTTTTAAGAAAGTGCCAAATCGATTTCCAAAGTGGTTGTACCAATTTACATTCCCACCAGCAGTGTATAAGTGCCCTAGTCTCTCCACAACTTCTCCAACATGTATTATTTTGTGTTTTTTGGATTAATGCCAGCCATATTGGAGTGAGATGGAATCTCACTGTAGTTTTGATTTGCATTTCTCTAATGACTAATGATCATGAGCATTTCCTCATGTATCTGTTAGCCACTTGAATGTCTTCTTTGGTGAAGTGTCTGTTCATATCTTTGCCCATTTTTTAATTGGGTTATTTTCTTTTTGTAGTTGAGTTTTTGCAGTATCATGAAGATTTTAGAGATCTGGCGCTGATTGGAAATGTCATATCTAAAAACTTTTTCCAGTCTGTAGGTAGTCTTTTTACTCTTTTGATGAAGTCTTTGGGTGAGCATAGGTGTTTGACTCTTAGGAGCTCCCAGTTATCTAATTTCTCTTCTGGTGTTTGCACATTGTTCGTAATGATTTGTATATTATTTATGCCATGTATTAAGGCTCCTAGCGTTGTCCCTATTTTTTCTTCCATGATGTTTATCATTTTAGATTTTATATTTAGGTCTTTGATCCATTTTGAGTTCGTTTTTGTGCATGGTGTGAGGTATGGGTCTTGTTTCTTTCTTTTGCAGATGGATATCCAGTTATGCCAGCACCATTTGTTCCCCTTTTATCTAGTGATAGTCCCTTCTGGTGGATATTGAGTTCTTTTCACAAAATTACAAAAGTCTTGTGCATTTGATATGACAGGATATTCCAGAATCATCTTGAATATTTCAGGGCCCAATCCTGGAATCAGAGAGTGCTTCTAAGCCTTGTCATTGAACAGAACTATTAAAATAAATAAAATAAGTTAAAGGAGAAAATAGAACACAGAATTAAACTGACATTTTTATTTCAAATTTAGAATTACAGACTTTTAAATTGATTTAATTTTCTATTTGTATTCACTTTTTCTATGCTGAAAATATTTGTTACTAATAATATATTACAAAATTACTTACCTGTTTTATACCTCAAAGGGTATACAACAGTTTTGGGATAAAAATCTCATTATCATTATCATTAACCATATGATTAGTTAAAACAGTTTAATATTCCTATAGATTTCTTTTTCCCCTCAGGGCAAAACCAATTAGGCATGTATAGTTAAAATCACTGTATTTTAATCACTTAAATGATTTTTTCCTGTGTTGTTAAGACACTAACTGAATACAGATTTAGTTTCATTTTTAAAAAATGTTGCTTTCTATTTTTGGGAATTGTTTTTTTTTGTTGTTGTTCATTTTTATTTAAATATTTTACAATCATATGAAGGAATGGCATGATTTCAAAATCAACTCTAACAAAGCATATTTAGAGAAATCTAGTTTTCATAACTGTATCCCACATCCTATTCTATTTTTGCCTATAGTTAACCTATTTTTAATTTTTTAAATTTACCCTTCTATTTTTAACACAAGCAAATATATATTGTACATTCCTCACACTCCTTTCTTAGATAAATGGTAACACACACTAGACAATTTTCTCCACCTTAATTTTTTTTTTGCTTCCCCATATACTCTGGGGTTCACACAAAACCAGTATGTACAGATATTCTTCATCCTTCTATACAACTGCAAATTAATCTAATGTGTTCATACATTTAAAATCATACCTCTTGCAAGGAACCAACATGGCACTATACACAGAAGCACCATGCCACCCCTCTGCAGCAAAGACACAAAAAACTAAAACAGATACAAACAAAAACCTTAGAACCCTAAGCATCAAATGAAGGAATAGAGAACTGAATCAAGCACTGAATGTAATAAGAAACTGATAGAGAACAGAGAATGAGGAGAGCTAGAGAGTGGAGGTCCCCTACCAGATAATGTGGCACGGACTGGCCATCTTGGACCACAACCACCAAGGAACACAGACAGGGAGTACCAGAAGGCAACTTCACAGAACTCCCAACCGGAGAGAGAGCACCTGGTAGCCAGAGACACACGCTTTCCCAATCCCAGCCCTTCTATCCTGTACGCAGCATCAGCCTTTTCCAAGGGGCCACAGTCACTCAGCCAGAGAGACCATTAGCTCACTGTTGCCTGGGCCCACCCTGCCCCCACTGACTGGCCCCTTTAGCATCGTTTTGTTTGTTTCTGTTTTGAAATATATATATATATTTTGCTTCTCTGCCTCTCCCACCCAGCTAACCCTGTGTGCCATCCCTTCTCCTCTTGATGGACTGTGATTTTTTTGTTTGTTTGTTTGCTTTGTTTTTTATTATTTTTTCTTTATGTCTGTTTCTTCTCTCTCCCTTCCTTCCTTTCCTTTCTCCTGCCCATCCAGCCCTGTGCACCATTGCTGCGCCTTCTCGAGGGGCTGTGCTGCCCCACTCGACTGGAGAGTCACTGCACACGGCTTCCCCAGGTCTGTGATGCTGTCACTGACTGGCTCCCTCAGTGCCATTTTATTTTTATTTTTTTTAACTCTCTCTCCAAAGGACTCCCTGTAATAATTCTTGTAAGGTTGGTTTGGTCTTTGTTTTATTATTATTATTTTTTATTTGTTGTTTCCTCTCTTTCCCTTCTTTCCTTTCCTTCCTCCTGCCTACATAGCCCCATGCGCTGCTCATGATCTTTATTGACAGGCCAAACCACAATGCTTGGAAGAAGAGCCACCGGCACACAGCCTCACTGGATCTGCCCCACCCCCACAAGCTGAATTTTCAGCACGGCCATTTTATTAACTTTTTTCTTTTTTCCTTCTTTTTTTTTTTGTTTTTCTCTCTTCTTTCACCTACCCACTTAGCTTCACACATCACACCTGCCTAGACATACATAATCAAATAAAACAATAAAAGCAGCATGAAACAATCAAATCTACAATAAATAAAGAAAATAATTCCTGAATGTCCCAGAGAGAGCAGACAATATCAAAACATATAAAAAAAAAGGAGATGATGGCTCCAGAAAGTGACCAAAATAAAACACCAAATGACATTCTGGTAGAAGAAAAGGTACTGGAACTACCTGATAGGGAATTCAAAACTCTAATATTCATGGTTCTTCAACAGAATGAAGGAAAATGCGTACAAAAGTAAGGAAAAAGTAGACAAAATCATGGAAAATACAGACAAAATCAGAGAAAACACAAAGAAAGCAATGGAAGAATTCAGGAAAATAATACAGGAACAAAATGCCAAAATAAATAAACAACTAGAATCCATACAAAAACAGCGATTAGAAATCAAAAAAAGAAACAAGATTTCAGAAATGGACAGTGCAATAGAAGGTTTTAGGAGCAAATTTGAAACAATGGAAGTCACAATCAGCTAAATTAAAGACAAATCCTTGGATGCCACTCTGTTTGAGAAAAAAACTAGAGAAAAGAATGAAGAAAATGAAGAAACTCTGAAAACGATGTGGGATATGATCTAAAGCAAATATTTGTGTGTGATTGGAGTTCCAGAACAGGGGCAGAAAATGCAAAACAGACAGGATCATTGAAGAATTGCTGGCAGAAAACTTCCATAATATCATGAAAGATGAACAGCTGACTATACAAAAAGCTCAACAAACCCCATACAGAGTAGACCCCAAAAGAAAGTCACCAAGACATATCATAATCACACTTGCTAAAACCAAAGGCAAAGAAAGAATCCTGAAAACTGCTTGAGAAAAATGAAAAGTCGCATAGAAAGGGAAAATAACACTGAATGTTCTCCAGAACAAATCACATCTTAGGCCATGAAGCGACCCTCAAAAATATCCAAAACACTGAGATAATATAAAGCATATTCTCTGACCAAAATGCCATCAAAGTAGAAACTAATGACAGTGACAGGAAGACTGAGAGGGGAAGAAAATTAAATACATGGAAACTTCATAACACCTTGCTTAAAAACTACTGAGTACTAGAAAAAAAATCAAAGATGGAATCAAAAAATTCCTAGAATGAAAACACGTCCCATACACAAACCTCTGGGACGCAGCAAAGGCAGTGCTCAGAGGTCAATTTACAGCAATAGAACCTTACGTAAAAAAAGAAGAAAGGGACAAAATCAAACATTAGCTATATAACTAGAAAACATAGAAATAGAATAATGGAACCCCAAAGCCATTAGAAGAAAGGAAATAATAAAGATCAGAGCAGAAATAAATGAAATAGAGAAAAGAAAAACAATAGAAAGTATCAACAAAACTCAAACTTGGTTCTTTGAAAGGATCAACAATATCAACAAACCATTGCATAAATTGACAAAAGAAAAACAAGAGGGACGCAAATAACCAAAATAAAATATGAAGTGAGGGACATTACAACAGACCCACCTCAAATAAAAAGGATCATAACAGAGTGCTATGAAAAATTATACCCCAAGAAATTTGAAATCCTAGAGGAAATGGACAAATTTCTAGAAACACACTACCTACGTAAACTAACACAAACTGAAGTAAAAAATCTGAATAGACTCATAACAAGAGAAAAGATTGAAAAAGTAATTTAAAAACTTCCAATAAAAAAAAAAAGCCCTGGCCCAGATGGCTTCACTGGAGAATTCTACCAAACATTCAGAGAAGAGCTTAAACCAGTAGTACTCAAACTATTTCAGACCATAGAAAAGGAAGGGATACTTCTGAATTCATTCTATGAAACCAGCATAACCCTGATACCAAAACCAGGCAAAGACACTACAAAAAAGGAAAATTACAGACTAATATCTCTCAAGAAAATCAATGCAAAAAATCTCAACAATATTCTAGCCAATAAAATTCAGCATCATATAAAAAAAAATACACCAAGACCAAATAGGATTCATACCAGGTATGCAAGGATAGTTCAACATTAGAAAATGAATCGAAATAATCCACTACATAAATAAAACAAAAGAACGTATTCACACGGTCATCTCAATCAACGTAGAAAAGGCATTCGATGAAGTCCAACACCCATTCCTAATTAAAACCTCTCAATAAAATACATATAGAAGAGAAATTCCTCAACATAATAAAGGTCATCTATGCAAAACCAACAGCCAACATCATTCTTGATGGAGAGAGGCTGGAAACATTCCCCTGAGAACATGAACAAGACAACGATGGCCTTTATCACTACTCCTATTTAACATTGTGCTGGAAGCCCTAGCTAGAGCAATAAAAAAAAAATAATAATTTTTTTTAAGGCAAAGAAAATAATTAAAGGGCATCC
This sequence comes from Loxodonta africana, assembly GCF_030014295.1. Taxonomy (NCBI): domain Eukaryota; kingdom Metazoa; phylum Chordata; class Mammalia; order Proboscidea; family Elephantidae; genus Loxodonta; species Loxodonta africana. Next base: position 119,190,646 of record NC_087369.1, on the reverse strand, counting down.
AAATTGGTAAGGAAGAAGTAAAACTGTCCCTACTTGCTAATGATATGATACTATACATAAAGAACCCAAAGGACTGCACAAGAGAACTACTGGAACTAATAGAAAGATTCAACAGAGTAGCAGGATACAAGATCAACATACAAAAATCAGTTGGATTCCTATACATCAATAAAGAGAACTATGAAAAGGAAATCAGGAAAACAATAACATTTATAATACCCAGATAATAGCCACTAGAAAAATAAATACTTAGGAATAAGCTAAACAGGAGCCTAAAAGACCTATGCAAAGAAAATTACAAAACACTAGTGCAAGAAGCCAAAAGAGCCCTACATAAATGGAAAAACACACCATTCTCATGGGTAGGTAGTCTCACGATTGTGAAAACATCAATTCTAGCCAAAGCAATCTACAAATACAATGCGTTCCCAATCCAAATACCAACAGCATTCTTGGAGACGGAAAAACTAATTATTACCTTTATACGGAAAGGAAAGAGGCCTAGATAAGTAAAGCATTGTTGAAGAAAAAGAATAAAGTAGGAGGACTTGCACTACCTGACCTCAGAACCTACTATACATCTACGGTAGTGAAAACAGCCTGGTACTGGTACAATGACAGACACATTGGCTAATAGAAAAGAATCAAGAACTCAGATGTGAATCCATCCACCTATGGTCAAGTACAACAAAGTAAAGTATTATAATGGCGTGTGCAAAGAGCTGGAGTTAAACAAACCGAAAGGGAAGAACACATTTGGCATTCATCAAGCTGAAAGAATTGAAGAAAAAATTCTATGGGGAAAATATTAAACAACCCAGGAAGCATCAAAAGAAGATGGGAAGAATACACAGAGTCATTATACCAAAAAGAATTAGTCGGCGTGCAACCATTTCAAGAGGTAGCATGTGATCAGGAACCAATAGTACTGAAGGAAGAACTCCAAGCTGCACAGAAGGCATTGGAGAAAAACAAGACTTCGGGAATTGACAGAATGCAAATTGAGATGTTTCAAAAATGGATGCAGGGCTGGAAGTGTTCTCATCTATACCAAGAAATTTGGAAGACAGCTTCCTGGCCAGCTGACTGGAAGAGATCTATATTTATGCCTATTTCCAAGAAAGGCGATTCAACCAAATGCAAAAATTATCTAACAATATCATTAACATCATGTACAAGCAAATTTTTGCTGAAGATCATTCAAAAGCGGCTACAGCAGTATATTGACAAGGACCTGCCAGAAATTCAGGCTGGATTCAGAAGAGGACATGGACCAAGGGATATCATTGCTGATGTCAGATGGATCCTGGCTGAAAGCAGAGAATACCAAAAGGATGTTTGCCTGTGTTTTATTGACTATGCAAAGGCATTTGACTGAGTGGGTTATAACAAAGTATGGATAACATTGAGAAGAATGGGAATTCCAGAACACTTAATTGTGCTCATAAGGAACACGTACATAGATCGAGAGGCAGTTGTTCAGATAGAACAAGGGAATACTGGGTGGTTTAAAGTCAGGAAAGGTGTGCATCAGGGTTGTATCCTTTCACCATTTCTATTCAATCTGTATGCTGAGCAAATAGTCTGAGAAGCTGGACTATATGAAGAACAGGGCATCAGGATTGGAGGAAGACTCATTAACAGCCTGCGTTACGCAGATGACACAACCTTGCTTGCTGAAAGTGAAGAGGACTTGAAACACTTACTGATGAAGATCAAAGATCACAGCCTTCGCTTTGGATTACGCCTCAACGTAAAGAAAACAAAAATCCTCACAACTGTGCCAATAAGCAACATCAGTATAAATGGAGAAGACTGAAGTTGCTAAGGATTTCATTTTACTTGGATCCACAATCAACACCCATGGAAGCAGAAATCAAAAGATGCATTGCATTGGGCAAATCTGATGCCAAGGACCTCTTTAAAATGTCAGAAAGCAAAGATGTCATCTTGAAGACTAAGGTGTGTCTGACTCAAGCCATGGTATTTTCAATCATATCATATGCATGCAAAACCTGGACAATGAATAAGGAAGATCAAAAAAGAGTTGATGCCTTTGAATTGTGGTGTTGTTGACTGATATTGAATATACCATGGACTGTCGAAAGAAGGAACAAATCTGTCTTGGAAGAAGTACAACCAGAATACTCCTTAGAAGCAAGGATGGTGAGACTGTGTCTTACTTTGGACATGTTGCCAGGAGAGATCAGTCCCTGGAGAAGGACATCATGCTTGGTAAAGTACAGAGTCAGTGTAAAAGAGGAAGAAGACCCTCAATGAGATGAATTGACACAGTGGCTGCAACAATGGGCTCAAGCATAATGATTGTGAGCATGGCACAAGATCGGGCAGTGTTTCGTTCTGTGGTACATAGGGTCGCTATGAGTCAGAACCAACTTGAGAGTACCTAAGAACAACAATGACAACGATAAAGTTTCTTATTCATTTCAGTCTATTTATAAATATTGTATTCTATTCTATCGGTCTGTCTATCCATTCACGTGCCAATGACGTACTTTTTCTTTTATATGCCCAAATAGGCTGCTCATGTGAGCTAGTTTGATTATTGGTGCCTTTGAAGCTTTAACATCCTGTCACCAGGTGGTTAGATCTGTTATTAGGTATGTGAGCCCAGGAGTCCATTTAATTTTCTTGTATGGATTCAGCTCAGGTGTCCAGGCAGTCAGCCGCCAAGTGTGTGTTGTAGGCTCTCACCTACAGTCCTAGACAGACAGGGTGATTAGTGTAGGCACAGGTATCTGGCTTCGGTAGGGGGTCATGCACTGAGCAAGGCAGGGGGCTGAGAGCTGCCCCTGTGTGTCTGTGAGGAAAGCATGTCCTTGTTTTCTAGTGTGTAGGTAGGTGGTTTTTGCAGCCAGACTACAGGCACCCAATCCTGTTGACTGTAAGGACTGGGAAGCACCACTTATTCTTGTACCCCTGTCACAGGAGGTTAGGTGGTGTGGGTGGAGACACCAGTCCTCAGGCCCCTGATATGGGTAGGTGAAGACCTGGCTTAATAGGTAGAGCAGTGTCAAATATCGCAAACCTGCCTCTCCACCATATAGCTGAAACAGTTGAAGTTAGAATTCAGGTATATACCCTGTTGTACTGTGCTAACGACAGCCTACCCTGTTGAAATGGGCCCACACAGTTCTATATAGGGGTGAAAGGCATTCAAAGTCCATGGACCCCTTATGCTTGTTCCTAGGCAAAGGAGCTGTATCTGCCATAAGTTCCTGGCTTAGGTGAGCTTGTAGATTATTTTCTCCCTGTTTGTTAAATTGTTCCCTGTCCAATGCCGGGAGTATGGCTCAGAGCTCATGATGGGTCCTACTTCTGGCCCAGGGGATGTAGCAATCTCTGAAGCTGGCTCAGGCCCAGTGCAGAGCAGGAAGTGGGCAGGTAAGTGGGAAAGAGGTTTTTCCCAAGGGGATGATTTTTGATCTGCATGGTAGGTTAGATGCAGATACTTATCTTTTGCGGATTCAGTGCTGCTTTTCACTGATTCTGAAGGCATGAGTAGACTCTCCACCATTTGGTCTCTCCTGATGTGGAAAACGCATCCCGACACCACTGCTTGCCTCACCGCTGGCACCAGCCAACCCCAGCCTGCAGGGTGATGATTTCCACCGGGACAGGTCAGGCAACTCCTTTCAGCTTCTGAACCATCTCTCCCTCCCCTTGCCACTCAGTCCGATTCCTCAACTTTGCCTTTGATATTCTGGGCTCCAAGATTGTCATAATAATTGATTTGCTTGTTTTTTTTTTTGAGGGGGGGTTGCTTGTTGTAAGAGGGACGACAGGAAGCATCTGACCACTCTGTCATCTTGGCCCCATCTCCCTTGACATACATGGTGTTTCTTAGAAACCACTTTCATTGAAAGATAACATGTATGCAGAATAGTGCACTAATCATAAGTGTACAGCTTGGTGAATTCTCATAAAGTGAAAACCAAGATTAAGAAACACATTACCAGAATCCTAGAAGTGCCATTAATTCACTTTCCAGCCATTAGTCCCAAGGGTAACCACAATCCTAAATTCTAAACAAGATAGTTTAAGTTTTCATGTTTAATCAGTCTATATGAATTGAATCATGTAGAATCTATTATTTCATATCTGATTTATTCCACTTAATATTATGTTTACTGGATTCATGTTTATTATTGTATATAATTATAGTCCATTCATTCAATATAATTTTCCATTATTTGAACATATCAGTTTATATACCCACCTTAATCTTAATGATAATTTAGTAATTTCCAGGTTTTAGTTAATAAGGTTAATGCTAGTATAAAATTTCTTGTACTTGTTCTTTGAGCAGATATATGCAGTTTCTTCAAAAAATTATAGTAATTAAGACATTGGTGAAAGAATATTTATATAGATCAAAGAAATATAATAAAGATTGCAGAAGAGACCTCCTTCATATACACTCACTTGATATATGACAAATGTTCCATTGCAGTGCAATGGAAAAATGGTAGTCTTTTCAATAAATGCTGCGAGTCAATCAGATATCCAAATGGAAAATTAATCTTGACTCCATCTTGCCCCATTCCAATAAATGTAAAAAGTAAAACAAGACATAGGAGAATAACTTTATGATTTGGGTAAAGTAACAATTTCTTAAATAGCACCCAAACCAAAAAAACCAAACCCTTTGTCCTCATAGCAACCCTATAGGATAGAGTAGAACCGCCTCATAGAGTTTCCAAGGAGTACCTGGTGGATGCGAACTGCCGACCTTTTGGTTAGCAGCCATAGCACTTAACCACGACGCCACCAGGGTTTCTTTAAACAGCATACATAGAACATTACCTATAAAAAATGATAAATTTGAATATATTAAGAACTTCTGTTCATCAAAAGATACCAGTAAGAGAGCAAAAAGCAAACTGGAGTGGAGAAAATATTTCTCCTTTCCAGAATATATAATGCATGACTACACACCAAAAAGAAAAAGTAGACAACTCAGCAGAAATATGGAAATATATGACTTAAATAAGCACCCAAAGGAAATAGCATATCAAAAAAAAATAAGCATATGAAAAGGTGCTTATTAATCATATCAGAAATGTTATTTAAAAACACAACGTGATACCACCACATTCCCAATCATAGTGGCTAAAAAGATCAGACAAACAATGACAAAATTTAGTGAAGATGTTGGGTAAACACACATCTCATGCACTGCTTGTAAACTGGTAACAACACATTGGGAAACTGTTCAGCAGTATTTCCCAAAGCTAAACATATGCAGACCCTATGACTCAGCAATTCTAGTCTTAGATATATACTCAATATTATACTGTTTTAATTATAGAGGTTTTAAAGTATGTTTTCACATCTAGTAGGGTAACCCCCTTCATGATTTTTTTTCAGGGTGTTTATAATTACTCTAGGTTTTTAAATTCTTCTATATTAATTTATAATCAAACTGTCTAGCTTTAGAAAAAAACTGGATAGAATCACATTAAATTTACAAATTAAGTGGATAATTTACACCTTTATGATACTAAGTCTTCCTATCTAAGAATATGGTATGTCTTTTAATTCGTTCAAATCTACTCCTATTTTGTCTTTTCTGTTCTATCTTCTGTGGGTTTTTTTTTTTTAATATCAGAAGACTTTTGATTTTTGTATGTTTATTTGTAAATATTCTCACTCTACTAGATTTTCTTACTGTTTTTAGGAGTATTTCCTTTTTGATTATTATTTTTTATTTTCCAGATGCCTGATTATAAATTAATTACTGAACTTTGATTCCAGTATAGGTTACTTCCTAAAAGGCTTACGACATTTTCAAACAATTGTGTTTGAAAATGGCATGTACATGTAATCCTGCTTCTTGAGTAACAAATGGAAACTGTTTATTGTTTTATCCATAATAGTTTCCTGGACCATCAGTTTCAAGTGTAATAAGAAACAACACTATCGAATAGAGGCTTTTCTCCTATATCCTGAAAATATTGATCACTTCAAATATTTAATTAGACTTGCCTGATCTGGCAAATGAAAATACAGAATTCCCAGTTAAATTTGAATTTCAGTCAAGTTTTGATGAAACAAAACAAACAAAAGAATGCTATTTTGCTATTTTAGTATAAGGAGCCCTGGTGGCGCAGCGGTTAAGTGCTCAACTGCCAATTGAAAGGCCGGAGGTTTGAATCCATCAAGCGCTCTAAGGGACAGAGGTGTGGCAGTCTGCTTCTGTGAAGATTTACAGCCTTAGAAACCTTAAGTGGCAGTTCTGCTCTGTCCCATAGAGTCACTATGAGTAGGAATCAACTCAATGGCAACGGGTTTGTTTTTTTTTTTTTGGTTAGTATAAGTACGTCCCAAATATTACATGGTATGTGCTGTGACTTTTTTTTTTTTAGTGTATGTATATCCTAAGTATTTCATGGGGCATACATCTACTAAAAAGAAATAGTTGTTGTTTATCTGAAATTCAAATTTAATTTTGAATCTTATATTTTACCTGGCAACCCTAATTTAATAGATATACTGTCTCTTGACATTCAAGAATTTTTTTTCTTTATTGTGGTACAAATATACATAAGAAAACATTTGCCATTTCAACAAATACACATTTTTAAATCAATGAAATTGATTACATTCTTCATGTTGTGCAACCTTCATCACTATCCTTTTTAATCCACCACCATTAACATAAATTGTGCCCCCTAAACAGTGGCTCCTCTTTTCTGCCTCCCTTCCGCCCCTGGTAACCACTAATAAGCTTCGGTTTCTATATACATATACACCTATTTCATATAAGTGACATCATACAGTGTCCTTTTGTGACTAACTTACTTCACTCAGCATAATTTTTTCAAGGCATCCGTGTCGTGGCATGGACTTCATTTTTCCTTATGGCTAAGTGATATCCTGCCACTCAAGATTTTAAAAAGGCATTATTACATGGCACTTGATACCACATTGTCTTGTGGAATTTCTCATTTTGTTTTACTGAGATTTCTTTTTTGACTCTTTATTGGTAGTGATGATAGTCTCTTATATTTAAATAATGTTTTACAGTTTTACAAAATTATTCTACATTTATTATTTCATTTGATCTTCATAAAACCCTGTGAGGTTGTTAAGAATATGCACTTTGTAAATGATGAAACTGTGACTTGCCCGAGGTCACATGTTCAGTTAGTAAAGATCAGATTAAAATTTAGGTTTGAGGAGCTCTCCAATGCACACATTATAGAATACGGTACAGTGTTTCCTATTTAAAATCAAAAGCATAAAGAATACAAAACCAAACCTTTTACCAGACCAATTTTTAGATATATTTCTGAGGTACGTAATGTATCTTACATCTTTTCCTCATATAAATTGAAACATTTTTCCTTTCTTTTCCACTTTTGCAATATATAAGCACCACTTATCAATTTTCTTACTTATATAAAAATTGCGAAATTGTGATGGTTGTGATGGTTGTCCCCAATCTTTATAGGAGGGGACTTGAAAAATGCTTAGAGGTTATAGGTTAATTCTCATAAATGTATGAAAAGTCCTCACAGAGTCTATGACAGAGATATTCACTCAGTCAGTAAATAAATATTTATACATTTGTTTGACAAGTATTTATTGATAATTCTACATAAGAGGAGAATTTCTGAGTTGCACAAATGGCTAAGCACTTGACTACTAACCAAAAAGTTGGTGGTTCAAACCCACCCAGACACACCTCGGAAGACAGACCTGGTGATCTGCTTCCTAAAGATCACAGCCTTGAAAACCCTATGGAACAGTTTTACTCTGCACACATTTCCTCAACATGAGTCAGAATTGACTCAAATGTGACTAACAACAACTATATAAACCAAAACCTGTTGCCACCGAGTCGATTCTGACTCATAGGAACAACCATATAAGAACCACATAATTTCATGCCTTTAAGATAAAAATGAACACAAATGTGGCCTTCGTAGGCTCTGGAAAATAAAATATAATAAAAAGAAAAGGAAAAAAAGTTAAGTACAGTACCTGCTCTCATGGAGCTTACTTTCTAAAGGGCATAGAATATGGGAAATAAGAGTTATGCATTTCACAAGATAGAGCCTGTCTTAGTCATCTAGTGCTGCTATAACAGAAATACCACAAGCGGATGGCTTTAACAAAGAGAAATTTATTCTCTCACAGTCTAGGAGGCTAAAAGTCCAAATTCAGAGTGCCCGCTCCAACAGTCTTAAAGGAATATTGTTGTTCTTGTTAGGTGCTGTCTTAGTCATATAATGCTGCTATAACAGAAATACCACAAGTGGATGGCTTTAACAAAGAGAAATTTATTTCCTCACAGTAAAGTAGGCTAAAAGTCCGAATTCAGGGCATTAGCTCCAGGGGAAGACATTCTCTTTCTGTCAGCCTTTTCATCAATGTTCCCCCAGACTAGGAGCTTCTTCACGCAGGGACCTGAGTCCAAAGGACGTGCTCTGCTCATGGTGCTTCTTTCTTGGTGGTATGAAGTCCCCAACACTCAGCTTACTTCCCTTTCCTTTTTATCTCTTAAGAGCTAAAAGGTGGTGTAGGCCTCACCCAGGGAAACTCCCTTTAATTTGGATCAGGGATGTGACCTGGGTAAGGGTGTTACAATCCCACCTTAATCCTCTTTAACATAAAATTACAATCACAGAATGGAGGACAACCACACAATACTGGGAATCATGGCCTGACCAAGTTAATACGCTCCTTTATGGGGGGACATAATTCAATCCATGACAGAGTTCTACCAACAATGGTAAGCTTTATGACTGGGCTTGAAAACTGAGGGGTAGGTAGAGTGAAATAAAGAGGGATGTGGTACTAGTAAAAGTTCTGATAAGGAGATGCACTGTCTTATTCAAGTGATCTTTCAATGTCAATCAAAGAATTAGATTTTATACTGCAAATATTCCAATAGGGCACAGTATGGTGAAAGCAATACTTTAGAAAGATCATCCTGTTAGCTACAATAGGTCTGTATCAATAGCACACCATCCTTCTAATGCGTACTGTTTGAAGGAGTCATGTCTTTGTTTCTTGAGTATCTTCCATTAAAATTTAGAGACTTAAAACAACAGAACTGCTTGTAGGAAGAGAACAAATTCTGGCACTTTGCATCTTATAATCTTAGGTGATATATTCCAACCAATCAGTGCTGGAGTCATGGGGTGGGAAGGACCTAGTGACAAAAAATTCTGGAGAATGGTGTGTACTGAGCGTTATACCTCTTCTTATAGTCCTTTTTTCTTTTTTTAGAATGTCAGATACCTAGTCAGTGGAAAGTAGGAAAAAAGAATTTTTTTTCTTACTTTTTAAGTAAGGTAAACCAATCTTAGGAGAAAGACTGGAAACTGAACTGAGAGCTAAGCATATGCAACTTCTTTCCCAATGTAGGTCTAAGAAAAGAATTCTGCCAGCGTTAAGTGGAATGATAGTGTGGCTAAGTAATGGCCAGCAAAGTGACTGTATAATAGCGACTTTAAGAATGAGTAAAGAGAAAACAGCAATAATAACGATAGCAAAAACAACATGAGGCTTGTGAAGAAATTCTTTGCTTTCCTAAAGAGCTGGAGGATAAAGAATGAATTTAGTAAAGAATTTCTTAAAGGAACCAGAAAAGTATATATAAAACATTGTTACAACTCCAGCAATATAATAAAATACAAACAAGGCCTCTAAAATGGGAGTAGAAAGCTAAAAGGAGACAATAATCAGAGCTGAATATACGAATGATTAAGATAAGATTAGGAAAGACTCCAGGAAAACTAAAGGAGAAATAAGATCTTTACCAGAGGCAATAAATATATAATTAAGTATATAGAAAATTAAATCAATGATATCAGGCCTAACTTGAGAAGCTCTCTCAGAATGCAGTCCTTAATGACAAAGAATAAATGTGATGTTAGTGGTATGGAAATGTGGATGAAAAGCAGTGAAAACTAGTATAAGAAGAATAAATGAAAAAAGTTTGATCACTATGGCAATAATGAAAGAAATCATTCCTGATTAATTTTTTTTTTTAAAGACCCGGGCATTGAAGAAACAGCAATGTAGGAGCATGTTGCCAACCTCCAAATGCTGAATTCCACAAAAATGGACAAAAGGAACGAACAATAAAAAGAAAAAAAAAATTTACATTAGAATAAGGGGATGACCCTCAACTTATAAACAAAGAAATATGTTTACTTAATTTAACAAAATTTTTATAAAATTTGAAGAGGAAGCTGGGAATTAACTAAAATTCCACTACTTTAGAGAATGGAAAAAATTGGGGGAAGGTAATAGGAGAAAATTTTTAAGAAATGGTATAAATGGTTCATGAATCTTTTCAAGATAGAAGACATACATAGTATTGATAGAAGAAAATTAAGGCAATTCCTGCTTGGTGTATTCAATTTTCTGTCTGAAGTAGAAGGAAAGGCATCTGGTAAAAGTGATAAGGTGATGAAAAGGTTAGAATTTTGAAAAAAACAATTTGAAAGAGTCAGGAAAAGTCCAAGTCCAAGATATTTTTGTGAGCCCTAGTGGCACAGTCGTTAAGCATTTGGCTGCTAACCAAAAGATCGTCAGTTAACCAAAAGATGAGCAGTTCCAATCCACCAGCTGCTCCTTGGAACCTGTATGAGGCAGTTCTACTATATCCTACAGGGTCACTAGGGGTTGAAATTGACTGAAAGGTAATGAGTTTTTTTTTTTAACTTTTATTATGTGATTTTCTCTACTACTAGATATTGGCAGTGAGAAGATTGCAGGAATAGAGTTCTGCGAGAACGATGGGATGGAAGCAAATGTAATTGAAAAGATTTAATTGTTGCTGTTGTTAGGTGCCATTGAGTTGACTCTGTCTCATAGCTACCCAATATACAATAGAACAAAATACTGCCTGGTCCTGCACCATCCTCACAATCATTGTTATGCTTGAGGCCATTTATTTGAGGAAGCAGTTCTTCCCCAGTAGCCTTTTGAGTGCCTTCCAACCTGAGGGACTCATCTTCTGTCACTATATCAGACAATGTTCCACTGCTATTCATAAGGTTTTCACTGGCTAATTCTTTTTGGAAGTAGGACACTGGGTCCTTCTTCCTAGTCTGTCTTTGTCTGGAAGCTCAGCTGAAACCTGTCCATCATGGGTGACCCCACTGGTATTTGAATACCAGTGGCATAGCTTCCAGCATCACAGCAACATTCAAGTCCCCACAGAACGACAAACTGACAGATGAGTGGGAGAATATTAAAATAAGAGAGGAAAGATGGTTGACAGGTGGGAGGAAAGTAGAAAGCTTGAGTGACCTCAGTTAAAGGAAAAGGCATATTGGAAGTGATTTTTTGTTGTTAGGCACCATCAAGTCAGTTCCAACTTACAGCAACCCTATGTACAATAGAATGAAACACTGCCCCGTCCTTCACTATCCTCAAGATAGTTATGCATAAGCCCATTGTTGCAGCAACTGTGTCAATGCATCTCGTTGAGAGTCTTCCTCTCTTCCACTGACCCTCTACTTTACCGAGCATGATGTCCTTCTCCAGGAAGTGATCCCTGCTGATAACATATTTAAAGTATGTGAGACAAAGTCTCACCATCTTCGCTTCTAATGAGCACTCCAGCTGTACCTCTTCCAAGACAGATTTGTTCAGCCTTTTGGCAGTGCATGGTACATTCAATATTCTTTGCCAACACCATAATTCACAGGTGTCAATTCTTCTTCAGTCTTCCTTATTCATTGCCCAGCTTTCGCATCCATATGAGGCAATTGAAAACACTATGGCTTGGGTCAGGAGCACCTCAGTCCTTAAAGTAACATCTTTGTTTTTCAACACTTCAAAGAGTATTCTTGCAGCAGATTTGCCCAATGCAACTTGTTGTTTGATTTCTTGACTGCTGCTTCCATGGGTGTTGATTGTGGATCCAAGCAAAATGAAATCCTTGACAACTTCAATCTTTTCTCCATTTATCATGATGTTGCTTATTGGTCCAGTGGGAGTGACTTAGAGAATATAAAATAGAGTATTGTGATTGCACAATATAACATATGAATTTAGGATTTGAGAGGCAATGCCATTGTGGAAGTTTACTGGGTGCACTGTGTATCCATTGGATTAAGTGAATGCTTGGCTAACATAGTGTAGGAAGGTTGATGATGAAGAGTCCGAGAAAGTCATGAAAATAAATGGCAAGGCCCAATGTGGAGGTAAAGACTAGAAACCAAATCTCAAAAGTTTCAATTAATGTGGGTAAGTTGTTAGGAGCTGAGTATATGACAGTAAAGTGAATATTTAGAGATTGATACAGCCATATGGCACAGATCTTAAAAGGGCAGGAATTTTACATGATGGTGGAGAAATACTAACTTGGAAGCATTAAGAGTAGGACTAGGACAGCATAGCATTGAAATTAAGAGTGTGGAATCTGAAGTCAAATTGCCTAGGTTCAAATGTTGGGCCCACACATAGCTGCGTAACCTTGAAAAATTTACATGTATTCTCTGTGCCTCTGTTTCTTTATTTCTAAAATGAGGATAATAATTGTACTCACCTTACAATGTTGTTTTGCGAATTTAATGATTTACTTAATATAAAATATGCTGCATCAGTTAAGGACAGGTCCAGCTACAAGGACCAGAAAACCTAATTTAAATGAACATAGTCAGAGTTTGGCTTCTTTTTGTTTGCTTTCTTGACATAAGAAGAATTTTGTAACTAGACAATTCAGGCTGGAAAGGACTTCATGCTGTTATCAGTTTCTTAATCTCCATCTGTCTTTCGGGTCTACCTGCTTTTGGAAGTGATTCTAGTCTTCATGTTTGCAAGATGACTACTTTTCTCCAACTCCTCCCAGCATCCCCCCTCCCCAAAAGCAATGCAACTTAGTTTCACCAAAAGGGCAAATAGCAAACAGCTGATGTCAATTGCCCATCCAATTTACCTCAGATTGATTTGGCTGGTGGGTTTGAATTTTCTCCCTTTTGGTTAGCAGTCAAGTTGCTTAATAACTCTACCACCAAGACTTTTTGAGGACAATTATGTCCTCTCTATGTCTAAAAATCTTTCCAAGAAGTCCAACCCAAATTTTCTTATTTTTCATTGGCTAGAACTCTGCCACATGACCACCTATCTGCAAAGGGGGAACTTTGTTTTCCTAACAATATTGGGATTTTATCAGTATGGAATGGAGCCCTGGTGGCATAGTAGTTAAGAGCTCGGCTAGTAACAAAAAGGTCAGCAGTTCAAATCTACTAGTTGCTTCTCGGAAACCATATGGGGCAAGTCTACTCTGTCCTATAGGATTGCTATGAGTTGGAATCTACTCCAAGGCAAGGGGGTTGGTTTGGATTTCTGGATTAGCATGGAAGGAGGCCCTGTGTGGCACAAATGGTTAGGACTTGATTACTGGCCATAAGATTGACTGTTCAAACCACCCAGAGGTGCCTTGGAAGACAGGTCTAGTGATCTGCTTCTGAAAGGTCACGGCCTTGAAAACCCTATGAAGCAGTTCTACTCTGCACACATAGGGTCACCATGAGTCAGAATTGACTCAATGGCAACTAACAACATTAGTAAATAAGAATGAAAGAGTTGATATTGAGAAATTAACTAACAATTGCTCCCAAAATTCCTTAGAATAGTACTTGACACACAGTAAATACTCAGTAGAAGTTTATTATAATAGCTATTATTCTTTACTCATGAGTTTCACAGTGTATGGGAGAATGAGTAGTCTCAACTTGATAAAACTGTAGGTAAAAATGTTTTCATGGGGAAGAACTTGTTTTAGTTAAAACAGAAAAATAGAAAGAACATTTCAATGAAGATATTTAAATCATAGAGATGTCTGTTAACCATAGATCTTGATTTCCAGAGAACACAGTAGAAAGGTCAGAAAAGAAGGGAAGGATAATGAATTTTTATCAGGGAACAGAAGCACAGAGAATTGTAGAGAGAAAGATATGTGAAAGGATAAATAACTGAAATGATTTACCTCTTAAATTGTTTTAGTTTTCTATTTCTCTGTAATAAAATACTAGATACATAACAGACTAAAACCATACAAGTTGTTTTTTGTTTGTTAGTTTGGTTGTATCATTTTTCTCTCAAAACTTTTATAGATGAGACGTGCAGTCATGGCATGGTTGGATCCTCTGGTTAGGGCCTCACCAGGCTGAAATTAAGGTATGACTGGGTCTGGGGTTCTCATCTTGTCTTAGAGTCTTCCTTCTTGCTCACAGGTTATTGGCAGAACTCTGTTCCTTGAATTCGTAGGACTGACGATTGTGTTTTTCTTTTATATGTAGGCAGGGACTGTTCTCTGCTCCTAGAGGACTCCCACAGTTCCTTGTCACATGGCCCCAATAGGCAGATAACATTATGGATGTTGGCTTTCTTTCAGGCAGTCCAAAGCACATCTCTCTATCCCTGTGACTTACTTTTCTGTGACTACCTACAGAAAATTCTGCTTTAAAGGGGCTGATGCAATTAGGTTGGGTCCACCTGGATAATCTCCTATTTTAAGATCAACAGATTTGGGACTTTAATTACATCTACAAAAACCCTTTACTAGAAGGGTGCCTAGATTAGGGTTTGATTGAACAAATGGGAGAAGGTGTGTATACAGCTGGGACTGCAAATCTTGGGGGACCATCTTAGAATTTTGCCTACCAAGGAACATGACCAAGGAGAATAGGATGGGCATCATGAAGGGTTTAACTGGGTACAGAATTGCTGAGAGAGAACCTTTGCCTTAAATTTGGCATGGGAGTTTGAAATTTTCAGGATTAATTTGTGGTCTAGGTTGATGTTATCTCTTCTTGGAAAGTGAGTCACATGAAAGAAAATATTCAACCAAGAAGCAATTAGAATCTCTTTGTATGTTTTTGACCCTTGAAGACAGTAAATAGTAATTTTGTACTCTGATATTTGCCAACAATGATTGCTACACTGAATGGAGACATTCTGCCAGGAAAATTTGTAAACAGAAATGATAATAAAATCCAAAAAAGTAAAATTTTAGAGCAATATAGTAACCATTTATTTTTGTAAAAAATACTTGAGAAGTGATTTTCTCCCTTTTAGAAACTCATGTTAAATAACTCTTTTTTAATTGGACAAGGCTAATAATTTACAAGTAGTAGGTATTATCTGTAAGAAGCCTCCTCTTACCATCTTCCCTCAAGTACCTGTGAATGTTCATTTTTACTGTGCTTAAATATCTGTACATACAATCTAGTCTCAATTATGATATTGCATTTTTATGCTGTGTATTTTAAAAGACAAAATAATTACGAGCTAGCAATAAATACTGTTAACATTTTGGTGCATTTTTCTAAAATCTTTCTAATGTAATTAGCATAATTTAGGTTGTATTTTTCCTTGTTTTTTAATGCACTTCTCTTTAATGTATTTTTCTCTGGTTTCCACACTAAGAATGCAAGGCTTTAATAATTTGAAAGGATTTTGAAATAATCTGTACAAAAATACCTATGTAATATGTCATATGATCATACCTATACTTTATGCAAATAGCAGATATAGAAATGAACGTCAAAAAAAGGGAAAAAATCAAATCTAGAAGGAAATACAATGAAACACTAAACAGTGGTTATCTTTGGGGGTGAAGGCTGGGTGATTTATTTTTCTGTATGTTCCAAATTTTCTATAATTATCATGTAATTGCATTTATATTGTAGAAATAAAGAAGCAAACTTTTCTTTTAAAAGAGAAAGACAAGTTTGAGATTATTTACCTGAAATTTAATATTCTGTGAAATTGTTAAAAATTAGGATTAAAATTTCTATTACAGAAAAATTAGGTTGACTAACATTTCACAATATTCTACACTTCTAATTAGATCCTTATTCTGTACTTCTTCTATTATCCAATTTGCATAAATAAGATAGCTTGGTAACTTTTTGGTGCTTATTTTTTTTACTCATAAATGCAGGTTTTCCTGAAGTTGCTCAGTAATGCCAGAGAATGAAAAGCCAGACTGTACTATACTGGCAAGTATCTACACACATTGCTGTTATACTGTGAATGAGGTGGACTAACGACCCTTATTGTTTTTACTTGTCAACCAGCATATCCATTTCTTCTGATCTTGAATAAGATGTTATATGGAGAGCTCAAAAGTTTTAATCCATCCAGGGCTTTATGGGTTACACATGATCGAATTGCTGAGGAATATGCAGTGGTGTGCTGGTAAACTCTCTAAAGGTGGGAAAAGCTCTGCTTTGTAGCCTTTGCTAGTATAAATACTTACATTGTGGCTGGTTTCAACCTACCAGTGATTTAAAAACAACCTCGCAAACTTTAAAAATTTAACTGTTGCTCTCTTGAGCCAGCTCTAGAACACCACTACTTGTAATTGAGAACTTAGTATAGGTGAAACTAAGGAGTACTATTAGTGCACTAAGCAGAGAAAAGCTTGATTCTAGTTCATTTTTAGCAGTCTTTTCTCTGTTTCTTCAGCCCACGCTGAGTTGGGTGTACTTATAAGAGTTATAATAACTGAGGCTGAGAATAGTTAAATTAGTTGGCCAAGTGCGTGCAACTAGTAATTACCTGATTTTATAGCTTCCACTTTTTTTTGGTAGATTTATTACCAAAACCCAGAGTCCAGGAGGCACACTCTTGTAAACAACAAGAAGAAACTGTAGTTTTGTTTTGCTTTATTGACAAGGACTAAATGCATGGCATTACAAAGAACCTTCGGAAAACTACCACTCTAGACATTAAGCTTATTTGAATTTGTATTCCTCTCCCCCAAAATGTCACATTTATATAAAAATTGCTTAATGAATGTTTTAAGATAAATCACATTAACACAGATACTTCTCTTCTTTTTTAGATATTAAAAAATGAATATGTTTGGGAAAATAAAGACCTATACGGGAATGGAAAGGTGGGTTTATTTATTTATTGCCTTCGATATTGCTGTTGACTGAATAGGTGGTGAAACGCAGAAAGAACAAATATCATGTAAGTCTTAATGATAGCTGTTGTTATTAAGTGCCGTCCAGTGGCTTCTGACTCATAGCAAGACTATGTACAACAGAAGGAAATATTGCCCTGTCCTGTGCAAGTCTCATGATTTGTTATGCTTGAGCCTATTGTTGCAGCCACCATTTCAATCCATGTCGTTTAGGGTCTTCCTCTTTTTTCTGACCCTATAATTTACCAGGCATGATGTCCTTCTCCAGGGACTGATCCCTCCTGATAACATATCCAAAGTATGTGAGATGAGGTCTCACCATTCTCGCTTCTAAGGAGCATTCTGGCTGTAGTTCCTCCAAGACAGATTTTTTTTGTTGTTTTGGCAATATTCAATATTGTTCGCCAACACCGTAATTTAAAGGCATCAATTCTTCTTCGGTCTTCCTTATTCATTGCCCAGCTTTCATATGCACATGAGACGATTGAAAACACCATGGCTTGGGTCCAGCAAACCTTAGTCTTTAAAGTGACATATTTGCTTTTGAACACTTTAAGCAGATTTGTCCAATGCAATGTGTTGTTTCAATTCTCGACTGCTGTTTCCATGGGTGTTGATTGTGGACCCACATAAAATGAAGTCCTTGACAACTTCAGTACTTTCCATTTATCGTGATGTTACTTACTGGTCCAGTCGGGAGTATTTTTGTTTTCTTTATGTTGAGATGTAATCCATATTGAAGGCTGTAGTCAATTACTCCTGGGGGAAAGGAACAGGAAGGATGGGTAGAAAGGAACAGGAAGGATGGGTAGTAGAGAGGAGTAGAAATACGTTCTAAGTTCAGAACTATCACGGGGGAGAAGCACCACTGAGATGGCCATTTCATTAGCCCCTGGGTAAAAGTACCTGCTGATGCTGAGACTTAATCAAAACAACAGAGAATTGATCCCACTCTACATTCCCACTAGTCTAAAAATTCTTTAATGAGCAAGTAATTTGCAAGACTGATACTCTTTCTGAGGCACAATGCAAAAGGGAAACTTAAGGCTTACAATGAAGTTGACATTAGAAAATAAAATTCAATGGTTAACAAATTCCCATTCAAATGGAAATGTTAGAAAATAAAAACACACTAATCATGATAAAGAATCCTTTTGAAAGACACATTAATAGACTCAGCTCAGTCAGTGAAAGAATCCATGAACTTAAAGTTAAGTCAATAGAAATAACCAAAACTAAAACACAGGGAGAAAAAATATTTTAAAAAAGGAACAAATCATCCAAGAGCTGTTGGACAATAAAAACTGTCTTAAAAACAGACAACTGGAATCCCAGAAGGAGAAGAGAAAAAGAAGACAGCAGAAAACGTATTCAAAGAATAATGGGTAAGAATTGTTTGAAATTCATGACATACAACAAACCACTTATCCAAGAACCTCCAAAAGCATCAAGCAGGGTAAACACCAGCATACACAAAAGTACACACTTCTAAATATATCATTGGAACACTAATGGTGCAGTGCTTAAGAGCTACAGCTGCTAACCAAAGGGTCAGCAGTTCGAATCAAACAGCTTCTCCTTGTAAATCTTATAGGGTAGTTTTACTCTGTTCTATAGTGTCTCTATAGATAATCTGTATTGACTACATCTGTGGAAAGAGATGATGGAAAAGCTCAATATCATCAGTCAGAACAAGGCCAGGGGCCGACTGTGGATGACCATCAATTGCTCATATGCAAGTTCAAGCTGAAACTGAGGAAAATCAGAGCAAGTCCACGAGAGCCAAAATATGACCTTGAGTATATCCCACCTGAATTTAGAGACTATCTGAAAAATAGCTTTGACACAATGAACACTGGTGACCGAAGACTGGATGAGTTGTGGAATGACATCAAGGACATATACGTGAAGAAAGCAAGCGGTCATTGTAAAGACGGGAAAGAAAGAAAGATCAAGATGGTTGTTGGAGGAGACTCTGAAACTTGCTCTCTAACGTCGAGCAGCTAAAGGAAAAGGAAAAAAAATGATGAAGTAAAAGAACTGAAGAGAAGATTTCAAAGGGCAGCTTGAGAAGACAAAATAAAGTATGATAATGACACGGGCAAAGAGCTGGAAATGGAAAACCAAAAGGGAAGAACACGCTCGGTGTTTCTCAAGCTGAAAGAACTGAAGAAAAAATTCAAGCCTCGAGTCACAGTAGTGAAGGATTCTATGGGGAAAATATTAAATGACACAGGAAGCATCAAAAGAAGATGGAAGGGATACACAGAGCCATTATACCAAAAAGAATTAGTCGATATTCAACCATTTTAAGAGGTGGCATATGATCAGGAACCAATGGTACCGAAGGAAGAAGTCCAAGCTGCTCTGAAGGCATTGGTGAAAAACAAGGCTCCAGGAATTGCTAGAATATCAGTTCAGGTGTTTCAACAAACACATGCAGCGCTGGAGGTGCTCACTCATCTATGCCAAGAAACATGGAAGATAGCTTCCTGGCCAACTGACTGGAAGAGAAACATATTTATGCCTATTCCCAAGAAAGCTGATCCAACCGAATGTGGAAATTATAGAACAATATTAATATCACATGCAAGTGAAATTTTGCTGAAGATCATTCAAAAGCTCCTATAGCAGTGTATCGACAGGGAACTGCCAGAAATTCAGGCTGGTTTCAGAACAGGACGTGGAACCAGGGATAGCATTGCTGATGTCAGATGGATCCTGGCTGAAAGCAGAGAATACCAGAAGAATGTTTACCTGTGTTTTATTGACTATGCAAAGGCATTCAACCGTGTGAATCATAATAAATTATGGATAACATTGTGAAGCATGGAAATTCCTGAACACTTAATTGTGCTCATGAGGAACCTTTACATAGATCAAGAGGCAGTTGTTTGGACAGAACAAGGGGATACTCATTGGTTTCAAGTCAGGAAAGGTGTGCGTCAGGGTTGTATTCTTTCACCATACCTATTCTACCTGTATACTGAGTAAATAATCCGAGAAGCTGGACTACGTGAAGAAGAACAGGGCATCAGGATTGGTGGAAGACTCATTTACAACCTGCATTATGCAGATGACACAACCTTCCTTGCTGAAAGTGAAGAGGACTTGAAGCACTTTTTAATGAAGATCAAAGACCACAGCCTTCAGTATGGATTGCACCTCAACATAAAGAAAACAAAAATCCTCACAACTGGACCAATGAGCAACATCATGATAAACAGAGAAAAGATGGAAGTTGTCAAGGATTCCATTTTACTTGGATCCACAATCAACAGCTATGGAAGCAGCAGTCAAGAAATCAAAAGTAGCATTACACTGGGTAAATCTGCTGCAAAGGGCCTCTTTAAAGTGTTGAAGAGCGAAGATGTCACCTTGAAGACGAAGGTGCACCTGACTCAAGCCATGGTGTTTTCAATCGCGTAATATGCATGTGATAGCTGGACAATGAATAAGGAAGAGCAAAGAAGAACTGATGCTTTTGATTTGTGGTGTTGGTGAAGAATAATGAATATACCATGGACTGCCAGAAGAACGAATAAATCTGTCTTGGAAGAAGTACAACCAGAATGTTCCTTAGAAGCAAGGACAGCGAGACTGTGTCTTACATACCTTGGACATGTTGTCAGGAGGCAAGAGACTCTGGAGAAGGACATCATACTTGGCAAAATATAGGGTCAGCAGAAAAGAAGAAGACCCTTAACGAGGTGGATTGACACAGTGGCAGCAACAATGGTCTCATGCATACATAACAACGATTGTAAGTATGGCACAGGACCTGGCAGTGTTCTGTCGTGCATAGGGTCACTATGAGTTGGAGCCAACTCGACGGCACCTAACAACAACAACAACATAGTGTCTCTATGCGTTGAAATTTACTCGATGACAACAGGTTTTTTTCTGTCCTTGTTGCTAAGTATATAATATTCAAACTGTTTTAAGAATTATAGTGTCAAACATTGTGCAAATATCTGTACTACCCAAAGTGCTCTACATGCAACACAATCCTGATCCAAATTCCAATGGCATTTTTTAATGAGATGGAAAAACAAATCACCAACTTCATATGGAAAGGGAAGAGGACCCAGAAAAGTAAAGCATTACTGAAAAAGAAGAACAAAGTGGGAGGCCTAATTCTACCTGATTTTAGAACCTATTATACTGCCACATTAGGCAAAACAGCCTGGTAGTGGTACAACAACAGACACATAGAGCAATGGAACAGAATTGAGAATCCAGATATAAATCCATCCACATATGAAAAAAAAAATATATATGAGCAGTTGATATTTGACAAAGGCCCAAAGTCAGTTAAATGGGGGAAAGATGGTCCCTTTAACAAATGGTGCTGGCATAACTGGATATCCATCTGCAAAAAAATTAAACAAGACCCATACCTCACACTATGCACAAACACAAACTCAAAATGGATCAAAGACATAAATATAAAATCTAAAACGATAAAGCTCATGGAAGAAAAAATAATGACAATGCTAGGAGCCCTAATACATGGCATAAACAGTATACAAAACATTACTAATAATGCAGAAGAAAAACTAGATAACTGGGAGCTCCTAAAAAACCAAACACTGATGCTCATTAAAAGACTTCACCAAAAGAGAGAAAAGACTGCCTACAGAATGGGAAAAAAAAAATTTTGTCTACGACAAATCCAATCAGCATCTAATCTCTAAAATCTACAAGATACTGCAAAACCTCAACTACTAAAAGGCAAATAACCGATTTAAAAATGGGCAAAGGACTGAGTCCAGAAGAACTAGGTGGTGCTAGGCTACAACCGATGACTGCCTGACAGGGAACACAACAGAGAACCCCTGAGGGAGCAGGACAGCAGTGGGATGCAGACCTCAAGGTCTCGTAAAAAGACCAGACTTAATGGTCTGACTGAGACTAGAAGGACCTCGGAAGTCATGGTCCCCAGACCTTCAGTTAGCCCAAGACAGTAATCATTCCCAAAGCCAACTCTTCAGATGGGGGTGGGGCTGGACTATGGGATAGAAAATGATACTGGTGAAAAGTGAGGTTCTTGGATCAAGTAGACAAATGAGACTATGTGGGCATCTAATTGCTGGAGAGGAGATGAGAGGGCAGAGGGGACCAGAAGCTGGCTGAATGGACACGAAAATGGAGAGTGGAGGGAAGGAGTGTGCTGCCTCATTAGGTGGAGAGCAACTAGGAGTATATAGCAAGATGTATGTAAATTTTTGTATGAGAGACTGACTTGATTTGTAAACTTTCACTAAAAGAACAATAAAAATTTTAAAAAATGGGAAAAGATATGAATGGTCACTCCAACAAAGAAGACATTCAGGTGGCTAACAGATACATGAGGAAATGCTCATAATCATTAGCCATTAGAGAAATGCAAATCAAAACTATAATGCAATACCATCTCACTCCAACAACAACAACAAAAAAAAACTGGCATTAATCCAAAAAACACAAAATAATAAATGTTGAAAAGGTTGTGGAGAGACTGGAACACTTATACACTCCTGGCGGGAATGTCAAATGGTAAAACAACTTTAGAAATCGATTTGGCAGTTCCTTAAAAAGCTAGAAATAGAACTACCATATGATCCAGCAATCCCACTCCTTGAAGTATATCTTAGAGAAATAAGAGCCTTCACGTGAACAGATGTATGCACACCCATGTTCATTGCAGCACTGTTTACAATAGCAAAAAGATGGAAACAACCAAGGTGCCCATCAACGGATGAATGGATGAACAGATGAACAAATTATGATATTTTCACACAATGGAATACAAAGTTACGTTACAGAACAATGATGAATCCGTGAAACATCTCATAACATATAGGAATCCAGAAGGCATTATGTTGAGTGAAATTAGTCAGTTGCAAAAGGACAAATACTGTATGAGGCTGCTCTTATAAGAACTCAAGAAAAGGTTTAAACACAGATGAAGTCATTCTTTGATGGTTACTAGAGTGGGGAGGGAGGGAGAGCAGTATTCACTAATTAGATAGTAGACAAGAGCTATTTTAGGTGGAAGGAAGGACAACACACAATACAGGGGGAGACAGCACAACTGGGATAAACCAAAAGTTGGGAAGTTTCCTGAATACAACCAAACACTTCAAGGGACAGAGTAGCAGGAGTGGGAGTCTGGGGACCATGGCTTAAGGGGACATCTAGGTAAATCAGCAAAACAAAGTGTATTAAGAAAATGTTCCACATCCCACTTTTAGTGAGTGGCATCTGGGCCTTAAAAGCTAGTAAACAACCGTCTAAGATGCATCAATTGGCCTCATCCCACCTGGAGCAAAGGAGAAAGAATAACACCAAAGACACAAGGATAATATGAGCCCAAGAGACAGAAAGGGCCACTTAAACCAGAGACTCCATCAACCTGAGACCAGAAGAACTAGATGGTGCTCGACTACAACCGATGACTGTCCTGACAGGGAACACAACAGAGAACCCCTGAGGGAGCAGGACAGCAGTGGGATGCAGACCTCAAGTTCTCGTAAAAAGACCAGACTTAATGGCTTGACTGAGACTAGAAGGATCCTGGTGGTCATGGTCCCCAGACCCTTTGTTAGCCCAAGACTGGAACCATTCCTGAAGCCAACTCTTCAGACAGGGATTGGACTGGACTATAAGACACTAAATGATACTGGTGAAGATTTTACCTCTTAACTCAAGTAAACACCTGAGACTATGTGGGCGGCTCCTGTCTGGAGGCAAGATGAGAAAGCAGAGGGCAACAGGAGCTGTTTGAATGGACACAGGAAATGCATGGTAGTGAGAAGCAGTGTGCTGTCACATCGTAGGGAGAGTAGATACCATCATATAACAATGTGTGTATACATAATTGTATGAGAAACTGACTGGAATTGTAAACCTGCACTTAAATCACCATAAAATAAATAAATAAAAAGAACTATAGAGGAAAAAAAGCGGAGGAGGGGCCAAGATGGCTGACTAGGTAGAAGCTACCTCGGATCCCTCTTGCAACAAAGACTCGGAAAAACTAGTGAGTCGATCACATACATGATAATCTACAAACCCTGACCATCAAACACAGATCTAAAGAGTTGACCTGAGTGACAGAGACGGAGAACGAACAACCACGGGGAAGCAGCAACTGTTTTCGGAACCTGGAGCCAGGATCTCAGTCAGGAAACCTTGGCGCCAGGCCTCGGACTGGGTGCAGGGGAGCTGAGCACAGCATCCTGAGACGGCGCAGACACGGGACACAGCCCTAGCCCCCAGAAGTGACCACGGGGGAAGCCCAGCCAGTGCACGCAGGCAGCGCAGCAATGCGGTTGACAGGAAGAGAAGTCACCGGGAGGCGGCGACTGGTTTTGTAGCCTGGAGTGCAGCGTCCCAGCCGGGGAACCTTGGCGATGGGCTTTGGACTGGGAGCAGAGGAACTGACCACGGCTTCTGACACAGCACAAGCATGGGACACGGGCCTAACCCTCGGGGGCAAGCTCAACCCAGCCAATGCACACAGGCTGCACACCCCTCAGGAATCTCAGATAAAAAAGTCATCACCAAACAAGATAAGTAACTTTGTCTATATTCCAGGGTGCTACTCTCTCTTATTTATCTGAACCCTCCCCTCCGCTTCCCAGGCGGCTTCATTAACATTGGAATTTCCTGAGCCAGAGAGTGAACTGCTCTGCGGTTTTTCTTTTCTTTTTTGGTCTTTTCCTAACCCATGCTCATGGCCTGAGAGAAGCAGCTACAAAAAACCCAGGGACCAAAAATGCTTCCCTAATTGGACTAAAAATACAGAACCAGCTCCAGCAAAGCGTATGTGATCCACAGTCTTGGGCTTTCATCCCTACAGGGAACAAGGTGGCTATTATAATGCAAAGGCAATTCTGATAGGGATCTGACTGTAATTGTTTTAGCAGATTACTGGAAAGACAAGTTTCCCAGGTCTGATATCTCTGCGTATTCAACAGAGCCCTCACTGACCCACAATGGGGAACTGAGAGCTGAAGCTACCCCCAGACCACCTAGCCTCCTGCCTTAGGGGTCTAAGGAGGGTGACACCTACCAATCTGTAGAGGTACTTGCACTGGGTGCCTAAGGTACAGCTGCAGAGCCCACCCACCAAAGTGCTTTAGGAATAGAGACACACCTAACTTGCTGGTATGTGGGGGAAGCCTGTCAGCATCCCGACCCTCCTGGAGTGTGAACCCCTGCTGCTACTAGAATTTGGTGCACACAACTCTCACCACTACTTCTCTAGGTGGATAGGTGACAGTCTGCACCACACACTTGATGACCCAAAACCAGATTCTACTCAAGAATAGTGAATGGACTCTTAGGCTTATATATCTGGTAACAGCCCAAAACAGCTGGTAATAGGACATAAGTGATTCAAGGGCTACAACAATCAAGACAGAGCAATCTAGTAGTCCATTTACGTATACTGAAAGAAAACAAAACAAGATAAGACTCAGTGAGCAAATATAGAATAAATCACTACAATATCTTAGAGATGGCTCGGAAACAGCAGTCCATATCAAACCACATAAAGAAGCAGATCATGATTGCTTCTACAACTCCCCAAACTAAAGAATCAAAATCTTTCCCAAATGAAGATACAATCCTGGAATTGCCAGATGCAGAATATAAAAAACTAATTACAGAATGCTTTAAGACATCAGGGATGATCTCAGAAATGAAATAAGGGAATCTACAGAAAATTCCAAGGAACACACTGATAAAGCAGTTGAAGAAATCAAAAAGATTATTCAAGAACATAGTGGAAAAATTAATCCATAGAGAGACAGCATTCAGAAATCCAAAAGATTAACAGTAAAATTACAGAATTAGACAACACAATAGGAAGTCAGAGGACGAGACTTGAGCAATTGGAATGCAGAGTGGGGGATCTGGAGGACAAGGGAATGGACACCAATATAGCTGAAAAAAAAATCAGATAAAAGAATTAAAAAAAATGAAAAAACCCTAAGAATCATGTGGGACTCTATCAAGAAGGATAACTTGCGTGTGATTGGAGTCCCAGAACAGGGAGGGATAACAGAAAATACAGAGAGAATAGTTGAAGATCTGTTGGCAGAAAACTTCCCTGACATTATGAAAGACGAAAGGATATCTATCCAAGATGCTCATTGAACCCCATTTAAGATTGATCCAAAAAGAAAATCACCAAGACATATTATCATCAAACTTGCCAAAACCAAAGATAAAGAGAAAATTTTAAAAGCAACCAGGGAGAAAAGAAAGGTCTCCTATAAAGGAGAATCAATAAGAATAAGTTCAGACTACTCAGCAGAAACCATGAGGCAAGAAGGCAATGGGATGACATATATAGAGCATTGAAGGAGAAAAACTGCCAGCCAAGGATCGTATATCCAGCAAAACTCTCTCTCAAATATAAAGGCAAAATTAAAACATTTACAGATAAACACAAGCTTAGAGAATTTGCAAAAACCAAACCAAAGCTACAAGAAATACTAAAGGAAATTGGTCAGAAAACCAATAATATCAGGTACCAGCACAACACGAGGTCACAGAACAGAACATCCTGATATGAACTCAAATAGGGAAATCAAAAAAACAAATTAAGATTAATTTTAAAAAGAAAAAAATGCCCAAAACAGGGAGTCACTGAAGTCAATATGTAAAAGATCACAATAATCAAAAAGAGGGACTAAATACAGGAAGCATAGAACTGCCAAATGGAGAGGGAAACAAGGCGATATAGGACAACACAAGTTAGGTTTTTACTTAGAAAAATAGGGGTAAATATTAAGGTAACCACAAAGAGGTATAACAACTCCATAACTCAAAATAACAACCAAGAAAAACATAACGACTCAGCAAACATAAAGTCAAATACTATGAAAATGAGGAACACACAATTTACAAAGAAAAACGTCTCAGCACAGAAAAAGTAAGTGGAAAAATGAAATTGTCAACAACACACACAAAAAGGCATCCAAATGACAGCACTAAACACATACTTATTTATAATTATGCTGAATGTAAATGGACTAAATGCACCAATAAAAAGACAGAGTCTCAGACTGGATAAAGAAACACGATCCGTCTATATGCTGCCTACAAGAGGCACACCTTAGACTCAGAGACAAAAACAAACAAAAACTCAAAGGATGGAAAAAAAATGTATCAAGCAAACAACTACCAAAAAAGAGCAGGAGTAGCAATATTAATTTCTGACAAAATAGGCTTTAAAGTTAAATCCACCACAAAGGACAAAGAAGGACACTACATAACGGTTAAAGGGACAATTGACCAGGAAGATATAACCATATTAAATATTTATGCACCCAATGACAGGGCTGCAAGATACATAAAACAAACTTTAACAGAACTGAAAAATGAGATAGACACCTCCACAATTATAGTAGGAAACTTCAACACCCCACTTTTGGGGAAGGACAGGACTTCCAGTTAGAAGCTCAATAGAGACACGGAAGACCTAATTGCTACAATCAACCAACTTGACCTCATAGACTTATACAGAACACTCCACCCAACAGCTGCAAAGTATACTTTCTTTCTAGCGCACCTGGAACTTTCTCTAGAATAGACCACATATTAGATCATAAAACAAACCTCTGCAGAATCCAAGACATTGAAATATTACAAAGCATCTTCTCAGACCAAAAGGCCATAAAAGTGGAAATCAATAACAGAAAAATCAGGGAAAAGAAATCAAATACTTGGAAACTGAACAATATCCTGCTCAAAAAAGACTGGGTTATAGAAAACATTAAGGACGGAATAAAAAAATTCATAGAATGCAACGAGAATGAAAACAACTCCTATCAAAACTTCTGGGACACAGCAAAAGCAGTTCTCAGAGGTCAATTTATATCGATAAATGCACACATACATAAAGAAGAAAGAGCAAAAAGCAGAGAACTGTCCCTACACTGGAACAAATAGAATGTGAGCAACAAAAGAATCCATCAGGCACTAGAAGAAAACAAATAATAAAAATTAGAGCTGAACTAAATAAATTAGAGAACAGAAAAACAATTGAAAGAATTAACAAAGCCAAAAGGTGGTTCTTTGAAAAAATTAACAAAATTGTTAAACCATTGGCCGGACTGACTAAAGAAATACAGGAAACAAATAATCCAAATAAGAAATGAGATGGGCAACATCACAACAGACCCAACTGAAATTAAAAGA
This sequence comes from Loxodonta africana, assembly GCF_030014295.1. Taxonomy (NCBI): domain Eukaryota; kingdom Metazoa; phylum Chordata; class Mammalia; order Proboscidea; family Elephantidae; genus Loxodonta; species Loxodonta africana. The sequence goes on along the minus strand of NC_087369.1, from coordinate 119,162,520 downwards.
ATCGTATCAGATTATTACAAAAAATTGTACTCTAACAAATTTGCAAACCTAGAAGAAATGGATGAATTCCTAGGAAAACACTACCTACCTAAACTAACACAATCAGAAGTAGAACAACTAAATAGACTCATAACAGAAAAAGAGATTGAAAAGGTAATCAAAAAACTCCCAACAAAAAAAAAAAGCCCTGGCCCGGACAGCTTCATGGCAGAGTTCTACCAAACTTTCAGAGAAGAGTTAACACCACTGCTACTAAAGGTATTTCAAAGCATAGAAAATGACGGAATACTACCAAACTCATTCTATGAAGCCACCATATCCCCAATACCAAAACCAGGTAAAGACATCACAAAAAAAGAATACTACAGACCTATATCCCTCAGGAGCATAGATGCAAAAATTCTCAACAAAATTCTAGCCAATAGAATTCAACAACATATCAAAAAAATAATCCACCACAACCAGGTGGGATTTATACCAGGTATGCAAGGCTGGTTTAATATTAAAAAAAAACATTAATGTAATCCACCATATAAATAAAACAAAAGACAAAAACCACATGATCTTATCAATTGATGCAGAAAAGGCATTTGACAAAGTCCAGCACCCATTCATGATAAAAACTCTCAGCAAAATAGGAATTGAAGGAAAATTCCTCAACATAATAAAGGAAATCTATACAAAGCCAACAGCCAACATCACCTTAAATGGAGAGAGCCTGAAAGCATTTCCCTTGAGAACGGGAACCAGACAAGGATGCCCTTTATCACCACTCGTATTCAACACTGTGCTAGAGGTCCTAGCCAGAGGAATTAGGCTAGACAAAGAAATAAAGGGCATCCGGATTGGCAAGGAAGAAGTAAAATTATCTCTATTTGTAGATGACATAATCTTATACACAGAAAACCCTAAAGAATCCTCAAGGAAGCTACTGAAATTAATAAGAGAGTTCAGCAGAGATCAGGATACAGGATAACCATACAACCCAGAAATCCCACTCCTCAGAATATACCCTAGAGAAATAAGAGCCTTTACACGAACAGATATATGCACACCCATGTTTATTGCAGCTTTGTTTACAATAGCAAAAATCTGGAAGCAACCAAGGTGTCCATCAACGGATGAATGGGTAAATAAATTATGGTATATTCACACAATGGAGTACTATGCATCAATAAAGAACAGTCACGAATCTGTGAAACATTTCATAACATGGAGGAACCTGGAAGGCATTATGCTGAGTGAAATTAGTCAGAGGCAAAAGGTCAAATATTGTATAAGACCACTATTACAAGATCTTGAGAAATAGTATAAACTGAGAAGAACACATACTTTTGTGGTTACGAGGGGGGGAGGGAGGGAGCGGGGGAAAGGGTTATTTACTGATTAGTTAGTAGATAAGAACTACTTTAGGTGAAGGGAAGGACAATACTCAATACACGGAAGGTCAGCTCAACTGGACTGGACCAAAAGCAAAGAAGTTTCCGGGATAAACTGAATGCTTCAAAGGTCAGCGGAGCAAGGGTGGGGGTTTGGGGACTATGGCTTCAGGGGACTTCTAAGTCAATTGGCAAAATAATTCTATTATGAAAACATTCTGCACCCCACTTTGAAGTGTGGCATCTGGGGTCTTAAATGCTAACAAGCAGCCATCTAAGATGCATCAATTGGTCTCAACCCACCTGGATCAAAGGAGAATGAAGAACACCAAGGTCACACGATAACTATGAGCCCAAGAGACAGAAAGGGCCACATGAACCAGAGACTTACATCATCCTGAGACCAGAAGAACTAGATGGTGCCCGGCTACAACCGAAGACTGCCCTGACAGGGAGCACAACAGAGAACCCCTGAGGGAGCAGGAGATCAGTGGGATGCAGATCCCAAATTCTCATAAGAAGACCAGACTTAATGGTCTGACTGAGACTAGAGGAATCCCGGTGGTCATGGTCCCCAAACCTTCTGTTGGCCCAGGACAGGAACCAGTCCCAAAGACAACTCATCAGACATGGAAGGGACTGGTTGGAGAGAGATGCTGACGAAGAGTGAGCTACTTGTATCAGGTGGACACTTGAGACTGTGTTGGCATCTCCTGTCTGGAGGGGAGATAGGAGGGTAGAGAGGGTTAGAAACTGGCAAAATCGTCATGAAAGGAGAGACTGGAAGGAGGGAGCGGGCTGAGTCATTAGGAGGAGAGTAAGTGGGAGTATGGAGTAAGGTGTATATAAGCTTATATGTGACAGACTGACTTGATTTGTAAACTTCCACTTAAAGCACAATAAAAATTATTGAAAAATAAAGAACTATAGAGTTAATCTTAAAGACAGAAGAACAAAAATAAATATTACATACTAAAACAGATAAACATTAACCAGTGGTCAAACAAACAAAAACTGGTTACACATTGGCAGCACATCTACTTTATGAGAAACGTTAAATGCAGTTCTTCATGCAGAAGGAATAGAAAACAGAAACCTGCATCTACAAAAAGAAATAAAGGGAAATAGAACGGGGAAAAAAATTAAAGTAATAATAATTGCTCTAAAATATAACTGCCTAAAGCAAAAATAGTAGCAAGGTATTATGTGTTTATACACATGTAATAAAAGAGTATTTGGCAATAATAGTACTAAAAATGGAAAAGAATTGGAAATATATTGTTTTAAGGTCCTAAGAATACATGAGAAGTGGTATAATATTATTTGCAGGTAGACTCTGAATAACTAGAGGTATATTCTAAACTACAGAGCAATCATAATCTGAATTTTTAAAAGAGACGTAATTCTATATAGATATATAGAATAATTAGAATCATAAAATTCTCAATTAAACTAAGAAAAGAAAGAAAAAGAGAAAAATAAATAATGAACAAATACCAAGAAAACCAACTCAAACTCGTTGCCTTCAAGTCTATTGCAACTCATAGCAGATTGGAGAGTTTTAATTCAACCTTATTAATAATCATATTAATAATCACATCCCCCACGTGTCTGTCAGTTTGTCATACTGTGGAGGCTTGTGTGTTGCTATGATGCTGGAAGCTATTCCACCAGTATTCAAATATCAGCAGGGTCACCCACGGAGGATAGGTTTCAGCTGAGCTGCCAGACTAAGACCGACCAGGAAGAAGGACCCCACAATCTACTTCTGAAAAGAGTTAGCCAGTGAGAATCTTAGGAAAAGGAGCAGAACATTGTCTAATATAGTGCCGGAAGATGAGCCCCCCTGGTTGGAAGGCACTCAAAAGATGACTGGGGAAGAGCTGCCTCCTCAAAGTGGTGTTGACCTTAATGATGTGAATGGAGTAAAGCTTTCGGGACCTCCATTTGCTGATATGGCATGACTCAAAATGAGAAGAAACAGCTGCAAACATCCATTAATAATCAGAACCTGGGATGTATGAAATATGAATCTAGGAAAATTGGAAATTGTCAAAAACTAAATGGAACACATGAACATCAATATCCTAGGCATTAGTGAGCTGAAATGGACTGGTACTGGCCATTTTAAATCAGATAACCATATAGTCTACTATGCTGGGAATGACAACTTGAAGAGGAATGGTGTTGCATTCATCATCAAAAAGAACATTTCAAGATCTATCCTGAAGTACAACGCTGTCAGTGATAGGATAATGTCCATACGCCTACAAGGAAGACCAGTTAATACGACTATTAATCAAACTTAAGCACCAACCACTAAGGCTAAAGATGAAGAAATTGAAGATTTGTATCAGCTTCTGCAGTCTGAAATTGCAGGATGCATTGATAATGACTGGTGATTGGAATGTGAAAGCTGGAAAAAAAGAAGGATCGGTAGTTGGAAAATACGGCCTTGGTGATAGAAACAATGCTGGAGATCGAATGATAGAATTATGCAAGACCAGTCACTTCATTGCAAATATCGTTTTTCACCAACATAAATAGCGACTATACACATGGACCCCACCAGATGGAATATATAGGAATCAAATCAACTACATTTGCGGAAAAAGACAATGGAAAAGCTCAATATCATCAGTCAGAAGAAGGCCAGGGGCCAACTGTGGATGACCATCAATTGCTCATGTGCAAGTTCAAGCTGAAGCTGAAGAAAATCAGAGCAAGTCCACAAGAGCCAAAATACTACCTTGAGTATATCCCACCTGAATTTAGAGACCATCTCAAGAATAGATTTGACGCGTTGAACACTAACAACCGAAGACCAGAGTTGTGGAATAACATCAAGGATATCATACACGAAGAAAGCAAGAGGTCATTGAAAAGACAGGAAAGAAAGAAAAGACCAAGACGGATGTCAGAAGAGACTCTAAAATTTGCTCTCGAACGTCGAGTAGCTAGCTAAACCAAAAGGAAGAAATGATGAATTAAGAGAACTGAACAGATTTCAAAGGGCAGCTTGAAAAGAGAAAGTGAAGTGTTATAATGACATGTTCAAAGAGTTGGAGATAGAAAACCAAAAGGGAATAACACACTTGGTGTTTCTCAAGCTGAAAGAACTGAAGAAAAAATTTAAGCCTTGAGTTGCAATAGTGAAGGAACTATGGGGAAAATATTCTAAAACACAGGAAACATCAAAAGAAGATGGAAGGAATACACAGAGTCATTATACCAAAAAGAATTAGTCAATGTTCAACCATTTCAAGAGGTAGCATATGATTAGGAACCAATGGGACTGAAGGAAGAAGTCCTGCACTGATGGCATTGGCGAAAAACAAGGTTCCAGGAACTGACAGAATATCAACTGAAATGTTTCAACAAATGAATGCAGCACTGAAAGTGCTCACTCGTCTATGCCAAGAAATGTGGAAGACAGCTTCCTGGCCAACTGACTGGAAGTGATCCATATTTATGCCTATTCCCAAGAAAGGTGATCCAACCGAATGTGGAAATTATAGAACCATATCATTAATATCACATGCAAGCAAAATTTTGCTGAAGATCATTCAAAAGCAGCTGCAACATTATATTGACAGGGAACTGCCAGAAATTCAGGCCAGATTCAGAAAAGGAAGTGGAACCAGGAATATCATTGCTGATGTCAGATGGATCCTGGCTGAAAGCAGAGAATACCAGAAGGATGTTTACCTATATTTTATTGACTATGCAAAGGCATTTGACTGTGTGGATCATAACAAATTATGGATGACATTACAAAGAATGGGAATTCCAGAACACTGAATTGTGCTCATGAGCAACCTGTACATAGATCAAGAGGCAGCTGTTTGTACAGAACAAGGGGACGTTGAGTGGTTTAAATCAGGAAAGGTGTGCATCAGAGGTGCATCATTTCACCATACCTGCTCAATCTGTATGCTGAGCAAATAATCCAATAAGCTTGACCATATGAAGAAGAATGGGGCATCAGGATTGGAGAAAGACTTATTAGCAACCTGTGTCATGCAGATGACACAACCTTGCTTGCTGAAAGTGAAAGGACTTGAAGCACTTACTAATGAAGATCAAAGACCACAGCCTTCAGTATGGATTACATCTCAACGTAAAGAAAGCAAAAATCCTCACAACTGGACCAATAAGTCATATCATGATAAAGGGAGAAAGACTGAAGTTGTCACGGACTTCATTTTACTTGGATCCACAATCAACACTTATGGAAGCAGCAGTTAAGAAATCAAAAGATGCATTGCATTGGGCAAATCTGCTGCAAAGGACCTCTTTAAAATGTTGAAAAGCAAGGATGTCACCTTGAAGACTAAGGTGCACCTGACTCAAGCCATGGTATTTTCAATTGCATCATATGCATGTGAAAGCTGGACAATGAATAAGGAAGAATGAAGAAGAATTGGCGCCTTTGAATTGTGGGGTTGATGAAGAATGTTGAATATACCATGGCCTGCTAAAAGAATGTACAAATCTGTCTTGGAAGAAGTACAACCAGAACGTTCCTTAGGAGCAAGAATGGCGAGACTGCATCTTATATACTTTGAACGTGCTGTCAGGAGGGATCAGTCCCTGGAGAAGGACATCATGCTTGGTAAAGTACAGGGTCAGCGGAAAAGAGGAAGACCCTCAAAGAGATGGATTGACACAGCGGTTGCAACAATGGGCTCAAGCATAGCAACGACTGTAAGGACGGTGCAGGAACAGGCAGCAGTTCGTTCTGTGGTACATAGAGTCGTTATGAGTTGGAACCAACTCGACGCCACCTTAACAACAACGACAATGATCACATCCACCACTCTTCTGTCAGTTTATCTTACTGTGGTGGCTTGCGCATTATTGTAATAGTGGAAGTTATGCCACTGATATTTCTAGTATCAGCAGGGCCACACAAGGTGGACAGGTATCAGCTGCGATTTCAGCCTAAGACAGACTAGGAAGAAGGACCTGGTGATCTACTTCCAAAAAAATTGGCCAATAAAACATTATGAATAGCAGTGGAACATTGTCTGATATAATGTCAGAAGATTAGCCCCTCAGGTTGGAATGCACTCAAAATATGACTGGGAAAGAACTGCTTCCTCAAAGTAGAAAAAACAAAAAAGAAAACCTGTTGCTGTCCAGTTGATTCCGACTCATAGCAACCCTGTAGAACAGAGAAGAACTGCCTCATAGAGTTTTCAAGGAGTGTCTGGTGGATTTGAACTGCTAACCTTCTGGTTAGCAGCCATAGCACTTAACCACTATGCCACCAGGGTTTCCCCTCAAAGTAGAGACGACCTTAATGACTTGGATAGAGTTAAAACGCTTTCAGGACCTTCATTTCCGGATGTGGCACAATTGAAAATGAGAAGAAACAGCTGCAAACATCCAATAGTAATTGAAACATGGAATGTATGAAGGAAGAATGTATGAAGGAAGAATCCAGGAAAATTAGAAGTCTTCAGAAATGAAATGAATTGCACAAAGATTGATATCCTAGGCATTAGTGGGCTGAAATGGACTAGTATTGGTTATTTTGAATCAGACAAATGGTGTCACATTCATTGTCAAAAAGAGTATTCCAAGATTTATCCTGAGGTACAACACTGTAAGTGATAGGATAATATTCACATGCCTACAAGAAAAAACAGTTAATATGACTATTATTCAAATTTATGCACCAACCACTAACGCCAAAGGTAAAGAAACTGACGATTTTTACCAACATCTGCAGTCTGAAATTGATTAAACGTGCAATCAAGATGCATTGATAATTACTGGTGATTGGAATGCACAGGTTGGAAACAGAGAAGAAGGATCAGTAGTTGGAAAATATGGCCTTGGTGGTAAAAACAATGCTAGAGATCATATGATAGAATTTTTCAAGAACAACACCCTATACATTGGAAATAAGATTTTTTACAAACATAAATGGTGACTGTACCTGTGGACCTTGCTAAATGGAGTAGACAGGAATCAAATCAACATTTGTGGAAAGCGACAATGGAGAAGCTCAACATCATCAGTAAAACAAGGCCAGGGGTTGACTGCAGAACAATCAATTGTTCCTATGAAGTTCAAGTTGAAGAAAATTAAAACAATTCCAAGAGAGTCAAAGTATGACCTTGAGTGTATCCCACCTGAATTTAGAGACCATCTCAAAAGTAGATTTGAGGCATTGAACACTAATATCTGAAGACCAGATGAGTTATGGGATCACATCAAGGACATGATAGATGAAGAAACCAAAAGGTCATTTAAAAGACAGGAATTTAAAAAAGGCCAAAATGAATGTCAGAAAAGACTCTGAAACTTGCTCTTGAACCTAGTGTAACTAAAGCAAATGGAGGAAAGGATGAAGTAAAACAGTTGAACAGAAGATGTCAAAGGGAAGATCAAGAAGACAAAGTAAAGAATTATAATGAAATATGTAAAGACCAAAGTTCAAAAAAAACAAAAAGGAACAACATGCTTGGCATTTTTCAAGCTGAAAGAACTGAAGAAAATTTCCAAGTCTTGGGTTGCGATGTTGTAGGGTTTAACTGTGTGGTTTAAAATTAAGAGAGGTGTGAGTCAGGGTTGCATCCTTTCACCATACTTTTTCAATCTGTATGCAGCAAATAATCCAAGAAGCTGGACTATATGAAGAAGAATGCAGCATCAGGACTGAAGCAAGATGCATTAACAACCTGTAATATGCAGATGCCACAACTTTGCTTGCAGAAAGTGAAGAGGACTTGAAGCACTTACTGATGAAAATCAAAGACTACAGCATTCACTATGGATTACGGTTCAACATAAAGAAAACAAAAATCCTCACAACTGGACCAATAAACATCATCATGATAAACAGAAAAATGATTAAAGTTGTCAAGTATTTCATTTTACTTGGATACACAACCTTTGCCCGTGGAAGCAGCAGTCAAGAAATTAGACGATGTATTGCATTGGGCATATCTGTTGCAAAAGAAGTCTTTAAAGTGTTAAAAAGCAAAGATGTCACTTTGAGGAGTAAAGTGCTCCTGATCCAAGCCATGGTATTTTCAATCACCTCAATCATGTGAAAGCTGGACAATGAATAGGGGACATTGAAGAGAATTGATGCCTTTGAATTATGGTGTTGGTGAAGAATATTAAATACACCATGCACTGCCAGAAGAAGGAAAATATCAGTCCTTTAGGAAGTACAGACATAATGCTCCTTAGAAGTGAGGATGGTGAGACTTAGTTCAAAGTACTTTGGACATGTTATCATGAGGAACCATTCACTGGAGAACATCATGCTTGGTAAAGGAGGGGGTCAGACAAAAAGAGGACGACCTTCAAGGAGATGGATTGACATAGTGGGTGCTATAAAGAGCTCAAGCATGACAATGATTGTGAGGATGGCGCACGATCTAGCAGAGTTTCCTTTTGTTGTGCACAGGGTCACTATGAGTTAGAACAGGCTCAATGGCACCTAACAACAACAACAAACAATAATCACATTAAATGTGAATGGTCTAAGCACACCAGTTAAAAGACGTAATTTGAAAATTATTACACATTTTTTAGATTGAATACAAAGCAAGACTCAACAATATGCTGTCTACAACAAACTCGTTTTAAAAATAAAGACATGTTAGAGGTAAAATGATCAATAAAGATATGCCATGCAAACACTAACCAATAGAAAGCTGGAATAACTTTATTAATATCAGATAAGGCAAACTTCAGAAGAAGGAATATTATTAGGGCTAAAGAGAAACATTACATTGAGAGAAAGAGGACAATTTTCCAAAAAGATATATAGTAATCCTAAACTTTTATGCCATTAACAACAGAGTTTCAAAACACAAGTCAAAAACTGACAGAACTTAAAGATGAAACAGGCAAATCCACAAATATAGTCGGAGACTTTGACATTCCTCTCTCAAAAGCTGGTAGAAAAAAGAGGCAGAAATTCAATAAGAATATATATGAGTTCAATAGTACTTTCAACCAACTTGATCTACTTGACATTCAGAGAGCAGTCCACCCAACAAAGGCTGGCTACACATTTTCTCAAGTAAACATGGAACATTCAGTAAGATTATATGTATTATGATCCCTAAGAGAAAACTTAACAAATTTTTTAAATTAATCATGTAGAGTTTTAGTCTTTGATCAAAAGAAAGTTAAACCACAAATGAATAGTAGAAAGGTACCAAGACAATCTCCAATTGTTTGGATTTTTTTTTAAGTGAGTCCAAATTAACACTTGGGTCAAAATGGGAGACTCCAAGAAAATTTAAACAAATGTTTTGAACTGAACTAAAATGGAAATTCAAAGTATCAAATTTTTCACGAAGAAGTTAACACAATGCTTAGAGGAAATTTTATAAGATTAAATGCTTACATTATAAAGACAGGAAGTTATCCTCAGTGCAGTTAATTACTTTTGTGTGTGGCCTTTTCAGCCATGTGCTTGTAACTCCCACCCAAGTGATTGTGTGATAGGGTAATTGTGGCCCACCGAGGGGATTGGTCAGTTTTGCCTTAAAAGAGAGCCAATTCCAGAGCAAGAGGAGCAGCTCATCACCACCAAGGAGGGAGAGACCCAGCAGCAGGAGATGGTATGATGGACTTCCTGGTCCAAGGAGTGAGAAAGCTGAGTGCCTTTGGGCAGAGATTGAGGGCCAGAGAGAGATGTTCCTGCAAACCCAGCTGGGGAGAGGCTATCCTGATGAAGAACTGTATCCTGAGTGTTCTTGAGCCTGAACTGTAACTGTTACTTCCCTAATAAACCCTATAATTGTATTATCTATGAGTTCTGTGTGGCCATTGCAATGAATTGTTGAATCCAGTGGAGAGTGCTGTGGGAGGGACAGTTGGTGTCAGACTTAGTAAAGATAGGGGAGGGAGGAGTCTTGTCTGGCCTCTGCCTCATGGAAATCAGCCTTGTGGTAGTTCTCCTTACCCTTGTGGAATTGGAGGAAGTCAGACACTGCCCCCAAGCTGTTTTTACAGTTGGTGTCAGCAGTGGGATTTGTTGCAATGATCCAGACTTGTGGAAACATGGAACTTTGTAAGAGAATGAAGGGGCTTGGAAAGTGAAACTTGTTTTTTTGGATGCTTGCTTTGGTTTCTGTTACCTGTAATGGCTGAAAAGGTGCACCTGAAGTGCCCTGGGACAAAAGCCAGGCCACATAAGCAGGATGATTGATAGATGTCAGGGTCTTCTGATCCCAAGCAGTTAGAAACCTGATGTGCGCACACCATAGTTAACAAATCCTCGCCCAGACGGGCCACTTGCCAGAAAACCCTGCATAGGCCTATGAATAAACATAAATCTTTTTCCCCTTCAAAAGCCTTTAAAAATCCATGTAAGTTCTTTGTTCTGAGAGATGGGGTAAGCATTGCCTAGGCCCTCCTCATCTCCGCTTGCAAGCCTCTTTTCATAAGGCTTTTTTTTTTTTTTTGGCTTGTGTGGAAAAATTCTCCATGTCTCACCTGTTCATTCTTGACCAGTGAGAAGAAAGAACCTTCTTTATTTTTAAATTAATTTTTATTGCACTTTAAGTGAAAGTTTACAAATCAGGTCAGTCTTTCATGCAAAAAATTTACATACACCTTGCTATACACTCCTAATTGTTCTCCCTCTAATGAGATAGCACAGTACTTCCCTCCACTCTCTCTCCTCGTGTCCATTTGGGTAGCTGCTGGACCCCTCTGCCCTCTAATCTCCCCTCCAGATAGGAGATGCCAAAACAGTCTCATGTGTCCACTTGATCCAAGAAACTCATTCTTCACCAGTATCATTTTCCATCCCCTATTCCAGTCCAATCCCTGTCTGAAGAGTTGACTATTCCAGTCCAATCCCTGTCTGAAGAGTTGACTTTGGGAATGGTTCCTTCCCTGTGCTAACAGTAGGTCTTGGGTCCATGGCCTCTGGTGTCCCTCCATTCCCAGTCTGACCATTAAGTCTGGTCTTTTTACGAGAATTTGGGGTCTGCATCCCACTGCTCTCCTGCTCCCTCAGGGTTTCTCTGTTGAGTTCTCTTTCCCTGTCAGGGTAGTCATCAGTTGTGGCCAGGCATGACTGAGCTCATTTGGTCTCAGGCTGATGTAGTCTCTGGTTTATGTGGTCCTTTCTGTCTCTTAGGCTCATAATTACTTTGTCTTTGGTGTTCTTCATTCTTCTTTGTTCCAGGTGGGTTGAGACCAATTGATGCATCTTAGATGGCCGCTTGCTACTGTTTAAGACCCCAGATGCCACTCTCCAAAGTGGGATGCAGAATGTTTTCTTTACAGATTTTATACCAATTGACTTAGGTGACCTCTGAAACCCTGGTCCTCAAACCCCCGCCCCTGCTATGCTGGCCTTTGAAGTATTCAGTTTATTCAGGAAACTGCTTTTGGTTTAGTCCATTTGTGGTGACCTCTCTTGTATTGTGTATTGTCTTTCCCTTCACCTAAAATGAAACTAATCTGATATCTAATTAGCGAATACCCCTCTCCTTTCCTCCCTCTCTCCCCCCTCTCGTAACCATCAAAGAATATTTTCTTCCCTGCTTAAACTGTTTCTCCAGTTTTTACAATAGTGGTATTATACAATATTTGTCCTCTTACAATTGACTGATTTCACTCAGCATAATGTCTTCCAGATTTCTCCACTTAATTAAATGTTTCGTGGATTCAACATTGTTCTTTATCTATGTATAGTATTCCATTGTGTGAATATACCATAGTTTATGTATCCATTCATCCATTGATGGGCACCTTGGTTGCTTCCAGCTTTTTGCTATTGTAAACAGTGCTGCAATAAACATGGGTGTGCATATATATGTTCATGTAAAGGCTCTTATTTCTCTAGGACATATTCCAAGAAGTGGGGTTGCTGGATCGTATGGTAGTTCTATTCTTAGCTTTTTAAGGAAGCACCAAGTCGATTTCCAAAGTGGTTGTACCATTTTACATTCCCACCAGCAGTGTATAAGTGTTCCGGTCTCTCCACAACCTCTCTAACATTTATTATTTTGTGTTTTTTGGATTAATGCCAGCCTTGTTGGAGTGAGATGGAATCTCATTGTAGTTTTGATCTGCATTTCTCTAATGGCTAATGATCGTGAGCATTTCCTCATGTATCTGTTAGCCACCTGAATGTCTTCTTTAGTGAAGTGCCTGTTTATATCCTTTGCCCATTTTTAAATTGGGTTATCTTTTTGTGGTTGACCTTTAGCAGAATCATGTAGATTTTAGAGATCAGGCGCTGGTCAGAAATGAAGATCCTTCTTCAATTAAAGGCAGAGGCAACAGCAACACCTGAAGTGCTGGGAGGTGTGTGTGAACTCTCCAGCCTGAGGCTATGACCCATAGTAACCTAGCTTGGATACTAGGGATGAGCTGACCAGAACACTACCGAACAAAGCAAAAGATGTTTGACACTGTCAGCTTGTGTAGATTGCTGCATTTTGATGGCTTACTCTGGATTGGACTTTTTTTGTGGATGTAGATGCCCAAAGTTCCAACTGAACCTCAAGCTTCTTCGAGACCAAAGGAACATTCTTGTCTCCTCAGAGAACTGGTTTGATAGAGACAGGCAATTTAAACACTGGCTATCTAAAAATGGAGGAGATAAAGGTATGAATTGGCTGTATTACATGCTTTCATGAGTGTCCTTACATTAAATGAGGGGGACCAGGGAGGATCCCCACTAAATAGATTGCTCTTTTCCTGATGAGTGTGTGGAAGAGAGGATGGGGAAAGATGTTGATAGAATTATATGATTGAGCTGTGAGTGCTTATTGTTAAAAGGGTTAATTGTGATTGTAAAAACTGTAATTGTAGAAGCTATAACTGTGAGTCGACTGGGGCAAGGGAGTACTGCTGGACTGGAATACAGGGGCGAGCTTAAGTTCCTTAAAGGATTTGCTTATGCTGATACCTCGTGGGGCTCAGAGCAAGGGAATAATCCTCTCAGTTAAATTTTATCAGAGACCAGAAAAAATGAAGATGAGACGAACTGTTGGAGAGCCTGACCAAATCATATGGACACCTGCAGCAAACCTGAACCTCACCCAGTGGCCTCTTTGCTCTATTAAGAGACTAATTGTTAATGACTGTTTTGGACTGGTTAAATGGGAGGGGACAGTTATCCTCCAAATATGAAAGAACCATGGCTAGAACAGCCAGGAGGTGGCCTGCAGTGCAATTAATTACTTTGGTGTGTGGCCTTTTCAGCCATGTGCTTGTAACTCCCACCCAGATGATTGTGTGATAGAATAATTATGGCCCACCAAGGGGATTGGTCAGTTTTGCCTTCAAATAGATCCAATAATAGAGCAGGAGGAGGAGCCTACCACCATCAAGGAGGGAGAGACCCAACAGCAGGAGATGGTGTGATGGGCTTCCTGGCCCATGAAGAGAGAAAGCTGAGCGTCTTTGGGCAGAGACTAAGGGCCAGGGAGAGGTGTGCCTGGAAGCATAGCTGGGGAGAGGCTATCTTAATGGAAGAACTGTATTCTGAGTGCTTTTGAGCCTGAATTATAACTGTTACTTCCCTAATAAACCCCATAATTGTGAGTATGATCTGTGGGTTCTGTGTGGCCATTGCAACAAATTATTGAACCCAGTGGAGAATGCTGTGGGAGGGATGGTTGGTGTCAGACTTAGTTCAGATGGAGGAGGCTTGTCTGGCCTCCACCTCATGGGATTCAGCCTTGTGCTGTTAGTTTTGGTTCTCCTTCCCCCTTGTGGAGTTGTTGGAGGAGATCAGACACTGCCTCCAAGCCATTTTTACAGTATCAAACTAGATTGTTAAACTGCCATTTTAAGAAACTAAAGAAAATATGAGTCAATTATTCCAAAAGCAACCAAAAGGAAGGAATTAATAAAAAGAAAATATCAATGAAATTAAAAACAGGGAAACAACAGAGAAAATCAAGGAAACCAAAATCTGGTCCTTTGACTATATCAATAAAACTGATAAACCTTGTGGCCGACTGACAAAGAAAAAAAAAAAAGGTAGACACAAATTACTAACATCAGAAAAAGAAGAGGGGACATCACTATTGACTATACCAAAATCAAACTAAACCTATTGCCATTGAGTCAATTCCAACTCATAGTGAGCCTATAGGGCAAAGTAGAACTGCCCCACAGAGTTTCCAAGGAGAGGCTGGTGGATTCAAATTGCCAACATTTTGGTTAGCAGCCTAGCTCTTAACCCCTGTGACTGGCCATAGAGACATTAAAATATTAATACAATACTACTCTATACCTTTAAATTTGATGACTTCGATGAAATTGATAAATTTCTTGAGAAACACAAACTACCAAAACTGATTCAAGGAGAAATAGATAATATGAATAACTATACCTATTAAACAAACGGAATTTATGGTTTAAAACATTCAAAAAAAGAAAACACTAGGCCCAGATAGTTTCATTGGCAAATTGTACCAAAAGATAAAGAAGAAATAATACTAATTCTAGGCAAGCTCTTTCAGAAAATAGGGAAGTAAGTACATGCTTCTCAACTCCTTTTGGAAAGTGAACATTACCCTGAAAGCAATACTAGACAAAGACACAGGAGTTTCTATTGAGAGGGCCTGTAACCTGTGAATACCTTAGTGGAAATAAGCAAATCCAGTGCCCAGATCAAGGAGCCCTGGTGGCAAAGTGGTTAAGCATTCAGCTGGTAACCAAAAGGTCAGCGGTTTGAACCCACTAGCCACTCCACAGGAGAAAGATGTGGCAATCTGCTTCTGTACACATTACAGCCTTTGGAACCATATGGGGCAGTTCTATTTTGTCCTAAAGGGTCACTATAAGTTGTAATCAACTTGATAGCAATGGGGTTTAGTGCCCAGAACATAGTTTCTAAATACCATTCTCCAATAAAAGAAACTGGAACTTGTAGGGAAACTGATTAACTACAGGGCTGGGGTAGGGAAAATACAAGATGAACATAGAACATTTTGTGGTGCCAGCAAGTAAGATAGAGATCGAAAATAAGGAATGGGAACATGACAAAAGAGCACAGAAGAAAATGTTGTGTTATATATATTTTCACCACAATAAAAAAAGATACCCCCAAAAGGAACAAGCAAACAAAAGCGATACAGGAGGCAACCTGAAAGGTTTCCCAAAGACCAAAGCTGGAACAATTTTATCAACAAAATTAATAACAATAATGGTGGATTATAACCCAAAGAATAAAGTCAATATAAATGAGACTACAGTGATATATATAATTAATTGAATAATTAACTAAATGGGAGAAATACGACAACTGTTCATTTACAGAAGAATACAATTAATGTATGTCCATGGAATGAAGAAAATACAAAATCACCATTATAACACTACAGTGATAATTGCTAAAAGCAAGATCCACTGATAAATATTAAAATTAGTGGGTGATAATTTTAGGTAGAAGGAGTATATTTGCATAATTTCAATGTACCTCCAAAAAGTATTTATTAATTAAAAAGTGGAAAATAGAAACTTTATAGTGGAGAAACCTGGCTGACACCATGTTAACCAAGGTTAATATCACCAGTAATTACACACATCAATATCATGGACCACTGATATGATGTACTGAAAAGAGCACAAAATGTATAACTTCAACCTAATCATATGAAAACACCAGAGACATTCTACAAACTGACCAAAATGTCAAGGTCATGAAAAACAATGGAAAACTCAGGAACTATCACAGATTGGAAGGGCCTAAAGGCAACATAACCACAAAGTGCAATGCGAGATACTGGATAAAACCTGAAATAGAAAAATGCCATTAGTGGAAAAAATGGTGAAATCTGAGTCAAGTGTGTAATTTAGTTAATAGTATTGTACTAATTTCTTAGTTTTCATTATTGCACTATAAATATGTAAAATGTTAATGTTAGGGGAATTTGGGTGAAGGTTATATGGAAACTGTATTATCCGTGTAACTCTGTAAATCTAAAATTATTTCAAAATAATAGATTAAAAGTAATAATATAAAAAAGATAGAGCCTGTTATTCTGAAGAGCAAGTGTCTTGGACTCTGGGGATCAATTTCCATACTTGAAACCTATGTTGTAAGTCAGTAAATATTTGGAGAATGAGAATAGAAACATCTTCAGAAAAAAAAAAGGAAACCAGAAAAATTGTACATCAGTGTAATGCTTTGTAGTTTTCAAACAATAATAGTCTGTTCTTAATTTCATATGCCTCACAAAAACCTGTTGAGGACAGTATTGTTTTCTTCGTTATATAAATAGGAAATTAAAGATTAAGAGAGAGTTCATTTCTCTAAAACACTCAGCTAGTCACGGGATTATGATTTTGATGAAAATATTCTAACTTGAAATTGTGTGCAAGATTTACTAACAAAATAATAATCTGATATGAATTTACTGTCTTTGTTACAATATACTTCAAGTATTTATTAGTAGTTTTCAGCTAATGTCGTTTTGTAAATAACCCACAGTGCTGTGCTTTAACTAATATGTTCACAACTGTAAGAAATCGATTTCCCCCAACTAAAGAAATAATTAAGATTTTTGAAAACCAACTCTTAATTATGACCTCTGAAATTACTTTTTACAAAATAACTTTGTTTTGCTTGAATTTTGATAATGTTGTTTGCAATGAGTATTTGATACCCATTTATTCATTATATTTATTTTTCACATGAAGGTTTAAATTTTTATATTCAGGTTTATAGACTCCTTCACCAGGGTTGTGCACTGGGGCATATATCTGTTTATATTTATTCATTAGCATGTAGCTAATTAAAAACGTGTTTCATTAAACTTGTAAAAAAAAAAAAGACTTAAGGGGAGAATGAACATGTTGGAATAAAGAATCCCTCGGCTATAAAACAACTGCAACAGTTGAGCTGTTAAAACTAATGTGGGCAGCAAGAGTGTCAAAAGTATCTATCACTTACTACAATGTATGAAATGCAAAATAAAGTGTACATGTCAGGTATGGCAGGTAACGTTAAATAGTATTTTCTTTAGGCTATGTATAAGGATTTGAGTTACTTGGCTTGTGGCTAATTCTTTGCTTCTTAGTATCATACCTAGACATGATGCACTTTTGATAACCTAGTAGACAGTTTGAATATACAATTGGGTCAAACCTGCCATTTCTTAGTAGAAACCATGATATTTTTTGATTCTTTTGTACTAAGTGCTAAAATTAGTAATGGTTAGATTATGTTCATTTCTTAGGCACGACACTTCAAGAATGAGTTAATATAATATCTTTATCCCTGACCTAGCTGTTGGGTAAATTGTACAATAGGCAAATTTTGCTTTTGGCACACTTCTGTGTTTTTTATGCATTCCGGGGCCACTCTTTCCATTACCTTTATGTTTTCGAGTGCTCTTATGCTGCCTTTTCCTTTCACTAATTCCCCAATATTAGTGTCCCACCGATCAGTACACACCCCTAATATAATCCATGCTCTAAAATTTGATATCCATGCTTTTTATATCTGGCATTTGAAACTTTTAGTTCTCAGCTTGTGAAGACTAAGCTAGGTGTTTGACTGTGAAACATCCATTTATTATGACACATAATAAGATAAATTATTGGTGCCCCTAATGATCCTGTAAACAAAGGGCATTTTCTAACCTGAAGGCATGTTTCGGTTCTATGACAGAAAAAAAAATATGCCAATATAAGAATCTGCAATTCAATGGAGTATAAAATTTGGCTGCTGAAAGAGTAAGAGTCAACCTTCCAGATTGGACGAACTAAAAGAGCCAGAAGCAGTGCATAATTAAATGTGCTTTGAGTATCACCAATGTACAAGTAGAAACAAACAAAGGCAAGTTAATACAGGCACGAAACATACTAAAGTGCTTAATTAATTTATTCATTTAAATATTCTTTAATCAGGGCGGAGCCAAGATGGCAGAATAGACAGAGGCTTCTGTCAAGCCCCCTTTACGAAAAAGACCCAAAAAAACAAGTGAAACAAGTATATCTGTGACAAGCTGGGAGCCCTGAGCATCAAAGACAAGCTTAGACAACGAACTGAGGGACAGGGGGAGGAAGAGACCATTCAGAGTGAAGAAGAGAAGAGGAGTTACAGGACGTGAATCACGGGGAGCCCTCAGGCACCATTCCTGGAGCTGCGGTGGCGGCAGTGGGCTGAAACTAGTGTTTGGCTGCAGTTTCCTCACGGAGAAGCAGCCAGTGACACAGCTTACTCACACCTCCGGAACCTGAAGAGAACAGCGCTCTCAGCAAAAGCTAAGCACTTGAGTATATTTTACTGTGCCCACCCCACCCCCAAACCAGCTACAGCAGCTGAATCCCTGGGCCTGAGATAGACCCTGGTGAGCACCTAAAGCCAACCTCCCAGCCTTGGGGAAGGAAAAAATTTGCAATTGGGGGGAAAAATAGTTTGCTAGCTCCATTAACCAGGGGACCTCAGGACAGAAGCAGCTCCTGTCCAGGCATAAACCAACCATGGACCTTGAGCAAATTTCCCTTCTGCATGGACCTGTGTGGTCCTATTTCAGGAGAATAGGCCCTTGTTGGCAAACTTCAACCATTTCAGCTGTGCAGTGGAGAGGTCGGTGTTTGATGTCTGACTTTGCTTTGCCTATTAAACAAGGTCCTCACCTACCCACATCAGGAACCTAAGGACTGGTAGCTCCACTCAGGTCACCCAGTCACACGCGACAGGGGTCCAAAGATAACTGGTACCTCCTAGTCCTTACAACCAAAAACTTTGGGTGCCCATGGTCCCTCAACAGAACCCACCCACCAGCAAGCTTTAGGGAACAGAGATGCGTTTTCTTCAGAGACACTTGGGGGTCAGTTCTCAGCCCCCTGCCTTGTTCAGAGCGTGACCCCCTGCTGCAATCAGATACCGGTATACACACCAATCACCCCTGCCCCTCTAAGACTTTAGGACAGAGCCTGTACCACACACTTGATGATCAGCTACCTGGAAACCTGAGCTGAATTCGTACAAGAAAACTGAATGGACTCCTAGACTGATATACCTGATAACAGATCTAGCCAGCTGGGGACAAGACACCAGAGCTCCAAAGGTGAAAATAATCAAGCTAGCTCACTCAAGCAACCCATAGGGGTAAACCAAAACAAAACAAAGCAAGTAGCTATGACACAGTAAGCAAGCATAAACTAATACAATAACTTATGGATGGCTCAGAGACAACAGTCAATATCAAGTCACATAAAGAAACAGACCATGATCACCTCAACAGGCTCTCAAAACAAAGAATCCAGGGATCTTCTAGATGAAAATGCATTCCTGGAAATACCAGATGCAGAATACAAAAGTTTAATATACAGAACCCTTCAAGACATCAGGAAGAAAAACAGGCAATACACAGAACAAGCCAAGGAACACACAAATAAAGCAATTGAAGAAATTAGAAAGATTATGCAGGAAGATAATGAAAAGTTTAATAAGCTGGAAAAATCCATAGACAGACAGCAATCAGAAATTCAGTAGATTAACAATAAAATTACAGAAGTAGACAACTCAATAGAAAGTCAGAGGAGCAGAATTGAGCGAGTAGAAACTAGAATTTCTGAACTCGAAGATAAATCACTTGGCACTAATATATTTGAAGAAAAATCAGATAAAGGAATTAAAAAAAATGAAGAAACCTTAAGAATCATGTGGGACTCTATCAAGATAAATAACCTACGAGTGATTGGAATACCAGAACAGGGAGGGATAACAGAAAATACAGAGAGAATTGTTGAAGATTTGTTGGCAGAAAACTTCCCTGATATTGTGAAAGATGAGAAGATATCTATCCAAGATGCTCATTGAACTCCACATAAGGTAGATGTTAAAAGAAAGTCACCAAAACATATTATAATCAAACTTGCCAAAACCAAAGATAAAGAGAGAATTACAAGAGCAGCGAAGGATAAAGGAAAATTCACCTACACAGGAGAGCCAATAAGAGAAGAATAAGCTCGGACTACTCGGCAGAAACCATGCAGGCAAGAATGCAATAGGATGACATATTTAAAAAATTGTAGGAAAAAAAATTGCCTGCCAAGAATCATATATCCAGCAAATTAAATATGAAGGTGAAATTAGGACATTTCCAAATAAACACAAATTTTAGGAATTCATAAAAACCAAACCAAAACTACAAGAAATTCTAAAGGGAGTTCTTTGGTTAGAAAATCAATAATATCAGGTATGAACCCTAGACTAGAACACTGGGCAGAGCAACCAGAAGTCAACCCAGACAGGGAAATCCAAAAACACAAAGCAAGATTATTAAAAAAAAAAAAAAAAGCCCAAAACAGGATAACAGCGATGTTATTATATAAAAGGAGACACCATTAAAATAATAAAGAGGAACCAAGAAATGTAATCATACACCTTCCATATGGAGAGGAAGATACGGGGATACAAAGAAATAAAAGTTAGTTTTAAATTTAGAAAAAGAGGGGTAAATAATAAGGTAACCACAAAGGAGAAAAACTATCCTACTCATCAAAATAAAATACAAGGGAAAAATACAGACTCAGCAGAAACAAAATTAACAACAACAAATATGAGGAAAGGACAATATATAAAGAAAATCTACTCAGCACGTAAAATCAAGCGGCAAAAAGAAACTGTCAACACAGAAAAAAAGACATCAAAGTGATAGCACTAAATTCATACCTATCCATAATTACCCTGAATGGAAATGGACTAAATTCACCAAAAAAGACACAGAAAGTGGCAGAATGGATTAAAAAAACAAGATCTGTCTATATGCTGCCTACAAGAGACACACCTTATACATAGAGAAACAAACAAACTAAAACTCAAAGGATGGAAAAAATATATATCAAGCAAACAGCAATCAAAAAAGAGCAGGAGTGGCAATATTAATTCCTGACCAAGTAGACTTTAAAATTAAATCCATCATAAAGGATAGGGAAGGATGCTATATAATGATTAAAGGGACAATACACTGAGAAAAAAAAAACCGAGAAGATATAACCATATTAAATATTTATGCACCCAATGACAGGGCTGCAAGATACATAAAACAAACTCTCTCAGCATTGAAAAGTGAGATAGACAGCTCCACAATAATAGTAGGAGACTTCAACACACCACTTTCGATGAAGGACAGGGCATCTAGAAAGAAGCTCAATAAAGACATGGAAGATCTAAATGCCACAATCAACCAATTTGACCTCGTAGACATATACAGAACACTCCACCCAACAGCAACCAAGTATGCTTTCTTTTCTAGTGCACATGGAACATTTTCTAGAATAGACCACAAATTAGGTCATAAAGGATGGAAGCCTTAGCAGAATCCAAAACACTGAAATATTGCAAAGCATCTTCTCTGATCATAAGGCCATAAAAGTGGAAATCAATAACAGGAAAAGCAGGGACAAGAAATTAAACACTTGGAAACTGAACAATAACCTGCACAAAAAAGACTGCATTACAGAAGACATTAAGGATGGAATAAAGAAATTCATAGAATCCAGTGAGAATGAAAACTCTTCCTATCAGAGCTTTTGGGACACAGCAAAAGTGGTGCTCAGAGGCCAATTTATATCAATAAATGCACACATCCAAAAAGAAGAAAGGGCCAAAATCAAAGAATTATCTCTACAACTTCAACAAAGAGAAAGAGAGCAACAAAAGAAACCCTCAGGCACCAGAAGAAAACAAATAATAAAAATTAGAGCTGAACTAAATGAAATAGAAAACAGAAAAATAATTGAAAGATTAACAAGACCAAAAGCCGGAATTTTGAAAAAAACCAACAAAATTGATAAACCACTGGCCAAACTGACAAAAGAAAAACAGGAGAGGAAGCAAATAACACGAATAAGAAATAAGAGGGGAGATATTACAACAGGCCAAACAGAAATTAAAAGAATCATATCAGATTACTATGAAAAGCTATACTCAAACAAATTGAAAACCTAGAAGATATGGATGAATTCCTAGAAACACACTACTTACCTAAACTAACACAAACAGAGGTAGAACAGCTATATGGACCCATAACAAAAGAAGACATTGAAAATGTAATCAAAAAACTCCCAACAAAAAAAAGCCCTGGTCCGGACGGCTTCACTGCAGAGTTCTTCCAAACTTTCAGAGAAGAGTTAACACCACTACTACTAAAGGTATTTCAGAGCATAGAAAATGACGGAATAGTACCAAACTCATTCTATGAAGCCACCATATCCCTGATACCAAAACCAGGTAAAAACACCACAAGAAAAGAAAAATATAGACCCATATCCCTCATGAACATAGATGCGAAAATCCTCAACAAACTTCTACCCAATAGTATTCAACAACTATGAAAAAAATAATTCACCACGACCAAGTGGGTTTCATACCAGGTATGCAGGGATAGTTCAACATTAGAAAAACAATTAATGTAATCAACCACAGAATCACATGATTTTCTCAATTGATGCAGAAAACGCATTTGACAAAGTTCAACACTCATTCATGATAAAAATTCTCAGCAAAATAGGAATAGAAGGAAAATTTCTCAACACAATAAAGAGCATTTATACAAAGCCAACAGCCAACATCACCCTAAATGGAGAGAGCCTGAAAACATTCCCAGTGAGATGGGGAACCAGACATAGATGCCCTTTATCACCATCCTTTTTCAACATTGTGCTGGAAGTCCTTGCCAGAGCAATTAGGCTAGATAAAGAAATAAAGGGCATCCAGATTGGCAAGGAAGAAGTAAAAGTATCTCTATTTGCAGATGACATGATCTTATACACAGAAAACCCTAAGGAATCCTCCAGAAAACTACTGAAACTAATAGAAGAGTTCAGCAGAGTGTCAGGATACAAGATAAACATACAAAAATCAGTTGGATTCCTCTACACCAACAAAAGAACATCGAAGAGGAAATCACCAAATCAATGCCATTTATAGTAGCCCCCAAGAAGATAAAGTTCTTAGGAATAAATCTTACCAGAGATGTAAAAGACTTACACAAAGAAAACTACAGTACACTTCCGCAGGAAACCAAAAGAGACTTACATAAGTGGAAGAACATACGTTGCTCGTGAATAGGAAGAATTAACATTATAAAAATGTCTATTCTACTAAAAGCGCTCTATACATTTAATGCAATTACAATCCAAATCCCAACAACATTCTTTAATGAGATGGAGAAACAAATCACCAACTTCATCTGGAAGGGAAAGAGGCCCTGGATAAATAAAGCATTACTGAAAAAGAAGAACGAAGTGGAAAGCCTTACTTTACCTGATTTTAGAACCTATTATACCAGCACAGTAGTCAAAACAGCCTGGTACTGGTACAACAACAGATACATGGACCAATGGAACACAATTGAGAATCCAGACATAAATCCATCCACACTGGAGCAGTTGATATTTGACAAAGGCACCAAAATAGTTAAATGGGAAAAAGACAGCCTTTTTAACAAATGGTGCTGGCATAACTGGATATCCATCTGCTAAAAAAGGAAACAAGACCCATACCTTACCACATGCACAAAAACTAACTCAAAATGGATCAAAGACCTAAATATAAAACGATAAAGATCATGGAAGAAAAAATAGGGACAACATTAGAAGCCCTAATGCATTGCATAAACAGTATAGAAAACATTATAAAGAATGCAGAAGAAAAACTAGATAACTGGGAGGTCCTAAAAATCAAACACTTATGCTCATCCAAAGACTTCACCAAAAGAGTAAAAAAACTACGGACAGACTGGGAAAAAGTTTTTAGCTATGACATTTCTGATCAGCGCCTGATCTCTAAAATCTACATGATACTGCAAAAACTCAACTACAAAAAGACAAATAACCCAATTAAAAAATGGGCAAAAGATATGAATAGACACATCACTAAAGAAGACATTCAGGTAGCTAACAGATACAGGAGGAAATGTTCACGATCATTAGCCATTAGAGAAATGCAGATCAAAACTACAGTGAGATTTCATCTCACTCCAACAAGGCTGGCATTAATCCAAAAAACACAAAATAATAAATGTTGAAGAGGCTGTGGAGAGATTGGAACACTTCTACACTGCTGGTGGGAATGTCAAATGGTACAACCACTTTGGAAATCGATTTGGCCTTTCCTTAAAAAGATAGAAATAGAACTACCATACGATCCAGCAATCCCACTCCTTGGAATATATCCTAGAGAAATAAGAGCCTTTACACGAACAGATATATGCACATCCGTGTTTATTGCAGCACTGTTTACAATAGCAAAAAGATAGAAGCAACCAAGTTGCCCATCAACGAATGAATGGATAAATAAATTATGGTATATTCACAGAATGGAATACTGCGCATTGATAAAGAACAGTGCAGAATCTGTGAAACATTTCGTAACATGGAGGAACCTGGAGGGCATTATGCTGAGTGAAATTAGTCAGTGCAAAAGGACAAATATTGTATACGTCCACTATCATAAGAACTTGAGAAATAATTTAAACTGAGGAGAAAACATTCTTTTGTGGTTACAAGATGGGGGAGGGAGGGAGGGTGCAAGAGGGGCATTCTCTAGATAGTAGATAGAAACTACTTTAGGTGAAGGAAAAGATAGCACATAATACAGGGGAGGTCAGCACAACTGGACTAAATCAAAAGCAAAGAAGTTTCCTGAACACTGAATGATTTGAAGGCCAGCGTAGCAGGGGCAGGGGTCTTGGGACCATGGTTTCAGGGGGCATCTAAGTCAATTGGCATAATAAAATCTATTAAGAAAACATTCTGCATCCCACTTTGAAGAGTGGCGTCTGGGGTCTTAAATGTTAGCAAGCAGCCATCTAAGATGCATCAATTGGTCTCAACCTACCTGGATCAAAGGAGAATGATGAACACCAAGGACATAAGGTGATTACGAGCCCAAGAGACTGCAAGGAGCACATGAACCAGAGACTACATCATCCTGAGACCAGAAGAACTAGTTGGTGCCCGGCTACAACCAATGACTGCCCTGACAGGGAACATAACAGAGAACCCCTGAGGGAGCAGAAGAGCAGTGGGATGCAGACCCCAAATTCTCATAACACCAGATTTAATGGTCTGACTGAGACTAGAAGGACCCCGGTGGTCATGGCCTCCAGACCTTCTGCTGGCCCAGGACAGGAGCCGTTCCCGAAGCCAACTCTTCAGACATGGATTGGACTGGACAATGGGTTGGAGAGGGATGCTGGTGAGGAGTGAGCTTCTTGGATCAGGTGGACACCTGAGACTATGTTGGCATCTCCTGCCTGTAGTGGAGATGAGAGCGTGGAGGGGGTTAGAAGCTGGTGAAATGGACACGAAAAGAGAGAGTGGAGGGAGAGAGTGGGCTGTCTCATTAGGGGCAGAGTAACTGGGAGTGTGTAGCAAGGTATATATGGGACAGACACACATGTACTACTTCTGCTGACTAGGTTGACTAGCAGGCTGACCATTTGCAATCCTTTTCACAGTGTAGCAATTCATATATTTCATGAAAATGTCAAATCAACTTTTTGCATTATTTCTATACTGCAAACTCGCTGCCATCAAGTCTATTCTGACTCATAGCAACCATATAGAAGAGTAGAAGTATCCTAAAGGATTTCCAAGAAGTGACTGGTGAATTTGAACTGCCAACCTTTTTGGTTAGCAGCTGAACTCTTGCCAAATTACAATTGACTGCTGAGTCCTTTTTTTTTTTTAATCTTTTCGACCAGCTTCTTTGGTGCAGTACAGCACCTGTGAAAGTTTATGATGTTACCTCGCTAAGAATTTAAAAATTCAAGTTGTGAACAGATAATTGATGGTTCTCTTTAAATCATCTTTAAATCATGAGAGTTCAATAAGAAGTCATTATTGCAGTAAAAATTAAGATGCAAGCCTTACAAAACTAAATATAATGTTAACTGCTAAGTTGGATAGCATGGATTGAATTGCCTTGAATCTTCATGTATTTGTGTGATATGTAACTAGAATTTCCAAGAGAGAAAATAGAAAAGTATTGTCAGTAAATATGTTGAAGAAGATGAAATATGGAAATTTGCTTTTGCGTTTAGTGTTTGAAGGTACTGAGTACTCAGGATGGAAAACCTTTGCCTAATAAAAGTAAAGCCATCACAACTTGGTTTTGATGCATTCGCTTCTATCATAAAGTAGAATTTTACTTCTATTTGATTGACCTCTCCTGTAACAATGGCATTGATCATTTCCCTAAGACTGTCTACTAGGCCTCTAATCAATAATTGTGTTGGTGCTTTTTTGGAGATTTGACACAGTTCACTAGTAGAAGACAGACCACTGACTAATTTGACTTTGACTACTCAGGATCCTCAGAATGGCAATTAGCCATAGTCCCTACTTCCCTGAGATTTGATTATGCCACTTTAAAAAACAGAAGACTGTTTCTCTATTTAGTAATTCCCACCTAGATGCCTCAGTGACTTGTACTGTGCTTAATTCAAGTATGCTGAGAATCTGTTCACACAGAGTAACCTAGAAAGCATGGGGTTATAGTCTTTATACAACTTCTTTTTTTTTTTAATCAAGGATCAGGTGCCAATTCCTCAGTCACTTCATATTACCCATCAGGAACACAATTTTGTTTATTCTTGAATCATATTGCTTTAGGTAAGCTGACTCCAAATATTCCTTTGTATATGAAAGCAGTATGCCAAATATTGGATATATGATCATTTTGTTAGACATACCCATAGCTACAACTTCAGAGAATGTGATCCTTGTTCTGGATTTCGTTGACAAGTGTCGTGAAGTGAAACTCTGGTCTTTATTATTGGAAACTGAAGTCTTTTCTGAAAAAGAGATGTTTCAGTATCCACCACTTCTGACATCCACCCCCAAATAACTGACATTTAAAAAACATAAAATGGTGAGAGCAGCTTAGAAATATATTCAGCAATTTATTTAAATGTTTTCTTTTGAACAAAGAGCTCAGCCAATCTCTTCACACCACTAAGTTGCATAGTTTCATCCATTTTCATCAGCTTTCACAGCATCTGGATGGTACTCAGTTCTAATACCCATTTCCAGCTGCTGCTGCAGATGAGAAAGTTTTTCCAATTGCTATCATTTTTACTCAATTTCCTCCTCGAATCCTGATATTCTGGCTTCTGTATGGGGAATGAGGGTTTTTTTGAGGGGGGTTGAGGGGATCTGGCAAGATTTTGATTAGATTTTTTTAACTCTCCATCACAAAAAAGGTATTTTATATCAGTCTTAGCTCTAAGCTTCTTTTTGGAAAGCATGGCAGAGCTGATTGAATATGGAGCCAGCCAAGAAATACGGTCAAAGGGCTGTGTCTCTGTTGAACAATGCTTCAGTCTGTCTAAAGCATAAAGCAATAGGAAATTGTAGGCTGGGGACATTCCAAATCTGTGCATGGGACTTGAAACAACAATAGAGCCAAGAAATGACTCAAATAACAAAACAGTGGCATGTTCCAATTTGCTTTGCTCTTTGTAGCTCAGTAATTACTGTCCTTTTATTCATTCTTTGCAGATTTTGTCACTGGTTTCCCCTGTTCTATTAAATGTTTGCAGAATCTTGTCTGAATTGAGAAAGATTAAATTTTGATGGAAAGAAGAAAAAACACATTTATCTTCCCCAATTACTGCTATATTTGCACAAATTTGTACACATACACACGCTATCACAAACAATGATGTATTACCCACATATTAACCCTTTAAAAAACATTCATGATTTCTAATAGTACCTGTCTTCTACATCAAAAACTTTTTCAGTGTTTAAAGGCTCAATTCAGCTGAATAAAATTTGGTGCAATTTATGATGTACTGAAAGATCTTTTCCCTGCCCATCTACCTTGCTTCTCCTACTGCTGCTACAATCACTACTTTTTCAAATAACTGTTCACAATAGTTAAATACCCATGAGTAGAGTTACTGATATAAATTGAAATATTGCCTCTAGATGATCCTTGCTAAGATATCAGGTATTACTTGGAATGGAGGAGTAAAGGCCACACCCCTGAATGAATGGTGACTTTTGACAGAAAAAGGGCAGAAGAAAAGTTTGGGGACTTGAAGCTCTAGTGGGGTGGTAATGGGGTGGTAATGGGGGATGGTTACAGAGGCCATACATAACAAGGGGTGGCAATGGGGGCACTGGGTACATCACAATTTCATTATAGAACAACTCTTTATGGAGGAAATGCTCAGATCTTGAAGGTACCAGGCCAACTAAAAGGAAGAAAAAATGTGTATTTATGTATAATTAACATCCACATTAGTGACTTTACATCTATGGCTACCCAAACTATGTACCTATTATTTCTATTTCCCTTTTATAGCATGTAGTAGTCTAATTACACTTTTTTTGTTTGTTTCCTTATTATTTTTTTAAAATGTGCTAAGCAGAGCACAAGGGAGACTAAGTGCCCTAACCAAAGTCACACAGCTAGTTAATGGCAGAGCCACTAATAGAGTCACATTCTGAATATGTCCCAGTAGTTTTTAACCTGTGCTCCAAGGATTTCTGAGAAATTCTAGTGGTCCTTGCAGAGGCAAGGGGCAAGGGGCAAGAGGCAGTGAGTATATCTCAAAATTGTTTCTCTTTTATCTCGTTACATTTGGAGAAATTATATGTAAATCATTAGCTTTTGTGGTTGGTTCTTTTCAGTTGTCATTCTTCCTATTTGCTTTTTGTTTGACTTGGAACCCTGTCCTCGTCCCCTTGATGCCTTGTGCCTCACCCTCATCCCTATTTAAACTAGACTTGGCCTCCGTTATCGACAAAAAGAAGGCTATTGATGAAATGCAAAGGAAGCAAACAAAAATATTACCTAGTTTGAGCCTCCAAAGTCCTGTTGTTGTTGGGTTCCATCGACTCCGTTCTAACTCATTGCAGTTCTGGTCCTACACTACCCTCACAATCGTTGTTGTGCTTGAGCACAATGTTGCAGCCACTGTATCAATCCATCTCATTGAGGGTCTTCCTCTTTTTCGCTGACTCTCTACCAAGCATGATGTCCTTCTCCAGGGACTAATCCCTCCTGATAACATGTCCAAAGTATATGAGACGTAGTCTCATCATCCTTGCTTCTAAGGAGCATTCTGGTTGTACTTCTTCCAAGACAAATTTGTTTGTTCTTTTGGCAGTCCATGGTATATTCAATATTCTTCACCAATGCCACAATTCAAAGGTGTGAATTCTTCTTCCATCTTCCTTATTCATTGTCCAGCTTGCACATGCATATGAGGTGATTGAAAACAGCATGGCTTGGATGAGATGTGCCTTAGTCTTCAAAGTGACATCTTTGCTTTTTAACACTTTAAAGATGTCTTTTGCAGCAGATTTGCTCAATGCAATTTGTCGTTTGATTTCTTGACTGCTGCTTTCATGGGTGTTGTTTGTGGATCCAAGTAAAATGAAGTCCTTGACAACTTCAATCTTTTCTCTATTTATCATGATGTTCCTTATTGGCTCAGTTGTTAGGATGTTTATTTTCTTTATGTTAAGGTATAATTCATGCTGGAAACCCTGGTGGTGTAGCAGTTAAGAGCTACAGCTGTTAACCAAAAGGTCGGCAGTTAAAAACCACCAGGTGCTCCTTGGACACCCTATGGGGCAGTTCTGCTCTGTCCTATATGGTCCCTATGAGTTGTAATCGACTGGACGGCAACGGGTTTGGTTTGGTTTTTTAATCCATACTGAAGGTTGTAGTCTTTGATTTTCATCAGTAAGTGCTTCAAGTCCTCTTCACTATCAGCAAGCAAGATCGTGTCATCTTTGTAACGCAGGTTGGTAATGAGTCTTCCTCCAATCCTGTTGCCCTGTTCTTCTTCATACAGTCTAGCTTCTCAGATTATTTTCTCAGCATACAGATTGAATAAGTCTGGTGAAAGATACAACCCTGATGCACACCTTTCCTGACCTTAAAACAGGCAGTATCCCCTTGTTCTGTTCCAAAGACCATCTTTTGATCTACAGGTTCCTCATGAGCACAATTAAGTGTTCTGGAATTCTTGTTCTTCACAATGTTATCCATAATTTGTTATAACCCACAGAGTCAAATGCCTTTACATAGTCAATAAAACACAGGAAAACATATTTCTAGTATTTCCACTTTCAGTCAGGATCCATCTGACATCAGCAATTATATCCCTGGTTCCACATCTTCTGAATCAGGCTTGAATTTTTGGCAGTTCCTTGTGAATGTACTGCTGCAGCCGCTTTTGAATGATCTTCAGCAAAATTTTACCAGCATGGGATATTAATGATATTGTTCAGTAATTTCTGCATTCGGTTGGATCACCTTTCTTTGGAATAGGCACAAATATGGATCTCTTCTAATCAGTTCACCAGGTAACTGTTTTCCAAATTTCTTGGCATCAATGAGTGAGCACTTCCAGTGTTGCATCCATTTGTTGAAAGATCTCAATTGTTATGCCGTCAAATGCCAGGAACCTTGTTTTTCACCAGTGCCTTCAGTGCAGCTTGGGCCTCTTCCTTCAGTACCACCAGTTCCTGATCATGTGCTACCTCCTGAAATGGTTGAACTTCCATCAAATCTTTTTGGTATAGTGACTCTGTGTATTCTTTCCATCTTATTTTGATGTTTCCTGTGTTATTTAATATTTTCCCTTAGAAATCTTCAATATTGCAACTCGAGTCTTGAATTTTTTCTTCAGTTCATTCAGCTTGAGAAATGCCAAGTATGTTCTTCCCTTTTGGTTTTCTAACTCCAGGTCTTTGCACATGTCATTACAATACTCTACTTTGTCTTCTTGAGCTGCCCTTTGATTACTGGTGATTGGAATGCAAAAGTTAGAAACAAAGTAGAAGGACCAGTAGTTGGGATATATGGCTTTGGTGATAGAAACAATGCCAGAGATCACAAGATAAAATTTTACACAACCAATGAATTCCAAGGTCCTGTGTCCTAACACAAACCATAGGTTTGGAAGAATACTTAGCTATCAGGTTTTTCTGTCACAATAGGAGAAAAAAAATAGCTCTTGGGCTAGAGAAAAGGGAAGAAGATTTTGTAGAGAAAGTAATAAAGTTAGAAACTCTGTGTGAATCCAATCTACGTTTCTGGGAAAGCGGGGACCACAGCCCGTTTAAAATTTCTTCAAGAGAAGAAAACTGAACCTCTTTGGTGAAGCACAGGAAACCTGCAAGCCTCACAGAAAAGTGTCTTCTGACAACATGTTATAAGAATTGATGGTATGGAATGTTTAACAATTAGAGTGCAAAGGACGGACCCTCAGATATCCTAAAGTTTTGAAGTGGCTAAACAGAATAAAAAATGGTCCCATGGCCCCCAGGAGTCAGGTGAAGAAATTAACTTAGAAAGATAGAAATCCACCTGATGTACAGGGGCTCTTGTGGTTGGTACGAAAGAAGGCTATAGCAGAGGTCAGAAGTGGATAATCCAGAAGAAAGTCAGATAAGAACACCATTACATCATAAAGATTAATTGGTTGCAACTCAGAGAATTGAGACAAAGATGAAGGGTAAGATACCTCTGCATATTGATGTTGATGTGACATTTGAATAAGCCCCATTGTAAGCTTAGAATATACCACAAGGATAAGGAAGAGGAGAGAATATGAGCATGAATTTGATCACACTTAAATTGAAATGACTGAGGAAAACAAAGAAAGTGAGTGAGTTTTCCTGGAAGTAACTTGATATCTTTTCTCTGTTTTGGAAAAAATGGGGGCTCCAATATAAACTAATTTTAATTATCAAATATGTCACATATTTATACACCTAAGTTCCAGGTACTGTGAAATATAAACATGCTACTAATATATCAGCCTACGATGTCATATTTTATACTAACAATTAAAAGCATCATGTTGAAAGAGAGAGAGTGATAGAGGAAGAGAGGAGAGGAAGGAGGGAAGGAAGGGAGAGAGGGAGGGAGGGAGGGAGGGAGGGAGGGAGGGAGGGAGGGAGGAAGGAAGGAAGGAAGGAAGGAAGGAAGGAAGGAAGGTTTGGAAGCTCTGTAATATTGGCAATTTACCCACTATATGATTAGGAGGAAAAACACAATTAGTAAGAAAATGGGCTTATCAGCTCCTAACAGAAGCGTATACATTTCCCTTAGCATTACAAATATAGTAGAGGGCTATTGAACATTTAGATGGAAGATTTAATGTTAAAGTTAGGTTGGCCTTGACAATAGCCTATACTCATAACTTTATGTAATATTAGAGCTAGTGTGTAACTTAAAGATCATCCCTTCATTTTTGAACATTTAGATGGAAGATTTAATGTTAAAGTTAGGTTGGCCTTGACAATAGCCTATACTCATAACTTTATGTAATATTAGAGCTAGTGTGTAACTTAAAGATCATCCCTTCATTTTACTGATGGGAAAATTGCAGGGAAATTATTTGACCTCCTTAACCCTGTGCTCTGAATTTATGGACATAGATACTGCAGGAAGTTACGGAGTTCTAAGATATGTCCAGTCTGCATTGTTCTCATGTTAAAAAAAACAAACAAAAAGTAAGAATAACATCCCATGGGATTATTATTACTTTGGAGTACTATGAAAAATAAAAGAATAATTGGATATAAAGCACTTTGAAAAGTATTAATTACTGTACAAGTGTGAATGATCTCTATTAATGTTATTAATGAAGTCATGCAATGATTCTATGCACCACAGTGCCTAGGTTAGAATCTTCCAGATAGAGAAAATAATCTTTTGTTCTGAGTTAATGATGCAAAGTGAAGAATGAAATTATTCATTGAACATATGTGGGACAACTACTTTAAACACTGCAGCATGGCTTTGACTACCCTCTTCATTAGCTTAGCCTGCATGAAATCCACAAACATTATTAGGGGTCATAAAATCACCAATCCCTTCTCAGAACTGACTACAGAATTGACCTCTGTGACTTCCAGCTCCATTCAATCCTGCAGCCTGCTTCACATTGACCAAAGCAATAGTAATTTTTTTTATTGTATCCCAATTTGTCAGCCATTAATTTCAAACGACACTTTGATTTTCATGTTACTGAATAGAACTAAAAGGAAGGCCTAACAAGATTTTATTACCCCCCTTTGCAACTTTGAAGATGTCAATCAAATCTTTTATAACTCCTCTTTGCCAGCAACGTTCCTATGTGCTCAAACAATAAATTTCACAGAGATTAAAAAAAAATATCACTAAAGGCTATTTTTTTTTTAATTTGGCTGTCTAACTTGCAATTGATTTGGGTGTTATTTATTTATTTTACTTACTTTCTTTTGCTTTGTTCTCCATATAAAATAATCACTTGTATTATCATTGATCTGAGTATCTCTGAGGGAAAACACACACAACAACAACAACAAAAGCATACCTACAATAACTCTCTTTCTGACAGAAAGATTTTCTCCAGGTTGTGTCCAGATTTTACTGTGGCCTGTTTGTTTCATGGAAACCCTGGTGGCGTAGTGGTTAAGTGCTATGGCTGCTAACCAAAAGGGTCTGCAACTCAAATCCGCCAGGCGCTCCTTGGAAACTCTGTGGGGCAGTTCTACTCTGTCTTATAGGGCCGCTATGAGTCGGAATTGACTCGAAAGCACTGGGTTTGGTTTTTGGTTTTGGCTTGTTTCACAGGAGCTGCTTGCTGAGAGTTGTACCTGATTGGCCCTGGTCCCAGCCTTGCCAAATGGGATCATAATCCAAAGTTGCAGGTGTGAGCAGAGGTCCTCAGGACTCTAACACCACCTCTTGATTTTGATGATATTGCAACTCCATGGGGGTCTAAAATGTGCAACTTCAGGGATTGCTTGATCTGCACCTTTTTCTCCCCTTAGGGCCCTTATCTATCATATTGTCAAAACATCTTTGTAGCATACACTTTACGTTACCTGTCCTTAGGCCTATTCCAAGAACCTGCTTAAAATCTCACTGCCTTTGAGACACCAGTTTGCTCTGCGGTGTCTTCAGGATTAGACTAACAGTAATATTTTATACGGCAGTTTTCTTCAGCTTTGAATGGGGGAAATTATGGCTTGTCCAGGAAGCTGCTGCTTCACTAATTCTGAATTGAGAGCAAATATTTATTTTTATTGTAATATTGATTGCATCAGCAACTCATGTCGATATCTAGCATCTCACCCTGGTATTTAAATGTTTTTTTAAATATATGTCATTGGAAAAACAAAAACAAATGAAGGAAACAACACTTTCTTCTTTCTTATGAGAGATTCCTAGATTCAGGGCTTGCTATAGTCACTATATCAAGGTTTCATCAAGTCATTTGACAACTCTTCTCACAATATTTTTTTGTATATGATTTACTGCGTAACTGGTGCAAAAGGATTGCATGCTATTCCTGCCTTGGTGGTGCATGGCGAACCTGGTAAAAATCATGCTTCTTAAATCAGGTTCATGTTGGGTGAATCATATATGTGTTAGTTTTCAAAGTTTATTATCACGAGGAATCAATATGGTAAGTGTGGTCTTTAATATTTTCAGTAGGTGTATTGAATATTAATTCTTATAGAGACCATATAGGGCAGAGCAGAACTGCCCCATAGAGTTTACAAGGAGCGCCTAGTTGATTCGAACTGCCGACCTTTTGGTTAGCAGCTGTAGCTCTTAACCACTATGCCACCAGGGTTTCCATCCTCATGGTAGAGACAGGGAAATGGAAGCTGAGAGTGGTGAAATGCCTCGTACAGGTATAAATGGTGGAGACAGATTTCAAAGCCATTTCCATTTCTTCACTTCCTCATCACCCCTGTTAAAACATCCTTTCTAATCTACTATCCATACCCTTTCATCACTTCACAAAACTACTCTTTTTAAGATCACCAAAAACTTTCAGATACCCAAACCTGAGGATCAATTCTCAGTCCTCAATGTACTTGACCTTCTTGAAACACTACTTTTGGTTCTCATGACTCCACACTCCCCTAATTTTAACCTTTTTCTCTGTCTATCTTATCAGTATCATTTCGATGTTCCAGCTCTTTAGGAGTCCTCAAAGAATGGTGCACTGTTTCAAGTTATGTTCAATTTATTGTTGTAAAAATATGAAGAAAGCAACATTAGCCAATTCGGCATTTTTTCATGTGTACAATTCAATAAAACCAATTACATCAATCATGCTGTGGAACAACCACCAACACTCTGTGCCAAATTTTCCACCTCCATAAGCAAAAAACACTATGCTACGTAAACAATGATTTTCCCCTTTCCTGTCCCTCCTGCCTCTGGTAAACACTATTAAACTCTAATCTGCATAGCTTTGCCTATTCTAGGAATTTTATATTCGAGATATCCTACATTATTTGTCCTTTTGTGATTGACTTATTTCACTTAGAATAATGTTTTCAAGGTTCATACATGTTGTGGCATGTATCAGGACTTTGTTTCTCTTTAAAAAAATGATTTTCCCCTTTCCTGTCCCTCCTGCCTCTGGTAAACACTATTAAACTCTAATCTGCATAGCTTTGCCTATTCTAGGAATTTTATATTCGAGATATCCTACATTATTTGTCCTTTTGTGATTGACTTATTTCACTTAGAATAATGTTTTCAAGGTTCATACATGTTGTGGCATGTATCAGGACTTTGTTTCTCTTTAAGGTAGAGTAAAAATCCATTGTATGTAAATACCACATTCTGTTTATCTGTTGAGGGACATTTCTGTCGTTTCTACCTTTTAGCTATTTTGAATAATGCTGCAATGAACATTGGTGCACCTATGTCTGTTACTGATGTTCCTTTCAGGTCTCTTGGGTATAGACCCAAGAGAGGAATTACTAAGTGATAAGAGTGATATGGTAGCTTTATATTTAACTTTTTTGAGAAATTGCCATAACTTCTTCCAGAATTGCTGTACAATTTTGCATTCCAACTGGTAATAGATATGGGTTCTGATTTCTCCACATCCTGACCAACATTTATGTTTTAATTTTTATTTTTTTAATTTATTTATTGGGCTTTAGGTGAAAGTTTACAAATCAAGTCAATCTCTCACACAAAAAGCCATACGTACAACTGCTCTCCCCTTAATGAGACAGCACATTCCTCCTCTCCACCCTGTATTCCCCGTGTCCATTCAACCAGCTTCTGTCCCTTTTTGTCTTCTCATCACACCTCCAGACAGGAGCTGCCCATATAGTTTCATGTGTCTACTTGAGCTAAGACGCACACTCCTCACCAGCATGATTTTATGTCTTATAGTCCAGTCTAATCTTTGAAGAGTTGGCTTAAGGAATGGTTTTAATTTTAGGCTAACAGAGAGTCTGGGGGCCATGAACTCTGGGGTCCCTCCAGTCTCAATCAGACCATGAAGTCTGGTCTTTTTCTAGAATTTGAGGTCTGCATTCCACTTTTCTCCTGCTCCCTCAGGGATTCTCTGTTGTGTTCTCCGTCAGGGCAGTGATAGGTGGTAGCTGGGCACCATCTAGTTCTTCTGGTCTCAGGCTGGTGGAGTCTCTCGTTTATGTGGCCCTTTCTGTCTCTTGGGCTCATATTTACCTTGTGTCTTTGGTGTTCTTCATTCTCCTTTGCTCCAGGTGGGTTGAGACCAATTTATGCATCTTAGGTGCCTGCTTGCTAGCATTTAAGACCCAAGACACCTCTCACCAAAGAGGAATGCAGAACCAACATTTATTTTTCAGTTTTTTTTTTTAATCTTAGCCATCCTAGTGGCAATCAAGTGGTATCTCATTGTGATTTGGATTTGTATCTCCCTGATAGCATAATCATTAAGCTCTCGGCTGCTAACCAGAAGGTAGATGGTACAAACCTACCAGCTGCTCCGCAGAAGAAAGATGTGGCAGTCTGCTTCCCTAAAGATTAAAGCCTAGGAAAACCTATGGGGCAGTTCTCCTCTGTCCTATAAGGACACTATGAGTCAGAGTCAACTCTTCATGTTAATGGCAAGTAACATTGAACATCTTTTCATGAGCTTGTTGGCCATTTGCATATCCTGTTTGGTGAAATGTCTATTTAGGTTCTTTGCCCATTTTTCATTTGAGTTGTCTTTTTCTTGTTAAGTTGTAGGAATTCTTTATATATTTTAGATCTGAAACCCTTATCTGATATATGGTCCCCCCAAATTTCCTCCCATTCTGTAAATTATCTCTTCACTTTGTTGATAAATTCCATTGATGTGCAGAAGTCTTTCATTTTTATAAGATCTCATTTATCTACTTTGTCTTTTGTTGCCTATGCTTTTGGTGTCATATCTAAGAATCCATTATTGAAGACTAGGTCCTGAAGCATTACTCCTATGCTTTCTTTAAGAGTTTTATGGTTTTAGGTCCTACATTTAGGCCTTTGATCCATTTTGAGTTAGTTTTTTTATATGATGTAATGTATGGGTCTAACTGTCCCAGAGCCGTTTATTAAAGAGACTGTTTTTTTTTCCCATTTGATGGACTTAGCACCCTTATTGAAGATTAATTGACCACAGATGCAGGAGCTTGGCTTTCAGGATACATTTGAAGTATAATTATGACCTCATTGCTCATAGCTAAGCATTCCAGCTTCTTTACATTGTGGTCACTCAGAGGCCTTCTCAATTTTTCTCTGAATTTTTATCATGGTAGAATTGATTTGA
Organism: Loxodonta africana; assembly: GCF_030014295.1. Lineage (NCBI taxonomy): Eukaryota > Metazoa > Chordata > Mammalia > Proboscidea > Elephantidae > Loxodonta > Loxodonta africana. Next base: position 119,124,611 of record NC_087369.1, on the reverse strand, counting down.
ATGAGTCTCTGTTTTGTGATTGAAGTAGGCTTATAGTCAAATTTGTTGAATTCTTTCAAGAAGTCAGATATGATGTCGTGTCTCAGATTCCATAGAATATAAGACATTGAGCATTATCTACTAAACAGCTGATCTTTAATTTCATGTGGAACTTTATAAAAAAAAAAAAAGAAGCCATATTCTTTCCTTGTACTCTTATGTACATATAGTTCATCTTGATTTAGTTTACTAATTTTGTTGAGTTCACTGAATGCTACAGTGGTCAAATTTAATGATTGCTGGCAATCTTTTTAAATGAAATTGCCCTATTGAAGGCTGATACACTACCTCAACCTTTTTCAGCTGTGTCAGTTCACTGTAAGTCTACTCTTAGACCTAGATCACTCCTTGAAGCATCAGAGTCATTATATTAAGAGAGATTGGTTCAACATAGGAGAGAACTCTCAAATATTTCACATATTTTAAAGCTGCAAACTAGCTGCATATAAATGAGTCTACCTTTATTTCCAAAGAGAAAAACATATTGGAGAAATTAATTATTGAAGTCAGCATGTTCTAGTATCTGACATTACTATGACTTTAATCAGTGTGCGAAAATCATTAAGACTGTAATTACTGTCTTTGCTTTCATGCAAATGTGTAATGATCCAATTGAAAATCACTTTTCTAAAATTTGATTTTTTTAATTTAAAAATATTGTTAAGCAGTATGCAAATTCAATAACAGAATCTTTAGAAATCTTACCAGGGAATCTGGCATAGCCTATTTTTAAGAGAGTTGTATTTTATTGTAAATGTTGGTTCTTCATACACAGCCTAACATATGTCGCCAAAATGTGTTATCTCCCCAGGTACCTCTTAAGTAAAATCTGTCATGTTTTATGATTTTTTTTCCCTATTTTACTTTAAATTTCATTTTAGCATCTAATTCTGAACTTGAGGACTTTTATGTACTTGTGTATAATCAATCCTAGATGTTTTTTGAATAACAGTTGTCCAAATGGTACGATATCAGATCTGATTTGAAGTATGTTTATTTCTCTTATTATATACTCATGATTTTCTTCTTTATTAAAAGTATTTTACTCTTTGCTATCTTTCCTTGATGTTTTGGCCCATCCTTATTCCCTATCTCCTTTCTTCTTCTTCAATCCGTGTTTTATTAGCTTGTTTTGTTTTGTTTTGTACGTTTGGCTTAAAGGCAGTTTTGAGCAGTGTTTAAGTTATGGACTTTAGGATCAAGTGGCACAGTGGTTAAAACTTAGGCATGGAGTCATATAGCCAAATCCAAATCCTGCTCTGTTACTTACCAGCTATGTTATCTCAGGCAAATTATTCAAACTTCCTGAGCCTACTTTCCATATATGCTCCATGGAAATCACAATGCTCATTTCATAGAATTGTTGTCTCAGTTATGAGTTAATTGTGTAGAAATCACTTAGCATAATGCTTGACACATAATAAGCGATTGATACAAAATAGATATTATTATTATTGTTATTATTAAAACAAGTACTGAGGACAAGATGCAGAATTTACTGTATTAAAAGTTTTATCTAAATCCTTAAATTTATTGTAGTAAACACTCATTTAGCTGTTTATATGTTCACGTCACTAGGATAGGCAATGGAGAGGCAAAGAGATTACCAAACACATAGTATTTTCAAAGTATCTGTGGGTGTACTGAGAATGAAAAATTCTTTACCCCCTACTCACTTCTTAAAAGTAACATTTACTAAATGAGTATCTGAAAATCATTAAGGCTGTAAGTACCGTCTTTGCTTTCATGTATATGTGTAATGATCCAACTGAAAATTACATTTATAAAATTTGATTTTTTTAATTTAAAAATATTTCAAGCAGTATGCAAATTCTGAAGAAGAGGAAAATGTTTTAACATGTTCCAAATTTAGACAACATTACCTATTTACTCTAATTTTACTTGTTCAGTCACATTTGACCCATTAACAACTGCCAGTAAGATTTTTCTTTTAGAAATATTTTAGTTTCAAGTAACAGAAAACTCAACACATAGTGTATGAAACAAACAAAAAAAAAAAGGATTATATGCACAGCTTAACAACTGTAACAACTGAAAAGTCCAAGGGTAGATCTAGCATGAGGAACAGCTGTATTTAGGGTTAAATGATGTCATCAAGACACAGTTCATCTATATGTCTTTACCACCTTTGGCTGGATTGGCTTCATACCCAAGTCCTACTGTATCAGAAGGTGGTGGCAGCTGGCAGCTGTGCCTATATCACCTCATGTTTCAATCCAAGCAAAAAGAAAAGCAGGCTTCATTCCATGAATCTCAGCAAAAATTTGATTGAATATTATTGGCTGCAGTAGGCCAGTTGCTTATCCCTAATACAATCACTGATTGAGGCCAAAGAAATGGCTTAGGCTAATGAAGGTTAAGCCTTGAAGGTTTGGAGTAGTCTTAATCTCACACAGAAGGCATAGACTGAGAGTGAAGAATAGGATATTCCTCAATGGAAATACAAGATACTTGTTTTACCAGAAGAAATAGGCTGGGCAAAAAACAACAGCTATCTACTCCATTTTGTTGTTGTTAGGCGCCATCAAGTCGATTCTGACTCATAGCTATCCTATGTACAACAGAATGAAACACTGCCCGGTCCTGCACTGTCCTCACAATCGTTGCTGTATTTGAGCCCATCGTTGCAGCTGTTGTGCAAATCCATTTCTTTGAGGGTCTTCCTCTTTTTCACTGACCCTCTATTTTACCATAATCTACTCTATAAGGTAAGAATTTTTCAAGTTAAAATATTTAAAAGAAATACCCAAAGATGATTTAAACACCTAAAGACCATACAGCTAGAAAACTTTCTCTGTTAAACCACAGAGAAATTATAGTAACTTGATTTGGCTTGGCCAATACAATTTTATCAATTATCACAGGTATCACAGATTATTGTATGCCTCGATTTGTTTTTGTCATGATTATCTTGGAGCTGCACCAAATACACATTGTTGAAAGAGTTTTGATTACTTAAATACAAGTTATAAATGCCTGGTGAGTTTAAATTATATATCAGAAGAGTGAAATAAATATTGTCAGTATTATCTGTTTCTTTCTTTATCAATTAATCAATTAGTGAATTTAAATAATTAAACTGTACTATTTGAAATTTCATATCTCATATCATGTATTTAGTAAAAGTGGTAACCTGTCAAAATATCTATTTGATTTCAGAAGCATTACAGGTGAGTAAAAACAAAGTGAAAAGCAGAGGCAAAATTGTAATAACAAAAAGGTGATTGAGTTTAAAAATTTAGACTCTTTTAGTTGGACAGTGGATTCTAGAACTAGCATTGTCATAGAATCAGTTTGTACTTTTTTTCTCTTTTAAACCTCATTATTTTCAAGTAATTTTCAATATCTATGTTTCATTCCCTAAATGTACTTACTTTCTGTTTTGGATTAAGTTGTTGCCCCCCAAATATGTGTTGGAATCCTTACCTCTATAACTGTGGATTTGATTCTGTTTGGAAATAGAATTTTCTTTGTTATATTAATTAGATCATTCCTAACTAGGGTGTGTTCTAAATCTGACCATTTCTAAATCATAAAAAAAAAGATTAGACACAGATACATGCATACATGGGGAAAGACAGGTGCCATGTGAGGGTTTCTAAGGAATCAAGGAATGCCCATGGCTACTGACATAGAAGGAACCAACATGGCTGAGACCCTGATTTGAACTTCTAGCCTATAGAAGTATAAGCAAGTAAATTTCTGGTCTTTAAAGCCACTCACTTGTGGTATTTCTGTTATAGCTACACTAGTTACCTAAAACACCTTTAAAACTGTTTTCAAATTTGTAACTTCTTGTAAAACTTAACCATGATTAGTGTATCACTGAGTACAGAACTTGTATATACGGAAGATTCAAAATGCTCTAAATTGTGCTACATGGCAAAACTATGAAAAGATGTAACACTGATTAATAAGTCAAATTAACATAAAAATGATAAGCAGTTAATGGAATGATAAATGGTATCAAAGACAGTATATTTTCGGGTAATATGGTTTTATCTTCACTTTTCTACTGCTTTTGAATTTCCTGGTTCAGGTTAATCCAGAGACAAAAAATAGTAAATATAACACTTCCAGTAGACTGTATTGGAACATGGAGAATAGGCACCAGATTCATTGTTGACTACCTCCGTTATCACCATGTCAGACTCCAAGCCACTTCTAATTTCCGTTTCTTTGTCTTCATGGGGTGCCTCAGTGGTGTAGTGTTTGAGAGCTCAGCTGCTAACCAAAAGGTCAGCAGTTCAAATCCACCAGCCGCTCCTTGGAAACCCTATGGGGCAGTTCTACTCTGTCCTATAGAGTCGCTATGAGTCAGAATCGACTCAACAGCAACAGGCTTGGTTGGTTTTGCTTTTTCTTTTTTGCCTTTATAGTTGTGCTTCTTTATTCAGGAGCTTTCTGTTCTGAGTTGAAACTCATAGGGAAACTGTTAAGTATGAGCTTATGAAATTCACACATAAAGCTTTTGTTTTTATTTTAAGAAATTTCATAAGTTCTACAATCAACTACTACCATTTTCATTTTATTTTTCATGAAGCTGATACAACAAGAAAGAGCCCAAGCCCTAAGCAGACTTAATAATTTCAGGAGAGGATTAAGGAAATATAATGCTGACTTGGCACTTTGCTGATACCAACACCCTGGAGTATTGACTGGGGACCAGGATAAAGAGGAATGGAGACAAGCTTCTTTTCAACAAAGAAGCCTAGTTTGAGAAAGTCATGCAACCATTGGTTAGAGCAAGGTATCAAAGCAAAACAAAAAAAAATGCCCATTGCCATGGAGTCAATTCTGACTCATAGCGACCCTATACAGGACCTTATAGGTCAGAGTAGAACCACCCAAAGGGTTTCCAAAGAGCAGCTGGTGGATTCTAACTGCTGACCACTTGGTTAGCAGTCAAGCTCTTAACCACTGTGACACCAGGGCTCCAAGGTATCAAGAAAGCCTCAAATAGTTTACAATCCAAGGAGAGCAGTTTACTGGAGATGAGGGTTTGGCTAACACATCAGAAGGAAGGATTCAACTCAGAACAGAAATCTCCTGAATAAAGAAGAATAACTATGAAGGCAAAGAGATGGAAATTTAAAGTAACTCTGAGCTTGTCATGGTGATAATGGAGGCACCCAATAATGAATCTGGTGCCTGTTCTTCATTTTCCAAATTGGCAGATAAATCTCCTTATCCATAGGTCAAAATTCTGGGAAGCTTTATCTACTGAGAACATAAACATGAATAAGAAATAAAAATAGCCTCTAATCAGAAAATTTATATTATAAGTGTCCTTTACTTTATGAGAGAAACGGAACCACCCTTAAGCAAGAGAGAGAAAGAGATAGAAATTTGCTGAAGTAAGGCCATAAATTATAGTAACCAGATATACTGTTAACCCTGAGAAATAATCTACCAATTTCCCAGTGGGGGCCTATGAAGTTGAAGTAGAAACAGGACTTTTAAAACAAATCTTGAGCTCTCCTCCATTCATCTAAATCTTTTTCCACATGCTCATATCTCCCCTTCCCTTCACCCATTCTAAACAAAAACCAAACTGGACCCACTGCCATTGAGTCAATTTCAACTCGTAGCTACCCTATAGGACAGAGTAGAACGGCCATAGGGTTTCCAAAGCTGTAAATCTTTATGGAAGTAGACCTTCACATCTTTCTCCCACAGAGCAGCTGCTGGGTTCAAACTGTCAACCTTTTGGTTACTAGCGGTCATGGATTGAATTATGTACCTCCAAAAATGTGTGTATCAATTTGGCTGGGCTATGATTTCCAGCACTGTGTGGATGTCCTCCATTTTGTGATTGTAATTTTTTGTTAAAAGGATTAGGGTGGGATTGTAACACCACCCTTACCCAGGTCACATCCCTGATGCAATGTAAAGGGAGTTTCACTTTTATCTCTCAAGAGATAAAAAGGGAAGGGAAGGGAAGCAAGCAGAGAGTTCCGGACCTCATACCACCAAGAAAGCAGCACTGGGAGCAGAGCGCATCCTTTGGACACGGGGTCCCTCTGCCTGAGAAGCTCCTCGACCTTGGGAAGATTCATAACAAGGAACCTTCTTCCAGAGCCAACAGAGAAAGCCTTCTGCTGGAGCTGACCCCCTGAATTTGAACTTGTAACCTACTAGACTGTGAGAGAATAAACTTCTCTTTGTTAAAGCCATGCACTTGTGGTATTTCTGTTACAGCAGCACTAGATGACTAAGACAGTATTCGAGCGCTTTAATCACTGTGCCACCAGGGCTCCTCTCATCCATTCTTCCCAGTGCTATTTCTTGCTGTCTTTTCTGTTTGACCCCTCACTCCCATCTTATCCCTCCCCTTTACTTATCATTTCCTATTTATCCCCAGAATTTATGTCCCCTTATTTGTCCAACACTAAGTATTTTGCCTCTTTTTTCTGTTTTATTCTTCTTATCTATTTCATTCTTCTTATCTATTTCATTCTATTTCCTATTGTATATTAAATGTCTCTGATTCATATCCTACACTACATCTCCAGAATTTTCCTCCTTATTTTTTCCAGAAAGAAAATATCCAAAGGGAGAGAGATTTGGAAGGCACAACTGAACAATGACTACAAGTCCAAGAGCAGGTCTTTGAAAATCAAACTGGTAAAGTAACACGCACTAAGTTTTTAACCAAGTAGTTAGGATTTGTTTACTCATCACACTTTCTGCATGCCACATATAATTTTAAGATGTAAATAACTTAGAAGTTTTTTTCTCTTATAAAAATTTATGAACACCTTGCCATATACTCCTAGTTGCTCTCCTTCTAATGAGACAGCACGCCCCTTCTCTCTACCCTCTATTTTCGTGTCCATTCAGCCAGCTTCTGACCCACTCTGCCCTGTCATCTCCACTTCAGACAGGAGCTGCCCACATAGTCTCATGTGTCTACTTGATGCAAAAAGCTCAGTCTTCACCAGCTTCATTTTCTATCCTGTAGTCCGGTCTAATCCCTGTCTGAACAGTTGGCTTTGGGAATGGTTCCTGTCTTGGACTAACATGGTCTGGGGACCATGGCCTCCGGGGTCCTTCTAGTCCCATTGTGACCATTAAGTCTGTTCTTTTTACGAGAATTTTGGGTCTGCATCCCACTGCTCTCTTGGTCCCTCTCTCTGTTGTGTTCCCTGTCATGGCTGTCATCGGTTGTGACCGGGCACCATATAGTTCTTCTGGTCTCAGGCTGATGTAGTCTCTGGTTTATGTGGCCCTTTCTGTCTCTTGGGTTCATAATTACCTTGTGTCTTTGGTGTTCTTTATTCTCCTTTGCTCCAGGTGGGTTGAGACCAATTGATGCATCTTAGGTGGCCACTTGCTAGCAAATAAGTTAAGGTTTTTAGAACCTATATCTTGAGAACTAAAATGTGGAATATTCATCTCCAAAGACTGGTTTCAGGATATCACGTAAATGAACACATTATCTACACAAGAACTAAGAAGGACAAGATCAACATATATATGTTATATGACCTGTAAAGAGCAACTTATGAAAGAGAGTGATGAAGAATTTAAGATTGTGGCAAAATGGTGTACTAAATCTTTTGGAAAATCCCTCCTTTTACAAAACAACTAAAAACTCTGAATAACAATTTTTTTAAACATTTTTAAATGTATTTTATTGTTGTTACTTAGAATATACACAGCAAAACATACACTAAAAGCAGTTCAAATATATAGTAGAAATATTAGAGAAATAAGCTATGTCATGCCCCATTGCCATCAAGTCCATTCTGACTCATAACGACTCTATAGGACAGAGTAGAACTGCCCCATGGGGTTTCCAAGGAACAGATGGTAGATTCAAACTGTCGACTTTTTGAATAGCAGCCAAATTCTTAATCACTGCATCACAAGGGATGTTGTAGAGGGGAAAATGATGAGAAAGCATGAATACCAAAAGGTACATTGAAATCGGTAGCAATTCTTGTGCTATTAGTCAATCCCTGATTTTAATCAGTCAAAAGTGGAGGAGAGGAGACAGACTAGGGCCCACACAAGGTACAAAGTTGAATTAAAGCTCCATATGTAACTGGTATATATATATATATATAATATTTCTATAATCATTAATAAATGAATCTGCACTTAAGAATTATCCCACAAAAGGCTAGATCCAGATGATTTTATAGTTAAGTTTTATACCAAATATTCAAGGAACATAAAAACCCATTCTTAAGCACCCTTGAAGCTAAGGTAAAAGGAAGGAGTGCATCCGAACAATTTTTTATGAAGCTAGTTTAACTTTGATACCAGAAATTTTCAGAAATGTAAGCACGGAGGAATAATAATAAACAAAATATTAGCAAAATGAATCCAGCAATGTGTAAAAAGGCTAATACATCATGAACAAGGTTTGTTCAGTGTTAGAAAATCAATTAATATAACTCACCACATTAACTGACTATGAGTAAAATGAATATTTAACATCTTAATAGATGCACACAAGGCAGTCAATAAAATTTCATGATTAAAACCTGAGCAAACTAGGGATAGAAGAACTTCCTTAAACTGACTGTCACTACCCAAAACGTAAACAAGCACCCACACTTAATGATATATAGAAAACATTTAACTTAAAATCAGGAAAAGGACAACTATGTCTGCTGTCACCTCTTTTATTTGAACGTAAAATTGACACCCTGGCTAGTGCAAGAAAGAGGGAAAAAAGGAATCGAAGTTTAAAGATGAAGATGAAAAACACACTTTCAATATTCAAAGATGATGTGATTGTGTAAGCATAGAGATCCAAAGAATCTACAAAGAAATGATTACAATTTATAGAATATGTCAAGTTGGCTGCACAGAAGATCAATACACTGATGCCCCTTTCATTTCTTCACACCAGCAGCAGTTAGAAAATTTAATTTTAAAGTTATATTCAGTAACAACTATGTAAGTATTTAAAGGCAAACATAATAGAAATTTGAATAGAAAATTATAAAACTTTAACAAGCGCTAAAGTAAATATAGAGATATACATTGTTCTTGAACAGAAATACTTAATATTGTTGCTATCAATTATCTCCAATTGATCTGTTGAGTTAATGCAATTATAATCAAATTGTAAGGGTATAAAAAAATTTTTTTTAGGGTATAGTTTGTGGAAATTAACAAAATGATTGAAAATGTATATGGAAGTGCAGGGGACTAGGGATAACAAAGTTTCTTTGAAGAAAATGTACAAAGTAAGGACCTTACCCTACCAATAATCATAAGTTTCTATCAACCTAAATTAACTAAGATCGTGTAGGGTAGGCATACCAAACCCAGTGCTGTCGAGTCGATTCCGACTGATAGCAACCCTATAGGACAGAGTAGAACTGCCCCATAGAGTTTCCAAGGAGCACCTGGTGGTTTCGAACTGCCGTCCCTTGGGTTAGCAGCTGTAGCACTTAACCACTACACCACCAGCATTTCCAGTATAGCGTAAAAAACCCACCCAGTGCCGTCGAGACTGTCCGGTATAGTTTCCAAGGAGTATAGGCATAGGGAATATAAATAGGCTAATGGAATTCTGTCTTTGTCAGATTTTGTGATGAAAATTTCTAAAACTTTTGGAAGAACAAAGGTTCAGTCCGTAATCGCAATCTCAGAAAAAAAAAAAAAAAAGCTACTACTGTTGACCATTTTTTATTTTTCACCTTATAGCATGAGCACATCACTTATGGTTTTTTCTAATTAATCATAAGTTTAATTTTCTAGTAGCTATGAGGATCCGGCTTTAGGATCTTTTTATTACCTATGGGGCCTAGGAATCTGTAACTTATTTTTCTTGCCCAAAGACTTTATTTAAATGAAATACCTTGATAATGCTGAAAATTACTAGATGGACAACCTCATTTGGGAATGAATCTTACTTTTAAACTAGAAGATCTTGAGTGGGGAGCTACCCTATGAGCTTACCTCACTGCCAGATTGTATTGTGTTTATGATTCATTCAATTCTTAGACTTTCATTTGAGTTTGGCACTGAAGAGATAGACTAACTACCCTATTGTGATTTTCCTGCATGATTACCTCTACTTGAGACTTTAGCAGCTTTTTTCACAAAGGTCACCAAAGAGTTATCTGGTATTGATAACTTTTGAGTGGAACCACAACCAAGTCTCCAAGTGATTCTAAGCTTAATAACTATCTCAAGGGCTCTTCAGTGCCTACTGAAGTATGTGTCTGTAGAATTAGTTAAAAATGCCTTTGGAAATAAAATCTATTAAGATTTTAGGGAACTGTGAGAAGCATTTTATGTGAATAAGAACAGTTTAAAATAATTATAAATGCCAACATGACGGGGCATGCCATCTAGGAGTCATGCATGGCATACTATGACTAGGACAACAGAATTGAATTTCTGCATCCCAAACTTTACTGTCACTACATAAAAATAACTACCACTGCTGTTCAAAAATGCTTTGAGCAAAAGCTCTAACGTTCCAAATGATCCTGCAAATCCCATTTCTATATGCTTTTTAAGTTGTTTAGTTCTGAATCAGCAGTCTAAAAGTGTGTTTAAACACTGCAGGTAACCATTTCCCATGGAACAAATAGGAAGAAAATCAGGTTATGGTGAGGGCACCCAGCAGGACTTTTCCACTGTCTACTCAGTGTCAATGCAAACTGATTTCTTTAAGAAAGACACTCAGGGAAAAGAGAACAGATTGCAGGAAACATGTTCTGCATGCAAGAAAGAGCAAAGAGATAGAATACAGGATACTTGGTGATAATTATGCAAAAGGATAAAAAAAAAGCAGGAAAACAGGATAGCTATAGAATAACTATATTGCAGCAGGTGGAAGTTGTACGAACTAGGTTTGCTTGCAACAGCACAAAACAGATAATGCATGAGTGTTCTGGCCTATTCTCTTTCTTCCATGCAGAATAGTTGCTAGCTCATAAGTTCCTGATGGTTTCTTTATCGTGGTTCATCTTATTCAAATTGCTATTTGCTAAGTACAAGGTTTGAGCTAAATAAAAATATTTTAAAAATACACCATGTAACAACTGGAGAGGAATATGTGCTAACAAAACATAAAATCCAGAGCATGTAGCTGGAAGAAATAGAAAGATCTCAGGAAACTGAGATATATTTGTGCTTACAAACTTAATTAGTTCCATGCTAGTTAAGCATAGCAGTGTGCAAGGAAAGAACATTGTCTCAAAGGGTAAATTCTTCCAGCCCAAACTTGCACACCAAAAGGCAGCTACAGCAGTGAATAAAAGCCACGCATTTTTCTACTTTTGGATAATACAATCTCATTACTAGTGAGCAAAGCACTTTTTTAAAATTAAATAGTTTCTTCTGAAATAATTGTAGATTCGCATGCAGTTGTAAGAAATAACACAGACAGATATCTTGTACCCTTTGCCCAGTTTACCTTCTTGCAAAACCAAACTACAATATCACAGCCAGGATGTTGACATTGATACAGAAAAGTTGCTTCTCTACAAGGCTCCTTGCCCTTTTATAGTCACATTTATCAGCATTACCTCTACCCTTTGTCCCTGACTGCTGGCAACCACTAGTCTGTTCTCCATTACTATAATTGTGTCATTTCGAGAATGTTATAATGTTATATAAATGAAATTATATAGTATGTGAACTTTCGGGATTTTTTTTTTTTACTGAGCATAATTCCCTGTAGATTAATCCAAGCTACCGTGTGTACCAATTGCATTTCCTTTTATTGCTTAGTAGTGCTTCATGATATGGATGTTTGGATGAATTTGTTTAACCACTCAACTGTTATCCATTCTCCTTTAACCCTTTTGCTACTATTGGTGTAACTATATACCAGCCACTTTTTATGCCTCTGGACCTCTTAGATAGTATGTTATTCTAGTTCTAATGCATTTATCGTCAAGGTGAAATGCATGAAGCTCCGCAGAGCAGAGTTGGAGGCTCATTGTGGTGTAAATTGAGCATTCTATCAAGGTGATGTTTCCTGGATGTTTTAGATTTGTAAACATTTGCCTTTTTCTCTGTGAGGTAAGGCTTGCAAGAAGGATTATGGCTTTTCTACATGATGGTTAGGGAGTCTTGATGGGTTTCTTTTCGTTTTTCTGTGTCATATTTGGAAAACAAGAAGTTTCTTATGTAACCTAATGGAAAGGCTCTCACAATAAACTTTTTAGCTTTTGCTGGTGTATTGTCATACCACAGATTGGTGCACCACACTGCCACTCACCTTTTTGGTGGCTTATATCTCAAAATCTGTAACTCATACAGAAAAATTCTGAATTGTTCTTTGAATCAGCATGCCATAATTAGTGAAAACACATAGCATCCAGAAAACATTTTTTAAGTAAAAATTCAGTAATGAAAGGGTTATTAAAGACCATTTGAGTTGTTCCCACTTTTGACTATTACTTACAAAGCTTCTATTCCTGTATTTTTGTGTAAATATTAAGTTTTCATTTCTCTGGGTAAATTTCCCAAGAATGTCATTGCTGGGTCATAAGTTAGTTGCATGTTTAGTTTTATAGGAAACTGCCAAACTTTTTTCCAGAGTAGCTGTATCATTTTACACTTCCATCAGCGATGTTTGAGTTATCCTGTTTGTTCTACATCCTTGCCAGTTAATATTGCCACTACTTTTTTTTTTCTTATTTTGTTTTAGCCACTCTGATAGGTCTGTAGTGATAACTAATTATGTTGTAATTTGCATTTCCCAAATGGCTAATGAAGCTGAGTATCTTTTCATGTGCTTATTTGTCGTTGGTTTTTTATATCCTCTTTGGTAAAATGTCTGCTCATGTCTTTTGCCCATTTTTACATTGGATTCTTTTTATTTTTTTTTACTGCTGTGTTTTGAGAATTCTTTATGCATTCCAGATACTAGTTCTTCATTGGATTGTGATTTGCTACCATTCTGTGGCTTGTCTTTTCATCCTCTTAACATAGTCATTTGCAGAGCAACTTTTAAAATTCCAATGATGTCTGATTTATCGATTATTTCTTTTGTGGATCAGGTTTTTGGTGTAAAGTCCATTATCTATTTCAAGTTAATTTTTGATAAGGTGTGACGTTTAGGTACAGGTTGATTTTTTGTTTGTTCTGTTTTATTTTATTGGTCTTTCTCAAGTTCCAATATTTTTTATCTTATTCTTTTCTTTGCTTAGAGAAGTTCTTTTAGCAATTCTTTGAAGGTAGATTTGCCAGGAAAAAAAAATACCTTAGTATCCTTTTTAACCAAGAAATTCTTTATTTCTCCTATATTCCTGAAGAGTAGTTTTGCCAGATACAGGATTCTTAACTGACCATTCTTTTCTTTCAGTATTGGAAAATGTTCTGTCACTTTTTTCTGGTCTCCATGGTTTCAGATGAGAAATTCACTGTCATTTAAATTGATGCACCCTATTTTTAATGTATCATTTTTTTCTGCTTGCTTTTAATAAATTTTGTATGTCTTTAGTTTTCAGAACTTCAATTATGCTACCTTTTGGCATAAATTTATTTGGGTTTATCCTATTTGGGATTCACTTAGTTTATTGAATCTGTAGGTTCTTGCCTTTCACCAGATTTGGAAAATTTTCAGCCATTATTTCTTAAAATAATTCTTCAGTTATAGTCTCTCTTTCCTCTATTTCTAGACCTCAAATTACATGAATGATAGATCTTGTGTTACTGTCCCATAGATCCCTGAGTCTCTGTTCATTTTTATTTTTCAGAATATTTTCTCTTTGTTTTTCAGATTGAGTTAAATCTGTTAATCAATCTTCCAGTTCACTGATTCTATTTTCTGTCATCTCCACTGTACTACTGAGCCCTTCCAATATATGTCTTTTATATAATATTGTGTCCTTGGTGAAATTTTACACAGCAAATTAAGTTCCCATTTAATAATTTCTATGCATATTTTTCAGTGACATTGGTTACATATTTCCCAAGCTGTCAACATTTTCATTACTTCTATTCTGGTTGTTCCATTTCCATTAATCTAGCCTTCCTGCCCCCTTTACCTTTTCATCTTTGCTTTAGGGTTACTGTTAATTGTTTGGTCTCATATATTTGATTTTTTTTTTGAAGAGCACAATACTCACAGGTAATGTTTTGTATGTTATGAGCTGATATGTTATTTAATTCAAAGGTGACCTCCAGGTGCAGTTTCTGTTCCAGGTTTAAAGAGTGTCCCAGGGAGATAGTCTTGGGGGTTCTTCTGATCTCTCCTGGTCCAGTAAGTCTGGCCTTTTTTTTAAGATATTGAGTTTTGTTCTACATTTTCTCCTATCCAGAACTATCTGTTGTGTCCCTGGTCAGAACTGTTGGTAGTAGTAGACAGGCACCATCTAGTTCTTCTAGTCTCAGGATAGGTAAATCTGTAATTTGTGTGGGCTATTAATCCTGTACAGAAGTTTCTTCTTTAAGTCTTTGGTTTCCTTTCTTTCTCTGTTGCTCCAGATGAGTAGATACCAATAGTTGTATTTTAAATGGTTGCTTGCAAGCTTCTAAGACCCCAGACACTACTCACCAGACTAGGATGTACAACATAAACTTTATGTACTATGTTATGCCAACTGATCAAGTTGTCCCATAAGACCATGATTCTCAGCCTTCAAACCCAGTAAACCAATCCTGTGAGTTGTTTGGTTATGTCTGGGAAGCACCCATAATTGTGCCCCCTTTGTGCTTTATTATAAATATGAATATATATGAAACAAACATATGTATAGCTATACCTGCAGATACACCGATACGTGCACACATACGTACATACATGCACTTCCCTATACACATATATGCATACTTATCTATCTATATAACCACACATATATTTTCTGGTTGATATTGCTGTTGTTTGAAAATTGTATATGTTATAGTAAAAAATATTTACTAAAAAGTCCCTTATTCATGTATACTTCTTAGTGTCATCATTTACCTTAGTCAAGATGTACAGACTTTAGCTGCATTTGTTACTGCCTTTCCCATCACCAAAAATAGCAAGTGTCTACTATTTTTTTTTTTTTTTACTATTTAGAAATTAATTCTCCCTCCCATACTTGGTAACCATCAAAGAGCATTACTTTCTGTATGTATATCCTTTTCTTTTCATAAGTGAGATCATACAATATTTGTCCATTTGTGATTGACATTTCACTCAGCATAATGTCCTCCAGATTTATCCATATTATGTTTTGAGAATTCAACATTATTCTTTATGGCTGCATAGTATTCCATTGTATGTATGTACCACAATTTGTTTATCCATGCATCTGTTGGTGGGCACTTAGGTTGTTTCCATCTTTTTACTACTGTGAATATTGCTACAATGAAGATAGGTATGTGTATGTCTATTCATGTGACAGATCTTAGATCTATAGGGTGTATACCTAGGAGTGGAATTACTGGATCATAAAGTATTTTTATTTCTAGCTTTTTGAAGACGTGCCATACCATTTTCCATAGCAGTTGTGCCATTTTACAATTCCTCCAGTGGTGGATCAGGGTCTCAATCTCCCTACAACCTCCTCAGCATTTGTTGTTTTCTTTTTTTTGATCAGTGCCATTTTTGCAGGAGTGAGATGGTATCTCACTGTAGTTTCAATTTGCATCTCTCTAGTGGCTGATGATCATGAGCATCTTTTCATGTGCTTGTTGGCTGCTTGAATGTCCTTTCAATAATTTTTATTTTGCTTATTTTATTTTTAAATTTTTTTTTATAATATGTATTGGGTTCATTTTCATAAACTATCTTTGTTAAGTTTTTCCATTTGTTTCAAGGAAAATCATAATTACTTCTTGAAACAATTTTATGATGGCCGCTCTGAAATATGTGTCAGATAATTTCAACATTTGATTCATCACATTGTTGGTGTGATGAATCTTATTTTATTATTCTTTAGGTTGTGATTGTTATCATTCTTGTACGACTATTTTCAGTTGTTTTCTGGACACCTGGATGTTATGTTAGAAGACTCTTAATCCTGTTAAAACGTTCCATTTAGCAGTCACTCTTTTTTGGATTTAAAATCTAGGTTTGGTGGCCTTCTTAGGCTCCACTGATGTCCCCACTGTGGAAAGATCAGACCAGCTGCTGTTGGTGGCTGTAGGGCAGAGAATGGGTTAGTTCAACAGGTTCTGCTAGTAATTATGCTGTGAGTATATTGGGGCTTTCGCCAAATTTGGAAAGTTTTCAGTCATTATTCCTTTGAATATTTCTTCTGCTGTAGGTGAGTATGGGTGGTTGATGGCTTGGCCTACCTTGTTTCTGCTGTTGCCACTGCTGCATGAAGATTATGCTCATCACTGCCAGTGGTTGTGAGGCAGGAGATGAAATGATTCACTTGGGCTCTGCTGGTGTTGCTGCCATAGGTGTAGTAGGCCTACTGCTGCTGGTTGGTGTGAGGCAGGAATGGGTTTGCCTTTCCAGGATCTGCTAGTGATGCTGTTATTGTAAGTTGTGCCACCACTGCTAACTAGTGTGAGGTGGGGAATGAGTAGCCTTATCAGGTTTTGCTGGCCATGCTACTGTGCACAGGTTGGCCACTGATGCTTTTGGGTATGGGTCTGCCTGTTAAGTTCTTACTGGGCTTTCCATTTCCCATATACTTGTCCAGAGAAATCAGCCTTTTCTTATTTCCTTTTTATTTTTTTCCATGTATGCCTTGTGGTTCTCAGCTACAGGGATCGCCTTTGCCCAGTCCAGCATGTATGGAAGATAAAAACAAAATGTAGCTAACTTACCACAGTGTTGTTATTCAGCTTCTGAGTTCTGTAGTCAATACATTTTCCTCTTTCCACCCCTCATAGTTATTTTATAGATATTTGCTAAATTATTTCCAGGATATTTAGTTGTATTTAGAGGAGAAGAGCAAGGTAAAGCGGATTTACTCCATCTTGTTGTAGAAACAGAAGCATATGGTTTTTATAACTCTTATCTCTTTGCTGAAATTTTCTGTTTTAATTTGTTTCAAGAGAATTTACAATTGTTTGCAAAAATTTTTCATAATTACTGCTTTTAAAATTTTTATCAGGTAACTCAAACATCTGATTCATCTCTGTATTGACATCTGTTGATTGTCTTTCTCATTCATATTATGATTTTCCTGGGTTTTGGTATAACAAGTGATTTTGACTGTACCATAGATACTTGTATATTATATTATAAGACAGTGGATTGTGTTTAATCTTTTTCAGCAGTCAGTACTGCTGATGAGGTGTACCATAAGGAATAGGTGCATGCATATGTTCAGCTTGCTTCTAGGCAATACTGACACCACCCCGGCAAAAATGGAGTGCTGGATCACAATGCCTCATTCCATACCAGTAGGGTAATAATTAATCCCTTCTCTTCAGCACCTGTGACACTTTCTGTGACAATGGAGAACCAATACATACCTCCTATTTACTTCCAAGTAGGGGGAAATATAATGTCAGTTCTCTGCTTAGCCCTACTGACACCAAGGAGTAAAAGAAGCAGAGAGCTCACTCACACTGGTTCGACTCACACTGAGCTCCTCATTCAGCCCTGTTTCTAACAGTTAAGGGGGGGGCAGGTTAATGCCAACTAGTACAACCTTTCACCACCACATTCCACTTCACGAATGCCAGGAGGGAGTAGAGGCTCAGCTTCCCACTGGACCCCACTGACTGCAGAATATTGACTATCCTGAACTTGCATCACCTTGCTCTGTCTCACTGATGTCAAATGGGGATGAGTCTCACTTCATATTAGGACCTGTTGACACTGGTGCAGAGGTAGAGTGCTGACTAGTACTGTTTATAATGTCTGTTTTAGTCCCATTGATGCCAGGTAGTTGTGGAGTTTCAGCTCCCCACTGGGCCCCACTGACACCAGAGGTGGGAGAAAGTGGAGTGTGTACTAGCCTCAACCCATGCAGCCTTGTTTAATTTAACTGATGCCTGGTGAGGTTGGAGGCATAGTACCTCACTGAGTCCCACTGACACTGGGGTGAGGGTGAAGGCGATTGGAGAGTAGTCCCATCTCACACTTTCATTAACACTCTTTGCTGCTGAGTGAGAGTGGAGCATCAGCTTGATGTTGAAATCTGATGTCACTACTCTGGCAGAAAAATCAAAACAGCTCCTGCTTCCATCAGGTGGAGGATGAAAGATTAGCTCCCTGCTTGGTTTCACTGTTACTACTCCAGCAGGGGAATCAGAGAGCTGTCTGCTTCCACTGAGAGAAAGATAAAAGATGAGATAACTGCTTAATCTCACCTGCACCATCATGCAGGGGAACTAGAAAGTCACAACATGCTTTTACAGGGTTGATTTTTGGCAGGGCATCAAACTGGTTCATTCCAGTTCAAATACCTGCTGAGAACTCGCATTTCCACCCCAGATATACTGAAACAGAAACTACATTTTGTACATAAGAATCTCCTGGTGCTCTTGTTAAAATATAGATTCTTATTCAGTATATCTGGGGTGGAAATCAGAATGTACATTTTAACAAGAGCACCAGGAGATATATATTCAGTATATCTGGGATGGAAATGGAACCCTGGTGACACAGTGGTTAAGGGCTCAGCTGCTAATCAAAAGGTTGGCAGTTCAAATCCACTAGCTGCTCCTTGGAAACCTTAGGGGGCAGTTGTACTCTGTTCTATAAAGTCACTATGAGTTGGAATCAACTTGAAGACAATAGGTAGTAGTAGTAGTAGGGGTGAAAACGCAAATTCTCAGAAGTTTGAACCAGAATGAACTGGTTTAAAGCCCTGGTTTTTGGAGTGGAAGATCACCTCCCCATGTGGCCTCATTGAATTCATGGGGAAAGGCAACTTTTCCACTGGTGTTTGGCTGGACAAGGGTATGTATTGCCAAAAAGGTTTTCTGGTGTTAGACCACCCTTTTCTCATTTCCTAGGCTGGAGTAAATGAAGCCCCGTTGGTACAGTGGTTAAGCACTTGGCTGCTAACTAAAAGGTCATCATCAGTTTGAACCTGCTGATCACTCCACAGAAGAGAGAAGTGGCAGTCTGCTTCCATAAAGGTTACAGCTTCAGAAACCCTATGGGGCAGTTCTACTCTGTCCTATAGGGGTAGCCATGAGCTGGAATTGGCTGGAAGGTGACAGGTTTAGGTTACAGTAAACAGGCTTTTCTTGGAGCTTTCTTCGCTTATGCCTGTTGGTGGTTCCATGCTGGAAGCTTTTGTATTCTTCAGGATATTAAAAAAAAAAAAAAAAAAAAAACTGCCTTCCAGTCGACTCCAACTCATAGCAACCCTATCGGACGGAGTAGAACTGCCCCATAGGGTTTCCGAGGAGTGCTTTTTGGATTTGAACTGCCCGCCTTTTGGTTAGCAGCCATAGCTCTTAACCACTATGCCGCCAGAGTTTCCTCAGGATATATGGGAGACAATAAAGAAAACCTGGGAAGTCTCTGCTGTTTCTAAAGTCCCTAGTACCTTTCCCTAGGTAGTTCTGTATGCTTATTTACTGTGTAATGTCCAAATTTTTCTAGTTGTAACAGTGAGTACATGGGACATTGGGGCTACCCCATCATAGCCAGAACCAGAAATTTGGTGGGACACTTTTGACTTAGGGGAAAAAAAAATAGAAACAATTGATATTAAAATGCAATTATTTTAAAATTTGCCTGGTCTGCACTTAATCTACTTAATACATCACTTCATTAGTACCTTAAAATGATGAGCAACACCTAGTCCCAGTTTATTAATCTTACCCTTAGAATTATTTTCTTTATTATAACCTCAAGAAGCTAGTGGATATCAACACATCAGTAACATCACAAGAGAGGTAAATGGAATCAATTTGTGTATTTATTCTATCTCCTTATCTCCCAGGTTGCACCAAATGCAATTGCCCTGGAAATTTTCCACTTATTGGAGAAAACTTACATGGTCTTCTGAATTTGATAACCCTTTCTGGATTTTTTTTTAATAATTAAAGCTTCTTCCAATTGTACAAATGAATGTCCATGCTTATTCTTTTTTGTTCTGCTATTGATATATTACTAAAGCCAGAAGAACTGGTCACATCAGTAAGCAGATAAAGAAAGAAACCAACATTACTTTTTCTATATAAAGCCCTTATGCAATGAAAAGAAAATGAATTATTCTCTCCATAAAATCATCTGTATTCCCCACAATCATATAAATTGAAGCACTGTCTTATTTTATAAATTAAAATTTCCCCTTAGTCACATTAGATTTCTTAAAGGTGGCCAGAGGGAAACATATATCAAAACTACAAAGAAAATACATTTCCTAATGTAAAGTGAGGTTTATATGCATTTCTGATGAAAAATGTTCAATTCAAAATAGTATGTAAGATGAATTCTAGGCATATGTGTTTTTTCACATATGAAGTAGACATTGAAATCACTACAATTTGGGTTGAAATATGGAAAATTCTTTGGAACTAACTTTCTCAAAGCTTAAAATATTGAACATTTCTGCTAGAACTTTATTCAAGTGTCATTCAGGAATTCCTGTGGGTATTATTCCTTGAATGTACAGAAAGTATGCTAGGGATACACATTGGTGCTTCCAGTCCACTAAAGCACTATTGAGTTCACTGAAGTAGTTGTTGACTAAATTACCCCAGTGTCTTGAAAAGTATAATGTTTTCTACATATGCATGTTGAAAAATTATAACTATATTGTCAACATGCAGTTATCTGTGGTAACAAGAATTGTGACTAGCAAAGATAAAATGAAAGCAAGGGTATTCCAAATCTTCATTGTAACTGAGAGTGTTTAAATACACACACACAAGCTCATGTAAACTTTCAGAAAATGTCTTCAAATTTCCCCAAATTCTTCCTTTTCTAACTCATTTTCACTAGGGGAAGAGTATATCTACAATGATATCCCATCACACTTGAGTTTAGATGGACCTTTTTTCTCTATCTCCAGCACCTATAGTCAGGATGTGTTGGATTATCCATGCAAAGAAGCTGAAGAGTCATTCAGCAGCTAGAGGTATATTGTACTGCCTTTTTCAATGTACTACACAACCACCAAATCCCAACTCTTTTCAGACATTTACAGTATCTTTCTCAAAAGAGGCATATTAGGCTCTGTCTTTGGTTTGTGTTAGTAGTAGAGAAGATAAGGTATTGAACATGGTCTTTTCATCAAAGTTAGTGCAAATTTAGATTTGGGGACTTGGGGAAAGCAATATCTCTGCTGCCAGAAGAATTTAGTACATGAAATGATTACAAAGACACTTCACATTTTCATGTGTCAAAATACCTACAAGTTTGGAGTTCGTGATACTTAAATAAATATTTTTCTATCCTTTGATTAAATAATTATTTACTGAATGCCTTCTACATTTCAGGCACTATCATTGGTGATAAAGATAAAATCAAGGGAAAAACAAAATTTATAATCAAGCGGGGAAGGCAAGCAAAAAACAGTGGCAATACAAATAAACATATAATTTTATATTGTGTTAATGCTGTGAGGATAATACAGGATGATACAAGAGAGAATAACAAAGTAGACTTAAATTAGAATAAGTAAATGGACTGTCTGAGAACAGATTGGTGTTCTTGCCTAGAACAATAGAAAAGTTGGATTCAATACAGATATTATTTGGAGGCAGCATTGACGTTCTGAGACAATTAGAACTAGAGGGGGTAAGACTCCAAAGAGGGAATCATCTCAGAGAATTTATAAGATTTTCATTGGCTTTTAGTGATTTGGTGCATGGACAGCAGGCAGGAGACTATGGATCCAGTAAGGAGTCTTATGGAGCATTACTACAAGGGTACAGAAAAATCAGCAGGAATTTTGGCAGATTGTCTGATAGCTTCTAGTGTGTGGCTAGTTTAATTGGCAGAAACTTAGGAGAATATAAGGCCTACATGAGGTTGGAAGTTAAAAAACTAAAAGAAAAGATTCAAAAGTGAAGGGTGACATTTTCTTGGCAGTTTTATGAGAAAAAAAATAAAAGCTCAGGGGAAAGAGTCCTTACAAATGCACCAAGTTGTTAATTGAAAATACTGGAGGAACATAAGTGAGCAAGAGGTAGACTAAGCCTGGCCTGGTATGCAACCTAGTCTTGACTTAGCAAATCCAAGCTTGTATAAAGTTGATCAACTACCATTCTATCTGTCCATCAGAAAAAAAAAAAGTCAAGAAAAAAGAGAGAAAGATAATTATCAGCATTTAATCAAAAATTAGTAGAGGACTCCTGGCTTCCTGGAGGGCCAATTTGCTGCTTCCTGGCAGGCCGATCTGCAGCTTCTCGGTGGGCTGATTCCCAGCTTTCTAGAGGGCCAATTCACTGCTTCCCAGTGGGCGATCTGCTGGTTCCCAGCAGGCCACGATCAAGCGCAGGAGGTGCCGGTACCTTGCCATACAGATTCACTGCACCAACACTGACTGGCTTCTTCACTGCCATTTCTTTGTTGCTGGTATTGCTTTTTCTGGCCTCTTTTGGTTTCTTACTTGCCTCTCACCTCCTCCCTCTCCTTTCTCTTGAACACCTGACTCTGTGTGCCATCTTTGCTTCTTCTTAACAGGCTATGAAGTACCATTCAGCTGGGGAAAAGCTTCCCTGGCCTGAACCGCCATGCTGATGGGATCCCTGGGGGCAGTTTTTTTTTAAATGTTTATTTATTTTTCTTTCTTGTTTTTCTTCATTTCTATGTTTCCTTTCTCTCCAATCCAAAGGCAGGCTTCCTCAGCACATTTTTTTTCTTTTTTATGCTCCTATTTCTCTCTCCTCTCTCTTTTTCCATACCCAACTTAGTTCCATGCATTACAACCACCTCCCTCCCTCCTGCCTATCTGCACCATGTACTGAACAATGTCCTCTCAAGCAGCATGGGCACGGCCTACTGGAACCTGCCTTGCAATGACCTCCTACTCATCTTGTCAGTTCCAATACGTGCCTCAAACAACTCACTCCAACCCCTCCCCTTCAGCTGTACCTACCCTGCTTCACCAGAGCTGAGCAACGAGCCCTGACTATTGGACAAGGAGGTGAAAAATACCATGTACACAGATGAGGAAGCAAACAACAAAGGACAGCCCACCTACTCAGACATAACCAAATAAAACAAAAAAGCAGGAGGAAACAAACAAATCTACAACCAATAAATGAAGAAAATAACTACTGAATGTCCCAAAGACAGCAGACAATGCAAAAACATATTTTAAAAAACAGGACAGGATGGTTCCAGTAAGCATCCAAAATAAAACATCAGATGACTTTCCAATAGAAGAAAAGACACTACAACTACCTGATAGGAAATTCAAATCTCTAATATTCAGAGCTATCCAAGAGTTGAAGCAAAAAGCAGACAAAAATGAGGAAAAATAGACAAATTCATGAAAAATGGAGACAAATTCATGGAAAGTACAGACAAAACTATGGAAATATTCAAGAAAGTAATAAGGAACAAAGTGCCAAAATAAATTCACAAGTAGAAATCATACAAAAATAAAAACTAGAACTCTAAAGATAAACAAAAAGATATCATAAATGGACAGTGTCACAGAAGGGCCGATGAACAGGTTTGAAACAATGGAAGACAGGATCAGTGAAATTAAAGACAGAAACTTGAATACAACTTTGAGGGAAAATGAGGAAAAAGAACAAAGAAAAATGAAGAAACACAGGGAATTATGTTGGATAAAATCAAAAGCAAAAATTTGCAAGTGATCAGATTTGCAGAACAGGGTAGAAAATGGAAAACACAAAGAGGATCACTGAAGGATTGCTGACAGAAAACTTCCCTTATATTAAAGTTGAAAAGCTGACCATCCAAGAAGCTCAAAGAAACTCCATATAGGATAGACTCTAAAAGAAAATCACCAACACATATCATAATTACACTCACTAAAACCAAAGACAAAGAAAGAATTCTAAGAGCAGCTTGAGAAAAACGAAAAGTCACATACTGAGGGGAAGCAATAAGACTAAGCTCTGATTACCCAGCAGAAACCATGCAGGCAAGAAGGCAATGGGATGACACATATAAAACCTTGAAAGAGAAAAAAATGCCAACA
This sequence comes from Loxodonta africana, assembly GCF_030014295.1. Classification (NCBI taxonomy): domain Eukaryota; kingdom Metazoa; phylum Chordata; class Mammalia; order Proboscidea; family Elephantidae; genus Loxodonta; species Loxodonta africana. The sequence continues at coordinate 119,100,585 of NC_087369.1, read as the reverse complement.
AGGAATAATGTATCCTGCAAAACTCTTGTTCAAATATGATGGTGAAATTAGGACATTTCCAGATAAACAGAAGTTAAGGAAATACGTAAAAACCAAACCAATCTTACAAGAACTATTAAATGAGGCCTTCAGTTAGAAAACAAACAACATCAGACCACAGCCTGAATCTAGGAAGCAAGATCCCACCAGCCAGATACCAAGCTAGGAAATGAACTCTCAAGGACTATCCAAAACCAAAAGATTTACAACAGGGAACAAGAGAGGTTAATCTGCAAATGACAACTACATCACAAAAATAAAAGAGGGAATAAATGGTGTAGGTATAGAACTTTCTAATGGAGAGGAACACAAAGAGATACCAAGTAACAATAGACTGGCTCAAACCTAGGAAGAAAAGGGTAAAGTTCAAGGTAACAACAAGGAAAGTTAACAAACCTACTCATCAAAATAAAGAAGAAAAGCATAAAGTCTCAGAAAAAGAAAAACAAAATAAATGAAAAAAGGATCCACAAACAAAAGGAGTTCAGCACAGGAGAGTAAGAGGAAAAAATTGTCAGCACCAAAAAAAAAAAAAACTACAAAAAAAACAATCAACTCACGCTTACCAATAATTACACTGAATGTAAATGGCCTAAATGCACCCATAAAGAGACAGAGATTGACAGAATTAATGAAAAAAAAAGGATCTGTCAACATAATGTCTATAAGAGACACACCTTAGAAACAAAGACATAAATTTATTAAAAATTAAAGGATGGAAAAAAAAAATCAAGTGAACAGCTACCAAAACAGAGCAGAAGTGACGATACTAATCTCAGAAAAAATAGACTTTAAAACAAAATCCACCATAAAAGACAAAGAAGGGCAGTATATCATGATTAAAGGGACAATCCAGCATGAAGACATAACCAGAATAAATATCTACATCCCCAATGGCAGGGCTCCAAAATACATAAACTTTAACAGCACTGAAAAGAGAAGTTGACAGTTCCACTATAATACTAGGAGACATCAACACACCACTCTCCGTAAAGGACAGATTATCTAGAAAACAACTCAACAAAGATATAGAAGATCTAAAGGCCACAAGCAGCCAACTTGAACTCACAGACATATATAGATCACTCCACCCATCAGCTGCAAGGAACACATTCTTTTCTATTGCACATGGAATGTTCTCCAGAATAGACCACATCTTAGGCCACACAACAACCTTCAACAAAATCCAAAACACTGAGATAATGCAAAGTATCTTTGCTGATCACAGCGTCATCTAAGTAGAAATTAATAACAGGAAGTGCAAGGGAAAAAAAATTACATGGAAACTAAATAATAAAAAAAAAATTTATACTCTACTTAAAAACCACTGGGTGATAGAAGAAATCAAAGATGGAATAAAAAAATTCTAGAATCAAATGAGAATGAAAACACATCATGTCAAAACCTTTGGGACACAGCAAAGGCAGTGCTCGGAGGTCAATTTATAGCAATAGATGCACATAGCAGGAAACAAGAAAGGGAAACAATAAAAACATTAGCTACATAACTCAAACAAATAGAGAATAGCAAAAGAAGCCTATAGCCACCAGGAGAAAGGAAATAATAAAGATCAGAGCAGAAATACATGATAGAGAATAGAAAAACAATATAAAGAACCAAGAAAACCAAAAGTTTGTTCTTTAAAGGATCAGCAAAATGGAAAAAGCACTTGCAAATTGACAAAAAAAAAAAAAAGAAACTGGAGAGGGAGGAAGAGCCAAGATGATGGAATAGACAGATGGTTCCAGCGAGCCCTCTTTACAACAAAGACTTGAAAAAACAAGTGAAATGAATATATTTATGACGGAGCCCTGAGCATCAAAGGCAAGCTTAGAAAATGAACTCAGGGGCAGGCGGAGAAAGAGACGGTTGAGAAGCGGAGAGGAGTTACTGGACCTGAATCGCAGGGAGCCCTCAGTCACCATTCCAGGAATGACAGCAGTGGCCTGGTACTAGCGTTCAGCAGCAGTTTCCTCAGGGAGAAGCAGGCAGCCACACAGCCTACTCACACCTCCAGAACCAGAAAAGAAAGGCACTCTCAGCAAAAGCTAAGGGCTTGGGTATATTTTACTGTGACCCCCACGCCACCCCCAAGGGGGCTTCAGTGGATGAATTCCCTGGCCCTGAGATAGGCCCTGTTGAGCACCTAGAGCCATCCTCCCAGCCTTGGAGAAGAAAAAAAATTGGCAATTGGGGGAAAAGATAGTTCGCCAACTCCTCTAACTGGGAGACCTCAGGACAGAAGCAGCGCCTGTCCAGGCATGAATGGACCATGGACTTTGAGGACCTTTCCCCCTCTGCATGGCCCTGTGGGGGCCTATCTCAGGAAAATAGGACCTTGTTGGCAGACTCCAACTGGAGAGTTGGGTGTTTGATGTTTGACACTGCTTTGCCTATTAAACAGGCCCCTCACCTACCCACATCAGGGGCCTAAGGACTGGTACCTCCACTCAGGTTACCCAGGCACCCACGACAGGTGCCCAAGAATAACTGGTACCTGCCAGTCCTTACAACCAAAAACATTGGGTGCCCATTGTCCATATGCAGAACACACCCACCTATATGCTCTAGGAATCAGGAACACGACTTCTTCAGAGACATGTGGGGAATAATTCTCAGCCCCCTGCCTTGTTCAGAGTGTGACCCCCTGCTGCAATCAGATACAAGTACCTACACCAATCACCCCTGCCCCTCTAAGACTGTAGTACAGAGCCTGTACCACACACTTGATGATCAGCTACCTGGACACCTGAGCTGAATTCATACAAGAAAAATGAATGGAATCCTAGACTGATATACCTGATAACGGCTCTAGCCATCTGGGGACAGGATGTCAGAGCTCCAAAGGTGAAAATAATCAAGCTAGCTCACTCAAGCAACCCATTTGAGCATATCAAAACAAAACAAAGCAAGAAGCTATGACACAGTAAGCAAACATAAAATAAACTAGTACAATAACTTACAGATGGCTCAGAGACAACAGTCAATATCAAGTCACATAAAGAAACAGACCATGATCACCTCAACAAGCTCTCAGTACAAAGAATCCAGGGATCTTCTAGATGAAAATGCATTCCTGGAATTACCAGCAGCAGAATACAAAAGATTAACACACAGAACCCTTCAGGACATCAGAAATTAAATGAGGCAATACACAGAACAAACCAAGGAACACACAGATAAAGCAATTGAAGAAATTAAAAAGATTATTCAGGAACATAATGAAAAATTTAAGAAGCTGGAAAAATCCATGGACAGACAGCAATCAGAAGTTCAGAAGATTAACAATAAAATTACAGAAGACAACTCAATAGAAAGTCAGAGGAGCAGAATTGAGCAAGTGGAAGGCAGAATTTCTGAACTTGAAGATAAAGCACTTAGCATTAATATATTTGAAGAAAAATCAGAAAAAAGAATTTAAGAAATGAATTCTTAAATTAAGAATCTTGTGGGACTTATCAAGAGAAATAACCTATGAGTGATTGGAGTACCAGAACAGGGAGGGATAACAGAAAATAGAGAGAGAATTGTTGAAGATTTGATGGCAGAAAAATTCCCTGATATTGTGAAAGATGAGAAGATATCTATCTAAGATGCTCATCAAACTCCACGTAAGGTAGATGTTAAAAGAAAGTCACCAAGACATATGATAATCAAACTTGCCAAAACCAAAGGTAAAGAGATAATTTTAAGAGCAGCTAGGGATAAATGAAAAGTCACCTACAAAGGAGAACCAATAAGAATAAGCTCAGACTACACAGCAGAAACCATGCAGGCAGTTAGGCAATGGGATGACTTACTTAAAAAATTGAACCAAAAAAAAAATTGCCAGCCAAGCTTCATATATCCTGCAAAACTGTCTCTTAAATATGAAGGCGAAATTAAGACATTTCCAGATAAACACAAGTTGAGGAATTCAAAAAACCAAATCAAAACTACAAGAAATACTAAAGGGAGTTCTTTGGTTAGAAAATCAATAATATCAGGTATCACCCCAACACTAGAACACTAGGCAGAGCAATCAGAAGTCAACCCAAACAGGGAAATCAAAAAAAACAAAGCAAGATTTAAAAAAAAGGTCAAAACAGGGTAACAGCGATGTTATTGAGTTAAAGACAACAAAGGAAATTAAAAGAATCATATCAGATTACTATGAAAAATTGTACTCTGACAATTTTGAAAGCCGAGAAGAAATGGATGAATTCCTAGAAACACACTAACTACCTAAACTGACACAAACAGAGGTGGAACAACTAAATAGACCCATAACAAAAGAAGAGATTGAAAATGTAATCAAAAAACTCCCACAAACAACAAAAAAACCCTGGTCCAGATGGCTTCACTGCAGAGTTCTACCAAAGTTTCAGAGAACAGGTATCACCACTACTACTGAAGGTATTTCAGAGCATAGAAAAGGACAGAATACTACCAAACTCATTCTATGAAGCAACCATATCCCTGATACCAAAACCAGGTAAAGACACCACAAAAAAACAAAATTACAGACCTATATCCCTCATGAACTTAGATACAAAAACTCTCAACAAAATTCTAGCCAATAAAATTCAACAACATATCAAAAAAATAATTCACCATGACCAAGTGGGAATTACACCAGGTATGCATGGATGGTTCAACATTAGAGAAACAATTAATGTAATCCAGCATATAAATACAACGAAAGACAAGAATCACATGATTTTATCAATTGATGCAGAAAAGGCATTTGACAAGGTTCAACACACATTCATGATAAAAAAAGCTATCAGCAAAATAGGAAAAGAACCAAAATTTCTCAACATAAAAAAGGGCATTTACACAAAGCCAATGGCCAACATCATCCTAAATGGAGAGAGCATGAAAGCATTCCCCTTGAGATCGGGAACTAGACAAGGATGCCCTTTATCACCACTCTTATTCAGCATTGTGCTGGAAGATCTAGCCAGAGCAATTAGACTAGATAAAGAAACAAAGGAAATCCAGACTGGCAAGGAAGAAGTAAAATTACCTCTATTTGCAGATGACATGATCTCATACACAGAATACCCTAAGGAACCCTCAAGAAAAAAACTGAAACTAATAGAAGAGTTCAGCAGAGTATCAGGATACAAGATAAACATACAAAAATCAGTTGGATTCCTCTATACCAACAAAAAGAACATCAAAGCAGATTTCACCAAATCAATACCATTTACAGTAGCCCCCAAGAGGGTTAAATACTTAGGAATAAATCTTACCAGAGATGTAAAAGGCTTACAAAAAGAAAACTACAAAACACTACTGCAAGAAACCAAGAGAGAGCTACATAAGTGGAAAACATACCTTGCTAATGGATAGGAAGACTTAATATTATAAAAATGCAATATATATATATATTTATATATACCAAATATATGCCAAAAGCAATATCTAGATGCAATGCAATTCCAATCAAATTCCAATGACATTTTTCAATGACATGGAGAAACAAATCACCAACTTCATATGGAAGGGAAAGAGGCCCCGGATAAATAAGACATTACTGAAAAAGAAGAACAAAGTGGGAGGCCTTAGTCTACCTGATTTTAGAACCTATTATACCACCACAGTAGTCAAAACATCCTGATACTGGTACAACAACAGATACATAGACCAATGGAACAGAATTGAGAATCCAGACATAAATCCATCCACATATGAGCAGTTGATATTTGACAAAGGCCCCAAAAAGTTAAATGTGGAAAAGACAGTCTTTTTAACAAATGGTGCTGGCATAACTGAATATCCATCTGTAAAAAAATGAAACAAAACCCATACTTCACACCATGCACAAAAATGAGTTCAAAATAAATCAAATACCTAAATATAAAATCTAAAACGATAAAGATCATGGAAGAAAAAATAGGGACAATGTTAGGAGCCCTAATACATGGCATAAACAGTATACAAAACATTACTAACAATGCAGAAGAAAAACCAGATAACCAAGAGCTCCTAAAAATCAAACTCCTCTGCTCATCCAAAGACTTCACCAAAAGAATAAGAAGATTATCTACAGACTGGGAAAAAGTTTTTAGCTATGACATTTCTGATCAGCACCTGATCTCTAAAATCTACATGATACTGCAAAAACTCAACTGCAAAAAGACAAATAACCCAATTAAAAAATGGGCAAAAGACATAAACAGAAACTTCACTAAAGAAGACATTCAGGTAGCTAACAGATACATGAGGAAATGCTCACCATCATTTGCCATTAGAGGAATGCAAATCAGAACTACAATAAGATTTCATCTCACTTCAATAAGGCTGGCGTTAATCTGAAAATCACAAAACAGTGAATGTTGGGGAGGCTGTGGAGAGATTGGAACACCTATACACTGCTGGTGGGAAAGTGAAATGGTACAACCACTTTGGAAATCTATCTGGTGCTTCCTTAGTAAGCTAGAAATAAAACTACCATAGGATCCAGCAATCCCACTCCTTGGAATATATCCTAGAGAGATAAAAGCCTTTACAAGAACAGATATATGCACACCCCTGTTCATTGCAACACTGTTTACAATAACAAAAAGATGGAAGCAACCAAGGTGCCCATCAACAGATGAATGGATAAATAAATTATGGTATATTCACACAATGGAATACTACACATTGATAAAGAACAGTGATGAATCTGTGAATCATTTCATAACATGGAGGAACCTGGATGGCATTGTGCTGAGTGATATTAGTCAGTTGCAAAAGGACAAATGTTGTATAAGACCACTATTATAAGAACTTGAGAAACAGTTTAAACAGAGAAGAAATATTCTTTGGTGGTTACAATAGAGGGGAGGGAGGGAGGATGGGAAAGGGGTATCCACTAATTAGATAGTAGATAAGAACTACTTTAGGTGAAGGGAAAGACAACACACAATAGAGGCGAGGTCAGCACTGGACTAAACCAAAAGCAAACAAGTTTCCATGGTTTCAGGGGACATCTAAGTCAATTGGCACAATAAAATCTATTAAGAAAACATTCTGCATCCTACTTTGGAGAGAGGTGTCTGGGGTCTTAAATGCTAGCAAGCGGCCATCTAAGATGCATCAATTGGTCTCAACCCACCTGGATCAAAGGAGAATGAAGAACACCAAGGACACATGCTAATTACGAGCCCTAGAGACAGAAAGGGCCACCTAAACCAGATACTACATCATCCTGAGACCAGAAGAGCTAGATGGTGCCTGGCTACAACTGATGACTGCCCTAACAGGGAACACAACAGAGAACCACTGAGGGAGCAGGAGAACAGTGGGATGCAGACCCCAAATTCTCATAAAAAGACCAGACTTAATCGACCGACTGAGACTAGAAGGACCCCGGTAGTCATGGCTCTCAGACCATCTGTTGGCCCGGGACAGGAACCATTCCCAGAGCCAAATCATCAGACAGGGATTGGACTGGACAAAGGGTTGGAGAGTGATGCTGGTGAGGAGTGAGCTTCTTGGATCAGGTGGACAGTTGAGACTATATTGGCATGTCCTCCCTGGAGGGGAGATGAGATGGTAGAGGGGGTTAGAAGCTGGCCAAATGGACACAAAAAGAGAGAGTGGAGAGAGGGAGCGGGCTGTCTCATTAAGGGGAGTACGTAGGAAGGTGTATATAAGTTTTTGTGTGAGAGATTGACTTGATTTGTAAACTTTCACTTAAAGCACAATAATAATAATAATAAAAACAGGAAAGGACACAAATAACCCAAATAAGAAACAAAATGGGGGACGTTACAACAGACTGAAATGAAATAAAAACTATCATGACAGAGTATTATGAAAAACTATACTCCAATAAATTTGAAAATCTAGAGGAAATGAACAAATTTCTAGAAACACACTACCTACCCAAACTATCACAAATTGATGCTGAAAATCTTAGCAAACCCATAACAACAGAAGAGATTGAAAAGGTAATAATAATAATAAAATTTCTAATGACAACAACCAGAAAAAACCCTGGCCCAGATGGCTTCACTGGAGAATTCTACCAAACATTCGGAGAAGAGCTAGATTATTTCAGAACATAGAAAAGGAAGGGATACTTCCAAATTCATTCTATGAAGCCAGCATAACCCTCATACAAAAAGCAGGCAAAGGCATCAAAAAAAAAAAATTACGCACCAATATCTGTCATGAATATAGATGTAAAAATTCTCAGCAAAATTCTAGCCAATAGAATTCTGCATCATATCAAATAAAAAAATAATACACCACAACTAAGTAGGATTCATACCAGTTATGAAAGCATGGTTCAACATTAGAAAATCAATTGTCATCTACCACATAAATAAAAGAATCACATGATCATCTCAATCGATTCAGAAAAGGCATTCAGCAAAGTCCAACACCCAACCTTGATAATAACTCTCGAAAAAATAGGTATAGAAGGGAAATTCCTTAACATATTAAAGGGCATCTCACTGGGTTTTTTTTTTTTATACAAAACCAACAGCCAACATCATTCTTAACAGAGAGATGCTTAAAACATTCCCCTTGAGAACAGGAACAAGACAAGGACTCCCTTTATTGCCACTCTTATTTAACATTGTGTTGGAAGTCCTAGCTAGAATAATACGGCAAGAAAAAGAACTAAAAGGCATCTAAATTGGTAATGAAAAAGTAAAACTGTCCCTATTTGCAGATTATATGATACTACGCATAGAAAACCCAAAAGACTCCACAAGAAAACTACTGGAACTAATAGAAAATTCAACAGAGTAGCAAGATACAAGATAAATACAAATACCACTTGGATTCCTATACACCAATAAAGAGAACAATGAAAAAGAAATCAAGAAAACAATGCCATTTATAATAGCCCTTAAAAAAATAAAAAAACTTCAGAATAAGTCTAACCTGAGATGTATAAAGAAAACTACAAAACACTACTGCAAGAAATCAGAAAGGATCTACATAAATGGAAAAACATACCATGCTCATGGATAGGTAGACTCAACATTCTACCCAAAGCAGTCTACAAATACAATGCAATCCCAATCCAAATACCAACAACATTCTTTAAAAAGATAGAAAAAAAATCATTAACTTTTTATGGAAAGGGAAAAGGCACGGGATAAGTAAAGCATTATTGAAGAAGAAGATTAAAGTAGGAGGACTTACGCTACCTGACCTCAGAACCTCCTATACAGCTACAGTAGTCAAAACAGCCTGGTACTGGTACAATGACAGATACATTGACCAATGGAATAGAATTGAGAATCCAAATGTAAATCCACCCACCTATGGACACCTAATCTTCAACATGGCCCCAAAGTCCATCAAATGCGGAAAAGATAGTCTTTTTAACAAATGGTGCTGGCAATATTGGATGTCACATCTGCAAAAAAAATGAAACAGGACCCATACCTCACATCATATACAAAAATTAATTCAAAATGGATCAAAGACATAAATATAAAGCCAATAACTATAAAATTATAGGATCAATGCTAGAGACCCTATCGAATACAGGGCGATAACAGGATATAAACCATAACTAATGACAAACTCCAGAAGATAACTAGATAACTGGAATCTTCTAAAAATTAAACACACTCATCAAAAGATTTCACCAAAAGAGTAAAAAGAGAACCTACAGTCTGGGGAAAAAAAATTTTGCCTATTATAAATCCGACAAAGTTCTAATCTCTAAAATCCACAGGAAAATCAAACACCTCTACAAGAAAAAGCCAAATAATCCAATTAAAAAATGGGCAAAGGAAATGAAAAGACATTTCACCAAAGAAGACATTCAAGTTGCTAACAGATATAGGAGTAAATGCTTGTGATCACTAGACATTAGAGAAAGGCAAATCAAAACCACAGTGAGACACCATCTTATCCCGTCCTTACTGGCATGAATCAAAAAACAGAAAATAACAAATTTTGGAGAGGTTGCGGGGAGATTGGGACTCTTATGCACCGCTGGTGGAAATGCAAAATGATACAACTTTTTTTGGAAAACGATATGGCACTTCCTTAGAAAGCTAGAAAGAGAAATACCATATGATCCAGGAATTCCATTCCTGGGAATATATCCTAGAGAAATAAGAGGTGTTGCATGAATAGACACACGTACAACCATGTTCATTGCAGCATTGTTCACAATAGCAAAAAGATGGAAACAACCTAAATGCCCATCAATAGATGAATGTATAAACAAACTGTGGTACATATTCACAATGGAGTATTTGCAATGATAAAGAACAATGATGAATTTGTGAAGCATCGCACAACATGGACGAATCTGGAGGGCATTTTGCTGAGTGAAATGAGCCAATCACAAAAGGAAAAATATTGTATGAGACCACTACTATAAAAACTCAAGAAAATGTTTACACACAAAAAGAAACAATCTTTGATGGTTACAAGGGAGGGGATGGGTGGGGGTGGAAAACACTAAATATACAATAGATAAGCAGTAACTTTGGTGAAGGGTAAGACAATAATGGGGAAGTCAGGGTAAGGTCATGGAAGGTCCATGGACTAATTCAAACTCCCTTAGGGACTGAATTACTGGTCTGAGGTCGAGAAGGGAGAGTACTAATATGCCATGGGGTTGTTAATCAATGTCATAAAACAATATATGTACTGTTTAATGAGACACTAGTTTCTTCTGTAAACCTTCATCTAAAGTACAATTAATAAACTAGAAAAGACCAGACTTACTGGCTTGACAGAGACTGAAGAAACCCCGAGAGTATGGCCCCGGGACACCCTTTTAGTTCAGTAATGAAGTCACTTCCAAGGTTCATCCTTCAGCCAAAGATTAGACAAACCCATAGAACAAAACAAAGCTAAAGGGTCACATTAAACCAGGGGCAGGACTAGAAGGTAGGAGAGGACAGAAAAGCTGGTAAAAGGGAAACCAAGGTCAAGAAGGGAGAGTACTGACATGTCATGGGGTTGTTAACCAATGTTGTAAAACAATGTATGTACTGTTTAATGAGAAGCTAGTTTGTTCTGTAAGACTTCATCAAAAGTACGATAAAAAATAAATTAAAAAAGAGTTAAAAAAGGGGGGGAATAGAGACTAGAATGTAAGAGAAAGGTGGGACTCATTAAAAATTTTATATCTCATATAATTGGAGTCACAGAAGGAAAGGAGAGTGATAAGGCAAAAGTAGTATCTGATGGACAATTGGTTGAGAATTTTCCAGCCTTGATGAAAGGTATTAACCCACAGACTTAATAACTTCTTTAAATCACAAACAATAAATACAAAGTACCCAAGGTACTCCATGGATCAGGTGTGGCACAACAGAGGGAGTAAGGGGCATCAGTTACCACTTCTCACCAACACGTATACATATAGATCCTACTGCATGGGAAGGATCTGGGCGGAGCAGCTACGAAGAGTAACATCTCCATTCTGTCTCCTCCCTCAAAAAAAAACAAACTTATTGCCATTGAGTTGATTCTGACTCATAGAGACTCCACGTGTTACTGAGCTCCACAGATTTTTTCTCAGCTATGGTTTTTACAGAAGTACATCACCAGGCCTTACCTCCATGCTGCCACTGGATGGGTTTGAACTGACAACATTTCAATTAGCAGCCAAGCCCAAACCAGGGCCTTCCGACTATGCAAAAGCATTTGACTGTGTGGATCATAACAAATTATGGATAACATTGTGAAGAATGGGAATTCCAGAACACTTAATTTGGTCATGCAGAAACTGTACTTAGACCAAGGGGCAGTCATTTGAACAAAACAAGGGGATACTACAAGGTTTAAAGTCAAGAAAGGTTTGTGTCAAGTTTTTATCTTTTTGCCACACTTATTCAATCTGTGTGCTGAGCAAATAATCCAAGAAGCTGGACCATATGAAGAACACAGCATCAGGACTGGAAAAAGGCTCATTAACAACCTATGATATGCAGATGACACAACCTAGCTTGCTGAAAGTGAAGAGGACTTGAAGCTTTCACTGATGAAGGTCAAAGACCACAGCCTTCGGTAAGGATTACACCTCAACATAAAGAAAACAAAAATCCTCACAACTGGACCAATAAGCAACATCATGATAAATGGAGAAAAGAAAGAAGTTTCTAAGGATTTCATTTTACTTGGATCCACAATCTACGCCCATGAAGGCAGCAGTCAAGAAATCAAATGACGCATTGCTCTGGGCAAATCTGCTACAAAAGACTTCTTAAAAAGTGTTAAAAAACAAAGGTATCACTTTAAGGACTAAGGTGTGCTTGACCCAGGCCATGGTGTTTTCAATAGTCTCATTTGCGTGCAAAAGCTGGACAATGAATAAGGAACACCAAAGAAGAATTGACGCCTTTGAATTATGGTGTTGGAGAAGACTTGAATATACCATAGACTGCCAGAAGAACTAACAAATCTATCTAGGAAAAAGTACAGCCCGAATGCTCCTTAGAAGCAAGCATGGTGAGACTTCATCTCCTATATTTTGGACATGTTATCAGAAGGGATCAGCCACTAGAGAAGGACATGATGCTTGGCAAAGTAGAGGGTCAGCAAAAAAGAAGAAGATCCTCAACGAGTTGGACTGACACAGTGGCTGCAACAATACGCTAAAGCATAACAACAATTGTGAGGATGGCACAGGACTGGAAAGTGTTAATTTTGTTGCACATAGAGTCACTATGAGTTGGAATTAACTCAATGGCAGCTTTTTTTTTTTACCTGACCTACAGATTTTGGGCTTGCCAACCTTCACAACAACATGAGCCAATTCCTTAATGTCTCTCTCTCCCTTTCTCTCTCTTTACATATATATGTATGAATGTGTGTGTATGTATGTATGTGTGTATACGTATATATATTACATGAACAGAAGCAATTGGTTCTACTTCCTTGGAGAACACTTACTAAGACAAAGAGTCAAAAAAAGCCCATCTAAAATCATGGTCATGCCTGATGTTCAGAGAGACTATGTGAATGCACAAGGCTGTGGTCTCTGAGGAGCAGCATCAGAGACTGAACACTGTAAAGGAAATTGAACTCACTGGACAAGTCCAGCTCATTCATTAAATAAAGAAATAAGCAAGCAATCAACAACAAAAACAAGCTGGGGGTGGGAAGGTATGTGATGGTTAAGAGTGTGTGCCAACTTGACTGGGCCATGATTCTCAGTAGTTCCACAGTTATGTAATGATGAAATCATCTCCATAAAGAGATTAGATATAATGTAATCATCTCCATGATGAGATCTGTTATGAGCAGCCAATCAGTTGATAAGGGAGTTTCCTTGGGGGTATGGCCTAATCCAATATAAGCAGACTTTCTGGCAAGGAGCCCTTAAGAACTTGGTTGCTAACCAAAACATTGGCAGTTTGAATCCACGAGCCCCTCCTTGGAAACCCTATGACTCGACAACAACAGGTTTGGTTGGGGATTCTGGCAAAACTCACTGGCTCACACTAGATCCCACTGCTGGCTCCTGTTAATCTGACCTCTGGTTTTTGGAACTTGAGCTAGCAGCTTACCTGCTGCCTTATCTGCCCATCTTGGGATTCATTGGCCTCCATAGCCTGTGAGCCAAAGGCCTGCTGTCTGATCTGCCAGCCTTGGGTTTGGCAACCCTTGCAACTACATGAGTCAGGAGAAGCCTCCAGTCTGACCCATAAACATGGAGCTTTCCAGATCCTACAACTGCATGAGCCATTTCCTTGGTATATATCTCTCTGTGTATATAATACTTCACTGGTTTTACTTCTCTAGAGAACCCAGCCTAAGATATTCGCTACCGAGAGTGATTCTAGAGAAACAAAATTTTTAAGAATGAGTTTTCTAAATTGTTTCTCAATTCTGGTTAGTCTTAAACATGTTGATGACTCTGCTTCCAGTAGTAAAGAGGGCACTGTTAATCCATGGTGTGAGGTGGCAATAGAAATATGCAAAATATCACCACCAATAGATCAGGTATTGGTGAGAGGTAAGGCTCTGGGTGATTGTATGTTTGATATCGTTCCACAATTTTGTTAAAATGAGAAATATAAGTGTCTTGGTGGATGGCTTTAACAAAGAGAGTTAATTTTCTCACAATCCAGTAGGCCAGAAGTCTGAATTCAGGGTGCTAGTTCCAGTGGAAGCCTTTCTCTCTCTGGCAGCTCTGGAGGAAGGTCAGTGTGATGCATCAGACTTCCCTTGGTTTGGGAGTATCTCAGTGCAGGAACATCAGGTCCAAAGGGTGTGCTCTGCTCCTGGCACTGCCTTCTTGGTGGTTTGAAGTCCCCCTGTCTCTCTGCTCACTTCTCTCTTTTATATCTCAAAAGAGATTGGCTTAAGACACTATCTAATCTTGTAGATCTCATCAATATAACTGCCACTAATCCATCTCATTACATCATAGTAATAGGATTTACAACACATAGAGAAAGCACATCAGATGACAAAATGGTAGACAATCATGCAATAATGGGAATCATGACCTAGCTAAGTTGACGGATATTTTTGGGGGACACAATTCAATCCATGACAATAAGGAAGCTGGTTGATTGGTCCTACTTTCACTAGACAAAGTGGTGAAAGAAAGATGATCTGAGGGCTTCAGAGTCACAGATCAACAGCCATATAAACGACTTCAAACTTTCCACTTGTGCCTTGAAAGAAAGCCTCATTTCTTGTAGTAACAGAACTGATATTCTGGAAAACAAACCTAGGGTCTTATTGTTAGAGTGTCTGAATTACGGTGCCAATTGAATTTCCAACAACGAATGATGAGGGCATTGATTGGGAAAAAATGGAATCCTGAAACATGGGATGGGGACATATGGGCAGATAATCGGGAAGCATAGACACTGAGCCTTTAAATTCCATGGAATCTCTCATACCAACAGAGCCAGTCCTCTCGATTCCATCTGAAGAGATTACTCCATTTTTGTCTGCTAAGCCACCCACCCCAGTAGAACCATCAGCCCCTCAACACCCATCTGATGAGATTAACCCAGCTGTGTCTAAAAAGTCTTTGTGTGAGTCATTTCCCAGGACATTGCGGAAGCATATGCCTCACAAGGTATTCCTGAATGTTCTCAGAACACACCCCCACCACCCATTTTTGCTTCTAGAGCTATATGTGGATTTAAGTCCAAGCGAGCCCCAAAAGGTAAAGTACAAAGTGTGACCCAAGAGGAGGTATGCTACTCTCCAAAAGAACTGCTTGACTTTTCTAATATGTACAAACAGAACCCTGGGGAATATGTATGGGACTGGCTATTAAGGGTGTGGGATAATGGTGTAAAGAACATAAAGGGTCAGTCTGTTTCTGTGTTTATTGATATAGGCCCACAAAGCACAGATCCTTCATTCAATGTTTCACTTTGAGAGGTTAGGAAAGGATCTAATAGTCTATTTTCTTGGTTCGCTGAAGCATGGATTACTCAGTGGCCCACAAAAAATCAAGTTGAACTGCCACACCTGCCTTAATTTATCAGGTTTGACCCACAGACCCACACATGGAGTGCCCAGAGGACACACCTTCTGCCACAACGGTGAGGAATAAATTTGTGAATGGAGCCCCAGCATCCTTGAAGACTGCTGCGGTTGCTATTTTATGTAAGTCAGATTTGACAGTGGGAACTGCCTTAATTGAATTAAGGCACTTAACTACAATGGGGCTGATAAGACCCTGTTGTGGTAGGGGCTAAGTGGTGGCACTCAATCAACAAAGACAAAGTGGGTGTGGTTACCATAATAGACAGCAGAGTCAAAGCAGTAATCAGAATTGTTTGACTCGTATTGACTTATGGCATTGGCTACTTAGTCATGGTGTCCCTAGGAATGAATCAGATTGTAAATCTACTAAATATTTACTTGATCTGTACAAGAGGAAAATTTTTAGGTCAAGTGAATGGCAGTCTAACTCAAATTGCCACAATAGAGTCACAGCTCCTCAATCAAACTCCAGACTTAAGCCAGTTTACAGATCCTTGAATGAAGGGAAGGCCGAGTCCCTTTGAGGAAAGACCCCACTACGCTGCCAAAAATTTATGCTGTTAATCTTTTTCCCAACCTTCCCCAAAGGAATCTACAGCCTTTTATGAGAGTGATTGTTGACTGGGGAAAAGGATATAATCAGACCTTTCAGGGATTACTGGGCAACAATTCTGAACTGACATTAATTCTAGGAGACCCAAAACATCACTGTGGTCCACAAGTAAGAGTGAGGGTATATGGAAGTCAGATTATTAATGGAGTCTTGGCTCAGGTTCAGCTCACATTGGATCCCTGAACTCATCCTGTAGTGATTTTCTCAGTTTCAGAATGCGTAACTGGAATAGATATACTCAGCAAATGGCAGAACCCCCATATTGGATATCTGACAAGTGGAGTAAGGGCTACTGTGGTAGGAAAAGACAAGTGGACGCCACTGGAACTCCTCCAACCTAGGAAAATAGTAAACCAAAAGCAATATTGCATTCCAGGAGGGATTGCCAAGATTACTGCCACCATAAAGGATGCAGGGGTGGTGATTCCCACCACATCCCCATTCAACTCACCTACTTGGCCTGTGCAGAAAACAGATGGATCTTGCAGAACGACAGTGGATGATGAAAAACTGAAGCAGGTGGTGAGTCTAATTTCAGCTGCTATTCCAGATTTCATTTCATCACTTGTGCAAATTAATACATCTCCTGGTACTTGATATGCAGCTATTGATCTAACACCTTTTTCTCCATACCTTTCTCGAAGTACTATGAGCAGTTTGCCTTCAGCTGACAAGGCTAGCAGTACACCTTTATTGGCTTACCTCAGAGATATATCAACTCTCCAACCCTGTGACATAATTTAATCCTCAGGGATCTTGATCACCTTTCCCTTCCACAAGATGTCACACTGGTCCATTACATTGATGACAGTATGATGATTGGACCAAGTGAAGAAGAAGTGTCAATGAATTTGGACTTACTGGTAAAACATTTGTGTGTGCTAGAGGGTGGGAAATTAATCTACAAATATTCCAGCACCTTCCAGCTCAGTGAAATTTCTAGGGATCCGGTGGTGTGGGGAATGCTGAGACATTCCTTCTAAAGTGAAGGATAAGTTATTGCATCTGGCCCCTCCCACAACTGAAAAAGAGGCACAACCACTGGTGATTCTCTGAATTTTGAATCAACATATCCCTGCTTTGGGTGTGCTACTCTGGCTTATTTATCAAGTGATTCAAAAACTGCTAGTTTTGAGTGGAGGCCAGACTAAGAGAAGGTTCTGCAAAAGGTTCAGGCTGCCGTGTAAGCCACTCTGCCACTTGGGCCATATGATCCAGTTGATCCAATGGTGCTTGAAATGTCAGTGGATAGAGATGCTGTTTGAAGTCTTTGGCAGGCCCCTATTGATGAATTACAGCACAAACCCTTAGGATTTTGGATCAAAGCCTTGTCATCCTCTGCAGAAAACTACTCTCCTTTTGAGAAACAGCCTTTGGTGTGTTACTGGGCCTTATTAGAGAGTGAAATGCTCAACCATGGGCCATCAAGTCACCATGAGGCCTGAGTTGCCCATCATGAACTGGGTGTTGTCTGATCTACAGAATCATAAAGTCAGATGTGCACAGCAGCACTCCATCATTAAATGGAATCGGCATATGCAAGATTGGGCTTGAGGAGGACCTGAAGGCACAATTAAGTTGCCTGAAGGACTGGCTCAAATGACCATGGTTTCCACTCCTATTACATTATCTGCCCTCTCCAAGTCTTCATCTATGGCCTCATGTGGAGTTCCTTATGATCAGTTGACTGAGGAAGTCAAAACTCCTGCTTCATTAACAGATGGTTTTGTGTATGTGCAGGTGTCAATCAAAAATGGACAGCAGAAGCACTACAGTCCCTTTCAGGGACCTCTTTGAAGGACAGTGGTAAAGGGAAATCCTCCCAATGGGCAGAACTTCTAGCATTGCACCTAATAGTTAACTTTGCTTGGAAGGATAAATGGCCAGGCGTGTTCGTATCCTGATTCATGGGCTGTGGTCAGTGGTTTGGGGGGATGGTCATGGACTTGGAAGGAATATGATTAGAAAATTTGTGACAAGGAGTTATGGGGAAAAATTTTGTCAATAGACCTCTCTGGATGGGCCAAAGAAATGAAGACATTTGTGTCTCATGAAAAATGCTCACCAAAAGGTGAACTCCACAGAGAAAAGTTTTAACAATCAAGTGAATAGGTTAACATGTTCTGTGGAAATCAGTCATCCTCTTTCCCCAGCCACACCTGTCATTGCCCAATGGGTCATGAACAAAGTGGCCATGTTGGCAGGGATGGGAGTTATGCATGGCTTAGCAACACGGACTTCCACTCACCAAGGCTGACTTGTCTACAGCCACTGCTGAGTGCCCTCTCTGCCAGTAGCAGAGACCAACACTGAGACCCCAATTATGGCACCATTCCTCAAAGTGATCAGCCAGCAGCCTGGTGGACGGTTGACAAAATTGGACCACTTCCATCACGGAAAGGGCAGTGTTTTATACTCTGGGTACAGATTTGCCTTCCCTGCACGCAATGCTTCTGCCAAAGCTACCATAAAGGAACTTACAGAATGCCTTATCTCCCATCATGGTATCCCTCACAGCATTGCCTTGGATGAAGGGACTCACCTCACAGAAAATGAAGTGCAGCAATCAGTCCCATGCAAATGGAATTCACTGGTCTTACCATGTTCCCCGTCATCCTGAAGCAGCTGGCTCGATAGAATGATAGAATGGGCTTCTAAAGACACAATTACAGTGCTAGCTAGGTGGCGATACCTTGTACGGTTGGGGCAGTGTTCTCCAGGAGGCTGTATATGCTCTAAACAAGCATTCAATATATGGTGCTGTTTCTCCCATTGCCAGGATTCACGGGTCCAGGCACCAAGTTCTGGAAATGGGAGTGGTGCCACTCACTATTACCCCTATTGACCCACTCACAAAATTTTTGCTTTCTGTCCCCACAACCCTATGCTCTGTAGGTTTAAAGGTCATAGTTCCAAAGGGAGGAATGCTTACACAAGGAGACACAACATTGATTCGTTTGAACTGGAAGTTAAAAATGCTACCTGGCTGCTTTGGGCTCCTCATGCCTCTGGATCAACAGGCAAAGTGGGGGAGTTACTGCATTGGCTGATGTAATTGGATTTGATTACCAAAAGGAAATTGGATTGATATTACATAATAGAGGTGAAGAAGAATATGTCTGGAATACAGGAGATCCCTTAGGATATCTCTTAGTACTACCATGTCCTGTGATTAAAGTCTATGAAAAACTACAGCAACCCCATTCAGACATAACTGTTAACGCCTCAGACCCTTCAGGAATGAAGGTTTGAGTCACCCCACGAGGCAAAGAACCACCACCAACAGAGGTGCTTGCTGTGGGCAAAAGGGAAAACAGAATGGGTGGTGGAAGAAGGTAGTTCCAAATATCAGCTATGACCACATGACCAGTTATACAGGCGTAAAGTTTTTATAACCCCTGAAATTAAATAAATATAAATTGGAAATTGAATCCGATAAGTTAAGACGTATATTGTAAGATCTAGATCAGCCACTATAAAAATAGCTTCAAATGTAATTTAAAATAAATTAAAGGAATTAAAGTATTGTAGTAGAATATATTCACTTATTCCAAAAGATGGAGAGGGGAAGTAACAAGGAACAGAGGAACAAAAACTCAGGAGACATAGTAAAGAAAAAGAAAAATTACACATATAAATACAATCATATCAATAATAAAATTAAATACAAATGGTTTAAACAATCCATTCAAAAGGCAGAGATATCCAATTGCATTAAAAATATATACCAAGGAGGCGGGGCCAAGATGGCGGACTAGGTGGACGCTACCGCGGATCCCTCTAGCAACAAACACTCAGAAAAACAAGTGAATCGATCACATACATAACAATCTACGACCTCTGAACAACAAACACAGACTTAGAGACGGAGAATGAACAAATACGGGCAGACGGCAATCGTTCTCAGAACTAAGAGCCAGCGTACCAGGCAGGTGACCTTCGGAGCCCGGGCTAGGGCAGAGCCCAGGGGGGCAGACGGCACAGACAAGGGGCCCAGCCCTACCCTCCCCGAACCCATCCCGGGAGGGAGTCCAGCTGGTTGGTGCGGGCGGCATAGCAGCGCAGCCGGTGGGAGAAACACCCGGGAGGCAGTGACTGGTCTTGGAGCGGGGAGAGCAGCGTCCCAGCCGGGGAGCCGTCCCGCCGGGAGTTTGGCGGGAGGCGGGCGAGGCATGAGCGTGGGGATCAGCTATATTTCCCTAAAGTGACCCCGGGAGGGGTGCCCAGACGTTCGTGAGGGCCACGCCTACCCAGTTTGCGCGAGCGGTGTGACGCACCGGAGGGACAAATCCCCGGGAGGAAGTGACCGGTCTTGGAGTGGGGAGAGCAGCGTCCCAGCCGGGGAGACATCCAGCTGGGATCTTCGAGAGACCGGGCGGGGTGTGAGCTCATTCCCCTGAATAGACCCCGGGGGCAGGCCCAGCTGTTCGTGAGGGTCACGCCCACTCAGTTCGTGAGAGCAGTGCGGCGCACCGGAGGGAGAAATCCCGGGGAGGAAGTGACTGATCTTGGAGCAGGGAGAGTAGCGTCCCAGCCGGGGAGCCGTCCTGCCGGGATTCTGGCGGACGGGGTCGGAGCGTGAACACGGGGATCAGCTCTATATTCTGTAGTGCTACACGCCTAGCTCTCTGATCCCTCCCCCACCCTCCCCAGGCGGCTCCATTAACATCCGAATACACTGAGCCAGAAGGAGAATTAAGATAGGGATCTGACGGCATTTTTTTTTAGCTGATTACCTGGAAAATCTAGTTTCCCAGTGATGGCTCGGAGACAGCAGTCCATATCAAACCACATAAAGAAACAGACCATGACAGCTTCTCCAACCCCCCAAACAAAAGAATCAAAATCTTTCCCAAATGAAGATACAATCCTGGAATTATCAGATACAGAATATAAAAAACTAATTTACAGAATGCTTAAAGATATCACAAATGAAATTAGGATAACTGCAGAAAAAGCCAAGGAACACAATGATAAAACTGTTGAAGAACTCAAAAAGATTATTCAAGAACATAGTGGAAAAATTAATAAGTTGCAAGAATCCATAGAGAGACAGCATATAGAAATTCAAAAGATTAACAATAAAATTACAGAATTAGACAACGCAATAGAAAGTCAGAGGAGCAGACTCGAGCAATTAGAATGTAGACTGGGACTTCTGGAGGACCAGGGAATCAACTCCAACATAGCTGAAAAAAAATCAGATAAAAGAATTTAAAAAAATGAAGAAACCCTAAGAATCATGTGGGACTCTATCAAGAAGGATAACTTGCGAGTGATTGGAGTCCCAGAACAGGGAGGGGGGACAGAAAACACAGAGAAAATAGTTGAAGAACTCCTGACACAAAACTTCCCTGACATCATGAAAGACGAAAGGATATCTATCCAAGATGCTCATCGAACCCCATTTAAGATTGATCCAAAAAGAAAAACACCAAGACATATTATCATCAAACTTGCCAAAACCAAAGACAAACAGAAAATTTTAAAAGCAGCCAGGGAGAAAAGAAAGGTTTCCTTCAAGGGAGAATCAATAAGAATACGTTCTGACTACTCAGCAGAAACCATGCAGGCAAGAAGGGAATGGGACGACGTATACAGAGCACTGAAGGAGAAAAACTGCCAACCAAGGATCATATATCCAGCAAAACTCTCTCTGAAATATGAAGGAGAAATTAAGATATTTACAGATAAACACAAGTTTAGAGAATTTGCAAAAACTAAACTAAGACTGCAAGAAATGCTAAAGGAAATTGTTTGGCCGGATGACCAATAACACCAGGTACCAGCGCAATACAAGGTCACAAAACAGAACGTCCTGATATCAACGCAACTCAAATAGGGAAAGCACAAAAACAAACAAATTAAGACCAATTCTAAAAAATAAATAAATAAACAAAATAATACACACAACAGGAAATCATGGAAATCAATAGATAAACAATCACAATAATCAAAAAGAGGGACTAAATATAGGAGGCATTGAACCGCCACATGGAGAGTGATACAAGGCGATATAGAAGGATACAAGTTAGGTTTTTACTTAGAAAAATAGGGGTAAATAATAAGATAACCCCAGACAAGAATATCAGTTCCATAACTCAAGAAAAACGTAACGACTCAACAAACATAAAGTTAAACATTATGAAAATAAGGATCTCACAATCTACTAAGAAAAACTCCTCAGCACAAAAAAGTATGTGGAAAAATGAAAAGGCCAACAACACACATGAAAAGGCATCAAAATGACAGCACTAAAAACTTATTTATCTATAATTACCCTGAATGTAAATGGACTAAATGCACCAATAAAGAGACAGAGAGTCACGGACTGGATAAAGAAACACGATCCATCTATATATGCTGCCTACAAGAGACACACCTTAGACTTAGAGACACAAACGAACTAAAACTCAAAGGATGGAAAAAAATATATCAAGCAAATAATAAGCAAAAAAGAAGAGGAGTAGCAATATTAATTTCTGACAAAATAGACTTTAGACTTAAATCCGCCACAAAGGATAAAGAAGAACACTACATAATGATAAAAGGGACAATTGATCAGGAAGATATAACCAGATTAAATATTTACGCACCCAATGACAGGGCTGCAAGATACATAAATCAAATTTTAACAGAACTGAAAAGTGAGATAGACACCTCCACATTTATAGTAGGAGACTTCAACACACCACTTTCGGAGAAGGACAGGACATCCAGTAAGAAGCTCAACAGAGACACGGAAGACCTACTTACAACAATCAACCAACTTGACCTCATAGACTTATACAGAACTCTCCACCCAACTGCTGCAAAATGTACTTTTTTTTCTAGTGCACATGGGACATTCTCTAGAATAGACCACATATTAGGTCACAAAACAAATCTTTCCAGAATCCAAAACATCGAAATATTACAAAGCATCTTCTCAGACTACAAGGCAATGAAGCTAGAAATCAATAACAGAAAAACTAGGGAAAAGAAATCGAATACTTGGAAAATGAACAATACTCTCCTGAAAAAAGACTGGCTTATAGAAGACATCAAGGAGGGAATAAGGAAATTCTTAGAAAGCAACGAGAATGAAAATACTTCCTATCAAAACCTCTGGGACACAGCAAAAGCAGTGCTCAGAGGCCAATTTATATTGATAAATGCACACATACAAAAAGAAGAAAGAGCCAAAAGCAGAGAACTGTCCCGACAACTTGAACAAATAGAAAGTGAGCAACAAAAGAACCCATCAGGCACCAGAAGAAAACAAATAATAAAAATTAGAGCTGAACTAAATGAATTAGAGAACAGAAAAACAATTGAAAAAATTAACAAAGCCAAAAGCTGGTTTTTTGAAAAAATTAACAAAATTGATAAACCATTGGCCAGACTGACTAAAGAAAAACAGGAAAGGAAACAAATAACTCGAATAAGAGACGAGAAGGATCACCTCACAACAGAGCCAAATGAAATCAAAAGAATCATTTTAGATTACCACATAAAATTGTACTCTAACAAATTTGAAAACCTAGAAGAAATGGATAAATTCTTGGAAAAATACTACCTACCTAAACTAACACATTCAGAAGTAGAACAACTAAATAGACCCATAACAAAAAAAGAGACTGAAACGGTAATCAAAAAACTTCCAACAGAAAAAAGTCCTGGCCCAGACGGCTTCACTGCAGAGTTCTACCAAACCTTCAGAGAAGACTTAACACCATTACTATTAAAGGTATTTCAAAGCATAGAACAAGACGGAATACTACCCAACTCATTCTATGAAGCTACCATCTCCCTGATACCAAAACCAGGTAAAGACATTACAAAAAAAGAAAATTTTAGACCTATATCCCTCATGAACATAGATGCAAAAATCCTCAACAAAATCCTAGCCAATAGAATCCAACAACACATCAAAAAAATAATTCACCCTGATCAAGTGGGATTTATACCAGGTATGCAAGGCTGGTTTAATATCAGAAAAACCATTAATGTAATCCATCACATAAATAAAACAAAAGATAAAAACCACATGATCTTATCAATGGATGCAGAAAATGCATTTGACAAAGTTCAACACCCATTTATGATATAAACTCTTACCAAAATAGGAATTGAAGGAAAATTCCTCAACATAATAAAGGGCATCTATGCAAAGCCAACAGCCAATATCACTCTAAATGGAGAGAACCTGAAAGCATTTCCCCTGAGAACGGGAACCAGACAAGGATGCCCTTTATCACCGCTCTTATTCAACATCGTACTTGAAGTCCTAGCCAGGGCAATTAGGCTAGACAAAGAAATAAAGGGTATCCAGATTGGCAAGGAGGAAGTAAAGCTATCACTATTTGCAGCTGACATGATCGTATACATGGAAAACCCTAAGGAATCCTCCAGAAAACTACTGAAACTAATAGAAGAGTTTGGAAGAGTCTCAGGATATAAAATAAACATACAAAAATCACTTGGATTCCTCTACATCAACAAAAAGAACACTGAAGAGGAAATAACCAAATCAATACCATTCACAGTAGCCCCCAAGAAGATAAAATACTTAGGAATAAATCTTACCAAGGATGTAAAAGACTATACAAAGAAAACTATAAAACTCTGCTACAAGAAATTCAAAAGGACATACCTAAGTGGAAGAACATACCCTGCTCATGGATAGGAAGACTTAACATAGTAAAAATGTCTATTCAACCAAAAGCCATCTATACATATAATGTACTTCCAATCCAAATACCAATGTCATATTTTAAGGGGATAGAGAAACAAATCACTAATTTCATATGGAAGGGAAAGAAGCCCCGGATAAGCAAAGCATTACTGAAAAAGAAGAAGAAAGTGGGAGGCCTCACTCTACCTGATTTCAAAACCTATTATACAGCCACAGTAGTCAAAACAGCCTGGTATTGGTACAACAACAGGCACATAGACCAATGGAACAGAATTGAGAACCCAGATATAAATCCATCCATGTATGAGCAGCTGATATTTGACAAAGGACCAGGGTCAGTCAATTGGGGAAATGATAGTCTTTTTAACAAATGGTGCTAGCATAACTGGATATCCATTTGCAAAAGAATGAAACAGGACCCATACCTCACACCATGCACAAAAACTAACTCCAAGTGGATCAAAGACCTAAACATAAAGACTAAAACGATAAAGATCATGGAAGAAAAAATAGGGACAACCCTAGGAGCCCTAATACAGGGCATAAACAGAATACAAAACATTACCAAAAATGATGAAGAGAAACCCGATAACTGGGAGCTCCTAAAAATCAAACACCTATGCTCATCTAAAGACTTCACCAAAAGAGTAAAAAGACCACCTACAGACTGGGAACGAATATTCAGCTACGACATCTCAGACCAGCGCCTGATCTCTAAAATCTACATGATTCCGTCAAAACTCAACCACAAAAAGACAAACAACCCAATCAAGAAGTGGGCAAAGGATATGAACACACATTTCACTAAAGAAGATATTCAGGCAGCCAACAGATACATGAGAAAATGCTCTCGATCATTAGCCATTAGAGAAATGCAAATTAAAACTACGATGAGATTCCATCTCACACCAACTAGACTGGCATTAATCCAAAAAACACAAAATAATAAATGTTGGAGAGGCTGCGGAGAGATTGGAACTCTCATGCACTGCTGGTGGGAATGTAAAATGGTACGACCACTTTGGAAATCCATCTGGCGTTATCTTAAACAGTTAGAAATAGAACTACCATACAACCCAGAAATCCCACTCCTCGGAATATACCCTAGAGATACAAGAACCTTCACACAAACAGACATATGCACACCCATGTTTATTGCAGCTCTGTTTACAATAGCAAAAAGCTGGAAGCAACCAAGATGTCCATCAACGGACGAATGGGTAAATAAATTGTGGCATATTCACACAATGGAATACTACGCATCGATAAAGAACAGTGATGAATCTCTGAAACATTTCATAACATGGAGGAATCTGGAAGACATTATGCTGAACGAAATGAGTCAGAGGCAAAAGGACAAATATTGTATAAGACCACTATTCTAAGATCTTGAGAAATAGAAAAAACGGAGAAGAACACATACTTTTGTGGTTACAAAGGGGGGAGGGAGGGAGGCAGGGAGAGGGTTTTTTATTGATCAACCAGTAGATAAGAACTGCTTTGGGTGAAGGGAAAGACAACACACAATACAAGGAAGGTCAGCCTAATTGGACTGGACTAAAAGCAAAGAGATTTCTGGGATAAAATGAGAGCTTCAAAGGTCAGCGGAGCAGGGGCTGGGGTCTGGGGAACATGGTTTGAGGGGACTTCTAAGTCAACGGGCAAAATAATTCTATTATGAAAACATTCTGCATCCCACTTTGAATTGTGGCACCTGGGGTCCTAAATGCCAACAAGCGGCCATCTAACATACATCAATTGGTCTCAACCCACCTGGAGCAAAGGCAAAGGAAGAACACCAAGGTCACACGACAACTAAGAACCCAAGAGACAGAAAGGGCCACATGAACCAGAGACCTACATTATCCTGAGACCAGAAGAACTAGTTGGTGCCCGGCCACAATCGATGTCTGCCCTGACTGGGAGCACAACAGACAACTCCTGAGGGAGCAGGAGGCCAATGGGATACGGACCCCAAATTCTCATAAAAAGACCGTACCTAATGATATGAATGCAACTAGAGGAATCCCAGAGACAATGCTCCCCAGAACTTCTGATGGCACAGGACAGGAACCATCCCCGAAGACAACTCAGCAGGCATGAAAAGGACTGGTCAGTGGGGGGGAGAGAGATGCTGATGAAGAGTGAGCCAATTAAATTAGGTGGAGACTGGAGAGTGTGTTGGCAACTCTTGACTGGAGGGGGGATGGGAAGATAGAGAGAGAGGGAAGATGGAAAAATTGGCACGAAACGAGAAACTGAAAGGGCTGACTCAATAGGGGGAGAGCAAGTGGGAGAAGGGAGTAAGATGTATGTAAACCTACATGTGACAGACTGATTGGAATGGTAAATGTTCACTTGAAGCTTAATAAAAATTAATTAAAAAAAATATATATATATACCAATATATACTGTCTATAGAAGACAGACTTTAGATTCACAAGTACAAACAGATTGAAAGTAAAAAGATAGAAAACATATATATATGTATATGTATATATATATATATATATATATATAAATAAATAAATATATAAAAGCAACCATAAAAGAACTGGAGTGGCTACACTAACATAAAAAGAAATAGGCTTTAAGACAAAAAATCTTATTAGAGACACAAAAGGAGTTTTTATATTTGCATGAGCATCAATCCATGAGGAACATATAACAATTACGAACATACATGCACCTGACAATAGACTCCCAAAATACATAGACTCCCAAAATACATGAAGCAACAACTGGCAAAACTGAAAGTCAAGTCAGTTCCAACTCATAACAGCCGTATAGGACAGAGCAGAACTGCCCCAGAGGGTTTCCAAGGAGCGGCTGGTGAATTTGGACAGCTGACCTTTTGGTTAGCAGCCAAGCACTTAACCACTCACCACCAGGGCTCCATATAAACCAACTAGACTTAACAAACATTTATATAACACTCCACTGAAAAACAGCAGAATATATATTCTTCTCAGGAGCACATGGAAGGTTCTCTAGGATAGAGTATATATTGGACCATAAAACAAGCTCCAAAAATTTAAAAGATTTGAAATCCTACAATGCATGGTCTTTGACCATAATGGAATTATATTAAAAATCAATAACAGAAGCATATTTGGGAAATTCACAAAGATGTAGAAAGAAATTAAACACCACTCTCCTAAATAACAGATTCATCAAAGAAGAAATCACAAAGGAGAAGGGGGAAAAAAAAAAAAGATGAATGAAAATGGAAACACAGTACACCAAACGTGGGATGCAGCTAAACTGCATTTACAGTTATATTTATATTTTTAAAGGATTAAGTTAAAAAAAAAGACAGAAATATCACAAATCAATAATCTGAACTTCTACCACAGAAGACTTTTAAAAAAAAAAGGCAAAC
This sequence comes from Loxodonta africana, assembly GCF_030014295.1. Classification (NCBI taxonomy): domain Eukaryota; kingdom Metazoa; phylum Chordata; class Mammalia; order Proboscidea; family Elephantidae; genus Loxodonta; species Loxodonta africana. Next base: position 119,072,451 of record NC_087369.1, on the reverse strand, counting down.
TAAACACAAAGCAAGCAGTAGGAAGGAAATAATAATAAGCATTGTGAGTTGGAATTGACTCAACAGCTGTAGGTTTGGTTTGGTTTTAGAGGGGAAATGTAGCCCTGGTGACACAGTGGTTAAGAGCTACAGCTCCTACCCAAAAGGTCAGCAGTTTGAATCCCCCAGCTGGTCCTTAGAAACCCTGTGGGCAGTTCTACTCTGTCCTATAGGGTCATCATGAGTTGGAATCAACTTGACAGCAACAGGTTTGGATTCTTTTGTTAAGACTGAAAATAATTTAAATACAGAAGAGAAAAACAACAAAGAAAATTAATGAAACCAAAAGATGTTTCTTTGAAAAGGTCAGCAAAATTGACATTTAGTTAGAGTGACCAAGCAAAAAAAGAAAAGATTTAATTTGTAAAATCAGGAATAAAATATGGGAAGATCACTACTGACATTACAGAAACAGAGTGATTATAAACAGATAGTAGGAACAATTGTATGGTAACAAGTTAGATAACTTAAATGAAATAGACACATTTATAACACATACAAACTACAGAAACCGGTTGAAGAAAAAATATATATATAACCATTAAAGTGATTGAATTAGTAATGTTAAAACTTCTTACAAAGAAAAGTCCAGGCTCAGGTGGCTGCACAGGTAAATGGTACCAAACATGTAAATAATAATTAATATCAGTTCTTTGCAACACATTAAAAAAAGTGAACCATTCTCAACTCATTCTGTGAGACAAATATTACCCTGATACCTAAACCAGGCAAAGATATCCCAAGAAAATAAAACTACAGACTAATATGTCTTATGAATATACAAGTAAAAGTCCTCAAGAAAATCCAGGCAATTCAAATCCAAAAAGATAAAAAAGAATTATACACAATGACCAAGTGGGATTTATCCCAGGACACAGATTGAATTAACATGTGAAAATCTATCAACATAATAAAACATATTAGTAGACCAAGGGAGGGGGCATATTATCATCTGAATTGATGCCAAAAAAAAAAAAAGCGTTTGACAAAATCCAACTCCATTTTATGATAAAAATACTGGACAAGCTAGAAATAGAAAGGAACTTTCTTAACCTGATCAAGGTCGTCTACTAAAAACCCACAGCTTACTTTATACTTAATAGCTAAAATCTGCATTGCTTTCCACTAAGATCAGGAAAAAGACAAGGATCTCCACACTTACCACCTCTATTCCGCATAGTGCTGGAGATTCTAGCCAGAGTAATTAGGTAAGATAAAGAAAACAAAGGCTTACAAATAAGAAAGGAAGAAGTAAAACTGCTTCTATTATCAACTGACATCACTTGAATTTGAACTGACATGATATGCTCAAAAAAATCTATTAGAATGATTAAATATATTCTTCAAGGTTGCAGGATACAAGATCAATATACAAAAATCTATAGTATTTCTACATACTAGCAATAAAATGCAAAAATAAAATAAAATTAAGTAAGTAATTCCACTTAAAACAGTATTAAAAGAATAAATAGGAATAAATTTAACAAAGGAAATACAATGTTTGTACACAGAAAATGACAAAACATCATTGGGGGAAAAAAATAACACCTAAATAAATGAAAAGGCGTCCCATATCCAAGGACTGGAAGAATTAACACCTTTAAGATAGAAATATTCTACCAATTGATTTACAGATTCAACAAAATCTCATCAAAATATGAGGTTGATTTTTTACAGAAATTTATAAACGTATCCTAAAATTTATAAAGAAATTCAAGTGACCCAGAATAGCCAAAATAATTTTGAAAAGGGATAAATTTGGAGGAATCAGAAATCCCAATTTCACAATTGTATACAAAGCTACAGTGATCAAGGCAGCATAGTACTGACATAAGGTTAGACATATGGACCAGTAGAATAGAATTACATTCAATTGATTTTTCAGAACAAGTCTCGTTGGAGATGTGAAGAAATTGGAATCTTCATACGTTGCTGCTTATAATGCTAACTGGTTCAGCTGCCTTGGAATATATTCTAGCAGTGCCTCAAAAAGTTGAACAGAGTTATAATATGACCCAACAATCCCACTTATGTTGTTAGGTGCCATCGAGTTGATTTTCAATTCCTACTGACCTCATGTGACAGAGGGGAACTGGCCCATAGTGTTTTCTAGGTCATAATTGTTTTTTAAATCTTTATGAGAGCAGATCACCAGGCCTTTCTCCTGTGGAGCTTCTGGGTGCATTCAAACCACCAGCCTTTTGGTTAGCAGCTGGGTGCTTAACTGTAGGGCTACCAGGGCCCCTCTTATGTATATACTCAAAAGAATTTAAAATACATCCCCACAAAAAAACTTGTACTAAAGGTTTATAACAGCATAATTAATTTAAAAAAAACCCCAAATGTATAAAGTGTAGTATATCCATACATGGAAATATTATTTGGCAATAAAAAGAAATAATATACCAATACATGCTATAATGAGTATGACTCTTGAAACCATGTACAGCAAAAATAAATGTCAAAATAATTCAAAAAGAAGACATGTGGTAAAAGGAGATAAAATGTTCCAAAGTTTTAGTATTATGAGAAAAATATGAAAGCAATAATTTGTATTAAAAAAAAATTTAGAGTGGGATAAATCAGGAATACATGTTGTGATCTCTAGGATAACCACTAACACAATAGTAACAAAATATATATATATAAATATATATATTTAACTTTATATATAGTTAAAAAGGGGGAAAACGAGAAGTAAAGAAAAATTTAACTAATATGAAAAAGGCCAAAAAAAAAAAAAGCGAGAAAAAGTAAATTGTTAAACTATAATAAATACGGTAAATAGTTCGCAATTACATTAAATATAAATCAACTAAATACTCCAAATAAAACCTAAAATTGTCAGATTAGATGGTAAAAACAAACAAAATTTAAAAATTCTATGCTTCTTAAAAAAGAGACACACCCTAAGCATAGGGGCACAGAGATGTGGAAAAGTAAACAATTTTTTTTTTTTTAAGATGAAAAGAACACTAAGCAAAGAAAGAGTTCCATATAACACATTATGGACTTTAAAAGAAGAAACATTGCTAGAGATAAAGAGTGACATTTTGTGATTATAAAGTGGCCAATCCAAAATGAAGAAGATTTTTTTTACTGGAGTCCAAAATGAAGACAGTGCAATTCTAAACCATAATGCACCCAATAACACAGTTTCAAAATAGATAAACAGCAACAAAAATTACAGAACTAAGGGGAGAACTAGACAAATTCATGTTCATACCTGGAGAATTTAACACACTTCTCTCAACAGCTGATAAAACAAAACAATCATTATGAATGAAGAAATCAACAATATTATTAACAAACCTGATATAGTTGAAAAACACAGATTAAAACTCATGACAAGCCTTGTGTGTTACAAAGTAGAATTGCTCCGTATGGCTTTCTCGGCTGTAATCTATACTAAAGCAAATTTCCAGACCTTTCTTTTACAGCACCATTGGGTGGATTTGAATCACCAATTTTTAGATCGGTAGACTAGCACAAATCATTTGCACCACCCATGGACACAAAGAACACAGGATCTAACTGAATACACATATTTTCAAGTGTACATGGAACATTAGCAAAATTTACTATATACTAGGTCTTGAAGAAGACTTCAACAAATTTAAAAAAATTAAAATTATTCAAAATGTATTTCTGAACCAGTGGCATTAGTTTAGAAATCAACAATAACAATATAACTAGAAAATCACCAAATGCTTGAAAATTAAATTCTCCAAAATTATCAAACAATGATAGGCCAATTGAGAACATCAAGAGAAATTAGAAAATATTTTTAATTGAATAAAAACAAAGCTACAATCTATCAAAAGTTATGAGATGCAGTTAAACAATCATATTGAAGGACATTTATGTTCTCTCTTGCACATATTTGATATGAAATGCTAAAAAATCAAGTAATCTAAGTTTACATTACTAGAATTTAGATAAATAAAAACAGATCAAGTCTGTAAAAAAGTAGAAGAAATAAATTAATAAAAATAAGAGAACAAATCCACCAAATATAATACAAATGTTCTATGGAGAAAATAAAGCCAAAATTTAATTATTTGACAAGACTAACATTATAAATTGAATTATTGTTGCCAACTCTTCTCTCTCTTACATAATAGAATTATCTACCCAAATTTATTGCCTTGTGACTTTACAGTGGCTTCTACTGCAGCAGAGATTTCTTCACCAGCACATTCATTTGTACTTAGACTCATGACTTGCTTTGTCCAAAAGAATGTTGGTAGAAGTAATATTGTATCTGTTTAAATCTAAATCTTAAGGGACATTGCACTTGTCTGCTAACTTTTTGAACACCTGTAATCTGACATGTGTAGAATGTATCCTGGGCGTTTGCTGGTCTAAGGGAAATGAGGATAAATGTGGAGCAAAAACTGATTCCAACTTTGATTCCAACTTCCAGACTGGAGCCAAGCCTAGCCGACCCACAGCCTGAAATAGAGGGAGAGAAAAAGTGTTTGTTATAGTAACCTACTGAGTTTTTTTTTTTCTCATACAGCATGCATAACAAAAGAGTTGGCTTATATTATTTATAGTATTAATAAATTCTGGCAGGAAAAATCAAGAAATATATACAGAAAACACAAATTACCAATGTCAGGAATGAAAAGGGTTATATTCCTACAGAGCATACAAACATTAAAAGGATAATGCAAAGATCTCATGAATAAATTTATACCAATATTTTGGCAATTTAGACAAAATGAGTAAGTTCCAGAAAAATCAAATTACTAAACTATTAGAAAAAAAATATGAAAATCTATGTCTATTAAATGAATGGAATCTGCTATTAAAATTCCTTCTTGAAAGAAAATACCAGGCTCAAATAGTTTCAATGGTGAGTTCTTGCAAAATTTTTAGCAAGAAGTTCAGACTCTTTCAGAGAACAGGAAAAGGGGAAATACCTCTCATTTCATTTATGGGGCCAAAATAACTTTGATACCAAAATCTGAGAAGAAAACAAAATTATAGGAAAAAATCTCTCTCATAAACATGGGTGCAATAATATATCAAAAACAATGTATTTGCAAATCAAATTCAATGATATAAATATAATGGATAATACAACATGACCAGTTGAGTTCATCCCGATAAGACAAAGGTGATTTAACATCAGTCAATACTTTAATCATTACATTAAAAAAAGTAGAAAATGATTGCTTTAATAAATGCAGAAAAAGAATTCTAAGACATACCACTTATTTATGATATGATGGAAAAAATACCCTTTAGAAGAAGAGAAAACTTTCTTTTTCTAGAAGAATACTTTCTTTTTTTTAGAAGAAAACTTTCTTTTTTTATGTAGCTTTCTTTTTTTGTTTTATGTTTTTTTAAATTTTGTGTGCTTTAGGTGAGAATTTGCAGCATGAATTAGTTTACATTAAAAAATTTACACACAGGAGGTGGAGTGAAGATGGTGGAATAGACAGACGCTGCCTGCGAGCCCTCTTTACACAAAAGACCCCCCCAAAAAAGTGAAAAGAGTATATTTGTGACAAGCTGGGAGTCCTGAGCATTAAAGGCAACTTAGACAACTAACTGAGGGGCAGGAGAAGGAAGAGACCATTCAGAAGCAGAGAGGAGTTACAGGACCTGAATCACAGGAAGCCTTCAGGCACCATTCCCAGAGCATCAGCAGCGGTGGCGGTGGTGGGCTGGTCCTGGCGTTTGGCCACAGTTTCCTCAGGGAAAAGCAGCCAGCCGCACAGTCTACTCACAACTCTGGAACCTGAGGAGAACAGCTCTGTCAGTAAAAGCTAAGCACTTGGGTATATTTACCGTGCCCCCCCCCCCACCCCTAAGCTGGCCTCAGGGGCTGAATCCCTGGGCCTGAGATAGACCCTGATGAGCAACTAGAGCCATCCTCCCGGCCTTGGGGAAGGAAAAAATTTGCAACTGGGGGAAAAAGATAATTTGCTAGCTCCATTAACCAGGGGAGCTCAGGACAGAAGCGGCTCCTGTCCAGGCATAAACCATCCATGGACCTTGAGCAAATTTCCCTTCTGCGTGGACCTGTGTGGGCCTATTTTGGGAGAATAGGCCCTTGTTGGCACACTCCAAACATTTCAGCTGTGCAGTGTAGAGGTGGGTGTTTGATGTCTGACTTTGCTTTGCCTAGTAAACAAGGTCCTCACCTACCCACAACAGGGTCCGAAGGTCTGGAAGCTCCACTCAGGTCACCCAGCCACCTGCGACAGGGGTCCAAAGATAGCTGCTACCTCCTAGTCCTTACAACCAAAAACTTTGGGTGCCCATAGTCCCTCTGCAGAACCCAACCACCAGCACGCTCTAGGGAACAGAGATGCATTTTCTTCAGAGACACTTGGGAGTCGATTCTCAGCCCCCTGGCTTGTTCAGAGCATGACCCCCTGCGACAATCAGATACCAGTATATATGCCAATCACCCCTGCCCCTCTAAGACTGTAGGACAGAGCCTGTACCACACACTTGATGATCAGCTACCTGGAAACCTGAGCTGAATTCGTATAAGAAAACTAAATGGACTCCTAGATTGATATACCTAATAACAGATCTAGCCGGCTGGGGACAGGGCACTAGAGCTCCAAAGGCGAAAATAATCAAGCTAGCTCACTCAAGCAACCCATAGGGGTATATCAAAACAAAACAAAGCAAGTAGCTACGACACAGTAAGCAAGCATAAACTAATGCAAAAACTTATAGATGGCTTGGAGACAACAGTCAATATCAAGTGACACAAAGAAACAGACCATGATCACCTCAACAGGCTCTCAGAACAAAGAACCCAGGGATCTTCTAGATGAAAGTGCATTCCTGGAATTACCAGATGCAGAACACAAAAGTTTAATGTACAGAACCCTTGAAGACATCAGGAAGGAAATGAGGCAATACGCAGAACAAGCCAAGGAACACACAGATAAAGCAACTGAGGAATTTAGAAAGATCATTCAGGAACATAATGAGAAGTTTAATAAGCTGGAAAAATCCATAGGCAGACAGCAATCAGAAATTCAGAAGATTAACAATAAAATTACAGAAGTAGACAACTTAATAGAAAGTCAGAGGAGTAGAATTGAGCAAGTAGAAGCTAGAATTTCTGAACTCGAAGAGAATTCACTTGGCACTAATATATTTAAAGAAAAATCAGATAAAAGAATTTTAAAAAATGAAGAAAACTTAAGAATCATGTGAGACTCTCTCAAGAGAAATAACCTATGAGTGATTGGAGTACCAGAACAGGGAGGGATAACAGAAAATACAGAGAGAATTGTTGAAGATTTGTTGGCAGAAAACTTCCCTGATATTGTGAAAGATGAGAAGATATCTATCCAAGACGGTCATTGAACTCTGCATGAGGTACATGTTAAAAGAAAGTCGCCAAGACATATTATAATCAAACTTGCCAAAACCAAAGGTAAAAAGAGAATTATAAGGGCAGCGAGGGATAAACGAAAAGTCACCTACAAAGGAGAGCCAATAAAAATAAGCTCAGAATACTTGGCAGAAACCATGCAGGCAAGAAGGCAATGGGATGACATATTTAAAAAATTGAAGGAAAAAAAAAATGACTGCCAAGAATCATATATCCGGCAAAACTGCCTCTTAAATATGAAGGTGAAATTAGGACATTTCCAGATAAACACAAGTTTAGGGAATTCGTAAAAACCAAACCAACACTACAAGAAATACTAAAGGGAATTCTTTGGTTAGAAAATCAATAATATCAGGTATCAACCCAAGACTAGAACACTGGGCAGAGCAACCAGAAGTCAAACCAGAAAGAGAAATCCAAAAAAACAAACCACGATTATAAAACAAAAAAAAAGCCCAAAACAGGGAAACGGCGATATTACTATATAAAAGTAGACAACATCAAAAATAATAAAGAGGGACTAAGAAATGTAATCATACACCTTCCATATGGAAAGGAAGATATGGCAATACAAAGAAATAGGGTTAAAAAATAAGGTAACCACAAAGGAGACAAACTATCCTGCTCATCAAAATAAAACACAATGGAAAAATACAGACTCAGCAGAAACAAAATTAACAACAACAAATATGAGGAAAGGACAATATATAAAGAAAATCTACTCAGCACATAAAATCAAGTGGGAAAAAGAAACTGTCAACACACAAAAAAAAGACATCAAAACGATAGCACTAAATTCATACCTATCCATAATTACCCTGAATGTAAATGGACTAAATACACCAATAAAGAGACAGAGAGTCACGGACTGGGTAAAAAAACACGATCCATCTATATGCTGCCTACAAGAGACACACCTTATGCTTAGAGACACAAACAAACTAAAACTCAAAGGATGGAAAAATATATCAAGCAAACAACAATCAAAAAAGAGCAGGAGTGGCAATATTAACTTCTGACAAAATAGACTTTAAAGTTAAATCCATCAGAAAGGATAAGGAAGGACACTATATAATAATTAAAGGGGCAATACACCAAGAAGATATAACCATATTAAATATTTATGCACCCAATGACAGGGCTGCAAAATACATAAAACAAACTCTCTCAGCCTTGAAAAGTGAGATAGACAGCTCCACAATAATAGTAGGCGACTTCAACACACCACTTTCGATGAAGGACAGGGCATCTAGAAAGAAGCTCAATAAAGACATGGAAGACCTAAATCCCACAATCAACCAACGTGACCTCATAGACATACACAGAACACTCCACCCAACAGCAAACAACTATACTTTCTTTTCTAGTACACATGGAACATTCTCTAGAATAGACCACATATTAGGTCATAAAGCAAGCCTTAGCAGAATCCAAAACATTGAAATATTACAAAGCATCTTTTCTGACCATAAGGCCATAAAAGTGGAAATCAATAACAGGAAAAGCAGGGACAAGAAATCAAACACTTGGACACTGAACAATACCCTGCTCAAAAAAGACTGGATTATAGAAGACATTAAGGATGGAATAAAGAAATTCATAGAATCCAATGTGAATGAAAACACTTCCTATCAGAACCTTTGGGACACAGCAAAAGCGGTGCTCAGAGGCCAATTTATATCAATAAATGCACACATCCAAAAAGAAGAAAGGGCCAATATCAAAGAATTATCTCTACAACTTGAACAAATAGAAAGCAACAAAAGAGACCCACAGGCACTGGAAGAAAACAAATAATAAAAATTAGAGCTGAACTAAATGAAATAGAAAACAGAAAAACAATTGAAAGAATCAACAAGACCAAAAGCTGGTTTTTTGAAAAAATCAACAAAATTGATAAACCACTGGCCAAACTGACAAAAGAAAAACAGGAGAGGAAGCAAAAAACCCAACTTAGAAATGAGAGGGGCGATATTACAACAGACCCAACTGAAATTAAAAGAATCATATCAGATTATTATGAAAAACTATACTCAAACACATTTGAAAACCTAGAAGAAATGGGTGAATTCCTAGACACACACTACCTACCTAAACTGACACTAACAGAGGTAGAAAAACTAAATAGACCCATGACAACAGAAGAGATTGAAAAGGTAATCAAAAAACTCCGAACAAAAAAAAAAGCAGTGGTCTGGATGGCTTCACTGCAGAGTTCTACCAAACTTTCAGGGAAGAGTTAACACCAGTAGTACTAAAAGTATTTCAGAGCATAGAAAAGGACGGAATACTACCGAACTTATTCTATGGAACCACCATATCCCTGATACAAAACCAGGTAACGACACCACAAGAAAAGAAAATTATAGACCTATATCCCTCATGAATGTAGATGCAAAAGTCCTTAACAAAATTCTAGCCAACACAATTCAAAAACATATCAAAAAAATAATTCACCATGACCAAGTAGGGTTCATACCAGGTAGGCAGGGATGGTTTAACACTAGAAAAAAGATTAATGTAATCCACCACGTAAATAAAACAAAAGAAAAGAATCACATGATTTTATCAATTGATGCAGAAAATGTATTTGACAAAGTTCAACACTCATTCATGATAAAAAAACTCTCAGCAAAATAGGAATAGAAGGAAAATTCCTCAACATAATAAAGGGCATTTATACAAAACCAACAGCCAACATCACCCTAAATGGAGAGAGCTTGAAAACATTCCCATTGAGATCGGGAACCAGGCAAAGATGCCCTTTACCATCACTCTTATTGAACATTGTGCTGGAGGTCCTAGCCAGAGCAATTAGGCTAGATAAAGAAATAAAGGGCATCCAGATTGGCAAGGAAGAAGTAAAAGTATCTCTATTTGCAGATGACATGATCTTATACAGAGAAAACCCTAAGGAATCCTCCAGAAAACTACTGAAACTAATAGAAGAGTTCAGCAGAGTATAGGGATACAACATAAACATACAAAAATCGGTTGGATTCCTCTACACCAACAAAAAGAACATCGAAGAGGAAATCACCAAATCAATGCCATTTACAGTAGCCCCCAAGAAGATAAAATACTTAGAAATAAACCTTACCAGTAAAAGACCTATACAAAGAAAACTACAGTACACTTCTGCAAGAAAGCAAAAGAGACTTACATAAGTGAAAGAACATACCTTGCTCATGAACAGGAAGACTTAACATTATAAAAATGTCTATTCTACCAAAAGTGATCTATACATTTAATGCAATTCCAATCCAAATGCCAAGGACATTCTTTAATGAGATGTAGAAACAAATCACCAACTTCATCTGGAAGGGAAAGAGGCCACGGATAAATAAGGCATTACTGAAAAAGAAGAACAAAGTGGAAGGCCTTACTTTACCTGATTTTAGAACCTATTATACCACCACAGTAGTCAAAACAGCCTGGTACTGGTACAACAACAGATACATGGACTAATGGAACAAAATTGAGAATCCAGACATAAATCCATCCACACAGGAGCAGTTGATATTTGACAAAGGCCCCAAAACAGTTAAATGGGGAAAAGACAGTCTTTTCAACAAATGGTGCTGGCATAACGGGATATCCATCTGCAAAAAAAAAAAAAAAAAAACGAAACAAGACCCCTACCTCACTCCATGCACAAAAACTAACTCAAAATGGATCAAAGGCGGAAATATAAAATCTATAATGATAAAGATCATGGAAGAAAAAATAGGGACAACGTTAGGAGCCCTAATACATGGCATAAACTCTATACAAAACCTTATAAAGAATGTAGAAGAAAAACCAAATAACTGGGAGCTCCTAAAAATCAAACACCTATGCTCATCCAAAGACTTCACCAAAAGAGTAAAAAGACTACCTTCAGACTGGGAAAAAGTTTTTAGCTATGATATTTCTGATTAGCACCTGATCCCTAAAATCTACATGATACTGCAAAAACTCAACTGCAAAAAGACACATAACCCCAATTAAAAAATGGGCAATAGATATGAATAGACACTTCACTAAAGAAGACATTCAGGTAGCTAACAGATATACGAGGAAATATTCACGATCATTAGCCATTAGAGAATTGCAGATCAAAACTACAATGAGATTTCATCTCACTCCAACAAGGCTGGCATTAATCCAAAAAACACAAAATAATAAATGTTGGAGAGGCTGTGGAGAGATTGGAACACTTCTACACTGCTGGTGGGAATGTCAAATGGTACAACCACTTTGGAAATCAATTTGGCGCTTCCTCTAAAAGCTGGCAATTGAACTACCATACGATACAGCAATCCCACTCCTTGGAATATATGCTAGAGAAATAAGAGCCTTTACACAAACAGATATATGCACACCCATGTTTATGGCAGCACTGTTTACAATAGCAAAAAGATGGAAGCAACCAAGGTGCCCATCAATGGATGAATGGATAAATAAATTATGATATATTCACACAATGGAATACAAAGCATCAATAAAGAACAGTGAGGAATCTGTGAAACATTTCATAACATGGACGAACCTGGAAGGCATTATGCTGAGTGAAATTAGTCAGTTGCAAAAGGACAAATATTGTATAAGACCACTAGTATAAGAACTTGAGAAATAGTTTAAACTGAGAAGAAAATATTCTTTTGTGGTTACGAGAGGGGGGAGGGAGGGTAGGAGGGAGGGGGCATTCACTAATTTGATTGTAAATAAGAGCTACTTTAGGTGAAGGGAAAGACAGCACACAATACAGGGGAGTTCTGCACAATTGGACTAAACCAAAAGCAAAGAAGTTTCCTGAATAAACTGAATGCTTCGAAGGCCAGCATAGCAGGGGCAGGGGTCTGGGGACCATGGTTTCAGGGGACATCTAATTCAATTGGCATAATAAAATCTATTAAGAAAATATTCTGCATCGTACTTTGAATAGTGGCATCTGGGGTCTTAAACTCTAGCAATCAGCCATCTAAGATGCATCAATTGGTCTCAACCCACCTGGATCAAAGGAGAATGAAGAACACCAAGGACACAAGGCAATCACGAGCCCGAGACAGAAAGGGCCACATAAACCAGAGACTCCACCAGCCTGAGACCAGAAGAACTAGATGTTGCCCAGCTACCACCTATCAGTGCCCTGATAGAGAACACAAAAGAGAACCCCTGAGGGAGCAGGAGAGCAGTGGGATAGAAAAAAAGAAAATCTATGCAGACCCCAAATTCTCATAAGATCAGACTTAATGGTCTGACTGAGACTAGAAGGACCCCGGTGGTCATGGCCCCCAGACCTTCTGTTGGCCCAGGACAGGAACCATTCCTGAAGCCAACTCTTCAGACATGGATTGGACTGGACAATGGGTTAGAGAGGGATGCTGGTGAGGAGTGAGATTCTTGGATCAGGTGGACACTTGAGACTATATTGGCATCTCCTACCTGGAGGGGAGATGAGAAGGTGGAGGGGGTTAGATGTTGGCAAAATGGACACAAAAAGAGAGAGTGGAGGGAGAAAGTGGGCTGTCTCATTAGGGGGAGTGAAATTGGGAGTGTGTAGCAAGGTGTATATGGGTTTTTGTGTGAGAGACTGACTTGATTTGTAAACTTTCACTTAAAGCACAATGAAAATTATAAAAGAAAAAAAAATTATACACAAATTGTTTTGTGACATTGGTTGCAATCCTCACAATGTGTCAGTACTTGTTCCCTTCCCCTTTCCAACCCAGGGTCCCTGTGTTCATTAGTACAGGTTTCCATCTCTTGCTGCCCTCTTATCTTTGCTTTTGGGTGGGTATTGCCAAGTAGGTCTCTTATACTTGATTGAACTAAGAAGCACATTCTTCACGTGTGCTATTGTTTCTTTATTGTCCTGTCTAATCTTTGGCTGAAAGGTGAACTTCAGGAGTGGCTTCAACTCTGACTTAGCAGGGTGTCTGGGGGTCACAGTCTTGGGTGCTTCCCCAGTCTCTGTCAGACCAGTAAGTCTGGTCTTTTTTTGCAAATTTGAATTTTGTTCTACATGTTTCTCCCACTCTCTCTGGGACCCTCTATTGTGATTTCTGTCAGAGTGGTTGGTGGTGGTACCTGTAAACCATCTAGTTCTTGGCTCAGGCTGCTGGAGGCCATGGTTCATGTGGTCTATTAGTTCTTTGGGCTAATATTTTCCTTGTGTCTTTGGTTTTCTTCAGTCTCCCTTGCTGCAAATGTGTTTGGACCAATAGCTATATCTTAGATGACCGTTCACAAGCCTTTAAGCCCCCAGACGCTACTTGCCAAAAAGTAGGATGTAAAACATTTTCTTTATGAACTATGTTATGCCAATTGACCTAGATGTCCCCCGAGACCATGGTTCCCAGCCCTCAACTCCAGTATACTAGGTTTCTCAAGGTGTTTGGAAGTGTCTAGTAAACTTCTATGACTTTGCATTGGTCAAGTTGTGCTGCCTTCCCCTAAATTGTACGACGCCTTTCCCTTCACCAAAATTAACTTGTCTACTATTTAATTAGTGATTCCCCCTCCTCATTCTTCCCCTCCCTTCTAACCATCAAATATTGATATATTTTTTTTCTGTTTGTAAACCTTTTCTTGGGTGTTTATAATAGTCATCTCATACAATATTTGTCCTTTCGTGATTTCCTTATTTCACTCAGTATAATCCCTTCCAGATTCATCCATGTTGCCGGATGTTTCATGGATTCATCATTGTTCCTTATTGCTGTGTGGTATTCCATTGTGTGTATTTACCATCATTTCTTTATCCATTCATTTGTTGATGTGCACTTAGGTTGTTTACATCTAGAAAAATAATAAAAAGAAAGAAGAAAAAAATAAGCAAAAAACCCAATAGATACGTGGACAAAAAAATTGAAAAGGCTCTTAACAAAAAAGCATCCTAATGACCAATACACACATAAAAATGTGCTCAATTTCAGTAGCATTTAGGAAACCACACATTTTAACTAATTGCCACCAGAGTAGCTAAAATGAAAAGGGCAGTAACTGTGTGTTGATGAGGATGTGGAGCAACTGAAACTCTAGTGGGAGTTTAAATTGGTACAACCACTTATGAAAACTGCTTGACACTATTCCGAAAGATGGACTACACCATGTTCTATAAACTAGAAATTTCATTCCTTGGCAAATATCCAACAAAAAAATTGTACATTTGGTCACACTCAAAAAAATGCACAATATTTAAATGTTCATAGCAGCATTATTCGTAATATTCAAACCCTGGAAAAAACTCACATGTCCCTCCAGGTAGAATGGATTAATATGTTTTGGTTTATTCATATAATGAAATACTATGTAACAATAAAAATAAACAGCAACTAGAATAACAATATGGATGAATCTCACAAACATAATATTAGGCACAAGGAGCTATGCACTAAAGAATGTATTTGGTAGTATTACATTTATATGAAAGTTCAAATACAGGCAGAACTAATCTATGCTGTTATAGATGGGTTTGTCCCTGGAAAAGAGAACAAGAGACCTTAAGTTTCTTGAACTAGGTGTTGTTGACATGGTTGTTTTCAGATTCTGAAAATTTAATGAGCTGCATACTTATGATATGTTCACTTTTCCCTATGTATTTTACATTTTTAAAAGTTGACCAGTTAAATGAGCCCTCTGTAAGGAAGTTACACTTAAGATGAAATAAAAAAGATGAGCATGATTTTTTTTAAAAAAATTACTGAAGTCATTGAGGTAGAAAAAAACTCTACAATTTGGAGGAAATGAAAGGAGACCAGTCTGGCAGGAATGCCAAGACTGAGTGTGAGAATGACATGAGATCAGACTGATTTACAATCCTGCAGACCATTTTAAGGATTATGAACTCTATTCCAAGAACAAAGGGAAGCCATAGAATTATGTTTATCAGTGACATGGCACATTGCAATTTACTTTTATTTTTAAGGAATCGCATAGTGTGAGAAAAATGTATCGGAGTGGAACAAAATTGAATGTTGAGAGACAGATTGGTAGGCCATTTTATAAGGAAGAAATTATAATGGCTTGCATCAAGTTTGTGTCAGTGGAGTTCAAAATAAGCAGACACATTCCAGAAACATTTTGAACATAGAATTGGCAGGAATTGGTGCTGAATTGGCTGTGGGAAGTGAAGCAGAGATACTTATCAAGTTTGATTCACAAGTTTCTGGCTTGTTTGCCTGGGTCATGCCAGTGAAATGGGGAAAACAGAAGAAAAAGTAGATTTGGAGTGAAGAACACAAATTTAACTTCAGGTATTTTAAATTTGAGAGTGGTATGATGCTTTAAAATGGAGATATGAAGAAGGTCTCTGTATACTAGAAAGTAGAGTTCATGTATTCAAGGTGTACAAAAATGACAAAGGCTAAGGAAAATTTAAAGATTAACTATTCAGACTATCGGACAATTGATTCCCTTTTTATTAGATGCCTTTAGATAAATTTGATTTTTCCAAAAAGTCATCTTATATAGTTAAAAGAGGCAAGCATAGTTTACACGTACAGAAATAAATCTTGCTAATGCAACTTGCCTGATTTTGCCTCTCTGGGTGTGAACGTCTTGACTACAAGAGTTACATAGGCTTTAATATGGAGGGATTAATATGAGATTTTATAAATAGAACAAATAGAATTAGGAATGAATAAACATGCAAAATTATATAGAAGCTCTAAATGATGCACAATGGGTATATATATATGTAGAGAGAGAGGGAGATTTTCTAGGTTAGAAACCCATGGGAACTCTATTTTAATTGTACAGAAAAATGAAACACATCATGTTACATAGGTTGATTTTACTACAAAAATGAGACAAAAAAGAATTCAATTCATAAATAAAAAAGCATTCCAGAAAAGCAACCATAAAAACAAAAAGTTTGAAAAGTAGAAAAAAAGAGGCAAAGCAGTAGTAGAAGAAGGCACTCGGAGGTGAAAGAAAGCATTTTTCTGGATCAGGAATATACGAAGATGCTTAAAGAATGAAGCAAACTACCAAGAGTTCTTTGATTACCAGCAGGGTGGATCATTAGTCAACTTTTGTATAAGCACATGAAAAAACTTTCCTTGATTCTGTAATTGATTTCTTTTAAGTCTAACTCAGTGCATGGGCCATCAAGAAAAATGTTCTCTGAGCTAAGTAAAAATTGGAGCTTAAAGATTCCTTTAAAAAGTCAATTTCCCAATAAGTTCAAGAGAATTTTCAAATATTTTTGGCAAAGAGATTATTAAAGACTACAGCATAATGTTTTAAGTGGGCTTTCAGAGGGACACTAAAAACAAAAGGTACATTTTAAGTTCTTTCTATTGGAACAATGTCTAAACTTTGGGGCGGGTGGAGATAAAATGCTACGATTGAGGGTGAGAATCTGAAAATATCTGGCAGTTTTGTAGCACTATTGTATTTGCATTGATTTACAGTGCTGGCATTAGTTTTCTAATTAGTGAAGTCAGCATCTTTCAGTTTTATAAATTTTATTGATGAGACTATTTTCCATTCAGTTTTTAAATGTTCATTTACATCATATGCATAGGTATTTTTTGCAGCAAAACATTTATTATTTACTTCTTTAATCAAGAAATCACAAAACAAAAGAATGTTTAAAAGATATACTTTTATGTAAGGAAATTTTATGACCACTAAGATATTTATTTTTTTGTTATTTCTATTCCATCTGAACTAAACTGAACGTACGAGGAATTTCAGCTTGCAGTTAAAAGTTGCTTGAATATGCCTTCTTCTGTGTTATGTGATTCTATAATGGAAATAAGACATGTCTTAAGTCCCAAAAGATTTTGACTATGTTCACATGACCCCGAACATCTGAATAGAATGGAATAATTTTGTCAAACATCTGGCTATATCTCAATATTCACATGTTAATTACTGGGTAGATGGACTATCAGTGTAGCAATACATGGCTGAGAAAGAGATACATCCTCTCAATAAAAAATGTTAGCTCTATTTGAAAAAAAAAATTTAGTTCAATAATTCAGTTTAAATAATAATTCAGTTTTAAGGATTTTATAAAGCCTGTAGTATACATTTGGAAACCCTGGTGGCGTAGTGGTTAAAAGTTCGGCTGCTAACCAAAAGGTCAGCAGTTGGAATCCACTAGGCGTTCCTTGGAAATCCTATGGGGCAGTTATACATTTAACCCCATGCTAAGCATCATGGGAAATATACAGTATAAAAACACTAAAATTAATTGAGAACTCTGTGCTAAAACCTGCATCAAGCACTTTACATATATCCTCTCATTTCATTTTCATATAAACTCTATTTATTATCCCAATTTTAAGGATAAAAACTCTGAGGAAAAGTCATACAAATATTAAATAGCACGGTTTGATTTCAAACTCAATCAGTCTGACTTTAGAGGTTGTGTTAAGAGCCACTGTATTCTTCTACCGGGCAATCTCCTTTGAGACATGCAACTAGAGGCCCACACAGTAAAATATGATTAAGTAAAAAATCATGCAGAACAGGCAGCAATTACTATGAAGGATTAGGAACATACAGTTTCTTTCATTTAGTGGCAGTCACTGACGTTCTCAGCTTTACAAATGGTGGCCTGTTTTGATTTATCTGTATGAACTCTCATGATCGATAATTTTAAGAAGGGTGACAGGAAGGGATGGAATAGAATTATCTCATTACTTGTATTTTCTCTTCCCTGTCTCCCTATACTCACACCTAATGTGGAGTTGGTTTCTTTAAAAGGTCCTTTGTCTCTCTACTCTGACACCAATAATAATCCTGGATTTAAAATTTATTGTCCTGATCCATCTTCACAGCTAATCAGTTTCCACATGTTGCTGTTGTTGTTAGGTGCCATCCAGTCCATTCCTACTTATAGCATCCCTATGTACAACAGAACCAAACGTTGCCTGGTGCTGCACCATCCTTACAATCGTTGAGCCCATCGTTGCAGCTACTGTATCAATCCATCTTGTTGAGGGTCTTCCTCTTTTCTGTTGCCCTTCTATTTTACCAGACATGATGTCCTTCTCCAGGGAATGGATCCTACTGATAACATGCCCAAAGTACATGAGACAAAGTCTCACCATCCTCGCTTCTAGGGAGCATTCTGGCTGTACTTCTTCCAAGACAGTGTTCATTCTTCTGGTAGTTCATGGTATATTCAATAGTCTTCTCCAACACCATAATTCAAAGACGTGAATTCTTATTCAGCCTTCCTTATTCACTGTGCAGTTTTGCATGCATATGAGGTGACATTTTTGCTTCTTAATACTTTAAAGAGGTCTTTTGCAGCAGATTTGCCCAATGCAGTATGTTGTTTGATTTCTTGACTTCTGTTTCCATGGGCTATTGTGGATCAGAGTAAAATGAAATCCTTGTCAACTTCAATGTTTTCTCCATTTATCATGATGCTGCTTATTAGTCCAGTTGTGAGGATTTTTGTTTTCTTCATGTTAAGGAGTAATCCATACTGAAGGCTGTGGTCTTTGATCTTCATCAGTAAGTGCTTCAAGTCTTCTTCACTTTCAGCAAGCAAGGTTGTGTCATCACCATATTGCAGGTTGTTAATGAGTCTTCTTCCAATCCTAATGTCGTGTTCTTCTTCATATAGTCCAGATTCTCAGATTATTTGTTTAGCATACAGGTTGAATAGGTATGGGGAAAGGATACAACCCTAATGCACACCTTTCCTTATTTTAAACCACACAGTATCTCCTTGTTCTCTTTGAATTGCCTCTTGGTCAATGTATAAGTTCCCTATCAGCGCAATTAAGTGTTGTGAAATTCCCATTCTTTTGATGTTACCCGTAATTTTTTTTGTGATCCACACACTCTAATGCCTTTCAATAATAAATAAACAATAAAACAAAGGTAAATGTCTTTTCGGTATTCTCTGCTTTCAGCCAAAATTCATGTGACATAAGCAATGATATCCTCGTTCCACATACTCTTCTGAATTTGACTTGAATTTCTGGAAGTTCACTGTCGATGCACTGCTGCAGCCCTTTTCTAATTATCTTCAGTGAAATTTACTTGAGTGTGACATTAATGATATTGTTTGATAATTTCCACATTCATTGGCTCACTGTTCTTTGGAAAGGGCACGAATATGGATCTCTTCCAGTGGGTTGGCCAGGTAGCTGTCTTCCACATTTCTTGGCATATGCAAGTGAGCATTTCTGGCATTTCATCCATTTGTTGAAATATTTCAGTTGGTATTCCTCAATGCCTGGAGCCTTGTTTTTTGCCAATGCCTTCAGTGCAGCTTGGACTTTTTTCTTCAGTAACCGGTTCTTGATCATATGTTACCTCCTGAAATGGTTGAATGTTGACCAATTCTTTTTGGTCCAGTGACTGTGTATTTCTCCCATCTTTTTTTGATGTTTAATATTTTACCTTTAGTATTTTTCAGTAATGCAACTCAAGACTTGAATTTTCCTTCAGTTCTTTCAGCTTGAGAAATTCCGAGCGTGTTTTTTCCTTTTGATTTTCTAACTCCAGGTCTTTACTTTGTCTTCTCGAGCCACCCTGTGAAATCTTCTGTTCAGTTCTTTTACTTTATCATTTCTTCCATTCAGTTTAGCTTCTCTATGTTCAAAAGCAAGTTTTGAAGTCTTCTGACTACCACTTTGATCTTTTCTTTCTTTCCTATCTTTTTAATGACCTTTTGCTTTCTTCATGTGTGATGTCCTCGATGTATCCCAGAACTCATTAGTGTTCAATGCATCAAATCTATTCTTAAGGTGATCTCTAAATTCAGATGGTATTACTCAAGATTGTACTTTAGTTCTTGTGGACTTGTTTAATTTTCTTCAGCTGCAACTTAAACTTGCATGTGAGGAATTTATGATCTACTCCACAGTCAGCCCCTGGCCTTGTTCTGATTGATGACATTGAGCTTCTCTACTGTCTCTCTGCACAAATGTAGTCAATTTCATTCCTGTGTGTTCCACCAGTCAAGGTCCACCTATATAGTTCCCATTTATGTTGTTGAAAGAAAGTATTTCTAATGAACAAGTCCTTCGTGTTGCAAAATTCTATTATGTGATCTCTGGCATTGTTTCTGTCTCCAAGGTCGTATTTCCAACTACCTATCCCTCTCCTTTGTTTCCAACTTTCACATTCGAATCACCAGTAATTATCAGTGCATCTTGATTGCATGTTTGATCAGTATCTGACTGCAGAAGTTGGTAAAATTTTTCAATTTTTTCGTCTTTGGCCTTAATGGTTGATGGGTAAATTTGAGTAGTAGTCATCTTAATTGGTCTTCCTTGTAGATGTATAGATATTACCCTACCACTGACAGCAATGTACTTCAGGATAAATCTTGAAATGTTCTTTTTGATGATAAACGTGACATTATTCCTCTTCAATTTGCCATTCCCAGCATAGTAGACCATATGATTTCCAATTAGAAATAGCCAACACCAGCCCTTTTCAGCTCGCTAATGCCAAGGATATCAATCTTTTTCCATTCCATCTCATTTTTGGTGACTTCCAATTTTCCAAGATTTATAATTCATATATTCCTGTTCAGATTATTAATGGATGTTTGCAGCTGTTTGCTCTCATTTTGAGTCGTACCACATCAGCAACTGAAGGTTCCGAAAGCCTTACTACATCCACGTCATTAAAGTCTACTCTCCTTTGGGGAGATGGCTCTGGCCCAGTTGTGTTTTGACTCCTTCCAATCTGAGGGCCTCATCCTCAGGTGCTATATTAGACAGTGTTCTGCATAAGGTTTTATTTTCAGATGCAGATCGCCAGGTACTTCTTCCTAGTCTGTCTTAGTTTGGAGCTTCCACTGAAACCTGTCCACCATGGGTGACCCTACTGGTATTTGAAATACTGGTGATATAACTTGCAGCTTCACAGCAACATGCAAGCCACCACAGTGCAACAAACTGACAGATGAGTGGTGCTTAATTTTCCTCTAACATCTGTTCCTTACCTTCTATTACAACTATCACAGCCCTAATTTGAGTTCTTTATAAAACTGGAACTGCTAATGTTTTTTTTTAAACTATCTTCCTACATATATCTTATATCTTTCCTTCTTCCCTTCCATTCTTTTTACACCCCACAGGTGACCCTTCTTAAAACACTACTGTTGTCATGTCATTTTACAACTAGGGAACTACACTTATGGTATTAAATTAAAAGTCTAGAATTCCAGGTAAGAGATTTTTAACTTTCAATGTATATACATCTTTATATATCATCTTTACATCAGCAAAGATGCTGGCATAAAGTGATGCACTCCTTGTGGCCAAATTATTCCAAGTTACTCGAATGACCTCCTATAATACCACACATGTGTCTAAAATCCTTTCCCTCCAAAGATTATTTTTAAATTCTGTATTCTACATGACCAACCAATCCCACACTTTTCACTCCCTCAACTGAACTCTTCAGTGTTTTTCTGCCTTTTAAAATCAGTTATAGAAGCACATGGTAATGCTGAGACTAAAAAATCAACTATTTGATCAATTCATTTGATGTTCAAATATCGTTTATGGCATTCCTAAATGTGGACATCTAGCTTATCACAGGAGACTCTTACTCATAGGGAACTTATTATTTTGTGAGGCAATTGCTTTCACCTTTGTACAACACAGCAGAGTGATTTTCCATATCAAATCTAAACAATCACCTGTGACAATTTTACCAATAGTCTTGGTTCTATCCTTTGTAGCCAATCATAAGAAGAACCCATGAGATCAGAGATACTATGCGTAAACAGAAATCACGAGTAAGGGAGAAGTTAGCTTGTGGTAGAAGATGAAATAAAGTCAGAGACAGGCATAAGCAAAATAATTTAGTATGGTATATTCATTAGTGTAAAAAGCAATGGATTCTGATTGCTCATTTCTAAGTAAATGGATGACCACCGTGACTACTCTTGGCTCACAGAGCAGTTTTCAGAAAATAGAGCTACTGTTGAAGCTTGAACAGCATTCCAGTCCTTTATGAAGCCTGACTGTGTGACTGCTGAGATGTCTTTTGTTGAAGAAATGAATAAACAATGATGTCAAGTGTCTCATTTTTTCATGTGTATCCATACAATAAACACCTGCCAAGTGATGTAATCTAAATGTCTGACTCTTAGGGATTTTGAACTGAAAGATAAAATCCCAAACCCTATAAAAATAATATTTTAGGTTATATATAACATTTTGCAATTGTATTGCAATTCTTATATCTAGTATATTTATTGTTTCTCCCACCTTTGTGCCTTCATCAGGTTTGATAACTAAATTTTGTCTTATTTTTTAATGACTGATAAACATTTAAGATGATGGGGCAAGGAAAGATCTTGAAAATGCAAACTTCTGGTTGGTAGCAATCCATTAATGAACATATCATACTTCTGGTTGAAAGACCATTGAAAAAATAACTTCAGAATTGTACTATCATCCAAAGCATATTTATCCATCTTGTTCAGAGTCTTATCATCTTAAACCTTTTAAAATGCCTTTCTGAATACTCTCACAGAAAACGTAAGACAGTAAATGATCATTCTATGTGTGCATATCTTACTTCATATTAAAGTGAAATAAAGAGAGAAGCATGGGCTCTAAAGTCAAATTCCATGAACTTGAATACCAACTCTTATACTTACCAGCTGTATAATATCAGGCATGCCGCTTAATTTTTCTGTGCTTCATTGTCTTCATCCATAAAGTAAGAAAAATAATAGACTTTGTCACATAGAAGTGCTGTAAACATTAAAATAGTTAATACAAGTAAACCACTTAAAATGGCACCAGAAATATATTACTTTATCAATAATATTAGATATTAGCTATTGCTCCAATTAATCTATTTACCTTGTGGGAAAGTGGAGGCTGTGAATTGTAAATCTCTGTATTCACTGCCCCACCTAGGAAAGTACTCTGAATACAGTGAGCACTGAAATAGTAACGGATAGATTTTTATTCAGTGAACATTTGTTGAGCACCTTCTATAGGGAAGAAACATAACATAGGGCATAGGGTATTTGACTAGTAACAAGCCTGTCTTTGTTGCTGTTCGGTGCCATCAAGTTGGTTCTGACTCACAGCCACCCTATGTAAAACAGAACGAAACTATGCCCAATCCTGCATCATCTCCACAATATTAGGTATGTTTGAGACAATTGTTGCAGCCACTCTGTCATTCCATCTTCTCAGGGTCTTCCTCTTTTTCTATGATCCTCTACTTTATCAAGCATGATGTACTTTGCCAGGGACTGATCCCTCCTGATATCATGTCCAAAGTACATGAGATGATGTCTCGCCATCATCGCTTCTAAGGAGCATTCTGGCTGTATTTCTTCCAAGACAGATTTATTCACCTCAAGGTGATATCTTTCCTTTTTAATACTTTAAAGAGATCTTTTGCAGCAGATTTGCTCAATGCAATATATCCTTTGGTTTCTTGACTGCTGCTTCCATGGACCCTGATTGTGGATCAAAGTAAAATGAAATCCTTGATAACTTCAATCTTTTCTCCATTTGTCATGGACCAGTTGTGAGGATTTTTTTTTCTTTTTTTTTTTTTTATGTTGAAGTGTAAACCATACTGAAGGCTGAGGCCTTTGATTGTCACCAATAAGTGCTTCAAGTCCTCCTCGATTTCAGCAAGTAAGGTTGTGTCATCTGCATATTGCAGGTTGTTAATCTGCGTGCTCCAATCCTGAGTCTAGCTTCTCAGATTATTTCCCTAGAATATAGGGTTTTTTTTAAGTACAATGAAATAATACAACACCTTTTTTTATTTTAAAACATGCAACATCCCCTAGTTCTCTTTGAATAACTGCCTGTTGGTCTATGTACAGATTCCTCATGAGCACAATTAAATGTTCTGGAATTTCCATTGTTTGCAAACTTATTCATAATTTGTTATGATCCACACAGTCAAATCCCTTTGGATAGTCAATAAAACACAGGTGAACATCTTTCTGGTAAATGTCTTTCTTCCCAAAAGAGAGGAACACACTCAGTATTTCTCAAGCTGAAATAACTTTAAAAAATGTTAAGCCTCAAATTGTAATATTGAAGGATTCTATGGGCAAAATATTGAACGATGATGGAAGCATCAAAATAAGATGGAAGGAATACACAGAGTCACTGTACCAAAAATAATTGGTTGATGTTCAAACACTTCAGGAAGTAGCATATGATCAAGAACTGGTGGTACTGAAGGAAGTCCAAGCTTCACTGAAGGCATTGTTGAAAAACAAGTTTCCCGGAATTGACAAATTACCAATCGGAATATTTCAACAAATGCATGCAATACTGGAAGCATTCACTTGTCTATGCCAAGAAATTTGGAAGACAGCTACCTGGTCAACTGACTGGAAGAGATTCATATTTATGCCTATTCCAAAGAAAGGTGATCCGACAGAATGCAAATATCATTAACATCACACGCAAGTAAAATTTTGCTGAAGATAATTCAAAAGTGGTTGCAGCAGTACATCGACAGGGTACTGCCAGAAATTCAAGCCAGATTCAGAAGACAACTTGGAACGAGGGATATTATTGTTGATATCAGATGAATGTGGGCTGAAAGCAGACAATACCTGAAATCAACTTGAGTCTACTGGAAATACAAGTTAATTTAGGTTTAGAGAAAAAAAGAAAGCAGGAAAGCAGGAGAAGAGGAGAAAATAAAGACATTCAGTGACTTTTTTTTTTCAGTCTCTCATGCAAAAATTTATATACACCCTGTTTTTTTATATACTCCTAGTTGTTCTCCCCCTAATGAGACAGCACACTCCTCTCCGCTCTCTATTTTCGTGTCCATTCAGCCAGCTTCTGACCCCTCTGCCTTCTCATCTCCCCTCCAGACAGGAGCTGCCCACATAGTCTCATGTGTCTACTTGAGCCAAGAAGCTCACTCCTCACCAGTACCATTTTCTATCCTATAAGATCAGTCCAATCCCCATCTGAAGGGTTGGCTTTAGGAATGGTTCCTGTCTGGGGCTAACAGAAGGTCTGGGGACCATGACCTCTGGGGTCCTTCCAGTCTCAGTCAGTCCATTAAGTCTGGTCTTTTTAAGGTTTATGTGGCCCTTTCTGTCCCTTAGACTCATAATTACCTGGTGTTGTTCATTCTCCAGGTGGGTTGAGACAAATTGTTGCATCTTAGATGGCCACTTGCTAGCGTTTAAGACCTCAGACACCACTCTCCAAAGTGGGATACAGAGTGTTTTCTTATGCCAATTGACCTAGATAGCCCCAGAAACTGTGGTCCTGTTATATACACCTTGCTACATACTCCCAATTGCTCTCCCCCTAGTGAGTCAGCCCGCTCCCTCCCTTCACTCTCTCTTTTTGTGTCCAGATTCTAACCCCCTCTTCCCTCTCATCTCCCCTCCAAACAGGAGATGCTAAAATAGTCTCGTGTCCACCTGATCCAAGAAACCCACTCCTCACCAGCATCGCTCTCCATCCCATTGTCCAGTCCAATCCTTGTCTGAAGAGTTGTCCTGGGCTAAGAGAAGGTCTGGGGGCTGTGACCACAGGGGTCCTTCTAGTGTCAGTCAGACCACGAAGTATGGTCTTTCTATGAGAATTTGGGGTCTGCATCCCACTGCTCTCCTGCTCCCTCAGGGATTATCTGTTGTGTTCCCTGTCAGGGCAGTCATCGGTAGTAGCCGGGCATCATCTGGTTCTTCTGGTCTCAGGCTGAGGTAGTCTCTGGTTCATGTGGCCCTTTCTGTCTCTTGGGCTCGTAATCACCTTGTGTTCTTGGTGTTCTTCATTCTTCTTTGATCCAGGTGGGTTGCGACTCATTGAAACATCTTAGATGGCCAGTTGCTAGCGTTTAAGACCCCAGATGCCACTCTTCAAAGTGGGATGCAGAATGTTTTCTTAATAGATTTTATTATGCCAGTTGACTTAGATATCCCCTGAAACCATGGTCCCCAGACCCCTGCCACTGCTATGCTGGCCTTCGAAGCATTCAGTTTATTCAGGAAACTTCTTTGCTTTTGGTTTAGTCCAACTGTGCTGACCTCCCCTGTATTGTGTGCTGTCTTTCCCTTCACCTAAAGTAGCTCTTATCTACTATCTAATTAGTGAATACCCCTCTCCTACCCTCCCTCCCTCCCACCTCTCATAACCACGAAAGAATATTTTCTTCTCAGTTTAAACTATTTCTCAAGTTCTTATACTAGTGGTCTTATACAATATTTGTCCTTTTGCAACTGACTAATTTCACTCAGCATAATGCCTTCCAGGTTCGTCCATGTTATGAAATGTTTCACAGATTCTTTATCGATGCATAGTATTCCATTGTGTGAATATACCATAATTTATCCATTCATCCATTGATGGGCACCTTGGTTGCTTCCATCTTTTTGCTATTGTAAACAATGCAGCAATAAACGTGGGTGTGCATGTATCTGTTCGTGTAAAGGCTCTTATTTCTCTAGGATATATTCCAAGGAGTGGGATTGCTGGATCGTATGGTAGTTCTATTGCCAGCTTTTAGAGGAAGCACCAAATTGATTGCCAAAGTGGTTGTACCATTTTACATTCCCACTAGCAGTGTAGAAGTGTTCCAATCTCTCCCCAGCCTCTCCAACATTTATTATATTGTGTTTTTTGGATTAATGCCAGCCTTGTTGGAATGAGATGAAATCTCATTGTAGTTTTGATCTGCATTTCTCTAATGGCTAATGATCGTGAACATTTCCTCATATATCTGTTAGCTACCTGAATGTCTTCTTTAGTGAAGTGTCTATTCATATCTTTTGCCCATTTTTTAATTGGGTTATGTGTTTCTTTGCAGTTGAGTTTTTGCAGTATCATGTAGATTTTAGAGATCAGGCACTGATCAGAAATGTCATAGCTAAGAAGTTTTTCCTAGTCTGTAGGTAGTCTTTTTATTCTTTTGGTGAAGTCTCTGGATGAGCATAAGTGTTTGATTTTTAGGAGCTCCCAGTTATCTAGTTTTTCTTCTGCATTCTTTATAATGTTTTCTATACTGTTTATGCAATGTATTAGTGCTCCTAACTTTGACCCTATTTTTTCTTCCATGATCTTTATCGTTCCAGATTTCATATTTAGGTCTTTGATCCATTTTGAGTTAGTTTTTGTGCATGGAGTAAGGTATGGGTCTTGTTTCATTTTTTTTTGCAGATGGATATCCCGTTATGCCAGCACCATTTGTTGAAAAGACTATCTTTTCCCCATTTAACTGTTTTGGGGCCTTTGTCAAATACCAACTGCTCATATGTGGATGGATTTATGTCTGGATTCTCAATTCTGTTCCATTGGTCCATGTATCTGTTTTTGTACCAGTACCGGGCTGTTTTGACTACTGTGGCAGTATAATAGGGTCTAAAATCAGGTGAAGTTAGGCCTTCCACTTTGTTCTTCTTTTTCAGTAATGCCTTATTTATCCGGGGCCTCTTTCCCTTCCGTATGAAATTGGTGATTTGTTTCTCCATCTCGTTAAAGAATGTCCTTGGGATTTGGATCAGAATTGCATTAAATGTATAGATCACTTTTGGTAGAATAGATATTTTTATAATGTTAAGTCTTCCTATCCATGAACAAGGTATGTTCTTTCACTTATGTAAGTCTCTTTTGCTTTCTTGCAGAAGTGTACTGTAGTTTTCTTTGTATAAATGACCCGATTTTTGTGATATTATTAGTGAATGATTTGCATTCAGCCTTAATGATCCTCACTCTTGGGCCGGCATAAACCTATGAGAAGTTCATCTTGAGTTTATGCAGGGTTTTAAGAAGAAAATGGAACCAGTATAATGGAGATGCATTCCTGATTCAATCCCACTAATCACTAGGATCTCGAGAACCATACACATTTTCTGAACCTTTTCCAGTAGTGATGGGGTAATTCCTCAAATTCCATTTATATAAGAAGCATTCAGATTAGCATTGGAAATGAATGTTGGTGGAATATCAGCATCTCTCTATTCCAGTTCCTGCTTTACACGTAAAGTTCAGGTTTGAAAAGCTAAGATGTATTTGTAATGTTGTGGATTCTTTCTTCCATGTCCCTTGGAGCACATCATTCCACACTGAAAAGCTGAAAGAAATGAGATTAATAGAATTTTTATAGCGTACCTTTTTATTGTTTAAGATTTTCACCTCTGGCATAAAAATTGATTTAAATATTGCCATTTGAAGTCAATGAGTCAAAATTAGTCCTGCAATGATCACAAGTGGCACTTGAGGGAAGAATTTCAAAACATTCTATATCCTTTTTTAATTTAATTGGGTATAATGATGAATTTAATTGTACTCTGAAAACAGAGTGTAAAACACATTGAGGTGTATGACTTTCTCCAAGATTCCAGACCATTTAGCCCTAGATTCCTGTTTATTTAGAAACCAATGAAAGGGACAGCACTTTGGTATCCTGCTATCCCTGGAGTTCCTCAGTCAGGCCAGGATTACCGTCCATGTGAGTGATGTTCCTTTCTTTCTAACGGCTCACATTCCAGAAGATGAGGGCTAAGAGGCATTACTGTTTTTTTGATTGTTAGTTATTGATGTTAAGTGCCTTCAAGTTGGTTCTGAATCATGGCGACTCTATGTACAACAGAACAAAATCAGTCCAGTCCTGCCCCATCTTCACAATCTTTGCAAAGTTTGAGCCCATCGTTGCAACCAATGTGTCAATCCATCTCACTAAGGCTCTTCATCTTTTTTGCTGACCTTCTACATTATCAAGCATGATGTCCTTCTCCAGGGATTGATTACTCCTCATAACATGTACAAAGTAAGTGAGACGAAGTCTCTCATCCTAGCTTCTAAGAAGCATTCTGGCTGTAATTCCTACAAGACAGGTTTGTTCTTCTAGCAGTCCATGCTATATTCGATATTTCTTGCCAACACCATAATTCAAAGGCATTTCTTCTTCAATCTTCCTTATTCATTATCAAGTTTTGCATGCATATGAGTTGGTTGAAAATATCATGGCTTGGATCAGGCACACATTAGTCCTCAAAGTGACATCTTTGCTTTTTAACATTATAAAGAGTTGTTTTGCAGCAAATTTGCCTAATGTGGTATGTTCTTTGATTTCTTGACTGCTACTTCCGTAGGCGTTGATCCAAGTAAAATGAAATGCTTGACAACTTCAATCTTTTCTCCAGTTACTATGATGTTGCTTATTGATCCAGTTGTGGGGATTTTTTTTTTTTTTAATCTTAGGTGTAATCCATACTGATGGCTGTAGTCCTTGATCTTCACCAGTATATGCTTCAAGTCATCTTCACTTTCAGGAAGCAACGTTGTATCATTTGCATATCTCCGATTGTTAATGAGTCTTTCTCCAATCTTGATGTCACATTCTTCTTCATACAGTCCAGCTGCTGAGGTTGTACAGATTAAATAAGTATGGTGAAAGAATACTATCCTGACACACTCCTTTTCTGATTTTAAACTATGCAGTACACTTCTGTACTTTTCTAAGGAATGCCTCTTCCTCTATGTATAGGTTCAACAGGAGCACAATTAAGTGTTCTGGAATTCCCATTCTTGGCAATGTTATCCATAATTTCTTTTTATGATCCGCATAGTCGAATGTCACTGCATAGTCAATAAAATCTTTCTGGTATTCTCTGCTTTCAGCCAAGATTCATCTGAAATCAACAATGATATCCCTCTTACGAAGGTCTCTTCTGAATCTGTCTTGAACTTCTGCCAGTTCCTTGTTGATGTACCGCTGCAATCATTTTTAGATTATCTTCAGCAAAATTTTACTTGTGTATGATATTAATGATATTGTTCAATAATTTCCACATTCTGTTGGATCACCTTTCTTTGGAACGGGCATGTATATGTGTCTCTTTCAGTGGGTCGGCTAGGTAGCTATCTTTCAAATTTCTTGGCATAGCAACTGAACCCTTCTAGCATTGCATCAGTTTGTTGAAACATCTCAATTGGTATTCCATCTATTCTTGGTGCCCTGTTTTTCGCCAATGCCTTCAATGTAACTTGGACTTCTCCTTTCCATACCATAGGTTCTTGATCAAATGCTACCTTCTGAAATGGTTGAATGTTAACCAATTCTTTTTGGTATAGTGACTCTGTGTATTCTTTCCATTTTCTTTTGATGCTTCCTGTGTCATTCAACATTTTCCCTTAGAATCCTTCAGGATTGTAACTCGAAGCTTGAATTTTTTCTTTCAGCTTGAGAAATGCTGAGGGTGTTCTTATCTTTTGAATTTCTAACTCCAGGTCTTAGCACAATTTATTATAGTAATTTACTTTATCTTCTCTAGTTGCCCTCTGAAATCTTACGTTCAGTTCTTTTACTTCATCATTTCTTCCTTTTGCTTAAACTACTCTACATTTAAGAGCAAATTGTATAGTCACTTCTAACATCCATTTTACACTTTTCTTTCTTTCTTGTTTTTTTAATGACTTTTTGCTTTATTCATGTATGATCTTCTTGATGTCATCCCACAACTCATGTAGTCTTGGGTCTATAGTGTTCAATGTCTCAAACCTATTCTTGAGATGGTCTCTAAATTCAGGTGGGATATACTCAAGGTTGTACTTTGGCTCTTGTGGACTTGTTTTAATTTTTGTCAGCTTCGACTTAAACTTGTATATGAGTGATTAATGGTCTGTTCTGTGGTCGGTCCCTGGCCTTGTTCTGACTGATAATATTGATCTTCTGCATCGTCTCATTCCACAGATGCAGTCGACTGGATTCACGTGTATCTGTCTGGTGAGGTTGGCTCGTAGTCATTACTGGTGATTGGAATGTGAAAGTTGGAAACAAAGAGGAAGGATTAGTAGTTGGGAAATATGGTTTAGGTGATAGAAACATCACCGGAGATCACATGATAAAATTTTGCAATATCAATGACTTAACCCAGTAAAAAACCATCAGAAATGTTTGTTGATAAGGAGGTGCAAATAATACAGTCCTTTCAGCCTAGATCTAGAACTAGATTGATATATATATATATATATTTAACATAAGCCATTGAATCAACTAAAATATAAATGCTTTCACATTTGACACTGGGAAGCTTAAATATGACTGCTGTAAATAATATCAATAACCAAAAATCACTACCCATAACACATTTTGCAGTGAACCCCAATGTCTGGATGTGTATTTTCTCAGATAACATTCTGGATAATTTCATGCTATGCCTGCTGTTTTTTATGTCGTAGAAGTTAGTTCTCTTATGAATTGGTATTAAATGTCTAGAAGAAAGTAACTATTATCTGAATGAAGGAGACAAAATAATCCTAAGTGACCAGCATATCTCAATTTGTAAACTCTGAGATCTAATCAAGCATTAACTGAATGTTGCCATTAATAATAAATATTTATACTTAACAAGTATGAATTGTCAGAGTAATATCTATGGAGATGATTGTGAGTGTTCAAGATGAACACCCATTAAAAAAAAGTAAGTAAACACTTAAGAATACTGGCCAGCCTATTCAAGATCTCCCTTTCACTCTTGTTTCCATGTATTAAAGTTAAAAAAAAAATCCCAGGAATAATACCAATGCACGATTGGATATAACAGTATCTTTTGCTACATGCGTTTTTTTGTTTGTTTGTTTTGGGGGGAAATGGTTGGCACTAGCACTGTACTATTTTAAGATGCAATCTATATAGATGTGCTGCAAAGCAGTATTTGATCCTGGAAATAGATGTGTACAAATAAGTTCTTGGTGATAAGTTGTGGGTGAATTTTTTGGCTATATATTAAGCTCGTTCTCCAATATCAATATCAGGTGCTGAGCTATCACAAACCTGCAAAGTATCAATAAAGATTAATTGTGGGAAAGAGAGAAAGGATAACAGTGGATGCCTTATTTTGTTTGAGGGCTCATAGGAGGCCTGTTGTGAAGATGTGATATTTGAACTGATACTTGTAAAGGTAAGTAAGATTTATTTACCCAAAAGGTTAGAAAAAGTATGTTGTGGGCAGACAGAATTGGATAAATGAATATTCAGAAATAATGTTTACTATTCTGGCTACTGAAAGATTATTAACATGACTGGTTCAAAGTGAATAAAGGGGAAATGCTAGTTTCAGATAAGGCCAGAGAAATAGTTAAGGGTTATATCACGAAGACCTTGTATATCATATTAAAGATTTTAGATTTTGTTACTAAATGCAATGCTACACAATTAACAGGTATTAAGCAGGAATGTGGCATTAAAAAAAAATTCTCCTTGTAGTCGTAGGGTGAGTCGAAGAGGGCACAAGAATGACTTTTGAGAGAAATGTATGGGTCCATTGCATTCTTTCAGGCCAACAATGACGGCTATTTGAATTAGGGTTGTGATAGAGAATATAGAAGGAAGTAATGTGATTCAAGAAATATTTTGAAAATAGTGTCATCAAGATTTGATAATAAATTAGACAAGTTGAGATACAAATAAAGTACATGTTAAAAAATAAAGGCTGGATGAAGTGCATCAGAGGGAGTGGACTATTAAGGGCCTCTGAAAAGCCTCTCCATAAAAACATTGAGAAAACCCTGGCAAAAATTGTGGGTCTTTTTCAGAACTCTAGAAATTAACCAGAACAATCTGAGGGACATTTATTTGAGAAATATAGCACTGAATCTCATTAAAAGCAGTAATATTTATGACATTTTATCTTGTCTCATTACCATCCCCACCCGAACCCAGTAATTTGAGTCTACATGAAGAAGTTGAGAGAACCAGTAAAGGTAACTATGTAAGTAAATATAAAAGACAGTATAAACATATTTTTGTTTGTAAATCTTTTTGTCTCCTATCTGATTAAAAAAAAAAAACTTGCATAAAGCAATAATTATACACCTGCAACAGCATAAGGGATATGGAGTCATATAGGATTACAGTTTTTGTATAATATTGGAATTAAGTTGATATTTATCCCACCTAAATTGTTATAAGTTAAGTTGTTAATTGTATCCCCAGGGAAACCACTAAGGAAATAATTTAAAAGATTATAGTAAAAGAAATGACAAAAAAAAAAAAAAAAAAACATTGCCATCGAGTCAATTTCAACTCATAGTGACCCTATAGGACAGAGTAGAACTGCCCCATAGAGTTTCCAAGGAGCACCTGGTAGATTTGAACTGCAACCTTTTAGTTAGCAGCCATAGCTCTTAACTACTACACCACCAAGGTTTCCAAAAGAAGTGACAATTTTTGTTTTAAAGTCTATTTTGTCTCATATTGGTATAACCACTCCCGCTCTCTTTTGGCTACTGATTCAATGGCATCTATCTTTCTATTCTTTTACTTTCAACGTATTTGAGTCTTTGAATTTAAAGTGTTGTCTAGACAACTTATAGTTTGATCATTTTTAAAAAATTAATTCTGCCTATCTCTGCCTTATTATTGAAGTGTTTAATTCATTTACA
This sequence comes from Loxodonta africana, assembly GCF_030014295.1. Lineage (NCBI taxonomy): Eukaryota > Metazoa > Chordata > Mammalia > Proboscidea > Elephantidae > Loxodonta > Loxodonta africana. The sequence continues at coordinate 119,038,713 of NC_087369.1, read as the reverse complement.
TTTAATATAATTACCAATAAGGTATGATTTACTTCTGCCATTTTGCTGTTTGTTTTCTCCATATCTTATGAGTTTTTGTTCCTCCATTCTTCCATTACTTCCTTCTTTTGCATTAGGTATATTCTCGCATAGAATTTTAAATTCCCTTGTCATTTCTGAAACAGAGTACATTATATTCAATATCTCTTTCAAAGCAGAGATATAACTAACTTTTCTCCCTCTCCAGGTGTTCTATAAAATCTATCACAGACACAAATATTCTCAGTCAGCCTCCAATAGATTACTTCCAGAGCCAGGAAACTCACCACTTTTTGAGTAAATTTTGCTCACTGCTCCTCCTCATATTGACCTAAAAATCTGTTTCCCTAATACTTTCACTCTTTGGGAATCAAAATAAGTAATCCTTTTTTTCTTATCACTCAAATATTTGTTGTAATTTTTAAATCTATTTCTTTAAGACTTCTTTTCTCTAGGATAAAACAGTCCCATGTCAACTATCCCTCATGTAAGCTATCAGACCTCTTAGCCTTTTTAGTTGGCTTTCCTTGGAAAAGTGACAGTTTGTTAATGAACCTTTTAAACAATGGCAGCCAGAATAAATCACTATATACTATGCTTGGTCTAAATTAAGCAAAACATGTCAAATAAGGCATATTATGTGGTGCCATTAAGTCTTAAAGTGTCATAAAAAATAAACAAATGAAATATAAATAAATACATAATTCCCAAACTACATCATAATATGAACAAATATCTTGGTAGCACAGAGAGAAATAATTACAACCAGGGAAACAAAGAGTTGAATTCTCATACAAGTATTGCTTTCATACTTACATTCTATTGTGCCAATATTGAACTGTTTCCCCTTGGTGCAAAATGAAAAAGTTAAATATATTTTTCTTCTGAAAAACCAAATTTATTTTTATTTTCTCACCTGTCTGACTACAAAGTTACATATGCTTGTAGAGTTCCTAAATCTATTCATTCTATTTCCTTCTTCTTATGGTTCACCTGGAGCCCTGATGGAGCAGTGTTTAAGCGATATGGCTGCTAACCAAAAAGTCGGCAGTTCAAACTCACCAACTGCTCCTTAGAAATCCTATGGGGCAGTTCTACTCTGTCCTCTAGGGTCTCTGTGGGTCAGAATCAACCGGATGGCAAAAGGCTATGGCTCACCTGAGTCCGTGATATGACACTAGAAAAAACTTTGTTTTGGTGACTTGTTTCTGAAGAAACAGCATAAGGCTTTGTAGTATGTATAAATGTGGCATGATGAATTGCTAACCCCCTGGGATTCACAGCAAAAATCACAACTTCTGGTTCTGTCCTAACTTACATGCCAAACAACCTGAGAGGCACTCAGCTATCAATTGTAACTATTCTTTTCTGACAAACTTAATTCAGTGCCCTAGAATTCTAAAGATAGAAGCAGTCTGAGAGATCATTTGGTTCATTCTCATAGTCTTCGCATAGATGATCTACTAATTATGTCAGGGCAGAAGAACATTCATTTTATTGTCTCTATGATTTTCAACCTAAAATATCATCGGGCTTAATTTAAGACAATTTCCACTCTGCCCTTTGTGGATGAATAAAAAGTATTCATGGCTCTTTTCAAAAACAAACCAGCAGATTCTGGTGAAATGGTAGTGCCAGTGACAGCATAATTTTTACATCTTTCTAAATATCACAGAAAAAAAATCCCAAATTATCAGTAGTGAAGAATTTACAAAATATTGTTCTAAGGGATACTCCTGAAATAATCTATAAGAGAACAAGTTTCAGACAACCAAAATGACTACAGAGACAGTGGCATAAAGATTGGTAGTAAAAACTAAAAATATAGTTATTTGGACATCTAGGACTAAATGATCTTTGAAACGAGAACAATTGTAGTATAATATAACTCTATGATCTGACAAGGTATATATAGTACAACCTGCAAAAAATAGGAGGGGGACAAGAGTGATGCCAGAGAAGGCAGCTTCAAGGGAACAGGAGTCCCCAGGCAGAAATATTAAAAAATTGTCAACCAAAAATTATATGCCCAGAAAAACTCTCTTTCAAAAATGAGTGATAAATTAAGACATCCTGAGATAAACAAAAGCTAAGGGAGATGGTTAAAAATATAGCAATATAGGAATAACTGACAGGCACATGAAAGATGCTCAACATTGTTAATCACTAGGGAAATGCAAATCAAACCGCAATGTGCCATCACTTCACACCCACTAGGGAAGCTATGAACAAAGAAATAGAAAATAACTAAAGTTGGTAAGGATGTGGAGAAATTGAAACCCTTTCTCATTCCTGGTGGGACTATAATAGGTTAAAGCCACTGTGGTAAACAGTTTGACAGTTCCTCAAAAAGTCGAACATTGAATTACATATAATCCAGCAAATCCACTCCTAGATATATATCTAAAAGAATTGAAAGCAGAAACTCAAATAGATTCTTGTACACCAACGTTCATTGCAGCATTATCCACAATATCCAAAATGTGAAAATAATCCAATGTCCATTAATTGATGAATGAGTTAACAAAATGTGATGTATACATACAATGGAAGATTATTCAGCCATAAAAAGGAATGAAGTTCTAATATACGATACAACATGGATGAATCTTGAAAACATTATGTTATGAGAAATAAGCCAGACACAAAAGGACAAATATTGTACAATACCACTTATATGAAATATCTAAATCTCTAGGATAGGCAAATTCCTAAATATAGATCACAGATCACAGATTAGATTGGGGTAAAAGAGGGACTAAGAAATTATTATTACTTAATTGCTACAGAATTTCTGTTTGGGCTGATGAAACTGCTTTAGAAATTGATAGTGGTGATGGTTGCACAACATTATGACTATAATTAGTGCCACAGAATTGCACACTTATAATGGTCAAAATGACAAATTTTATGTTATATATATTTTACCACAATAAAATTTTTAAAAATAGGAAAAAATTACAGATTGTGTATACAAGGCTTTTTAAAACTTTTTAATATTCATAAGTAGTAGTAATAGCATCAATACTTTTATTCTGAGACTTTCACTTGTACTGTGGGATGAAGCAAAAAATTATGGCATGTCATGGCAATCCTACGTGTGCAGAGTAGAGCTGATCCATAGGGTTTTCCAAGCTGTGATTTTTCTTGAAGCAGATCATGAGGCCTGTCTTCTGAGGCATCTCTTGGTGCATTTGAACTGCCAACCTTTTGGCTAATAGTCAAGCTCTTCACTTTTTTCACCATATGGGTGGGAATGGACTCCGTGGCAACTAACAGCAATGTCATCCCCTGTTCCTTTGATAACCAGTATTCTTTCTTTTTTTTTTTTTTGCTTTGTCTTTTTTTAAAATAATTTTTATTGTGCTTTAAGTGAAAGTTTACAAATCAAGTCAGTCTCTCACATAAAAACTTATATACACCTCGCTACATACTCCCAATTACTCTCCCCTCAACGAAGCAGTCTGCTCCCTCCTTCCACTCTCTCTTTTCGTGTCCATTTTGCCAGCTTCTAAGCCCCTCTACCCTCCCATCTCCCCTCCAGGTAGGAGGTGCCAACATAGTCTCAAGTGTCCACCTGATCCAAGTAGCTCACTCCTCACCAGCATCCCTCTCTAACCCATTGTCCAGTCCAATCCATGTCTGACGAGCTGGCTTCTGGAACGGTTCCTGTCCTGAGCCAACAGAAGGTCTGGGGGCCATGACCACTGGGGTCCTTCTAGTCTCAGTCAGACCATTAAGTCTGGTCTTTTTATGAGAATTTGGAGTCTGCAATAACCAGCATTCTTATTGTGGATGAAAGGAGTTAGAAATTTAACATGGAAGAAATTAAGTAAAACATTTTAGTCCTGAATAAGAATTTGAATTATTGGTATTGACTGAAGAAAACAAACAAAAAAACTGAGTTGTTATCTGAGGAGAATGGGTGTCATAGATTCAATTATGTCCCCCCAAAATATGTGTCAACTTGGTTAGGCCATGATTCCCAGTATTGTGTGGTTGCCCTCCATTTTGTGATTTTCCTAGGTGTTATAAATCATAATCTCTGCCTGCGGTTAAAGAGGATTAGGGTGGGATGTAACACCCTTGCTCAGGTCATATCCCTGATCCAATGTAAAGAGAGTTTCCCTGGAGCGTGGCCTGCACCACCTTTCACATTACAAGAGATAAAAGGAAAGAGAAGCAAGCAAAGAGTTGGGGACCTCATACCACCAAGAAAGCAGTGCCAGGAGCAGAGCGTGTCCTTTGGACCCTGGGTTCCTGCGCAGAGTAGCTCCTAGTCCAGGGGAAGATTGATGAGAAGGACCTTCCTCCAGAGCCAACAAAGAGAGAAAGACTTCCCCTGGAGCTGACGCCCTGAATTTGGACTTCCAGCTTACTAGACTGTGAGAGAATAAACTTCTCTTTGTTAAAGCCATCCACTTGTGGCATTTCTATTATAGCAGCACTGGATGACTAAGACTATATCAAAGTAAAATTATTCTAGCTAATAAAACAAAATTGTAGATTACCATCATTTCACAACCACCAATGAAATAAAAGACCTAGGCACTGGGCATCAACAGCTTCTAAAATCAAAAAAAGAATGAAATCCTCCTATTCTTATGTACTCTTTGTACTATACGCTTTAGAGCTATCCAAAGTGTGGTCCACAGCAAATGCTGATCCACAAACCCTTAGGAGTCCATGAAGAGATGAGTAGAGAAATTGAAAGTATTTAGAAACTATTTCATTTTGATAGAATCATTTTATATCTGTTCAATCCAATAATAAGATATTTAGGCTTGTATTTGAATATTTTTATAAATTTCCTTTTCATTTTTCTAGAGTTAAATAAAGGGACCTAGGAGCCGAAATTTTTCTAGTAATTAATTTTCACGGTGTTTTACTAATCTAGCTATATATAAGTTGCAAATAAAGGGAAAAAAAAACTCTTTATTCACTACAGATAATTTGAGAAACACTGCTTTAGAGGTTCTGCCTACTCGGTACTCATTTCTGTTTTGTCAGGCTTCAGAAACCTCAAATCGTTCATCATTTGCTCCAGAAAAAGGCAAATATCTGTCTCAGTGCCCTCATTGTTTTGGAATCTAACCATCACCACCATACTAGGAAAATTAAGAGTCATTCCTTATCAATAACTCTTTAAAAAGATCAAATTTTTAAAGCTTGGATGATTGAAGCACTGCCTTGTCTAAAAAGGTGAAGTATGATCAAAACAAATGTCATGATAAAGTTCTTGCACTTTTAATTCCATGGCTTTTTAACTGTTCTGAATATGCATGTTGGATGTATTTATAAGAAGGAAAAGGAGACTGGAAAGCATTTTATGATAATATTAACATAACGCCTCTAGCAATTTCATGAATAGTTTTATTTAAAAAGCAAAATATTTTATTGTAAATACATTGGAATATGCAGATGAACTAAAGAAAAATTGATATAATATTATTCACCACTCAATGATAATCACTCTTAATTTTTTTGTGTATGTACTTCCACTCTCTCACTCTTTCTTTGTCTCTGTCAGGGTAGATATATAGACACACACAGAAATCTATCATATAAAATTCACACATATACTTTTTGTAACTCCTTATTTCCATTAGGCAACTATCCTTTCATTATTCATCCTATACACAGTCTCAGTTTTCCCTAAGTAAATTCCCTTGCATAAAAGCCTTGTTAGGAAATGTCAACTTTATTAAAGATTTTGTACAGGAGCCAAAGGAGGGAGCTTATATCATATCTCCACTGCCTTACCCCCTCCTCCACCCAATGAACACACACTTAGAAAAAACAATTTAAATGTATTTCAGACATATATGTTCTTCGAAGTCCCTTCTTAGCCAAGATCAGAACAGGTATATATGTTTTGTTTTGTTTTGTTTTCTTCTCACAGTTCCTTGCCAGCTCCTTTCTTTCCCTCCAGAATTTTCTCAGCATAATTTCACCTTCTACACCCATGTGCTTTGCAGGGTAATTCAGTTCTGTCTTAGCTGCTACCCCAGTTTTTATGATCATTCTCATCAAGGTGCTCAGCAAAGCAGAAGCCCTATAGATTAACAAGACTCACCATTTTCTTAAAAGCAATAAAGGTTATAAATAACATTTGTTGTCTTTTTCACTTATACCTTAGCACGACCATATATTTTTATATATTTTGGCCACATGATCCTTTTCCAGCCTCTGGACATACCATAATTCATTTCGCCAAATTTTCATACTAGATCTTTTAAGTTGTTTACAAATTTTCTTATAAAATCTGTTGCACTGAACATACTTTAGGTAAATCTTTGAGGACTTATCTAATTATTCCATTAATGGAATTTCTGGGTTAAAAGATCATTTAAGGCTTTGCTTATTCCTATCCAAAAGTTTCTGGGAATTTCTTACATTACTGTTAGCAGTGTATGTGAATAGTTATTTTTCTGTTAACCTTCTCAATGTATATATTATCTTTTTCTTAAGTTCGGCAATTTAATAGTTTAAAAAATCTTATTATTTTCATTTCATTTACTTGATTAATAGTGAAATGGCTCTTTTCCATTTGTTTGTTCAACAAACGTTAATTGAGTGCCTTTTGCATGCCAGTCTTGCTCTTGTTGCTGGGGATACAGAAATAAACAAGACAATCTCCCTGCTCCATGCTTATTGGTTGCTTGTATTTCCCTTTTTTGAACTGCGTGTTCCCATTCTTTCGACTTTGGACTTTTTATTTTTATTACTGATTTCTAAGAGCTGTTTATATTAAAGATATCAACCAATCATATTCCATAAGAGTTGCAAATATTTCTCTTATTTTGTAGTTTTATTTTTATTGAGGTAATTTTTGTTGTTGTATAATTAGAGACTATTTTAATGTCTATATAATCAAACATATTGGCTGCTTCCTTTGCTTCTATGCTTAACAGAAAATACAAATAGGTATTTATATTACAGGCTAGGAAATGATTTGTTCATCCCTCCCCCCTCTTTGAAATTTCATCTACTTCTGGCTTCCACATAAGTTTTTCATTCAACTGCAATTTTTAAAATATTGGCTTATAGCTTGTTAAGTCTCAAACTCATGCTCAGATCCACCAATTCTATTGCATTTCTATGGTCACCACCCTGTTCTGAGTTCTATTCACACCTTTGGGCATTATTGGATCAGTCTTCTGTAGGCTGGGGGGAAAATGTTGAGGAATGATTGCATGGCATAGGGACATGTGTGTGGAAATATAAGTGGAAAATAAAAGTCTTAGAAGGTCTATCTAAACTATCCAACAGAAAATAATGGAAAAAAATAATAGACTATATCCCAGAGCTGAAGTGAGACTTAAATGGTCAAATTGAAAGAGCCTGCAGCATGCCATTTAGAATGAATGAGAAAAGACCCATACAGAAACTTGTGAAATTTCATAACACTATAAATAAAAAGAAGATCATAAAATTCTTCACAGCTTAAAAAAAGAAAATAACCACCAAAGCAATATGAATCAGACTGGATACAGATTTATCCTCAGCAATGCTAGCTGATAGAATGCTGTTGAGTAACGCCTTCAAATTTTGAGGGAAAATGTTTTTATTATAGAAGCCTATAAACAGACAAAATCACAACCAACTCTTGTTGTAGCACTAATTTCCTCATTTTATAATGGGGGAGTCAAAAACATATAGTCTATAATTAACAGAAGAAGAAATGGAGCAAGCATGTTGTTTGAAGTGGCAGATGGCTACCAGGATCTGGAAATCAAGTGATGTGAATAATAATTAAAGCAATAGTGAACATTTCATCTGGAAAGAGAAGATATAGGAAAGACATAATAACTTCTTCAGATATTGGAAATATTGCCATTTGATGATATGATTTTTGTTTTCCTTCCATAGCTATTTATTTCTTATGCCTGGCACTAATGGAGCCCTGGTAATGCAGTGGTTAAGCATTCGGTTGCTAACCAAAAGGTTGGCAGTTCAAATTCACCAACCACTCCTTGGAAACCCTATGGGACAGTTTTACCCTATCATATAGTGTCGCTATGAGTTGGAATTGACTTGATGGCAATGATTTTTGGCACTACTATTCTCCTCATTTCTGAGTCTTTATTCTCCCTGATGTGATGTGATTTTCTGCCAAGTGACCTAAGACAAAATGTTTTGACAATAGTCCATTCTTCCCAGATAAATTTAAAGAAAAATTCTCGAATTTAGTAGTTAGGGTGACCAACTCATCCTAGTTTGCCTCGGACTTTATTGGTTTTAACACTGAAAGCTCCATGTCCTGAGAACCCGCTCAGTCCTGGGCAAACCTAGGTGGTTGGTCACTCTATTAGTCGATGTGGTTTGCAAATACAAGACTACATAAAAACAAGAATTGCTTTTTAAAAAAAGAATGGATTTGTCTTGTGAAAGAAGGAATTCTCTGTCCCTAGAAAAGCATGAGTGAACACTGGTGACTACAGTCTAGTCCAATGGTTATAGAGATTCTGATTAAACATTTTAATCTCCACCTGGATGCCAGTTTCTCAAAGTGTGTTTCACGGACTTGGTTGCTTATTTAAAATGCTTAATTCCTAGGTCTTTCACAGACCTGCTCAACCAATATCTTTAAAAATAGGGCCTAATATGCTGAATGTTAATAAGCTACCTTGGTTAGTCTCATGCGCTCTAAAGTTTGAAAATCAAAGTTCTACAGTGGAATTATGGTATGAGAAAACAATACAATTACAATTTAATCATATCTTTACTGAAGATAGACTGGTTTTCTACAGTGAATGAGTGAAGAAAGAGAAAGAAAGAAATTATATTTTCGCCTATCGATAGCGATACTAGCTCATGAGAAAATTGCTAATTCATTGTCCCACTGAGGATCTGAGGTGTGGTAAGATTAAGTAACTACCCCCAAATATAAAGGTTTGGAGAAAGGAGTGACATTATAAAATTTGCATTTTGGAAAAGTCAGTTTGACTACTAGGTGGGATATTTATGGAAAGTGTACAAGACAGGAGGAATTGAAACCAGTTAGACATCTGTTTCAGTAATCCATGTGAGAGATGATGACCGACTGTACAAGGGTCCTGGTGTTAGGTTTGGATAGAAGCTATTGAATTCAACAGCTATTCAGAAAGCCTTCTATGATTGATACCCCACTCCTTTTGTTCACTAAGAAAACCATTTGCGTTCAGTTTCCATTGCCAAACATGAATCTGCACTTATTGATTTGGTAGTCCTTAAATGTCTCCCTTGGCTCTGTCAAATCTCGTTATTTCCTTTGTCAGGCCAGAGACCATATCTTTTACTCCTTTAGTGCCTTTCCACCACACCTAGGACTATGTTTAGCAATGAATACACAGTTAAAATATAAACCTAAATTTAACCAACCAGTGATATGAGGGAAAGATTAGAGAGTATCCATAAGATTTAGCTTTGGCATAAATGCTCATAAAGAGTTCATCGCCTTCATCCATTTTTCTTCATGCTGTTTTGTGTCTTTAGAAGTCAAGTTAAAACGCAAAATTTCCTCTTCTCTACCCAAGTCTGTTTCCATTAGTAAGGCAATGTTAAAATTTGGAAAGGAAGAGTACAAAAACTGGAACTGTTTAGATATGCAAATGGTGAGGAAAGAAAGTTGTCTCTCCTCTCCCTGAATGGGTTTTTCAAGTGACACCCCCTTCTACTGCATTGCAGAGATTCTTTGGGGAGTAGAAATTTGATATACACTCCAATTCAGAAAAAAAAAAAAAACTGGAATACATCATTTTATTTCTAATTGACAGTGAGTTAAAGCCAAATGCTCTCTGATCCAGTTACATTTGTCATTTTTGGACTCCTTTATTGGCATAAGACCTATAAACACCAGCCGGTCATGATTAGAAGCTTGTGAACTGGATGACATTCCGTTGCCATTAACTCTCAGGCACTAAGATCTAGTCAGTAACAGAATGCCTTACAGTGCACTAATTGATTGGTAACTTGATCTTGCTCCCCTTAACACAGAATGAGAATAACAACCTCCTCTCAAGAAGAGAGGGTGTTTCATATTAATTACAATTGTATGCATCTTTTTTTTTTAAACATTTAGATTTAGGAAGCCTGGCCAAAAAAAAAAACTTTTAATTCATTGTTTCAGGAAGAAGCATGTTGTGAAATCAAATAACCCCAGAAGGAGTAGTTTTTCTTTCTCTCTTTTGAGTAAACACTATCAGAAAAGCCAAATATGAATAAGAATGAGCCCAGAATGCCCATTATCATTTCAAAATTAGATAAACTCAGTAGGTTTTCCAATTACATATAACTCCTAGCTTATATGTATGAAGAAAGGCAGTCACCCAAGAGATTTACTGAGTACCTATCATGTGCCAAACAATGTGCTCAGCATCACTGGGGCAAGGATGGAAGGGAAATATGGCATGGCCCCTGCTTGAAAGGTGTTTATGCTCTAGTGGGATAAAGAAAAAAATAGTTGATGAAATGATTAGAAAGCGAAACAAAAAGTAGTTATAATCAACTAGCATAGTATTGTTCACAAACATAATGTTCCACAGTCTAGATTGATGAGTAGTGTCTGGAGTCTCAAAAGCTTGTGAGTGGACATCTAAGGTACAACTATTGGTCTCTACTTATATACAGCAAAAGAGAATGAAGGTAATTAAAGGCTCAAAGAAGAAACTAATAGCCCACACAAACCACTGCCTCTTCTAACCTGAGACCAGAAGAACTAGATGGTGCCCAGCTACCCCTACAGACCATTCTGACCAGGGATACAGAAGAAGGCCTCAGATAAAATGGGAGAAAAATGTAGAACAAAACTTGAATTCCTAGAAAAGGCAGACTCACTGGACTGAAAGACACTAGAGGAACCCCAAGACTATTGCCCTAAAATACCCTTTGAATTTGGAAGGGAAGCCACGTTCGGTTATCACCTTTTAGCCAGATAATAAATTGGCTTATAAAATAAACAATATCACCAGTGAGTTATGTGCACCCTTAAACAATTAACTATGTGAGACCCAACAGTCAACATTTACCCAAAAGCAAAGATGAGAAGGCAAGGAGGGAAAGGAAAGCTAGATCCATAAAAACAGAAAAAGAGGCAGGGCCAAGATGGCGGACTAGGTGGACGCTACCGCGGATCCCCCTTGCAACAAAGACTCGGAAAAACAAGGGAATCGATCACATACATAACAATCTACGAACTCTGAACAACAAGCACAGACTTAGAGACGGAAAACGAACAAATACGGGCAGACAGCGACCGTTTTCAGAACCAGGAGCCAGCGTACCAGGCAGGTGACCTTCGGAGCCCGATCTGGGGCAGAGCCCAGGGGGGCAGACGGCACAGAAGGGGGGCCCACCCCTTCCCCCCCGAACCCATCCCGGGAGGAAGTCTAGCTGGTTGGCGCGGGCGGCGTAGAGGCGCAGCCGGAGGGAGAAGCACCCGGGAGGCAGTAACTGATCTGGGAGTGGGGAGAACAGCGTCCCAGCTGGGGAGCCATCCCGCCGGGAGTTAGGCGAGAGGCGGATGGGGCGCGAGCGGGGGGCGGTCAGCTATATTTCCCTAAAGCGGCCCTGGGCCGGGGCCCACACGTTTGTGCGGGAGGACGCACACCCAGTCCGCGCGTGTGGCGCGGCACACCGGAGGGAGAAATCCCCGGAAGTGTCTGGTCTCGGAGCGGGGAAAGCAGCATCCCAGACGGGGAGCCATTCCGCTGGGATTTGGGCGTGTGCGCGGGCAGGCCGTGAGCGTGGCGTCCATTTTTATTCCCCTGAATTGACCCAGGGGGCGGGCCCACCTGGCTGTGCAGGTGACGCCCACCCAGTTCGCGCGAGAGGTGCCGCGCACCGGAAGGAGAAGTCCCCGAGAGGAAGTGACTGGTCCCGGAACGGGGAAAGCAGCGTCCCAGCCCGGAAGTCGTCCCGCTGGGATTTGGGCGCACACACGGGCGGGACGTGACCGCGGGGCCCAATTATATTAGCCTGAATAGCGAGCAGTGCCTCGCACCGGAAGGAGAAGTCCCCGGGAGGAAGTGACTGGTCTCCGAGCACGGAAAGCAGCCTGCTAGCCGGTGACCCGTCCCGCCTGGATTTTGGCGAACGGGAGCGGAGCGTGAACGCGGTGTTCAGCTCTATATTCTGTGGTGCTACACTCCTAGCTCTCTGATCCCTCCCCCACCCTCCCCAGGCGGCCCCATTAACATCCGAATACCCAGAGCCAGAGGGAGAATTCAGATACGGATCTGACTGCATTTTTTTTAGCTGACTACCTGGAAAACCTAGTTTCCCAGTGATGGCTCGGAGACAGCAGTCCATATGAAACCACATAAAGAAACAGACCATGACAGCTTCTCCAACCCCCCAAACAAAAGAATCAAAATCTTTCCCAAATGAAGATACAATCCAGGAATTATCAGATACAGAATATAAAAAACTAATTTACAGAATGCTTAAAGATATCACAAATGAAATTAGGATAAATGCAGAAAAAGCCAAGGAACACACTGATAAAACTGTTGGAGAACTCAAAAAGATTATTCAAGAACATAGTGGAAAAATTAATAGTTGCAAGAATCCATAGAGAGACAGCTTGTAGAAATCCAAAAGATTAACAATAAAATTACAGAATTAGACAACACAAGAGAAAGTCAGAGGAGCAGACTCGAGCAATTAGAATGTAGACTGGGACTTCTGGAGGACCAGGGAATCAACTCCACCATAGCTGAAAAAAAATCAGATAAAAGAATTAAAAAAAATGAAGAAACCCTAAGAATCATGTGGGACTCTATCAAGAAGGATAACTTACGAGTGATTGGAGTCCCAGAACAGGGAGGGGGGACAGAAAACACAGAGAAAATAGTTGAAGAACTCCTGACAGAAAACTTCCCTGACATCATGAAAGACGAAAGGATATCTATCCAAGATGCTCATCGAACCCCATTTAAGATTGATCCAAAAAGAAAAACACCAAGACATATTATCATCAAACACGCCAAAACCAAAGATAAACGGAAAATTTTAAAAGCAGCCAGGGAGAAAAGAAAGGTTTCCTTCAAGGGAGAATCAATAAAAATAAGTTCAGACTACTCAGCAGAAACCATGCAGGCAAGAAGGGAATGGGACGACATATACAGAGCACTGAAGGAGAAAAACTGCCAACCAAGGATCATATATCCAGCAAAACTCTCCCTGAAATATGAAGGAGAAATTAAGATATTTACAGATAAACACAAGTTTAGAGAATTTGCAAAAACCAAACCAAAGCTATAAGAAATACTAAAGGATATTGTTTGGTCAGAGAACCAATAATGTCAGATACCAGCACAACACAAGGTCACAAAACAGAACATCCTGATATCAACTCAAATAGGGAAATCACAAAAACAAATTAAGATTAATTAAAAAAAAATACTCATAACAGGGAATCACGGAAGTCAATATGTAAAAGATCACAATAATCAAAAAGAGGGACTAAATATAGGAGGCATTGAACTGCCACATGGAGAGTGATACAAGGCGATATAGAAGGATACAAGTTAGGTTTTTACTTAGAAAAATAGGGGTAAATAAAAAGGTAACCACGAAAAGGAATATCAATTCCATAACTCAAGAAAAACGTAACGACTCAATAAACACAAAGTTAAACATTATGAAAATGAGGATCTCACAATCTACTAAGAAAAACGTCTCAGCACAAAAAAGCATGTGGAAAAATGAAATGGCCAACAACACACATGAAAAGGCATCAAAATGACAGCACTAAAAACTTATTTATCTATAATTATGCCGAATGTAAATGGACTAAATGCACCAATAAAGAGACAGAGAGTCACGGACTGGATAAAAAAACACGATCCATCTATATGCTGCCTACAAGAGACACACCTTAGACTTAGAGACACAAACAAACTAAAACTCAAAGGATGGAAAAAAATATATCAAGCAAACAATAAGCAAAAAAGAAGAGGAGTAGCAATATTAATTTCTGACAAAATAGACTTTAGACTTAAATCCGCCACAAAGGATAAAGAAGGACACTATATAATGATAAAAGGGACAATTGATCAGGAAGACATAACCATATTAAATATTTACGCACCCAATGACAGGGCTGCAAGATACATAAATCAAATTTTAACAGAATCGAAAAGTGAGATAGACACCTCCACATTTATAGTAGGAGACTTCAACACACCACTTTCGGAGAAGGACAGGACATCCAGTAAGAAGCTCAACAGAGACACGGAAGACCTACTTACAACAATCAACCAACTTGACCTCATAGACTTATACAGAACTCTCCACCCAACTGCTGCAAAATGTACTTTTTTTTCTAGTGCACATGGAACATTCTCTAGAATAGACCACATATTAGGTCATAAAACAAATCTTTCCAGAATCCAAAACATCGAAATATTACAAAGCATCTTCTCAGACCACAAGGCAATGAAGCTAGAAATCAATAACAGAAAAACTAGGGAAAAGAAATCAAATACTTGGAAAATGAACAATACCCTCCTGAAAAAAGACTGGGTTATAGAAGACATCAAGGAGGGAATAAGGAAATTCTTAGAAAGCAACGAGAATGAAAATACTTCCTATCAAAACCTCTGGGACACAGCAAAAGCAGTGCTCAGAGGCCAATTTATATCGATAAATGCACACATACAAAAAGAAGAGCCAAAAGCAGAGAACTGTCCCGACAACTTGAACAAATAGAAAGTGAGCAACAAAAGAACCCATCAGCCACCAGAAGAAAACAAATAATAAAAATTAGAGCTGAACTAAATGAATTAGAGAACAGAAAGACAATTGAAAGAATTAACAAAGCCAAAAGCTGGTTCTTTGAAAAAATGAACAAAATTGATAAACCATTGGCTAGACTGACTAAAGAAAAACAGGAAAGGAAACAAATAACCCGAATAAGAAACGAGAAGGACCACATCACAACAGAACCAAATGAAATCAAAAGAATCATATCAGATTACTACATAAAATTGTACTCTAACAAATTTGAAAACCTAGAAGAAATGGATAAATTCTTGGAACAATACTACCTACCTAAACTAACACATTCAGAAGTAGAACAACTAAATAGACCCATAACAAAAAAAGAGACTGAAACGGTAATCAAAAAACTTCCAACAGAAAAAAGTCCTGGCCCAGACGGCTTCACTGCAGAGTTCTACCAAACCTTCAGAGAAGACTTAACACCATTACTATTGAAGGTATTTCAAAGCATAGAAAAAGACGGAATACTACCCAACTCATTCTATGAAGCTACCTTCTCCCTGATACCAAAACCAGGTAAAGACATTACAAAAAAAGAAAATTTTAGACCTATATCCCTCATGAACATAGATGCAAAAATCCTCAACAAAATTCTAGCCAATAGAATCCAACAACACATCAAAAAAATAATTCACCCTGATCAAGTGGGATTTATACCAGGTATGCAAGGCTGGTTTAATATCAGAAAAACCATTAATGTAATCCATCACATAAATAAAACAAAAGATAAAAACCACATGATCTTATCAATAGATGCAGAAAATGCATTTGACAAAGTTCAACACCCATTTATGATAAAAACTCTTACCAAAATAGGAATTGAAGGAAAATTCCTCAACATAATAAAGGGCATCTATGCAAAGCCAACAGCCAATATCACTCTAGATGGAGAGAACCTGAAAGCATTTCCCCTGAGAACGGGAACCAGACAAGGATGCCCTTTATCACCGCTCTTATTCAACATCGTACTTGAAGTCCTAGCCAGGGCAATTAGGCTAGACAAAGAAATAAAGGGTATCCAGATTGGTAAGGAGGAAGTAAAGCTATCACTATTTGCAGCTGACATGATCGTATACATGGAAAACCCTAAGGAATCCTCCAGAAAACTACTGAAACTAATAGAAGAGTTTGGAAGAGTCTCAGGATATAAAATAAACATACAAAAATCTCTTGGATTCCTCTACATCAACAAAAAGAGCACTGAAGAGGAAATAACCAAATCAATACCATTCACAGTAGCCCCCAAGAAGATAAAATACTTAGGAATAACTCTTACCAAGGATGTAAAAGACTATACAAAGAAAACTATAAAATTCTGCTACAAGAAATTCAAAAGGACATACTTAAGTGGAAAAACATACCCTGCTTATGGATAGGAAGACTTAACATAGTAAAAATGTCTATTCTACCAAAAGCCATCTATACATATAACGCACTTCCAATCCAAATACCAATGTCATACTTTAAGGGGATAGAGAAACAAATCACTAATTTCATATGGAAAGGAAAGAACCCCTGGATAAGCAAAACATTACTGAAAAAGAAGAAGAAAGTGGGAGGCCTCACCCTACCTGATTTCGGAACCTATTATATAGCTACAGTAGTCAAAACAGCCTGGTACTGGTACAACAACAGGCACATAGACCAATGGAACAGAATTGAGAACCCAGATATAAATCCATCCACGTATGAGCAGCTGATATTTGACAAAGGACCAGTGTCAGTCAATTGGGGAAATAATAGTCTTTTTAACAAATGGTGCTGGCATAACTGGATATCCATTTGCAAAAGAATGAAACAGGACCCATACCTCACACCATGCACAAAAACTAACTCCAAGTGGATCAAAGACCTAAACATAAAGACTAAAATGATAAAAATCATGGAAGAAAAAGTAGGATCTACCCTAGGAGCCCTAATACAGGGCATAAACAGAATACAAAACATTACCAAAAATGATGAAGAGAAACCCGATAAATGGGAGCTCCTAAAAATCAAACACCTATGCTCATCTAAAGACTTCACCAAAAGAATAAAAAGACCACCAACAGACTGGGAAAGAATATTCAGCTATGACATCTCAGACCAGCGCCTGATCTCTAAAATCTACATGATTCTGTCAAAACTCAACTACAAAAAGTCAAACAACCCAATCAAGAAGTGGGCAAAGGATATGAATACACATTTCACTAAGGAAGATATTCAGGCAGCCAACAGATACATGAGAAAATGCTCTCGATCATTAGCCATTAGAGAAATGCAAATTAAAACTACGATGAGATTCCATCTCACACCAACTAGACTGGCATTAATCCAAAAAACACAAAATAATAAATGTTGGAGAGGCTGCGGAGAGATTGGAACTCTCATACACTGCTGGTGGGATTGTAAAATGGTACAACCACTTTGGAAATCCATCTGGCGTTATCTTAAACAGTTAGAAATAGAACTACCATACAACCCAGAAATCCCACTCCTCGGAATATACCCTAAAGATACAAGAGCCTTCACACAAACAGATATATGCACATCCATGTTTATTGCAGCTCTGTTTACAATAGCAAAAAGCTGGAAGCAACCAAGATGTCTGTCAACGGATGAATGGGTAAATAAATTGTGGTATATTCACACAATGGAATACTACACATCGATAAACAACAGTGACGAATCTCTGAAACATTTTATAACATGGAGGAATCTGGAAGGCATTATGCTGAATGAAATGAGTCAGTTGCAAAAGGACAAATATTGTATAAGACCACTATTATAAGATCTTGAGAAATAGAAAAAACGGAGAAGAACACATACTTATGTGGTTACAAAGGGAGGAGGGAGGGAGAGAGGGAGAGGGCTTTTTATTGATCAATCTGTAGATAAGAACTGCTTTGGGTGAGGGGAAAGACAACACTCAATACAAGGAAGGTCAACCTAATTGGACTGGATTAAAAGCAAAGAGGTTTCTGGGATAAAATGAAAGCTTCAAAGGTCAGCGGAGCAGGGGCTGGGGTCTGGGGAACTTGGTTTGAGCGGACTTCTAAGTCAATGGGCAAAACAATTCTATTATGAAAACACTCTGCATCCCACTTTGAATTGTGGCACCTGGGGTCCTAAATGCCAACAAGCGGCCATCAAAGATACATCAATTGGTCTCAACCCACCTGGAGCAAAGGCAAAGGCAGAACACCAAGGTCACACGACAACTAAGAACCCAAGAGACAGAAAGGGCCACATGAACCAGAGACCTACATTATCCTGAGACCAGAAGAACTAGTTGGTGCCCGGCCACAATCGATGTCTGCCCTGTCAGGGAGCACAACAGACAACTCCTGAGGGAGCAGGAGACCAATGGGATACAGACCCCAAATTCTCATTAAAAGACCACACCCAATGGTATGAGTGCGACTAGAGGAATCCCAGAGACAATGCTCCCCAGAACTTCTGATGGCACAGGACAGGAACCATCCGCGAAGACAAATCATCAGGCATGAAAAAGACTGGTCAGTGGAGGGGAGAGAGATGCTGATGAAGAGTGAGCTAATTAAATCAGGTGGACACTGGAGAGTGTGTTGGCAACTCTTGACTGGAGGGGGGATGGGAAGATAGAGAGGGAAGGTGGCAAAATTGGCACGAAACGAGAGACTGTAAGGGCTGACTCAATAGGGGGAGAGCAAGTGGGAGAAGGGAGTAAGATGTATGTAAACTTACATGTGACAGACTGATTGGAATGGTAAATGTTCACTTGAAGCTTAATAAAAATTAAAAAAAAAACAGAAAAAACAGAATGGATATAGTGAGAATGCTGACATGTGATAAAAATTGTAACCAATGACATGGAACAATCTGTAGAAAAATTGTTAAAGGGGAACCTAATTTGTTGTGTAAACTTCCACCTCAAACACAATAAAATATAAGACAAAATGCAGTTAAACAACCCTTGGGTTCTAGAGATGAGACTTTTAACCAAAGTTAGAGAAAGCATATTTTCATGTGTACCTGAATTGTCAGTGGAGGCTTTGTAGAAGAAGTACTCTGGAGTGGTCTCCTTATGAAGAAAGACCTTGGGGGTTTCCACTCTATTTAGGTTGGCTAAGAAAATATCCTAACACCTGAAAGTGAATTGGCAGCAGCTCCCATCTCTAGACCCCACACTGCTTTTCACTTGGCCAGCCAAGCCTTGGAATACCATTTTAAGAAATGAAGGACACATTCCTCTTCTTAAGACAGGAATGATTTTTTTCCTAGCAGCTTATAGAATTGTATAAGCTTGTAGAAATGTATAGAATTATAGTCTGTCAGCATGTTTATTCCAGGATGCTCCTCTCATGTGAATGGTACTTATCATGACATTTTCTAAGAGGCAGGCTCTGTTATTTAATTGCTTATAATTAACCTTAATATCACTGTTCAATATTGAGTACTGTATGTAAGTACTGAAGTTACTCTTCTAGATGTAGGACTCGCTGATAAGTTCATGAATCAAATGATACATCTCATAAGTTCAGAACCATGAGTGATGAGCCTTATCAGAGCGAAAAATGTGCCTGGCTGCAATTTTGCTATTAACAGCTATTCAGGATGAAGATATTCACTTCATGTTTGGAGTCACTCCTTAGTGTAGGGGATTGTAGAGTTCCCACCATAAAAGCTGCTCAGATCACTGGTTTTGTGCTTTTTGGATGGGGAGGTGAGGAAAAGCATTGCCGCACAGTTTCATTGCGATGTTAAAAGATTTGCCAGCAGTGCTCAGCCGTGGGCTGTCACTAGGCCCTGAGACATGAATCTCTTGTGGTCATTTTAGTGCTTGTGTAACTCAAAAAGGCTGCGAACTTAAACTGGAATTTCAAAATGATTAGTCCATGTTTGCCTCTAAAGTAATTGCACCAGCTATTCTAAGAGGACGACTGAGAGCCTAAAGTCCCCAAATGACTTACCCCATACATGGTGGAAGGCCCAGCAAAAAGCTTCAGCAGGGCAGTCAGTGATATTTAACTTCCTTATTCAACTTGCCTACCACCTGAAGGCTCAGACAGAAATACTGTTCTGAAGGGAACAGCACATAATGAGCTCCCATGAATATAGCTTGAGTAGTTCTAAATAAGACGTGGTTTTAATTCCATGAGGGAAGCATCGAGGGGGCCACACATCTTTAGCAGTTCACGAATGAAGCCTAAGAATGGCTTTATGAGTCTCCTTCCATTATGTGAAACTTGTTGGAGACTTATTAGACCAACTCTCTTACCTAAACTCTAGCCAAATCTTGGACAACAATCAGAGCTTGAAACAGCTGCCAAAAAAGGTTGCTTGAGCTGATTCTGTGTGTGCCTTTGTGGCTATAGAGCTGTATATATATTGATGGAACTTAAGACCTCACGTAAAAATGTACTTTCACTGCTGGCTTTAAAGCAACCCAGGCAATACCCCTCCTCATTCTTTGGAAACCTACCAGATTTAATCCAGGGATTAATTAGTGTTCTTGGGCATCAGCACTAGAAGGTGCTTTAGGCATCAATTAATTCCAGCTATTTATTTCACACAATGAAACTGAGGCAAAGAGGGGGAATCATTTTCCCAGGTCACACAGCTAATCGGTGGCAGTCTAGGAATGAGAATCTTTACCAACTGACTCTCAGTTCAGTGACTCTTCTACTCTATCTTGGAGAAGCAAAGCATTCCAAACTGGAGGTATAATCACAGGCACTTAAAAGTTGTAGTTCCATAGGATGGCTCGATATTTATTTGAGCAACTGAGTTTAAAATCAGTTTGATAATAATACCTCCAATTTATATGGGCCTTTACAGTATACAGAGTGTTTTCACAAATAATATTTCATTTAGTCCTCCTAATCTTTTTAAGAAAAGACGGGGAAGCCATGTTTCTCATTTGAGACAGGAGAAACTCAAGCTCAGAGGGTATGTGACTTGCCCTCAAATTAGTTATCACTTAATGACCGTGTTCTCTTTAATCCAAGCACAGTGCTCTTGCACTTGCACCATATAGTAAAGAAGCCTATCAAATGTGTTATGAAACTTCATGTTTTACTCAACAAATATAATTTTAGTCCATTTTATGCAAATTTCTCTAAAGTCAAGTCACCATTTTATGTAAAATTAATAGTGATGATGATGAGTCCTTGCTTTGCACTGTCCTAAATTCTTCAAATTTATTAACTCATGGGATATTCAATAAGTCAACCTGTGAGATTAACACTATTCCTATACTTACTTTGCAGATGATAAAATTAAGGCACAAAGAGGTCTAGCAACAAGCCCAAGGTAACCAAGTTAATAAATGATAGAGCCAAGATTTGGGCTGTGAAGTCTGGCCCCAGAGGCAGAACATCTACTCAGCCTATATCCTCAATCCAGATAGCTAGACACGGTAGTATTGGTGGCTTTGTCATATTCCAAATATCACTGTGTAGCTTGTATTGGCTCAATAACACCAAAGAAACCTTTATTCCCACAGAATTTGTTTTGCAGCCATCCACTGATAGCACCGGGCTATAAGAGATCAGGCAATCGAGAAAACAATGGCTTTATTATGTAGGAAACATTGAAACTCAATGACCTATAATGATTCAAACAAGCCATTACAGTCTCTTTTATCAAAAATATTTTTATAAAATGTCCCTAAATAGGTTTATATTAAATGAAAAAAAAGTAAAATGGCTCTAATGGAAACATACTGTGTTTTTCCAAAATGAGTGTTTCACCAAATGTTGTGTACATATACTTGATAACATATAATAGCATCAAAGGAAGAAGAAATAATATAGGTTTGAGGAGAAAAGAGTCTAAATGTAACAGCCTCATATATTAATATCTCAGCTGTCATGACATAACTCATTGCTATCAATGCATCTAAATATAATTTAATGACTATCACATGGTAATTTCTACATAAACAATATCAAAGATTGTAAATTGACTGACAAAGGTTCGTTTGTGTAAATGATGATTTTAGTTTTCTAAACATGTTATAGCAGAAGCAAGATGACCCTCAGTTGTTGCCTTTGCATACCACAGTATGGTGTTTCATCTCAAATAAATGAAGAAGGGGAACATCCTTTCTCTGCTTCCCAGTCCTTTATTGAGAATGACATAGTTATAACTGGAACAGCCTATGATATATATGTCTGTAACTTTCTGTTCCTTCTCCCTTCCCTTTTTCCTTCCCTCTGTTTTCTATATTCCTTATCTTTTTTCAATAAATAGGTTTTTATATATATTTTTGGTTTTTTGGTTGTTGTTGAGAATATACACTGCAGAATATATACCAATTCAACAATTTCTACATGTCCAATTCAGTTACATTGATTACATTCTGAGGAATTCTTGAGGAACTTTAGAGATTTGGTACAACCATTCTCACCTTCATTTTCTGAGTTGTTCCTCCCCCATTAACATAAATTCACTGTCTCCCTGAATTTCCTATCTAATCTTTCAAGTTGTTGCTGTCAATTTGATCCCATATAGATAGATCTTAAAAGACCACAATTCTCAAGGCAGACATTCTTTACTAGTTAAGCTAAACCATTGTTTGGTTTTAAGAAGACTTCAGGGGATATATTTAATTTAAGGTTTAAAGATTATCTCAGTTCAATAGTTTTAGGGGTTCATCCAGCCTCTATGGATCCAGAAAATCTGGATTCTATGAGGATTTGAAATTATTTTTTGTATTTTCACCCTTTTGATCTGGATCCTTCTGTAGAATCTTTGATAAAAATGTTCAGTGACGGTAGCACGGCACCATCCAGTTCTTCTGGTCTCATGTCAAAGGGGGTGGTTGTTCATGGAGGCAATTAGCCACATATCAATGAATGTGTTTTGAATGATAGAGATGCAATGGTGAGCAAAAGTGGACAATATCCCTTTTCTCATTTAACTTAGAATATAATGGACAATACCTTTTTTTTTTAATCACTAATGAATTACAAATGGAAGTAAATGTTCTAAAGGAATGGAACAAGATTTCTGACCGAGAAGAAGATGACAAGGGCCTGTCAGGGATGGTTTCACCTGAGGAAGTAATTTCTGAGTTGTGATTTGAAGAATGAGCAGCAGTTAAAAGAATGAAAGAGGGGAAAGAATGAAGACTCCTCCAAGTCCTTATGGCAGGAAGGAGGAAGGCATATTCCAGAAAATAGAAAAAGGCCAGCCTGGCTAACACATAGAAAGCAAGGGAAAAGTGGCTTGAGATGGCCCTGGGTAACATTACATAAATGGGGAGTGTTGTTGTGTTGTTGTTAGGTGCCATCCAGTCAGTTCCGACTCATAGCGACCCGACGCACAACAGAAAGAAACACTGCCTGGTCCTGTGCCATCCTCACAATCGATGTTATGCTTGTGCTCATTGTTGCAGCCACTGTGTCAATCCACCTCGTTAAGGGTCTTCCTCTTTTCCGCTGACCCTGTACTCTGCCAACCATGATGTCCTTCTCCAGAGTCTGATCCCTCCTGCCAATATGTCCAAAGTAGGTAAGACGCAGTCTCGCCATCCTTGCTTCTAAGGAGCATTCTGGTTGTACTTCTTCTTAGACAGATTTGTTCTTTCTTTTGGCAGTCCATGGCATATTCAATGTCCTTCACCAACACCACAATTCAAAGGTGTCAACTCTTCTTCGGTCTTCCTTATTTATTGTCCAGATTTCACATGCATATGATGGGATTGAAAATACCATGGCTTGGGTCAGGTGCACCTTAGTCTTCAGGGTGGCATCCTTGCTTTTCAACGCTTTGAAAAGGTCCTTTGCAGCAGATTTGCCCAACGCAATGCGTCTTTTGATTTCTTGACTTCTGCTTCCATGGCTGTTGATTGCGGATCCAAGTAAAATGAAATCCTTGACAACTTCAATCTTTTCTCCATTTTCATGATGTTGCTCATTGGTCCAGTTGTGAGGATTTTTGTTTTCCTTATGTTGAGGTGTAATCCATACTGAAGGCTGTGGTGTTTGATCTTCATTAGTAAGTGCTTCAAGTCCTTTTCACTTTCAGCAAGCAAGGTTGTGTCGCAGGTTGTAAATGAGTCTTCCTCCAGTCCTGATGCCCCGTTCTTCATATAGTCCAGCTTCTTGGATTATTTGTTCAGCATACAGATTAAATAGGTATGGTGAAAGAGTACAACCCTGACGCACACCTTTCTTGACTTTAAACCAATCAGTATTCCCTTGTTCTGTCTGAACAACTGCCTCTTGATCTATGTAAAGGTTCCTCATGAGCACAATTCAGTGTTCTGGAATTCTCATTCTTTGCAGTGTTATCCATAGTTTGTTATGATCCACACAGTCAAATGCCTTTGCATAGTCAATAAAACACAGGTAAACATCCTTCTGGTATTCTCTGCTTTCAGCCAGGATCCATCTGACATCAGCAATGATATCCCTGGTTCCACGTCCTCTTCTGAAAGTGGCCTGAATTTCTGGCAGTTCCCTGTCGATATACTGCTGCAGCCATTTTTGAATGATCTTCAGCAAAATTTTGCTTGTGTGTGACATTAATGATATTGTTCTATAATTTCCACATTTGGTTGGATCACCTTTCTTGGGAATAGGCATAAACATGGATCTCTTCCAGTCAGTTGGCCAGGAAGCTGTCTTCTATATTTCTTAGCATAGACGAGTGAGCACCTCCAGTGCTGCATCTGTTTATTGAAACATCTCAATTGATATTCCATCAATTCCTGGAGGCTTGTTTTTCACCAATGCCTTCAGAGCAGCTTGGACTTCTTCCTTCAGTACCATCGGTTCCTGATCATATTCCACCTCTTGAAATGGTTGAACATCGACTAATTCTTTTTGGTATAATGACTCTGTGTATTCCTCCCATCTTCTTTTGATGCTTCCTGCGTCATTTAATATTTTCCCCCATGGAATCCTTCACTATTGCAACTTGAGGCTTGAATTTTTTCTTCAGTTATTTCAGCTTGAGAAACGCCGAGCCTGTTCTTCCCTTTTGGTTTTCCATCTCCAGCTCTTTGCTCATGTCATTATAATACTTTACTCAAGAGGCCCTTTGAAATCTTCTGTTCAGTTCTTTTACTTCATCAATTCTTCCTTTTGCTTTAGCTGCTCGATGCTCAAGAGCAAGTTTCAGAGTCTCCTCTGACATCCATCTTGGTCTTTTCTTTCTTTTGTCTCTTTTCAGTGACCTCTTGCTTTCTTCATGGATGATGTCCTTGATGTCATTCCACAACTCGACTGGTCTGCGGTCACTAGTGTTCAATGCGTCAAATGTATTCATGAGATGGTCTCTAAATTCAGGTGGGATATACACAAGGTCATATTTTGGCTCTCGTGGACTTGCTCTGATTTTCTTCAGTTTCAGCTTGAACTTGCATATGAGCAACTGATGGTCCGTTCCACAGTCAGCCCCTGGCCTTGTTCTGATTGGTGATATTGAGCTTTTCCATCGTCTCTTTCCATAGATGTAGTCAATTTGATTTCTGTGTGTTCCATCTGGCGAGGTCCATGTCTATAGTCGCCGTTTATGTTGGTGAAAGAAGGGGTTTGCAATGAAGAAGTTGTTGGTTTTGCAAAATTCTATCATTCGATCTCCAGCATTGTTTCTATCACCAAGGCCATATTTTCCAACTACTGATCCTTCTTCTTTGTTTCTAACTTTTGCATTTCAATTGCCAGTAATTATCAATGCATCTTGATTGCGTGTTTGATCAATTTCAGACTGCAGCAGCTGATGAAAATCTTCTATTTCTTCATCTTTGGCCCTAGTGGTTGGTGTGTAAATTTGAATAATAGTCATATTAACTGGTCTTCCTTGTAGGTGTGTGGATATTATCCTATCACTGACAGCATTGTACTTCAGGATAGATCTTGAAACATTCTTTTTTTTTTTTTATAATTTTTATTGAGCTTTAAGTGAACTTTTACAAATCAAGTCATTCTGTCACATATAACCTTATATACACCTTACTCCATACTCCCACTTACTCTCCCCCTAATGAGTCAGCCCTTCCAGTCTCTCCTTTCGTGACAATTTTGCCAGTTTCTAACCCTCTCTACCCTCCTATCTCCCCTCCAGACAGGAGATACCAACACAGTCTCAAGTGTCCACCTGAAACAAGTAGCTCACTCTTCGTTAGCATCTCTCTCCAACCCATTGTCCTGTCCCTTCCATGTCTGATGAGTTGTCTTCAGGAATGGTTCCTGTCCTGGGCCAACAGAAGGTTTGGGGACCATGACCACCGGGATTCCTCTAGTCTCAGTCAGACCATTAAGTCTGGTCTTTTTATGAGAATTTGGGGTCTGCATCCCACTGATCTCCTGCTTCCTCAGGGGTTCTCTGTTGTGCTCCCTGTCAGGGCAGTCATGGGTTGTGGCCGGGCACCATCTAGTTCTTCTGGTCTCAGGATGATGTAAGTCTCTGGTTCATGTGTTGAAACGTTCTTTTTGACAATGAATGCAACACCGTTCCTCTGACTTGTCATTCCCAGCATAGTAGACTATATGATTGTCCAATTCAAAATGGCCAATACCAGTCCATTCAGCTCACCAATGCCTAGGACATCGATGTTCATATGTTCCACTTCATTTTTGACGATTTCCAATTTTCTTAGACTCATACTTCATACATTCCAGGTTCCGATTATTAATGGATGTTTGCAGCTGTTTCTTCTCATTTTGAGTCTTGCCACTTCAGCAAATGAAGGTCCTGAAAGCTTTACTGCATCCACATCATTAAGGTCGACTCTACTTTGCGGAGGCAGCTCTTCCCCAGTCATCTTTTGGGTGCCTTCCAACCTGGGGGGCTCATGTTCCAGCACTCTATCAGACAATGTTCCGCTGCTATTCATAAGGTTTTCACTGGCTAATGCTTTTCAGAATTAGTCTGCCAGGTGTTTCTTCCTAGTCTCTCTTAGTCTGGATGCTCAGCTCAAACCTGTCTTCCATGGATGACCCTGCTGGTATCTGAATACCGGCAGCATAGCTTCCAGCATCACAGCAACACACAAGCCCCCACAGTACAACAAACTGACAGACACGTGGGGGAAATGGGTAGTATAACGTTGCATATACCTCAGGAGTTCTGCCTTCAAAAAAGGCTTTACAGTTCAGTTTTCCTGTCTTCCATTTCACTCTTTAAATGCCTAATGCCAATCTCTAACTCCCCTTCCTACTCTTGACCACCAATGACACCATTCCAGAACTTCCTATGGCAGTTTGCACAAGATCGATTTCTAACCTTCGAGCCATATAGTCAGATTCAAAGTGCAAAAAGATATTGACCCCAGACTTAGAACAATGTACAATTTCTTTCCAATTATTCTGGTTAGTTGCCATTGATCAAATTCTCAAAAGGAGAGAAGACAGAAAATTAAATTATAAAGCTTTCAATGAAATAGCTTGATAGAGAATATTGAGGTCCCCTGTATTCCTGGGTGATGCGAACATTTAACACACTCAGTTGTTAACAGAAATGTTGGAGGTTCATGTCCACCCAAAGGCACCTCAGAAGAAAGGTCTAGAGATCGACTTCCAAAAGATCACAGCTATTTAAAACCCTATGGAGCATAGCTCTGCTCTGACACACATGGTGTCGCCATCACTTGGAATTGACTAGTAGGCAACTTTTGTTCTGTTTTGTTTTGTTTTGTTACAGGAAATTAAAGAGCCTGCATAGGCCAGAGAAACCCTGGTGGCATAGTGGTTAAATGCTACAGCTGCTAACCAAAAGGTTAGCAGTTTGAATCCACCGGGCACTCCTTGGAAACTCTATGGGGGCAGTTCTGCTCTGTCCTATAGGGTCGCTATGAATTGGAATTGACTCGACGGTAACAGGTTTTTTGGTTTGCATAGACCAGAGCAAATATCTTTCCAAAGCCCAGAAATGAAAAAAAAAATCCCATTCATATCACAACCCTTATGTCCAAATTATCTCAGAGCCAGGATTAAATTTGAACACATGGGAGATCTTTTAATGACCTTTTGTCGACAGTCTATGTACAGCTGCTACCTGCGACATGGATCTTCCCTGTGTGTAGAAGTCTATCAGTACCTCATGTCTAGAAGTACCTCATGTCTTGATCAGTACTCACCAATCATTTTGGAAGACACTTGATTTGTTTGACTCTTTTGGTTGTGATAAACATTAAGAAAAAAAAGATGCTGTCGAGTCAATTCTGACTCAGAGCAACGCTATAGGGTAGAGTAGAACTGCCTCATAGATTTTCCAAGAAGCACCTGGTGGATTCCAATTGCCGACATTTTTGTTAACAGCCAAGTTCTTAACCACTGCACCATCGTCATCTTAATTTTCCTCTGACCAAATGGATTCTTATCGCTTTTTCTTTATCTTGCATCTCTTACATCTTTTTCTCTAATACATCTTTTTATATTGCTTACCTTTTTTTTTCTTTAACACATAGCTGTTATGTGTAGTTTCTGTTTTATACCCTCCCTTGCTAATCACGGAAACCCTGGTGGCATAGTGGTTAAGTGCTACAACTTCTAACCAAAAGGTCGGCAGTTTGAATACACCATTCGCTTTTTGGAAACTCTACGGGTCAGTTCTACTCTGTCCTATAGGGATGCGATGAGTCAGAATAGACTCGACGGCAACAGGTTTTGCTAGTCACTTCTCATGGTGCCTAACCAACCTCATGTCCTCTTTCTGGGCACCTACCCAATCTCATGACCTCTTTCTAAGCATGGATTCACCTTGAGCTTACGCCTGCTTTATTCCTTAGCTCTCAATTCTCATTTTTGAAAATGAGAGACACATTTGCTCAGTTCATTCTTGAGCAGGCAGAGGTTCATGTGCAGACTCCACCCCTAGCACAACCAGCTGTTATTGGTGAGGAAGAAGCTAGTGCCATGCTACAAAGCATCTATGACAGTTAAGCATATAATAAAGCAAAAATGAAACTCACTGCCATGGCATTGATTCCAACTCATAGTGACCCTATAGAGCAATGTACAGCTGCCCCAGAGGATTTCCAAGGCTTTAAATATTTACAGAAGCAGACTGCAGCATCTTTCTCCCATAGAGCAACTGATGAAAACCCATTTTCGGTTAGCAGCTGAGCGCTTTAACCAGTGCACCACCAGGGCTTTTAAGCATAAATAGGTGTGGGAAAGTGCACCAAAGCTCAAGGACATCGCCCTCTGACTCAGAGGGGAGAGTTTATTTCCCTGGGCCTCCAGACTTAGAACAATGTACAAAGTTTCTTTCCGACTATACTAGTTCATTGCCATTGGTCTGAGCAGTGTTTTTAAAACCGGGTTCAAAAAACCCTGGGTTTTTTTATAGAGAAGTTATTACATTAGACCTCCCATTTCTCACTTTAATGAAATCAGATTCACACTGATCAACTTCAAGTATCTGATTTCTATGTGAAATTTTATTTGAAGAAATGGCCTCACACCTTTAAAACATTTTGAAATATCTGAATCAGACCATCAGGAAGAATACTACAGTTTACTTGGTTCTTAGCTGGGTTAGTCGCTAGAATGGTATTTTGCTTTCTATCACTGCAAAATGGAAATATCAAATGTGGCATGTGGATGATAGCATCAGGATGTTGAAAACAGAGAAAATACCTGAAAAAAAAAGTGCCTTAATTTTTCACAAATCTTGCATTTAAGAATTTCTCAGATAGTATAGATGGGATAATTTGAAGTAAGACTATAGACAGGGTCCCGTTACTGATAATGAAAAGGTCTAGGTTAGTACTGGAAAACCTGGTGGTGTAGTGGTTAAGCTATGGCTGTAGGTCATATGCCACCAGGCACTCCTAGGAAACTGTATGGGAAAGTTCTACTCTGTCTTATAGGGTCGCTATGAGTTGGAATCAACTCGACGGCACTGGGTTTGTTTTTTTTTAGTACTTGGTAAAGGACCAGATAATAAATATATTAGGGTTTGCAGGCCATACACTGTCTATGACAACTACTTATTCCTGCTATTTTGGTGTGAAAGCATCCATATAGACAATACATAATGAATAAGCATGGCTATATTTCAATAGGAAACCCTGGTTAAGTGCTACAGCTGCTAACCAAAAGGTCAGCAGTTCGAATCCACCAGCTACTCCTTGCAAACTCTATGGGGCAGTTCTACTCTGCCCTATAGGTTCACTATGAGTTGGAATTGACTTGACAGCAGAGAGTTTGGGTTTTTTGGTTTACTTTTCAATACAACTTTATTTATAAAAATAGGGAGACGCAAATGAAAAGCACAATGAGATACCATTCCACATCCACTAGGATGTGAAAAATAAAAAAGATGACAATAAGAGGATTTGGCCTACCAGCCAAAGTTTGCCAATCACTGCTCTAAATTATGACCCTCATAACTATGGACATTAGGGCATTGAAATATTACAATGTTGTTCTTAGGTGCTGTTGAGTAGGTTCTGACTCATCGTGACGCCATCTGCAACAGAATGAAAGTTGCTGGGTCCTGTGCCATCCTTGCAATAGTAGGTATGCTCCAGCCCATTGTTGCAGCCACTGTATAAGTCCATCACATTGAGGATCTTGCTTTTTATTTTTATTTATTTATTTTTGCTGACTCTCTACTTTACCAAGCATGACGTCTTTTTCCAAGGATTGGCCTCTCCTGATAATGTGTCCAAAGTAAGAGAGACAAAGTCTCACCATCCTTGCTTTGCAGGAGCATTCTGGCTGTACTTTATTCAAGACAGATTTGCTCGTTCCTTTGGCAGTCCATGGTATATTTGATATACTTAGCTAACACTGTAATTCAAATGTGTCCATTTTTCTTCAGTCTTCCTTTTTCATGATCGAGCGTTCACATGCATGTGAGGTGATTGAAAAGACCATGGCTTGGGTCAGGCACAACTTCGTCATCAAAGTGACATCATTGTTTTTTAAGATTTTAAAGAAGGCTTTTGTAAAGATTTGTTTAATGCAATACGTTTGATTTTTTGACTGCAGCTTTCCTGGGCATTGATTACTGCTTCAAGTAAAATGAAATCCTTGACAACTACTGTATTTTCCTCATGTATCCTGATGCGACTTATTGGTCCAGTTGTGAGAATTTTTCTTTTATTTCTGTTGAGGTATAATCTATACTGAAGGCTTTAATCTTTGATCTTCATCAGCAAGTGCTTTAAGCAGTCTTCACTTTCAGCAAGGAAGGTTGTGTCATCGGCATATTATAAGTTGCTAATGATTTACCTTCAATCATGATGCTGAGCTTTTTTCATATAGTCCAGCTTCTCAGATTATTTGATCAGCATACAGATGATTAAGTATGATGAAATGATGCAACCCCGACAAACATCTTTTCCAATTTTAAACCTCAGAGTATCCTCTTGTTCTGCTCAAAAAACTGCCTCTTAATCTATGTGCAGGTTCCACATGAGCACAATTAAGTATTCTGGAATGACATTCTTTGCAATGTTAGCCATAGTTTGTAATAATTGACACAGTCAAATGCCATTGCGTAGTCAATAAAACACAGGTATGATGGTTAACGTTGTGTGTTAACTTGGCTGGGCCATGATTCTCAGTGGTTTGGCAGTTATGGAATAGGGTAATTACTTCCATGTGAAAAGTAGTTTCCTTGATGGTGTGAACTCCATCCAATATATGTGGACTTTCTGGTAAAGCTCACTGGCTTTTTCTTGCTCTGGATTCCTGGAGCTGGATCCTCATGTGACCTCCAATTCTTGGAACTTGAGTTAGTAGGGTGTGGCCTGCATCACCTTTTATCTTACAAGAGATAAGAGGAGAGAGAAGCAAGCAGAAAGAGAAGAACCTCATGCCACCAAGAAAGAAGTGCCAGAAACACAGGGTGTCCTTTGGACCTGGGGTTCCTGCGCTGAGAAGCTCCTAGACCAGGGGAAGACAAGGCCTTTCCTCCAGAAGTGACAGAGAGGGAAAATCTTCCCTGGGAGCTGGCACCTTGAATTCAGACTTCTAGCCACCTAGGCTGTGAAAGAACAAATTTCTCTTTGTTAAAGCCACCCATTTGTGGTATTTCTGTTAGAGCAGCACTAGATAACCAAGACAGGCTTTGATGCCAGGGGAGTGGTGTGCTGTTCCAACAGATACCTGAAATGTGGGAGAGGTCTTGAAACTGTGAATGGTTAAAGGCTGGATGAGTTTTAAAGTTTCTAAGAGTAAAAGCCCAGATTTCCTTGAAGAGACTTTCAGTGGAATCTGGACATCAAAGACAATTCTGGTGAGGGCTCAGAAGGAAGTGAGGAGAGCTGTAACACCAGAGATGATGCAGATGACAAGAAGCAGCTGCTGAGAAACAGCAGCAGTAGAACAAGAAGACCAGCTGCTGCGAGGCAGCTCAGGAGCAGAACCACGGAGCAAGAGAGCTGAGCTCCTTTGGGCAGGAGGCTTTGTGGCGGAGTGAGGTGCCTCCAGATGTTTATTGGTAAGGGCTTAGGAGCTCTGCAACGCTTGCCAGAGCAGGGCAGAAGCCAGGCTGGCCCAAAAGACCTGAGTGTCCAAGAGGCCAAAGAACCAGGAAGCAGAAGCTGAAGAGACAAGGAGCACAGGAAGCAGAGCTGCCTCAGTCTCCAAGGGTAGGGTCACCAACTCTGGTGTCCCAAAGGATGGAACCACAGCCTGCTGAGTCTCAAAGGGTGGGGTCATAGCCTCCTAGGTTTCAGACAGTCAGATTTTCACCATCTCGGTTCTGGAGTGTGGGGCTGCCTATCACAAGTGCCAGTAGGATGGGGCTGTATCTGCTGACCAAAGCTGAAGGGGTGTGGCTGCCATGCCCAAGGGGCAGAAGAATGGGGTCTGCTGGGGCCTAGGGGCTGGGGTTGCCCTTCAGACAGACTAGGAGAATGGGCCTCCCAAATCTGAGGGAGCAGAGTTGCTGTCTCAGTGGGCCTGGAAAACAGCTGAAACCCAGGGCCTAGGGGCTTCCATCTAAAATCCAGAGAATGTGGCCAAAACCTAGAGTTTGGAGGGCAGGGCCATTGTCTAAATGGTCTCCAAGAACAGAGGATTATTTTCAGGCCTTGAGAGCTAATGTAATATGTTCTGTTGACTTGCTTGGTGCCTCTGATCCCTTCTTTCCTTCCAATTTCTCCCATTTGTAGTGGAAATGTCTACCTTGTGCCTGTCCCACCACTGTACTTTGAAAGCAGGTAACTTGTATGCTAATTTTCAGAGATGAAGAAGAATTTGACCCCAGGATGGAATTTGGAGTTGATTAAGACTTTCTGGATGATATGATGGGATGAAAGCATTTTTACATGTGGCAAGGACATGAATTTTGGAGGGCCGAAGGGTGGAATGTCATGGATTGAATAGTGTCCCCCCAAAATATGTGTCAACTTGACTAGGCCATGATTCCCAATATTATGTAGCTGTTCTCCATTTTGTGGTCTGATATATTTTCCTATGTGTTGTAAATCCTAATCTCTGCCTGTGGTTAACGAGGCAAGATTAGGTTATGTTAAAGAGGATTAGGGTGGGGTACAACACCCTGACTCAGGTCAAAGCTCTAATTCCAGGTAAGGGGTGTTTCCCTGGAGTGAGACCTGCATCACCTTTTATCTTACAAGAGATATAAGGAGAGAGAAGCAAGCAGAGAGAGGGGGAACTGACGCCATCAAGAAAGAAGTGCCGGGAGCAAAGTGTGTCCTTTGGACCCAGGGTCCTTGTGCTGAGAAGCACCTAGACCAGGGAAGATAGATGACAAGGACCTTCCTCCAAAAGTGACAGAGCGAGAAAGCCTTCTCAGGAAGCTGGCACCCTGAATTGAGACTTCTAGCCTCCTAGACTGCAAGAGAATAAATTCCTCTTTGTTAAAACCATTCACTTGTGGTATTTCTGTTATAGCAGCACTAGAAAACTAAGACAGTCTGGAATACAGTAGACTCCTTAGGGTGTCTCTTAATACTACCATGCTCCATGATTAAAGTAAATGGAAAACTTCAACAACCCAATTTCATCATGAATACTAATGGCCCAGACCTTTCAGGAGTGAGGGTTTGGGTCATCCCACCAGGCAAAGAACCATGACCAGTGAGGTGCATGCTGAGGGTAAAGGGAATATGGAATGGTTGGTGGAGAAAAAAAAATAGTTGGTGGAGAAAGGTAGTCCTAAATACCAACAGTGACCTTGTGACCAATTGCAGAAATGAGGACTGCAATTGCTATGATTATTTCTTCCTTGAATGTGCATCAAATATTTTTTTCTTCAACTTATTAAATATAAGATGTAAACAGGGCTAGTGCATTTAAGGTTGTATGCATGTTAGTTGTGTCATGTTAGGTGCAAGTATAACTTTATAACTGTCTATTTAGAGATTGTGTATGGTTTAGGGAGATGTGCATGGGTGCCAAGTTGACAAGGGGTGGGCTGCGATGGTTAAGGTTGTGTGTCAACTTGGCAGTGATGATGTAGTTTGACAGATATGTAATGATGTAATCACCTCCATGATGAGATCAGCTATGAGCAGCCAATCAGTTAAAAGGGCATTTCCTTGGGGGTATAAACTGCATCCAATATATGTGGATTTGCTGGCTAAGCTCACTGGCTTTTGCTCACTCTGGATTCTTGCAGCTGGTTCCTCATCTAACCCGCAGTTCTTGGTTCGTGAGCTAGCAGCTTACCTGCTGATCTTGGGATTCATCAACCTCTGCTGTCTTTGAGCTAGCAGCCTGCCATCTTGCCTGCTGATCTTGGGATTCATCAGGCTCCACGGCCTGTGAGCCAAAGGCCTGCTGTCTGCCTTGCCAGTCTTGGGTTTGCCAGCCATTGTAGCTAGGTGATCAGGAGAAGCCTCCAGCCTGACCCAGTGACTTGGGACTTTCTAGCCTCTACAACTCTGAGCCATTTCCTGGATATAAAGCTCTCTGTCTCTATGTCTCTGTCTGTCTCTCTTTCTCTCTCTCTATATATATGCATATAAGCTTCACTGATTTCCTCGTCAAGAGAACCTAGCCCAAGATGATAAGTAAAAAATTTGGGGGCAAGATCTATCTGTCTGACATCAGCAACAACACCCCTCATTCCACGTCCTCTTCTGAATCCAGCTTGGATTTCTGGAAGTTTCCTGTCAATGTACGGCTGCAGCTATTTTTGAATTATCTTCAGCAATATTTTGCTTGAACATGATACTAATGATAGTGTTTATAATTTCTGTATTCTGTTAAATCACTCTTCTTTGGAATGTGTATGAATATTGATCTCTTCCAATCGGTTAGCCAAGTAGAGGCCTTTCAAATTGGTTGACGTAGACAAGTGAGCACTTCCAGTGTTGCATCCTTTTGTCTAAGCTTCTCGATTGATATTCTGTGAAGAGGAATGGTTATGCATTCATTGTCAAAAAGAACATTTCAAGATTTAT
This sequence comes from Loxodonta africana, assembly GCF_030014295.1. Lineage (NCBI taxonomy): Eukaryota > Metazoa > Chordata > Mammalia > Proboscidea > Elephantidae > Loxodonta > Loxodonta africana. Next base: position 119,003,624 of record NC_087369.1, on the reverse strand, counting down.
CTTGAAGTACAACAGTGTCAGTAACAGGGTAATATCCATATGTCTAGAAGGAAAACCAGTTGATATGACTATTATTCAAACTCATAAAAAAAATCTCATAAAGCAACCATTAATGCCAAAGTTGAAGAAATTGAAGATTTTTACCAGCATTTGCAGTCTGAAATTGATCACACATGCAATCAAATGCATTTATAATTACTGGTGATTGAAATGTGAAAGTGAGACAAGGCAGAAAGATCAGTAGTTGGAAAATATGGCCTTGGTGATAGAAGGGATGCTGGAAATCACATGATAGAATTCTACAAGTCCAATGACTTATTCATGCAAATTCATTTTTTCAACAATATAAACGATAACTATATACACGGGTCTTGCTGGATGATATACACAGAAGTCAAATCAACTACATCTAATAGTGAATATTATCAGTCAGAACAAGGACAGGGGCCAACTGCAAAACAGATTGCTCATATGCAAGTTCAAGTTGAAGCTGAAGAAAATTTTAAAAAATTCCAGGAGAGCCAAAGTACAACCTCGAATATATCCCTCCTGAATTTTAAGATCATCTCAGGAATAGATTTGATGACAGAACACTAATGACCAAAGACCAGAAGAGTTGTGAGATGACATTAAGTACAGCATACATGAAGAAAGCAAAGGGTCATTAAAAAAGACAGGAAAGAGAAAAGACCAAAATGAATGTCAGAAGGGACTCTGGAACGTGTCCTTGAACGTAGAGTAGCTACAGCAAACGGAAGAAATGATGAAGTAAAAGAGCTGAACAGAGAATTTCAAAGGAAGGCTCAAGAAGACAAAGTAAAGTATTATAATGAAATGTGTAAAGACCTGGAGTCAGAAAACCAAAATGGAAGAACACCCTCGGCATTTCTTAAGTTGGCAGAACTGAAGAAAAAATTCAAACCTCAAGTTGCAATACGGAAAAGCTCTATTGGCCAAAAATTGAATGATATAGGAAACATCAAAAGAAGATGAAGGAATACACAGAGTCACTGTACCAAAAAGAATTTGTTGATCTTCAACCTTTTCAGGAGGTAACATATGATCAAAAACCAATGGTACTGAAGACTAGAAGCCCAAGCTGCACTGAAGGCATTAATAAAAAACAAGGCTCCAGGAATTGACTTAATACTATACAAAATAAACCTACATATCTTTGTTTAAGTGCATTTCCCAAATCCAATATATATTGGAAACTCCTTCTTCTTTTTATTTTGCATATCCTCTAATATTATACCACTGAATTAATGTTATATATCTAGCAGATTATTGTCTAATTCTTACCTTTCTTCAAAATTCAGCTGAATGGCAAACTTTCCCAAAAGGGCTTTTCCATATGTTTGTTTATTCGTTTGTTTGTTTTATCTCTACTCAATCTAATTTATATGCTCTTAATTTTTGATCTAATAGCACCCTATGTATAGCTCTGCATTAGCATTTTTACTGTCCTGTGTTCTTTATTTATTGGATTGTTTGTTGCTAGTGTGCAGAAATAAACTTTATTTTTGTATATTGATCTTATGTGATGGTTAATTTTATGCGTTAACTTCACTAGGCAATGTTTCCCAGTGGTTTAGCCAAATATTAGACTAGTTGCTGGAATGTAATATAATATAATGTAATCACATTTCATAATATAATCTAATGTAATCAACCAATCAGTTGAAAAGGGAGTTTTCCTAGGGTATGTTCTTCCTCCAGACTATAAATAGATACTTTGACAAAACTTGTTCTCTCTCTTCACACTGCACTCTTTCCGTTGCCTGACCTATGACTCTCAGGACACAAGTCTGCAGAAGTCTCCAGCCTGCTCCTTGGCCTAAGGATTTTGGATTTGTCATTCCCCGCAATCACATGAACCAATCCCTTGAAGTCAATCTCTTTCTACGTATCTATCTGTTCATCTACATAACAATGGCTCTGCTTCTGTAAAGAACTCTAAGACATCTTGTTTCCTGCAATCTTGCTAAATATATTTATTGGTTTAAGCAACCTTTTGCATATTCCATCAAATTTTCTACATATACAATCAATTGGTATGCAAATGAAGGCAGTTTTATTTATCACTTTCAGATTTGGATAGTTTTAATTTCTTTTTCTTGCCTTATTAAGCAGACTAGAACATCAAAAACAATTTTGAAAAGTAGTGGTAAGAGCAGACACCCTTTATCTCATACTGTTCTTAGGGGAAACTGAAATATTTTACATTTGAGTAATATTAGCTGTAAGCTTTTGTAGATGCCCTTTATCAGGTTGAGAAATTGCTCTTCTGTTCTTAATTTACTGGGAGGTTGTTGTTGTTGTTTTTAATCAATAATAGATACTGGATTTGTCAAACAGGTGTTTCATCAAATTTGGAAAAAAAATTGACAATCATTTCTTCAGTATTTTTTCTCCCCTCCTCCCATCAGACACTCCAATTCCATGACTTTTAGATGACTCGAAGCTGTTTCACAGTTTATTGATTTTTTTTTCTCTTTTCTGTTTTGTTTTGGATAGTTTCTATTGCTATGACTCTAAGTAATCTTTTTTCTTGCGTTATTTTATCTGTTGTTAATACCATCTAGTATATTTTCCATCTCACACATTATAGTATTCATGTGTAAAATTTTGATTTAGATCTTTCTTTTTTGTCTTCCATTTTTCTACTTAACATTTCAAACATATGAAGTATAGGTATAATAACTGTTTTAATGTCCTGGTCTGCTAATTCTAACATCTGTGTCAGTTTGAGGTTCTGTTGTGATTGATTTTCCACATTATGGATCATATTTTCCTTTTTTTTTGAATGCCTCATCTTTTTTTTTTTGGCCTGGTCATTTTTTATTGACTACCACACATTGTGAATTTTACTTTGTTAGGTGCTGGCAAGGGCAGCCATCCCTACACCTAGTTGGCAGTGCCACAGAGCATCTGGTGGGCTCTCTATAAGAGGTCACGCCTCAGTGGGGGTGTCTCTAGCCCATCCCCAATTCAGACACCTATCATGTCCCAGCACAGAAGTTTGAATACCTTCAGTATTCACCCTTCCACTGTGGGTCAGAGTGGTGACTGATGGAAAGGGGAAATGCCTGGCTGAACTTCTCCATAATCTGCCAACAATTGGGATGTAACATTTAAGTTTGGTAGCTGGCAGGAGGGGGAACCCAGGAGCCATCAGTACCAAACACATACGCATTCCCCAAGTCAGAAGTCAGGGCCCTCAATTGCCTGTTAGGGTTTACACTCACCCAATGAGTATCCCCGTGCCCAAGGGAGGATCCCTGTGACCAAGTGTGTATTGAACCCAAGAAAGATACCATACCTGGGAGGGAGGACCCTCTTTTTTCTCTTTCCAATCTTCCTGAGTCTGGCTTTCTTTTGTCTGTTCTGGCTGGCTTGAGGATGATTGTGTAATTTTGGTGATTCTGCATATGAGTTAAATGTTCTTATATTTGCATTGAAAATTACCATTGCACCATGTACAGATGAATACATTCTAATAATTTAAAATTTTAATTTTTCTTTGCTTAGAATGACATTAAATAGTAAATAAAAAATACCATGACAAGTAGAGGGAAACTGGAATAAAGGGAAAAAAAACTTTATTAATGTCTTTAATGACACATTTTTCCTTCTTAAAACCCCACATTTTCATTTTTCACTGGACTACAGAAATTATGTAGCCAGCCCTAGGTGCTAGGTATTTTTTATTCCAAAAAAATTCTTGAGCTTTGATCTGGGATACAGTTAAATTACTTGGAAAAAGTTTTCTTCCTTCTGGTGTTGCTTTTACTATTGGCTTGATGGAACCAAAGCAGTGCTCAGTCTAGAGCTAATCATTCCCTCCTTCTGAAGCATGATCTTTCTATATACTCTACACAATTTCTTGTAAATCATGAGGTTTTCCCAGTCTGATTGGTAGCAACATGCACTATTCCCAGTCTTTCATGAGTGTAGGCACACTTACTTCTAATTCTTTTGTGAGGACTCAGGTAGTTTCCTCACACACATGCACTGATAAGTAAAAAAAGTCTGCTGAATATCTGAGGAAGACCCTCCACAGATCTCTGAAGTTCTCTCTCTCTGCAGTTCATTTGTCTCTGGTACTCTGTCCTGTGAACTCTAGCTGCCTTGACCTTTCTGGGCTCTCAGCTTTGTCTCAATTCATGGAGTCCACAGGGCTCCCTCTGGCTTCCCCCTCCCCACTCTGCAGCCTGGATATTTCCTGCAGGTAGTAAGCTAGGATAGTTGTAGGCGCTCACCTTATTTGTTTTCCTTCTCTTAGGGACCATGGTTTTTTGACGCCTGATATTCAGTGTCTTGAAAACTGTTATTTCATATTTTTTTGTCCACATCTTTTGTTGTTTAAAGTGGGAGAGTATGGGAGTGTATATCTGGTTCCCATTATTGCAACTTGGCCAGAACTGGAAGTCATATGGCTTTTTAGTAGTCAAGGAATGTCATCATATAAATCATTCTACTGCTATACAATGAAAATATTTTTTTTTTTTGGAGAAGGCCTTTGCTAGTTTTGATAGTAGAGACAAACATGGATTATCACAAGAGATACATAATGACATTTATTCCCGAGACTGCCGAGGGAAGCATGAAGTCCAAACTACAAAGAGAGAGTATTTTTTTTTTTATTAGGCCCAAAGAAATACAGTACTAAGCATGGAGGATATAAGCAACTTCCAGATTATGCTCACTCAAACTCTCTCTTTTCTCTGTGTTTATATCCATGACTCCCTCAGGTGCCCTTACACCTTCTTCTTTCCAGAGACACCTAGGAAAATCAGGATCACTTAGATTCACTTATCCACTTGAAAAAAAAATATTAGAACATTTTTCTACCTGCATTTTGTCTTAATGAATTAGCAATTGGAAGAATGTTAGGTTTGTCTGAATAATAACTCAGCAAATAGGAGTTTTAATTTGCCTAAGAATGGAACAAAAGTCAAATAAGCATCAGAATATAAAGCCAAGACTTTCTAACTAATTCCTTTAAAGTTTTTTGTTTTTGTTTTTAAATCGAAGAAGTCTTAGCCATTAAGACTAAGTAAATGAAAGCACATTAAATCTACCGGAAAACTCATCAACTGTTAGGAAAGCTCATTTCTTAATAAAGTTGTTTGCCCCAAATTTTTATCTTTATGTACACGTGATTGTAGATGGTGGTGGTGGTGGAGAAGCTTCCTCTGTAGAAATTTGGAGGCAATAGTCCAAGTTTAAAAAATGCTATTGAAAATTCTACATATTTGAGTTCATAAGTAAGCATTAATGGTGTTATATCCTTCTGCACTTGGTTTGCATGCTAGATATCAGTGGGAACTGAGGCTCCCAGATGAAGGACAGGAGGAATCTTCAAAACAATGACTTGGTTTAGACTAAGCATCCTTTATCTCATTAGGCGTATTACTCTTTAGATACAGTGCGTTAATTCTGAGAAGAAGACAGAAGGTACAGTGGAAAAAAGTTAGTTCAGCTATTCAGGTGTAGGCTTAGCTATCAATATGTTTGCTGGTGACAGTTTAGGCAAAAAGATAATCAATCTATGCTATTGTCTGGGATCTATTTTTACTTCACACCAAATACATTAACTGCTAGTGTACAACCTAACAAATGTAGGGAAGTTGATCTAAAAAAAATTCTGTTCCTTTGAATTTGAAGCAAACTTACTGCCCTCACCACCACCACCATCATTAGCAGTAGCAGCAGCCTTGACTATTTTTGGATAAATACAAGGCACATAAACTATCATATAGGCCAATGTAGTAACTTGATCCAGCAAAATGGAAGCACTTGAGAATACATGGAATAAGTCTATTTTAGAACTCTTCTTAAGTCACTGTTGCAGTGATCTAGATGTGATAGTTAACTTCTTAAGATGTGACCTCTATTTTGGCCTAATCTGGCACATTATACTATACTCAATTAGCCTGAGTTTGAAGGTCATGTGGACATTTCATTGCTCTCCAACAAGATGACATAAATCCAGCAGTGTTACAAGCTTTTCCTTTTCATTTTAATGAGATGCAAAGCCTTGAAGTCACATACTTTTTGAGGAACTAAAAATCAATAACAATTTGAATATTAGATTACTGAGTGATTTTATAAGAAATTTCTAAATTGAACTCAATGAAAATTAACTAAATTTTACACATTAAGATATAGAAAGCTAGCTGTTCTCTTTTTATTCTTTTCTTTGTATTTGTTCTTCTCTGGCACTGGCACACTATTGAGCTTTATATTTGGCTGTGTGACCAGTTTCTGGTTAAAATGCATTCCAATCATATTAATGACTTTGCATTTGATCTTGTATAATGCTTAAAGTGGCTAAAAAGACTACAATGATAGTTTTTATTCTTATAGCCTTAGCTAAAGAATAACACTTGGAGTATATTTGTACATATATGTACATACATGTGTGCATATATATTCAGTATATATATATACATATATACTGAATCACTTCAGTAGCACCAATTATATATATATACATATACCCTCACTTGTCTGTCAGGTTGTCATACTGTGGGGGCTTGCATGTTGCTGTGATGCTGAAAGCCATGACACTGGTATTCAGATACCAGTAGAGTCAACCATGGTAGACAGGCTTCAGCTGAGCTTCCAAACTAAGACAGACTACAAAGAAGAACCCAGCAGTCTACTTCTGAAAGGAATTAGCCAGAGAAACCTTTATGAATAGAAGTGGAACAGTGTCTGATATAGTGCCGGAAGATGAGCCCCTCAGGTTGGAAGGCACTCAAAAGACGACTGGGGAAGAGCTGCCTCCTCAAAGGAGAGTCAACCTTAATGATGTGGTTGGAGTCAAGCTTTCAGGACCTCCATTTACTGATGCAGCATGACTAAAAATGAGAAGAAACAGCAGCAAACATCCATTAGTAATTGGAACGTGGAAAGTATGAAGTATGAATCTAGGAAAATCGTCAGAAGAGAAGCAGAATGCATAAACATCAATATCCTAAGGCATTAGTTAGCTGAAATGGACTGGTATTGGCCCCTTTGAATTGGACCATCATAGAGTCTACTATGCCAGGAATGACAACATTAGGAGAAATGGTGTTGCATTCATTGTCAAAAAGAACATTTCAAGATATATCCTGAAGTACAACACTGTCAGTGATAAGATAATATTCATACACCTACAAGGAAGACCAGTTAATATGACTATTATTCAAATTTATGCACCAACCATTAAGACCAAAGATAAAGAACTTAAAGATTTTTACCAGCTTATGCAGTCTGAAATTGATCGAACATGCAATCAGGATGCGTTGATAATTAGTGGTGATTGGAATGCGAACGTTGAAAACAAAGAAGAAGGATCAGTAGTTGGAAAATACAGCCTTAGCGATAGAAATGATGCTGGAGTGCAAGGCCAATGACTTCTTCATTGCAAAAAAACTTTTTTCACTAACATAAGTGATGACTATACACATGGACCTCCTCACATGGAATACGCAGTAATCAAATCAACTACATCTGACTACAATGGAAATGCTCAATATCATCAGTCAGAACAAGGCCAAGGTCCAACTGTGGAACAGAACATCAATTGCTCTTATGCAAGTTCAAGTTGAAACTGAGGAAAATTAGAACAATTCCACGAAAGCCAAAGTAGAGCCTTGAGTATATCCCACCTGAATTTAGAGACCATCCCAAGAATAGATTGATGCATTGAACACTAATGACTGAAGACCAGATGAGTTGTGGAATGACATCAAGGATATCATACATGAAGAAAGCAAGAGGTCACTAAACAGACAAGAAAGAAAGAAAAGACCGAAATGGATGTCAGAAGAGACTCTGAAACTTGCTCTTGGACATCGAGCAGCTAAAGCAAAAGGAAGAAATGATGAAGTAAAAGAACAGAAGATTTCAAAGGGTGGCTCAAAAAGACAAAGTATTCTAATGACATGTGCAAAGAGCTAGAGATGGAAAACCAAAAGGGAAGAACACGCTTGGTATTTCTCAAGCTGAAAGAACTGAAGAAAAAATTCAAGCCTTGAGTTGCAATAGTGAAGGATTCTATGGGGAAAATACTAAATGATGCAGGAAGCATCAAAAGAAGCTGGAAAAAAAATACACAGAGTCATTATACCAAAAAGAATTGGTCAACATTCAACCATTTCAAGAGGTAGCATATGATCAGGAACCCATGGTACTGATGGAAGAAGTCCAAGCTTCACTGAAGGCATTGGTAAAAAAAAAAAAAGGCTCCAGGTATTGACAGAATATCAATGGAGATGTTGCAACAAAGTGATGTAGCACTGGAAGTGCTCACTTATTTATACCAAGAAATTTGTAAGGCAGCTTCCTGGCCAATGATCTGGAAGAGATCCATATTTATGCCTATTCCCAAGAAAGGTCATCCAACTGAATGCACAAATTATTGAACAATATCATTAATATCACAAGCAAGTAAAATTTTGCTGAAGATCATTCAAAAGCTGCTGTAGCAGTATATAGACAGGGAACTGCCAGCAATTCAGGCCAGTTTCAGAAGAGGACGTGGAACCAGGGATGTCATTGTTGATGTCAGATGGATCCTGGCTGAAAACAGTGAATAACACAAGGAGGTTGACCTATGTTTTATTGACTATGCAAAGTCATTTGACTCTGTGGATCATAACAAATTATGGATAACATTGTGAAGGATGAGAATTCCAGAACACTTAACTGTGCTCATGAGGAACCTGTACATTGATCAAGAGCCACTTGTTTGGACAGAACAAAGTGATACTGAGTGGCTTAAAGTCAGGACAGGTGAGGGTCAGGGTAGTATCCTTTCACTATACATATTCAATCTGTATGTTGAGCAAATAATCCCAGAAGCTGGACTATATGAAGAAGAACAGGGCATCAGAATTGGAGGAAGACTCATTAACAACCTGCGTTATGCAGATGACACAACCTTGCTTGCTGAAAGCGAAGAGAACTTGAAACACTTACTGATGAAGGTCAAAGACCACAGTCTTCAGTATGGATTACACCTCAACATAAAGAAAACAAGAATCCTCATAACTGGAACAATAAGCTGCATCATGATAAACAGAGAAATGATTGGGGTTGTCTAGGATTTCATTTTACTTGGATTTACATTCAACAGCCATGGAAGCAGCAGTCAAGAAATCAAAAGATGCATTGCTTTCAGCAAATCTGCTGCAAGGGATCTTTTTAAAGTGTTGAAAAGCAAAGATGTCACCTTGAAGACTAAGGCGCACCTGACCCAAGCCATGGTATTTTCAATCACATCATATGCATGTGAAAATGGGACAATGAATAAGTAAGACCAAAGAAGAACTGACACCTTTGAATTGTGATGATAGGAAAAAATATTGAATACACCATGGATTGCCAAAAGAATGAACAAATCTGTCTTGGAAGAAGCACAACCAGAATGCTCCTTAGAAGCAAAGATGGCGAGACTGTGTCTTAAATACTTTGGACCTGTTGTCAGGAGGTATCAGTCCCTGGAGAAGGTCATCATGCTTGGTAAAGTACATGGTCAGCAAAAAAGAGGAAGACCCTCAAAGAGATGGATTGATACAGTGGCTGCAACAATAGGCTCAAGCATAACAATAATTGTGAGCATGGTGCAGGACCAGGCAGTGTTTCGTTCTGTGGCACATATGGTTGTTATGAGTTAGAACCATGTTGACAGCACCTAACAACAAAAACAACATCTATGTGTGTGTGTATGTATGTATATATATATATACATACACAAAAAAATACTCTAGATTCTTAGCTAAAGAACAACACCTGGAGTATATATTGATATACATATATATGTATACTCATAGAGATAGAGAGAGAGCTTGTGCTACTGAAGTGATTCTGTTTTGCCTAGAATTTAATGGTCAATTCTATCTATCACCTATTACAACAAATTATTTCACTGAGATGAATATTTACTAGATGGAATGAATCAATCAGGCCGTAATTAAATGTCAGATTGGCATCAGCCAAAACAAGTAACAAAGAGATTCCAGAATGTCCATATGATGTTAAAATCAAATATACAGATTGTCATTTGGTTGTTCCTTGTTCTTGTTTTGTTTTGTAGATGATTAGTCTTTATCATGAAGACAATAAAGATGTGACTGAATCCAATTACCCATACTCCTTTTCAGAAACGGTGAATAAATGAAAAAAAAAAGTTACAGAGATCTTTATAGGAATACCAAGATTGGAATATTTTGACAAATTCCAATTTAAAAAAGCTTGAATATCTAAACCGATGGCATCTGGTGTCCCATATAAAGCTGAAGCAGTATTCTCTTTGATTCTCCTGATGGCTTGATGGACTATTATCAAAGACATCTACATATGTCGCTAACCACTATCTTAGATACTCACAGCACAAATTACCACCAGTCCAGCTGTTCATGACTTGAAGAAAATTAGAAACATGAAAAGATAATCAGAGAGCTGGACTGAGAAAATTGAATCTTCACTGAGACTATGTCTATAAGGGCAAAATAAGGTTTTGTTGCATGGATCCAGTTAATTTGATCAACATAGATATCTAAGTTAGATAAAAGAAGGCCTTTTCTCCCAAGTCCAAATTATCCCACATACCTTTCTTCAATGGTTAATGTTAAATTATCCATTTCATTTCATGTGTTTTTAAGATTGGACCATATCTATATTCCTAAGCAAGAGCATAGCCATAGGTGAATGCGATTGTACACAGTTGGTGTATTTTAGCAATTTTATCAGGCACAAAATAACCAGAAAAATGATTTAGATTGCTACATGATCAATTAAAATAATACTTCAGCAACCAGCTGTAATGGATTGAATTATGCCCCTCAAAATGTGTGTTGGCTTTGGCTAGGTCATGATTCCCAGTATTGTGTGATTGTCCACCATTTTGTGATATGATGTGATTTTCCTATGTGTTGTAAATGCCTTTGAGTTGTGGTGCTGGTGAAGAATATTGAATATGCCATGGACTGCCAAAAGAACAAACAAATCTGTTTTGGAAGAAGTACAGCCAGAATGCTCTTTAGAATTGAGGATGACGAGACTTCATCTCACATACTTTGGACATGTTATCAGGAAGGATCAGTCCTTGGAGAAGAACATCACGCTTGGTAAAGTGGAGAATCAGGAAAAAAGAGGAAGACCCTCAACAAGATGGATTGACACAGTGACTGCAACAATGGGCTCAAGCATAACAATGATTGTGATCACGGCGCAGGACTGGGCAGTGTTTCATTTCGTTGTACATAGGGTCGCTATGAGTTGGAACTGACTCAACTGCACATAACAATAAAGTGATAATGAAACAGGAATACAGGCAGTTATGTGAATGAGTCAGGACTCCATCGACAAGGTTAGATTGTGTCTTAAGTCAGTCTCCTGAGATATAAAAGAGAGAAGTGAGCAGAGAGACAATGGGACCTCATACTACCAAGAAACAAGAACCAGGAGAGTAGCTTGTCCTTTGGATACAAGGTCCCTGCACTGAGAAGCTCCTTGACCAGGGGCAGGGGCAACTGATGACAAGGCCCTTCCTCCAGAGCCAACAGAGAGAGAAAGCCTTCCCCTGGAGCTGGCATCCCGAATTTGGACTTATGGCCTCCTCAACTGCAAGAGAATAAATTTCTTTGTTAAAGCCATCCACTTGTGGTATTTCTGTTACAGCAGCAGTAGATGAGTAAGACAATCAGGCACATTTTGCCTCTTTCTCCCTTACCCCATGTAGCCCCATCAAACAAAAACAAGACTTTGCTGTCTCATTCAGAAAATACATACTGGTTTTATTTATATTTTTATATATACACACAGACCCGTATAGACACAGAGAGAGAGAAAAGTTAGGAAATTCTTGGGTTTAAGGTACCAAAGTTGTTACATAATTGTTTTAGTAACATTACTCACTTTGATATGATATTCTAAAAGTCTTCTGAAATTTTCTATATGAGGAATTTTGGCTTTAATTTTTTAATTACCAATTCAGACCATAGAAGAAGCAGATTGATTTGTTGTATTATTCAACATGGATTTAATATAAACGTTGCCATATTTTTCCAATTATATGACTATATATATTTGCCCATAAACCATCTTATGTTGAGTAATATGATGTATATCATTGGAATAATTTTAAATACTAGCTTCCATTTTTTTTATTTCTGTGATACTCTATAATGTTTTAACTGAGGGAAAAATCAGATCAAACAGTGAAGAGTGTTCAGGCCTGCATGTACCTTCTCACTAGTCAACTTTAAAAAGAAGAGGGAAACCATAGAATAGACATTTAAACTTAGTATTAAACTAAGTCACTAGTGTGATTTGAGGATTTATTAAAGTAGAGAAAGTCAACTCTCTTACTATACTAAACTTTTAATTAAGTTCTTTAATTGTGCCCAAAGGGTGTGCAATGATGGGTACCTTTTATAAATTCAAAAAAAGAAATATATAAACCAACATAATTGATGATTATAATTACTGGTGATCACCTAACTTTAGTCTATTATGTTTTTATATGTTCTAGCTGCTTAAAGCAGAGGAACAGAAACTGCCTCCCTGGAAGCCACATGATTTGCCCTTACAAGTTATAAAGAATTTTAGCTTCATCCCACCCCTCCATCTCTTCTTTTCTACCTGAGGAAGTGTAACAACTTGTACATGAGACAGTAAATAGTGTATTAACAGCCACAGTTCATAATGTGACACTGTAGGGACAGGCTTGGCTCAGAGCTGCTGCCCGGGGAACACTCAGAGCCCTATAACACAGAGGACACAGGTAAAATCCTAGCTAAGGGCAGTCAAAATATCAGCAAGACAGGATGAAAAGTTACAGTCTCTCCAGTGACTAAGCCCCAATGCCGAAAAGAACTAAAGCTGTAATGCTGCATCAGCAGCAGTGGGAAAAAAAGTATAAAACATCAGTGCCCTCAGAAGTTTGGGTCCTGCCTCTTAGCCATAGTGCACAGCTTTAATGACAACACTCTCATTAGCTCAGCCTTACTGGACTATTTCAAGCATTCATCATCTTACGTGGCTAACAGCATAGTTCATGCAAAATTAGTGGAGGAGGGAATGAGGAGGATTAAAAAGGTCTTGGTGCTTAAGGGAGTAAAAAGCAGGTTGTCCCGAGCTCTTCATCTAGTCCTCTACATTTATTAAGGGCAAAGCCATTTATCTTTCTACTCATAAATGGAACAGATACAGTATCTCTCCCCCGGGCACCAGGAGCCACTGGGGAAAGCTAGATTAGGCCTAGAGAACTGATGCAACCTACTGCGATGCATTACTTCATGGAGCAATAAGTTAGCAACACGCTTTGATTCCAAATATTTTTATAAATACGGTTTGTCACACAGTGAGAGAAACTAAAGACAAAACGATCGTCATTGCCATAACTTTATTGTCTGAGCTGTAAGCATTGTGCTAGGATTTTCATAAATGGGCATTCTAAACACAAGTGACATGGCTGAAAGCTTGCTTTTTGCAGGGTACTTGTGAAGAGAACAACAAACCACAAGGCTGGAGAGAAACAATATTTGATCTGTAGACATACATTCTTTTTTATTCAAATCCCGGTTAGTTGCCCACTTCTTGCCACTTTAGTAGTCGCTATCATTTTTCATCTGTAGGCTAGTTCTGCCTTGGTTTCTGAGCAGCGAATGTATTGTTCGGCTTGGCCTGTGCTGGCTGGAACATACTAATTTGTCCTACTACATTTTTAATTTCAGGATTGATTTGTTGGCTTTGCAACTGACTGTCAGAATAATTCATATACTTAGTATTAAAAATAAGTGTGTGGTGGTTTTATTAATGTACTCTTAAAGAATAATGAAAACTTCAGATCTGCTCTAATGAATTCTGATGAAGTGAAATGCTGAAGAATGATGTTCTCTGGACGTGCTTATTCATCATGCTTATTCCTCACTTAAGAAAATAAAATATCAGCCCAAAGAGCCAAAATCTCCAACGAGAATCTAGAGACCCACAGTGAATTAGTATTCTTATCTCCATGTATTAAGTCACTATTCAAGAAATGGGAATTTCAGATTTCCACTTGTGTTTGGAGCTCAGCATAATAAGGCTAAAATCTCTATTTGTTCTTAAACTCTTCATCTCCTATTTTCCTGCTATCCTGTTCATTGGCAACATGAGTATATTTAGAATGTATTTCTGAATGTAGCTTGCTAATTTTGAGAACACACAGCTACTGTGTTTTAGTATTGCTATGATACTGTAGACAGGACACACTGTTCATGTAAACCATGCTCAAATTATTGCACTGAAATTAATATCAAGAATGACAAGAATTATGGAAAAAGCCTGCTTTTATTTTTTATTCGGTTGGTCATTTTGGCAGAGTGAGTATATCCACAAATTTTAAAATCTCTCTCTGTGTGTAAGCATATTTTTAAAAAGGAAAAAGGGCTTTTGTGATGGGTATATTGATCTACTGATAAGTTTTATTCCACTGCACCTCTGTAAAAGAAGGTACGCTGGGCACTGTGCCATCGCCACACCTCTATCATATTTTATTCTGTACATTCTAAACTTAATTTGGTAGAAATTTTATAACCGTGGTACCGTCTGAAGCTAAATTCCCATTCAAATGATCAGAGAAACCAATCACCTCCTACCTCCAGACACATTACCACCAAAAACAACAAGAGAGATTAGAATTTAGCAATGGTCAGTAATAAAGCAGTTTTATCTTGCTCTTCAGAAACAGTTAAATCTTTTGGTTGCTGGGAGGCAGCTAGCTTTGGAATCAGCTCTACCTGGGGTTGAAACTCAGCTCTACCTGAGGGCGAAACCCAGCTCTGACACTTAGTAGCTGCATCAACTTGAATGAGCTGAACTCTTACTGCCTCACCGTAAATGGAAACAACGGCGACTACAGGGTTGTTGTTTTGGATGGAATAAAAATAATTGCCTGGCATGAAGTAGGTGCTTCCATCTGTGTAGCATTTTTTACAAAGCATTACATTTTCTAAACAGTTTCTCAAATAATACTGAGTAATGTTCCCAGCAACCCTTTGAGGTAGGTAGGTCAGAAATTATTATTGACCCATTAGGAAACTAAGGCCCATAGCCAGTCACCAGGAGAAGTTTGGTTAGATTTCAGGTTACTTGCTCTGAGACTGGTACGTACTGTCAGGTTTTGGAAGAAAATTTTTTTCTGGCGTCAAACTAACCAATTTTTCTTCAAATAGATGTAAAAATACATGAACATCTATGTATATTATTTAGGTACACCTTTTCCTCAACAATTCAGTAAGTTTAAAAAATCACAATGTTTAAATTCCTTGTGTAATGGTCTAACAGCTTTAAATTTATGTGAACTGTTGTATGTAAAACATTGTTATAAAAAATAAATTCTGGGGGAGAATCCAAACCAAAGTAAAACAAAATTTCTCAGCACCCTTCCTTCCGAGAGAACTCAAAGCAATAGAACACCAATGCAATAAAGAATGAATAAGTAAAAATAAAGAATATATAAAGAAAGGCTAGGCACTTGCCCAGGGTCACTCGGCTCATATGCTGTGGTGCCAAAAGTCAAACTCGTGGGTTAGATTGCAAAGTCAGTGTTTGTTTCAGTATAAACACAAACGCTTATTTCTTCCTCCTTGCAATCTATATGCTAAGCTGGAAGCCTAAAACTATCTAGAAAGAGGTCACTATGTACAAGTGAAAGCAGAAGTGCCAAAAAGTAATAGATTCAACTACCTTAGAAATAAAATTAGAAGCATTACCTTAGATTTAAAATTAGAAGTATTGAGGAAGTTAGCAACAGGTGCAAATTAGATGTGTTAGCACAGGCCCATAGTTCTAGATATTTGATAAGCTAAGTTAAGAGAAAGGCTAGAGCTTAGAAATTCATATTATATCAACGGAAACTGGGAACTAGTTTCCTGTATTAAATTTGGCACTGCTTCCCAAGGAAAGTGTGAACAGGCCCGGGTTAAATGCACACTATAGCTTAATCAAGAAAATATTAAGAAGTAATCTCACAAAGCAAAAAAACTGGGTTCTAGTACTTTATGTTGCAAAGTATTTTGAATTATGATTAATTTTTATTTTTAATGAAATCTGATATACTTTGAATACTTACATTTAAAAGGTTTGCTAAATTCCTACAGAAGATTTTTGTATAATAGTGCCCTTTGTTTTTTGCAGGAACACATCTACAATTTCATCATATGCCAATGAGTGAAAAATAGCTCCTTTACACGTATGGTTTCATAGCCAACTTTGAAGGGAGATATCTCCTTACCATACCTATGAAGGAAACCCTGGTGGTGTAGTGGTTAACCAAAAGGTCAGCAGTTCGAATGTACCAGGCACTCCTTGGAAACTCTATGGGACAATTCTACTCTGTCCTGTAGGGACGCAATAAGTCAGAATCGACTCAACGGCAAGGGATTTTTTTTTTGTTTATACCTATGAATCTCAAAATATTTTATGATTCACGGGAATTTCACAAAGCCCTATGCTTGCAATGGGAAGGTATTAATGTACCCATTTATAGAAAAGGAGTTATCCACAGTTGATGTGAGCCAGCATCCCTAGAACCAATCAGTAGAAGATCATCAAATTCACTGAAGCCTCCAGACTAACTGTCCACAGAGTCAACCATGATGAAAGTGCAAAGCACATGTCTTTTTCTGATCCCAAGTCCTTTCAGTATTTTATGGATCGGAAAGCGTTAAAATTCTTTTCCTTACACTGTTTTTTGCATTCATGATGTCAGTCTTAGCAAAAGCTAATGAGTTTTCCTACTAGAAAGAGCCATCAGAAGAGAAACCATCTCCTCACCAAAATGGCTTGGCAAACATTTTATCTGTATTTGTGCTACCATTGCCTCCTGGCAGAGGCAGTGGATACAGTGAAGGGTGTGACAAGCTCAAATGCTGCTTCATTTAAAGTAGAAACTCATTTACCTTAGGCGGTACACTTATTTACTTGTGAGCTGTTTTAAATCTCTAGAAGGGAGTTTAAACACCAAAGGGAGGCACCTGGTTCAATTTTAGTTGCTTCTTCCAAGCCTACTGCCTATGAAGGGAGTCCAGAAGAGATAGCAGTGCCATCTACTTTTGGTGAGAAGAGTTGCGTACTTACTCTCCCCCCTTTATATCTACCTGATCCCCTTAAAGTTAGTAGGTTCCACGTCAGGATGGGGGAAAGTGTCTGTGTCTAATGTATTGATTGCCCTCTAGTGGATGGAGTGTAAAGATTTCTTGTTCATATGTGAGGAACCTAAATAGTAATTGCGGAATAGTCAAAATACTGCTCCTTATTTTCAAGGGGCAAACTTGGCAGCTACTTTTGCTTTGCCCTCTTTGAGCACATCTTTAAATCAATCCACTCCTTCACCATACTTTCTGGGTAGCTTTCTCTTTTTCCAGATTATCAAAAACAACCAGTATTTTTTTCAAGTTTATGACATACGTGGAGCTGTGACTGAATCGGTGATGGGTGAGTCTAATGCATGGTCTCTGGCTTTACGGAGCTCAAATATATCATGGGCCTGATAGGTACACATGAAAAAAAAAAAAGAATACAAAATGTCCTTTACTGGTATCAAATGCCAAATATATCCTTTAGATGAGAAAGGCCATGGAGTTTCAGTAGCAAATGATCATTCCATCATTTCACCCTCCCTCCATTATGTAACCCTGCCAGATCTTAACAGAAGTTTCCCCATAGATGACAGTAGAGCATTAATGGGGTCATGCATTGAGGAAGCCATACAGCTAGGATCTTTAATAGCTCTGGACTCCAATGATATTTTTTAGCTCTGAAGACTTATTTTAATGGAAGAGAGATTGTTGAATCCCACCTCTTAGTGCAGCCATGATTCTGTAAGTCTCTGTAGGTAAGTTAGATGCTTCTAATATGAAAATTTGGAGGGTAGGTTTATTAATATACTTATCACTAATTAAATAAAAGCTGGAGTGGTTCAGGTTGGAGTAGAGTGAGGGATGCTATGTATACCAGTTGAACCAGCAAAGTATATGAATAAAGTTACCCAAATATTTTCCTATGAAATTGCCACCAATTTCCTTTTCTTCCCCACTCTTCCATGACCTGGCAAACCCCTTTCACCCTTCTATCATAGCGCTTATATTGTTGAATCATTATCGTTTACCTCTCTCTCTGCTTCACTAGACTCAGATCTTTTTTGTATCTCCTTCAGAGTGTAGAACAATTATGAGCAGAAAGTAGGCCTATACTTCAATAAAACAATCATTGAATAAATGAATGAAAAAAAGCAGAAATTTCAGGCATCTGTGGAGATATTTTTGCTTGTGGGCACTTAATTACATGTCTCAAAATGTAATATGTAGAAGGCTATTTTACCTTCCTAGCTGTTTATGTAATTTGTTTGTTGTAACTGTGAATGCATAAGTGGCTCTACTAAAACTCAGATCAAAATTGTGCTCTTTCTATTAGCCACTGAGAGTGGACTATGTTCTCACTGTGTTTCAAAGTGTACCAAATAGGAACAAAGCCAAATTAAGCCATGCAGTAAATTATCTAATGATTGAGCTGATGAAACTGATGACCTTTTTTATAGAAATTTTAATGCCAAAATTCCTCCAGAAAACAGTGTCGTTATGCTAGTCTAATGAGAAAAGTGATCTGTATAAGATTAGGAAACTTAAAGAAGTAAAAGTTACGTGCTTTGAAAAATAAGATTTTTGTTTAAAATATGAAAATAGTAGATATGGAAGCAAAGAAAATGCCATCTAAGAGCTCATAGTTGTGACTGCAAAGCAAGTGCCTGTAGTAATGTTACAAGTATTGTTTATCAACCAACTTTAATGAAAATGAACTGGAAAAGAGAACCGTTTGTTGGGTACCTCTGATAATTAAATGCATAGGAACATAAAACAGCCAAATAATATGAGTAAGAAGGCAGAGCTTTAAGAAAGAAAGGGAAAAAAATTTAGGTAGGGAAATAGAACATGAGATTGATGCCTTAGAAAAAGAAAATGTGTTTCTGACCTTTATTTTAAATCCCCAAAAAAATGCTTTTCAGGGAAAAAAAAGGGGGGGGGGACAGAAAAAATGAAACTCCACAAAACAAGTCTATAAAATCTCACAATGAAAAGAGATTGTTTTAAAAGTGATAAAAATTCTTTAAGCATGTTTTCTCTATATTACCCTGATTGGTGAGCATAATATGGACAACAGGCAGGACAAGGAGGAACCCCTGGTGGCACAAAAAGGTGGTGTCTCTGTTCAGACTCTGCACTTGAGTATATCCTAATTGGGGGGGGGGAAGAGAAATAACCAGTTGCCGTGTAGTAGAATCCAACTCATGGTGACCCCTTGCGTGCAGACTAGAACTGCTCCATAGCGCCCCCATTTTCACTAGATTTATTGAAAGATAATTCACACCTTTAAAAAGTTCAACGGTTTTTAGTGGATTCACTGAGTTATACGCCATTATTCCAATCAATTTTAGAACGTTTTCATCACCTCAGAAAGAAATTCCACACTCCTTAGCTACCCCCACAGATCCTCCCGTCCTCCTCAGCCCCAGGCTGCCACTTTCTGTCTCTACACATTTGCCTTTTCTAGACATCTCATATAAATGGAATCATATGCTATATGGCCTTTGCAATTGCCATCTTTCACTTAGCACGATGTTTTCTAGGTTCGTCAATGTTGTATCAGTACTTCATTCCTTCTAATTGCCAAATAAGATCCCATGGTTGGGATATTATTTTATTTACCTATTTGTCTGTTCCTTAGGGTTTTCAAGGAAGCAGAACACCAGGGCTTTCTTCTGAGGCACCTCTGGGTAAGTTTGAACCGCCAATCTTTTGGTGAGTAGTGGAATGCTTAACGATTTATACTACCCAGGGACTCCTGTTAAAAGGAAAAGAGGTGCCTTTCTTTTGATTTCTAGTCTCAGCAGGTCCAGATCACTCACTGAGGTCACTATATTAAGAAACATATGGAGGATTGCAAGGGTGGTGCAGGACTGGGCAGTATTGTCTATCTGTTGTGCATACAGCCTCTATGAGTCAGAACTGAGTAGGCAGCACCTAACAACAATAACATATTAAGAAAAACAGTCAAGAACCAAAATTGTCAGATCTCTGACCACTGGCCTAGAATTACTGCAGATATCCAGCTGTTTCCTTACAGCAATGCAGTACTGAAAGAAAAATACAGGCATTCAAACAATTATTTAAAAAACCAAAAAAACCAAACCCAGTACCGTCGAGTCGATTCCGACTCATAGAGACCCTATAGGACAGAGTAGAACTTCCCCAGAGAGTTTCCAAAGAGCACTTGGTGGATTCAAACTGCTGACCCTTGGGTTACCAGCCGTAGCACTTAACCACTACTCCACCAGGGTTTCCAAATTATTATTACTAGGTGATAATTTGGTTCCAAATCTCTGAGCAGTTTAAGATTAAATGTGTGTTGAATGCCTTTTTTTCTCCTCTAGCTCCAGAGCTAGACTGGAAACACTTGGCTTGCCTATCTTCCTCAGTATGCTTTAAGTTTCAGGAAGGCAGAGACTCTGGTGATTTTGTTCACTGCTATTCCTCACATCCTAGAGAGGTTGTCAGCACATAGTTGGTACATACTAAATACTGCTTGAAGTAAATGAAGAAGGACAGCCCAGTGGCCTCCTGCCCTACTTTTTTCTTGGGCCTTCCTTGGATCCTGCTGTGGGAAGATAGGAGGGCATCTTTTATTATGAGCTCATCTTGTAACATCAGCTGCTCATGGGAGGGAAGGGAGCAGTGAGAAATTCAACAAATTCAATAACAAGAGCCAACAGATTGCTGACCCCAGTTAAGTTAGACTCAAACCTGTTGCCATGAAGTCTATTCTGACTCACAGTGGCACAGCGACTCAGGACGCTTTTATTCCATCCACAAAAACTACGCCTCTCTATTCTGTAGCCTTGTTTTGTTCTTGAAGGCATAAGGAACAGGCCTGTGGAAAGGTAGAAAGCCTTGTGTTTTCTAGAGGTTAGAGTGTGTAGCCACCTAGTTTAAACTAGACCACACTTGATAAGCAAAGTTGCTGAATAGGCCTAACTACTGTGAGGCCTAGTAGCTACATGTCAAATGCTCTACTACTTGAAGTCCAATCAAACCCATTGATCATTTTCTATAGTTGGCCTAATGCTTTCCTTTTCATGATGTGTAAAACATGCCAACAAATCAATATTGGAAAAAATAATTAAGTTTGTGTTTTCTGAGAAGAGTACTTAGAGAAAGAATACCAATGTCCATAGTTAGATACCAGTGTAAATGCAGCCAAAACATCTCTCTTAAAGCCTCCTCCTGGTTATTTAGTGCAAGTACAGTGTTTCTGTAATTGTGGTACATTTCTTCAATTTCAAAAATACCTGGACTAAATGCAGGGTGGTGTTGTCAGTTCAAAAATGCTAGGTTCATATGTAGATGATATGATTCTACAGGAACCCTAAGAATTTCTTATTGCATTTTCAATAGTGGTTGGAAACAGAGCAGCATGAAATGATATACGGCCTTCTTAGTGTGAATTCATTTGAACCCCAGAGTGACCTTAATTTTCTTGTTGGGATCCTAACATTGGAGCTCAGTCAAATGAACCTCAGGGATCACAATTGTGAGAGTATTCTAGCTATTAAGAAGATCCTTCATAAAACACCAAAACAAAACAAATATCAACCAGATTTTAATAGTTTGAGCATCAGACTTACTAATTGCTCAGTTTAGTATTCAATTTAAAATAAAGTGTACATCAGGGAGTTTGGGAATGTTTCCATTCATTAAATGAGAGTTTGAAAAGAAATAGGACAAGGATTCTAAGTCTGAGGCCTTACGGCAGTTTTTTTGTTTATCGTCTAGACTTGTCATCTCACCCTTGACATGGTGAGGCCTACGGCGAGGAAATAAGATGGCAGGGGAGCAGATGTGTTGATGGGAATAAAATGCAGGCTGTGCCTTCAGGTTTTCAGAAATTTCACTAATGATGAACTGTGAGGGGGCATGTCCAATGGGTGAAGAGAGAGAACAACTTTATGTAGCATAGTGGCATGTATATAAAAAAGAGCCTTTTTTCTTTCTCCACGAAGCTCTAATAAGAAGTGCATAAAAACAAAAACAGTAAAAACAACAGCAATAACAGAAACAACTACTACCATTTATTGCATGCTTACTGTGTGCCAGGCATTGTGACAAGAGATTCCCAGAAATGGTCTTATTGACCGCGTTCAACTGCATCCTGGTAGATTTAAAATAGGTGTGTCCTCTCAATCTATTCTCATCACCAACCATCACACATAGACATACAGGTGGTGCGCCTCAGGAGTTACAGTGGCAGAGGCTTTGTGATACAAATAGAAAGTAGACAATTTCAGAAATTTTGTTAGAGTGGTGACTTTGAACATTGCGTTATGTGTATCTGTCCATCTACTTAATTGTTTTTTTTTTTTTTGCCCACCTATATCTGCTAGGCATTGTAAGAGTAACTCAGATTGAGTAATTCAGATTAATAAAACACTCTCAACAGAGTTGAGAAGCTAGTGAGTAAAGCAGGTATCAGATTAATAAAACACTCTCAACAGAGTTGAGAAGCTAGTGAGTAAAGCAGGGGCAGTTCTACTCTGTCCTATAGGGTTGCTATGAGTTGGAATCAGCTAGACTGCAATGGGTTTCCCACAGGATCAAGAAGAATATTTTATGGCTGTGTCTGAGATCCTTGCAGAACTTAAATTCTGACATGTAACAATGAGAAATAGTACATATAACCATAAGGAACGGAAAGAATGAGTGTGGGGGAAGGTGTAGGGAAGGAGGCAAAGCTTACTGTGGGCTGAATAAGAAACATACTCATTCTGTAAGTTCCAAATTGGACCGTTATTATGGCGTAAAGGATTTGCTTTTTATATCTTCTTTCTTGGGCACAGATAGTGACATGAGAACATGTCCATAAGCTCTTTATTGTAGCTGTTGTTAGTTGCCGTCAAGTCTATCTCAACTCATGCCGACCCCATGTGTGCAAAGTCCAGCTGCTCCACAGGCTTTTCTAGGCTGTGACATTTTGGAAGCAGATCACCAGGCCTGTCTCCCAAAGCTCCTTTGGGAGGGTTCGAACTGTCAACCTTTCCACTTGTAGTTGAGCACTTAACTGTTTGCACCACCCAGTCACTGAAACTCATGGTACTATCACAGAAATGGATTCATTTGAAAGCTCGTTGATTGTTCTGCCTGTGCTCCCAAACAAAAATACTTTCATCCACCTCACAACCACTTCACTTTTTCACTAGAATGCTTCCCATAAGCATAGTGGTTAAGAGCAATGGCTGCTAACCAAAAGGTTGGCAGTCCGAATTCACCAGGTGCTCCTTGGAAACCGTATGGGGCAGTTCTACTCTGTCCTATGGGGTTGCTATGAGTTGGAATCAGCTAGACTGCAATGGGTTTCCCACAGGATCAAGAAGAATATTTTATGGCTGTGTCTGAGATCCTTGCAGAACTTAAATTCTGAAATGTAGACTATCCCAAAACTTTTCTTCCTCTTTGTTCAGTGACAAGAATCCCAGGTGGAATATCAGTGCCTGATTTCATTTCATGAACTGTAGTGGATGCTTGCATGATATTCAGATTCATAGTCTGAAACCTCTCATTGCTTTCATATGGATTCTTTCCCCAAAAGATCTCTTCTCTCTATTTTACTTCTAAAGAAAAAATTTATAAGCCAATGGCACCATCTCAAATTGGAGTTCAATGCAGCAAAGAAATCATACCCACAACGTAAGAGTGCTTTGCTGATGTTTCATGCTTGGCACGAAGCACCAAAGTTACAACTCCATCAAGCCTTTGATCTACACTTTAAAAACACAAGGTACCTTTACAGACCCAAACTTCAATAGCCACTGAAGCAAAACAAAACAAAGCCAAAACACCCTCTAGAATTTACCCCTTGGGATATATATGCATCCCTTCCTTTTAGTTAGACAGTTTTCTCCCTTCTGATTCTTTTGCGCCATTTCAGAAATGTGTCTCTCAGCTTTTTAAATCTGGAGGAAAAAAATCAGTACCTCTGCAAATTAACTAGTGCAAAGGGAAATGAAAGAAACATCGTCTTCCCTGATACTTGGCTCATTTAAAATTCAGCTGTTTATCAGGTTCCCTAGGACTCATGCCCTGCAAAAGATACATTTTTCCCTCTGCAGTTTCATACACAGAGCAGTGGCTTGAAGCGTTTCCCCAAAGCAGAACAGGATACCTAAGGAGTTCAGAAGCAACACTGCAGAGATCTTCTCCAGCTTCTGCTGCAGAGAGAACAAAGGCAGAGGGACCATAGTGGTTTAACCGTGCATCATCGGGAGTAAACACGGTTAATTCTCAAAAACACGCAAAACATTGTTGTCTTCCCATGAAAAAGTGAATGAATGCTGAACATTAATACATTTCAAAAAAAAAAAAACACAAAAGAGACTGTACATTACAGGAGGAAATGGTGCATAAAGTAGAAAGTGTCAACGACTCCTGGGAAAAATTGCAAGTCTATGGCAAAGGAAGAAGAAAACTGATTTTTGTGGTTTTGTAGCTGTATTCACAGCATCAGGCAGAACTGTTCTAATGTTAAAACACCCCCTAATACCCCACGAGCCCATGCTTTTCAGATTGTAAAACTTAGTAAACATGCAGGACTAGAAAGATTCAAGTGTTCTATCCACACAGCTGATTTACAGCGACTGGCTATAATAGAGAAAGTATCGTCTTGTAAGCCTTAGGGCATCTCAGAGTGGGGAAAAACCAAGGAGTCTTTTATTTCTCCTTTACTTACTCTTACAAGGAGGATAGGGCTAAGTAAAGGAAAGAACGCAAGGAGCCTGCACGGAAGGAAAAAATCATGAAACCCTATTCCCTGACTTCTCTGATTTCTGACTGCTGGTTTTTCTATCATTATTCAGAATATAAATATTCAAACTTTTGAATATTTATGACCTTTTCCCCTGGTTAGGAAAACTAGTTTTATTATGGAAAGTGAGACGTGCCTATAGAAATTACCAAACGAAATGAAGTGCATTCTAAATCCCTTACAGCTAATCTCATTATAAATGTGAACTTTTCTTCAATGATGGCAGGCAAGAACATATTTAAAAATAACAATTTAAAATATTAATAAATACATGTCCCCACAAACAGTGAACTCTGGGTGCCTCAATTATTGGGAGTGGCCAGCACAGGGCTGAAGAGGTTGAACTCAGGGCAGATGTGGGTTAATGTGGTAAACAGGGCAATCAGCTCGGCAGAAAGCAAAACCCCAAGTCAAACAGAACAGGGCCCTGCAGAATTGTTACAATGTTAAGTCATGTAAACGGAATGAGAGGCCTTTGGAAAGGTCTCATACTCCGAGTGTTTTTCTCTTCTGTGCTACAAATCCCACAAAGGCTACTTGGAGGTGGTATATGACGTTTGCCCCATTTGGCTTGCTGTACCTTCTCTCACTTTTGTGATAACAAAAACCCTTTAATGCATCTTAGCTGCAGATGTCCTCTTGCTTTGGTATCTCAAAAGGAACAGCTAAAAAATCTGCCAGAGGCACTGCTTGCCCTGCAGGTTTGTTCTCTTATCATCCATTTTAGCTGATATATTTGTACACCTTATATTTCTGTACCATAGCTCATTTCATCCAGAAGGGATTTTGAGGAAATGCATGTTGTGTCAAGGGAACAAAGGACAAATTGGACAAAATGAGACTAATTTTATGATGCAGGGGATGTGGCAGCTGCAGTAAAGAAAGGAGCCATCACTGAACAGTAAGTTATAAAACCCCAAACCACTGCTTTTGGAAACTGTGTTTACACCTTACATTGAGAATGTACTCATGGTGCCCTCTGCCCTTTAACAGCAGTATCACGTCTTCCTGATATGTTGCTTTTTCCCTGAAGAATCAGGCCACATAAACCCGGAATGTTCTATACTTAAGCAGCACCTTTCATCTGACAGGCTAAATCCCCCTTACAACCTCTGGTTCATTAACTCTCATAATACCTTCCTGAGGTGACATGTATAAACCCCATGGTTTATAGATGGGGTAACAGAAAAGTCACAACACAGTTAGCTGACTTGCTCAGATGTTACAATATATCTTTTCAACAATAGCAATTGATTGTAGAGCTCTGGGCTCCAAGGATGTAGACATAACAATTCCCAGGGAAGTGTCCTGTGAACTTGAAATGCCACTGAAATGGCATGCATGCAACTACAAGGGGAAAAAGAAATGCCGTTCTGTATCAACAACATTAAACAAGGGGAACCTTTGACTATATGCATGAGGTTGACATTATTGTGTCCTGAAAACATTTTCTCAAGTAAAGAGTGACATCAATACAAGTAGTAGCATCTAGTACTCTCATTCTGATGAGTACAAATGGACAGAGAAAGAGTTCAGAAGCATGCGAGGTCATGGCATGGATGTGAAGTTAGTACTCAATCCCAGAGGCAGCATCTGAGCCACAGTAGAGGTTCAGAAAAAGGAAAGTAAGAGCCATTATGTTAAATCCCAAGTCCAAGAGTGAAGTCAATTTAAGAACCAAGGGGAGCATATTTGTATAAAAGACAGAAGGCGGCATTCAATCATGAGTTAGACCAGATGCATTTCTTCCCCATTACCTGAGAGGCTTAAATGTGAATACTGCATATATAGTGGCTTGAACCCTTTTGGTCTCTAATGTTGTTGTCGTCATCATTATGCTCCTTAGCATTAGAGTAAGAGAAAATAACCCAGGGTTCTACTGGAGAATATCCTGCAAATTTGTGGACCAAAGTGAGAAAATTCAGCACCCTGTATATGATAACAGAACAACAAGGGCCCGTGCATTCTGCTGATAACTTAGTGGGCATTCCACTTCTCTGGAAGGTGCAGCAACATTCTCTTAACCACCAGCTCTCATCCTCTTCTAGGTTCTGTTCTGCACAGCAGAGAGAGAAGGTCTAAACTGGCAACTGTGGATAGGTTGCTTGGAGAGAATAATCGTCCTACTGCAGCCAAGAAAGAATAGGAGAGAGTTAGTGAAGCTGCCTTGATCCTTAGGGAAAACACATTCCCTTGGGTGTGTGTGTGTGTGTGTGTGTGTGTGTGTGTGTTGGGGGTATGGGGAGATAGGGGAACAGAGAAATAGAGGATAATTGAGCTCATAATTAATATGCCAGAGATGGCAGTACAGAACTGGCTCCCGAAGGAGCCATCTAGTGGAGTGGACAAGAGAGTTTATCACATGTTTGTTACCCTGGTGTAGTTTAATTCATTTCACATGTATGAGCTGTTTATTCTCATCCACGTTATTGACATATTACCTCCCAATAGGGTGATAAGTCTATGAATATTTAGAGGTAAAACCTTTCTTTGAGCCCGGAGTTTTGTCTGGCATGGGGATAAGTATAAAATGATTTCACCAAACTTCTAAATTTAGTTCTATGTTTGATGTGAGAAATTCTTCCAAAGGATTGAGGCCGATGCTCATAGGGGACTGAAGCAGTTTATGCTCTTCCCTTTTTGTTGTATTGTTTGGTTTGCATTCACCAAGGAGTCATTTGAGAGTGATTTAGAAAAGTTATGTCTCCAGTGTCAGTGTTGCCTCTAGTGGCATTTGACATCTTAGTAACATTCTGGAATAGGCCCAAATACGAGCTCTGCCCCACACCGGAGCAAATTTCTTATGCCTTGAGTGCTTACTAGACAAAACAAAACATTCTGACCAGTCTCATCAGTGACACATATACTTACTATATGCCATCTTGATTACTTTTTTTCTTCATGCTCTTTAGGATATGACTTATTTGAAGGATAAGTAAATAAAGTATATCCCCTCCCTTAAAATTCAATTAAAGGAGAAACAAACCGGGGCTTAATAAAAAAAAAAAAGAAAGAAATTTGTTGTTAAAGCCAACTCTCACGGAAACACTGATGTTTACTGAGTTTATTCCATCACTCTCTCAGATCTTTGCTTGCCTCCTGCCTTCCTGTGAAAGCCTCAAGTGACAGTGATTCTCTGGAAGGGGCAGGAATGCTGAGTATCAACACAAGAAAAGCACTGACAGAATTTCCTGACTCGCTCTCACCTAATTTGGTCCAGTGTTGGCAGGTATCCTGCAATTCTCAAATTTATAGTACAGTTTCCTTTATTTTTCATCTCTTTGACTAAAAGGTGATCTGTTAGCAGTGTACTGACTCTTGAATTTTGAAAGAATTTTACCCTAACTTATCATAGACTTAAGAATTTGGGTTCAAGAACATAAAATAATTGAGATAAAATTTAATGACCCCTTGGTGGTGCAGAATTTAAAAATCAGAGAAAAATGCAGAGTTCTTACAGAAATCAATCCCCTTTTCTATCTCCTGCTCCTCTGACCCTCTCCTATCCCAGCTGTACCATCGGAATTTTTCTAATGTGTTTCCTGAAGTGGTTGGAGTTCAGCAGATTGGTACTATCATTTCTTTACCAAAGGACGTTGCTAATAAGTTTCCATTTTTTTCCCAGCTGACTCTTAATGATACATTTTCACATTATCAGTCGCTAACACTCCAGCAGCAGGACTTAAAATATCTTGACTGGCCCTGTACTCACTGTTGCACACTGGCTGTGCTTCATTAAGGAGCTCAGATACCTCCAAGTGCATCGTGGGACTGCTGAGTCTATACGGAACAAAGGAACCTGCAGGAGCGTGTCTAGCCTCTTGTTGCTGAAGAAATTGTAAAAGGAGATCCTTCTGAGGCCTATTTCTTCCTCAATATTTATGTCTAAATCAACACTAGCCCTGGGATGACACTGCTGGTGAGTTGAAAAGCTCTGAGTTGTCTATAGTGAGCAGTCTCCTGGAGGAACTGCAATGTTGCTCTTTATAAATAATCAGAGCTGTTCCATCCTAAGAAGAACAACAAATTGAAGTTCACTTTGAACAATCGAAATCTCCAGATTCCACAAGTCACATACATTTAGATCTCTGGACTTTACCCCAAAGTACTATAATCGTTCTTATTTTACTTTATCCATCTAGTTTACTTATTTACTTAGTTAGTTTGTTAGTTAGCTACTCACAGTAAATTGAAGGGGCTATCTCCTTATGAAGCTCTCTTGTGCCACCGGATGATTCAAGCATTCTGACAAGCCCAGTAATTGGGTGCCTATTCAGGGAGGATTCTTCGGGGGAAGCAGATGTTCTAGGCATTTCAGAGGCTGCCAAAATGTACTGCCTGTAACATACTGGGTACCTAGGTCCTCGGGCAGCCAGATAGGCCTTGGATGTTGCTAGTCTTGCTGATTTGAATAAATGTTCTCCAAAAACTGATGGACAAAGCACACAAGGCCAAATATGCATACCTAATGTGTGTGTATTTTTCCACTCCCACCAAGATTTTCCATAAGGAACAGAAGGAGCAAAATTTCTTTTTTCTTTCAGTATGAGTGGGTGTGTGTGTGTGAGTGTCTGCACTAGTATTGGAAATGATTCCTTAGAAGTTTCTTGGAAAAAGCACAAAATAGGTTGACCCTCAAGAAGATGAATAGTAATAATTTAAAAAAAAAAAATTCAAGTCATGGCGTCTTATCGTAGGGAGAAGAATTTTTACTTCACTCCAAACAAGATTCATGACTAATTCATTTATTCATTTCCTCACTCATTCATTCAAGAAGTCTATATATTTATGACAGGCACTGAATTAGAGGCCAGAGCTACAATTCCGAACAAAAGTTCCAAGCACTATGTCTTCATGAAGCTTAACCTATAGGTGAGGAAACATAATAAACAAGCAAACAAATACACAAAATAATTGCAAATTTTTGTAAGTGCTCTGAAGGAAAGAAGACAAGGCGATAAGTTAAAGAGTGGCAGGGTTTGGAGTGTGGATGGGAGGGGCTTGTAAGCTCAGATGTGAAGAATGAGAAGGAGACAGTTACACAGAAAAGACAAGGGGAGAGCATTCCAAGCAGAGGTAACTTCCCTCAGGCAATAAGTGCTTGGAATTTTTTTAACATTGTGGTAAATACATATACAGTCTGTACTCCATATCTGGGAGATCTGTGTCTGCAGATTCAACCAACCCCAGATCAAAAATATTCCAAAAAAAAAAGGCCTTTTTTTTTCTTGTGATTATTCCCTAAACAATACAGTACATCAACTATTTACATACTATTCACATTGTATTAGGTATTATAAGTGATCGAAACCAAAAAAACCAAACCCAGTGCCTTCGAGTCAATTCCAACTCATAGCGACCCTATAGGACAGAGTAGAACTGCCCCAAAGAGTTTCCAAGGAGCACCTGGCGGATTCAAAGTGCCGACCTTTTGGTTAGCAGCCATAGCACTTAACCACTACGCCACCAGGGTTTCCATCTAGGGATGGTTTAAAGTATGAGGGAGGATGTGCATAGGCTATATTCAAATATTACACTATTTTATATGAGGGACTTGAGTATCCGCAGATTTTGGTATCTGCAGGGGTCTTAGAGCCAATTCCGCCACAGATACTGAGGGACGGCTGTATAACAAAACCTCCACCATTTCAACAATCTTCACAAGTACAGTTCAGTGACATTAATTATATTCAGTCATCACCATTTATCATTCCCAAATTTTTCCATCACCCTTAACAGAAGCTTGATGGTCCCTAAGTAAAGGAAGCCAATGGGTACCATGAATTAGGGTCATGGTCCAGAACTGCATCCCTAACAGATATACCAAAGGGCAATGCAGGGAAGCATATGGTCATTCTCCACAAGTTCACATTCTGACGAGGCCATCTTTTACTTCTCTTATTCTCAATTTATCATGTGTGAATTGATCTGAACTGTCTTGAGCCAGTTTATAGCAGCCTCTACCACTTTTTGAGATGTAATGAACTTAGGTGGCTATCTACCTGCAGTTTAGGACCATATTTCCTTTCTATTCCCCCCAAATTTATCTCTCTGAATCTTCCAAAAGGCCCTCCTTTATTTCCAGTACTCTGAGACAAAAGGGACATGTCTATTCTCATCTTTTCCACACAATCTAGACTTTGACTACCTTGAAAAAAATTCACCTCTGATCTTCACTTCATCCAGACTGAAGATTTCTGATTTTTTTTTAATTTTTTCTTATTGAGTATGCCCTCTGCCCCCTTAATTCTGTGGCCTGCAGCTTTGACAACCACATAAGAATTGGTGCAGCATAGTTGGTGGCATCTGAAGGGTCCAAAAGGCCACCATGTCCCCAAAACACTTTTCACCATTATCCCACCCGTTGGAACACAATGTCCACCTTTGTGACTTCTTTAGATTAAGTCATTGAAGACCCTCATCTGCTAGTTAATAGTGATAATATATTAAATCACTGCCAACCCTCAGCTCCTTAGATAAAGCCCTGTCTGAAAGAACTGGAGAAGTCATGGGAGAGGGACTGAACACTTGGAGATGGGAAGTTAGAGTTTAATTTCTGCCTCTGCCTTTTACTCATTCTGTGAGGATAGATGATTTCTGCATAGGTGTATAATAGGTTCAGAGTAAAGTTCTGGATTTATACAGCCTGATTAGAATCCTGGCTCCACCAATGACTAGCTGGGAAAATCATTTAGCTTTTATAACCTTCATTTACCTGATCTGTAAAGCAGGGGGAAAAAAATGTATGTTGAACTCATAGGGTTGTTGAGAAAATCAAATAATATAAAGTGTTTGGTCCATAGTTAGTCCCCAGTGTGGTGTTACTATGACTGTTTCTGAATCTTGTTTATCTATCTGTAAAATGGGAGCGGGTTTTCAGCACATTCCAAGGATGCTAGAAGATATATAACCTTGTGTTTATAATGTGAATAGAAAAACTTAGAGGCAGATACAAATAGAGGCAGGGAATAATCACTGTAGTGGATACTGTGCTGAACCACCCAGATGAACTGAAGAACTTATTCCCCAAGCCTGCTGAAAGTGCTATGAATACAGAACTCCAGGCTTCAACCCTCTTTAGAAATGCCTTGTCCTTGTCCAGTTTATGGCTCCCTTCCTAGAGCAGCTTATATCCAATAATAAGGGATATAAAAGGCCAGTCCCTTTGTCCAAATTGACTCAGATCTGAAGGGCTATCTCAACTTCTGAAGTTCCCAGAGGGTCGCTGGAGAACTTTGCTGAGACTACATCATAGCCCAACTTCTCCTTCCCAATCTTGCTTTCTTCCCTCCCCTTTCTCAGGTGAGATCTCAAGCACACTCTCCAATAAGCCTCCTGCATTTTATACATAGTCTTTATCTTAGAAACCTCTTCCTGGGGAACTTAATCAAGTGCCCTGTCCTATCAAAAACTCTTCTTTTGGCCCTACAGGTAGCTACTTCACTTTTGCTTTAAAGCTGGTTGCTATGCCAAATTTATTTCCTGAGATTTAAATTTGCTCATAGTTTGAACTTGTATTCGTTCACATAGAATGTAATCATTTTTGAAGTAACTTTTTCATTGTAAAATAAAACACACACACAAACACATATGCACATACACAAACACAAAATGTAGCTTAATGAAATATTATGAGGCAAACACCCTTATAACCACCACCCAGGTTCAAAACATAGAGCTTCGTCAGCCACTCCCAAAGCCCTTCCTTGTGCCCCATCCTAATCACTGCATCCTCACTCCAAAAGTAACCACAAAAGTGAAGTACTTCTTCAAATGCCTTTGTAGTTCTATCGCCGAAACACACATCCCTAGATAATACATTTCAGTCATTTTTTTTACCTGATATTTTCTTTAAGTGTCTTTTAATCTGCAGATTTCCTCTTCCTGTTTTTATTGTCCCTTTTAATTGATCTTTTGCAGACCTTGGGCCATTTGACCTATAGTTTCCCATAGCCTGGATTTTGCTGATTGCATTCTCATGGAGTTGTTTAATATATTCCTCAATGAGATGGATTGACACTGGCTGAAACAATGGGCTTAAGCATAACAACAATTATGAGGATGATGCACGACTGGGCACTGTTTCATTCTACTGTATGTAGGGTCACTGTGACTCAGAACTGACTCGACGGCACTTAACAACAACGTGCTCGGTATTTTTTTGCAATTTGGCAACTACATCCAAAAACTTGGTAAGACTCAAGTTTGATTCCTTTGGCAAAATAAAGTTGTATTGTGCTATTTCCTCAGGAGATATATAAGATCTGGCTATCTCTCTTTTTGTCGTTAGGCATTATTAATGCTCAATAACTATGTCTATAAATTCTTCTGGCTTATCATATGTGATATTCTATTATTTCTATTTCAAATATCAGTTGGAATACTTTCCTAAAGAGACACTTCCCACATCTACTAATCGGTTACCCAGTGGTAAAATTTATATAGGAAAGTATAATGCTTGAGTCTTTTCCTTTATGTACCAGAAATTGAATCAGTTAACTGTCATGCTCCTTAGGTGAGTAAATATTATTTATTGATAGCATTACAAAATCATGAATTTATACATATTTGATGGATTTCTTATTGTTTCAGTTATTATTCCTTTTGAAGCTTAAATTGTCCCACCTCTGTCCAATGGGAGCCTCTTAAATTTGGCTCCTGAGTCCAATTTGGCATGACCATAGTATTCTTTTATATCTTCCTTACTGTCTGATATGACCATATCTTATAAGCTTATTATGTACACTTTCTACTCCAGACTTAGAATCAGTCATTTCTTCAAACAGTTCTGTTTTATTGTATTGGTAAATAAGAAAACAATCATCCACCTACGTGTAGAAGTCTATAAACAGGTAAAATGCCAGTGATTCTTACTTTTTTGCCTACTCACCAGCTTATAGACTTTCTGGCAATAGACATTCTTTTTTCCCTTTTTGTGAGAATTCTGGTAACTAAATATAAGTTGTTGTGTCCTAGGGGACAACCATAACAGCATATTCATTAATTTAATTAAGACCTTGTTGACACTTTTGCTGTCAACCATAATCATTCGTTTGTTTGAACTAAAGTCACCAGACTTCATTAGAAGCATCAGTGGCTGTCATTAAATGAAAGTGTGCTTGACTTCCATAATTAAGTGTAAATTTAAGAGGCTTGATTTCTAATAGGACAGGCAATGTTTTCTCAAGATGACAATAGAAATCAAGGACAGGGTCCTAGTTAAACTTAGCCCTTGTGATAAAGTTAAAGATAGGGC
The DNA here is from genome assembly GCF_030014295.1 of Loxodonta africana. Taxonomy (NCBI): domain Eukaryota; kingdom Metazoa; phylum Chordata; class Mammalia; order Proboscidea; family Elephantidae; genus Loxodonta; species Loxodonta africana. The sequence goes on along the minus strand of NC_087369.1, from coordinate 118,969,474 downwards.
ACTACTTAATGTTAATGCTGTTTCTGACAATATTCCCCACTTGGTCTTTAGCCCCAAAGTTCATTGCTGAGCCCTTTTCAAAACAGAACATGTTCAAGTGAGTTAACCAAGGCTTGTAATCAAGTTTTGTAAGGTATCGTTTTACTCTGATAGCTATGTATTTCTGTGGTCCAACCTAGGAAAAATTATATTGGTAAAAATTAATTAATGGTCCTTTTTCAAATGAGCCGTTACCATTAACAGAAAAAGGAAAGTATGGTGAAAAGACCATGAATTTGGGATGAGAAAATTTGGGTTATGTTCCATTTATTTACTAGCTATGGGAACTTGAACAAGTTACTAAACCTTAAAGCGCCAGAGTATCATCATCTGAAGGGACATTGGTGGTGCAATGGTTACAGTGCTGAGTTACTAACCAAAAAGTTGGCAGTCCAAATCCACCAGCCCCTAGCTCCATGGGAAAAAAGACCTGGTGTTCTGCCCCTGTTCTACTCATGCCTTCAAGAATCGGTGAAGAACAGCACTCTTGGCAAAAGATAAGTACTTGCATCTAATTTTACACAGGGACCAAAAAGCACCCCTTTCAAAAGAACTCTCTCCAATTTATCTGATCATCTCCCTCTGCTCTAGCCACTGAGCCAGCTTTACCTGGGCCTGAGATAGGTCCTGCTTCATGCCCTGAGCGAAATCGGGAAAAAGTGATTTGCTGGTTCCCCTGAGCTGGGAACTCAGGGCAGAAGTGACTCCTTTGCCTATGCACAGGCACAAGTGGTCCATAGACTTTGAATGACTTTCATCCCTGCATGGATCTGTGTGGGCCCATTTCAGTAGCTTAGGCCCTTGTTGGCACAGTGCAACAGGATATGTGCCTGAAGTCTGACTTCAGCTGTTTCAGCTGTGTGGTGGAGAGGCAGGATTTCGATGTTTGACACTTCTCTGCCTACTACTAACCAGGGTCCTCACCTACCCACATCAGGGCCCTGAGGTCTGGTGGCTCCACCCTTGCGACCTAGCCACCCACGACAGGGGTACAAGGCTAAGATGTGTTTCCCACTCCTTACAGCTAAAAGCATTGGGTGCCCACGGTCCAGCTGCAGAGCCCAACAACCTGTGTGCTGTAGGGAACAGGGATGCGCTTCACTCACAGACACTCGGGGGAAAATTGTCAGCACCCTGCCTTGCTCAGAGCATGACCCCCTGCTGCAGCCAGATACCTGTGCCTACGCCAATCACCCCTGCCCCTCTAAGACTGTAGGAAAAACCCTGCACCACACGTTTGGTGACTGACTACCGGACACCTGAGCTGAATCCATACAAGAAAAGTAAATGGACTCTTGGTCTCATATACTTGGTAACAGCTCTAGCCATCAGATGACAGGATGTTAGAGCTTCAAAGGCACCAACAATCAAACTATCTCACTCTAGCAGCATATTTGGGCATATCAAAACAAAACAAAGCTATGACACAGTAAGCAAACATAAAATAAATTAATACAATAACTTATAGATGGCTCACAGACAGCAGTCAATATCAAATCACACAAAGAAACAGACCATGATCGCTTCAACAAGCTCCCAAAACAAAGAATCAAGGAATCTTCCTGACAAAGAGATATTCCTGGAACTACCAGAGGTAGAATACAAAAGATTAATATACAGAACTCTTCAAGAGATCAGGAAGGAGATCAGGCAAAACATAGAACAAGCCAAGGAACACAGATAAAGCAGTCATGGAAATCAAGAAGGATATTCAAGAGCATAATGAAAAATTTAATAGGCTGCAAGAATACATGCAGAGACAGCAAACAGAAATTCAGAAGATTAACAATAAAATTTCAGAATTAGACAACTCGGCAGAAAGTCAGAGGAGCAGAACTGAAGATACGGAAGTCAGAATTAGTGAGACTAAAGATAAAACACTTGGCACCAATGTATTTGAAAAAAAAATCAGATAAAAGAATTTAAAAATGAAGAAACCCTAAGAATCAGATGGGACTCTATTAAAAGAAATAACCTACGAGTGTTTGGAGTACCAGAACAGGGAGGGAGAACAGAAAATACAGAAAGAACTGTTGAAGATTTGTTGGCAAAATACTTCCCTGATATCATGAAAGACAAGAAGATATCTATCCAAGATGCTCATCAAACCCCACAAAACATAGATCCCAAAAGAAAGTTACCAAGTCATATTGTAATCAAACTTGCCAAAACCAAAGATAGGCAATTTTAGAAGCAGCTAGGGATAACGAAAAGTGACCTACAAAGGAGAGTCAATAAGACTAAGCTCTGACTGCTCGCCAGAAAGCATGCAGGCTAGAAGGCAATGAAATGACATATATAAAGCCTTGAAGGAAAAAAATTGCCAGCCAAGAATCATATATCCAGCAAATTTCTCTCTCAAATATGAAAGCAATATTAGGACATTTCCAGATAAACAGAAGTTTAGGGAATTTGCAAAAACCAAACCAAAACTAAAAAAAAATACTAAAGGGAGTTCTCTGGTTAGAAAATCAATAACATCAGATCACAATCCAAGACTAGAACACAGGACAGAGCAACCAGATATCAACCCAGATGGGGAAACCACAAAAATAAATCAAGATAAAAAACCCTCAAAACAGGGGAAAAGAGATGTCATTATGTAAAAGACGACAACATTAAATCAATAGAGAGGGTCTAAAAAAAAGGTAGTCATAGATCTTTCATGTGGAGAGGAAGTCAAGGCAATATAAAGAAATAGAAGTTTGGTTTAAACTTAGAAAAATAGGGGTAAATGTTAAGGTAACCACAAAGGAGACCAACAATCCCACACATCAAAAAAAAAAAAAATACAAGAAAAACAAAGAGATTCAACAAAAACAAAATCAACAACAACATAAAAGAGGAAAAGACAATATATAAAGAGAAACCACATGGCACAAAAAATTAAGTGGAAAAAAGAAACTGTCAACAACACACACACAAAAAGACAGCACTAAACTCATACCTATACGTAATTATGCTGAATGTAAATAGACTAAATGCACCAATAAAGAGACAGAGAGTGTGAGAATGGATAAAAAAAAACATGTTACATCTACATGCTGCCTACAAGAGACACACATTAGATTTAAAGACACAAACAAACTAAAACTCAAAGGATGAAAAAATATATATCAAGCAAATAATCAAATAAGAGAAAGAGTGGCAATATTAATTTCTGACAAAACAGACTCTGAGGTTAAATCCACCACAAAGGATAAGGAAGGACACTACCTAATGATTAAAGGGTCAGTATACCAGGACAGTATAATCATAATAAAGATTTATGCACCCAATGACAGGGCTTAAAGTTACATAAAACAAACTTTAACAGCATCGAAAAGTGAGAGGGACGGCTCCACAATAATTGTAGGAGACTTCAACACACCACTTTTGGTGAAGGACAGAACATCCAGAATGAAGCTCAGTAAAGACACAGAAAATCTAAATGCCACAATCAACCAACTTGACCTCATCGACCAATACAGAACACTCCACCCAACGGCACCCAAGTATGCTTTCTTTTCCAATGCACATGGAACCTTCTCCAGGATAGACCACATTTTAGGTCATGAAGCAAGTCTTAGCAGAATCCAAAACATCAAAATATTACAAAGCAGCTTCTCTGACCACAAAACCATAAAAGTAGAAATCAATAACAGAAAAAGCAGGGAAAAGAAATCAAACACATGGAAACTGAACAACACCTTGGTCAAGAAACAATGGGTTATAGAAGAAACTAAGAACAGAATAAAGGAATTCATAGAATCCAAAGAGAATGAAAACACTTCCTACCAGAACCTTTGGGACACAGCTAAGCAGTGCTCACTGGTGAATTTATAACAATAAAGGCATACATCCAAAAAGAAGAAAGGGCCAAAATCAAAGAATTATCCCTACAACATGAACAAATACAGAGCAACAAAAGAAACTCTTGAGCACAAGGAGAAAGCTAATAATAAAAATTAGAGCAGAATTAAATGAAATAGAGAACAGAAAAACAATTGAAAGAGTAAACAGTGCCAAAAGATGGTTCTTTGAAAAGATCAACAAAATAGATAAACCATTAGCCAAACTAACAAAAGAATAACAGGAGAGGAAGCAAATAACCCGAATAAGAAATGAGATGTGCGATATCACAACAGACCCAACTGAAATTAAAACAATCATATCAGATTACTATGAAAAATTCTACACTAAGAAATTTGAAAACCTAGAACAAATGGACAAATTTCTAGAAACACACTCCCTACCTAAACCAACACAAACAGAGGTAGAACAACTAAAAAGACCCATAACAAAAGAAGAGATTGAAAAGGTAATTAAAAAACTTCACTGGAGAATTCTACTAAACTTTCAGAGAAGAGTTAACACCACTACTACGAAAGGTATTTCAGCACACAGAAAAGGAGGGAATACTCCCAAACTCATTCTATGAGCCAGCATTTCCCTGATGCCAAATCGGGTAAAGACACCACAAAAAAAGAAAATTGTAGGCCTGTATCCCTCCTGAACTTAGACGCAGAAATCCTCCAAAAAATTATAGCCAATAGAATTCAACAACATATCAAAAAAATAATTCACCATGTCTAAGTGGGATTCATACCAGGTTTGCAGGGATAGTTTAACATTAGAAAAACAATGTAATCCATCATATAAATAAAACAAAAGACAAGAACCACATGATCTTATCACTAGATGCAGAAAAAGCATTTGACAAAGTCTAATACCCATTCAGGATAAAAACTCTCAGCAAATTAGGAATAGAAGAATAATTCCTCAACATAATAAGGGGCATTTATACAAAGCCAGCAGCCAACACCATCCTAAATGGAGAGAGCCTGAAAGAATTCCTCTCAAGAACGGGAACCAGACAAGGATGCCCTTTATCACCACCCTTATTCAACACTGTGCTGGAGATTCTAGCCAGAGCAATTAGGCTGGATAAAGAAATAAAGGGCACCAAATTGGTAAGGAAGAAGTAAAAGTATCTCTGTTTGCAGACGACATGATGTTATACACAGAAAATCTTAATGAATCCACAAGAAAACTACTGAACGTAATAGAAATGTTTAGCACAGAATCTGGATACAAGCTAAACATACAAAAATCAATTGGATTCCTCTACACCAACAAAGAGAACATTGAAGAGGAAATCACCAAATCAATACCATTTACAATAGCCCCCAAGAAGATAAAATACTTAGGAATAAATCTAACCAGAGGTGTAAAAGACCTATACCAAGAAAACTACAACAGACTACTGCAAGAAACCAAAAGATACCTACGTAAGTGGAAAAACATACCTTGCTCATGGATAGGAAGACTCAATACTGTAAAAATGTCTATTCTGCCCAAAGCAATCTACAGATACAACACAATCTCGATTCAAATTCCAACGGCATTTTTTAATGAGACGGGGAAACAAATCACCATCTTCATATGGAAAGGGAAGGAGCCTCAGAGAAGTAAAGCATTATTGAAAAAGAACAAAGTGAGAGGCCTCAGTTTACCTGATTTTAGAAACTATTATACTGCCACAGTAGTCACAACAGCCTGGTACTGGTACGACAACAGTTACATAGACCAACGGAACAGAATTGAGAATCCAGACATAAATCCATCCACATATGAGCAGCTGATATTTGACAAAAGCCCAAAGTCTGTTGAATGGGAAAAAGACTCTCTTTAACAAATGGTGCTGGCATAACTGGATATCCATCTGCAAAAACATGAAACAAGACCCATACCTCACACCATGCACAAAAACTAACTCAAAATGGATCAAGGACATAAATATAAACTCTAAAATGATAAAGATCATGGAAGAAAAGATAGGTCCATTGCTAGGAGCCCTAATACATGGCATAAACAGTATATAAAACATTACTAACAAAGCACAAACACCAGAAGAGAAACTAGATAACTGGAAGCCTCTAAAAATCAAACAATGCTCATCCAAAGACTTCACCAAAAGAGTAAAAAGACTACCTACAGACTGCATGATACTGCAAAAACTCAACAACAAAAGGAGAAAAAATCGAATTTAAAAATGGGCAAAGGATATGAACAGGCACTTCATGAAAGAAGACATTCAGGCGGCTAACAAATACATTAGGAAATGCTCAGGATCATTATGCAAATCAAAACTACAATGTGATGCCATCTCACCTTAACAAAAAAAAAAACGGGCATTAATCAAAAAAAAAAAAACACAAGATAATAAATGTTGGAGAGGCTGTGGAGAGATTGGAACACTTCTGCATGGCTGCTGGGAATGCAAAATGGTACAACCACTTTGGAAATCGATTTGGCGCTTCCTTGAAAAGCTAGAAATAGAAGTACCATATGATCCAGCAATCCCACTCCTTGGAATATATCCTAGAGAAATAAGAGCTCTCACATGAACAGATATATATGCACACTCATGGGTGGGTGGTTCATTGCAGCACTGTTTACAATAGCAAAAAATGGAAGCAACCAATGTGCCCATCAACAGATGAATGGATAAATAACGGTATATCCACATAACAGAATCCCCCTACACAACAATTAAGAACAGTGATGAATCTGTGAAACATCTCATAACAGGGAGGAATATGGCAGGCATTATGCTGAGTGAAATTAGTCAGTTACAAAAGGACAAATATTGTATGAAACCACTATTATAAGAACTCAAGGAAAAGTTTAAACACAGAAGAAAACATTCTTTGATGGTTACGATGGTGGAGAGGGAGGAAGAGGGATATTCTCTAATTAGATTGCAGACAACTATTTTAGGTGAAGGGAGAGACAACACACAATACAGGGGAGGTCAGCACAACTGGACTAAACCAAAAGCTAAGTTTCCTGAAAGAACCAAACACTTTGAGGGACAGAGTAGCAGGTGCAGGGGCAGGGGTCTGGGGACCATGCATTCAGGGGACATCTAGGTCAATTGGCATAACAAAGTGCATTAAGAAAACATTCTGCATCCCACTTTGGTGAGTGGCTCCTGAGGTCTTAAAAGCTAGCAAGCAGCCATCTAAGATGTATCAATTGGTCTTAACCCACCTAGAGCAAAGGAGAATGAAGACCATCAAAGAGACAAGAAAAATATGAGCCCAAGTGACAGAAAGGGCTAGGTAAGCCAGAGACTCCATCAGCCTGAGACTAGAAGAACTATATGGTACCTGGCTACCACCAATGACTGCCCCGACAGGGAACAAAACAGAGAATTCCTGATGGAGCAGGACAGTGGGACACAGAACTAAAATTCTTGTAAACAGACCAGACTTAATGGTCTGACTGAGACTGGAGGGACTCCAGAGGTCATGGCTCCCGGAACCTCTGTTATCCCAAGACTGGAACCATTCCCTAAGCCAACTCTTCAGACTGGGATTGGACTAGACTATAAGACAGAAATTGATACTAGTGAGGTGTGAGCTTCTTGGCTCCAGTAGACACATGAGATTACGTGGGCAGCTCCTGCCTCGAGGGGAGATGAGAAAGCAGGGGGGACAGGACCTGGTTAAATGGACACAGGGAGCACAGGATGGAGATGAGGAGTGTGTTGTCACATCAGGGGGTGAGCAGCTAGGGTTACATAGCAAGATGTGTATAAATTTTTGTATGAGAGGCTGACTTGAATTCTAAACTTTCACTTAAAACACAATAAATAAATTCTAAAAAATTGATGCTTTTGAGTTATGGTGTTGGTGAAGAATATTAAATATACCATGGTCTTCCAGAAGAATGAAAAAATCTCTCTTGGAAGAAGTACAGCCAGAATGTTCCTTAGTTGTACGTAGTACCAGGAGGGAACAGACTCTGGAGAAGGACATCACGCTTGGTGAAGTAGAAGGTCAGAAAAAAGAGGAAGGCTCTCAATGAGATGGATTGACAGAGTGGCTGCAACAATGGGCTCAAACATAGCAATGATTCTGAAGATGGCACAGGACCGAGCAGTGTTTAGTTTTGTTGTACATAGAGTTGCTATGAGTTGGAATGGACTCAAGGGCACCTAGCAACAACAACAAGTGTGTAACATGATGTCTGGTGCATAGTAGAAGCTCAACAAAGGACTCAAGGGCACCTAGCAACAACAACAAGTGTGTAACATGATGTCTGGTGCTCAACAAAGGACTGTTTATGAACGAATAAATTATATTTGCTCCTGTAGTGGATATTTACTGATTTTTTATTTTATAGCATGCTTTCTTCCTTCATAAGCTTTTCAGATTCATTTTGATCAATTATCTCTTCCCTATTTGAGACAATCTGGTAGGAAAATAATCAGCATCCACCTCACCTCACCCTGAGCCAAGGGGATAGCACATGCTATACAATTAGATATTCCCTCCCTGGAAATTAAATCTTGAGCTGAAGGACAAAAATACTGAAAAGGGTTGAAATTTATTTATTCCAACTGTGACCACATAACAAAACTGACTGTGATAGAGATTGCTGGTTGCTTCCTAAATCCTAGATCCCCATCTCCCTTATTGGTACTACCACTGGATTTCAGCTCTGCATGTGACCACCAAGAATAAAAGGCCTCATCTCTTAGTGTCTGTTTTATCCAGATGTATTCATGTGACCAATTTGTGGGCAAAGACATAAGAGGGGAGGTGACTGTGACATTTCTGGGATGTGTTCTTAAGATAACTGAACACCACCTTTTTTCCTCATTCCTTTTATCCTGCTACTTGTAATATTATTAAAATAATGAATTTTCTTAGGTCATGCATATGGTAAACATACTATCATTGGCAGAGCCCAGGATAGAATGAATCTGGGTCCATGGATGAACTCATATGAACTTGATAAAATACAGTAGATTTTTTAAATCACATTTTCATTAGAAACTGATGGGTCACACAGACAAAATTTGGCAGAGATGTACATCTAAACAACAACAACAATAAACTTTATCAAACCCTCAACAAGTTGAGAAAATAAACTATCTTTAGGTATAAAAGGAACATCTACATATTTGACTGCATACCAGGTCAGAAAGGCAGGCTAACTTCTCTGACCATAATGTGAATAAATCAGAGCTAACATTTAAAAGATTTTTAAATCCAAAATGCACTGCTAATAATTCACAATTTGAAGAAGAAATCACAATGGGAATAATTGAATGTCAACAAAAATACTGTGTAGAAAAATATTTGTTTTAGAAGAGTTTAAAAATACAGATATAGAGAATAATACAACAAGCTCTTGCATAACTAAAAAGTTAACATTTTGTCAATTTTGTTTCAATGTTTTTATTCAGGAAAAAAAAGATAAAGTAAGATTTCCTGGTTCTTATCGCGAATCCCATACACTTCTACCTTCCCAGAAGCATCTTCTCTCATGAACATGACATATATCCTACCAACTTACGTTTTTTTCCTTACTTTTAATATATGCATCCATGATCCACACAACATTGCTTTTTACATTTTCAAAAACTATACCAAATATTAGCATGCTCTCTATTTGATTCTGTAGCTTGATACATTTAGATCAAGTTCATTCATTTTAAGTGTGTCCAGTAATTTAACACACCTGCGTGTCTGTCAGTGTGTCGTACTTTGGGGCTTCCCTGTTGCTGTGATGCTAGAAGCTATGCCACCGGTATTAAGATACCATCGGGGTTACCCATGGCGGACAAGTTTCAGCTGAGCTTGCAGACTAAGACAGACAAGGAAGAAGGACCCAGCAGTCTACTTGTGAAAAGAAACAGCCAGTGAAAACCTTATGAATAGCAGTGGAACACTGTCTGATATGGTGCAGGAAGTGCATTCATCCTCAAAAATAACATTTCAAGATCTATCCTGAAATACAATGCTGTTAGTGATAGGATAATATCCATATGTCTAAAAGGAAGACCAGTTAATATGACTATTATTCCAATTTATGCACCAACCACTAAGGCCAAAGATGAAGAAATGGAAGATTTTTACCAACTTCTGCAGTCTGAAATTGATTGAGCATGCAATCAGAATGCATTGATAACTACTGGTGATTGGAATACAAAAGTTGGAAACAAGGAAGAAGGATAGGTAGCTGGAAAATATGGCCTTGGTGATAGAAACAATGCCGGAGATCGCATGATAGAATTTTGCAGAACCAAAGACTTCTTAATTGCAAATAACTTTACTTACCAACATAAACAGCAAGTATACACATGGACCTCACGAGATGGAATACACAGGAATCAAATCAACTGCATCTGTGGAAAGAGACCACAGAAAAGCTCAATATCATCAGTCTGAACAAGGCCAGGGGCCGACTGCAGATCAGACTATCAATTACTCATATGCAAGTTAAGTTGAAACTGAAGAAAATTAGAACAAGTGCATGAGAGTCAAAGTACAACCTTGAGTATATTACACCTGAATTTAGAGACCATCTCGAGAATAGATTTGACACATTGAACACTATTGAATGAAGACCAGATTAGTTGTGGAATGGCATCAAGGACATCATACACAAAGAAAGCAAGAGGTCATTAAAATGACAGAAGAGAAAAAAAAGACCTCAATGAATGTCAGAAGGGACTCTGAAACTTGCTCTTGAACATTGAGTAGCTAAAGTAAATGCAAGAACTAATGAAGTAAAAGAGCTGAACAGAAGATTTCAAGTAAAGTATTATGATGACATGTGAAAAGACCTGAAGTTAGAAAACCAAAAGGGAAGAACACGCTTTGCATTTGTCAAGCTGAAGGAACTGAAGAAAATATTCAAACCTAGAGTTTCAATACGGAAGGTTTCTATGGGGAGAATATTAAACGACCAACGCAGGAAGCAAAGAAAAAAAAAAAGAAGCTTGAAGGAATACACAGAGTCACTATACCAAAAAGAATTAGTTGACTTTCAGCCATTTCAGGACGTAACATATGATCACAAACCCATGGTACTGAAGGAAGAAGTCCAAGCTGAACTGAAGGCACTGGAGAAAAACAATGCTCCAGGAATTGACGGAATACCTACCAACTGAGAGGTTTCAACAAACGGATGCAGTGTGGGAAGTGCTCACTTGTCTATGCCAAGGAATTTGGAAGACAGCTACCTGGCCAACTGACTGAAAGAGATCCATATTTAGGCCTATTCCGAAGAAAGGTGATCTAACCAAATGCAGAAATTATCGAACATTATCATTATTATCACATGCAAGCAAAATTTTGCTGACGATCATTCAAAAGCAGTTGTAGCAGTATATTGACAGGGAACTGCCAGAAATCCAAGCCAGATTCAGAAGAGGACGTGGAACCAGGGATATCATTGTTGATGTCAGATGGATCCTGGCTGAAAGCAGAGAATACCAGAAAGATGTTTACCTGTTTTTATTGACCATGCTAAGACATTCGACTGTGTGGATCATGACAAATTATGGATAATATTGCAGAGAATGGGAATTCTGGAACACGTAGTTGTGCTCATGAGGAATCTGTACAGGGATTAAGAGGCAGTTGTTTGAACAGAACAAGGGGATACTGCATGGTTTAAAGTCAGGAAAGGTGTACGTCAGGGTTGTATCCTTCCACCATACCTATTCTATCTGTATGCTGAGCAAATAATTAGAGAAGCTGGGCTATATGAAGAAGAATGTGGCATCAGGATTGGAGGAAGACTCATTAACAACCTGCGTTATGCGGATGAAACAATCTTGCTTGCTGAAAGTGAAGAGACTCGAAGCACCTACTGATGAAGATCAAAGACCATGGGCTTCAGTATGGATTACACCTCAACACAAAGAAAACAAAAATCCTCACAATTGGACCAATAAGCAACATCATGATAAATGGAGAAAAGATTGAGGTTGTCAAGAATTTCATTTTACTTGGATCCACAATCAACACCCATGGAAGCAGCAGTTGAGAAATCAAAAGATGCATTGCATTGGGCGAATCTGCTGCAAAAGACCTGTTTAAAAAGCAAAGATGTCATCTTGAGGACTAAGGTACCCCTGACCCAAGCCATGGTGTTTTCAATTGCCTCATATGCATGGGGAAGCTGGACAATGAATAAGAAAGATCAAAGAAGAATTGATGACTTTGAATTGTGGTGTTGGTGAATGGACTACCAGAAGAACGAGCAAATCTGTCATGGAAGAAGTACAACTAGAATGCTCATTAGAAGCAAGGATAACGAGACTGTATCTTACATACTTTGGACATGTTATCAGGAGGAATCAGTCTCTGGAGAAGGACATCATGCTCGGTACAGTGTCAGTGAAAAAGAGGAAGACCCTCAACAAGTTGGATTGACACAGTGGCTGCAATAATGGGCTTAAGCATAACAATTGTGAGCAAGGTGAAGGAATGGGCAATGTTTCATTCTGTAGTACATAGAGCTGCTATGAGTCAGAAGTGACTTGACAGCACCTAACAACAAAGACGACGTCTTTCCCACATAGAATTGCTTTGGTGTCTTTGTCAAAAATCCATTGGGCATATTTGAGGGAGTCCATTTCTAGGTTCTCTATTCTGTTTTATTGATATATGTGTCTATCCCTCTACAAATCCACACTGTTTTGATTATGGTAGCTATGTAAGAGGCCATAATATTGGGTAGTGATTCCTTCCACTATATCCTTTTTTTCCCCCCAAATTAAGTAATTCTACATCCTGTGCTTTCCATATAAATTATAAATAAGTTTTTATCTACAGACATACTTTGCTGGGATTTTGATAGGAATGGCATTAAACCTAGAGATCAATTTGGGGATTACGAATGCCTTTATTATACTGACTCATCCAATCTTTACACGAGGTATATCCCTCCATTTATTTAGTCTTCTTTGATTTTCTTCATCAGCATTTTGTAATTTTCGGCATTCAAATCCTGTACATATTTTTCTAACTTTATATCTAATAATTTTTGAATGATATTAAATAGTATTGCTTTTTTACTTTTGTTTTCAAATGTTCATTGATAGGATATAGAAATGAAAATTATTATGTGTGTGTATGTGTGTGTGTTGATCTTGTATTCTACAATCTCGCTGTACTCACTGATTAATTCTAAGAGTGTTTCTTGATGACAAATATCATGTCATCTGAAAATAGGGACAGTTTTATTTCTTCTTTTCCAGTCTGCACGCCTATTATATCCTTTTTATTTTTATTTTATATTTTTTACCTTAGTGCAGTCACTAGAAACTTCCAGTAATATATTAATATATTGAATAAGAGTGGTGAGAGGGCCTTCTTGTTTTGTTGTCAGTCTGAGGAGGAATGCATCTAGTCTTTCATTATTAATTATGATGCTAGCTGTAAGTTTTTAAAATATTCTTTACAAAATTGAGGATATTTGATTCTATTCATAGCTTGCTGAGAGTTTTTTATCATGAGTGGGTATTGGATTTGTCAAGTTTTGTTTTATGTTGCTTATGTGCTCATTTGCCATCTGTGATCATAAGATTTTTCTTCCATACCCTATTTGGTAGAGAGGATTGGTTGATTTTTTTTTTTAATTCTTGAAGAAAATTCTTGTGGTCACAGATGGCAAATAAGCACATAAAAATAAGACACTATTTTTTCTCCATTGAATAGACTTGGCACCCTTGTCAAAAGTTACTTGGCCACAAATGTATGGGTTTATTTCTGGGCTGTCATTTGTATTCCATACCCAGCATAGATCTTTTGAATTTATTAGTGTAAAGTTGTTCATAGTATTCCTTTATTATTCTGGATTATTGCTCTGAATATTACAACATGTATTTGTAACTTATTAGAGTGTACTAGTATCTACATTTCATCACTTCAAGTGAAACCTTACTTCCATTTATGTCCCTTGACCCTTACCTCTTTTTAAATAAAATTGTCTTAAACATGTTCTGTTCGTAGACTGAGCACATATTAGATGATGCTATAGTTTTTGCTTCAACCATTAAATGTGATTTAATAACATCATTGGAAGAAAAATAGTCTATTACATTTCACCTACTCTCATCCATTCCAATATTCCATTTTTTTTTCTCTTCTGCAGTTCTAAGCCTTCTCTATTATCATACCCTTTTTATTCAGGAAAATTTTTAGCCACTCTTTAAGAGTTTGTTTGCTGGAAACGAATCCAACAAATTCTCTTAGTTTTATTTAGCCTGAGAATAAATATTTGCTGAATATAAAATCTGTGGTTCACAGTTGTCTTCTTACATTTCTTGAAAAATCCTGTGCTACTTCGTTCTTGCCTTGATAGTTTTAGACGAGAAATCAGATGACATTTGAGTTACGGTTTCCATACATGTAATATTTATTCTCTCTGGATACTTTTAAGGTTTTTTAAATTTGTCTTTAGTTTTTAGAAGTTTGAATATGACATGTTTTGGCATAAGTTTCTTTGGATTTATCCTATTTGGGTTTACTCAGATTCGCGAATGTAGGTTTATTTATACCTTTCACCAAATGTGGGAAGATTTTAGCTATTATTTCTCCGAACGTATTTTCAAATCTGCTTTCTCTCTCCTCTCCTTCAAGGACTCCAGTAATATGTATGCTACCTCTTTTGTCATTGTCTCACAGATTTCTAAGAGTATGTTCATTGTTTTTAGTCTATTTTCACTGTAGTTCTGATTGAGTAAATCCTATTGATCTATCTTCGAGTTTTTTTATTCTATCTTGTGTCATCTCCACTCTACTATCGACAGTATGTTTGAGTTTGGTTTATTTTTTTTTTCTTTTTAATTTCGGTTATTGTATTTTCAATTCGGTAATTTCTCTTTTGTTCTTTTGTATAACATTTATTTCTATGCTAACATTTGTATTTCTTTCAAGGGTTTTAAATTGTTTGTTGAAGCATTTTTATGAGGCTGCTTAAAAATCATTGTCAGATAATACCAACATCTAATTCACCCGGGCATTGGCATCCCCATATAAGATTTCTTACTAAGTGACAATACAGTGAGTTAGACAGGAAATGTAGTAAAGAAGTCAATAGGGGTATTCTTGAAATTCTTGACACAGTTTCAGGGCTATGAGATATAGCATAGTACTTTTATACAAGTACTGTTACCTGTTGCTTTTGAGTCTATTCCAACTCGTGCGTGTATACAAGTAGCGGGGGCCTATTCACTTTCCTACTGTCAAAACAGTAGCAACAGACACTTCTAAGCTCTTTAAGAACAGTTTATCTCTTCTAAAGAAAAGCAATTT
The DNA here is from genome assembly GCF_030014295.1 of Loxodonta africana. NCBI lineage: Eukaryota > Metazoa > Chordata > Mammalia > Proboscidea > Elephantidae > Loxodonta > Loxodonta africana. The sequence continues at coordinate 118,954,328 of NC_087369.1, read as the reverse complement.
TATAAGAGAGGAAATATGATGAAAGGTGAACAGGCTTCACAGAAGGAAGTGGTGAGTAGAAAAAGAAGATAGAAATTACCTGGAGCATCCTTGCTTCATATGATAGCAAAAGTACTTGAACTTGAGTTTGCTTTATTTTTATGTAGTCTTAACTACTTCTTCCCCCATGCATCTGTTAATTTTTCCTACTATGGGGACTTGCGTGTTGCTGTGGTGTTGGAAGCTGTAACAGCAGGGCCAACTATGGCAGATAGGTTTCAGCAGAGCTTCCAGACTAAGACAGACTAGGAAGAAGGACCAGGCAGTCTACTTCTGAAAAGAATGAGCCAGTGAAAACCTTATGAACAGCAGTGGAACATAGTCAGATATAGTGCAGGAGATAAGCCGCTCAGGTTGGAAGACACTCAAAATATGACTAGAGAAGAACTACCTCCTCAAAGTAGAGTTGACCTTAATGATGTGGAGGCAGTCAAGCTTTCAGGACCCTCGTTTGCTGATGAGGCATGGCTCAAAATGAGAAGAAAGAGCTGCAAACATCAAACCTCTATTGAAAAATCAGAACACAGGATGTACGAAGTATGAATCAAGGAAAACTGGAAGTGGTCAAAAATGAAATATCGATATCCTAGGCATTAGTGAACTAAAATGGACTGGTATTGGCCATTTTGAATCGGACAATCATATGGCCTCCTGTAAACTCTGGTAGGATAGTGGTTAAGAGTTTGGCTACTGACCAAAAGGTCGGCAGTTCAAAGCTACCTGTTGCTCCTTGGAAACCCTATGGAGCAGTCCTACTCGGTCCTATATGGTGGCTATGAGTCGGAATTGACTTGATGGCAAAGGGCTCATCTTTTTTTTTTTTTTTTTGGATGGTCTACTATGCTGGGAGTGACAACTTGAAGAGGAATGGTGTTGCATTCATCATCGAAAAAGAACTTTTCAAGATCTATCCTGAAGTACAGCATTGTCAGTGATAGGAAAATATTCCTATGCCTACAAGGAAGGTCAGTTAACACAACTATTATTCAAATTTATGCACCAACCACTAAGGACAAAGATGAAGAAATTGAAGAATTTTACCAACATCTGCAGTCTGAAATTGATCAAACATACAATAAGGATGCATTGGTAATTATTGGTGATTGGAATGAGAAAGTGGGAAACAAAGAAGGAGGATTGGTAGTGGGAAAATATGGCCTTGGTGATAAAAATGATGCCAGAGATTGCATGATAGAATGTTGCAAGGCCAACGACTTCTTCATTGCAAATATCTTTTTTCACCAACATAAACGGTGACAGTACATGTGGACCTCACCAGATAGAATACCCAAGAATCAAATCAACTACGTCTGTGGAGAGAGATGATAGACAAGCTCGATGTCATCAGTCAGAATAAGGCCAAGAGCTGACTGTGGAACAGACCACCAATTGCTCATATGTAAGTTCAAGTTGAAGTTGATGAAAATCAGCCCAAGTCCACGAGAGCCAGAGTACAACCTTGAGTATATCTTACCTGAATTTAGAGACTATCTTAAGAATAGATTTGACACATTGAACACTAATGACCAAAGACCAGATGAGTTGTGGAATGACATCAAGGACATGAAGAAAGGAAGAGGTCATTAAAAAGAAAAGACCAAAATGATGTCAGAAAAGACTCTGAAATTGGTTCTTGAACATCCAGTAGCTAAATTGAAAGGAAGAAATGATGAAGCAAAAGAGCTGAACAGAAGATTTCAAAGGGCAGCTCAAGAAGACAAAGTAAAGTGTTATAATGACATAGGAAAACACCTGGAGTTAGAAAACCAAAGGGAAGAACACGCTCAGCATTTCTGAAGCTGAAAGAACTGAAGAAAAAATTCAAGCCTCGAGTTACAATATTGAAGGATTTTACAGGGAAAACATTAAATGACTCAGGAAGCATCAAACGAAGAAGGAAGCAATACACAGAATCACTATACCAAAAAGAATTGGTCCACGTTCAATCATTTCAGGAGGAACCACAAGATCAAGAACCGATGGTACTGAAGGAAGAAGTCCAAGCTGCCCTGAAGGCATTGGTGGAAAACAAGGCTCCAGGAGTTGACGGAATACCAATTGAGATGTTTCAGCAAATGGATGAAGCACTGAAAGTGCTCACTCTCCTACGCCAAGAAATTTGGAAGATAGCTACATGGTCAACTGACTGGAAGAGATCCATATTTATGCCTATTCCGAAGCAAGGTCATCCAATGGAATGTGGAAATTATAGAACAATACCATTAATATCACATGCAAGTAAAATTTTGCTACAGATCATTCAAAAGTGGCTGCAGCAGTACATTGACAGGGAACTGCCAGAAATTCAAGCTGGATTCAGAAGAGGGCATGGAACCAGGGATACCACTGCTGATGTCAGATGGGTCCTGGCTGAAAGTAGAGAATATCAGAAAAATGTTTATCTGTGTGTTATTGACTATGAAAAGGCATTCAACTGTGTGGATCATAACAATTATTAGATAACATTACAAGAATGGAAATTCCTGAAAACTTAATTGTGCTCCTGAGGAAACTGGACATAGATCAAGAGGCAGTCATTTGAACAGAACAAGGGAATACTGTGTGGTTTAATGTCAGAAAGGTGGGGGTCAGAATCGTATACTTTCACCATACTTATTAAATCTGTATGCTGAGCAAATAATCTGAAAACATGAACTATATGAAGAACGGGGCATAAGAACTGGAGGAAGACTCATTAACAGCCTGCTTTACGCAGATGACACAACCTTGCTTGCTGAAAGTGAAGAGGGCTTGAAGCACTTACTGATGAAGATCAAAGACTATAGCCTTCAGTATGGATTATACCTCAACATAAAGAAAACAAAATCCTCACAAATGGACCAATAAGCAACAACACAATAAACGGAGAAATGACTAAAGTTGTCAAGGATTTCATTTCACTTGGGCCCAGAATCAACACCCATGGAAGCAGCAGTCAAGAAATCAAAAGGCGCATTGCATTGGGCAAATCTGCTGCAAAAGACCTCTTTAAAGTGATAAAAATCAAAGATGTCACCTTGAAGACTAAGGTACGCCTGAGCCAAGCCATGGTGTTTTCAACAGCCTCATATGTATGCAAAAGCTGGACAATGAATAAAGAAGACTGAAGAAGAATTGACACTTTTGAATTATGGTGTTGGTGAAGAATATTGAATATACCATGAACTGCCAGAAGAAGGAACAAATCTGTCTTTGAAGAAGTACAGCCAGAATGCTTCTTAGAAGCAAGAATGGAGAGACTTCGTCTCACAATCTTTGGACATGTTATCAGGAGGGACCAGTTCCTGGAGGAGGATATCATGCTTGGTAAAGTAGAGGGTCAGTGAAAAAGAGGAAGATCCTCAACAAGTAGGAATGACACAGTAGCTGCAGCAATGAGGTCAAGCATAAAAACGATTGAGAGGATGGCACAGGACTGGGCAGTATTTCGTTCTGTTGTACACAGGGTCACTATGTGTAGGAATGGATTCGATGGCCCCTAACAACTACAACAACTATTTCTTGTTTTCCATTTTGAGTAGCTGTTGATCTTTTCATTGCCAAATGAGTCCAGGGTTATCAGAAGAGGTTTCCTAAAAAAAGCAATGACAGGTCCCCACAGGCATGAGTTAAAAACACACTTTTGAAATCTGACATCTTATTGTATACCTTGGAGCCCTGGTAGTGTAGTGGTTAAGAGCTTGGCTGTTAACCCAAAGGTCAAATCCACCAGCCACTCCTTGGAAACGCTATGCGGCAGTTCTACTCTATCCTGTAGGGTCTATATGAGTGAAAATAGACTCTATAGCAATGGGTTATTGTTCACCTTAGTCCATTATTAAGGTCAATGTTGTTCCTATTGTTGATGAAAAAGTACAACGAGGTATTTAAAATAAATGTTTGTTTTTTTTCCTTTAGTTTATACTTAAACTAAATAAACAGGCAAAGAGCCACACATGTCTTAAATTATTTGTTGGGTTTTCTTTATTTCATTGCCAAAGAGTCAGGTTATGAAGAAGAGCCTAGAATGGACAGTGTGGATTTTTTCTTCATGATTGTAACTGTCAAACTTGTTAGAATAAGCTATTTTCAGTGAAATTCTAAGCTGGAGGTGACATGTTGATTCAACACAAGGGGAACTCACTCTACCTCTGTGAAGATACTTTGATTTATTGCCCTCTAAGTCAAATTGGAAGGAATAACCTCAAGGGCAGTACAGTCATAAGTGTAAGTTATTGATGCAAAAGACGAATTGAGCATTTAAAATTAAATATAACTTTTTAAATATATTCTAAAAGGGAATGTACTTCCATCATTAAAAAAAAAACACTGCCTTTATGATACATTCAAAGGAGATGTTGAAATGTGTTTATTTGCTTAATATATTCATGCCTGAGCAAAAGAAAGAACCTCATACAATGGAAAAAAAGACTAATTTGTGAACTCAATAATATATACAGAATGTCTATTGGGTTCACCAATTCCTTTTGCAAACATTTACTAAGTGTCTGCTATACGCAAGAAAAGGAGCTCTGGTAGTTCCAACTGTTAAGCACTCAGCTGCTAATCTACAGGTTAATGGTTCAAACCCACCCAGCACTCCATAGGAGAAAGGCCTGATGGGTGATTTGCTCCTGTAGAGATTATAGCCTAACAAACCTTATGGGGCAGTTCTACTCTGTCACATGGAGTCACTTTGAGTAGAAATTGACTTGATGGCATCAAACTAACTATACGTAAGATTTTAAGCTAGGCTCTGTAACAATGTGGCACAAGACAAATCCATGCCCCTCAAATAGTGCAAAATCCAGTAAGATTATATGTACGATACAAACCTGTGTCTCAGCCATGCAGGCATGCCACTGATACTTATGCAGCTTGAGGCTAGAGTATCTAAATAAGTATCAAATAAAATGTTTTAGTTGATATCCTTGACAAATAATAATTTCAAAATGACCGGAAAAGCCTGGTTAGAATTCTGCACAAGAACATGGAAGTGCAAGAAGAACTATTATCCAGAAATCAGCCCCTGCATGTAGCGGCTTGACGGCAGTGGGTTTTTTTTTTGTTTTTTTTTTATGTAGCCCGCTCCCCTTCTCTTCCCACGCACAACTTTGTCCCATTCAAAAGGAACGTTGCCATGCACACATAGGACATCCCAAGCCCTCACTTGCAGTTCCATTCACAACCTCTGTGAAGCTGATCTTTGGGCAACCTTTGGCCGAGTGGAAGAACAAATCTAACGAAGAAGCTCAGGTCCTGGAAGAGGGCTCAGAGAAGTTGGGTAGGGAATTCTCAGCTTCTGAATAACAAAGTTTTGGCTAGAAAGGAGGTTGCAGGATTTTAGTGGGAACCTGCCCTTGGTCTCATGGGCTCTTTACTTCCTAGAAGGAGAGAAGATGAAGGACTACCAGAATGAGGCCCTAAAGCATAGGGCCCTCAGCAGGAGCTCTTCTTGACAGGGTAAAAGGGCAATACAGCAATCACAAAGAAATACAGATTGTACGGTAGTACACCCATAGTATATTCAATTATTGAACAGAAAGTAGATTTACATGCTTAACACAGAATGATGTCAATGTCAAATGGTTAAGCAAAATAAACAGACTAACATGTATAATATAATCTCATTTTTGTCACAACAAGGATAAAAGCATGACACATATACATGTTGGTACATCTTTGTGTGAGTATAGAGAAAAAAGAAGCTAAGAAACTTAGTATTGGTTATATGAGAAGGGGTTTGATTAGAGAGAATATTTTCTGTATACATCTCTCTCTATATATATATTTTTTCTGCTTATTACCAAAAAGAAAAACCAAACCCGTTGCCATCAAGTCGATTCCGACTCATAGCAACCCTAAAGGACAAAGTAGAACTACTCCATGTGGTTTCCAAGGAATGCCCGGTGGATTCGAACTGCCGACCTTTTGGTTAGCAGCCTTAGCTCTTAACCACTATGCCACCAGGGTTTCCTTTGCTTATTACAATGGATATATATTATTTTTTGTGATAAAAAATATATTTTTTTACAATGGCAAAAAGCAGTTATTGATTACCTACTATGTGCAGGTACTGTTAGGTAACAAAACAAGCCGTATCTCATTTTATGCTCACCACAATCATCTAGTTCAGTAACTGTTCCAAGAGGTAAAATGAGTTGTCCAAGATCACAGGGCTAATAAATGAGAGAATCAGTTTCAACCTCAGGTCTTCTGATTCTAAGTCCACTAATCTTGCTATAATTTTTACCAGGAAGAATATTGTTACCAAGTATTTTCTGCATATGATTCATATCCACTGTCCCCAATTTTTACCTACTTTCACAAATGCCCTTTGTCTTTTGGACCACTAGGACAAAATTTAGTGGTTTGTATCCTTAATTATACCAGGATTTGGACACTGCTCTGCTTTTGCACTGTTTGCTTATTTATTTTTATTACCAGACTAATCTGGCAAGATGATAATAGTCACATCAGCAACCTACTCCTAAATTTTGGGCATTGTGTGGTTGCAGTGAAATAGGAAAGCCCCACAAATTCTGGAGAAGTAAGGCAATAGCTCAATGAAATCCCATGACTGAGACACCAGAAGAGATATTTACTGAATAATATTTTTGCGGCCTGTACTTGGTATTATTGGTGCTGATGTTTGACAGCAACGCATATGTCCTCTGGCAACCTGATAGAATAAAAAACAAAACAATTCTCATATTTATATGCTCTACAGCTGCTAACCAAAGACTGGCAGTTTGAATCCACCAGCCACTCCTTGGAAACCCTATGGGGCAGTTCTACTCTGTTCTATAGGGTTGCTACGAGTCAGAATCTACTCAACAGCAAAGGGTTTGGGATTTTTTATGGTTTATTAAGATGTGTCCACATATATCTCCTTTCATTGCCACAACTACCCTGCAAAACAGCTGTTCTTAGCTCCATTTTGTGGGTGAGTAAACTGAGGCCTAGAGTGGTTAAGCAACTTTCCAAAGAAGGCATCACAATTAAAAGTTCCTCTTGTGAGTTGCTCTCAATGAGTGAATCTAGTCATTTTATTCTGTTAATGTTGTTGTTTGTTGAAATTTCAGAAAGGACATTGGACATTACTAAAATGATAATTGTTACTATTGATAATGTCCCCATTTGATGAACCAAGGACTAGTGAGAGGAGGATATTGAGAAAAGGAAAAATATTCAGCTAACTAACTTCGTTAAGTCGCTATGTTCATAGAATGGTGAGAAAGAGATGATTTGTTTCTCGGTTCCTAATTCCACTCTTTGTATAGACGGCAATAGAAATTACATTTAAATGGCAATAGAATTTAAAAACAAAATTGTTTTATAATAAGTCTCATTTAAAAACAATTTTAAGAAATATAGTGATAGATAAGGTTAACATTCATTTCAGTTCAAGTCTTCTCTTAAAAGTTTGATCAATGATATACCAGACATCAGAGGCTTGAACAATACCTGTTGTATCAGGTTGTTTTCTTTTTAATATGAAGACTGAAAAAGTAGTTGTTAGTCATTGGGATAACTCAAAAACTACTTGTAAGTGCTGCTCTTCTTACATTGTACTGAGATATGATTACAATGCTCTTTGGTAATATTAGAGTTTGATGGGAGTATATAAATGCTTGGAGTCCTGGTGGTAAAGTGGTTAAGAGCTTGGTTGCTAAACGAAAGGTCAGCATTTCAAATCCACCAGCTGCTCCTTGGAAACCCTAAGGAGCAATTCTACTCTGCCCGGTAGGGTGCTGTGCTGTGAGTCAGAATTGGCTTGACCGGCAAAGGGTATAAAAGTGCTTAGTATTCAGCCATACAGTGTAGCTTTTTTTTTTTTCTCTCAAATCTGTTCTAAAAATAAAGCTAACATCCTGTCTACCTAGAAAGGCTGAATCAACAAAGATTGATTTGTTTTGGGTACCTGTAGTAGCAATAGACATGATCAGTACTACAATATGATGCATTTATTCAGATAGCTTGAAATGAGGAAATAATGAGGATCCATTTGTTTGCACCATGATTATAATTAAGCAAATCAGTTATTCAATAATCTGACCAATTGTGCACTTATCACCAGCTACTAAGGCAACCACATGGAGAATTCTGTGTTGGCCATTGCCTAAAGTTGTATCTACATAGTATAAAGGGAAGAACTAACTGATTTGGGTCTTCTAGTTAGTTACATATGGCATATTATGTTAATTCTCCTTTGCCTCCAGAAAGTCCACTAAAACAAAAACAATAGGATTTTAGAAGGATAAATCCACAACCATAAAATAATGAGCAAGGAGATGATAGTAGTATATAAGAGGTGTTCACACATTTGAGGAGGATATAAAATAGATGAGTGATAATGATTTTGTAGAGTGGAGAAATCTGGAACCTAAAAGCTTGCAGGGAAATGCCAACCAGAATCCAATCAATTTGGGCTACAGAATGCCAAAAAGTCTCAGAAATTGGAGATATCAGATACTTCAAAAGCCAGGGGAAAGATAGAGGGTTAAAACGGGAGGACTGCTTGAAAATCAGCATATGGAACAATTAGACTTACAGTATCCCTTCCCCATTGCAGCAATTGAACCACAGACACAGTGGAAGAGAGAAGAGAGAGGTGCCTTACTGAAACAGGGCAATCAATTCAAGTCTATATACTGAATGATGAAATCCCAAGTCCCCGACTTCCAGCCAATATGGTACTAGAGACAGAAGCACCACACCATCCCTCCACAGCAAAGACCCAAAAAACTAAGTAAAACAGAGACAAACGTCATTCCTGGAACCCGAAGTGTCAAATGAAGAGATAAAGAACTCAGCCAAACACCGAATGGAATAAACTGAGAGCGAGGAGAGATAATTGCTGAGGTTTCTTTCCAGGTAACAAAGCATTGATTCGCCATCTTGGACTCCTGTCCAAGCACGGGAAAGCAGCTTCATGGAGCTCCCACCAGGAGACAGAACACCTGGTAGCCAGCTATACGTGCTTTCCCACCCCCCATCCTCTTCCTGCTGCCTATTCTGTTTCCTGCCATTCACAGTCTCTTGGGCAGGAGGCAACTGCTTCTGCCCTGGGCCGCTTGGATTTGCCCCGTCCACACTGGCCGGGTCCCTGAGCTGGTGTAGCTTCTTTTCGTCTCTTTTGGTTTCTTCTGGTTTCTTCCATGCCTCTCACCACCTCCCCCTCCTTTCTCTCGAACACCTGGCTCTGTGTGCCATCTTTGCTTCTTCTTGAAAGGTTATGGAACCCCACTCAACTGAGGATCCACTCCCCCGGCCCAAGACACCATGCTGGTGGGATCCCTGGGGCTTTTTTTTTTTTGGTTGTTTTGTTTGTTTTCTTTCTCTTTTTGCACTTGGGAGCCCCTTTTAGCCAGGCTGCACTGCACGGCCTAGGAACCACCCCCCTTACTTGTGCAGCCAAGTAAGTGTGATCCCTGGGGGCATTTCTTTTCTCTTTTTCCTTTCCTTCTTTTCCTTTTTTCCTTCTCTGTTTTTCCCCTCATTTTTCATTTCTCGTCTGTCTCTACTTCTTTTCCAGTCTCATGAATACCTGATTCTGTGTGACATATATACCCACTCTAGCCGGGTTATACTGCCCTACCTGGGAGACTTCCCCAGTCTTTGCAGCCACACTGCTGGGACCCCTGGGGGCTTTATTTTTCTACCTTTTTTTTCTTTTCCAAGTTTTTTTTTTCCTTCTCTCCCCCCCACTTTTTTTTCTTTTTGCTTCCCTCCATTTCTTGAGATCTCATCTCTCCACTCCAATGGCAAGCTCACTTTGTACTCTTTTTTGGGGTGTATGTGTGTTTTTCTTTTCTTTGTTTTTGACTCCTGTCTCCCTCTCCTCTTTCCCATACCCATACTAGCTCCATACATCACATCCCCTCTCTTTCCTGCCTACCAGCACCGTGCGCTGAACATCACAACTCCAAGCAGCACATGCATGGCCTACCAGAACCTGCCCAGCACTGATTCCTGGTCAATCCTGTTGGCCCTAGTACATGCCACAAACAACCCACCCCAGCTCCTCCCCTTCACTGAACCTGCCCTGCTGCACCATAGCTGAGTGGTTGGCCCTGCCCATTGGACAAGGAGGTGAAAAGTATTGTAACTACAGACGAACAAACAACAAAGAATGCACAGACCGCCTGCTCAGACAAAACCAAATAAAACAAAAAAGCAGGATGAAACAAATCTATAATCCAGAAATGAAGAAAATAACTACTGCTTGTCCCGAAGACAGCAGACAATATCAAAACATACAAAAAAAAATGGGAGAGGATGGCTCCAGTAGGCAGCCAAAATAAAACAACAGATAACTTTCCAGTAGAAGAAAAGGCACTAGAACTACCTGACAGGGAATTCAAACCTCTAATATTCAGAGCTATTTTTTTTTTATCCAAGAGTTGAACCAAAAAACAGACAAAATTGAGGAAAAATCAGACAAATTCATGGAAAATACAGACAAAAAAATGGAAGAATTCTGGAAAATAATGCAGGAACAAAATGCCAAAATAAATTCACAACTAGAAACCATACAAAAACGACAATTAGAAATCCAAAAGATGAACAACAAGATTTCAGAAACGGTCAGTGTCATGAAAGGACTGAGGAGCAGGTTTGAAATGATGGAAGACAAGATCAGTGAAATTGAAGACAAACACTTGGATACAACCCTGCTTGAGGAAAAATCAGAAAACAGAACAAAGAAAAATGAGGAAAACCTGAGAATTATGTGGGATACAATCAAAAGTAAAAATTTTCAAGTGATCTGAGTTCCAGAACAGGGAGAGAAAATGGAAAACACAGAGGATCATTGAAGAATTGCTGACAGAAAACTTCCCTAATATCAAGAATGATGAAAAGCTGGCCATCCAAGAAGCTCAACAAACCCCATATAGGATAGACCTCCAAAGGAAAAAGACCATATCATAATTACACTCGCTAAAACCAAAGACAAAGAAAAAATCCTGCGAGCAGCTCAACAAAACAAAAAGTCATATACAGAGGAGGGACAATAAGACTAAGCTCTGATTATTTGGCAGAAACCATGCAGGCAAGATTGATTAGATCCATAAATCTCTTTAGAAACCTGATGTCCAGTCACATCCTTGGCGTTCCCTTCAGAGCATTCTTTCTAATTTTTTACAGTATGAATAGGCTGAGAATTCACCAGGTCTTCAAGTTCTGGTTCCTTTTTGCTAAACAGTTCATTCCTTAATTTCTCTCTTTCCTCTTGCATTTTCTATAAGCAGCACAGAGAAACCAGACCACACACTCGATATTTTACTTTAAAATTCACTCAACTAAATGTCCAAATATATCACTTACAAGTTTTACCTTCAGTGAAGTGTCCTGACACTTTGTAATAAAGGTTGCCTTTCCTCCAAAAAAAATTTTTTTTCCTCCAGTGTTTAATAGCATGTTCTTCTTGTACTCACTAGAAGTATGCTCATATTCCTAGCAACATTCTGTTCATAAGGATATCTATATTGTCTAAGACAATAGAAATGTTCTCTACACTCTCCTTATTCCATTCTAAGTCCTCACCAGAGTCACCTTTAGCATACATAATTCTACAACCATTTCTTGAAGGCAATCTAAGTTTCTTCGCAAATGTACAAAACTCTTCCAACCTCTACCCATTATCCAATACAAAGCCACTTTGGCATTTTTAGATATTTGTTACAGCAGCACCCCACTTCCCAGCACCAAAAATCTGTGCTAGTTTCCTAGGACTGCTGTACAAAGTAACACAAACCAGGTAACTTAAAACATTAGAAATTAATTGTCACCGTTATAGAAGCTAGAAGACTGAATTCATGCCGTTGGCAGGTCCATGCTCTCTCCCAGCTCTCAAAAGGAAGATCCTTCCTTGTCTCTTCCAGCTTCTAGAGGCCCTAGATATTCTTTGGCTAGTGGTAGCATAACTCCAATCTCTGCCTCTGTCTTTACGTGGCTGTCTTCCTTCTATATATCTCTCTGTGTGTCTCTTTTCTTCCTTTTATAAGAATACCAGTCATATTGGATTTAAAACCTCATGTTAACTTAAAATTACGTCTACAAACACACTATTTCCAAATAAGGTCATACTTACTGTCATCAGAGTTTAGGACATCAATGTATCTTTTGGGGGGGCAGAATTCAATCCATAACAGAAGTTAAAAACCAGAAATTAAACAAAACAAATGAATGAATGATGAATAAATAGCCTGTTAGGGCTGTAATGAGGATTAAATGAATAAATACACATAAAATGTTAAAATGCTTAGAATGGAACATGGTAATATTAAGAGCTTTCTAGTATTAAAATTCTTTTAAGAATTTTGGAACACAGCTCATAATTGTTACATAGAAAACTAAACAGAAAAAAAGGCAATTTTTAACTTGTGGAATATGTATGAGAGTAGAGTTGCATAAGAAAGGAAATGTAATCATTAGATACCACTTGGTTAGTGTGAAAAGTATTTTCATAGTCATAATAACAAGCATTTTTTATAATTTTATTTTTTGTTATTGAGAACATACACAGGAAAATATTCATCAATTCAACAATTTCTACATGTACAATTCAGTGACACTAATCAAATTCTTTGAGTTGTGCAAACATTCTCACCCTCCTTTTCTGAATCTCTTTAATAAATGGTGATGGGAAAATTGGATTTTCAAATGCAGAAAAATGAAACAGGATCCATGCGTCATACCACACATGAAAACAAATTCAAAATGGATTAAGGACTTAAATATACAAACTAAAACCATAAAATTCTTAGATGAAAATGAAAGGGCAATGCTGTTGGGCCTAGTTTTTAACAATGGATTATCTAATATAATAACAAAAGCATGAACAGCAAAAGATGAAATAAATAAAAGGTACCTCATAAAAATTAAAAACTTTTGTTCATCAAAAAGCCTTTGTCAAAAAAGTGAAAAGACAAGATAACAGCTGGGAGAATAGCTTTGGAAACCACATATATAAGAATCTAATAACCAAAATATATATAAAACTTCAACAACAAAAAAAGACAAATAACCCAATCATAAAATGGGTAAGGGACTTGCACAGACATTTCATCAAGAGGATATTCAAATGGCCACCAAATACCTGAAAAAATGCTCAACAGCATTAGCCATCAGGGAGATGCAAATCAAAACACAATGAGATACCATTTCACTCCCACGAGGATGACTAAGGAGCCCTGGTGGCGCAGCAGTTAAAGCATTCGGTTGCTAACTGAAAGGTCGGTGGTTTGAACCCATCAGCCACTCTGCAGGCAAAAGATGTGGCAATCTGCTTCCATAAAGATTTACAGCCTTTGGAATCCTATGGGGCAGTTCTACTCTATCCTATAGGGTTGCTATGAGTTGGAATCGACTCAACAGCAGTGGGTTTTGGTTAATATGGCTAAGATTAAAAAAAAATACGAAACAGAAAATAACAAATGTTGGCGAGGTTGTGGGGAAATTGGAAACCTTGTCCATTACTGGTGGGAATGTAAAATGGGTACAGCCATTCTGGAAAATAGTGTGGTAGTTTCTCAAAAAAGTAAAAATAGGACTACCGTATGACCTAGCAATTCCACTCCTAAGTGTATACCCAAAAGACTTGAAAGCAGAGACTCAAATAGATATTTGTACACCAATGTACATTGCACTATTCACAATAGCCAAAAGCTGAAACATAAATATTTTTAATATTGCTTTAATCCCAAATTTTGATATATATGTAAGGGGGGGGGAGAGGAAGTGTATGTGATGCAGTGAAGTGATATGAGAAAGTTACCTACATATTTTTCATGATAGCAATCCAATATATAATGTTTAAAGTTAGTAAATCAACCAAAGACAATGTAAACATTAATTAGTACATGGAAGTAAATACACACACACACACCTCAAAGAGTTGAAAGTGGTTTTCTTGCAGAGTTGAGACCCTGGAGTGGAGGGAGGTGGGACAGAGAACTGCTGTTTTTCACTCTAAGCCTTATCATTAGGATGACTTTTATCATTGAAATTTGGCATCGAAATAAGGACACTGTGTATAGTAAAAGGAAGTACTTTGAACAATTAGACCAGGACAAGAGGTGTAAACCTAGATTGTCCCAGGCAAACTAGGAGTATGACCATTCTATTCGACTTTCAAAACTGAGTGCATTTATTACACTGAGTCACTTCCAGTTAATTGGATATTTTTGTGTATGTGTTTTTTTTTTTCTTTTTTTAACTTAGTTATCCAATTTGGCTCTCTCTATTGATCAACTTATTTGTTCAATAGTCAGCATTCACTTTTGGGTTAATGTAGATACCGTCTGAAAAAGGAAGATATTTAAGTTGATGCTTAAAAAATAATAATTTTGTACCTTGTACACAAAATTAAATTGGAGTTGATTACTGAAGCTACTGAACAAATAGTGAAATTCTTAGCACTTTTCTGGTTTTGCCTTCTGTCTGTACTATCTTTCAAATTTCCTTATACATTGTGAATGAGCCCTATCAGGCAAAGAATATGCATGGGAAGAAATTAATAAGATTTTTGCTTTCATCGGAAAGGAATTAACAATTAGAAATAAATTGAGCACAGAACTCAGGAGGCTTGGCAGAATGAAATTATCAAACTTATTTTTTTCATTATTAAACAATATTACAACAAAAGGGAAAATGCACCAAATAGGACAAGGAGAGGGTAAGTTCTGCTTTGCTGAAGCGTGGAGACAGACCCCAGTGGTGGTATAATATTACTCATTAAGTACAGCCTAGTAAAATGTAGATATTTACAGTGCATATTATTTTCCTGCCTAGGGGTCCGATTAAGTTTCTGAAAGCTTCCTCTTGATCTATAGAATTTAATGTACCATATCATCAGCTGTGTTGCCTGCTATGCATCAAACAGGAGTTACATTTAAGCAGATATATATCACAAAAATACAGACCTGGGAGTAGACCAGTAAATAAAATCTCATCATATGTTTTGTAACTACTATCAGTTGCTGTGGAGTCAATTCCACCTCATGTGACAGACACCACGTACAGCAGAGGAGAACTGTGTTCCACAGGGTTTTCAATGGCTGATTTTTTTTTTTCAGGAGCAGATTGCCAGGCCTTTCTTCTGAGCATCTCTGGGTGTACTTGAACCTTCAAACTTTTGGTTAGCAGCCGAATGTGTTATTCGCTGCACCACCCAGGGACTCCCATATTTTGTAAAAGGTCCTAACCCCCCAGCTTTTTTATTGTGGCAAGAACATATACATTAAAACATCTGCCAGCACAACTTACGCGTTTACAACTCAATGACACTGATTACATTTTTCATGTGGTGCCACCATTATCTCTATCCTCGTCCAAAACGTTCTATCACCATTAACATAAACTGGATTCCTCCCCAAAAAAAACTTCCCTTTTTCCCTTCCATCCCACCTCTGGTAACCATTAATAATCTTTGGTTCCTATATACTTGCTTATTTTATATAAGTGAGATCATACAGTATTTGTCCTTTTGCAATTGACTTATTTCGCTCAGCATGTTTTCAAGGTTCATTCATGTTGTGGCATGCATCGGAACCTCACTACTCTTTATAGCTGCATAATATTGCACTGCATATATATTTTTTGTTATTGTTGTTAGTTGCCTCATCGAGTAGATTCCAACTCATGGCGACCCATGTGTGCAGCATAGAACTGCTCCAAAGGGTTTTCAAGGCTGTGACCTTGTGGAAGCAGATTGCCAGTCCTGTATTCCAAGGTGCCTCTGGGTCGGTTTGAACCACCAACGTTTCAGCTAGTAATGAAGCACTTAACCATTTGCACCACCCAGGGACATACTGCATCTTATTTATCCATTCAATTGTTGATGGACATTTTGGTTGTATCCACTTTTGGCTATTGTGAAAAATGCTACATTGTATACAGGTTCATGTTTGTGTTCCTGCCTTCACATCTTCTGGGTTGGGATTGCTGGGTCATATGGTAATTCCATGTTCAACTTTTTGAGGTACTGCCAAACAGTTTTCCACAGCAGATGTACCATTTTACATATGCACCAGCGATGGATAAGGGTTACAGTTTCTTCATAAACTAGCCACCACTTGTTATTTTCCCAGGACTTTTTAGTTCATTTATTATTTTAAAGAACTTTTCGCCCCCTTTTGGAGCCCCGGTGGCGCTATGGTTAAGTATTCTGTTGCTAACCAAAAGGTGGGCAGTTTGAATCCACTAGCCACTCCCTAGAAATCCTGTGGGGGCAGTTCTACTCTGTCCTATAGGGTTGCTAAGTGTCGGAATTGACTCGACAACAACAGGTTTGATTTTGGCTTCTCCCTTTACATGGCTATTATCACTTCTGTTTCCCTTCAAGTTTGAGGATTTTTAAAAACATGTTCTCCCTGACTTTTTTTTTTCTTAACATATCTTAAATGGAGTAATAGTTGGAAAGTAGGAGGCTCATGAGCTCCTGTATGCTTATGGTCTTGATTTTTTAAATAAAATATCCTTCTGACTGGATTTTGACTTTAGTCCTAGAGCAATTTTCAATCTTCCTGCTCAAGAGTTTAGGGAAAACACGTAAACAAATAAACAAAACTGTGTCTAATAGAACTTTATTAGGAGGTTCAAAGACAGATGACACGATTTTTCTGTGTAATATCTTCCTACTGGAAACTAGAGATACAGCTCCAAGCCTAACTTTACTAATGGTTTAACCTACATGAAACTTGGATGGAAAATCGCTTGCAATCTCCCCCACAATGGATGCCACTTTTAGTGAAATGTCTGTCTGTAGCTGGGGGCTTGTAAATGCCTTTTTTTTTTAAGGTTTAAAACTTTCTGTGCTTCTGCATATTAAGAAGATATATGGGTTGAGTATGGAGATTGCTACCGTTCCCTGTAAATTTTTTTGAACCAAAGTGAAGGCTGTCTCTTGGAACAAAATTGCTTTTGGAAAACAAGGCAGGCTATCGTTGCAATGCTCTCATGACATTTAAAAAATGCTGCTTCAAATTGCAGAAAAAACTGTTCGCGATAGAGCATGTACTGCTGCTTACCACCTGCAAACTGATAATTGAATCAATGCAGGTGGATTTTAGAGTGGTCCCCCCCCCATCTCAAACCCTCACTGTTGTATCCTGGGTTTATAGTGTTCACGTAAAAACATGTGATGGCTCTCCTCCACACACGCTGCTCCTACCTCCCCAACCCTACCTCTGCCTCAGCAACATCCTTTAGCCATTGACAACAGAGAAATGAATTACATCTGAAGATAACTGATCTTCTTCCGTAGGGCATTATCAGCACAGCTGCACGACTTTGATGCTCTGTGTCCATACACAGATGGTCAGGCTGGAGGAGAGAGACCATGCGGATTTCTAGTTTTGTGCTCTTCTGGCTTCTCTGCTAGGTTGGCTTAGGAAGCTTTAACAGCTGTAGCTCTGCCAAAATCTAGCTGGAATCCACTAATCTTTCAAAAGATGAGCTAGTTGAAACATTGGGGGCAATTTACATACTTGGGGAACTTCCAGAATTTAGGTACAAGGGAACCCAAAACCCTTGAAATCCCCCATACATTGAATTTACTGATCTGTTAATTGTGCTCTTTTCTTTTTTTTCCCATCATTTGTGCAAATCAGCCTAATAAATCTGGCTCATGTGTTAATTCAGGTGAGAATGTTTAAAATTCATTTAGGCTTTTCAACTACATCCTAGATCTGCAATTCGACACCCTGAGTTTGAATATTTTGAGTCAGAAAACAAGACCTCATGCTGTCAGCCAGCTTTGCAAGGGAAAGATCAGAGACCAGCAGAACAGTTCAGACAAATCAGAGAGAGCTCATAGAGAAATGAAACTTGTGGGAGATAGAAGCAGGTACAGCTTGCCAAATAGATAGCCATGTACAGGAAAGACTCGTTTTATCTTTCTTTTTCCAATGTTGTGGAGGTTACTACATATACAAACCTCAAAGCCCTTGTCAATCTAGACTGAGAACAGAATCAATTTTGCATTTGTTGTTTTGTTTCAGAAGACTGAGATAAGAACTTCTCCGTGGACTTAGTATTATACAAGTTTCCGATTATCCTTGCTTTCTATCTCACTCCACTTTCTGGTATTGTCCCACCTGCCAGCTCTTCTAGTCTGGCTTAGCTCCTACCCTACAACTGAGAAAATAGCATTCTCCTTTACAGAATTGACTTTAGGTGAGACTTATAACCAAGTATGTAACTCAATGAGGTTGATCCTCTGCTTTCTATGCTTCACACAAATGCTTTCTTCCAACAGCATGAATAATAGTGTGTAGTTTATATTGTGGGGCTGTGTAATGAAACTGTGAAGTATGGTTTGTCAAACAGCTATGTTTATTAAGCACCTTCAATGCTCAGGGTACTATAATAGGTGCTACGACAGAGAAATTGTAAGATACTTAGGCTTGGCCTTCAGAAGTCCTGAAATCAAAATGGAAAGATAATAAAAATATGCTTGGATAATTTTAATAGGAAAACATCTGTAAGGCTCATAAACACCAATAGAAAGTGCTCAAAGACAAAGCATTAGTTGGGAAGAGACTAAAGTGGGCTATGCGATAAACACCTTGAAAACTGAGGTTTGAGGCTGAAGGAAAAGCTATACATTGATCTTGTGAGTTTATATATGGCAAAATGGTAAACTGTGCATGCTCTAGTAGCCTCTGGATTCTCACTGTACAAAACTATGAGCAGTATGACCACCATCAAATCACTTCCAACATGCAGCAGGGTATTCAGAATTTAGGGACTTCTCAAAGGCAATGGCAAAATTTGGGGCATAGGCATGTCTGCTGAGGAAAGCAAAAAGAGATGAAAATATATCATACAATCCTGTAGAAAATATGTTTAAGATTCACTCAGCTTTTTAAGCCAGTTTTTATGTGTTTTTTTTTTATATCAAAGAAAAAAAAATCTAGTTTGGAAAAAGGTTAGGTAAGTGCATGGCAAATTATTTCAGTAGTCAAAGGGGAGAAATAGTGTGTGAACCCTCTCTTATATTTAAGTTGCTCTATAAGGTTGCCGGAAACCCTGGTGGTGTAGTGGTTAAGTGCTATGGCTGCTAACCAAAGGGTCGGCAGTTCGAATTCACCAGGGGCTCCTTGGAAACTCTATGGGGCAGTTCTACTCTGTCCTATAGGGTCACTATGAGTCGGAATCGACTCGACGGCACTGGGTTTGGTTTGGTTTTTATAGGGTTGCTAGGAGTGGGGGGTGGTTTCGACAGCAACGGGTTGTTGTGGATCGGTGGTACAAAACTCTGGTGTTGCCTCACTTCCCTTTCTCTCAAAGTATTTGACTTCCCCTTTAAGGACTGCAGATTTCTTAAGAGCTTATTAAATGCAGTTTGATTTGTATAGGTTCATACACAAGAGTTTGCTCTTGAGTTGTTTACCATAGCTTTGTCTAGTCAACAATTACTACACATTGATTGCTGTTCCTGGAGCCTCCATTTCATTATAAATAGTCCACTGAAACATATTTAAGTCATTTTTAATGAAATGTATGAATCCAAAATGGCAAGAAATGCATTTGCAAGAGCCATTGATGTGTTTTAACTTCTTTGCTGTAAATATATTGTAAATTATTTGTAAGGTAGTTGTACATTCCTGTACACCATCTTTAGCAGGCTTATAAATATATTATTAGCTCTTTATACCTCCCTGAGAGCCACCCCTTAAAATAAAGCATCCCTGAATCCAATACAGCTTCCTATGCTAAATGTACATCTAATCAAAGAGGCAAAGTGCAATATGACAAAACTTTTTTTTTTTTTAAATTTAGAAAATGGATAGCTCTTGCCATTCTGGACAGAGGCAACAAGAGGAAATACTGTTCCAGGTCTCTTCAGCAATCACTGAGTAGCTACCACATTCAGGAACTCCAAAACTTAGGCAGCACATACTTGACCTTCTCACATCTGGAAATGTAAATTGGCCATTTTTTATGCAATAGGATTAAAGTTAACAGTCAAATTTGTCTAATTGTAGCTCCGTCTCAGGCCGTCTCTTCTCGCTTTATTTTGAAAATGTTCTTGTCCTCTTTGAGAGGCATATTTCTAAGGACAAAGCTGAAAGGATGGACTAGAAGTATGTTAAAAACTGAACATGGTGATATACGCCTTCTCATTTACTTGACTTTCTGTGTAGTCAATACTCAGCAGATAATACCTAAGGGAGCCTTGAAGGCAAATGGCATAGTGGGGCTTTTGCGGTAGAGCTGGGATTTGAATAATTTGAATAATAAAACCAGGTGCCCAAGAGTGACTCATGGCGACCCCATGTAGGCTCAATTTGAGTACTAGGACCTCCTTTATAAGACTGTGATGAGGCTTAAATGTAATACTTTAGACAATGCTGTTATCACAATGGCTGGCAATAAAGGGGTACACTAATAGTTTCGTTGCATTTCTATTTCGTTTGAAGAACCAAGTTAAATATAGAGCCGTTAACTCAAATGTTTGGCTAGAACCAATGTGGACAATAAGAAAATTTGTTTACTTTTGTAAAGTATCCAAAAGAGCTTTCCATGAAAAACTAATGTTTGGATAGATGACAGAGTTTTGTTCCAGGTAGTTATGAGAGCTTGTACATTTTGCAGCCAATGGGCTTGTTTTTGAAATCCTTCCACTTACATACTACATTCAGTTTTGTGGCATGTGTTTCACTGATTAAGCACTCGTGTTTTACACAGCTTAGTAAATTCATAAATGCTTCCCTTTAAAATGAACAGATCTTGAGAGCCCAAATCAGAGTGGCTTTCTGATCCTCTTTGCAATAGGGCCATTGTGAACAGCAAACTCATACTTGACCTGGTTCTATTCAATATCACTGGGTAAACAGCACTGGCCTCACTAGGGCGTGGGGGGATGTATGCAGACCAAACCAGGTAACACTGTCAGAGGGGGTGACACAAAAATGACTGTCTATAAAAGAAAACGGAAAACCTGGTGGTGTAGTGGTTAAGTGCTATGGCTGCTAACAAAAGGGTCAGCAGTTCGAATCCGCCACGTGCTTCTTGGAAACTCTATGGAGCAGTTCTACTCCGTCCTGTAGGGTCGCTATGAGTCGGAATCAACTCGAGGGCACTGGGTTTTTATATATATATAAACATTCCACTTGGCAGGAAGTGCGTGGGAAGTTCAGCACGTGAATTTAGGGTTTCCTGCCTCCTGCCCCACCACCGGCAGCCTTAGTGTATGTGAGTCCCCATCTTGGCCCCTGCTTGGCGTGTCCGTCCTTCTGTCCATCTGTCCGTCTGTCCATGTCCCCCACCCCCACCCGTCTTTCCTCAGCACCCCGTGCATAATCTACCTATGGGAGGGTCACATGGACTCTTATGGCGTCTGCAGCCGGCATTACTCCAGGCTGCACCTGAGGAGAGGCTCCTGCAAGACCTGACACTAAGGGATTGGCCTCGCCAGGGCCTTAGCTCGGGTGGCCCGTGCTCTGTACCCCTGGCTGCTCCGGACACTGCTTGTGGAGTTCTTGCCCCTGCTGCTGTAACTTTAAACCATGAGGGGGCTGGTGTAATACCATGAGTTAGTGCAGTGGGTAACACCAACCCTAGTGACTCAGCTGGTTAGTAGACCCTGCATAGTTGCAAAGCTTTTCCAGTTTACCATTGCATAGGAAAAGGCTGTTCAGCCTGCTGCTGCTGCTGCCTCTGTCTCTGTCACTGCAATGGAATGCTTCAAAGTGATGTACTTCCCCTCTGCAAATCACTCTGGGTTTAGGGTTGTACCAAGGGTGCAGCTACTGCTTATTAAATTATTAAG
This sequence comes from Loxodonta africana, assembly GCF_030014295.1. NCBI lineage: Eukaryota > Metazoa > Chordata > Mammalia > Proboscidea > Elephantidae > Loxodonta > Loxodonta africana. Next base: position 118,932,526 of record NC_087369.1, on the reverse strand, counting down.
GTTTGCAACCATGGACCATTTGGTGTAACACTAGAGTCATGGCCTTCATCTCAAAAGAATGACTTCCTGGAGAAACCCAGGAAGAGATCCTCAAAGCTTGACTCTTTTCTGTCTGCTGTTATTGTCTTTCTTTTTGTTAAATCAACTTGATGAATTTGGCACTTGGCCAGCTCTATCAGACATGACAAAAAAAATGAAATGTTTGATATTGGGGAAAATGCAAACTGGAGGCTGAAAAGCAATTGCATAAATTCTTGCTATAATCTTGAATATGAAGCTCAGTCCTCAATCTTCTCGGGATTTTGGTGTTTAAAGGAATATCCCTCAACTTGCTTCCAAATCCTTGAGCCTTCATCATTATTTGTCACATATGTCTCTCTTTCCTGCAATTCCCATTCTCTCATCCTTGTCATCTATAATCCTGGGAAATGAGGAACGTATCTTGCTCCTCATGTGCCTGCCACATGATGCCTTCCCTGTTATCAGAGACTGGTCTCAGGAGGGCAGCATAAGGTACTTACTTGGGCAGCCAAATTGTGTTGTAAAGGGGAACCAACTTCTTTAAAAACTAAGTTATTCTCCCAAAAGGGGGACATAAAACACCATCCCCAAGTGACCATCCTGTCTTCTGTGTGTAAGCACATACGGAATTTTAAAAGTATAATATAACGGGTTGGTTTTAATATAACGGGAGATTTAAAAAAAAAAAAAACAAAGATAAGATAGTCAAATAAGTGTGTAATTTAAAAATTTAACAAGTGAAATAACTACAAAGATAAATCATTTTCTCCTTGATTGCTGCCAGTATTAGAATAAATATTGTTCTTTCATTATTTTTTCTGTGAAACTAATTGTAGTGCTACTTGGTAATATTTCACAGGGCATATAGTAGGTCCTTGGCTATATAATATCATCAGTCAAAGAAATAGTTACAGCTTCACATAGCAAGATGTTTTCCTGGCTGAGGGATCAAGAGAAGAAACACTCCTTAAAATTCATGAATGTATGTCATATGTCCTAAGGGCAAAGCAAGGGTGAATGTCAACAGGCACCAACAATATAGTATTCCAAGCAAAAATTCCAGTTGAAGGTTAAATGGCATAAAACAGCTGAGTCTGCTAGCCTTTCATATACATTTAAATTAAAGGCCTTTGCAATTCATTTGATAAGAAAAAAGAGAGAGAGAGAGAAGATAGTGAATGGAGGGTCAAGAGGATCTGTCAACAAAGAAACTGACAGGAACATTCAAAATGTTGAGCTGAGCTTCTGGGCAGGGCAACCTAGCAGTATAAAAAAAAAAAACAAGGGAAAAATGACCGCCAAACAATGTTGGCATATTTAAATATGTTCCTAGCTGAAGACTTGAAGGTATTTTGACAACTCTTTCCTAATGAGGAAATATTTTTAATCTGATATTAGTGCAGACAATTGGAGAGCAGGATGCCCATAAACTATTTTGCCTTTTTGATTATTCATTACAAAAAAGGGGTGGAGAAAGAACAAAATGGACTTACATGCTTTTTTTTTTTTAATGCAACATCAGCTTCTCTTTTCACGTTTCTTCTTTAAAGGAAAGAGGGGACTGAAAAAGCACACAGTAAGAAGGAAACGGAAGATTCAGTTAAAGTGGCTGGAATACCAACTCACTTGAACCTTTGCCCCAATATTGAATTTAACCCAGCAATTCACACTGGGGAATTTCTGTGGCACAAGAAAGTTCACTTTATACTTCTTTTTCATTGTTATTGTTTTAAGTTAAGAGAGAGAGAATATGGATTAAAGGAGAAAAAATTAGCCTGAGTACCAGAAACCCTGCACTCCCTGTCCTCTAAAAAAAAAAAAATTTTTTTTTTTTTGTCCTCTAAGGACAGGACAAAAAGAAACAGATCTAAATGGCAATAGATGTAATTTAATTTAGACTTTAGGAAATCATGGAATTTGGAGCCAAAGGGACATTATTTCAATTTTTAACTCCTATAAAATCTCTGAGACTCAGTTTTCTTTTCTGTTAAATGGGGCTAATGCTGCTTAACTTACAGGATGGCTGTGAGGATTAGACATAATTATAATAAAAATCTGACAGATAGTGGACAGGCATCAATCAAATGGTAGCTATTACTATTGTGCTCACAGGTTCCTACCCATGAAATGCGAAAAATGTTAAAGAGCCTAATCTCTGGCTAAGGATCAGAGATTCTCAAGACCTGATCTATGTTGAATGAATAGCCACAGTGCTGCTGGCTCTCTATCACATTGCTAGTATCAAGGAATATAAACAGGAATTGAGGGAGGCATGAGTGGGCAGGGCTAAGTGAAAATAGGTCAGGAAAGATGTAACCTCCTGCACAACTCCTAAGCCCCTGGGATACCAGGGAAATCCAGCAGCTCATCCTACCCCAAATATTTTAAGGTCATTTATCTAATAGTGATAATGTTAAGAGTTGGTGATGTTGCAGCTGCACGTTACTTGCAATTTAGAATCAGATGGAACTGCAATGTTTTCTGTAGTTTCCATAGCTTAAATTACAAGCGGCTTGAATAAAGCTATATGCCACAATCTATGGAAAGTTTATGAAGCTATCCAAAGAGATGCAATCCTTTTTAAGGTCATTTCAACCCAAATGGCCCTTTGATTCTGTGATTACTCTTTAAAAGTAGACGAGGGAATTTGACTTCAGTGGTTAAGACCTCGGCTACTAACCAAAGGTCAGCAGTTTGAATTCACCAGCTGCTCCTTGGAACCCCTATGGGGCAGTTTTACTCTGTCTTATAGAGTCGCTATGAGTCAGAATTGACACAATGGCAGTGGGTTTGGTTTTGATACCTCTGTTTTCTTCTTTGTAAAATGTAAATAATAATGACTCCGAGTCTTACTTCAAAAAGAAAGCTTTTGTAAAGATTTTTTTTTTTCATAATAAGGACTAAAGATAACAAAGCCATAAAGATAAGCCTCTCAATTTTTCCAGGCCATAAAATACATACAAAAATTACGGTATCAAAGAGAGGAATTAATCAAAAGATTGTCATAGGCTCAAGAGCAATATAACATTTCTGGTTCTTCTTTTTTAATTTGCTATATTATAAAAAAAAAAATTATATCATGGGAATGTATGTGTAGACAAAAATTCTTGAGCTTGTTTGTCACTGTTTTGTGTCCTCTTCACCTAATGACAGAAGTGAGATAAATAAGGGATATGGGAAAGAGAGAGAAAGAGAGAATATGTATTTTGAGGGTGGTCCATGTCAATGAGGGCCAATGAGGAGATATTTAGTGTTTACTAGCACGGGCTCTGGCATCAAACATTCCTGGATTTGATTCCCAGTCCTGAAACTATGGGCAAAGTTATTTAACATCTCTCTGGCACACAGTCAGCATTTAATAAATTGTAACATTTCTTTTTAAGCCTGTTCCTCACCTTCACAATTTTATTGCAAGCTGAATATTGGAACCCAAACCAAGCCAAAGGTATTCTCAGATACAAACAAAGGTTAGTCAGCCATTGGAAAAGAGTTTTCCAAGCGGAAACAATGGCGAGATGTAAGCAAAGATCTGTGGAGAAAAAAAAAAAAACCTTAAATTGGGTGATACATGCAGCAATTGTCCTCAAATGGCAGCAGAGAGAGAGCAGGAAGAGTCCAGCTACTAAAAGCCCATGGCCAGCATGGACACCTCCTTGTTTGTAGAACTGGCTTTGATCTCCTAGGTCTTTATGCATTGCCAGGTTTCCAGCTGTCACTAGAAGTACTGAAGTGCCCTCAGATAGTCTCTTTAAGGTATTTTTCCCCCTTCTTAACAAGCTTTAATGGAAATTACAACAAAATCTCACAAGAAAGCTAGTTCCCATGAGGTATCTAGTACCTGAAGGTTTGAAGAGTAGAGAAAAGGTTCAGATAAAACTCCAAATTTTTGAGCTTTGCCCTTCACTGGAATTCCCTCAGCTCATCAAAGCCAGGCCAAACTAGTACTCAAGTTTAACAAGCTGCAAGTGTAGCAGTCTCTTTGACTTTGCTAAAACTTGAAATATCACTGGTGTGGATCAGCACTCTTTGTAATCAATTGTTTTTTTGCATTGGTCTGTTGTTACCCTAAATTGGTTCTGCTGACCAGTCTCCAGATAATTCCCTGTGGGCTGTGCACTTTATAACTCCAGGGAATGCCATTCACATAGAATGTAATGTGAATATCGACCCCCTGGTGTTGTGGAATATGCTTGGCACTGCTGCTGATGTTTACAAAGACTACCTTTGGGACAGAGGATACTGCTGCAAATCTAAACTTGGCCTCTGATTTCTTACTAGTATTTTTAAAATTACATCTATACTCAGATCTTTACACTAATTATTAGTATCAAAGAAATAAGATGAAGAAAGACTGGTGGATGGCATGTAACTTTAGTTCCCTCTTTAGGCATTGATTGGGGAATTCTATTTTATTTTATTTTTTGAATTATTGACTTGACAGTTGAAATATGAGCAGAGTAGGGAAGATGTTGACATCCAGTTGATTTGGCATATGGACTATCCTGGTGGAATATTTTCAGCATATTTAGTGTGGATTCCGGTTTATTCTCAGAAATAGTTTGATAAGCCCATGATTTGAATTGGATTGGTTTAAGAGAGAATGCTTGTTTGGAGCATTCTCCCTATGGACATGTCTCTTAAGAATCTCCTTTCCATAGATCCATCTGGCTTCATTACAGAAGTCCTTGAAGAATGGTATACTTGTCAATACTGACATATGCTCATGGAGGAGGACATAGAGTCAGACAGAGATCAACACACTGAGAAGTAAGAATAAAGAAACAGACTGAGTCTGGGCAAAATGTAACGATAGAGCATTATTAATCTCATTTACTCATTCATGGATTCCCTTATGAAAGTGTTTTTGAGCCCATAATATGCACAAGGTGTTAAGATAAATGATGAATAATTGAAAGTTTCAATCCTAAAGTCGGTGTTGCCCAGATGTTAAGCACACCAACTCTCAAGTTGGGTTACCTAATTTTGAATCTACCACTTTCTAAATAAATGACCATATAAGAAGCCCTGGAGGCATGACACCAACGGTTAAGTGCTCGGCTGCTAACCAAAAGGTTGGTAGTTCAAACCCACCCAGTGTCCCCATGGATGGAAGACCTGGCAATCTGCTCCTGTAAAGGTGGTGGTTGTTGTTATGTGTCGATGAGTCGATTTTGGCTAATAGCGACCCCATATGACAGAATAAAAGTGCTCCATAGGGTTTTCTAGGCTGTAATCTTTATTTAATCTTTATAGGAGCAGATTGCTAGTTCTTTCTCAATAAAACAGCCTGGAAAACCCTACGGGGCAGTTCTACTCTGTCACAAAGGTTCGCTATGAGTTGAAATAGACTCGACGGCACCTAACAACATAACAACAAGTTTTACTTAAGCTTTCCGAGCTTCAGTTTTCTTGACTATAAAATGGGAATCATAGAAGTAATTGTCATACAAGGCTGTTGTGTAGGTTAGGTGAGGTAATTTATGTAAAGCACGAAGCTCAGTGCCTGGTATAGCTCTTAATAAGCACAACTATACCTATTGCTAAAGTCCCTGGGTAGCGCAAAGACTTCGTGCTCGACTACTAACCGAAAGGTTGACAGTTCAAACCCATCCAGTAGCACTGTGGAAGAAAGACGTACAGATCTGCTTCGATAAAGATTATAGCCAAGAAAACCGCATGAAGCTCAGTTCTACTCTGTACCACATGGGGTCACCATGAGTCAGAATCAACTCTACACCCATGGGTTTGGTTTTGGTTTATATCTATTGCTACTATTATTATGAGGGCAGTGGCTGTTCAGTGGTAGAATTCTCACCTTCCTTGTAGGAGACCTGGGTTTGATTCCTGAACAATGTACCCCATGCACAGTCATCACCTGTCTGTCTACGGAGGCTTGTGTGTAGCTATAAAGCCAAACAGGTTCCAGCAGAGCTTCCAGACTAAGACAGACTATGAAGAAAGGCCTGGCAATCTATGTCCAAAAATCAGCAACAAAAACTCTGTGGATCACAATGGCCCAATCTGCAACTGATCATGGAGATGGTGAAGAACTGGGCAGTGTTTCGTTTCATTGTGCATTGTGTCACCATATTATATAAAAAAAAAACAACCATATTATAGTAGTAACAATATCTGAGAAGCAGCAAGCAGAATAGTTAAGGGCATGAGCTTTGGAGCCAGAATGTTTCTGAATCCTAGCTCCATTACTTACCAATATGTGACCCTGGGAAAGTTAAATAACCTCTCTGTGCTTCAGTGCACATTTCATATAGTCATTGGACAAACAGGTTAATACATTTAAAGTGTTTCTAAAAGAATGTCCAACCCACAGTGCACAGTCAATGAATGTTAGCTATTATTAATAGGACTTATAGGGTCACTATGAGTCCAAATCAACTTGATGGCAATGGGATGTTATTAATAGGGAGTTAATGGGTGGTACTAATGGTTGAAGTACTTAATGGTCGGAAGTTTGAGTCCACGCAGAGGCACATCAGAAAGAGGACCTGGCAATCTACTTGAAAAAATCAGCCATTGAAAACCCTATGGAGCACAGTTCTACTCTGACACACATTGGGTCACTGTGAGTAGGAATTGACTAGATGACAACTGTTTTATTATTATTATTACTAGATGTTACACAAATGTTTCCTCCTGTTACTTCCATTTCCCACTCTTACAAAAATTGTGTAACAATGTCCTCTTTGAAAAGAAATTTACCTTTAAATAGTGAGAAAATGCCAAATCCAGCACAATTTTGCATTTTCACGCCTGGACTTTTGTATATTTTCCCTTTGCTTCCTGGTAGGGACATTTGGAAGGCCCCTTTGCTCTGTAGAAATATACCTAAGAATTTTGGCTCTTCTATTGCCCTGGTGTTACAGTGGCTAAGAGCTATGGCTGCCAACCAAAAGATGAACAGTTAGAATCCATTCAGCCAGCTTTTGTCCCCCTCTGCCTTCTCATCTCCCCTCCAGACAGAAGCTGCCCACATAGTCTCATGTGTCTACTTGAGCCAAGAAGCTCACTCCTCACCAGTATCATTTTCTATCTTAAAGTTCAGTCCAATCCCTGTCTAAAGAGTTGGCTTTGGGAATGGTTACTGTCTTGGGCTAACAGAAGGTCTGGGGACCATGAGCTCCGGAGTCCTTCTGCTCTCAGTCAGACCATTAAGTCTGGTCTTTTTACAAGAATTTGAGGTCTGCATCCCACTGCTCTCCTGCCTCATCAGGGGTTTTCTGTTGTGTTCCCTGTCAGGGCAGTCATCGGTTGTAGCCGAGCACCATCTAGTTCTTCTGGTCTCAGGCTAATGTAGTTTCTGGTTTATGTGGCCCTTTCTGTCTCTTGGACTCATAATTACCATGTGTCTTTGGTGTTCTTCATTCTCCTTTGGTCCAGGTGGGTTGAGACCAATTTATGCATTTTAGATGGCCGCTTGCTAGCCTTTAAGACCCCAGACGCTATTCTCCAAAGTGGGATGCAGAATGTTTTCTTAATAGATTTTATTATGCCAATTGATCTAGATGTCCCCAGAAACCATGGTCCCCAAACCCCTGCCCCTGCTACGCTGGCCTTCGAAGAGTTTGTTTTATTCAGAAAACTTCTTTGCTTTTGGTTTAGTCCAGTTGTTCTGACCTCTCCTGTATTGTGTGTTGTCTTTCCCTTCACCTAAAATAGTTCTTGTCTACTATCTAATTAGTGAATACCCCTCTCTCTCCCTCCCTCCTAACTCTCGTAACCATCAAATTATATTTTCTTCTCTGTTTCAACTATTTCTTGAGTTCTTATAATAGTGGTCTCATACAATATTTGTCCTTTTGCAACTGACTAATTTCACTAAGCATAATGCCTTCTAGATTCCTCCATGTGATGAAATGTTTCACGGATTCATCTTTCTAGTAGTATTTTTGTAGTATTCCATTGTGTAGTAATCTGATATGATTCTTTTCATTTCAGTTGGGTATGTTGTGATATTGCCCATCTCATTTCTTATTTGAGTTATTTGATTCCTCTCCTGTTTTTCTTTTGTCAGTTTGGCCAAAGGTTTATCAATTTTGTTAATGTTTTCAAAGAACCAGCTTTTGGTTTTGTTAACTCTTTCAGTTGTTTTTCTGTCCTCTATTTCATTTAATTCTGCTCTAATTTTTGTTATTTGCTTTCTTCTGGTACCTGAAGGTTTCTTTTGTGGCTCTCTTTCTATTTGTTCAAGTTGTAGAGAAAATTCTTTGCTTTTTGGCCCTTTTTTCTTTTTGGATATGTGCATTTGTTGCTATAAATTGACCTCTGAGAAATGCTTTAGCTGTGTCCCAAAGGATCTCATAGGAAGTGTTTCCATTCTCATTGGATTCTATGAATTTCTTTATTCCATCCTTAATTTCTTCTATGACCCAGTCGTTTTTGAGCAGGGTGTTATTCAGTTTCCAAGTGTTTGATGTATTTTCCCTGCTTTTTCTGTTATTTGTTTCTACTCTCATGGCTTTATGGTCAGAGAAGATGCTTTGTAATGTTTTGGATTCTGTTAAGGCTTGCTTTATGACCTAATGTTCCATGTGCATTGGAAAAGAAAGTATACTTGGCTGCTGTTTTGGCAATTTTGATTGTTTGGCAATTTTGAGGTCAGGTTGATTGATTGTGGTATTTAGTCTTCTGTGTCTTTATTGAACTTCTTTCTGAATGTTCTGTCCTTCACCAAAAGTGGTGTGTTGAAGTCTCCTATTATTATTGTGTAGCTGTCTATCCCGTTTTTCAATGCTGTTAGAGTTTGTTTTTTGTATCTTGCATCTCTGTCATTGGGTGCATAAAAATTTAATATGGTTATATCCTCCTGGTATACCGTCCCCTTAATCATTATATAGAGTCCTTCGTTATCGTTTGTGGTAGATTTAACTTTAAAGTCTATTTTGTCTGAAATTAATGTTGCCAATCCTGCTCTTTTTTGATTGTTTGCTTGATATATTTTTTTTCCATCTTTTGAGTTTTAGTTTGTTCGTGTCTTTAAATCTAATGTGTGTCTCTTGTAGGCAGCATATAGATGGATTTTTTTTATCCATTCTGCCACTCTCTGTCTCTTTATTGGTGCATTTGGTCCACTTACTTGCAGCGTAATTATGGATAAGCATGAGTTTAGTGCTGTCATTTTGGTGTCTTTTTTTGTGTGTTGTGGACAGGTACTTTTTCCCACTTAATTTTTTTTGTGCTGAGTAGTTATCTTTATATATTGTCTTTTCCTCTTATTCATTGTTGTTGATATTGTTTTTGCTGAGTTTATATGTTTTTCTTGTATTTTATTTTGATGAGTAGGATTGTTAGTCTCCTTTGCTGTTACCTTAATATTTACCCCTATTTTTCTAAGTTTAAACCAAACTTTTACTTCTTTATATCACCTTGACTTCCTCTCCATATGGAAGATCTATGACTACATTTCTTACTCCCTCTTTATTGATTTAATGTTGTCATTTTTACATAAAGACATCACTGTTTCCCTGTTTTGAGCACTTTTTTTTTATCTTGATTTACTTTTGTGATTTCCCTATCTGGGTGTCTGCTTGCTCTGTCCTGTGTTCTAGTCTTGGGTTGATATCTGATATTATGATTTTCTAACCAGAGAACTCCCTTTGGAATTTCTTGTAGTTTTGGTTTGGTTTTTACAAATTCTCCAAACTTGTGTTTATCTGGAAGTGTCTTAATTTTGCCTTCATATTTGATAGACAGTTTTGCTGGATATATGATTCTTGGCTAGCAATTCTTTTTTCCCTCAATGCTTTATGTAAGTCATCCCATTGCCTTCTTGCCTGCATGGTTTCCACCGAGTAGTCTGAGCTTATTCTTATTGACCCTTCTTTGTAGGTGACTTTTTGTTTATCCCTAGCTGCTCTTAAAAATCTCTCTTTATCTTTGGTTTTGGCAAGTTTGATTGTAATATGTCTTGGTGACTTTCTTTCGAGAGCTACTTTATGTAGAGTTCGATGAGCATCTTGGATAGATATACTTTCATCTTTCACAATGTCAGGGGAGTTTTCTGGCAAGAAATCTTCAAGAATTCTCTCTGTATTTTCTGTTATCCCTCCCTGTTCTGGTATTCCAATCACTCGTAGGTTATTTCTCTTGATAGAATCCCAAATGATTCTTAGGGTTTCTTCATTTTTTTTTTAATTCTTTTATCTGATTTTTCTAAGAATATATTGATGCCAAGTTTTTTATCTTCATTCTCACTAATTCTGCCTTCCATTTTCTCAATTCTGCTCCTCTGACTTTCCACTGAGTTTTCTAACTCTGAAATTTTATTGTTAATCTTCTGAATTTCTGATTGCCAATTCTCTATGTATTCTTGCAGCCTATTAAATTTTTCTTTGCATTCATGAATAACCTCTTCAATTTCTTCAAATGTTTTATCTGTGTGTTCCTTAGCTTGTTCTGCATTTTGCCTGATCTCCTTCCTGATCTCTTGAAGAGTTCTGTATATTAATCTTTTGTATGCTGTATCTGGTAATTCCAGGAAGACACCTTCATCTGGAAGATTCCTTTATTCTTTGTTTTGAGAATTTGTTGAAGTGATTTATGGTCTGCGTCTTTATGTATTTTGGTATTGACTGTTGTCTCCAAGCCATCTATAAGTTATTGTATTAATTTATTTTATGCTTGCTTAGTGTATCCTATCCTCTTGCTTTGTTTCGTTTTGATATGTACAAATAGGTTGCTTGAGTGACCTATCTTGATTATTTGTGCCTTTGAAACTCTAACATCCTGTCACCAGATGGCTAGAGCTATTACCAGGTATATGAGCCCAGGAGTCCATTCACTTTTTTTGTATGGGTTCAACTCAGGTGTCCAGGTAGTTGGTCATCAAGTATGTGGTACAGGCTATGTACTACAGTACTAGAGGGGCAGTGGTGATTGTTTTAGGCACAGGTATCTGGTTGCAGCAGGAGTTACACTCTGAACAAGGCAGGGGGTTGACAACCATCCCCTGAGCATCTGTGAGGAAAGAGCTTCCCTGTTTTCTAGAGTGCACAGGTGGGTGGATTCTGCAGCCTGACCATGGACACCCAATGCTTTTAGTTGTAAGGACTGGGAGGCAGCACTTATCCTTGGACCTTTTTTTGTAGGTGGCCAGGTGATGTGGGTGGAGCCACAAGTCCTCAGGCCCCGATGTGGGTAGGTGAGGACTCTGTTTAATAGGTAAAGCAGTGTCAAACATCAAAAACCCACCTCTCCGCTGCACAGCTGAAACAGCTGAAGTCAGATCTCAAGCACATACACCATTGCAGTAACAAGGGCCTAATCTCCTGAAATGGGCCCACACAGGTCCATGCAGGTGTGAAAGGTATTCAAAGTCCACGGATCATTTGTGCCTGGACAGGAGTCACTTCTGCCCTGAGCTTCCCAGCTTAGTGGAGCTGGCAGATTATCTTTTCCCTCAGTTGTTAATTTATTCCTTCTCCAAGACTGGGAGAATGGTTCAGGACATGCAGCAGGAACTATCTCAGGCCCAGGGAAATCGACAACCACTGAAGCCTGCTTGGGGGCTGGGGGTGTGGTAAAATAACTCAAGTACTTACCTTTTGCCAAGAGCGCTGTTCTTCTCTAGTTTGGGAGGTGTGAGTAGACTGTGCAGCTCACTCTCTCACCCTGAGGAAACCATGCCCCGAATTCTACCACCAGCCCCACCGTGGTCGCTCCAGGGGATTGTGCCTGAGGGGGGGTTGGTTCCTGCTGAGTCAGGTCTGACAACTCCTTGCTGCTTCTGAACCATCTCTCCCTCCCCTTGCTGCTCAGTCCAATTTCCTAACTTTACCTTTGATGTTCAGGGCTCCTAGCTTGTCATATATAATTGTTTCACTTGTTTTTTCAGGTCTTTGTTGTAGGAGAGATCACCAGAAGCATCTGACTACCCTGCCATCTTAGTCCCGTCTCCCTTTTTTTTTTTAATTCACAAATACCACTGGCGTCACTACTCTTAGTTCACCCAGCACAATAAGTCATGGTGTCACCCCACACTCCCATGCTGCCTTACCCCAGCACCCCCCCACAGTATGTGGAGCAGGCTGACCCCACCTCGCCCCCAGCATAAGGCCAAATGCAGGGCTGCACAGCCTGGCCCCTCCTGGCTACCTGCAGCTCCTCTCCTTTCTCATCGGCCAATGTGGAGATCCTCTTCTCATCCAATTGGTGGGCACAGAGGCCTGGCTGCCTGCACTGTAACTAACAGGTGATGAGGGTGGGTAGTCCGGGAAGTGATGAGTTACTGCACTGGGTGACGGGTGTAACCAACCCTAGTGATACCACTGCCTGGGTAGCCTCTCCCTTGTCACACCTGCTTCCTGCCAGTACCATCACTGCCACTGCAGACCCTGGTGCCATTTTGGTGTCACATCCTCTGACAGTGTCAGGGGGTATGATTTGCATCCCCTGCATGCCTTAGTGAAGCCACTGACAAATAGTCAATATATGAAAGTCATTTATTGAGTGCCTAGTATGTGTTAGTCATTGTACAGGAAGAAGCAATGTAGGCTTTTTTCTGAGTCATCTAGCACTGCTATAACAGAAATACCACACGTGGATGGCTTTAACAAAGAGAAATTTATCCTCTCACAGTCTAGTAGGCTACAAGTCCAAATTCAGGGTGTCAACTCCAGGGGAAGGCTTTCTCTCTCTGTCAGCTCTGAAGGAAGATCCTTGTCATCAATCTTCCGCTGGACTAGGAGCTTCTCTGCACAGGAACCCCAGGCCCAAAGGAAGCACTCTGCTCCCGGCACTGCTTTCTTGGTAGTATGAGGTCCCCAACTCTATGCTTGCTTCCCTTTCCTTTTTACCTCTTGAAACACAAAATGTGGTGTAGGTCACACCCCAGAGAAACTCCCTTTACAATGGATCAGGAATGTGGCCTGGGTAAGGGTGTTACAATCCCACCCTAATACTCTCAACATAAAATTACAATCACAAAATGGAGGACAACCACACAATACTGGGAATCATGGCCTAAAAGACTTGATACATATTTTAGGGGGACACAGTTCAATCCATGACAGTCTTATCATAAAGAAGCTCATAATCCCATAATCTTCCTATGGTTCCATGAATTCTTATGGATCTTTTTGGAAAATTCTTATCACTGTGCCTTCTTGGCAGATCTACTGGGTGTTGCCCAGGCATCTGCATTTTTTTTTAGTCTGGCAGCAGTTATTGGACTGAGGCTTGTGGATTGCCTATCTAGTCCAACTTCCTTCCCTATGCAAAAATGCATCTATAATATTCCTGCCCAGTGCTTTCTTGCCTCTTTTTGAAAGTTTCTAGTGAAAGCATCTCATTCTTTGTGAGGCAATGGGATCCATTTTTAAAATGAAGTATCAGAAAGGTATTCCATATATTGAACTGCAATCTAGGTCCTCTTACGTCCATTCATTGGTCACATTTCTTCCTCGGGGAAAAACAATGAATACTCATCCTCCAAATGGTAGTCCTTTATCACTTTCAGCCCTTTTGTTTTCTGATCTAGGGTATGTGCACCCAGCTCTTCCAGCTGTGACTTACTATGTGAGCAATTCTGACTGTATTAGAGTTCTTCAGAGAAATAGAACCAAGTTCTCCAGAGAAAGAGCCTTTATATATAGAGAGAGAGAGAAGTTATTTTAAGGAATTGGCTCACACAATTGTGGGGGCTTAGAAGTCCAATATCTGTAGGACAGGCAGGCTGGAAACCCTAGCAGAATATCTGTATTTCAGTCTTGAGACAGAGTTTTTCTCCTTCAGAAAACCTCATTTTTTGCTCTTAAGGCTTTCAGCTGATTGGATAAAGCCAACCCTTCTCATGGAGGGTAATTAGCTTTACTTAAGATCAAACAATTGTAAATGTTAATTGTATGTAAATACCTTCATACCAACATCTACACTAGTGTTTGACCGAACGACTGGATGTCAAAGGCTAGTTGAGTTGACACAAAAAATTAATCATTACACTGGCACTTCATGTTCTTGGTCACTTTTCATTGATCAATCTCTAGTTTGCCTACTTCTCCCTTAACATTTGGCCTCAATAATTGATAGTGATATTCTGATCAATGAAAATTCCAGTTTCTCTTTTGTTTTGCTTTGCTTTGTTTTGTTTTGGCAGCCACATCATGCTATGTTCACATTGAACTTACAGTCAAATAAACTTCCAGATCTTTTTCATACTGTTTATTAGCCAAAGTTCCCCTCATCCATACTTTTTTCAGCTGATTCTTTAAACATTAAGAGCACAACTCTCAATACCCAAAACCAAACCCATTGCCATCGAGTTAATTCCAACTCATAGTGACCCTATAGGACAGAGTAGAACTGCCCCCATAGAGTTTCCAAGGAGCACCTGGTGGATTCGAACTACCGACCTTTTGGTTAGCAGCAGTAGCTCTTAACCACTACGCCACCAGGGTTTCCATGTGGGACTTAAAATGCATATTCTGTTTCATTTTATTAGTTTTGGATCATCATTCTAGTCTGTAGTAGTTAACTTGTGAGTTTGTAGTTCAGTCTTCCAATATATTTGCTTTTTTTTTTTTTAGATTTTTGTATCTGAAACTTGATAAGGATTTTCTTATTAAGTTAGATAAGGAGAAAGAGGGAATATAGCATAAGATTATGTGAATGGGCTCTGGAGTCAGAGTTAAATCCTGTATCTGGGTTCCAGCATTGACATTTATTATCTCTATTGCCTTTGAGAATTCACTTAACTGTCTAAGCTCAGCTTCTTTATCTGTAAAATGAGGACACTAATATAGTTACTTTATAAGGTTGTTATGTGGATTACATTTAACAATGTTTATAAAAAATTTAGCATGATACCTGAAAGAGTCATTCATTTATTCTTTCAATAAACATTTATCGGAAAACCTAGTACTTGCTGGGCATTGTTCTAAGTCTAAGAGATGGTAGGTATATACCATTGAATAAGGCAAATAGAGACTCTTCCCTCATACGACTTGCATTCTGAGGTATAAGAACAACACAGAAAAAAGAACATATGCAGAAATGAATAACTGAAATAAGTTCAGAGTGTGGTGTTATAAAAAAAAATAGGTTAAAGAGATAAAGGAAGTAGGTAGGGGATATATCTTTAAAGAGGCATTATTTGTGCTAAAGCCCGCATGAGATGATAAAGCCAGACACATGAACAACCGGGAGAAGACTGCTCCAGGCAAAGAGAGCAACAAGTTAAAGGCCCTGACAGAGGAACAAGATTACTGGTAGTCAAGGGACATAATGGACGTCAGTATTACTAGAGCATTGTGAACATGGAGGAAAGTAGTAGAAGATGTCGTCAAAGAATTAGGCAGGGCCTAGATCATTCAGGGCCTTTTCTGTTATGATAAGATTTTGGATTTTATTATAAGTGTAATGGGAAGCCAATGGAAGGCTTCCTTTTTGTTTAAAAAAAGATTACTCTGCTGTATGGAAAATGGATTGTAGATAAAAAGAGTGGAAGCAGGAAGGCCAGGTAGTATGGAAGTAAAGCAGATGATAGTGACTTGGCTTAGAGTGTTAGCAGTGGAAATTGGGAGAGAATGTAGATTCAGAATTATGTTTTAGAAGTAGAAATGACAGAATTTGTTTATGGGTTGAATGTGAGAGATGAAGGAAAGAGAGGACACATGGATGACTCCTATAAGTATTCAGTTAATGTTAGGTAGTATTATCTATATTTCCATCCAAGTAATTAATACAAGTATTTGGTATATGACACTGGAGACCTTTGTAGATGTTGACTATCATTATTAACCAATACTCATTAGGGTGAAGCATTTTCTTCTCCTATACCCACCCAGTGCCATCGAGTCGATTCCGACTCATATCATAAACTACTCCAGTTCCATAGTGGAACTATCTTGTATCATAGGCTACTACTGTAGATCTTCTACACCAGTGTTTACAAATGCAGTCTGAGAATCAGTGCTGGTTCAACATAAGGTTATCATTAGTCTATGGTAATAATGATGAACAAAACTAATAAGGAAATTATAGGCACACACGTGTGCACATTCATGCACACAACACACAAGAAGTTCTTATGTCACCAATATAGGGTGCCAGGCATTGTTCGAAGAACTTTAGTTCCTGTAATACTCATAACAAATAGCACTGCCTCTTTTAGAGATGAAGAACCCAAAGGCATGGACAGGTGAGGTAACTTGCCCAATATACATAAAGTACATATATATGGTTGTAAGTTAGTTACATGCCCTTTCACATGACAATCCATTTATTCTGCATTTAAGTCTTTCCTACTTCTTTGACTTTTAAACCTACTTTATTTTTTCAGTGACGATAATTGTTAGTTGCCATCATGTTGATTCTGATTCACGGCAACCCTAAGTGTGCAGAGTTGAACTGCACTCCATAAGGTTTTCAAGGCTGTGACCTTTCAGAAGCAGATCACCAGGCCTTACTTCTGAGGTATCTCTGGGTGGGTCTGGATGAACAAATTTTCAGTTAGTAGTCCAGTGCTGTCTTAGGCTGGGTTCTCTAGAGAATCAAATAGAGAGATTTATATTAAAGAAACAGCTCGTGCAACTGTAGAGGCTGAAGTGTCCCAAGTCTGTGGATCAGGATAGAGTCCTCTCCCAATTCACGCCTCTGCAGAAGCTCGTGAACCCAAGACCAGCAGGTCAGGCAGCAGGGCTCTCACTCACAGGCTGTGAAGGTCAACAAATCCCAAGATGAGCAGGCAAGACCACAAGCTTTCTCCTGACTCACATAGCTGCAGGGGCTGGCAAACCCAAGATCAGCAGGTTGGGAAGCAGGACTCTTGATGACAGGCTTTGAAGATCGATGATTCCCAAGATGGACAAGTAAGCTGCTAGCTCAAGTCCCAAGAACTGGAGGTCAGAAAACAACGGGCAGCTGCTGGATCCAGAACAAGCCAAAAACCTTGGCAAGGCAAGCAGGAAGTAATTAGGTGGTGTAGAGATTGAAGGCTGAGGGAAGAGTGAGCCATCACAGGCCCCACCCCTGCCAGTACCACTCAGCAGATTCCATCATGGGGGTGATCACATATCAAATTTCAACAGGGAATTTATCACAACATTATATAACTGCCAGAACACTGAGAATCATGGGCCAGCCAAGTTGACATGCAATCTTAACCACCACAAATGCTTAACCATTTGCACCACTCAGGGACTCCTACGATGATAGTGTTATGTTGTATTGTTGTTGTTTGGTGTCATTCAGTCTTTTTTCAACTCACAGTGACCCCATGTGACAGGGTAGAACTGTATGGGTTTTTTAGGCTGTAATCTTGACCCAGTCACAAGCAAGCAAGATTTCTGTTGAAGATCATTCAAAAGTGGCCGCAGCAGTATATTGACAGGGAACTGCCACACATTCAAGCTAGATTTAGAAGAGGATACAGAGCCAGGGATATCATAGCTAATGTCACGTGGATCCTGGCTGAAAGCAGAGAATACCAGAAAGATGTTTACTTGTATTTTATTGACTATGCAGAGGCATTCTACTGTTTGGATCATAACAAATTATGGATAACATTGCAAAGAATGGGAATTCCAGAACACTTAATTGTACTCATGAGGAACCTATACATAGACCAAGAGGCAGTCATTCAAACAGAACAAGGGAATACTGCGCGGTTTAAAGTCAGGAAAGGTATGCATCAGGGTTTTATCTTTTCACCATACTTATTCAATCTGTATGCTGGGAAGATAACCTGAGAAGCTGGATTATATGAAGAAGAACAGGGCATCAGGACTGCAGGAAGACACGTTAACAACCTGCATTATGCAGACGACACTATCTTGCTTGCTGAAAGTGAGGAAGACTTGAAGCACTTAGTGAGGAAGATCGAAGACCACAGCCTTCAGTATGGATTACACCTCAACATAAAGAAAATAGAACCCCTCAGAACTGGACCAATAAGCAACATCATGATAAACAGAGAAAAGATTGAAGTTGTCAAGAATTTCATTTTACTTGGGCCCACAATCAACACCCATGGAAGGAACATTCAAGATATCAAATGATGCATAGCATTGGGGAAATCTGCTGCAAAAAACCTCTTTAAAGTGTTAAAAAGCAAAGATGTCACCTTGAAGACTATGGTGTGCCTGAACCAAGCCATTGTGTTTTCAATCACCTAATATGCAGGCAAAAGCTGTATGATGAATAAAGAAGACTGAAGGAGAATTGATGCTTTTGAATTGTGATGTTGAAGAAGAATATTGAATATACCATAAACCGCCAAAAGAAGGAACAAATCTGTGTTGGAAGAAGTATAGCCAGAATGCTCCTTAGAAGCAAGGATGTCGAGATTATGTCTCACATGCTTTAGACATATTATTAAGAGGGATCAATCCCTGGAGAAGAACATCATGCTTGGTAAAGTAGAGGGTCAGTGAAAAAGAAGAAGGTCCTCAACAAGAAGGAATGACACAGTAGCTGCAACAATGAGGTCAAGCATAAAAACGATTGAGGGGATGGCACAGGACCGGGCAGTGTTTCGCTCTGTTGTACATAGGGTCTCTATGGGCTGGAACTGACTCAACGGCACCTAACAATAGTCTTGATGGGAGCAGATCACCAGGCCTTTCTCCCATGGACCTGCTGGCTGGGTTCAAACCTCCAACTCTTTGGTTAGCAGCCAAGTTCTTAACTGTTGCACTGCCAAGGCTCCTTTATGATGATAATAGTATATATATATATATATATATATATTTTGGGTTATTAAAAAATTTCCAACCCTATGCTTGTCCCTAAGTATATGCTGACATTTTAAAGTTTTGTGAAATCTGAAAGTCTGGAAACAACTGCTCTAGAAATATATTCTAGTCCAGAACATCCCTTCTTCCCTAAACCATTTTAAGGCCAAGTCTGTGTGAGATTTGAGGTTCAGTACTTAAATGCTACTTAGCATTAAGGAGCTTTTTAAACACAAAGCTGCTTCTGTGAGCCTTCTAGTGGCTCATTCATGGAATGAGAGACAGGTCAGTGTGTCTTTTTGGATGACGCACATTTCTATCTAGGCTTCCAATTTAATTTGCACTTTAATTACAAGAGAACAGCCACTTAAATTTGAGTTTAGTTTTATCATTTGTAACTTTATGCAATGTCAGTACTGGGCAAGCCAGAGACCTGGGGGAGCCAGTGACCACGGCAAAGGGTTTTCCCACTCACCGCAGCACTGGGCTAGCAGTATCAACTGGGCAAACCATTGCTATGGCAAACTTCTGGCTTGGGGGACAGGCTAAGATTGCATTAACAACTCTGCAAGCATAGTGGGGCTGCAGAGACATCTTGTTTTCTGCTAATCATGGGGTCTTCCTCCTCTTCATACATGGTTTACTGAACTGTGGCACATTTTAAGGCAACTGCCTTACCCCCAGGAAACCCTGGTGTCGTAGTGGTTAAGAGCTATGGCTCCTAACCGAAAGGTCAGTAGTTTGAATTCACCAGGTGCTCCTTGGAAACTCTATGGGGCAGTTCTACTCTATCCTATAGGGTCTCTATGAGCTAGAATCGACTAGACAGCAATGTTTTTTTTTTTTTGCCTTTCCTCAGGAGTCCTTGGGTTGTACCAACAGTTAACGTGCTCAGCTGCCAACTGAAAGGTTGGAGGTTTGAGTCCACCCAGAGCTGACTTGGAAGAAAGATCTGGTTATCTACTTCTGAAAAATCACCTAGTGCAAACCTTATGGAGCACAGTTCTACTCTGAAAATTCTACTCTGACACACTTGGGGTTGCCATGAGTTGGAATTGACACCAAGGCCACTGGAAACTGGAACTGGAAAAGCCTCACCTCGATGCATGGTGAGGGCAGGGAGGTGGGTGGCTGGTATGGAAGCCTGCATCCAGCATCTGACCTTTTATCATGGCCATACAGTGTTGTCTTTTTTTTTTCCTTTCCTAATGGAGTATCTACTGCTGTATGTACCACAGGATAATGGCTATTATTTATATAGCAATTTTCATCTTCAGTGTGCATTACAAATACCAACACATTAATTCTCAGGAGAGAAGTATTATATAATGCCTCCAGCAAACATCCACCCCTTGTATTTCCAAATGAATTGAGTAGGTTCATGAAATACAATCAATGGATCATCAGTATTAGTTGGAGCTGTAGTACACAAAATGATCCACTAGCACCGGAGTTAATGAGTGACGGTCGCAGGTTCAGATTGCAGTACGTTACCGGAGCCCCTACAGGGAAGGCATTTGCAAACCAATCTTCTGCTTCCTGGTCTCAGAGGACTTCCCTTAATAATAACTGACATTTCTTCACAGCCTCTAAGTGGGTCCAGCTGGCGCTGCGCAGGATTCTCAGGTATGGTGAATTGTTTTACCTTACTCCATCTGTCAATGCTTCTTGAGAGGGCATATTTTACTATGAAAATATTTTGATAAAACCAGCAGTGAAGTATTACCATTACGCTTGTACCATGTCCAGGTCGCACCCCCTCCTGACTCACTCTCCACCTTCCACTTCCCTCTTCTATCCTCTCAGCCCAAACATACACACTAAGGGTTTCAGGATCTGAAAGAAATGAAATACCAAGAACAATAGCTTTTCATCTCACCCTAAACATCTCCATGATAATTTTTAAATGGCCTTTAGCTATACAGGACATTCCCTAGTTGCATTGTCTCTTCCATCTTATTGCTCTGAGTTGGAAAGGGGCTGTTGTTCCAGAGTTTATAGGAAGGTAGAAAAGCTTCAATATGGGAGCAAATATGTAACATATACAATCACAGTACACAAAATTTAAATTTACCCAATCGTTGTATTGATACTGATGCTAAACCAAATAAATGATTTTGATCAATGTACTTGATATATCTCAGCTGACTCACTTTTCCGATAAGCAAATATTTCAGCTTCTGACAATTTGTCATACTATACAGGAGAAGAATCCCGAAAAGATCTTCCTTTTTTGAGCTTAAACCTCTTTCTCTCTTTAAAAAAAAATTCCCTTCTTTAAGCAACTCATTTCAGAATATACGCTGGACACTCGAATTGTTTATTAATGTTTAATTACACTGTGTCGCCACCCAAAATATACTTTCCCTTTTTATTATTATTTCCCACATGTATAAATTCTCCCTGTATTCTCGAAAGCAGTAAGAATGAACTTACAGTAATCAAATGATAGGATGCCAAGTATCATCATTTATGACATAAAATGAAAAGAAAGGCACAACTTTCTGAATTGTGGGCATTATTTTCTTCGTGAGGAAATACACAAGATTATTATAAAACACAAAGCTTTGTAAGTATCTCACTTAATTTCCTTAAAATATCTTTTTCTATTCAAGAATGGATAGGTATATAAGACCAATACAGCGTTAATTTTAAAAGAATTGGAAAAAAAGGAAACAAGTATATTCAACTTTTCAACAAAATCAGTGCCACTTTTTTTGTTGGTCAGTGTTTTCAAGATTTACTCTTCAGATGGTCTTGCACTGAGCAGTACATTAAAAACTGGCAGTTTCAGATTTGGCATTCCGATGTGGGTCCACTGCTTTTGTTGGTGGTCTTGGCTTTCAGGCTCCAATTTTGATTAAAGCACATTATCTGGTATGTGAGTCCTTTGGTGAAAGAGCAATGCTGATATAACAAAGATAAAACTGTTGGATAAGCTGCAGACACAGAAGGAAATAGTTGGAACCCTGATGAAGGGAAGTTTGTCTGAAACCCTCTTTCATTTTGTTTCATCACAAAACAAACCAACTGACACTGTGTCGTGTGGTGTTTCTGAATATTGTTTATAAGCCAAATTTTTGATCAGTTTTCTTTGTATCTACCAAGAAATCTCCTAGAGAAAGCAAGCCTGGAAACAACAATAGAATTGTTCTATTGCCTAGTGTTTTAGGCTGGGTTCTCTAGAGGAACAAAACCAGTGAAGTGTACTTATAGACATATATGTCTGTATATATATATACACACACATATACCTGTTGCCATCGAGTTGATTCCTACTCATAGCAACCCTATAGGGTTTCCAAGGAGTGGCTGGTGAATTCAAATTGCCAACCTTTTGGTTAGCAGCCTGAGCTCTTAACCACTGCACCACCAGGGTTTCTATATGTATATATGTATAGAGAGAGAGAGAGGGAGAGAAAAATTTATTTCAAGGAAATGTCTCAGGCAATTGTGAAGGCTGGCAAGTCCCAAATTCATGGGTCAGGCATCAGGATGGAGGATCCTCCTGACTCACGTGCTTGCAGAGGCTGATGAACCCCAAATCTGCAGTCCAGCAGGCTGCTGGCTAATGTTTCAAGGACTAGAGGTCAGATGACGACGAGTTCGATGTAGGATCAAGAGAGAGAGAGCTTTGCTGAACACCCACATATATTGGATGCAGGCCACACCCCCAAGGAAACACCCCTCACATCAGATCACAAAATGGACGATAATTACATAATACTGAGAATCATAGCCTAGCCAAGTTGACACGTAACATTAACCATCACACCTAACAAACCAGAATTTTTATGTCCAAATTCAAAGAGATCGAGCTCAGCAGATTTCAGAAAGACTTCAAGAGAATCGGCGCCACTGTGTGAGAGCTCATTACAAAGGTTTACAACTGGACTAGATGAAGAGTTCTAGGAAAATAAAAGACATTTTATTTTATCTATGAAATAATATTACTTCAATTCATTGGTTTTGCAGCTATAAGAAAACAGCTAGTGCAGCAATGCTCCTGTAAAACGCTATGGTATTACAATGTTAAATCTGCTCTGACATGCATCTGAGAAAAAATAGTAGTTTGAGGCAAGTTAGAGTTTTGGAGAAGGGAGTTCACAAGCCAACTGGAAAATCTGTATGAGGCTAAATCGAAACCAATCTCATCGCCATGATGTCAATTTTGACTCATAGCAACCCTCTAGGACAGAGTAGAACTGCATCATAGGGTTTCCAAGGCTGTAATCTTTACAGAAGCAGACTGCCACATCTTTCTCCTGTGGAGCTGCTGGTGGAATCGAACCACCGATCTTTCGGTTAGCAGCCAAGTGCTTAACCACTGTACCACCATGGCTCCTTGTATAAGGCTAGATGTCAGTTAATATTTTAACTTTATCCTAAGCAGTCGCTCAAATTTCAGTAATGTGGAGTCCACTCATTCAGTGTTTCTAATCCTTGTACGTAATATATTCAGTGATTCAACTAAATGGATTGCTTTCACTCAATTTAGTAATGTCCATTTGCCTACATCTCATTGAGGGTCTTGGCCTCAACAAGATGGATTGACACAGTGGCTGGATCAACAGGCTCAAACACAGCAATGATTGTGAGAATGACACAGGATCCGACAGTGTTTCGTTCTGTTGTACACAGGGTCGCTATGAGTCGAAATTGACTTGAGGGCACCTAACAACAACATTTGCCTATGTATGTTGTACCAAAGGCAAATAACCCCTATGTATTAATTTTTTTTTATTACAGCAGAGCCTCTACTTGATTATTTTTGTGCTTATATTCTGTGTATGCTTGAATACATTTAATCTACATAAAATTTTAATAAATTCCATTAATACATATTTTTAAACAATTTCAGTAATGTACAAGTATTTATTGAATATGTTTGGTGAGTCCAGAACTGTGCTAGGTTCTAACAAAATGCGAAAGAAGCATGCAGTGACACCACTAATGACACAAATGTTAAACATATAAATCAGAGACCAATCAAGTACTAACTACACTGTGTGGTGCTGAGCTACTAATTCTAAAAGCAAACAGGGTGAAGTAAACACAGGATTGGATATCTGGGGAATTTTTCACAGAGACGCTGGGGCGTGAAGTTAGACTTAACGAATAGGTTTGGCTTAAAAGAACATTTGAGGTAAGGGCAATAGCATAAGACAATACATGGAAGGTAGAGTACATGCTAGGGGCATTGATGGTTCAGTGGTAGAATTCTCGCCTTCCATACAGAAGACCAGGTTCAAGTCCTGGCCAATGCATCTCGTGTGCAGCCGCCACCCATCTGTCAGTGGAGACTTTCACGTTACTATGATGCTGAACAGGTTTCAGCAGCGTTTCTAGACTACGGCAGACTAGGAAGAAAAGGCTAGCAATCTACTTCTGAAAATCAGCCAATGAAAACCCTGTGGATCACAGAAGTTTGATCTGCAACTAAATCATAGCAATGGCACAGGATCGGGCACTATTTTGTTCTGCTGTGCATGGGATTGTCATAAGTCAGGGGCTGATTAGAAGGCAGCTAACAACAAGAACATGTAGCAAACAAATTGATAGGGAAGGACGAGATTACTCAGGGCCTAGAAAGCATAACAGAAAAATTTTTGATTTGAATTGGAAGGCAAGAGGAAACTACCATATGTGTGAAATGCATTGTGTAGTTTAAAGGATAATAATAAAAGAATATCCATGTTCCCTGAGCCCAGCTTCAGAAACAGAATACTGATAATTTAGAGTTGCATTTTATATTGTTTCCCAACCTCATCCCACTTCCTACACTGCAGAGGTAACCACAATCCTAAATTTTGTATTGACGATTCTTTTTTTTTAAATGATTTTAATATTTGTGTATGCAACTCTAAACAATATATTGTTTACATTCTCTTGGTTTTAAACTTTATATAAATAAAATGATACCATATATATGCTTCCGTTCCTATTGCTCAAAATTGTATTTTGAAGATTCATTCATATTGATGTTCGTAGCTGTGGCCTATTAACATATCTGGCCCATTGGGTGAGTCTGACACAATTCCTTACCCCATCAACCGCCGGTGGACATTTGGGTTGTATTCAGGTTTTCCTGTCATGATGGACATCGCTGTTATGAGATTTCTTACATGTGTCTTTTGCTATATCTTGAGGGAAATGCCTAGAAGTGTTGTTGAGTTGAAAGGTATGCACATGTACAACTTTACTAGATAATCTCAAATACTTACTCAAGGGAAATTTACTCTTTCACCAGCAGGGTATGAAAATTTCCATTGATCCATATCCTTGCCAATACATGATATTGTCAGACTTTTTAATTTTTGCCAACCTGGTGAGTATAAATTGTATCTCACCATAATATAATTTGTATTAAACCTATTAAATTTTTTTTTAAAAAAATCATAATTTATATATTCATAAAAATTTTTTTTATATTCATAGACTGGTTATATTTCCTTTTCTGTGAAATGTCTGATCATGCATTCTCTGCATTTTTTAAATAGGTTGATAGAGCTTTTCTTATTGATACATTAGGGTTATTTCTGTATCTCGGATAATAATAATTTGTCAGTTATATGTGATGCAAATATATCCACTGATTGTGGCTTACCTTTTAATTCTAACGTGTCTTTGACAAACAGGTTTTGGTTTTAATGTAGTTGACCTCAATCTTTTCCTTTATACTTTGATGTTTGTGTTATTGTTAAGAAATCCTCCCCACCTCATAATTATAAAGATAACATCTTATTTTTATTCCTAAAAGTTTTATACCAATTGTTCTTAAAATGTGACACCCAAATCAATAGGATCAGCATCACCTGGGAACTTGTTAGAAATGCAAATTTGTGAGTCTCACTTAGACCTACACATCAAAATACGTAGATAAAGGCCTAAAAACTTGTGTATTAACAAGCCCTCTAGGTATTTCTGATGCACATTAATATTTGAGTAGCATTATTTTATATTTTCATCCTTCACATTGATTTTCGTATATACTGTGAACCATAAGGATAGTCATTTCCCCAGTTTCACAGTGAATAATACATGTGGCTTTACTCTGTCGTAGGAAGCCCTGGTGACACAGTGGTTAAGTGCTACAGCTGCTAACCAAAGGGTCGGCAGTTCAAATCCACCAAATGCTCGTTGGAGACTCTATGGGATAGTTCTACCCTGTCCTATAGGGTTGCCATGAGTCGGAATCGACTCAATGGCACTGGGTTTGGGTTTTTTTTGTTTTTTTTGGACTCTGTCCTATACGGTCTCTATGAGTCAGAATTGACTTGATGGCAATGAATTGCCATCTCTTTGCAACACCACTTCTATATAAATCATGTTTTCATACATACGCATCTCTTCTGGGGCTCTGGAAACCAATTTTGGAAAAACTGATATCTTAACAATAATGACTTCCAATCCACGAACATGGTATATTTTTCCATTTACTTATTTTCAAAAACATCTTTTATTAGTTTTTTGTAGATTTTACCACGTTTTGCTACACATATGCCTACATATTCAACTTTTAGTGCTAGTTTAAATCATACTGATTATTAAATTTCAATTGCCAATTGTTCAGTGCTAATATATATATTTTTAATATATAGAAATAAAATTTTTTTTTTAATTGTGCTTTATGTGAAAGTTTACAAAGCAAATCAGTTTCTCATTCAACAATTTATACATGAATTGTTTTGCAACATTGCAATTCCTACTATGTGTCAACACTCTCCCCTTCCCCACCCCAGGTTCCCTGTTTCCATCTGTCCATTTTTCCTGTCCCTTCCTGCCTTCTCATCATTGCTTTTGGGCAGGTGTTGCCCATTTGGTCTCATATACATGATTGAACTAAGAAGCACATTCCTCACTTGTGTTACTGTTTGTTTTAAAGCTCTCCCTAATCTTTGGCTGAAGGGTGAACTTTGTGATTAGCTTCAGTTCTGAGACCACAGTCTAGGGAGTTCCTCCGATCTCTGTCAGACCAGTGAGTCTTGTCTTTTTTGTGTGTGTGTGTGAATTAGAGTTTTGTTCTAGAGTTTTCTCTTGCTCTGTCCTGGGCCCTCTATTTAGATCCCTGTCAGAGCGGCTGGTGGTAACCATCAAGTTGTTACGGGTTCAGGCTGGTGGAGGCTGTGGTACTTGTGGTGCATTAGTCCTGTGGACTAATATTTCCCTTGTGTCTTTGGTTTTCTGATGGAGTCTCTGGTTTATGTGGCCCTTTCTGTCTCTTGGAAACCCTGGTGGCATAGTGGTTAAGTGCTACGGCTGCTAACCAAAGGGTCTGCAGTTCGAATCCACCAGGCACTCCTTGAAAACTCTATGGGCAGTTCTACCCTGTCCTATAGGGTAGCTTTGAGTCTGAATTGACTAGACGGCACTGGGTTTGGTTTTTTTGGGGTTTCTGTCTCTTGAGCTCCTAGTTACCTTGTGTCTTTGGTTTCTTCTGCATCTACTGGTCAGGGTAGATGTATTTGAGATGGCTGTTTACAAGCTTTTTTTTTATAATTTTTATCGTGCTTTAAGTGAAAGTTTACAAATCGAGTTAGTCTCTCATATAAAAATTTATATATACCTTGCTATATACTCCTAGTTGCCCTCCCCCTAATAAGACAGCACAGCTCTTGTCTCCACTCTATTTTCGTGTCCATTTGGACAGCTTCTGAAACCCTCTGCCCTCTCATCTCCCCTCCAGACAGGAGCTGCCCACACAGTCTCATGTGTCTACTTGAGCCAAGAAGCTCACTCCTCACCAGTATCATTTTCTATCTTAAAGTCCAGTCCAATACCTGTCTGAAGAGTTGGCTTTGGGGATAGTTCCTGTCTTGGGCTAACAGAAGGTATGGGGACCATGACCTCCAGAGTCCTTCTAGTCTCAGTCCGACCATTAAGTCTGGTCTTTTTATGAGAATTTGAGATCTGCATCCCACTGCCCTCCTGCTCCATCAAGAGTTCTCTGTTGTGTTCCCTGTCAGGGAAGTCATCGGTTGTAGCCAGGCACCATCTAGTTCTTCTGGTCTCAGGCTGATGGAATTTCTGGTTTATGGGGCCCTTCCTGCCTCTTGAGCTCACAATTACCTTGTGTCTTTGGTGTTGTTCATTCTCCTTTGCTTCAAGTTTGTTGAGACCAATTGATGCATAGTAGATTGCTGCTTGCTAGCATTTAAGACCCCAGATGCCACTCTCCAAAGTGGGATGCAGAATGTGTTCTTAATAGATTTTATTATGCTGATTGACCTAGATGTCCGCTGAAACCATGGCCCCCAACACCCCCCCCCCACTACACTGGTCTTTGAAGTGTTCAGTTTATTCAGGAAACTTCTTTGCTATTTGTTTAGTCCAGTTGTGCTGACCTCTCCTGTATTGTGTGTTGTCTTTCACTTCACCTGAAATACTTCTTGTGTACTATCCAATTAGTGAATATCCCCCTCTCTCCTTCCCTCCCCACTCTCATGGCCATCAAAGAATATCTTCTCTGTTTAAACTATTTCTCAAGTTCTTATAATAGTAGTCTCATACAATATTTGTCCTTTTACAACTGACTAATTTCACTCAGCATAATGTCTTCCACATTCCTCCATGTTATGAATTGTTTCACGGATTCATCATTGTTCTTTATCAATGCATAGTATTCCATTGTGTGACTATACCATAATTTATCCATTCATCTGTTGATGGGCACCTTGGTTGCTTCCATCTTTTAGCTATTGTAAACAGAGCTGCAATGAACATTGGTGAGCATATATCTGTTCGTGTAAAGGCTCTTATTGCTCTAGGATATATTCCAAGGAGTGGGATTGCTGGATTGTATGGTAGTTTTATTTCTAGCTTTTTAAGGAAGCACCAGATTGGTTTCCAAAGTGATTGTACCAGTTCACATTCCCACCAACAGGGTATAAGTGTTCTAGTTTCTCCACAATCTCTTCAAAATTTATTATTTTGCATTTTTTGGATTACTGCCAGCCTTGTTGGGGTGAGTTGGAATCTCATTGTAGTTTTGATTTACATTTTTCTAATGACTAATGATCGTGAGCATTTTCTCATGTATCTGTTAGCTACCTGAACGTCTTCTTTAGTGAAGTACCTGTTCATATCCATTGCCCATTTTTTAATGGGGTTATTTGTCTTTTTGTAGTTGAGTTTTTGCAGTGTCATGTAGATTTGAGAGATCAGACACTGCTTGGAAATGTCATAGCTAAAAACTCTTTCCCAGTTTGTAGGTAATCTTTTTACTCTTTTGGTGAAGTCTTTGGATGAGCATAGGTGTTTGATTTTTAGGAGCTCCCAGTTATCTAGTTTCTTTTCTGGTGTTTGTGCATTGTTAGTAATGATTTGTATACTATTTATGCCATGTATTTGGGAGCCTAGCATTGTCCCTATTTTTCTTCCATGATCTTCGTTGTTTTAGACTTTTGATCCATTTTAAGTTCGTTTTTGTGCATGGTGTGAGGTATGGTTCTTGCTTCATTTTTTTTGCAGATGGATATCCAGTTATGCCAGCAACATTTGTTAAAGAGACTGTCTTTTCCCTATTTAACTGACTTTGGGCCTTTGTCAAATATCAGTTGCTCGTATGTGAATGGATTTATGTCTAGATTCTCAATTCTGTTCCATTGGTCTATGTATCTATTGTTGTACCAGTACCAGTACTTCTTCAGTAATGCTTTACTTATCCGGGGCCTCTTTTCCTTACATGAAGTTGGTGATTTGTTTCTCCATCTCATTAAAAAAGTGTTGTTGGAATTTGGATCAGAATTGCATTGTATCTATAGATTGCTTTGGTAGAATAGACATTTTTACAATGATAAGCCTTCCTATCCATGAGCAAGGTATGTTTTTCAATTTATGTAGGTCTCTTTTGGTTTCTTGTAGTAGTGTCTTCTAGTTTTCTTTGTGTACGTCCTTTACATCTCTGGTATGGTTTATTACTAAGTATTTTATATTCTTAGGAGCACTGTAAATGATACTGATTTGGTGATTTCCTCTTCGATGTTCTTTTTGTTGGTGTAGAGGAATCCAGCTGATTTTTGTATCCTGATTCTCTGCTGAACTCTTCTATTAGTTTCAGTAGGTTTCTTGAGGATTCTTTAGGCTTTTCTGCATATAAGATCATGTCATCTGCAAACAGAGATACTTTGACTTCTCCCTTACCAATCTGGATGCCCTTTATTTCTTTATCTAGCCTAATTGCTCTGGCTAGGACCTCCTGCACAATGTTGAGTAAGAGTCGTGATAAAGAGCCTCCTTGACTGGTTCCTGATCTCATGGGGAATGTTTTGAGACTCTCTCCATTTAGGGTGATGCTGGCTGTTGGCTTTGTACAAATGCCCTCTATTGTGTTGAGTAATTTTCCTTCTATTCCTATTTTGCTGAGAGTTTTTATCATGAATTGGTGTTGAACGTTGTCAAATGCCTTTTCTGCATCAATTGATAGGGTCATGTCTTCTTCTCTTTAGTCTTCTTTATATGATGGATTACATTAATTCTTTTTCTATTTTTGAACCATTCCTGCGTACCTGGTATGAATCCCACTTGGTCAAGGTGAATTATTTTTTTGATATGTTGTTTAATTCTGTTGGCTAGAATTTTGTTGAGGAGTTTTGCATCAAAGTTCAAGAGGGATGTAGGTCTGTATTTTTTTTTTTATGGTGTCTTTACCTGGTTTTGGTATTAGGGATATGCTGGCTTCATAGAATGAGTTTGGGAGTATTCCATCCTTATCTATGCTCTGAAATACCTTTACTAGCAGTGGTGTTAACTCCCCTCTGAATGTTTGTTAGAACTCTGCAGTGAAGCTATCCTGGCCAGGACTCTTTTATCGTGGGGAGTTTTTAAGTTACCTTTTCAATCTCTTCTTTTGTTATGGGTTAATTTAGTTGTTTTACCTCTCTTTGTGTTAGTTTAGGTAGGTAGTGTGTTTCTAGGAATTCATCCATTCTAGATTTTCATATTGGTAGAGTACAATTTTTCATTGTAATCTGATCAATTTGAGTTGGGTCTGTTGTGATATTGCCCATCTCATTTCTTATTTGGATTATTTGCTTCCTTTCCTGTTTTTCTTTCGTCAGTTTGGCCAATGAGTTATCAATTTTGTTAGTTTTTTCAAAGAACCAGCTTTTGGTCTTGTTAACTCTTTCAACGGTTTTTCTGTTTTCTATTTCATTTAGTTCTGCTCTAATTTTTATTATCTGCTTTCTTCTGGTGCCTGAGGGTTTCTGTTGTTTCTCTCTTTCTATTTGTTCAAGTTGTAGGGATAATTCTTTGATTTGGGCCCTTTCTTCTTTTTGGATGTGTGCATTTATTGATATAGATTGACCTCTGAGCACTACTTTAGCTGTGTCCCAAAGGTTCCAATGGGAAGTATGTTCATTCTCATTGGATTCTATGAATTTTTTATTCCATCCTTAATGCCTCCTGTAAGCCAGTCGTTTTAGAGCAGGGTATTGTTCAGTTTCCAAGTGTTTGATTATTTTTCCCTGCTTTTTGTGTTATTGATTTCCACTTTCATCGTCTTATGGTCAGAGAAGGTGCTTTCTCATTTTTCGTTGTTTTGGACTCTGCTAAGGCTTGCTTTATGACCTATGTGGTCTATTCTAGAGAATGTTCCGTATGTACCAGAAAAGAAAGTATAATTGGCTGCTGTTAGGTGGAGTCTTCTGTGTATACCATATATATTTATCACAATACTAATAAAAAGAATGGGTGTACATCTCAGATACTTGGAAATTTAACTTCTGAAAGACGTGACACGATACCAGGGAAGTTTTCTGCCAACAAATCTTCAGCAATTCTCCCTATATTTTCTGTTACCCTTCCCTGTTCTGGTACTCCAATCCCTTGTAGGTTATTTCTCTTGATAGTGTCCCACATGATTCTTAGGGTTTCTTCATTTTTTAAAAAATTCTTTTATCTGATTTTTCTTCAATTTTTTATTGCCAAGTGTTTTATCTTCGATCTCACTAATTCTGGCTTCCACTTCCACAATTTTGCTCCTCTGACTTTCTATTGAGTTGTCCAATTCTGTAATTTAATTATTAATCTTCTGAATTTCTGGTAGTTGTCTCTGTATGGATTCTTGCAGCTTATTAAATTTTTCATTATGTTCTTGAATAACCTTTTTAATTTCTTCTACTGCTTTGTCTGTGTGTTCCTTGGCTTGTTCTGCATATTGCTTTATCTCCTTCCTGATCTCGTTCCTGATGTCTTGAAGAGTTCTGTATATTAATCTTTTGTATTCTGCATCTGGTAATTCCACGTATGCACCTTCATCCAGGAGATACCTTGATTCTTTGTTATGAGAACTTGCTGAAGCGATCATGGTCTGCTTCTTTACATGATTTGATATTGACTGCTGTCTCCGAGCCATCTATAAGTTATATAGTATTAGTTTATTTTATGTATGTTGACTTGACAGCAGTGGGTTTAATTTTGGTTTTTGAGTTACTGTATCGTAGCTTCTTCCTTCGTTTTGTTTTGATATACCTAAATAGGTTGCTTGAGTGAGCTAGGTTGATTATTTTAGCCTTTAAAGCTCTAACGTCCTAACACCAGATGGCCAGTGCTGCTATCAAGTGTATGAGCTTAGGATTCTCTTCATTTTCTTGTATGGATTCAGCTCAGGTGTCCAGGTGGCTGCTCATCAAGTGTGTGGTTACAGGCTCTGTCATACAGTCTTAGAGGGGCAGGGGTGATTGGTGTAGGTACTGGAATCTGATTGCAGCAGAGGGTCATGTTCTGAACAAGGCAGGGGACTGACATCCGCCCTCAAGTGTCTGTGAGGAAAGTGCATCCCTGTTCCCTAGGGCACACAGGTGGGTGTGTTCTACAGATGGACCATGGGCACCCAATGATTTTGGTTGTAAGGACTGGGAGGTACCAGTTATCCTTGGACACCTGTTGCGGGTGGCTGGCTGATGTGAGTGGAGCCACCAGACCTTAGGCCCCTGATGTGGGTAGGTGAGAACCTTGTTTAATAGGGAAAGCAGTGTCAAACGTCAAACACCCACCTCTGCACCAAACAGCTAAAACAGTTGCAGTCTGCTGACAAGGGCCTATTCTGAAATAGGCCTATACAAGTCCATGCAGGGGGGAAAGGTGTTCAGATTCCATGAACCATTTATGCCTAGACAGCAGCCACTTCTGTCCTGAGCTCACCAGGTAAGTGCAGCTGGGAGATTATCTTTTCCCCCAATTATGAATTTATTACTTCTCCAAGGCCTTGAGAATGGCTCAGAGCACTCAACGGAGACTATCTCAGGCCCAGGGAAATTGAGAGCCACTGAAGTCAGCTTGGGTGCTGGAGATGAGGTAAAATGTATGCAAGTACTTAGCTTTTGCTGAGAGCGCCGTTCTTCTCTGGTTCTGGAGATGTGAGTAGGTTGTGCGGCTGGCTGTTATTCCCTGAGGAAACTACGGCTGTACGGTACCACCAGCCTGCCACAGTCGTTCCCCAGAATGGTGCCTGGGGATTCCCGGCGATTCCTGTCTGGCAACTCCCTTCCACTTCTGACTGTCTCTCCCACCCCCTGCTGCTCAGTCTGTTTTCTAACTTTGCCTTTGGTGTTCCAAGCTCCTAGGTTGTCATAAATATAATTGTTTCACTTGTTTTTTCAGGTCTTTGCTGTAAGAGGGATCACTGGAAGCTTCTGACTACTCCGCCATCTCGTTCTCACCTGTTAGCAAGCTTTTCAGACCTCAGGCGCTACTCATTAAAGTTGGATGTAAAGCCTTTTCTTGATGAAATATGTTATATCAATTGATCTACATGACTCGCTCAACCTTGATACACAGCCCTCAGCCCCAGTAACTCTGTCCCTCAGGGTTTTTGGATGTGTCTATGAAGCTCCTATGACTTTGCCTTGGTCAAGGTGTGCTGACTTCCCCTGTATTATGTACCGTCTTTCCCTTCACCAACGTTGACACTTATCTACTATTAAGTGTTTACCCCTCCTCTCCCTGGAAACCATCAAAATTGTTTCTGTGTATAAACCTTTTCTTGACTTTTTATAACAGGGGTTTCATACAGTATCTCCTTTTGTGATTGATTTATTTCACTCAGCACAATGCCTTCCAGATTCATTCATGTTGTGAGAGATTTCTCAGATTCATCATTGTTCTTTATCATTGTGTAGTATTCCATTGTGTGTATGTACTATAAATTGTTTATCCATTCATCTGTTGATGGGCATTTAAGTTGTTTCCATATTTTTCCTATTGTGAATAATACTGCCATGAACATGGTTGTGGATATGTATATGCATGCAATGGCTTTTATTTCTCTAGGACATATTCCCAGGACTGGGAATGCTGGTCATATGGTATTTCTAGATCGAGCTTTTTAAGGAAGTGCCATATTATTTCCATAGTCGTTGTACCGTTTTCCATGCACACCAGAAGTGCATAAGAGTCCCAAACCCCCTGCAACCTCTCCAACATTTGTTATTTTCTTTTTTTTTCATTCATGCTAGTAATTTTGGGGGGAGGTGATATCACAAAGTAGTTTTTTTTTAATTTTTATTGTGCTTTAAGTGAAAATTTACAAATCAAGTCAGTCTGTCACACAAAAACTTATATACACCTTGCTACATACTCCCAATTGCACTCCCCCTAACAAGACAGCCCGGTCCCTCCCTCCACTCTCTCTTTTCATGTCCATTTCGTCAGCTTCTAATGCCCTCTACCCTCTCATCTCCCCTCCTGGCAGGAGATGTCAACATAGTTTCACCTGATCTAAGAACCTCACTCCTCACCAGCATCCCACTCCAACCCACTGTTCAGTCCAATCCCTGTCTGAAGAGTTGGCTTTGGGAATGGTCCCTGTCCTGGGCCAACACAAGGTCTGGGAACCATGACCACCGGGGTCCTTCTAGTCTCAGTCAGACCATTAAGTCTGGTCTTTTATGAGAATTTGGGGTCTGCATCCCACTACTCTCCTGCTCCCTCAGGGGTTCTCTGTTGTGTTCCTTGTCAGGGCAGTTATCGGTTGTAGCCAGGCACCATCTAGTTCTTCTGGTCTCAGGCTGATGTAGCCTCTGGTTTATGTGCCCCTTTCTGTCTCTTGGGCTCATAATCACCTTGTGTCCTTGGTGTTTTTCTTTCTCCTTTGATCCAGGTGGGATGAGACCAATTGACGCATCTTAGATGGCTGCTTGCTAGCATTTAAGACCCCAGATGCCAATCTCCAAAGTGGGATGCAGAATGTTTTCTTAATAGATTTTATTATGCCAATTGACTTAGATGTCCCGCGAAACCACAGTCCCCAAACCACTGGCCTGCTGCGCTGGCCTTCGAAGCAGTTTATTCAGGAAACTTCTTTCCTTTTGGTTTAGACCAGTTGTGCTGACACCTCGCCTGTATTGTGTATTGTCTCTCCCGGCACCTAAAGTAGTTCTTATCTACTATCTAATTAGTGAATACCCCTCTCTCACCCTTCCCTCCCCCCGTAACCATCAAAGAATATTTTCTTCTCTGTTTAAACTATTTCTCTAGTTCTTATAATAGTGGTCTTATACAATATTTGTCCTTTTGCAACTGACTAATTTCACTCAGCATAATGCTGTCCAGATTCCTCCATGTTATGAAAGGTTTCACAGATTCATCACTGTTCTTTATTGATGCATAGCATTCCATCTTGTCAATATACCATAATTTATTTAACCATTCATCCGTTGATAAGCACCTTGTTTGCTTCCATCTTTTTGCTATTGTAAACAGTGCTGCAATGAACACGGGTGTGCATATATCTCTTCATGTAAAGGCTCTTATTGCTCTAGGGTATATTCCAAGGAGTAGGATTGCTGGATCTTATGGTAATTCTATTTATAGCTTTTTAAGAAAGCACCAAAGGGTTGTACCATTTTACATTCCCTCCAGCAGTGTATAAGTGTTCCAATTTCTCCACAGCCTCTCCAACATTTATTGTTTTGTGTTTTTTGGATTAATGCCAACCTTGTTGGAGTGAGATAAAATCTCATTGTAGTTTTGATCTGCATTTCTCTAATGGCTAATGATCGTGAGCATTTCCTCATCTATCTGTTAGCTACCTGAATGTCTTCTTTAGTGAAGTGTCTGTTCATATCTTTTGCCCATTTTTTAATGGGGTTATTTGTCTTTTTGTAGTTGAGTTTTTGCAGTATCATGTAGATTTTAGAGCTGATGTGCTGATGGGAAATATCATAGCTAAAAGCTTTTTCCCAGTCTGTAGGTAATCTTTTTACTCTTTTGATGAAGTCTTTGGATGAGCATAGGTGCTTGATTTTTAGAAGATCCCGATTATCTAGCTATTCTTCTGCATTGTTAATATTTTGTATACAGTTTATGCCATGTATTAGGGCTCCTAATATAGTCCCTATTTTTTCTTTCATGATCTTTATCGTTTCAGGTTTTATATTTAGGTCTTTGATCCATTTTAAGCTCAGTTTTGTGCATGGAGTTAGGTATGGGTCTTGTTTCAATTTTTGTAGATGGATATCCAGTTATTCCAGCACCATTTGTTAAAAAGACTGTCTTTTCTCCATTTAACTGTTTTGTGGCCTTTGTCAAGTATCAACTGCTCATATGTGGATGGATTTATGTCTGTATTCTCAATTCTGCTCCATTGGTCTATGTATCCGTTCTTGTACCAGTACCAGGCCGTTTTGACTACTGTGACAGTATAATGGTTCTAAAATCAGGTGGAGTAGGGCCTCCCACTTTGCTCTTTTTCAGTAATGCTTTACTTATCTGGGGCCTCTTTCCCTTCCATATGAAGTTGTTGATTTGTTTCTCCATCTCATTAAAGAACATCATTGGAATTTGGATCAGAATTGCATTAAATCTATAGATCTCTTCTGGTAGAATAGACATTTTTATAATGTTATGTCTTCCTATCCACGAGCGAGGTGTGTTTTTCCACTTATGTAGGTCTTTTCTGGTTTCTTGCAGAAGTGTTTTGCAGTTTTCTTTGTATAAGTGTTTTACATCTCTGGTAAGATTTATTCCTAAGTTTTTTTATCTTCTTGGTAGCTAGTATAAATGATATTGACTTGATGATTTCCTCTTTGATGTTTTTTTTTGTTGGTGTACATGAATTCTGTTATTGATTTATATTTTTATGGCCCTATGGTCTGATAAAACACTTTGTAATATTTCAATATTTTGGATTCTGCTAAGGCTTGCCTTATGACCTATTATGTGGTCTATTCTAGAGAAAGTTCCATGTGCACTAGAAAAGAAAGCATATTTGGTTGCTCTTGGGTGGAGTGTTCTGTATATGTCTATGAGGTCAAGGTGGTTTATTGTGGCATTAAGATCTTCTGTGTCTTTTCTGAGCTTCTTTTTGGATGTACTGTCCTTCACTGAAAATGGTGTGAAGTCTCCTGCTATTATTGTGAAGCTGTCTATCTCACTTTTCAATGCTGATAGATTTTGTTTTATGTATCTTGCAGTCCTGTCATTGGATGCAGGATATTGTCCCTTTAATCATTATATAATGTCCTTCCTTATCCTTTATGATGGATTTAACTTTAAAGTCTATTTTATCAAAAATTAATATTGCCACTCCTGCTCTTTTTTGATTGTTGTTTGCTTGATATATTTTTTTCATACCTTGAGTTATAGTTTGTTTGTGTTTCTAAGTCTAAGGTGAGTCTCTCATAGTCAGCATAGAGATGGATCATGTTCTTTAATCCATTCTGCCACTCTCTGTCTGTTTATTGATGTATTTAGTCCATTTACATTCAGCGTAATTATGTATAGGTATGAATTTAGTGCTATTATTTTTATGTCTTTTTTTGCGTGTTGTTGACAGTTTCTTTTTCCCACTTAGTTATATGTGGTGAGTAGATTATCATTATATATTGTCTTTTCCTCATATTCGTTATTGTTGATTTTGTTTCTGTTGAGTCTGTATTTTTCTCTTCTATTTTATTATGATGTGCAGGATAGTTTGTCTCCTTTGTGGTTAAATTATTATTTACCCCTATTTTTCTAAATTTAAACCTAACTTTTATTTCTTTGTACTGCCTTATCTTCCTCTCCATGTGGAAGATCTATGACTACTTTTCTTAATCCCTCTTGTTTTAATGTTCTCTTCTTTTACATAGTAACATCGCTGTTACCCTGTTTTGAGCGTTTTTTTAATCTTGCTTTATTTTTTTGATTTCCCTGTCTGGGTTGACTTCTGGTTGCTCTGCCTAGTGTTCTAGTCTTGTGTTGATACCTGATATTATTGATTTTCTAGCCAAAGAACTCCCCTTAGTATTTCTTGTAGTTTTAGTTTGGTTTTTACGAATTCCCTAAAGTTCTGTTTATCTGCAAACATCCTAATTTCTCCTTCATATTTAAGAGACAGTTTTACTGGATATATGATTCCTGGCTGGCAATTCTTTTCATTCAATTTTTTAAATAAGTCATCCCATTGCCTTCTTGTCTGCATGGTTTCTGCCGAGTAGTACAAACTTATTCTTATTGACTCTCCTTTTTATGTGACTTTTTGTGTATCCCTAAAAAAAAAATATCCCTAGCTGCTCTTAAAATTCTCTCTTTATCTTTGGTTTTGGCAAGCTTGATTATAGTATGCCTTGGTGACTTTCTTTTGAGATCTACCTTATGTGGAGTTCAATGAGCATATTGAATATATGTCTTCTCATCTTTCACAATATCAGGGAATTTTTCTGCCAACAAATCTTCAACAATTCTCTCTGTGTTTTCTGTTATCTCTCCCTGTTTACTTACTCCAGTCACTCATAGGTTATTTCTCTTGGTAGAGTCCCACATGATCCTTAAAGTTTCTTTATTTTTTAAAATTCTTTTATCTGATTTTTCTTCAAATATATTAGTGCCAAGTGATTTATCTTCAAGTTCACAAATTCTGCCTTCTACTTGCTCAATTCTGCCCCTCTGACTTTCTATTGTGTTGTCTACTTCTGTTATTTTATTGTTAATCTTCTGAATTTCTGATCGCTGTCTGTTCATGGATTTTTCCAGTTTATTAAATTTTTCATTATGTTCCTGAAAAGTCTTTTTAATTTCTTCAATTGCATTATCTGTGTGTTCCTTGGCTTGTTCTGCATATTGCCTTATTTCCTTCCTGATGTCTTGAAGTGTTCTGTATATTAATCTTTTGTATTCTGCCTCTGGTAATTCCAGGAACATACTTTCGTCTAGAAGATCCCTGGATTCTTTGTTTTGAGAGCTTTGTTGAGGCAATCATGGTCTGTTTCTTTATGTGACTTGATATTGACTGTTATCTCTGAGCCATCTATAAGTTGTGTATTAGTTTATTTTATGTTTACTTACTGTGGTAGCTTCTTGATTTGTTTTATTTTGATATGCCCAAATGGGTTACTTGAGTGAGCTAGCTTGATTATTTTCTCCTTTGGTGGTCTGTTGCCCTGTCCCCAGATGGGTAGAGCTGTTATCAGGTATATCAGTCTAGGCGTCCATTCAGTTTTCTAGTATGAATTCAGCTCAGGTGTCCAGGTAGCTGATCATCAAGTGAAGTCTTAGTGGGGCAGGAGTGAGTGGTGTAGGTAGCGGTATCTGGTTGCAGCAAGGGGTCACACTCTGAACAAGGCAGGAGGCTGAGAATCATCCCCCACATTTCTCTCAGGAAAGCTGTCCTTGATCGCTAGAGTATACAGGTGGGTGGGTTCTGCAGATGGACCATGGACACCAGAAGTTTTTGGTTGTAAGGACTGGGAGGTACCATTTATCCTTGGACCCCTGTCGTGGGTGGCTGGGTGACCTGAGTGGAGCTACCAGTTCTTAGGTCCCTGATGTGGGTAGGTGAGAACCCTGTTTAATAGGCAAAGCAATGTCAAACATCAAACACCCAATTCGCCACCGCACAGCTGAAATGGTTGGAGTCTGCCAACAAGGGCCTATTCTCCTGAAATAGGCCCACACAGGTCCATGCAGAGGGGAAAGTACTCAAAGTCCATGGACCATTTATGCCTGGACAGTAGCCAGTTCTGTCCTGAGCTTCCCTTGTTAGTGGAGCTGGCAAATTATCTTTTCCCCCAATTGTAAATTTTTTCCTTTTCCAAGGCCAGGAAGATGACTCTAAGAGCTCAACAGGGCCTATATCAGGCCCAGGGAACTCAGCCGCTGAAGCCAGCTTGTGGGTGGGTGGGGGCGCAGTAAAATATACGCAAGTACTTAGCTTTTGCCAAGAGTGCCGTTCTTTTCTGGCTCCGAAGATGTGAGCAGGCTGTGTGGCTGTCTGCTTCTCCTTGAAGAAACTGTGGCCAAACGCTAGTACCAGCTCATTGCTGCCACTCTGGGAATGGTGCCTGAGGGCTCCCCATGATTTAGGTCCAGTAACTCCTCTCTGCTTCTGAAACATCTCTTGTTCTCCCTGCCCCTCAGTTAGTTTTCTAAGCTTGCTTTGATGCTCAGAGCTCCTAGCTTGTAATAAATATACTCGTTTCACTTGTTTTTTTGGGTCTTTATAGTAAAGAGGGCTCACCGTAAGCATCTGTGTATTCCGCTATCTTAGCTCTCTCAATGTAGTTTTGATTTGCGTTTTTCCAGTGGCTGACGATCACAAGCATTTCTTCACGTATCGGTTAGCTGCGTGAACGTCTTTGATGAAGTCCTTTGCCCATTTTTTTAATTGAGTTACTTCTGTTTTTGTTGTTGAGGTGTTGCTGTATCTTATAGATTTTAGAGATTAGACCCCTGTAGCACAGGTCATATTCAAAAAATTTTTCCCAGTCTGTAGGTTCTCTTTTTACTCTTTTAATGAAGTCTATTTATTTTTTTTTATTTATGTGTAAGTGTTTAATTTTTAGGAGCTTCTAGTTATCTAGTTTATGTCCTGGTGTTTGTGCATTGTTAATTATGGTTTATATTGAATTTATAACGTGTATTAGGGCCCCAAGCATTGTCCCTAATTCTTCTTTCATGATCTTTAGAGTTTTACGTTTCTTATTTAGGCCTTTGGTCCATTTTGAATTAGTTTTTGTGTATGGTATGAGGTATGGGTCCTATTTTATTTTTTTACAAATGGACGTCTTGTTTTTCTGGCATCATATACTAAAAAGACTGTCCTTTCCAGCATTTAATGGACTTTGGGACTTTATCAAGATCAGCTAACCACGTGATCATTGTTAGGTGCCGTTAAGTCAGTTCCAAACTCATAGTGACCCTATGTACAACAAAAAAACATTGCCTTTTCCTTTGCCATCCTCACAATCTTTGTTACGCTTGAACACATTGTTCAATTGTGTTCAACTGAATCTATTTTGTCAATTGATTTCATTGAGGGTCTTCCTCATTTTCCCTGACCCTCTAATTTACCAAACGTGATGCCCTTCTCCAGGGACTGGTCCCTACTGATAACATGTCCAAAGTATGTAAGACAAAGTCTTGCCATTCTTACTTCTAAGGAGCATTCTGGCTGTACTCCATCCAATACAGATTTGTTTGTTCTTCTGGCAGTTTGTGGTATATTCAGTATTCTTTGCCAACACCATAATTCAAAGCCATTAAGTCTTCTTCAGTCTTCCTTACTCAGTGTGCAGTTTTCACATGCGTATGAGGTGATTATAAACACCAGGGCTTGGGTCAGGCTCACCTTAGTCCTTAAAGTGGCATCTTTGGTTTTTAATACTTTAAAGGGATCTTTTGCAGCAGATTTTCTCAATGCATCATTTGATTTCTTGACTGGAGCTTCCATGGGTGTTGATTGTGGATACAAGTAAAATGAAATCCTTGACAACTTCAAACTTTTCTCCTTTTATCGTGGTGTTCCTTATTGATCCAGTTGTGAGAATTTTTGTTTTCTTTATGCTGAGGTGTAATCCATACTGAAGGCTGTGGTCTTTGATCTTCATCAGTAGCTGCTCCAAGTCCTCTTCACTTTCAGCAAGCAAGGTTGTGTAATCTTCATATCCCAGGTTCTTAATGAGCCTATATCCAATCCTAATGCCCCATTCTTCCTCTTATAGTCCAGGATCTTGGATTATTTGTTCAGCACACAGATTGAATAAGTATGGGAAAAGGATACAACCCTGATGCACACCTTTCCTTACTTTGAACCATGCAGTATCCCCTTGTTCTGTTCAAACTACTGCCTCTTGGTCTATGTATAGGCTCTTCATGACCACAATTAAGTGTTCTAGAATTCCCATTCTTCTTAATGTTATCCATAGTGTGTTATGATCCATACAGTCTAATGCCTTTGCATAGTCAATAAAACACAGGGAACCACCTTTCTGGTATTCTTAGCTTTCACCCATGATCTGTCTGACATCAGCAATGATATCCCTGTTTTTGTGTCCTCTTCTGAACCTGCTTGAGCTTTTGGCAGTTTCCTGTGGATGTACTGCTGCAACTGCTTTTGAATGATCTTCAGTAAATTTTACTTGTGTGTGATATTAATGATATTGTTAGATAATTTCCACATTCTGTTGGATTACCTTTCTTTGGAATGAGTACAAATACAGATTTCTTCCAGTCAGTTGGCCAGGTAACTGTCTTCCAAATTTCTTGGCATAGACCAGTGAGCACTTCTAGTGCTGCATCCAATTGATGAAACATCTCAGTTGGTATTCTGTCAATTCCTGGAGCCTTGTTTTGGCCAATGCTTTCAGCGCAGCTTGGACCTCTTCCTTCAGGACCATTGGTTCTTGATCATATGCTACCTCCTGAAATGACAGAATTTCTACCAAATCTTTTTGGTACAGTGACTCTGTGTATTCCTTACATCTTCTTTTGATACTTCCTGCATCATTTATCCTTTTTCCTGTAGAATCCTTAAATATTGCAACTTGAGCTTTGAATTTTTTCTTCAGTTCTTTCAGTAGAGTAATGCCAAGTAGGTTCTTCCCTTTTGGTTTTCTATCTCTGGCTCTTTGCACATGTCATTATAATACTTTGTCTTCTCGAGATGACCTTTGAAATCTTTTGTTCAGCTCTTTTATTTCATCATTTCTTCCTTTCTCTTTAGCTACTCTACCTTCAAGAGCAAGTTTCAGAGTCTCTTCTGACATCCATTTTGGTCTTTTCTTTCTTTCCTGTCTTTTTAATGACCTCTTGCTTTCTTCATATATACTGTCCTTGATGTCATTCCACAACTCCTCTGGTCTTTGGTCATTAGTGTTTAGTGTGCCAAATATATTCTTGAGATGGTTTCTAAATTTAGGTGTGATATGCTCAAGCTGGTATTTTGGCTTTTGTGGACTTGTTTCAATTTTTTTCAACTTCAACTTGCATATGAGCAATTGATGATCTGTTCCACAGTCGGCTTCTGGCCTTGCTCTAACTGATGACATTGAGCTTTTCCATCATCTCTTTCCACAGATGTAGTCGATTTGATTCCTATGTATTCCATCTGGTGAGGTCCACGTGTACAGTCACTGCTTATGTTGTTGAAAAAAGCTATTTGCAATGAAGAAGTCATCGATCTTGCAAAATTCTATCATGCAATCTCCAGGGTCGTTTCCATCACCAAGGCCATAGTTTCCAACTACCAATCCTTCTTTGTTTCCAAATTTCTCATTTCAATTGGCAGTAATTATCAATCCATCTTGATTGCATGTTTGATGAAATTCATACTGCAGGAGTTGGTAAAAATCTTCAATTTCTTCATCTTGGCCTTCGTGGTTGGTGTGTAAATTTGAATAATAGTCTTTTTAACTGGTCTTCCTTGTAGACGTATGGATATTATCCTATCACTGTCAGCATTGTACTTCAGGATATATCTTGAAATATTCCTTTTGACTATGAATGTCAGGCCATTCTTCAATTTTTCATTCCTGGCAGAGTAGACCATGTGATTGTCTAATTCAAAATGGCCAATACTAGTCCATTTGCACTCATTAATGCCTAGGATATTTATGTTTATGCATTCCATTTCATTTTGACAATTTCCAATTTTCCTAGATTCATACTTCCTACATTCCATATTCCAATTACTAACGGATGTTTGGAGCTGTTTCTTCTCACCCCCAAAACTTGTCTCCATCCACATCATTAAGGTCATTAAGGTCAAATCTACTTTCAGCAGGCAGCTCTTCCCCTGCCATATTTTTAATGCCTTCCAACCTGAGAGGCTCATCTCCCTGCACTATATCAGACAGTGTTCCATTGCTGTTCAGAAGGTTTTCACTGGCTAGTTGTTTTTCAGAAGTAGACCACCAGGGCCTTCTTCCTAGTCTTAGTCTGGAAGTCAGCTGGAACCTGTCCATCATGAGTAACCCTGCTGGTATTTAAACACTGGTGGTATAACTTCCAACATCACTGCACCGTGCAAGCCCCCACAGTACGACAAACTGAAAGAAGTGTTTTTTTTTTTTTCTTTTTCTATAATGCTTTACTTGGAAAGCCTGGTGGAATAATGGTGAAGAGCTACAGCTGCTAACCAAAAAGTCAGCAGTTTGAATCCACCAGACGACCCTTGGAAACCTTTTGGGGCAGTTCTACTCTGTCCTATAGGGTCACTATGAGATGGAATCGACTTGATGGCAATGGGTTTGGTAGTTTTTTTTTTTCTTTTTTATTGTGCTTTAAGTGAAAATTTACAATTCAAGTGGGTTTCTCATACAAAAACTTATACTCACATTGCTATCTGACCCTAGTTACTTTCCCTACAATGTAACAGTACACTCCTTCTCTCAACCCTGTATTTCCCATGTCCATGCAACCAGCTCCTGTCCCCCTCTGCCTTCTCATCTCGCCTCCAGACAGAAGCTGCCCTCATAATCTCATATGTATACTTGAGCTAAGAAGCACACTCTTCACCGGTATCATTTTATGTCCTATAATCCAGTCTAATCTTTGTTTGAAGAGTTGATATCGAGAATGATTTTAATTTTGGGCTCACAGAGAGTCTGGGTGCCATGACCTTTGGAGTCCCTCCAGTCTCAGTCAGGCCA
Organism: Loxodonta africana; assembly: GCF_030014295.1. Classification (NCBI taxonomy): domain Eukaryota; kingdom Metazoa; phylum Chordata; class Mammalia; order Proboscidea; family Elephantidae; genus Loxodonta; species Loxodonta africana. The sequence continues at coordinate 118,887,969 of NC_087369.1, read as the reverse complement.
TTAAGTCTGGTCTTTTTACTAGAATTTGATGTCTGCATCTCACTTTTCTCCTACTTCATCAGGGATTCTCTATTGTGTTCCCTCTCGGGGCACTCATTGGTGGTAGCCAGGCACCAGGTACTTCTTCCGTTCTCAGGCTGATGGAGTTTCTGGTTTACGTGGCCCTTTCTTTGGGGCTCATAATTACATTGTGTCTTTGGTGTTCCTCATTCTCCTTTGCCCCAGGTAGGTTGAGACCAATTGGTGCATCTTAGATGGTCGCTTGTTAACTTTTAAGACCCCAGATGCCACTCACCAAAGTGGGGTGCAGAACATTTTCTTAATACACTTTGTTATGCCAATTGACCTAGATGTCCCCTGAAACCATGATCCCCAGACCCCCACCCGTGCTACTCTGTTCATCGAAGTGCTTGGTTTTATTCAGGAAACTTCTTAGCTTTTTGATTAGTCCAGTTGTGCTGACTTCCTCCATATTGTGTGTTGTCCTTCCCTTCACCTAAAATAATTCTTGTTTACTACCTAATAAGTGAATACTCTCTCCCTCCCTCCCTACTCACTCTCATAACCATCCAAGAATGTTTTCTTCTGTGTTTAAACTCTTTCTTGAGTTCTTATAATAGTGGTGTCATACAATATTTGTCCTTTTGCAACTGTCCTTTTGCAACTGACCAATTTCACTCAGCATAATGCCTTCCAGATTCTTCCATGTTATGAGCTGTTTCACAGATTCATCATTGTTCTTTGTCAATGCATAGTATTCCATTGTGTGAGTATACCATAATTCGTTTATCCATTCATCAGTTGTTGGGCACCTTGGTGGTTTCCACCTTTTTACTATCGTAAACAGTGCTACAATGGACATGGGTGTGCATATATCTATTCGTGTGAAGGCTCTTATTTCTCTAGGATATATTCCAAGGTGTGGGATTGCTGGGTCCTTTTTTGGGTACTGGATGGTAGTTCTATCTCTAGCTTTCTAGATGGTATCTCATTGTAGTTTTTGTTCCATTTCTTTAATGGCTAATGATCATGAACATTTTCTGAGGTATGTGTTAACCGCCTGAATATCATCTTTAGTGAAGTGCCTATTCATATCCTTTGGCCATATTTTAATTGGGTTATTTGTGTTTTTGTTGTTGAAGTTTTGCAGTATCTTGTAGATTTTAGAGATTAGACACTGATCGAATTTGTCACAGTCTGTAGGTTGTCTTTTTACTCTTTTGGTGAAGTTTTTGGATGAGCATAGGTGTTTGATTTTTAGGAGCTCCCAGTTATCTACTTTCTCTTCTGGTGTTTGCACATCGTTAGTTATGTTTTGTATACTGTTTATGCCATGTATTACAGCTCCTGACATTGTCCTTATATTTTCTTCCATGACCTTTATTGTTTCAGATTTTATATTTAGATTTTTGATCCATTTTAACTTGCTTTTTGTGCATGGTGTTAGGTGTGGGTCTTGTTTCATTTTTTTGCAGATGGCCTTCCAGTTATGCCAACACCATTTGTTAAAGAGATTGTCTTTTCCCCCATTTAATGGACGTTAGGCCTTTGTCAAATATCAGCTGCTTGTAGGTGGATGAATGTATGTCTGGGTTCTCAATTCTGTTCCATTGGTCTATGTATCTGTTGTTGTACCACTGCCAGGCTCTTTTGACTACTGTTGTGGTGTAATAACTTCTAAAATCAGGTAGTGTGAGGACTCCTACTTTGCTCTTCTTTTTCAGTAAGGTTGCAGTTACCCAGGGCCTCTTCCCTTTCCATATGAAGTTGGTAATTTGTTTCTCCATCTCATGAAAGAATGCCACTGGAATTTGGATTGGGATTGCACTGTGTCTATAGAGCGCTTTGGGTAGAATAGGCATTTTCACAATGTTGAGTCTTCATATCCATGAGCAAGGTATGTTTTTCCACTTGTGTAGGTCTCTTTTGGTTTCTTGCAGTAGTGTCGTGTAGTTTTCTTTTGTATAGGTCTTTTACATCTCTGGTTAGATTTATTCCCAAGTATTTTATTTTCCTGGGGGTTAATATAAACTGTATTGATTTGGTGATTTCTTCTTTCACGTTTTCGGTGTTGGTGTAGAGAAATCCAACTGATTTTTGTATGTTTATCTTCTATCTTGATAATTTGCTGAAGTCTTCTATTAGTTCCAGTAGTTTTCTTGTGGATTCTTTAAGGTTTTCTATGTATGAGATCGTATCATCTGCAAATAGAGGTACTTTTACTTCTTCGTTGTGAATCTGCATGCCCTTTATTTCTTTATCTAGACTAATTGCTCTGGCTAGGACCACCAACACAATGTTGAATAAGAGTGGTGATAAAGGACATCCTTGTCTGATTCCTGTTCTCAAGGGAAATGCTTTCAGACTCCCCATTTAAGATGATGTTGGCTTTTGGCTTTGTATAAACTCTCTTTGTTACGTTGAGGGCTTCTGTTCCTATTTTGCTGAGTATTTGTCATGACTGTGTGTTGGACTTTCTCAAATACCTTTTCTGCATCAATTGATAGGGTCATGTGGTTCTCATCTCTTATGTGGTGGATTACATTGATTGTTTTTCTAATGTTGAACCATTCCTGCATACCTGATATGAATCCCACTTGGTCATGGTGAATTATTTTTTAATATGTTGTTGAATTCTATTGGCTAGAATTTTCTTGAGGATTTTTCATCTAAAATCATAGGGGATAGAGGTCTGCAATTTTCTTCTGTTTTTTTTTTACCTGGTTTTTGTATCAGGGTTATGCTGGCTTCTTAGAAAGAGTTTGGGAATGTTCTTTTGTTTTCTATGCTCTGAAATACTTTTAGTAGTAATGCTTTACCTCTTTGTGTTAGTTTAGGTAGGTAGTGTGTTTCTAGAAATGTGTCCATTTCCTCTACGTTTTCAAATTTGTTAGAGTACAATTTTCCATAGTATTCTGTTATGATTCTTTGAATTTCAGTTGGTTCTGTTGTGATATTGTCCATCTCATTTCTTTTTCAGGTTATTTACTTCTGCTTCTGTTTTTCTTTTGTCAGCTTGGCCAATGGTTTATCAATTTTATTGATCTCTTTAAAGAACCAGCTTTTGGTCTTGTTAACTCTTTCAATTGTTTTTCTATTTCATTTAATTCTGCTCTAATTTTTATTATTTGCTTTCTTCTGGTGTCCAAGTGTTTGTTTTGCTGTTCTTCTATTTGTTCAAGTTCTTGGGTTAATTCTTTGATTTTAGCCCTTTCTTCTTTTTGGATGCGTGCATTTATTTCTATAAATTGACCTCAGCACTGCTTTAGGTTCTGATAGGAAGTGTTTTCATTCTCATTGGGTTCTATGAATTTCTTTTTTCCATCCTTAATGTCTTCTATAACTCACTCATTTTTGAGCAGGGTATTGTTCAGTTTCCAAGTGTTTAATTATTTTCCTCTGCTTTTTCTATTATTGGTCTCTAGTTTTATGGCTTTGTGGTCAGAGAAGATGCTTTGTATATTTTAATGTTTTGGATTCTAATAACATTTGCTTTATGACCTATGTGGTCTATTTTAGAGAATGTTCCATGTGCACTAGAAAAGAAAGTATACTTGGCTGTTGTTGGGTGCAGAGTTCTGTATATGTCTATCAGGTCAAGTTGTTTGATTGTGGCATTTAGATCTTCCATGTCTTTATTGAGCTTCTTTCTGGATGTTCTCTCCTTCACTGAAAGTAGTACGCTGAAGGCTCCTACTATTATTGTGGCGCTATCTCACTTTTCAATGCTGTTAGAGTTTGTTTTACGTCTTTTGAAGCCCTGTCATTGGGTGCTTAAATATTTATTACGATTATGGCCCCCGGGTTTATTGATCCTTTAATCATTATATAATGCCCTTATTTATCCTTTGTGGTGGATTTTACTTTAAAGTTTGTCAGAAATTATTATTGGCACTCCTACTCTTTTTTGATTGTTGTTTGCTTGATATATTTTTTTCCATCCTCTGAGTTTTAGTTTGTTTATTTCTTTAAGTCTAAGTTGTATCTCTTGAAGGCAGCATATAGATGGATTGTGTTTCTTTATCCATTCTGCCACTCTCTGTCTCTTTATTGGTGCATTTAATCCGGGTACATTAAGAGTAATTATTGACAGGTATCAATTTAGTGCTCTCATTTTAATGTCTTTTTGTGTGTGTTGTTGACAGTTTCTTTTTTCCACTTAATTTTCTGTGCTGTGTCAATTTTCTTTATATATTTCTTTTCCTGTTTTTCATTGTAGTTGATTTTTTTTTTACTGAGTCTTTATGTTTTTTGTTTTGATGTATAGGATTGTTTCCTTTGTGCTTACCTTAATATTTACCCCTATTTTTCTAAGTTTGTATCAATCTTTTATTTCTTTATATTGCCTTGACTTCCTCTCTGCATGAAAGACCTATGACTACATTTTTAGTCTCTCTTTTTTGTTTTGATGTTGAAATCTTTTACATAATGGTGCCTCTGTTTTGAGCATTCTAGCTTTGATTTATTTTTGTGATTTCCCTATCTGAGTTGATATCTGGTTGCTCTGTCCTGTATTCTAGTTTTGGGTTGTTACCTGATGTTATTGACTTTCTAACTGGAGGACTACCTTTAGTATTTCTTGTAATTTCGGTTTGTTTTTGCAAATTCCCTAAACTCTGTTTGTCTGGAAATGTCCTAATTTCATTATCGTATTTGAGAGACAGTTTTGCTGGATATCTAATTCTTGGCTGGCAATTTTTTTTCCTTCAAGGCTTTATATATGTCATCCCATTGCCTTCTTGCCTGCGTGGTTTCTGTTGAGTAGTCCAAGCTTATTCTTATTTGACTCTCCTTTGCAGGTGGCTTTTCGTTTTTCCCTAGCCACTCTTAAAATTCTCTTTATCTTTGGTTTTAGCAAGTTTGTTTATAATATGTCTTGGTGACTTTCTTTTGGGACCTACCTTGTGTGAGGTTCAATGAGCATCTTGGATAGATATCCTCTCATTTTTCACCATATCAGGGAAGTTTTCTGCCATCAAATCTTCTACAATTCTCTCTGTATTTTCTGTTATCCCTTCCTGTTCTGGTGCTCTGATCACTGGTACATTATTTCTCTTGATTGAATCCCCCATAATTCTTAGGGTTTCTTTACTTTTTTTTTTAATTCTTTTACCTGATTTTTCCTCCAATATGTTGGTGCCAAGTGCTTTGTCTTCAATCTCACTAGTTCTAACTTCCATTGCCTCAATTCTACTCTTTTGGCTTTCTGTTGAATTGTCTAATTCTGACATTTTACTGCTAATCTTCTGAATTTCTGTTTGCTGTCTCTCTATGGATTTTGCAGCCTATTAAATTTGTCATTATGCTCTTGTCTAATCTAATTAAATCCCTTTAATGCTTTGTCTGTGCATTCCTTGGCTTGTTCTGCATTTTGCCTGATCTCTTTCCTGATTGCTTGAAGAGTTCCCTATATTAATCCTTTGTATTCTACCTCTGGTAATTCCAGGAAGTTCTCTCCATCTGGGAGATTTCTTAATTCTTTGTTTTGGGAGCTTGCTGAAGCCATCATGGTCTGCCTTTTTATGTGATTTGATACTGACTTTTGTCTCCAAGCCATCAATAATTTATCGTATTTATTTATTTTATGTTTGCATACTGTGTCCTAGCTTCTCGTTTTGTTTTGTTTTGGTATTCCCACATAGGCTTCTTCAGTGAGCTAGTTTGATTATTGGCACCTTTGGAGCTCTAACATCCTGTCACCAGTTGGTTAAAGCTGTCACTAGGTATGTTAGCCCAGGAGTCCATTCACTTTTCTTGTATGTCCAGATGGTCACCAAGTGTGTGGTGCAGAGTCACACCTACATTTCTAGATGAGCAGGGGTGATTGGTATAGCAGCAGAATCGGTCTGCAGGGTGCCGGTTCCTGCCGGGTCAGGTCTGGCAACTCTTGCTGCTTCTGAACTGTATCTTCCTCCCCCTGCTGTTCTGTCCTGTTCCTCAACTTTGCCTTTGATGTTCAGGGCTCCAAGTTTGTTGTATATAATAGATGCACTTGTTTCTTTAGGTCTTTGTTGTAAGGGGGATCACAGGAAGAGTCTGACTACTCCACCATCCTGGACCCACCTCCTGGTTTTTTTTTTTTTTTTACTCATCTGGGGTCTCTTTATTTTCCGTATAAAGTTAGTGATTAGTTTTTCCATCTCATTAAAGAATTCTGTTGGTATTTGGACCATGATTGCATTATATCTGTGCTTTGGGTAGAATTGACATTTCACAATGTATGAGTATTGTATGTTTTTCCTTTTTGGTTTCTTGCAGTAGTGTTTTGTGGTTTACTTTGTACAGGTCTTTTAAGTCCCTGGTTAGATTTATTTCTAAGTATTTTTTTTTAGGGGCTATTGTAAATGGTGTTGCTTTCCTGATTTCCTTTTTAAACTTCTTGTTGTTGTATAGGAATCCAACTGGTTTTTTTTATGTTGATCTTGTATCCTGCTATTCTGCTGAATGTTTTTATTAGTTCCAGTAGTTTTCTTGTGGAATATTTTGGGTTCTCTATGTAGAGGATCATATAATCTTAAATATGGATAGTGTTACTTCTTCCTTTCCAATTTAGATTCCCTTTATTTCTCTTTCTTGCCTTATTGCACTAGTTAGAACTACTAGCACAATGTTAAATAGAAGTGGTGATAAAGGGCACCCTTGTCTTGTTCCTGTTCTCAGGGATAATACATTCAGCCTCTCTGTGTTGAGAAAAATGTTGACTGTTTGTTTTGTATAGATGCCCTTTATTAGGTTGAGTAATTTTCCTTCTATTTCTGTTTTTCTGAAAATTTTATTAGGGATGTATATTTGGCTTTATCAAATGCCTTTTCTGCCTCAATTGAGAAGATCCTGTGATACTTTTGTTTTATTTATGTGGTGGATTACATTGATTTTCTAAAGTTGAACCATTCTTGCATACCTGCTATGAATCTCACTTGGTTGCAATGTGTTATTTTTTTGATATAATGCTAAATTCTATTGGCTAGAATTTTTTAAGAAGCTTTGCATCTATATTGATGAGAGACATTGGTTTGTAATTTTCTTTTTGTGGTGTGTCTTTGTCTGGGTTTGATATCAGGGTTATGCTGGCTTCGTAGAAAGAATTTGGGAGTATTCCTTCCTTTTCTATGCTCTGAAAGAGTTTGAGTAGTACTGGTGTGAGCTTTCCTCTGAATGTTTGGTAAAATTCTCCAGTGAAACCCACTGGGCCAGAGGTTTTTTTGGGGGGAATTTTTTTTTCCATTACCTCTTCAGTCTCTTCCCTTATTATGGATCTGTTCTGATTTTGTATCTCAGTTTGTGTAAGTTTAGGTAGATAGTATGTTTCATGAAATTTGTCCATTTCTTCTAGGTTCTCAAATTTGTTGGAGAACTACTTTTCATAGTATTCTGTTATGATCCTTTTTATTTCAGTTGGGTCTGTTGTAATGTTCCCCACCTCATTTCTTATTTGGGTGATTTGCTTACTCTACTGTTTTCCTTTTGTCAATTGGCCAATGGTTTGTCGATTTTGTGATCTTTTCAAAGAATCAACTTTTGGTCTTGTCGATTGTTTCTATGTTTTGTTGTTGTTGTGTTCTCTATTTCAGCTATTTGTGCTCTAAAAAAACCTAGTGCCATCGAGTCGATTCCCACTCATAGTGACCCTATAAGACAGAGTAGAATTGCCCCATAGAGTTTCCAAGGAGCGCCTGGCGGATTCAAACTGCCGACCCTTTGGTTAGCAGCTGTAGCGCTTAACCACTATGCCACCACGGTTTCCATTTGTGCTCTAATCTTTATTATTTCCTTTCTTCTGGTGGCTGTGGGCTGCTTTTGATGTTCTCTTTCTATTTGTTCTAGTTATAGGACTAACATTTTTATTTTGTCCCGTTATTTTTGGGTGTGTGTGTTTATTGCTATTAATTGACCTCTGAGCACTGCCTTTGCTTTATACCAAAGGTTTTGGCATGATGTGTTTTCAGTCTCATTTGATTCTAGGAATTTTTTAATTCCCTCTTTGATTTATTCTATTACCCAGTTGTTTCTAAGCAAGGTGTTATTAAGTTTCCAGGTATTTGATTTTTTTATCTTCATTCTTCCGTTATTGATTTCCGCTTTTATGGCCTTGTGATAAGAGACAGTGCTTTGTATTATTTCAGTGTTTTAGATTTTATTGAGGTTTGCTTTGTGGCTTAAAATGTGGTCAGTTCTGGAGAATGTTCCCTGTGGGTTGGAAAATAATGTATACTTTGCTGCTGTTCAGTTAAGTGTTCTGTATACGTCTATGAGGTCTAGATGGTTGATTTTGGCCTTTAGATCTTCTGTATCTTTGTTGAGTTTTTTCTGTATGTTCTGTCCTTTACCAAGAGTGGTTTGTTGAAGTCTCTTACTCTTATTGTATAACTGTATCTCTTTCCAGTGCTGTTAGAGTCTGTTTTATGTGTTTTGGAGCCCTGTCATTGGGTGCATAGATATTTATTAAGGTTATGTCTTCTTGGCGAATTGTCAATTTAATCATTTATAATATCATTCCTTGTCTTTTATTGTTTATTTTGCCTTAAAATCTATTTTATCTAAGATTAGTATTTCCATCTCTGCCCTTTTTTGGTTATTGTTTGCTTGATATTTTTTCCATCCTTTGACTTTTAATAAATATATGTTTTTGTGTCTAAAATATGTCTTTTTTAGACAGTGTATTGATAGATCTTTTTTTTTTAATCTGTTCTTCCACTCTGTCTCTTTATGGGTACATTTAAACCATTTACATTCAGTGTGATTCTCCATAAGTATAAGGTTATTCCCACCAAAGGTTATTACTGTCTTATTATTTTGTGTGTGTTTTGTGGTGCTGATGTTTTCTTCATTCCTCTTACTCTCCTGTGCTGAGTTTCTTTTCTTTTTTTTTTTTTTGGTGTGGATTTTGTCTTCTTTTGTTGCTGTAGATTTTGTGTTTACTGAATCTGTATATTTTTCTTCTTTTTATTCTGATGAGTAGGTATGTCAATTTTCTTTGTAGTTATCTTGAAATTTACCCTTATCTTTCTAAGTTTGAAGCTTTCTTTTATTATTTGATATCTCTTTGATTTCTGCTTCATTTGAAAGGTCCATGCCTACAATGTTTATTACCCCGGTTATTGTTTTGGCATTGTTGTCATTTGCAGATTGACATCTCTGTTTCCCTGTTTTAAGTCATTGAGCTTTGTTTTATTATTGAGAGTTCTTTACCTAGGTTGGCATCTGGCTGATGCTGTCCTGTTGTTGTCTTATGTTGTTGGTTCTCTATCCTAGACTCCCTTAATATTTCTTGTATGTTTGGTTTTGTTTTTGCAAATTTCCTTAATTTCTCTTTATCAGGAAGTGTTCTAATTTTGCCATCATATTTGAGAGAGTGTTTTACAGAAAATATTGTTCTTTTGTTGTCAGTGCTTTTTTTTCTTTCAAGGTTTTATGCACGTCATCCCTTGGCTTCTTCCCTGCATAGTTTATGTCAAGTAATCATAGCTTAGTCTTCTTGTTTCTCCTTTTGTAAGTGACTTTTCATTTTTTCTTGAGCTGCTTTCAGGATTCTTTCTTTGTCTTTGGTTTTGGTAAGTGTGATTATGATGTATCTTGGTGACTCTCGTTGTCTATCCTATAAGGGTTTGTTGAGCTTGGATGATCAGATCTTTGTCTTCCTTGATATTGGAAAGGTTTTTGCCATCAAATTTTGTCTGTATTTTCCATTTTCTCCCCTGTTCTGGAACTCTGATCATGAACAAATTTTTGCTATTGATTGTGTCCCACATAATTCTGATTTTCTTCATTCTTTTCTCTGATTTTTCCTCAAACTGACATCCATGGATTCGTCTTTAATCTCACTGGTTCTGTCTTCCATTGTTTCAATTTTTTTTTCTAAAACTTTCTATTGAGTAGTCCATTTCTGAAATTTTGTTGCTTATCTTTTGAATTTCTAGTCGCTGTTTTTGTATGATTTCTAACGGCTTACTTATTTTGACATTTTGTTGTATTATTTTCCTGGATTCTTCTAATTTTTTATCTATGTTTTCCTTTATTTGGGCTATGTTTTACTTGGTTTGTTCTTGTTTTCTTTGATCTAGTTCCTAATCTTCTGGAGAACCTTAAATATTAGCCATTTGAATTCCATATTAATTAGTTCCACTGCCTTTTCTTCTACTGGAACGTCATCTGATTGTTTTGGTCACTTGCTGGAGCCATCTTGCCCTGTTTATTTTTATGTTTTGATGTTGAATGACATCTCTGAGGCATTAAAGTGTTATTTTCTTTATTTATCAATTGTATGTTTGTTTGTTTCATCCTGCTTTTTTGTTTTGTTTTGACATGCCAGGGCAGGTGGGCCAGGCTTGTTTTGTTACTTGCACATCTGTGGGTATGATAATGCTCACCACCTCATCCAGGTGGTCAGGGTGGCAGCAGGCAGGTGATCCTTGCTTCATTGTACCTGGTTTGGCAAGGTGGCTGAGGGTGGATTGTGCAGACACTGTCTGCCTGGTTACCAGATGCTCTGTCTCTCCTTAGGATCTCCATGAAGTTGGCTTCCTGTGCTCCCTGTCCAGGGTTGTTGCTGGCTGTGCTGCAATATCTTGAAACTGTGCTGTGTTAGCTGGCAGGGTACCTCCACGCCATAGCTCTCCTTGTTCTCTAATCTCTGTCAGTTTCTTATTCCATTTGGTACCCGATCTTGTTCTTTATCCCTTCATTTTATGCTTTAGGTTTCCAGGATTGACATTTATATCTGTTTTACTTAGTTTTTCAGGTCTTTGCTGGAGAGGAATGGCATGGTGCTTCTATCTATAGTGCCATGCTGCACAATTCGTTTTTGTACATTAAACTTGTACCCTGTATCCTTGTTAAACTCATTTATTAGTTTTAAGTTTTTGTAGATTCAAGGAGGTTTTCTAAATTGATAATTACACCATCTGAAAATAGTTATTATATTCCTTCTTAACCTATCTTCCGCTGCTATTCATAAGGTTTTCACAGGCTAATGCTTTTCAGAAGTAGACTGCTGGGTCCTTCTTCCTAGTCTGTCTTAATCTAGAAGCTCAGCTGAAACCTGTCCTCCATGGGTGACTCTGCTGGTATCTGAATACCGGTGGCATAGCTTCCAGCATTACAGCAACACACAAGCTCCCGCAGTACGACAAACTGACAGACACTTTACTTGGATCCACAATCAACAGCCATGGAAGCAGCAGTCAAAAAATCAAAAGATGCATTGCATTGGGTAAATCTGCTGCAAAGGACCTCTTCAAAGTGTTGAAGAGCAAAGATGTCACCCTGAAGACTAAGGTGCACCTGATCCAAGCCATGGTATTTTCAATCACATCATATGCATGTGAAAGCTGGACAGTGAATAAGGAAGACTGAAGAAGAGTTGACTCCTTTGAATTGTGGTGTTGGCAAAGAATATTGAAGATACCATGGACTGCCAAAGGAACAAACAAATCTGTCTTAGAAGAAGTGCGACCAGAATGCTCCTTAAAGGCAAGGATGGCAAGACTGGGCCTTACAAACTTTGGACATGTTGTCAGGAGGGATCAGTCCCTGGAGAAGGACATCATGGTTGGCAGAGTACAGGGTCAGCGGAAAAGAGGAAGACCCTCAACAAGGTGGACTGACACATTGGCTGCAACAATGAGCTCAAACATAACAATAATTGTAAGGATGGCGCAGGACCAGGCAGTGTTTCGTTCTGTTGTGCATAGGGTTGCTATGAGTTGGAACCGACTTGACGGCACCAAACAACAAACAACAACATAATCTATATACTCTATTTCTTTTCTTAGTCTTAATTTGTTGCACTGGCTAGGGCCTCCAGTATGATGCTAACCAGGAATTGTTACATGACCCATTCTTGGCTTGTTGCTGATTTTAGAGGTAAAGCATTCAGTCTTTAACCATTAAGTATACAATTTGGTGTACATTTTTTTTGTAATTGCCTTTATCAGAATAAATGTGTTACCTTCTATTTTTAGTTTGCTGAGGATTTTTATCATGAATAGGTTTGAATTTTTTCAAACAATTTTGCAGCATCTATCAATCTCATCAAGCATCTTTATTCTTTAGACTTTTAATAAGGTTGGCTGAGTTTCAAATATTGAACTAGCCTTGCATTGCTCAGAAGAACCCCATTTGTTTGTAAGGTGTTGCTTGTTTCAATTTGCTAACATTTTATTGAGGATGTTTGAGTCTATATTCATGACTGATATAGGCTTATACTTTCATTTTCTTAAGATATTTTCCTCTGGTTTTGGTATTGGGGCAATATTGGCTTCATAAAATGAGTTGGGAAGTATTTCAACTCTTTTATCTTCTGCACAAGATTTTGTAAAATTAGCATTTTTTTTCCCTCAAATGTTAACTAGAATTCACCCAAGATAATTTCCTCCTCTGGATTTTTCTTTTTTGGAAGATTTTAACTACAAATTTAATTTCCTGTATGCATATAGAATGATTCAGTTTGTCTATTGCTTCTGATGAATTTTGCTACTTTATTTCTTTCAAGGAATGTTCCTATTTAATAGATAATGTTGATTTTATGAGCATAATGTTATTCACAGTATTTATTTAATTTCTGCAGGGTTTTTAGTAATATCCCCTCCTTCATTCCTGATATTGGTAGTATATATCTCCTTTTTCTCTTGTTCAGTCTGACTTGATGTTTTATTTATCAATTTTATTGATCTCAAATAATTCACTTTTGGTTTCATTGATTTTTTTTCTAGTATTTTTCTGTTTTTAATTTCTTTGTTATTTACTTATTTCTGTTTTGCTTTGGGTTTCATTAGCTCTTCTATTTCTAGTTATTTAATGTGTAAGCTTAGACTACTGATTCGAAATCTTTCTTCTTTTTTAATATGGAATTTTAAGAATATGTTTTCCCCACAACATAATAATTTAACTGCATCTCACAAATTTTAATTCATCATATTTTTATTATATTCAGGTAAAATATTTTGTAATTTCCCTCTAGATTTCCCTTTTGACTCATGAGTTATTTAATTTTTAAACATTTGGGGATTTTGCAGTTATTTGTTTCTAATTTTATTATATTGAGTTAGGAAACCTACTTTGTATAATTTTGATTCTTTTAAATTTGTTGCTTTATGGTCCCAGAATATGGCCTAACTTGAAGAATATTTCCATGTACTCTGAATAAAACTGTATTCCACTGTTAGGGAGTAGAACGTCCTATGATGTCAGCTGTATCAAATGGGTGGATAGTGTTAGTTAAATTGTTTCTATTTTTACTTATTAACTATTTTCTATGAATAATTAGAGAGGAGTATTAAAGTCCCTGATTATAATCATAGATTTGTTTATTGTTTCCTTCAGTAATATCAGTTTTTGCTTCATTATTTTGAAACTCTGTTAATAGGCGCATGCATGCACAATTGGGTGTTATGTCTTCTTGGTGAATTGACACTTTCATCATTATGCAATGTCTTTCTTTATGCCTCCTGATTTTCCTTATTCTGGAGTCTACTTTCTCTAATATTAATATAACCACTCTGGTTTCTTTTTTACTTGTATTTGCATAGTATATATTTGTTCATTTTTTGCTTTTAATTTACATTTATCATTATATCTAATGGATTTCATGCAGATAGCATTTAGTGTAGTCTTATTTTTATTTTTTTCTTCCAATTCAACTATCTCTGTCTTTGACTTGGTGTGTTTATAGTACCTACATTAAATTTCATGATTGTATGGTTATATTAGGTATACCTTTTTATTATTACTGTCCTTCTCCATGTTTTCTTTTTTTTCCCCTCCTCTGCTTCTGTTTTTGTGCATTGATTTGGATTATTTCAATATATTTTAGTATTTTAATTTATCTATTGGCTTTTGGGCATATCTATTTTTATTCATTGCTCTAGAGATTAAAATTGTTCTTGTTAGGTGCTGTTGACTCATAGCTACCTTATGTACAACCAAATGGAACATTGCCCTGTCCTGCATCATCCTCATAATTGTTGCTATGTTTGAGCCCATTGTTGTAGCCACTGTGTCAATTCATCTCATCGAGTGTCTTCCTAATTTTTTTCACTGGTTCTCTACCAAGCATGATGTCCTTCTCCAGGGACCAATATTTAACTTTTCAGGTTCTGCTTAGAGTTAATATGTTAAAATATAATAGTCATAGAGGTTCCTTTGCCCTATCCTCATTATGGCATACCAAACCAACCCTGTTGTTGTTGAGTCGATTCTGACTCATAGTGACCCTGTAGGACAGACTAGAAATGCCCCATAGGGTTCCAAAGAGCAGCTGGATTTGAACTGCCAACCTTTTGGTTAGCAGCCAAGCTCTTAACCACTGTGCCACCAGGGCTCCATTATAGTATAGTTGGCATGTATATATATATATATATATATATATATATATATACATATAAAACATCTACATACAGTTTTATTCCCAAAAGTTTTATTTTTTTTCTTTCAACAGTCATGAATATTTTAAAGAAATTAAGAGAAGTGTATTATATTAACCATTTTTGTTACTCTTCATTTACTTCAGAAGTTCCAAGTTTCCTTCTTATATTATTAGCTTTCACTCTTAAGATCTTCCTTTATCATTTCTTCAGAAAAGGTTTGTGAGTGACACTGTTATTATTTTTTTCATTTGGCTGATGTCTTTATTTTGCTTACATTTTTGAAGGATACTTTCACTGGATATAGAATCTGGAGTAACAGTTCTTTTCTTTTAGCACTGTCTTCTAGCTTTCATAATTTCTTATTAGAAATTCACTTTAATATGAATAATTGTTCCCTTATTTGTAATATGTCACTTTTCTGTGACTTAGTCAATATTTTATTTATTCTTTATCTTTTTTTTTCAGCAATTTGATCATAATATGTCTAGTCATTAAGTCCTATAGTGTCGCTATGAGTCGGAATCGACTCGATGGCACTGGGTTTTTTTTTTTTAGTCATTACTTTCTTTGAAATTCTTTGTGGGTTCCCTGAACTTCTTGAATCTGTAAAATTATGTTTTTCTACAAATTTGGGGTGTTTTCAGCCATTATTTCTTCAAATATTTTATAGTTTCTATATCTCTGCTGACAATTTTTTTCTTTTCATTCATTTCAAGAGTTTCACTTTTACAATAACTTCTTTAAATATGTTATCTAATACTTCTGACATCAGAATCATCTTGGATTTGGTATCTGTGAATTATTTTTTCCCTTGAGAATAAGTCAGATTTTTCTAATTCTTAGAAGTTGAATAGTTTTGCAATATATTCTGTAAATTTTGAGTATTATCTTGTTAACATGTAGGTCTCGTTAAAATCCTCTGGAAAAATGTTTTTTTGTTGTTGTTGTTGTTCATTTGGTTTAGCTTGCAATCTTCCTGGTTAGCATCATACTATAAGTTCTATCTTGCCTTTTAGCAGTTCAGTTTCAAAGCCACTGCTATGCTGTTTGGTCTTTCCCTTGCAGGTGTCACTCAGAGTTTGGCCTAGGATCTGGACAGTGGTTTATATTATATTTCAATTCTAAAAGCCTTTGCTTTGCTTTTTTGGCTGTGCATTTAGACTTGTGGTTTTCATACATAAAATAGGGGTTCTTTTCTTCAGCTCATTCCTATTCAGGGTTTCCACAGCTGCCCTTTCCTGCTTTCTCGTATAAGAATGACAGGGCTGTCTCAGAGTTTTAGTCTTCCATGTTATACCACATTGCCATGCAATTGGGCCCACCCTCAAGCCCAAACAGCAAGAAAAAAAGAGAAAGGAAAGGAATAGTGGGTTTCTCTCCAGGCTCTGCACAAAATTGGCCCTGTTTTCAGGTTCCTTCATCCAGAGGTATGGACCTTCTCTCAGGTTTTTTATGCCCACCTTGATGCTGCTGCAATACAGCTGTGTAGTTTTGTGAATAGAACTGGCCTCAAGGCAAAGCTAACAGAGAAAAAAAATGAAGATTCTCCCTCACTTTCTGGCACAACAGGGTCATTTTACTCGGCCCTCTGGTCAGAAAGATAGGCTTTTCTTGGAGATTTTATTTGTGCACACTACACACTCACTTGCTCTAACCCATTCTTGGGTCAAAGCCAAAAGATAAAAACAAAGAAAAAAAATAAAAGACACACTGCCACTGTATCATTCTTCAAATTCTGACTTCTCCAATAAACTTGTATTATTTACTTTTCAGCATCTTCAGCTAGTTGCTTTTTAAATTTTGGATAAAGAGTTGCAATCAGTAGGATAAATATATCTTAGTGGGACTAATCCATGGTATTTTCAATTACCTGATATGCATGTGAAAGCAGGGCAATGAGTAAGAAAGACTGAAGAGTTGATGCCTTTGAATTATGGTGTTGGTGAAGAATATTGAATATGTCACACACTGCCAGAAGAATGAACAAATCTGTCTTGGAAGAAGTACAGCCAGAATGCTCCTTAGAAATGAGGATAGTGAGACTTCATCTCATACTTTCGATGTGTTATCAGGAGGGACTAGTCCCTGGAGAAGGACATCGTGCTTGGTAAGGTAGAGCATCAACAAAAAAGAGGAAGACCCTAGGCAAAATGGTTGACACAGTGGGCTGCAACAATGGGCTTAAGTATAGCAATGATTGTGAGGAGTGGGATAGCTGGATCATGTGGTACTTGTATTTCTACCTTTTTACCGAGACTTTGCTTTTCCTCTTTATTTTGATGAGTAGGTTTGTTAACTTTCTTTGTGGTTACCTTGAAATTTACCCTTATCTTTCTAAGTTTAAGCCAGTCTTTTATTTTTTTACATTGTCTTAACTTCCTCTCCGTTTGAAAGTTCTATACCTACACCATTTATTCCCTCTTTTATTGATCTGACATTGTTGTCATTTACAGTTTGACCTTTCTGTTTCCATGTTGTAAATCTTTCTGTTGTATCTGGCTCATGCTGTTTTGCATCCCAGATTCAGATTGTTGTCTGGTGTTGTTGGTTCTCTAACTGAAGGACTCCTTTTAATAATTCTTGTAATTGTGGTTCAGTTTTTACATATTTCCTTAATTTCTGTTTATCTGAAAATGTCTAACTTCATTATCATATTTGAGTGAGAGTTTTGCAGGATATACTATTATTGGTTGGCAATTTTTTCTTTCAAGGTTTTATGTATATCATCCCATTACCTTCTTGCCTGCATGGTTTCTGCCGAGTAATCAGAGCTTAGTCATATTGTTTCCCCTTTGTATGTGACTTTTTGTTTTTCTTGAACTGCTCTCAGGATTCTTTGTCTTTGGTTTTAGCGAGTGTGATTATGATATTTCTCGGTGATTTTCTTCTAGGGTCTAGCCTATATGGGGCTAGTTGAGCTTCTTGGTTAGTCAGCTTTTCATCTTTCATGAAATTAGGGAAGTTTTTCTCAGCAAGTCTTCAGTGATCCTCTCTGTGTTTTCCTTATTCTTGCCTTGTTCTGAAACTGATCACATGCAAATTTTTTGTTTTGATTTATCCCACATCCTTCTCAGTGTCTGTTCTGTTTTCTTCATTCGGTTGTCTGATTTTTCCTCAAAGTGGTATCCAAGGATTTGTCTTCAATTTCACTGATCCTGTCTTTGACAGTTTCAAATTTGCCCCTAAAACCTTCTATTGCACTGTCCATTTGAGAAATCTTGTTGTTTATCTTTTGGATTTCTAATTGCTGTTTTTGTATGACTTCTAGTTTTTTGTTTATTTTGACATTTTGTTCCTGTTTTATTTTCCTGTATTCTTTTATTGCTTTGTCTGTGTTTTCCACGATTCTATTTTTCCTTATTTTTGTCTGTGTTTTCCTTCATCTCTTAGAGAACACTGAATATTAGAGTTTTGAATTCCCTGTTAGGTAGTTCCAGTGTCTTTTCTTCTACCAGAAAGTCATCTGGTGTTTTATTTTGGTTGCTTTCTGGAGCCATCCTGAACTTTTTTTTTTGAATGTTTTGATATCATCTGCTGTTTTGGGGGACATTCAGGAATTATTTTCTTCTTTTATTGATTGTAGATTTGTTTGTTTCAACCTGCTTTTTTGTTTTATTTAGTTATGTCTGGGCAGGAGGGCTGGGCGTGCTTTGTTGCTTGCTTTTCTGTGGGCACAATACTTCTCACCACTTGGTCCAAGTGGTGCAGCAAGGCAAGTCAGCAGGGGAGGTGGGAGAAGTGGGGATGTTTTGTTTGTGGCACCTACTGGGGTCAATAAGGCAGGTTCAGGGGGCAATGCATGGTGGGGTCCGGTGATCCACACGGGTGCTACTCAGGAGCACAACACTTGGCACATGGTGCAGATACACAGGAGTGAAGGGAGAGGAAGTGATGTGTGGAGCTAAGTGGATAAGAGAAAGAACAGAGAGAAACAGGAGCAAAAAAAATTAAGCCAGAAAAAAAAGAAAGAAAAAAGTAAATAAAATTGTGACACTGTAGGATTTGGCAGGTGATGGTGGGGCAGACTTAGCGAGGTCATGTGCTGGTGGCTCTCTAACTGAGTGGTGCATCTTGGCCTGTCAATAATGGCCATTGTGGTGGATGGGGCTAGGTGGGCAGGAGAAAAGAAAGAAGGGAAAAAGAAACAGCAAATAAAGAAAATAAAAACAATGATAAAAACAAAATAAATAAATATGGTGCCCAGAGGAGCCAGCCATTGGGAGTGAGGTGGAATTGGTGTGGTGACATGCTGATGTCTCTGTCACAGTGTGTCCTGGCGTAGCCCGTCAAGAAAGGGTGGAGGCAGTGCAAGGCCTAGATGGGAGGAAGAATGAAAAGGAAGATGAGAAAAGACAAGCAAAAATAAAAATGTGGTGCTGAGGGAGCCAGCCTGTAGGGTGGCTAGTGGGGCTGCACACTAGGCTATGTGGGTGGGAGAAAGGAAAGGAGGAAAGGGAGAGAGAAAGAAGAAAAAAAAAGAAAAAGCAAACAAACAAAATTGTGCTGAGTGCTCCTGCCAGTGGGGGTGGCAAGAACCCAGGGAGGCCATGTGCTGGTGACTCTCTATCTGAATCGTGTGGCACAGCCCATCAAGAAGAGGTGGTGATGGCACATGGAGCTAGCTGGTTGGGGGAAAGGAAAGGAAGGAACTGAGACAGAGAGAGAGAAGAACCAAAAAAAATTAAAAAAAAATGATGCTGAAGGAACTGGCCAAGATGGAGCCTGATGGCAGTGAGCTTGTGTATCTCCAACCAATTGACCATGGCCTGTTGGAAAGTGGCAGGGGTCGTGTAGAGGGAAGAAGGGTGGGGATAGTAGAGTGTGTATCCCTGGTTACTGGCTGCTCTGTCTGCTGTTGGGAGGTCTGTGAAGTTGCCTTCCTATACTCACTGTCTGCCATTCTTGGTGACTGGGAGGTCCAAGTTAGCTACTAGCGGACCTCCACTCTGTAACACTCTGTAGCTGTCCTCATTCTCTGTTCTGTGTCAGTTTCTTATTCTATTCGGTGCTTGATCAAGTTCTTTATCCCTTTATTTGACACTTTCTTAGAGTTTCAGGATTGACTTTCATATCTATTTTACTTATTTTTTTTGGTCTTTGCTTTAGAGGGATGGCATGGTGCTTCTGTCTAGAGTAGCATGTTGTCTTCACCTCCCAAGACTGGAACTCTTATGCACTGTTGGTGGGAATGTAAAATGGTACAACCACTTTGGAAAACAATATGGCACTTCCTTAAAAAGTCAGAAATAGAAATATCATATGATCCAGCAATCCCACTCTTAGGAACATATCCTAGAGTAATAAGAGCTGTCACACAAATAGAAGTATTCACAGCCGTGTTCATTGCAGTGCTATTCACAATAGCAAAAAGATAGAAGCAACCTATGTGCCCATCAACAGATGAATAGAAAATTTATGTTACATACACACAATGGAATACTACGCAATGATAAAGAACAACGAAGAATCTGAGAAATAGTTCACAACATGGATGAATCTGGAGGGCATTATGCTGAGCTAAATAAGCTAATATCAGAAGGACAAATACTATATGAGACCACTATTATAAAAACTCAAGAAAATGCACACAATCTTTGATGGCTGCACGGGAGGGGTGAAGTGGGGAGGGGAAATCACTAACTAGGTAGTAGATAAGCGTTAACTTTTGTGAAGGGAAAAACAGTACACAATATAGGGGAAATCAGGACACCTTGACCAAAGCGAAATCATAGAAGCTTCATAGACATATACAAACATCCTGAGGGAGCAAGTTTCTTGGCTGAGGGTTGGTGACCATGGTCTTGGGGGACATCTAGGTCAACTAAAATAACATAGTTCATAAAGGAAATGTTCTATATTTGACTTTCGTAAGTAGCATCTGGAGTCTTAAAAGCCTGAGAATGGCTATCTATGATACATGTACTGGTCCCATCCCATCCAAAGCAAGAGAGAATGAAGGAAACCAAAAACACGAGGGAAATATTAATCCAAAGAACTAATAATCCACAAATATTGCAGCCTAAACCAACCTGAGCCCAGAATAATTGGATGGTGTCCAGCTACCACCACCGACTGCTCTGACAGGGATGACAATAGGGATTCCTGAACAGAGTGGGAGAAAAACGTAGAACAAAATGCAAATTCACAAAAAAAGACCAGACTTACTAGTCTGACAGAGATTGGAAGAACCCCAAGAATATGTCCCTTGGACACCCTTTTAACTCAGAACTGATGTCACTCCTGAAGTTCAACCTTCATCCAAAGATTAGTCAGGTCTATAAAACAAACAATAATACACATGAGAAACGTGCTTCACAGTTTAATCATGTTTACCAGACTAAATGGACACACCTTCCCAAAAGCAAAGAAGGTAGCAAGTGATAGGAAAACTGGATGAATGAAAATGGGGAACCCGAGGTGGAGGAGAGTGTTGTCACATCTCGGGGTTTGGAACCAATGCCACAATTTGTATATTAATGGTTGAATGAGAAACTATTTTGCTCTGTAAACTTTTACGTAAAGCAACATAAAAATTTTTTCCACCACCTAAGAACTCCTTTTTTCCATAAATCATGTTTTTATTATTTGACAAGGTTTTTCCACATGCTTACCTTTTCCCATATTCTTTCTTGAGTATTAACCTTTCTTTTTGGATCATTTTTCTTTTGTTTAAATTTCAATCTCTAATAGTTTCTTCAGTGAGAGTGGTAAATTCTCTGTTGTGTTTAGTCGACAAAATTTTATTTTATTCTCGTTCTTGACAAATACTTTCATTGGTCTGAAAGTTGTTTCCTGTGAATGAGCCCAATGAAAATATTAGTCCACTTCCTTACGGATTCCATTATTACTATTAAGAATTCATACAACAGTCCAATTGCCATTACTTTTTAGGTCATCTGTCTTTCCTATGTTTAAGCTTCTCTCTTTCTCTGTTGTATTCCAGCATTTCTCTAGCAATATCTCTGTTTGAATTAAAAAACAATACATATCTTGCTTATATTTTTTTCATGTATTACCTCTTTGCCTCTGAGATGATACAACATAACGCTCAATGATTTATTCATATCTGTCCTCCAGGTCACTAATTCTCTCTTTGTCTATGTTTAACAAGTTATTGCACACATATGCTGTTTAATACGCCATTAAAACCCCAAAATGTTTTAATTTTAATTGCTTCACATTTCACATTTAGAAATTTTGCTTATTTTTTTCAAATATATTTCCTTACGAGCCTCTCTTACGGTCGCTATGAGTCAGAATTGAATAGACTGCAATGGGTTGGGTTTCTTGTGCTGATTTTCATGCTTCTTTTTATTTCTTTAGATATATGTTGCACAGTTTTTTTTTCCAGTATTAGATAAATCCAACTATCATAGGGATGATTCTGCAGTATCTTTTTTTTCCTATTGGTTCTAACTTATGATGTGGTTTATAATTTTAGACAGTGTGCTGCTCATTTTATTGTAATATTACTGTATTTTTAAGCAAACAATGTGTGCATTATATTTTTTTTTACCAACCATGCAACCCCCTGCACTGTATGCCAATTTTTTTTTTTTTTACATGTTGCTGACTTCAATTTCTATTCTGACCACATGGAAACTTCACTTAAGTTAGATACTGATTTTATATTACTTGAAATTTAGGCCAAACTCAATCAATGACTTCTTGAACATGATTTATACCTTTATTATAAAATTATGATAAAAAGTAACATTTTCAGTCTATTTTTATACACATAAGCAGGAGATTAAAGAAAATGTCCAGAACAATATGATAAAAAAAAAAAAAAAAAAAAAAATTTTTTTTTTTTTTTTTTTTTTTTTTATCCAGTAATATGGGAGGATGGGTGAATGAGGCTGGCATTCACTTCTGGAAATGTCACGAGACAAGCAAGCTATATCCATGGGTGCACTATGCCAGAACAATTTTACTCAGTTTCATCATTTCTGCGTGTACTATGTGTGGGTGTGTTATTTGCATTATTTGCAAAAAATATGGTATATATTATTATGTTCCCCAGAGGAAATTGATTTTTGCCTTTGTCAGTCACTTGTGGGCACTGCCAACTCAGCACCCCATTAAATTAAGTTTTCTATTTGAGGATTTTGAACCACACAGTTAGTTTAAATTTGGAATTCAGCACTCATGGGTGTTTCCTTGTGGTTTTGAATTATTTCAGGGGAGAGTTTTTTTTCCATTTACCTAATATCAAGCTGGAGGTGGACAATTTACTTTTTATGCTTTTCTGATGAGACTTCTCTTTTATCCTTTTACTAAGGATCCAAGTATAAACTTTAGGGGCTGAGCATTAGAATTAGTTTACTTCAGTTCTCTTGTTAGACATCTCATCCTGAGCAGGCCTAAAACTTCATTTACTGTTCCCCATATCCAATACAACTACTGTGGTATAAGCTCAAGTCTTATTCAATATCAGAAAGGAGAAAAAAAAAAAAAACCTCAGTGAAAAATCCAGCTTTGGCTCCCTCTTCTGCATAAGATTCCTGCTTTACCTTCGTGTTTGGCCTTGATGGCTTCCTTTCTTCATGTCAGTTCTGCAATAATAATGTAGAAGTTCTTTCTAAAATTATTTTTCTAAAATGTTAATTGTTTCAGTCAAGAGGATTGCTTAGAGTATATAGTTTACCATAATTAAGTCAACTGCAATTTTTTAGCATGGCAGTAGTACCATAAATGTGGCATTTTAAGAGAATATTAGTTGAAAGTCATATATGGGATGAATTAAAAGAAGACCTTTCCCTGGTTATTTCAAATTAACTGACTTTCTCTGTATAACCACCAAGAACACATTATTTGAATATTCTAAACAATTGCAATACGAAAATACTATGAGCAACTTTCAGCCAGTGTACAGTCTCATTAATGGATTTCAGGCTAGATTGCTAGTTGGTATATTCCGTAAAAGGTCTTCTTCAATTTTTTTTAGTAATTATTTAACTGTCTTCCTTTCTATTGAACAAATAGAATTTTGTCACTCTATCCCCCATTGTCTACTTTAACGTCTTCAAATTTTAAGGGCTCTCTAGGTGCCCAAACTAAAAAATAGTGCCTGATAACTAGGTTAGAAGCACATTATTTAACCTTTTATTGCCTAAATTTGTCTCTATCTTATTTTCTCTGAAATGGCAATCTAAATGAAAAAACAGCTCATACTTGCTAATATAGCTTTCTCGCTTAGGCTACAAGAAATTTTACAACAGTTCTCTCTCTGTTCCTTCTCCAAGAAGTCATCCAAGCTCGGAGTCTATAGATCTTCAAAAACTTTATCCTTCTAATTTTCTCTCATTTTCAACCAGGTACTTTCTACCATATGTGTTCCACTTTGCAAGTCTCTTCAACCATTATCTAACCATCCTTGCCCTGAGCACCTTTTGAGATAGGTTATTGCCAACAGTCAATCAGGTGCTTAGGTTGAAGAAGAATGCCCATGAATCCCTCAAAAGAAGTCCGGGAAGCACTTTCAAATTCTTAGTGAGGGTGTCTAAGTCATCTAGTGCTGCTATAACAGAAATACCACAAGTGGATGGCTTTAACAAAGAGAAGTTTATTTCCTCACAGTAAAGTAGGCTAAAAGTCCAAATTCAGGGCATCAGCTCCAGGGGAAGGCTTTCTCTCTCTGTCAGCTTTCTCATCAACCTTCCCCCAGACTAGGAGCTTCTCCACACAGGGACCCAGGGTCCAAAGGACATGCTCTGTTCCCGGCACTGCTTTCTAGGTGGTATGAGGTTCCCTACTTTCTGCTTGCTTCCCTTTCCTTTTATCTCTTGTAAGATAAAAGGCGGTGCAGGCCACACCACAGAGAAGCCTCCTTTACATTGGATCAGGAATGTGACCTTAGTAAGGGTGTTAAGATCCTACCCTATCCTCTTTAACATAAAATTACAATTACAAAATGGAGGACAACCACAATACTGGCAATCATGGCCCAGTCAAATTGATACACACATTTTGGGGGGGGGGCATAATTCAATCCATGACAGAGGGATTCCGTATCTTTAATATGGGCTCCATACTTGATTAATATGTAGAATTAGGGAATTGATGAAGTTTGGAAAAGTTTAGGGAGGCAAGCTTTCTTGTTGGGTGATTGATATGAAATCAAAAGAGATCTCAATATGTTGGAAATCTAATATGTATATATGGTAGAAATAAATGTAAAGCACTTAGATCAATAAACTAACTGGAGGAAAAAAGAGGAGAGGTATGTTTTAAGAGCAACACATTTGATGCCTCCCCCCAAAAATAATGTAATTTCAGGCTCCATTCAAGTGAGATGATAGGCCTCCTTCTGCTCTACTCTGCAATGGAATAGTGTGTTCATTTATAAGCACCATGCTTTAAAGGAAGCATTAACACACAGGAGTGAGCCCAAGAGAGAAAGTGTTTTCAACAAATTATGTCATGTGAGGAATCGTTTAGGAACCTGGGAGTGTTAGCCTGGAAAATTCTAGAAAGTAATGGGAAAAGGAGGGGGACATGAATATTGTTTGCAAATAGCAGAAGGACTTTCAGGTAAAAAATGGCCATATCTGGGCCTAATGAGTGGAAGTGTATTGTGGTGAAAAGTACACTGAACTAGAAGTGAAAAGTGTCACTGTTATGTTCATACCAGAGTGGTTGCTTGCACTTGTTTGTATTATCAGGTCTTTTACTTTCCATAAATACCTTACTACTATAATTATAGTATAGATACTGTTATTAGGTAGTCTGGTCTGGACAATCCTATATATAGGTGTTATACTGTCTACACCATCCAATGGTACAGTGGTGAAAGAGCAGAAATCCTAGGTTTAAATCATGGCTTTACCATTCACTTTCTTTGGTGCTTTTCCTATATTATTATTCTTTATATAAAAACGGGGATAATAATATTCATCTTAGCAGGTTTTATGAGGATTAAATTGCCTGGCATACTACCTAGTGTATTGTAGGGCTCAAAAAGTAGTAGCTGAATCTTAGTACACTTATTTTAGGCAGAATGTAAAGTCTTTGTAAACTCTGGTTCTGAAATCAAACAGAAATGGGCTTGACTCACAGATCTGCCACTTCTTAGCTGTTTTATCTTAGGTAATTTACATAAACACTCTTAGCCTCAGTTTCCTAATCAATAAAATGAGGATAATGATAGCACCTCCATCACTGAGTTGCCTTAAGAGTAAATGATAATATTCTTAGTAATGTTAAGTGCTCAAAAATGGTAACTGTTGTTATTATTAATGGGCACAACCCTTGCACAATCCAATAGATTGTCTAATTAACAGTTTTTTAAGTTTATGCTTTAAGGTTTTGATATAGCCATTGCTTGATAATCCTTATCATGGGAAAAGAAGTATAGATAATTGAAAACAACAAAAGATCTCAAAACATGTATATTTGGAATACAGCCAGACATGCAAGTTTTCCATCTCTTCCTCTGTGCCTGCTGCCAGTCCCTGTTCCCAGATGTGCAGCAGCCTGTGAGGGGAGGACAAAGAAGATCTAAAGGTGATTTTATGCAGTGAGGCAAAAAATTAGGGCCGGGGAAGAGAAAGGAGAAGAGTAGACACAGATAGGATGTGAAGAGCTCTGGGACCTCCTGGCTTTTGTCATTTAAGAACATACACATAATTTCATAGCAATCCTGTCAGGAGTCTTAGAGTGAATCATTTTCTTTCTTACTACTGTGTATTTCCTAGGATACACACCAAGTATGTGTAAGAGAAGCACAAAAAAGAATGTGAAATAGAATGAAGTTCAGGCATAAACTCTATCTCTTAGTTTCTTAAAAGTGCCTCCACATGCAATTGGCTGAAAAGCCTGTGCAATGGAGAAAGGTCAGGGGGTGGCAACACAAGCAGCTGAGGGAAATCTGCCAGCATTTGAGAAAATAAGCATGAATAAAAAAGTTCTGTCAATCAATGTTTCTGAAATTTCTCTTCCCATTCAACAACCAGCACCAACCAACAAAACAACCCTGAGTTCGTTTGAGTAGATGAGCTATAAATTCTGTCTCTTCCTCATTTGAAGGCAGAAAGAGCTGTAGTCAAAGAACGGTGACTTGAGCTTAAATAAAAACATGGCCAGAGACAAGACTCTTTAAAAAGGAAAATCGTTTCCAGAAAACAAGAAAGTGAAAGAGAACAGACAGTAAGAAGAGGACAAATCCATTAAAGGGAATATAATCAAAACTTAGCAGCCTCTCATATTTTCTTTGTAAAAGAGATAGAGTGTGTGAGGCAAGGGACTCATTATCTTGCTCCTAGCCAGTAATTCATAAAGAACAGAATCTGGGAATGGGGCGGTGCTGCCTAGAGAATTAAGTCACAGACATGCCCATTAGTTAGTGCCATTTACTGTTTACACAATAGAGAGCCATTTGAAAGATTCCCAGTATGTTTTAGAAGCTCACATATTAAGTGCACAATTGGCCGCAGTGGATTTCCTTCCCTTTGTTTATCCACTTTACATTTCAGACACTCAAACTGGGACTGTTAAAAGACAGAAATCACTCCACAGAGAAAAAGGTGAACCATCTTCAGGTAAAAAAAAAGGGGGGGGGGAGAGGGGAAGCAGAAATGAAAAGGAGGTGCAACTATTTAAGCATGCCAAGTACTTAAATACAATTGACACCTGAATGGAGTTTCCTGAGTGTATAGAAATACCACTTTGAACTCATTTTTAGGGGTAAACTGTTAAAACCCAATTTGTGCACCCTTCCTCTCAGTGATCTGCTTTTCTATATTTAATAAATAATACACCTATGGTAGTAAACACATGCAATGCTTACTGTCTTAGGTGAGAATCTGTAATATACCAAGAGCCCTGGTGGCAGAGTGGTTATGAGCAGTTTGAATCCACCAGCAGAGCACTGAATACCCTATGGGATGGTTCTGCTCTGTCCTATAGGGTCGCTAGGAGTTGGAACAAGTTCGAAGGGAATGAGTTTGTTTGTTTTTGTTTTACTGGCCTAGATTATATATATATATCCCTGGGTGATGAAAATGGCTAACACGCTCAGATGTTAACTGAAAGATTGGTGGTTTGAGTCCACCCAGAGATGCCTTGGAAGGAAGCCCTAGTGATTTACTTCCGAAAAATCAGTCATTGAAAACCCTGTGGAGCACAGTTCTACTCTGACACATATGGGGTTACCATGAGTCACCATAAGGTAGATTCCATCTTCATACCTTTTTTACATATGACCTTGAACAGAAGAAAGGTTATTTAACTTTGACAATATCACACAGCTAGGAACTGAGAGATTTTAGTTTAAACCTGAAACTGACTGACTGCAAAACCTGTTTTTAATTATGTCTGCCTTTCCTGTCTGACTGCTGCAGACATCAGTGTTTGCAGATTAGTAACCATTCACAACAGTTTGTCAGCATGTGAGTGGCTGAAAGATTTCATAACGCCACAGCATGCTCACTGATGGAAATGGCTGCCTTTCCCCTCTCTTCTCCTTTCTGTCAGCTCATCTGTGTGGCTCATGTACTCCTTTCAGTAATCCACTCTAAAGTCAACCCAGTGGGGAGCTTTCCACAGGGAACCGTGAAAGATTTCCTGTACTCTCACCAGTCATTTCTCAGATCAACTGCCACAAATCCTGATCTCTCAATTTACTGCCGTGGAAGCACAGTGACACAGATGTTGAATAGCTAATGACATTTCCAGTAAGTAGGGATCAACAAACCTGGAAGGATAAATTTGTTTCCTTAATGATCTAATCTCTTCCCACAGAGGAGCTCAAATATGGAGAAATAAGCATGTGATTATATCCTATTTTATGCTCTATATGTAATTCTTCCACATTTGTCATTCTTATCTTACTTACAAGAGTGTGAGCTCCTTGGATTGTAGGGCCCATGTCTTACACTACTTTTGTAACCTCCCTCCCCTAACTAGTGACATAGGGCTGCACATGCAAATGAATACTCAGTAACGACTCCACTTGGTTGATTGAGAAAGAGGATGATAGAAATACTGCATCAGTTGTTTTTATTGCAAACTACTTCAAAATTTAGTGGCTGAAAAGAACTACCATTGCTTTAGCTCATGATTGTTTATGTTGCCAATTTGGGCTGGGCTCAGCTAGACAGCTCTTCTGGTCTCTTCTGAGATAAATCACACATATACAATCAGCTGCTATTCAACTAGGCAGCTCTGTTTTTTTGGCAATGGAGGTACAATGAGGGTAACTAGGCTATGTGTTTATAATTATCCAGTAGATGGCCTGACAGGATTCCAAGAGTGAGGGTGTACAAGGCTTCTTGAGGCCTAGGATCAGGACTGTCACAATGTTGTTTCTGTTGTATTCTGTTAGCCAAAGAAAGTCATAGACAAGTCTTGGTATCAGAGGTGTCTGGTATCCATATCTTGATGGGAAAATCTGAAGTTTTGTAATCTACCATAAATGGTTCAAAATTAATGAACAATTATTTTGTGCAATGTACATTTTAAATCTTATATTCACATTAACTCTACTTGGAGGGGTCAAATAATTTGCCCAAAGTCACACAAGTTAGTAACTCATATCTGTCTGACTCTAAATACAATAGTTTTTCTTCTATTCAACGCTGCCTTTCCATTAAAGAATGATAGAAAATATCTCTTGAAAATATGCCTTTTTGAACACATTTTAAATGACAGTTTTTTTGGCTATTATAACTGAAACCATGAATGATTTTGTCCAATACTTTTAATGAATTTTACATAGTCTTTCAGAAATTGGATTTTGGAGTCAGATAGCCCTGTTCTGAGTCTTGGCTCCTTTCTTACTGCTGTTGTTAAATGGCATCAAGTCGGTTCTCACTCATAGCAACCCTATGTACAATAGAATGAAACATTGCTCAGTCCTGCCCCACCCTCACAATCATTGCTATGTTTGAGTCCATTGTTGCAGCCACTGTGTCAATCGGTCTTGTTGAGGTTCTTCATCTTTTTAACTGACCCTCTATCCTTCCTTACTAATTCCAGGCAAATAACATCTTTAATCTCAGCACACTCATCTGTTAAATGGGGACAATAATAAAACAGTAATATAAGGCTGTGATGAGAATTAAACTAAAGCATATAGAGTGCTTAGTATAGAATGTGGCAATAGTATGATATATACATATATATGGGTGTGTGTGTATGTATGTATCTTAAGCAACAGCTTCCAAACAGTAGTACACTCATGACTTTTTTCTTTAATATAGCAGAGAATTAACCTATCTATAGAGTGATGGAAAATCTTAAAGATGGGGTGGGGGGGAGATGCAATAAGTCATTCTATCAGGACACTGGGAATTCCCCCTGTTAGAGACGGATTGTGAAAAAGAATGGCAAAGGAAATGGAAGTTTTATTTAAATAACTGTATTTTCTACTACGTGTCCAGAGAAATGCCTTGGGGCTAAAACTTTGACATTTGGAGAAAGCTGCCTTGTCGAATGAATGTATATGTCATTAACTTGAAAAGGAGGGTTCTATCTCTGGAGTGCCCTCTAACTTCAGAATTGTTTCTATTGGAAGGGCAGATATACTGAGAAATTCTCTTGACTACTGCTTCATTTAAGAGGTGAATTACTTTTGGACTATTGAATTTTTCTGGCTGTGTAAATGATTTCTGTATCCAAATTTAAAGAGGAAGCAAATATTTTAAGTAAATGTATGAAATAAATAAAAAGGCTTTCAGAAGGCTAAAAATGTCATCAAAATATTATATCCATTTTCAGAGAAGACAATTCTCAATGTGTTAATGTGTTAGCTTTATTTCCACGTAACATCTCAGCAACAAGCATCTCAGGCTGCCAATGTTAACTTCATCTTTTGGTGTTGTAATTTGTAAGTAAATTCTCCTACTCTTTTAAGGTGATAATCATCATTTCAGAGGTCTTGACAATGACATAATATATTAGGAGTTCAGGCTGAAATACTGGCTGTAATTGTCCCCAGTATCGGGGTGGCCATTTCAACTCTAAGGTTATAGTTAATAAACCCTAGGAAGTGTTATAATAGCTTTTTGGTGATAGGCCTATAAAATTCTTCTCACAGAGCACCTAGTTGTGGCACAAGAAGAGCATAAGCAAATTTCCAATGTAAAAGTATATCATTATGGGCATCTTTTAACTATAACAAACATCTTATCTTTTCACACACAACAACAGCAGAATAAAATGGGAAGAAATAATCTGGGATTTGTAAATTCTTTATGAAGCCCTTACATATTCAGTATCTCAATTTTTCCTGTGATGTTGGTGTTATGGATTGAATTATGTCACCCCAAAATATGTGATATAAATCCCAACCTCTATGCCTGTGGTTATAATCTCATTTGGGAATGGGTTGCCTTTGTTATGTTAATGAGAAAGGACCAGTGCAGGGCATGTCTTGAATCAACCTCTTTTGAAATATAAAAGAGGTTAGGACAAGCAAGCAAGCAGAAATGAGAGAAGAGAGATGCCCACATATGAAGATCACCCAAAGCTGAAGCTCAGAAGAGAGGACATTCCTCCAGAGTCAACAGAGAGAGAAAGCTTTCAGCTAGAGCCATCACTCTGAATTCAGACATCTAGTCTCTAAACTGTAAAATTCCTAATATAAATTTCTGTCTCTTAGAGCCACCCATGTGTGGTATTTCAGTTCTGGCCACACAAGATAACTAAGAATTTGGTGCCAAGAAGTGGGGGTGCTACTCTAACAAATACCTACAATGGGGAAGTGGTTTTGAATTGGGTAATAATGGGTAGAGGTTGGAGGAGTTTTAAGGTGCAAGGAAACCCTGGTGGCGTAGTGGTTAAGCCCTACAACTGCAGACCAAGAGGTTGGAAGTTTGAATCTGCCAGGCGCTCCTTGGAAACTCTATCGGGCAGTTCTACTCTGTCCTATAGGGTCACTGTGAGTTGGAATCGACCCGATGGCAGTGGGTTTGGCTTTGGTTTTGGAGTGGTAAATGCCTAGGTTGCCATGAAAAGACTGTTGATAGACTTGTGCACATCAAAGGTGATTCTGGTGAGGGCTTAGGAGGAAAGGAGGGGAGCTATAGGGAGAGTCTCTATTGTCTTAGAGAATGTTGCTAGAAATGTGAATGTTAAATATGATTTCATTTAAAAGAAAATGATGAACATGTGGTTCAACAATGGAGGAAGGGTGATGCTTTTTACGCCATGGCAAAAAACTTAGCTGGCTTATATTGATATGTTTGGCTGAAGGTAGTACTGGTACGTGATGAACTTGGATATCTGGCTGATGAGATTTCTAAGCAAGATCTTAAATGGACCCTGTGCTTTCTCTTTGCCACTTACAGTAAAATGTGAGAGGAAAGAGTTGGGCTTCAAAGTGAACTGTGCAAAATGAAAATAAAACTTAAAGATTTCAAAAATTCTGTTGAAAAAAATAGGGACAGGTGTCCTAGAATTTTCACCAAGGATGTGGCTACCCAATATTATGTTAAAGACTTTAAGCCTGTGACTGATGCATCTAACCAACTATCACAACAGAAAACCCATCAGCATAGACTGAAGAGGTCAGAGACAGGACAAAAAGAGCTCTGTCTGCCTCTTGGAATTCTACAGGCAGGAAACAGGCCAAAGGAGCTACATCTGTTGTTCCCCAAGAAAAATAAAAAACCATCTCCAGAGCAGCTCAGAGAGATCAGGAGAACTGTTGGAAGTAGCACTGGAAGGAGGACTTTCTAGGTTTCAAAGGGTAGGACGGTGGTCTCCTGAATCTCAAAGGAATGGGCCACAGGCTCCTAGGTTTCAGAGTCAGGTCTTCATCAACTCAGTTCAGGAGTGTGGGGCTGCCATTCAGGTGTGCCAGGGGTGTCTGTCAGTTTGTTATACTGTGGCAGCTTATATGCTGTTGTGGTGCTGGACACTATGCCACCAGTATTCAAATACCAGTGAGTTCATCCATGGTAGACAGATTTCAGCTGATCTTCCAAACTAAGCAGACTAGGAAGAAGGACCTGGTGGTCTACTTCCAAAGAAATTAGCTAGTGAAAACCATATGAATAGCAGCAGAACATTGTCTGACATAGTGCAGGAAGATGAGTCCCTCCGGTTGAAAACAAACAAAAACAAACCAGTTGCCATTTAGACCATTCCAACTCATAGCAACCACATAGATTGGAAGGCACTCAGAATAAGACTAGAGAAGAGTTGCCTCCTAAAAGAAGGATCTACTTTAATGACATGGATGGAGTCAAGCTTTTGGGACCTTCATTTGCTAATGTGGAACAACTAAAAATGAGAAGAGACAGCTGCAAACATCCATCAATAATAATAATGTGAAATGTACAAAGTACAAATCTTGGAAAATTTAGAGATCATAAAAAATGAAATGGAGCACATAAACATCAATATCTTAGGCATTAGTGAGCTGGAATGGACTGGTATTAGCCATTTTGAAGCATCAGAAAATCATATGGTTTACTATGCTAGGAATGACAAATTGAAGAGGAATGGCATTCCATTCATCAACAAAAAGAACATTTCAAGATCTATGCTGAAGTACAATGCTGTCATGATGGGATAATATTCATACACCTACAAGAAAGATCAGTTAATACTACTATTATTCAAATTTACACACCAATCACTAAGGCCTAAGATGAAGAAATTGAAGATATTTACAAACTTCTGCTGTCTGAAATTGATCAGACTTGCAATCAAGATGCATTGATAATTATGGGAGGTTGGAATGTGAAAGTTGGAAACAAGAAGAACTGGTAGTTGGAAAATATGGCCTTGGTGATAGAAATGACCCCAAAGATCATATGATTGAATTTTGCAAGACCAAGGACTTCTTTATTGCAAATACTTTTTTAACAACATAAACAGCAACTATACACTTGGATCTCACCAGATGGAATACAAAGGAATCAAATTGACTACATTTTTTTTTTTTTTGTAGAAAGAGACTATGGAAAAACTCAAAATCATCAGACAGAACAAGGCCAGGGACCGGCTGCTGAGCAGACCATCAATTGCTCATATGCAAGTTCAGGTAGAAGCCAAAGAAAATTAGAACAAGTCCACAAGAGTCAAATCACCACCTTGATTATACCTCACCTGAATTTAAAGACCATCTCAAGAGCGGAGTTGACACATTGAATGCTAACCACTGAAGACCAGATGAGTTGTGGAATGACATCAAACATGAAGAAAGCAAAAGAAAGAAAAGACCAAAATGGATATCAGAACAGAATAAAAGTTGCTTTTGAATGTAGAGTAGCTAAAGCAAAAGGAAGAAATGATGAAGTAAAAGAGCTGAACAGAAGATTTCAAAGGGCAGCTCAAGAAGACAAAGTAAAGTATTACAATGACATGTGCAAAGACCTGAATTTAGAAAGCAAAAAGGGAAAAACACACTTGGCATTTCTCAAGCTGAAAGGATGGAAGGCAAAATTCAAGCCTCGTGTTGGAATACTGAAGGATTCTGTAGACAAAATTCTGAATGACACAGGAAATATCAAAAGAAGACAGAAGGAATACACAGAATCACTGTTCCAAAAATAATTGGTTGACATTCAATCATTTCAGGAGGTAGCATATGATCAAGAAAGGATGTTACTGACGGAAGAAGTCCAAGCTGCATTGAAGACATTGTTGAAAAACAACGCTTCAGGAATTGACAGAACACCAGTTGAGAAGTGTCAATGGACAGATGCAACACTGGAGGTGCTCACTCATCTATGCCAAGAAATTTGGAAGACAGCTTCCTGGCCAACCAACTGGAAGACACCCATATTTATGCCTATTCCAAAGAAAGTTGATCCAACAGAATGTGGAAATTATCGAACTATATCATTAACATCACAAGCCAGTAAAATTTTGCTGAAAATCATTCAAAAGCAGTTGCAGCAGGACATCAAGAGGGAACTGCCAGAAATTCAAGCCAGATTCAGAAGAGGACGTGGAACAAGGGATATCACTGCTGAAGTCAGATGAATCCTGGCTGAAAGCAGAAAATAACAGAAAGATGTTTACCTGTGTTTCATTGACTACGCAAAAGCATTTGACTGTGTGAATCATAACAAATTATGGATAACATTGTGAAGAGTGAGAATTCCAGAACACTTAATTGTGCTCGTGAGGGACCTGTACTTAGACCAAGAGGCAGTCATTTGAACAGAACAAGGGGATACTGCATGGTTTAAAGTCAACAAATCTGTGTGTCAGGGTGATATTCTTTCACCAGACTTATTCAGTCTGTATGTTGAGCAAAAAATCTGAGAAACTGGACTGTATGAAGAAGAATGAGGCATCAGGATTGGAGGAAGACTCATTAACAATCTGCACTATGCAGATGACACATCCTTCCTTGCTGAAAGTAAAGAGGACTTGAAGCACTTACTGATGAAAATCAAGGACTACAGCCTTCAGTATGGATTACACCTCAACATAAAGAAAGCAAAAATCCTCACAACTGGACCAGTAAGCAACATCGTGATAAACGGAGAAAAGATTGATGCTGTCAAGGATTTCATTTTACTTGGATCCACAGTCAATGCCCCATGGAAGCAGCAGTAACGAAATCAAAGGACATATTGCACTGGGAAAACCTGCTGCAAAAGACCTCTTTAAAGTGTTAAAAAGCAAAAATGTCACTTTAAGTACTAAGGCGTGCCTGACCCAAGCCATGGTGTTTTCAGTTGTCTCATATACATGTGAAAGCTGGACAATGAATAAGGAAGATCGAAGAAGAATTGATGCCTTTGAATTATAGTGTTGGCAAAGAATATTTAATATACCATGTACTGCCAAAAGAACAAATAATTCTGTCTTGGAAGAAGTACAGCCAGAATGCTCCTTAGAAGCAAGGATGGCAAGACTTCGTCTCACATATTTTGGACATGTTATCAGGAGGGACAAGTCCCTGGAGAAGGGCATCATGCTTGGTAAACTAGAGGGTCAGTGAAATAGAGGAAGACCCTCAATGAGATAGATTGACACAGTAGCTGCAACAATGAGCTCAAGCATAGCAATGATTGTGAGGATGGTGCAAGACTGGGTGGTCTTTTGTTGTGTTGTGCATAGGGTCACCAAGAGTCGGAATTGACTCGAAGGCACCTAGCAGCAACCAAAGGGTTTTGGGGCTGCCACCCAAAGGTGAGAGAGCATGGCTGCCATGCCCAAAGGACAGGAGAACGGGGCCTGCCAAGGCCAATTTGTTTGGGGTCACCACTCAGGTGAACTAGGAGAATGAGGCCACCCAATTCGGGGAAACAGGGTTGCCGTCCCAGTGGACCTGGAAGGCAGAGCTGAAACCCAACGCTAAAGGGCCTCCACTCAGAATCCAGAAGGCATGTCCAACACCCAGAGTCTGGTGTGCAGAGCCCATGTCCAGATAGTCACAAAAACCAGAGGATTATTTTCAAGCCTTGAGAACTAATGTAAATTGTTCTGCAGGGCCTTTGACTTGCTTGTGCTTTTGTTATCATATCTAAAAATTCACAGTTAAAGTCTTTAAGTTTTACCCTTATATTTTTTTTCTAAGAGTTTTATGGTTTTAGTTCTTATATTTAAGTCATTGATCTATTTTGAGTTAATTTTCATATATGGTGTGAAGTATGGGTCCTACTTTTTTCTTTTGCATGTGGAGATCCCGTCGTCGCCAAATAATTTGTCGAAGAGACTATTTTTCCCCTTTAAATAGGCTTGGCACTGTTGCCCAAAATCAGTGCCCATTATCGCTTCTTTTCCTCAAATTTCTCCCATTTGTAATGGAAATGTCTGCCTTGTGCCTATTTCACCATTGTATTTGGGAAACATATTACTTATGATCTAGATTTCACAGGTTCACAGATGATAGGAATTTTGCCCCAGATGGAATATGCCTAAAGTCTCACCCATACTTGATTTAGATGATTCAGAAGAGATTTTGGACTTGGAGTTGATTTAAGACTTTTGAGAGGGTGTGATGGGGTGAATGTGTTTTGGATGTGGCAAGGACTTGAATTTGGGGAGGCCAAGGGGTGGAATGTTATGAATTGAACTATGTCCCCAAATAATATTTATTGTAAATCCTAACCTCTATACTTGTAATTATAATCTCATTTGGGAATTGGTTGCCTTTATTATGTGAATGAGGCAGGATTAGTGTAGCATGTACCTTGAGTCAATCTCTTTTGAGATATAAAAGAGATTAGGGCAAGCGGGCAAGCAAAGATGAGAGAAGAGAGATGCTAAGCCACGTGAAAATCACCCAGAAGCAGAAGTTCATAACAGAAAAGGACCTTCCTCTGGAGCTAAGGGAGAAAGCCTTTCCTAGAGCCGTCACCCTGAATTCAGACATCTAGCCCCCTAAACTTTGAGAAAATAAATTTCTGTTTGTTAAAGCCACCCACTTGTGGTATTTCTGTTACAGCATCACTAGATAACTAAGACTGTTGGTAAGGCAGATACAGATAATTATTTTTGGATTTCATTGTAAAAAATATGTAATAAAATGTTTGCCATCTTAACCATTTTTTAATGTACAATCCAGTGACATTAATTACATTTGCCATATTATGCTACCATCACCACTATCAATTTCCAAAAGTTTTACATAACCCCACACAGAAACTCAGTACTCCTTCAGAATAACTCCCATTCCCTCCTCCCCACATCTCCTGGTAGCCACTAACAAACTTTTGTCTCTATGCATTTACCCAGTGTGGATATTTCATATAAGGGGTAACATAAAGCACTTGCCCCTTTCTGTTTGACTTATTTCACTCAACACAATATTTTTTAAGGTTCATCCATGTTGTAACATTTATCAGGACTTCATTTCACTTTATGGCTGAGTAGTATTTCATTGTATCTATAGACCACATTTCATTCATCAATTCATCTGTTGAAAGACAATTGGGTTGTTTCTACTTTTAGCAACTGTTACTAAAGCTACAATGAAGATTTGTGTACGTATATGAATTCGAGTCCCTGTTTTCAAGTCTCTTGGGTACATACCTAGGAGTGGAATTGCTGGGTCATATGGTAATTCTGGAGCACTGGTAGTGCAGTGGTTAAAAACTCAGCTGCTAACAAAAGGTCAGCAGTTTGAATCTACCAGCTGCTCCCTGGAAACCCTACAGGGCATTTCTACTCTGACCTGCAGGGTCACTATGAGCCGGAGTTGACTTGACAGTAGTAGGTTTGGTTTTTTCGACTATAGTAATTCTGTTCAACTTTTTGAGAAAGCACCAAGCTGTTTTCCACAGGCACCATTTTACAATCCCATCTGCAATGCATGAGAGTTCCAGTTTCTCCAAATCCTTGCCAACATTTGTTATTTTCCATTTTCTGATAATAGCCATCCTAGTGGGGTGAGGTTGTATCTCATTTCATCTGCATTTCCCAGTGACTAACAACATTGAGCATCTTTTCATGTGCTTATTAGCTATTTGTATATCTTCTTTGGTGAAATTTTTATTCAAGTCATCTGCCCGTTTTTTAATTGGCTTGTCTTTTTATAGTTAAGTTGTAGGAATTCTTTATATATTTTTGATGTTAAACTTTGGTACATGGTTACAAAATATTTTCTACTATTCTGTACGTTGTCACTTTACTTTCTTGATAAACTCCTTTGATGCAATTTTCTTCATTTTAATAATGTCCAATTTATCTATCTTCTCTAATGTTGCTTGCGCTTTTGTTATCATATCTAAAAATTCATAGTTAAAACAAAGTCATGAAGATTTACCCTTATTTTTTTTTCTAAGAGTTTTATGGTTTTAGTTTTTATATTTAAGTCATTGACCTATTTTGAGTTAATTTTCATATATGGTGTGAAGTATGGGTCCTACTTCATTCCTTTCCATGTAGGGATCCAGAGGTCCCCAAATAATTTATTGAAGATACTATTTTTCCCCGTTAAATAGGCTTGGCACTGTTGCCCAAAATCAGTTGGCCATAGATGTATGGGTTTATTTCTGAACTCTTAGTTATATTCCATTTTTCTGTATATCTATCCATATACGAGTACCTCACTATTTTGATTACTGTAGCTATGTAGTACATTTTGAAATTGGAAAATGAGTTCTCTACTTTGTTCTTATTTTTCAGTATTGGTTTGGCTCCTAGCAGCTCCTTGCATTTCCATGTGAATTTGAGGACAGGCTTTTTCTTTCTTGCTAAAAAAAAATGTCATTTGGATAGGGATTGCACTGAATTTTGTCTTAAGTCTGGGTTCTCTAGAGAAGCAAAACTAGTAAAGAGTAAAAATATATGTACAGAGAGAGAGTTCGCTCATGTGGTTTTAGAGGCTGGAATGTCCCAAGTGCATGGGTCAAGATAGAGGCTTCTCCTGATGCATGTAGCCACAGGGGCTGGCAAACCCAAGATCAGGAGGTTGGAGAGCAGGGCTCTTGTTCACAAGCTCTGAAGATCAATGAATCCCAATGACTGACAGGCAAGACAGCAGGTAAGCTGCTAGCTCAGATCCCAAGAACTGGAGGTCAGATGCAGGATCCATAACTAACAAAAGCCCCCAAGCCTTGCCAGGATATCCCCTTATATTCAATGCAGGCCACACACCTAAGGAAACTCCTTTTCAACTGATTGGCTACTCACGGAAGAGCTCATCATGGAGGTGATCACACAAGTCTTGTCATGGAAGTGATCACAGGACTATCAAACCACTGAGAATCATGGCCCAGCCAAGATGACACACAACCTTAACCAACACATTCCCCTTGTCAACTTGGCACCTGTACGTTGTTGTTGTTAGGTGCCGTCAAGTCAGTTCCGACTCGTAGCGCCCCTATGCACAACAGAACGAAACACTGCCCAGTCCTGCGCCATCCCCACAATCATTGTTATGCTGGAGCCCATTGTTGCAGCCACTGTGTCGATCCACCTTGTTGAGGGTCTTCCTTTTTTCCGCTGACCCCGTACTCTGCCACGCATGATGTCCTTCTCCAGGGACTTATCCCTCCTGACAACATGTCCAAAGTATGTAAGAAGCAGTCTCGCCGTCCTTGCCTCTAAGAAGCATTCTGGCCACACTTCTTCCAAGACAGATTTGTTCGTTCTTTTGGCAGTCCATGGTATATTCAATATTCTTCTCCAACACCACAATTCAAAAGTGTGAATTCTTCGGTCTTCCTTATTCATTGTCCAGCTTTCACATGCATATGATGTGATTGAAAATACCATGGCTTGGGTCAGGCACACATTAGTCTTCAGGGTGACATCTTTGGTCTTCAACACTTTGAAGAGGTCCTTTGCAGCAGATTTACTCGATGCTATGCATCTTTTGATTTCTTGACTGCTGCTTCTATGGCTGTTGATTGTGGATCCAAATAAAATGAAATCCTTGACAACTTCAATCTTTTCTCCATTTATCATCATGTTGCTCATTGGTCCAGTTGTGAGGATTGTTGTTTTCTTTATGTTGAGGTGTAATCCATATTGAAGGCTGTGGTCTTTGATCTTCATTAGTAAGTGCTTCAAGTCCTCTTCACTTTCAGCAAGCAAGGTTGTGTCATCTGCATAACACAGGTTGTTAATGAGTCTTCCTCCAATCCTGATGCCCCGTTCTTCTTCATATACTCCACCTAAACCAAACCCAGTGCTGTCGAGTCAATTCCGACTCATAGCGAACCTATAGGACAAAGTAGAACTGCCCCATAGAATTTCCAAGGAGTGCCTGGCGCATTTGAACTGCCGACCCTTTGGTTAGCAGCCATAGCACTTAACCACTCCAGCTTCTTGTATTATTTGTTCAGCGTACAGATTAAATACGTGTTGTGAAAGAATACAACCCTGACACACACCTTTCCTGACTTTAAACCAATCAGTATTCCCTTTTCTGTCTGAACAACTGCCTCTTGATCTATGTAAAGGTTCCTCATGAGCACAATTAAGTGTTCTGGAATTCCCATTCTTCACAGTGTTATCCATAGTTTGTTATGATCCACACAGTCAAATGCCTTCGCATAGTCAATAAAACACAGGTAAACATCCTTCTGGTATTCTCTACTTGCAGCCAGGATCCATTTGACATCAGCAATGATATCCCTGGTTCCATGTCTTCTTCTGAAACCAGCCTGAATTTCTGGCAGTTCCCTGTCGATATACTGCTGCAGCCATTTTTGAATGATCTTCAGCACTCTTTTGCTTGCATGTGATATTAATGATATTGTTGTATAATTTACACATTCGTTTGGATCACCTTTCTTGGGAATAGGCATAAATATGGATCTCTTCCAGTCAGTTGGCCAGGAAGCTGTCTTCCATATTTCTTGCCATAGACGAGTGAACACCTCCAGCGTTGCATCTGTTTTTTGAAACATCTCATTTGATATTCCATCAATTCCTGGAGGCTTGTTTTTCACCAATGCTTTCAGAGCAGCTTGGACTTC
Organism: Loxodonta africana; assembly: GCF_030014295.1. Lineage (NCBI taxonomy): Eukaryota > Metazoa > Chordata > Mammalia > Proboscidea > Elephantidae > Loxodonta > Loxodonta africana. The sequence goes on along the minus strand of NC_087369.1, from coordinate 118,847,270 downwards.
TTCTTTCAGTACCATCAGTTCCTGGTCATATGCCACCTGTTAAAATGGTTGAATATTGACTAATTCTTTTTGGTATAATGACTCTGTGTATTCCTTCCATCTTCTTTTGATGCTTCCTGCGTTGTTTAATATTTTCCCCATGGAATCCTTCACTATTGCAACTCGAGGCTTGAATTTTTTCTTCAGTTCTTTCAGCTTGAGAAACACCGAGTGTGTTCTTCCCTCTTGGTTTTCCATCTCCAGCTCTTTGCACGTGTCACTATAATACTTTACTTTGTCTTCTCAAGACGCCCTTTGAAATCTTCTGTTCAGTTCTTTTACTTCATCAATTCTTCCTTTTGCTTTAGCTGCTCGATGCTCAAGAGCAAGTTTCAGAGTCTCCTCTGACATCCATCTTGGTCTTTTCTTTCTTTCCTGTCTTTTCAACGACCTCTTGCTTTCTTTATGGATAATGTCCTTGATGTCATTCCACAACTCGTCTGGTCTGCAGTCACTAGTGTTCAATGCATTAAATCTGTTCTTCAGATGGTCTCTAAATTCAGGTGGGATATACACAAGGCATATTTTGGCTCTTGTGGACTTGCTCTTATTTTCTTCAGTTTCAGCTTGAACTTGCATATGAGCAATTGATGGTCTGTTCCACAGTCAGCCCCTGGCCTTGTTCTGACTGATGATATTGAGCTTTTCCATCGTCTCGTTCCACAGATGTAGTCAATTTCATTCCTACATGTTCCATCTGGCGAGGTCCATGTGTATAGTCCCCGTTTATGTTGGTGAAAGAAGGTATTTGCAATGAAGCAGTCGTTCGTCTTGCAAAATTCTATCATTCGATCTCTGGCATTGTTTCTATCACCAAGGCCATATTATCCAACTACTGATCCTTCTTCTTTGTTTCCAACTTTTGCGTTCCAATAATTATCAATGCATCTTGATTGCATGTTTGGTCAATTTCATAGTGTAGCAGCTGATAAAAATCTTCTATTTCTTCATCTTTGGCCCTAGTGGTTTGTGCGTAAATTTGAATAATAGTCATATTAACTGGTCTTCCTTGTAGGCGTATGGATATTATCCTATCACTGACGGCGTTGTACTTCAGGATAGATCTTGAAACGTTGTTTTTGACTATGAATGCAACACCATTCCTCTTCAAATTATAATTCCCAGCATAGTAGACTATAAGATTGTCTGATTCAAAAAGCCCAATATCAGTCCACTTCAGCTCACTAACGCCTAGGATATTGATGTTTATGCATTCCATTTCATTTTTGATGATTCCAATTTTCCTAGATTCATACTTCATACATTCCAGGTTCCGATTATTAATGGGTGTTTGTAGCTGTTTCTTCTCATTTTGAGTCATGCTTGTGCACATCGCCTCAGACCATACATGATCTCTGAATAAAGGCAACAACTATAAAGGATACTTGCCCCTAATATGATACAATGAACACACATGCAAAGCATAAATATTCATAGAAATTATATTCCTCGTTTCTGCAACTGGTCACGTGGTTGTAACTGGTATTTAGAACACCTTCTTCCACCGCTCATTCCATATTTCCTTTGCCCTCAGCAAGCACCTCAGCTGGTCATGGTTCTTTGCCTGGTGGGGTGACCCAAACCTTCATCCCTGAAGGGTCTGGGCCATTAATAGCCATGTCAGAATTGGGTTGGTGTAGTTTTCTATTGACTCTAATCACAGGGCATGGTAACACTGAGAGACGCCCTAAGTCATCCCTTGCATTTCAGACATACTCTTCTTTCCCTCCATTATGTAATATCAATTTGATTTCCTCTTGATAATCAAGATCAATCACAACAACCAGTATGGTAACTTCCTTCTGTGCCTGTTGATCCAGAGGCATAAGGAGCCCAAAGTGGCCAGGTGGCATTCTCATCTTCCAGTTCAATGGAATCAATGATGTGTCTCCAGGTGGGAGCATTCTTCCCTTTGGAACTAAGACCTCTAGACCCACATAGCATAAGGGAATGGGGACAGGAAGCAAAAATCTTGTGAATGGGTCACTAAGGATAATATTGAGTGGTGCCACTCCCATTTCTACCCCTTGATTCCTGGACCAATAAATCCTGGCTATGGGAGAAATAGCACCATATATTGAACACTGGTTTAGAGCATATACAGCCTCCTAGAGTACATTGCCCCAACTTAGCTGGAGCCATAATTGTGTCTTTAGAAGGCCATTCCATCATTCTATCAACCACCTGCTCTTCAGGATGATGGAGAATATAGAAAGACCAGGAAATTCCATGAGCATGGCCCATTGCTACACTCCATTTGCTGTGAAGTGAGTCCCTTGATCCAAGGCAATGCAGTGCGGGATGCCATGACAGTGGTTAAGGCATTCGGTACGTCCACAGATGGTAGTTTTGACAGAAGCATTGTGTGCAGGGAAGGAATTCATATCCAGAGTAAGTGTCTATTCCAGTAAGAACAAAACACTGCCCTTTCTATGATGGAAGTGTTCCAATGTAATCAACTTGCCACCATGTTACTGGCTAATCACCTCAAGGGATGATGTCACATTGGGGACCCAGCGTTGGTCTCAGCTGCTGGCAGATTTGGCTCTCAGCAGTGGCTGTAGCCAAGTCAGCCTTGGTGAGTGAAAGTCCATGTTGCAGAGCCCATACATAACCTCCAACCCTGCCACCATGGCCACTTTGTTCATAAGCCCATTGAGCAATTACAGGAGTAGCTGGGGAAAGAGGATGAGTGGTTTTCACAGAATGTGTCATCCTATCCACTTGATTGTTAAAATCATCCTCTGCTGAGGTCACCCTTTGGTGAGCATTCACATGAGACACAATATCTTCACTTCTTTGGTCCATTCAGAGAGGCCCATCCACATACCTCTTCCCCATGAATCCTTGTCTTCAATTTTCCAAACATGTTCCTTCCAAATCCCTGACCATCCAGCCAAACCATCGGCCACAGGCCATGAATCACTATACATTCACACATCTGGGTATTTCTCCTTCCAAGCAAAGTGAACAACCAAGTGCAGTGCTTGAAGTTCTTCCCATTGGGAGGATTTCTTTTGATCATTGTCCTTTAGGGAGGTCCCAGAAAGGAGCTGTAGTGATGCCGCTGTTCATTTTCTAGTGGTGCTGGCATATCACTCAGAGCCATCTGTAAACCAGGCACGAGTTTTCTTTTCTTCAGTCAACTGATCATAAGAAACTCCCCATGATGCCATAGGTGCAGACTGAGAGATGGAAGGTAATGTGACAGGAGTGGAGACCATGGGCATTTGGGCCACTTACTCATGGAACTTACTCGTGCTTTGAGGCCCTCCTTGGGCCCGATCTCATATATACCACTTCCATTTAAAGATGGAGTGCTGCTGTACACATCCCACTTTATGGCTCTGTGGGTCAGACAATACCCAGTTCATGATGGGTAGCTCAGGCTGCATGGTGACTTGGTGTCCCATGGTTGAGCATTCAGTCTCTACTAAGTCCCAGTAACAAGCCAAAAGTTGTTTCTTAAAAGGAAAGTAGTTATCTGCAGAGGATGACAAGGCTTTACTCCAAAATTCAAGGGGTCTGCGCTGTGATTCACTGATAGGGGCCTGCCAAAGACTCCAAACAGCATCTCTATCTGCCACTGACACTTCAAGCACCATTGGATCAGCTGGATCATATGGCCCAAGTGGCAGAGCAGCTTGCACAGCAACCTGAACCTATTGCAGTCCTCTTATTCTGGACCCTACTCAAAACTAGCAGTTTTTCAAGTAACTTGAAAAATAGGCTGGAGTAGCACAACAAAATGAGGAATTTGCTGCCTCCAAAATTCAAAGAGGCCCACTAGGTGTTGCACCTCCTTTTTAGTTGTGGAAGGAGCCAGATGCAATAATTATCCTTCACTCTAGAAGGAATATCTCGACATGCCCAACACTACTGGGCCCCTAGAAATTTCACTGAGGTGGAAGGTGCCTGAATTTTTGAGGGATTAATTTCCCACCTCTAGCATGCAAATGTTTTACCAATAAGTCCAGAGTCATTGACACTTCTTCCTTACTAGGTCCAATGAGCATAATGGCATCAATGTAATGGACCAGTGTGACGTCTTGTGGAAGGGAAAGGCAATCAAGGTCCCTGAGGACTAAATTATGACACAGTGCTGGAGAGTTGATATAGCTCTGAGGTAGGCAACTAAAGGTCTATTGTTGGCCTTGCCAGCTGAAGGCAAGCTGCTTCTGATGGTCCTTTGAAACAGATATGGAGAAAAAGGTCATATCAATAGCTGTATACTAGGTACAAGGAGATGTATTAATTTGCTCAAGCAATGAAACTACACCTGGAACAGCAGCTGCAATTGGAGTCTCCACCTGGGTAGATTTTCTATAATCTACTGTCATTCTCCAAGATCCATCTGTTTTTTTGCATAGGCCAAATAGGCAAATTGAATGGAGATGTGGTGGGAATTACCACCCCTGCATCCTTCAAGTCCTTGATGATAGCAGTAATTGCTGCAGTCCCTCCAGGAATGTGGTATTGTTTTGGTTTACTATTTTCCTAGGTGGGGACAGTCCTAATGGCTTCCATTTGGCTTTTCCTGCCATAATAGCCCTTATTTCATTTGCCAAGAATCCAATGTGGGGGTTCTGCCAGTTGCTGAGTATATCTATTCCAATTATGCATTCTGGAACTGGGGAAATCACTACAGGATGTGTTCGGGGACCCACTGAACCTCCTGTGAGATGGACATGAGCTTAGATCCCATTAATAAACTGACCTTCATATGCTCCCCACTCTGACTGGTGGGCCACAGTGATGTTTTGGGTCTCCTGTAATTAGTGTCATTCAGAGCCAGTATCCAGTAATCCCTGAAATGTCTGATTATTTCCTTTTTCCCAATGACCAGTCACTCTCATAAAAGGTCCTAGATTCCTTTGGGGAATCTAAGGCTGGGAGAAAGAATAACAGTATAAGTTTTTGGCAGTGTACCAGAGTCCTTCCTCAAGGTCCCAGCCTCCCCTTCATTCAAGGGGTTGTGGGTCTTTAAACTTGCTCAAGTCTGGGTATTGACTGGGGACCATGACTCTCTATTCTGGTGATTCAAGTTAGGCTGCTGTTCACCTGACCTAGAATTCAACTGTTTGTACAGATCAAGTAAATATTTGTCAATTTCCTATCTATTTCATGCCTAGGGACACCATGACTAAGTAACCAATGCTATAGGTCCATATGAATCAGGCTATTCTGACTACCGCTTTGACTCTGCTATCCATTACTGTGGAAACACTTGTGGCTTAGTGGTTAAGTGCTATGACTGCTAACCAAAAGGTCAGCAGTTCGAATCTGCCAGGCACTCCTTGGAAACTCTACGGGGCAGTTCTACTCTGTCCTATAGGGTCGCTATGAGTTGGAATCAACTCAATGGCAGTGGGTTTTTTTTTATCCATTACTGTAACCACACACACCTTGTCTTTGTCGATTGAGCGCAGCCACTTGGCCCCTACTACCACGGGGTCCAACCAGCCCCATTGTAGTTAGGTGTCTTAATTCAGTTATGGCAGTTCCCACTGTCAAATCTGACTTACATAATATAACAGCCTTCAAGGATGATGGGGCTCCCTTCACAAATTTGTTCCTCTCCTTTGTGGTAAAAGTTATGTCCTCTGGGCACTCCATGTGTGGGTCTGTCAGTCTAATCTGATAAATCCACTCTACCACGACAATTTCCCTAAGGCTTTGAATACCTTCTTCTACAGTATACCAAGGCAGGTCTGGTACTTCAACTCAATTTAGTGTAGGCCACCTCGTAAGCCATGCTTCAGCAACCCAACCAAATAAATTCTTAGATTCTTTTCTAACTTCTCAAGCTGAAACATTGAATGAAGAACCTGTACTTAGTGGGTCCATATCAATAAACTCAGACTGATCCAACTTTATGTTCCTTGCACCATTATCCCTTACCCTTAATAGCCGTTCCCAAACATATTCCCCAGTTTTCTGTTTGTACCTTTGGAATGTAAATAAATATTTGGGGTGGGGAAGATAATAAAATTTCCTAGGGTTGGCAACTCCTAGAATGGCTCCATGGGTCTGGGTCTCATTCTGAATTGAAATGTTAGCACATACCTCTTGGAGAGGTAAATCTCTTGTTTCTATTCAGTCATCCTTTAAGTCACAAGGCTTACCCTTTTATCTAGGTCCCAATAAAATTTTCCCAGAAAACCCTAACTGTGCAGAAACATAAAAATATTTTCAGTACAGTCCCACAGGTATCATAACTCCCATTTTATGGAAGGGAAAAGAGAGGGACTATGCACTGAACTGACATTTCCAAGGTCTTACTATTTAGAAATGAGAAAAAGGTGCTTTTAATTAAGGCCATTCTGACTCCAAGGTTCATACCTTAGTCAATGGGCTAAAAATTTCTTTAAATTTGTTAAACAAGGACTAACTGGAATATGAATGATCTGTGCTCATGGTTTATTAGAAAGTCAAAATGCTTTCTTCTTAACTACCAAACATTGGAAATTAGCTGTAAAGTAAATATTGAGAGGTGGGAAGTTTTTGATTGGTTTGGGCTAGGGAAGGAAAAGAACTTTAGTGTGTTCTTTGAACAGTGGGCTGAAATGAGTGGGACAAAAATAGGGGGAGAGCACTTAGAAGAATGATACAGTAAGTGGCCCTGGTGGTAGAAAAGACTTTGAATATGAAAGAAAGCTTCAGGAGACATGGGAACATGCTCCTAATTAACAAATATTGTCCACTTTTCCATTTTACCTGTGGGTCACTGTGCCAGTGAAAATCACCTTTGTCACATGTTCTATAAATTGCTTAGTACTTGGTATAATGAAACTATCCATGGACACATTTCATCAAAAAGCATAATTTCAGACAATATTAAACTATTACTAGGAAAAGTTACTATGCTGATGTTTATTGTCCAGGACCTCACTCCTGTATGCAATAGGTCAATGGTTTCCAAAAAGTTGATCATACACCTTTTTCAGTTAAAAAAAAAAAAGCATTTGGTAATGCACTCACACTTCAATATATATTTTTAAATATTACTATTTGTATGTACTACCATGTATGATTTTATATGTTATACAAAGGATAACAAATAGAAATTTTAAAAGAGTGAATTAAAAATATAAATAGATGTTTTAATATGTACTTCTCCTATGCCATTGAATTATCTTGTATACCACATGATAGTACATACTACTATCCCAGAACCCCTGGTGGCACAGTGGTTAAGCTCTCGACTACTAACCGAAATGTCAGCAGTTCGAACCCACCAGCCCTTCTGCAGTCTGCTACCATAAAGATTTACAGGTTTGGAAACACTATGCGGCAGTTCTACCCTGTCCTACAGGGCTGCTACGAGTTGGAATCGACTCAACGGCTGTGGGTTTGGTTTGGTATTACGATTCAAATCAAAATGCAACAAATGCTCCCAAATTCCTGTGTGATTGCTATTTTCTCACTTATTCCTAACCTAACCACCTCATCCCATGGCTCTTTTCAGTATTTTCCATCTATTTTTTTTTTCCTTTGTGCTCTTCTATTGATCCATGTTCCAGTTAAAAAATCCTCCCTCCTGCTCCTTCTAATCTTCTGTTAAACCTAGCTGTGGAATTTTTAACTTCAGATAGTGTAATTTTTGGTTCTAAGATTTCCATTAAAATTTTATTTTCAATAGATTCAAATTCTCTGGGATAATTCTCCATATTTTCCTCTACTTTCTCCAGCTTTTCCTTTATTTTATTGAATATATAAATCATATTTACTTTGTAGTCCTTGTCTGATATTACCAATATCCAGATCATCTGTGGGTTTCTATAATTTTTGTTTTAATACTGGATCCTGGGGATTTTATCCTGTTCCTGGGTGTGTCTTTTAAGTTTTTGTTGAGTATCAGACATTGTGTATGAAAATTTGTAGATGATCTGAGTGACATGATCTTCTGTCTGAAAGTGTTCATATTTTTCCCTCTGCAAGGCAGATAACCCATTGCTGTTGAGTCGATTCCGACTCATAGCCACCCAATAGGACAGAGTAGAACTGCCCCATAGAGTTTCCAAGGAGCGCCTGGCAGATTCAAACTGCTGATCTTTTGGTTAGCAGCCACAGCACTTAACCAGTACGTCACCAGGGTTTCCGCAAGGCAGATAGAGTAGGGGATAATACTATAATTAATTATGAATTAAGCTGCTTTAAGGCTATGTTGCAGTATGTGTTAAGACTCCAACTACCTATGCATTACTTACTCTCCACCCTTCCCTATTGTGGTTCCAACAGAGAGACATCGGTTGACTGGGGACATTCTCCAGCCAGCAGTTATTTGTCTCCACAGCACGGTAAGACTGCTGAAAACTCTGCCCTGGTTTCCCAGAGTTTTTCTGCTCAGCTACTTAGCATCTTGTTACTTAGTTTCACAATTTGGAAAATGTGTTTAGTGATAAACCAGACCATGTTGGGTTCAGTTCTCTGCCATTCCATTCTCAGTGGGATCCTAAACCCTCAAGTCTCTACTTTTTGCCTTTATAGCCCAGCGAAGGTACCAAAAGCTCTGCTGTTTTATTATTATTATTTTCTTTTTTTTTCCTCATAGTAGAGATTTTTTTAGAGGTCCCTGAGTGGTGCAAACCAGTTTGCACTCTACTACTACTGAAGTTTGGTGGTTCACGCCTACCCAGGAGCACCTTGGAAGAAAGGCCTGGTGACCTGCTTCCATAGATTACAACAAAAAATACCTTATGGAGCAGTTCTACTCTGTAACACATGAAGTCACTGAGTTGGAATTCATGCTAGAGCAATGGATTTGGTTTTTGGTTAGAGGTTCTTTACCTTTGGGATAGTTAGCAGAGGTCCAGAATATCAGCCTTTTGTCTAGTGCCCAGAATTAGCAAATGTTTAGAGGAAAAAATTGCGGCTGCAAAAAAATAAGCTCACCTCTATGAGGTTTCCACTTCTCCAGAATCTTATTGCCTCAAGTTCTGGTTGCCTCAATGGCTCTCTGAGGCATATGCAGATTTTCTAGTTGTTCTTTGTAGGAGAGTGTTTCTCTGCCAAAAGCTATTTCATCTTAGTACAAATCACCATTTCCCAAGCCTGTATCATGTTATCATCATCTTGAGAATCTTATTTTAAAATGCAAATGCTGAGATTCTACCACAAAACCTAATGAATTGGTAATCTTCATATGAGGCTTTTGGGCTTGACACCTTTTACCGGAATCTTTGAGTGATATTTCTGAATCTATTTCTGAGACTAGCAATTGGGTACTGGTAGACTAGATGATCTCTGATGCCCTTTTTACCTCCAACATTTAATAGTTCATTATAATTCCTTTTTATTAAGATGAGTAATAATAGAGTTTAGGAATTCTGCTGTTTGCACCATTTACTTTGGGTCAGTGAAAAACTTCACTTTGTTTATCTAACGCATTCCAGAATGTAAAACAACTCTCTTATGTTGTACTTGATCTTAAAGTCAAAACAGAAATCTATAAAGCATTTGGTTTTATCAGCACTTTTGCTAGCATCACAACCCACAGGGGTTCTTAGTTTTGTGGTTATTTCCCTTTTATTTACACATAAGTGAGATAGTGCAATTTTCACATAATGGCTGCAAAGCATGTGCTCGTCAGTAGCGTAGCAAATGATTTTAGGTTTGGTGACAATACTTCCTCTGTAAGCTTTCAGTGACACATATGGGTCTAAATTTTGTCTCTGTGCCTGTACTTTTTTCCATCAATGAAAACTTAGGTGATTAAGGTACTATAAGTAAGGAAAATTATTTCTCAGAAGGAAGATACAGTGGCCATGTGTTAATCACGGAATAGTGCTCAGAGCACCATATGCTGGTGCTAAATAAAGGCCTTAAAATGTTTAAAGTTTATAGTACCTGAATCATCTAACAATATGATGCCCCTCTGCTGGGTACTTTGACCCCAAATGCTTTTCGTAATCTAAGGAAATTGGGGATATTTTTTTTTTTTTTGAAAGGGTGCCCCCTCAAGCACTTATTTTCATGTTTCTGAATTGAACGAAAACTACCTCCCTGGAACAAATTGCATAAGACCAGAAGTGGAGGTGCTATATTAAAATGTTGTGTGTGTGTGTGTGTGTGTGTGCGTGTGTGCGTGCTTGTGAAGGAGTCAGAGACGGAGGTAGAAAATACAATGAGTATTTTTATGTTGCTGATTTTCCCTATGGGGTAAAAATCTAAGGTCTCCTCTATTTTCATGATCTGGCAGTTCCCCAGTGGAGAACAGCCAACAGAAGAAACAGTCTCCACAATTTGGAAAGAATAATTCAAAGAAAATTTAGGTGATATCTGATTGGTGGATAGTGAGCTTATATTTCAAAACCCAAGGTTCACAGCCAAAGGAAAGGTAAAAAACCAAATCAATTATCTAGAAAATCTATATAAAACCTTAGCATTCACTGAATTCCCTTTAATTCAATCAATCAGTCATCAAGTATTTCTGAGTGCTACCTACACATTTTGTGCACTTTAAGTGAAATCTGGGTAAGTCGCTTCCCATATATAAAAACCAAACCAAACCAAACCCAGTGCCATCGAGTCGATTCTGACTCATAGCGACCCTATAGGACAGAGTAGAACTGCCCCATAGAGTTTCCAAGGAGCGGCTGGATATAATGAAAATAAAGTGGGGAGAATTTGTCAAGTCTCATAGAATCTCAGTTTTGGAGCATTTAAAAGATCATCTAGTCCAAGCCTCATTAGATGCCTGAATCTACAATTGATCACCTAGCTTCCATTAAAAAAAAAAAAAATTTAGAAAGTTAGACCCCCACCCCCCATAACTTCTACCCCATGGCACTAAAATCTATATCGTGATTCACTAAGTGGCTATTGCTTAGAATTCTGTTTTTGATTATCTAAACTTTGCAGGTTAGGATGAAAAGGTGATGTAAGTTTAAGTCAGTGTATACAAATACTCCTGTGAAGATGGTTTTTATGGCTTTGGAAAAGACAGAAGCCAAGATCATACTAAAGTTAAGAGTTTAGAGAGTGAATGTGTTCATGAATCAAAAAATAACTTTCTGCTTATCAGTAGGGGCCAGTTTGAATAATACTCTTATTTTTAAACTTATCTTCCTAAGCCCAAAGTAATAAGACTCCTTACATATACCTAGGTATTAGAAGAAAATAAGCCGATGAGAAATAAGTCCCTTATTCTGATACAACAGCCTTTATGAAGGCAGACCAGGGAGAAGCTGGCTCTACACAGATGGAGAGAAGTTGGGGAAAAATTGCAAACATTTGGAGTCTTTTTAATAAACAGCTTTATCGAGATATATATCATATACTACAAAATATCCCAATTTAAAGTGTAAAATCAATAGTTTTTCATAAATTCTCACTGTTGAGAAAACATCACCACAATCTAATTTTGCAATAGTTTTATCACTCCTAAAAGAAGCACTACCATACACATTAATGCTAACTTCTACTATCCGACTCCACCCCCAGTCTTTTTTGTTGTTCTTGTTGTTCAGTGCCATTGAGTCAGTTCAGACTCATAGCGACCCCATGTACAACAGAAGGAAACAATGCCCAGTCCTACACCATCAGCACAATCGTTGTTATGCTTAAGCCCATTGTTGCAGCTACTGTGTCAATCCATCTTGTTGAGGGTTTTCCTCTTTTTCACTGACTCTTTAGTTTACAAAGCATGATATCCTTCTCCAGGGACTGGTTCCTACTGATAACATGTTCAAAATACATGAGACGAAGTCTCACCATCCTTGCTTCTAAGGAGCATTCTGGCTATACTTCTTTCCAGACAGATTTGTTCATTCTTCTGGCAGTCCATGGGATGTTTGACAATGCTCACCAACACCATAATTCGAAGGTGTCAATTCTTCTTTTGTCTTCTTTATCCATTATCCAGCTTTTGGATGCGTATGAGATGATTAAAAACAACATGTCTTGGGTCAGGCGCACCTTAGTCCTTAAAGTGACATCTTTGCTTTTAACACTTTAAAGATATCCCTTGCAGCAGATTTTGCCCGGTGAAATGCATCGTGTGATTTCTTGACTGCTACTCCCATGAGTGTTGATTGTGGATCCAAGTAAAATGAAATCCATGAAAACTTCAATCCTTTCCCCATTTATCATGATAATGATAACTGGACAACTTATTGGTCCAGTTGTGATAATTTTATTATTATTATTATGCTTTAGATGAAGCTTTATAGAACAAACTAGCTTCTCATTAAACAATTAGTACACGTATTGTTTTGTGACATTGGTTACCAATGCCAGGACTTGTCAACACTCTCTCTTCTCGACCTTGGGTTCCCTATTACCAGTTTTCCTGCCCCTTCTTGACTTCTAGTCCTTGCCCCTGAGCAGGCGTGCCCCTTTAGTTTTGTTTTATGGGCCTGTCTAATCTTTGGCTGAAGAGTGAACCTCAGTGGTGACTTCAGTGCTGAACTAGACGGATGTCCGGGGACCATACAGTCAAGGTTTCTCCAGTCTCTGTCAGGCCAGTAAGTCTGGTCTTTTTTTTTTTGTCTGTGTGAGTTACGATTTTGCTCTACATTTTTCTCCAGCTCTGTCTGGGACCCTCTATTGTGATTCCTGTCAGAGCAGTTGGTGTTTGTAGCCAGGCATCATCTAGTTGTGCTGAACTCAGTCTGGTGGAAGCTGTGGTACTTGTGGTTCATTAGTCCTTTGGACCAATTTTTCTCTTGGGTCCTGGGTTTTCTTTATTCTCTCTTGCTCCAGATGGAGTGAGACCAGTGGAGTGTCTTATATGGCCCTCACAAACTTTTAAGATCCCAGACGCTACTCACCAAAGTAGAATGTAGAACATTTTCTTTATAAACTATGTTATGCCAATTGAGCTAGATGTTCCCCAAGACCATTGTCCCCACAGCCCTCAGCCCAGTAATTCGGTCTCTCGGGGTGATTTTTTTTTTAATGTTAAGGTGCAATCCATACTGAATCTTTGATCTTCATCAGTAAGTGCTTCAAGTCCTCTTCACTTTCAGCAAGCAGTGTTATGTCAACCGCATATCAAGGAATGCAAATGAATTTTCCTCCAATCTTGATGTCCCATTCTTCTTCATATATCCAGTTTCTCAGATTATTTGCTTAACATACAGATTGAATAAGGATGGAGAAAGGATACAACCCTGACACACTCCTTTGTTGACTTTAAACCATGCAGTATCGCCTTGTCCTGTTCAAATGCCTGCCTCTTGGTCTAAGTACAGGGCCCTCATGAGCACAATTAAGTGTTCTGGAATTCCCATTCGTTGCAATGTATTCTAATAATTGTTATGATCCACACAGTCAAATGCCATTGCATAGTCAATAAAACACAGGTTAACATCTTTCTAGTATTCTCTACTTTCAGCAAGGATCCATCTGACATCAGCAATAATACCCTTTGTTCCACGTCCTCCTCTGAATCAGGCTTGAATTTCTGCCAGTTCCCTGTGGATGTACTGCTGCAACTGCTTTTGAATGACCTTCAGCAAAAGTTTACACGTGTGCGATATTAAAGATATTATTCAATAATTTCTGCATTCTGTTGGATCATCTTTCTTTGACATGAGTACAAATATGGATCTCTTCCAGTTGGTTAGCCAGGTAGCTGTATTCCACTTTTCTTGGAATATACGGGTGAGCACCTTCAGCGCTGAATCTGTTGAAATATCTAAATTGGTATTCCATCAATTCCTGGGGCCTTGTTTTTCACAATTCCCTTCAGAGAAGCTTGTACCTCTTCCTTCAATACCATCGGTTCTTGATCATATGCTACCCCCTGAAATGGTTAAACACCAACAAATTATTTTTGGTACAGTGACTCTGTGTATTCCTTCTGTCTTCTTTTGATGCTTCCTCAGTCATTCAGTATTTTGCCCACAGAATCTTTCAATACTGCAACGCTAGGCTTGAATTTTCTCTTTAGTTCTTTTGGCTTGAGAAATGCAGTGCGTGTTCTTCTCTTTTGATTTTCTAACTCCAGGTCTTTGCACATGTCATTAGAACACTTGACTTTTTCTTCTCGAGCCACTCTTTGAAATCTTCTCTTTAGCTCTTTTATTTCATCATTTCTCCTTTTTACTTTAGCTACTCTATGTTCAGGAGCAACTTTCAGAGTCTCTTCTGACATCTGTTTTGGTCTTTTCTTTCTTTTAATGACCTCCTGCTTTCTTCATGTATGATGTCCTTCCATAGCGCTTCTGGTCTTTGGTTATTATCTTTCAATGCTTCAAACCTATTCTTGAGATGGTCTCTAAATTCAGGTGGGATATACTCAAGGTCGTATTTTGGCTCTTGTAGACTCGTTCTAATTTTCTTCAGCTTCAGTCTAAACTTGCATAAGAGCAACTGATGGTTCATTCCACAGTCGGCCCCCGGCCTCATTCTGACTGATGATATTGAGCTTTTCCATCGTCTCTTTCCAGAGATGTAGTCGATTTGATTCCTGTGTATTCCATCTGGTGAGGTCCGTGTGTAGAGTGGCTGTTCATGTTGTTGAAAAATAGTATTTGCAATGAAGAAGTCAGTTTTGCAAAATTCAGTCACGCGATCTCCGGGGTCATTTCTATCACCAAGGCCATGTTTTCCAACTGCAAATCCTTCCTCTTGTTTCCAAATTTCTCGTTTCAATCGCCAGTAATATCAGTGCATCCTGATTGCATGTTTGATGAAATTCAGACCGTAGAAGTTGGTAAAAACCTTGAATTTTTTCATCTTTGGCCTTAGTGGTTGGTGCATAAATTTAAATAATAGTCATATTAACTTGCCTTCCTTGTAAGTGTATGGATCTTATCCTATCAGTAACAGTGTTGTAACTTGACAATAAACGTGAAGCCATTCCTCTTCAATTTGTCATTCCCGGCATAGTAAACCATATGACTGTCAGATTCAATATGGCCAATATTAGCCCATTTCAGCTCAGGACATCAATGTTTATGAGTTTCACTTTGGTTTGGCAACTTCCAATTTTTCTGGATTCCTGTTTCGTACATTCCAGTTTCTGATTATTAATGAATGTTTGCAGCTGTTTCTTCTTATTTTCAGTCATGCCACATCAGCAAATGAAGGTTCCGAAAGCTTGACTCCATCCACGTCATTAAGGTCACTCTAATTTGAGGAGGCAGCTCTTCCTCTGTCATGTGTTGAATGCCTTCCAACCTGAGGGGCTCATTTTCCCATACTGTATCAGACAACTTTCTGCTGCTATTCATATGGTTTTCACTGGTCAATTTTTTTCAGAAGTAGATCTCCAGGTCCTTCTTCCTAGTCTGTCTTAGCCTGGAAGCTCCTCTGAAACCTGTCCTTCAAGGGTGACCCTGCTGGTATTTGAAATACTGGTGGAAAAGCTTCCAGTATCACAGCAGTATGCAAACTACCACAATATAACAAACTGACAGACACGTGGTGGACCCCCAGCCTTAGGATATCATTAATCTACTTTCTGTCTCTATAGATTTGCCTATCTGGACACTTATATAAATGCAACCATACGGTATATGGCCTTTTGTTTCTGTCTCCTTTCACTTAGCATGATATAATCATGTGGTTTTTGTTATTTATTTTGTTAATAAGGTATGTCATGGCGTATAATCCTCTTTATGTATTTTTGAACTAACATTTTTTGTTAAGGATTTTTGTGTTGGTAGTTATGAGAGTATGTTTACATAGGCTTTGGATGTCTTAGTCTGGCTTTGACATCAGGGTGATGCTGGCCTAATAGAAAGAATGGAGAAGTGTTAGATCCTCTTCTATTTTCTGTAAGAGTTTGTGGAGTATTCATATTCTTTCTTCATTAAATATTTGATAGAATTCACAAGTGAAACCTTCTGGGCTTGGGCTTTACTTTGTGGGAAGAGTCAATAATTCCTTAAAGGTATTTGTTATAGTTCTTTTCAGATTTTATATTTCTTCTTGAGTTGATTTTGGTAACTGACAACTATGGGAATTTGTCCATTTTCAACTAAATTGTCAAAAGTGTTGCCATAAAGTTTTTCATAGTTTTCCCTATAATCGTTTTAAGTTCTAAGGATTTGTCAAATTTATTGATCTTTTCAAAGAACCAAATTTTTAAAAATTGTTTTATTGTGGTAAAAATTGATAGAACAAAACATTAGCCAAGTCAACATTTTTTTTACAATTCACTGGTATTGATTACATTCATTATGTTGTCTAAGGATCGCCAATATCCATTTCTGAATTATTTCATCACCATTAACAGAAACTTAGTGCCCTCTAAGCAATAACACCCTCTCCCCCCCACCCTCCCCCATCTGGAAACCACTAATAAATTTTTGTCTCTATACATTTGCCTATTCTAAATATTTCATGTAAGTGGGATCATACAGAACTTATCCTTTTGTAACTGACTTATTACACTCAGCCTAATGTTTTCAAGGTTGTAGTATATATCAGGATTTCATTTCTCTTTATATCTGAGTAATATACAGTTGTGCATATGTACCACACTTTGTTTATCCATTCATCTGTTGATGGACGTTTGGGTTGATTCTACCTCTTGGCTATTGTGAATAGTGCTGCAATGAACATTGATGTAAAGGTTTCTGTTTGCATCCCTGCTTTCAATTTTTTTTGATAGGTAGCTAGGATTGGGATTGCTGGGTGCATGGTGATTCTGTGCTTAACTTTTCAAGGAACTTTCAAACTGTTATCCACAGTGGCTGTACCATTTTGTATTCCCATCTTAATGGGTGAGGGTTCCAGTTTCTCTGCATCCTTACCAATACTTGTGCTTTTCTTTCTTTCTTTTTTTTAATAACAGCCATCCTAGCGGATGTGAGGTGCCCTAGTAGCACAGCGGCTAAGAGCTACAGCTGCTAACCAAAGGGTCAGCAGTTTGAATCCACCAACTGCTCAACTGCTCCTTGGAAACCCTATGGGGCAGTTCTACTCTGTCCTATAGGGTCACTATGAGTTGGAATTGACTCGATTGCAAGGTTTTTTTTAATGATCAGTGAAGGAGTGCTGGTGGCGCAATGATTAAGTGCTTGGATGCTAACTGAAAGGTCTACTGTTCAAACTCACCAGCCGCACCAAGGGAGAAAAGACCTGGTGGTCTGCTCCTGTAAAGATTAAAGTCTAGAAAACCCAATGGGGCAATTCTACTCTGTCATGTACAGTAGCTATTAGTTGAAATTGATTTGATGGCACACAACAACAGTGACTAAGGACTGAGCATCTTTTAATGTGTTTGTTGGTTAATTTTATTTCTTCTTTGGTAAAATGTCTACTGAAAACTGTTGCCCCTTTTTTGATTGGGTTGTTTGTTTTTTTTTGTTGTGAAGTTATGGAGGTTCTTTATATATTCTGGATATTAAACCCTTATCCAATACATGGTTCCCAAACATTTTCTTCCAATCTGTAGGTTGTGTCTTCACTATGTTGATAAAGTCCTTTTATACAAAAAAGTTTTCTATTAATTTTAATGAAGTTCAATTTATCTATTTTTTCTGTTCATGTTCACGCTTTTGGTGTCAAATCTAAGAATCCATTGTTGATAATTAGGTCTTGAGGCATTACCAGGCTTTTTTAGTTACAGTAGCTTTAGAGTAACATTGCAATTAGGAAGCGTGAGTACCCCTATTTGTTCTTCTTTTTCAGGATTGCTTTGGCTATTTGGGCCCCGTACCATATAAATTTGAGGATTGGCCTTGCCATGGAAACCCTGGGGGCATACTGGTTAAGAGCTATGGCTGCTAACCAAAAGGTCGGCAGTTTGAATCCACCAGGCGCTTTTTGGAAACTCTATGGGGCAGTTCTACTCTGTCCTGTAGGGTCACTATGAGTTGGAATCGACTGGACGGCAGTGGGTTTGGTTTTTTTGGTTTTGGCCTTTCCATTTCTGCAAAGAAGACTGTTGGAATTTTGATGGTGATTTCATTAAATCTATAGATTTCTTTAGGTAGTATAGACATCTTAACAATTTACAGCTTCCAATCCATGAAGACAAAATGCCCTTCCACTTATATTAGTCTTTGATTTCTTTTAGTAGTATTCCATATTATTTATTGTACAGACTTTCACCTCTCTGGTTAAATTTCTTCCTAGGTATTTTACTCTTTTAGATGCTATTGTAAATGAATTTTTTTCTTTCACTTCCTTTTCAGAATGCACATAGCTGATGTATAGAAACTTGACTGAGTTTTGTGTTGACTATGAACCCTGCTGCTTTGTGGAATTCATTAATATTAGCTCTAGTTTTTAGTGGCGCCTTCTTGTGGAATCTTTAGAGTTTTCATATATATGATCACGTCATCTGTGAAAAGAGATAATTTTATTTCTCCCTTCTCAATTTGGATATATTTTATTCCTTTGTTTTGCCTAATTGCTCTGGCTAAGACTTCCAGTATAATACTGAATAGCAATGGTGAGAGCAGGCATTCTTATCTTTTTCCTGACCTTAAGGTAAAAACTCTTAGACATTCTCCATTGAGTACTGTGTTAGCTGTAGGTTTTTCTAAAACGGCTTCTATCATATTGAGGAATTTCCCTGCTCCTAGCTTGTTGAGAGTTTGTATCATGAAGGGGTATTGGATTTTGTCAAATATCTTTCCTGCATAGATTGCAATGATGATGTCATTCTTTTTCTTTGCTCTAGTAAATGGTGCATTACATTAAATGATTTTCTAATGATGAAACATCCTTGCAATCCTGGGATAATTCCCACCTGATCATGGTGTATAAACCTTTTAATATGCATTTTGGACTTTGTTTGCTAATATTTTGTTGGTGATTTTTGAATCTATATTCATAAGGGTTGTTGTTCTGTAGTTTCCTTTTCTTGTGTTGTCTTTGGTTTTGGTATAAAGATAAATGCTAGCCTCATAGAATGACTTAGGAAGTGTTCCCTCTTCTTCTTTTTTTGGGAAAAGTAAGAAGGACTTGGGTCACTTCTGTAAGTGTTTGGGAAAACTTCCAAGTGAAGTCATGGTCCAGAACTTTTCTTTGTAGTGAGGTTTTGGATTACTGATTCAGTCTCTTCGCTGTAGGAAGTTTATGTGATTCTAGAAATTTGTCCATTTCTACTAAGTTTTCTAATTTGTTGGTGTACAATTGTTCACAGTAGTCTCTTTTGACTCTTTTATTTGTGTAGAGCCAGTTGTAGTGTCCTTGCTTATATTTATAATTTTAGATATTTGCATCTACGATATGTTTTTGTCAGTCTAGCTAAATGTTCCCTGATTTTATTGATCTTTTTTTAAAAAACCAACTTCTGGTTCTGTTGGTTCTTTTGATTGTTTTTCTATTCTCTATTTCATTTATCTCTGATCTAATCTTTTTATTTCCTTCCTTCTGGAAGCTTTGGGCTTAATTTACACTTCTTTTTCTAGTTCCTCAAGTTGTAAAGTTAGGTTATTGATTTAAAATCTTTCTTCCTTTTAATGTATGTGTTTGCCTCTACGAATTTCTGTGCAAGCACTCCTGTATCCGTGTCCCTCAAGTTTTGGTATATTGTGCTTTCATTTTTATTTGATATTAAGTATCTTCCTTTTTCTCATTTGATTTCTTCCTCAACTCATTGATTGTTTAATAGTGTTATTTAATTTTCATGTATTTCCAGTTTTCTTTTTTTTAATTTTATTGTTCTTTAGGTGAAAGTTTACAGCTCAAGTTAATTTCTCATTCAAAAATTTATACACGTATTATTTTGTGACATTTGTTGCAAGCCCCACAATGTGGCAGCACATTCCGCCTTTCCATCCTGAGTTCCCTGTGTCCATTCATCCAGTTCCTATCCCTTCCTCTCTTCTTGTCTTGGTTTTGGACAGGTGCCTCCCATTCGGTCTCATATATCTGATTGAACTGAGAAGCACAGTCCTCACATGTGTTATTTTTGTTTTATAGACCTGTCTAATCTTCATCTGAAAAGTGGACTTTGGAAATGGTTTCAGTTATGGGTTAGCAGAGTGTCCAGGGGCCATAGTCTCAGGTGTCCCTCCAGTCTCTGTCAAACAAGTAAGTCTGATCTTTTTTCATGAATTTGAATTATGTTATATATTTTACTCTCCATTGTGATCCCTGTCAGAGTGGTTGTTGGTAGTAGCCAGGCATCATCCAGTTCTGGTTTCAGGCTAGTGGAGTCTCTGGTTCACGTGGTCCTTCAGGCCTTTGGGCTAATGTATTCCTTGTGTCTCTGGTTTTCTTCATTTTCCTTTGCTCCAGGAGGGATGAAACCAATAGATGTATTTTAGATGGCCGGTCGCAATATTTTAAGACCCCAGACACTAGTCACCAAAACGGGATGTAGAACACTTTCTTTATGAACGATGTTATGCCAATTGCCCTAGATGTCCCCCAAGACTTTGGTCCCCAGGCCCCAGCTCCAGCTACTCGGTCCCTCAAAATATTGGATGTGTCTAGGAAACTTCTATGCTTTTGCTTTGGTCCAGTTGTGCTGGCTTTCCCTATATTGTGTGTTGTACTTCTCTTCACCAAATTTGACACTTGTCTACTATCCAGTTAATGATTTCCCTTTCCCCTCCCTCCCCACACTCATAACCATCAAAATGTTTGTGTGTGTGTGTGCACACTTTTTCTTGAGTTCTTATGATAGTGGTCTCATAATATTTGTCCTTTTGTGGCTAACTTATTTCACTCAGTATAATGCCCTCCAGATTCATCCATGTTGTGAAATGTTTCATGGATTCATCACTGTCCTTTATTGTTACATAGTATTCCATTGTGTATATGTGCTATAATTTGTTTAGCCATTCGTCTGTTGATGGGCATTTAGGTTATTTCCATATTTTTGCTATTGCGAATGAACTGTGTGCTGCAATGAACAAGAGTGTCCATGTATCTATCCTTGTAATGGCTCTTATTTTTCTAGGGTATATTCCTAGGAGTAGGGTTGCTGGATCATATAGTATTCCTATTTCTAGCTTTTTAAGGAGCTGCCATATCATTTTCCATAATTGTTGTACCATTTTACACTCCCACCAGCAGTGCATAAGAGCTCTAATCTCCCCAAAACCTCTCCAACATGTTATTTTGTGTGTTTTGGATTAGTGCCAATATTGTCGGGGTGAGATGGTATCTCATTGCTGTTCTGATTTACGTTTCTCTAATGGCTAATGATCCCAAACATTTCCTCAATTCTCTGTCGGCCACCTAAATGTCTTCTTTGGTGAAGTGTCTGTTCATGTCCTTTGCCCATTTTTAATTGGATTTTTGTGTTTTTGTTATTGAGGTTTTGAAGTATTTTGCAAATTTTAAAGATTAGGCCCTTGTTGGATATGTGGTAACCAAAAAATGTTTTATTGTCTGTAGGTTCTTTTTTTACTATTTTTGTAAAGTTTTTTGATGAACATAAGTGTTTAATTTTTAGGAGCTCTCAGTTCCTAGTTTTTTTCCTGGTGTTTGTTCATTGTTAGTTAATGTTTGTATACTATTTATACCATGTATTAGGAGTCCTACCATTGTCCCTATTTTTTTTCTTCCATGATCTTTATTATTTCAGATTTTATATTTAGGTCTTTGATCCATTTTGAGCTAGTTTGTGTGTATGGCGTGAGGTATGGATCTTGTTTGATTTTTTTTACAGATGGAATCCAGTTATGCCAGTACTATTTGTTAAGGAGACTATCTTATCCTCATTATAGGACTTTGACACTTTGAGAAACATCAACTGCTCATATATGGATGCATTTATGCCTGGGTTCTCAGTTCTGTTCCATTGGTCTATGTGTCTGTTCTTGTACCAGTACCAGGATGTTTTGACTACTGTGGCTGTGTAATAGGTTTTAAAATCAGGTAATGGAAGACCTCTCGCTTTGTTTTTCTTCTTCAGTAGTGCTTTAATTATCTGGGGCTTTTTTCCTTTCTGTATAAAGTTGATAATTTTTTTCTCCATCTCATTAAAGAACGTTGTTTGTATTTGGGTTGCATTGTATCTGTAGATAGCCTTGGGTAGAACTGACATTTTCACAATGTTGAGTGCTCCTATCCATGAGTATGGTATTTTTTCCCACTTATGTAAGTCTCTTTTGGTTTGTTTCAGTAGTGTTTTGTAGTTTTCTTTGAATAAGCCTTTTACATCCCTGGTTAGGTTCATTCTTAGGTACTTTATCTTCTTGGGAGCTATTGTAAATGGTATTGTTTTGGTGATTTCCTTTTTGAAGTTCTCTTTGTTGGAGTAGAGGAATCCAACTGATATTTGTGTGTTAATCTCATATCTGGATACTTTGATGAAATCTATTAATTCTAGTAGCTCTCTTGTAGATTCTGTGGGGTTTTCTGTGTACAAGATAATATCATCTGAAAACAGAGATAGTTTTACCTCTTCCTTACCAATTTGGATGTCCTTTATTTCTTTTTCCTGCCTTATTGCTCTGGCTAGAACTCCAGGCACAATGTTGAATAAGAGTGGTGATAAAGGGCATCCTTGTCTGGTTCCCATTCTCAAGGGGAATGCTTTCAGTCTCTCTCCATTGAGAATGATGGTGGCTGTTGATTTTGTAGAGGTGTCCTTTATCATGTCAAGGAATTTCCATTCTATTCCTATTTTGCTGAGAGTTTTTATTAGAGATAGGTGTTGGACTTTGTCAAATGCCTTTTCTGCATTGATTGATATGGTCGTGTGATTCTTTTGTTTAATTTATACGGTGGACTGATTTTCTAATGTCAAACCTGGTATGAATCCCACTTGGTCATTATTTTTTTTTTTGGATATGCTGTTGAATTCTCTTCGATAGGATTTTGTTGAGAATTTTTGTGTTTATGTTCTTGAAGGATATTGGTCTGTAGTTTTCTTTTTTTGTGGTTCTTTTGCCTGGCTTTGGTATCAGAGTTATGCTGGCTTTTTGAATGAGTTCAGGAGTATTATTTCCTTTTCTATTCTCTGAAATAGCTTGATTAGTATTGATGTTAAGCTCTTCTCTGAATGTTTGGTAGAATTCTCCAGTGAAGATGTCTGGGCCAGGGCTTTTTTGTTGTTGTTGTTGGGAAGAGTTTTATTACCTCTTCAATCTCTTCTTTTGGTATGAGCATGTTTAATTTTTCTACCTAAGTTTGTCTTAGCTTAGGTAAGTAGTGTATTTCTAGAAATTTGTCCATTTCTTCTAGGTTTCCAAATTTGTTGGAGGATGGTTTTTCATAGTACTCTGTTATGATCCTTTTTACTTCAGTTGGATCTGTTGTGATATCACTAGAGAATGATACGTGTGTGCACTGGAGAAGAATATGTGTTTTATTGTCATTTGATGGAGTGTTCTATATATGTCTGTTAGGTCTAGTTGATTTATAGGATTGTATAAATTACCTATTTCTTTAGTTTTTTTTTTTTTAGTGATTTTCTAGACGTTTTATCCATTACTGAAAGTAGAGTACTGAAATCTCTAACTACTAGTGTAGAGCTGTCTATTTCTCCTTTCAGTTTTGTCAGTGTTTGCTTTACATATTTTGGGACTCATGTTAAGTGCATATATATTTATAACTGTTATACATTCTTGATGAATTGACCTATTTAACATTACATAGTATACTTCTTTGTCTCTTATAACAGATTTTCACTCAAAAATCTACTGTACCTAATATCGAAATTGCTATATCAGTTCTCTATTGGTTACTATTTCATGAGATATATTTTTCCATCCTTTCACTTTCAACCTATTTGTGTCTTTGTGCCTAAGATATGTCTCTTGTAGACAGCATATACTTGGATTATTCTTTTTTTTATCTATTCTGCCACACTATTTTGATTGGCTCTTTTAATGCATTTACATTCACAATAATCGTGATAAGAAAGGACTTAGTTTTGTCATTTTGTTATTTGTTTTTTGTGTGTCGTATACCTTCTTCCTTGTCCTTCATTTCCTCCAATACTACCTTCTTTTGTGTGAACGGTTTTGTTTCCCTTCTCCTTTTCTTTTGTGCATATTTTCAAATTATTTTATTTGTGGTTACCATGAGTATTACATTTACCACATGTGTTAGTTATCTAGTGCTGCTATAACAGACAAACTGCAAGTGGATGGCTTTAACAAACAGAAATTTATTCTATCACAGCTTAGGAGGCTAGAAGCTTGAAATCAGGGCACCAGCTCCAGGGGAAGGCTTTCACTCTCTATTGGTTCTGGGGGAGGGTCCTTGTCATCAATCTTCCCCTTGTCTAGGAGCTTCTCAGCACAGGGACACTGCCTGGGTCCAAAGGATGCACTCCTCTCCTGACTTTTCTTTCTCAGTGGTATGAGGTCCTCCTAAACTGTGAGAGAATAAATTTCTGTTTATTAAAGTCATCCATTTGTGGTATTTCTCTTATAGCAGCACTAGATAACTAAGACAGAATTTGGTAACAAGCGAGTGGAGCACTGCTCTAAAAGATACCTACAATGTGGAAGTGGTTTTGGAATTGAGTAATGGATAGAGGCTGTAAGAGTTTAGCTTGACTGCTAGCCAAAAGTCAGCAGTTCAAATCCACCAGCCACTCTTTGGAAACTGTATTGGGCAGTTCTACTCTGTCTTATAGGGTCTCTATGAGTCAGAATTGACTCAACGGCAATGGGTTTTAGTATTAAAAGCCTAGAGTGCATTGAAGAGACTGTTGATAGGATTATGGATATCAAAGACAATTCTGGTGTGGGCTTAGAAGGAAGTAAGGAGAGCTGTAACACTGGAGACAGTGCAGGTGGCAAGAAGCAGAAGCAGAGAAAAGGTAGAAGCAGAACCAGGAGACTGGCAAGAGATGGTGCAGGATTTGACCCATGGAGCAAGAGAGTTGAGTTCCTTCAGGTAGGAGGCTTCCTGGAGGAGTGTGATACCTCCAGGCACTTATCAGTGGAGCTAGGCTTGCCAACTCACAGAGCAAGAGAGCTGAGTGCCTTCTGGCTGAGGTTTACTGGTAGAGTGGAGTGCCTCCATGCACTTATTGGTAGAGCTAAAGAGCTTTGGAACACTTGCCAAAGGGGGCAAATGCTAGGCCAGCCCAAGAGGCCCAGAGGGGCTGAGGGACTGAGAGGCCAAGGAACTAGGAATCAGAAGCTGAAGAGACAAGGAACACAGCAAGCAGAGCTGTCTTAGTCTCAAAGGGTAGGACTACAGCCTGTGGGGCCTCAAAGGGCGGGGCCACTGCCTTCTAGGCTTCAAAGAGTCATGCCTTCACAAACTCGGTTCCAGAGTGTGGGACTGACTTTCATGCGTGCCAGTAGGATAGGGCCAGATCTGCTGCCCGAAGCTGAGGGAGCAGGGAAGCCATGCTCAAGGGGCAAAAGAATAGGTCCTACTGGGGCCAAGGCTTGAGCAAGGTCACCACTCAGATGGACTAGGAAAATGGGGCCGCCCAAGTGCAAGGGAGAAGAGTTGCTGTTCCAGTGGGCCTGGAAGGTGGAGCTAAAACCCAGGGCCTAGGCACCTCCACCCAGAATCTGGAGAGTGTGGCCAATACCTACAGTCTGATGGGCAGGGCCATTGCTTAAATAGTCTAAGAGAACAGAGGATTATTTTCAAGATTTGAAAACTAATGTAAACTGTTCTACTGACTTGCTTGGTGCCAGTTATTCCTTCTTTCCCTCTAATTTCTTCCATTTGTAATGGAAAAATCTACCTTGTGCATATTCCACCATTGTACTTTGGAAGCAGATAACTCATATTCAAGATTTCACATGGTTTCTTGTCTCTCTCATGGTGATTTTTTAAAATTGTACTTTAGATGAAGGTTTGCAGAGAAAACTAGTTTGTCATTAAACAATACACATATTGTTTTGTGACACTGGCTGCCAAACCCATGCCATGTCAACACACTTCCCTTCTAGACCTTGGGTTCCCCATTACCAGCTTCCTTGTCCTCTTCTGCCTTCTTGTCCTTGCCCCTGGGAGGCGTGCCCATTTAGTCTTGTTTTATCTTATGGGCCTGTCAAATCTTTGGTTGAAGTCTGAACCTCAGGAGTGACTTCAGTACTGAGTTAAAATGGTGTCAGGCAGCCGTACTCTTGAGATTTCTCCAGTCTCTGTCAGACCAGTAAGTCTGGTCTTTTTTTTTTTTTTTTTTTTGAAAGTTAGAATTTTGTTCTACATTTTTCTCCAGCTCTGTCCAGGACTCTCGATTGTGCTCCCTGTCAGAGCACTCAGTGGTGATAGATAGGCGCCATCTAGTTGTGCTGGACTCAGTCTGGTGGAGGCTGTGGTACTTGTGGTCCATTAGTCCTTCGAACTAATCTTTCCCTTGTGTCTTTGGTTTTCTTCATTCTCCCTTGCTCCAGATGGGGTGAGACCAGTGGAGTATCTTAGATGGGTGCTCACAAGCTTTTAAGACTCCAGAAACTACTTACCAAAGCAGGGCGTAGAACATTTTCTTTATAAAATATGTTACGCCAATTGAGCTAGGTGTTCCCTGAGACCACGGTCCCCAGCCCTCAACCCAGTAATCTGGACCCTCAGGGAGTTTGGATGTGTCTATGGGAGCTTCCATGAGCTTGCCTTGGTCAAGTTGTGCTGGGTTCCTCAGTATTGAGTACTGTCTTACCCTTCACCAAAGAATCACATGATTACCACGTATCTATTGGCTATGTAGTGTTTTCCCTCCATCCCATAACCATCAAAGATTGTTTCTTTTTGTGTGGAAACCTTTTCATGAGTTTTTATAATAGTGGTCTCATACAATATTTGTCATTTTGTGATTAACTTATTTCACTTAGCATAATGCTCTCCAGACTCATCCACATTGTGAGATGTTTCAAAGATCCATTGTTCTTTTTTATTGTTGTGTAGTATTTCATTGTGTATTTGCACCATAGTTTGTTTATCCACTCATCTGTTGATGGGCACTTAAGTTGTTTCCATCTTTTTGCTATTGTGAATAATGCTGCAATGAACATGGATGTGGATATGTCTATTTGTTTGACAGCTCCTATTTCTCTAGGATATATTCCTAGGAGTGGGATTGCTGGATCACATGTTATTTCTATTTCCAGCTTTCTGAGGAAGTGCCATATTGTTCTCCAAAATGGTTGTTGCATTTTGCATTCCTACCAGAAGTGCATAAGAGTTCCCATAGCCTCTCCAAAGTTTGTTATTTTTTTTTGATTCATGCCAGTAATGTCAGGGTGAGATAGTATCTCTTTGTGGTTTTGATTCACATTTCTCTAATGGCTAGTGACTGTGAGCATGTCCTCATGTGTCCGTTAGCTGCCTGAATGTCTTCCTTGGTCAAGTGTCTGTTCATTTCCTTTGCCTATTTTTTAATGGATTATTTGTCTTTTAGTTGTAGGAGTGTTGGATTTTCCTGTAGATATTAGAGATTAGACCTTTGTCAGATTTATCATAGGCAAAAATTTTTTTCCCCAGTCTGTAGGTTGTCTTTTTACTCTTTTGGTGAAGTCTTTTGATGAGAAAAAATGTTTAATTTTTAGATGATCCCAGTTATCTAGCTTATCTTCTGGTGTTTGTGTATTGTTAATTATGGTTTGTATGCTGTTTATGCCATGTATTAGGGTCTCTAGCATTGGCCTTATTTTTTCTTCTATAATCTGTATAGTTTTCAGTTTTATATTTAGGTCTTTGATCCATTTTGAATTACTTTTTGTGTGTGGTGTGAAGTATGGGTCCTGTTTTATTGTTTTGCAGGTAGACATCTGGTTTTGCCAGCACCACTTGTTAAAAAGACTGTCTTTTGCTCATTTGATGGACTTTGGGCCTTTGTCGAGGATCAGGTGACTATAGGTGAATGGATTTACATCTGGATTCTCAATTCTGTTTCATTGGTCAATGTATCTTTTGTCCCAGTACCAGGCTCTTTTGACTACCATACACAGTGGACACAACCTTACTTGCTGAAAGTGAAGAGACTTGAAAGTCTTTCTTATGAAGATCAAAGAGTACAGCCTTCAATATGGATTAAGAAAAAAAAATCCATTGCCGTTGAGTCGATTCTGACTCATAGCAACACTATAGGACACAGTAGAACTTCCCCATAGTGTTTCCAAGAAGCTGCTGGTGAATTTGAACTGCTGATCTTTTGGCTGGCAGCCAAGCACCTCAATATAAGGAAAACAAAAATTCTCACAACTGGACAAATAAGCAACATTATGATAAAGAGAAAAAAGATTGACGTCAAGGATTTCTTTTTACTTGTAGCCACTGTCAAGGCCATGATTGCAGCAGTCAAGAAATCAGGGGACGTATTGCATTGAGCAAATCTGAAAAAGGCCTCTATAAAGTTTTAAAAAGCAAAGATGTCACTCTAAGGACTAAGGTGTACCTGACCCAAGCCATGCTATTTTTAATTGCCTCTTATGCACGCAAGGGCTAGACAATGAATAAGGAAAACCAAAGAATTGATGCCTTTGAATTATGGTGTTGGCGAACAATATTGAATACATCATGGACTGCCAGAAACACAAACAAATCTATCTTGGAAAACGTGTAGCCAGAATGCTCATTAGAAGCAAGAACAGCAAGACTTCATCTCAAATACTTTGGACATGTTATCAGGAGGCATCAGTCCCTGGAGAAGGACATTACACTTGGTAAAGTGGAGGGTCAGTGAAAAAGAGGAAAACCCTCAACAAGATGGATCAACACAGTGGCTGCAATGATGGGCTCAAGCTTAAAGTCTGTGAGGATGGAGCAGGACTGGGCAATGTTATACATAGGGCAGCTATGAGTCCGAATGACTCAACAGCACCTAATAGTAACAACATGCACATATAGTCACATAGATGCAATACATATGCATATGCATACACCTATATATACACAGACATATACATACTTATACACATATATGCGGAGCCCTGGTGGCACAGTGGTTAAGAGTTACACCTGCTAACCAAAAGGTAGGTAATTCAAATCCACCAACGGCTCCTTTGAAACCCTATGGGGCTCCTCTATCTGTCTTATGTGGTTACTATGAGTCTGAATCTACTTGGAGGCAATTGGTTTATATATATACATGCATATATGTGTAAAATAATGTAAAATTTTTCTCTGTCTCTGCCTCTCTCTCCGTTTATATATACAGGTATGAGTCACTTAATGCCCGCAATAAGTTCTGTGAAATAGAAAGTCATGTGATTTGTATGTTGTGTGAACAGCATATTATATACAAGAGAGAGGTGAGCAGGATGGTCAAGAGACGACCTGGGACCCGCGCTGCCGTCACCGCGCTGAGGGACTGCCGGAAAACTTTGGTCTCCAAGAGCCACGCCTAGCCCCCACCACAGTGCGTAGTAGCTGTTCAGCTGGAGGCCTCCTGGCATGCAACTGGCTCCCTTCCTTTCCTTTCTCCCTGCCTGCCTTCCCCACACACTAACGGGGTTTAAACTCTTCCAGCCCCACCCACCCCTCCCCCACCTTCTCCCCAGGCCACCTTTTCTTCTCTGCTAAAGCCGGGACTGCTCTGGTCGCCACTATGTGAGGAGTCTTCATCTGGGGCCGGGCATGAAGTGCAAGGTGCCCTGGCCTAGGGGCAAGAGCCTCACAGGGCATCCCCCTTGGCGGCTCTGGCCTGAGCAGCCACTGCCTGAGGCAAGCACCAGTGGGACAGGCAGCCATGGATGAGCACCGGAACCCCCTCTGCCTGCCACCCTAGTGCCAAGACTGATGTAGAACCAGAGAGCTAGTAAGAGACAGAAAGGATCTACAGTACTTAGCAAAGCATCTCTGCTATGTCCCTTTCTCCGACTGAGATTTCTGAACTCTTTTATAACCTTATGGAACCATGGACATATATGTGGTCAGACCCTTCCCAAAGGGAAGTTATGCAGTGCATACGTGTATATACAGATAAACACATATATCTGACTCACTGGTTCTGTTTCTCTAGAGAACTCTGACAAAGAGTAGTAGTGGGTGGTTCTAAAGGAACATCTTAAGGATGAGTTTTCTGAGTTTGTTTTGGGGCTTCTGAAATTGGTTCTCAAAACTTGTTAGATTTAAAGGCATTAATGACTATTTCTAGTAGCAAAGAAGTCACTGATAGTTCATATCATGATGTAGCAACAGAGATATGCAGAACATCATCATTGGACATTCCTAGTCAAATACTTAGGAGAGCAAGGTTCTGGGTGATCATGTATCTGACACCATAATGCATTTTTTTTTTTTGGCCGAACTGACAAGTATGCCTTGGCTCTTTGCTCCTATTTTTGCTGGAAAAAATGGGGAAAGAAAATTATGAGGTCAGAGCTTCAAGTTCCCAGCTCAAGCACTGCATATGTGACCTGAAAATTGCTATGTGTGCCCTGATAAACAAAACAAACAAAAAACCTTATGTCTTATAGTCAGAAAGCTGAGATTGCTGAAAAACAAACCCAGAGTCTCATTCTCCTACTGGCTGAATTATGATGCCAACTGGATTCTCAACCTTGTAAAGGGTCTGGTGTTAAAGCAAGGACATAATTGTGAAGAAATGGGATCCTTAAAATTGGAATGGAGATATGTGATCAGATACTGATGGAGCTTGGCATATTTAGACCCTAAATTCTGTTGAGTTTCGTTGCCAGGAGAAGCAGCCCTTATACCTCCATCTGAGAAGATTAATCCAGCTTTGCCTGAAAACCCTGTAATGGCCTCCCTTAACACAGACGCCTTGAAAGACACTGCTCATTACCTTCAGGACCCACCCCACCACCAGTCTTTGCTTGTAGCCCTATAACTAAAGTCCCAGGGGCCCCAAAAGATAAGGTTCAAAGTGTGACGAGTGAGTAAGTGAACTACACTCCAAAAGAACTACTTGAATTTTCTAATTTATAGAGACAGAAATCCAGGCAATATGTGTGGGAATGGATAATAAGGGTTTGGGATAGTGATGGAAGGAACATACAGTTTGATCAGTCCAAATTTATTGATGTGGGCTCTCTAAGCATAGATTCAGTGTTTCTACTTTAGGAGTTAAAATGTATCTATATAACAGTTTATTTTGTTGGTTGAGTAAAACATGGACCAAAGTGTGGCCTATACTAAATGAAGCTGAAATACCAGAATTGCCTTGGTATAATGTAGAAGGTATCCAAACCTTAGGGAAATTGAAATGTTAGAATGCATTTGTCATGTCAGATTCACCCACCCAATCCAGTAGTGTCCAGAGGACCACAACCATGAGGAATAA
Source organism: Loxodonta africana (assembly GCF_030014295.1). Classification (NCBI taxonomy): domain Eukaryota; kingdom Metazoa; phylum Chordata; class Mammalia; order Proboscidea; family Elephantidae; genus Loxodonta; species Loxodonta africana. Next base: position 118,816,201 of record NC_087369.1, on the reverse strand, counting down.
ATACGTGAAGGGAACTCCAGCATCCTTGAATAGCACTGTAATTGCTCTGCTCTGTAGGTCAGATATTACAGTCAGAACTACTGCCACTAAATTAAGAAACCTAAATGCAATGGAGATGCCTTGGTTATTGAGTGTTGCTATAACAAATATGCCACAAGTGGGTGGCTTTAACAGAAATTTATTTTTTCACAGTTTATGAGGCTGTAAATTCAAATTTAGGACACCAGACCTAGGGGAAGGCTTTCTGGCTCTGCCAGCTCTGAGGAAAGTTCTTGTCTCTTTTCAACTTCTATTCCTTGGTTCCTTGGTGATCTTCATGTGACATGCCATCTGTCTTCCTCCTTCTGTGCTTGCTTTCTTTCTGTGCCTAATTTGCTCTTTTTAGATCTCGAAGATGATTGCCTTAACATACACTCTACACTGATATCATCTCTAACATAGCAAAAAGAAAGTTTTATTCCCAAATGGGATTACAACCACAGGGATAGGGGTTTGGGATTTACAACACATATTTTTGGTGGACATAATTCAGTCCATAACAGGGGGTATTCGATTCTGGGGTGGCAAGAGCTAAGAGGCAGCATTTAATCAGCAAAGACAAGGTAAGTGTGGCTATCATTATGGAGAGCAGAGTCAAAGCAGCAATCAGAATAGTTGAAGTGACAATTGGTTAATGGGTTATGGTGGCCCTAGAAATGAAATAGGAAATCTACTAAATATTTACTTGCTCTGTATAAGTAGAAGAGTTGTAGATCAAGCAAACAGAAGCCTAACTTGAATCACCAAAACAGAGTCATGGCTACTCAATCAAATCTGAGACTTGAGCCAGCCAATATATTCACAACCCCTTAAAAGAAGGGGAGGGAGGACCTCCTTGAGGAAGGACCCCACTACCCTGCCAAAAATTTATACAGTTAATGCTTCTCCCAACCTTCCTCAAAGGTATCTACAGCCTTTTACTAGGGTGACTGTTTGTTGGGGCAGGGGAAATAATCAGGCTTTCTGGGATTACCTAGTATTAGCTTTGCATCTTCTCTGGAAAAAGTTAGTGCATTTTTAGTTGTATGTAGGATAAGTGTATCATGTTAGGTGGAAGCGTGACATTCTTGTCTTTAAACAGTAAGTATGGTTTAAGAAGAATTGTATGGGTCCCAAGTTGACAAGTGGTGGACTATGATAGATAATTTTATGTGCCAATTTGACTAGGCTAGGGAGTACAGTTGTTTGGTCAAACACTGTTTGAGATGCTGTTATGAAGTAGCCGTATGTGACTAAATCACTTGGCCTTAAGTAAAGCAGATTACCCTCCGTTATATGGGTGGGCCTCATCCAATCATTTGAATGCCTTCAAAACAAAAAAAAAGTTGAATGTCTAAGGTGTATTCTGCCTCCAGATAATAAACATCCATTTTTACAGAACTCCTTCAAACTTCACTCTTCCTGTGACCTGACTTACAGAATTTGGCTACAAGCCTGCAAGTATCTCCAACCTGTTGCCTGACTTACAGATTTAAGATTTACCAGCCCCCCACAATCATATTAGCCAACTCCTTAATATTTCTCCCTCTCTGTATCTGTCTCTGTCTATTTCTCTCTATATATAACTCTTTCTCTGTGTCTCTACATCTATATATTTATGTATATATATGTCTGTGTGTGTATATATATATGACTTTTATTTAAATTATTGTACTTTTCAATTCCATTTGGTTCCATTTTATAATTCCATATATTGGTATTCTCCATTTGGCAAGACATCATTCTCATGCATTCCTTTAATTCTTTAGACATGGCTTTCTTTAGTTCTTTGAACATATTTATAATAAACCAAAACACCCCATTGCCATCGAGTGAATTCTGGCTCATAGTGACCCTATAGGACAGAGTAGAGCTGCCCCATAGGGTTTCCAAGGATCCGCTGGTGGATTTGATTGCCAACCTTTTGATTAGCAGCTGAACACTTATCCACTGTGCCACCAGGGCTCCCATATTTATAAAAGTTGATTTAAAATCATTTTCTCATCTGGTCCCCCTCAGGTACAGTTTCTATTGACTGCTTTTTTTACGTGTGTATGGAAACTCTTGTGGTGTAATGGTTAAGAGCTATGGCTGCTAAGCAAAAGGTTGGCAGTCTGAATCCACCAAACAGGCAAACCTTGAAACCCTATGGGGTAGTTTACTCTGTCCTATAGGGTTGCTATGCGTCGAGATCGACTTGACAACAATGGGTTTTGGTATGGGCCATACTTTCTCATTTCTTTGAATGTCTCTTAATTTTTTGTAAAAAACTTGACATTTTATATAACATGGCAACTCTGGTAATCATATATCCTCTCCCTGCCCACGGTTTGTTGTTGCTCTTGTGTGTGTGTGTTTGGTGCTATTGATTTGTAAGCAATCTTTCTGGATAAATTCTCTAAAGTCTGTATCCCCTGTTATCTGAGGTGATTGAAATCTCTGCTTGGTTAGCTAAGTGTTCAGCTAATTATTGGTCAGGGTTTTCCTTTAATGCCTTGAACCAATAAGTTTTTTATACTTACCAAGGGACTTTTTGTTTGTGTTGTGCTGTTCCTTCAATACTCCATCAGGCCTTTTACATCTTTGCCTTAGCCTTAATTTCCTTCTTATATTTTTGTTCAGGATCAGCCAGAGGTGAGTGGTTAGAGCCTCTCAGATCCTTCCTGGGAACATACATAGCCATGTATATTTGCATAGTTTTCTAGATTCCCAAGAATATGTCAGAGTTTTTCAAAACTCCACATAGACATCTTCGTTCCTTTAAATATTTCAGTAGGCTCTTTTTTGCCTCAACACATTTCATGGTCTTAGGAAGCTGTAATGTTAGACAATTGCAACTGATCATTTTCAATAAACACCCTGGAAACAGGGATTTTTCTGTGTAGCAATGCCTAAACTAGGTCAAATAACACCACCACCCTGCGAATGAGGCTTTTCCAGAGGGCTACCCGAAGATCAAATTCTGATAATGTTCTGGAGTTGGGGCCTTTCGAGGAAGTCTAAACCCAGTATTACCCCCCCCCCCAATTAGCTGCAAGACTGCTGTTTTTCATGTCTACCAAGGATCTTGGGGGAAGAGATGAAAGTAGGACAAGTAAAAATGCTATAAACCCTGTTGCTCTTACATAGGTTCGGTAGTTTATATTGAATAAGCCTTCTTAGAACTGTAATACTTTAATTTACATAGTTCTGAAAAAATTGATTATTATGTTTTCAGTATTTTTCTTGCTTTTGTGGAAACTTGCAGAGGTCCTCATTCCATCATTCTGCAAGCCATACCTCTTAGCTGGAATTTTAAACTGAAGTATTGTACTTTATGGAGGAGCCCTGGTGATGCAATGGTTAAGAGTTCAGCTGCTAACCAAAAGGTCAGCAGTTCAAATCCACCAGGTGCTCCTTGAAAAACCTATGGGCAGTTCTGCTCTGTTCTATAGGGTTGCTATGGTTGGATTCGACTCCATGGCAATGGGTTTGGTTTCTCGTTTATTTTTCTTTATATTTTTTCCGTCTTGTTAGATTTATCTCAACTTCCAGGCTACTGAATCTTTTTTACATATTTATTGCACCATGTATTAACTTATCCAATCATACTTGAATGTCCTTATTCCACTCGTTAATTAAATTATTTGACTTACCTTAGGAAAATGTTGATTGGCATGATCATGCAGGGTCCTACTAGAGATTTCCTACTGAAGAATTTTCAGATTTCAGTTATTCATATACTTATCATATCCTCCCCTTATCACACTGTCCTCATTACTACTGCACAAGGATAAATGTCTAAATACATAGTGTGTACAATTTCAGCTGGATCGATAAATTCAATATTTCATTAATATATGATATTAGAGTTGCATGTTTTACACACTTAAGTTATGCAAATACAATTATATAGGTCCTGTGGCAGGATAAAGATTAGAGAATAGATACTTTGAGTAGAATGAACAATTCTGCCTGCCTTTCCACTCAATGAGCATATGTCTTGGAGTGATCGTAAGATGGTACATGTGACTCTGCTGTCCTCTCAGTTGGTCTCAGTTTTAACATTTCTCCTATAATACAAACATCTTGTTATTCTCAATGTGTTTCTTGTGTTTTAAGATACATATTTTTCATGCAGTATGGCCTCTAAATGTAATCCAACTATTTCATCCGGTGCTTAGTGGAAGGCACAGCAATCTGTTCCAGCACGGGAGGGAAAACTGGCTATGTTGGACTCACTGAGAGATAGTATATAGCTCTCAAACCTTGTACTTCCCTAGAATAATTATAGCTATATTCTATTTATGCCTTAAGAGCCAAAATTAAAATCCATTCCTACATTTCCCACCCAGACGCATCTGTGCCAGATAGCAAAACTGGATCATTCCAGGAAAATCTTGCCATGAACAGTGGCAATACCTTCCATTTATTACTTTGTTTATTTCCCAGTTTAGCCCTCAGTGATAGTGAGAAAATATAAGCCACTTGAGAAAGACATAAGGAAATATGTCCCATGGAAATTGTATTTATCTCTCTTTTGTCACTTTGGTACTCTTTCCTGTGAATATATGAGATTTTGTCCTCTTAGCTCAGTTTTAGTAGATGTACCCAAGTATTTCCAGTATTCTATCATTTTTTTATCATTAGGTCACAAATTCATCATGGTGTGCACCAAAAAAAAAAAGGGGGGGATGATTATAAACTAAGCACAAGTTGAATAAATGCCTCTCACTATATATTACAGCATATTTGACAACCCAGAGGCAGAGTAGAGCTTGTGTAATGACCTTGATCATAAAAGTTCAGTGATAATTATTCTGTCCAATGTGGCTCTCTAATCTTTGCTTAAAAGCTGCAGGTAAGCAGGTATACAGTTTCTAAAGAGTAAACTACCAAGAGTCACACTGTCAGGAACAAATATTTATGGAAATTAAGTAAGTCTGTTGACTGAAATAATTCCCTTTCATATTTTTGCTTTTTTGGTAGAAGCATTTGGCATCTTTAAAAAATATATAGGCAAGGTGTGGGTTACTCTTTGTCTCTGGAGAAATGTTGTCAGAGTATGGTACTCATACTGCCTAACTCAGAATTACCTAGAGAGCTTGTTAAAAATTGTAGATTTCCTAACCACACTGCCTCTCTACCAGTTTCTGAGCTATCCCATGTCTTAGTCTGGATTCCCTAAAGGAACAAAACCAGCAAGATGTATAGATATGTGAGTGTGTGTGTGTGTATATATATATATATATATATGTATACACAGAGAGAGAGAGAGAGAGAGAGAGGAGCCCTGGTGGCACAGTGGTTAAACGCTTGGCTGCTAACCAAAAGGTCGGTGGTTCAAACCCACCAGCTACTCCATGGAAGAAAAATATAGTAGTCTGCTCCCATAAAGATTACAGCCTTGGAAACCCTAAGGAGCAGTTCTACTCTGTCCTATAGGGTCACTAGAGTCAGAATCCACTTGACAGTGGGTGGGGAGAGAAAGATTTACTTCAAGGAAATGGCTCTCATAATTACAGGGGCAGGCAAGTTCCAATTCCATAGGTAAGGTGGCAGGCTGAAGACCTCTGCTGATTCCCGGGATTGCAGGGGCTGGTGAATCCAAAATCTGCAGGTTAGGAAGCAGGCCGGAGACTTCTGAAGGTTTAAGTCCCAGGAAACCGAGGTCAGGTGTAGAGAAGAGTGCAGGAGATAGAGAGCATTTTGCCAGAACATCCATTTACATACTGGAGGAGGCAGGTCACACCCTCAGGAGGAAACTTTCCTTTCAACTGATTGGCTGATTACATTGGATCACATCATGGAAGGTGGTTACTTTGTTTTACATTATAAAAGGACAACCAGTCCATCATCTGCCAAACCACTGAGAATCATAGCCTGGCCAAGTTGACATACAACATTAACTATCACATGCCTGATAATTCTGATAAAAACTACATTTTGCACAGGTACCCCCAGATAATTTTTATATAAATTATAGTTTGAAAACCACTATTCTAAGCATTGTGGGCATCTCAGGGAGTAAAGCTAGTTTGTTGAGTAAAGTATTGGAAAGGCTTTATTTTCCCCCACTTTGTTTTTCCTAATGCTATTCTTTACCTTGTTAACAATGAAGGTTTATTTTTCTCCCTTTGTTTTTTTTTTGAAGTCCATATCTTTGCCATTTCAAGTTTGGAACAGTTTCAGCCTTCTTATTAGCGGGCAAACAAAACTATTCAATCACCCTGTGGTGAGGCTCAGAGAGTCTGCTCAGTGGGAAATGTTCCACCTTTGCATGAGAATTCTGACATCTGGTCTCCAGGTTTAGGTTTAAGAATAGTTCCTCCTGAACTTGGTTCAGGGAAGGATTGTGTTCTGGCTGCAGGGCCACTTATTGATTTCAAAAATGTGTGGCTTACTTTCCAAAAGAGGCTGTTACTGAGTTTTTGAGTTCCTTTATTTTAACATGAAGAGGAACTGGAGAGGGAATTGTTTGGAAACATTTTGTCCCACTAGCTCTTTTATCTCCATCAGCTATTCAGATAATCAATGCAACCCTGTCATCATTTGAGGGAAATGTTTGTTTCACTAGAGACCTGTCCAGGTGTGAGAAGTTAACTTTCTCTGTTAGAGGGTTACTGATGGGTCACTGAACGCCTTAGGTGCAACATGTTTATGGCTTTTAGGAAAGTTTTCCTGATTCTGAACACTGATGTTCAATATCTTAATGTTTCTCTGAAATGCAAAATTGGTACATGTTGTAGTATAGGCAATAAGATGATTTCTCTATTAGAAATTTAGTCCATCTGTCATGGTACTGTTCAGAGGAAGAAAAATGCAGAATTCTAGGATGGAAAGTTTATTGATAAATTAGTTTACTGGCCATCTTAGGTTTATTTGAAGGACCATCTAGTGCGAACTGTCCACATACACTTCTTGATTCTCTTTTGTCCTCTTCCTACTTCTCAATCCCTTTTGTTTTAAACCCATTTTTTTTTTGATGTTCTTCATGTCTTTCCTGACTGAGGCCTGCCATTGGTATTCAGAAAAATCTAACAGTATTACTTATAGCCTAATCTAGTTCACTTTTTCTGCATACAGGACTGCACCAAGACTTTTATGAAGATATCGAAACGTAGCAAGAAATACTCAGGCTGTTAGGCCAACACACTTGGTTTCAAAATCTGTCTACATAAATAGCTATGTGACCTTGGACATGGTTCTCAACCTATCAAAGCCTACTTTTTTTTCATGTGTAAAGTAGGACTCAGAATTCCTGTATCACAGCATACATTAAAGTGTACCTCCAGTCATGGCAGGCACTCGGGATTAAACTGATTAATCCTTGGAAGAATTAATTACTTAGTCCTCTATATGAAGAGATATTATTTATAAAGCTAGGAGTGGAATACCAAACAACCAAACCAAACCCAGTGCCGTCGAGTCGATTCCGACTCATAGCAACCCTATAGGACAGAGTAGAACTGCCCCCACGGAGTTTCCATGGAGGGCCTGGTGGATTCGAACTGCTGACCCTCTGGTTAGCAGCCGTTGCACTTAACCACTAAGCCAGCAGGGTTTCCAGGAGTGGAATAGATGTTACAAAATGTCTTCTGTGGTTGGTAAGGATTGAGTAAGATATCACAGTCAAAGTGGCATGTGTGGCATTTTTTATGTGGTTGCCAAATACAGATTAGCAGAAAAAATGGTACTGGTAATAAGATCAATCATTCTGAATTTTCCAAGATAGAGGATTTGACATGAGGACTGTCATCCTGTCTCATAAAAAAAAATGAAGTAAATTATAACATATTTGTATACAAATTGTATTCCCTGGAAGTACACCAATACATCCTTTATTAGATTCCCAAGTATGATTTTGGATTGGGTAATGTGATTACCTTAGTTCCTGGGGCTCATCCAAAATTTGCCTAGGGCTTTCTTGCCTGCTACAGCAGTCTCCAATCCCCAGAGGCAGAAAAATGGTATAAGAGATAGTGAGCTGGAGTTTAGTCTCAAAGAAGAGGTCAGATATCAATCGAATTTGGGTACACATCCAGAGCCCCATTCTGATATGACATTGAAATGCCTCTAAGTGAGCCTTCTTCTCTGGCATTTAAGTTAAGTTGTTGTTGTTAGGTGCTATCAAGTTGGTTCCAACTCATAATGACACTACGTACAGCAGAATGAAATACTGCCCAATCCTGTGCCATCCTTATGATGGTTGTTAAGCTTGAGTCCATTGTTGGAACCACTGTGTCAACTCCATCTCGTTGAGGGTCTTCCTCTTTTTTGTTGACCCCTCTACTTGACCAAGCACGATGTCCTTCTCCAGGGACTAATCCCTCCTGATAACATGTCCAAAATGTGTGACACTAAGTCTCCTCATCCTTGCTTCTAAGGAGCATTCTGGCTGTATTTCTTCCAAGACAGATTTGTTCGCTCTTTTGACAGTTCATGGTATATTCAACATGCTTCACCAACATCATAATTCAAAGACCAATTCTTCTTCGATCTTCCTTACTCATTGCCCAGCTTTTGCATGCACGTGAGAAGATCAAAAACACCATGGCTTCGGTCAGGTGCACCTTAGCCCTTAAAGTGACTTTTTTTTGCCTTTTAACACTTAAAAGAGGTCTTTTTGCAGCAGATTTGCCCAATGCAATGCATCATTTTTTTCATGACTGCTGCTTTCATGGGTGTTGATTGTGGAGCCAAGTAAAATGAAATCCTTGACAACTTCAATCTTTTCTCTGTTTATCATGATGTTGCTTATTGGTCTAGTTGTGAGGATTTTTTGTTTCATGTTGAGGCGTAATCCATATTGAAGGCTGTGGCCTTTCATATTCACCAGTAAGTGCTTCAAATTCTCTTCACTTTCAGCAAGCAAGGCTGTGTCATCTGCATTAAGCAGGTTGTTTATGAGTCTTCCTTCAATCCTGATGCCCTGTTCTTCTTCATATAGTCCAGTTTCTTGGATTATTTGCTTAGCATACAGATTGAATAAGTATGAGTTGCTGGGAAGGCAAAAAAACACACACACACACATACATTTTTTATTATGACTAAACATTAAAACTTTTTTAAGCTGTGTTTTGTTGTTTGATAGCCAGATTGCTGATTAGAGAGGTATGTGGAGCTAAGATGAGTAAATTACCATTTACTTTCCCTTCCTCTTTCGTCCTTTAATTCTTTATATCACTGACTACCATCTTGGGCACACAGAGTGGATAGGACAAATATAAGAGCTGGGCTCTCTGAAGCTCCAGTGAGAAGCAGTTAATATCTGTATGGGAACATGGGCCAAGAAAGAGGCCCATAGAACTATGTGAGCATTTAACATGGAAAATTAGGACACAAGGAAAAGCTGACAATATGTTATGATGTTTTCTTTTATAATTTAATAAAATATGAACATAACCTGCAAAAATAAAACCATTTAAATTAGTAAAGTCCATTCATTCTCTCTTTTCCTTGTAACATCTGTGCTTACATCCAAAATGTTACCAAGTAGGAAAGGATGAGACCATATATTATTAAGTTCTTATGAGGTCAAGTAAAATAGCCTATCTGAATAACAAGAATTTTATATTGTTATGAAAATTCAGACACCTGTGACTGATTTTAGATACTCAGCTGAATAAAGAAGAAAACAGCAATAAAAATTAAACAAATGAATGCCTTAAACATACAACACATATTTTATCATTTTTTTCTCAAGTTAGAGAAAGTTAAAAAGGCAAAAGAGCAAAGATTACATTGGTTTTTTTATCCATTAGTTTGCAGGAGGAAAAGGGCCCCTGTTTTTATATGACCTTATATTGATTTTGTTCCTCACATAAAAGTTCATAACCTCTCCTCCCTCTATTTTTCCCCCGAAGAAGTGCCCCCCTCTGGCAATCTTGTTTTCTCATTAAAGGTTCCTTTCAAAGGAAAAAAAAATCCCTGATGATCACAAAGGATGATAGAAGATGGCCTGTCCTTTTTATGTGAGGAAAAATAATCTACTTGCAAAATAATTGGGAAGTTCAACCAAAAGGTGAATTTCACCTGAGCATAAGAGGAAATATCAAGAGCTAGTACAAAAAAGAATTACATTATACCAAAGAAGAAGAAGGAGTCTAGGAATTCTCAATGACTTATATTTTTTCATAAATGCTTTAGACTTATGACAAGACAATGTCAACCATGTATGTAGGATAGGTACAAAAAAAAATCTAGATCCATCTATACCCCCTGAAATATCATATCTGTACTTTGATATCAGCTGAATGTGGATACCTGGGTGGGACTTTAAAATGTAGTTATTTTATATCTGACAACAATAAGTTGTGTTCGACTGAGGGATATGGGAATCAATTTCCAACTCAATTGAAATAAACGTGCTCTTTATTCTATATCTTCATTACAGAAAAACATAAACCTGGAAATGATCTTTGCAAAAAACTCTAGTGATTAAAAATTTTCAGGCAGATAAATCCATGATGATGGTTATAATCACTGTACTATCTACCAAATAGCTATGTGCTCACCTAACATGAATGGTTATTGTAGGAGTTTCTGCTCCTTATCTAGATCTTCAAATTTTTTGTGCTTCCTGCCCCTGTTAAATAAATTTTTAGAGCTATAACTGAGGAAGCCTTGTTATGGACTAAATTGTGCCCCACCCAAAAAAATTATGTTTAAGTTCTAACCCCTGCAAATACGATCCTGTATGGAAATAAGAGTCTTCTTTTGTTTGGAAACCCTTGTGGCCTAGTGGTTAAATGCTATGGCTGCTAACCAAAAGTTTGTCAGTTCCATTCCGCCAGACACTTCTTGGAAACTCTATGGGGCAGTTCTACTCTGTACTATAGGGTCGCTATGAGTCGGAATCCACAGCAGCGGGTATCAGGTATTTGTTATGTTAATGAACCTGGCAGAGAAGTTGGTGTTGTTGCCCTGCGGTTGACTCTGACTGATGGTGATTCCACGTACAACAGAATGAAACACTGCCTGGTCTTCCGCCATCTTCACAGTAACTAATATGCTTGAGTCCATTGCTACAACCACTGTGTATTTTAAGTGACTTCCAACCTTAGGAGCTTACCTTCTGGAACTATATCAGCCAATCTTCTATTGTGATCTATAGGGTTTTCACTGACAGATTTTTGGAAGTAGATCACCAGGCCTTTCTTAGTCTGGAAGCCCTGCTGAAAGCTGACTACCATGGATGATCTTGCTGGGTATTTGAAATACTGGTGGCATAACTCCCAGCATCGTAGCAACATGTAAGCCACCACAGTATGCCAAACTCACAGACCAGTGGTGGTACTGGAGTAGGGTGAACCCTAAATCTAACCCTTCTGAGTGGTGCTTGCCAGGGGCAGGAGAATTTGGCAAAATTTGGAAAATTTGGCAACAATTATTGGTGTGGTTGCATAACATGATTAATGTAATTGATATCATTAAGTTGTACATGTGAACAACGTTGAATTGGCAAATGAAGCATTATATATATATCCTTATAACAATAAAAAGAGTAGAACTGACACAGTTACACAGAGGAGGAAGATGCATCGACAAGCCGAGGAACACCGAATATTGCAGGCAGCTACTAGAAGCTGAAAGAGACAAAAAAGTACCTTCCCCTAGAGCCAATGCAGTGACTCCCTAGCCTCCAACACGGTGAGACAATAAATTCTTGTTCTTTAAAACCACCCATTTGTGATATTTTTATTATGGCAACCTTAGGAAATGAAAACAGGCCCCAAGTAAAACCCACAGCCATTCTTTCATTAAAAAAATATTATTGACCACCTACTATGTAAACAAAGGTCCCTGGGTAGTGCAAACGGTTTGCAGTGGTCTACTAGCCTTAAGGTTGGGAGTTCAAATCCACCCAGTGGAGTCATGGAAGAAAGTCCTGGTGATCTTCTTGTGAAGATAACAGCCAAGAAAATCCTATGGAGCAGTTCTACTTTGTAACACATGGAGTCACCATGAGCTGGAATCAACTTGACAGCAATGTTTTTTTTGTTTTGGTTTTTTGTTAACTGTGTAAGAACTACTGTGCTAAGCACTGTGGATATAATGGAAAACAGAAAAAAGGGAAAGAATAAAGGGAGGGAGGGAGGGAGGAAAGAGGAAGGGTGGAAGGAAAAAAGGAAAAGAGGGAGGAAAGGAACAAAGGGAAGACTCTGCCCTCATGGAGCTTGCAGGCAAGTGGGGGAGAGAGTAAGAAAAAAAAATAGTAATATATGCAAATTACCAAATGTGAGAAATTAAAAGAAAATGTACATCATTTAGTGACAGCATATAATAAAAACCAACCAAACCAAACCCAGTGCTGTTGAGTCGATATTGACTCATAGCAACCCTATAGGACAGAACAGAACTGCCCCATAGAGTTTCCAAGGAGCGCTTGGTGGATTTGAACTGCCGACCTTTTAGGTTGGCAGCCGTAGCACTTAACCACTATGCAACCAGGGTTTCCTAGCATATAATAAAAAAAAAATTTAAATTCATTAGCGAGATTAGGGAAGACTTTGCTGAGGATGTGACAGTTGAGCAAAGATGAAAAGCATCAACAATAAAGGCTAGAAAAGGACGTTTCTGGATTTTGTTTCTATTCTGTTTTTCAGTCTGAATTCCTATCCTTACAGTCTGGGATGGACCAGCCAAGAACCATAATGGTAATCTTTATCTGCCTTTTCTGAAGCCTTCTTCAGAGCCAGAGCCTGCTCTAAACTGCCTGCATTGGCTTCCTTTTCTCCGTGCCACTCTGCCTTCCCCCAAGTTTTAGAGATCCAAAGACACCTACTCAAAAGGAGCTTACTCCTGATCCTAAATGTATATGTCCTTACATAATGATTTGAGGTGGAGAAGGAGAAAAGAAGGAATAAAGGGAGAAGCCTTTTATAGCCCTTTCATTCCTCCACCAAAATGTGATAATCCTTGATATCTGAAACAAGTCTTCCTTTCAAGAATTTAGTTGGAATTCCTCCCTCCCTCCCTCCTTCTCTTTCTTCTTTCTTTCTCTCCCTCTCTACCCACCTTTCCTTTTGTCCCTCTCCCTCTCTCCCCCTCTCCTTTTTTCTAACCTTACTAAGATACAATCTCCCATAAACCAATTGTTTTCTTGATAGTCCAGGCTTACTAAACCATCACTGAGGCATTTGTGGTTCAGTTTTAGAATTTTTGCCTTCCGTGCTGAAGACCTACATTTGATTCCCAGCCAATGCACCTCTTGTGCAGCCACCACCTACCTGTCAGTGGAGGCTTGAGCGTTGCTATGATGCTGAACAGATTTCAGCAGAGCTTCCAGACTAAGATGGACTAGGAAGAATGTTCTGGTGATCTACTTCAGAAAAATCAGTCAGTAAAAACCCTATAGACTACAGCGGTCTGATCCACAGCTGATTATAGGATGGCAAAGGACGGGGCATGGTTTCATTCTGTTGTGCATAGGATTGTGATGAGTCAGGAACCAGCTTGATGGCAGCTAACAACAATAACCACAATAAGCACAAACATACATATTATATATAGCAACAAATATATGTTTTGAGCTCAATTATCTAGATACCGAGGCTTAAAATCACTTTTTCCTAATACATTTAAATACTTTGGTTTTTTTATGTCCAAAGATATTTTGGCTTCTCCTTCCTTAGAGGATGTTTGTGAAAAAATGCAGGCTAGATTATTTTCATCAATATAAACCATGCTTAGTATTGATCAGTATTCTTTTTAAGAGGTTTATTTCGTTTTGTTATTACTTTCTAAAAACTTTTTCGGATGCAAAAAAATCTATAATTTTTCTAAGAGTCATTTTCTATTCTTTTGACTCTTGAAGATGTATATTTGAAAACAAGATCAAGAATGGGGCTGCAATAGTCAATTTCTTAAATAACCTAATATAAAGTCAATGAGAGCCTACATTTTTAAATTCATCTAGTTTATTTAAGTAATTTTCCCATCAAGATCTAGCCATTCTTAATCCAGTCTTCTGAATTTCATTTCCCTACTAGACCTGTCAAGGACCCCATTCATTATTTCCCTCATTCAGTATGCATTAGATACTCTTCTTTATGTTCCATTTATAATGTGTCTCACTTTGACTATTCAAATGTACATAAGCTAGGTGTTTCTTATACTTGCGTAAATGATCTATTTTTTATTTTCTATGCTTTCCTATTTGTATTTTATTTCTTTACATCAATTTTTACCAATTATATTTTCATTTTGTATTTTTCTGGTTGTATTATTATTATTACTATGTATAGACTTCTCTACCACTTAGAATCATCTCTTTATCTGAAAATTGTCCCTTCAATGATAGGGTGGTTTATAATGGAGAATATGAAAGTAATATGAATATCAAATATAAGTTTAAGTTTCAGTAAATTATGAAATTTTCACTCAGTGGGATACCACGTAGCAATTAAAATGATCATTGCGAACAGTTTATAAAAACAGTGAATGCTTATGTTATAAGGATAATAGGAAAAGACAAGCTATGTGATTTGATATTCAATATTTTATGGACTTGCAGAAGCAAAACAAAACACTTTGCATAGCAAAAAAAAATACTAAAAGCAAATACATAAAAGAAACGGTGATTATTTCTGGGTAATGGGACTTTGTAGGCAACGTTTTGTTTTTCAGTTTTCTAGAACGAATGCATTGTTTTTTTTTGCTCCTGCCTGAAACTATTTTTCTTTTTGATTGTACATTAGATGACAGTTTACAGAACAAACTAGTTTCTCATTAAACAGTTAGCACCCATATTGTTTTATGACATTGGTTAACAACCCCATGACATGTCAACACTCTCCCTTCTCAAACTTGGGTTCCCTATTACCAGCTTTCCTATCCTCTCCTGCCTTCTAGTCCCTGTCCCAGGGCTGGTGTGCCCTTTGAGTTTCATTTTGTTTTATGGGCATGTCTACTCTTTGGCTGAAGGGTGAACTTCAGGAGTGACTTCATTACTGAGCTGAAAGGGTGTCCGGGGGCCATACTCTCAGGGTTTCTCCAGACTGTCAGTCCAGCAAGGCTGGCCTTTCTTTTTGAGTTAGAATTTTGTTCTACATTTTTCTCCAGCTCTGTTCGGGACACTCTACTGTGAGCCCTGTCAGAGCAGTCAGTGGTGGTAGCTGGGCACCATCTAGTTGTACTGGACTCAGTCTGATGGACTCCGTGGTAGATGTGGTCCATTAGTCCTTTGGACTAATCTTATCCTTGTATCTTTAGTTTTCTTCATTTTTCCTTGATTCTTAAGGGGTTAGACCAGTGGAGTATCCTGCATGGCTGCTCACAGGCTTTTAAGACCCCAGACGCTACTCACCAAAGTAGAGTGTAAAACATTTTCTTTATAAACTGTGTTATGCCAATTGAGCTAGATGTTCTCTAAGACCATGGTCCTCACAGCCATTCAGTCCCTCAGGGATATTGGATGTGTCTAAGGAGCTTCCAGCAACCCTGGTGGCATAGTGGTTAAGTTCTACAGCTGCTAACCAAAAGGTCAGCAGTTCGAATCTACCAGGTGCTCCTTGGAAACTCTATGGGACAGTTATGTTCTGTCCTATAGGATCGCTTTGAGTCGAAATTGACTCGGCGGCAACAGGTTTGGTTTTTGGTTTAGGGAGCTTCCATGACCTTGCCTTGTATAAGTTGTGCTGGCTTCCCCAGTATTGTGTACTGTCTTACCCTTCACCAAAGTTACCACTTATCTATTGTCTAGTGTTTTTCCACCCTCACTGCTCCCCTCCCTCCTAACCATAAAAGATTGTTTCTTTCTGTGTGTAAACCTTTTCATGAGTTTTTAGAGTAGTGGTCTCATACAATATTTGTCCTTTTGTGATTTTCTTATTTCACTCAGCATAATACCCTACAGATTCATCCATATTATGAGACAGTTCACAGATTCATCATTGTTCTTTATCGTTGCATAATACTTTATTGTGTATATTACCACGGTTAGTTTATCCATTCACCTGTTGATGACCATCTAAGTTGTTTCTGTCTTTTTACTGTTGTGAACGATGCTTCAGTGAACATGGGTGT
This sequence comes from Loxodonta africana, assembly GCF_030014295.1. NCBI lineage: Eukaryota > Metazoa > Chordata > Mammalia > Proboscidea > Elephantidae > Loxodonta > Loxodonta africana. Next base: position 118,800,175 of record NC_087369.1, on the reverse strand, counting down.
ACATATATCTATTCGTGTGACGATCCTTATTTCTCTAGGATATTGAATACCTTTTTTTTAATAACAATTAATGTTCCTATCTATCTTATCTAAAGATGGGATTTACTGATCAAGGCTTTATAAATATAGATTTAAAAATGGCAAATTTATTATTTTACCATGGAACATTGCGGTAGGTAGCTTATAAGATGGCACCCAAAGATCCCCAGCTCCTGATATTTATGTCCTTGTGTAATCACCTGCCTTTGAATGTATGCTGGACCTAACGACTTGCTTCTAATAAACAGAATACAGCAAAAGTGATGGAATATCACATCTGAGATTAGGTTTAAAAACCAGGGCTTTGGTCTGGCTCATGCTTGTTCTCTGGCTCTCTCTTGCTTTTTCAGACTTATGAAGTCACTGCCCATGTTGTTAGGCATTCTATAGAGAGGCCCACATGGCAAGGAACTGAGGATGTCCTCTGACTAACAGCCAGTGATGAGAAAAGGTCCAAAGTCAAACAGCCAATGAGGAACTGAACCCTGCCAACAACTACATGAATAAGCTTGGAAGAAGATCCTTCCCCAATATGGGTTTCATATGGAATTCCAGTCCTTACATACACCTTAATTTCAGCTTTATGAGAGAATGAGATGAAGGAGCCAATCTGTACCTGGACTCCTGACCCACCATACTATAAATATTTGTTGTGTTAAACTGCAATAGCTAACTTATACAGATATTTTCTGTCACTTCTAAACACTTTAGATTTTTGTCTCATCCAAATGCTCTCTAAACAAAAATTATGGTTAAAAGATGAACCAAGCAAGGATAAAAATGGGGAAATATAAAGCTGCAGCATTGATTAAATGAAAATGTGTAGGCAAAGATAATTATAATCTTCCCAGAGAAATGGTTGTTGTCTTCAACATTTGGGCACGTTATGAATAATTAAGACAAGGACTGCCATGGAAACAACCGTGACTATAAAGATAGCAATGGATGAGACAGAGAAAATGCTGTCACATTGAAGAAAGAGGGGGAAAATCACATGACTCATGGGTGACGTCTTTGGAGAAGGGAATCTCTCTTTACTCTTACCTTTGTGTAAGCACACAAACAAAAAAACCTGTTTCTAATTCTAACTCATGGCGATTCCATATGTTACTGCTCCGTAGGGTGTTCTAGGCTGTAATCTGCACAGAAGCAGATCTCCAGGGCTCTCTCCTGTTGCATTGCTGTGTTGCTGTGTGGGTTCAAAACACCAATGTTTAGGTTACTAGTTGAATGCAAACAATTTGTACCACCCAGGGACCTTACCTTTGCATACTCAGTACTAAAATTTACTCAAAGACAATAAGTAATAACAAGTTTTTAATAGGAACCCCCAAAACCTTATCCTTTTGACCCATCTTTGGGGGCAAAGATAATGGTCAATTTCATCACGTTACAGACCAATACACTATTATCCTTAAAAAAAAAAAATTTACTCAGGTACTAAAATTTACTCAAAGACAATAAGTAATAACAAGTTTTTAATAGGAACCCCCAAAACCTTATCCTTTTGACCCATCTTTGGGGGCAAAGATAATGGTCAATTTCATCACGTTACAGACCAATACACTATTATCCTTAAAAAAAAAAAAATTTATCCTTAGGTAATATTAATTCAGTTTATTGATGGCCTGTATATTGGAATCTTTCACAATGGTAAAAAAAAATAGAGCTTTTATGAGTCAGTATAGATTAATCTTACAAATATAAAATTCAACTTATAATCAAATTATAGAAGAAAACATAAAGAATGATGAACTTTATATAAAATTTTAAATACTATGCATTTCAATGTGTACTATACTTTGTGTAGCAAGATAAAGATGTAGTAAATATTTGAGTAAACTCATGGAAATAATGCACACCAAATACAGGATAATGGTTATTTGTTAGGGGTTAGAAAGCTAATGCATTAAGAGAAGGTTGCCTTGGAAATTTGCAATAGGAAAAAAAATTATTTTTACAATCACAGCACTGGCAGTAACCTTTTCAAACAAGCATTCAAACGTTGTGTCATCAATAGTAGCAAAACCTAACTTTGCATATATAATACAATATGAAGCACACAGCATAATTTGTAATTTTTCAACAAAATATTTAATCTGATTTGAACCCAGTCTTTATAACTAACTTCCTGTTTAGAGTAAATGCAAGGGATAGAGGTCCAAGTTAAACAACATCATGAAAAAACACTCAGAAAAATCCAGAATGGGGGTATTCTACATGACAACTGTCCTGATGTTTTTAAAAATTTATTGCCACAAAAGATAAAAGGTGAGATAACTTTTCTAGATTAAATGAATTAAAATCTATTAACTTTATATATATAGGAAAAGAACCATTTGTTGCCGAGTCAGTTCTGACTCATAGCAACCAGATAGGACAGAGTAGAATTGTCCCATAGAGCTTCCAAGGAGCAGCTGGTGGATCACAACTGCCGAACTTTGGTTAGCAGACAAATGCTTTAACCATTGTGCCACCGGGGCCCCATTAAATTTATATAGATTCTGTTTTTTAAAAAAGGTATTTATGAAAGATACCTGTGCAATTCGTACAGAGAGATACAGATGAAGCAAGTGTGACAATATATCATCAATGCTGATTTTAGGTGCTGACGAGTCCTTCCAACTCATAGCCACCCTACGTGCGACAGAATTAAACACTACCCAGTGCTGCACCATCTTCACAATCATTGTTATGTTTGAAACCATTGTTGCAGCCACTATGCCAGTCCATCTCATTGATGGTCTTCATCTTTTTTACTGACCTATTTTTTTTTATTATTATACCAAGCATGATATCCTTCTCCAGGGATAGTAAGTGAGAAGAAGATTCACCATTCTCTCTTCTAAGGAGCATTCTGGTTGTATTTCTTCCAAGACAGTTTTGTTTGTTCTTCTGACAGTCCATAGTATATTCAATATTCTTCGCCAAAATCATAATTCAAAGGTGTTAATTCTTCTTCAGTCTTCCTTATTCATCATCCAGCTTTCCCATGCAAATGAGGCGATTGAAAATATCATAGCTTGGGTAAGGCATCTTAGTCCTCAAATTGAAATCTTTGCTTTTTAACACTTTAACGAGGTCTTTTCCCAATGCAATATGTCATTTGATTTCTTGAAGGCTGTTTCCATGGGCATTGATTGTGGATCCAAGTAAAATGCAATCCTTGACACTTCAGTCTTTTCTCCGTTTATCATGACGTTGCTTATTTGTCCAGTTGTGAGTATTTTTGTTTCCTTTATGTTGAGGTGTAATCCATACTGAAGGCTGTAGTCTTTGATCTTCATCATTAAGTGCTTTACGTTTCACTTCACTTTCAGCAAGAGAAGTTGTGTCATCTGCATAACACAGTTTAATGTGTCTTCCTCCAATCTTGATGCTGCATTCCTCTTCATATTGTCCAGCTTCTCAGATTATTTGCTCAACATACAGATTGAATAAATATGGTGAAAGGATACTACCCTCAAACACACCTTTCCTGATTTTGAAACATACAATATCCTCTTGTTCTGTTTGAACAACTACCTCTTGGTCTATATACAGGCTTCTCATGAACACAATTAAGTCCCATTCTTCTCAATGTTACCATAATTTGTTATGATCCACACAATCGAATGCCTTTGCATAGTGAATAAAACACAGGTAAACATATTTCTGGTATTCTCTGTTTTCAGCCAAGATCCATCTGACATCAGAAATGATACCCTTTTTTCCACATCCTCTTCTGAATTTGGCTTGAATTTCTTTCAGTTCCCTGTCAATGTACTGCTGCAACAATTTTTTAAGTATCTTCAGCATAATTTTAATTGCATGTGATATTAATGATATTGTTTGATAATTTCTGCATTCCATTTGATCACCTCTCTTTGGCAGAGGCATACATATGGGTCTCTTCCAGTTGGTTGGCCAGGTAGCTGTCTTCCCAATTTCTTGGCATAGACAAGTGAGTACCTCCACCACTGCATCCTTTTGTTGAAATATCTTAATTGGTATTCAGTCAATTCCTGGGATCTTGTTTTTTGCCAATATCTTCAGTGCAGTTTGGACCTCTTCCTTCAATATCATCAGTTCTTGGTCATATGCTACCTCTTGAAATTGTTGAACGTCAATCAAATCTCTTTGGTACAGTGACTCTGTGTATTCCTTCCATCTTCTTTTGATGCTTCTTGTGTGGTTCAATATTTTTGTCCATAGAATTCTTCAATATTGCAACTCAAGGCTTGAATTTTTTCTTCAGTTCTTTCATCTTGAGAAATGCCGAATGTGTTCTTCCATTTTTGTTTTCTAACTTCAGATCTTTGCACATGTCATTATAATACTTTGTCTTCTCAAGCCTCCCTTTGAAATCTTCTGTTCAGTTCTTTTACTTCATCATTCCTTCCTTTTCCATTAGCTACTCTACATTTAAGAGCCGAAAAAAAAGTCCAAAATAGATTTCAGAAAGTATTACCAATAGAGAGTGGTTATATGGTTGAACACCATATATAGTCTCATGAGTAGAAGATGGATTATTCATTTAGTGACTGTTACTGAGATAACTGATTTTCCCTTTAGAAAAAATAATTTCTTACTTCACACCAACTGTTTAGAAGAAAATATAGAAGAATTACATTAATTTCCTCAGGATAGGGAAAAATTTCTTAAACTTCTTCCAAAAGGCAAACCATAAAGGAAAATAAATACAAACAGACTGTATTAAAAGCTCTGGTACATTAAAAGACAACTGTGTTACCCTTAATTCTCAGGAAATCAGCACATGAGACCAAAGTTTTTGTGTAACTAGTTCATTGGGATGTGTGATTTCAGGGAGAAGGAAGAAGGGATAAGGAATACAAAGGAGAAAAGGTGGGCCAGTCAAAACAGGGATGCATTATCAAGTTGACGGCATCTACAGAACACTGGTTGTTTCAACACACAGGGCTGATTATTCATATGCAACATATGGGAGCACTGCCTGTTTAGAGGATGGAAGGATATAGGATTTACCTACTAGCTTCCACCTCTGAGAGTCAAAAATTTTCCCCATGGGACATTTACTTCTTTGTACTTCCAGATTGTGCACACATGAGATCTAAATGGTTTCTTTCAGTGTCTCGTGGCCACCTCAGCAAGAGAAAAGCTGTGTGATGAAAGAAAGAAGTATACAGTATGGGCATGAGGTAAGGTGCTGTCAGACTGTATCTGCGTAAAACTGGTTCAATCTTGCACAATAATGGTATTCATATCAGCGGCAGGAATAAGAGACAGCTGAAACCAAGAGAAAATGAAGATGTGCATAAAAAGTGTTTGATACAATCTACCCCTTGCACCTGAACACAAAATACAGGATAGTGATTACATCTAGAAAAGGAAGTAAGGATAACAAATTCAGGAGACTGGGAAGCTATACAGTAGTCTTAAACTGTATGTGTAATATTTGATTGCTTTAAAATTATATGTAAAGCAAATAAAGTGTTAAGATTTGATGACGCTTGGTAGTAAATAGATGAGTATTTATTGTACTATTTTGTGTACTACTCTATAACATTTAATACAAAATATTTCATTATAAAAATTTTAGAAGAGTGGATAATATTTAAAGAGGTAAATAACCTACTGTAAGTTCTTTGTGTTTCAAATTATTGTGGTTAAACATAACCCTGTTCTTATGTTTAGGCTTTTATTAAAATATTCTTTTCTAACATTCCCTCAATCTTATTTTGGAGAGATAATTATTGTATTGGTATTTCTTTATACAACTTAATGCCAACTGGGCATTTAAAACCCTGTGGTCAACATGGTGCCTTAGACAGATGTATCATGCTGTCCCTCTGCAGCAAAGACCCAAAAAATTAAGTAAAACAGATACAAACATCAATCCTGGAATCCTAAACATCAAGTGAAGGAATAAAGAACTAGATCAAACACTGAATGGAAGAAGAACCTGAAGAAAAACAGAGAACAAGGAGAGATACAGAGTGGAGGTCCCCTGCCAACTAACAAAGCACAGCTTTGTCATCTTGAAGCACAGCCAGAAATGGTTCTGGTCAGGGAGTACAGGAAGGCAACTTCATGGAGATCCCAACAGGAAACAGCACACACTAACCAGAAGAAGACACTTTCCCACCCTTCACCCTTTTACCCTGTATGCCATCCCCACAGCTCCCCAACAGGCCACACTGTGCCCTTCAGCTAGAAAGTCACTGATCCACCGTCACCCCAGGTCCACTCTGCCCCCACCTGTAGGCTCCTGCTATGACATTTTTTCTTTCCTCCTTTTCTTTCTCCCTCCTACCTAGCCCCATAAGCAATCCCTACTTCCTGACAGGCCATGCTGCATCACTCAGCTGGTGAGCCACCACCCCATCATCACCCCAAGTCTGCCCTGCCCCACCTGCTGGCTCCTGCCACACCTTTTTTCTTTTTTTTAACCTTTCTTCCTTTTCTTTATGCCTCCCACCTAGCCCTGTACAACATCTCTACCCCTTCCCAGAGGCCACAATCACTGCTGCAAGTACAGAGCTTCCAGCCCACTGCCAGCACATGTTCCCTCCACCCCCACATTCCAGTTCACACCTCAACATTTTTTCACCTTTCCTTCTCTTCTTTCTCCCTCACACCTAGCCCTGTACACCAACTCTACACCTTCCCGCTGGGCCATGCCACATTGCCTGAGCTAGAGAGACACCTGGCAGCCACCAGCCCTGGCGTACTGCACTCCCACCTGCCAGCTCCTGCTAAGCCATTTTTCCCTTTCCTCCTTTTCCTTCTCCCTCCCACCTAGTCCCATATACCACCCCCACTCCTTCCCAACAGGCCATGCTATGCCACTCAGCTAGAGAGCTACCAGCCCACCATCACCCCAGGTTCACTTCACTTCCACTCGCCAGCTCATGCTGGGCCATTTCCCCCCTTTTTTACTTTTCTTTCTCCCTCCCAACTAGCCCCATACAGGATCTCAGCCCTTTACCGCCAGCCCTCAGGTCCTCCCCACCCCCACCCACCAGTTACCCTTTTTATTCTTTCTCTTTTCTTTTCTTTGCCCCCCCCATTTAACCCTGTATGACACCCACCCCCATTCTGGCCAGCCCTCACAGTGTCACCACAGCTAGAGCATTCCTAGCTCAGGTTCACTGCCACACAGGGCCCACACTGCCCCTTCCTTCCAGCCACTTTACCAGCAGTTGAATGAGGGGACATGAGCCTGTACCACTCCCTGTCCAACAATCTCTGCCTATCTGGCTGGTGGCTGTGAATATTCCCACACCACTGGACCAATATCAGGAGGCAAACAGTGTCCTCCCAGTCCACCATCAGTTGCTTTGCCAAGCTAGTGTACAATGAAGTGGGATCTCCCTGACTGCTGCTGCCCTGCCCACCTGGACAACGTGGTGAACACAGGCAAGCAAGTAGTAAAGAATGTCTGGCCTGCCCCCTGCCCCAACATCTCAAAACAAACAAAAAAGCAGAATGAAAAAAAACCAGCATACAATCTATAGAGCAAATAATACCCTCATGTCTTGGAGACAGCAGACCATATCAAAACACATTAAAAAAGCAGGACAAGAGGCTCCAGCAAGAGACAAAAATAATCAGACGACCTTGTGGTAGAAGAAAAGGGAGTGAAATTGTCTGATATGGAATTCAAAAGGCTAATATTTAGGAATCTCCAAGTGATTGGGAAAGGGATCAAGGAAAACTCAGGAAGAAGAAAAAAAAAAAAACAAGAAAAAATAGCTAAAATCATGGAAAATGCAGCCAAAACCAATGAAAACATAGCCAGAATCAAGAAAAACACAGAAAAAGCAATAGAATAACTCAGGAAAATAATAAAGAAAAAAGTGAAAATAAATAAACAACTAGAAACCATACAAAAACAGCAAAGAGAAATCCAAAAGATAAAAACAAAATTTCAGAAATGGAAGCTCAATAGGTTTGAGGAGCAAATTTGAAACAATGGAAGACAGAATCAACGAGATTGAAGACAAATCCATGGGTGTCAACATGTTTGAGAAAAATCAGAGAAAAGAAATGAAGAAAACCTAAGAACTATGTGGGACACAATCAAGAGCAAAAAAATTGCATATGATTGGAGTTACTGAGCAGGGGAGAAAATGGAAAGCACAGACAAGATTTGCTGGCAAAGCACTTCCCAGATGTCATGAAAGACGAAAAGCCGACCATCCAAGAAGCTGAAACAAACTCATAAAGGATATACCCCATAGAAAGTCACCAAGACATATCAAAACCACACTTGTCAAAACAAAAGACAAAGAATCCTGAGAGCAGCTCGAGAAAATATAAAAAGTCATTTACAACGGAGAAAAAAAAGACTAGGCTGTGATTACTCATCAGAAACTATACAGGAAAGAAGGCAATGGGATGACATATATAAAATCTTGAAAGAAAAAACTGCAACCAAGAATAACATATCCTGCAAAACTCTCTCTCAACTATGGTGGTGAAATTAGGACATCTCCAGATAAACAGAAATTAAGGGAATTCGTAAACACCAAAACAAACTTACAAGAAATATTAAAGGAAGTCCTTTGGTTAGAGAACCAACAACAGCAGACAACTGCAAGAATCTAGGGCACAGGACAGCATCAGCCAGATGCCAACCTAGGTAAAGAACTCTCAATAATGAAACTAAATGACTTCAAACAAGGAAACAGAAATGTCTATCTGTAACGACAACAATGTCAAAACAATGAAAGGGAGAATAAAAGGTATAGGTATAGAACTTTCAAATGGAGAGGAAGTCAAGGTGATATCAAGTAAAAAGAGAATGGTTTGAATTTAGGAAAATAAGGATAATTTTCCAGGTAACCACAAAGAATTCTAAAAAAAAATACTTGTCGGAATAAAAAAGAAAAAAAAAAAAGTTTCAGAAAAAACAAAATCTGTAATAACAAAAGAAATTAAAGGAAAATCCACAAACAAAAAGAACTCAGCTCAGGAGAGTAAGAGGAACAAAGAAAATGTGAGCACCACAGAAAAATCACAAGAATATGACAGCACTACCCTCATAAAAAAAAAAAATTATACCTATTGATAATCACACTGAACATAAATGTCTTAAATGTGTCCGTAAAGAGACAGAGTGGCAGAATGGATAAAAACACGACCCATCAATATGCTGGCTACAAAAGACACACCTTAGATTCAAAGACATAAATATATTAAAAATCAAAGGATGGAGAAAAAATATATGAAGTGAACAGTAATCAAAAAGGGTAGGAGTGGCAATATTAATCTCAGATAAGATAGACTTTAAGGCAAAATCACCCATAAAAGACAAGGAAAGACATTATATAATAATTAAAGGGACAAACTTCCAAGAAGACATAACCTTAAAAAATATGTACACACCCAAGGACAGGGCTCCAAAATACATAAAACAAACCCTAACAGCATTGAAAAGAGAAATAGACAGTTACACAATAATAGTAGGAGACCTCATCACTCTCTGTAATGGACAGAACATCTAGAAAGAAGCTCAACAAAGATACAGAAGATCTAAAGGCCAAAATCAACCAACTTAACCTCATAAACATATAGAACACTCCACCCAACAGCAGCGAAATATACATTCTTTTCCAACACACATGGAACATTCTCCAGAATAGACTGCATTTTAGGCCACAAAGCAAAGCTTGATGAAATGCAAAACATCAGAATAATACAAAGCATTCTCTCTGATCACAATGCCATAAAAGTAGAAATCAGTAACAGAAAGAGCATGGAAAAAAAATCAACACATGGAAACTGAATAACACCTTGCTTAAAAACAAGTCGATAATAGAAGAAATCAAAGAGGGAATAAAAAATTTATAGAATAAAATGAAAATGAAAACACATCCTACCAAAATCTTTGGAATATTGCAAAGGCAGTGCTCAGAGTACAATTTATTGCAATAAAGGCATACATCAAAAAAGAAAAATAGGACAAAATAAAAATGTTAGCCCTACAACTAAAATAAAGAGAACAGCAAAAGAAGCCTACAGCGACCAGAAGAAAGGAAATAATAAAAATTAGAGCAGAACTAAATGAAATAGAAAAAAAAAAAAATCAACAAGACCAAAAGATCAAAGAAAAATCAACAAACCATTGTCCAAATAGACAAAAGAAAAACAGGAAAGGAAGCCAATACCCCATATAAGAAATGATGAGGGGGACATTACAACAGACCCAAATGAGGATCGCAATAGAATACTATGAAAAACAATATTCCAACAAATTTGAAAATCTAGAGAAAATGGACAAATTTCTAGAATCACACTACCTGCCTAACCTAACACAAACTGAGATAGAATATCTGTATAGATCTATAAGAAGAGAAGAGATTGAAGACATAATAAACTCCCAACAAAAAAAAGCCCTGGCCCAGATGGCTTTACTGGAGAATTCTACCAAACACTCAGAGAAGAGCTTACCCCAGTGCTACTCAAAATATTTCAGAGAATAGCAAAGGAAGGAATACTCCTGAATTCATTCTAAGAAGCCAGCATAACCCTGATACCAAAGCCAGGCAAAGACACTAAAAAAAAAAAAAAAAAAAAAATTTATAGACCAATAACTGTCATGAATACAGATGCAAATATTCTCAACAAAATAATAATAATACCCCATGACCAAGTGGGATTCATAGGAGGTATAAAAGGATGGCTCAACATTAGAAAATCAATCAACATAATCCACCATATAATTAGAACAAAAGAAAAGAATCACATGATCATGTCAATTGACACGAAAAAGACATTTGACAAAGTCCAACACCCATTCCTGATAAAAATTCTAAATAAAATAGGAACAGTAGGGAAATTTCTCAACATAATAAATGGCATCTATACAAAACCAACAGACAATATCATGCTCAACGGCAGGGACTGAAAGCATTCCCTCTGAGAACAGGAACAAGACAAGGATGCCCTTTATCATCATTCCTATTTAACATTGTGATGCAAGACCTAGCTAGAGCAATAATGCAAGACAAATAACTAAAGAGCATCCAAATTAGAAAGGAAGAAGTAAAACAATCCCTATTTGCAGATGTTATGGTCCCATACATAAAGAATCCCAAAGATTCCACAAGAAAAGTACTGGAACTAATACAAAAATTCAGCAGAGTAGCAGGATATAAAATCAAAATATAAAAATCAGTTGAACTCCTATATACCAAAATAGAGAACTTCAAAAAGGAAATTAGGAAAACAAAACCATTTATTATAGCCCCCTAAAAAATAAAATACTTAGGAATAAATCTAATCAGGGATGTAAAAATCCTATACAAATAAAACTACAAAATAGTATTGCAAGAAACCAAAAGAGACCTACATAAATGGGAAACTAACCATGCTCATGGAAAGGAAGACTCATCATTGTGAAAATGTCAACCCTACCAAAAGCAATCTACAGATATAACACACTCTCAATCCCAATACCAACAGTGTTCTTTAACAAATGGAAAAACTAATCACCAATCTTATATGGAAAGAAAAGAGGAGTTGGATAAGCAAACCATTACTGAAAAAAAGAACAAACTAGGAGGTCTCATGCTACCTAATCGCAGATCCTACTATACAGCCACGGTAGTCCAAACAACCTGGTACTTGTACAACAACAGACATATAGACCAATGGAACAGAATCGAGAACCCAGACGTAAATCCATCCACCTATGGTCAGCTGTTCTTTGACAAAGCACCAAAGTCCATTAAATGGGGAAAAGACAGTCTCTTTAACAAATGGTGATGGCAAAACTGGACGTCTATCTAGAAAAAAAAAAATGAAACGAGACCCATACCTCGCACCCTACAAAAAAATAAATAAATAACCCAAAAACCTAAACATAAAACCTAAAACAATAAAGATGACAGAAGAAAAAAGAGGGACAATATTAGGGGCCCTATACTTGGCATAAATTCAACACAAAACATAACTAAGAATGCGCAAACACCAGAAGATAAACTAGATAACTGGGAGCTCCTAAAAATTAAATACTTAACGCTTATCAAAAGACCTCACCAAAAGAGTAAAAAGAGAACCTATAGACTGAGAAAAAAAAATCTGGCTATGACATATCAGACAAGGCTCTAATCTCTAAAATCTATAGAACACTGCAACACCTCAACAACAAAAAGACAAGTATCGAATTAAAAATGGGCCAAGCATATGAACAGACACTTCACCAAAGAAGACATTCAGGTGGCTAACAGATACATGAGGAAATGCTCTCTGTCATTAGCCATTAGAGAAATGTAAATCAAAGCTACAATGAGATGCTATCTCACCCCAACATTACTGGCAGGAATCAAAAAAAAAAAAAGAAAGAAAATAACATATGTTTGAAAGGTTGCAGGGAGATTGGAACTCTTATGCACTCCTGCTGGTGGGAATGTAAAATGGTACAACCACTATGGAAAATGATACAGTGCCTCCTTAAAACACTAGAAATAGAAATACCATATGATCCAGCAGTCCCATTCCTAGGAATATACCCTAGAGAAATAAGGGATAGGAAACCTGGTTGAATAGACATGAGGAACCTGGGGTTTAAAGGGAAAGGGGGAGAGTGCTGACACATTACAGGGGTTGCAAACAGTGTCACAAAACTATTTGTGTATCAGTTTTTGAATGAGAAACTAACTTGTGCTGTAAACTTTCATGTAAAATACAATTAAAAAGTAAATAAAAATAAAACCCTTGTGGTTTTTCACAGCTGTCGAGAGTGAAAATTCAGTTTAAGATATCATTTTTTGTGATGGCATTAGTATCTATCAGCATCACATGCCTTCTTCCTTCACTTCTTTCATGCCTCTGTTCAAATATGACTTTCCCATGGAGCCCTTCTCTAACCATTCTAAGAAATATAATACAAAGTTCTATTTCCTTACTCTACTTTCATTTTATTTTTTTAGCAAATTCCAGTTATATTTGTTTGCGTATTGTTTTTCCACCACTGGAATATAAGTTCTATGATGGCAGACTATTTTGATAACCATTATATATCCATCACCTAGAACAGTGTCTTGCATATTTTAAGCACTAAAGAAATACTTGATTAATCAATGAATGTATGAAGAAATAAAGGAATGTATCACTGAAGTAATTTTACACAGTTGTCATATTTATCAAAGTTCTTTGTTATTTTTCACATAAAAAAAGCAGAGGCAGAAAGACAAAAAGACTGACAGTGTAAAAATTAGAACGCTTGTCTCTAGGTATGGACATAAATTTATATGTATATAAATGTGTATGTATATGCATATATATACATATATACATATGCATATATGCACTTTTTAAAAAAATGTCTGTAAGATGTAGATTTTTCCTTGCTTTAAAGAGAAAAAATTCCCCCTTAACAGCAAATACCTGCATTGTAACTGCTCCATTACTTGAAATGCAAATTCTCTGACTTTCTAGAAAGGTAGCAACTTTTCAAAGCTTGTCTCAGCAAAAGACACCCATCCTATTATAAATTAGAACACATTTGAACAACTAGACTTTTTTGAGTATAGGTTTCAAATAATTTAAATAACATTAATAATGGCTGTAATAGTAACTTACATGGGAAACATTTTTCACTTAAAGAAAATGATAATATTTTATAGGTTGTTCATTGTATTCAATTTATTTTTTAAGCGTATTATTATATAGATAATTCCTGAAAACATTTTTGTTTAAAATTTAAATAAAGTAGAAATCTTTAGAGAAGCACAACATAAACCTTATATTACTTTACATAAATGGAATCATACTACACGTATTCCTCTTGGACTTTATTGCTTAGCATTATGACTTGTATGTTGTTACATTTCAATATATACAATTGTTGGGAGACAATTTTCCACGGGCCTCTCATGTTTCTGTGAGCAGAGGTACTAACTGCCATTTTTTCTGGACTGTCTTGGAAGATAGTGTCTCTCTCTAGGGTAAAGCGTAGGTTTTTAACTGTCCAACATAATAAAGACAATGTCTTCCATCAGGCAAAGTTCAAACAGGTTTGCTTACAGCCCATTTTAAAAGATTATGGTTCCCTGAACTCTGGCTTCCTCAGTATGACACAAATGCAATGTGTGTGCAGCCATCTACCTGGGCCTCTCTTTGTTGCCCCATGGGACTTGGTGGCAAGGGAAATAGACACAAATGTGTAGTTCATTCGCCTTGCTGTGCTGTGAGTAAAAGTGTGTTTTGTCTCTGACCTAGGAATCTGATATCTTCTACCAGCATCCATGAAACTATAGCGGGCTAACTTGTTAGCTTGTAATTAGTATATAATCTCCCAGTCTTCACAGTTCTTGGCAGTTTTTGATGGGGAGAACAGAAAACTAACAGAGACATGGCTTTCTGGAAAAGAAAGGATGAGAGCCTTGCAGGCTAGTTTAGGAATTCGAAAAGACTCAGGAATCCAGTAGCTCATGCTCTTGTGCAAGTGGTGAGTGTGGAGAGTAAAGGGCCCTCACTCTCCTACCTGTTACTGAATGTTTAGAAGCTGTGTGATGACAGGTGGCACTAAAACAAGCCACCCAAATAGTGTTGGTTGTTTCTACCCCTGTCCAAGTGTGAGGCTGAAAGTTCCACTACCCAATCTGAGAGGTAATGTGGCTGCAGCAGGTAATTCAAGGAGTCCCCCAGTGTTGATGTAAATGGTGTCAGTGACATAGAATATAGAATATCGGGTGCATCTAAAACATTAGAAGTTTACCTAGCTAAGCCACAAGCAACCGCCAAACCAAAACCAAACCAAACCCAGTGCCGTCGAGTCGATTCCGACTCATAGCGACCTATAGGACAGAGTAGAACTGCCCCACAGAGTTTCCAGGGAGTGCCTGGCAGATTCGAACTGCCGACCCTTCGGTTAGCAGCCGTAGCACTTAACCTCTACGCCACCAGTGTTTCCCAAGCAACTGCAGAGCCTCTCAAAATTGAAAGCAAATATGCATTGTCTACTGGCATGGGGGTGCACTCTCTCTCTATGCAGCCTGCCCCCCCTTTTTGTTTTGGAGGGGCAATATTAAAGGATAGCTTATTTTGAAAAAGTACAATCATGACCCTCATACAGAAATGACATGAATATTCAAAAATTTTATTTAACTCATTAATTAATGAAGGAACAAGATGACACAACCTGTTCAGAGGACATTTCAAACTAATGTTGATATAGTCAAATAAGGTATGCTGAAACACATTTACAAATAGATGCAAAAACTGGCAAAATAGTATTGGCAGAACAACAATCAGTTGCCTTCCTCTGAAAAAAATTTGCATTTCAATGGACAAGAATTATTTCCATTACTATTAGTTGGGACATGAGTTATAGGAAGGTGAGGGTTTAGGTAAGATTTTCTCCCTCCTCTGTTTCCTTGACAGCAACTGCTTTAAAGGACAAAGATAATTAGGGCTAGAGTTTGACCCCAAGGGAGACCTATGACCATATGCACCCAAAAGAGTATGCTTGGGGTTTTACAAAAGGGAAGAATTGAAACTGTAATGACTGTGTTGGATACAGGCACCCAGGTCATCATCCTACTATCCCACTGGGAGAGGGAGAACCAAAATCAACTGATGGACTTTAGATTGGGATGATAGTAGGGAAGCAAAACCAAAGTGACCTTGTGAGTGGGGTCCTCTGAGCTCTTTTATTTTATTTTTTAATTTTTAGTGTGCCTTAAGTGAAAGTGGAAATGCTGGTGGCGTAGTGGTTAAGTGCTAAGGCTGCTAACTGAAAGGTCGGCAGTTTGAATCCACCAGGAGCTCATTGGAAACTCTATGGGGCGGTTCTACTCTGTCCTATAGGGCCACTATGAGTGGGAATCGACTCGACAGCAATGGGTCTTTTCAAGTGAAAGTTTACAAATCAAGTCAGTCTCACACAAAAACTTATATACACCTTGCTGCTACATACTCCCAATTGCTCTCCCCCTAATGAGACAACCCGGTCCCTCCCTCCACTCTCTCTGTTCATGCCCATTTCATCAGATTCTAACCCCTTCTACTCTCTCATCTCCCCTCCAGGGAGGAGATGCCAACATAGTCTCAAGTATCCACCTGTTCCAAGAAGCTCGCTCCTCACCAGCACCCCTCTCTAACACATTGTCCAGTCCAATCCCTGTTTGAAGAGTTGGCTTTGGGAATGGTTCCTGTCCTGGGGCAAAAGAAGGTCTGGGGGCTATGACCACTGGGGTCCTTCTAGTCTCAGTCAGACCATTAAGTCTGGACTTTTATGAGAATTTGGGGTCTGCATCCCACTGCACTTCTGTTCCCTCAGGGGTTCTCTGTTGTGTTCCCTGTCAGGGCAGTCATCGGTTGTACCAAGGCACCATCTAGTTCTTCTGGTCTCAGGCTGATGTAGTCTCTGGTTTATGTGGCCCTTCCTGTCTTTTGGGCTCATAATTACCTTGTGTCTTTGGTGTTCTTCATTCTCCCTTGATCCAGGTGGGTTGAGACAAATTGATGCATCTTAGATGGCCGCTTGCCAGTGTTTAAGACCCCAGGCTCCGGTCTCCAAAGTGGGATGCACGTTTTCTTAATAGACTTTATTATGCAAATTGACTTAGATGTCCCCTGAAACCATGGTCCCCAAACCCCGCCACTGCTACGCTGGCCTTCGAAGTGTTCAATTTATTCAGGAAACTTCTTTGCTTTTGGTTTAGTCCAGTTGTGCTGACCTCCCCAGTATTGTGTATTGTCTTTCCTGTCACCTAAACTAGTTCTTAAACACTATTTTAAATAGTGAATACCACTCTCCCACCCTCCCTCCCTCCCCCCTCTCATAACCATCAAGGAATATTTTCTTCTCAGTTTAAACTATTTCTCGAGTTCTTATAATAGTGGTCTTATGCAATATTTGTCCTTTTGCAACTGACTAATTTCACTCAGCATAATGTCTTCCAGATTCTCCATGTTATGAAATGTTTCACAGATTCATCACTGGTCTTTATTGATGCATAGCATTCCATTCTGTGAATATACCACAATTTATGTATCCATTCATCTGTTGATGGGCACCTTGGTTGCTTCCATCTTTTTGCTATTGTAAACAGTACTGCAATGAACATGGTGTGTGCGTATATCTGTTCATGTAAAGGCTCTTATTTCTCTAGGATATATTCCAAGGAATGAGATTGCTAGAACATATGGTAGTTCTATTTCTAGCTTTTTGAGGAGCACCAAATCAATTTGTAAAGTGGTTGTACCATTTTACATTCCCGCTAGCAGTGTATAAGTGTTCTAATCTCTCCACAGCCTCTCCAATTTTTATTATTTTGTGTTTTCTGGATTAATGCCAGCCTTGTTGGAGTGAGATGAAATCTCATCGTAGTTTTGATTTGCATTTCTCTAATGGCTAATGATCATGAGCATTTCCTCATGTATCTGCTAGTTACTTGAATGTCTTCTTTAGCCAACTGTCTGTTCATAACTTTTGCCCATTTTTTGATTGGGTTATTTGTCTTTTTGCAGTTGAGTTTTTGCAGTATCATGTAGATTTTAGATATCAGGCGCTGATCGGAAATGTCATAGCCAAAAACATTTTCCCAGTCTGTAGGTAGTCTTTTTACTGTTTTGGTGAAGTCTTTGGATGAGCATAAGTGTTTGATTTTAGGAACTCCCAGTTATCTAGTTTTTCTTTGGCATTGTTAGTAATGTTTTGTATATTGTTTATGCTATGTATTAGGGTACATAAAGTTGTCCCTATTTTCTCTTCCATGATCTTTATCATTTTAGATTTTATATTTAGGTCTTTAATCCATTTCGAGCTCTTTTTTGTGCATGGAGTGAGGTATGGGTCTTGTTTCATTTTTTTGCACATGGATATCTGGTTATGCCAGCACCATTTGTTAAAAAGACTGTCTTTTTTCCCATTTCACTGTTTCGAGGCTTTTGTGAAATATCAGTGGCTCATATGTGGATGGATTTATGTCTAGATTCTCAATTCTGTTCCATTGGTCCATGTATCTGTTGTACAAGTACCAGGCTGTTTTGACTACTGTGGCAGTATAATAGGTTGTAAAATAAGGTCGAGCAAGGCCTCCCACTTTGTTCTTCTTTTTCAGTAATGCTTTACTTATCTGGGGCCTCTTTCTCTTCCATATGAAATTGGTGATTTGTTTCTCCATTTCATTAAAAAATGTCGTTGAAATTTGGATTGGAATTGCATTAAATCTATAGATCCCTTTTGGTAGAATAGACATTTTTATAATGTTACGTCTTCCTATCCATGAGCAAGGTGTGATTTTCCACTTACGTAGGTCTCTTTTTGCTTTCTTGCAGAAGCGTTTTGTAGTTTTTTTTTTTTTTTTGTATAAGCCTTTTACATCTTTGGTAAGATTTATTCCTAAGTATTTTATATTCTTGGGGCTACTGTAAATGGTATTGATTTGGTGATTTCCTCTTCGATGTTCTTTTTGTTGGTGTAGAGGAATCCAACTGATTTTTGTATGTTTATCTTGTATCCTGATACTCTGCTGAACTCTTCTATTAGTTTCAGTAGTTTTCTTGAGGATTCCTTGGGGTTTTCTGTGTATAAGAGCATGTCATCTACAAACAGAGATACTTTTACTTCTTCTTTGCCAATCTGGATGCCCTTTATTTCTTTGTCTAGCCTAATTGCTCTGGTTTGGACCTCCAGCACAATGTAGAATAAGAGCGGTATAAAAGGCATCCTTGTTGGGTTCCCGATCTCAAGAGGAATGCTTTTAGGTTCTTTCCATTTAGGATGATGTTGGCTATTGGCTTTGTATAAATGCCATTTGTTATATTGAGGAATTTTCCTTCTATACCTATTTTGCTGAGAGTTTTTATCACGAATTGGTTTTGAACTTTTTTAGATGCCTTTTCTGCATCAATTGATAAAATCATGTGATTCTTGCCTTTTGTTTTATTTATGTGGTGGATTACATTAATTGTTCTTCTAATGTTGAATCATCCCCACATACCTGGAATGAATCCCACTTGGTTATGGTGAATTATTTTTTTGATATGTTGCTGAATTCTATTGGCTAGAATTTTGTTGAGGATTTTTGCATGTAAATTTAAAAAAAAAAAAGGATAGAGGTCTGTAATTTTGTTTTTTTGTGGTGTCTTTACCTGGTTTTGTTATGAGGGATATGCTGGCTTCAAAGAATGAGTTTGGGAATATTCCACCCCTTCTATGCGGTGAAATACCTTTAGTAGTAGTGGTGTTAGCTCTTGTCTGAATGTTTGGTAGAACTCTGCAATGAAGCCGTCCGGGGCCAGGGCTTTTTTTGTTGGGAGTTTTTTGATTACCTTTTCAATCCTTCTTATGTTATGGGTCCATTTAGTTATTCTACCTCTGTTTGCGTTAGTTTAGGCCAGTAGTGTGTTTCTAAAATTTATCAATTTCTTCTAGGTTTTCGAATTCGTTAGAGTACACTTTTTCATAGTAATCTCATATGATTCTTTTAACTTCAGTTGGGTCTGTTGTGATATCGCCCATCTCATTTCTTATTCAGATCATTTGCTTCCTCTCGTGTTTTTCTTTTGTCAGTTTGGCCAATGGTTTATTAATTTTTCAAAAGACCAGCTTTTGGTCTTGTTAATTCTTTCAATTGTTTTTCTGTTTTCTATTTCATTTACTTCAGCTCTAATTTTTAGTACTAGTTTTCGTCTGGTGCCTGAGGGTTTCTTTTGTTGCTCTCTTTCTATTTGTTCAAGTTGTAGGGATAATTCTTTGATTTCGCCCCTTTCTTCTTTTTAGATGTGTGTATTTATTGCTATAAATTGTCCTCTGAGTGCTGCTTTCACTGTGTCCCAAAGTTTCTGATAGGAATTGTTTTCATTCTCATTAGATTCTTAGAATTTCTTTATTCCATCCTTAATGTCCTCTATATCTCAGCCTTTTTTGAGCAGGGTATTGTTCAGTTTCCAAGTGTTTGATTTCTTTTCCCTGCTTTTTCTGTTATTGATTTCCACTTTTATGGCCTTATGGTCAGAGAAGATGCTTTGTAATATTTCAGTGTTTTGGATCCTGCTAAGGCTGGCTTTGTGACTTAATATGTGGTCTATTTTAGAGAATGTTCCATGTGCACTAGAAAAGAAAGTATACTTGGTTGCTGTTGGGTGGAGTGTTCTGTATATGTCTATGAGGTCAAGTTGGTTGATTGTGGCATTTAGATCTTCCATGTCTTTATTGAGCTTCTTTCTGGATGTCCTGTCCTTCACCGAAAGTGGTGTGTTGAAGTTTCCTACTATTATTGTGGAGCCGTCTATCTCACTTTTCAATACTGATGGAATTTATGTATCTTGAAGCCTTGTCATTGGGTGCATAAATATTTAATATGGTTATATCTTCTTGGTACATTGTCCCTTTAATCATTACATAATGTCCTTCCTTATCCTTTATGATGGATTTAACTTTAAAGTCTACTTTGTCAGAAATTAATACTGCCACTCCTCCTCTTTTTTGATTGTTGTTTGCTTATTTTTTTCCATCCTTTGTGTTTTAGTTTGTTTGTGTCTCTAAGATGTGTCTCTTGCAGGCAGCCTATAGACTGATCATGTTTTTTAATCCATTCTGCCACTCTCTGTCTCTTTATTGGTGCATTTAGTCCATTTACATTCAGCATAATTATGGATAGGTATGAATTTAGTGCTATCATATTGATGTCTTTTTTTGTATGTTGTTGACAGTTTCTTTTTCCCACTTAATCTTATGGGCTAAGTAGATTATGTATTGTCCTTTCCTCATGTTCATTGTTGTTGATTTTGATTCTGCTGAGTCTCTATTTTTTTCTTGTGTTTAATTTTGATGTGTATGATAGTTTGTCTCCTTTGTGGTTACCTTATTATTTGCCCCTATTTTCCTAAATTTAAACCCAACTTCTATTTGTTTGTGTCGCCTTATCTTCCTCTCCATATGGAAGATCTATGACTACATTTCTTAAAAATTTCTTTGTCCCTCTTTATTGTTTTAATGTTGTCTTCTTTAACATAACAACATCACTGTTACCCTGTTTTAAGCATTTTTTCTAATCTTTATTTATTTATTTATTTCCCCGTCTGGGTTAAATTCTGATTGCTCTGCTCAGTGTTCTACTCTTAGGTTGATACCTGATATTACTGATTTTCTAACCGAAGAACTCCCTTTAATATTTCTTTTAGTTTTGGTTTGGTTTTTACAAATTCCCTGAACTTCTGTTTATCTGGAAATGTCCTAATTGCACCTTCATATTTGAGAGACAGTTTTGCTCGATATATGATTCTTGACTGGCAATTTTTTCCTGCAATTTTTTATATAAGTCATCTCATTGCCTTCTTGCCTGCAGGGTTTCTGCCGAGTAGTCAGAGCTTATTCTTATTGGCTCTCCTTTGTAGGTGACTTCTGATTTATCCCTAGCTGCTCTTACAATTCTCTCTTTGCCTTTGGTTTTGGCAAGCTTGATTATAATATGTCTTGGTGACTTTCTTTTGACATCTATTTTATGTGGCTTTCGATGAGCGTCTTGGATAGATATCTTCTCATCTTTCACGTTATCAGGGAAGTTTTCTCCCAACAAATCTTCAACAATTCTCTCTGTACTTTTTGTTATTCCTCCCTGTTCTGGTACTCCAATCACTCTTAGGTTATTTCTCTTGATAGAGTCCCACATGATTCTGAAGGTTTCTTCATTTTTTTTAATTTCTTTTATCCAATTTTTCTTCAAATATATTAGTGCCAAGTGCTTTATCTTCAAGTTCAGAAATTCTACCTTCCACTTGCTCAAATCTGCTTCTCTGACTTTCTATTGAGTTGTCTTATTCTGCAATTTTATTGTTAATCTTCTGAATTTCTGATTGCTGTCTATCTATGGATTTTTTCAGCTTATTAAAGTTTTCATTGTGTTCCTGAATAATCTTTTTAACTTCTTCGATTGCTTTATCTGTGTTTTCATTGGCTTGTTCTGTGTATTGCCTCATTTTCTTCCTGATATCTTGAATGGTTCTGTACATTAATCTTTTGTATTCTGCCTCTGGTATTCCAGGAAGGCACTTTCATCTAGAAGATCCTGGATTCTTTGTTTTGAGAGCTTGTTGAGGCAATCATGATCTGTTTCTTTATGTGACTTGATATCAACTGTTGTCTCCGAGCCATCTATGTTATCATATTAGTTTATTTTATGTTTGCTTACTGTGTCATAGCTTCTTGCTTTGTTTTGTTTTGGTATGCCTAAATGGGTTGCTTGAGTGAGCTAGCTTGATTATTTTCACCTTTGGAATCTCTGATGTAGTGTCCCCAGATGGCTAGAGCTGTTATCAGGTTTATCGGTCTATGAGTCCATTCATTTGTCTTGTTTGAATTCAGCTCAGGTGTCCATGTAGTGGATCATCAAGTGTGTGGTACAGGCTCTGTCCTGCCATCTTAGAGGGGTAGGTGTGATTGGTGTAGGTACCGGTATCTGGTTGCAGCAGGGGGTCACACTGAACAAGGCAGAGTGTTGAGAATCATCCCCCACATGTCTCTGAGGAAAGCATGTCCCTCTTCCCTAGAGCATACAGGTGGGTGAGTTCTGCTGTCGGACCATGGGCACCCAATGTTTTTGGTTGTAAGGACTGAGAGGTACCAGCTTTCTTTGGACCCCTGTCTTGGGTGGCTGGGTGACCTGAGTGGAGCCACCAGTCCTTATGTCCCTGATGTGGGTAGGTGAGGACCCTGTTTAATAGGCAAAGCAATGTCAGACATCAAACACCCACCTCTCAGCCGCACAGCTGAAACAGTCGGAGTCTGCCAACAAGGGCCTATTCTCCTGAAATAGGCCCATGCAGGGCCATGCAGAGGTGAAAGGTACTCAAAGTCTATGAACCTTTTTACCTGTGCAGGAGCCAATTCTGTCCTGAGGTACCTCTGTTAGTGGAGCTGGCAATTTATCTTTTCCCCAGTTGTGAATTTATTCATTCTCCAAAACTGGGAGGAAGGCTCTAGGTGCTCAACAGGGCCTATCTCAGGCCCAGGGAATTCAGCTGCTGAAGCCGGCTTGGGTGTGGGGAGGGTGTGGTAAAATATACCCAAGTACTTAGGTTTTGCCGAGAGTGCCATTCTTCTCGGGTTCCGGAGGTGTGAGTAGGCTGTGTGGCTGGCTGCTTCTCCCTGAGGAAACTGCAGCCAAATGCTAGTACTAGCCTGCCACCACTCTGGCAATGGTGCCTGAAGGCACCTCGCAATTCAGGTCCGGTAGCTGCTCTCCGCTTCTGAACTGTCTTTTCTTCCCCCACCCCCTGTTCATTTTCTAAGCTTGCCTTTGATGTTCAGGGCTCCTAGCTTGTCATAAATATACTCGTTTCAGTTGTTTTTTCAGATCTTTGTTGTAAAGAGGGCTTGCCGGAAGCATCTGTCTATTCCACCATCTTGGTTCTGCCTCTGAGCTCTTTTAGTGTATTGTTGCTCTTGCTTCTACATCTGAATGTATAGTAGATATTGATGTGTTACATGCTTTACTTCTCTTTCTGTTTGTGCCAGAGGGGATTATCTGAATTGGGACTAACCACATACAGAGAAGTGCTAGTACCTTTAGGCCCGATAACCCTAATGACCCTTTTGAACATGTCTCTCTGACTGATTATGTTTTCCAATTAGACCCTCTGGCAAAGGGAAGGAGCCTCCACCTTGAGGCAGCCTTAGAGATTTTGGACTCACACAGCTAACAAGTACACCCCATTTGAAAAGCAGCTATTAGCTCACTATTGGTCTCTTGTCCAAATTGAACACCTGACCCAAAAAGGGCCTTTTGATTTTCTGGCCTGATATTTCCATTTTGGGGTGGATCAACACAGATTCAGTGATGAATAAGATGGGAAAGGACAAACAAACCTAGCTTTTTAAATATAAATGATACATTCAAGAGTGCAGCCAGTCTGGTCCTGGAGGCACCTTGGCTTTACAAGAAAAAAATGGCAGCTCTCCGTTTGGGGGAAAATTTTTCCTCTATCTGCCATCTGAAGCAAAGCTGCTGGTTCAGTGGGACCCTTGATTCTCAGATTTTCCCCTAAATGCATTGACCTGGTTCACTGATAGGCTAATCTGAAACCGGTTGTGTTCACTTGGTCGTGGAAGCTGTTCAACCTTAGTGGAATCTATTTAGAACCAAATATGGACATGGTCACTCCACTTTGAAGGCAGACGCCATTGTTATATCTTTGGCCAGTACTCCTCTTGATGAATCTTGTTTTATTTTCACTGTTGTGAAAGGCCTAGCTATTTTGTATGCCACTTGGAAAACTAGAGACTAGCAGATTAAAGACTTCCCTGATCAAAATCTCAGAATCACACATATAGGCTCCCATATAGGACTCATTCTCTGATAAGACTGACTGGAATCAATCTGCTGATTGGGCCTGCACTGATCACAGTGCCACTAATGCTGCCTGTATCCATCACCATACTGCAAATGGCAACACATCTACCTTCATAGACTGGGCACAAAGTAAAGGACTGTAAGTTTCTGATACAGAGGTTACCACTGCATAACAAACTTGTGACCTCTGCCAAAAGTTGGCCTGATTGTCTCATGATGAGGGAAGCACTGCCTACTCCTGGCAGAGCAACTCTATTGAACCTTTGAGCCTTTCTCAAGAAGGTATCTTGCTATTGCTGACACTTTGCTGTTCCCATCTGATTAGCTGATTTTTGCTACACAATTGCGGCCCTTAAAAATAACCTGTGTCTTGTGTTTCACTTTCCAGACCATTTGCAGTCTGACAGTAGTAAGCCTTTAATAGCAAAAACCACTCAACAGCTGGCTGATAGTCAAGGTATTCAAATGGCATTCTATGTCTCCTACCATCCACACATAACTGTCATTGTTATTTATCATCAAAACTTAACTCAAAAAAGATTTTGCACTCTACGTTTCTTACCTCTTCCTAGTCAACACGCCTTAGTAAGGTAGTTTTGTCACTGGATTTAGCTGTCTCCAGAAAGAGATAATTTCTGGTCAACTGCTTCCTGGATAATGATCAGAACAAAGCGGGAGGGATTATCATGCCCTATCTTGAATATTGGAGCACTGGTGGCACAGTGGATAAGAGCTACATCTGCTAACCAAAAGGTCGGCAGTTCAAATCCACCATCTGCTCCTTGGAAACCCTATGAAGCAGTTCTACTCTGTCCTATAGGGTTGCTATGAGTCAGAATCAACTAGATGGCAACAGTTTTTTTTTTTTTTTTGGCTTATATTGAAATATTAGGATTCTGTCCTGATCATTCCAAGGCATGATGTGTCTTTCTTACCCCCAACAGGTGACAGCCTAGATAAAAGACAAGACTAGAAAATTCAAACTTAATTCTGATTAAGTTTTATAATTTATCCCTCTTGCATCTGACTCTTCCCTATGAAAGGTCCAGGTATGAATAGGAGAAGACTGAAAAAAAGGTGACATTATGACTGCTGAAATGGAACAAGCTGATTTTGTGGAGATGGAGGAAGAGAAACACCTTACATTCAGGGAAATATGGGAAAAGGAGGTACATTAATGTACTTTTGTCTTTCAGAACTATCCCTGGAAACTTCCTCATGAATGAAAATGCCCTGGTGCAGCTCTCCCAAACTCTACCTAGCACCTTAAATTTAACTAATTACTGGATCTTCCATTTCCTACTAGATGATTTCAACCATGAATTGATCATTAATCCCATTATCTTACTAAGAAGCCTACCAGAAACAACAGGGGATGGCTCTAGCTTCTATAGTTCTGGTTCACATAACATTTGTCAACCCCTTCAGATGCTCCCCCATTCTCAGCCATTCTGTGGGGAAGATAGGTGCCACTTAGCTAATGGTGGACAAACAGGACAAGTTTAACTGCCAGCCCTCAGTCCTCCAAAAACAAAAAGTAGACTCAATTATTCAAACTGAATCAGGAATGCTAATGTTTACCAGCTGGCCTGGATGTCACTTTGGAAGTACTATAATCCTGTGCCCTCTGACTGATGTAGGCACCAACCATTGTAAAGAGGACATCCTTTCCACACATACAATATGTACTCCAGGTTTGTACTTCTTGTGTGGAAGTGAGGCATTAACTTGCCTCCCTCCAGAAAACACCTTAGTCAGGGATGGTTGTAAGAGGTTTTCACATGTTTAAGGAAATAGTACCTTGGCCCTGAGTCTTAGTAATCTAGTGGTACTATAACAGAAATACCACAAGTGGGTGGCTTTAACAAACAGAAATTTATTTTCTCACAGTTTAGGAGGCTAGATGTCTGAATTCAGGGTGCCGGCTCTAGGTGAAAGTTTTCTCTTTCTGTCAGCTCTGGGGGAATGCTCTTGTCTCTTTAGCTTCTGTTTCTTGGTTCCTTGGAGATCTCCACGTGGCTTGGCATCTATCTTCCCCTGTCTCTGTTTCCTTAATTTGCTGCTTTTATATCTTGAAAGAGATTGACTCAAGATATACCCTACAGTAATCCTGTCTTATTAACATAACAAAGACAACCCATTCCCAGACGGGACCATAACCACAAGCTTAGAGGTTAGGATTTACAACACATATTTTTTGGGGACACAAATCAATCCATAGCACCCTGGAAGGCATTTGGGTAAGCCACTAGTCCTTGCTAGGGTTGTTATGGAAGATAAATTCTCCTAGACTTCCTCCTTACAGAATAAGGTGGATTCTGTGCAATCACTAATATAGGCTTTTATACTCATATTAATACCTTAGGCCAAATGGTATGTTCAATTAAAAAAAAAAGAAAAACTTAAAGAGAAACCCACCTTGCTTTCTAACATAGATCCTAATGGTTTATGGTATTTGTTCAGAAGGTTGGATTCAGGACTTTGGGAGGCTTATTTGAGGTCAGTACTGCAGGTTGGTGTCACCTTGATGATCAGAGCCCTGTTGATAGTAACTTTAATTAAATGTTGTATGAAACAAATTGAATAGATTTGGGCCTAGCCCTGTTTGTCAGATTAATCAGAGTGGCTAACAGAGTGGTATACTCATGGGAAAATTTTCCAGATACCAGAATGGTATAGAAGCAAGGGATGGATATCGTTAGGAGACAATTTTCCATGGGTCTCTTGTTTCTACAAAACTTAAGAACAGAGAGACACTAACTGCCCTTTGTTCCAGATTACTTTTTCAAGAGAAAACAACCGTGGAAAACAGAGATAATATCTCCCTCCAGAGTAAAAGGAAGGTTTGTTTGCTGTCCGGTATAATAAAGGTAATGCCTCCCTCTAGGGCAAGGTTCAAGTAGGTTTTCTTACAGTCCATTTTAAAAGAACCATAAACTCTGAGTTCCTTAGCTGTGATACAGGACTATTATGTGCTCAGCATCCACGTAGGCTGCTCTACATCGCCCTCATGGTCAAGGGAACCCATTTGAACATTACATTCGTGAAGCTTGCTGTGCCTTGAGTAATAAATTCTTTGTCTTTGACCCAGGAGTTTCATGTTTCTGCCAGCATTCATGAAACTGTGGCAAGCTAACTCATTAATTTATAAGTAGAGTAAAATATCAGACCCTTCACAGTTTTTGACAAGGTTTTGTCTCATTCTATTAAATGGCTATATATAAAAAAATTACCCATCCCTTGTTCGAAAATCAGAGTGTTTAAAATATTTCACTACTTACAGCAATACCTTAGTGAATAACCTTATTCATATATCTTTGTTCACATGTGTGTTTCTGTATGACAAAATCCTTTTAATAGAAATTTTTTTAAAGATATATTTATTTATGTGCCAAAAGACAGTAGCCATTTACAGTTTTGTCAATACTTTGTGAAAAACCTCTCTGCCCATTTCTCATAATCTCTGGACATTTGCCAATCTAATAGTTGAAAAATGCTATATTGTTTTATTTTGAATATTCTGATTACTGGTGAGACTAAATACCTTGTCATATTTATTGGCTGTTTTTATTTCTTCTGTGAATTTTCTTTTCATATACTTTACATATTTTCTATCAGGTATTATTTTTTATTGATTTATAAGTGCTCTTTACATATATATGGATTTTAGTTCCCTTTGGTGTATATTATGGCAATATTGTTTCCAGTTATGTCACTTATCATTTAACTTTGTTGATGATGTTTAAGTCACATAGAAATTAAAAAAAAAATTACAGTCAAATAAGTCAAACTTTTCCTTTATGGCTTATAGGTTTTCTGTCTTGTTTAGGAATGCCTCTGCTATTCCAAGTTGATGCTCCTATATGTCATTTTATTTACTTCTAGTAAAATCTCAATTTTTTCTTTTTCTTTTTTTTTTTTTTTAAGTCTTCTGTGAATATCTTCCATGTGAGGATTTAACTTTGCAATTATCATAAGCTCAAAATTATATCATTTCTAATTTGTTAAATGCAATCTGCCACTTGTCTATTTTAGCTAATAGCCTATCCTTATTTAAAGATAAAATACATTCTTTATGAATTTATACAATGTACTTTCATTAGTGAATGGAAATCATCTTTTATCTTTCATAGAGTAATTCCAAAGTTGATCCAGAATTCACTCTGCAAATTTTTTCTGGTGAGCATAGTGTAGCCCATGAAGGTGAAGATTCTTGTGCAAGGTCACAACAAAACCCGTACTCCCAATAATTGTGTGTGTGTGTATATGTGTGTTTCCTCGCTGAACCACATTGGCTCTTAATTGAGGCCAAAAAAAGAAAATGTTTACAGAGAAATATGTGTGAATGGTACAGAAGAAAGATTTTAATCAAAATTATGTATTTAATTTCCCTACTTCCGTTACCCAGCTGGAATCTGAGTTCTTCCTCATTCTACTGCTTTGGATGAGAACAGCTGCTTGTGATGACATAGGCAGTCTTCTCCAGCCTTCTGCTTCAGGCAGCAGTTTATGCCTTTCCCTTTGAAATTAGCTGGAACCATTTTAAGCATTTTCCTGTTTCCTCTAGGCACTTGCAATACCAGGATAAGGATTAAAGCATCTGTCCTTCTCAAGATCATATGAAGGTTTTACAATGTTTCTCCATTATTCGAGGGCCAGAAAATTAGGGAGGTAGGAAGAGGAGCAGGTAGCTAGATTAGGTCAAGACAGAAAAACAGATGGAAAGTGGTCAATGTTTAAAAGTGTAGAGGAGGAAAGGATCACTTGGGAACAGGCAGAAGTATTTCATATCAAAGATGGTTTCACATAGAGAAGTGAAATACCAGCTACCTAAAGGATTTAACTTACTAATAGATACTGTAAAGGGAGTATTCCTGGGCTGAGTAATTGAAAGTATCTAGTATGCTCTCACTACACTAATTTCTCTGAGGACCTTTTCTACCCGCTCAGCCCCATAGACCCCATTCTAATGGTATCTTCCCTATTCTCCTAGTCAGCCTGCCTTTGTTTCCAACCGACCACAATCAGAAGAGCCTATTACTACTCTCCATTGCTGATGTGCTTGCAGTGCTTGGAGAGGCAGAAACATTTAAGAGTTTTCTCAGGGAGAATTAATTTTGCTAGAGGCTGCCAATTTAGGGAAATAAGGAAGGACATAGACATAATATTAGACAGAAGATTGTAGCAGTATCAGAGAAGAAAACCACAGGGTTACCTTACAGAAGGGGATTCTATCCATAGAATAGAAGCATAAAAAGCTTTTCAACACACACACACACACACACACACACACACACACACGGAAGGAAAAAAAAAGTTGCCAAGTTAAGGATGGGAAGGAAAAGTAATGCTTTGGGAAAGTGAAAATCTAGAATTAGTCGTATACTCCTGGGATCTATATTAAATATACCTACTCTAATAAATCCCCATGCCAATAATGTGAAAAGTCTCTGCATACTGCAGGCTTGAGACACATTATAAAGTAGGTGATGCTGTTTGTACTTTTTTTTTTTTAACCTGTAAGTGCTCGTCACCCTCTAACTCTAGGAGTGTTCTGTACCCTATTCTTATGGGACCTGGTTCTCATCTGGACACGAACTATTCCCCGTTATAATGCTGGGAGATTATGCCCTTTCCCAAGCATCATCCGCTTTACTAATTCCTGCTGAGCACTCAAAAGCCAGATTTTCTGTGAAATCTTGACCTCTTCCCTTCGCAGGCAGGGTAATGATCTCCCTGTTCTGAGCCCTCCTACAAATTGTGTGTCTCCAGCGGTTGTCTGGTAATCGAAGGATTGATAGTTCGAACTCACTCAGCCACTCCGTGGGAGAAAGACCTGGCAGTCCGCTTCTGTAAAGATTACACTCTAGAAAACACTATGGGGAAGTTCTACTCTGTTACATAGGGTCACCATTAATCGAAAATTGACATGACTACACCTAACGACAACTACAACGACATTATTGTACATTATTGTACCACACTGCAGTTACTTGCCTCCTTTTTCTCTTCCACTAGACTGTGTGCTCCTTGGGGACTGAAGCCCTATTTTTTCTGTAATCCCAGCACCTATGGATGTACCTGAAAACAAATAGAAATTCAGTAAATATTTTATTATTACCTCAGGTACGGGTTTTCTCTAGCATCAGGTTTCTCTCCAAAGATGTTATAGCCTAAGGACTCTGATCTTGTCTAATGTGCAAGTTGGTGTTAGCATGGCCTGAAAAAATATGGTATCTACTTCTGCATAGTCTTCATTTCTGGTAAAAGGTACTTCATCATTTTATCTGAGAATACCTAAGTCTTCTTTGTCTCTCCTTTCTATTATACTCTACTCTTTCCTCTAACATCTCATTTTCAGAATCACTAGGTATATTATGCCAACTACTTGATCGCTAAATGTGTTTTTACTGTGACAAATGATAACGCCACTTTCCTATTTTATTGTGTTTATATCTCACATCACAGTCCAAGGATTTGAGAATTAATACGTGATGTTGAAAGACTGCTGTGACAATATTTTAGCTGCGTTGATTTCTGTCATGTGAATTGCATGAGAAAAGTCTAATAGGATGTGTCATTAAATGTTTTTATTACACTGTAGAAAATGAAAATATGAGACTACTGTTTGATTAAGCAATAAATGAATGGATTTGTATGCTGAAAGCTAAGTTGGAAAAAAGATACTGTTCAGAAATCACTCTCATTACCAACTCTTTTATAGTACTGACTACAGTGAGGTACAGGAATTTCTGGTTATAGTATTTTGGTGCTACTGTACTATTAAAATCTGCATTCTTGATTATGAAAGTATCTGGAAATATCCAGAGATACTATGTTCCAAATCCAGATAGTTCTTGGTAATAGTAAACCCCTGGGTGATCAGGCACTCAGGGATGGCCCCGAGTCACTGATGAAGTAGGCGACACCGTTTGCATTTTGCCATCTCCCACTCGCGTACTCTGGGAGTGTTCTGTGCCCCATTCTTCCAGGGCCTGGCTCCCATCTGGCCACCAACTAATCGCCATTGTGGTGCCAGGGGTTGCTGTTCTAAGGAGTGTTTCTCAACGTGAAGTATGCTGATGCCCTGCCTCAGAATTATCTCTAAGGCTTCTGTTAAAATGCAACACCCTGGTCTAACTCTAGAGATACTGAATCAGAAGATTCAGGGGTGTGTGTCTGGTCCTGAATCTGCTTTTGAAATAGGCTCCCCGGTTGACTCAGATTCAAAATACAGTTTTTGAACTGCTGATCTAAATTATTCTTTCTCCATGTAATAAAGATCTAAATTCCTGGATATAGATTTGGAGGACCATGGTCCAAAATGGGATAAACAATACTTTTGAGAAGGAGGTAATCCTTTCCATCATCTCACAAATCATCTAATCATATAAAAATAATTTCATGTTTATGATAATCAAAATACCATTAGTCACATCCCTATGTGAAAATACTTAAGAATGAAATATAGATTAGCTTCACTCCTGGACCTGACAGGAAGTATTATCTCAAATTGTCTATGTAAAAATACATATCAAAACTTAGTTGAGAAAGCATCTATGGGAGACTGTCTGAAATAAAGGCAATTCATTCCTCTAATCTTGCCTTTCACTCTGGTTTAAACCAGACCTGGACAATATTGCTTGCCTTAGTCCCTGCTTCATTTAGATCTAAACATGAAAAATTTATTTTAAGGAACTATGTTTAGATATAATGGAATAATACCATTATTATACATTGAGAGATATTATAAAACAACCCTATGGTGTTGGTTATGTTTTCTATAAAGCTGTTGAGGACATTATTCACTACATTATACACTCTCATATACATGAAGAATTACTGGAAATTTCTATTTGGCTCTATTTCTGAAAATAATTTTAATTCTCTTGAACATTTTTATTTTATTATTTTATGGAATCCCTGGTGGCTTATTTGGAAACCCTGGTGGCGTGGTGGTTAAGAATTTGGCTGCTAACCAAAAGGTTGGCAGTTCAAATCCACCAGGCAGTCCTTGGAAACTCTATAGCGGCCGCTCTACTCTGTCCTATAGGGTTTCTATGAGCTGGAATTGACTTGACAGCAACGGGTTTTACGGGTGAATAAAATTTTTTTTTTTTTTTTATTCAACAAGTTATCTTTCTTTCTTTACTTCATAACATACAGTTTGGGTACTAAGCTCACCTTTGGCTTAATTTTATTTTCCTAACCTTTCTTATTCCTTTACCGTAATTTCCTCATTTGTTTAAGAAAAAATTTTGTTGCATTGCTCGTATTTGTGTATACGACCTTAAATATATTCTGTAAAAGGGAAACGTAAATAAACATAACCATAAAACTGACCCCAGAGAAAATCAAGTTTTCCAATGGTTCAGAAATCCTTTAGTGTAGAGAAAAATGCTAAGATCTGTCCACCATAACATCAGCTCTCCAGACATCTAAATAGATTGGCCCTGAAGAAATACTATTTATTGTCTGTTGACATTCTTGAACCTTCAAAAGTATTCCAAAGATTATTGTACTGGCCATATTTAGGTAAGCCATTTGTAGACTTGGATTTAATCTTAAGTAAGGAATTTTTGTCTGATATATCTCCTGAGAAGATTGACGAACAGGCCAATTCTATGGTTCTTGTGTGCAAAGTTGAAAGGTTCAGTTTTCGAATGTTCATGAATGCATTTTTATGGATATACCTGATATTTAGCCTAATAAGAATTTGTTGTCAAAGTCTAGTCAACCATATTCTTTACTGCTTCTTCTTAACTTTTTTTTTGAGAAATCACCACTTCCTGTTAAGCTTCTTTTACTACAATAGAGCTATTTATTGGGCTTTCTGGTATAAGACAAACAGACCACAACCCAGTCATGATCACTAAAGGAAACATGTTTCCCAAGAGTGATTTGGCTTGAAGACAGAAAGCATAAACATTATGATAAGGTTGTTTCCCTCAAGGAAAATCTAAATTAGAACTGAAACTCCCTCTGCAAATCTCCTGCTGTGTCTCAGTATGAGGTCAAGTCTGTTACAGATGCAGATTACCTAGTGTCTTATAAATCAGTTTTTGTCCTTTTTCAGTACATTCTCCTGAAAAGATGTTTAACCAATTAATGACTATTAGATCATCTGTCCTCTACTAGTATGGAGAAAAATGCTTTCAGTTCTTCCTCGAAACATTGTATCTCACTAACGTGAATTTCGACAGCCATCAAGAAATAGCCAAAGTATAAAATTGAGACTAAAAAAAAGAATAAGATATGTGTGTGGAGGGGGAGGCAGGCATTCTTTCTGATTTTATTTGAAAAAGAAATCACCTACTCAAAGACAGCTGTAGAATTTGAAATCATGGAAATGGATGAGCACATTTAGAGCAAAAGTTTTTATTGAAATGAGTGGTGGGCACAGGAGCCCTGGTGGTGCAGTGCTCAAGAGCTACAGCTGCTAACCAAAAGGTCAGAATTTCAAATCCACCAGCCGCTTCTTGCAAACCCTATAGGTCAGTGCTACTCTGCTCTATAGTGTCGCTATGATTTGGAATCGCCTCAACAGCACACAACAAAAAATAGGGCACAAGACTAAGCCTTTTCAATCTGCTTGCCTTTCTGCTAACCCCCCTAACTGATGCATATTTTTTTTAAGAAATATGTATTTGGACTGTGCTTTTGTCACAGAAAGGAACTTTAATGCAGTGTTTAAAGCTCTAAGCTGCTAGCCGAAAGGTCGGTGGTTCGAACCTACCAGCCCACTTCAGGAGAAAGACATGACAGTTCACTTCTGTAAAGATTTACAGCCGTGGAAACTCTATGAGGCAGTTTTTTTCTGTCCTATAGGGTCACTATGGAAATGCTGGTGGCATAGTGGTTCAGCGCTATGGCTGCTAACCAAAAGATCGGCAGTTCAAATCCACCAGGTGCCCTATGGAGCAGTTCTACTCTGTCCTATATGGTTGCTATGAGTCGGAATCGACTTGACAGCAATGGGTTTGGGATTTTTTGGCTTTATAGGGTCCCTATAAGTTGAAATCAAATCGACAATGGGTTTTTTTGTCACAGATCAAGATTTAAGACAGTAAAACTGATTCGCTTTTTACTATAAAGATGTAAGATAGGGGATGATTCTGTGTCAATGTCACTTATGGCTCATCCAAAACGGGAGATGTCAACACAGTCTCAGGTGTCTACTTGATCCAAGAAGCCCGTTCTTGACCAGTATCACTTTCCATCCCATATTCCAGTCCAATCCTTGTCAGAAGAATTGGCCCCAGGAATGGTGCCCGTTTTGGGCTAACAGAAGGTCTGTGGACAATGACCTCTGAGGTCCTTCTAGTCCCAGTCTGACCATTATGTCTGGTCTTTTTACGAGAATTTGGGGTCTGCATCCCATTGCTCTCCTGCTCCCTCAGGGGTTCTCTGTTGTGTTCCCTGTCAGGGCAATCATTGGTTGTGGCCGGGCACCATCTAGTGCTTCTGGCCTCAGGCCGATGTAGTCTCTGGTTTATGTGGTCCTTTCTGTCTCTTAGGCTCATAATTACCTTGTATCTTTGGTGTTCTTCATTCTTCCTTACTCCAGGTTGGTTGAGACCAATTGATGCATCTTAGATGGCCGCTTGCTAGCATTTAGGACCCCAGACACTACTCTCCAAAGTGGGATGCAGAATGTTTTCTTAATAGATTGTGCTAATTGACTTAGATGTACCCTGAAGCCATGGTCCTCAAACCCCTGCCCCTGCTTCGCTGGCCTTAGAAGCATTCAGTTTATTCAGGAGACTTCTTTGCTTTTGGCTTAGTCCACTTGTGTTGACCTCTCCTGTATTGTATGTTGTCTTTCTCCTTTACCTAAAATAAAACTTATCTACTATCTAATTAGTGAAAACCACTCTCCCTCCTTCCCGCCCTCCCCACTCTTGTAACCATCAAAGGATATTTTCTTCTCTCTTTAAACTATTCCTAGAGTTCTCATAATAGGGTCCTTATACAATATTTGTCCTTTTGCAACTGACTGATTTCACTCAGCGTAATGGCCTCCAGATTTCTCCGTGTTATGAAATGATTCACAGATTCATCATTGCTCTTTATTGATACATAGTATTCCATTGTGTGAATATACCATAATTTATTTAACCATTCATCCATTGATGGGCACCTTGGTTGCTTCCAACTTTTTGCTACTGTAAACAGTGCTGCTATGGACGTGGGTATACATATATCTGTTTGTGTAAAGGCTCTTTTTTCTCTAGGCTATATTCCAAAGAGCGGGATTGCTGGACCATATGGTAGTTCTATTCCTAGTTTTTTAAGGAAGCACCAAATCGATTTCCAAAGTGGTTGTACCATTTTACATTCCCACCAGCAGTATATAAGTGTTCCAGTCTCTCCACAACATCTCCAACATTTATTATTTTGTGTTTTTTGGATTAATGCCATCCTTGTTGGAGTGAGATGGAATCTCGTTGTAGTATTGATTTGCATTTCTCTAATGGCTAATGATTATGAGCATTTCCTCATGTATTTGTTAGCAACCTGAATGACTTCTTTAGTGAAGTCCCTGTTAATATCCTTTGCCCATTTTTTAATTGGGTTATTTATCTTTTTGTAGTTGAGTTTTCGCAGTGTCATGCAGATTTTAGAGATCAGGCACTGACCGGAAATGTCATAGCTAAAAACTTCTTCCCAACCTGTAGGTAATCTTTTTACTCTTTTGGTGAAGTCTTTGGATGAGCATAGGTGTTTGATTTTTAGGGGCTCCCAGTCATCTGGTTTATCTTTGACATTTTTGGTAATGATTTGTATACAGTTTATGCCATGTATTAGGGCTCCTAGCATTGTCCCTAATTTTTCTTCGATGATCTTTATCATTTTAGATTTTATATCTAGGTCTTTGGTCCATTTTGAGTTCGGATTTGTGCATGGTGTGAGGTATGGTTCTTGTTTCATTTTTTTGCAGATGGGTATCTAATTATGCTAGCACCATTTGTTAAAAAGACTGTCTTTTCCCCAATGAACTGACTTTGGGCCTTTGTCGAATATCAGCTGCTCATATGTGGATGAATTCATGTCTGGATTCTCAATTTTGTTCCATTGGTCTGTGTATCTGTTGTTGTACCAGTACCAGGCTGTTCTGACTACTGTGGTGGTATAATAGGTTCTAAGATCAGGTAGAGTGAGGCCTCCCACTTTGTTCATCTTTTTCAGTAATGCTTTACTTATCCGGGGTCTCTTGCCCTTCCATACGAAGTTGGTGATTTGTTTCTCCATCTCAATAAAAAATGTCCTTGGAATTTGGATCAGAATTACATTGTATCTATAGATGGCCTTTGGCAGAATAGACATTTTTACAATGCTAAGTCTTCCTATCCACGAGCAAGGTATGTTTTTCCACTTATGTAGGTCTCTTTTGGTTTCTTGCAGTAGTGTCTTACAGTTTTCTTTATATAAGCCTTTTACATCTCTGGTAAGATTTACTCTTAAGTATTTTATCTTCTTGGGGGCTACTGTAAATGGTATTGATTTGGTGATTTCCTCTTTGATGTTCTTTTTGTTGGTGTAGAGGAATCCAACTGATTTTTTATGGTTATCCTGTATCCTGATCTCTGCTGAACTCTCCTATTAATTTCAGTAGTTTCCTTGAGGATTCTTTAGGGTTTTCTGTCTATAAGATCTTGTCATCTGCAAACAGAGATACTTTTACTTCTTCCTTGCCAATCTGGATACCCTTTATTTCTTTATCTAGCCTAATTGCCCTGGCTAGGACCTCCAGCACAATGTTCAATAAGAGTGGTGATAAAGGGCATCCTTGTCTGGCTCCCGTTCTCAAGGGTAATGCTTTCAGAATCTCTCCATTTAGGATGATGTTGGCTGCTCGCTTTGTATAAATGCCCTTTATTATGCTGAGGAATTTTCCTTCTGTTCTTATTTTGCTAAGAGTTTTTATCATGAATAGGTGTTGAACTTTGTCAAATGCCTTTTTTGCATCAATTGATAAATTCATGTGGTTCCCGTCTTTTGTTTTACTTTTATGATGGATTACATTAATTGTTTTTCTAACATTGAACCATCCCTGCATACCTGGTATGAATCCCATGGTGAATTATTTTTTTGATATGTTTTTAATTCTATTGGCTAGAGTTTTGTTGAGGATTTTTGCATCTAAATTCATGAGGGATATATTTCTGTAAGTTTCTTTTTTGTGGTGCCTTTACCTGGTTTTGGTATCAGGGATATGCTGGCTTTGTAGAATGAGTTTGGGAGTATTCCGTCCTTCTCTATGCTCTGAAATACCTTTAGTAGTAGTCGTGTTAACTCTTCTCTGATAGTTTGGTAGAACTCTGCAGTGAAGCCATCAATGTGAGGGCTTTTTTTTTTTGGTGGGAGATTTTGATTACCTTATCAATCTCTTGTTTTGTTAGGGGTCTATTTAGTTGCTCTACCTCTGTTTGTGTTAGTTTAGGTAGGTAGTGTGTTTCTAGGAATTCATCCATTTCTTCTAGGTTTTCAAATTTGGTAGAGTATAATTTTTCATAGTAATCTGATATGATTGTTTTAATTTCAGTTGGATCTGTTGTGATATCGCCCATATCTTTTTTTATTTGGGTTATTTGCTTCCTATCCTTTTTTTTTTTTTTTTCAGGCTGGCTAGTGGTTTATCAATTTTTTTAGTTTTTTCCAAAGAACCAGTTTTTGGTCTTGTTAACACTTTCAATCGTTTTCCTCTTCTCTGATTCATTTAATTCTGCTCTAATTTTTATTATTTGCTTTCTTCCGGTGTCTGAGGGTTTCTTTTGTTGTTCTCTTTCTATTTGTTCAAATTGTAGGGATAGTTCTTTGATTTTGGCCCTTTCTTTTTGTATGTGTGCGTTTATTGATATAAATTGACCTCTGAGCACTGCTTCCACTGTGTCCCAAAGGTTCTGATAAGAAGTGTTTTCATTCGCATTGGATTCTATGAATTTCTTTATTCCACCCTTAATGTCTTTTTATACTGCAGTCTTTTTTGAGCAGGGTATTGTTCAGTTTCCAAGTGTTTGATTTCTTTTCCCTGCTTTTTCTGTTATTGATTTCCACTTTTATGGCCTTATGGTCAGAGAAGATGCTTTGTAATATTTCAATGTTTTGGATTCTGCCAAGCCTTGCTTTATGACCTAATATGTGGTCTATTCTAGAGAATGTTCCATGTGCACTAGAAAAAAACGTATACTTGGTTGCTGTTGGGTGGAGTGTTCCTATGAGGTCACGTTGGTTGATTGTGGCGTTTAGATCTTCCGTGTCTTTATTGAGCTTCTTTCTGGATGTCCTGTCCTTCACCGAAAGTGGTATGTTGAAGTATCCTACTATTATTGTGGAGCTGTCTTTCTCACTTTTCCGTGCTGTTAGAGTTTGTTTTATGTATCCTGCAGCCCTGTCATTGGGTGCATAAATATTTAATATGGTTATATGCTCCTGGTAAATTTTCCCTTTAGTCATTATATAGTGTCCTTCCTTATCCTTTGTGGTGGATTTAACTTTAAAGTCTAATTTGGCGGAAATTAATATTGCCACTCCTGCTCTTTTTGATTGTTGTTTCCTTGGTATATTTTTTCTATCCTTTGAGTTTGTTTGTTTGTGTCTCTAAGTGTAAGGTTTTGTCTCTTATAGGCAGCATATAGTTGGATCATTTTTTTTTATCCATTCTGCAACTCTCTGTCTCTTTATTGGTGCATTTAGTCCATTTATATTTTGCATAATTATAGATAGGTGTGAGTTTAGTGCTGTCATTTTGATGCCTTTTTGTGTGTGTTTTTGACAGTTTCTTTTTTCCACTTAATTTTTTGTGCTGAGAAGTTTTTCTTTGTAAATTGTGTGTTCCTCTTTTTCGTTTTGTTTGAATTTCTTTTTGCAGAGTCTTTGTGCTTATCTTGGCTTTTATTTTGAAGTATGGGATTGTTAGTTTTCTTTGTGGTTACCTCAGTATTTACTCCTATTTTTCTAAGTATAGAACTAACTTGTATCTCCCTATATCACCTTGATTTCCTCTCCATATGGAAGATCTGTGCCTACTTTATTCAGTCCCTCTTTATTGATTATTGTCATCTTTTACATAATGACATCACTGGTTCAATTTTGAGCTTTTTTATCTTATTTTATTTTTGTGATTTTCCTATTTGAGTTCATATCTAGATGGTCTGTTCTGAGTCCTAGTGTTGTGTTGATATCTGATATTATTGATTTTCTAACCAGAGAATTCTCTTTAGTATTTCTTGTAGTTTTGATTTGGTTTTTGCAAATTCCCTAAGATTGTGTTTATTTGTAAATGACTTAAAAAAATGACTTAGACATCTGTAAATATAGGATTCTTGGCTGGGAATTTTTCTCATGCAATGCTCTATGTATGTCATCCCATTGCCTTCCTGCCTTCATGGTTTCTGCTGAGTAGCCCAAACTTATTCTTATTGATTCTCCTTTGTAGGTGACTTTTTACTTATCCCTGGCGACTCTTAAAGTTTTCTCTTTATATTTGGTTTTGGCAAGTTTGATGATAGTATGTCTTGGTAACTTTCTTTTGGAATCTACCTTGCATGGGGTTCAATGAACATCTTGGATAGATATCGTTTCATCTTTCACGAAGTCAGGGAAGTTTTCTTCCACAAATCTTCAACAATTCTCCCTTCATTTTCTGTTATCCCTCCCTGTTCTGGTATTCCAATCACTCCCAAGTTATTCTTCTTGATAGAGTCCCACAGGATTCTTAGGGTTTCTTCATTTTTTAAAATTCTTTTATCTGTTTTTTCTTCAACTATATTGGTGCCAAGTGCCTTATCCTCCATCTCCCCAATTCTGCATCCCAGTTCGTCAATTCTGCTCCTCTGACTTCCTATTGGGTTGTCTAATTCTGTAATTTTATTGTTAATCTTTTGAATTTCTGGATTCTGTCTCTCTATGGATTTTTGCAGCTTTTTAAATTTTTCATTATGTTCTTGAATAATCTTTTGAATTTCTTCAACTGCTTTATTGGTGTGTTCCTTGGCTTTTTCTGTATATTGCCTGATCTTGTTCCTGATGTCATTTGTAATGCCGTTCTTGATGTCTTAAAGCGTTCTGTATATTAATCTTTTGTATTCTGCATCTGGCAATTCCAGGAATACATTTTCATCCAGGAGAGTCCTTGATTCTCTGTTTTGGGAGTTCATTGAAGCAGTCATAGCCTGCTTCTTTATGTGATTTGATATCAACTGCTGTCTCTGAGTCATCTATAAGTTATTGTAATAATTTTTTTGTTTCCTCACTGTGTTCTATCTTCTTGCTTTGTTTTGTTTCAATATACCCAAATAGGCTACTAGAGTGCGCTCACTAGATTATTGGAGCTTTTGAAGAACTAATGTCCTGTTACAAGATGGTTAGTGCTTTTACCAGGTTATAAGCCTATGAGTCCAATCGCTATTCTTGTATAAATTCACCTCAGGTGTTCTGATACTCGGTCACCTAGTGTGTGGCATAGGCTGTCACCTACTATCTTAGAGGAATAGTGGTAATAGTTGTATGAGCTGGTTTCTGGTAGTGGCAGGGGGTCACACTCTAATGAGGGCAGGGTGCTGACAGCCTCCCTCCAAGTGTCGGTGAGAAAGGAGCTTCTCTGTTCTCTAGAGTACTCTGGTGGTTAGGCTCTGCAGCTGTACCTTAGGCATCCAGTGCTTACACCTGTAGGGACTGGTAGGTACCACTATCCTCAGTCCCCTTTTGCAGGTGGCTAGGTGGTGTGGATGGAGTTTCAGCCCTCAGATCCCTGCTGTGGGTAGTTGAGGTCTCTGTTTAATAGGCAGAGTTGTATCAGACCTCCAAACCCTGCCTCTCCACCACACAGCTGAAACAATTACAGTCAGACCTTTAGCAGAATGGGCCTTGCATTATAATAGCCACCTGGTTCCGTGTAGGGGTGAAAGCCAAAGTCTCTGGATTGCTTATGCCAGGACTGGAGCTGCTTCTAGTCTGAACTTCCAGTTTAGGGGAGTTGGGAAGATATTTTTCCCCTGTTTGTTAATTTTCTCCTTCTCCCAGGCCAGGTGAATGGGTCAGAGAGAGCACAGCAGTTCTATCTCAGGCCCAGGGAATTCAACTGCTAATGAAGCTGGCTGGGGCAGGAAGGGGAGGGACCAGGTAGATAGGAAAGAGTACTTTTAGCAGAAGGAGCTATTAGATCCACACAGTCAATTAGACAAAGTCACTTATCTTGCGTTGAGAGTGCTGTTTTATCTCAGATTCCAGAGGTGTGTATAGCCTTTGTGTGCTGGCTGGGTCCCCACTGAGATTGCTCCAGGTGGTTAGGGCTGAGTCCTGCACTTGCCTTCTTTACCTAAAGCAGCTTTGTCCTAAACCCCACAGTCACACCATGGCTGTCACACCAGGGGGTCGGTGTGCCAGCACTTCGTTTGCCTTCTTTTCATTGAAGCAGCAGCTTCCTAAACTCTGCATCCAGTTGTGCTGTAGACACACCACAGGGTCAGGGGTGTGCCGCTTTGCTTGCCTTCTATTGCTGAATCTGCCATGTCTCAGGAAACTACCATCAGCTCTGTGGCATTCCTGCTAAAGAAGGGCACCAAGGAATCAGAGATGAGGCACTGCACGGGCTCAGCAACTAGTCTCTGCTTCTGCACCGTCCCTTGCTCCCCTGTCACTCAGATCAATTCCTTAGTTCTGTGTTTGATTCTCAGGGTTCGTAAATTGTCATATATGTAATCAATTCACATGTTTTTTAGGCCTTTGTTGCAAGAGGGTTCAGCGGAAGTTTCTGACTAGTTAGCCATCTTGGCCCTGCCTCTCAGGCACTACTTTTAAGGTATACTGCTTACCTGGGGGGACCTCTCAGCTCATTAGAATTCTGGGTGCCGTGTCTACCTCATTCAGCTGCCCACTTTTTCAGTAAAGCTGAAGAGAAATTTTTAATTGAGAATTTCATACAAACAGCAACAATGAGGGATTTTTTTTTGTCTAACAGTAGAAGCCACACTATGGAATAAACTATACATGATTTATTAGTCATTTTGTTAATTTACATAGAATTAAAATAAGACACAGCTAGCGTGTTACTCTAACATAAATGTCAATTCTTCATCACTAGGTAATTGAATGTTTTTTGTGACTAAGGGGCTGTTCCTGTTTTGCTTCTGCCTAAGTTCTCTTCCTCCTTGGCCCCTTGGTTTTATGTGATCTGTGAACCACATTCTGCATCCAAATAGTGATTCATATCTTACAGGTTTCCACATCAATCCATGTCAGATGGAATAATCTGTCTGTTTGCAATTGTGTTAAGTTTTAAAATTAACATATGAAGTCATTGTCATTTGTCTTTCATAACTCCAGTCATTTACACTACTTCGTAAATCTGTACAAATGTTAAAATGTAATAAAATTCATTTTCTCAAGGTACCCACTTGAAAACAGCCTGCTATAGGTGTTTTCTGATGCATAGGAAGGCAGTGTATTGCAGAGGTCAGGTAAAAGTTAAAGTTAAATAGTGTACATGGTTAAAGTTAAACATAAAAAAACCAAACCATCTGCCATTGTAATAAATGGATTAGCACAGTGTCTATCACTTAGTTTTCAAAAAGCTTTTACTGCTATTAATAGTAATTATGCTACTACAAAATTCTAGCCCTATGTGCTGTGTAACTTAGAGAAAATTTTTTAATCTCTGTTAGTATTGAACTTCTATGATAGCTACTTCATATGGTATACTAATATGGTGAATTGGCATAAACATTAGCTGAAATGACTTGTATAATAAAGACTCTGAAATATTGTTGGTAGGCTCCATTCTCAATCTAATTTCTGTTCCACATGACTATATATCTGAGGTACTGTGAATTACTTATTATGGCCCCTCTAGCCATGGTCATTGTGACTCACACACAATGATTGAGTTGGATATTGCAAATAAGGTATATGGAACATGTGATGGTTGAGGTTGTATGTCAACTTGTCTAGGCCATGATTCCCAGTATTGAATGGTTGCCCTCCATTTTGTGTGTTGTGGATCCTGACCCCTACATGTTGATGAGGCAGGATTGGTATAAGATGTATCTTTTGTCTCAGCCTTGCAAGAGGCTGTGACTCAAGCCCCACACATACTAAAGTTGCGTCCTTTCCTGGGATGTGGCCTGCATCTAAGTTATATGCGTGTGTCCTGGTGAGGCTGTCTCTCTGAATCTGGATATCACGTCTGGTTCATGATCAGTTTTGACCTGCCCTGAGGCCTGCTGTCTGACCTGCAGATTCTGGGATTTGCTAGCCTCCACAGCCCCTTGGGCCAGTGGCCTATCATGTGATCTGACTCACCAGCTTCCACAGCCTTGTGAGCTAGCAGCCTGTGGTCTGAACTGCTGGTTTGGGTTTGTCAGCTCCTGCAGCTGTGTGGGTCAAGAGAAGCCTACACCTGACCCACATAACTGGGACTTGCCAGCCTCCACAACCATGTGAGCCATTTCCTTTTTACAGTCATGAGTACTGTGAGATGCTGTAGTGAATTACAGAACCCAAAGATGGGAGGAAGAGTGCTGAGGAGAGAGGGAATAGTTGATGTTAAAGATGGTGAAGTGGTACAGCAACTTCGAAGAGTTGGACATTTGGGAAATTTTTAATCATTGCCTCATAGGAACCAGGTTTGTGCTGATCCTTATAAAATAAATTATTTGTTTAGTTGGTGTCAGAAAGGTGGGTTTCACTGCAATGACCCAGAATCAATGGCATAAGTGGTTTTGGAAAAAAGGGGGTAAAACAGAGAATGAGAAACCTTTGGTTTCTGGGTGGGATAAAAAACACCTGTGGATTGAAGCAGCTATTACGTTGCAATCATTTACCCAAGGCAAAAGCTATTCATGGGACTTAGAAAGGGTGTGGCTAACTCCTGAGGAATTGGCTAATTGGGTGCATATGGAAATAAAGAGTGATAAGGAAAGGGCCAGAGATACAATTCCTTGGTTTCTGTTATATGTAATAGCTGTAACAGCA
Organism: Loxodonta africana; assembly: GCF_030014295.1. NCBI lineage: Eukaryota > Metazoa > Chordata > Mammalia > Proboscidea > Elephantidae > Loxodonta > Loxodonta africana. The sequence goes on along the minus strand of NC_087369.1, from coordinate 118,755,890 downwards.
GGGAAAAAGAATGTAGGGGCTAATTTAAGCACTGAACCAAGCCTAGATCTGGTCCAGTCAGAGCTACAAACACTAGTCTCAAGCCTGACCCAGAAAGGAAAAATCAGGTCCAATCAACAGGATGTTCCTCTACTACCATTGGCCACCAAAAAGGTAGTCTGGGAGGGAAACAAGCGAAACCAAGACAGTACAGAAACCAGAGGGCATAGTGTAAAGGAGTTGCTTCAGTTTGTAGATTGGTATCATCAGCTTCCTGAGGAACCATAACTAAAATGGATTGGGAGAGCAACTAATTTAGGGACAGTGTCTTAGTTTTGAATGTTGCAGAATGGAAGAATCTGTTTGGGTTGATGCAAGAGCCACAATTCACTATGGAACAGTCATGAATGATGATGCAAGATCTATTTACACAGCAGGTTAACCCAGAGGGGATGGCCAGCTTGGTGGACTAGTTAAAATTTGAAGCAAGATTTGTTTACCTTGAGAAGGGAAACTACACCACTCCCTCTCTAAATACTCAGTGGACCACTCCAGAGGAAGCAACTGATGTGCTGCTTATGCAAGCCATGCTGGAATGGCTTTATGTTGATCATGATATTCATCCAATGAGTCTTAGTCATCTAGTGCTGCTATAACAGAAATACCACAAGTGGATGGCTCCAACAAAGAGAAATTTATTTTCTCACAGCCCAGTAAGCTAGAAGTCCAAATTCAGGGCATCGGCTCCAGGGGAAGGCTTTTTCTGTCAGCTCTGGAGGAAGGTACTTGTCATCAATCTTCCCCTGGACTAGGAGCTTCTCAGTGCAGAGACCCCAGGTCCAAACGATGCACTCTGCTTCTGGCACTGCTTTTTTGGAGGTATGAGGTCCCCACTCTCTGCTTGCTTCCCTTTCCTTTTATCTCTTGTAAGATGAAAGGTGGTGTAGGCCACACTCCAGGGAGGCTCCCTTTACAGTGGACCAGGGGTGTGACCTTAGTAAGGACGTTGTAATCCCACCCTAATCCTCTTTAACATAAAATAATAATCACAAAATAGAAGACAACCACACAATACTGGGAAACATGGTCTAACCAAGTTGACACATATTTTGGAGGGACACAATTCAATCCACGACAGCCCCTTACACAGATAGTGGAAGAGCTGGTAATCAAGGGAGTCCCTTATACATGGGTATCCCATGTTACCTCGCTACTGCAAAACAAAGCAACAATCCAAGAGGCCTTTTCAGATCTGTTGGCATACCTTCCTTGCATGGGTCTTTGGGTCTTACAGATGCAAGAAACATAAAAGTTATTCATAGGAGAATGAGAAGAGGCAATGGGGAAAAAACTTACTACAGCAGGACACAGATTTTTAGATGGTTACCGAAAAATGGGATGAATATAGCAGACACTGATGGAGTTGTGACAAAGTTTTTAAGGTAGAACTACAGGAGGTTGGGTGGACCAACAGAAACTCCTGCTGGTTCCCCAACATTAAAGAGGCCTAAACAAGTCTGTCATATTCACCCCAGCTGGAAGATATTTAATGATAGGAATTCCTGCCTGGGACCATTTGAAGCAGAGTTTCAGTTAGCTGATCAAGATAAGGATAGACAAGGAGGCCGAGGTCTTCCTGACCAGCCCCCAGCAGGGGACCCAAAGCCATAAGCACGTGTGTGGTTGAAATGACCCAAGGGTGGGAAAGAGACCTTCTTGGGGCTCCTGGACACAGGAACTCAGTGTGCTATGTTTTAGTCATCTAGTGTTGCCATAACAGAAATACCACAAGTGGATGGATTTAACAAGAGAAATTTATTTTCTCACAGTCTAATAGGTTACAAGTCCAAATTCAGGGCAATGGCTCTAGGGGAAGGCTTTCTTTCTCTGTTGGCTCTGGAGGAAGGCTTCTCCTGATCAAGGAGCTTCTCAGGTGCAGGGACCCTGTGTCCAAAGGATGGACTCTTCTCCTGGTGCTGCTTTCTCAGTGGTATGAGGTCCCCAATTCTCTGCTTGCTTCCCTTTCCTTTTATCTCTTGAGAGATAAAAAGTGGTACAGGCCACTCCCCAGGAAATCTCCCTTTCCTTTGGATCAGGGATGTGGCCTGGGTAAGGGTGGTGTTACAATCCCAACCTAATCCTCTTTAACATAAAAATTACGATCACAAAATGTAGGACAACCACAGAATACCTGAATCATGGCCAAACCAAGATGACACATATTTTTGGGGGAAACATAATTCAACCCATGACATGCTGTAATTTCCAAACCTGTCAATAAAATCTTGAAGGGGCCTGTCTTAGTCATCTAGTGATGCTATAACAGAAATACCACAAGTAAATGGCTTCAACAAACAGAAGATATTCTCACAGTCTAGGACGCTAGAAGTCCAAATTCAGGCATCAGCTCCAGGGGAAGGCTTTCTCTATCAGCTCTGGAGGAAGGTCCTTGTCATCTATCTTCCCCTTGACTAGGAGCTTCCCCGTGCAGGAACTCTGGGTCCAAAGGACACGCTCTTCTCCCGGCGCTGCTTTCTTGGTGGTATGAGTTCCCGATGTCTCTCTGCTCACTTCTCTCTTTTATATCTCAAAAGAGATTGGCTTAAGACACAGTCTAATCTTATAGATTGAGTCCTGCATCATTAACATAACTGCAACTAATCCTATCTTATTAACATCATAGAGACAGGAGTTACAACACAAAGGAAAATCACATCAGATGATAAAATGGTGGACAATCACACAATACTAGGAATTATGGCCTAGCCAAATTGATACAGTTATTTTTGTGGGCCACAATTCAATTCATGACAGGGCCTAAGGTTAGACCAGGGGGATATGGGCATAAAACAGTTGATGGGACTAAGGTGAAAGTTTGGATGAGAATTGGAAGATTTAAACAGGTCTTGTGAAGTAGTTGCATCTCCCTTACCTGAATGTATTATTGGTATGGATATTATGCCTAACTGGGGAACACACCCTCTACTTGATATTGTAAAACTGAAGGCATGTAAGTTTCCTTTTATGCCAGTACTGATTGGACGTGCTAAATGGGAACCATTAGAATTGCCCTAACCCACTCAGGTTGTTAAATTGGAACAGTATAGGCTACCTGGTGGACAAAAGGAGATTACTGCCTTGATTAAAGACGTGCTAAAGGCTGGAGTATTGGTACCAACAAATTCTCTGTTTAGCAATCCTGTATGGCCCATGAAAAAGGCAGATGGCTCATGGAGGCTAACAGTAGACTATTGAGGCCTAAATAAAATAGTGCTACCTGTGGCTTCAGCTGCTCTAGACATGGTATCAACAGTGCAGAAAATACAGCAGACTAAAGGAGACTGGTCCTCAATGACTGATCTTGCAAATGCGTTTTTCTCCGTACTAATCTCAGAAAAGAGCCAACCACAGCTTGCTTTCATGTGGGAAGGATTTCAACTTACTTTCACTACATTGCCATAGGGTTACCTGAATTCACCAGCTTACTGTCATAGTTTAGTTAGAAGAGACTTGGACTTGGTGCCGATCTCAAGTGTAATGATACATTACATTGGTGATATTGTTACTATCAAACACTGAAAAACAGGCTAGGGCTGATATGAATACAGCAGTGGCTCACATGTCCAAGAGAGGCTGGTTAATAAATCCAGCAGAAATCCAGGGCCCTGCCTAAATGGTGAAAATCTTGGGAGTAACTTGGGCAGGAGCTACCCATGATATTCCGCAGAAAACTAAGAATAAGTTGTTGCTATTACCTACCCCCAAGACAAAGCAAGAGGCCCAACATTTGGTTGGTTTATTTGGATTTTGGAGAACACATATTCCACATCTGCTGATACCTCGAGACAGACTCAGAGCAAGGGAATAATCTTCTCTCATTTGAATTTTTGCTGGAGGCCAGAAAGGGTGAAGATGAGACAAACTGCTGGAGAGCCCGACCGAATCATATGGACACCTGAAAATCAGACCTGAATGGCTGGATCTGAGTAACTTCACCGTTAAGACTCTTTTGTCCTACTGAAGGACTAATCATTAATGACTGTTTTGGACTGGTAAAATGATTGGAAGGGGGGAGTTAATCCGTCAAGTATGAAAGGATCAATGCCTAGAAGAGCCAAGGGATGGCCTGTGGTGCAATCAATTAGTTAATATGGCCCTTCCAGCCATGATCATTGTGACTCACACAAAATGATTGAGTGGGATCATACAAATAAGGTACATGGAACCTGTGATAGTTGAGATTGCGTGTCATCTTGGCTAGGCCATGATTCCCAGTATTGTGTGGTTGTCCTCCATTTTGTGTGTTGTGGATTCTGACCCCTACAAGTTGATAAGGCAGGATTGGTATAAAGTGTGTCTTGGGTCTCAGCTTTGCAGGAGTGTGTGACTCAAACCCCACCCTTACTAAAGTTACGTCCTTTCCTGGGGTGTGGCAAGGCTCTACCTCTCTGCATCTGGATCCCACATCCAGTTCATGATCAATTGACCTCCCCAGAGGCCTGCTATCTAACCTGCCAATTTTGGGATTTGCCAGACTTCACATCCTCTTGGGTTGGGGGGCCTATCATGTGACCTGACTCACCAACTTCCTCAGCCTTGTGAGCCAGCAGCCCGTGGTCTGAACTGCCAGTTTGGGTTCATCAGCTCTTGCAGCTGCATGGATCTGGAGAAGCCTATGCCTGACCCATTAATTTGAGACTTGCCAGCCTCCACAACCATGTGACACATTTCCTTTATACAGTTCATGAGTACTGTGAGACATTGCAGCATATTAGGGAACCCAAAGATGGGAAGGAGAGCACTGAGGGGAGAGGGAGTAGTTGATGTTAGAGGTGATGGAGTGGTACAGCAACTTGGAAAAGTTGGACATTTGGGACATCTTTAACCTCCACCTCATAGGAACCAGCTTTGTGCTGACTGTTATAAAAGAAATTATTTGTTTAATATTTCTTTAACTATGGTTTTATCATGTGTTTGTTTAATACTGACTTAATATGTGATTTATATAAGCATAAAGGAAAACATCTAGGTGCTTAGTGGACTGATTGTAGTGAGTTTCTAAGGCAACAAGGCTGTAGTTAGGCAGACCAGATGCTAGTTTACAGGCAAAGTATAGGCAAAACTACTTTTGAAGTATTTCCAGTGATATTTGCTGGTTCTTACAAAGAAAGAAGTAAACAGTAATTGGAAGACTTGCCAAGATCTGAAATGTTGATTTGGTTTAGTGCTTTCTGTCCTGTGTGCTCTAGAGTTTTTTCAGAGGGAAAGGATTAAACTGGGTCTCACAAAGAGTTCAAAAGTTTCAGGAGGAGTGATTTGTTCAGGCTTCTTCCTGCCTGGTATTAAATGGTCAGTGATTTTGTAGATTTTCCTCTTAGTCTTACAATCAATAGATATTTTGGTGTGTACTGTGTACTAAACATTGCGCTAAAGAAGAGTGGAGAAGTAAACGTCCCTGACCTTAAAAAGCTTACAATTGACTCAGGATGATTAAACATACGTCACTGAAATAACAGTGAACGGTATTAAGCAACATATAATTGGGCATTATACTTGTAAGTACAGAATATAGGTAAGGGTTCAGAGGGAACTAAGCTGTGAGTCATGGAGTGGCAAGTGAATACTTGAGAGGAAGTAGGGCCTGAGTTATATGATAGAATTTCAATAAGCACAGGAAAAGAGAAATGTGTATTCATTTTATTTATATACTTAAGAAACATTTATATAGTACTTATTATATGTTGGACATTGTTCTAAGTAACTCATTTAATCCTCATAATGAACTTATCCCCATTTTACAGATAAAGAAATGGAGGTACAGAGAAGTTCTAGGTGGTTGTTTCAGTGTACAGAGGTGTGGAAATGAAAACACATATTTCCCCTAACAATATGAAGATAAGCCTGACTAGATGCACCGTATATGTACTAGCGGGAAATAAGTTCGTATGGGGTCATATTATCTAGGACCTTAAAATTTAAGTAGAGAAGTTTGGATTGGCCATTTGGAATTGCTGCAAATTTCTGAAAAGTAGAGTAACAATATTGTTTTAGAAAGATTGGTTTGACAATGATGTGTAGGATGAAGAATAGGGGGCACAATCTAATGGGGAGGGTTGTTATATTGGGTAAAGGTTAGTCATAGAAGCCAGTTAAAAGATTATTTAACAATCCAGGCATGAGATAACAAAACCTTTAATTGGACTGTTCGTGGAAATAGACTAGAGACAGGGAAAAAAAAAAAGAAAAAAATCAACAGAAATTGTTAAATAACTTCAGTATGGAAGATGAAAATAAGAAAGTCAGGCAATGGTTTTGAGTCTTAGTAACTGAGATGATGTTAGTACACCCACTCCTCACTTATCAACATAGATTTACCAGGTCGTTATGCGAAAATCTGTGTTATACAAAAATGGAAGATACTTTTTTCTGTTTTCAGACCATTCATTTGTCTATTTTTTAATTTAGAAAATATAATCATAGAAATAACGACAGCTAAGATTTACGGATGTGCTCATCACTGTGATGAGTCCAGTTATGGATTGTTCTTCTGTGGAGAAGGAGGTTTGGAGGAGACAAAGCGGGATAAAGCCAGGCTGCATGACTCGAAGGCTTAACCACTTCACCTTCCTCCTATGCTGGGTCAGAGCTTCCCTCACAGAGCTGCCTCCAGAGCTGTATTCCCACCCCTAGAAGCCTTGAGTTCAGGATCCTGGAGCCTGTTCTGCCCTCTGGGGGGTCTGGCGAGTCACCAGAAGCTCCAGGCTTCCTGCAAGGTCGCTGGGAGTTGGGCCCCACCAAGGAAGATGCTTCAAGCCCTAAGTGGCTCACTTTCAGGTGTCATTAAATTCAAATGTATTTCTTCAAATGTGCCTCTTTCTTTCCTCCCTTCCTACCCCACAGCAATTTAGAGCTTTAGGACCTCAGGCTGAATAGGAACTTGGAACCCAGAACGGGCACCCACTGGCTCAGTGCTGGCTGTGAGTCCTCTAGGAGGCCGTGGCCATGGAGGAGGCCAGCCCCATTCAGCAGCTGGACTCAGTTCGCCCACCAGCAGGAGGTAGAGGAGGGTGGGGACAGCATAGCCCAGCTTTGGGGAGGCTCCGCAGAGACCCTCCTCCGGCGGGGGGAGGGGGATGATCCGAAGCCGTTGCAACCATGCCTGCCATCTCGTTACTGCGCAAAACAGTTGGAGAGTAGATTTTAATACTGCCATAAATTCGAAATATCAGATAACAAGATAGTCGATAAGTGAGAAGTAGGTAGTAGTACCTACTGATAAAGACAGTAGGTAGTATCTCTGATAAAGGTAGTACCTCTGATAAAGACAGTGGTGTCAAAAAGATTCTCTATTAATTGTTGTAATAAGTAGCCTGCTGCTGAGATGGAGCTCACATTGTAATTTTTTTTTCCTGTCTCCCTCTCATCCTTTGCTCTCTGACTTGTTTCTACCCCCCCACCCCAGCCCCCCACCCCATGCTGTAGCTCTTCAGGCCTTCTTGCACTGTCACTGGAGATTTGAACCCAGAGTGGGAGGAACATCCTGCACTGCAGATGTGGGCATTCTCAAAGCTAGGCAGCACATCGGATATTGTACACCACACCATACCTCTGGAATGCTTTGAGCACATTCTTAATGGGCAGTATTAGGCTCAAATTGCCAATTAAAGCTATGCATTCAGCCAAAAAATTTTTTTTTTTTTTATTCAGCCAAAGTAGATTTAACTTCTACACCTTTCTATTTGGAATTTCGCCACATGCACTGTTTTCTTCAGTCTGTTAATTGGCCCATGCTTCCTTTTTGGATTCTTTTTTTCCCATGGGTGGAAAAGGCGATTTAGTCATTTGTTCTCAGAAGGAAAAAAGGCTTTGATAAATAGCATCACCAATGTGGTCTCATTTCTAGTCATCTGATGAGTGAGGTTAGTTCATTTATAAAATGGGCTATTAAAATGCATTTCATACCTAAAATACACTGGGAAGTGAAGTGCTCAGAGCAGAGGCTCTGAGACTGCCTCTCCATTCTACAGAACGTTTAGTAAAATAAATTCTTCCGTAGGCAAGGTTGTCCTCTGTGCTTCTCTATCACTAAATTTCTTTCCCACGTCATGTATAATGCTTGATGATGTCTGCCTAACCATCACATGAGGCTATTTCCTTGCATTCAATGTAAGATAGATGATCTCATTGTGTTAGATGTTGATTCAAAAAGAATATTAAATAAAAACAAACAAATATCACAGGGACCAAATATATGTCTTATATATCTAGGTTACTCACATGAACGTAATGGCAGGCACCAGTGTGATGCCTCTGCCAGCATTGGTGATAGTTATTTTACTGATCTACTCAAAATCTATTTAAAGAGACATAAGTGAGCTGAAAGGCTGATATTTAAAAGTGTCCCTGCCATATCCCCAAGGAAGATAGACATTAAATCGAAATAACTTCTTACTATTTTGTTCTCTTTTTAGGTTGGATAATAAAATGATATCCTAGGTATGTACCCAAAAGACTTGAAAGCAGATACTCAACAAGAGACTTGTACACACATACTCATTGCAGCACTATTCACAATAGTCAAAAGGTGGAAACAACCTAAATGTCCATCAACAGATAAGTAGATAAACAAAATGTGGTACATACATACAATGGAATACTATGCAGCCAGTAGGAGAAATGAAGTCTTGATAAATGCTTCATTGTGATGGAGCTTGAAGATGTTACGATGAATGAAATAAGCCAGTCACAAAAGGACAAATATTGTATGACTTCACTTCTGTACATATATATATAGAAATATATAGAGGACGAAGTTTATTAGTGGTTACCAGGAGTGGGAGCAAGGGGGAAAGGGGGGTTAACGCTGATGGAAAAATCACATTGATTAAGGGAATTGCACAGCTGATTATTGTAATTGCTGTCAATAAGTTATACATCTGTAAAAAGTTGAATTGGCAAATGTGTGATAGATATATTTAAAATAATGACAACAAAGAGTAGCTGCTGAGACTGCTTATGTACAACCAAACACCTCGTGAGATTTGGTTCTTTTCTTCGGAGGATAGGTCATGGTTTTTATGGGACATCCCAGTTAATTGGCCTAATAATTTTTTTGTGTGTGTGCTTGAAGTGAAAAGTTACAAATCAAGTCAGTCTCTCACGCAAAAACTTATATATACACCTTGCTACATACTCTCAATTGCTCTCCCCCTAATGAGACAGCCTGCTCCTTCCTTCCACTCTCTCTTTTCATGTCCATTTCGCCAGCTTCTTACCCTCTCATCTCCCCTCCAGGAACGAGATACCAACATAGTCTCAAGTGTCCACCTGATCCTAGAAGCTCACTCTTCACCAGCATCCCTCCTAAATAATGTTTTTAGTGCTTCTCTGTTCTACCTCTAAGTTCATTGTGTAGTGCCTGGAGTCTTAAAAGCTTGCAAGCAGCTATCCAAGGTGCAATAATTGGCCTCTATTCACCTGGAGCAACAGAGGAAGAAAGAGAGTCAGGAATAGGAGAAGGGTATGAAATACATGGCTAATTGGCTCCGTGAACACCCTCCTCCTTTGCTATGAGACCACAAGAACTGGATGGTGCCTGGCTACCATTACTGAACATTTTGATCAAAGATTCCATAGAGGAATCCTGATCAAAAGGGGGAAAATGTAGAGCAGAATTTCAAATTCCCATGGACTCTAGACTTTCTGAAGCCATGGAGGGTGAATGAACCCTTGAAATTATTGCCCTGAGATAATCTTTAAATCTTAAACCAAAAATATCCCCTGAAGTTATCTTAAAACCTAATGATAGTTTAGCTTAACTAGAAAAAAAGGTCTGCCTTGAGCATTACGCTCTTTTAAGAACTAGCTATTCCAGATCAAATTGACAACAGCAACTTGAAAGATTAAATAGGAACCTTAGGGGGGTCAGTGAATTTATATTAATGGGGGAGGAACAACTCAGAAAAGGAGGGTGAGAATGGTTGCATAACGTGAAGAATGTAATCAATGCCACTGAACTGTATATGTAGAAACTCTTGAATTGGTGTATGTTTTCCTGTGTATATTCTCAACAACAACAACAACAAAATAAATAAGATTCAGAGAAAAAAGCTTCTCACTATTTTGCTCTTTTTAGATTGGATAATAAGATGAGATTGGTTGATTTTATTTTGACGTTTTTCTTTTTGATTTCACGGTCCGCTTAGTATGATACCATTAAGTTTTGGTTTCTCCACAGTGATCCACACTTATTTATTGATTTACTAATAAAATATTATGAAAATATTTTTATTCAATTATGTAACTGATTTTGTACTTGCCTGAAGCTAAGAGCTCCCATTCAAGCTAATGGATGAAGGTACCTAAGACAAAAAAAAAAAAAATGACTTGGTGAAATTGGTATATTCATCCTTTGACAACACTTAATTTAATTTGATAAGTCACATTCAATATGTCATTGAAACTCAGAAAGTTCCTTGGTCCCTACAGAGGAAAGTAAGAGGAAAATGTTCCTGTCCTGAGGTATCTCAGCCAGGGACTGTAAATCTTCTGATTTGCGTGGTCTGTAGTTGAGACAGATTTTTTAGGACTTTTTCTCATTCTCTCCATGAAGCTCTCTCACTTTTAAGATTGGTCTACTCTCATTGAAAATGCTCTCTTGTACCAGTGGGAAAAGTGAAGCCTTTGTTTAAGAAGCATAAAGTGGGAAGGATATGACATTTAGATTCCCAATCAGTAAAGGGATGAAAAATAAACCTATTGCCAACAAATGCATTTGGAATGCATTTCTCCTCAAGTGATATTTATCAAGTGCCCACATATACATGGCGCCATTCTAAGTACTATATGGTACAAATTAAATAGATGCAGCCCCTGCTATCCGCCAGTTTACATCTTCCTTTGATTCAAATGCTATAGCAGAGTGCTTAAAAGGGCCAAATCAGATCAGGAAGGGTTGTATCTCCCTCCCTGAAGGATAAGTTATTGAGGTTTCTCTTTGTGTGCTGAGCGGAGTAGGAGATGCAGGAGGAATGGAGAGGACCCTTTCTGTACATTTCCTCTACTAATTATTTGCAAAGGTGTTTAGGTATTGAGGTTTTAACTAGAAATTCTAGAAAATGTTTCCAGGTAGTACTAGAAGCTAGGAGGAGAGAACATTCATGTTTCGTCAGGCCTAGAACTGAGTGTTTGAAAGAATAACTTTTCTCTGTGCACCTTACCCCAGAGTCTTTTAAGAAGATTTCTTTACCTCTATTAAAAACTGGGTGGTAAAATAGGTATTGTCTTTGCTAGTCACAACTACGAATTCATGAGTATTTTAGACAGAGTTTTAAGTTACTTTGAATGGTGTAATGGAAAAAGCTCAAACTTAATGTTATAAGGCCTGGGTTTTAGTCCTGGCTCAGACCCTAAATAGCTAGTTAACTAGGGCAAGTCTTTTCACATTAGGCTTTACTACCATCTCCATCTTAATAAATTGGAGTTAAATATCTTCCAGTTTTAAGATTCCAATGAGCTACATGTGACCTGACCATTATGTGGAAGCTGTATGGTGACCCAAGAGTCAGTAAAAGGATGAGAAATGTCTCTTTCTTTACTCTATCTTTTGTTATCAATGCCTTCATATTCTTCTGCAGAATTAGGAGGTAACCACATTTGAACTCAAAGTATTGCATAAATCAACTACTGATTTGATTAAGATTGAAAAAAGTAGCCTAGAACCCCAAGGGGAAAAAGTCTTTTGTTCAAAGGTAATAATTGAAGATACAAGTGACTAGGTAGGATCTAATTTTACATTCTGGACAAGTAATGTAATTTCAAATGCAAAAAATTGAGAGATAGGGCATCTTTCCAAAATCATTAAAAGTACATTTTACTTTGCTTTCAGAAGGAGAAGGAGGGAAACATCTGACCTCATCTTCTCCTTCCCTTTGGATGTCATGGTCAGTGGCAAATGGAAACAGTCCAGCTGGAAGACTGCTGCTAAATCTTGAAGGAAAGCAACAAGCTTAAGATAAGGGTATATGGGATGACATCGATGCAAGGTAAATATTTCTGAATCTCATGTGTGAGGAAAGAAATACAATTTAGGGATTCAATCTTTTGTAAAATCTATTTTCCCTTTTAGAAACTTTGGCTTTCCCAGCATGTGTCTCTGGAATTTTTTCTGTTTATTTTTCCAATTATTGGTTAAAAATAAAACTGGAGGACATTAGCCATCACAGAATTCAACCTTTTCATTTTTCAGAAGAGGAAGTCCTATTAATAAAAGCGACTAACCCAGGTTCTTACAGTTTTCAATGGAAGGGATAGGGTTAGAAATCAGCCTGAATTTTGAAAAACAGAAGAGGAGGAGGCAAGTAGGATAGAAAGCGGGAAATCATAGTAAATCTGAAAGAAGAAAACCTAAAATGTATGTCCAAATCTTCATTTAAAAGAGAGATAAGCAAACTACACCCACATACCAGATTCAGCTTGTGGCTTCTTTTTGTACAGCCCTCAAGCCAAGATTTTTTTTTAAATGATTGTTTAAGAAAAAAAGGAGAATATGTGACAGAGACCATACATGGCCCGCAAAGTCTAAAATATTTACAAAAAATGATTGTGGATCCCTGATTAAAAACACTACTCTGAGACCACACACGTAGTATAGTTAAGCAAAACCAAATGACCTTCAGAAAATTTCCATAGTGACTGGATTCATCCAGGAACAGTTTGCTTCATCCATTTTTTATTCCAATCCACTATATCCAGTACCCTGACCACAGAGACCAAAAGAAGAGATTCTTTACAAAAACCACCCGGGATCTCATTCTTAGTAAAAGAGTATAATGTTCAGAACAGGTCTAAGGGTCAGAAATAAATTATAGATTCTTTGTTCCCCTTCCCTCCTGTAGTTTTCAGTTTCACATTTTGAAAACTTGCCAGCTTCCACTGTCTTTATTTTGCCCTTCTTTTTCTTTGAGGAAATTTTTTTATATTGAACCATATGAAATTGCCAATATTAAACTGGGTGTGATCTATAAAAATGGCAATGTCACATGGTTCAACTAAATATTTAGCTTTCTGGTCACCTTCTCCTCTTAGACTTTTGCCTCTTATTCCTTTGATACATTTTGCTTAATTAGTGATTCTTTGATCTGTGCTTACTCAACTGCTCATTTACCTAGAGCTTTTTTTTTTCATTATACCATGCAGGTTTTGTTTCTAAATCTACAGGGTACACTTTGCAAGATCATAGCTGACTGAAGCTACTCTGCATACTTAATTTGAAGCATCCTGACCTAGCCCTTGCTATCTACATGCATACACAGTGGTACTCAAGTTCAGTTCACTGGTGAATAAATGGTTTCTATTGCCAGCTTTTGGATCATTTGGTACCATATAGATGCGTAGTTCACTTGGGAAAGCGCATAACTTGTTTTTGAAAGAATTTAACCGAATCAGGTAGTGGGATTTTGGAGAGACTGTTCAGATAACTTAGGATGCAAGTTTTAGCATCCATAGCTATATATATGCTGGTATGCTGAAATGTCAACCTTCATTGCTCCTACCTTTCCTTACTCAGAGTGGTACTCAGCCAGGCTTGCAGAAATGAGGTTGCCATTAAAAATGCAGCCAATTAGAATTGGAGATGCTCTTTCTTTGCCCATACATGAGGCATCATGATGCAGCATTGCAGAGATCAAGAGGTCAGTGAGAGTAGATTTCTTCTAACACAAAAAGTTTTGTGAATAAAGGTATTGATTATGCTGGTGTATTTTAAGAAAGAAATGAAGAAAAGAAATTTAAAAAGCAGCATAGTGTAGAGAAGGCTGTTTAGTTTACTATAACGCTTTAGAACATGAGGTGTGGAATCAGATAAATCTAGAGTTGTATCCTAGCTTCTTTTCTCACTAACTCTGCATACCTTGGGGCATATTATTTGATCTTTCTTTTTCTCTACAAAATGGAGATAATAAAACCTACCACACAGAATTGTGGCGTATATTAAAGGAGGTAATGCATATGAAAAGGAAGCGTTCAATAATTGTTTTGTTATTAGTAGAAACAATAATAATAAGTTAATATGTGTAATAGTGAAATTAGTGTTAGTCCCCAAATTTACTAAGATCAGAAATGCTACTAAGCACTCAACTGCTAGCAAAATTAAATGAAGTCACTAAAATATATAGATAAATAAAACTCGAAAGAAACAAATTCAAAGTTACACACGGCCTAAAGATCATAGGAAGCATAGGGTAAATTCAGAGATTGGCATAGGAAAGGAGGGGCCCAAAATTCCTATACTGTTACTTTATTCCTTTACTCATTCACTCACTTTTTCAAATACATTTCGTGAGTACGTGCAATGTTCAAGGGACTGCACTGGCATGGGGAGAGAGACATAATGTATAAGACAAGGTTTGTACACTTAAAGAATGGTAGAATCCAGTGGTTTGTGGATTTTATGAAGTCTTACACAGAATGCTGTCAGAAAACAAAAGAGGAGTTTCTTTAGTTAAATAGGAAGTTAAAGAACAAAAAATCATATATAGTTAGTGTCCCATTTTCCCCAGTCCATCCCAAGGTGCACACTTCCACTGGCTCTAAGGTTTTCTACACACACTCTGAAAACCACTGATATAGCCTATTATGCATATGGTTTGCATGGAATCCCATCTTTAGGGTTTCTTCTTTAGCCTAAAAGGAGTCCTACTGGTGCAGTGGTTAAGCACTCAACTGTTAGCTGAAAGGTCAGAAGTTTGAACCCACCAGCTGCTCCAGGGGAGATAGACATGGCAGTCTGCTTCCATAAAGATTCTAACTCATAGCAACACTATAGGACAGAGTAGAACTGCCCCGTAAGGTTTCCAAGGAGTAGCTGGTGGAGTCAAACTGCCAACCTTTTGGTTAGCAGGCAAGCTCTTAACCACTATACCACTAGGGCTCCAGAAGTGTAATAGAGTAGGCTTTTTCCACTTCTGTATCCATACTTATATTATCTAATCATTCTCCTAGCAAGGCCCAATGAAAACAGAACAGAAAGGTAACACATTTTGATTAGGAAGAGAAAGGAAATCAGGCAAGTTTGAAAAATTTTGGCAGTGCCTAGGAAGACAGGTCAGGCTGGGCTCAAATGGTGCAGTGGTTAAGTGCTCAGCTGTTAACCGAAAGGCCAGAGGTTCGAACCTGCTCTGAGGGAGAAAGATGCAGCAGTCTGCTTCCGTAAAGATTTACAGCCTTGGAAGCCCTATAAGGCAGTTGGCTATGAGTCAGAATTTGATGCAATAGCTTTTTTTTTTTTTTTAGGCAGGAAGGAGAAGAATGAATATGCTAGGCTAGGCAAGAGAGAAATGCAAATAAAGACAGGAAAGAATGTTTGAAATCCCTCAAAATAATTTGACACCATAGACCTTTTCTTCTGGTATGTCAAAATAACCAGAAGCGAGTATTTCACCTTACCATCAAATTGAATAGGATAAGGCAAGATCTGGTGCCCTCTACCCTCTACTCCCAGAGTGCTTCTCCTACACAAATTTAACCACAAACTGATATATTGCCTCTAAGCCCTTGTATATACTCTGCTTGAAACACCATTTCTCTTCTCATTCTTATTACTAGCTCTTACGCATCCCTTAGGTCTTAGGTTAGGTTTCACTTTAAAACAATGACAAAAAGAAAAACTCTTTCTTTGGTTACCTCCAGCCCCCTTATTGCCCACGTCCATGTTGGCTGCATTTCCAGGATATGTGCTCCCTTTTACTGCCTCTATGATAGCACTTATCATGTAATATTATAATTGCCTGTTTAATTGTTTCTATCCTTTGCTAAACTGTGAACTGAAAATAAAAGCCATGTCTGTTTTGATCATTACTGTATCTCCGGCACACAGAAATGAACAGCCACAAAAGAAATGCAATGAATAGAATGAACAAAGGAATAAATGAATGAATTGGTGAACAAATGAATGAATTGGTGAATAAATGAATGAATGAAAGAAAAACTAAATAGTAAATGAAATGAATGGAATGAACAAAAGAATGAAAACATGAATGAACAGAGTTCTACATATCAGTGACTGCAAGGCTACTTTAGAGTGTGATGTGATCTGAATGGCGTGAGAAAAAATCTCTTACCTAAAATAACTCCCACACCTACTTTTCTTGCAATCTGAAATTCCACTATTTAAAATCCAAATTTCTTTGACTGTGAAGGCCATTTGGCGTTCCAAAAGCTCTTTTATTATTATGCAAATGGATCTGGGTAAGAGTAGTGTGTTAATGCACTCTGTTTTCACGTTAGTAGAGAACATGAGTCCTGGGCAAGCACCTATACAAGATAATGATTCTAGGGCACCATTGCCCACTAAAACTTTCTGCAGTGATAGCAATGTGGTTAGAATGACTGAGAAACTGAATTTTTAATTTAATTTTGATTAATTTTTACTTAAACAGTCACATGTGGTTAGTGGCTACTGTATCGCACAGTGCAGTTCTAGAGAAGATGGGACATCTAAAGCAGGGCAAGAGGAATAGAAATGGGAAGCAATATGAAGGGCTTCAAAGACCACCCTGTAATGCTCATTGGCCCAGTCTGGTTCAGGGGCAATGTTAGAGAATATACAACAACAAATCAGAAAAGAACCAGAGATCTGGCAGTTAGATGAGCCACAACACACGTAGCTGGCATTGTGGATGGAGAATAGTATTATTCCAGAATCTCTGTATTCAAGATGCTGTTAAGATTGGCCAAATCCACAAAGAATCACTACATTTTTTCAAAGAATGGAATCCCACCATCATTTATATAAACCTAAATTTTCTTCATGTCATTTGATTTAAGTTAATTAAAATCAGAATCTCAAATTTATTAAACCATTTTCTTTTGAATTTAACTCATCTTTCTACTTACCCTTGTTTTCTGCATTTTTAATGTTGTTGAATCATAGCATGCTGACATTTTCCATAATGCTTAATGGCACATGATGACTTTGCAGCCAGAAACACAGGCCATTTAGGAGGCATTTAATGAATGGAACAGTCACTGGAATCAATAAATGCACTGGTTCATTCCTAAATTTAAGATAAATCTTTCATGTGTGCAAATAACTTATCTAATGACTATACTTTCCACTGTTGTGCAGAAACTTCAGATACATATGCAGATTGTGTTGTTCTTTGACTTTCTGTAATTTGGCATCATTACATGTGCTTAATGTCCATAATTTATTACTGTATAAATGCTCATAAAATATTTCATCTCTGCTGGCTGCCAAGTGTGTGGCTGAAAAATGTGAACTTCTTATAATAGTTAAAGGTGGCAAGGGATTCAAATAGAAAGAATTGAAACAAAGGCCATCTCGACACTGACATATTTAAGGGACTAGTTTTAGCATTTAGCTGGCTGTTTCTGATATATAATATTTTTACATATATAACAGAGTAATTCACCTATTCTACCCAGATAATCTTTATAGATTATATCCATACAATGCCGAAACGCCGAGTGATTTAGTGACTCCAGTCAAATAACCAGTCAGTTAAGTGGGGAAAGAAAACATTATTAAACCAATAGTTTGACTGTAATGACTGTTTCACTGAAATGACCAGTTAATTGAGTCAGAGATGCTGTTTCAGAAGCCCCAGGTAGAGTAGACTGAGTGCCATTTCTCCTGCTAAAAAGAACACAGCTGAAATGTAACAGTTGTTATCTGTAATTGTAAAAATGGTATGTGGTGGGTGCGCATCTGACCTCCTCTAACTTCACAAGGAGGAAGGAGAATCAAGATCAACAACCCAAGGCTGATCCCTGTGAGGCTGAAGTCAGACATGCCTCCACCCTCCAACGTTTTTACCAATTCTGACTCCAACTGTCCCTCCTATGGCACTCTCTACTTCTCTGCTGGGTTCAGCAATTCATTGTGATGGCCCCACAAAAGTCACAGACCATAGTCACAGTTGTGGGGTTCATTAGGGAAGTAACAGGTTACCATTAAGGTTAGGGAATGCTTAGGATAGTTCTTTGATCAGGAGAGCCTCTTCTTAGCCATGCCAACAGGCAGGTCTCTCTCTTGGCCCCTCAGCCTGGCCTCTGCCCTGCTCAGACAAGTGTTACAAAGCTTGTTTAGCCCTGTTGGTAAGTATCTAGAGGCACCTCACTCTGCCAGTAATCCTTGGCCTGAAGGTGCTTAGCTCTAGCCCCATGGGTTGGCAAACCTAGCTCTACCAAGTGCCCAGAGGCACCCTACTCCACCAGCAGCCTCCTTGCAAAAGGCACTCAGCTTTTTCACTCCATGGGCCAGGAAGCCCACCATTCCATCTGCTGCTAGTCTCTTGCCTCTGCTGCTGCCATTTCTCTCCTGTCACTTCTCACCATCTTTTGTGTTACAACTCTCTCTCTCAGTCTCCTGGTTCCCCAGCTTCTCAGCACAGGAATCCTGGGTCCAAAGGACATGCTCCACTCCTGGATCTTTTTTCTTGGTGGTGGTAAGATCCTCCCTTCTCACCTCTAGTATGGCTCATTTTAAGCCTAGCGGGATGGCAAAACTGACAAATTCCCTCATTAGGGTTCTGTACACCATATTTGCATGTTCCCACCCCCAAAAGTGTGGCAAGTACCTTATTTACATTATTAGCAAGCTATCCAATCCCTTTAGTGGCCCATAAACACTTCATTTGAATAGTCCCACCCAGTCATTGTATGGGAGCCACAAAGACTATGGCTAGAAGGGTCATATTAAGTAATTCACTGCACTTTAGTAATGATGTTATGTATATGTTTTATTCATATAAATTGCATTAAAATCTGACTCAAAATTGAGGCAATGTCAAGAGTGTGTGAAAATGAATGTAGGTCTATAAAGCTAAAGCTGTGGTTGTTCATATGATGGTAAAGGATTTTAGGTTTATGATTTTTGATCATATGCTTCTGTCAAATCAATCAGTGTGGCCTGTCTTCTCAGTGTCAAGATCAATGGAAACCCCAGAAGTGTTTCCTTTTTCTGCCATGCTAACATTTCAAGGAACTGAGCTGCTCAATTTGTAAAATACAGTGCTTGGAAAACTTTTCATTTGCCTCTTGTCTCTGAAGGCATGTAGATGCAGCCTAAATTCAAATGGCCACAATAAAGGATGAAAATGGGCATCCACCTAAGCCTAAGTCTAAATCTACTTCCAAATTTCAAAGTGATGCTCTGGAGAATCAGTTATTTGCTGGGTTTGAACCATCGTTACCCATTTCTATGTCCCTGTAATCATAGGAAAGCTTATACTTAGAGATTTACATTAGGATATCAACTATCTCCTAGTGAGGCAAGGAAATAATATACCGACCATAGATTCTTCAGCAACTGTGTAAATAAGGCTCACTAGGGACAAAAATCATGGTGGGCTCCTTAGTCTATTTACACCCAGTTTATGCTAAGGTAAATGGCCTATGAAAGCAAGACCTAGTGGTGAGAGAATAACAATGCCCATTCAATAACTATAGGACTTCTGTCAAAATTCTTAACTTCATCTATAAAAAAATTGGGGGGGTGGGGAGTCGGAGGATCATGATATGACAATGTCAAAGGACTGTAGGGAAGACTAAATTTGGTAATACAGATAGACAAATAGGTAGGTAGATGATAGATAGATGATGATCATAGATAGGTAGGTAGATAGATGATAGATGACAGATAGATGATAGATTAGATAGATGATAGATTAGATAGATTAGATAGATAGATAGATGATAGATAGATAGATAGATAGATAGATAGATAGATAGATAGATAGATAGATAGATAGATAGATAGATAGATAGATAGATAGATTAGATAGATAGATAGATAGATGATAGATAGATAATTGAAAATCCAGTTGCCATTAAGTTGATTCTGACTCATGGTCACCCATGTGTGCCAGAGTAGAATTGTGTTCCAAAGGCTGATTTTTTTTGGAAGTAGATTACCAGGTCTTTCTTCCAAGGTGACTCTGGCTGGACTCAAACTGCCAACCAGTCATTTAGCTGCCAAGTGCTCAACCATTTGTACCACCCAGGGATCCCACAAAATGATTGTTTTCTTTCTTTCCCCAACTCATTACTTTTCTGAGCATGATTTTCAGCTTTATAATGTCACTCAGTATATAACCTGATAACTCTGATTTTGTCTCAACAATTCTAGATCTTTAAAGAGTAATAATATTAATATACATATAATTTATGCCATATCAGCTATTCATCAAGCCAGTAAAATCTCATTACCAATCATGGTTTAAAACTCATGACTTCTAAATACTGAACTCTGAAATTCTCCCTTCTATCCTGTGACCTCCTTATTTTTCACTTCCTCATATTTACTAAACTGACATTTTGCATAATCATGACTAAATATCCTTTAATCCCTTTCTATTTCTCAGATAGCACTCCACTTCTGGTTTTACCTGCTTCGTATCTATTCTAGATGCCATAGTCAAACATTTAAATATTTTAATTATTAGTCCTCTTGACTTTCTGTGTATCTGCTGCATAACCCCCAGACCCTCAATAATCCCCAATGTCTATTTTCTCCACTCTCTTTATACAGGCAGCTGAACACTGCTGAAGGAAGTCAAGAAACTGTAATGATTAGGTTTACCTTCCTTTGGTCCTTGGCTGCCACTCAGCAATTCTTTTATTTATTCTTTCTTGATGCCATTCTGTAATCTCCACAATAGTTATACTAAATCATTTTCACTCTCCTTAAGCCTTCAGTCACATTCTACCTCAAAATTCAGTAAATAACTCAAGTTCTTTATTGAGAAAAAGACCACCCTGAATGAACTCCTTTGACCCACCACCCATCTCAGAGTTTCTATGGGTCTTTTCTCATCACCTTTTCCTTTTGTCTTATCTGTCAGAAAAAATACATCCCTCCTTCTTTCCAAAACTAATCCCTTCCATCCTCTCCTTCTGTTCTATTTTGGCACACATTTTTCCATCTATTAGCTCCTTCTTTCTTGCATCTTTGGTATTTCTCTATGCCCACTACTGGAAACCCTGGTGGCATAGTGGCTAAAAGCTATAGCTGCTAACCAAGGGCTTGGCAGTTTGAATCCACCAGGCTCACCTTGCAAAACCTTATGGGGCTGTTCTAGTCTGTCTTAGAGGGTCACTGTGAGTTGGAATCGACTCCACAGCAACTTTTTTTTTTTTTTTTTTATGCCCACTACTACACTCTGGTCTCTCCTAACCAAAAAGAAGACAAAACAAAATAATTAAACTAACAAAACTTTTTCTATGAAGCTTATGGCATATTTTCACTGAAGCTTATGGCATAATATCTAGCCTTCCTTTCACCGCCAACCATCTCAAAAATATAATCTGTAGTTACTTCTCCTACTTATCACCACCCACTTTTCAACCCACTTGCAGTCAAACTGCTTTTCTCTACCCCTCTATTGAAACTGTTTTTTTGATCATTAATGACCTCCTAACCACTAGATTTCAGTCTTTTCTTAGCTCTCACTCTGCTTGACCTCTCTGCAACATTTAATACAGTTCATTACATTAACCTCTCTTTATAGAAATTGTGTGCTCTCTTAGATTGCATGATTCCCCAGCCTTCTGGATTTCTCTACTGTTTTGACCATTTGTCTCTATCTCTTCTGCTGTTTCAATTTCTTCTTTCTGTTTTTTATAGTGTAGGTATTACCTAAGGTTCTGTTTTCAGTTCTCTTCAATTCTTTCAATAATCTCTATGATAATTGTATCATCCATATATAATGATTTCAAATTTTAACTCTGTTCAAATGATTTTTCCTAACCTATATCTTCAGCAGCAATATCTCTCTTTGGAAACCAATTCCACAGTTTCAACCATTGACTGATCATTTGAACATTTTCACCTGGATGAATGTTTATATCGCAAACTCAACATACTCGAACGTTAACTTATTGTTTTCTTCAGACCTTCTCCTACTTCCTTATTTACATCTTCCTGATCTCCTAGGTTCATAAATCTAGGAGTCATTCTTAAACTCCTCACTGTTCCTCAAATAACATAGTCATAATTTCATATTAATTCTGTCTCTAAAATTTTTCTCTCTCCTTTCTCATTTTCATTCTTACTGCCACTATTCTTACTCATCTTTTTAATACTTTACACCTGGAATTATTCCAATAACTTAGTCACCTGACCTCCAATGTATCCTTACTCCAATCTGTTCAGAACTACAAAAGTAAAGTTCCAGCCACTTTGCTCAATACCATGAGCTATCATATGTCCTCCTCCTTACAAAAAGAATGAAGTTCAAATTCCTTAGCCTGGTTTAAAAGGTCTTGTAATCTAATCCTAACCTAAATTTCTCTCTTTAACCCCAACTACTTTTTTGCATGTAGTTCCTGGGTAGTGTAAATAGTTAAGCACTTGGCTGCTAATCAAAATGTTGAAGGCTCAAATCTACCCAGAACTGCCTTGGAAGAAAGTCCTGGAAATCTACTTCTGAAAAATCAGCCATTGGAAACTCTATGGAGCACAGTTAGAGTTGACTCAAAGGCAGTGGGAACTTCCCTGCATATACTCTATGCTACAGCCAAACTAGACTACTTGCCATTCCTCAAATCAGGCACTACTTTTTTGCCTGTACTCTTTCTCCTTTGGAAAGGCCCTTTTCATATCTTTGTCCTTTAAAGTCCTAGACAAACTTCAAAGTTCACATAACGTTCCCCTTCTCCAAAAACTCTTCCCCATTTCCTCATGATAGAAAGTGATTGCTACTTTTCTTCTATCTTCCTTCTTGTGTGTACTCCATATAGCCTAAATAACACTCATTCATATTTTTGAGTGGTGCTGTTACTCAATTGCCAGCTCCATGAATACAGGACTTTAGGCTTATTCATTCCTGTCTCTGCGTAACACCTGCCACAGCACTGAATACTTAGTAAGAGCTAAAAAAAAAAAATTGTAAAATTAATGCCTAATTACAAAAGAATCAAATATTTAAATTTAGAGCTTTCTCCTGCAGATCTTTGAACACAGTACGGGCATTATCTCACCTCTTGAAAGAATCCTTGGGAACAAAGCAAGGGACAGTTGTCATTATCTCTTTGAAGGACTAAGTGGCAAAGCAATTTACTCAGAGTCAGTAGCAGAGCTGCAAAGGCGCCTGACTACTAGACAAGTAAGTGTTCTATCCCTTTGACCGTGCATGCTCTCAAATTAAATTAATTCAGATTAATTTAGAAGTAAATTTCCATCTCCTTTGTTTATCCAACAGTTGGCTTTAATAGCCGCATTTCCCTGGGTGGATTGTTACTTAGAAGTCCAAATCATCTCACTTCTTCCCCTACCCTCTGACCACTGGCAGTTCTCACTCCTGCCTGTCACTTGTTTGGAAATGCACTCTGGTTGATGATGTTCTTCCTCCTAGCTGCTGTAGTTCTGATGCACCAGCAATCGGCAGGGCTGTGCAGATTCTTTCCTTTTCTTTTCTGTGGTCATTCCTCGAGTAAGTTGAATTTACCTGCACTAAATTTTACATGTCAGGGGTGGCCTCACATATTGTAGGGCAGAAAATGGCTGCAGCTGAAGGGAGGAGAAGGGAGGATAATGACTCTATTTTCTGCAGAAAGAGATGAGATCATTTTTTAAAGGTGTCATTTCCTTTTAGATGCAGAAGGTTGTTAGACTCCCCTTTATGTCCTATTATCATCCAAGGTCATGGGAAGAGTAGAAAGAAGTTGCTTCCTGGGATGATAGTGAAACCTGAGCTGTCAGGCATCATTTAGACATGAGGATCATGAAGTACTTTGCTAACCACTACTGTAACCAAAATGTCCATGGGCTGGATCATGATAAACATTCTACTATGGCAGCACAATACATCAACTTTAGATCTAGCAGTAAAAAACAGACATTGGAGAGAGACAGCTATTACATGACATGCCCAGTCTTGAGTACACCATTCCAGTGTGTCTATAAGTAATGATCAGATGGATTTGTGTGTGCTTATGTGTGCAGCGGTTAAGAGCTCAGCTGTTAACCAAAAAGTCAACAGTTCAAATTCACCAGCTACTCCTTGGAGATCCTATGGCAGTTCTACTCTGTTCTGTAGGGTCACTATGAATTGGAATTGACTCGACAGCAACAGGGTTGTATGTGTGTGTGTGTTTAAAGACATAATTCCTGACAGTCAAATCCTCTGAACGACGTGATCCAAGCAGCACCTACACAATCCCAAGAGAACCAGTTGGAAAAAAAAATATTGAAGGTACTTTTTATTTTGTTTGCTTGATGACAAATAGCTGGATTGACTGCTGTGGGGCTTCTCTTGATTCAATTGCTCTGAGGAAAAGTTTTGAAATTCTATTAGTTCTATGAATTTGATGCTATCAGGACTCCACCTTTTCCTACAGAGAAGGTAAACACATCCAACCTACTTGGAGTTTTAAGGTTGGAGTGCTACAGGAAGATTTCATCCCTGGAGGACTAACCTACTTCTAATTCCCACTCTTGTATATGTCATCTACACTTGTAAAATAATTTATCATCTGTTCTAACCAAAATATAATTATGCGTTCAATCTATAATACTTCCAACTTCTGCCTGAATCCAGTAAACTGTGTTATATAAATAATAATCAGTAATAATCTAACACATAAAAATATGCTTTAGGTAATGATAAACATTAAAATGCATGAATTATTTCAGCAGCAGGATATAAACTTGTAGGGAAGTAATGGGGAAAACAGCTTGTTGTGTTTGTCTTTCCCGTACCCTCTTTTTATCTCAAAACTCAACTTCTTTGAGGGTTTCCTGTGAATTTCTAAAGGTGAGACTGGCAAAATGTAATTTGAAGAAGGATGACCTAAGGTGATTAAATAATATTACGCAATACGAAGTGGTTTAAATGACTTCAGCTCAAAAAAAAAATTTTCAGTACTTCCCACTCAGTGAGAAAAAAATTCATTTTTTAACTTAAAAAAATAAGTTATTAAGGGACATTAGATTCACTGTTAATGAAATAGATCAGATAAGAGTAGTCATTTTTATTCAGTGGTATGAAAATAACCCGGGAGGATAATTGTGAATGCAATGAAAATAAAAACAGAACTGAAATTACCTTGTAAATAATAATAAGTGGCTGCTTCTGCCAAAGTACTGTCAACTGATATAGATTGTACAGCACCATAATTATCAGAACTGACATATGTAAAATGATTATGAATTAATGGTTTGTAGAACAAAGTCATATGTTATAGATTTTTAGTAGGTAGATACATAATCACAGGGAACAAAGGCCCTTTAAACAATGTAAAAGTTATAAAATTAATCTAAAAATGGTATACCACACATGTAGTGTAAATTATGAGATCATTTTTCAAATGATTAAGGATGACTTTACATACCTAGACACTTGAATGAATGGACTTCATCATATACAGCTATTGCTACTGACTATGTGACAGGTTTGGTCGACCTTAGTGCAAGTTCTCTATTAGTAATTCAATCCCAGGAAAGGTTATGAAGTTGGAAATCAGATTTATCACAGGTTACGTGATCGGTTCCAAGAACTAAAAAGTAAATTGAAAAGGTTGTTGCTCTTATAAATCTACATGTATTAAGTATAAAAAGTATGCTAGTTTAGCAATTTGCACAAGTCTCTGGTCTTGTGAATACCACAAAGGTTTCCCTTTAACGATATTTCATTCTTTTCACTCGAAAAGTTGAAGAATAGAGGGTAATTTTCCAAGAACGTGCGAACTCAATTTGCTATGAACTCGAGTCCTGCAGATCCTTTCTGTTAGATGTTGTCGCCTTGTTGCAGCCATAGGATGATCTCTTCTTTGTAGTAAGAGTGATATCCCTACTGTGTTGTTTCTTATATATATTGGGCAAGTTGGATATATAGCAATGTATATGTGGCATGGACATAAACTCCAGAACATGCATACTCTGATTATGAAAAGTTTCTCAGGAAACAACATTTGCTTTCCTGATAATATATTCAGAAAGTTGCTAGTTTTTGTGGATAAAATATTTTTGGTTTACTAATGTTTGGCCAGTGCTCCAAGCTGGACTATATGAAGAAGAACACAGCATCAGGATTAGAGGAAGATTCATTAACAATATGCAGATGACACAACATTGCTTGCTGAAAGCAAAGAGGACTTGGAGCACTTACTGATGAAGATAAAAGATTACAGCCTTCAGTATGGATTATGCCTCAACATAAAGAGAACAAAAATATTCACATCTGGACCAATAAACAACATCATGACAAATGGAGAAAATATTGAAGTTGTCAAGGATTTCATTTTACTTGGATTCACAATCAACACCCATGGAACCAGCAGTCAAGAAATCAAATGACTTATTGCATTGGGCAAATCTGCTGCAAAAAATCTCTTAAAAGTGTTGAAAAGCAAAGATGTCACTTTGAGAACTAAGGTGTGCCTGACCCAAGCCATGGTATTTCCAATTGCTTCATATGCATGCAAAAGCTGGACAATGAATAAGGAAGACAGAAGAAGAATTGACACCTTTGAATTATGATGTTGGTGAAGAATATTGAGTATACTATTGAATGCCAGAAGAACAAACAAATCTGTCTTGGAAGCAGTATAGGCAGAACGCTCCTTAGAAGAGAGTATGGCGAGACTTTGTCTCACATACTTTGGACATGTTATCAGGAGGGACCAGTCCCTGGAGAAGGACATCATGCTTGGTAAAGTAGAGGCCAGTGAAAAACAGGAAGACCCTCAATGAGATGGGTTAACACAGTAGTTGCAACAATGGGCTCAAATATAGCAATGATTGAGGATGGCTCAGGACTAGGCAGTGTTTTGTTCTGTTGTATGTAGGGTTGCTATGGGTTGGAATTGACTCAACAGCACCTAACAACAACAACAAATAGAAGCATGCATAAATTGAAATTCAGTCATAAGGAAATGAGAGTAATGAAAATCATAACTCTTTTTGAAAAGACCTTGTGTTAATGTTTATACCAAGATTCCATTTTTGTGAGCAATAGACTCTGTCTCCGTGGCACCAAAACATCTGGATGCAAAATGAAAAATATGGTCAATCATCTAGATGTTTCTAAATATCCAGATGCTTTGTGTTGGTTAGACAAAGATTCCAGATGATTGACTAAATTGTTCACCCTCACAGTTAACATAAATAGATTACTCCATCTGGCACTCTGGGGAGGCAGACAGTCATAAGAAAGTCATAAGATGGAGCTTGAGACCTCACTGGGGAAGAAGTGGTTAGATGGATACCTGTAGCTATTTTAATCTCATGCAACTCCCAAAGTTGACTGCTGTCTTTTTATGTTATGATTAAAACAACAATTTATCATAAATATTATCTTTTTTATTTTATTATCATTCATTACAAAACTTTATAAACTACTATGGAGTCAAAAGGTATTAAATAAATAGATTAAAGTGAATAATTTTAGGTACTTTGTCCTGAAGTACCACTGTACTTAAAAACTGCATTTATCAATGATAATTATACATTTCAAGAAGGATAGAAAATTTTGAACTCCTGAAGTCAGTGAGAAAGCACTTATTGAGCATTTATACATGTTTTATCCATTCCGTCATTAAACATTGAGACCCCTGGTGTGCCAGATATTGTGCATAAAATCATGGGTGTAAGTTGAATCAGATACAGTTTTTGCCTTCAAGAAACTCACATTCTTGTAGGGGATATAGAAATGCTAACAGATGATTACAGTAAAGTGAGAAGAATGCCAATGTATTATTGAAACATCAATAATGGAGCAACTCACTGCAGGAGGATAGTCAGTTGTCAGGGAAGGTTTCGCAGGAGAAATGTTCTTTGAGAACAATAAGAAGAACTAAAAAAAAACTCACACCAAACCAAAACGACACCTGTTTGAAAGTATCAGAGAGCTACCAAAGAAGATAGGACTTGAGAAGCCAAAATTCAGGAGAAAGGAGAAAATTAATTTACTCTGCATGTGCCAAAGAATTTATCATGCATTATCATCTAGGCATTTGCTGATTCATTAGTGGCATGAACAGAGAGGCTGAGAAGCTAAGTGGCTGGGTAGAAGTAGCTGCTAAGAGTCAGAGGGGTTGGGCAGAGCTTTTTGGCAGTCTCATGAAGTTGAGAAACCAAAATTGGAGTTCACAGCTAATAAAGCAGCCAATAAATGACTGGCAAAGATCCCAAAGAAAAGGCAAGAGCAGAGAAGTATACATGACAGTTCAAGTAGATTTCCTCTCAACGTATTCACCAAATTATAAGTGGCACCGACATAGATGTGGAGAAGCCTAGCATATAGTGGCCACTTAGAGGCTGAAGAGCTAAGCAAAGTGTATCAGTTAAGTTTTGATCTGGTAATCAGAACCTCTCTGAATGATATGGAATAAAGGACTTATTATAGATATGGGATCTTATGCAATTGCGAAAGCCAAAAAAGAAGACCATGGAAGGCTACCTGGTGGTGGGACAAAAGTTGCTAAGGTCAGCAGGCCTGGTCTTTGCGAAGAAAATCCGGGCTTGAAGCAGAAGAGAGCCAGGCAGACCATAACCCATAAGGACTAACAGAAACCCAAGAGGACAAACTGTACCCTGTGTTTGTCTGTCCCTGCCTTCAACTTAATGAATGCAGATAACCTGAAGAAGGAGCTGGCACTTTTGACATAGAACTACACATTGCCTAGCCCAGGACTCAGAAAAGCTGAAGGAGATTTAGTAGGAGCAGGAGTAGCTGCATGCCTGGTTGCCTAAACTACCAAGGTAAGCCAGCAGATCACCAGTGATACTTATGAACTGCAATGGTCCCTGGACCCCTACGCCAACTTTTAAAGCATAATGGCTACTGCTTTACTTTCACCTTCCAAATCTCACATTTTTCCCCTAGAGGCCAATCCTAACTCAGAACAAAACTGAGAAGGGAATTCTAGGCAGTACAGTTCCACCTTAATTCAGTGAAAAACCACCAAAGTCTGACTCTTGTCAGCTTGGCATCCATTCTCACCTCTTTTGATCATGTTTACCTTCCAAGGGGACACTGCATGGTTTAAAGTCAGGAAAGGTGTTCATCAGGGTTGTATCCTTTCACCATACCTATTCAGTCTGCATGCTGAGCAAATAATCAGAGAAGCTGGACTATATGAAGAAAAATGAGGCATCAGGACTGGGGGAAGACTCATTAACAACCTGCATTATGCAGATGACACAACCTTGCTTGCTAAAAGTGAAGAGGACTGGAAGCACTTACTGATGAAGATCGACTACCACACCCTTCAGTATGGATTACGCCTCAACATAAAACATAAATCCTCACAACTGGAGCAATAAGGACTATCATGACAAATGGAGAAAAGATTGAAGTTGTCAAGGATTCATTCTACTTGGATCCATGATCAATACCTATGGAAGCAGCAGTCAAGAAATCAAACAATGCATTGCATTGGGCAAATCTGCTGCAAAAGACCTCTAAAAAGTGTTGAAAAGCAAAGATGTCACCTTGAAGACTAAGGTGCACCTGATCCAAGCCATGGTATTTTCAATTGCATCATACGCATGAAAAAGCTGGACGATAAATAAGGAAGACAGAAGAAGAATCGATGCCTTTGAATTGTGGTGCTGGTGAAGAGTATTGAATATACCATGGACTGCCAAAAGAATGAACAAATCTGTCTTGGAAGAAGTACAACCAGAATGCTCCTTAGAATCAAGGATGGCGAGACTACGTCTCACAAACTTTGGACAGGTTATCAGGAGGGATCAGTCCCTGGAGAAGGACATCATGCTTGGTAAAGTAGAGGGTCAGTGATAAAGAAGAAAACCTTCAACAAGATGGATTGACACAGTGGCTGCAACAATGGGCTCAAGCATAACAATAATTGTGGGCATGGCACAGGATTGGGCAGTGTTTCGTTCTGTTGTACATAGGTTTGCTATGAGTCGGAACTGACTCTACGGCACCTAACAACAACAACCTTCCATAAAATTACAATAGCAATTATCTTCTCTACCACTGAAAACAGACTAATGATGTTCATTCCTCTTTTGGCTGAAACATACTTCCCTCTCACTTTGATGTCCTGTAACTTAAATGATGAGACCTAAAGTTAACTATTATTACCATGCAGGGGAATAGGAGAGCGAGGAAGTAATTTATGTATGTATACACAAATATATTCATATAAAAATTAAAAAGAAATATTCATAACTACAATAGCTCTCCTTTTTGTTACTGGTCGTGCGGTCATAGATGGTATTTATACCTTCCTACTTCCATCACTCATTGTGTATTCCCTTTGTCTTCAACAAGCACCTCAATTGGTCTTGGTTTCTTGCCTGGTGGAGTGACCTAAGCCTTCATTTATGAAGTGGCTGGGCCATTAGAAGTCCTGCCTGCAGTGAGTTGCTTTAGTTTTGGGTTGACTTTTAATGTTGATGTGAATCAGGGGATATCCTGCATGGTAGACCTACTCCTTCCCTGTGTAGGAGCAATGCAAGTTCCCATTGTAGTCAGGATCCATCACCCCAGGCAATACAGTAATCTCTTTTTGACTGTTGATTCACCATCATGAGAAGTCCAAAGGGACCAGGTCACAGTCTCAACTTCCAGTTTAATGGAAACATCATTGTGTCCCTACTGGAAACATTTATCCCTTGAGAACTAAGACCTCTAGACTAGCAGAGCCCAAAATGATTGGGTCAGGAAGCAAAATCTTTGCTAGTGAATTACTGGGGATAATAGTGAAATGAGCTACTCCCATTTCTACCCGCTGATTCCCAGGCCTGTGAATCCTTGCTATGAGAGAAACAAAATCATATATTGGCCACTGATATAAAACGTGATGTCCCTGCATGATGCAAACTGTTAATGCTATCTGCTGCTAACTGAAAGGTTGGATGTTTGAGTCCACCTAGAGATGCCTCAGAAGAAAGGCCTGGTAATCTACTTCTGAAAAGTCAGTCATTGAAAGCCTTATGACGTACAGTTCTACTCTGGCTCATATGGGGTTGCCATAAGGCGAGTCAACTTGAAGGCAACTGGGAATATAGAGCATAATATACATTCTGGAGAATGTTAGCCCCATCCGCAGGATGTTACCACCTAGCTGGCATCATAAATGAATCTCCAAAGGGCCATTCTACTGTTCCATCAGCCAGCTGCTTTAGGGTAATAGGAAAAGTAGTGAGATTAGAAATCCCATGAACATAGCCCATTCTATACTTCATTTACTGTAAAATAAGTTACTCAATCAGAAGGAATTCTCCCATTACACCTTGTGGCCAATTTCTTATAAATTTTCTGTTCACTTGCTGTCTCCTTAAAATGCAACCTCATTGTGGGGAAGAACTGTGTCTTGTTCATTTTAGTAACTTTAGCAAAGATAGCCTAAGCCTTGGCACATGTTCAAAGGGTGCTGATTGAATTAATGATAGAAAAGATACTCAAGAGTGTCAAATAAAATAAAACAGAGGCATCAAACAACATGAAAATAAAGATTGGAAAAGGACACTTGTATTACAAACAAGGACTCCTTTACAGATACTTGTAAATAGGTGAAGCAGAAAGAGAAAGATATCAGGATGGCAGATTTCTTTATAAGCTACATGAACTCAGGCTTCCATTTCCTCATCTATAAGATGGATGTAAAACCTATCCGGCAGGATTTGTGGGAGCAGTAGAGATATAAGACATGTAGAATGCCTAGCCAGTATTCAATAATAGCTATTCTTTCCAGTCAGTGTTTTGCAGCTAGTATTGTGCTGGCCTGACATATTACTTCAATTCATTTAGGCCTCTTGCTTGCACTTTGCCTGACCATTTGGTCATTTACTTCACTCTGCTACTTCATCTCCTATGGCTCTCTTAACTGCTGACTCTTTGCATGAACTTATATTACTTTGGCCTACACTGTTTATAAGCTCTTTATTTTTATTACCTACCTGGCCTCTGATTCATCACTGGACAGATCCTGCTTCCCTGATGTTCTACCTGGTCCCTTTGGCCTCCTGCCACCCATGACCTGGCTTGTATCTTGAATGCCTGTGGCACATCAGGAAATATTTTTAGGGAATTCATACTTCATACCTTCATAAAAACCTTGACACAGTGTTCACAAAAGTCATGGCATGGTGTTGTTTCAATCTGCTCCTCCCTTAGCATCCGGTTTGGTCATTGTGATTTCCTCTCCTTTTAGATATCTGCAGGTAATTAATTAGTAGAGGTACTCACCACTCTAGCTTGCCTTCTGAAAAAGACAAGATCTCATATACCAGTGTTTTAAACCCTTATGACTCAGAAACCCTTTAAGAATGTCATGAAAGTTACAGGAGCCCCCTCCCACCCCCCACACATTCTCCCAAATGTTTATATGCATTTCCACATTAAATTATGTATACAATTTCAGGAAGTTCATGGACCCTTTGAATCTTAGTACTTTAACTGCAGTGTATGAGTCTCAGTATTAGAAATATCATTCCTTCCTCCCACCTCAACCTACTTTAAAAATATTTAAACAAAACATTCAGTTTGGGGTTTTCTCTTACTTAAGTTGTAAATTATTCATTCACTCCAAGGAAAGAGAAGGAAATGTCAAACTGAGAAGGGCATAGGAAACACTAAGACAGAGGCACTGACTCATGAACTATACGGAAAAGCTTTCTTAATCTTCAACACTGCAGAAAAGAATATTGCATGAATGGTTATTGCCCTTCCCATGTTTTCCATGTTATACAGAGATGTGATATCATGAAGGATTTGTCAGCCACCATGTTAGTGACTAATTGAGTTTGGTAGCACTGTTGATTGGCTCACGTGTCACTCTCTTTTGGGGATCTTACTCTTCACTGATGATTACTGACACCACTAGGATTAGCCCTGGCCTTGACATTTCTGTGGTTTGTCAATGTTTGTCCATTTTTCATAACTTGATATAACGCCACATTAAAAAAATATTGCCATTGAGTCGATTCCAACTTATAGCGATCCTATAGGACAGAGTAGAACTGCCCTATAGGGTTTCCAAGGAGCGCCTGCTGGATTCTAATTGCCAGCCTTTCGGTTAGCAGCCATAGCTCCCAACCACTATGCCACCAGGGTTTCTACGTATGTACTCAAAATGTACTAATAGTATGTACTGACACTCCTTTATATCCACATCCCTCAATGTAGGTTCTCCAAAGAATTGCACTGTAATAGTTCTGCCATTATATTCATAGTGACATCAAATTGGCATCATAATGAGTCCTTTTTGGACTTGTATCCTTATGCCTTCTCTCATTAAAATGGCACCATAACTGAGCCCCTGCAGACTTTCATTGAAGTTATTATGAGATGGTTAACATCATGGCAACTCCAGATTAAATCACACAGGAAATCAGCATTATAAAAGAAAACTTAAATAAAATCTTGATAAGTAATTACTGGTTATGCTTAGTGATTATTTTGTTTAAACAACTCTCTCTCTTAATTCAAAATGCCCCTCAAAGACAGTATTCCTCATTTAAAAAATAACTATCTGGCAACCAGGAAAATTGTATGTTTTTAAGTGAGCCAATTTTCAGTTGAAGTTTGGCAAAGCATCCAAAAGCATAAAAAAAAAAAAAGCTTTAATAACTGGAAAGTAAGCTGACATTATTCATTTTATGTTGATTTTTAAAATAGCTAGTCTCCAATAAAGCTATGAGAAGAGGAAGCTACAAGTATCACACTTCTACCTGAAACTAGCAACTCAGAAAAAGCAGAATCTTCACCTTTCTAGATGTAGAAATTTGTGGCATAATGACCTTTCATACCATGTAACAATTAAGAAGGGGAAAAATGTTTATTTAGATGGAAATGAAAAACATCCTTTAAGGATGTTGTAAGGAGTTGTCACCATCACTATTTTTGAACACCTGTTGTGCAAAGCAATGTACTCAATTCATTGGATACAAAAAGATGTGACCTATCCCCTGCTCTCTAAGAGCATACACTCTAATCGTGGAGGAAAACAGCAAATACCTTAAAAACTACGTATCGATACAAGCCCACCCTACTAAACATATGATGAATATGCAGTTAAGACAATCAGTGCTGCAGGGGTTCACAAGGATCAAGTGTATTAGGTACCTATTGCTGCTATAACAAATTACCACACACTTAGTGGCTTAAAACAACACAAATTTATTAGTTTATGGTTCTGAAGGCTGGAAGTCCCACACAGGTTTCACTGGGACAAAATCAAAACGTTGGTAAGGCTGTGTTTCTTTGTGGAGGCTTCAGTGGTGGATCCATTCCTTTACCTTTTTCAGCTCTGACAGACTACCCACATTCCTTGGCTCATGGCCCCTTCCTCCATATTCAAACCCAGTAGCACTTTATCTTTCTGTGCATTTCTTCTGTAGTCACATCTTCCTCTCACTGACTCTTACACTTTTAAGGACTCTTGTGATTACATTGGGCCCACCTGTAAAATCCAGGATAATCTCCCTATTTTAAAATCCATGAATTAGTGATCTTAATTCCATCTGCAACCTTAATTCCCTTTTTCCATGTAAACTAAAATATTCATAGATTTGAGATTAGGATGGAATAGGGAGCATTAGTCTGCCTACTAATCAAATAAACATTAAGATATTGGTGAAGGCTGGAGGAAGCCTCTAGGAGCAGGTGAACCTTGAGTGGGGCTTTGAATGGAGGTTAAAATAGGGACAGGACTTAGATTAGGATGTGAGAGTGAATACCAAATTCTAATTAGTTCCGAGGTGCTCTTCCCAAGCCAATAATGTTAGTGTAGTAGAGGGTAGAGGTTTGGGGCACAGGCTCTGGAGCTGGGCAGATGTAGTTTCAAGTCCTCATTCTGCCACTAGTAAGCATATGACTTTGAACCACGCCTCAATTCCGTCATTCTTAAAACGATGATAAAAATAGCATTACATCATGGCATCATAATAAAGTTGAACTTTCATTTGAAGAATGAAGGCATATAAAGTCTTTGGCACATGAGTAGCAAAGTAAAAGTAAGCTAAATCCTTCATCTAAATTTTAGCTCATGTAACATATCACTAAATAAACTGTCGTTTAACTTTTTTCTTTCACTACCCATTTTACTGACCTATTTTAGTGAAGATTAAGTCCATGGTACAATCAATTTGACTTTTTTCATTAGGCTGAAAAGAAAGCCCAAATAGTGAGGCAAAGCTTGTTTAATTCAAGTATCTAAGAATTCTAAGGCTGGCCAGTATAGCACCGTGCTGCTCCTTTCTTGCTGGCGTTTGCTAAGTGCACAGCATTCTCATTCACGCAGTCATTCAAAGAATATGTATTGATCATTCTGGATCTATGAACAGATACACTCCTTATTCTTCACAGGATTACACTGTAGTTATGAAAATAATACATTTACCAAAATGTCATGTTTTAATACAGCTTAAATATTTTAAAAGTTCCATGCTTTCATGGTGCAGACAGATCTGAACATAATCCTTGACCTCAAGCATTTATAATCCTGTGTGTGAGGTAACCACTGCACACTAACTGCAGAAGAAGGTCAACTAGACTACTTTGGGAGGCAGCATAGTATAAGGATTAAAAGCTTTGGTTCTATAGACAGCTTTGGGTTTATAATTCCAGCTCTGCTGTTTCTTAGTGTACAGTAGTGGGCTAGTTACTCATCTCTAAGCCTAAATTTCTCCATTTGTAAAATGGCAATAATATTAGTACCTAACTTATTGATTGGTAATCCCATTGCCATTGAGTCAGTCGATTCCAACTCATAGCAACACCCCATAGGGTTTCCAAGGCTTTAATCTTTACAGAAGCAGACTGCCACATCTTTCTTCCGCTGAGCAGTTGGTGAGTTTGAACTGCCGACCTTCTGCCTCCAACCTTCTGCCTCTGACCTTCCACTTAGCAGCCAAGTGCTTTAACCACCACACCACCAGGGCTGCCGATTGGTTGGTAAGAGGCATAAATTAGATAATGTACGTAAGTGCAGAGTTTAGTGAATGGCACATAATTTGCATGCAAGGTTTGTTTTTTATGAGAGTTCAAAGGAGAGAGAGCTCACTTACGGTTATGAGGATGAAGGAATTCTTTAAAAAGAAGAT
This sequence comes from Loxodonta africana, assembly GCF_030014295.1. Lineage (NCBI taxonomy): Eukaryota > Metazoa > Chordata > Mammalia > Proboscidea > Elephantidae > Loxodonta > Loxodonta africana. Next base: position 118,719,868 of record NC_087369.1, on the reverse strand, counting down.
AACATTTACTACGAATCTTCCTAGTTTCCCCTGCCTTTGTCTTCCTCAGCCCCTTGAAACAGTCTTTCTGATGGTGCTATCCTAAAGCAGAGGCCTATCCCAAGTCCTGAGCCAATACCAACAGGGACAGAAAGTATTTCAGTAATTTCATCGTCACTATCTCAACATCTGAAAATAAATCTCCTCAGCCTTGAGATCTAGTGTTCCAATTACAGCCAACACCTCTTTCTACCATTCTTGTCTCTTACGTGCACCATGTGGTCGGGGTCTAACTGAGAGTGTGTGCAGGCACATTGGATAACAATGGGTTGTAGAAATTCTCAGATCTTTCTGTAAAACTGATGTATTGATGGTGCCAAATGTGTTAATGTACAAATGCCAAAAGGCTTAAATGGGAGCAAAGCAATTGAAAAACATGTTCGTGTTTCTATCGTGCAAGTGAACCTGATATGTTTGTTTCTCATCAGGATTGAAAAGATAAAACCACACCAAAAGGCATAGTGTAAGTTCGACTTTTATGATTTCCTTTATTATGTAAATTAAAAAGATTATTACAAGCACCACATTTTCTCACAGAGATGATGGAATTGCCATAAGTGAGATTTTGAATACTGAAAGGGAAGAAACTGATTAATCTATTTCTAAACACCAATAGTTTTATTTATTTTTCTTTTCTTTTTAAATGCCAATAATTTTAGAGAAGGACTGAGGAAAGGTAAGCACTGCAACAACAGATCATGAATTGGTATTGCAATCATACTGGTGTTGCGGAAGCGGTGAACTGGAATTGTGTCTTACAGCCTCTGACTCTCCTAGCTGTTTTTCGTGTGGAAAAAAAAGAGAGAGAAAGAAATCAGAACTGTATGTGCGTTCATCCCTCTCTCTCTCACGTGGCCCTTTCCTGAGATAAGCTTTGACTTCGTGTATGAAGCACGATTGCAATTTATTTTTGACCCTCTACCTCTCCTCTCTGCATGCTTTCTCGCACTTTCAGTAGCTTCACTCTCTGCCAGTATTTAGCACGTATTTGTATGACTTGAGTTTACAATTAGGAGGGAAGCAAATCTGCTGTCTCCTAAGGTTTATCATAAGCTCCTTAAGAATAGAGAGCACATTGTGTGTATGTATATGTATGTATATGTATATGTGTACGTGTATGTGTATATGTATACATGTATGTGTACATGTACATGTATGTGTATGTATGTGTGTGTGTGTGTGTGTATATATATATGAGTGGTGCAGTGGTCAAGTGCTTGGCTGCTAACCAGAAGGTCGGCAGTTTGAACACACCAGCTGTGCCACGGGAGAAAGATGTGGTAGCAGCAGCAGTCTGCTTCTGTAAAGATTTTAGCCTTGGAAAAATGGGGTAGTTCTGCTCTATCGTATAGGGTCACTATGAGTCGGAATCGCCTTGATGGCAATGGGTTTGCTATATATATATATACACACACAGATGTTGTTAGGTGCCATCAAGTCGGTTCTGACTCATAGTGACCCTATGAACAACAGAAGGAAACATTGCCCTGTCCTGTGCCATCCTTATAATCACTGTTATGCTTGAGCTCACTGTTGCAGCCATTGTGTCAATCCATCTCATTGAGGGTTCTCCTCTTTTTCACTGATTCTCTACTTTACCAAGCATGATGTCTTCTCCAGGGACTGATCCCTCCTGATACATATATGTATGTACTGCAGCGTACCTATTTCACACAGTGAGTGTTCAACAAACATTTCTCATATTTTTTATTTCTAATAACGGTAGCTTTCATCTATCTCATATCTACTAAAAACTTCATGTATGTAAAGCACTATTATTGTAAAAACTTTACATGCATTGTTATGTATATATCAGCAACCTCATGAAGTAGGTGAGTTTATAATTTTCAATTTACAGATAAGGAAAAGGAGGCTTAAAGAAGCCAAACAGCTAGTGAGTTTTACAGACAAGATTTAAATCTGTCTGTTCACTAGGAAGCCCCAACTCTTAACCACTAGACTCCATTCCCAATGCTCATTTAACACCCTAATATTACTAGCATTATGTTGTGAATTAGTTTTGCATATTATATTTCCCAAAAGTATTTGCATTTTGTAAGACAGAGTTCAGGAGCATAAAAGCTGAAGAAATCAATCTCTAATAAAGGGCTTCCAGGAAGAAGCTGTAGGAGTGGGAGTCATATATTCACCATGGCTTCCCGCCTGTTCCTCAAATCGTAGTGTTCCAGTGTTCTCCCACAAATGGCTAGTAAAAGAAAAGGATCCTCAGGGGTCGCCGTGAGTTGGAATCGACTGGATTGCAGCTAACACCAATAGGTCTCTTATTAAAGTAGGGAAGACAGCAAGTCTTGAGGATGGCAGAAATACATTTTTAAATAAGTCTTTTAATATTGAGGTTATACTACTCCACCTCCCACACTGTGAACTGATTTCTCTGTTTCACTGTTCCTTTTGCATCCTTCTAGAAATTTTCTGAGTCTGTGTAAATGAGATCAGCACAATGGGATCAAACTGTGCTTTGTTTCTTGCACCTATTAATGTGGTGAATTATGTTAATGTTTTCTAATATTAATATTCTTAAATTCCTAGGTGTATTATTTATTACATTTAGACTAATTGCTGATGTTTTCTTAAATATTCTTGCATTTATATTTATGAGATCAATCTTTAAATTTATTATAGGGGCTTTCTTTGTAAGGTTTGGTGCCAATATTACGTTGACTTTGCATCAAGAGCTTAGAAGCTTCCTCTTTCTATACTCAGAAACAGTTTAAATGCTTTCAGAATGAGTTATTCCTGGAATTTTTAAGAGAAATTACCTTGTAGAACCTTCTGAAACTGGTGCTTATTTTGGGAGAAGGGCATATCTCTTCAATAAGACAAAATTTTGTCAAAGGCAACTGGTTTATTTTTAAGACTCTCATCTGGAGCCAATTTATGAAAATTTATATTTTCATAAAAATCATCTATTCTATCCAGATTTTTAAGTTTATTTGCACAAAGTTGAGAAAAGTCATCTCATATAATTATTTTACATTTTTCTGTATCTGTGGTAATTTTCCCTTTTTCCATTTCTGATTGTATTTGCACTTTCTCCCTTTCTTCTTGATTAGAGTAGCTAGCAGTTTATCTCTTTTATTATCATTTTTTTGAAGAAAAAGCTTTTGGATTTATTCATTAATTCTACTGATTTTTCTGTTTCCTAATTCATTAATGTTGACTTTTAATTTCTTGTTTCTGCTCTTCTGATATCAATAATAGCTAACTATGTAAAGGTCGGACACTTTTCGAAATGGGATACTTACATTAATACATATAATCCTCCTAACAACTCTACGAGATAGATACTACTTTTATCCCTGTTTTATAAATTAGGACCCTGAGGCATTGAGAGGCTAAGTAACTTGCCCAGGATCAAACAAGTGGTGGAGTGGGAAACCTGGATATGAAGCCAGCTCTGTATTCATATCCACTATGCTATACTGTTACTGACTCGATGGGTCTTTTGGTTTTTATATTGTCGCCTTCAGTTTATGTTACTACTCTTTTTCCCCTAATGCCTTGAATTGAATGCCTAATTAATGCATTTTTAATATTGATTGTTTACTAATCATGGTGTTTAATGCTAGGCCATTTCTTCTGAGTACAGCTTTTGTAAGATCTGATATGCATTTTCTTTATTGTTATCCTCTGGATTTTCTGCAATTTCAGCTTTTATTTTCTTTTTGACCCATGAGTTATTTATCAGAGATTATTCTTTCAAATGTTGGGGTTTTGAGTTGTTTTTCAGTCTGTTTGCTTGTTTGAATGACATTTTTTTGTATTATTTTTGTAGATATTCTTTTTCAAGTTAAACATGTGCCATTTTATTCTTGATTGCTGGTAGTATTACATTGTGAATGGGTACGGAACTTTTTCGCATGTTTTCTTCAACATATATTAAGATAGTCATATAATTTTTCTTTTCTAATCAATTAAAAGTGAGTTAGACTGTTTGATTTTCTTATATCAACATTCTTAGGATTCTGTGATGAGGTCATTTTGTATTATTCCGTTAACTCACTTTCTTAAGGCTTTTTGCATCAATGGTGCAGTGGGTTTTCTTTTGTGTGGCCTTTCTGGCACTGAATTTGTGATTCTCCTAAAATGATTGGCGAGTCTGCAAACTGCTAAGGAATTGGTCAGTTTGGTATCCACACAAGTGGCTTGCAAGCGATTGGTTGGTTTCTATGCATCTATACACGAATTGGGTGGAAGGCCCTGCCTAGTCTGACCTTAATGTGGATTGGCTGGGGGGCCCACCCAGTGACTGATCAAAAAACCCTGGAACGCAGAAGCTCAGATGGGGCTTCCTGATCAACAAGAGCCAGGAAGTAAGCCCATTCTTTGAACTGAGCACGATGATTATTATTCTAAACTCTCTGTGCTTCTCCTCTGTGGACAAGTGAGTAAGCAGTGCCAGGAACGTTTGTCCAGGAAAGTTCCTCACATGGAAACACAAAGAGTAGAGGATGTGTATTCCTCCTTAATCAACAAGTTGGACGTTACAATATTACTGATATTTCATCCTTTTTGACCTAAGAAAAATTGCAATTTCACAGGGTTTAACCTAATATTTCAGTTATTTTATAAGTTTCATAAAGGTTCATGTGTTTTGTATCCTTTTCCTGCATAATTCTTTTTATGTGTAGAAAATATACTTCTTTACCTCTTTTTTAAAAAATTTAACTTCTCTTAAGAAATAAATTTCTTTTTAAGAAATAAATTCAGGCTCGCTGAAAAATTGCAAGAATAAAAATAGTACATAAAATACCCATTATTGCCTGAAGTCACCAATTGTTAACATTTCACCCCATTTGCTTTATCATTCACTCTCGCTTTTCTACCCCTCCTGTCATATATATCCATTTTTTTTCCACACACATTAAAGTGTGTGTGTGTGTGTGTTTCTTTTCTTTTGAACTATTTTAGCATAACTTACATATGCCCTGGTCTTTACATAACCACAGTACACTAATTATGTATAGTTATCAACTCGACATGTTTAACACTGATATAATAATTCAATCTACCATTTGTATGCAATTTTATCCATTGACCGAATAAAGATCTAATCTAGGGTCAGGTATTATTTAGTTGTCAGATCTCTTAAAAAACAAACAAACAAAAAGCCATTGCTGTCAAGTCGATTCTGATTCCTAGTGACCCTATAGGAGAAAGTAGAACTGCCCCATAGGATTTCCAAGGAGCAGTTGGTGGTTTCGAACTGCTGAGCTTTTGATTAACAGCTGAGCTCTTAACTACCGTGCCATCGGGGCTGCCAGATCTCTTTTTTTTTTAAAAAAAAAAGAGACATTTCCACAGCTTTTCTTTGTTTTGTATTACATTGAAAATTTTGAGGAATACAGTCCCTATGCCCATTTTATTTTTAAATAGAACATTCCTCATTTTCGGTTTCTCTGATGTTTCCTCATGATTAGATTCAGGTTACGCATTCTTGGCCAAAGTACTACATAGGTGATGCTGTGTTCTTTTGATGTATCACCTCAATAAGCACACAATGTTCACCTGCTCCTCTTTGGTGATATAATGTTGATGTTTTTTTTGATCACCCAATCAAGGTATTGTTGAATTTATACACCACAGAGTTAGTATAAGAGTCCTGATGGTGCAGTGGTTAAGCATTTGGCTGCTAACCAAAAGGTCAGCAGTTCAAATCCACCTGGGCTCCTCAGAGACCCTATGGGGCAGTTCTGCTCTGTCCTATAGGGTTGCTATGAGTCAGAATCGACTTGACAGCAAGAGGTTTGGTTGAGTTTTATAGTTACTATATTTTTTCTTTGCAACTAATAAGTCTGTGGAGAGACACTTTAAGACCATGCAATATGCTGCTCTTATTTGACATTTTCCCCTAAATTCAGCATCCATTGATGTTTCTTACCTGATCCGTTATTTACTGTGATGGTTGCAAAATGCTGATTTTCCAACTCCAACACTCTCAGCATTTGCCATTCTACTATAAGCAGAGCCTTCTCTTCTCTGTTTGTTGGTTTCTTTATTTAGTTTTTGTTGATATGAACTCCAACTCATGAACTCCAATTTTTAATGGTTTATAATTAATTACTATACATAATTGTAATTATTTTACTTTGAATTCTTTTGTTTGTTACTAATATTATACTTGCTTTCCTTTTGTGAGCATTGGCCTGGCATGATTTTTTTTAATGCTTTCATTTTTATTTATAATATTTTAAGTATGTTACTTGTAAACAGAAAATTGCTGGTTATTGTTTTTGTTTTATACCAATCTGAAAGTGTTTGTCTTTTATCATGTGTGGTTTAACCATTTATACTGATGATAACTGATATGTTTAGACTTATTCTTGTCATTCACCATCGTCATTTTGTCATACTGTAGTGGTTTGCCTGTTGCTATGATGCTGAAAGCTATGCCACCGGTATTTCAAATATCAGCAGGGCCACCCGTGGTGGACAGGTTTCAGTTGCGCTGCCAGATTAAGACAGACTAGGGAGAAAGGCCTGGAGATCTACCTCCGAAAATTAGCCAATGAAAACCTTATGGATCACAACAGAATATTGTCCAATATAGTGCTGGAAGATGAGCCCCCTAGGTTGAAAGGCACTCAAAATACGCAGTGGCCACAATGGACTTGAATATACCAAGGATCATGGAGGTGGAGCAAGACCAGGCAATCTTTTGTTCTTTTGTACATGGGGCTGCCATGAGTCAGTGTCACCTGGACAATAACTGACAACTAACAACAACATTCCTGCCATCTTTTTGTTATTGTTTCTTTGTATGCTTTCTGTGTTTTGTTTTCCGTTTCTGTTTTGTGTTTGATTGAGCAGGTTTGCCATTACAATACTTTTTCCCCTGTACCTGGCTGCCTGTTTAGTTGGCAGTTGTGGCGATTCACTAACAGGATAAGCCCTAAACATAAGCACAATAAGAAGCCACCTATGGAGTGTGATAAGTAGGTCACTGAAGATCATGGGTTTTAATACTGTTCATGATCATACTTTGGAAGGGGCCTGTGTCTGATACACCAGATTTTCTGAGAGAGTTCTACTCAAATTCCAGTATGACCTGAATGATTTGCTGGTGTCCCAGTGCAATTTGTGAGGTCACTTTCCATTTATAAGTCTCTTAACTATATGACCTGCTAGATTAAATGTAGAAATGCACTGGTCTAGCCTCAACAGATCCCAATGGAGTACAGTACCGTCGAGGTGATTCCGACCCATAAATAGATATTTCTACTCTGTCCAGTATCTATTCAATTTTGATTATATTCTCCTAAATGAAGATTCAGTACCCATTCTCCTCCCCTTGGCACCTAATAGACAGAGCTTCTCAGGTTTGATATATCTTTCCATAGCTTCCACATTATAGGTTAAAATAGTATTCTCCCTAATCACAGCAGATGAAACTATTTTTATGGAATCAATTTCGATTTTAAGAGTAACTTGAGAATCACTAACAGTTTTGTAATTTTTTTTGTATTAAGCCAATAACAATTTCTAAAGGTGAGATTCTTGAGATTCAGACAGTCAGTTTTACCTTAATTTGATTAAGTGTAAAGGTGATGGTTAAAAGAATTGCCTCAGGTAAACCTTCTAAGCCGTATACTACTGCACTACCTACATGTACCATTGCATCACTCAAGGGAATCTCTGTGGTGTGTTCATGTTTGAGTATGTGTGGATGTGAGTCTGTGTGTGTAGCTGTGTCTACATTAGTGTTAGGCCAAAACAGAATCTTGAAATGCTCAGGAATGGTAGAAGGGGAAAGGGACTACTATTTATCAGAACATATTGTACCACCAGTTTTATACACTTCATCAAATTTCATCCTTATAATAACTTTAAGGTCCCTGGGTGGCACAAGTGGTTTTCTTGGCAGATTGAGCCCACCCAATGGCACCATGGAAGAAAGGACTGGCAATCAGCTTCCGTAAAGATTACAGCCAAGAAAACCCTATGGAGTAGTTCTACTGTGTCACACATGGGGTCGAGGTCAGTTATATCATTTCTGTTTTCAGATATAAAAAACAAAACTGACGTTCAGATACTTTTGGCAACTTGCCCAGTGTCACACTATATAGCGCCTTCTTTCTTTTTCCTGCTAAGTATTGGTTCCTCCTTCTTCTGGTACAGGATTTTCTATGTGGTTTAATTGGTAATGTTTCAATCTCTACTTTCTGCCCCAGAGTTTAGCATATAACCAAGTGTGGCTAATCAGAACATCACAGCCCTCTGGCCACAGTGATTTGTTCAAATATGGGCACATGATCTAATACCGACCAGTAAAATTTCATCCTGATGTTTATTCTACAACTGTTGACAGTTTCCTCCTCCCTTTCCTCTTAAGACAGAAAGCTGTTACAATGTAAATCTAAAGGTGCCAGGGGCCACTTACCTGAGAATGATGCTAATATAAAGAAAAACAAGGACAATAGATTGAGGTGGAGTAATGCTATTGTTTGACTACCTGAATTTCAGCAATAATTGAAACTAGGTTATAGTCACAAACCTTACAATCATAGAAGCAAATAAATTATTATTAACTTTTTGTTGGATTTTAGTCATTAAAAAGAAAAAAAAGGTAATACTGATAAAGACGGTTACTTAAAAGTATTTCTCCTTTTCTATCCTCTATCTACCCTTTAAAGTCCACTTCAAGTGAAGTCTACACTGTGGAACTTTCCCTGACCCCTCTCCCTTCCAGATGTACTCTTTCTCTCCTTGGCACAATGTACTTATTTTATAGCCTGAGTTACATTCTATTCTGTACTATTCCTTCAGCCACTTAATGTACATCTTATATCTTTCTTCTAAAAATAAGTTTTTAGTGAGAAAGAGTTTTTCTTTCATTCTTGCGGTTCCTAGTAAAAATAACCTAAAAAGCACCTGCCATTTTGTAGGTACTTGACAAATGTTTGCTAAATTATTTTTTTTCATTTTGTATCTTTTACTTAAAATCAGAAGCTTTAGAGTCTTTTACTTTCTAAGCTAAAATTTGAAAACCTCAAAAAAAAAGAAAACACTATTTTCAAAGATCATTAACTTACTGCGGTAGACATGTTCATTTACAATATCGGGCTGTATCTTCATAAACAACTTTTCCCTGCTTATCACCACCTTTTAAAATAATCTATTCAACTGAAGCATAATACCATGATTCAGGAAATGTGATTAGAAGTTTAATGAATTGCATTTGTTCAGATGCATGTGAATGTGTGTGTGTGTTTTAACTTCTGTGTACCTTGGGCCGACAAGTGAAAACCTTTAAATGTTTCACAAAGATCCATTCTGGAAAGCCAAGTGATTCAAAAGTCCTTCTTCAAAACAGAAACTATTGGCCTTTGAACTATCGAAACCTACACTATCTCTAAGAGACCAGTTTTTAATCAAAACTGCTTAATTACAAATTGTCCTAATAAATTGTCTGGGTAAATAAAACATGTACTGATAAATAGATTTAAAGGAACAGGAGAAAACAAAGCCTCTCTGCTTTTGCAAGTGTCCCAGAGGATCATCTCACATCCTTGTCACTGTTCTTTTTTAGGATCTCAGTGTAGGTTATTAGATAATGTGCTAAAAAATATTGTATATTCAGCATGGCTTACCTTCTTGCATGCAATTTCCATTCTAGAGGAAAAGTGATTAATCAAATTGTAATAAGCTGATAAATAAATCATGCTATCCTTTTATAAAAATTTAGTGTCAGAAGAACCCCCAAAACAACTTGTTGATACCATTGATCTAATTGTAAAATACTCTTTGTGTTTGATCTAAATACATATAGCTTACAAAGTAAAATATTTTGTGTAGCTTAGATATTGCAATGTACCCAACCTGTCATTCCTGACTTCTACCAAATCCTTGAGAATTTATATAGATGTGTGTGAATTAGTCAAAGTTTTTTAATAATTAAAATAAAAACATGTTCCTAATACAGTCTTATTTGTTTTGAGTGGGTCTTATGCATAAATTTCTGTGTGCTGTCTTTTTTCATCCCTTATTAGTAAGAAAATAAATTCTGTGACTCCTTCCTTAAGTTTTAGCTTTGAAAATGGCTCTGCATTTTTGCATTCTACCATAAATATTATAGCTGATTTGCATTCCTCATGTAGTACTCGACATGTTCAAGGCACTTAATAGCCCATAGGATCCTGATTAAAGAAAATACGTATTTCTCTAATTTGAAAAAAAAGTTTTATCAGTCTCCTCCCACCCCCCTCCCCCCCGCCAAGGCATCAAAATTACACGTGGAAAAAGATGACTATGGAGTCAGTTCGGAACAAAAAGCACACTACGTTGAAAAGTTATTCCTGATCTTTACAAAGGATGATTTGATACTTCCAGGCTGAAAGTTGTCTAATGTTCCTTTAATTTCATTTCCAGTTCCAGACCCATTCAGCAAAACAAGTCTTCTTAATTACTCTTCTGTATCAGTGACATTAGGGATTAACTATGTGGGTATTAACTTGCTTGCTGAAGGTGAAGAGGACTTGAAGCACTTACTGATGAAGATCAAAGACTACAGCCTTCAGTATGGGTTACATCTCAACATAAAGAAAACAAAAACCCTCACAACTGAACAAATAAACACCATCATAAACAAAGAAAAGATTGATGTTGTCAAGGATTTCATTTTACTTGGATCCACAATCAATGCCCATGGAAGCAGCAGTCAAGAAATCAAACGATGTATTGCATTGGGCAAATCTGCTGCAAAAGACCTCTGTAAACTGTTAAAAAGCAAAGATGTCACTTTAAGGACTAAGGTGCACCTGACCTAAGCCATGGTGTTTTCAACAGCCTCATATGCATGTGAAAGCTGGATAATGAATAAGGAAGGCCAATGAAGAATTTACACCTTTGAATTATGGTGTTGACTAACAATATTGAATATACAGTGGACTGAGAGAAGAACAAACAAATCTGCCTTGGATTTTTGTACAGCCAGAATGCTCCTTAGAAGCAAAAATGGTGAGACTTCATTTCACATACTTTAGAGATGTTATCAGGAGGGGCCAGCCCTGGAGAAGGACATCATGCTTGGTAAAAAGTAGAGAGTCAGCGAAAAAGAGGAAGACCCTCAATGAGAAAGACTGACACAGTGGCTGCAACAATGGGCTCCAGCACAATTGTGAGGGTGGTGCAGGACTGGACAGTGTTTCATTCTGTTGTACCTAGGGTTGCTATGAGTCGGAAGTGACTCAACAGCACCTAAAGACAACATGTAGGGAAGAAGTGAACATAATATTAATTAAAATTATTTTATGGTTACAACCATTCCTTTAAAGCAAGGGTAAACCTATAAAAAAAAATAGATCGCATAAATTAAATAAATAAATAGAAGCTAGCAGTTATGGAAGGAGCCTGGGTGGCACAAATGGTTTGCTACTGGCTGCTAACTGAAAGGCTGGCAGTTCAAACTCACCCAGCACCTCTGCTGAAGAAAAGGCCTGGCAATCTGTTTCCATAAAGATTACAGCCAAGAAAACCCTATGGAGTTGTTCCTTTCTGTAACACATGGGGTCGCCTTGAGTTGGGGGCCAACTCGATGACAACTAACAACAATAGTAGTTGTGGAAGTTATGCTATTAGCCAATTATTGCTGACATATCTGGAATTCTTAATAGAAGTCTTGGAAAGACCATAGGCTTCGGGATAATATGTAAATTGGAATGGAAAGGGAATATTCTACCTTTTTTGAAAAGACTTCAGTATGTGGAGATTGTTTTTCTTAACACCATTATATTGAGTAAAAAAGTCAGACATAAAGGAATAATATACTGTATGATTCTATTTATATGAAGGCCAAGAACCAGTAAAACTGTGGTGATAGAAATCAGAAAGTGATTGCTTTGGGTGGAGGATCATGACAGGAAGGGAGCATGTGAAGACTCTTGGGGGTAGTCTTGTTTCGAATAGTAGTTACATGGATGCACAAAACTGTAACAACTATTGAGATGAACACTTAAGATTTTTTTGTGTACAAATTTTTCCTGATTTATTGTATATAAATTATTGTTAAAATAGAAAAAGAAACAAAAAAATCAAATAGAATTCCTTTCCAGAAGTGAAGATTATCACTCTGCTTTAGAAGAAAAGTAAAGAAGAAATATCATGAATGAAAAATGTTTACATCTGGTGCTTGATCAGATAAAAGAAATACTATGTCCAGTTGCAGAAAAGTTGACTGTTTAAGTTAAAGAAAAAACTATCTCATATTACACTAAGCATATAAGTAGGGATGAGAAGTAGAAGTGAGAAATAGGATTATGATAAGAAAGTTTATCTCAAAAGTTGATAAAGTTCCATGTAAATAATTAGTGTTACCCTGAGGTATATTTAAAACATGTACATGAGCACAGTATGCGTTGTCAGCCAATATCAATAGGTTTCTAAGCAACAGGTCTTCAATAAATGGTAGAACCAGGGAAGAAAGCTGAGAAAGTAGAACAGTGGACTAAGTTAAAGGAAGAACAAATACCATACGCAAGTATCAGGCCTGGTCAGAAACCAGGAAGCCTAAGATTATTAAAGCCCAAATCCAAAGCCAGGTTCAGATATCAAAGTTGACGTTAAGGGGGGAAAAATGCAAGAAAATTATTTTTCTTTCAAAGTACAGTCCTTGTGTTTACACCAGTAACCTCACTTACACCAGTAACCTCACTTACGCCAGTAACCTCACTTACACCAGTAACTAGGCATAAGAGGGTGCTTATGCACAACCAAACCTCATGGGACTTCGTTCCTTGGTTTGGAGGTTTAGGGTCATAGTTTCATGGGACAACCCAGTTAACTGGCCTAATAATATATTTAGTGCTTCTGCTCTACCTCCTAGTTTGTTGCATAATGCCTGGGGTCTAAAAGTTTGCAAGCATCCATCCAAGGCACAACAATTGGTCTCTATTCACCTGGAGCAACAGAGGAAGAAGGAGAGCCAGGAATAGTAGGAGGATATAGAATGAGTGGCTAATTGTCTCTATAAACAACTGCCACCTTTGTTTGCCATGAGACCAGAAGAACTGAATGGTGCCCAGTTGCCATTACTGAACATTTTGATCAAAGATTCTATAGAAGAACACTGATCAAAGAGGCTAAAAGGCAGAACAGAATTTCAACTTCTAAAAAGTAAAAAAAAAAAAAATTTTTTACTTTTTACCAACACTCCAGACTTTCTGGAGCAAGGGAGGCTAGGTGAACCCATGAAACTACAGCCCAGAGATAATCTTTAAACCTTAAACCAAAAATATCTCCTGAAGTCTTTTTAACTAGACAACAGTTTAGCTTAACTAGTAAAGAATGTCTGCCTTGAGCATTTATGCTTTTTCAAAATCTATCTATATGGTACCAAACTGACAACAGCAACTTGAAAGATTAGACAGAAAACGTAGGGGGAAAAGTGAGTTTATGTTAATGAGAGAGAACAACTCAGAAAAGGAGGGTGAGAATGGTTGCACAACTCAAAGAATGTAATCAATGTTACTGAATTGTACATGTAGAAGCTGTTGAATTGTGTACGTTTTGCTGTGTATATTCTCAACAACATCAACAAAATAAATAAAACTAAAAAAAAATGAGTAGATATGAAGAGTAGTAAAAAGATCCAGAAGCCAGACACAAACTCTGAACAGCAGAGATTCAAAAACAGCCAAGTTTTATAATACAGTTATTATTTTAAACCTGCACCTGAAAAAACAGTCATAAAAATATATATTAAATTCTACTTGGAACAAAAGAGAAATTTATTAGTATTGATTTGATTACTGGGGGAGACTTTTAACAGAGCAGAGAAAAAAAAGTTGCACTCTTTGAGGGGCTAATACTTTATTTCTGTGATTCATACTATTAAATAAACCATTTTAGAAAATCTGTGAGATATCTATGTCTATTACCTTCAAAGTGACCAGAGGTGGGGACCATTTGCATAGCTTGGCCACCATTTCATCCTGCATTATATGTAATCTGTGAGTATTTAAAGTGTCATTTGGCCATTCACAATTTACAAGTTGTAAATTGTTAAAAGCCATAACACAAGCACAAATTACAAAAGTTCTATGGAGCTTGTTAATGATTAATTCTATGACTTGTTGTTAGGTGCCATTGAGTCAGCTCCTACTCATAGCAACCCCATCTACAATAGAGTGAAACTCTGCCCATTCCTACGCCATCCTCACAATCATTATGCTTGAGCGCACTGTTGCAGCTACTGTGTCAATCCATCTCATTGAGGGTCTTCCTCTTTTTCGCTGACTCTCTACTTCACCAAGCATGATGTTCTTCTCCAGGGACTGGTCCCTCCTGATAACATGTCCAAAGTATGTGAGAGGTAGTCTCGGCATCCTTGCTTCTAAGGAACATTCTGGCTATACTTCTTCCTAGACAGATTTGTTCTTTCTTCTTGAGATCTGATTGTGCAGTGGTTAAGCACTGGGCTGCTAACCGGAAGGTTGGCTGTTCAAATCCACCAGTCTCTCCTTGGGAGAAAAATGTGGCAGTCTGCTTCAGTACTCATTACATCCTTTAAACCCTATGGGGCAACTCTACCCTGTCCTATAGGGTTGCTATGAGTCAGAATTGACTCCACAGCAATTGTAGGACTAGGACAAAAATAATAAAAGCCAACACAAAGAAAGTCTAGGAGGGAATAAGCAGGCAAGTTTTATATATAAATGTTTTAAATATATACATATACATGTAAACACACACACACACAAATAAAAAACTTTTTATTTTTCCTTGTAGTATAAGTTTCAAGCACTGTAGCTTTGGATTAAAGTCTCATTAATATGACCCAGAGCAGAAATCCATGAAAAATATTTGTTATAATTTCGGCATTGTAAGCACACCTTGTAAATTGTATCAGAGAAGAGTTGTAAGGCTAGAAATATACTTTAAAGAAAGTGTAGCAACATGTAGTTCCAGCAGTCATAAAGAAAAATAGTTTTGAATAAAGAGAGTTACTGAACAATTTTATGTTCTGCGGCATGAAAAGTTGTTAACATTTTACTTTTCCAATGTATCGTAATATTTTAGGTATTATTAGGGTATGTTTTTGATGTGCATTCTTTCTTTTTCTTTTATGTGCTTTTTTGTCTCCTAATATTTACCCAGAGTAGTATAAAATATGATTATCTCTTCCCTCTACCATTTCCTGTAAATACAAATTTTTTAAAAAAGAAAAATAAATATATTATCAAGTATCTGTTTTTGCAGACCCCAGCAGTTTTATTGAACAGCAAATGTTCATTAGTATGCACCGATATGAAGACAATCTTACTGACAATTCCCAGAGTATTCCCTCTTTCATAAACAGATTGTTGATGGCTGAGGCATAATCCATCTGAGCATTGCAATAAAAAGAAAATATCACGAAATGAGTGCCAAAAGTTTCAATGGATAGGAAGAGAATGTTCACACTTGAACACGCACAACTATATTTTTTATTTAGATTTGCAAAAAATTGACTCCAATTCTATTTTTTTTTTATTGAATGTATGTTGTCTTAAAATGGGTTTTATTCTGTTTTCTTAAATGGGGCTCTTTATTCAATCAAAGAAAAAATATCGTAACCTGTGTTAAAGTGATAGAGTGGTTTTGAGAGAGTTTAGCTGTTTTACCAATGCCAAAACATCCAGATCAAATATAAAGAAATTCTGTTAATCATACATATGTTTTACTCTTTGACGCCAGCCATCCAGATGTTCTAAGTAAGTATGTGAGTATTTTGGCATCACATAAAATAAGTAGAAAGAAACTCTGGTCATTCCTGGTAACTAATTCATTTTTTATTCATTCATAATACGAATATTTATTTTGCACCTATTATTCACAAAATACTGTATTAGATGTTGTAAAGGAAGCATTGGTAGATAAGGATTAGAACCCATGCTCAAGAAGCTTACAGGAATAGAATACGAATACAAGGCAGAATGAGGCCTGTGCCTTAAGAGGCTAAAAATTGACATGAACATTAACAAATACGATAGCCTTCCAAATGAGATGTTCAAGGTAGCATTTAATCCTAAAATTGAAAGAGTAGGTAAGAATTTTATACACTAAGACTGTGAATATGATAGGGATTATGTAAACAAAGAAATTTATGCAAAAAATTTCATATGCATTCATGAATGATTGCAATCAGGGAGCATAGTGGAAGATGGAGTTGGGAAGGTAGGTTTGGTTTATATTGGAAAGGGCTTTGTATGTATAAAACCAAACCGAACCCACTGCCATCAAGTTATTCTGACTCATAGCAACTCTATAAGACAGAGTAAGACTGCCTCATAGGGTTTCCAAAGCTGTAAATCTTCAAAGAAGCAGACTGTCACATCTTTCTCCTGCAGGGAAAGGCTGGTGGCTTCTAACAGCCAACCATTTTGGTTATCAGCTGAGTGCTTTAACCACTGTGCTACTAGGGCTCCTTTTTGAATGTGTAGACTGAATAATTTCTATTTTATTTTCAGGTAATGGAACACTAAATGCTGTGCGGTATGCAGAAAAGTTTTAGAAAATTGATTGCTTACATAAATCATTTCCCTTCCTTCAGTATCAGTTTTTTCTATCTGGAAAATAAAAGGGACGAATGATATCTCTCAGGGTTTAACACCTATGAAAACAAGATTTTATTTGGTCGGCAAAAGAAGTCCATTCAAGGATTGTGAGCATGAGAAAGACAGAATTATCATAATACTCTAGGAAGTTTAATCTGTTATTGACGTGCAAGATACATTGAATTATGGAGACTACTACTGTAGGGAAACTAGTTCAAGGGCTTTTATGATTGTCTTGACAGGGCCTTAAATTGAAATAGAAAAGGATTGACATGAAACACCCTTGTCCACTTGTTGATCAGAAAAGTGGGCCAAGAATCAGTGTATTTTTCATTTTACTTTCAGTCACAGAAAAATCTTTAAAATTTTTTATAATACCAAAAAAGCATTGCCATCAAGTTGATTTTGACTCATAGTGACTATACAAGACAGAGCAGAACTGCTGTATAGGGTTTCCAATGCTGTAACCTTCAGGGTCGCTATGAGTCGGAATCGACTCGACGGCAGTGGGTTTTTGGGTTAACCTTCAGGGAAGCTGACTGCCACAACTTTCTCCCCTGGAGCGGCTGGTAGGTTTGAACCACTGACCTTTTGATTAGCAGCCAAGCACTTAACCGCTGTGCTACCAGGACTCCAAGAGTAAGACTCCTAATTCATTAATTCTTATACAGCCATATGGACATGTCTAAGGAGCCTTATTACTTTTTTTGGGGGGGGGTTTGGAAATGTATTTTTCTGTCATTCACATTCACTAATGGGCATTTCCATGAAAACTTGAGTTTCTCTTTCCCCCATGTAAATAATGTTATTGAATAAGTCTGTATGACAGAACACCAACTTCTCAGTATTTATGTAAACCTATCTTTAAGTGATGAACATAACATAGTGATAACATCTCAATGAGATACTGTGTTTATTTTTATACAAAGATATCTTCCGCACTCTTCCATTTCCAGTAGGAACTCTTTCTGATGTTTCAGAAACTAAACATTTAAAAAAAAGGAAAAAAAAAAGTATCCCTTACTAACAAGGAGGAAAAAAAAAAGTAGTAGGAAATACACTGAGGTTGGAATAAGACATATCATAGTTTGAAACTTCAGCCACTAAATAGTCCTACACTGAGACTCATTTCACTCATCTATAAAAATTAGAATAATGATATCTTAAAAGTATGTTGTATCAAATGAAACCATGGATGAAAGGTCTAGTTCAATGGCTGACACAGTATATATAGTACTTATCATTAAAAAACTAATAAATAAATGGTGGTTTTCAGATTGCCTTTGCAGATGCACATGAGTGGAGTGAAAGAGAAGCCACAGAAAAGAAGGTACCTAGGAGCAATGAATGGCCAAAGGACAATTCTCATGTCATTTCCAGAAAATGGAGGGTTAGTTGTACCAGGAACTATTCTTAGAGACTGGCAATGCATTTTAATTTACTAATGCTTATATATTAATATATTTTTTATATATTAATGGGCTTTAAAAGAAAGTTTTTGCTTACTATTTATAATCAGGTACTCTCTCTAGATACTGCATGTATTACATAGATACGATTTTAACACTGCTGACCACACTGGAAATTATGAACTATAAATCTATGAACCTGATATCCTAAGGTATACTTATGCCAATCAAATATGACAGAGATGAACAATGGGGAAATTTTCTTCTCTTATTGAATGAAGGAATCTGAAAGAGAGAAAAAACAAAACCCAGATAAAAGCCAGCCATTTCAAATTGAGTCAAATTACTAGTTTTTGCAATGATTACTTATTTGAGTTCTTGATTGTTTGAAGTTAGAGTTACCAAAGAACTAGGTGTGATACAACTGCATATTAAAAAATCAGAAAAATGTAGTTTCTTAAAAGAAAGACCTTTAAAAATGATAAAGTAAAATTTACATTGTTTTCTAAATAAGAAACTTGCATACTTACCTCTGCTCCCTTTCTGTAATAACCACAAAATTTTTGTGGTTGTTGCTGTTTGTTTTGTTCAAAATATGAAATTCCTTAACCTTTGGGCTACAAATGTTTTGGAGTACCTTCCTGCCATCAGCAGACATGATTCCATGGAGAACTCTGATTTCGACTGTGATTAAAAACGTGCTACTCTACAAACTGTGTCTGTTAGCTTCAGGATGAATCGCAGTTACAAACTTTCATTGCATTTTAATGGTTGATTTACTGATGTTTATAAAACCAAAGGTCAGTTCAATAGTTGAAAATAGTTGCAACAGCTTCGATAGTGAATGAACCCTTATTTGTAAAAAGAAGAGAAAGAATGGAGAAAATCTGGCTGATAAGGTCATGAAGTTAAAAAGCTGACTATGTCTAATTGCTCTATTTTCTTCCAAAGGCCATAAACTTTGTCACATTTTGTAAATGCCAGAGTTGCAGTCTCACATATGGAAATATTCCGAATATACAGTATCAAAGAAAGGAGTTCAAAGGAAGATGGACCAGGACTTTGGATGATTCTTCCCCTCCAAATTATCTGCTGAAAAAGGCTTGAGAAAAAGTGAAGTCAATGTTGACAAAGAATAAAAAGAAATGTATCATCGTAAGAAGGGAACATACTTAAACTAAAAATGATTCAAGCACTTAGATCAATCTAGTTTTAGATGTCTACATTTTGCCAATATTCACATTTCATTTTGTTCATGAGAAAGAAAGAGGAGAAAGACGTTATTTGCAAGGTGGCTGAAAGTCTGTGCTCATATTTTATCATTTATTTTTCTTTCAATTTCAGTTTCGATGCTCAATTATTTTTGTTTTAGGGTAAGAAGGAACAAGAAGGTATTACAGCGACAGCACAAAACCCAAATAAATTGAAGTTACTAATTTCCATTGTATTTAAAAGTCGATTTATTGATGTTCATAAAACTCTGCACTTAAAATTATTTGACAATTATAATTGAATATTTTCTTTCTAGTTTCAGCATTGGATTAAGAAAACATACCCAAAACTTGGAAATAATGTATAGGGCTGGCGTGTCCAGTTAAATGGTATAACAGGTCAATCCCAAGGATCATTTAATTCATTAGGATGTTGTATCTGCATTTTACTTTGCAATTTACTCTTTGTTTAGAGCCCAAACTCTGCGAAATTACCTGTAAGCTTACATATTTCTGTCCAATAGGAAAAATAACTACAAAGGCATGCTTTATTGCCCTGTAGACGTTTACCAGTTTTATCTCTAAATCCACAGACATTGCAGAATGCCTTTCCTGGTGAACTATATAACCCCTTGCTCTGCATTATACTTGCTGAACCAGCTTTATCATCTTAATGGTTCCCACATTAATTAACTAATTCGCTGCTAGCCAATCAATTAATTTTGTCATTTACTTATTCTATATTTTTGAGAGGGTTACGTTTTCCCTGAAAATCATACCTTAATGGACTGCTGAAATCCCACGTGGGCAGTGGTTCAGTGGCAGAACCCTCACCGTCCATGCAGGAGACCCAGGTTGGATTCTCATCCAGTGCACCTCATGTGCGGCCACCAGCTGCTCGTCAGTGGAGGCGTGTGCGTTGCTATGATGCTTAACAGGTTTCAACGGAGCTTCCAGACTAAGATAGACTATGAAGAATGGCCTGATGATCTACTTCTAAAATTCGGCCAGGGAAAACCCTACGAATCACAACCATCTATCTGATCCACAGCTGATCATGGGGATGGTGCAGGACCAGGGCAGCTTTTTCTTCCATTGTAAGTGGGGTGGCCATGAGTTGAGACCAATCTGATAGTATGAAAATATTAATGACCACTCAAATTCCAAAGAAAAAGCTTTAGATATTTCTAAAACGAGTATTGCCTATTTTCCTTCTAAATGAAGGGTTTCTTTTAATTTTTATTGTGCTTTAAGTGAAAGTTTACAAATCAAGTCAGTCTCTCATACACAAATTTATATACACCTTGCTATATACTCCTAGCTATGTACTCCTAGTTGCTCTCCCTCTAATGAGACAGCACACCCCTTCCCTTCACTCTATTTTCCTGTCTATTCGGCCAGCTTCTGACCACCTCTGCCCTCTCATCTCTTCTCCAGACAGTAGCTGCCCACACGGTATCATGTGTTGTCTACTTGATCCAAGAAGCTCACTCCTCACCAGCATCCCTCTCCAACCCATTGTCCAGTCCAATCCATGTCTGAAGAGTTGGCTTTGGGAATGGTTCCTGTCCTGGGTCAACAGAAGGTCTGGGGGATATGACCACTGGGGTCCTTCTAGTCTCAGTCAAACCATTAAGTCTGGTCTTTTTATGAGAATTCGAGTCTGCATCCCACTGCTCTCCTGCTCCCTCAGGGGTTCTCTATTGTGTTCCCTGTTAGGATAGTCATCAGTTGTAGTTGGGCACCATCTAGTTCTTCTGGTCTCAGGCTGATGTAGTCTCTGGTTTATGAGGCCCTTAGTGTCTCTTCGGCTCAAAATTACCTTGTGTCTTTGATGTTCTTCATTCTCCTTTGCTCCAGGTGGGTTGAGACCAATTGATGCTTGGGCTCAAAATTACCTTGTGTCTTTGGTGTTCTTCATTCTCCTTTGCTCCAGGTGGGTTGAGACCAATTGATGCATCTTAGATGGCCACTTGCTGGCATTTAAGAACCCAGACACCACTCTCCAAAGTGGGATGCAGAATGTTTTCTTAATAGATTTTATTATGCCAATTGACTTAGATGTCCTTTGAAACCATAGTCCCCAAACGCCCACCCCTGCTACACTGGTGTTCGAAGCGTTCAGTTTATTCAGGAAACTTCTTTGCTTTTGGTTTACTCCAGTTGTGCTGAACTCTCCTATACTATGTGTTGCTTTCCCTTCACCTAAAATAGTTCTATCTACTATCTGGTCAGCGAAAACCCCTCTCCCTCCCTCCCTCCCTCCCTCCCCTGTCTGGTAACCATCAAAGAATATTTTCTTCTCTGTTTAAACTATTTTCCGAGTTCTTATTATGGTGTTCTCATTCTATATATGTCCTTTTGCAACTGACTAATTTAACTCAGCATAATGCCTTCCACATTCCTCCATGTTATGAAATATTTCATGGATTCATCATTGTTCGTTATCGATGTGTAGTTTTTTGTTTTTTTTTAGTATTCCATTGTGTGAATATACCATAATTTGTAATTTGTTTATTCGTTCATCCATTGATGGGCACTTTGGTTTCTTCCATCTTTTTGCTATTGTACACAGTGCTGGAATGAACATGTGTGTGCATTATCTGTTCATGTAAAGGCTCTTATTTCTTTAGGATATATTCCAAGGAGTAGGATTGCTGAATTGTATGGTAGATCTATTTCTCGTTTTTTTTTGTTTTTTAGGAAAGCGCCAAATCAATTTCCAATGTGGCTGTACCATTTTACATTCCCACTAGCAATGTATGAGTGTTCCAGTCTTTCCACAACCTGTCCAGCTTTTATTATTTTGTGTTTTTTGGATTAATGCCAGCCTTGTTGGAATGAGATGGAATCTCACTGCAGTTTTGATTCGCATTTCTCTAGTGGCTAATGATCCTGAGCATTTCCTCATGTATCTGTTAGCTACCTGAATGTCTTCTTTAGTGAAGTGCCTGTTCATATCCTTTGCCCATTTTTTAATGGGGTTGTCTTTTTGTAGTATCATGTAGATTTTAAAGATCAGACGCTGATGGGAAATGTCATAGCTAAAAACTTTTTCCCAGTCTGTAGGCATTCATTTTACTCTTTTGGTGAAGTGTTTGGATGAGCATAGGTGTTTGATTTTTAGGAGCTCCCATTATCTAGTTTCTCTTCTGCATTGTTAGTAATGTTTTATATGCTTTTATTAGGGCTCCTAGCATTGTCCATATTTTTTCTTCCATGATCTTTACCATTTTAAATTTCTTATTTGGGTCTTTGATCCATTTTGAGTTGGTTTTTGTCCATGGTGTGAGGTATGGGTCTTTTTTCATTTTTTTACAGATGGATTTCCAGTTATGCCAGCACTATTTGTTAAACAGACTGTTTTTTCCCCATTTAACTGACTTTGGGCCTTTATCAAATATCAGCTGCTCATATGTGGATGGATTTATGTCTGGATTCTCAATTCTGTTCCATTGGTCTATGTATCTGCTGTTGTACCAGTACCAAACTGTTTTGACTACTGTGGTGGTATAACAGGTTCTAAAATCATATAGAGTGAGATGTCCCACATTGTTCTTCTTTTTCAGTAACGCTTTACTTATCCAGGGCCTCTTTCCCTTCCATATGAAGTTGGTGATTTTTCTCCATCTCATTAAAAAATGTTATTGGGATTTGGACCAGAATTGCATTGTTTCTATAGATCACTTTGGGTGGAATAGACATTTTTACAATGTTGAGTCTTGCTATCGATAAGCAAGGTATGTTTTTCCACTTATGTAGGTCTCTTTTGGTTTCTTGCAGTACTGTCTTGTAGTTTTCTTTGTATAGGTCTTTTATGTCTCTGGTGAGATTTATTCCTAAGTATTTTATTTTCTTGAGGGCAACTGTCAATGATATTGATTTGGAGATTTCCTCTTTGATGTTCTTTTTCTTTGGGTAGAGAAATCCAACTTATTTTTGTATGTTTATCTTGTATCCTAATGGTGTGGTGAACTATTAGTTTCAGTAGTTTTCTCGAGGATTCTCTAGGGTTTTCTGTGTATAAGGTCATGTCATCTGCAAATAGAGGTACCCTTACCAATCTAGATGCCCTTTATTTGTTTATCTAGCCTGATTGCTCTGGCAAGTACCTCCAGCAGAATGTTGAATAAGAGTGGGGATAAAGGGCGTCCTTGTCTGGTTCCTGATCTCAAGGGGAATGCTTTCAGACTCTCTGCATTTAGGATGATTTTCTCTCTTTTTTTGGATGTTGGCTTTCTAAAAATTCCCTTTATTATGTAGAGGAATTTTCCTTCTATACCTATTTTGCTGAGAGTTTTTATCATGAATGGGTGTAAAAACATTGTCAAATGCCTTTTCTGGGTCAATTGATGAGATCGTGTGTTTTTTTTTTTCATTTATATGATGGATTACATTAATTGTTTTTTAATGTTGAACCATCCCTGCATACCTGGTATGAATCCCACTTGGTCATGGTGAATTATTTTTTTTGATATGTTGTTGAATTCTGTTGGCTAGAATTTTGTTTAGGATTTTTGTGTTAAGTTCATGAGGGAGAGAGGTCTGTAATTTTCTTTTTTTGTAGTGTCTTTGCCTGGTTTTAGTATCAGGGATATGCCGGCTTCATAGAATGAGTTTGGGAGTATTCCACCCTTTGCTCTGCTCTGAAATACCTTTAGTAATAGTGGTGTTAACTCTTCTCTGAAAGTTTGGTAGAACTCTCCAGTGAAGCCATCTGGACCAGGTTTTTTTTTTTTGTTGTTGGGAGTTTGATTACCTATTCAACTTCTTTTATTATGGGTTTGTTTAGTTGTTCAGCCTCTGTTTGTGTTAGTTTAGGTAGGTAGTGTGTTTCTAGAAATTCATCCATTTCTTCTAGGTTTTCAAATTTGTTAGAGTACAATTTTTCATAGTAACCTGATATGA
The DNA here is from genome assembly GCF_030014295.1 of Loxodonta africana. NCBI lineage: Eukaryota > Metazoa > Chordata > Mammalia > Proboscidea > Elephantidae > Loxodonta > Loxodonta africana. The sequence continues at coordinate 118,695,748 of NC_087369.1, read as the reverse complement.
TTCTTTTAATTTCACTTGGGTCTGTTATAATATCGCCCACCTCATAGTGTCGTTATGAGTCGGAATTGACCTGACGGCAGCAGGTTAGTGGGTTCATTTCTTATTTGGGTTATTTGCTTCCTCTCTTATTTTTCTTTTGTCGGTTTGGCCAGTGGTTTATCAATTTTAATTTTTTCAAAGAACCAGCTTTTGGTCCTGTTAACTGTTTCAATTGTTTTTCTTTTCTCCATTTCATTTAATTCTGCTCTAATTTTTATTATATGCTTTCTTCTGGTGCCTGAGGGTTTCCTTTGTTGCTCTTTTTGTATTTGCTCAAGTTGTAGGGATAGTTTTTTGGTTTTGGCCCTTTCTTCTTTTTGTATGTGTGCATTTATTGATGTTAATTGACCACTGAGCACTGCTTTTGCTGTGTCCCAAGGGTTTTGGTAGGAAGTAATTCCATTCTCATTGGATTCTATGAATTTCTTTATTCCATCCTTGATGTTTTCTATAACCCAGTCTTTTTTGAGCTAGGTATTGTTCAGTTTCGAAGTGTTTGATTTCTTTTCCCTGCTTTTCTGTTATTGATTTCTACTTTTATGGCCTTATGGCCAAAGAAGATGCTTTTTAATATTTCTATGTTTTGGATTCTGCTAAGGCTTGCTTTATGACCTAATATGTCATCTATTCTAGAGAATGTTCCATGTGCGTTGGTAAAGAAAGTATACATGGTTCCGTCCGTCACCAAAAGTGGTGTGTCCAAGTCTCCTACTATAATTGTGGAGCTGTCTATCTCAGTTTTCAATGCTGTTGGAGTTTGTTTTGTGTATCTTGCAGCCTTGTCATTGGGTGTATAAATATATAATATGGTTATATCCTCCTTGTATATTGTCCCTTTAATCATTATATAGTGTCCTTCCTTATCCTTTGTGGTGAATTTAACTTTAATATCTATTTTTTTCAGAAATTAATATTGCCACTCCTTGTCTTTTTTATTGTTGTTTTCTTGATATATTTTTTCCACCCTTTGAGTTTTATTTTGTTTGTGTCTCTAAGGTGCGTCTCTTGTAGGCAGTATATAGATGGATTGTGTTTTTTAATCCATTCTGCCATTATCTGTCTCTTTATTAGTGGTGCATTTAGTCCACTTACATTCAGCGTAATTTTGGATAGGTGTGAGTTTAGTGCTGTCATTTTGATGTCTTTTTTTGTGTGTGTTGCTGATAGTTTCTTTTTCCCACTGTTGCCTTCTTTTACATAATGACATCACTGTTTCCCTGTTTTGAGTGCTTTTTTATCTTGATTTATTTTTGTGATTTCCCTATATGGGTTGACATCTGATTGCTCTGTCCAGTGTTCTAGTCTTGAGTTGATATCTGATATTATTTTCTAACCAAAGAACTCCCTTTAACATTTCTTATACTTTTGGTTTGGTTTTTACAAATGCCCTAAACTCCTGTTTATCCGGCAATGTCCTAGTTTTGCATTCATATTTGAGAGACAGTTTTTCTGGATATATGATTCTTGGCTGGAATTTTTTTTCCTCCAATGTTTTATATAAGTCGTCACATTACCTTATTGTCTGCATGGTTTTTGTTGAGTAGTCCAAGCTTATTCTTATTGACTCTCCTTCGTAGGGGACTTTTTGTTTATCACTAGCTGCTCTTAAAATTCTCTCTTTATCTTTGGTTTTGGCAAGTTTGATTATAATACATCTTGGTGACTTTCTTTTAAAATCTACCTTATGTGGAGTTTGACGAGAATCTTGGATAGATATCTTCTTATCTTTCATGATATCAGGGAAGTTTTCTGCCAACAAATCTTCAACAATTCTCTCTGTATTTTCTGCCATGCCTCCCTGTTCTGGTACTCCAATTACTCGTAGGTTATTTCTCTTGATAGAGTCCTACATGATTCTTAGGGTTTCTTGATTTTTTTAAATTCTTTTATCTGATTTTTCTTCAAATATATTGTTACCAAGTGCTTTATATTCAATTTCACCAACTCTGCCTTCCACTTGCTCAATTCTGCTCTTCTGACTTTCTATTGAGGTTTCTTATTCTGTAATTTTATTGTTAATCTTCTGAATTCTAATTGCCGTCTCTCTGTGGATTCTTGCAGCTTATTAAATTTTTCATTATGTTCTTGAATAACTTTTTAAATTTCTTCAACTCCTTTATCGGTGTGTTCCTTGGCTTGTTCTACATGTTGCCTGATCTTCTTCCTAATCCTGTTCCTGATGTCTTGAAGACTTCTGTATATTAATCTTTTATATTCTGCATCCGGTAATTCCAGGAAGGCACCTTTGTCCAGAAGATCCCTTGATTCTTTGTTTTGAGAGCTTGAGAAGCGACCACGGTCTGCTTTTATATGTGATTTGATATTGACTGTTGTCTTTGAGCCATCTATAAGTTATTGTAATGGTTCTTTTTATTTTTTTTTTTACTATATCCTAGCTTCTTGCTTTGTTTTGTTTTGATATGCCCAGCTAGGTTGCTTGAGTGAGCTATCTTGATTATTTTCACCTTTGAAGCTCTAATGTCCTGTCACCAGATGGCTAGAGCTCTTATCAGGTATATAAGCCCAAGAGTCCATTCACTTTTCTTGTATGGATTCAGTTCTGGTGTCCTGGTATTTGGTCATCACGTGTGTGGTACAGGCACTGTCCTACAGTCTTAGAGGGGCAGGGGTGACTGGTGTAGGTACAGGTATCTGGTTGCAGTGGGGGGTCATGCTCTGAACAAAGCAGGGGCCTGACAACCATCCCTCAGTGTCTGTGAGGAAAGCTGTTCCCTAGAGTGCACAGGTGGGTGGGTTCTGCAGAGGGACCATTGGCACCCAATGCTTTTGGCTGTAAGGCCTGGGAGGTACCAGTTATCCTTGGACCCCTGTTGCAGGTGGCTGGGTGACCTGAGCGGAGCCACCATAGCTTAGGCCCTAATGTGGGTAGGTGAGGACCCTGTTTAATAGGCAAAATGGTGACAAACATCACACAGCCACCTCTCCACCACACAGCTGAAAGTGTTGCAGGCTGCCAACAAGGGCCTATTCTCCTGAAATAGGCCCACGCAGGTCCATGAGAGGGAGAAAGTTATTTAAAGTCCACGGACCATTTATGCCTGGACAGGAGCTGCTTCTTTCCTGAAATCTCCAAGTTGGCAGATCTAGCAGATTATCTTTTCCCCCAGTCGTGAATTTATTCCTTCTCCAGGACCAGGAGAATGGCTCAGAGTGTGCAGCATGGCCTATCGCAGCACCAGGGAAATTGACAGCCACTGAAGCCAGCTTGGGGGCTAGGGGAGTGTTAAAATATACACAAGTACTTAGCTTTTGCCAAGAGCGCCATTCTTCTCTGGTTCCAGAGGTGTGAACGGGCTGCGCAGCTGGCTGCTTCTCCCTGAGGAAACTGTGGCCAAACGCTAATACCAGCCCACAGCAGCCACTCCTGGGAATGATGCCTGAGAGATCCCAGCAACTCAGGTCCAGCAAATCCTCTCTGCTTCTGAACTGTCTCTCCTTCCCCCTGCCACTCAGTCCATTTTCTAACTTTGCCTTTGAAGTACAGGTCTCCTAGCTTGTCATAAATATAATTATTTCACTTGTTTTTTCAGGTCTTTGTTGTAAGAGTGTTCCCTGGAAGTATCTAACTACTCTTCTGTCTTGGGCCTGCCTCCTCTGAAGTTGTTAATATAAGAAAAGCGACAGCCAATACATTTGTGATCCAATGGAATGCAGAAATTATTGAACAATATCATTAGTATCACATGCAAGCAAACCTTTGTTGAAGATAATTCAAAAACAGATGCAGCAGTATATGTACAAGGAACTGCCAGAAATTTAAGCCTGATTCAGAAGAGCACATTGAATGAGGGATATCATTGTTGATGTGAGATGGATCTTGGTTGAAAGCAGAGAATACCAGAAAGATGTTTAACTGTGTTTTATTGACTCACAAAAGCATTCAACTGTGCGGATGATAAAAAGTTGTGAATAACATTGCAAAGAATGGTGTCTTAGGCTGGATTCTAGAAAAGTAAATCCAGTGAAAGTATATCTATATATATAGAGAGATTTATATCAAGGAACCAGCTCACGTCATTGTAAAGGCTGGAATGTCCCAAGCGTGTGGCTCAGGATAGAGGCTTCTCCTGATTCAAGTAGCCACAGGGGCTGGCGAACCTAAGATCAGCAGATCAGAGAGCAGGGTTCTTGTTCACAGGCTGTGAAGATCGACAAATCCCAAAATCGGCAGGAAGACTGCAAGGCTTCTCCTGATTCACACAGGTAAAGGGGCTAGCAAACCCAAGTTCAGCAGGTAAGCTGATAGCTCAAGTCTCAAGGACAAGAGGTCAGACAAACAGGAGGTAGCTACAGGATCCAGAGGGGGCAAAAGCCAGAATGTCCACTTATATTTGGATGCAGGCTACACGCCCAAGGAAACTCCCTTTCAACCAATTGGCTACTCAGAGAAGATCCCATCATGGGAGGGATCACATATAAACACTGAGAACACTGGCCCAGCCATGTTGACAAGCGGTCTTAACCATCACAAATTGTAATTCCAGAACACTTAATTGAGCTCATGCAGGTCCTGGATATAGATCAAGAGGCAGTTGTTCAAACGGAACAAGCAGGTACTGGTTGGATTAAAGTCAGAAAAGGCATGAGTCAGGTTTGTATCCTTTCACCATACTTAATCTGTATGCTTAGCAAATAATATAAAAATTGGTCTATATGAAGGAGAACGTAGCATCAGGATTGGACAAAGACTCATTAATCAGCTGAGATATGTGTATGACATAACCTTGCTTGCTGAAAGTGAAGAGGACTTGAAGCACTTACTGGTGAAGGTAAAAGACCACAACCTTCAGTATGGATTCCACTACAACATAAAGAAAAGGGAAATCTTCACAGCTGGACCAATAAGCAATGTCATGATAAATGGAAAAAAAATATTGAAATTGTCAAGTATTTCATTTTACTTGGATCAATAATCAATGTCCATGAAAGCAGCACTTAAGAAATCAAATGACATACTGCATTGGGCAAATCTGCTGCAAAAAGCCTCTTAAGAATCTTAAAAAACAAAGAAGTCCCTTTGATGACTAAGGTGCACCTGACATAAGCCATGGTATTTTCAGTTGCCTCATATGCATGTGAAAGCTGGACAATTAAAATGGAAGATTGAAGAATTGATCCATTTGAATGATGACATTGGAGAAGAGTATCAAATATATTTCCAGAAGAATGAACAAATCTGTCTTAGAGGAAGTACAGCCAGTACGTATCTTAGAAAGAGGAATGATGAGTCTTCCTCTTGCTTACTTTGGATGTATTATTATTAAAAAAAGAGGGATCAATTGCTGAAGAAGGACATCATGCTTAGTAAAGTACAGAGTTAGTGAAAAAGAGGAAGGACTTCAACAAGATGGATTGACACAGTGGCTACAATGAGCTCAAACACACCACAGGACCTGAAAATGTTTCCTTCTGTTATATATAGGGTCTCTGTGAGTTGGAAACATCTCAACGGCACCTAACAACAACATGTTTATTTTTATGATAAGAAAACTTTATTCCTCTATTTATGATCTAATGTGTTTCTTTGCCTTTGGGAAATATCAACCTCTTTTATATCAAATACACTAATTAATAGTAATTATAATTGATGCAACAAGAGTACAAAATCCTAACAAGTTCTCATCCTTCAAAATTTCTCCTCATTTTAAACACCAATTCAAAATGAAAATCAAACTTTATTAAAAGATTTAAGATGTCTTTTTAAAAAATGTAATACTATATCAGAAACAATGATGCCTCCTTAAAAATTATTGCCTCCATTTATATGAGAAGAAGAAACAGTTGAAAACTGTATGATTATGAGCTTTAAATTCCTAATATACCTTAAACTGGAGATCAACAAGGTAGCTGATAATATACAATGATCAACTGTTCCTTTCGGTTCAGATTTTTTTTTTTAATGCATTAAAGTGACAAATTACATGCCCAGAATATAGCTGGCCATCACGGATATAAGTTCCCTCCACCCCAACCCACCTCACCCTATGCTCTTTGAATTTTATCTTTTTAATTATTATGCAGAAATTATGAGTGCTTCAGTTGCTCTGCATCCTTGGCAAGACTTGGCATTGTCAGTATTTTGTTTTAGCTATTTTAATTGTGTATTAATATCTCATCATGGTTTTAAATTTTATTTTTCCAGTAATTGTTGTTGTGTGCAGTTGAGTCAATTCTGAGTCACAGCAACCCTATAGGACAGAATAGAACTGGCCCATATGGCTTCCTAGGCTGTAATCTTTATGAGAGCAGTTCACCAGTTCTTTCTCCCGTGGAGCTGATGCCTGGGTTCGAACCACCAACCTTTTGGTTAGCAGGTGAGCACTTAACTGTTGTGCCTCCAGGGCTCCTTTCCTAATAATAATGTTGAATAACTTTTCCTATGCCTATTTGTCATCTGTACTATCATCTTTGATGAAGGAGTCTGTTCAAATATTTTGCCCATTAAAAAAAATTGATTGATTTCTTACATTTGAAGTTTGAGAGTTTTTAATGTTTTTTGGATGCAAGTCCATTGTTGGATATTCTATTTGCAAAAAAATTCTCCCAATCTGTGGTATGTTTTTTCACTCTTTTAACAATGTCTTTGGCAGAGTAAAAGCTATTAATTTTAATGAAGTCCAATTTATCAAATATTTCTTTTATAAATCGTGCTTTTATTTTCATGTCTAAGAACTCTTTGCCTAACCCCAGGTCACAAAGGTTTTTTTTTCCTCTATCATTTTTCTAAAAGTCTCATAAACAGTTTTATATTTTGCATTTACATCTATGATCCATTTAGAGGTAAGTTTTGTAAAAGATGTGAGATTTAGATCTTATTGTTGTTAGTTGCCATGGAGCAGGTTCTAACTCATCACAATCTACGTGTACAGAATAGAACTGCACTCCGTAAGGTTTTCAAAGGTATGCCCTTTTGGAGGCAGATCACCAGGTCTGTCGTCTGAGGCACCTCTGGGTGAATTCAAACTGCCAAACTTTTAGCTAGTAGTCAAATGCTTAACTGTTTGTACCACCCAGGGGCTCCTGAGATTTAGATAGAGGCTTATTTTTTGGCATATGGGTGACCAATTTTCCTACCACCATTTGTTGAAAAGACCATCTTTTTTCAATTAATTGCCTCTGTGTTTTTGTTAAAAATTGTATACATATATTTCTGGACTCTCTATTTTGTTTCACTGATTTTTATGTCTGTATCTTTGCCAAAACCATACATCTTGATTATTGTAGCTTTGTAGTGAGTCTGGAAACCCTGGTGGCGTAGTGGTTAAGTGCTACAGCTGCTAACCAAAAGGTCAGCAGTTCAAATCCACCAGGTACTCCTTGGAAACTCTATGGAGCAGTTCTGCTCTGTCCTGTAGGGTCACTATGAGTCAGAATTAACTCAACGGCAATTTTTTTTTTTTTAATATTGAGTCTTAAGATTGGACAATGAGATTCCTTCAAATTTTTTCTTTTTTTACAAAATTATTTTAGATATATTAGTTCCTTTACTTTTCTGTATAAATTCTAGAAGCTTGATATTACCTACAAATAATTTTGTTGGAATTCTGATTGGAATTGCATTAAGTCTGTAGATCAATTAGGGGAGACTTGATATCCATAAGGTCACTAGGAGTTGGAATTGACTTGAAGGCAATGGTTTTTTGTTTTGATATCTTTACTATGTTGCATCTTTAATCTATGAACGTAGTATGTCTTTCCATTTATTTATATCTTTGATTTCTTTCATCACCATTTTGTATTTGTCAGTATAGAGATCCTGTACATGATTTGTTAGATTTACACCTCAATATTCTCCTATTAAAAAAAAAAACAAAACTATTCATCCAGGGAGCTACAATGCATTGCGAATATTCTGTTTTTAATTTGCTTCCATTTATAAATTACTATTATACAGAAATAAGATTGATTTTGGTGTGTTAACCATTTATCCTGCAACATTGCACCACTCTTAGTTCTAGGAGATATTGTATAGATTTACCGATATTTTTTATCTAGACAATCCTATCTTTTGAAAATAGGGGCAGTTTTAGTTCTTCATTCCCAATCTGTAAGACTTTTATTTCTTTTCTTGTCTTATCACACCGGTTAGCACTTTCAGTATGATGGGAGTAGTGAGAGCAAGTATCTTCCTCTTCTTTCCAATCTTAGAGGAACAGCATCTAGTCTTTCATATTTAAGTGTGATATTAGTTGTAGATTTTTTTGTAGATGCAATTTATCAGGTTGGGTAGGTTCTCTTCTATTTCTAATTTTCTGAGAGTTTTAAGTTTTGTTTTTTATCATTAATGTATGCTGAATTTTGTCAAAAGCTTTTTTTTTGCATCAGCTGATATTGTTTTCATCTTTAGCCTGTTAATAAGGTTGTATTACATTTATTGATTTTTGAATATTGAACCAGCCTTGCATCCACAAAATAAAACATTAGCAAAATACTTCACTAATATTTTGTTGAGGATATTTGCATTTATGGATTTGAGGAACATTGGTGTGTAATTTTCTTTCTTTGTACTGTATCTGCCTGGTATCGGTATCAGGGTAATTCTGTTCTCATAAAATGAGTTGGGAAGTGTTTCCTTCTCATCTATGGTTTGGAATAGATGATGTAGAATTGTTATTTCTTCTTTACATGTTTTATAGAGTTTGCATGTAAACCCATCTGGGCCTAATGATTTTTTTTTTCCTCAGGTTTTTAGCTACCAATTCAATTCCTTTGATAGGTGTTATTATTTATGTGATCTATTTAACCTTGGGTGGATTTAGTTGTTTTATGGTTTTTGAAGAATTGGTCCATATCATATATGTTGTTGAATTTATGCTTATAGAGTTGTTCATTGTGTTCCCTTATTTTCTTTTTAACATTTGTAGGGTGTACAGTGATAGTCCCTCCTTTAATTACCAACATTGATACTTTGTCTTACCTTTTTTTTTGTTTTGGCAGTTTTGCTTGATTAATCAATTTTATTGATCATTTTAAAGAACTAGTGTTTGGTTTTATTGATCTCATTTCTTAAGTTTCAATTTCATTGATTTCTGCTCTTATAGTTATCATTTTCTTCTTTTCGCTTATTTTGGGTTTATTTTCCTCTTCTTTTTGCTAGTTTCTTAAGCCAGAAGTTATATTTTCAATTTTATACCTTTCTTCTTTTTCTCGTATAAGCATTTAATGTTGTAAATTTACCTCTAAGCAATTCTGTATCTTCCCCAAATTTTGATATGTTTTCATTTTCACTCAATTCAAAACATTTTCTAATTTTCCTTGAGGGTTCCTCTTTGGCACATGGACTAATAAGAAATTCATTATATTAATGTCCAAATGTTTTCAGACTTGCCTGTTATCTTTCTGTTATTGCTGTCTTGTTTTAATTCTATTTTTGTCAGAGAACATACTTGTATTCAATTCTTTTAAATTTGCTAAAGTTAAGTTTATGAACTACAATATGGTCTACATTGTTTAATGCCCCATATGCACTTGAAAAGAATGTATATTCTGCTTTGTTTGGGGTGAATATTTTCATAAATGTAAATTAGATCCCATTGATTAATGGTGTTTTTCAGTTCTTTCATATCCTTGCTAACATTCCATTAGTTCTATTGCAAAAAGGCAAGTGTCAAAGTTTTTTTTTTTTATTTCTCTTTTTAGTTCTGACAGTCTTTGCTTCATGTATTTTGAAGCTCTATTGTTTGGTACATACACATTTTGCCATATTATTTCTTTTTGATGGATATACCCTTTTTGTCATTATGTGTGATCTCTCACTTTATCTTATCTCTGATAATTTAATTTGTGCTGAAGTCTACTTTATCTGATATTAATATAGTCACTCCAACTTTGTTTTGATTATTGTGTATATGGTATATCTTTTCTCATTCTTTTACTTTTAACTTAGGTATATCATTATATCTAAAATGAGTTCTCATTTGAATAGCAGTTTACCTACATTAAGAAAGGAAGAGCAAGAGGAGGGGCAGAATCAATGAATGATGAGTATGGAAACAGTAGAAATAATGCAAGAATTTTGTCTACAACTAATTGCATCTGCAGATATTTAATTTTGTCTGCAATTAGTCCTTGCAAATTTAAATTAGATACAATTAACTAATCAGGGCTGTAATTAGTTGTGAACACTATCTTTGCACCCTCAGCTAACTCTGGGCACAAAAAAAAAAAACGATTTCCCCAAAAACTTTCTAGGGTAATGATTTCAGCATTAAAGAGGACTACTTGCTTGTTCTCCTTCATATATATATGTGTATATATATATCAAAATACCTGTTGCTGTTGAGTCGATTCCAACTCATAGCCACCCTATAGGATAAAGTAGAACTGCCCCATAGGGTTTCCAAGAAGCAGCTGGTGGATTCAAAATGCCAACCTTTTGGTTAGCAGCCATAGCGCTTAGCCACTTCACCATCAGGGCTCCATATATATGTATATATTTATATACGTGTACATGATATAAATGTGTGTTTACACACACACACACACACACACACACATATATATAGCAGGGAAACCCTGGTGGAGTAGTGGTTAAGAGTTACAGCTGCTAACCAAAAGGTTGGCAGTTCGAATCCACCAGGTGCTTCTTGGAAACTGTATGGGGCAGTTCTACTTTGTCCTTTAGGGTCTCCATGAGTCGGAATTGACTTGATGGCAACGGATTTGGTTTGATTATATATATATATATATATATATATATTGGTTTTTTGGGGGGTAGCACAATGGTTAAGAGATCAGCTGCTAACTGAATGTTTGGCATTTTGAGCCCACTAGCGGCTCTGCAGGAGAAAAGAGCTTGCTTTCTGCTGCCATAAAGATTACAGCCTAGGAAACCGTATGAGGCAGTTTTGCTCTGTCATATAAGGTTGCTATGAGTCAGAATCAACTCAATAGTCCATATATATATGTATATATACACACACACAGATGTACACACACATATATATATGCACACACATATACTTACACACACACATATATACACACACATACACATGCACAAACACATATACACACACATACACATACATAAACACATATACACACACATACATATACACATAAATATATATATATATATATATAGAAACCCTGGGGCATAGTGGTTAAGTGCTACTCCTGCTAACCAAAAGGTCAGCAGTTTGAATCTACCAGGCACTCCTTGAAAACTCTATGGGGCAGTTCTACTCTGTCCTACAAGGTCACTATGAGTCAGAATCGACTTGATGGCAATGGGTTTGGTTTTTGTTGATAGATATATATTATTCTGGGGGCCCTGGTGGCACAGTGGGTAAGAGCTACTTAGTGCTACAGCTGCTAACCAAAAGGTCAGCAACTTGAATCCGCCAGCCATTCTTTGGAAACCTTATGGAGCAGTTCCACTCTGGCCTATTGTATTATTAAAAAAAAAAAAAATGCCCTTGAGTGGATTCTGACCTATAATACTCTGATACTATAGGCAAAAAATGTGAGAAAGATAATTTTTAAATTGGTCTCCTCCACTTTTTTAAAAATATGATTAAAGATTGCAAAAAAAAAAGTGAATTATTTTCTCTGCTTAAAATGATTGGCACTTCTTGAATTCTACTCTCTTTTACTTTTAATTTTTTGCACAAATATTCACCCTGGAAATACATTTGAAAAACATTTTATTGCTTAAATATTCTCAGCAGGTTAAAGTTCAATATTGTATGTCTATTTTCCTGTATCTTAATTTACTTCTGCTTTTTATAGATACTCAGATTTTCCTATCAGATATATATATTTTAAAAAACCATCTGTATATTGCTTATTCAACTCTTTACAATCCTACTTAATCATATTAACCTGTTTTGCCCTTTTCCATCTTTAAACTTATTTAAGATGTGTTTTATTGAAATCTTTATGTTCATATTTTGCGTAACCATAACCATAACCCATCACCATCGAGTCGATTCCAACTTATAGGGACCCTATAGGACAGAGTATAACTGCCCCATACGGCTTCCAAGGTGCCTGGTGGATTCGAACTGCCGACCTTTTGGTTAGCAGCTATAGCTTTTAACCACTAGGGTTTCCATATTTTGCATAAAATTACAAAAATTATTATGTAATCCATTCAAAAGTTCTAAGGACTACCCAATAACCCCTCAAAGTCACCTTCCCTAAAATCACAGGGTGCTACATTGCTTCTGTTATGTTCACACAGCTCTTCATATTAAAAAAAAAAATGATGCAAATTTCAACATTTTGATCACAACTACTTCATTCTTCCAAAAAACAGTGTGGAATTGTTTCCATCTCACATCACTTAAGAAAGGGAAAAAAAAAAAAAAAAAACCCACTGCTCTGTTTTATTTGTAAGATGTGCTTTTATATCATTGATATCACAGCCAATATCCAAGTGATTAAAACCCCCAGGATTTAACTTCTAACCTGTTTCAGGCCTCTCTTATCAGCAAAACTATTTCCTGATCTGCTTTTCCGCAGTCTTGTAGCTCTGCAATAACCTGGATAATATTGCTGTCGTTATCTTTTAAGCTCTTATGTGTCAGCTAAAATATTTGTATTATTATTACTCTTTGCAGATTCAGTATTATCTTTTGCTGCTTTCATCAGCCTAGTTTCTCTATTATTCCCAATATCTCTAGTTGATTTTTTCTTGAATTTAATATGTTTTCTCATTTTTATATTATTGAAACTTTAAAATATGTAGTGAAAATTGTGCAACATTGAATTATGGGTCTTAAGAGTTACTTAGCTTAGAGGACTAATTTTCTTTTTTCTTATTAGCTGTTTCAGTTTCCAAGTTTGCTATGTCCCCAGTGGAATGTAAAGTTTTAAAGGACAAGAATTGTGACTTTTCTATGCAGAATATGCAAATTAACTCTTCTGGATCAGATATCTTCAAAGCAATAAATAAAAATAGATATTGCCTGAGATAAATTTTATTAAATTATAAAGAATTTTCTGAAATGTTAGCAATAATAAACATTATATTGTTCCTGTTCAAACAACTTATGCTCTCTAACAAGAGAATAACATAACTATGACACTGGCAAGTCTTGGGATTATCAGTCAAATACTGATGAGTTCTTTTTTTTTAAAGCTGGTTTACAAGACCTCTCCCTTATTTTGAGAGATTAACAAATATTTCCACTTTGAAGTTTTATATATTCTAACTTTAATGTGAGTCTTGCCTATCAGGAAATTTCCCATAATGGTAAGAAATCTATCTGCCCACATACTCCCAGACATTCTAGAGTTTGCATATATTTTCTCTGAAATGATCCTATTTGCTTAAAAATTACTGAAAATATTCAATCAAAGAACTGTATAATCCCTGACTCATCCCTAAAATCTTTCTCAAGGATGAATCATATTGCAGCTGAATTATTTTGAAAATAAATCAAAACTAAAGAACATCAATAAATCTTTAGCACATTTATAAACAATGTTTGAAATTCTAGATTCCCATTTCTCATTACCAACTTCAACTTCCTAAGACTGGAATTTTTTTAAAACCTAAAAACATTCCGTAGGGTGTGCTTGCAAGCACCCTCTCATATCTTGAGAGATATAAGGAGCTGACATTGGTGGAACATAAAGAGGAAGGGCAATCCCACATCCTTGGTTGAAGAATAAGTTGTCTTCCCCCTGTCTCTCTGTTGTTACGAAACCAGAGTACATGTATGAGAGTGCTGGATAACACCAGAGAAGAACGAAAGGAGGGCCGTTTCTCCCTGTGAACAGCAGAGTGCTTTGCTAGTGACCTTCCAGGGCCGAAGGAGAGAAAAAGTTCTACAATTTGTTTCTGTCCTGAGCTTCAATTTCCTTAATGGCTTCAGGTCCTGTTAACATTGTGCCTCTACACTCACTAACTCATCTCTTTGCTTTTAGAATTAACTTGCCTTTTTTTTTTTTTTGTCTGTAATAAAACATGTACCATCACTGATCTTGGAAAGATCATTTTTGACAAAGAAATTCACTGCAACAGGCTACTGGAATTTAGGGAAGGTATTGCAGATTGTAAGCACTGGGGGAGCAGGGGAGTTACTTGGGCTGCTACAAGCATGTGCTGTAAAAATGGAAATAGCAGGTTGAAATTGAACAGGGGAAAATTTAGTCTGAATGTCAGGAAAAGTTGTCAGCTCGGAGATTTAATTAGGTAGTGGAATAGTTTCCCAGAAGAAATGGCAGAAATTTATTGCTGGAGCTATTTAAAATTGGCCTGGACAAAGCACCAGGGAATATACAGAAGGGGGCAATCCTTCACAGATTCTCGAGGATTGATATAGATAGCAATTGGTCTTTTGCATTTCTAATGTTCATGACCATTATTCTAGCCTTTTACATCATAATGCTAACTAAATGTGCTCTCTTTACCACGGTAACCCTGAAAATCAGAACATTACATGACGCACACAGGGATATCCACAGCTACTTTTTGAAAAAGTTGATCCAAGCTAAATATTCCCATTTACTTTATTAATCACATAGCTCTTCTTTCTTTATTTCTTCCTTTTATGATTGGGTGGAAAAAATCCTTCCAGGAGGCTTCTGATTAGTATCAGCTTTTCTTCCTATCTTTCATGTTTATATGAAGGCCAGGGACACTCATATCTATTATTATTTTACTTTTGGGGGGGGCAAATAATCAGTACTTCCAATGGCACATGTACTTTCATTTCTGACTTCCTGAATGAGGGTTCAAAAAGGGCTCTTTTCTCTTCAGCCCTTTGGGTATGCCCACAGTCATTACATTTAACTTATGGTCTGGCAACACTTTTTTCCATTCAGTCTGAATAAGGGAGGGAAGAAGTAGAATCTGAAACTTGGTGAAATGCTACTGATACTATCTCTTCAATAGACTTTACAACCAAATCAGTAATCCTGCTTGTTTGAGGTATGTGAGTATCTCACTCTTGGAGAAAAAAAAATAGATATACACAATATTCTTTGGCTGTACTCAGTAGGCCTGGTATGTATTTTATTCAAGTACAAAATTTATTTAAGGTTCTAGAATATCTACTATACCCTGGCTGGCACCCACCAAGGTACATCTTATTGGCAGGCAATATTCTAACCAGTTTTTGCCTCTTCTTCTTGGATTGCTTCAGCCACTTTTAACGTTTAAAAGTTAGAAGAGCACCTCCATACTTGTCCTTTCATTCTTCCCCTAATAATAGAAATTAAAAAAAAAATCTACCATGTACCAGGTAATGGGTGCCAGGTTCTTTCCATGAATTCTCACACTGAATCGTCACAACAACCTTGTGAGGTAGACAGGGACCTATCTAAGGAAAACAGCATCTATGGCAATTGGTTTAAAATTGCTGAATAATCTCTTAGAGCTGGAGATGGCCAATGGAAACTGCTTATTAGTGCCCCTCCTCAAGCAGCACCCAGAGCACAAGCCCTACTGCCATAACTTATTTACACCTCTGGAGGTAGATAGCCATAATAACCTCATTTTCAGAAAAGTAACTTGTTCGAGGTTGCACAGCTGGTAATTGGTAGAGTTAAGCCCAGAATGCAAATAGCCTGACACCAGAATACATGCTCTTAAAACCACTACATTAAAATGTTTGTAGCCAGAGATTTAAGTGCTTCTGAATGGGGAATTCATATAGAATGTTCTGAAATCCATGACTTTTGAGAACCTTAGGAAAATTGCCAATAAATTATCTTCAATATGATAATATATGCCATAGTGATATGTGAAGAGAATCAAAAGACAAAAACAATTCTTTTAATGTTTGGTATTGAAATCACGTAAGTCTTTTTGTTTTTTTTTCATAGATTTGGTTCCCAATATCTGTATGAGGTTTAGGTGAAGAGCAGGCCAAGAAGTCTGTCCTTTACCAGATGCTAATACTCAATAGCTGATTATCTGGGGATGTTCAAGACACCCTGAACTTTTGAATACTAACCAAGATAACTGCTCTCATAGTTAAAATTTTCAAATCCTTTCATAATCTTGCAAAATGTAATTAGGTCACCATCAAGCCATTTTTTCAAACCAGAGTAACCTCAATTCCCTTAAGCTATCATTATTATATATACCCTTTAACTATTTGGGGACAATGGATATATACTGAGTTGTTGTACATAGGGTCGCTATGAGTCAGAACAGACTCGATGGCACCTAACAACGACCACAATAGGCATAAGTGAATTTCCCATGGCACAGTATAAGTAGAAGCAAATAGAGCTGGGCAGTGCCTAATGAGAACTTTACAGAAAAGTAGAATAATCTTTGCTATCCTATTCCTTATTTCCATTGCTCTAATTATTTATGATATTCTAATATATACAATTTTTTATTATTTTTTAAAATGCTGTTGCATTTCATAGATCATAATAAATTCCATCATTTAAATTCAAAAAAACTTGTTTTGTAATCTGTATTACTAATATATGCAGGTTACAGACTATTTGAGCATGGGAAACCAGATATACCTCATACTCAGATTTGATATTATTCAGTGAGTTTTCTAAGCTCTTTTTAATCAGCAGAAAATGCTGGAAGTAATATCAGTCTGAGGGGAACAAACTAATTTGCAGTAATGATAGTGGCTGAGAGCATGCCTTGAAGTTGTTTTTGTTTCTGTCAATACTGAAGAAAACAAGGGTATCAAATGATAAAGGTAGCTTTGAGGGCTTGAAAACTTTTTGCACCAGAAGCAAAGATATATATTACTAATTGGGTAGTTGGAGACAAGAAATCAGTAAAGAGAACTCTTCTAAGAAACTTATGTACATGAAACTATTTTTTTCCACTGGTCAAGTGATTGTAAGGCCAGGTAATTTTGAAGAGTTGTCGCTAATCGACAGCAGACTTTAAAATGAAAGATCTGAAAGTTCTAGACAAAAAGCTGATAGAAAGTAGAGATTCACGGTGAATATTTATTTGCATTTACTGTTGAATAAGAGGAATTTTTAAAATACCATCCTCCCCCAGAAAAGAGTGGATTAGATTTGATGAAAGCAAAACACCATCAGTTTAAATGTCATACAGGCAGATGCTATGAGCATAATTGCATGAACTAAATTATTATTCTTTCTATCATAACAGGGGTTCAGATCCCAGGGGAACCTGTAGTCCAGGTGGACCTATGGGGTTGGATGAAGGGCTGGAGATTGTAAAAATTGGAATATAGCCAGGAGTCTCTTTGAATGACTATACAATGACTGAAATGGAGAAAGTAGAGTCATAATGGGACTATGAATCCAAGGAGGATAAAGTGAAAAAATGTAGCAATCAGTGATACTTATCCATAGCCCAAGCAAAGTCAAATTCCAGATGAAATCTAATGGGAAGAAATGTCTGCGAATATAAGCAACCCAGGCATAGAGAATGGTTAAGACAGTGACTGTCAATATGCTCTGAGCATGGATGATAAAAAAAAAAAAATCCCAACATTGCAGAATCTTGGGTGAGATTAACTTTGTTAAGAGGTCAGTAGATATCCTTACAAAGGCAAATGACAAAGCTCTGTATAGGCTTCCCGAAAAATCAAGGAATTTCAGGTTCACCCATGATAAGGATTATTTGACTTAGCTACAAGGATTAGAAGAATTCCACAACCAGGGATTTTGACAGGTCATTGTAATTATATTTTCAGTTATATTTTTCCTGTACCTTCTCTTAAGTTGTTTGGTGTGCCTGGGACTTAAAACCACTATACAATCTCAATAGATCTGCTTGTTTGTCTTCTTCAAAGATTGGTTAGCCAGGATATTCCTTCATGACTCTTCTTAAAGACGTTATTATAGCAGCTATGCTCTTATGTGACCTTACCAATAGTATAAAGCCCTGCACTGATTGTGGTAGATGCATAAACTTTAACCCTCTTCCAGGGGTCATACTGTGATAGTCCACTAGTTCTCCTCCCTGAGTACCCTCCTTACCATGGAGACATGATGCTGGATATTTCAGAAAATTTCTGGGCTGCCAGAAAGTGTGGCGCACTGACTTCACATCTATGAAGCTATTTTTCTGAGGCTTCTATTATACCTAGAAAAGAAAACAAAGCAGTATGGACTTTTGTATTTTGGGATGTTGTTGTTTTTAGTTGCCATTGAGTCAATTCTGACTCATGGTGACCCCATATGTGCAGAATAGAACTGCTTCATAGAGTTTTCAGTGTTGTGACTTTTCAGAAGCAGATTGCTAGATCTGTTTTCCAAGGTGCTTCTGGGTGGGTTAGAACCACCAACATTTTGGCTAGTCAAGTCAGGGGCTTAACCGTTTGTGCCACCCCAGGGCTCCATATTGGGATGAAGCATGATATACTGAAATGAAACAAAACAAAGCTTTGGAGTTCTCGTAGCCTTTATTAGCCATGTTGACACTGAGCAGTTTGCCTCAACTTTCTGGGTTTCCGTTTCCTTATCTTTAGAAATGGGGATAAATATTCTCTATCTCACACCTTTGTTAGGATTAAATGAGATTAATTAAAATAATACTGGTGAGACGTCTGGCCCATAAGTGGTTCTCAATAAATATTTATTAAATTTAAACCAAAAGGCTGTGCTTCAAATGAAAATGAATTCCCTTCAAATGAGGGTCATTCTTATTTTCTACATATAATAAATTTTCTTTACTACATCACTGTGCATTTACTATCGATTCATGCACAAAGGTTGCAGATCTTTCCTAAGAAAAGTTCAAGAAAATCCCAGCTGCTAGTGATACAGCATTAACAACACACTGATAGAAGAGGCAACATTAATTTCCATAGGTTTGCCTCATACTGAGTAACTTACACAGGTTCACAAGAAAAGGATCAATAGCTGTGCTTTCATGGAACTAAATCAAGGAAACAAATATGCTGTGGTGCTTAACTAAATTTTGGCGAAATATAAATATAAAACTTCAGTCATTTCTGCCCAGCTTATAGGGGGGAGAAAAAAGATACAAAATTTTTCACTTATCAACCTGTACCTGGTTTTGGTGATTTGTCATCGTGTCAATCCTTTTTGAGGGGATTTTTAGCAACCCTCAGATGAAAGCAAACTAATAATCTAAGAGATCCTCACAGGCACTCACAAACATTCACAGACTCTTAAAGGCTTCCTAAGTCAAAAGAGTATACAAATTGTAGTTTCATAAGGGTTCATGGCCTAAGAAAGGTTCAGAACTACTGATCTCACTGTTTGGTCCTCTATTTCACCCTTCCTCATCCCAGATTTATCTCGGTGAATGAAGCAATGTAGCATAATTGCAGGAGAACTTTTTGTGACTTGCTATGACCACACGGCTCTTGTGTGTTGGTGGATCTATTCTAAGTATTAATTAAGTCAAGGGTGCAGGGAATTCTCATTTATGGTAATGAATTCAAGTTTAATTGCTGATGGAAAATGGTATGGCTGCATCTTCAGAAATTTCAAAGTAAGAGCAGTTTATGTAGTTTCTGTTTGGAAATTTACTTCCTTGAGAAGTCTCCTTTGCTTTTATAGCAAAATAATCCACCTGAGTCTCCAACCAGGACAGAATGACTTCTCAAAGCATATAGTAACATTTCTATGATGCATAGCTTTTACAGAAGTTTTTCAGAGCAAAAATCCAGTTATGTCTCTCTATCCCTAAGCGGTGCATCATATGCCAACCTAAAAGAAAGAGTTTTCATGTTTTATACTACTGTGGATATGGCTAAACAGCAAACTAATCAAGTCTTCCATAGCTTTTCTTTTAATAGTCATTTATAAAGTACCCCATACATGACAGACACTGCTTTAACCACTCTGCTCTCCCCAGTGTCCCCATGTAGAAGAAATCTAATGGATAGAAATGCATTTATACTCGCTAAAACCAGGCAGGACTAAGAGTTCTGGACATCCACGAATTTAACAGACAGCCTAATAAGTGCAGCTGTTTGGGCATCTGCTCCTCATACCAGAGATTGTCAAAGATTAGAGTGCATGAGAATCACAACAGAAATTGTTTGAGATGCATATTCTTTGGACCCACTCTTAGAGCTTGAGATTCATTAAGTTGGGGGTGGGGAATAGTCATCTCTATGTTCAAAAGCACTGAATGTGAGTCTCATGCAGTTGTCTATGAATAAATTTTGGGGGGAAAAACCCCTATCTCTTAGACTCTGTCACTGCAAGAGGCTATCAAATGCTCAGTATCATTTATTATAGATTTATCTTCCTTTAAAGTGAAAGGATTGAATTGTCAGTTTCTTTTTTTTTGTTGTTGTTGGGGTGGAGGAAGGGTATAAACTACAAAGAGTGTCATGCCCAACTTTACAAGAAAGCAGAGCCAGAAAGACAGCCATTTCACAACTATTTTTGGACTCATCAGAGTGCTAGGGTTGCAGGCAACAAACTGGCCCAAAGTCTAAAGATGGAACCCAACAACACTAAGAAGTTTGACTACTGTGATTGATGAAATGGTGAAGGCCTGCTACATGTGCACTGGCGAGAAAGGGTGAAGCCCCTGGTGGTCACAAATATAGGAGGAGTACACGCTCTTTTGTAGGCTTTTTTCTCCACTGTTCCACTAGAGACTTGCTGAAAAAATTAAGAAAAGTACTTAGAAAGCCTTGTGGTGTAGAAATGGAAAGGGGTACAGCAGTCACTGAAGGAGGGGCATGGAGATCCATGGGGACATTTTTCTTCATCATTTGTAGAGGGTGGAGATGGGGAAGAGTAACTAACATAGCTGTTAGGGCACTGATGAAAATCCATTCGAGCTGGTGGAAAAGATAAGAGGGAAGAAAAATAAAAGCCCTACCACTAGGGTGGGTGCAAAATTTTTGCTGAACTCAGAATTATAGCATTGAAAGGGGCAGGGACATTGAGAAGTATCCCCAAGACCCAAGGACATGGTGCCTGTCTAAGACTGAGATTTACTCAAAACAACTGAAAACATCTCTCAACACCCTAAGGAGGGTGGAGTAACAAGTACTTGGTGAAAGAGAACATTTCTGAGGGCTGTCAGAAAGGAAAGCCCAAAAGCAGAGGGTGGAGTAAAACCAGTTGCCATTCAGTGGCTACCAGATCATAGTGACCACATGTGTGTCAGAGTAGAATTGTGCCCCATAGGGCTTTCAATGGCTGATTTTTCAGAAGTAGATTGCCAGGCCTTACTTTCAAGTCACCAACCTTTCTGTTAGCAGCATTAACCATTTGTACCATCCAGGGACCCAAGGGTGAAGTAGATATTGATAAAATCTCTCTGGCAAACCAGCCCTGCCAACCTAAAGACAAGGTATCACTAGAATAATTTAAAGCCTGTTGTACACAGAGAGTAACCACAGCAACAACTTACCTCAAATGCAACCCAACTCTTAATTAGATTAACTCAAACCCCTGTACTAGAGACCTAGCAGAAGGAAAGACATGCACATATTTAGGCATAAAAATTATTTGCCTTAGAAAGACAACACACAATACAGGGGAGGTAAGCACAAATGGACTAAACCAAAAGCTAAGAAGTTTCCTGAATAAAACCAAATGCTATGAAAGCCAGCGTAGCAGGGACAGGGGTCTGGGGACCATGGTTTCAGGGGACATCTAGGTCAATTGGCATAACAAAATGTATAAGAAAATGTTCTGCAACCCACTTTGGTGAGTGGTGTCTGGGGTCTTAAACGCCAGCAAGCTGCCATCTAAGATGCATCACTTGGTCTCAAACCACCTGGACCAAAGGAGAATGAAGAATGCCAAAGACACAGGGTAAATATGAGCCCAAGAGATAGAGAGAGCTGCATAAACCAGAGATGCCATCATCCTGAGACTGGAAGAACTAGATGGTGCCTGATTACCATTGATTCCTGCCCTGACAGGGAACACAACAGATAATCCCTGATGGAGCAGGAGAACAGTGGGATGCAGACCTCTAGTTCTCATAAAAAGACCTGATTTAATGGTCTGACTAAGACTGGAGGGACCCCAGAGGTCATGACCATGGACCCTCTGTTAGCCCAAGTCTGGAACCATTCCTGAAGCCAACTCTTCAGACAGGGATTGGGCTGGACTATAAGACATAAAATGATACTGGTGAGGAGTGAGCTTCTTGGCTCAAGTAGACACATGAGACTATGTGGGCAGCTCCTGTCCAGAGGCTAGATGAGAAGGCAGAGGGGGACAGGAGCTGGCTGAATGGACACGGGAAATAGAGGGTAGAGAGGAGGAGTGTGCTGTCTCATTAAGGGGAGAGCAGTTAGGGTTACATAGCAAGGTGTGTATAAGTTTTTGTATGAGACTGACTTGAATTGTAAGCTTTCACTTAAAACACAATAAATTAAGAAAAAAAATTACCTTAGTTTCTATTGACTGAATGTGTAGTCTTCATTCTCACCCTAAATTTAAAACCTGTTTCATATATCTCCTATTTTGATGTAGCTATAGTTTTATAGTTTTAAGGGATGATTCAAAATAACAGTTAATACAGTACTCAATAGCTTATAGTTTTCACTATTAAAATGAACTTCTTCCTTGTTTATACATATATAACCAGAAGCTAGAAATAATCTCTGCTTCTCCACCTGTTTAGTCATCATCAGTCTTGGCAAACATTTGTTTGTTTAATCCCATGTTTTGAAGTGAATTGAAATTAACGTGATAATGTTTAACAACACCAAATCATATGATTTAGCAAATATTTATGTTCCAAACAGCAACAGTAATACCAATGACATAAACACAGATCAGGGACTGACATTTTAGTTCTGTTGCACTTCCAACCAAGGGCAATAGCTTCATTGGCTGCTTTCCTTTTTGGCAGTAGAAGAGTGGGATTTTGTCTGTAAAGTTTAAAAAGAAGAAATTGGCCTCCCGGTGTAACACTAGAAAGAGTGTAATTAGAATAAATTCCCCTGTGAGGTAATATACTTGATTGCAACAATTTTTCAGGCAGGGAAAAGTGACCCAATGTTTGTTTGCTTAGGCACATAGAAGGCTAGGCATGCTGGGTCTAGAGAAGTGACTGAAAAAATAGAAGGTACTAGGGAAAACTTGGAGCAATTTTAACTCTAATTCTGTGTACCAAGAGCAAAAATGAAAGACGGATAAGGAGAAATACAGGCCTTCCTACCTTTAGTGCAGTCATAACCTCATAACATATTATTGTAGAGCTCATAGGCTTTGGTTATCTAACAACCAAAGCAATGAAATAAAGGTTGGCCTTTCTCTTTCTCACCTGCAACAGCTGGGACTAATAAACTTTATCCAAATGGCTTACTAACTTCTTTACTTAACAAAAGGACAAGTACATTTTTTTCTCATTCCAATAGTACAGTTCATTACATCAATAAAGATTTGTTGAATACATACTCTATGCCTAGCATCTAATGACAGCTGCTTTGTAGGAACAGCACAGCTCCTCACCAGCAGAAAAGCAGTAAGAAATGAGGCACAGAGAATCACAAGGCTTACAATAAGAAGACACTTATTAATTGAATTATATTTTATTTTAAAGGCATAATACTCTCAAAATCAATTGTGGACATGTAGGGAAAAAAATTCCTCTCACTAGCATAAGACGTTCTCAAATGTTCTGGTCTTCACCATTCTAATAATTAGAAAATGGGATGTCATGATAGTTTTAATTTATCTTATTATGAATGAGGCTGACCACTTTTTCATACTTGTAAACATTATTTAAACATTATGTATACTTATTGTTCTTTTAAACACCTGTTCTCCTTTATTCATTATTCTATTCGATTTTTTTTCCCATTTACCATTTGTCTTTTCACTTTTTTATTAAGTCTTTTTTGGCCATTACTTGTATTTCTGCCACATTTTGTACTATGCTTTGCTATTCTGAGATTAAAATAATGCTTTCTCTTTTGGAGGGAAACTGCTAAATTTGTTTATTAGTTTTAAACATATAATCTATTTATTATGGGGTGCAGTCTGAGGTAGAGACCCAACATTGTTCTTTACAAATGGATAACCAATTATCGTCAGTCTGTTATATGTCTTCTCATGTGGCTGTACTAAACATTTTTACTTGTTATTGTTGTTACTTACTGTTGAGTTGATCCCATGTGGCTAACCCATCTTTTACTTACTATACCTTAAAAAAAAATTTAAAAATAGGTTCAAGCTAGCTGTCTTTCCCATATTTCTCTTTCTTTTTTTATTTTATGATTATCCAAGTTGTGCATTTTATTTTTTATAAAATTTAAAATCAATGATTCTAGCTTCAAAATTCCCTTTGGTACATTTATTAGAATGGTGTAAAATTTATCCACAACTTGTCTGTCAGTTTGTTGTATTTTGGTGGCTTGTGTATTTCTGTGATCCTGGGAGCTATGCCACTGGTATTTCAAAAACCAGCAGGGTTGTCCATGGTGGACAAGTTTCAGGGGAGCTTCCAGACTAAGACAGACTAGGAAGAAGAACCTGGGAGTCTGCTTCTGAAAAGATTGGCCAATGAAAACCTTATGAATAGCAGCGGGACATTGTCCAATATAGTGTCAGAAGATGAACCCCTCACGTTGGAAGGCACTCAAAATACAACTGGGGAAGAGCTGCCTCTTCAAAATAGAGTCAACCTTAATGATGTAGATGGAGTAAAGCTTTTGGGGCCTGCATTTGCTGATGTGGCATGACTGAAAATGAGAAGAAACAGCTGGAAACATCTGTTAATAATTGGAACCTGGAATGTACAAAGTATAAATCTAGGAAAATGGGAAGTTGTCAAAAATGAAATGGAATGCATAAAGATTGATATCCTAGATATTAGTGAGCTAAAATGGACTGGTATTGGCCATTTCGAACTGGACAAACATATGGTCTATTATGCTAGGAATGACAAGTTGAAGTGGAATGGAGTAACAATTCATTGTCACAGAGAACATTTCAAGATCTATCTTGAAGTACAACACCGTCAGTTATAGGATAATATCCATAGACCTACAAGGAAAATCAGTTAATACAAATATTATTCAAATTTATGCACCAACCACTAGTACAAAAGATGAAGAAAATGGAGATTTTTACTAACTTCTGCAGTATGAAATTGATCAAACATGCAATCAAAATGCATTGGTAATTATTGTTTGGAATATGAAACTTGGAAACAAAGAAAAAGGAATAGTAGTTGGAAAACATGGCCTCGGTGGTAGAAACGATGGCAGAGATTGAAGGATAGAATTTTGCAAGACTAACAGTTTCTTCATTGCAAATACCCTTTTTCAACAACATAAACAGCAACAAAACACGTGAATCTTGTCACATGGAGTACACGGGAATCAAATCAACTACATCTGTGGAAAGAGACAATAGAAAAGCTCAATATCATCAGTCAGAACAAGGCCAAGGGACAACTGTGGAACAGACCATTAATTGCTCATGTGTAAGTTCAAGTTGAAGCTAAAGAAAATTAAAACAAGTCCACAAGAGCCAAAGTACAACCTTGAGTATATCCCACCTGAATTTAGAGACCATTTTAAGAATAGATTTGACACATTGAACACTAATGACCGAAGACTGGACGAGATGTGGGATGACATCAGGGACATCATACAGGAGAATATTAAAAGATCGTTTAAAAGACAGGAAAGAAAACAAATACCAAAATGATGTCAGAAGAGACCCTGAAACTTGCTCTTGAATATAGAGCAGCTAAAGAGAATGGAAGAGAGGAAGTAAAGAGTTGAACAGAAGATTTGAAAGGGCAACTTGAGAAGACAAAATAGAATATTATAATAAAATGTGCAAAGACCTGAATATAGAAAATCAAAAGGGAAGCACACTCTCAGCATTTCTCAAGCTGAAAGAACTAAAGAAGAAACTAAAGCCTTGAGTTGAAATGCTGAAGGATTCTATGAGCACAATATTGAATGACACAGGAAACATCAAAAGAGAATGGAAGAGGATACACGGAGTGACTGTACCTGAAAGATTTTGACAATCCATAACAATTTCAGGAGGTAGCATATGATAAAGGACTGATGGTACTGAAGAAATTTAAGCTGCACAGAAGGCATTGGTGAAAAATAAGGCTACAGAAATTGATGGAATATCACTTGAGATGTTTCAACAAGCAGAGGCAGAGCTGGAAGTGCTCACTCATCTGTGTCAAGAAATTTGGAAGGCGGCTACCTGGCCAACCGACTAGAAGAGATCTATATTTCTGCCTATTCCAAAAAAGTGATTCAACAGAATGTGGAAATTATCGACAAATTTCATTAATATTACAGGCAAGTAAAATTTTGCTGAAGATAATTCAAAAGCAATTGCAACAGTACATCAACAGAGAACTGCCAGAAATTCAAGCTGGATTCGGAAGAGGACATGGAACGAGGGATAACATTGCTGATGTCAGAAGGATCATGGCTGAAAGCAGAGAATAACCGAAAGATGTTTACCTGTGCTTTACTGACAATGGAAAGGCATACAAATGTGCAGATCATAACAAATTATTAATAACATTGCAAAGAATAGGTATTCCAGAACACTTAAATTGTGCTCAAGCAGAACCTGTACATAGACCAAAAGGCAGTGGTTCGAACAGAACAAGGGAATACTGCATGGTTTAAAACCAGGAAAGGTGTGTATCAGGGTTGTATCCTTTCACCGTACTCATTCAATCTGTATGCTGAGCAAATAATCTGAGAAGCTAAACTATAGGAAGCAGAACGAGGCATCAGGATTGGAAGAAGGCTCATTAACAACCTGTGATATGCAAATGAACCTTGCTTGCTGAAAGTGAAGAGGACTTGAAGCATTTACTGATGAAGATCAAAGACTACAGCCTTCAGTATGGATTGCACCTCAACATAAAGAAAACAAAAATCCTCACAACTAGAACAAAAAGCAACATCATGATAAATGGAGAAAAGATTGCAGTCATCAAGGATTTCATTTTACTTGGATCCACAATCGACGCCCACGGAAGCAGCAGCCAAGAAATCAAATGATGTATTGCATTAGGCAAATCTGCTATAGAAGAACTCTTTAAAGTGTTAAAAAGTAAAGATATCACTTTGAGGACTAAGGTGTACTTGACCCAAGCCATGGCATTTTCAATTGCCTCATATGCATGCAACAGCTGGATAATGAATAAGGAAGACCAAGAAGAATTGATACATTTGAATATTGAACATACCATGGACTGCCAGAGGAACAAAAAAAATCTGTCTTGGAAAAAGCATAGCCAGAATGCTCCTTAGAAATGAGGATGGCAAGACTTCATCTCACGTAATTTGGACATGTATCAATGGGGACCAGGCCCTGGAGGACATCATGCTTGATAAAGTAGAGGGTCAGTGAAAGAGAGGAAGACTCTCAACAAGTTGGATTGACACAGTGGCTGCAACAATGGTCTCAGACATAGCAATGATGGTGAGGATGGCACAGGACCTGGTAGTGTTAAGTTCTGTTGTACATAGGATTGCTATTAGTTGGAAGTGACTCGATGGCACCTAAAAACATCAACAAAAAAATTTATAGATTAATTTTGGAGTCAAAGGCATCATTATAAAATTGATTCCCTTAAAAGTAGCTGTTGTTGTTATTATTACTATGTTGTGATTACTGAGATGAAATACTATAAAAAGGAGCTATATAGGTCTTAGATAAATAACAATGAATTAAGGAAGAAAAGTTACGTTTCTGTAAAAAAAAAAAAAAAAGACAGTGGCCTGTTTACTTGGCCGCAATATCTTTTATGTTCCTTCCTCTGATTTTACTCATTTTTAAACTTTCATTTTTAGCATTCCTTTAACGACTGAGTTTCACTGTGAATTTGAGTTGTGTTATGCTGAACTGGATAGTGCTAGTATAAAAATTAATTGTTTTATTTTCCATTTAAGTCTAAATTTAGGTAAATAGTTTTTTTTATGTTTCAAGGATATATTAAGCTTAAAAACTGCATTAGTCCTACATTCATAATTAGAACTTGATTTTTAAAACGTTTGTAATTTTAAGAAGGGATTCTACCATTTGAACGTTTTAAAAAAATCATTCCTAAATTGTTGGTTTCAAGAAAATTAGTCTACATTCAAATATAAAAAGCAGAGTATGCTTTCTAAGGAACAAAAGAGCATAACCCTTATGATAACCATTCGATTTTATAGTCTACCAAATAAAGTGTGTTTCAAACTGGTCTCTTGTGAACGCATATAAACAAAATTTTATATTTCAGTAGATGATTTTCATTGATTTGCCTGGAGCAAAACTAAGTGTTCAGCTAAAAGATGATGGAAAATTCAGTTAAGCTGTAAAAACCTAACAAGTTAATATCCATTTAGAAGAATGACCTTAAGAAAGTATTGGAATTATTAAAAACCTAATGTTTTGTTTAATGATAATATGTTGAATGTAGTTTTTGCCGCTCTATCCCTTTTTTTCATAATGAGATAACAATAGAGGAGAAATTTATTAAATCATCATTGTAACCAAATGTAAAAAAAGTTTTTTTTTTAATATTCTATTTCAGTGTACTCTCTGGTTTTTTCATAGACTTTCCAAATAATCATACACTTTTTTAGTGAATATGAAACAATAGACCTTCATTTATAAACCCTTTAAATCAAAGCCTCATTAAGCATATGGACTTTACATTGTTTCCTGCATGAAAAGGAGCATATTACATTAGGAGGGCATGTTCCCCCCTAATTCAGGTAACACTAACAATTTCAAATTGAATATCATCACTTCCTGAAGAAGCAATCCTTGATATATAGGAAAATGCCAGTCTTGAAGATAACCAGCTCCCATAGCAAAAAGAGCTTTCGTAGGATTAAATCGATACCTTGGATTGAAGCCCTAAGTGAATAAATAGCCCATGCCAAAAATTAAGAGCAAATGTAAAAGTGCTCCATAGAGCTAATACCACTAAACACCTTTGTACCAACATTCAGTTCAGTCTTGCAATTGAGCCACAAATAGAGTAAGTTTATATTAACTAGTCCTGAATCGTAATTTTAGTTCTTAGTCTAAATATCAACCTTTTTTTATTATCTTTATCCTCTTTTTAAGTCATGAGAAAGACATTTATTATTACTCACTATTTCTGTTCCTTTGTCCATTGCAGTATTTTGGTAAACATAATTGGTGCTTAATCAATTCTTGTTGGTAATTTTCCATTCAGTAATATTACGTTTATTGGCCATTTTCTTAGTAAGACATGGGTCATTCTTCCATACTATCAGGCCAGCAGTATGTAGAAAGGCATTATTAAAGCAACTATTAGAAAAGTTACTGCTTATGTCTGTGTTTTCAGAACTGTGCTTTTATGTACCAATCAATTAAATTTTGTGATAGTGGTAGATTAGTCTAAAGCTTAACAAAGGCCATATTTGATAAGAAGCATTGATAGAGCAGAAAGCAACCTAGGAATCTGTTTCAAAAATGTAAAATTATGTAAATAAAACTCACAGCTCAAAAAAAGTGTTAACCATGGGTTGTGTATGTTCACACACACACACACACAATTGCAGTGAAAAGAAGAGATATATGACTCATAACAGTTCAAAAAAGCTTTTATTAAAAAAGATGACTGATAAAACATTTTAATTCCTAGGTGTGATAGTTAAGGCGTTATCTTGACTGGGTCATGACTCCTAGTGGCTTGGAAATTATGATATAGTTTGCCAGTTATGTAATAATGTAATTCGGCAGTTGTGACCTGATGTAATCACCTCCATTATGTGATCTGATGTGATCAGCCAGTCAGCTGTAAGGAGAGCTTCATTGGAGATGTGGCTTGCTTCCAATATATGTGGACATTCTGGCAAAGCTCACTGGCTTTTGCTGGCTCTGGATCCTGCATCTGGCTCATCATCGTCTTACCTCTGATTCTTGGGAGCTGAGCCAGAAGCTTGCTGTCTGACATGCTGATTTTGGGTTCGTCAGCCCTTGCAGCTATGCGAGTCAGAAGAAGCCTCCAGTCTGATGCCTGACACACGGACTTGGGGCTTGTCAGCCTCTACAATCTTGTGAGCCATTTCTTTGAGATAAATCTCTTTCTCTCCACCTCTCTCTCTGTCTCTCTCTGTTTCCCTCTCTCTCTATATATACATAAATATGTGTGTGTGTGTATATATATATATACACACACATATATACATATATTAAATCACTGGTTTTTCTTCTCTAGAGAACCCAGCCTAAGGCATTTTGTACCGATTGTGGCTCTAGAGAAACAAAATTCTTAAGGATGAGTTTTCTAAATTGGTTCTTAAGTCTGGTTAGTCTTAAAGATGTCGATGAATCTGCTTACAGTAGGAAAGGGAGCATTGTTAATCCATGGCATGTGGTGGCAATAGAAATATGCAAAATAACACCACCAGTAGATCAAGTATTGGTGAGAGCAAGGCTCTGAGTGATTGAATGTTTGAAACATTTTCTATAATTTTTTTCAGAACAACAAATATAAGGAAACTGGTTGGTTGATCCTACTTCTGCTAGACAAAGTGGTGAACAAAAGAAATGAGTTCAGGGCTTCAGAGTCACAGCTTAAGTACTGCATAAACAATTTCAGAGTTGCACTTGTGCCCCCTGAAAGAAAGCCTTCTTACTTGTAACAAAGAGCTGATATTACCAAAAACTAAACCCAGAGTCTCATCATAAGAGTGGCTGAATTACAACCCCAGTTGAATTCTCAACCTCGAATGGTGTCTGAAGTTAAAGTGAGGGCATTGATTGGGAAGAAATGGGATCCTGAAACTTGGGAAAGGGACATATGGGCTGATAATCAGGAACCTGGGAACTCTGAGCTCCTAAATTCCTTTGAATCCCTCCTGCCTCTTACTCCCATTTGAAGAAATTACTCCATCTTTTTCTGCTAAGCCACCGTCCCCAGTAAAACTATTAGCCCCTATACCCACATCCGATGAGATTAACCCATCTGTGTCTGAAGAGCCTATGTGATATCACCTGTGGTGGTCTCTGAGTCATCACCTGGGAAGGTATCTGAGTCATTGCCAGAGGAATCGCCTGAGGCAGATATCCTACAAGACATTGCTGAATGTTCTCAGAATACATCCACACCACGCATTTATGTTTCTAGACCTGTAACTAGACTTAAGTCCCAGTAAGCCCCAAAAAGTGAACTACAAATTGTGACCCAGGAGGGGGTATGCTACACTCCATAATAGCTGCTTGACTTTTCTAATATGTACAAACAGAAACCTGGGGAACATGTCTGGTAATGGCTATTAAGGGTGTGAGATAATGGTGGAAGGAACGCAAAGTTGGATCAGTCTGAATTTGTTGATATGGGCCCACTAAACACAGATTCTTCGTTCAATGTTTTAGCTTGAGAGGTTAGAAAAGGGTCTAATAGTTTGTTTGGCTCACTGAAGCATGGATTATGTGGCGGCCTACACTAAATCAAATTGAAGTGCCAGACTTACCTTTGTATAATGTAGAAGAAGGTATCCAAAGTCTCAGGGAAATTGGCATGTTAGAGTAAACTTATCAGTTTAGACCCACAGACCTACGCATGGAGTGCCCAGTGGACACACCTTTTACTATTACAGTAAAGAACAAATTTGTGAAGGGAGCCCCAAAATCCTTGAAAACTGTTGTGATTGCTATTTAACATAAGTCAGTTTTGACAGTGGGAACTGCCCTAAATGAATGAAGACACCTAACTACAATGGGGCTGATTGGACCCTGTGATGGTAGGGGCCAAGTAGTGGTACTCAACCGACAAAGACAAGGTGGGGGTGGTTACCATACAGGACAGTGGAGTCAAAGCAGTAATCAAAATAGTCTGGCTCGTATGGACTCACCGCATTGGCTAGTCATGTTGTCCCTAAGGAGTAAAATAGATGGGAAATACACTAAATATTTTTGTGATTTGTACAAGCAGAAGAATTCTGGGTCAAATCAATGGTAGTCTAACTTGAATCACCAGAATTGATAGTCATAGTCCATCGATCAATTTCCAGACTTGAGCCCATTTACAGACCCACAATCCCTTAGGCTAGGTCCCCTTGAGGAAGGACCCCACTGTAGTGCCAAAATTTTACACTGTTAATCTTTCTCCCAGCCTTCCCCAGTGGGATCCACAGCCTTTTACAAGAGTGACTGTTCACTGGGAAAAAGAAATAATCAGATTTTATGGCACTACTGAACACTGGCTTTGAACTGACACTAATTCTAAGAGACTCAAAACATCACTGTGACCCACCTGTCAGAGTGGGGGCATATGGAGGTCAAATTATTAATTGAGTCTTATCTCAGTTTTTTTTCACACTGGGTTCAGTAGGTCCTCGAACCTGTCCAGTAATGATTTCCCCAGTTTGAGAATGCATGGTTGGAAGAGACAATCTTAGCAACTGGCAGAAACTCTACATTGGATTCATGACATGTGGAGTAAGGACTATTATGGTAGGAAAAACCAAGTGAAAATTATTAGAACTGCCTCTATACAGGGAAAATAGTAAACTGAAAGCAATACTGTATTCCTGGAGGAATTGCAGAGATTATTGCCACCATCAAGGACTTGAAAGCTGCAGAGGTGGTGATTCTCACCGTATCTCCATTCAACATGCCTATTTGGCCTGTGCAAAAATCAAATGGATCTTGGAGAATGACAGTGGATTATTGTAAACTTAACCAGGTGGTGATTCCAATTGCAGCTGCTGTTCCAGATGTAGTTTAATTGCTTAAGCAAATTAATACATTTCCTGGCACCTGGTATACAGCTATTGATCTGGCTAATGCCTTTTTATCGACTCCAATTTTGAAGTAACTCCAGAAGTTTGTCTTCAGCTGGCAAGGCCAGTAATACACCTTCACTGTCCTACCTCAGAGGTATATCAAGGCTCCAGCCCTACGTCATAATTTAGTCCAAGGGAATTTGATAATAATCCAGGTGTCTTCCACCTCAATGAAATTTCCAGGAGTTCAGTGGTGTGGGGTATATCGAGACATTCCTTCTAAAGTGAAGGTTAAGTTGTTAAATCTGGCTCTTTCTACAACTGAAAAGGAGGTACAACATCTGGTGGGCCTCTTTGTGTGCTATTTGTGTGTGCTATTCTAGCCTATTTACCAAATGACTAAAAAGTTGCTAGTTTTTAGTGGTTGCCCAGAACAAGAGAAGGCTCTACAACAGGTTCAAGCTGTTATGCAAGCCTCTCGGCCACTTGGACCATATGATCCTACTGTTCTGATGGTTCTTGAAGTCTCAATGGCAGATAGAGATGCTGTTTGGATTCTTCAGCAGGCTCTTATTTGTGAATCACAGTGAAGACCCTTAGGATTTTGGAGCAAAGCCCATCCATCCTCTACAGATAATTACTCTCCTTTTGAGAGACAGCTTTTGGCTTGGTACTGGGCCTTAGTAGAGACTGAAAGCTTAACCATGGGCCACCAAGTCACCATGCACCCTGAGATGCCCATCATGAATTGAGTGTTGTCTGATCCCTCAGAGCAATAAAGTCAGATGTGCACAGCAGCACTGCATCATTAAACGGAAATGGTATATATGAGAACAAGCCTGAGCAGGACCTAAAGGTAAAAGTAAGTTGAATGAGGAAGTGACCCATATACCCATGGTGTCTACTCTGTCACATTATCTGCCCTCTCCCAGTCTGCACCTATGGCCTCATGGAGAGTTCCTCATGATCAGTTGACTGAGGAAGAGAAAACTTGTGCCTGGTTTACGATGGCTCTGAGCCATATACAGGCATCACTTAAAGGTGGGCATGGGCAGCATACACCCCCTTTCTGGGACCTCCCAGAAGGACAGTTGTGAAGGGAAATCCTCCACTGGGCAGAACTTTGAGCAGTGTACCTGGTTGTTCACTTTTCTTGGAAGGAGAAATGGACAGGTCTGCGATTGTATAATGATTCATGGACTGTGGCCAATGGTTTGGCTGAATGGTCAGGGACTTGGAAGGAACGTGATTGGAAAATTGGTGACAAGGTGTTATGCGGAAGAGGTATGTGGATTGACCTCTCTGAATGGATCAAAGAAGTGGAGATATTTATGTCTCATGTGAATGCTCAACAAAGGATGACCTCAGCAGAGGAGGGTTTTAACAATCAAGTGGATAAGATGACATTCTCTGTGGAAACTAGTTATTCTGTTTCCCTAGCCCCTGCCATCACTGCCCAAGAGGCTCGTGAAGAAAGTGGCCACAGTGGTAGCAATGGAATTTCGCATGGGCTCAGCAACATGGACTTCCACTCACCAAGGCCAACTTGGCTACAGCCACTGCTGAGTGCCCAATCTGCCAGCAGCAGAGACCAACATTGAATCCCTGATGTGGCACCAATCCTCGAATTGATCAGCCAGCAACCTGGTGGCAGGTTGATTTCACTGGACTGCTTCCATCATGGAAAGTGCAGTGTTTCGTTCTCACTTAGATAGACACTTACTCTGGATATGGAATTGCCTTCCCTGCACACAAAACTTCTGCCAAAACTACCGTTCGTGGACTCACAGAATGCCTTACTTACCAACAGGGTATTGCTCACAGCATCGCCCCAGATCAAGGGACTCACTTCACAACAAATGAAGTGCGGCAATGGGCCAGTGCTCATGGAATTCACTGATCTTACCATGTTCCCATCATCCTGAAGAAGCTGGCTTGATAGAACGATGGAATGGCCTTCTTAAGACATTATTATAGCACCAGCTAGGTGGCAATACCTTGCAGGGTTGGTGCAATGTTCTCCAGGAAGCTGTCTGTATATGTTCTAAACCAGCATCCAGTACATAGTACTCTTTCTGTCATTGTCAGGATTCACGGTTCCAGAAATCAAGGGGTGGAAATGGGAATGGCACCGCTCAATACTGCGACCTACTCACAAACGTTTTGCTTCCTGTTCCCACAACCTTATGTTCTGAAGGTCTAGAGGTCTTGGCTCCAAAGGGAAGAATGTTCCCACCTGGAGGAACAATATGGATTCTATTAAACTGGAAGTTAAGAATGCCACCTGGCCACTTTGGGTTCTTATTGCCTCTGCATCAGTAGGCAAAAAAGAGAGTTAATGTACTGGCTGGTGTGATTGAATCTGACTAAAACCACCATTCCAAGGAGCAGGTGGTGGATTTGAATGGCCAACCTTCTGGTTAGCAGACAAATGCTTTATTCATTGCACTACCAGGGCTCCTGACTACCAAGGGGAAGTTAAAGTGGTGCTGACTAATGGAGGTAAAGTAGAGTATGTATGGAATACAGAAAATCCCTTAAGGGGTCTCTTAGTACTGCCATGCCTTGTGATTAAAGTTGATGGAAAATTACAGCAACTGAATTCCAACATGACTACTAATGGGCCAGAAGCTTCAGGAATGAAAGTTTGGGGCATGCCACCAGGCAAAGAACCACAACCGGTTGATGTGCTTTCTGAGGGCAAGGACTGTACTGAATGGGTGGTGGAAGAAGGTAGTTCCAAATACCAGCTATGACCACATGACCAATTGCAGAAACAAGGGTTGTAATTGTTATATTTCTTCTTTGTATGTGTGCATCAAATATTTTTGTCTTCTTCACTTATAAGATGTAAACACAGCTAATCCGTTTTCGGTTGTATGCATGTTAGTTGTATCGTGTTAGGCTCAATTATGATTGTATACTTGTCTTTATTTGAAGATTATGTATGGTTTAAGGAGATGTGTACATGTGTCAAGTTGACAATGGTTGGACTGTGATGTTTAAGGTTGCCTGTCAACTTGGCTGGGCCATGATTCTCAGTGGTTTGGCAGTTCAAATATAGCTTGACAGGTAATAATGTAATTTGGTAGCTGTAATCTGATGTAATCACCTCCATTATGTGATCTGATGTGATCAGCCAATCAGTTGTAAGGGGAGTTTTTTCGGAGGTGTGGCTAGCATCCAATATGCATGGATGTTCTGGCAAAGCTCAGTGCCTTTGGCTGGCTTTTTGCTGGATCCTGCATATGTCTCATCATCTTAAACTCCTGTTCTTGGGAGTTGAGCCAGAAGCCTACTTCCTGACCTGCCAATCCTGGGTTCATCGGCCTTTCCAGATTCATGAGTCAGGATAAGCATCCAGCCTGACGCCTGATCCACAGCTCTGGGCTTGCTAGCCTCTACAATTGTGTGAGCCGTTTCTTTGAGATAAACATCTCTCTCTCTCTCTCTCTATGCATATATATATATACACACACACGTACATATATGGTTCAATGGTTTTGCTTCTCTAGAGAACCCAGCCTAATGCACTAGGTAAACTGGTAATTTAAACACTCAATTTTCATTTTGTTTCTTTTGTTAGGTGCAATCGAGTTGGTTCTGACTCATAATGGCCCTGGGTACAACAGAACGAAACACTGCCTGGTCCTGTGCCATCCTCAAAATTGTTGTTACGCTTGAGCCCATTGTTTCAGCTACTGTGTCAATCAGTCTCATCAGAGAAACCTCCTCTTTTTCACTGACCCTCTACTTTAATGAGCATGACGTCTTTCTCCAGAGACTGATCCCTCCTGACAACATGTCCAAAGTATGTGAGACCAAGGCTCTCCATTCTTGCTTCGAATGAGCATTCTGGCTGTACTTCGTCCAAGACAGATTTGTTCTTTCTTCTGGCAGTCCATGGTATATTCAATATTCTTGGTCAACACCATAATTCAAAGGCATCAATTCTTCTTTGGGCTTCCTTATTCATTGTCCAGCTTTCACATGCATGTGAGGTGGTTGAAAACACCAAGGCTTGGGCCAGGGATGCACCATTCCTCTTCAATTTATCATTCCCAACATAGTAGGCCATATGACTGTCTGATTCATAATGACTACTATCAGTCCATTTCAGTCCACTAACGCCTAGGATATCAATGTTTAGCATTCCATTTCATTTATGATGACTTCTAATTTTTCTAGATTCATACTTCATACATCCCATGTTCCAATTATTAATGAACATTTGCAGCTATTTCTTCTCATTTTGAGTCATGCCATATCAGCAGACGAAGTCCTGAAATCTTGACTCCATCCACTTCACTGAGGTCAACACTACTTTGAGGAGTCAGCTCTTCCTCGGTTGTATTTTGAGTGCCTTCCAACCTGAGGTGTTTATATTCCGGCGCTACATCAAAAAATGTTCCAGTGCTATTTGTAAAGTTTTAACTGGCCAATTTTTTTCAAAAGCAGACTGCCAGATCCTTCTTCCTAGTCTGTCTTAGTCTGTAAGGTCCATACAAGCCACCACAGCAAAACAAACTGACAGACTCATGGGGTCTGTCAGTTTTTCATGGTAGCTTGTAATTGCCACCAAAGTGCTTTTTAGTATTTTGCAACAGTTATCCACAGTTGCATTCACTTTTCTTGACTTTAACTCTTAATTCTATTATGTGAACAATCAACATACAAAACCTTTCCTCAGTGTTTTTCTTGTTTTAAATTAAATCAACATGAAAGACACACTAGTTTATTTTTTTTATTTTTCAGGATAAAGGAGGAGCGATTATGTTAAGCAATAAAAAGTGTAACCCAGTGTTAAGTAATTAAAGTTACAGCTCACACTGTTTTGACCAATCAGCTGTAAATAGTGGTGTTTGGCAGAAGTCAATTAGTACATCCATAATTGGCTAATCATTTTATATTTGATTATCATATCAATAACAGAAACATACCCCTATGGCTAAATTGATAGTTATTATACCAACTAATTAAAAACAAAGTTAAAAAAGGTAGTCTGGTAAGTGCCCTATCCATGAAATAAAAATTCAAGGAGAAAAAAAGTAGGCAAAAATAGGACTTTCTTTTCTATTTTACCCCTTAGTAAACATGGGCAGCTGTCGTTAGAAGTGAATAATCTAGAAAACACAGAGATTTCGTCTATTTATATATTTATAGGCAATACAAAACAAAGTATTTATGCATTGTGTTACTAACTGTAAATAAAAGATTAAACATTATCCTTTGAACTCTGGTTAAAGTTTATTCATTTAAAATTTTACGACTTGACATGCTGGATATTTGAAACTGAGTAAAGTCTCTGTCTCAGATATCATACACTGTAGTGGGAGGGGACAACAAAATCAAATAAACGCAGTGAAATAAGTACTATAAAGGAGGCATGGAAAAAATGCTGTGGAAGAACTAACCTGAAACCCCACCCACTGCCTTCGAGTGGATTTCGACTCATAGTGGTCTTACATGACAGAGCACAACTGCCCCACATGGTTTCCAAGGAGAGGCTGGTGGATTTGAACTGCCAACCTTTCGTAAGCAGCCAAGCGCTTAACCATTGCACCACCAGGGCTCCATAGGAGAAATAAAAAGGAAGAAAATAACTTTCTGGGAGTGTCTGGTCAGGCTTCATAAAGGAGTTGATAATGAGCTAGGTCTTAAGGTAGGTAGGATTTTTCCTGTAGAGGAACAAGAGACAAAGTCCTTGTACACAAATACAAAGTCATAAAGATATGAAAGGGGATGATATATTCAAGGAAGTTCAGTACAGTTGGAATTGAGTTGCAGGGTTTGGGATGATGAAGGGGTTTTTGCTATATGAAATAGGGCTATAAAGAGATTGGCTGAGTTCAAACAGTGAAGAACTATGTATGCAACAAGGCATAAGTGGTTTAGTGGTAGAATTTTTGCCTTCCATGAGGGATACCTGAGTTCAATTCTCTGCCAATGCACCTCAGGAGCAACCACCACCCATCTGTCATTGTTATGATACAGAATAGGTTTCAGGAGCTGCCAGACTAAGATGGACTACAAAGAAAATCTTGGCGATTTACTTCTGCAAATCAGTCAATGAAAACCCCATGGATTACAACACTCCAATCCATGATTATCAGGGACCAGACAGCGTTTCTTTCCATTTTGCATAAGGTCACTAACAGCAGCAACAATTTAAAGAAAAAAGATTTTGTAATGCATATTAAAATTTTTATTTTCCTTCTGAATTGCATTTTTCACAAGTTACAATATCAAATAATTTTATTTAAAATTGTATTCTGAGTTTATAAAGCAGTTCTAGAACATGAAAACACAGGAAAGAAAGAAAAGACCAAAATAGGTGGCAGAAGAGACTCTGAAACTTGCTCTTGAATGCCGAGTAGCTAAAGCAAAAGGAAGAAACGATGAAGGAAAAGAACTGCACAGAAGATTTCAAAGGGCAGCTTGAGAATACAAAGTATTATAGTGACATGGGCAAAGAGCTGGAGATAGAAACCCAAAAGGGAAGAACATACTTGGCATTTCTCAAGCTGAAAGAACTGAAGAAAAAATTCAAACCTCGAGTTGCAATAATGAAGGATTCTACGGGGAAAATATTAAATGACACAGGAAGCATCAAAAGAAGATGGAAGGAATACACAGAGTCATTATACAAAAAGAATTGGTCAACATTCAACCATTTCAGGAGGTAGCACATGATCAGGAACCCATGGTACTGAAGGAAGAAGTCCAAGCTGCACTGAAGACATTGGTGAAGAACAAGGCCCCAGGAATTGATGAAATATCAATTGAGATGTTCCAACAAATGGATGAAGCGCTGGAAGTGCAAACTTGTCTATGCCAAGAAATTTGAAAGACAGCTACCTGGCCAACCAACTGAAAGAGAGCCGTATTTATGCCTATTCCCAAAAAAGGCGATGCAAATGAATGTGGAAAGTGTCAAACAATATCATTAATATCGCACACAAGCAAAATTTTGCTGAAGATCATTCAAAAGCGGCTGCAGCAGTATATCGACAGGAAACTTCCAGAAATTCAAGCTGGATTCAGAAA
Source organism: Loxodonta africana (assembly GCF_030014295.1). Classification (NCBI taxonomy): domain Eukaryota; kingdom Metazoa; phylum Chordata; class Mammalia; order Proboscidea; family Elephantidae; genus Loxodonta; species Loxodonta africana. The sequence goes on along the minus strand of NC_087369.1, from coordinate 118,656,080 downwards.
AGGACATGGAACCAGAGATATCATTGCTGATGTCAGATGGATCCTGGCTGAAAGCAGAGAATACCAGAAGGATGTTTACCAGATGACTAAGCAAAACACTCAACTGTGTGGATCATAACAAATTATGGATAACATTGTGAAGAATGGGAATTCCAGAACACTTAATTGTGCTCATGAGGTACCTGTACACAGATCAAGAGGCAGACATTTGAATAGAACGAGGGGATACTGTGGTTTAAAGTTGGAAAGGTTTGTATCAGGGTTGTCTACCATACCTAGTCAATCTGTATCCTGAGCAAATAATCCAAGAAGCTGGACTCTGTGAAGAAGAATGGGTTATCAAGATTGAAGGAAGATGCATTAACAACCTGAGTTATGCAAATAATACAACCTGGCCTGCTGAAAGTGAAGAGGGCTTGAAGTGCTTACTGATGACGATCAAAGACCGTAGCCTTCAGTATGGATTACACCTCAACATAAAGAAAACAAAAATCCTCACAAGTGAACCAATAAGCAACATCCTGATAAACAGAGAAAAGATTGAAGTTGTCAAGGATTTATTTTACTTGGATCCACAATCAAAGCCCATGGAAGCAGCAGTCAAGAAATCAAAAGATGCATTGCATTGAGCAAATCTGCTGCAAAAGAGCTCTTTAAAGTGTTAAAAAGTTAAGATGTCACCTTGAAGACTAAGGTGTGCCTGAACCAAGCCGTAGTATTTTCAATAGCCTCACATACATGCCAAGGCAGGGCAATGAATAATGAAGACAGAGGAAGAATTGACGCCTTCGAATTGTGTGGTGTTGGTGAAGAACATTCAGGGATACCATGGACTCCCAAGAGAAGGAACAAATCTGTCTTGGAGGAAGTACAGCCAGAATGCTCCTTAGAAGGAAGGATGGCAAGACTAAATCTCACATACTTTGGACTCGTTATTAGGGGAGAGCAGTCCCTGGAGAAGGACGTTGTTTTAGTTATCTAGTGCTGCTGTGACGGAAACACCGAAAGTGGATGGCTTTAGCAAACAGAAGTTTTTTCTCTTAGAATCTAGTAGGCTAGAAGTCCAAATTCAGGGCGTCAGCCCCTGGGGAAGGCTCTCTCTCTGTCAGCTCTGGAGGAAGGTCCTTGTCATCAGACTTCCCATGTACGAAGAGCTTCTCATTGCAGGAACCCCAGGGCCAAAGGACGCACTCCACTCCCAGTGCTGCTTTCAGGGTGGTATGAGGTTATCCACTTTCTGCTCACTTCCCTTTCCTTTTATGTCTTGTAAGATAAAAGGTGGTGCCTTCCACACCCCAGGGAAACTTCCTTTACATTGGATCAAGGACATGACATGAGTAAAGGTGTTACATCCCATCCTCTTTAACATAGTCTAATCTTGCCTCATTAACCATAGGCAGAGATTAGGATTTACAACACATAGGAAAATTATATCAATTACAAAATAGAGGACAAGCACACAGTACAGTGAATCATGACCTAACCAAGTTGACACATATTTTGTGGGACACAATTCAATCCAAGACAGACATCATGCTTGGTAAAATACAGCATCAGCGAAAAAGAGGTAGACCCTTACTGAGATGGATTGACACAGTGGTTGCAACAATGGGCTCAAGCATAACGATTGTGAGGATGACGCAAGACAGAGCAGTGTTTCGTTCTGTTGTACACATGAACGCTATGAGTCAGAACTGACTCAACGGCACCTAACAACAACAGAACATGCCAAATCCCTGGTTTTTGATATTGTGCAGCAATTACATGATATGTCACTATTTGAGGAAGCTGGGTGTAGGATACATGGGACTTTATGTACAATACAACACAGCTAAGTGGATACAGATTTTTGTCCCTCATTTTTAAAGACAGCTTGAGTTGATTTCGTATCATTTGTAATTGACAGGGAACTGATCAATACAGTGTGGTAACAGGGTAAAAATTAAGCAAATAAAAAAGTATTTTCCCAGTATTTTTGGTATACTATAAAAGAAAGGAAAATGTCTGTTTTTTTTTTTTCCCCCGTTTACTGCATAAATGACCTGGAATAAACAAAATTCTTCAGAGACTAGAAACAAAAATGTTCACATTCTTCAAAATAAGATAGAAAAGTAGCCTCTTTTTACTTTTGGTATGATTTCATCGCTTGTGACCTAGAGCTTAGAATGTAACAGATCACATGAATAGGGAACAATCCCAAAGCCTGAAAGCCAGGCAGGAAGTGGAGTCTATTTTTTGCATTAACATACGTCTGGTAGTAACAAACGCTGAGTTGCAAGGTGAGAATATAACACTGGCTGTGGTGGTTAAAATTATGTTCCAGCTTGGCTGGACCATGATTCTCAGTGGTTTTACTGTTATGTAATGATGTAATTTAACAGTTATGTAATGATATAATTTGGTAGTTATGTAATGATATAATTTGGCAGTTATGTAATGATGCAATTTGGCAGTTATGTAACGTTGTAGTCATCTTCTATTTTGCAATTTGATATGGCCATACTTCATTTTCCCATTACACCGATTTTCACCTGTCTCTGGAACCTATGTGTTTAAGTTGGGAGTGAGTGCACTACACAAAGCAATACTTAGATTCAACACAATTTCTACTAAAATTACAACAGCCTTCTTTTCAGAAGTGAAGAAGCTGTTCCTCAAATTTATATGGAAACACAAGGGGCCCTGAGTAAGACAACCCTGAAAAAGAAGGACGTGTTAGGAGGACTCACACTTCCCAATTTCAAAATCTACTATAAAGCTATAGCAATCAAACTGTGTGTTAATGGTATAAAGACAGACACACAGACCAGTGGAATAAAATAAAATATGGCCATTTTTTTTTTATGGCCATAAAGAGAAACTAAGTTTATGATACATATTGTGATATGGATGAATTTTGAAAACATATTGAACGAAATGTCAGCCGTAAAAAGACAAATATTACATGATCCTCTTATATGAAGTATCTCGGAAAGACAAATGCACAGAGGAAAAAGTTTATTAGTGATTACCAGGGGCCAGAAGGAGGGGGCTAGAAAGCTATTGTTTAAGGGATATTAAGTTTCTGTTTGGGGTTATGAAAAACTTTTGAAAATGTACAGTGGTGATGGTTGTGATGTTGTATGTTGATGAATGTGATGAATGTCACTGACTTGTATGCTTAAAAATGGTTTAAAAAAGGTTAAAAATGGCTAAATTTTGTTACATATAGTTTATCACAATAAAATAAACAAAACACCTGACGGTTGGCCCAGGGACCATAGTTTGCCAAACCTGCTCTGGGAAATAATACATACACACCTGACTTACTGTGGTCTAATATGAATTAATACTCTTAACTCTTCTTAAACAAGAGTAGGACTATGCTGTTGTTGTTGTCAAGTTGATTTCAACTCATAGGACCCCCTACAAGAGAGTAGAACTGCCCCATAGGGTTTTCTAGGCATAACTTTTACTAGAGTAGATCTCCAGGTCTTTTCTCTCATGGAACAGCTGATAGGTTCAAACCACTGACCTTTAGGTTAGCAGCTGAGCTCTTAACCATTGTGCCACCAAGGCTCCTTAGTAGGATCTTAGAACACTTTAAGCTTATTTAACATTCTCTTACCCTTTTTGTCATAGCTATTTTGTATTTAAACTCTATTTTTTATCTTTTTTTTTAAATAATTACAGATTCACAGAGTTGCAAAGAAAGATATAGGGAAGTCGTGCACACTCTTTACCCTGCTTGCCTCAAATTTGACTCCTTGTTATAATTATAGTACAACGCTAAAACCATGATATTGATATTGATATTGGTATAATCCACAGAGTTTATTCAGATCTCACAAGTTATACATACAAGTGTGTGTTTGTGTGTAATTCTGTTATTTAATCACATGTGTAGCTGTGTGTAACTACCACCACAGTCAAGATACAACTGTTCTGTCACTACAAGGCAAACTTGCGCTACCACTTTATAGCCACACTAACCTTCACGGCCCTCCCCCAGTCCCTAACCTCTTGCAGCCACTAATCTTGTCTCTATAACATTGTTCTTTCAAGAATGTTATAAAATGGAATTATAAAGTATGTAACCTTTTTAGATTAGTTTTTTTTCACTCAGTATAATTTCCTTGAGATCTATTCAAGTTGTTGTATGTATCAATTATTTATTGTTGTTAAGCACTATCCCATGGTATAAGGAGCTTTGGTGCTACAGCAAAGTGCTCTGCTGCTAACTAAAAGGTTAGTGTTTCGAACCCACCCGGCCACTCCACAGGGGAAAGACCTGGCGATCTGCTCCCATAAAGATTACAGCCTAGGAAACCATATGGGGCAGTTCTAGTCTATCACATGGGGTTGCTATGAGTTAGACTCGACTCAGGGGCTTCCAAATAACAATATCCCATGGCATGGGCTGTATACAGTTTTTAGCTATTACAAATAAAACTACTATAATCATTTATGTACAGGTTTTTGTGAGGACATACGTTTTAATATATCTGGGATAAATGCCCAGGAGTACAAATGCTGGGTTTTATGGTAGTTTCATGTTTTGTGTTTTAAGAAACTGTGAAACTGTTTCCAGAGTAGCCGTACCACTTAACATTCACATCAGCAAGGTATAAAGAATGACCTAGTTTCTATGCATCTTCACCAGCATTTGGTGGTGTAACCATTTTTTATTTTAGTTGTTGTAACCATTCTAATAAGGTTTAGCAATATTTCATTGTCGTTTTAATTTGCATTTCCCCAGTGGCTAATAATTTTGAACATCTTTTCATGTGCTTACTTGACGTCTGTATATCCTCTTCATTGAAATGTCTATTCACGTCTTTTAATTATTTTCTAATTGAACTGTTTGTTTTTTACTCTTGAGTTTCGAGAAATCTTTATATATTCTAGATATGAATCATTTCTCAAGTACGTGGCTTAAACATATTTCCTCCCAGTGTATCGCTTGTCTTTTCATCCTATTAGAAAGATCTTATGTAAAAAAAATAATTTTGATATAATTTAATTTTTCTAAGAAATTTTTGCCTATTGGTAGATTCTAATGATATTCTTGTATTTTTTTCTAAAAGTTTTATAGTTCTAAGTTTTACGTTTCAGTTAGTGGTCCATTTTGAGTTAATTTTGCATAAGATGTGAAATTTAGGTTGAGGTTTACTTTTGTATTCAAGTACTCATTGTTAGCATACAGATACACAATCATTTTTATTGTATCCTACAAGCTTGCTAAACTCCCTTATTAATTATAGGCAATTAATCTCATTTATTCCCTGGGGTTGTCTATGTAGACAGTTATGTCATCTGCAAATAAGGATGGTTTTATTTTTTTCCTTTCCAATCTCTATGTCTTTTATTTCCTCTTCACACCTTAATGCAGCTTGCTAGAATTTCCAGCACTATCCTGAATAAGAATAGTAACCTCGTTTCCAGTCTTAGAGGAAAGCATTTGGTCTTTCACCATTAACCATAACGTTAACAGTAGATTTTTTTTTAGATGTACTTTATCAAGATTGCTAAGAGTTTTTATAGTAATGGGTGTTGAATTTTGTCAAATGCTTTTTCTGCATCAAATGATACAAGCATATGATTTTTCTCATTTAACCTGATGATATTGTGTATTTTATTGATTGGTTTTTCAACGATGAACCAGTCTTGCATACCTGGAACAAATCCCACTTGTACACAGTATATTATTCTTTTTATGCATTGCTGGGATTGTTTGGCTAATATTTTATTGAAAAATTTCCATCTAAGTTCATGAGAGATATTGGTCTGTAGTTTTCTTGTTTGTACCGTCTATGATTTTGATATCAGGGTAGTACCGAACTCATAAAATCCATTGGGAAGTGTTCCCTCTTCTTCTATTTTTTGGAAGATAATGTAAATTTGGTGTAAATTATTCTTTAGATGTTTGATAAAATACTCCAGAGAAGCCATTTGAGCCTAGGGATTTCTTTTTGGGGAAACTTTAATTACAAATTCAATATATTTAGTGGTTATAGGATTATTCATGCATTCTATTTCATTTTGATTGAATTTTGGTAGCTTTTTATTTTTGAGGAATTGTTCTATTTCTTCGAAGTTGTTGAATTTATTTACGTAGAATTGTTTATAGTATTTCCTTATAATACTTATGATGACTTCACGATCTATAGTGATACCCCATGTTTTCTTCCTGGTATTAGTGATTTGTATCTTCTCTCTTTTACCTTTGCCAGTCTTGCTAGAGGTTTATGCACTTTCTTTTTGCAAAGAATCAGCACTTTATCATAGATCTTCTTTATTTTTTTTCTTTATTACACTACTGTTTTCAATTTCATCAATTTCTGTTCTTATCTTTACTATTTTCTCTTTCTGCTTACTTCACATTTATTTTGATCTTCTTTTTGTAGTTTCTTGAGGTAGAAACTTAGATTATTGAATTGACACATTTTCTCTTTTCTCGTGTAAGAATTTAGTGATATAAATATTACAATCAGCATTGCTTTAGCTGTGCCCCTCATATTTTGGTAAATTTTCATTTATTCAGTTCAATGTATTTTTAAAATTTCTTTTACACTTCCTCTTTGACCCATGAATTATTTAGAAATTCCCTGTTTAATTTCCAAGTGTTGGAAGATTTTCCCGTTGTCTTTTTGTTATTTATTTTTAGTTTGATTCCATTATGATCAGAGAGCATACTCTGTGTGGTGTTGTATTTTAAATTTTTTGAGTTTTGCTTATGATTCAGAATATTATCTATCTTGGTGAACATTATTCGGGCACTTGAAAAGAATGTGTATTCTGATGTTTTTTGGTGGAATATAGGTGGAATGTTCTATAAATATCAAGTATATCATGTTGGTTGACAGTGATCTTCAGTTCTCTAATGTTTTTGCTGTTTTGTTTTTCTTTGTAGTTTTATAAATTGTTGCAAGTGGTGTTTTGAAGTCCCAAACTATAATTGCTGTTTGACTATTTCTCTTTTCAACTCTAATAGTTTTGTCTCATGTATTTTGGAGTTATGTCGTTTGTCACATTCACATCTAGGATCTCTTTTGATGAACTGATATTTTTATCATTATGTAATTTCCCTCCTTGTCCCTAGAAATTTCCTTTGCTCTGAAATCTACCTTATGTGATATTTACATAGTTACATCTGTTTTCTTTTAAAATCATGATATATCTGTTTTCATCCTTTTACTTTGATAATACTTGTGCTGCTATGTTTGAAGTGAGTTTCTTGTAGACGGATAATCGTGTCATAGTTTTTTTTTTAATCCACTCTGCCGATCTCTACCTTTTAATTGCTGTATTTAGTATTTAGACTGTTTACATTTAAAGTAATTATTGATGTGCTTGGGCTTAATTCTGCCATTTTGTTATTTGTTTTCTCTCTAAATTCTGGTTTTTTTTTTTTTTGTCTTTCTCTGAGTTACTTGAACATTTTTTGTATTCAACCTTGGTTTATTTATTCTTCTTTTCAGTCTATAGCTTTGTATAGTCTTCTTAGTGATTTCTCTATGTTATACAATGTACATATATAACTCATCACATCCTACTGATGCTGATACTTGGCCAGTTCAAGTGAAACCTTACTTCACTCTTGGTCTCTTCACCCTCCCCCACATTTGCTGGCACTGTTGCTATGGGTATATTGAGCTCACCGCTGCCACTGGTTGTGAGTCTCCTCACTAGGTCCCTTTCCCAATCATTTGACCAGAGAGAGCAGACTTTTCTTGGTGTTGCGTTGTGTTTTTTTTTTTTTTTTTAATCTATGCCTGTTGGCTGTTTAGAGTTTCGCGTGTCTGTGTTGCCCATTCTGGGATATATGGGTGATTAAAACAAAACAAAACAAAAAAACCAAGGAGCTCACTGAGGTGCCATTCCTTAAATCCTGAGATCCTTTTCCAGTTTACCTTCCTCTTTTCACCTCTGAGATTTCTTTTATGATTGTTGAATTATTTCTAAGATATATATATTTGGGGACAGGAGTAGAAAAAAAGTGAGTGTATGTCAACCTCATATATATATATATAGAGAGAGAGAGAGCCCTGGTGGCACAACGGTTAAAGCATTCAGCTTCTAACTGAAAGATTGGTAGTTCAAATCCACCACTTGCTCTATGGGAGAAAGATGTGTCAGTCTGCTTCCATAAAGACTACAGCCTTGGAAATCCTGTGGAGCCATTCTACTCTGTCCTATACAGTTGTTATGAGTTGGAATCAACTTGGCAGCAATGAGTTTGTATATGTATATAAATATACACAGAGAGATAAATATAGATATAGCTATATGGTTGGGGGATTAGGGTTAGAGTTATATATCTCAGTATATATTATATTTGTATATGTTCATATATATTATATACATATTAAAACTCAATATACATTATTATTATTATTTATTGAAGTCACTATTTATTTATATTAACCCACATATTACTGGTCCTATTGCCATTTATTTTTTTCTTACATTTCCATCTACTATAGTTACCTAATACAAAATACCACAAAGTGGGTTGCTTTAAAGAACAAGAATTTATTGTGTCACAGTTTGTGAGACTAGATGCCCAAAAACACAGCATCGGTAGTCTCCTCTAGGAGAAGATCCTTCCTTGTCTCTTCCAGTTTCTGGTAGCCTCGAGTATTTCTTGGTGTTCCTTGGCTTTTAGATGCACCTTCACATGGCATCTCTTGCCATGTGGGTCTTTTCTCCCTTTATAAGACACCACTTGGAAGGGATTAGAATCTATTTTACGTTGATGCTACCTCATGTTAACCTAATTGATAAACCAAACCCGTTGCTGTAGGGTTGATTCCAACTCATAGCGACACTTTAAGTCAGAGTAGAACTCCCGCATAAGGTTTCCAAGGAGTGGCTGGTGGATGCAAACTGCCGACCTTTTGGTTAGCAGCTGTATCTCTTAACCACTATGCCACCAGGTTTTCCAATGGTAAACTACCGATAGCATCTTTTAAAAGAAACCCTAATTCTAAACAAAGTCACACTAATAGGTAAAGGAGTTAGGTCTTCATCATATCTTTTTGGGGGACACAATTCAATCCATAATACCATCTTTTTGACTGGGATGATCTTCTACTCAAACAAATCCATCTTTGATTCCTTTTAGTATAGCTCTTTTGGTGATGTGCTCTTCCAGTTTTGTTTGTCGGGAAATGTTCTTATATTACCTTAACTTTCTTGTTGTATTTTTCCTGGTATAGAATTCTAAGTTGTAAGGACTCTTTTGCACTTTAAATATGTCATTCTATTATCTTCTAATTTCCTCTGTTTCTGTTGAGAAGTCTTAATGGTGCTATCTGAAGAAATGTGACTTTTATTCTGACTGCTTTTAAGATTTTCTCTTTGTGATTTGCTTCCAACAGCCTTAGTATAATGAACCTACGTAAAGTTTCCTTTGTGTTTATTTTGCATGGGTTTGGTAGTTTTTCTTGAATTTGTGGCCAGAAATCTTTAATCTATTTTGAAAAATTCTTATACATTATCTCTTCAAATATAATTTCTTCCTCTCTTTTGTTCATTCTGGCACTGTAATTACACATACCCCAAATATTTTCATTTTGTTTCACATGTCTCTTATGCTCTCTTCTGTATTCCTTGTGCTTTTCTTTTTTTTTTTTTCTCCTCATGATTTAGTCTGGGTATTTTCTACTGACTATTTTTCAGTTCTGCATGCAAAAGCTGAGCAATGAATAAGTAAGACTGAAGAAGAATTGATGCCTCTGAATTATGGTGTTGGATAAGAATGTTGAACATACCATGGACTGACAGAAGAACAAACAAATCTGTTTTAGAAGAAGTACAGCCAGGATGCTCCTTAAAAGTGAGAATGGTGAAACTTTGTCTCACGTACTTTGGACATGTTATCAGAAGGGACCCGTCCCTGAAGAAGGACATTATGCTTGGTAAAGTACAGGGTCACTGAAAAAGAGGAAGATCCTTAATGAAATGGATTGTCACAGTGGCTGCAAAAAATGGGCTCAAGCATAGGAGAGAGTGTGAGGATGGCGCAGGACTGGGCAGTGTTTTCTTCTGTTGTACATGGGGTCATTATGAGTCGGAACCAACTCGATGACACCTAAAAACAAACATTTTTTAATTCACCAATTGTCTCTTCTGTTGTACCTAATCTGTTTACTGTCTTGAACATACTAATCATAACTATTTCAGTCTATCTCTGATTACTCGAAAAACTCAATGATCTTTGAATCTATTTGTATTATCTATTTTCTCTTTGGATCCTAATTCTTAGCATGTCTGTTGTTGTTTATATCTTGAATATTAGGCAATATGCATGATAAATATTTGAAGCTCTGTATAATGTTATCTTTCTCCAGAAAACATTCCCTTTATCTTCTGATAAGCAGAGAAAGTGGTGACATCGCCTTAATCCAATAAGGGACTGACCTTACAGGAGTTTTGGTATCAATTTTGTAAGGTTTCACCTACTTCTAATTCAGCTCTACTTCTAGGGTGAAGACCTCCTTGGGGAGGCATTGTGATACTGAAGTATTAGTGAGGCATTTGTCCTTTGGCAGGTGGTGAACTCCAATTTCTGGAAATTTTCACTCTGCTCTTCAGAACATTTCTTCTAGTTTCTTACCCTCCTGCTTTGTACAGTTCAAGAATTTGACAAATGCTTAAAGGGGAAAAGAGGCAGCATGTCAGGCTCAGTTTGATGCACCACCTTTCTCACTGGGTTCTTCCTGGTTGTTCAAAGCAGTGTTGAACTCCTTTCTGTCTCTCTTGATCCATAAGATTGCTAAAAGTTCTATTTGTTTCTCTGTTTCTTGGCAGCAGCCCTATATTCTGTTTTGTGCCAGAACAGCAGACTAAAAATAAGCAAATGTTATAGAATTCAAGCTCACCACTCTGTGACTCCTTTCTCTGTTACCCCTCAAGTAGTTTTTGCTCAGCAGTTGTTTGATACTGTCAAATATATTTTTAATGTTTTATCCAGCTATTCTGATTGCTACGAGTGGCCTACCTTGAGGTACTCTATCATAGCCATAAGGAGAAGTCTCAAAACTTGCTTATTTTTTATATAGTTTTAAAGTGGTCCTCTATTATCCTTTCCTAGAATGATGCCTCATTCTTCATTACAAAATCTCACATCAATCAAGCCATTTTATGTATACATGACTGCAACATTTACTAACCATGTATCTCAATTATTTCTTAAAGAATAACCATTTTATAATTTGTTGGCCTTTTTTACTTGTCATTGTTTCATGCATATCAAAAGACATTTTCCAAGTTTAGCATTTAGAGGGAAAGTTGACAAGTTTCCCCATTTGTTTTCATCAGCTATATATGTATATTGTCTGTAAGAATACATACTGACTAGTTATAACACAAGCACAGCTTAGATTTGGACCATTAACCCTACACTGAAGTAATGAACCTAATTGCAGAATTATAAAATGATATAAATTTCATCGAACTTCATATATCATGGATTTATGTTTAGTGACAGATCTGAAATGAATTTGTTCAGCAGGAAGAGAGTCTGGTAGTATCAGTTAGCCTTCTCTCCCAGCACCCCCATTACCATTAATTATGATGAAAAATTAGAAAATGGGAACGTTAATGTGAAATATTTCCCATTTGAGGAGCACACTAATGAATAGGCAAAAGACAAATATCCAAAAGACAAGTTTAAATTAAGTCAGAATTACTGACAAAATAATGAAGGAATGAGTGAATGAGTGGCCAAAGTGTAGGAATCAAGCAATGAAACTTATCTCCCATCCTTAGTATATGTCTTCACTTGTAAATACTTAATTTTTTACATAAATGTTAATTAAATACCATACATGGTCTTTTAGTTTGGTACCTCATTTGACCTGAATTACAGAGAATTTTGTGCAGTAAAAGCTATTATTTTTATCCTGAAAATAATGTAAATGTTTTGATATAAATTTTATCTTATTGTTATTTTTGCCAGAGAATATCTAAAATATTGTGTTTTTAAGCAAGACATTCTGATCATATCCATAAAGAGCTTACTTGAGTCATTCTGCCTTCTATTACATAAATATAAATATATATACATATATGTATATCTCTTATATCTCATTTATGTATTATGTGTACATACAACATATATTATACTCTTCATATGAATATAAATCAATTTTCTATATATGGAGTCACATAACCTTTCTATTTCTGTTAAGATTACTTTGGGAATTTTAAGTCAAATCTTCCTATAACAGTTACTTTATATGACAACTATTACAGCAAAATGGTGTCACTGGTGAAAGGAATGTCAAACTGCTTTTGAATTGACTAAACAGCAACTGATGTCCTCAAGGATTCTTCTGTATTATGACCCTACCCTGCCAATCTGTTTAGCTACTGACGCTTCACCATATGGGATCAGAGCGGTGATTTCTCACATAATGCCAAATGACCTAGAAAAGCCTGTACCATTTGCATTGTGAACACTTGCTAAAGAATTAGGCACAGATGGGGAGGCTTTACCATATACGTTTGGATTTGTTGTCATTAAGTTACTGAATGTCACTTCTTTGTATGCTCTGGTCAAAAAACATCATGGGAAAATCCATAGTGCTGAGATTCTAACTGCCATTGGGGTCTTTCTCAATGTGAAATGTTCCATTTTGGCTTGAGCTTGGTAGTTTATAGGGGTGCATGTGATTCTATAAAACTAAAGAAAAACAAAACAAAACTTTGAGAGCATAATTAGCCAAAAGTGTCCTAAGAGATAGTGCGGGAGAGAACCTTGGATATAGTTATGGCAGTAGAAAAAAAGTAAAGAATTTGATCGGTCTTAATAAACACTTTTCTACAAGTCTGCTCATATAGAATAGTTATTTCACAATGACGTGAAAAAGCATCTTAAATAAAAGCAAATGGTACAGAGGATGCCAAGGGGCATGTGTAAGACATCAGGGTAAAACAATTTCAAAGTGTTTACAGGATTTTCAGTGAAAGCAAAGTCAATAGACACAGCGAATAATATTTGACTTTATAAACGATTAAGGGCAAATGTTGAGAGTGAGGCACAGAAAAACAGACACGTAGCTTCAATGAAGGGGAGTGGAAGTTGTTCCTCTACGTAACACTATGCATCATGTTGAAGCTAAGCATATCAGAGGCTAGGTAACAATGGAGATTGCTACTGACACTAAAGAGGAATCAGTCTGAAGTTATTTTTCTTTTTAGGGTCAGGAAAGCCACAAAAATGTGAATGGCAATTAACAGACATGGGCTTTAATTGAGTTTAATTAAAATAAATGGTAGTGGAGAAATGAGTACCTCTGAGTAGCATGGGAGGGGCAGCTAATTGAGAGAGTCACAATAAATATTATCTGGCTTTGATTAAGAGGCCATAGACATTTTTTCACCTATTGCCCCATGCCCTCCCTTGTTAATTTTCTTGCATTTTCGTGTTGGTTTGCAGATAAATGTATTTTGTTCCTCCTTTCATCATCTGTCTATAAACGATGCCCAACCAACTGACCTTGGTCTCTCCTCATAAACAGACCACCACTCAACAAATGTTCACAATAAAATTATAACCTTGAAAAGTGTATCCTTCAGTGACAAGTGGCCTGTGTTCTTCATTTTCAATAATTCTGAGATCTTTAGGATATGAGAGTTTGTAAACAAACAAACAAGCAACAACAACAAAAAAGTTTATTTTACCCAGTTCATAAATGCTGCCAAATCCCTAGTGATGAGTAAACTACCCTTTCATTTTCAAATAGCTTGGTGATGTCTTGTTCTACATGATTTTGCATCTAGTGAGCCTGCAAAATACATGCGCTCCAGTTAAATACACACTAAATCTTCTTACTCTGCTGTCTGATGGGTGATTGGGTAATTTGTTTTTGGCCTTGGCTTAAGGTCTTATTCTCTTTCACTGATGAGAATATTATCTGTTGAATTCTGATTATGCATAAAATTCCCCCAAAGTTTTCCAACAAAGATTACGATCAATTTTTCATTAGACAGTTTTAGCATAAACAAAACAATATTATCTTAAAACTCTCTGTGGTAGCCATGATTAATGGAAATATTGCAGTCTAATAAACAGTGGTCTCTTCATGTTTTTAATGAATCAAACCCTAAGGGTGCAACTGTCAATGTCACCAAAGCCCAGAAACCATGGTATGTTGTCCTTCCCGGAATTAAATAAATAAGCTCTTTTTCTAAGCTTACCTGACAGTTTGTACTTCCGTTTAGAATGCTGTCTTTCTTTGATACTTTCTTATATAAAAGGAACTCGTTTAAGTGAAAAAGTTAACACTTCTTTACACATAAAGAAGCTGCTTTAAGGAGCAAACTACCTGCTGGAAATACTGGCTGGAAAAGGAAATATAGACGACATTATGAGGATGAGAAACCTGCCCAAGTGGAAATTGTTACTTTGAGAAAAGATGGTTTGCAGAAGCATGGGGCAGAAGGAAAAATCCTAAAGACATAAGCTCATCCACTTTTCAACTGAATAGTATTCTTTTTTTTAAAAAGTTGGTGAAGGTAAGAAAAAAATCAGAAGAGCCAGACTGTGCTTCCCATATACATCTGTTATCTTGAATGTTCTTTTATAACAGTTCACCAATGGCCAAAGTTATGTGTTTCTGGGGCCTACCCTGATATAAATATTTTATCATGTAGTATATGCTTAAATTACAAATTTATGTGCTAAAGAGATAACTGTATGTTGCTGGCATGCAAAAGTATAGCTTGGGTGTAGAATTAAACATCTGTGTGCAAACTCTTAACTCTTAAATTCAAATTACAGAATTTTAAGAAAATGCATTTTTCCAATACATCAGCCAAGGTTCCATTCCACAGTCTATAGATACAGTAGCCACTCTGTACTTTTGTAAATGACATAGAGACATGCTAGTTGCAGTCTTAGGCATCTGGTACATTAGGCATCCCAAGGAAGCTGCTTGCTACATAATGGAGTCTTCTCTACTATACACAAGAGGAAGATAGAGAGCTAGTGAACAATGAGCTATGACATGACACTCTGGGTAAATCTGGGCCAATAGGGAAATCTTTGGCCAAGCAACCTAGTCAAAAGGCCCAGTATCCATGCACGTGTGCATGTACATGGAGATTAATTTACATAACTCTACCCTATCAGGCTTATTTACAGAGTTTTCCTGATCACTTTAATTATGTCATTGACTCAAGAAGGCCCTTCCTGCAGAGCTAAGAGCCTGATCTGAGTTTTATACATTGATTCATACCTAGTGTTTTGGGAATGGGTGTCAGTTATATCGTTTGCCAATCATGTACAGACATGTATTTTTGAGGAACATTTTCTTCCCAAATTATGGTTGTAAATGGGTGTTTAGAATGAATCAACAAAAGAATAGTTTTAACACTTGACTTTTTCATACTTTGTGCCTGAAAGTAAACCATTTAATCACTTGGGTCATAGTTAAGTCACATATATACATATACATCTTTCTGGTAGCAGTGCAAAGAGAGTTAATGTTTATAATGCACAATGGAATTCTAAGATGAAAGGTTGTAAGAAAACATGAATTATTAAACATCCAAACAAACTTGATCATCATAAAAGGTTTAAGACTAATGCGCAGCAGGCAGTTTATTCCTAAAGATCTTTCTCAGCTTTGGTTATTATTAAAGGAAGAAACTAATGTTATTGGCAGAGCTAGGCACTTTAAAAGGCTAACTCACCCAGGTGCAATTATAATTACACACACACACACAGAGTTTAATTTTTCATCAAGAAATAACCGTATGCCTCAATGCCGGGCCCCTAATTCTGTCTAATGCTGTCTCTAACTCATGACTTGTTACACAAGGTGATGTTTTGGATATACCATATTTTTACGCAAATAACATGCACCTTCTACATTTGTCTACCAACCACGATCTCCCCCCTGTGAAGTATTTTCATAAGTGCGCTATACTAATTTTATTACAGTAACATGTAAAAAAAAAATGGCATAGTGGCATTTATGAAAATACCTTGCAGGCTGAGGGAGCAGGTGACAAACCCACGTAGAACGTGTGCATTATTTGGGTAGAAATACAGTAACACTGTTCAGCAAGAATTTAATTTAAAATGCATGAATTATATTAACAGCATCCATCTGAATTCCATATTGAGAAATAGGTAACCATCTGCCAGAAGTTTGCTTGTATCTTCTGTAACTGCGTAAGTTGTTGTTGTTGTTCGGTCCTGTTGAGACTAAATCAGAGACCCTATGTACAACAGAATGAAACCCTGCCAGGTCCTGTGCCATCCTCACAAACGTTACTATGTTTGAGACCATTGTTGCAGCCACTGTGTCAAATCACTTCATTGAAGGTCTTTCCTTCTTTGTTGCCCTCTACTTTATCAGGCATGATATCCTTCTCCAGGGACTGGTTCTTCCTGATAACATGTCCAAAGTATGTGAGAAGAAGTCTCGCCATCCTTGTCTCTGAGGAGCATTCTGGCTGTACATCTTCCAAGACAGATTTGTTGGTTCTTTCGGCAGTCTACGGTATATTCAATATTCTTTGCCAACACCACAATTGAAAGGCATCAATTCTTCTTCGGTCTTCCTTATTTATTGTCCAGCTTTCACATGCATATGAGTCTATTTAAAATACCATGAACTGGGTCAGGCACACTATAGTCCTCAAAGTGACATCTTTGCTTTTTAACACTTTCCAGAGATCTTTTGCAGCACATTTGCCCAATGCAATGTCGTTTGATTTCTTGGCTGCTGCTTCCATGGTCGTTGATTGTGGATCCAAGTAAAATGAAATCCTTGACAACTTCAATTTTTTCTCCGTTTATCATGACTTTGCTTATTGGTCCAGTTGTGAGGATTTTTGTTTTCTTTATGTTGAGGCGTAATCCATACTGAAGGCTGTGGTCTTTAATCTTCATCAGTAAGTGCTTCATGTCCTCTTCACTTACAGCAAGAAAGGTTGTATCCTCTGCATAAGACAGGTTGCTAATGAGTCTTCCTCCAATCCTGATGCCCTGTTCTTCTTCATATAGTCCATCTTCTTGGATTATTACCCCAGCATGCAGATTGAATAAGTATGGTGAGAGGATACAACCCTAACACACACCTTTCCTGACTTTAAACCACACAGCATCCTCTCGTTCAGTTCGAATGACTGCCTCTTGGTCTATGTACAGGTTCCTCATGAGCACAATTAAGTGTTCTAGAATTCCCATTTTTCACAATGTTATCCATAATTTGTCATGATCCACACAGTCAAATGCCTTAGCATAGTGAATAAAACAAAGGTAAACATCCTTCTGGTATTCTCTGCTTTCAGCCATGATTCATCTGACATCAGCAATGATATCCCTCATTCCACGTCTTCTTTGGAATCCAGCTTGAATTTCTGGCAGTTCCCTGTCAATGTGCTTCTCCAACCACTTTTGAATGATATTCAGTGAAATGTTACTTGCGTGTGATATTAATGATATTGTTTGATAATTTCCGCATTCAGTTGTATCACCTCTGCTACTACTACTAGACAACAATATATCAGTTAAAAGTCATTGCAAAGTATTCTAATTTGTCTTAATATAAGCAATTTATAAGTTTCAGGCAAAGATGATTTCAAACTGTAATCTCTGTATAGTAGGTCCCAATCTGCCTTTTTTCCCCCCCTTACAGAGGAGTGATTGTGTTCTTTTCTTCTCTGGAGCAACTTGAGCTTTCTGCCTCTGCTATACTGTCAGTACAGAAGGAACAATGACATGGTAGACAGGTAACAAGTCAGACAGGAAAACAAAAGGGCACATAAGTTAACTACAATAACAACAATAACAACAAATATTCAAAAGTGTCTGTCTTCTTTCCATGATATCAAAGCCACAAAGAATACTGCTTTCGGCTCTGTGAGAAAACCGCATGTGTAACCATAAAATTCAGGCTGTTATCAGTCAAATAAATCTCTTTCATCAGCTTTCTTAGAAACATGCTGCAAACCTAAGGATCCAATTTACTTCCTTGAAGTGACTGAATGCTTTATTCTCTCATTTTGACAATGACATAAGAATTTCCCAGGTGAACAAGCCCTCCTATTAAAACTTGCTGTCTTACCAGATCTACGCTTGAAGAAAGGAACGATGCAAGCTTTGTGACAGTGAAGAAATGTGAATAAATTTTGGCTTAGACCTCAAGGAAAGAAACTTTGTTTTTATGCACAACTCCTTTCCATTTGCAATAATTGTGCTTTTAGATTTGCATTTGAGCAGGCAGATGGAGACTGGATTCTAGGGAACCATTTGTCAAGAAGCCTAGATAGAAAGTGGTTAATATTTAGACAAGTTCAAATTCTGTGTCTTGACTTTTAATTTTTAAAATTAGATTGTCATAACATTTAGTATTCATACATAATAGGGCTGTTGGGATGATTGGGTTAATAATTTAATGGGCTTTGAGATCCTTGATTAAAAGGTATGATGGAAGAAAAAGTAATGAGCACAATTACAGTTATCAAACAGGAAGAATCCCAATTTTCTTCTATGCAATAAATCTACAATGTGGACCAAATTTTCTAAAGAAGGTGTAATGGGTATGCTTACCAAATTTCATGTACATGCGTTATACCCTCAGAAGCATATAATTGTGTATGCAAAGTGGATAATTGCATACAAAACTGCTCATTTGTGTGTGCAATTACCCATTTTATTCACACAAATGCTTGTTTGAAAATCTGGCCCTAAAACTCTAGCAGTAGAGGAAAAATCAGCTTGCACACATGGTTTCTGAAACAGAAATTATGGCCCGCCTTGACTATATAACTGCTGTCAAGTATTTAAGCTGTCTTCTTTTCAGAGTTGACTCAGAATGTATTTCCAGACTGCATAACAACACAGTAGTATGACAGATATTTTTTAAAGATAAACATAGAAACTTTTTTATCCAGCTGCCACTGAAGATGCTGATATAGCTTCTAACACTAGCAGCCAGTGATGAGGGCTGTGTAATCACTGCTGGGTATAAGAGGCTATTGTAGGTAGAAGAAAACGGAATCATGTTTGATCAAAATTGTGAAGCATTACATTTTAAAGATCCCCACTTTTCCATGGTATGGGATGACTGGAAATAGCCAGTTAAAGTATTGGTCTATTTAAAGATAGGCTGCCTTTTCTTTGTTGACTAAAAACTGCCATTTATATAACTCTGAGATTTTTTTCAATATCCAGACCATCTATGACCTAAGTAGCCTCTGTAGTATACAGGGGCCAATGTAAAAAGTCTCACAGAAAATTAGAAAATCAGAGTGGTGCGAGTGGAGGTGGTGTGCTTTAAAAATTTGCTTATAAGCTTAGGACTTGAATTTAGGCCATTATTTCTTTCAATAGAAGAATTTATTGTTATGGAAGGCAATCCCCCAAATTCCAATTTCAGGCCTGGAGACAGACCTGGTTATGTCTCCTTCGGAGACCTCTGGCTATACTTCTATCTCCCTGTCGTCAACTCTGTAGTGGCTTCCCCTTCTTCTCCTCAATGACACCACACTTACTTTCTACCAAAACAGTCTTTCATTAGGATATTTCAAACTTCCCACAGTGTTTCTTTTCACAGTTTTCTTTTTTGCTTCCTGTATGAGCTCAGTCCATGTCAACCTCCCTGCTCCTTTCATCTAGTTTTCTCTCTTTTAATTTGATGACTTTTACCAGGAAATCCCTATTATTCCAAATCTGACAAGCATTCTTCATTTTCAAGATGACATGTCACTAAACTTCTCCAGATTAAATAGAAGTAAATTGAGAACCACCTCCCTCCACAACCAGGCTGCCTAAACTAGTGAGGAAAAACTTTTTCTCACAGAAATCACAATCATTACAAGTGGTGCATCCTGTATTACCATAGATTCTTGCCACTGATGGGTTTATCACATTTTAAGTTGTATGTATAAAAAGGTTCAATTTTTGTTGTTTTAATGCAAACTCTTGTGGAGGTAGGGCTGTGGGGAGATAGGATGACTTCACATCATTTGTTGCAGTGAGAATATTACCTGTCTCAGGAAAATACTCTTTTTTTATTTCAAAGTCCCTTTATCATTTACAATGAGTTTCTAAATACATCCTTGCATTCGCTCTCCCAACAACTCAACTGGAGGGTAGATGTGGTAATATTAGTATCACTTGTAGAGATGAGTAAACTGAGCCTCAGCAAGGTTCTTGCTTGACTAAAATAACATGGCTAATTAATGGTGGGGCCATGACTCTAATCCAGATTTTGTAAGCTGCAGAGCCAGGTTCTTTTTCCTCCACAGTGCTGCCAACTTTTAAATAATTGAGTATACACAGAATGAATAATGGACACTAGCATATTCTTACCCTCTATCAGAATCATCACAAATCCTTGAAAAATAAAATTTCTAAAGCCAAGGGAATATCTTGAAATGAACTAATGTTCAGCCTTTAAAAGGAGAAGCTTTATCCAAAAATGATACCACTTGCCAATATTTGCTAAGGACTTTTTTGCAAGCAGAAATCTGAACATAATTTCTATAGGTTCTCTTACTCTCAAGTATCAATCTTTTTCAAAGTCAGAGCCTAGACCTCAAGCTACTTTACAACTAATATTAAACGAGGCAGGAAGTCACATGCTCAGTCAGTGTTTTAACAGAGTAAAGAGGGAGAAAATGTGCTTCTAACCTGGTAACTTCAACTGTAGTTGAAGTAGTCTCTACAGATATGATAAGAAAAATTATTCCTGAGGAAATACAAAATCTGTTAACCCATCAATGTAAGAGAAATCAGTAGTGGATGTGAATGTCATGAGTTAGGTGCCATTTTCAAGTTTGAGACACAATTTCTATGGGAATGTAGACAAAACACCAACACATGAGTGCAAAATAAAGCTACTTAACATCTACAGAATATCCTTTAATGGTGTTTAAGCACAGAGGTTTTAATGATCATAATACTTAGATGATATTTTCCTGATTTAGAATGTAATGCTTATTATAGAGTTGACTAGTTTACATCCTGCCAATAGATTTATAGGAAATTAGTATTTAGATAGGAAATCAACACAGTTTTAGCATACCAATTACAATTAAGAAGAATAAATTGGCCAAGTCTAATTTTTTTTAAATGCCAACAGAAATACTTTAAAAAATTTGCATAGAGTTTTCACCCAGATTCTTTATGTAAACATTCGTGCATTTCCCAGTGGGCGTTAAGATAAATTGTGACAGCATGCAATATTTTCTTAATGGCACTTTGAAAATTTTCAGATTTCAAGAGAACATCTTTTTAAAGGAATAAACATTTATGAAAGGAAAAGTATCATTCAAATATTGTCATATCTATATTCAAATTTTTTGACTTAAAATCATGTTTTTTGAAAAAGGCAAGGTACAGATAAATACATGCATTTAAATAATAAGTAACTATATATGCAACAGCAGGCTATATACATATTGGAGCCCTGATGGTGGGGTGGTTAAGAGATTGGCTGCTAACCAAAAGGTTGGCAGTTCAGATCCACCAGCTACTTCTCAGAAACCATACAGGGCAGTTCTGCTCTGCTCTATAAGGTTGCTGTGAGTCAGATCGACTCCATAGCAAAGGGTTTGGTTTTGGGTTTATATATAGATATAGATGAGAGAGAGAGAGAGAGAGATACCAAGATTGTTATACTAATCTGAGATTTGGTGAAAAATGATCTAAGCCCAATGTCAGAGACTAATTTGTAAACAAAAATAATATTAAATATATATATTGCATAATTATGTCACATTACAAGATAAAAAAAAAAACCATTGCCATCGAGTTGATTCTGACTCACAGCAACCATATAGGATAGAGTATAACTGTCCCATAGGGTTTCCAAGGAGTGGCTGGTGGATTCAAACGGCCGACCTATTGTTTAGCAGCCAAACTCTAACCACTATGCCACTGAGGTTTCCCATTACAACATAGACCCCTTGAAATAGTTGCAGACTGTTAAGTTTGTTTCTTTTGTTGTTGTTGTTGGCTGCCCTTCAGTTAATTCTGACTCAAAAGGACTCCATAGACAGATCACCAGGTCTTTCTCCCATGGAGCCCTAGGGTAGGTTTGAACTGCCAATGTTATACAAATATAATTATTGACCATGATAAAAGTAGTTGAAGATAACGCCAATTGTTGCTGAAGAAAATAATCATGAGAGGTCACTGAAATGTTCTTTTATTAATTCTCCTTGGGTAGTTAAAGGAACTGATGGTACTGAAGGAAGAAGTCCAAACTGCTCTGAAGGCACTGGCAAAAAACAAAGCTCCAGGAATTAATGGAATATCAAATGAGATGTTTCAACAAACAGACGCAGTGCTGGAGGTGCTCACTAGTCTATGCCAAGAAATATGGAAGACAGCTTCCTGGCCAACCGACTGGAAGAGATCCATATTTATGCTTATTTACAAGGAAGCTGATCCAACTGAATGTGGAAATTATAGAACAATATCATTAATATCATAAGCAAGCAAAATATTGCTGAAGATCATTCAAAAACAGCTGCAGCAGTATATCGACAGGGAACTGCCAGAAATTCAGGCCAGTTTCAGAAGAGGACATGGAGCCAGAGATATCGTTGTTGATGTCAGATGGATCTTGGCTGAAAGCAGAGGATACCAGAAGGATGTTTACCTGTGTTTTATTGACTATGCAAAGGCATTCGACTGTGTGGATCATAACAAATTATGGATAACATTGTGAAGAATGAGAATTCCAGAACACTTAATTGTGCTCATGAGGAAACTTCACATAGATCAAGAGGCAGTTGTTTGGACAGAACAAGGGGATACTGACTGGCTTAAAGTCAGGAAAGGTGTGCTTCAAGGTTGTATTCTTTCACCATACCTATTTAATCTGTATGCTGAACAAATAATCCGAGAAGCTGGACTGTATGAAGAAGAACAGGGCATCAGGATTGGAGGAAGACTCATTAACAACCTGTGTTATGCAGATGACACAACCTTACTTGCCGAAAGTGAAGAGGACTTGAAGCACTTACTAATGAAGATTAAAGACCACAGCCTTCAGTATGGATTACATCTCAACATAAAGAAAACAAAAATCCTCACAACTGGACCAATGAGCAACATCATGATAAATGGAGAAAAGATTGAAGTTGTCAAGGATTTCATTTTACTTGGATCCACAATCAACAGCCATGGAAGCAGCAGTCAAGAAATCAGAAGACGTGTTGCATTGGGTAAATCTGCTGCAAAGGACCTCTTTAAAGTGTTGCGGAACAAAGATGTCACCTTGAAGACTAAGGTGCGCCTAATCCAAGCCATGGTATTTTCAATCACATGATATGCATGTGAAAGTTGGATAATGAATAAAGAAGACCAAAGAAGAATTGATGCCTTTCAATTGTGGTGTTGGCAAAGAATATTGAATATACTGTGGACTGCCAAAAGAACAAATCTGTCTCAGAAGAAATACAGTCAGAATGCTCCTTAGAAGCAAGGATAGCAAGACTGTGTCTTACATACTTTGGACATGTTGTCAGGAGGGATCAGTCCCTGGAGGAGGACATTATGCTTGGCAAAGTACAGGGTCAGTGGAAAAGAGGAAGACCCACAACAAGGTGGATTGACACAGTGGCTGCAACAATGAGCTCAAGCATAACAACAATTATAAGGATGGGGCATGACTGGACAGTGTTTCGTCCTGTTGTGAATAGGGTCGCTATGAGTCAGAATCGACTCGACAGCACCTAACAACAACAACAGTTAAAGTAAGAAGCCCCATATCAACTATAAGTCAGAATGGGATAGCAGTTGAAAAAGAAAATTGAAGCCACGTCCAGTGGTTCTGTTGAAATTGAAATCAGGAGTGCCTTAACTTAGTTATGAAGGACACATATAATAATATGGCTAGGATTCATTTCTGTTCTTTCCATCTCCATGACTATAGACAGCAGTACTTATACCAATAAATTTGGACTCTGAGTGAAAAAGGAGGAGGATGATCAATGCAAATTTATTCCTACAACCAAAAACACAGCTCAAAGCACACATCTTACTGATGGTTCAGAAGCATTTCTTTATACACAAAGCATTGCATTATTGTTTGAATAAACAGAAATATAGGAAGCCTACAGAAAAGCACACCATCACAAAGATGAAAAACAGAAGGATTTTTGCAAGCTTAGGAAATTTTTAGTGTTTTTATTAAATATAATTGGAATTGCTTTGTAAATATGAGATTACAAAAGTCATAGAGAAGATTGATGGGGTGAAAGTGAAAGCTACAATTTAGCTCTTGTCATCTTTCATATGTGTTTTGTATAGTGAATGTGAGGGATTTGGTTTCTAGCAAAATGGCTTAAAATGAGAACGTATGGGCTTTTATCTAGATTTGGGCGGTGGCGGTGGAGCTGTTAGTAACAAGGGTGGAGCCTAAACAAAAGAACACAAGAGAGCCCCTAAAGCCCCTGTCGCATTTCACCAACTGTGGTTACGGAACTGTTACTGGTTTCATCACATCATCATGTGTTCACATGTGATAAAAAGATATCTTTCGAGTATCAGTTAAACAGCAAATTTCCCCTGACCCTGTCAACATTCCCTTCTCACTCTTTCTTGCCCTTCACGCATATACATTGAGCACACACAAAAAAAGACCTTCAAAACTGAGGAGTAGTAGTGTCCCAGGCTGAGCTGTCAGTATGCTTTCCGAATTTGGCAGTGATACCTGTTTTCAAAGATTCCTGGTCTCTGAATGTATTTATTCAGCATAATCTATATTCAAAAACCCATGAATTATTTTCTCAGAGTATGTAACCTACCCCATATTTAATCAATTTATTTCACTTATTACAACCCAGGATTTTGAGATTCTGTTAAATCACTTTTAATTATTCCCTAGTACTTAGACAGTTACCATTCTTCACTATTTTGCTCCCAATACCCTTCTAACCACTTTGTATTCTTACATAAGCTACTCTCATAGACACCAAGAAGTTTGAATTACATTTGTTTTATACGCACGCGTGCACACACACACATACACACATAAACAAATCAAACCCATTGCCGTTGAGTCTATTCTAACTCATACCAACCCTATAGGACAGCTGCCCCATAGGGTTTGTAAGGAGCAGCTGGTGGATTCGAACTGCCAACATTTTGGTTAGCAGCTGAGCTTTTAACCACTGTGCTACCTGGGCTACACACACACACACACACACACACATGCAAATATTTGTATAAAAAATCCATTGCCATAGAGTCAATTCCGACTCACAGTGACCCTACAGGAAAGAGTAGAACGGCCCCATAGGGTTTCCAAGGCTATAATCTTTATGGAAGCAGACTGCCACATCTTTCTCCTGTGGAGCAGCTGGTGGGTTCGAACCAGGCAACCTTTCGGTTACCAGCCGAGCGCTTAACCACTGTGCCACCAGGTTTCCTTAATTACGTTCTAGGAAGTATAAAAAAGAGAGAGAAAGCGCAGTCTAAGAAATCCATTATCCAAATATTTGGAGTTCCAGAAAAAGAGAAGAGAGAGAACTCACAGTAGGAAATAATTCTATAACATTTTCAAGAGCTGAATGACTTGAGTCCTTCCCTGAATGCCCTGATGAACAGATAAAAATCAATCACACAAAGTAGGGTACTATCAAATTTCAGAATACTGTTCCCTAGAATTCCGAAATCATTTTTTTTAGAATTCTACAAGCTTCCCCAGAGAAAAAGGAGAGTTCACAAGCAAGGGATCAGGAATAAAACAACTTTGAAGTTATCAAGGAAGACACTGAAAAAGCAAAAAAAAAAAAAAAAAGATAGCTTAGTTTTTTTCTTATGGCAGAGGAAAGGATCCTAAGAAAAAGTAGAAGTGTGAGGGGCATTTTAAGGCCTAGGATCAGAACAGGTCTATCATCTGCTACATTCTATTGGCTAGATTCAATAACAAGGCTAGCCCAGATTCAAGGGGTGGGAAAAATCAACTCTTACTTATTGATGGAAGGAGCTGTAAAGTCACATTGCTCAGGGCATGGATACCAAGAAAAGTGGAGAGTTGTGTCATTGTTACAATCACTCAGCCACAAGCATATTCTGATAAAATAGGATCTCAAAGATTCAAGTGTCACTCAGAATTGGAGTTTCATAATTTGCACACTATCTGAACTCCACTGAAACAGGCTTTGAAATGGAGGACCAGGACATACACGCCCCAGATATCTGCATGCCTTTTTCACGTAATTCATTTAGCTTCTGCTTAAACTTCATCTCTTTTGAGAGGCCTTTCCTAACCACCCTCTACCTTAACTAAAACTGTAGACCCTCTTCACTCTCTATCCTCTTACCCTGGTTTTACCTTTCTTCGTAGCACTTATGATAAACTACTTATTTGCTTATTATGTCTCCTCACGCTAGAATGTAAGCTCCTTGAGTCCAAGAATTTTATCCCTCACGTTCATTGCTGAATCTCCATCATCTGGAACACAATCTGCCAGAGTAAATGCTCAATAAGTATTTGTTGAATGAATGTCTTAATATAGCAGGACTAATTTTTTTTTATTAGAGTCGGCAGTTCAAATCCACCAGGCACTCCTTGGAAACTCTATGGGGCAGTTCTACTCTGTCCTATAGGGTCACTATGAGTCGGAATCGACTCGACGGCACTGGGTATTAGGGTCCCACAGAACCTGCCCTAAGAGCTAGGCATATAAAACTACAAAGCCTATTGGTAGCTATACTTTGTTCTGACTTGGGCCCTGGAATGCAATCAAGCCATATCTGTTTCTGCTTTCACTTGCTCCAGTATCAACAATTTTCATCTACTGATCTTGTTGTGACCTGTTTTCATCATGAAACAATGTCATCATAAAGCATCCTAGTTTAACCTTTATCCATAGCTAAACGCTTAATTTTATCTAACTGCAAATCTGTGCTGTTCTCCATTTGTCTTTGTAACAATGTTTCTTGCAGTAGAAAAGTGATTCGGAGTGGTGAAAAGATATTACTTTGACCTGCGTTCAAAGCCCATTTCTGGTTGGTTGTGACTGTGGAAGTATTACTTAGCCTACTGAAACTCACTTTTCTCAAACCTGTAAGATAAACAATAATACCTACTACATGTAAACTCAAAGCAATCTTCTTAACAGAAACCCTAGTTCAAAGAAGTGGATCACAGGGAGCCATGTTTGAACTACATGATCCATCCTTAACCACATTCGATTGTCCCACATCCAACCCAAGCTGAACCAATTGATTTCTCTCTCCATCTCATCCCCATCCTTGAAATTGGGAATGAAGTTTATGGACTTGAGAGCTGTGGACTGAGTCTTTTTCTTCCACAGAGATTGAGAAATTAAGTAACAAAGAACTACTATGAGGAGCAAGAAGAATAGACTCTCAGAAAAATATCAGGGTAAGATATGGAGCGAAAGTTCTCCCTGATTTCCTGACAGCTTCCAATTTTCTTATTCCAAATCTTATCTGAGGCCATTCCACTCTTGCCTTTGGGTGCAATGAAACATTCCTGCATACTGATAATAAATGCCCTTTTTCTTTGCTAATCTAGTTCAAGTTTGTTTCACTTATTTGCAACCAACAAACCAGTACAACTACTCTGAGACTATTGCAAATATTAAGAGATAAATCCTGAAAAATGCTTAGCAAGTTTTATGTCAATTATTATTATTTAACTTCACGGAACTATACCTGACCTTAACCCTAATCTGCCAGTTGTTCCTTCTTGTGTCCCCTTTGATCTTGTGTATTGCTGACTTAGGTGAGAATACTGGACAGGTATTGCACTGAACCACAGGAAGATCTCTATAATAATAATTATATATGTGTGTATATGTATATATATATATATATATATACTGATCTTTCTCTATCAATCCATGCACTTTTTAAGATGACTTGCTTGCTTTTTTTTCGAGAGGTAGCTCTGAGATAGATTACATCTATTCCCACTCCCTAGAGACATTGTTCTTATCCTTATAGCAGTCAGACTGGATTGAACATCACCTCTGTTATTTGCTTGTCGTGTGGACATGGAAAAAATACTTAACCCATCTTACCTCTGCTTTTTCTTCTGTAAAATGGATTTAATGATAAAAAAATACTCACTAAATAAATTGTTGTGAGGCTTCGATGACTTAACATGCAAAAAGCATTTTTGAACAACTCTTTTATTATTGAACCTAGTTTAATCCTAGAATACCCTGAGCCCTTTTAAGTCAAGATACTCATGAACAGACTTAAGAACCTGTTTCAAATTCACTTTATAATTTGTTGATTGTATTAACTTAAATTCACAGGTATAAACATACCCATGCTGATTATTGCTATTATATTCCCTTAGTGCTTATGTAGATATTTTGTTGTTTTGCACTGCCTGCTAGATTTATATTTAGAATATTCTCACAATAAAACATCTCTCTTTAACTATACTATAAATTACTGAAGGGCAGGGTTTTTATCTGAGTTATATGTTTCCTCTCACAACTGTTGTTAACTATGTTCTATACTTGGTTCACAAATATTTTCTGACTGTTCACTTAATTTAAAGAAGTAATAAAATTATTATTTTGAAATATTATATAATTTAGATTTCATCGTCCCTATGTCACTGTGATGTCTTGATACTGTACCAACAGTGAAAGAATCAGGCATTGTGATATATAGATCTGTTTGTTTATTTAGGGTGTTCTTAGTTTTTGTAAATACCACCTCAGAGATTTTTTCCTGCTTCTCATTGTGGTGTTCTTTTAATTGGACTGGGATTTTATTGTATGTAATTAAAACTGCCATACTAGAAACAAAATTCCTTAGAGGTTAGATCAGACTGACAGGGAAATGTACCCCATGGGGTTCCTGGTCCCTTAAATACAGATTTTCCTAGAAGATGTAATCTTTAGTTATATATGTATCCCAACTAAATATTTTCTTTTAAAACCACAACTTTTTTTTTAAACCTAAAAGCTGCAGGCTCAGTGTCAGGTCCCACAGTAGCTTATAGCTTTTTGTTCTGAAGGGATTTACAGTTAATTTAGTTATTAGATCCCTACAGATGTGGCCTAATAATATGTTGATTAAGTGTTTCTGCCCTGATAGAAGTGGTTAGTGCTTTGAAGACTATTTGCTCTGTTGAGCTGTTTCATAAATTCTTATATTTCTACTCTCCTAGTGAAATTATGGCTCAGTTTAAAGGGACATCAGCAAACATAAAAAAAATTAGCTTTTTCACGTATTAATTTCAAATATTTGGATTTATACATAAATCTTATTCTATGTGAAGATTATTTTTGGATTACTTAAGAGTAATAGTTTATAGTGTTATATGCTATTTTGGTCTCCTAATCATTATTAACCCACTTCAATTTGTAGATAATTTTAAAATAATTGTTCTTATATGACATGCAACAGGGAGGAGTTTCATATGGCAAGCAATAACCTTAATTACCATTTAGTTGAAGTCCAACCTATTCACTCAGAATTGTACCTTAGCTGCTTTTTCTATGCCGAGCCCAGGTGTTCAGGGCTATATTTTTTTCTAACCATCTGGCATTTAAATACCATAAATAATGTAATAATGTTATCTGATATATTACTCTAAATAAAATCATTGCAACAGCTTTCTAATACATCCTGGATCTCTACCATCATTTATGTACTTTTCCCATGGATTTTAATTTGTAGGTTTGATCTATAAGCTCTAGGCATAACAAGAAAGTGATTCAAGGGAGTTCTTTGGATGTACAGGGCATTTGAATAACATTCACCTGTGTACTATAAAGTATTCTGGAAAGCTCATTTCCATCTTGTATGGCATCTTGTATGGCCATATTTCTGAAAGACTAGTCATATCTTTTGGTGTCAGATGTTTATGTAATACAGTGGAGAAATATAAATACTTATTTTATGGGTGGTGGATGTAAATTGAAAATTTTCTGGAAGACAATTTAGCAATGTTCATTATGACTCTTAATTCATCTAAGAATTTATACTTAGAAAATGCCATATTTTTACACAAATAAAAAATATCTGTTGCTGTCCAGTCAATTCCAACTCATAGTGACCCTATAGGACAGACAGGGTTTCCTTTACACAAATATTGAGTATTTATAAAAGGGATAAATATTCATTGTGGAATATTTAAAAGAAAAACCATTGCCATCCAGTTGATTTCAACACATAGTGACTCTATAGGGCAGAGTAGAACTGCCCCATAAGATTTCCAAAGAGTGCCTGGCGGATTTAAACTGTTGACCTTTTTGGTTAGCAGCCCGTAGCTCTTAACCACTATGCCACCAGGGTTTCCTGTGGAATATTAAACCCGCAAACCAAATCCATTGCCATCAAGTTGATTCCAACTCATAATGACCCTATAGGACAGAGTAGAACTGCTCCCATAGAGTTTTCAAGGAGCACCTGGTGGATTCGAACTGCCAACCTTTTGGTTAGCAGCCGTAGCTCTTAACCTCTACGCCACTAAACCCAAAGAAACCCAGTGCCTATGAGTCGATTCCGACTCATAGCGACCCTATAGGACAGAGTAGAACTGCCCCATAGGGTCACTAGTAAAGTATAAATAAGCAAAAAGAAGAAAAAAATGTACACCAAATTTGAGGTAATCATTATTGGCTTGTTATTATATAGCCTGCCAACATTTGAATATTACCAAATATTTTACTTCTGTAAACATTGAATAATATCTTTGCATAAAGTCTGTTATATATCCACTATTACACAAATAACACATGACCTTCCTCTCAAGGTATTTTCTTAAGTGTGCTATGCTAAATTTTTACAGCTACATATGGAAGAGGACTGGCATGGCAGTGATTGTGAGGGTGCCTCACAGGCGACGGGGAGTGGAGAGCGCAGCCTGCAAACAAATGCAGAGGGCACACGTTATTTGCATAAAAATACAGTAAGTGTGGATATGTAACAAACTTTATACAAGGGCATTATTCAATGTTGTTTACAGAAGTAAAAATACGGAAATAGTTCAAGTGTTGGGAGACCATATAATAGCAAGCCAATAGTGCATTACCTCTGGTATCCAGGATTTGGGGTAAATTTTATTTTCTTCTTTTTGCTTATTTTACTAATATTTCACAAGGAATATTTTTTTTTATAATTATAAGTGGAAATATTCACTCAAATTCACACTGCCATAGCTTTTCTTGATTACTGTATTTTTATCCACTAACACACACCTTCTGTGTTTGTTTGGCACAGAGGGAGCTCTGTGAGTTATTTTCGTAAGCACTGCTATGCCAATTGTTTTTTTTACTCATTGTTGTAAAAAAGAGTAGCATAGCATGCTACCTCACAGGGGGATGGTGCAGTTGGCAAACAAACATAAAAGGTGTGCGTTACTTGCATAAAAATATGGTACTGGTTGTAATGCCCTTGGCATGTTGGTATTCCGTAAGTAACAATACTGGATGGTGCAAACAGCTAATGCACTAGGCTTCTCACGGAAAGGTTCCTGGTTCCAGAGGTGTCTTGGAAGAAAGGTCTGATGATCTACTTCCCAAAACTCAGCCATTGAAAACTCTATGGATCATAGTCCCACTCTGACACACGTGGGATAACCATGAGCCAGAATTGACTCTATGGCAAATGGATGGTGGTTAAGCCCTAATTTCTAATACTTAACTCACAATGATGTGTGTGTGTGTGTGTGTGCACGCATGCACGCATGTAACCTTAATTAAGTCCTATAGCATTCCTGAGCCTTATTACCTGATCAATAAAATTGGGTTAATAAGAACTTATATGCCTATATGCAAGTGCCTAAACCAGCTGATATCTTGAGGTCCCTGATAGTTGTTAAGATCTTGGATCATAGGAAATCATGAGAAAAAAAAAACAAAACACAATTCATAGAATTCAAGGAAAAGGTCATTAGCCTTAATATATAAAACAACCCAAAAAATGTAAGTCACCACTCACCATTTAAAAACATTGTTTCATCAGTCCCAGCAGCTTATTTACCATGAAGCAAGTTTACACTGGAAATGGCCCTAGTAGTAATGTGTTCACATAGTTACACATATTTGTTAAATTTGAACACATAGAATATTTTATACTATAACCTATTATAATCACTATCCTTTTTCATTTCAACTTTTCTTCCTTCACATGTCCCCTCCTGCCAGGTGGTACTAGAGTGGCTGGCATTTTGAGGATACAACCAAGGGGAAGTTGAGTTGGGGATATGTATGCCGTTTTAACAATACTGTGGAAAGAGAATTTGAAATGTTTCAGTAAAACAAATGAGAAATTACATACTCTAGATTCAGGCATACATAAAAGCTATTTTTTCATTCTTATCTTAAAATTTATAAAGAACTGAGAGAAAATTGAAATGAAAATATTGTGTTATAAAAACAATAAAATACAGTGATGAAATAATAAAAACTATTCTGACATCAAGAAGCGAATCATTAAAAAAAAATCATATCCAACCAAAGCAGTAATTCATTAAGAAGAAGGAATAAACTTTAAATAAAAATAATGAATAGGTCCTTGGAATTTTTGATAACTCAATTAGAGAAGAATGAGTCATTTGACCACAATGAAAAAAATATTTTAATCTCTTGCTGATTTGACACGAGTTACCGACATTGATAAAAGTTAACATAAAACTCAAAATTTATCAGTATAACAAGGACACTGGTGATAAACTCGATAATGAGTGTCGTCAATTCTAAAATTACTTGGAGTTGTCACTTCACAAGAAAACTTGAAATGCCCTTGAAATCTTACATCTTACATACAAAGAAAAAAATTGATAGAGGTTTCCCAAATTTGACGACAATCCTAAAATTTATATGGCATTGCCAATAATGGGTTACGTAGTTGAAAGAAACTTTTCTAAATTATCAAAATTTTTTAAATAGTGAATAACCATATTATAAAGACTGATTTATCTTCTTATTCTCTCTATAGAAAATATTATAAAACCATTTTCGTATATGGAGAAGATACATGATTTTGCAGCCATAAAAGTAGGAAAAAAAGTATTATATAGGTGTCAGAGAGTTAATTAATAAAAATATATTCTACATCTTTTTTCTGAATTTTGTGATATTTGTCAGCTTTTTAGAATGTGTAAATTGTTATAACTTCTTTTCTCATTATGATTAAATATGAACCTTTTAATTAATTTTATATTTGTAATTGATACTATTTTTCTTAAAAAAGATCTCAAAAATTATTTAAGATTCAGATCAGGCTATTTTATTTTCTGTCAGGAATTCTTCACATTGAAATAGAAGAATGTAGAAAATCTATGATCAACTCAAGTTGTTTACTAGACCAGGCTAAAAAAAATAGATATTAAAAAAAAATAGAATCACCTACTACGTCAGTGATCTGCACCTTATGTATTGGCAATTCTCTAAAGAAACAGTAAAGAAAAACTGTTGGAGTTGTTGATGTATCTTTGAACCTGAAACACCAAAACAAAAAATTAACATAACAAGTCCTATAGCTCTTATATTTTTCACTTTAGAATGGTCAAGGCTATGTAGAATGGAAAGTTGTTTAAAATTGGGGAGTTATTTTACAATGAATTACGCATCAAATAGGGAGTGTGACAGAAGTGTGAATGCTAAGAAATGTCATGGTAACAGGTACAGGAGATTGTGCTACATGTTAATAAAAATAAAGGTTTTGACTGTTCATTAAAATTGATTGAGGAGGAGGGGCCAAGATGAAGAAATAGATGCTTCCTGTCATCCTTCTTACAACAAAGATCCCCAAAAAACAAGTGAATAAGACATATATAACAATCTAGGAACCCTAATCACCAAAGACAAAGTGGAAGAATCCGACTGAGCAGCAGGTAGAAAGAGAGACAGTTCAAAAGAAACAGAAATGGGTGCTTACAGATCATGGGATTGCCAGTGCCCTGCTAGTTGAGCCTGCACAACACACACGGGCTGAGGCAAATAGCAACATCCCAAGCTTAGGCCCACCACATCTGGTGCAGTCAAGCAGCAG
Source organism: Loxodonta africana (assembly GCF_030014295.1). NCBI lineage: Eukaryota > Metazoa > Chordata > Mammalia > Proboscidea > Elephantidae > Loxodonta > Loxodonta africana. Next base: position 118,622,125 of record NC_087369.1, on the reverse strand, counting down.
CTAATCTGCATGCACTTCCAGAACCAAACAGGAGTGACACCAGACCTTTGAAAGTTCAACGCAAGCTCCCAACCTACTGTGCACACTGACAGAATAATCCTTCTCCCCCGAAGCTTCACAGCAAAGCCGCCCTTTCCCCTCATCTATCCTCCAACTCATTCCTACACCAGTCCTGCAGCATTCAAGAGCACCACATCCCCTAAGGCAGGAACTCAGGACAAGTTGGCAGGTCCTGCCCCTTTCCCCAAACACTGGCATAATGGGTCCATAGACTTGCAGCACCCTTTACCCCCACCTAGTTCCTGTGGGCCAGTTCAGCACTGCATGCCCACATTAGCATAAAACAACAGGGCATACACGTGAAGCCCATGTTCACCTGCAGCAGCCAAGGGGGAACAGCAGATTTATGACATTCCACAGCACGCTAACCCCTAAGACGAGGCCTCACCTACACACAGTGTGGACCTGACGGCTGACGGTACCACCCACTCCACCTAGCCACACCTGACAGGGGTCTGAGTATTACTGGTGCCTCCCAATCCCTCCAGCCAATGGCACCAGGCACCCAAGGACAGGCTGCATTACCCTCCCCACTACATGCTGTAGGGAACAGGGACATGCCCTCTATCCAGACCCCCAGGAGCAGCTGTTAGCCCCCTACTTTGCCCTGCAAATCACCTCCCACTGCAACCAGAGACCTGTGGCTGCCCTGAACACCCCCATGCAACTCCTCCTGGCCAGGATTGTAGGTGACAGTGAAAAGAAAGACTCCTGGGCTCATATACCTAGTAGCTGCTCTGACCACCTGGAGACAGGACGTGAGAGCTTAAACGAAGCCAAAAACCAAAGTAGCTCACATGCCAAGCCTATTTGGGCATATAAAAACAAAACAAAACAAAGATCTAGGACACAGTAAACAAAGCTACAGTAAATAAATAAATATAATAACATTGATCCCTTGGAGACAACAGTCAATATCAAATCACATAAAGAAGCAGGGCAAGATGGCTGCAGAAAGCAACCAAAATAAAGAACCAGAAAACTTTCTGAAGGCAGATAAGGCAATGAAACTACCTGATAAAGAATTCAAAAGATTAATATACAGAGCTCTCCAAGAGATCAGGAAGGGGGTCAGGTAAAACTCAGACCAAGCCAAGGAACACACAGACAAAGCAATAGAAGGAGTCAGGAAAATAATACAAGAACGAAACAACAGAATAAAGTAGCTGCTAGAAACCTTACAAAGACAGCAATGAGAAATCCAAAAGATTAACAATAAAATTTCAGAATTAGACAACTCAATAGAAGGTCATAGGAGCAGAATTGAGACAATGAAAGTCAGAATTAGTGAGATTGAAGATAAATCCCTTGACATCAATGTGTTTGAGGAAAAATCAGAAAAAAGAATTTTAAAAAAATGAAGAAAGCCTAACAATTATGCAGGGATGCTACCAAGGGGAAAAACCTACAAGTGCCCAGAGTACCAGAACAGGGGTGGGAAAACAGAAAACACAGAGAGAACTGTTGAAGATTTTCTGTCAGAAAACTTCTCTAACATCATGAAATATGAGAAGATATCTATCCAAGAAGTTCAGTGAACCGCATACAGGGTAGACCCCAAAAGAAAGTCACCAAGACACATCATAATCAAACTTGCCAAAACCAAAGACAAAGAAAGAATCTTTACAGTGGTTAGGTATAAACAAAAAGTCACCTACAAAAGACAACCAATAAGACTAAGCTCTGACTACTCAGCAGAAACCATCAGGCAAGAAGGCAATGGGATGACATATATAAAAACTTGAAAGAAAAAAATTGCCAATCAAAAATTAGATATTCAGGAAATTTGTCTCTCAAATATGATGGTGAAATTATGTCATTTCCAGATAAACAGAAATTAAGGGAATTTGTAAAAACCAGACCAAAATTACAAGAAGCATTAGGGAGAGCTCCAGGTAGAGAAATAACAACATCAGACAAAAGTCCAAGACTAGAAAAAAAAAAAAAAAAAAAGACTAGGGCACAGGAAAAATCAACCAGTAAACAACCCAGGTAGGGAATTCCTAAAAATAAATCAAAGCTAAAAGACTGAAAATAGGGGACCAGAGATTCATTATGTAAACAATGACAATGTTAAAACAAAAAAGAGGAAATAAACAGTGTAGTCATAGGACTTCCATATGGAGAGGAAGTTAAGGTAATATCTAGAAATAAAAGACTGGTTAAAACTTAGAAAAACAAAAGTAAATTTCAAGGTAACACAAAGAAAGCTAACAAACCAACCCATCAAAATAAATAAGAAGAAAAATATAAAGACTCAGCAAACACAAAATCAACAATAATGAAAGAGATAAAAAAATACATAAACGATGAGAACTCACCACAGAAAATTAAGCAGAAAAAAGCTGTCAATACCACAAAAAAAGAAAAAAAAATTGCAGCAGTAAACAAAAAACGCTTACTTATCAATAATTACACTAAATGTAAATGGCCTAAATGCATTGGTAAAGAGACAGAGAGTGTCAGAATTGATTTTAAAAAAGAGCTGCCTATTTGCTGTTTAAAAGAGACACACCTTAGACACAAAGACATAAACAAACTAAAACTCAAAAGGTGGGAAAAAATATATCAAGCAAACAACCAAAAATAGCCTTTAAAGCAAAATCCACCTTAAAGGATAAGGAAAGACATTACATAATGTTTAAAGGGTCAATACACCAAAAGGACATAACCATAATAAATATATACACACCCAATAACAGGGCTCGAAAATACATAAAAGAAACTCTAACAGTGTTTTAGCCTGGGTTCTCTAGAGAAGCAAAACCAGTAAATCATATAAATATATACACACAGAGAGATTTATGTCAAGGAAATGTTTTACCCAGTTGTAGAGGCTGGAATGTCCCAAGTCCACGGGTCAGGATAGAGGCTGATTAATGTAGCCGCGGGGGCTGGCGAACCCAATATTGGTAGGTCAGAGAACAGGGCTCTTGCTCACAGGTATCAAAGATGAATGAGTCCAAATATCGGCAGGCAAGACCGCAGGTAAGCCTCTAGCTCAAGACCTGGAGGTCAGACAAACAGGAGCCAGCTGCAGGATCCAGGGCCAGGAAAAAGCCCCTGAGCCCTGCCAAAATGTCTGGTTATATTCAAAACAGACCACAAGCCCAAGGAAACTCCCTTTCAAATGATTGGCTACTCATAGCAGATCCCATCATGGGGGTGATCACATATCGAATCTCAACAGGGGAGTGGTCACAATATTACACGACTGTCAAAACACTGAGAATCATAGTCCAGCCAAGTTGACACATAATCTTAACCATCACAAACAGCATTGAAAAGAGATATAGGCAGCTCCACAATAATAGTAGGAGACTTCAACACATCACTTTTGGTGAAGGACAGAACATCTGGAAGAAATTCAAAAAAGATATGGAAGATCTAAATGCCATAATCAACCAACTTGATCTCATAAACATACAGAACACACCACCCAACAGCAGCAAAGTATACATTTTTTCCAAAGCACATAGAACATTCTCCAGAATAGACCACATTTTAGCCCACAAACCAAGCCTTAACAGAATCCAAAACATCAAAATAATATAGCGCATTTTCTCTGATCATAATGCCATAAAAATAGAAATCAATAACGGAAACAGTAAGGAAAAAAATACATGGAAACTGAACAACACTTTGCTTAAAAACTACTGGGTTATACAACACATCAAGGGTAACCAAAAACCAAACCCAGTGCCGTCGAGTCGATTCCGACTCATCGCAACCCCATAGAACAGAGTAGAACTGCCCCATAGAGTTTCCAAGGAGCGCCTGGGGGATTTGAACTGCCGACCCTTTGGTTAGCAGTCGTAGCACTTAACCACTATGCCACATCAAGGGTAGAAAAAAGAAATTCATAGAATCAAATAAGAATGAAAATACCTCTTACTAAAAACTTTGGAACACAGCAAAAGCAGTGCTTAAAGGTCAATTTGTAGCAATAAATGCACACATCAAAAAAGAAGAAAGGGCCAAAATCAAACCATTAACCCAACAACTTGAACAAATAGAGTGCAGCAAAAGAAGCCTTCTGACACCAAAAGAAAGGAAATAATAGAGATTAGATTAGAAATAAATGAAATAGAGAATAGAAAAACAATTGAAAGAACAAAAAAAGATCAAAAGTTGGTTCTTTGAAAAGATCAAGAAAATCAACAAACCATTGGCAAATTGACAAAAGAAAAACAGCAGAGGAAGCAAATAAATGGAATAAGAAATGAGATCGGTGACATCACAACAGACCCAAATGAAATAAAATGGATCATAAAGAATACTATAAAAAATTGTCCTCCAACAAATTTGAAAACCTAGAGGAAACGGAAAATTTCTAGAACTTGCTACCTAAACCAAGACATACTGAGGTAGAAAGACCAAAATAAATAAATAAATAACAAAAGAAGAAATTGAAGAGGTAATAAAAAATCTCCCAACAACAACAACAAGAAACCCTGGCCCAAACTTCTTCACTGGAGAATTCTGCCAAACTTTCAGAGAAGAACTAACACCACTACTACCAGAGGTATTTCAGAGCACAGAAAAGGAAGGAATAATACACCCGAAGTCCTTCTATAGAGCCAGCATAACCCTGATAACAAAGCCAGGCAATGACACCACAAAAAAGAAAACTACAGAAAAATATCCCTCATAAACATAGTCGCAAAAATCCTTAACAAAATTCCAGCCAATAGAATTCAATAACATATCAAAAAAAAAAACAAATCGTGACCAAGTAGGATTTATACCAGGTACGCAGGAATGGTTCAACATTACAAAATCAATCAATGTAAACCACCACATAAATTTAAAATAAAAAAGAAAAGAACCACAAGATCTTATCAATCAATGCAGAAAAGCCGCTTGACAAAATTCAACACCCATTCCTGATAAAAACTGTCAGCAAAATAGGAATAGCAGGGAAATTCCTGGACGTAATAAAGGACATTTATACAAAGACAACAGTCAACATCGTTCTGAACAGAAAGAGACTGAAAGCATTCCCTTTGTGAAGGGGAACTAGACAAGGATGTCCTTTATCACCACTCTTATTCAACATTGTGCTGGAGGTCCTCACTAAAGCAATAAGGCAAGAAAAAGAAATAAAGGGCATTCAAAGTAGTAAGGAAGAGGTACAAATATACCTTTTGGCAGATATTATCTTATACACAGAAAACCCCAAAGACTCCACAAGAAAGTTACTGGAACTAATAGAAGATTTCAGCAAAGTAGAAGGATACAAAATTAACATTAAAAATCAGTAGAATTCCTCTACACAAACAAAGAGAACGTTGAAAAGGAAACCACCAAATGAATACCATTTAAAACAGTCCCCATGAAGATAAAGTACTTACGAACAAATTTAACTGGGCACATAAAAGATTTATACAAAGGAAATTACAAAACACTATTGCAAGAAACCATATATGGAAAACCATACAATGCTCATGAATAGGAAGACTCAACATTGTGAAAATGTCACTTCTACCCAAAGCGATCAACAGATATAATGCAATCACGATCCAAATTCCAACAGCATTTTTTCAATTAATTTTTATTGTGCTTTAAGTAAATGTTTACAAATCAAGTCAGTCTCTCATACAAAAATTTATATACACCGTGCTATATACTCCTAATTGCTCTTCCCCCAATAAGACAGCACACTCCTTCCCTCCACTCTCCATTTTCTAGTCCATTTGATCAGCTTCTGACCCCCTCTGCCCTCTCATCTCCCCTCCAGGCAGGAGATGCCAACATAGTCTTATGTGTCTACTTGATCCAAGAAGCTCATTCTTCACCAGCATCATTTTCTATCCCATGCTCCAGTCCAATCCCTGTCTGAAGAGTTGGCTATGGGAATGGTTCCTGTCTTGGGCTAACAGAAAGTCTAGGGACTAATCCATGAAATAAAATGGATCATAAAAGAATACTATAAAAAATTGTCCTCCAACAAATTTGAAAACCTAGAGGAAATGGAAAATTTCTAGAAACACACTAGCTACCTAAACCAAGACATGCTGAGGTAGAAAACCTCCAGGGTCCTTCTAGTATTAGTCAGACCATTAAGCCTGGTCTTTTTACGAGATTTTGGAGTCTACATCCCACTGCTTTCCTACTCCCTCAGGGGTTCTCTGTTGTATTCCCGGTCAGGGCAGTCATAGGTTGTAGCCAGGCACCATCTAGTTCTTCTGGTCTCAGACTTTTGGAGTCTCTGGTTTATGTGGTCCTTTCTCTCTTTTGGGCTCATAATTACCTTGTGTCTTTGGTGTTTTTCTTTCTTCTTTGCTTCAGGTGCATCATAGATGGCCTCTTGCTAGCGTTTAAGATACAAGATGCCACCCTCCAAAGTGGGATGCAGAATATTTTTGTAGATTTTATTATGCCGATTGACTTAGATGTCCCCTTAAACCACGGTCCCCAAATTCCCGCGCCTGTCACACTGGCCTTCGGAACATTCAGTTTATTTAGGAAACTTCTTTGCTTTTGGTTCAGTCCAGTTGTGCTGACCTCGCCTGTATTGTGTGTTGTCTTTCCCTTCACCTAAAATAATACTTATCTACTATGTAATTATTGGAAGCCCCTCTCCTACCCTCCCTCCCTACCCCCTATCTTAACCATCAAAGAATATTTTCTTCCCTGTCTAAACTATTTCTCCAGTTCTTATAATAGTGGTCTTATACGATATTTGTCCTTTTGCAACTGACTAATTTGACTCAGCAGATGTCTTCCAGGTTCCTCCATGTTATGAAATGTTTCATGGATTACTTGCTGTTCTTTATTGATGTGTAGTATTCCAGTGTGTGAATATACCATAATTTCTTTATCCATTCATCTGTTGATGGGCGCTTTGGTTGCTTCCATCTTTTTGCTATTGTAAACAGTGCTTCAATGAACACGGGTGTGCATATATCTGTTCGTGTAAAGGCTCTTATTTCTCTAGGACATATTGCAAGGAGTGGGATTGCTGGATTGTATGGTAGTTCTATTTCTAGCTTTTTAAGGAAACTCCAAATCTATTTCCAAAGTGGTTTAACCATTTTACATTCCCACCAGCAGTGCATAAGTGCTCCAGTCTCTCCACACCCTCTCCAACATTTGTTATTTTGTGTTTTTGGATTAATGCCAGCCTTGTTGGAGTGAGATGGTATCTCATTGTAGTTTTGATTTGCATTTCTCTAATGGCTAATGACCGTGACCATTTCCTCATGTATCTGTTAGCTACCTGAATGTCTTCTTTAGTGAAGTGTCTGTTCATATCTTTTCTGATTTTTAATTGGGTTATTTGTCTTTTTGTAATTGAGTTTTTGCAGTATCATTTGTAGATTTTAGAGATGAGGTGCTGATGGGAAATGTCATAGCTAAAAACTTTTTCCCAGTCTGTAGGTATTCATTTTACTCTTTTGGTGAAGTCTTTGGATGAGCATAGGTGTTCGACTTTTAGGACATCCCAGCTATCTAGTTTTTCTTCTGCATTGTTAGTAATGTTTCTATACTGTTTATGCCATGTATTAGGGCTCCCAGCATTGTCCCTATGTTTTCTTCCATGGTCTTTAACGTTTTAGATTTTATATTTAGGTCCTGGTGCATGGTGTGAGGTATGGGACTTGTTTCATTTTTTTGCAGATGGATATCCAGTTATGCCAGCACCATTTGTTAAAAAGACTGTCTTTTCCCCCATTTAACTGACATTGGGGCTTTGTTAAATATCAAATAGCTTCTAAAGTCAGGTAGAGTGAGGCCTGCCACTTTGTTCTTCTTTTTCAGTAATACTTTACTTATCCGGGGCCTCTTTCCCTTCCATATGAAGTTGGTGATTTGTTTCTCCATCTTGTTAAAAAATGTCATTGGAATTTGGATTGGAATTGCATTGTATCTATAGATGGATTTTAGTAGAATAGACCTTTTACAATGTTAAGTATTCCTATCCACGAGCAAGGTATGTTTTTCCACTTATGTAGGTCTCGTTTGGTTTCTTGTAGTTTTCTTTGTATAGGTCTTTTACATCTCTGGTAAGATTAATTCCTAAGTATTTTACCTTCTTGTGGGCTATTATAAATGGTATTGATTTGGTGATTTCCTTCTCGATGTACTTTTTGTTGGTGCAGAGGAATCTAACTGAATTTGTATGTTTGTCTTGTAACCTGATACTCTGGTGAAGTCTTCTATTAGTTTCAGTAGTTTTCTTGAGGATTCTTTAGGGTTCCGTGTATAAGATCATGTCATCTGCAAATACAGATAATTTTACTTCTTCTTTACCAATCTGGGTGCCATTTATTTCTTTATCTAGCCTAATTGCTCTGACTAGGACCTCCAGCACAATGTTGGGTAAGAGTGGTGATAAAGGGCATCCTTGTCTGGTTTTCATTCTGAAGGAGAATGCTTCCAAACTCTCTTCATTTAGGAAGATGTTGGCTGTTGACTTTGGATAAATGCCCTTTATTTTGTTGAGGAATTTTCCTTCTCTTCCTATTTTGCTGAGAGTTTTTTTTTAATAATTTTTATTGTGCTTTAAGTGAAAGTTTACAAATCAAGTCAGCCTCTCACACAAAAACCTATATACACCTTGCTACACACTCCCAATTATCCTCCCCCTAATGAGACAGCCTGCTCTCTCCCTCCACTCTCTCTTTTCATGTCCTTTTTGCCAGCTTCTAATCCTCTCCACCCTCTCATCTAGCCTCCAGGCAGGAGATGCCAACATAGTCTCAAGTGTCCACCTGAACCAAGAAGCTCACTCCTCACCAGCGTCCCTCTACAACCCATTGTCCAATCCAATCCATGTCTGAAGAGTTGGCTTCGGAAATGGTTCCTATCCTGCGCTAATGGAAGGTCTGGGGACCATGACCACTGGGGTCCTTCTAGTCTCAGTCAGACCATTAAGTCTGGTCTTATGAGAATTTGGGGTCTGCATCCCACTGCTCTCCTGCTCCCTCAGGGGTTCTCTGCTCTGTTCCCTGTCAGGGCAGTCATTGGTTGTAGTGGGGCAACATCTAGTTCTTCTGGTCTCAGGATGCTGTAGTCGCTGGTTCATGTGGCCCTTTCTGTCTCTTGGGCTCGTAATCACCTTATGTCCTTGGCGTTCTTCATTCTCCCTTGCTGCAGTTGGGTTGAGACCAATTGATGCATTTTAGATTGCTGCTTGCTAGCGTTTAAGACCCCGGATACCACTCTTCGAAGTGGGATGCAGAATGTTTTCTTAATAGATTTTATTATGCCAATTGACTTAGATATCCCCTGAAACCACGGTCCCCAGACCCCTGCCCTTACTACGCTGGCCTTCGAAACATTCAGTTTATTCAGGAAACTTCTTTGTCTTTGGTTTAGTCCAATTATGCTGACCTCCCCTGTATTGTGTGCTGTCTTTCCCTTCACCTAAAGTAGTTCTTATCTACTATCTAATTAGTGAATGCCCCATCCCACTTTCCCTCCCACCCCCTCTCGTAACCACAAAAGAATGTTTTCTTCTCAGTTTAAACTATTTCTCAAGTTCTTCTAATAGTGGTCTTACACAATATTTGTCCTTTTGCAACTGACTAATTTCACTCAGCATAATGCTTTCCAGGTTCCTCCATGTTATGAAATGTTTCACAGATTCCTCACTGTTCTTTATTGATGCGTATTATTCCGTTGTGTGAATATACCACAATTTATTTAACCATTCATCCATTGATGGACACCTTGGTTGCTTCCAGCTTTTTGCTATTTTAAACAGTGCTGCAAGAAACATGGGTGTGCGTATATCTGTTCGTGTAAAGGCTCTTATTTCTCTAGGATATATTCCAAGGACTGGGACTGCTGGATCCTACGGTAGTTCTATTTCTAGCTTTTAAAGGAAGTGCCAAATCGATTCCCAAAGTGGTTGTACCATTTGACATTCCCACCAGCAGTGTAGAAGTGTTCCAATCTCTCCACAGCCTCTCCAACATTTATTATTTTGTGTTTTTTGGATTAATGCCAGCCTTGTTGGAGTGAGATGAAATCTCATTGTAGTTTTCATCTGCATTTCTCTAATGGCTAATGACTGTGAACATTTCCTCACCTGTCTGTTAGCTACCTGAATGTCTTCTTTAGTGAAGTCTCTATTCATATCTTTTGCCCATTTTTTAATTAGGTTGTTTGTCTTTTGCAGTTGAGTCTTTGCAGTATCATGTAGATTTTAGAGTTTAGGCACTGATCAGAAATGTTATAGCTAAAAACTTTCTCCCAGCCTGTAGGTAGTCTTTTCACTCTTTCGGTGAAGTCTTTGGATGAGCGTAGGTGTTTGATTTTTAAGAGCTCCCAGTTATCTAGTTTTTCTTCTACATTCTTTATAATGTTTTGTATACTATTTATGCCATGTATTAGGGCTCCTAATGTTGTCCCTAATTTTTCCTCCATGATCTTTATCGTTTTAGATTTTATATTTAGGTCTTTGATCCATTTTGAGTTAGTTTTTGTGCATTGATTGAGGTATGGGTCTTGTTCCATTTTTTTGCAGATAAATTCCAGTTATGCCAGCACCATTTGTTAAAAAGAATGTCTTTTCCTCTTTTAACTGTTTTGGGGCCTTTGTCAAATATCAACTGCTCATATGTGGATGGATTTATGTCTGGATTCTCAATTCTGTTCCTTTGGTCCATGTATCTGTTGTTGTACCAGTACCAGGCTGTTTTGACTACTGTGGCGGTATAATAGGTTCTAAAATCAGGTAAAGTAAGGCCTCCCTCCCACTTTGTTCTTCTTTTTCAGTAATGCCTTATTTATCTGGGGCCTCTTTCCCTTCCAGATGAAATTGGTGATTTGTTTTACCATCTCATTAAAGAATATCCTTGGGATTTGGATCAGAATTGCATTAAATGTATAGATCTCTTTTGGTAGAATAGACATTTTTATAATGTTAAGTCTTCCTATCCACGAGCAAGGTATGTTCTTCCACTTACGTAAGTCTCTTTTGGTTTCTTGCTGAAGTGTACTGTAGTTTTCTTTGTATAAGTCTTTTACACCTCTGGTAAGATTTATTCCTAAGTATTTTATCTTCTTGGGGGCTACAGTAAATGGCATTGATTTAGTGATTTCCTCTTTGATGTTCTTTTTGTTGGTGTAGAGGAATCCAACCGATTTTTGTATGTTTATCTTGTATCCTCATACTCTCCTGAACTCTTCTATTAGTTTCAGTAGTTTTCTGGAGGATTCCTTAGGGTTTTCTGTGTTTAAGATCATGTCATCTGCAAATAGAGATACTTTTACTTCTTCCTTGCCAATCTGGATGCGCTTTATTTCTTTATCTAGCTTAATTGCTCCGGGTAGTACTTCCAGCACAATGTTGAAAAAGAGTGGTGATAAAGGGCATCCTTGTCTGGTTCCCGATTTCAATGGGAATGTTTTCAGCCTCTTCTCCATTTAGGGTGATGTTGGCTGTTGCCTTTGTATAAATGCCTTTTATTACATTGAGGAATTTTCCTTCTATTCCTATTTTGCTGAGAGTTTTTCTCATGAATGAGTGTTGAACTTTGTCAAATGCCTTTTCTGCATCAATTGATAAAATCGTGTATTTCTTCTCTTTTGTTTTGTTTATGTGGTGGGTTACATTCCTTGTTTTTCTAATGTTGAACCATCCCTGCATAAAAAAAAAATATACCTGGTATGAATCCCACTTGGTCATGGTGAATTGTTTTTTTTTTTTTGATATGTTGTTGAATTTTATTAGCTAGGATTTTGTTGAGGATTTTTGCATCTGCATTCGTGAGGGATATAGGTCTATAATTTTCTTTTCTTGTGGTATCTTTACCTGGTTTTGGTATCAGGCATATGGTCGCTTCATAGAATGAGTTTGTTAGTATTCTGTCCTTTTCTATGCTCTGAAATACCTTTAGTAGTAGTGGTGTTAACTCTTCTCTGAAAGTTTGGTAGAACTCTGCAGTGAAGCCATCAGGGCCAGGGCTTTTATTTTGCTGGGAGCTTTTTGATTACCTTTTCAATCTCTTCTTTTGTTATGGGGTCTATTTAGTTGTTGTACTTCTCTTTGTGTTAGTTTAGGTAGGTAATGTGTGTTTAGGAATTCATCCATTTCTTCTAGGTTTTCAAAGTTGTTTGAGTATAGTCTTTCACAGTAATCTGATATGATTCTTTTAATTTCAGTTGGTTCTGTTGTAATATTGCCCATCTCATTTCTTATTCTGGTTATTTGCTTCCTCTCCTGTTTTTCTTTTGTCAGTTTGGCCAGTGGTTTATCAATTTTGTTGATTTTTTCAGAAAACCAGCTTTTGGTCTTGTTAATTCTTTCAATTGTTCTTCTGTTTTCTATTTCATTTAGTTCTGCTACAACTTTTGTTACTTGCTTTCTTCTGGTGCCTGAGGGTTTCTTTTTTTGGTTTCTTTCTATTTGTTCAAGTGTGGGGATAGTTCTTTGATTTTGGCCCTGTCTTCTTTGTGTGTGTGTGTGCATTTATTGGTATAAATTCACCTCTGAGCACTGCTTTTGCTGTGTCCCAGAGTTTCTGATAGGAAGTGTTTTCATTCTCATTGGATTCTGTGAATTTCTTTATTCCATCATTAATGTCTTCTATAATCCAGTTTTTTTTTTTTTGACAAGGTATTGTTCAGTTTCCAAGTGTTTGATTTCTTGTCCCTGCTTTTTCTATTATTGATTTCCACTTTTAAGGCTTTATGGTCAAAGAAGATACTTTGTAATATTTCAATGTTTTGGATTCTGCTAAGGCTTGCTTTATGGCCTAATACGTAGTCTATTCTACAGAACGTTCCATGTGCACTAGAAAAGAAAGTATACTTGTTTGCTGTTGGGTAGAGTGTTCTGTATATGTTTATGAGGCCAGGTTGGTTGATTGTGGCATTTAGATCTTCCGTGTCCGTATTGAGGTTCTTTCTGGATGTCCTGTCCTTCACAAAAGTGGTGTGTTGAAATATCCTACTATAGTGGTGGCACTATTTCACTTTTCAATGCTGATAGAGTTTGTTTTATGTATCTTGCAGCCCTCTCATTGGCTGCATAAATATTTAATATGGTTATATCATCCTGGTGTATAGTCCCTTTAATCATTATATACTGTCCTTCCTTATCCTTTTTGCTGGATTTAATTTTAAAGTCTATTTTGTCAGAAAGTAATATTACCATGCCCTCTCTTTTTTGATTGTTTTTTGCTTGATATTTTTTTCTACCCTTTGAGTTTTTGTTTGTGTCTCTAAGTCTAAGGTGTGTGTCTCATAGGCAGTGTATAAACGGATCATGTCCTTTTTATCCATTCTGCAACTCTTCATCTCTTTCTGGATACATTTTTTTTAGTTCATTTACATTCAGTGTGATTATAGATACGTATGGATTTAGTCCTGTCATTTTGATGTCTTTTTTTGTGTTGTTGACAGTTTCATTTTTCCACTTACTTTTTTGTGTTGAGAAGTTTTTCCTTGTAAATTGTGTGTTCTTCTTCTTTTTTTTAATAATTTTTATTGAGCTTTAAGTGAACATTTACAAATCAAGTCAGTCTGTCACGTATAAGCTTATATACACCTTACTCCATACTCCCACTTACTCTCCACCTAATGAGTCAGCCCTTCCGGTCTCTCCTTTTGTAACAATTTTGCCAGTTTCTAACGCTCTCTACCCTCCCATCTCCCCTCCAGACAGGAGATGCCAACACAGTGTCAAGTGTCCACCTGATACAAGTAGCTCACTCTTCGTCAGCATCTCTCTCCAACCCATTGTCCAGTCCCTTCCATGTCTGATGAGTTGTCTTCGGGAATGGTTCCTGTCCTGGGCCAACAGAAGGTTTGGGGACCATGACCGCCGGGATTCCTCTAGTCTCAGTCAGACCATTAAGTATGGTCTTTTTATGAGAATCTGGGGTCTGCAACCCACTGATCTCCTGCTCCCTCAAGGGTTCTCTGTTGTGCTCCCTGTCAGGGCAGTCATCAGTTGTGACCGGACACCATCTAGTTCTTCTGGTCTCAGGATGATGTAAGTCTCTGGTTCATGTGGCCCTTTCTGTCTCTTGGGCTCATAGTTGTCCTGTGACCTTGGTGTTGTTCATTCTCCTTTGATCCAGGTGTGTTGAGACCAATTGATGCATCTTAGATGGCCGCTTGTTAGCATTTAAGACCCCAGATGCCACATTTCAAAGTAGGATGCAGAATGTTTTCATAATAGTATTATTTTGACAATTGACTTAGAAGTCCCCTTAAGCCATAGTCCCCAAATCCCCGCCCTTGCTTCGCTGACCTTTGAAGCATTCAGTTTATCCCGGAAACTTCTTTGCTTTTGGTCCAGTCCAGTTGAGCTGACCTTCTGTGTATTGAGTATTGTCCTTCCCTTCACCTAAACTAGTTCTTATCTACTAATTAATCAGTAAAAAACCCTCTCCCACCCTCCCTCCCTCCTCCCCTCATAACCACAAAAGTATGTGTTCTTCTCAGTTTATGCTATTTCTCAAGATCTTATAATAGTGGTCTTATACAATATTTGTCCTTTTGCCTCTGACTAATTTCGCTCAGCATAATGCCTTCCGGATTCCTCCATGTTATGAAATGTTTCACAGATTCGTCACTGTTCTTTATCGATGCGTAGTATTCCATTGTGTGAATATACCACAATTTATTTAACCATTCATCCGTTGATGGACACCTGGGTTGCTTCCAGGTTTTTGCTATTGTAAACAGAGCTGCAATAAACATGGGTGTGCATATATCTGTTTGTGTGAAGGCTCTTATTTCTCTAGGGTATATTCTGAGGAGTGGGATTTCTGGGTAGTATTTTTTTTTTTATGGTAGTTCTCTTTCTAACTGTTTAAGTTAACGCCAGATAGATTTCCAAAGTGTTCTTCTTTTTCTTTGTAGTTGAATTTGTTTTTGCTGAGTCTTTATGTTTATCTTTTTTTATTTTGAAGGGAGGGATTATTAGTATTCTTTGTGGTTACTTTAACATTTTCCCCTATTTTTCTAAGTTTAAAGCTAACTTGTATCTCCCTATATTGCTTCAATTTCCTCTCCATATGGAAAATCTCTGCCTAATTTATTTAGTCCCTCTTTATTGATTATTTTCATCTTTTATGTAATGACATGATTCCCTGTTTTCAGCATTTTTTAATCTTATTTTTTTTTTGATTGCCCTATCTGAGTTGATATCTGGTTTCTCTGTTCTGTGTTCTAGTATTGTGTTGATACCTGATATTATTAATTTTGTAACCAGAGAATTCCCTTTAGTATTTCTTGTAGTTTTGGTTTGGTTTTTGCAAATCCCTAAGTTTGCATTTATCTGTAAATGTCTTAATTTGGCCTTCATATTTGAGAGAAAGTTTTGCTGGTTATATGATTCTTGGCTGGCAATTTTTCTCCTTCAATGCTGTATAGATGTCATCCCATTGCCTTCTTGCTTGCATGGTTTCTGCTGAGTAGTCTGAACTTATTCCTATTGATTCTCCTTTGTAAGTGACTTTTCGCTTATCTCTAGCTGCTCTTATAATTTTCTCTTTGTGTTTGGTTTTGGTAAGTTTAATGATAATATGTCTTGGTGATTTTCTTTTTGGGATCTACCTTGTATGGGGTTCAATGAACATCTTGGATAGATATCTTTTCATCTTTCATGATGTCAGGGAAGTTTTCTATCAACAAATTTTCAGCAATTCTCTCTGTATTTCCTGTTATCCATCCCTGTTTTGGTATAGCAATCACTCCCAAGTTATTCTTTTTGATAGAGTCCCACATGATTCTTAGGGATTCTTCATTTTTTAAAATTCTTTATCTAATTTTTTCAACTCTATTGGTGCCAAGTGCCTTATCCTCCATCTCCCCAATTCTGCATCCCAGTTCCTCAATTCTGCTCCTCTGACTTCCTATTGTGTTGTCTAATTCTTTAATTTTATTGCTAATCTTCTGAATTTCTGAATGCTGTTTCTATGTATTCTTGCAGCTTATTAAATTTTTCATTATGTTCTTGAATAATCTTTTTAATTTCTTCAACTTCTTTATCTGTGTGGTCCTTGGCTTTTTCTGTGTATTGCCTTATCTTGTTCCTGGTGTCATTCTTGATGTCTTGAAAAGTTCTGTATATTAGTCTTTTGTATTCTATATCTTGAAATTCCAGGAATACATCTTCATCCAGGAGAGTCCTTGATTCTCTCTTTTGGGAGTTTGTTGAAGCAATCATGGTCTGCTTCTTTATGTGATTTGGTATTGACCGCTGTCTCCACACCATCAAAAATTTATTGTAATAATTTATTTTATGTTTTCTCACTGTGTCCTAGCTTCTTGCTTTGTTTTGTTTTGAGTTTTAGGCTACTAGAGTGAGCTAACTTGTTTATTGGAGCCTTTGAAGTACTAATGTCTTGTTACCAGATGGCTAGAGCTGTTTCCAGGTATATGAGCCTAGGAGTCCATTCACTATTCTTGTATAGATTCAGCTTAGGTATCCTGATAGTCAGTCACCTAGTGTGTGGTGTTGGCTATCACCTACTATCTTAGAGGAGCAGTGGTGATGGCTGTATGCACTGGTTTCTGGTAGCGGCCAGGGGTCACACTCTGAGGAAGGCAGGGTGCTGACAGCCTTCCCCCAAGTGTCAGCGAGGAAGGAGTGTCTCTGTTCTCTAGAGCACTCTGGTGGGTGGGTTCTGCAGCTGTACCTTAGGCACCCAATGCTTATACCTGTAAAGACTGGTAGGTACCACTATCTTTGTACCCCTTTCATGGGTGGCTAGGTGGCGTGGATGGAGCCCGGAGCCATTATGTCCCTGTTGTGGGTAGGTGAGGGCTATGTTTAATAGGAAGAGCAGTATCAGACCTCTAAACCCTGCCTCTCCACCATACAGCTGAAATGATTACAGTCAGACCTCTAACAGATTTGCCCTTGCAAATAAATAGCCACCTGGTTCCACGTAGTGGTGAAAGCCAAAGTCTGTGGATCACTTATATGCCTGGACTGGAGCTGCTTCTACTTTGAACTTCCAAGTTAGGGGAGTTGGGAAAGTATTTTTCCCCAGTTTGTTAATTTGTTCCTTCTTTCAGGCCAGGAGAATGGCTCAGAGAGTGTGCAGCAGGTTCTATCTCAGGCCCGGGGAAATCAACTGTTAATGAAGCAGCCTTGGGAAGAGGGAGGAGGGATCAAATAGATAGGAGAGAGTACCTGCATGGTAAATTAGACAAAATCACTTATCTCGTGTCCAGAATGCTGTTTTATCTCAGATTCCAGAGAAATGAGACCCAGATATAAATCAACCAACTGTGAGTAGCTGATATTTGACAAAGGCCCAAAGTCTACTAAATGGGGAAAAGCTGATCTCTTTAACAAATGGTGCTGGCATAACTGGATATCCATCTGTTAAAAAATGAAACAGGATGTTTACCTCACACACTACACAAAACTAACTCAAAATGGATCAAAGACCTAAACATAAAATCTAAAAAGATGAAGATCATGGAAGAAAAATTATGGACAACACTAGGCCCCCTAATACATGGCATAAATAGTATATGAACTATAACTAAAAATGCACAAACACCAGAAGAGAAACTAGATAATTAAGATCTCCTAAAAATCAAATACTTAAACGCTCATCAAAAAACTTCACCAAAAGAGTAAAAAGAGAACCTATAGACTGGAAAAAATTTTGGCTACAACATATCCAATAAGGGTCTAATCTCTAAAATCTACAGGATACTGCAACACCTCGACAACAAAAGGACAAATAATCCAGTCAAAAAAGGGGCAAAGGATGTGAACAGGCACTTCACCAAGGAAGACATTTAGGCAGCTAACAGACACATGAGGAAATGCTCACAATCATTAGCCATTAGAAAAATGCAAATTAAAACTATATTGAGGTAACATTTCACTCCCAGGTACTAATCCAAAAAAAAGAAACTTACAAATTTAGAAAGGCTGTGGGGTAATTGGAACTCTTTTGCACTGCTGGTACCAAAACCAAACCAAACCCAGTGCCGCCTAGTCAATTCCGACTCATAGCGACCCTAGAGGACAGAGTAGAACTGCCCCATAGAGTTTCCAAGGAGTGCCTGGTAGATTCAAACTGCCAACCTTTTGGTTAGCAGCCATAGCACTTAACCACTACGCCACCAGGGTTTCCTGCACTGCTGGTGGGAAAGTAAAATGGTACAACCACGCTAGAAATAAAAATACCATATGATCCAGCAACCCCACTCCTAGGAATACACCCTAGAGAAATAAATGCCATCACCTGAATAGACATATGCATGCCTGTGTTCAAGGCAGCAGTCTTCACAATAGAAACAAGATGAAAACAACCTAAATGCCCATCAACAGATGAATGGATAAACAAATTATGGTACATAGACATATTGAAGTACTAAGGAAAAATGAAGAACGATGATTCCACAAAACACCTCACAACATGGATGAATCTGGAGGGCATTAGGTTGGATGGAATTAAAAAAAAATCATTGTTCTCAAGTCAATTCCTACCCTATAGGACAGAGTAAAACTGCCCCATAGAGTTTCCAAGGAGTGCCTGGTAGATTTGAACTGCCAACCTTTTGGTTAGCAGCTATAACTCTTAACCACTATGCAACCAGGGTTTCCGAGTGAAATAAGTCAGTCACAAAAGGACAAAAATTGTATGAGACCACTATTATAAGAAGTTAAGAGGTTTACACACAGAAAAAAGCATTCTTTGATGGTTACCATAGTAAGGAGGGAGAGGTAGGAGAAATCAATAATTAGACAGCAGACAACCGTCAACTTCCTTGAAGGGAAAGACAACACACAGTATAGAGGAAGTCAGCATAATGGACCAATGCAAAAGCATAGAAGTTTTCTAGACACATCCAAATACTTTCAGGGACTAAGTAGTTGGGGCTGAGGCCTGGGGACATAGGCTCAGGGGGCATCTAGGTCAATTGGCGTAACATAGTTTATAAAGAAAACGTTCTACTTTCCACTTTGGTGAGTACTGTCTTGGATCTTAAATGCCTGTGAGCAGCCATCTGAGATACATCTATTGGACTATCCCACCTGGAGCAAGGGAGAACGAAGAAAACCAAAGATACAAGGAAAATATTAGCCCAAAGGACTAAAAGACCACATGAACCAGAGACTCCACTAGCCTGAGACCAGAATAACTAAATGGTGCCTGGTTACTACCAATGACTGCCCTGACAGGGATCACAGCACAGAGTCCTGGACAGAGCAGGAGAAAAATGTAAAACAAAATTCAAATTCACAGAAAAAGACAAGGCTTACTGGTTGGACAGACTGGAAAAAACCCCAAAATCATGGCCCCCAGACACTCTGCTAACCCAGAACTCAAACCATTCCTGAAGCCCACTTTTCAGACAAGGATGAGGCAGGCCTATAAAACAAAAAATAACACACTTGGGGAATGTACTTCTTAGTTCAACCAAATATAGGAGACCAAATGGGCAGTTCCTGTTAAAAAGCAAGACAAGAAGGCAAGAAGGGACAGGAACAGGACAAATGGACACAGGGTACATGGGGTGGAAAGGGGGAGCATGCTGCCACATTGTGGGGATTACAACCAATGTACCAAAACAATATGTGTATAAATTTTTGAATGAGAAATTAACTTGGGCTGTAAATTTTCAACTAAAACACAATTCAAAAAAAAAAAGATTGAACATTTTAACTTTGGGAAATACATTGGAGTTTATTTTAAGTAGTTGCAGCCTTTCTTACATGTGATTTTCCTCATCAGTACACAGTGATTTCCTTTATATGTGTGTCATGAATTGTGTCCCCCCAAAACATCTGTCAACTTGGCTATGCCATGATTCCCAGTATTGTGATTGTCTACCATTTGGTCATCTGATGTGATTTTCCTGTGTTGTAAATCTTATCTCTATGATGTTAAAGAGATAAGATTATAGGCAGTTATGTTAATGAGGCAGGACTCAATCTACAAGATTAGGTGATGTCTTGGGCCAGTCTCTTTTGAGATATAAAAGAAAGAAGTGAGCAGAAAGACACGGGGACCTCATACCACCAAGATAGCAGCTCCCGGAGCAGAGATCATCCTTTGGACCTGGGCTCCCTGCATCTGAGAAGCTCCTAGACCAGGGGAAGTTTGATGACAAGGACCTTTCCCCAGAGCCAACAGAGACAGAAAAGCTTCCCCTGGAGCTGGAGCCCTGAATTTGGACTTCTAGTCTACTAGACAGTGAGAGAATAAATTTCTCTTTGTTAAAGCCATCCACATGTGATAGTTCTGTTATAGCAGTGCTAGATAACCAAGACAACATGTGATTTTCAACTTACAACTTTAAATATTATACATTGTATGTTTTTAACATATAGTTAGTGTATCTTAAAGAAAAGTGAATTGATCCTTAAATGTATTCCAACACTTCCTTAAAGAAGAATAGCATGTTGTTGTTGTTAAGTGCTGTTGAGTTGGTTCCGACTCACAATAGAATGAAACACTGTCCGGTCCTGCATCATCCTCACAATCATTGCTTTTCTTGAACCCCCTTTGTTGCAGCCACTATAGCAATCCATCTCCTTGAGGGTCTTCCTCTCTTTTACTGGCCCTCTACTACGCGTGATGGTCTTCTCCAGGGACTGGTCCCTCCTGATAACATGCCAAAGTATGGAAGACAAAGTCTCACCATCTTTGCTTCTAAGGAGCAGTCTGGCTGTACTTCTTCAAAGGCAGATTTGTTTGTTCTTCTGGCAATGCATGGTATATTCAATATTCTTCACCAACACCGTAATTCAAAGGCATTGATTCTTCTTTGGTCTTCCTTATTCATTGCCCAACTTTCACATGTATATGAAGAGACTGAAAATACCATGAATTGGGTAGTCCTCAAGGTGACATGTTTGCTTCTTAACACTTTTAAGAGGTATTTTTGCAGCTGATTTGCCCAATGCAATGCATCTCTTGATTTCTTGACTGCTGCTTCCGTGGGTATTGATTGTGTATCCAAGTAAACGAAATCCTTGACAACTTCAATCTTTTCTCTGTTTATCATGATGTTGATTATTGGTTCAGTTGTGAGGATTTTTGTTTTATTTATGTTGAGGTGTAATCCATACTAAAGGCTGTGGTCTTTGATCTTCATCAGTAAGTGCCTCAAGTCCTCTTCCCTTTCAGCAAACAAGGTTGTGTCACCTGCATAATGCAGGTTAATGAGTCTTCCTCTGATCCTGATGCCCAGTACTCCTCATATAGTTCAGCTTCTTGGATTATTTGCTCAGCATACATATTGAATAAGTATGGTGAAAGGATACAACCCAGACACACACATAAAGTCTCCCTCAGATTCTATTCAATAAGCTTGCTAGAGCAATATAAATATGAAGGAAAAGTGCCTAGAAAAATACTCTGGGTTAGGGTTTCGGGTTTCAGTCAATTTATTTTATTAAGGTTTTAAATCCCTATATGCATTTGTACAGACTTTTTCTTCAAGTTACCTGACACACTAGAAAAAACTGCTGTGTAACTGAACAATGGCCTTGATATAAATACTTGGAATGCAAGACGGTAAATATTTTACTTCTATGATAAATGCATATCTTCACTTAGGATCTGAGTCTTCACTGATATATTTAGTAACTTTATTGAATGACTACTACATGCAGGTCCACCTCTAACACTTGTTAGCCTGGGGCAAGAGTACAAATAAAGGCCCACATGCCATAAGAGTAAATATTTACAAGTTTTAAATTAATATAACAAATATATCTTCATAATCACGAAATAAAAGAAATGTAGAACTATATTTTTTATGTGACTGAAATTTGGCAGAGTACCAAAGCTGACAGTGTTTATCATTATTCTGCTGTTAGGACAGCAATGCACAAATTAGTAATAAATATATAATATTTCATAAATAATTATTCCATAAAACTTATTTTCTTATCTTTATTTCAGCAAAAATAATCACGTTGTTACAATTAAAATTTTCACATATTTTCTGGTCTGATGCCCATGATCTAAAAAATTAAAAAATAAAATGTTACTTTGTTTAAAGTGGGAACCCTGGTGGTGTAGTGGTTAAGTGCTACGGCTGCTAGCCAAATGGTCAGCAGTTCAAGTCCACTGGGAGCTCCTTGGAAACTCTATAGGGCAGTTCTACTTTGTCCTATAGTGTCTCTATGAGTTGGAATCGACTCCATGGTAAGGGGTTTGGTTTATTTAAATTGTACAAAATTTATGAATTTTTTCATGAAAATGTAAATAAGTAAAATATTTAAAATAAAAAGGCTGTTATTTTTCATATATGATTGTAATTATTTTTCGTCCAGAGTATTAAAAATATTTATTATAATTAAATTACAATACAAATTATAACTAATAGTTATTAAAATTTGATATCAATTTTACATGAATAAAACAAATTTGTCTAAATTTTTGAACATGTAAGTAAATTTTTTTTAAGTAAATTTTATTCCATATTTTTATAAATAAAACTTTTGCAATTCTAATATCAATGTCTAATCATTATCACACTTTGCAGGTGTTATATCTAGACCTACATACGTAATTACAAATTTAAGAATTATATGAATTGTTGAACATTACAAAATATTCCTTATTTGTCATATGTGAATACCATGATAATCCGAATGTTTCCAGAGGCGTAAATTTAAACATGCACAGTGGGAATAAAATGGACACTTAGAACTACTGATAACTTGATTTTGCAAGAATCTATTATATTCATGATATCTGAGAGGAAAGTTTTTATTATCTATTTTTTATTGCGTTGATTCAAATAGGAAGAACACTAAGATTCTGAAAGATATACTGGATGCAGGCAAAAGATATGAAAAGACATTTTATTCAGGAAATATATAAGGTGAATAACCATACAGGAATTTGTTCATCTGACTAATAACAAAAGTAATAATTGTTAAAATAAGAGCAAAATTATATTCTACTCATTAAATTAGAAAAAAATATTTTTAAACCATGATAATGTGGGAGGTTGTAGAGAAACTTGTATATTTACACTTTTCTGGTGGTGAGAGAAATTAAGGCAATTATTCTGGATAGCAATTTCAAAATTTATCAACATATCAAGAGACAAAAGTTGCTTGTATCTCTTCTTTCAATAATCTCATCTGAAAAAATTGCTCTAAGAAACCTATTAAAAAATGTATATATCTCTTTGTAATAAAAATTGGGGAGATCACCAGTGCTTCTACATAGAGGAATAATTAAGTAGATTATGCTACATCAAATGTGCAAAACAACTATTAAAAATGATAAATAAAGAGACTGCAGAAAGTAAAAAAAAAATGTTTTCAAAGTAAGTGAAGCAATAGCACAAAATTGAAGGCACAGCATTCTTGAATGATGTAAAATATTCATACATATGGTTAAAGATTGCCAGAGAACAGAGAATTAAAAATAGCTGTGAGAATGTGTGCAATTTTTTTCTTATTCTTTCTTGACAATATAAGTAATTTCATTTTAACTTCATCTACACTCAGCTTACATGTCATTGCCCATCATTTCAGTACACCTAGTGCCAACCTAGAAAACATCCTGCTCCCCTATATTCTTTTCAAAACTATCTGGTAAAATCCCAACTCTGGATGAAACCAAATATTCACCATCTCTGTGCCTACACACAGGAAGCTGAGCACTGCCAGAAGAAACTATAAAACCAAGATGATTGGTACCACTCTAAACTTCAAATTGGCCTCCAATCACTATGGCTATGTTATGATGCATTTCTTCTCAGCTGGACCTCCCAAGCCTTACAACAATTACTTTAAAATTATCTCAATTCACTTCAAATATCCCGTTTCTCCTCCTCCTCTCTGATTTTCAGCAGATTTTTTCTTAGAGAAAATATAAGCCATCTGTTATGGATTGAATTGTGTCCCCCAAAAATACGTGTTGTAAATCCTAACCTCTATGTCCGTGACTATGATCCCATTTGGGAATGGGTTGTGTTTGTTATGTTAATGATGCAGGATTAGTGTAGGCTGTAATTTCAGTTAATATATTTTGAGATACAAAGGGATTAAACAAGCAAGCTAGAAGCAGAGATGGCGTAAGATAGATGTCAAGACAATTGGAGATCCAAGGAACCAGGAAACAAGCAGAAGAGCAAGGACCGTCTTCCAGAGCCAACAGAAAGTCTTCCCCTAGGGTCAACACCCTGCATTCAAACTTCCAGCCTCCTAAACTGTGACAAAATTAATTTCTGTTTGTTAAAGCCACTCACTTGTGGTATTTCCATTATAGTAGCACAAGATAACTGAGATACCCTCTAAAAGGAATTCTCTTCACTTCCATACATCACATCTAAAAAACTACCTGAATCTAAGAATTGGTATAGCATATTGTTTAAGAAAGGAGATCTTGGCACAGTGATTACACACTTGGCTGCTGCGTGGAGGTTTGGCTGGTCAAACTCAAGAGCCACTCCTCAAGAGGCAGTCTGCCTCCTTAAAGATTTACAGCCTTGGAAACTCCATGTAGTAGTTCTACTCTGTCGTGTAGGGTTGCTATGAGTCAGAATCAACTGGACAGCACTGTTTTTGGGTTTGTTTGTTTGTTTTTAGTATTGGTTGAGAACATAGACTCTGAAGCCAGGCCTCCTAAGTCTGAAGTCTAGCATTGCCACTTACAAGTTGTGTGGTTTGGGTAAACTGTTTAACTTCTAATTCTATTTTCTCATGGGTAAGATAAGGATAATAATAGTCCTACCGAGGATTGTTGCAACAAGAGTTTACCCATGTGAATATATTACAATGGTATCTGGCATATAACAAGAACTCGACATATCTAGGTTATTATTATCTGAACTCACCTTTTCTTCTTTCGTCTTTACTGCAATGGATAAATAAAACTCTACTTTGAACTGTGATTGAATTCCGTCACCTTATGACTGCTCGAGAACATTGATGTTGTTGTTTGTTGCCTTCGAGATAACTCCAACTCATGACCATTTTATGTATGACAGAATGAAACATTGCCTGGTCCTGAATCAGCCTCAAAATTGGTATTTTTGAGACCACCATTGCAGCTATCATGTCAATTCATCACATAAAGAGTGTATCTCACGGGGTGGAGCCAAGATGGAGGAATAGACAGATGCTTCTGGCGAGCCTTTATTACAACAAAGACCCAAAAAAACAAGTGAAATGAGTATATTTATGACAAGCTAGGAGCCCTGAGCATCAAAGGCAAGCTTAGAAAATGAACTGCGGGGAAGGGGGAGGAAGAGATGGTTCAGAAGTGGAGAGGAGTTACCGGACCTGAATCACAGGGAGCACTCAGGCACCATTCCCAGAAGTGGTACTAGCATTTTGGCCACAATTTCCTCAGGGAGAAGCAGGCAGCCACACAGCCTACTCACACCTTATGAACCGGAGAAGAATGGCACTCTCGGCAAAAACCAAGTGCTTGCATATATTTTACCACACCCCCCGCCCCCAAGCACGCTTCAGCGGCTGAATTCCCTGGGCCTGAGATAGGCCCTTTTGAATGCCTAGGGCCATCCTCCTGGCCTTGAAGAAGGAAAAAAATTGCAATTGGGGGAATAGATAATTTGCCAGCTCCACTAACCAAGGGAGCTCAGGACAGAAGCGGCTCCTGTCCAGACATAAACAGTCTGTGAATTTTGAGTACCTTTTCCCACTTCTTAGACCTGTGTGGGCCTATTTCAGGAGAATAGGCCCTTGTCAGCAGACTCCAATCATTTCAGCTGTGCTGGGGAGAGTTGGGTATTTGATGTTTGACATTACTTTGTCTATTAAACAGAGTCTGCACTGACCCACATCAGGGGCCTAAGGACTAGTAGCTCCACTCTGGTCACCCAGCCACCCACTACAGTGGTCCAAGAATAACTGCTACCTCAGTCCTTACAATCAAAAGTATTGGGTGTCCATGGTCCATCTGCAGAACCCACCCACCTGTATGCTCTAGGGAACAGGGACACGCTTTCCTCAGAGGCTCATGGGGGATGATTCTCAGCCCCCTGCCTTGTTCAGAGTGTGACCCCCTGCTGCAACCAGATACCAGTACCTACACCAATCACCCCTGCCCCTCTAAGGCTGTAGGACAGAGCCTGTACCACACACTTGATGATCAACTACCTGGACACCTGAGCAGAATTCATACAAGAAAAGTGAACGGGCTCCAAGAATAATATACTGGATAACAACTCTAGCCATCTGGTGACAGGACATCAGAGCTCCAAAGGTGCAAATAATCAAGCTAGCTCACTCAAGCAACCCATTTGGGCATATCAAAACAAAACAAAGCAAGGAGCTATGATACAGTAAGCAAACATAAAATAAAATAATACAATAACTTATAGATGGCTTGGAGACAACAGTCAGTATCAGGTCACATAAAGAAACAGACCATGATCACCTCAACAAGCTCTCAAAACAAAGAATCAAGGGATCTTCTAGATGAAAGTGCATACTTGGAGTTACAGAGGTAGAATACAAAAGATTAATATACAGAACCCTTCAAGATATCAGGAAGGAAATGAGGCAATACGCAGAACAAGTCAAGGAACACACAGATGAAGCAATTGAAGAAATTAAAAAGATTATTCAGGAACATGATGAAAAATTCATAAGCTGGAAACGTCCATAGACAGACAGCAATCAGAAATTCAGAAGATTAACAATAAAAATACAGAAGCAGACAACTCAATAGAAGTCAGAGAAGCAGAATTGAGCAAGTGGAAGGCTGATTTTCTGAACTTGTAGATAAATCACTTGGCACTAATATATTTGAATAAAAAACAGATGAAAGAATTTTAAAAAGTGAAGAAACCTTAAGAATCATGTGGGACTCTATCAAGAGAAATAACCTACGAGTGATTGGAGTAACAGAACAGGGAGAGATAACAGAAAATAGAGACAATTGTTGAAGATTTGTTGGCAGAAAACTTCCCTGATATCGTGAAAGATGAAAAGATATCTATCCAAGATGCTCATCAAACTCCACATAAGGTAGATATTAAAAGAAAGTCACCAAGACATATTATAATCACACTGCCAAAACCAAAGATAAAGGGAGAATTATAGGAGCAGCTAGAGATAAATGAAAAGTCACCTTCAAAGGAGAGCCAATAAGAATAAGCTCGGACTACTCAACAGAAACCATGCAGACCAGAAGGCAATGGGATGACTTCTTTAAAAAACTGAAGGAAAAAAATTGCCAGCCAAGAATCATATATCCAGCAAAACTGTCTCTTAAATATGAAGGTGAAAGTAGGACATTTCCAGATAAACATGGAAGTTTAGAGAATTCATAAAAACCAAACCAAAACTACAAGAAATACTAAAGGGAGTTCTTTGGTTAGAAAATCAATAACATCAGATATCAACCCAAGAATAGAACACTGGGCAGAGCAATCAGAAGTCAAACCAGACAGGAAAAAAAAAAAAGCAAGAAAAAAAACCAAACAAAACAAAAAACACTCAAAACAGGGTAATAGCGATATTATTATGTAGAATAAGACAACATTAGAACAATAAAGAGCAACTAAGAAATGTGGTTATAGATCTTCCATATGGAGAGGAAGATAAGGCAACACAAAGAAATAAAAAAAAAAAAAAAGAAATAAGTTAGGTTTAAATTTAGAAAAATAGGGGTAAATAATAAGGTAACCACAAAGGAGACAAACTATCCTACACATCAAAATAAAACACAAAGAAAAAATAGAGACTCAGCAGAAACAAAATCAACAATGAATATGAGGAAAGGACAATATATAAAGATAATCTACTCAGCACATAAAATTAAATGGGAAAAAGAAACTGCCAACAACACACAAAAAAGATAACAAAATGATAGCACTAAATTCATACCTATCCATAATTATGCTGAACGTAAAAGGACGAAATGCACCAATAAAGAGACAGAGACTGGCAGAATGGATTACAAAATAAGATCCATCTATATATGCTGCCTACAAGAGGCAAACCTTAGACTTAGAGACGCAAATGAAGTAAAACACAAAGGCTGGAAAAAATACATCAAGCAAAGAACATTCAAAAAAGTGCAGGAGTGGCAATATTAATTTCTGACAAAAAAAGACTTTATAGTTAAATCCACCACAAAGGATAAGGAAGGACACTATATAATGATTAAAGAGACAATATACAAAGAAGATGTAACTATATTATATATGCACCCAATGACAGGGATGCCAGATACATAAAACAAACTCTATCGGCATTGAAAACTGAGATAGACAGCTCCACAATAATTGTAGGAGACTTCATATGAAACATTCTCTAGAACAGACCATATATTAGGTCATAAAGCAAGCCTTAGCAGAATCCAAAACATTGAAATATTACAAAGCATCTTCTCTGACCATAAGGCCATAAAAGTAGAAACCAATAACAGAAAAACAGGGAAAAGAAATCAAACACTTGGAAACTGAACAATACCCTGCTCAGAAAAGACTGCATTACAGAAGACATTAAGAGTGGAATAAAAAAATTCATAGAATCCAATGAGAATTAAAACACTGTTTGGGACACACCAAAAGCGGTGCTCAGAGGTCAGTTTATATTAATAAATGCACACATCCAAAAAGAAGAAAGGGCCAAAATCAAAGAATTATCCCTACAACTTGAACAAATAGAAAGAGAGCAACAAAAGAAACCCTCAGGCACCAGAAGAAAACAAATAAAATTAGAGCAGAACTAAATGAAACAGAAAAAAGAAAAACAATCAAAAGAACTAACAATACCAAAATCTGGTTATTTGAAAAAAATCAACAAAATTGGTAAATAATTGGGCAAAGTGACAAAAGGAAAACAAGAGAGGAAGAAAATAGCATGAATAAGAAATGAGATGGGCGATATCACAACAGACCCAACCGAAATTAAAAGAATCATAACAGAATACTATGAACAACTGTACTCTGACAAATTTGAAAACCAAGAAGAAATGGATGAATTCCTAAAAACACATTACTTACCTAAACTAACACAAACAGAGGTAGAACAACTAAATAGACCCATAACAAAAGAAGAGATTGAAAAGGTAATCAAAAAACTCCCTACAAAAAAAAGCCCTGGCATGGAGTGCTTCACTGCAGAGTTCTACCAAACTTTCAGAGAAGAGTTAACACCACTACTACTAAAGGCATTTCAGAGTACAGAAAAGGACAGAATACTCCCAAACTCATTCTATGAAGCCAGCATATCCCTGATACCAAAACCAGGTAAAGACACCACAAAAAAAGAAAATTACAGACCTATATCCCTCATGAACTTAGATGCAAAAGTTTTCAACAAAATTCTAGCCAATAGAATTCAACAACATATCAAAAAAATGATTCACCATGACCAAGTGAGATTCATACCAGGTATGCAGGGATGGTTCAACATTAGAAAAACAAGGAATGTAATCCATCATATAAATAAAACAAAAGAGAAAATTCACATGATTTTATCAATAGGTGCAGAAAAGGCATTTGATTAATTTCAACACCCATTCATGTTTAAAAAAAAAAAACTCTTAGCAAAATAGGAATAGAAGGAAAATTCCTCAACAAAATAAAGGGCACTTATACAAAGCCAATAGCCAATATCATCCTAGGTGGAGAGAGCCTGAAAGCATTCCCCCTGAGATCAGGAACCAGACAAGGATGCCCTTTATCAGGGCTCTTATTCACCATTGTGCTGGAGGTCCTAGCCAGAGCAGTTAGGCTAGATAAAGAAATAAATGGTATCCAGATTGACAAGGGGAAAGTAAAATTATCTCTATTTGCAGATGACATGATCTTATATACAGAAAACCATAAGAAATCCTCAAGAAAACTACTGAAACTAATAGAAGTGTTCAGCAGAGTGTCGGGATACAAGATAAAGATACAAAAATCAGTTGGATTCCTCTACACTAACAAAAAGAACATCGAAGCGGAAATTATCAAATAAATTCCATTTACAGTAGCCCCCAAGAAGATAAAATACTCAGGAATAAATCTTACCAGAGATGTGAAAGACTTATACAAAGAAAACTACAGTACACTTCAGCAAGAAACCAAAAGTGACCTACATAAGTGGAAAAACATACTTTGCTCATGGATAGGAAGACTTAACTTTATAAAAATGTCTATTCTACCAAAAGCGATCTATAGCTTTAATGCAATTCCGATCCAAATTCCATCAACGTTCTTTAATGAGATGGAGAAACAAATCACCAACTTCATATGGAATGGAAAGAAGCCCCAGATAAGTAAAGCATTACTGAAAAAGAAGAACAAAGTGGGAGGCCTCACTCTACCTGATTTTTCAACCCATTATACTGCCACAGTAGTCACTACAGCCTGCTACTGGTACAACAACAGGTACATAGACCAATGGAAAAGAGTTGAGAATCCAGACATAAATAGATTCACATATGAGCAGTTGATATTTGACCAAGGGCCCAAAACAGTTAAATGGGGAAAAGACTGTCTTTTTAACAAATGGTGCTGGCGTAACTGGATATCCATCTGCAAAAAAGTGAAACAAGACCCGTACCTCACCCCATGCACAAAAACAAGCTCAAAATTGATCAAAGACCTAAATATAAAATCTAAAACAATTAAGATCATGGAAGAAAAATTAGGGACAACGTTAGGAGCCCTAATATATGGCATAAACAGTATACAAAACATTACTAACAACGGAGAAGAAAAACTAGACAACTGGGAGCTCCTAAAAATCAAACACCTATGCTCATTCAAAGACTTCACCAAAAGAGTAAAAAGATTACCTACAGACTGGGAAAAAGTTTTTAGCTGTGACATTTCCAATCAATGACTGATCTCTAAAATCTACATGATACTGCAAAAACTCAGCTACAAAAAGACAAGTAACTCAATTAAAAAATGGGCAAAAGATATAAACAGACACTTCACTAAAGAAGACATTCAGGTAGCTAACAGATACACAAGGATGTGCTCACTATCATTAGCCATTAAAGAAATGCAAATGAAAACTACAATGAGATTCCATCTCACTCCAACAAGGCTGGCATTAATCCAAAAAACACAAAATAATAAATGTTGGAGAGGCTGTGGAGAGATTGGAACACTTCTACACTGCTGGTGGGAATGTCAAATGGTACAACCACTTTGGAAATGGATTTGGCACTTCCTTACAAAGCTAGAAATAGAACAAGCATAAGATCCAGCAATCCCAGTCCATGGAATATATCCTAGAGAAATAAGAGCCTTTACACGAACAGATATATTCACACCTATGTTCATTGTAGCACTGTTTACAATAGCAAAAGATGGAAGCAACCAAGGTGCCCATCAACAGATGAATGGAGAAATAAATTATGGTATATTCACACAATGGAATACCACTCATCGATAAAGAACAGTGAGGAATCTGTGAAACATTTCATAACATAGAGAAATCTGGAAGGCATTACGCTGAGTGAAATTAGTCAGTTGCAAAAAGACAAATATTGTATAGGACCAGTATTGGAGGAAATGGAGAAATAGTTTAAACAGGGAAGAAAATATTCTTTGGTGGTTACGAGAGCGGGAAGGGAGGAAGGGTGGGAGAGGGGTATTCACTAATTAGATAGTAGATAAGAACTACTTTAGGTGACAGGAAAGACAACACAATACAGGCACGGTCAGTATAACTGGACTAAACCAAAAACAAAGAAGTTTCCTGAATAAACTGAATGCTTCGAAGGCCAGTGTAACAGGGGCAGGGGTTTGAGAACTATGGTTTCAGGGAACATCTATGTCAATTTGCATAATAAAATCTTTTAAGAAAACCTTCTGCATCCCACTTTGGAGAGTGGCATCTGGGGTCTTAAATGCTAGCAAGTGGCCATCTAATATGCATCAATTGCTCTCAACCCACCTGGATCAAAGGAGAATGAAGAACACCAAGGACACAAGGTAATTATGATCCCAAGAGACAGAAAGGCCCTCATAAACCAAAAGAAAGAAAGGGCCACCTAAACCGGAGACTACATCTGCCTGAGATCAGAAGAGCTAGATGGTGCCTGGCTACAATCGATGACTGCCCTGACAGGGAACACAACAGAGAACCCCTGAGGGAGCAGGAGAGCAGTGGGATGCAGACCCCAAATTCTCATAAAAAGTCCAGACTTAATGGCCTGACTGAGACTAGAAGGACCCCAGTGTTCATGGCCCCCAGACCTTCTGTTGGCCCAGGTTAGGAACCATTTCCAAAGTCAACTCTTCAGACAGGGAGTGGACTGGACAATGGGTTGGAGAGGAATGCTGGTGAGGAGTGAGCTTCTTGGATCAGGTGGACACTTGAAACTATGTTGGCATCTCCTCCCTGGAGTAGAGATGAGAGGGTAGAGGGGTTTAGAAGCTGGTAAAATGGACATGAAAAGAGAGAGTGGAGGGATGGAGCGGGCTGTCTCTTTAGGGGGAGAGCAATTGGGAGTATGTAGCAAGGTGTATATAAGTTTTTGTGTGAGAGACTGACTTGATTTGTAGACTTAAAGCACAATAAAAATGAAAAAAAAAGTGTCTCTTGTTTTTGCGACCCTCTATTTTACCAAACAAGATGTCCTTTTCTAGTAATTGTTCTTTCTTGATGATGTGTCCAGAGTAAGCAAAATGAAATCTTGCCCTTTTGGCTTCTAAGGAACATTCTGGTTGTACATCCTCTGAGATCAATTTGTTCATTCTTAGCAGTCCACAGTATATTCAAATGGATCAATTCTTCTCCAGTCTTTTGTTTTCAGTGTCCAGCTTTCGCATACATATGAGGTGATTGAAAAGACCATGACTTGGGTCTGGTACACAGAAGAATTTCCTTTTACTACTATGTTTTCAACCACTTCTTCAGAACAGACTTTTCCATCAGTCCTTAAATATGATAAGGCATCTTCACAACTAAATTTCTCAAAACACTTACCTATATCCTTGGTTCTGAAAGTTGAGCATACATCAGAATCAACTGGAGGGCTTGTTAAAACACAGATTCCTGGACCCACTTCCAGTGTTTCTGATTGGGTGGGCCTGGAATGGGGCCAGCTAATTTGTATTTTTTAACAAGAACCCAAGTAATGTACCTATTATCATTCAGAAACCACACTTTAAGAACTTCTGGTCTATGTATACACCACTCACATGTGCTTAACTCTTAGTGATTTCATTTCAGCATGCCCTTAGAACTGGTGTTTGCAAGTTTGTCAATGACCTGTACGTCACCTTTGGGTACTCATTTTGCAGCAATCATCACTGTCTCCTTTTTCTTCATAGAATAAAAAATTATTGTAAATATTCAAATTATCATTTGTTTGACATGATTAAGAACAAAACAAACATAACCACAAAATGGTGATGATGTTAAAACACAAAAACAGCAACATTCTTCCAAGACTCCAGACTAACAAGGGCAATTACAGTGCACACAATTGCATGGAAAACATCAAAAACTATGGAGTTACCAGTAATTTGAACACTTTACCCCCAGAATTTGAATAAGAATTCTTCCTTTTTCATGAGTGTATCAGGTAATAGTGCTGCAAGTGAATCTTGAACCACATTTTCAAAAATAATGGGTATCAGCATGAAGCCTAAAGTGTTCAGCTCCAGAAGATTGATGATTTTTTAAGGTATGTGTTCAAGGCTTTGCCAATTTTTCTGTTATGTTGTCTAGCTTTTCTTTTTCATTGTTGTTAGGTGCTGTCGAGTCAGTTCTGACACATAGCAACCCTATGCACAACAGAACGAAACACTGCGCGGTCCTGAGTCATCCTTATAATCGTTGTTACACTTGAGATCATTGTTGCAGCCACTGTGTCAATCTACCTCTTTGAGGGTCTTCCTCTTTTCCGCTGACCCTGTACTCTGCTAAGCATGATGTCCTTCACCAGGAACTGATCCCTCCTGACATGTCCAAAGCATGTAACATGCAGTCTCACCATTCTTGCTTCTAGGGAGCATTCTGGCCACACTTATTCCAAGACAGATTTGTTCGTTCTTTTGGCAGTCCACGGTATATTCAATATTCTTCGCCAACACCACAATTCAAAGGCGTCAATTCTTCTTCGGTCTTCCTTATTCATTGTCCGGCTTTCACATGCATACGATGAGATTGAAAATACCATGGCTTGGGTCAGGCGCACTTTAGTCTTCAAGGTGACATTTTTGTTCTTCAACACTTTAAAGAGGCGCTTTGCAGCAGATTTACCCAAAGCAATGTGTTTTTTGATTTCTTGACTGCTGCTTCCATGGCTGTTGATTGCAGATCCAAGTAAAATGAAATCCTTGACAACTTCAATCTTTTCTCCATTTATCATGATGTTGCTCATTGGTCCAGTTGTGAGGATTTTTGTTTTCTTTATGTTGAGGTGCAATCCATACTGAAGGCTGTGGTCTTTGATCTTCATTAGTAAGTGCTTCAAGTCCTTTTCACTTTCAGGAAGCAAGGTTGTGTCATCTGCATAACGCAGGTTGTTAATGAGTCTTCCTCTAATCCTGATGCCCTGTTCTTATTCTTATAGTCCAGCTTCTCAGGTTATTTGCTCAGCATACAGATTGAATAGGTATGGTGAAAGACTACAACCCTGGCGCATACCTTTCCTTACTTTAAACCAACCAGTATCCCCTTGTTCTGTCAGAACAACTGCCTCTTGATCTATGTAAAGGTTCCTCACGAGCACAATTAAGTGTTCTGGAATTCCCATTCTTTGCAATGTTATCCATAATTTGTTATGATCCACACAGTCAAATGCCTTTGCATGGAGAATAAAACAAAGGTAAACATCCTTCTGGTATTCTCTGCTTTCAGCCAGGATCCATCTGACATCAGCAATGATATCCCCGGTTCCACGTCCTCTTCTGAAACCGGCCTGAATTTCTGGCAGTTCCCTGTCAATATACTACTGCAGCCGTTTTTGAATGATCTTCAGGTAAATTTTGCTTGCGTGTGATATTAATGATATCCTCCTATAATTTCCACATTCAGTTGGGTCACCTTTTTTGTGAATAGGCATAAATATGGATCTCTTCCAGTCAGTTGGCCAGGAAGCTGTCTTCCGTATTTCTTGGCATGGATGAGTGAGCACCTCCGGTGATGTATCTGTTTGTTGAAACATCTCCATTGATATTCCATCAATTTCTGGAGCCTTGTTTTTCGCCAATGCCTTCAGAGCAGCTTGGACTTCTTCCCTCAGTACCATCGGTTCCTGATCATATGCCACCTCTTGAAATGGTTGAAAATCGACTAATTCTTTTTGGTATAATGACTCTGTGTATTCCTTCCATCTTCTTTTGATGTTTCCTGCATCGTTTAATATTTTCCCCATGGAATCCTTCACTATTGCAACTCGAGGCTTGAATTTTTTCTTCAGTTCTTTCAGCTTGCGAAACACTGAGCGTGTTCTTCCCTTTTGGTTTTCCATCTCCAGCTCTTTGCACATGTCATTATAATACTTAGTCTCCTCGAGGTGCCCTTTGAAGGAAGAAGAACCCGGCAGTCTACTTCTGAAAAGCATTAGCCAGTGAAAACCTTATGAATAACAGTGGAACACTCTCTAATATTGTGCTGGAAATGAGCCCCCCAAGTTGGAAGGCACTCAAAAGATGACTGGGGAAGAGCTGCCTCCTCAAAGTAGAGTCGACCTTAATGAGGTGGATGGATTGAAGCTTTCGGGACCTTCATTCGATGATGTGGCATGACTCAAAATGAGAAGAAACAGATGCAAACACCCGTTAATAATCAGAACCTGGAATGTACGAAGTATGAATCTAGGAAAATTGGAAATCGTCAAAAATGAAATGGAATGCATAAATATCAATATCCTAGGCATTAGTGAGTTGAAATGGACTGGTATTGGCCATTTTGAATTGGGCAATCATGTAGTCTACTATGCTGGGAACGACAACTTGAAGAGGAATGGTGTTGCATTCATTGTCAAAAAGAACATTTCAAGATCTATCCTGAAGTACAACACTGTCAGTGATAGGATAATATCCATACGCTTACAAGGAAGACCAGTTAATATGGCTATTATTCAAATTTATGCACCAACCACTAGGGCCAAAGATGAAGAAATAGAAGATTTTTATCAGCTGCTAAAGTCTGAAATTGATCGAACATGCAATCAAGATGCATTGATAATTACTGGCAATTCGGGTGCGAAAGTTGGAAATAAAGAAGGATCAGTAGTTGGAAAATATGGCCTTGGTGATAGAAACAATGCTGGAGATCAAATGATAGAATTTTGCAAGACCAACGACTTCTCCATTGTAAATGCCTTCTTTCACCAACGTAAATGGAGACTATACACATGGACCTCGCCATATAGAACACACAGAAATCAAATTGACTACATCTGTGGAGACGATGGAAAGCTCGATATCATCAGTTGGAACAAGGCCAGTGGTCGACTGTGGAAAAGACCATCAGTTACTTACATGGAAGTTCAAGTTGGAACTGAAGAAAATCAGAGCAAGTCCATGAGAGCCAAAATATGACCTTGAGTACATCCCACCTGAATTTAGAGACCATCTGAAGAATAGATTTGACGCATTGAACACTATTGACCGAAAACCAGACGAGTTGTGAAATGACATCAAGGGAATCATACATGAAGAAAGTAAGAGATCATTAAAAAGACAGATGGGAAAGGAAAGACCTAAATAGATGTCATTGAAAAGACAGGAAGGAAAGAAAAGACCAAGATGGGTGTTAGAGGAGACTCTGAAAATTGCTCTCGAATGTCGAGCAGCTAAACAAATGGAAGAATTGATGAAGTAAAAGAACTGAACAGAAGATTTCAAAGGGCATCTAGAGAAGACAAAGTATTATAATGACATGTGCAAAGAGCTGGAGATGGAAAACCAAAGGAAGAATTTGTTTTTCATTAACAAATAGCAATTCTTCATAAATTCCAGGTGTGAGTACTTTGTCAGAATCATATTTTATGAATATCTTCTCCTTTTTACTCCTTAATGGTTTATTTTGATGTAGAGATGTTCTTAATTTTTATATAGCCCAGCTGGCCATTTTATTTTCTTTTATGGTTAGTATTTTATTAGGTTAAGAAATATTTGCCTCTTTCAATGTCATGAAGATGTTCTATTTTTTTCCTCTGAAAATGTTACAATTTTATGCTTCATAATTATATAATAAGTCATTTGGAATAGATTTTGTTGTTTGGTAGTGATTCTCATATATTTTAGCCTCAGGAATCCTTTACAGTCTTAGAAATTAGTGAGGATCAAAGCTTTGATTTACTTGGCTTGTATCTCTTGCTCCATCACCCTACTGTCAGTTCATCTTTCTGCGGTGTATTACATGTTGCTATGATGCTGGAAGCTATGCCAACAGTATTTCAAATATCAACAGGGTTACCCATGGTAGACAGGCTTTAGCAAAGCTTTCAAGCTGACACCAACTAGGGAGAAAGGCCTGGTGATCTACTTTTAAAAATTAGCCTAAGAAAATCTTATGTATCACAACAGAATATTGTCTGATATAGGGCTAGAAGGTGAGCCCCTAGGTCGAAAAGGCAGTCAAAATACACAGTGGCTGCAATGGTGGACTCATGAATACCAATAATGATGAAGATGGTAGAGGACCATGCAACTTTCTGTTCTTTTGTACATGGAATTTTCATGAGTCAGAGCCAATTTGACAGCAACTAATAACAACAATGGAGCCCTGGTGGCGCAGTGGTTAAGAGCTCAGGCTGTTAACCAAAAGATCAGCAGTTTGAACCCACCAGCTACTCCTTGGAAACCCTGTGAGGCAGTTCTACTCTGTCCTATAGGGTCATTATGAGTTGAAATCTACTTGATTGCAATGGGTTTTTTTGGTTTAACAACAACAATGACATATCTTTGGACATTTAGTATAATAGACATTAAAAGCGAAAAATTAAAACATGTATTTATTAACCAAATAAATGTAATAAAATTACATTAACATAACTAACATATTTTATGAAAAATAATTATATTTTCCAAAAAAAAAGCTCACTTAATAAGAGTAACATTATTTAACATGTTTACAAAACTCTTCAACATGTGACTTAAAGACAGAGCACTTTTTCTTGTTGGAGTTAGAGAAATGAGGTAGAAGAGGTGGCAAGCAAAATGTAGCAGAAGGGGGACTCAGAAAGATTCCAAGCACAAGAAAGGTTCAACACACCACTGAATCAGGGTCATTTCGAAGAATCAGAGGCCTCTAGGAGTTACAGACGGCTCTTTACTGACAGCCAGTGAAGAAACAGGGAAGTCAGTCCTACAATCATAACAAACTGAATTCTTCCAAAAACCTGAATGAACTTGGAAGCAGATTCTATCCCATAGCCTACAGTAAGGAAGGTAATCCTGCCAACACCTTAATTTAAGCGAAGTTCACCCAGACTTCTGACAACAGAAACTGTGAGATAATAAATTTGTGGTGCTTAAAGCCAATAAAAATTTGTGATAATTTGTTATGGCAGCAATAGATAAATAATAAATCAAACCTTTTGCTGTCAAGTTGATTCCAACTCACAGCAACCCTATAGGACAGAGTAGAACTGCCCCATAGGGTTTCCAAGGCTGTAATCTTTATGCAAGCAGGCTGCCACTTCTTTTTCTCACAGAGTAGCTGGTGGGTTCTAACTACCAAGCTTTCAGTTAGCAGCCGAGCACTTAACCACTGTGCCACCAGTACTCCTTCGTGAACTAATATAGGCCCTATATAAGATTAAGAAAGTTCCTTTCTATTCTTACTTTGTTTAGAGTTTTTATCATGAATGGGTGCTAAATTTTTTAAAATGCTTTATGTGCCTCAATCAAGAAGATTACATGAATTGCCTATATTTTTTTGCTGTTAACGAGACTAATTTTCTAACACAAAACCTCTCTTGCATAAGTAAAATAAATTTCAGTTGGATGTGATGTATTATTATTTTTACGTATCAGTGATTTCAATTTACAAATATTTAATTATTTTTACATCTCTGTAAATGAAAGAAACTAATCTGTAATTTTTCTTTCCTGTCATGCTCATGCCAGACTTTAGAGCATGAATATTTTTTACATCCTCTGCCAGCTTTGGTAGCTTAAGTTTTTTGAGGAAAATTCCATTTCATGCAAATTGTTAAAATAATCAGTACAACATTCTAATAATCTCTTATAATCTTGCAATGTCTGTAGAATCTGTACCAATACCCCTGTCTTGGTCATCTAGTGCTGCTATAACAAAAGTACCAAAAAGTGATGGCTTTAACAGAGAGAAGTTTATTTTCTCACGGTAAAGCAGGCTAAAAGTCAAATTCAGGGTGTCAGCTCCAGGGAGAGGCTTTCTCACTCTGTTGGCCTTCTCATCAAGCTTCCCCAGGACTATGAACTTCTTCGCACAAGGACCCAGAGTTTTGTTTTATGTTGAGGTGTAATCCATACTGAAGGCTGTGGTCTTTGATCTTCATCAAAAAGTAACCCAGTCCTCTTCACTTTCAGCAAGCAAGGTTGTATCATCTGCATAATGCAGGTTGTTAAGGAGTTTTCCTCCGATCCTGATACACAGTTCTCCTTCATACAGTCCAGCTTCTCATATTATTTGCTCAGCATACAGACTGAATAAGTTTGGTGAAATGATGCAACCCTGATGTACACCTTTCCTGTCTTTAAACCACACAGTATTCCCTTTGTCTCCCTTTTTGGTTTTGTCTTTTTATCAATTCTGAAAATCTTAATCTTTTACTTGGGGTATTTTGTCCATTTTTATTTAATGCAATTACAGCTATAATGGATTTATATTTACTGTCTTACTATTTGCCTTGAATATTTATTTTAAGTTTCTTATTTCTACTTCTTCCTTGTATCACTTCTTTTTTTTTCTTTTTGACTAATGAAGTGCTTTTTATTATTCCATTTTTCTTTGTATTAACTTGATGGTTACACATTCTTTTACTACCCTTCTAGTAATCACCTTAAATACCATAACCCCATATCCCATGATAATCATAGTTTAATAAAAACTATTTTTACCATTTCCTTGACACTTATAGAAGCTTAGAACATTTTAAGTCAATTTATGTCTCCCCTCTCATTCTGTTATTTTCTAATATATTTGAAATTTCTCTAAACATTGCCGTTATTTATGCAAGAGTTAATATTCATTTATTCATATATTTATTGTTCTCATTGGTACACATTTCCTCCTGCATTTTCATTTTCAATTTGAGATCATTTTCCTTTTGCCTGAAAAACAAACTTTAATTTTTCCTTTAGTATAGAACTGCTAATAAAAAATATTTTGTCTGAAAAATTAATTTATTCCAAATTTATTTTTATTATTATGTTAAATTTTTAGCTATTTTGTTCATATTTTGTTTTAAAACAAAATGAAATTTAAAAAATCACATTAAGCAAATGTATGTTATAAAACAAATACCTTCTTAACCACCACCTAGCTTAAGAACTTTTTCAGCCACCCTAAAAACCCTAAGGTCCCTTCTATATGCCTCATTGTAATTGTAGTCCCTATCCTCTCTCTAAAAAAGCAACTAATATTCTGACTTTTATAGTAATTACTTATTTTCTTGACGGTTTTATCACCCAAGTGTGTATGTCGAGATGTGAAAGTTAGTCAATTTCTAGATTATGTGATATGTAATGAAATATAAGGATATTTTTTGTTTCAGTCAATGTATTTCCTCATCCATTCCTTTCTCTCTCTTATGATTTACTTGTTGAAGAACCTCAGTTATAAGAATTATAGACTTTCTCACAATCTGGATTTTGTTGGGGGCACACGTAGTATAATTTCGAACATTCTTTTGCCCTCTGTATTTTCTGCAAATTGGCAGCTAAATCAGAGACTTCGTCAGACTAAGGTTCAAACCCTTAAGCAAGAATAGAAGCAGTATTGGGTTCTTTTCTGGAATCACACCTAATGCTTGGTTCTTTCTCTCTCTCTCTCTATTCCTCTCTTTTAGCCTTTGGTGTTCAAAGCATAGATTCATTAATTCATTGAGAGGTTAAAAAATTGTTATACTGTAATTCAATTATTTTGTTGTCATTTATTCACTGGAAGAATTATATAAGGAGATACTTCCTCTCATTTACTTTTTGTTTACCTGTTGGTACAGTATAAACACATGATTCTTTCCATTTAATTAATATATTTTCAGGATGAATTCTTTTTAATCCTCAGATGAAAAATATATATTTTCTGTTTAATATAAACTGAAGGAATTACACATTCTTGGTGAATTTCAATATTTTTGCAATTCTTATCCTTATTGAAGTTGAAATTGTATCGCCTTTGGAGAGTGGAAGCCTCTTCAAGTTGTCTCTCAAGTCCTTTTCACACAACCCTCATAATCATTGATAGCTTCCTTTCTATTTGATATCTCAGAATGTTCAATGCTCATCTTCTATAATCCTCCCCCCAGTCCTGGAATCAGTAATTTTTCTCAAGAAATCATGGTCTCCTTAAATGGAAAATTGTATTTCAAGAACACTAGGGATACTCTTTGCTACTGGGTTAATAATTAATTCTAGGCCTTTTCAGGAACAAAGCTAGAACATATAAAGGAATAGGTAAACAGATGATAGACAGAAATAGCTAGATAGCTAATAAATAGTTATCAAAATATAGAACATTTCTAGAACTCTAGAAGTCTCTCTCTTGTTCCTTCCAGCCTATATCCACTATTATGCCCTCCATCATCATATGTATTCTTTTATGTCTTCTTCTTTTTGTCATCATTATGTCTGTGATGGTCATCCACATTACTCTGTTAGCATTAGTTCATTCATTTTATTGCAGTATATTGTTGTTGTTGTTAAACCAAAACCAAAAACCCGCTGCAGTCGAGTCGATTCTGACTCATAGCAACCCTATAGACAGAGTAGAACTGCCCCACAGAGTTCCAAG
Organism: Loxodonta africana; assembly: GCF_030014295.1. Classification (NCBI taxonomy): domain Eukaryota; kingdom Metazoa; phylum Chordata; class Mammalia; order Proboscidea; family Elephantidae; genus Loxodonta; species Loxodonta africana. The sequence goes on along the minus strand of NC_087369.1, from coordinate 118,580,268 downwards.
GAGTGCCTGGTGGATTCGAGCTGCTGACCTTTTTGTTAGCAACTGTAGCCTTTAACCATTGCACCACGAGGTTGTTGTTGTTAGTTGCCGAGAAGTCAATTTTCAACTTATAGCAACCCCATGTGACAGAGCAGAGCTGCGCCATAGGGTTTCCTAGGCAGTAATCTTTATGGAACCAGATCACCAGTCTTTCTCCCACTGAGCCACTGGGTGAGTTCAAACCACAAACCTTTCAGTTAGTAGCCAAGTGCTCAACTTTTACGCCACCAGGGCTCCTTTGCTGTGTATTATTCCATTATATAAATATTCTGCAATGGATTTATTCATTCTACCCTTTTTTTTTTACTCTTGTTTGACATTAAAAACCCACTGCCATCCAGTTGATTCTGACTCATAGTGACCCTATAGGACAGAGTAGAACTGCCCTACAGAGTTTCCAAGGAGCAACTGGTGGATTCCAACTGCAGATCTTTTGGTTAGCAGCCATAGCTCTTAACCACTACGCCACCAGGGTTTCCTGTTTGACATTAGAGTGGTTTAAATGTTTTGGCTGTCATGAATAACACTGCTACAAATATTCGTATCCATCTTTTGTGAGTGTTTGCTCAAAAATGGAATTGCTGGACCTTCTGGTAGGTGAATCTTTAGCTTTGGTATTCTTCCAAGCAGTTTTCCAACATGGTTTTGCCATGTTATACTCCCACCAGCAATGTATGAGTGTTCAAGTTGCTCCATATCCTTGCCAACACTGGTATTTTCAGTCTTTTTAATTTTACCTATTCTGATGTATGTGTTTGTGTATGTGTGTGTGTGTGTGTGTGTTTGTGTGTGTGCATGTGAGATATCTCATTATGTTTTTAATTTGCAATTTTTCAACCAGTTATAGTGTTATTGAAGGAACCCTGGTGGTGCAGTTGTTAAGCTCTGGGGTGCTAACCAGAAAGGTTGGTAGTTTGGGCCCACCAGCTACTCCAAGGAAAAAAGATGTGGCAGTATGCCTCTGTAAAGATTGCAACATTGGAAAGCTCTACTCTGTCCTATATGGTCGCTATAAGTCAGAATAGACTGGATGGCATTGAATTGTGTTAATAGGTTACAATAATTTTGAGCATCTTTTCACATGTTTATTGATCATCTTGACTTTGAGTTTCAGTTGGTAGAATTTTCTAGAATTTTTTTAAGTCTTTACCTTTTTTGCCACCCCTGCCTCCAGGTGTCTTTTTACCCTGTAATCTCTCCATAGTTCATCTCAACCAATCCCATATGTTTATCACTGTCTGGTGGTGCAGTGGTTAAGCATTTGGCTGCTAACCTAAATGTCAGCATTTTGAATCCACTAGTCACTCCTTGGAAACCCTATGGGACAGTTCTACTGTGTCCTATAGGGTCGCTACAAGTCAGAATAGACTTGACGGTAATGGGTTTGTTTTTCGTTTTGTTTTTTTATACACCAATAACTCCCAAATCCATGCCTGCATCCAAGATACCTTCCTACTGAACCCTAAATGTGTATCTCCAACTGCCCACTCTACATCTCCCATCACTTCTTCACTCTTTTCCTTTTGCCATTTTGCTCTTCTCCATTCTTGATTGGAAGATTAATGTGAAGTATGGAAACACAGCAGTGATCTTATGACCATAAGGTAATAAATATGAGAACAAAAATCAACTTATTAAGTATAAAAAAAAAATAGCAGTAGAGAAAGATGGAAAAAACCTAGATCACTGATAGCATTGTGGATTTGCATTATCACTTCTAAACTGTCTAAACCTAGGCTTCTTGTTACATGAAACAAATGAATCTTAATCTGTTTAAGCCACTTATTTTAAGTACAATGCAATGTAGATACAAGAGGGACCTCAATGAATGTTGCTTACTGACAATTTGATTCTATTACATTTAAAAAGAGAACCTGATTTACTTTATAAAATAAGACTCTGTATAACCAAAGGTGTTTAACCAAATAGGAATATTTATATTTAAGGAATTTATTGATTTTGATTTGTCATGTCTTTAGCACTCATGATTTTCTATAATTGCTAGTGTACACATTTTTTATTGATGTGTATGTACATATGCATAGATAGATGTATCTGATATTTTATGTCTTTATAGTTATAATGTATATATATACATGATGTATTAATCAAGACTTTTTAAAATTGAAAGTGAGAGAAATCTAACTTAAACAAGCTAGGAGGAAGGGGATGCATAGATTCATATATATAAGAAGCTCAAGATTAGATCTAGAGTCAGGAACAATAATATTAAGAGGCTCAAACAATATTATTAATTCTCTCTTTCTCTCCATTTAATGTCCCTACATTGACCTCATTCTCTCCTACTGGGGGCTTCCTCTATATGAATGAAGACATTCCCAGAGGCAGCTTCAGGTTTATATTCTACCAATTTATGGCCTCTAGAGGAAACACCACTCTTTCTCTTGGATGAAGGGGAAAAAAAAAATTCAGGGCAAGGCTCTAATTGAACCAACTTCAGTCACTAGCACAAATTTTAGATCCCTTTGGCTATGGGGCTCGGTCTTATGTTTGACCGGGCCTGACAAGTATTATGTTTGTTGGAATGTTGAGGAAATAATTCAGCAAAGGAAGTTACAGTAAAACTTGAGAAAGCTGGAACCTATGTAAGGCAGTAACCTCTCAGAGAAGGAAAATTCAAATATTTTTCTACTAAAACAACGGTAGAAAAGTCATAAGACTGCTCTCTGTCAAAAGCAGAAAACTTGTGAGATCCAGAAAAACAAGGCAGACCCACTGAATTCTGGATCTCACAAGTTTTACCGTATAATCTATGATACTGGTAAAAGAAAGAGTGAAGAAATGCTAAGCAAAATAAATAAATCATTAATATCTGTTAATGCCACCAATATGTGTAGGTGTATGCATTTGTGTGTGTTTGTATTGCATTAAGAAGCATAAACTTTGTTTTATCCTTTGAAAAACAATATTGTCATGTAAGAAATATAAATGTTAAAGAAATATAACAATAGGCAAAGCAAGATAAGTTATCATTGGCATGGGGAAGCAGACAGCAATACTAATGGGCAAGGCCTCTCACTTTGGAAATTAATAGATTCATGTTTCTTTAAAGGTAAAGTAAGTCCCACCTTTCAAATGGCAGCATATGGTACTCCATAGGACCATTTCCCAGTGAAATAAGCATAAATGACAAATATTGCTTAAGGAATTAAAGTCTATGGAAATTGACATGGTGTATACAGCAAGCAAAGATACATTTATTCAAGCAAATTAAATAAAATCAATTTTAGTAAGAATAGCAAGAGTCTATGGCATTTGAACTACAACCCATGCCCTCTCTCACCCCTTCCAGCTCAGCATGATGAAACCTTAACACCAGGTGGACGTAGCCAAGAACAGAGGGTTCTGTCTCCCCATTCCGTAGCTCCCAGTTAGGGCTATAGTATCATCCATGAGGGGCAGACCACCAAGCTACATGTTGCAGAGGCTAAATTCTAGGTTAGGGAGTGTGGCCAAGAGATTGGTGACTCATTCCTCCAGCAAGCCCTCACTCATATGGTGGAGGGTCTATCTCAGTTGCTATAGCCTGAGAATACTGGAGTCCAGATTGTCCTCGACCAGCTCACTCTTAGGACAGAAGTTCCACATCTAGAGAAACAAACTGAGAAGACCAGAGGCAACTACCATATCCATAATAGTGGCTCAGGCATTTTTCCTAGGGGCAGAAACAGTCCATAAGAATGGTGAGCTCTGAAAATTTCCCAAAGACACTCATTTTCTTTGAAACAGAGTGTGGGAAAGTTCACACCTAAGGTTACTCTAAAAAGAAAAAAAAAAAAAAGAGGAGATTTTAGTGGTAAGCAAATGCATGGAAACTAGAAGCTTCATGAGAGTAACAAGTTAAGCCATAGGCTAGCTACTTTACCAGAGAAAACCAGGAAAATAGACATCTAAGAGCCCTTCTTGCATCAGAAAAAAAAAATCAAACATTTGTCTCAAGAACTTTCCCTGCAAGGAACCCAATTTGTTTGGATCAGATTAGAGCATTTTAAGATCCAGGGCATTACTGAAACAATAGAACAATGAGTAGTGAATTAGTGAACCAAACAGCTGGGTGTGACTAGGGAAAGCGAGAGTCAAAGAAATCTGTTAAAACTACTGTCATTCTAGAGTGATGGTGCACGTGCCCAAAGCTGCACACTTGAGGGTTCACATCAGAAGCTTCACTCTGCAGGAAAAAGAGGTTTCTTTAAAATACTTCAACGAGTCAAGTAAACAACAAAAACAGCGAGCCCTGGGATGGGGAGGGCAGTATCTAGAGTTGCTGCAATGCACTATATAAAATGTACAGTTTTAAAAAAAAATGAGAAATTCAAAGAAACAGGTAAGTATAATGCATACACAAGAAGAAATGCAGGCAACAGAAGCAGCCTTTGAGAGAGCCCAGATGTCGGATTTAAGAGACAGACATCAAAGCAGCTAATAAATTTTTTTTTTTAATTTAAGAAAACCACATGTCTTAGGCTGGGTTCTCTAGAGAAGCAAAATCATAAAGTATAAATATATATAGAGAGAGATTTATATCAAGGAAATGGCTCACAAGGTTGTAGAGGTTGGAACCTCCCCAGTCCGTGGATCAGTTTGGAGACTTCTCCTGGTTTATGTAGCTGCAGGGGCCAGTGAATCCAAGATCAGTAGGTCAGACAGCAGAATTCTTGCTCACAGGCTATGAAGACACGAATCCCAAGATGCCAGGTAAGCTGCTAGCTGAAGTACCAAGAACTAGAGGTAGGATGAACAGGCCCCAGATGCAGGATCCAGAGGAAACAAAAGCCCATGAACCTTGCCAGAAAGTCCACTTATATTAGATGCAGGCCGCACCCCCAAGGAAACTCTCTTCCAATTTATTGGCTGCTCATAGCAGATCCCATCATGGAGGTGATCACATTATATCAAATCTCAACATGGAAGTGATCACATCATCATATGACTGACAAACTACATCATAACTGCCAAACCACTGAGAACCACGGCCCAGCCAAGCTGACACACAACCTTTACAATCACACAGTGCCTAAAGTTGTAAAGTAAGGTATGATGACAACATTTCAACAGATAATAACAATAGACAAAAATGATTTAAAAAAAAAGAAAATTCTAGAATCAAAAAGTACAATATTTTAAAAGAAAAATTCACTAGAAGGGCTCAAAATATATTTGTATTGACAGAAGAAAAACATCAGTAAACATTAAGACAGCTAGGTAGAGATTATGTAATCCAAAGACCAGTGGGGCGGAGGGGAAGAATGGGGAAAAAAAAAACAGAGCTTCAGTGAAATGTGGGACACCATTGAGTGCAATAGCATATGCATCATGGGAGTACTAGAGGAGAGGACAGAGATAAAGAAGCAAATACATATATGTTCTTTTTAAATGGCCAAAAATTTAGCAAATTTGATGAAAGACATGAATCTACACAAGGAAGAAGCTCAACAAACTCAAAGCAGGACAAATACAAAGAGATTCACACCCAGACACATCCTAGTAAAAATGCTGAAAGTCAAAGACAAAGTCCTGAAAGCAGTGAGAGAAAAAAGACTTCTCACATAAAAGGGAAGCTCAAAAAAATAGCATCTAAAGTCTCATCAAACACAATGGAGGTCAGGGGACTGTGGGAGGGTGTAATCAAAGTGCTGGGAAAAAAAAAAAACCTGTCAACAAAAAATCTTATATTTAGGAAGACTACTTTTTCAAAATGAAGGCAAAATGAAGACATTCCTAAATAAACAAAAACTGATCATTCGAATCCACAAGAAAAAAACAAAGAATAGCAGTAAAGGTAATTATGCAATTATAAAAAAGTATAAGCACATATTTCTTCTCTTAACTGATTTAAGAAGCAATTATTTAGAACAATGTATATGTAATTGCATTGTTGGGCCTATTTCACATAGACATGTAATATCTATACCAAAAAAAGTACACAGCAGGTAGGAGAGCAAAGCTGTATGAAATTAAAGAAGTGACATCAGATGGTAACTTTCCTCCACAAAGATAAATAAAAGAACTAGAAATGGTATAAGGTTAATTTAAAAAACACTATAAATATAGAGTTGCTCTCCATTCTTCTCTCATCCTCTATAAAAGTTATATAAAATGATAATTATAGCAATGTATTGCTGGGTTTGTAACATATATAGATGTAATGTGTATAACAATAGGAACACACAATTGGGTAAAAAGAAACATAGCTGCATGGGAGTAACATTTCTATATAACAATAGAATTAAATTACTCTAAATCTAAAATATATATTCTGATAAGATATATATGGTTAACCATACAGCATACACTAAGGTAATAATTCAAACAACATGTATAGATATAGACATATAGGTATAGATATACAGAAAAATCATTACAGATATTTAAATGTTAAACCAAAAAAACATTAACTTGGTGCAAAAGAAAGCTGTAAAGGAGAACAGAGGAACAAAAACAAACAATAACAACAACAAAAAACACATAGAAATCAAGAAGAAAAATAGCAGACATAAATGCAATTGATATCAATAGTATTAAATACGAAAGACTCAATCAAAAGAAAGAGCAGAGATTGTCAGAGTATATTAAAAAATCCTACTATATACTGTCTACAGATGACACACTATAATTCAAATGTACAAATAGGTTGAAAGTACAAAGATAGAAAAAGGCATATCATGCAAAAAAGAGCCACAAAAAGCTAAAGTGTTCATACTAATATCAGACAAAATAGGCTTAAATATATTATAGAGAGTGGCATTTTATCATTATCAAAGTGTAAAACTATCAGAAAGATGTAACAATTATAAACACATATGTACCTAGCAAACAAATCTGTCTTAGAAGAAACACAACCAGAATGCTCCTTAGACGCAAGGATGGCGAGACTGCATCTTACATACTTTGGACGTGTTGTCAGGAGGGATCAGTCCCTGGAGAAGGACATCATGCTTGGCGGAGTACAGGGTCAGTGGAAAAGAGGAAGGCCCTCAAGGAGGTGGATTGACACAGTGGCTGCAACAATGAGCTCAAGCATAATAACGATTGCAAGAATGGCTCAAGACAGGGCAGCGTTTTGTTCTGTTGTGCATAGGGTCGCTATGAGGCGGAACTGACTCGACGGCACCTAGCAACAACAACAATGTACCTAGCAACAGACATCCAAGCACATAAAGCACAAACTGACAGAATTGAAGATAGAAATAGACATCAACAACAATAGTTGGATACTTCAGTAACCCACTTTTAATAACAGAACAATCAGGCAGAAGATCAACAAGGAAATAGAAGACTTGTACAACAATTTAAAATAACTAGGCCTAACAGGCATCTGTAGAATACTTCACCCAACAACAACAAAATACACATTCTCAGGTCCACATGGGATATTCTCCAGGGTAAGCAATATGTTAAGCCACAAAACAAGTCTCAATACAAGGAGATTTAGAAATCACAACAGAAGTGAATTGGAAAGATTCGCAAATATCTGAAAATTAATCAACTCACTACTAAATAACCAATGGCTACAGAATAAAATACAATGAAAATTAAAACATACTTTCTGATGACTAAAGTAGATACAACATACAAAAATTTGTCATGCATCTAATGCAGTACTTTGAGAAATGTACATAGCCATAATCACCCATATTTAAAAAGAAGACAGACCTCAAATCATAGCCTAACCTATAGTGTCGCTATGAGTTGGAACCCACTCAACAGCACCTAACAACAACAACCTTAATATACTGAAAAAAGGAAACCATAACAAAAGCAATCAGAAAGAAGTAAAAAAAGATTAGAGTTTAAATTAATGCAACAGAGAATAGAAAAATAACAATAAATTTTGGTTTTAGAAAAGATCAGAAAAATTGACAGACCCTTAGCGAGAATGACCAAAAAAGAAAAAGAGAGAAGATTTAGGATACTAAAATCACAAATGAAAGAGGAAACATCACTACCAACTTTACGGAAATTAAAAAGATTATGAGCAACTGTATGACAATAAATTAGCTAGTTAGACTAAGTAGAAAAAATACCAGAAAAACACAAACTACCGAAACTCACTGAAGAAGAAGTAGAAAATGTGAATAGATCTCTAACAAAAGAAGAGATTGAATCAGTAATCACAAAACTACTCACAAGGTACAAGCCAGACCAAGACGGCTTCATTGGTGAATTCTTGCCAAACTCATTCATTAGTTCTAATAATTATTGAATGAATTCTTTAGGATTTTTCTACATACACTTATGATGGCTAGGTGTGCGATTATATACTGATTCATGTGCTGTGTCCAATGGTTTGGCTGGATGGTCAGGGACTTGGAAGGAACATGATTGGAAAATTGGTGAGAAGAAGGTATGGCGAAGAGGTATGTGGATAAACCCCTCTGAATGAACCAAAGAAGTGAAGATATTTGTGTCTCATGTGAATGCTCGCCAAAGGGTGGCCTCAGCAAAGGAGAGATTTTATCAAGTGGACAGGATGACACATTCTGTGGGAACCACTCATCCTCTTTCTCCAGCCACTCCCATCATTGCCAATGAGCTCATGAAGAAAGTGGCCATGGTGGCAGGAATGTAGGTTATACATGGACTCAGCAACATGGACTTCCACTCACCAAGGCCAACTTGGTACAGTCACTGATGAATGCCCGACCTGCCAGCAGCAGAGACCAACACTGAGTCCCTGATATGGCACCAATCCTCGAGTTGATCAGCCAGCAACCTGGTGGCGGGTTGATTACATTGGACCGCTTCCATCATGAAAAGGGCAGTGTTTCCTTCTTACAGGGAGAGGCATTATTCTAGATACAGATTTGCCTTCCCTGCATACAATGCTTCTTCCAGAATTACCATCCGTGGACTCACAGAATGCCTTTTCCATTGCCACGTTATCTCACACAGCATTGCCTCGGATCAAGGGACTCATTTCTCAGCAAATGAAGTATGGCAATGGGCTCATACCCATGGAATTCACTGGTCTTACCATGTTCCCCATCATCCTGAAGCAGTTGGTTTCATTGAATGGTGGAATGGCCTCCTAAAGACACAATTACAGTGCCAGCTAGGTGGCAATACTTAGAGGGTTGGGTCAAAGTTCTCCAGGAGGCTGTATACACTCTAAACCAGCATCCAATATATTGTGCTATTTCTCCCATAGCCAGGACTCATGGTTCTAGGAATCGAGGGATGAAAATGGGAGTGGCACCACTCACTATTGCCCCTTCTGACCCACTCACAAAATTTTTGCTTCCTGTTCCCACGGCCCTATGCTCTACAGGTCTGGAGGTCTTAGTTCCAAAGGGAGGAATGCTACCACCTGGAGTCACAACATGGATTCCACTGAACTGGATATTAAGAATGCCACCCAGTCAATTTGGGCTCCTCATGCCTCTGGATCAACAGGCAAATAAGGGAGTTACTGTAGTGGCTGATGTGATTTATCCTGACTACCAAGGGGAAATCAGATTGGTGTTACGTAACGGAGGTAAAGAAGAGTATGTCTGGAATACAGGTAAATCCTTAGGGTGTCTCTAAGTACTACCATGCCCTGTGATTGAAGTAAATGGAAAACTACAGCAACCAAATTCTGACATTACTAATGACCCAGAACCTTCAGGAATAAAGGTTTGGGTCATCCCACCAGGCAAAGAACCACAACCAACTGAGGTGCTTGCTGAGGGTTAAAGGGGATATGGAATGGGTGGTGGAAGAAGGTATTTCTAAATACCAGTTTTTTTTTTTTTATCAACTAACCAGTTGTAGAAATGAGGACGGTACTTGTTATGACTATTTCTTCCTTGTATATGTGTGTTAAAATTTTTGTTTTCTTCACTTATAAACTGTAAGATGTTAACAGGGCTAGTGGGTTTTCAGTTGTACACATGTTAGTTGTATCATGTTAGGCACAAGTATGACTTTGTAATTGTCTTTATTTAGAGACTTGTATAGTTTAAGATGTGTACAGGTGTCAAGCTGACAAGGTGTAGACTGTGATGGTTAAGTCTACATGTCAACTTTATTGGACCATGATTCTCAGTAGTTTGGCAGTTCTGTAATGGTGTAATTTGGAAGTTACATGATGATGTAGTCATCCTCATGATGTGGTCTGATGTGATCAGCCAATAGGTTGTAAGGAGAGTTCCCTTGCTTCCTATATATATATATATATACACACACATTCTGACAAAGCTCACTACCTTCCTCTGGATCCTACATCTGGCTCGGCATCATCTGACCTCTGGTTATTGGGACCTGAGCCAGAGGCATGCTGTATTGCCTGCGGATCTTGGAATTCATTGGCCTCTGCAGCCCGTGAGCCAGCAGCCTGCTGTCTGATCTGCTGATCTTGGGTTCATCATCCCTTCCAGCTATGTGAGTCAGGAGAAGCCTCTAGCCTGTTGCCTGATGAGTTGTCAGGCCCTACAACCACATAGAGCCATTTCCTTCAGATAAATCTCTCTCTCTCTCTCTCTCTCTCTATATGTATACCCTCACTCATTGCTTCTCTAGAGAACCCAGCCTAAGACAACGCTCAACATCATTAGTCCATAAAATGAAAACCAAACCCGTTGCGGTTGAGTTGATTTCGACTCATAGCAACCCTATACAACCGAGTAGAACTGCCCCGTAGAGTTTCTAAGGAGCTCCTGGTGGATTTGAACCGCTGAACTTTTGGTTAGCAGCTGTAGCTCTTAACTGTTACACCACCAGTGTTTCCAAATAGGAAAACACAAATCAAAACGAGATACTACTTTACACCCACTAGGATGGGTATAAAAAAAGAAAAGAAAAATAATACATGTTGGCAGTGATGTGAAGAATTGGAACCATCATACATTGTTTGTGGCAATGTAAAATGAAGCATTTCCTCAAAAGTTAAACATAAAATTTCAATATGACCCAGTGATTCCACTCCTAGGTATATACCAAGAAAAATGAAATATGTCTATTCAAATATTCATGCACATACTGCATGTTGTTCATAACAGTATTATTTATAATAGACAAAATTGGGAATAATGCAAATATCCATCAACTGCTAAATGGGTAAACAAAATGTGGTATATCCTTACAATGAAATATTATTTGGCTAAAAAAGGAATAAAATCCTGATATACTTTACAACATGGATGAACCTTGAAAACATTTTTGCTAAGTGAAAGAAGCCAGTCACAAAAGACCATATAGTGTATGATTCCATTTATATCAGAAGCCCATAACAGACATAGCTAGTTGTTGGTGTTGTTATGTGCCATCGAGTTGATTCTGACTCATAGCAACCCCGTGCGACAGAGTAGAACTGCCCCATAGGGTTTCCTAGGGTGTAATCTTTACTGGAACAGATCTCTGGGTCTTTTTCCCATGGAGCTGCTGGGAGGGTTCAAACTGCCAACCTTTCGGTCAGCAGCTAAGCACTACTTAACCATTGCACCACCATGCTGCTTAGGCGTTCTATAAAATATAGAGACAGAAAATAGATTAGTGGCTGCCTAGGACTTTAGGGAGGAGAAGATTGGAGGGTGATGGCTAAAATATGAGGGTTTTTTGGGTGATAAAAATGTTCTCAAATTGATTGTGGTTATTCTGATTTGCCCAACTCAAAACAAACTAAGAATGATTTAATTGTACACATTAAATGAGTGAATTTTATGGTAATCAAATTATATCTCAGTGAAAATGTTAACAAAAAATAAAGATAGAGCAAATTTCAATTAAGCTCTTCCGTATGCTTGGCTTTTTATAAGTTATGTAATGGACTTTTAAATAATAAAAATACTAAGTCTTAATATTTTCATGAAAATTATATTTGATATGTATATAGTATTTGTGTGATTTATCCTGTACTTAAAAAAATGTATTTTTATGAAAACTATTCTTAAGACAGGATTCATTAATGCCATGGTATATAATTACCTCAACAAGTAGAAGCTGAATTATAAAGGCTATTTTGATACAAACAAATCCTGATCTATATTGAGAATTGTAATGTGTCCAGACACTTCCTCCTCCCAAAAAAGATGTTTTGTCATGTTGAGATCAGTATAAAAAAATTATAAACTTACTAATAATAGGTTTAATAAATATACTTAAAATATTTACTTTAAAGATACAGCTATTCAATTTTACACTTTTTTTATGTGTTCATAGAATAAAATGCATGTTTGAAAGCTCAAAATGAAGGGATCTGATTGCCTGGATCAAAACAAACAAACAAAAAAATTGAAATCATCAACCCTGAAAAATAGTGGCATGTTTATTTAAAGAATTTGCAGCCTTTCAGCTATGCCAATTTTGTTGTCCAAAGTTAGCCCAGCTACACTGAAGAAACTTTGTAAAGTATTTGCTTGAAGCAGTCAGCTCTTGATCAATGTTTCAAGCCAATCAATGTTTTTTGGCACTTTTCAAATAACAGAACACACCTTGTTTTGGCACTGAAAGGAAACTTACTTCTGGCTGCTCCTTTTCTTCAATTAACCACTCGTCGCTTTAAATCTACCTTAGAAAAGTCACTCTATTTGTGCATCCTTTATATGACTACCTTTTTTTTTTTTTATATGACTACCTTAGGTTACTCAGATTCTCACTCTTCATATCTAAGTTTTCTATCCTTTTCTGTTTTCAAAATGGTGATAAGTCTACAAAAGAGAAAGAAGGTGGTCAGAGTGCTAATATCTAGAAAGATGATTACTTTTCTGTTTCTTTACATTCTCTAAGATTTCAAATACTTCATAATCTAGGTGAAAAGCAGCTAATAAATGTATTCCAACATTTGGCCTAATATATTATATGAATTCTCTATCAGTAAAAGACAGAGAGAGTCAGAGTGAGGGAGACAGAGAGAGAATACTACTTTTGAGAAACAAGGCACTCATTCTTTTCCACCCAACACTGAATTCCTGGATCTTTTGGTAGTTTATCAAATGCACCATATGTTCCTTACTACTCTCCGTAGCCTTGAATGGGATGCTTTTCCAAATTAAAAATAATCTTGTGTACAGAAGCCTTCAGTCAGGTTTACCCTGAAGAACAGGTGAGTCAAGAGATCAGTTTTCTAGAATTAGTAAATTTCTATCCAGGGATACTTTGCCAAGGGCCGTATTAGACAATATTGTAGGATTGATACACTTAGCTAAAAATACCAAACACAAATTTTATTTATTTAACCATTAATGCTTTTGGACATAAAGTTCATAATAAGATTGCAACAAGCAAATATTAGAATTGGACCCTATAGTAGATGCTTTTTGGTAATCCTTTGTTAACATTCCATTTGGCTACTTCTGATTTCAGCCTCAGCTTCAGTAGACAGTTCCCTGTGAGCTCACTTCCAGCTCACACTTAGCATCTCCCTGTTTTCCAGTTTTTTGTGTTTCGTTTTGCCTCAGCTGCTTCTCTAAAGCCAATGGAGGGAAGGAATACTTTGACATCATCTGGTACAACTCCTGTCTTGTGTGGTGAGTTTCTTTGTGATTGCCAACCATCATGCAGCAATGTTTGGGTCAAAATTCACATCACAGAGTACAAGTTCAAACAGACTTATTGAAGAAAATTGCAAAGCAAGGTTCAACAAGAAAAGCAGAAGCATGCATTCACCAATCCTTTCTTTTCTGGGTAATTATGTGCATTGTACCACTCCTAATGATGGAGAAATCTGAGGCTCAGAAATTTTGATGGGTTTATGCCAGGTCACCCAGCAACTTAATTATGGACCCATGTTTAGAAACAGATCTGTTGATTCCAGATCAATGTTTATTTTCTTATACGAATGTTTCTGAAAGTATGTCCTTTGCCTCAGAATCACCTATTCAGTTGCTTGTAAAAATGCAGGCGTCCCAGACCCATTCCAGCTCTTAATCTGCTTTTCTGCATCACATGTTTGAACACATGAATGTCAAGAACTCGAGCTTTACAACCTCCTAGGGAGAAAAACTGAGGAAAAATTCTGGTTGGTACAATTTAGATCAGGTGTCTATCACTGTATCAATTAACTGGAAGATGGAAAAAAATTTCCTCGTGTAAGGATAAGCTTCTGCCAAGTCCCAGAAGTAACAAGCATGGGGCATTTGTGAGGAGAAAGAAGTAGTTTAAATTTGAAAAGAATGAAAGTTTTATGTTGCTTGAAAATAATGCAAAAGTGTCTTGGGATAGAGCATAGAGGGTTTTGCATGCCAAACCAACTGTTTTTAACTTTATTCAGTAGAGAAAGGGGAATTATTGAACATTTTTGAGCAGAAGTAACATGGCAGAGATAGATTAATATTAATTTTTCACCAGTAAGTAAAGTGAAATTTAAATGGGAATGGACCAAACAAAAACAAGAACAAAACCCATTCTGACTCATACTGACCCTATAGGACAGAGTAGAACTGCCCCATAGGGTTTACAAGGAGCACCTGGTGGATTCGAACTGCCAACCTTCAGGTTAGCAACCGTAGCACTTAATCACTACACCACCAGGGTTTTCATGGACTGAACAAGTGGTTCTCAAGCTTAAGTGTATCTAAGAAATATTTTCAAAGCTACTTTAAAAAAGGCATATTCCAGTCACCTAGCCTCAGAGATTGAAGTGCTGGGGTGCATTCCAGGAAATGGTATTTAAAATCAGCACGTCGAATGTTTCTTACATATGCTGGAGTTTGAGAGTTTCTGCTCTCATTTGTCTTTGCATCGATTTTCTTAACCAGTGCATTGGTGATATCACGTGGAGTAGAGGGGACTATGGTGAACGGAAGAGCACAGGCCCTATGTAAAGCTGGCAGCTGCCATTCAGGTCAAGCTGGTTATTGCCATGTAGGAACACAGGCCCAGTTTTGTTGTATTATCTGAATTTTCAGGAGAAACCAAATACCTAGATTCTTGTGGGAACTCTCAAATTTTAAATGTTTAATATTAATATTTTTTATGCACAAGCCAAATCAAAAAGAACTTTTGATTGGATCTGGCCCAAGGGCTGCTAATGTGAGACCTCTGACCTTTCTTGACTATCTCCACCCAGCCAAGATCATTCCATTTTTGTGGTATTTTTTTACACTATCCCTGTATCAGCTTGGCCTCATATTTACATTTATTTCTTTGTTGCTGTTTATGTTAATATTTTCTTTTTCAGGCCTTGACTTCGTTTCCTTAAGTCAGTCAATAGTCCCTCAAATGCAGGGACCACATCATCTATTTCAACTCTGCTCTACTTGGAGCACCAACAGGATTGAATTGAATTATGGATTGAATTATGTCTCCCCAAAAATGTGTGTATCAGTTTGGCTGGGCCATGATTTCAGGTATTGTGTGATTTTCCTATATGTTGTAAATCCTGCCTGTATGATGTTAATGAGGGAGGACAGGCAGCAGTTATGTTAGTGAGGCAGGACTCAATCTACAAGATTGGATTGTGTCTAGAGGCAATCTCTTGAGATATAAAAGAAAGAAGCGAGCAGAGAGGCAGGGGAGACCCCATACCACCAAGAAAGCAGTGCAGGGAGCAGAACACATCCTTCGGACACTGTGTTCCTGTGCAGAGAAGCTCCTAGTCTGTGGGAAGATTGATGAGAAGGCCAACAAAGAGAGAAAGACTTCCCTTGGAGCTAATACCCTGAATTTGGACTTTTCACCTGCTTTACTGTGAGAAAATAAACTTTTCTTTGTTAAAGCCATCTACTCGTGGTATTTCTGTTATACCAGCACTAAATGACCAAGACACTAACCTAAAGGTTGGCAGTTCAAACTCACCCAGAAGAGCCATGAAAGAAATGCCTGGTGATCTGCTTCTGTGAAGATTACAGCCAAGAAAACACTGTCGAACTCAGTTCTACTCTGTAGCACATGGGGTTTAGAATTGACGTGTTGGCAAAGCCAACTACCTAGAGTGAGCACAAAACAAGAAGAAGAGTGTCGACTTATGCCAGGGCAACAGATGCCGTTTGTGGTCACTGTGTCTTAGGACTCTGACCCTTACAACTCAGCATTAAAACATATTTGCTAACTGTCATTGAGGGAAAAATACTCAGTCAAATTTATTTTTTATTTATTTCCCTATGCTGAGTATTTTTCCTGTTGCCCTGGCGTAAGTCAACAGCTTTCTTCTTGTGATGTGCTCACTATAGGAAATTGGCTTTACTGTCGACAAATAGTTTTGCATATAGACCTTTTCTGTTTTATCCTCCCCTCTCCTGCTGTACAGTATACTCTGTGTGTTGTGCAAATGTTTCCCCAAGCTTACTTTTCAAGTACTTTCTCAGAGCAGATGTTCCCCCAAGTGTACTTTCTTCCTCTTTTACTAGCATTTTTTTTTTGTGCAAACAACAGATTGCTTTTCAGCTGTCCTTTAGATATAAGGAGAGAAATTTTTCACCACTACAGATGTTTGCTTCTCTTTCCGTACCCCAAGAATCTTAGCCAAGATTCATGAAGAAATATGCATCCTTTCTTCTCTTTCTTCCCTGCCTCCTTAATGTCATAAGCTTGAATTTCAAATCTTTTCCATGGAGTTATCTTCTTTGGATTTTTCTGAGAAAAGCTGCTTTTTTAGAAAATTAATCATTAGATGAAATTGTGGTATTCAGAGACTCATGAACAAAACTCACTTTTCTATGTGTCAGTGAAATAGAATAATTTTATCTTATTCAAAATTAAAAGGGGGTAATTAGGAGTTAATTCTTTTAATTATTATCAAGGAGGTCTGTGGGACTAAGAATAAAAGTGCAGATGTTAAATATTGGACTTGACATTAAAAAAAACCCATCGTTGTCGAGTTGATTCCAACTCATAGCGACGTTATAGGACAGAGTAGAACTTCCCATAGGGTTTCTAAGAAACAGCTGGTGAATTTGAACTGCTGACCTTTGATTAGCAGCTGAGCATTTAACCACTGTGCCACCAGGGCTCCATACCTAATACATATTGCAATAATAATTACACATTACAATTATGAATTGCTTTGCCAGATCTTATATTTGAATAACATTTTGTGGTTTACAAAGCATTTTATTCACAGTATCCTGTTTGATCCTCATACAAGCTAGTGAAGACTTTATTATCCCTAGTTTTACAGTTAAAAACTGAAAATTATTTACCCAAGATCATGCATTCACTCTTTTAGTCAAGGTTCTCTAGAGAAACAGAGCCAGTGATGATAGATGTAGGTAGAAAGACAGACAGAGACAGACAGACAGACAGACAGATAGAGATTTACTTCAAGAGATTGATTGGCTCATAAGACTGTGGGGGTTGGCAGGTCCAAAATGTGTGGATCAGGTGACAGGCTGGAAACTCCTGCTGGCTTGTGTCCCAAGATCCATAGGTCAGGCGACAGAGACATAACATACCCTGAGGAAACTCTCATTTCAATTGATTGATTGATCACATTGAATTACATTATGGGAGCTGATTTATTACATTTCATTAGACTGCATTATGGAACACCAACTATCCTAGTGTTTGGCTAAATCAACTGGGAACTGTTGATACATAAAATTAACCATCACAGCCATCAAGCTGAGGAGACAACACTTGAACCTCAGTTCACCTCTTTATTTTCACTGTACCACCCTGCCTGTCAGTCACTTCTATAATAACTTTCAAAGCAGCCTCAACTGCATTTTCATAATCCCAAAAAGAAACCCTGCACCAGTTAGCAATCGCTCCTTATCCTCCCACTAGCTCTAGGCAACAACTATTCTACTTTCTGTCTCTATTAATTTACTGCATATGGGCTTTTCGTATAAATGGAATCATACAATATGTGGTCTTTTATAATTGTCTTCTTTCACGTAACATGATGTTTTTAAGGTTTATCCAGGTCATAGTATGTATCAGCATTTCATTCCTTTTTATAGTTGAATAATATCCCATTGTATGGTTATACCAGCTTTTTTTAATCCACCCATTTGTTGATGGATATGTGGCTTTTTTCCACTTTTTGACTATTTTTGGCTCTTGTGAATAATGCTGCTATGAACTTTCAATTGTTTGTCCTCATGTATTCTCAATGTTTTTATTTGGTGATTCTATCACCTTCACCTGTTTAAATGAATGGTATGATAAAATGCTAGCAGAAGATTGACTACACTTGTGGTCCATGTGAGCATCTGAACCAGGTTGAGTATGGTTGGAAGTCAAGAGTAAATATTTAGAAGCAGAGAGTGGTGAAAGTTGGGGTTAGAGATTTAGGAAGCGTGAGGCACAAGGAAGCTTACAAGGCCACTTTAAGGATTCGATCTTTTTCCCAAGAGCACACAAAAGTCATTGAAAAATTTTCATCAGGCTGGTGACCTGATTTGTTTGGATGGTAGAAAGACTCCTTTGGTTGCAGTGTGGAAAAAAAGATTGGAGGAGAGGCAGGAAGACCTATTAGGACTTTATTTAACACTGCCTTAAAAAAAATTGAATCTATGCATTGCCCTCACCTAAAAAATGTTACTTCATTCCTGTCCTTTACTGAGGCTTCTCAGCAGCTATGGCAGGTGCAGTGTCCCATGAAGTAATTATTCAAGATGCTCTTATAATACTTCTCCAGCCTGCCTTGATTGTGGTAGGTAACCCTTTTGTTTCCAATTAGCTATTTCCTGGAACTTTTGGCCTACACTACAGTGTCAGAGCTCAAAGGAATATCAGAGATTTTCTCATCTGATCCCTTCATATTATAAGAAATGAAACTTATCTACATCAAGTGTTTGCTCAAGATCACACAATTGTGTGACTTAAGTTTCTTGACTCACAGTAGAATATTTCCACTACATCATGCTTCTTTGAACTGAACATCCATCACTTAACAAGTATTTATGGAAGAGCTGTTTGAGGTCTAGAACTGTGCAAAGTGCTGCGGTGATTGTTAAGAGAGTAATTCCTATTTTGTTGTCCTCGAGAAGCTCATAAAGAGATGAAGCTTATTTATCTGGTTTTCCTGATAATTATACTAATGCTTAGGGTCCCTGAGACACAGGGGGATGTCCAATAAGATTTGGACTGCTATCCTTAATAAATCCCTTTCATGGTCCATGGTATGCACAGTGTACCACCCACTTTTTCTGGCACTCAGGTTCTTTGGTGATATACTTTTACCACTGAAAGTATTTGCTTCCCTCCAGTGGGGACTCGTGTGGTGGAGAAAAGCAAAAGAAACTTTGGTTGAAGCAAAATAGCTGGGTTATGAGGCTTGCAAGTAAGGTAGTACAACCAGGAAGTGTGATTGTGTGAAAATTTTGTGTATTTTGGCTTTTGTGCCCTTAGATAAGCCTTGTAAGCATATTTATGGTTTCTTGTGTGATAGGGAGCCCTGGTGGGTTTGTATTTTTTTTGTGTGTGTGTGCCTGTGTATCACATTTGGAAAACTAGGGGCTCCCCACGTAACAAATGGAAGGCACCACGAAAAACAGCAGCAACCAAGGTCTGGCAGTACAGATGGGTGACCACTAATTATGGGGTCCAAGAACCTTAAAAGTTCTGTGGTAGCCATGTAGTACCAGATAATATTTATCAAAATCTGTATTAAAAAAAAACAAAAATGTAAACACACTCCATGACTTAGCATGCTTCCGTTAATGAAAAACAAGGTACCAAAAAAAAGTTCAATGCAGAAAATAATTAGACTTTGAAAGGGCTCTACTCCAATTCCTGACTCATAGCTTTTTTGTGAATAATAAATGATATAATGTCTGCTATGTGTTTTACACAATGCCCGACACGTTGTCAGTATACAATGATGTTATAAAAGAAAATGCTGTAGAGGTAACAGCAATAAAATTTCAGAAAACAGATAGATCAATAAGAGCTGGAATCAGAGGAGAAGAATTCATGGAGGTAAGTGAAGTTTTAATTGAACTTTGACAAATGGGTAAGCACTATTATTACCCTTTCTTGGACTGTTAGAAAACAAACAAACAAAAATAAAGCATTGCTCTAGAATCGATTCTGACTCATGGCAACCCACATATTACAAAGTAAAACTGATCCACAGATTTTCTTGACTGTAATCTTTGCAGAAGCAGGTCACCAGGCCTTTCTTCCATGGTGCCCCTGGGTCGTTTTAAACCACCAACCTTTAGGTAAGTAGCCAATCACAAACTACTTGCATCGCCCATGAACCTCTAGGCCCCTTAGGTAGAGGAGAGTTATAGATACACAATAACAAAGGAGTTTGCAGTCACCTTCTAGCTGTTGTCTTGTTCCTTTACTTAACATGCCCTCAAATACAACTTTAAAAATAAATGCTCCTACAAACTGTAGGTTTAATTCGTTTTTATCACCAGTGGAAATTTGAGGTTATTTGTAGAATGAGTAGTGAAGATTAGCAAGTGCTTATTGGTTATACAATATGATTCATAACTTGGAAAAGGTCTAGGTGAGTTTTCAATAGACATTTTATGAACTTTTACCATATTTTTTTGCCTAAATGTGTACCTTCTATGTTTATTTTGGCAACTGCACCCTCTATCCCACGAGATATTTTCATAAGCGTGCTAAGCTAATTTTTTTTTACTGCAATATTAAAAAAAAAATTGGCATAGAGGCGCTTATGAAAATACCTTGGTGGGGAGCGAGTGCATTTGGCAAACAAACGTAAAAATATGATAATGTTTGGTTCAAATTTCTCCTTTCTTGCCCTTTTTAGTATCTTAGGGAATTGAAACAATCACCTAACACGACTTTAAAAGATAGTGTTGCATCCTTTCTCTTCACTTGGTAAAGTAGTGATAAGAGCTTGACTCCTCAGCTTAGCTCATTTTCGTCTAATAGAAAGGGGATTTGCTCACATAAAATATATTAGTATAAGCATTATTGGCCATACCATCCGTGGTAGCTTTGATCTTGGGTCCAATTGCCTGAACCATTACCATTTACTGTACTAGCATTGTCAATCAGGCTCCTTAATCTGGTTAATAAAAACTCTGTAAGTAGCTGGCACTCCTTATGCATTTCTTATGTATTGCACAGAGACCAAAACAGCATATGGTGATGCTAGGATTGCCCAATGGGCAGTTCAAAACTTAGTGCACACAAACCAAAAGCCAAACCCATTGCCGTCTAGTTGATTCCAACTCATAGTGACCCTATAGGGCAGAGTAGAACTTCCCCATAAGGTTTTCAAGGAGTGGTTGGTGGATTCGAACTGCGAACTTTTTGGTTAGCAGCCAAGTTCTTAATCAGTGCAGATGAGCTCTCCTTATTAACTACGTCATCATTTGGGGTGTAATTATCAACACGAATGTCAAATAGTGCTTTAAAAAATTGATGTTTTATCTGACGGGGATCACAATACAGGGTCCCAGACAGAGCTGGAGAAAAATGCAGAACAAAATTCTAACTCACAAAAAAAAAAAAAAAAAAAAGAGAGAGAGAGAGAGACCAGACTTACTGGTCCGGAAGAGACTGGAGAAACCCCAAGAATATGGCCTCTGGACACCCTTTTAGCTCAGTACTGAAATCTCTCCTGAGGTTCACCCTTCAGCCAAAGATTAAACAGGTCTATCAAACAAAATGAGAAAGGGAGAGTATTGGCATGTTGTGGGGTTGGCAACCAATGTCACGAAACAATATGTGTATTAATTATTTAATGAGAAACCAGTTTGCTCTGTAAAACTTCATCTAAAGTAGAATAAAAAAATGATGTTTTATTCAAGTAAGTACAAAAGAAATGTCTGCTTCTTATTTTTTTAACTGGGGCAAAATACAAAAACTCTTTAATCCTAAACTTCTCTTTTGAAAACTGGAAATAATAATGCCATCTATATGACAGGGAAAATAAAGCATAGAGTAAAATAGCATGTAAGAAAGAAGCCTGTCACTGGTAAATAAAAGCAGTTTTCTTTCTTTGTTCAACCCATACTTTGCAAAGTACTATGCTGGGTATGCTACAGCCATTACCTCACTGAATTCTGTTGATTTTGCAAGGTAGTTATTTATATTTCTATCTTATAGGTAAAGGAATTAATGTTCAGGGTGATTTGACAAGGTCACACAGCCAAATAGTTTGCAAGGTTAGTATCCTAATTTATTCCTAACTGGATTCCACAGCCTTCTTTTCACTCTACTGTAATGATCCTTCTCTAGCATTATATAAATATTAGAAAATGTTAAATCTCTAATCTCCTTGAAATTATGGTAGTCCTTATTTGTGTGGAAAATACATATTACAATTAGGAAGATTACTGAATAGAGTCAAGTATTTTTTTTATTTTAATACATATTGAAAAATTAGCCTGCAATTTTATCTAACAATGTATTATTGGAATTCATTTTTTTTTATTTTGCCAAAATGATTGGCCAAAAATAACCTCACATCTTTGCTTTAATATGTGTTTATTTGGGTATTACCGAGGTTAAATATTTTGAAAATATGTTTGCTGGGTATTCTTATTTCTGGTTTTGTAAATTGCCTGTACATATATTTAACACATTATCCTATTGAGGTGTTCTTATTTTACTTATTGATTTATAAATGCTGTTTATATACTCAGATAATCAATCCTGTATACTAGATATTGCAACTAATTTTTCAAAGTTTGTAGTTTTGTTTTACATTTGCTAGTTTTATTCATTTTTTACTGAAGATTTAAATTATAACACACTCATAAATTTGTTTTTCTTTATCGATTCTTGATTTTGTCTCTTGCTTGGAAAGGCCTTATGTACTTGAAAATTATAAACATATTCTCCTGTGCTTTCTTCTTGTACTTATATGGTTTAATGTTTACATTACACTTTCATAAATGGAAGGGATTTTTTTTTTAAATTTACGGAGTCAGGTATGTATTGAACTTCACATTTTTAATGACTTGCAAATTGTCGCAATACTATTTATTAAGTAATCAAAACCCAAACCAAAAATTATCTTTTGAAATTTCTGATCTGCTCTGAACTCAGTACCACGTTATTAAATTCTTGTAGTTGTATAATGATATCAATATCTTGTAGAATAAGGTTACATTGAGTACCCTTTTTCTCAGACTTGTCTTTTCTATGTTTATTATTTTACTTTCTATATTAAATACAGAATATTGTTGTTGAAAATGCAAGGGACCCAGGATAGCTAAAACAAAACTTAAAAGAGAAAAATGTTGGAGGATTCATACTTTCCAATTTCAAAATTTACTGTAAAGCTAAAGTAATCATCACAGGATTACACTAGCATTAGAATAGACACATAGAGTCAGTGTCTGATTTACCACAGATTTGAGTTACAACAAACCACACTTGTGACCATCTGTTTTGTTTTGTTTTGTTCAGTGTATCAGGAACATCTCATCTTCCTAGGAGGAAGCTAATAGAAAATGCATGTAGCAGATTTGAAAAAAAAATTACTGAGTTATGTGAACATGCTCCAAGAATTTGATCATGATAATATAATGAAAGAGATTATTGGAAAAATCATCTATATGGCAAGAACACTGAGTTCAGAACTTGATATCACTAATGTGGAATAGCTGATAGATCATGATAGAAGGTGAATTGACAGATCAGGACTTAATTGATTTTGAAGAGGAAAGAATGCTGAAGAAGAAAGAAATAATGAGGAAGAGGGAGGAGAGAAGTTGTTAAAAATTTTTACAGTGAATGGATTAGCTGAAGCTTTTTTCTAAACTAAATTTAGAGGCTTCAGCTGCTTGAAAACATAGACCCAAATGCTGGTCACATTGCTAAATTCGATAGGCAGATTCTGGAAGCGGTAAGATGTTACTGCAAAATATATGAAGAAAAAAAAAAGGGACCATACAGATAACTCACTAATTTTCTCACTAGAAATGTTATCCCCATTCCTAGGGATAATCTAGATGATCCAGAATCTTCCAGGAGTGAAATTATTACTGCAACTGGCAAAATGCCAACATCATCCAACTCTTCTTCATCATTGGAGTAAATTTTTATGATTTGGGTATTTTTATGTATTTATGTTTTAAAATATGCCTGTAACTTTATATGTAATTTATCCAACACCCAAAAACAAATAAAGATCCAATTTATAAAGACACTGTTAATGAAAGCTAAAAAAAAAAAAGATGTAAGAACTATTCAACTTACATCGGAACCAACTTTCGACACAGTTGTCACAACGGAACCTCGTTGTAAGTCGGGGATTACCTATAGATCAATTAACTAGAATTGAGAGTTCAGAAATAAACCTGTACATCTATGGTCAATTGATTTTTGGCAAGGATGCTAAGATCATTCAATGGAGAAAAAATCAACTCTTCAACAAATGGTGCTGGAACCACTGAATGTTTTACATGCAGAATAACAAATATGGACCCTACTGACCATCATATATAAAAAAAATTAACTCAAAATTAATCAAAGACCTAAATAAAAAACTAAAATTTAAAAATTCCTAGAAAACCCTTAAAAGTAAATCTACATTTAATCAGATTTGTCATTGGTTTCTTAGATACTACACCAAAAAACACAATCAATAACAGGAGAAAAAAAAAAGATAAGTAGGACTTATCAAAATGAAATGAAGATATAGACTGCTCAAGATGGTGGCTTAGTTATACATGCCATGCCATCCACCTACAGCAAAGAACCAAGAAACCAAGTGAAACAGATAAGGATGATAATCTGGGAACCAAGAATAGCGAATAGAAGAGTGAATTAGTTCAAGGGAAAAACTGAATGAAAACAGTGAATAAGGAGGCTTATGAACTGCAGGTGTCCTACCAGCCACCCTTGTGCAGCATAGCCATCTTGAACCAAAGCAAGCAGCATCTCTGGGTGAGGGGCACAGGAAAGCAACTTCACAGAATCCCCAATAGGAGACAGAAATACTGTGTAGACAGACCCAGAGTGAAGTAAAGTGAGCAGAACATAAACTGAATTTCAGGAGGGAAAGTGCAGAAATGTGGGCGAGAGTCTTAGGGATCCAGGCAATCGTAGAACAGTGGAAGAAACCAGAAAATAGGGACAGAACTGTTCAACAACAGCTGTACCTGATCATTTGGGTGCATGGCACTCTAGGTGTGGAGGATGCTTGGAGTGGTGGCTAGAGATCACCCAACCAATCTGACTTGGAACAGCACTTCCTCCTTTCATTTGGTCAAGACTAGGTCCAGATCTCCAACTGCAATCTGCAGAGAGCTCCCCGGTGCCCACTCCAGAGACCAGGCTAACATGCTCCCCCCTCCTCCCCACCTCTGCCTTCCCAGTGACCAGCAATAAGCCCCCCTCTGCCTGGCAATCTGTGGCACACACTCCTACACTGTCAAGGCTGTGCCCAGAGGCTTACTCCCAGCCCCACCCATCCCCATGCTACACTACCCACCCAGCAACCTGTGTCACCCACACTCGTGCTGTCAGACCACCCTCATGCTGCCCCTGCAATTGGCAACTTATAATCCCACTGCCAGATCAACGACCAGAGGCATGAGACGCCACCTTCCCCTGCTGCTACTGCTCTGCCCACCTGGTAACCAGTGGTGCAAATCCCATGTCACCCATTCAGTGACCAGTGACCTGTGCACCCACACCCCAACACCCAGCAACTGGCGGTACACTCACACATTGCCCAATCCAGCAACCAGTGAGGACACTGCCTGCAACCACACTCTGGTGACTGGCTGGGCACACACATCACCTCACCAGCAATGCCAGTCATGTCCTGATAGTTGCCATCTGTACCTCTACCAAACGATGAGCTGGAGACCCTAGTGCCCTCATCCAACATCCACCCAGCTGTAATGTCACACAACCTACAACCAAACAGTTCCTGCAGGCTGTCTGCAGTTATACTGAAACTTATCGGTATGCCACGACCTCCTGAGACACCAATTCATGCACTCACAGTGGTGAGCCTTCCCATCCATTTGGGCAGCACTCTTTCACAGCAGATAAGGAGGTGTCCTGCCCTGGCCTCCAGAGAATGCACTAACTGCTAGTACCAACCCAGAAGTACTCCATGGTCCCACGTGTACTGTGGCGGGACCATGAACACCCATACAAGCTAAAAATAGAGGACTCAAAAGTGGGTGTGACCCAATATACCCACTGTTGTTGCCGTTAAGTGCCATCGAATTGGTTCAGATTCACAATGCCCCTTTGTACAACAGAATGAAATACTGCCTGGTCCAGCTCCACCCTCACAATTGTTATTATGTTTGAGCGCCTTGTTGTAGCCACTGTGTCAATCTATTTCACTGAGAATCTTTCTCTTTTTTGCTGACCTTCTAATTTACCAAGTATAATGTTTTTCTCCAGGGACTGATCCCTCCAAATAACATGCCCAAAGTATATGAGAAGAAGTGTTAAGAAGTGTTTAAAAAGCAAAGATGTCACTTTAAAGGCTAAGGTATGCTTGACTCAAGTCATGGTATTTTAAATCACCTTATACACCGGACAATGAATAAGGAAGACCGAAGAAGAATTGATGGCTTTGAATTATGGTGTTGGTGAAGAATATACATTATACCATGGACTTCCAGAAGAACCAACAAATCTGTCTTGGAAGAAGTCCAGCCATACTCACTAGTGAGAGAGGAAATCATGCCTAAGCAACAGACATCACCAAAGCTACACATAGACCAGAATCAAAAATAACAACTATTAAAATAATACAAAGCAAGAAAGACATTCTAAAGAGAAAGAGAAGAAACAAAGATCTGGATACATCAAAACAAAGCAGAAAAATCAGCACACACACACACGCACACACACAAATACATACGACCAATAAAACAAACAAACAAAAGTCCACTGTCATCTAGTCAATTCTGACTCATAACTATGCTATGGGACAGAGTAGAACTGCCCCATAGAGTTTCCAATGAACTGTGGGTGGATTTGAACTGCCAAGCTTTTGATTAGCAGCCAAGCTCTTGATGCTTCAGAGACAGAAGAAAATAACAAATCATAAGAAGAAATAAGATAAGATGGCTTAAATAAGTGAGCAAAATAAAGGTGCAGAGAAACTTCTTGAGGAAGAAATTGTAATAGAACTACAATTCTATGAATTAAAATATATATTTATATATATGACCCTCAAAGAGATCAAGGAAAACACAAAAGACAAAATCCAAGAAGAATTCAGGAAAACAATACAAGAGGAAAATCACAAAATACATAGGTAATTAGAAATCATACAAGAACAACAACTAGAAAACCAAGAGATTAACACCAAAATATCAGAAATAGATAACTCAGTGAAAGGACATAGAAATAGAATTGAATCAATGGAAGAAAGAATCAGCAAAATAGAGGAGGAATCTCTTGATACTAATTTCTTTGCAGAACAATTAAAAAAATGAAGAAAGCCTGAGAGTTATCTATAGCACTATCAAGAGGAATAATTTATGAGTAACTGGAATTCCAAAAAAGGAGGAGAAAGAAAAAAGTATAGAGAAAATTTTTGAAGCAACATTGGCAGAATTCCATAATATCATGAAAGACAAGAAGGCTTCAGTCCAAGAAGCTCAAAGAAACCCATACAGGATAGAACTCAAAAGAAAGTCACCAAGACATATCATAATCAAAACTTCCAAAACTGACAACAAAGGAAGAATTCTGAAAGCAACTCATGAAAAATTAAATATCACTTACAAAGGGGAACCAATAAGACTAAGCAGTGATTTCTCAGCAACAGTCATGCAGGCAAGAAGGCAATGGTTTATATATATGAAACCCTGAAAAAAAAATTGCTAACCAAGAATCATATATCCAACAAAACCATCTTTCAAATACAATGGAGAAATTAGAACATTCCCAGATAAACAGAAATTAAGGAAATTTATAAAAAACAGATCAACCTTACAATAAATATTAAAGGGAGTCCTTCGGACAGAGAACAAATGAAATCAGACAATGACCTGACATTAAGACACAGACAGCATCATCCAGATACCAACCCAGATAAACAATTCTCAAAAGTAAAATAAAGCTGCAAAACTGAAAACAGGGAACTAGAGATGTCAATTCGTAAACGGCAACAATTTCAAAACAAAGAGGGGGAATAAGTGGTGTAGTTATAGGACTTCCATATGGAGAGGAAATTAAGGCAATATCAAGATATAACAGACTGTTTTAAACTTAGGAAGATAAAGGGAAATTTCAGAGTAACCACAAAGGCAATTAATAAATCTACTCATCAAAATAAAGAAGAAAATAAAAGGAAATATATAAATAAAAGGAATTCAGCAAAGAAAATTAAATGGAACAAAGAAACTGTTAACACCGCATACACACACACACACAAATAAATAAATAACAAAATGGTAGCAGTAAATTATACCTATAGATAATCACACTGAATGTAAATGGTTTAAATGCAGCAGTCAAGATAGAGAGTGGCAGAATGGATTTTAAAAAAAAAAGCTATGTTCCATCCATATGTTGCATACCAGGGACACACCCTAGACACAATGACAAAAACAGGCTAAAAATCAAAGGATGGAAAAAAATATATCCAGCAAACGGTAACCAAAAGACAGCAGGAGTGGCAGTAATACTTTCTGATAAGATAGACTTTAAGTTAAAATCCATTAATAGAGACAAAGAGGGGCATTATACAATGATTAAAGGATCAATCCACAAGAAGACATAATCAAAATAAATATATATGCACCAAATGACAGAGCTGCAAAATACATAAAATAAACTCTAACAGAATTGAAAAGAGAAATAGTTTTACAGTACTAGTTGGAGACTTTAACATACCACTTTCAACGATAGGCAGAACAACTAGAAAGAAACTCAACAAAGATACAGAGTATCTAAATTACATAATCAACCAACTTGACCTCATAGAGATATACAGAACAAACCACCCAACAGATGCACAGTACACATTCTTCTCCAATGCACATGGGTCATTCTACAGAATAGACCATATTTTAGGCCACAAATCAAGCCTCAATAAATTCAAGAACATCAAAATAATACAATGCACCTTCTCTGATCATAATGCGATAAAAATAGAAGTCAATAACAGAAAGAACAAGGAAAAACATTTAATTACATGGAAACTGAATAACACCTTACTTAAGAACTACTGGGCAATTAAAAATGAAATAAAAAATTTCCTAGAATCAAATGAGAATGAGAACACAACCTACAAAAATCTTTGGGATACATGAAAAGCAGTGCTCAGAGGAGTATTTATAGCAATAAAGGCACACATCAAAAAAGACGAAAGGGTCATAATCAATACCTTAACCATACAGCTTGAACAAATAGAAGAGGAGCAGCAAACGATGTCCACAGTCAAAAGAAGAAAGGAAATAATAAAGATCAGAGCAGAAATAAATGAAATAGAAAACAGAAAAGCAATAGAAAGAATCAAAAGACTAGATTTGGTTCTTTGAAAGGATCAATAAAATTGACAAATCACTGTCCAAATTGACAAAGGTAAACAATGAGAAGATGCAAATAACCAAAATAAGAAATGAGGTGGGTGATATTGCAACAGAACCAACTGAGATAAAAAAAGATCATAACAGAATATTATGAAAAATTGTACTACAACAAATTTGAAAACCTAGAAGAAATGGGCAAATTTCTAGTAACACACTATGTACCTAAACTAATGCAAAGAGGTAGAAAGTTTGAGCAGATCCGTAACAGAATAAAAAATTGAAGATGCCATAAAAAATCTTCCAAAAACAGCAACAACAAAAAGTCCAAGCCCAGATAGCTTCACTGAAGAATTCTACCAAACATACAAGACCAACACACAAAAATCAGTTGGGTTCCTCTACACCAGGAAAGAGGACTCTGAAAAGCAAATCAAGCCCCAAAGGATAAAATACCTATGAATAAACACAACCAGGGACATAAAAGACTTATTATACAAGTAAAACTATAAAACCCTACTGCAAGAAACTGAAAGAGATCTACATAAAAGGAAAAACATTCCATGCTCATGGACTGGAAGAGTTAACATTGTGAAATTGTCAATAGTACCAATAGCAATCTGTAGATATAATGCAATCTGAATCCAAATCCCAACAACATTCTTTAATGAAACGAGATGGGAAGGAGAGGGAGGGGGAATCACTTTCTAGATAGTTGTTGTTGTTGTTAGGTGCCACTGATCCAGTTTTGACTCACAGCCACCCTATGTACTATAGAGCAAAACACTGCCCAGTCCTATGCCATTCTCACAATTATTGCTGTGCTTGAGCCCATTGTCACAGCCACTGTGTCAATCCATCTCATTGTGGGTCTTCCTCTTTTTCACTGACCCTCTACTTTATCAAGTATGATGTTCTTCTCCAGGGACTGGTCCCTCCTCATAACATGTCCAAAGTATGTGAAACAAAGCCTCGCCATCCTCACTTCTAAAGAGTATTCTGGCTGTACTTCTTCCAAGACAGATTTGTTCATTCTTCTGGCAGTGCATGGTATATTCAATATTCTTTGCCGATACTGTAATTCAAAGGCATCAATTCTTTTTCAGAGTTCATTATTCGTTGTCTAGCTTTCACATGCCTATGAAGTGATTGAAAATACCATGGCTTGGGTCAGATGCACCTTTGTCCTCAAAGTGGCATATTTGCTTTTTAACACTTTAACGAGGTCTTTTGCAGCAGATTTGACTAATGCATTCATCGTTTGATTTATTTACTGCTGCTTCCATGGACATTTATAGTAGATAGTAGACAAGTTACTTTTGGTGATGGGAAAGGCAATCCCAAATATGGGTGAAGTCAGCACAAATTGACTAAGGTAAGTAAAACCAAAACCAAAAACCAAACCTACTGCCATCGAGTCAATTCCGACTCATAGCGACCCTATAGAACAGAGTAGAACTGCCCCATAGAGTTTCCAAGGAGCACTTGGCAGATTTGAACTGCTGACCATTTGGTTAGCAGCTGTAGCACTTAACCACTACGCCACCAGGGTTTCGAAGGTGAGTAAAGACACTAATAATACAGAAGAATAAGGGACAATTTTCAGTAAATGCTAATACACATACAATTTTGCAACAACAGGAAAAACAACCAAAAATATATGTGTGGTTACGCAGGTAGATATAGATGCATATATGTGTATAGGAAGGCATATGTGAGTATATGCATGTGCATGTGTGAGTATATCTCTCCATTAACCCATTGCCTTCAAGACAATTCTGACTCATAGCAACCCTATAGGACAGAGTAGAACTGCCCCATAGAGTTTCCAAGGGGCACCTGGCAGATTCCCACTGCCAGCCCTTTGGTTAGCAGGCGTAGCACTTCGCCACTACGCCACCAGGGTTTCCAAGTGTATCCCTAGGCATATATACATGCTTGTGCATGCTGCATATATATCCACATATATAACAAAGTGGATGGGAGCACAGTTACAGAGGCTTCCTAAAAAAAAAAACAAAAAAAAAAACAAAAAACAGAGGCTTCCTAGCCATAACCAAATAACTCAGGATTGTTTTACTGGGTTAAAAGGCTTGGGACCATAGTCTTGGCAGACAGCTTGGTCAATTGGCATAACATAGTTCACAAAGATAATGTTCTACCTCCTAGTTTGGTGAATAGTGTCTAGGGTCTTAAAAGCTTGTGAGCAGTCATCTAAGATACAACTATTGGTCTCTACTTGTATGGAGTAAGAGAGAACGAAGGAAATCAAAGTCTCACAGAAGAATCTAATTCACGGTATGAACAGTCCACATAAACCAGCCTCTTCTAACCTGTGACCAGAAGAACACGAGACTACAACTACCAACTGTTTTTACCAGGGACACACATAGAAGGTTCCAGGTAGAATGGGAGAAAAATGTAGAACAAATTTCAAATTCCTAAAAAAAAAGGCCAGACTTATTGAGTCAATAGAAACTAGAGGAACCCCTGAGACTATCACCCTAAGATAACCTTTGAATTTGGAAATGAATCTATTTCTGAGGGTAACTTTTCAGCCAAATAATAGATTGACTTATAAAATAAACAATATCACCCTTGAGTAATGTGCTCCCTTAAACAATTAACTTTATTAAGCCAAACTGTTAACATTTACCCAAAAGCAAAGATGAGAAGGCAAAGAAGGGAAGGGAAGCTAAATCAATGAAAACAGAATGGGAATAATGAGAATGCTGACACATACAAATTGTAACCAATGGCACAGAACAATTTGTATAAAAATTATTAGAGGGAACCTAATTTACTGATAAAAAATACAAATAAAAACGTTGGCGGAGATATGGAAATATTAGAACCCTTATATATTGATGGTGGGAAAAAAAATGGGGCAGCTGCTGTGGAAAACCGTTCAGTGGTTGCTCAAAAACTTAAACACATGGTTACAATATGACCCAGCAATTCTTTTTTTACTCAAGAGAACTGAAATCTTATTTTCAAACACATGCAAAAATTTATACATAAATTTTCATTACAGCTTATTTGTTACAGCCAAAAAGTAGAAACTGCCTAGACCTCCATCAGTTAATGAATGGATTAACAAAATGTAGTACATCCATGCATGACATATTATCCAGGCATGAAAAGAAATGAAGTAGTGATACATGCTACAACATGTATTAGTCTTGCAAACATTATGCTAAGTGAAAGAAACCAGACACAAAAGGCTACATACTTTATGATCCCATGTATACAAAATGTCCAGAACAGACAATTCCTATTTTTTGCCTAGAGACAGAAAGTAGTTTATAGGTTGTCAAGGACGGAGAAAGGAAGGAATTGGAGTTACAGAAATTATTCTTGAGACGATGGAAATGTTCTGGAATTAGGTAATGGAGTTTTGTGCACAACATTGTAAATATAGTAAAAACTACTTAATTGTACACTATAAAATAGTTAAAATGGTGAATTTTATCTCAATAAGAAATTAAAATATGTAAATATAAATTGAAATAATATGATTATTTTGGATGGGAACATTTAATATTCTAAAAGTTCTCACAAAATAAATACATAAATAAAGTGCAATTCTGAGTAAAATCTTAGTAGAGCTTTCTGTAAGTGGTAAATGATCTTAAAACTCACTGGTAAGAAAAAATAGAAGTAACCTTGAAAAACGTATGAAAATGAAGAAATGCGTTGTATAAAGCCATTTTATTTAAATAAATGGATTATTCATCTAGAAATAGATAAAAACATTAGCGAGACAGAAAAAAATTTAATACATGGCAAAACATTAAAAATTTATTGAAAAATCACATCTCGATTAATAAATTACACACCTTTTTTGGAAAGAATATATTGTTGCATATCTTATACCATGTAAAAAAAATTTCCAAATTATTGACGGTTTAAATGTAGGTTTATTGAAGGTTGAAAACAAATATGTATTAGAATTGAATCTACTGGTCTACTTGCATAATATGGTCGTAGAGGAAACCTTAACCAAGAGAGGAAACACTCAAACCAAACCCACCGCCATCAAGTTGATTCTGACTCATCCTGACTGTAGGACAGAGTAGAATTGCCCCATAGAGTTTCCGAGGCTGTAAATTTTTACTGAAGCAGGCTGCCACATCTTTCTCCCACGGAGCAGCTGGTGAGTTCAAACCACTGACCTTTTGGTCAGCAGCTGAGATCTTTAACCACTATGCCACCAGGGTTCCTTAGAGGAAACAGAGAAGTTACAAAAACAAAACAAAAAAAAACTAAATATATTTAACTACATGTGATTAAAACTATTTGTACAGAAGAAAATATCTGTATGTATTTAATAGAGAAATCTGAGATTCAACAAATCATCTATATGTGCAATTAAACAATAACAACAAAAAAATAGTTGCCTTCGAGCCGAATCCAACTCATGGTGACTTCACAGGATTTTCAAGGCTCTGACCTTTCAGAAGCAGATCATTAGGCCTTTCTTCTGAGTTGCCTCTGGGTGGGTTCGAACCACCAACTTTTTGCTTAGTAGTGGAGCACTTAACCATTTGCACTACCAGGGATTTCAGAATAGAATAGAACAAAATGGAATAGAATTGAATAGAACAAAAAACACATACAAGTAACATGGATGTGGGCAAAAAATATACTCTTATACGTTGAAAGAAGGAATATTCATTATTATAAATGTTTGAAAATCTAATCTGGTAGCGTCTATTAAATTAAAATGCATTTACACTTCAATGAAGTAATCCTATTCTAGGATTCTATCCCTTAGAACGACTGGAGCAAACTTGATAACTGGACTGATAAAAAAATTTCATGATAAATCAAGAAAAAATTGAAGTTGTCAATGATTTCATTCTACTTGGATCAACAATTAATGACCATGGAAGCAGCAATCAAGAAATCAAATGACATATTGCATTGGGCAAATATGCTGCAAAGACATCTTCAAAGTGTTAAAAAGTAAATATATCACTTTGATGACTAAGGTTTGTCTTACCCAAGCTATATTATTTTCAATCGATTAATATGTAGGCAAACCTGGACAATAAAAAAGGAACACAGAAGAATTGATGTATTTGAACTGTGGTGCTCATGAAGCATATTGAATATACCACGGATTGCCAAAAGAAGGAAAAAAAAGTTTTAGAAGAAATACAACCATAATGCCCCTTAGAAGTTAGGATGGTTAGACTTTGACTCACTTTACTTTGGACATGTCATCAGCAAGGACCAATTGCTAGAGAAGGACATTATGTTTTGGTAAATTAGAGGGCCAGCAAAAGCAAGGGAAACCACCAACGAGATGGATTGAAATGATAGCAGCAACAATGGACTCAAGCATGCTCATGATCCTGAACATGGTGCAAAACCGGGCAACCTTCTGTTATACATAAGGTCACAGTGAGTCGGAGCCTATTCAACGGAGGCTAAAAACATCAAAACAATATCCCTTACAAGCAGAGGCAACCATCAGTAAGGATATAT
Organism: Loxodonta africana; assembly: GCF_030014295.1. Classification (NCBI taxonomy): domain Eukaryota; kingdom Metazoa; phylum Chordata; class Mammalia; order Proboscidea; family Elephantidae; genus Loxodonta; species Loxodonta africana. The sequence continues at coordinate 118,545,460 of NC_087369.1, read as the reverse complement.
GTCCAAGAGTATTAGAGTATTTGTTATGGAACAACTATCAAAAAGAGTCTGTTAACACCATGGAATTTTATGTGATCCTTAGTTTTATATCCATTGATTTGCAGAGTCTTACGATACATAGTTTAATGAAAAAGTAAAGGTGCAGAAAGTATGTATAGTATAATATCATTTTTGTAAAATGAAATTCAAACCCCTCTATTTGTGTATGTATTTCTATGTAAATATAAAAGTATAAAAACATGGAATCATGCTTAGCATACTAGGTTTTTAGCATGATTTAGAGGATATAATTTAGGTAGAGCAAGAAGAAGAGAGAGCTGGAGGAGGTAAGCTAAAAGTAAAATAAAAAAGACTACTAATCTAATGAAGAATATATGTTATGTACTATAATCCTATTTCATTTGTATAAAATTACACATATGCTTTTTTAATAGTTTTTATTGTGCTTTAAGTGAAAGTTTACAAACCAAGTTACTCTCACATAAAAACTTACATATGCCTTGCTACATACTGCCAATTAAAATTACTCTCCCCCTAATGAGGCAGCCCGCTCTCTTCCTCCACTCTCTCTTTTCATGTCCATTTCGCCAGCTTCTAACCCCCTCTACCCTCTCATCTACCCTCTAGGCAGGAGATGCAAACATAGTCTCAAGTGTCCACCTGATCCAAGAAGCTCACTCCTCACCGGCATCCATCTGCAACCCATTGTCCAGTCCAATCCATGTCTGAAGAGTTGGCTTCAGGAATGGTTTCCTTCCTGGGCCAAAAGAAGGTCTGGGGGCCATTACCACCGGGGTCCTTCTAGTCTCAGTCAGACCATTAAGTCTGGTCTTTTTATGAGAATTTGGGGCCTGCATCCCACTGCTCTTCCTGCTCCCTCAGGGGTTCTCTGTTGTGCTCCCTGTCAGGGCAGTCTTCGGTTGTAGCCAGGCACAACCTAGTTCTTCTGGTCGCAAGATGACGTAGTCTCTGGTTCATGTGTCCCTTTCTGTCTCTTGGGCTCCTAATTACCTTGTGTCCTTGGTGTTCTTCATTCTCCTTTGATCCAGGTGGGTTGTGACCAACAGATGCATCTTAGACGGCTGCTTGCTGGCGTTTAAGACCCCAGTCTCCACTCTTCAAAGTGGGATCCAGAATGTTTTCTTAATAGATTTTATTATGCCAATTGACTTAGATGTCCCCTGAAACCATGGTCCCCAAACCCCTGCCCCTGCTACACTGGCCTTCGAAGCATTCAGCTTATTCAGGAAACTTCTTTGCTTTTGGTTTAGTCCAGTTGTGCTGACCTCCCCTGTATTGTGTGTTGTCTTTCCCTTCATTTAAAGTAGTTCATATCTACCATCTAGTTAGTGAATACCCCTCTCCCACCCTCCCCCCTCCCTGCTCTCGTAACCACAAAAGAATGTTTTCTTCTCTGTTTAAACTGTTTCTCAAGTTCTTATAATAGTGGTCTAATACAATCTTTGTCCTTTTGCAACTGACTATTTTCACTCAGCATAATGTCTTCCAGGTTCCTCCATGTTATGAAATGTTTCACAGATTCCTGACTGTTCTTTGTCGATGCGTAGTAATCCATTGTGTGAATATACCATAATTTATTTCTCCATTCATCTATTGATGGGCACCTTGGTTGCTTCCATCTTTTTGCTATTATAAACAATGCTGCAATAAACATGGGTGTGCATATATCTGTTAGTGTAAAGGCTCTTATTTCTCTAGGATATATTCCGAGGAGTGGGATTGCTGGTACTTCTAGTTCTAGCTTTTTAGGAAAGCGCCAAATGGATTTCCAAAGTGTTTGTACTATTTGACATTCCCACCAGCAGTGTATAAGTGTTCCAATCTCTCCACAGCCTCTCCAACATTTATTTCTTTGTGTTTATTGGATGAATGCCAGCCTTGTTGGAGCAAGATAAAATTTCATTTTAGTTTTGATCTGCATTTTTCTAATGGCTAATGATCGTGAACATTTCCTTATGTATCTGTTAGCTACCTGAATGTCTCCTTTAGTGAAGTCTCTATTCATATCTTTTGCCCATTTTTTATTTGGGTTATTTGTCTTTTTGCAGCTGAGTTTTTGCAGTACCATGTAGATTTTAGAGATCAGGCTCTGAGCGGAAATGTCATAGCTAAAAACTTTTTCCCAGGTTGTAGGTAGTCTTTTTACTCTTTTGGTGAAGTCTTTGGATGAGCATAGATGTTTGATTTTTAGGAGCTCCCTGTTGTCTAGTTTTTCTTCTCCATTGTTAGTAATGTTTTGTATACTGTTTATGCCATGTATTAGGGCTCCTAACGTTGTCCCTAACTTTTCTTCCATGATCTTAATTGTTTTAGATTTTATATTTAGGTCTTTGATCCATTTTGAGCTCAATTTTCTGCATGGTGTGAGGTATGGGTCTTGTTTCATTTTTTTGCAGATGGATATCCAGTTCTGCCAGCACCATTTCTTTTTAAAAAGACTGTCTTTTCCCCATTTAACTGTTTTGGGGCCTTTGTCAAATATCAACTGCTCATATGTGGATGGATTTATGTCTGGATTCTCAATTCTATTCCATTGGTCCATGTATCTGTTGTTGTACCAGTACCAGGCTGTTCTGACTACTGTGGTGGTATAATAACGTTCTAAAATCAGGTAAAGTAAGGCCTCCCACTTTTTTCTTCTTTTTCAGTAATGCCTTATTTATCCGGGGCCTCTTTCCCTTCCATATGAAATTGGTGATTTGTCTCTCCATCTCATTAAAGAATGTCCTTGGGATTTGGATCAGAATTGCATTAAATGTATAGATCCCTGTTGGTAGAATAGACATTTTTATAATGTTAAGTCTTCCTATCCATGAGCAAGGTATGTTTTTCCACTTATGTAAGTCTCTTTTGGTTTCTTGCAGAAGTGTTTTGTAGTTTACTTTGCATAAGTCTTTTACACCTCTGGTAAGATTTATTCCTAAGTATTTTATCTTCTTGGGGGCTACTGTAAATGGCATTGATTTGGTAATTTCTCTTCGATGTTCTTTTTGTTGGTGTAGAGTAATCCAACTGATTTTTGTATGTTTATCTTGTAACCTAATACTCTGCTGAAATCTTCTATTAGTTTCAGTAGTTTTCTGGAAGATTCCTTAGGGTTTTCTGTGTATAAGATCATGTCGTCTGTAAATACAGACACTTTGACTTCTTCCTTGCCCACCTGGATGCCCTTTATTTCTTTATCTAGCCTAATTGCTCTGGCTAGGACCTCCAGCACAATGTTGAATAAGAGCGGTGATAAAGGGCATCCTTGTCTGGTTCCCAATCTCGGTGGGAATGCTTTCTGGCTCTTTCCATTTAGGGTGATGTTGGCTGTTGGCTTTGTATAAAAGCCGTTTATTACGTTTAGGAATTTTCCTTTTATTCCTATTTTGCTGAGAGTTTTTATCATAAATGACTGTTGAACTTTGTCAAATGCCTTTTCTGCATCAATTGATAAAATCATGTGATTCTTATCTTTTGTTTTATTTATGCGGTGGATTACATTAATTGTTCTTCTAATGTTGAACCATCCCTGCATACCTAGTATGAATCCCACTTGGTCATGCTGAATTATTTTCTTGATAAGTTGTTGAATTCTATTGTCTAGAATTTTGTTGAGGATTTTTGCATCTACTTTCATGAGGAATATAGGTCTATAATTTTCTTTTCTTGTGGTGTCTTTACCTGGTTTTGGTATCAAGGATATGCTGGCTTCATAGAATGAGTTTGGGACTATTCCATCCTTTTCTATACTCTGAAATACCATTAGTAGAAGTGGTGTTAAATCTTCTCTGAAACTTTGGTAGAACTCTGCAGTGAAGCTGTCTGGACCAGGGCTTTTTTTTGTTGGAGTTTTTTGATTACCTTTTCAATCTGTTCTTTTGTTATGGGTCTATTTAGTTGTTCTACCTCTGTTTGTGTTAATTTAGGTAGTTAGTGTGTTTCTAGGAATTCATCCATTTCTTCTAGGTTTTCAAATTTGTTAGAGTACAATTTTTCATAGTAATCGGATATGATTCTTTTAATTTCAGTTGGGTCTGTTGTAATATCGCCCATCTCATTTCTTCTTCGTGTTATTTGCTTCATCTTCTGTTTTTCTTTAGTCAGTTTGGCCAATGGGTTATCAATTTTGTTGATTTTTTTCAAAAAACCAGTTTTTGTCTTGTTAATTCTTTCAATTGTTTTTCTGTTTTCTATTTCATTTTGTTCAGCTCTAATTTTTATTATTTGTTTTCTTCTGGTGCCTAAGGGTTTATTTTGTTGTTCTCTTTCTAGTTGTTCAAGTTGTAGGGATAATTCCTTGATTTTGGCCCTTTCTTCTTTTTGGATGTGTGCATTTATTGATATTAATTGGCCTCTGAGCACCGCTTTTGCTGTATCCCAAAGGTTCTGATAGGAAGTGTTTTCATTTTCATTGGATTCTATGAATTTCTTTATTCCATCCTTAATGTCTTCTATAATCCAGTGTTTTTTGAGCAAGGTATTGTTCAGATTCCAGGTGTTTGATTTATTTTCCCTGCTTTTCCTGTTATTGATTTCCACTTTTATGGCCTTATGGTCAGAGAAGATGCTTTGTAATATTTCAATATTTGGATTCTGCTATGGCTTGCTTTATGACCTAATTTGTGGTCTATTCTAGAGAATGTTCCATGTGCACTAGAAGAGAAAGTACATCTGGTTGCTGTTGAGTGGAGTGATCTGTATATGTCTATGAGGTCAAGTTGGTTGATTGTGGCATTTAGATCTTCCGTGTCTTTATTGAACTTCTTTCTGGGTGTCCAGTCCTTCACCGAAAGTGGTGTGTTGAAGTCTCCTACTATTATTGTAGAGCTGTCTATCTCACTTTTCATTGCTGATAGAGATTGTTTTATGTATCTTGCAGCCCTGTCATTGGGTGCATAAATATTTAATATGGTTATATCCTCTTGGTGTATTGTCACTTTAATCATTATATAGTGTCCTTCCTTATCCTTTCTGATGGATTTAACTTTAAAGTCTATTTTGTCAGAAATTAATATTCCACTCCTGCTCTTTTTTGATTGTTGTTTGCTTGATGTATTTTTTTTCCAACCTTTAAGTTTTAGGTTGTGTCTCTAAGTCTAAGGTGTGTCTCTTGTAGGCAGCATATAGACGGATCTTGTTTTTTTAATCCATTCTGCCACTCTCTGTCTCTTTATTGGTGCATTTAGTCCATTTACATTCAGGATAATTACGGATAGGTATGAATTCAGTGCTATCATTTTGATGTCTTTTTTGTGTATGGTTGACAGTTTCTTTTTCCCGCTTAATTTTATGTGCTGAATAGATTTTCTTTATATTTCGTCCTTTCCTCATATTCGTTGCTGTTGATTTTGTTTCTGGTTAGTCTGTATTTTTCCCTTGTATTTTATTTTGACGAGTAGGATAGTTTGTTTCCTTTGTGGTTACCGTATTATTTACCCCATTTTTCTAAATTTAAACCTCTTATTTCTTTCTATCACTGCATCTTCCTGTCCATGTGGAAGGTTTATGATTAAATTTCTTAGTCCCTCTTTATTATTCTAATATTGCCTTCTTTTATATAATAACATGGCTGTTACCCTGTTTTGAGCTTTAAAAAAATTTTTTTTATTATCTTGCTTTTTTTTTTATTTCTCTGTCTGGGTTGACTTCTGGTTGCTCTGCCCAGTGTTCTAGTCCTGGGTTGATACCTGATATTATTGATTTTCTAACCAAAGAACTCCCTTTAGGATTTCTTTTAGTTTTGGTTTGGTTTTTACAAATTCCATAAATTTTTTTTTATCTGGAAATGTCCTAATTTCACCTTCATATTTAAGAGACAGTTTTGCTGGATATATGATTCTTGGCAGGCAATTTTTTTCCTTCAATTTTTTAGATATGTCAACCCATTGCCTTCTTGCCTGTATGGTTACTGCCAAGTAGTCCGAGTTGATTCTTATTGGCTGTCCTTTGTAGGTGACTTCTCGTTTATCCCTTTCTGCTCTTATAATTCTCTCTTTATCTTTGGTTTTGGCAAGTTTGATTATAATATGTCTTGGTGACTTTCTTCTAAGATCTACCTTATGTGGAGTTCGATGAGCATCTTGGATAGATATCTTCTCATCTTTCTCTATATCAGGGAAGTTTTCTGCTAACAAATCTTCAACAATTCGTTCTGTATTTTGTGTTATCTGTCCCTGTTTTGGTATGCCAAACACTCGTAGGTTATTTCTCTTGATATAGTCACACATGATTCTGAAGGTTTCTTCATTTTTTTTTTAATTCTTTTATCCAATTTTTCTTCAAATATATTAGTGCCAAGTGAGTTATCTTTGAGTTCAGAAATTCTAGCTTCTACTTGCTCAATTCGGCTCCTCTGACTTTATTGAGTTGTCTACTTCTGTAATTTTACTGTTAATCTGAATTTCTGATTGCTGTCTGTCTGGATTTTTCCAGCTTATTAAACTTTTCATCATGTTCCTGAGTAATCTTTCTAATTTCTTGAATTGTTTTATCTATGTGTTCCTTGGCTTGTTCTGCATATTGCCTCATTTCCTTTCTGATGTATTGAAGGGTTCTGTATATTAAACTTTCGTGTTCTGGCTCTGGTAATTCCAGGAATGCACTTTCATCTAGAAGATCCCTGGATTCTTTGTTCTGAGAGCCTGTTGAGGTGATCATGGTCTGTTTCTTCATGTGACTTGGTATTGACTGTTGTCTCCGAGCCATCTATATTGTATTAGTTTATGCTTGCTTACTGTGTCATAGCTTCTTGCTTTGTTTTGCTTTGGTATACACCTGTGGGTTGCTTGAGTGAGTTACTTTGATTATTTTCACCTTTGGTGCTCTGATATCCTCTCCTCAGATGGCTAGAGCTGTTATCAGGTATATCAGTCCAGGAGTCCATTCAGTTTTCTTGTATGAATTCAGCTCAGGTTTTAGGTAGCTGATCATCAAGTGTGTGGTACAGGCTCTGTCTACAGTCTTAAAGGGCAGGGGTGATTGGTGTATATACCGGTATCTGATTGCAGCAGGGGGTCACGCTCTGAGCAAGGCAGTGGGCTGAGAACCAACCCCTGAGTGTCTCTGAGGAAAGCGTGCCCATGTTCCCTAGAGCATGCAGGTGGGTGGGTTCTACAGACGGACCATTGGCACCCAAAGTTTTTGGTTTTAAGGACTGAGAGGTACCAGTTATCTTCGGGCCCCTTTCATGGCGGGCTGAGTGACCTGAGTGGAACTACCAGTCCTTAGGTCCCTGATATGGGTAGGTGAGTACCTTGTTTAATAGGCAAAGCAATGTCAAACATCAAACTCCCACCTCTCCACTGCACAGCTGTAATGGTTGGAGTTTGCCAACAAGGGCCTATTCTCCCGAAATAGACCCACACAGGTCCACGCAGAAGGGAAAGGTCCTCAAAGTCAATGCATGTTTTATGCCTGGACAGGAGGTGCTTCTGTCCTGAGTTCCTCCAGTTAGTGGAGCTAGCAAGTTATCTTTTCCCCCAGATGCAAATTTTTTCCTCCCCCAAGGCCCGGAGGATGGCTCTAGGTGCTCAATAATGCCTATCTCAGGCCCAGGGAATTCAGCCAGTGATGCCGGTTTGCAGGTGGGGTGGTTGCATTAAAATAAATGCGAGTACTTAGCTTTTGCCGAGGGCTCCGTTCTCCTCAGGTTCTAGAGGTATGAGTATGGTGTGTGGCTGGCTGCTTCTCCGGGAGGAAACTGCAGCCATACGCTAGTTAGTACCAGCCCACCGTTGCCTCTCTGGGGGTGGTGCCTGAGGGCTCCCCGCGATTCAGGTGTGGTAACTCCTCTCTGCTTCTGAATGGTCTCTTCCTCCCCCTGCCCCTCAGTTCATTTTCTAAGGTTGCCGTTGAAGCTCAGGGCTCCCACCTTGTCACAAATATACTCGTTCCACTTGTTTTTTTGGGTCTTTGTTGTAAAGAGGGCTCACCAGAAGCGTCTGTCTATTCCGTCATCTTGGCTCCTCACTATACATATACATTTCAAAAAATATTTAAATACAATAACTTTGTCGAGATATGAAAAGTAATATTAGATTTGATTAAGGTTGTTTTAAACGTTAAAATAAACTTGGGGAGAATTAGTTATTATAAAGTGTTAACTCTTCCCATCCAAGAATGGTGTTTCTCCTCATATATTTTAGACTTCTATTAATGTTCTTTGCCCTATAGAGTTTTTTTCTTCTTTTCATGCAGGTCCATCACATTTTGGTTTTTCTGCAATTTAGAAGCTTAAACTTTTTATTTTTCTTCTTTCAAACATAATTTGTTTTTTTTTAATGAAAATTATACCATAAAAAGACATTCAGTGAAAACCAAAGTATGTGACGTATTGCTTAATTAATTTAAAATGACATTGACAATTTCAGGTAATCATTTCATAATGTTCATAATATTTTATAATATTTATCATGACAATTCAAGAATAAGGTATCATAACATTCTTTAAGTTAAGAAACAAAAGTAGTCTATAAAGGGATATCCTGCAAATTAACTGCCATAATCCCATTTACCTTTATTGTACACATATTCCCACAGTTCAATATAAACCAATATTCAGAATTTGGTAAAAAACTTTAATATGGAAATAAATTTAATTTTAAATATATATGGCATTTGTATTATCTTCCTCATTACATGACTAATCATCTCGATGTGTCAGAATCCTTTACCAAATGGACTAGAGAAAGCAGGAAGTTTGTGTCTTTTTTTTTTTTTTTCCTTCTTTCCCTGCTACTCTGTTGAGAATCCTGTTAGACATCTGGCAGCCTTCTTAATCTTCCCTTATTTTTCTTCCTGTCATTCTGAAAAATGGGGAGGCAATTGTTGGTTGATACAAAGGGTGCTTTTTTTTTTTTCCAAAAAGTATTTTTCCCCAATTGCTTTCTTTTCTGCGTATCTTGGCTCTGGACTCTGCCCCTCTACTTAACACATTGAAAAGTTGTAAAGGTCTAGAGTGATTGGCCGACAGCCAGGTTCAATGAATTTACTTACAATGAAAGCAAATGTGAAACACATTAAATATATTTTTCATATTTCTATTTCAGTTGCCTAAATGCTTCACTTTATGAAAACTGTACATAAAAATATGAACTTAAAATATGGAAAAACTAGGTGTTGACTATTCACTTTTCAAAGTTATGACCTTTATTAAAGGATGCAACCAAGATTTAATTTATATAGCCAGCTTACTTGCATCAATTAAAATATATGATTTAGAAAAAGAATTACTCTTTTGCAAAATTTAAGGAATAATTTTGTTGCATATAATAAGGTACACCTCTTTGCAGTTGCCAAGATATGAGTAAGATCTGATCAACTAATTAAATCCTTCCAGCCTAGGCATCCTTTTGGTGTTATTGTTGTGTTATTTTTGACCTCTACTTTATTCTCTTATGGCACTCTTTGGAAATACCGTTCTAGTCCGAAAAAATATTCTTGATGAACACTTTTAGAAATACAATGAAGCCCTTGATTTGTGAGCCCTTAATTATGAGAAGCATGGGGTCAGGTTTCCTTGTACTGTTTTGCCTGAGTCTTTGGGAAAGTCTTAGAGCAGGGAACCAAAAAGTTTAACATGTGAACATTTGATCTTTGAAATCGCTTCTGCCAGAAATGGTGTCATTTTGGGCCAAGCATATTGACGTTGTTTACAAGATGGCCTCTCAACCATCTGGGTTTGGAATGATACTGCTAACTCATTGTTCATAGGCCACAAAACGGCTAACAGATGGTTCTATCTCTGAGTCACTATTCATCTGGGCTACATTCAAGGCAGCTTCTTCCATTCTCAATCTCTCAGCCCTTTACTTCACTTAGAGGGGTTATCGATTTCAAATAAATTCTCCAAAAAAAAATCCTTCTTTGTACGAATCCTCTGCATCTCTGTCTAGAGTTGTATAAGTGTTTGCATTTTTTCAGCCATTTTATCTGAATGATGGATCCTAAAAACAATGACAGTGATTCCAGTCAAGATTGGCATTTGGTTGCTATAAGTCCTAATAATCTGTGAAATTGATACACATATCTTCAAGCCATAACCATTATCAGACACTTTCTCCTTAAAAAAAAATCCGTGTGAGTTCATTAAAGAGAACCAATAGGGTTTCCAAGGAGTTAAAAAAAAAAAAGAGTGGCTGGTAGTTATTAAAGAGGCTACATGCCAAATGAAGTAAATATCATAACACTTTGAAATTAAAATATTTGTTATTTTGAGTAAACCTGGAAGTAAAGCTAATAATTACCTGAAATGACCCTTTGAAGTCCAGTGAATCTACCTTAATACCTTATTGTGTGGAATAGAGTACATACTTCCTCTCATAAAGCACTAAAAGTATTCCTTTTTCTTTCATAGAATTTTTTAAAATGTAGTCTCCAATACTCCTCTTCCCAGCTAGCCAACATGTTAATTTCAACAAACATTAAATTAAAAAAAATAATTTAAACACACTAGTCTTTCCTATGATTTCCAGTCCAACCCAGTCCAGTCTGTGATTTCTTAGATTGGAAAATCTAGGTAAGCATTTCACCTCTTGATCCTATTTTCATTTTACTGATTAAGACATGGAAGATAAGAGAGTTTTAGTGGCCTGTCCATGGTGTTACATCTAGTAAGAGTAGGAGCCGGGCATAGAACTCAAGTCCCCTGATACCCATCTGTGGCTCTTTACATTTCAACCTTCAGTCTTAAATGGGTATTAGCATACTGCATTTCCTTCTCGCTTTGGCTTTCTGGCAGTCATTGAGTCAGGGAGTTACGAAATATCAGAATTTCCATTTTATTATCAGGCATTCTGTGCTCATGGGATTTCAGGGACATTAGTTATAAGCTATGCTCTCACTACAGAGAAAGACAAGACAAATGTCAGAAATAGATGAAGTTATAGGATAAAAGCTGCTAAAGTGTTTTGATGGCAAAGGTTATGCAAGCATGAAGGAAGACTCTTCTCACGTGTTCTATCAATGGGAAAGAGGAGTCTTTGAAGTGAAATTTAATGGCCAAAGAGAAATCATAAGCTGACCAAAATTATCTGAATCTTAGTGTCCTTCAACTGGGGTATAGATTATTACTTTGGAGTAATGATGATCTACTTTTTTTTCCCAAGAAATGTTGAACAATTTTGTGTCCATTTGCCTGAATTATTATGCACTGATACTCACATAAAAAATGTCATTCAATACATTTTCAGGATCTTCAATCAAAACTTATAGCAGGTGACTGAAGGCTTTTAACTGAATCTATGGCAAATTTATTAAATAAATATCCATTGCCCTCATTTGGGGACAGCTCACTGATCTGCTCAGTGCTTCCTCCTTCAGATAAGTAGGTTTGAATACCCCTTATCATTAGTGTGCAGTAATCAAATATGTAATGACTCAGTTAACTTAAAGAGCTGCTGCAGGTATCCCTGATTTTAAAAGAACTCAAATTCACATAAAAAGACCAGACTTAATGGTCTGACAGAGACTGGAGGAGCCCCTGAAACTCTGGTCCCCAGACACTTCTGTTAATCCATAACTGAAACCATTCCCAAAGCCCACTCTTCAGACAAAGATTAGGCTGGACAATAAAACAAAAAAATAATATACATGAGGAGTGTGTTTCTTAGTTCAGTCAGATACAGGAGAACAAATGGGCAGCTCCTACCCGGAAGCAGGATGAGAAGGCAGGAAGGGACAGGAACTGGCTGAATGGACAAGGGAAACCTGGGGTGGAAAGGGGGAGTGTGCTGTCACATTGTGGGGATTAAAACTAATGTCACAAAACAATATATATATATAAATTTTTGTATGAGAAATTAAAAAAAAAGACACTACCCCTTTGCCTTCTGAAAAACAGTGTTGAAAGACAGTAACTGATGCATGCTAACACAGACTTTCTAGAAAACAAAACACAGAATTTTAGTCACTGATGCTCTCATTGCCTATCTCATTGTGGTTTTAATTTACATTCCCATGAATATATGTTGGAACTCATCTTCATACATTTATTAGTCATCTGCATTCCCTCTTTCATAAAGTTCCATTTAAAAATATTTTTCTGATTTTTCTATTTTTCAATCTTAGTGTCACTGATTTCAGAAATTCTTTATATATTCTGGGTACTTTTTTATTTTTTACTAGTTTTTGTCAGTCTTTTACAAGTATCTTTTAGCATTCTGTGTCTTGCTGTTTCCCTCTTTTGATGATGCCTTTTTATAAACAGACATTCTTAAATTTATCATAAATGAATTTATCAATCTTTCCCTCTGTGGTTAGTGCTTTTTCTGTCTTTTTAAAGAAACTTTCACCTGATCTCACATTATGAAGTTACTCTCTTATATTTTCTGCTTTGTGATTTTGCCTTTTGTATTTAGGTTTTTAATCCACTTGCAATGAACAGATGAACTGTTAGCTAATGTCATAAACCACAAAATATGATGAGTAGGGAACATATAAATAACCTGTATCCTCACTTATCAAAATCTCCTAGCTTAGGTGTGACTAATTTTTATCCTGAGTCAACTATAATGAATAACTTCTATTTATTGACTGCAATGTTTTGATGTTTTATTAGGTATTTATTATTTAGGTTGCACAAGTATAACTTGAATAGCTTCACCATATAATCCAATAAAACAGTCTCTTTTTAGCAATATTTCACTGCTCATCAAAAGTTAACCACTACCAGGTATTTTTCTAGGTGTCTGTGTGTGTGTGTGTACTTACTCACCTGCAGGGGTATGTAGAAGTGATAGAAAGTAGTCATTAAGAGCAGGTATTGGAACCAGATTACTTGCATTCAAATATAATCTACAAGGTTTACGAGCTGTGTGACCTTAAAAAATCCCTGTTGTCATCAAGTCAATTCCAACTCATAGTGACCTTATTTAAAAAAAAAAATTGTCATCAAGTCTCTTCTGACTCATAGTGACTCTGTAGGACATAGTAGAACTGCCTCATACAGTTTTCAAGGAGGAGCTGGTGGATTCAAACTGTTAACCTCTTGGTTAGCAGCCGAGCTCTTAACCACTGTGCCACCAGGGCTCCCATGTGACTTTAGATGAGTTAAGTCACCTTTTTCTTTCAATTTTTTCATCTGCAAAATGATGATAATACTAATATCTATTTCATGGAATAGCTATGCAGATAAATGTGTGTAAGGCACTTCAAACAGTGCCTAACACACAAAATGAAAATAGATAACGTTTATTTAGCCTTTACTATGTACCAATGACTTATTCATTGCAATTACCTTTTCTCAACAACATAAACGACAGCTTTTTTTTTATACAGGTGGACCTCACCAGATGGAAAACACAAGAATCAAATTGACTACAACTGTGGAAAGAGATGATGGAAAAGCTCAATCAATATCATCAGAACAAGGCCAGGGGCCAACTGCAGAACAGACCATCAGTTGCTCATATGCAAGTCCAAGTTGAAGCTGAAGAAAATTAAAACAAGTCTGCAAGAGCCAAAATATGACCTGGAGTATATACCAACTGAATTTCTCTAAATTCTTCCCTTTTGGTTTTCTAACTCCAGGTCTTTGTACATCTTAAGAATAGATTTGACTCATTAAACACTAATGACCATAGACCAAACAAGTTGTGGGATGATATCAAAGACATCATACATGAAGAAAGCAAGAGGTCATTAAAAAGACAGGGAAGAAATAAAAGACCAAAATTGATGTTGGAAGAGACTCTGAAACTTACTCTTGAATGTAGAATAGCTAAAAGGTAATGGAAGAAATGGTGAAGTAAAAAAGATGAACAGAAGATTTCAAAGGGTGGGTCAAGAAGACAAGATGAAGTATTATTAAAAAAAAAAGTGCAAAGACCTGGAGTTAGAAAACCAAAAGGGAAGAATATGCTTGGCATTTCTCAAGCTGACAGAACTGAAGAAAAAATTCAAGTCTTGAGTTACAATATTGAAGGATTCTATGGGCAAAATACTGAATGCTCAGGAAGTATCAAAATAAGATAGAAGGAATACACAGAATCACTGCACAAAAAAGAATTAGTCTATGTTCAAACTTTTCAGGAGGTAGCATAAGATCAAGAATTGATGGTATCAAAGGAAGAAATCTAAGCTGCATTGAAGGCATTGGTGAAAAACAAGGCTCCGGAAATTGACGAAACACCAATTGAGATGTTTCCACAAATGAATACAGCACTGGAAGTGCTCACTCATCTATGCCAAGAAATTTGGAAGACAGCTACCTACCAACCAACTGGAAGAGATCCATATTTGTGCCCATTACAAAAAAAGGTAATCCAACAGAATCCAGACATTATCTAACAGTATTATTAATATCACACACAAACAAAATATTCCTGAAGATAATTCAAAAGCAGTTGTAGCAGTACATTGACAGAAAACTCCCAGAAAATCAAGCCAGATTCAGAAGAGGATGCGGAACTAGCGATACCATTGCTGATGTCAGACAGATCTTGGCTGAAAGCACAGAATACCAGAAAGAAGGCTACCTGTGTTTTATTGACTATGCAAATGCATTCAACTGTGTGGATCACAACAAATTCTAGATAACATTGCAAAGAATGGGAATTCCAAAACACTTAATTGTGCTTATGCAGAACCTGTACATAGGCCTAGAGGCAGTCATTAGGACAGAGGAAGGGATACCGCATGGTTTAAAAATCAGGAAAGTTGTGTGTCCATATTGTAGCCTTTCACCATACTTATTCAGTCTGTATGATGAGCAAATAATCTGAGAAGCTGGAGTATATGAAGAATGCAGCAATAGGATTGGAGGAAGACTCATTAACAACCTACATTATGCAAATGATACAACCTTGCTTGCTGAAATCGAAGAGGACTTGAAGTACTTACTGATGAAGATCAAAGACTGGAGCCTTCAGGTTGGATTACACCTGAACATAAAACAAAAATCCTTACAACTGTACCCAACATCATGATAACTGGAGAAAAGACTGAAGTCATCAAGGATTTCATTTTACTTAGATCCACAATCAAGCCCATGGAAGCAGCAGCCAAGAAATCAAAGGAAGCATTGCATTGGGCAAACCTGCTGCAAAAGACCTTTTTAAAGTGTTGAAAAGCAAAGATGTCACTTTGAGGACTACGTTGGCCCTACCCATGTCATGGTGTTTTTAATCGCCTCATGTGCATGTGAAAGCTGGGCAAAGAATAAAGAAGACCAAAGCAAAACTGACACATTTGCATTGTGGCGTTGGCAAAGAATATTGAATATGCCATGTACTGCAAGAAGAACCAACAAGACTGTCTTGGAATAAGTACAGCCAGAGTGCTTCTTAGAAGTGAGGATGGACATGTTATTAGGAGGGACCAGTCCCTGGAGAAGGACAACATGCTTGGTAGGATAGAGGGTCAGTGAAAAAGAGGAAGACCCTCAACAAGGTGGATTGCTACGGTGACTGCAACAGTGGGCTCAAACATAGCAATAATTGTGAGGTTGGTGCAGGACTGGGCAGTGTTTGGTTCTGTGAGTCAGCACTGATTGGATGGCACCTAACAACAGCACCAACATATACCAAGTACTATTCTAAGCACTTTTCATGTATTAAGGCATGTAATCGTCACAAATATTATGCCTATTTTATGGATGTTGAAACTGAGGTCCAAAGGGGTTAAGTAACACTTGCCCAAGGTGACACAGCTGGTAAATGACAGGATTAGCTTATGAAGCCCAGGCAGTCTAACTCTGAGTTAATACTCTTAATTACTATGGTATATGGACTCTGCTACTCAAAAATGCTTAATAGGTGTTGCTGGTATTATATGCATATGCAAACATATAAATGACACCATACTAAACATATTGTTCTGCCACATGCTTTTATCAATATATAATAGCCATTGTTTCATGTCAGTACTATATTTTGTTTAACAGTTGTGATGTATACCATGGCATGGTTGCCTATATTATAAACATTTCTTTCTTGATGGACACCCAGATTATTTCTATATTTTTGCTAAAGCCACCAGTGTCATGGTGGTCATCCTTATTATACATGAATCTTTTGTCTTCTACAAGTGCAAATATTTCTGTGGGGTGGATATCTAGAAATAGAATGTCCTGGTCAAAGGATTTGATGTTTATCTAAGTATTTGCTCAAATAGGGCATCCCTGAGTAAGTACAAGTTTTATATGTTACATAAAATTTACGTTATTGGCCTTGATACATTTACTTTCCAGAACCAGAATTTGTTGAATGTTCTTTGCTTGTTTCTTCGCTTCTAGCTTAGCTTTGCAAATATCCTTTTATTTCTTTCACTTATAAGATACCTTTCTAACAAATCCCATAATATACCTTAGATAGGAATTTTATGAGCATCCTATTTCCACTCTCCCTCCTTGGAACCAGCCTCAAAATGTCTATCAATTCATTTGTTTTTACTGGGAAATTGCACACTCTCAATTCTGTTTTCTTTCTACATCTACACAAGCCGTCTCCAGTATCTGCGCAGTGCAACCCCTATGTCTCCTCGCTGTCCCCTTTCTCCACCAGCAAGTTATCAATTATTTGGGCAGCAGCATTAAAAAAATTATGTAACTGCTCAAGAAACAAGGTTGGTTATGGAAGGCTGTAAAGATCCTTGTGGGTTGCATTTTGTCTGAGTTTCTCCTGGAAAGTAGAGACAAATGTTGTATGGAGTTGCTGAGCCTGCTCCCTTTAAACTTTTTATGCTTCCTCATAATGCCATAAAATATAGCTCAGTAGTTCTTTCCCTATGACATACTCCTCTTGAACCTCTGTGATGGCCAACAAAATAAGCTCTCTTTTGATTTCACCCCTCATAAAATTGCGTGTTGCAATGATGCTGAATGGTTTCAGTGAAGCCTCCAGGCTAAGATGGACTAGGAAGAAAGGCCTAGTGTTCTAGTTCTGAAAATCAGCCAGTGAAATACCTTTGGATTACAAAGGTCAGATGCCAAATCGATAACGGGGATGGCACTGGAACAGGTAGCATTTTGTTCCATTGCGCATAGGGTTGCCATGAGTAGGGCTTGACTAGATGATAACTAATAATAGCAAAGTTGCTTTCACTTTCTTACCTTTTTCTTTGCATTTTAGTTAGGCTATCTTAATTGCTCTTTGGACACTTGAATTCAGCATGTCTGAGAGGCATTTACCTGTGAGAGAAGTGGTACATTTTTACTTGAGGTAGAAGCTGTCTATCATGCCTTTGGAAATATGGGGATTTTCTTGACCTCCTTTGTGGAGTACATCTCTAGACTGAATATGTGAGTTGTTTTCTTTTGACAAAATATATGTTTTTAGTATTTGAGTCTTTCATCCAATCCTAATAGTAGAATGTTTTGCTTTCATCATAATGTTGGTATACTTTAAGAAGAGCAGCCAAACCTATTCATAGAGAGTGATAATGAGAATGATTTGTTGTATAGACTTGTGTATGTACAAGTATAACCCATTGCCATTGAGTCAATTCTGACTCATACAAGCATAGTAACTTTAACTTTATTTTTAATCAAAAATTTTCTGGGTCAGCTCAAACACCCAGTATAATTGATGGCTAAGGCTAGAAGGTCCGAGTTGCTGATGAACACTTTGAGCTCTCAGCTCATACTATGATTCTAATTTCTTTCCAAACTAGCATTACAGCAATCAGATTAAGCACTCTTGACATGTTGGTTTTATTGGAATGCAGAGGTGAAAATAATCCCAGTATTTATTTCTCTATCCTGTTCCTTCTTCCCCAACCACTTTGGTCCAAGGGAAAGAACACTTGTGCTTTGTATTTCTAATAATCAAGGAGAAAAGGTATATTTAGTGTTTGTTAATTGTGTCCCTGAGGGAAAAAGAGAGGGATATGATGCTGAATTATTTAACTACCCAGAATCCCCCACTTAGCATTACATTATTACTCTCAAGGCAAATACTTTAAAATGTGCAATAATAGTCCTTAGCTAAGACTCAGACCCCAAATTCCTACATGATGCTACCCTGTTAAACCTTACATGAGCTTTATAAGGACCCGTTTTTTGAAGAAACGTTTTATTTTGGAATAATTTTAGGTTTACAGAAAAGTTGCAGAGATAATGCAGAGTTCCCATGTACCCCCACAGCCAGTTGCCCCTGTTGTTAAGGTCTTACATTACCATGGTGTTCAAAACTAAGAAACTGACATTGACACATTACTATTAACTAAACTAAAGGACCCATTTCTTCACTCTAGTTGTAGTATAGATAGGGAATAAGTGCTAATCATGGTATCCCAAATGCTAACACTCTGATGACTGAAAATTGTTTGGAAAATTAAGAGTAAAGAAAGAAATTAGGGAGAAAAGCCAGAAGCCCAGCTGGCATAAGCATCCCATTCTCTGCCTTGGATCTCAGCCCTGGTCCTATCAGGCCCAGAATAAGGGACCAGTTGGGACTTTCAACCAGAAGGCAACCCAGGTCTATCCTACTGCACCAAACACATGGCACAAGAGAATGAAAATTTTCAAAATAAAAAAAAAGAATATGCCATAAGAAAATGAGTTTTAAGCACTGTTACACTTTCCACTAAAACCTACATCCCTTATTAGATGTGTGTCTCTGATTCATATAATTGAACAACAACTTTATGAAGATTTGTGATTAGGGGAACCGTTAAGACATCTCCATAGGTTAGGGTATACCGTGGACAATACTTTTTATACTGTTATGAAATAATGATATAAATTATGCTCCAAATTTTGAAGGCCTGGTTTTGTTATAATTATACATTTTCACTTAAAAACAGGCATATTGTTACTTTATTGGTAACATTTTTTGTCCAAGGGACCAATGTCATGAAGCTCAAGATCCTGTCAATAAAATTGGAAATGAGAAAATCCAAAGGTTGGAGGAGTCTTTAGATCTCCTTTCAATTGGAAGAGAAGGTGACCTGGACTACTTGTAGCATCTCTCATACAGATTCTTATGTCCGCTTGAACTTCGACACTTTGGGGCAGCCTTGTTTACTGGAAATTTTTGTTTTGTTTTGCTTTCTTGCATTCAGCCAAAATCTGTCTCAGTATAACTCCCATCCATTGGCTCTGGTAGGCTGAGATAACTTACTGAAGCAAACACCCAAAATAATACCTGGTTTCTCTAGTTACCAAAAAAAAAAAAAAAAACCTCAGTTGCTGTCCAGCCAGTCCCAATTCATGGTGACCCCATGTGTGTAGAGCAGAACTGTGCTCCATAGGGTTTTCAAGGCTGTGACCTTTCACAAACAGATTGCCAAGCCTTTCTTCAGACTTTTTGGTTAGTCTAACGCTGAACCCTTTGCACCACAAAGGGATTTACTTGTGACAGACTCCAAGACTAGCACTTATTTAAAGAGAGCTTTCAGCTCTTGCACACAAACTTTCTCTTCTCAGGGTTAAAATTTGGGTCTGCAGTTCAACATTGGAGGCATTTTACCACTTTATCAAGAGCTGTTAATTTTAGCAAACTTTCATCCTCATTTTTCTTTCTGAATCAATCCATTTTCTTTTTGTTGAGAGGCAGTATGCATGCCAGTTATAAGTGTACACCATAGTCTCGAGAACTGGGTTCAAATTTCTTTTTTTTACAACCTGCAGTGTTCTGTGACCTCAAACAAATCACAAACTCTATGAGCCTCAATTTCCACTTCCATACAATGAGTATTGTAATAACGTTTATCATATTTGTGCAAGAATAAAATGGAGTTATTGGTGGAAGTGCTTAGGTAGCACTAAAAATCCATCTGTGGTTATTCTTTTTCAAGGTTGCTGTATTTTTTTAAGGAGCCCTGGTGGTACAGTGGTTAAGAGTTTGGCTGCTAACCAGAAGTTTGGCAGTTCAAATCTACCAGCCACTCCTTGGAAACCCTATAGGGCAGTTCTTCTTTTGCCGATAGAGTCTTTGTGAGTTGGAATCGACTCGATGGCAGTGGGTACAGGTACAGTATATTTCTTTAAAACAACTTTATATGCAACCTATATGTGACATCTCTGGGTGGTTCAAACTGTTAATGTACTTGCCTGCTAACTGAATGGTTGGCAGTTCAAGTTCACCCAGAGACGCCTCAGAAGGAAGGCCTGGCAACGTACTTCCAAAAAATCGGCCATTGGAAATGCTATGGAGCCCAGTTCTACTCGGACACACATGAGGTGGCCACAAGTCAGAATTGATATAAAGACAACTGGTAAATAAGTGGCATGTGTCATTACAACAAATAATTTATTTTTAAAATGTGCCATACTATTTTTCTCTCTTCCTTATCATCATTTCTAATATATTAGGACCCAGGGAAGGATAAACAAAATTAAGAGGGAAGAGAACTCTCATGGATTGTATTGTGTCCCCCCAAAATATGTGTCAATTTAGCTAGTCCATGATTCCCAGTATTGTGTGATTGTGCACCATTTTGTCACCTGATGTGAGGTAGGATTAGTGGTAGTTATGTTAATGAGGCAGGACTCAGTCTACAAGATTAGGTCATGTCTTAAGCCAATCTCTTTTGAGATATAAGAAAGAAGTGAGCAGAGAAACAGGAGGACCTCATACTACCAAGAAAGCAGTGACAGGAGCAGAGCATGTCCTTTGGACCTGAGCCTGAGAAGCTCCTAGACCAGGGGAAGATTGATGACAGGGACCTTACCCCAGAGCCGACAGAGAGAGAACGCCTTTCCCTGGAGCTGGCACCCTGAATTCAGTCTTCTAGCCTCCTAGACTGTGAGGGAATAAATTTCTCTTTGTTAAAGCAGTCCACTTGTGGTATTTCTGTTACAGCAGCACTAGATGACTAAGATAAGAACTAACCTTTATTAACTTTGTTCCTACCGAAATGTTATTTCATTTTATCTTTACAATATCTCTCTTAATTATGTGTTATTGTGACTAATTTATTGTTCTATTTTACTTCTGTCACTGACCGTGTCAGTATTTGGTTGAGGTACCTTAGTTTCTGCATTTGCTTTAAGCAGCTCTTCTTAGGTCAGATCCTTTATTTCAACTATATATATATATATATATATATATATATATATATAAAGTTTAATTAAATTATCGGTCTTATCAGGTGGAGTCTGGTTTTTAGGACCAGTCTTTTCAGCCTGCTACTATGATTCTTATCTCGGCAGGGATATCTTGTTTCATTGTTACTATTGTAGTAGCAATAAAACAGCCTTACAAACATGTTCCAAAATGATCAAAAGTTTCAAGGGAAAAGTTCAGCATAAACAATTAATTGCATAAATGAATTTCAGTAGAGTTTTAAAGTTGTTTCTGTTGAATCACAAAACTCCAGAAAATCTTTAAGATTCAGACATGCCTGGAATATTGGAAAATAATTTAGAGATGATATTGTAGATGATGGCTAATAAAAATGGTCACAGTTCTGTAATACCACTCAAAAAAGAAAGAAAATATGTATGCTTTCCAAGCATCTAAAATACATTGGCTAAATATTTTGTTTAATGGAATCACAAATCATTTCAAATTGAGGTTGCTTCAGTAATAGAAAGAGCATCTCAGCCTCATTTTCCCCTCTAAATGCATCTTCTTTTGAGGGTACTCTGTGGAGGCGCTATAACAGAAAGGCAGCTTACTTGCAACATAGATCAACATTCAGCTGGTTGAAGGTGGGAATTACAGAAAATGCAAGTGTGCAGATAAAAGGACACCTTTAACCAACCTTAATTTTGAAATTCTATCCACTCCTTCCATTTTGGGTCTTATCAGTATTTCCACAAAGTTGGCTGTCATGTCAAAAACACATGTTGGAGAAATAGGATAGTAGGCCTCGAGGAGTCAATTTTGGCTGTCGACCTAAGAAAATCAGTTAGAACACTAATCGATGCCATTAATGGAAATCTGTCCTGGAAAGTAAGCAGGCTGCTACATATTCAAGAAAAGCTATTGGACAGATCACAAGAAACAAATCCTTGTAGTATGTAGTCTAGTGGTAGCAGTCCCATTGACACTGCACATCTGGAATCCCCAGGTACTAACTAGTTAGTGTCTCCTAAGTGTTTTGAACATGTAAGAGCTATTGAGGTGCTAATTGTTGCTGTTTATCATCCAAGGTTATAAAACTGTAAAATCTGAGGAAGAGGTATTTAAATGATAATTACCATTCATCTCTTCAAAAGATAAAGGCCTGAAGCAATCTACCTATTCCTACTAAGCAGAATTTGACAAGCCAGTTTTACCATAAAGTTGTTGAAAGACTATGATCTTGGGAATGTTTTCTAGTCAGTGTGCCATGACAATTTGAGCCATTGTCAAAACACTGTGTGCGTTGCAATATCCTGAGTTTCTTTAGCCCTAGGCAGTTGTTTTTTTGCCAAAATCCTTGTTTCTAAAAGTCACTGCTTTCAGCTTCTGTCTGCAACTCAGAGATAAAAGCCAACTAGCTCCTCTGAGGAACATAAACAACTGAATACGGCAATCAAGGTTAAGGAGGAGACCTCTTATACAAATGCACTAGGTGTCCTGGACTAAATTCCCCAAATCCATAAGTATTTGCAAGCATGAAGTTACAGACTGCATGGGGAATGCAAATATTAAAATAAACTTCTTACTCAAAATAAACCCTTTGCTATTTGTAGCAAAACTACTCAAGTTTTGATATTATGTAATTGGTCTCTAGCTGCTCCTTGGAAACTCTATGGGACAGCTCTACTCTATCCTATAGGGTTGCTATGAATCAAAATTGACTTGATGGCAATGGGCATTGTATGTGTTCCAACCTCCAGAAGTATTTACCAAAATGTGAAAAGGTAGTGATTAAGCATTCAAATGCAATAGCATTAATCCTTAGATATCCAGAATATAGAAAAACTCTAACAAATTTCACTCAACATAACTTTTTTGGTCCCAATATATTCATAGATGTACTGAAGTCTGTCCACCACTCGTCTGTCAGTTTGTCCTACTGTGGTGGCTTGCATGTTGCTGTTATGCTGCAGGCTATGCCACTGGTACTTCAAATGCCAGCAGGGTCACCCATGGTGGACAGATTTCAGCAGAGCTTCCAGACTAAGACAGACTAAGAAGGACGTGGCAATCTATTTCTTAAAAAAGGGGCCAATAAAAACCTAATGAATAGCAGCAGAACATTGTCTGATATAGCGCCTAAAGATGAGCCCCTAAGGTTGGAAGACACCCAAAATATGACTGAAGAAGAGCTGCCACTTACTTGAGCTCATGTGAAACTTGTATGTAGATAGACCAAGAGGCAGTCATTCAAACAGAGAAAGGAGATACTGAATGGTTTAAAATCAGAAAAGGTGTGCGTCAAGGTTGTATCCTTTCAAAATACTTACGCAGTCTGTATGCTGGGCAAATAATCCAAGAAGCTGGACTATGTAAAGAAGAACATGGCATCAGTGTATGCAGATGACACAACCTTGCTTGCTGAAAGTGAAGAGGACTTGAAGCACTTACTGATGAAGAACAAAGACTACATACAGCCTTCAGTATGGATTACACTTCAACATAAAGAAAACAAAAATCCTCACAACTGGACCCATAAGCAACATCGTGATAAGTGGAGAAAAGATTGAAGTTGTCAAGGATTTCATTTTACTTGTATCCACAATCAACGCTCACAGAAACAGCAGTCAAGAAATCAAAGGACGTATTGTGTTGGGGAAATCTACTGCAAAAGTCCTCTTTAAAGTTCTCAAAAGAAGTCACTTTGAGGACTAAGGTGCATCTGAGCCAAGCCATGGTATTTTCAATTGCCTCATACCCATGTGAAAGCTGGACAATGAATAAGGAAGACTGAAGAAGAATTGATGCCTTTAAATTACGGTGTTGGCAAAGAATATTGAGTATACCATGGACTGCCAGAGGAGTCCCATTGACACAGTGGTTAAGCGCTGGGCTGCTAACCAAAAGATCGGCAGTTCAAACCCACCAGCTGTTCCTTGAAAGAAAGATGTGGCAATCTGCTCCTGTAAAGATAAAAAATAAAAATAAAAAATAAAAAAGTAAAGAAAACAGCCTTGAAAATCCTATGGGCAGTTCTACTCTGTCCTATAGGGTCGCTATGAGTCAGAATTGACTTAGGAGCAATGGGATTGTTTTTTGGGTTTTGGCCACAAGAACTAACAAACCTGTCTTGGAAGAAGTACAGCCAGAATGTTCCTTAGAAGAGAGGGCAGCAAGACTTTGTCTCACATGCTTAGGACATGTTATCAGGAGGGACCAGTCCCCGGAGAAGGGCATCATGCTTGGTAAGGTAAAAGGTCAGAGAAAAAGAGGAAGACCCTCAGTGAGATGGGTTGACACAGTGGCTGCAACAATGGGCTCAAACATAGCAACAGTTGTGAGGATGGCTCAGGACCGGACAGTGTTTCCTTCTGTTGTACACAGGGCCTCTATGAGTTGGAACCGACTTGATCGCACCTAACAACAGCAACGCTGAGGTCTGAAAATAGGGTGGAAAAATATTCACTTCTCTCACAATAAATTGAATTTGGAGCTGTGGTACAGTCTAGATGGTTATATAATCTTCTTCACCTCTGTGATCTGTCCCTTAACTTCCTTGTTCTAGTTTTCTTATTTGTAAAATGGAATAAATCTTGTTTCAAATATTTGCTCATTATTAGCTACGTTTACATCATTATTCAGTTGACCAAGATATTTTCCTGAAATAACAGATTTTTAAAAAAACTTTTATATAATCCCTGATTTTTGGAGATTAGGCTCATGGTAAGAATGCTCTTGCAGTCTTTTGATGCTTCAGAATAACTGAAAATAGATTGTTCATAACTTCCTGGTCACATTCCTAAATAATTTTGGTTATCATACAGTTGGATTTTTTCCAGCTTACTTATTCCTCATGAGCAGAAAAACTGTGCTCGAGAGTATTTTTCTTCTAGTTGTCTGACAACTTTAAGAATGGATTTCCAGATACGATTTGAGGAAATAATTTATCTTGCAACAATAAATGTGCCTTCAGGCAAAATGAGATGGAGAACTAAACATGTATTAAATGAATTGGAGACCAGTAATCTTAATCTGGATAGTTTAGGGTCCCTATATCACCTGAATTATTTAAACTGGCTGTCTCTGCTACCTAGGAACACTAGTTAATTGCTTAATAGTATTTTAGCTCAATAGAGCAGGCTCTAAAATACCTTAAATAAATCTAGCATTGGTCAATGGCAAAATAGAAAGCTGGCTGTCTTCATTCTATCGTTAATATACCAAACACATACTTGACATCACTTTTCATAAGTCATGTTAAGGAATTTCTATGATGACTAAATCACCATCAGGGAGTTTTAAAGAAGACAAACGCATTTAGATATAATAGGATTCCAAGTAACTGAGAAGTCCTCTTAGGATGAAGCATATTATTCAAGCATTGAAACCATGCCCTGTTACTAAGAAAGGGATGCCATATTCTTTGACAACAATTTTGAGTGTGAACAGGAGCTGTGGTACTTTACTGATATGACATGAGTCAGTAACTCATATTACTCACTTATATTTATATTTATATTTTCCAAGGAATGTTCACATTGTTTATCTCACTTGATCCACATACCAGTGCTGGGAAGGAGACAGGGCGAATAGTTTTTTTTTTTTTTTTCAATTTTACAGACAAGGAAGATCAGACTCAGAGAAGAGTAGTGGCTTGTCCTGGGTAACTGAGACCAAGCCTTTGTCTACTGACTCCAAATCTACTTTCATTCGATGCATAAGGTACCTATTAACTGAAGGTAACATTTGTTGAGAATATACTTTGTGCCAGACACTTCACTAAGTTCTTTATGTCTATTAGCTCATGCACAATTAACGGATAAAAAAATCAAGGCTCAGTGAAATTAAGTAACTTTATTATTTTTTTTAATCAAGGTCATACAACTAGGCAGTGGCAGAACGAAAATTTGCAAGTTGGTCCTCTGACTCCAGAGCTTGCAGTCTTAACTACTTATTCTGTAAATTCTTTCACTATCACAGGAAAGATTTCAATTAGGTATAATTAAATCCATTTCCTTTTTTCAGCACACTAGCTTAGAAAACAGACAGGCACCTGTCTCTATTAAACACCATACAATGCCAGTTGTTGTTACTTTTCAGTTTTCTCTTCTAGATATTCTTTTTAAGTCCTCATGTTGCATTTTTCAGCCTTTTAATCATTTTCCATGTGTTCAGCTAGTCTTAAAGTTCTCTTTGTTTCTGTCTTTTTATTTAAACTGTAACCTCTTGTTAGTGTCTTATCTGATCACAGTTACATATTCTTTTTTATTGTTGTAAAAATATATAACACAGTTTTTGTCAATTTATCATTTTTCACATGTACAATTTAGTGACATCAATTCTATTAATCATGCTCTGCAACAATCACCAATATTCACTGCCAAATTTTCTGTCATCATAAACGGAAACAAAATGCTTTCCCCTTCCTACCCCTGGTAACCACTAATAAACTTTGGTCTCTATGTATTACCCTAGTCTAGGTATTACAATCGACTAGACGGCACTGGGTTTTTGGGTTTTAGGTATTGCATATGAGTGAGATCATACAATATTTGGTCTTCAGTGATTGACTTATGTCACTCAGCATAATGTTTTTAAGATTCATCCATGTTGTAGCATGTATCAGGACTTCATTTCTCTTTACAGCTGAGTGATATCCCTTTGTATGTATATATCACATTTTGTTTACCCATTCCTCTACTGATGAATATTTAGGTTGTTTCCACCTTTTGGATATTGTGAGTAGTGCTAAATTGAACATTGGTATACATGTGTAATCACATAGTTATATATTCTTAAGGAGGAAAACATAGAACACAAAAGAAAAGAACAAAAGTCACCCCAAATATCACCAATGTAAGACGATAGTAATAATGACTGTTATTTATATATATATATATATATATGTAAAAATGAATATTATGCTAGGTGCTTACATGTATTTAATGTCTACAACCACCCTTTGAGGTAGGTACTATTCTTATGTCCGTTTATAGATAAGAAAAATGAAGCTTATGTAGATTAAATTACTTATTCACAGTCATATATCACCAGTTCCCTCAGAGCTGACTCCAACTTATGGCAATCTCATGTGTGTCAGAATAGAACTGGGCTCCATGGGGTTTTCAATGGCTGATTTTTGGGAAATAGATCTCCAGGCCTTCCTTCCAACATGCCTCTAGATGGACTGAAATTTCCAGTCTTTCGGTTAGTAACCTAGCACGTTAACCATTTGCACCACCCAGGGACTCCTCACAATCATATAGTATGTGGCAAATCAAGTATATAAACCTGGGATGGTCTGTCTGCCTGTCCAGATGTATTTGTCTGGAATCATGCTGTATATTATTGTTTTGTAGCCTGTTTTTTGCCTTCAGTTTTATCACAAATATTTTTCTCTGTTTAATAATCTCGAACATGATTTCTAGTGGCAGGTTAGTATTCTATCTTAAGAATGCCCCCCCCCCCCAGTATGGGGGTTCTTGAAATAAGTTATTTATTTATTTACTTTCTAACTCATACTATTTATAACATAATTTGGGGCACTGTGACTACTTCTAATCATGTTTTTCTACTACAACATTATGATGACACATCTTTGTGCTGCTGCACCAAGCCCAGCATTTCACAACTAGTTTTCTTTTTTTCACATCTACTTTTCTATTTGGCAAGGTGTCCGTGCCAGATATAGGTATGACTGTGTTTGGATCTTTTTTTCCTTGCCTGAGAGAAGCCCTGCCATCTCCAAGTTTTGCCTGTATAGTGCTCCTTACCCTTAGGAATCCTAGTGCAGCTGATTTCAAGAGCTGCCTTTCAATGATCCACAGTAAAGCAGTACGCAGTCTCTCCTGACCTTCATATTTGCTTCACCCTTGCTGCTGAGAATTCAGTGACTTTATCTGTTTAAGTTCCTGATTGCATGAAACAGAAGCCAAGAGTGGCTAATTTAAGGAGAGAAGAAATATGTTGAAAGGATAGTGGGTAGCTTACAAAATTGATGGAAAGACAGAAGAAAGAAGCTCAAAAAATGAGCAGGAATCAAGGGAAGTTAAGCAGCAAAAAAGTTCCGGACGACTAGTTTGACATAGGTGACCCCTCCCCACCACCACCATGGTCAGAACCGAAAACACTGCTTTTGCAAACACTTGGTGTCAGCACTTCTTCCTTGAACAGTTTCAAAATCTCAGGTGGGTACATCGAAATGGACCTAGGTCATGTTCTCAGATGCTCCCTGACTGTCAGTGACTGAGAGAAGAAAGGGTCTCTCTGCTTTAGTTTCTATAACAGGAGACAGTCACCCTATCAACATGATACACAATAAGAAATTTCTCCCAAATAGGCAGAGAATTCAAATGCTAGGAAACCACACAAGGGACAGATATTCACTACAGTGGTGCTTAAGGGATTTTGCTGTCTCAAGAAGGGCAGTTATCAAATGGCTGCTCAGTGTCTTTGATCAATCTTGTTTCTTTGTCCTAAACCTTGCAAAAGCTCTTCCAAGTTGTGGCAAGGGAATGGCACCCTTCTCTAAGTTCCTGACATTATGCAGAACCCCAAACCAAACTTGTTGGTGTCAAGTCAATTCTAACTCATGGAGATCCTATCTGTATCAGGGTAGAACTGTGCCCCACAGATTTTCAAGGTTGTGACCTTTTGGAAGTAGATCACCAGGCCTTCTGAGATGGCTCTGGGTGGATTCGAACCACCAGCCTTTCAGTTAATAGCTGAATGCTTAATGGTTTGTACTACCTGAGGACTCCTACTTGATGCAGAATTCCCTCTAATTTTCATGATACTTTGCAATTCTTTCTAGGCATTAAGGTGCTTTAAAACATTTACATTAAACAAGTCAGTGCTATTAAAACACAATGAACTCATATGTATAAAAGTATTTGGAGGCAATATTAGAAATCTAAATTACAAGAGTTCTTTTGTGAATCAGGTCTTGGCTAAAATGGCCCTTTTACCCAGCCCTCTGCTCCATTCCCTCTTCCACCACTGATTTCCATCAATAGGCTACTTTTCTTTGATTATTTAAGTCAGTTGTGTGGGAAAGAGATGAGGGAATGAAGGATTGGATGCCTCTAATTAAGCTACCATCTCTCACAGAATCTTCTGTGTATGTTTTAACCCTTTCATGCTCACAGGTACCTGTAGGGACCAAGTACTTTTTCTGTCTCTGAAGGTTTGTTGGGAAGCCACTTCACCACTGACAGTGTGCACTACTGCAAGGCAAGATCCTTTATGACTGTTTAAAACTGAAGAAACAGGCATGTGCAACAAATGACTGTTTTTACAGGGTATTCTTTGAGGCACGTGAATTTTTGGTAGGAAAAACAGAAATTTTGAAAAGTTTTATTTGCTACACATATGCATCTATAGACCCCCACATGTCTTTCAGTTTTTCATACTGTGTGGGCTTGCGTGTTGCAGTGATGCTGGAAGCTATGCCACCGGTATTCAGATACCAGCAAAGGCATTTGACTGTGTGCATCATAACAAATTATGGATAACATTGTGAAGAGTGGGAATTCCAGAACACTTAATTGGGCTCATGAGGAACTTGTACACAGATCGAGAGGCAGTTGTTCACACAGAACAAGGGGATACTGATTGGTTTCAAGTCAGGAAAGGTGTGCACCAGGGTTGTATTCTTTCACCATACCTATTCAATCTGTATGCTGAGCAAATAATCCGAGAAGCTGGACTATATGAAGAAGAACGGGGTATCAGGATTGGAGGAAGACTCATTAACAACCTGCGTTATGCAGATGACACAACCTTACTTGCCGAAAGTGAAGAGGATTTGAAGCACTTACTAATGAAGATCAAAGACCACAGCCTTCAGTATGGATTGCACCTCAACATAAAGAAAACAAAAATCCTCACAACTGGACCAATGAGCAACATCATGATAAACAGAGAAAAGATTGAAGTTGTCAAGGATTTCATTTTACTTGGATCCACAATCAACAGCCATGGAAGCAGCAGTCAAGAAATCAAAAGACACATTGCATTGGGTAAATCTGCTTCAAAGGACCTCTTTAAAGTGTTGAAGAGCAAAGATGTCACCTTGAAGACTAAGGTGCATCTGACCCCAGCCATGGTATTTTCAATTGCATCATATGCATGTGAAAGCTGGACAATGAATAAGGAAGACCGAAGAAGAATTGACGCCTTCAAATTGTGGTGTTGGTGAAATATATTGAATATACCATGAACTGCCAAAAAACGAACAAATCTGTCTTAGAAGAAGTACAACCAGAATGCTCCTTAGAAGCAAGGATGGCGAGACTACGTCTTACATACTTTGGACGTGTTGTCAGGAGGGATCAGTCCCTGGAGAAGGACATCATGCTTGGCAGAATACAGGGTCAAGCAGAAAAGAGGTAGACCCTCAATGAGGTGGATTGACACAGTGGCTGCAACAATGAGCTCAAACATAACGATTGTAAGGATGGCTCAAGACTGGGCGGTGTTTCGTTCTGTTGTACATAGGGTCCCTGTGAGTCGGAACCAACTCGATGGCACCTAACAACAACAACAGCAACATCTATAGACTCCAGTGAGGACTCTGGGGGTATAATTAGTGGTACTTCATAAGTACCAGTGAACACTTACTCTAAGTAAGCTTGTGGGAAGGGCAAGAAAAAAATCCCATACTATCTACCAAATTCAGACACTCTACTCAATGATTCAGCATGCTTCCATTAATTAAAACACAAAGTATCAACAAAAAATTTCAAAGCAGAAAATAATTGGTTCATGAAAACATTAAATCACAGGGCCCTGGGTTGTCATTAGTACTAGGACAATGTCAGGACAATGTTGAGCATAATGGTAAGCCAACCCTTATTTTACCATATAATAAGTACTTTTTTATTTGCCCCTATACAACACTAATTCTTTTAAAACGTGGTACTTCTCATTATTACTTTAAAATAAATTACACTTTAAGTATATCAATTAAACTTTTTCCAGCAGCTGTTAATGACTTAGAGGACTGGTAAAGCACTATTTTCTGAGCCTTGACATTGCTAAATAAGGTGGTTTCATTTTATATTAGTAATAAATTGGCAAAAATATTGGTTAATTAAAATTGGCTAATTGGATCATTATGGAAACAAACACTTGCATGCCCCTCAAGAAGAATTAAATGATAAAACTAGCCTGGGATGTCAATTGTAAATTCTTCCTAATAACTGGTGATGGGTGCAGTAATGCTCTCTCCCTGTCCACCTGATTCATCACATAGCTTTCAAATCAAGATTGATTTTTCTTCTAACATTGTCTGTCACATTGATACTAAACTTTCCATTAACACAATACAGTAATTGCAGACAATGTTAAACACATTTTAACATGGTGAGTTCCTTTTTGAAACTATCTTTATCATGAAAATGTAGACATATGACCTCAAGGGGGCTCATTTTTTAATCAATATACCATATCATTTGAATCCAGTAATCCAGTCACTGAAATAAAACTAATGAGCTTCTAATAGTTTGATCATTTTAATTCTTCGAATACATTTAACATTGTACAGGTCATTGAAAATGCAAAGATAACATAGTATATTGATTTAGTGGAATCATTGGACTATACCACTTCTACCACAAAACATGACACCTTCAATATGAACTTGTCACTTGGGGTTAGGAAAACATTATAAAGGTGTGATCATTAAGATTATGTGTCAACTTGGCTGGTCCAGGATTCTCCTGGTTTAGTAGCTATGATGTATTTTGATAGTTGTATGATGATATGATCACTTCCATGATGAGATTTGATATAATGTGATTATCTTCATGATGGGATCTGCTATGAGTAGCCAATCAGTTGAAAGGGAATTTCCTTGGGGGTGTGGCCTGCGTTGAATATATTAGTGGAATTTCTGGCAAGATTTGTGGCTTTTGCTCACTCTGAATCCTGCAGTTGGCTCCTGTTTGTTTGACCTCTGGTTCTTGGGACTTGAGCTAGCAGCTAATCTTCCATCTTGCCTGCCGATCTTGGTATTCACCGATTTTCACAGCCTGCGAGCAAGAGCCCTGCCATCTGATCTGCCAATCTTGGGTTTGCCAGTCCCTGTGGCTAAGTGAATCAAGAGAAGCCTCTGTCCTGACCCAAGGACTTGGGGCTTTCCAGCCTCTAAATCACATGAGACCTTTTCTTGATATAAATCTCTCTCTATATATGTATATAACCCAGTGCCGTTGAGTCGATTCCGACTACATATATACATACATATATATACATATATATTTTACTGGTTTTGCTTCTCTAGAGAACCCAGCCTAAGACATTTGGTACTGAGAGTGGTTCTAGAGAAACAAAAGTGAAAGCATGAGTTTTCTAAGTTGGTTCTTAGGTCTGGTTAGTCTTAAAGATGTTGATGACTCTGGGTTGAAGAGGGCACTGCTAATCCATGACACAAGATGACAATACAAATACACAAAATATCACCACCAATAGATCAGGTATTGGTGAAAGGCGAGGGTCCGGGTGATTGCATTAGTGATACCTTTCCACAGTTTTGTCATAATGAGAAGTATAAAGGAGCTGATTTGTTGGTCCTACTTTCACTAGGCAAACTGGTGAAAGAAGGAGATGAGCTCAGGGTTTCAGAGTCAAAGCTCAAGAACCACATAAACAATCTTCAAGTTTTCCACTTGCGCCTTAAAAGAAAGCCTTATTTCTTGTAGTAACAGAGTTGATATTGCCAAAATCCAAACCCAGAGTCTTATCATAAGAGTGACTGAATTACAACATCAACTCAATTGCCAAACTTGAGAGGCATCTGAAGTTAAGGTGAGAGCATTGATTGGGAAGAAATGGGATTCTGAAACTTGAGATGGGAGCATACAGGCAGATAATCAGGAAGCTGGAGACACTAAGCCCCTCAATTCCGTTTAATCACTCCTGCCAAGAGAATCAGCCCTCTCACTCCCATCTGAAGAGATTACTCCATGTTCGTCTGCTAAACCACCCTCCCCAGTAAAACCATTAGCCCCTCCACCCCCATCTAATGAGATTAACCCAGCTGTGTGTCTAAAGAGCCGTTGTCTGAGTCATTGCCTGGGGCATCACCTGAGGCAGAAGCCTTACAAAACAATGCTGAATGTTCTCAAAACACAGCCCCATCACCAATTTTGGCTTCTAAACCTATACCTACACTTAAGTCTCAGCAAGCGCCAAAAGGTGAAATACGAAGTGTGACCCAGGAGGAGGTACACTACAGGCTGAAATAACTGCTTGACTTTTCTAACATGTACAAAAAGAAACCTGAGGAATATGTGTGGAAATGGATATTAAGGGTATGGGATAATGATGCAAGGAACTTAAAGATGTATCAGTCTGAGTTTATTGATATGGGCCCACTAAGCACAGATTCTTCATTCATTGTTTCAGCTTGAGACGTTAGGAAATTATTTAATACTTTGTTTCGTTGGTTCATCGAAGCATGGATTAAATGGTGCCTACACTAAATCAAGTTGAAGTACCAGACCTGCCTTGGTATACTGTAGAAGAAAGTATCCAAAGGGTTAGGGAAATTGGCATGTTACAGTGGATTTATCAGATTAGACCCACAGGCCTACACATGGAGTGCCCAGAGGACATACCTTTTACCACAACAGTGAGGAACAAATCTGTGAAGGAACCCCCAGCGTCCTTGAAAACTGCTGTAATTGCTATTTTATGTAAGTCAGGTTTTACAGTGGGAACTGCCCTAACTGTTGTAGTGGTTAAGAGTTTGGTTGCCAACCAAAAGGTCAGCAGTTTGAATCCACCAGCCACTCCTTGCAGATCCTATGGAACAGTTCTATTCTGTCTTATAGGGTTGCTATGAGTTGGATTCAACTTGATGGGAACAGGTCTTTTTTTTCTAACTACACTGGTTTTGGGTGGTGGATTGGATCCCGTGGGGGTAGGGGCCAAGTGGTGGCATTCAATCAACAAAGAAAAGGTGGGCATGTTTACTGTAATTGATAGCAGAGTCAAAGCAGTAATTAGAATAGTCTGACCTGTATGGACTTAGAGCATTGGCTACTTAGTCATGGTGTCCCTAGGATTGAAATAGATAGGAAAGCTAAAATGTTTACTTGATCTGTACAAGCAGATGAATTTTAGGTGAAGTGAACAGCAGTCTAACTTGAATCGCCAGCATAGAGAGTAATGGCCCCTCAATCAGTTCCCAGACTTGAGCAAGTTTAAAGATCCACAACCTGTTTAATGAAGGGGAGGCCAGGTCCCTTTGAGGAAGAACTCCAATACACTGCCAAAAACTTATACCGTTAATCTTTCTCCTAGCCCTCCCCAAAGGGACCTATGGTCCTTTACTAGAGTGACTATTCATTGGAGAAAAGGAAATAATGAGACTTTTTGGGGATTACTGGATGCTGGCTCTGAAATGACACTAATCCCATGAGATCCAAAGCATCATTGTGGGCCACCAGTCAGAATGAGGGCATATGGAAGTCAGGTTATTAATGGAGTCTTAGCTCATGTCCATCTCACAGTAGGTCCAGTAGGTCCCCAAAACCATTCTGTAGTGATTGCCCCAGTTGCAGAATGCATAACTGGAATAGACATACTCAGCAACTGACAGAAGCCACACATTGAATCCCTGACAAATGGATGAAGGGCTGTTAAGGTAGGAAAAGCCAAGTAGAAGCCATTAGATCTGCTCATACCTAGGGAAATAGTAAACAAAAAACAATACTGCATTCATGGAGGGATTGCAGAGATTACTGCCATCATCAAGGACTTGAAGGATGCAGGGGTGGTGATTCCCACCACATCCTCATTCACCTCCTCTATTTGGTCTGTGCAAAAGACAGATGGATCTTGGAGATGACAAAGAATTATTGAAAACCTAACCAGGTGAT
The DNA here is from genome assembly GCF_030014295.1 of Loxodonta africana. Taxonomy (NCBI): domain Eukaryota; kingdom Metazoa; phylum Chordata; class Mammalia; order Proboscidea; family Elephantidae; genus Loxodonta; species Loxodonta africana. The sequence goes on along the minus strand of NC_087369.1, from coordinate 118,510,620 downwards.
GATTCCAATTGCAGCTGCTGTTCCAGATGTGGTTTCATTCCTTGAACAAATTAATATATCACCTGGTACCTGGTAAGAAGCTATTGACCTGGCTAATGCTTTTTCTCCACACCTGTTTCAAAGGACCACCAGAAGCAGTTTGCCTTTAGCTGACAAGGCCAGCAATACACCGTCAGTTGCTTACCTCAGAGCCACATCAACTCTATAGCCCTATGTATTAATTTAATCCGCAGGAAACTTGATCGCCTTTCCCATCCACAAGTCATCACACTAGTCCATTACATTGATGACATTATGCTGACTGGACCAAGTGAGGAAGAAGTGTAAATGACTTTGGACTTATTGGAAAAAAATTATATGCTATAAGGTGGGAAATTAATCTGACGAAAATTCAGGCACCTTTCAGCTCAGTGAAATTTCTAGGGATCCAGTGGTGTGGGGCATGTCGAGATATTCCTTCTAAAGTGAAGGAAAAGTTGTTGCAGCTGGCTCCTCTCACAACGAAAAAGGAGGTACAACACCGTTTTGGGTTTTGGGGGCAGCATAGTATTTGAGTGTGTTACTGCAGCCTATTTATCAAGTGACTTGAAAAGCTGCTAGTTTTCAGTGGGGCCCAGAAAAACAGAAGGCTCTGCAACAGGTTCAGGTTGCCGCGCTAGCGGCTCTGCCACTTGGGCCATATGATCCTGCTGATCCAATGGTGCTTGAAGCGTCAGTGGCAGATAGAGATGCAGTTTGGAGTCTTTGGCAGGCCCCTATTGGTGAATTACAGCGCAGATCCCTCGGATTTTGGAGTAAAGCCTTATCATCCTCTGCAGATAACTGCTTTCCTTTTTTCTTTTTTAACTTTTATTGAGCTTCAAGTGAACGTTTACAAATCAAGTCAGACTGTCACATATTAGTTTATATACACCTTACTCCATACTCCCACTTGCTCTCCCCCTAATGAGTCAGCCCTTCCAGTTTCTCCTTTCGTGACAATTTTGCCAGGTTCCCACTCTCTCTATCCTCCCATCCCCCCTCCAGACAGGAGATGCCAACACAGTCTCAAGTGTCCACCTGATACAAATAGCTCATTCTTCATCAGCATCTCTCTCCTACCCACTGTCCAGTCCCTTCCATGTCTGATGACTTGTCTTCGGGGATGGTTCCTGTCCTGGGCCAACAGAAGGTTTGGGGACCATGACCGCCGGGATTCCTCTAGTCTCAGTCAGACCATTAAGTCTGGTCTATTTAAGAGAATTTGGGGTCTGCATCCCACTGATCTCCTGCTCCCTCAGGGGTTCTCTGTTGTGCTCCCTGTCAGGGCAGTCATCGGTTGTAGCCAGGCACCGACTAGTTCTTCTGGTCTCAGGATGATGTAAGTCACTGGTTCATGTGGCCCTTTCTGTCTCTTGGGCTCATAGTTTTCGTGTGACCTTGGTGTTCTTCTTTCTCCTTTGATCCAGGTGGGCTGAGACCAACTGATGCATCTTAGATGGCCGCTTGTTAGCATTTAAGACCCCAGATGCCACATTTCAAAGTGGGATGCAGAATGTTTTAAAAATAGAATTATTTTGCCAATTGACTTCGAAGTCCCCTTAAACCATGGTCCCCAAACCCCCGCCCTTGCTCCGCTGACCTTTGAAGCATTTGGTTTATCCCGGAAACTTCTTTGCTTTTGGTCCAGTCCAGTTGACTGCTTTCCTTTTGATAAACAGCTTTTGGCTTGTTACTGGGACTTATTAGAGACTGAATGCTCAACCCTGGGACACCAAGTCACTGTGCAGCCTGAGCTGCCCATCATGAACTGGGTGTTGTCTGATCTACAGAGCCATAAAGTTGGATGAGCACAACAGCACTCTATAATTAATTAAATGGAAGTAGTATATACGAGATCGGGCCCAAGCAGGACCTGAAGGCACGAGTAAGTTGCATGAGGAAGTGGCCCAAATATCCATGGTCTCCACTTCTGTCACATTACCTTTCATCTCCCAGTCTGCACCTATGGCTTCATGAGGAGTTCGTTATGATCAGGTGACTAAGGAAGAGAAAATTAGTGCTTGTTTTACAGATGGTTCTGTGTGATGATGGTTCTGTGCGATATGCAGGCATGACTCGAAAGTGGACAGAGGCAGCACTCCAACCCCTTTCTGGGACCTCCATGAAGGACAATGGTGAAGGGAAATCCTCACAATGGGCAGAACTTCAAGCAGTACACCTGGTTGTTCACTTTTCTTGGAAGGAGAAATGACCAGATGTGTGATCGTGTACTGATTCATGGGCTGTGACCAATTGTTTGGCTGGATAGTCAGGGACGTGGAAGGAATATGCTTGGAAAATTGGAAATAAGAAGGTATGGGGAAGAGGTATGTGGGTAGACTTCTCTGAATGGGCCAAAGAAGTGAAGATATTAATGTCTCATGTGAATACTCACCAAAGGGTGATCTCAGCAGTGGAGGAGTTTAACAATCAAGTGAATAGGATGACGTGCTCTACAGAAACCAGTCATCCTCTTTCCCCAGCCACTCCTGTCATTGCTCAATGGGCTCATGAACAAAGTGGCCATGGTGGCAGGGTTGGAGGTTATGCATGGGCCAAGCAACATAAACTTCCACTCACCAAGACTGACTTGGTTACAGCCACTGCCGAGTGCCCAATCTGCCAGCAGCAGAAACCAACACTAAGTCCCTGATATGGCACCATCCCTTGAAGTGATCAGCCAGCAACCTGGTGGCAAGTTGATTACATTGGACCTTTTCCATCATGGAAAGAGTAGTGTTCTATTCTTACTGGAATAGACACTTACCCTGGATATGGATTTGCCTTTCCTGTACACAAAGATTCTGCCAAAACTACCATCTGTGGACTTTCAGAATGCCTTATCCACTGTCATGGAATCCCACAAAGCATCGCCTCAAATTAAGGGACTTACTTCAAAACAAATGAAGTGCTGCAGTGGGGCCATGCTCATGGAATTCACTGGTCTTGTCGTGTTCCCTATCACCCTGAAGCAGCTGGCTTGATAGGACAATGGAATGCCTTTCTAATGACAAAGACACAATTATAGTGCCACCTAGGTGGCAATACCTTGCAGGGTTGGGGTAATGTTTTCCTGGAGGCTGTATATGCTCTGACAAGGCGCCCAATATGTGATGCTGTTTCTCCCATAGCCAGAATCCATGGGTCCAGGAATCAAGGGGTGGAAATGGGAATGGCACCACTCACTATTAAAAAAATAGTGACCCATTAAAAAATTTTTGCTTCCTGTCCCCATGACTTTATATTCTGTGGGTTTACAGTCTTAGTTCCAAAGGAAGGAATGCCTCCACCTGGAGACACATCATTGATTCCATTGAAATGAAAGCTAAGAATGCCACCTGACCATTTTGGGCTACTTATACCTCTGGATCAACAAAGGAGGGAGTTACCTTATTGGCTGATGTGATTGATTCTGATTACCAAGAGGAAATTGGATTGCTAGTACATAATGGAGGTAAAGAAGAGTATGTCTGGAATGCAGGTGATCCCTTAGGGTGTCTCTTAGTGCTACCATGCCCTGTGATTAAAGTCAATGGAAAACTACAGCAACCCAATTCCGACATGACTACTAATGGTCCAGACCCTTCAGAAATGCAGTTTTGGGTCACCCCACCAGGCAAAGAACCATGACCTGCTGGAGTGCTTGCTGAGGGCAAAGGGAATACAGAATGGGTGGTGGAAGAAGGTAGTTCTACATACCAGTTACAACCACATGACCAGTTGCAGAAACAAGGACTTCAATTGTTATGAGTATTTCTGCCTTATGGTGTGCATCAAATATTTTTGTTTTCTTCACTTATAAAATATAAGATGTAAACAGGGCTTTTGCCTTTTTGGTTGTATGTGTGTTCATTGTATTATGTTAGGTGAAAGTATGACTTTGTAATTGTCTTTATTCAGAGATTGTGTATAAGGAGATGTGTATAGGTGTTAAATTGACAAAGGATGTACTGTGACCACTGAGGTTATGTGTCAATTGGCTGGGCAAGGAATCTCAGTGGTCTGGCAGGTATGACGTAGTTTGACAGCCCTATGATGGTGTGATCACTTCCATGATGAGATCTGATATAATGTGATCACCTCTGTGATGGGATCTGCTGTGAGAAGCCAATCAGTTGAAAGGGAGTTTCCTTGGGGGTGTGGCCTGCATCGAATATATAAGTGGAATTTCTGGCAAGACTTGTGGGCTTTTGCTCACCCTGGATCCTGCAGCTGGCTCCTGTTTGTCTGATTTCCTGTTCTTGGAACTTGAGCTAGCAACTTACCTGAGGTCTTGCCTTCTGATCTTGGGGTTCATCTATATTTGCAGCCTGTGAACAAGAGCTCTGCTGTCTGACCTGCAGATCTTGGGTTTGCCAGCCCATGCAGCTATATGAATCAAGAGAAGCCTCTGTCCTGATCCATGTACTTGGGAAGTTCCAGCCTCTACGATCACGTGAGCCACGTCCTTGATATAAATTTCTCTCTATATATGTATGTTTATACACTTCACTGGTTTTGCTTCTCTAGAGAACCCAGCCTAAGACAGAGGATATCTTGCTGTGATTTGACCATCATGGGCCATCAGTGGCTTTTCCACTCTATGCATTCACTCCCTTCAACTCATGCTATACTTCTCTGCTACAACCAACTGTTTTTAGTTTCCATTTGAACTCCTTCTTCCCAGTCACCTAGATATATGCAAGCTTGATATTGATTTGATATTGGATCAAAATCTTACCCTCTTCTTCTTGAATAGATAACATCCTACCATCATATAAGGTACTCATAACCATTTCCACATACCCAAGCAAACACATTCACATTGTATTCACCTTCTTTATATTATTAGATTCATCTATTGGTGGATATTAGGAGGGGTCAGTCCCTGGAGGACATCATGCTTTGTATAGTAGAGGGTCAGCAAATGAGAGAAAGACTCTCAATAAGATAGATTGACATAGTGGCTGTAACAGCGGCTTCAAGCATAGCAAGGATTGTGAGGATGGTGCAGGACCGGGCAGTGTTTCATTCTGTTGTACACAGATTCACTGAGTCAGAAACTGACTCAACAGTATTTAGCAACAACAATAGTGGTGAATATATTTTTGGAAGGAAAAGGATAATCTCTTCAGATTCATGGAAAGTCCAAGTCCCATGCAATTAATAGCTACTTATGAGAAGAAGTAGATGTTAAATAATCTGTTAGAATAGGAAATCTGCCTTGTGACTAGTGCTTGAAAACAGAATATTTCAGGAATGATTTCAGGAAGGAAGATTCTCTAATAATAAAATGATTGACCAAGTTTGAGAATGGGGTACAGAAAGGAAAGATAATACTTTGCTACAGGGGTGGAATGAAGGGAAATATTGGAATAGTGTTTTAGGGTATCCATGGCAAGAAGGAGTAATGATAAGAGTTGTGAAGTTATATTTCTGGGATTATCAGTGAACATGAATTCAGTACTATGATTTGAGGTGAGAAGGTAATAAACAATTAAGTGGACTGGGCCAAACCTGAATATAGAATGATATGGATTGATCATAAGTTTCATTTCACCTCAATCATTTTCTCCGGTGATTGTGTTGTGCTCACCTGGTCACTGAATCTTGATTCATTTTCTGTTACTTCATTATTTTCAGCACCTGAAGTGTGTTGCTTTTCACTAGACACAATTACTAGCTTTCACCTGAATATAACACTTGTCTTTGTGAGAAATCATCAATACTTTAATACCTATAGGGTAAGATTTGCAACAGTATCATATCCTAGTAGTGTTTCTCCATGTTGTATATGATTTACATGCACTGGGTATGCCAGACGTTCCTAAGTAAAAGCTGAGTAAATCCCCTTTTAGAAAATAATTAATATTAGTTTATTGTGTTCTTTTGTGAAATATTTTATTTTCTTTGGAAAATCTGTGTACTTTACAGGAACACATGTTGTTTTTGTTGAGTGCTGTCTAGTTGACTCTGATTCATATTGACCCTACGTCAGATATACCTTGTTTTATTGTGCTTTGCTTAGCTTTATTGCACTTTGCAGATATTGCATTTTTCTTAACTGCTGATTCCATAGGCATTGATTGTTGATCCAAGAATGAAATATTTGAGAGCTTCAATTTTTTCACCATTTATCATGATGTTATTTATTGGTCCAGTTGTAAGGAAATTGTAAGGGTTTTCATTTTCTTTATGTTCAAGTGTAATCCATTCTGAAGGCTCTGGTCTTTTATCATCATCAAGTGCTTCAAGTCATCTTCACTTTTGGCAAGCAAGGTTGTAGCATCTGGATGTCTCAGGTTGCTAATGAGTCTTCCTCCAATCTTGCTGCCATGTTCTTCTTAATACAGCTCAGCTTCCCAGAATATTTGTTCAGCATATAGACTGAATAAGTAAAGTGAAAGAATGCAGCCATGATGTGCACATTTTCCAATTTTAAACTACAATATGTCAATTATGTTGAACATATGTAATATATTTTTCTGCCAAATTCGAAATCAGTATGTTTAAAACCAAATTGTTTATGTCTCACCAGATCTACTTCTCTTCTTTTACAAACATGAATGGAGATCATCTGAGATGTTTTAGCCTATTCCTTTTTTTTTTATTCCTTATCCTTTTTTTATTTTTATAATTTTTATTGTGCTTTTTTAAGTGAAAGTTTACAAATCAAGTCAGTCCCTCACACAAAAACTTATATACATGTTGCTACACACTCCCAATTACTCTCCCCCTAATGAGACAGCCCGCTCTCTCCCTCCACTCCCTCTTTTCCTGTCCATTTCACCAGCTTCTAATCCCCTCTACCCTCTCATCTCCCCTTCAGGCGGGAGATGCCAACATAGTCTCGAGTGTCCACCTGATCCAAGAAGCTCACTCCTCACCAGCATCCCTTTCCAACCCATTCTCCAGTCCAATCCATGTCTGAAGATTTGGCTTCAGGAATGGTTCCTGTCCTGGGACAACAGAAGGTCTGGGGGCCATGACCACCGGGGTCGTTCCAGTCTCAGTCGGACCATTAAGTCTGGTTTTTTATGAGAATTTGGGGTCTGCATCCCACTGCTCTCTTGCTCCCTCAGGGGTTTCCTGTCAGGGAAGTCATCGGGTGTAGCTGGGCACCATCTAGTTCTTCTGGTCACAGGACAATGTAGTCTCTGGTTCATGTGGCCCTTTCTGTCTCCTGGGCTGGTAATTGTCTTGTGTCCTTGGTGTTCTTCATTCTCCTTTGATCCAGGTGGGTTGAGACCAATTGATGCATCTTAGATGGCTGCTTGCTAGCGTTTAAGACCCCAGACTCCACTTTTCAAAGTGGGATGCAGAATATTTTCTTAATAGATTTTATTATGCCAATTGACTTAGATGTCCCCTGAAACTATGGTCCCCAAACCCCTGCCCATTTTACGCTGGCCTTTGAAATATTCAGTTTATTCAGGAAACTTCTTTGCTTTTGGTTTAGTCCAGTTGTGCTGACCTCCCCTGTATTGTGTGTTGTCTTTCCCTTCACCTGAAGTGGTTCTTATCTACTATCTAATTAGTGAATACCCCTCTCCCAATCTCCCTCCCTCGCCCTCTCGTAACCACAAAAGAATGTGTTCTTCTCATTTAAACTATTCCTCCAATTCTTATAATAGTGGTCTTATACAATATTTGTCCTTTTGCAACTGGCTAATTTCACTCAGCATAATGCCTTCCAGGTTCCTCCATGTTATGAAATGTTTCACAGATGCATCACTGTTCTTTAACGATGCGTAGTATTCCACTGGGTGAATATACCTTAATTTATTTATCCGTTCATCCGTTGATGGGCACCTTGGTTGCTTCCATCTTTTGCTATTGTAAACAGTGCTACAATGAACATAGGTGTGAATATATCTGTTCGTGTAAAGGCTCTTATTTCTCTAGGATATATTCCGAGGAGTGGGATTGCTGGATCCTATGGTAGTTCTATTTTTAGCCTTTAAGGAAGCGCCAAAGGGATTTCCAAAGTGGTTATACCATTTGACGTTTCCCCCAGCAGTGTAGAAGTGTTCCAATCTCTCCACAGCCTCTCCAACATTTATTATTTTGTGTTTTTTGGATTAATGCCAGCCTTGTTGGAGTGAAATGAAATCTTTTTTTTTTTTTTGTTGGAGTGAAATGAAATCTCATTGTAGTTTTAATCTGCATTTCTCTAATGGCTAATGATGGTGAACATTTCCTCATCTATCTGTTAGCTACCTGAATGTCTTCTTTAGCCAACTGTCTGTTCATAACTTTTGCCCATTTTTTGATTGGGTTATTTGTCTTTTCGTAGCTGAGTTATGCAGTATCATGTAGATTTTATAGATCAGGCTCTGATCAGAAATGTCATAGCTAAAACCTTTTTCCCAGTCTGTAGGTAGTCTTTTTACTGTTTTGGTGAAGTCTTTGGATGAGCATAGGTGTATAATTTTTAGGAGCTCCCAGTTATCTAGTTTTTCTTCTGCATTTTTAATAATTTTTGTATACTGTTTATGCCACGTATTAGGGCTGCTGACATTATCCCTATTTTTTTCTTCCATGGTCTTTATCATTTTAGATTTTAAATTTAGGTCTTTGATCCATTTTGAGCCAGTTTTTGTCCATGGAGTGAGGTATGGGTCCTGTTTCATTTTTTTGCAGATGGATATCCAGTTTTGCCAGCACCATTTGTTAAAAAGACTGTCTTTTCCCCATTTAACTGATTTTGGGCCTTTGTCAAATATCAACTGCTCGTTTGTGGATGGATTTATGTCTGGATTCTCAATTCTGTCCCACTGGTCTATGCATCTGTTGTTGTACCAATACCAGGCTGTTTTGACTACTGTGGTGGTATAATAGGTTGTAAAATCAGGTAGAGTGAGGCTTCCCATTTTGTTCTTTTTTTTTTTTTTTCAGTAATGCTTTACTTATCCAGGGCTTCTTTCCCTTCCATATGAAGTTGGTGACTTCTTTCTCCATCCCATTAAAGAATGTTGTTGGAATTTGGATTGGAATTGCATTAATGCTATAGATCGCTTTTGGTAGAATAGACATTTTTATAATGTTAAGTCTTCCTAATCCATGAGCCAGGCATGTTTTTCCACTTATGTAAGTCTCTTTTGGCTTCTTGCAGAAGTGTTTTGTAGTTTTATTTGTATAAGTTTTTACATCTCTGGTAAGATTTATTCCTAAGTATGTTATCTTTGGGGGGGCTACTGTAAATGGAATTGATTTGATAATTTCTGCTTCAATGTTCTTTTTGTTGGTGTAGAGGAATCCAACTGATTTTTGTATCTTTATCTGGTATCCCGATACTCTGCTGAACTCTTCTATTAGTTTCAGTAGTTTTCTTGAGGATTCTTTAGGGTTTTCTGTATATAAGATCGTGTCATCTGCTAATAGAGATACTTTTAAGTTTTTCTTGCCAATATGGATGCCCTTTATTTCTTCATCTAGCCTAATTGCTCTGGCTAGGACCTCCAGCACAATGTTGAGTAAGAGTGGTGATAAAGGGCATCATTGCCTGGTTCCACATCTCAATGAGAATGCTTTCATAGTCCCTCCATTTAGGATGATGTTGGCTGTTGGCTTTGTATAAATGCCCTTTATTATGCTGAGGGATTTTCCTTCTATTCCTATTTTGCTGAGAGTTTTTATCATGAATGGGTGTTGAACTTCGTCAAATGCCTTTTGTGCATCAATGGATAAAATCATGTGTTTCTTGTCTTTTGTTTTATTTATGTGGTGGATTACATTAATTGTTTTTCTAATGTTGAACCATCCCTGCATACATGGTATGAATCCCACTTGGTCATGGTGAATTATTTTCTTGATATGTTGTTGAATTCTATTTGCTAGAATTTTGTTGAGGATTTTTGCGTCTACCTTCATGAGGGATACAGGTATGTAATTTTCTTTTTTTGTGGTGTCTTTTCCTAGTTTTCTTATCAGGGATATGGTGGCTTCATAGAATGAGTTTGGTAGTATTCCATCATTTTCTATGCTCTAAAATATCTTTTTTTTTTTTATAATAACTTTTATTAAGCTTCAAGTGAACGTTTACAAATCCAATCAGTCTGTCACTTATAAGTTTACATACATCTCACTCCCTACTCCCACTTACTCTCCCCCTCTTGAGTCAGCCCTTTCAGTCTCTCCTTTCTTGACAAATTTTGCCGGCTTCCCTCTCTCTCTATCCTCCCATCCCCCCTCCAGACAAGAGTTGCCAACACAATCTCAAGTGTCCACCTGATATAATTAGCTCACTCTTCATCAGCATCTCTCTCCCACCCGCTGACCAGTCCCTTTCATTTCTCATGAGTTGTCTTCGGGGATGGTTCCTGTCCTGTGTCAACTGAAGGTCTGGGGAGCATGGCCGCCGGGATTCCTCCAGTCTCAGTCAGACCATTAAGTTTGGTCTTCTTATGAGAATTTGGGGTCTGCATCCCACTGATCTCCTGCTCCCTCAGGGGTCCTCTGCTGAGCTCCCTGTCAGGGCAGTCATCAATTGTGGCCGGGCACCAACTAGTTCTTCTGGTCTCAGGATGATGTAGGTCTCTGGTTCATGTGGCCCTTTTTGTCTCTTGGGCTCTTAGTTGTCATGTGGGCTTGGTGTTCTTCATTTTCCTTTGCTCCAGGTGGGTTGAGACGAATTGATGCATCTTAGATGGCTGCTTGTTAGCATTTAAGACCCCAGACGCCACATTTCAAAGTGGGATGCAGAATGATTTCATAATAGAATTATTTTGCCAATTGACTTAGAAGTCCCCGCAAACCATGCTCCCCAGACCCCCGCGCTTGCTCCGCTGACCTTTGAAGCATTCATTTTATCCCGGAAACTTCTTTGCTTTTGGTCCAGTCCAATTGAGCTGACCTTCCATGTATTGAGTGTTGTCTTTCCCTTCACCTAAAGCAGTTCTTATCTACTGATTAATCAATAAAAAAACCCTCTCCCACCCTCCCTCCCTCCCCCCCTCGTAACCACAAAAGTATGTGTTCTTCTCAGGTTTACTATTTCTCAAGATCTTATAATAGTGGTCTTATACAATATTTGTCCTTTTGCCTCTGACTAATTTCGCTCAGCATAATGCCTTCCAGGTTCCTCCATGTTATGAAATGTTTCAGAGATTCGTCACTGTTCTTTATCGATGCGTAGTATTCCATTGTGTGAATATACCACAATTTATTTAACCATTCATCCGTTGATGGACACCTTGGTTGCTTCCAACTTTTTGCTATTGTAAACAGAGCTGCAATAAACATGGGTGTGCATATATCTGTTTGTATGAAGGCTCTTGTATCTCTAGGGTATATTCCTAGGAGTGGGATTTCTGGCTTGTATGGTAGTTCTATTTCTAACTGTTTAAGATAACGCCAGATAGATTTCCAAAGTGGTTGTACCATTTTACATTCCCACCAGCAGTGTATGAGAGTTCCAATCTCTCCGCAGCCTCTCCAACATTTATTATTTTGTGTTTTTTGGATTAATGCCAGCCTTGCTGGTGTGAGATGGAATCTCATCGTAGTTTTAATTTGCATTTCTCTAATGGCTAATGATCGAGAGCATTTTCTCATGTATCTGTTGGCTGCCTGAATATCTTCTTTAGAGAAATGTGTGTTCATATCCTTTGCCCACTTCTTGATTGGGTTGTTTGTCTTTTTGTGGTTGAGTTTTGACAGAATCATGTAGATTTTAGAGATCAGGCGCTGGTCGGAGATGTCATAGCTGAAAATTCTTTCCCAATCTGTAGGTGGTCTTTTTACTCTTTTGGTGAAGTCTTTAGATGAGCATAGGTGTTTGATTTTTAGGAGCTCCCAATTATCGGGTTTCTCTTCATCATTTTTGGTAATGTTTTGTATTCTGTTTATACCTTGTATTAGGGCTCCTAGGGTTGTCCCAATTTTTTCTTCCATGATCTTTATCGTTTTAGTCTTTATGTTTAGGTCTTTGATCCACTTGGAGTTAGTTTTTGTGCATGGTGTGAGGTATGGGTCCTGTTTCATTTTTTTGCAAATGGATATCCAGTTATGCCAGCACCATTTGTTAAAAAGGCTGTCTTTTCCCCAGTTAATTGACACTGGTCCTTTGTCAAATATCAGCTGCTCATACGTGGATGGATCTATGTCTGGGTTCTCAATTCTGTTCCATTGGTCTATGTGTCTGTTGTTGTACCAATACCAGGCTGTTTTGACTACTGTGGCTGTATAATAGGTTCTGAAGTCAGGTAAGGTGAGGCCTCCCACTTTCTTCTTCTTTTTCAGTAGTGCTTTGCTTATCCGGGGCTTCTTTCCCTTCCATATGAAATTGGTGATTTGTTTCTCTATCCCCTTAAAATATGACATTGGAATTTGGATCGGAAGTGCGTTAAATGTATAGATGGCTTTTGGTAGAATAGACATTTTTACTATGTTAAGTCTTCCTATCCATGAGCAAGGTATGTTTTTCCACTTAAGTATGTCCTTTTGAATTTCTTGTAGTAGAGCTTTGTAGTTTTCTTTGTATAGGTCTTTTACATCCTTGGTAAGATTTATTCCTAAGTATCTTATCTTCTTGGGGGCTACTGTGACTGGTATTGATTTGGTTATTTCCTCTTCAGTGTTCTTTTTGTTGATGTAGAGGAATCCAAGTGATTTTTGTATGTTTATTTTATAACCTGAGACTCTGCCAAACTCTTCTATTAGTTTCAGTAGTTTTCTGGAGGATTCCTTAGGGTTTTCTGTGTATATAATCATGTCATCTGCAAATAGTGATAACTTTACTTCTTCCTTGCCAATCCGGATACCTTTTATTTCTTTGTCTAGCCTGATTGCCCTGGCTAAGACTTCCAACACGATGTTGAATAAGAGTGGTGATAAAGGGCATCCTTGTCTGGTTCCCGTTCTCAAGGGAAATGCTTTCAGGTTCTCTCCATTTAGAGTGATATTGGCTGTTGGCTTTGCATAGATGCCCTTTATTATGTTGAGGAATTTTCCTTCAATTCCTATTTTGGTAAGAGTTTTTATCATGAATGGGTGTTGGACTTTGTCAAATGCCTTTTCTGCACCAATTGATAAGATCATGTGGTTTTTGTCTTTTGCTTTATTTATGTGATGGATTACATTAATGGTTTTTCTGATATTAAACCAGCCTTGCATACCTGGTATAAATCCCACTTGATCAGGGTGAATTATTTTTTTGATGTGTCGTTGGATTCTATTGGCTAGAATTTTGTTGAGGATTTTTGCATCAATGTTCATGAGGGATATAGGTCTATAATTTTCTTTTTTTGTAATGTCTTTACCTGGTTTTGGTATCAGGGAGATGGTGGCTTCGTAGAATGAGTTGGGTAGTATTCCGTCATTTTCTATGCTTTGGAATACCTTTAGTAGTAGTGGTGTTAACTCTTCTCTGAAAATTTGGTAGAACTCTGCAGTGAAGCCGTCCGGGCCAGGGCTTTTTTTTGTTGGGAGTTTTTTGATTACCGTTTCAATCTCTTTTTTTGTTATGGGTCTATTTAGTTGTTCTACTTCTGAATGTGTTAGTTTAGGTAGGTAGTGTTTTTCCAGGAATTCATCCATTTCTTCTAGGTTTTCAAATTTGTTAGAGTACAATTTTTCATAATAATCTGAAATGATTCTTTTAATTTCATTTGGTTCTGTTGTGATGTGGTCCTTCTCATTTCTTATTCGGGTTATTTGTTTCCTTTCCTGTATTTCTTTAGTCAGTCTAGCCAATGGTTTATCAATTTTGTTAATTTTTTCAAAGAACCAGCTTTTGGCTTTGTTAATTCTTTCGATTGTTTTTCTGTTCTCTAATTCATTTAGTTCAGCTCTAATTTTTATTATTTGTTTTCTTCTGGTGCCTGATGGATTCTTTTGTTGCTCACTTTCTATTTGTTCAAGTTGTAGGGACAGTTCTCTGATTTTGGCTCTTTCTTCTTTTTGTATGTGTGCATTTATTGATATAAATTGGCCTCTGAGCACTGCTTTTGCTGTGTCCCAGAGGTTTTGATAGGAAGTATTTTCATTCTCGTTGCTTTCTATGAAATTCCTTATTCCCTCCTTGATGTCTTCTATAACCCAGTCTTTTTTCAGGAGGGTATTGTTCATTTTCCAAGTATTTGATTTCTTTTCCCTCGTTTTTCTGTTATTGATTTCTAGTTTTATTGCCTTGTGGTCTGAGAAGATGCTTTGTAATATTTCGATGTTTTGGACTCTGCAAAAGTTTGTTTTATGACCTAATATGTGGTCTATTCTAGAGAATGTTCCATGTGCACTGGAAAAAAAAGTATATTTTGCAGCAGTTGGGTGGAGAGTTCTGTATAAGTCAATGAGGTCAAGTTGGTTGATTGTTGTAATTAGATCTTCCGTGTCTCTGTTGAGCTTCTTACTGGATGTCCTGTCCTTCTCCGAAAGTGGTGTGTTGAAGTCTCCTACTATAATTGTGGAGGTATCTATCTCGCTTTTCAGTTCTGTTAAAATTTGATTTATGTATCTTGCAGCCCTGTCATTGGGTGCGTAAATATTTAATATGGTTATGTCTTCCTGATCAATTGTCCCTTTTATCATTATATAGTGTCCTTCTTTATCCTTTGTGGTGGATTTAAGTCTAAAGTCTATTTTGTCAGAAATTAATATTGCTACTCCTCTTCTTTTTTGCTTATTGTTTGCTTGATATACTTTTTTCCATCCTTTGAGTTTTAGTTTGTTTGTGTCTCTAAGTCTAAGGTGTGTCTCTTGTAGGCAGCATATAGGTGGATCGTGTTTCTTTATCCAGTCTGTGACTCTCTGTCTCTTTATTGGTGCATTTAGTCCATTTACATTCAGGGTAATTATAGATAAATAAGTTTTTAGTGCTGTCATTTTGATGCCTTTTTATGTGTGTTGTTGACAATTTCATTTTTCCACACACTTTTTTGTGCTGAGGCGTTTTTCTTAGTAAATTGTGAGACCCTCATTTTCATAGTGTTTGACTTTATGTTAGTTGAGTCGTTACGTTTTTCTTGGTTTTTGTCTTGAGTTATAGAGTTGTTATGCCTTTTTGTGGTTACCTCATTATATACCCCTATTTTTCTAAGTAAAAACCTAAGTTGTGTTGTTCTATATCGCCTTGTATCACTCTCCATATGGCAGTTCAATGCCTCCTGTATTTAGTCCCTCTTTTTGATTATTGTGATCTTTTACCTATTGACTTCCATGATTCCCTGTTATGTGTATTTTTTTTTTTTTAATTAATCTTAATTTGTTTGTTTTTGTGATTTCCCTATTTGAGTTGATATCAGGACGTTCTGTTTTGTGACCATGTGTTGTGCTGATATCTGATATTATTGGTTCTGTGACCAAACAATATCCTTTAGTATTTCTTGTAGCTTTGGTTTGGTTTTTGCAAATTCTCTAAACTTGTGTTTGTCTGTAAATATCTTAATTTCGCCTTCATATTTCAGAGAGAGTTTTGCTGGATATATGATCCTTGGTTGGCAGTTTTTCTCCTTCAGTGTTCTGTATATGTCGTCCCACTCCCTTCTTGCCTGCATGGTTTCTGCTGAGTAGTCAGAACATATTCTTATTGATTCTCCCTTGAAGGAAACCTTTCTTTTCTCCCTGGCTGCTTTTAAAATTTTCTGTTTATCTTTGGTTTTGGTGAGTTTGATGATAATATGTCTTGGTGTTTTTCTTTTTGTATCAATCTTAAATGGGGTTCGATGAGCATCTTGGATAGATATCCTTTCGTCTTTCATGATGTCAGGGAAGTTTTCTGTCAGAAGTTCTTCAACTATTTTCTCTGTGTTTTCTGTCCCCCCTCCCTGTTCTGGGACTCCAATCATCCGCAGGTTATCCTTCTTGATAGAGTCCCACATAATTCTTAGGGTTTCTTCATTTTTTTTAATTCTTTTATCTGATTTTTTTTCAGCTATGTTGGTGTTGATTCCCTGGTCCTCCAGATGTCCCAGTCTGCATTCTAATTGCTCGAGTCTGCTCCTCTGACTTCCTAGTGTGTTGTCTAATTCTGTTATTTTATTGTTAATCTTTTGGATTTCTACATGTTGTCTCTCTATGGATTCTTGCAACTTATTAATTTTTCCAGTATGTTCTTGAATAATCTTTTTGAGTTCTTCAACAGTTTTATCGGTGTGTTCCTTGGCTTTTTCTGCAGATATCCTAATTTCATTTGTGATATCATTAAGCATTCTGTAAATTAGTTTTTTATATTCCGTATCTGATAATTCCAAAATTGTATCTTCATTTGGGAAAGATTTTGATTCTTTTGTTTGGGGGGTTGGAGAAGCTGTCATGGTCTGCTTCTTTAAGTGGTTTGATATGGATTGTTGTCTCCGAGCCATCACTGGGAAACTAGTTTTTCCAGAAAATCCGCTAAAAAAAAACTGCAGTCAGATCCCTATCAGAGTTCTCCCTCTGGCTCAGGCTATTCAGATGTTAATGAAGCCGCCTGGGGAGGGTGGGGGAGGGAACAGAGAGATAGGAGAGTAGCACCTCAGAATATAGCCAGAGTTGCTTGTCTTGCTTGGAATGACTGTTATATCTGAGATTCCCGCGGGCGCGTCGCCTATGTGTGCTGGCTGTGTGGAGATTGCCCCCAGGGGGTCTGGCCCGCTGGAGTCACGGTCAGATCCTCCGCTTCCAGCCCCACGCCCAGCGTCAAGGCTCCCCTACTGGGACGGTGCACTCTCAACTCCAAAATCAGTCGCTGCCTCCCGGGGACTTCTCGTCCCTCCAGCCGCGTGGCCGTGCCGCCCCCGTGAACCAGGTGGGCCCCCTCCCGGGGTTAGTTCAGATGGGTGGAGTAGCTCCCCGTGCTTGTGCCGCGACCAAGTGTCCCGGCTGGAACGCTGTTCTCCCCACTCCAATACCAGTCGTTGCCTCCCGGGGACTTCTCCTAGCGGCTGCGTCCCACGCCGCCCGCGCGACCCGGCTGGTCCCCTTCCCGGGGTTAGTTCAGGGGGTGGAGCAACTCTCCGTGTTTATGGCGTACCTGCGAGCAGTCCAAATCCCTGCGGGACGGTTCCCCGGCTCGGATGCTGCTCTTTCTGCTCCAAGATCGGTCACAGCCTCCCGGGGACTTCTCCTACCGGCTGCGTCCCACGCCGCCCGTGGAACCGGCTGGTCCCCCTCCCGGGGTTAGTTCAGGGGGGTGGAGCAGGTCTCTGTGCTTGTGCCGTACCTGACTGGAACGCTGGCTCCAGGCTCTGGAAACTATCGCTGCTTCCCTGTATTAGTTCGTTCTCCATCTCTAAATCTGTGTTTGTTGTTCAGGGTTCGTAGATTGTTATGTATGTGATCGATTCACTTGTTTTTCCGTGTCTTTGTTGTAAGAGGGATCCGAGGTAACGTCTGCCTAGTCCGCCATCTTGGCTCCGCCTCCTAAAATACCTTTTGTAGTAGTGGTGTTAACTCTTCTCTGATAGTTTAGCAGAACTCTGCTGTGAAGCCATCCAGACCAGGGCTTTTTTTGTTGGGAGTTTTTTGTTTACCTTTTCAATCTTTTCTTTTGTTACGGGTCTATTTAGTTTTTCTACCTCTGTGTGTGTTAGTTTAGGTAGGTAGTGTTTTACTAGGAATTCATCCATTTCTTCTAGGTTTTCCAATTTGTTAGAGTATAAATTTTTTTTTTTTAATTTTTCATAGTAATCTGATATGACTCTTTTAATTTCAGTTGGGTCTGTTCTAATATTGCCCATCTCATTTCTTCTTCGGGTTATTAGCTTCCTCTCCCGTTTTTCTTTTGTCAGTTTGGCCAGTGGTTTATCAATTTTGTTGAGTTTTCCAAAGAACCAGCTTTTGGTCTTGTTAATTCTTTCAATTGTTTTTCTGTTTTCTATTTCATTTAGTTCAGCTGTAATTTTTACTGTTTGCTTTCTTCTGGTGCCTGTGGGTTTCTTTTGTTGCTCTCTATTTGTTCAAGTTGTAGGGATAATTCTTTGATTTTGGCCCTTTCTTCTTTTTGGATGTGTGCATTTATTGATATAAATTGGCCTCTGAGCACTGCTTTTGCTGTGTCCCAAAGGTTCTGATAGGATGTGTTTTCATTTTCATTGGATTTTCTGAATTTCTTTATTCCATCCTTAACGTCTTGTATAATCCAGTTTTTGAGCAGGGTATTTTTTTTTTTTTATTGTTAAGTTTCCAAGCGTTTGATTTCTTTTCCCTGTTTTTCCTGTTATTCATTTTCACTTTTATGGCCTTATGGTCAGAGAAGATGCTTTGTAATATTTCAATATTTGGATTTTGCTAAGGCTTGCTTTATGACCTAATATGTGGTCTATTCTAGAGAACGTTCCATGTGCACTAGAAAAGAAAGTATACTTGGTTGTTGTTGGTTGGGGTGTTCTGTATATGTCTACGAGGTCAAGCTGGTCGATTGTGGCATTTAGATCTTCTGTGTCTTTATTGAGTTTCTTTCTGGATGTCCTGTCCTTCACTAAAAGTGGTGTGTTGAAGTTTCCTACTATTATTGTGGAGCTGTCTATCTCACTTTTCAATGCTGATAGAGTTTGTTTTATGTATCTTGCAGCCCTGTCATTGGGTGTATAAATATTTAATATGGTTATATCTTCTTTTTGTGTTGTCCCTTTAATCATTATATAGTGTCCTTCCTTATCCTTTCTGATGGATTTAACTTTAAATCCATTTTGTCAGAAATTAATATTGCCACTCCTGCTCTTTTTTCATTGTTGTTTGATATATTCTTTCTTCCATTCTTTGAATTTTAGTTTGTTTGTGTCTCTAAGTCTAAGATGTGTCCCTTGTAGGCAGCTTATAGATGGATCTTCTTTATTAATCCATTCTGCCACTCTCTGTCTCTTTATTGGTGCGTTTAGTCCATTTACATTCAGGGTAATTATGGATAGGTATGAATTTAGCACTATCATTTTGATGTCTTTTTTTGTGTGTTGTTGACAGTTTCTTTTTCCCACTTAATTTTATGTGCTTAGTAGATTATCTTTATATGTTGTCTTTTCTTCATATTTGTTGTTGGTGATTTTGTTTCTGCTGAGTCTCTATTTTTTTCTTGTATTTTATTTTGATGAAGAGGATAGTTTGTCTCCTTTGTGGTTACCTTATTTACCCCTATTTTTCTAGATTTAAACCTAACTTTTATTTCATTGTATTGCCTTACCTTCCTCTCCATATGGAAGGTGTATGATTACATTTCTTAGTCCCTCTTTATTATTTTAACGTTGCCTTCTTTTATATAATAACATCACTGTTACCCTGTTTTGAGCTTTTTTTTTTTTTTAATCTTGCTTTTTTGGGGGGATTTCCCTACATGGTTTGACTTCTGGTTGCTCTGCCCAGTGTTCTAGTCTTGGTTTGATACCCGATATTGTTGATTTTCTAACCAAAGAACTCCCTTTAGTACTTCTTGTAGTTTTGGTTTGGTTTTTATGAATTCCCTAAACTTGTGTTTATCTGGAAATATCTCAATTTCACCTTCATATTTAAGAGAGAGTTTTGCTGGATATATGATTCTTGGCAGGCAATTTTTTTTCCTTCAATTTTTTTTTTTAAATATGTCATCCCGTTGCCTTCTTGCCTGCATGGTTTCTGCTGAGTAGTCTGAGTTGATTCTTATTGGCTCTTCTTTGTAGGTGACTTTTCGTTTATCCCTCTCTGCTCTTATAATTCTCTTTTTATCTTTGGTTTTGGCAAGTTTGATTATAATACGTCTTGACAACTTTCTTTTAAGGTCTACCTTATGTGGAGTTCTATGAGCATCTTGGATAGATATCTTCTCATCTTTCATGATATCAGGGAAGTTTTCTGCCAACAAATCTTCAACAATTCTCTCTGTATTTTCTGTTATCCCTCCCTGTTCTGGTACTCCAATCACTTATTGGTCATTTCTCTTGATAGAGTCCCACGTGATTCTTAAGGTTTCTTCATTTTTTTAAATTCTTTTATCTGATTTTTCTTCAAATATATTAGTGCCAAGTGCTTTATCTTCAAGTTCAGAAATCCTAGCTTCTACTTGCTCTATTCTGCTCCTCTGACTTTATTGAGTTGTCTACTTCTGTAATTTTATTGTTAATCTTGTGAATTTCTGATTGCTGTTTATCTATGGATTTTTCCAGCTTATTAAACTTTTCATTATGTTCCTGAATAATCTTTCTAATTTCTTCAATTGCTTTATCTATGTGTTCCTTGGCTTGTTCTGCGTATTGCCTCATTTCCCTCCTGATGTCTTGAAGGGTTTTGTATATTAAACGTTCGTGTTTTGGCTTCGGTAATTCCAGGAATGCACTTTCAGCTAGAAGATCCCTGGATTCTTTGTTTTGAGAGCCTGTTGAGGTGATCGTGGTCTGTTTCTTTATGTGACTTGATATTGACTGTTGTCTCTGAGCCATCTATAAGTTATTGCATTAATTTATGCTTGCTTACTGTATTGTAGCAGCTTAGTTTGTTCTGTTTTGGTACACCCCTATGGGTTGCTTGAGTGAGCTAGCTTGATTATTTTCACCTTTGAAGCTCTGGTGTCCTTTCCCCAGATGGCTAGAGCTGTTATCAGGTATATCAGTCTAGGATTCCATTCAATTGTCTTGTATGAATTTAGCTCATGTTTTAGGTAGCTGATCATCAAGTGTGTGGTACAGGCTCTGTCCAACAGTCTTAGAGGGGCAGGGGTGATTGGCATATATACCAGTATCTGATTGCAGGAGGGGGTCACACTCTGAACAAGAGGGGGCTGAGAACCAGCCCCCGAGTGTCTCTGAGGAAAGCTCATCCCTGTTCCCTAGAGCGTTCAGGTGGGTGGGTTCTGCAGATGGACCATGGGCACCCAGAGTTTTTGGTTGTAAGGACTGGGAGGTACCAGTTATCCTTGGACCCCTGTCGCTGGTGGTTTTGTGACCTGAGTGGAGCTACCAGTTCTTAGGTCCCTGATGTGGGTAGGTGAGGACCTTGTTTAATAGGCAAAGCAATGTCAAACTTCATATACCCACCGCTCCACCACCCAGTTGAAACGTTTGGAGTTTGCCAGCAAGGGTCTATTCTCCCAAAATAGGCCCACACAGGTCCATGCAGAAGGGAAAGCTACTCAAAGTCCATGGACCATTTATATCTGGACAGGAGCCGCTTCTGTCTTGAGCTCCCCCGGTTAGTAAAAAATTATGTTTTCCCATAATTGCAAATATTTTCCTTCTCCAAGGCCAGGAGGATGGCTCTAGATGCTCAACAGTGCCTATCTCAGGCCCAGGGAATTCAGCTGCTGAAGCCGGCTGGGGGTGGGGGGGGTGCGTTAAAATATACACAAGTACTTAGCTTTTGCTGAGAGTGCCATTTTTCTCAGGTTCCGGAGGTGTAAGTAGGCTGTGTGCCTGGCAGCTTCCCCCTGAGGAAATTGTGGTGAACACTAGTACCAGCCCACCACCACCGCTCTGGGAGTGGTGCCTGAGGGCTCCCCGTGAATCAGGTCCGTAACTCTTCTTTGCTTCTGAACAGTGTCTTCCTCTCCCTGCCCCTCAGTTCATTTTCTAAGCTTGTCTTTTAAGCTCAGGGCTCCCAGCTTGTCACAAATATACTCATTTCACTTGTTTTTTTTGGGTCTTTGTTGTAAAGAAGGCTCACTGGAAGTGTCTGTCTATTTCGCCATCTTGGCTCCACCTCCTGTTCCTTATCCTTTTACTCCCACTCACACAAACACATCAATTTTCCAGGCTCTGTTGATTCTGCTTCTGAAATCACATCTGCATATCTACCTCCCTTTCCATTCTCATTGCCAATGCCCTAGTTTTAGTTGTTTTTATTTCTTGCTTGGACTGTTTTCCTTGCTTCCATTCCATTGTTCACAAACCTTTCAGAGAGATCTTCACAAACAGTGATCTGACCAAGCAACATCATAAGCTAAAATCATCTACTTACTAGTATTTATTTTACAGAATTATGGCCTACAGGTTTCTTTATATCCTTGACTCCTGCCTGCTGCCATCGTCCCCACGTAGAATCCATTTCAAGAGGCTTGATGCTCCGCCTTCACATAAAGATGTTCCTAGAGTCTGAACCATGTTAGGGTACTATCTGTGTCATTATGGAAAGCACTATCATCTATATCATTCTTTCATGCTACCTTGGCTTAAAATGCAGAGAAACACTGGCTCCTTTTCTCCCTAATTCAAGGACAATGAGATGAATTACACTACAAATATATTATGTTTTGGGCTAAGTTTGCCTCTTTCATAGCTAAGAGCATCAACTCTCCCCACACTCTGCTGAGACATTTGCAAAAAAAAATAAATAAATCCCAGGCCTTCTTTTTTGTATTTTTTTTATACCCTTTCTTCCCAAAGGGAAGTCATACATGTTCTCTACGTATCTTGCACATACATGGGGCAAAGTACATAGACTTTGTAAAAGTTGAATTAATAACCAAACTCACACAGATATTTCCTTCATACTTTTAAGAACACCTCATAGAAATTATCATTTTTAAAGTAGAACCAATTAGGAAGCAATCCAATCTATTTAGCCCAAAACACCAGCCTTTCCCGCAAAATATATTCTAAAAATGAACAATTATCTGGGAAAGAGAATTAAAAATATATATAAAAGGAACTTGAGAAAGAGAAAAGAAGGGAGAGGGAGAAAGGAAGAGAGGCCCTTTAATTACAGCAAGACAAAACTGGGTTAGGTAGGAGAAAGAACTTACCAACCATACAGAAAGGGCTTAGTAAAACAAATTATGAAATCTTTCCTGGGACTTCTCAATAGTCCAGATTTCTATACATCTGACTTTTCTTGGAGCTGTTTCCAAATTCCTTACATATAGAATTAGAGTACTATTTTTTATTTTAAAATAAGGTATTCTTATGGCTCTTCTGTTACAAAAATTATACATACTCATACAAGATAATTTTTAAAACATAAAAAAGTAGAAGGGAACAAAAAAGTGTGCACATAGTTTCAGAGTCCAGAGAGAATGACTATTAACATTTTGAAGATATTTCCTTCCAGGTATATTTCCATGTGTAATTTTTATTTTAAAGCCTATTTTTAAAAATAATTTTTATTGTGCTTTAAGTGAAAGTTTACAAATCAATTCAGTGTCTCACATATAAACTTGTCTACACCTTACTATATACTCCCATTTACTCTCCCCCTAATGAGTCAGCCTGCTCCCTCCTTCCAGACTCTCCTTTCATGGCTGTTTTGCCAGTTTCTAACCCCCTCTACCTTCCCATCTCCCCTCCAGACAGGAGATGCCAACATAGTCTCAAGTATCCACCTGATGCAAGTAGCTCACTCCTCACCAGCATCCCTCTCCAACACATTGTCCAGTCCAATCCATGTCTGATGAGTTGGCTTTGGGAACGGTTCCTGTCCTGGTTAAAGCCCATTTTTTTGTTTTGTTTTAATAGTTTTTATTGAGCTTTAAGTGAATGTTTACAAATCAAGTCAATCTGACACATATAAGCTTATATACACCTTACTCCATACTCCCCCTTACTCTCCCCCTAATGAGTCAGCCCTTCCAGTTTCTCCTTTCGTGACAATTTTGCCTGTTTCTAACCCTCTCTACCCTCCCATCTCCCCTCCAGACAGGAGATGCCAACACAGTCTTAAGTGTCCACCTGATACAAGTAGCTCACTCTTCATCAGCATCTCTCTCCAACCCATTGTCCAGTCCCTTCCATGTCTGATGAGTTGTCTTCGGGGATGGTTCCTGTCCTGGGCCAACAGAAGGTTTGGGGACCATGACCACCGGGATTCCTCTAGTCTCAGTCAGACCATTAAGTATGGTCTTTTTATGAGAATTTGGGGTCTGCATCCCACTGATCTCCTGCTCCCTCAGGGGTTCTCCGTTGTGCTCCCTGTCAGGGCAGTCATGGGTTGTGGCCGGGCACCATCTAGTTCTTCTGGTCTCAGGATCATGTAAGTCTCTGGTTCCTGTGGCTCTTTATATCTCTTGGGCTCATAGTTATCGTGTGACCTTGGTGTTCTTCATTCTCCTTTGATCCAGGTGGGTTGAGACCAATTGATGCATCTTAGATGGCCGCTTGTTAGCATTTAAGACCCCAGATGCCACATTTCAAAGTGGGATGCAGAATGTTTTAAAAATATAATTATTTTGCCAATTGACTTAGAAGTCCCCTTAAGCCATAGTCCCCAAACCCCCGTCCTTGCTCCGCTGACCTTTGAAGCATTCAGTTTATTCTGGAAACTTCTTTGCTTTTGGTCCAGTCCAGTTGAGCCGACCTTCCGTGTATTGAGTATTGTCCTTCCCTTCACCTAAAGAAGTTCTTATCTACTAACTAATCAGTAAATAACCCTCTCCCACCCTCCCTCCGTCCCCTCCTCGTAACCACAAAAGTATGTGTTCTTCTCAGTTTATACTATTTCTCAAGATCTTATAATAGTGGTCTTATACAATATTTGTCCTTTTGCCTCTGACTAATTTCGCTCAGCATAATGCCTTCCAGGTTCCTCCATGTTATGAAATGTTTCACAGATTTGTCACTGTTCTTTATCGATGGGTAGTATTCCATTGTGTGAATATACCACAATTTATTTACCCATTCATCCGTTGATGGACACCTTGGTTGCTTCCAGCTTTTTGCTATTGTAAACAGAGCTGCAATAAACATGGGTGTGCATATATCTGTTCATGTGAAGGCTCTTATTTCTCTAGGGTATATTCTGAGGAGTGGGATTTCTGGGTTGTATGGTAGTTCTATTTCTAACTTTTTAAGAAAACTCCAGATAGACTTCCAAAGTGGCTGTACCATTTTACATTCCTACCAGCAGTATATAAGAGTTCCAATCTCTCCGCAGCCTCTACAACATTTATTATTTTGTGTTTTTTGGATTAATGCCAGCCTTGTTGGAGTGAGATGGAATCTCATCGTGGTTTTAATTTGCATTTCTCTAATGGCTAATGATCGAGAGCATTTTCTCATGTATCTGTTAGCTGCCTGAATATCTTCTTTAGTGAAGTGTGTGTTCATATCCTTTGCCCACTTCTTGATTGGGTTGTTTGTCTTTTTGTGGTTGAGTTTTAACAGAATCATATAGATTTTAGAGATCAGGCACTGGTCGGAGATGTCATAGCTGAAAATTCTTTCCCAGTCTGTAGGTGGTCTTTTTACTCTTTTGGTGAAGTCTTTAGATGAGCATAGGTGTTTGATTTTTAGGAGCTCCCAGTTATCTGGTTTCTCTTCGTCATTTTTAGTAATGTTTTGTATTCTGTTTATGCCCTGTATTAGGGCTCCTAGGGTTGTCCCTATTTTTTCTTCCATGATCTTTATCGTTTTAGTCTTTATGTTTAGGTCTTTGATCCACTTGGAGTTAGTTTTTGTGCATGGTGTGAGGTATGGGTCCTGTTTCATTTTTTTGCAAATGGATATCCAGTTATGCCAGCACCATTTGTTAAAAAGACTCTCTTTTCCCCAATTAACGGACACTGGGCCTTTGTCAAATATCAGCTGCTCATATGTGGATGGATTTACATCTGGGTTCTCAATTCTGTTCCATTGGTCTATGTGCCTGTTGTTGTACCAGAAAGCCCATTTTTTAAAAATTAAAATATTTGTCCACTTTGTTTCTTTATGCAAAAGAGTACATGTTCATTTATGTCTTAGTCATCTAGTGCTGTCATAACAGAAATACCACAAGTGGGTGGCTTTAACAAAGATAAATTTATTTCCTCACAGTAAAGTAGGCTAAAAGTCCAAATTCAAGGCATCAGCTCCAAGGGAAGGCTTTCTATCTCTGTCGGCTTTGGAAGAAGGTCCTTGTCCTCAATTTTCCCATGGTCGAGGAGTTTCTCAGGCACAGGGACCCTGGGCCCAAAGGATGCACTTTGCTCCTGGTGCTGCTTTCTTGGCAGTATGAGGTCCCCAACTCTCTGCTTGCTTCCCTTTCCTTTTATCTCTTGAGGGGTAAAAGGTGGTGCAGGCTACACCCCAGGGAAACTCCCTTTACATTGGATCAGGGATGCGGCCTGAACAGCGGTGTTACATCCCACCGTATTCCTCTTTATCCACAGGCAGAGATTATGATTTATAACACATAAATTACAAAATGGAGGACAACCATACGTGGCCTAACCAAGTTGACACATATTTTGGGGGATGCAATTCAATCCATTATGCTTTACAATAAGATAAAATTACAGATAAGCAAGATGCCAAAGCAAGTATATAGAAGCATTTTAAGAGTATGTTGTTGCTGCCTCCTAAAGAAGAAATTGTTATAGTCTTTTTTTTTTAGCAGAAGTCTAAGAATTTACAATTTTAATATCCATTTTAAAAAGTATTAGAAACATTATAAAAATCAGGGAGTGACCTGCTACTAAAATTGACATATTGACCTCTTAATATTGCCTTATGAGAAAAAAAAAGTTGAGTGAGTTAAATTGTTTCACAAAGACCTTTATCCAGAAATTATTCTCTCATAAAAAATACTTCAGGCAAGCTGCCTATAATGCAACATTCAAGCATTAAATTAAAGGTCAAGAATATGTTAATGAAAGGCATACAAAGTTCAGAATCCCTTCATCCCTGCGTACCAACTGTCTCTTCTTCTAACTCTGCTTATTGTCCCTATCCTTGGCTCTGTAATCTCATTAATTCAAGTTCCTCTCTTGCTTTCCAACTCTATTCAGCAACAGTGCAGTTCTGGAAACTATTTCTGCCATAACTGTCAGGGGAATTTATGGACTAATATCTTAAAAAGTGTTATTTCCCAAGCTCATTCCTTTTCTCGATTATTACGCTGTTGTCCATACAGGCTATAAGTGTAAGATGCCAAATACATAACACTTCTGCTACCACTCCCCACTTCTATACCCAGCCGTGGCCTCAGAATTCTTAATATAGATCTTAGGCAACCAGTATGGAATTTCATACATGAAATAAAACTTTTGCATCATCTTTGGAAGCTAGCTAACTAAACTACAGAGAAATATTCTGCTAAGAAAATAAACACGCCCTTACTCCCCGTTATACCATGTGGTAGCTTGGGAGACACAGGTTGCTATTGCTTAAATGTAGCTTTCTCTTGCTATTTGCTCCAATTTCACTTTAAGTCATCTCTGCTTCTATATTACCCTCCTTTCATTTTTAACTTTCCTTTAGAACTTGTTGGTACTTTTCTCTTCATTCCGTTGGAAAATATACTCATTTTTTTTCCCCCTGGATTCCAGAAAAAGTTAAATTTCTTTCCCTCTGTGACTCAATTCCTCTTAATTTCAAGTCAAAGCTTATAATGTTAGGACGTAGATTTTTATCCTGTAATAAAGGCCAATGTAACCATGGCTTAAAATATAAAAATGTATTTCTCACATTAACAGTCCAAAGGAAAGAGTTCACAACTGGTGTTGGCTACATGGGACTCAGGTTCCTTCTATTTTCTTACTCTGTCATTGTCAACATTGATGTTCTAGTTCATGTCTTAGATGGTTGCTCCATCCATAATGTTCTTTATTAGCTAGCTAGATGGGGTGAGAAAGAAGGAGAGGGAATGTCCCTTTTCTTGGTGGCATAATCCAGAACCTCACAGAACCCATTTGTTCAGTTCCCGTTATCAAAACTTAGTCACATGCCACAGTAGATACTGGGAAACACAGTCTTTCGCTGGTTGGCTTTATGCTCAGCTTAAACTTGGAAGTTTTATTACAACATGAAGAAGAACAGAATGCATTTTGGAGGCAACTCGCCAATTATCCCATGCTATTTTTTTTACTCTTTCCTGGACTAGTCATATCACTGGTCCCAGAATTTAGCTAAAATTTTGTCTGCTCAGTTTGGGCCATACAGCATCTGCCCATACCTGCTGTATCCTCATTCTGTTGCCCTGCTCTCTAAGCGTCTTGATTGATTTCACCTTGAAGGATTAACCTCAGAACTCCATGCTTATTGACACAGAGAAATATGATAATAGGGAAAAGGGCTCTGGAGTCAGAAATCCTAGTAGTAGGACTTTGGGGGAAGTCATTAAATCTTTTTAGCCTCTGTGTCATCCTTGCAGAATTGTGGTGAATATCAAATGAGATAATATACGTGAAAGACTTTGTAAATTGTAAAATGATCAAAAATGTTTGTGGATATTGTATTTTTTAGTGTGATTTCAAAATTGTCTCCTCACAGCATTGCCACCCTATAACTTCCTAATTTGGGAGTCTCAGGCCTTGACATTTCCTTCAGTGATTTACTTCTCTACAGTCGCAATCTTAGGTCTTATCTATTCTATCATTGACACAACCACAGCTCAATTACCTTTTGAATTTTTTGGCCCTAGAAAGATCAGGGAGTCCTATCCATGTATGATTTTATCTGGGTTGGGTTTTATTTACTCTCAGGTTATAGGCTGGCATGATGTCATTCATTTCACAGTTAATGTTCCTATATCCTGTATTAACTCTTCTTTGGTCCTACCAAAAAGGCTCAGATTTGTGCTGTTCTTTCTAATCCTTCATGGTATTTGATTTTCACATTCCTTTCCTGTGCCATTTTATACTATTTTCAGCCATTTAGCATAACTAATTTTGGCCATATTCAAATTTTGTCAAATTATAGCAATTCTACTGGTAACTATAGCGACATGTGTTCCTTGTTCCCAATCAGAAAGGAGAAACTTATGTTCAAAGCAGAGTTTACTTTGTTTACTTAGGAAAATCAAACACTCCTTTCTGTGCTATCCCTCATGCTGAAACTGAGAAGGGTCATAATATAAAATATGCAGGCTACCATATTTTCAGGAAGTTGGATGATTATGACACTAGTGCTCTAATAATCAGCATGATCATGGATTTAGAACATACTATTTTATAATTTTGCAGGCTGTGTTAGAAATATAGGTTAGAGCAATGGGTTTTAGGCATGCTCTGAAACCTTCTTGATATACGCAGGTGAAATTTCATAATTTAGAATACACTTGAAATGTTTTAGTTTCTAATAAATGAGAAATATAAGAGAGGAAAAGGTAACATCTATTGAAGGCCTGGAAACCCTGGTAGCATAGGAGTTAAGTGCTATGGCTGCTAACCAAAGGGTTGGCAGTTTGAATCCACCAGGCGCTCCTTGGAAACTCTGTGGGGCAGTTCTGCTCTGTCCTATAAGGTTGCTATGAGTCAGACTCGACTTGACGGCGCTGGGTTTGGTTTTTTTTGGTATTGAAGGCTTACTCTTTGCCATGTTCTATACTACTTCCTTTATATTAATTTAATTGAATCTTAACAGCAATCTTGAGAGGTATGTGTTATTAATCTCCATTTTCCCAATAAGATAAATGAGATTCAGCATATTGTTGAAGTCACAGAGTTCGTAGGCTCAGGGAAAACCCCAATTCACCTGAATCCAAAACCATTATTCATTCTTCTACATCATGCTACTTTCTGCAAACACAGGAAGGTAAAATATGCATATGTTTTGAAAGACATATTATTCTTTTAAAAACTTGTTAAAACATTGGTTTGCAACTCACAGTTTCTATTTATGGCAGTGAAAGAATAAAGTCTGTATATTGTAAAACCACGTGGTACAGTCTAATCTCATCACAATTTACTGATGGTTAAGCTTGAAATATAGAAGTTGTCAGATGCAATTAAGGAGTGACACATTTTAGAGAAAATATTAGAAATAGAGTTTTTGTTAAGTATATTATTTGGATTACAGGTTTAAAAAAAGCCAGTTTTTTTTTTTTTTTTTTGATTTATAGGTTACTCTTCCAAAAGGAAGTAATTGGTAACTGAGCAGCAGAATTACTTAAAACTAGTCTTCGCACTAGCTGTAGAACACATAAAACAGGACATATAAGCTGTAGAATTTTAGCTATTATGTTTCAGTGAGGTATTTAGTTGAATAAGCTAATCTTATTTATACCAACTAGTATCTATAAAGTTGTTTGAAAAGTGCAAAAAAGGCACATTGACTTATTCTACATTATTCCATTATATCCATTATCTATTATTATCGAGACATGTACTCCTACAGGGAAAATATTTTGACCAATTATGCAACAATGTAAATTGCTCTTAACCTGGTATAAAGTCTTAAAATTTGAGTTATGATTTCCAAAACTGACTAATCCAACGTTTATTTTATGGATTAAAATAGAAACTCTCTAACCCTAAAAAAGTTTATATATATGTGTATATATATATGTTTAGGTTTAGAAGACAATGGGAACTTAGAACAATTAAAGATCAATTCCAAGGCCAGAGGATCCCTAAGGTCCCTCTCATCTTTCCCATTGTAGTCCTAGGATAAATGCCAATCTTTCCCTCTTCCGAGCATACGTAATATGCAAACTTTAGATGTTCAAGTTCTGAGCAGTCAGAATCGACTCAACAGTAACAGGGGTATAATACAGTAAAACCTGGGAACGTTGGAATCCGTATGAGGCAGAAACCTATTGGAAAAGGAAATCTCAAGTATTTTCCACTAAAACGAACCATAGAAAAATGGTAAGACTGGACCCTGCCAAAGGTGGAAAACTTGTAAGACGCAGAAAATCAAGGCAGTCTAGTTGAGTTCTAGCTCACAGGTTTTAGTGTATTTGTAGAATAAAAGAAAATGGAAAATGTACCTTTTCCATGCTAGCAAAGCCTGAATCAAGAACTCCATAGCTCCTTTGGCTTTGGTGAGATGCACTGCTGGCTAAATATGAATTAGCTGCTAAGTCAGAACTCTACTCCTGAGAAATCACAGCCTCAGTTCACAGTGATGATTGGTTAGATTAAATGAGTGAATGACCTCAGACAGAAAAGCACCCAAGGTAGTCTTAGTTTCTAGAGTCCAAAACAGCAGCCATGCTAACCATGGTACATCAGTGTAACTAGGGCATTAGTGAACTCTAATGTGTCTTCCAGTTCAAAAATAAAAGAACAATATATAATATGGGTAAGGTACTGACCTAGGGCATTTTAAACTACCCTTAATAGGATTTTTATTCTCACCTATGCTATGAGAATGGGGGTTAAAATTTTGCAAGAGTGATTTAATTACACTGATGTCTAGTTACAGCGTGACCCCTGCCCAAGTTAACAGAATATAGAATAAAACTCTTCCCTCCTAAGGAGGACATTCCACATAGGGATGGGATATACGTAAATTGAAGAGTCTCCAAGGCTGAATTCCAATAAACAAAAGTTTACCTACAACATTACCACATTAGAAGTAGCAACATTACACTTAATATCTTGTATATGGAAGAACATCTTTTTTTCATTCTAGGTTTAACACGCTGTCCTCCATGTTACTACCAGGAGAAAAATGAACAGATTATCTTTTAAGGTTATGAAATCCTTGTGAGGATAAATACTCAACACAAAGATATAAACCCCTCTAAATAGATTCTCGTGTATGTGAAACCTGAGTCTGAGATTACTTCATAGGTGCCCTTTCTTTCATCTTTCCTGTAAACTTAACACCTTGAAATTAGTTCTTCATTATTCCCTCAGGTCAGGAGTGCAGAACTGCATGCGGTGGAAACTTGTATTAACTATTTCCTTTTTTGTTTGCCTCATCAGATAGTCTGTTATTATTAAACACTCCATTTGAAGATAAGGAAATGGACACAGAGCATTTACCTAGTACTTCACCTATTTTTTGGTGGAGCCAGGCTTTCCTCCCAATAGCACCAAATTAATTTGGCTCTGTAAATGACAGAGGATAGCTGTATACCACGACATGAGAGAGAGACATGTGATATTGCCACCAACAGAAATGAGGTAGGGTGAGCCAAAATGAACTAGTGAACTTACTCTGAAACCTTTACTAAAAAGCATTGCTCTCCATCCTTGTGGGTGGCAAACTGGTCTGGCAAGCTTTGCTCTAGCTAACATTCAGTGTAGATTTTGACATTAAACCAGAGAGACACAATGACATTTCTAAGTTCGCCAACACTCGACTTTCACAGGTAAACTGTAAGAATTGCAAAGAAAGGAGAGAAAGTGTAAAGAGCATAACTATGCACATAGATTCTGATGTCAACCTACTGTCCCTTGTTATGTCCTAACCAAAGGGCCTTTGATGTGTGAAAAGGGAGGGGTTTGCTTTTTTAAAAAATCCATTGAGGCTTTTTTTTTTAAGTACCATTTTTTTGTGTGTGTTTCAGGTGCAAGGTCACAGAAAATTAGGTTCCCCTTTAACAATTTTTATACAAATTTTTCCTTGCCTTTATTGGTTACAATTTTTACAATGTGTCAACATTCACATTATTTCCATTCTGTTTGTTCTGTTTCCAATGATCTAGCTTCACTTCTCCTCCTTGTCTTTTCATCTTTGCTTTTGGGTAAATGTTGACCATTTGTTAATAAGGGAGCATGTTACTCACAGGTGATATTTTTTGTTTTATAAGCCAATCTATTATTTGGCTGAAAGGTGACCTGCATAAATAGCTTTAATTCCAGGTTCAAAGATTATCTCTCAGGGATTCCTCTAGTCCCTATCAGTCCAATAGATCTGGCTGTTGTTTTTTTAGGAATTTGAGTTTTGTTCTACATTTTTCTCCCATTCTATCTGGGACCTTCTATTGCGTCCCTGACCAAAATGGTTGGTAGCGGTATGCAGGCACCACCTCGTTCTTCTGGTCACAGGTTAGAAGATGCTGTGGCTCGCGTGGGCTACTAGTCCAGTGGACTAGATTTTTCTTTGAGCCTTGATTTCCTTCATTCTCTTTTGCTCACAAGTTTTTAAGATCCCAGACACTACTCACCAAACTAAGATAAAGAAGATTATCTTTGGGAACTATGTTATGCCAATTGACTAAGCTGTACACCCAGACTACGGTCCAAAGCCTTTTATCCCAGTAAATCAATCTCTTGAGTTGTTTGGATATGCCTAGGAAGCCTCTATAACTGTGCCTTCTGTCTAGTTTGTTATATATATGCATATACATGCAGCACACACACACACAAACATGTTATTATGCATTGAAATGCATTCCCCAAAACACGTGTCAATTTGGCTAGGCCATGATTCCAAGAATTGGGTGGTTGTTCATCATTTTGTAATCTGATGTGATTTTCCTATGTGTTGTAAATCCTAATCTCTATGATGTTAAAACAAAGAGAAGACAAAGTAAAGTATTATAATGACATGTGCAAAGACCTGGAGATGGAAAACCAAAAGGGAAGAACACACTCTGCATTTCTCAAGCTGAAAGAACTGAAGAAAAAATTCAAGCCTTGAGTTGCAATATTGAAGGTTTCTATGGGGAAAATATTAAATGACTCAGGAAGCATCAAAAGAAGATGGAAGGCATACACAGAGCCACTATACCAAAAAGAATTGGCTGATAACCATTTCAGGAAGTACCATATGAGCAGGAACCAACGGTACTGAAGGAAGAAGTCCAAGCTGCACTGAAGGCATTGGCAAAAAATGAGTCTCCAGGAATTGATGGAATAGCAATTCACATATTTCAACAAACGGGTGCAGTGCTGTAAGTGCTCACTTGTCTATGTCTAGAAATTTGGAAGACAGCTACCTGGCCAACTGACTGGAAGAGATCCATATTTATGCCTATTCCCAAGAAAGGTAATCCCACTGAATGCAGAAATTATCCAACAATATCATTAATATCATACACAAATAAAGTTTTGTTGAAGATCATTCAAAAGTGGCTGCAGCAGTATATCTACAGGGAACTGCCAGAAATTTCAGCCAGATTCAGAAGAAGACTTGGAACCAGGAATATCATTGCTGATGTCAGATGGATCTTGGCTGAAAGTAGAGAATACCAGAAAGATGTTTACTTTATTGTATTATCTATGCAAAGGCATTGGACTGTGTGGATCATAACAAATTATGAATAACATTGAGAAGAATAGGGATTCCAGAACACTTAATTGTCCTCATGAGGAACCTGTACAGACATCAAGAGGCAGAACAAGGGAATATTGAATGGTTTAAAGTCAGGAAAGGTGTGTGTCAAGGTTGTATCCTTTCACCATTCCTATTCAATCTGTATGCTCAGCAAATAATCCAAGAAGCTGGACTATGTGAAGAAGAATGGGGCATCAGGATTGGAGGAAGACTCATTAACAACATACATTATGCAGATGACACAACCGTGCTTACTGAAAGTGAAGAGGACTTGAAGCTCTTACTGATGAAGATCATAGATCACAGCCTTCAGTATGGATCACACCTCAACATAAAGAAAACAAAAATCCTCACAACTGGACCAATAAGCAACATCATAATAAGTGGAGAAAAGATTGAAGTTGTCAAGGATTTCATTTTACTTGGATCCACAATCAACATCCATGGAAGCAGCAGTCAAGAAATCAAAAGACACATTGAATTTGACAAATCTGCTGCAAAAGACCTCTTTAAAGTGTTGAAAAGCAAAGATGTCACCTTGAAGACTAAGGTGTGCCTGACCCAAGCCATGGTGTTTTCAATCGCCTCCTATGCATGTGAAAGCTGGACGATGAATAAGGAAGACTGAAAAAGAATTGATGCCTTTGAATTGTGGTGTTGGCGAAGAATATTGAGTATTCCATGTACTGCCAAAAGAACCAACAAATCTGTCTTGGAAGAAGTATAACCAGAATGCTCCTTAGAAGCAAGGATGGCGAGACTACATCTCAAGTACTTTGTACATGTTGTCAGGAGAGATTAGTCCCTGGAGAACGACATCATGCCTGGTAAAGTAGAGGGTCAGCAAAAAAAGAGGAAGACCCTCAATGAGGTGGATTGACGCAGTGGCTGCACATGGGCTTAAGCATAACAGGCGATTGCGGGGATGGTTCAGGACCGGGCAGTGTTTCACTCTGTTGTACGTGGGGTCGCTATGAGTGTGAACCAACTTGATGGCACCTAACAACAACAACAACATGATGTTAATGAGGCAGGATTAGAGACAATTTTGTTAATGAGTCAGGACTCAATCTACAGAATTAGATTGTATCTTGAGTCAATCTCCGTTGAGATATAAAAGAGAGAATCAAGCAGAGGAGAGGGACCTCATAACACCAAGACAGAAGAGCCAAAAATGGAGCTTGTCCTTTGGACCCAGTGACCCTGTGCTAAGAAGCTCCTAGACCCAGGGGACAATTGATGACAAAAAATTCCCCCAGAGCTGACAGAGAAAGAAAGCCTTCTTCTGGAACTGTTGCCTGGAATTCAGACTTCTAGCCTCTTAGACTATGAGAGAATAATTTGTTTGTCAAAATCATCCACTTGTGGTATTTCTGTTATAGTAGCACTGGATAACTAAGACACATATATATATAATATGCCTGCAGATACACCTATACACGCCTGTGCATTTACTCACATGTGCCTTTATATATGCATATATGCATCCATATGCCAAAAGGGTTCCTACGAGTCAGAATCGACTCGACTGCAATGGATTTTTTTTTTTTTTTTTTGGTATTTAGCTACATAAAAAAATTTTGGTTGTTTTTACCGTTGTTGCAAAACTGTATATGTTAAAACTTTTACTGAAATTGTCCCTTTTTCTTGTGTACTTCTTAGTGTCTTTATTTACTTTGGTCAAGTTATGCTGACTTCACCCATATTTGGGATTGTCTTTCCCATCACCAAATGTACAAAATCTCTGCTATCTTGAAAGAGATTCCCCCATTCTCTCCCTCCCATCCCTGGTAACCATCAAAGAACTTTGTTTTCTATTTGTATATTTATTCTTGCTTTTAATAATAATGGTATCTTATCATATTTGTCTTTTTATGATTGACTTATTTCACTCAGCATAATGTCCTGCAGATTCATCCACGTTATAAGGTTTTTCAGAGTTCTCATTATTCTTTATTGTTGTATTGAATTCCACTGCATGTATGTACCACAATTTATTTATCCTTTTGTCTGTTCATGGGCACTTAGGTTGTTTCCATTTTTTGCTATTGTGAATAATGGTACAATGAACGTAGGTGTTCATATGTCTTTTTGTGTCACTGCTCTCATATCTCTAGGATATATACCTAGGAGTGGGATTGCTGGAACATAAGGTATTTCTATTTTTAGTTTTTTGAGGAGGGACCGTATTGTTTTCCTAGTGGTGGTACCATTTTACAATCACAACAGCAATGTATAAAATTTCCAATCCCTTCACAACCTCTCCAGCCTTTTTTTTTAATCATTGACATTTTTGCAGGGGCGAGCTGATATCTCATCGCAGTCTTGATTTGCATCTCCGTAATGGCTAATGATCACAAGCATCTTCTCATGAATTTGTTGATCACCTGAATGTCCTCTTTGGTGAAGTGTCTGTTCATGTCCTTTGCCCATTTATTGATTGGATTGTTTGTTTTTTCATTGTTGAGTTGATGAAGTTTTCTATATATTTTGAAGAATAGAACCGTATCAGATATGTTATTGCTAAGGATTTTTCCCAGTCCATAGGTTCTCTTTTTACTCTCTTGGTAAAATCTTTTGATGAGCATAAGTATTTAATTTTTAGAAAGTCCCAGTTATCTAATTTATCTTCTGTTGTTTGTGCATTTTTAGTTTTGTTTGATAGGCTATTTATGATGAAAATTAGGTCCCATAGATTTGACCCTATTATCTTCCAAGAATTTTATAGTTTTTACTTTAACATTTTGAGTTATTTTTTGTGCATAGAGTGAGGTATGGATGCTGTTTTATTTTTCTGCATATGGAATACTAGTTTTGCCAGCACCATTTGTTAAAGAGACTGTTTCTTCCTCATTGAATGAACTTTGACAATTTGTCAATGATCAGCTGCCCATAGATGGATGGATTTACTTCTGAGTTGTCAATTATATTCCATTCATCTATGTGTCTGTCATTGATTCAGTGCCAGGCTGTTTTGATTATCTTGGCTGTATAGTAAGTTTTGAGATCAGTAAGTGTGAAGCCTCCTACTTTGTTTTCTTCAATATTACTTTAGCTATTCGGGCGTCCTTTCTTTCCATTGGATATTAGTTTTTTCCATTTCCTTGAATAATGTTGTTGGGATTTGGATTGGGATTGCACTATATCTATACATTGCTTTTGGTATTATTGACATTTTCACAATGTTAAGTCTTCCTATTCATGAGCATGGAATGTTTTTCCATTTTCTTAGATCTCTTTTTTAGTTTCTTGCAGTAGTGCTTTATAGTTTTCCTTGTGTAAGCCCTTTACATCCCAGCCCAAAGCCCATTACCATCAAGTCAATTCTGACTCATAGTGACACTTTGCATCCAAGGTTAGGTTTATTCCTAGGTATTTTATATTTTATGGTTTATTGTAAATAGTATTGTTTTCTTTTTATAATTTTTATTGTGCTTTAAGTGAAAGTTTACAAATCAAGTCAGTCCCTCACACGAAAACTTATAGACACCTTGCTATACACTTCCAATTACTCTCCCCCTAATGAGACAGCCTGCTCTCTCCCTCCACTCTCAATTTTTGTGTCCTTTTCTCCAGCTTCTAACCCCCTCCACCCTCTCATCTCCCCTACAGGCAGGAGATGCCAACATAATCTCAAGCTTCCACCCGATCCAAGAAGCTCACTCTTCACCAGCATCCCTCCCCAACCCATTGTCCAGTCCAATCCACGTCTGAAGAATTGTCTTTGGGAATGGTTCTTGTCCTGGGCCAACAGAAGGTCTGGGGGCCAGGACCACCAGGATCCCTGTAGCCTCAGTCAGACCATTAAATCTGGTCTTATGAGAATTTGGGATCTGCATCCCACTGCTCTCCTGCTCCCTCAGGGTTCTCTGTTGTGTTGCCTGTCAGGGAGGTCATCGGTTGTAGCCGGGCACCATCTAGTTCTTCTGGTCTCAGAATGATGTATTCTCTGGTTCATGTGGCCCTTTCCGTCTCTTGGGCTCATAATTGCCTTGTGTCCTTGGTGTTCTTCATTCCCCTTTGATCCATGTGGGTTGAGACCAATTGATGCATCTTAGATGGCTACTTGCTAGCGTTTAAGACCCCTGATGTCACTCTTCAAAGTGGGATGCAGAATGTTCTCTTAACAGATTTTATTATGCCAATTGACTTAGATGGCCCCTGAAACCATGGTCCCCAGACACCTGCCCCTGCTACACTGCCTTTGAAGCATTCAGTTTATTCAGGAAACTTCTTTGCTTTTGATTTAGTCCAGTTGCACTGACCTCCCCTGTATTGTGTGTTGTCTTTCCCTTCACCTAAAGTAGTTCTTATCTAGTATCTAATTAGTGAATATCCCTCTCCTACCCTCCCTCCCTCCCCCCTCTCATAACCACAAAAGAATGTTTTCTTCCCACTTTAAACTATTTCTCAAGTTCTTATAATAGTGGTCTTATACAATATTTGTCCTTTTGCAACTGACTAATTTCACTCAGCATAATGCCTTCCAGGTTCCTCCATGTTATGAAATGTTTCACAGATGCATCACTGTTCTTTATCGATGCGTAGTATTCCATTGTGTGAATATACCTTAATTTATTTATCCTTTCATCCGTTGATGGGCACCTTGGTTGCTTCCAGCTTTTTGCTATTGTAAACAGTGCTGCAATGAACTTGGGTGTGCATACATCTGTTTGTGTAAAGGCTCTTATTTCTCTAGGATATATTCCAAGGAGTGGGATTGCTGGATCGTATGGTAGTTCTATTTCTACCTTTTTAAAGAAGTGCCAAATGGATTTCCAAAGTGATTGTACTATTTGACATTCCCAGCAGCAGTGTATACGTGTTCCAATCTCTCCACAACCTCTCCAACATTATTATTTTGTGTTTTGGGATTAATGCCAGCCTTGTTGGAGTGAGATGAAATCTCATTGTAGTTTTGATCTGCATTTCTCTAATGGCTAATGATGGTGAACATTTCCTCATGTATCTGTTAGCTACCTGAATGTCTTCTTTAGTGAAGTGTCTATTCATATCTTTTGCACATTTTTAAATTAGGTTATTTGTCTTTTTGCAGTTGAGTTTTTGCAGTATCATGTAGATTTTAGAGATCAGGCACTGATCGGAAATGTCATAGCTACAAACATTTTCCCAGTCTGTAGGTAGTCTTTTTACTCTTTTGGTGAAGTCTTTGGATCAGCATAAGTGTTTGATTTGTAGGAGCTCCCAGTTATCTAGTTTTTCTTGTGCATTCTTAATAATGTTATGTATACTATGTATTAGGGCTCCAAAGTTGTCACTATTTTTTCTCCCATGATTTTTATCATTTTAGATTTTATATTTAGGCCTTTGATCCATTTTGTGTTAGTTTTTGTACATGGAGTGGGGTATGGGTCTTGTTTCATTTTTTTGCAGATGTATATCTAGTTACACCAGCACCATTTGTTAAAAAGACTGTCTTTTCCCCATTGAACGGTTTTGGAGCCTTTGTCAAATATCAACTGCTCATATGTGGTTGTATTTATGTCTGGATTCTCAATTCTATACCATTGGTCCATGTATCTGTTGTTGTACCAGTACCAGGCTGTTCTGACTACTGTGGCAGTATAATAGGTTCTAAAATCTTGTAATGTATGGCCTCCCACTTTGTTCTTCTTTTTCAGTAATGCCTTATTTATCCAAGGCCTCTTTTCCTCTCATATGAAATTGATGATTTGTTTCTCCATCTCATTAAAGAATGTCCTTGGGATTTGGATTGGAATTGCATTAAATGTATAGATCCCTTCTGGTAGAATAGACATTTTTATAATGTTAATTCTTGCTATCCACGAGCAAGGTATGTTCTTCCACTTATGTAAGTCTCTTTTGTTTTCTTGCAGAAGTGTACTGTAGTTTTCTTTGTATAAGTCTTTTACATCTCTGGTAAGATATATTCCTAAGTATTTTATCTTCTAATAGATGACATGATCTTATATACAGAGTATCAGGATACAAGATAAAGATACAAAAATCAGTTGGATTCCTCTACACCAACAAAAAAAACATGGAAGAGGAAATCACCAAATCAATACCATTTACAGTAGCCCCCAAGAAGATAAAATTAGAAACCATCAAAAATGAAATGGAATGCATAAGCATTGATATACTAAGCATTAGTGAACTGAAATGGACTGGTATTGGACATTTTCAATCAGACAATCATATAGACTACTATGCTGGGAATGACAACTTGAAGAGGAATGGTGTTGTATTCATCATTAAAAAGAATGTTTCAAAATCTATCCTGAAGTATAACTCTGTCAGTGATAGGATAATATCCATATGCCTACAAGGAAGACCAGTTAATACAAATATTATTCAAATACATGCACCAACCACTAGGGCCAAAGAAGAAGAAATAGATTTTTATCTGCTGCTGCAGTCTGAAATTAATAGAACATGCAATCAAGATGCATTGATAATTACTGGTGATTTTAATGCGAAATTTGGATACAAAGAAGAAGGATCAATAGTTGGAAAATATGGCCTTGGTGATAGAAACAATGCTGGAGATCGAATGATAGAATTTTGCAAGACCAATGAGTTCTTCATTGCAAATACCTCTTTCACCAACATAAATGGTGACTATACACATGGTTCTCACCAGATGGAACACACAGAAATCAAATTGGCTTCATCTGTGGGAAGAGACGATGGAAAAACTCAATATCATCAGCTGGAACAAGGCCAGTGGTCGACTGTGGAACAGACCATCAATAGCTCATATGCAAGCTCAAGTTGAAATTGAAGAAAATCAGAGCAAGTCCACCAGAGCCAAAATATGATCTTGAGTATATCCCACATGAATTTAGAGACCATCTGAAGAATACATTTAATGCATTGAACACTGGTGACCAAAGACCAGACGAGTTGTGGAATGACATCATTCATGAAGAAAGCAAGAGGTCATTGAAAAGACAGGAAAGAAAGAAAAGAGCAAGATGGATGTCAGAGGAGACTCTGAAACTTGTTCTCAAATGTCGAGCAGCTAAAGCAAAAAGAAGAATTGATGAAGTAAAAAACCAAACAGATTTCAAAGGCAGCTTGAGAAGACAAAGTAAAGTATTATAATGACATGTGCAAACAGCTGGAAATGGAAAACCAAAAGGAAAGAACACTCTTGGTGTTTCTCAAGCTGAAAGAATTGAAGAAAAAATTCAAGCCTCGAGTTGCAATAGTGAAGGATTCTGCAGGGAAAATATTAAATGATGCAGGAAGCATCAAAAGAAGATGGAAGGAATACACAGAGTCATTATACCAAAAAATTAGGTGATTTTCAACCATTTCAAGGGGTAGGATATGATCAGGAACTGATGGTACTGAAGGAGGAAGTCCAAGCTGCTCTGAAGGCACAGGCGAAAAGCAAGGCTCTAGGAATTGACGGAATATCAATCGAGATGTTTCAACAAATGGATGCAGCACTGGAGGTGCTCACTCATCTATGCCAAGAAATATGGAAGACAGCTTCCTGGCCAACTGACTGAAAGAGATCCATATTTATGCCTATTCCCAAGAAAGGTGATCCAACTGAATGTGGAAATTATAGAACAATATCATTAATATCACACACAAGCAAAATTTTGCTGCAGGTCACTCAAAAATGGCTGCAGCAGTATATCGATGGGGAACTGCCAGAAACTCAGGCTGGTTTCAGAAGAGGACGTGGAACCAGGAATATCATTGCTGATATTACATGGATCCTGGTTAAAAGCAGAGAATACCAGAAAGATGTTTACCTGTATTTTATTGACTATGCAAAGGCATTCAACTGTGTGGATAGTAACAAATTATGGATAACATTGCAAAGAATGGGAATTCTAGAATACTGAATTATGCTCATGAGGAACCTTTACATAGATCAAGAGGCAGTTGTTCTGACAGAACAAGGGGATACTGATTGGTTTAAAGTAAGGAAAGGTGTGCACCAGGGTTGTATTCTTTCACCATACCTATTCAATCTGTATGCTGAACAAATAATCTGAGAAGCTGGACTATATGAAGAAGAACGGGGTATCAGGATTGGAGGAAGACTCATTAACAACCTGCGTTATGCAGATGACACAACCTTGCTTCCTGAAAGTGAAAAAGACTTGAAGCACTTATTGATCAAGATCAAAGACCACAGCCTTCAGTATGGATTGCACCTCAACATAAAGAAAACAAAAATCCTCACAACTGGACCAATGAGCAACATCATGATAAATGGAGAAAAGATTGAAGTTGTCAAGGATTTCATTTTACTTGGATCTGCAATCAACAGCCATGGAAACAGCAGTCAAGAAATCAAAAGACACATTGCATTGGGTAAATCTGCTGTAAAGTACCTCTTTAAAGTGTTGAAGAGCAAAGATGTCACCTTGAAGACTAAGGTGCGCCTGACCCAAGCCATGGTATTTTCAATCACATCATATGCACATGAAAGCTGGACAATGAATAAGGAGGACCGAAGAAGAATTGATGCCTTTGAATTGTGGTGTTGGTGTAGAATACTGAATATACCATGGACTGCCAAAAGAACGAACAAATCAGTCTTGGAAGAAGTACAACCAGTATGCTCCTTAGAAGGAAGGATGGCGAGGCTGCGTCTTACATATTTTGGACATGTTGTCAGGAGGGATCAGTCTCTGGAGAAGGACATCATGCTTGGCAAAGTACAGGATCAATGGAAAAGAGAAAGACCGTCAACGAGGTGAATTGAGGCAGTGGCTGCAACAATGGGTTCAAGCATAACAATCATTGTAAGGATGGAGCAGGACCAGGCAGTGTTTCGTTCTGTTGTGCATAGGGTCGCTAGGAGTTGTAACCAACTGGAAGTCACCTAACAACATATTCACAAGTGATGTTGGACTATAATTTTCTTTATCAATGGTGCCTTTGCCTGGCTTCGGTATCAAGGTTATGCTGGCTTCATAGAATGAATTAGGAAGTATTCCTTCCTTTTCTATATTCTGAATTAGTTTGAATAGAATTGGTGTCTACTCTTCTCTGAACGTTTGGTATAATTCTCCTGAAGCTATTCGTGCTGAGGCTTTTTTCGTGTGTGTTTAGGGGGAGGTTTTTATTTTGTTTTGGTTTTAATGATATTTGCAATTTCTTTTTTTTTTTTTTTTATGGATGTGTTCAAATTTTCCACCTCTATTTGTTTTAGTTAAGGTAGGCTCTGTGTTTCTAGAAATTTGTCCATTTCTTCTAGGTTTTCAAATTTGTTGGAGTGTAATTTTTCATATTATTCTGTTACATTCCTTTTTATCTCATTTTTTATATTAATGATATTTATATTATTAATATCTCCCATCTCATTTTTTGTTTTGGTTATTTGCATCTTCTCTTTTTTTTCCCTTTGTCAATTTGGCCATTGGTTTTTCAATTTTATTGATCCTCTCAAAGAACCAACTTCTAGTCTTGTCGATTCTTTCTATTGTCTTTCTGTTCTATTTCATTTATTTCTGCCTTGATATTTATTATTCCCTTTCTTCTAGTAACTGTGGTCTTTTTTTTGCTTCTCCTTTTCTATTTTTTTCTGGTTGTAAGGTCAAGCTGTTGATTTTGGCCCTTTCTTCTTTTTTGATGTGTGCGTTTATTGCTATGAATTCGTCTCTTAGCACTGCTTTTGCTATGTCCCAAAGGATTTGGTATGTTGTGTTTTCATTCTCATTTGATTCAAAGAATTTTTTTTAATTTCATTTTTAATTGCTTCTGTTATCCAATAATTTTTATGTGGGGGTGTTATTGAGTTTCTGTGTATTCAATTTTTTCCTTGTTCTTTTGTTATTGATTTCTTATTTTAGTTTTTACAGCCAGAATCACTCAATTATTTATTTGAATCCAAGATTCATTAGATCACTTATCTTGCAGAAAAACATCTTTAAAACTTGTATAATTTCAAATGTTCTTTTTTTACTTTTTGCTTTTTATTCATTTATTTATTGTACTTTAGATGAAGGTTTACAAAACAAACTAGTTTCTCATCAAGCAGTTAGTACACGCGTTGTTCTATGACATTGGTTAACAATGCCACGACATGTCAACACTCTTCCTTCTCAACCCTGGGTTCCCTGTTACCAGCTTTCCTGTTCCCTCCTGTTTTCCAGTCCCTGCCCCAGCAAATGTTCTTTTTTTAAAAGGACATGTAAAATTAAGATATTTGTGAAAATAAACCAGTTTCAAATATACTTGTTTCTCTTCATTTTCCCCCTTGCAAAGGAGTTCTCATCAAGCACCAATGTGCTAATCATTAAAGCAAGAGAAACTCTTCTGTGCTAAACCTTTTTAATCTTTTCATCCTCTGAAAAAAGGGCTTCTTCATTGGTTATAGTAGATGTAAAATCACAGTCTTTGGAACGATCATTTACCAAAAAAAAAAAAAAAAGTGGATATTTCTACTTAGAAGAAACTTTTAGCATCTTAGTGATTTCTTCATAAGCTTGTTCGAAGACCTGTACATTTCGACAGTAAAATCCTATTGTATAGCTAGGATCCATTTTTCCAAATGACATCTTTTTGGGAGAAGGGCAGTGGAATGTCTCAAGAAGGAAATCCTTTATGCTGACATCTACAAAATATTGGTAGTCCATGTAAATCAA
Source organism: Loxodonta africana (assembly GCF_030014295.1). NCBI lineage: Eukaryota > Metazoa > Chordata > Mammalia > Proboscidea > Elephantidae > Loxodonta > Loxodonta africana. The sequence goes on along the minus strand of NC_087369.1, from coordinate 118,466,279 downwards.
ACTTTCATCTTGAAATTCAGCAAAGTAGTATGACAGCTTAGGTTCACCACCAATAATAACTACACAATATTCAATCATTAAAATTCTGTTTACAAACTCTAAGTAGTTGATATCGGCTCTTTCTCCACCAAGACTAACAGAAACTAGAATAACAGCTTTGTCGTCTGGACTATCAGAGGCCATGGAAGCGCACTGTTTAAAATTACATCAGAATTGTAAACTCTACCAAGAAATTGTAATATGAGTCCTTGAGTCAATAGTATCTGGCCAGTTCTCAGTGTACAACTCCAACCACAATCTGTTGTCAAGGCTGAGCCTTCTATCTGAGGAAATTATTCCCTGTAGGTTAGTCATATTCTAGAAGTAAAACCTTTACAAAATTTTTGTACGTTTTCTGAAATTACACAATCTTCTATTGCACATCCTGGTCTTGCAGGTAACATTTTATTTTCATCTTCATATTTTAAATGATAACATTTCCAAGCAATGATACGTGGGAATTTCTACCAAAATAGGTCTTTGTTTTCAACACCCAAATATACTTCACATTGTCCAAGCAGATATAAATTTAGTTTTTAGCTTGTCAACTTCATCTGTTCCCATAGCCTCCATATTAAAATTCTAAAGAAAAAGCCATCACTTGGTTGCAGTCATCTGCAGATTTTAATCTTTTGTAACTGACTAAACAGGAGGTCTGGAGAAATGCAAAGAATGTGTAGGAGCCATCAACCTGGGAAATGCTCCACCTTTAGCAGCTACCACCATCAAAGTAGCCCATATGCACACAAATGCTCCTATCTCTATTCTACAGCCACTGATTTCTAATTTTATAGCATTATAATCAGAGATGTTTTGTATTATTTCAATGTTTTTGAATTTATCGAGACTTGTTTTGTGGCTTAAAATATGGTCTATTCTGGAGAAGGATCCATGTGTGTTAAAGAAGAATGTGTACTGTGCTGCTGCTGGATGGTGTGTTCTGTATATGTCTATGAGGTCCAGTTGGTTCATTCTGTTATTTAGATCTTCTATATCTTTGTTGAGTTTCTACCTGTTCTTCCCATCATCAAAAGAGGTGTGTTAAATTCTCCTACTATTATTGTAGAACTGTCTAGTTCTCTTTTCAATTCTGTTAGAGTTTGTTTTATGTATTTTGGAGCTCTGTAATTGGGTGCATAAATATTTATATGGTTATGTCATCTTGGTAGATTGACCCTTTGATCATTATATAATGCCTTTCTTTGTCTCTTATAATGGATTTGACTTAAAGTCTATTTTATCAGAGATTATTATTGCCACTCTTGCTCTCTTTTGATTCTGTTTGCTTGATATATTTTTTCCATCCTTTGATTTTTAACCTATTTATTTCTTTGTGTCTACAGTGTGTATTTCCTAGGCAACATATTGATGGGTCTTTTTTTTTTTTTTTATCCAATCTTCCACTCTCTGTCTCATGACTGGTGCATTTAAACCATTTATAATCAGTGTGATTATCGATAGGTATGAATTTATTTTTGTCATTTTGTTATGCTTTTTTTTGTAGCATTATGGTTTCTTTGTTTTCATTAATTTTCTGTGCTGAGTTCTTTTTGTTTATGGATTTTCTTTTCTTGTCCTTTGCTGTTGTTGATTTTGTGTTTACTGAGTCTTTTTTTTTAATTTTCTTCTTTATTTTGATGAGTATATTTATTAATTTTCTTTGTGGTTTCTCTGAAATTTACTATTATCTTCCTAAGTTTAAAACAGTCTGTTATATCTTGATATCACCTTGACTTCATCTTCATATGGAAATTTTATAACTACACCATTTATTCCCCTTTTTATTTTGAAGTCGTTTTCATTTATGAATTGACATCTCTGGTTCCTGTTTCCAATTTAGCAGCTTAATTTTACTTCTGGCAATTCTATATTGGGATTGGTATCTTGGTGATTCTGTCATGTGTCTTAATCTCAGGTTGCTGTCTGATGTTGGTTCTTTGTCCTAAGGACTATCTTTAATATTTCTTGTAAAGTTGGTCTGGTTTTTACAAATTCCCTTAATTTCTGTTTATCTGGGTATGTCCTGGTTTCACCATCATATTTGAAAGAAAATTTTGATGGATACATGTTTTTTTTTTTTTTATATATGATTCTTGGCTGGCAATTATTTTCTTTCAGTGTTTTCTATATGTCACTCCATTGCCTTCTTGCCTGTATAGTTTCTGCCGAGAAATCAGGGCTGAGTCTTTTTGGTGCCTCTTGTTTTTCACAAGCTGTTCTCAGAATTCCTTCTTTGTCTTTGGTTTTGGATAGTTTGATTATGATATGTCGTGGTGACTTTATTTTGGGGTCCATCATTGGGGTTCATTAAGCTTCTCGGATGGAAACCTTCTTGTCTTTCATGATATTAGGGAAATTTTCTGTCAATAAATCTTAAAGAATTCTCTCTGTACTTTTTTTTTCTCCTCCTATTATGCATAAATTATTCCTCCTGATAGGGTCGCCTATAAGACTTAGGATTTCTTCATTTTCCTTCATTCTTTTTTCTGATTGTTCCTCAAACAAAGTAATATCAAGTTATTTGTCATCTATTTCACTGATTCTTCCATTGATTCAATTCTGCTTCTGTGTCCTTTCATTTGAACCCCTGGTGTTGCAGTGGTTAAGAGCTTCACTGCTAACCAAAAGTTTGGCAGTTCAAATCCACCAGCTAGCTGTTCTTGGAAACCCTATACGGCAGTTCTACCCTGACCTATAGGGTCACTATGAGTTGCAATCGACTCAATGGCAGTGGGTTTGGCTTGGATTGTTTTGTCCTTCCATTGAATTCTCTATTTCTGATATTTTATTGTTATTCTTCTGAATTTTTAGTTGTTTTGTATAATTTCTAATTGCCTATTTATTTTGTCATTTTGTTCTTGTATTGTTTTCTGGAGTTCTAGGGTTTTGTCTGTTTTCCTTGATCTCTTTGAGGATCCTATATATAAGTCTTTTGAATTTCTTAGCAGGTAGTTCTATTACCACTTCTTCCTCAGAAAGGTTCTCTGCTCCTTTATTTTGCTCACTTGTTTGAACATTTTTATCTTGTTTCTTCATGATTTGTTATTTTCTGCTTCTTCAAGGCATTAAGGTGTTTATTTATTTATATTTCTTTATTGGTTATATATATGTTTGTTTTGTGCTGATTTGTTTCTTCTATTTCTCTTTAGAATGCCTTTCTTCCTTTGTATTATTTTAATTGTTTTGTGGTTCTGGTCTATGTCACATGTGATGTCTGTTAGCTGGACATGATTTCCTCTTACTAGTGGGTATGATGGGTCACACCCACATGTGAGTCCTCCATGGCTAGCTCATATGTCTTCCCTTAATGGATTGAGTGGACATGGGAGAGCAAGTTCTTTTTCTGATATTGATGACAGGTGTTGTGTGGTCAGCTTTGCTCCACAGTCATTGTGGGACCATGGGGTCCTTCTGATTTGGTGCTAGAAGTTAATGCATTCTCTGGAGGTTGGGGCAATGTCTCCATATCTGCTATGAGGGATTGATTCCCAAATGGATGGGGTAGGCCTGCTGTGCATGCACAAATTGGCATCTCAGTGGGTGGTGGGGTACCAAGGGGTTTCAGTGCAAGTACAGATGGCCTGCAGGAACTGTTTGGGTGTGAAATGTGTGATGTTTCAGGCAGGTGGTTGTTGGATTAGGGCAATGGGATTTCCTGCTCGTCACTTGGCAGTGTTGCAGATGGTGCCTGTCAGACTTTGGCACTGTTAATGAGGTGATGTGTCTACCCGGCTGGTCACCAGGCATCAGTACAGTGAGTGTTCTCACTGGTCACTGGTTTGGGCACTGTGTGTGCACATCGTGGGTTGCCAGGTGGTCAGAGAGAGGGTGCACATGTCACCTGTCGCTGGTGGGTGGAACAGGAGCTCACACCACCAGTTGCTGGGCAGGCGGGGCTGCAGTGGTGGTGGATGGTGGGTCTCACATTTCCAGTTGACTTTCTGGCAGCAGGAGCACATGCCAATTGCTGGGTGAGTAGGGATGCTTAGAGTGGGCAGGGCAGGTGTAGGCATCCGGTCACTGGTCCAACAGCATGGGAGTGCGTGCCATAGATTGCCAAGTTGGGGGGGTGATAGGAGCACACCACTGGTCACTGGGTGGGCAAGGGGGATGAAAGGGGAAGCATATTCCCCCAGTCTCTGCATGAGTGCTGCGGCACTCCTTACAGAATGCAGCTGGCGAAGAGGACTCAGCTCCTACCAAATGCGAGGAAAGGGGACTGTTCAGACACTGGCTGGGTAGGGAATCTCTAGCCTCTACTCCAAGGATCTTCTACTCCACAAGCAACACCCACCTAAGTGATCAGGGACTGTTGCTGGTGAGTAGTTCTGTCCCTATTTTTTGGCTTCCTCCCTGTTCCATAGTTGCCTGGATCCCTGTGGCTCTCTCAAGTCTTTCTGCAGTTTCCCTCCTTAGATCCAGTTTATGTTCTGCTCACTTTGCTTTGCTCTGGGTTTGTCTACACAGTATCTCCGTCTCATTTTGGGGATTCTGTGAAGTTGCTTTCCTGTGCTTCTCACCCAGGAATGCTGCTCACTTTGTCTCATTATCGTCATGCTGCTCTGTGATGGCTGGGAGGGTGTCTACAGTCTGTAAGTCTCCTCGTTGACTCTTTTCATTCAGTTTCTCCTTCCCTTCAGTGTTCAATCAAATTCTTCATCCTTCTGTTTGCTGTTCTAGGTTCCCAGATTATCATCTGTATCTGTTTCACTGGGTTTCTTGGTTCTTTGTTGTAGGGGGACATCATGGTGCATGTGACTAAGCCACCATCTTGGGTCGTTTCCTTGTCGTTAAATTTTGATGGCAATATTTTGCAACAATGACAGTAAAAGTGTCTGTTATAGATTCAGGAGAACAAATCTTATTAAAAGGAAATATATTGCAAAATGATGACAAAAATAAATTAAGGTCATTGATATTCCTGTCCATTTTATCTCCCATAAAGTTAGCAGATCTCAGTCAAGTTGTACTCTCTCTCACCCATTCTTGGTCTCCTCACATTTCATTTTTTCAGCTCTTGTTTACCTTTAGAAATTGGAGTTATGAGGGTGATCATGGTCCTCTTATTAAAGTAGGCTCTCTAACCTTAATAATTACATTTTATTGATTGGATTATATCCTGGGAAATGTTTAATAGTATTAACATTTCAATGTTCAGAGTTACACCCTTTAGGATGAATTTCCCACCATTCTTTGCAATCACTTTATTTTGACAGGCACCCATATTTAAAGGGCAAATTTTCCAAATATCTTTATTTTTTGCATGGAAAAATATTGTTAGAAATTGTATATTGCCATATAGCAAACGGAGCCCTGGTGGTGTAGTGATTAAGAGCTACAGCTGATAACCAAAAGATCAGCAGTTCAAATTCACCAGTCACTCCTTGGACACCCTCTGGAGCAGACGCCTCACCTTTTGCTGTAAGGGTAAAACATTGCCTCTAACCTGTGTTGAATATTGGTTACCTAGGAAATTATTTTGACTTCTTCTAGTTGCACATCTTTTATACACACTTTCTGGAGTAAGTGGAACCTTCTACATTCAAATGACTAAGAGATGGAGAGATGACTTAAAATTCATACCTATAATACCACGCCATATCCATTTCTGTCAAGTTGATTCCAACTCATAGTGACCCTATAGGACAGAGTAGAATTGCCCCACAGGGTTTCCAAGGAGTGTTTGGTGGATTCAAGCTGCTGACTTTTTGGTTAGCAGCCATAGCATTTATCCACTACGCCACCAGGGTTTCCATATCGATAGTAAGATATTCATAATTTAAATAAAATTATACATATATAAATGCAGCAACTATTGGTTTAAATTTGTGTGCAACGATATAGCTACTGAACTGAGTTTCTTATGTTCGGAGTCTATTTTTGAAAAAGGAAAGTATAGAAAGTAGACATATGCTGATCATATCTGCATAGTGACACACATTTTAAGAAAATAGAACTGTGAAATTGATTAAAAATAGAAAATCTATTAAGTAGTTTGTTTCCAATGAAAACATGTCTCTAATATTTATAGTACAACTGTATAACCTTGCTTGTCTGAAATTACATCTTTCGAAGTCTTCGAATGTGGTGATTCCATACCTCATCTTACTGGTCACCTCATACATTTGTTGTATAGTAAATGATGGATAAAAGTGATATGAACTATGTCTCCTTGTCTAAATCAGAAAACATGTATATATATATATATATATTTTCTGAGAAGCATTTTCACTTAAGTGTTTATCCAGCTGTCTTGTCTGCCCAAGCATACTTTGTTAACATTTAACCAACTACAGCTTCTCAGAAGTCTTTCCTGAGTACTAACATATAAGATTCCTCTCATTTGAGTCAATCAAGGTATAGTCATGTGTATAGCTTAACCCCTTAAATGTTTGCTATGGAGCTCTGGTAGCATAACAGTTAAGCAGTCAGCAGTTGGAAACCACCAGCCTCTCTGAGGGAGAAAAGACCTGACAATCTGTTCTTGTAAAGATTATAGCCTAGGAAATCCTACGGGGTTATTCTACTCTGTCATGTTCTGTCAATATGAATCATAATCAACTTAATGGCACATAATAACAACAACAAAATGCCTATTGCCTTTAATTTGGGGGACCCCTGGTCCCAGGTACTTCTTTCTCAGGAATTGTATCTCACAATCTATTCAAGACATCTCTAATTTAAATTCCCAGCTTCTTCAGGCTTTCCCTACCCATTTTAATAACTACAAATATTTTGATATACTCAAATCTGCCAATTTCTAAATGAATGAATAAATGAGTGAAAGTGGCTGGGTGAACATTTGTTGACTTCTAAAAAAAAAAAGGAGAATGTGTAGAAGTCATTTTAAAACTAAACCTGATATAGTACACATGGATGCACACATATCTGTGTGTGTGTGTGTGTGTGTGTGTGTATACACCATCTTGGAGGAATATTTCTGAAATTTGAAGAACATTCTTTTAAAAAGATAAGCTTGACCCAAGTATTTGTGGGGCCCAAAGTAAGAGTACAATTAGAGGCCACATACATTTGCCTAAATATTTTAAAGGTATTCATCAAGCTAACAAACTAGTAAATGAAATGTATTCTATCCACCTACATTGAAAGATATAACTCCATAACAACAAAAGTAAAAAAAAGAAGACATACAAAGCTATGATTTTTATGTAACTGACAATTGGCAATCTATCAAAGATCACTCAATGTATTTATTGTTGACCATATCTGGGTGTTCTGTTCATGGACCAGAAATATTGGAATGAGTAATAAAATAAATACATGCATAATTCGAAAGTCATCATATATTTATTCCATAAACATTAGTTTTATAGCCTTCATTTTGGCAAAATAAGTAACTATGCTGTTATAATAAAAATATTTTACATAAGATGTGTTCTGTTGACAGTGATGATTTAAGGCCAGGGTCAGCAAACTTTTTGTGCAAAGGACCAAATAGTACATATTTTCAGCTAAGCAGGCCATACTATCTCTGTCACAACTACTCAGATGCCATTTTAGTGTGAAAGAAGCCATAGACAATACATAAACTAGTCCAGCAAAAAAAAAAAAAAAAACTAGTAGGCATGATTTTTTCACAATAACACTTAACTTACGGGCACTGAAATTTAAATATCGTATAAATTCATGTGGCAAAAAAATACTCTTCTTTAAATTTCCTTCAACCTTTAAAAATGTAAAAAACCATTCTTAGTTCATAGGCCATAAAAAACAAGATGCAAGCTGAATTTAGAATGCAGGCGTAGTTTGCTGGCCCTTTTCTACTGAATTAAACTATTTCAAAAAGTAATTTCATTCAGCATGAATAAAATTTAAATATATTTCATTAAGAAATACTACTATAGTAAATGTAAAAATTTTAAAAATTGAAATAAATCTTCACATTGTATAAATGGCTTGGGGGCTGTGTCTGACCTTCCCCAACCCCACAAGGGGGAAGGAGAACCAACATCAACAGTGCAAGGCTGATTCCCATGTGGTGGAGGCCTGACAAGCCTCCTCTCTCTGTCACCTTTACTAACTCTGACACCAACCGTCCCTCTCACAGCACTCTCTGCTTCTCTGCTGGGTTCAATAATTCATTGCAACTACCACGCAGAACTCACAGACCATACTCATGATTGTGGAGCTTATTAGAGAAGTAACAAGTTACAATTCAGGCTAAGGAGCACTCAGGATACAGTTCTGCCTTCATGACAGCCTCTTGCCAACTGTGCTCATAGGCACACCTCTCCCTGGCCCTAGGCCTCTCCCCAAAGGCACTCACTCAGCTTTCTCTCTCCGTGGGCCAGGAAGCCCACCACACTTTCTCCTGCTTCCTGGTCTCTGCTTCCAGGTCTCACCTGCTACTGCTTCTCACCGTCTTCAGGGTTACAGCTTGCTCCCTTTCTCTGGGTCTCCTGCTTCCAGGAGCTCCTCAGCACAGGGATTCAGAGTCCAAACGACAAGCTCTCTGCTCCCGGCTGTTCTTCCTTGGTGGTGGTAGGATCCTCCTCTCTGCTCTGGAATTGGGTCTCTTTTAAGGCAAAACTTGATAGGCCACAATTACCGTATCACACAATCCCGCCCAATCACCTGGGTGGGAGTTACAAGATCATGACTAGAAAGGCCAGACAGAAGTAATCAATCACACCACACACATACATCTTCTAAAAATATTTTCTCTAGCTAATTCAAAACTCTGAATTAAGATATTTAAGGAACAAATTATAATGAGTAAATACCAAAATTTAAAACAAATTTTAAATTTAAGCTGCAATTTTTTTATGTATTTTTTAAATTAATTAAATCTGATTACAGACTCAATAAAAATAAAATACTTTGCAAATTTAGTAATGGTTCATGTAGTTGCCAACACAACACATATTATGTACAGAAAAAATTAAGAATAATATAAATTAATTACTATTACAAAATATTCCTCAGCTGCTATTTGCAACTTTTGTGACTACCTTACCAATTTGTTATACCTTTGGAACCACTAAGTAGAATATCAAGAGAAGCAAGAAAATGTACATTTGGCACTACTGGGAACTACTGGAAATGACAGTTCATTATGCAATATCTAGGGCATTCATACTATTTAGGAATAAGGATTTGGGGCTGCTGAATTATTTTGTCTTTTTTTCTTAACCTTCTGTTGTTCAAATTCTCCCATACCCTGAAGTAGTGCTTATCTCATTTTAGCACAATCCCCAAAACATTTATGACATCTGGACTGTTATGGATTGAATTATGTCCCCCCAAAATGTGTGTCAACTTGGCTAGGCCATGATTCCCAGTATTATGTGGTGGTTCACCATTTCATGATCTGATGTGATTATCCTACGTCTTGTAAATCCTAACCTCTATGATGTTAATGAGGCAGGATTAGAGGCAGTTATGTTAATGAGTCAGGACTCAATCTACCTGAATAAGTTGTATCTTGAGTCGATCTTTTTTGAGATATAAAAGAGAACAACAAGCAGAGAGGAGAGGGACCTCATGCCACCACAAAAGAGTCACCGGGAATGGAGCACGTCCTTTGGACCCAGAGACTCTGTGCTGAGAAACTCCTAGACCAGGGGGAGATTGATGACCAGGACCTTCTTCCAGAACCAACAGAGAGAGAAAGAATTCCCCAGAAGCTGGTCCTCTGAATTCAGACTTCTAGCCTCCTAGACAGAGTAACAAACCAGTATTATATGTATTCTATCATAAGGAGCTCTGTCCTGTAAACGGAAAAGTTTCAAACTGGAGGCAGTAGTGTCAGATGGAAGAATGGTGGGGCCAACATGCATTCCTGTGAAACAAAAGGTCAGGATGTAAACCATTTGGGAAGAATGTCAAGATGTAAATAATTCGTTCCCTGAAAAAAATGTGTTCCTGACTATAATCATGTATTACCAATTAAGTAGCACAAGTACCTCAGCAATTGGGAAAAATGGGCAAAAATAAACTTCTCTTTGTTGAAGCCATTCACTTGTGGTATTTCTGTTATAACAGCACTAGATAACTAAGACACAGACACAATCACCATTTGTTTGGAGTACATAAAGAAAGAAATATGAAGTGATTCCCAAAGGACTGAATAGTTAGTCATGTGAGAAGAAGTTAAGGTTTACATGTCATGTTATGCCAGCATAAAGCACCAGATCTTGAGTGACAGAGGCACACATGTGTTCTTTAATATGGTTATTTATGTGTTTGTGTATGTGTGGTATGCATGGCTCTCTAAAGTATGGGCCCCAAGGGAGGAGTCTGTGTTAGATAGCTGTTGCTGCAAAACAATATTACCATGAACTTAGCAGAGTAAATCAACACACATTTTTTATCTCACCATTTCTCTAGGTCAGGAGTCCATGCACATATTAGCTGGGTCCTCTGATTTACAGCCTCACAAGACTGCATTCAAGGTGTCACATGGAGAAACAGCCTTATATAAAGATCTACTACAGGGTCGCTGTGAGTTGGAATCGACTCAATGGCAACAGGTTTGGTTTACTAAGGAAGGATCTGTTTTTGAGCTCACTCAGTTTATTGGAGAATTCAGTTATTTGCAGCTGTAGAACTGAGGGCCTTGTTTCCTTGTTGGCTGTTCATTGGAAGTCCTCGCAGACTGTCAACTGGAGGCCACCCTCAGCACCTTGTGGCTGCCCACAATTCTTTGCCATTTGGTGTTGTTATCCCCAACGTGGCTGTTTGCTTCCTCAAAGCCAGCAAAGAAGAAAGTCCAGAAAAATGGGTGCACAATGTTATGTGATCATACATCCCATCATCTTTGCCACATTCTGATCATTAAAAGTAAGTCACACAATTCATCAGACATGAAAGGGACTGGACAGTGGGTGGGAGAGAGATGCTGATGAAGAGTGAGCTAATTTTATCATGTGGACACTTGAGACTGTGTTGGCATCTCCTGTCTGGAGGGGGGATGGGAGGATAGAGAGAGTTGGAGGCTGCCAAAGTTTTCAGAAAAGGAGAGACTGGAAGGGCTGACTCATTAGGGGGACAGCAAATGAGAGTAAGCAGTAAGATGTATATTAACTTATATGTGACAGACTGACTTGATTTGTAAACGTTCACTTGAAGCTCAATAGAAGTTAATAATAATAAAAAAAAAGTAAGTCACAGTCCTGCTTACACTAAAGCATAGGCATTACACAAGGGTGTGAATTTCAGGAGGTAAGGGTCATGGAAACCACTAGAAAAATCTATTTGTCACAGAGTCTCTGCTGCTTGGGTAAAAGACGGTATTGAGACAGAGTAGAGACCATTTCTCACTGTACTATTATCTGCCATTGAGTTGGCCCAAACTCATGACAACCCAATGCACAATGGGACAAAACGCTGCCCAGTCCTGCACCATCTCCATGATTGATTGCATATTTGACTGCGATCCATAGGGGTTTTGCTGATTTTTGGAAGTAGATGTCCAGTCCTTTCTTCCTAGTCCCTCTCAGTCTGGAAGCTCCACTGAAACCTGTTAAGCATCATTACAACATGCAAGCCTCCACTGACAGGTAGGTGGTGGGTGTGTAGGAAGTGCATTGATCAGAAATTGAACCCAGGTCTCCTGCATGGAAGGAGAGAATTCTAGCACTGAACCACCACTGCCCCCACCACTGTACTAAAACGAATTAAACTAGGTTTCATATGGTTGTTACAAAAGAATCCCAGTGTCTTTAAGCTGCAAAATTATGTGGACACAGGATGAACATCTTAGATGCTGTTACAGCACTCACCACTGACAGAAAGACATCCATGAAAGAATAAGGTGGAAAACGATATGGGCCAGAGAACTAGGCTGTCCACCAGTCGCAAGAAAACTCTCATGCAATGGAGGCAAACCGTGAAACAAAACACAGACCAAACCCTGCAACAGACTCCCTGCTAAGAATTTTTCGACTCTGGGAAAACAAAGTTCAACCTAAGACAATAAGAGTCTCAATATCCTTGGTAAATAAGCCTGGATTTTCCCCCTACTGAGATGCTAGTTTGGGGTTCATGTTCAAAAATTCTATAAGCTGAATATGTTTTAAATAATTTAGAATTTTGGTAATAACTTTGGGAAAATGAGTTTCCATTTGCATTGCTTTTTTTTTTTGGAATGTTTGTTTAATGCTCTGCTTTAGTCAAAAAATAAATTCCCACTACCTGAGTCTCTGGCAAGTAAATGAGTTTACCGAGGACCTGTATTTCCGTTGAACTGAGTCAATCTCATCCAAGAACTGTGTCACCTTGAAGACTAAGGTGCACCTGACCCACGCCATGGCATTTTCAATTGCATCTTATGCATGTGAAAGCTGGACAACGAATAAGGAAAACTGAAGAAGAATTGACACCTTTGAATTGTGATGTTGGCAAAGAATATTGAATATACCATGGACTGCCAAAAGGACAAACAAATCTGTCTTGGAAGAAGTACAACCAGAATGCTCCTTAGAAGCAAGGATGGAGAGACTGCTTCTTACATACTTTGGACACGTTGTCAGGAAGGATCAGTCCTTGGAGAAGGACATCATGCTCGGTACAGTAGAGGGTAAGGGGAAAATAGGAAGACCTTCAATGAGGTGGATTGACACAGTGGCTGCAACAATGGGCTCAAGCATAACAACAACTGTGAGCATGGTGTAGAAGGGAGCAGTGTTTTGTTCTGTGGTACATAGGTTCGGTATTAGTCAGAACCAACTTGATGGCACCTGATAACAACAACAACATAGTCCTCCTGGTTTCTATTATTGTAATTATAAAATGCTGTTTTGATTTAGTTCAATGCATTTTATTCATGAAATGCTGTACTTCAAAACAATTGGATTCTTCACACATAATTATGCTGGTTTCACAGGCTTTCACCAACAATCATGTTTAATCGCCTCACTTTTGTCCCCTTGGGTATGTTTCATCTTCATCTCCATCATTCTGTCCTGACTGAGAAATGTTCCTCAAATGAGGCTTTGTCCACCCCATAAAACCTACTGACCCCTAGGATGAGGTCTCTTAGCTCGGCAAGGTGAAGAAAATAATTATTAACTGAAGCTCCTCAGGAAAGCAGACAAAGTCCTTGCAGAAGAAAGGCTACTCCATCATGAGTGATAGTGTATCCTAGTAGAGGCTTGATCAAAAAGGGGAAATGTAAATGGAAAAGTTTCAAACTGGAGGCACTCATGTCAGACCTAAGAATGATGAGGCCACCATGCATTCCCAGGAAACAAAGGGTCAGGATGTAAACCATTTGGGAAGAATGTGTCAAGATGTAAACAATTTATTTCCAGAAAAAAATGTGTTCATAACTGTCGTTGTTGTTGTTAGGTGCTGTTGAGTCCATTCTGACTCATGGCGACACTATGCACAGCAGAACGAAACACTGCCAGGTCCGGCACCATCCTCAAAATCGTTGCTGTGCTTGAGCCCATTGTTAGAGCCACCGTGTCAAGCCATCTCATTGAGGATCTTCCTCTTTTTCCCTGACCCTCTGCTTTACCAAGCATGATGTCCTCCAGGGACATCCGTTTGGTCTTTTCTTTCTTTCCTGTCTTTTTGATGACCTTTCGCTTTCCTCATGTATAATGTCCTCGTTGTCATTCCACAACTCATCTGGCCTTCACTCATTAGTGTTCAATGCATCAAATCTATTCTCTCTCTCTTTTTTAATTCTTTCTCTGTTCTTTAATGGTGAAAATATATGCAACAAAACATTCCCCAATTCAACAATTTCTATGTGCAAAACTCAGTGACAAATCTATTCTTGAGATGGTCTCTAAATTCAGGTGGGATATACTCAAGGTCATACTTTGGCTCTCATGGACTTGTTCTAATTTTCTTCAGTTTTGACTTGAATTTGCATATGAGTAATTGATGATCTGATCCACAGTTGCCCCCTTACCTTGTTCTGACTGATGATATTGAGCTTTTCCATCATCTCTTTCCACAAAAGTACTCGATTTGATTTCTGTGCATTCCATCTGGTGAGGTCCATGTGTATAGTCACGTTTATGTTGGTGAAAAAAGGTATTTGCAATGAAGAAGTCGCTGGTCTTGCAAAATTCTATCATGTGATCTCCAGCATCGTTTCTCTCACAAGGCCTTTTCCAACTACTGATCCTTCTTCTTTTTCCCAACTTTTGCATTCCAGTCACCAGCAATTATCAGTGCATTCTGATTGCATGTCCTATCAATTTCAGACTGAAGAAGTTGGTAAAAATCTTCCATTTCTTCATCTTTGGCCTTAGTGGTTGGAGTGTAAATTTGAATAATATTGGTATTAACTGGTCTTCCTTTTAGACATATGGATATTATCCTATCACTAGCAGGGCTGTACTTCAGGATAGGTCTTGAAATGTTCTTTTTGATGATGAATGTAATACCATTCCTTTTCAATTTGTCATTCATGGCATAGTAGACCATGTGGTTGTTTGATTCAAAATGGCCATAGAAGAAGAAGAGGAGAAATAGGAAGAGGAGAAGAGGGAGAGGTAATAAGAATAAAGGAAGGAAAGAAAGATGAAGTGAAAGAATCTGTAACCACCTTAAAATTAGACGGAGCACTTGGAAACAGGGTGTCAATCCTAGAATGTGGATGGTGTCTACTAAAGCAGATCAATACTATATTTGGTGTGGGCAGGTGGACTTTTGGAGTCTCTGAATATACAATTCATAAGAAGAATTTCTGCAGTCTCATACTTAAATTCTCCTTATTCACGGGATATGCCAACATGGCCAGGCTATCCTGATATTACTTGAGCTGTTTGTCACTGTCATGCTTCCTTGAAATCTTTCCTTTGTCAAGAGAGAGGGTGATTGTTTGCTCACTCAGCTATCATGGTCTTGCCATAGGGATCCACCCACATATACCTAAGATTTGGATAGAAAGAGAGGAAATAATTGTAAACAGTCTGTCAAGTAAATCTTAATATTTATTCTTCACAAATTTTTATCTCAAAACTGATTTTACTTCTTTCTATTACCAATTTTGGAATCCCAGATTATGAAACTGCCGTAAAACTCAGCATCAGTCTTAATGGAATACATTTAGGCTGTGTATTTGTATATCCATTGTACCGTTCAGATACTGTGACATATCAAATCTTTACCTATGCATCTAATATGCTAAATGATATATCATACCTGTACAAAGAATCTCAATACACCTAAAATAAATGCTGTACTGAAAAGAGCATAAAACATATATGAGATTGCATTTTACAGTTTGATTGTAAGAATAACTAAGAGATAAACCTCCCCTACGGTGTTTTGCAAAAAGCCCTAGTGGCGCAGTGGTTGAAGCACTCAGCTGCGCACCAAAAGGTCAGTGGTGTGAGCCCACAAGCCACTCTGCAGGAAAAAGATGTGACAGCATGCTTCCATAAATATTACAGCCTAGGATACTCTATGGGGCAGTTCCACTCTGTCATATAGGGTACCTATGAGTCAGCATTGACTCGACAGCAATGGGTTTCAACAGGGCTTTCCCAAATCTGAAAAATCTAGTGCTCCTACTCTGCATACATTTGAATTATTCCCATTTATAACTTTATGGTCTCTATATCCAGTAGCTTTAAACAGCAAATCAACCAGGAGATGCAATACGAGGTCATGGTGAAAGTTAGAAGTTTAGTTTTCTGATTGTATAAAAGAACGGAACACATTACTTCATTCAAGAACAACCCACAATAAATAGCCAAATTCAAGTGTCCCACAAACTTTAGGATTAGAGTTTGATGAAAGATTATGTCCTAGGCCCAACTAGTTATATAATTTAGAAAAGTGGAAAATGCTCATAAAATACAAAGATATAACTGAAACTATAAAGCTTCCATTACAGAATGCTTTGCAAAGATGGCCCATAAAAGAGTAATAACACTTACGTAAAAATCCTAATATTTTGGACTGTTACTATAGGATCTTGGATCTTGCAGCATTTGCAGAAAGGCTTTCAAGTATGAATCAAACTAAAATTAGTAAAGATGGACTGGGGATAAATTTATTTCTTTTACAAAAGTAATGCTTACAATGGAAGGAAATAAGTCCTCATGGTCTTTTCCACCAGAACCTTACAACAACTCTCTTTTTTTCTTTTTATTGTGCTTTAAGTGAAAGTTTACAATTCAAGTCAGTTTCTCATACAAAAACTTATACACACATTGTTATGTGACCCTAGTTGTTCTCCCTATAATGTGACAGCACGCTCCTTCTCTCCACTCTGTATTTCCTATATCCATTCAACAAGCTCCTGTCCCCCTCCGCCTTCTCATCTAGCCTCCGGACAGGAGCTGCCCACATAGTCTCATGTGCCTACTTGAGCCAAGAAGCTCACTCCTCACCAGTATCGTTTTATGTCTTATAGTCCAGTCTAATATTTGTCTGAAGAGTTGGCTTTGAGAATGGTTTTAGTTTAGGCTAGCAGAGATTCCACGGGCCTTGACCTCCGGGGTCCCTCCAGAACCAATCAGTTCATTAAGTCTGGTCTTTTTACTAGAATTTTAGGTCTGCATCCCACTTTTCTCCTGCTCCATCAGGGATTCTCTGTTGTATTCCCTGTTAAGACAGTCGTTGGTGGTAGCTGGGCACCATCTAGTTCTTCTGGTCTCGAGCTGATGGATTCTCTGGTTTATGTGGCCCTTTCTTTCTTTGGGCTCATATCTGCCTTGTGTCTTTGGTGTTCTTCATTCTCCTTTGCTCCGGGTTGACCTATTGATGCATCTTAGATGGCCGCTTGCTAGCTTTTAAGACCTCAGGCACCAGTGGGATGCAGAACATTTTCTTAATACACTTTGTTATGCCAATTGACCTAGATGTCCCCTGAAACCATTGTGTCCCCACACCTCTGCCCCTGCTACTCTGTGCCTCAAAGTGGTTCATTGTATTCAAGAAACTTCTTAGCTTTTGGATTAGTCTAGTTGCTCTGACTTCCCCTGTATTGTGTGTTGCCCTTCCCTTCACCTAAAGTAATTCTTGTCTACTATCTAATTAGTGAATACCACTCTCCCTACCCTCATAACCATCACAGAATGTTTTCTTCTGTGTTTAAATCTTTTCTTGAGTTCTTATAACAGTGGTCTCATATACTATTTGTCCTTTTGCAACTGGCTAATTTCACTCAGCATAATGTCTTCCAGATTCCCCCATGTTATGAGGTGATTCATTGTTGTTCTTTATCATTGTGTAGTATTCCATTGTGTGACTATACCATAATTTATCCATTCATCCATTGATGGGTACCTTGGTTGTTTCCAGCTCTTTGCTATTGTAAACAATGCTGCAATGAACATGGGTGTGCATATATTTGTTCGTGTAAAGGCTCTTACTTCTCTAGGGTCTATTCCAAGGAGTGGGATTGCTGGATCGTATGGTAGTTCTATTTCTAGCTTTTTAAGGAAGTGCCAAATGGATTTCCAGAGTGGTTGTACCATTTTATATTCCCACCAGCAGTGTATAAGTGTTCCTATCTCCCCCACAACCTCTCCAACATTTATTATTTTGTGTTTTTTGGATTAATGCCTGCCTCATTGGAGTGAGATGGAATCTCATTGTAGCATTTCCTCATGTATCTGTCAGCTACCTGAATGTCTTCTTTAGTGAAGTGCCTGTTCATATCCTTTACCCATTTTTTAATTGGTTTACTTGTTTTTTTATTGTTGAGGTTTTGCAGTATCTTGTAGATTTTAGAGATTAGATTCTGGTCAGATTTGTCATAGTAAAATTTTTTTTTCCAGTCTGTAGGTTGTCTTTTTAATCTTTTGGTGAAATCTTTGAATGAGCGTAAGTGTTTTATTTTTAGGAGCTCCCAGTTATCTAGTCTCTCATGATTGTGCATTGTTAGTAATGTTTTGAATACCGTTTATGCCATTTTTTAGGGCTGCTACAAAACTCTCTTAAATGAGCATTGTTTTTCATACACACTGGTACTTTTATTTCCCCAACAGTCATAGGAGTATCATTAATCAACTGGAAAATACTAACAAAAACCAGTATTTCTTGCAAGCAGAACAGAATTTCTGTTGTTTAATCACCACTTATACAAATTTCACCCTGCTGCTTAATTCAAGCAGAGTCCCAAAAACATTATTCAATCTATATTAATCAGCCAGGAAACTTTTAATTTTAGATTATGGAAAGTATTACAGCAGCAGCTATGAGCTATGAATGAGTTTGCAAAATAGAATACCTTCCTTTATGGAGCTTAAGTCAAATGACTTTAGATAATCACAATAAAGGCATATTGCTGTTGATTTTTTTAATACATTCATTTTTTAATTAATTATTTAATTGGTTTTGAGAAGAAGGTAATTCATCCTCTACAATGTATTTTTTCAGTGTCTGGAATAAGAGTCTCTCAGGCTACACTGGTACAGAATAGTGACACAGCAGGTAAAACGAACAAAGTTAAGATGCTTTTAAACAAGTTTGCCCCAATAAGTTCCATGTCTGTTTCTCCAAAGCAGTTCATTCCATTATAAATGAAATGTTGAGAAAAAGCATTTTGATATTACTCTCTATGTAGGATTTTCAAATCTTATAAAATGGCTGATTTACAGTTATACTAAATTGTCTTTTTATTTTTAATACACCTAGTAGGATGATGCTATAAAAGCTTTTAAGGAAGCCAATGAATCTTTTGGAGTGGACTATATGCTGCTTGAATCAGTCTATATTAAGCCATGATTGTCATAGGTACCAAATGAATTAATACAGTAAAGTTTCGCGTATGGCATTAGATGAAAAAAAAAAAGTTGGCAAACACATATTTATGATTAACCTACATACAGAAATACACTTTTTATTTTTTACTGAAAATGATAGGAATTTCATTGTACAAACTATGATTCTATTGCATTTGCATAATGATTTGTAGTTGCTGAAAGTTGTTAGGCATTCTAAAAGCCAAAGTATGAATGGGATTAAAATCTAGCTAAAATTTACTGCATTCTGTAAAGGGCTAAAGCACACAAGCTTTGAAATCATCTACTGCAAAGACTATTTATTCCACATATAAAATCTTACTGTATATTGTGTCCTCAAAGATATAAGGGCTGCAACTGTGCAGACTGCTAAACATCTCAAATATTAATTTATTGGCTTCCAAAGCTGTGCTTGCAGAGCATACAGAGTAGCAGATTAGGGGTTCGTAAGAAAGAATAAGCAAGGTTTGACAATTCTGTTTGAATCTTCTGTGGCTTGGAATTGGAACATTTTAAGGCTACACAAGCTGAAAAAGATATTTTGAACAAAGAGCTTCATAAAGCAGGTTTGGTTTTAAAAGCTGGAGGGATTTCAAAATTTTTTTTTTTATTCTTCAGAAATAATTAGAAGTGGGAAGCAGTTTATTGAAAATATCAGAGAACACAAATAGTATAAACTCCCTACAGGCGAGTATCTTGCTATCATATCACCCGGGTGTGAGTCACAGTCTATCTGGCACAGGTGTTTCTGCCTTCAAAAGGCACATTTATCCCCTAGCTGTGGCATTTTATTATTTATTTCCAATAATCTGGGTGTCAACAAAATCAGGTTTTGTACATTTCACAATAGCTTTTCAGAATGAGTAATGAACCATGCCTTGGAAAAATTTGCATTTGGGTAAGAGATGTTTTGTGGTTAACTGATGTTTAAGATTGGCCTGGCATTGTGGGTTAGATGAGGAAAATGATACAAGGAAGAGAGGGAGAAGCAGGAATTTGGTCCCTGCAGTGTTGATAACAGAAAGAGCCTATCATAGTAATAATACAGCGAACAGTCTATTTTTAAATCGTGTAATGATTTAAAAAGAAAAGTAAGAAAATACTCTGCTCTTTTAATGACTCATCCCAAACCCTGGGATAAAGAAATGAACAAAACACGTGATCAGACAACAAAGGATAGCCCCAAACTCTGAGATTTATTAGTTTACATTCACATATGTCTGCTTTTATCTTGCTTGTGCATTTAGTATAAGCATTGCTTTTTCTTTTTTTTTAAAATTTACCCTTATAATAGCTCCCTCCACTATTTAAATACATTTTTCAATTAATATTTTTCCTTTAGTAGATTCCTTAGAATTTTTAATTAATACCTTTCTCAGCAGAGACTTCCCACGTCTACCCTCCCAACAGATCACCACTTTAAAAATGGCATTGATCTGTAAATACAAGAAAGAGAGATGACATCCTCTGAATACAGCCGCATTTACATATGAGAACTGAGTTCATTGCTCTTTTGTTGGTGGAGGGGTATTTTATTAGGCTGTTTGCAGATTTGCTTTTGCCACTGGTATTTTCTCAGGAGATTTCTATCCAGCTATCTATCCTTTCTCTCCATGACCTTTGTGTTGGCGTGATTTGGATTTGATTTTCCAACTAGCTCAGTTACCTCATGACCAGTCCCCGGAGCCACACAGTCCCTTCACTTTTCTGCTTCGTAGTGCCAAAACCTTCATGCCCCACTGAAAACTGCATAACATTAAACACATGCTGCAGGTATATGTTCAAATTAGAGATGTAACAAACTATCCATTGAAATTCCACTGAAGCAACAAATCTGCAGATCCAGAGTTAGCACCAGTAAATTACAATCTACAATATACTTCTCCCTCTGATGATAAAAGTAAAACACATTTTATTTTAAAATGCTGACAATAACTCCTGAGCAATCAATACCTTTCAGGGAGAAGGAAAATTGCACAGCCCCAACTGCTACTGTACATGCATTGAAAAGGACAGATGAACTATAGATGTGAGCCCTTCAGCAAAGCCCAGGTATGAAAAGTCTTTGGAACCTGGCACTTAGATTGGATTCAGCAGTCAGTCCTTGAAGTCTTTGTGTTACATGTACTGAGCTTCTCACATATGACAGCATGTTGTCTTGCAAGCTTGAGAGATGTCTAAAAATCAAATGCCAGGACTCTACTGACAAATGTGCGGCTTTTCCCCACCTCCCCTTTGGGGTATGTGGGCCAAATTTATGTAATAAAACCAGAAGAGCAGCAAGGCAATACTATATGGAAAAGTAAAGATACCGCTGAAGTGGCAAACCCACTTGCTGATGAAGAGATGTTACTTCCGCAATGAAAAATAAACAACAAAAATGTTTTTAAGGGAAAGGGATAATGAAACCCTTCTTTCTAAATGGAAGCTGATTCTAAAAAGGATATGCTGGTGGCCCATGCCTCTGTCATTCACTGACTGGTTGTGTCTTAGAAAATAGCATCTACAGAGAAAGTAAAGCTTATTGGGGGTGGTGAGGGGGTGCACAGAAGTAGAACTGGGCAATAGGCACTTAAGACTGCTCCCCTTTTAAAATAAAACACAGCAATTCAAAATGTGTAATCGCTGCCTAGTTACATTTAGATAAGGAAGAGCTGTTAGCAATTTCTCTAGATGAAACTTCGGCACCTTTACTCTAAGTATCAAATGGCTTATTTTCAAAACTCAGCTTATTTTTGTAGTTGTGCTGTCAGTACATCTGTGAATGTTTGCAAGTGCTTTCAGGTTTGGGAAATTTACTTTCTAACTTGAAGTGTCCTCTGTGATTCTGAACTGGATGTGCACTTCCATTGATAACAGTTTTTGGGATCATTTTCCATGTGTATGTCCTTCAAGGAAGTTTGGCAACTTTCAGTTTTATGGCTGATGGCTATCTGTGTTAAAAAAAAAAAAATTTGTGTTAGGGACATAGAAAAAGACAAAAATCTCTATGGTGCTTCAAGCCAGGAAGTCCACACAAGCAAGCATCAAAAATAGATTTAGTAATTTTCCCATGCATGAAAGAAAAGCATAAACCTGAAAATTAAAAAAAAAAAATTGTACCTTGAAATTACTGCTATGAACTACTCCAAAATGATATACATTCTTTTATTGCTTCTATATATCTTATGGGTACATCTTATGCCAGGCATTGAACTAGCATTGTATCTTATTTAAAAAAAAAAATGAAAAAGGAATTATCCTTGGTCTCTTTATAGTTCTGTCACCTATAACTTTATAAAAAAAAATTATGAAAGTGATTTAGATTTTCAGCCTACATGGACTCTGTTCATTTACAGTGTTTGTCCAATCATTCATTCAGTCATTCAACATTTATTGAGTGATTCTTTTTATCCCTTAAATAACTACCTAACGAAAGACATTTTCTCTGTTCTCAAGGTGCTTAAGTGTTTGTGGGGAGGCAGAGCACTAGACAACTAACTATAAGAAGGGCTAGAATGTTCTAATAGACATTTGAACATGAGAGCTCGTGGAATATGTTGAGTTTTACAAGAACTGTGCAATGTCTGGAGCTTAGGGAGCCTGGAGTGGGAAGCAGTGGTTCGTTGGAACCAGACTGCGTTGGAGCTTAAATGGAAGAATAAGAAGTTTAGAAGTTATCCTCTGTACAGTGGGAGGCCTTTAAAAACTATTATGTGAGAAAATCATGATAGAACATGAACTTTAAAAGTAAATGCTGATAGTAGGTGGAGGATGGTCTGGAAAGGGAACAGTTTGAAAGATTAAAAACAGATTAGAACATTATAGAAAGCACTTCAAATAATTCAGGCAAATTGTAATTAGGGCCTGAACCAAGGTAGTGGAGGTAGGAATGGAGAAGTAGGTCCTGACCGTGGGCGTATTTCAGAGATCAAACCGGCAGAATTTGAAAACATGTGGCTGGGCCATTTTGTGGTATACAGAGGACCATTTGGGAGGGGACCATGGGATGCTATTCAGTGACTAGAGAACACAAGAAGAGAAAAGCACATGTAGGGGGGCAGAAGATAAAGAGTTTGGTTTTACAGATGTTGACTTTAATGTTGTCTGTGCAAGAATCAGGTAGAAATGTCAAACAAGCTGTTAGAAATAAAAGTCTATCACTTGAGAAAGAGATGAAGTAAAAAACCTTGGGCAATAAGAGGTTCCATAAATCCTCACTGTGGGATGTAAATCTTCGGTGTATTTTTTCCTAAGCTTTTCTCAGATTTCGTTCTAGTATTCAGTAAATTAAAACTGAAAAAAAAAGTAAATCTTATCCTCACCTTAGTCATCACCTCCAGTCAGTCTTCATTTTTTTTTTTTTTGAAACAATCTGCCTCCCCTTTTGGTTATTCCTTTTATTCCTTTGCTCCCTGCCTGTAGTAGTTCACTGATCAGAATTTTCTGATGTTGCAACAGTAATTTCTAATCAAAAAGGGCGTTTTCTCAATTTTGTTCTCATTCCTCTCCTAGTAAAGTACATCGTTCTTTTTCCTCCCTCAAGAACACATTGAGCAGATGTCTTGAGGGAACAGTTTCTGTTAACTGTAGATCCTTTCCTGCGTTTCCTGTGGGAATAGTTTAGATAACAATTCCCTGAGGACATTATCTTGCACTAAGCCACATTGCCACTTTGCCCATTCACACAGCCTTGCTAGACCTTCCTATATCCCTTGACACTTTAACAATCACGAAGAGTTTGAGAACCTGTCCAGCTTGTAGATTTTACTGAGCTCTACCTGAGGATCATTTGTAAAAAGTGAAATATTCCATCCCTGGGGAACTCCACTGTCTGTAATTCTCTATTTGTTTCCTCATTTAAAGCCGAATCTCTGTTCTGATGTGAAGACTTTTGGTTTGCTTGCTTTTGTTTTAAATCAGCTTTTGGTGTGCCACCTTGTCAAAAGCTGGGTTCTGTTTTCATCTAAATAGATGATATGGACTCCCTTTGTCTGAATGCCTACAGCATGCAGCATATAGCATACATACAGTATACTGCTGCATACAGTGTGCCTGCTGCATACAGTGTGCCTGCTGCATACATCTATTATGGAAGAACAATAGATCACTCAGGCTTAATTTCTCCTTGCATAAAACTTATTGCCTTCTTTACTTAAGTGTTTGATAATGGAATAAAGCACATTATTTGTCAGTGCCTCAAGATAAATACAGCAATAATGAAAGAAAGCCCAGATTTTCAAATGGTGACTTATATGTCTGATGGAAACTAGTAAATCTAGTCAATGGGTTATAGAAAGTTTGTTCTTATGATATGGCTGTATCCAACAAGGTCCTAATATGCAAATGCTTATTGAGTTTTCTGACGAGTAATGTGCATGTATGTGGTGTTTGCTGTGGTGGGGGGCTGGGATATGGTGTCTGTCAGTTTGTCGTACTGTCGGGGCTTGCGTGTTGCTGTGATGCTGGAAGCCATGCCGCTGGTATTCAGATACCAGCAGTGTCACCCATGGAGGACAGGTTTCAGCTGAGCTTCCAGACTAAGACAGAATAGGAAGAAGGACCTGGCAGACTAATTCGGAAAAGTATTAGCCAGTGAAAACCTTATGAATAGTACTGGAATATTGTCTGATATAGTGCTGGAAGAAGAGCCCTCCAGATCAGAAGGCACTCAAAAGATGACTGAGGAAGAGCTGCCTCTTCAAAGTAGAGTTGACCTTAATGACATGGATGGAGTAAAGTTTTGGGACCTTCATCTGCTGATGTGGCACGAATCAAAATGAGAAGAAACTGATTCAAATACCCATTAATAATCAGAGCCTGGAATGTATGAAGTATGAATCTAGGAAAATTAGAAATCGTCCAAAATGAAATGGAATGCATAAACATAGATATCCTAGGCATTAGTGAACTGAAATGGACTGGTATTGGCCATTTTGAATCGGACAATCATATAGTCTACTATGCTGGGAATGACAACTTGAAAAGGAATGGTGTTACATTCATCGTCAAAAAGAACATTTCAAGATCTATCCTGAAGTACAACACTGTCAGTGATAGGATAATATCCATATGCCTACAAGGAAGACCAGTTAATATGACTATAATTCAAATACATGCACCAACCACTAGGGCCAAAGATGAAGAAATAGAAGATATTTATCAGCTGCTGCAGTCTGAAATTGATAGAACATGCAATCAAGATGCAATTGATAGTTACTGGCGATTGGATTGTGAAAGTTGGAAACAAAGAAGACGGATCAGTAGTTGGAAAATATGGCCTTGGTGATAGAAACAATGCTGGAGATCGAGTGATAGAATTTTGCAAGACCAATGACTTCTTCATTGCAAATAGCTTCTTTTACCAACATAAACGGTGACTATACACACGGACCTCGCCACATAGAACACACAGAAATCAAATTGACTTCAAATTTTTTTTATAGAAAGAGACAATGGAAAAGATCAATATCATCAGTCAAAAAAAGGCCAGGGGCCGACTGTGGAACAGACCATCAATTGCTCAGATGCAAGTTCAAGGTGAAACTTAAGAAAATCAGAGCAAGTCCACGAGAACCAAAATATGACCTTGAGTATATCCCACATGAATTTAGACACCACCTGAAGAATAGATTTGATGCATTGAACACTGGTGACCGAAGACTGGACGAGTTGAGGAATGACATCAAGGACATCATTCATGAAGAAAGCAAGAGGTCATTGAAAAGACATGAAAGAAAGACCAAGATGGATGTCAGAGGAGACTCTGAAACTTTCTCTCAAACATTGAGCAGCTAAAGCAAAAGGAAGAACTGATGAAGTAAAAGAACTGAACAGAAGATTTCAAAGGGCCTCTTGAGAAGACAAAGTAAAGTATTATAATGACATGTGCAAACAGCTGGAAATGGAAAACCAAAAGGGAAGAACACGCTCAGCGTTTCTCAAGCTGAAAGAACTGAAGAAAAAATTCAAGCCTTGAGTTGCAACAGTGAAGGATTCTTCGGGAAAACATTAAATGATGCAGGAAGCATCAAAAGAAGATGGAAGGAATACACAGAGTCATTACAACAAAAAGAATTAGTCGATGTTCAACCATTTCAAGAGGTAGCATATGATCAGGAACCGGTGGTACTGAAGGAAGAAGTCCAAGCTGCTCTGAAGGCATTGGCGGAAAACAAGCCTCCAGGAATTGATGGGATATCAATTGAGATGTTTCAACAAACAGATGCAGCACTGGAGGTGCTCACTCGTCTATGCCAAGAAATATGGAAGACAGCTTCCTGGCCAACTGACTGGAAGAGATCCATATTTATGCCTATTCCCAAGAAAGGTGATCCAACCGAATGTGGAAATTATAGAACAATATCATTAATGTCACACACAAGCAAAATTTTGCTGAAGATCACTCAAAAACGGCTGCAGCAGTATATCAACAGGAAACTTCCAGAAATTCAGGCCGCTTTCAGAAGAGGACGTGGAACCAGGGATATCATTGCTGATGTCAGATGGATCCTGGCTGAAAGCAGAGAATACCAGAAGGATGTTTACCTGTATTTTATTGACTATGCAAAGGCATTTGACTGTGTGGATCGTAACAAACTATGGATAACATTGCAAAGAACGGGAATTCCAGAACACTGAATTGTGCTCATGAGGAACCTTTACACAGATTAAAAGGCAGTTGTTCGGACAGAACAAGGGGATACTGATTGGTTTAAAGTCAGGAAATTTTTGCGCCAAGTTTGTATTCTTTCACCATACCTATATAATCTGTATGCTAAGCAAACAATCTGAGAAGCTAGAGTATATGAAGAAGAACGGGGTATCAGGATTGGAGGAAGACTCATTAACAACCTGCATTATGCAGATGACACAACCTTGCTTGCTGAAAGTGAAGAGGACTTGAAGCACTTACTAATGAAGATCAAAGATCACAACCTTCAGTATGGATTGCACCTCAATATAAAGAAAACAAAAATCCTCACAAATGGACCAATGAGCAACATCATGATTAACGGAGAAAAGATTGAAGTTGTCAAGGATTTCATTTTACTTGAATCCACAATCAACAGCCATGGAAGCAGCAGTCAAGAAATCAAAAGACACATTGCATTGGGTAAATCTGCTGCAAAGGACCTCTTGGAAGTGTTGAAGAGCAAAGATGTCACCTTGAAGACTGCCATGGTATTTTCAATTACATCATATGCGTGTGAAAGGTGGACAATGGATAAGGAAGACCAAAGAAGAATTGATGCCTTTGAATTGTGGTGTTGGCTTAGAATATTGAATATACCCTGGACTGCCAGAAGAACGAATAAATCTGTCTTGGAAGAAGTACAACCAGAATGCTCCTTAGAGGCAAGAATGGCGCGACTGCGTCTTATACACTTTGGACATGTTGTCAGGAGGGATCAGTCTCTGGAGAATGACATCATGCTTGGCAGAGTACAGGGTCAGCGGAAAATAGGGAGACCCTCAAAGAGGTGGATTGACACAGTGGCTGCAACAATGGGCTCAAGCATAACAACGATTGTAAGGATGGTGCTGGACTGGGCAGTGTTTTGTTCTGTTGTGCATAGGGTCACTATGAGTCGGAACCAACTTGATTGCACCTAACAACAACAAAAGCTCACACACACACACAAAAAAACACAACCAAAAAGCTATCCCTGAAAAATAAATAAATGAATTGATTAAAAAGTTGGTGCTTTTAGATTTGACATTTTGGGGGTAATGACTTTTGGTAAGATGAAGTGAAATACCAACTTTAAAAAATGCCAGGTTGTTCCTTTCTAAATAGGTTTTTAAGTAAGTTTTTTTTTTCTGTCTCACTCATTTAGGAGGGGAAAAAATCAACCTTTTTGAACATAGTACATATGGTTGCCTTGGCAACAAGTGCAATAATAACATCTACAGCATCCATGTGAACCTTAATTATAGCATTATATTAAACTAAAATAACTCAAACGCTCTGTTGCTGAGTCCATTCCCACTCATAGTGACCCTATAGGACAGAGTAGAACTGCCCCATAGAGTTTCCAAGGAGCAGCTGGTGGGTTTGAACTGCTGACCTTTTGGTTTGCCTAAAAAAATAACTACGTAGGTCTCAATCACTGAGCCACCAGGGTTTCCACATGTTAATTTTTTATCAAGACACATGTATTTCTTACTATGGAGAATATAAAGTATTGATACATGATCTTTCAAATGAAAGCACCAAAGTCTTTACAAAAAAGTGTTTCATGACAAAGAACTAAGGATCCAAGCAGCTTCTTTCATATTTCAGGACTGAAAGCCAAGGCCAATGAGGTGGACGTTTTGTTTCTATTATGTTCACTTTGTCAATTATTGTGTCAGCAATGTGCCTAGCTCAGTGGGAAAGGTTTTTATTTATTTATTTTTAGCATAAAACGTGGTCCCTACTATAGAATAGCTTAAAAGCATATTAAGTAGATGACACTATCATACAGGAAAACCGATCCAAGAATAATATCTACATTTACATATTTTCACATAACTGAATAAAGTCAAGTGTTGATTTGAACCAAGCACCAGTGCATAGTGTTGCTGTGTAACAAACTACCACAAATTTAGTGTCTTAAAATAACACTAATTTATTATCTCATAGTCTTGTCAATCAGAGGTCTAGGTAGGCTCAGCTGATTTCACTGCTGCAGGTCTCGCAAAGAGAAAATCAAGGTGTTGGTTGGCCTAGGCCTCTGGAGGCTCTGGGGAAGAATCTGCTTCCAACCTCGTTTATGTTGTACGAATTCAGCAGCTTGTGGTTATAGGATCAAGGTTCCTGTTTCCCATTTGGAGACTACTTTCAATGCCTAGAGGTCCTCCACATTTCTTCTCTCGTGGCCCCCTCCAGCCTCAAGCTAGCAACAACACATCAAATTCGCCTCTGCTTTGAATTTCTGACATTTTCTTTTGTGCCCAACTGGAGAAAGCTCTCCGCTTTTAAAGGGCTCAACTGATTGGATCTGGTGCACTGGGTTAGTCTTCATATCTTAAGGTCAACTGACTTGGGACTTTGATTACATCTGCAAAAATCCTTCACAAATTTACCTAGATTAGTGTTTGAGTAAGGTCCCTGGGTGGCACAAATGGTTTGCACTTGGCTGGTAACTGAGAGGTTGGCAGTTCCAACCCACCCAGCGACACCATGGAAGAAAAGTCCTGGCAATCTGCTTCCATAAAGATTATAACTAAGGAATTCCTAAGGAACTGTTCTACTTTGTAACACATGCGGTTGCCATGAGTCGGAATTGACTTGATGGTACAAGACAACAAGGCAATAGTGTTTGATTGAATAACCAGGGGACAGGAATCTTGAGGGGGGGTCATCTTAGAATTTTGCCTACATCAGGAAGGAGTGGGAATTATTGAAAAGTCTTCAGGGTTGAGGTGGGGCTTGGGCTCATCTTTGACAAATAGGAACAATCTGGATATATGGACAAGATCCAGGGATGTCACTGCAGGCAGGAGATAGGAACCAAAGCACAAAGATTCAAACAATGAGTAGGCTTTGTTCAGGGGAACCCTGAAGAGGCTCCCAGATTGCTCCACATAGCATGTGCTATGAAATAATGGGTGTTAGTGGTGAATAGGATTTTAGGTCCTTTGCTGCTTTTCTTCTTTGCCATTGGGAAAGGCAGGGAATCCCTTTGCCTAGATATTGAAGCAAAACCAACTGGGCCCATATGCTGTTGATGTTGTTGGCTTCCCTTGAGTTGGCTCCCAACTCATGGCAATCTCATGCAAAATGAAATTGAACCGTTGTGCTCCCCAAGGTCTTCATTGACTGATTTTTTGGAAGTACATCTTCAGGATTTTCTTCCTAGTCTGTCTTAGTCTGGAAGCTCCACTGAAACCTGATCAGCATCCTAACAACATGCAAGCCTCCACTGACAGACGGGTGGTGGATGCGTCTGAAGTGCATTGGCCAGGAATGGAAGCCAGGTCTCCCTCATGGAAGGCAAGAAGTCTATCACTGAGCTACCACTGCCTGGTTTCATGTACTTATACCTAAACTCTCTCCCTATAATTTATAGACTGGATATTATAACAGTAATTAACAAGACTTGTGTGCACTGATAAGGAAATATCCATAAAACAAATTGCACATCCATATGTATGATATTCACCCCCTTCTGAAAAAAAAAAAAAAAAAAAACCAATGAAACTGCAATTTTGCCTACTCCTTATTTCTATATTTCTGTATCTTTCTTGGCCTATATTCATATAGCTATATATTTTATTATTAATAGAAAAAAGTCATTAGAAGCTGCTATTCAAAAACCTTTAGCAGGAGTCACCTCAGGGGATTGAGATTTGGGAGGTGGGCATTGTAGAGACAGGAGGAGGGTTTAGGAAAGGGTTTTCTTTTTGCATTTTTTTTCTTTATATGCTTTTTTTGTTGTTTGAGCTTTTAAAATGAGCAAGTGTGGTCTTTGTAAAGAAGTGAGTGTGTCTAATTCTAAATTTTGATGCATCATGACCTAGTGGAAAGTGAACTTTATTTGGAAATTAGTTTGTTTATCAATAAACTAACTTAGTTTATTGAGTGTAATTTGGAAATTAGTTTGTTTATCAATAAAATGGCATGTATAGTAGACTACAGTTCACAAGATTGTTTGAAGTAATTACAAATTTTATTGATTGATAGATATATAGATAAACAGACAAATATCTAGCATGAGTTAGTACATACCAGGATCATTCATCCCATCTTTTACCACGTGTAATTGCGTTATTAGTTCATATTCACTTTATAGTCAACTTTAGGATTATAGGATATTTGCTGGTGGATTTTGCCTCTTTAAAGTGTTAAAAAGCAATGATGCCACTTTGATGACTAAGGTGTGCCTGACCTAAGCCATGGTATTTTCAATCACCTCATCTGCATAGGAAACCTAGACAATGATAAGGGAAGAGTGAAGAAGAATTAGTACATTTGAATTGGTGTTGGCAAAGAGTATTGAATATACCAAGGACTGCTGGAAGAATAAATAAACCTTTCTTGAAGGAAGTACATCCTTCCCCCTTAGAAGCAAGGATGGCAAGACTTTATCTCACTTACTTTGGAAATGTCATCAGGAAGGATGAGTCCCTGGAGAAAGACATCATGCTTACTAAAGCAGAGGGTCGATGAAAAAGAGGAAGGCTCTCAATGAGATGAACTGACACAGCTGCTGCAACAATGAGCTCAAACATAGCAAAGATTGTGAGGATGCTGCAGGGCTGGGCTACATCTTGTTCTGCTATACATTGGGTTGCTATGGTTCACAGCTAACTCAATGACACCTAACAACAACAGATGTATATATCATTTTGCAATTTGAATTTTAAAATATTGTCAACGCCACATAATTCTACTGTATCTGTATAATTAGTGAGCAGATTAAACTGAATGAAATAAAAGAATTTCACTGCTGCCTCTGCTTTCTGTTCTGGCCACCTGAATTGACACAGTACCACTGATTTTGTATGAATTTTCAAATCAGCTAATAGTCCTTAATAGTAATATCTTGCTTTCCAAGGTTATGGAGAAAAATGTCATTTGGATAGAATAAGAACTCTCCGTGAAGTAGAAGATAGAGTATATCTTAATTTTTCACTTATCTATATGGTCTAAACCAGTAAACCAGTTACTGTTGAGTCAATTTTGACTCATGGCAACTTTGTGTGCATCAGAATAGAACTGTGCTCCGTAAACTTATAATGGCTGTATTTTTGGAAGTAGATCACCAGGCCTTTCTTCTGAGGCACTTCTGGGTGGACTCTAAATTCCAACCTTTTGGTTAGCAGCCAAGCATGTTAACTGCTTGCACCACCCTGGGGCTTTACTGTGGGGCCCTCTTGGCACAATGGTTAAGAGCTTGGCTGCTAACCAAAAGGTCGGCAGTTCGAATACACCAGCTGTTCCTTGGAAACTCTATGGAGCAGTTCTACTCTGTCCTATAGGGTTGTTATGAGTCAGAATCAATTCGACAGCAACAGGTTTGGGTTTGTTTGTTTGTTTTTGGTTTGGGGCTTTCTAAATGGCCTAGCAACCATATATTCAAGAAAAGTGAATTGAACATCTACTCTGCACCGGAGACTGTGCTCAAGAATTACAAAGATGAACAAGACATGCATTCTCTTCTTAAAGATCGTATTCACTCATGGGGGAGATGTACACACATGCAACAGTCTTGATACTTAGTACACAGTATTTACATTTTTTAGTTATTTTTATGATAATCATTCTGTTAAGCTGTATTGTGTGAGATTGTACTGAGTGTTTATAAGTGTACAGGTGAGTCTCTGTGTGTTTGTGCATTTATTCATTCTACAACTATTTATTGAGCTTTTCTTATTTGCCAGGCTGTGCCACACAGTAGTAATACACAGATGAATAAGACAGAATTTCTACCCTCAAGGAGCTCACAATCCAGTGAACATAGAGATATTTCAAAGAATGTTCTAAATTAGTGATCAGCAAATCTCATACAAATATGTGGCTAACAGGACCAATATGCTGAGACCCTGAGAAACTAAGTGAAACTAAATTTATATTCCTATACTTTAAAAGTACAAAACATAAAGTTACAGTAAATCTTCAGTTGACAGGAACATGTATTAAACTTGAGTATAATTGCCAGCCCTCCTTTCGGTTAAATATTGCCCTTCCTATGGTGGCCTTTTAAAATGCAAATTCCCCTGGAGAGTTAATCCATTAAATCAATATCACATTAGTGGTTTTTTCTCTGGCAGAAGGCACCCAGGGCAGCATAAAGGTATAGAAGGTTGGTAATGGGGAGGGAGGCTACAAAGAGGGGTTTCACAGAGAAAGTCCATCTGCTTTATGCTTTTGCTGAGGGCATGATGCTGCATTTCTTTCTCACCTAGAACATTTATTTTAAACTGAAGCATTTTACTAACCAGCACTCTCAGTTTCCTTTGCATATCTTTACTGTACATCTCAATCTCCTCTTAATAAAGACATTTAATTTTTTCTCTTAGTAGCAAAGAGGCCTGTATGAATTTATGTAATCCTTCAGCTACATTGCTTCCATGCAATTTAGAAACGAATCATAAATAAATATCTGTTTCTAACACTTTGAAAAATATTTTGAACAAAAAGATTTTCTTCTATTTTAGGTAGATATACATATGTCCTTAGCAGTTGTTGCCATTACAAGCAACTCTTCACAATGATTTCCAATAAAAGATTGCAGAGGAAAATCTTTTCTTTGGCCTTAATTATAGCATGTCCTTTTCTGCTCTTGTTCTAGTTGGGAACTTAGCTAATCTTTCAATAACTTTTCAAAATCATCCTTTCACCTAATTTTCCTAAACCACTAATCCTAAGGCCCAAATAATATGCAATGTATCCACTGAAATTTGTTAAAGAATTAACACAGTGAACATAGTGAAACATAGTGAAATTTAATATCAATATTGTTTTTCTTCCAGCATCATTGGTTTCTATGAAGACTGTTTTCTTCACAACTTTCTCTTATATTTTCTCCTTTTTATTTCCAAGTAATTAATGAAATATTACTAAAAATAGCATTCCCAGTTATACATATATCAAGGACAGGATTATTAAACATATATATATATATAAAATAATTCTGTCCTTGATATATCAAAACAGAAAGCCGCAGGCACATTTCTTCATAGTTGTAAGGACAAGAGACCTATTATAGTGGTCTGACTTTAGCATTTGAGTTTGAAAGCTCTTTAATACTAATTATGTTTTTGTTTCTATGTCCATGTCCTTGGATAAGCTATTTAATGTATTTGCCTTTATTCTCCAATTTTAAAAGGCAGGCTACTTTTTATGTCAAAGGAATGCATTGAGAATCAGTTCACTTTAAAGAAAAAGTTTGGACCTAAAACAGGACAATGTTGTTGTTATGTGCCATCGAGTCCATTTCTGACTCATAGTAATTCAATGTGACAAAGTAGAACAGCTCCATAGGGTTTTCCAGGCTGTAATCTTTAGGGAAGCATATAGCCAGGTCTTTTCTCTCATGGAGCCTCTGGGTGGTTTCAAACTGCCAAGCTTTTGGTTAGCAGCCAAGTGCCTAACTATTGTGTCACCAGAGCGTCTTAAAAAAAAGGATAATAGAAGATGTATACTGCATATATCCTTAGATGTGTATTTGTTATACATAATTTTATATAGTTCAATCTTATTCAATTGTGATAAACACCTATATTAAAGTCTGTAACTTATTACTGCAATAAAATCATCTTAATGTTCATATAAAACCAAAATTTACTGTTGTCAAGTGGATTTCAAGTTATAGTCACCCTATATAAGGTATGCATCAGTTTGTTATAGTATATATTTTGTTACCATGGTTTTACATAATTTTCTTTTGGAAAATATAACTTTAAAGTATCTGAACACAATTTTTATCAGTTAATTTTTTTGAGTTTCTTGGGCAAAGGGGTATAGAGTGAGTGGAGGTATAAAATCACTGCCGTCGAGTCGATTCCTCCTCATAGTGGCCCTATAGGACAGAGTAGAACTGCCCCATAGAGTTTCCAAGGAATGGCTGGTGGATTCGAACTGCCGACTTTTTCGTTGGCAGCCAAGCTCTAAACCACTGCACCACTAGGGCCAAGATTGGCTATAAATTGATGGTTTTGGGGATTGGGTGATGGGAACACTATTTCCTGTACTTTTGCCTGTTTGATATTTTCTAAGAAAAGCTTACAAATAACTTTAAAAATATTCACTAACATAATTTAATTTTGTAAAAGCTTAAATTTTGATTATACTCATGAAGCTAACTGTATTTTGGACTAATGACTTCAAAAAGTGTAATTATTATATACCAGTGGGGAATAAGAAGCTTTAATAAGGACCAATGAAATCATCTGATTTAAAGAGTTAGTAAAATATTGAAATTTGGTATGATAACAGCGTAAGTCACATGGAGGTGTGTTCTGGAAATGAGCACATTTTAATTTTAATTACCACAGAAGGAGGGGAAAATCTACTCTGTTGATGTTGTTTTGTTAGCTGCTGTAGAGTCAGCTCCTGACGCACAGCAACCCCTTGTATGATGGATTGAAATGCTGCCCAGTCCTGTACCATCCACATTATCAGTTGGAAGTAGATCACCAGGCCTTTTCCCTAGTCTTGTTCTAGAAGCTCTGCAGAAACCTGTTGAGAAACAGAAAAAAATCCAAAATCAAACCCATTGCCATCAGTCGATTCCAACTCATAACAGCCCTAACGGACAGAGTAGAACTACCCCCATAGGGTTTCCAAGGAGCAGCTGGTGTATTTGAATTGCTGACCTTTTGGTTAGCAGCCACACTCTTAACCACTATGCCACCAGGGTTTCATAGCAACATGTGATCACCCACTGACAGGTCGGTGGTGTCTGCACATGAGATGCATTGGCCAGGAATTGAACCTTGGTCTCCCATAATGAAATTGAGACTTCTGCTACTGAATTACCAAAAGCAAAAAATCAAACTAATTGCCATCAAGTTTATCCCAACTCATGGACACTCCGTGTATTACAGAGTAGAACTGCTACATAGGATTTTCTTATCTGTAATCTTTACAGAAGCAGCTCAACAGACCTTTCTTCTGCAATATTGATGTGTGGGTTTGAACTGCCAAACTTTAGGTTAGTAGACAATTGCAAATCATTTGTGAAACCCAGTGATTTTACCAATGCCTCATAAACCAGTTACCGTTGAGTCAATTCTGACTTATGGCAACCACATGTATGTCAGAGTAGTACTGTGCAACATAGGGCTTTCAATGGCTGATCTTATGGAAGTAGATTGTCAGGCTTGTTCTCTGAAGTGCTCTGGATGAACTCAAACCTCTAAGCTTTCAGTTGGTAGCCAAGCATGCTAACCATTTGCACCACCCAGGAACTCCTCAGCTTAGCTCCATATAAATTGAATAAATGTTTTATTTGGACTGAGAAAATGGGGAACAAACATCTCTTTACTTTCTAATTTTGCAGGGGACTGCTATCATTTCATAACACGAGCTATTTATTTGTAAGTTTGGTTTTAACCTCATATATAAAAGAAACAACTTATCAATTCCAAAATAAAAGTTATGAAATAATCTGACGAATGAAAACAACCTCACTGAAAGAGCTATGAATAGAGAAAAAAAGCAGTGGAGGAATACATGATATCCACGTAGGCCTCCTTTGGGTTTTTGCAGCATGTAAGGAAGAACAAGGGAAGAGCCCTTAGAATTTATCCCTTGGGAGGAACTCAATGGTTGCATCTAGTCATTGGTTGACTGAAGAGCAGAACTAGTTTCATAGTTTGGAATATTAGGTCTATTTTCACATATAGAATGCCTGTAGGAATTTGGTGGCTTATTCTTGGAACAGGTATTACAGTATTAAGAAGGAAAAAGATTTGAAGCTTAGGGTTACTGCAGGGAAAATCCATTCTATAAATAGTGCCCACTATGAGTCTATAAATATTTGAACACATTTTGTATGATTTTTTTTCAAAGACACTTTAATTCTTTATTGAAACATAATATGAGTGCATAAAAGTACACATGACATAATATTTTAATGTTGTTTGGCCTACATTCCAATCAGAAATTGATGGAACACCAATTGAGCTGTATCAACAAATGAATGCAACCCTGGAAGTGCTCAATCATCTATGCCAAGAAATTTGGAAGAGAACTACTTGGCCCACCGACTGAAAGAGGTCCATATTTGTGCCCATTCCAAAGAAAGGTGATCCACCATAATGTGGAAATTATTGAACAATATCATTAAAGTTAGGCACAAGTAAAATTTTTCTGAAGATAATTTTAAAAAGGTTGCAGCAATACATTGACAGGAAAATACCAGAAATTCAATATGGGTTTGGAAGAGGACATGTAACGAGGGATATCATTGCTGATGTCAGATGGATCTTGGCTGAAAGCAGAGAATACCAGAAAGATGTTTACCTGTGTTTCATTGACTATGCAAAGGCATTCGACTGTGTAGATCATAACAAATTATGGATAACATTGTGAAGAACAGGAATTCCAGAACACCGAATTGTGCTCATGAGGAACCTGTACATAGATCAAGAGGCAGTTGTTTGGACAGAACAAGGGGATACTGATTGGTTTAAAGTCAGGAAAGGTGTGTGCCAGGACTGTATTCTTTCACCATACCTATTTAATCTGTATGCTGAACAAATAATCCGAGAAACTGGACTATATGAAGAAGAACAGGACATCAGGATTGGAGGAAGGCTCATTAACAACCTGCATTATACAGATGACACAATCTTGCTTGCTGAAAATGAAGAGGACTTAGAGCACTTATTGATCAAGATCAAAGACCACAGCCTTCAGTATGGATTGCACGTCAACATAAAGAAAACAAAAATCCTCACAACTGGACCAATGAGCAACATCATGATAAACGGAGAAAAGATTGAAGTTGTCAAGGATTTCATTTGACTTGGATCCACAGTCAACAGCCATGGAAGCAGCAGTCAAGAAATCAACAGACACATTGCATTGGGTAAATCTGCTGCAAAGGACTTCTATAAAGTGTTGAAGAGCAAAGATGTCACCTTGAAGACTAAGGTGCACCTGACCAAAGCCATGGTATTTTCAATTGCATCATATGCATGTGAAAGCTGGACAATGAATAAGGAAGACCGAAGAAGAATTGACACCTTTGAATTGTGGTGTTGGCGAAGAATATTGAATATACCATGGACTGTCAAAAGAACGAACAAATCTGCCTTATAAGAAGTACAACCAGAATGCTCCTTAGAAGCTGGACCTCATGAAGAAGAATGTGGCATCACAATTGGAGGAAGACTCATTAACAACCTTCAATATGCAGATGATACTACCTTGCTTGCTGAAAGTGAAGAGGACTTAGAGCACTTACCGATGAAGATCAAAGACCACAGCCTTCAGTATGGATTGCACCTCAACGTAAAGAAAAAAAAATCCTCACAACTAAACCAATAAGCAACAAAATGATAAATGGAGAAAGTTTGAAGTTGGCAAGGATTTCATTTTACTTGGATCCACAATCAACACCCGTGGAAACAGCACCAAAAAATCAAGAGTCTTTGCACTGGGCAAATCTGCTGCAAAAGACCTCTTTAAAGTGTTGAAAAGCAAAGATACCACTTTGAGAACTAAGATGTGCCTGACTCAAGCCGTGGTATTTGCAATCACCTTATACACATGGGAGGCCTGAATGATGAATAGGGAAGACCAAAGAAGAATTGATGCCTTTGAATTATGGTGTTGGTAAAAAATATTGAATATACCATGGACAGTCAGAAAAATGAGCAAATCTGTTTTGATAGAAGTACAGCCAGAATGCTCCTTAGAAGGGAGCATGGCAAGCATTCGTCTTATGCACTTTGGACATGTTACCAGGAGGGACCACACCCTGGAGAAGGATATCATGCTTGATAAAAATAGAGGGTCAGTGAAACAGAGAAAGACTTGCAACGAGATGGACTAACACAGTGGCTGCAACAATGGGCTCAAACATAGTAATGACTGTGAGGATGGTGCAGGACTGGGCTGTGTTTTGTTCTGTTGTACATAGGGTCACTGTGAGTTGGAGTTGACATGAAACCACCTAACAACAAAAACAACATAGGAAAGTGTGCATTTGAAGCATAATAACATTGATAATAGGGAATTTGCTTTAATTTAAAAAATATATAAATTTTAGAAAGTATACAGAATCAGAGGTCAGAAGACTTAATTTCTAGTCCTGTTGCAGCCACTTATTAACAAATTGCTTTCATATCTTACTTGCACTATCTGTGAAATAAAGATAATTGCTTTGCCTACCAGGAAAGCATCGGTGTAGCCTATCTCACATGGTTACTATGAGGATCCAATAATATAATGAATACTTTAGGAATTGCTTTTAAAAACTGTAGAGCACTATACAAATAAAAGATGACATTTTTATTCCGCTATTAAACTTAGGCACTTGACTTTAGCCTTCATTGCTGCTTTTGTAACACAATTTCTTCCGGACAAATCAAATATACATAAGGTGGAGACGATGGCCCATTCTAGGTTCCAAGCAAAACATTTCTTTTCATCAATTTCAGTGCCAGTTTTGTTCATGTCAGGGTA
Organism: Loxodonta africana; assembly: GCF_030014295.1. Taxonomy (NCBI): domain Eukaryota; kingdom Metazoa; phylum Chordata; class Mammalia; order Proboscidea; family Elephantidae; genus Loxodonta; species Loxodonta africana. Next base: position 118,427,453 of record NC_087369.1, on the reverse strand, counting down.
ACTGGTATTACCCTCTATGTGAGCTTAAGAAAAGCCAGTGCATACCCCTTTAGAGTGCCTTATCCCCATCCTGTGATCTTGCACATTTCCCTTTGAATTAAACACTTACAAATTGAATGAAATAAGTTTGAAGTAATATTTTTCATGCCAGAGTTCTCAAAAAGAAAGATAAGAGACACAAAGGGAGGCAGGACCAAGACAGCAGAGTAGTCAGATGCTTCCAGTGGTACCTCTTACAACAAAGACCCAAAAAACAAGTGATTCGATTATATATGTGACAAGCTAGGAACCCTGAACGTCAAAGGCAAAGTTAAGAAATCAGACCGAGTGACGGGGGGGGAAACAAGGTGCAGAAGCAGCGAGGAGTTGCCAGACCTGACTCCGCGAGAGCACCTCAGCCCCAATCCCCAAGCACCACCGCAGCAGGGCTGGTGGTAGCGTTCAGGATGCAGCTGCTTCAGTGAAAGAAGGCAAGCGAGGTGGTGCAGCCCTGATCCCCTGGCACGACTGCAGCAAGGCCAAGCCAGTGCACAAAATCTACACATGACTCCAGAATCTAAGATAAAATAGTGCTCTAGGCACAAGATAAGTGATTTTGTCTAATTTACAGTGCAGATCTAATAGCTCCTCCTTTTGAAAGAACTCTCTCCTATCTGTCTGATCCCTCCTCCTTCTGCCCCAGCTGGCTTCAATGATAGTTGACTTCCAGGGAATGAGATAGGGTCTGCTGTGCTCCCTGAGCCATTCTCCCAGCCTTGGAGAAGGAACGAATTAACAAATGGGGGAAAAAATAGTCTGTCAGCTCCCTTAAAATGGAAATTTAGAGCTGAAGCAGATCCTGTCCAGGTACAAGCAGTTGAATGTCTTTCACCCCTGCCTGGACCCAGGTGTCCCCAGTACAGCAGATAGAATCTGGCTGTTAAATTGCAAAGGTGAATGTCCTTGATGTCTGCCTGTAACTGTTTCAGCTATGCAGTGGAGAGGCAGGTTTTTGATGTTTGATACCACTCCGCCTATTAAACGGGGTCCTCACCTACCCACAGCAGCACCCTGAGGACTGGTGGCTCCACCCATGCCACCTAGCCACCCACAAGAGGGATCCAAAGATAAGTGGCACCTCCTAGTCCTTACAGTTAAAAGCATTGGGTGCCTATGGTATGGCTGCAGAGCCCACCCACCAGTGCGCTCTAGAGAGGACAGATGCGCCTTCCTCACAGATACTTGGGGGAAGTTTGTCAGCCCCCTCCCTTCCTCAGAGTGTGACCCCCTGCTGCAACCAGAAACCTGTGCACATACCAATCATCACTGTTCATCTAAGATTGTAGGTGAGAGCCTGAAGCACACACTAGGTAACCAACTACCTGGACACCTGAGCTGAATCTATGTAAGAATAGTGAATGGACTCCTAGGCTCATATACCTTGGTAACAGCTCTAGCCATTGGTGACAGGACATTAGTGCTTCAAATGCTTTAATAATCAAGTTAGATCAATCTAGTACCCTATTCGGGTATATATATATATATATATATATATATATATATATATATAAAAAAGCAAGAACCTAGTACACAGTGAGAAAACATAAAATAAATACACACAATAAGTTATAGATGTCTCAGAGACAACAGTCAATGTCAAAGCATATAATGAAGCAGAAGACAGTCGGATGACATATTCGAAGTGTTAAAATAAAATTGTCAACCAAAAATCTTATATCCACAAAATTAATTTTAAAAAATGAAGGTGAGTGGTTTCAGGGGACATCTAAGTTAATTGGCATAATAAAATCTATTAAGAAAACAGTCTGCATTCCACTTTGGAGAGTGGCATCTGGGGTCTTAAACTCTATCAAGCAGCCATCTAAGATACATCAATTGGTCTCAACCCACCTGGAGGAAAGGAAAATGAAGAACACCAAAGACACAAGGTAATTATGAGCCCGAAAGACAGAAAGGGCTGCATAAATCAGAGACTACATCAGCCTGAGACCAGAAGAACTAGCTGGTGCCCGGCTACCACGAATCACTGCCCTGATAGGGAACACAACAGAGAATCCCTGATGGAGCAGGAGAACAGTGGGATGCAGATCTCAAATTCTCTTAAAAAGACCAGGCTTAATGGTCTGACTGAAACTGGAGGGACACTGACATTCACGGTCCCTGGCTCCTTTGTTAGCCCAAGATTGGAACCATTTCCAAAGCCAACTCTACAGGCAGGAATTGGACTGGACTGTGAGACAGACAATGATACTGGTGATGAATGAGTTTTTGGCTCAAGTGGACACTTGAGTCTATGTGGACAACTCCTGTCTGGTGGCGAGATGAGAAGGAAGAGGGGGACAAGAGCTTGTTGAATGGACCCGGGGAATACAGGTTGGAGAGGAGAAATGTTCTCTCTCATTTGGAGGAGAGCAGCTGGGAGTGTATAGCAAGATATGTATAAATTTTTGTATGAAAGACTGACTTGATTTGTAAACTTTCACCAAAAGGACAATAAAGAAATAAATAAATGGCTGAAGAATATATTAAAAAAATGGTAAAAGGGTTCATTTAAAGATTCTCTTTTGTAATCAAATTCACAAAAAGGCCAGACTTACTGGTCTGATGGGGACTGAAAGGGCCCCTGAGACTATGGGCCTAAGATATCCTTCTGAACTGGAACTGAAGCTATTCCCAGAGACCACCTTTCAGCCAAACCATAGACAGGCCCATAAAATAAACAAGAACATCCGATAGGAACGAGTTACTTATAACAATTGATTATATAACATCCAAAGGGCAACATTTGCCCCAAAGTAAAGATGAGAAGGCAGGAAGGGGTAGGGAATCTGGACAAATGGGAACTGTGAACCTATGGCAAAAATGGGGATAGTGCTGACACACTGTAGGTAATGAAATCAACATCATGGAACGAAGACTGTATGTACAAACTATCAAATGGAAAACTAATTTTCTCTGTAAGCTTTCACCTAATGCACAATAAAAATGAAAAAAAAAAGATTCTGTTTTGTTATTTGTAATACTGGGGGAAAAAAAAAAACTTAGTGAATTTGGTTTGCCAGTGCCTCTGGTCTCAATCCAACCAGAGACCATGAGGAAACCATCCTCTGGGTAAGAAAAAAAAAAAAAAAGCCATCATTGGGTCAACTCTGACTCATGGCAATGCCATATGCGTCAAAGTAGAACTGTGTTACACAGGGTTTTCAATGACATGACTGATTTCACTAGCCCTTTCTTCCAAGGTGTCTCTGGTGGACTCAAACCCTCCAACATTTTGGTTAGCATCTGGGTGCCTTAACCATCTGAACCTCTCAGGGACTTCTTTCCTCTGGGTATGCATGGTGAAAAGGTAGTAGTGAAAGGAAGCACCAGCGTTCAGTGGAAAGAACGAGTCCCAGACTTGTAGACCCTGATGCAAGCACTTTTCTGCTCCTTCTGAGCTATGGGACTCTCCAGGTCCCTATTTCATAATCTATAATTTGAGGGCCTTGGAAATAATGGACATACAGTTATGAAAATCTGGTATATACCCTTCTGCAAAGTAGTTTGCTAAAAGTAAATAGGCTCAGGCAAGTGTTAATCTTAGAAGGTTGGACTTCAGTTCAGAAGAAATCTTAATTTGTTCTTAGAGATAATTTATATGCCATGCCCCTAATAATCTTTATTTTGTGTGTGTGTATGTGCCATCTATCATGTAATACAGATATAATATATGTAACGGGGTTTCTTTTCTTTTATTGTACTTTAAATGAAGGTTTACAGAACTAATTTCTTATAGAACAGTTAGTACACACATTGTTCTATGACATTGGTTAACAACCTCGCGACATGTCAATACTCACCACTTTCAACCCTGAGTTCTCTATTACCAGCTTTCCTGTTCCCTCCTGCCTTCCAGTCCCTGCCCCAGGGCTGGTGCTCCCCTTTAGTCTTGTTTTGTCCCATGGGCCTGTTGAGTCTTTGGCTGAAGTGTGAACCTCAGGAGTGACCTCATTACTGAATTGAAAGGGTGTCTGTGGGCCATACTCTCGGGGTTTCTTCAGTCTCTGTAACAGGATTTCTGACTTAAAAAAATCTGTTATCATAAATTCATTTCTACAAAATGTTTACACCTGAAATTAGAGAAATACCTACAGTTTCAGTCCCACTGCAGCTACTACCACCAGTTGGATCCCCCAGTATAGGAAAGATGTCACATTTTTATTGAAAGAAATGAAAGAATAAAAAAGGAAAAAATAAAGGAACTAAGAAAGGGTAAAGAATAAAAGAAAAAGAAATAAAAAACTTTTAGAAATTAAGCAAATCTTGGGTATGTGGCTTTCCTAAAGATTTTGAAATAAGGAGATGGCTTTATCTGGTTTGAGATTGCAATTAAGTTCAAAGCTGATTAACACCTTGAGAAAAAGTAGAGTGGTAGCCACACACTCACTGGCTAGAGATCCCAAAGATCAGAATTCTCCTCCACCTAGCCCTGCAACACAATAGCTATGTGTAAGCCATCTTCTTTCTCTAGGCCTCAATTTTCTCTCCTGTACAACAGGAGGGTGAACCAAATGATCTCTAAAACCACTTCCATTCTGAACATTCTACAACTGATTTAGGAAACAGGATACTGTAAAAAGGAGACTTGTGGATCTTGAGGGCTGTCTCATCCCTCTGAGTTAATACTAAAACAGTGCTTCAAGTTAGTACTTTGGCTTGTATAGTTAAATGTGTCACAAAGTGAAGATGAAATAAAAGAACTAGAATTAAAGTTGCTCTTTCTACCACTGACTCCTCATAGAAGCATGAACAAACATCTTGCCTCACCCTAACATTTAAAGTTATCTGAAATATTAGTACCTAAGGGAGTCCTGTGCACTTCATCTCTGTCTCTCACAGCATTGCCAAACCAATACAGTTTCTCCCTGAATTCCTTGCTCCTTCTTTCTTGATTCTTATTCTATAAGGGACTTTAATCTCAGATATCCTATATAATGTTTTAACTGATAAATTTGAATTATTCCTCTACCTAGAGGAGTATGTTGTTGCTATTAGTTGCCATCTAGTCCGCTCTGACTCATGGTGACCCCATTCAAAGCAGAAGGAAACATTGCCCAGTCCTGCGCCAGCTTTGTGGTCATTGGTATTCTTGAGTCTATTAATGTGGCTACTGTGTAGTGACTTCTAATCTTGAGGGCTCATCTTCTAGCACTATATCAGACAATACTCTGTTGTGATCGATCCATAGACTTTTCATTGGCTAATTTTTTCAGAAGTAGATCACTAGGCCTTTCTTCCTAGTCTGTCTTAGTCTGTAAGCTCCACTGAAACCTGTCCCCCATGGATGACCCTGCTGATAGTAGAAATACCAGTGGCATATCTTCCAGCATCACAGCAACATGCAGGACACCACTGTAGGACAAACTGATAAAAAGGTGGTGAAAAGGAGTACAGTGATGGAATTCCATGCATTATACAGCTGAGGACTGTAAAGTGGGCACCCTTAAACTATACTGCTATGACCTACCCTAGAGTGCTCACATTTATTGACTTTTTACAAGTCTTAGGCATCTGCGTCTGATAGTACCGTATGTTACACAAATAACCACATGCCTCCTACATTTGTTTGCCAACCACTCCCACCCCCCCACAGCATTTTTGTAAACATGCTATGATAATTTTTTTTACAGCAACATGTAAAAGAAAATCAGTATAGCGGTGTTTACGAAAATACCTGGGGGGGGGTAGGGAGGAAGCAGTTGCCAAACAAATGTAGAAGGCATGCATTATTTGCATAAAAATATGGTAATGGTGATTGTGTAAGAGTCACTAACTCACAGTATGACCTCTAGTCACTTCAGATCTCTGAGCCTCTTTTATCTTCTTCTGGTAATTGATTTAGGTGATTCTTTCCATCTTAAACATCTTTGATTTTACACTTTATTTAAACATAGTCTGCCATTTTAAACCATATAACAGCAAGAGCTGTGTTATAAGTACTTAGGTGATGTTTGTACATAGAATCCCTAAATGGATAAAGACTACGTAAATCCTAAAGGCACAATTTTTGATGTGTTGTAAGCTAGTTAGATTTCAGGAGCCTGTGGATAGTCCTTATATCCCATCACTTCACAGAGAGAGAAAGCAATCTACTAATCCTTCTCATTGTGTCTCAGTTTAGTTGCACCCTCCACAGTGCAAGTTAGAGGGGCAGATTTATAATCTGAAAGTGAGACACTCAACACTGAAAGTCTTGGAGGAGAAGCCCCAAAAAGCCTGCAATTATTCTTCTACTCACACTCTCATAAAGTTATTAGATATCCTTTTTTGAAAAGAATGTCTGACAAGGGACCCAGCATGTGGTTCAGCTCCAACCATGAATTTGATATAAGATTTTCAAGAAACTCAGCAAAGGGCAATATGAGTCTACTTATCAGCTCTCTAGTTTTCTCATTTCCAGTCTATGCATCTGGCTGATCCCTTGCTTTATATAGGAACTGCTTGACAGAATTAATGATGCCTTCTAACAGAAAATCATGCTGTTATTGATAGATTTTGGGCATTCCATTTGTTTGGAGAAAATGCTTTAGAAAAATAATCCCATAATAAAGTATATGCATAAACGATGACAAAGAATTTACAGATAAGAATCAAATATACTTGATGAAATAATAGCTCTTCTACACTGCTTATGTATGACTACTAACTGAAAAACAATTAGAGAGCATGTTGTTGAAAAATGCCGGTATATGAAATGGCAATAGTTAAGTGTGACACCATTCACAAAACTGAAAAGCAAATGACAAATTAGGAAAACCACACGTAAAATACCCACTAGACTAAGATTGCCAGCCTCAATGTAAAAAGAGCTTTCTTAGATATCAATAAGATACAGATGAGCAGGCCACACAGAAAGGGACAAGGAACAAAAATAAATGACAAATAAATATAGGGAAATATTTGGTGGTGGCAGCTCTCTAAAATTATATTAAAACAACTAAATAACACTTTTATCTATCAAATTACAAAAGTATTTTAAGAAACAATAATATCCTTTGTGGGTAAAGGTGTAGGAAACAATAATATCCTTTGTTGGTAAAGGTGTAGGAAAATGGACATTCTCATACATGATGTATGGAAAGATAAGTCGATAGTCTTTCTTGAAGAAAACATGTCTTATTCATCAAAACCTGTGGAATTTTGCAAACTATTTTTCTTAAATAATATTTTATTGCATTTAAGGTGAAAGTTTACACAGAAAATTAGGTTCCCATTTAAAAATTTCTACACAAATTATTCACTGATATTGGTTAAGTTGTATTTTTCACATTGTGTCATCATTCTCATTCATTCCATTCTAGTTGAACTGCTGCCTACTAGTAATCTAGTTTCCCTGCCCCCTTACCTTTTCATCTTTGCTTTAGAGTAATTTTTGACCATTTTTTCTCCTACAGATGATTTTTTAAAGAAGCTCATTATTCACAGGTGGTATTCTTTATTTTATGAGCCAATCTGTTGTTTCACTAAAAGGTGACCTCAAAGGATAATTTCAGTTTAGGGTTTAATGAGCGTCTCAGGGGGATAACTCAGGGAGTTCTCTGATCTCAGTTGGTTCGGTGAGTCTGGACTTTTTAAGAATTCAAGTTCTGTTTCACATTTTTCTCCCATCCTGTGAGGATCCACCTATTGCGGTCCTGATCAGAATAGTCATTAGTGGTAGCCTGGCACCATCTAGTTCTTCTGGTCTCAGGGTAGATGAGACCATGGTTCATGTAGACAGTCCAGTAGACTACTTCTTCTCTGAGTCTTTGGTTTCCTTCTTTCCCTTTTGTTCCAATGAGTATAGGCCAATAGTTGTACTTTAGAGGACCACTAGCAAGCTTTTAAGACCTCAGGCAGTACTCATCACATTGGGATGTAGAATAGACACTTTATGAACTATATTATGCCAACTAACTGAGTTGCCTCAAGAGACTATTGCCCTAAGCCTTCAAACCTGGAAAACCAATCTCGTGAGGTATTTGGTTATGTCTGAGAAGTATCCATAACTGTGTCCCCTATGTGGTTTATATATATATATATATATATATACACACACACATGCACAAACATACCTATATATACATCTGCCTATAGGTACATCTATCTGTACACATGTATTCATACTCATATGCATATATGCCTATATGCACATTTGTGTAAAGACAGATATATTTTGTTTGTTGGTGGTGCTGTTGGAAAATTATATTTGTCTTATCCTTTACCCAAAATGTCCTGTTCTCTTGTGCACTTCTTGGTGAAATCATTTACCTTGCTCCAGCTGTGTGCTGCATACTCTTTTTCTTAATAATTTCACTTACAGAGATTTATACTAGGGAAATAACATATGTGCACCAAGGTGTTATTATTACAAGAATATTTTGCAATGTTATTTATTATATTAAAAATAGCAATAAACTAAATATTCAACAATAGGACTTGTTAAATAAATAATGTTTATCCATACTAAAGGAACGCTATGCAATCATTAAATATGATGCTGAAGAACACATAAGGATGTGGGAAGTATTCATGATATGTAAATCTGTTGCTACCAAGTTGATATTTATTCATGGTGATCCCATTTGTGTCAGAGTAGAACTGTGCTCCATAGAGTTTTCAATGGCTATTTTTTTTTTTTAAATAGATCCACCAGGGCTTTCTTCTATGAGTACCTATGGGTGGGCTCAAATGTCCAGGCTTCCCATTGGTAGCCAAGCATGTTAATCATTTTCACCACCTAGGGACTCCCTCATGACATAATTAAATGAAATGACCATGCTATTGTGAAGTGTGTCCTGTCAGACCAGGAAGTTTAATCTTTATTTGTGAGTTAGAGCTTTGTTCTACATTTTTCTCCAGCTCTGCCTGGGACTTTCTATTGTGATTCCTGTCAGGGCAGTCGATGGTGGTATCCAGGTACCATCTAGTTGTGCTAGCTCAGTCTGGTGGAGGCTATGGTAGTTGTGGTCCATTAGTCCTTTGGACTAACCGTTTCCTTATGTCTTTGGTTTTCTTCATTCTCCCTTGCTCCAGACAGGGTGGTACCAGTGGAATATCTTAGATGGCCACTCACAAGCTTTTAAGAACTCAGATGCTACTCACCAACGTAGGATGTAGAACATTTCCTTTATAAACTACATTATGCCAGTTGAGCTAGATGGCCCCCAAGACCATGGTCCCCAGACCTCAGCCCAGTAATTTGATCCCGCAGGAAGTTTTGATGTGTCTTTGAAGCTTCCATGACCTTGCCTTGGTCAAGTTGTGCTGACTTCCCCAGTATTGTATACTGTCTTACCCTTTCCCAAAGTTACCACTTATCTATTGTCTAGTTAGCGTTTTCCATCGCTACTCCTCCCTTCCCTCATAACCATCAAAGATGGTTTCTTTCTGTGTGTAAACTTTTTCATGAGTTTTTATAATAGTGGTCAACATACAGTATCTGTCCTTTTGTGACTGACTTATTTCACTCAGGCTAATGCCCTCCAGATTCATCTATGTTGTGAGATGTTTCACAGATTCATCATTGTTCTTTATCGTTGCTTAATATTCCATTGTGTGTATGTACCATAGTTTGTTTACCCATTCATCTGTTGATGGGCACTTAGGTTGTTTCAAATTTTGCTGTTGTGAATAATGCTGCAGTGAACATGGATGTGTGTATGTTTATTCATGTGATGGCTCTCATTGCTCTAGGATATATTCCTAAGAGTGGGTTTGCTGAATCGTATGGTATTTCTATTTCTAGCTTTTCAAGCAAGCACCATATCATTTTCCAAATTGGGTGTACCATTTCACATTTGCACCAGCAGTGCATAAAATTTCCAAGCTCCGCACAACCTCTGCAACATTTGTCATTTTCCGTTTTTTTTTTTTTTTTAATCTGTGCCAGTGTTATTGGGGTGAGATGGTATCTCATTGAGATTTTGATTTGCATTTCTCTAATGACTAGTGACCCAGAGCAATTCCTCGTGTGTCTATTAGCCACCTGAATATCTTCTTTGGTAAAGTGTCTATTCGTATCCTTTGCCCATTTTTTAATTGAATTACTTGTCTTTTTGTGGTAGAGGTGTTGAATTTTCCTATAGATTTTAGAGATTAGATCTTTGTTGGATTTGTCATAGCCAAAAATTTTTTCCCAGGCTGTAGGTTCTCTTTTTACTCTTTTGGTGAAGTCTTTTGATGAACAAAAGTATTTAATTTTTAGAAGATCCCAGTTATCTAGCTTATCTTCTGGTGTTTGTCTATTTTTAGTTATGGTTTTATCCTGTTTATGCCATGTATTAGGGCCTTTAGCATTGACCCTGCTCGGGATTTTTCTATGGAATCTTTGATCAAAATGTTTAGTGATGGTAGCTGGGCATCATCCAATTTTTCTGCTCTTATGGCAAAGAAAGCAGTTGTTCATGGAGGCAATTAGCTACGCATTCCATATCCTCTTCCTATTCCTGACTATCTTTCTTCCTCTGTTGCTGCAGGTGAATAGAGAGCAATCTTTGTGCCTTGAGTGACTGCTTCCAAGCTTTGAACACACCAGACACTCACAACAAACTAAGATGTAGAATAAAATCACTAAAAATGTGATTAGGCTAATTAACGGGCATGTCCCATGAAACCATGACCCTACACCTCCAAACCAAGGAACCGAATCCCATGAGGTGTTTGGTTGAACATAAGCAGCCTCAGTAGCTACTCATTTTTTGGTCATTGTTGTAAATATATCTATCACACAACTTTTGCCAATTCAACTTTTTGTAGGTTTACGACTTAATGACAGCAATTACAAAATAGGATGTGCAACTCTACCTGTAATCAGTGCAATTTTCCATCACCATTAACCCACTTTCTCCCCTCCCTCCTGCCCCTGGTAACCACTAATAAAATTTGGTCTCTGTACATTTACCTTTCCTTGTCTTTTTATATAAGGGAGATCATAAAATATTTGTCCTTTTATGATTGGTTTATTTCACTCAACATAAAATCTTCAAGATCCATCCATACTGTAGCATGTATCAAGACTGTATTTCCCCTGTCTGAGTAGTATTCCATTGTGTATATATATATATATATATCACATTTTGTTTATCCATTCATCTGTTAATGGGCATTTAGGCTATTGTGAATAGTGTTGCAATGAACATTATACTCAGTGAAGAAAAACTGAGAGCTTTGCACTTGAAATTGAGGACAAGACAAAGGTGCACACCCTCACCACTTCTATTCAATATTATATTAGAAATCCTAGCCAGAACAACAAGACAGTAGGAAAAAAAAAAGTATACAGGTTAGAAAAGAAGTAAAATTTTCTCTATTTGCAGATGATTTGATTCTATGTATAGAAAATCCCAAAGAGACAACAAGAAACCTTCCAGAGCTAATAGAGGAATTTAGCAAAGTTGCAGGGTACAAGGTCAATGACTACAACAAAAATCAGTTAGGTTTCAAAACATCCAAAAAAAAATTGACATTGAGTCGATTCCAACTCATAGCAATCCTATAGGACAGAGTAGAACTGCCCCATAGGGTTTCCAAGGAGTGGCTGGTGGATTTCAACTGCTATTCTTTTGATTAACAGCCAAGCTCTAAGCACTGCACCACTAGGGCTCCATTTTATACACAAGCAATGAAAAATCTGAAATGGAAATTAGAAAAGCAATTCCACTTACAGTAACATCTAAGAAAATAAAATACCTGGGAATATATATAGCCAGGGACGTGAAGTACTTATAAAATGAAAACTATAAAACAAGGATGAAAAAGATTAAAGGAGTCTTAAATAAATGGAAAGATGTTCTATGTTCATGGATTGGAAGACTTAATAATGTCCAGATGTTGTCTTAGTAATCAAGAGCTGCTATAATAGAGATACCACAAGTGGATGGGTTTAACAAAGAGAAATTTTTCCTTTCACAGTTTAGTAGTCTAGAAGCCCATATTCAAGGTGCCAGCTCCAGGGGAAGGCTTTCTCTCTCTTTGGGCTCTGGAGGAAGATTCTTTTCATCAATCTTCCCCTGGACTAGAAGTTTCTCAGCACAGGGACCTGGGGTCCAAATGATGCATTATGGTCCCAGTGCTACTTTCTTGGTGGTATGAGGTTCCCTGGTCTTTCTTTTTGCTTCTGACCTTTATATCTCAAATGAGATTGGCTTAACACCCAATCTAATCTTGAGAAATTGAGTCCTGTCTCATTAATATAACTGCCATTAATCCCATCTCATTAACATCATAGAGATAGGATTTACAACACATAGGAAAACCACATCAGATGACCAAAGGGTGAACAATCACATAGTACTGGGAATCATGGCCTAGTCAAATTAATACACATATTTTGGGGGACACAATTCAATCTATGACCGATAGCAATGCTACTCAAAGTGATCTACAGATTCAATGCAATCTCAATCAATATTCCAGCAGCCTTCTTTACAGAAAATAGTAAAATCAATCCTCAACTTTATATAGAATGGCAAGAGGCCCCAAATAGCTAAAAATATTTAAAGAGAAGAACAAAGTAGGAGGACTCACACTTCCAGATTTTAAAACATTCTATACACCTATAATGGGCAAAATATTGAACGATACAGGAAGCATCAAAAGAAGATGGAAGGAATACAGAGTCACTGTACCAAAAGAAACTGATCAATATTCAACCATTTCAGGAGGTAGCATATATCAAGAACCAATGATATTGAAGGGAGAAGTCCAAACTGCATCGAAGGTGTTATCAAAAAACAAGGTTCCAGAAATTGACAGGATACCAACTGAGGTGTTTCAACAAACAGATACAGTACTGGAGATACTCACTTGTCTATGCCAAGAAATTTGGAAGACAGTTACCTGGCCAACTGACTGGAAGAGATCCATAACTGTGCCCATTCCAAAGAAAGGTGATCAAACAAACTGTGGAAATTACTGAACAATATCATTAATATCAAAAGCAAGTAAAATTTTGGTGAGGATCCTTCAAAAGCAGTTGCAGCAGTACATCAACAGGGACTGCCAGAAATTCAAGATGGATTCAGAAATGGACATAGAATGAGGGATATCACTGTTGACGTCAGCTGGATCTTGGCTGAAAGCAGAGAATACCAGAAAGGTGTTTACTCGTGTTTTATTAGCTATACAAAGGCATTAGGCTGCAGATTATAACAAATCGTGGAAAACATTGTGAAGACTTGAAATTTTAGAACACTTAATTGCGCCCATGCAGAATTTGTACGTAGAACAAGAGGCAGTTGTTCGAACAGAACAAGGGGATACTGCGTGGTTTAAAATCAGGAAAGTTGTGTATTAGGGTTGTATCCTTTCACCACACTTATTCAATCTGTATGCTGAGCAAATAATCCGAGAAGTAGGACTACATAAAATGGAATGTGGCATCAGGATTGGAAGAAGGTTCGTTAACATCCTGCAAAATGCAGATGGCATAACCTCGTTTGCTGAAAGCAAAGAGGACTTGCAACACATGCTGATGGAAATCAAAGACCACAGCATTCAGCATGAATTACATCTCAATATAAAGAAAACAAAAATCCTCACAACTGGACCGATAAGCAACATCATGATAAACAGTTAAAATATTGAAGTTGTCAAGGATTTCATTTTAGTTGGATCTACAATCAACACTCATGGAAGCAGCGGTCAAGAAATCAAACAATGTATTGCATTGGGCAAATTTGCTGCAAAAGACCTCTTTGTAGTCCTCAAAAACAAAGATGTCACTTTGAGTACAAAGGTGCACCTGATCCAAATCATGGTACTTTCAGTCATCTCATATGCATGTGAAATTTGGACAATGAATAAAGAAGACCGAAGAAGCATTGATGCCTTTGAATTATGTTGTTTGTGAAGAATATTGAATATACCATGGGCTGCCAGAAGAATGAACAAATCTGTCCTAGAAGAAGCACAACCAGAATGCTCCTTAAAAGTAAGGATGATGAGACTTCATCTCACACACTTTGGACATATATCAGGAGGGGCCAGTTCCTGGAGAAGGACATCATGCTTGGTAAAAGAGAGGGCCAGTGAAAGAGAGGAAGACCCTCAACGAGATGGATTGACACAGTGGCTACAACAATGGACTCAAATACAGCAAAGATTGTGAGAATGGCACAGGACCAGGCAATGTTTCATTCTGTTGTACATAGGGTTGTTATAAGTCAGAACTGACTCGTTGGCACCTAATAACAACAGCAGCATACAGCTACAGTTATCAAAACAGCCGGGTACTGGTATAATAATAGACAAATAGACCAATGGAATAGAATTTAGAGCCCAGAAATAAATCCGCAAATCTATGGTCACCAGATTTTTGACAAAGGTGCTAAGTCCATTTAATGTAGAGAAGAGTCTCTTCAATAAATTGTGCTGGAATAATTAGATTTCCACACACAGAAAAATGAAGCAGTATCTATGCCTCATGCCAGACACAAAAACAAATTCAAAATCGATTAAGGACTTATATGTGCAAACTGAAACCATAAAATTCTTAGAACAATCAGGGGCAACACTGCCAGGCCTAGCCTTCAACAATAGATTTTCTAATATAATAACAAAGTCACGAACAGCAAAAGACAATATAAATAAACAAGGCCACATAAAAACTAAAAATTTTGTTCATCAAAATACTTTACCAAAAAAGTGAAAAGACAAACTACGTACTGGGGGACTATCTTCAGAAATCATATCCCTGACAAGAATCTAATAACCAAAAAATATATAAAACTTCAACAACTTAACAATGAAAAGACAAATAACCCCACTGATATGGATTGAATTGTTTCTCCCATAAATGTGTGTCAACTTGAGTAGGTCACGAGTCCCAGTATTGTGTGATTGTCCACTATTTTGAGATCTGAAGTGTGTTGTAAATCCTAACCTCTGTAATGTTAATGAGGCAGTATTAGAAGCAGTTATATTAATGAGGCAGGACTCAATCTACAGAATTAGGTTATGTCTTGAGTCAGTCTTTTTTGAGATATTAAAAAAAAAAAAACAGAAGCAAACAGAGAGGAGAGGGACTTCATACCATCAAGAAAGAAGCACTGGGAGTGGAGTGTGTCCTTTGGGCCCTGAGTCCATGTGCTGAGAAACTACTAAACCAGGGGAAGCTTGATGACAATGACCTTCTTCCAGAACTTAACACAGAGAGATAGTCTTTCCCTCAAGTTGGCACCCTGAATTCAGACTTCTAGCCTATTAGACTGTTAGAGAATGAATTTCAGTGCGTTAAAGCCATTCATTTGTGGAATTTCTGTTACAGCAGCACTAGATAACTAAGACATAAAATGAGCAAAGGACTATATATAATCTCTTTATGAATTAGTATTTTTTTCTGTACATGTACATTTGTAAGCTACTATTCCACTTAATATATCACAAAATTTCCCTTAAATGTAATTCAAAATTAATTTTATTGGCCTCATATTATTCTATTATATAAGTATATTATCATTTATTGAATTGATCCCCCATTAAGAACCTACAAATTTTTGCCGTTTTATTTTTAACTATGATGAACATGGATATAGATTGATCTTGGACTGCCTTTCTGGTTTTTTCTTAGGATAAATTTCTAGGTTTGGAATGATTGTTGTAAGGTACCTAATAAACATTGCCAAATTGCCGTTGAGCAAAGCCACACTCACTTTAACCGAGTGGGACTTGCTGTTTCACCACACATTGTAAGCATTGAAGACTACCATGCTTATACATCCTTTGCCAGGTTGAAGAGGAGGGAGGTTGAACAATTGTTTTCCATAGGTTTTATTTGTAAGTTTCTCATTTATGTCTCTTGCCCATTTATTTGTTGGGTACTAAGGTTATTCTTGGAGTTCCTGGGTGGCACAAATTATTAAGCACTTGACAACTAGCTAAAAGGTTGGAGGTTCAAACCCACCCAAAGGTGCCTCAGAAGACAGGCCTGGTGATCTGCTTCTGAAATGTCAGTCTTAAAAACCATATGGAGAACAGTTCTACCCTGACTCACATGAGGTCATGATGAGTCAGAATTGACTTGATGGCAACTAACAAGAAGGCTATTCTTGTGGATTAATAAAAACTTATTTTACATTGAGAACATGTATCGGCCAGGACTAACACTAGGAACACTTAGAAAAAAAGTGGATGAGATAAGGTGGGTACCCAACTAAGGAATAAACCAATGGAGTAGATATATAGGAGTGAATATCCATCACATTATGAATTTTTTTATTTCTGTTGCCCTTCATAGTGCTTCCATTTTGCTAACTAAAGCTAAAGTATTGCATCGTGGCATTCTGCATTCTATTCTACCTTCCACCCAGTGCCCTCGAGTCGATTCCGACTCTTAGTGACCCTATACAACAGAGTAGAACTGCCCCATAGAGTTTCCAAGGAGCACCTGGCGGATTCGAACTGCCGACCCTTTGGTTGGCAGCCGTAACACTTAACCACTACGCCATTCTACCTTATGATGTTTTATATTCTACTTTCTGATTGGGATACTTGTATCTTACCAATATTGACTTTTCCTAAAGATTTTCATAATCTGTCTTCCTATCTAATCTACTAATGCTAGATGTTGAAAACTACATACAAGGTTCTGCTAAGTATTCTCAGTATCAAAAGCCAAAAAGAGCAGGTTAATCTAGATAAGGACATTGCCTTGAAATGTTCATTGAGTGTAATGCTTATCATTGTACACCAAGGATGCAAAACAGGAGGTTACATTTACCAGATGGAATTTGTGAGAGCCAAATGCACCAAATTATGAGTCAAGGTTACTTTGTATACCAATTTCCCTTATTTCATGATAATTACTATTTTATTTATATAGGGATGGTGATCAGTGAAAACTAAACTGGGAAAGAAATGTAAGTAATGAAACATTCATGGAAACTTTGTGAAAGCTTAATCCTTTGAGCTAAACTGAGACATTGTATTTAGTACTTCCATGCTGTTGGTTTACAATCAACCTAGAGATATCTCCTAAGATTTTGCAAGCTAGAATACCCTAAGTCTTGATGTAGTTATACCAGGGTTCTCAGGAGGGCTATAGAAAGAGGCTTGAGCACTGGATTTGCTCTCATATGTTTGCAAGCTCACACTGACTACCACCATGGGCCCTGTAAAATTCTGGTTATTTCTCCAGGTACAGATTAGAATTCTCTATCAGAAAGAATCACTTGAGAATACATTTAGGTAAAGCTCAGACAGGGTGAGCAATCTTACCTGGAATATAAACTAAATAAGAGAGTTACTTATCTTTTTTATAAACAACAAAGCAATTCCATTTACCATCTGATCTTAATGACCAAATGACTAATAACAGAAAGATGCTAAAACCTCTCACCTGACATGAACCTTTATTTACTTTTGAAGGAACCTATAGGGGAGCATTATAGGCTATGGATGTTAGGAGCAACTCAGAGAAGGAGAACAGCTATGTAAAGCATATCATTATAAAATGTTATCAGAAGTACAAGAAAAAGCCTTTATAGAGGCAGAGACAATATGCATCATGCCATCCCTCTGAAGCAAAGACCCCAAAACTAAGTAAAGCAGACAATTCTGGGACCCCAAGCACCAAATGAAGGAGTAAAGAACTAAATCAAATACAGAATGGAAGAAAAACTGAAGGAAAGAGAAGATGAGGAGAAATACAGAGTGGAGGTTCCCTGCCACCTAACATGACACAGCATTGGCATCTTAGAATAGAGCCAGTAATGACCCCAGGACAGGCAGTACAAGAAGCCAACTTCACAGAGCTCCAAACAGGAGATAGAGCATCTGCCCCATGCGTCACTTCCCCTTCCCACTGACCCGTGCCATGCCACTGCAGCTAGAGCTTCCCCAGCTCAGGCCTGCCACCACACAGTCCCTCCACTGCCCCTCCCCTCCTGCCACTCAATCAGCTGCTGAGCGGTGGGAAGAAAACCTGTATGTACCACTCCCTGTCCAACTCCCCCACCTATCTGGTGAGAAGCTATGAACGCTTCCACCCCCCGGCACAACATCAGGAGGCAGAAAACACCTGCCCAGTCCTCCCTCAGCCACTTCAACAAATGAGTGTACAGAGAAGTGGACTTGCCTTGCCTGCTGCTGCCCTGCCCACCTAGACAAGAAGGAGAGAACTATTGTGCCCAAAGACAAGCAAGCAGCAAAGCATACCGGACACACTCACTCTGACATATCAAAACAAAACAAGGAAGCAGGATGAAACAAATGAACACACACTCAATAAATAAAGAAAATAATACCTTAATGTCTCAGAGACAGCGGACAAAATCAAAACATACAAAAAAGCAAGACAAGGTGCTTCCAGCAAGTAACCAAAATGAAGAATCAGAAGACCTTCCAGCAGAATAAAAGGCAGTAGAACTACCTGATGTGGGATTTAAAAGACTAATATTTAGGCGTCTGCAAGAAATCAGGAAAGAAAGCAATGAAAACAGAAAAAAAAAAAAAAAAAACAAGGAAAAAATAGACAAAGTCATGGAAAACACAGACAAAATAATGAAAACAGCCAAAATCAAGGAAAACACAGATGAAGCAAGAGAATAATGTAGGAAAATAATATAAGAACAAAAGTCAAAATAAATAGACAATTAGAAATCATTAAAAAAAGCAACTAGAATTTCAAAGCTAAACAAAAAAAGTTTCAGAATTGAACAATTCAATAGAAGGTTTTAGGAGCAAATTTGAAACAATGAAAGAGAATCAGAGAGATGGAAGACAAATCCATTGACACCGCTTTTCTGAGGAAAAATGAGAGAAAAGAATGAACAAAAATGAAGAAAACCTAATAATTATGTGGGACACATTCAAGAGCAAAAATTTGCTCATGATCAGGTTCCCATACAAGGTGGGAAAACGGGAAACAGAGAAGAATGTTGAAGATTTGCTGGCAGAAAACTTCCCAAATATCGTGAAAGACAAAAAGTTGGCCATCCAAAAAGTTCAATGAACTTCATTAGCATAGATTCCAAAAGAAAGTTACCAGGACATATCATAATTACACTTGCCAAAACCAAAGACAAAGAATCCTGAGAGCTGCTAGAGAAAAAGGAAAAGTCACTTACAAATGAGAAACAATAAGATTAAGTTCTGATTACTCAGCGGAAACAATACAGGCAAGAAGGAAATGGCATATATAAAACCTTGAAATAATAATAATAAAAAACTACCAACCAAAAATAATATATCCTGCAAAAGTCTCTCTCAAATATGATAGTGAAATTAAGACATTTCCAGATAAACTGAAATAAAGGGAATTTGTAAAAACCAAACCAAACTTAACAAGAAATATTAAAGGGAGTCCTTTAGTTAGGGAACCAACAATATTATGCAACAGCTGGAGTCTAGGACACAGGACAGCATCAGCCAGATACCAACTTACGTAAAGAATTCTCAAAAATAAAAAAAAGCTGAAAGATTTTAAACAGGGAAACAGAGACGTTGATCTGTAAATGATGACGACATCAAAACAACAAAAAAGGGAATAAATGGTGTAGGTATAGAACTTTCAAATGGAGAGGAAGTCAAGGCAATATGAGTAATAAAAGACTGGTTCAAACTTAGGAAGATGAGGGTAAATTTCAAGGCAACCACAAAGAACGTTAAAAAACTACTCATCAGAATAAAAAGGAAGAAAAACATAAAGGCCCAGTAAACACAAAATCTATAATAATGAAGTGAAAAAAAAGAAAATCCACAAACAAAAGGAACTCAGCACAGAAAAGCAAGAGGAACAAAGAAAATGCTAGCAGCACACACACATGCAAAAAAAAAGCACAGCAGTATGACAGTGAGAAACTGATACCTACCGATAATCGCACTGAGTTTAAATGGCTTAAATGCACCTGTAAAGAAGCAGAGTGGCAGAATGGTTAAAAAAAAAAAAAACAAGATCCATCAATATTCAGTCTCCAAGAGACATACCTTAGACACAAAGACATAAATATTGGTGTACTATCAAATTGGATGGTATATGACCAATAAATAAGAGATGGAAAAAATATATCAAGAGAACAGGGACATGCCTTGCTCACAGGCACTCGGCAGAAGGTTGTCAGCCCCCTGCCTTCCTCAGAATTTGACCCCCTGCTGCTGCAAGAAACCTGTGCATACACCAAATACCACTGCTCTTCTAAGATCATAGGCGAGAGCCTGCACCACACACTAGGTAACCAATTACTGGGAAACCTGAGCTGAATCTACACAAAAATAGTGAATGGACTCCTAGGCTTATATACCTGGTAACAGCTCTAGCCAACCGGTAACAGGACATTAGTGCTTCAAAGGCTGCAATAATCAAGCTAGCTCACTCTAGCAGCTTATTTGGGTATATCAAAACAAAACAAAGCAAGAAGCTAGGACACACTGATCAAACATAAAATAAATTAATACAATAACTTATAGACGACTCAGAAACAACAGTCAATATCAAATCACATAAAGAAGCAGACCATGATTGCTTCAACAAACTCCCAAAACAAAGATTCAAGGAATCTTCTGGATGAAGATATATTCCTGGAATTATCAGATGTAGAATACAAAATATTAATTTACAGAACTCTTCAAGACATCAGGAAGAGGGTCAGGCAAAGCGCAGAACAAGCCAAGGAGCACACAGACAAAGCAGTTGAGGAAATTAAGAAGATTAATCAAAAACATAATGAAAAATTTAATAGGCTACAAGAATCCATAGGGAGACAGCAATAAGAAATTCAGAAAATTAACAATAAAATTTCAGAATTAAACAACTCAGTAGAAAGTCAGCAGAGCAGAATGAGGAAATAGGAGGCAGAATTAGTGAGACTGAAGATAAAACACATGGCAACAATACATTAGAAGAAAAATCAGATAAGAGAATTAAAAAAAATGAAGAAACCCTAAGAATCATGTGGGACTTTGTCAAGAAGAATAGCCTACTCGTGATTGGAGTATCACAATAGGGAGCGATAACAGAAAATACAGAGAATTGTTGAAGATTTATTGGCAGAAAAGTTCCCTGACATCATGAAAAATGAAAGGATATCTATCCAAGACGCTCATCAAACCCCAGCCAAGATAGATCCCAACAGAAAGTCACCAAGGCATATTATAATCAAAATTGCCAAAACCAAGAGAAAGAGAAAAATTTAAGAGTAGCCAGGAATAAGCGAAAAGTCACCTATGAAGGATGATCAATAAGAATAAGCTGAGACTACTTGGAAGAAACCATGCAGGCAAGAAGACAATGGGATAACATATATAAAGCATTGAAGGAGAAAAATTGCCAGCAAAACTCTCTAGCAAATATGAAGGTGAAATTAGGACATTTTCAGATAAACAGAACTTTAGGAAATTTGCAAAAACCAAACCAAAACTACAAGAAATACTAAAGGGAATTTTCTGGTTGGAAAATCAATACTATCAGTTATCAACACAACACTAGAACATAGGACAGAGCAACCAGATATCAACCCAGATAGAGAAATCAGAAATTATAAATCAAGACTAAAAAACACTCAAAACAGGGCTTCAGAGATGTCACTATGTAAAAGATGAGAACATTAAATCAATAAATAGGGACTAATTAAAGTAGGCATAGATCTTCCATAAGGAGAGGAATCACGGCAATATGGGGAGATACAAGTTAGGTTTAAACTTAGAAAAATAGGGGTAAAAATTAAGGTAACCACAAAGGAGACTAACAATCCTATACATCAAAATAAAATACAAGAAAAACATACTCAGCAAAAAAAAAAAAAAAAAAAATCAAGAACAATAAAAGAGGAGCACACAATTTACAAAGAAAAACTACTCAGCACAAAAAAATAAGTGGAAAAATGAAACTGCCGACAACACACAAATAAGACATCAAAATAAAAACTCATACCTATCTATAATCAAGCTAAATGTAAATAGACTAAATTGCACCAATAAAGAGACAAGAGTGTGGCAGAGTGGACAAAAGTACATGATCCATCTATATGCTCCCTAAAATGAAATAAAAGAAAAGAAGCGACATACCTTACGCTTAAAGACACAAACAAACTGAAACTGAAAGGATGGAAAAAAATATATCAAGCAAACAACCATCAAAAAAGAGCAGGAGTGGCTATACTAATTTCTGACAAAACAGACTTCAAACTTAAATCTACCACAAGGGATAAGGAAGGGCACTAGATAATGATTAAAGGGACAATATATGAGGAGAATATTACCATATTAAATATTTATGCCCCCAACAACAGGGCTGCAAGATACATAAAACAAACTCTAACAGCATCGATAAGTGAGATAGACACCTCCATAATAATAGTAGGAGACTTCAACACACCACTTTTAGTGAAGGACAGAACATCCAGAAAGAAGCTCAGTAAAGACACAGAAGAGCTAAAAGCCACAATCAACCAACTTGACCTCAAAGACATATACAAAACACTCCACCCAAACACAGGCAAATGTACTTGTTTTTTTCAAATGCACATGGAACCTTCTATAGAATAGGCAACATATTAGGTCATAAAGCAAGCCTTAGCAGAATCCAAAACATTGAAATACTACAAAGCATCTTCTTTGACCATAAGGCCATAAAAGTAGATGTCAATTACAGAAAAAGCAAGGAAAAGAAATCAAACACCTAAAAACTGTACAATACCCTGCTCAAAGATGACTGGGTTATAGAAGACATTAAGGATGGAATAAAGAAATTCATAGAATCCAATGAGAATGAAAACAAGTCCTATCAGAACCTTTGGGACACAGCAAAAGCAGTGCTCAGAGGTCAATTTATATCAATAAATGCACACATACAAAAAGAAGAAAGGGCCAAAATCAAAGAGTTATGCCTACAACATGAACAAATAGAGAGAGAGCAACAAAAGAAGCCCTTAGTCAGCAGGAGAAAGCAAACAATAAAAATTAGAGCAGAATTAAATGAAATAGAGAACAGAAAAACAATTGAAAAAGTTAACAAGACCAAAAGTTGGATCTTTGAAAAGATAAACAAAATTGATAAACCATTGGTCAGGCTGACAAAAGACAAACAGGAGAGGAAGCAAATAACAGGAATAAGAAATGAGATGGATGATATCACAACAGAACCAACTGAAATTAAAAGAATCATAACAGAATACTATAAAAAATAGTACTCTAACAAATTTGAAAACCTAGTGGAAATGGTCAAATTTCTAGAAACACACTACCTACCTAAACTAACACAAACAGAAGCAGAACAACTAAATAAACCCATAACAAAAGAAGAAATTGAAAAATTAATTTAAAATCTCTCAACAAAGAAAAGCCCTGGCTCTGACGGGTTCACTGGAGAGTTCTACCAAACTTTCACAGAAGAGTTAACACCACTACTCTTAAAGGTATTTCAGGGCATAGAAAAGGAGGGTATACTCCCAAATTCATTCTGTGAAGCCAGCATAACCCTGATACCAAAACCAGGTAAAGACACCACAAAAAAAAAAAAAGAAAGAAAATTACAGAACTTAGAGGCAAAAATCCTCAACAAAACTCGAGCCAATACAATTCAACAAGTTATCAAAAAAATAATTCACCACAACCAAGCAGGATTCACACCAGGTATGCAGGGATGGTTCAACATTAGGAAAACAATCAATGTAATCCATCACATAAATAAAACAAAAGAACCACATGGTCTTATCAATTGATTCAGAAAAAGCATTCAACAAAGTCCAACACCCTTTCGTGATAAAAACTATCAGCAAAATAGGAATAGAAGGAAAATTCCTCAACATTATAAAGGACATTTATACAAAGCAATAGCCAACATCATTCTAAATGGAGAGAGACCGAAAGCATTCCCCTTGAGAACGGGAACCAGACAAGGATGCCCTTTATTACCACTCTTATTCAACATAGTGCTGGAGGTCCTAGGCAGAGCTATTAGGCTAGGTAAAGAAATAAAAAGCACCCAAATTGGCTAAGAAGAGTAAATTTTTCTCTGTTTGCAGAAGATATGATCTTATACACAGAAAAACCTAAGGAATCCTCAAGAAAACTACTGAAATGAACAGAAGAGTTTAGCAGAGTATCAGGATAAAAGACAAAGGTACATAAATCCGTTGGATTCGTCTACACCAACAAAGAGAATGCTGAAGAGGGAATCACCAAATCAGTACCATTTACAATAGCCCCTAAGAAGACTGAAAAAAAAAACCCAGTGCCGTCAAGTCAATTCCGACTCCTAGCGACCCTATAGGACAGAGTAGAACTGAGCCATAGAGTTTCCAAGGAGTGCCTGGCAGATTCGAACTGCTGACCGTTTGGTTAGCAGCAGTAGCGCTTAACTACTACACCACCACTGTCTCCTAAGAAGATTAAATAATTAGGAATAAATCTAACCACAGATGTAAAAGACCTCTACAAAGAAAACTATAAGACACTACTGCGAGAAACCAAAAGAGAGCTACAAAAGTAGAAAAACATACCTTGCTCGTGGATAGGAAGACTCAGCATTGTAAAAATGTCTATTCTGCCCAAAGGAATCAATAGATATAATGCAATTCCGATCCAAATACCAGTGAAATTTTTTAATGAGATGGAGAAACAAATCACCAACTTCACATAAAGGGAAAGAGGCCCCAGATAAGTAAAGTGTTACTGAAAAAAAAAAAAAAGAACAAAGTGGGAGGCCTAACACTACCTGATTTTAGAACATAGTATACCACCACAGTGTTCAAAACAGCCTGGTATTGGTACAACAACAGATACATAGACCAATGGAACAGAATTAGAATCCAGACATAAATCCATCCACATATGAACAGCTGATATTAAACAAAAGCCTAAAGTCTGTTAAATGGGGAAAAGACAGTCTCTTTAACAAATGGTGCTGGTATAACTGGATATCCACCTGCAAAAAAATGAAACAAGACCCATACCTCACATCATGCACAAAAAAACAACTCAAAATGGATCAAAGACCTGAACATAAAATCTAAAAGGCTAAAGATCATTGAAGAAAAAATAGGGACAGTGCTAGGAGCCCTAATACATGGCATAAACAATATAGAAAACATTACCAACAATGCAGAAGAGAAAATGGATAACTGGGAACTCCTAAAAATCAAACACCTATTCTCATCCAAAGACTTCACCAAAAGAGTAAAAAGATTACCTATATACTGTCCGGGAAAAAGTTTTTAGCTATGACATTTCCAATCAGCGTCTGAACTCTAAAATCTACATGATACTGAAAAAACTCAACAACAAAAAGACAAACAACCCAAGTAAAAAATGGGCAAAGAATATGAGCAGGCACTTTACCAAACAAGACATTCAGGCTGCTAACAGATACACGAGGAAATGCTCACGATCATTAGCTACTAGAGAAATGCAAATCAAAACTACAATGAGATTCCATCTCACTCCAACAAGGCTGGCATTAACCCAAAAAATACAAAATAAAAAATGTTGGAGAGATTGTGGAGAGACTGGAACACTTATACACTGCTAGTGAGAATGTAACATGGTACAACCACTTTGCAAATTGATTTAGCACTTCCTTAAAAGTTAGAAACAGAAGTAGCATATGATCCAGCAATCCTGCTCCTTGGAATATATCCTAGAGAAATAAGAGCCGTCACATGAATAGATGTATGCACACCCATGTTCAGTGCAGCACTGCTCACAATAGCAAAAACATGGAAACAACCTAGGTGCCCATCAATGGATGAAAGGATAAACAAATTATGGTGTATTCACACAATGGAATACTATGCAACAATTAAGAACAATGATGAATCTGTGAAATATCTCCTAACATGGAGAAATCCGGAAGGCATTACGCTGAGTGAAATTATTCAGTTGCAAAAGGACAAATACTGTATGAGACCGCTATTGTAAGAACTCTAGATAAAGTTTAAACACAGAAGAAAATATTCTTTGATGCTTATGAGGGTGATGAGGGAGGGAGAGGGATATTCACTAACTAGATAGTAGACAAAAAGTTCTTTAGGTGAAGGGAAGGGCAACACATAACACAGGAATAATCGGTACAACTGGACTAAGCCAAAAGCAAAGATGTTTCCTAAATAGAACCAAATGCTTCGAAGGCCAGAGTAACAGCATCGTGGGTCTGGGGACCATGGTTTCAGAAGACACCTAGGTCAATTGCCACGGTAACAAAGTGTACTACTAAAACGTTCTGCATCCCACTTTGGTGAGAGTTGTCTGGGGTCTTAAACACTAGCAAGTGGCCATCTAAGACGCATAAATTGGTCTCAACCCACCTGGAGCAAAGGATAATGAAGAACACCAAAGACAAGATAAACATGAGCCCAACAGACAGAAAAGGCCACATAAACCAGAGACTCCATCAGCCTGAGACCAGAAAAACTAGATGGTGCCCAGCTACCACTGATGACTGCCCTGACAGGCAACACAACAGAGAATCTCTGACGGAGCAGGACAGTGGGATGCAGATCTTAAATTCTCATAAAAAGACCAGGCTTACTGGTCTGACTGAGACCGGAGGGAAACTGATGGTCATGGTCCCCAGTCCCTTTGCTAGCCCAAGATTGGAACCATTCCTGAAACCAACTCTACAGACAGGGATTGACCTGGACTCTAAGATAGACAATGATGCTTGTGAGGAGTGAACTTCGTGGCTCAAGTAGACACATGATACTACGTGGGTGACTCCCGTCTGGTGGTGAGATAAGAAGGAAGAGTGGGACAGGAGCTGGTTGAACGAACACAGGGAATAAAGGATGGAAAGGAGGAGTGTGCTGTCTCATTAAGAGGAGAGCCGCTGGGAGTGCACGGCGGGGTGTGTATGGCTTTTTGCAGGAGAGACTGACTTGATTTGTAAACGTTCACCTAAAGCACAGTAAATAAATTAAAAAAAAAAGATTTCTAGTCATACAAAGCCAAGTTTTTGATGTATATTGACCTTTTGTTTCAAATTTCTGCTAAAGTAAATATGTAGTTTCTTTTCAGAGACAGCCTTACAGGTAAGCAGAATAGACAGCTACCTAGAGGGTATAATCGTCTTCCTCCATGACTTTATCATTCTGTTTTCCTGCCGGGTCTGAAAATTCAACTTTTATAATATTTCTCCCTTAGCTAATTTTTTTCAGCTAATAAGATGAATATATTTAAAAGTTTACTTTTGAAAGGAAAGATTTAAAAAACCAAGGGAATGCTGACCTAATAGTTCAGGAGTTTCCTCTTTCTATAGATGGAGGAACTAAAGCCCAGAGAGAGAGAAAGTGAATTGCCTAGGAGGAACTAAAGCCCAGAGAGAGAGAAAGTGAATTGCCTAAGGTCACTCCAAATGGACATGTTACCTGTGAGGGAGGATAAGAGAGCCTAGAGAAAGTTCCAACCACTCTGAAGAACACAGTGAAAATCAATAATACATTAGCTCCCATTAGTTTATCTGATTAGCTAGTTTTTACCTTAAAGAAGAAAAATATTCTTAAAGGAGATGTGTGAAAACAAGACAGCTGAATTTTGAGGAGATTTATTAGAAAGGAAACCTGGAGCGTGATTTAGGAAATAATGTTGGAGTCATTATTTCCTGTCTTTGAGCATACAGAATGTGACCCAGCTGGAGATGGGGTCACAAGGGCTCACAAGGACACATCAACTGGACCCTGAGGTATAGACAATAGCTAAGATAATCTTGGAAAATATCTTTTAGGGAAGCTTTTTTTTTTTCTTCACATAAGCCAACCAACCAGAACACAAAAGACTTTCCACTCTTTTATCTATTTCTATTAGCATTTAGTGAATAGAAAATTTGTTGGACCAATAAAGACTCTCCTTACTGTCATTACTGAAACCTGTATCAATGCTTGTTAAGAAAGACAAATCAAAATGTAGGATCACAGTTTCTAGCCAATCCGTGAAAAGGTGAAGCTTTCAACGGCTTTGCCCATTTGTAATGTTAATATGCATTGATGACTCTCTAACATTCCTTGGACTAGGTCAGACAAAGCTGTGGCAGCATGCTTGTCTGTTTTCCTATTCTTGCCTATTCTGTAATATTTCCTTTGACTTGGGCAGACGTGGCTCTGACAGCATGCTTGTCCATTTTCCCACTTTTGTTTATTCTGTAGTATTTCCTTGAACTCAGGCAGACATGGCTATGGCAGCATGGTTTCCTGATTTCTCGCTTTTGCCTCTTTGAAATATGCCAAATAAAACTTTCATTTTGCTTTACTAAACTTTGTGATTTTTTTTTCCCTACAACAAGCGTCAGGAGAAGGTATCTCAGCAAGAAAATAAGATGTAAGGCACAGTCTTAGTTATGAGCAGGAATTGACTCAATGGCAACAGGTTTATTTTTTTCTGTTTGTTTTTGGTCTTAGTTATCTAGTGCTGCTATAACGGAAATACCACAAGTGGATGAGTTTAGCAAACAAATTTATTTTCTTACAGTTTAGGAGGCTAGAAGTCTGAATGCAGGGCGCCAGCTCGAGGGGAAAGCTTTTTCTCTCTGTGAGCTCTGAAGGAAGGTCCTTGTCTCTTCTGAGCTTTTGCTTCTGGGCAACCTTCATGTGCTTGTCATCTGTCTTCCCCTGTCTCTCCTTCCTAGTTTGCATTCAACCTCTTTTATATCTGAAAAGAGATGGAGTCAGGATACACTTTATACTAACCCTCCCCCATTAACATAACAGACAACCCATTCCCAAATAGAATTATCACCACAGGCACAGAGGTTAGGATTTACATTACAACACATATTTTGGGGGGAACAAAATTGAGTCTATATAACAGGCACCAGTCGGGGAATGAAAGATGATGAAAACAAACACTGTCACCCTTACAAAGCTGTCTAGCCTCTTGAGTTGGAATCTACTTGACAGCAACGGGTCTTTTTCCTAGCCTCTTGAATCACTAAAAGGGCAGCAGTAGCTAAACGTACAATTATTTTCTTCAGGTAGCAAAAGAATCTTGGTACTAATTTAAAGATACAAAGAAGATTCTTAGGTTCACATGTGGAGAGGGCACAGTAATACCCCTATTTTCAATACATAATTCATTATCTTCCATTAGTTCTTTCTTTTGGGGCCCCTTCATTATAAAGCCAGGTTCACACTTGGGTTTTTCATATTTGCATTTTTTTCCTAAAAATATGAAAATGCACACAAAAAGAAAGAATTTTCTTTCAAAAGGTTTTGATGGGGTAAGTTAAGGTCAATGTTTTCAGCATTAACTCTGAATGTCCTTGTTTTTATGAAGTTAAGTCAGACTCTTAATATACAATTTAAATGCAGCTTTGACTGACTAGGAAATGTTATTTAAAATCCCCAGAAGACATAGATCAAAGGACAGTAAAAATGCATCCCATATTTGATTTAATGATGCTTTGAATTAAAGTAAAAGGAACATATGTCAAAACTTTGATCCATTGATTATTCAAGCTCAGTTTAAGGCTAACCTGCTGTAGCTTCACATGAATCCATACCCTAATATATAATACATAACAGAAACTACCTGTTTGTAATAAAACTGTCTATATGCCGTCAAAGACATTGCAGGTTATTAAGCCTAATTGTGTGTGTTGTGTTTATAGCTTCAACAGTGTCCTTTCCTTCCCTTGGAAAGAAGATCTTCATTTTCTTCTGCCTACCCACAAGGGTGCCTTAACAGGTACCTACACCACTCTATTGACAATTGGAATTTCTCTTTCAGTCTTCAACTTTTTCCACAAAACACTTCATCTTTCCCACTTTCACTTCCATTCACCTAGCATGTGAAAGATTGCTACTTCCCCTCTCATTAGATATAACACTTTTCTACTGATTTAACCCAATTCAGGAACTTCAGCTGTAACTTTTTTGCTGTTAACTCTTAAATCTGTGACCCTCACCTCTTGTAAGAACTTCAGATACATGATTCCAAATGCAGAATTCACATTTTCACCTGTATATCCCACTTGTCCTTTCGACATATATCCTTAAACTAGTCTTCCTGAATTTCCTTTTTCTTATTAATAGTAAAACTTCTCTCCCAGTTACTCAGATTTGAGTACTTCAGCCACCCTGAACACCTTTCACTCACATGCAATCAATTTCCAAGTTTTCTTGATTCTATTTCCTCAGTGTTTCTTGCATCTGTCCTTTTCTTTCTGTTTCCACTGCCAACACTCTTGTTAACGTTTTCATTATTTTTCATCCTGGGCCACTCTAATAGCCTTCTAATTGGTCTCTCAACATTTATCCCTTTTCACTCCATTGCATGCTACACACACTGCTGGACAAATCTCCCTTAAGGCAACTCTGATCAAGTCACCACCATGCTCAAAAACTTTCAACGTCTTCCCATTGCCAGTCAACCAAGTACTAACTCCCTAAGTGGCGTGCAATGTCTTCTAAGATTTTTTCAAACTTCATCTGATATGATTTCTCTACATTAAACCTATGCTTTAATAAACTTGGATTACTGGCTTTTTGTGTGTGTGTATGTGCTTTAAGTGAAAGTTTACAATTCAAGTCAGTTTCTCATACAAAAACTTATACACACATTGTTATGTGACCATGGTTGCTCTCCCTGCAATGTGACAGCACATTGCTTCTTTCTGCCTTGTATTTCCCGTGTCCATTCAACTAGCTCCTGTTCCCCTCTGCCTTCTCATCTCGCCTCCAGACAGGAGCTGACCGCATAGTCTCATGTGTCTACTTGAGCTAAGAAATGCACTGCTCACCAGCATCATTTTATGTCTTATAGTCCAGTCTAATCTTTGAAGAGTTGGCTTTGAGAATGGCTTTAGTTTTAGGCTAACAGAGAATCCAGGGGCCATAACCTCTGGGGTCCGTCTAGTCTCAGTCAGGCCATTAAGTCTGGTCTTTTTACTAGAATTTGAGGTCTGCATCCCACTTTTCTCCTGCTTCATTAGAGGTTCTCTGTTGTGTTCCCTGTCAGGCCAGTCATTGTCGGTAGCCTGGTACCATCTAGTTCTTCCGTCCTCAAGCTGATGGAGTCTCTGGCTTATACGGCCCTTTCTGTCTCTGGGGCTCATATTTTCCTTGTGTCTTTGGTGTTCTTCATTCTCCTTTGCTCTAGGTGGGTTGAGACCAATTGATGTATCTTAGATGGCCCCTTGCTAACTTTTAAGACCCCAGGTGCCACTCGCCAAAGTGGGATGCATAACGTTTTCTTAATACACACTGTTATGCTAATTGACCTAGATGTCCCCTGAAACCATCATCCCCAGACCCCTGCCCCTGCTACTCTGTCCTTGAAATGTTTGGTTGTATTCAGGAAACTTCTTAGCTTTTGGTTTAGTCCAATTGTGCTGACTTCCCCTGTATTGTGTGTTGTCCCTCCCTTCACCTGGAATAATTCTTGTCTACTATCTAATTAGTGAATACCCCTCTCCCTCCCTCATCACCCTCATAACCATCAAAGAATGTTTTCTTCTGTGTTTCAACCTTTTCCTAAGTTCTTATAATAGTGGTCTCATACCATATTTGTCTTTTTGTGACTGACTAATTTCACTCAACATAATGCCTTCCAGATTCCTCCATGTTGTTAGATGTTTTGAGGATTCATCATTGATCTTTATCAATGCATGGTATTCCATTGTGTGAGTATACCATAGTTTATGTATCCATTCATCCGTTGATGGGTACCTTGGTTGCTTCCATCTTTTTGCTATTGTAAACAGTGCTACCATGAACATGGGTGTGCATATATCTGTTCATGTAAAGGCTCTTACTTCTCTAGGATATATTACAAGGAATGGGATTGCTGGATCGTATGGTAGTTCTTTTTCTAGCTTTTTAAGGAAGTGCCAAATCGATTTCCAAAGTGGTTGTATTATTTTACATTCCCACCAGCAGTGTATAAGTGTTCCAGTCTCTCCTCAACTGCTCCAACATTTATTATTATGTGTTTTTTTTTTTTTTTGATTAATGCCAGCCTTCTTGGGACAAGATGGTATCTCATTGTAGTTTTGATTTCCATTTCTCTAATGGCTAATGATCGTGATCATTTCTTTGTGTATCTGTTAGCTACCTGAATGTCTTCTTTGGTGAAGTACCTGTTCATATCCTTTGCCCATTTTTTAATTGGGTTATTTGTCTTTTGTTGTTGAGGTTTTGCAGTATCTTGTAAATTTTAGAGATTAGGCGCTGACCAGCAAATTTTTTTTTCCCAGTCTGTAGGTTGTCTTTTCACTCTTTTGGTGAAGTCTTTGGATGAGCATAAATGTTTGATTTTTAGGAGCTCCCAGTTATCTTTTTTTTTCAGTTATCTAGTTTCTCTTCTGGTGTTTGTGTATTGTTAGTAACATTTTGTATACTGTTTATGCTGTGTATTAGGGCTTCTAGCATTGTCTCTATTTTTTCTTCCATGATCTCTATCATTTTAGATTTTATATTTATGTCTTTGATACATTTTGACTTAGTTTTTGTGCATGGCGTGAGGTACACTTCTTGTTTCATTTTTTTGCAGATGGATATCCAGTTATGCCAGCATAAAGAGACCATCTTGTCCTCACTTAAATGGACGCTGGGCCTTTGTCAAATATAAGATGCTTAGGTTACTGGCTTTTTGAAAATGACCTATCCTACCTGGTTACTTGCCTTTGATCCTGCTGTACTTTTTTAATTTGGCCTGCCCTTCTCTCCCTTTCCCCATATAAAAATTATAGTCATCCTTCAAGTTTCAGCTTAAATTGACTTCTCCCAGAAAGTGCTTGTACCTGCCTTGTTAAGCAATTTTAAAGTACTAAAATTGTAATTCTAAAAGAATTATTTAGGAAGCAACGTAGACCTGACCAAAGCGCAGAAGTAATCTCTGGGGACAGCATAGTGCAATCTCTACGTGAATAAACATTTAGAACAAAGGATAAACTTAACCATAATGGGCTACTCCAGATATGACCCTACTTGACAGGAATTCAATCTGCTCCTCTTTTTAAGTCTATGGTAGATATAAAACAATCTTTTGCCCTTGTGACTCTAGACTGGGGCATAATTAATCCTAGGGTCATCACTTAAGAAACATTAAATCAAGTGGCCATCTATGGGCTGGGCA
The DNA here is from genome assembly GCF_030014295.1 of Loxodonta africana. Taxonomy (NCBI): domain Eukaryota; kingdom Metazoa; phylum Chordata; class Mammalia; order Proboscidea; family Elephantidae; genus Loxodonta; species Loxodonta africana. Next base: position 118,394,432 of record NC_087369.1, on the reverse strand, counting down.
TTTTCTAATCCCTGCCTATCAATACATCTTTGAATTTCAATTGCATTTGGGCCTTAGTTATGATATGGAACATTTTTCTCTACTTTGCAGTACACATAATTTGTGTATTTCCCTTATTTTTCCCTCCTGGCCTGTAAGATCTTTGACAGAAAAGGCTGGCTCAGTAGTGGCATCCCTAGAATTTCTATATAAGAAGAAATTATGGGGGCAAGCTAGGCAGAAGGAATGAGATGGGGGTGGGGATCTAAGCTAGGAAGCGTCATTTGCACATCAATGTACACTATTTTACTTACATTACATAAATTTGTGACGACTTGGAGGGTGCTGGTGGCAGACATAAAAAAAGGCCACTTAACACCTGAATTGTACCTTAGCCCTTATTTAGCTTTACAGACTTTGCAGCAGATATATCATTGCCTACAACTCTGTACCTAGGCCTGCTCAGATACTGTTATCTACACTATGCATCCACATGGAAACCCTTGTGGCGTAGTGGTTCAGTGCTACAGCTACTAACCAAAAGTTCAGCAGTTTGAATCCACCAGATGCTCCTTGGAAACTCTATGAGGCAGTTCTACTCTGCCCTGTAGGGTCGCTATGAGTTGGAATTGACTCGACGGCAATGGGTTTGGTTTAGTTTTTTTGTTTCCACGTGGAAACCACTAATCTTTCCTTTCTCTGTCTTCCTTTTTCTGTTCCTTTGTTTCTTCCTTTTTTGCTCCCTCTGTTCTTCCTTCCTTCCTTCCTTCCTTCCTTCCTTCCTTCCTTCCTTCCTTCCTTCCTTCCTTCCTTCCTTCCTTCCTTCCTTCCTTCCTTCCTTCCTTCCTTCCTTCCTTCCTTCCTTCCTTCCTTCCTTCCTTCCTTCCTTTATCCTTTCCTTCTTTCCCTGTCATAAACAAAATGGAATCTTTTAGATTTTCATGCAAACTGTGGTGTAGTGGCTTGGGGATCAGACAGATCTAAGTTGGAGTTCCAGATCTGTCACTAGCTGTAAACTTGTAAACAAATGACTTGAACTCTCAGCTATCCATTGTCTTTAACTAAAGCTTTTGTAATAATATCTCTGCTTTAAAATGTAGAGTGGAGAAGGAGTAATGGCCTGCCAAGAAAAATAAGGCACTGAAGTACAAATTAAGTTTATTTTTCCATTTTGTGTAGTGCGGATCCTTTTAAAACAATTTTTTGATATTTATATATGTGGATGAGATTGATTAAACCAGAAGTACACTCAGAATAGGAATAGTATCTGTATCTTTGTTATAGTTTATGTACTTTTGTAATTTCCAAAAAATATTCTTTATTCTTGAACAAATTATGAACCTTGTGCAATGAAACAGTAAAAATATTCATTTCACTTATGTTAATATTTCCAGAGAACCTCAGCACTTTCTGCTTGTTATTCTGGTAATGTAGATGGTAATGTAGACATTGTTCTTGCTATCATTACATCAGCTGTGAAACTACAGAATTTTACCATCCTAATGGGACTTAATAAAGATTTAAGGAAATAATTTTGCTGTCATTTGGACATCCTATTATCATCTACTCAAAATTTGGTACTAGAATAATGTTTTGTTTTTATTCATTTCCTTTTGGAGGAAATATTAAATTTAGAACAGGTTTTCTAATAAAATGATGATTGTTTAATTATTTATTTATTTATTTTAGCAGACTGTCTACATTTTACGTGCTGCTTGGGATAAATTTAAGTAGCAAGTTACTACCTATAAAATGCTATATGATGAAAATGTTTTCTTCAATCAGCTTCCGTTGTTTCATTTATTTACTCTGTGTGTGTGTGTGTTTCTTAAATAATAAGGAAATAAATTGGTTCATATAACTAGAAGTCCAAAGGCAGAGCAGTCTTCAAGGTTCACATAATCCAGAAGCTCAGGCTCCACTTATCTGTGATTCCCTTATCTCTGTTCGCCTCTGACTGGTGTTGGCATTATTCTTAGGTTGATACTGAAATGGCTATAGTAGTTTTGGGCCTCCTATCCAGTCAAGATAATGTTCAGAAGGAAAGAGATATGTAGAGTTTTTTTGTTTTGTTTTGGTTTGTTTCTTTTAAAGAGATTTTAGCTGAAATAGGTTTCTCATGACTTGAGACAAAAGTAGTAAGCTGGTTTTGGTTAATCAAATTCACAAAATAATTTATGTAGGACTTTGGCATTTTTGATTGGCTCCATACATGGGGAATCCATGACCCCCTTTAGTTTTCTGTTCAATATATTTTAATGTAAACAGTGTCCTTTTTATATGTAAACATTATCTTGATGCTCTTTAAGATTACATTTTCATCATCTGTTTTTTTTGACAAAGCCTCAGTGTTCTTGTAATAAATAAAATATCTCCAAAGAAAATGTGATTGTGTGTATGTGATGCTGAGCAGTTGATTAAAAATTGGGAAGAAAACATTAGAAGTCAGTATTAGTTACCTAGGGCTGGCATAACAGAAAAACCACAAGTGGATTGCTTTATCAAACAGAAGTTTATTCGTTCTCTGTTTAGGAGGCTAGAAGTCTGAATTCAGAGCACCAGCTCCAGGGGAAGGCTTTCCCTCTCTGTCAGCTCTAGAGGAAGGCCTTTGTCATCAATCTTCCCCTGGGTCTAGGAGCTTCTCAGTGTAAGAACCTCAGGTCCGAAAGGACGTGCTCTGCTCCCTGCACTGGTTTCTTGGTGGTATGAAGTCCTCATGCCTCTCTGCTCACTTCTCTCTTGTATATTTCAGAAGAGATTGGCTCAAGACACAGTGCAATCTTGTAGACTGACTCCTGCCTCATTAACATAACTGCATCTAATTCTGCCTCGTTAACATTATAAAACACCAAGAAAACCAAACCCAGTGCAGTTGTGTTGATTCCGACTCATAGCGACACTATGGGATAGAGTAGAACTGCCCCCATGGAGTTTCCAAGGAGCACCTGGCAGATTCTTACTCCTGACCCTTTGGTTAGCAGCCGTAGCACTTAACCACTACGCCACCAGGGTTTCCGTTAACATTATAGAGGTTAGGATTTATAGCACATAGGATAATCACATCAGAGTACACAATGGTGGGCAACCACACAATACTGGGAATTATGGCTTAGCCCAGTTGAAACACATTTTTGGGGGACACAGTTCAATCCATAACAAAGACATATGTTTGATACCATGTAAACTGATTATTTTCAGTATTTAGTTTTCTTTTTTTTGAAAAGGGTATGATTCCCTTTGCAGCTCTTCTCTTCTCAGCTTCCCTGCATTTATCTAGGCAGCCAGGTTTTGTGTAGAGCAGTCGGCATACATGCTAGAATCTTTATTCTGCCACTTACTACTGATGTGACAATAAATAAATTACTTAAATTTTCTGAGCCTAAGTTTCCAGACCTATAAAATGGACACAATTCTTTTTTTTTTAATTTTGGTAAAACATATATAAAAATCTTTTCACAATTTAGCCATTTTTGCATATATAATTCAGTGGCATTATGTTCGTTATGTTGTGCGATCGTTACTACTATCCTTTTCCAAATTATTTCACCACCATTAATAGTAATTATTTCATAGTTTTATTGTTATACATGAAATGTTAGTTTTCTTCCCTTTGTCATTCACATTTTTCATTGGTCTTTCCATTTTTTCCCGACTAAGCCTTACAAATTATACTGGTGACTCTCAGTAATATCTGCTAGCAACATAAGTACCCAATAATGTGTGTCACCAGCTTTTCAAAGCTATCCTAAACTATTCTTTTTTCTATTTCTGTTTGAATTCTCAACCTCCCATTATGAGTCAATGCATCAAGCAGGTCCTTTAAATAGGAAGTTGGCAGTTTTCTCATTTTCTTTTCATTTGCTTTATATACTTGAAAAATACGCTCTTCTTAGCTATTTGACTGATACAAAATGCATCTCCCTATCAATTTAAATTTCCAGTTTTTCTCAATGCAATTTTTGAGGCCTCCTGCTTCATGACTTAGGCTAATTTTTACTTCCCCACTCTTATTTACCTTCCAGGTCTTTGATGAAACAAGGTATCAACATAGCATTTTGTTTTTTTACTGTGGAAATAAAAATTCTTGCTGAAAAACTACACTAACTACTTTTACCCCAGCTTCATGCTAGGGTGAGCCAGAGAGACAAAACCAATAGATTGCGTTGATATATTATAGAACATATCCCTTCATTTAGAATTGATTCAACAAAATATTTGAAATTAATTTTCAACAGATAAAGCTAAAATTACAAATGTCAAGGTAACATTGATGTTGAGGAATGCATAATTTTTTAACGACTGAAAGTGGTAGATTGCAGATCACTTTAGGAATTTTATAATGAACCTTCACTGTATTTATTTTGGAAGAATATTATTAGCATAGCAATTTTGTAAGATTAATATTCTGCTAAATTGTCTCAAAGGTTTCAGATAACTCTCCTAATTTTATGGGAGATTGTTACCAAAATTACATCTCTTATGAAAAACACATATTAATGCACCAGACAAGATAAATACATTTTAATAAATAAGCATTATGTTACAAAGGAGTTATATCTTATTTGAACATGATATAATGAGTAATGGAGCATTTCAACTTGATACAATGAGTAATGAAACCTTTCAACAACACTGGTGCTTCACTGCCATTAAAATATACTGAAATTTTAAAAGAGAGACATTAAAAGCATCACAGACACCCATTCAGAGTCTACAAGAATGAAGCCTGAATTATTTTCCATGCTCTGGCAGAGCAAGAGACAGAAGCTGCTTGCACAAGTTGTTCAGTAGAATCCTAAAAGTAGCAGAGAGTCTGAATAATTTATTTTCTCTGTAGTTGCCCAATACTATATCACAAAATGGTATACCTGATGAAACTAACCCACTGTAACTTGACATCTTAATGGTCTGGTGTTAATTTTGACTAGACTTTGTAACATCATTTATTTTTCATTATCTCTGTAGATTTGCACTGTCTTTGTAAGATTGTTAACTACTGAATGTAAAATTGGAGTTATAAACCATGAATAAAAATGGGAAAAGTAACTTAACCGTAAAATAACAGTACATCATTCCCCCTTCAATAATCGGATCAACTAAAGGCAACTTTTTGTTTGCTGTAATCAAAGTTCTGATTTTTCATAAGGACATCACCCCCCTCCCACTTTCAAGAATTATTTCGAATCTCTTCCAGCTTTTTCTATATGGATTTTTAACTGTTACCCTTTCTCTTAACATATATGTGATAGCTAATTCAATGTTGCTGATAGGTGTGCTTTTGTGCTAGATAATGTTCGGTGGGAAATTTACAGTGCTAGCAATAATACCATCCGATTTCTTTTTGAATCACCATCTTGAATCAGAGTTGAGCAAAATATATGACCTTTCCATGTCAGTAGGTTCAATGAAAGTAAAATATGTCTGAAGATAGAAAATGCTAATTGCCTAGTTCTTTCTTTTCTCTAACTTTCTCAAGATTCAATGAAAGGATAGTTGAGCTTTTAGAGTTGATAACATTTTAACTGGGAGAATTCTTCAGAAGAATTCATTCCAAATGAAGGTTGGTTATTGAAAACTAGCTGCTTTGGCACTGCAAAGACTTTTATCCCCCAACTAGGAAAGTTTCATCTCTGGAATTTCACCATCAATCTAATTGTATTCATTTTGCAGTTGCCAATTCAACTCAATGATTTCATCTGTCACTTGGAACCTGTCAACTTGCATAGATGTAACATTCAACATCCAAACTGGAGGTCACTAAATTGTGCAGATGGAAACTATGACTTTAACAGCACTGATGCAAATGTGGTAGTTGTCAAAAAATAGACTAAGATTTCCTCACAGGATTAAAATATGAATGTAAGGTTAGAGAGCATAGTCACCAACCAAAATTCAGAAGGATAGTCATCTTGGAGAGCCCTTACACGGGTAGTTGTTTTTAATGCCGTTGCTTTTAACTGGTAGGTTTTTGCTCTTTCTCATGTCTCTCGGCTTCCTAACTTTACTTTTTACATATTTTTCAGTCTTACTACATAATGATACCTCTATACTTACTAACGATTCTGTAACAATGACCCTCACAAGTATTTTCAAATTTATTTTTTACTGTTATTTTCCAATACCAAAGTGGCTTATACAAATCACTCATTATGAGACACATCAGTAATGACTAGTTTTTAGTACAGTCAATGTTGTTGTTGTTGTTGTTAGGTGCCATCGAGTTGGTTCTGACTCATAACAACCCCACAGGACAGAGTACAACTGCCCCATAGGGTTTCCAAGGAGCAGCTGGTGGATTTGAACTGCTGACCTTTTGACTAGGAGCCGAGCTCTTAACCACTATCCCACCAGCCCTCCTAGTATGGTCAATAGTACATTCAAATACCAATCTCACACACTATCTTCAACCTATTGTTTGTATCAATGCCATTTTTCATAAAGAAGATATTTGCCACAGCCTTACTAATAAGCATTGAAAATTCTTAATTTTTATGTAAATGTAGCTTTTCTATTCGTATGGAAATGACTTTTTACAAGAGCTGTTCAATTTCAAGTAACTTTGTTTTGAGTAAATAAGCCTGGCTTATGGACCGCTTTCAAATTTTACTCAGAAGTTCAAAAATAACATCTTGAAAATAATGCCTCTTGAATGTGTTTCACTATCAACCCAGGTTTAAATAAGACTATTTTTTTTTTTTTTTAGTGAATGACAAAGAGGAAATTTAGTTCCACGTTAGCACCTTTGGTGACGATCCCATCAATTATTCTTACCATTTTACCATATTACTCCATCCTAAACCTGACTGGAATTTGCTCTCCAGTGCCAAATTATTTGTTGACTCATCTTTCCCTAGGCTTATTCAGGCATTAGATAGGAAAATACCTGTGTGATAAAAGTGTATTCATTTTGTTTTCCCAAAGTTTTTTTTTTTTTCCCCTCTCTTGTCTGACAGAGAATTATCAACACCATTTTGACTAAGCAAACATCAGTGCCATCCATGGATCTTGAGTGGGCACAACTTCAGAGCCACACGAGGGCCAGTAGCCATGATCATAATCATTAGGCTACAATGCAAACCACTGGGGAATTCAATAGGAAATTATGTTTTCCGTGCTATGAATCTTATGGAATTAATTTTGTTAAACCAATAGTCAAATGAGTGGGATAATAAAAAAAAAAAAATCATGTAAATATTCACTTCTTGTAAAATGTGAATTTAAATGGTTGACTTGGGGTAAGCAAGAGTTTGATGAATGATGTTCAACTGTAGACTTCAGTTTAAAGGAAGACATAAAAAAAATTAACTGCATTTGCACCATGTGTTGCAGTCATTTTCTTCTGCAGTAAGTTGGTGGTTATAGACTTTAGGAAAATGTAAGGACTAACACTTTTTAAACTGCGGTTGGACTTTAAAATTAATATCAAAAAATGTTATATCATGGTGAAAAGTATTCTTGTGAGTGAAGCAACTAATGTCACTTTAAGACTTGCAACTCTCTGCACATTTCATGCAAATAAATTTTAATTTTTCAATAAGGAGTCAACTATGTAAACTGATGCTGAAGCACATTAATTGACCTAATTAGATATAAAACCTGGTGACTAAAGTCACCAAGAGTATATGATCTCATGCCCTAGGTAACACATTCAGTGTTTTTATTATTATTGTATGATAATTCCCTCAGCTTTTTGTGTAAGGAACTCTCTCTGGACTAAGTAATTGGTAGTTTCTCATGCATGTTTTAATAGTCTTCAGAAAAAAGGTTTCTGAAGAAATGCCATCTAGTATGGAATACTATTTGAACTGCATTTATTTCTACAGCAGATTTCCCTAGTTGGCCAATTAATTACAAGGTATAAAGGTCTTTTTAAAGTCACTTGGAAAAAAAGGGAAGACAGTTATGGTTCATTGTTCCCATCTTGAATTAACTAATAATGCAAGCAGTGTATATCATAAATAGTGTTTCAATATTGTTAGGACAAAATATATGTAGACACTTCAAAACTGTCATTAAATGCAAGGTGTGAACTTTTATTTTTATTAGTTTCATGTTTAAAGAATAAAAAAAACTGTCTATATGGGGTCACTGTTTAAAAGGATATTTAAACCTGTACAACACCTACTAAAAATTGCAGTGATAAGTACTACAATATTTAGATTTAGGTAATTAAAGAAATACAGTTACAATGCAATAGAGGTTAAATTAATTTCCCCTTTTTTGTGTATGTTCTTGGAATATGATAATAAAATTTTGTGACAATTTTCAGAACCTAGATTTTATCAAACTAAATATATTTTTAAGATGAATCTTAAAAATGACAATTGTACATTTCCTAGTTAAACAAAAAACCTCTTGTGAAATTGATCACAGACAAGATATAGATTTTCTCTGAATCAAGATAAATTAATTTCAAACACTGTATCACTATGGCAGGATCTAAGCAATCCTGGGGTACGGACATTTTAGAATCCTATGAGTTCGGGCAACTGAATCCAGAGCTAAGTTCATTATGTCTATATGAAGCAGAGAAATTCCCAGGAGCACAGCAGGGGCAAAATGGTGGGAATTACAGGTCAGGACATTTTCTAGGTGTACTCACTATCAAAGAACCAACATAGAATCCATAACTTATAGTAGGCACTTGAGAAATATTCCATGAATGAATTCGTGAACAAACTACACACTCGTGTTAATCATGTACATTTGGCACACATCTATGTAATAAAAGATTCATGCAAGCTTAACTTTTTTTCTTTTTTATTTAAGCAGTTAGTGTATGCAACCATCTGGGTGGATTCACTTGCAAGCCACTGGTTATGAGAAATATTACTGTATTTTAGGTTGATATTTGCTTTTCCACGAGTATTTCACTTTCAAGAGCGACCAGCTAGGAAGTTTGTCTACTTATCAGAAAAGCACTTTTTGCAATTCAGAAATAACTCTAAACCCCCAAGTAGTATTTGAAATTCATAAAAAGTTTCCCTAGGGCTCCAGCTGATATTTGTACTGTCAAGAGGGCTGGACTCTATTTCTTTGGGCTCACTGCTGATAATACTGATATGGACCTCTCACTTCATTAGCTTTGATAAGGGCGTTATTTTCCCCACTGCTTGAGAGCTCTAGAGCAGTAGAAAATTCTGCCCTTATAAAAAAAGAATGAATTTCTCTTCTAATATGACCTTATCACATTGGAAAACATATTGATCACAAATGCACATTGTGAAGAAACTCAGTCATATCTTTAAAAACAGTTTTGATTAGTTTGGTGTATATCTGAAAAAAAAAAAGAAGGTTTGAAATAGCTGTAGGCAGTAGATGAAAGGAAACGACAGGGCTTTGCAGAAGATGATGAGTCTGGAAAAGCACCCTGCATATGATAAATAATACATGTCCCAGAGGCAATCCAGCATTATAATACCATTGCCGTCCAGTCAATTCCAACTCATAGCAACCATATAAAAACCAAAAAGAAAAAAAACCCATTGCCGTTGAGTGGACTCTGACTCATACAGACCTTAGAACTGTCCCATAGGGTTTCTAAGGGTTGGCTGGTGGATTCGAACTGCCAACCTTCTACTTAGCAGCTGAGCTCTTAACAACTGTGCCACCAGAACTCCAAGTGACTTGCTTAGGGACACACAAATAAAAGATTCTAAGTGCTTTTTATATCTTAATTAATTTAATCTTCACAATATAATTTATAGCTGCTATTATCATTTTTTTTATTATCATTAACCCCATATTACAGATGAGGAAACTAAGGCACAGAAAGTTTGAATAATTCACCCATGGTCAAACAGCTAGTAAGTAACAGAACCAGTATTTGAACTCAGACAGGAAGGCTCTAGTGGGTTTTTTTTTTTTTAAGTAAGTCACTTAAACTTTCTGACTCTCAGTTCCCTCATCAATTAAGTGGGATTAATAATGCCTACCACATTAAGTATTTATGGGTTAATGATGGTAAATAATAATAACCATTGATATTTATTGAGTATGTGGTTCATGATCTTTACTCTTAGAAAGTGGTTAAGAGAATTTTGTAGTCAGTTGGGAAAGTATTTTACATCTCTGTACCTCAGTTTCCTCATCTGTAAAACAGGAAGCACATTTGCACATCTTCAAAATAAAAATGGTAAAATCTATTTATTAGGATTGCAATGAAGATTTCATAAGGCCTGTCATACAGAATCGTTATTGTTGTTAATTGCTCTCAAGTCGATTCCAACCTTGACAACCCCATATGTGCAGAGTAGAACTGCTCCACAGGGTTATCACTGTTATGCTGGATTATTACTGACTGGAAAGGTGAAGAGACTGGAGAGTAACTATATGCTGTAAGAGTTAGCTTGAAAGAGAGACTCAAAGAAAGACATACGCTCCATGCTGTTGTGGCTTAAATAGCTCTGTTTAGATACTTAGGAGTTCAGCATTATCACAAATTGCTCAAATCCAAATTTACTGGGCATTTTTTTTTATAGCAACAAAGGAAACCCTGGGTGGTGTTTTTATAGCAACAAAGGAAACCCTGGTGGTGTAGTGGTTAGTGTTACGGCTGCTAACCAAGAGGTCGGCAGTTCAAATCCACCAGGTGCTCCTTGGAAACTCTATTGGGCAGCTCTACTCTGTCCTATACGGTTGCTATGAGTCAGAATTGACTCAACGGCAGTGGGTTATAGCAACAAAGGAGTCACAAACAATGGCCTGGGGACCAGTTAAGATAGTGGCATTGTAATCTTCAATGTATTTTTAGAAGACAGTAAAAGTTTGAAGCAGAAGTACGCAAGCCTTATTCTAAGCAATATACAATTTTAAAAAAAGTGTGTTTAGGAATAAAAATCATATTAACATGAAAGATCTTATTAAAAAAAAAGATCTTATTAGGGAGATGAAAATGTTCTAAAACTGATTTACGGTGATGGTTGTACCACTTGGTAAAGTTACTAAAAATCACTGAATTGTATATTTGAACTGGGTGAATTTTATGATATGTAAAATATACCTCAATAAAATTGTTAAAAAATATTAAAGGTAACATGCTGGAATTAAATCCTATTTCATTGTTGTTGTTAGGTGCCATTGAGTCAGTTCCAACTCAGTGACCATAAATACAGCAGGACAAAACAGTGCCTGATCTTGTGCTATCCTCAAAATTGTTATGCTTGAGCCCATTGTTGTAGCCACTGTGTCAATCCATCTCATTGAGGGTCTTCCTGTTTTTCCCTGACCCTCTACTTTGCCAAGCATGATGTCCTTCTCCAAGAACCGGTCCCTCCTGATCATTTGTCCAAAGTATGTGAGACGAAATCTTGCCATCCCTGCTTCTAAGGAGCTTTCTGGCTGCGCTTCTTCCAAGACAGATTTGTTCGTTCTTCTTGCAGTCTGTGGTATATTCAATATTCTTCACCAAAACCATAATTCAAAGGCATCAATTCTTTTTCAGTCTTCTTTGTTCATTGTCCGGCTTCCACATGCCTCAGAGGAGATTGTAAACACGATGGTTTGGGTCAGACACACCTTAGTCCTTAAAGTGACATCTTTGCTTTTCTAAAAAGCCTACTTTAGATAACTGAAATGTATTAAGCACTTAATATTTGCCAATCATTCTGCTAAAACTTTAGCTTAAATTGTCTAATTTTATACTCACAATACTCTATGTAGTTAGCATTATTGCCTCCATTTTACAAATGAGGAATCTGAAGTATGGAGAGCTTGAGTTACTTATCTTAAGTCATTTAATTGATAAGTGGTGACAAATCCCAGTCTTTCAGAAAGAGTGATACAGTGAAATGAACTTGAACTCTGGAGTCAATGTACATTTGTTTTTAATTCTACTGATAGTTTTATAATGAGAAAATATTTTGACATAAAGCTTCTGAGACTATGAGACACTGAATAACAATATCTGGCAATAGCTGATTGAGCAGTAAGATGGGTATTCTGGTCTATCATTATGAAAAAGTTTCAGAGGAAAGGGCAGTCAATTTAAGTTAGAGTATTGGGGAAAGATTTGTGGAGAAGAATGGAGAAACATAAGAAGACATTCTACTTGGAAGATACTATAAAGATGATGACACTGAAGCAAATGTTCCTATGATATGATTTAAATACCATGTCGTTACTGTGAGTATATACAGTCTGAAGCAGCTACACAAAATCATGTTAGAAAACAAAGTGACTGACTTTCACTTACTTGCTATTACTTATCAGTCCATATTCAGTTTAGATTGTTGAATCTTCTTCTTAGTTCTCCATTTGTTTCCTAATAATATTTAAATTTTTTATTATGGAAATTTCAAACAAATAATGGAAAGCATTGCACAATGAAATCTCATATACCCGTCTCTCAGAATCAACAATATTCAAGACTTTTACCTTAGCTGCTTTATCCACTTTTACTTTCTACATTTTAAAGATATAGTGATATTAGACTAAGATTATAATGTAATAGTTTTAATTATATTCTATATAGTCTTTATAGTCTCTACAGTTTGTATTTATCATACATCATAACACGTATTCTTAATAATAGAACTGGTCTCTTTCCATTTGAGAAGTATTTTAACCAAAATATGTCTCAAAGTCCAGATTCCCCTCATTTGGCACGTATTTTTCATGTGTTGGGGGAGCAACGTATCTCTTCACATTTCATCCACGTGTTTCTATAGTGTTAATCTGACTTCTTAACTCTCCTATGGAGTCCTGTCACCACATACTGTATAAACTTTACCCCTGTGTACAATCTTTAATTGTGACAGTCTGATAGTTCCCTGCCCCAAATCCATACTCCCTTTCTTTTATAAACACATAGCCACCAAGCTTGAGAATATATTGCCCAGTTTCCCACATGTAGCAATATGACTAAGTTTGGGTCAATGACATGTAAATTAAAGTAACGTATATTATACAACAGCTAAGTCATCTCCATTTGAAACTTATGTTGCTTTCTCTGGATTTCGTTTTTCATATGTTGGAATATGGACAAAGAAAGCACTCAGCCCTGATAATGCAGAGGAGGACGACACCCTAAAGGATGACTGAGGAGAAAGGTGAACAGACACTGGAATGACTTGGTGGAGCAGAGTTGAAAATCCAGTTGAGACTTAAAGACTGTTAATATGAGAGAGAAGTAAACTTCTATCGTATTTAAGCCACTTTATTTTGGGGGTCTTTTTGTTACAAAAGCTTAAAACATTTGCCCTACCTAATTACTACACTAGTGTAACATGCTGTAGTGGAGATATAATAAGGGCTTTGCATGTCAGTCGGAACTAGGAATTCCAGTTCTATCATCTGTTCTACATGTGACATTGGTAAGTTATTTAAATTATTAAATTGATTTTGTCTTGTGCAAAATTATAGTACCAGTACCAATTCATGGTGTTCTTGTGAGGATCCAATGAGAAAATGGAAGTATATTATCTTGCATGGTGCCTGAAATACAGTGCAGTGCTCAGTTAGTGTTCTTGCATAGCCCTTTAATAACACTCATAAAGAAAAATATTTTCTGATTTATTATTGAACAAATTTTTTCATTCAATATTTTCCCTAGTGATATCAACCCTACCTATTTATACAATTTAATTAAGCCCATCAACCTCCAGTGTTGTTGTACACCTTTTTTTTTTTCAATTTTAAAATGTGTTTTGACATACACGAAGTCATTTTAAGAATATAGGCAGTTGGTAAGAAAAATCATTTCATCAGGCTTTTGGATTTTTTACAGATCTACACTTCACGGCTATGATGGCTCAGTAAACAAACAAATACATTTCATGTCTTCTGGGATGAAATGGCTGGTCAGAGAGGCTTTTGTATTAATACATGGCTTGAATCATAAGTCCTCACTACATTCTGGCGTTGTAACAGAAAATGTGGCTAATCTTTCAAGTCTTTGCAAGATTTGATGATTATGATTTAGTGTCTAGACTCAAGTGGTGAAACTGACACAGGAACAAAGACTCATTAAAAATCACCTAGTTTAATGGCAGGGTCTAGAAAGAGGGATTGGAACAGGAGTTGTTGGACACCATAAACAATGTTTTGTTCACTAAGTTATTCAATCAAAGCTTAAGAAACACAGTCATGAGAATTATTATAATTGCATTATTTTCAAAAGATAAATAATTGTGAAATGATAGCGAAGAGCAAGAGATGGGTTGAAAATTATAACTGTGAAAATGGTAGCCAGAAATATACCTCAAAAATACAGTGCATTACATTTGGAATTTCTTATGTGAGCCTTAAAATAAAAAATTTGGGCTCCTCAAGCTCAGTTGAGTCACATAGTGATATGTTGGTGACAAAACACACCCTTGGACAATTTTCTCGTAGTTTACAGATATCTATTTTGGAAAAGGCACATGGGTTAATGATACACCAATATTCTTTGCTGCTAAAAAAAATGGGAAAGATTAATATTTCTGATGCTTGAAGCTCCTTTCTGATCAACTGACCAAGCACAGCAATAAGATGGAAGGCGACTGTTTCCTGTATCTTGCAATCAACAATGCTCACTACCTGTAAGAGATTTTCTTCCCCAGATACTTCAAAGAATTGCACTATGAGGTATTTTCTATCAAATAGGATTAACTTTATTCTAGATTGAACACTCTTGGTTTTCTCTGCCAAGGAGTGCAGCAGTTTGGTGTGTCATGCGTTACTGCTCAGCACAGACCGTCAAACTCATTTCATTTGTGACAAGAGCTGGAATTAAACCCTGTTCTCCAGAGATGAGATGCTCATGTATTAATCTGATCGGTGTTTCCTCCAGAGCCACCTGCATATTGCTACAGCAGCTTCTCTTTTTGTTGCTAAATCTACCTTATTATTTGTTTCAGAGCTAAAGAATTTTTTTTTATGTTTGTTCTTCAATAGAAAGATGTTCTATTGTCTTTGTTGTGCATGGTTCAGCCTTCTGTTGAGCTCTAGCAGGCACAAGCAAACCTCCTCATCACATCTCCCCTCTATATGACCTGCTACTCTGGATTTGGCCCCTTAACCTGTGATTTAGCAGCTACATGTAATGCTGCAAAAAAAAAACCATGAAGTTCCAGTATTCAAGATTCTTCCAACTGTTGCACCTGTGTCAAGGGGCTGCCATTTTTATATCACATCTGAGACTGCAAACCATTGCCTTTACATTTTGTTTCAGGGAAGACCAAACCATGTTGTCCTATATCCGGTAGGAAAGGAGTCCTTTATTATTGCCAATAAAAGATAAGGGATAAACGACCAAGTTCCACTTTTAAACTTATATTAATTTAAACCCAGTGTCGTCAATTTAGAACAGCATTAATATATGTGTTAAGTCTTTTCCTCTAGGACAGCACATGTATTAGTTATCTGCTGCTGCAATTTATGCACCAACCACTAATGCCAAAGATGAGGAAACTAAAAGTTTCTATCAACTTCTGCAGTCTGAAATTGATCAAACATGCAATCAAGATGCATTGATAATTACTGGTGATTGGAATATGAAAGTTGCAAACAAAGCAGGACTGTAGTTGGAAAATATAGCCTTGATGATAGAAATGATGCCAGAGATTGCATGATAGAATTTGGCAAGAACAATGACTTCTTCATTGCAAATACCTTTTATCAACAACATAGATGGTGAATATACATGTGGACCTCACTCGACGGAAAACACAGGATTCAAATTGACTACATCTGTGAAAAGAGAAGATGGAAGAAGCTCAATATCATCAGTCAGAACAAGACGAGGGGCCGACTGCGGAACAGACTGTCAATTGCTCATATTCAAGTTCAAGTTGGAGCTGAAGAAAATTAAAACGAGTCCACATAAACCAAAATATGACCTTTAGTATATCCAACCTGAATTTGGAGACCATGTCAAGAATAGGTTTGATGCACTGAACACTAATGACCAAAGAGCAGATGAGTTGTGAGAGGACATCAAGGACATCATACATGAAGAAAGCAAAAGGTCATTAAAAAGACAGGAAAGAAAGAAAATACCAAAATGGATGTCAGAAGAGACTCTGAAACTTGTTCTTGAATGTAGAGTAGCTAGAGCAAAAGGAAGAAATGATGAACTAAAAGAGTTAAACGGAAGATTTCAAAGGGCAGCTCAAGAAGACAAAGTATTATAATGAAATGCACAAAGGCCTGGAGTTAGAAAACCAAAAGGGAAGAACACACTCTGCATTGCTCAAGCTGACAGAACTGGAAAAAAAAAAAATCAAGTCTTGAGTTGCATTACTATAGGACCTTATTGCCAAAATATTGAATACCACTGGAAAAAAAGTAAGGAATACACAAAGTCACTGTACCAGAAAAAGAATTAGTTGTTATTCAACCATTTCAACAGATAACATATGAAGAATCGATGGTATTGAAGGAAGACATTCACTGAACACATTGGCAAAAAACAAGGCCCCAGTTATTGACAGAATACCATTTGAGGTGTTTCAATAAATGGGTGCAGTGCTGTGTTTACTTATCAAGGCAAAGAAATTTGGAAGACAGCTACCTGGCCAACTGACTGAAAGAGATCCATATTTGTGCCCATTCCAAAGAAAGGTGATACTACTGAATGCAGAAATTATTGAACAATATCATTAATGTCTCACACAATTGCTGAAGGTAATTCAAAAAACAGTTGCAGGAGTACATCTGCAGGGAATTGTCAGAAATTCAAGCCAGATTCAGAAGAGGAATTAGAATGAGGGATATCATTGCTAAAGTCAGATGGATCTTGGCTGAAAGCAGAGAATACCAGAGAGATGTTTACCTGTGTTACTGATTATGCAAAGGCTTTTGACTGTGTGGATCATAACGAATTATGGAAAATATTTTGAAGAATGGGAATTCCAGAACACTTAATTGTGCTTATGTGGAACCTGTATATAGAACAAAAGGCAGTAGTTCGAAAAGAAAAGGGGGTGCTGCTTGGTTTTAAAATCAGGTAAGGTGTGTGACACGTTTGTATCCTTTCACCATACTTATTCATTCTGTATGCTGAGCAAATACTCTGAGAATTTGAACTATATAAAAAAGAATGTGGCATCAGGAGAGGATGATGACTTTTTAACAATCTGTCATATGCAGATGACACAACCTTGCTTGCTGAAAGTGAAGAGGACTTGAAGGACTTACTGATGAAGATCAAAGACCATAGCTTTCAATATAGATTACATCTCAACATAAAAAAAAAAAAAAATCCTCACAACTGAACCAATAAAGAACATTATGATAAATGGAGAAAATATTGAACTTGTCAAGGGTATCATTTTCCTTTGATCCACAATCAACTTCCATAGAAGCAGTAGTCAAGAAATCAAATGAAGTATAACCCTCCCCCCCCAAAAAAAATGTCCATTTCATGATGAACTGTTTGCCCACTTTTACTTTACAAAGGCATAGTTGAACAGTTGGGACAATGGTTGCATGGCCCTCAAAGCTTAATATTTTTACCAGTATAGGGTCTTGGAATTGACTCGATGGCAACGGGTCGGTCTGGTTGGTCAGTCGTTTACAGAAAAAGTTTTTTGACCCCTGTTCTTGAAAGATTGTTTTTTCTAGGTTTACAATTCTAGGAAAACTTAAAATCTTGAAGATATTAATTCTTTTCAAGCTGATTAATAGGATCAATACAAAGCAATTAAAATTCCACAGATAATTTTTGGGGAACTTTATGACTAATTCTGAAATTTATATGAAAGCAAACACCCAGAAATAGTCAAGAGAGACTGTAAGGAGAATAAAAAAAATAAGATGGGTTAAATTGCCCTACTGGATATCAAGATTTATTATAATAACATGGAAATTCTGACAATAAGCTTTTGGCTCAAAAATAGTGTAAATTGTAATCGTTGTTATGGTGATGATTATCAGCAGTAGTAGTAATAGTAACTGTAGTACACCTAACACTTAAATAGCACTAACTGTATCCAGGCACTGTTCTAAGTTCTAGAGTCACACTACCAGGACTTCGAACCTGTTTGACCCAGTACTGAGAATCTGTACTTCTAACAAGTTCCCTGCTGAGGATTTGCAAGTTCCCAGTAAATTAAACATAAGAATCACCCGGGAATCTTGTTGAGCTGTAGATTCTAATTCAGTATATCTGGGGTAGAAATGCTAATTCTCGGCAGGGAACTTGTTAAAAGCCTGCTAGCAGCCATCTATGATAACATCTACTGGTCCCATCCTGGCTGGAGCAAAGGAGAATGAAGACCAAAGACATAAGGAAAAGATTAGTTGACAGTGCTAATGGACCACAGGTACTACAAGCTCCACCAGACTGAGTCCAGAACAACTAGATGGTGCCCAGTTATGACCACTGACTGCTCTGGTAGGGATCACAATAGAAGGTCCTGGACAGAGCAGGAGAAAAACTCAAACTGACAAAAAAAAAAAATAATAAGACCAGCCTCGCCGATCTGACAGACACTAGAGAAAACCCCAGAGTATGGCCCCTGGACACCTTTTTAATTCAGTACTGAAGTCACTCTTGAGGTTCAGCCAAAGATTAGGTAGGTCTATAGGGCCAACAATAACACACATGAGGGACATGCTTCATAGTTCAATCATGTATACAAGACTAATGGACACACCAGCCCAAAAGCAAAGACTAGAAGGCAGGAAGGCACAGGAAAACTGTAGGAATAGAAATAGGGAACCTGGGGTGGAGAAGCGGAGAGTGTTGACACATCACAGGTGTGACAACCAATGTCAGAAAACAATTTGTATATTAACTGTTTAATGATGAGTTGATTTTCTTTGTAAACTTTCACTTAACTCATAATAAAAAAAGAAAGAAATGCAAATTCTTAGCATTTAGGACTAACTCATTTAATTCCCATAACAACATGATGAGGATAGTATTCTCTTTCTCCATTTTATAGAAATGGAAGACATTGCGAAGAATGAGAATTCCAGAACACTTAATTGTGCTCATGAGGAACATGTACATAGATCATGAGGCAGTTGTTTGGACAGAACAAAGAGATACTGTGTGGTTTAAAGTCAAGAAAGGTGTGCTTCAGCATTGTATCCTTTCACCATACCTATTCAATCTGTACTTTGAGCAAATAATCCTAGAAGCCTGACTATATGAAGAAGAACAGGACATCAAGATTGGAGGAGGACTCATTAACAACCTACATTATACAGATGACACAACCTTGCCTGCTGAAAGTGAAGAGGACTTGAAGCACTTACTGATGAAGATCAAAGACTGCAGCCTTCAGTATTGATTACGCCTCAACATAAAGAAAACAAAAATCCCCACAACTGGACCCACAAGCCACATCATGATAAATGGAGAAAAGATTGAACTGGTCAAGGATTTCATTTTACTTGAATCCACAATCAACACCCTTGAAGCAGCAGTCAAAAAATCAAATGACATTGGGTAAATCTGCTGCAAAAGACTTTTTTAAAGTGTTGAAAAGCAAAGATGTCACCTTGAAGACTAAGGTGTGCCTGACCCAAGCCATGGTATTTTCAGTTGCATCATATGCATGGGAAAGCTGGACAATGAATAAAGAAGACCAAAAAAGAATTGAAGCCTTTGAATTGTGGTGTTGGCAAAGAATGTTGAATATACCATGGACTGCCAAAAGAATGAAGAAATCTACCTTGGAAGAAGTACAACTGGAATGCTCCTTAGAAGCAAGGATGGCGAGACTGTGTCTTACATACTTTGGACATGCTGTCAGGAAGGGTCAGTCCCTGGAGAAGGACATCGTTCTTGGTAAAGTAGTGGGTCAGTGAAAAAGAGGAAGACCCTCAACGAGATAGACTGACACAGTGGGTGCAACAATGGGCTCAAGCATAACAAATGTGAGCATGGTGCAGGACCAGGCAGTGTTTCATCCTGTGGTACATAGGGTCGCTATGAGTTGGTCGACGGCACCTAACAACAACATATATACAATGCATGTGTTTTCATATATGTAGACATCCTTGTATGTACATAGGAAAATGGCTAAAGGATACACATTAAAATGTGTTTGCTATTCATTTTTTAAGAGTGTGAATGAGGGGAAAGGAGAACGTATTTTACTTTTAGCTGTATTTCATTATTATTTTTTTAAACCGTGTGCTATTTTGTAAAAAAGCACTTTCTTAAAATTAAAATTAGACATGAAAAGTAAATTCAGGCACTATCCATTTTGCAATAAGGAAGCTCCCCACAGTGTGTTGTCTGGCAATGGAATTTTTGGCTATGATTTGGTGAGGAGAAACTCTATCAGAGAGAGTCCTTTTGTACAGAAAGATAGCTGTCAACTAATGTCACCTACCTCAGAGATTGTCTGGATATCAGTAATAAACGAAAATGCATTATTTTCTTCATGAGCTCACGGTCCTGCAGGACTCCTTTAAGTTTTTTTTTCTCATTTCTTGACGGTATTCTTTTTTTCGTTCTCTTATACCTATTCCATCAAAAGAAGGACAGTTGAAGCCCTGTAAGTGTAGTCTTGTTGTTAGCAGCCATAAAGTTGGCCCCCAATTATGGCAACCTCCTACACACTGGAATGAAATATGGTCCCATCATAGATCACCAGGCCTTTCTTCCTAATCCATCTTAGTCTGGAAGCTCTGCTGAAACCTGTTCAGCGTCATAGCAACACACAAGACTCCACTGATGGATGGTGGCTGCATATGAGGCGCGTTGGCCGAGAATCCCATGTGAGAATTCTACCACTGAAGTACCAATGCCCCAAGGTATGTAGTCTTACCAGTATTTTAAAAGCAAGTGCATGTTTTGAACTGCTGCATATGCTCTTGTTTACCAGGGCAACTCTCTTCTCTTCCTCACAGTCTTTGTACTAAACCTTGTATTGATAGGCACATAGAATATTAGCGTCTGAACCCAGAAACAACGTTAAGAGATGAGATTTTATATTTACATAGGCCTTTTTCATGATTTTTTTCAGTCCAATGACATTTTCCCTCTAAGATCGTTTGTCATAAAGGCTGGCATTTCCCTCCCCCCACCAATGGTGCTAGTGGGCATTTCATTCGGTTATTGCATACACAGAGGGAAGGTAGAACTAAGGCAGCACCATGCTGATTTTTCTGACTGCTATACTTCTTGTCCATTATAAACCAAAAGCTTTTTTCTCAAGCCTTTCTTCTCTCCCACCCCCCATCAGCCCTTTAAAATGGCCCTTTGCCTTGTAAAGTATAAAAGATTAAGAAAAACATTCCTGCTGTGAATCAAAGCCCCAAAATGTCCACTTTCTTTTTTTTAAAAAACAGTGTATTACGGAGTTGGAAGAATCACCACAATAGCAGTATATGCTGAAGAGTATAAAACATCTCGAGCTGAGAGCATGGCAAAGGTTTTAAGTCTGCTCTTAGAAAACTGAGCCAAAAAAATATATCTGCGTTCACCAAGTTGGGAATTTCAAACCAGAAAAGTGAAGAAAATGGTAATATTTGTAAATAGTTTGTGATTTAAGAAGACAAAAGCTTTGAAGTGCAATACAGAGTTTAAACAAGACCTGAAGGAAAATGGAAATTAAGCATGGAATTAGTAATTGGGTGAATAAATAGGCCTCACAAAGAAACTTAAACAGGAGTTGATGAGACATTCTGCTGTAGGGCAGAACAGGCATGTTGCTTAGACTTCCTCTGACACATTTCCTAAAATGTCCTCACTAACATGTTTTAATACGCCCTGGGCTCCTTTCCTGCTTCCTCCTCCTTTTTTTATTTTTCTTTTCTCCTCCTCTCCACATCACTACCTCTTCTGTTTTTTAAATTATTTACATACTAAAAATTCACTTTTTCTCTTTCAGTTAGCCAAAGTAATTCCACGGTTGGTATTGTCAACTACCTGGAAGGTCTTTTTGGTCCTGACTTCCCATATTTGGCTTCCCTTTGCCTCTCATTATCTTTCTTAGGTTGGGTGTTCTACTTTCTCCTTTCCCTTTTCTGTTGATGTCTTCCTGGGGCTACAAGGTAGTGTGAAAAATGAATCTTTTTTATTTCAAAATTATATCTTTGACTTAGAATAATAGGGCTGTCTTGAGAGGAAAGAAAAGAAAAAAAAAGTAGCTACATGGTTGGTTGATAAGCTTTAGCCAACCAGGGCCAGAGGACAGGCTGTCTAGCTATGCAAACTACTGCCAGTAGGAGTTTGGACAAAATGTTTTGGCTGCCGTCCTACAGCAGCACCAGGCTGTGTTATCTTCTGTGCCAGGCTTCTATGATTAGGACCACGGGAGGCTGTCACTTTGAGGTACGTGCAGAACAAAGCATAATATGATTTTTAAAATTGATATGTGAGAGGTATATCTTTTTTAGTATTAGCTTCTACAGTGTGGAAACGCATTTCCATTAAAGATCACTTTTTGTCAAGATAAAAGCAAAAATAAAATCTCAGAAAGCAGTTTCAAATTTAAATGATTATTGGCCAGAATATTTTCATTCTCTGAGAAGCCTGTTTCTTAACAGGTTAAAGTGTCTGATTCATCTATGATTGCTTGAGAATTGTCATTGGAAGGCATCAAACCTCCTACAGTGTTAGCTCCTAGACTAATGGCATTCAATAACCGCTTAATTATGAACTATTTGTCAATATGGTAGTTGAATTTTTCCCTATTTTGTCACTTAGCCATTTCCAAAGTAAAAATTCTGTGGGTTCATAAATATTAGAATCTTTGTTGGGAATAGTGCTAGCTGTTATAATTCACAAAGTAGATTCATGCCACTTGATAGAGAACAGCAATTATTTCTCAGAGAACTAAGGCTTATATTCTTAAGCCAATTTGCTTCTATTAGAAAGGAACAACATTGTAAACATGCAAGCCAATGAGGTATTTAAACTGTAAGAGAATTCTAATCTCAGCATGGCAGTGTAAATCTATGCTCTGTGGAGTCTTCCAGTCTGGGAAACCAGCTGGGCAAGATTAAAACTTTTAAACTTGGCCCCTGTGAACTTGGTTCCTTGTAACTGAATAAGGAAAAACATGGTCTTCCTTATGATGGATTTAACTAAGGCCATGTCTACATGATTCCAAAACCATAGGCTAGGTTACTCAGTTGAATCAAACATCTACTAAACACAGTGGTTAAAAAAAAAAATAGAAAAAAAAGATGCTTTTTTTTTTGTAGCCCAAAAAATATTTGACAGATTTTTTTTTTTCTTTTTACCAGTTGAACTGCCATTTTGTAAAGAAAGCCTAAGGCCATGATTCCTAATCCTGGTTGTATAACAACTCAAGTTGTCTCTAGGAATGTTAGAGGCTGTCAGAAAATTCTCAAAGCAAAATAGCTTTTAATTCATTTCAAATCACGCACATATTCCACCTAGCATTTATTGGGACTCAAAAAAGTATCGTGATTTAAAAAAATACCCAGGAATAAATAACCCATCCCAACACTATTGTACAGCTAGTTTTCTGGTGCTCTAAATTTTCAGGAGTGAGTTTTGATTTTCCCTGGGGTTTTCAGGAATGACAATGAAGAATGCTTATTTTCAGTGCACTGTTTTTTTAACTATTCACTTGATAATTATATTGTTGTTGATAACACTTCAGAAGTATTCATTCAATGTTTGTTAAGGATTTGAAAAGAATTTTAGTTGGCAGGAAACTCTGGTGGCATAGTGGTTAAGAGCTACGGCTGCAAACCAAAAGTTCGAATCTACCAGGCTCTCCTTGGAAACACTATGGGGCACTTCTACTCTCTCCTGTAGGGTCTCTATGAGTCAGAATTAACATGACTGCCACGGGTTTGTTTGGTTGGGTTTTTTGTTTGGTTTTAGTTGGCAGTTATGCTTTAGAACTCTTTTGGTTGCAAGTGACAGAAACCCATTTTAAACTGGCTAAATAACTAATGATGGTGGTGATGATGATGATATTGATGGTAATGATGATGATAATAATACATTTTAAAGCATTTTGACTTACAAAATTAAAAGGACCAGTAGTATCAAGCTACAAAAAAGACCAAACTAAGTTACTGTGGAATCGATTCTGATTAATGGCGATCCCAAGTGAGTAGAGTAGAACTGTGCTCCTTAGGGTTTTCAGTGGCTGATTTTTTGGAAGTAGAACTCCAGGCCTTTCTTCTGAGGCTTCTCTGGGTAGACGAGAACTGCCAATCTTTCATTTAGCAGCTGAGAAGTAAGCCATTTGCGCCATCCAGGCAGGGACTCTTATCTAGCTACAAGTGGGGCTAAACCCTGGAGCTTAAACATTTTCATCAAGACAGTCTCCTTCCATCTTTTGGCTCAGTTTTTATGTACTTGTTTTATGCGATTTTTCTCTGTGCTGGCTTTTCTCTATGTGGGCAGACTCTTCCTGTGTCATGTCAACAGCCTCAGATTTACATCTACAAGCTAGCAACCCCAATATAAAGAAGTAGTCAATCAACAATCCAAGTGCTCAGTCTTGTTTGCTTTTGTCATGTGCTTATCAGTGAACAAATCTCTGTGACTCTGATCAGGCCTGGTTCATGCTCCTACCTCTAAAGCCACGAGTGGGGGAGGGTTAGCATCACTCAACCTCCGCTCAAACTGAAGGAATTTGTCCCTCGTAGAAAAATGAGAGTAATGTTAAGAGAAGAAATGTATGTGGAAAATGATGCTGGGCTGGCAAAAGAAAAAAGAGAAACTAAAAGAAAATATTACTTCAGCAATATACCACACATATTCTGTGTATATGTTGATAGTCATTCATACATATGCAAACATATATATAATGCAAGAAATTTAAAATATTTATTAAACAAATACAATTAGCAAAGCTATATATTTGTCTAACTTCCCTTCCCAAAACTGTGACTGATAGAGGAGGAAACTGGGTCTCTGTTGAGACTGGGGCTCTACTGAAGTTGTTGTTGTTAGGTGCCTTCAAGTGGGTTCCAGCTCATAGCAACCCTACATACAACAGAACGAAACACTGCCTGGTCCTACGCCATCTTCACAATTGTTGCTACGCTTGAGCACACTGTTGCAGCCACTGTGTCAATCCACCTCATTGAAGGTCTTGCCTTTTTTCACTGACCCTCTACTTTACTGAGCATCATGTCCTTCTCCAGAGACTGGTCCCTCCTGATAACATGTCCAAAATATATGAAATGAGGTCTTGCCATCCTTGCTTCTAAAGTGCATTCTGGCTGTATTTCTTTTAACACAGATTTGTTTGTTCTTCTG
Organism: Loxodonta africana; assembly: GCF_030014295.1. Classification (NCBI taxonomy): domain Eukaryota; kingdom Metazoa; phylum Chordata; class Mammalia; order Proboscidea; family Elephantidae; genus Loxodonta; species Loxodonta africana. The sequence continues at coordinate 118,369,315 of NC_087369.1, read as the reverse complement.
GCAGTCCATATAATATTCAGTATTCTTCACCAACGCCATAATTCAAAGACATCAATTCTTCTTCGGTCTTCCTTATTCATTGCCCAGGTTTCACATGCAAATGAGGTGATTGAAAATACCCTAGCTTGGGTCAGGCGCACCTTAGTCCTTAAAGTCACATTTTTGCTTCTTAACACTTTAAAGAATCCTTTTGCAGCAGATTTGCTTAATGCAATGTGTCATTTGATTTCTTGACTGCTGCTTCCATGGCTGTTGATTGTGGATCCAAGTAAAATGAAATCCTCGACAACTTCATTCTTTTTTCCATTTATCATGATGCTGCTTATTGGTCCAGTTGTGAGGATTTTTGTTTTCTTTATGTTGAGGTGCAATCCATACTGAAGGCTGTGGTCTTTGATCTTCATCGGTAAGTGCTTCAAGTTCGCTTCACTTTCAGGAAGCAAGGTTGTGTCATCTGCATATTGCAGGTTGTTAATGAGTTTTCCTCCAGTCCTGATGCCCTGTTCTTCATATAGTCCAGCTTCTCAGATTATTTGCTCAGCATACAGATTGAATAAGTAATGGTGAAAGGAGACAACCTTGATGCAGACCTTTCTTGACTTTAAACCACACAGTATCCTCTTGTTCTATTCGAATGACTGTCTCTTGGTCTATGTACAGGTTCCTCAGGAGTGCAATTAAGTGTTCTGGAATTCCCATTCTTTGCAACGTTATCCATAATTTATTATGATCCTCGTATTTGAATGCCTTTGCATAGTCAATAAAACACAGTTAAAACATCTTTCTGGTATTCTCTACTTTCAGCCAAGATCCATCTGACATTAGCAATGGTATCCCTTGTTCCACATCCTCTTCTGAATCCAGTTTGCATTTCTGGCAGTTCTCTGTAGATGTACTGCTGCAATCACTTTTGAATATTCCTCAGCAAAATTTTACTTCTCTGTTATATTAATGATATTATTCGATAGTTTCCACATTCTGTTGGATCACCTTTCTTTGGAATGAGTACAAATATGGATCTCTTCCAGTTGGTTGGCCAGGTAGCTGTCTTCCAAATTTCTTGGCATAGATGAGCGAGCACCTCCAGCGCTGCATCCATTTATTTCAACATCTTAATTGGTATTCTATCAATTCCTGGAGCCATGTTTTTCACCAATGCCTTCAGTGCAGCTTGGAGCTCTTCCTTCAGTAACTGTTTCTTGATCATATGCTACCTCCTGAAATAGTTGAACATGGATTGATTCTTTTAGGTACAGTGACTTTGTGTTTTCCTTCCAACTTCTTTTGATGCTTCCTGCATCATTTAATATTTTCCCATAGAAATCTTCTATATTGCAACACAAGGCTCTAATTTTTTCTTCAGTTCTTTCAGCTTGAGAAATGCCAAGCATGTTCTTCCCGTTTGGTTGTCTATCTACAGGTCTTTGCACATTTCATCATAATACTTTACTTTGTCTTCTTGAGCTGACCTTTGAAAACTTCCGTTCACCTCTTTTACTTCATATTTCTTCAGCTCACTTTAGCTACTCTTCATTCAAGAGCAACTTTCCGAGTCTCTTCTGACATCCATTTTGATCTTTTTTTTCTTTCTTATCTTTTTAATGACCCCTTCCTTTCTTCATGTTTGATGTCTTTGGTGTCGTCCCACAACTTACCTGGTCTTCAGTCGTTAGTGTTCCATGCATCAAACCTGTTCTTGAAATGGTCTCTAAATTCAAGTGAGATATACTCAAGGTCATACTTTGGCTTTCATGGTCATGTTCTAATTTTCAACTTCAACTTGAACTTGCATATGAGCAATTGATTGTCTGTTCCACAATCGGCCCCTGGCCTTGTTCTGACTGTTGATATTGGGTTTTTCCATCATCTCTTTCCACAGATGTAGTCAACTTGATTTCTGTGTATTCCATCTGATGAGGTCCATGTGTATAGTCCCCGTTTATATTGCTGAGAAAATGTATTTGCAATGAAGAAGTCATTGGTCTTGCAAAATTCTATCATGCGGTCTCTGGCATTGTGTCTATCACCAAGCCATATTTTCCAAGTACTGTTCCTTCTTTGTTTCCAACTTTCTCATACCAATCTTCAGTAATTGTCGATGCGTCTTGATTGCATGTTCGATCAATTTCAGACTGCAGAAGTTGGAAAATTCTTCAATTTCTTCAGCTTTAGCCTTAGTGGTTGGTGTGTAAATTTAAATAATAGTCATAATAACCTGTCATCCTTTCATTAACTTCCTTCCTGTTGAAGTTGGGGATACTATACACAAAAATTTGGGGGGAAAAGCTGTCAAATTTTTTTGAGGCAAAGGTACCAAGATGGAGCAGAGAAAGATATGTTATGGAGCGTAAGCCGGTTGAAGCAATGTTAGGCACTTTTGCATCTGTAATCTTCAGGACAAGCCAGTAAGGTATGTTGTATTAGCTCTAGTATTCAGATGAAGTAACTAAATCTCAGAGAGTGTGAATGAACGCCTAGAAGCACATAACTATTTCGAAAGAGTCTAAGTCATGATTTGAACTCAGGTCTGTATGCCCTCAAAGCCTGTATGCTTTCCACTGTATTATTCAGCTTTCATGATTTATATACATATTTTTTTTACTTATATACAATTTTTCGTAAATGATAAAATAGTATGTTCTGATTCTAAGAAGGTAGGGTGATTTGAAAGTAACCTAAAAAATAGTATGTTCTGATTCTAAGAAGGTAGGTGGTTTGAAAGTAACCTAGGTAGGAAGAATTAAAGTAGTGTATTGACATATGAAATCTGACAATAGTAAGAACAGTATTCTGTGTCGGAAGTAGAGCAGAGTGGATTCCCTCTTTCACTTGACAAGGCTATTGCCAACACTAACCACATTAACATCCCAGAACATCCTTGATCTCATCATTCCACCTCTTTGATTTCAAGATAACTGTACCCTGGAAATTAAATATTGCTCTCACTGATGCTTTCTATTATGTGAGTAGAAAGCGTTACATTAGCTTGGCAAAGTATTTTCAGTAATGTTCTTTTGCCATAAAAGTTAATGCTTAAGAATATCTCACTGGAGAAAAAATCACAATCAAACACAGAAATATTGAACAAGGCCCATTGCAACTAGTCATTTCCATCACAAAGAAAACCATACATTATTTATAAAATAAAATCTGGGAGGTATTCCAAAGAACATACCTAAAACTAGAAATAGGGCTTTTCAACTATTTTGAACTTGAAATCGTTTTTCTAATACATTAACAATTTATTTACTAACGACATTTATACTGCACGCAGTAGCTTTTTTTGAGTATCAAGTGGATCTTTTTATTACAGTCATTTATAGTATGAAATCGGTCTTTCTGTACTTAAAGGTTTAAGTTATAGTGGGTAGTATCGGGCAGTTTCCTGTGGTTCAAGTTTGTCAGCATTTTCATTATCAGCCTTTCTTTTTTCCCTCTGAGCTGTTTCACAACTGTTTTAAATTGTGTCTGGCTAAAACTTGGCATCTAAATTGCCAGCTTAGATAGAATTCTGTCTCAAAGAAAATCCCAGTGTTGGCCTAATGAGCTGAATTGTATATACAGTGCAGTCATTTTTAGGTAGCTCCAATCTCTTTTTAAACTCAACTATAACTAAAACATTGAGATAATTATAATATATAAGCCATTGTTGTTGAGAAGACTGTTGGCACATGAATTTCCTAATTAGTTTTCTCAACTAAGTTCAGGAATCTTGGGATCTTTGTTTTCATCCTAAGAGGAAATCGATTCATTTCAGCAAAGTTGTGGTGAAAGTATTTTTCTTTTTCAGTTGCTGTTTGGCATAACTCACCTAGTTGAATGTTTTCTAAAGTGTTACATTTTATCTTAAAACTCTTCGTTTGAACATTGACTCAGCCTGTCTTACCATAGTTAAAGTGGGACACAATCGATGCATTGCAGGCTTCCTCTGCTGCTTTGTGTGATAAACACAGTCTAACAAGTCTGGAAAAATCCATTTTGATGCTTCTTCCCCAATTAGACCTGTTAAATGGTCTTTGAATGACTGAATTTGGTTTTAGTTTTACACCCAGATATATTGTTAAGCTAGTGTTTTAAAGTAAACTACAGTACAATTAATTTCTAAGAAGTGCATTTTTTATCAAGTCTCTGACTATAAGCAAATGGAATTGTAATTGTTTTGTTGAGATTCAGTGTAACTTGATTACCCTCTAACTACTCAGTAATTTTTGGAAATTCTGTTCATTCAGTCTGAACAGTTGCAGATGACTTGTATGTGTATAAGAAAACTGTGTCATTAGCATATGTTCTGAGAGCGCCTTTGAATATGTGCACATATTTGGAGGCTCCTTGAGGAAAAAAATGTTGTATTCATTCAAAAACTATTTACTGAGGCTCTTTGTTACCATGTGCCTCACTCTAAGGAAGGTTCTCTGAGGAACGTAAAGTGATAAGACAGCACACACCTTCAAGGAACTTTTTATCTACTATGAGGGCTAACAGCTACATAAAATCTTAAAAAGCAAGTCAGTAGAGGAGAGAAAGAGATTGCAATCCCTGAGCAAGGCTCAGATGTGTAATTTCTGCTTTATTTCTAAAATAGACAATGCAAATATACTTACCCCCTGAATACAATAATGCAACTTTTTTTTTTTGGTACTATTTGATGAATCCCAATAAATCAGCTAAATACATGATGATGCATCATTTAGGGGGTCAAATGAAACTGCTTCACAAACCTGGCAATTGTCAATCCTTCTGTAGGCTTGCTCAGTAAATTCTGATAGCACTGTAATCTTAAAATAACCAGATTAAAACCAAGGACAACTAGCAGCTATTAAACTATTGCCAGCATGACTTTATTGTTGTTAAAATCCACATTTCCAAAATAACATTTATATTTAAAACTGAACTATTACCTCTTTTAGCTCTGGACCATTGTGAGTCTGTGTAAGTACAGATAACCTACTTGGGTGTGTGAGAGTAGGGGAAAAGCTAGAAGGTTGAAAAGCGTGACATTTTAACAAGTATAGCATAAAGCCTTTGCATCAAACACCATAAAATAATGACACTTGAAATATTTTTTAAGTCCAGACTTTTTCCCAGTGGGAAAGTTGATGCTTTCAAATGAAGATTAGCCCTCCAAACATAATCTTGTAACCAGCTAATGCCATCTGTTTCTATCGACTATATATGACTGATTTGCAAACTACCTCATAATTCCTGAGATAAGAACACCTTAATTAATGGCCACTCATAACAAAAATGAACACAGTGACACTATTAGAACTCAAGAGATGTTATGCAGTTTTAATTGGCATCTTCAACAAATTCTATATTTCAGCTGAAATAAAGAATTAAAATAGAAAGGTTTACAATCTTGACTATTTATGGAAAATATTTTCAAGTGAAAAGGGAATTAGACATATTTTCTCTACTTAGATTTTCCTGGCCAGATCAAGATGAAGTGGTTCTTTGTCCTTTCAGATGGTTTGTTATGTAACACTCACCGATATCGCCAAATACCACACTTCAATTTTTTAATATCTGGTACATTGCTGGAAACTCTGGTGGCCTAGTAGTTAAGTGCTATGGCTGCTAACCAAAAGATCGGCAGTTCGAATCCACCTGGCGCTCCTTGGAAACGTTATGGGGCAGTTCTACTCTGTTCTATAGGGTCGCTATGAGTCAGAATCGACTCCAAGGCAATGGGCTTGGTTTTGGTTTGGGTACATTGCTTTACATTCACTAATTTTTTTTTTTAGCCCTAATTGTGCTGTAAGGGTGTGCTAAGGAGCTGTTGTTTATGATTTATCTATCAATGAACCTACTTGTAATGTGCGCCATTTTCGATACATATTGATAATATATAAACCTCATGGATATCATATAATAAAATTTATATTAACACTAAATCCTTGCCTTTCAAACTGGGGCATGCAGTGTTATACAAGGGGGTGCTCACAGTTTTAGAAATTCCATCTAAAGATGGAATATTATGTGGATGGGTCAAGGCTAAAAAACCAAAAACCAAACCCACTTCCACTGAGTTGATACTGATTCATGGCGACCCTATAGCGACCCTATAGGACAAAGTAGAACTGCCCCATAGAGTTTTCAAGGAGCGCCTGGCGGATTTGAACTGCCAACCTCTTGGTTAGCAGTTGTAGGACTTAACCACTATGTCACCAGGGTTTCCAGATCAAGGTTACCAAGTGATAAACATTTTAAACATTATAACAAAGAGGAATATACTTTGGGATCCAATGCAAGGTTTGCATTTTTATTTTTTTTAGATAAAATATGCAACTTAAAAGAAATTCTCACCCTACAATAGCTGCTAACCCATCTCATTGTAGTCTTAACCTCACCTTGCTGGATGTATCATCCTTTCCTGCTTTTGTAAGGGCATTTTGAAGGAAACAACCTGAGAAACACTAAAGGAATTATAACTTGAGGCACAGAAAAAAAAAATCCTAATTCATAGCATGAACATGATTCACTGCTCAGCTCCAGGAATACTTTCTTATTCTATTCTAAAGTAATATCTAAATGTGGTCACGATGTTGTTTTGGGTTAATGATCATAGTGTCTACCATTGAGCTACATACAGCAGGCTCAGAAACAGAAAGTCTGCTCCATTCACAGGAGGCTATGAAGGAGAAAAGTTAATACCTCTGTCCTTGCCCATAGTGATTACGTCGAGAGTTAAAAATTTTAGAGACAGGAGCAGAGGACAGCCTTCTGGATGAGCATGATTCATAGAGAATCTTGCTACTGAGCCACCAGACCCACAAGATGATTATGCAAACTGACTGTCTTAGTTTGCTAGCGCTGCTGTAACACAAATACCACAAGAAAGGGGCTTTGAAGAACAGAAATTTATTTTCTCACAGTTCCGGAGGCTAAAAGTCTATGTCGAGGTCTCAGCCATGTCAACTCCTGCCTTGTTGGTAGCCCCAGGCATTCCTCGGTTCCTTGGTGTTTCTTGGCTTGGAGACAATCCTCACATGACATCTGTCTTTCCTCCATGTGTATGTGTCTCAGTGTGTATTCTGTGTGTATCTTTTTGTAACTCAAAAGTGATTAGGTTTAGGATTCATCTTATACTGGTACAACTTCATTAACATAACAAAATACAAACCTGATTTCCAAACGGGATCACATCTACAGGTGAAAGGGCCAGAAATTCAACCCATATTTTTGGGACGTGATTCAATGCAAAGCACTGGTGAAGCTTGCTATTTTTTCTTTCCTAATTTAAGTCTGTGATTAAACAGGCATACGTTATCTCATGTAATTATTACAAAGACCCTGCGTGTAAAATATCCTCACATATATTTTACAGATGAGGAAGCATTCTCATAAATGTGAAATAACTTTCTTCTGACCACACAGCCAGAGCTCTTTCACTTCTAACATTCTGCTTCCCTTCTTTGGTTTCTCATTATTGTTTGAGAATATTTCCCCAGTTGTTCATCATAAGCCTTCACACCTCTTCAGCTGATGGCTGAATAATTTGAACCAGGAGACAATTTTCAGGTTCCTTGTTTTAACCACGAAAACTTTTCATTCATTCTTCTATGAGGGGCTAAATTGCTTTCCTAAGCGTTGAAAAGTTGTTAGGAATCTGAATTCATGCCTGCTATTTCTTGAAATGGAACCACTCGCTTAGTCTTGTGTTAATTTTAATCTATATATTTTAATTATTTTCAGGGATGTTACAATTTCAGTTAGGAAAGTTAAAACAGTGAAATTAACTATAATTTAAGTATTGGAAATGTTTTCCTACATGGAATTTTTTACTGTTTGGTTGCACAACTACCTGGCAAGAAAATTGAAGTTTGTCCCCTAAACTCTAATGTAGATTTATTTCCAAAATCCCCAAAATGCATGGCTTCAGTTTTTAGAATACAATTCTATAAATGCATTTAACAACCTCAGTAGAATGTCTGTTGAAATATGGATCTTGCTTGGTATGAGAATATTCTACTCTTTTCCACAGTGACTAGCTATTTTCAAGTAGGTTAATTGTGCTCAAGTAGGCTGATTTATTTTTCTTTTAGTCATTCAAATTTACTCTCGTCATCTGATAGTGTCATAAAAGTTAAACCATACAAAAAATAAATTAGCATTCCAGAGTGTGGATGCATTGCTGTCAAGTGTTTTACATTCAGAATAGCTCTCTTTATGTTAGAAGAAAATGTCTGGGCAGCAGATAGAAAATGATTGTGTGTAGCAAAAATCTTTTAGTAGCATGAATTGCAATAATAACTCACGATAAAAAAATCAATGACACAATATTGGGGTGTAAACAAGAAAGGGTTCTTATAATGCCTAGTGGCCTGGCCTCAGATTTGCCAGTTGTTCCCCAAGGATTGTGCGATAAATGGCAATATGAGAGCGTTTAGATAGCTTTCTTCTTTCTAACAGTTACATTTATTTTTAAGTTTTCTCCGGAGAATATAATCACCTAAGCATAAAAGACATAAAGATAATTTGAAGGTAACACTTAATAAAATAAGATTGATTCTAGTTCAGCTAAAGTTTTGAAAACTCCTTCATTTGCTTTACTTTTTAAAAATTGGAATACTGAGTTGGTATATGATATCAATAGAAGATGGAAAATATGGGGAATATATGCTGTAATAAAACTCATGTTTTTGTCTAAGATTTTTGTTCCTATTCTTTCCTCTTTTAATAATTTTACTTTTTTATTTATAAAATACAAGTCAGTAAAAAGAAAATAAATACCCATAATCTCATGTTTTAAAATAAATGACATCATTAATATTTTAATGCACATACATTCAGGACTTTTTTTTTGCCTTTTTTACCTAAATTAGATCACATTTTCATATTGTTTTAACTTGTTTATTCACATCACCATGTGAGTTATTCTAGTACATCCATTTTGGTGCACTTATCTGTTTATTTTTATGATAAATTTCTGTAAGTGTAGTTCTAAATCAAATAATTGAATATTCTTAAGACATTTGGTACATATTTCCAAACTTCTGTCTATAAAGACTATATGGATTTAAACTCTTACCAGTAATAATATGTGGGAGTATCTATTTTGCCCTCCTACCCTGGAATACTTTCAAAACGACACTAGTACTTTTTAAGCATTAATTTAATTAGAGACTAGACATGCAATATATACTCCAATAACAAAGCATTATCCAGAGTATGTATGTTGAGCAAATGATCCATGAAGCTGGACTATATAAAGAAGATAGGAGTGTGTCAGAGTTATAGCCTTTCACCATATTTATTCAATCTGTATGCTGAGAAAATAATCCAAGAAGCTAGACTACATGAAGGAGAACACAGCTTCAGGATTGGAGGAAGACTCATAAACAACCTTCCTTATGCAGAAGACACAACCTTGCCTGTTGAAAGCAAAGAGGACTTGAAGCACTTAGTGATGAACAAAGACTACATCTTCGGGCAAATCTGCTGCAAAAGATCTCATTAAAGCGTTAAAAAACAAAGATGTCACTTGGTGGACTAAGGTACACCTGACTCAAGCCATGGTGTTTTCAATAGCCTCATATACATGTGAAAGCTGAGCTATGAATAAGGAAGATGGAAGAAGAATTGTTGCCTTTGAATCGTGGCATTGGTGAAGAATATTGAATGTACCATGGACTGCCAAAAGAACAAACCTGTTTTGGAAGAAGTACAACCAGAATGCTCCTTAGAAGCAAGGATGATGAGACTTTGTTTCACATCATGTTATCCGGAAGGCTCAATCTCTGGAGAAGGACATGATGCTTGGTAAAGTAGAGGGTCAGTGGAAAAGAGGAAGACCCTCAACAAGATGGATTGATACAGTGGCTGCAACAATGGGCTCAAGCATAACAACGATTATGAGGATGGCGCAGGACCAGGCTGTGTTTCATTCTATTGCACATAGGATTGCTATGAGTTGGAACCGATTCGACGGCACCTAACAACAACATCCAGGGTAAATGTGTAAAATGAAGTGGAAAACAACATGCAGCCATATGTAACAAGTGGTAAGTAGTAATTCAGCTTGCTACCCTTAAGCCAATCCAATTTTAACTAAAACTAATGCATTAAAGCAGAAATAGTGTGGCCTTGGAAGCTATTGCTTCCAAGAGTCGAGCTTGCCATTGGGTCATTAGACTGGTGATTTGATATCACCTGCACATGGGTTACCTATTCCAGAGTGGATGACCTGCACCACTTGTTTGAAGTTGAGGATTTCTGCCTTTGCATTGTTTGTGAAGTTGTTTCTTCACAGTGCCTAACATATTTGACAAATATCCTTGAGGGGGCCAGTGCAACAGACATCATTTTTACACTATCTGTCTGACAACAGGAAACCCTGGTGGCGTAGTGGTTAAGTGCTACGGCTGCTAACCAAAGGGTAGGCAGTTCGAATACACCAGGCGCTCCTTAGAAACTCTATGGGGCAGTTCTACTCTGCCCTGTAGGGTCGCTCTGAGTCGGAATTGACTCGACGGCACTGGGTTTTGGTTTTGGTTTTGGTTTGTCTGACAACGGCATTCTAATAAGTCAGATTTCATTGAAAAAAATTAAAGTTCCAATTTTTTGTTGTAGGAACCTGTTTTACACTTGATTGTGAATTATCTAGAAATTTTCTGGAAAATTCAAATCCTAAACTTGACTGTGACTGTTGCTTGTAAAATCAATCTCATACAAATATTCAAGTTGGACATTGCTATCATTTTTATTCACCTAACTTTCGTTAGGAAACCCTCGTGGTGCAGTGGGTAAGAGCTACAGCTGCTAACCAAAAGGTCAGCAGTTCAGGTCCACCAGGCGCTCCTTGGAAACCCTATGGGGCAGTTCTACTCTGTCCTATAGGGGCACTATGAGTCGGAACTGACTGGATGGCAACAGTTTTTGTTTGTTTGTTTTAACTTAGTAAGCTACTTAGTTCAATACTTCAAAATAATTCATTGGGGTTAAACTTTCCTTGTTTTTGCCTATACGATTTTCATCTTCTCTGTTGGTCTATTGCTTGAGAATACATTGGCCAGCAGTAAATGTCACTGACAATCTAGCACTCTCTGATGCTAATGGATATTTGGGGCTGTGCAGATTACAATTGTCTCAGTAGTCACACTGACTGTCAAAGAAAAATACTTCCCTTGAAAATCTGTCAATAATCTGTTGCATATCTGTGAATGCTTTCTAACAATCTTGAAGTGTGTCTCACAAAACAAACAAAAAAAAAACCCTACACTTTCATGACAACATTACAGAAGGATGTGCCTCCTACCATTTTTGGCATATCTCTGCGCTGAACTCTTACTGCTTTCCCTTTCAATTTCACTAAGTTTTGTGTGAGAAAACAAAAGCATGGCAGTATTCCCAACAGTTACTTAGGATCCAATGTGAAACTGAGCTCTGGTGTGATTAGCTAGATCTATCTGCTAATATTTAATGTTAAGAAATATTTTTCAATGGAGAAGCTGGAGGAGATTTTGTTTAAAAGTCCCAGTCAAGCAAGACTATCCTGTTATTTCCCCTCTACTTTCTCACTTACTTTCTTGCAAATCATCATATTTGCAGGTTGAACCTCTATGTGACACAAGCCCTGCATTAACACTTAGATCACATTAATGCTACAAAGTGACTGGTGAATGCAAATTTTTCAAGAGAGCTAGAATCATCAAAGACATTAGTGTCTAAAGTACCATCTTCATCCAGAAATGGTGTTTTTAATCTAAAGCATTATGTTTCATCACTTTTCATCTATGCTAAAAATAAATAAGAAGATCCTTAGTCATAAAAAGAATCGTAATGATGCTATAGGTTTCAACAGAGCTTCCAGACTAAGACAGACTAGGAAGAAAGGTCTGTCAATTTGCTTCCAAAAATAAGCCAATGAAAGCCCTATGGGTCACAATGCTCCCATCTGATCCTGGGGATGGTGCCAGTTCAGGCAGTGTTTTGTTTTGTTGTGTATAAGGCCGCCAAGGATTAGAGGCTGACTGGAAAGCAGCTAACAACAACAATGGTTTATTAGATTTATCTATTGCTATGTAACAAATTAGCTCAAACGTAGGGGTTTAAAACAACTAACCTTTTGTATCTCACAGTTTCTGTGGGTCAGGAATTCAGATGTGGCTTAGTTGGGTGCCTTTGAGGTCTCTCATAAGGCTGTGATCAAGTTATCATCAGGGGTTGCAGTCATCTCAAGGTTCTACTGAGAAGTATCCACATCCAAACATATTCATATAACTCTCGGCAGATCTCAGAAGATTCACTTCCAAGATCACTTCTTTACCTCTTGATAGGCCGTAGGTCCTCAATGGCTATTAACTGGAAGCATCAGTTCTTTCCCATGTGGGTCTCTCCATAGGGCAACACAGAACATGGCAACTGTGTCCTCTCGGAGTGAGTGAGCAAGACAGCAAGAGAAGGTGTTCAAGGATGGAAGCCACAGCATCTTTGTAACCTCGTCTCATCAGGGACATCCTGTTACATTTGCTGTATTCTATCATTTAGAAGCCAGTCACTAGTCCTGGGTTACACTCAAGGGGAGCAGATGACACAAGGGTGTGAATATCAGGATGCAAGAATCATCGCGAGTCATCTTAGGGTCTACTTACCACATATGGCTAAAATGTTGTCAATAGACAAAAGAGTTACAGACCTTCTCTGGAGCCATGAGTTTATCTATAGATTTATGAATTATTTAAGGGCTTCTATTTTTTTTTATCTCCTTATTTAAAAATACTATAATTGATCAACTTTAGTATTTCAATGGCAACTGTACATATTTCTGAACAGGGTTTGTCCTCTGTCTTAGTTATCTAGTGTAACTATAACAGAAATAAAACAAGTGGATGGCTTTAACAAATAGAAGTTCTTTCTCTCACAGCCTAGGAGGCTAGAAGTCTGAATTCAGTGTGGCAGCTCCTGGGGAAGGCTTTTTCTCTCTGTTGGTTCTAGAGGAAGGTCCTGGGCATCAATAATCTCTTTGTCTAGCGGCTTGTCAGTGTAGAGACCCCAGGTCCAAATGATGCCTCAATCCCCAGTGCTTCTTTCTTGGTGGCATGAAGTCATCCTCCTCTCTGCTTGATTCTCTCTTTTATTTCTCAGAAGAGATTTACTCAAGATAAAACCTAATCTTGTAAATTGAGTCATGCCTCATTAACTGCCTCTAATTCTGCCTCACTAACTTCATGTTGTTGTTGCTCTTAGGTGGCATTCAGTCAGTTCTGACTCATAGTGACGCTATGTACCACAGAAAGAAACACTGCCCGGTCCTGCTCCAAGCTCACAGTCCTTGTTATGCTTGAGCCCATTGTTGCAGCCACTGTGTCAATCCATCTCGTTGACAGTCTTCCTCTTTTCTGCTGACCCTGTACTTTACCAAGCATGATGTCCTTCTCCAGGGAATGATCCCTCCTGACAACACGCTCAAAGTATGTAAGATGCAGTCTTGCCATCCTTGCTTCTAAGGAGCATTCTGGTTGTACTTCTTTGAAGACAGATTTTTTCATTCTTTTCGCAGTCCATGGTATATTCAATATTCTTTGCCAACACTGCAATTCAAAGGCGTCAATTCTTCCATCTTCCTTATTCATTGTCCAGCTTTCACGTGCATATGATGTGATTGAAAATACCATGGCTTTGGTCAGATGCACCTTAGTCTTCTAGGTGAAATCTTTGCTTTTCAACACTTTGGAAAGGTCCTTTGCAGCAGATTTGCCCAATGTAATGGGTCTTTTGATTTCTTGACTGCTGCTTCCGTGGGTGTTGATTGTGGATCCAAGTAAAATGAAATCCTTGACAACTTCAATCTTTTCTCTGTTTATCATAACATTGCTTATTGGTCCAGTTGTGAGGATTTTTTTTTTATGTTATGTTGTTTCTTTTTTCCCTTTTTCTTTTTTATTTGAATGATTATTCTTTTTTTGTTGTTGTTGTTATTGTAATCTAATTGAAGGTTTATAGAACAAACTAGTTTCTCTTTAAACAGTACATACATTGTTTTATGACATTGGTTAACAACCCCACGACATGTCAACACTCTCTCTTCTCAATCTTGGGTTCCCTATTACTAGCTTTCCTGTTCCTTCCTGCTTTCTAGTCCTTGTCCCAGGGCTGGTGTGCCCGTTTAGTCTCGTTTTGTTTTATGGGCCAGTCCAATAGTTGGCTGAAGGGTGAACCTCAGGAGTGAACTCATTAGTCAGCTGAAAGGGTGTCCAGGGGCCATACTCTCAGGGTTTCTTCAGTCTTTGAGGTTAGCAAGTCTAATCTTTCTTTTTGAGTTAGAACTTTGTTCAGCGTTTTTCTCCAGCTCTGTTGGGGACCCTCTGTTGTGATCCCTGTCACCTGTCAGAGCAGTCAGTGCAATGCACATGGATATGCATATGTTTATTTGTGTGACAACTCTTATTTCTTTAGGATATATTCCTAGGAATGAGGTTGCTGGATCATATGGTATTTCTATTTCTAGCTTTCGAAGGAAGCGCCATATCGTTTTCCAAAATGGTTGTATCATTTTTCATTCCTACCAGCAGTGCATAAAGATTCCGATCTCCCCACAGCCTCTCCAACATTTGTTATTTCCTGTTTTATTGATTTCTGCTGGTAATGACGTGGTGAGATAGTATCTCATTATGGTTTTGATCTGCATTTTTCTAATGGCTAATGATCGTGAGCATTTCCTCATGTGTCTGTTGGCCTCTTGAATGTCTTCTTTGGTGAAGTGTCTGTTCATTTCCTTTGCCCGTTTTTAATTGGATTATTTGTCTTTCTGTTGTAGAGATGTTGGGTTTTTTGTAGATTGTAGAGATTAGACTTTTGTCTGATTTGTCATAGCCAAAAACTTTTTCCCAGTCTGTAGGTTCTCTTTTTATTCTTTTGGTGAAGTCTTTTGATGAGCATAAGTGTTTAATCTTTAGAAGATCCCCATTATCTAGCTTATCTTCTGGAGTTCGTGTGTTGTTGGTTGTGGTTTGTGTCCTGTTAATGGGGTGTATTAGGGCCTCTAGTGTTGATCCTATTTTTTCTTCTATGAACTGCGAAGTTTTGAGCTTTAGATTTAGGTCTTTGATCCATTCTGAATTAGTTTTTGTATATGGTGTGAGGCATGGGTCCTGTTCATTTTTCTTGCAGATGGACATCCAGTTTTGCCAGCACCATTTGTTAAAAAGACTGTCTTTTCCCCATTTGATGGACTTTGGGCCCTTGTCAAAGATCAGGCGACCATGTTGTTGTTGTTAGATGCCATCGAGTTGGTTCCAACTCATACCACAGAATGAAAAGCTGCCTGGTCCTGTTCCGAGCTCACAATTCTTGTTATGCTTGAGCCCATTGTTGCAGTCATTGTGTCAGTCCTTCTCATTGAGGGTCTTCCTCTCTTTTGCTGACCTTCTACTTTATCAAGCACTATGTCCATTCCCAGGGATGGATCCTTCCTGACAACATGTCCAAAGTATGTAAGACACAGTCTTGCCATCTTTGCTTCTAAGGGAGCATTCTGGTTGTAATTCTTCCAAGACAGATTTGTTCATCCTTTTGGCAGTCCATGGTATTTTCAATATTCTTTACCAACACCACAATCCAAGTAAAATGAAATTCTTGACAACTTCAATCTTTTCTCCATTTATCATGCTGTTGCTTATTGGTCCAGTTGTGAGGATTTTTGTTTTCTTTATGTTGAGGTGTAATCCATACTGAAGGCTATGGTCTTTGATCTTCATTAGAAAGTGCTTCAAGTCCTCTTCACTTTCAGCAACAAGATTGTGTCATCTGTGTAACACAGGTTGTTAATGATTCTTCCTTCAATCCTGATGTCCCATTTGAGTTCATATAGTCCAGCTTCTCAGATTATTTGCTCAGCATACAGATTGAATAGGTATGGTGAAGGGTTACAACCCGGATGCACACGTTTCCTGACTTTAAACCGTGCATTATCTCCTTGTTCTGTCCAAATAACTGCCTCATGATATATGTACAGGCTTCTCATGAGCACAATTAAGTGTTTTGGATTTCCCATTCTTCTCAATGCTATCCATAATTTGTTATGATCCACACAGTTGAATGCCTTTGCAGAGTCAATAAAACACAGGTAAACATCTTTCTGGTATTCCCTGCCTTCAGTCAGGATCCATCTAACATCAGCAGTGATATTCCTGGTTCCACGTCCTCTTCTGAATCCGGCCTGAATTTCTGGCAGATTCCTGTCGATATACTGCTGCAGCCACTTTTGAATGATCTTCAGCAAAATTTTACGTGTGTGTGATATTAATGATAATTTCCACATTTGGCTGGATCACCTTTCTTGGGAATAGGCACAAATATGGATCTCTTCAAGTCAGTTGGCCAGGTTGCTATCTTCCAAGTTTCTTGCCATAGACGTCTTTGATTCTAAGATTTGTCTCTTGTAGACAGAGTATTGATGGATCCTGTTTTTTTTTTTTTTTTTTTTAATCCATTTTGTCAGTCTCTGTCTCTTTATGGCTACATTTAGGCCATTTACATTCAGCGTAATTATTGATAGGTGTGAGTTTATTGCTGTCATTTTGTAGTGCTCTTTTTGTGGTGCTGACATTTTCTTTGTTCCTCTTACTCTCTTGTGCTAAATTCCTTTTAAATCTCTTTTCTTTTGTGGGTTTCTTTTTCATTTCTTTTGGTTTGTTGATTTTGTTTTTATTGAGACTTTATGTTTTTCTTCTTTATTTTGATGATTATGTTTGTTAACTCTCTTCAGGTTACCTTGAAATTTACCCTTATCTTCCTAGGTTTGAACCAGTCTATGATCACTTGGTATCACCTTGCCTTCCTCTCCTTTAGAAAGTTCTATACTTACACCATTTATTCCTTCTTTTACTGTTCTGACATTGTTGTCATTTACAGATTAACCTCTCTAGTTCCCTGTTGAAATTCTTTTGGTTTTGGACAGTCCATTTCTTAGGTTGGTATCTGATTGGTACAATCTTGTGTCCTAGATTCCGGCTGTGGTCTGATGTTTGTTCTCAAACCTAAGACCTCCCTTTAAAACTTCTTGTATGTTTGGTTTATTTTTTACATATTCCCATAATTTCTGTTTATCTGGAAATGCCCTAATTTCACCATCGTATTAGAATGAGGGTTTTGCAGGATATATTATTCCTGCTTCTCAATTTTTTTTTTCTTTCAAGGTTTTATATATGTCATCCCATTGCCTTCTTGCCTGCATGGTTTCTGCCAAATAATCAGAGTTTAGTCTTATTGTTTCTCCTCTGTATATGACTTTTTGTTTTTCTTGAGCTGCTCTCAGAATTTTTTTTGTCTTTGGTTTTAGTGAGTGTGATTATGATATGCCTTGGTGATTTTCCTTTGGGGCTTATCCTACATGGGGTTCATTGTGATTCTTGGATGGTCAGTTTTTCATCTTTCATGATATTAGGGAAGTTTTCTGTCAGCAATTCTTCAATGATTCTCTCTATGCTTTCCATTTTCTCCTCCTGATCTGGAACTCTGATCACTCGCTAATTTTTGCTTTTGATTGTGTCCCACATAATTCTCAGGGTTTCTTCATTTTTCTTTTTTCTTATTTTTCTTCAAACAGAGTTGTATCCAAGTGTTTGTCTTCAATTTCACTGATCCTGCCTTCCATCATTTCAGACCTGTTCTTCAGCCCTTCTATGACACTGTCCATTTCTGAAAACTTATTGTTTGTCTTTTGGATTTCTAATTGTTTTTTTTTTAATGATTTCTAGAGGTAAATTTATTTTCGCATTTTGTTCCTGTCTTATTTTCCTGAATTATTCCACTTTTTTTGTCTGTATTTTCCATGAATTTGTCTGCCTTTTCCACGAGTCTGTCTATTTTTTCCTCATTTTTGTCTTCTTTTTGCTTCAACTCTTGGATAGCTCTGAACATTAGAGATTTGAATTCCCGTCAGGTAGTTCTAGTGCCTTTTCTTCTACTGGAAAGTCATCTGGTGCTTTATTTTGGATGCCTACTGGAACCATCCTGTCCCATTTTTTTAATATGTTTTGATATTGTCTTTTGTCTTTGGGACATTCAGTAGTTATTTCTTCTTTTACTGGTTGTAGATCTGTTTGTTTTGTCCTGCTTTTTTGTTTTATTTGGTTATATATGAGCAGGTGGGCTGTACGTTCTTTGTTGTTTACTTATCTGTGTTCAACATACTTTTCACCTCTTGTCCAATGGGCTGGGTCAGCCCCATAGCTATGGTGCGGCAGGGCCGGTCCAGCTGTAGGAGAAGGGCTGGGATTGTTGTTAGTGCCACATACTAGGGCCGAGAGGGTGGGCCAGGAATCAGTCCTGGGCAGGTTCCGGTAGGCTGTGCCTGTGCTGCTTGGGGGTGTGATGTTCAGTGCATGGTACAGGTAGGCAGGAAGAAGGCGGGAGGTTGTGATGTGTGGAGCTAATATGGGCATGGGAAAGAGGAGAGAGGGAAGAGAGAAACAGGGCCAAAAAAAGAGAGAGAGTGCTAAGGGAGCTTTCCATTGGAGTGGAGAGATGTGATGCTGAGAAACTGGGAAAAATAAAAAGGAAAAAAGAAAAAAATACTAGATAAAATTAAAAGAAAGAAAAGCCCCCAGGTGTCCCACTGGTGTGGCTGTGAAGTCTGGGGAAGTGGGTTTCAGGCTGCACAGTATAGCCTGGCTAGAGGGGGTACAGATGTCACACAGCACCAGGTATTCAGGAGACAGGAAACAATGGTAAGTATAGAAGGACATTAACTGAGAAATGAAGAAAGAGAGAAAGGAAAAAAGAGGAAAAAAAAGAAAGAAAAAAATGCCCCTAGGAATTCCACCGACACGGCTATGTAGACTGGGAAAGTGGGTCCTATGTCATGCAGTGCAGCCCGGTTAGAAGGGGCTCCCAATCCACGAAAGAAAAATGAAACAAATAAATAAAACAAAACAGAACAAAGCAAAACAAAACAAACAAACAAACAAAAAACTCCAGGGATCCCACCAGTGTGGTATCATGGGCCAGGGGATTGGTTCTCCAGTCAAGTGGCTCTTCACAGCCTTTCAAGAAGAAGCAAAGATGGCACACCGAGCCAGGTGTTCAATAGAAAAGAAGGTAAGGTGGTAGGAGGCACAGAAGAAACCAAAAGAAATGGAAAAACATGACAGCAGCAACAGACAAATGGCACTCAGGGAGCCAGCCAGTTTGGGTGGAATGACTCCAAGCAGCATGGGGCTGAAGCAGTTGCCTCTGGGCCAAGAGACTGTGCCCAGCAGGAAGCAGAGGAGGCTGGGCGGGGGGAATGTAGGGACTAGGAAAACGTGTATCCCTGGTTACCAGGTGCTCTGTCTCCTACTGGGAATTTTGTGAAGCTGCTTTCCCGTACTCTCTGTCCACCAATCTCCGATGCAGGTGGGGCGAATCCAAAGGCACAGATGCTGCACTTCCAGGCCAGCCGAGCCAATGCTGAAAGCCAGGAAGTGTGGAGGTAGAGCAACGGGAAGAGGAGGGGGGTTGGAAAGCATGTACTGCTGGTTACCAGGTGCTCTGTCTCCTGCTGGGAGCTCTATGAAGCTGCTTTCCCGTGCTCCCTGACTGCCGATGTATTAGCTTTAGCTAATAGGGGCCCTCCACATGTATCTCTCCTCGCTCTCCATTCTTTGTCAGTTTCTTATTCCATTCGGTGCTTGGGTGAGTTCTTTATCTCTTCATTTGACACTTCGGGTTCCAGGATTGACATTTGTCTCTGTTTGACTTAGTTTTTTGGGTCTTTGCAGTGGAGGGACAGCAGTGTGCTTCTGTCGATGGTGCCATGTTGGTTGGAAGTCCTATGTTGTTTGTTTATGTTAACTTCATAGAGGTTAGGATTTCTAACACATACGATAATGACATCAGATCACAAAATGGTGGACAATCACACAATACTGGGAATCATGGCCTAGCCAAGTTGACACACATTTTGGGGGGACACCATTCAATCCATAACATTCTCCTACCATAAAAAAAAACCATAGGACTTTTTAAAAATAGTCTCTCTGAGACTTTTGCTTATAATGAAGCCTGGGTACATTTGAATTGATTGATTGAGACGAATCAAGAATTACTGATTGCCAGAAAATTTATTATACATTAACAACATTGAAATCCTTCAGTCCTTTTAGGATGCCACTTCCTGGAGAGAGCAATTTCAGGATTTGGAGATACCAATGAGGTCAATCAAAGGAGTCAGCAAACCATCCTGAGCTAAAATTTTAATTAGTTGAGGACAGCAAAGTGAAAAATTATTTCATTTTATTTTTGATCCAAACCTTGGACTTAATGGCAACAAATTGGAGTTTTGAATATTTTGTGTACCTCTCATGGCCAGAAGCTCACACAACTTAGCTGGACATAAAATTTCCATATATTTTTTAAACACATTTCACATTACTTGTTTCATTAAAAGTAGGTGGAACACGCATGGCTTTCCTCTCTTTCCTACTATAGTAGCACCAGCCTTGAACATATAACTAATATAAATGCAGTATATAAAGTAGACTTTTTACAAATAGTGTCTCCTTACTGAGATTGAAGTCAACAGGCTCATCAGTCTTGTATAGCTGATGTCTTATAACATTTTTAGATTAGTAATTTCAAGCCCCATTGCATGAATAGGATTTCTTAGCAGTTTTGCTTATCTCTTAATGCTGGCCTTGGGTTTAATTGCGTAGCTCACAAGTTGCTATATTTTACCTTGTAGAGGGGCAGATTGTGCTCACATATTTGCGTTTGTGCCTAAAATCTTTTGTTTTTGTGATTCAGTCAAGCTCCTTTTGCCACTGACTAAACGTATTGCTAATATTTCCACTGACATGTTTTCCTAAGTGTGTGCGTTAGTTTGGTGAATATTTATGAGCTGATCTGATCCGTGTACATGATATTTAAAGATTTGTTAAGAAAAATTATGTTGGCTGACAATGTTGTGACAGATATGAACATCAGTGGTAGAAAGGACGAAAACATTTACCTTTGAAATGATAAACCTTGATAAATATGAAATTCAGACCTAGTGGTGAGGTTCATGAAGGGAAGAGAGACCCATAAGAGAAATAAAAGGAGTCCTCATGGCACAGTGCTTAAAGCACTCAGCTGCTAACCAAAAGGTCAACTTTTCAAACCCACCAGCTGCTCCATGGGAGAAAGATGTGGCAGTCTGTTCTTGTAAAGATTTACAGTCTTAGAAATCCTATGAGGCAAATCTACTCTGTCCTATAGGGTCTCACCAAGTCAGAACCAACTTGAAGGCAACGTTTTTTGTTGCTGTTGTTGTTTTTTTTTTTTTAGAGAAATAAAGAATAACAAATACACCTATACCACAAAGTTTGAAGCTTAATGTTGCCAAATCAGTAACAAGCAAGGCACTCATAAAAATATCCTGCTGCAAGAGAACTGATCAAGATTGATGAAGAAGCTCACTAATTAAGGTAAAAATGCCATTGTATTAATATTAAAACATTACCCAGGAAAGAGAATAAAATTATGGTAAATTGGTATAAAAGAGAAATTAAATTCAAACCATGCTAAATAAAGCATATTGGCAAGAACTGAATGTGGAAACAGGATATAAAAAAAAAATAAGCTATGATCAATAAAAAGTTTCTTAATCTCATAAAACAGAATTTAGGTAGAAGTTTAGCACAACATAAAAGGACAAAAGAAAATGTTAATGACATATGAGGCTGATGTTGCACACAGCTCCTTTGCATTTTCTTGACCACAGTTAGCTTGAGATAAAAGTCATATTTCAGAGATTCCTGCAGAGGAACATGAAATGTTAAAACAAAGGCAATTATATTCATGCCATAGGAGGTAGCAACACAATTAGAAAGATAAAATGCTGGATAAGTCCAAGAGTCAGAGAACTAAATTTGAACTGTTATTGAAACTGCAATGAGTCCAAAGTGACCAGCCCTTAATGAAAGGGCTGCCCTTTGAAGATGGCACTCCCTGGCCAGGTTTGAAGCATTATATCTTTGTGACAAATTAAGGATCTCATATCAATCTGTGACTAAACAGAGCTTCACTCTTGACTGTCAAATCAGGCCTCTTCAACTAAACCTAGATTTATTAAGTTTTAAATGTCAAAATTCAATTGTAAATCCTTCCAGGTCTGTATGATGACTGTTCAAGTTTTCCCATTATGAGATTCAGGATTTTTAGAATCTTAGGGAAGGGAAATACAGTTTGGTGGCTAAGAATGTAGTTTCTGGCATCAGACAACCTAACTTCAAACTCTGTCTCTCCCACTAATGAGTTGTGTCACCTTGAGAAAGTTACTTAGCCTCTAAAAACCTCCACTTCCTGATAGGAAAATGAGGATAATGATGGTAGACAAATCCTAGGGCTCTTGGGAGGATAAATAGGAGAATATAAGTAAAGCACTTAGCAAGTGGCTGGCACATAATGATGGTACCAAAGTAATGTGGTCATTGAAAGAATTAAAAACATAATGCAAGTGAGGCACTTAGCACAGTACCTGGTTCAACGTAGTAATGCTCAATGTGTGTTAATTAAAAGTTTATTGAAATTTTATATAGAATACTGGGAAATTTGAAGATGAGGGAAAATGGTGGACACAAAACAGTGCAAAATTTTAAAGTTAGTTTTTTTAAATGACACAAGTATTAAATTAATATTTCCCATTGTTAAAGTGTCAAATTCCATATAAATGTATTGGATGAAAATTGTAATGTATCCCCCTTGAGCTCCACTATCAATGTCCCCGGCTTCCTCTCCAGAGAGATAATCACTACCGTCACTGCCTTTTTTGGTTCTGGGTGGTCACTGCCCTTTTTGTATGCATAGAAATGCAAATGTGTGTGAGTGTTCAATCGTGCTGAAGTATTCCACAACTAGCTCTGTCCCTTATCAATATGTTTTGGACATTGAACTGAGAAGGTACACATGGAACTGTTACCTCACTCTTTTGTTACCTATTGCATACTCATTGCCGTCAAGTCAATTCCGACTCATAGTGACCCTATAGGACAGAGTAGAACTGCCCATAGAGTTTCAAGGAGTGCCTGGTGGATTCAAACTGCAGACCTTTTGGTTAGCAGCCGTATCACTTAACCACTACGCCATCAGGGTTTCTGGCACTTATTGCATAGTTTTTTGTAATATGAATGTTCTACTACAAACAATGTTGCCCTTAACACTCATGCAAATGGTCCTTTGTAATTGTAAAAATGGAAGCATGGCATGGCATCTGACCTCCTCTAACTTCAAGAACATGGAGAAGAATCACCATCAACATTAGCCCAAGGCTGACTCCTATGAGGCAAAGTTCAAACATATCTCCACCCTCCAAACCTTTTAACAATTTTGACAAGACCTGTCCCTCCCACAGGATCTCTACTTCTCTGCTGGGTTTGATAATTTGTTGAAATGGCCACACAGAATTCACAGGCAATACTCATGATTATAGGGTTTATTAGGGAAGTAACAGGTTACAACTCAAAATCAGAATCAACAGGCTACAACTCGGGATCAGGATCAGGAAGCATGTAGGCAGTCTCCCTTCCTCAGTGCGGGACAACTGTCTCAGTTCCCGTAGGCCTTGCAGAGGATCTCTCAGCCACCTGAGGAAGGTTCCTTTTAGCCCCTTGAGGACAATCTCCTCTCAGCCCCCTGAGGACAGGCTCTGCTCTCAGACCTTGGCCTTTGGCTGAGCTTGGGCTTGGCCTCTGCCCTGATGGAATAAGTGTTACAAAGCTCTTTAGCCCTGCCAATAAGAGCCCGGAGGCACCCTACTCCGCCAGGAAGCCTCTTGCCCAAAGGCTCTCAGCTCTCTCGCTCTGTGGGTCAACAAGCTCAGTGTAGCCTCCTTACTCCATAAGCCAGGAAGCTCACTGTGTCGTCTCATGCTGGTGTCCTGGTTCTGCTGCCACCTTGTCTCTGCCTCTGCTTCTTGCTGTCTTGCACCATCTCCAGTGTTACAACTCTCTCTTTTTCCCTTGGATCTAGGAGGTTCCCAGGTCAGGAATCCTAGGTTCAAAGGATGTGCTCCACTCCTGGCTCTTCTTTCTTGATGGTAGTGAGGTCCCCACTCTGCTGTGGGATTGGCTCTCTTTTTAAGCCTTGCAGGATGGCAAAAGTGACCAATCCCCTCATTAGGATTCCATACTCCTTATTTGCATGGTCCCACCAACAGGGTTGCTATGAGTTGGAATCCACTTGATGGCGATTGGTTTTTGGGAAACCCTGGCAGTGTAGTGGTTAAGAGCTACAGCTGCTAACCAAAGGGTCCGCAGTTCAAATCACCAGGCGCTCCTTGGAAACTCTAAGGGGCAGTTCTACTCTGTTTTATAAGGTCACCATGAGTTGGAATCGACTCGACGGCAACAGATTTGGTTTGGCTTTTGTTTTTACCCCCACATGGATTCCGTGCATCTTATTTGCATTGATAGTAAGCTGTCCAATCCCCTTGGTGGGCCACAAGAACTTTATTTGCATAGTCCCACCCCATCAGTGTGTGAGACTCATAGAGCCCATGGCTAGAAGGGCCATATTAAGCGATTCACTGCGCCTCAGTGACATAAGTGAATAAATATTTATCTGGGATCAGACATAGAAATCGAATTGCTGCACTGAAAAGGAGGTACATTTAAAGTTTTGACATATACCACAAAACATTCCCGTTTCCTACACTCTTGCCATTGCTAGAACACTGGACATTCTCTCCTGTTCTTTCTCCCACTCTCCGTTTTTGCTTCTGTGGTGAAAGAAACATGCCATCATTATCTTAATTTGCATTTTTCCAAATTTTCATGAGTGTCTTTCCATATGTTTATTGGCAATTTGTATGTCTTTTTGTATGAACTATCTGTTGATATCTTCTGTCCATTTTTCTGTACATTATTTTCCCCACACATTTGTAGTACTTTCTATATTCCAGATATCAAATCTTTGTCTGTTATACCTACCATAAACTTTTTCTCCTAGTCTATCATTTGTCTTGTAACTTTGTGATATATTTTGGAGTCCAGATGCTTAAATTTTTGTGTAGTATTACTGTCCATATTTTCCTTTTACATTTCCTGGATTTTGTATCTTGTTTAAGAAAATATCTTCCATGCCCAAGAGTATATTTAAAAAATAGTTTCCATGATTTTCTTCTAATACTTTTACAAATACTCCTTCATGTTCACTTTATTATATTTTAGAATTATTTCAGTTCCTGGTGTGATAAATCTTTTTTGTTTTTGTTTTCGGCAAATGCATACATTAAAACATCCAAATATCTTTTATTGAAGAGGCCATCTTTTCCCTACTGATTTGAAATACCACATTTACTATGTACTATATTCCTATAAGAAAACCCTGGTGGAGTGGTAGTTAAGTGCTACAGCTGCTATCCAAGAGGTTGGCAGTTCAAATCCGCCAGGCACTCCTTGGAAACTCTAGGGGGGCAGTTCTACTCCTTCCTATAGGGTCACTATGAGTCAGAATCAACTCAACAGCAGTGGGCTTTTTTTTTTTTTTTTTGGTTTATATTCCTGTAAATAAATGAATGTATTTCTGGACTCTATTTTTTATTGCTTTATCCAATGTACCAATACGGCACTATTTTAATTATTATAGCATTATAAACCAAATTCTGTTGTCATTGAGTTGATTCTAACTCATAGTGATCCTACTGGACAGAGTAGAACTACCCCACACAGTTTCCAAGGAACAGCTGGTGGATTCTAACTGCTGACTTTTCCTTTAGCAGACAATCTCTTAATCACTGCACCACCAGGGCTAATTACAGAATTATAGCATGTTTTAAAATCTATTTGCACTAATCTCCATACCAATATTTTTTAAATTATCTTCATCCTTCTTACACATTTTTCTTTCAGATAAACATTGTGTTATTGTTGTTGTTAGGTGTCGTTGAGTCAGTCCTGACTTATAGCAACCCTATATGTACCACAGAATGAAACACTGCCCAGTTCTATGCCATCCTTAAATCACTGCTATGCTTGAGCCCATTGTTGCAGCCACTGTGTCAATCCATCTTCTTGAGGGTCTTCCTCTTTTCTGCTGACACTGTACTTCACCAAGCATGATGTCCTTCTCCAGGGACTGATATCTCCTGAGAATATGTCCAAAGTATGTAAGACACAGTCTCATCATCTTTGCTTCTAAGGAGCATTCTAGTTGTACTTCTTATGAGACAGATTTGTTCGTTCTTTTGGCAGACCACGGTGTATTCAATATTCTTTGCCAATGCCACAATTCAAAGGCGTCAATTCTTCTTTGGTCTTCCTTATTCATTGTCCAGCTTTTAGATGCATATGATGCAATTGAAAATACCATGGCTTGGGTCAGGCGCACCTTAGTCTTCGAGGTGACATCTTTGCTTTACAACACATTAAAGAGGTCCGTTGCAGCAGATTTGCCCAAAGCAATGCATCTTTTGATTTCTTGACTGCTGCTTCCATGGGTTTTGATTGTGGATCCAAGTAAGATGAAATCCTTGACAACTTTAATCTTTTCTCCATTTATCATGATGTGGCTTGTGGGTCCAGTTGTGGGGATTTTTGTTTTCTTTATGTTGAGGTGTAATCCATACTGAAGGCTGTGGTCTTTGATCTTCATCAGTAAGTGCTTCAAGTTCTCTTCATTTTCAGCAAGCAAGGTTGTGTCATCTGCATAACACAGGTTGTTAATGAGTCTTCCTCCAGTCCTGATGCCCAGTTCTTCTTCATATAGTCCAGTTTCTCAGATTATTTGCTCAGCATACAGATTGAATAGGTATGATGAAACGATACAACCTTGATGCACACTTCTCCTGACATTAAACCACTCAGTATCCCCTTTTTCGGTCCAAACAACTGCCTCTCGATCTATGCACAAGTTCCTCATGAGCACAATTAAGTGTTTTGGAATTCCCATTCTTTGCAATGTTACCCATAATTTGTTATGATCCACACAGTCGGATGCCTTTGCATAGTCAATAAAATACAGGTAAACATCCGTCTGGTATTCCCTGCTTTCAGCCAGGATCCATCTGACATCAGCAATGATATTCCTGGTTCCACGACCTCTTCTGAATCCAACCTGAATTGCTGGCAGTTTCCTGTCGATATACTACTGCAGCCACTTTTGAATGATCTTCAGCAAAATTTTGCTTGCATGTGATATTAATGATATTGTTCTATAATTTTGGTATTTGGTTGGATCACCTTTCTTGGTAACAGGTGTAAATACGGATCTCTTCCAGTCGGTTGGCCAGGAAGCTGTCTTCCAAATTTCTTGGCATAGACGAGTGAGCACTTCCCGCACTACATCCATTTGTTGAAATATCTCAATTGATATTCCATCAATCCCTGAGGCCTTGTTTTTTTGCCAATGCCTTTGGTGGGGCTTGGACTTCTTCCTTCAGTACCATAGGTTCCTAATCATATGCTACCTCTTGAAATAGTTAAACATCAACTAGTTCTTTTTGGTTTAATGACTGTGTATTTTTTCCATCTTCTTTTGATGCTTCCTGTGTCGTTTAATATTTTCTCCTTAGAATCCTTCACTATTGCGACTCGAGGCATGAACTTTTTCTTCAGTTCTTTCAGCTTGAGAAATGTTGAGCGTGTTCTTCCCTTTTGGTTTTCTATCTCCAGCTCTTTGAACATGTCATTATAATACTTTACTTTGTCCTCTCGAGCTGCCCTCTGAAATCTTTTGTTATTTTACTTCATCATTTTTTCCTTTTGCTTTAGCTGCTGGACCTTTGAGAGCAAGTTTTGGATTCTCCTATTGTAATGTAGATTCAGAAGGCATTGTGTTTACTATATTAAGGTGTGAGGATTATTTTTATGCTGTTCAGTCTTTCATCTAAGAAAACAGTTTATCACTGTTTTAAGCACAGTTTTATAACTTATTTTCATATAGTTTTACATATATCTTTTTAATTGTATTCCTTGATATAGAAATTTTTGTTGCAATGGTGGATATTTTAATGATTCCGTTTTGTAATTGGTTAATTCCATGTGCAGGAATGTCAGTGATTTGTTACATTGCTATTGTAGTGATTTGTTGTAGTTTTTATTGTAGTGATCTAATTTGTGTGTGATTGTATAAGTTTCATTTGATTTTTAGTTGCTTTTCCTGGATATTCTGTGTCTACCAACATATGATCTGCAAAGAATAGCAGTTTTGTTCCTTCCTATTTGTAATAGATACCATAGATTTGCTTGCTCAACATCTATTTGAACAGCTTTTTAGGTTTAGAGAGTGGAACCTAAAACCTTTACTTCTCAGTATATCTTACAGCTGTTGTTGTTGTTAGGTGCCGTCACATTGGTTCCAATTCATATCAACCCTATGTACAACAGAACGAAATACTGCCCAGTCCTGTGACATCCTCACAATCATTGTTATGCTTGAGCCCATTGTTGTAGCCATCGAGGGTCTAACTCTTTTTCACTGGCCCTTTAGCAAGCGTGGTGTCCTTTTCCAGAGACTGATCCCTCTTGATAACGTGTACCAAGTATATGAGACATAGTCTCACCATCCTTGCTTCTAAGGAGCATTCTGGTTGTACTTCTTCCAAGGAAGATCTGTTCGTTCTTTGGGCAGTCCCTGTTATGTTCAATATTCTTCAACACCACGATCCAAAGGCGTCAATTTTTCTTCGGTCTTATTCATTGTACAGCTTTTGCATGCGTATGAGGCTATTGAAAACCCCATGGTTTGGGTCAGGCACAGCTTAGACTTCAAGGTGACCTCTTTGCTTTTCAACACTTTAAAGAGATCTTTTGCAGCAGATTTGCCCAATGCAATGCTTCTTTTGATACCTTGACTGCTGCTTCCGTGGGTTTTGATTGTGGATCCAAGTAAAATGAAATCCTTGACAACTTTGATCTTTTCTCCATTTATCATGATGCGGCTTATTGGTCCAGTTGTGGGGATTTTTGTTTTCTTTATGTTAAGGTGTAATCCTTACTGAAGGCTGTGGTCTTTGATCTTCAGCAGTAAGTGCTTGAAGTCTTATTCACTTTCAGCGAGCAAGGTTGTGTCATCTGCCTATCGCAGGTCGTTAATAAGCCTTCCACCTATCCTGATGCTGCGTTCCTCTTCATATAGTCCTGTATTCCGTTTATATGCTCAACATACAGATTGAATAAGTATAGTGAAAGGATACAACCCTAACGTACACCTTTCCTGAATTTAAACCACACAGTATTCCCTTGTTCTGTTCAAACGACTGCCTCTTGATCTATGTACAAGTTCCTCATGAGCACAATTAAGTGTTCTTGAATTCCTATTCTTCACAATGTTATTCATAATTTGTTATGATCCACACAATCGAATGCCTCTGCATAGTCTTACATCTAAGGTTGTGATATGATTTAGGTTTAATAGATCAAATGTACTCAAATCTCACTTTAATTTGGAAATGAGTTATATTAAGAAAAAGGAAGATGCAAGTCATCAGTTTTATGGCACATATTGTAGCAAAGATCTCATGGGCCAGCAGCCAGCATTTAGATTGTTGGCTTTCTGATTATCAGGCAAGTTCCTGATATGATCGCTTCCTGATGACAGAGATAGTAACTCCTTTGGTGGCCCAGTCCTATGATTATGGTTCTAGGAGTTGTTCCTGATAAATCTATTTCTTCAGCTTTCCCAGTGACTAATAAATACCTCTATGTTTAAACTAGGTATTGTGCTTTCTGTTGTCTGAAATGAATAAATGTTCAATATGATGTTCGGAATTTAAAATGCATTAACTTTCTTGTCTTATTGCAATAGACAGCAATTCAGTAATAATTTTTGAAATACTAACAGTAATACTAAAGACCTCTTAAAGTGTTAAAAAGCAAAAATGCCACTTTGATGACTAAGGTGTGACTTAAGCCATGGTATTTTCAATACCTCTTATGCATGCAAAAGCTGGGCAATGAAAGAGGAAGTGAGAAGATAAATTGACCCATATGAATCATGGTGTAGGCAAAAAATATTGAATATACCATGGACTTCCAGAAGAATGAAGAAATAAATCTAGGAGGAAGTATAGCTAGAATGCTCCTTAGAAGCGAGAATGGTGAGACTTCATCTTGCTTACTTTAGATGTGTCATTCAGAAAAATCAAACACCAGAAAAGGACATTATGCTTGATAAAATAGAGGGTCAGAAAAAATGAGGAAAACATTGAATGAGATAGATTTATCCAATAGCCATAGCAATGGACTCAAACATACCAATGATCATGAATATTGCACAGGAATTGACAATACTTCTTTCTGTTACACATAAGATTGCCTTGACTTGGAGCAGATTCAACAGCAACTAACAAAATGTCTTATTTCTGATTTCAATTCAAATGCATTATACTTCATCATTAAGAATAATTTTTGCTGTGGTTTTATATTTTTTACTGTTTATGAAGTTATGAAATTCTTTGCTAAGAAGTTATTTATTTTAATATAAAGAATGGATATTGAGTTTTATCAAATGCTTTTTTATATCTATTAAAATACTGAAATAATAATATGTTTTTCATTTCTCTTTAGTCTGTTAATAAGGATTTCCTTGTGCCATTCTGGAAGTTTTGGGATATATATTACTCATTTATGTTTTATATATGTTTAGTGCACAGATTGTTTTTATTTATTATTTTGTAATTTGTAATTAAAATTATACAAATTATGATATTACAAAAAATTGCCATATTTCTGACAGGGAAGAAAATAATTTTCTGAAGATGGGTCAGTAGAAAGAATGGAGGGAAGGCACATTTACAGGAAGCAGACTAGAAAAGTCTATAGGCAGAGAAGGAGAAAACCTTTGGCTTGCAAACCTAGGAGATACCATGACATCCACCACTCTGAAACCTATGAAATGTGGTGAAATGAAATTCCAACCATTTCAGTCATTTGTCAAATTAATACTTGTGAGATTTACATATGGTTAAAAAAAAAGTACGTAAAACTTAGAACTTCAATGCATGGATGCTAATCTAGTGAACGGAAATTCTGAACTTCTGATCTTGAGATAAGTTTTAAATGCCATGACAAATTACTTTACCTATACCTAGGGAGAAATGAGAGAGGTTAGAGGAGAGAAAAGATTAAAATATGTATGACAATGTGAATAAAAATATAGCAGTAATTAATGTAGCAACTGTTATGAATAATAATGATAGCAGCAGAACAAACCTTACAAGTAAACATTTCATCACTAAAGCATAATAATGTCCCTGTAAATATAACTTATTCTATGCTGATGTCTGAGATAGGAAAAGGGCTTAAGTGATGAGTGGGACCCAAAATAAGAGAGTACCTGTAGAATTGACTTGCCTGAAGACACTGGCTGAAGGCTCTTGGATTGATAAAATTCATCATCCCAAGATCAAAGTGGATCTACAGAATGTCAGACAACAATTGGGCTTTTCATCTTCATAACACCAGAAGATTTCATACAAGTTCGATAAGACTTTCTCTTTTGGGGTCTTGTATATAAGAATTCAAGGATCTTACCAAACTGTTCTTATGCTTATTTATTGATTAAAAGACTCTCACCCCAACAGCAAACATTTTTCTACCTTGCCAAGTATCATTTTTTTCTAGATATCAGTTAATGAAGCTGGGAGAACCAATCAAGATGAATAATAGTTTCTCAAAACTTAATGAAAGGAATCTAAAGCTGAAGACTGAAATACATACATTCACATACATGGACACACACACATATACTTATCAACTATCCCATGACCAATTTAAAGCTATTTTAAAGGTTGCTTTCTGATTTCATAAGATAGTGTATGTTCTTAAGTTGTATTTTCAGAATTTGATATAGTAACTATGAACTGTCTTTGTAAGCGTGGGGCATGCTATGCGCGCATGCGCATATATCTGTGTGTACATGTAATTAATACAATAAAAGGTGATAGAAAATCAGAATTTCATATCCTTATGTTTTTTTGTCCTAAGGTTTTCTACTTAAATTTTTATATTTGTAAACACAATATTCTTTCTAAAATTAGACATCTTTGTATTAACATCTCAATTAAACTTTGACAGTATAGATCAGGGGTGACATTCTTTTTTTCTGTAAAGGGCAAGACAGTAAATATTTCCAGCATTGTGGACCGTATCGTTTCTGTTGTAACTATTCATCTCTGCCATTGTAGTGTGAAAGCAGCCATAGACAACACACAAACACATGAATATGGCTGTGCTTCAATAAAACTTTAATTACAAAAACAGGCAGTGGACCAGATTTGGCCTGCAAGCTGTACTTTATCGACCTTTAGCCTAAATATTGGCCAAATATTTAACATGAATCAGATAAAATATTAGGCAAACCAGGTAAGAAAAAAGTGTACCTGTTTAACAAATAGTTTCAATGCTATTTACTGTTTCAAAACAAAATTTTTCAATAAAATAAGCCCTGGCTAAGAAAAAATCATATATGCACAGATGTTGTTACTTTTGACAAAGATAAATAAGGTAGAGAGAGGCACAAATAGGCTCGTTGGAGTTACAACATTTGGTCCTTTAGCTTTTTAAGAGACTATGTTTGTGCTTGTGGTATTTAGTCAAAGTCTGGCAGGCAAAAATACTAGAATTATTTAGTATTTCTTGCCAGATAAGCTATAGCTGCCCTTTTAACTTGAGTAATTACTCCATAAGAAAGTGGAGATACAACAAATAGAGCCTAAAAGGAAGGTACTCCTATTCCTCATTGTTTTCTTGTGTATGTTGAAAAATATCTAATCTCAGGGAAGAAAACAATATAACAACCAATAAACAACCAAACTTTGTTCTTTTGTCATTTTACTTTGTAGGCTTTCACAAAGATATATGAGAGTTTTTATTGTTTTGTTTTAAACAGCGTTTAATTCATTTGGGCTACCAGACAGTGCCTCGTTCTGTTGTACATAGGGCTGCTGAGTCGGAACCGCCTTGAGGGCACCCAACAACAACAATTAGTTAGGAAATACATAAATGCCAAAGTGGAAGTGAAGAGTGAGGAATAATAGAAAGATTTGAGCCTGCATAAAGTCTTAATGATGATTTTTAAGGCTGACTGTAGTCGTGAAGTCTTAGGGTTATAATCTTAGAGCTAGATCCTCTATATTATTATGAATGTATTCTAAGGGTGCACTTCTAAGAACTGAGAAATAATTCCCCCTCAATACCATCTGTCTTCTAACTCACCTCATCATCCATCTCAACTGGTAATTTTAGCAAGACATAGTTTCCAGGGTTTCTATGAGTCCGAATCGACTCGGCAGCAATGGGTTTGTCTCCAGGTTATATTCCACTAAGGATAATGGGGACCACAATTGATCTGTTTGGAGATTTGAGCAATCTCAGCAAGCTTCAAAGAGAACCCCCCTGTTTAGTAGTAAACAGCAAATTTAGCGATTAAACATTGATAAACTCAGCGTACTGTCACTTCAAAATATTATTTGGAATTAAATATATTGGATTTTTATTACAAACTCTGTGTTAAAATTACTTGGCTATTTACTGAAATTGACTTTGGCCGATATGTACCAGTTTATTTAAATAAAAATAACTTTGATTAGAAAAAAAAGATGTTTCACAATTATCTTGGTTATTTAGTGCAGATATAACAGAAGTACCACAAGTGGATGACTTTAACAAAGAGAAATTTATTCTCTCACAGTCTAATAGGCTACAAGTCCAGATTCAGGGCATCAGCGAAAGGAGAAGGCTTTCTCTCTCTGTTGACTCTGGAGGAAGGTCCTTGTCATTAGTCTTCCCCTGGTCTAGGAGCTTCTCAGACCCAGGGACCCCAGGTTCAAAGGATGCATTCTGCTCCCAGCGCTGTTTTCTTGGTGGTATGAGGTCCCCTTGTCTCTCTGCCAGCTTCTCTCTTGTATATCTCAAAAGATACTGGTTTAATACTCAACCTAATCTTGTAAATTGAGTCCTGCCTTACTAACATAACTGTCACTAATCCTACCTCATTAACATCATAGAGATAGAATTTACAACACGTAGGAAAATCATATCAGATGACAAAATGGTGGGCATTCACACAATACTGGGAATCATGTCCTAGCTAAATTGATACACATATTTTCAGGGGGCACAATTCAATCCATGACAACAATAAAAAATATATATATAGTTTGTTCCCTTCCTCTTTCTAGTTCCTGATCTTCCCAGTACCTGGTCTTTCCTAGCATCTGAACTGATCTTTTGCTTTTAGGAAGGGCAAGAGGTATGGTAAGCATCTATGTATATGTAATCACAGACTGTTGAAGGGCAGAAAAAATTTATATCTGTGTATATCTTACATGACTCTTTTATAACAGATTTTGTATCTCTTTAGTTCATTTTTTTTTTAGTTGATGAACTGTATATAATTTTTGGTCTATTTTTTATACTTTTTATTTTTTAATGAAAAGTAATAAAAACACTCCATTAATAATAATAATAATAAATATTTGACGCCTAAAAGAAACTAAACAAAACTGGTGGCTCAGCAGAAGTGGAACTTATTCTATATCATTCACTTTTATACTCTTTTTTCTGATTTTTCTTTTTTTAATTATTAACTTTATTTACTTATTATTTTTGTGTGTGTGAAAATGTACACAACAAAAGATACACCATCCCAACATTGTCTACATGTACAATTCAGTAACTGATTAAATTCTTCAAGTTGTTTTAACCATTCTCGCTATCATTTTCCAAATTTTCCACTACTGTTAACATAAACCTACTGCTCTCTAAGCTTCTCATCTAACCTTTCGGGACGCTGTTGTCAATTTGATCCCACATAGATAATTCTTTGAAAAAGCAATTCTCAATACTGACATGCTTTACAAATTAAGCCAAACTATTGTCTTGTTCAAAGAAGACTTCAGAGGATAGTTTTGGCTTAAGGTTTAAAGTTTAAAGATTATCTCAGGGCAATCTTTTAGGGGGTTCATCCAACCTTAACAGCTCCAGAAAGTCTGAATTCCATTGAGAATCTGAAATTCTATTCCACATTTTAACCTCTTTTGATAAGCAGTATTCTACTGACTCTTTGATCAAAACATTCAGTATGGTAGCCAGACACCATTCAGTTCTTCTGGTCTCGTGACGTAGGAAACAGTTGTTCATAGAGGCAACCAGATACACATTCCATTCCTGCTTCCTATTCCTAACTCTCCTTCTTCTGCTACTCAAGGGAAGTGGAGATCTATTGTTGTAGCTATACTTTTTATTTTTCAATCAGCTTTATTGTAGTATAATTGCATTAACTAAAATTTACTCATTGTAAAAGTACAGTTTGATATGTTTTGACAAACATACACAAATGTGTAACTACCACTAACGATAAAGATATACAACATTTCCACTTCCTCAAAAAATTTCATCCTGCCCCTTTGCAGGAAATTAACCCCTGAACTCAGCACTGATCTGATTTCTGACTGTATAGTTTTGCTTTTTTCCAGAAAAGTATATGAATGAAATTGTAGAACATGTAACGTTTGGGGTATGGCTTCTTTCATGCAGCATAATGCTTTTGAGATTCATCAGTGTTGTTCCGTGTAACAATACTTTGTTTCTTTTCATTACTGAGTAGTATTCTATTTTATGGATAAATTACAATTTATATATCTACTCACCAGTGATGGACATTTGTGTTATTCCATTTCTGGCTATTATAAATACGGTTACTCTGAACATTGTAATACAAGCTTTTGTTGTGAACATATGTCTGCAATTCTCTGAGTAAATACCAAGGAGTGGAATGGATGGGTCATATGGTAGATGTATGTTTAACTTTATAAGTAACTGCCAAACTATTTGTTGAAGTTACTGTACCATTTTACATTTCATCAGTAATGTGTGATGGTTCCAGGTGCTCACCAATTCTGAGTAATGTCAGTTCTTTCTAATTTTAGCCCTTCTGGTAGGTGTGTAGTACTGTCACATTGTGTGTTTTCTTTTTTTTCTCATTGTGGTTTTAACTTGCATTTCCCTAATAACTAATAAGTTGAATATCTTTTTCTGTGCTTGCTTGCCATTTGTTTATGTATTTGTTTGAATATTTTGCTCATTTTTTAAAATCAGATTTTTTATCTTATTATTATTGAGTTGCAAAAGTTCTTTATGTATTGATACAAATCCTTTATCTGATATATATTTTCCAAATATTTTCTTCCAGTCTGTGGGTTGCCTTTTCATTTTTTTAATAGTACCTTTGGAAGATCAGAAGGGTTTTTTCATTTTATTTTAATTTTAATGAAGTCCTAAATACCTTTTTTTTTTCCCTTTCATTTTTTTTGCCTAATAAATCTTTTTTTTAACCGAAGGTCACACATCATTTCTACTTTTCTAAAAATTTCACGTTAAGGTCTATGACACATATTTGACTTTATTTTTGTATGTCATGTGAAATAAGGGTTGAGGTTCCCTAACCATTTTTTGTAAAGACTGTCTTTTCCCCCATTGAGTAACATGGCACTTTGTTGGAAAATTAATTAACCACATATGTGTGGGTCTGTTTCTAAACTCTATTCTGTTTCATTAATCTATATGTCTATTCTTTCACTAATGTCACACTATCTTGAGTAATGTAGCTTTATAATATGTACTGAAGTTTTTAGACCTTGAAATTGTTCTTCTTTTTTCAAGATTGTTTTGTAAATTCTAGATCTTTTGCATTTTCATATACATTTTTAGAATCATTTTGTCAATTTCCACAAAAAAAGAAAGCTAGGATTTTGATTGGAATTTCATTGATTCAAAAGATCAGTTTGGGGTAAATTGGCATCTCAACAATTTTGAGTGTTGCTGTCCATGAACACATTATATCTTTCCATTTATTTAGGACTTCTGTGTTTTCTCTCAGCAGTGTATAGTTGATGCACATATTGTTACATGTATCCCTAAGTATGTCATGCTTGTGATGCTATCATAGAGTATTTTTTAAATTTTAACTCGAACTGTTAATTGCTAATATATAGAAATGGAAACCCTGATAGCGTGGTGGTTAAGTGCTATGGCTGCTAACCAAAGCGTTGGCAGTTTGAATCCTCCAGGCGCTCCTTGGAAACTCTATGGGGCAGTTCTACTCTGTCGTATAGGGTCGCTATGAGTTGGAATCGACTCAACGGCACTGGGTTTTTTTTGTTTTGAGTATATAGAAATGTACATATTCATCTTCTGTGCTTTGATAGAAAGTGACATTTTTGTAGATTCCTTATGTTGTCTGTAGATAAAGACAATGTTAGTTCTTCTTTTCAAATCTGTATATATATATTTTTTGCCTTATTAGACTGGCTAGTATCTCTAATATAATGGTGAATTTTCAGAAGTAGTAAGAGTGAACACCTTCACATTGTTCCCAATCTAAAAAAAACCAATCTAAGAGGATACAATTTCTTTATAATTAAATGTGATGTACTCCTCTAAATGTGTTTTATCAGGTTCAGAAAATTTGCTTTCTAGTTTCTGAGAGGTTTTTTTTTTTTAATTAATGGGTGTAGAATTTTGTCAAATGATGATTTTTCTATGTTTATTGCAATAGTCATGTATGTCGATGTACGTGAAGGATAATGTATCAACACCAAATTGTGTTTATCCTAGGAATGGAAAGTATGTATGTTCATGAGAGATATTGGTCTACAACTTTCCTTTTAATGCCATTGTCTGGTTTTGGTATTGGCTAATTTTGACTTCATACAATGATTTGAGAGGTGATCCCTCCTCTTCTATTTTTCTGGAAGAGTTTGTGTAGAATTGGTATTATTTCTTCCTTAAATAGTTGGTAGAGTTCACCAGTTAAGGTATCTGGACTGGAGTTTTATTTGTGGGAAGATTTTCATTTATATATTTAATTTAACTAATAGGGTTATTAAGATTACTCTTTCTTGAATGAGGTTTCATAGCTCATGTTCTTCAAAAATTTAAAATATATATAAATTCACAATCTGAGAATAATCTGAGGAGCTGGACTACATGAAGAAAGAGGTATCAGCTATTTAGTGCCAAAGTAATTGCAAGTAGCAACACCAAAACTTATTTGCATATTAACAATAAGAAATTATTTTTATGAATCTGGGGTGGCTGAGTAGCATCTCTACTAATCTTTACTGGCTAGGCAGGGTAGTCTTTTGATCTCAGCGGGACTTGCTCACATGTATGTAATTGGCTGGCTATTGGATGATTTAGGATGTCTCCCCTAGGGAAACCGAAATTACCCTGTATCTCTCATCCTCCAGCAGACTAATCTGGGCATGTTCTAATGGCAATGGCAGAGTGCGAGAGCAAGCAAACCCAGTCACACAAGCACGTTTCAATCCCATGTTTGCATTGCATTTGCTGACATCTCATTGACCAAAGCAGATCCAGAGTCAAAGTGAGAGGATACTACATGGCGACATGTAAATGGCATGGATACTAAAAAAAGAAAAAAAATTTTTTTTAATACTAAGAGGGTTAAAAATTGGGACTACTAATGCAAACAATCTCTTACAGTCAGTGTTAGACACTAGAGACACAAAGGGAAGTGAAACACCATTGTTTTTCTCAATGTGCAGGTTCAGAGTTTGCAGAGTGAAGCAGAAAGGCATGTAAAAAAAAATAAGTGCAGTAAAACTTAAAAGATGTCCAAAAAAAAAAAAAATCCCACCATACATGGTACAGTGGTTAATACAAAAAGGATTATGGATTATCTCTCAGAGGGATGAAGGAAAGTTGGGTATGAGGAAAATCTTCATAGACAAAGTGATGTTAGATATGACTTTCAAAAGGAAGCAGGTGTTGATGACATGAGCACATCTTCCTCTAGCATTTTGAACCAGCACAGAGAACTATCTGGAATTCATTCATTAAACTAGTTGTTATCCACAGACCACTGATTAGAGTAAATATGAGAGGAAAGCCAAAGTTCTGTCCAACTCTTAATTTTTTTTTTTTTTGTAATGATCTCAAATAATACTATGGCATACTGGGACTGTTGTTTTTGAGTGAAAATGAATACAATTTTTCTATTTATCTTATAAGGATATGCTCAGTCATCCCAGAAGCATAGTTTAATTTTTTAGTTTATGAAACATTTATTCTGTGTGCTTATGGAGTTCTGGGTTTCAGAAATAACTAAATATTATAATATGTGCTTATGCTATTTTTGTCCTAGTCTCAAATCCAGGAAGTACTAAAAATGTCAAATAGATTGATGGGAAATGAAAAATAAGGAACTATTTTTGGCTCAATTATGAGGCCAGTTTTTAAAATGAAGAGATTCAGGTGACATTCAACTCTTTGAAATATTAATACTATGAAGTTTTAGATAATACTCAGCATATGACAGTAAATATAATTTAGAAGATCATCAATGTTTATTGAAAATTCATTTAGCTCTAGATTTAAAGATTCAAAATTTTGTTGAAAATTCACATATCCCCAATATTTGTGAGCATTTCTTAATACCTCAATTAATTTCATGTCACTCTTGGCCACTATCAAACTGCTGATAATATTTATATGTAAAAAACAAAAGTAATAGACTACATCAAAAAAATTAACAAGAAAAATTATTAGACTCACTGTTGCAACTCAAAGTGGAGCATACCATATTTTTACACAAATAATGCTTGTGCTCTACATTTGTTTGCCAACTGAGGCAACCCACATGTGTCTGTAAAAAAAATTAGCATAGCACGCTCACAAAAATACCTTTGGGGGAGAGGTGTGGGCATGGTTGGCAAACAAACAGAATGGGCATTATTTGTGTAAAAATACAGTACCAGTCTGCTGTTATTTAATAGCCAAATCTATTCCTAGACATCAGTATTGTTG
The DNA here is from genome assembly GCF_030014295.1 of Loxodonta africana. NCBI lineage: Eukaryota > Metazoa > Chordata > Mammalia > Proboscidea > Elephantidae > Loxodonta > Loxodonta africana. The sequence goes on along the minus strand of NC_087369.1, from coordinate 118,329,584 downwards.
CTGGGGATCCCAAATTAGAGGAGTATGGTCCAAAATAAAAGACTAAAAATTCTAGAATGAAATATAAGAGGACCAATAACTGGTTATAGAAGTTGAGGCTGACTCCTCCCCAAAGTCTTCAGGTGCATTTGTTGTCTATTCAAACCATTCAGCATTTAATACTAAGTTCACTAAGTGTGGGGAACCATACACTCTACATATTTTTCTAATTTTTTCCTGTTTTACATGAAAAGGAATGGAAACGGTCTCATTAAAGACAATTTTAAGAAAAAAATCCAAAATATCATGACCTCATCATGACTTCTTTTTTGCATGTTATTTTCTAAACCCTGCTCATATAAAAATATCTGTTATGTCTTTGAAATAATTGGGTATATTCAGTTGAATGCTTTTAAAACTCAATACATTATAAATATATTCATGTTTCTATATAATGTTCATAATTACAAGTTTTAGTAGTGGCACAATATTCCATCCATTCTGTTACTATACCACAACTTTTTTCAACATGAATTTTTGGATACTCTCCATGTACCATTAACCTATTGTTTTACATGTAGACTGTTTCTTAGTTGTTTTCTTTCATATACAATGCTGCAATAAACATGTTCATTTATATAGTTTGTTGCATCCTATAAAATAGAACCTTGTGATTTATTTCTACAACAAATATTATTTGATCCAAGAGAATCTGTGTCTTTATGAGCCTTGCTATGTATTTCCATATTCCTTTCCAAAAGAGTTGTATCAATTTGTAATGACCAACAAAGATGTAGGATAACCGCACAAGCACTGGGTATTATGGCTTTTAAAATATTGATTTGTTGTTGTTGTGTGCCATCAAGTAAATATTATATATAGATATTATATATCCCTATAGTGCCTAAACCTGTTGCCATCGAGTCGGTTCCAACTCAAAGCGACCCTATAGGACAGAGTAGAACTGCCCCATAGAGTTTCCAAGGAGCGTCTGGTGAATTTGAACAGCACAGTAAATTGTTCAGTAAGAGTGAACATGTAATAAATATATATTGCATGAATATGAGAAGTCACACCATAGGTAGAAAAATGAGATAATAGTGAAGGATATTATATTGATACTCAGGATAAGAAAATGTTGTATGGGAAAAATTATTTCAGAGAGAAGTGTCCTACCTTTACAAATACACAATAATGAAAGATAAAGAACATTGACAAAGAACCACAGAGACACAAGGATGAGATGAGAACAAAATGTGTACTATATTTAAAGTGTTTAGAACAGTAACTGGCATCTATCACTTGTTATATAATTGTTATAATAATGATGAAGAATTTAATTTCATGTTTTAAGTCATTCAATCCTCTAAACCACCCTATGAGGCAGGTATTATTATTGTTGCCATCTTGGTGATGGGAAAACAGGCACAGAGCAGTTAAGTAACTTGCTCTATGCATGTGGTAGAGCCAAGGAATTGAATCCAGGAACCATGCCTTTAACAATTGCAGTAAACTGCCTCTTGTTAAAGAAAGTTATTGATTAGAGAGGCAAAGGGGTGTCTCTGAAAGAATAGGGTACAATAAAAAATTTAGTGAAGAAATCAGGAAAACTGGAAATGGAGAAGAGATATCTTGGGAAATGTCACTTTTTTATTGTACTTTAGATGAAGGTTTACAGAACAAACTTGTTTCTCATTAAACAGTACACATATTGTTTCATGGCATTGGTTAACAACACCAGAACATGTCAACATTGTCCCTTCTCTACCTTGGGTTCCTCATTACCAGCTTTCCTGTCCCCTCCTGCCTTCTAGTTCTTGCTGCTGGTCTAGTGTTCCCCTTTAGTCTTGTTTTATTTTATGGGCCTAATCTTTGGCCGAAGGGTGAACCTCAGGAATGACTTCATTACTGAGTTAAAGGGTGTCCAAGGGCCATACTCTTGGGGTTTCTTCAGTCCCTGTCAGGCCAGTAAGTCTGGTCCTTTTTTGTAAGTTTGAATTTTGTTCTACATTTTTCTCCAGTTCTTTCTGGGACCCTCTATTGTGATCCTGACAGAGCAGTCAGTGGTGGTAACCGGGCACCATCTAGTTGTACTGGACTCAGTCTGGTGGAGGCTGTAGTAGTTGTGGTCCATTAGTCCTTTGGACTAATCTTTCCTTTCTGTCTTTGGTTTTCTTCATTCTCCCTTGCTCCTGAAAGGGTGAGACCAGTGGAGTATCAGATGGCTGCTCACAGGCTGGTAAGACCCCAGACGCTACTCACCAGTGTAGAATGTAGAACACTTTCTTTATAAATAGTGTTATGCCAATTAAGCTAGATGTTCCCCAAGACCACGGTCCCCACAGTCCTCAGCCCAGCAACTCAGTCCCTCAGGGAATTTGAATGTGTCTATGGAGCTTCCATGACCTTGCCTTGTACAAGTTGTGCTGGCTTCCCCAGTATTGTATGCTGTCTTAACCACCCAAAACCCTTCACCAAAATTGTCTATTTAGTGTTTTTCCATCCCCACCACTCCCCTCCTCTCCTTGCAACCATCAAAGACTTTCTTTTTGTGTGAAAACCTTTTCATGAGTTTTTATAGTAGTGCTCTCATATAATATTTGCTCTTTTGTGATTGATTTATTTCACTGAGCATAATGCCCTCCAGATTGATCCATACTATGAGATGCTTCACAGATTCATCATTTTTCTTTATCATTGCGTGATACTCCATTGTGTGTATGTACCATAGTTTGTTTATTCATTCATCTATTGATGGGCATCTAGGTTGTTTCCATCGTTTTGATACTGTGAACAATGCTACAATGAACATGGGTGTGCATATGTCTATTCGTGTGACGATTCTTATTTCTCTAGGATATATTCTTGGCAGTGGGATTGGTGGATCATATGGTATTTCTATTTCATTTCCCAAAGTACTTGTATCATTTTGCACTCCCACCAGCAGTCCATAAGAGTTCCAATCTTCCCGTAGCCTCTCCAGCATTCGTTATTTTCTGTTTATTTTATTCGTGTCAGTAATGCCGGGTGAGATGGTATCTCATCGTGGTTTTGATTTGCATTTCTCTAATGGCTAGTGATTGCGATCATTTCCTCATGTGTCTGTTAGCTGCTTTAATGTCTTCTTTGATGAAGTGTCTGTTCATTTCTTTTGCCCATTTTCTAATAGGGTTATTTGTCTTTTTGTTGTAGAGGTGTTGGATTTTCCTGTAGAGTTTACAGATTAGACCATTGTGAGATTCGTAATAGCCAATTTTTTTTCCCCAGCCTTTGGTTCTCTTTTTACTCTTTTGGTGAAGTCTTTTCATAAGCATAAGTGTTTAGTTTTTAGAAGAGCTCAGTTATCTAGCTTATCTTCTAGAGTTGTGTGTGTTGGTTATGGTTTATATCCTGTTAATGCTGTGTTAGTGCCTCTAGTGTTGATCCTATTTTTTCTTCTACGAACTTTATAGTTTCTGGCTCTATATTTAGGTCTTCAATACATTTTGGGTTAGTTTTTGTATATGGTGTGAAATATGGTTCCTGTTTCATTTTTTTGCAGATGGACATCCAGTTTTGCCACCACCGTTTGTTAAAGAAGACTCCCTTTTCCTTATTTGATGGATATTGGGACTTTGTTGAAGATCAGGTGACTATAGGTGGATGGATTTACATCTGAGTTCTCAATTTTGTTCCATTGGTCAATGTGTCTGTCATTGTACCAGTACCAGGCTGTTTTGACTACCGTGGCGGTATAGTAGGTTCTGAGGACAGGTAGTGAGAGTCCTCCTACTTTATTCTTCTTTTTCAATAGTACTTTACCATCCGGGGCTTCTTTCCTTTCCATATAAAGTTAATGATAAGTGTTTCCATCTCCTTAAAGAATGTTGTTGGTATCTGGATGGGGATTGCATTGTATTTGTAAATTTCTTTGGGTAGAATTGTCATTTTCACAATGTTGAGTCTACCTATCCATGAGCATGGTATGTTTTTCCATTTTAGTAAATCTCTTTCGGTTTCTTGCAGCAGTGTTTTGTAGTTTTCTTTGTATAGGTCTTTTACATCCTTGGTTAGATTTATTCCTAAGTATTTTATTTTTTAGGGGCTATTTTTTTTATTATAAATGGTATTCTTTTCCTGATTTCCTTTTTATCATTCTCTTTATTGACGTATAGGAATCCAACTGATTTTTGTATATCTTGTATCCTGCTAATCTGCTGAATCTTTCTATTTGTTCCAGTAGTTTTCTCATGGAGTCTTTTGGGTTTTCTATGTATAGTAGCATATCATCTGCAAATTGGGACAGTTTAACTTCTTCATTACCAATTTGGATGCCTTTTATTTCTTTTTCTTGCCTTATTACTCTAGGTAGGCCTTCCAAAACAATGTTAAATAGGAGTGGTGATAAAGGGCATCCTTGTCTTGTTCCTGTTCTCAAGGGGAATGTTTTCAACCTCTCTCCATTAAGAATGTTGTTGACTGCTGGTTTTGCATAGATGCTTTTCCTTATGTTGAGGAATTTGCGTTCTCTACCTATTCTCTTCTATACCAGGCACTCCTTGGAATCTTTATGGGGAAGTTCTACTCTGTCTTATAGGGTCACTATGAGTCAGAATCAATTAGATGGCAATGGGTTGGTTGGTTGGTTATACCTATATTATTGAGAGATTTTATTAGGAATGGGTATTAGACTTTCTCAGATGCCTTTTCTGTGTCCATTGAGATGATCATGTGATTCTTTTCTTTCCTTTTATTTCTGTGGTGGATTATGTTGATTGATATTCTAATGTCGAACCTTCCTTGCATGCTTGGTATGAATCCTGATTGGTTGTGGTGTATTGTTTTCTTGATATGATGTTGAATTCTATTGGGTAGAGTTTTGTTGAGAATTTTTGAATTTATATTCAGGAGAGATATTTGTCTGTAATTTTCTTTTTTTGTGTGTGGATTCTTTGCCTGGTTTTGGTATCAGGGTTGTGCTGTCTTCATAGAATGAATTCAGAATCATTGCTTCGTTTTCTACATTCTGAAATAGTTTCAGTAGTACTGGCATAAGCTCTTCTCCAAATGTTTGATAGAATTCTCCAGTGAAACCATCTGGGTCAGAGCTTTTTTTTTTGTTGGGAGTTTTTGTTTTGTTTTGTTTTTTGTTTTTTACCTTTTCTATTGCTTCTCTTGTTATAGGTCTGTTTAGATTTTTCAACTTCAGTAGGTGATAATTTAGGTAAGTAGAGTGTTTCTAGAAAGTTGTCCATTTCCTCTAGGTTTTCAAATTTGTTGGTTTTTCATAAAATTTGTGGTTTTTCATAATACTATGTTATGATCCTTTTTTATTTCACTTGGTTCTGTCATAATGTTCCTCCTTTCATTCCTTGTTTGGGTTATTCGTGTCCTCTTCTGTTTCTTTTTTGCCTGTTTGGCCAGTGGTTTGTTGATTTTGTTGATCCTTTCAAAGAATAAACTTCTAGTTTTGTTGATTCTTTCTATTGTTTTCTATTCTCTATTTCATTTATTTCTGCTCTGATCTTCATCATTTCGTTTCTTTTGGTGGCTGTGGGCTTTTTTTGCTGTAGTTTTCTATTTGTTCAAGTTGTATAGCTAATGTTTGGATTTTGCCCCTTTCTTCTTTTTCAATGTGTGCATCTATTGCTATAAATTGACTTCTGAGCACTGTCTTAGCTGGGGGAGTTTTTCGTGCTGTTTTCTTTTGTTTGTTTGTTTTTCTCTAGCTGGGCTGTATTGCACGGCTTGGGAGCCACTTCCCCAGCTTCCCCAGCTGGGTTGGTGGGATCCCTGGGGGGGGGGGCATTTCTTTTTTTTGTTTGTTTTCTTTTTGTTTTTGAGGCTTGAGAGCCCCTTATAGCCAGTGTGTACTGTGCAGCCTGGAAGCACCTCCCCAGTCCACACAGCTGCACCAGTGGGTTCCCTGGGGGCTTTTCTTTTTCTTTCTTTTTTCTAATTTTTATTTCTTTTTTCTTTTTTCCTTTTTGTTTTTCTCCATTACTTGGTTTAATGGACTGCCGAAAGAATGGACAAATCTGTCCTGGAAAAAGTACAGCCAGATGCTCCTTAGAAGCAAGGATAACAACTTCGTCTTCACATACTTTTGACATGGTTTCAGGAGAGACCATTCCCTGGAAAAGAACATCATGCTTGGTAAAGTGGAGGGTCAGTGAAAAAGAGGAAGACTCTCAAGGAGGTGGATTGACACAGTGGCTACAACAAATGGCTCAAGCATAGCAACAATCATGAGGATGATGCAAGACCACCAGTGTTTCATTCTGTTTTGCACAGGGTCATTATGGGTCAGAACCTACTTGACCTTGATGGCACCTAACACCAACATACTTTTTAAAATCCTCATATTAGACTGATTTTAAATAATTTTATTACATTAAGAATTTTTAAATTACTGATGTATTAAAATTATAAGACAAGGATAATCAAATGTGTCTCAAGTTTTTTCTTCCATACTTATAGGATATCCTGCTATTTATTCATTGGTATATCACATTATTTCTAAAATTTCATTACTACAAACATTATTACTACTCACTGCTATTAACTTCAGTTTTATATAAATACTGAAGTTTTTAAAAAATATATTAAAATCTGTTTTTAAGAGCTCTATTGAGATACAATTCACATATCATAGCATTCAAACATTTAAAGTGTGTAGTTCAGTAATTTTTTAGAATATTCACAGACTCGTACAACCAATACCACTGTCCAATTCCAGAACATTTTGACCATCCCAAAACAGAACCCTCTACTCTTTAGCAGCCACTTCCTATTCCTCCACTCCCCGGCCTTAGTCAATCAAAAATCTACTTTCTGTTCCTATGGATTTTTCTATTCTGTCCATTTTATATAATATTTGTCCCTTTTTGTCAGAATTTTTTCACTTACCCTAATGACTGATTTCTGTTGTTAACATGTATTAGTACTTCATGCCTTCTTATTGCCCAATATTTCATTGTCCAGTTACATTATATTTTGTATATCCATTCATCTGTTAATGGACATTTGAGTTGGTTCTGCTTTTTGGCTATTATTAATAATTCTGGTATGAACATTCATGTACAAGTTCTTGTGTGAACATATGTTTTAATTCTCTTACCTAGGAGTGGAATTTCTGGGTAATATGGTGACATGGTAAAGTAAAATTTTGCTGAAGATCATTCAAAAGCAGTTGCAGCAGTACACCAACAGGGAGCTGCCAGAAGTTTGAGCCTAATTTAGAAGAGACATGGAACTAAGGATGTCATTGCTAATGCCACATGGATTTTGGCTGAAAGTAGAGAATACCAGAAAGGTGTTTACCTGTGTTTTATTGACTATGCAAAAGTATTCTACTGTGTGGTTGATAATAAACTATAGATAATAGTGCAAAGAGTAGGAATTCCAGAACACTTAATTGTGCTTTTGAGGAACCCATACATAAGCAAGAGGCAGTCATTTGAACAGAACAAAGGGATTCCGCGTGGTTTAAAATCAGGAAAGGTGTATGTCAGGGTTGTATCCTTTCACCATCTTTCACCATACTTATTCAATCTGTATGCTGAGCCAATAATCCAAGAAGCTGAGCTGTATAAAGAAGAACATGGCATCAAGATTGGAGGAGAACTCATTAACTACCTGTGATATGCAGATGACACAACCTTGCTTGCTGAAAGTGAAGAGAACTTGAAACACTTACTGATGAAGTTCAAAGACTATACAGCCTTCAGTATGGATTTCATCTCAACATAAAGAAAACAAAAATCTTCACAACTGGACCGATAAGCAACAGCATGGTAAATGGAGAAAAGACTGAAGCTGTCAGGGATTTCATTTTACTTGGATCCACAATCAACGCTCATATGGAAGCAGACATCAAGAAATCAGACAATGGATTGCATTGGGCAAATTGATGCAAAAGACCTCTTTAATGTGTTGAAAAACAAGGATGTCACTTGGAGGACTTGCATGCACCTGACCCAAGCTATGGTATTTTCAATCACTTCATATGCATGTGAAAGCTGGACAATGAATAAGGAAGAACTGATGCCTTTGAATTGTGGTGTTGGTGAAGAATATTGACTGTACCATGGACTACCAAAAGAATGAATAAATCTGTCTTGGAAGAAGTACAACCAGAATGCTCCTTAGAAGAAAGGATGGCAAGACTTTGTCTCACATACGTTGGACAAGTTATCAAAAGGGACTAGTCCCTGGAGAAGGATGTCATGCTTAGTAAGGCAGAGAAAGTCAGGGAAAAAGAGGAAGACCCTCGATAAGATGGATTGACACTGTGACTGCAACAGTGGCTCAAGCATAGCAAGGATTATGAGGATGGCACAGGAATGTTTCATTCTGTTGTACATAGGATCACTACAAGTTGGAACCAACTCGATGGCACCTAACAACACGACAACATAGTAATTCTATGTTTAACTTTTTTGAGGAACCGCTGATCTGTTTTCCAAAGTGGCTGCACCATTTTACTAAACCATCTAATTTTGAAAGTAAAATTATCACCAGTTATTTTGTTCAAGTTATACTCCTTAATATCTCACAAACACTGGAATCTGGGGAATATAGTTTAGGAAACCTAGCTAATTTCTTTCCTATTTTCAACCAAGTGTTTTTTTGTTTATTCTCTGGGTATGTTTGTACTCTGTAGGGGTGGAGACAAGAACTGGAATATTACATATTCATGTCTGTAGTGCCTATTCATATATTTGAAAAAATATTTTAAAAAACCCAAAAAACTAAACCCAGCACCGTCAAGTCAATTCCAACTCATAGCGACCCTATATCCAATTCGGTCTCAAATGAAAGCTACATTCATAGAAGACACATTTCGGGTTCATAAAATTTCAAAATAGAAGTCTTTGTTAATCTTTTTTTTTTTTTCAGTGAAGAATGAGATTGCTTTTTGGTGGCTGGATATAATGACAGAGTTGGGATTTTGAGATCCCATGTAGAATTTGATAATTTATTTAATTTAATCTCTTTTTGAAAGTTACTCCTCTGTATTTGACTTGCCTAAATCTCAGAGGTACTATTTCAGAGTAGTAGCTCAGAGGTGTTGGGGAACCTTGTTAATTAATCCTACAAAATACTGAAAAGGCCACAAAAGAACAGACTTACATAAATCTTATGCCATATAATATAATGTGACCAAAAGAATTTCTCTGTTTCTCCCTGTGTTTTAAAGGCTGGCTAACTCTCCTATGAGAAATGTGTTTTAATCTTCAGCTTTCATTTTTTCTGGGACTCTTGTTGACCAATGTTCTTATACTTGCCTTTAGTCATAGAATTTTTGAAACAGTAAGCCTAAGGGTTCTTCAAACACTTGCACACATTTAGTTTTTTCCTACTAATTTTTGCTGAATGGGAATCTCATCATCTCTTTTTCAGGAACATGCTGTACTATATAGAAAACTGAATACCCCTTCAAATAGATCAGGTATCTTGCTCATGAAATATCAAAATGTTTTTAGGGATTGAGGCAGTTAAATGACTAGAAGCAGGAAATAAAAAGAGTCATTTTGTCCCTTTGATGTGGCTTGAAACTCTGCCTACACTCATTACAATATCTATTTTGGAGAACTTTGAAGTTAGGGAACAGGGTTTTGAAGATGGGTAAAGACAGAAAAAAGATGATAGAGACAAAAGCTGAGGGCTGATATAGAGCAGCTGGAATCACTTTTTTTTTTTTTTTAAGGCTGTGTGGGCATGGGATAACAGCACAGAAAGGAGGGGAAAAACAATAAAATTATCAAATGAATCAGATTATTACCAACTTCTACACCTTCCTCCACTCAATAGTCCATAAACACTGATTAATTTACTAAGGAACTTCTTGTCTTTGATGGAAGGCTCACCAAATTGATAATCCAAGTTTTATCCCAATAATTTCTTGTGTGAGACCGGTCTCAGGGTGTTCAAAAAAAATGATTCAGTTAGAAGACTTGCTGATGAGACCCCAATGTCATATAACTTAGTCATAGACTACTGGTGCATTATATTATCTTTCAGAAGTCCTTGTGTATTAGGTATCTATTGCTGTATAACAGATCATCACAATTTTAGTGATTTAAATAACACACATTTATTGTCCGTGGATTGGAAGTCTAGGCTCAGTTTAGCTGGTTTCTCTGCTTCAGTGTGTCACAAAGCAGCAATCTCAGTGCCGACTGGGGCCTCCAGGAAAGATCTGCTTCCAAGCTCCCTCAAGCTGTTGGCCAAATTCATATTCTTGCTACTTCAGGACTGAGGGTTTCAGTTTCTTGCTGGAGGCTTCCCTTAGTACCTAGAGGTTACTTACAGTTCCTTGCCACATGGGCTTTTCCAACAAGGCCACTTAGTTATGACAACTTGTTTCTGCAAAGCCAGCAAAGGAGAAAGAGAAAGTGTGCTATCAAGGAGTCATATAAGTAACTTAATCATAGCTGAAGGGGACAGCAATGGCTCAGTGTTAGAATTCTTACTTTCCACGTGGAGGACAAAGATTTTATTCTCAGCCAATGCACCTTGTTATGAGTAGGGGGGATGACTCAATGGCAGCTAACAACAACAGCCATCATAGCAGTGACAGCGCATCACCTTTGTAATATTCCATTTGATATAAGGGGAATCACACAAATGCCTAAACCCCAGGAGCGGGGATCATGGGCTGGGCATCTTAGAGCCTGTTTGCCACCCTTATAAATTGCCTCAGGTGCCACTCAGGAGCAATGGTGTATAAGCGTATTTCCTTCTGGTCTACAGTAAGCCTTCAAGGGGGAAAGTTTCTCACTTTTATTTTTATTCAACAGGGGATCCAGGAGATGCATCAGTGAAGCAGAGAATCCTAGCCAACTCAGAGTGAAGGGATCAGAACGAGCAATTATAAAACCAGAGAGCTCAAACTCCACCCATCTCTAGAAAGGCAGCAGGGACTGTGTAACATGGTAGAAGTTGATCGTGATGATTTTATTCATTATTGATTATAACTGAGTCTAGGCTGCTCCTGTAATTACCTAATGGAAGATTGAGAATGTGGAACCCACACAATGGGTACAGGGTCATACAGTTGTACCTTTATATCTCTGCTGGAAGGACTTGCATACTTTCTCAAAGTGTAGGAAAGTATAAATGAACTGAAGAGAAAATATGTGATTTTTCCAACTTTTCAGGCACACAAAGGAAAAACTGACTCACAGGCCCCTTTTAGACTTCCCTTCATGATTTATAGCACCGTGGGTGTGAGAAACCTAATTTATTTTTTTCTCAGTTACTTGCACCCTAAGTCCATTTTCACATGGCCATGTCCATCTTCACCAATCTGTCACATTTTGACTCAGTTTGATGATACAGTGAAAACGTGCAGGGATGTGGTAATAAACTAATGCAGTTGCTTGGTTCTGAATTACTTAAATGCCTTCGGCCCTATTTGTAAAGTTTTGATAATAAGTAAAACTGAAATTCTTTCAGAAACTCTTCCACTATACAATGTGGTAAAACTGATTCTACCAGTGAAAAGGAGTAAGAAGCTATTATAAATTAACTCTTTCAAGGTACTTTTTATATACATTTCTTAGATCACTACTGCTAACTGATGGAGTCAGATCTTGTGTGTTATTTCTTAATGGCTTCTGGGGAGACTGGCAAGATGACTAATCCAGAAGAATCAGTAAGAGTAAACTGCACGATTGGCAGGACTTTTGACATTGCTATCACTAAATCGAGCATCTGCTAAATAGATGCCTAAATACTCATCGGAAGGGCCATCACATTACACAACTCCAGGGGTTGCATTTCAGGGGTTGCAGTTCACATAGACGATAATACGTTATGAATATTCCCCTCTGGAACTGTGCAATTTAGAGGCCCTAGTCATGGGGTCACAATTAAAGAAATATTATAAAAATCAACTTCATCCTCTCTTGTTAGCCTAGAGAGGTTGCTTGACACGATTTTACATTTATAGCTAATGACCTTGAATGCACGTTATGAGAGCAAGTTCATTGGGCTTGTAAATTATATCAATTGCATGAGCGTGTATTGCTACTATAGCTTCCTCTGCTCTAGAATACTACACTGGTTCAGGGCCTAGAAATCTTTGGAAAATGCACCCTGACTTTTCCGTAATGGAGATTTCGTTAATGTTGATGCTTCATTTTCTCTTGCAATCTCATTGGCTTATTAATATCTCTTTTACTGCTTTCATTTGCTACCAAGAGCCTTTAAAGTCTCCAAAGGGAGAGTTTGCCCCAGTAAAATGCATCTGCAGGACACTTATTAAATCAGTTTGCCTAACAACATGTTTTTGGGTTTTTTTTTTTTTTTTTACTATTTTAGTTTCCCAAATTGATATTCTTCAGATGTGAGGGAGACAGACATAGCCTTCAAACAACTTTCTGCATAAATTGGATACAGTGTAACAACAATGAACTGCCCTTTTGCTGTGCTTGGTTATTTCAGAATGTCTATGATAAGAAAGGTACTAAGCTTATCTGCAAACGTGGAAAACAGCAGTGGAAAGATTGAAGTAAAGATTTCATTAAAAGTAATGAGAGTATAGACCTGAATTAAAGTTTCACACCTCTCGATTATTTGATCCCTCATTTGATAGCCTTCACTGGCAAGTTACTACATTACTGTAAAAGTGTCCCCATTATTGATTCACTGTACTCCCTTCCCCAACACACACACACACACACACACACATACACACCTCCTTGTGGTACTAATTAAATACTTTACCAGACCCATTCCTATCAACAAATTTCACACATCTACTATTTAGTCAGCAACTTTTTAAGAGTTAAGGTAATTTTCAAGTCTTTATGATAATTTTAAAGGCACGTTGTAGACCGCCTAACACATGACTTCCTTTTTACAAAACCAATTGCCGTAGAGTGAATCCCTACTCAGGATGACCCTGTGTGTGTCAGAGTAGAATTGCTCTCCATGGGGTTTTCAATGGATGATTTTTCAGAAGTAGATTGCCAGGTCTTTATTTCAAGGCATCTCTGGGTAGACTTGAACCTCCAAATTTTCAGTTTACTGTGCTACCCAGGGACGCCTGCTTTTTATTTTATAGGTGAGACCCATGCTAAATAAGGATATCTGAGCTTTTCCAAAGCTGTATAGCTTTGGGCATAGTGACACAGTAGGCTACACCCTTTTTCTTTGACTCTTAGTTTAGTGCAGCATGCCGTTGCACCTATGATTAAAGTACCTCAGTCCTATGGGTACTTCATAGAACAACGCTGAATAACATCTGCAGTTTATGAAGGAAAGTCCTAGACATTTATTCACATACACTTTTGGCTCTGAATTTTTTATTTGTCCCTTTTTTTTCTTTACTAAGTTGCCCTGCACTTATCCTCATGGATACGTAATATCCTTGGAAATACAACAACAACAATAATTGGACAATTTAATCATCACAAGTCAACGAGGCCTAAGCCAGTATTAACCTCATTTTATGATAGAGAAAAAGGCACAGAGAGTTTAAGTGATTTACCCAAGGCTACAACAGCTACTACGTGGTATCCGTAATATTTGACCTGACACACTCGCGCTTCTGAGTTCATACTTAGTGGAGCTTGTTATCAAGTGCATTTATATAAAGCAAAACATTCTATGACTTATTTCCAGACTTAAATGTCATTGCAAGGAAGAATATGACATCCAAGGACATGAAGATAATTAGACAAAAATGTTGAAGACACTTTAAGACCATATTTTTTTTAAAATTGATCAAAATATTAAACATTGGGAAGTGCAAGTGCTGTGACAAAATTATGCTATTTAGTTAAAATGTGTTATGTTTAGAGCAAATTATTCTCAGGAGAAGAAATATTCTATTTGTTGCTTTGTTTTATGCAGTAGATATGTTCCTAGGAAAACTGAAATTATATACATGTATGATTTGATGTCCACAAATTGAATTATTAAGAAGAAAATAATTCAGTGTATTTTCTCATGATTATTTAAATGAATCTATGGCAAATGCATTGAAAAACCAAACCTTATCACCAACATAGCCATTTTGGAAATCCATTCTTTGCGTATACCAAGTTGCAGGGCACTCATGTACCATAGCTCCTTTTAACTTGTGTATGGCACTCAATCTCTATCCCAAGCAATTTGTCATCCATAAAGATGTTTAAACCTGAATTAAATTCATTTTTGTATCTTGGAATAAAAAAACATGCCATAATTCCACTATATGTGAAATTTACAAAAAAGTATTGCGTGTACATTAACACAAAATTCAAACAGTGCAAATAGATATAATAAAAAATAAAAGCCTCCCTTTTTTCTAGTCCTGATTTCCAAAAACTAATGCTCTTAAGATTTTTTGTACATCTTTCCAAATTAAACACACAAACACCCACACACACACCCCCCACCAATTTGTTCTTTCATCAACTATACTTGAAGGTGCTTTGTTTCCTCAACTCTCACCAATACTGGGTTTTTCATTAACTTAACATTATGCACCATCAAGTAGTTTAAAATGCTATCTCATTATGTGAATATGCATATAACTTAAGTTATGGAGGAGTTTGAGTACATTTGAAAGTTTCTTCTATATCTTTTTCTTTAAATGAACTGTTTACATTCTTTGCCCCCTTTTTAAAAATGGTTTAGACGTCTTTTTCTTTTCCTGATGTAAGAGCTCTTTTTAAATTAAGGAAAATATCCCTTTGCTACAAGTGTTGCATTTTTCCCCTCGTTTTTCATTTGTCCCTTGATTCTATCTATATCTTTTTCTATAAAATTAAAAAGATATATGGTAAAAGGTTTCAATCTTTTGCTCCCTTTGTGAAAGCCTCAAGATTATAAAGTTAAAGATTATAAGTGCAATCTTAGGTCTAATAGACTTTAGGTGGTCCAGTAGAGCAGAATTGACCCTCTGTAAGTAGATGTCCTTCTTTTAAAGTTTAACTCAGTCAACTGAAGACAGCATCAAAGCTCTGCTTACCCTGTTCCTCATCTTTCAGATCTTTGAACCAGTGTTTCACTGTGCCATATTGAAGCTTGAGGCCATAGGAAACTCAGTAATACTAATCCTATCTTTAATAAAATTTTTCATATTTTATTCATCATGGCTTTTTCCATTAATTTTTTTAAAATATTGCATTAAAATATCATTTATCTTGATTTCTGAGTTTTTTGATGTTTTCTTAAATTTTGCACTCAGGGTTCATGTCTTACTTGCCTCATCCTAGCCCCAGCACAGCTCTAAACATTGGATTTCCCACGGTTCAGTGTAGAAGATCTTGGATCTCTTCTTTTCTACTTCTGTAGTCACTTCCTAAATGATCTCATATAGCTTGACTCTAAATACCACCTATTCACTGAGGTCTCTTATGTTTGTTTTGTCAACCTAGACCTTACCCCTGAACTCCAGACTCATATATTCAACTGCCTACTCTACGATCCCACCACTTGGATTTCTAATGTGTATCTTAAACCCAAAAGATGGAAAACTACACTCTTGAATCCTACACATCTACCTGCTCCTTCTCCGCTCTTCCCTAATGCTATAAATAGTCCCACAACCTACTTGCTTGCTTAAACTAAAAATGACTGTCATCCTTGACTTTTTTCAGTCCTTCATTCACCACATCAAATCTGCTAGTAAGTCCTAGTCCACTCTACCTCTGAAATGTATCCTGAATCTGTCCATGTCTCTCCATCTCCACCACCATTATTCTAATCAAAGGTTCCATATTCTCTTGCCTGGATTGTTGCAATCAACCACCGCTTCCTCACTTGCCTCCTCACCATGTGTCTTCTCTATACAGCAAGCAGAGTGATTTCAAGATATGCGTAAGGTCATGACATTTCTTTCCTCAAAACCCTGTAATGGCCTCCAGCATCACTCAGTGTTCCACCTGTCTGTCAATTTGCCTTACTGTGGTGGTTCGTGTGTTGCTCTGATACTGGAAACTATACCACCTGCTTTTCAAATACCAAGAGGATCACCCAAGTTGGACAGGTTTCAGCAGAACTTCCAGGCTAAGACAGATTAGGAAGAAAGGCCTGGAGATTTACTTCTGAAAATAAGCCAGTGAAAACCTTATGAATAAATAGCCACAACAATAGACTCAAATATACCAATGATTATGAAGATGACACAGGACTGGACAATGTTCTGTTCTGTTATACATAAGGTCACCATGAGTCAGAGTAAACTTGATAACAACTAACTACGAGAACAATCACTCAGAGTAAAATATCCTGACAGTAGTCTACAGGGCTCTACATGATCTGCAGTGCCCTCATCACCAGTTTTAAAAGTTCATTTCCTACTGTTTTCCCTTTCTTGTTCTGTCATATTCATCTCATTTCTCTTCTGTGTACATACTAAGCATGCTCCCACCTTGGGAATCTTGTGCTTGCTGTTCTTTGCCTGGAATGTAATACTCCCCCAGGTCCCCTCCATATCTATATGATTTATGCCTTTGCTTTAACTTGGTATCTGCCCAAATAACTTCTTATCAAAGTGATTATCTATGACTGACTCCACGGTATAAAATAGAACTCTTCCTCCATTATCATTGCAACTAACCCCTTACTTTCCTCTTTTTCTTCTACCTCTCTCTCTCTCTTTTTTTTTTTTTTTTTTTTGTCTCCTTGATACTTCACCACTGGCACACTATATATTTACTTATTTATTATTTTTCAGCTCTTACCACTAGAATATAAGATTTGGGAGGACAGAACATTGTGTGTGCATGTGTTTTTTCTGCTGTACCCCTAGCACTTAAAACAGTGCCTATAGCATCTTACCAAAATTTTTAGAACCCAGGAAAAGCAGTGCTCGTAGGTCAATTTATACCAACAAATGCAAACAACAAAAAAAAGAAAAGAGCCAAAATCAAAACATTAACCCAATAACTCGAACAAACAGAAAGAGAGCAGCAAAAGGAGCCCATGGGAATAAAGAAATAAAATAATAAAAATTAGAGCAGAACTAAATGAAATTGAGAATAGAAAAACAATTGAAAGAGTTAACAAGACCAAAAGCTGGTTCTCTGAAAAATTAACAAAACTGATAAACCACTGGCCAGACTGACAAAAGAAAAACAGGAGAAGAAGCTAAAAACCCGAATAAGAAATGAGATGGGCAATATCAAACAGATCCAACTGAAATTAAAAGAGTCATATCAGATTACTACAAAAAATTGTACTCTAACCAATTTGAAAACCTAGAAGAAATGAATGGATTCCTAGAAACACACTACCTACCTAAACTAACACAAACAGAAGTAGAATGTCTAAATAGACCCATAACAAAAGAAGAGATTGAAAAGGTAATTAAAAATCTCCCAACAACAACAACAACAACAAAAAGCCCTGGCCTTGACAGCTTCACTGGAGAATTATACCAAACTTTCAGAGAAGGGCTAATACCACTACTACTAAAGGTATTTCAGAGCATAGAAAAGGAAGGATAACCACAAACTCATTGCATGAGGCCAGCATTTCCCCGATACCGAAACCAGGTAAAGACACTAAAAAAGAAAATTACAGACCAATATCACTCATGAACTTAGACACAAAAATCCTCAACAAAATTTTAGACAATAGAATTCAACAACATATAAAAAAATAATTCACCATGACCAAGTGGGATTCATACCAGGAATGCAGGGATGGTTCAACATTAGAAAAACAATCCGTGTAATCCATCACATCAATAAAACAAAAGAGAAGAACCACATGATATTATCAATTGATGCAGAAAAGGAATTTGACAAAGTCCAAGACTGATTGTTGATTAAAAAAAACTCTCAGCAAAATAGGAATACAAGAGAAATTCCTCAACTTAATAAAGGGCATTTATACAAAGCCAACAGCCAACATCATCCTAAACAGAGAAAGGCTGTAAGTATTCCCCTTGAGAACAGGAACCAGACAAGGATGCCCTTTATCATCACTTCTATTCAACATTGTGTTGGAGGTCCTAGCCAGAGCAATTAGGTTAGGTAAAGAAATAAAGGGCATCCAGATTGGTAAGGAAGAATTAAAAGTATCTCTATTTGCAGATGACATGATCTTATACACAGGAATCCACAAGAAATCTGCTGGAATGAATAAAACAGTTCAGCAGAGTATCAGGATACAAGATATACATAAATCAGTTAGATTCCTCTACACCAACAAAGAGAACTTCAAAGAGAAAACCATTAAATCAATACCATTTAAAATACTCCCCCAAGAAAATAAAATACTTAGGAAAAAATCTAACCGGAGGCATAAAAAACCTATACAAAGAAAACTACAAGACACTACTGCAAAAAACCAAGAGACCTACATACGTGGAAAAACACACCTTGCTCATGGATAGCAAGACTCAACATTGTAAAAAGGTCTATTCTACCCAAAGCAATTGATAGATACAATGCAATTCCGATTCAAATACCAGTGACATTTTTTAATGAGATGGAAAAAAAAATCACCAATGTCATATAGAAAGGGAAGAGGCCTTGGATAAGTAAAGCATTACTGAAAAGGAAGAACAAAGTGGGAGACCTCACACTACCTAACTTTAGAATCTATTACACTGCCACTGTAGTCAAAACAGCCTGGTAATGGTACAACAACAGATACATAGACCAATGGAACAGAACTGAGAATCCAGACATGAATCCAGACATAAATCCATCCACATATGAGCAGTTGATATTTGACAAAGGCCCAAAGTCAGTTAAGTGGGGAAAAACAGTGTAACAAATGGTACTGGCATAACTGGATATCTATCTGCAAAAAAATGAAACAAGACCCACACCTCACACCATGCACAAAAACTAACTGAAAATGTACCAAAGACCTGAATATAAAATCTAAAACGATAAAGATCATGGAAGAAAAAATAGGGACATTGCTAGGAGCCCTAATACATGGCATAAACAGTATACAAAACATTATTAACGATGCACAAATACCAGAAAAGAAACTAGATAAGGGAAATACCAGAAAAGAAACTAGATAAGGGAAGCTCCTAAAAATCAAACACTTATGCTCATCCAAAGACTACACCAAAAGAGTAAAAAGATTACCCACAGACTGGGAAAAATGTTTTAGCTATGACATTTCCAATCAGCTTCTAATCTCTAAAATCTACATGGTACTGTGAAAACTCAACAACAAAAAGACAAATAACCCAATTAAAAAATGGGGAAAGGATATGAACAGGCACTTTATCAAAGAAGACATTCAAGTGGCTAACAGATACATGAGGAAAAGCTCGCAATCATTAGCCATTAGAGAAATGCAAATCAAAACTACAGTGGGATTCCATCTCACTCCAAGAAGGCTTGTATTAATCCAAAAACACAAAATAATAATTTTGGAGAGGTTATGGAGAGACTGGAACACTTTTACAGTGCTGGTGGGAAGGTCAAATGGTACAACCACTTTGGAAATCGATTTGGCATTTTCTTAAAAAGCTAGAAATAGAACTACCATAAAAAAAAAAAGTTACGACCCAGCAATTCCACTCCTTGGAATATACCCTAAAGAAATAAGAGCCTTCACATGAACAGATATATGTATACCCACATTCATTGCAGCACTATTTACAATAGCAAAAAGATGAAAGCAAAAAATGTGCCAATCAACAGATGAATGGATAAAGAAATTATGGTATATTCACACAATAAAATACTATACAAAGTTTAAGAACATTGATGAATCCCTTGTGAAACATCTCATAACATGGAGGAATCTGGAAGGCATTATGCTGAGTGAAATTAGTTGCAAAAGGACAAATACTGTATGAGACTGCTATTATAAGAACTCTAATTAAAGTTTAAACAGAGAAGAAAATATTCTTTGATTTTTGGGGGGGAAGGACAGAGAGAGGTGTTCACTAACTAGATAGTAGACAAAACTTATTTTAGGTGAACGGAAGGGTGACACACAACACAGGGGAAGTCAGTATAACACAACGAAAAGAAAAGCAAAGAAGATTCCTGAAAACAGCTAAATGCTTCAAAGACCAGAGTAGCAAGGATGGGGGTCTGGGGGCCGTGGTTTCAGGGGACATCTAGATCAATTGGCACAAGAAAATGTATTAAGAAAACATTCTGCATCCCACTTTGGTGAGAGGCATCTGGGGTCTTAAACGCTAGTAAGTGGCCATCTAAGATGCATCAGTTAGTCTCAACCCACCTGGGGCAAAGGAGAATGAAGAGCACCAAAGATAAACACTTGGGTACAATTTTGTTTGAGGAAAAAAATCAGAAGAAAAGAAAAATGAAGAAACCCTGAGAATTAAGTGACACACAATTAAAAGCAAAATTTTACAAATGATCGGAGTTCCAGAAAAGGGGGAAAAAACTGAAAACACAGAAATGATCATTGAAGAATTGCTGACAGAAAACTTCCCTAATATTACCAAAGATGAAAAGCTGACCATGGAAGAAGCTCAAGAAACCCCATATAGGGTAGACTGCAAAAGAAAATCACCACCCAATCATAATCACACTTGCTAAAACCAAAGAGAAAGAAAGAATCCTGAGCAGCTCAAGAAAAACGAAAAGGCACATACAGAGGAGAAATAATAAGACTAAACTCTGATTATTCGGCAGAAACCATGCAGGCCAGAAGGCAATGGGATGACATATATAAAACCTTGAAAGGAAAAAAATTGCCAACCAAGAATAATATACCCTGCAAAACTTTCATTTAAATATGATGGTGAATCTAGGAGGCAAGGTAATGAACTCTCAAGAACTATTCAAAACCAAAAGAATTACAACAAGGAACGAGAGGGATTAATCTGTAAATGACAACACACATTAGAGCAATAAAAAAAAAGGAATAAATGGTGCAGGTATTGAACTTTCTAATGGAGAGGAAGGCAAGGCAATAACAAGTAATAACAGACTGGTTCAAACCTAGGAAGATAAGAGTAAATATCCAGATAACCTTAAAGAAAGTTAATAAACGTACTCATCAAAATAAAGAAGAAAAGCATAAAGTCTCAATAAAAACAAAATTACAAAAACAGAAGAAATGAGAGAAAATCCACCAAAAAAAAAAAAAGGAATTCAGCATAGGAGAATAAGAGGACCTAAGAAAAAGTCAGCACCACAAAAAAGCACTACAAAATGACAGCAATAAACTCACACATATCAATAATTACACTGAACATAAATGACATAAACACATCCATAAAGAGACAGAGAGTGACAGAATGGATAAAAAAAAAAAAGCAGGATCCATCAATATACTGTCTAAAAGAGACACCCCTTAGAAACAAAGATGTAAATTTATTAAAAATCAAAGGATGGAAGAAAATACATCAAGCAAACATCTACCAAAAAATAGCAGGATTAGCAATACTAATCTTAGACAAAATAGACTTTAAAACAAAATACACCATAAAAGTCAAAGAAGGGCACTATATAATGATTAAAACATGATTCATCATGAAGACTTAACCATAATTAACATGTTCTCACCCAATGGCAAGGCTCCGAAATACATAAAACAAACCCTAACATCACTGAAAAGAAAAATTGACATTTCCCCAAGACTAGTATGAGATTTCAACACACCTCTCATGGTAAAGGACAGAACATCTAGAAAGAAATTCACCAAAGATACAAAAGAGCTAAAGGACACAATCAGCTGACTTGGACTCATAGACATATATAGAACACTCCACCCAACAGCTGCAAGGTACAGAGTTTTTTCCAACATGCATGGAACATTCACCATCTTCGGCCACAGAGCAACCCTCAACAAAATCCAAAATATTGAGCTTATAGAAAAGTATCTTCTCTGACCACAATGCCATCAAGGTAGACATTAAAAAAAGGAAGAGCAAGGAAAAAAAATCGATTACATGGAAACTGAATGACGCCCTGCTTAAAAGCCACCAGGCAATAGAAGAAATCAGAGATGGAATAAAAAATCCCTCGAATCAAATGAGACTGAAATCACATCATGCCAAAACCTTTGGGACACAGGAAAGGTAGCCTTCAGAGTTCAATTTATGGCAATAGATGCACACATCAAAAAGGAAGAAAGGGACAAAATCAAAACATTAGCTACACAACTTGAACAAATGGAAAGAGAACAGCAAAAAAAAAAAAAGCCTGCAGCCACCAGAAGAAGGGAGATAATAAAGATCAGAGAAGAAATAAATGAAATAAAAAATAGAAACACAATAGAAAGAATCAACAAAATCCAAAGTTGGTTCTCTGAAAGATTCAACAAAATTGAGAAACCACTGGCCAAAGTGACAATAGAAAAACAGGAGAGGATACAAATAACCCAAATAAGGAATGAAATGAGGAACATTACAACAGAATCAAGTGACATAAAAAGGATCATAACAGACTATTGTGAAAAACTATATTCCAAGAAATTTGAAAACCTGGAGGAAATGGACAAATTTCTAGAAACATACTACCTACCTAAAATAACAGAAGATGATGTTGAAAATCTGAACAAACCCATAACAATAGAAGAAACTGAGAAGGTAATAAAACTCCCAACAATAAAAGCCCTTTCTGCGAAAAAATGAAAAAAGACACATACCTCACAAACTAACTCAAAATGGATCAAAGACCTAAATATGAAATCCAAAACAATAAAGACCGTGGAACAAAAGACAGGGACAAACCTGGGAGACTTAATAAATGGCATAAACAGTATACAAAACATTACTAACAATGCACAAACATCAGAAGAGAAACAAGATAACTGGGAGCTCCTGAAAATCAAACACCTATGCTCATCCAAAGACTTCGCCAAAAAAATGAAAAGATTACCTACAGATTGGGAAAAAGTTTTTGACTAGGACAAATCCAATCAGCATCTGATCTCTAAAATCAACATTATACTGCAAAAACACAGCTACAAAAAGACAAATAACCCAATTAAAAAATGGGCAAAGGATATGAATAGGCACTTCACCAAAGAAGACATTCAGGTAGCTAACAGGTGGTACATGAGGAAATGCTCATAATCATTAGCCATTAGAGAAATGCATATAAATACTACAATGAGATACCATCTCATTCCAACAAGGCTGGTATTAATCCAAAAACACGAAATAATAAATGATGGAGAAGTTGTGGAGAGACTGGAATACTTATACGCTGCTGGTGGGAACGTAAAGTGGCACAGCCACTTTGGAAATCAATTTGGCACTTCTTTAAAAAGCTGGAAATAGAACTACCATACCATCCAGCAATCTCACTCCTTGAATATATCCTAAAGAAATAAGATCCTTCACATGAAGAAATATATGCACACCCATGTTCATTGAAGCACTGTTTACAATAGCAAAAAAGTGGAAGCAACCATGGTGCCCATCAAAGGATAAATGGATAATTATGGTGTATTCACATAATGGAATACTACAAAATGATTAACAATGATGAATCCCCTATGAAACAAATATTGTATGAGACCACTATAGTAAGAACTCAAGAAATAGTTTAAACACAGAAGAAAATATTCTTTGATGGTTACAAGGATCCTGAGGAAGGAAGACGGATATTCACTAAGTAGACAGTAGACAAGAGCTATTTTAGGTGAAGGGAAAGAACACACAACACAAGAGAGGTCAGTACAACTGGACTAAACCAAAAGCAAAGAAGTTTCCTAAATACAACTGAATGCTTTTGAAGGCCAGAGTAGCAGGGACAGGGGTCTGGGGACCATGGCTTCAAGGGACATCTAGGATAATTGGCATAGCAAAATATATTAAGAAGACATTCTGCATCCCAATTTGGTGAGGGGCACCTGGGGTCTTAAACACTAGCAAATGGCCATTTAATCTGCATAAATTGGTCTCAACTCACCTGAAGCACAGGAGAATGAAGAAAACCAAAAACACAGGTAAATATGAGCCCAAGAGACAGAAAGGGCCACATAAACCAGAGATACTACATCAGCCTGAGACTGGAAGATCTAGATGGTGCATGGCTAAAACTGATGACTGCCCTGACAGGGAACACAACAGAGAATCCCTGATGGAGCAGGAGAACAGTGGGGTGCAGACCTCAAATTCTAGTAAATAGACCAGACTTAAAGGTTTGACTGAGACTAGAGGGACACCAGAGGTCATGGTCACCAGACCTTCTATTAGCCCAAGACTGGAACCATTACTGAAGCCAACTCTTCACACAGAGATTACACTGGAGTTTAAGACAGAAAATGATACTGGTAAGGAGTGAGCTTCTTGGCTGAAGTAGATACATGAGACTATGTGGGAAAATTCTGTTGGGAGGCGAGATGAGGAGGCAGAGGGGAACAGTAGCTGACTGAATGGACACGGAGAATACAGGGTGGAGAGGAGGAGTGTGTTGCCTCATTAGGGGGAGATCAGCTAGGAGTACATTTGCTCATTCCCATTGCCGTCAAGTCAATTCTGACTCATAGTGACCCTATAGCACAGAGTAGAACTGCTCCATAAAGGTTCCAAGGAGCAACTGGTGGATTAGAACTGCTGAACGTTCAGTTAGCAGCTGTAGCACTTAACCACTATGCCACCAGGGTTTCCAGGAGTACATAGCAAAGTGTATATAAGTTTTTGTATGAGAGA
This sequence comes from Loxodonta africana, assembly GCF_030014295.1. Taxonomy (NCBI): domain Eukaryota; kingdom Metazoa; phylum Chordata; class Mammalia; order Proboscidea; family Elephantidae; genus Loxodonta; species Loxodonta africana. The sequence continues at coordinate 118,305,064 of NC_087369.1, read as the reverse complement.
CCGACTTGATTTTTAAAACTTTCCCTTAAAGCACAATTAAAAACAAAACAAAAAAAGCCCTGGCCCGGGTGGCTTCACTGGAGAATTCTACCAAACATTCAGAGAAGAACTTACACAAGTAGTACTCAAATTATTTCAGAACATAGAAAAGGAAATAATACTTCTGAATTCATTCTATGAAGCCAGCATAACCCTGATACCAAAACCAGAAAAAGACACCACAAAAAGAGAAAATTACAGAGCAATACCTCTCATGAACATAGATGCAAAATCTTTCAAAAAAAATTCAAGCCAATAGAATTCAGCATCATACAAAAAAATAATAATACACCTTTAACCAAGTAGGATTCATACCATGTATGCATGGATGGTTCAACATTAGAAAATCAATCAACATAATCCACCACAGAAATAACAGGAAAGAAAAGAATCACATGATCATCTCAATGGACGCAGAAAAGGCATTTGAAGAAGTTCAGTATGAATTCCTGATAAAAACTCTCAATAAAACAGGTATAAAAGGGAAATTTCTCAATGTAATAAAGGTCATCTATACAAACCCAATAGCCAACATCCTTCTTAAGGAAGAAGGGCTGAAAACATCCCCCTTGAGAATAGGAAAAAGACAAGGATGCCCTTTATCACCATTCCTGTTTAACATTGTACTGGAAGTTCTAGCTAGAGCAATAAAGTAGGAAAATAAAGATCTTCCAAACTGGTAATGAGGAAGTTGAACTGCCCGTATTTGCAGATGATATGATACTATACGTAGAAAACCCAAAAGACTCCACAAGAAATCTACTGGAACTAATAGAAAGATTCAGTAGATTAGCAAGATACAAGATAAACATACAAAAATCAGTTGGATTCCTATACACCAATAAAGAGAAAAATGAAAAGGAAATCAGGAAAACAATACCATTTATAAAGCTCCTAAAAAACAAACAAACAAACAAAAACCTTAGGAATAAATTTAACTAGGAACGTAAAAGACCTACGCAAAGAAAATTACAAAACAGTCCTGCAAGAAATCAAAAGAGATCTACATAAATGGGAAAACATACCATGCTCATGGACACGTAGACTCAACATTGTGAAAATGACAATTCTACCCTAAGCAACTTACAGATACAATGCAATCCTGATCCAAATACTAACAACATTCTTTAAAGATATGGAAAAACTAATAATTAACTTTATATGGAAAGGGAAGAAGCCCCGAATAAGTAAGGCACTATTGAAGAAGAAGAATAAAGTAGGAGGACTGGCACTATGTGACCTGAGAACCTGCTACACAGCTACGGTAGTCAAAACAGCCTGGTACTGGTACAACGACAGGTACATTGACCGATGGAGCAGATTTGAGAAACCAGATGTAAATCCATCCACCTACAGTCACCTGATCGTCAGCAAGTTCCCAAAGTTCATCAAAAGGGAAAAAGACAATCTTTTTAACAAATGGTGCTGGCAATACTGCATGTCCATCCGGAAAAAAAAAAAAATGAAACAGGACCCATATCTCACACCATGCACAAAAACTAATGCAAAATGTTTCAAAGACATAAATATAAAGCCAGAAACTTTAAAGTTCATAGAAGAAAAAATAGGATCAACCCTAGAGACCCTAATACACAGCATTAACAGGATACAAACCATAACCAACAAAATACAAACTTCAGATCATAAGCTAGATAACTGGGATATTCTAAAAATTAAACACACTCATCAGAAGACTTCACCAAAAGAGGAAAAAGAGAACCTACAGACTGGGAAGAAAAAAAAAATTGGGGGGCTATTGGACAAAGTTCTAATCTCTAAATTCTACAGGAAAATACAACACTCAAAAAAAAAAAAAGACAAATCATTTAAAAAATGGGCAAAGGAAAAAACAGACACTTCACCAAAGAAGACACTCAAGCGGCCAACAGACACATGAGGAAATGCTTGTGATCACTAGCCATTAGAGAAATGCAAATCAAAACCACAATGAGATACCATCTTCACCTGCATTACTTGCTGGAACAGAAAAAAAAAACAGGACATAACAAATGTTGGGGAGGCTGTGGGGAGGTTGGAACTCTTATGCACTGTTGGTGGGAATGCAAAATAATACCACCATTTTGGTAAACGATATGGTGCTTCTTTAGAAAGCTAGAAATAGAAATATCATATTATCCGGCAATCCCACTCCTAAGAATATATCCTAGAGAAATAAGAGATGTCACAGGAATAGAGATATACACACCCATGTTCATTGCAGCATTGTTCACAATAGCAAAAAGCTGGAAACAACCTAGATGCCCATCAACAGATGAACGGAAAAAACAAACTATGGTACGTACACGCAATGAAGTATTATGCAACGATGAAGAACATTGATGAATCTGAGAAGCATCTCAGAATATGGATGAATCTGGAGGGTGTTATGGTAAGTGAAATAAGTCAATCACAGAAGGACCAATATTGTATGAGACCACTGCTGTAAAAACTCATGAAAAGGTTTACACACAAAAGGAGACAATTTTTGATGGTTACAAGGAAGGAGAGAGGTGGAAATGGAAAAACACTAATTACACAATAGATAAGTTGTAACTTCTGTGAAGGGTATACATTACTTGGGAAGCCGGCACAACTTGTCCAAGGCAATGTTATGGAAGCTCCATAGACACATCAAAACTCCCTGAGGGACCAAATTGTTGGGCTGAGGGCTGTGGGGACTGCAGTCTCGGGGAACATCTAGCTCAATTGGCATAATATATTTTATAAACAAAATGTTCTACATTCTATTTCGAAGAGTGGCGTCTGGGGTCTTAAAGCCTGTGAGCAGCCATCTAAGATATTCCACTGGTCTCACCCTTTAGGGAGCAAGGAAGGATGAAGAAAACTAAACATAGAACAGAAAGATTACTCCAAAGGACTAACAGACCACATCTACCACAACCTTCACCAGACTGAGTCCAGAACAGCTAGATGGTACCCAGCTACCACCACTGACTGCTCTGACAGGGATCAGAATAGAGGGTCCCATACAGAGCTGGAGAAAGATGTAGAACAAAATTCTAACTCACGAAAAGAAGATCAGGGTTATTGGCCTGTCAGAGACTGGAAAAACTCCGAGTATGGCCCCTGGACACCCTTTTAGCTCAGTAATGAAGTCACTCCCCAGGTTCACCCATCAGCCAAAGATTAGACAGGCCCATAAAACAAAAAGATACTAAAGGGGGACAACAACCCAGGGACAAGGACTAGAAGGCAGGAGGGGAAAGGAAAGCTGGTAATAGGGACCCCAAGTTGGAGAAGGGAGAGGGTTTAAATGTTGCAGGCTTGTTAACCAATATCAGAAAAAAAAAATTTGTGTACTGTTTAATGAGAAACTAGTTTGTTCTGTAAACCTTCATCTAAAGTACAAATTTAAAAAATGACAGTGTTGGAAACATGTATTGAGTTAAATAAAATACGAAAATTAAAAAAAAAATCTATCCTGAAGTATTACGCTGTCAGTGGTAGGAAATTATACGTCTACAAGGAAGACCAGTTAATAAGACTATTTACACACCCACCACTAAGGCCAATGATGAAGAAATTAAGGATTTTTACCAACTTCTGCAGTCTGAAACTGATCAAACATGCAATCAAGATGCATTGATAATTATTGGTGATTGGAATGCAAAAGGTGGTAACAAAGAAGAAGAAAGAGTAGTTGCAAAATATGGCCTTGGTCATAGAAACAATGTCGGAGCTCACATGATAGAATTTGCAAGACCAATGGCTTCTTCATTGCAAATACCTTTTTCATCAGTATAAATGGGGACTATACACATGGATCTCACCTGATGGAATACACAGGAATCAAATTGACTACATCTGTGGAAAGAGACAATAGAAAAGCACAATATCATCAGTCATAACAAGGCCAGGGGCCAACTGTGGAACAGACCATCAATTGCTCATATGCAAGTTCAGGTTGTAGCTGAAGAAAATTAAAACAAATCCACAAGAGCCAAAGCATGACCTGGAATATATTCCAACTGAATTTAGAGACTATCTCAAGAATAGATTTGACTCATTGAACACTAATGACTGAAGACCAGACAAGTTGTGGAATGACATCAAGGATATCATACATGAAGAAAGCAAGAGATCATTAAAAAGATAGGAAAGAAAGACGAAAATGGAAGTCAGAAGAGACTTTGAAACTTGCTCTTGAACTTAGAGTAGCTAAACCAAAAGGAAGAAATAATGAAGAGAGCTGAACAGAAGATTTCAAAGGGCAGCTCAAAAAGACAAAGTATTTTTATGAAATGCGCAAAGACTTAGAGTTAGAAAATCAAAAGAGAAGAACATGGTCAGCATTTCTCAAGCTGAAAGAACTGAAAATTCAAGTCTTGCAATATTGAAGGATTCTACAGGCAAAATATTAAATGATGTACAAAGAATCAACAAAAGACGGAAGGAATACACAAAGTCACTGCACCAAAAAGAATTGGTCAGTGTTCAACCACTTCAGGAGGTAGCATTTGATCAAGAACCAACAGTAATGAAGGAAGAAGTCCAACCTGCACTGAAGGCATTGCCAAAAAACAAGGCTCCAGGAATTAATGGAACACCAATTGAGATGTTTTAACAAACAGATGTAGCATTGGAAGCTCTCATTCATCTATGCCAAGAAATTTGGAAGACAGCTACCTGGCTAACTAAATGGAAGAGATCCATATTTGTACTCAATCCAAAGGAAGGTAATGCAAAAAATGCAGAAATTATCGGACAATAATTAATATCACACAAAAGTAAAATTTTGCTGAAGATCCTCCAAAAGTGGTTGCAGCAGTACATCAGTAGGGAACTGCCAGAAATTCAAACGGATTCAGAAGAGGACCTGGAAGAAGGGATATCCATGCTGATGTTAGATCGATCTTGGCTGAAAGCAGAGAATACCAGAAAGATGTTTACCTGTGTTTTATCGACTATGCATAGACATTCTACTGTGCGGCACATAACAAATTTTGAATACATTGGAAATGATGGAAATTCCGGAACACTTAAATTTTGCTCATGAGGAACATGAGCTGTTGTTCGAACACAGCAAGGGGATTCTGCTTGATTTAAAATCAGGAAAGGTGTGTGTCACGGTTGTATGCTGTCACCATACTTATTCAATCTGTATGCTGAGCAAATAATCCTAGAAGCTCGACTATATGAAGAAGAATTTGGCATCAAGATTGGAGGAAGACTCATTAATAGCGTGTGATATTCAGATGACTCAACCTTGCTTGCTGAAAGTGAAGAGGAATTGAAGCAATTACTGATGAAGATCAAAGACCACAGCCTTCAGTATGGATTACTCTTCAGCATAAATGGAACAATAATCTCGACCAATCGCAACATCATGATAAACGGAGAAAATATTCAAGTTGTCAATGATTTCATTGTACTTGGATCCACAATCCACACCCATAGAAGCAGCAGTTAAGAAATCAAACACAGTAGTCAAGAAATCAAACATTGGGCAAATCGGCTGCAAAAGACCTTTTTAAAATATTAAAAAGCAAGGATATAACTATAAGAACTAAGGTGCACCTGACTCAAGCTATGGTGTTTTCAATTGCCTAATATGCATGGAAAAGCTGGAAAATGAATAAGGAAGAAGGAAGAAGAATCGATGCCTTTGGAATTTGGTGTTGACAAAGAATATTGAATATACCTTGGACTGCCAAGAGAAAGAACAAATCTGTCTTGGGAGAAGTACAACCAGAATGCTCCTTAGAAACAAGGATGGCAAGACTTCATCTTACATACTTTGGACATGTTATCAGGAGGGATCAGTCCCTGGAGAAGGACATCATGCTTGGTAGAGGGTCATTGAAAAAGAGGAAGACCTTTGATGAGAAGGATTGATACTATGGCTGCAACAACAGGTTAAAGCGTAGCAAAGGTTGTGAGGATGGCACAGGATCAGTGTTTCCTTCTGTTGTACATAGAATCGCTGTGAGTTGGAACGGACTCGAGGGGCACCTAATAACTTGAAAAAGTGTTTCACTGTTCATGTGGACTCCATGACTTCTGAATAGGAACAAATGGAAATAGATATGAAGTGGTTGGGGGAGGGGTAAGGAGAATTTATGGAAGAGATCAAAATTGTGAATTCATACCGAATGGCACTACTTATTGAAAAGGGTATTTGAAGAAGGATCCAAAGTGCCTGTGTATCTGCCTATTGCTTTAGTTTATATGTCATTTACAAAAGCTATGGAAGCAGAGATGTTATTAAACATAATGTAATTGTTTGACACCTACATTTTGGGCTTCTGTGTGTGGGTATGTTTATACTGCACCTGCTTTTCTCACCAATGGCTATAATGTGGGTTGCTTAAGTCTTCTTTTCAATGGTAAACTTACAATTTCAATTTGAGTTGAACATCACTGTGAATTCTGATTAGTTCTTGGAGGCAAGAGGTTAGGACATCTTGCCAAACAGAACTAATAAGTTTTAAACAAAATATTTCCCTTTTGTTGTGACAATTTACACTAGGTGGCACAAGAAAAGACTTCACCAGATGACTAAGTTTACTCTCGGAGTGTGCTCAACTTCGAATAATGTATTCAGTCTTTTAGGCCAGTGGGTTGCTATTTATTATAATATAGGAAAAGAGTACTATGAGGTAGTTTCTGTCTGAATGCCTAAATTAGTTTCTAGGAATGTCTTATCTATCATGGATAACTTCTCTTTGGAGAAAGAACTTTCGTATAAGTTCTGGGTAGCTACTGTGCATAGAGTCAGGGTACCTTGGCTGTATTTCTCCTGGGGTTGTTTTTATCAATCCACCTCCTAATTAAATATAGGTGATAAAAATAAAACTTCATGCACAGAAGTTTTTTGCCTTATGGTACCCATGATGCTTTTAAAATACCCTATCAAATGTTCAATGAGTCTCTTTGGTTAAAACTTGTGGATTGGGACTTTAAAACTCATAACACCCAAGAGCTTTAGGGTTTTACAGAACTTAATTGATGAGTCTTCTAACCAATATACTATTTCGTAAATAAATGTTAAAACTTATTTTGTATACATTCCATTGTATACTCATTGATATTCTAGTATGAATCATGCATACTTATGTAATAGAGGTTTCCAAGTAATTTAGTGACGAGTGTGAATAATTAAAAGGTGTAATTTGATGCAGTAATTTGGATCATATTTTTGTTTGTTGGGCATTACCATATAATAGGAACAGACAAACTTATATTCAGAAATTTTCTATCCTTTCAATAGGAAGATAGTTCTCTAATTTATTAATATTCTAGAAATCTTTCTGTGTTAGTGAAGAGAAAATAATTTGGGGTCAGAGTTTACTAGAGAACGCTCCTAGTATTTGATCAGGGAATCTTGGAATTTTATCTTTTTAAAACAGACTGTTAATTATTTTAAAACAAATTTTATAAACCTTTAAAACACAGACTTATATAAAAAGTATCAATTTACTTTTTGCTACAAATGATTAAACTCAACATAAAAAAAATCATAATATCAGTATCTAGAGTGCTATAACAGAAATACCACAAGTGGATGGCTTTAATAAACAGAAATTTATTTTCTCACAGTTTAGAAGACCAGAAGTCTGAATTCAGGGTGCCAGCTCTAGGGGAAGGCTTTCTCGCTCTGTCAGCTCTGGAGAATGGTCCTTGTCTCTTCAGCTTGTTTCCTGGTTCCTTGGAGATCTCCATGTGGCTTGGCGTGAATCTTCCCCATCTCTGCTTGCTATCTTTTGTTTAATCTCTTTTTATATCTCAAAAGAGATTGACTCAAGGCACACCCTACACTGATCCTGTCTCATAAACATAACAAAGACAACCCATTCCCAAACGGGATTATAACCACAGGCATAGAGGATAGGATTTACAGCACTAATTTTTGAGGGACATAATTCAATCTATAACATTCTACCCTTTGGCCCCCCAAAACTCATGCCCTTCCCATATGCAAAACACATTCACCCCATCATATCCTCCCAAAAATCTTAAATCAACTCCAAGTCCAAAATCTCATCTTTTGAATCATCTAATTCAAGTATGGGTGAGTCTTTCATTGTATTTCACCCTGGGGCAAAATTCCTCTTCATCTGTGGACCTGTGAAATCCAGAACACAAGGTACCTGTTTCCAAAGTACAATGGTAGAACAGGCACAAGGTAGACATTTCCATTACAAATGGGACAATTGGAGAGAAAGAAAGGATGGCAGGCACCAAGCAAGTCCAAAAACCCAGCAGAACAATTTACTTTAGCTCTCAACGCTTGAAAATAATCCTCTGTTCTCTGAGACGATCTAGGCAGTTGACCTGCCCTCTGACTCTGGGTGTTGGCCATAACCTCTGGATTTTGGGTGGAAGGCCTTCAGCCCTGGGCTTCAGTTTCACCTTCCAAGCTCACTGGGACAGCAACTCTGCTCCCTGGACTTGGGGAGGCCTCATTCTCCTAGTCCATCTGAGTGGTGACCCCACCCCCTTTACCCTAGCAGGCCCCATTCTTCTGCCCCTTGGGCATGACAGCCCCATCTTCTCCGATTTGAGTAGTTGCACCATCCGCCTGGCATACCTTAATGCCAGCCCCACACTCCAAAACTGAGTTGGCAAAAATCTGACTCTTAGAAACCTAGAAGGCTGTGGCCCCACCCTTTAAGACCCAGGAGATGGTTGCCCTGCACATTGAAAACGAGAAGACCTTGCTTCCCACGCTCCTTCCAACAATTCTGCTGATCTCTGAGTTGTTCCAGGGATGGTCCTTTTCTATTCTTGGAGGACAACAGATGTAACTCCTTTAGCCTGTTTCCTGCTGATAGAACTCCATGAGGCAGACAGTGTTCTTTCCTTTCGTTCTTTATCTGCCTCTTTCATCTAAGTTGATGGGTTTTCTGCTGTGGTAGTTGGTTAGATCTATCAGTCACAGGCTTAATCTCTTTAACAAAAGATTGTGTGGCCACATCTTTGGTGAATATTCTAGGACACGTGCCCTTAGTTTATACAACAGGTTTTCCAAAATTTCAACTTCTGTTTTTATTTTGCAGAATCCATTTTTAAGTCCATCTCTTTCCTCTTGCATTTTACTATTAACAGCAAGGAGAAACCACACAGCCCCTTTAAGATCTTGCTTACAAATCTCATCAGCCAGATATCCAAGTTCATCACTTCCAAGTTCTACCTTCCAACATTTAAACATAATTTGATAAGTTCTTTGCCACCGCATAAAAAGCATCACCCTTCCTCCATTGTCCAATCACGTGTTAATCATTTTCTTCTAAAGCCTCACCAGAAGCATATTTAGCATCCACATTTCTAGAAACATTCTGTTCCTGGGGCCATATGTATTCTCTAAGATGATAAAGACTTTCTCTCAGCTCTCCTCACTTCCTTCTAAGCCCTCACCAGAATTGCCTTTGGAGTCCATAATTCTACCAAGTCTCTTCAAGGTAATCTAGGCTTTTACTACTAACCAAAAAAAAAAGAAAACCTGTTGCTGTCGAGTCAATTCTGACTCACAGCAACACTATCTCTTCCAGCCTGTACCCATTTCCCAATTCCAAAACCCCTTCCATATTTTAGGTCTGTTAGAGCAGCACCTCATTCTTGGTACCAAATTCTGTCTTAGTTATCTAGTGCTGCTGTAACAGAAATATCACAAGTGGATGGCTTTAACAAATATAAATTTATTTTCTCACAGTTTAGGACGCTAGAATTCCAAGTTCAGGGTAATGTCTCTAGGGGAAGGCTTTCTCTCCCTGTCAGCTCTAGAGGAATGACCTTGTCTCTTAAGCTTCTGTTTCCTGGTTCCTTGGACATCTCCACGTATTTTGGCATCATCTCACCCCATCTCTCCTTGCCAGCTTATGAAAGCTGGACAATAAATAAGGAAGACAGGAGAAGAATTGTTGCCTTTGAATTGTGGTGTTGGTGAGGAACACTGAATATACCATGGACTGCCAAAAGAACGAACAAATCTGTCTTAGAAGAAGTACAACCACAATGCTCCTTAGAAGCAAGGATGGCGAGACTGTGTCTTACATACTTTGGACATGTTGTCAGGAGGGATCGGTCCCTGGAGAGGGACATCATGCTTGGCAAAGTACAGGGTCAACAGAAAAGAGGAAGACCCTCAACAAGGTGGATTGACACAGTGGCTGCAACAATAAATTCAAGCATAACCACGATTGTAATGATGGCGTGGGGTGGGGCAGTGTTTCATTCTGTTGTGCACAGGGTTGCTATGAGTCGGAACTGACTTGAAAGCACTGAACAACAACAAAAACAAATGCAGCCTGAGGGCCTGCATCTCAATATTGCTGTGAGGTGAGAAGGGAGGAAAGACCTAGTCATTGGAGAGGGTGTTTGGAAGAAATGTGTGAGAGTTTAATAACATCCCAAAGTGAGCCAAACTGGGCCTAAAGCCTCTGCCTTGGTGAGGCCAGATGCGTGACCAGCAGCCAGGCTCCCAGCATCCTCCCAGGATGCTCTGAGTTTAATTTCCTTAACAGTATGTATATTAAATGTATATTTTCTACTTCTTTTAAAAAATTTTATTGCACTTTAAGTGAAAGTTTACAAATCAAGTCAGTCTCTCATACAAAAGTTTATACACACCTTGCTATATACTCCAAATTGCTTTCTCCCTAAAAAGACAGCATACTACTTCCCTCCACTCTCTTTTTTCGTGTCCATTCCACCAGCTTCTGACACCTCCACCCTCCCATCTCTCCTCCAGACAGGAGATGCCAACATAGTCTCATGTGTCTACTTGATCCAAGAAGCTCACCCTTCACCAGTATCATTTTCTATCCCACATTGTCCAGTCTAATTCCTCTCTGAAGTGTTGGCTTTGGGAATGGTTCCTGTCTTGGGCCAACAGAAGGTCCTTCTAGTGTCAGTCAGACCATTAAGTCTGGTCTTTTTAAGAGAATTTGGGTTCTGCATCCCACTGCTCTCCTGCTCCCTCAGGGGTTCTCTGTTGTGTTCCCTGTCAGGGCAGTAATTGGTTGTAGCCAGACACCATCTAGCTCTTCTGGTCTCAGGCTGATGTCTCTGTTTTATGTGGCCCTTTCTGTCTCTTGGGCTCCTAATTACCTTGTGTCTTTGGTGTTATTTATTCTCCTTTGCTCCAGGTGGGTTTGGACCAATTGATGCATCTTGGATGGCCACTTGCTAGCATATAAGACCCCAGACACCACTCTCCAAAGTGGGATGCAGAATGTTATCATAATAGATTATGCCAGTTGACTTAGATGTTCCTTGAAACCATGGTCCCCAAACCCCCACGCCTGCTACGCTGGCCTTCGAAGCGTTCAGTTTATTCAGGAGACTTCTTTGCTTTTGGTTTAGTCCAGTTGTACTGACCTCTCCTGTATTGTGTGTTGTCTTTTCCTTCACATAAAATAGTTCTTATCTACTAGCTAATTAGTGGAAACCCCTCTCCCTCCCTCCCTCCCCCCCTCATGACCATCAAAGAATATTTTCTTCTGTGTTTAAACTATTACTCGAGTTCTTATAATAGTGCTTTATTCATTATCTGTCCTTTTGCAACTGACTAATTTCACTCAGCATAATGCCTTCCAGATTCCTCCATGGATTCATTATTGCTCTTCACTAATAAGAAGTATTCCACTGTGTGAAAATACCACGATTTATTTATCCATTCATCCATTGATGGGCACCTTGGTTGCTTCCATCTTTTTGCTTTTGTAAACAGTGCTGCGATGAACACGAGTGTGCATATATCTGTTTGTGTAAAGGCTCTATTTCTCTAGGATATATTGCAAGGACAGGGATTGCTGTATCGTATGGTAGTTCTAATTCTAGCTTTTTAAAGAAACGCCAAATGGATTTCCAAAGTGGTTGTACCATTTTACATTCCCAACAGCAGTGTATAAGTGTTCCTGTCTCTCACAACCTCTCCAGTATTTATTATTTTGTGTTTTTTGGATTAATGCCAGCCTTGTTGGAGTGAGATGGAATCTCATTGTAGTTTTGATTTGCATTTCTGTAATGGCTAACGATCATGAGGATCTCCTCATGTATCTGTTCAACACCTGAATGTCTTCTTTAGTGAAGTGCCTGTTCATATCTTTTGCCTAATTTTAATTGGGTTATTTCTCTTTTTATAGTTCAGTTTTTGCAGCATCATGTAGATTTTAGAGATCAGGTGATGATGAGAAACGTCATAGCTAAAAACGTTTTCCCAGTCTGTAGGTAATCTTTTTACTCTTTTGGTGAAGTCTTTGGATGAGCATAGGTGTTTGATTTTTAGGAGCCCTCACTTACCTAGTTTTTCTTCCTTATTGTTAGTCATGTTTTGTATACTGTTTATGCCATGTATTAGGGCTTCTAGCAAGGTCCCTATTTTTTCTTCCATGATCTTTATCTTTTTAGATTTTATATTTGGGCCTTTGATCCATTTTGAGTTCGTTTTCTTGCATGGTATGAGGTATGGGTCTTGTTTCATTTCTTTGCAGATGGATATCCAGTTATGCCAGCACCAGTTATTATAAAGATTGTCTTTTCCCCATTTAACTGATTTTGGGCCTTTGTCAAATATCAGCAGCTCATATGTAAATGGATTTGTGCTTGGATTCTCAAGTCTGTTCCATTGGTTTATGTATTTGTTGTTGTACCAGCACCAGGGTGTTTTGACTACTGTGGTGGTATAATAGGTTCTAAAATCAGGTAGAGTGAGGCCTCCCACTTTGTTCTTCTTTTTCACTAATGCTTTCCTTATTCAGGGGCTGTTTCCCTTCCATATGAGGTTGGTCATTTGTTTGTCTACCTCATTAAAGAATGTAGTTGGAATTTGGATCGGAATTGCATTATATCTATAGATGGCTTTTGGTAGAATAGACACTTTTACAATGTTAAGTCTTCCTATCCATGAACAAGATATATTTTTCCACTTATGTAGGTCTCTTTTGGTTTCTTGCAGTAGTGTCTTGTAATTTTCTTTGTATAGGTCTTTTAGATCTCTGGTAAGATTTATTCCTAAGTATTGTATCTTCTTGAGGGCTACTGTAAATAGTATTGATTTGGTGATTTCCTCTTCGATGTTCTTTTTGTTGGTGTAGAAGAATTCAACTGAGTTTTTGTATGTTTATCTTGTATCCTGATCGTCTACTGAACTCTTCTATTACTTTCAGTAGTTTTCTGGAGGATTCCTTGGGGTTTTCTGTATATAAGATCATGTCATCTGCAAATAGAGACACTTTTACTTCTTCCTTACCAATCCAGATACCCTTTATTTCTTTATCTAGCCTAATTGCTCTGGCTAGGACTTCCAGCACAATGTTGAATAAGAGCTGTGATAAAGGGCATCCTTGTCTGGTTCCCGATCTCAAGGGGAACAGTTTCACACTCTCTCCATTTAGGATGATGCTGGCTGTTGGCTTTGTATAAATGCTCTTTATTATGTTGAGGAATTTTCCTTCTATTCCTATTTTTCTGAGAGTTTTATCATGAATGGGTGTTGAACTTTGTCAAATGCCTTTTCTCCATCAATTGATAAAATCATGTGATTCTTGTCTTTTGTCTTATTTACATGATGGATTACATTAATTGTTTTTCTGATGTTGAACCATCACTGCCTACCTGGTATGAATCCCACTTGGTCATGATGAATTATTTTTTGGATATGTTGTTGAATGCTATTGGCTAGAATTTTGTTGAGGATTTTTGCATCTACGTTCATGAGGGATATAGGTGTGTAATTTTCTTTTTTTTTTATTGTGTCTTTACCTGGTTTTGGTATCAGGGATATGGTGGCTTCATGGAATGAGCTTGGGAGTATTCCATCCTTTTCTATATTTTGAAATACCTTTAGTAGTAGTGGTGTTAACTCTTCTCTGAAAATTTGGTAGAGCTCTGCAGTGAAGCCATCAGGGCCAGGGCTTTTCTTTGTTGAGAGTTTTTCAATTACCTTTTCAATCTCTTCTTTTGTTATGGGTCTATTTAGTTGTTCTACCCCTGTTTGTGTTAGTTTAGGTAGGTAGTGTTTTTCTAGGAATTCACCCATTTCTTTTAGGTTTTCAAATTAAAGTACAATTTTTCGTAGTAATCTGATATGATTTTTTAAATTTCAGTTGGGTGTGTTGTAATATCGCCCATCTCATTTCTTTGCTTTCTCTCCTGTTTGTCTTTTGTCACTTTGGCCAATGTTTTACCAATTTTGTTATTTTTTTCAAAGAACTAGCATTTGATCTTGTTAATTTTTTCGTTTTTCTGTTTTCTATTTCATTTAGTTCAGCTCTAATTTTTATTATTTGCTTTCTTCTGGTGCCTGAGGGTTACTTTTGTTGCTCTCTTTCTATTTGTTCAAGTTGTAGGGATAGTTCTTTGATTTCCACCCTTTCTTCTTTTTGTATGTGTGCATTTATTGATATAAATTGACCTCTGAGTCCTGCTTTCGCTCTGTCCCAAAGGTCCTGATGGGAAGTGTTCTCATTCTCATTGGATTCTATGAACTTCTTTATTCCATCCTTAATGTCTTCTATAACCCAGTCTTTTTTGAACAGGGTATTGTTCAGTTTCAAAGTGTTTGATTTATTCTCCCTGCTTATTGATTTCTACTTTTATGGCCTTATGGTCAGAGAATTTGCTTTGTAATATTTCGATTTTTTGGTTTCTGCTAAGGCTTGCTTTATGACCTAATATGTGGTCTATTCTAGAGAAGGTTCCATGTGTGTTGGCAAAGAATGTATACTTGGCTGTTGATGGGTGGAGTGTTCTGTATATGTGTATAAGGTCAAGGGTTTGATTGTGACATTTAGATCTTCCTTGTCTTTATTGAGGTTCTTTCTGGATGTCCTGTCGTTTACCGAAAGTGGTGTGTTGAGCTCTCCTACTATAATTGTGGAGCTATCTCATTTTTCAATGCTGCTAGAGTTTGTTTTATGTATCTTGCAGCCCTGTCATTGGGTGAGTAAATATTTAATATGGTTATATCCTCCTGGTGTTTTGTCCTTTAATGATTATATAGTGTCCTTCCTTATCCTTTGTGGTGGATTTAACCTTAAAGTCTATTTCGTCAGAAACTAATATCGCCACTATTGCTCTTTTTTGATTGTTGTTTGCTTGATTTATTTATTTTTTTCCATCCTTTGGGTTTTAGTTTATCTGTGTCCCTAAGTCTAAGGTTTGTCTCTTGTAGTCAGCGTATAGGTGGATCGTGTTTTTTTAATCCATTCTGCCACTCGGTCTCTTTATTGGTGCATTTAGTCTCTTTACATTCAGTGTAATTATGGATTGGTGTGTGTTTAGTGCTGTCATTTTGATGTCTTTTTCTGTGTGTGTTGTTGACAGTTTTGTTTTCCCACTCAATTTTTAGTGCTGAGTAGTTTATCTTTATATATTGTCTTTTCCTCTTATTCGTTGTTGTTGATTTTATTTCTGTTGAGTCTATTTTTTTCTTGTGTTTTATTTTGATGAATAGGAGAGTTATTCTCCTTTGTGCTTACCTTAATATTTACCCCTATTTTTCTAAGTTTAAACCTAACTTTTATTTCTTTATATCTCCTTGTCTTCCTCTGCATTCGAAAGATCTGTGACTACATTTCTTAGTCCCTCTTTATTGTTTTAATGTTGTCTTCTTTTACATACTAACATCACTGTTTCCCTGTTTTGAGCATTTTTTTATCTTGATTTATTTTTGCGATTTCCCTATCTGGGGTGACCTCTGATTGCTCTGTCCAGTGTTCTAGTCTTGGGTCGATACCTGATATTATTGTTTTTCTAAACTAAGTACTCCCTTTAGTATTTCTTGTAGTTTTGGTTTGGTTTTAACAAATTCTCTAAACTTGTGTTTATCTGGAAATGTCCTAATTTCACCTTCATATTTGAGAGACAGTTTTGCAGGATATATGATTCTTTGCTGGCATTTTTTTTCCTTCAGTGCTTTATATGTCATACCATTGCTTCCTTGCCAGCATGGTTTCTGCCGATAGCCCGAGCTTATTCTTATTGATTATCCTTTGTAGGTGACTTTTCATTTAAACCTGGCTGCTCTTAAAATTCTCTCTTTATCTTTCGTTTTGGCAAGTTTGATTATAATATGTTTTGGTGACTTTCTTTTAAAATCTACCTTATGTGGAGTTCGATGAGCATCTTGGATAGATATCTTCTCAACTTTCATGATACCAGGGAAGTTTTCTGCTAACAAATCTTCAACAATTCTGTCTGTATTTTCTGTTATCCCTCCCTGTTCTGTATTCCAATTACTCGTAGGTTATTTGTCTTGATAGAGTCCCACATGATTCTTAAGTTTTCTTCATTTTTTTAAATTCTTTTATCTGATTTTCCTGCAAATCTATTGATGCCAAGTGCTTTATCTTTAAGGTCATTAATTCTACCTTCCACTTGCTCAATTCTGTTCCTCTGACTTTTTATTGAGTTATCTAATTCTGTAATTTATTGTTAATCTTCTGAATTTCTGATTGCTATATCTCTCTATGGATTCTTTCAGCTTATTAAATTTTTCATTATGTTTTTGAATAATCTTTTTTAATTTCTTTAACTGTTTTAACTGTTTGTTCCTTGACTTGTTCTGCATATTGCCTGATCTCCTTCCTGATGTCTTGAAGGGTTCTGCATATTACTCTTTTGTATTCTCCTTCTGGTAATTCCAGAAAGGCACTTTCATCTAGAAGATCACTTGATTCTTTGTTTTGAGAGCTAATTGAAGCTATCATGATCTGTTTCTTTATGTGATTCAATATTGACTGTTTTCTCCGAGCCATCTATAAGTTATTGTATTAGTTTATTTTATGTTTGTTTACTGTACCCTAGCTTTTTGCTTTGTTTTGTTTTGATATGCCCAAATGGGTTGCTTGAGTGAACTATCTTTATTATTTTCGCCTTTGAAGCTGTGACATCCTGTCACCAGATGGTTAGAGCTGTTATCAGGTATTTCAGTCTAGGAGTCCATCCACTTTTCTTGTATGGATTCACCTCAGATGTCCAGGTAGTTGATCATCAAGTGTGTTGTATAGGCTCTGTCCTTCAGTCTTAGAGGGGCAAGGTTGATTAGTGTAGGCACCAGTATCTGGTTACAGCAGGGGATCATGCTCTGAACAAGGAGGGGGCTGAAAATCGTCCCCCAAGTGACTCTGAGGAAAGAGCGTCCTTCTTCCCTAGAGCATAGAGGTGGGTGAGTTCCGGAGACGGACCATGGGCACCCAATTCTTTTAGTTGTAAGGAGTGGGATGTACCACTTATCCTTGGACCCTGGTCGTCTGTGGCTGGGTGACCTGAGTGGAGCCACCAGTCCTTAGGCTCCTGATATGGGTAGGTGAGGACTCTGTTTAATAGGCAAAGTGGTGTCAATCATCAAACACCCACTTCTCCACCTCACAGCTGAAACAGTTGCAGTCTGCCAACAAGGGCCTATTCTCATGAAATAGGCCCACACAGGTCCAGGCGGGGGGAGATGTATTCATAGTCCATGGACCATTTATACCTGGACAGGAGCTGCTTCTGTCCAGAGCTCCCCAGGTTAGTAAAGCTGACAAATTATCTTTTCCCCCATTTGTGAATCTATTCCTTTTCCAAGGCTGGAAGAGGGCTCCAGACACTCAACAGGACCTATCTCAGGCCCAGGGAAATCAACAGCCTCTGAAGCTGGCTTGGGGGTGGAAGACACAGTTAAATATCTGCAAGTACTTAGCTTTTGCCAAGAGCTCCGTTCATCTCTGGTTCCGGAGGTATGAGTAGGCTGTGGGGCTTGCTGCTTCTCCCTGAGGAAACTGCACCCAAACGCCCACCACAGCCGCTCTCAGGAATAGTGCCTGAGGGATCCTCGCTATTCAGGTCTGGCAACTCCTTTCTGCTTCTGAACCGTCTCTCCCTTGCTCTGCTGCTCAGCCAGTTTTCTAATTTCGCCTTTGATGTTCAGGGCTCCTAGCTTGTCATAAATATAATTGTTTCACTTGTTTTTTCGAGTCTTTGTTGTAAGAGGGATCCCGGGAAGCATCTGGCTATTCTAAATCTTGGTCCCACCTCTATATTTTCTACTTCTTGTGTGCAGGGTTCTACATAAGTTCATAAGATCAAGTTTTTTAATTGTGGTATTCAAAAACTTTTGTTTACTTGTTCTGTCATTCATTGAGAGAATTATTTAAAAACATTCAAACTGTTATTTTGAATTTGTTTCTCTCTAATTACTTTAGTTTTCTTTTATATAAATCAATTCTGTTTAGATGCATATGAGTAGAATTTTTTATTTTCTTGGTGAGGTGTGCTTTGTCATTATGTAGTAGTCCTCTTTATACCTAAAAATGCTTCTTCATTAGAATTCATTTAACAGATAATCATAAAGCTATATCAACTTTTTCTCTTGGTTCGCCTTTTAATGCCTTTTCTGTACTCTGTAAAGGGTATATGGCTGGATTTTTTAATACAATTAAACACTCTTTTGTTTTAAATGGTAAGTTTAGTCCATTTGAACTGTTATGATCATGATATATTTAGATGTATTTCTGTCATTTTAATTGTGTGCTTTCTATTCACCCTGCTTTTTCTGTGCTAGTTTTCTCTGTTTTTATAAAACTTCTTTGCATTGTTAAAAGTTTTTTTGTTATTATTATTTCCCCCTCTTCCATTTTGAAAGCTATGCTTTATACTTACTTTAGTAATTACCCTTATAATGGTAATTTACAGTCTTACCTTAACCAATCTAATTTTAATCAGTAACTCTTCCCTATTATCAATACAAAGATCTCAAAATATTTTACCTATGATAACTTCTTCCTTCTAGGTATTATTGGTGGTCAGAATGTAAGTTGCACCTTGTTTTCATAGCCCTAATTTAGTTCTGGTCATTGTCATCATCATCATCATATATTATCTATATTATCACAATCATTTTATTGTACATATTTATTTAGATCAGAATTTAGAAAAATCTTTCTGCAAAAGGTCAAATAGTAAATATTTTCAGTTTTTTGAATCATACAGTCTCTGTTCAATTACTCAGTTCTGCCATTTTAGTGCCAAATGACCATAGACAATATGTAAGTAAATGAATGTGGCTGTGATCCAATAGAAGTTTCTTTACAAAAACAGATGGTGACCAGATTTGGTCTCTGGGCTAGAATTTACTCACTCTTGGTGTAGATGAAAAACATTGACCAATATCTTTGACTACCATTTTTTCTCCCATTGTAGTTCTTCATTTGGAAGTTATTTTACCTCTTCTTAAAGTCTATCATTTATTGTTTCTTTCAGGAACTTGTATTTTTGTTTGTTGATTTTTTTAACTGTACCTTGTTTTTTCCTTATATTTATAAATCCTTATGCATTTTAAATGTATTTATATGTACGCTATCTTTTAAACATTTAATGTTTTTCAGGCTTTAAATTTGTAAATTGGTGTTTATAATGACTCTTACTCATGGTGGCATCTTTGTGTATTTTATGATTTTCAATAGTTTGCTCATGTATCAATTGGTTTTTATCTGGGAAAATATTGCAAGGCCTGGTTTGATCATTCACCTTCAAGACAGAATTTGTAATTGTTTTTCCCAGTTGCTTTGGGCATTATAGCCTCAGAAATACTTTATGTTAATTCTGTGTTTGGGGGTTCCCAAGCCTTGCATGTTGTATAAATTTGAAATTTATAACAGATGATGAATTTAAAACACAAGAGTATATACTTAATCTCCCCATGAGTCTGTAAGTTTGTCGTACTGTGGGGTCTTGTGTGTTGATGTAATCCTGGAAGCTATGCCGACAGTACTCAAATACCAGCAGGGTCACCCAAAGAGGACAGGTTTCAGCTAAGCTTCCAGGCTAAGACAGATTAGGAAGAAGGACCTGGCAGTCTACTTCTGAAAAGAATTGGCCAGTGAAAATTTTACGAATAGCAGCATATAGTACTGGAAGATGAGCCCCCCAGCTCAGAAGGCACTCAAAAGATGACTACGGAAGAGCTGCGTCCTCAAAGTAGAGTTGACCTTAATGATGTGGATGGAGTAAAGCTTTTAGGGCCTTCATTTGCTGATGTGGCATGACTCAAAATGAGAAGAGCTGCAAACATCCATTAATAATAGGAATGTGGAATGTACTAAGTATGAATCTAGGAAAAATGGAAATCATCAACAATGAAATGAAATGCATAAACATCAATATCCTAGGCATTAGTGAGCTGAAATGGACTGGTATTGGCCATTTTGAACAAGATGATCTTATGGTCTACTATGCTGGGAATGACAACTTGAAGAGAAATGGTATTGAATTCATCATCAAAAAGAACATTTCAACATCTATCCTGAGGTACAATGCTGTCAGTGATAGGATACTATCCATATGCCTACAAGGAAGACCAGTTAATATGACTATTATTCAAATTTAATTATTCAGCCACTAAAGCCAAAGATGAGGAAACTGAAGATTTTTACCAACTTCTGCAGTCTGAAATTGGTTGAACATGCAATGAGGTTACACTAATAATTACTGGTGATTGGAATGCAAAAGTTAGAAACAAAGAAGAAGGATCGGTAGTTGGAAAATATGGCCTTGGTGACAGAAATGATGCCAGAGATCACATGACTGAATTTTGAAAAACCAACCACTTCTTCATTGCAAATACCTTTTTTCATCAACATAAGTGGTGACTACACACATGGACCTTGCCAGAAGGAATACAGAAGAATCAAATTGAGTACATCTGTGGAAAGAGACAATGGAAAAGCTCAATATCATCAGAACAAGGCCAGGGGACGACTATGGATGAGACCATCAATTACTCGTATGCAAGCTGAAGTTGAAACTGAAGAAAATTAGAGCAGATCCTTGAGAGCCAAAGTAGATCCTTGAGAGCCAAAGTACAACCTTGAGTATATTCTATCCGAGTTTTGAGACCATCTCAAGAATAGATTTGACGTGATATACACTAATGACTGAAGACCAGATGAGTTGTGGAATGACATCAAGGACATCATACATGAAGAAAGCAAGAGGTAATTAAAAGACAGGAGAGAAAGAGAAGACCTAAATGGATGTCAGAAGAGACTCTGAAACTTGCTTTGAACGTCGAGTAGCTAAAGCAAAAGAAAAAATGATGAAGTAAGAGAGTTGAACAGAAGATTTCAAAGGGCAGCTCAAGAAGACAAAGTATGGTATTATGATGACATTTGCAAAGACCTGGAGATAGAAAACCAAAAGGGAAGAACACGCACAGCATTTCTCAAGCTGAAAGAACTGGAGAAAAATTCAAGCCTCTAGTTGCAATACTGAAGGATTCTACAGGAAAAATATTAAATGAAGCAGGAAGCATCAAAAGAAGTTGGAAGGAATATACAGAGTCACTATACCAAAAATAATTGGTCAACGTTCTACCATTTCAGGATGTAACGTATGATCAGGAACCAATGTTACTGAAGGAACAAGTCCAAGCTGCATTGAAGGCATTGGTGAAAAACAAGGCTCCAGGAACTGATGGAATACCAAGTGAGATGTTTCAACAAACAGATGCTGTACTGGAAGTGTTCACTCGTCTATGCCAAGGAATTTGGAAGACAGCTACCTAGCAAACTGACTGGATCCCAAGAAAGGTGACCCAACCGAATGCAGAAATTATCAAACAATATCATATGCAAGCAAAATTTTGCTGAAGATCATTCAAAAGCAGCTGGAGCAGTATATTGACAGGGAACTGCCAGAAATTTAAGCCAGATTTAGAAGAGGAATTGGAGCCAGGGATATAATTGCTGATGACAGATGGATTCTGGCTGAAAGCAGAGAATACCAGAAAGATGTTTGCCTCTGTTTTGTTGACTATGCTAAGGCATTCGATTGTGTGGATCATAACAAATTATGGAAAACACTACAGAGAATGGGAATTCCAGTACACTTAACTGTGCTCATGAGGAATCTGTACATAGATCAAGAGGCAGTTGTTTGTACAGAACAAAGGGATACTGAGTGCTTTAAGGTCAGGAAAGGTGTGCGTCAGGGTTGTATCTTTTCACCATACCTATTCAATCTGTATGTTGAGCAAATAATCTGAGAAACTGGACTATATGAAGAAGAACAGGGCATCAGGATTGGAGGAAGGCTCGTTAACAACCTGTGTTATGCAGATGACACAATCTTGCTTGCTGAATGTGAAGAGGACTTGAAACACTTACTGATGAAGATTAAAGACAAGAGCCTTCAGTACAGATTATACCTCAACATAAAAAAAACAAAAATCCTCACAACTGGACCAATAAGCAACATCATGATAAATGGAGAAAAGATTGAGGCTGTCAAGGATTTCATTTTACTTGGATCCACAATCGACACCCATGGAAGAAACAGTCAAGAAATTAAAAGATGCATTGCATTGGGTAAATCGTCTGCAAAAGATGTCTTTAAAGTTTTGAAAAGCAAAGATGTCACCTTGAGGACTAAGGTGTGCCTAACCCAAGCCATGGTGTTTTCATATGCATACAAAAACTGGACAATGAATAAGAAAGACAGAAGAAGAATTGATGCGTTTGAATTGTGGTGTTGGTGAAGAATATTGAATATACCATGGGCTGCTAAAAGAATGAACAAATCTCTCTTGAAAGCAGTACAGCCAGAATGCTCTTCAGAAGCAAGGGTGGAGATACTATGTCTCAAATACTTTGGACATGTTTCAGGAGGGATCAGTCCCTGGAGAAGGACGTCATGCTTGGTAAAATAGCGGGTCAGTGAAAAAAAGGGATGCTTAGAAAGATGGATTGACACAGTGTCTGCAACAGTGGGCTCAAGCCTAGCAAAAATTTTGAGGATGGCGCAAGAGTGGGCAGTGCTTCCTTCTGTTGTGCATAGGGTTGCTATGAATCAGAACGGACTGAACAGTACCTAACAACAACATATTTAATCCAGAGCAAGTTTGAGACTAAACTTTTCTTGCCATCGCCCTTTGCATGCAAGTAGAGTTCTTGTAGTCCAACTTTCATTAAAGTTAAATATAATAATTCATGGGCAATATGTTTATGTTAGGTTCTCTATGCTGACTCTGCACCTCCCCCACTTTGCACAGGGCAAAGTTCTTTTTCATCTCTAACTCTGCAGCTTTTAAAACCCAAGCACCTATTGCAAAGTAAGGATCAACACAAATCCAATCTCCAAAATATGAAGATTGATCCAGTCTTACCATTCCCATTTCTCCATCCTTATTGCCAGCCTCCCCTCCCCCCTGCAGCACTCTCTCTCTGAATCTAGGCACCTGGAGCTAGGTCAAAGCTCAAAGTTTAAAGGACACCATCTTTCAGACTGACAAATAGGCAGATGCCAGGTGCAGGTTTGGGGGGTCTATACAACATCCCAAACTTTTGACTTTCTGGCCACAAATTTGGGAGTGGTTTCCCACTTCCCCTTCGGTACATCATCCACAAGCTTGGGAGTCCACACAACAAACACTCACTTTCTGACCTGCTGGCCCCTACTGCCACATTAGATTAGATAATTTGCTAGAATGACACATAGAATTCAAGAGAATGTACCATACTTATGACCACAGATTTATTATACACACACACACACACACACACACACACACAAAAACTCCAAACCAAACCCCTTGCCATCGAGTTGATTCCAACTCATAGCAATCCTATTAGGTCAGAGTAGAACTGCCCTATAAGTTTTCCAAGGAGCAGCTGGTAGATTCCAACTGCCGACCTTTTTGGTTAGCAGCTGAGCTCTTAACCACTGTGCCAGCAGGGCTTCATTACAGCCATGAAGATTAAAATGAAGTGATACATAGGGCAAAGTCTGGGAGAGTTCTCTATGTGGGGCTTCCATGTCCCAAGGGACACACTACCCTTCCAAGAGCAGCTGGTCTTGCCAACCAGGAAGCTCTGAGCCTCTGTGTTCAGGGCTTTTATCAGGTAGTTCTGCATGATAGGCTAAATCATGCCTGAGGGTAGTTGATATTGGCCTCCTAAGTGAGTCTTTTCTGAGCTGGCCAGTCCCCACTTGCCAGTACAAGCCCTCAGGTGCAGCCTAGAAGTCCCAGGCCAAGGCAAGGGTTATTTCTCCAGAGCCAAAGACTAAGGCCACCTTACTGGAATAAAACTAGGTCCTTTACCCTACACTAATCTTTTAGGGTTGTCATGAAGATTAAAAGAGTTAATATATGAGAAGAGTTTAGGACTAGTAATCACTATACAAGTTATTGTTATTATTACTTGCCCTTCTACCTGTTTGTAATTAACATCACTTTTGCTTGGAAATTGTTAGCCTATTTTGACAACTCAGATGTATTAGTGGCACAAACTCCACAAAACCCCTAAGAAATATTTAATAAACATCAAGCAAAAAGTTGGTACTGGATTGTTGCTCTCATCTTAGTGATGAAGTAGAGATAGACAGAGGTTAAGGTTCCCAATAACTGCAGTTATTTTTTCCTTGTACCACTGAGCCGACACTAGCCTGGAAGGAAATCTTCCAAAATATTAACAGAGGCCATCTCTGGGCTTGGCTATGGAACCTTACGGATGTTTATGATTTTGTTCTGTTATATCATTTTTTGTAAGAAAAATAAAAATCTGAAATAACTAGGAAATACAAATAGATGGTGCAGGTGAGAAGGCAAGAAACACACATTATGTAAGATATTTATTAGTAATAACTCTTTATGGGAGGGATTCACATTTTAAATAAAAAAGAAAAACTGTTTCACATCACCAAGATATAAAATAATGGTACAAAGTTCTACCAATTCTTTTTGTTGTTGTTGTTGAAGATGCTAAGACTAAAGACTGAGACTTGCAAATTTTTTTAAGGGAAACAGAAATGGAAATCAAGCAAAATTCAAAGCATAAAGGACAAAAATGAAGAGGTTCATTGCATGAGGAAAATGATAAAAGTTAACAGATAAGGTAAAGAAGTTTGAGCTATTTTGAACCTATTTAATTTCAATATTCTCCAGCTTAAAAGAAATGGCCTTGCAATACAAAAACCTAGAATGAACTTTACAGAAAGTATTATAGAGATTCTATTTATATCCAATAAAATGAGGAGACTGTAAAAAGCTTCTGGTGGCATTAAATGAGTCTACATGCTCCCCCAAAAGCTATCCAAAATGTTCAGATCTGATTATCAGTGTAAATGTAAATAAGAATTAAGGACTAATGTAAACCAAGAAAGAAGCTTACATATTGGAAATGGGATATTTTGTTGTGATTTTCAAAAACGAGAAGATAACTTAGTTTTCAAAAATGTGGACCAAAAATACAGGTTTTAATTTTCAACAAAAAATCTCAAAACAGATTTTTAAAAAGATATTTTGTAAACATTACAGAACAATGGGAGTAATAAGTAGGAGCCAATGTGGGTTCATGAGCATAATATACTGACCTAAACTTGGTTCATTTCTTGATAGGGCTGCTGGGTTGCTAGACCAGGCTAATGGATGATGGTGCATCTTTATTAAAGCAAATTATCTGGCAAAGTCTCAGGTGATAATCTATAATTATATATTGAAATAAGTCTCAGATTATACATTTAGGTAGATTGATGGAAGGATAAACTGCCTTACCAAAATGGCATCAATGAATTCATTAATCAATGTGAAAGAACAAGGGGACACTGCATGGTTTAAAGTCAGGAAAGGTGTGTATCAGGGGTGTATCCTTTCACCATACCTATTCAATCTGTATGCTGAGCAAATAATCTGAGAAGCTGGACTATATGAAGAAGAACAGGGCATCAGGATTGGAGGAAGCCTCATTAACAACCTGCGTTATGCCCAAACCCACTGCCGTCGAGTCGATTCCAACTCATAGCAGTCCTGTAGGACAGAGTAGAACTGCCCCACAGAGTTTCCAAGGAGCACCTGGCAGATTCAAACTGCTGACCTCTTGGTTAGCAGCCGTAACACTTAGCCACTACACCACCAGGGTTTCCACCGCAGATGACACAAAATTGCCTGCTGAAAAGGAAGAGGACTTGAAACACTTATTAATGAAGATCAAAGACCACTGCCTTCAGTATGGATTACACTTCGACATAAAGAAAACAAAAATCTTCCCAACTAGACCAATAAGCGACATCATGATAAACGGAGAAAAGATTGAGGTTGTCAAGGATTTCATTTTATTTGGATCCACAATCAACACCCATGGAAGCAGCAGTCAAGACATCCAAAGATGCATTGCATTGGACAAATTGGCTGCAAAAGACGTCTTTTAAGTGCTGAAAAGCAAAGATGTCACCTTGAGGACTAAGGTGTGCCCGACTCAAGCCATGGTGTTTTCGATCGCCTCATATGCATGCGAAAGCTGGACAATGAATAAGGGAGATGGAAGAAAAATTGATGCCTTTGAATTGTGGTGTTGGTGAAGAATATTGAATGTACCATGGACTGCCAAAAGAACAAACAAGTCTGTCTTGGAAGAAGTGCAACCAGAATACTCCTCAGAAGCAAAGATGGCAAGACTATATCTCACATACTATGGACATGTTATCAGGAGGGATCTGTCCTTGGAAAAGAACATCATGCTTGGTAAATTAGAGGGTCAGCAAAAAAGAAGAAGACCCTCAAGGAGATGGATTGACACAGTGGCTGCAACAATGAGCTCAAGCATATAGCAACAATCGTGAGGATGATGCAGGACGAGCAGTGTTTTGTTCTGTTGTGTTTAGGGTTGCTAGGAGTCGGAACCGACTCATTGGCACCGAACAACAACAACAACAATGTCAAAGTAAAGTGGAGTCCCTTGTAGGGTGTCATAATTTCCTGAGAACACATTGTATTTTTCCTAATTTGGAAGGTGACCCAAAGCTGGTAGGGTTAATTTATGTAATATGTACCAGAATAACCATTCTAACTGGTATTAACAAGCTTCATTAGTAGATTGAATCTAAACAGGTGAAAATTCAACTAACACTTCTAAAGAAAAGGCAGGATTTTATGAGTATAATATTAGGAAGACCTGACTTGGCAGCCATATATGCAAAAAAATTAAAAAATATAATTATCTTGGGCATTTAACTGGTCAAAGCTCCTTACGATCCAGTCGTAAGTTGGTGGTAGTCATCAGGACTGTTCAAATAGCCCAGGTTTTCTCTCCCTCCAGGATTCCATCCCTTTGAATTTAGATGAGGACCAATTGATTTGCCGTGAAAACATTAAGAACCACTTCACAGTTTACCACTTACCACTGTCTCCTCCTCCATTTTGGTAATAGAAATAGGTGTGGTAAAGGAGTTTCTGTTAGCCTGGATCCCTGAATGACTGGGACAAGCACAGCCCTCCTTACTGACCCATATTGGCTATTCAGTGTTAGTGTTAAATAAACATTTTTTTGTGTGTGTGTTAAGCCACTGAGATTTTTTTCCTTAACGCAGCATAACTATGCTTCTATTGACTGATATATTGCTTCCTCTCCTACCCCCAAAGAAACTGAACCAATTTTAGTCTTCCTTAAAAGATGTTTTGCATAGAGGTAATGAGGTAAAATAATCCACCCTACTTTGCACCATGAAATCACATCTGAGGTATTGATTTAATTCTGGGTATTACAATGTAAGA
The DNA here is from genome assembly GCF_030014295.1 of Loxodonta africana. Lineage (NCBI taxonomy): Eukaryota > Metazoa > Chordata > Mammalia > Proboscidea > Elephantidae > Loxodonta > Loxodonta africana. The sequence goes on along the minus strand of NC_087369.1, from coordinate 118,277,535 downwards.
TAAACTAGAATGAGCTAAAGGGAAGGCAATCAGGATGGTAATAGTCTAGAAAACATATAGATGAGGAATATTAAAATAACCAGAAAGATATTTAGACTACATTCAAGTATTTTTAAGAGCTCAGCTGCTAACCAAAAGGTTGGCAGATCAAATCCACCAGCTGCTTCTTGGAAGCTCTACAGGGCAGTTCTACTCTCCTGTATGGTTGCTATGAGTTGGAATTGGCTCGATGGCAACAGGTTTGTTTGTTTCTTTTTCCAAGTATTTTGAAAACCAAAAAAAAAAAAAAAACCCACTGCCATTGATTTGATTCCAACTCATAGCGACTCTATAGGACAGAGTAGAACTGCCCCATAGAATTTCCAAGGAGCACCTGGCGGATTTGAACTGCCGACCTCTTGGTTAGCAGCCATAGCACTTAACCGCTACGCCACCAGGATTTCCAAGTATTTTGAAGAACTGGAAAAGGTTACAGCAAAAAAAAAAAAAAAAAAGATAAGATGGATTTTGTGTAGGTCCAGGAAGTACAACAGGAACAACACTGCTGAGTTCAAAGAAACCATTTTAATGGCATTACCTTGTCTATAGGATAAAATCTAAACTCTTCAGTTTAGCAGAGATCTTCAGATAATAGTCATTTGCCTATTTCTGCAACCTCATTTTCCACTACTCCCTCGTGTTCATGCTTTGCTTGAACAAAAACACACTTATTAGAGCTCCCAAATGTGTCATACCTTCAGTGAACTAGAATGTTTAACCTCTTTCTCTCCAAGATCCAGTTCAACTGTACCTGTCTGGAATGCACTGCGTGACTGCCCCTTCCTTTTTCCTTCTTTCCTTCCTTCCCTCCCACACGGGAATTAGATACTTCTGTTCTTATAGCACCTGTGCATAAATGAAAGCTACAGGGAGACAGATTTAGGCACAAAAAAGGGCATTTTAAAATAACAAGATTTCTTAAAATTATTTATGAAGTAGTGAGTTCATTATTATTGTAAATATTCAATGAGAGTCATTTCTATCAATAATAGTACCCATTATTCTTCATTCAGATCCCTGAGTCACTCTGCTTTTCTGAGATTTTTTTCTTATTCTGTGAAGATACTTTACTTGAGATGGGAAATACTTTGATGCAGAATTGGCCTCGTTTTCAAATCCTTTTTTTTTTAAAATAATAGCAACAGCTTCTTGCATATCTGTGAGTAGTTCTGTCTTTGCTATTTGTTTATGCATACCTTAACACATTTAACTCTATTGTAAATGCTGTGATGTCTGCAGAGTAGAAATTACATCAGGATTATGAGATTTATCCAAAGGCAGGTATGTAGGCAATTACAGGTAGACTGGATTAGAATGTAGCTAGCCCCCTCATATAGGTACTTAAGTATGTTCAAAAAATGGCACGTAATAAATAGGGAGACATGTCCTAGATGGGAATACAAAATGTTGTAAAGATATCAGGTCATTGCATATTCATTTTTAGATTCAATAAAATTATAATAAAATTACTAATGAGGATTTTTTGTAATGAGAAAGAATTATTCTAAAATTTGTGAGTAGTAAAAAAAAAAAAAAAGCAAGAGTACCTAAGAACTGATCGAAAAACAAAGAGTAATGGAAAAACCCTGAGTCATTACAGTTTATTTAAAAGGTCAATAATTAAAACAGTGTGATACTATATGAATAGCCAGATAAATGGAACAAAATAGATAACACAAAACAAACCTTGGAACTTATAAAGAGTGTGTGGTAAAAGTGGAATAATAAATTATTGGAGAGTAAGAGAATTAATTCCAAAAAATCCTGCTGAGAAAATTGATTATCTTTTGGAAAATAAAAGTAAAGCACTCATCTTATTACTTCATAAAATAAACTCCAGGAGAACAAAAGAAATAATTATAGTCAAAACAGAAATACAGAAATATGTAACTCTCAATAATAACTATCATTTATTTGGTATGAACCAGGTAGTATGAAAAGAGCCTTACATGTGTGGCATTATTTAATTACTACACATTGTGAAGTTGGTACCAGTGTGGATATTTTTATTTTACAAATGAAGAAACTGAGGCCCAAAGACAGGGCCTTATTCAAGGCAACACAGCTAATCTGTGCCAGGATCAGAATTTGAATTCAGACTGGTCTGACTCCAAGTCCCACTATATTCTACTGCTTCAATTATCCGAATGGGGTAAGGATTTTGTAAAATCAGATGCAATTGAAGGACATGATAAATTTTGCTAGATAAACATGTAAAACCTCTGTAGAGCAAAATTTCATGAACAAAAACAAAGGACAATATCCAAAAATCATAGTCAAATAAAGATTAAAAGAATAGCGTGGGTCTGTGTAAGGGCACTTTAAAACTGAGGCAGTTGGCATGACTAAGGTGGCTGACATAAGTCTGAATCAAATTGCTCTTTATCCTATTTCCCTGCTTCTGCTTCTGCACCCCCCCTTTTTTGATGAACATCTATGTGGTTATGCTTGCTTAAGTTTACGATAAAAAATGTTCCAGGAAGTGCATGACAAAAACATTCTGTTCTCAGGAAAAAATGTTTATGCAGAATGTCATTAGAAGAACGCCTATGCAGGTTGCTCTCAGAAAGTCTGAGATGGAAAATAGATTAAGTGACATTATGAGAAGTTTACTTGTGACTCACAAGTAACCCCTAGCCCTCATATATAAAAATTCCTCTCCCCTTTCCGACTTCTGAGCATTTTGTTCTCAGAATTCAATGCTGCCCAATTCACAAATTGTACTTCTCTCAACAAAACTCTTTGCTTTTTTTTAAATTATTTTATTCTTTTGATTGTGCTTTAAGTGAAAGTTTACAATTCAAGTCAGTTTCTCATACAAAACCTTATACACACATTGTTATGCGACCCTAGTTCCTCCCCGTATAATGTGACAGCACACACCTCCCCTCCATCCTGTATTTCCTGTGTCCATTCAACCAGCTCTTTTCCCCCCCTGCCTTCTCATCTCACCTCCAGACAGGAGCTGCCCATTTAGTCTCATGTAGCCACTTTCAACTACTTGAGCTAAGAAACACACTCCTCACCAGTATCATTTTATGTCTTATAGTCCAGTCTAATCTTTGTCTGAAGAGTTGGCTTCAGGAATGGTTTTAGTTTTGGGCTAACAGAGAGTCCGGGGTCCATGTCTTCTGGGGTCCCTCCAGTCTCAGTCCCTCCATTAAGCCTGGTCTTCTTACCAGAATTTGAGTTCTGCACCCCACTTTTCTCCTGCCCTGTCAGGGACTCTCTGTTGTGTTCACTGTTAGGGCGAAGCCTTAGTTATCTAGTGCTGCTATAACAGAAATACTACAAGGGGATGGATTTAACAAAGAGAAGTTTATTTTCTCACAGTCTAGTAAGCTAGAAGTACAAATTCAGGGTGTCAGCTCCAGGGGAACGCTTCCTCTCTGTCAGCCTTCTTATCAATCTTCCATGAGACCAGGAGTTTCTCTGCATAGGGGCCCCCGGCCCAAAGGGCGCACTGCTCCCAGCACTGCTTTCTTGGTGGCATAAGGTCCCCCTGTCTCTCTGCTCACTTCTTTCTTTTACGTCTCAAGAGATTGCCTCAAGACACAATCCAATCTTTCAGACTGAGTACTGCCTCACTAACACAACTGCTGACCGCCCTCCCTCATTAACATCATACAGACAGAATTTACAACATATAGGAAAATCATACAATACCAGGAATCTTAGTCCAGACAAATTGATACACACACTTTTTGGGGGACATAATTCAATCCATGACAGGTGGTCATTGGTGGTAGGCGGGCATCATCTAGTTCTTCTGGACTCAGGCTGATGGAGTCTCCAGTTTATGTGGCCCTTTCTGTCTCTTGGGCTAATATTTTCCTTGTGTCTTTGGTGTTCTTCATTTCTCCTTTGCTCCAGGTGTGTTGGGACCAATCAATGCATGCTAGACGGCCACTGACTAGTTTTTAAGACCCCAGACGCCACTCACCAAAGTGGGGTACAGAACATTTTCTTAATAAACTATGTTATGCCAGTTGCCCTAGCAGTCCCCTGAAACCATGTTCCCCAGACCTCCACCCCTGCTATTCTGTGCCTAGAACTGTGTGGTTGCATTCAGGAAACTTCTTAGCTTTTGGTTTAGTCCAGTTGTACCGACTACCCCTGTATTGGGTGTTGTCCTTCCCTTCACCTAAGATAATCCTTGTCTACTATCTACTTAGACAATACCCCTCTTCCTCCCTCCCCACCCTCGTAACCATCAAAGAATGTTTTCTTCCGTGCTTAAACCTTTTCTTGAGTTCTTATAATAGGGGTCTTATACAATATTTGTCCTTTTACCACTGAATAATTTCACTCAGCATAATGCCTTCCAGATTCATCCATGTTATGAAAAGTTTCATGGATTCATCGTTGTTCTTTATTGTTGCATAGTATTCCATTGTGTGAATATACCATACTCTGTTTATCTATTGATGGGCACCTAGGTTATTTCCATCTTTTTGCTCTTGTGAATAGTGCTGCAATGAACATGGGTGTGCATTTGTCTATTCCTCTGACGGCTCTTATTTCTCTAGGATATATTCCAAGGAGTGGGATTGCTAGATCATATGGTAGTTCTATTTCCAGCTTTTTAAGGAAGCGCCAAATAGGTTTCCAAAGTGGTTGTACCGTTTTACATTCCCACCAGCAGTGCATAAGTGTTCCAGTCTCTCAAAACCTCTCCAACATTTATTATTTTGTAGGTTTGGATCAATGTTAGCCTTGTTGGGGTGAGATAGTATCTCATTGTAGTTTTGATTTGCATTTCTCTAATGGCTAATGATCATGGCCATTTCCTCATGTATCTCTTAGCCACCTGAATGTCTTTTTTGGTGAAGTGCCTATTCAAATAATTTGCCCATTTTTTAATTGGGTTATTTGCTTTTTGTTGTTGAGGTTTTGCAGCTTCTTGTAGATCTTAGAGATTAGATGCTGCTCAGATTTGTCACAGCCAAATTTTTTTTCCCAGCCTGTAGGTTGTCTCTTTACTCTTTTGGTGAAGTCTTGGGATGAGCATAAGTGTTTGATTTTTAGGAGTTTCCACATTTCTCTTCTGGTGTTTGTGCATTGTTAGTTATGTTTCGTATACTGTTTATGCCATGTATTAGAGCTCTTAGCATTGTCCCTGTTTTTTCTTCCATGATCTTTATCATTTTAGATTTTATATTTAGGTCTTTGATCCATTTTGAGTTAGTTTTTGTGCATGGTATAAGGTATGGGTCTTGTTTCATTTTTTTGCAAATGGATATCCAGTCATGCCAGCATCTTTTGTTAAAGAGACTGTCTTTTCCCTAATTATCAGACCTTGGGCCTTTGTCAAATATCACTGCTCATAAGTGAATGACTTTACATCTGAATTCTCTATTCTGTTCCACTATTTATCTATGTATCTATTGTTGTACCAGTACCAGGCTGTTTTGACTACCGTGGCAGTATAATAGGTTCTAAAATCAGGTAGTGCGAGGCCTCCTACTTTAGTCCTCTTCTTCAGTAATGCTTTAGTTATCCGGGGCCTCTTTCCTTTCCATGTGAAGTTGGTGATTTGTTTCTCCATCTCATTAAAAAATGCCGTTGGAATTTGGATGGAGATTGCATTGTATCAGTAGATCACTTTGAGTAGAACAGGCATTTTCACAATGTTCAGTTTTTCTATCCATGAGCAAGGTGTTTTTTTCCACTTATGTAGATCTTTTTTGGTTTCTTGCAGTAGTGTCTTGTAGTTTTCCTTATATAGGTCTTTTACGTCTCTGGTTAGATTTATTCCTAAGTATTTTATCTTTGGGGGGCTGTTGTAAATGGTATTGATTTGGTGTTATTTTAGGTATGTAGTTTGTTTTTTAGAAATTTGTCAATTTGTTAAAGTAAAACTTTTCATAGTATTCTGTTATGATTCTTATAATTTCAGTTGGGTCTGTTGTGATATTGCCCATCTCATTTCTGATTTGAGTTATTTGCTTCCTCTCCTGTTTTCCTTTGGTCAGTTTGGCCAATGGCTTATTGATTTTGTTGATCTCTTCAAAGAACCAACTTTTAGTTTTTTTAATTCTTTTAATTGGTTTTCTATTCTCTTTAACTTAATTCTGCTCTAATTTTTATTCTTTGCTTTCTTCTGGAGCCCAAGGGCTTCTTTTGCTGCTCTCTTTCTATTTGTTTGAGTTATAGGGTTAATGCTTTAATTTTGGCCCTTTGTTCTTTTTGGATGTATACATTTATTGCTATAAATTGACCTCTGAGCACTGCTTTTGCCTCGTCCCAAAGGTTCTAGTAAGCTTTGTTTTCATTATGGTTTGATTCTGTGAATTTCTTTATTCTGTCCTTAATTTCTTTTATAATTCAGAAGTTTTTGAGCAACGTGTTGTTCAATTTCCTTTTTTTTTGCTTGGTTTTTCTGTTATTGACTTCTACTCTTATGGCTTTATTGTCAGAAAAGATGCTTTGTAATATCTCAATGCTTTGAATTCTGTTAAGGCTTGCTTTACGGCCTAATATGTGGTCTACTCTGGAGAATGTTCCACATGCGCTGTAAAAGAAAGTATACTTGGCTGCTGTTGGGCAGAGTGTTGATTGTGGCATTTAGATCTGTGTTTTTTTGAGCTTCTTTCTGGATGTTCTATCCCTCACCGAAAGCTGTGTGTTGAAGCCTCCTACTATTATTGTGGACCTTTCTCTCTCTCTCTTTTCAACGCTGTTAGAGTTTGTTTTATGTATTTTGGAGTCCTGTCATTGGGCACCTAAATATTTATTATCATTATATCCCCCTGGTGAATTGACCTTTTAATCATTATATAGTGTCCTTATCCTTTGTGGTAGATTTTAATTTAAAGTCTACTTTTTCAGAAATTAATATTGCCACTCCTGCTCTTTTTATTGCTGTTTGCTTGATATATATATATATATACTTTTTTTCTATCCTTTGAGTTTTAGTTTGTGCCTTTAAGACTAAGTTGTGTCTTGTAGGCAGCATATAGATGGATCGTGCTTTTTTATCCCTTCTGCCACTCTCTGTCTCTTTATTGGTGCATTTAGTCCACTTACATTCAGCATAATTATTGATAGGTATGAGTTCAGTGCTGCCATTTTGATGTCTTGTGTGTGTGTGTGTGTTTGACAGTTCATTTTTCCACTTTGTTTTCTGTGCTGAGTCATTTCTCTTTATGTAATTTCTTTTCATCTTTTTCATTGTCTTTGATTTTATAGTTGCCGAGCCTATGTTTTTCTTTTTTTTTTTTTTTGATGTGTAGGATTGTTAGCTTCCTTTGTGTTTACCTTCATACTTACCCTTATTTTTGTAAGTTTAAACCAATCACTTATTTCTTGATATCGCTTTGATTTCCTCTCCATATGAAAGATCTATGACTACATTTTTTAGTTCCTCTGTTTTGTTTTAATGTTGTCATTTTTTACATAATGATGTCTCTGTTTCCCTATTTTGGGTGTTTTAGCTTTGATTTATTCTTGTGGTTTCCCTATCTGGGTTGACAGCTGGTTGCTCTGTCCTGTGTCCTAGTCTTGGGCTGTTATCTGATGGTATTGATTTTCTAAACAGAGAACTCTCTTTAGCATTTCCTGTAATTTTGGTTTGGTTGTTGCAAATTCTCTGAACTTCTGTTTATCTGGAAATGTCTTAATTTCACTATCATATTTGAGAGACAGTTTTGCTGGATATGTAATTCTTGGCTGTCAATTTTTTTTCCTGCAAGGCTTTATATGTTATCCTATTTCTTTCTGGCCTGCGTGGTTTATGCTGAGTAGTCCAAGCCTAGTCTTATTGACTCTCCTTTGTATGCAAGTTTTTGTTTAGCCTTAGCTGCTCTTAAAATTCTCTCTTTATCTTTGATTGCGGAAAGTTTGATTATATGTCTTGGTGACTTTCTTTTGGGATCTACCTTGCGTGGGATTCTATGAGCATCTTGGATAGATATCTTCTCATCTTTCACAGTATCAGGGATATTTTAGGCCAACAAATCTTCAATAATTCTCTCTGTATTTTCTGTTATACCCCCCTGTTCTGATACTCTAATCATTCCTAGGTTTCTCCTCTTGATAAAGTCCCTCATAATTCTTAGGGTTTCTTCTTTTTTTTTTAATTATTTTACCTGATTTTTCCTTAAATATGTTGGTGTCAAGTGCTTTGTCTTCAGTCTCACTAATTTTGACTTCCATTGCCTCAATTCTGCTCCTATGAGTTTCTATTGGTTGTCTAATTCTGAAATTTTATTGTTAGTCTTCTGGATTTCTGTTTGCTGTCTCTCTATGGATTCTTGCAGCCCATTAAATTTGTCGTTATGCTCTTCTCTAATCTTCTTAAGTTCCTCTATTGCTTTGTCTGTGTGTTCCTCGTCTTGCTCTGCTTTTTCCCTGATCTCATTCCTGATCACTTGAAGAACTCTGTATATTAATCCTTTGTATTCTCCCTGTGGTAATTCTGGGAAGTTCTCTTCATCCTGAAGATTTCTTGATTCTTTTTGGGGGGAGGTTGTTGAAGCCCTCATGGTCTGCCTCTTTATTTGATTTGATATTAACTGTCATCTCTGAGCCATCAATAGGTTATTGTATTTATTTATTTTATGCTTGCTTGCTGTGTTCTAGCTTCTTGTTTTGTTTTTGATATGCCCAAATAAGATGTTCATGTGAGCTAGTTTGATTACTGGTCCCTATGAACTTCTAATATCTTGTTGCCAGGTGGTTAGAGCTGCTACTAGGTATGTCAGCCCAGGAGTCCATTTACTTTTCTTGCATAGATTCAGCTCAGGTGTCCAGGTAGTCAGTTACCAAGTGTGTGGTGCAGGCTCTCACCTGCAGTTCTAGACAGGCAGGGGTGATTGGTGTAGGCACAGGTATCTGGCTGCAGTAGGGGGTCAAATGCTGAGCAAGGCAGGGGGTGACATCCACCCCTGAGTGTCTGTGAGGAAAGCATATCCCTATTCCCTAGAGCACATAGGTGGGTTGGTTTTGCAGCTGAACTATGGGCACCCAATGCTGTTGGCTGTAAGGACTGGGAGGCACCACTTATTCTTGGACCCCTGTCATGGGTGGCTAGGTGGCATGGGTGGAGCCACCAGTCTTTAGGCCCCTGATATGGGAAGGTAGGAACCCTGCTTAATAGGCAGAGCAGTGTCAAATGTCATCAACCTACCTCTCCACCATGTAGCTGAAACAGTTGAAGTTAGACTTTAGACATAAACCTTGTTGTACTGTGCTAATGAGGGCCTGTGCTATTGTAACGTGCCCACACAGGTCTATGCACAGGTGAAAGACATTTAAAGTCTGCGGACCTCTTCTGCATATGTCTAGACAAAGGAACTGTTTCTGCCCTGAGTTCCTGACTTAGAGGATCTGGCAGATTATTTTTTCTCTGTTTGTTAATTTGTTCCCTCTTCAAGACAGGGAAAATGGCTCAGGGCCTGTGACGGATCCTACTTCCAGCCCAGGGGACACAGCAATCTCTGAAGCCAGCTCTCACCCAGTGCAGAGCAGGAAGGGGGCAGGTAAGTGGGAGATAGATTTTTCCCAATGGTTTGTTTTTTGACCTGCATGGTAGTTTAGATACATGTACTTATCTTTTGCCAATTGAGTTCCACTTTTCGCTGATTCTGGAGGCATGAGTAAACTGTCACCAGTTAGTCTCTCCTGATGTGGAAAACACTTCCTGAACACCATAGCTTGCCTCACCACTGGCTCCAGCCAATCTTGGCCTGCAGGTTGCCGGTTCCCACTGGGTCAGTTCTCGGCAACTCCTCACTGCTTCTGAACCATCTCTCCCTACCTTTGCCACTAAGTCTGATCCTTCAACTTTGCCTTTGATGTTCAGGGGTCCTAGATTGTCATATATCATTGATTCATTTTTGGGGGGGGTCTTTTTTGTAAGAAGGACCACAGGAAGCATCTGACTACTCTGCCATCTTGGACCTGCCCAAACTCTTTGCTTTTACCATTAGAAAGCTCAGAGATTTTTTTCTCTTTGATATTTCTTGGTGTCAAACATGTAGGATTTGAAGGTGCATTATCTTCAGCAGCCCCAGAGGCCCTGGGGATTCGGGCTAGGGTACCAGCTGAGCCATCTTACGTCCTCTATTTCCACAGACCTCTGGGGAGTCAACCAAGGTAAATAATCTCAGATTTGAGTTCTTTCTTCACTAAGAGCTCTTTGAGAGTTTTATTCTGATAATCTATTCCTTTTTATTTCCCTGCAGGACACTGCCTCTAAATTCACTAAACAGAGTAAAGAATTACAAAGTTTCAGATTTCAGCTCCTACCCCCCACCTGCTCCATTGCCAGCTGCTACTGCTTTGTGTCCTTCTCTGCCCTCCTACTGCTTTGATAACATTCTATCTGGACTCTTTCTTTCCAAAAGTATCTGCTAGCAAACATTTGCCTGAAATGCCTTTTGAGGTCTATCCTAGTGACGCTGAGGACCCTCTCAACATTACTTTTGCATCTTCAACACGTGCAGAATTGTGTAGTAGTGTAAAGGATGTTCTCAAGCTGTAAGAGGACTCCTATAAATTTGCTGAAGAATTTAAGATCTTTGTTGAAGCTTACCAGCTTGGACTCCCTAATTTATATCAACTAACCCATATGAAGGAAACCTTGGTGACGTAGTGGTTAAGTGCTACGGCTGCTAACCAGAGTCGGCAGTTCGAATCCACCAGGTGCTCCTTGGAAACCCTACGGGGCAGTTTTACTCTGTCCTATAGGGTCACTATGAGTCAGAATTGACTCAATGGCAATGGGTTTTAATCCATATGTTAATTAGGTAGACAGCAGTCCTGCTAATTTGAGAAGGAAAGATATCATCTGAGCCATAAAGAAACAAGAAATGGAAGACTTATAGGACTAGGAAAATTTAGACTCCCATATAACAGCTTTCTGAGTCCTCAACCCTGAGAACATCCAATGCAAAGTAAGAGAAATAAATAAAAAGTCCTTCAAGACAGGCTTGTATTGAGCAGCTTTGAAGAGATCTTAAAGGCTTCCCCTAGAATGTGTTGATAATTGTCCCTTCCAAGTTAATCAAGTAGCAACATAGTTGCAGTTGCTGTAGTAAAAAGAAATAAGAAGACTAAAAAAGGTGAGACTGCCATCATGTTACCACATAACTGGTCTAGACCCATGCTACTTGCACTTGAAATAATAGAGGCATAACTCCACAAATGACTGAGGGCTCTGCCAACATTACCCAAATCTTCTGACTTTCAGAAATAATAGCAACATAGTAAATTAAGGGAAACAACCTTGCAGACAAGACAGCTAAACAAGCTGCTTCTCAAATTACCCTTGCCCTTATAATGAATAAAAAAAGAAATCTCACAAGTTCGTTTATTAATGACTCTAATTTTCATGAATTAACTTTAGAAAGACATTTAAAACATCCTTGATAAATGCTTTTTTTTTTTTTTTTTTTTGATAAATTAGCCTGAATGTCATCCCCTCCACCCCTCCTAGGACGTTTTTTTAGAGTTCATATTCAAAACACTATAAGTTGACTATACTAGAAGTAATTTAGAATTTCATTAATTGCTTTAATAAAATGAGTTTCAATCTGCTGTCTTTCTCCTTCCATCTTAGAAAAATGAGTTCCCATTTGCATTGTCTTTTCTTTCCTCTGAGAAAAAAATTTTTTTTTAATACTCAAGTTTTAGTCAAAGAATCTGAATAAAATTCCTCCTAGACTCTGGCAAATTAATTAGTTTATCTACGACCTGTTTTTCTAAATCAATTTCATCCAAGGATTACTAGATACTTTGTAAGAAACTGGGTTATTTGTATTATTTTTTTTTAATATTATATAAGCCAAGTTTTGAGCTGTCCTCACAGACCAATACATTTATATAATTTTTCTGTTTCAGAATATTATGTCTGAATTTCTGTATTGGGTTGAAGGCCATGGCTAGAGTTTTTCCAAGGGCTATCTAAAATCTCAGGTCTTTTCTCTTCCAAGAAAAACTGCCTCTTGTGCCTAGGCTTATAATAACCATTCTGAGAATTTTTGATATAAATCATTCTATTTGAAAAGTACACCAAAAAATAGATTATTTATTTTGATTAGTATAATAAGGCCTTAAAAAGCTACACATTATTCTAAATTGCTTCTCCAAAGGATCCCATAAAGCATGCAAAAGGGAGAGTTATGAAAATATAATAATTTCCTACCTTTGGATGGTTTTATTAAATTAAATTATAATATTCCTTTAAAGAATGTACTCTGGTTAATTTAATATTAAATAAGCACTTACATAAATTAGAAAGTTCTAATAGTCCCAGAAATTAATAAAAATGAATTTGTTCTGAGAAAAGATTTTATATTTTTCAGTATGTCAACTTAAAAACAGCTTCTAAGATCTTTTTAAGCAACTTAGGTTGCATTGAGTATATGGAATATATTCTAAAGTTTAAAGAGAGTAATTGTTATCCTAACATGAAAGAGAGTAGTTGCTCCCAAGATGAAAAAGAAGAAAAATTTTTATGAACATGGAAAGTTATAGAAAGTTAGAAGATTAAGTAGCAGATTACATAAGATTTGAAGAGTTTATTTACAGAATTGTTAAAATTTAGTTTTCTATCTGTTAAAATGAAAAAGTGTTGTTTTTTTTTTTTTTTTTTGATTACTGGGGGTTGTTCTTAATGAAAGGTTGTAAAATGACAGAAAGCTAAACTTATTACCAAGAAAATAGCAAAGAAAGACAGAAGAGCCAGGGGATCCCTCCTAGCAGAATAGAAGTCTTTGGAACGTTATTAAAAAATAAGATGAATAAAGTAGATATTTTGGGGGTTCTATTTATGTAAAAGGCTATAATGTGATGGAAAAACAGACTTTTATTATGCTGAAATTGTTGCTGAAATTGTAGTAGAACTAATGTTAGACTGGGAAGATATAAAAGTTGATAGATTAAGATAAAAGTTTCATTTAAAAATTAGAATATTTAAATACTTTATTCCCAATAAAATAATTAGGTTTATTTAATGTTGTAAATTGCATAAGAAATGTTAGCAAATCAGAAGATATACTTAATTTTAAGTTAAACTTAAGTTGAATATTATTAATAAATTTCTCAGAAATTGTATAAGTTCCTAGACATTTGTCAATATTCTTTCTATCTCTAATATCCTTTAATGCTACTTTGCCTAATATTAAATATTCTTAACAGATCCAGACTATTTACCCCATGTGTCTGTCAGTTTGACATACTGTGAGGGCTTTTGCGATGCTGTGCTACTGGAAGCTATGCCACCAGTATTAAAAAATCAACAGTATCACCCGTGGTGGACAGGTTTCAGCTGAGCTTCCAGACTAAGACAGACTAGAAAGAAGAACCAGGCAGTCTTCTTCCAAAAAGAATTAGCAAATGAAAACCTTATGAATAACAGCAGAACATTGATATAGTGCCGAAGGATGAGCCACTCAGTTCGAAAGGCATGCAAAAGATGGCTGGGGGAGAGCTGCCTCCTCAAAGCGGAGTCAACTTTAATGACATGGATGGAGTCAAGCTTTTGGGACCTTCATTTGTTGATGTGGCATGACTCAAAATGAGAAAAACAGCTGCAAACATCCATTAATAATAAGAAAGTGGAATGTACAAAGTATGAATCTAGGAAAATTAGAAATCATCAAAACTGAAATGTAACACATAAACATTAATATCCTAGGCATTAATCAGCAGAAATGGACAGGTATTGACCATTTTGATTTGAACAATCATATGGTCTACTATGCTGGGAATGACAACTTGAAGAGGAATAGCATTGCATTCGTCATCAAAAAGAACATTTCAAGATCTATCTGAAAGTACAATGTTGTCAGTGACAGGATAATATTCATACAACTACAAGGATGATTAGTTAATATGGCTATTATTCAAATTTGTGCACCAACCACTAAGGCCAAAGCTGAAGAAACTGAAGATTTTTACCAACTTCTGCAGTCTGAAATTGATCAAACATGCAATTGGGTTGCATTGATTATTACAGGCGATTGGAATACTAAAATTGGAAACAAAGAAGAAGGATCAATACTTGGAAAATAGGTCTTTAGTGACAGATATGCTGCCAAAGATCATATGATAGAATTTTGAAAGACCAAGGACTTCTCCATTGCCAATATTTTTTTTTCAACAACATAAATGGTGACTATACACATAGATGTCACCAGATGGAATACACAGGAATCAAATTGACTACATCTGTGGAAAGAGACAATGGAAAAGCTCAATATCATCAGTCAGAATAAGGCCAAGGACCAACTGTGGAACAGAGCATCAATTGCTCATGTGCAAGTTCAAGTTGAAGCTGAAGAAAATTAGAACAAGTTCATGAGAGCCAACGTATGACCTTGAGTACATTCCACCTGAATTTAGAGACCATTTCAAGAACAGAATTGATGCATTGAGCACTAATGACCAAAGACTAGATGAGTTGTGGAATGGCATCAAGGACACTATACAAGAAGCAGACAAGAGGTCATTAAAAAGACAGAAATGAAAGAAAAGACCAAAATAGATGTCAGAAGAGACTCTGAAACTTTCTCATGTATGTTGAGTAGCTAAAGGACACAGAAGAAATGATGAAGTAAAAGAGCTGAACCGAAGATTTCAAAGGACAGTTCGAGAAGGCAAAGTAAATGTCTTACAGTGATGTATGCAAAGATCTGGTGTTAGAATACCAAAAGGAAAGGACACACTCAGCATTTTTGAAGCTGAAAGAAGTGAAAAAAAGATTCAAGCCTCGAGGTGAAATACTGAAGGATTCTACGGGAAAAATATTAAATAAAACAGGAAGCATCAAAAGAAGATAGAAGGAATACACAGAGTCACATACCAAAAAAAATTGGTAGACATTCAATCATTTCAGGAGGTAGCATATGATCAGGAACTAATGGTACTGAAGGAAGAGGTCCAAGTTGCACTGAAGATATTGGTAAAAAAAACAAGGCACCAGGAATTGATGGAATACCAACTGACATATTTCAACAAATGGATGCAATTCTAGATATGCTCACTCGTCTACGCCAAGAGATTTGGAAGAAAACTACCTGGCCAACTGACTGGAAGAGGTCCATATTCATGCACATTCCAAAGAAAGGTGATCCAACTAAATAGGGAAATTATCAAACTATATCGTTAATATCACAAACAAGTAAAATTTTGCTGAGGATCATTCCAAAGTGGTTGCAGCAGTACATGGATAAGAAACTACCAGAATTTCAAGCTGGATACAGAATAGGACATCGAATGAGGGATATCATTGCTGATGTCAGATGGATGCTGGCTGAAAGCAGAGAATACCAGAAAGATGTTTACCTGTGTTTTATTGACTATGCAAAGGCATTCGACTGCGTCGATTGTAACAAATTATGGACAACATTACAAAGGATGGGAATTCCAGAAAACTTAATTGTGCTCATGAGGAACCTGTACATAGACCTGGAGGCAGTTGTTTGAGCAGAACAAGGGGATACTGTGTGGTTTAAATTCTGGAAAGGTGTGCATCAGGGTTATATCCTTTCACCATACCTATTCAATCTGCATGCTGAGCAATTAATCAGAGAAGCTAGACTATATGAAGAAGAACATGGCATCACAATTGGGGGAAGACTCATTAACAACCTGCAATATTCAGATGAGACAACCTTGGTTGCTAAAAGTGAAGAGGATTTGAAGCACTTACTGATGAAGATCAAAGACTACAGCCTTCAATATGGATTACACCTCAATATAAAGAAAACAAAAGTCCTCACAACTTGACCAATAAGGAACACCATTATAAATGGAGAAAAGATTGAAGTTGTCAGGGATTTCATTTTATTTGGATCCACAATCAGCACCCAAGGAAGCAGCAGTCAAGAAATCAAATGGTGCATTGCATTAGGCAAATCTGGTGCAAAAGACCTCTTCAAAGTGTTAAAAAGCAAAGATGTCACCTTGACCTAAGCCATGGTGTTTTCAATTGCCTCATATGAATGCAATAGCTGGACAATGAATAAGGAAGACTGAAGAAAAATTGACACCTTTGAATTATGGTGTTGGCGAAGAATACTGAATGTATCATGAACTTCCAAAAAATGAACAAATCTGTTTTGGAAGAAGTACAGCCAGAGTGCTCCTTAGAAGCAATATTGACGAGGCTATGTCTCACATACTTTGGACATGCTATCAGGAGGGATCAATCCCTGGGGGAGGACATCACGCTTGGTAGAGTAGAGGGCCAGTGCAAAAGAGGAAGACCCTCAACGAGATGGACTGACACAGTGGCTGCAACAATGGGCTCAAGTATAACAATGATCAAGGGTAGCGCAGGACTGGACAGTGTTTCATTCTGTTGTACATAGCGTTGCTATGAGTCAGAACTGACTCGATGGTAAGTAGCAACTAACAACAATCCTGATTAGTATTATTTCTTAAGATTAATATGTGTTACATCTAAAACTCTTTAAATTTTTTTGAATTGACTTTATTTAACTTTACATTTGTTAAGTAGTTAATTCCCATCAGGTTTTCACTTTTAAGACTTATTATTATTATAAGTTAACCATAGCCATTTTTGAATTTTTCATCTGCAAATAAATTTTACTTTTCTGATTCACTGAAAACACTTGACCAAAATATTTCAACAAAAATAGACTATATTGGACCACACTTAAAAACCACACTTAGTTCTTCCAACCAATTTCTGTGCAACAAAATTAGGAGTTAAACCTTGGATCTATTTATCCCAACTTAAGAGGGCTAAGGCACCTCCCTAGACTTTTCAACCCTCCACTAACCTAAAAATGGCATTTAAACACCCTCCTGGCTAGAAGCAGATGGCTGCAGAGTAGACAGCTAATACCAAGTTCAAGGAACAAGGCCTCATGCAAGTTACTGAAATTTGTGGACTTTGCTTAGTGGTTTTAAATATTCTTATATGAATAGCCTTACTATAGACCTGTGGTCTTATTTCTTAAAAATCATCTTTAATTTGAAATCTCATTTAACTCTTTTTTACTGTTTAACTGCTAATACCTCACGTTACACTTGAGTAAGTGCTAAAACAGAAATAGATATATCATAAAATTTGCCCAAAAAAAAAAAAAAGCTCCTTTGCTTTATTCAATACGTACCTACTATGCCTAATATTCCTTTCCTCGATATTTTTAACTGGTTACTTGATAATATTGGCTCTTAGTTGCATTCTTTCTTCCAGACTAGATTGATTATCTCAGTTATTACAATAATTATTTTTGGACTAATCCAATATTATATGAATTGTTTCTCTAACATTTGTAAGCAAGCCATTGTTTGCCCAACAATGCATACAGTTATGTATATTAAAAAAAATTGTAAAGAACCCCAATTTGACACCTTTAGTTAGTCTTTTAGAAATGCAAAGTTATTCTTCCAAATATGGCCTTGTTCTACACATGCCCCCAACCAGGGGATCAAAGAAACAGAGTGTCTAAGCTATGGTATTATGTCTCAGTCATCTAGCACTACTATAACAGAAATACCACAAGTGGATGACTTTATCAAACAGAAGGTTATTCTTTCACAGTCTAGGAGGCTAGAAGTCCGAATTCAGGATGCCAGCTCCAGGGGAAGTCTTTCTCTCTCTGTCATCTCTGGAGAAAGGTCCTTGTTATAATTCTTCCTCTAGACTATGAGCTTCTCAGCACAGGCAACTTGGGTCCAAAGGATGGGCTCTGCTCCTGGTTCTGCTTTCTTGGTGGCATGAGTTCCCCTTGTCTCTCTGCTTGCTTTTCTTTATTATATCTCAAAAGAGATTGGCTCAAGACACAACCCAATCTTGTAGATTGAGTCCTGCCTCATTAACATAACTGCCACTAATCCTAGCTCATCGACATCACAGAGATAGGATTTACAAAACAGAGGAAAATCACATCAGATGAAAAATGGTAGAAAACCACACAATACTGGGAATCAAGGCCTAGCCAAGTTGACAGATATTTTGGGGGGGCGGGACACAATTCAATCCATGACACATGGCAAAGAAGTTAATACCCAATTCCAGGAAAACGAAAACAAGGTCTGAAACTTAATAAAATAACCTAAAAGTCCATGTAGAAGAAAGCATTCTTCTAATGGTGATCATGGAATCTCTACGGAGATTCATGAGCAGAAGGGAGAAATGTGTAAGAGCGAGCCTAAGGTGGCTGACACAGGTCTGAATCAAATTCCCCTTTGCATTATTTCCCTGCTTCTGCTTTCAGAATATGTGCACCCCTCCCCTTTTTTGGGTGAACAACAATGTCGTTATGTTTGCTTAAGTTTATGATAAAAATGTTCTAGGAAGAGCATAACAAAAATCTGTTCTCAGGGGGAAATGTTTATGCAGAATGTTATTGGAAGAACGCTTACACAAGTTGCCCCCAGAAAGTCTGTGATGGAAAATGTTACCAAACCCAGGAAGGTGACTCCTTGTCCGGCACACTCAGGCTGGCCAATTATTTGGGCACCGGTCTTTGAGAAAGTAATTTTATTGCAATGCACAGAGCAAGGAGCTGGGAGAAAGTTCCTCAGATCCAACTCCCTGGGCTATGGGGAAGCAGGGCTTATATGTGATTTGGGCAGCAAGATGGTGTCCACAAAGGTATACCAGGGAGGGAAAATTCTAGAAGGTGGCCAGGAGACAGGAGGTGACGTGGTTCTTGTCAGATCTCTCACATTGGAATAGGGTCCAGTTGATGGTTTTTCTTCCGATTCATTCCACCTGTTGCTGAGTCCATTGTTGAGGTCAATTAGCGGTCACAGCTGGCCCTTCTGCTCATGCAGGGTGGGCCAAATGTGGCTTGAGCTAGTTTAAGGACTAATGGAAATTTATTGGCATTTGTAGGGTCAGGTTACAAAAATACATTAAGTGACATTATGAAAATCTTATTGGTGACTCATATGTAACACCCTAGCCCTCATATATAAAAATCCCTTTCTCCTTTCAGACTTCAGAACATTTTGTTCTCAGAAGTGAATGCTGCCTAATTTGTGAATTGTACTTCTCAATAAAACTATTTTTACCCTTAGCAGCTTAGAGATTTTTTACTTTTTTTTATTTTCCTTGACAGGCGAAAAAAAAAAAAAAAAAACATTGTATCGCTCAAATGGCCAGGAATCTTTTCCACTACGTCAGTGATTCTTCGAAGAGTAGCAGTGGGATCTTGTAAAAATTTCTTGGGGCTGGATTTTTCAGATTATGCATATTTCCCCAATCCAGATTCTCTGATATGTGTTCTATACCCCCATTTCCTCCTCCTTGCCCTACCCGCCACGTATTGAACGATTTCCTTTAGAATAACTGCAGAAAACGAGATGATCATAAGGGAATGTCTTGTACATGGGAACAGTTCAGATCCAAAAGTACTGAGAATTGTTGTAAAGTGTAGCTTCATGTTCTCTTTACATACATATTTAAGAGCCAGCCTGATATGGGTTAGTGCACTACGGAAACAAGGCAAAATTGAAACCACACTGACTCCCTGCTTCCCCATATTCATGTACTCATTAGGAACCCCTTTTAAGAGCACAGAAGAACATCACCGATACTTTATATGCCTTCACTTTTCTTTATGCATCTGAAGAATGTCAGTTTATGAGAAAATCCCTGCCAAAAAACCCATTGGCATGTGGGCATAAGTCATCATCCTAAGAAAGATTTGGATGCATGTGAGGCTCTATACAACACAGAGTTTATCGTTTGATTTTTCTTTAGACTCTTCACAGGCTGAATCCTATGTGCTATGTCAGGGTTTGTAGTGGTAAAGATTCCTTCTAAGTAGGAGAAAGGACATAAAGAATGTCTTTACTAAAAGATTTAAAATATTTTGGAGCATTTATATGCAGAAAATAGCCTATCATTTACATGGGAGAATGGCATTCTTCCCATTTCTGCACTGAACATGAAATGATTGAGGAATATTGAGGAACCCAGAAAGGATGCATCATTTGGGTATGAAATAGCATACTGAGCAGATGTGACAATGAATCTCAACAGACACACCAGAACCCATAGGCAGATGCTGTCTTGTAGAAGTGATTCATCGCTGGGTACAAGAAAAAGCACTAGTGTATTTATCACTGGCAGGTGGAGGAGGAAAAGTATAGAGAACATGGGAAATGCAATCAACTGTTGACAAGGCTTGTTCATGACCATATCTGAAATACCCCTGAGAACTTTCAGGAAAATTTAAATATGAGGGCAATTAACAAGAGGTGTAGAAGTTCTGCACTAGCAGGTTGTTGTGTAACAACCCAGTGCGGCACATGAACCCAAGGTCAGCTGCCTCTCCAAGAGACCAAAGAAAGACTCCAGAACCAGCAATCATGACATAGAGTTTAATGCGTGAGCTTATTTATGGGACAGTCAGTCCAGGGTGGTGGCTGGGCCAGTTTAGCGTTCCGCAACTGCCTAGCAGGGGACACACGCTTATGTACCATTCATTCCAGCTGGGGCTAAGGCTCATTTGTTTTTCTCCCAAGTCCTTGGACAGCCAGTTTTCCCAGGGAATTCATGTCCAGGCCCAGATATTTTTCTTCTTGTTGCTAAAGCATTCCTCAGCCTTGGCTACCAGACCGGTCATGCCACTCCTGACCTTGTACTTTAGCTCAAGTCCATCCTGAATTCATCCTCAGCATGCTTTGGGGAAGAGCAAAACTGACTCCATTAGTAGGGGATGCATATAGCTAAATAGCATTACGTTACACTCCACCCCTGCATACACTCCTAATGTCCTTACAATCCTACTGCCCCCCTCTTCCGTGAGAGCCCTCAGACTTGGTATGCAGAGCAGCATAGCAAAACCATACCACATACACAGTATAACACAGGAAAAGACATAGTAATGAGTCCCAATATCACCCAGAAGCCTGTCCACCAGGCAGACGGGAGGGATTGCCGTCAGCTGGTGGTGGGGTCAGTGGTGTAGCAGTGATGTGTTGCTGCTAGTCCTGCAAAGCCAAAGACACATATTTAGAGGCATTAGGTGTATGTATGCAACATTTAGTTTTTCTCATGGCACAGGTGCTGCCCTGGGCAGCAGTTGGTATGTCAAGGGCCATCCTATTCTGATGGACCACCTTCCGTATTTGTTGAGTCTTTCTATCTAGAAGGGTGATAGCCTTCATGGTGTCATTAGGTGCAGCTGTAGTATGTCTGGGGAGCACCTCTACCTGCCACCCCACATCTATAGTAGTGGCCTGGGGCCATGATGTGCACTGGTATTTGTGCCGGGCTGTTATAGTTTTCCAGTTGCTGGAAACACTGGAGAGGGTGGTGTAAATATTAGCTGCTATGTATGGCCAGCTCCAGGTGCAGCACCCCACCCAGTCATAGGGCAGTTACAGCCACCCATACCAGCTGCATGTCCAAACCACCCCTTGGATGACAGGTATGCCCCTGCCCGTAGGCTTTGTTTTTGCTTCCCTAACCAACTATTGGCAACAACTAGCAGGGTTCTAGCACACTGTTGTCAGAGGGTCTAACCCATCACCCTGAGGGGGCGAGAGGTATTAGTCCAGTTCCAATGCTCCCAGCAAAGGGGAACTTGGCCCTTTATAAGGACTTTCTTCCACTTGCAGTAGGACATTATACGGTGCACATGACTGTTTCTCCAACATGCTATACCTCTCTTCTGCCCCTCACCACAACTGGGACCAAAATCCCAGTGTCACTCTCTTGTTGCTTTGCTGTTGCTACAGGCCCCACCCATACCCCTCAGGGTAACAGGCTATACCCAATTGGCACAGCTGACTCTGCATTAACACTCCTAAAGCCTGTATTTGTTTTACAGCAACCTTTGCTTGCTGTAAGGTCTCCTCTTCTTTTGTCTCTCAGTCCCATACTGCTCCTTCTTCACTTTCTCTTTGTCTCTCCTCTTTTATGGGCTCTCTCTTCTTCTCACACCCTCACTTTCTAAAACTCTCCCCGGTCTCACCTTCTGTCTCTCTCTCACCAATCTTTGTCTCTTCCCTTTTCCACTAACCTATATAGGGGCCATAGGATTTGGGCTAAATGGGGTGTGAAGTGGCACCAATACCCAAGGAACCCAACAAATGGCTGTAGTTGCTTCACAGTTTCTGGGCGGGGGTAGGCTTGGACCTTATCCATCACTGCTTCAGGCACTACTAGCATCTTTCCCAACCAAATAACACCCAAATACTTGACCAACAAGCCAGGCCCCTGCGTTTTTCCCTTGTTCACCTCTCAACCCCGCGATTGGAGGTGAATGACTACCTCACCAGCTGCAGTCTGCAAAGAAGCAAACAAGTCAGGGGTCAACATTACATCATCAATATAGTGGAATACAGCCACCTCTGTAGGGGGAGCCCACCGCTTGAGGTTTGCAGCAACCACACCATGGCATTTGGTGGGGCTATGCATGTGCCCTTGTGGGGCATGGTGAAGCTTCACTGTCTAGCCTCCCAACTGAAGGCAAACTGGTCCTGGCTGTCTAGGTGTAGAGGGTTGCTAAAGAAAGTGTTAGCCAAATTGAGAACAAAATAAGAGTCCAAGGCCTCCGCTATTTTTTCCATGGCACTCGAGGTGAGAGTTACTCGGGTATAGCCACCCAGGCTGTCCTAGTCTTGAGGCAGTGACCTCTGTGGGAACCTAGATCTTCTGTCAGGAACAATTGTATACCAAACACACACACACACACACATTTTATAGAATAGACAGTTTGATCAAACATATGGCACAAATAAGAAATTCCCTTGCAGGGAACGCTGCACTGAAACCTCAGACTACTTGCCTGAGATGCATGGTACAGGCTGGGGTTGTCTTGTCCCCTCTCATCAGCCATTTAAGCCTGTCCACTGAAGTGCTCAATTGCCCCTATGGCTTGGGGTGATAAAGAATGTGAAGTGTTAACCCGTGAGGAAGTGGAGCCAAGATGGTGGAATGCACAGATGCTTACAGCGAGCTCTCTTTACAACAAAGACTAAAAAAAAAACAAGTGAAATGAGTATATTTATGACATGTTAGGAGCCCTGAGCATCAAAGGCAAGCTTAGAAAACAAACTGAGGGGCAGGGGGAGGAAGAGAAGGTTCAGAAGCAGAGAGGGGTTACTGGACCTGAATCGTGGGGAGCTCTCAGGCACCATTCCCCAAGCAGCGGTGGCAGGCTGGTACTAGCGCTCGGCCGTAGTTTCCTTGGGAGAAGCAGCTAGCCGCACAGCCTACTCACACTTCCAGAACAAGAGACGAACAGCGCTCTTGGCGAAAGCTAAGTACTTAAGAATATTTTACTATGCCCCCCGCCCCCAAGCTGGCTTCAGCAGCTGAATTCCCTGGGCCTGAGATAGGCCCTGTTGAGTGCCTAGAGCCATCCTCTCAGCCTTGGAAAATGAAAAAAAAAATGCAATTGGGGGAAATGATAATTTGCAAGCTCCACTAATCGAGGAGGCTCAGGACAGAAGTGGCTCCTGTCTAGGCATAAACTGTCCCTGGACTTTGAGTACCTTTCCCCTCTGCATGGACCCATGTGGGCCTATTTCAGGAGAATAGACCCTTGTTGGCAGACTCCAACTGTTTCAGCTATGCAGCAGAGAGTTTGGTGTTTGATGTTTGATGTTTGATGTTTGATGTTTGACATTGCTTTGCCTATTAAACAGGGTCCTCACCTACCCACATCAGGGGCCTAAGGGCTGGTAGCTCCACTCAGGTCACCCAGCCACCCGCGACAGGGTTCTAAGGATAACTGGTACCTCCCAGTCCTTACACCAAAAACATTGGGTTCCCATGGTCTGTCTGCAGAACCCACCCACCTGTATACTCTAGGGATTAGGGACAGCTTTCCACAGAAAAATGCAGGGGATGATTCTCAGCCCCCTGCCTTGTTCAGAGTGTGACCCCTTGCTGCAATTAGATACCGGTACCTACACCAATCACCCCTGCCCCTCTAAGACTGTAGGACAGAACATGTACCACACACTTGATGATCAGCTACCTGGACACCTGAGCTGAATTTATACAAGAAAACTGAATGGACACCTAGACTGATATACATGATAACAGCTCTAGCCATCTGGGGACAGGGCATCAGACCTCCAAAGGTGAAAATAATCAAGCTAGCTCACTCAAGTAACCCATTTGGGCATATCAAAACAAAACAAAGGAAGAAGCTACGGCACAGTAAGCAAACATAAAATAAATTAACATAATAACTTATATGTGGCTCAGAGGCAACAGTCAATATCAAGTCACATAAAGAAATAGACCATGATCATCTCAACAAGCTCTCAAAACAAAGAATCAAGGGATCTTCTAGATGAAACTGTATTCCTGGAATTACCAGAGGCAGAATACAAAAGATTAATATACAGAGCACTGCAAGACATAAGAAAGGAAATGAGGCAATACGCAGAACAAGCCAAGGAACACACAGATAAAGCAATTAAAGAAATTAAAAAGACTATTCAGGAACAAAATGAAAAATTTAATAAGCTGCAAGAATCCATAGAGAGACAGCAATCAGAAATTCAGAGGGTTAAAAATAAATTACAGAATTAGACAACTCAACAGAAAGTCAGAGGAGCAGAACTGAACAAGTGGAAGGCAGAATTTATGAACTTGAAGATAAATCACTTGGCACTAATATATTTGAAGAAAAATCAGAAAAAAATAATTCTAAAAAAGGAAGAAACCTTAAGAATCATGAGGGACTCTATCTAGAGAAATAACCTACTAGCGATTAGAGTACCAGGACAGGGAGGGATAACAGAAAATACAGAGAAAATTGTTGAAGATTTGTTGGCAGAAAACATCCCTGATATCATGAAGATGAGAAGATGCCTATCCAAGATGCTCATCGAACTGCACATAAGGTAGATGTTAAAAGAAAGTCACCAAAACATATTATAATCAAACTTGCAAAAACCAAAGATAAAGACAGAATTTTAAGGGCAGCGAGGGACAAACAAAAAGTCACCTACAATGGAGGACCAATAAGAATAAGCTCAGACGACTTGGCAGAACCATGCAGGCAAGAAGACAATGGGGTGACTTACTGAAAAAAAATTGAAAGAAAAAATTTGCCAGTCAAGAATCATATATCCAGCAAAACTGTCTCTCAAATATGAAGGTGAAATTAGGTCATTTCCAGATAAACAGAAGTTTAGGGAATGCGTAAAAACCAAACCAAAACTACAAGAAATCCTAAAGGGAGTTCCTTGGTTAGAAAATCAATAAAATCAGGTATCAACCTAAGGCTAGAACGCTGGGCAGAGCAATCAGAAGTCAATCCAGACAGGGAAATCCAAACGACAAAGCAAGATAAAACAAAAAAAAAGCTCAAAACAGGGTAACAGTGATGTTACTATGTAAAAGAAGACAACATTAAAACGATAAAGAGGGAGTAAGAAATTGTAGTCATAGATCGTCCATATGGGGAGAAAGATAAGGCAATACAGAGAAATAAAAGTTAGGTTTAAATTGAGAAAAATAGGGGTAAATAATAAGTTAACAACAAAGGAGACAAACTAGCCTATGCATCAAAATAAAATACAAGATAAAAATACAGACTCAGCAGAAACAAAATCTCGACAACAATGACTTTGAAGAAAGGACAATATATAATGATAATCTACTCAGCAGGTAAAATTAAGTGGGAAAAAGAAACTGTCAAAAACAGACCAAAAAAAGACATCAAAACGATAGCACTAAATTCATACGTATCCATAATTATGCTGAATATAAATGGACTAAATGCACCAATAAAGAGACAGAGAGTGGCAGAATGGATTAAAAAAGAAGATCCGTCTATATGGTGCCTACAAGAGACACACCTTAGACTTAGGGACACAAAAAAACTCAAAGGATGAAAAAAAATACATCAAGCAAACAACAATCAAAAAAGAGCAGGAGT
This sequence comes from Loxodonta africana, assembly GCF_030014295.1. Taxonomy (NCBI): domain Eukaryota; kingdom Metazoa; phylum Chordata; class Mammalia; order Proboscidea; family Elephantidae; genus Loxodonta; species Loxodonta africana. Next base: position 118,251,655 of record NC_087369.1, on the reverse strand, counting down.
GGCAAGATTAATTTCTGAAAAAATAGATTTGAAAATTAAATCCATCATAAAGGATAAGGAAGGCCACTATATAATGATTAAAGGGACAATAAACCAAGAAGATATAACCATATTAGATATTTACACACCCAATGACAGGGCTGCAAGATACATAAAACAAACTCTAACAGCATTGAAAAGTGAGATAGACACTTCCACAATAATAGTAGGAGACTTCAACACACCACTTTTGGTGAAGGACAGGACATCCAGAAAGAAGCTCAATAAAGACAAAGAAGATCTAAATGCCGAATAAACCAACTTGACCTCATAGACATATACAGAACACTCCACCCAACAGTAAGCAAGTATACTTTCTTTTCTAGAGCACATGGAACATTCTCTAGAATAGACCACATATTAGGTCATAAAGCAAGCCTTAGTAGAATCCAAAACATCAAAATATTACAAAGCATCTTCTCTGATCATAAGGCCATAAAAGTAGAAATCAATAACAGAAAAAGCAGGAAAAGAAATCAAACACTTCGAAACTGAACAAAACCCTGCTCGAAAAAAAACTGGATTATAGAAGACATTAATGAGGGAATAAAGAAATTCATAGAATCCAATGAGAATGAAAACACTTCCTATGACAACCCTTGGCACACAGTGAAAGCAGTGTTCAGAGGTCACTTTATATCAATAAATGCACACATCCAAAAAGAAGAAAGGGCCAAAATCAAAGAATTATCCCTACAACTTGAACAAATAGAAAGAGAGCCACAAAAGAAACCCTCAGGCACCAGAAGAAAACAAATAATAAAAATCAGAGCAGAACAAAATGAAATAGAAAAGAGAAAAACAATTGAAAGAATTAAGACCAAAGGCTGGTTCTTTGAAAATATCAACAAAATTTATAAACCATTGGCCAAACTGACAAAAGAAAAACAGGAAAGGAAACAAATACCTCGAATAAGAAATGAGATGGGGGGCAATTTTACAACAGACCCAAATGAAAATAAAAGAATCATATCAGATTACTATGTAAAATTGTACTGTAACAAAGTTGAAAACCTAGAAGCAATGGATGAATTCCTAGAAACACACTACCGACCTAAACTAACACAAACAGAGGTAGAACAACTAAATAGACCCAAATCGAAAGAAGAGATTGAAAAGGTAAGCAAAAATCTCCCAATAAAAAAAAGCCCTGGTCCTGACAGGTTCACTGCAGAGTTCTTCCAAACTTTCAGAGAAGAGTTAACACCACTACTACTAAAGATATTTCAGAGCATAGAAAAGGATGGAATACTACCAAACTCATTCTATGAAGCCACCATATCCCTGATACCAAAACCAGGTAAAGACACCACAAAAAAAGAAAATGACAGACCTATATCCCTCATGAACTTAGATGCAAAAATCCTCAACAAAATTCTAGCCAATAGAATTCAACAACATATCAAAAAAAATAACTCATCATGACCAAGTGGGATTCATACCAGGTATGCAGGGATGGTTCAACATTAGAAAAACAATTAATGTAATCCATCATATAAATAAAACAAAAGACAAGAATCACATGATCTTATCAATTGATGCAGAAAAAGCATTTGACATAGTTCAACACGCATTCATGATAAAACTCTCAGAAAAATAGGAATAGAAGGAAAATTCTTCAACATAATAAAGGGCATTTATACAAAGCCAATAGTCAGCATCATCCTAAATAGAGAGAGCCTGAAAGCATTCCCCTTGAGAACGGGAACCAGACAAGGATGCCCTTTATCACCACTCTTATTCAACATTGTGCTGGAAATCCTAGCCAGAGCAATTAGGCTAGATAAAGAAATAAAGGGCATCCAGATTGGCAAGGAAGAAGTCAGAGTATTTCTATTTGCAGATGACATGATCTTATACACAGAAAACCCTAAGGAGTCCTCCAGAAAACCACTGAAACTAATAGACGAGTTCAGCAGAGTATCGGGATACAAGCTAAACGTACAAAAATCATTTGGATTTCTTTACACCAACAAATAGAACATCGAAGAGGTAATCACCAAATCAATGCCATTTACAGTAGCCCCCAAGAAGATAAAATACTTAGGAATAAATCTTACCAGAGATGTAAAAGACTTATACAAAGAAAACTACAAAACACTTCTGCAAGAAACCAAAAGAGACCAACATAAGTGGAAAAACATAACTTGGTCATGGATAGGAAGACTTAACATGAAAAAATATCTATTCTACCAAAAGCGATCTAAGATTTAATGCAATTCCAATTCAAATTCCAAAGACATTCTTTAATGAGTTGGAGAAACAAATCACCAACTTCATATGGAGGGGAAAGAGGCCCCAGGTAAGTAAAGCATTACCGAAAAAGAAGAACAAAGTGGGAGGCCTTACTCTACCTGATTTTAGAACCTATTATACCGCCACAGTAGTCAAACAGCCTGGTACTGGTACAACAACAGATACATAGACTAATGGAAAAGTATTGAGAATCCAGGTATAAATCCATCCACATACGAGCAGTTGATATTTGACAAAGGCCCCAAAACAGTTAAATGGGGAAAAGACAGTCTTTTTAACAAACGGTGCTGGCATAACTGGATATCCAACTGCACAAAAATGAAACAAGACCTTTACCTCACCCCATGCACAAAAATGAGCTCAAAATGGATCAAAGACCTAAATATAAAATCTAAAACGATAAAGATCATGGAAGAAAAATAGGGAAAAAGCTAGGAGCCCTAATGCGTGGCATAAACAATATATAAAACATTACTAACGATACAGAAGAAAAACTAGATAACTGAGAGCTCCTAAAAATCAAACACCTATGCTCATCCAAAGACTTCATAAAAAGAGTAAAAAGATTACCTACAGACTGGGAAAGAATTTTTAGCTATGACATTTCACATCAGCACCTGATCTCTAAAATCTACATGATACTGCAAAGACTGAACTATAAAAAGACAAATAACCCAGTTAAAAAATGGGCAAAAGATATGAACAGACACTTCGCTAAAGAATACATTCAGGTAACTAACAGATACTTGAGGAAATGCTCACGATCACTAGCCATTAGAGAAATGCTAATCAAAACTACAATGAGATTTCAGCTCAATCCAACAAGGCTGGCATTAATCCAAAAAACACAAAACAATAAATGTTGGAGAGGCTGTGGAGAGACTGGAACACTTATACACTGCTGGGGGGAATGTAAAATGGTACAACCACTTTAGAAATCATTTTGGCACTTCCTTAAAAAGCTAGAAATAGAACTATCATATGATCCAGCAATCCCACACCTTGCAATATATCCTAGAGAAATAAGAGCCTTTACATGAACAGATATATGCACAGCCATGTTCATTGCAGCACTGTTCACAATGCCTAAAGATGGACGCAACCAAGGTACCTATCAATGGGTGAATGGATAAATAAACTATGGTATATTCACACAATGGAATACTATGCATCCATAAAGAACAGTGATGAATCTGTGAAACATTTCATAACATGGAGGAATCTGGAAGTCATTATGCTGAATGAAATTAGTTGCAAAAGGACAAATATTGTATATCCAGTGCCGTCGCTATTATAAGATCTCAAGAAACAGTTTAAAGACAGAATAAAATATTCTTTGATGGTTAGGAGAGGGAAGAGCAAGGGAGGGTGGGAGAAGGGTATTCATTAATTAGATAGTAGATAAGAACTACTTTAGGTGAAGGGAAAGACAACACACAATACAGGAGATGTCAGCACAACTGGACTAAACCAAAAGCAAAGAAGTTTCCTGAATAAACTGAATGCTTTGAAGGCCAGCGTAGCAGGGGCAGGGGTTTGGGGACCATGGTTTCAGGGGACATCTAAGTCAATTGGCATAAGAAAATATATTAAGAAAACATTCTGCATCCCACTTTGGAGAGTGGTGTCTGGGGTCTTAACTGCTAGCAAGCAGCCATCTAAGATGCATCAATGAGTCTCAACCCACCTGGATCAAAGGAGAATGAAGAACTCCAAGGATACAAGATAATTACGAACCCAAGAGACAGAAAGGACCACAGGAACCAGAGACTTACATCATCCTGAGACCAGAAGTGCTAGATGGTGCTCGGCTACAACTGATGACTGCCTTGACAGGGAACACAACAGAGAACCCCTGAGGGAGCAGGAGAGCAGTGGGATGCAGACCCTAAATTCTCATAAAAAGACCAGACTTGATGGTCTGACTGAGACTAGAAGGACCCCAGCGGTCATGGCCCCCAGACCTTCTGTTGGCCCCGGACAGGAACCATTCCCAAAGCCAACTCTTCAGACAGGGATTGGCCTAGACAATGGTTTGGAAAGGAATGCTAGTGAGGAGTGAGCTTCTCGGGTCAGGTGGACACTTGAGACTATTTTGGCATCTCCTGACTGGAGGGGAGATGAGAGGGGAGAGGGGTTTAGAAGCTGGCATAATGGGCAGGAAAAAAGAGAGTGGAGGGATGTCTCATTAGGGGGAGAACAATTGGGAGTATGTAGTAAGGCGTATATAAGTTTTTGTGTGAGAAACTGACTTGAATTGTAAACTTTCACTTAAAGCACAATAAAAATTAAAAAAAAAGAAGAACGTGAAGTGTTCATTCAAGATCCAGTGGAAGCCTCTGTAGACGATAAAAGGCCCCTATACGATTTACCTGATGAGAACACCCTGGTCTGTTGGCTCGGGAATCTGTCCCTGCGCAGGTTTTAGCCTTGGGCAGGGTCTTGTAGGCAGGTCAGCTTTCCTGTGCTGTCTGGCGTTTTCTGATGACAGTGGCAGTTCATGCGTTTAGGCCTAGTCTAGAATGGTGTGTGAATCTCCGTGGACCGTCCTCTCTTAAATCCATGAGATGGTCGGTTGCACATCTCTTTGCTCTGGAGCAGACAGTGCTTCAGCCTCTGTAGTTAGCTGGTAAGACCAGTCTGCTCATTGGTTGTTTTCCTCTCTCAGCGTAGGGGCTTTTCTGATGACTATCCACACAAGTAACAAACGCTTTATCCACACAAGTAACAAACGCTTATCAGGAGCAGAACTGATTTCATTTTTTTTTTCTCCAGATATCTTCTCTCCACAGGGGCTTGCTTTATATGTTAGTACGAGGGTTGTCAGTGGCCAGACTGAATGGCCAGGCTATTAGCTATAGCCTACGTCACAGTTTCCGTGTGCCCCTCTAAAAATGGCTCTAACTGCAGCAATTCCCATCAGGGCTTGGAGGAAAAAGTTGACAAAAGTGTTCATTAATACATCAACATCATCAGTACATTCAATAAGGATTTGTAGCGGCCCCAAAGAGACTCATCCGTAGTCAGATTGGGGCAAGTGTCTCAATAATAGTGACCTCAGACCCCAAAGTTTACCTCATTGAACTTTAATAGTAACATAAGCCTTTGGTCCTCCCTGGTGACAGAGGGACCTGGTCTTAATCCTCAGTCTTAATTATTTCTGAAAGAAGATCTGGGCAAAGTTGGCAGAGCCCTCACTCTTTTGTGGAACCATGCCTCCATCATACCAAGTGTGTGCATGGGTTCAGCCCAGTTGCCTGGTAACATGGAGCCAGGTCCTCCTATTTTAGTTTTCCCCTTACTATTGCAGCTGCAACTATGTTGCTGTTTGGTTACCTTGGTAGGGGCAGTTATCAGAGAATTCCAGAGAGGGCCTCTGAGGTCTCTTCAAGGTCGCTCAACACAAGCTGTCTTGAAGGGATTTTAACTCCTTTTTCTCCCTGCTGTTTTACCTCTTGCTTTGCACTGGGTGTTACAGGGTGTTCTCAGTGTTAGGGACCTGCTTATCACCTCCAACTATCTCCAGTCCAATGCTCTACTGACTGAGCTAGCCGGGCTTCACTGGCCAACCTGGGATTTCCCCCACAGATGCCTCTTGCTCCCACAAATGGGACACTAATATTTCAGTGGAGGAGGACTGTGCTGCACGCAAATCCTTCTCTAGTTGCAGTTCTGCTTTCAGCTGCCTAATTCAGGCCCTATCAGCTAGCTCTGCATTGGACATCCATCTCAAGGCTGCCGGTAGGAGCCATCCCACAGTAGCCACCGCAGCATGGCAACCTGGCTTTCCCTTTGGGGCCTCCAACTGATACGGCACATCCTCAGTGCCCTTAGGCTTTTTGGGTGCATCCCTCTACTCACACAGTGGGCTCCAGCTATCCAAGATAGCTGTGGCTACCCGCCCCCCCCCCCCCGCACATGGAGGACAAGGGCCATCCCAAGATTCCACCCATTGAGTTCCCTCTCCCTGCCATATGTTTGGTGCTCATGGAGCTTTCCTCAGTCTCCTGATTAGCTCACCAGTTGTTGTGTAACAACCCAGTGGCACCTGAACCCAAGGTTGGCCCTGTCTCCAAGAGACTGAAGAAAGACTCTGGAACCAGTGATTATGACATATGCTTTACTGGGGAGCTTATTTACAGGACAGTTGGCCCAGGGTGGCAGCTGGACCAGTTTAGAGCACCACAACTGCCTAGCAGGGGACACACCATTCCAGCTAGGGCTAAGGCTCATTTGTTTTTCTCCCAAGTCCTTAGGCAGCAAGCATTCCCAGAGACTTCGTGTCCAAGCCCAGATCTTCTTCTTCTTGTTGCTAATGCATTTCTCATCCTTGGCCACTGGTCCAGCCATGCCACTCCCAGACTTGTACTTTAGCCCAAGTTCATCCCCAGCATGCTTCAGGAAAGAGCAAAGCCGACTCCGTTAGGAGGGAATGCATATAACTGAATAGCAGTGCCCTATACAGGTGCAGAGAAAAAGCCAACAAATTACAGATTGGGAAGGAGTACATAGGTAATCCACTCCTTGGCAGTGGAAATTTAGCTGAATACTCTGTACTACTTTCAACTTTGAACTTAAAATTTAAGGATCCCAGTGCTAGACTCAACCGAGAGGTTAAGCCAAATACAGTCTGCTTCCATCAGTAGGCACACACAAATCACTGCTTATCCAATAAAAAGTGCTTTCTCTGCCATGACAAAATCTAGTATCTGATAGAAAATCTCACAGAGGTTGTTAATCTCATGATGATGCTACAATAGCTGTATTACTGTCCCTGGGGTGGTGGGGAGTAGATTTCTAAGCAAATCAAGTTTTCATCTGAGTGAATTATGGGATTTTTTAGAGAGGTGTTTTATCCCTGTTACTTATTGTGTTTTTCATGTAGGGAAATAATTATGGGTCAGTGAATCAGTAACCCCTTCATGTTATAAAAATGCATATTTCTGTTTGATAGATTTGCCAATATAAAAATCTCAGCATTTCAAATGGTTAACAATGCCTGGAAATTTCTAATTGATTTTGTTCCTTTCATATACCAATCTGTTAAGGGGTTTGATAAAAAAAAAAAAAAAAAGATTAAAAAACTCCCAATGCCATCATTCTGCTAGATTTGTTTTTAAGTTGAAGTTTTAAAGTAATTAAATAGTACTTGATAGATTGGAACTCTCTTCCAGTAATTGCAAAGATAGTTTGCTTCTTTATGTTTTGCAAGACCTTTAACATTGTTCATATATGCCATTGCCAGCTAAATGAGGGGATAAACATACACAGATATATATATATATATACATATAACTATGTGTGTGTGTATATGTACGCATATATATACACACACACATACATGTATAGGAGCCCTGGTAGCACAGTGGTTAAGAGTTCGGCTGCTAACCAAAAGGTCAGCAGTTGGAATCCACCAGCTGCTCCTTGGAAACCCTATGGGGCAGTTCTACTCTATCCTATAGGGTTGCTATGAGTTAGAATCACCTCAACAGCAACAGGTTTATTTGTTTTTAATACATATATATGTTAGTATACACATATACATGTTATATATATGTATATGTCCCTGGGAAGTGGAAACACTTAGGTGCTTGACTACTGGCTGAAAGATTGGCAGTCCGAACCCACCCAGAGGCACCTCAGAAGACAGGCCTGACAATTTGTTTCTGAATGGTCACAGCCTTAAAAACCCAATGGAGCAGTTCCATTCTGCATGCATAGAATCACCATGAGTCATAATGGGCTCAACGGCAGCAAACAACAACATATACGTATGTATATACGTATGTGTTATATATACGCATGTATATACATATATGTTATATATATGTATATATACATGTATATATATTTTTATCATTCCAACATAAATATGAAGATCCTATTTTGTTTTTCTATTGCTGCCCCTTTGCCCTCTGGGAATTTCTATTGTCTTCTAATGACATAAAAAAAATTAAACAAAGGAGAGTTGGCTGCAGACAGGTACTTGTATAAGGAGTAAGAAGTTTCATCTTTAAGGGTTTGGAGGGAGGAGTTTGTAGAAATATTAAAATGAACACTAAACAGAGCTCTCAAATCCCTTTATGCCAATCCCCATGGAGCCCTTAATCTCGACATCACCCTAATGCCTGCCATTAGCTCTTAAAATCAGTGGTGGAAGGAATAGCTGGAGAAATTCAGATCTAACCCTCTCAGTCTTATTAACGCAGAAATTATTCATTTAAAATTACAAGACTGATTGGGTGATTTCTGTTTCTTGGTCTGTTGTTTTTGTTTGTGTGTTGCTTTTATATTTATTTATTTTTGCTTTGTTAACTCATTTCAACAATCACCAGTATTTCTATCCTGTCAGAAGGCAGACTAGAAACTCAAAGCACAGACACAAAAGTAGGGAGACTGGACCAAAGAAAATGACCAAAACAGTGTTATACTAGAAGGAAGAGCACTGGACCTGGCTCCTAGAAAACTGGGTTCTGATTCTACTTTTCCACATGTCTCTTTGTGCTGCTGTTTCCTCATGTGCCAAATGGACAAGATAATATCGGCTAAATGACTAGTAATATTGAGACGATCAACTGAGATGAAGGGTGTTCAAGGGTCTTGAAACCTATAAAAAAAACCTATTAAAAGTGCTGCCATGTTAAGGAGAGAGAAAAATGGGTAGAAGAGCCACAGGTCAGTCTTGACATCTTCCTCACTCCCACTCAGTTTAAAAAAGTATTAAGGACCCAAATATAAGTGTGTATATATTATATATGAAACTGGTATAGTAGCAACAAGTACAAACACACACAGAGTATTTATTATTTTTCCCAGAAATGTCAGCTCTAAATAATATGTTAACTAGGGGTCTTTGAAGCCCTAGTGGTGCAGTGGTTAAGAGCTTGGCTACTAACCAAAAAGGTCAGCCGTTTGAATCCTTCAGGTGCTCCTTGGAAACCCTACGGGGCAGTTCCACTCTGCCCTATAGGGTTCCTATGAGTCGGAATTGACTGGACAGCTACAGGTTTGTTTTGTTTTGTTTTGGCTTGGCTTTAGGGGTCTTTCCATTCAATTAGGTTTACAATATAGAAAATAAAGGACACTACCCTTGGGGTGGTTTTTATTATATTTTTACCTTACATCCAAGACTTTCTGTGTTTTTCAAGTAATGAACTCTGACTACTGATTCTTTTTAAAATACAGGCATTCCCTGGATTATGAATAAGATCCTTTCCTAACTCTGTCTTTAAGTCTTTAACTCAAATTTGTAGATAATTCAGAACAGGTGCATAAAGTTCTTATTTAGCCTTACTTTAGTGCAAGAGAAGGCTTCGAGATTTTTCAGTGATGTAGAAGCTCCAGGTCCAGCAAGTGAAGGTAATTGTGAAGAATTTGTTGTGAGTAGGGGTTGGTTCAATCATCTCAAAGTGAGGGCAAATTTATACAACATTAAAGGGCAAGTACAAGTTGTCTGTAAGTCAGAGGTTCGTAACCTGGGGACTGCCTGTACTCTGTAGTGAATGAGCTGTTTCCAGAAGCCTTTAGTTTTTCTCTTGAATCTTTAAAGTTTCGTGTTTAAAAAAAAAAATTTTGCACACATGTAGATAATCAACCCAATCATCCCCAGACACAGGAAAACCCTCTTCAAAATACTTCACATTTTCTTTTTGATATTTTATTCTTTTGATATTTCCAATGTAGTCTTCATTGACCTTGTTTAAACAGTGTACTTGTTTTTCTTAAAACATATACACATGGCTCAGCTCACTTTCCGGGACAGCAGCATAAAAGATATCTAGAACATAGACTCGGGAAACATACAGATTTAAGTTTATTATTCTAATTCCACCAGGTGTTAATTGTGTGACTTTGGGTAAGTTATTTAAACTCACTGAACTTCACTTTGGGTAGTGATAATACCTACCTCATAGGGCTTATCAGAGTCTTAAAAGATAAATATGTTAACTTTCGACTGCAGGATACTGTACCTAGGAGGTAAATGATGTTACTATCAGAATAATATCTGTAGATTAGATTAAAACATGAGCACATTTAATTGCTTGGCAGATATCCTTGGTAAATAACTGGATTTTTAAATTTAAAATCCATAGTGCCTATTGTTTATATGCCTGCATAGGTATCTTTCTGTAGGTTCCATGACTATTAATTTCTCACCTTTACAATTCAACTTAGCAGAAAATTATTGAATATGTACTAAGTGCCAGTCACTGTGTTATGTGCTGGGTAATCAAAGATGAGTAAGGCAAAGACCTTGTACTTGAGGAACCATTGTGGTCAAGAAGGGAAGACACTCATTTTATCTAAGTACAGAGGAAAAGAGAAAAATGCTGATGATTATCACCTGAATTATGTGTTTGTATTTTGATAAATGGCATCTAAGATTGTTCTTTATTTGTTAAAGTGTAGAAAAATGAAAAATATCCACTCTTTTTGCTTTTCATTAATCTACTTCTGTGTGTGCAGACAATGAACATCAGAGAAACAAGGCGCCCTTCAACATTATATTATAAATTCTCTCACTATTTCTTCTGTGTTTTTATTGCTTTTTTACGTGTCTTGACATTTTCATGTGAGTAAGATATAGTCCCACAGTCAAGTTGTTCTCAGTCAGATCTACAAAGGGAAAAGTCATTCAATAAACATAAAAAAAAGATAAAGGAAAATGCTGGAAGCCAATCCACTGCTGATATAGGTTTGAGTGTTCTTTTTTCACTTTGATTAAAACTGCATGCAATGGTGCGTTTGAGGAACATTATTTTGCTGTTATTGCCTAGAAAATACAGAGTTAGACCAGTTATGCCAATCACAGGTCACCCTACTGCCTTAGAAGACTAAAAAAAAAAAATTCTCTAAGAGATAAAAATGTTTATCTAACTGTATAATGGCTCATAGGGTCACAAAGTTGTTCTGTTAGACCCATGTTCTTGGGACAGGATTTCAAATCATTAGAGATAGCTGAAAGCTAGTTTCAAGAGCCGTTTGGGCATAATCCTAACCCCAAAATTTCAGCCTATGAGTGTGAAGCTGGTCTGGGGTCTCTCTGATATAGGCCAGGGTACAGGATCCTCATTATTTCAACTCCAGATTACCTCCAGTGTTCAAAGAATACCACTATAGAATAGAGGCTAAGAATGTAGACATTGGAGCTAGACTGTCTGGGTGTAAATCTTGACACTGCCACTTACTGTGTGATCTTTGACAAATTAACTTCTCTGTGCCTCAGTTTTCCCATTTGTTTGATGACAATAATACCTACTTCATAGGAATGTTATGAGGTTTAAAAACTTAATACACATAACATCTCTAGACTTATACCTGGCATATAGGATGAGTTGATTGCTTTTATCAGTAGACTGACATATTTAATTGAAAATCCTGCCTGAATTTTTAATCAATTTTATAAAAATCAGTTTTAATCAGTCAAATATTAGAAAGACATTAGTTACTCACCTTATAATCAGTGCTATGCTAGATGCTGACAAAGAGAAATGTACAAAGGTACAGAGGCTGGAATGAGCATGTCAAAAAACAGTTGCCATGAAGTTGACTCCAACTCATGGTGACCCCATGTGTGCCAGAGTAGAACTGTGCTAAATAGCATTTTCAATGGCTGATTTCTCAGGAGTAGATTGACAGGCAATTCTTCCTCTGGATTCACTCAAACCTCCAACCATTTACACCACTCAGGCAGGCTTATATATATTCTTAACTCTGATGTAGCCTAATTTCTGCAAGTGAAGAGCACTGAGATGCTCTACATTTTAGAAACTATTCTAAACAGGTGACTTTTTTTTTTCTTTCTTTTACTACACTCATTTCCTCACTTATCGATGTGGTTAGGTTACAAAGACTAGGTCATTATGCGGAAATTGACATTATTCAAAAGTGGAGGATGGCCCCATCAGATTACAAAATGAAGGACGACTGCATCATTACATAACTGCCAAATTATATCATTATATAACTGCCAAACCACTGAGAATCATGGCCCAGCCAAAATGACACCTAATCTTAACCTTCACAGCCAGCGTTATTCTTGCCTTGCACCTCGGCGTTCGTTACTGCCAGACATACACCATTAATGTGAAAAATAGTAGGATAGTAGATTTTCTACTATTGTAAATGCAAAATGTCAGATAATGAGCTATTCAGTAAGTGAGGAGTGGGTAGGTGTATTATGGAAACCCTGGTGACATAGTGGTTAAGAGCTACCACTGCTGACCAAAAGGTTGGCAGTTCGAATCCACCATGTGCTCCTTGGAAGCTTTATGGGGCAGTTCTACTCTGTCCTATAGGATTGCTATGAGTCAGAATTGACTCGATGGCAATGAGTTTGTTTGTTTTTTTCTTAGGTGCATTATTATTTAACTTTAGAGTAGTCGCATCACAGCATGGCTTTGTTCCTTGTTTCCTCTCTTTCATGAAGGCAGAGTTGTGGAAGATTTCCAGTTTATTGAGAACTTCAGTGCCCTTACCAGTCACTTTCATTGAATAGCCATGGCTGGATATTACCTGCAAAAGCCTCAAATAGCTTTCTTTGTAGTTATATTCACATGAATGACTTTCTATAACACTTCTGACTCTATGTATTATGTCCTTTCTTCCAAAATGCAGTATAAGAAAGTTAGATATTAGAAGTTTCTGTATCACATGCATTGCCTTTCTTTATGTTTTCTTTTCCTGAGGTTTGGGAGATGAAGTTGTTTTTGCTTCATTTTCCTATGTCAGGAACCTTCCTCATGTTTTCTTCAATGACTCTCACCCCAAAATGCTGACAGGAATTTGACAATAATCAACCTCTCTGAGCTATGTCATGTTTTATACTTGTTGCATCCTGATGAAATTAATTTGTCTCTCAATGTAGATATTCACATTCCCCCTTTGGTCTTTCACGGAATATGCAAGAGTCTTTCTTAATTGTTTTTATCTCTGCCTCATAAGATTACCAGATGAACATTATAAAAGTCATAAACTATCCTTAAATGTTGGCTTAGAATAAGGCTTATTTTAGTTGGCATTCAAATTAAAATTTGTCCCAAAGGTGAAGTGGGCCAATGGGATTCAATGCAAGCATACCTGGTATCTTATCCTACTGCATATGAAAAAAAAAATCACTTGCCTCATTGTGACAAGGAAGGATATGACATCAGAAGATTGTGGAGAGAAATGATTACCTCTTTCTCATGTTTTCTTGAATAAAATTAGTTCATAGTCTACTGAAAAGAATTAAAACTCTGCCTTTTACCTACATTCAGACAGAAATATCTGACCTGAATATATTAAATTCCTATCTAAAAACACCTAATGATAATAAACTATTTTCTCAATTTCTATGTTATTGTCAGTACCATTTCTCATGAACAACATGCACTTCTGGAATATTTGAATTTCTATGTGTTGGAAATGGGAAAGTATGACACAGTGTCTTTCCCATGCGAGGCTTGCTCAGAGCTCATTTGAGCTGTGACCTGCTTAAACTGCCAGGGAGTGTTAGGATTTTTGTAGTATCTTTAAAATGGAGATAGATAGTGAAGGACAATGCATCAGAATTAGACCTTTTTATTCTACAGCAAGTGAAAAATACCAGGAAGTATATTTTCTTTCATAGAAAAGTATTTCACAACTTTCACCCTTTATCAGATCTTCTTAATAGGGAAACCTTATCTGTGAAATGACTTTTTTCAGTAAAAATTGTTCTATGCAAATTGTGCATCCTGAATCCTAGAATTCTGTCTGACAGGAGCCAGATTTAAAGTCTGTGAACATATCAAGTATAAAATTACTCTGAAGATATGGGGGTTGACATCAGCTCTTGGGTAAATGAAGTAGTGACTATGGAAATACTTTGGGTACATTTGTAAATAAAAAATTTTATAGGGCCAAGAACAGACTTTTAAACCATGATCTGATATTTAAAGAAAGAAAATGCTAGGAAAGGTGGAGAGAAGAATAATTTTTTTGTTTGATGTAATTATTGGATTCTTTTGACCTTTATAACAAAGAAGAACAAAGAATGGCCTAACAATGATATCATAAGGGATGAATATGGTTCCATTATGATAATGACTCAAAATTGCATTTTCAAGGCACTCAATTCCTGAACGTGTTCTTTTGTTTAATTTTATTTATTTTGTTGTTGTTGAGAATATACATAGCAAAATATACACCAATTGAATAGTTTTGACATGTAAAATTCAGTGATATTGATTACATTCTTCTAGTTGTACAATTCTAACCCTCTTTTTCTGAGTTGTTCCTCCGCTATTAACATAAACTCAAAAAAAAAAGTTGCCGTCCAGTTGATTCCGCCTCATAGTGGCCCTATAGGACACAGTAGAACTGCCCCATATGGTTTCCAAGTAGCACATGTTGGTTTTGAACTGCCAACCTTTTGATTAGCAGCTGAGCTCTTAAACACTGCCACCAGGGCTCCCTCTAAGTTTCCTGTCTAGTCTTTTGAGTTGCTATTATCAACTTGATCCCATATAGATCCAAAAAAAAAAAACCATTGCCATCGAGTCGATTCTGACTCATAGTGACCCTATAGAACAGAGTAGAACTGACCCATAGGGTTTCCCAGGGGTGCCTGGTGGATTTGAACTGCCAACCTTTTGGTTAGCAGCTGTAGCTCTTAACCACTACACCACCAGGGTTTCTTCCATATAGATAGATCTTGAAAAAGCACAATGTGCAATGCAGACATTCTTCACTAGTTAAGCTAAACTATTTCTTGGTTTTAAGAAGACTTCAGGGGATATTTTTGGTTTCAGGTTTGAAGATTATCTCAGGGGAATAGTTTCAGGGTTCATCCAGCCTCTATGGCTCCTAAGTCTAGATTCCATGACAACTTGAAATTCTATTCTGCATTTTTCCCTTTTTGATAAGGATTCCTTTATTTATATCAAAGACAAAAAAAAATGTAGCTGCTGAGGCTGCTTATGTACAACCGAACACCTCAGGGGATTTGGTTCCTTGGTTTCAAGGTTTAGGGCCATGGTTTCATGGGTCTTCCCAGTTAATTGGCCTAATAACATATTTAGTGCTTCTGTTCTATCTCTTAGTTCATTGCATAGTTCCTGGGGTCTTAAAAGCTTCCAAGTAGCCATCCAAGGCACAAAAATTGGTCCCTATTCATTTGGAGCAATAGAGGAAGAAGGAGAGTCAGGAATATAAGGAAGAAACGGAATGGGTGGGTAATTGCCTCCATGAACTACTGCCACCTTGCCATGAGACCAGAAGAACTGGATGGTGCCTGACTACCATACTGAATGTGTTCTTTTTGTTCTCCGGTATTTTGATATTTCTTCTGCTGAACACCATGCTGTTCCCCTGAATTCCCAATACCCTCCTTACCTAGATCATTTCTTATCCCTCATAGGCCCCAATTTAAGCATCACTTCCTCCAGGAAACCTTCCAAAGCTCCCCAAATTAAGGTTAGTGTCCTTCTGTGGCTTCCACAGCAACTTCTACTTCCCCAGTTTAACACATACTATACTGTGCTGTAATTGCTTGTTTCCACATCTGCTTCCCTGGCATAAGCAGCTCCTTCTAATCTAAAAACAATAACTTGTATATTGAGGACCTACTATGGGCAACATACTGTTCTAAGCACTGTACACATTTTATGTTATGTACTTCTCATAACAATGAGGTGGGTAGTCTTATCAATTCATTGTACAGAAGAGAAATCTGAGGCACACAGAGGTTCAGAATCTTGCCCAAGGCTGCACAGCCAATGAGTAGTAGCTTGAATCTGACTCCAGAGTGGAGGTTCTTAACCAGTACTTTATACTGTCTCCCTAAGGGCAGGGTCCATGTCTGACTTCTTCACTCTTTTATTGCCAGAGATTAAAACACTGCCTGGTAGATAGATGGTATACAATAGTAAGTAACAATAACATGTTTGTGGGATGAATTCATGTATCCAGGAAAGCAGTACCAATCGTTACACAGAAGGCAGGATTCTGTTGTAAAGTAGCAGGAATATAACTGGCTCTGACTGAGCACCTTCCTGAAAATAAAATTAATCCATGTAAAATTAACCCTCATCACCTGCCTCACTTACATTTACAATGAACACAGTCTTTACATAAAACTTAGGGTTTTATCTTTCCAATTTAATTAATGCGTATAGAGCATGGGGAGAAACAACACAGACAATGTGTACCTTCAGAGAGAGGAAGCCTGGGTCCAAAGGCTCAACATTAGTTAAAGCTGGGCCAGACGAGAAGAGCATGCTAGAGGCACCACATCTGGTATTTGTTTTGATGATGGGGAGTTAAATTTCCATGGATATTTGTATATCAAAAAGCACAAACGCAAATAAATATACAAATTCTCTCCTAAATTTTCCCAACAAATTGAAGTTCCATCTGACTCAAGCCTAGTTTTTGATAGAGCTGATTAATGAGTATGCATGTGCATGCACACACACACAAATCTGTTTAAAACTTAATACACTGTACCTGTGGACATAACTCTTGGAAAATGTCAAAAGTTAAATATTGGGTTTGACATTTACCATAAAATAGGTTTTAAAAAAAACTGGCTGCTTCGTGAATCCTGGCTAAATTGGTTCTGCACGAATTCTTTTCAGTTCCAGTATATGGCAACATTGTGTGGTATCTTAGAGGCAACTTGATGTTGCCCCAGAGAGACAAGATTTTCTAGCGGAATATGTCACTGGGTCACATACAATGAAGAGATCAGAGGATCATGGTTTTCTTTACTCAAAGGTTGTCTGGCATATTTTAAAGCAAAGCCATCAGTAATGTTGATGTGTCTACATAATTTAATTTATGATCTTATGAGTTATTACCCTGAAATCAATAAGTGGTCTAACAACAAATACTAAAAATGACCAGTGTATCTTACAAAAACCCAGAGACTTTTGTGACCCTATGAATTCAAGTAATGAACAAAATGTATTTTCTGCGAGGGGGTCCTAGAAAGAGTATCCAATTACTACTAAACCTCAGACTGAGATTGACATTCGTATTAAGAAAAGAACAGCGGTAATACCTCATATTAGAAATTGCCTGTGCAAAGGTCTCTGGTTATGTTTTCTTGCCATGTTAAGTTTTCTTACTCAAAGAGGTTGCCATGGTTTAAAATCAGCTGTCCTTAGAAAATCAATACAGATTTGTCACAATATAGCAAATAGTCACATATTAAGACTTTTTTTTTTACTATGATCACTATATATATGTATATACAAGTATATATATATTATGAAAGTATATAAACTTTATACTATTGTTATGAAACTAACTTTCGTACACTGCAGATAAGCATATTCTCTAAACCAACAAATATACATGGGTGCCAAGTAACAGTAATTTATAAGTGATTCCAACGGTGTCCACAAGGCACTTCATTTTTTTCACATCCAAATATATTCTTCATTGATCTCTATAAATCCTTCTCCATCCTCAAATAAAAGTTCAACTGACTGGTAACTACCAAAAAAGTAACTAAGCTAACAGATTTCACCAATTCCTTTCCCTCTGTCCTCTACTCAAAATTTTAATGGATTTAGGGAATGAAATGTTCAGGTGCTTCTGTTTTGTACCATCAAGGCCTCTGCCAGGTACGCACTATGGATTTCAGGTGTTAAAATATTCTAAAGCAATGAGGAAAAACAACAAATATAAGAACTTCACAATCACTTAGTTCTGCACACCACATGTAGTTTGGGGAAGAGTTTATACTTCTTGACTTTCTGGGATAAAAAGTGAAAAATACAGATTTTTCTTCTATGATGTTATGATTCTAAACCCTATATTCCTGAGGGTTATAGGCTTATGTCTTTTGTCTTCTAAGGAGCATTGAAATGATTTTTTTTAAGTTTTCTTGCATTCTGTGCTTTCCTGTAGGTAGTTAAAACCTATATACTTTAATTTTTTGGTGTATTACTCAGGATAGTCTAGGTACATATATAGAATTTACTATCATATATTTTTTTTCATTGTGGCTCAGTGATTAAGAGCTCAGGCTGCTGACCAAAAGGTCAGCAGTTTGAATTCACCAGCCACTCCTTGGAAAGCTGTGAGCAGTTCTACTCTGTCCTATAGGGTCACTATGAATCAGAATTGACTTGATGGTAACATGTTTCTTGGGTACAACTGCCCCATAGAGTTTCCAAGGCTGTAATCTTTATGGAAACAGACTGCCACATCTTTCACCCGTAGAACAGCTGGTAGGTTCGGACCGATGGCCTCTCGGTTAGCAGCTGAGTGCTTAACCACTGTACAACCAAAGCTCCCTGCTAAATAATAACATCAGCAAAAAATGATGGAAACCACAGTAAGTGTTTCTTTTCCATTCAACCACAAGTTGAAGTATAGCAAAAAAGATAATTGCATTTTAATCCCTTGGCACTTTAACCCAATTCCTTACAGACTAGAATCTCACATCAGTGTTACAAGTGATGTCAGATGCCAATAAAGTTAAGGGCCACTATGTCACTATACAGGGTGTCAGAACAACCCATGTGAGAGTACCAATGGAACAGAAGAAACTGCCCTTAAAAAGATTTCAAATATGCTGCTATATTTCTTTATAACAGTTCAATAGTGTTTGATTGATATGATAGTTTTTGCTGTGCTAACAATGGGCTTAACAGATGTAAGAAAGAAAAAGCTATGTATTCTGATATACGTGTGTGTGTATATATATAACAATAAACATATTTTAATGTAGATGACTGGAGTAACCACTGGGAAAAAATTACTGCAGCATAAAAAGATTATTTTATACTATAAGAGGCAACTCAGAAATATTGGGGTGGAAGGCATAAAAGTCAAAGCTACTTTTAAATTCAGTAAGATATGCATAAACAATATTGTAGATCACCAAACTAATATTTTAAATTAATGATAGGCTGTTGTAAAACTTCCGAATCATGCTGCAGTTGTATGCTGATTAGTAAATTTCTGGATACAGAACTCTTAGAGGGTTAATTAATAAATCCATTAGACATTGCTTCTCTATAAGCCACCTACAAGATATAGAAATCTATTTGACTGATTTAGGCAAAGGTATATTAGGTACTAATATATATATTAGGTACCCATGAATCGAAGCTGTAACTAAATTATTATGCTTGGACAGTGCTGCACTGACTATTAAAGCACAGATGCAAATCAAGGAGGCCCTCGTAAACCAAACTGAAGATCTCTTAAAGAGGTTTGTCCCCTCACTTCCTATATAATTGTGAAATCTGGACATGTAGCAATTCCAATGAGAAGTTTCCTTCATGTGTTTTATAAGCCCCTAATAAACATTTTTTTAATAAACATTATACCTAATGCTAATTATATGCTAGATCATAAGAATTCTACCACGTAAGCTATGTTTACTTCATACAGTTCAACTCTGAAGTGCCAGTTAGAATTGCTTACAGTAAATAGCAACTGGACATACAAAAAACAAAATAGGTTTAATGAGCTGAAAAGGGGGCAATTGAAAGCATGGAGGAGAGAAGCAAAAAATAAATCACTCAAATTCATGCTCAAGCAATAAGATATAACTATAGCTGTGTGAGACTCCACTACAACTGACAAACCAGCTTTTCTGTAGCTCTGAGATTTCTCTTTTTAAACAAAGGTCAACAATATATCCAGGAAGCAGAGTTGACATTGGCTTGATCTCTTTCAGCAGTTGATTGTTATCATTGTTAGCTGCTATAGAGTCAACCTGACTCGTGGTGACCCCATGCACAATGGAACTAAATGCTGCTAAGACTTGAACCATCCCATGATCAGTTGCAGATCAGACTGTTGTGATCCATAGGGCTTTCGTTGACTGATTTTCAGAAGTAGATCACCAGGCCATTCCTCCTAGTCTGTCTCAGTCTGGAAATTCCACTGAAACCTGCTCAGCATCAGAAGAACACAAAAGCCTTCACTGGCCAATGAGTGTGGCTGCACTTGAGGTACATCGGCCAGGTATTGAACTCAGATCTCCAGCATAGAAGGCAAGAATTCTACCACTTAACCACCAATGTAACCATTTATTTGTTGAGAGAGTTGCTAATTAAGCACACGCAGTGTGAATTGTGATGAGCATAAATCTTAGAACTAAATTGAGCTGTGAAAAGTATTGCAAATCCCTCTTGGCCCTTTTAGATACCATGCACTGGTGGTAAATCCTGTCAATAGTGTCTTCTTCAAAGATAAAGAATAACTCAAGATAGAGTTAGTTTCATTTTTAATGACCCTTGTGATTTATAGTATTATCGTTAGTTGCCTTCTAGTCAACTTCAACACTTGGTGTCCTTATGTATAACACAAGGAAAAATTGCCTGGTCTTGCATTATCTTCAAAATTGTTAGTGTGTTTAAGCCTATTGTTGTGGTTATTGTGCCAATCCTACCAATAGTATTAGCTGAAAGAAAATAAAATCTTGGTTTATAAAGAAAAGACATATAAAACTTGTGGGAAGGATATGTGAAGGGGGCAGCCATCCTCTCTGTAGTCATTCAATTCATGGTTTATCCGATGTCAAGCTATTTCTCATGGGCTCCTCTGTAATTTCAGCCCAGGCCAAGCTCTGAATCAATCTCGTGGCACTTCAATCCTGACAACACTAGTCAAATCTGTTTGATTCTTCTCCCAAGGTGCTAGAGAGTTTGAGATTGCTGGGTCTGCCCTAAAAAGTCCCTCTTTTTACAAGAGATTCAACTGGTTTATTTTTCCAGATCTTCAGCCCTAGCCCAAGTGTGAAGGCTAATAACGTGGTTCCTCTGAGTTGAAACTTGATTTGACATATATGAAAAACCAAAGCAAACCCATTGCCACTGCCTCCACTTTGACTCAGAGGGACTGTATAGGACAGAGTAGAGCTGCCCCATAGGGCTTCCAAGGCTGTAAATCAGGAGTCAACTATGGGGCAGACTGTCAATTGCTCATATGCAAGTTCAAGTTGAAGCTGAAGAAAATTAGAACAAGTTCACAACAGCCAAAGTAGGACTTTGAATATATTCCACCTGAATTTAGAGGCCATGTCAAAAATAGATTTTACTCATTAAACACTAATGAACAAAGACCAGATGAGCTGTCAAATGGCATCAAGGACATAGTACATGAAGAAAACAAAAGATCATTAAAAAGACAGGAAAGAAAGAAAAGGCCAAAATGGATGTCAGAAGAGACTCTGAAACTTGCTTTTGAATGTCACGTAGCTACAGTCAGAGGAAGAAATGGTGAAGTAAAAGAGCAGAATGGAAGAGATTTCAAAGGGCAGCTTGGGAAGACAGAGTACTATAATGAAATATGCAAAGACCTGGAGTTAGAAAACCAAAACTGAAGAACACGCTTGGCATTTTTCAAGCTGAAAGAACTTTAGAGAAAATTCAAGGCATGAGTTGCAGAACCAAAGAATTCTATGAGGAAAATATTAAATGATGTAGAAAGCATCAAAAGAAGGTGGAAGGAATACACAGAGTCACTGTACCAAAAAGAATTGGTTGATGTTCAACCATTTCAGGAGGTAGCATATGGTCAAGAACAGATGGAATGGAAGGAAGAAGGCCAAGCTGCACTGAAGGCACTGGCAAAAATCAAGGCTCCAGGAATTGACCAAATACCAATTAAGATGTTTCAACAAACAGACACAGCGCTGTAAGTGCTAATTGGCCTATGCGAAGAAATTTGGAAGACAGCTACCTAGCCAACAGACTGGAAGAGATTCATATTGGTGCCCATTCCAAAGAAAGCTAATCCAACAGAAAGTGGGAATTATTGAACAATATCATTAATATCACACACAAGTAAAATTTTTCTGAAGATCATTCAAAAGCGGTTGTAGCAGTACATTGACAGGGAACTGCCAGAAATTCAAACGGATTCAGAAGAGGACTTGAAAGAAGGTATAGCCCTGCTTATGTTAGACTGATCTTGGCTGAAAGCAGAGAATACCAGAAAGAAGTTTACCTGTGTTTTATTGACTATGCAAAGGTATTCTACTGTGTGGAGCATAACAAATTATGGGATAACATTACAAAGAATGGGAATTCCAGAACATTTAATTATGCTCATAAGAAATCTGTACATAGACTAAGAGACAGTCATTCAAACAGAACAAGGGGATTCTGAGTGGTTTAAAAACAGGAAAGATGTGCTTTGGGGTTGCATCTTTTCACCGTACTTATTTAATTTGTATACTGAACAAATAATTCAAGAAGCTGGACTACGTGAAGAAGAACGGGGCATCACGATTGGAGGAAGACTCATTAACAACCTTCGATATGCAGATGATACTACCTTACTTGCTGAAAGTGAAGAGGGCTGGAAGAAGTTACTGATGAAGATCAAAGGCTACAGCTTTCACTATGGATTACAACTTAACATAGAGAAAACAAAAATCCTCACAACTGGACCAATAAGCCACATCCTGATAAACAGAGAAAACATTGAAGTTGTCAAGGGTTTCATTTTACTTGGATCCACAATCAACGCCCATGGAAGCAGCAGTCAAGAAATCAAAAGATGCATTGCATTGGACAAATTTGCTGCAAAAGACCTCTTTAAAGTGTTAAAAAGCAAAGATATCACTTTAAGGACTAAGGTGCACCTGACCTAAGCTATGGTGTTTTAAATTGCCTCATATGCATATGATAGCTAGACAATGAATAAGGAAGATCTACAAAGAATTGATACCTTTGAATTGTGTTGGTGAAGAATATTGAATACACCATAGACTCTCAGAAGACGGAACAAATCTGTCTTGGAAAAAGTACAGCCAGAATGCTCTGTGGAAGCAAGGATGGCAAGACTTCATCTCACATACTTTGGGCATGTTATCAGGAGGGACCATTCCCTGGAGAAAGACATCATGCTTGGTAGAATAGAGGGTCAGGAAAAAAGAGGAAGACCCTCAACAAGACGGATTGACACATTGGCTACGATAATGGGAGCAAGCATAACAATTGTGAGGATGGTGCAGGATGGCACCTAACAACAACAAATCTTTATGAATGCATACTGCCACATCTTTCTACCTTCGAGCGGCTACTGGGTTAATTGCCAACCTTTTGGTTAACAGCAGAAGCACTTTAACCACTGCATTACCAGGGCTCCTTATATGAAAATGTAACTGGTAATTTTACTTCCATAAAGACATTAGACACCTTCACTGTAGTAAAGAAGTATCTTTTTTAAAAAAGAAGGGAAAAAGCTAAGCTGGAGGCTGGGCCAAGATGGCTGACTACGCAGAATCTTCCGCTGAACCCTCTTGCAACAAAGACTCGAAAAAACAAGTGAATTGATTACATACATGACAATCTACAAACCCTGACCATCAAACACAGAACTAAGGTATCGACCTGAGTGACAGGGGAGCGAGAGGCTGTGCAGAAGCAGTGACTAGCTGCGGAGCCCAGTGTGCAGTGCCCCAGCCCTGAATCCTTGGTGCTGTGCTTTGGCACGAGTGTGGTGGAGCTGATGGTGGCTCCCTGAGACTAGGCAAGCACAGGACACAGCCCTAACCCCCTGGGGCAATCTCGGGAGGGACCCAGCCAGCGCACACAGGCTACACACCAACCTGACTGATGGGAGCGAGAGACCATGCAGAAGCAGCACCAGTTGTGGAGCCAAAGCAACACCCCAGCCCTGATCCCTTGGTGCTGTGCTTTGACATGAGTGCGAGTGCAGCTGGGCTTGACGGTGGCTTCCTGAGAAAAGGCAAGCACAGAACGCAGCCCTAACCTCCAGGGCAATCTCGGTGGAGACCCAGTCAGCACACACAGGCTACACACCCCTTTAGAATCTCAGATAAAACAGCCCTCCCCACAAAAGATAAGTGATTTTGTCTATTTTACCACGCTACTTTCTCCTGTCTATCTGATCCCTCCCCTCCCTGCCCCAGCTGGCTCCATTAACAGTTGAATTCCCTGGGCCACAAATAAAAGTACCCTGCTTTTTTCTAACCCATTCTCCTGGCCTGGGAAAAGCAACAATTAACAATCAGGGAAAAATCCTTTCCTGACTTCCCTAAATTGGAAGATCAGAAGAGAAGCAGCTCCAGTCCAGGCATAAGAGATCCAGAGTCTTTGGCTCTCACCCCTACAGGGAACCAGGTGGCTATTAAAAAGCAAAGGCAATTCTGTTAGAGGTCTGACTGTAATTGTTTCAGCTGAGTGGTGGAGAGGCAAGTTTTGGAGGTCCAATACTGCTCTACCTATTAAACAGAGCCCTCACCTACCACAGCAGGGAACTGAGAGATGAGACTCCATCCACACCACTTCCCAGCCATGAAAGGGGTCTGAGGATAGTGGTGCCTACCAGTCTTTACAGGTGCAAACATTGGGTGCCTACGATCCAGCTGCAGAGCCCACCCACCAGAGCGCTCTAGAGAACAGAGACACTCCTTCCTCACTGGCACTTGAGGGAAGGCTGTCAGCACCCTACCCTCCTCAGAGTGTGACCCCCCACCACTACCAGAAACGGGTACATACAACCATCACCACTAGTCCTCTAAGAGTACGTGAGAACCTACACCACACTCTAGGTAACTGACCATCAGGACACCTGAGCTGATTCTATTCAAGAATAGTAAATGGACCCATAGGCTCATATACCTGGTAACAGCTCTAACCATCTGGTAACAGGACATAAATGCTTCAAAGGCTCCAACAATCAAGTTAGGGCACTCTAGTAGGCTATCTGGCTATATTGAAACAAAACAAGAAGATAAGACTCACTGAGCAAATATAAAATAATTTATTACAATAACTTATAGATGGCTCAGAGACAGCAGTTGATATCAAATTACATAAAGAAGCAGACCATGATTGCTTCTACAAAACCACAAAACAGAGAATCAAGACCTCTCCTGGATGAAGATATATTTCTGGAATTACCAGTTGTAGAATACAAAAGACTAATATACAGAATGCTTCAAGACATCAGGAATGACATCAGAAATGAAATAAGGCAATGTACAGAAAAACCTAAGGAACACACGGTCAAAGCAGTTGAAGAAATCAAAAAGATTATTCAAGGACATAATGAAAAATTTAATAAGCTGCAAGAATCCACAGAGAGACAGCATTCAGAAATTGAAAAGATTAACAATAAAATTACAGAACTAGACAACTCAATAGGAAGACAGAGGAGCAGAATTAAGGACTTTGAATGCAGAATTGGGGAGATGGAGGATAAGGCAATTGGCACCAATATATTTGAAGAAAAATCAGATAAAAGAATTAAAAAAAAATTAAGAAACCCTAAGAATCATGTGGGACTCTATCAAGAAGAATAACTTGCATGTGATTGGAATTCCAGAACAGGGAGGGATAACAGAAAATACAGAGAGAATTGTAGAAGATATGTTGGCAGAAAACTTCCCTGACATTGTTAAAAATGAAAGGATATCTATCCAAGATCCTTCTAGAACCCCATACAAGGTAGATCCCAAAAGAAAATCACCAAGACATACTATCATCAAACTTCCCAAAAACAAAGATAAAAGGAAAATTTTAAAAGTAGCCAGGGATAAATGAAAAGTCACCTACAAAGGAGAATCAATAAGAATAAGTTCAGACTACTCGGCAGAAACCATCCAGGCAAGAAGGCAATGGGATGACATATATAGAGCATTGAAGGAGAAAAATTGCCAACCAAGAATCATATATCCAGCAAAACCCTCTCTGAAATATGAAGGTGAAATTAAGTCATTTACAGATAAACACAAGCTTAGAGAATTTGTGAAAACCAAATTAAATCTATAAGAGTTACTAAAGGAAATTCTTTGGTCAGAAAATCAATAATATCAGACACCAACATAACACAAGGACACAGAACAGAACATCCTGATATGAACTCAGATAGGGAAATCATAAAAATAAAATAAGATTACTAAAAAAAATGCTCAAAACAGGGAAACATTAATGTCATTATTTAAAAGATGATAATAATAGAGACTAAATACAGGAGGCATACATCTTCCATATGGAGTGGAAAACAAGGTGATATAGGGAGACACAAGTTAGGTTTATACTGAGAAAAATAGGGGTAAATATTAAGGTAACCACAAAGAGGACTAACAATCTCATACTTCAAAATAAAAAACAAGATAAAAATAAGGACTCAGCAAAAACAAATTCAACTACAATGAAAAAGAGGAACACACAGTTTACAAAGAAAAACTTCTCAGCACAAAAAAGTAAGTGGAAAAATGAAATTATCAAGAACACATAAAAAAGCCATCAAAATGATAGCACTAAACTCACACCTATCTATAATTACGCTGAATGTAAATGGACTAAATGCAACAATAAAGATACAGAGAGTTGCAGATTGGATTAAAAAAAACATAATCCAGCTATATGCTGCCTACAAGAGACACGCATTAGAATTAGAGACACAAATAAACTAAAACTCAAAGGATGGAAAAATATATATCAAGCAAACACCAATCAAAAAAGAGCAGGAGTGGCAATATTAATTTCAGACACAATAGACTTTAAAGTTAAATCCACCACAAAGGATAAAGAAGGACACTATATAATGATTAAAGGAAAAATTTTCCAGGAAGATATAACCGTATTAAATATTTATGCACCCAGTAACAGGGGTGCAAGATACATAAAACAAACTCTGAAAGCATTGAAAAGTGAGATAGACACCTCCACAATAATAGTAGGAGACTTCAACACGCCTCTTTCGGTGAAGGACAGGACACCCAGTAAGAAGCTCAATACGGACACGGAAGGTCTAAATGCCACAATCAACCAACTTGACCTCATAGACATATACAGAACACTCTACCCAATAGCTGCAAAGTATACTTTCTTTTCTAGTGCACATGGAACATTCTCTAGAATAGACCACATATTAGGGCATAAAGCAAGCCTTTGCAGAATCCAAAATATCGAAATATTACAAAGCATCTTCTCAGACCATAAGGCCATAAAAGTAGAAACCAATAACAGAAAAACCAGAGAAAAGAAATCACATACTTGGAAACTGAACAATGCCCTGCTCAAAAAAGACTGGGTGATAGAAGACATTAAGGAGGGGATAAAGAAATTCAGAGAATCCAATGAGAATGAAAACACTTCCTATCAGAACCTTTGGGACACAGTGAAAGCAGTGCTCAGAGGTCAATTTATATCAATAAATGCACACATCCAAAAAGAAGAAAGGGCCAAAATCAAAGAACTGTCCCTACAACTTGAACAAATAGAAAGTGAGCAACAAAAGAAACCATCGGGCACCAGGAGAAAGCAAATAACAAAAATTAGAGCAGAATTAAATGAATTAAAGAACAGGAAAACAATTGAAAGAATTAACAAAAGCAAAAGCTGGTTCTTTTAAAAAATTAACAAAATTGATAACCATTACCCAGAGTGACTAAAGAAAAACAGGAAAGGAAACAAATAACCAGAAAAAGAAATGAGACATGCGATATTACAACAGACCCAACTGAAATTAAAAGAATCGTATCAGATTACTATGAAAAATTGTACTCTAACACATTTCAAAACCTAGAAGAAATGTATGAATTCCTAGAAACACACTACCTACCTAAACTAACACAAACAGAGGTAGAACAACTAAATAGACCCATAACAAAAGAAGAGATTGAAAAGGTAAGCAAAAAGCTCCCAACCAAAAAAAACCCCTAGTCCTGACGGCTTCACTGCAGAGTTCTACCAAACTTTCAGAGAAGAGTTAACACCACTACTACTAAAGTTATTTCAAAGCAAAGGACATTATACTCCCTAACTCATTCTATGAAGCCACCATATCCCTGACACCAAAACCAGGTAAAGACACCACAAAAAAAGAAAATGACAGACCTGTATCCCACATGAACATAGATGCAAAAATCCTCAACAAAATTCTAGCCAATAGAATTCAACAACATATCAAAAAAACAATTCACCATGACCGGGTGGTGTTTATACCAGGTATGCAGGGATGATTCAACATTAGAAAACCAATTAATGTTATCCATCATATAAATAAAAAATAAATTAAAAAAAAATTTTATCATATAAATAAAAGACAAGAACAACATGATTCTATCAATTGATGCACAAAAAGCTTTTGAAAACGTTCAACATCCATTCATGATAAAAATTCTCAGCAAAATTTGAATAGAAGGAAAATTCCTCAGCATAATAAAGGGTAGTTATACAAAGCCAACAGCCAACATCATCCTAAATGGAGATAGCTTGAAAGCATTCCCCTTGAGGAAGAGAACCAGACAAGGACGCCCTTTATCACCACTCTTGTTCAACATTATTCTGGAGGTCCTAGCCAGAGCAATTAGGCTAGATAAAGAAATAAAGGGCATCCAGATTGGTAAGGAAGAATTAAAAGTACCTCTATTTGCAGATGACATAATCTTATACACAGAAAACCCTAAAGAATCCTCAAGAAAACCACTGAAACTAATAGAAGAGTTCAGCAGAGATTCAGGATACAAGATAAACATACAAAAATCTGTTGGATTCCTCTACACCAACAAAAAGAACATCGAAGAGGAAATCAAATCAATATCATTCACAGTAGCCCCCAAGAAGATAAAATAGTTAGGAATAAATCTTACTGGAGACGTAAAAGACCTATACAAAGAAAGCTACAAGGCGTTGCTGCAAGAAACCAAAAGGGACCTATATAAGTGGAAAAACATACCTTGCTCATGGATAGGAAGATTAATATTGTAAAAATGCTTATTCTTCCAAAAGCAATCTATAGATACAATGCAATTCTGATCCAAATCCCAACGACATTTTTTAATGAGATGGAGAAACAAATCACCAACTTCATATGGAAGGGAAAGAGGTCCCGGATAAGTAAGGCATTACTGAAAAAGAACAAAGTGGGAGGCCTCACTCTACTTGACTTTAGAACCTATTATACTGCCACAGTAGTCAAAAGAGCCTGGTATTGGTAAAACAACAGACACATAGACCAATGGAACAGAAATGAGAATCTAGACATAAATCCATCCTCATATGAGCAGCTGATATTTGACAAAGGCCCAAAGTCAGTTAATTGGGGGAGAAGATAGTCTTTTTAACAAATGGTGCTGGCATAACTGGATATCCATCTCCAAAAAATGAAAAAGACCCATACGTCACACCATGCAGAAAAACGAACTCAAAATGTATCAAAAACCTAAACATAAAGTCTAAAAAGATAAAGCTCAAGGAAGAAAAAATAGGGATAACGTTAGGAGCCCTAATACATGACATAAACAGAATACAAAACATTACTAATAATGCCAAAGAGAAACCAGATACCTGGGAGCTCCCGAAAAACAAACACCTATGCTCATCCAAAGACTTCATCAAAAGAGTAAAAAGACTACCTACACACTGGGAAAACATTTTTAGCTATGACATTTCCCATCAGCGCCTGATCTCTAAAATCTATGTGATTCTGCTAAAACTCAACCACAAAAAGACAAACAACCCAATTAAAAAATGGGCAAAGATATGAACAGGCACTTCACTAAAGAAGACATTCAGGCTGCTAACAGATACATGAGGAAATGCTCACAATCATTAGCCATTAGAGAAATGCAAATCAAAACTACAATGAGATTCCATCTCACTCCAACAAGGCTGGCATTTATCTAAAAAACATATAATAATAAATGTTGGCGAGGTTGTGGAGAGACTGGAACACTTATATACTGCTGGTGGGAATGTAAAATGGTACAACCACTTTGGAAATTGATTTGGAGCTTCCTTAAAAAGCTAGAAATAGAACTACCATCATCAAAAATATATATATGATCCAGCAATCCCACTCCTTGGAATATATCCTAGAGAAATAAGAACCTTTACAAGAACAGATATATGCAAACCCATGTTCATTGCAGCACTGTTTACAATAGCAAAAAGATGGAAGCAACCAAGGTACCCATCAATGGATGAATGGAAAAATAAACTATGGTATATTCACACAGTGGAACACAACGCATCAATAAAGAACAATGTTGAATCCATGAAATATTTCATAATATGGAGAAGTCTAGATGACATTATACTGAGTGAAATTAGTCAATTGCAAAAGGACAAATATTGTATAAGACCACTATTATAAGAACTGGAGAAATAGTTTAAACAGAGAAGAAAATATTCTTTGATGGTTATGAGTGGGGGGAGGGAGGTAGGGAGGGAGAGGGGTATTGACTAATGAGGTAGTAGATAATTTTATTTTAGGTGAAGGGAAAGACAATATGCAATACAGGAGAGTTCAACACAAATAGACTAAACCAAAAGCAAAGCAGTTTCCTGAATAAACTGAATGCTTCAAAGGCCAGCGTAGCAGGGGCGGGAGGTTGAGGACCTTGGTTTCAGGGAACATCTAAGTCAATTGGCATAATAAAATATATTAAGAAAACATTCTTAATCCATCTTTGGAGAGTGTCGTCTGGGGTCTTAAACGCTAGCAATCAGCCATCTAAGATGCATCAATTCGTCTCAACCCACCTGGAGCAAGAAAGAATGAAGATCACCAAAGACACAAGGTAATTATGAGTTTAAGAGAAAGGACCACATAAACCAGAGACTACATCAGCCTGATACCAGAAGAACTAGGTGGTGCCTGCCCACAACTGATGACTGTCCTGACAGGGAACTCAACGGAGAAACCCTGAGGGAGCAGGAGAGCAGTGGAATGCAAACCCCAAAGTCTGACTTAATGGTCAGACTGGGACTGGAGGGACCCCGGGGGCCATGGTCTCCAGACCTTCTGTTAGCCCAGGACAGGAACCATTCCCAAAGCTAACTCTTCAAACAGGGATTGGACTGGAATAAAAAACCCCACTGCTGTCGAGTCAGTTCTGACTCATAGCAACCCTATAGGACAGAGTAGAACTGCCTGATAGAGTTTCCAAGGAGCACCTGGCGGATTCGAACTGCCGACCTCTTGTTTAACAGCTGTAGCACTTAACCACTACACCACCAGGGTTTCCTGGACTGGAATAAAGGATGGAAAATGATACTGGTGAAGAACAAGCTTCTTGGATCAAGTGGATACATGAGACTATGTTGGCATCTCCTGTCTGGAGGGGGGATGAGAGGGCAGAAAGGGCCAGAAGCTACCTGAATGGACACTAGGAGACAGAGTGGCGGGAAGAACTGTGCTGTCTCATTGGAGGGAGAGCAATTAGGAGTGTATGGCAAGGTGTATGTAAAATTTTGTATGAGAGACTGACCTGATTTGTAAACTTTCACTTAAAGCACAATAAAAATTAATTTTAAAAAAAAGAAGGAAAAAAAAACACTATTTGGATGCAGATTGAACCGTTAGAAGTTTGGGTCAGGAAATCAATCATAAATGGAGTAAAACGCTATCAGACTATGTTCTTAATGGGTTGATCATAAAATAATGTCTTAAAAAAAAAACAAAAACCCAAACCCAGTGCCGTCAGGTCAATTCCGACTCATAGCAACCTTATAGGACAGAGTAGAACTGCCCCATAGAGTTTCCAAGGAGCGCCTGGCAGATCTGAACTGCCAACCCTTTGGTTAGCAGCCGTCGTACTTAACCCCTACGCCACCAGGGTTTCCAATGTCTTAAGACCATATTAAGGTGGATTGACTCAGTGCTACATTTACATAATTTACATTAGACACACTACAAACAGTGCCAAATTATTGCTTTGTCATCCCTGTATAAGAATTTTAATAAATTATACTAAATGTAGGATTATATTTAATTTAAAATTATACTTAATGTAGATTAGATTTTAAAATTGATCTCTATGAAAAGCATAGATAGAGGTGGCAAATAATTTATTTAAAAACTGGTGTTTAACATTTTTCACTTCATTGTAAGTTTGGTATGTTTCTTTCTAGTCTTTTCACCGTAGACACATTTTGTTTTTAAATAGCAGTAATTTTACAGTATGGACAAATTTCTGTTATTTTTCCATCACCTTTACAGAAGCTTACCCAAACCCAGTGCTTAGTGCCCCCTAAGCAATGACTTCCACTTTCCCCCTCCCTACTTCCCTTGGTAGCCATTAATAAACTTTGATCTCTATACATTTACCTATTCCAGGTATTTTATAGAGATGGGATTATACAATATTGGTCTTTTTGGTACTGGCTTTTCTCTCAGCATAATGTTTTCAAGGTTCATCAATGTTGTAACATGTATCAAGACTTCATTTCTCTTATGGCAGAGTAATTTTTCATTGTATGTATATACCAAAATAAAAAAACCAAACCCAGTGCCGTCAATTCCGACTTATAGCGACCTTATAGGACGGAGTAGAACTGCGCCACAGAGTTTCCAAGGAGTGCCTGGCAGATTCCAACTGCTGACCCTTTGGTTAGCAGCCGTAGCACTTAACCACTACACCACCAGGGTTTCCATGTATGTACCATATTTTGTTTATTCATTCATCTTTTGATGGACATTCATAATGTTTCCACCTTTTGGCAATTGTGAATACTGCTGCAATGAACATTTCTGTACATGTGTCTGTTTGTATTTCTGCTTTCAATTCTTTTGGGTATTGTTGTTAGGTGCCTTCAATTCAGTTCCCACCCATAGCGATCCTATGTACAACAGAATGAAACACTGCCCAGTCCTACACCATCCTCACAATTGTTGCTATGTTTGAGCCCGTTGTTGCAGCCACTGTGTCAATCCATCTCTGAGGAACCTCTTATTTACCAAGCATGATGTCCTTTTGCAGGAGTTGATCCCTCCTGATAACATGTCCAAAGAGAGCGAGATGAAATCTCCCCATCCTCACATACGGGGAGTACTCTGGTTCTACTCCTTCCAAAACAGATTTATTCATTCTTCTGGCAGTCCATAGTATATTCAATATTCTTTGCCAACACCATAATTCCAGTGCGTAAGTTCTTTGGTCTTCCTAATGCATTGTTCAGCTTTCCAATGCCTATGTGGCAATTAAAAATACCAAAGGTTGAGTCAAGCACACCTTATTCCACAAGATGGCATCTTTACTTTTTAATACTTTAAAGAGGTCTTTTGCAGCTGATTTTCCAATACAATATGTCGTTGGGTTTCTTGACTGCTGCTTCCATGGGTGTTGGTTGTGGATCCCAGTAAAATGAAATCCTTTGACAACTTCAAACTTTTCTCCCTTTGTCATGATGTTGCTTATTGGTCCAACTGTGAGGATTTTTGTTTTCTTTATGTTGAGGTGTGATCCATACTGAAGGCTGTAGTCTTTGATCTTCAGTAAATGCTTCAAGTCCTCTTCACTTTCAACAAGCAAGGTAGTGCCATCTGCATACTGCAGGTTAATGAGTCTTCCTCCACTCCTGATGCTGTGTTCTCCTTCATATAGTCCAGCTTCTTGGATTATTTTCTCAGCCTACAGATTGAATAAATACGGTGAAAGGTTATAACTCTGACACATTCCTATCTTGTTTTCAAACCATGTAGTATCCCCTTGTTCTGTCTGAACTACTGCCTCTTGGTCTATGCACAGGTTCCTCATGAGCACAATTAAGTGCCTTGAAATTCCCATTCTTTGCATGGTCAATAAAACACAGGTAAACATATTTTGGGCATTATCTGCTTTCAGCCAAGATCCGTCTGACTTCAGCAATGATATCCCTGGTTCCATGTCTTCTGTACCCAGCTTGAATTTCTGGCAGTTGCCTGTTGATGTACTGCTGCAACTGTTTTTGAATTATCTTCAACAAAATTTTATTTTCATGTGATAGTAATGATTTTGTTCGATAATTTCCATGTTCTGTTGGATCACCTTTCTTTGTAATGTGCACAAATATGGATGTCTTCCAGTTGGTTGGCCAGGTAGCTGTCTTCCAAATTTCTTGGCATAGACAAGTGACTGCTTCCAGGGTTGCGTCTGTTTGTTGAAACATCTCAATTGGTATTCCATCCATTCCTGGAGCCTTGTTTTTTGCCAATGCCTTCAAAGCAGTTTGGAACTTTTCCTTCCATACCATCTGTTCTTGATCCTATGCTACCTTCTGAAATTGCTGAACAGCAACTGATTCTTTTTTGGTAGTGTGACTGTATTCCTTACATTTTCTTTTTTTTTTTTTTATAATAACTTTTATTAAGCTTCAAGTGAACGTTTACAAATCCAATAAGTCTGTCACATATAAGTTTACATACATCTCACTCCCTACTCCCACTTACTCTCCCCGTCTTGAGTCAGCCCTTTCAGTCTCTCCTTTCTTGACAATTTTGCCGGCTTCCCTCTCTCTCTATCCTCCCATCCCCCCTCCAGACAAGAGTTGCCAACACAATCTCAAGTGTCCACCTGATATAATTAGCTCACTCTTCATCAGCATCTCTCTCCCACCCGCTGACCAGTCCCTTTCATTTCTGATGAGTTGTCTTCGGGGATGGTTCCTGTCCTGTGTCAACTGAAGGTCTGGGGAGCATGGCCGCCGGGATTCCTCCAGTCTCAGTCAGACCATTAAGTTTGGTCTTCTTATGAGAATTTGGGGTCTGCATCCCACTGATCTCCTGCTTCCTCAGGGGTCCTCTGCTGAGCTCCCTGTCAGGGCAGTCATCAGTTGTGGCCGGGCACCAACTAGTTCTTCTGGTCTCAGGATGATGTAGGTCTCTGGTTCATGCGGCCCTTTCTGTCTCTTGGGCTCTTAGTTGTCATGTGGGCTTGGTGTTCTTCATTTTTCTTTGCTCCAGGTGGGTTGAGACCAATTGCTGCATCTTAGATGGCTGCTTGTTAGCATTTAAGACCCCAGACGCCACATTTCAAAGTGGGATGCAGAATGATTTCCTAATAGAATTATTTTGCCAATTGACTTAGAAGTCCCCGCAAACCATGCTCCCCAGACCCCCGCGCTTGCTCCGCTGACCTTTGAAGCATTCATTTTATCCCGGAAACTTCTTTGCTTTTGGTCCAGTCCAACTGAGCTGACCTTCCATGTATTGAGTGTTGTCTTTCCCTTCACCCAAAGCAGTTCTTATCTACTGATTAATCAATAAAAAAACCCTCTCCCACCCTCCCTCCCTCCCCCCCTCGTAACCACAAAAGTATGTGTTCTTCTCAGGTTTACTGTTTCTCAAGATCTTATAATAGTGGTCTTATACAATATTTGTCCTTTTGCCTCTGACTAATTTCGCTCAGCATAATGCCTTCCAGGTTCCTCCATGTTATGAAATGTTTCAGAGATTCGTCACTGTTCTTTATCGATGCGTAGTATTCCATTGTGTGAATATACCACAATTTATTTAACCATTCATCCGTTGATGGACACCTTGGTTGCTTCCAACTTTTTGCTATTGTAAACAGAGCTGCAATAAACATGGGTGTGCATATATCTGTTTGTATGAAGGCTCTTGTATCTCTAGGGTATATTCCTAGGAGTGGGATTTCTGGGTTGTATGGTAGTTCTATTTCTAACTGTTTAAGATAACGCCAGATAGATTTCCAAAGTGGTTGTACCATTTTACATTCCCACCAGCAGTGTATGAGAGTTCCAATCTCTCCGCAGCCTCTCCAACATTTATTATTTTGTGTTTTTTGGATTAATGCCAGCCTTGCTGGTGTGAGATGGAATCTCATCGTAGTTTTAATTTGCATTTCTCTAATGGCTAAAGATCGAGAGCATTTTCTCATGTATCTGTTGGCTGCCTGAATATCTTCTTTAGAGAAATGTGTGTTCATATCCTTTGCCCACTTCTTGATTGGGTTGTTTGTCTTTTTGTGGTTGAGTTTTGACAGAATCATGTAGATTTTAGAGATCAGG
The DNA here is from genome assembly GCF_030014295.1 of Loxodonta africana. Taxonomy (NCBI): domain Eukaryota; kingdom Metazoa; phylum Chordata; class Mammalia; order Proboscidea; family Elephantidae; genus Loxodonta; species Loxodonta africana. Next base: position 118,215,656 of record NC_087369.1, on the reverse strand, counting down.
TGCTGGTCGGAGATGTCATAGCTGAAAATTCTTTCCCAGTCTGTAGGTGGTCTTTTTACTCTTTTGGTGAAGTCTTTAGATGAGCATAGGTGTTTGATTTTTAGGAGCTCCCAGTTATCGGGTTTCTCTTCATCATTTTTGGTAATGTTTTGTATTCTGTTTATACCTTGTATTAGGGCTCCTAGGGTTGTCCCAATTTTTTCTTCCATGATCTTTATCGTTTTAGTCTTTATGTTTAGGTCTTTGATCCACTTGGAGTTAGTTTTTGTGCATGGTGTGAGGTATGGGTCCTGTTTCATTTTTTTGCAAATGGATATCCAGTTATGCCAGCACCATTTGTTAAAAAGGCTATCTTTTCCCCAGTTAATTGACACTGGTCCTTTGTCAAATATCAGCTGCTCATACGAGGATGGATCTATGTCTGGGTTCTCAATTCTGTTCCATTGGTCTATGTGTCTGTTGTTGTACCAATACCAGGCTGTTTTGACTACTGTGGCTGTATAATAGGTTCTGAAGTCAGGTAAGGTGAGGCCTCCCACTTTCTTCTTCTTTTTCAGTAGTGCTTTGCTTATCCGGGGCTTCTTTCCCTTCCATATGAAATTGGTGATTTGTTTCTCTATCCCCTTAAAATATGACATTGGAATTTGGATCGGAAGTGCGTTAAATGTATAGATGGCTTTTGGTAGAATAGACATTTTTACTATGTTAAGTCTTCCTATCCATGAGCAAGGTATGTTTTTCCACTTAAGTATGTCCTTTTGAATTTCTTGTAGTAGAGCTTTGTAGTTTTCTTTGTATAGGTCTTTTACATCCTTGGTAAGATTTATTCCTAAGTATCTTATCTTCTTGGGGGCTACTGTGAATGGTATTGATTTGGTTATTTCCTCTTCGGTGTTCTTTTTGTTGATGTAGAGGAATCCAAGTGATTTTTGTATGTTTATTTTATAACCTGAGACTCTGCCAAACTCTTCTATTAGTTTCAGTAGTTTTCTGGAGGATTCCTTAGGGTTTTCTGTGTATATAATCATGTCATCTGCAAATAGTGATAACTTTACTTCTTCCTTGCCAATCCGGATACCTTTTATTTCTTTGTCTAGCCTGATTGCCCTGGCTAAGACTTCCAACACGATGTTGAATAAGAGTGGTGATAAAGGGCATCCTTGTCTGGTTCCCGTTCTCAAGGGAAATGCTTTCAGGTTCTCTCCATTTAGAGTGATATTGGCTGTTGGCTTTGCATAGATGCCCTTTATTATGTTGAGGAATTTTCCTTCAATTCCTATTTTGGTAAGAGTTTTTATCATGAATGGGTGTTGGACTTTGTCAAATGCCTTTTCTGCATCAATTGATAAGATCATGTGGTTTTTGTCTTTTGTTTTATTTATGTGATGGATTACATTAATGGTTTTTCTGATATTAAACCAGCCTTGCATACCTGGTATAAATCCCACTTGATCAGGGTGAATTATTTTTTTGATGTGTCGTTGGATTCTATTGGCTAGAATTTTGTTGAGGATTTTTGCATCAATGTTCATGAGGGATATAGGTCTATAATTTTCTTTTTTTGTAATGTCTTTACCTGGTTTTGGTATCAGGGAGATGGTGGCTTCATAGAATGAGTTGGGTAGTATTCCGTCATTTTCTATGCTTTGGAATACCTTTAGTAGTAGTGGTGTTAACTCTTCTCTGAAAATTTGGTAGAACTCTGCAGTGAAGCCGTCCGGGCCAGGACTTTTTTTTGTTGGGAGTTTTTTGATTACCGTTTCAATCTCTTTTTTTGTTATGGGTCTATTTAGTTGTTCTACTTCTGAATGTGTTAGTTTAGGTAGGTAGTGTTTTTCCAGGAATTCATCCATTTCTTCTAGGTTTGCAAATTTGTTAGAGTACAATTTTTCATAATAATCTGAAATGATTCTTTTAATTTCATTTGGTTCTGTTGTGATGTGGTCTTTCTCATTTCTTATTCGGGTTATTTGTTTCCTTTCCTGTATTTCTTTAGTCAGTCTAGCCAATGGTTTATCAATTTTGTTAATTTTTTCAAAGAACCAGCTTTTGGCTTTGTTAATTCTTTCGATTGTTTTTCTGTTCTCTAATTCATTTAGTTCAGCTCTAATTTTTATTATTTGTTTTCTTCTGGTGCCTGATGGATTCTTTTGTTGCTCACTTTCTATTTGTTCAAGTTGTAGGGACAGTTCTCTGATTTTGGCTCTTTCTTCTTTTTGTATGTGTGCATTTATTGATATAAATTGGCCTCTGAGCACTGCTTTTGCTGTGTCCCAGAGGTTTTGATAGGAAGTATTTTCATTCTCGTTGCTTTCTATGAATTTCCTTATTCCCTCCTTGATGTCTTCTATAACCCAGTCTTTTTTCAGGAGGGTATTGTTCATTTTCCAAGTATTTGATTTCTTTTCCCTCGTTTTTCTGTTATTGATCTCTAGTTTTATTGCCTTGTGGTCTGAGAAGATGCTTTGTAATATTTCGATGTTTTGGACTCTGCAAAGGTTTGTTTTATGACCTAATATGTGGTCTATTCTAGAGAATGTTCCATGTGCGCTGGAAAAAAAAGTATATTTTGCAGCAGTTGGGTGGAGAGTTCTGTATAAGTCAATGAGGTCAAGTTGGTTGATTGTTGTAATTAGATCTTCCGTGTCTCTGTTGAGCTTCTTACTGGATGTCCTGTCCTTCTCCGAAAGTGGTGTGTTGAAGTCTCCTACTATAATTGTGGAGGTATCTATCTCGCTTTTCAGTTCTGTTAAAATTTGATTTATGTATCTTGCAGCCCTGTCATTGGGTGCGTAAATATTTAATATGGTTATGTCTTCCTGATCAATTGTCCCTTTTATCATTATACAGTGTCCTTCTTTATCCTTTGTGGTGGATTTAAGTCTAAAGTCTATTTTGTCAGAAATTAATATTGCTACTCCTCTTCTTTTTTGCTTATTGTTTGCTTGATATACTTTTTTCCATCCTTTGAGTTTTAGTTTGTTTGTGTCTCTAAGTCTAAGGTGTGTCTCTTGTAGGCAGCATATAGATGGATCGTGTTTCTTTATCCAGTCTGTGACTCTCTGTCTCTTTATTGGTGCATTTAGTCCATTTACATTCAGGGTAATTATAGATAAATAAGTTTTTAGTGCTGTCATTTTGATGCCTTTTTATGTGTGTTGTTGACAATTTCATTTTTCCACACACTTTTTTGTGCTGAGGCGTTTTTCTTAGTAAATTGTGAGATCCTCATTTTCATAGTGTTTGACTTTATGTTGGTTGAGTCGTTACGTTTTTCTTGGTTTTTGTCTTGAGTTATAGGGTTGTTATGCCTTTTTGTGGTTACCTCATTATATACCCCTATTTTTCTAAGTAAAAACCTAACTTGTATTGTTCTATATCGCCTTGTATCACTCTCCATATGGCAGTTCAATGCCTCCTGTATTTAGTCCCTCTTTTTGATTATTGTGATCTTTTACCTATTGACTTCCATAATTCCCTGTTATGTGTATTTTTTTTTTTTAATTAATCTTAATTTGTTTGTTTTTGTGATTTCCCTATTTGAGTTGATATCAGGACGTTCTGTTTTGTGACCTTGTGTTGTGCTGATATCTGATATTATTGGTTCTCTGACCAAACAATATCCTTTAGTATTTCTTGTAGCTTTGGTTTGGTTTTTGCAAATTCTCTAAACTTGTGTTTGTCTGTAAATATCTTAATTTCGCCTTCATATTTCAGAGAGAGTTTTGCTGGATATATGATCCTTGGTTGGCAGTTTTTCTCCTTCAGTGTTCTGTATATGTCATCCCATTCCCTTCTTGCCTGCATGGTTTCTGCTGAGTAGTCAGAACATATTCTTATTGATTCTCCCTTGAAGGTAACCTTTCTTTTCTCCCTGGCTGCTTTTAAAATTTTCTGTTTATCTTTGGTTTTGGTGAGTTTGATGATAATATGTCTTGGTGTTTTTCTTTTTGTATCAATCTTAAATGGGGTTCGATGAGCATCTTGGATAGATATCCTTTCGTCTTTCATGATGTCAGGGAAGTTTTCTGTCAGAAGTTCTTCAACTATTTTCTCTGTGTTTTCTGTCCCCCCTCCCTGTTCTGGGACTCCAATCACCCGCAGGTTATCCTTCTTGATAGAGTCCCACATAATTCTTAGGGTTTCTTCATTTTTTTTAATTCTTTTATCTGATTTTTTTTCAGCTATGTTGGTGTTGATTCCCTGGTCCTCCAGATGTCCCAGTCTGCATTCTAATTGCTCGAGTCTGCTCCTCTGACTTCCTAGTGTGTTGTCTAATTCTGTTATTTTATTGTTAATCTTTTGGATTTCTACATGTTGTCTCTCTATGGATTCTTGCAACTTATTAATTTTTCCAGTATGTTCTTGAATAATCTTTTTGAGTTCTTCAACAGTTTTATCAGTGTGTTCCTTGGCTTTTTCTGCAGATATCCTAATTTCATTTGTGATATCATTAAGCATTCTGTAAATTAGTTTTTTATATTCTGTATCTGATAATTCCAAAATTGTATCTTCAGTTGGGAAAGATTTTGATTCTTTTATTTGGGGGGTTGGAGAAGCTGTCACGGTCTGCTTCTTTAAGTGGTTTGATATGGATTGTTGTCTCCGAGCCATCACTGGGAAACTAGTTTTTCCAGAAAATCCGCTAAAAAAAAACTGCAGTCAGATCCCTATCAGAGTTCTCCCTCTGGCTCAGGCTATTCAGATGTTAATGAAGCCGCCTGGGGAGGGTGGGGGAGGGAACAGAGAGATAGGAGAGTAGCACCTCAGAATATAGCCAGAGTTGCTTGTCTTGCTTGGAATGACTGTTATATCTGAGATTCCCGCCGGCGCGTCGCCTATGTGTGCTGGCTGTGTGGAGATTGCCCCCAGGGGGTCTGGCCCGCTGGAGTCACGGTCAGATCCTCCGCTTCCAGCCCCACGCCCAGCGTCAAGGCTCCCCTACTGGGACGGTGCACTCTCAACTCCAAAATCAGTCGCTGCCTCCCGGGGACTTCTCGTCCCTCCAGCCGCGTGGCCGTGCCGCCCCTGTGAACCAGGTGGGCCCCCTCCCGGGGTTAGTTCAGATGGGTGGAGTAGCTCCCCGTGCTTGTGCCGCGACCAAGTGTCCCAGCTGGAACGCTGTTCTCCCCACTCCAATACCAGTGGCTGCCTCCCGGGGACTTCTCCTAGCGGCTGCGTCCCACGCCGCCCGCGCGACCCGGCTGGTCCCCTTCCCGGGGTTAGTTCAGGGGGTGGAGCAACTCTCCGTGTTTATGACGTACCTGCGAGCAGTCCAAATCCCTGCGGGACGGTTCCCCGGCTCGGATGCTGCTCTTTCTGCTCCAAGATCAGTCACTGCCTCCCGGGGACTTCTCCTACCGGCTGCGTCCCACGCCGCCCGTGGAACCGGCTGGTCCCCCTCCCGGGGTTAGTTCAGGGGGGTGGAGCAGGTCTCTGTGCTTGTGCCGTACCTGACTGGTACGCTGGCTCCAGGCTCTGGAAACTATCGCTGCTTCCCCGTATTAGTTCGTTCTCCGTCTCTAAATCCGTGTTTGTTGTTCAGGGTTCGTAGATTGTTATGTATGTGATCGATTCACTTGTTTTTCCGTGTCTTTGTTGTAAGAGGGATCCGAGGTAACGTCTGCCTAGTCCGCCATCTTGGCTCCTCCTTACATTTTCTTTTGATGCTTCCTGCCTCTTTCAATATTTTCCCCAGGTAATCCTTCAAAATTGCAACGCCAGCATTGAATTTTTACTTCAGTTCTTTCAGCTTGAGAAATGTTTAGTGTGTTCTTCATTTTTCGTTTTCTAACTCCAGGTATTTGCACATTTCATTATAATACTTTAGTCTTCTTGAGCCACCTTTTGAAATCTTCTGTTCACCTCTTTTACTTCATTATGTCTTCCATTTGTTTTAGCTACTCTACATTCAAGAGCATGTTTCAGAGTCTCTTCTGACATCCATCTTGGTCTTTTCTTTCTTTCCTGTCTTTTTAATGACCTTTTGTTTTCTTCTATATCATGTCCTTGATCCCACAGCTCACCTGGTTTTGGACATTAGTGTTTAATGCCTCAAATCTATTCTTGAGATGATCTCTAAATTCAGGTGAGATATACACAAGGTCGTACTTTGGCCTTCACGGGCTTGTTTTATTTTTCTTCAGCTTCAATTGGAACTTGAATATGAGCAACTGATGATCTGTTCCACAGTCGACCCCTGGCCTTGTTCTTACTGATGATACTGAGTTTGTCCATCATCTATTTCCACAGATGTAATTCATTTGGTTCTTGTGTATTCCAAGTGGTGACGTCCATATATATATAGTTGCCATTAATGTTGTTGAAAAACGTATTTGCAAAGAAGAAGCCGTTGGTCTTGCAAAATTCTATCACGCTATCTCTGGCATCATTTCTATCACCAAGGCCATATTTTCCAAGTACTGATCCTTCTTCTTTGTCTCCACCTTTTGCATTCCAATCACCAGTAATTATTAATGCATCTTGATTGCATGTTTGATCAGTTTCAGACTTCAGAGATTGGTAAAAATCCTCAATTTCTCCATCTTTGGCATTAGTGGTTGATTTAGATTTGAATGACAGTCGTATTAACTGGTCTTCCTTTTGGGCGTATGAATATTATCCTGTCACTAACAGCATTGTACTTCAGAATAGATCTTGAAATGTTTCATCATCACAGCAACACGTGATCCACTGCAGTATGACAAACTGACAGACTGAATGGTGGTTTGGGTATATAGCAAGATCTTTTTTAAGACTCCTTATTTTCAAATTGCTTTCCCAAAGTGTTTTGCTAATTTGCCCCCACATTAACAATATATCAGGGAGCCTATTTTCACACACCTTTGCTAACGTTAAGCTTTAGCAATATTTTAAATATTTGCTAAGTGAAAAATCATATTTCATTGTTTTAGTGTATATAATTTTTATAAGGTGCCCTGGTGGTGCAATGGTTAAGCACTCAGCTGCTAACAGAAAGTTTGGCAGTTCGAACCCACCCAGTGGCTCCATGGGAGAAAGACCTGGTAATCTGCTGTCATAGAGATTACAGCGTGGAAAACCCTATGGGGCAGTTCTATTCTGCAATATGGGTTTGCTATGAGTTGAAATCAGCTCAACGACACCTAACAACAACAACATTCTTTTACTGCTGAGCTCCAAAAATCTCCATAGATTTGTTTAGAGAAGCTTTGTAAATTGCCATCATATTAAAATTTTTCTAAGATTTCCCCATGGATATTTTGTATATGTTCATGTATACTAGTTGCATTCTCTCTTTTGTGACTAAGAGTTGGCCTTAACCCATTTATTTTCTGCTTTGAATTTTTTGTTGATACCATGTGTTTTCATTAATGGAAGTATGCTGAATCACTGAGTGTGTCTGAATTTTTAGTAGGTAGTACAGATTTTTTTTTCTTGTCTCTACCCACAAGCCTATCCCAAATGTTTAGTGGTACATATGAAGTACCACTAATGATACCCCCAGAGTACCTACAGGGGCCTATTTGTACATATGTGCAACAAACAAAAATTTTCAAAATTTCTATTTTTCCTGCCAAAAATTCAGACACCTCACGCAATACCCTGTAATAACAGTAATTTGCAGCACACACCCATTTCTTCAGTTTCAAACAGACATTAAGGCTACTGCCTGGAGGCAGCATGCACTTTCAGTGACATAGCAGCTTCCCAATAAACCCCAGAGACTGAAAAACTTCATGGTCTCCATATGTACCACAGAGCATGGAAGTGAGAAATGTATGTGTGTGGGTGCATGTGTATTTGTGGCATTTAATAATGCTGATTTCATCTGAGGCAACCAGACTTTTAAGAAAAAGCAGAATAGTTTACTTTTTCTAACCAAAAGAGCTGGTAATAAATGTGTGCTTGAGATCCACTTGGGAAATTTCAGTAGGGAGAAAATGTCTGGGCAAGAAAGAGCCCCCTTGGAATAGTTTAGCCTTTGTGAGTCCATCCTCAAAAGGAAGCTAGAGAATGCAAGTGTGTGAGTGACTAGAAAGGGAAGACGAACAACAACAAAAAGGAGTGAATAATTTAATTATAATTTTAACCACTATCAATATTAAAAGAGTGGTTTAGATAAATCCTGAGCCTTTTATTTTCCCACATTATTTCACAAGTCTCAATGTTCCCTTTGTGCGTATTATTTTCATTATGATATTTGAATTTGTCATTTATTCAACTTCCACGATCACTGTTATTTGCTGTTTAATGTAGACTCTCTTCCTGCCAGAGTTACTTAGGTGTCAGTGATAAGTACTACAGAAAAGAAGAGATAGAAAACAGCAGGGTGAGGAACTGTTAAGACATTTAATTGACTGTTTGACATGTATTCTAGGCATGTGACAGGTAATAATTAAGAGTGCTTAATTAGTTTCTGAATTTTGGGATGAGGAATAGTAGCAAAACTGAATAGTACTAATGAAAGACTGAATTACTATAATCAAAACATTCTTTTCTCCAGGTAAAAGACTTTCACGTAACTAAGTGTACGTACTGCCTTTCTTTTTGTAAGAGAATTAAGAGTTGAATTACCACAGTGATTAAAACCAAAGTTCTGTCCTAATTGTTATAATTAAAGGTATTCTTTAATGTTAGAAAGGAAGTTAAAAGATTAAAGCTGAAATTTCTCACATAAAGGAAAAGTTGTATTGGGACAAACAATATTTCAGATATGTTGTTGTGGATATTTAATAACTAAATGTAAGGGATTAGCGTTTATTATAGGAAGTAAAACAAGAAAAGTATTGAAAATAAACTATAAAACCTGGAAAGCTCATTTCTCATGTTTTATTTCTCTTTTCTAAAATTCTGAATAGGTTTCATTATGACAAAGACCCCCTCACAATTTATTCATTATCTCTTAAATCTAACATTATAACTCAAGCCCTCTGAGATCCTATCAAATTAGACTATGTACATATCATGTGGCTGGATCTATGATTTATTTATCTTTGTATTTCCAGATTTTATTACTTACATAAGGTTTAGTGAGGATCTGTTCAATGGCATTATAAACAGCCATCAAATGAGTCAGCAACTCCAAGAAATTTTCCAATATGCATTTTTTCTTCTTTTTCTGTTGCCTGATTGTATGGGTGTATACATATGTGTGTGCAGTTTCCCTCTTCAGGGCCAAACAGCTGGGGCTACCCTCACTATTAAGAGCTAGCAACCGCCAAACTCAAGTTCTGAAAATTGCAAAATAGATGTAATTCTCAGGGGTGCTTTGTCCCAGAGCATATAGAATTTGAAAGTAAAAGCAGATGGAGTCCAGGAGAAAGACAGCTTGATGATGATGATTTTAATGATTAAGTGGAAATCGAACAAGAGACCATTGAAGGGTGGAGAGAGCTGGGAAGGGGTCCTAGGGTCAAAAAGAGATAGAAAGGGAGATATTCAAAAAGTTTCTAAGAACCAGTTCAGTTTCCCTTGAGCAAAAAGCCATAGGCAAGAACTACAATGCTCTAAGAGCTCTGAAGCCTGAGGATAATAGATGTGCATACCATCCTGATTAGTGATGGCAGGAGACACAGATGGCTGGTTAACCCGTTAGGTAGTCAGGAAGAGGAGCCACCAGGGAATATGTGGCAGCTTCATGTAGCCAGACCCAGACAGGTGGTAGACAGCTTGAGCTGGGCTCTTTGTGTTTGGTTTCTGACCTTACTTAAAATAACAGTAGTGAAATGCCTATTAGGTTGTAGTTTCACTTTTTTCTTTTCTTTTTTCATTTGGCCAAGCTTCAGTGAATGAGAGGTTTATGTCTGGAAGCTCAGTCTCAATTTTTTTTTTATTTGTTTTCTTCTCCCTATGTTTTGTGACACTCACAACCATGATCTCTCTCCAAAAAAATGCAAAGGAAAATGTTTGACGGTGATTGAATTAGTTATTGCTTTAGAAGAACTGAGTGGCCATGCTTAAAATTTGTCCAAGTTCCCCCATGCTAAGCACCACAGTTACCTGGCCCTGTAAAAATATAAAATTCAAGGGCAGCCATGTTGAATGCAGGTGTAATGGCAGTTGAATTATGTAGGTGAATAAATCTGTTATAACTTGTTTGTTTATTGTTTGAAATACATAAAAATGCCTTAGGGGGCATCCATTAGAGGCAGACACTGGAAAGGTTGATGTATAAGATAAGTATATAACCTATACATTGCTCCAGGCATTCTTTGATTTGTGGTTAATCCAATTTGTGTGGCTTGCTCAGTTTTACATGTAAGTGAAAACATTGTTAAATAGTGTAAAATAAAACAGAATTTACTTTTTCTGTACAATAGCAAGGGATAATGTTTCCAATCTGAACATGCCTCTCATATTAGGTGCTTGTAATACAATATTGGACTGGTTCAGAAGAATGGCATAATCTTCTCTCTACGTACAACAGGAAAAAAAGGCAAAAGAAGTTAGAAAAAAATATGCATTAAGTAGTAACTGAACAAAGTCAATTTTAGACCAAAAACTCTGTGGGGCTATTCTAAAATGGTTTTTCTTCCCAGCCAGGAAAGATATTAAGAGACACAAGGAAGAAAAGGAAGATTACAGGGAAACCTCATAATTACGAGGCTTCCACCCTGCTCCTGCATGTGGGTAAAGTAAGCTTCATCCATAGGAGTTCTCCCAAGAAATAAGTTTGTGAAATGTTGGCTTAAACAAAGATGAATTGTCTTTGTTTCAAGACTTTTCAGAGTCTTTTATATGCTTATGCACATTGTGAAATTTTAAGAGTATATATGCAATGCTTGGTAAACTTATTTGACTATGGGGGATCCCCTAGCCCTTTTTGTTCCAGAGCACATCATGGGATAGTGAGCTGCAGAATGTTCATGAGGGACTGCTAGGCTGGGTTATCTGTTCTGTCATATCTAAACAGAAACTATGTGAGTGGCAGCTGGAAGCCAGAGAAGGTCCACATCTGGTGAAAATAAGGGGACCATAACAGCTTTAATTTAGTAACCTTCTAACCCAACATGCCCTAATGTGTACGGTGCACAATACTTGCTCTGAATGATGTTATTAAACATTGGGTAAAAATTAGATTTTGTGGTCAAATGAGTTAAGGAAAAGTCTAGATCGACAACATTAAACAGATATCTTTATAAAGACACTTTTTAGAATATCTGTAAAAGTAGACACTTCTTGGGGCAGGGTCTCTTCTCAATTCACAAAAATTTCCCCATCTCTGGAAACTGCCCGTGTTACTCAGTAAAGCATCCTCAGTGGTCAAGTATGTTCTGATTCACTGGCCATAGCTGATTCATCAATGAATGCAGTTGTTTTTAGGTGACGTCAAGTCACTTCTGATTCATAGCAATCCTATGTACCACAGAATGAAACACTGCCCGTTCCCGCGCCATCCTTACAATCGTTGTTATGCCTGAGCCCATTGTTGCAGCAACTGTGTATCCATCTCGTTGAGGGTCTTCCTCTTTTCCGCTGACCCTGTACTCTGCCAAGCATGATGTCCTTCTCCAGGGATTGATCCCTCCTGACAACATGTCCAAATTATGTAAGACACAGTCTCAATATCCTTGCTTCTAAGGAGCATTCTGGTTGTACTTCTCCCAAGACAGATTTGTTCGTTCTTTTGGCAGTCCCTGGTACGTTCAATATTCTTTGCCAATTCCACAATTCAAAGGCATCAATTCTTCTTTGGTCTTCCTTATTCACTGTCCAGCTTTCACATGCATATGATGCGATTGAAAATACCATGGCTTGGGTCAGGAGCACCCTAGTCTTCAAGGTTTTTGCTTTTCAACACTTTCAAGAGGTCCTTTGCAGCAGATTTCCCCAATACGATGTGTCTTTTGATTTCTTGACTACTGCTTCCATGGCTGTCGATTGTGGATTCAAGTAAAAGGAGATCCTTGACAACTTCAATCTTTTCTCTGTTTATCAGTATGTGGTTTATTGGTCCAGTTGTGAGGATTTTTGTTTTCTTTATGTTGACGTATAATCCATACTGAAGGCTGTGGTGTTTGATCTTCATCAGTAAGTGCTTCAAGTCCTCTTCACTTCCAGTAAGCAAGGTCGTGTCCTCTGTACAACACAGGTTATTAATGAGTCTCTTCCAGTCCGATGTCTTATTCTTCTTCATATAGTCCAGCTTCTCAGATTACTTGCTCAGCATACAGATTGAATAGGTGTGGTGAAAGGATACAACCCTGATGCACACCTCTCCTGATTTTAAACCACTCACTACCCCCTTGTTCTGTCCAAACAACTGCCTCTTGATCTATGTACAGGTTCCTCATGAACACAATTAAGTGTTCTGGAATTCCTATTCTTCTCAATTTTATCCAAAATTTGTCATGATCCACACAGTTTCATGCCTTTGCATAGTCAACAAAACACAGGTAAACATCCTTCTGGTACTCTCTGCTTTCAGCCAGGATCCATCTGACATCAGCAATGATATCCCTGGTTACACGTCCTCTTCTGAATCCTGCCTAAATCTCTGGCTGTTCCTTGTCGATATACTGCTGCAGCTGCTTTTGAATAATCTTCAGCAAAATTTTGCTTGCGTATGATATTAATGATACTGTTCAATAATTTCCGCATTTGGTTGGATCATCTTTCTTGGGGATAGGCATAAATATGGATCTCTTCCAGTTGGTTGGTCAGGTAGCTGTCTTCCAAATTTCTTGGCATAGATAAGTGAGTACTTCCAGTGCTGCATCCGTTTGTTGAAACATCTCCACTGCTATTCTGTCAATTCCTGCAGCCTTGTTTTTCACCATTGCCTTCAGTGCAGGCTGGACTTCTTCCTTTAGTACCATCGGTTCCTGGTCATATGCTACTTTTTGAAATGGCTGAATGTTGACTAATTCTGATCAATGAATCGAGTGTCTGGACTTAAGGGCCCAATAAGAATATCTGTCATCATAGAATTTTGAGCTAAGAGACAGAAGCTGAATATTACTGGTGTCTGTGTCGCTGAATAAAAAAAATCCAGTGCCGTCGAGTTGATTCCGACTCATAGCAACCCTATAGGACAGAGTAGAACTGCCCCATAGAGTTTCTAAGGAGTGCCTGGCGGATTCAAACTGCCGACCCTTTGGTTGGCAGCCGTAGCACTTAACCACTAGGCCACCAGAGTTTCCAGGGTCACTTCATAGTGCTGCATTAAAAGTGGTTCCCAAACCTGGCACCACTTCAGACTAACTTGTGATGTATGCAAAAATACTGATTCCTGTGACGCATCCAAGACTCTGCATCAGAATGTACGGTACTTGATTTACATGGAAAATATTTAATAATGACAGCACTGTATTTCAGACAAGATTTCCGGGAGAACTTCATGGATCCTGCCCTGAACTGGTTAAGGATGCACATTTTGGAAGCTCCATGAGCTCTTGCTGTTGAAATGTCCTAATCTTTGCTCTTACTGAGGTTCAGTAGTTTAACTGTTCTTTTGATTTCTGTGAATTACCACAGTATCTTTCCAATAAATCATCTTCAACGCTTAAGCTAGCTCCAGTTGGTTTCTGTTACTTGTAACTAAAAGAACCTTACCTAACACAACACTGTGAATTTCCTAAAAGGGGATAATACCATGCAATGCTTCACAAATTTATTTGAACACTAAACACTTTTTCTTCAAGGCACTTCCTGTTACATCAGTGTTCTGCTCCACATGCTTTGGGGGAAACACTAGTTTCAGGCAATTGAGTTAAAAGTGTTGTGAATTTCCAGGACTTCCAGCCAACATGGTGCCATAGACAGAAGCACCACATCGTCCTCTACAGCAAAGAATCGAAAAACTAAGTAAAACAGAGACAAACATCATTCCTGGAACCTCAAGTGTCAAATGAAGAGATAAGGAACTCAGCCAAGCACCAAATGGGATAAGAAACCGACAGAGGGCAGGGAGCAAGGAGAGATACCTGCAGAGGGCCCCATCACTAACACAGCACAGATCCGCCATCTTGGACTCCTGTCGGGGATTGGCAGACAGGGAGCATGGGAAAGCAGCTTCATGGAACTCCCAGCAGGAGACAGAGCACCCGGTAACCAGAGATACACACTTTCAAACCCCCCATTCTCTCCCGGGTGCTCTACCTCTGAGCTTGCTGGCTGGCTGCTGTGGCTTCGCCGGCGGGGAAGTGAAGTATCCATGCCGCTTGGATTTGCCCCACCCGTGTCAGAGATGGGCGGACAGGGAATACGGGAAAGCAGCTTCAGGAAGTTTCCAGCAGGAGACAGAGCACCCGGTAACAAGCAATATGTGCATTCCCAACCCCCCTCTTCCTCCCCTCTTTGGCCTCCTCTGCTTCCTGCCAGTGGCTGGGAAGCAACTGCTTTGGCCTCAGGCTACTTGGATTTGCCCTGCCCACACTGGCCATGCTCCTAAGCTGGTATTGTTTCTTTCTGTTTCTTTTGGTTTCTTCTGTGCCACCTACCACCTCACCCTCCTTTCTCTGGAACACCTGGCTCCCCGTGTGCCATCTTTGCTTCTTCTTGAAAGGCTGTGAAGCCAGGCTGTACTGGGAAATCACTCCCCCAGCCGAGGACACTAAGCTGGTGGGATCCCTTGGGCTTTTTATTTTTTTGCCTTGTTTTGCTTTGCTCTGTTTTGTTTATTTTCTTTCTTTTTTCACAGCTTGGGAGCCCTTTCTAGCTGGGTTGCACTGCATGGCTTAGGAGCCACTCCCCCAATCTCCACAGCTGCATAGGTGGGATCCCTGGGGGCATTTCTTTTCTTTCTTTTTTTTTATTCTTTTTCTTTTATATTCTTTTCCCTCTCTTTTTCCCTTTCTGTCTTTCCTCATTTCTCAGTTCACATCTCTCTACACTTATCTTCTTTTCCTGTCTCCTGATTACCTGGTGCTGTGTGGCATCTATACCCCTTCCAGCCAGGCTATACTGTGCAGCCTGGAAGCCACTACCCCAGTCTTAGCAGCCCCACCAGTGGGACTCTGGGACTCCTGGGGGCTTTTCTTTTCCAAATTTTTATGTAGCTGATTTTCTTTTCTATTTCCGTTTTTCTTTTTGCTTTTCTCCATTTCTTGATTTCTTTTCTCTCAACTCCAATAGCAAACACCCTTAACACTCTTTTCTTTCTTTCTTTGCTTGTTTGTTTTTAGCTCCAGATTCTCTCTCCTCTTTTCCATACCCTTATTAGCTCCACACATCTCAACCTCCCCCTCTTTCCTTCCTACCTTCACCATGCACTGAACATCACACCCCTGAGCAGCACTGATTCATAGCCCACCCTGCTGGCCCTAGTATGTGCCACAAACAACCCATCCCAGCCCCTCCCCTTCAGCGGGACCTGCCCTGCTGCACCATAGCTGATTGACTGGCCCTGCCCATTGGACAAGGAGGTGAAAAGCACTGTGACTACAGATGAGCAAACAACAAAGAACCCACAGCCCACCTGCCCAAACATAACCAAATAAAACAAAAAAGCAGGATGAAACAAACAAATCTACAATCAAGAAATGAAGAAAAGGGGGTGGGGCCAAGATGGGGGACTAGGTGGACGCTACCGCGGATCCCTCTTGCAACAAAGACTTGGAAAAACAAGTGAATCGATCACATATATAACAATCTACGAACTCTGAACAACAAACACAGACTTAGAGACGGAGAATGAACAAATATGGGCAGACAGCGATCATTTCCAGAACTAAGAGCCAGCATACCAGGCAGGTGACCTTCGGAGCCCGGGCTGGGGCAGAGCCCAGGGGGGCAGACGGCACAGACAAGGGGCCCAGCCCTACCCCCTCCGAATCCATCCCGGGAGGAAGTCTAGCTGCTTGGTGCGGGCAGCGTAGCAGTGAAGCCGGTGGGAGAAGCACCCGGGAGGCAGTGACTGGTCTTGGAGTGGGGAGAGCAGCGTCCCAGCCGGGGAGCCGTCCCGCTGGCAGTTTGGCGGGAAGCGGGCGAGGCGTGAGCGTGGGGATCACCTATATTTCCCTAAAGTGACCCCAGGGGAGGCGCCCAGACGTTCGTGAGGGCCACGTCCACCCAGTTCGCGTGAGCGGTGCGGCGCACCGGAGGGAGAAATCCAAGGGAGGCAGTGACTGGTCTTGGTGCGGGGAGAGCAGCGTCCCAGCCAGGGAGCCGTCCCGCTGGGATCTTGGCGAGAGCCGGCGGGGTGTGAGCGCATTCCCCTGAATAGACACCGGGGGCAGGACCAGCTGTTCCTGAGGGCCACGCCCACCCAGTTCGCGCAAGCAGTGCGGCGCACTGGACGGAGAAATCCCCGGGAGGAAGTGACTGATCTTGGAGCAGGGAGAGTAGCGTCCCAGCTGGGGAGCCGTCCTGCAAGGATTCTGGCAGACGGGGGTGGAGCATGAACGCGGGGATCAGCTCTATATTCTGTGGTGCTACACGCCTACCTCTCTGATCCTTCCCCACCCTCCCCAGGCGGCTCCATTAACATCCGAATACCCTGAGCCAGAAGGAGAATTCAGATAGAGATCCGACTGCATTTTTTCTTAGTTGATTACCTGGAAAATCTAGTTTCCCAGTGATGGCTCGGAGACAGCACTCCATATCAAACCACATAAAGAAACAGACCATGACAGCTTCTCCAACCCCCCAAACAAAAGAATCAAAATCTTTCCCAAATGAAGATACAATCCTGGAATTATCAGATACAGAATATAAAAAACTAATTTACAGAATGCTTAAAGATATCACAAATGAAATTAGGATAAATGCAGAAAAAGCCAAGGAACACACTGATAAAACAGTTGAAGAACTCAAAAAGGTTATTCAAGAACATAGTGCAAAAATTAATAAGTTGCAAGAATCCATAGAGAGACAGCATGTAGAAATCCAAAAGATTAACAATAAAATTACAGAATTAGACAACGCAATAGAAAGTCAGAGGAGCAGACTCGAGCAATTAGAATGTAGACTGGGACTTCTGGAGGGCCAGGGAATCAACTCCAACATAGCTGAAAAAAAAATCAGATAAAAGAATTAAAAAAAATGAAGAAACCCTAAGAATCATGTGGGACTCTATCAAGAAGGATAACTTGCAAGTGATTGGAGTCCCAGAACAGGGAGGGGGGACAGAAAACACAGAGAAAATAGTTGAAGAAATCCTGACACAAAACTTCCCTGACATCATGAAAGACGAAAGGATATCTATCCAAGATGCTCATCGAACCCCATTTAAGATTGATCCAAAAAGAAAAACACCAAGACATATTATCATCAAACTTGCCAAAACCAAAGACAAACAGAAAATTTTAAAAGCAGCCAGGGAGAAAAGAAAGGTTTCCTTCAAGGGAGAATCAATAAGAATAAGTTCAGACTACTCAGCAGAAATCATGCAGGCAAGAAGGGAATGGGACGACATATACAGAGCACTGAACGAGAAAAACTGCCAACCAAGGATCATATATCCAGCAAAACTCTCTCTGAAATATGAAGGAGAAATTAAGATATTTACAGATAAACACAAGTTTAGAGAATTTGCAAAAACTAAACCAAGACTGCAAGAAATGCTTAAGGAGATTGTTTGGCCTGATGACCAATAATATCGGGTACCAGCACAATACAAGGTCACAAAACAGAACGTCCTGCTATCAACACAACTCAAATAGGGAAAGCACAAAAACAAAGTAAGATTAATTCTAAAAAATAAATAAATAAACAAAATAATAAACATAACAGGAAATCATGGAAATCAATAGATAAATGATCACAATAATCAAAAAGAGGGACTAAATATAGGAGGCATTGAACTGCCAGATGGAGAGTGATACAAGGCGATATAGAATGATACAAGTTAGGTTTTTACTTAGAAAAATAGGGGTAAATAATAAGGAAACCACAAAAAGGAATATCAATTCCATAACTCAAGAAAAACGTAACGACTCAACAAACATAAAGTTAAACATTGTGAAAATGAGGATCTCACAATCTACTAAGAAAAACGTCTCAGCACAAAAAAGTATGTGGAAAAATGAAAAGGCCAACAACACACATGAAAAGGCATCAAAATGACAGCACTAAAAACTTATTTATCTATAATTATGCTGAATGTAAATGGACTAAATGCACCAATAAAGAGACAGAGAGTCACGGACTGGATAAAGAAACATGATCCATCTATATGCTGCCTACAAGAGACACACCTTAGACTTAGAGACACAAACAAACTAAAACTCAAAGGATGGAAAAAAATATATCAAGCAAACAATAAGCAAAAAAGAAGAGGAGTAGCAATATTAATTTCTGACAAAATAGACTTTAGACTTAAATCCGCCACAAAGGATAAAGAAGGACACTATATAATGATAAAAGGGACAATTGATCAGGAAGATATAACCATATTAAATATTTATGCACCCAATGAAAGGGCTGCAAGATACATAAATCAAATTTTAACAGAATTGAAAAGCGAGATAGACACCTCCACATTTATAGTAGGGGACTTCAACTCACCACTTTCGGAGAAGGACAGGACATCCAGTAAGAAGCTCAATAGAGACACGGAAGATCTAATTACAACAATCAACCAACTTGACCTCATAGACTTATACAGAACTCTCCACCCAACTGCTGCAAAATATACTTTTTTTTCTAGTGCACATGGAACATTCTCTAGAATAGACCACATATTAGGTCACAAAACAAATCTTGGTAGAATCCAAAACATCGAAATATTACAAAGCATCTTCTCAGACGACAAGGCAATGAAGCTAGAAATCAATAACAGAAAAACTAGGGAAAAGAAATCAAATACTTGGAAACTGAACAATACCCTCCTGAAAAAAGACTGGGTTATAGAAGACATCAAGGAGGGAATAAGGAAATTCTTAGAAAGCAACGAGAATGAAAATACTTCCTATCAAAACCTTTGGGACACAGCAAAAGCAGTGCTCAGAGGCCAATTTATATCAATAAATGCACACATACAAAAAGAAGAAAGAGCCAAAATCAGAGAACTGTCCCAACAACTTGAACAAATAGAAAGTGAGCAACAAAAGAATCCATCAGGCACCAGAAGAAAACAAATAATAAAAATTAGAGCTGAACTAAATGAATTAGAGAACAGAAAAACAATTGAAAGAATTAACAAAGCCAAAAGCTGGTTCTTTGAAAAAATGAACAAAATTGATAAACCATTGGCTAGACTGACTAAAGAAAAACAGGAAAGGAAACAAATAACCTGGATAAGAAACGAGAAGGACCACATCACAACAGAACCAAATGAAATTAAAAGAATCATTTCAGATTACTTCGTAAAATTGTACTCTAACAAATTTGAAAACCTAGAAGAAATGGATAAATTCTTAGAAAAATACTACCTACCTAAACTAACACATTAAGAAGTAGAACAACTAAATAGACCCATAACAAAAAAAGAGATTGAAACGGTAATCAAAAAACTTCCAACAAAAAAAAGTCCTGGCCCAGACGGCTTCACTGCAGAGTTCTACCAAACCTTCAGAGAAGACTTAACACCACTACTACTGAAGGTATTTCAAAGCATAGAACAAGACGGAATACTACCCAACTCATTCTATGAAGCTACCATCTCCTTGATACCAAAACCAGGTAAAGACATTACAAAAAAAGAAAATTTTAGACCTATATCCCTCATGAACATTGATGCAAAAATCCTCAACAAAATTCTAGCCAATAGAATCCAAGAACACATCAAAAAAATAATTCACCCTGATCAAGTGGGATTTATACCAGGTATGCAAGGCTGGTTTAATATCAGAAAAACCATTAATGTAATCCATCACATAAATAAAACAAAAGATAAAAACCACATGATCTTATCAATAGATGCAGAAAAGGCATTTGACAAAGTTCAACACCCATTTATGATAAAAACTCTTACCAAAATAGGAATTGAAGGAAAATTCCTCAACATAATAAAGGGTATCTATGCAAAGCCAACAGCCAATATCACTCTAAATGGAGAGAACCTGAAAGCATTTCCCCTGAGAACGGGAACCAGACAAGGATGCCCTTTATCACCACTCTTATTCAACATCGTACTTGAAGTCCTAGCCAGGGCAATTAGGCTAGACAAAGAAATAAAGGGTATCCAGATTGGCAAGGAGGAAGTAAAGCTATCACTATTTGCAGATGACATGATCGTATACATGGAAAACCCTAAGGAATCCTCCATAAAACTACTGAAACTAATAGAAGAGTTTGGCAGAGTCTCAGGTTATAAAATAAACATACAAAAATCACTTGGATTCCTCTACATCAACAAAAAGAACACCGAAGAGGAAATAACCAAATCAATACCATTCACAGTAGCCCCCAAGAAGATAAAATACTTAGGAATAAATCTTACCAAGGATGTAAAAGACCTATACAAAGAAAACTATACAACTCTGCTACAAGAAATTCAAAAGGACATACCTAAGTGGAAGAACATACCCTGCTCATGGATAGGAAGACTTAACATAGTAAAAATGTCTATTCTACCAAAAGCCATCTATACATATAACGCACTTCCAATCCAAATACCAATGTCATATTTTAAGGGGATAGAGAAACAAATCACTAATTTCATATGGAAGGGAAAGAAGCCCCGGATAAGCAAAGCATTACTGAAAAAGAAGAAGAAAGTGGGAGGCCTCACTCTACCTGATTTCAGAACCTATTATTCAGCTACAGTAGTCAAAACAGCCTGGTACTGGTACAACAACAGGCACATAGACCAATGGAACAGAATTGAGAACCCAGATATAAATCCATCCACATATGAGCAGCTGATATTTGACAAAGGACCAGTGTCAGTCAATTGGGGAAATGATAGTCTTTTTAACAAATGGTGCTGGCATAACTGGATATCCATTTGCAAAAGAATGAAATAGGACCCATACCTCACACCATGCACAAAAAATAACTCTAAGTGGATCAAAGACGTAAACATAAAGACTAAAACGATAAAGATCATGGAAGAAAAAATAGGGACAACCCTAGGAGCCCTAATACAGGGCATAAACAGAATACAAAACATTACCAAAAATCATGAAGAGAAACCAGATAACTGGGAGCTCCTAAAAATCAAACACCTATGCTCATCTAAAGACTTCACCAAAAGAGTAAAAAGACCACCTACAGACTGGGAAAGAATTTTCAGCTATGACATCTCAGACCAGTGCCTGATCTCTAAAATCTACATGATTCTGTCAAAACTCAACCACAAAAAGACAAGCAACCCAATCAAGAAGTGGGCAAAGGATATGAACACACATTTCACTAAAGAAGATATTCAGGCAGCCAATAGATACATGAGAAAATGCTCCTGATCATTAGCCATTAGAGAAATGCAAATTAAAACTACGATAAGATTCCATCTCACACCAACTAGATTGGCATTAATCCAAAAAACACAAAATAATAAATGTTGGAGAGGCTGCGGAGAGATTGGAACTCTCATACACTGCTGGTGGGATTGTAAAATGGTACAACCACTTTGGAAATCCATCTGGCGTTATCTTAAACAGTTAGAAATAGAACTACCATACAACCCAGAAATCCCACTCCTCGGAATATACCCTAGAGATACAAGAGCCTTCACACAAACAGACATATGCACACCCATGTTTATTGCAGCACTGTTTACAATAGCAAAAAGCTGGAAGCAACCAAGGTGTCCGTCAACGGATGAATGGGTAAATAAATTGTGGTATATTCACACAATGGAATACTACGCATCGATAAAGAACAGTGACGAATCTCTGAAACATTTCATAACATGGAGGAACCTGGAAGACATTATGCTGAGCGAAATGAGTCAGAGGCAAAAGGACAAATATTGTATAAGACCACTATTATAAGATCTTGAGAAATAGTAAAAACGGAGAAGAACACATACTTTTGTGGTTACAAAGGGGGGAGGGAGGAAGGGAGGGAGAGGGCTTTTTATTGATCAATCTGTAGATAAGAACTGCTTTGGGTGAAGGGAAAGACAACACACAATACAAGGAAGGTCAGCCTAATTGGACTGGATTAAAAGCAAAGAGGTTTCCGGGATAAAATGAAAGCTTCAAAGGTCAGCGGAGCAGGGGCTGGGGTCTGGGGAACATGGTTTGAGGAGACTTCTAAGTCAACGGGCAAAATAATTCTATTATGAAAATATTCTGCATCCCACTTTGAATTGTGGTGCCTGGGATCCTAAATGCCAACAAGCGGCCATCTAAGATACATCAATTGGTCTCAACCCACCTGGAGCAAAGGCAAAGGAAGAACACCAAGGCCACACGACAACTAAGAACCCAAGAGACAGAAAGGGCCACATGAACCAGAGACCTACATTATCCTGATACCAGAAGAACTAGTTGGTGCCCGGCCACAATCGATGTCTGCCCTGCTAGGGAGCACAACAGACAACTCCTGAGGGAGCAGGAGATCAGTGGGATACAGTCCCCAAATTCTCATTAAAAGACCATACCTAATGATATGAATGCGACTCTAGAGGAATCCCAGAGACAATGCTCCCCAGAACTTCTGATGGCACAGGACAGGAACCACCCCCGAAGACAACTCATCAGGCATGAAAAGGACTGGTCAGCGGGGGGGAGAGAGATGCTGATGAAGAGTGAGCCAATTAAATTAGGTGGAGACTGGAGAGTGTGTTGGCAACTCTTGACTGGAGGGGGGATGGGAAGATAGAGAGGGAAGATGGCAAAATTGGCACGAAACGAGAGACTGAAAGGGCTGACTCAATAGGGGGAGAGCAAGTGGGAGAAGAGAGTATGATGTATGTAAACCTACATGTGACAGACTGATTGGAATGGTAAATGTTCACTTGAAGCTTAATAAAAATTAATTTAAAAAAAAAAGAAATGAAGAAAATAACTACCGAGTGTCCCAAGACAGCAGACAATATGAAAACATATGTAAAAAAAGGACAGGATAATTACAGTAGGTGTCCAAAATAAAACACCAGATGATGTTCCAGGAGAAGAAATGGCACTAAAACTACCTGATAGGGAATTCAAATCTCTCATATTCGGAGCAATCCAAGAGTTGAAGCAAAAAGCAGACAAAGATGAGGAAAAAATAGACAAATTCGTGGAAAAGCCAGACAAATTCATGGAAAATACAGAAAAGATGGAATAATTCAAGAAGGTAAAACAGGAACAAAATGCCAAAGTAAACAGACAATTAGAAATCATACAAAAACAACAATTAGAAATCCAAAAGATAAACAGCAAGATTTCAGAAATGGACAGCGTCATAGAGGAGCTAAGGAACAGGTTTGAAACCCTGGAAGACGATATCAGCGAAACTGAAGACAAACAGTTGGATACAATTTTGTCTGAGGAAAAATCAGAAAAAAGAACAAAGAAAAATGAAGAAACCCTGAGAATTACGTGGAATACAATCAAAAGCAAAAATGTGCAAGTGATCGGAGTTCCAGAACAGGGAGAGAAAATGGAAAACACAGAGAAGATTACTGAAGAATTGCTGACAGAAAAAGTCCCTAATACCATGAATGATGAAAAGCTAAACATCCAAGAAGTTCAATGAACCCCATATAGGATAGACCCAAAAAGAAAAACACCAAGGCATATCATAATCACACTTGCTAAAACCAAAACAAGAAAAAAATCCTGTGAGCAGCTTGAGAAAAACAAAAGTCACATACAGAGGAGAAACAATAAGACTAAGCTCTGATTATTCTGCAGAAACCATGCAGGCAAGAAGGAAATGGAATGACATATATAAAACCTTGGAAGAAAAAAAATTGCCAACATAGAGTAATATATCCTGCAAAACTTTCTTTCAAATATGATGGTGAAATTAGGACATTTCCACATAAACAGAAATTAAGAGACTATGTAAAAACCAAACCAAACTTAAAAGAATTATTAAAGGGAGTTGTTCAGTCTGAGAAAAAACATCAGACCACAACCTGAACCTAGGAGGCAAGATTGTACCAGCCAGATAACAACTTAGGAAATGAATTCTCAGGGATTATCCAAAACCAAAAGAATTGCAATAGGGAACCAGAGAGGTTAATCTGTAAATGACAACAATGTCAGAACAATAAAAGAGGGAATAAATAGTATAGTTATAGAACTTTCTAATGGAGAGGAAGGCAAGGTGATACCAAGTAATAATAGACTGATTCAAACCTAGGAAGATAAGGTTAAATTTCAAGGTGACCACAAAGAAAGTTAACAAACCTACTCATCATAATAATGAAGGAAAACATAAAGTCTCAATAGAAACAAAATCTACAAAAATAAAAGAAATGAAAAAGAAATCCACAAACAAAAGGAACTCAGTACAGGAGAGTAAGAGGAACAAAGAAAATGTCAGCACCACAAAAAAAAAAAAAAGGCACTATAAAATGACAGCAATAAACTCATAAAAAAAACTCATGCCTATGTATAATTATGCTGAATGTAAATGGCCTAAACGCACCCATAAAGAGATGCAGAGTGACAGAATGGATTAAAAAAAAAAAAAACAGGATCCATTAATATGCTGTCTACAAGAGACACACCTTAGAAACAAAGATGTAAATATATTTAAAAAAACAAAAGATGGAAAAAAATATATCAAGCAAATGACTACCAAAAAAGAGCAGGAGTGGCAATACTAATCTCAGTTAAGATAGACTTTAAAACAAAATCCACCATAAAAATCAAAGGAAGTCACTATATAATGATTAAAGAAGCCATCCATCATGAAAACAACCATAATAAACATCTACACACCCAAGGACAAGCCTCCAAAATACTTTAAACTACAGCACCGAAAACAGAAATTGAAAGTTCGACGATTATAGTAGGAGATTTCAACACACCACTCTCAGTAAAGGATAGAATATCTAGAAAGAAACTTAACAGATACAGAAGAGCTAAAGAGCACGATCAGCCAACTTGACCTCATAGACATATATAGAACACTGCAGCCAAGAGCTGCAAAGTACACATTCCTTTCCAATGCACATGGAACATTCTCCAGAATAGACCACGTCTTAGGCCACAGAGCAACCCTCAACAAAATCCAAAACATTGAGCTAATACAAAGTATCTTCTCTGACCATAATGCCATCAAAGTAGAAATTAACAACAGGAAGAGCAAAGAAAAAAAATCAACTACATGGAAACTGAAGAACACCCTGCTTGAAAACCACTGGGTAATAAAAGAAATCAAAGGTGGAATCAAAAAGTTCCTAGAATCAAATGAGAATGAAAACACATCATACCAAAACTTTTGGGACACAGCAAAGTCAGTTCTCAGAGATCAGTTGTAGCATTAGAAGCATATATCAAAAAAGAAGAAAGGGACAAAATCAAAACATTAGTTACACAAGTTGAGCAAATAGAAAGAGAACGGCAAAAGAAGCCCACAGCCACCAAAAGAAAGGAAATAATAAAGATCAGAGCAGAATTAAATGAAATAGAGAATAGAAAAACAACAGAAAGGATGAACAAAGCCAAAAGTTGGTTCTTTGAAAGGATCAACAAAATTGACAAACCACGACCAAAATGACAAAAGAAAAACAGGAGAAAATGCAAATAACCCACATAAGAAATGAAATGGGGGACATTACAACAGACCTAACTGAAACATAAAGGATCATAACAGAGTATTTTGAAAAACTATACTCCAACAAATTTGAAAACCTAGAGGAAATGGACAAATTTATAGAGACACACTACCTACCCAAACTAACACAAAAGAACATTGGAAATCTGAACAGACCCATAATAAGAGAAGAGACTGAAAAGGTAATAAGAAAAACTCCCAACCAAAAAAAGCCCTGGCCCAGATGGCTTCACTGGAGAATTCTACCAAACATTCAGAGAATAGCTTACACCACTACTACTGAAACTATTTAGGAACTTAGAAAAGAAAGTGATACTTCTGAATTCATTCTATGAAGCCAGCATAACCCTGATACCAAAACCAGGCAAAGACACCACAAAAAAGAAAAATTAGAGACCAATATCTCTCGTGAATATAGATGCAAAAATTCTCAACCAAATTCTATCCAATAGAATTCAGCATCATATCAGAAAAATTATACACCATGACTAAGTAGGATTCATACCAGGTAGGCAAGGATGGTTCAACATTAGAAAATCAATGAACATAATCCATCACATATATAAAAGGAAAGAAAAGAATCACATGATCATCTCAATGGATGCAGAAAAGTCATTCAACAAAGTCCAACATCCATTCCTGATATAAAAAAAAAACTCTCAATAAAATAGGTATAGAAGGGGAATTTCTCAACATAATAAAGGGCATCTATGCAAAACCAACGACCAACATTGTTCTCAAAGGAGAGAGTCTGAAAACATTCCCCTTGAGAACAGGAACAAGGCAAGGATGCCCTTTATCACCACTTCTATTTAACATTGTGTTGGAAGTCTTAGCCAGAGCAACAAGGCAAGAAACAGAAATAAAGGACATCTGAATTAGTAATGAAGAAGTTAAACTCTCCCTATTTGTGGATAATATGGTATTAAGAAAATCCAACAGACTCCACGAGAAAACTACTGGAACTAATAGAAAGATTCAGCAGATTAGCAGGATCCATGATAAACATACAAAAATCAGTTGGATTCCTGTACACCAATAAAGAGCATGATGAAAAGGAAATCAGGAAAAAAATACCATTTATAATAGCCCCTAAAAAAATAAAATACTTAGGAATAAATATAACCAGCGATGTAAAAGACCTCTACAAAGAACACTACAAAATGCTACTGCAAAAAACCAAAAGAGATCTACATAAATGGAAAAACATACTATGCTCATGGATATGTAGACTCAACAATGTGAAAGTGACAATCCTACCCAAAGTGATTTACAAATACAATGCAATAGCAACCCAAATATCAACAACATTCTTTAAAGAGATGAAAAAACTTATCATTAACTTTATATGGAAAGGGAAGAGGCCCAGGATAAATAAAACACTACTAAAGAAGAAAAATAAAGTAGAAGGACTCGCACTACCTGTCCTCAGAACCAACTATACAGCTACTGTAGTCAAAACAGCCTGGTACTGGTACAAGGACAAATACATTGACCAGTGGAAGAGAATTGAGAACCCAGATGTAAGTCCATCCACCTATGGACACCTGATCTTGGACAAGGGCCCAAAGTCCATCATTGGGGAAGGACAGTCTTTTTAACAAATGGTGCTGGAAAAACTGGATGTCCATCTCCAAAAAAATGAAACAGGGCCCATACCTCACACCATATGCAAAAACTAACTCAAAATGGATCAAAGACCTAAATATAAAGCCCAAAACTATGAAATTCATAGAAGAAAAAATAGGATCACTGCTAAAAGCCCTAATACATGGCATTAACAGGATACAAATCACAACCACAACACACAAGCTCCAGAGGATAAGCTAGATAAGTGGGATCTTCTAAAAATTAAACATTTATGCTCATCAAAAGACTTCATCAAAAGAGTAAAAAGAGAACCAAAGACTGGGGGAAAATAATTGGCTATTACAAATCAGACAAAGTTCTAATCTCTAAAATCTAAAGAAAATCCGACACCTATACAACAAAATGACAAATAATTAGAAAATGGGCAAAGGATATGAACGTACATTTCACCAAAGAAGACATTCGAGCAGCCAACAGACACATGAGGAAATGCTCACAGTCCCTAGCCATCAGAGAAATGCAAATCAAAACCACAATGAGATACCATCTCAACCCGACATTACCAGCACAAATCAATAAAACAGAAAATAACAAATGTTGGAGAGGATGCGTGGTGATCGGAACCCTTGTGCACTGCTGATGGGAATGCAAAATGACACAACTGTGTTGGAAAATGATACGGCGCTTCCTTAGAAAGCTAGAAATACCATATGATCCAGCAATCCCACTCCTAGGAATATATCCTAGAGAAATGAGTCATCATACGAGTAGATATATGTATATCCATGTTCATTGCAGCATTGTTCACAATAGCAAAAAGATGGAAACTAGATGCCCATCAACAGATGAATGGATAAACAAACTGTGGCATGTAAACACAATGGGGTGTTATGAAACGCTAAAGAACAACGATGAATCTGTGAAGCATCACATAACAAGGATGAATCTGGAGGGCATTATGCTGAGTGAAATAAGTCAATCACAAAAGGACAAATATTGTATGAGACCCCTACTGTAAAAACTCATGTAAAGGTTTACCTACAAAAAGAAACAATCTTTGATGGTTACAAGGGTGGGGAAGGGTGGGATGGAAAAACAATAAACAATAGATAAGTAGTAATTTTGGTGAAGGGTAAGACAGTACACAATACTGGGGAAGCCAGCACAGCTTGTACAAGGCAGGGCCATGCTAGCTCCATAAAATATAGACATACCAAAACTCCCTAAGGGACTGATTGCTGGTTTGAGGGTTATGGGGACCATTGTCTCAGGGACATCTAGTTCAATTGGTATAACAGAGTTTGTAAAGAAAATGTTCTAAATTCTACTTGGTGAGCAGCATCTGGGGTCTTAAAAGCCTGTGAGCGGTGATCTAAGACATTTCACTGGTCTCACCCCTTAGGGAGCAAGGAAGAATGAAGAAAAATAAAGACATAAGGGAAAGATTAGTCCAAAGGACTAATGGACCACATCTACCAGAGTGAGTCCAGTACAACGAGATGGTGCCCGGCTACCACCACTGACTGCTCTGACAGGGATCACAACAGAGGTTCCTGGACAGAGCTGGAGAAAATGTAGAACAAAATTCTAACTCAAAAAAAGAAAGACCAGATTTGTTGGCCTGACAGAGACTGAAGAAACCCTGAGAATGTGGACCCCGGACACCCTTTCATCTCAGTAATGAGGCCACTCCTGAGGTTCACTCTTCAGCCAAAGTTCGAACAGACTCATGGAACAAAACAAGACTAAAGGGGTGCACCAGCCCTGGGGTGGGACTGGAAAGTAGGAGGGAACAGGAAAGCTGGTAATAGGGAACCCAGGGTTGAGAAGGAAGAGTGTTGACATGTCATGGGGTTGTTAACCAATGTCAAACAACAATGTGTGTCCTAACTGTTTGATGAGAAGCTAGTTTGTTCTATAAACCTTCATCTAAAATTCAATTAAAAAAAAAAGGTCAAAGACATAAAAAAAAAAAAGTGTTGTGAATTTCCTATAGCCCAATTTCTGGAGCTGACATTAATTGCTTTGTCTTATATTCTTAGAATAAGAGACACTCATTGGTGATATACACAATTAGATGCAAATAAATAAAGCCTTGATACTCAGTTTTAGAATATCTCTGGGAAACCAGTAGTCAGGGCTTTCTCTGTCATACAGTGCTATTTAAAGGTGGTAAATCTTTTCCACTCACCTAGAGGTTTTAATGTTCAAACTGTGGTGTTGGTGAAGAACATTAAATACACTGTGGACTGCCAAAAGAATGAACAAATCAGTCTCAGAAAAAAATAAAACCAGAATTCTCTTTAGAATCAAGGATGGTGAGATTTCAACACACTCACTTTGAACACATCATCAAGAAAGACTTATTGCTAGAAAAGGATAACCTGTTTGGTAGATGGTCGAGAAAAATAACAGGAACCCTCAATGAGATGGATTGGCAAAATAGCCAAAACAATGGACTCAAACATATCACGATGATGAAGATGGTACAGGACAAGTCAACATTTTGTTCTGTTATACATAAGATCAACATGAGTTGGAGCCAACTAGACTGCAACTAACAACAATAGGTTTTACATAAAAAATACCTCATTCTCCCCCATGCATCTGTCAGTTCCTCTTACTATGGGGTCTTGCGTGTTGCTGTGATGCTGGAAGCTATGCACCGCTATTCAAATACCAGCAGGGTATTTGAACAACTCCAGTTCTTTCCACATTTCATTCTAATACTTTACCTTATCTTCTCAACCCGGCCTTTGAAATACTCTGTTCAAATCTTTTACTTCATTTCTTCTGTTTGCTTTAGCTACTCTACTTTCAAGAGTAAGTTTCAGATCCTCTTCTGACATCCACATTGGTCTTTACTTTCTTTACTGTCTTTTTAATGGCCTTTTGCTTTCTCAAGTATGATGTCCTTGATGTCAACCCACAACTCTTCTGGTCTTTGGTCACTAGAGTTCAATGTGTTAAATCTATTCTTGAGATGGTCTCTAAATTCAGGCAGGATATATTCAAGGTCATACTCTGGTCCTCATGGACTTGTTTTAATTTTCTTTAGCTTCAGCTTGAACTTGTATATGAACAATTGGTGGTCTGTTCCACAGTTGGCCCCTGACCTTGTTCTGACTGATGATATTGAGCTTTTCCATCGTCTCTTTCCATAGGTGTAGCCAATTTGATTCCTGTGTATTCCATCTGGTGAGGTCCACATGTCTAGTCATTACTGTTTATGTTGGTGAAAAAAGGTATTTGCAATAAAGAAGTTGTTGGCCTTGCAAAATTCTATTATGCAATCTCTGGCATCGTTTCTATCACCAAGGACATATTTTCCAACTACTGATCCTTCTTTTTTTTTTTCCCAACCTTCACATTCCAATCACCAGTAATTATCAATGCAGCCTGATTGCATGTTTGATCAATTTCAGACTGCAGAAGCTGGTAAAAATCTTCAATTTCTTCATCTTTGCCTTAGTGGTTGGTATGTAAATTTGAATAATAGCCGTATTAACTGGTCTTCCTTGTGGGCATATGGGTATTATCCTATCACTGGCAGTGTTGTACTTCAGGATAAATCTTGAAATGTTCTTCTTGACGATGAATGCAACACTCTTCCTCTTCAAGCTGTCATTCCCGGCATGGTAGACCACATGATCGTTTGATTCAAAATGGCCAATACCAGTCCATTTCAGCTCACTAATGCCTAGGATATTAATGTTTATGCATTCCATTTCAGTTATGATGATTTCCAATTTTCCTAGATTCATACTTCACACATTTCAGGTTCCGATTATTAATGGATGTTTGCAGTTGTTTCTTCTCATTTTGAGTCATTCCACATCAGCAAATGAAGGTCCCCAAAGTTGAACTCCATCCACATCATTAAGGTCGACTCTGCTTTGAGGAGGCAATTTTTTTCTCAGTTGTATTTTGAGTGACTTCCTACCTGAGGGGCTCATCTTCTGGCACTAATTCAGACAATGTTATGCTGCTATTCATAAGGTTTTCACTAGCCAGTATTTTCAGAAGTAGACTGTCAGGTCCTTCTTCCTAGTCTTAGTCTGGAAGCTCCACTGAAACTTGTCCACCAAGTATGACCCTGCTGATATCTGAAATACTGGTGGCAAATCTTCCAGTATCACAGCAACACGCAAGGTACCACAGTACAACAAACTGACAGATGCGTGGTGGTGGTAATGTAGAGGGTCAGCAAAAAGAGGAAGACCCTCAACGAGATAGAATAACACAGTGGATTCAACAACAGGCCCGAACATATCTACTATTGTGAGGATGGCACAGGACTGGGTAAGGATGGCACAGGATTGGGCAATGTTTTATTTTGTTATACATATAGTCACTATGAGTCAGAATTGACTTGACAGCACCCAACGACAACAACATACCACCTTGTAGCCTTGTTTGGTTTTATTACTTTGCTCCCTTTCTAATAAAACTAAAATGTTTTCTATTACTATTTTATTTTTATATTTTTTAGAAATCTACATTCCTCTGCCTAACTTTAAGGAACCTTTGTCAACTTGCAGCTCTTATTCATAAACTTCATTTGTCATGACTCTCCCCATATGGACCCTCCTCTATTATGGAGCCACCAATATTCCCCTACTTAGAACACTTTCTCTCTGATGATCTGTGTTTCTGAACTCCTTTAAAATTTAGTTCAAAATATTAAACTATTTCCTCCAGGAAATCGTCTCTGACTTCCTATATAATGTCAATTCTATACTGCCACTTTTCCTCACAAAATTCATTAGCTCAGGGAATATCTTAACCAAAAAAAAAAAAAAAGACCGCTGCCATCGAGATGATTCTGAAGCATAGTGATCCCTTCAGACAGAGTAGAACTGCCCCATAGGGTTTCCAAGGCTGTAAATCTTTACAGAAGCAGAACTGCCACATCCTTCTCCCATGGAGTGCCTAGTGGGTTGGAACTGCCATCCTTTAGGTTAGCTGCTGAGCACTTTAACCACAAGGTCTCCTTGTGAATATCTTAGTTTGCTCTTTATAACCTTACTTGATGAACAATATTGAGTCTATGTTTTTGAGCATGGGTCTCCACTAAATGGATTACCAGCTCTTTGAGGTCAGAAACTGTATATGTGTACAATACCTATTCATTTGGTGTTGACCACCTAGCGAAGGGGGGAAAAGGTTTTTCTTTTCTCCATCTGTGCAGGAATAGATTTATTTTAGAATCCCATTTTTCTTAAATAGAAGTTTAAGTTCAGACAGTTAATATCTTTTCCTAACCAGAAAGTAATACCAATGTTGTAAAGGTTGAGGCTCGTTTTCTTGTGAAAATCAGCTTATTGGTTCAAGAAACAACAGTATTTAGTGTAGAAATTAGTGTAGATTAATCATGCTTTTTTTTTTTAAATAAAGTTTTTAATGATACAGGGCCCTGCAGAGATTGTTTATTTCATAATTACAGAAAAATGACAAGTATCTCACATAATAAGCTTTCTTTCTGAATATGGAAAAGCACTTGTACAAGTGCAGATATTTATTTGGCAGCCAGACAATGAAGAAGATTCCCATTTGTGCTTAGTGGAATGGAGTCAGTTGGTTCTCACTAATTTAACCGAGGTTCTTCTCTCTGCTAATGGCAAAATATGCCTGTCCCTGTAGCTAAACAAACACTGGATTATTCATTTTCCTTTTGGCAAGTGCCAGTGTGGAAATGCCTATGATGCTTGTTTATCGTGAATGACTGTTGGGGGAGAACCTTTGGTAAAAGGAAAACTGTACAAGCAAAGATAATAAAGATAAATTTAAACATTTTTTTTCTTTTTTTGTATGCAATAATGTGTATCCAAGTCTTATGTGATTTTTTAAAAAAATCAATACCCTGTGCTTCTGTGGGATCTTTCTTTTGTGGGGCCCCAATCTTAGATTAAAGTTGCTAACATAAGTGATCCAGTGTTTGTTCAGTGTCCAAATAAGGCATGGATATTCTTTGAACCCTTAAAAATACATATGAAATATTACCCATGGCTTCTGCCCTCAAAAATCTTGTCCTCCAATAGATATACAATCATCTAACTATTGGGGTGAAGTAGATGTGAATAAAAGTAATATGTAAACTTTATAGACAAGGACAGAAGAGATGATTGAGATTTATCCAAAGTTTTAGAGAAAGTATTAAAGCAGACTAAAACTCACATAATTCTTTATTTCCAATTATCTCAGCTTATTGAAGCAAGATATTCATGAAAACAAGCTATGATGAAAATAGAAATTAAGTGAGAGACAGAAGATCTGAGTTCCAGTTTCAATGCTATAATTAATTAGTTGTTTGACGTGACCAAAGGAATCTCTCTTGCCATCCTCACAAATGAGACTATATATTTGTGACAGTTCAATTAAAACTTTGTTTTTATTAATAATACTATCATTAGCCAAAAACTATGCAAAAATATGGTGTTGGAAAAGGGAGACTGCTGAGCCAGAAAGTTGAGATGACTCCTTAAGGTCTTATTTCTTTTTCAGAACACAATAAATTCAGAGAAAGTATTCTTTTAATGAGGGAGCAATTTCATCATCTTTATTTAGATATTTTATAAAGGATAGTCCATTATTATCTGTGTGACTGGGGCAAATTAGTTAATCTCTCTAAACCTCGGATTCCTCCTTTGTAAAAATATGGATGAGAACTATATGAAATTATGCACATAAATGATTTAACACAGTGCTCAACAAAAAAAATTTTTTAAGGACAAGGCCACTAGAATCAGACTGTTGGGTGCTGTTGAGTTGATTCTGACTCATAAGGCCCACATGACATTGTAGAACTTCCCCCATAGGGTTTTCTTGGTTATAATCTTTATGGAAGCAGATAGGCAGGTCTTTCTCCCATGGAGCTGCTGGGTGAGCTGGGACTGCCAACCTTTTGGTTAGCAGCCAACAGCTTAACTATTGCACCACTAGGGCTCCTTAGAGTCAGATTGCCTGTGTTCAAATCATGACCTTTATACTTAAT
This sequence comes from Loxodonta africana, assembly GCF_030014295.1. Taxonomy (NCBI): domain Eukaryota; kingdom Metazoa; phylum Chordata; class Mammalia; order Proboscidea; family Elephantidae; genus Loxodonta; species Loxodonta africana. The sequence goes on along the minus strand of NC_087369.1, from coordinate 118,181,542 downwards.
GGGTGTATGACCTTGAACAACTTATTTAACTTTGATGAATCGGAGTTTTCTATTCTACAAAGTAGGGATGACAGTACCTACCTCATAGGATTATACTGAATATTAAAGGTAATGATATATGTAAAATAATGTGTGGCACATAAAGCTCAATGTATGCAATTTGTTCACTCATTCAACAAGTGTTTAAGGATCATTTACCACATGCTTGGCACTGTTCTATATGCTGGGATATAATGGTAAACCAAGACAGAAAACAGTCTTAGCTCTCATGGATCTCATATTCTAATTGAGAAATTGGGAAGATAGACAATACACAAGCAAATAATACAGATACACGTACCATGGAAAAAACTAAGGCAGGATATGGGACTATAGAAGGACCGTAAGGAACGAAGGGATGTTATTTTCATAGGGTTGTTTGGGAAGGCTTCTCTAAGGACATGGAATTTGAGCAGAAACCTGAAAGATGCACATGGAGACGGCCACACAAATATCTGGGAGAATTAAGCAGAGAGCGCAGGAAGTATAATATTCCTAACAAGGCAAGAATGATCTTATTGTTCTTTAGGAAGAAGAAAGACATCATTATGGCTGGAAAAATAATGGATGAGGAGGGAAAGAGCAGAAGGGGTGAGGTCAGTTAAGTAGGCAGGGGCCAGATCACGTTGGGTTTTGTCAAATGCTAGCTGTTATCATTGTTAACCGCTACCTATCTCTTAGTTTGTTGTCCTGTGGTGGCTTGCATGTTGCTGTGGTGCTGGAATCTATGCTACTGGTATTTCAAACACCAGCAGGGTCACCCAGGGTGGACAGGTAACCAGCAGAGCTTGCAGACTAAGACTAGGAAAAAAAGCGTGACAATCTACTTCTGAGAGTTATCAAATGAAAACCCTATAGATCACAGGATATTGTCTGAGACTTCCACTCACATACTTTTGACAAGTCATTGAGGGGGACTAATCACTGGAGAAAGACATCACATAAAGTAGAGGGCTGGAAATGGCAAGGGAAGCCCTAAATGAGATGGATTGACACATTGGCTGAAAGAATGTACTCAAACATACCAGTAATCATGAAGATGGTGCTGGATTGGACAACATTTCATTCCCCTATACACTGGGTTGCCATGAGTTGGAGCCAACTCTATTGCATCTAACAACAAAAACATCACTGTTAATATTGGTAAGTGCCAGGGGTCTTGGTTTCTAAAGTAATACTTTATCCCATTTAGTAAATCTTTATAAGATCCCATGATGCAGACACTTTCTATGATAAAGATAATAATCACAATAGTGGCTGACTTTACCATTTGACATTTTACAAAGTGATTTTCACATATATGATCTCATTTCATCTTTACTAAAACCATGTAAATTAGATAATTATTATTCTCTTTCTTTTATGAAGACAGAGGCTCACAGAGGTTAAAGTCCATGTGCACTATCCCACGGTGAAGTATGTAGGAGATTGGATTCAAAGTCTTACTTCAGATTATTCCTTTATCTATATTATGCCTCTCTATCCAAAAGAGGATCTAATGTAGCAGGGAAATAGAGGTCACTCCACAGCTACAAATAAAACTCAGAATCCTGATTTTATTTCCTTAGTATAATCAACACCTGAATTCAGGGTGCCCACCTTCTATTGAAGAAATAACTGTTTGTTCTTAGTACTTGTGAATTTCATGAATAAAATTTAACTGTAGTAACTTTGAAGAGACAGTACAAATTTGTAATATTAGGACATTGCTTTTAGTATGATAAGGCTCTGTAAGAAGTGAGTATGGCTTACTCTCACTCTCTGGTGTTTTCCATTAGCCCAAGGATAAAGTAGACTTAGGAGGGACAGCATCCGAATTTGATTGAACAAAAAGATAATCTCATTTAGAAAGAATGATACATTTCAAACAAGGAGAGACTGGAAGTTGGCGCCAATCCCTTCTATATATAACATTTATTAAGATGTATCAGATACTGACCAAGTTTATAGTGAAACAGAGGGGAATAGAATTAGGTTGTTACTTTATCTTTGCTTTAGATATCGCTGAGGCTGTTTTGTAAGGCCAAAAAGCCAAGTGATGCACAGTGAATTGCAAAATGGGCAAAAATTAAAATTAAAAGAAAAGCCACATGTGCTATTCAAGAATCAGGTTTTTTTTTCTTTTACTTCTTTTGCTTCCTGACATCCCAGAAGTCAGTTTTGTTATTGTTGCCCATGTCTGCTCTGTACCCCTGGGTAAAACAATCTAGTCAGCAATCCTAATCATATTAATACTCTGCTGATATTTTCCAAAGAGATCTGGTTTGCTGTTGTGAACTGCATTGCACTAAGCCAATTAGACTGTTGGCATACCAGTTGATGAGTCTGGTCAATAGTATTATTAGGTAAGATGGTAAAAAAAAAAGATGGTAGATACACAAAATTCATTCATAGTTTTTGTCCTCAAGGAGCATGCAATCCAGTTGTGGTGGCCAAGCATGTACAATTAAAAGTTGATTAAATACAAGTTTAATCTTAAACTTCACATGTTTTTTGACTTTATAGAAATCCCTATTGTAAAAGGCCCCTGTCTTAAAACACTTTATAAATGACCTATAATATTACAAGTGTACCCTGGAGGTTTTCTAATATCTTAAGCTGAATGAATTCTCTCTTTTGAATACTAATTAGAGTAATTGTATTGTGATTGACTTGGAGAGGTGCTGTTGCTTATATATGGAAATGCATAGAGCTGGTATGTTATTGTTGCCCAGAAGTTTCCACTCTTCACCACCAGTGCAGTTTTTAAGGGAATTCAACCCTATAGAAAGGACATTAGAAAGCATAATTTTTTAATTGAATAAAACTAGAAATGGTGGTTCAGAGTCACTGAAATATTACTGTATCCATGCACATTTGGAGATAAGTAGTATTTCTGTACTCAGGTCTGAGGACCTAACCATCATTTATAGCATTGTTTCTCAAAACCTTGTCTGTGTATCACACTCATCAAAATCACCTACAGTGTTTGTTAGATTGCAAAACCCCGAGCTACAGCTTATTCCTACTGGAATCTATTTTTGTAACAAGCTTCACACCCCCAGCCACACACCAAAAGTTGAGAACCACATTTATAGTATAACCATAGTCTTTATGGAGAAATGAATTTCATTCTTAAAAAAAAAAAATTTCTATATACAGATATTAATAATTGCATTACACTCAAGTTCCCTTTTTGAGATAACTAGCAATGTTTCCTCATTGCCTTCTGAAAAGTAAACTCCATACGTAATTTCTCATATCATCATACATGTATGAAGAAGAATATTTTCAGCTGGTACATGAAATAAACAGAAAGACAAAATGAAACCGAAAGTAAGTTCAGAAATAGACTCAAATATATACACAAAGTTAATATATAGTAAAGATGGCATTTCAAATCAAGAGGAGAAGATAAAATATTTAACCAATCTTATACCATCTTTTTTTTTTATACCATCTGAAGAAAATTAAAATAAGCCCACAAGAGCCAAAGTTTTACCTTGAGTATATTCTACCTGAATTTAGAGACCATCTCAAGAACAGATTTGACACATTGAACACTAATAACTGAAGACCAGATGAGTCGTGAGATGATATCAAGGACATCATACATGAAGAGAGCAAAAGGTCATTAAAAAGACAGGAAAGAAAGAAAAGACCAAAATGGATGTCAGAAAATACTCTGAAACTTCCTCTTGAAGGCAGAGTAGCTAAAGCAAAAGGAAGAAATGATGAAGTAAAAGAGCTGAACGGAAGGTCTCAAAGGGCAGCTAGATAAGACAAAGTATTATAATGAAAGGTGCAAAGACCTACAGTTAGAAAGCCAAAAGGGAAGAACACAGCATTTCACAAGCTGAAAAAACTGAAGAAAAAATTCAAGCCTCAAGCTGTAATGTTCCAGGTCGTTTATCGAAGGATTCTATGGGCAAAATATTGCACGAGGCAGGAAGCATCAAAAGAAGATGGAAAGAATACACAGAGTCACTGCACCAAAAATAATTTGTTGATGTACAACCGTTTCCAAAGGTAACATCTTATAAAGAACCTGTACATAGGCCAAGAGGCAGTTATTCAAACACAACAAGGGGATACTGTGTGGTTTAAAATCAGCAAAGGTGTTCACCAGGGTTGTATCATTTCACCATACTTGTTCAACCTGTATGCTGAGAAGATAAATCTGAGGAGCCATACTATGTGAAGAAGATCATGGTATCAGGATTGGAGAAGGACTTATTGACAACCTGTAATATGCAGACGACATATCGCTTGCTGAACGTGAAGAGGACTTGGAGCACTTATTGATGAAAATCAAAGTCTACAGTATGGATTACTACTACAGTATGGATTTACAGTCAATACAAAGAAAATAAAAACCCTCACAACTGGAACAATAATCAACATCATGGGTAACAGAAAATATTGATGTTGTCAAGGTTTTCACTTTACTTGGATCCACAATCAATGCCCATAGAAATAGCATTGAAGAAATCAAACAATGCATTGTATTGGGCAAATCTGCTGCAAAAGACCTCTTTAAAGTGTTGAAAAGCAAAGATGTCACATTGAGGACTAAAATGCTTCAGACCCAAGCCATGGTATTTTCAATAGCTTCATAAGCGTCCGAAAGCTGGACAATGAATAAAGAAGACCGAAGAAGAATTGATGCCTTTGAATTATGGTGCTGGCGAAGAATATTGAACATACCATGGAGTGCCAGAAGAACAGACAAGTCTGTCTTGGAAGAAGTACAGCCAGGATTCTCCTTAGAAGCGAGGATGGCAAGACTTCGTGTCATATATTTGGTCGAATTATGAGGAGGGACAAGTCCCTGGAGAAGGATATCATGCTTGGCAAAGTAGAAGTCAGCAAAAAAGAGGAAGATCCTTTACGAGATGGATTGACACAGTGCCTGCAACAATGGGCTCAAGCATAACAACAATTGTGAGGATGGCACAAGACCAGGCACTGTTTCATTCTGTTGTACGTAGGGCCGCTATGAGTTGGCACTGACTCAACAGCACATAACAACAACAACAAAGTAGGAATTAATTCTAGCAAGTTACTTTTAATATTTTAAACTATTTTATTGAGGTATATTTTACATATCATAAAATTCACCAACTTCAGGTATACAGTTCAATGATTTTTAGTTAACTTTACCAAGTGGTACAGCCATCACCAAAAACCAGTTTTAGAACATTTTCATCTCCCCTAATACAGTTTTTCATGTTAGTATGATTGAATCTATCATGTACTGCCAGAGGCTGGAGCAAATCTGTCTTGGAAGAAGTACAGCCAGCATGCTTCTTAGAAGGGAGACATTTGAGACTATGTCTCATGTACTTTGGGCATGTTATCAGGAGGGACCAGTCCCTGGAGAAGGACATCATGCTTGGAAAAGTAGAGAGTCAGCAAAAGAGAGGAAGACCCTCAAACCTCAAAAAGATGGACTGACACAGTGTCTGCAACAAAGGGCTCAAACTTAGCAACAATTGTGTGGGTTGTGTGGGACACTGCAGTGTTTCTCTGTGTTGTACATAGGGTCACTATGAGTAGGAATCGACTCAATGGCATTTAATAACAACATGCCATCTTTATATTCCTCAGATAAACCCATCTTGGCTATATATATATATATTACACATAATTTTGTTTCTAAATACTTTATTATTTAGGATTTTTGAATCCATGTTTTTGCATGAGATTATCCTGTTTCTCTTTCTTGTACAGTTAATATTCATTTTTAATGTAAATGTAGTACCACACAAAATCATTTTGGGAAATTTAATTTTATTATTATTATTATTGTACTCTGAAGATTTGGTATAAGCTAGGTTAAAAAAAATTTTTTTTAAACATTTGGTCACATTTACTTGCAACACTGTAGTCCTCTTGTCAATTTTTTCGTATGTTTTGTTTTTGTTTTGTAATGATTCCATTTCATTTATAGTTATAGGTCTAGTCAGATTTTTTGTCTTTGTGAGTCAGTTTTGGTAGGTTATATTTTCTATAAAATTATTAATTTCTACTATATTTCCAAATTTATTGGCATAAATTTATTTACAATTGTCCCTTATGATTTTTTCAATCTATTTTGTAATGGAGGTTGTATCACCTTTTTAATTCCTAATATGGTTTATTAGTAACATTCCTCTAAATCTATTTTAATAGTCCGTACATAGAAGGCAGCTTTTGGTTGTGTTGATCCTCTTATTTTTTTCTATTACATTAACTCCTGACTTTATTGCTACTATTATTTTTCTGTATCTTTTATTCTGTTGCTATTTTTTCAACCTCTTTCATTGTAGGCTGAACTTATTAATTCTCAATCTATCTTCTTTGCTAATAAGCACACTCATGCATTGCTTTACCTGCATCCCACATGTTTTTAAAATGTTTTGTATTTACATTATAATTCATTTCTTGACCAATGAATTATACACAAGTGTGCTTTAAACTTTCTAAATCTAGGAAGTTTGACACCTCTTTGTAACTGATCTATAACTTTTCTTTGTATGGGTTAGAGGTAGTGGTTTGTATGATATTGATTCTTTGGTATTTTTTCAAATTTCCTTTGCAGCCTAAAATCTGCTCAATTTTTATAATTGTTTCCTATTTGTTTGAAAAGAACGTAAAATTTCTAACTGTGGGGTGGGGGTTTTATAAGTGCCAATTAGATCAAGCTTATTATGGTTACTGTACAAATTTTTATATTTTTATTGACAGTTAGCATAAGTCTATCCATTATTGAGGAAGTGTTTTAAAATCTCCACTAAAATTGCAGTACTGTTATTTTGAAGCTATGTTGTTTTTCAGTGAATACTCATACATATTCCCGATGAATTATTTTTTTTCTTTTATCATCATGCAATTACACATTTTATCACCAATAATGTCTATTTTCCTGAATTCTATTCTGCTGAATGTGAATATTCCTACATCAGCTTTCTTCTGGGTATTATTGACCTAATAACTTTTTCTATAAATTTTTTGTTGTTGTTTCATTCCTTCTGTGTCATATATTTCAGCTATATCTCCTGTAAATATAATAAAACTCAATTTTTAACTCAACCTGAGCATTTCTTTATCTGGCCAATTTAATCTTTTAAATTTCATTACTAATGTATTTGGATTTATATAATGCTTCTGTGTTATTTTTTATTTAATCATTCCTTGCATTCCATTAGTGTTTGGATTTTATTTATTCCCTGATCCATCCCTCTTCTACTAGTGATTATCATTACTAGTTACTATTTTAGTACATACATTGCATGTTTCATGTGTTCACTTGATTTAACAAATTCTAAAATTAATCAGTGTTTCTACGGTACTTATGATAAATACAAGAACTTTCATATGCTTTTATTCTAATCATCTCATTTATTGGAGTCTTACATTTTATTTCCAACTTGTTTTAAGCCTTGGATCATTATTTTCATTATGTTTCTTTTATATAGCAGAGGCTTATTAAGGTTTATCTATATTTCTACCAATTTCTTTGTAATTGCTTCATACTTTCCATTTCTTTTTCTTGAATTCCATTTCATTCTACTGAAGATTCTTAGGCATTATGCCAATGAAAACCTGTATATAGTATAGTAAATCACTGTCTAAGTATATCTTTTGTTTGTTAGTCTTTTTCAGAGAATTCTATTGTATGAAATTTGGGAGGTGCTTCTTCTGTGATTTGTTGTGTCCTCTGACTCTCCCTTAAAAAAATGCAGCTGCCGTTGAGTCGATTTTGCCTTATAGCGACCCTATATGACAGAGTAGAACTGCCCCATAGAGTTTCCAAGGAGCGCCTGGTGAGCTCTCCCTTATGGAAAACCATATCCTTGTATAGTATTTAATTACTTATTTTATCTCATCTTCATCAGAGCTTATTTTTATGAAAGTCACATTCACACTCGGTTGTGTGTTACTGTAAAGTGGTTTTGCATTTGCTTCTACAGAAGTCTCAGGGTTTTTTCCAGTCTGGGATAGCATTTTACATTATTTCCCCACTTTAAGAATAGCTGTGTCACACAAGTAATACGAATTTACTATCCACAACTAATTGTGGCATACCCAAAACCAAACCAAACCCAGTGCCGTCGAGTTGATTCCAACTGATTGTGGCATAGACCAAAAGTTTTCATGTTAGTACTAGAGATATTTTTACCACTCAGAATCCCAACAGAGACGAACATCCTTGCCACTATCCTGGGCTAGTTGTAGCTGTCCCTCTTTCACTAATGTGCTGCAATTTCAGGATCATGACTTTATGCAGGTATCTCATGTACAGTGTCCTGCCTTGTCTCAATCGGCAACCTCATCTTCTTCTGAGTGAGTGTTAAAACGCAGCCACTAGTGTACAGAAATCTCACTTTTAATATCAGGCATGTATTTTAAAATGTTTTCAGTGTACTTCTCCTTCATTTCTATTAAATTTAAAGTGTATGGAGAGGGATTCTCCACTAGCTCAGTCCACCATGTACTTGAAGCTAACATTTCATTGATTCGTTTTACAAACACATATTAAGAGTTTGATTTATACCAGCTAATTTTTTTTTAATGTGCTAGGCACCAGTGAGACAAAAACTAATATTTTAAAGTCCCTCTCTCATTTTACTCAAATTCTAGAATAACAATTAAAATGTTAGCCATACAGTGCTATTTTTATCCTAACTAGTCAGTAAGTCACTTGGCTTCTTTATTCCATTTCTGACTTTGAGTTCATCAAAAAGAGCCTTGTATTCTGCCACAATTCCAAGCACCTCTGTCTTAGGCTGGGATCTCTAGAGATGCAAAACCAGTGAAGTATACAAATATATACAGAGAGATTTATATCAAGGAATTGGCTCAAGTGGTTGTATAGCCTGGAAAGTCCCAAGTCCATGTGTCAGGTTGGAGGCTTCTCCTAATTCATGTAGCTTCAGCGGCTGGTGAACTTAAGAGTGGCAGAACAGAAAGCAGGCCTCTGGCTCACAGGCTGCAGAGGCCAACAAATCCCAAGATCAGCAGGTAGAATGGCAGATAAACTGCTAGTTCAAAGTCCAAGAGCTGGAGGTCAGATGAACAGGAGCCAGATGGAGGATCCAGAGCAAGCAAAAGCTTTGCCAGAAAGTCTACCTATATTGAATGTGGGCCACACCCCCAAGAAAACTCCCTTCCAACTGATTGGCTGTTCATTGCAAATCTCATTATAGAGGTGATTATGTCAGATCTCATTATGTAGGTGATTACAGCATTACATAGCTGCCATACTGCATCATAACTCCCAAAGCACTGAGAATCATGACTCACCCAACTTGACACACATCCTTAACCATCACAACCCCTCTCTGAACTGTAAAGATGCTGTGTTAGTTTCCTAGGGCTATTGTAAAAAAAGTACCACAAATTTGGTGGTTAATAATAGAAATTTATTGTCTCACAGTTCTGTAGGCTAGTAGTCTAAATTCAGGATGTCGGCAGGGCCATGTTTTCTACAAAGGCACTAGAGGGAAATCCTTTCTTGTTTCTTTTGGCTTCTGGTAGCCTCAGGTGTTTATTGGTGTTCCTTGGATTATAGATGCATCTTCACGTGGTGTGTCTGTTTCTGTATATCTTCTCTTCTTTTACGAGGACATCAATCAGTCAGATTGGATTCAGACCCACCCTACTCCAGTATGACCTTATACTGACTTAACTGATAACATCTTCAAAGACCTTATTTCCAAATAAGGTCACATTCACAAAAACTAAGGATTAGAACTTCAAGATATCTTCTTGCAGGACACAATTTAATCCATAACAGACGCTAACAACTGAAAATTCTTAATCATAAAATTTGAGAATATTCCTTAGGCCATGGAGTCTAAAACTGCAACCCTTGCCACACCAGCTAACATGACCAGCTTCTGTTATCCAGCTATTCGTCTTGATTGTCTCCTCTTCTCTGTATGAAACAATAATTTTACTTTCTTCCTGTGATTTAACCTGTTGTCATCTCATTGATTTAAACCCAAAACAACCCGACAGGGTAGAGTATAACTTCCCCATAAGGTTTCTAAGGCTGTAATCTTTGCAGGGGAGCCCCAGTGGCACAGTAGTTAAAGTGCTCAGCTGCTAACCAAAAGGTTGGTGGTTGAACCCATCAGCTGTTCCATGGGAGAAAGATGTGGTAGTGTGCTTCCCTAAAGATTACAGCTTTGGAAACCCTATGCGACAATTTTACTTTCTCCTATAGGGTTGCTATGAGTTGGAATTGACTCAGTGGCAATGGGTCTGACTTTGGTATGAATCTTTGTGGAAGCAGACTGCCACATCTTTCTTCCACAGAGAGACTGATGGTTTCAAACCTCTGACCTGTCAGTTAGCAGCAGAGTGCTTATCCACTGCACCACCAGGGCTCCTCCTGTGATTTAAGCCATTCTTTTAATGCTACATAGTGTTTTGGATTCATAACTGTCTGACTGCATGTAACTCTGGCAATGCTTTAAGTCCAGCCATCTGCACAATGGGTCTAAGAATCCATTCCAGTGAAGCATCCTAATAGGACAAATTTAGAACTAAGTGAGTCAATTTGGATGTAAATTAGGATCTTAAGTCGACAGACATACTCTATATTTTCTGGCTTAGTTTCTCCGCATCTATTTTGGTTGAAACAGTTCTGATTAAATCAGATGTTCTTTTCCTTTGTAATTTTCATTATAGAGTTAAATGTCTTTTATGGTGAAGCAGAGTGTTTCAAAGTATTAGAGGGCACAGATTTCTATTACAGCCAGGATCTTCTTAAATTTATTCTATTAAGGCTTAATTTCTCCCTTCCTAGAAGATAAGAAAACTGGTTTCTATAGGTGAGCACAAAATAATTCCAGTTCATATTGAAACATTATGAGCCTAAATACACCTTAAGAGTTTGCTCTGATTATGCTATTATTACAAGGAAAAGTTACGAAAATCAGTTTAGAAGAATAACAAACGCTATTATCTCTACATAGAACTCCTCTGGGAAAAAATAAAGTGTATCACACATGAAAAAGTTACAAATGCTTCTCTTATGTTATATCCAGTTGTAGAGAAATACCATTATTTAGTTTGTATAGTTTCATTGTAAAAAAAAAAAAATTGCACACACATGCGTATATATGTATTTTTCCAAGTTAAAAGTCTATGTAAACTTCCTAACCACCTACTAATTTAAATTACCAAAGCATTTTACACATCTCAAGATGTATTTCTCCAACATAATTATAATCTAACCTTGATATTTGAATATTTTATCCAGATATTAAGAAACCACCTCATAGTAGTGTCAGAAGCATCTAGATTCTCGATCTTAGAATTGCTTTAATTGTTGTGTTTAATGCCTATCTCTTTACTTCTTGCTTTTTTCTGGTTTTGGTAAGAGGTTCAACCCTCTGAATGCTCATTAGTGTTTTACTTTCCTATATTAGAAAGTCTATTTGCTTCACGTCAATTAAAAGAAATATAGGTTCGCTATGAGTTGGAATTAACTAGATGGCAACAGGGATTTTTTTTTTTTTGCTTGGGTGACTATATGCTACCATTTGTTTGGTAAGGTCCTGGGTAATTTTAGTGCTCCTTTTACTCTCAAAAACTTCCTGGTTTATATGATGAATTATATGCTCACTCTAGGAATGGAAAAAAAAAAGGAAACATGTATAGTCTTGCAAAGCATAAAGTTATCTGCAGTGCCTAATTTATTTTCTGTCTCTAGACACTTTAAAGGCCCAGTAATTGAAATATCTAGTTGTCAATTATTACTGTGCATTTCTGTCTCGCTTAGTATTAATTAAAGTGAAATCTGATTAAAATACTTAAATATTTCTTTCAGGCATTTACCTTGAGTTATGTGATGTTCAATTGAGAAGGAGCGTTATGACCAATAAGAGAGTAGTTTCTAAATGGTTGTTCCATTGATTGAATTACTCAATGAGAAATAATCTACTTTGGAAAGACTTCAATATAGTGTTTTTTCTAAGAGAAACTTTTGCCTATTGAACTGATATAAGTTATTCCTATGATTTATGTCAATCACTCCCTTTTGATAAGGTGAAAAAAAAAGTTCTCACTCATGAAATTAAAAAAAAAAAAGCTTAATGGTATGTGAACTCACAGGTATTAAGTAAAATGTGACAATGAAGGGTAAGGCAGAAACCAAGATTGTTCTGAGTTAATAAAAGGCATTCACAATAGGGAAATTTGCTAAGAGGCATAAGCAAGGATTAAAGGTGATGTAGTTGGTCAAGAAGGCAAAGTAAAGTATTACAAGAAAATGTGCAAAGACCTGGAGTTAGAAAAATAAAAGGGAAAAGCACACTTGGCATTTCTCAAGCTGAAGGAACTGAAGAAAAAATTCAAGCTTTGAATGGCAATATTGAAGGATTCTATGGGCAAAATATTGAACGACATAGGAAACATCAAAAGAAGATGGAAAAAATAGAGTCACTGAACCAAAAAGAACTGGTAGGCATTCAACCATTTCAGGAGGTGCATATAATCAAGAACCAATAGTACCGAAGGAAGAAGTTCAACCTGACTGAAGGCACTGTTGAAAAACAAGGCTCAAGAAATTGCTGGGATACAAATTGAGATGCAACGCTGGAAGCATTCATTCATCTATGCCAAGAAATTTCGAAGACAGCTACCTGGTCAGCTGATTGGAAGGGATTCATATTGGTTCCCATTCCAAAGAAAGGTGATAAACAGAATAAGAAAGTTATCAAACAATACCATAAATATCAGGTGCAAGTAAAATTTTGTTGAAGATAATTCAAAAATGATTGCAACAGTACAACAACAGGGAACTGTCAGAAATTCAAGCTGGATTCAGAAGAGGCTGTGTGTCATGGATTGAATTGTGTCCCCCCAAAATATGTGCCAACTTGGTTAGGCCACGATTCTCAGAATTTTGTGGTTGTTCTCCATTTTGTGATTTTCTTATGTGTTACAAATCATAATCTATAGCTGTGGTTAAAGAGGATTAGGGTGGGATGTAACACCCTTGCTCAGGTCACATCCCTGATCCAATGTAAACAGAGTTTCCCTGGGGTGTGGCCTCCACTACTTTTTATGTTACAAGAGATGAGAGGAAAGGGAAGTGAGCAGAGAGTGGGGACCTCATACCACCAAACAAGATGCCCCAGGAGCAGAGCACATCCTTTGAATCTGGGAATCCTGCATGGAGAAGCTCCTAGTCCAGGGGAAGATAGACAGAAAGGGCATTTTCTCCAGAGCTGACAGACAGAGAAACCTTCCCCTGGAGCTGATTCCCTGAATTTGGACTTGTATCTTACTAGACTATGAGAGAATAAATTTCTCTTTGTAACCATCCACTTCTGGTATTTCTGTTATAATAGCACTAGATAACTAAGATAACATGGATTAAGGGATATCATTGCTGATGACAGATGGATCTTGGCTGAAAGCAGAGAACACCAAAAAGATGTTTACCTGTGTTTTATTGACTATGAAAAGGCATTAAACTGTGAGGAACATAGCAAACTATGGATAACATTGTGGAGAATGGGAATTCCAGAACACTTAATTGCGCTCATGAGGAACATAGATCAACAGGCAGTCATTCAAACCAAACAAGGGGATACTGCATGGTTTAAAGTCAAGAAAAGTGTGTCAGGGTTGTATCCTTTCACCATACTTATTCAATCTGTCTGCTGAGCAAATAATCTGAGAGGCTGGACTATATGAAGAAGACTGGAGGATTGGAGGATGACTCATAAACAACCTGTGATATGCAGATGACACAACCTTGTTTGCTGAAAGTGAAGAGGATTGGAGCACTTACTGATGAAGATCAAAGACTACAGCCTTATTATGGATTACATCTCAACATAAAGAAAACAAAAATTCTCACAACAGGACCAGTAAACATCATGATAAATGGAGAAAAGCCTGAAGTTGTCAAATATATCATTTTACTTGGATTCATAATCAACGCCCATGGAAGCAGCAGTCAGGAAATCCAATGACGTATTGCATAGGGCAAATCAGCTGCAAAAGACCTCTTCAAATTGTTGGAAAGCAAAGATGTCACCTTGGAGACTAATGTGTGTCTGACCCAAGCCACATTACTTTCAACTGATTCATATGGATGTGAAAGCTAGACAATGAATAAGGAAGACCAAAGAAGAATTGATGCCTTTGAATTACAGTGTTGGTGAAGAATATTGACGATACTATGAATTTCCAGAAGAATGAATAAATCTATCTTGGAAGATGTACATCCAGAATGCTCCTTAGAAGCAAGAATGGCGAGACGTCATCTCATATACTTTGGACATGTTACCGGGGGGGCCAGTCCCTGGAGAAGGACATCAGGCTTGGTAGAGGGTCAGTGAAAATGAGGAAGACCTTCAAGAAGATGGATTGACACAGTGGCTGGAACAATGGGTTCAAAAATAGCAATGATTGAGAGGTGGAGCCAACATGGTGCTATAGACAGAAACACCATGCCATCCCTCCACAACGAAGACCTAAAAACTAAGTAAAACAGAGGCAAACATCAATCATGGAGCCCTAAGCATCAAATGAAGAGATAAAGAACCCAGCCAAGCACTGAATGGAATAAGAAACTGACAGAGAACAGAGAGTGAGGAGAGATACAAATGGAGGTCCCCTATTAGCTAACCCAGCAGGGATTAGTCATCTTGGACTCCTATCAGAGATTAGTGGACAGGGAGTACAGGAAAGCAATATCATGGAGTTCCCAGCAGGAGACAGAGCACCCAGTAACCAGGAATATATGCTTTCCCACCGCCAAACTTCTTCCCCCTGCTCACCCTCCACCACTTCCCAGCCAGATGCAGCCTTTCACCTGGGAGGTGCCAGCTCTGTGCAGTTTTGATCCTCCCAGTCCACACCGGCCAGCTCCCTCAGTGTCATTTCTTAGTTGAAGATGTTGCTTTTTTCTGCTGCTTTTGGTTTCTCCCCTACCTCTCAACTCCTCCCTCACTTTCTCTGGAACACCTGGCTCCATGTGCCATCTTTACTTCTTGACAGGCTGTGAAGCTCTTCTTGGCTGGGGAAACACTGCCATGCTGGTGGATCCAAGGGGACTTTTTATTGTTTTGTTTGTTTTGTTTTTCTTTTCACAGCTGAGGACCCACTCCCCAGTCTGCACAGCTGTGCTGGTTAGATCCCTGGGGGCAATTTTTCTTTGTTTTTTCCTTTTTGTCTTTCTTCATTTCTCAGTTTCTCATCTCCCTATACTTAACTTCCTTTCCTGTCTCCTGAATACATGGCACTGTGTGCCATCTCTGCCCCTTCTAGCCAGGTTGTACTGCTTGGCTTGGTAGCCAGTTTCACAGTCTGTAAAGCTACACCAGTGGTATCCCTGGGGGCATTTCTTTTCTTTTTTTCATTTTATCCTTTTTGTCTTTATTTATTTGTCAGTTCATCGGCTCTACTTACCTTCTTTCCCTGTCCCCTGAGAGGAAGGCGTGCCATCCTTCCTGCAGGGCTGTACTGCATGGCTTCAGAGCCAATTCCCCAGTCTGTGCAGCCACGGTAGTATGATACCTGGGGCATTTCTTTCTTTTCTTATTAATTTATTTTTTTTTCTTTTCTCTTTTCCTTTTTTGTTTTTCTTTACTTCTCAGTCTCATATCTCTCTCTGCTTTTCTTCCCTTCCTAGCTCCTAAATACCTGGTGATGTGTGCTGTTTCTGCCCCTTCTAGACAAGCTGTGCCCCAAGGCCTGGGAGCCACTTCCAAGGTCACCAGTGGGATTCCTGGGGGCATTTCTTTTTTTCTTTTTAATTTTTATTTGTTTATTTTTTAACTTTTTCATTTTTCCTTTAATTTTTCTCTGTTTCCCAGCTTCTTGCCTCTCTACTCCAATGGCAAGCTCCCTGAGCACTTTGTTTTTTGGCTCCTGTTTCTATCTCCTCTCTCTCTTCTTTCCCATACCTGCCTTAGCTGGACACATCACAACCTCTCTCCTTCCTACCTACCTGCACCGTGCAGTGAACACCCCCCCACTAGTGCAGCACAGGCACAGTCTACTAGAACCTGTCCTGCTTTGACTCCTGGCCTGACCTGCTGGCCCCAGTACTTGCCACAAACAACCCATCCAAGCCGGTTCCCTTCAGCTGGACTTGCCCTGCTGCACCACTGTTGAGCGACTGGCCCTGTCCATTGGACAAGGAGGTGAAAAGTATTGTGCCCACAGACTAGCAAACAACAAAGAATGCACACCTGCTTGCTCAGACATAACCAAATAAAACAAAAAGCAGGACAAAACAAACGAATCTACAATCAATAAATAAAGAAAATAACTACTGAATGTCCCAAAGACAGCAGACAATATCAAAACACTTAAAAAAGGGAAGAACGGCTCCAGTAGGTATCTGAAATAAAACACCAGATGACTTTCCAGTAGAAGAAAAGGAACTGGAATGACCTGATAGGGAATTCAAATCTGTAATATTCAGAACTATCCAAGAGTTGAAGAAAAAAGCAGACAAAAATGAAGAAAAAATAGACAAATTCATGGAAAATACAGACAAAAAAATGAAAGGATTTGGGAAATTAATACAAGCAAAAAATGCCAAAATAAATATCTAACTAGAAACCATACAAAAATAACAATCAGAAAATCAAAAGATAAAAAATAAGATTTCAGTAATGGACAGTGTCATAGAAGGGCTGAGGAGCAGGTTTGAAACAATGCAAGACAAGATCAGTGAAATTAAAGACAAACACTTGGGTACAATTTTGTTTGAGGAAAAGTCAGAAAAAAGTACAAAGAAAAATGAAGAAACCCTGAGAATTATGTGGAATACAATCAAAAGCAAACATTTGAGAGTGATTGGAGTTCCGGAACAGGGGGAGAAAATGGAAAACACAGAGAGGATCATCGAAGAATTCCTGACAGAAAACTTCCCTAATATCATGAAAAATGAAAAGCTGATCACCCAAGAAGCTCAACAAATCCCATAGAAAATCAGTCTCAAAAGAACATCACCAAGGCATATTATAATCACGGTCACTAAAACCAAAGACAAAGAAAGAATCCTGAGAGCAGCTCAAGAAAAACCAAAAGTCACGTACAGAGGGAAAACAGTAAGACTGATTATTCAGCAGAAACCATGCAGGCAATGGCATGACATATACAAAACCTTGAAAGAAAAAAAAAATTGCCAGCCAAGAATAATATATCCTGCTAAACTCTCATTCAAATATGATGGTGAAATTAGGACATTTCCAGATAAACAGAAATTAAGGGAATATGTAAAAGCCAAGCCAAATTTACAAGAATTATTCAAAGGAGTCCTTCCACTTGAGAACAAACAACATCAGAACACAGCCTGAATCTAGGATGCAAGATTGCACCAGCCAGATACCAACCTAGGAAATGAACTCTCAAGGACTATCCAAAATCAAAAGATTTACAACAGGAAACCAGAGAGGTTAATCTGTAAATGACAGCAACGTCAGAAAATTAAAAGAGGGAATAAATGGTGTAGGTGTAGAACTTTCTAATGGAGAGGAAGGAAAGGGAATACCAAGAAATAATAGACTGGTTAAAACCTAGAAAGATAAGGGTAAATTTCAAGGTAACCACAAAGAAAGTAAACAAACCTACTCATCACAACAAAGAAGAAAAACATAAAATCTCAATAAAAACAAAATCTACGAAAACAAAAGAAATGAAAAAAAAATCCACAGACAAAAAGAATTCAGCACAGGAGAGTAAGTGGAACAAAGGAAACGTCAGCACCACAAAAAAAAAAGGCACTACAAAATGACAGCAATAAACTTACACCTATCAATAATTACACTGAATGTAAACGGCCTAAATGCACCCATAAAGAGACAGGGACAGAATGGATTAAAAAAACAGGATCCACCAATATGCTGTCTACAAGAGACACACCTTAGAAACAAAGATGTAAATTTATTAAAAATCAAAGGATGGAAAAAAGTATATCAAGCAAACAGCTACCAAAAAAGAGCAGGACTGGCAATACTAATCTCAGATAAAATAGGCTTAAAAACAAAATTCACCATAAAAGACAAAGAAAGGCACTATATAATGATTAAAGGGATGATCCATCATGAAGACATAAGCATGATAAGTATCCGCACACCCAAAGACAGGCCTCCAAAATACATAAACCAAATTCTAAAATCTCTGAAAAGAAAAACTGACAGTTCCACAATAATAGTAGGAGACTTCAACACACCACTCTCAGTAAAAGACAGACTATCTAGAAAAGAGCTCAACAAAGATACAGAAGATCTAATGGCCACAATCAATTTGACCTTATAGACATATATAGAACACTCCACTCAATAGCTGCAAAGTACACATTCTTTTACAACACATATGGAAAATTCTCCAGAATAGACCACATCTTAGGCCATAGAGCAACCCTCAACAAAATCCAAAACATTGAGATAATACAAAGTATCTTCTCTGACCACAACACCATCAAAGTAGAAATTAAAAACAGTAAGAGCAAGGAAAAAAAAATTACACAGACACTGAATAACGCCCTGCTTAAAAACCACTGGGTGATAGAAGAAATCAGAGATGGAGTCAAAAAATTTCTAAAATCAAATGATAATGAAAACACATCATACCAAAACCTTTGGGACACAGTAAAGGCAGTACTCAGAGATCAATTTATAGCAATAGACACACACATCAAAAAACAAGAAAAGGACAAAATCAAAATATTAGCTACACGACTCAAACAAATAGAAAGGGAACAGCAAAAGGAGCCCACAGCCACCAAAAGAAAGGAAATAATGAAGATCAGAGCATAAATAAATTAAATAGAGAATAGAAAAACAATAGAAAGAACCGACAAAGCCAAAAGTTGGTTCTTTGAAAGGATCAGCAAAATCAACAAACCACTGGCCAAATTGACAAAAGAAAAACAGGAGAGGACACGAATCACCCAAATAAGAAAAGAATAAGACTCAAATAAAAAGGATCATAACAGAGTACTATGAAAAACTATACTCCAGCAAATTTGAAAACCTAGAGGAAATGGACAAATTTCTAGAAACACACTACCTACCCAAACTAACATAAAATGATGTTGAAAATCTGAACAGACCCATAACAAGAGAAGAGACTGAAAAAGTAATTTAAAAACTCCCAACAACAACAATAGCAAAAAGCCCTGGCCCAGATGGCTTTACTGGAAAATTCTACAAAACATTCAGAGTTTACACCAGTACTACTCAAAACTACTTCAGAACATAGAAAAGGAGCCAATACTTCCAAATTCATTCTATGAAGCCAGCATAACCCTGACACCAAAACAGGGCAAAAGCACCACACAAAAAAAAAGAAAATTATGGACCAATATCTCTTATGAATATAGATTAAAAAATTGTTATCAGAATTCTAGCCAATAGAATTCAGCATTACGTCAAAAAAGTAATACACCGCTACCAAGTGAGATTCATACCAGGTATGAAAGAATGGCTCAACATTAGAAAATCAAGCAATGTAATCCACCACATAAATAAAAGGAAAGAAAACAACCACACGATCATCTAGATGGATGCAGAAAAGGCATTGGACAAAGCCCAACACCCATTCCTAATAAGAACTCTCAATAAAATAGGTATAGAAGGGAAATTTCTCAACATAATAAGGAGCATCTATACAAAACCAACAGCCAACATCGATCTTAATGGAGAAAGGCTGAAAATATTTGCCTTGAGAACAGGACCAAGACAAGAATGCCCTTTATCACCACACCTATTTAACATTGTGCTGGAAGTCCTAGCTAGAACAATGAGGCAAGAAAAAGAAACAAAGATCATCCAAATTGTTAATGAAGAAGTAAAACTGTTCCTACTGGCAGACGATATGATACTATACATAGAAAATCCAAAAGACTCCACGAAAAAACTACTGGTACTAACAGAAAGATTCAGCAGAGTAGCAGGATACAAGATAAACATACAAAAATCAGTTGGATTCCTGTACTCCAATAAAAAGAATGATGAAAAGGAAATCAGCAAAACAGTGCTATCTATAATAGCTCCTAAAAAAATAAGATACAATCTGTATGGTCAGAAAATAATCTGAGAAGCTGGACTATATGAAGAAAAATGAAGCATCAGGATTGGAGGAAGAGTCATTAACAGCTTGCGTTATGCAGCTGATATAACCTTCCTTGCTGAAAATGAAGAGGCCTTGAAGCACTTACTGATGAAGATCAAAGACCACAGCCTTCAGTATGAATTACACTTCAAAAAAAAGAAAACAAAAATCCTTACAACTGAACCAATAAGCAGCATCATGATAAACGGAGAAAAGATTGAGGTTGTCAAGGATTTCATTTTACTTGGATCCACAAGCAACCCTCATGGAAGCAGCAGTCAAGAAATTAAGAAATGCATTGCATTGGCAAATCTGCTGCAAAAGACATCTTTAAAGTGTTGAAAAGCAAAGATGTTACCTTGAGGACTAATGTGCACTTGACCCAGGCCGTGGTGTTTTCAATTGCCTCATATGCATGTGAAAGCTGGACAATGGATAAGGAAGACTGAAGAAGAATTGATGCCCTTGAATTGTGGTGTTGGCAAACAATATTGAGTATACCATGGACTGCCAAAAGAACAAAGAAATCTGTCTTGGAAGAAGTACAGCCAGAATGCTCCTTAGAAGCAAGGATGGTGAGACTACATCTCACGTACTTTGGACATGTTATCAGGAGGGATCAGTCCCTGGAGAAGGGCATCATGCTTGGTAAAGTAGAGGTTCAGAGAAAAAGAGGAAGACCCTCTAGGAGATGGATTGAAACAGTGCCTGCAACAATGGGCTTAAGCATAGCAATAATTGTGAGGATGGTGCAGGACCAGACATAGTTTTCCTCTGTTGTACATAGGGTCGTTATGCGTGGGAGCTGACTCACTGGCACCTAACAGTAACAACAAAATAAAATACTTAAGAATAAATAACCAGGAATGTAAAAGACCTATACAAAGAAAACTACAAAACACTACTAAAAGAAACCAGAAGTGATACATATAAATGAAAAAACATACCATACTTACAGATAAGTAGACTCAACATTGTGAAAATGACAATTGTACCCAAAGAAATTTACAAATACAATGCAATCCTGATGTAAATACCAATAACTTTCTTTAAAAAGATGTAAAAACTAATCATTAACTTTATATGGAAAGGGAAGAAGCCCCGAATAAATAAAGCACTATTGAAGAAGGAGAATAAAGTAGGAGGATTCCCACTACCTGACCTCAGAACCTATTATACAGCTACAGTAGTCAAAACAGCCTGGTACTGGTACAATGAAAGACACATTGACCAACGGAACAGAATTGAGAACCCAGATGTAAATCCATCCACCTACAGTCACCTTATCTTCAACAAGGGCCCAAAGTCCATCAAATCAGGAAAAGTCTTTTTAACAGATGCTGGCAAAACTGTATGTTCATCTGCAAAAAAATGAAACAGGACCCATACCTCACACAAAAAGTAATTCAAAATGGATCAAAGACCTAAATATAAATCCAAAAACTGTAATGTTCATAGAACATAAAATAAGATCTATGCTTTTTAGAGGCCCTAATACAGGGCATTAACAGGATACAAATCGTAACTAACAGCACACAAACTCCAGAAGAAAAGCTAGATAACTGGGATCTTATGAAAATTAAACAATTATGCTCATCAAAAGACTTCTCCAAAAGAGTAAAAAGAGAACCTACACACTGGGAAAAAAAAAATTGGCTATTACAAATCAGACAAAGGTATAATCTCTAAAATTTACAGGAAATTCCAACACCTCTACAACAAAAAGACAAATAATTCAATTAAAAAATGGGCAAAGGACATGAACAGACACTTCACCGAAGAAGACGTTAAAGAGGCCAACAGACACATGAGGAATGCTCGCAATCACTAGCCATTAAAAAAAAATCAAAACCACAGTGAGATACCATATTCCCCTGCATTACTTGTAGGAATAAAAAACAAAAAAGGACATCAAAAAAAAGCAGGACATAACAAATGATGGAGAGGCCGTGGGGAGACTGGAACTCTTATGCTCTGCTGGTGGGAATGCAAAATGATACAACCATTTTGGAAAATGTTATCATGCTTCCTTAGAAAGCTAGAAATAGAAATACCATATGATCTAACAATCCCACTCCTAGGAATATATCCTAGAGAAATAAGAGTTGTCACACAAATAGACATATGCACGCCCATGTTCCTTGCAGCATTGTTCAGGATAGCAAGAAAATGGAAACAACCTAGATGCCCATCAACAGGTGAATGGATAACTAACTATGGTACATACACACAATGGAGTACTACGCAATGATAAAGAACAATATTGAATATGAGAAGCATCTCATAACATGGATGAATCTGGAAGGCATTATGCTGAGTGAAATAAGTCAACCATGAAAAGACAAATATTGTATGAGACTGCTACTGTAAAAACTCCTGAAAAGGTTTACACAGAAAAAGAAACAATCTTTGATGGCTATGAAGAGGGGAGTGATGGGAATGGAAAAACACTTCATAGATCATAGATAACTGGCAACTTTGGTGAAGGTTAAGATAGTACACAATACTTCGGAAGCCAGCACAACTTGTCCAAGGGAATGTCATGGAAGCTCCATAGACATAACCAAACTCCCTGAGGGACCGAATTGCTGGGCTGAGGGCTGTGGGGACCATGGTCTCAGGAAATATCTAGCTCAATTGGCATAACACAGTTTATAAAGAAAATGTTCTACATTTTACTTTGGTGAGTATTGTCTGTGGTCTTAAAAGCCTGTGAGCAGCCATCTAAGATACTCCACTGGTCTCACCCCTTCAGGAGCAAGGGAGAATGAAGAAAACTAAAGATATAGGGGAAAGATTAGTCCAAAGGACTAATGGACCACAACTACCACGGCCTCCACCAGACTGAGTCTAGTACAACTAGGTGGTGGCCAGCTTCACCACTGACTGCTCTGATGGGAATCACAATACAGGGTCCCAGACAGAGCTGGAGAAATATTTAGAACAAAATTCTAACTCACAGAAAAGACCAGACTTACTGGCCTGACAGAGACTGGAGAAACCCCGAGAACATGGCCCCCAGATACCCTTTTACCTCAGTAATGAAGTTACTCCTGAGGTTCACCCTTCAGCCAAAGATTAGACAGTTCTATAAAACAAAATGAGACTGAAGGGGCACAGACTAGAAGGCAGGAGGGGACAGGAAAGGTGGTAATAGGGAACCCAAGATTGAGAAGTGAGAGTGTTGACATGTCATGGGGCTGTTAACCAATGTCATAAAATAATGTGTGTACCAACTTTAATGAGAAACTAGTTTGTTCTGTAAACCTTCATCTAAAGTACAATTTTTTTAAAAAGTACTTAAAAATCAATGATTGTGAGGCTGGCACAGGACCAGGCAGTGTTTTGTTCTGTTGTACAAAGGGTCAGTATGAGGTGGAGCCACCTCAATGGCACCTAACAACAGCAAGTTGGTCAATAAGACTTATTTTGAGACTTTTAGAGCCTGTTGAGACAGTGCCTGAAACTATCATACAAGAAGACTACAGGGTATCTAGAACTGTGAATGTTATAGATTTTGAGAAACAGATTATGAGGTCAGGGATAACTTGACTAATTCTGCAGAATCGCATCCTTCTTGTATAAGATATTTTTCATGGCCCTGGTGGCATAGCGGTTAAGAGCTATGGCTGCTAACCAAAAGGTCTGCAGTTCAAATCCACCAGCCACTCTATGGGGCAGTTCTAATCTGTCCTATAGGGTCACTATGGGTCAGAATTGACTCAATGGCAGTGAGTTTGGTTTGGTTTTGGTTCTTTGTAGGCATGGTGATTTACTCCAAGGCTTCTTAAACACAGCTGCCCCAAGGAATCTGCCATATAGTCTCATCAGATAGGCAGCTAACATTGCCTTTGTTCCTAGTCTGAATAGAAATGTTAAAAATTACTGGAATCACTTTATTAGATGTGCAACACATTTTTCTCCTTGAAATTTCAGAAACTGCTTTTTATTGGCAGACCAACTACTTCTTGAACAATTTGAATCTCTGTTTTCTTTTGAGTGAATTTTAGGTCTAGTTCTCCATAATAGGCGGCCTATTTAAATTGGAGGTAGCCTCAAAAACAATTGATTTGTTAGAAAAGGATTTAAAATTCAATGGTTTTACTTAGCTTCCTAAAATAAAATAATTTAAATGTTTTATTGCTTCTCTTTCTACATTGGTATTTTATGGCTGTCTCTGAAAGTGCATAATTGTTATTTCCATCTCAAAGTTTCTAAAATATGCATATTCAATTCTGATATTACAATAATTTGCATTTTTTTCAGGAGAAAAGTACACATTTGGGTTCTGTAAAATATAGCATCAATGATTATAAAGAAAATCAGTGAGCCAGCTGAAGCTGGAATAAAAAAGGTCAGGTTTTCCATAAGTCACTAACTGGAGGTGTGCTCATCTAAAACTTTACTGCATTGTGGAAGTAGAGAGCCAAGCATACAGACATAAGGGCAGGTGCACTTGACAATTTTTTTTAAATTGTTCATTGTTTTGTGGTAGGGGGGAAAGACCCCAGACTCAAATTTAATCAAAAAAGATTTTTATTAAGTCAAGACAAAGACAATCATTCAAATGAAGGGATCTGCCAGCATGCATTGGGCAAAAGAGACTAGCAGAATCCACTGAATCACAGTTAAGGAGTAGCTAATATACTAATACAGAAAGAAGTAAGTTAAGAACAATTCTAACTGGTTACTTATTGATACATCATTGTCAAAGACAGGATAACAAAAGCCAGGACTTTATATTGAGAGGTTCAAAGAGTTTCTGTTGACTTAGTTACCTTGGTGATAGGTTAAAAGTTTTTGTTGACTAGTTATTCATTAGTAATATGTGTGTTTTGTTGCTTAGTTACCCTTAAAAACCATAGAAGGTTCACAGAGTCATCACAGGATATTTTCCAGATAGTCGTTTCTGAAAATGTAGAGATTACGTAACAAGTCATTGGGAACAAACTGACAACATTGTTCTTGGCAGGCAGAACTGCTCTAACTAGTTCAGTTTTCTAGTTCTAGAGTATTTTTACACAAAAAGGATTTCTAGGCCTGGATCCCACCATGGCTTCTTTTACTTTGGTCAAGAGCTCATATAGTATTAGGGTCTCTATATCAGCTGCTATATTTATTTTTAATAATCTCAATAAAAACAATATTCATGTCCCCTGAGAAGTCAAATGTGATGCTAACACAGCAATACAGTATTCTTCCCTAGAGGGAAAGAATCATGTCCAAAGTGTGAACGTTTTCAACTGACATAAGTAAGCTCTCAGCCTCTAAGAAACAATACTGCCCTGACTCTCTGAATACCCCACACTAATTAACCATTACTTTTCTATGCTAGAGGAGTCCAATGAGGCATTGTCAATACATCGATCCTAATACAGCCCACCTGAATGAGAAAAAATGAAAAAAGCTATGAATGAAGTAAAAATAATTATGTAGGGATTCAGTGATGATAAACATTTAGGGTTTTGTTGGGGAGCAATGACCTAAACAAAATGTGACAAGGGCCGTGGGCCTACATAGGAGTAAGAGTGAGTGTCCAGTCTTGGTTCCTCTTTTATCCAAGAATGACATTTCTGTCTAGAAATGCTTTTATTGTACATTAATTGATATATGACTTAGGCTTTGTGTTTGAGTTTTAAACATATTGCAGAGTAAAAGATTGGAGCTCAAAGGGCCCTAAGAGGTGTTTTAGTTCAGGGATCTATATGGGAGCAGGCAATGGTTTATATTTGTTTGTTTTTATAGGCTAGCACAGGGATATAAGAAAAATTTAATTGGGAAGCCTTTGGGTAGAACATGTATTTTCTAGGTCCCTTAAGTGCTCACCATTCCATATTGTCTTAAACCCAGAAGTTTTGCCCCTGAGAATATTTGAATATGAGATCCCTGGCCTAAGACACCCCCTGAATTTACAGGTGAAGGAACTGAAACACACAGTTGCAGAAGAGTCTTGCCCAAATTCTTAAGGTTTTGGACAAGTTAAGATTAAAACTCAGATGGCTTTGCTTCCAGAGTGCTGCATTTCCCATGATCCATTGTTGCATTCTAGTCTCTTGCAGCTTACCTTCAGCCTAATTTCCCAGCAACCATCCATAAAAGAACAACACAAACATCAGACCAGTTTGAGCCTTCTCTGAAAAGTCACTTCATTCAGGCCTAACAGTGCTTTCCTCTGCACTTCCTTCCAGCTAATACAGGAAAGGGCTTTTAGCGGGGCCTGCATATGAGACTGACTGAGTTTTTTTCCCCACTGAAAATGAAGGAACTATCACAGGGCAGGGTGGGTTCAGCCAGGTTCCTCCATGGTCTGAAGATACAGAACTAAAGTTCCAGAAAACCATGGTAAACATCAGAGCCTCAGTGTACTTGAAATTAAGTGGAAGCTAGATATTGAACCTCATTGAAAAAGGTTTAGTTATAGGGTTTAAAAAAAAAAGGCCTTGTTCTAAGATAGGCTTAACTTTATGTCATACCATTGGAAAGATATAGAGGAAAGGTTTATTATGAGCCTTCATGGCATTTTGTTTGCTCTGTAAGGAATAGAATCAGACTGAAGTTACCTTTGAAATGAAGCCCACTTCCCTTTTTTGTCAGAAGAGGAAATTTACTTAGAAAAGACAAGTTAGTTGCCCATGATATACAGAACCAGAACTGGAATCCAAGCATCCTGCTTATATTCTGGCTTTCTTTCCATCACATTATAGATTTTAAATGTCCTGTGACTCAATAAGGAAGCACTAAATATGCAATTTTCATTTGTGGATTCTTTGAGTTACTCTTTGGTAAAAAAAACACCTTGGAACTATTGTCACGGTTAAGGTTGTGTGTCAACTTGGCTGGCCATGATCCTCAGTGGTTTGGCAGTTATGTAATGATGTAGTTTGGCAGTTATGTAATGATTTTTTTTGCAGGCATTTAATGATATAGCCATCCTCCATGATATGATCTGATGTGAACAGCCAATAAGTTGTAAGGGAAGTTTCCTTGAGAGTGTGGCCTGCATCATAAAATATATATATATATATATATATATATATATATATATATATATACACATTCTGGCAAAGCTCACTTGCTCGCTCTGTATCCTGTATCTGGCTAATTATCATCTGACCTCCAGTTATTGGGACCTGAGCCTGTCAATCTTAGGATTTGTCAGCCTCCAAAGCCTGTAAGCCAGCAGCTTGCCATCTCACCTGCCAATCTTGGATTCATCAACCTCTGTAGCCTATGAACAAGCAGCCTACAGTCTGACCTGTGGATCTTGGGTTCTTCAGCTGTTTGAAATCTTTGGCAGGCCCCTGTTGGTGAATCACAGTTCAGACCCTTAGGATTTTGGAGCAAAGCCCTGCCATCTTCTTCAGATAACTACTCTCCTCTTGAGAAACAGCTCTTGGCTCGTTACTGGGCCTTAGTAGAGACTCAATGCTTAACCATGGATCCCCAAGTCACCATGTGGCCTGAGCTACCCATCATGAACTGGGTGTTGCCTGACCCACAGAGTCATGAAGTCAGACATGCACAGCAGCACTCCATCATTAAATGGAAGTGGTATATACAAGATTGGGCTCTAACAGGACCTGAAGACACAAGTAATCTGCTTGATGAAGTAGCTCAAATGCCCATGGTCTCCACTCCTGTCACATTACCTGCCCTCTACCATTCTGCATCCATGGCCTCATGGGGAGTTACTAATGATCAGTTGACTGTGGAAGAGAAAATCTGTGCCTGGTTTACAGATGATTCTGCGTGATACGCAGGCACCTCTTGAAAGTAGACAGCAGCAGCACTGTAGCTCCTTTCTGGGACCTCCCTGAAGGACAGTGATAAAAGGAAATTCTCCCAATGGGCAGAACTTTGAGCAGGGCACCTAGTTGATCACTTTGCTTGGAAAGAGAAATGGCCAGATGTATGATTGTATTCTGATTCATGGGCTGTGGCCAATGGCTTGGCTGGATGGTCAGGGACTTGAAACGAACATATTGGAAAATTGGATGCAAGGAGATATGTGGAAGAGGTATGTGGCTAGACCTCTCCGGATGGGCCAAAGAAGTGAAGATATTTGTTTCTCACATGAATGCTTACCAAAGAGTGTCCTTGACAGAGAGTGATTTTAACAATCAAGTGGATAGGATGACACATTCTGTGGAAACCAGTCACCTTCTTTCCCTAGCTACTCCTGTCATTGCTCATGGACTCAAGAACAAAGTGACCATGGTGGCAGAAATGAAAGTTATGCACAGGCTCAGCAACGTGAACTTCCACTTACCAAGGATGACTTAGCTACAGCCACTGCTGAGTGCCCAATCTGCCAGCAGCAGAGACCAACACTGAGTCCCTGATATGGCACCATTCCCCAAGGCAATTAGCCAGCCACCTGGTGACAGGTTGATTACACTGGACTACTTCCGTCAGTTGAAAGGGCAGTGTTTGTTCTTACTGGAATAGACACTTACTCTGGATATGGATTTGCCTTCTCTGAATGCAGTGTCTCTGCCAAAACTACCATCCGTGGACTCACAGAATGCCTTACCCACTGTCATGGTATCCCACACAGCATCACTTCGGATCAATGAAGTGTGGCAATCAGTCCATGGTCATGGAATTCACTGGTCTTACCACATTATCCATCATCCTGCAGCAGCTGGCTTGATAGAATGATGGAATAGTCTTCTCGAGACACAGTTTTGGTGCCAGTTACATGGCAACACTTTGAAAGGTTGGGGCAATGTTCTCCAGGAGGCTGTAATATACCAGTATTTAATATAAAGTGCTGTTTCTGCCATAGCCAGGATTCACGGTTCCAGGAATCAAGGTGTGGGAATGGAAGTGGCACCACTCACTATTACCCCTAGTGACCCATTCACAAAATTTTTGCTTCCTGTCCCCATGACCCTATGCTCTGTGAGTCTAGACAACTTGGTTCTAAAGGAAGGGAATGCGCCTACATGGAGACCCAACACCAATTCTGTTGAACTGGATGTTAATAATGCCACCTGGCCACTTTGGGCTCCTCATGCCTCTGGATCAACAAATAAAGAAAAGAGTTACCATATTGGCTGGTGTGATTGACCCTTAATACTAAGGGGAAATCAGATTGATGTTGCATAATGAAGGTAAAACATAGTATGTCCAGAATACAGGAGGTACCTTAGGGCGTCTCTTAGTACTACCATGTCCTGTGATTAAAGTCAGTGGAAACTACAGCAATACAATTCTGACATGACTACTAATAGCCCTGACCCTTCAGGAGTGAAAGTTTGGGTCACCCCACCAGGCAATGAACCACAACCAGCTGAGGTGCTTGCTTAGGGTAAACAGAATACAGAATGGGTGGTTAAATATGGTACTTCTAAATACCAGTTACAACCACGTCACCGGTTGCAGAAATGAGGACTGTAATTGTTATGAGTATTTCTTTTTCTTGCTTGTATTTGTGTATCAAATATTTTTTGTTTTCTTCACTTATAAAATATAAGATGTAAACGTGGCTAGTGTATTTTTGGTTGTAAACATGATAGTTGTATCAAGGTAGGTGCAAGTATGACTTTGTAATTGCCTTTGTTTAGAGATTTTGTATGGTTTTAGGAGATGTGTACAGGTGCCAAGTTGACAAATGGTGGACTGTGATGGTTAAGGTTATGTGTCAACTTTGCTGGGCCATGATTCTCAGTGGTTTGGCAGTTATGTAATGATGTAGTTTGGCAGTTATGTAATCATGCAATTGGTAGTTATGTAATTATACAGTCATCCTCCATGATGTGATCTGATGTGATCAGCCAATAAGCTGTAAGGGGAGCTTTCTTGGGGGTGTTGCCCACATCCTATATATATGGATGTTCTGGTAAAGCTTGCTTTCTTGCTCTGGATCCTGCATCTGATTTGTCATCATCTGACCTCTGGTTCTTGGGACTGGAGCCAGCTGTGGGCCGTATTGCCTGTTGATCCTGGGATTCATCAGCCTCTGCAGCCTGTGAGCCGGTGGCCTGCTATCTTGTCTGCTGATATTGAGATTCTTTGGCCTTCCTAGCCTGTCAGCCAGTGTCCTGCCACCTTACCTGCAGATCTTGGGTTCATCAGCCTGTGCAGGTATGCAAGACAGGAGAAGCCTCCAGCCTGACACCTGACCCACAGGCTTGGGACTTGCCAGCCTCTGCAACCACTTGAGCCATTTCCTTGAGATAAATCTCTCTCTCTATATATATATGTGTGTGTGTGTGTGTGTACATATAAAGTAAATTCTGACTCATAGTGACCCTATAAGACAGAGTAGAACTGCCCCATGGGGCTTCCAAGGAGCAGCTGGTGGATTTGATCTGCTGACCTTTTGTTTAACAGCGAGTTTTTAACCACTGTGCTGCTGGGGCTCCTCTCTCTCTCTCTTTCAATTTCTATATATAAATATATAAATCAAAACCAAACCCATTGCCATCGGGTCGATTCCAGTTCATAGCAACCCTACAGAACAGAGTAGAGCTGCCCCACATGGTTTCCAAGGAACACCTGGTAGATTCAAACTGCTGACCTTTTTGTTAGCAGCTGTAGCTCTTAACCACTATGCCACCAGGGTTTCCAAGTTAAACCCATTTCTATCAAGTCGATTCTGACTCATAGAGACCCTATAGGACAGAATAGAACTGCCCCATAGAATTTTCACGGAGCAGCTGGTGAGTATGAACGGCCAACCTTTTGGTCAGCAGCCTAAGCTCTTAACCACTGTGCCACAAAGGCATATATATATATATATCACTGGCTTTGCTCCTTTAGAGAACCCAGCCTAAGATAACTGTGTTTTCAAAGGTAGCCTCACTTTTATTTTCCAATTTGCATTGTTTGTTTTTTTGTTTTTAAGGAAGAGAGATTTCAATTAAAATGCTGAAGTGCACTCACACAAATGCATACTTTCTTATCCCAATGAATAGAAAAAGATAGCACATAGAAGAAAATATCTTCATTTCTTGACGGTGCACTGTCCTCTTTTCTTTTAGATTAATGCTGTCTGACGTGAACATTGCAATTCACTGCCTCGTGAAGAAAATTTAAAAAGACAGGCTTTCTGAAAAGCAACCCATAGTTTTTAGAAATATAACTAAAATGAAAAACAACGTGTAACTTGAATCTTCTGGTCAGGCACATGGAAAATGCTTTTTATTTCAGTGTATTTATCTAGGGGCCAAAGGGGGTCACAGCCATGTATTTTGCTATTCATATAATTGTGGTTCTTTCCCTTTCACTTTATTATCTCGTTTCTACAGTATAGTTACCTTTTCCAAACTACTCATCCTGCCACTTCACTCCATGATAACTCTCAAAAGAAATAACTCATCACCCAAACCCTCCTTGTCCTTCTTTCCATTGCCCTTTGCCTCAACCTTTGTGAAATCAGGAGAATGCTGCAAGTCTAACTTATGTGGATTTTTCCATGGTATATGACAAATACATTATCTTTGTGAATAAAATGGACCAAAAGGCAGACTTGATGTTAGGATGGTGAGGTTGATTCACGGCTGCCTGAACAAAAATACACAAAGGGTGCCAAGTAAATGAGCAAATACCGACTTGGAAAGTGATCTCTCTCAGAATGCCATAGGAATCTGTACTAAATCCTGATATTATTTGTGTGTTTAGTAGTGGTCCCACCAGCCTATGAGCACAGCATATGAAAGCAGAGGTTTCATATTGACCATTCACAGTGTCTGGCATAAGTTAGGAACTATAAATTGTTTATTTAAGAATCAGTGACACAGATCAGCATCTTGATAATGTTATTGTTAGCTCCCATTGAGTCAGCCCCAACTTGTGCTGATCCTATGCACAATGGAATGAAACACTGCCTTTTCCTCTGCCATCCCCATGATCAGTTGCTGATCTGATCATTGTGAACCATAGGGTTTTCATAGGCTCATATTTGGAAGTAGATCCCAGACCTTTTTTCCTATTCTGTCTTTGTCTGGAAGCTCCACTGAAACGTGTTCAGCATCATAGCAACACCCAAGCCTCCACTGACAGATGGGTAGTGATTGTACGTAAGTTGCATTGGCTGGGAATGGAACCCGGCTCTCCCCATGGAAGGTGAAAATAAAACCACCAGTGATCAAATTCATAGAATTGTGAACCAAAAATGTAATCTCAACACATCATGGGTGGCCTGAAAAATGAACCAGATCTCTTGAGAACATGGCTACAGTCATACTGCAACTTTTCACATATAACAAAGAGGAAGTGTAGATTAAGAATAGGCTATGTTTTTTTTTGGTTGTTTTAGCACAGAAATAAAAAAAAAAAGACTGAGGTTATTAATTGACAGACAGCTCAAAATATTAAAAGAGGTGCCCCAAAAGCTAATGCAATCTTAGACTTCTTTAAAACAATAATGGCGTCCTAAGCTTGGGAGTTGAATGTAATTTTGCAGGTGAAACATAGAATATGGCTTTGTCTTCATCTGGGCAAACCACCCTATAACATTAGTAACACCTGAGAGTATCACTCTTTTTCAGCACAAAATGACCAGTATTTATAACAGCCAGGAGTTCATTAAAAATAGTAATTCTGTTGAATTATCTAATGGACATTTTCTTTAGGGAGTTAATGGATTGTTTTATGTATTTAAGAAAAAAAATCCTTAAAAAATAGATTTTAAAAATCAGACCAATAGAGAGATTCACATCTGTTATATAGAAATTCACTTAAGTGCTCCCATGCCTAAAGATGTCAGAAAAACTAAGCTTTAATGTACTTGATCCTGTATTTCACTCTTCAACATTGTGTAATTTGGATTCATATAATTAGTGATACTAGTCAAGCCTAGGAAATTTGTCTTACTCTACTACCTATCCTAAGGGTTTAAAAGTGTTTCTAATTAATATGCTAGGGTAGGAGTTGGGAAGATAGAAATAGCTTCATACTCCAATGTTAGCGTGAAAATAGTCTTAAAAATAAGAACATGGGAACTGCGTGCAAGTGAATAAAATATTTATTCTCCAGCTGAACTGTTGTTGTTGTTAGGTGCTGCAGAGTCAGTTCTAACTCACAGCGACCCTGTGTACGACAGAGCAAAACACTACCCAGCGTTGCTTCATCCTCACAATCGTTGTTGTGCTTGAGCTCATTGTTCCAGCCACTTTGTCAATCCATTTCATTGAAGGTCTTCCTTTTTTATGCTGACCCTTTTTTTTTTTTTGATGTCCTTCTTCAGGGACTGGTCCCTCCTGATAACAAGTCCAAAGTACGTGAGACAAGGTCTTGCCATTCTTGCTTCTAAGAAGCGTTCTGGCTGTACTTCTTCCAAGACAGGTTTATTCATTATGAAACAGCTGAACTATTAAAGAGCTATTTATTTCCCAGGAACCATTTTATCAAAAGTGTATAGATTGTTCATTGTTTTAGCCTTTCTAATATTTAACCATTTAATTAGTAGCAGATCTTGTCACATTTGGGGATTACTTGATGTTACTACTAGTTACCACCCAGGAAAAAAAATGCTTGGGAAGCAAATTTCTGTCACACAAATTATCTTTTTCCATTGACCTTAATAATAACGTAGGGAAGGTGTCCCTGAATTTTTTTGCTGCTCCTGCCTCAAGGTGATTATAGCACATGAGGGGTTTAGTTATTCCACTAACTCAGAACATCTGCCACCTGCCTGAAGTCATGGCTCCATTCAGGCATGGGAGGCAGGAAGCCCTGCTCTTTCCACCTTGCTTTAGTTTCAAGTGCTTGCCTTATGCAGGCAACTTCTCATCCCCCACTGCAACAGCCTAGATTTGATGGCACATGCAAGATCAGGCTGTGGGAGATATGAGTAGCAGCTGGTCACATCCTGCTGTTCCTATGGCAAGGAACAGACAACTGGAGAACTCATTTTGTATATGCTCCTGGAAACTGTGTGTCTGCTGGCAGGTTTCTGTTCACGTAAGGTTTTTGGAAGCATATATTGAATTTATTTCCTACTTTTCTCTAGTAGTGAATTTCTAGTTGGTGAATCCCCATGTAATGGGGTACACCTGCACGGATGCATCAAGAAGCTGGGAAGCTGTGTAGTAAAATTAACAGTTGGCACTTGGTGTTAGGACACATTACTGCATTTGCAAATTCATTCAATAAATCTATAGAAAGTTTTATATTTCTCTGTGTTTGTTTATTTGTGTGTGTATATTATACACCCAGCTAAGAAATTAATCACATCTCTTGGTTGCCTTACACCATGACTCAGTGTTTAGGCAATACTGAATTAGCATCCAAGAAGACACTGTTACTGGAAGCTGAGTCTTTCAGCTAAAATACACAATTAAAATCCTGACCACTTTGTACTCACTAATTACACCATGCCACTTTTTCAAGGATATGGACATTAATTAGCTCCAGTGTCCTAATCTAAATCTAAATTAGATAATTACATCATATACCCTGCAGTTTCTGTTGGGAAACCCGTTCTTCACTTCCTGTCTCTAACTGATGGCCAGCTGTTAAATAGCTTCCAAGTTTTCCCCAGAGATGGTTACATATCAGAAATGATTCCTTTATAGAATGCTTTCAAAATGTTCAAGATGAAAGGAGCCATGTAAATGGTATTGCTATTATTGCTTGTTATTATTGTAAGTGACTAATCTTTTCACAGTATCATTGGATTAGTAATTTGGAAGGAAAATGACAGTATTGTAAGACACATCATGGGGACTTTTGTTAGAAGAATTTTTGCTCAAAAATAGTCTACATTATTCTAGTACTTTCCAAGTTCTTACTAAATGCATGTATGTTAGCAAAAAATAATTTTAAACTCATCCTGATTTGAGATTTCATCAAATGTGTGAGAGGAGAGGGAGAGAAAAGTAACTTGAATCCTATTTTTTAAAATAGTTTCTCTTGTGTTTAGGTGAAAATTTACACAGCAATTTAGGTTCCCTTTTAACAATTTTTATACAAATTGTGCCATGCCATTGGTTACAATTTTTACAATGTATCAGCATTCTCATTATTTCCATTCTGTTTGTTCTGTTTCCATTAATCTCACTTTCCTTCTCCTCCTTGCCGTCTTATCTTTGCTTTTGGGTAAATGTTAGTTAGCCTTTTGGTTTCATATAGTTAATTGTTTAAGAAGGGAGCCCATTACTCATGGGTGGCATTGTTTATTTTATAAGCCAATCTATTATTTAGTTGAAAGGTGACCTGCAGAAATAACTTCAATTCCAAGTTCAAAGTGTATCTTAGGGTGATAGACTCGTGATTCCTGTAGTCTCTATTGGTACAGTAGGTCTGGCCTTTTTTAGTAATTTGAGTTTGGTTCTACATTTTTCTCCCACTCTACTTGTGCCTTCTATTGTGTCCCTGGTGAGAATGATCGGTAGTAGTAGTCGGGCACCTTCTAGTTCTTCTGGTCTCAGGTTAGAAGAGGCTGTTGTTCATGTGGGCTATTAGTCCCAAGGACTAGTTTCTTCTTTGAGCCTTTGATTTCCTTCGTTCTCTTTTGTTCCATACAAGTGAAGACCAATAGTTGTATCTTAGATGGCTGCTCACAAGCTTTTAAAACTCCAGATGCTACTTACCAAACTAGGATGTAGAACATTATATTTGTAAACTCTGTTATGCCAATTGACAGAGCTGCCCCCGAGACTATGGTCCTAAGCCTTTAACCCAGTAAACTGATGCCACCTGTTGTTTGGGTATCGCTAGGAAGCCTCCAATACTGCTTCCCATGTGGTTTGTTATATATGTGGATATATATACAGCACTCGCAAACATGTCTATACATATGCCTACAGATACAACTATACATACACGTGCACTTACTTGCATATGCCTTCCTAGACACATATATGCATCCGTATCTACCTATGTAACCACATACCGATTTTTTGGTTGTTTTTACTGTTGGTTCAAAATTGTATATGTGATAGTATTTACCAAAAATTGTCCCTTTTTCTTGTGTACTCTTTGGTATCTTTATTTACCTTGGTCAAGTTGTGCTGACTTCACCCATATTTGGGCTTGCCTTTCCCATCACCAAATGTAACAAGTATCTACTATCTAGAAAGTGATTCCTCTCCTCTCTCCCTCCCATCCCTGGTGACCATCAAAGAACTTTTCTGTCTGTGTGAATATCTATTCTTGACTTTTAACAATAGTGGGACCATATAATATTTTTCTTTTTATGATTGACTTATTTCACCCAGCATAATGTACTCAAGATTCATCCATATTATAAGATGTTTCTCGGACTCCTCATTATTCTTCATAGTTGTGTAGTGTACCATTGTATGTATGTACAATTTATTTATCCATTCATCCATTGGTGGGTGCTTAGGTTGTTTCCATCTTTATGCTATTGTGAATAATGCTGCAATGAACAGAGGTGTGCATATGTCTGTTCAGGTCAGTGCTCGTATATCTTTAGGATATATACCTAGGAGTGGGATTGCTGGATCATAAGGTATTTCTATTTCTACCTTTTTGAGGAAGCTCCATACCATTTTTCATAGTGATTGTACCATTTTACAATCCCAGCAGCAATGTATGAGTTCCAGTCCCCCACAACCTTGCCAGCATTTGTTGTTTTCTATTATCGTTTTTTAATATCATTGTCATTTTTGCAGGGGTGAGATGGTATCTCATTGTAGTTTTGATTTGCATCTCTCTATTGGCTATTGACTACCCACATCTTTTCATGTAATTTGTTGGTAGCCTGAATGTCCTTTTCGGTGAAGTGTCTGTCCATGTGCTCTACCCATTTATTGATTGGATTGTTTGTCTTTTGGTTGTCGAGTTGTTGAAGTTTTTGATATATTTCAGAAATTAAACCCTTATCAGATATGTTGTAGCCAAAGATATTTTCCCAGTCTGTATGTTCTGTTTTTACTCTCTTGGTAAAGTCTTTTGATGAGCATAAGTATTTAATTTTTATGAGGTCCCAGTTATCTAATTTATCTTCTGGAATTCATCTATTTTTAATTTTTTGATGGGCTATTTATGATGAGAATTAGGTCCCCTAGTTTGTACTCTATGTTATCTTTGAGGAAATTTATAGTCTTAGCTTTAACTTTTAGGTCTTTGATCCATTTTGAGTTATTTTTTGTACCTGGTGTAAGATATGGATCCTGATTCATTTTTCTGAATATGGATATCTAGTTTTTCCCAAGGATGGATGGATTTATTTCTGGGTTCTCAGTTCTATTCCATTGGTATGTCTGTCATTGAACCAGTACCCGGCTGTTTTGATTACCATAGCTGTATAGCAAATTTGGGGATCGGGAAGAGAGAGTCCTCCTACTTTGTTCTTCTTCAATATTGCTTAAGCTATTTGGGGGCTCCTTCCTTCCCATAAAAAGTTGGAGGTTAATTTTTCCATTTCACCATTTCATTAAAGAATGTTGCTGGAATTCGGATCGTGATTGCATTAGATCGCTTTTGGTAACACTGGCATTTTCTCAATGTTAAGTCTTCCAATCCATGAGCATGGAGTGTTTTTCCATTTATGTAGCTCTCTTTTCGATTTGTTGCAATCGTGATTTATGATTTTCCTTGTATACATCTTTTACATTCCTATTTAGGTTTATTCCTAGGTATTTTATCCATTTGGGGGCTATTGTAAACGGTATTGCTTTCTTGATTTCTTTTTCAGAGTCCTCCGTGTTAGTGTAGAAGTCAACTGATTTTTTAAAATTTTTATTGTGCTTCAAGTGAAAGTTTACAAATCAAGCCAGTCTCTCACACAAAAACATATATACACTTTGCTACATACTCCCAACTGCTTTCCCCCTCATGAGACTGCTGCTCTCTCCCTCCACTCTCTCTTTTCATGTCCATTCCACCAGAAGCCAACTGATTTTTGTCTGTTGATTTTGTAACCTGCCATTTTGCTGAATCCTACTATAAGCTCCAGTAACTTTCTTGTGGATCCTCAGGAATTTTCTATGTATATAAACATATCAAGGATACTTTTCCTTCCTCCTTTCCAATTTGGGTACACATCATTTCCCTTTCTGGCCTTATTGTTCTAGCTAGTACTTCCAGAACAATATTGAATAAGAGAGGTGATAAAGGGCATCCTTGTCTTGTCCCCATTCTCAAGGAGAATGCTCTCAATCTTTCTCCACTGAGAACAATGTCAGCTGTTAGTTTTGCATATATGCCCTTAATTATATTGAGGGATTGCCCTTCTAATCCTATTTTGCTGAGAGTTTTTATCAAATACCTTTTCTGTGTTGACTGAGATGATCATGTGAATCTTTTCCTTTATTTATGTGGTGAATTACATTGATTGATTTTCTGATGTTGAACATCCTTGCAGCCCTGATATGATGTATTATTTTTTGATATGCTGTTGAATTTCATCGGCTAGAATTTTTGTGTGTATATTCATGAAGGAAATTGGTCTGTGTTTTTCTTTTTCAGTTGTACCTTTGCCTGGCTTTGGTGTCAGTGTTATGCTGGCTTCATGGAATGAATTAGGGAGTATTCTTTCCTTTTCTATATTCTGGAATAATGTAAGTAGAATTGGTGTCAAATCTTCTCTGAATGCTTGGTAAGATTCTCCAGTGAAGCAGTCTGGGCCTGGGCGTTTTGTTTTTGTTTTTGTTTTTGTTTTTGGGGGGGGGGGGCACGGGGTTCGGAGCTTTTTTTTTTCACATCTTGAATTTCTTCTTTTTTTATGAGTCTGTTCAAATTTTCTATCTATATTTGTGTTTAGGTAGGACATGTATTTCTAGAAATTGTTCATTTCTTCTAGGTTTTCATATTTGTTGCAGTATGATTTTTCTTAATATTCTGTTATGATCTGTTTTATTTCAGTAGCTTCTGTTCTAATGTCATCCATCTCATTTCTTATTTTGGTTATTTGCATCTTCTCATTGTTTTCCTTTGTCCATTTGGTCAGCGGTTTGTCAATTTGATTGATCCTCTCAAAGAACCAAATCTAGTCTTTTTGAGTCTTTCTATTGTTTTTCTGTTTTCTATTTCATTTATTTCTGCTCTGGTCTTTATTATACCTTTCTTTTGGTGGTTGTGGCCTTCTTTTGCTGTTCTTTTTCTATTTTTCAACTTGTAGGGTTAAGCTATTATTTTTGGCTGTCTCTTTTTTGTTGTGTGCATTTATTGCTAGTAATTCACCTCTGAGCACTGCTTTTGCTATGTCCCAAAGGTTTTGATATGCTGTGTTTTCATTCGCATTTGATTCTAAGAGTTTTTTTAATTTCATTTTTAAATGTTTCTATGACCCAATAGTTTTTAAGTAAGGTGCTATTCAGTTTCCATGGATTTATTTTTTTCCTTGTCTTTCTGTTATTGATTTCTAGTTTTATAGTTATGATCAGAGAAGATGCTTTGTATTATTTCATTCTTTTTAATTTATTAAGCCTTGCTTTGTGGCCTAAAATATGGTCTATTCTGAAGAATGATACGTGTGTTCTGGAGATGAATGTGGACTGTGCTGCTGTTGAGTAGTGTTCTCCATATGTCTTTGCAGTTGAGTTGGTTGATTGCACTATTTACACTTCTGTATCTCTTTTGAGTTTCTATCTAGTTGTTCTATCCATCATTAAAAGTGGATGGTAAAGTCTCCTATTATTATTGTACAACTATCAATTTCTTTTTTCAATTCTGTTAGAGTTTGTTTTATGTATTTTGGAACTTTGTCATTGGTGCACTTATATTTATTATGTTATTTATTTATTATGTCATACTGTGGTGGCTTGTGTGTTGCTGTGATACTGGAAGCTATGCCACCAATATTTCAAATACCAGCAATGTCACCCATGGTGGACAGGTTTCAACTGAGCTTCCAGACTAAAACAGACTAGGAAGAAGGACCTGGCAGTCTACTTCTGAAAAAAATTAGCTGGTGAAAATCTCATGAATAGTAGTGGCATATTGTCTGATATAGTGCTGAAAGATGAGCCCCTCAGGTTGGAAATCATTCAAAATATGACTGGAGAAGAGCTATCTCTTCAAAGCAGAGTCAATCTTAATGATGTGGATGGAATCAAGCTTTTGGGGCCTTTATTCGCTGATGTGACAGGACTCAGGATGAGAAGAAATAGCTATAAACATCTGTTAATAGTCAAATTGTGGAATGTATGAAATATGAATCTAATAAAAATGGAAAGTCACCAAAAATGAAATGGAACCCATAAAGACCAATATCTTAGGCATTAGTGAGCTGAAATGGACTGATATCGCCATTTTGAATGGAATAATCATACGATATACTATGCTGGGTGTTGTGGATTGAATTATGCCTCCAAAAAATATGTGACAACTTGGCTAGGCCATGATTCTCAGCATTCTGTGATTGTCCATCATTTTGTCATCTAATGTGATTTTCCTATGTGTTGTAAATCCTATCACTATGATGTTAATAAGACGGGATTAGTAGCAGTTATGCTAATGAGGCAGGACTCAATCTACAAGATTAAGTTGTGTCTAAAGTCAATCTCTTTTGAGATACAAAAGAGAGAATTGAGCAGAGAGACATGGGGATCTCATACTACTGAGAAGGTAATGCCAGGAGCAGAGTGCGTCCTTTGGACCTGGGATCCCTACACTGAGAAGCTTCTAGACCAGGGGAATGTTGATGACAAGGATTTTCCTCCAGAGCTGACAGACGGAGAAAGCTTTCTCCTGAAGCTCTTGCCCTGTATGCAGACTTCTAGCCTAATAGACTGTGAGAGAATAAACGTCTGTTTATTAAAGCAATCCACTTGTATTTCTCTTATAACCATACTAGATGACTAAGACACTGTGAATAGCAAATTGAACAGGAATGGCATGCATTCATTGTCAAAAAGAACATTTCAAGATCTCTTCTGAAGTACAATGCTGTCCAGAAAAACCCATTGCAGTCAATTTGATTCTGACCCATACTGACCCTATAAGACAGAGTAGAACTGCCCCACAGGGTTTCCAAAGAATGGCTGGTGGATTCAAAATGCCAACTTTCTGGTTATCAGCCAAAGTTCTTGATGACTGTGACACCAGGGCTCCACAATGCTGTCAGTGATAATATCCATATGCCTACAAGGAAGACCAATTAATACCAACCACTAACACCAAAGAAGAGAGTATAGATGATTTTTACCAACTTCTGCAGTCTGAAATTGATCAAACATGCAATCAAGATGTATTGGTAATTACTGGTGATATGGATGCAAAACTTGGAAAGAAAGAAGGAACAGTAGTTGGAAAATATGGCCTTGGTGATAGAAATAACACTAGAGATCTTATGATAGCATTTTGCAAGTCCAAAGACTTCATTGCAAATACCTTTTTTCACCAACATAAACAGTGACTATATGAGTGGCTCTCACCAGATGGAATACACAGGAATCAAACTGACTACATCTGTGGAAAGAGAAGATGGAAAAGTTCAATACCATCAACTGGAACAAGGTCAGGGGTTCCCCATGGAAAAGACCATCAGTTGCTCATATGCAAATTCAAGTTGAAGCTGAAGAAAATTAGAATAAGTCCATGACAGCCAAAGTATGACCTTGAGTATACTTCACCTGAATGCAGAGACTACCTCAAGAATAGATTTCACACATTAAACACTAATGACTGAAGACCAGAGGAGTTGTTGAATGACACCAAGGACATCGTACATGAAGAAAGCAAGAGGTAATTAAAAAGAAAGAAAAGACCAAAATGGATATCAGAGGAGACTCTCAAACTTGCTCTTGGACATAGAGTAACTAAAGGCAATGAAGAAATGATGAAGTAGAACAGCTAGATGGAAGATTTCAAAAGGTGGCTTGAGAAGACAAAGTAAATTATTATGATGAAATATGCAAAGACCTTGATTAGAAAACCAAAATGGGAGAACACACTCAGCATTTCTCAGGCTGAAAGAACTGAAGAAAAAATTCGACCTCGAGTTGCAATATTGAAGTAGAGTCTTTCTACTTCAATATTAAATACCAAAAGACGCAGGAAACATCAAAATAAGATGGAAGGAATAAATAGAGTCACTGCACTGAAAAGAACTGGTTGACTTTCAACTATTTCAGGAGGTAGCTTATGGTCAAGAGCCAATGGCATTGAAGTAAGAAGTCCAAGCTGCACTGAAGGCATTGGCGAAAACCAAGGTGTCAGGAATTGACGGATTACCAATTGATATGTTTCAACAAATGGATGCAGTGCTGGAAGCACTCACTCATCTATGACAAAAAATTTGGAAGACAGCTACCTGGCCAACTGACAAGAAGAAATCCATATTTGTGCTCCTTTCAAAGAAAGGTAATCTACAGAAGGCGGAAATTATTGAACCATATCATTAATATCACACGCAAGTAAAATTTTGCTAAAAAAAAAAAAAAATTTTGCTAAAGATCATTCAAAAGCAGTTGCAGCAGTACATTGACAGAGAGCTACCAGAAATTCAAGCCAGATTCAGAAGAAGGCATGTAATGAGGGGTATCATTGCTGATATCAGATTAATCTTGGCTGAAAGCAGAAAATACCAGAAGGACATTTACCTGTCTTTTATTGACTATGCAAAGGCATTCAACCGTGTGGTTCATAACAAATTATGGGTAATGTTGTGAAGAATGAAATTCCACAACACTTAATTGTGCTCAAGCGGAACCTGTACATAGACCAAGAGGCAGTTGTTCGAGCAGAACAAGGGGACATTTTGTGGTTTAAATTCAGGTGTGTCAGGGCTGTATCTTTTCACTATGGTTTTTCAATCTGTATGCTGAGCAAATAATCCAAGAAGCTGGACTACATGAAGAAGAATGAGGCATCAGGATTGGAGAAAGACTCATTAACCCTCAA
The DNA here is from genome assembly GCF_030014295.1 of Loxodonta africana. Lineage (NCBI taxonomy): Eukaryota > Metazoa > Chordata > Mammalia > Proboscidea > Elephantidae > Loxodonta > Loxodonta africana. The sequence continues at coordinate 118,138,681 of NC_087369.1, read as the reverse complement.
TATGCAGAAGACACAACCTTGCTTGCTGAAAGTGAAGAGGACTTGAAGCACTTACTGATGAACATCAAAAACCACAGCCTTCAGTATGGATTGCACCTCAACATAAAGAAAACAAAAATCCTCAAAACTGGACCAATTAGCAACATCATGATAACTGCAGAAAAGACTGAAGTTGTCAAGAATTTCATTTTACTTGGACCCACAATCAATGCACATGGAAACAGCAATCAACAAATCAAATGACACATTGCTTTGAGCAAATCTGCTTCAAAAGGCCTCTTTAAAGTTTTAAAAAGCATAGATGTCGCTTTATGGACTAAGGTGCACCTGACCTAAGCCGTGGTGTTTTCAATCACCTCATACACATGTGAAAGCTGGACAATGAATAAAGAAGACTGAAGAATTGATGACTTTGAATTATGGTGTTGGCAAAGAATATGGAGCATACCATGGACTGCAGCAATGGGCTCAAGCAGGACAACAATTGTGAGGATGGCAGAGGACCAGGTAGTATTTCATTCTGTTGTACATGTGGTCACTATGAGTCGGAATTGTCCTGACTCCACCTAACAACAATAATGCATTTATTATGGTTATGTCCTCTTGGTGGAGTGAACCTTTAATCATTCTATAATGCCCTTCTTTTTGTCTTATAAGGGATTTTGACTTAAAGTCCATTTTATCAAAGATTATTATTGCCGCTCCTGCTTTCTTTTGTTTACTGTTTGCTTGATACATATATATATATATTTCCATCCTTAGATTTTTAACCTATTCTTTCTTTGTGTCTAAGGTTTGTCTCTGAAAGGCAACGTATTGATGGGTCATGGTTTTTTATCCATTCTGCCACTCTCAGTCTCTTGACTGGTGCATTTAAACCATTTACATGCAGTGTGGTTTTCTATAGGTTTGAATTTACTCCTGCCATTTGTTATGTTTTGTGTGTGTGTGTGGTGTTAATGGTTTCTTTGTTCCACTTAATATTTTGTGCTGAGTTCTTTTTGTTTATGGATTTTCTTTTTGTATCCTTTGTTGTTGTTGTCTTTTGTTTTCTGAGTCTTTTCTATTTCAGTAAGTATAATTATTAATTTTCCTTGGGGTTACTCTAAAATTTATCTTTGTAGTCCTAAGTTTAAAACATTCTGTTAGTAATTATAAGCCCAAGAGACAGAAAGGGCCATGTAAACCAGAGACTACATCAGCCTGAAACCAGAAGAACTAGATGGTGCCTGGTTACAACTGATGACTGCCCTGACAGGGAACACAACAGAGAACCCCTGAGGGAGCAGGAGAGCAGAGGAACGCAGACCCCAAATTCTCATAAAAAGACCAGACTTAATGGTCTGCCTGAGACTAGAAGAACCCCAGTGGTCATGGTCCCCAGACCTTCTGTTAGCCCAAGACAGAAACCATTCCCAAAGCCAATTCTTCAGACAGGGATTGGACTGGGCTATGGGATAGAAAATGATACTGGTGAAGAGTGAGCTTCCTGGATCAAGTAGACGCATGAGACTATGAGGGCAGCTCCTGTCTGGAGGAGAGATGAGAGGGCAGAGGGTGTCAGAAGCTGGCCTAATGGACACGAAAATAGAGAGTGGAGGGAAGGAGAGTGCTGTCTCATTGAGAGAGCAATGAGGAGTATATAACAAGGCATATATAAATTTTTGTATGAGAGACTGACTTGATTTGTAAACTTTTGCTTAAGGCACAATAAAAATTACAAAAAAAAGAAAGACAAAAAAATTATTTAAAAAATTGTTATATCTTGCTATTGTCTTGATTTCCTCTCCAAGTGGAAGTTGTATAACTACACCATTTATTCTCCCTTTTTGTTTTGAAGTGGTCTTTGTTTATGGATTGACATCTCTGGTTCCCTGGTTTCAGTTTTGCAGCTTTATTTTAATTTTGGAAATTCTTTATCTGGGTTGGTATCTGTGATGCTGCTGTGTCCTTAACCTCAGGTTGTTGTCTGATATCATTGGTTCTCTGTCTGAAGTACTGCCTTTAATATTTCTGTAAGGTTTGTCTGGTTTTTATAAATACCCTTAATTTCTGTTTCTCTGGGAATGTCCTAGTTTCACCATCATATTTGAAATACAGCTTTGCTGGATACATGATTCTCGATTGGTATTCTTTTCTTTAAGGTTTTATGTATGTCATCCCATTGCCTTCATGACTGCATGGTTTCTGCCAAGAAATCAGCACTTAGTCTTATTGGTGCCCCTTTGTAGGTGATATTTTGTTATTCACAAGCTGCTCTCAGAATTCTTTCTTTGTCTTTGTTTTTGGAAAGCTTCACTATGGCGTGTCTTCGAAACTTTCTTTTGAGTTCCATCCTGTATGGGATTCATTAAACTTCTTGGATAGAAACCTTTTTGTCTTTCATTATATTAGGGAAATTTTCTGCCAACACGTTTTCAAAAATTATTCCTCTCGATACTGTCTCACGTAACTTAGAATTTGTTCATTTTTCTGCATTCTTTCTGATTGTTCCTCAAACAAAGCAGTATCAAGGGATTAGTCCTCTATTTTATTGATTCTTCCTTCATGGATTCAGTTCTCCTTCTATGTCCTTTCTTGCATTCTCTATGTCTGATTTTTTATTTTTAATCTTCTGGATTTCTAGTTGTTGTTTTTGTATGGTTTCCACTTGTCTATTTATTTTGTCATTTTGTTCTTGTATTGATTGTTTTCTCGAGTCCTTCTAGGGTTTTTTCCTGTGTTTTCCTTGATCTCTTTAAGGATCCTGTATATAAGTCTTTTGAATTCCTTATAAGGTACTTCTATTACTGTTTCTTTCTCGGGAAGGTTTTCTGCCCCTTTATTTAGCTCATTTTGTTGTGCCATTTTATCCGATTTATTCATATGATTTTTATTGCCTGCTGTCTCTAAGGCATTAAGGTGTTAATTTATATGTATATTATATATATATATAAACATATGTTAGTTTTGTGCTTATTTTTGTTTTGTTTTGATGTGTTCAGAACTTTGTTTCTTCTCTTTTCCTTTAGAATGCCTTTCCTCCTTTGTATTATTTCAATTGTTGTTTTGTGGTGCTGGTCTATGTGTGACTTAGGTGTTGTCTGTTGGCTGGGCATGATTTCTTGTTACTAGCGGATATGGTGAGTCCTCTGTGGTTAGGCTCATATGTCTTCCTTACAAGATTGAGTGGAGGTGGGAGAGGCGGTTCTTTCCCTGATATTGAGTGACAAGTATTGAGTGGTCAGGGTCCCTCCACAGCCCTTGTGGGACCATGGGGTCCTTCCAGGTTGGTGCTAGTGGTTATTGTGTTCTCTGGAGGTCAGGGCAGGATATGAGGGAGTGCTACCCAAATGAACAGGGTAGGTCTGCTCTGTGTGCACAAATAGGCATCTCAGTAGGTGGTGGGGTATCAAGGGAGTTCAGTGCAAGTGCAGATGGCCTGCAAGAGCTGTGTTGGTGTGGAACATGTGACATTGCATTGGGGTAGATGTTGGATGAGTGCACTAGGCTCTCCTGTTTGTTGTTTGGCAAAGGCGCAGATGGTGCCTGTCAACATGTGACTGGCGATGCTGATGAGGTGATATATATGTCCATCTGGTCACTGGGGCATGGGTTTTGGAAGCATACTCACCAGTTGCTGGGTTAAGTGCAGTGTGTGTGTACCACCGGTTGCCAGGTGGGTGGGGTGAGGTTGCATGGGTCGATAGTTACAGGATGGGTGGCATGGGAACTTGAAACACTGGTCTCTGGGTTGATGGGAGCAGGGGGAGGGGTCTTGTTCTTCCAGTCATCAGTCTGGTGGTGGGAATGCACACTGCCAATCTCCAGGCAGGCAGGGCAGCACAGAAATGGGTGGAGCATGCACGAACCTCAGGTTGCAAATCTGATGGTGCAAGAGTGCATGTCTCAGATCGCCTGGTAAGGGGGGAGGTGGGGCACATCCCGGGTTACTGAGAGGTTATGGAGAGAAGAAGGGGGAAGCATGTTCTTCCAGTCTCTGCTGTGGATCCTAGAGCATTCCCCATGGAGTGCATCTGGCTATCAGAACCTGGCCCCAACCAAATACAAGGTGGGGGGGCAGTCCAGAGTGTCATCAGGTGGGTGATCTCTAGCAGCCACTCCAAGTTTTCTCCACTGCATCAGCACCACCCTCCCAAATGATCAGAGACCACTGCTGATGAGTAGTGCTGTCCCTATTTTCTGGCTCCCTTCCTGCTCTGTGGTCTCCTGGATCCCTAGAGTTCTCATCCACCTTCCTGCACTTTCTTTCCTTAGAGCCAGTGTGTGTTCTTCTCACTTGGATTTGCTCTGGGTTTGTCTACACAGTATCTGTGTCTCCTAATGTGGATTCTTGAAGTTGCCTTCCTGTGCTCCTCACCTGGAAATGTTGCTTGCTTTGTCTCAAGATGGCCATGCTGCACCGGGCCAGCTGGCAAGGCAACTGCAATCCATAAGGCTCTCTGTTCTCTGTTTTCAGTCAGTTTCTCCTTCCCTTTGGTGTTCAATTTAATTCTTTATCCTTTCATTTGCTATTCTGGGTTCCCTGATTGTCATCTGACTCTGTTTCACTTGGTTTCTCAGTTCTTTGCTGTAGGGAGACGGCACGGTGTGTGTAACTAAGCCACCATCTTGGACTGTCTCTCCCTGAATCTTAATTTGAAGAACAGTGGGAATAATGTTAAAAATCTTGAGTAGTCTAATGGGTGAAATATTCACTAGTGATGAAAGAAAAAGGTAATGTGGGAATTCTTGTGAGCTATCCATGTTTCCTCTCTCATGAAAATAAACCCATTCAGCAGATGTCTGTTATTAAATATTCTGAGTGAATTCCATCTCTCTGAAAGTCCAAGTGCAAAAAGTCACATTTAATTGGAGACCGAATTTTAAAATCACTCAAGGACACTGCCCTACTATAATTCTACTTTTAGTGATCATAAAACACATTACAAAGATTGAGAATATATGTTTCATGCATTTATATATTTTCCAAGGAGGAAGGACCTATAGATGCCTGTAAATACGATATGTGTGATTCATTTTGTAGGTAGAAATTATGCTGCTTATTACTGATATTTTGATAGTTGTTGAGACAACTCCTAGTAAGAAAATTACACATTAATAGAATCCATGTTAACTATTTTAAGTCACATTTTCACAGCTAAGCACACAAGATCTTGAAAGGGCAGGCATTTGAGAGGTGGTCAAATAAAGTCATCCATCCTAAGAATATAGTAGTCTGACACAGCACTGTGGGATAGGTTTTGCATAAATATAGTTGCTCTCTCTGACTCATTCTTTTAAGATTACCACTATAACCATAAATACCCTGGTATCTCTTAATAATAACTCTTTGTAAATTTAAAATCCATTTAAAATTACTCTTACAGAATGGAAATAATGAGAATGCTGACATATTGTAAAAATTTTAACCAATGGCACCAATGGCATTTGTATAAAAATTGTTAAGGGGAACCTAATTTGCTGTATAAACTTTCACCTAAAACACAATAAAATATGATTAAAGAAATAATAAAAATATGCTTATAATCAATGCCATTGAACTGCACATGTGAAGATTGTTGAAATGTTACATATATATTTGAAAAAAAATGTATTTGATAAAAAGTATACTTTGCATGGAATGAGCACATTCATGCTCCTTTAGGAAAGAGACTATGCCTTAGTCATCTTTATAACCACTGCTCCTAGCAGAGTATATTGCAGGAGCTCAATTAAAAACTTACTGGATGACAAACTTCATGATCTTTTTTTTAAATTTTTTTCAGTCTTTACCATTTCTTGAACTATAACAACTTACATTATTAACATTATAATTTTATTTCTTTTAATTCATCTTAAAAGTGTTTCCTTATTGTTTCAAAACCTATCATTCTGCAATTTTGTGGATACATTGTGGTCATCCAAGTTATTTATTTATTCAACAAACATTTACCTAGCCCCTCAGGAGTTCCTGGTTGGTGCAAGTGGTTAAAAAACTCAGCTGCTATCTGAAAGGTTGGAAGTTTGAGTCCACCAGAAGGTATCTTGGAAGAAAGGCCTGGAAATCTTCTGAAAGATTACAGCCATTGAAAACCTTATAGAGCATAGTTTAACACTTATACACATGGAGTCCCATGAGTCAGAATCAACTCCATGGCAACTGGTTTTGGTTTTCATATATACAAGGAACTGTGGGGGATACATATATGAAAAATCCACATCCATTCTAGTGGAGGAAGATAAGGCAGTAGAAAGTCATTAGTGCCCTAATTGAAATACAGAAAAGTGCCATGTGACCCCCAAGGAGAGAAAAATGACACTGAGTGGGAGATTAACTAATAGAGAACTATCCAGCTTACAATTCCAAAGTCGAACATTGTTTTGTCTAGTAGGAAGCCCTTTAAAATCTTGTACCAATGGCATGGATTGGTTTGTCATCTTCTAACCCTTTTGTGAAACTATATCCTGTTCACAAGTTGTTTATTACCTTTTTTAGGTAACACTTGGACTCCTCAGAGAGACTATTTAATTCATGGTTACTGTGCAGTCTGATGCCAAGTGCTGATGTGTTAAGTGCTCTTAGGACAGATTTGCTACCCCCAAGGATTTCCATAAAACACTTTGTGCGATCCACATCACTTATAAAATCATTTTATAATTCCTCAGGTAATCTAGAAAAGACCTTATGTATGTATTGTACACAGTTACTAGTCAAGCCAATAGATAAATTCCTAATCAAACTTGCTTTTCAGAAGAGACTGTCTTTCACATCGCCTTAATTTTATTTTAAAATAAGTTGTGGAGGGACAGGTCAAGCATGTGTAAGTCACTGGTCAACCTGCTACTTCTAAGCTAATAGGAACTGTCTCCTACGTTTCCATTTATTGTAAATTATTATGATCCATTTATTATAAATTATTATGATAAGAAAAGGGCAATCTGATAAAAATAAATCAAACCTAACTGTAACTGAATGACAAAACACCATAGTCCATTTTTTCTTCCTGAAATCCATTAACCTCTCTTTCATATGAAACCTCTCACGAAATTTATTTTGATCTGAATACACAGTTCTTTTATTATCAGTTACGGCACCACATACTGTATTAAATGTACTTTGCACACACGGAGAAGTTAGACGGTTCAGAAATTAAATAGCTATCTAGTCTTGTTATGATATAGTACCTCTCTGGAAAATAAAGAGGTCATTGATGGCAGTAATCTGAGATTCAAGAAGATAGTTCTCTAAAATGGTGAATAAAGACTTAGGTTCTCATTCATGAAAGAGAAAGTATCTCATTTCAAAGATGATTGAAAGGAAATTACCAGGCCTCACAAGATAAACATTAAATTCACTATCCTTTCCCTCCTGTTCTCACTTAATGCATATTAAACCAATTAATCCTCTGTTACTATAAAAAAAGAAAAAGGTTAATTGATTGATGAGAAAATATGTTCCCTACAGGTGTCCATTAGTTTCTTTTCATAATAACACAAGTGATAATATATTCTTCACTTCAAATTCCAGGGCAGAATTCTTAATACTCTAGTGTTAATGCCTGCAGTATAATTGTTCAGAAGCTATTATTACTTATACTTAGCTATGCTGAGTTGGCCATCTGATGAGAAAGTATATCTGTGGAATACCACAGCAGTCATTCAGTATATGCTGGTGATGAAACAGGGAAGTACTAATATAGGGACCCTAAAAGGAGCATCTGATCCGATATAGTGTAGGAAGTAATGACAACAAGAACTGCAACAATGACATCAAAAAGGAGATTCTTGCACCTGAATTTAGTTTTGCATGATGCTGAAACAATGGGTTGAGAAATAAGGACTTCAGTTAATCAATTGTTTGCTCACTCTATATGATTACAGATAATCAATTCAACAATTTTCCAAACACCTATTTAACTTGTCTTGTGAAATAACTTCATTTGGCAGGATTTGGACAGAGTTTGAATCACAATATGAAAAATTGGGGGACGGATAGACTCCCCAGAAATAAAGTGAAGATATGTTTTAATACCAAGTATGGACAAATAATTCTATCAACAGCCTATGGCATTTATTGAAACAAATAATTTGCATTCTCAATTTTAATTGAGATCACCATCGTGGTGTTTACCTCCTTTGCAAATTACAATTCTAATCCATGGAAAAATTTTTTTTGATAAGGCATGAAGAATTGAGTTTGCATAGAGACAGAAAATTTTATAGGATTTCAGAACAGGTATATTTTGTTGCAAATGAATATATACAGAAAAGGTTGGAAATTATACTTTCAGATTATTTAGGGAAAGTTAGGTCAATATAGTCTTTCCAACCATAAAAGACCTAATGATATATGATTTGAATATACTTTTGGTACCTCTCCCACTTCCAATTATTAGAGAAGTATGACTTCCAATGTGGATGATAAAAGTTCCCTGAAAATAAATGGTCAAAATAGCTCCTAAAATATGTTAGGAAAAAATTTGTAAGACAGAAAATTAGCAATATTTTACTGTTTTTAATAAGTACTGCTATTTAATAGGGTGGCCAGTTGAAAACTCCTCAACTCTCTTCATCTGAACACTAACTCATCCAAATAAACATACACATGCTGTCATGGATTGAACTGCGTCCCCCAAGAATATATGTTGACTTGGTTAGAACATGACGCCCAGTATTGTGTTGTTGTCCTCCATTTTGTGATTGATTTAATTTTTCCTATGTGTTATAGATCCTAATCTCTGTCTGTGGTTAATTAGGCAAGATTAGATTATGTTAAAGAGGATTAGAGTGGGATGTACCACCCTTACTCAGGTCACATCCCTGATCCAATGTAAAGGGAGTTTCTCTGGAGTGTGGCCTGTATCACCTTTTATCTTGAAAGAGATAAAAGGAAAAGGATGTGAGTAGAGAGTGGGGGACATCATATTACCAAGAAAGCAGCACTGGGTGCAGAGCATGTCCTTTGGACCTGAGGTTCCTGCCCAGAGAAGCTCCTAGAACACAGGAAGATTGATGACAAGGACCTTCCTCCAGCTTTGACAGACAGAAAAAGTCTTCCCCTGAAGCTGGTGCCCTGACTTTGGACTTCTAGCCTATTAGACTGTGAGAGAATAAATTCTCTTTTTTAAAACCATCCACTTCTGGTATTTCTATTATAGCACCACTAGATGACTAAGACACATGCACAGGCACACATGTACATGATGTGCGTGTGTGCGTGCATGTGTGCGTGCATGTATGTGCACATACATACATACACACCCTACTATATAATCTTCAACCATATAACTGCACCAAGAATAACATTACTAGTCTGGAGAAATACTTCTAATTATTCTACATAGCATATAGACAGCAACCCCTACCATAACCCTAGGGGCAATGTAATTGTTCTGGAACTAAAAACACAGACTTGATCATATGATAACAATACCAAGAGATCCAAGAGAAAAATACTACAAAAAGTCAGGAGATAGGAAGACTAGCTTTATTTGCAAAGGTCTACAGAACTAACTAGTCAGGACACATTTATTTGCAACTGAGAATAATTCAAATCAAACTAGGTTAAATCAAAACTGAGAATTTGCTAATATATCTTAAAATACACTGGAGTAGCTAAAAAATAGATGTATATTACATGACCTCATGTATATAAAAAGACAAGAAAAGGCAAATGTACAGAGAACAAAGTTTATTAGTGGTTAACAGTGGCAGGAGGGAGGAGAAGAGGAGGGGTTAATGGTGATAGAAATATTGCAGTGATTACATAAGGTTGCACAGCTGATTATTGTAATTACTTTCAATAAATTGTACACATGTAAAAGGTTGGATTTGCAAAAGTTGTGTGACAGATATTTTCCAACAATGACAAAAAAGGATCTTTGATCCATTATGAATTTTGTGTGTGGTGTGAAGTATGAGTCCTGTTTCATTTTTTTGTAGATGGACATCCAGTTTTTCTAGCACTATTTGTTAAAAAGATTTTTTCCTCCATATGATGGACTTTGGGCCTTTATCAAAGATCAAGTGACCATAGGTGGATGGATTTACATCTGAGTTCTCAATTCTGTTCCATTGGTCAATGTGTCTGTCATACCAGTACCAGGCGTATTAACTACTGCAGCTGGATAGTAGTTTCTGAGGTCAAGTAGTGTGAGGCCTCCTACTTTATTCTTCTTCTTCAATAATGCTTTTCTTATCCAGGGACTCTTCTCTTTCCATATAAAGTTAATGATTAGTTTTCCATCTCTTTAAATAATGCTGTTGGTATTTGGATCAGGATTGCATTGTATCTGTAGATTGCTTTGAGTAGAATTGTCATTTTCACAATGTTGAGTCTATCTATCCATAAACATGATATGTTTTTCCATTTATGTTGGTCTCTTTTGGTTTCTTGCAGTAGTGATTTATATTTTTCTTTCCTAAATATAAAACTAAAAACTATAAAGATCGTAGAAGAAAAAATAAGGTTGATGCTAGAGGCCCTAATACATGGCATTAACAGGATACAAACCATAACTTGCAATACAAAAACACTAGAAGACAAGCTAGACTATTGGAATCTTCTAAGAATTAAATACTTATGTTCATCAAAAGACTTCACCAAAAGAGTAAAAAGAGAACCTACAGACTGGGAAAAAAAATTTAGCTTTGATAAATCTGACAAAGGTCTACTCTCTAAAATGTACAGGAAAATACACCTCTACAACAAAAAGACTAATAATCCAATTAAAAAATGGGCAAAGGGATGGAGCAGCAGCCAAGATGGCAGAGTAGTGAGATGCTTCCGGTGGTCCCTCTTACAACAAAGACCCAAAAACAAGTGTATCAGTTATATATATCACAACCTAGGAGCCCTGAACACCAAAGACAAAGTTAAGAAATCAGACTGAGTGGCAGGGGAGGGAGAGATGGTTCAGAAGCAGCAAGGAGTTGGCAGACCTGACCCAGTAGGAACCGCCGCCCCTCAGCTCTGATCCCCTGGCACGACTGCAGAGGGGCTGGCGGTAGCCTTCAGGACGTGGCTACTTCAGCAAAAGAGGGCAAGCAAGTGGCAAAGGCCTGATCCCCTGGTGCAGCCATGGTGGGGCTGGCAGTAGTGTTCAGGATGCAGTTACCTTAGCCACAGAGAGCCAGCAGCACAGAGTCTACTCAGGCCTCCAGAATCAGTGAAGAACAGCACTCTCAGCATAAAGTAAGTGCTTGGGTCTAATTTACCACACAGATCTAGCAGTTCCCTTTTCGAAACAACTCTCTCCCATTTATCTGATCCCTCCTCCCTCTGCTGTAGGCTCTGAGCCAGCTTCAGTGACAGTTGATTTCCCTGGGCTGGAGATAGGTCCTGCTGTGCACCCAGAGGCATTCACCTGGCCTTGGAGAAGGAACAAATTACCAAATGGGGAAAAAAATAATCTGCTGGCTTCTCTAAGCTGGGAACTTAGGGCAGAAGCAGCTCCTGTCCAGGCACAAGCAGTCCACAGACTTTGAATGCCTTTCACTACTGAATAGACCCATATGGCCCTATTTCAGTACCTAGGCCCTTGTTGTCACAGTGCAAGGGTGTATGTACCTGAAGTCTGACTTTAACTGTTTCAGCTGTGTGCTGGAGAAGAGGGATTTTGATGTTTGACACCACTCTGCCTATTAAGCAGGGTCCTTACCTACCCACATAAGCTTCCTGAGGACTGGTGACTCCACCCATGTCACCTAGCCATTGACCACAGGGGTCCAAGGATAAGTGGTGCTCCCAGTCCTTACAGTTAAAAGCATTGAGTGCCAACAGTACAACTCCAGAGCTCACCTGCCTGTGCACACCAGAGAACAGGGATGCACCTTCTTCACAGGCATTCAGAGAATGGTTGTTAGCCTCCCGCCTTGTTCAGAAACCTGTGCATTCACCAATCACCACTGCTCCTCTAAGACAGTAGGTGGGAGCCTGCACCACACACTTGGTGAAGAACTACCTGAAAACCTGAGGTGAATCCATATAAGAAAAGTGAATGGATTCCTAGGCTCATATACCTGGCAACGGCTCTAGCCATCTGGTGACAGGGCATTGGAGTTTAAAAGGCTCCAATAATCAAGCTCACTCAAGCAGCCTCTTTGGATATATCAAAACAAAACAAAGCAAGAAGCTAGGACACAGTAAGGAAACAAAATAAATTAATACAATAACTTATACATGGCTTGAAGAAAACAGTAAATATCGAATCACGTAAAGAAGCAGACCATGATCGCTTCAACAAGCTCCCAAAACAAAGAATCAAGGAATCTTCCAGATGAAGATATATCCTGGAATTATCAGATGTAGAATACAAAACATTAATACACAGAACTCTTCAAGAGATCAAGGAGATGAGACAAAATGCAGAACAAACCAAAGAACACACAGATAAAGCAGTCAAGGAAATGAAGAAGTTTATTCAAGAACATGTTGAAAAATTTAATAGGCTGAAAGAATCCATAGAGAGAAGGCAACCAGAAATTCAGAAGGTTAACAATGAAATTTCAGAATTAGACAACCCAATAGAAAGTCAGAGAAGCAGAATTGAGGATGTGGAAGTCAGAATTGGTGAGACTGAATATAAAACACTTGGCACTAATATATTAAAAGGAAAATCAGATAAAAGGATTTTAAAACATGAAGAAATCGTAAGAATCATGTGGGACTCAATCAAGAGAAATAACCTATGAGTGACTGGAGTATCAGGACAGGGAGGGAGAATAGAAAATACAGAAAGAATTGTTGAAGATTTGGCAGAAAACTTCCCTGATATCATGAAAGATGACAGCATATCTATCCAAGGTGCTCACTGAACTCCACATAAGGTAGACTTTAAAAGAAAGTCACCAAGACATATTATAATCAAACTTGCCAAAACCAAAGATAAAGAGAGAATTTTAAGAGTGGCTAGGGATAAACAAAAAGTCACCTACAAAGGAGAGTCAATAAGAATAAGCTTGGACTGCTCAGCAGAAACCATGCAGGCAAGAAGGCAATAGTATGACCTGTATAAAGCCTTGAAGGAAAAAAATTGCCAGCCAAGAATCATATATCCAGCAAAACTGTCTCTCAAGTACGAAGGTGAAATTAGGACATTTCCAGATAAACAGAAGTTTAGGGAATTTGCTAAAACCAAACCAAAAGACTACTAGACACACCAAAGGGAGTCCTCAGGATAGAAAATCAATAACATCACGTAATAACCCAAGACTAGAGCACAGGACAGAGAAACCAGATATCAACCCAGATAGGGGAATCACAAAAATAAATCAAGAAAAAAATGCTCAAAACAGGGAAACAGAGATGTCATTATGTAAAGATGACAACATTAAATCAAGAAAGAGGGACTAAAAAATGTAGTCACAGGTCTTTCATATGGAGAGAAAGTAAAGGCGATATAGAAAGAAAAAAGTTTGGTTTAAATTAGGAAAATAGGGGTAAACAATAAGGTAACCACAAAGGAGACTAAAAAAATCCTACACGTCAAAACAAAATACAAGAAAACCATAAAGACTCAGTAAAAACAAAATTGACAATGAAAAGAGGAAAAAACATTTTATAAAGGAAAACTACTCAGCACAAAAAATTAAGTGGAAAATAGAAACTGTCAACAACACACAAAAAAGACATCAAAATGACAGCACTAAACTCATACCTATCCATAATTATGCTAAATGTAAATGTATTAAATTCACCAATAAAGAGACACAAAGTTGCAGAATGGATTTAAAAAAAGATCCATCTATATTCTGCCTGTAAGAGACACATGTTAGACTTAAAGACACAAATAAACTAAAACTCAAAGAATGGGAAAGAACATATATAGCAAATACCAATCAAAAAACAGCAGGAGGGGCAATATTAATTTCTGAAAAAAATAGACTTTAAAGTTAAGCCCACCACAAAGTATAAGGAAGAACACTATATTAAAGGGGCAATATACCGGGAAGATATAACCACATTAAATATTTATGCACCCAATGACAGGGCTTCAAGATACATAAAACAAAATCTAACAGCATTGAAAAGTGAGATAAGACAGCTCCACAATAGTAGTAAGGGAGTTCAACATACCACTTTAGGTGAAGGACAGAACATACAGAAAAAAGCTCAATAAAGAAAGACATGGAAGATCTAAATGCCACACTCAGCCATCCTGACCTCGTACATGTATACAGAACACTCCACCCAACAGCAGCCAAGTATACTTTCTTTACCAACAAACCGCGAACATTCTCTAGAAAAGGCCGCATATTAAGTCATAAAGCAAGCCTTAACAGAATCCAAAACATCGAAATATTACAGAGCATCTTCTCTGACCACAAAGCCATAAAAGTAGAAATAAATAACAGAAAAAGCAGGGGAAAGAAATCAAACACATTGAAACTGAACAACACCTTGCTAAAAAAGACTAGGTTATAGAAGAAATTAAGGTTGGAATAAAGAAATTCATAGAATCCAAAGAGAATGAAAACACTTCCTATCAGAATCTTTGGGGCAGTGCTAAAGCAGTCCTCAGAGGTCAATTTATAGAAATAAATGCACACATCCAAAAAGAAGAAAGGGTCAAAATCAAAGAATTATCCCTACAACTTGAACAAATAGAGAGCAACAAAAGAAACCCTCAGTCACTAGAAAAAAGCAAATAATAAAAATTAGAGCAGAATTAAATTAGAGAGCAGAAAAACAATAGAAAGAGTTAACAAGAACAAAAGCTGGTTCTTTGAAAAAATTAACAAAATTGATAAACCATTGGCCACACTGACAAAAGAAAAACAGGGGAGGAAGCAAATAACCCAAATAAGAAATGAGATGTGTGATATCACAACAGACCCAACTGAAATTAAAAGAATCATATCAGATTACTATGAAAAATTGTACTCTAACAAATTTGAAAACCTAGAAGAAATGGATGAATTTCTAGAAAAACACTACCTACCTAAACTAACACAAACAGAGGTAGAACAACTAAATAAACCCATAAGAAAAGAAAAGATTGAAAAAGTAATTTAAAAACTCCCAACAAAAAAAAAAGCCCTGGCCCGGACAGCTTCACTGAAGAATTCTACCAAACTTTCAGAGAAGAGTTAACACCACTAATACTAAAAAGGTATTTCAGAGCGTAGAAAAGGATGGAATACTCCCTAACTCATTCTATGAAGCCAGCATTTCCCTGATATCAAAACCAGGCAAAGACACCACAAAAAAGAAAATTACAGACCTATGTCCCTCATGAACTTAGATGCAAAAATCCTCAACAAAATTCTAAACAACAGAATTCAACAACATATAAAAAAATAATTCAATATGACCAGGTGAGATTCATACCAGGTATGCAGGGATGGTTCGACATTAGAAAAACAATCAATGTAATCCATCATATAAATAAAACAAAAATCAAGAAGCACATGGTCTTCTCAATTGGTGCAGAAAAGGCATTTGAAAAAGTCTAACACCCATTCTTGATAAAAACTCTTGGCAATATAGGAATAGAAAAAAAAATTCCTCAACATATTAAAGGGCATTTATACAAAGCCAACAGCCTACATCATCCAAAATGGAGAGAGTCTGATAGCATTCCTCATGAGAATGGGAACCAGACAAGGATGCCCTTTATCACCACTCTTATTCAACATTTTGCTGGAGGTCCTTCCAAAGCAAATAGGCTAGATAGAGAAATAAAGGGCATCCAAATTGGCAAAGAAAAAGTAAAACTATCTCTATTTGCAGATGACATGATCTTAAACACAGAAAACCCTAAGGAATCCTCAAAAAAATGACTGAAACTAGTAGAAGAGTTAAACAGTATCAGGATACAAGATAAACATAAAAAATAAGTTAGATTCTTCTACATCAACAAAGAGAGCATCAGAGAGGAAATCACCAAACCCATACCATTGACAATAGCCCCCAAGAAGATAAAATACTTAGGATTATTCTAACCAGAGACATAAAAGACTAGACACTACTGCAAGAAACCAACAGAGACCTACATAAGTGGAAAAACATACCTTGCTCATCCATAGGAAGACTTGACATTGTAAAAATATCTATTCTACCCAAAGCGATCTAGATACAATGCAATCCCGATCCAAATACCAATGACATTTTTAAATAAGATGAAGAAAAAATTCATCAGCTTCATATGGAAGGGAAAGAGGTCTCAGATAAGTGAAACATTACTGAAAAAGAAGAACAAAGTGGGAGGCCTCACACTGCCTGATTTTAGAACATATTATACCGCCAGAGTAGTCAAAACAATCTGGTACTGGTACAACAACAGATACATAGACCAATGGAACAGAATTGAGATTCCAGACATAAATCCATCCACATATGAGCAGCCGATATTTGACAAACGCCCAAAGTCAGTTAAATGGGGAAAAGACAGTCTATTTAACAAATGGTGCTGGCATAACTGGATATCCATCTGCAAAAAAATGAAACAAGACCCATACCACACGCCATGCACAAAAACTAACTCAAAATGGATCAAAGACCTAAATATAAAAACTTAAACAATAAAGATCATGGAAGAAAAGACAGGGACAATGCCGGGAGCTCTAATACATGGCAAAAACAGTATACAAAACGTAACTAACAATGCACAAACATCAGAAGAGAAACAAGATAACTGGGAGCTCCTAAAAATCAAACACATATGCTCATCCAAAGACTTCACCAAAAGAATAAAAAGATTAACTACGGAGGGGGATAAAGATTTTGGCTAGGACAATTCCGATCAGTCTCTGATCTCTAAAACCTACATGATACTGCAAAAACTCAATTACAAAAAGACAAATAACCCAGTTAAAAAATGGGCAAAAGATATGAACAGGCACTTCACCAAAGAAGACATTCAGGAGGTTAACAGATACATGAGGAAATGCTCACGATCATTAGCCATTAGAGAAATGCAAATCAAAACTACAACGAGATTCCATCTCACTCCAATAAGGCTGGCATTAATCCAAAAAACACAAAACAATCAATGTTGGAGAGGTTGTGGAGAGACTGAAACACTTATACACAGCTGGTGTGAATGTAAAATGGTGCGATCACTTTGAAAATCGATTTGGTGCTTCCTTAAAAAGCTAGAAGTAGAACTACCATGCAAAGCAGCAAATCTACTCTTTAGAATATACCCTAGAGAAATAAGAGCCTTCACACAAACAGAGATATGCACACCCATGTTCCTTGCAGCATTATTTACAATAGCAAAAAGGTGGAAGCAACCAAGATGCCCTTCAACTCACGAATGGATAAATAAACTATGGTATATTCACATAAGGGGATACCACGCAACATTAAGAACAAAAATGAATCTGTGAAACATCTCATAATGTGGAGGAATCTGGAAGGCTTTATGCTGAGTGAAATTAGTCGGTTGCAAAAGGATAAATATTGTATGAGACCACCATTATAAGAACTCAAAATAAAGTTTAAATGCAGAAGAAAATATTCTTTGATGGTTACAAGGGTGGGGAGGGTGGGCGAGGGGTATTCACTAATTAGACAGTAGACAAGAACTATTTTAGGTGAAGGGAAAGACAACACACAATACAGGAAAGGTCAGCACAACTGGACTAAACCAAAAAAAAGCAAAGCAGTTTTCTGAATACAACTGAACCCTTCAAAGTCCAGAGTAGCAGGGACAGGGGTTTGGGGACCATGGTTTCAGGGGACATCTAGGTCAATTGGCATAGCAAAATGTATTAAGAAAACATTCTACATCCTGCTTTGGTTAGTGGCATCTGGGGTCTTAAACACTAGCAAGCAGCCATCTAAGATGCATCGATTGGGCTCAACCCACCTGGAGCAAAGGAGAATGAAGAATGCCAAATCACAAGGCAATTATGAGCCCAAGAGACAGACAGGGCTACACAAACCAGAGAGTACATCAGCCCGAGACCAGAAGAACCAGATGGTTCCCAGTTACGACCAATGACTGCCCTGACAGGGAATACAACAGTGAATCCTTGATGGAGCAGGAGAACAGTGGGATGCAGTCCTCAAATTCTCGTAAAAAGACCAGACTTAATGGTCTGACTGAGACTATGAGGACCCCAGAATTCATGGTCCCCAGACCTTCTGTTAGCCCAAGACTGGAACCATTCCGGGCGCCAACTCTTCAACAGGGATTGGACTGGACTGTAAGACAGAAAATGATACTGGTGAGGAGTAAGCATCTTGGCTCAAGTAGACACATGAGACTATGTGGGCAACTCCTGTTTGGAGGCAAGATGAGAAGGCAGAGGTGTACAGGAGCTGGTTGAATGGACACGGGGATACTTCTAGCTGGTGGTTTATCCAATAATATATATTCATTTTCCTTATTCTCCTTCCCAATCTAAGTCTTCCCTAGAGTGCTATTCAGGATGTAAAAGTATGTTGTTGCTAGGTGCCTTCGAGTCAGTTACAACTCATAGCAATCCTATGTACAACAGAATGAAACATTGCCAGGTTCTGTGCCATCCACACTATTGTTGGCATGGTTGGGCCCACTGTTGCAGCCATTGTGTCTGTCCATCTTTTTGAGGGTCTTCCTCTTTTTTGCTGACCCTCTACTTTACCAAGCATGATGTGCTTTCCAGGGACTGATCCCTCCTGAAAACATGTCCAAAGTATGTGAGACATAATCTCGCCATCCTTGCTTCTAAGGAGCATTCTGATTGTACTTCTTCTAAGACAGTTTTGTTCATTCTTTCAGCTGTCCAGTTCAATTTTCTTCACCAACACCACAATTCAAAGATGTCAATACTTCATCAGTCTTCCTTATTCATTGTTCAGCTTTTGCATACATAAAGTATGACCAATGACGAATTATCAACATTTTATTCACTCTATGAATATTACAGGATTTTTGCAAAGCATTATTTTATTTTAATTTTTAAAATATTGGTACTGCCTGAAAGTTATATAAAATGTTAAATTACTTTAAGGAAAAAGATTCTGAACTTTAGTTCTTTTGAAAAACAGTGTGAATTAGTAATACTATATGAGCTTTTAGTATATAACAATATTTGAGAATGGGCTGAGATGTACCATGAGAACCATACACTTAAACCTCATAAATACAAATAAGAGAAACATTAAAGGCGTCCTCAAAGACAGTGCTTTTACTACACTGAAAACTACATATCTTTACACATGTGAAAGATTACTTTTAATAATCTGAACGGGGAAAGAAGTGAACCTTCACTTCATAAACTGTAAACTTGCCCAAGTGCAATGCAAATATTACCAGTCTTAGTCCTTGCCTAAAATTATTTTTTTAAAGAAGAAAATGCAGACAAATGGGGGCTCAACTGTGAGAATTTCCTCAAATCTTTCTTTTAGGCCACATCCTCTTCCTGCAGCAAAGTACACACAAAAGGAAAAAAGAGATTCATTAGCCTCTTAGCCACACAAACCTGACAAAAGTCCGCCAAAGAACCCTACATAAAACAAGAGACTAGTTATATAAATCATTTGTATAAATAAATGTCTACTCTCGTTTCCTATTCCAGGAAGCCTTGCACTTTTGACTGAGGTTCCAGATAAAGCAAAGAGGAATAAAAATCACTTTGAATGTGGTAATATCTATTGCTCCTAATGTAAAGAGAATTACCAACTGATGTAATGAAGATGATCTAGTTTTATTTGTTAGGGAATAAGGACTCATTATTTTTACTCATGGGATATAGCACCTTCTGGTGTTGGCAGCTGCCAGATTATGTCAGCACCTGCCGATAGTGGTTAGTGAATTGGAGAAATATTGACAACTTTATGAACACCTGTGATTGCTATCACTTGTCCTAAAACATGTACTCCAAACTTCCTCAAACACAAGACAGAGTGATTTAAAATGCATTTAGTGACTTAATTTTTGTCATTCTGAGTTTCTGTATGCAATTGTTCCTATATCCTTAGAGGTTTTACTCTTAACATCTGGGGACAGATTTATTTAAGTAAATTTTAAAATTTTAGAACAGTTTTAGATTTACTGAATTATTGGGTAGATAGTGCAGAGAGTTTCCTCAAACTCTGTACCCAGATTCGCCTATTAACATCTTACATTAATATGGTTAATTTGTTACAATTAATGAACCAATATTTATACATTATCATCAACTTAAGTCCATACTCTATTCAGATTTCCTTGGTTTTTACCTAACGTTCTTTTTCTGCTCCAGTACCCCATCCAAGTTACCACAGTATGTTTAGCCATCATGTCTCCTTGGGCTCCTCTTGGCTGTAACAGTTTCTCAGGCTTTCCTTGTTTTTGATGGCCTTGAAAATTTTGAGGAGTACTGGTCAGATACTTTGTAGAATAGCCCTCAACCAAGATTTGTGTGATGTTTTTTCTCATGTTTAAACTGGGATTATGTGTTTTCGGTAGGAAGACCACAGAGGTAAATAGCTATTATCATCATATAATATCAAGGGTCCATGCTATCAATGTGATTTATGTGTTGACATAACCTTGATCATCTGACTTGAGATAGCATTTCTCAGGTTTGGCCACTGTAAAGTTACTCTATTTTTTTCTCCCTTTCCCTACCATATTATTCGTATGAAACTCACTATGCACATTTCACACTTAGAGTGCGGACTTACGCTCCTTGTCCTTAAGGGCAGAGTATCCACGAAAATTATTTGGAATTCTTTTACATGGGAGATTGTTCTTTCTTATTTATTTACTTATTCAATCATTTATTTATATCAGTATGAACTCATGGGCATTTATTTTATACTTTGGATCATAATACAATTTTTCATTAATTCAGTTTATTTTATTGCTCAAAGTCTTCCAGTTTTGGCCACTGGGAGCTCTTTCTGTTGGCTCCTGTGTATCTTAGACATCAATATGTTTTTGTTGTTGTTTGGTTTTGGGGTTTTTGTTTAGCACTTCCTTATATTGAGACACTATAAGACGCCCAGGCTCAGTTTGTACATTTCTTACCACACTCCTAGAATCAGCCAAAGAGTCCTAGTTCCTTTTATTGGAAAATAATATTAGAAATCAAGATATGGGTGCTTAGTGTGTTAGTTGCTACTGGGGTGTCATTGTTTCTAGGCCTCCTTAGCTGACAGACCAAGGAAGTATATGTGTGTGTACTAAGTATGGATTACACCTTAACACAAAGAAAACAAAAATCTTCGCAAATGGACCAATAAGCAACATCATGATGAACAGAAAAAAGATTGAAGTTGTCAAGGATTTCATTTTACTTGAATCCACAATCAACGCCCATGGAAGCAGCAGTCAAGAAATCAAACAACTTATTGCATTGGATAAAACTGCTGCAAAAGACCTCTTTAAAGTGTTGAAAAGCAAAGATGTCACCTTGAAGACTAAGGTGTGCCTCAACCAAGCCATGGTATTTTCTACCACCTTATATGCATTCAAAAGCTGGACAATGAATAAGGAAGACCAAAGAAAAACTGATGCCTTTGAATTGTGATGTTGGCAAAGAATTTTGACTGCCAGAAGAGCAAACAAATCTGTCTTGGAAGAAGTACAGCCAGAGTGCTCATTAGAGGGGAGGATGGCGAGGCTTCATTTTACTTACTTTGGACATGTTATCAGGAGGGACAAGTCCCTGGAGAAGGGCATCATGCTTGGTAAAATGGAGGGTCAGTGAAAGAGAGGAAGACACTCAAGGAGATGGATTGACACAGTGGCTGCAACAATGGGCTCAAACATAGCAACGATTGTGAGAGTGGTGCAGGACGGGGCAGTGCTACGTTCTATTCTGCATAGGGTTCCCACGAGTCAGAACAAACTCGATGGCACCTAACAACACCATAAATATTTCTATATGTAATCATCTGTACCTATATTAAACTAAACATGAGTTCATACTGAAGTTCTCAGCTCTAACCCATCACCATATGGATCGTTCTAGTCTCCTGCCATTGATTATCTGTAAACTCCCACTCCAGTAGTAAAAACCTGGGCTCCCGCTATCTGCCATCCATTTACTTAATTATTCAATTGCAGTATACATGTATAGCTGTATCAGAACTGATAACCTGTACACCCAGGGGAAACCACTTTATCACCTAAAAAAAAAAAACCCTGTACACCCACGGGAAACCACTTTATCACCTAGAGCAGTGTTTATATACAGTTCCTTTTGCCTTTGGTCTTATGGACCCCATTCATTTCTAAAGTTCCTTAGGTCAGCAACTTCAGTGAAGTTGTTCCATACATTTCTGATACATTTAGATTCTTTTTGTTTCAAATCTTTCTAGAAAAATTTCTTGTTGTTAAAAATATATATATAGGGCAAAATTTGCCGCTTTAATAAATTTTATGTGTGCAGTTCAGTGGCATTAATTACATTCACAACATTGTGCAACTATCACCACTATTTCCAAAATTTTTCATTACCCTAAACAGAAACTGCCACCTTCTACATTCTAGCCTGAAATGCATACAGCAAGGGTTACTCTTTATGCTGTAAAGTTTTATGGTTTTGACAAATACTTAATATCTTGTATTTGCCATCACTCAGAATGTTTTCACTGCCCTGAAAAAATCCCCTGTGCTTCACCTAATCAACCTCCTCCCAAAACCTCTAGCAACTACTGACCTGTTTACTGTCTCTACGGTTTTGCTGTTTTCAGAATGTAATATAATTGGAATCATACAGTATGTAGATTTTTTTAGACTGGCTTCTTTCACTTACCAATATGCATTTAAGATCCATCTATGTTTTTTTGATAGATTATTTGTTTTTATCTCTGAAAAATATTCCAATGTATGGATGTACCAGGGTTTGTCCATTCACCTACCGAGGGGTATCTTTGTTGCTTCCAATTTCTGGTGATTAGGAACGAAGCTACTATAACATTGCATGCAGATTTTTTGTGGACACATGTTTTCAAATAAGCTTGGTAAATAAATACCTAGGAGCATGATTGCTGGATCATATGGTAAGATTATGTTTCGCTTTGTACGAAACTGACAAACTGTCTTCCAAAATGGCTGTACCATTTTGTATTCCCTCCATCAATGAATGACAGTTTTTGTTGCTCCACATCCTCATTATTATTTGATGTTTTCAGTGTTTTGGGTTTTGCTCATTTTAATAGATGTGGGGAGCCCTGGTGGTGAAGTGTTTAAGCATTTGGCTGCTAACCAAAAGGTCGGCTGTTGGAATCCACCAGCTGCAACTTGGAAACCCTATGGGGCAGTTCTGCTCAAAGCTAATGGGTTTGGTTTTTGGTTTAATAGGTGTGTAGTGGTATCTCATTGTTTTAATTTGCAACTTTCTAATTACAAATGATGTTGAGCATCTTTTCATATACTAATTCTTCACATGTATGTCTAATTTGGTGGGGCGTATGTTCCCATCTTTTGCCTGTTCTTATTGTGCTATTTTCTTATTGCTGAGCTTCAAGAGTTATTTGTATATTTTAAATACAAACCCTCTACCACATGTGTGTTTGGTGAATCTTTTCTCCCAGTCCATGGCTTATCTTTTCATTCTCTTTAGTGTCTTTAGAAGAGCAGAAGTTTCTAATTGTAGTCAAGCCCAATTTATCATTTTTTTCTTTTATGGGTTGTGCTTTTGGCATTGTACCTGAAAAGTCATCACCAAACCCAAGGTCACCCAGATTTTCCCCTTTGTTATCTTCTAGAAGTTTTATAGTTTTTGGTTTTATATTTAGCTATTGTGATGGTTAAGATTCTGTGTCAGCTTGGCTGGGCCATGATTCCCAGTGTTTATATGTGATCACCCCCATGATGGGATCTGCTGTGAGTAGCCAATCAGTTGAAAGGGAGTTTCTTTGAAGGTGTGGCCTCTAACCAAATATCAACAGACGTTCTGGCTTTTTGCTTGCTCTGGATCCTGAGGCTGCCTCCTGTTTGTCTGACCTCCAGTTCTTGGGACTTGAGCTATCAGCTTATCTGCTGATCTTGGGATCCCTCAATCTTTACAGCCTCTGAACAGAGCCCTGCTCTCCCACCTGCCAATCTTGAGTTCACCATACCCTGCAGCTACGTGAATCAGGTGAAGCCTTGCCATCTTGCCTGCCAATCTTGGAATTCATTGATTTTTACAGCCTGTGAGGAAGAGCCCTGCTATCCTTTCTGCTTATCTTGGGTTTGCCAGTCCCTATAGCTATATGAACTGGGAGAAGCCCCATCCTAATCCATGGACTTGGGATGTTCCAGCATCTACAACTGTGCGAGCTGTTTCTTTGATATAAATCTCTCTAGGTATGCATTTATAAGCTTTACTGGTTTTGCTTCTCTACAGAACCCAGAGTAAGCCAGCTATGAATCATTTTGAGTTAACTTTTGTGAAAGATGTAAGCACTGTGCTTAGAATGTTTTTTTTTTTTTTGCATGTGGATGTCCAGTTATTTCAGCAGCATTTTTTTAAAAGACTATCCCTTTTCCATTGACTTGCCTTTGCTCCCTTGTCCAAGATCAGTTGACTATATTTGTGTGGGTCTATTTCTGGGCTTTCTATTCTGTTCCATTGACCTATGTATCTATTCTTTTGCCAATACCACTACATCTTGGTTACTGCAGCCTTATAGTAAAGTCTTGGAATTAGGGAGTGTGAGGCCTTTAACGTCATTCTTCTTCTTTAGTGTTGTCTTGGCTATTCTAGGGCTTTGATTTTTTTATACATACTTTAGGTTCAGTTTGTTGATATCTACAAAACAGCTTGCTGGGCTTTTGATATGGATTGCATTGAATCTATAGATAAAGTTGGGAAGAACCGACATCAACATAATATTTAATCTAGTCTTCCAATCCATGAATATAAAATATCTCCATTTATTCAAGTATTTTTTCAGCAGTGTTTTGTACTTTTATGAATACAGGACCTACACATATTTTGTTAGATTTATACCTACATAATTTTTGGTGAAATTATTTATCATATAATTTTTTTAATTTTTAAATAATAATGATTTAGTGTTAATATATAGGAAAGCAATTCACTGTTGTATATTAACCTTCTATCCTATGACTTCTGTGTATTTAATTCATTTCAGGAGGTTTTTTTTAAATTGATCTGTTGGAGGTTTTCTACATATACAATCATGTCATCTGTGAATATAAGTTTTATTTCATCCTTTCCAACATACATAATTTTTATTTCCTTTTCTTTTCTTATTGTACTAGTTAAGATTCCCAATAAGATGTTGTATAGGAGTTGTAAGAGAGGACATCCTTGCTTATTCCTCATCTTAGGGGTAAAGCACCCAGTTTCTTACCATTAGGTAGGATGTTAGATGTAGGGTTTTTTTTGGGGGGGGCGGTTTTTTTTAACCAAATTAAAGAAGTTATCTTTATTCCTAGTTATCTGAGAGTTTTTTTTTCATAAATTGGTGTTTGATTTTGTCAAATGATTTTTCTATGTCAGTTGATACGCTCGTACAATTTTTCTTCTTTAGTTTGTTGATGTAGTGGAGTACCTATTTTTACACAAATAACGCATGCCTTCTATGTTTGTTTGCCAACCACACCTTCCACCTGAGAAGCATTTTCGTAAGTGCCACTGTACCAATTTTTTTTTATATGTTGCTGTAAAATAAAAAATAGCATAGTGTGCTTAGAAAATACTTCATGGGGAGAGGATGCAGTTGGCAAACAAATGCAGAAGGCACGCATTATTGGTGTAAAAATACGGTACACTGATTTGTAAATGTTGAGGAAGCCTTCTCTTTTGTGGCTAGGCTACAGACAATGATAGACCACCAGCTAAAACTTATTCAGATGTCAAGACTGATGACACCACATACACATCAACAAATCGTGTAAAGGTTTATTGCTGGCATAATGAATCTTCCTGAAGAGAACAGGGCGGTTCCCAAGCAGATCAAAAAAAGGCTTGAGAGAGATCAGGGCAAGGAGACAGGTGTGTTTGAACCTCCCACTGGCACCAAGGAGCACCTGAGCTTTCTTATCAGCATTCACAGATAACGGGCAGGAGAAAAAGAGAGGGGGGGTAAGGCTTAAAACCTGTCAAGAGTCAAACATCAAAAACTCAGACTCTGTATTACATCTCACATACTTAGCATATATTTCACTTGATCATGATGTATAACATTTTTTATACATTGTTGGATTCAATTTGTGAGTCTCTATATTTAAAGTGTATTTCTTGTAGACAAGACAGTTGGATCTTTCTCCATCCTTTTACTTTTAACCTATCAGAAATTTTTAATTAAAGTTGGTTTCTTGTAGACAACATATAGTTGGGTCTTGCTTTTATATCCCCTCTGAGAATCTGTCGTTTAATTGATGTATTTAAACCATTCAAATTTAAAGTGATTATTGATATAAATCCAAAACCAAACTCGTTGCCATTGAGTTGATTCCTACTCATTGCGACCCTTTAGGACAGAGCAGAACTGACCCAAAGGGTGGATTTGAACTGCCAGTCTTTTGATTATCAGCAAAGCTCTTAACCACTGTGCCACCAAGGCTCAGATTATTGATATAAAAAATTTTTTTATATATAGTTGGGTTAATATCAGCCATGTTTGTAACTGTTTTGTTTTCGTTGCCAGAGACATATTTTTCTGCTTTCTCTGCTTTAATTGAACATTTTATATAACTCCATTTTTTCACCTTAATGCATCAGTTATAATTTTAAAAAATTAGTAGTTTCCCTAGTATTTATGATATATATTTATAACTAATCTAAATCTACCCTCAAATAACACTATTCCAAGTCATGTGTAGTACATTAAATTATAACAGGATATTCTCAAATGTCCATTATGGCATCGCTGTCATTTATTTTGTTAAAAAAAATTTTTTTTTATACTCACCCAACACATTATTACTACAATTACTTCAACAAAAAGATATCTGTTAAATCACTTAGGAATAAGAAAAATAAAAGGTTTTATTTTACCTTCATTCATTCATTCTCTAACCCTCTTCTTTTCTTTATGTACATTTGAGCTTCTGGCCTATATTAGTCTCCTCTGTCTGAAAAAACCTTTTAACGTTTCTTTTAGGGTAGATCTGCTATCAACAAATTCCCTCAGTTTCTGTTTTCTTGAGAAAGTCTTATTTCTTCTTTGATTATGAAGGATAATATTACTGAGTATAGAATTAAAAATATATTTTTTTCTTTCAACACTGTAAATATTTCAGTCTACTCTCTTCTTGCTAGTATGACTTCTAAGAAGTTTTCTGTAATTTTTATCCTTGTTCCTCTATAAAAAAAAAAATAGGTAAGGTTTTTTCTTAGAAATATTTCTTTTTAGTTTTAGTCTCCTTTCAGGTTTTTTTTTTTTTTTTTGTCTTTGGTTTTCTTCAGTTTAAATACAATATGCCTAGGTGTAGTATTTTTTGGTATTTATCATGCTAGTATTCTCTGAGTTTACTGGAACTGTGGGTTTTTTTGGTTTGTTTTTGTTTTCGTTTTCTTCTTTGTCATTTATTTTGGAAAGTTCTCAGTCATTATTATTCAAACATTTCTTCTGGCTCCTTTCTGCTTCTTCTTTTGGTATTTCTATTATACATATGTTACCTCTTCTGAAGTAATCCCATAGTTCTTGAATATTCTGTTCCTTTTTATAATTCTGTTTTCTCTTTGCATTTCAGTTTGAGAAGTTTTTACTAACTTATCTTCAAGCTCACTGATTCTTTCCTCATTTGTGTGAAGTCTACTGATAAGGCCATCAGAGGTATTTTTTATTTTGTTATATTTTTGGTTTCTAGTATTTTTTTCTTGGAATTTCTATCTCTGCTTACATTACTCATTTGTTCTTAAATGTCAAATACTTTTTTTCTTAGCATCCTTAACTTATTAATCATATTTCAGATTTCCTGCCTGATAATTCTAACATCTATGTTATATCTGATTCCAGTTCTGACACTTACTTTGTTTCCTCAGGCTGTATTTTTTCTTGCCTTCATAATTTTTGTTGTTGTTGAAATCCATACATATTGCATACTCTTTGAGGATTTATGTTAATCTGGGTTAGAGTTATGTCCTGTTTAATTTGTGAAGTAGCTATAGGTGGTACATATGGTCTGTGCTTGACTGCTAACCTCAAGGTTGGCGCTTCTAACGCACCTAGTGGTACTGTGGAAGAAAAGTCCTGGTGATCTTCTGTTAAGATTACAGACAAGTAAACTGTATGGAGCAGTTTTACTCTGTAACAGGTGGGATTGCTATAAGTCAGAATTGACTCAATAGCAACTAACAGCAACAATATAGGTGTCAGAAGCTTCAAATGCCTCTAATGTCCTTGTTTTTGTCTCTCCTTTTGACTTTGGATTTCCCTAATGATTCATTCTTAGAGGGAGTCTGTGTTTAGCATCTTTTTTCAGCTGTAATCCACTATGATGCCACAGCCCTTTTGGTGCTGTGATAAGGTACAAGGGAGGGAGAACATTCTATAATCTTCCAATTAAATCTCAGTGTTTCAGTAAGCCTGTGTCTCTAGCCTGTGACATTCACAAGTCTTTCTTCCTGTGTAGCTTTTTTTTCCTCCCAATTAGGTAAGACAAGAGGAATAGAGGGGCTGGAGTGAGAGGAATGTCCTTACCCCATGGCTCTGAGACAAGGCTCTGATAAAGTAATTACTAACAGAGTAGTCCTCTGTCATGGAGAAGGCTCTGGATGTATTTTACAAGGAGTACACTTTTCCTCCTTCTGCCAGAGCCAGGAGGTTGTATTTAACAGATCTTTTTTTTTTTTTTTTTCTCAGTGAGAACCTGGTGCATTCCTGGGAGGTAAAACCAAAAAATATGTGGGGCCTCTATAAGATTATGGCCCCCGGAAGTTTCTCATTGCCATGCTAATCCATACTCAGCCTCCTGCAATTCACCACAATTATCATTTTTTTAAAGTGTTTCTACAAGTTTATGGCTCCACAATTTCTGTTCCAGGTAAACATATTTTGGCTGTGGCTCTCTGGATTCACTTGTTTCTGCAGATTTTCCATTTGTGGTTTGCCCTGTGTTTTCTGTTGTGTCCAAGAAAAGTCACTGGTTTTCAGTTTGTCCAGCTTTTTCTTGTTGGAAGAAAAAGAGTGATAATTTTCAAGCTCTTAATGTGTTGGAATTGAAACTGGAAGTCCTCCTTGGGACAGATTCTACAAATTGTTTCGATTTTGCAAGTCTAACTACAAAACATATTTGCATACTTCTAATATCAGGTTCAAACCCTATAGTAAATCGCTTCCTATTTCAAAATTCCAGAAAAAATGTAAGGTACTTTTCCAACTATATCTCTGGAAATCATAAGAATGAATCTTACCACTCTAGCATTATAGAGCTGGTAAGCAAATAATTTCTTTTCTAGGCTTCTAATGTAGTGGGACAAAGTGTCAATTGTGGATAAGTAATGTCCTTACATTCCAAACAGAATAATATTTATGCTTTATGTTTCTCTTTAAAGTTACTTTCTCATTTTAAATTCCTTAGAATGAATTACTTTAGGGAACACTGATACCCAGTCTGAGGCATATATTTTAATCATGAAGGTAGGTTTTCCTTCATTAACTTCCCTGCTAAACAAGCTATATATGCTTCTGCTAACAACCACAAGAGGATATTTTTCAACTTATAAGCTTTCAGAGAGGAAAAATTAATTTAAATTTGATTTAACAAAAACATTGTTGCTGATTGTTACATCCTAGGAAAAGGGTCAAGACATTTAAGAAAGCCAAAATCAGCAGTATTTACTGAATTAAAAAAAAATACAATCACCAGGAAATACCCTAAGGAGCATTTGCTTACTTTCTTTCAACAATTGACTAATATCGGAATATATGTGTCGGGATACCCCTCCCATGATAAAAAAAAATGTGGTTGGAAGAATCAATAGACAATTTTTCTTTCTTCTGTTACTCACAATGTGGATTACTTATGCATAGCTAGTTATTCTATATTGTTTGCCATAAATCAGAAACTATTTTCCTTTTCCTTCCTTGGATTTGTAACATAAATCGAGTTATTTAGTATTAAGTATTCTGTTGCTGAGCAAAAGATTTCAAAGGGTGGCTCAAAAAGACGAAATAAAGTACTATAATGAAATGTGCAAAGAGCTGCAGTTAGAAGACCAAAAGGGAAGCACACACTCAGCATTTCTCAAGTTGAAAGAACTGAAGAACAAATTCAAGACCTGAGTTGTAATTTTGAAGGATTCTATGGGAAAAATGTTAAACGATGCAGGAAGCATCAAAAGAAGATGGAAGGAATACACAGAGTCACTGCAACAAAAAAAAAAAAGGTCCCTGTTCAACCATTTCAGGAAGTAGCGTATGATCAACAAACAATGGTATTGAAGGAAGAAGTCCAAGCTGAACCGAAGGCGTTGGTGAAAAAGAAACATCCGGAAATTGATACAATATCAATTGACATGTTTCAGCAAACGGGTGCAATGCTGGAAGCATTCATTTGTCTATGCCAAGAGAGCTACCTGTCCAACCAACTGGAAGAGATCCATATATGTACACATTCTAAAGAAAGGTGATCCAACAGAATGTGGAAATTATTGAGCACTATCATTAATATCATACACAAGTAAAATTTTGCTGAAGATAATACTAAAATGGTTACAGCAGTACATTGACAGGGAACTGTCAGGAAGTCCAGCCAGATTCAGAAGAGCATGTGGAACTAGGGATATCATTGCTGATATCAGATAGATCTTGACTAAAAGCAGAAATACCAGAAAGATGTTTACCTGTGTTTTATTGACTATGCAAAGGCATTCGACTGTGTGGATCATAACAAATTACGGATAACGTTGTGAAGAATATGCATTCCAGAACATTTAATTGTGCTCATGTGGTACCTGTACGTAGACCAAGAGGCAGTTGTTCAAACAGAACAAAGGGATACTGCTTGGTTTAAAGTCAGGAAAGGTGTGTGTCAGGGTTATATCCTTTCACCATGCTTATTCAATCTGTATGCTGAGCAAATAATCTGAGAAGCTGGACTATATGAAGAAGAACGGGGTATCAAATTTGGAGGAAGACTCATTAACAACCTGCTATATATTTTTTTTTTTTTTATGTAGATGAAACAACCTTGCTTTCGGAAATCCAAGAGGACTTGAAGTGCTTACTGATGAAGATCAAACATTGCAGCCTTCAATATGGATTATACCTCATCGTAAAGAAAACAAAAATCCTCACAACTGGACCAATAAGCAACATCATGATGAACGGGGAAAAGATTCAAGTTGTCAAGCATTTCATTTTACTTGGATCCACAATCAATGCCTATGGAAGCAGCAGTCAAGAAATCAAATGACGTATTACATTGGGCAAATCTTCTGAAAAAGACCACTTTAAGGTGTTGAAAAGCAAAACTGTTCCTGACCCAAACCGTGATATTTTCAATCACCTCATATGCATGAAAAGCTGGACAATGAATAAGGAAAACAGGAGAAGAATCAATGCCTTTGTATTATGGGGTTGGCAAAGGAAGAACAAAACAAATCTGTCTTAGAATAAGTATAGCCAGAATGCTCCTTAGAAGAGAGAATGGCGAGACTTCATTTTACATACTTTGGACATGTTTTTTGGAGGGACCAGTCCCTGGAGAAGAACATCATACTTGGTAAGGCAGAAAACCAAAAACACCCAAACCCGTTGCCATTGAGTCAATTCCAACTAATAGCAACCCTATAGGACAGAGTAAAATTGCCCGATAAGGTTTCTAAGAAGCAGCTGCTGGATTTGAACTGCTGACCTTTCGGTTAGCAGACATTGCTCTCAGCCACTGTGCCACCCGGGCTCTAGTAAGGTGGGAAAAAAAAACAAACCAAACCCTTTGCCATCGAGTCGATTCTGACTCAGAGTAGAACTGCCCCATAGGGTTTCCAATGAATGCCTGGTGGATTTGAACTGCCGACCTTTTGGTTGAAGGTCCTTGAAAAAGAAGAAGACCGTTGATGAGTTGGATTGACACAGTGGCCTCAACAATGGGCTCAAAAATAACAACGATTGTGAGGATGGCACAGGACTGGATTATGTTTCATTCTGTTGTACATAGGGTCGGTATGAGTTGTAACTGCCTCGATGACACTTAACAACAACAACATTCTGTTGCAATATTAAAACAGAATTCCATAGGATTTTGGAGTGAGAAAAGCCCTAGTTTGCACCAAATTCCTAATCTTAAATGTGAGATAACTAAGGTCTAAAAAAAAAAGGTCTACAGAGGTTAAATTATTGTTTTTATCAGTCATGAAGCAGTTCTAATAAAGATCACATAGGAACTTCTTAATATTAAGGTAGACAAGTGCTAATTCTCCCAATTATTGAAACTTGTGAGTCTCAGCAAAGTGCTTTTCCAGGCATTGGAGTGATAGCAATCATAGCTGATGCCTGAAGAAAAAATGTGCCCCATGCACAGGTATGCATGAGATTCATTTCAGTGCAGAAGTGGAGTGGCCCTCTTACAGTTAGAGAATCCAAGTCAGCATCTTAGATTTGCATAGCACTGCACTTCCTGCTCAACTGCTGTTCAAAGCTCTCAGGGCTAAAATTGATGATACTGAGGTTGTGTCAACAGTCTACTGAAACCAGTTGATAATTAAGGTTAATAGCCTAAGGCAGAGGTCAGCAAACTTTTTCTGTAAAGGGCTAGATTATAAATGTTTCAAGCTTTGTGGGCCAGACGGTCTCTGTCACGAGGGCTCAGTAATGCTGTTGTAGCATGAAATCAGCCAAAGACAGTAAGTAAACAAATGACCATGGCTGTATTCCAATCAAACTTTATTTATAGACACTAAAGTTTTAATTTCATATTATT
Organism: Loxodonta africana; assembly: GCF_030014295.1. Classification (NCBI taxonomy): domain Eukaryota; kingdom Metazoa; phylum Chordata; class Mammalia; order Proboscidea; family Elephantidae; genus Loxodonta; species Loxodonta africana. The sequence goes on along the minus strand of NC_087369.1, from coordinate 118,105,949 downwards.
TTCTTGTGTCATGAAATAGTCTTCTTCTTTTTACTTTTCTCAGATATTTTTAAATGGCAAAATCATTCTTTGTTTTCAGGCCATATGAGAACAGTTGGCAGGCTAGATTTGGCCTGTGGCTTGTTGACCCTTTGCTTAGGAACATGTTATCCATCCAAACCAGCTATCTTAAACTTTAGCTTTATAACTAGTTTAATCATCAGAAATTTTTTAATCTAAATATCATTAACTTAAACTCTCAAAAAATGTCTTTGCAAAGTAGCATTTATCTATATTAGAGTCTTAAGAGTCTTTTAAAAAATGTGTTTGTATCGTCTATAAATTATAAAGATGTCATTCATTAGGTGATGGCCCTTGTAAGAAGACAAACATAATAAATTAATTTTTGGATTTAGGATAGGGAAGAGTTTAATAGTATCCTTAAAATATAATGCTTCCTTTTACAAATAATTAGGATTAGATATCCTATTGTGTTTCTATTTTTGGCCTTTCGCTTCCAGATGTTTAATTTAATATTCAAACTCAGTAAGTATATTGACCCAGATTTTGTTAGACTTATTGCTCCATACATCTATATTTGTATTTTAATGATTTATTGCATATCATTTTCTATTTTGAAACCTCTTACCTCTGTTTTGGAGAAAATAGAGGTAAATATTTTAAAGGTCATGAGAATAAAACTATTATTACTTTGAAATCTGGCAGCAGAATTCTCCAGGGGGAGAAACTGTTTTTGTTAGCAAAATATCTTAATAGCTTCTTGCATAGAAAATAAACGATCCCAGAGCATGGTCTGGCTGGGCTGGGGGAATCAAAACAAAACAAAGCAAAAGGGTAAATGGCTCATTTTCTTTGAACAGGATTTGTCCAGTGGGGAGAATTTGGGATTGGTTACAAAGAGGGGCAGAATAAAACAAAGAGAAGCCTGGGCAATTGGTAATAAAACAGTGATAACTTTCTAGTGGCAAGAATGGCCAAAGAATGTTCGATATTTCATCTTAAGTATGCTATTCTGCCCTGTAATGAGCCATACCCCAGATGCTCTCAATCCTTCAATAAAAGACTGCTATAATGAATTTTTCATCCGTGGTACACTGAGGGAGTGCTAGAGTAGGTGCCATGTTCAGCGAAGTGTTAGATGGTAACAACATATTTGGAATATATTAGAAACCTAATGGAGATTAAGATTATGGCAGAATCATTGATTGACAGAGGTAAACAGGAGAAATGTAAATTCTCTAAGAATCATTACAGATATTGGGAAGGATCCTGAGCTTCCTACCACTGGAGGTAGGAATTTGAGCCAATTTTATTTAAATCTGAAAGGATGGGTTGACCTTAGTTTATCAATGGATTTTGGCACAGTCTAGGTGGCTATATTAATTTCTTTGTCTAAGAGAATATGTGTAGTAAGTGGTAGAACCAATATTATAACCTTGGATTACTAATTTAAGTCTAGCATTCTTTCTACTATTTGTAAAATAATTGCAAGGAAGGAGGAAAATAAATTCTATCATTTATACATTTGGCAATAAGAAAGTCTAAGAAGTAAAAAAAAAGAAGTAGACATGTATAAAAATTCACATGCACAAGTTTCTGAATTTTAAAGTGCACTTTTCATAATAACTTTATCTTTGTGACAGAGATTTTCTAAAAAAATTTAGCCACTGCCCCATTTCTAACTATTCATTTGTGTGAAATGCAGTAATTGTTCTGTCAAATAGCAGCCAAAAAAACAAGTACTTGCTCCTGTTTCATTCCTATTTCCTGACTGGAAAGCTCGAGTGAGGCTCAGCATGTTGATGATTGCAGGAAAAGGCTGTGGCGATTTGGAGAATTGGCAAGTTTTATTAGTAGTGCCTTTGTTGACCTCAGAAGAGACAGTTGCTTAAAAATCTGGAGCTGGTTCACTGACAAAGGAGCCAGATTAACAAAAACTAAGGTAATAGACTTAGCTGCTCCTTCTTCTAACCCCCTTTACTAATGAGGTTGGGAGGAAGGATTGCCATTTGTCTCCATTGCTTCTGCTGCTTTTAGTACAGGACTTCCACAACTCATGAACAGAGGAGCATAACTGGTGCAGCTTAACAAACGGGGCCCATTTATTTAAAAGTTTGAGAAACAGTGGCTTTTCGTTTTGTTTTCTGCAGAGCATCTCAGAGCCTTGAATGATATGTCATACGTTGTAAATTTCCAACAGGAAATATAGGCTGTTATGTTTTTCATACTTAATTAGGAAGCTTTTAAAGTGGTGTATCTCTCAGGTTACAGTTTTGAAACTAATCATTTATCCTCTTACAAGCTTTCAATAATATCCCTTCACTGATATCCTGAAATATCAATCAATGTACCAACGCCTTTGATAATAACATTTGTGTAATATTTCACAGTTTAGAAAGTACTTTCATGTCCATATCCACCCCAAATCGACTTCCTGGCACCTATTAATATAATTTGGGTTTTTAGACTCATAATTTGGGTATTATCATATCATTAATACTTGTAAACATAAAACTTCAAGTTTTTTTGCCTTTTCTGTCTAATTTTCTAGCTATCTATACAATGATTATTTCTACCAAACACCATATTTTTAATTTCCTAATTCATTTCTAGTACTTTCATGTCACAATGTATGCATTCTTGAGTTTTTGGTTTGTTTTTACCTCCCAGATGTCTGTAACATCTAACAACTCTTAAAGTAACTTTTTCAGAAAGGTATTTTCTAAACTCTTGCATGTACAAAATTGATTTTGTTATATCATTAGTATTAACCTATGTATCCTGTGGTTATTATAACAAATTACTACAGCTTCAAGGCTGAAAATGACATAAATTTTATTTACTATAATTCTGGAGGCCATAAATCTGAAATTAAGATATTGGCAGGGTTGTATCCCTCTGGGGCTCTAAGGGAGAATCCTCCCTAGCCTCTTCCAGCTTCTTGTGGTTGCCAGCATACTTTGGCTTGAGACCACATCATTCCAATCTCTGCCTGTCTTCACATTGCCTTCTCCTCTTCTGTGTGTCTGCCTGAAAACTTCCTCTGCCTCTCTTGGATAAGGATACATGTCATTGACTTTATTAAAAAAAAAAAAAACACAAATCCATTGCCATCGAGTCAATTCTGACTCATAAAAAGCAATTCTGACATAGCAACTGATAATTCAGGATAAGTTCCTCCTCTCAAGATCTTTAACTTAATTGCATCTATCGTGTATACGTTAACAGTTACAGGTTTCATGGAATTTACTTTGGTATCTTTTCTTGGGCCAGTTTTTGGTCTACAAAAGTTTACATGTCTGATTTTTTGGAGGATCAGTTCCATTTCTTGCCTCCTCCATTGCATTTTCTTATGTTACTTTGCTTCCATGTGTCTTGTTTGTTTTGTCTTTCTTTTTTATCTCAAAATATTTTCGTTTTCCAATATTTAGTTTTTATAAAACCCACCCACTGCCATCGAGTGATATAGCATAGGAAAATGTATTCTTGTATAATGAGGAGCTGAAGCACATATTTGCTAAATTTTTGTTTCCTTTAGTACATTTTTTTTCCAGAAATATATTTTTTTCCTTAGCCTTCTCTTTGGCTACATTATTTTTTCATAGGAATCATATGTTTCTTTTTTAAATTCACCGAAGCAAAGAGTATAGGCCTTGATTTTAGCCCTCTTGACTATCTATTCAAATGCTGATGAAACCTTCTTACATATAAAGCTGGAGACAGGGTGCTATGCAAATTCCTTAAGCCCATTTCTAGAAAATCGTGGGTTGTGTTCTCCCTTCCTTTTAGCCCTTTGTACACATTGGTGCTATTTGGAATACTGAGCCCCATTTGCTTATCCTGGACAACGCCTATTTATTCCTCATCTAGGCTTAATGATATTTTCTTCAGTCTTTCTTGGTCACCCAATATTGAGTAAAGAGTCTTGCATATCTGTATCCAGAATACCTTATACTTAACTAATCACAGCACATGTCATACTGCATTATAATTTTTGCCTTTCTTACTAGGCAGTCAGCAACTTGAGGGAACAAACTGTGACTTGCTCACATTTTACCTTCAAAATACAGCGCAGTCCGAAGAAGATATTTATGTGGCCAATAAGCACTTTTTTAGTAACCACATGCAAAGATACTTAATGTCATTAGCCATTGCCGAAGCTCTTTGCCATTGAATTGATTCCAACTCATGGTGACCCTTTAAGAAAGAGTAGAAGTTTCCAAGGCACAGCTGGTAGATTCATACTGCTGACCTTTTGGTCTTAACCACTGGACCACCAGGGCTCCCATTAGCCATTAGGGAGATGCAAATCAAAATCACAATGAGATGCCACTTCACCCCCACTAGAATGGCTCCGATTACCAAAAAAAAAAAAAAAAACACAGACACATAACAACAGATGTTGGCTCATCCATTGGTGGTGGGAATGTACAATGGTGCAGCCACTATGAAAAACAGCTTGTGGTTGCTCAGAAAAGTTACACATAGAATTACGAATGACCCAGCAATCTCAATCCTAGGTACATACCCAAGAAACTTGAAAGCAGTGATGAAAACAGACACATGTACACTAATTTTCATCATAGCACTATTCATAATAGCCAGAAGGTGGAAACAACTGAAGTGTCCAGAAGCAAATGAAATGGGTAAATAAAATTTGGTAGTATACATGCAATGCTAGATTATTCAACCATAAAAAGAAATGAAGTTCTGGTACATGCTATGACATGGACAAACCTTGAAACATCATGCTAGCTAGGTGAAATAAGTCAGATAAAAAAGATAAATATTATATGATCCCACTTATATAACATATATAAATAAGCAAATGCATAAACACAAAAGGTTATTATTGTCTGCCAGGGGTGGACGTAAGAAAGAATGGGGAGTTATTGCTTAAGGGGGGTACTGAGTTTCTATTTGGGGTGATGAAAAATTTTGGAAATAGTGATCATGGTTGCAAATCATCATAAATGTAATTAATGTCATTGAATTTTATACTTAAAAACAGTTAAAATGGAAAATTGTGTTTTTCCAAAATTTACCACAATAATACTTTTTAAAAAGGGAAAAAATAATTTGTAGGAAATATTTGTATATTATGGGTATGCATCATTTTATGGCACATATGGTGCAAATATATCTATTTAATCTATTAAAGGAAAAAAAAAGCTTAGTCTAGTACCTAGCCCCAGTAGGTGATCAATAAGAATTTGTTAAATTTAACCTTTTGGAATATGTCACCTCCAGAAGATCTTCCTTGAACTACCAGGGTTTCGTTTGTTACTTCCTACCCTGGGTCCACATAATATCCTATACTTATCTTTATGATAACACATATCACTGTGATTTTGTAATAGTAATAATAATGACTTCTTAGGCATTTACTACAGGCTAGACATTGTGTAAGCAATTTACCTCTATCTCCTTTAAGTTATCCCTTATAACAACCCTCTAAGTTGCTACCATTATTATTTCCATTTTAAGATGTAGAAATGGGCATAAACAGGTTAAGCAAACTACCCAAATTCACACAGTTAGCAAATGGAGGAGTTTGGTTATTAACCCAGGCAATCTGACTCCAGATGTCATTCTCTCAGCCATTATCTTCTCCCATGTTTGCTTCTATCTCTAACACCAGACTGCAATAAAATTCTCAGAAGCAGGTATTTCATCTTTTTCACATTACCTAGCATGGTATGTAATGTCTAATAACTACTCAGTAAATATTTTCTGAAGGAACCATGTGAAGTAAAGTTCAGATTCCTACTTCATGTGAATTCAAATATACTATTATCAGGCAGAGCCAAAATGGCAGACTAATCAGATTCACTGAGCCATCCTGCTGAACAAAAACAAAAAACTAAGTAAAACATAACATCAATCTTGGATCCCTGAGCCTTAAATGAAGGGATAAAGTATTAGATGGGAAGCCACTGAGAAGAAGAAACTGATAGAAAACTGTGAAGGAGTAGAGATACAGAGTGGAAGTTCCCTGCCAAATGGCATGACTCAGCTTGGCCATCTTGAAATAAAGTCAATAACCTTGCACCCAGAAAGGCACCACCAAGGAATTCCCAATAGGAGACAGACACACCCAGGGTTAAGTAAGACTACGTTTGCTAGCTGCAACTCAGGGAGAAGCCCTGGCTCTCTCACCCGGTAACCACAAAAGTACGCTCCTACAACCCCCACCCCTTTGGTGAATAGTGGCAAGAACCGCCCCATCCTGGCAGCCGTGACAGTCAGGAACCACAATACTAATGTGCCCTATTGCCCTCCTCTATGTAGCCCCCTCTGCCCCTGCCTTTTCCCCCCATGCCTCTCTCCTCAGTCCAGCTGGCCGCAACCCCAGGCCCCTCCTGGCCAGTTTGACCCTCGCCTTTCCATGCTCAGCAGTCCCATGGAGAAACAGGCAGAACCCCCAGACTCTTCATGGCTGGCTCATCCCCCACACCACCATTCTCAACAGCCTGAGGGGAACCAGCCCTAACCCCTAGACCCCTCCCACCTGACCCAGCCCAGGAGTTTCCATGCCCTGTGGCCCCAAGGAAAAGCGGCCAGGACCCCCAAACCCCTCATGGCGTGCACGCCACCATGCTCCACAGACCAAGGGGAACAAGCCCCAACCCCCAGACCCCTCCTGTCTGGCCCAGCCCCTGCATCACTGCATCTTGCAGCCCTGAGGGGAACTGGCCCAGACACCCAGACCTCTCCTGGTCAGCTCGGCCCCCACTTTGCTGTACCCCATGTCCTCGAGGAGCACTGGTCTGCTCCATCATGGGCCCCGCTCCAGCTTCCAGCACCAGCCACAGAAAAATGACCCATCTCTGCCCCTTCCCCCTCTTGCTGGACCTGCCCTGCTGCACCATAACTGTGCAACCAGCCCTGCACTCCCGGCAAGGAGTCCCTCAGTTAGAGAACCAACAACATCAGACAACAACCTCAATCTAGTACACAGACAGTATCAACCAGATAACGATCTAGGTAATGAACTGTCAAAGATAAAACAAAACTAAAAGACTTAAAACTGAATGAGAGCTGTCAATTTGTAAATGATGATGTCAGAAAAATATAAGGAGGAATACACGGTATAGGTAAAGAACTTTCAGATGGAGAGAAGTCAAAGTGATATCAAGTAATAGAAGACTGGTTCAAATTTAGGAAGATAAGGGAAAATTTCGAGGTAACCACAAAGGAAGTTAACAAACCTACTCATTAAAATAAAGAGGAGAAACATAAAGTTTCAGTAAGCATAAAATCTACAATAACAAAAGAAATGAAAAGAAATTCCAAAAACAAAAGGAGTTCAGCAGAGAGGTGTAAGAGGAACAAAGAAAACCTCAGCACCACAAAATAAGAGCTACAAAATGACAGCAATAAACTAAAACCTACTGGTAATCACACTGAATATAAATGGCTTAAATGCACCTGTAAAGGGACAGAAAGTGACAGAATGGATAAAACAAAAACAAGATCCATCAATATGCTGTCTATAAGAGACACACCTTAGACACAAAGATATAAATATATTAAAAATCAAAGTATTGAAAAATATATTAAGCAAACAGCAACCAACAAATAACAGGAGTGACAATACTAATCTCAGGTAAAAGACTTTAAGGCAAAATCCACCATAAAAGACAAGGAAGAACATTATATAATGATGAAAGCATCAATCCACCATGAGGATATAACCATAATAAATATCTATGCACCCAATGCCAGGGCTCCAAAATACATAAAACAAACAGCACTGAAAAGAAATTGATAGTTCCACAATAATAGTAGGAAAGTTGAACACAACACTCTCAGTAAACAGCAGAACATCTAAAAAGAAACTCAGCAAAGATACAGAAGATCTAAAGGCCACAATCAACAATCTGGACCTCTTAGACATATATCGAACATTCCACCAAACAGCAGCAAAGTATACATTATTTTCCAAAGTACATGAGACATTCTCCAGAATAGACCACATCTTAGGCCACAAAGCAACACTCAAAAAATCCAAAATATTAAGATAATACAAAGCATCTTTTCTGATTACACTGCCATAAAAATAGAAAACAGGAAGAACAATGAAAAAAATTAAAAAACATGGAAACTGTATAACCCCTTACTTAAAAAGCACTAGGTAATAGGAGAAATCAAAGATTGAATCAAAATATTTCTAAAATCAAATGAAAATGAAAACACATCATACCAAAACCTTTGGGATGCAGCAAAGGCAGTGCTCAGAGGTCAATTTATAGCAGTAGATGCACACAACAAAAAAAGTGGAAATTCAAAACTTTAGTCATACTACTCAAACAAGTAGAAAGAGAGCAGCAAAAGACGCCACAGCCACCAGAAAAAGAAAATAATAAAGATCAGAACAGAAATAAATAGAGAATAGAAAAACGATAGAAAGAATAAACAAAACTAAAAATTGGTTCTTTGAAAGAATCAACAAAATCGACAAACTGTTGGCCAAACTGATAAAAGAAAACCAGGAAAGGAAGAAAATAACCCAAATAAAATGGGGCACATTATAACAGACTCAACTGAAATAAAAAGGGTCCTAACAGAGTACTATGAAAAACTGTACTCCAACAAATTTGAAAACCTAGAGGAAATAGCGGCACAGGGTTAGAGGAAATAGACAAATTTCTAGTAACACACTACCAACCTAAATTAACACAAACAGAGGTAGAAAATCTGAACAGACACAAAAGAAGAAATTGAAAAGGTAATTAAAGAAACCCCTCCCCCCCCCAAAAAAAGCCTTGGCCCAGATGGCTTCACTGGAGAATTCTACTAAACATTCAAAGAAGAGCTCACACCAGTAGTACTCAAACTATTCAGAACATAGAAAATGAAGGGATACTTCCGAATCCATTCTATTAAGCCAGCATAACCCCAATACCAAAACCAGGCAAAGATACCACAAAAAAGAAAATTACAGAGTGATATCTCTCATGAATATAGATGCACAAATTCTCAACAAAATTCTAGCCAATAGAATTCAGAATCATATCAAAAAAAATAATACACAATGACCAAGTAGGATTCATATCAGGTATGCAAGGATGGTTCAACATTAGAAAATCAATCAACATAATCCACCACATAAATAAAATAAAAAATCACATGATCATCTCAATCAATGCAGAAAAGGCATTTGACAAAGTCCAACACACATTCATGATAAAAACTCTCAATAACATAGGTATAGGAGGGAAATTCCTCAACATAATAAAGGCATCTGTACAAAACCAACAACCAACATCATTCTTAGTGGAGAGAGGCTGAAAACATTCCCCTCAAGAACAGAAACAAGACAAGGATGCCCTTTATCACCACTCCTATTTAACATTGTGCTGAAAGTCCTAGCTAGACAAATAAGGCAAGGAAAAGACAAAAAAGGCATACAAATTGTTAAGGAAGAAGTAAAACTACCCCTCTTTGCAGATGATATGGCACTATGCACAGAGAGCCACAAAGACTCCACAAGAAAACTACTGGAGCTAATAGATTCAGTAGAGTGGCAGGATACAAGATAAACATACAAAAATCAGTTGGATTCCAATACACCAATAAAGAGATCTACAAAAAGATAATCAGGAAAGGAATACCATTTGAATAGCCCCTGAAAAAGTAAAATACTTCGGAATAAATCTAACCAGGACAAAGAAGACTTTTACAAAGAAAACTACAAAACACTACAGCAAGAAACAAAAAGAGACCCATATAAATGGAAAAACATACTATGCTCATGGATAGGTAGATGAAACATTGTGAAAATGTCAATTCTACCCCCCAAAATTTAAAAGTACAATGCAACCCTGATCCAGATACCAACAGCATTATTTAATGATATGGAAAAACTAATCATTAACTTTATAGGGAAAAGAAAGAGGAGCCATATAAGTAAAACATTATTGAAGAAGGACAAAGTAGGAGCCCTTGCACTACCTGACCTCAGACCTACTATACAGCTATGGTAGTCAAAACAACCTGGAACTGGTACAATGACAGATACACTGACCAATGGAACAGAATCAAAAACCCAGATGTAAATCCATCTACCTATGGCCACCTAATCTTTGACGAAGGCCCAAAGTCCATTAAATGGGGAAAAGATTGTCTTTTTAACAAATGGTGCTGGCAAAGCTGGATGTCCATCTGGAAAAAAATGAAACAAGACTCACACCATACACAGAAACTAATTTAAAATGGATCAAAGACCTAAATATAAAACCCAAAACTATAAAGATCATGGAAGAAAAAGTAGGGTCAACACTAGGTGCCCTAATAGATGGATACATCTAATAGGATACAAATCCTAACAATACACAGACACCAGAAGATAAGCTAGATAACCGAGATGTAAAAATTAAGAATTTATGTTTATCAAAAGACTTCAGCAAAAGAGTAAAAAGAGAACCTACAGGCTGGGAAAAAATTTTTTGGCTATGACATATCTGACAAAGTTCTAGTTTCTAAAATCCAACACCTCAACAACAAAAAGACAAATAATCCAGTTAAAAATGGGTAAAGGATATGAACAGACACTTCACCAAGGAAGACACTCAGATGGCTAACAGACACATGAGGAAATGCTCGTGATCACTAGCCATTACAAAATGCAAATCAAAGCTACAATGAGAAGGTGGAGCCAGCATGGCATTACAGACGGAAGCACCTCTCTGTCCCTCCACAGCAAAGACCTGAAAAACTAAGTAAAACAGAGATAAATGTCAATCCTGGAACCCTAACCATCAAATGAAAAGATAAAGAACACAGCCAAGCACAGAATGCAATAAGAAACTGACAGCAAGGAGAGATACCAGCTGAGGTCCTCTATCAGCTAAAGCAGCATGGATTCTCCATCTTGGACTCCTGCCAGAAATGAGGGCAGAGTGCCCAGTAACCAGCGATATACGCTTTCCCACCCTGTTTTCTTCTGCCCCCTGCTCGGCCTCTGCTGCTTCCTAGCTGGCTGCAGTCACTGAGCCGATTGAGAGGTGCAGACTCCATGTTAGTTGGATTCTCCCCACCCACATTGAAGAGTGGTGGACAGGGAGTATAGGAAAACAGCTTCACAGAGCTTTCAGCAGGAGATAGAACACTCACTAACCAGCAATATAAGGTGTTCCACCCCCACCCTTTTTCCCCCCGCTTGGCCTCCACCACTTCCCACCAGCTGCAGTCTCTTAGCCAGGAGGCACTGGCTCTGGCTCCTTGCCACTTGGATTCACCCTGCCCACAGTGGCCTGCCCCTCAGTGCCATTTCTTTGTTACTAGTGTTCTTTTTTCTGCTTCTTTTGGTTTCTTCCCTGACTCTCACCTCCTCCCCCTCCTGGGTCCATGTGCCAACTTTGCTTCTTCTTGAAAGGCTGTGAAGCACTGCTCAGCTGGGGAACTACTTCCCTCCTCAGCACAGCCAAGTTGGTGGGATTCCTGGGGACTTTTTTTATTTTGCTTTGTTTTGTTCTGTTCTATTTGTTTTTGAGACTTGTGAGCTGCTTCTAGCTGGGCTATACTGCACAGCTGGGAGCCATTTCCTTGATATGTGCAGCCATGCAGGTGGGATTCCTGGGAGCAGTTTTTTTTCTTTTTGTCTTTCTTCATTTCTCTGTTTCTCATCTAGATATATTTACCTTCCTTTCCTGTCTCCTGAATACCTGGCACTGTGTGACATCTATACCCCTTCTAGCTAGGCTTAACTGCGAGGCCTGGGAGCCACTTTCCCAGTCTGCAAAGCCATAATGGTGGAATCCCTGGGGCTTTTATTTTATTTTTTTAATTTTATTTGTTTTCCCTTTTTGTTTTTCTCCATTTCTTGATTTTTCTCCACTCCAATGGCAAGCCTCTTAACACTCTTTTTTTTTTTTTTTGCTGTTTGATCCTATTTCCCTCTCCTCTCCCTCTTCTTTCCCATCCTATTTTATCTCCACACATCACAAGCACCCCCATCCTTCCTCCCTACCTGCATCATATGCAGAACATGACACCCCTAAGCAGCACAGGCACAGCCTACTGGAACCCGCCTTGCACTGATTCCCAGACTGCATTGTCAGCCTTAGTGTGTGTCACAAACAACCCATGCCAGCCCCTTCCCTTCAGGTGGACCTGACCTGCTGCACCATACCTGAGTGACTGGCTCTGCCCATTGGACAATGAGGTGAAAAGTATCATGCCCACAGACAAGCAAACAATAAAAAATGCACAGCCTGCCTGCTCAACATAACCATATAAAACAAAAAAGCAAGATGAAACAAAAAAATCTACAACCAATAAATGAGTAAAATAACTACTGAATCTCCTGGAGAGAGCAGACAATATCAAAACATAAAAAAGGGACAGAATGGTACCAGTAAGCAACAAAAATAAAACACCAGATGACTTTCCAGTAGAAGAAGAGGAACAAGAAGTACCTGATATGGAATTTGAATCTCTAACATTCAGAGCTATCCAAGAGTTGAAGCAAGAAGCAGACAAAAATGAGAAAAAACATAAATTTATGGAAAAAGCAGGTAAATTCACAGAAAATACAAACAAAAAAAATGGAAGAATTCGGGAAAGTAATACAGGAACAAAATAACAAAATAAATTCACAACTAGAAATCATACAAAAATAATTAAAAATGCAAAAGATAAACAACTAGATTTCAGAAATGGATAGTGTCAAAAAGAAGGGCTGAGGAGCAGGTTTGAAACAATGGAAGACACGATCAGCGAAATTGAAGACAAACACTTGGATACAACTTTGTATGAGGAAAAAGCAGAAAAAAAGAAAGGAGAAAAATGAAGAAATTCTGAGAATTATGTGGGATAAAATCAAAAGCAAAAATTTGGGAGTGATTGGAGTTCCAGAACAGGGAGAGAAAATGGAAAATACAGAGAGGATCATGGAAGAATTGCTGACAGAAAACTGCCTTAATACCCTGAAAGAGGAGAAGTTGACCATCCAAGAAACTCAATGTACCATATAGGATAGACCTCAAAAGTAAATCACCAAGGTATATCACAATCACTCTAGCTAAAACCAAAGACAAAGAATCCTGAGAGCAGCTTGAGAAAAATGAAAAGTCACATACAGAGGGAAGCAATAAGACTAAGCTCTGATTATTAGGAAAAAACGATGCAGGCAAGAAGACAGTGGGATGAGATATATAAAACCTTGAAAGAAAAAAAATTGCCAACCAAGAATCATATATCCTGCAAAACTCTCATTCAAATACGATGGTGAAATTAGGATATTTCTAGATAAACAGAAATTAAACAAATATGTAAAAACCAAACCAAACTTACAAGAATTATTAAAGGGAGTCCTTCGGATAGAGAACAAACAACATCAGACAACAGCCTGAATCTAGGACTCAAGATCACACCAACCAGATACCAACATAGGAAATGAACTCTCAAGGACTATCCAAAACCAAAAGAATTACAACAGGGAACCGGAGAGGGTAATCAATAAATGACAACAACATCAGGACAATAAAAGAAGGGTTAAATGGTGTAGGTGTAGAACTTTCCAATGGAGAGGAAGGCCTAAAAAGATAAGGGTGAATTTCAAGGTAACCACAAAGAAAGCTGACAAACCTACTCATCAAAATAAAGGAGAAAATCATAAAGTCTCAGTAAAAACAAAATCTACGAAACCAAAGAAATGAAAAAAAAATCCACAAACAAAATGAATTCAGCACAAGAGAGTAACCGGAACAAAGAAAACGTCAGCACCACAAAAAAAGCACTATAAAATGACGGCAATAAACTTACACCTATCAATAATTACACTGAATGTAAATGACCTAAACCCACCCATAATGAGACAGAGGTGATAGAATGGATATAAAAAAAACCAGGATCCATCAATATGCTGTCTACAAGAGACACACCTTAGAAACAAAGATGTAAATTTATCAAAAATCAAAGAATGGAAAAAAAAATATATCAACCAAACAGCTACCAAAAAAGAGCAGAGTGGCAATACTAATATCAGATAAAATAGAGTTTAAAACAAAATCCACCATAAAAGACAAAGAAAGGCACTATATAATGATTAAAGGGATGATCCTTTATGAAGACATAACCATAATAAAAATCTACACACCCCATGACGGAGTTCCAAAATACATAAAACAAACTCCAACAGCAGTGAAAAGAGAAATTGACAGCTCCGCAATAACAGGAGAATTCAGCACACCACTCTCGATAAAGGACAGAATATCTAGAAATTAACTCAACAAAGATACAGAAGAGCTAAAGAGCACAATCAGCCAACTTGACCTCATACATATATAGAACACTTGTCCCAACAGCTACAAAGTACACATTCTTTTCCAAAGCACATGGAATAGTCTCCAGAATACACCACATTTTAGGCCACAGAGCAACCCTCAACAAAATCAAAAACATTGAAATAACACAAAGAGTCTTCTCTGACCACAACCACATCGAGGCAGAAATTAACCATAGGAAGAGTAAGAAGAAAAAAAAAATCAATCACATGGAAACTGAATAACACCCTGCTTAAAAACGACTGTGTAGTACAAGAAATCACAGATGAAATTTAAAAATTCCTAGGATAAAACAGTAATGAAAACACATCATATCAAAACCTTTGGGGCACAGCAAAGGCAGGGCTTAGAGGTCAATTTATAGCAATAGATGCACACATCAGAAAAGAAGAAAGGGACAAAATCAAAGCATTAGCTACACAACTCGAACAAATAGAGAACAACAACAACAACAAAAAAAAGCCCACTGCCATCAGAAGAAAGGAAATAATAAAGATCAGAGCAGAAATAAATGAAATAGAGAAAAACAATAGAAAGAATCAACCAAACCAAAATTTGGTTCTTTGAAAGGATCAAGAAAATCGACAAACCACTGGCCAAACTGACAAAAGAAAAACAGGTGAGGACAAGAATAACCCAAATAAGAAAAGAAATGGGGGCATTACAACAGACTCAACTGAAATAAAAAGGATCATAGCAGAGTATTATGAAAAATTATCTTCCAACAAATTTGAAAACCTAGAGGAAATGGACAAATTTCTAGAAACACACTACTCACACAAGGTAACACAAAATGATGTTGAAAATCTGAACACACCCTAACAAGACAAGAGATTGAAAATGTAAAACAAAACAAAAAAACTCCCAACAAAAAAAAAGCTCTGGCCCAGACGGCTTCATTGGAGAATTCTGTCAAACATTTAGAGAAGAATTTATACCAGTACCACTCAAATTATTTCAGATCATTTCCTTCAGAAAAGGAAGCAATACTTCCAAATTCATTCTATGAAGCCAGCATAACCCTGATACAAAAGCCAGACAAAGTCATCACAAATAAAGAAAATTACAGACCAATATCTCTCATGAATATAGATGCAAAAATTCTCATCAAAATTCTAGCCAATAGAATTCAGCATCATATCAAAAAAATAATGCACCACGACCAAGTAAGATTCATACCGGGTGTGCAAGGATGGTTCAACATTAGAAAATCAATCAATGTAATCCACCACATAAATAAAAGGAAAGAATAGAATCACATGATCCTCTCAATGGATGCAGAAAAAGCCATTCGACACACATTCCTCATAATAAAATAGGTATAGAAGGAAAATTTCTCAACATAATAAAGGGCATTTATACAAAATCAACAGCCAACATCATTCTTAATGAAGAGAGGCTGAAAACATTCCCCTTGAGAACAACAAGACAAGGATGCCCTTTTTCACCACTCCTATTTAACATTATGCTGGAAGTCCTGGCTAGAGCAATAAGGGAAGAAAAAGAAATAAAAGGCATCCAAATCGGTAATGAAGAAGACAACTGTCCCTATTTGTGGGTGATATAAAAAAAAAAAAAAATTTTTTTTTTTTTTTTTTTTATGATACTATACATAGAAAGCACAAAAGACTCCACGAGAAAAACTACTGGAACTAATAGAATAAAATATAAAAAAAATTTTTTTTTTTTTTTTTAGACACTCCAGCTGTGATTTTTGACAATGAGTCTGGACTGTGCAAAGCAGGCTTGTCTGGAGATTGGATCCCATCATGTCATCAGCTCTGTCATGCGACATCCAAAATTGGACTTGTCTTCAGCAGAATCCAATCAGAAGACCTACTTCATCGGTAAAGAAGCCCTGTACAAGTATGATGCCCCACACCTGCGCTACCCCATTGAGTGTTGCCTTCTCATGGACTGGGATGACATGGAGAAGCTCTAGCAGCACCTTTTTGAGTGTAACCTGGGTGTGAAACCCAGCGCCCAGCCTGTGCTCATGAATGAGCCCTCCTTGAACACAAGGGAGATTCGTGAGAAGATGACAGAGGTAATGTTTGAAACCTTCAATGTGTCTGTCTTTTATCTGTGCAACCAAGCAGTGGTAGCACTCTATGCCTCTGCCTGTGTCACGGGCCTGGTGGTAGACAGTGTGGATGGGGTCACTTTCACTCCCCCTACCTTTAAAGGTTACTCCCTTCCTCATGCTGTCACCAGACTCTACGTGGCAGGAAGAGACCTCACAGAGCACCTCATCCAGATTCCCCTGGCCATTGGTCTTATCTACCCCTGTATACCCAACAGGGGCTTGGTGGGTGACATCAAAGAGAAGCTGTGCTATGTGGGTTTTGACCTAGAGAAGGAGTTAAGCAAGAGGCTGGAGGAGGTTTTGAGAGAATACAAATTGCCAGACAGAACTGTTATCTGCATCAGGAAACAGCTGTACCAGGTGCCCGAGGTCCTCTTTGCGCCTGACCGCCTGGGCATCCACAGCCCTGGGTTCTCAAAAATGGTCACCAGCAGCATCATGAAGTGCAACATTGACATCCAGGTGACCCTTTTTGTGGAGACTGTGTTGGCTGGGGGCACCACTCTCTTCCCTGGCTTTGAGGAATGCCTCTTGAAAGAGCTGGAACTGTTAGCTTCCAAAGGGACCCTCAACAAGATCATGGCTTCTGATAGGTGTTTCTCTGGGTGGATCGGTGCATCTGTCATGACCTCTCTAAGCACTTTCAGGCAGATGTGGGTCATCTCTGCCGATTTCTAAGGTTTTGGGCCATCAGCGATCCAGAGAAGAAGCTTTTAGAGGACCCTGAGCACAGCAGGGGTCAGCTGGAAGCCTTGGAGCACAAGGGCACCAAGGGCAAGTGAGGTCATCTCTCAGGCTTCAGCACACTCTTCAATAAAGTGTTTTGCCCTTTCTGGTAGTGGTTCATTCTTGGTAGCACCAGAATAATTTTTGACCCTGGTATTGAATCTTAAAGTGGTTCTATTCTACACTTCCTTTCCCATGCAACTCATAGCTTGTCTTCTCCTGAGAAATCCTTGGGTTGAGAGTTGAGCCCGTCACTTGCACTTTGTAGTCAAAGCATTTGCCTCGGCCTCATGTCCAGTGGCTTGATCCAGCAGGGACCCTTGAATCTACATTGTAAACAAGTGTGTTGGGTGGTTCCAGTAAATCCAGTGTCTAGGAAACACAGTCAGCAGGGGGAGCAGGTGGGGATGGGGGGAGAGGAGTACAAGCAGGAATGCTATCTTGTTCACAGGGCTCAACAAACCCTTTAGCTGGGTGGATCCTTACCAAAATAGGACTCTTGCTTTGCTTTTGTGAGATTGGGCATCTAAAAGGAATGGAGCTACTCTCCTTGTCAAACATGGAGAAGTGGGCACAGAAATCACCATTTGTTTAAGACCCTCTAAGCTCAGGGTCCCTGCTCTCCAGTAGGGAATTGTATGAAGCATCACCACTTCTAGTGATTATTATAATCTCTTTTTTTTTTAATTTTATTTTCAATGGTGTTTATGACTCATAGAGACACTATAGGACTGAGTAGAACTGCCTCATAGGGAGTGCCTGGTGGATTCAAACTGCCTACTTCTGGTTAGCAGCCGGACTTTTAACCACTGAGCCACCTTGTAATGAAATAGCACTGCGCACCTCATAGAATGACTGAAATAAAACACATTGGTAATAAATACCAAGTGCTGGCAAGAAGCTGAAGAACTAGATATCATGGATTGTGGGTGGGAATGTAAAATATTACAGCTACTCTGGAAAATGGTTTGACAGTTTCTTATAAAGCTAAACATACTCTTACCATATGAACCAGCAATCACACACTTTGTGTATTTATCCTAGATAAATAAAAACCTATGTTCACATAAAAGCTTGTACATAAATATTCCTAGCAGAATTATGTTATAGTCAAAACTGAAAATAATCCAAATATCATTCAATGAGCAAATTGGTAAACAGTGTATCTATACAATGGAATACCACTCAGCAATAAAAAGGAGCAAACTATTGGTGTATGCAATAACTTGGGTAAATCTCAAGGTCATCATGATTAGTTGAAAAAGCTAATGTCAAAATGTTATACACTATAGAATTCTTTTATATAAATGTTTTGAAGTGTGAAACTGATACTGATGGAGAACATATCAGTGGTCACTAAGGGATAAGATCTGGAGAGAGGGTATGACTATTAAGTGATAACATGACCGATTAATCTGTGGTGATAGAACAGTTCTTTATTCTGATTGTGGTGATGGTTACACATCTCTAGATATGTGATAAAATTTTACAGAACTGTATACGAAAATACATGCAGTGAAAACGGTGAAATACGAATAAGGTGTGCACCTGAGTAAATAGTATTATATCAATGTCAAATTCCAGGTGCAGGCAATGTGGGATATTATTGGGGGAAACTTTGTACAAGCTACACAGAAACTCTAATTTTTTGTAATTTCTTGTGAGTCAAACTATTTCAAAATAAAACATAACAAGAATAATAATTAAAAAAATATGTGAGAAGGACCAAAGATTTTTGGAAGTTCCAGGGGCAGATGAGGGGATAATCAGTTCATTTACCTAGAACAGAAAGTTACTGAGATTAAGAATAATCCAGTCTAGAAGGATGGAGCCAATGTGGTGCCATAGACAGAATGAGCATGCCATCCCTCCACAGCAAAGACTCAAAAAACTAAGTAAGAAACATATGTCAATCTTAGAACCCTAAGCATCAAATGAAGAGATAAAGAACGCAGCCAAGCACCGAATGGAATAAGAAACTGATAGAGAACCAAGAGCAGGGAGAGATAAGTGCGGAGGTCCCCTATCAGCTAACACAGCACGGATTTGCCATCGTGAACTCCTGTCAGAGATCAGCGGACAGGAGTATGGTAAAGCAGCTTCAAGGAGCTCCCAGCAGGAGACAGAGCACCCAGAAACCAGTGATATACGCTCAGCCAGCTGGGAAGTGCAAGGTTCATGCCTCTTGGATTAGCCCCCCACACATTGGAGATTGGCAGACAGGGAGTATAGGAAAGCAGCTTCATGGAGCCCCCAGCAGGAGACAGAATACCTGGTAACCAGGAATACATGCTTTCCCACCCTCCATCTTTCTCCCACCCCCGCTCTACCTCCACAGACTGGGTAAATGGCTCCCAAACCAGGCAGTACAGCCCAGTTAGAAGGGGCTCCCAAGCCTCAAAAAGAAAAACCAACCAAACAAACAAAAAAACAAAAAGAAAAAAAAAGGCCCTGGGAATTCCACCAGTGTGGCAACATGGTCCAGGGAGCAAGCCGAGTGGTACTTCACAGCCTTTCAAGAAGTAAAACTGGTGCACAGAGCCAGGTGTTTGAGAGAAAGGAGGGAAAGGTGGTGAGAGACAGGGAGAAAACCAAAAGAAGCCAAAAAAAAGCAACATTAGCAACAAACAATTGGCAATAATGGAGTCAGTCAGCATGGGCGGTGCAAACCAAACCCCGAAGGCAGTCTCTTGGCTGGGGCTTATTTGTTTGGTTGGTTTTTCTTTTTGAGGCTTGGAAGTGCCTTCTAGCCGGGCTGTATTGCCCATTTTGGGAGCCACTTCCCCGGTCTGTGCAGCAACATCAGTGGGATCCCTGGGGGAGTTTCTTTTCTTTTTTTTGTAATTTTTTTTCCTTTTCTCTTTTTCCTTTCTGTTTTTCTCCATTTCTCGATTTCTTGTCTCTCCACTCTAATGGCAAGCTCCCTTACCACTCATTTTTTTGTTTGTTTCTTTTGTTGTTTGTTTTTGGCTCCTATTTCTCTCTTTTCTCTCTCTTCTTTCACATACCCATATAGCTCTACTCATCACAACCTCCCCCCCTTTCTGTCTACCTGTACCATGCGTGGAATATCACACACCCGAGCAGCACAGGTACGGCCTACTGGAACCTGCCCTGCACTAATTCCCGGCCTTCCTTGTCGGCCTGAGTACGTGCCTCAAACAACCCATGCTAGCCTCTCCCCTTCAGCTAGAACTGTTCTGCTGTACCATAGCTGAGCAACTGGCCCTGCCCATTAGACAAGAAGGTGAAATCTACCATGCCCACAGATAAGCAAACAATAAAGATTGCACAGCCCGCCTGCTTACTTATAACCAAATAAAACAAAAAGCAGGACGAAACAAACAAATCTACAATCATTAAATGAAGAAAATAACTACTGAATGTCCCAAAGGCAGCAGACAATATCAAAACATGTTTTTTAAAAAGGAAGGGATAATTTCAGTAGGCATTCAAAATAAAACACCAGATGAATTTCCAGTAAATGAAAAGGCACTAGAACGACCTGATAGGGAATTCAAATCTATAATGTTCAGAGCTACCCAAGAGTTGAAGCAAAAAGCAGACAAAAATGAGGAAAAAATAGACAAATTCATGGAAAAGGAAGACAAATTCATGGAAAATACAGGCAAAAAAAAGGAGGAAAAATTCAGGAAAATAATACAGGAATATAATGTCAAAATAAATCCACAACTAGAGATATACGAAAACAACAATCAGAAATCCAAAAGGCAAACAAGATTTCAGAAATGGACACTGTCATAGAAGGGCTGAGGAGCAGGTTTGAAAAAAATGGAGGACAAACAAAATTGAAGACAAACACTTGGCTACAACTTAGAGGAAATCAGAAAAAAAAGAACAAAGAAAAATGAAGAAACCCTGAGAATTATGTGGGATACAATCAAAAACAAAAATTAGTGAGTAATTGGAGTTCCAGAACAAAGGAGAAAATGGAAAATGCAGACAGAATCATTGAAGAATTGAGGGCAGAAAACTTCCCTAATATCATGAAAGATGAAAAGTTGATCATCCAAGAAGCTCAATGAACACCATGTAGGATAGACTCCAAAAGAAAATCATCAAGGTATATCACAATCACACTCGCTAAAACCAAAGACAAAGAAAGAGTCCTGAGGGCAGCTTGAGAAAAAAGAAAAATCACATACAGAGGAGAAACAGTAAGACTAAGCTCTGATTACTCAGCAGAAACCACACAGGTAAGAAGGCAATGGGATGACGTATACAAAACCTTGACAGAAAAAAATTGCCGCCAAGAAATCATATACCCTGCAAAACTCTCGTTCAAATATGATGGTGAATTTAGGACATTTCCAAATAAACAGAAATTAAGGGAATATGTAAAAACCAAACCAAACTTACAAGAATTATTAAAGGGAGCCTTCAGTATGAGAACAAACAATATCAGAACACAGCCTGAATCTAGGATGCAAGATCGCACCAGCCAGATACCAACCTAGGAAATGAACTCTCAAGGACTACCCAAAACCAAAAGAATTACAACAGGGAACCAGAGAGGTTAATCTGTAAATGACAACAATATCAGAACAATAAAAGGGGGGAATAAATGGTGTAGGTGTAGAACTATCTAATGGAGAGGAAAGCAAGGTGATACCAAGTAATAATAGACTGGTTCAAACCTAGAAAGATAAGAGTAAATTTGAAGGTAACCACAAAGAAAAGTAACAAACCTACTCATGAAAATAAAGAAGAAAAATCTACTCATCAAAATAAAGAAGAAAAACATAAAGTCTCAGTAAAAACAAAATTTAGAAAACCAAGGAAATGAAGAAGAAAATCCACAAACAGAAGGAATTCAGCATAGCAGAGTAAGTGGAACAAAGAAAACCTCAGCACCACAAAAAAAGCACTATAAAATGACAGCAATAAACTCACACCTATCAATAATTATACTGAATGTAAATGGCCTCAACGCACCCATAAAGAGACAGAGTGACAGGATCAATTAAAAAAAAAAACAGGATCCATCAATATGCTGTCTACAGGAGACACGCCTTAGAAACAAAGACATAAATTTATTAAAAATTGAAGGATGGAAACAAATATATCAAGCAAACAGCTACCAAAAAAGAGCAGGACTGGCAATACTAATCTCAGATAAAACAGACTTTAAAACAAAATCTGCCAGAAAAGACAAAGAAGGGCACTATATAATGATTAAAGGGACGATCCATCATGAAGACATAACCATAATAAACATCTACACACCCAATGATGGGGCTCCTGAATACATAAAACAAACTCTAACAGCACTGTAAAGAGAAATTGACAGTTCCACAATAATAGTAGGAGACTTCAACACACCACTCTTGGTAAAGGACAGAACATCTAGAAACAAACTCAACAAAGATACAGAAGAGATAAAGGGAGCAATCAACCAATTTAACCTCATACACATATATAGAACACTCCACTCAACAGCTGCAAAGTACACATGCTTTTCAGATGCACATGGAACATTGTCCAGAATAGACCACATCTTAGGCCACAGAACAACCCTCAACAAAATCCAAAACACTGAGATAATACAAAGTATTATCAAAGTAGAAATTTACAACAGAAAGAGCAAAGAAAAAAAATCAATTACATGGAAAGTGAATAACACCCTGTTTAAAAACCACTGTGTAATAGTGGTTTTTATTCCAGAAATGGAATAGGAAAAAAAAAAAAAAAAGAATGCAAAACCAACAGCCAACATCATTCTTAATGTAGAGAGGCTGCTGAAAACATTTCCCTTGATAACAGGAAAAGACAAAGATGCCCTTTATCATCATTCCTATTTAACATTGTGCTGGAAGTCCTAGCTAGAACAGTAAGGTAAGTAAAAGAAAAAAAAGGGCATCCAAATTGGTAATGAAGTTAAACTGTCCCTATTTGTGGAAGATATGATACTATACATAGAAAACACAAAAGACTTCACGAGAAAACTACAGGAACTAATAGGAAGATTCAGCAGAGTGGCAGAATATAAGATAAATATACAAAAATCAGTTGGATTCCTATACACCAATAAAGAGAATGATGAAAAGGAAATCAGGGAAAGAATACAATTTATAAAACAAAAATTTATAATAGCCCTTAAAAAATAAAATACTTAGGAATAAATCTAACCAGGAATGTAAAAGAACTATAGAAAGAAAACTACAAAACACTACTGCAAGAAACCAGAAGAGATCTACATAAATGGAAAAACATACCATGCTCATGGATAGGTAGACTCAACATTGTGAAAATGATAATTCTACCCAAAGCGATTTACAAATACAACGCAAATCTGATCCAAATACCAACAACATTCTTTAAAAAGATGGAAAAACTAATCATTAACTTTATATGGAAAGGGAAGAAGCCCTGAAGAAATAAAGCACTATTGAAGGAGAAGAATAAAGTAGGAGGCCTAGCACTACCTGACCTGAGAATCTACTATATAGCTATGGTAATCAAAACAGCCTGGTACTGGTACAATGACAAATACATTGACCAGTGGAGCAGAATTGAGAACCTAGTTGTAAATCCATCCACCTATGGTCACCTGATTTTTGACAAGGACCTAAAGTCCAAAAAACAGGGAAAAGACAGTCTTTTTAACAAATGTCAAAACTGGATGTTCATCTGCAAAAAGTTGAAACAGGATCCATACCTCACTCCATACACAAAAAGTAATTCAAGTTGGATCAAAGCCCTAAACATAAAGCCAAAAACTACAAAGTTCATGGAAGAAATAATAGGATCAATGTTAGAGGCCCCAATACATGGCATTAACAGGGTACAAACCATAACTGACAACTCACAAACTCCAGCAGATAAGCCAGATAAGTGGGATCTTCTAAAAATTAAACACTTATGCTCATCAAAAGACTTCAACAAAAAAGAAGAGAATCTACAGACTGGGAAAAAATTTTCATCTATTACAAATCAGACAAAGGTCTAATGTCTAAAATCTATAGGAAAATCCAACACCTCTACAACAAAAAGACAAACAATCCAATTGAAAAATGGGCAAAGGATATGAACAGACACTTCACCAAAAGAAGACACTCAGACAGCTAACAGACACATAAGGAAATGCTCGTGGATCACTAGCCATTAAAAACAACATTAGAGAAATGCAAATCAAAACCACAATGAGATACCATCTCACCCCAGTATTACTGGCATGAATTAAAACAAACAGGAAATAAGAAATGTTGGAGAGGGTGAGGGGAGATCAGAAGTCTCATGCACTGCTGGTGGGAATGCAAAATGATACAACCTTTTTGGAAAACGATAAGACACTTCCTTAGAAAGCTAGAAATAGAAATACCATATACAGCAGTCCCACTCCAAGGAATATATCCCAGAAAAATAAAAGTCATCACATGAATAAACATATGGACACCCATGTTCATTGCTGCGTGGTTCACAATAGCAAAAAATGGAAACAACACAGATGTCCATCAACAGATGAATGGATAAACAAACTATGGTACATGCACACAATGAAATACTACGCAATGATAAAGAACAATGATGACTCTTTGAAACATCTCACAACATCAGATGAATCTGGAGGGCATTATGCTGAGTGAAATAAGTCAATCACAAAAGGACATATACCATTTGAGACCACTATTATAAAAACTCAAGGAAAGGTTTACACACAGAAAGAAACAATCTCTGGTGGTTACCAGGAAGGGGAGGTATGGGGAGGGAAATACACTAACTAGACAGTAGATAAGTGGTAACTGTGGTGAAGGGTAAGCCAGTATACGATACTGGGGAAGTCAGCACATCTTGACCAAGGCAAAGCCATGGAAGTTTCAAAGACACATCCAAACTCCCTGAGGGATTGAGTTACTGGGATAAGGGCTGGGGACCATGGTCTTGGGGAACATCTAGCTCAATTGTCATGACATAGTATATGAAGAAAATGTTCTACATCTGACTGTGATGAGTGGCATCTGGGGCCTTAAAAGCTTGCGAGCAGCCATCTAATATATAACTAGTCTCTACTCCTCTGGAGCAAAAGAGAATGAAGGAAATCAAAAGCTCAAAGAAGAAAACTATTCCACGGGACTAACAGCCCACATGATCACAACCTTTTCTAACCTAAGCCCAGAAGAGCTAGATGGTGCCCAGATACCACCACCGACTGCTCTTACAGGGATCACAATGGAGAGTCCCAGGCAGAGCTGGAGAAAAATGTAGAATAAAAATCGAACTCACAAAAAAAGACCAGACTTGTTGCTCTGGGAGACTGGAGTATGGCCCCCGGACATCCTTTTAACCCAGTACTGAACTGTCTCCTGAGGTTCATCTTTTAACCAAAGATTAGACAGGCCTATAAGGCAAATGATAACACATGTGAGGAACTTGATTTGTAGTTCAATCATGTATGAGACTAAATGGGCACCCTAGCTCAGAAGCAAAGACGAGAAAGCAGGAATGGGTAGGAAATCTGGACTAATGGAAACAGGGAAATTGGAGAGGAGAAGGGGAGAATGTTGACACATCCTGGGGTTGGCAACCAATGTTGCAAAACAATTTGTGTATTAATTTTTTGATGAGAAACTATTTTGCTCTCTAAACTTTCACCTAAAGCACAATATATATAAAAAAATATATATAATACACATTGTATTATTACTATCATTGTTGTTATTCCAGAGAATGCAAATATAACTTACAATTTTATATGCTGTCATCACAAAATATTTTTTAATACCTATATATGGATAGGAAATCTTAGTGGCCTAGTGGTTAAGTGCTATGGCTGCTAATGGCAGTTCAAATCCAGCAGGCACTCCTTGGAAACTCTATGGGGCAGTTCTACTCTGTCCTATAGGGTCTCTATGAGTCGGAATCAACTTGACAGCAATGGGGATTTTTTTGTTGGCTTGTTTGGTTTGGTTATATATTGATAAGCATCATTTAAAAGTATAGCCTAGGTATGTAACTTTATTCCCTAAAGTGATGTCGTTGTTGTTGTTAGGTGACTCAGTGTGACAGAGTAGAACTGTGCCATTGGGTTTTCCGGGCTGTAATCTTTAAGGGAGCAAATCGCCAATTCTTTCTCCCATGGAGCCCATGAGTGTTTTCAAACCACCAGTCTTTTGGTTAGCAGCTGAGCACTTAACTGTTGCACCTCAAGGGCTTAAACATGTGTATATTTCCATCCAATATATAAATAATAGTTATTACTTCTATTCATATTTTGATAGAATTAGCTAAAAATGGGCCAATATTTTTCACAATAATTTGAATTCTCATAAAATATATCAGACTATGTGGTTAAGAGCTATGGCTGCTAACCGAAAGGTTGGCAGTTCAAGTCCCCCGGGCACTCCTTGGAAACTGTATGGAGCAGTTCCACTCTCTCCTATAGGTTAGCAATGAGTTGGAATCGACTCCATGGCAACCGGTTTTTTTTTTTTTTTTTTCATGTGTCTCTTGGAATTGGATTTTCCTAGGTAAGGAGCCTTGGTGACAAAGTGTTTAAAGAGCTCGGCTACTAACTGAAAGGTCAGCAGTTCAAACCCACCATTCACTCCGTGGGAGAAAGATGTAGAAGTCAGCTCCCTTAAAGATTTATAGCCTAGGAAACCCTATGGGGCAGTTCTACTCAGTCCTATAGGGTTGTTATGAGTTGGAATCCTACTGGATGGCAGTGGGTTTGGTTTTAGGTTTTAGTCTTGGGTACATTTTTATCCTTTCCATGAATTTTCAAAGTTCTCCTACCAGCTCATTATTTCAAGGGCCTAGAATCGACTTGACACTAGGTTGGGTAGCACTCTGATGCCCTATACCTTCACCTTTAGAGAAATGTTGTTGTAATGTAGATTCTACTTGACCATTTCACCTATTTTACAGAATATCACCAGAACACCACCAGCCTTGCTGAGGTCCTCTTCCAGTTACTATTCCCCACCAAAATTAAGCACTCTCTGGACTTCTAAGGCTATGTAATAGCTTTGTTAAGCAATTTTTGAATTTTATGGAACTGTAATCTCACAGTAATTAGTTCTTGTGTCTAGCACATTTCATGCAATATTGTGAGATTCATTCTTATTGCTGCATGTAATAATGATTTAATTTTTATTGCTGTTTACTGATATATGCACAAAAATATTTAACCATTCTACCATTGGTGGATATCTGGATTTTTTTTGACATTCTTATGCATGTATTTTTGTGGACATATGCACTTATTTATATTGGGTATATGCCTAGCAGTGGAATTATTGAATTATATGATTGGCATATGTTCAGCTTTTTAAAGATGTTGAAAAACATTTTTTTCAAAGTTTTGTACCAATTTACACTTCCACCAGCAGCATATGAAAGTTCTAAGAGGCTCCATATCCTTTTCAGCATGTGGTATTGTCAATCTTCTGAAATTATTCATTCTGGTGAATGCGTGGTGGGTAACTCACTGTGGTTTTAATTTGCATTGTCCTGATAATATTTTTAAATGTGAATTGTTCATTTGAATATCTCTTTTTGTGTGTGTGAAGAGTCTCTTCAAGTATTTTGCTCCATTTTTTTTCTCTTCATTCATCAATTATTGCTTTTTAGGAGTTAATTATATATTCTGGATGCATACCCTTCGTTAAATATATAAATTTCAAATACCCTTTCTCACTCTATGGCTTGCTTTCTGATGAAAAAATGATCTTAATTTCAATGTAGTCCAATTTATTATTTATTTTCTTTATGAACACATATATATATAAAGAGAGAGAGCACTGATGGTGCACAGTGGTTAAGCACTTGACTGCTAACCAAAAGATTGGCATTTCAAATCCACCAGCCTCTCTGTGGAAGAAAGATGTGACAGTCTGCTTTTGTAAAGACTACAGCCTCGAAAACCCTATGGCAGCAGCTCTACTCTGTCCTATAGGGTCACAATGAATCAGAATTGACTGCACGGGAATGGGTTTTATGTATATTGTAAGGAAGAGGTCAAGGTTTCATTTGGATGTCCAATTAATCCAGCATCATTTATTGAAGGGGATATTCTTTCCCCCACTGAATTATACCGAAGACTTGATCATGTGACTATATTTCTGAACTGTTTGTCCTATTCCATTGGTCTATTAATCTCTCCTTGCACAATTACTAGTGTTATAATTATCATAGCATTAAAATAAGTCTTGATATCTGGTAGTGTAAATCCCCAGCTATGCTTTTATTGTTCAAAATTGTTTTGGCTATTTGGGGCCTTTACAGTTCCTTATTTTAGAATGAACTTTTCAAGTTCTACAAAACAAAAACTGCTGACATTTTCATTGGGGTTAGATTAAACATACAGAAAAATTTGGGAAGAACTGATGTATTTACAATATTGAGTCTTTCAATTCATTATTCTGGTTTATCCTTCCAATTATTTAGATTTTCTTTAATTACTCAAAGCAATGTTTTGCAGTTTTCTGTTTAACTGCTTCTGTTTTGAAGGTGGTGAGTCTTTTTTAAAAGATTTTTTAAGATTTTCTCTTTGACATTGGTTTTCAGCAGTTTCATTACAATGTGCCTAGGTGTGTTTTTTTTTTTTTTATATTGCTCTGCTTGGGATTCGTCACAGTCATTGAATTGTGGTTTAATGTCTTTCATTAGTTGGGAAAAATTCAAAGCTACTTTCTTGCCATCTATATTCTTGATGATTTGATCACAATCATTTTAAAGTCAGTGTCTGATAACTGACTACCTGGATTCCCAGTGGGTCTTTTTCTATTGTCCATTTTCTTCCCTTGAAATTGGTTTTTGTTATGCTTGTTAATATTTATTGAATGCCAGACACTGTCAATGAAAAATTATGAAAACCCAAGATGTAGTTATTTTCCTTCAGAGGAGATTCACTCTAACTCTTATTCAGGTTGCAACTCCTATTCAGGTTGCAAAGGGGGCAAATTGCCTCAATCCAATCCTGGATTTAAGTGACTCAAGGCCAATTTGCAGTCTATAAATTCCTTCTCCTCTATTTTGCCTCCATTCCTAGAGTTTAATCCTTTATGGGTTCCAACTGAGAACTTGTAATATCACTCAGTGATGCTCTAACATGAGAAATCCTGAACTCTATTTTTTTGCTCCCAGCACATGAACCTTGGAAAACTCCACTTTGCTTTTCAGCTCCTTTCTGCTTCATTTCTCAACTTCTTACCCTGTGAAACTAAGTGAGAAAAGACCTTGAGAAGGGAATTGATGGCAAGTATCTAGCTCATGTATCTGTGTCTTCCTACTTTCCGGGATTTTAGCCTCTATCATCTTACAGCTCCCTTGATTAGACGAGATCCAAGATTTGCCTCCCCTTCTGCGAGACTGACTAAAGCTAGCCTGGCTTCTTTGCTTTTTTCTTGGCACCAAGAATTGGCAAATGGACCAAGAGGAAAAGCAGCAGATAAAAAAGGCTTACCTCAATGAACGTCCCTTCTCTCCAAGATTTGGGTCTTCAAATCCTGGCTGTCTTTGAAATTCTCCTGAAACCTTCAAAATAGATCTTGAAGTTTATCCAGTTTTTCTCTTTGTTCTCAGCAAGATCATTGGCCTGCTGCAAGCTACTATATCACAGCTCAGAACATATATTTCTTTTTAAATTAATTCCATTATGTGAGTCTAATATAGCTTGAGATGTTAAACAAAATTCTTGTAGAATACTTACAAAATTTATTATGTACTCAGTCACAAAGAAAAACTTAATAAAATCCAAAAGCAGAAAATATAGAGGTCATTTTCTTCAACAGCAGTGCCATCAATTAGAAATGAATAGAAAAACTAGTACAAAACTCAAAAGATGACTTAAAATTTTAAAAACATTCTTATACTTACCTTACTTTAAGAAAAAATCAAAACTGAAATACAGAAAATTTACAAATCATGAAATCATTGTGGCTCAAAGTCTTAATCCTTGAAACAAAGCAGTTTCCAGAGGTGTATATATAGCCTTAATTCCATTAATTGAAAACATGAAAAATAGAAAACATATTAATTAGAAATTTATCTCAGGACACAGAAAAACAACAAAATAGTCTGAAATAATATAAAAGCACAAAAATTAAATAAGTCGGGAGAGTCAGAATACTTGATAAACACATGAGCCAATTCTTTAGAAATAACAATAAAATTGACAAATATTTGGCATTCTCACCAAGCAGCAAATACAAAACATTAAGAATTTAAAATGCCATAACTACAACTACAAAAGAGATGTTTTCATGATATACAAAAAAATAGTTTTACCAATAAATTTGTAGTGTTGATAAAATGGGTTATTTTCTAGAAAATAGTAAAGGAACAAAATTCACTCAAATAGAGGAGAGGACATTAATAGACGAATAGCCATAGCAAATGTTTAAATGTTAGACAAATCTATACTCTCCAAAAGACCTTAGGTAAAGTTCTAAAATTGAAGTTTACTAAACTTCAAGAAAAAATATAAATCCTCTAGTATGGCTAATATTAAAAAAAAAAAAAAAAGAAAATATAGAAAATGCTTGGGAGAATGTGAGGCAATTGGAACCCTTATCGATTGCTGGTGGGAATGCACAATGATACAGCCATTGTGGAAGACAGTGTGGAAGTTCCTCAAAAAACTAAAAATAGAACTACCATAAGAAACAACCCAGAAATTCCACTCCTAGGTATATACCCCAAAGACTTGAAAGCAGAGACTCAAACAACACTATTCACAAAATCCAAAAGGTGAAAACAACTTAAATGTCCACCAACAGATGAACATATAAATAAAATATGGTACATACCTACAGTAGAATACTACTCTGCCAGTAGGATAAATGAAGCCTTGATACATGCTACAGCATGGATGGAGCTTGAAGGCATTATGCTGAGTGAACTAAGTCAAGCATAAATGGACAAATATTGTATGACCTCACTTATATAAAAAGACAAGAAAAGGCAAATGTATAGAGACCAAAGTTTATTAGTGGTTACTAGGGGCCATAGGGAGAGGGAAATGTGGGGAGGGAGTAAACAGTGATGGAAAGGTCATATTGATTAAAGGTAAGGTTGCCCAGGCAATTATTGTAAGTGCTGTCTGCAAGTTGTGCACCTGTAAAAAGTTACTTGGTAAAAGTGGTGTGATAGATATATTTACAACAACAACAACAAAAACAATAGCTGCTGAGGCTGCTTATGTACATAAACCTCAATGGGATTTGGAGACTTGAGGAGGTTTAGTGTCATGGTTTCATAAGACATCCTGGTTAATTGGCTTAATAACGTGTTTGGTGGTTCTGTTCTACCTCCTAATTTGTTGTATATTTCCTGGGGTCTTACTTAAAAGCTTGCAAGCAATAATCGGTCTCTATTCACCTGAAGCAACACAGGAAGAAGAAGTCAGAACAAGAGGAGGAAATTGAATGTGTGGCTAACTCCCTCCATGAACTGCTTCCTTTGCCATGAGGCCAGAAGAACTGGATTGTGCCCAGTTGTCATTACTGAACATTTTGATCAAAGATTATATAGAAGAATCCTGATCAAAAGGGGGGAAATGCAGAACTGAATTTCAAATTATCATGGAATCCAGATTTTCTGGAACCATGAAAGTTAGATGAACCACCAAAACTCTTGTCTTGAGATATATCCCCTAAAGTCTTCTTAAAACCAAACAATAGTTTAGCTTAACTAGTAAAGAATGTCTGTCTTGAGCATTATGCTCTTTTAAGAACTATCTATATGGGATCAAATTGACAACAGCAACTCAAAAGATTAGATAGGCACCTTAGGGGACAGTGAGTTTATGTTACTGGGGAAAAACAACTTAGAAACGGAAGGTGAGAATGGTGGCACAACTCAAAGAATATAATCATTGTCACTGAATTGTCTACAGGTAGAAACTGTTGAATTGATGTATGTTTTGCTGTGTATATTCTCAACAATGACAACAAGAAAAAATACAATAAATTATAAAAAGATAAAAATATAAGAAAGTGGAGGAGGGATCAGTCCTGAGAGGAGGACATCATGCTTGGTAAAGTAGAGGGTCAGCAAAAAAGAGGAAGACCCCCAAGAAGATGGATTGACACAGTGGCTGCAACAATGGGCTCAAGCATAACAATGATTATGAGGATGAAGCAGGATTGGGCAGTGTTTTCTTCTGTCGTACACAGGGTTGTTATAAGCCAGAACTGACTTGACAGCACCAAACAACGTAAGAAACTGGGAGCTACAGAGGTTGAGCAACCTGCCCAATGCTACAGTGCTAGAAGTGGATGGATCCTATTTTTCTGTTTTTCAACTTCCCAGTGGATAGAAGTGAGAATAGCACATATCACAACAACAATAAAAAAAATAAAAATAAAAAAGTATAGATTAACCACAAACATGAGCATGGATGCCAAAATCCTAAGTAAAATTTTAGCAAAGTAAGTTCATCAATGTTTTAAAGAGTACTTTATGACCAGTAAGGACAATCCTAATCTTATATTGATGGTTTAATGGTAATGAAAAATAAAATTGATAGATTAATGAATCCTATGGTCATCTTAACTAATGCCATATTAAAAAAGAAAAGAAAAGAAAACTATAAGATTGCAAACTCAAACCTAACAGAAAAAAAATAAAAACAATTAATAACCTAAAAATAGAAGGATATGTTTCCAATTCAGTAACAGGTAACTATCAAAAATAAAGAGACAACATCACCCTCATAGTGCAAAACTGGAGACAATAAAAATAAAGTCAGGAACTACAGAAGGATGATTATTTTTGCAGCTATTATTCAACATTTATCTAGAATTCCTAGCAAATATAATTATACAGAATGAGTAAGTAAAAGTTATAAGTATTGGAAAGAAAAATAATATGATTTGTGGGTAATATGATTGTCTACATAGAATATCAAATTGAGAAAAATTAAAATCATTAGAACTAATAAGAGAGTTTAATACAGTGTCCAGATTAAAAAAAAAAAAAACAATAGAGAGGCAGGACCAAGTTGGCAGAGTAGTCAGATGCTTCTGGTGGTCCCTCTTACAACAAAGGCCCGAAAAAACAGTGAAGTGATTATATGTATGGCAAGTTAGGAGTCCTGAACATCAAGGTAAAGTTAGGAAATCGGATTGAGCAGCAGGGGGAGGGAGAGACGGTTCAGAAGCAGCGAGAAGTTGCCAGACCTTACTCGGCATGAACCAGAGCCCCTCAGGCGCAATTCCCTGGCGTGACCGTGGCAGGGCTGACAGTGTTCGGGACGCAAGTACCTCAGGGAGAGGCAGTGAGCTGCACAGTCTACTCATGCTACTCGAATCGGAGAAGAACAGTACTCTCAGCAAAAGATAAGCATGTGAGTCTGCTTTACTGCACCCCCAGCCCTCAAGCTGGCTTCAAAAGTGGTCGATTTCCGTGGGCCTGAGATAGGTCTTGCTGCGCACCAAGAACCATTCTCCCAGGTTTGGAGAATGAATAAATTAACAACTGGGAGGAAAGATAATCTGTTGGCTCCCCTAAATTAGGAACTCAGGGCTGAAGTGGCTTCTGTCCAGGCACAAATGGTCCATGGAATTTGAATGCCTTTCACCTCTGGATGGACCTGTGTGGGCCCATTTCAGAAGCTTAGGCCCTTGTTGGCAGACTGCAATGGTGTATGTGCCTGAGATCTAACTTCAACGGTTTCAGCTGTGTGGTGAAGAGGTGGCTTTTTGATGTTTGACACCAATCTGCCTATTAAACAGGGCCCTCACCTACTCACATCAGGGGCCCAAGGACTGGTGGCTCCACCCACATCACCGAGTCACCAGCAACAGAGGCCCAAGGATATGTGGTGCCTCCCAGTCCTTACAACAAAAAGCACTGAGTGCCCATGCTCTGGCTGCAGAACCCAACCACCTGTGTGCTCTAGGGAACATGGACGCACTTTCCTCACAGAAACTCATGGGACAGTTGTCAGCCCCTGTTTTGCTCAGAGCTTGACCCCCTGCTGCAACCAGATACCTGTGCCTACACCAATCACTCCTGCCCCTGTAAGACTGTAGGACTGACTGCACCACACACTTGGTGACCGACCACTTGGACACCTGAGCTGAATCCGTACAAGAAAAGTGAATGGACTCCCAGGCTCATATACCTGGTAAAAGCTCTAGCAATCTGGTGACAGGACGTTAGAGCTTCAAAGGCTCAAGTAACCAAGCTAGCTCTCTCAAGCAGACCATTTGGGCATACCAAAACAAAACAAAGCAAGAAGCTAGGATACAGTAAACAAACATAAAATAAATTCATACAATAAGTTACCGATGGCTCAGAGAGAACTGTCAATATCAAATCAGGTAAAGAAGCAGGCCATGATCCCTTCAAAAGCTCTCAAAACAAAGAATCAAGGAATCTTCTAGACAAAGAGGTCATCCTGGAATTACCAGAGGCAGAATACAGAAGATTAATTTATAGAACTCTTCAAGAGATCAGGAGGAGGTCAGGCAAAATGGAGAACAAGCCAAGGAACACCCAAATAAAGCAGTGGAGGAAATTAAGAAGGATATTCTAGAGCATAATGAAAAATTTAATAGGTTGCAAAAGTCCATAGAGAGAGAGCAATCAGAAATTCAGAAGATTAAAAATAAGATTTCAGATTTAGACAACTCAATGGAAAGTCAGGGGAACAGAATTGAGGAAATGGAAGTCAGAATTAGTGAGACTGAAGATAAAACACTTGGCACTGATATATACAAAGAAAAAATAAGATAAAAGAATTAAAAAATGAAGAAACCCTAAGAATCAGGTAGGACTCTATCAAGAGAAACAACCTAAGAGTGATTGGAGTACCAGAACAGGAAGGGAGAACAGAAAATACAGAGAGAACTGTTGAAGATTTGTTGGCAAAAAAGTCACCGATACCATGAAAGATGAGAAGATATCTACCCAAGATGCTTATCCAAATCCACATAAGGTAGATTTTAAAAGAAAGTCACCAAGACGTATTATAATCAAACTTTCCAAAACCAAAGATAAAGAGAAAATTTTAAGAGCAGCTAGGGATAAACAAAAAATCATCTACAAAGAAGAGTCAATAACAATAAGCTCAGACTACTTGGCAGAAACCATGCAGGCAAGAAGGAAATGGGGTGACATATATAGAACATTGAAAGAAAAAAAATTTCCAGCAAAGAATCATATATCCTGCAAAACTGTCTCTCAAATATGAAGACGAAATTAGGACATTTCCAAATATACAGAAGTTTAGGGAATTTGCAAAAACCAAACCAAAACTCAAGAAATACTAAAGGGAGTTCTCTGGTTAGAAAATCAATAACATCAGATATCAACCCAAGACAAGAATTCAGAACAGATCAACAAGAAGTCAACCTCGGTAGGGAATCACAAAATAAATCAAAATTAAAAAAAGAAAAATGTTCAAAACAGGGAAACTGCGATGTCGTGATGAAAAAGACAACAACATTAAATCAACAAAGAGGGAGGAAAAAATGTTGTTATAGATCTTTCATATGGAGAGGAAGTCAATATGACATAAAGAAATAAAAGTACGGTATAAACTTAGAAAAATAGGACTAAATATTAAGATAACCACAAAGGAGCCTAACAATCCTACACAAAAAAATAAAATGCAAGAAAAAAACTTGAAGACTCAGCAAAAACAAAATCACCAACAATGAAAAAGAAGAAAAGACAATATATAAAGAAAAACTACTCAGCACGAAAAACTACTCAGCACAAAAAACTAAGTGGAAAAAAGGAACTGTCACAATACACAAAAAAAGGCATCCAAATGACAGCACTAAACTCATACCTATCTATAATCATGCTGAATGTAAATGGACAAAAGGAACCAATAAAGAGACAGACAGTTGCAGAATGGATAAAAGAAACCATCTGTCTATATACTGCCTACAAGAGACACACCTTAGGCTTAAAGACACAAACTAAAACTCAAAGGATGGAAAAAAAAATCAAGCAAGCAAAAGTCAAAAAAGAGCAGGAGTGGCAATATTAATTTCTGACAAAATAGACTTTAAAGTTAAATCCACCAAAAAGGTTAAGGAAGGACACTACATAATGATTAAAGGGACAATATACCAGGATGATATAAACATATTAAATATTTATGTATCCAATGACAGTGCTGTAAGATACATAAAACAAACTCTAACAGCATTGAAAAGTGAGAAAGACAGCTCCACAGTAATAGTAGGAGGCTGCAACACACCACTTTCAGTGAAGGACAGAACATCCAGAAAAAAGGTCAATAAAGACACGGAAGATCTAAATGTCACAATCAATCAACTTGACATCATAGACATACACAGAACACACCACCAACAGCAGGCACATGTACTTTCCTTTCCAACGTACATGGAACATTCCCTAGAATAGACCACATATGAGGTCATAAAGCAAGTTTTAGCAGAATCCAAAACAGAAATATTATGAAGCATCTTCTCCAACCATAAAGCCATAAAGATAGAAATCAATAAGAGAAAAAGCAAGGGAAAAAATCAAACACTTGGAAACTGAACAACACCTTGCTCAAAAACGACTAGGTTATAGAAGAAATTAAAGACAGAATAAAAAACTCATAGAATCCAAAGAGAATGAAAACACTTCTTATCAGAATCTTTGGGACACAGCTAAAGCAGTTCTCAGAGGTCAATTTATAGCAATAAATGCACACATACAAACGGAAGAAAGGGCCCAAATCAATGAATTATCCCTACAACTTGAACAAATAGAAAGAGACCAACAAAAGAAACCCTCAGGTACCAGAAGAAAGAAAATAATAAAAATTAGAGCAGAATTAAATTAAATAGAGGACAGTAAAAAAATTGAAGGGGTTAACAAGACCAAAAGTTGGTTCTTTGAAAAAATTAGCAAGATTGATAAACCACTGGCCAAGCTGACAAAAGAAAAACAGGAGAGGAAGCAAATAACCTGAATAAAAATGAGATGGGCAATATCGCAACAGACCCAACTGAACTACTACAAAAAATTGTACTCTAACAAATTTGAAAACCTAGAAGTGGATGAATTTCTAGAAACATACTACCTACCTAAACTAACACAAATAGAGGTAGAATAACTAAACAAAACCATAACAAAAGAAGAGATTGAAAACGTAATTAAAAAACTCCCAACAACAAAAAAACCCAGGTCCTGACAGCTTCACCAGAGAAGTCTACCGAACTTTCAGAGAAGAGTTAATACCACTATTATTTCAGAGCATAGAAAAGAATGGAATACTCCTAAGCTCATTCTATGAAGGGAGTATATCCCTGATACCAAAATCAGGTAATAAGAGATTTAAAAGAGCTACACAAAGAAAACTATAAGGCACTACTGCAAGAAGCCAAAAAAAGACCTACATAAGTGGAAAAACATACCTTGCTCATGGATAGGAAGACTCAATATTACAAAAATGTCTATTCTACCCAAAGCGATCAATAGATACAATGCAAGAAAAGAAAATGACAGACCTATATCCTCCATGAACTTGAATACAAAAATCCTCAACAAAATTCTAGCCAATAGAATTCAACAACATATCAAAAAAATAATTCAACATGACCAAGTGGGATTCATGCCAGCTATGCAGGGATGGTTCAACATTAGAAAAACAATTAATGTAATCCATCATATAAATAAAATAAAACACAAGAACCACATGGTCTTATCAATTGATGCTGAAAGGGCATTTGACAAAGTCCAACACCCATTCATGATAAAAACTCTCAGCAAAATAGGAAGAGAAGGAAAATTCTTCAACACAATAAAGAGCATTTATACAAAGTCAACAGCCAACATCATCCTAAATGGAGAGATTCTGAAAGCATTCCCCTTGAGAACAGAAACCAGAGAAGGATGCCTTTTATCACCACTGTTATTCAACATTGTGTTGGAGGTCCTAGCCAAAGCAATTAGGCTAGATAAAGAAATAAAAGGCATCTAGATTGGTAAGGAAGACGTAAAAGTGTCTCTATTTGCAGGTGACATGATCCTATACACAGAAAACCCTGAGGAATCCTCAAGAAAACTACTGAAACTAATAGAAGAGTTCAGTAGAGTGTTACGACACAAGATAAACATAAAAAATCAGTTGGATTCCTCTACACCAACAAAGAGCATGTCAAAGAGAGAATCACCAAATCAATAGCATTTAAAACAGCTCCTAAGAAGATAAAATACTTAGGAATAAATCTAACCAGAGATTTAAAAGAGCTACACAAAGAAAACTATAAGACACTACTGCAAGAAGCCAAAAAAAAGACCTACATAAGTGGAAAAACATACCTTGCTCATGGATAGGAAGACTCAATATTATAAAAATGTCTATTCTACCCAAAGTGATCAATAGATACAATGCAATCCCAATCCAAATTCCAATGACATTTTTTAATGAGATGGAGAAACAAATCACCAACTTCATATGGAAGGGAAATAGGCCCTGGAGAAGTAAAGCATTACTGAAAAAGAAGAAGTGGGAGGCCTCACTCTACCTGATTTTAGAACCTATTATACTGTCACCGTAGTCAAAGCAGCCTGATACTGGTACAACAACAGATACATAGACCAATGGAATAGAATTGAAAATGCAGACATAAATGCATCCACATATGAGCAGCTGATATTTGACAAAGGCTCAAAGTCAGTTATATCGGGAAAAGACAGTCTTTTTAATAAATGGTGCTGGCATAACTGGATATCCATCTACAAAAAATTAAACAAGACCCATACCTTGCATGATGCACAAAAACTAACTCAATAGGAATGAAAGACCTAAATATAAAATCTAAAACAATAAAGATCATGGAAGCAAAAACAAGGACAAGAGTAGGAGCCCTAATACATGGCATAAGCAGTATACAAAACATTACTAACAATGCACAAAAACCAGACGAGAAACTAGATAGCTGGGAGCTCCTAAAAATCAAACATCTATGCTCATCCAAAGACTTCACCA
Organism: Loxodonta africana; assembly: GCF_030014295.1. NCBI lineage: Eukaryota > Metazoa > Chordata > Mammalia > Proboscidea > Elephantidae > Loxodonta > Loxodonta africana. Next base: position 118,066,915 of record NC_087369.1, on the reverse strand, counting down.
AAATAGTAAAAAGATAACCTACAGACTGGGAAAAAATTGTTAGCTATGACAATTCCAGTCAGCGTCTGATACCTAATATCTACATGATACTGCAAAAACTCAACAACAAGAAGACAAATAACCAAATTAAAAAATGGGCAAAGGAAGGCGGGGCCAAGATGACGGACTAGGTGGACGCTACCGCGGATCCCTCTTGCAACAAAGACTCGGAAAAACAAGTGAATTGATCACATACATAACAATCTACGAACCCTGAACAACAAACACAGATTTAGAGACAGAGAACGAACAAATGTGGGGGGGCAGCGATTGTTTTCAGAGCCTGGAGCCAGCGTACCAGTCAGCGGATTTTCTGGAAAAACTAGTTTCCCAGTGATGGCTCGGAGACAGCACTCCATATCAAACCACATAAAGAAGCAGACCATGACAGCTTCTCCAACCCCCCAAGCAAAAGAATCAAAATCTTTTCCAAATAAAGATACAATCCTGGAATTATCAGATACAGAATATAAAAAACTAATTTACAGAATGCTTCAAGACATCACAAATGAAATAAGGCAAACTGCAGAAAAAGGCAAGGAACACACTGATAAAACTGTTGAAGAACTCAAAAAGATTATTCAACAACATAGTGGAAAAATTAATAAGTTGCAAGAATCCATAGAGAGACAGCATGTAGAAATCCAAAAGATTAACAATAAAATTACAGAATTAGACAACTCAATAGGAAGTCAGAGGAGCAGACTCGAGCAATTAGAATGCAGACTGGGACATCTGGAGAACCAGGGAATCAACACCAACATAGCTGAAAAAAAATCAGATAAAAGAATTAAAAAAAATGAAGAAACCCTAAGAATTATGTGGGACTCTATCAAGAAGGATAACTTGCGGGTGATTGGAGTCCCAGAACAGGGAGAGGGGACAGAAAACACAGAGAAAATAGTTGCAGAACTCTTGACACAAAACTTCCCTGACATCATGAAAGATGAAAGGATATCTATCCAAGATGCTCATCGAACCCCATTTAAGATTGATCCAAAAAGAAAAACACCAAGACATATTATCATCAAACTCGCCAAAACCAAAGATAAACAGAAAATTTTAAAAGCAGCCAGGGAGAAAAGAAAGGTTTCCTTCAAGGGAGAATCAATAAGAATAAGTTCAGACTACTCAGAAGAAACCATGCAGCCAAGAAGGGAATGGGACGACATATACAGAACACTGAAGGAGAAAAACTGCCAGCCAAGGATCATATATCCAGCAAAAGTCTCTCTGAAATATGAAGGCAAAATTAAGATATTTACAGATAAAGACAAGTTTAGAGAATTTGCAAAAACCAAACCAAAGCTACAAGAAAGACTAAAGGATATTGTTTGGTCAGAAAACCAATAATATCAGATACCAGCACAACACAAGGTCACAAAACAGAACGTCCTGATATCAACTCAAATAGGGAAATCACAAAAACAAACAAATTAAGATTAATTAAAAAAAATAATACACATAACAGGGAATCATGGAAGTCAATAGGTAAAAGATCACAATAATCAAAAAGAGGGACTAAATACAGGAGGCATTGAACTGCCAGATGGAGAGTGATACAAGGCGATATAGAACATTACAAGTTAGGTTTTTACTTAGAAAAATAGGGGTAAATAATAAGGTAACCACAAAGAGGTATAACAACTCCATAACTCAAGATAAAAGCGAAGAAAAACGTAACGACTCAACTAACATAAAGTCAAACACAATGAAAATGAGGATCTCACAATTTACTAAGAAAAACGTTTCAGCACAAAAAAGTATGTGGAAAAATGAAATTGCCAACAACACACCTGAAAAGGCATCAAAATAACAGCATTACAAACTTATTTATCTATAATTACCCTGAATGTAAATGGACTAAATGCACCAATAAAGAGACAGAGAGTCACGGACTGGATAAAGAAACACGATCCATCTATATGCTGCCTACAAGAGACACACCTTAGACTTAGAGACACAAACAAACTAAAACTCAAAGGATGGAAAAAATATATCAAGCAAACGATAAGCAAAAAAGAAGAGGAGTAGCAATATTAATTTCTGACAAAATAGACTTTAGACTTAAATCCGCCACAAAGGACAAAGAAGGACACTATATAATGATAAAAGGGACAATTGATCAGGAAGATATAACCATATTAAATATTTATGCACCCAATGACAGGGCTGCAAGATACATGAATCAAATTTTAACAGAATTGAAAAGTGAAATAGATACCTCCACAATTATAGTAGGAGACTTCAACACACCACTTTCGGAGAAGGACAGGACATCCAGTAAGAAGCTCAATAGAGACACGGAAGGCCTACTTACAACAATCAACCAACTTGACCTCATTGACTTATACAGAACTCTCCACCCAACTGCTGCAAAGTATACTTCTTTTTCTAGTGCACATGGAACATTCTCTAGAATAGACCACATATTAGGTCATAAAACAAACCTTTGCAGAGTCCAAAACATCGAAATATTACAAAGCGTCTTCTCAGACCACAAGGCAATAAAACTAGAGATCAATAACAGAAAAACTAGGGAAAAGAAATCAAATACTTGGAAACTGAACAATACCCTCCTGAAAAAAGACTGGGTTATAGAAGACATCAAGGAGGGAATAAGGAAATTCATAGAATGCAACGAGAATGAAAATACTTCCTATCAAAACCTCTGGGACACAGCAAAAGCAGTGCTCAGAGGCCAATTTATATCAATAAATGCACACATACAAAAAGAAGAAAGAGCCAAAAGCAGAGAACTGTCCCTACAACTTGAACAAATAGAAAGTGAGCAACAAAAGAACCCATCAAGCACCAGAAGAAAACAAATAATAAAAATTAGAGCTGAACTAAATGAATTAGAGAACAGAAAAACAATTGAAAGAATTAACAAACCCAAAAGCTGGTTCTTTGAAAAAATGAACAAAATTGATAAACCATTGGCTAGACTGACTAAAGAAATATAGGAAAGGAAACAAATAACCCGAATAAGAAACGAGAAGGACCACATCACAACAGAGCCAAATGAAATTAAAAGAATCATTTCAGATTATTACAAAAAATTGTACTCTAACAAATTTGAAAACCTAGAAGAAATGGATGAATTCTTGGAAAAACACTACCTACCTAAACTAACACATTCAGAAGTAGAACAACTAAATAGACCCATAACAAAAAAAGAGATTGAAACGGTAATCAAAAAACTTCCAACAAAAAAAAGCCCTGGCCCGGACAGCTTCACTGCAGAGTTCTACCAAACTTTCAGACAAGAGTTAGCACCACTACTACTGAAGGTATTTCAAAGCATAGAAAATGACGGAATACTACCCAACTCATTCTATGAAGCCACCATCTCCCTGATACCAAAACCAGGTAAAGACATTACAAAAAAAGAAAATTATAGACCTATATCCCTCATGAACATAGATGCAAAAATCCTCAACAAAATTCTAGCCAATAGAATCCAACAACACATCCAAAAAATAATTCACCCTGATCAAGTGGGATTTATACCAGGTATGCAAGGCTGGTTTAATATCAGAAAAACCATTAACGTAATCCATCACATAAATAAAACAAAAGACAAAAACCACATGATCTTATCAATAGATGCAGAAAAGGCATTTGACAAAGTCCAACACCCATTCATGATAAAAACTCTCAGCAAAATAGGAATTGAAGGAAAATTCCTCAACATAATAAAGGGCATCTATGCAAAGCCAACAGCCAATATCACTCTAAATGGAGAGAACCTGAAAGCATTTCCCTTGAGAACGGGAACCAGACAAGGATGCCCTTTATCACCGCTCTTATTCAACATCGTACTTGAAGTCCTAGCCAGGGCAATTAGGCTAGACAAAGAAATAAAGTGTATCCGGATTGGCAAGGAGGAAGTAAAGTTATCACTATTTGCAGATGACATGATCGTATACATGGAAAACCCTAAGGAATCCTCCAGAAAACTACTGAAACTAATGGAAGAGTTTGGCAGAGTCTCAGGTTATAAAATAAACTTACAAAAATCACTTGGATTCCTCTACATCAACAAAAAGAACACCGAAGAGGAAATAACCAAATCAATACCATTCACAGTAGCCCCCAAGAAGATAAAATACTTAGGAATAAATCTTACCAAGGATGTAAAAGACCTATACAAAGAAAACTACAAAGCTCTACTACAAGAAATTCAAAAGGACATACTTAAGTGGAAAAACATACCTTGCTCATGGATAGGAAGACTTAACATAGTAAAAATGTCTGTTACCAAATGCCATCTATACATTTAACGCACTTCCGATCCAAATTCCAATGTCATATTTTAAGGGGATAGAGAAACAAATCGCCAATTTCATATAGAAGGGAAAGAAGCCCCGGATAAGCAAAGCATTACTGAAAAAGAAGAAGAAAGTGGGAGGCCTCACTCTACCAGATTTCAGAAGCTATTATACAGCCACAGTAGTCAAAACAGCCTGGTACTGGTACAACAACAGGCACATAGACCAATGGAACAGAATTGAGAACCCAGATATAAATCCATCCATATATGAGCAGCTGATATTTGACAAAGGCCCAGTGTCAGTAAATTGGGGAAAAGATAGTCTTTTTAACAAATGGTGCTGGCATAACTGGATATCCATTTGCAAAAGAATGAAACAGGACCCATACCTCACACCATGCACAAAAACTAACTCCAAGTGGATTAAAGACCTAAACATAAAGACTAAAACGATAAAGATCATGGAAGAAAAAATAGGGACAACCCTAGGAACCCTAATACAAGGCATAAACAGAATACAAAACATTACCAAAAATGATGAAGAGAAACCCGATAACTGGGAGGTCCTAAAAATCAAACACCTATGCTCATCTGAAGACTTCACCAAAAGAGTAAAAAGACCACCTACAGACTGGGAAAGAATTTTCAGCTATGACATCTCAGACCAGCGCCTGATCTCTAAAATCTACATGATTCTGTCAAAACTCAACCACAAAAAGACAAACAACCCAATCAAGAAGTGGGCAAAGGATATGAACACACATTTCACTAAAGAAGATATTCAGGCAGCCAACAGATACATGAGAAAATCCTCTCGATCATTACCCATTAGAGAAATGCAAATTAAAACTACAATGAGATTCCATCTCACACCAACAAGGCTGGCATGAATCCAAAAAACACAAAATAATAAATGTTGGAGAGGCTGCGGAGAGATTGGAACTCTTATACACTGCTGGTGGGAATGTCAAATGGTACAACCACTTTGGAAATCTATCTGGCGTTATCTTAAACAGTTAGAAATAGAACTACCATACAACCCAGAAATCCCACTCCTAGGAATATACCCTAGAGAAACAAGAGCCTTCACACAAACAGATATATGCACACCCATGTTTATTGCAGCTCTGTTTACAATAGCAAAAAGCTGGAAGCAACCAAGGTGTCCATCAACGGATGAATGGTTAAGTAAATTGTGGTATATTCACACAATGGAATACTACACATCAATAAAGAACAGTGAAGAATCGGTGAAACATTTCATAACATGGAGGAACCTGGAAGGCATTACGCTGAGCGAAATTAGTCAGAGGCAAAAGGACAAATATTGTATAAGACCACTATTATAAGATCTTGAGAAATAGTAAAAACTGAGAAGAACACATACTTTTGTGGTCATGAAGGGAGGAGGGAGGGAGGGAGGGAGAGGTTTTTTTATTGATTAATCAGTAGATAAGAACTGCTTTGGGTGAAGGGAAAGACAACACTCAATACATGGAAGGTCAGCTCAATTGGACTGGACTGAAAGCAAAGAGGTTTCCGGGATAAAATGAATGCTTCAAAGGTCAGTGGAGCAAGGGCAGGCGTTTGGGGACCATGGTTTGAGGGGACTTCTAAGTCAATTGGCAAAATAATTCTACTATGAAAACATTCTGCATCCCACTTTGAAATGTGGCGTCTGGGGTCTTAAATGCTAACAAGCGGCCATCTAAGATACATCAATTGGTCTCAACCCACCTGGAGCAAAGGAAAATGAAGAACACCAAGGTCACACAACAACTAAGAGCCCAAGAGACAGAAAGGGCCACATGAACCAGAGACCTACATCATCCTGAGACCAGAAGAACTAGTTGGTGCCCGGCCACAATCGATGACTGCCCTGACAGGGAGCACAACAGAGAACTCCTGAGGGAGCAGGAGATCAGTGGGATACAGACCCCAAATTCTCATAAAAAGACCGTACTTAATGGTCTGACTGAGACTAGAGGAATCCCGGCGGCCATCCTCCCCAGACCTTCTGTTGGCACAGGACAGGAACCATCCCCGAAGACAACTCATCAGACATGAAAGGGACTGGTCAGCGGGTGGGAGAGAGATGCTGATGAAGAGTGAACTAATTATATCAGGTGGACACTTGAGAGTGTGTTGGCAACTCTTGTCTGGAGGGGGGATGGGAGGATAGAGAGAGAGGGAAGCTGGCAAAATTGTCACGAAAGGAGAGACTGAAAGGGCTGACTCAATAGGGGAAGATCAAGTGGGAGTACGGAGAAAGATGTATGTAAACTTATATGTGACAGACTGATTGGATTTGTAAACGTTCACTTGAAGCTTAATAAAAGTTAATTAAAAAAAATGGGCAAAGGATATGAACAGGCACTACACCAAATAAGAAGTTCAGACAGCTAACATATACTTGAGAAAATGTTCACAATCATTAACCATTAGAGAAATGCAAATCAAAACTATAATGAGATACCATCTCATTCCAACAAGGCTGGCACTAATTCAAAAACACAAAATAATAAATGTTGGAGAAGTTGTGGAGAGACTTGAACACTTATACCCTGCTGGTGAGATTGTAAAATGGTACAACCACTTTGAAAATCGATTTGGCACTTCCTTAAAAAGCTAGAAATAGAACAACCATATGACCTAGCAATCCCACTTCTTGGAATATAGCTTAGAGAAATAAGAGCCTTCACACGAACAGATATATGCACACCCATGTTCATTGCAGCACTGTTTACAATAGCAAAAAGATGGAAGCAACCAAGGTGAGTCTCAATGGATGAATGGGTAAATAAATTATGGCATATTCACACAATGGAATACTACGCAACAATAGAGAACAAAAACGAATCCGTGACATATTTCATACCATGGAGGAATCTGGAAGGCTGAGTGAAATTAATTAGTTGCAAAAGGACAAATATTGTATGAGACCATTATTATAAGAACCCAAGAAATAGTTTAAACGCAGAAGAAAATGTTCTTTGAAGGTTACAGGGTGGGGAGAGATCGAGAGGGGTGTTCACTAATTAGATAGTAGACAAGAACTATTTTAGATGAAGGGAAAGACAACACACAATACAGAAGGGGTCAGCACAACTGGACTAAACCAAAAGCAAAGAAATTTCCAGAATACAACCGAACATTTTGAATACAACCAAACACTTTGAAGACCAGTGTAGGAGGGGCAGGTGTCTAGGGCCCATGGTTTCAGGAGACATCTAGGTTAATTGGCATAACAAAATGTGTTAAGAAAACATTCTACATCCTGCTTTGGTTAGTGGTGCCTGGGGTCTTAAACACTAGCAAGCAGCCATCTAAGATCCATCAATTGGGCTCAACCCACCTGGAGCAAAGGAGAATAAAGAATGCCAAATCACAAGGTAATTATGAGCCCAAGAGACAGACAGGGCTACATAAACCAGAGACTACATCAGCCTGAGACCAGAAGAACCAGATGGTTCCCAGCTATTACCAATGACTGCCTAACAGGGAACACAACAGTGAATCCTTGATGGAGCAGGAGAACAGTGGGATGCAGACCTCAAATTCTCGTAAAAAGACCAGACTTAATGGTCTGACTGAGACTATGAGGACCCTGGAATTCATGGTCCCCAGACCTTCTGTTAGCCCAAGACTGGAACCATTCCTAAAGCCATCTCTTAAGGCAGGGATTGGACTGGACTGTAAGACAGAAAATGATACTGATGAACAGTGAGCTTCTTGGCTCAAGTAGACACATGAGACTACGTGGGCAGCTTCTGTGTGGAGGTGAGATGAAAAGTAGTGGGGGACAGAAGCTGGCTGAATGGACACGGGGAATACAGTGTGGAGAGGAGTGTGCTGTCTTGTTAGGGGGAGAGCACTAGGAGTATACAGCAAGGTGTATATAATTTATCATATGAGAGACTAACTTGATTTGAAAACTTTCTGTTAACGCACACACAAAAAAGGTAAACACAATACAAAAATCATTGTTGTTATTGTTGTTAGGTGGTAAGTCAGTTCTGACTGATAGCAACCCTATGAACAACAAAATAAAACACTTCCTGGTCCCATGCTATTCTCACAATTGTTGCTATGCTTGAGCCCATTGTTGCAGCCATTGTTAATCCGTCTCCTTGAGGGTCTTTCTCTTTTTGGCTGATTCTCTACTTTACCAATCATGATGTCCCTCTCCAGGGACTGGTCCCTCCTGATGACATGTACAATCATGATAAAAATATCATTAATGGTCTTATATAACAACTGTAGCCAATTAAAAAATAAATGACAAAGAAAGATTCCAACTCCAATAGGAATTACAAAAATACATAGGAAAAAATTAACAGGAAGATACAAGACCTACAAGAAGATAGTAAAACTTTACTGACAGATATAAAAAATGCCTAAATAAACGTGTGGAAAAACCATCTTCTAGGGAGGAAAGACCCCCACTTGTCTCTCAGTTTGTAGTGCTGTGGAGGCTTCTGTGTTGCTGTGATGCTGGAAGTTATGCTAACAGTATTCAGATATAAACAGGGTCACCCATGGAGGACAGGTTTCAGCTGAGCTTCCAGACTAAGACAGACGAGGAAGAAGGACCCGGCAGTCTACTTCTGAAAAGCATTAGCCAGTGAAAACCTTATGAATAGCAGCAGAACATTGCCTGATATAATGCTGGAAGATGAGCCCCTCCAATTGGAAGGCACTCAAAATATGACTGGGAAAAAGCTGCCTCCTCAAAGTAGAGTCGACCTTAATGACATGTATGGAGTAAAGCTTTCAGGACTTTCATCTGCTGATATGGCATGACTCAAAATGAGAAGAAACGGCTGCAAACATCCATTAATAATTGGAATCTGGAATCTACGAAGTACGAATCAGAAAAATTGGAAATCGTCAAAAATGAAATGGAATGCATAAATATCGATATCCCAGGCATTAGTGAGCTGAAATGGACTGGTATTGGCCATTTTGAATCGGACAATCATATAGTCTACTCTGCTGGGAAGGACAACTGGAAGAGGAATGGTGTTGCATTCATCGTCAAAAAGAACATTTCAAGATCTATCCTGAAGTACAACGCTTTCAGTGATAGGACAATATCCATATGCCTACAAGGAAGACCAGTTAATATGACTATTATTCAAATTTACCCACAAACCACTAGGGACAAAGATGAAGAAATAGAAGGTTTTTATCAGCTGCTGCAATCTGAAATTGATCGAACATGCAATCAAGATGCATTGATAATTACTGGTGATTGTAACTGGAAAGTTGGAAATGAAGAAGGATCAGTAGTTGGAAAATACGGCCTTGGGGATAGAAACAATGCCGGACATCAAATGATAGACTTTTGTAAGACCAATGACTTCCTCATTGCGAATACCTTCTTTCACCAACATAAGCAGTGACCATACACATGGACCTCGCCAGATGGAACACACAGAAATCAAATTGACTACATCTGTGGAAAGAGACGATGGAAAAGCTCAATATCATCAGTCAGAACAAGGCCAGAGGCCGACTGTGGAACATACCACCAATTGCTCATATGCAAGTTCAAGCTGAAACTGAAGAAAATCAGAGCAAGTCCACAAGAGCCAAAATATGACCTTGAGTATATCCCACCTGAATTTAGAGAACATCTGAAGAATAGATTTGACACATTGAATGCAGGTGACCGAAGACTGGACAAGGTGAGGAATGACATCAAGGACATCATCCATGAAGAAAGCAAGAGGTCATTGAAAAGACAGAATAGAAAGAAAAGACCAAGATGGATGTTGGAGGACACTGAAACTTGCTCTTGAACGTCGAGCAGCTAAAGGAAAAGGAAAAAAATGATGAAGTAAAAGAACTGAACAGAAGATTTCAAAGGGCAGCTTGAGAAGACAAAGTGTTATAATGACATGTGCAAAGAGGTGGAAATGGAAAACAAAAGGGAAGAACATGCTCAGCATTTCTCAAGCTGAAAGACCTGAAGAAAAAATTCAAGCCTCAAGTTGCAATAATGAAGGATTCTGTGGGGAAAATATTAAATGATGCAGGAAGCATCAAAAGAAGATGGAAGGAATACACAGAGTCATCATACTAAAAAGAATTAGTCGATGTTCAATCATTTCAAGAGGTGGCATATGATCAGGAACCAATGGTACTGAAGGAAGAAGCCCAGCTGCTCTGAAGGCATTGGCGAAAAACAAAGCTCCAGGAATTGATGGAATATCAATTGAGATGTTTCAACAAACAAATGCATCACTGGAGGTGCTCGCTCATCTATGCCAAGAAATATGGAAGACAGCTTCCTGGCCAACTGACTGGAAGAGATCCATATTTAAGCCTATTCCCAAGAAAGGTGATTCAACCGAATGTGGAAATTATAGAACAATATCATTAATATCACACAAAAGCAAAATTTTACTGAAGATCATTCAAAAATGGCTGTAGCAGTATATCGATAGGGAACTGCCAGAAATTCAGGCCAGTTTCAGAAGAGGACGTGGAACCAGGGATATCATTGCTGATGTCAGATGGATCCTGGCTGAAAGCAGAGAATACCAGAAGGATGTTTACCTGTGTTTTATTGACTATGCAAAGGCATTTGACTGTGTGGATCATAACAAACTATGGATAACGTTGCGAAGAATGGGAATTCCAGTACACTTAATTGTGCTCATGAGGAACCTTTACACAGATCAAGAGGCGGTTGTTTGGACAGAACAAGGGGATACTGATTGGTTTAAAGTCAGGAAAGGTGTGCATCAGGGTTGTGTTCTTTGTCCATACCTATTTTATCTGTATGCTGAGCAAATAATCTGAGAAGCTGGACTATATGAAGAAGAATGGAGCATGAGGATTGGAGGAAGACTCATTAACAACCTGAGTTATGCAGATGACACAACCTTGCTTGCTGAAAGTGAAGAGGACTTGAAGCACATACTGATGAAGATCAAAGACCACAGCCTTCAGTATGGATTGCACTTCAACATAAAGAAAACAAAAATCCTCACAACTGGACCAATGAGCACCATCATGATAAATGGAGAAAAGATTGAAGTTGTCAAGGGTTTCATTTTGCTTGGATCCACAATCAATAGCCATGGAAGCAGCAGTCAAGAAATCAAAAGACGCATTGCATTGGGTAAATCTGCTTCAAAGGACCTCTTCAAAGTGTTGAAGAGCAAAGATGTCACCCTGAAGAGTAAGGTGCGCCTGACCCAACCCATGGTATTTTCAGTCATATCATATGCATGTGAAAGCTGGGCAATGAATAAGGAAGACCAAAGAAAAGTTGACGCCTTTGAATTGTGGTGTTGGTGAAGAATATTGACTATACCATGGACTGTCAAAAGAACGAACAAATCTGTCTTGGAAGAAGTGCAACCAGAATGCTCCTTAAAGGCAAGGATGGCCAGACTGCGTCTTACATACTTCGGACATGTTGTCAGGAGGGATCAGTCCCTGGAGAAGGACATCAGGCTTGGCAGAGTACAGGGTCAGCGGAGAAGAGGAAGACCCTCAACAAGATGGATTGACGCAGTGGCTACAACAATGAGCTGAAGCATAACAACGATTGTAAGGATGGCCCAGGACCAGGCATTGTTTCGTTCTGTCGTGCATAGGGTAGCTATGAGTTGGAACCGACTCCACGGCACCTAACAACAACAACAACAGGAAGGTAAGAATCAATAATTTAAACATCTCAATTCTCCCCAAATAACTCTATGAATTTAACCCCAAAATCCAGTCAGTAGCTTAATGGAATTTGAGAGATTCTAAAGTTTATCTATATGATAAAATGCAAGAAACTAGGCATGAAATTTGTGAAAAGGAAAATTATGAAAGAAGCACATTTCTGCTACTTTTCAAATTTACTCCAAAACATCTATGATTAAAATAATGTAATATACAGTCACCTATAGGCATATGGATCCATAGAAAAGAATATGGAGTCCAGAGGAGCTTATCTACATATGTATGTATGTGTGCGTGTGTCTCTGTGTTTGTAGTTATATATGAAATAAGGCAACATCTCAAATCACTGGTGAAAAGGTAGACAATTCAATAAATTGTTGATAAAATTGGACATTCATTTGTAAACCAATGAATTTGCATCCTTACCTTATACCATTTACAAAGGTAAATTACACATGAATTGTCAAACTAAATGTTAAATAAAAAACTCTAGGACTATTAGAAGAAGAAAATATAGAAGAGTAACATATGGGTTATAATTTTGGAGTGTGAAGGACCTTACTAGGAAGAAACAAAATCCAGAAGCCATATAGAAAAAAGATCAACAGGTAAGATTTCATACAAAGATAAAGCATCTGTATTAGAAAAGACATCATAAACAAAGCACACACACACACAATAAACAGCAGTCTGAAACATATCATAACATTTTCAGCAGTAAAGCTTAATATTCCAAATATATAAAGAAATCCACATAGATATTAAAAAATCAAACAGTGCATTACAAATGTGGGCTAAGAATATTGTTGTTGGAAGGTGCCGTTAAGTTGGTTCCAACCCGTAGCAACTCTGTGTACAACAGAACAAAACTCATCTCTGTCCCATGCCATCCTCACAGTCATTGTTATGTTTGAGCCTATTGTTGAAGCCACTGTGTCAAACCATCTCTTTGAGGGCCTTCCTCTCATTCACTGACCCTCTACTTTACCAAGCATGATGTTCTTCTCCAGGGACTGGTCCCTCCTGGTAATGGACCAAAGTCTCATCATCCTCCCTCCTAAGGAGTATTCTGGTTGTACTTCTTCCAACACAGATTTGTTCATTCTTTGGCAGTCCATATTCAATATTCTTTGCCAACACCGTAATTCAAAGGTATCAATTCTTCTTTAGTCTTCCTTATTCATCATCTGTCTTTTGCTTGTATATGAGATGATTGAAATTACTTGGGCTTGCGTTTGGCACACAGTCCTCCAAGAGACATCTTTGCTTTTTGACACTTTAAAGAGGTTTTTTGCAGCAGATTTTTCAAATGCGTATTTGTGCCCATTCCAAAGAAAGGTGAATGTGGAGGTTATCAGACAACATCGTTAATATCACAGAATGCAAGCTAAGTATATATACTGACAATTTAAAGAGTGGGAATAAAAAAGCCAATAAATATTTTTTTAAATCCCCCCCCCCAAAAAGAAGGCAAAAAACCTTTTCTGAAAGAACACACTTATCTTGTGTGTTAATGATATATGTCATAGCTGAAGACCAAACATCAGCTACAGAGCTAGAGCCAACATCAGCCAGAAAGGTCTGGTAAACCTCAACAGATACGAAAAATATAATAATAAATAAATAAAATAAAACAAATGAGCCAAATGTAAAGGAAAAAAGTTCCTTGCTTGAGTGTCAATCCTGTAAAAATGATGCAGGGGGGGGAATTCCACATTCAGCACAATGTGTTACAGAATAGGGGTAACATACTTTGGATGGCAAGATTATCTATAAATGAATTCACGGACAACATCAGCTGAGAATCAAAGAAGTCCGTGTTAATGTGAGGTTCCTATCAATTTCCGATGGATTCCAGCTAGAATTAATCTTATCTAGTTATCCAGATATAAAAAGGCAGGGTTAACCCAACTTTACTTATGCATTGTCTTCAGAAATCTTGTTTCTACTCTGCATCCCACTTTGAATTGTGGCGCCTGGGGTCCTAAATGCCAACAAGCAGCCATCTAAAATACATTAATTGGTCTCAACCCACCGGGAGCAAAGGCAAAGGAAGAACACCAAGGTCACACAACAACTAAGAACCCAAGAGACAGAAAGGGCCACTTGAACCAGAGACCTACATTATCCTGAGACCAGAAGAACTAGTTGGTGCCCGGCCACAATCGATGTCTGCCCTGTCAGGGAACACAACAGACAACTCCTGAGGGAGCAGGAGACCAATGGGATACAGACCCCAAATTCTCATTAAAAGACCACACCTAATGGTATGATTGCGACTAGAGGAATCCCAGAGACAATGCTCCCCAGAACTTCTGATGGCACAGGACAGGAACCAACCCCGAAGACAAATCATCAGGCATGAAAAGGACTGGTCAGTAGGGGGGAGAGAGATACTGATGAAGAGTGAGCTAATTAAATCAGGTGGACACGGGAGAGTGTGTTGGCAACTCTTGACTGGAGGGGGGATGGGAAGATAGAGAGAGAGGGAAGATGGTAAAATTGGCACAAAACGAGAGACTGTAAGGGCTGACTCAATAGGGGGAGAGCAAGTGGGAGAAGGGAGTAAGATGTATGTAAACCTCCATGTGACAGACTGATTGGAATGGTAAATGTTCACTTGAAGCTTAATAAAAAAAATAAAAAAATTTGAAAAAAAAAAAATCTTGTTTCTATCCTTGGATCTATTCTAAGGAAATAATAACGTAAGTGTCCAAAGATTCAAGTACAAAAACATTCATTGTAGCATTGTTTTTGTTCAAAAAACTGGAAATAATCTAAATGCCTATCAATATTAGAATGGTTAAAGGTTAAGGACAAATATGCAGCAAGTATATGAAAGACATTAATGATGTATTATGGGGTCGCCATGAGTCACAATCAACTCAATAACAATTTTTGTTGTTATAAAACAGTTTAAGCTCATTGTAGAAAAATGTGTTGTATAACCAATTTTTTTTTAAACCTAGTCTAAATGTATTTCTGTGCGTACGTGTAGAGATATTTAGTATTAAAAAAATTTTTCCATCCAGTCGATTCAGGCTCATAGAGACCCTATAGTACAGAGTAGAACTGCCCCATAGAGTTTTCAAGGAGCGGCTGATGGATTCAAACTGCCAACCTTTGGTTAGCAGCTCTATCATTTAACCACTATGCCACAATTGCTCCTTATTTATGTATATAAAAAAAAAATATGAGCATATATATACACACACATTCACACATATGTACTCCTCACTTGTCAACATGGTTAGGTTCCAAAGATCAGGTTGTTATGTCTTTGATCTTCATCAATAAGTGCTTTCAGCAAGCATGGTTGTGTCATCTGCATATCACAGGTTGTTAAATGAGTCTTCCTCCAAACCTGATGCTCTGTTCTCCTTCACATAGTCCAGTTTTTGATCATTCACTCAGCATACCGATTGAATAAGTATGGTGAAAGGATGTAACTCTGACACACACCTTTGCTGATTTTAAACCAAACAGTAGTCTCTTTTCGAATGACTACTTCTCGCTCTATGTACAGGTTTCTCTGAGCACAATTAAAGGTTCTGTAATTCCCATTCTTTGCAACGTATGAATAATTTGTTATGATTCACACAGTCAAATGCCTTTGTATAATCAATAAAACACAAGTAAACATCCTTCTGGTATTTCCTGCTTTCGGCCAAGATTCATCTGACATCAGCAATGATAACCCTTGTTCCACATCCTCTTGTGAATCCTCTTTGAACTTCTGGCAGTTCCTGGTTGATGTACTGCTGCAATCGCTTTTGAACTGTCTTCAGTAAAAGTTTAATTGTGTCAGACATTAATGATGTTTTTTATAATTTCTGCATTTTGTTGGATCGCCTTTCTTTGTAATGGGTACAAACATGGATCTTTCCTAGTCAGTTGGCCAGGTAGCTGTCTTCCAAATTTCTTGTCATAGGTGAATGAGCATGTCCAGCACTGCATCCCTTTTCTGAAACATTTCAATTGGTATTCCGCCAATTCCAGGAGTCTTGTTTTTTGACAGTGCCTTCTGTGCAGCTTGGACTTCTTCCTTCAATACATTTGGTTCTCGATCATATGCTACCTCTTCAAATAGTTGAGTGTCAATGAATTCTTTTTGGTACAGTGACTGTGTATTCATTATATTCCTTCCACCTTCTTTTGATGCTTCCTGTATCATTCAATATTTTTCCCATAGAATCCTTCAAAAGTGTAACTCAAGGCTTGAAATTTTTCTTCAGTTCTTTCAGCTTGAGAAATGCTGAGCTTGTTCTTCCCTTTCGGTTTTATAACTCCAGGTCTTTACACATTTCATCATAATAATTTACTTTGTCTTCTGGAGCTGCCCTTTGAAATATTCTGTTCAGCTTTTTTACTTAATAATTTCTTCCATTTGTTTTAAGTACTGTACGTTCAAGGGCAAGTTTCAGACTCTTTTCTGACATACATTTTGGTCTTTTTTGTCTTTTTAATGACCTTTAACCTTCTTCATGTATGATCTCCTTGCAGTCATCCCACAACTCCTATGGTCCTCAGCCATTAGTGTTCAATGCCGCAAATCTATTCTTGAGATGGTCTCCAAATTCAGGTGGGGCACACTCAAGGTCATATTTTGGCTCTTGTGGACTTTTTTTAAATTTTCTTCAGCTTCAAGTTGAACTTGCGTATGAGCAATTTATGATCTGTTCTGCAGTCCATTCCGTCCTTATTCTGACTGATGATATTGAGATTTTCCATCATCTCTTTCCACAGATGTAGTTGATTTGATTTTCGTGTTTTCCATCTGGTGAGGCCCACTTGTACACTTGCCCTTTATGTTGTTGAAAAAAGGTATTTTCTAAGAATAAGTGCTGGCTTTGCAAAATTCTGTCATGTGAACTACAGTGTCGTTTTCATCACCAAGGCCATATTTTCCAACCACTGATCCTTCTTCTTTGTTTCCAACTTTTGTATTCCAATCAACAGTAATTTTCAATGCATCTTGATTTGCATGTTTGATCAATTTCAGACTGCAGAAATTGGTAAAAACCTTCTATTTCCTCATCTTTGGCATTAGTAGTTGGTGCATAAATTTGAATAATAGTTGTATGAATTGATCTTCCTTGTAGGTTTTTAGACATTATCCTATCACCGACTGTGTTGTACTTCAGGATAGATCTTGAAATATTCTTTCAAATGAAGAATATTTGAAATTTGATGACATTCCTCTTCATTTTGTCATTCCTAGCATAGTAGACCATATGACTGTCTGATTCAAAATGTCCAATACCATTCCTTTTCAGCACATTAAGCCTAGGATATAGATCTTTATGTTTCCCATTTCTTTTTTGATGACTTCCAGTTTTCCTAGAGTCATCAAAAAAGAAATGGAGAACATAAAGATCTATATCCTATATTATACTTCCTACATCCCACAATATGATTATTAATGGATTTTGAGCTTTTTCTTCTCATTTTGACTCATGCCACATCAGCAAATGAAGGTCCCGAAAGCTTTATTCCAGCCACATAATTAAAGCTGACTCTACTTTGAGGAGGTAGCACTTCCCTAGTTGTATTCTGAGTGCCTTCCAAACTGAGGGCCTCATCTTCCAGCACTATATCAGACAATGTTCCCCTGCTATTCATAAGGTTTTCACTGGCCAATTTTTTCAAAAGTAGACAGCCAGTTCCTTCTTCCTAGTCTGCCTTCATCTGGAAGCTTCACTGAAATTTGTCCTCCATGGATGACCCTTCTGGTATTTGAAATACGGGTGGCAGCTTCCAGCATCACAGAAACAAGCCATCCACCACAGTATGATAAACAGACACTGGTAAGGAGTACGGGTGTGTGTGTGTGTATAAAATGTGTGTGTTTGTGTGTGTGTATATCCTTACATACAGATATGAAAGAAAGCATACCAAACCATTAACATGGTTACCTCTAGGAAGTCGGATTACGCTGAGAAAAAGTGATATTTTGGGTTATTACTCTATCTTTCTACACTGTTTGAAGTTTTACAATTATGTGCTAGTTTTTTGTTTTCTTTTTCTGCCCACTAGCATATGATCTGCTTAGGACAGGGACTTTATATCTCCTAGGTACCTAGAGGGGCCCTGGTGGTACAGTCCTTAACAGCTTGGCTGCTAACCAAAAGGTCAGCAGTTCAAATCCACCAGCCACTCCTTGATAGAAGAATGGCATAAATTAATGGCTCTGTAAATATTTGTTGAGTGCACAAACAGCCAGAAAGAAGAAAATAGGACTAGTATTAAGATAGCAGTGGAAAATGAAGTCATTCAAAGAGAAAGAAGTGGTCAAATGCTACTGAGAACTTAAGAAAAGTGTTGCATATACCCATTAAATGCAAATTTGAAAGCATCATTAGAAATAGTCTATGGGTGATATTCAAGGGAATAATGGGAAGTTGTGAAAAATTGGTAAAACCGATTATTGTCTGGGTAATTTTCTTTTTTGGGTATATTTCTCCATTGACTATTTAGAGGCTAAATAGCATAGTGCTTAAAAGCATAGGCTATAGAAGCAAACTGACTGGGTTCAAAGTCATCTCTGCCACTGGCTGAATGACCTGAAACAAGTTACTTCACTTGTCTATGCCTCAGTTTCATCTCTATAAAACAGAGATAATAACAGTACTTATCTCAAAGGTTTGTTTTGAGTATTAAATGAGTTAGTGTAAGTTAAGCACTTAGAACAGTGCTTGTTTCATAGTAAAGGCTCAGTAAATGCTAGTTATTTTAGCAGCTAAGGAAGGGAGAGAGAGAGGGTGCGATGGAGGGAGGGAAGTAGAGATGGAAAGAAGAAGAAGGGAAGGAAGGTGCTCCATTAGTGAGAGAATGTCCATCACGTGATGGTTAGTTTTATATGTCATTTGGCTAGGCTGTAGTACCTGGTTATTTAATCAAACACTAGTCCAGGTGTGGAAACCCTGGTGGCGTAGTGGTTAAGTGCTACTGTTGCTAACCAAAGGGTCGACAGTTCAAATCCACCAGGCACTCCTTGGAAACTCTATGGGGCAGTTCTACTCTGTCCTATAGGGTTACGATAGGGTCGCTATAGGGTCGCTATGAATCGGAATCAATTCGATGGCGCTGGGTTTGGCTTTGGTTTTTGGTAGTCCAGGTGTTACTGTGAAGGTATATTATAGGTGTGATTAAATTTCTAATCAGTTGACTCTAAGTAAAGGATATTACCCTCAATGATGTGGTTGAGCCTCATCTAATCAGTTGAAGGCCTTCAGAGCAATAACTGAGGTTTTTAGGATAAGAAGGAATTCAGCTTCAAGACTGTACCATATAAATCCTGTCTGCTTTTCCAGCCTGCTGGCCTACCCTGGAGAATTTAGAATTGCCAGCTCCCACAATTGCAGGAGCCAATTTTTTTTTAATTATGCTTTTGGTGAAAATTTATACAGCAAAATAGATTCCCATTTAACAATTTCTATACATATTGTTCAGTGACATTGGATATATTTTTCACAATGTATCAGCTTTCTCATTATTTCTATTCTGGTTGTTGTATTTTCCTCAATCTAGCATCCCTGTCCCCCTTTACCTTCTTGTCTTTGGTCTAAGGAAAATGCTTACCTTTTGATCTCATTTAGATGATTATTTAGAGACAGTACTCACAGGTGATATTATTTATTTTACAAGCCAATCTGTCACAATGAGCCAATTTCTTAGAATCTCTTAAGTTTATGTAGTTCCTATTCGTTCTGTTTTTCTGGAGAACCTTAACTGATACACATAGCTTGGCTTCATGTTGTCTGAGATGGCAATGGCAAGTACAGCCGAGTACTCACCATTGCTTATAAATTCTTTTTTTGTGTGTTTTGAGCTCCTTCTCCTGTTTCCCTAAGCAGGGATTCTGAACTTTCATTGCTCTTTCCAACTTGGGTGGGGGGCAGATTCCCCTTCCACATTTTATGTCTCAATCTCAGATTCTAGCTGGTACAGTAATTTGGGACCCACACAGTTTCTACTTGAATACTCAGAATCACTGACATACGTAAAAACTTATAATTCCCAGCTTGTATTTCTTCATGGTTTCTTTGTATTTTTCTTTCCACATACATACTTTGTCAGGATTGCATTTCCCAGTACATAATGTGATTTTTTTTAATGTGATAATTCCATTCCTATTCCTACTTTCTACTCAGTTGCACTGTAGTACTTGCTTCCTCTGAATAGATTTAGACTAACAGAGGGGCAGGTATTCTTTCAAATGTACTACTCAGGACCCCTGCTTCTGACCAAGATAGAATAAAAAGAAATAAATGTTCCCTCCCACCTAAAACAACCAAAAAAGAGAGAGAGAATAAATGAAATGATAATTTCAAGACACTGAACACCAGCCAATGGAGGACAGTGTTGCCTGAGAGGTAGAAACAAAGTGATCCCAATGATTGCCTATATCACTGCCTTGATAGAGTTTCCAAGCCACGGATTGGGAACCCAGGCAGAGCCTGGCAGACTGCCTGAATTCAGGAGATGTTATTGAGAGTCTGGAGAGACCAAAGGGATTCAAGTTGAAAAGACAGTAAGTATACTAGAAAGGAGAGAACTGCACAGAAAGAAACACCAGCAATCTGCAGAGGGCTACCCTCAAGTATTAAGTTGAGTACTAATCAGCAAACACATGTGGGGAAATTACCTGAGGCCCAGGAAATAAAATGACCAGGAATAGTGTTGCATCCACCAGCCAGACTGTAAAACCGCATGACTCACAGAGCGTTGAGTAGTGTACTTTGAAAGTCTTGCCTTGTTAGTGAGAAATAACTAGTCCTAGGCTAAGCAATATTCCAGCCCCATTGAATAAATCTAAATAATAAGTCCCAAAAGGATCAGTTTGTTTCAAAGTAATTGAACTACATCCCAAAGCAAAGCTCAAGAATATTTATAAGGATACAAAAATATCCATCACCCAACAAGGTAAAATATCCAGTAGCCAACCAGATTCACATTATCTGGTAGCCAAAAAAATTTAACAGACATGCAATTAACAGTTATAGAACCAAGAACTGATACAAATGTTAAAATTAACAGAGAAGGTCATTAAAACAATTATCACTGTATTATATGTGTTCAAAACTTAGAGATTTGGGTGATATAAAATAGACAGAAATCAAACATGGAGATGAAGACTACAATGTGTGAGATGAAAAATACACTGGATAACTGCAGGTTAAATATTGCAGAAGAAAAGATAAGTAAATTCGAAGACACAGCAATAGAAACCATCCAAAACGTAAATATGTAGAGGAAAAAATACTTTAAATAAATAATAATTTTTTTAAAGACAAAGGAAAGAGCACAGCATCCATGAGCCATTAGGCAGCTGGAAGCCACCTAACATATGTGTAAATTAAGTCCCTAAAGGAGAGAGGGATAAAAAGAAAAGACATAAATGACCAATGTCAGGAATAAGAGAGGTGACTCCCTAAGAGATTCTACAAATATTAAAATAATAAGAGAATATTATGAACAACTTTATGCTAATAAATTTGACAGCTTCAATGAAATGAAAAAATTCCTTGAAAGACACAAATTACCACAACTCACTCAAAAAGAAATAAATACCCTGAATAGTCCTATATGTATAAAATAAATATATTTTTTAATTTATTTAAAAGCTTTCACATTTAGTGGTTAGGGGGCTAACTCTGAAATCCAGAGTCATTCTAGATTTTTCCTTACTCATTAAAGAGTAACCAGTTGCCATAGAGTTTATTTCAACTCATGGCGACCCTATGTGTGTCAGAGTTGAACTGTACTCCATAGCGTTTTCAATGGCTGATTTTTTGGGAAGTAGGATTCAAGGCTTTTCTTCCAAGGATCCCCTGGGTGGACTCAAACCTCCAACCTTTCAGTTAGCAACTGAGCACATTAACTGTTTTCATCACCCAAGGTCTCCTTCTTTATCGTAACCAATATTAATTTCCAAATCAGATATTTTGATTTGAACTGTGAAAGAAACTTTGAAATAGTCTTCTACTTTCCATCTTTTTTTTTTCCGTCACTCACTTTCCAGGCACTAAAAGTCCTTTACCTGAAGTACTGCAATAGTCTCCAAAGTTGCTCCCCAGAATAAAATCTATGGTCCACACTGCTTCCAGGGTGAAATATTGGACAGATTCCATACCCTCCAAATTGACCACATCATGAAGTCTAAGTTCTTCCCACTTCATACATGACCCTTAGTGATCTGCCTCACTTCCTGTTCCTCTTCACTCCGTATTCTATGCCCAGCAACATAGAACCAGAGGTAATTCCTCAAATATGCCAAGCTCTTTAATGCTTCTACGTATTTACATAAGTTCTCTTCACATGGAACGTTCTTTCTCTTTTTAGGGTTCAGTTACCTACTATAGTGTCCAGCATGTAAACCAAAAACCCATTGCTGTCCAGATGATTCTGACTCATAGCCGCCCTATAGGTCAGAGTAGAATTGCACCCAGAGGGTTTCCAAGGAGTGGCTGGTGGATTTGAACTGCCAACCTTTTGGTTAGCAGCCTGAGCTCTTAACTCCTGTGCCACCAGGACTCGATCCAGCACATTAAAAAAAAAAGGTGTTTAATTCATGTTTATTGATCTAGTGAAATGATACATGGGATAAATGGAAGATGTTAGCATGTCAACTTACTGGTTTTACTTACCGCTTCTTACTGAGATGATGAGGAGACCTGGTGATGCAGTGATTAAAGTGCTCAGCTGCTAACCAAAAAGTTGGCAGTTCGAATCCACCAGCCACTCCTCAAGAGAAAGATCTGCTTCTGTAAGATTTACAGCCTTGGAAACCCTATGGGGGCAGTTCTACTCTGTCCTATAGGGTCACTATGAGTCAGATTTGACTCGGTGGGAGTGGGTTTCCCTTTTGTTTGTTTGCTGATATGATCTCTCAAATTTTTCCTCTGAATAACTTGTACATTTAGCCTTAATTGCCTTCAATCACTTATGCGCCCTTTTCAAAGTATGGGAACTACGATTATTACTAAAGACAGTAGAATTATTATTTTCCACCTCTGTTCACTGTAGTGGTAAAGAGAAAAAGAGCTTCTCGTGATATTTTTAACCCTGAAAAGATTATGGTGTAAAAGGTTATTGAGTTCAATCAACTTTATGAAGCTTCATAGCCAAGAGTTTCTTCTGTTTAGTTCAGCAGCAAATTAGTACTCGCTGCCCAATGTAGGGATTTATATGATCTTGAAAAATAAAAATAACCCTGCCCTCAAAGGGCATTAAATTAGATAAATAAATGGTTCTCAAATTTTGTGTTCTCAGTACCTGTTTTCACTCTTAAAATCATTAATGCTGCCCTCATTCTCTTTTTTTAATAATATTTTATTGTGTTTTAGGTAAAATTTACACAGAAAATTAGGTTCCCATTTAAAAATACTTATACAAATTGTTCCATGACATTGTTTACATTTTTCACAATGTGTCAGCATATTCATTATTCCCATTCTGTTTGTCTTGTTTCCCTTGATCTAGCTTCTCTTTCCCTCCTTGCCTTCTCATCTTTCCTTTAGGGTAAATGTTGACTTTTGGTCTCATATAGTCGATTATTTAAGGGAGCACAGCACTCATGCGTGATATTGTCTATTTTACGAGCCAATCTAGTCTTTGGATGAAAGGTGACCACCGGGTGTGGCTTCAGTTCCGAATTCAAAGGATACCTTAGAGTGATTGTCTCAGAGGTTCTTCTAGTCTCTATCGGCCCATTAAGTCTGGTCTTTTTTAGAAATTGAGTTTTGTTCTACATTTTTCCCCCATTCTATCTGGGACCTACTATTGTGTCCCTGGTCAGAACCATCAGTAGTAGTAGCTGGGAACCATCTAGTTCTGGTCTCAGCCTAGATGAGGCATTGGTTCATGAGGGCTATTAGTCCTTTGGACTAGTTTTTGTTTTCAGTCTTTTGTTTCCTTTATTTTCTTTTGTTCCAGGTGAGTAGAGACCAATAGTTGTATCTTAGATGGCCTCTCATAAACTTTTATTTATTATTATTGTGCTTTAAGTGAAAGTTTACAAATCAAGTCAATTTCTTATACAAAAACTTATATATATCTTGCTATGTACTCTTAGCTGCTCTCCTGCTAATGAGATAGCACACTCCTCCTCTCCACTCTGTATTCCCTGTGTCCATTCAACCAGCTCCTGTCCCTCTCTGCCTTCTCATCTCCCCTTCAGACAGGAGGTGCCCACATAGTCTCATGTGTCTACTTGAGCCAAGAAATTCACTCCTCATCAGTATCATTTTCTGTCTTAAAGTCCAGTCCAATCCCTGTCTGAAGAGTTGGCTTCGGGAATGATTCCGGTCTTGGGCTAACAGAAGGTCTGGGGACCGTGACCTCTGGGGTCCCTCTGGTCTCAGTCAGACCATTAAGTCTGGTCTTTTTATGAGAATTTGAGGCCTGCATCCCACTGTTCTCCTGCTGCATCAGGGATTCTCTTTTGTGTTCCCTGTCAGGGCAGCCATCGGTTGTAGCCGGGCACCATCTAGTTCTACTGGTCTCAGGCTGATGTAGTCTCTGGTTTATGTGGCCCTTTCTGTCTTTTGGGCTTATAATTACCTTGTGTCCTTGGTGCTCTTCATTCTCCTTTGATCCAGGTAGATCCAGGGACCGTGACCTCTGGGGTCCCTCTGGTCTCAGCCAGACCATTAAGTCGAATCTTTTTACAGGGATTCTCTTCATCCAGAAGATTCCTTTTTTCTTTGTTAGGGAGCTTGTTGAAGGGATAATCATCTACTTCTTCATGGGATTTGATATTGACTGTTGTCTCTGAGCCATCTATAAGTTATCGTATTAATTTATTTTATGTTTGCTTTCTGTGTCCTAGCTTCTTGCTTTGTTTTGTTTTGATATACCCAAATAGGCTGTTCAAGTGAGCTAGCTTGATTATTGCCACATTTGAAGATTTACTGTCCTGTCACTGGAAGGGTAGAGCTGTTACCAAGTATATAAGCTTAGGAGTCCATTTACTTTTCTTGTATGGATTCAGCTCAGGTGTCCAGGTAGTGGGTCACGAAGTGTGTGGTGCAAGTACTCACCTACAGTCTTAGAGGAGTAGGGGTGATTAGTGTAGTCACAGGTATCTGGTTGCAGCAGGTGTTCACACTCTGAGCAAGGCAGGGGGCTGACAACCATCCCCTGAGTGTCTGTGAGGAAGGTGCATCCCTGTTCCCTAGAGTGCACAGGTGGTTGGGTTCTGCAGCCAGACCACGGGCACCCAGTTCTTTTGGCTGTGAGTACTGGAACGCTACACTTATCCTTGGACCCCTGTCATGGGTGGCTAGGAGGAGTGGGTGGAGCCATCAGTCCTCAGGTCCCCGATGTTGGTAGGTGAGGACCCTGCTTAATAGGCAGAGTGGTGTCAAATGTCAAAAACCCACCACTCCACCACACAAATGAAACAGTTAAAGTCAGACCTCAGGCACATACACTGTTGCACTGTGCCAACAAGAGTCTAAGCTGCTGAAATGGGCCCACACAGGTCCATGCAGGAGTGAAAGGCTTTCAACGTCCATGGACCATTTGTGCCTGGACAGGAGCTGCTTCTGCTCTGACCTCCCAGTTTAAGGGACCTGGCAGATTATTTTTTTTCCCATTTATTAATTTGCTCCTTCTCCAAGACTGGGAGAATGGCTCGAGGTGCTCAAAATGACCTATCTCAGGCCCAGGGAAATCTACTGCCACTACAGCTTCTCGGGGGCTGGGGAAGAGGGATCAGATAAATGGGAGAGAGTTCTTTCAAAAGGAGCGCTTTTTGATCCACACAGTAAATGAGAGTTGAGCTCTTATCCTTTGCCGAGAGCGATGTTCTTCACTGATTCTGGAGGCATGAGTAGACTCTGTGTCACTTGCTCTCTCTCACTGAGGAAACAGTTTCCCGAACACCACCACCAGCCCTGCTGCAGTCACCCCATTGGATTGGGCCTGCACAGTTCACTCTCTTGCTGAGGGAACCGAGTCCCAAATGCTACTGCCAGCCCTGCCATGGTCACACCAGGGGATCAGGGCTGAGGGGCGCTGGTTCCCACCAAGTCAGGTCTGGCAACTCCTTGCTGCTCCTGAACTGTCTCTCCCTCCCCCTGCCATTCAGTCCGATTTCTTAACTTTGCATTTGATGTTCAGGGCTCCTAGCTTGTCATATATATAATTGATTCACTTGTTTCTTTTTGGGTCTTTCTTGTTAGTGGGACCACCAGAAGCATGTGACTACTTTTCCATCTTGGCCCCACCTTTTGCCCTCCTTCTTGAAAGACAGTTTTGCTGGATATAGAGTCTTGGTTGACGATTATATTCTTTCAACACTTTAAGTATGCCATTCCACTGCCTTCCTGCCCCAAAGGTTTCTGAGGAGAAATCAGCACTTAATTTTATTGAGGATCCCTTCCATGTGACAATTTGCTTCTTGTTTGCTGCTTTCAGAATTCCCTATTTTTGGCTATCAAGAACTTGATTACAATGTGTCTTGGTGTGATGTCTCTGGGTTTACCCTACTTGGAAATTTTTGAGCTTTCTTCATGTGTAGATTCATGTCCTTCATTAAATTGGAACATTCTTCTGCCATTGTTTCTTCAAATATTCTTTCTGTCTCTTTCTCTCTGTCTTCACCTCTGGGATTCCCATAATGTGTGTGTTGGAGTTTCACAATTTCATTAGGTTTTGTTCAATTTTCTTGATCCTTTGTTTTTTCCTTTTTGCTCTTCATATTCAGTAATTTCAATTACCCTTTCTTCTAGTTTGCTGATTCTTTCTTCTGCCAGCTCAGAGCTGTTGTTGAACCCTCCTATTGAATTTTTCATTTCAGTTATTGTATTTTTCACTTCCAGTAATTCTGTTTGTTTCTTTTTTTAATAGGCTATCTCTTGATATCCTCATATTGTGCATACATCATATTCCTGATTTTCTTTAGGGTTTTGTCCACGTTTTTCTGTATTTATTTGAACATCTTTAATACTGTTGTTTTAAACTCTTTTTGTTTCCCCATTATCCAACCATCAACAGAGACAATTTCTCTCCCTTTGTCTTGTTCATTTGAATTACCTTTCACTTATAGTTTCTTTGTATGGCTTTTTTTTTTCAATGCTGAAACATTAGAGTACGGTAATGGGTTAGCTCTGCACATGCATGTGGCTTTCCTAATTCCCCTGTATACACGGTGCTTTCAAAAGTGTTAACTTCTTTAATAATCGCTCAGGTGATTACAGCTTTCACTCTTTGCTCTTTGCTCCCTCCTTCACCCTGTGTAAGTGCTGATTCAGGCCAGAAGAAGATTTCAGTCTTTCAGGCATCTAACAGACAGACCAGAACAGACACACTGAATAGTTTGCCAAGAAAGTCTACCTTATTCACTCCAGAGTCAGAGATCAGGGCTGTTCTCTAAGAACAGGAGCCATGGTCTGCACCCACTGAAGTCTCTATTGTGGAAGTGAGAGGGGAGAGAGAAGAAAGCAGAAAAATAAGTTTTCCCACTATTCAAAAGTTAGCTCTTACATATTTCAGTATACAGTAAGCTGCTGCAATTCTCCACTTACTTTTCCAAATTCCTAAGAGTTGAGACTGTAAATTCCTAGTTGCTTTTCTTGGTGCTTGTGTGGGAGGTTTAGGATCTTAGACTTGCTTATGCTGCCATCTTCCCAGAATTTTTCATCCATGACCCTTATTTGGGGTTCAAAGAGACAATAAGTTAATGAAATCTTATAATTCGTAGTAAGTCAAAGATACTCATTTTGCATAATAAGTCACAGGTGAACAACTGTGAATGTTTTTAAACTGTATTGAATTCTTACCTGTATCCCTTGTAGCACTTCAGATCTAGATTTTAAATACATCATTGCTTATATTTTCATTTCTTCCCTTTTACTTTTCATTTGCCCTTGGGACTGGGAGTATGCCTTCTAACAGATTAACTGGAGAGGCAGGGATTATAGACACAAGCCAGCCATCAGCCTCAAAAGGGTCTGAAATAGTAAAGGACTTATAGAACTTGCTGATAACCTGAGGCCATAAATGTTTCCCCTTGTCACCTGGGGCAGTTTGTCAGTGTCACTCTCTACTCTACAAAGCCAAGGTCTTTTTCAGATTCAGTTACATTCATGAACTCAGTGCTCTACTACTTCTCTCTCCTCTGCTGTCAAAATCTAGGGAAACGACATCCACAAATGGAAACTCACATGTGATTTTAGCAGAGGGTCTGGGAAGGCTCATTAGCAAGAGAAAGCTTCAAACGGAAAACAGTGCTACTGAGTTGAAACATATAGCCAAATTGATTCCATCTAAATTGATTTGCCCTGTCCAGATGGTGTAAGTTGTTGAGACTATTTCCAAGAACAAGTTAACAATTTTAAAGGTGATTCAAAGGGGTGTGGTTGACAATGGCAAACGAGATGAGCTTTGGTCCTTGGGGATAAGAATCTCTGTTCTGAATTACATTAAACTCCGCTATTGAAGTAATTCAATTAAACTCTATGGAGCTCTGTTTTCTTATCTAATAAAACAGGAAAACAAACACTTCCAACAAATATCACAGAGTTTTAAAATAAAGGATATATTGGAAAGTATGCTGCATATATGAAATAAAATAATGTTTTAAAATAATCACTGGAGTAAAGACACACTGTAATGTTGGATGTTTTTAGACATGGCCATCATTCTTAGAAGTGAATGTTGATATTTAAATTGCTACAAATTTATCTTCCCATTTTAAAGGCTCCTGTACTATCTATTCCTTCAGTTAGAGAAATAATAAACTTTACTAGTGATAGGAATAAGAAAAAAAATGTTAAATCCTTCCCTAAATTAAAGAACTTCTAGTCTTGTCTTTATCCTTTTTCCCTACCAATTCATAATCAGAAAGCACCAAATATTCTAGCCATATGGAATTTTCTTCCAGAATACACAAATAACCTGTCCTTCTGCTGTCCTACAACTTTGTATCTTCTGTTTTCCCCAACTATAATTCCCTTCTTCATCTTTATTTCCTAGTTAGTTCCTACTCATCTATAAAAACTCAACCAAAAAGGCCATTCCCTCTGTGAAGCTTTTCCTAACTCCCTGAGACAGAGTTACTAGAAACTCCTTTCCTTTCCCATTGTATTCTGTATTAATTTTTTACTGAGTAGATATATCAGCACTTATAAAATTTTGTTGTAATTTTTTATCTGTCTTTTCCTCAATAGACTGTGAGATTATTAAAGTCATGATCATAGCTTATAAATACTGTATTATTCCACCTGCCCTTGTACACAACATCGTTCCAACCACATAACTGTTGAATAAAAAAGAATGAAATCACAAATCTACCTCCTTCCCCAGCTAAGCCCACTTTAGTGTATAGCTATGTGATTAACGGTGACAACACTGTGATGTCTCCATTCTGAACTGTCACTGTCTACATGATTTCTATATGACTTTCATATAGATCAGCTTCTCTTATCCCCAACCCCTACTTGCCTTGACACTCCAGAGAATATCTGAAATATTTCCCAGACACTCTTCATAGCATTATTCAAATCAAAAATAATTTAGCATTTGAAAATAGCCTATAAGTGGCAAATCTGTTATTTAAAATGAAAGCTGAACTTCCTTGTGCTGACAAAATCTCCACCAAAACCTAAGCATGAAGGTAAATGAATTTTTTCTTCAATCTTCCCACAGAAGACCTCAACTATCGGCATCAGCTCCAAATTTTTTAATAACATATATTTGAATCTGCCTAAACTTTTTTTTTCCTATGTTCTTGCCTTCTGGAGTTACTTAAAATTGATAGCATATGATTCCTAATATTTTAGTGAAGGAAAGAAAACACACACACACACAAAAAAACCTCTACTTCTGGCTCTCCGATGACAGAATTATTTCCAGTATTGCTCAATTATTTTCCCTAGCAAGTTCCCCAATATCCTATGGCAGCAGGAGTCAGAAAACTTCTTTTCTGTAAATTGTCAGATAGTAAATATTTTCGATCTGGTAGGACAAGAGGCAAAATCAAGACTATTATGAAGGTACTCATGTAAAGAGGGAGAAAACAAATTTCCCAAAATTTTATTGGAAAAGTTAAAATATAATTATGATAATTGAGAACTTTTTTTTTTTTTTGTAATACAAGTCTTCTAATGAGAAGAATGGAATTCTTTGTTTTTTGGGACAAGGTGATATTTCACTTAATTGAGTTAAAAATTAGTGTTTCCGATCATTAAATTTGATTGCAAATTTCATCTGTTAATGCTGATCTGTAGTGAGATGTATTTCATCTTTGAAAATGTTACTGCACACCTGTAGATGATATGTGTGGCACTCTAAATGCTGATAACTACCTCATTGTGATTTGTAGTATACCAAGTAGCAGTGGAAAGAGTATGTAAATGAACGAGTGTGGCTGTGTTCCAATAAAAGTTTATGGAACTAAAATTTGAACTTTTATAGAATTTTTTATCGTTCTTTTTTAAAAAAATTTATTGTGCTTTAAGTGAAAGTTTACAAATCAAGTCAGTCTCTCATACAAAAATTTATATACACCTTGCTATAAAAAAAAATTTTTTTTTTTTATATACTCCTAGTTGCTCTCTCCATAATGAGACAGCACACTCCTTCCCTCCACCGTCTATTTTGTGTTCATTAGGCCAGCTTCTGACCCCCTCTGCCCTCCCATCTGTCTTCCAGACAGGAGCTTCCCACATAGTCTAATGTGTCTACTTGATTCAAGAAGCTCACTGTTCACCAGTATCATTTTCTATCCCATAGTCCAGTCCAACCCCTGTCTGAAGAATTGGCTTTGGGAATGGTTCTATCTTGGGCTAACAGAAGGTCTGGGGACCATGATCTCTGGGGTCCCCCCAGTCTCAGTCAGACCATTAAGTCTGGTCTTTTTATGAGAATTCGAGGTCTGTATCCCACTGCTCTCCTGCTCCCTCAGGTATTCTCTGTTTTGTTCCCTGTCAGGGCAGCCATCAGTTGTAGTCGGGCACCATCTAGTTCTTCCGGTCTTAGCCTAATGTAGTCTCTGGTTTATGTGGCCCTTTTATAGAATATTTATGTTACAAAATATTATTCTTTTTTATTTTAAATTATAAACTTTGTTCTTAGCTTGTGAAGGGAACAAAAACAAACAGTTTGCTGACCTTTGGTCTATGGTGTGCCCCTGAATTACAGCCATGATTATGGTTGATATTTGTTGGGGTTGATGGTAGATTGTTCAGGGGAATGAAGAGACTGAAGATAAAAAAAAAAGTGATCTAGGCTGGCCTTTCCTGCTATGCCCTCTCATAACTGTGCAATTCCACACTCAGATTCTTATTCTCCTTTTTATATTGCACTATCCCCAGACTAAGTATAATCATCACTTTGCAGTATAATGATTATATTATCACTGCCCAATAGGTAAATCACAATCTCATGACAAGGGGCAGATTATCCAACAAGCAAGTTAAGCACCGACTTACTTGTGCTTACTTACTAACTTGTAGTGAACAATTTCAAATGGGTTTCACCACACCACATCAAAGTGAAACCCTAGTGAAATTGTTCACTACAGACTAGTAAGTAAGGACAAGTAAGCCCGTGCTTACCATGCTGCCTGAATCGTGCACCCCTGTCAGGGATTGTAAATTTGAAAGAAGCTTTGATTTCTGTAGGAAAATGCTGTGGGTTTGAGAGAGAGATAGATGCCAGCCCTACCTGGAAGCAGAATCACTGATGTGTTGAAAAACTGTGGAATTGTTCACTACAGTTTAGTAAGAACAAGTAAGCCCATGCTTACCTTGCTTATTGGGTAATACACCCCAGTTTATGACTCCATATCTCTATTTTTTCAAACCCTCCAGACTTTGCTCCTAGGCAAGCAAAGAACCCTGCAAAATGATCCCTCATATGGTGGTGTGTGTGTGTGTGTGTGTGTGTGTGTGTGTGTGTGTACTTTGAAAAGTAATGACAGTGGAAGCAAGTGAGCAGGAATATGGAACTGACTAGACTAATGGATATACATGAAAATAAAACAGGAAACCACAGTTCTGGAGTCTTGTGGTCTTTTATTAAGAACAGATGAGTGTCAGGTGGTTTATGTCTCTGTGTCTATGTGGTGATTAAGATGGTTAAACTTTCCTGGTATCTGTGGAAACTATCAATGTTTGTTCTTTATTATACCTACGGAAAAACTAAATTAGAAAAGAAAGAGAACTTTAAAAATGGCTTTCCTCTGTAAGAATTAAATAAATTTTAGATATTTATATAAAATGATAAATCTTTTAGGCCTAATTACCATGGAGCACAATGGAGGAGGTCATAGTTAAGCAGAAAGATAATATGTTTTGTAGTCATACAGCCCTGGCCTATACTTCATATTTGTCCCTTACTAAAAAAAATGATTTCAGTCAGCATCACGATCTCTATGAGATCATGGTGTTTTACTTGAATCCTGTAAGCGTAATTACCTCCAGTTCACAGATAAGCAAATTATATAACACACATAGTCCCATAACTGGCACTCAAAAAATACAGTTTAAATTTTTATTAATAATTTACATCATTAAATATACTGTATTAACTTTCTACTGATCATTGTTTGAATAATAATCATGTATGATCACATTATTCTTTTGGAATTCCTTACCACTCAGCCCCTAAATATCCTACACTATCCTTCAAGGACCACTCAGAATGCTACTTCTTCTATAAAACCTTTCCAATACTTCCAGACTGAAATAAAACCTCTCTTCTTTGAAGTCTCAATAATGTGTACCTCCTTTTTGGTATTTATTGCCTGTCTTCAATTATACCTATGTTTACTGAAGTTAATTATGTGCATGGAGTCTGTGATCATTATGGTTGTATGTCAACTTGGTTGGACCATGATTCTCAGTGGTTTGGCAGTGATGATGCGATCACTTCCATGATGAGATTTGATATAATGTGGTCACCTCCAAGATGGGATCTGCTGTGAGAAGGCAATCAGTTGAAAAGGCATTTCCTTGGAGGTGTGGTCTACACTGAATATAAGTGGGCTTTCTGGCAAGGCTCATGGGTTTTTGCTTGCTCTGGATCCTGCAACTGACTCCTGTTTGTCCGATGTCCAGTTCTTGGGACTCGAACAACTTACCTGCCTTCTTGCCTGCCAACCTTGGGATTCATCGATCTTGGCAGCCTGTGAGCAAGAGCCCAGTGTCTGATCTGCCCATCTTGGGTTTCCCAGCTCCTGCAGCTAATGAATCAAGAGAAGTCTCTATCCTGACCCACAGACTTGGGACGTTCCAGCCTCTACAATCATATGAGCCATTTCCTTAATATAAATCTCTCTCTCTCTATATATATATATATACATTTTACTGGTTTTGCTTCTCTACAGAACCCAGCCTAAGATAGAATCATAGAATATTGAAAGTGGAAGAGACGTAAGATACCATCTAGTCCATGTTACATAGAAGGAAAGAGATATCGAAAGGCAGAATGAATTGTCAAGAGTCATACAAAGTTTAAGGACTACTTGGGTTTCTCAACTCTGAATTCAGCTTTTTGTTTTTTGCCTTCCATCTTATATTTTTCTTCTACCTCCTCTACTTTCACTAGGACCAGTCAACCAGTTTAACTAGCTTTATGCAGCTTTCATTTCCTTTCAAATTCTAATCTTAACACTGTACCCCCTAGCCTAATAAGCACAGAACTGGCGCTACTATTTTTTATCTCCAAACTTTCTTTCCATTGCAAGCCTCTTTCTCATTCATTGTATAGCATGCTACCAGATTAACATTCTGAAAACACCACTTATCATTCCACTACTCAAAACATATTCATGATTCCATATCGCACATAAAAATACTTCCTGTAATTGGAGGTTCTCCATAACCTACATTCGCTTTGTTACTGATTACAAATGCTGGAAAACTTACCTAGGTAGAAATGAAAAATTCAAAATTCCTAACTTTCTCATTTCTTCTCCAGATGATTCCTCTGTTCCAGTGGTGTTGTCTCTTCATCGTCTCTTGAGCTAGCCTCACATAGATATTTATCTGTGTCTTTGTTAATTTGGTTCCCCTTGCTTTTAATGCTTTCCTTATTTTCCATGTATTTAAGAACCATCCACTCTCCCAGATCCAGCTTTAATTTCACTTTATAGATGAAGATTTTCCCAATCGCCTCAGCTTATAGGAACTGTATCTTCACCTTCCTAGAGATGTTATTCTGAAAAGTACATTTTACTTTGTATTATTGTTTCCCTTTTTCACGTGTGTTCTATCTCCAAACAAATTTTAGGAAACTTGTGAGAAGGGTCATATCTTGTATCAATTTTTTATCTTAGTAGCTAACAGTCAATTAACGCTTACTGATCATGATAATTATACGTCATTCTTGTTAAGTGAAAAAAAAAGTCTCAAAAAGACAACTATGACTCCTGCTTTGAATGAGTCAATAGCATTTCTGTAGCCCAAGGTAATTTTTTTTTTTCTGATGGCTTCTTGGAACCTGATTGTATTAGGGAACTTCTAGCTCTGGTTTATTTCTAATTATGAAATAATTTTGCTTCTACAATTTATTTCCAAAATTATAGTCTTCAATACAAAGTAAAAAGTCTGCTTAAATTACTTCCATATTTTAACATGTTGTTGTCTGTCATTACATAGCTATCAATTTTATTTTCATAAACTTTGAATATAATATACTGTCTGTTCAAAAACAAATGACAAGAGCAATCAGCTTATGTGATATATAAAAAGGGATGTTATATAGCAAGTGATTATCGCCTGAATTCACATTTGGCAAGTGCGCTTGATGAAAACAGTTTGACTATAATACCCTTCAGATTTAAATAAATAAAATCAGCTCTTATAAGCTTAGTTAAATAGCTATAAGTCTATTCATGTTACTTCTTCCTTCAATGGAAATCACATTGCATAGGAAGTAAAATGAATTGATAAAATAGAATACAGTTTAATGTAAATTGAACCTGTTGGCTTTCTAAATGAAAAACATCATGTGGATTTCAGATACATGGTGTAGATAGAACTAAGTGTCCCTAATTTAAAAAACAAAATAAAAAGAACATTTGCTAAAATTTTTAATTATGTCTTATGTCTTGTTTCCTGCTTTAGAAGTAAATTCTATGGTATCAACATGTGAGTCAGTAATATATTTAAACTGCACATTCAAATGTGGAACACAAAAATATCAGAGTGATTCATGGCCAGGCAGCACAATTTTAATTCCATTCCCAGTGTGGATATGCTCTTTGACTTTGGAAAATGTCATTTTAAAGCAGTACTCTTGGGGCCTCAATAGAACACAAAGCTTTCCACATTTACATAAAGGTAAGCATCTGGGCCAGAGTGACAGCGTGCCATCTCTCCCTCCCTGCCACTAGACTCAAGATTTATGTCCAGGTTCAAAAGTCTTTCCTACAGGGAATTGGTAGGCCAGTTATGCCAAGGTATTTTCAATAAAGCATTTGGAAACACAAAAGGAAAAGTATAAGTTGAAATGATTTTCTGCATAGCATATTCTTGTCATAAATCACAAATAACAAGAAAAAATGCAATATAAAGTGCCATTTTATTAAATGTCATTGAGCGTTCATGATTTCATCATTCTGGTAAACTGTAGTTTGGAGAGGGTACGAAGTGACCAATAGTATCAGTATGCAGTATGCATATCCAGAGTAGTACAGTGAGAAAGTTATGGAAAACCTGAGGAATGAAGGTAAAAATGCAGAAAGAAAATGAATTCACATACAGAAAGGAAGCAACTCCATCACCTCGATCATCCTTGAAATTTTGCCATTCAATAAATTGCATTCTTCACACAGGTAGCCTAAAATTACTTGTGACTGTTTAACTGTGTATATGCATATGTGTGTGGGAGGTGGACAAAAATAAATCAAACCTAATTCTAATATATATATATGCATAAACTCAAAAACCAAATCCATTGCCATTGAGTCTATTCCAACTCATAGCAACCCTATAGAACAGAGTAGAACTGCCCCACATGGTTTCCATGGAGTACCTGGTGGATTTGAGCTGCCGACCTTTTGGTTAACAGTTGAACTCTTAACCACTATGCCACCAGGGTTTCCATATATATACCTACATGCATACATATATATATGTGTGTGTGTATATATATATATATATACACATACATACATAAAAAAAATGCTTGATTTAAGTCTGTGATAGTAGGTGGTGATATGAGTCAAGAAAAAAGAATATAGCAGCTACAATTCACTATGGTACATTTACAAAATGTTGAATCTGAGAATAGGTCCTGAGAACTGATTATATTGAAAACTAAAGAAACAAATGCACACACACATACACACATTCCCAGCTCTATGTATAGACTGAAAGGACTAATTTTGTTTTGAGATTCAGGAGGCAAAATTTGCATTAAGATTTTGTTCTGTCTCCAACAGGAATACAAAGCAATCTGTGATGAGAACTGAAAAGATATGGAAAATTTCTTATTAACTCTACATATGTATGATTAATAAATGGCAGTTCAAATCAAAATCTAAAAGTTGGTTTGTATATATACATATATATTTTTTTTTTGATATGCCATGTCAAAATATTAAATTAGACATAGACATTCAGCTGTAATGGAATCAAAGTGATCAGATTTACTCTCCTGCATTAAACAACTAAAAACTAAGAAAAATACTTGAAAGGATGACTTTCAGACATTGGAAAAAAGACAATGTAAAATAGGGATTTCTGAAAGAAAGGGAAAAAATGAGGTAACCTTATGATTGTCCCAGCCCACAGCCTGGAGAAAGCTTCTAAGTGGTAGCACAGAGAGGGGGAACCCAGACATAGCTAGGCAGCCTTCCCGAATTGAGAAGACAAAATTCAGAGTTAAGAGAAGTCAAGGCACCTAGAATTCATAGGGCAGAGTACCATAGACGAGAGAGCTACCCAGAAAGGGAAAGCTCTGAAGATCTATGAAAGGCTTCCCTGAAGTTCTTTTGGTATATACTGATCTACACAGGTGTGTCAGGAAACTCCTGAGATCAGTCAATGAATCACCCAAAAGGAGCAAGCAGAAAAACCCCCGGAGATCACATAGGGCTAGGAATAGTTCATGTTCCATTTAGTCAGACTAGAAAGACTTCCTATAACCTGTCAAACAAAATAGAGCCCTCAGTGGGGCTTTACATCATTAACCAAAAACAAATAAACAAAAGTGAAACCAGTTGCTATCCAGTCAATTCCATTCATGTGCATCAGAGTAGAACTGTGCTCCAAAGTTTTTTTTCAAATAACATTTTCATATGTACAATTTAGTGACATCTTTACATTAGTTATGTTGTGCCACCATCACCAATATTCACTTTCAAATTCTCTGTCATCATAAATACTCAATGCTTCCTAAACAATAACTTCCCCTCACCCTCTCCCCTACCTCTCACCCCTTGGTAGCCACTAATAAACTTTTTTAGATATTTCATATCAATGAGATCATATAATATATGTCCTTTTATGATTGACTTACTTGACTAGGCATAATGTTTTCAAGGTTCATCATTGTTGTAGCATCTATCAGGACTTCATTTCTCTATGTGGCTTAATAACATTCCATTATATATATGAATGACATTTTGTTTATCCATTCATCTATTGATGGGCATTTAGATTGTTTCCACCTTTTGGATATTGTGAACAGTGCTGCAATGAACATTGGTGTAAATGAGTCTGTTTGCATCATTGCTTTTAAGTCACTTGGTTATATGCCTGGAAGAGGAATTGGTTGCTCTGTGTTTAACTTTTTGAGGAATCACTAAATTGTTTTCCACAGCAGCTATACCACTTTGCGTTCCCACCAGCAAAAGATAAGGGTTCCAGTTTCTCCATGTCCTTGCCAAAATTTGTTTTCTTTTTTTTTTTTTCTCTTAACCATCCTGCCTGTTGCCATCGAGTTTATTCTGACTCATAGTGACTCTATAGGACAGAGTAGAACTGCCCCATAGGGTGTCGAAGGCTGTAATCTTTATGGAAGCAGACTGCCACATCTTTCTCCCATGGAGCAGCTGGTGGATTTGAACCACCAACGTTTTAGTTAGCAGCCAAGTGCTTAAGCACTGGGTCACCAGGGCTCCTTTTAGCCATCCTGGAGGGAGTAAACTGGTATCTCACTGTGGTTTTGGTTTGCATTTACCTAATAGATAACAATGTTGGGCATCTTTTCATGAGCTTGTTGGCCATTTGTATTCTTTGGTGAATGTCTATTCAAATTTTTGCCTACTTTTTGAATGGCTTGTTTCTCTTTTTTGTTGTTACATTGTAAGAGTTCTTTATATATCTTTAATATTAATCCATTACCTGATATATGGTTCCCATATAAATTTGACATTCTTGATTCATTTTGAATTAGTTTTCATTTATGGTGCAACGTATGAACCCAGCTTCATTCTTTTCATGTGGCTATCCAGTTGCTGATGCACCATTTATTAAAGAGATTATATTTTTCCCATTGCATGGACTTAGCCCTCTTGTCAAAAAACAATTGACTGTAGAAGTATGAGTTTATTTCTGGATACTCATTTCTATTCCATTGCTCTATATGTCTAAAATTATACCAGTACCAGACTGTTTTGATTACTGTAGACTGGTAGTATGTTTTGAGATTAGGAAGTGTGAGTTCTCTTGCTTTGTTCTTCTTCATGATTGCTTTGGTTATTTGGGGCCTCTTCCAGCTCTGTATAAAATTGAGGACTTTTTTTCTTTTTCCATTTCTGCAAAGAAGACTTGGAATTTTGATTAGGATTGCGTTGAATCTATAGATAGTTTGGGGTCGTATTAACATCTTAGCAATGTTAATTTTTCCAATCCATGAACATGGAATGTCTTTCTATTTACTTAGATCTTAGTTAATTTCTTTAAACAGTGTTTTATAATTTTCATTGTATAAATCTTTCATCTCCCTGGTAAAATTTATTCCTAGGTATTTTATTCTTTTTGATACTATTATAAATGGAATTATTTTCCTAATTTGCTTCTTCAGATTGCTTGTGTATAGTAACCCAACTGATTTGTCTGTGTTGAACTTGCACCTTGCAACTTTGATTAACTCCCCTATGAGCTCTATAAGGTTTTCAACGGCTGATTTATTGGAAATAGACCACCAGGACTTTTTTCTGAGGAACCTCTTGGTGAACTCAAACCAAAAGCCTTTCAGTTAGCAGTAAGCTAGTGTGTTAACCATTTCCACCACCCAGGGACTCCTTTACAACAATAAAGCAAAAAAATCCTGTTGCTGTCAAGTCGATTCTGACTCATAGTGACCCTGTAGGACAGAGTAGGACTGTTGCATTGGGTTTCCAAGGAGCAGCTGGTGGATTTGAACTGCCAGCCTTTTGGTTAGCAGCTGAGCTCTTAACCACTGTGCCACCAGGGCTCCTTGTCAATAGCAGAGCCAAATTATCTCAAAGCTCAAGTCTATTCTAGACCTGCTTCAAAATACTTAAAAGCAAGAAACAAAAGGATCAAATTGTTTCCAAGTGACTTAACGCCCTCTTAGAATGAAACTCTAAAATATTTAATGAAATACCAAAAAATCTAGCATTGAATGATGTAAAATTGAAAATATCTGTCACACAATCAAAACATTACTGCAAAGAAAAATGATCAATGAAAGAAAAAAAAAAAACAAGCAATTGAACATTAAAATAACTATTATATATATATTTTGTATGTTCATAAAGGTAAAGGAAAGCGTAAGAACGATAAGGAGAGACATGGAATATGTAAAAATGACCCAAATTTAACTTTTAGCCATGAAAAAAAAAGTTTTGAATTGACAAATACATTGGATGGTACTAAGCTGATTAGATGCTGCAGAAAAAAATATTAGTAAATTGAAGACATTAGTAGAAGAAACTACCAAAACTAAAAAATAAAGAGAATAAAAAGACTGCAAAAAAAAAGAAGAGATCATTAGTAAGTCATGAAACAAAATCATATGTGCCAAAAGTAGGATCGTCTGCTCCCATCACTTGTATGTGGTTAGGTGTGCTTGAGACAGCCCTATGTACAATAGAATGAAACACTGAGCAGCCCTGCACTTTCCTCACAATCATTGCTAGGTTTCAGCCAATGTGTCAATACATCTTTTTGAGGGTCTTCCTCTTTTTTACTGGTCCTCTACTTTACCAAACAATGATGTCCTTCTCCAGGGACTGATCCCACCTAACAACATGTCCAAACCACAATTCAGAGGTGTCAATTCTTCTTTGGTCTTCCTTATTCATTGTCAGCATAACAAAGGGCATTTATACAAAGCTCCCATGGTGATTCTGATGTACTTGCAGAGCTGAGAACATCTGAATGTACTGTATGGCTACAATATTGTTGTTGTTAGTCCCCTTTAAGTCAGTTCCCACTCATATTGACCCTGTGAACAACCTTGTGCCATCCTCATAATCATTTTTATGTTTGAGCCCATTGTTGCAGCCACTGTGTTAATCCATATCTCACTGAGGGTCTTCCTCTTTGTCTTTCTCCAGGGGCTGGTGCCTCCTGATAACACGTCCAAAGTATGTGAGATGAAGTCTTGCCATACTCCCTCCTAAGGAGTATTCTGGCTGTACTTCTTCCAAGACAGATTTGTTCGTTCTTCTGGCAGTCCATGGAATATTCAGTAGTCTTCACCAACTCCATAAATCAAAGACATCAATTATTCTTTGGTCTTCCTTACTTACTGTCCAGCTTTTGCATGCATATGAGGTGACTGAAAATACCACATCTTGCGTCAAGTGTACCTTAGTCCTCAAAATGACATCTTTGCTTTTTAACACTTTAAAGGTTTTGCAGCAGATCTGCCCAATGCATAAATCAATTTAATATACAGGTATATATAGTAGAATAATATTCTACTATATATACCTGTGGTACTGGGTTTGGTGGTTATGGTAGAATAGAGATAGATATGTAGGTCAATGGAACAGAATATAAAGTCCAGAAATAAACCCATACTTACATGGCTAATGAATTTTCATCAACGGTGACAAGGAAATTCAATGGGGAAAGGATAATCTTTTCAAGAAAGGGTGTGAGAACAATTGGACTTTCATATAAAAAAAGAAGACCATCAACACTTACCTTATGCTATATAGAAAAAATAGCTTGGACTGGATCATAGGCCTAAAGGAACAATTCCTATGAGTAAACATAGGATAAGTCTTTAGTGATCTTAGGTTAGGAAAGGATTTTAAAATAGGATTTAAAAAAGCATGGACTGTAAAAAAATATTGATATACTTCGTCAAAAATAAAATATTTTCCTTTTCAAAGCTGCTTCCAAATAAATAAAAATGTAGCCACGGACTGGCAGAAAATATTTGCAAAACATATACCCAAATCCTTATATTTGTATGTTATGTATGTACATATATGTATATGTGTGTGTGAGTATACGTGTGTGTGTGTGCAATAATAATGGTACATATATATTATAGGTTGAATTGTGTACCCCCAAAATATGTGTTTTAAATCCCAACTTCTATTTATGAGGTTATAATTCTGTTTGGGAATGGGTTGTCTTTGCTTTGTTAATGAGGCAAGATTAGTGTAGGGTATATCCTGAGTCAATCTGTTTTGAGATATAAAAGAAATTAAACAAGAAAGCAGAGCAGAGGGACTAGGGAGAGACATGCCAAGCCACTTGAAGATCGCTCTGGAGCAGAAGCTTAGAAGAGACAAGGATCTTCCTCCAGAGCCAACAGAGTGAGAACGCTTTCCCCTAGAGCTGTTGCTCTGAATTCAAACTTCTAGCCTCCTAAACTGTGAGAAAATAAGTTTCTGATAGTTAAAGTCACTCACTTGTGGTATTTCTGTTATAGCAGCTGTAGATAGCTAAGACAGAATTTGGTACCAGAAGTGGAGTGCTGCCCTAACAAATACCTAAAATGTGGAAATGGTTTTGGAATTGCGTTATGGGTAGAGGCTGAAACAGTTTTAAGGTGCCTAATAGTGAAAGCCTAGATTGCCTTGAAGTGACAGTTGTTGGAATTATGGATTTCAAAAGCAATTCTGGTGAGGGTTCAGAAGGAAGTGAAGAGAGCTATAGAGAAAGTCTCTATCATCTTAGAGAATACATATCAGCAAAAGAATGTTGTTAGAAATGTGGATGTTAAATGTGCTTCTGGTGAGGCTTCAAAAGAAAATGATGAACGTATGACTGGACAATGGAGAAAGGGTGATGCTTTTTATGCAGTAGCAAATAACTTATCTGAATTACTTTCAAATGTTTGGTGGAAGGAAACACTGTAAGTGATGAACTTGGATATCTAGCTGATGAGATTTCTAAGTAAGAGCC
Source organism: Loxodonta africana (assembly GCF_030014295.1). Lineage (NCBI taxonomy): Eukaryota > Metazoa > Chordata > Mammalia > Proboscidea > Elephantidae > Loxodonta > Loxodonta africana. The sequence continues at coordinate 118,024,618 of NC_087369.1, read as the reverse complement.
TAAAGGGGCTGCATGGTTTCTCCTTGCCACTTACAGCAAAATGTAAGAGGAAAGAGATGGACTTAAAAATGAACTGTGCAAAATGAAAACATAACTTAAAGATTTGGAAAATTCTCTTGTACAGACTAAGGACACATGTCTTATGATGTTCACCAAAGACACAGTACACAATCTTTTGCTTGAAGAGATTCAGCCTATGACTGATGGGTCTAACCAACTACCACAGTAGAAAACCCATCAACTTAGACTGAAGGGGACAGAGAAAGAACAAACAGAAGGAACACTGTCTGTCTCTTGGAATTCTCTAGGCAGGAAACAGGCCAAAGGAGTTACACCTGTTGTCTTCCAAGAAAAGAAAAGAACCATCCCTGGATCAGCTCAGGCATCAGCACAACTGTTGGAAGGAGCACAGGAAGCTGTGGTTCCTTGGTTTCAAAGAGTGTGGCCATGGTCTCCTGGATCTCAAAGAGTGGGGCTACAGCCTCCTAGGTTTCAAAGAGTTGGACCTTCACCAACTCGTTGAGGAGTGTGGGGCTGCCATTAAAGTGTGCCAGGGGGATGGGGCCACAGTCCAAAGCTGAGGGGTGGGGCTGCCATGCCCAAGGGGCAGAAAATTGGGGTCTGCCAGAGCAGAGGATGTGGAGTCTCCACCCAGATGTACTAGGAGAATAGGGCTGCCCAAAATTGAGGGAACAGAGTTGGACCTGGAAGACAGAACTGAAGCCCAGGGCCAAGGGATCCAGAATCCAGAGGACATGGCTAATACTCAGAGTCTGCACAGCAGGCCATTGCTCAGATGATCTCAGAGAACAGAGGATTATTTTCAAGGCTTGAGAACTAATGTAAATTATTTTGCTCAGTTTTGGACTTACTTGATGCCTCTTATCCCTTCTTTCCCTCCAGTTTCTCCCATTTGTAATGGAAATATCTACCTTGTGTGTGTGTGTATATATATATATATTCTCAATTAAAAGGGTATAAGCCTCCCAATTAAAAAGATCTGAACAGACACCTTTACCAAAGAGCATATTCAGATAGCAAACATGCACATGAAAAAATGCTCAACATCAATAGCCATGAAGAAAATGCTAATTAAAACCACAATGTGATACCACCATGCACGCCTAGAGTGTATAAAATTTAGAAGATTAATCATACCAAATATTTGTGAGGGTATGGAGCAATTGGACCTCTCATAACACCTAGCACATAACATATGTGCTATTTCATGATGATACTATAAAATATTACAGACAGTTCTTAACACAATGTATTAGTTTCATAGGGTTGTTGTAAAAATTACTATAAACTGGGTGGCTTAAAACAAAAATGCTTTCTATCACAGTTCTGGAGGAGAGAAGTCTGAATCCAAAGTGTCAGCAGTGCTGCGTGCTTCCAAAATTTCTAAGGGAGAAACCTTTGCCTCTTCCAGCTTCTGGTGGATCCAGGCATTCCTTGGGTTTGTTGTTGTTGTCATTAGGTGCTGTCTAGTTGATCTGACTCATAGCAACCCTATGTGCAACAGAATGAAACACTGTCTGGTCTCGTGCTATTGTAACAATACTTGCAAGGTTTGAGCCCATTGTTGCAGCCACTGTGCCAATCCATCTCGTTGAGGGTCTTCTTCTTTGTCAATGACCCTCTACCTAGCATAATGTCCTTCTTCAGAGACTGGTCCATCCTGATAACATGTCCAAAGTACATAAGACAAAGTCTCACCACCCTCAATTCCAAGGAGCATTCTGGCTGCGCTTCTTCCAAGACAAATTTGTCCTTGGCTTGTGTCTTCATAATTCCAGTCTCAGCCTCAGCCTTCATGTGGCCTTCTCCTCTGTCTATGTCGTCTCTTAAGTTTCTTATAAGAACATTTATCATTGGATTTAGGACCTACCCCGACAATCCAGGATGATTTCATTTTGAGATACATAACTTAATTATATCTGCAAAGGCTTTTTTTTTTTTCCCAAATAAGGTCATATTTCACAGGGTCTGGGAATTAGGATATGTATATATCTTTTGGGGGCCACCATCCAACCACTACACATAGTTTGGCAGTTTCTTTAAAAAGTTAAACACACACCTACCAAAAGATCCAGCAATTCCACTCCTAGGTATTTTACAAAAGAAAAAAAAAAACACACTCACAGAGACTTGTCCATGAATATTCACAGCAACCTCATTTGTAATAGTAAATGCTAAAAGTTTTAAAAAGAAACAACCCAAATATCCATCAATATGTGAATGGATAAACAATTTGTGATATATCCATACAATGGAATACTACTCAGCAGCTACAAGCAACAACATGGAAGAACCTTAAAATAATTATGCTGAGTGAAAGAAGTTAGACATGAAAGAGTAATATTGCATGGAGCATTTATTTAAAATTCCAGAAAATGCGAACTAACCTATAGTGATGAAAATAGTATAGAAATTGCCTGTGTATGGGGGGAAGAAGGGAGGGGCAAGAGGAAAGTTTTTTGGGTGATGTATATTATGTTCATTAACTAGATTGTAGTGGTGATTGCACAGTTATGCATATAAGTCAAAACTTATCAAGTTATACCATTCAAATATGTACAGTTTATTGATCATTGATTATACCTCAATACATTTTTTAAAATTTTAAGAAATAAAGTTTCAGCTATAACTTGACTATTGCAGTCAAGCTGCTCTCCCAGGCTAAAAAAGGATGGTATGTGTTGGTATGGTTTTGCCATTAAGAACTATCTCCTTCTTCTTTCCTCTTCTTTCAGACTCAGTCAAACATATCTGCCACAGTGATTAGACCATTGGCCTCACTCAATTTTCTGAGGCCCTTATTTTATGACTTCCCCTCCAACTCAGGATGTAAAGGCCATTTTATTCATATCTGCTCTCTGTGAGGCAACTCTGTAAGGAAATTGGAGCCCTGGTGGTGTAGTGGTTAAGAGCTCAGCTGCTAACCAAAAAGTTGGCAGTTCAAATCTACCAGCTGCTCCTTGGAAACCCTATGGGGCAGCTCTACCCCGTCCTATAGGGTCACTGTGGTCGGAACTGACTTGATGACACCTAACAACAACTAAGTAAATTGAATGGGATGGTGTCAGGTTGGTGAGATTTGAGCGCAGCGTCAAATTCCTCAACCTACAAATATATTTCCTTTTGACTTAGTCTTTTCTTCCTTTATGTTCTGAAATTCTCAGTATTCTAAGCAGTTACAGTTAGGCAACACAAACAGGAGCATTTACTTCAAAAAAAAAAAAAAAAAAACACAAACCAATCAAACAAACAAAAAAACCTACTAAAATGTTTCTAGTGCCCACCTCTCTCAAGTGAACACATTTGCATGCATTGCTTAATTAGACTAGCTAGCTATCCTCTTGGAAAGCACAGAGAATTTTCCTTTGAGGGAATGAGGTATAGTACCCAAAAGTTTCAGGAAGGAGTGTAGTAACAATCAGTAAAGGGTAGAAACGGTAGTGGGTAGGGGAAGGGATCCTGGGAGCACATATGGGTCACTGAGAGAGCTGGACCTCAAGGTTGTCGGTAAAGAGGGACATTGTGCTCTACCCTATTCATAAATTTGCATACAGCCAGTCCAAACAAACCATTTTTCAAAGAGAGATCTGAAGACAGAAATAGCAGAAAATAGCGCTAACTCTGAATGCCAGTAGCAATGATGGTGGCCCAACTTCATCTGATCCCAGGTCTTTTTTTTTCTATGTATTTTGCATGTGGATTTTGCATATAGATTTCCTCCTCAACTTCTGAATTGAGAGGAAACTGGGGAAAGAATTGCATAGGTATGCCTTTAGGAGAAAAGACTATAGTCTTCTTATTGTGGATACTTTCCATAGACATTGATATTTAATAAGTATTTGGACAATAAATGGTAAGTATGAATGTTTGTTTACATACCCATGAGTGTGCAGGTACATATATTTGTAACTCCATGTGAATAGATTGAACTCGAGTCTAAGGATCACCTTGGTTGGATAATAAAGAGAAGGCTCCTCAGTTTAAGCTTCACTTCTTGAGTAAACCAGAGTTTTGAATATTGGGGGATTATACTCAGTAAATTCCTCTTGTCTTCTCTCCTATTTCACTGTCCACTTCTGAGTTTCCTTTGCTGATTCTTCCTCATCTCAACATCCAAATTTTTCAGTGTCCCAAGGCTTAGTTCTCTACTGAATCCATATTTACACCCTTGGTAATCTCATCTGGTCTTATGGCTTTAATTTTATCTAAACGCTTATGACTAACAACTTTGCATATCTAAACATGACCTTTCCCCTGAATGCCGAATTCATGTACGATTGCCCACCCAACATCTCCACACAAATATTTAATAGACATCTCAAACTTCAGGACTAATACTACCTTTTCTTATACATATATAATTATGTATAATATTATATTCTATTATGTATATATAATATATATTGTATATATTAATCATATACACATATACTTATAAATGTAATTATGTATTGCATATATATAATTTTGTGTGTGTGTGTGTATCTCCAGAACCTAACTGTTACTCACTACCTCTTCTGCTACAACCCTTTTCCAAGCTACCATCATTTCTTACTCTATTACATTAAAAAAAAATTTTTTTAATTTTGTTACATTAGCTTCCCAATAAATCTTATTGATTCCACTATTATTCACCCTAGAGGTTGTTCCACCAACACTCAAGAATAATTGTAGGTCTAATCATGTCAGTCTTCTGTTCAACACATCTGATGACTTTTCATCTTAGACAAAACAAAAACTAAAGTCATTGCTATAGTCTATAACAAGAGATGGCAAACAATGGCCCATGGGACAAATCTGGCCCGAAGACTGTTTTTGTATGATCCATGAACAGAGAATTTTGTTTTGTTTTATTTTTTTACATTTTCAAATGGCCGAAAAGAGCAGAAGAAGATTTGGTGGCATGTAAAAATTATCTGAAATTCAAGTTATAGTGTCCACAAATAAAGTTTTATTGAAGAACCTTGATGTTTACGTATTGTATTACAATGACAGAGTTCAATAATTGTTCAATAATTGTGACAGAGACATGTGGAGCTCTCATTGCTTCACACTGCTTCTCAGTGTACTACAAATGAAAATGATGCAGCTATAATTTGGGGGAGTGTTTAGAGTGTCACATATATCATCACACAAAACGTCACATTTATTTTCATATTGCCAATGCGTATTCAAGGAAAGGATGGAAAAGTGGAATTTGACTATCATGCTTTTAAGGCACAATGGAGTATGCATTATTTTGTTATCAAATTAGTTGGCAAAGCATTGTATTTCTTTAGCAATGACGATATAACTGTGCTAAAAGAACACAATATATGCTGACATTACCAGACTAAGTATTCATGATATTATCCCCAACTCAAAACAAAGCAACAATCAGAAAAATTAGAAAACTCAAATGGAATATCACTTCCTGGTATAATTTTTACAAAAATTGAAAATGTAGATGAGGCTACCACCAAAGTAAGTATTTGAGCAGTTGATGTGTTAGACAAGCAAAGGAAAGCCATTTGCTGACCTGAGTTAATTAAATTATACTTTATTGTAGGCCTGTTAAGAACAGTTGCTTGAAGAGTTGAGGACATCGTGAGCAATATCAGTACAAAATTAAAAAAAAAAAAAAAGTGATTTCAAGTGGTTTTCCTTGGCTCTTGACATGTCAACAGATATTACCAACACTACTCAGTTGTTCTTATTTAATTTAAGATGCAATGCCAAGTTTGAAATGACTGAAGAATTGTTAGGTGCCGACGAGTTGGTTCTGACTCTTAGTGACCCTATGCACAACAGAACTAAACACGGCCCGGTCCTGCACCATCCTTACAATCATTGTTATCCTTGAGCTCATTGTTGCAGCCACTGTGTCAATCCACCTCATTGAGGGTCTTCCTCTTTTCCACTGACTCTATACTTTGCCAAGCATGATATCTTTCTCCAGGGACTGCTCCCTCCTGACAACATGTCCAAAGTATGTAAGACGCAGTCTCGCCATCCTTGCATCTAAGGAGCATTCTGGTTGTACTTCTTCCAAGACAGATTTATTTATTCTTTTGGCAGTTCATGGTATATTCAATATTATTCACCAACGCCACAATTCAAAGGTGGCAACTCTTCTTCGGTCTTCCTTATTCATTGTCCAGTTTTCACATACACATGATGCAATTGAAAATACCATGGCTTGGGTCAGGCACAGCTTAGTCTTCAAGGTGACATCTTTGCTTTTCAACACTTTGAAGAGGTCCTTTGAAGCAGATCTACCCAATGCAAGGCATCCTTCAATTTCTTGACTGCTGCTTCCATAGCTGTTAATTGTGGATGCAGGTAAAATGAAATCCTTGACAACTTTTAATCTTTTCTCCATTTATCATGATGTTGCTCATTGGTCCAGTTATGAGGATTTTTGTTTTCTTTATGTTGAGGTGCAATCCATACTGAAGGCTGTGGTCTTTGATCTTCATCAGTATGTGCTTCAAGTCCTTTTCACTTCCAGCAAGCAAGGTTGTGTCATCTGCATAACGCAGGTTGTTAATGAGTCTTCCTCCAATCCTGATGCCCCGGTCTTCTTCATATAGTCCAGCTTCTCAGATTATTTGCTCAGCATACAGATTGAATAGTTATGGTGAAAGGATACAACCCTGACGCATACCTTTCCTGACTTTAAACCAGTCAGTATCCCCTTGTTCTGTCCAAACAACTGCCTCTTGATCTATGTAAAGGTTCTTCATGAGCACAATTAAGTGTTCTTAAATCCCCATTCTTCGAAATGTCATCCATAATTTGTTACGATCCACACCGTTGAATGCCTTTGCATAGTCACTAAAACACAGGTAAACATCCTTCTGGTATTCTCTGCTTTCAGCCAGGATCCATCTGACATCAGCAATGATATCCCTGGTTCCATGTGCTCTTCTGAAACTGGCCTGAATTTCTGGCAGTTCCCTGTCGATATACTGCTGTAGCTGTTTTTGAATGATCTTCTGCAAATTTTTTTTTTTTCGCGTGTGATATTAATGATATTGTTCTATAATTTCCACATTCGGTTGGATCACCTTTCTTGGGAATAGGCATAAATATGGATCTCTTCCAGTCAGTTGGCCAGGAAGCTGTCTTCCATATTTCTTGGCATAGACGAGTGAGCACCTTCGGTGATGCATCTGTTTGTTGAAACATCTCAATTGATATTCCATCAGTTCCTGGAGCCTTGTTCTTTGCCAATGCCTTCAGAGCAGCTTAGACTTCTTCCTTCAGTACCATCGGTTCCTGATCATATGCCACCTCTTGAAATGTTTAAACATCGACTAATTCTTTTTAGTATAATGACTCTGTGTATTCCTTCCATTTTCTTTTGGTGCTTCCTGAGTCATTTAATATTTTCCCCATAGAATCCTTCACTATTGCAACTTGAGGCTTGAATTTTTTCTTCAGTTCCTTCAGCTTGAGAAATGCTGAGCGTGTTCTTCCCTTTTGGTTTTCCATTTCCACCTCTTTGCACATGTCATTATAATACTTTACTTTGTCTTCTCGAGCCGCCCTTTGAAATCTTCAGTTCTTTTACTTCATCATTTTTTCCTTTTCCTTTAGCTGCTCGAAGTTCGAGAGCAAGTTTCAGAGTCTCCGCCAACATCCATCTTGGTCTTTTCTTTCTTTTCTATCTTTTCAATGACCTCTTGCTTTCTTCATGGATGATGTCCTTGATGTCATTCCACAACTCGTCCAGTCTTCGGTCACCAGTGTTCAATGCATCAAATCTATTCTTCAGATTGTCTCTAAATTCAGGTGGGATGCACTCAAGGTCATATTTTGGCTCTCATGGACTTGCTCTGATTTTCTTCAGTTTCAGCTTGAACTTGCATATGAGCAATTGATGATCTGTTCCACAGTCGGCCTCTGGCCTTGTTCTGACTGATGATATTGAGCTTTTCCATCATCTCTTTCCACAGATGTAGTCAATTTGATTTCTGTGTGTTCCATCTGGTGAGGTCCATGTGTATAGTTGCTGTTTATGTTGGTGAAAGAAGGTATTCGCAATGAAGTCATTGGTCTTGCAAAAATCTATCATTCGATCTCCAGCATTGTTTTTATCCCCAAGGCCATATTTTCCAACTACTGATCATTCTTCATTTCCAACTTTCTCATTACAATTGCCAGTAATTATCAATGCATCTTGATTGCATGTTCGATCAATTTCAGACTGCAGCAGCTGATAAAAATCTTCTACTTTGTCATGTTTGGCCTTTATGGTCGGTGCGTAAATTTGAATAATAGTCGTATAAACTGGTCTTCCTTGTAGGCATAGAGATATTATCCTATCACTGACAGCGTCATACTTCGGATAGATCTTGAAATGTTCTTTTTGACGATGAATGCAACGCCATTCCTCTTCAAGCTGTCATTCCCAGCACTGTAGACTATATGATTGTCCAATTTAAATTGGCCAATACCAGTCCATTTCAGCTCACAAATGCCTAGGATATTGATGTTTTTGCATTCCATTTCTTTTTTGACGATTTCCAATTTTCCTAGATTCATACTTCATACATTTCAGGTCTGATTATTAATGGATGTTTGCAGCTGTTTCTTCTCATCTTGAGTCATGCCACAGCAGCAAATGAAGGTCGAGAAACCTTTATTCCATCCACAGTCCACATCATTAAGGTTGACTCTACTTTGAGGAGGCAGCTCTTTCTCTGTCATCTTCTGAGTGCCTTTCCAACCTGAGGGGCTCATCTTCCAGCACTATATCAGACAATGTTCCACTGCTATTCATAATGTTTTCACTGGCTAGTGATTTTCAGAAGTAGACTGCCGGGTCCTTCTTCCTAGTCAGTCTTAGTCTGTAAGCTCAGCTGAAACCTGTCTTCCATGGGTGACCCTGCTTGTATCTGAATACTGTTGGCAAAGCGTCCAGTATCACAGCAACACGCAAGCCCCCACAGTATGACAAACTGACAGACACATTGCGGGGGGGGGGGGGACTGAAGAATTAGCCTCTGTGAATACTTTGAATGGAAAAACTACACGGAAGAATATTTTCGAAGAAGTTCAGTACAACCAGAGTGAAATCTCTTAAAATGTGTTACAATTGATGGTGGTAAAAATATACGTGCAGCTGAAAAAGGCTTAGTTGCACAAACTGCAAAGACTCATGAAAAAATGAGGTGTTTAAAGCCTATGGTTAGTCATTGTATTATTCATTAGCAGTTATGTTGTGGAATTAGTGTCAAAGGTAAATTTCACTCACCCGTTTGGTCTGAAGCAGTGTCAGTTCCATGAATATTTGTCAGAAATAGAAGTTGAATATACTGACTTGCCCTACCAGACAACAAGTTATTTGATGACTTAGTGATTGTAAAGTTTTATTGTGATTTTTGGAGCTGAGGATCAAGATTGAAATCTTTCTGAATGAGAATTGCTTTTAGCCACTACTATTGAACACTGCAAGTCTAGAAATTATCTTCTGTTGCACACTTGATAATGTTTGTTTTTTGAAATTTATTTTGTTGTTGTCAAGAATATACACAGAAAACCATATACCAATTCAACTGATTGTACATGTGCAATTCAATGACATTAGCTACATTCTTTGAGTTGTGCAACCATTCTCACCCTCATTTTCTGAGTTGTTCATCCCTCATTAACATAAATTCACTGCCCCCTAAAGTTCCTACCTAATCTTTCTAGTTGCTGTTGTCACTTTGATCCCATACAGGTAGTTCTTAAAAGAGTATAATGCTCATGTAGACATTTTTTACTAGTTTAGCTAATCTATTGTTTGATTTTTAAAAGACTTTAGGGGATATTTTTGTCTTACTTTTTAAAGATTATCTCAGGGCAATAGTTTCAGGGGTTCATCCAGCCCACCTGGCTCCAGAAAGTCTAGAGTCCCTGAGAAATTGAAATTCTGTTCTGCATTTTACCCTGTTTGGTCAGGATTCTTCTATAAAATCTTTGATCAAAATGTTCAGTAATGGTAGCCAGGCACCATCCAGTTCTTCTGGTCTCATGGCAAAGAAGTCAGTTGTTCTCAGAAGCAATTAGCCATACATTCCATATCCTCCTCCTATTCTTCCCTCCTTCTTCCTCTGTTGGTCCAGATGAATAGAGAACAATTGCCATGCCTTGGATGATGGCTTGTGAGTTTTTAAGACCCCAGGTACTACAGAACAATCTAGGAGGTAGAACAGAAGCACTGAACACATTATTAGGACAATTAATGGAGATGTCCTGTGACCCCATGACCATAAACCTCCAAACCAAGGAAGAAAATCTCATGAGGTTTTTAGCTGTACATAAGCAGTCTCAGCTGCTACTCATTTTGTTGTTGTTGTTCTCTGTTGTAAATATATCTATCACACAACTTTTACCAATTCAACTTTTTACAGGTGTACAACTTACTGACATCAATTACAATAATAGGCCGTGCAACCCTACCCTTAATCAATGCAATTTTTCCATCACTATTAATCCCCCTTTTCCCCCTACCTCCTTCCCCTGGTAACCACTGATAGGCTTTGATCTCTATACATTTGCCTTTTATTGTCTTTTTATATAAGTGAGATCATACAATATTTGCCCTTTTGTGATTGACTTATTTCACTCAGCATAATGTCTTAAACACAATTCATATTGTAGCATGTATCGAGACTTCATTTTTTCTACTGGTTGAGTAGTCTTCCATAATATATATGTACCACATTTTGTCTCTCCACTTATCTATTGATGGGCAATTATGTTGTCTCCACCTTTTGGTTATTGTGAATAGTACTCCAATGAACATTGGCATACAAGTCTCTGTTTGAGCTCTGCTTCCAAGTCTTTTGAGTATATACCTAGGAGTGAAATTGCTGGGTCATAGGGTAGTTCTATTTTTGGTTTTTAGATTTTTGAGGAACTGCCACACTGTTTTTCACAGTGGCTATACCATTTTGCATTCCTATCAGCAATGGACAAGTGCTCCAATTTCCAACATCCTCACCAATATTTGTTATTTTCAGGGTTTTTTTTTTTAAATCTTAGCCATCCTAGTGGGAGTGAGATGGTATCTCACTGTGGTTTCGATTTGCATCTCTCAGATGTCTAATGATGTTGAGCATCTTTTCAAGTGTTTGGTGGTTATTTGAATGTCCTCTTTGGTGACATGTGTATTCAATCTAAATTTGCAAAACAAAATTACTTATATATGAAACATATACTGTGGTAACCATTTCAAGGTCAACTAATGCTATTTGAATTACAAGTAATGTCAAAATGCTATATACACTTCCCATCCTATAAAAAATTAAAACAAGAAGCAAGCTTTACATTCCTATACAAATGTGCAATGGATACATTTTCTGAGCTTAAACTTCAGTTTCAGCAGCTTTTTGTTTTTGTTGGGGGGGGGAACATGATATACATGTAAAAAGAAATCTCCCTTTTTCATAACCCATTTAATTGCAGTTGAGGAACTTCTATCTAACTTTCAAATGGAGGTGATTAATCTGCAATGTAATAGCATTCTAAAAGGCAAATAACACACAAAAAAATAGAACTCTGTAACAGTCTTCCAAGTGATAAATATGCTTATTTAGAATCATAGGCTCATGGATTGATACCAGCATTTGGCAGTTCCTATCTGTGAGAAAAAAATAAACATTTTAAAAGACAAAATACAAAAAAAAATTATTACAGATCAGGATTAAGAAATGAACATTTTTAATCAATTTGAGGGTAAGGAATGCTGAATTTGAACACAAAGTAAACAAAATTTTTAACTCTCTTGTGAAAAAAATAAGAATTCCATTCTTATTAGTAGACCCGTCATATAAAAATATTTTATTTTGTCATTATTTTTATAATTATTATTATTATATTTTAAATTTCATCAATACAAAATTAGTGTAACTTTGATTTCTCTCTGGGTTTCCAAGAAGCAGCTGTTGGATTTGAACTGCGGACCTTTGGTTAGCAGCGGAACGCTTAACCACTGTGCCACCAGGGCTCCTGTTAAGTAAATACCTTTTGTTCCACAAAGCCTAAAATATTTACTATCTTGTCTTTCATAGAAAAACCCTGCCAAATTTTTTATTTATAAGGTCCCACAGGATCTGATCTCTACCTCTCTAAACTTATTGCCTGTTACTCTCCCCATCACTTACTTGACTCCAGCTGCCCTGTCTTCCGTAGTGTCCTCCAAATACTACAAACATGCTCACACTTCAGAGTATTTGCATTTGTTCTTCCTTTGGGCTGGAACACTCATTCTCCAAATATGAACACATACACTCCCCTGATTTCTTTCAGGTTTTGCTCGAATGTCACCTCAGTGAAGACTTCCCAGAACACCCTATGTAAAATTGGAAAAATATCACCACCTCCCATCTCAATTCCCACCTGGAAATTCCCTGTCTTCCATTATTCTTCATAGCTTTTATTAACACATAATATACTGTATTGTTTATTTGCTTGTTTGTTTATAACTTGTCTCCATCTACTATAAAGTATACTCTGCAAAAGTAGAGGCTTTTATCCTGTTCTGTTCACTAGTATATTTATTCATAGCTCCTTTAACAAAGTATGCCACATCGTGGATGCTCAATATTTTTAACACCTGAAATTTTCTGAGGTGGTTCTTATGGTTTTTTAATAGACTCCCCCCAAAATATCCATTCCTTGCATTCATCATCTACAGTCTTTCCAACCTGCTTTTTTTCTATTATCCCTATGGAGTTATTGTTAACACATGGAAGGCAAGTGGTACATACTAGCATTTTAAGTCACCAGCCTGTATTTTCTTACTCTGTAATAAAATATTAATAGTACTAGCTAACATGTTAGGTCTTAATATGTGCCAGGCACTGTGCTAAACACTTTCAGTGAACATCTGTTTTTTGTTACCTTTCACTACCCTTTCCTCTTCTGGCAAAATAGTCTTTTTTTTATTTCTTTACAGAAAATACCCGTCGCATACACATACGATTTCAGTGGTCTTCAACTCTTGCTGTATATTCAATTCACCTTATTTAGTGGCTAAGTCCTAGTAAACTATATTTTTAAAATAATAAAAAAAGGTTTCCAAGTGTTTCTAAGGTTTAACCAGAGTTAAAAATTCTTCCAGACCTGAAAATTATAAGGCCTTTTCTATTCTTCCAAAACTATGGGTACACGACTTAGCCTGGCCAATTAGAGTACGCCACATGCCTAGATACAATTATTGGTCCACAGTTAGAACAATGGAAGAATTTTACGAGTATAGACATGGACTCAGATCAAGATAAGATCTTTTATCTCCTTCTGAAAACCTAGGCATTAAAGACAGTGTCACCCCACAATAGCCAAAAGCCATCTACTTCACCATATGGAATGCGCTTACCTAAGAATGCTGCCAAAACAAATGAAACAATACCTAGGCAAGAGACAGAGAAAAAGACAGAGAGACAAGGAATGAAAGGAAAGGAGGAAGGAAGGGAGAGACAAACAGACAGAGACAGAGAGAGATGGAGAGAGCAGGAGAGAGACAGAGAGAGTGAGTGAGAGACAGAAAGAGCAAGAGAAAGACAGAAAGAGCGAGGGAGAGACAGAGAATGAGATGGAGAGGGTGAGAGACAGAGAGAGAGCAAGAAACAGAGAGACAGAGAGAGCGAATGAGAAAGAAAGAAAGACACTGGAGTTTGGAAGGCATTATTTGAAATTCTGGATCCAGCTGATCCTGTAGAAATTTAGCTCATGTCCAAGTTACATTAGTCAATATATTCCCTCCTCCGTTTTGGCTACTTTGAGTTGAGCCTGTCACTTGCCACAAGGAATCTTGAATAACACAGAACAACACTTTATATGTATTAACTTATTTAACCCCCACAAGAGCTCTGTGAAGTATATAAAATCAATTTTCTTTGCTTTTTAGATTAGAAAACCGAAATTATGAGTAATTAGATAATATGTGCAAGGTCATATAATTAATAAGAGGCATTCAAAACCAAGTTTCTTTACACTGCATTCAATATTCCTTAATTATTTCACCACATCTACTTTTTAGCTGACCTCAAGTCTCTCTTCTGTCTAAATAGTTCTTGAATGGAAGTTGGTTTGTGATTTTTATGTGTCCACATTTTTCTTTTGATTTGAAAAAAAAAATCCTGGAGTTTCATGACAGAATATTTCTGCCCATCAAACATTCGCCTTTTCCCTCAAAGAGGTCTTGTTGAAACACATTTTATTCCATGTGAAGGGAGTCAATTTTCATGTGTAACACAACTGTACACAATGTGTGTAAATAAGAAAGATTGCTTCCTCCTCCCACCTTGGAGAAAATGCTGTTCTTAAATGCCAATTGTTTCTTTAACTCTATTACTTACCGACCTGACTACAGAAGTAATGATAGAGAAGTTTCTTTAAAAATTTATATAGAATAAATTTCTTCCTGGAAAACATGCTGTTTAGACACAAGCCCTTTCCGATTAATGTTTATCAAATATTACAAAGCAGTGAATCTTCAATCTTTTAATATTAAGTCCTACCTTGACAACAAACCCTTAAACAACTATGATTGTTACCAAACCCAGAAAGGTGGGTCCTTGACCAGTTTGCTCAGACTTGCCAATTATCTGGACACCAGTCACTGAGAAAGTAACTTTATTGCAATGCACAGAGCAAGGAGCTGGGAAGAAATTCCTCATATTTGGCTCCCTGAGCTACGGGATTGCAGGGCTTATATGTGATTTGGGCAGCAAGATGGCAGCCATGCAGGCGTACTGGGGAGGAAAAATTCTAGAAGGCTTCCAGGAAACAGGAGGTAATGTGGTTCTTATTGGACCTCTTGCTTCGGAATAGGGTCCAGGTGATGATATTCCTTCTGATTCATTCCTCCAGTTGCTGTATCCTCTGTTGAGTACAATTAGCACTCACAGCTGGCTCTTCTGCATATGCGGGATGGGCCAAATCTGGCTTGGGGTAGATAAGGACTAATGGAAATTTACTGGCATTCACAGAGTCAGGTTACATAATCAGTTCGTTCTTAAATTGCGCTGGAAGCTTAAAGGGTCAATTTAATACTTAATGCTTAAAAATACTTAAAATTTTCTTCTCATAGAATTTCCCCCCCACATATAGTAACCCATTGTCTTAGTTATCTAAGGCTGCTATAACAGAAATACCACAAGTGAATGGCTTTAACAAAGAAATTTATTCTCTCTCAGTCTAGGGGGCTAGAATTCCTAATTCAGGGTGCCAGCTACAGGAGAAGGCTTCCTCCCTCTGTCGGCTCTTGGGGAAGTTCCTTGTCATCAATCTCCCTCTGCTCTAGGAGCTTCTCAGTGCAGGGACCCCAGGTGCAAAGGACATGCTCTGCTCCTGGCACTACTTTCTTGGTGGTATGAGGTTCCCCCTGCCTCTTTGCTCACCTGTCTCCTTTATATCTCAGAAGAGACTGACTCAATATACAACCTAATTTTGTAGATTGAGTCCTGCCTCATTAAGGTAACTGCCTCTAATCCTGCTTCATTAACATCAAAGAGGTAGGATTTACAACACATACGAAAATCATATCAGATGACAAAATGGTATACAATCACATAATATGGGGAATCATGGCCTTGCCAAGTTGACACATATTTTTGTTGACACGACTCAGTCCATGACACCCGCTTTCAAGAGGAAAACAAAAGTCAACTATTTTCATTACAAATCTAATTTTCCCTGGAGGCGCAATTGTTAAGAGCTCAGGCTGTTAACCAAAAAGTCGGCAGTTCAAATCTACCAGCTGCTCCTTGGAAATCGTATGGAACAGTTCTACTCTGTCCTATAGAGTTGCTATGAGTTGGAATCAACTCCATGGCAATGGCTTTGTTTTGTTTTGTTCATTTTTTGTTATAGACTAATTAAAGATTCAAGCTTACATAAACAACTTTATAAAAAAGAAAGGTGCTGCTATTAAAATGGGAATTTTATATAAAAAGTAACCCCTCTCGGTCTGGGGACAATGGTTTCAAGGGACATTTAAGTCATTTGGCATAATAAAATCTATTAAGAAAACATTCTGCTTCCCATTTTGGTGAGTGGCATCTGAGACCAGAAGAACTAGATGGTGTCCCGCTACAACCAATGACTGCCCTGACAGGGAACACAACAGAGAATCCCTGATGGAGCAGGAGAGCAGTGGGATGCAGGCCTCAAATTCTCGTAAAAAGACCAGATTTAGTGGTCTGACTGAGACCAGAAGGACCCCGGAGGTCATGGTTCCCAGACCTTCTGTTAGCCCAAGACAGGAACCATTCCCGAAGCCAACTCTACAGACAGGGATTGGACGCACAATGGCGTAGAAAATGATGCTGGTGAAGAATGAGCTTCTTGGATCAAGTAGACACATGAGACTATGTGGGCATCTCCTGTCTGGAGGGGAGAGGAGAGGGCAGAGGGGGACAGAGCTGGCTAAATGGGCAGGGTGGAGAGAGGGAGTGTGCTGTCTCATTGGGGGAAGAGCAACTAGGAGTACATAGCAAGGTGTATACAAATTTTTGTATGAGACTGACTTGATTTGTAAACTTTCACTTAAAGCAAAATTAAAAAAAAAGCAATGCCTCTCTTTTTCCCTTCCATGAATGCTTTGCAGAATTTGTTAAAGAATAGAGCTACAAGCCAAATATCAGCGAACAATTCACTTTCTGCATTGTTTACAAACCAGAGTTCAACCAACGATACTAAGAAGAGATCAGAGGAAAATGGTTATTGCTGTTATTCTTTCACAGGATCAAACAAAAAATAAACCGGGCAATAACTTAGCTTTAACAGTAGTAAAAAAAAAAAAATCGGGACAATCGTACAACAAAAATGGATTTTTTTTTCATGGAAGCTAGCGTTGTGTATTTAAATTCTCATAATTATTTATAGCATAATAAGTTAAAAAAAAAAAACCCACTGCTTTCAACTCAATTCCAATTCATAGCCACCCTGAAGGACAGAGTAGAACTGCCCCATAGGGTTTCCAAGGAGCGCCTGATGGATTCGAACTGCCGACATTTTGGTTAGCAGCGGTAGCCTCTAACCACTTCGCAATCAAATATTATGAGTACTACAAAGCAAACAGCCCACTCTGTCTTACTTTGCTGTCACTTACTTGGTGAATTGAAAAGGGCGAATTGTCCTGTTTCTTTCACTCCTCCTCTATAGTCTGTACCAAGGCACACCTTGTGCATGCATTATTGATGAGCTTGCTTCTAAATTAAAAATCAAGGTACATATATGTATATAAATAACCTTACCTGTGGAGATGGCACTGCTTTAATGAAAAAGCAAAAACTGTTGTGCTTATTTGTAGAGTTATATTTCCCCAAATTTAATTGCAACATAAATTGGGAGTATGAACATAAACTTCAGGGTGCACCATGAAGAAGTTTTTTTTTTTTTTTAATACTTTTGGCTTCTACTTGGGTAGTAATTCTAGTGGAGAAGAGATAATCCAAAGTGAACAAAGGCTTGAACATAGTTCATTTATTTTTAGGTATTCCACACAATCATTAAGTTTTGAGTAATCAGCTCATTTTATGTCATGTGGTCTGCCATAAGTCTGAAGAGGAATTTCTCTGTAAGAACAAAGTAACCCTTCTCTTTTTCCCTTCTGTGAATGCTTCTCAGAATTTGTTAATATCAGCTAACAATTCACTTTCTGCATTGTTTACAAACCAGAGTTCAGCCAAAGATATTAAGAAGAGATCAGAGCAAAAGGGTTATTGCTGTTATTCCTTTGTGTGTTTGTAGGGGGTGGGGAGTAAATGTGGCTACGAGTTGCTGAGCGGTACAAAGCGTTAATGAGTTCAACCGTTAATCAAAAGGTTGGTGGTTTGAGTCCACCCAGAGATAACTCAGAAGAAAAGCCTGGCAATCTACTTCCAGGAAACTATCCATTGAAAACTCTATGGAATACAGTTCTACTATGACACACATGGGTTGGCCGTGAGTCAGAATCAACTCAATGGTAATTTTTTTTTCTGGAGCCATAGATTATGTCAATACAAGAGAGAAAATCAGGCCGAATAATTGAAAGAGATGGAGAAATATAGACATAATTCCATAAGTATATAAAAAACTACATGATGATATTTGTTTTATGAAACATTTTGAGAACTATACTAATAAAAGACAAATATTTGGTCGCAAGTATTAACAAAATCTCTCAAAAGACAGTAGAAGAATTTGACAACAATGATTTCCAACTTTCTGGTAGTTTGAAGTGAATAATACTGGTACTATCTAGAACATGCTTAAAAAAACCGGTTGTTGTCAAGTTGATTCCTATTCATGGTGACTTCATTTGTGTCAGAGTAGAATATGCTTCACAGGGTTTGCAATGGTTGATTTTTCAGAAAGAGATTGTCAGGCCTTTCTTTTGAGGTGCCTCTGGGTGGACTCGAACCTCCATGTTTTCAGTTAGCAGACAAACATGTTAACCATTTGCATCACCCAGGGACTCCCAGGGCATGCTTAGAATATCCCAAAGGAAGATGCCAAGTGCTCCGAGCATGTGTTCCTTGGCAGCTCTGGTAGACTTGTCTGAATCGTTTTAAGCTCTGAGCAGACAACAAGACTATGACTAAAAAGAAAGGAAGTTAACACAAAAACATCAAGATTTCATAAAATTCAGCAAATTGATTCTGATTCATTATTTTTATTATCACTACTGTAAGTTCCCAAATGCTTGATTTGAGAGCCTTGAAGATGACAGCCTAAAAGTAAGAAGCTCCATGTCAAAGTACTCCTGATGAACGTTAACAAGTCACCAATGAAAGAAATTTGCTCACCATAACAGCTAATTCTAATAGACAACCTCTTCTTTGATTCAGAATATTGCAAAGACAAAAATCGCTGCAATTATGTATCAAGGACTAACTGGTTTCTTAGATCTGACTGAACTCTCAATTAGCCATGGGGAACTACAGCATAGGAATAGCTTCAGCCTGTGCATCCATTATTTCAAATAGTTAATATGTATATTGCATCATGTTTGAGTCAAATAAGATAGAGAACAGTTAGCATTTTTGAAGAATTTTGAAGTTTTCTTTTTCATACAACTTAAAAAGAGGTATTTAGATTCTATAATGAGGCACAGAAAATTGAACCACGTCTCATTTTCTATTAATAAGCATCACATTGCTAAATTATAGTATTTAATGCCAAGAAAATTTATCACTATATTCGACAGTGGTTGAAATTGATGATTGATCATTTTTGCACTTTAACTACTTGTCTCCAAGAATCACAGAGTTCTTCTGACCATTCTGATAACACCTTAGAAATTAAGGAGAGTTATGAACATTGTGAGTACTCTAACTTGCATGTAATCACACAGGACACCACAAGTCAAATTCAGTTCAGCAAACTTTGTGAAATGCTTAAACCAAAAAACCAAACTTATTGCCGTCAAGCTGATTCTGACTCATAGCGACCCTGTAGGACAGGATAGAACTGCCCAATAGGGTTTCCAAGGCTGTAATCTTTACAGAAGCCAACTACCACATCTTTCTTCCCGTGGAGTGGTTGGTGGGTTCGAACGGCCAACCTTTTGCTTAGCAGCTGAGCGCTTAACTACTGTGCCAGTGGGGCTCCTTGTTAAGCTTACTTAACAAAACATTTGACTAGGTGATATAGTGGGATTCAGATATGAATGAAACACATTCCCTGCCTTCAGATTATACAATTTAGACAGGAAAGTAAGGTATATCCACAAATAACTTCTTTACTACAAATACACCCATGTACAAACATATTCTCTAGCATCCAATTGACTACCTCAAACACAAATCTTTCTTAACACTTTCCAGTTGCTCCCATTTCATCTTCCCAGCAATATTATTTTGCAAGGCATCCAGCACCTTTTATCTGACTCCTTCCTGCCTGTCCCTCCAGGCTCACTATTTCACTAACTTCTTCATTGTACCTCCAATCCAATCACAATAACAAGTTAATTGGTCAATATTGTTATTTTTGTTGTGATTGTTATTTTAGGTTAATTTTAATTAAAGGAGTAATAAATGAACACGCTACCTTGGTAAAATAATTAGAATATTACAAGTAAGGCTAAAATTCAATTTGAATACTATCTCCAACACTTGTCCTGTCCTGTCCTGTCCTGCAGTAGTAACCACTGTTAGCAGTTTGGTGTGTGGACTTACAGATTTTTTTTAATGTATTTGCATACATAACTTCCCTTTGTTTTGTTTTGTATTTTAAGTGATTAGAATTATACGTTGCATAAGAACCAAAAAAAAAACAAACCCACTGCCTTGGAGTCAATTCTGACTTATAGCGAACTTATAGGACAGAGTAGAACTGTTTTAATACCTTCCTTTTTTTTTTTTTGACATAGAAGTTTTTTTTTTTTAACTTTTATTAAGCTTCAAATGAACGTTTACGAATCCAATCAGTCTGTCACATATAAGTTTACATACATCTTTCTCCGTACTCCCACTTGATCTTCCCCTATTGAGTCAGCCCTTTCAGTCTCTCCTTTCGTGACCATTTTGCCAGCTTCCCTCTCTCTCTATCCTCCCATCCCCCCTCCAGACAAGAGTTGCCAACACAATCTCAAGTGTCCACCTGATATAATTAGCTCACTCTTCATCAGCATCTCTCTCCCACCCGCTGACCAGTCCCTTTCATGTCTGATGAGTTGTCTTCGGGGATGGTTCCTGTCCTGTGTCAACAGAAGGTCTGGGGAGGATGACTGCCGGGATTCCTCTAGTCTCAGTCAGACCATTAAGTACGGTCTTTTTATGAGAATTTGGGGTCTGTATCCCACTGATCTCCTGCTCCCTCAGGAGTTCTCTGTTGTGCTCCCTGTCAGGGCAGTCATCGATTGTGGCCGGGCACCAACTAGTTCTTCTGGTCTCAGGATGATGTAGGTCTCTGGTTCATGTGGCCCTTTCTGTCTCTTGGGCTCTTAGTTGTCGTGTGACCTTGGTGTTCTTCATTTTCCTTTGCTCCAGTTGGGTTGAGTCCAATTGATGCATCTTAGATGGCCGCTTGTTAACATTTAAGACCCCAGACGCCACATTTCAAAGTGGGATGCAGAATGTTTTCATAACAGAATTATTTTGCCAATTGACTTAGAAGTCCCCTCAAACCATGTTCCCAAGACCCCCGGCCCTGCTCCGCTGACCTTTGAAGCATTCATTTTATCCCGGAAACTTCTTTGCTTTTGGTCCAGTCCAATTAATCTGACCTTCCATGTATTGAGTGTTGTCTTTCCCTTCACCCAAAGCAGTTCTTATCTACTGATTAATCAATAACAAACCCTCTCCCTCCCTCCCTCCCTCCCCCCTTCGTAACCACAAAAGTATGTGTTCTTCTCAGTTTTTACTATTTCTCAAGATCTTATAATAGTGGTCTTATACAATATTTGTCCTTTTGCCTCTGACTCATTTCGCTCAGCATAATGCCTTCCAGGTTCCTCCATGTTATGAAATGTTTCACCAATTCGTCACTGTTCTTTATCGATGCGTAGTATTCCATTGTGTGAATATACCACAATTTATTTACCCATTCATCCATTGATGGACACCTTGGTTGCTTCCAGCTTTTTGCTATTGTAAACAGAGCTGCAATAAACATGGGTGTGCATATATATGTTTGTGTGAAGGCTCTTGTATCTCTCGGGTATATTCCGAGGAGTTGGATTTCTGGGTTGTATGGTAGTTCTATTTCTAACTGTTTAAGATAACGCCAGATAGATTTCCAAAGTGGTTGTACCATTTGACATTCCCACCAGCAGTGTATAAGAGTTCCAATCTCTCCGCAGCCTCTCCAACATTTATTATTTTGTGTTTTTTGGATTCATGCCAGCCTTGTTGGAGTGAGATGGAATCTCATCGTAGTTTTAATTTGCATTTCTCTAATGGCTAATGATCGAGAGCATTTTCTCATGTATCTGTTGGCTGCCTGAATATCTTCTTTAGTGAAATGTGTGTTCATATCCTTTGCCCACTTCTTGATTGGGTTGTTTGTCTTTTTGTGGTTGAGTTTTGACAGAATCATGTAGATTTTAGAGATCAGGCGCTGGTCGGAGATGTCATAGCTGAAAATTCTTTCCCAGTCTGTAGGTGGTCTTTTTACTCTTTTGGTGAAGTCTTTAGATGAGCATAGGTGTTTGATTTTTAGGAGCTCCCAGTTATTGGGTTTCTCTTCATCATTTTTGGTAATGTTTTCTATTCTGTTTATGCCTTGTATTAGGGCTCCTGGGGTTGTCCCTATTTTTTCTTCCATGATTTTTATCGTTTTAGTCTTTATGTTTAGGTCTTTGATCCACTTGGAGTTTTCCTTATTTTTTATGTCCTCTTTTTATCCTAATGCTGTTTATTTTAATTTCTCGTCCTTTTTTTTTTTTCTTAATTATATGTAAGAACAGTTTGGCCATTTTGGGGGTTTCTTGTCGACGGCACTGGGTTTTTTGGGTTTGCAATTAACAAGTTTTCTGTTTTATTGATCACGTTTACTTTTTGTTTTTCTATTTTTAATTTCTGCATTTATCTTTATTAATTCCTTTTCAAGTTAGTGGGATGTATTTTGTGGTTCTTTCAACTTCCTGAGTCAAAAGTATGTTTAATTGATTTTGTGCTTTTCTTGTTTTCTAACAAGCTGATTTAAAAGCTTTTAATAACTCCCTAAATCTTCCATTGGTCACATTCCACCTGTTTGGTATGTGTCAGTCACTTCTAAATAAGTTGTAATTTTCATTTCCTTTTTAACCCAAGATAAATTCCAAAGTGCGCTTTACAATTTTCAGGTGTAGAGAGTTTTTGTTCTGTTCTGTGACATTTTGGTTATTTTTTTTTTTTATGGTGTTCGGTAAGTATAAAGTTGCCTACAGGATTTTAGTTTGTTAGTTTTTGAGGTTTCTGCTCAAGGCTTTGTATAGGGTCAGTTTAAAATATTATACATGTGTTTCAAAATAAACTGTGTTTTTCTTGTGCAGATATAGATATGTGCCTTAACCTGAATGGGATAATGTATATGTTATGTGAGTGTATGTATGTATATCTATGAGTGGGAAAGCTACTCATTGGCAATGGGTTTTATGTATGTATATACGTATATAATATGAGTGTATGTATAATATATGAAAAAAAATTCTTTTTTTATATGTAAAATTAAATTAAGTTTAACTGTATAATTCAAATCCTCTATATTATTTCTTGGAGCCCTGGTTGCACAGTGGTTAAGAGCTCAGCTGCTAACCAAAAGATCAGTAGTTCTAACCCACCAGCTGCTCCGTGGGAGAAAGATGTGGCAGTCCGCTTTCATAAAGATTACAGCCTTGAAAACCCTGTGGGGCAGTTCTTCTCAGTCCTATAGGGTCGCTATGAGTCAGAATGGACTCCACAGCAGTGGGTTTTAGTGGTATATCTCTCAATTTTTTAATCTACTTGATCTATATACTTCTTAGTTAAGTATGATAAATTCTCACTTGATTGAGGATTTGTCCATTGCTCTTGGATATTCTGTCAGTATTTGTTTATATTTTTTGAAACTACATACTTAGGTACACAAAACTCATGACCATTACATCTTTAGACGGATTTTTCTTTTAATATGAAATATCCTTTCTGTGCCCTTTTGATAGTTTTTGCTTTGGATTCTTGATTTCTGATATTAATGATGTCACAGTGAATTTCTTCATTAATATTTGTCTAGTATATAATTCATTTCTTATTTTCAGACTTCCTGTGTCTCACGTAAATAGCACTTAGTTGAATTTTTTAGCCAATCTTAGAGAGTTTAACCTCCTGTATTTACTGTGAATACTCATATATTTGGTTTTATTCCCAATGTATAATTTTGTCTTTTCTATTATCCATGCTTTCAGCTTTCTTGATTCACTTTTTCCTTTAAACCCACCCACTGCCGTTTTTCCTTTAGTGTTTTGAAATACGTGCATGTTTGTGAGTGCATATTTGTATGTACGTATGTCTTTCTCTGCATGCATATTCTACTAGAGGTCATCCTTAAATTTTAATATACATTTAAATCTATATTTTCTGTAGTATCTAGTATTCAATAGTATCTTTTTTTGTCCTTCAACACCACAAGGCAATAAATGTAGCACATATTTCCATTCTTCCATTATTCCTGCTTCTCCTCCCTCTCTTCCCCTTTTGAAATGTATAATTTCAGTACCAGTTTTTAGTTTAACTTTTTTTTCCCATCGGTAGTATTCAGTTTTAACAAGTTTTAGTAATTTTTTCTGTTTACGAGTTCTTGCATTTCACTTTGTCATCTTGAATTCATTTTTCTTCTTGCTGTAATATATCTTATAGTATAATATTTCCCAAACTTAGGTCATTTATCACCTTCACCATTATTATAACACCTGAATGTCATTATAATTTTATTTAATTAATAATTTATTTAAATTAATTCCCTTAAATTAATTAAGCTCATAACTAATGGTATCCATGAAACTATGGGTTAATATACCAATTGCATAAAACTATTAATAAAAATATTGTCAATCAGTGTACTACAAAAAAAATGATCTCATGTGTCATGTGGTACATTTCTAATACCTTTACAAAATGTCTGTAGTCAGGGAATTTTCTGAATTCTTACATATCTAAAAGAGCCAAAGCAAGCTACTTAGTCTGATGTTTCAACCTATTTGGGGTGAAAACTGGGGAGTGGTAGATACGCTACAACAAAGGTTATCTCAGTATCTAACCTCAACATTGATGCTTCTAGTTCTTCCTGGGATTCACAGCCACTGGGGCAAATTTCTCTCCTCTCCAACCCAGGTTTTGCTTCAAAGTAGACACCACAGCAGCTACTACTCAGTCCGAATGTCAGATGGTATCCCCAGTTATCCTTGATGTTGGTTGCCTTTCACTTCCCTCGTGTTCTTGGTATCCCCTCTCTTCAAGCAGGGAGAACCCTTGATGTTCGCTCCCACATTTTATAGTAGCATAGTCTCTCATGCACTTCTGGACTATGATTTTCTTTCTTCATGCTGGTTCTATTGGCTTTCTCTACCTTTTAATGTTTTCTCGCAGTTTCTAGTCCATCTTTCTTGTTTTTTAGGACACTCATAGCTTTACTAACTGCTTTATATCTATTATATATTATTCCAGGAATTTTGAAGTTGAAAGAAAAAGCTGTAAAATCAGCTCAGGCCTCCATCTTGAAATAAAAGCCACTGATAGGATTTTGACAGATGGCAATGGAATAGAGGGGGTATTCCAGATGGAAACAATAGTAAGATGTTGTCTTTGGACGTTAGTGAATAGTCTAGTCTGATTCACAAAGTGTGGAAAGGGAAATGTTGGGGGACAAAGCAGAGACAATGGCCACAAGAAGGAAGTGATAGAATTTAGAGGCAAGCTCTATGAAAGTGTAGACCATATCTAAGCTTTTTACCATTACTGTGCCAGCATCTATTACAGTGTCTGACATACACTATTTGTCAATAAATGTGTATGGAATGAGTGAGTTAATGAAACTGAGATTTTTCACAACGCAAGAGTAGAAATCAAGATGATAGATTTTCGTTTCATAAACTCCCAGTTTTTTGAAGAGGATTTGGAGTGGGAGAGAGAGAATTAATATGGATCTATTTATAATAAGGAAACCCTGGTGGTGTAGTGGTTAAGAGCTACTGCTGTTAACCAAAAGACTGGCAGTTCAAATCCACCAGGTGCTCCTTGAAAACCCTATGGGGCAGTTCTCCTCTGTCCTATAGAGTCGCTATGAGCCGGAATCGACTTGACAGCAACATTTTTTTGTTTGTTTGTTTTAATAATAAACAATGTATAGGAGTGTGCCTGTAATAAAATGAATGATTCTGAATGTATAGAATTATAAAATAAACCTTGATATATGAATAATACCAACAGAACTCAAATGATGATGGTTTGCTAAGTTAGGTCAGGGAGCAATATATATATATACCCAAACCCAAACCCACTGCCATCGAGTCGATTCCGACTCATAGCAACCCTATAGAACAGAGTAGAACTGCCCCACAGAGTTTCCAAGGAGCGTCTGGTGGATTTGATCTGCCGACCTTTTGGTTAGCAGCCGTAGCACTTAACCACTATACCACTAGGGTTTCCATATATATATATATATATATATTTTTTTTTTTTTTCTGTAAAGGGCCAGTTAGTAAATATTTTAGGCTTTGCAGATCCTCTGTTGCAAATATTCAACTCTGTTAGTGTAGTGCTAACAGGGCCACAGAAAACATATACACAAAACAACTGTGACTATATTTCAATAAAACTTTATTTACAGGAAATGGCAGCAGGGTGGATTTGGCCTACGGGCCATCGTTTGCTGACTCCTGCTTAAGGTGATAATATTACATTGTAAGAGGATTTTGCTTACTACACTCTTGACTAACTATTTTACTTTCTTTAAAGCAGAAAGATGCTGATTAGTATATGTTCTAAAAATACAGTAGCTTTAACAACTTTCCAAGCATTTCGCAAGCATTACACTTGTGAAAACATCAGAGAGAAAGGTACCGTAAACGAGATTTTATAAAGGTATAAACACACAAACAAAAATTAAATGGCCACAAAGCTGCACAAGGAGTTAGTACCAAAGGTGTGATGATTAGCACCATCCACTTAAGGTGAGACTGTACTTTCAAAGTTAGAACAGATCAGTAATTACATATACTTGTCTCCTAGTGCCTGAGATAGCCACTTTTTCAGGAGCCCTGACATGCATTATGACCTGGGATGCAATAGTGATACCTTAGAGAAAAACAAGGAATGCAAAAGAGCTTATTTTTTCACAAGTAGTCTCCCTTAACATACTTTATCTATATTGAATTTAATAATCTTTGTTTTTTTTTTTCTTTTATCATCTTATATGGGCAAAAATCAAGAAAACATCAAAATCTACCGCAAATACTGGTAGATTGGCGGGCTTTTTAAATCACCCTTGATTTCCTCTTGAAACACAAGTGTTAAAGAACAGATTTACCAAAAAAACAGGCAAACAAACAACAAAACAAAAGCAGAATATTTCTGACGGCCATTTTGAAAACATTTGACCAAGGAAACTGAAAGGTAAACTTAGTGCTACAGCTGTGAAACTGAATGGCTACCAGGAATTTCATGCCCTATGTCATTATGAGGAAAAGGACAGGCCTGTCTGATCAGTTATTTTTGGAAAAGTAATTTTATAAAAGTGTTTTTCTTTTTCTCTAATTCTGTTCACAAGATCCAAAGAATTTATTCTGCTCTTATTCTAGGCTGGGAGTTTTCAAAGCAGTTGTTTATCGGAATGCCACTCTGAAAAGTATTTGAAGGAAATTTTGAAAAGATGTTAATTATAGAGTACTACGGTTGCCTATAAAAAGAGCCCTGGTGGTACAGTGGTTAAAGTCGCAGCTGCTAATAAAAAAGGTCAGCAATTTGAATCCACCAGCCAGTCCATAGGGAGAAAAGACCTGGTGATCTGCTCCCATAAAGATCACAGCCTAAGAAGCCCTATGGGGCAGTTCTACTGTCATACAGAGTTGCTATGAGTCAGAATCGACTTGATGGCAAATAACAACAACAAACAACATGGTTGTCTCTTAAATTCCAAGTTAGTAAGTGTTGTGTCACTGATTTGGGGTGGCATCTTTTCTTTACGGAGTACTTTTAAAAATGCAAATGTAGGAACAGAAAATTTTCACTTCAAAGAGAAATAAAACTGTTTTGAAAGACAGCCTTTGAATGCAATCTTGATTCAAAAAGAAGCCTATTTAGAGAAAATGGAATACAAAAATGTCAACAACACCTGTATTCCGCCTGAGAATATACCTTATTTTTGACAATAGCACTGATAAGCTTACAGTATTTTTAAAAACAAACACACCTCACTTTATTTGGTGAAAAATAGTGGAAATTTTATAGTCCCATCTTCCATTATAATATAGTTTTGCTAAAAAGCAATAAATTTCGCAAATTTGTTATGGGCAATTGCTTAGATACACATAGTGTATATTGGACAATTTTCAACATAATTTTAAAAACAAGCCAGAAGACTATATACACATATGGAAGCAGCACTCAAGAAATCAAACAACTTATTGCATTGGACAAACCTGCTGGAAAAGACCTCTTTAAAGTGTTAAAAAGCAAGGGTGTCACTTTGAGGACTAAGGTGTGCCTGACCCAAGCCATGGTATTTTCAATAGTCTCATATGCATGCAAAGGCTGGGCAATGAATAAGGAGGATGAAAGGAGAATTGACGCCTTCAAATTATGGCGTTGAAGAATATTGAATATACCATGGTCTGCCAGAAGAATGAAGAAACCTGCCTTGGAAGAAGTAAAGTCAGAATTCTCCCTCAGAGTGAGGATAAAGAGACTTATTCTCATCTACTTTGGACATGTTATCAGGAGGGACCAGTTTCTGGAGAAAGACATGCTTGGTAGAGGGTCACTCAAAAAGAGGAAGGCTTTCAACAAGATGGATTGACACAGTGACTACAAACAATGGGCTCAAACACAGCAATGATTGTGAGGATGGCGCAGGACCAGGCAGTGTTTCATTCTGTTGTACAGAGTTGCTATTAGCTGGAACTGACTGAACGGCACCTAACAAGAATAACATATGTCTTTCCAAATCATCTATTGAAACTTGAAAGAATTATTTCTTTACTATGATTTCAATCAATTTTAAAGCTGGGATATGAGAGAAAAATATGTTTTAACATTACAGAATTAATTTAGCTTTTCTATTTTTATAAAAGATTATTATAAACACCCTTTGATCTAAAAGAAAACGAACTTGATCTTTGGTAACACAAAAGATATTAAATATGGCAAAGATATTTACTTATATTAGTTTAGATAAAAAAACATTGTAGATAACAATGCACACATTCCTACAGACTAGGAAAAGATAAATGCCACTGTTACTGTTAGTTTTAAATAAGAGCGATGCAGGCCAGGGATTTCTGGTGGCCATTTTCAAAAATACATGCAGTTTTGCTTCAGGAGTTTACACCAATAGGTGTTATGAGACAAAATGGTTGTTTAAAACCTCTAAAGAAAAAAAATGCATGCATTATTTGAAACAGTTATTATTTCCTAACTTTGGCCACAATTTTCATGAAAAGTTTAATTATTTATTTTCCAGAAAAAATGCAATCACAAGTAAAGATAATGTTCCTTGGTGGACCCTAATGATGTTATTTTGATTAACATATTTTTTGTCTATATAATTCATTTTATTACAAAGACAGGTTTTATTTATTTTTTAATCATACTTCCTCCATTAAAATCTACCCTGACTTTGAATAAGCATTACAGGTGGTCAGATAAACTAAATGGTTATATTAAGTAACTTACAATATAAGTGCTATACACTCCCAAAGATGCCAGACAAATTTTTCATTTTACAATTTAATTGTTGTTTTTGTTAGGGTGCCTTCCAGTCAGTTATAACTAATAGCAACCCTATGTACAATAGAACAAAACACTCCCTGGTCCTGTGCCATCCTCACAATCGTTGCTATGCTTGAGCCCTTTGTTGTAGCCACTGTGTTAATCCATTTCATTGAGAGCCTTCTTTTTTTTTCACTGACCCTCTGCTTTACTAAGCATGATGTTCTTCTCCAGGGACTATCCTTCCTGATAACATGTCCAAAGTATGTGAGACATAGTCTCCGCATCTGTGCTTCTAAGGAGCATTCTGGTTATACTTCTTCCAAGCAGGATTTGTTTGTTCTTTTGGCAGTCCTCAGGATATTCAATATTCTTCGCCCACACCACAATTCAAAGGCTTCAATTCTTCTTCCATCTTCCTTATTCATCATCCAGCTTTTCTATGCATATTAGGCAACTGCAAACACCATGGCTTGGGTCAGGTGCACTTTAGTCTTCAAGGTGATATCTTTACTTTTTAACACTTGAAAGAGGTCTTTTGCAGCAGATTTGCCCAATGCAACAAGTCCTTTGATTTCTTGACTACTCCTTCTATGGGTGCTGATTGTGAATCTAAGTAAAATGAAATCCGTGACAATGTCAATCTTTTCTCCATTTATCTTGATGTTGTTTATTGGTCCAGTTGTGAGGGTTTTTTTTTTCTTTATGTTGAGGCATAATCCATACTGAAGGTCATGGTCTTTGATCTTTATCAGTAAGTGCTTCAAGTCCTCTTCACTTTCATCAAGCAAGGTTATGTCATCTGCATAACACATGTTGTTAACCATTGTTCTTCCAATCCTGATGTCATGTTCTTCTTCATATAGTCCACCTTCTCAGATTATTTGTTCAGCATACAGATTGAATAGGTATGGTGAAAGGAGACAACCCTGACACACACCGTTCCTGACTTTAAACCAAGCAGTATCCCTTGTTCTGTTCAAACAACTGTTTCTGATCATATGCCGCCTCCTGGAATGGCTGAACATTGGCCAATTCTTTTCAGTATAGTGACTGTGTATTCCTTCCATCTTCTTTTGAAACTTCCTGTGTCGTTTAATATTTTCCCCTTGGAATCCATCAGTATTGCAACTCGAGGCTTGAATTTTTTCTTCAGTTCTTCCAGCTTGAGAAATGCTGAGTGTGTTCTTCCCTTTTAGTTTTCTGTCTCCAGGTTTTTGCACATGTCATTATAATACTTTGTCTTCTCGAGTCGCCCTTTGAAACCTTCTGTTCAGCTCCTTTACTTCATCATTTCTTGCCTTCACTTTAGCTACTTTACATTCAAGAGCAAGTTTCAGAGTCTCTTCTGACATCCATTTTGGTCTTTTCTTTCTTTCCTGTGTTTTTAATGACTTTTGGCTTTATTCATGTATGATGTTCTTGATGTCATTCCACAACTCATCTGGTCTTCAGTCATTAGTGTTCAAATTGTCAGCTCTATTCTTGAGATACCTCTGAATCCAGGTGGGATATACTCAGGATTGTACTTTGGCACTCCTGGGTTTTTTCTAATTTTCTTCAGTTTCAACTTGAACTTGCATATAAGCTACTGATGGTCCATTCTGCAGTCAGCCCCTGGCCTTGTTCTGGCTGATGATAGAGTTTTTCCATTGTCTCTTTGCACAGATGCAGTCAATTTGATTCCTGTGTATTCTGCCTGGTGAGGGCCACGTGTATAGTCACCACTTATGTTGGTGAAAAAAGGTATTTGCAATGAAGAAGTCAATTTTTCAAAGTTCTGTCATGAAATCCCTGGCATCGTTTCTATCACCAAGGCCATATTTTCCAACTATGGATCCTTCTTTGTTTCTGACTTTCCCATTCCAATCACCAGTAATTATCAGTACATTCTGATTGCATGATTGATCAATTTCAGACTATAGAAGTTGGTAAAAATCTTTACTTTCTTCATCTTTGGCCTTAGTGATTGGTGCATAAATTTGAATAATAGTCTTATTAACTGGTCTTCCTTGTAGATATATGGACATCATCCTATCACTGACAGCATTGTACTTCAGGATAGATCTTGAAATGTTCTTTTTGCAATGAAAGGAACGCCATTCCTCTTCAAGTTGTCATTCCCAGTATAGTAGACCATAGGAGTGTCTGATTCAAAAGGGCCAAAACCAGTCCATTTCAACTCACGAATGCCTAGGATATCAATGTTTATATGTTCCATTTCATTTTTGATGATTTCCAATTTTCCTAAATTCATACTTTGTGCATTCCACATTCCGATTATTAATGGATGTTTACAGCTGTTTTTTCTCATTTTGAGTTATACCACATCAGCAAATGAAGGTCCAGAAAGCTTGACTCCGTCCATGTCATTAAGGTAAAGTTTACTTTGAGGGTGCAGGTCCTCCCCAGTAGTCTTTTGAGTGCCTTTCAACCTGAGGGGCTCATCTTTTGGCAATGTATTAGATGTTTCGCTGCTATTCATAAGATTTTCACTGGCTAGTTCTTTTCAGATGTAGACCACTGGGTTCTTCCTAGTCTGTCTTAGTCTGGAAGCTTACCTGAAACCTTTCTGCGACAGGTGACTCTGCTGGTATTTGAATACAGGTGGCATAGCTTCCAGCATCACAGCAACACACAAGCCCCCACAGTATGACAAATTGACAGATGCATGGGGGAAACTTAAGTGTAAAATCTATAATTTGCATCAAACTAGTAAGAGTAAAATGATCTGTTAGGAATTAAGTCATCTTTATATGCTCTTATACTTGTAACCTAATCAAGAAAAAAAAAACAAAGCTAATGATAACTATGTTTTAGCTTGAGAATGTTTTAAATATACATTCAGAAGAAGGCAAATGGTTTTCTGTTCATGGTTTTAAATAAATATTGACATGGCACATTTTTTCTCTTTACTTGCTCTTTTGTGTTTCTAATGTGAAGATCTACTAAGCATGAGTGAAACAGTTCATAGGTCTCTACTGTTACCAAAAGTCAAATAGAATCATTCATAATCAGTCTTTTTTAATTATTATTATTATTGTTTTAGATGAAAGTTTACATAGTAAGTTAAGTTCCCATTTAGCAATTTTTTTTGTTTTTTACAGCTCGTTCCCTGACATTGGTTAGATTTTTCGCTATCTGTCAACATTCTGATTGTTTCCATTCTTTTTGTCTGTTTCCATTCATCTAGCTTCCCTGCTTCTCCTTAGCTTCTCATCTTTGTTTTAGGGTAAATGTTGACTGTTTGTTCTCATATGGTTGATTAATTTCAGGGAGCACAGTATTCAGGGGGTTGCTTAATTTATAAGCCAATCTCTTATTTTGATGAGTGGTGACTGCTGGGAGTGGCTTCAGTTCCAAATTCAAATGGTACCTTAGGGCAATAGTGTCTACAGTTCTTCTAGTCTCTATCGGTCCAGTAAGTCTGGCCTTTTTTAGGAATTTGAGTTTTGTTCTACATTTTTCCCCCATTCTAACTGGGACATTCTATTGTGTCCCTGGTCAGAATGGTCGGTAGTGGTAGCTGAGCACCATTGGTTCTTCTGGTCTCGGGCTAAAAGAGGCTGCAGTTCTCATGGGCCATTAATCCTGTGGAATAATTTTTTTTCCTTGAATCTTACTCAAGACAGGAAGAGACCCACAGTTGTATCTTAGACAGCAGCTCTCAAGCTTTTAAGGCCCCAGATGCTACCTAGGATGTAGAGCACTATCCTTATGAGATCTTTTATGCCAGTTG
Organism: Loxodonta africana; assembly: GCF_030014295.1. Taxonomy (NCBI): domain Eukaryota; kingdom Metazoa; phylum Chordata; class Mammalia; order Proboscidea; family Elephantidae; genus Loxodonta; species Loxodonta africana. The sequence continues at coordinate 117,991,510 of NC_087369.1, read as the reverse complement.
ACCTAGATGTCCCCCACAACTATGGACCTGAGCCTTCAACTCAGTAACTCAGTCCCATGAGATGTTTGTATAGGCCTAGGAAGTTTCCTTAACTGTGCTCCCTATGACAGCCTTTTAGGATAATGTAATGAAGATAAAAGAGGGCTGACATTGAAAAGGGTACTTTTTTAAAACAATACATTCATATCAATATGAGAAAAAAATGTGACTTTTGATCACTAACGTAAGAGAGGTCAAACTAGGAAAAGTTGAAGTAAAAAGCGCAGGATAGATTGAAACAATGAGATTAAAAACAACAAAATAATAGTGGAGCTTGATTACTTTAACTGTGAACACATGGAATTATGAATCCAAAGGTAAGTCTGAAATCTGGAAATCAGACAGCATGCAAAGCACAGGATGCATAAGTAATGAGAAGTCAGGCAGAGAGTGGCACTGGAAAAATTCTCGTTTAGGTATTTGGGAACCACTTTCAAGGCAACAAGTTCTTTGGCAGAACATCCAGGCACTGGAGAACTTGTATTCCAGGCAGCAAACCAGTGACTGGGAATACTGAGGTACAGGGCATGAACTGGAGCATCAAAGTTAGAAGAGGACAAGAAGCAAGATTCATGGATCTCAATGTGACCCTCCCCTTCCCAACCCAGCCCCCACTTCCCCTACACACACACACATACACAGACAATATGGAGTCTGTGGTGTAGTTAACCCTGAAAGAAGGTAAGGTAGGAATAAGTAAGAATCATAGACTGTCACAGGTATCAGGTGTCTTAGAGATAGCGAATCTTGTTTACCATACGGGGAAAATGAGACTCAACTTCTCTGAGGCTGTATCTTCCCCCAAAACACAACTATTCAGAGGATTAAGTGTGGAATATCAAGTGGAGGATCCTATTAAGTGTTCCCTATTTGCATCTGCTCCTTCCATAAAACCATCCATAATCTTCCTGTCTAAAAGTATTGTAATCTCTTAACATATGTCCAGAAATCCTCAAAACCATGCACATCTTTTTTTTTTTTAATTTTTTTTATTCTGCTTTAGGTGAAAGTTTACAGCTCAAGTTAACAAGTCATTCAAAAATTTATTCACGGATTGTTTTGTGACATTGGTTGCAATCCCCACAATGTGACAACACACTCACCCTTTCCACCCCGAGTTCCATGTGTCCATTCAACTAGTTCCTGTTCCTTCCTGCCTTCTCATTCTGCTTTTTGACAGAAGTTGGCCATTTTGGTCTTATATATTTGATTGAACTAAGATGCACATTCCTCACGTGTATTATTTTCTGTTTTTTAGGCCTATCTAACCTGTGTCTGAAGAGTGGGCTTTGGGAATGGTTTTAGTTCTGGGTTAACAGAGTGTCCATGGGCCATAGTTTCAGAGGTTCCTCCAGTCTCTGTCAGACCATTAAGTCTGGTCTTTTTATGTGAATTTGAGCTCTGTTCTACATTTTTCCCCTATTCTGTCCAGGAATCTCTGTTTTGTTCCCTGTCAGGGCAGTCATTGGTGGTAGCCAGGCACCACCAGGCACCATCTAGGTCTCAGGCTGGTGGGGCCTCTGGTTCAATTGGTCCTTTAGTCCTTTGGGCTAGTATTTTCCCTGTCTTTGGTTTTCTTCATCCTCCTTTGCTCTAGAGTAGAATGGGACCAACAGGTGTATCTTAGATGGCCACTCAAAAGCTTTTAAGACCCCAGACTCTACTCACCAAAGTGGGATGTAGAACATTTTCTTTATAAACTATGTTATGCCAATTGACCTAGATGTTCCCTGAAACCATGGTCCCCAGTCCCCAGCCCTAGCTTCTCTGTCCCTCAAAATGTTTGGATATGTCTAGGAAACTTCTTAGCTTTTGCTTTGGTCCAGTGTGCTGACTTCCCCTAAATTGACATATCATCATTTTTAAACCCATTTACTTAATCTTCAATTGCATCATATTTTGGGAGGAAGCATTTTCTCAGAGGAATAAGGTTTGTGTCACCTCTGAAGGGTTAAAGCAGACAGAATAATGAATGGAGAAGCACAAGGCTGCATGCTAGATTAACACCCTCCCCCAAAGCAGCCTTATTGAGTATGAGTATAAAATATAACTAACCACCTAGCATGGATTGTCAAGATCATTTGTGATGAGTGGACTCATCACCTTTAAATCTGTGTACCATAACATATTTTTTCTTTCTGCAAGTTTGAATCTATGTATACCCTATGTCTGGAAGATCTCAAATTGATTACAATTTAGGACATTACCATATTTAAAGACAGGATTGTATTAGTCCATTCTGTCTCAGTATCTGATGTTAGAAATCACTCCAAGATCAAGCTGTAATGTAACTGACACTGGATTCTTCTCAAACAAAATGCAACCAATAATGATAAATTTATGTAGAGTCATTTTTCTCCAGAGAGCTAAAGAGATTTTCAATGGAAAAAAAAAAGAGGGAGCTGGTGTTCATGACAATATGATAAGGTATTTTGGCATCCCCGGAGTGTAACTTTGGCTGATATACAGGTGTCAGAACAACACATCTTTATGGTGTGTGCTAATGGAAAGAACATGATGAATGCCCTTGAGCAGAGTGTAAGGAGCAGAGCCTAGGGACAGATGGTGCTGATTTATTACTTTGAAATGTCAGAGGGTAAGTGTTTTCTGCATATTGAGTTAGAGGTAATGTTTGAGATTATTGTGTTGGGCTTGATATTTTGATACTGAATTTGAATCAAAATCATCTCATCTCTCAAGCAGGCTTATTGACAAAAGAGATGGCTGGATTTGAAAAAGACCCAAATCTTTAGGGATATGCTCAGGAAAACAATATATTGGGTCTATGGCTCATGAATATATTTGAAATGAATACAGGCTTTTTTTTTCATTGTCTTCATTTTCTGTGACAATTAGAGTGTGATTCAAAGTGACATATCCAAAATTCAATGTAACCAATGCAGCTACTGTACTGTGGTTTCACAATGAGATTAAATCTAAAAGAGGATATTGTCGATAGAACATCCGCAATCACAGACATTCTGCTGTTTTCTGATTTACTGACCAGCTTTGTTATATGTGGATTTGGCCTCAAAGAAACAACTACCAGAGTATTTTTTAACCTCTTCATTACTTTGATATCATTTATGATAATAGATATTTTAAATAGTTTAATAAGTTATTCAACCATACTAGGTTTTTGAAACTTCTAAATTAAAATAAGCTCATATAAATTACTAGCTGACTAAATTTAGAATAGAAAAGAACTCTTAATTTATTATAAGCTATACTCTGGTATCTGAGAAGGGTGAGTGATTCCATAGCTCACTATATCTGGTCACATTTTAAATCAATTCTCCTCACCTCTGAACTCTGAATTAATATGTACATTGTTGAAGATGGTTTGCCTATCAGTGAGGTTACTACGCAGTTAGTTACATGCTATGACTTGTTATGTTTAATCCCATTATTAATTTAGAGATTTTCATTGATGTTTGCAGTTTTCAAAAGCAGGTGAAAAGGCAGACATGCTAAACTGCAAAAAAATATCAGATTGAGAAGGGGACTGAAATTCTATTCTCAGTTTCTTCTCCTGCCTCAGTTTTCTGACTTTAAGTTCCTCATCTATAAAAAATGTAAACATTCACACTTTTGTACATATGTAAATAGGATCAATATGAGTCCGAATTGACGGCACTGGTTTTTTTTTTTTAAATATGATGGAACATTTACAAAGAACTTTGATCTCAGAATAAAATAATATGTTTAAAAATAAGTGGCAGCTAGTTTTGCATAGCAATTGTGTATGCCACTTTAAAATTTTGACACATATTTTAAAAATATTGTAGTAATTCTTATGTATAACAACCCTATAAGATAGTCAATGTCAGTATCATTGACTTCATTTTTGTACATGAGCTAATTTCTTAATTAATTCCCTGAGATTCAAAGGGAATAAGTGATTCTTATGGTCACTGAGCTGGTAGGTGGAGAAGACTAGATGATAACATGGGTCTTCTCAGACAAGTGTTCATCCTCCTCTACAAAACTCCTTTGTTTTATGCATAATAATATGTGTATGCAATCCTTATACATTATGGGTAGTAACAAATGTCTAAACCCAGTAACAAATGTCTAGACAAATGTCTAGCCTGCTATATATTAAAAGGAAAAATAAGGGGGCATAATATAAACTCTGTGTGTGTGTGCAGACAATGTAGGTGCTCACTAAATACTTGTTGAATTAAAAATTGATTAACATAAAGGAATTCTACTCTCTAGCAGTTTAATTGCAAAACAGATGGGAGCACTTATTGAACATCTACTAAGTACCAGGCACCATTAGATATCTTAAATGTATTCTCAAATTATGTTACTCTATGTTACTTATTCTGTTTATGTAATTCATTATAAAGGTTTAAAAAGTTTTAAGTGATATGATACTGTCAGGGAATAAAAGAAAGAAATGGAACGGGACAACAAGAAAAAAAATCAGCAATATTTAGGATTCAATGCCAAGCCACTGAAAAATGTAGAAAAATCAAGAGAACTAACCATTTTTTTTATATTTTAACCATTCAATGCATCAGCCTAAGGGTTAACTAGTAGGGGGCAGAACAATCAAAATCAAAGAAGCTGCTTCGAGCTCACATGCTATTGACTGGCCAACTAATGCAAGCGCTTTCAAGTACCTTTGTGGATATGACTAGTACCTAATCCATATTTAACCTACAAAGTTTTGATAAGAACTAATTAGGGTGCTGGGCTCCAGAAGATAATATTGAGAGAGGTAGAATCAAGTCATTCTGCCTGGGGATTTCTAAAAATATGACACTTTTCAGTCTAGTTTTATAACTCCATAGTAGTGTTTCTGACATTTTCTACCCATAAGTACTGTAAGGATACTTACCACCTTACCATCAATGCCCTGTGTACTTCCCCCAAAACCTCTCCTGCCTTTCTTTTTACAGGCTAACAAATCCAGCCAGATTCTGTCTCCTTTTTCAAATCATTACAAATTAAACACTTATTATATTAGTTGCCCTGATTTAACCACGGTTAAGGGAGAGAAATATTTGCATGTTTGCTTATTAAATGCATCTTCACTAAGGAAAATACAGGTTAAAAAATCAGCCAATTAATAATTATTCATACTTTCATATACAGATTATGCTCAAAGTAAATGGTTTGTTTAATTAAAACCATTTTCATTTAATTGAATGGACATCTGGCATATTCAATAAGCCTAGCTTTCTGACGTGAAATGTAAGCTCCGAAAGGAAAAGATGTATGTTTTCTTTTTCTGACCATAAAAGTAGTCCATACTTACTGCAGAAAATTTGGAAAATAATGAAACATATAAAAAATAGTATAAAACTATTCTTAATTTTGACATTCAAAGATTAGCGTTATTAACATTTTTGTGTATATGAACCAAGCTTTTTTCTTCTGAATAAACATACTCACATACGTATTATTTGCACACTAGAGTTATATCATTTTGCATATGAGGCGATTGAAAATACCATGGTGTGGATCAGGTGCACCTTAGGCTTCAAAGTGACTTCTCTGCTATTCAACACTTTAAAGAGGTTTTTGCAGCAGATTTCCCAATGCAATATGTCATTTAATTTCTTGACTGCTGCTCCCGTGGGTGTTGATTGTGGATCCAAGTAAAATGAAATTCTGGATAACTTACAGTCTCTTCTCTGTTTATCATGATGTTGCTTACTGGTCCAGTTGTAAGGATTTTTGTTTTCTTTATGTTGAGATGTAATCCATACTGAAGGTTGTAGTCTTTGATTTTCATCAGTAAGTGCTTCAAGTCCTTTCTGCTTTCAGCAAGCAAGGTTGTGTCGTCTGTATAATGCAGGTTGTTAATGATTCTTCCTCCGATCCTCATGCCGCATTCTTCTTCATATTGCCCAGCTTCTCATATTATATGCTCAACATACAGATTGAATAAGTATGGTGGAAGGATACAACCCTGATGCACATCCTTCCTAATTTTTAACATAAAAAAAAAAACCTGGTTGCCGTCAAGTCGATTCCAACTCATAGCAACCCTATAGGACAGAGTAGAAATGCCCCATGGGGTATCAATGGAGTAGCTGGTAGACTCGAACTGCCGACCTTTTGGTTAGCAGCCAAACACTTTAACACTGGAAGTGTTTAATTATATGTAGTCAAATCAATCATTTTTCCTTTAATAATTCCTCTTTTGCTTGTCTTTTCTTTCAGAGTTTTACTTAAGCTTTCATAAGAGAAATTGATCCATATATATATGTCTTAATTTTTCATTTCTAAATAATTATAGACTTATAGGAATTTGCAAAAAGAGTACGTAGAGTTTCATGTATCCTTCACACAGCTTGCCCCAATGGCGAAATCTTATATAACAGTAGTAAAATACCAAAACCAGGAAACTAACTGAACTACAAACCTTAATCAGTTTTCACATACGTTTGTGTTTGTATGTGTGTGTGTGTATAATTCCATGCAATTTTATACATTTGTGTAACCACAAACGGGACACAGATTTTAGGGGTTTATGTCTAAATTTTATCTTGGAGTGGGGATAATTTTAATACAGTCTAGTTTCTGAAACTTATTATATTGGCTGAGTTTCATATATTCCTTTAAGCCTGAAAAAAAGTCCAATAAAATCTATTTTTTTTACGTCTTCACTGATATGACTTACATGCCATACAAGTTAACTATTTAAAGTTAATGTCTTTTACTAGATTCAAACAATTGTGATTTCATCACCACAATCAATTTTAAAACATTTTCATTACACCCAAGAGAAACCCTACACTCCTTAGCCATTATTTCCCAATTCGCTGAGCCTTCACAGCCCTTGGAAACTACTAAACTACTAATCTTTTTTTTTTTGTCTCTGAAGATTTGTCTCTTCTGGACATTTGATATAAATGGAACTATAATTTTCAAGGTTCATGCATGTTGTAACATGTGGTCAGTGAGGTCCAATGGGGAGCTGAAACTCCATACCCACCTAGCATCAACAAGACTGAACAAAGTCCTATGAGGCAAGGTGACTTGACATCTCTACCCCAAGATGTTAGTGGGGCCCGATGGGAAATCGAGCTGCCATGCCCACCCAGCAATAAGGGGGTGAAATGATGGGAGACTGGCATCTTGACATTTGTCTCCTCACCTCCCCATAGCTTCCCACTGGGGGCCTGAAACCACAAAAGCTGAAGAAAATGTCATAATAGTTTTCAAGTACTGAATGAAAGAACTGTCAACCATAGATTCTTTATCTAATGAAACTATAATCCAGGAATGAAGGGACAAAAAAAATTTCTCAGACAGAGAAAAATTGAGAGAATTAGTTGCTAGCAAACCTACTTGCAAATAATGCCAAAAGAAAGTTCTCTAAATAGAAAGGAATTGATACAGAAGCAGGCTTAGAATTTCAGAAAGCAAAGAACTTTAGACTGGATAAAAATAAAGATAAATAAAATAAACTCTCTGTTATCTAATGCTGCTATAACAGAAATACCACAAATGGATGGCTTTAAGAAACAGAAATTTATTCTCTCATAGTTTAAGAGGTTTGAAGTCCAAATTCAAGGCACCAGCTCCAGGGGAAGGCTTTTTCTCTTTGTTGGCTCTGGGAAAAGACCCTTGTCATCAATCTTCCCCTGGTCTAGTTGCTTTTCAGTACAGGGATCCCAGGTCTAAAGCACATGCTGCACCCCTGGCTCTTCTTGCTTAGTGGTAGTCAGGTCCCTCTCCTCTATACTCTCTTCTGTCTTTTACATCTCAAAGTAAAATGGCTCAAGATACAACTCAATCCTGTAGATTGTATCCTGCCTCATTAACATAACTGCCTCTACTCCTGCCTCGTTAAAATCATAGAGGTCAGGATTTACAACACAGTATAATTACATCTGATCACAAAATGGAGGACAACCACACAATAACTGGGAATCATGGCCTAGCCAAGCTGACGCATATTTTGGGGGGACACAATTCAATCCATGACACTGTCCTACATCTCTGGAGTTTCTTATATCATGCTTGATGGTTGAAGCAAATATTTTAACACATCAGATATAGTGCTCAAAGTGTGTAGAGGAAATACTTTGAAAAAATTGCATGTAAAAGTGGGAGAGTAGATGGTTATGGGGGAGGGGGATGGAAAAACAATAGGCAATAGATAAGCAGTAACTTTGGTGAAGGGTAAGACAGTACACAATACTGGGGAAGCCAGCACAACTTGTACAAGACAAGGTCATGGAAGCTCCATAGACACATCCAAACTCCCTGAGGAACCAAATTACTGGGCTGAGGGCTGTGGGGACCATTGTCTCAGGGAACATCTAGCTCAATTGGCATATCGTAGTTTATAAAGAAATATTCTACATTCTACTTTGGTGAGTAGTGCCTGTGGTCTTAAAAGCCTGTGAGTGGCCATCTAGGATACTCCACTCTTATCACCCTTTTGGAAGCAAGGTAGAATGAAGAAAACTAAAGACACAAGGGAAATATTAGTCCAAAGAGCTAATGAACTACAACTACCGTGGCCTCCACCAGTCTGAGTCCAGTACAAATTGATGGTGCCTGGCTAAGACCACTGACTGCTCTGAAAGGGATCATAATAGAGGGTCCCAGGCAGAGCTGGAGAAAAATGTAGAACAAAATTCTAACTCACAAAAAAGACCAGACTTACTGGCCTGACAGACACTGGAGAAACCCTGAAAGTATGGCCCCTGGACACCCTTTCAGCTCAGTAATGAGACCACTCCTGAGGTTCACCCTTCAGCCAGAGATTGAACAGGCACATGGAATAAAACAAGACTGAAGGGTCATACCAGCCCAGGGACAAGGACTAGAAGACAGGAGCGGACAGGAAAGCTGGTAATAGGAAACCCAAGTTTGAGAAGGCAGAGTGTTGATATGTTGTGGGGTTGTTAACTGAAGTCATAAGCAATATGTGTAAAAATTTGCTATTTAATGAGAAGCTAGTTTGTTCTGTAAACCGTCAACTAAAGTACAATTTAAAAAAAGGAAAAAAAAAGTAGGTGGGTAAAGGAAACTAAATGAATGTAAGTTTCCTAAGCTTAATGCAAAGTAGTTAAACGTTGGTATCAGTGGACTTTAATATGTTATGTACATATATTGCAACAATTAGAGCAACAACTTAGAAAATGATACAAAGTTATACTCTTAAGAAAACTTCAAATAAATTAAATAGGATTTTTTTTTTTAAGTTCAAATAACACTCTTTGTGGGTTATTTGGCTTAAAGGGAAAGAGAGAAACAAGAAACATGGGAGACAAAGATAAAACAAATAATGTAATAAAAGACTTAATCCATAACGTATCAATAATTACCTTAAATATAAGTGGTCTAAATATACTAACTAAATAAATAAACAGTGATTGGTAGAATAGATTAAAATACATGATCCAACAACACGATGTATTCAAGAAATTCTCTTCAAATTCAAAGACATAAGTAGGTTCAACTTTAAAAATGGAAAAAAAAACCCATGAGAACATTAATCAAAAGAAAGAGGATGCCTATATTAATATCTGATAAAGTAGACTTCAGAGAAAAAAAATTACTAGGGAAAAGAGAGACATTACGTAAGGATAAAAGAATCGAATCAGGGAGCCTAACAATTCTAGATGTGTACATACCAAACAACAAAGTCTCAAAATACATGAAACAAAAATTGATGGAACTGAAAGAAGAAAAGATAAATCCACAATTATATTTAAAGACTTCAACACACTAGCCTCAACAATTTATGGAATTGGTGTTGTTCTTAGATGCCATCAAGTCAGTTCTGCCTAATAGCAACCCTATGTACAACTGAACGAAACACTGCCCTGTCCTGCACCATTCTCACAATTGTTGCTATGCTTCAGCCCATTGTTGCAGCCATTGTGTGAATACATCTTGTTGAGGGTCTTCCTCTTTGTCGCTGACCCTCTATTTTAGTATGAGTTGGAAGCCACTAGACGGCAGTGGGTTTGGTGTTGGGTTTTCTATTTTACCAAGCATGATGTCCTTCTCCAGGGACTGGCCCCTCCTGATAATATGTCCAAAGTACATGAGAGCATTCTGGCTGTACTTCTTCCAAGACAGATTTGTTCATTTTTCTGGCTGTCCATGGTATATTCAATATTCTTCACCAACACCACAATTTGAAGGCACCAATTCTTCTTTGTCTTCCTTATTCAGTGTAGAGCCTTCACATGCATAAGAGACTACTGAAAATACCATGGCTTGAGTTAAGCACACCTTACCCTTCTAAGTGACATCTTTGCTTTTTAACACTTTAAAGAGGTCTTTTGCAGGAGATTTGCCCAATGCAATGTCATTTGAGTTCTTGAGTACTGTTTCCATGTGTATATATTATATATGTATGTGTGTGTGTGTATGTGTGTGTATATATATATATGCTGTCTTCTGGCTTTGTTTTTTAAAATTATGTTGAAAATCATCCAATATACACTGTGCATATAAGCAATTGGCTATATCAAATTTGTGATACGTATTGTTTTTTAATGAAACTATATTATAATGGAAGGTGGGACTATAAAATTTCCACTACTTTTTTTTTTTCACCAAATAAATTGAGGTGCATTTGCTTTTAAAAATAGTGTAAGCTTATCAGTGCTGTTTGATTTCTTGGCTGCTAGAAATTATGAGTTATGGAACTAGCAGAAGAAAATCAGCAAAGAAGTAGACAAACTGACAAACACAATCAGTCAATAGTAAATAATTGACATATATAGAGCACCCCACCCAACAACAGAATAAAACACATTTTTCTGAGAGTGCATGCAACATTTATGAAGATAGGCCATAGGACCATAACATAAACCTCAAATAATAGAAAAGAATTGAAATCATACAGAATATGTTCTTTCACCATAATGGAATTGAAACACTTGGAAATTAAATGACATGCTTCTAAATAATCCATGGGTTAAGGAGAATGTCTCAAAGAAAATTTAAAAATACAATATATTGAAATATGTGAGATGTAGCAAAAGTAGTGCTCAGAGGGAAATTTATAGCATTAAATGATTACATTACAAAAGAGAAAACATTTAAATCAATAGTCTAAGGTCCTTAAGAACCTGGAAAAAGAAAACATAAACACTAAGCAAGCAAAAGGAAAGAAATAATAAAGATAACGTCAGGAAACAATGAAGTTAAAAAATAAAATAAAAGACAATGAAGCATAAAGCTAATTCTTTATAAAATTTTTTAAATGACAAATTTTTAGCAAGACTTATAAAGATAAAAAGAGAGAAGATACAAATCACTAATATCTTGAATGAAATAGGATGTAACTACAGATCCTGTAACCCTTAAAAGTATAATAAAAGAATACGATGAACAACTTTACACTCATAAATTTGACAACATATAAGAAATGGACCAATTCTTTGACAACCACGACTTCCTGTCATGGTTTGAATTATGTTCCCCAAAAACATGTGTATCAATTTGTCTAAGCCATGGCTCGCAGTATTGTGTGGTTGTCCTCCGTTTTGTTATTGTAATTTTCCTTTATATTGTAAATCCTAATCTCTGCCTGTGGTTAATAAAGCAAGATTAGATTATGTTAAAGAGGATTAGGGTGGGATTGTAACACCCTTACTAAGGTCACATCCCTGATCCAATGTAAAGGGAGCTTCCCTGAGGTGTGGCCTGCACCACTGTTTATCTTACAAGAGATAAAAGAGAAGGGAGCAGAGAGTGGGGGACCTTGTACCACCAAGAAAGCAGCACCAGGAACAGAGTTCATTCTTTGAACCTGGGGTCCATGTACCTTAGAAGCTCCTAGTCCAGGGGAAGATTGATGACAAGGACCTTCCTCCACAGCAGACAGAGAGAGAATGCCTTCTCCTGGAGCTATAGCCCTGAATTTGGACTTCTAGCCTACTAGACTGTGAGAAAATGAATTTCTCTTTGCTAACGCCCTCCACTTGTGGTATTTTTGTTATAGCAGCACTAGATGACTAAGACACTACCAAAACTTTACCAAGATGAAATAGACCATCTGGACAGTTACACATCCATTAAATGAGTTGAATGTCTAATTTAAAAGCTCCAGAAAAGGTAATCTCCAAATACAGATGGTTTCACTTGAGAATTCTATCTAGAATTTAAAATAACTAATGGACATTTTGTGTCAACCCTTCTAGAAACAGAAGAAGAGGGAATGCTCCCCAACTCATTTTTATGAGGCTAGCAATATGTAGATGAAGAAATCTGTCTTGGAAGAAGTGCAGCCAGAATGTTCCTTAGAAGTGAGGATGGCAAGACTTAGACTCACATACTTTGGGCATGTTATCAGGAGGGAACACTCCTTGAAGAAAGACATCATGCTTGGTAGAGTGGAGGGTCAGAGAATGAGAGGAAGACCCTCAACAAGATAGATTGACACAGTGGCTGCAAGGATGGGCTCAAAGATTGTGAGGATGGTGCAAGACTGGGCAGTGCTTTTGTTCTGTTGTACATAGGGTAGCTATGAGTCAGAACTGACTAGAAGGCACCTAACAACAACAAAAAAGCATCATCTACATTCCAAAATCAGAAAAAGACATTGCAACCAAGAAAACTACAGACCAATATCCTTTATAAATATAAATGCAAAAGTCCTCAACAAAATATTAGTAAATTGAATCCAGTAATGTATGAAAAAATATACACACCATGTCTAATGGGGTTTATTCCAGATATGCAAAGCTGGTTTAGCATTTAAAAAACAATCAATGTATTTTACTGTATCAGCAGGCTAAAAAGAAAAATCATATGACCATAACAAGTGATATAGAAGAAATTTTTGACAAAATACAACACCCATTCATGATTTAAAAAAAAAAAAAAAAACTCTCAGAAAATTAGGAACAGAGGGTAATTTCCTCAACTTTATAAAAATCACCTACAAAAAACCTATAGCTAATGGCCAACAAGTACATGAAAAGATGTTCAATGTCATTTGTCATTTGGAAATGCGAATCAGGTTTAAAATGTAATGGCATTTCACTCCCACGGTGGTTAACAGCTCAGCTGGTAACCAAAAGGTCAGCAGTTTAAATTCCACCAGCCTCTCCTCAGAAACACTTTGGGGCAGTTCTACGCTGTTCTGTAGGGTTGCTATGAGTAGGAATTGACTGGACAAAGACTTTTTTTTTTTTAAGTGGCTATGATCAGAAAAACCCATTGCTGTTGAGTCTAGAATTGTTTGGAAACCCTGGTGGCATAGTGGTTAAGAGTTTGGCTGCTAACCAAAAGGTTGGCAGTTCAAATCCACCAGGCACTCCTTGGAAACCCTGTGGGCAGTTCTACTCTGTCCTATAGGGTCACTATGAGTGAGAATCAACTTGACAGCAATGGGTTTGGTTTGGTTTTGGGTTAGAATTGTAATTATTTGTTAGGGCCCTTAGGTGGTATAACTGGTTAACTCGCTCAGCAGAGTTCTACCCTGACACACATGGGATAGCCACGAGTCAGAAACAACTTGACAACAACTAGTTTTTAATTATTGGTTTTTTATCCTATCCAGAAAGATATTTTCAAATATACAAGGATTTGGGATATATATTCTTTAACTGTTCTTGGAAATGCAAGCTAAGTGGGTTTTTATTTACTAAAAAAATTAATCAACAATAAATCTTGGTAACAAGGAAATTATAATACAAAAGGACAGATAATGAACATTGAAAGAAGTTATACAGGTTTAAGCCTAAAGAGAAATGATAAATTCTGTTACAATATAAACATCAAAAATTATTCTTAGAAATGAAAAAAAGATTTTTTCTTAAAAATGGATGATACCTTTGAAATAATGTTGCAAAAGAAAAAATGTCTAAGCTATAGATTTTCATAACACACAAATAGATAAAATATTGCTTTCCAATGACTCCGTTTTGGGAAGCTCTAGCATCAAATATTTTTGACATATTACTTTCTGCTTTATTTCTTAGTATTTTTAGAGGGTTTTGTAGGGTAGGTTCTATCATACTAGGCCTCCCAGCTCGGAAATATCAACTTCAGTGGTAGTTATTCACCACTGTAGTTTCATTCCTAAAAGCAACTCTCTACTAGAGTAGGTCAGTCTTTAAAAACCAATTAGCATGTTAATCTGTAGATAGCACAGAAATGTCACACTGATGGAAATTTAATATGGGAGTGGCTATAGAAAAGAATAGGGCTCTGAAGGGATAGGTAAAAGGAATCAGCAAAGGAGAATTTCACATTTTTGTCCAAGGCCTAATGCACACCACTTAACAAATGCATTAAAAGTGTGACCCTACAATGATATGTGGAACTCTCAGAGGAAATTGACAACACCCACCAATTGACATGATTCAATATATCCTACATGTGATGTGAGTGGTCTGAAGACAAAAAAGCTTAAAGAGTGGCCACATAAAAAAATACCTCCTGTGTTTTTTTTGGGGGGGGGTATTTTATTTATTTATTGCCTCTTTCCTATTTTATTTTTTCCTATATGCATATTTTATATTTTAAGGTGATGTGAAGGGGAAATAAAGGAGTTACATCCTAACTTAGTTACTGTATCAGTCTTATAGGTACTAATGACATGGAGAAATAACTTTAAAAATATCTGGAAAATAATTACATTTTGTGTGTTTCAAATGAATACACTTAAGCCATACTCTTTTGGTTAGCTGTGGCTGATTTTTGAGACACTGCAATTAAAGAAAAAAAATTGTCCAAATATAACATCTGAGGTAATTTGAATGATGTCACCTCACTGTAAAGCACTCAAGATTCATTTGACAAAAATATATATTAATATACTATGCACATGACGTTTGATAGGCACTTGAGGATATGCAAGGGAAAAAGAGATAAGGGATCCTGCCCTATAGAACTTACATTCTAGCGGAAAAGACAGTTTAAACTACCTCCAAAATTAATTAATTATAATTTTGACTGATACTCTGGAAAGGAAATGTAAGGCGTTTACAGAGCGCATAAAGGAGCTCTACCCTAGACTGAGCTTCCAGGCTAAGACAGACTATGAAGAAGGACCTGGTGGTGTATTTCTGAAAAAAAATTGGCCAGTGAAAACCTTATTAATAGTAGCTGAAAATTGCCTGATATAGTGCCAGAAGATGAGCCCCTCAAGTTGGAAGGCACTCCAAATACGACTGTGGAAGAGCTGTCTCCTCAAAGTAGAGTTGACCTTAATCACGTAGATAGAGCCAAGTTTTCAAGACTTTCATTTGCTGATGTGGCATGACTCAAAATGAGAAGAAATGGCTGTAAATATCCATTAATAACTGGAACATGGATTGCACGAAGTATGAATCTGGGAAAAGGATGAGATCAAATCTGCACTGAAGGTATTGGTGAAAATAAAGACTCCAGGAATTGACGGAATGCAAACTGAGATGTTTCAAAAAACAGATGTAGCACTGGAAGTGCTCACTCATCTATGCCAAGAAATTTGGAAGATAGCTACCTGACCAACAGACTGGAAGAGATCCTTATTTGTGCCCATTCCCAAAGAAAGGTGATCCAACTGAATGCTTAAATTATTGAAAAATCTCATTAATATCACACACAAGTAAAATTTGCTGAAGATCATTCAAAAGCGGCTGCAGCAGTATATCGACAGGGAACTGCCAGAAATTCAAGCCAGATTCAGAAGAGAAGATAGAATGAGGGATATCATTGCTAATGTTAGATGGATCTTAGCTGAAAGCAGAGAATACCAGAAAGATGTTTACCTGTGTTTTATCGACTATGCAAAGGCATTCAACTGCTTGGATCATAATAAATTATGGATAACATTGTGAGGAATGGGAATTCCAGAACACTTAATTGTATTCATGCAGAACCTGTACATAGATCAAGAGGCAGTAGTTCAAACCAAACAAGGAGAAACTGGTAAAAATGGTTTAAAATCAGGAAAGGTGTGCGTCAGGGTTGTATTCTTTCACCACACTTATTCAATCTGTATGCTGAGTAAATAATCTGAGAAGCTGGACTATATGAAGAAGAATGGGGTATCAGGATTGGAGGAAGACTCATGAACAACCTGCGTTATGCAGATGACACAGCCTTGCTCACTGAATGAGAAGAGGACTTGAAGCACTTACTAGTGAAGATCAACGACCACAGCCTTCAGTATGGATTGCACCTCAGCATAAAGAAAACAAAAATCCTCACGACTGGACCAATAAGCAACATCATGATAAACGGGAAAAAAAATCGAAGTTCTCAAGGATTTCATTTGACTAGGATCCACAATCAACACCCACGGAAGCAGCAGTCAAGAAATCAAAAGAAGTATTGCTTAGGGCAAATCTACTGCAAAAGACCTCGTTAAAGTGTTGAAAAGCAAAGACGTCACTTTGAGGTCTAAGGTGCACCTAACCCAAGCCATAATATTTTCAGTAGCCTCATAAGCATGCAAAAGCTGGACAATGAATAAGGAAGACAAAAGAATAATTGATTCCTTTGAATTATTGTGTTGGGGAAGAATACTGAATATATCATGGACTTCCAGAAAAATGAACAAATCTGTTTTGGAAGAAATACAGACAGTGTGCTCATTGGAAGTGAAGATGGCAAGACTTCGTCTCACATACTTTGGACATGTTGTTGGGAGGGACCAGTCCTTGGAGAAGGATATCACCCTTGGCAAGGTAGAGGGCCAGCGAAAAGGGAGAAGACTCTCAACAAGATGGATTGACACAGTGATGCAATAGTGGGCTCAAACATAGCTATGATTGTGAGGATGGTGCAGGACTGGGCAGTGTATTGTTCTGTTGTACATAGGGTCTCAATGAGTGGGAACTGACTGGATGGCACCTAACAACAAACACTGTAGACTGAGATGTGAAAGTGGAAAGGGAGAAAGAAAATTGAAAGCAGAGGGAAGAGTATGTGGGAAGGGGCTGAGGTGGGGAGTAACGGAGTTGATTGAAGGAACTGAAAGAAAGCATATACGGCTTAAACTCAGAGAGTGGAAGAAGAACAGTATGAATTAGGTTCATAAGGGCCATGTTAAGGGTTGTAGTCTTCCTCCTAAGTGAAATGGGGAAAAAAAACTATAGGTTTCTAAGAAAGAGAACAATATGATCAAAATGCATTTTTAAAAGATCATTCTGAAAAAGTGATACAGTTTGGTAAGAAACCAGTTAGAAGAGTGTTTTAGCACTTTAGGTAAAAAACCATGGTAGCTAGGACTAAGGGTGTGGCACTGAGGTAGAGAGAAATCAGACAGATTTGAGAGATATTTTCCATGTAAAATGAGAGGATTTCGATGATTAAACAGCTGTGGAGCATGAGGGAACAGGAAGGAGTCAAGGACGACCACCACGTTTCTTGGTTGTATAACTAAATATACTGGTATATAATCTGCTGAAATAGGAGGAACAGGATGCTTTGTTCAGTTGTGTCCACACTAAATTTGAGTAGTCTGTGAAGTACACAATTTAAAAAAGTTGGAGCTATTTGTACATATGATTCTAAGGTTTTATTGTCATTTTTCATAGTGGCCTATGTTTAAATGGGATTCAATTTCTGAGTAAATTGTGCAAACAAGGAGTTTTGTGCCCATTTCAAAGGTATTACATTATTGTATGTCTCCAGCCAATTACATTTTTTTTTCATCTTCACTAGTAACTTCTCAAGGATCGTCACAAGCGTATGCTCACAACATTCATGTTAATCCAAAATTCTTGAACTGACAAGTCATATATAGGAAAGAATCACTGATTAACAGGAGAGTAAATGTTTCCACATCTCTTCATCTACTGCTGATTTCCTTCCTGGTTCGTCTCTTTACTAGTTTTTTAAATGAAAATGTAGACATGACCACAAATTCTAAAAATGCCTTTGCCCACAGTCAACTCACTTTAACATTCATATCCTACAAAGAAAACAAATGAAGAGGACATAGAAATATCTCATGCATTGAAGAATATTTTTGAAACCAATGAATAGCTGCTCTTGTCATCATCAAACAGAAATAAAAGCCACAGTTGAACAATACAAAGCGTACAGATGTTGACTAGAATACACAGCTTTTCCATGAATTTCAAAGACAAACGTGTTAGCTCTTTCCTATGCCTAAAATAGGTAGCACCACCTATCTTAGAATGCCAGCGGTATTGCTGCAAACACACACACACTGAGGGAAAGTCACATGAATCATATTTGTGCATAACAAGCTAGCAAACTGTGACACACAAAGGCAGGAATGTGCTTGCTGAGTGTTCAGTTTACTTGGTACTGTACCTCAGAAAATGTTTTTCTAACACCCTTGATTCTTTGATTGCTGATGCAGCATCCTCCAGGCCTTCAAAAAACGATTTGCAGTTAAAATGAGGAAGATATATTTTCAGAAAAAAATGAACACTTGGTGTTATGTTTTTCTATTTCCAAGAAGCAGCATTAAGAGAAGCTGAAGGGGGTGGAGGTAGAGGGTTGCAGAGATTCTGGAGGGCTGGGAATATCATTTAGTATGAGGTAGAATCAAGTTTGCGTTCCCAAATGGTTCTTGTTTCTAAGACCGTTTTTCATAGTGAAAAGTGAACACTGAATAGAAAATCTTAACCTTAAAAGACTTGAACAGAATACAAATTTTGCCCATGTAACTTTAAATGGCTGACATTTTTAGTCATTGTTCTTCCTCATGACCTTTCTTTTATATACTGTTAAAGGTTCATTTGGCATACATTTTTCCAATTAAAAAAAAAAAAGACTAGGTAAGTATTGTTATGAAGATTAATCATATTGTTTTTATCTGTGGATAAAAATCCAAACAGAGAGGAGAAAATAAATGGACACAGGAAAGTTAACATTGACTTTTAGATTCCTACAACCATCAATAGATTTGAGGAAGGGAAGATATGAACGACTACAGTCTTTGGATCACCACGGGAACATCATCCTCCTTCCACATTGCCTTCCCCCCTACTGTCATTACGTCTCTACACACTCCTCCTTTGCCCCCTCCATCTCTCATTCACCCATCTTCTACATACAGAGTCTGCTCTGGAGGTTTTTTGGCACTAGGGAACCAAAACATAGCTCCTTCCCTCAAAAATGGTTGGCAGCCTAAATTCTTCCAATGATAGGCTTGCTGCGCCCATCTGCTGCTGCTGTCAATTCCCCCATAGTTCTCAAAATGATTCTTTCAAATCTCGTCAATAGAAGCAAGGAGAGCCAGGAGAGAAACTGGAACAACTCTACATTTGCAAATGTGATCCCTCCAACCTTAAGAGGTTTTGCTCACTCATAATCTAGCCAATGGTGAATTTAACTTGTATCTGCATACAGTAACTCTCCTCTTCAGTTGAGTTTGTCCATAACGACATCCTGGAACACACTTGCCTTTGCCAACAAGCATCTGGAAGAGAGAACTTTAGAATGTTATTTTAGGAAACATTACATTTCAAACATCATTCTCAGCTAGGAAGTCCTGAAAATAGAGAAAAAGTCATTTTGTGATGGTTGGGATGAAATACTGTTTCATTTTCCTGCTCTCACCCTGCATCAGCTACTCTGGCTTTTTGTTCTTTCTTTAACCTACAAGGCACATTCTACCTAGGGACTTTACATTACTGTTCCCCCCTGCCTCACAGTTCTTCCCTCACATGCCTGTCTCTCTTATCTTACCTCTTATCTAGTCAAGGCTCAGCTTACCAGAGAAGCCTTCCCAGGCCTCTTTATTTAAAGCTACAGACTTCTCTCCACAGTCCCAACTCCCCTTCTTTCCTTTACCTACTTTCATAACACTTATCAATATGTACCTTAGTTATTTATTTTTCTTTGTTGTATACCACTAGAAAAGAAGCCCCATGGTAGCAAGGATGTTTATCTGTTTCATTAATTGGTATATCCTCAGCACCTAGAAGAATCTTCTTCTAGAAGAATATGTACTCAAATATTTGTCAAATGAATGAAACAGTGGATCAGAGAAAATGAATAAGTGGATATTTGAAAGAAAGAATGCTAGATATAAATTTCCACTCCAAGTATCCTATACAGATAAAAACAAGAATCAGATCATACCACAGATGACCCCACCATCTTTACCTTAATCTTACTTTGACTTGCAGGCAGCATCATGTCCTTTGTGCAAGGCAAAAATTTAAGTTATCCATTGACTTATTGTTTTCTCAATGACATCATGAACACTGAAGAATCCAAATATGTGCTAGTCAGTTAGCTAAGCGTCAAAACACTGACGGATTCAGCCAGCCCTGATCGTGGTTATTGTGTTGCTTCATACCACCTCTACACGTTAATGGGTCTCCTGTCATTCCTTTTTGGTGCCATTAGATTTGCTGTCTGCCATGGCAGTAACGGACAGCTCTGGAGCAGATGTTTCTGAAGTATCATTGATAACAGTGTCACAAAGATTGTGTGGAGTCAAAGGCTAACAAGCTTGACTGATGAGGAGGAGGTTTGGGCAGCTGATATATTGCCTCAGCGAGGGAAGTTTTATACTTCCTATGCCTCAACAGCTTCTGGAAGCAGCCAGTCATTTTTAAACAGAAGCCACAGCTGTGTGGCAATACCTGGTCTCCTGATTTTTACCACTTTGACATCATTCATCATTTGCCAATTTAGCTATCTTTGCATTATTTAGTTCCATGGCTGCCAAATTTGTGTCCTACATTCTCTTCATTAAGGTTGCTTCTCAGCACCTGTGGTTTATGGTACAGAAATCTGACTTACAGTATCACCTGACTAGGCTCCTTTTGCCATTCTATGTGTCGTCAAGTCAGACTACTAGAATTATTTTAAAGTAGAGCACTCTTAGCTTTTAAGGATCTTCAAAGTCCTGCCTTCCCTCCCTCCCTCTTACATTATTATGAAGTATTCATGTTGTTTTTTGTAGTTACAACTGTTTTCAAGGAGTATCAGCATACTTGTGATTTCATATAATCATAGATTATATGGAATATTAGAGATCATCCATTTTAATAACCTTTTTTTCCATTGAGGAAATTAGTGTCCCAAAAGGATAAGTTTCTTGTGCAAGACAACAAAGCATATATTAAACCCATTGCTGTCAAGTTGATTCCGACTCAGAACGACCCTATCTAAAACCTGGATGTAGTAATACCAAAGATAAAAATACTTGTAAATTTTATTTCTATATTCCTAATTTTCTTTACTGTTCTAAAACATATCCATAATAAAATATTACATTGGGGATTTTAATTCAACCAGTCTTTGCATTTTATGTATCTACGTTGTACTAGGGACTTTGCTAAGGTGCTGGGCATATAAGAGTTATTAAAGGAACATAATCCCTGCCATCGGAGAGCTTACAATATAATGAGAAAGACAGATGAGTAAACAGGTACAATTACAGTAAAGTATAATAAGTGCTAAGACAGGAGAAATACAAGCTATGAGAGGATGGAAGAGCAGTACATACTAAACTGGAATTGGAGTGGGAGCCAGGGAAAGCACTCTAAAAGAAAAAAAAAATCTTTAAGAAGTGGTTATAAATTGAGATATGAGCCAAAACTAGGAGTTAGCTAGGTGAAGAGTGGGTAGAAGGTTTTGAAGGCAGAGGAAACACATATCATGAGTGAAGGCCTTGATATGAGAGAATGTATGACATGTTAGCAGATGTGTATGGCTGGAAAATAGAGTGCCATAGGTTAAGGCAAGAGGTGATGCTAAAAAATAAGACGGGCCTTATAAATTCGACGAAGAAGCTATGGCTTTATCCTAAGGCCAATGAAGAAATCTTGCAACAGTGGAGTAGTATGATAAAATGTATGGTTAAGTAAGACAGCATTAGCCACAAAAAAAAAAAAATAGAATGGGTTAAGGAGGTTAAAAGTGCAGTCAGGGAGAACAGTTAGGAAGCTTGTTCAGTAATCTGAGTAAGAACGTTGGTGGTCTGAACTAGGGTAAAAAGTTAGTGGAAATGGAGAGAAGCAGATGAAACCAACAGGGAATTAAACAGATATGTCCAGTAGGGTTTGGCTGTTGATTTGATATGCTGAAAGTGAAAATGGTGAACTCATATATGGTTTCTAGCTTAATAAATGGGTGGATGACAGTTTTCATTCACTAGATAGGGAGCACCAAAAAGTAGAGTATAGCTAGCAAACAGATCAATTTTAAACATGCTATGTTTAAAGTTATTACAAGACATCCACGTAGATTTGTACAGTAGACTGTTGAATATTCAGGTCCAAAGGTTAAAAAAGAGATCTGAGCTGGAGAGATAGATTTGGGAGTCATCAGAATATATATGTTAATTGCAGGAGAGCAGATGATAACGCACAGGGAGAGTATAAAATAAGTAGAGAAAGAGACAAAGGACAGAATCCTGTAGAACATTAACATTCAAATAATTAACAGAAGAAGAGGAGCCAGACAGAGGTCCTGAGAATGACAACAGTCCATGAAGTATCTTGGCAAGCAAAGGAAGAAAATATTTCAAGAAACGATGGTTATTTTTTTTTAATCTCATATGTTGCTGAGTAAATAAGTGAAATAAGAATTTTAAAATATCAAATTTAGCAGTAAGGTTTTCAGCATCTTCAATTTCAATCTTCACTTTCAGTGAAGTAGTGAAGGTGTAAGTCTGATTGATGCTCATTCATTCTTCTATTCAACAGATAGATTTGTCAACAACCTACCTTCAGCCTGGCACTGTTTTGGATGTTACAGATGCAATGGTAAGCATGAACATCAACCTTATTCTCATGGAGCTTGTAATGTAATGAGGAAGAGGAATATTAAAAAAACAATCATGTAAATAAATATTACCTTGTTGTTCTGAGAAGAAAAAGTGTTAAGTATGAAACATATGAAACATGGGGGCTGTGACCTGAAAGGTTTCTCTGTGGAAATGACATATGAACTAAAAAAAAAAATTAACAGAGCTGTATAAATCAGCTAGAAATAGGAGAGGGAGGGTGCTGTTGTGAAGAGGGTTCTGGGTGGAGGAGAGAGCATTTGCAGAGACCTGGGGCAGGAAGGAACATGTGATATCGATAGTAGATAAGTGTGCTTGGGGAGCATGGTAAGAAATGGGGCTCAGAGAGGTGTGAAAGACTAAGCTCATGCAGTGTCTTGTTTGTTAAACTAAGAATTTGTTTTTTATCTGAAAAGGCAGCTAGGAAACGTGGGAGAAATTTAGGTAAATGCATGGGGGGATGGGAGAGGAACTGATATCAGATTGCAATTGAAAAGATTGTCCTGGCCTCAGATGGCAAAAAAAAAAAAAAAGATTTGAAAGAGAGGCAGAGTAGATGCAGGTAGGTCTGTTTGGATCCGGGTCTGCAGCGGTCCAGGCAAGAGCTGACAGTGGTTTGAACTAGAATAGTAGAAAAGAAGTGAATGCACTCAAAACATACTTAGATGGTAAAATTGATAATATTTTCTGACCAATTGGATATGGGCATGAGGAAGAGGGGGGTGTCAAAAAGAAAAAAAAAAAGAACGATTCCCAAGTTTTTGTTTTAAGCAGTTAAGTAAAGACAGCTGCAAAATATCTTCTAAGACATTTGGCTGGCAACTTTGGTAGAGGTGAAGGAGTGGGGGGGATACACATGGGGTTAATGAAGGGGTATTTTCAACTTATTTTTTATTTCTTTGTTTTTTAGTATGGTAAAAATTAAATGTAATTAAATGATTAGAAGGACCTATAGATAGAGGGAAAGGAAGTTCAGATAGAGGAGAGAGAATGAATAATCAAAGAACTCATTCTTTGAAAATGTAGAATGAAGTGAGCTCTAGAGCACTTAGGAAAGAAGGAAATAATGGGTGGGAATTCAGGTAAGTG
The DNA here is from genome assembly GCF_030014295.1 of Loxodonta africana. Taxonomy (NCBI): domain Eukaryota; kingdom Metazoa; phylum Chordata; class Mammalia; order Proboscidea; family Elephantidae; genus Loxodonta; species Loxodonta africana. The sequence continues at coordinate 117,967,728 of NC_087369.1, read as the reverse complement.
ACAGAGCTGGAGGTAGGATGATGAGGACATTCCCTTCTGATGGTTACTATTTTCTCTGTGAACTCATCTGCTGAAAGTGAAAAGGGGTGTCACGGTGTGTCACCACATCATTTATTTTAATGAAATATTAACAGCAAGTAAAAATGCTTACCATAGGGGATTGGTGAAATTAATTATGATACATATCTCTACTGTTCTAGTATGCATTATTTAAAAATCACGTTGTAGAAGAGTATTTAAGGGTAGAATGTTAATTATTTAAGGGGAACCTGGGTTTGATTCTCAGCCGAGGCACCTCATGTATAGTTACCACTGATTTATCAGTGAAGGTTTGTGTGTTGCTATGATGCTGAACAGGTTTCAGTGGAGCTTTCAGACTAAGAAAAAACTGGGAAGAAAGGCCTGGAGATCTACTTCCAAAATTCAGCCAACTCATCATGGGGATGACACAGGACTGTGCAGCATTTCATTCTGTTGTGCATGGCATGGGGTCGCTATGAGTCAGGGCTAACTCGACAATAGTTAACAACAACAGCATTCATTATATAGTCCCTGGGTGGTGCAAATGATAATGTGCTTGGCTGCTAACAAAAAGTTGGAGGTTCAAGTCCATCCAGAGGCTCCTCAGAAGAAAGGCCTGACAATCAACATCTCAAACATCAGCCATTGAAAACCCTATGCAGCACAATTCTACTCTGACACACACACATGAGGTCGCCATGAGTTGAAGTTGACTTGACAGCACTTTTTTTAACAGTCAATATTGTTTTTCAGTATTATTTCCATAGCATAGTAAAAGCTTGGTATTAGAAGGGACCTTAAAAGTTACATGGTTCGATCATCTTGCCAAAGCAGTAACCCTCACAGATAGGAAGGCAGCCTCATAGTGAATTCCACTACTGGGAACCCCTCCACTGGTAAGAATTGCTTTATGTGAAGTGCCTACCTACCTCCCTGCATCTTCGCACCACTGATTCTACTTTTGCCCTTTGAAATAACATACAGTAATCTCACCTGCTTTTATATGATACTAAAACCAAACCAAATCTGTTGCCGTGGAGTCAATTCCAACTCATAGCGACCCTATAGGACAGAGCAGAACAGTCCCCATAGGGTTTCCAAGGAGCAGCTGGTGGATTCAAAGTGCCAGCCTCCCAGCTCTTAACCACTGCACAACCAGGGCTCCATTTTATATGATACAGCCCTTCAAATATCTGAAGGTCTCAATTTTGTTATCCACCCCACATCTCCTTTCCTAACCACCAAGTTGTCCGTTCTCCAGCCTGAACCTCGCCAGTTGCTACATGACCTGGTATCCAGACTTGCCTCTAATGTGATCATGTTTCTCTCTATTCATGAAAATGCCTGCTGTATCAGTCAAGATTGTGTTGCAGTAACAAACAGCCCCCAGAGCTCTGTGGCTCAGAGACAAATGTGATTATTTACCCTCACTATGCATTCATTGTGGGGTGATTGGGACTTTGCTCCCAGACATTCTTGCTCAGGGAGGCAAATTAACACCCTCCAACATTTGAGACATTGTCAGTCCTTAGGACAGGGCTCACCTGCTCTCAGGGGCAGCAGTCAGAGATCACTCCTCATCTGCACTCATTTTTATTGGCCAAAGACCCTCTCCTCTACACACTCAACTTCAAGGGGATAGAGATGGGCTTTCTACCATGTTCTCTGAAGGAGAAGAATATGAATTTGGTAGATAGCTTGGGTGTCTGTTGACAGCAAATGGTTTTTATTCATTGTATATTTTTGATAAAAATTTTTAAAAAACAAAACATGTTGCTGTCAAATCATTCTATTCCAACTCATGGTGACCACATGTGTTATACAATATAATTGTGTAGGGTTTTCTTGGCTATAGTCTTTATGGAACCAGTTCACCAGGACTTTCTTTCATGGAGCTGCTGGGTGGGTTAAAACTGCCAGCCTTTAGGTGAGCAGCCAATTGCAAACCACTTCACCATCCAGGCTCCTTCTTTAATAGTAGTTAATAAGAGAGTATGCATGGCATACTCCCAGTTAATAAACATTGAATATATGCATAGCAAAAAAGACTAGAAAGTTATACACCAAAATATAAATTATACAGATAGACAGATGGTGGACTGATGATGGATGGAAGGACAGACAGACAGATAGATAGACAAAAGATGATTTTGCTTCCAACTTTAAGATTCCAGTTGCCAGTGATTATCAATGCATCCTGATTGCATGTTTGATAGATTTCAGACTGCAGAATTTGGTAGAAATCTTCAATTTCTTCATCTTTGGCCTTAGTGGTTGGTGTGTAAATTTGAATAATAGTTGTATTAACTGTTCTTCCTTGTAAGCATAAGGATATTATTCTATAACTGACAGTGTTGTGCTTCAGGATGGACCTTGAGATGTTCTTTTTGACCATGAACGTGACCCCTTTCCTCTTCAATTTGTCATTCCCGGCATAGTAGACCATATGCTTATCTGATTCGAAATGGCCAATACCACTGCATTTCAGCTCAGAAATGCCTAGGATATCGACATTTATGTATCCTGTTTCATTTTTGACTACTTCCATTTTTTCTAGATTCATATTTCGTACATTCCATGTTTCTATTATTAATGTATGTTTGCAGCTGTTTCTACATTCCATGTTTCTATTATTAATGTATGTTTGCAGCTGTTTCTTCTCATTTTGAGTCATGCCACATCAGCAAATGAAGGTTCCAAAAACTTGACTCAATCCATGTCATTAAGGTCAACTCTACTTTGAGGAGGCAGCTCTTCCCCAGTTGTCTTTTGAGTGCCTTCCATCCCGGGGGGCTCAACTTCTGGCACTGTATCAGACAATGTTCTGCTGCTATTCATAAGGTTTTCGTTTGGACAGAACAAGGGGATGCTGCGTGGTTTAAAGTCAGGAAAAGTTTATGTCGGGGTTGTAACTTTTCACCATACCTATTCAACCTGTATGCTGAGCAAATAATCTGAGAAGCTGGACTATATGAAGAAGAATGGGTCATCAGGATTAGAGGAAGACTCATTAACAACCTGCGTAATGCAGATGACAAAACCTTGCTTGCTGAAAGTGAAGAGGACTTGACGCACTTACTGATGAAGATCAAAGACCACAGCCTTCAATATGGATTACAAAAATCCTCACAGCTGGACCAATAGGCAACATCATGAAAAATGGAGAAAGGATTGAAGCTGTCAAGGACTTCATTTGACTTGGATCCACAATCAATGCCTATGGAAGCAGCAGTCAAGAAATCAAACGATGCATTCCATTGGGCAAATCTGTTGCAAAAGATCTCTTTAAAGTGTTAAAAAGCAAAGATGTCACTTTAAAGATCAAGGTGCACCTGACCCAAGCCATAGTGTTTTCAATCGCTTCATATGCATGTGAAAGCTGGGCAAAGAATATGGAAGACCAAGGAATTGATACCTTTGAATTATGGTGTTAGTAAAGAATATAGAATAGACCATGGACTGCCAGAAGAATGAACAAATCTGTCTTGGAAGAAGTACAGCCAGAATGCTCATTAGAAGAAGTGATGGTGAGACTTCATCTCACATACTTTGGACATGTTATCAGGAGAGACCAGTCCCTGGAGAAGGACATCATGCTTGGTAAAGTAGAGGGCCACCAAAAAAGAGGAAGACCCTCAATGAGAGGGATTGACATAGTGGCTGCAACAATGGGTTGAAGCATAGCAAGGATTGTAAGGATGGTGCAGGACCAGGCAGTGTTTCATTCGTGGGGTCGCTATGAGTTGGACTTGACTTCATGACACCTAACAACAACAACAACAACAGAGATGATTTTCTTTTTCCTCTTTGCACTTTTCTGGATTTTACTAATTTTCTAAATAAATACGAATAAATGTGTGCATATGTACATACGGTAATTAGAAAAAAACATGTTATAAATAAAAATAAGCTATTTAACTCAGTAATAATTCATTACGTTATCATCAACTTGTATATAATTTTTGTAATTCATTTGCAATTTCTTTGCTATAGCCACCCCGCAACCTAGTGTAATATCCAACTCATTTTAGATGCTCCATTATTGTTGTTAAAATTATATAAAATAATGCTGTAACTTTATTTCCAAACAACAGTATAACTTATTTCACCGTTCAGTATAGAAAATGTAAAGAAATCATTGGAGAATTGTATTTCCATTGAAAAATCATGAGGCTGCATTGTTCATTAATAAAATATAGCTATCATTCTTGAAGCTCTTACTATATGCTAGACACTGCAATTTAGTGCTTAACCCTTAGAGCAATTCTGCAAGGGGGATATTGATACTATTGCCATTTTATAGAAGAGAAAAATGAGGCCTTGACAGGTCATTTGTCCAACATCATACACGGGAAGTGGCAGAGTGAGGTTTAGAACTCAGGCATATCTGAACCTAGAGGCATCATGCTGCTCTACACAATGAGATGAAGAAATAATCAGCTTTTACTAGGCTGCCTCAGATAGCTACACCTCTGCTGGCAAACATCCCCATTTTATTTGAAAGAAAACATCAAAAGAACCAATGAAAGAAAACATTCTACTTTTATGAATAAGTAAGCACCATTTATTGCACATAAGATATTCGGACAGTTTTCCTGGCAAACAAATTAATATTGCCAATGCTACAGAAATGATCACAAGCCCTGTCTCATTCCTTAAATAATGAGCAATAGTTAAAAAGGTTTTTAAAGGACAAAAATAAAAATCAAGTGAAAATTGAAAATGACGCAAATGGCATATTTTCTTCCAAAAAGCTTTCAACAACTGTAGTCTCCATCTAAGGACATTTGCTAATTGTGCTGCTATCGCAACCATTGCCTTTACCAGCTCTTATTCCTACTTAGGATGTGGAGCACTGAACAAGCCGGCAGCAATATTCCTTTCTACACGCAAGCAAAGCCCTAAACCTGTTCCACTAATCCATCTCTTCTTCCTACTCCCAACATATATTTGCTGAGCACTCACCCTGTGCTTGTTTTCAAGAGTGCCAAATGGGATGTTATTCTGACAAAATTTGATTGAGGTGATGACAACTCAGTATTGATAAAGGGAAAAAAGTAAATCACTCTTTATCACCAAGGTGTTTGTGAAAGAGTATCATTTCAGTTAAAGCTGTAGAATTTCCTTCTATGCCCTCTATACCCCCACATCAACTAAAGAACCAAATAAGTAATTACTAAGAAAGATGTGAAATATATGTTTCAGCCTCAAGAGCCAATAGATATCTTCTTGCTGTTAGATATGCTTAGCTGCTGGCATTTGGGAGGGTTTCTTTGTTTTGATTTGTCTTTTTTCCTAATCCATTAAAATAGGATAAAAATATTTTATATCGTTTTTGCTCTTGTCAGCTGAGAAGCCGAAAGGATATACAAAATTTAATTCATCCACATAACCTCTATAGAAGCAGAAAAAATGTCAGAGTATCTATCATTTGTAAACGGAGCTTGTGTTACAACTAAGAAATAGTTTCATGAATACAGTTTCTATTTTAATACAGTACATCAAATTGTTGTTGCACTGTTGTTAGGCGCCATTGAGAAAGAGTAGAGCTGCCCCACAGGGTTTCCAAGGAGTGGCTGGTGGATTTGAACTGCCAACCTTTTGGTTAGCAGCCAAGCTCTTAACCACCATGCCACCAGGGCTCCATACATCAAATTATCTGTATTTTAAATTTGGTAGTAAATTAATTAGTTTATTCAATAAATAGGGGAGTTAATATGTAACTATCTTGGTGGGTCTTGTTGAATTCATAATGTAGGATATAACAGTGACACATTTGGGCCTTTAGACATCTAAATGGATGATAATTGTGGTAGATTACTGTCATTCTTTGGTTTAGCTTGGGTTTCTTTTTTAAAAGCACAGGCTGAGACAGAAACAGAGGCAAAGGCTTACGAGTGAATTTATTTGGGAGTGATATCAGAGGGCAAGAGTGAGGGACAGAGAGAGTAAAACAGGGGAGGAGGGAGAGCCAACATAAGGTGATGTAGAGAACTGTAAAATTCTCTACTCTGCACATACACCAACTCCTTTGCTCTCTGCTACTGAGAGATTAACTCACTCCCTCTAAATCCCTTCTCTTAGTCAACAATTCCAAGAAAAGGACTTAATGGCCTGGAATTGGCCACATCACAAAGAAAAACAACTTCATTCTGCAACATTGCAACATCTGCCTGACCGAAGCCCACCAAGTGCACAGCTGCCACTCTGTTGCTTTTGTCTCTTTTCCCTGTAAAACCTCTATAATTCCCCATGTTCAGAGAGGCATTTCCTTTGTTCCCCTGTTGCAGCTGCCTGAATAAAGTACCCATTACCTTGCAGTTTGAGTCTCATGAATTTTTTGAAAATGTGAATGGTATTATTTTCCACCATTACAGGGTGAGTGCTTGATCTTGAAGAGATCTTCTGAGGAGCCTTATGAAATGTATCTCAGAACCATCTACCCAGGGAAAGAAAGAGATAAACATGTATTCCTTTTGTGTCAAGAGTTGACCTACAGAGCATTAATTCCCCCACAAAACTAGGTTGTGCAAGCTTGAGTATGAACAGGTTTCAATGGCTACCCTATGATTCAGAATCAGAAGCTATGAGATAGGAAGTGCAAGACTCAAGGTACTGGCCCAAGGCAAGGCACTACCAGGTTACACCTGTGAGGAACTGATAGAACCAGTTCCTGTGTAAAATTCGTCCCTCTGTAGGGGCTAGAGTGGGAGATGAGGCTGAGAGGATTTCAAGTGATACAAAAGAGATGTCTTCCTGTGTATGACTTGTTAGGTGGTGTTCTTGTTTTCCTATTTTCTTGGGAACAAACATCTGATCTTCATAAGTTTTCTTCCCCTGTTGTGTGGCTCACTAGTTCTGCCTTCAGTTGAAAGCCTTTTGTGAGCTTAGTCAACCTGCGTCTCCTCCCGAATGGAAGACGACAGTGGTAGATGCTATTATGGCTTGCCTTGATCCCCTTTGCCATCCTCTGGTTGCTGGGTTGTGAATATTGGCTGTTAACTGCTCACAGTAGCACAGTTCCCTGAAAAATTGTCCTAGAATAGGGGTCTCCTCACCTAAAAGATTACACACACACACACGCACACCCCACCAAGTTGTGGCCTGCAGCCAACGACTGACTGACTAATTCAGGGGTCCTGTTCCTCAAGGCAGAATTTATTCCATGGTAAAATTCATGCAGGGGTGTCTGGTACACCAACTCTCAGAATTGATAGTTTCTGTGGTATGAATTATCCCATTATGTCTGATGTCAACCTAGCAATCTGACATCACTAAATACAGAGTTGGGAAGAATTGTGCACAATCGGCTCTTATGAATGTACACCGCTGAATCCGTGCACCAGAATTCCTGTAGGATCAGGATGAGGTTAGACTCCCTAACCTTATTCCTCTACTTCCCTACAGATTCCTCCTGAGAGTCCTCCATCAGGGAAGCACTTGGATCAAACCTAAGACAAAGGTAAAGAGAATCAACTGCTGCTTTCATTGCTGGTTGCTCATCTACCTTGCCCCATAGAGCTTTATGGGTCAGGCCTCCTGGCTGCTATCCAGCCTTGCCTCTTACTATGATAATTATGCCCACCTTGATTCTGATAGTTAATCACAACCACCTGGCCTCTCTTATTTCAGGATCCTATAATCTCCCATTGTTATCAGGGTGCTCAGTTCTGTGACAGCATCTCTTCCCAATAGCCCTTACCTACAGAGGACAATCACCACTGTACTTCTCAGTGATGCTAGTGCCTGTCTCACCAACACATTCCTTATCACTTTTGTAATAAGGAATATCCTATGTCCTCCAGACTTACTGGAGGAACATAGACAGCTGGTACATTCTCTAGTCATACATAATATAGCCACTCTATTTTTTTTATCATGCTCAATTCTCTTAGCATTTGGTCCCTTCTTCCATTGTCCTCCCTGGCAGTTCTGAAATTTTTAGTTCATTCTCTTTGGGACATCACCTTCCAAACTTCCAAGTGCCATCCTAGCAGCACATTAGCATTGTCATCCATGGTCCTTGCCAGGATGTTTTAAAAAATATATTACAGGAGAGTGTATCCATATTGATAAAGGTTCCCTAACCTAACTTTATGTTCTGGTCTCACCCCTTGATCCAGCACCCTCAGGATATGGCCTATACAGACTGTCCCAGGCCTTGCTGGTACGTGTTGTCTTGGCTCCTTACCTCTTTGACTTAGTCATTTTTCTCCTTTAGCAGGCCCAATATTTCACTATCCAGATTATGTGTGACATGACTATTGGTTGGTTTGATGGCCAGGAGGGAAGCTGAGGATAGAACATGAGAAGGCACACATTTTTCTTGCAAGAGAGAGGTTTCTGCATCATTATCAAGAAAGGTGAGAGCACCAGCCTTTAACAGGAAAAAGCAGATCACTTCTGCAAACCCAGAGAATTCATGGGAATCAGGGAATTCCAGATTTTTGAGGATATCAACCAAATGTCCCTATCCTACATATCAGGCCTCCTCTCCTTTGCAAACAGGGCCCCTAACATGTGTGTAATAAAATTGCTAGAGATGGTAATGCAACCCTTCCGTAGACCTACACTGCCCTTATAATTAAATCTTGGGCCTGATCCTCAGATATTTATGCCCTCTGGTTGCAGAAAATGAAAGTCTCTAAATGTTTCCAAGGTCCTCTGACTTTCACACTTCACCTTAAATTGGTCATTAATCACCCTCAACCTTTCATTGTTTCTCCAATGCATTTATCACCCTCAGCAACAGCCATCTATTGTTCATCATCCTTATCATTACTTATCATTACTGCTTGCCCTGAACCCCTCAAACTCCTGAGATATTGCCCCTGATGGTGCATTCCCTTCCACCCTGAAAATTTTAACAAGTGCATTGCTCGAACATGCCAAAGGCTATCAGTATTCCACCTACCACCAGTGACAGCCTTCTCTTGTCTAACCAGCTGATGGACGGTCCAGCCTCAAAATCCCATTTTAGAGTTTGCTTCCTCAGACTATGCCTAGCACCAACTATCCAAAGTCAGGTTCCCTGTGATGAAATGGACTTTGAGATGAAGGTTCACATGCAGGAAGTTTATTCAGAAGTGCTCTCTGAAACAATACCTGTGAGGGAATGAAGAAACCAGGATTGGTCAGAAAAAGAAGTTTAACTATAGAGCGGTAGTAAAAAATGCCTCATCTGACCCCACAGGGAGCTCTATAGATGAGATGGCCCTTCAGCATTCTAAATTGGCCAAGGCAGTGTCCTTCATTGGCCAGAAAAGGACTCAATTTATGAGCTCTCAACAACCAATACTACCAGAAGCTGGGGAAACAAGTGTTTCAGTCCAGAATAGGAGCTTGGGCCAGCACATTATAGCATCCACTACAAAATCATACTCCAGACCTTGTCATTACCAATCAATAACTGCTGTACTCTCGAAATCTCAGTTTGAACATCCTATTCTCTGACAAGCACCTCTTATTTTTTCATCTCATACCTTAAAATACTGCAACTCCAACAATCTTTGAATATACTGAGACTTCCATTCTATTGATCCTACTATACATTTTGTGTCTCTAACTTCCTTGAATTCCTCTCTCCCCTTACCCATCTTAAATCCATAGTCAATCATTAGCATCATTGCCTTGCATAGTCCTATATTCCTTGTTCCACTCTCACACTCTAATCCTCTTTTGACAAAACTATAACTCTACTTATACGCAACTATCTGCCTACTTTGTGTCTGCATCTGTGTATCTGAATTTGGCTAAAGAAAAATACCCAGTCGCATTAACTAGCTCACTTTAAAGTCATGACTGTGAACCTCAAGTACACTCTGAATGCTGCCTGGTAATCATAACAAACTTCCCTACATTATTTAGCTGTCCACTCTTAGATGAATATTTCACACTTTTTCCCGGTCCTCAAACTCCCAATGCTTCACCTCTCTCCCTTATGAGAACTGATGACTTTCCTTGTTCATCGTCGAGAAAATAGAAATAATCAGAAGAAAATTTCCACAGATTCCACCAAAACTGTATCTACCTTTCTACCAGTATCTGCAACCATATTCTCTGTTTTCTCACTTACTACTTAAATTAATCATTTCTTTTATAAGGATCAGCACAAAGCTGGTTGCTATGAGGCAGAGGTTAAAGATGCCCCAACTAACTTTTCCAAGCTGCTGTACCACTCCATCATCTCTAACATTAACTACTCCCTCTCACCTCAGTACTTTCCTTCTCTCTTTGGGTTCCCTCATTTCTTGAAACCTCTCACAGAACTCACGGACCATATAAAGGAAATGGCTCACGAGGTTTTGGAAGCTGGCAAGTCCCAAATTTGTGGCTCAGGCGTAGACTTCTCTCTGGCCCTCAGTCTCTCCCCCAAGGCATTCAGCTTTCTTGCTCCATGAGCCAGGAAGCTGACCGCACCATCTCCTGTGGGTCTCCACTGCAGGTTTCTCCTTCTTCAGTGGTGATGAGCTCTCCTCTTTGCTCCAGAATTGGCTCTCCTTTAAGGCAAAACTGACCAATCCCCTTGGTAGGCCACAATTACCCTATCACACAATCACCTGGGTGGGACTTACAAGTCCATGGCTATAAAGACCACACACAAAGGTAAGTAATCCACCACACTACTACTGATGAAAAATCCATATTACTATCTAATGCCTATCCCTCTTCTTTTGTATCACATCCCATGACCTCTCCACTACTCAAGAGTCTCCTTCCAACAGCTGTCTTATGCATCATTATTTTTTCCCCTTTCCTGGATCATTCCATCGGCATACGAGTATGCTATTTTTTCTCCCATCTTGAAAAACAAAATTTTAGTCTCCATCTCCCCCACTAAATAATACTCCATTCATTTGCTTCCCTTTGCTATAAGACTGTTCAGAGTCAATTATACACTGCTGTTCTCAATGCTTTTTCCATTCTTTCTTAAACCCACTGTGGTTTGACTTTCACTTCCTGCCACTCCAGAGTAATTTAACAGAGTGGTTCTCAACTGGGGGCGATTTTGCCCACCAGATGACATTTAGCAATGTCTAGAGAAATTTTTGGTTGTCTCAACTTGAAGATGGGGTGGTTTCTACTGGCATCTAGTAAGGAGAAGCCAGGGATGCTGCTAACCAGCGTACAATGCACAGGATACCTCTGCCTCCCCTGTGCAATGAAGAATTATCTACCACAAAATGTTAGTAGTGCCAAAGTTAAGAAACTCTGGCCAGCATCATATGACAAATGTGTAATAGACTTTCTTCACTTGGAATTCAGGAAACCACACTTTTCTGATTTTCCTCCTACCTCACTAGATGTTCCTTCTCAGTAACTGATGCTGGTTCCCTCTCTTCTCCCCAATCTCCTAATGTTGAAGTGCCCCAGGGCTTGGTATTGTACCTTTTTTCTTCCCTATATATACTGCCTAGAAGGTCTCCTCTATTCTTGTGGATTTAAATACTATCTAAGTTTTTCACTTCCAAAGTTATATTTCCATCAGTCATTTCTCCAGAGTTCTGTACTGGTATATGCAACTGCCTACTTCACACCTCCACTGGATATCTGATAGGTATAACAAAACTTCAAATCTCAAAAAAGTCAAAATGAAATTCCTTAGCTTCCTCTGCAAACCTGCTCCTATCACAGTCCTCTCTCTTAGAAAAAGTAAACTGCATTCTTCTCGTAACTTAGGCCACAAGCCATACATTCCTCTTTTTCTCTCATACCTGACAACCAACTTCTCATCTGGGTCTACATTCATAATATATCCAGAATCTGACCACTTCTTACTGTCTCTCCTTTTGCCTTCCTGGTCCAAGCCATCATCATCTCTCACCTGGATGACTACGATAGCCTCCTGGCTGGTCTCTCTATTTCTACTCTTCCTTTCCATCACAGTCTATTCTTGCACAGACTCTGGACTAATCTTTTTAAAAATTAAATAGTGTTGTTCCTCTGCTCAAAATCTTCTAATGGATCTCCATTTTGTTTAGAGTAAAAATCAAAGTCCTTATGATGGCCCACAAGATCCTATGTGAACTCTTCCCGTCTTGACCTCTCTGCTCCCATCTCTTAACTCACTCACTGTGGTCTCCTTGCTGTTCATCAAACACACCAGGTGTATACCTGATTTAGGGCCTTGGTGATACAATGCTGTCCCTTAGATGCTGCCACACTGTTGCTCCCTAACTCCCTCCAAGTTTTAATCAAATATCATCTTTTCAATGAAGCCTACCCAAATCCTCTTATTTACAACTGCGACCAATATCCACACTGCTTAAGCCTCTTACTGCACTCTACTTCTTTTTGTGAAATTATCACCTTCAAGGTGTCCCTGGGTGGTGCAAAGGGTTGAGCACCTGACTATTAACCCAAAGTTTGGTAGTTTGAAGCCACCCAGAGGTGCCTCAAAGGGAAGGCCTGATGATCTGCTTCTGAAAAACATAGGAAGCACAGTTCTACTCTGCAACACGTGAGGCTACCATGAATCAGAATCAGTTCAACTGGCAACTTTTTTTTTTAAACATACTATACAATTTGCTTTGGAAACCCTGGTGGCATAGTGGTTAAGTGGTACGGCTGCTAACCAAAAGGTCAGCAGTTTGAGTCCGCCGGGAGCTCCTTGGAAACTCTGTGGGGCAGTTAGTTCTACTCTGTCCTATAGGGTCGCTATGAGTTGAAATCGACTTGACAGCAATGGATTTGGTTTTTTGGTTTATACAATTTGCTTATTATTGATTGTCAATTGTTTTCCCCACTGAGAACAGGGATCTTTGTCTATTTTGTTCACTGACGTATCCCAAATACCTAGAAGAATGTCTGGCACATATTTTGTGTTCAATAAATATTTGCTGAATGAATGAATTTTTACTACAGTGTAAATCTGGTGCCAGTTCTGCCATTAGCTTTACAATAAATTAATTTTTGATGGCAGTGGGAAAATTTCTTTCTGAGGTTTTCATAGGAATTGTGGTGAGAATCTTAAAAAGTCTGCATGTATTTTAAATGAAAATTAGATTTCTCTTATGTATGATGATTCCAGGCATCAATATTGCTGTTTTGGGGTTTGGGTGCACCTTTGTTCCCCTTTGCCCACTCCCAGTTGCTTTAGAGTTTGCGAAACATCAAACTTTTATATTTCTTTTGCAGTTTTTCATAAAGAACTCACTACTTAAAGTCATTTGCACTCTGAATTAGTTTTGAAGCTACGCTTTATATCTATTCCTTTCCCACCCTCAGCCCCACCTCACCTTTTTTTTAGAGAGAGAAAATAAACTGTTTACTCCAAAAATTTCTTTGTAAAATGTTCTTTCTGTAATCAGAATATAGAAAAACCTTTGCTTGTTTTATAGTACATTAAGAATAAAAGAAAACCTCAGACATCATATTCCATGACTCTAGGTACTGAGTAACTCCCAAGGATTGTTTCACTTAAATCTTGTGAGATGGTAAATGAATCCATTCACTCTTCGGCATCCTATATTCATTTTTTATTAATACTTATTTTGGATCAAATACTAAAAATAATTCATTTATTTACTTCTCAAACTCCTATCATTCATTTTAAACCTGACTTATTTCCAGATACTTCTTGTAGGGCCAACTCACTTACCCACTTTTTGGCTCTTGTCTTATGAATATTTAAATAAAAACTCAATGCCACATAATGAATTTTCAACGAAGATACACAATCATTTCTTTGCAACAGCTAAGCCAACTAGGACTGGAAACCTTAGCATCTAGAAGCTAAATGACTGATTGAGGTCTTATATGGAGTCTATGATAGTGCCAAGAATAGAGCAGACTTCTAAATCAGAAGGCTTGGAATGGCAGCATAGGTCTTGTAGACCAATAGACAAAAAATATTTGCACTTTCTGGCATCCTGTGCTTTGAAACTTTAAGTATCTTTCTTGATTGATTATGTTCATTTTTGTTTTCCTTTCTTCATATGGGGAAATTATTTAAATTCAAATGCAATCTGATAATGTAGGCTTTTTAAAACCAAAAACTAAACCCAGTGCCGTCAAGTCGATTCCAACTCATAGCGACCCTATAGGACAGAGTAGAACTGCCCCATAGAATTTCCAAGGAGCGCCTGGTGGATTCGAACTGCCGACCCTTTGGTTGGCACCCATAGCACTTAACCGCTATGCCACCAGGGTTTCCAGCGTAGGCTTTAGATTATGATAATTCTGAATTTTAGTAACTTGTGATGCCATATAAATTTTCCATATATGGTCTGAAAGCAGTGCAAGGTTAGTGTTCTAAATTTCTCCTTAACTGTCTTGATATGAATGGAAGCCATATGAAAGCATTATGCATTGGCAGTGTTCTGTCTAAGACTATAACTCACCAGACCTGGGCCACTATCAGTTTATTGTAGTCACAATACATTAGTTAGCATTGTGTGATTCCCTTGGTCCACGCCTGCTGCTATTCCCTCTCTTTCCTTCAACCTGAACCCAAGTTACTTGGGTTTAGAATTGACAGTCTGAAACAAGCTTGTTCATATACATGTGCACTTTGCTGAAAGTAATTAAGAATGGAGCTCAGCTTTCAGTCTCTGAGGTATGTGGGTGGGAAAGGCAACAGCAAAATAGCAAAGGGAATTGGAGGATCACTGGGACTTGGTGACACATTGGATGTGGATGGTAGTCACTTGTAGAAAGCTAGACAGGCAGTTCCTACTGAGTCGTTGGGCTAACTATCAAGATGTATTGTGTTTACAAACGAATAGTAGAATAATGGCAGACTTGCAATTTATTTTTCCCACTGCAATATAAACAGGATAGAACTAATTTTAATTGCTCCATTATTGCCCTTTCTCTAGATATGTGATGGTCACTTTTCAGGTATTTTGTTAATATCCCACTTATAGCCTCATGATTAATTAGCTTTGATTAAGAGAATTTCTGAATACTTAGAACTGAACTGAAGTTCAGAAATTATTTTGTCCATTCCTCCCATTTCTATGGATGAGAAAACTGAGGCCCAGAAACTTGAAGAACCTGTCCGATTCATACATCAAGTTGGTGACAAAATAGAATCTAGAGGTCCTGACCCGCATCTACTATGTTTCCCTCCACATCATGTTGCCTAACCTATGAATTTTTAATCATTTTAAAACCTTCTTTTTTAGAAACTGTAAATGTGTTATTAGCTAGCCCTGCAAGTCTATTTGAGAAAAGGAAGTTGTGATATTCAGTCACTTGCCAAATCATTTTTAGATATATTTTATATGTTATAGAATTGGCTAAAATCATAACTGTGATTTGCTGACATTTTCCAAATGTGGGGCAACTTCTGCTTGTCCTAAACAGTAACCATAGAAAATGCTCTTTGTTGCTAAGATTTATCACATATAAACCAAAGAATTTTTAAACTGTTAGTAAAAATACTGGTGCTTGATTGTGAGGCATTTGTATGTGTTCTTCCTAAGCAGTCTACATAAAGATTTTCTATACACTGCTGAGGGAACATCCACAAGGCCTCTCACGGGTGAAATCAACTGACCTCACCAGCTTGAAGGCTCCATCAGGGGTCACACCAAAGTGGAAAGGGCTCTACATTGTTATACTACATTACCCAGATAACTGATTTGCTTGTCAACAATTAGAGCAACAGCCCTGACTTTCTGTAATGTACTCTCTGTGTTCTTTTTCCACATTGCAGTTAATACTTGCAAGAATCTGTGGTGATGATAAGATGATAAATGCCAATAAATCACATTTAATCGGCTTCCAATTTTTGGTTGCCATTGACTGCTTTGTCCCTCCCATCCCTCAAAGTTTCCCCGGACTGTGTTTGAAATAGTGCCTGTAGTTGCTTCTTTCTATGGTTTCTTGATTGATTGACAAGCTGTGTAGCAGCACATTGTTCTGCTCTACCATTTTCTCAGTGGGTGGTAGTACACAATAGTGATGGGGAACTGTAATGACACTGTATCAGAAGTCACTAAAATGTAAATATGACGTGAACTTCTCCATTACATGAACCTGGATCTCTTTATCCATTTACTTACATCACTTTTGTACGTGGCAGTGATAGAAAATGTTAACCCTCTGCTTTCCAAACCTACTTAAATAGGATTTGAACCTAAATGCTCTTTGGAAACACACACTCTAACATAGGTGTATTCTAGGACTTAAAGCACGGTCACTTTTTATATTAATGCAATCTCCTTTCTAAGCACTTCCCATCAGAGGGGATTTAAAGGGGATGGAAATTATTCAGTGTAGTTATGAATTGAAATCTCATAAGCTAGCTGCTCTTCAAACTGCTCAGAACACCTGGGCCACCAGAATTGCTGAAGTAGACAGTGGCATTTATACTAAGATTACAGCATCATTTTATTCTAAATGGTATTTTTGTCTTCAGAGTGCATGAGGGATGCCACTGCTTCTCAGCACTTAATTGGTTTTCTCCCTTGACTTTAATTAAACTCACCCTAAGCTTGCGGAACCCTAAAGCTGCTGCTTAAGGGTGAGAAGCCCCAGTGTTTTTAGCTTTGAGTACAGTATGATAAAGAATCAATTGTACTGTTTGATTAACTGAATATGTGACTATTTTACCTTTTTAGACAGCGACAATTGTTACATAATCAATAGCATTCTAAAAATTGCTCTATTGTGGATAAAACAGTGCCATTTTCATAAATCTCCAACAGTATTATAGAAAATCTTTAACTTGCCAAGCTGTAATGCATATGCTTACTGCCCAGCAATGCATCATTTATATTATGCCTGGTTATAAAGCCCCCTTATTTACTATTATTACATCATCCAGGTATCATTTACATCATTTAAAAAGGATCTCAGCTTTGGTATTTGCTTCATTTAGTGGTGTGACAAAGATCAAGGTCTTAAGCATTCCGGACATAAGCCATTTCCCATCTGCTTACTCAATCCTTTATTGGAAGGTCGTTTAAATTGACTGCGTCAGTTGCACCTGAGCTGTGAAAAGAGTCTTCTGTCTTTTCTGGGATGAGTCAGCACTCAGTTTTAATATTGCACCTGTATCGAGGGACTGGATGATAGAAACATGAATAGAAACACATATCCTTACACCACACATCAGAGTTACATAGTGCTGGAAGCCACCCTCACCAGCAAACATAAATACTGAGTCAGGAAAAGAGAACAGAATAGAAATCTATCTAAAGCACTCCCACACTGCCTACATATAAATGATTGAAAAGTTAGAATGGCATTTCAGGAATGCAAATACCCTAGCTGTATTTTTTTTTTTTTTTGTGGTAATAGGTGCTACCATTTACTTTGGACTCAATAAGTGCTAGGCACTCTGCTAAACACTTTACTTGTATTAACTAATTTAATCTTTACATCAACCCTATCAAGCAAAGAATATATTATACCCACCTTTTAGACACAGACATTGAGGCACAAAGAGATAAAGTTATATGCCCAAGAACACAGAGGTAAGAAGTGGAGGATCCAGAAGAAAATCCCTGACAGTCTGATGCCAAAGCCCCTGTCATTCATTATAGTGCCACAGAGAGTTAGCAGCTAAACAAATCTCCGTATACTGACTTGCAGAGGAGGGTGAAAGATTGCTCTTAGGCTCAATGACCCTGAAGAATAAAAGCTATTCTAGGAACATGATTAGTAATGTTTTAATAGTCCAATTAGAATTCAAGTAAATGTCCTGAGAAGCCTTATAGGCTGAAGACTGTGTTAATATTCTTGTTATATGCTGCTCTCCCAAGAACATGACTGGGAAGAAGCACCACTGCATCAAAACTGAACATTGGGTTCATCTTGTTAAAAATTCATTTTGACAATGTATTCATTCAGCAAATATTTATTTGGCTACTCACTATGTGCCAAGCACTGAGCTAAGCAGTGCATTCATTTCATCTGAAGGGAAAACAACATCTTGTACTAGAAGTTAGTACACCAAGGTGAAACACTGAACACAGCATGGGACACAAAGCATTAAGCTCTGTCAAGGTTATTAAGGGGTATAAATTATGGCTGCCTTCAAGAAGCTCTTATTCTAGGTGAAGAGACAAGACACGCCCATTAAAAGCTAACCAGTTTAAGGTGGTGAACATGTCAAGTACTATGTAAGCAAAAAATAATGTGGGCTGGGGAAGGGGTCTTAAGTATTAATTTACATGTGAAAACCTTGGGATCTTATGAAAATGTAGATTCTGATTCGGTAGCCTGGAGTGGAGCCCAGTATTTAGAATTTCTAACAAGCTCCCTGGTTACGTTGACTCGTTGATCCACAGGCCACACAGTAAAAGGCTAAGAGGATTAGGAAAATCTTTATAAAGAAGTTGAGGCTTGAACTGGAACTTCAAAGGTAGGTGTTTGTTGTTGTTAGGTGCCGCCGAGTCAGTTCCGACTCATAGCGACCCTAGGCATAACAGAACAAAACACTGCCCAGTCCTGAGCCATCCTTAAAATCGTTGTTATGCTTGAGCTCATTGTTGCACCCACCGTGTCAATCCACCTCATTGAGGGTCTTCCTCTTTTCTGCTGACCCTGTACTCTGCCAAGCACGACGTCCTTCTCCAGGGACTGATCCCTCCTGACAACATGGCCAAATTATGTATGACCCAGTCTCACCAACCTTGCTTCTAAGGAGCATTCTGGTTGTACTTCTATGACAGATTTGTTCGTTCTTTTGGCAGTCCATGGTATATTCAATATTCTTCGCCAACACCACAATTCAAAGGCGTCAATTCTTATCTGGTCTTCCTTATCCATTGTCCAGCTTTCACATGCATATGATGTGATCGAAAATACCATGGCTTGGGTCAGGCGCATCTTAGTCTTCAAGGTGACATCTTTGCTCTTCAACACTTTAAAGAAATCCTTTGCAGCAGATTTACCCAATGCAAGGCGTCTTTTGATTTCTTGACTGCTGCTTCCATGGCTGTTGATTATGGATCCAAGTAAAATGAAATCCTTGACAACTTCAATCTTTTCTCCATTTATCATGATGTTGCTCATTGGTCCAGTTGTGAGGATTTTTGTTTTCTTTATGTTGAGGTGCAATCCATACTGAAGGCTGCCTTTGATCTTCATTAGTAAATGCTTCAAACCTTCTTCACTTTCAGCAACTAAGGTTTTGTCATCTGCATAATGTAGGTTGTTAATGAGTCTTCCTCCAATCCCGATGCTCCATTCTTCTTCATATAGTCCAGCTTCTTGTATTATTTTCTCAGCATACAGACTGAATAGGTATGATGAAAGAATACAACCCTGACGCACACCTTTCCTGACTTGAAACCAATCAGTATCCCCTTGTTCTGTCCGAACAACTTCCTCTTGATCTATGCAAAGGTTCCTCATTAGCACAATTAAGCTTTCTAGATTTCCCACTCTTCGCAACGTTATCCATAATTTGTTATGATCCACACAGTCGAATGCCTTTGCATAGTGAATAAAACACAGGTAAACATCCTCCTGGTATTCTCTGTTTTCAGCCAGGATCCATCCGACATCAGCAATGATATCCCTGGTTCCACATCCTCTTCTGAAACCGGCCTGAACTTCTGGCAGTTCCCTGGTGATATACTGCTGCAGCCGTTTTTGAGTGATCTGCAGCAAAATTTTGCTTGCATGTGATATTAATGACATCATTCTATACTTTCCACATTTGGTTGGATCACCTTTCTTGGGAATAGGCATAAATATGGATCTCTTCCAGTCAGTTGGCCAGGAAGCTGTCTTCCATATTCCTTGGCATAGACGAGTGAGCACCTCCAGTGCTGCATCTGTTTGTTAAAACATCTCAATTGCTATTCCATCAATTCCTGGAGCCTTGTTTTTCACCAGTGCCTTCAGAGCAGCTTGGACTTCTTCCTTCAGTACCATCGGTTTCTGATCATATGCCACCTCTTGAAATGGTTGAACATTGACTAATTCTTTTTGGTACAATGACTCTGTGTATTCCTTCCATCTTCTTTTGATGCTTCCTGCATCATTTAATATTTTCCCCATAGAATCCTTCACCATTTCAACTTGAGGCTTGAATTTTTTCTTCAGTTCTTTCCGCTTGAGAAATGCCAAGCGTGTTCTTCCCTTTTGGTTTTCCATCTCCAGCTCTTTGCACATGTCATCAATTGCTCCTATGCAAGTTCAAGCTGAAACTGAAGAAAATCAGAGCAAGTTCACGAGAGCCAAAATATGACCTTGAGTACATTCCCCCCGAATTTAGAGACCATCTGAATAATAGATTTGATGCATTGAACACTAGTGACCGAAGACCAGACAAGTTGTGGAATGACATCAAGGACATCATACATGAAGAAAGCAAGAGGTGGTTGAAAAGACAGGAAAGAAAGAAAAGACCAAGATGGATGTCAGAGGAGACTCTGAAACTTGCTCTCGAATGTCGAGCATCTAAAGCAAAAGGAAGAATTGATGAAGTAAAAGAAGTGAACAGAAGATTTCAAAGGGTGTCTCGAGAAGACAAAGTAATGTATTATAATGACATGTGCAAAGAGCTGGAGATGGAAAACCAAAAGTGAAGAACTCACTTGGAGTTTCTCAACCTGAAAGAACTGAAAAAAAAAATTCAAGCCTCGAGTTGCAATAGTGAAGGATTCTATGGGGAATTGAAAGGTAGGTAGGATATGCATAAACTAAGAAATAGAGAGAGAACAGTTGGCAGTATTGCAGGAGGAGTGTCAGACTGGATTAGAGCATTTCATGTTGCCAAATCTAGGAGACTATAGTGGAAAAGTAGGATAGAACTAGATCATTGGATGTGGGGGGTGCATTCCAGACCCAGGAATTTGAGCATAGAGAAATTTGGAATATTAAATGTATTGTTTTGGATTATATATATATGTGTATATATACATATAAAACCAAAACCAAACCCGCAGCTGTCTAGTCGATTCCAACTCATAGTGACCCTGTAGGACAGAGTAGAACTAATTGTCCTACAGGGTTTCCAAGGAGTGGCTGGTGGATTTGAACTGCCAATATTTTAGTTACCAGCTGTACCTCTTAACCGCTATGTCACCAGGGGTGTGTATATATATATATATATACATATATATATGTATATATATGTGTATATATATATGTATGTATGTAATTAATTATAAAGGTTTTAATTAATTTTAATATCTGGGCCTCAATTTATTTCTTTGAGAAATGGTTTGAATGTATTTGCCATCCTAAAAGTTTGAGTTTTTACTTTATAGAAATGTACACAACACAAAACATCTAGGTAGTAATTTTTTTAATTAGTCAAATTGATTCATCATTATATTGTTTAAACCACCATGTTCATTGTAAATGTACAGTTAGTTGTCTATTGAAGATGATCTGAGGAATTAATCTATTTACAATATGTATTAGTTTCCTAGGGCTGCTATAGCAAAATACCGCAAACTCGCTGCCTTAAAACAACAGAAATTTATTCTATCAAGTTCTGGAGGCCAGAGTTCTGAAATCAACGTGGCAGCAGGGTTGATTCCTTCTGGAGACCAAGGAAAAGCCTGCTCCATGCCCCTTTCTTCAGATCTAGCAGCTGACAGCAATCCTTGGTGTCCCTTGGCTTGTAGACAAATCACCCCAATATCTGCCTCCATTTTCTCATGTCTTCTTTCTTCTGGGAAACCCTGGTGGCATAGTGGTTAAGCTCTCTGGCTGCTAACCAAGAGGTTGGCAGTTTGAATCTGACAGACACTCCTTGGAAACTCTATGGGTCAGTTCTACTCTGACCTATGAGTCGAAATTGACTCGACAGCAGTGGGTTTTGGGTCTTCCTTCTGGTTCTATGTCTCTGTGTCCACATTTCTCCCTTCTCATAAGGACACCAGTCATACTGAACTCCAGGTCCACCCAAATCTCGTATGACCTCATCTTCTCTTGATTACATCTGTAAAGACCCTATTTCCAAACAAGGTCACAATCATAGGTTAGGATTTCAACATATCTTTTTGGGGAACACAATTCGACTCAAAAGATAATGCTTCATTGATGTATTTCCTAAACTTCCTAAAACCAATATTTTGTTTGTTTTTAATTACTGTAACCTTCTACATCTAAATGAGACCTTACCTAATTTGGCTGGAATAGTTCACTGAGAAGGAATTACACTAAGGAAGTTTAAAAAATGAGGAAGACTTAAGCAAAGATTATATGAATGAATGAATGTGTCATCATGCCTTAGAGGCTAGCCTGTATCTTCTTCAGAATGTTGGTGGTGATTAGAATTCAATAAAAGTCACATTATGCTTTGCTTTTATTTCTTCTAAGAATAAAATAAATGAGTTAGTGCCTATATGATGACAAAATGTACCTTTAATTCACTGATGAGTCTTACCGATATTTTTTTTAATTTACTTCTCACTTGTCATCCATGATGTTGGCCTTGAAGACATAGCTTTACAGTATTTTTGAAACTCAGAATATTGTGCTGTTCCTCCATCAAAAAACAGTAAAAGTTCTACAGATAGTATTCATTACTTGACTCTGTGATCTAGAGATAAGCAACGCTGTAGAGTATTGAATTTTTTTTCTTTTATACAATGAGTAAATAACCATTTCTCACATGTAGAGAAGATCGAGGATCTCAATACATTCTCTTCATCAGAAAAGTGCAGATTTTGTCAGAAGTCAATATCAAATACAAACTCCTGTGGCTGTCCTTGGATTCAGAAGTCAGATCACACCAGCTCTTAAACGAACAAGAAGTAACCCCTTCAGACATTGGAAACAATAGGCAAAGGCAGAAACAAAACAGAATTTTTCAACGTTGTAAATATGGAAAACCCTATTTTTATAATAACTATAGCAACCTTAGCAAAGAAATGCTCATTTTACAACTGTATATATATGTATATATACACAGAAACCCTGGTGGCATAGTGGTTAAGTGCTACGGATGCTAACCAAAAGGTCAGCAGTTTGAATCCGCCAGGTGCTCCTTGGAAACTCTATGGGGCAGCTCTACCCTGTCCTATAGGGTCGCTACGAGTCAGAATTGACTCGATGGCAACGGGTTTATATATATACACACACACACATATATATACATATAAACATTGTATCTCAGAAAGTTACTCCAAATTATCAGGCTTATTGTACTAAGCAGTCCACAACCAAAGAGATAAAACTCTATGAGATCAAACTTCATTAAAAATGCAAATTACAATTTAAACATCAAAACAATAGAATCCTTTTGGTCCATTTACAACACTGCAGATTGTTATTCAGACTTAAATGTCAGCCTTGGCTGTTTTGTTCACAAGTCTCAAATGGAAAAGACTCTCTGGGAAACTTCAAATTAGTCATTACTATAGCTTGAAATGAATTAATTGTTCTATGGATCTTAATAGAGCTAGCAGGTCTGTCTTAATTTCTGTGGTCCTTGAAAAAAAATTTGTCTGCATCTAAAATATTAGGATCTTTAAAAAATATTAACTTGACTTTATTTTCTGCATATAGCCAACCACAGAATTCTCATGAAAATTGTAATCAGTTTCTAGTGTTTCTGGAACAAATTTGAATATTTTGTTCAGGTTCAGGTTGTAAGCAATAGCTTTTCTTTCCATTAAAGCTATTTTAATGAGTACTATTAGAATAGTGTGTGTGACACAAGGTGAGGCTTATAATATTCTGGATTTAGAGATTGGAAAAATGTTGGCCATCTCGTTGACCACCTAGATCAAGAATATAAGTTGTATACCCTGTTCAAAAGGTAAACCAGAGTTCAACCTTCTGTTTGAATATACATCCAAACCCATTGCCTTCGAGTCAATTCTGATTCATAGTGACTCTACAGGACAGAGTAGAACTGCCCCACAGGTTTCCAATGAGCAGCTGATGGATTTGAACGTGAGCTTCTAATTACCACTAGCAGTCAAAATATTTATGAAACAAAAGTTTTTAAAGCATTCCATATCTCAGGCAACAAAAAAAGAGTAATCCCTCACAGAGGGAAACAGGTAAATTTAGTCTTAGGATTGCCCAAGCTTTTGGCTTGGGAGAGTTTCCAGGCCATTATACAGGGAGGAAGAACCCTGACAAGAGCCCATCAAAATACCTAGAGTTGAGGTTACTGTTGTTGTTAGGTGCCTTTGGTGTGGGTTCTGACTCATAAGCAGCCGTAGGTATAACACAACAAAACACCGCCCAGTCCTGTGCCATTCTCACAATCGTTGCTAAGCTTGAGCCATTGTTGTAGCCACTGTGTCAATAAATCTTGTTGAAGGCCTTTCTCTTTTTTGGTGACACTCTACCAAGTACGGTGTCCTTCTCCAATGTCTGGTCCCTCCTGATAACATGTCCAAAGTACATAAGACAAGTCTCACTATCCGCACTTCTAAGGAGCATGCTTGCTGTACTTCTTTCAAGAAAGATTTGTTCATTCTTTTGGCAGCCCAAGGTATATTCAATGTTCTTCTCCAACACCATAATTCAAAGACATCAATTCTTCTTTGGTCTTCTTTATTCATTGTCCAGCTTTCACATGCATATGAGGTGATTGAAAACACCATGGCTTGGGTCAGGTGCACCTTAGTCTACAAGTGACATCTTTGCTTCTGAACACTTTAAAGAGATTTTTTAAGCAGGTTTGCCCAACGTAATACGTTGTCTGATTTCCTGACTACTGCTTCCATGGG
Source organism: Loxodonta africana (assembly GCF_030014295.1). NCBI lineage: Eukaryota > Metazoa > Chordata > Mammalia > Proboscidea > Elephantidae > Loxodonta > Loxodonta africana. The sequence continues at coordinate 117,943,102 of NC_087369.1, read as the reverse complement.
CATTGGTTATGGATCCAAGTAAAATGAAATCCTTGACAACTTCAATCATTTTTCTGCTTACAAAGATGTTGCTTATTGGTTCAGTTGTGAGGATTTTTGCTTTATGTTGAGGCATAATCCACACTGAGGTCTGGAATCTTCGATCTTCATCAATAAATGCTTCAAGTCCTCTTCACTTTTAGCAAGCAAGGCTGTGTCATCTGCATATCACACGTTGTTAATGAGTCTTTTTCCAACCGTGATGCTACATTCTTCACATAGTCCAGCTTCTCCAATTATTTGCTCAGCATACAGATTGAATAGGTATGGTGAAAGAATACAACCTTGACACATACCTTTTCTGACTTTAAACTATGCAGTACTTTCTTGTTCAAATGACTGCCTCTTGATCTATGTACAGGTTCCATGTGAGCACAATTAAGTGTTCTGGAATTCTCATTTTTTGCAATGTTATCTTTAATTTGTTATAATCCACACAGTCGAATGCCTTTACATAATCAATAAAACGCAGGTAAACATCTTCCTGGTACTCTCTGCTTTCAACCAGGATACATTTGTCATCAGCAATGAGATCTCTTTTTCCATGTCCTCTTCTGAATCCAGCTTAAATTTCTGGCAGTTCCCTGTCAATGTACTCCTGCAAAAATTTTTGAAATATCTTCAGCAAAATTTTACCTGCCTGTGATATTACTGATATTATTCGATAATTTCCACATCCTATCACCTTTCTCTGGAATGGGTACAAATATGAATCTCTTCCAGTCAGTTGGCCAGGTGGCTAGCTCTCTTCCAAATATCTCGGCATAGATGACTGAGCACCTCCAGCTCTGCATCCATTTGTTGCAACATCTCACCCGATATTCTGTCAATCCCTGGAGTCTTGTTTTTCACCATTGCCTTCAGTGCAGCTTGGACTTCTTCCTTCACTACCATTGGTTCTTGATCATATGCTACTTTCTGAAATAGTGGAATGTTGATCAATTCTTTTTGGTACAGTGACTCTGTGTATTCCTTCCATCTTTTTGGATGCTTCATGCATTGTTCAATATTTTGTCCATAGAATCCTTCAATATTGAAACTTTAGGCTTGATTTTTTTTTCGTTTTTTTCAACATGAGAAATGCTGGGCATGTTCTTCCATTTTGGTTTTCTATCTCCAAGACTTTGCATGTTTCATTATCGTTCCTCGTCTTTTCGAGCTGCCCTTTGAAATCTTCTGTTCAGCTCTTCTATTTCATCATTTCTTCATTTCACTTTAACTACTCTATGTTCAAGAGCAAGTTTCAGGCAAGTCTTCTGACATCAGTTTTGGCCTTTTCTTTCTTTTTAATGACCTTTTCCTTTCTTCATGTATGATGTCCTTGATGTCATCCCACAATTTCTCTGGTCTTTGGTCATTAGTGTTCAATGTATCAAATCTATTCTTGAAATGGTCTTAAATTCAGGTGGGATATAGTCAATGTTGTACTTTAGCTCTCACAGACTTTTTAAAATTTTATTCAGCTTCAACTTGTACTTGCATAGGAGTAATTGATGGTCTGTTCCACAGTCGGCCTCTGGCCTTGCTCTGACTGACGATATTGAGTTTCTCCATCCTATCTTTCCACAGATGTAGTTGGTTTGATTAACTTGTGCAGTCACTGTTTATGCTGTTGAAAAAAGGTATTTCCAATGAATAGGTCATTGGTCTTGCAAAATTCTATCATACTATCTCTGGCATCATTTCTTTCACCAAGACTATATTTTCCAACTACTGATCTGTCTTGTTTGTTTCCAACTTTTGCATCCTAATCACCAGTAATTATTAATGCATCTTGTTTGCATGTTTGATCAATTCCAGACTGTTGAAGTTGGTTCAATTTCTTCACCTTTGGCATTAGTGGTTGGTGGGTAAATTTGAATAAAAGTTATATTAACAGGTCTTCCTTGTAGGCATATGTATATTATCCTATCATTTACCGTGTTGTACTTCAGCATAGATCTCAAAATGTTCTTTTTGACAATAAATATGGCACTGTTCCTCTTCAATTTGTCATTGCCAGCATAGTCAACCATATAACTGTCTGATTCAAGATGACCAATATCACTCCATTTCAATTCACTAATGCCTGGGATTTTGATCTTTATATGTTTCTTTTCATTTTTTACAACTTCCACTTTTCCTAGATTCATAATTTATACATTCTATGTTGCAATTATTAATGCATGTTTGCAGCGGTTTCTTCTCATTTTGAGTCATGCCACATCAGCAGATGAAGGTCCCGAAAGCTTTACTCCATGCACATCATTAAGGTCGACTCTACTTTGAGGAGGGAGCTCTTCCCAAGTCATCTTTTGAGTGTCTTCCAACCTGGGGAGCTCATCTTCCAGCACAATATCAGACAATGTTCCGCTGCTATTCATAAGGTTTTCACTGGTTAATGCTTTTCAGAAGTAGACTGCCAGGTCCTTCTTCCTAGTTTGTCTTAGTCTGGAAACTCCACTGAAACCTCTCCACCATGAGTGATTCTGCTGGTATGTGAAATGTCAGTGGCATAGCTTCCGGCATCACAGCAACACAGAAGCCACCACAGAACAACAGACTGACAGGCTAGTGGTGGTTGAGTTAAAGAGATGGAGCAAAAGAGAGCAGGGCAGCTAGAGTTTGCTGGATACATTACTGGAGAAGAGATAGCATCACAGTGAAAGAACACTAGAGATTCACAAGAGGTCCTCTGGATTGTTCAGCAAAATACTGATCAGTGTATGTGTGTGAGGAAATTAACAAAGACCAGAAAAAGAGTTGCATGAAAAGATTAGACAGAATTGTATCCAGTTCTCTCGTGGGGCCAGGAATAGCTCTAGTTCCCACCAGCCAGACTGCCACATTTAGAGTGTATTCGGAATGGTGTGGCCTCAAAAGTGGGAGTAATTTGCCTTAGATTAAAATGGCTATGTTCCTGCTCAATAAAACTTTAAAAAAGACCCCAAAGGATCATATTGTTTCCAGTTAATTTTAATGCATCCCAGAACATAGCTCAAAAATATTTATAGGAACACAAAAATATCCAGCACCAAAGAAGACAAAATTCACAAAGTCTGGCACCCAATCAAAACTCACCAGGCATGGAAAAAAGCATGAATACATGAACCATAATGAGGAGAAAAAACAACCAATTGGAACTGACCCAAAATTGACACTGTGTTAGTATTAGTAGACAAAGACATTAAAACAATTATTAGGTATATATTCCAAATATTCAAAAAGGTATGTAGAGATATGAAATAAACAAAAAATCAAATCAAACTTTATCTATAGATAAAATTACATTGTCAGGTACAAAAATGTACTAAATGAGATTAACAGTAGATCAGGCATTAAACAAGAAAAGATTAGTTAACTTGAAAGCATAGCAATGGAAACCATCCAAAATGAAATGGGAGGGGAGGACTAAAAAAATAAACAAGGCATCACTGAATTCTAGGACAATTTCAAGTGACCTAATATACATGTTGTCGGGGGCGGGGGGTAGAAAAAATGTTTGAAGAATTAGTGGTCAAAAGTTTTTCAAATTTGATGAAGACTATAATCCAAAACATCTAATAAATGCAATAAATCACACACACACACTCACATGCAGAAAATTACACCAAGGCTTATCATAATCAAGTTGCTCAAAATCAATGATAAAGAGAAAATCTTAAAAGTACGCAAAGAAGAAAGACATGTTAAGTACAGAGAATCAAAGATGAAATCACAGTAGATTTATCATCAGAAACTACCAAGTGAGCAGGAAGTGGAGCAGCATCTTTGAAGTATTGGAAGAAAAAAAGTCAACTAAAAAAGAAGTTCTCAAACATACTAAAGTTGAAAATGATAAAAAAAAAAAATCATTTTCCTTCTACTTAAAAGATTTCCATTAACTGTTTTTGTAGTGCAGATTTCTTGGTGGTGAATTCTTTCAACTTTAGTATGTTTGAGAACTTCTTTTTTTTTTTTTTTTTTGCCTTCGTTCTTAAATTTTTTGATTATGATACCAGATGGTAATATGTATCTACACAGTAAAATAAAGAATACCAAAAATGGTAACTACATAGGCAGCTATGTAGTAAATCAATTGTTTAAACAAAAATATTAATAAGGTATTTTTGACTTTGTAATATATGTAAAAGTAAAATGTATGACAACAATGGCATAAAGCCTAGGAGGAGAAAAACAGAAGCAAATTATTATAAATTCCTTAAACTACACATGAAGTGGCATAAAATGACTTGAAGATAGTCTGTGATAAGTTAAAAAGTGTACATTATAAATCCAGAAGCAACCACTAAAATAACAAAACAAAGAGTTATAACTAATAGATCACGTAGGAGATAAAATGGATTCATAATAATCAATTAACCCAAAAAAAGGCAGAGAAAGAAGGAAAGTGGGACAAAGAATAAATAGAAAAAAAATAACATAATGCTAGCTTTAAATAACATAAAGTGAAAATCGTCTATACATCCCAATTTAAAGGCAGATATTGTCAGATTGGATCAAAAATGATGACCCAACTATATGCTCTTTATAAGGAACACACTTGAAATATAATAGATTAAAACACAAACAGATTAAAAGCAAAAGAATAGAGAAATATATGCCATGCTCACACAAATGTAAAAGGATCGAATAGATAAATTAATATCAGACAAAATAGATGTCAGAGCAAAAAAATATTACTAGGAATAAAGAAGATTATTTCTTAATGACAAAGTGGTCAATTCACCAGAAGGCTATAACAACCCTAAATGTTTATGTACCTATTAACAGAGCTTCAAAATGCATGAAGCAAAAACTGATAGAATTACAAGAAGTAGACAAACCCACAATTATAGTAAAAGATTTCAATACCATGCTCTCAAAAATTGATAGAACAAATATACAGAAAATCAGTAATGATACAAAAGACTTGAAAAACAGCACTTTCAATCAACTTGAACTATTTGACATTTGTAAAGCACCATATCCAATAATAGCAGAATGCACGTTCTTTTTAAGCTCACATGCAATGGTCTCCAAGATAGATTATACTCTGACCAAAAAACAAGTCTCAATAAATGGAATAAAATTGGAAATGAATAGCAGAAAGATCTTTGGTCAAACGCCCAAGTATTTGCAAACTAAATAACATACTTCTAAATAATTCATGAGTCAAAAGAGAAATTAGAAAGTGGAACTGAATGAGAACAAAAACAATATACCAGAATTTGTAAAATACGGCTAAAGCAATTAAAGAGAAATTGACCTCACTAAAATTCCAATATTAGAAAAGTAGAAAGGTCTCAAATCAATGACCCCAGCTGCCACCTTAAGAAAGTAGAAAAAGAGCAAATGAAACCTAAAGTAAGGACGTAAAAGGAAACAATAAAGATCGGAATGAAAATCCATGAACTAGAAAACAGATAAACAGTACAGAAAGCGAATGAATTCAAAAGTTGGTTCTTTGATGAACCTCTAGCCAGGCTGATCAGGAAAAAAGAGAGAAGACCAAAATTACCAATTTTAAGAATGAGAGAGGTGGTATCAGTAAAGATTCCACCTCTCTCATTCTTAAAATTGGTAATTATTCTTTTACTATTATTAAAAGAATAATAAGGGGATATCATGAACAATTTTAAGACAATAAATTCAACAACTAGATGAAATTGACATCTAGTAAACCGCCAAAGCTCACTCAAAAAGAAGTTAATAAATCTGAATAGTTCTGTATCTACTAAAGAAATTGAATTTGTAGTTAAAAACCTTCCAAAAAGAAAACACGAGGCCCACATTGATTTACTGGCGAATTCCTCTACACATTTAAGTAATAAATAACACCAATTTTATAGAAACTTTTTGATTAATAATGCTCCATTTTAATGGTATAAATCAATTTACTTCCACTATCATCTTTGGCACAGAGTCCTGGTGGCATAGTGGTTAAGAGCTCGGCTACTAACCAAAAGGTCAGCAGTTCAAATCTACCAGCTGCTCCTTGGAAACCCTACGGGGTAGTTCCACTTTGCCCTACAGGGTCACTAAGAGTCAGAACTGACTCAACGGCACCCAACAACAACAACATCATCTTTGGCATAGTGGATAAGAGCTATCTATGGCTGCTAACCAAAACAAATGTTGGCATTTTGAATCCACCAGCTACTCCTTGGAAACCCTATGGGGCAGTTCTACTCCATCCTACAGGGTTGCTGAGTCAGAATTAAGTTGATGGCAACGGGTAACTTTATCATCTTTCTACCTCATAAGATGCCTGTGAGGCAGGGAAAGCACTGTTATTATCACTTTGCACATAAACAATGTAAAACATTAAGAGGTTAAGTCACTTGCCTAGTCACGGGGCATGTAAATGGCCAAATCCTTGCCTGAACCCAGATCTATGTCTTCAAATTAATTCTTCTTTCTGCTATAACCCACCACCGTGTCCTTTTCTGAGTACTAACAAAACATGTGTCCTCTCTCTTATTATTCCAAGGCCCTAAACTCACCTTTTATAAAACAAGATCATGACTATATTCACACTAAGGTTCTTCTTTTTTAGTTTTATTGTGCATATATAAAAACCAAACATTTGCCATTTTAGCTATTTTAAGTGTACAATTCAGTGACATTAATTGCATTCACCATATTGTGCAATCTTCACCATTATCCACTTCCAAAAGTTTTTCCATCACCTCAAACAGAAACTCAGTACCCCTTAAGCAATAACTCCTCTGCTCTCTCCCCACAGCTCCTGATAATCACTAACGAACTTTGGTCTCTTTCGAAACATTTGCCTATTCTAGATGTCTTACATAAGTGACCTCATATGATATTTGTCCTTTTGTTTCAGACTTATTTCACTCATCATGTTTTAAGCTTCGTCCATGTCACAGCACATATCAGAACTTCATTCCATTGTTTATATATACCACATTTTATATATCCATTCATCTGTTGCTAGACGTTTGAGTTGTTTCCACCTTTTGGCTATTGTGAATAATACTGCAATGAACTTTGAGGTACAAGGATCTTTTTGAGTTCCTGCACTCAAGTCTTTTGGGTATATACCTAGGAATGGAATTTCTGGCTCATATGGTGTCTTAGTCAGGATTCTCTAGAGAAATAAAATCAGTGAGATAGGTAGATAGATGACAGATAAATAGATACACAGATAGAGAGGTAGATAGAGAGGTAGACAGAGAGGCAGATAGAGAGGTAGATGATAGATAGATGATAGCTAGATAGCTAGATAGCTGATAGATAGATAGATAGATAGATAGATAGATAGATAGATAGATAGATAGATAGATGATAGATAGATAGATAGATAGATAGATAGATAGATAGATAGATAGATAGATAGATAGATAGATAGATAGATAGATGGAGATTTATTTTAAGGAAGTGGCTCACATGATTGTGAGGGCTGGCAAGTCTAAAATCTGTAGATCAGTTGACAGGCTAGAGATTCCTGCAGACTTATGTCCCAGTTGGAGCTCTGGTAGCGAAGTGGTTAAGAGCACGACTGCTAGCCAAAAGGTTGGCAGTTCAAATCCACCAGCTGCTCCTTGGAAACCCTAGGGGGTAGTTTTACTTTGTCCTATAGGGTTGCTATGAGTCAGAATCAACTCGACAGAAATGGGTAATGGGTATAGGGTTGCTATGAGTCAGAATAGACTTGAAGGCAATGGGTCTTTTTTTTTTTTTTTTTTTTGGCCCTGAGTTCCAAAGTCAGGTGATGGGAAGAATGAAGAGTGAGGGAGTTCTGTCAAAATGTCTGTTTATAGTCTGGAGGAAGAACATGCCCTAACTGATTGAAGCCCACCCACGTTATGGAAGTTAACCTGATTTAATCACATGTAACTACTCCATAACAGGAACTAAAGCAGTGTTTGACCACACAACAGGGCATCATAGCCTAGCCAAGTTGACACATAAATTACCCATCATATATAGTAATTCTGTTTAACTTTCTGAAAAACCTCCAATCTGTTTCCCACAGTGGCTGCCCCATTTTACAACCCTACCATTAATAGACGATGGTTTCACTTTCTCCGCATCCTTGCCAACACTTGCTATTTTCTGAAAATAGCCATTCTATACACTAAGCTTTTAACACAATGTCATTAGCAGTCATTATCTCTATTCCAAAGGTATTTTTTTAATAACAGTATACTGTATTTTTACGCAAATAATGCACACCTTCTACATTTGCTCGACAACTGCACCCTCCCCCCAAGAGATATTTTTGTAAGTGTGCTATGCTAATTTTTTACAGCAATATGTGGAACGAAATTGGCATAGCAGTACTTATGAAAATACTTCATGGGGGGAGGGCAAGTTTGGCAAACAAACATAGAAGGCAATGTTGTTTGGGTAAAATTACGGTATATGTACTATCTCATTTAATCTTAATAGACCACACTATGAAAAAAAAATTTTTTTTTTTTTTATGAGGTGCTTCTTTAATCTCCCTTTCACAGATTCCAAAACTGAGGCATAGAGAAGTCAAGCATCTTGCCTAAATACACACAGCTAATAGCTGCAGTAGTTGGGCACTGAATCTAAGTATCTTTCCAAAAACTGTAATCTTAACCAAAACGCTCCTATGTTGCCTCCCAGGAATTGGACAAATACAATAATTACACTCAAATGACTATGGGAAAATAATCTGAGATAGACAGTTTGGAGTATTTAGCTTTATAAAAAAGAGGTGAAGCTATAGCATTAACATTAATGATTAGTAAGCATACACTTAAATTAATAAGGAATCTCCTAACCTATAGTGGACTCATCTGTAAAGAAAAGATCCCATTTATAATAGGAAAAAAAGCACAAATTTTTTAAATATCTGATACATGAATTCAGATCTATTTTGTTTTTAATCAATACAGCAGCCATTGAGATGTGCTACTTAGATGTTCTTCAAGAAACCCCGCTGTGAAGTTTCTAGTTGATTGACAGCCTCCAGCAATGACGCCTTGTGAGCAGCAAGCCCACACTCACCCCCAGTCCTCTCAGCCAATGGTGGAAAGACGTAAGAGTACTATTGCAGACTCATTATTGTCCAACAGTACGTGCCCAGCTGGCAGTTATGGCTCAGGGACTCCCCATTGACCTAGCCAAGGTTTCCTCAGAACCACGATGCAGTTTGAGTCTCTTTCTGGCCAATCTTTATTCCCTCTCTTCTTTCACAGATATCAGACATGCATTGTAATCTGATGGCTATACTAGACTACCCCAGCTCCCTCTGTTTTATCCTTCGTAGGTACTTCCCACAATTAATCTTTTGCTTCTCTAATCCTATATTGGCATTTGCTTCTTGTAGGACGCAAACTGACACAGTCTAGGACTTCTTTAAATGCCAATACACTTTAAGGAAAAACAATATGCTATGCTATGCAAAATCAAAATAAATTACACCAAGATTATTTTTATCATAGAGATGTTTTATAAAGTTAAACACTTATTTTTATCATTTCTATTACTGATAATAACAGTAATGAAAGTTAATAATTATTATGCACTCACTATGTGTCATGTATTATTCTTAGTGTTTTTCACATATTATTTCTTTTAGCTCCCCATCTCGTTATAATCCTACATGGTAGACACTATTAATCTACTCCTTCTAAAAATGATGAAACAGGCCTATAGAGAAACAACCTGGTCAACTTCACACAGGTAGTAAATGATTGAACTAGGTTCCAAACCCTGGTAGTCTGCCACTAGAACCCACACTTCTCCATGACACGCATCATCCTCAGACACCTAAGTCAGACTTCTCAGAGGTCATCACTTCACAGGCTCATTATTTTTCAATAAATAAATAAAGCAATAATTTCCCATTTCCCCATAACCCCAGCCACTGATAACCACTAACCTGTCTTCTGAGTCTTAGATTTTCCTGTAACAGATATTTCATATAAATGAAATCATACACTATATATATGGCCTTTTGTATACAGTTTCTTTCATTTAGTATAATGTTTTCAAGGTTTGTCTATGTCATAGCATGTTCCAGAACTTTATTTCTTTTTAGGGCTGAATAATACCCCATTTTATGTATATACTACATTTTGTTTATCCATTCCTCTGTTGATGGACACCTAGGTTTTTTCCATCTTTTGGCTATTGTGAATAATACTGCAATGGACACTGGCATACTAGTATAACTTTGAGGTCCTGCTTTCAATTTTGTTGAATTCCTGGGAGTGGAATTACTGATCATGTGGTAATTCAGTTTAACTTTTGAGAAACCACTATACTGCTTTCCATAGCAGGTGCATCATTTTATATTTCCACCAGCAATAAATCCGTATTGTTATCCATTGCCATCGAGTCAATTGTGACTCATAGCAAGACCCTATAGGACAGAGTAGAACTGGCCAAATAGGGTTTCCACGGAGCAACTGGGGGATTCGAACTGCCGACCTTTTGATTAACAGCCAAACTCTTAATCACTATGCCATCAGGGCTCCAGCAATGAAAGAGTTCCAATTTCTTCATATCCTTACCAACACTTATTTTGTTTTTGTGATAATAGCCATCTTAGTGTGTTTGAAGTGACATCTCATTGCGGTTCTGATTTGCATTTCCCTTTACGGTTGGTTGGAAACCCTGGTGGCAGTAGTGGTTAAGTGCTACAGCTGCTAACCAAAGGGTTAGCAGTTCAAATCCACCAGGTGCTCCTTGGAAACTCTATGGTGCAGTTCTACTCAGTCCTATAGGGTCGCTATGGATTAGAATCGGCTTGAATGCAATGGATTTGTTTTTTGTTTTTTTTTTTTGGTTTAATGACTGCTTATGTTGAGCATCTTTTCATGTTTTTTCTTTTATGTATTTATTGGCCATTTGTATATCTTCTTTGAAGTAATGTCTATTTAAGTCCTTTGCCCATTTTTTAATTGGACTGTTTGTTTTTCTCTTGTTGAGTTGCAGGAGTTCTTTCTATATTATGGATATTATACCCTTATTCAGTATATGGTTTCCAAATATTTTATCTCATTCTCTAGGTCGTCTTCTTACCCAGGCACATTCTTTATCCCAGATATGCTTAGACACAGATCCGAACATCTATACAGTAAAATAGAATCCTTGGTGGTGCAGGTTAAGCACTTGGCTGCTAATCAAAATTTTGGCAATTCCAACCTACCAGCCACTCCATGGGTAAAAGATGTAGCAGTTTGCTTTTGTAAAGATTTAAAGCCTTAGAAAACCTATGGGGCAGTTCTACTCTGTCCTATAAGGTCACTCTGAGTTGGAATCAACTCAGCATCAGTGGGTACAGTGAAATGTATTTCCGTACTAGCCTTATGACTTAAAAGCTGAGAAACCTTGGGATGTCAAAGACCAAGGACTTTACCTTCTGAACGTCGAGTGAAGACATCGCGTTGGAAAACATGGCTCCCAGGAACAGATGATAACTCTCACTGGAATCCTGTCTAAAAAAAAAAAAAAAATTAAGAACTCAAAATACTTTTGTGTACAAAATGAATGATAATTAGAATAATTTTTGCTTTATTACTCACATTACAAATCTTCATAAAGATCAGTGGCTCAAAAGAGTATCAATAAAGTTTGTTGAGCTTAAATTAACATTTTGATGAGTCGCTGGAGTTAGTGATTAAAATTTTCTCCAGAATTCTGACACTTATGATTATCTAAGAAGTTAATTTCTAGGAGCTGCACATAAATCAACATCAGTCTAAGAGAGTAATATTCATGCTGAAATGTTTAATAAGATGTGGTCATATTATATTTGCTTTATATGCACAAATGCCAGGCTGTTTAGCAGAGGCTGAATGGAAAGCACCAGAAAAAAAAAATTACTCTGGTATCGGCATATTCAATTACCCAAGGCTGTCTTCTGAATTATGCAAAGTTTAAAGCAATCTCATTCTTACCAGATAACTGGGAGAATGAAACCAGTTAAAATTTCACAGAATTGACTTTTGAGTTCTTTGCAAATTCATATAGAATCACAAATGGGTTATGAATGTTGGGAAGCTGTAAGCCATCATTGTAAATCCATGACAAGGATGGGCAAATCATTGTAAATCCATGACAAGGATGGGCAAACGTGTTCAGACAAAATTTGAATGAGCAGTCTGAAACCTGAAAATCTTTAACCAAATCAGAATCTCATTAAATTTGGAAAAGTTTCATTGAATATTTTTGGAAGTATGTTTGTCTGCATTTTCAGGTCTATTTGAAAACAGGAATAAGAAATAAATAAGTTCATTGTGATAGGAATAGGTCTAATTTTACTTTTGCAAATGCTTGACAAGCTCAATAAATATAAAATAATAGTTATACTGTAGGAAAGTCAGGTCTTGAAGCAGTTCTTGGTGACCAGGAATCAGGAAATATTAATCAAGATAAACTCAGATATCCTTTGAGCTTTTGTTCACTTACATATAAATGATTGCACTGAATGTTATGCACTGTTACCATAGTTTACAATAAACTGTACACATATGGCACTAATAAAGAGGTTGTTCAGTTTGACTTTCAATTTCTCTGTTCCTATATTGAAAATAATTTTGAAGACTACTGTTAACCTGTAAGAATTGACTACAGAAATGGAAAGATGTAATGATGTTATCCTACTTTTTGGGTCTGCTGATCCTGAGCACAACTGCATTCACTACTTTGCATGAAAATTCAATTATTACACCACTTTACATCATGTCAATCATAGAACAAATTCGTATGGGTAGAACAACCTGGTATTTGATAGTACTTTCTGTACTAGTCATGAAATCATCTAAGAATGTATGTGAATTTCTCTGGGTAGCTAAACTTGTTTATTTTCTCCCACTGCCTAGATCTACTACAGTGTTTATGCACTACAGAAATTTTACATAGGGGATTTTCATATATTAGCCAGAAATTTTCTGTGGCACTAGAACATTTTACTATTATTAAATTCCATTGATATCAAAATGTCAATGGTACCTTCAACTTATAACAAGGCACTTTCATGAACATTAAATTGGATTTTTCATCAATGTGTAGGCAGAGCAGATACCCTATTTTACTGATGAAAAACTGAAACTTTTAATTGAATAGGGACATATTGTCAGTTCTGATGTTGTCCAAAGAAATGCCCTGAAAGGCTCAGACTTAACCAATGTAACATAAACAATAATGCACATGAGCACAACTACAAATATGATGGCAAATTTGAGAAAACATAGACCAATACAAGGTAAAATAAGTAAAGAATGAGACCTTTCTTTACAAGTAAAGATATTATGTGGCTTGTAAGGCATCTGACTTCCTACTACAATACCATAGATGTAGCAAGGGCTCAGTAGGCAGGATGATGAAGAAAGTATTATAAAATAAATAGACCATAAGACTTATAGAAAATCACAGTGGGGTCCAAACCCATCCTGCGTCATTTACTAGCTATTTGACATGATCTAGTCACATCACCTATCTAAGCCTGTTTCCTCGTCAGCAAAATGTGGACGACGATAATGGTTATTTTTTCAAATAGTGGTTTGAAAATAAAATAGGTTAAGTGGCTGGCTTGTAATAAGTGATCAAAGATGTTACTTCGTCTTTCTATTTGGTGAAACTAAAGTAAGGAAGATGTGCACAGAGCAGTAGAGTGTGCAAGCAGTGGAAATTGTAAACCAAGAAAAAAAAAAGACTTTCATGTATGCAGAACGGATGAATAAATTTTTCAGTCACCCTCTGGAATTTTCAGCCAAACTTACAGGTGTTATAACGTTCTCGGGAGTATTTCCTTTAATATTGAGAAAAGTAAAAATTTATTGAGAGAAAAAATATTTTGATTAACAAATCCTGACCTATTTTTTGATTAAGTTGTTCAGTTGCCTTTATTTCAAATTACCCATAGGTAATTTTGAATGGCTTCATCTGACCATTCGTATTATGCCTTGAAGTGAAATCATTTAAATCTTCTCTTAACATCCAAACACAGCTAATTTTTCCTTTTGACCCATCATGGTCTATTATCAAAAATCCAGTAGTTTGCTCACTTTTTGAGAAGTAATATTCTCCCTCATCTTATTTAAATGTTTATCTATAAGATGTAGAATATAGTGTCTATGTTATGCTTTCTACATGGTTTTTCCAGTCAAAACAAGAAACATTTGAACACGCTCTGAAAGATAAACTAAGTTTGGGATGAGCAAGTACCACAGGTTATAACATGAAAAAATCTTCCAACTGACCCATCAATTTTGTTTTGTTTTGTTTTCATTCATTCAGTGGCTCAATTCCATTAAATATATTTACTGCAAATTGAATAGTTACTTGATTAATCTTAGAAGATCAAAACTAAATTATTTATAATAGTCAATAAATCTTCAAATTGTGATGGTCTGAGTTCTATAAAACCTGTGATTTGTGTTAAAAACTATAGATATAGCCAATGAAACATGTCTGATATGTAATATACTCATTATACAGTGGTACATTAAAAAAAATAATAATGATGATCAGTTTGTCAAAGAGTATTCTCTTATTAACAGCCTGGAGTTGATTTAAATTTAGTATTTTTGTTCTTTATTTGGTTTTTTTTTTTTTTTGCAGTCCAATGGTTTTTTTTTTTAACTTTTATTAAGCTTCAAGTGAACGTTTACAAATCCAATCAGTCTGTCACATATAAGTTTACATACATCTTACTCCGTACTCCCACTTGCTCTCCCCCTATTGAGTCAGCCCTTTCAGTCTCTCCTTTCTTGACAATTTTGCCAGCTTCCAACTCTCTCTATCCTCCCATCCCCCCTCCAGACAAGAGCTGCCAACACACTCTCAAGTGTCCACCTGATATAATTAGCTCACTCTTTATCAGCATCTCTCTCCCACCCGTTGACCAGTCCCTTTCATGTCTGGTGAGTTGTCTTCGGGGATGGTTCCTGTCCTGTGCCAACAGAAGGTCTGGGGAGCATGGCCGTAGGGATTCCTCTAGTCTCAGTCAGACCATTAAGTATGGTCTTTTTATGAGAATTTGGGGTCTGTATCCCACTGATCTCCTGCTCCCTCAGGAGTTCTCTGTTGTGCTCCCTGTCAGGGCAGTCATCGATTGTGGCCGGGCACCAACTAGTTCTTCTGGTCTCAGGATAATGTAGGTCTCTGGTTCATCTGGCCCTCTCTGTCTCTTGGGCTCTTAGTTGTCATGTGACCTTAGTGTTCTTCATTTTCCTTTGCTCCAGGTGGGTTGAGACCAATTGATGCATCTTAGATGGCCGCTTGTTAGCATTTAAGACCCCAGACGCCACATTTCAAAGTGGGATGCAGAATGTTTTCATAATAGAATTATTTTGCCAATTGACTTAGAAGTCCCCTCAAACCATGTTCCCCAGACCCCCGGCCCTGCTCCGCTGACCTTTGAAGCATTCATTTTATCCCGGAAACTTCTTTGCTTTTGGTCCACTCCAATTGAGCTGACCTTCCATGTATTGAGTGTTGTCTTTCCCTTCACCCAAAGCAGTTCTTATCTACTGATTAATCAATAAAAAACACTCTCCCACCCTCCCTCCCTCCCCGCTTTGTAACCACAGAAGTATGTGTTCTTCTCAGTTTTTACTATTTCTCAAGATCTTATAATAGTAGTCTTATACAATATTTGTCCTTTTGCCTCTGACTCATTTCGCTCAGCATAATGCCTTCCAGGTTCCTCCATGTTATGAAATGTTTCAGAGATTCGTCACTGTTCTTTATCGATGCATAGTATTCCATTGTGTGAATATACCACAATTTATTTACCCATTCATCCGTTGATGGACACCTTGGTTGCTTCCAGCTTTTTGCTATTGTAAACAGAGCTGCAATAAACATGGGTGTGCATATATCTGTTTGTGTGAAGGCTCTTGTTTCTCTAGGGTATATTCCTAGGAGTGGGATTTCTGGGTTGTATGGTAGTTCTATTTCTAACTGTTTAAGATAACGCCAGATAGATTTCCAAAGTGGTTGTACCATTTGACATTCCCACCAGCAGTGTATAAGAGTTCCAATCTCTCCGCAGCCTCTCCAACATTTATTATTTTGTGTTTTTTGGATTCATGCCAGCCTTGTTGGTGTGAGATGGAATCTCATTGTAGTTTTAATTTGCATTTCTCTAATGGGTAATGATCGAGAGGATTTTCTCATGTATCTGTTGGCTGCCTGAATATCTTCTTTAGTGAAATGTGTGTTCATATCCTTTGCCCACTTCTTGATTGGGTTGTTTGTCTTTTTGTGGTTGAGTTTTGACAGAATCATGTAGATTTCAGAGATCAGGCGCTGGTCTGAGATGTCATAGCTGAAAATTCTTTCCCAGTCTGTAGGTGGTCTTTTTACTCTTTTGGTGAGGTCTTTAGATGAGCATAGGTGTTTGATTTTTAGGAGCTCCCAGTTATCGGGTTTCTCTTCATCATTTTTGGTAATGTTTTGTATTCTGTTTATGCCTTGTATTAGGGCTCCTGGGGTTGTCCCTATTTTTTCTTCCATGATCTTTATCGTTTTAGTCTTTATGTTTAGGTCTTTGATCCACTTGGAGTTAGTTTTTGTGCATGGTGTGAGGTATGGGTCCTGTTTCATTCTTTTGCAAATGGATATCCAGTTATGCCAGCACCATTTGTTAAAAAGACTATCTTTTCCCCAATTTACTGACACTGGGCCTTTGTCAAATATCAGCTGCTCATATGTGGATGGATTTATATCTGGGTTCTCAATTCTGTTCCATTGGTCTATGTGCCTGTTGTTGTACCAGTACCAGGCTGTTTTGACTACTGTGGCTGTATAATAGGTTCTGAAATCAGGTAGAGTGAGGCCTCCCACTTTCTTCTTCTTTTTCAGTAATGCTTTGCTTATCCGGGGTTTCTTTCCCTTCCATATGAAATTGGTGATTTGTTTCTCTATCCTCTTAAAATATGACATTGGAATTTGGATCGGAAGTGCGTTATATGTATAGATGGCTTTTGGTAGAATAGACATTTTTACTATGTTAAGTCTTCCTATCCATGAGCAAGGTATGTTTTTCCACTTAAGTATGTCCTTTTGAATTTCTTGTAGTAGAGCTTTGTAGTTTTCTTTGTATAGGTCTTTTACATCTTTGGTAAGATTTATTCCTAAGTATCTTATCTTCTTGGGGGCTACTGTGAATGGTATTGATTTGGATATTTCCTCTTCGGTGTTCTTTTTGTTGATGTAGAGGAATCCAAGTGATTTTTGTGTGTTTATTTTATAACCTGAGACTCTGCCAAACTCTTCTATTAGTTTCAGTAGTTTTCTGGAGGATTCCTTAGGGTTTTCTGTGTGTAAGATCATGTCATCTGCAAATAGAGTTAATTTTACTTCCTCTTTGCCAATCCGGATGCCCTTTATTTCTTTGTCTAGCCTAATTGCCCTGGCTAGGACTTCAAGTACGATGTTGAATAAGAGCAGTGATAAAGGGCATCCTTGTCTGGTTCCCGTTCTCAAGGGAAATGCTTTCAGGTTCTCTCCATTTAGAATGATATTGGCTGTTGGCTTTGCATAAAAAAAAAAAAAAAACTAGTGCCATCGCATAGATGCCCTTTATTATGTTGAGGAATTTTCCTTCAATTCCTATTTTGGTAAGAGTTTTTATCATAAATGGGTGTTGGACTTTGTCAAATGCCTTTTCTGCATCAATTGATAAGATCATGTGGTTTTTATCTTTTATTTTATTTATGTGATGGATTACATTAATGGTTTTTCTGATATTAAACCAGCCTTGCATACCTGGTATAAATCCCACTTGATCATGGTGAATTATTTTTTTGATGTGTTATTGGATTCTATTGGCTAGAATTTTGTTGAGGATTTTTGCATCTATGTTCATGAGGGATATAGGTCTATAATTTTCTTTTTTTGTAATGTCTTTACCTGGTTTTGGTATCAGGGAGATGGTGGCTTCATAGAATGAGTTGGGTAGTATTCCGTCATTTTCTATGCTTTGAAATACCTTCAGTAGTAGTGGTGCTAACTCTTGTCTGAAAGTTTGGTAGAACTCTGCAGTGAAGCCACCCGGGCCAGGGCTTTTTTTTGTTGTTGGGAGTTTTTTGATTACCGTTTCAATCTCTTTTTTTGTTATGGGTCTATTTAGTTGTTCTACTTCTGAATGTGTTAGTTTAGGTAGGTAGTGTTTTTTCAGGAATTCATCCATTTCTTCTAGGTTTTCAAATTTGTTAGAGTACAATTTTTCATAGTAATCTGAGATGATTCTTTTAATTTCATTTGGTTCTGTTGTGATGTGGTCCTTCTCGTTTCTTATTCGGGTTATTTGTTTCCTTTCCTATATTTCTTTAGTCAGTCTAGCCAATGGTTTATCAATTTTGTTAATTTTTACAAAGAACCAGCTTTTGGCTTTGTTAATTCTTTCAATTGTTTTTCTGTTCTCTAATTCATTTAGTTCAGCTCTAATTTTTATTATGTGTTTTCTTCTGGTGCCTGATGGATTCTTCTGTTGCTCACTTTCTCTTTGTTCAAGTTGTAGGGACAGTTCTCTGAGTTTGGCTTGTTCTTCTTTTTGTATGTGTGCATTTATCGATATAAATTGGCCTCTGAGCACTGCTTTTGCTGTGTCCCAGAGGTTTTGATAGGAAGTATTTTCATTCTCGTTGCATTCTATGAATTTCCTTATTCCCTCCTTGATGTCTTCTATCACCCAGTCTTTTTTCAGGAGGGTATTGTTCATTTTCCAAGTATTTGATTTCTTTTCCCTAGTTTTTCTGTTATTGATTTCTAGTTTTATTGCCTTGTCGTCTGAGAAGATGCTTTGTAATATTTCGATGTTTTGGACTCTGCAAAGGTTTGTTTTATGACCTAATATGTGGTCTATTCTAGAGAATGTTCCATGTGCGCTAGAAAAAAAAAGTATACTTTGCAGCAGTTGGGTGGAGAGTTCTGTATAAGTCAATGAGGTCAAGTTGGTTGATTGTTGTAATTAGGTCTTCCGTGTCTCTATTGAGCTTCTTACTGGATGTCCTGTCCTTCTCCGAAAGTGGTGTGTTGAAGTCTCCTACTATAATTGTGGAGGTGTCTATCTTACTTTTCAATTCTGTTAAAATTTGATTTATGTATCTTGCAGCCCTGTCATTGGGTGCGTAAATATTTAATATGGTTATGTCTTCCTGATCAATTGTCCCTTTTATCATTATATAGTGTCCTTCTTTATCCTTTGTGGTGGATTTAAGTCTAAAGTCTGTTTTGTCAGAAATTCATATTGCTACTCCTCTTCTTTTTTGCTTATTGTTTGCTTGATGTATTTTTTCCATCCTTTGAGTTTTAGTTTGTTTGTGTCTCTAAGTCTAAGGTGTGTCTCTTGTAGGCAGCATATAGATGGATCGTGTTTCTTTATCCAGTCCGTGACTCTCTGTCTCTTTATTGGTGCATTTAGTCCATTTACATTGAGGGTAATTATAGATAAATAAGTTTTTAGTGCTGTCATTTTGATGCCTTTTTATGTGTGTTGTTGACAATTTCATTTTTCCACATACTTTTTTGTGCTGAGACGTTTTTCTTAGTAAATTGTGAGATCCTCATTTTTATAGTGTTTGACTTTATGTTAGTTGAGTCGTTACGTTTTTCTTGGCTTTTATCTTGAGTTATGGAGTTGTTATACCTTTTTGTGGTTACCTTATTATTTACCCCTATTTTTCTAAGTAAAAACCTAACTTGTATTGTTCTATATCGCCTTGTATCACTCTCCATATGGCAGTTCAATGCCTCCTGTATTTAGTCCCTCTTTTTGATTATAGTGATCTTTTACCTATTGACTTCCATGATTCCCTGTTATGTGTATTTTTTTTAATTAATCTTAATTTGTTTGTTTTTGTGATTTCCCTATTTGAGTTGATATCAGGATGTTCTGTTCTGTGACCTTGTGTTGTGCTGGTATCTGATATTATTGGTTTTCTGACCAAACAATATCCTTTAGTCTTTCTTGTAGCTTTGGTTTGGTTTTTGCAAATTCTCTAAACTTGTCTTTATCTGTAAATATCTTAATTTTGCCTTCATATTTCAGAGAGAGTTTTGCTGGATATATGATCCTTGGCTGGCAGTTTTTCTCCTTCAGTGTTCTGTATATGTCGTCCCATTCCCTTCTTGGCTGCATGGTTTCTTCTGAGTAGTCTGAACTTATTCTTATTGATTCTCCCTTGAAGGAAACCTTTCTTTTCTCCCTGGCTGCTTTTAAAATTTTCTGTTTATCTTTGGTTTTGGCGAGTTTGATGATAATATGTCTTGGTGTTTTTCTTTTTGGATCAATCTTAAATGGGGTTCGATGAGCATCTTGGATAGATATCCTTTCGTCTTTCATGATGTCAGGGAAGTTTTGTGTCAGGAGTTCTTCAACTATTTTCTCTGTGTTTTCTGTCGCCCCTCCCTGTTCTGGGACTCCAATCTCCCACAAGTTATCCTTCTTTATAGAGTCCCACATGATTAATAGGGTTTCTGCATTTTTTTTAATTCTTTTATCTGATTTTTTTTCAGCTATGTTGGTGTTGATTCCCTGGTCCTCCAGATGTCCCAGTCTGCATTCTAATTGCTCAAGTCTGCTCCTCTGACTTCCTATTGCATTGTCTAATTCTGTTATCTTATTGTTAATCTTTTGGATTTCTACATGCTGTCTCTCTATGGATTCTTGCAACTTATTAATTTTTCCACTATGTTGTTGAATAATCTTTTTGAGTTCTTCAACAGTTTTATCAGTGTGTTCCTTGCCTTTTTCTGCAGTTTGCCTTATTTCATTTTTGATGTCTCGAAGCATTCTGTAAATTAGTTTTTTATATTCTGTATCTGATAATTCCAGGATTGTATCTTCATTTGGGAAAGATTTTGATTCTTTTGTTTGGGGGGTTGGAGAAGCTGTCATGGTCTGCTCCTTTATGTGGTTTGATATGGAGTGCTGTCTCCGAGCCATCACTGGGAAACTAGTTTTTCCAGAAAATCCACTAAAAAAAAAATGCAGTCAGATCCCTATTAGAATTCTCCTTCTCTCTCCGGGTATTCGGATGTTAATGAAGCCGCCTGGGGAGGGTGGGGGAGGGATCAGAGAGATAGGAGAGTAGCACCTCGGAATATAGCCAGAGTTGCTTGTCTTGCTTGGAATGACTATTATATCTGAGATTCCCACGGGGCACGTCGCCTATGTGTGCTGGCTGTGTGGAGATTGCCCCCGGGGGGTCTGGCCTGCTGAAGTCACCGTCAGATCCTCTGCTGCCAGCCCCACGCCCAACGTCAAGGTTCCCCTGCTGGGACCGTGCACTCTCGACTCCAAAATCAGTCGTTGCCTCCCAGGGACTTCTCGTCCGGCCAGCCGCGTCGCTGTGCCGCCCCCGCGCACCAGCTGGGCCCCCTCCCAGGGTTATTTCAGGTGAGTGGAGCAGCTCCCCGTGCTTGTGCCGTGACCGCGTGTCCCAGCTGGGACGCTGCTCTCCCCGCTCCAAGATCAGTCACTGCCTCCTGGGGACCTCTCCCACTGGCTGCGTGGCCATGCTGCCCACGTGAACCGGCTGAGCCCCCTCCCGGGGTTAGTTCATGGGGGTGGAGCAGCTCTTCGTGCTTATGCTGTGCCTGCGCCCAGTCAAAATTGCAGCGGGACGGTTCCCTGGCTGGGACGCTGCTCTCCCCACTCCAAGACCAGTCACTGCCTCCCGGGGACTTCTCCCACCGGCTGCGTCACCACGCCGCCAGCTCGAACTGGCTGGGCTCCCTCCCGGGGTTAGTTCAGGGGAGTGGAGCAGCTCTCTGTGCTTGTACCGTGCCTGCGCCCAGCCAAAATCTCGGCGGGACGGTTCCTCGGCTGGGACACTGCTCTCCCCGCTCCAAGATCTGTCACTGCCTCCCAGGGACTTCTCCCACCGGCTGCGTCGCCACGCCGCCCGCACGAACCGGCTGGGCCCCCTCCCGGTGTGAGTTTGGGGGCTAGGGCTGGGCCCCTTGTTTGTGCCGTCTGCTCCCCTGGGCTCTGCCCTAAGTGGGGCGCCGAAGGTTACCTGACTGGTACGCTGGCTCCAGGCTCTGAAAACATTTGCTGCTTCCCCGTATTTGTTCGTTCTCCGTCTCTAAATCTGTGTTTGTTGTTCAGGGTTCATAGATTGCTTTGTATGTGATTGATTCACTTGTTTTTCTGAGTCTTTGTTGCAAGAGGGATCCGAGGTAGCGTCTACCTAGTCCACCATCTTGGCCCCGCCTCTGCTTTATTTGGTTTTTTAAAGCACCACAGGGTATGTGTAAGGTAGCAACACTCTTATTCAAATGGTTTTTGACATTTAATGTATACATAATCTTTGAGTGCATTTAAGGCATTATCTATAATGAAAAAAGAAAAATTCAGAATTAAATATGATAGCTTCAACAATTTAAGACACCCCCCAAATTTTTTTTTTTTTTTAGTGTCTAGATCTAACTTCTTAAAACCTGTTTTCATATTGCCCTTGTCAGTCTTTGACATTTACTATGATCGTCAGGCCAGATGAAGAGACTTGCTCCTGAACACTTGCTCCTCCTCTTTCAAGCCAGGAAGAAGGTCTTACATATTCAGCCTGTCTTCCACAAGTGACAATCTATGACTGCTAGAATTCAACATGAGTTTTTTTACACGGCTACGTTTGTCTTGCCACTCCAAGCCTTGCCTGAAGACTGAGTCACATAGTGGGAAATATTCATTTCTTTATGCTGAATTTTCTAAATCACCCAATCACTATTACCCAGTTACCTCAGGTGACCAGGACTTTACAGTGAGTAAAACATGGATATCTTGCTGTTTACCTCCAACTCTAGATACATAACAATCAACAACTAGGTAAAGTAAGGGGAATAAAAATGGAAACTTAAACTGATGAGCAATAACCACTCAGCAATGAGTTGTGATTTATCTTTTTTAGAGCACCAGCTTTCCTCCTTATTTCCTAGAAAACTGTTAGCTTTGAAGGGTAAATGCTTTTATTCTATTTCCTTCTAACTTTTTGACTGCCTTCTGACTGTCTATCTTTTGAGGCATCCTCTCTCTGTAATGAAAGGATAAAATTATGTTTTCTCAACTATTAAATTTTCATTGGCATGAAAACTGAAAGAGAATTATATCTGGGAATAGGAACTCCTGAGATTTATTTCTAGTTTCATTGCTGATTGTGACACTTAAGACAACTCATTTACATCCTTTTATACTCTCATTTACAATGTTCTCATGCACTTGCAATCGCTGTCACCCAAATACAGGCAGTAAGAGATTTCCAAAGACAGAAAATAAAAATTGGAATGAATTATGCCACCAGAGACAAACATGAGTCAGTTCTCATAATGTGACTCTAGACCCAGAGAGTAGCACAGGCATTTGGTCCCCACAGAACACTTCACCCAGTCCATAAGGGCCCTGAAACTCTGAACCACCAAGCTGGCTTTCCGTTCCTTGAGCTCACAATGGAGACCAAGAACAATATAGCAACAAATGTCAATAAATATATGCTTTTCTAAAACCATCAATAAATATACTGATTCAAACAAATAAAAAACTCCACTATTATCTTTTCATCTATGGTGTGCTTATTTGAGACTGGGTTCAAGGGCACTCAATATTTGGCACCTTGCTTCCTCATTGTCAGAGTGCACACACATCTTATTTTTGTGTATAGGTAAGCGATTAGCCAGACAGACACATTGCAGGTAATCAGCAAATCCACAAATGAAAGCAACAAATAACAGTTATCCTTTACTGCTCACTAAGTAATCTTTTTTTTTTTGTAGTTTAATTGAGGTTCATAAAAGCAAAAGCATACCCACAGCTTATATACGTGTGTGAGTAAAGGAACAAAATAACTAGCTATTCAAAGGAGAGGATAGAAGAAGAGACCCAAGTCTCTCCTACCAGAGGTACAATGCCCTGTTAATGTTTTTAGCATTTACCACATGCTTTGTTGAGGTTTTCCCACTTGATCCTCACAAAAGCCCTAGTAACCAGGTAATGTTTTCCTCCCTATTATAAAGTTGGGGAAACAGAATCTGTGGTAAGTACCTTGCTCAGGATAAACCAGCTGAACCAGGGCAATTTGACTCCAGATCCCATCTTCTTAACCAGTACATTGTAATATCTCCTATCCTTTGTTGGTGTGATGTACCCATTGCTCAAGCTCATGGTTCAGCCAGATAGTAAATATTTTAGGCTTTGCGTGCCACGTGGCCTCTGTTGCAACTATTCAACTCTTCAGTTGTAGTATGAAAGCAGCCAAAAGCAATGAATGGCTATGTTCCGATTAAACTTTGTTTATGGACACTGATATTTGAATTTCATGTAATTTTCACGTGCTACTGTTTAAAAATGTAAAAATCATTCTTAGCTTGTGTGCCTTATTATAAAAAAGAAAAAAAAAGAAGTGAGGCAATGTGCAATGTGGCCCACAGGCTGTTTGTTGACCCCTGTCTTAGCCAATGAGATCTCATTTCCTAGCCCTACACCAAAAATACCATTTCACTTGGCTTTCAAAGACATTTCCCAAAGCTCCTTCTCCAACCCTTCTTACCTTCTCTTTGACACACAAGTCTTTAGTTTCTTAAATTAATACTCTCCCCATTCATCTATAACATAAGGAACCAGTTCAAATTTTTGTTAATAAATTTTTCAAAGGATTTCGCATGCTTTTCTGTGGCAGGATGGATAGTAACTCTATAAAAAGGGGAATCAAGAGGGGAAAAATGGGCCCATCATACCAAATTTATGCTTCTATATGTGGCATCACAGTAGTCAACGTTTCACCCTGTCATCAGTGCTCTTTGAGGCTTTTCAGTGTCATTAGGAACATAATATATTGGTCTTAATGAATTTTATATTCAATTTCAACACTGTCACCTAAATGTTCTATGAGTAGTGACTATAGTTTTATTAATAATGATTCAAGTCCAGATCATTTCCATGGTAAAAGGCTATGAATAAGGGGTGTGAACTTGAATTTGGAATATCTGGTGGAACTGTTTCCATCACTTGCTATCATGGGATCTATTTATTTTTCTTTCTATAATTTTCTTCTTTTGAACTGCTTCCTCTTGACTTCTTTCTTCTCTTCTTCTGCATCTCTGTTTGTAGTTTCTTCTTCATTAATTACCTGCTAGACTCAGCATGGGCTAATGGAAAGAGTCCTAAGCTTGTATTCAGAAGAATTCAGGTATCAGTCAGAACATTTTCAATTCTAAGATACAGAAACCAAATTCAAACTAGCTGGAGAAGAGAGAGAAAGAGTTAGAGCTTGCACATATGAGAAAGAATTTAATTGGCTTATTATATAACTAAGAAATCCAAAGTGATGGGAATGTTTTTATGCATAGCTAGAACCAGGAATTCTAATAATAGCATTAAGACTTTTGTTTGTTTTTGTTTTCCAACTCTTGACTATACCTCTGCTTGCTTCTGCTTGTCTTTCTCTCAGGAGGCTTTATCTATGTGGCAGCAAGATAGCTGCCAGCGGCCCCAAACCCATGTCATTTTCACAGCTCCCAATCCCAGATAAAATGACAGTGTATTTCCTAATACCTACTGAATAGCCCTAAGACAGGTTTTCATTGGGCTGGTTAAGTCACGTATCTATCATTGAGCTAAACACTCTGGCCAGAGCCATGACATACATTTTTTGGCTAGGTCTGAGACTGTGCCCACCCCAAACCCATGTGTTGTGGTAAACTAAATGGAACCCCATAAATTTAGCAGAATTACAGTGCACTGAGGAAGGGATGGCTCTCCAAAGAAAGACATGTTGGGAAGACAAACATACATCCACAATATTAGGACTTGTTAACAACACCTACTAAAGCAACTGTATGACGCCAAATTATTCAAGGTTCACTATAAAATGGAGGAAAACTCTGTATATGAAGTGGTACTGAAATATTTATGTCTGTGAAACACACAAAGGATTATTGTGATTTACATCTGTCAAAGACCTGAAGTTTACCCTCCATAGTTTCATCCCTAGTGAGTGCATGGATTTTTACATCATTTGAAGACAAATAATGAGGTATATCTCACAGTGAAACCCCCATAAATATACTCCTATTGTTTATTTCAATAGTAATGTAGAAACTTTATCAGGAGAGTAATTTGTGACCTAAAGGCTGGACACGTTTCAGGGGGTGTTCCTGTAGTCTACCCATAGTTTTTCTCCTATATAGGGGACATTTTCTGAGAAAGTATAAATAAGCAAAAATCTCATACAGCAACAATATCCTGCTGGATCCCTATCCTAATCAGATGACATATGTATGGTAATACTCTACACTATAAAATGATTATATCTTCATTTATAGTTAACTTCAACTCAATAAATCAAATTTTCTTTCATGGATCTCCCAAGAAGACAATTCTGTATAAAAGAGATTATTAAAAAAATAGAATTAAGCAAGGCTCTTCTTTGGCTTTAGACACTGGCAGCATTTTAAAGGGTGCTTCTTTAGCTTGGAGTTGTACAATTGCTATTCTTAAACCAGCAGAAAGTCCTCTTTAAGGACTCTTCTTACAGACTGTTAAGAATATAATCACACTCTATTTGCAGATGATGTGTTCTTCTATATAGAAAATTCTAAAAAGAATCCATTAAAAAACAATTAGAGCTAATAAATGAGTTCAGCAAAATTGCAAGATACAAGTTCGACAACAACAGCAACAAAAAATCGGTTAGGTTTTCTATACTAGCAATGAACAATCCAAAAGTAAAATTAAGGAAACAATTCTATTAACAATAGCATCAAAAAGAATAAAATACTTATGAATAAGTTTAACCAAGGAGATGCAAGACATAATCTGAAAACTACAAAACACTACTGAAAGAAATTAAAGTACACTTAAATAAATGGAAAGGTATGCGGATGCATGGATTAGAAGACTTAATATTATTGTTAATTAGGCAATACTCCCCAAATTGATCTATAGAGTCAATGTCATTCCTATAAGAATCCCAGCTGACTTTTTTGCAGAAATTGACAGGGTTATCCTAAAATTCATAATAAAATGCAGAGGACCCAGAAGAGTCAAAACAAACTTGAAAAAGAAGAATAAAGTTGGAGAATTCACATGTCTTAATTCAAAACTTACTACAAGGCTATAATAAAGACTGTGTGGTACTAGCATAAGGATAGACATATAAATCAATGAAATAGAATTGAGAACCCAGAAGTAAATCCTTACATTTGGGGTCAATTGATTTTTAACCAGAGCTCCAAGACAATTCAGGGAGAAAATAATAGTATTTTAAAGAAATGGTGCTGGGAAAACTGGATCTCCATGTGCAAAAGAATGACTTTGAGCTCCTACCTCACACCATATACAAAAATTAGCTGAAAACGTATCAAGACTTAAATGTAAGGTTTAAAACTACAAAACTCTTAAAAGAAAACATAGGTGTAAAGTTTTGTGGCCTTGAATTAGGCAATGGTTTCTTAAATATGACATCAAAAACATAAGTAACCAGGAAAAAAAAAAAGATTAATTGGGCTTCATCAAAATTTGAAACTTTTGTTCATCAAGAAGTTATATGACAACCTCCAGAATGGGAGAAAATATTCACAAATTATATACCTGATAAGGCAATTGTATCCAGAATATACAAAGAACTCATAACTCAATAATAAAATGATGAACAGACCAATTAAAAAATGGGCAAAGGATTTGAATAGGCACTTCTCCAAAGAAGTTATACAAATGGCCACCAAGCACATGAAAAGGTGACCAACATCATTAGGCATTAGAGAAATGCAAATCAAAACCACAGTGCGATACACTTCACACGCACTAGGATGGATATATATCAGAAAAACAAAAAACAAGTGGCAAGGATGTTGAAAAGTTGGAATTCTCATGTACTGCTAGTGGAAATGTAAAATGGTGCAGCTGCTTTGGAAGAGAGTTTGGCATTTCCTCTAAGTTAAAATTTAGAGTTACCTTGTTGTTATTGTTAGTAACCAACTCATAGTGACCCTATGTACAACACAACAAAACACTGCCCGGTCCTGCATCAGCATCATCCTCACAATCCTTATTATGCTTGAGCCCATTGTTGCAGCCCGTGTCAATCCATCTCGTTGAGGGTCTTCCTCTTTTCTGCTAACCCTCTACTCTACCAAGCATGATATCCTTCTCCAGGGACTGGTTCCTCCTGATAACACGTCCAAAGTACATGAGAGGAAGTCTTGCCATCCTCGCTTGTAATGAGCATTTTGGCTCTTCTTCTTCCAAGATTGATTTGTTCGTTCTTCTGGCAGTCCACAGTGTAGTCAATGTTCTTCTAACACCGTAATTAAAAGGCATCAATTTTTCTTCGGTCTTTCATATTCATTGTCCAGCTTTCACATGCATATGAGCTGATTAAAAACACCCTGAATTGGGTCAGGCACACCTTAGTCCTTAAAGTGACATCTTTGCTTTTCAACACTTTAAAGGCAGCAGATTTGCCAATGCAAAGTGTCATTTGATTTTTTGACTGCTGCTTCCATGAGCATTGATTGTGACTCCAAGTAAAATGGAATCCTTTACAAATTCAATATTTCCTCAGTTTATCATAATGTTGCTTATTGGTCCAGTTGTGAGGATTTTTGTTTTCTTTATGTTGAGGTGTAATCCCTACTGAAGGCTATGGTTTTTGATCTTCATCAGTAAGTGCTTCAAGTTCTCTTCACTTTCAGGAAGCAAGGTAGTGTCATTTGTATATCGGCAGGTTGTTAATGAGTCTTCCTCTGATCCTGATGCCCCTTTCTTGTTCATGTAGTCCAGCTTCTTGGATTATTTGCTCAGCATACAGATTGAATAAGTATGGTGAAATGATTCAACCCTGACGCACACCTTTCCTGACTAAACCATGCAGTATCACCTAGTTCTATTCGAATGACTGCCTCTTGGTCTAAGTACAGGTTCCTCATGAGCACAGTTAAATGCTGTAGAATTCCCATTCTTCCCAACTGTCATAGATTGAATTGTGCCCCCCAAATATATCTGTCAACATGGCTAGGTCATGATTCCCTTGTATGAGTCTATGATTGTCTACCATTTTATATTCTGATGTGATTTCCCTAAAAGCTGTAAATCCTATCACTATGATGTAATAAGATGGATTAGTGGCAATTATATTGATGAGGTCTACAAGATTAGGTAGTGTCTTAAGACAATCTCTTTTGAGATATAAAAGAGAGAAGCAAGCAGAGAGAAATGGGGACCTCATACCACCAAGAAAGCAGTGTCAGGAGCAGAAGGCATCCTTTGGACCTGAGGTTCCTGCGCTGAGATGCTCCCAGACCAAGGGAAGATGAATGCATCACAAGGATCTTCCTCAAGAACCAGCAGAGTGAGAAAGCCTTCCCCTGCAGCTGACGCCCTGAATTTGGACTTGTAGCCTACTCAACTGTGAGAGAATAAGCTTCTCTTTGTTAATACCATCCACTTGTGGTATTTCTTTTATAGCAGCACTAGATGACTAAGACATCAATGTTATCCATAATTTGTTACGAACCACATAACAGAATGCCTTTGCACGGTCAATAAAACACAGGTAAACATCTTTCTGGTATTGTCTGCTTTCAGCCATGATCCATCTGACATCAGCAATGATATCCCTCGTTCCATGTTCTCTTCTGAACCTGGCTTGAATTTCTGGCAGTTCCCTGTTGATATATTGCTGCAACAGCTTTTCAATGATCTTCAGCAAAATTTTACTTGTGTGTGATAATAGTGATATTATCTGATAATTTCTGCATTCTGTTATATCACCTTTCCTTGGATTGGGTACAAATATGGATTTCTTCCACTTAGTTGGCCTGGTAGCTGTCTTTGAAATTTCTTGGCATAGATGAGTGAGCACTTCCAGTGCTACATCCTTTTGATAAAACATCTCAATTGGTATTCCTCCAATTCTTGGAGCCTCATTTTTCACCAATGCCTTCAGTGCAGCTTGGACCCCTTCCTTCAGTACCATTGGTTCTTGATCTATATGCTACCTCCTGAAATGGTTGAATGTTAACCAGTTCTTTTTGGTACAGTGACTCTGTGTATTCCTTCCATCTTCTTTTGTTGCTTCCTGTGTCGCTTAGTATTTTCCCTGTAGAATCTTCAATATTGCAACTCGAGGCTTGAATCATTTCTTCAGTTCTTTTAGCTTGAGAAATACTAAGCATATTCTTCCCTTCTAGTTTTCTTTCTCCAGGTCTTTGCACATTTCATTATAAATAATTTTTCATTATAATACTTTGTCTCTGAAGCTGCCCTTTGAAATTTTCTGTTCAGCTCTTTGACTTCATTGTTTCTTCTTTTCGCTTTAGCTATTCGACATTCAAAAGCAAGTTTCAGAGTCTCTTCTGACATCCATTTTTGTCTTTTCTTTCTTTCCTATCTTTTTAATGATCTCTTGGTAAAAATCTTCAAATTCTTCATCTTTGGCTTTAGTGTTCGCTGTGTAAATTTGAATAATAGTTGTATTAACAGGTCTTCCTTGTAGGGATATGTATATTATCCTATCACTGACAGCATTGTACTTCAGGGTATCTCTTGAGATGCTCTTTTGACGATGAATGCAAAGCCATTCTTCAGTTAGTCATTCCTGGCATAGCAGGTCATACTTTGGCTCTCATTGACTTGTTCTCATTTTCTTCAACTTCATCTTGAACTTGCATATAAACATAGTTGGCACCTGGCCTTGTTCTCACTGATGATAATGAGTTTTCCATCATCTCTTTCCACATATGCAGTCAATTTGATTCTTGCATATTACTTCTGGTGAAGTCCATGTGTATAGTAGTGATTTATGTTGTTGAAAAAAGGTATCTGCAATGAAGAAGTTGTTGGTCTTGCAAAATTCTATCATGGGTTCTACAGCATTGTTTCCATCACCAAGGCCATATTTTCCAACTACCGATCCTTCTTCTTTGTTTCCAACTTTTGCATTCCAATCACCAGTAATTATCAGTGCATCCTGATTACATGTTCCATCAATTTCAGACTACAGAAGTTGGTAAAAATCTTCAAATTCTTCATCTTTGGCTTCAGTGTTTGCTGTGTAAATTTGAATAATAGTCATATTAACAGGTCTTCCTTGTAGGGATATGTATATTATACTATCACTGACAGCATTGTACTTCGGGATATCTCTTGAGATGCTCTTTTTGACGATGAATGCAACACCATTCTTCTTCAGTTAGTCATTCCTGGCATAGCAGGCCATATGATTGTCTGATTCAAAATGGCCAATTCCACTCCGTTTCATCTCACTAATGCCTAGGATATTGATGTTTATGCATTTCATTATTGACGATTTCCGTTTTTCCTAAATTCATACTTCCTACATTCCACGTTCCTATTATTAATGGATGTTTGCAGCTCCTCTCATTTTGAGTCGTGCCACATCAGCAAATGAAGGTCCTGAAAGCTTGACTCCATCCATGTCATTAAGGTTGACTCTACTTTGAGGAGGCAGCTCTTTCCCCGTCATATTTTGTGTTCCTTCCAACCTGACAGGTGCATCTTCTGGCACTATATCAGACAATGTTCCACTTCTATTCATAAGGTTTTCACTGGCTAACTTTTTTTTTTTTCAGAAGTAAACCTCCAGGTTCTTCTTCCTAGTCTGGAAGCTTACCTGAAACGTGTCCACCGTGGGTGATCCTGCAGATATTTGAATATCAATGGAATAGCTTCTAACATCACAGCAACACGCAAGCCCCCACAGTATGACAAACTGACAGATGCATAGGGGAGAGTTGCCTTATGACCTTGTTAATACATTATTTCCTAGGGTTCTCATAACAAATTACCACATACTTGGTTAGCTTATAATAACAGAAATTTACTCTCTCACAGTGAAGAACAGAAATTGGAAATCAAGATGTCAGCAGGGTTGGTCCCTTCCAGAAGCTCTCAGGGTGAAGCTGTTCCATGTCTTTCTCCTAGCTTCTGCTGGTTGCCAGCAATCCTTGGTGTTCCTTGGCCTGTATCCGCATCGTTTCAATCTTTGCCTCCGTCTTCATTGGCCTTCTTTCCTGTGTGTATCTCTGTGTGTTCTCTCTTCTTTTAAGGCTACCAGGCACTGGATTTAGCACCACCCTGACCCAGTATGACCTCAACTTAACTTAAGTAATTACATCTGCAAAATCCCTATAAGGTTATTCCGAGGTTTCAGGAAGACAAACTTTCCGGGACACTAGTAAGCCCATTATAGAAGGTCCTAGCAATATTAACTAGACTCTGTCTTTTAAACCCAAGTAAAACCCAAAGTTGTGACTCTCAATATCTATAGTCTTACAAAGTAGAACATCAAAAGTTTTTGAGGTTTGAAAGAGACAAGGACCATCTAGAATAATTCTAGGGACATTAGTATGGTTCTTTATCTCAAAGAAAACAGGCGTTGGCTATTATACATAACAGTGGTCTCCAAAGTGGAGTGTGTAAGATGATCCTTTGAGTTGTAAAAAGAATAATTTGCTTACATTTTACAGCACGTTACTGATGCGGTTGATTTTACAAAAACCAGACCATTATGTAATGATATGCTTCAATATAGATATGGGAAGTGATGCAGAAAATATTTTTTATTATGCAGAGGTCCTTTGATGATTCTGCAACAAAGCACGTAAAGGAGCTGTAGAACTTGAAGATACATTAGGTATTTTTCTTTTACTAAAAGATAAATGTTCAAAGGATGCTGGCCTTTTACTCTGGCAACAAAGGCTCTCAGTAATGTGTTATCTAGGATATACTTTTAAAGAATAAATACCCATCGGTACTTCAAAAAAAATGATGTTTTACCAATAATGAAAAGGACGTCTCAATTCATGCTATGGAGAGAGCATCTTAAGAATGAATGTTTGGAAATATTTCTAACGCTATGTGATTTTATTGCTTAAATGATATGATGCCTCATCTATAAAAAAGAAACAAATAAAACTCATATATTTGCACCTTTAAACGCAATAGAAAAAAAATGGACAAAAGACAGAAACAGACTATTCATAGAAACAGAAAAACATAAGATCCTAAAACATGTGAAAAAATATTCAGTCTCACACCCACAAAAGATGTTTTAATTAAAACTACACAGAGATGCTATTTCTCGTCTATGCTGACAAGAAACTCTGCTAGCTTGGTGTGAAGAAATAGGCACTCTTTTACATTGTTGGTAGGTAAGCAAGCAGAATGTTCCAAACCCCATGGAGGAGCATTTGGCTGTATCTAAAAAAAATACACATTTTTACTTTTGACTCAGCAATTCAACTTCTAGAAATCTACCTTGAAGATATAACTCCACCAACATGAAACATATGCACAAGGTTATTCATGGAAGCATTATTTGTAACAACAAACATTAGGAAATTATCCAGATGTCCATTCAGAGGAGACTGGTTGGATAAATCAGTGACGCATCTTCACAGTGAGGTACGTGGGACCATAAAAAAATATTAACAAGGAGAATATTTGCTTATTTTTATAAAAAGAAATGCAGGAAAGACTAACTAGAACTATCAGAAACTAATAAAATGGAGAGAAGGATGAGGTGGAAGGGACCAGGGTTTGAGCAAGTCCTCTCTGAGTATATATTTTTTATATGTAGTGTTGACTTTGAACTATCCAAAACCTTTACATGTTAAAAAATAAACAAAATTAAGGAACACAAAAATTAAACCTTTAAACACAAATAGAAACACGAGCATAAATGTATGTCGAATTGATGACGTACGCATACAGAGAAAATGGTTATTTAAAGTAATTTTTAACACAGTATTCTGACTGTACATCCTTAGTTGGATACATTCAAAAGGTAAACATAAATAAAAACAAACACTACAAAGAAAGCTCAGTATGTATCTTTTTTATTAGTAATATTGATGTAATTTTGAAATTAATTTAGGCATATTGTTGTATAAAGTAAGTAAGTGTACATGTATGTGTATATGTTGTTAGGAATCAATATTTTCAGAGTAAGTAAAAGAGATGCAAATGTAAAACAAATTAAGAAAAAGGCCTGCAATTCTAAAAATGAACTGAAAGTACAATATGAACCCATACTTTAAAAAAAACACAATTTTCCTAGCTCTAACTATTGATAGCCCTAGAAGAAATGACACCCCAGACGCATGATACCAAACCCATTGCCGTCGAGTCGATTCCAACTCATAGAGACCCTATAAGACAGAGCAGAACTGCCCCATAGAGTTTCCAAGGAGCGTCTGGTGAATTTGAACTGCTGACCTTTTGGTTAGCAGCCGTAGTTCTTAACCACTACTTTACAGGGTTTCCAGAAGCATGATATACGTAGCATATTTCTAAATTCAGTTCCCCCATAAAAGGAACCAGGGCTCCTTTGAGAATTGGTTAAATACAGGTCTGGGTCAGGGAAAGTGCAAGGTGAGACTGAGACATCTTGTGCCAGAGAGAAAGGAAGTGCTCAAAGACTAATAGAGACACATCACATCACAAGGATATAGGAACCAAACTGAAGGTGCTCCTACAGGCCCCATTTGGAAAAATTTGAGCATCCAAAGAATTGTCGTTGTTAGGTGCTGTCCAGTCGGTTCTGACTCATAGCGACCCTACCTACAACAGAATGAAACACTGCCTGCTCCTGCACCATCCTCATAATTGTGTTATGCTTGAGCTCATTTGTGCAGCCACTGTGTCAATTCATCTCGGTGAAGGCCTTCCTCTTTTTTGCTGACCCTCTACTTTACCAAGTATGATGTCCTTCTCCAGGGACTACTCCCTCCTGAGAACATGCCCAGAGTACGTGAGATGAAGTCTCACCATCCTCACTTCCAAGGAGCACTCTGGCTATATTTCTTCAGGACAGACTTGTTCGTTCTTCTATCGATCCACGGTGTACTCAATATTCTTCACTAACACCATAATTCAAGGCTTCAATTATTCTTGGATTTTCCTTATTCATTGTCCAGCTTTCACATGCATATGAGGCTATTGGGAATATCATGGCTTGAGTCAGGCATACCCTAGTCCTCAAAGTGAAATCTTTGTTTTTTTAAAACTTTAAAGAGGTCTTCTATAGCATATTTGCCAAATGCAATACATGGTTTGATTTCTTGACTACTGCTTCCACGGGCATTGATTGTGGATCCAAGTAAAAAGATTAGTGAGTGTAATTAATTGTAACACACTGAATGAGTTAAAATCCATGAGTCCACAGTGATACTCAAGAAAAAAAATGGAGGAGGGGAAAAGGGGGAAGAGAGGAGAGGTATTTTTTATTGATTGCCACTTAATAAATTAGATATACAATAAATGATAAACTCAGAAAGTCACTATTTTATAACCGTCAAAGTAATAATTGATTAAAGCAAGAGTCATTAATGAATGCTAAAGTAATCAGTTGTTGTAGGAAAGAATATCTTGACCCCGTGGGATATATCAGGAGGTCACCACCTTTAGCAAGTGATTGAAACTTAATGTCACCTGTATAGATACAGCTGGACACAATGTGCCTACCAACTTAATGAAAATTGCATTAAACAATAACACCTTTGAAATATCATTGCAAAAACACTTTATCTTAATTTAATCAGGCCTCTAGACATCTAACATTTAGTTTATAAGAAATACGTGAGATTAAAAAAAAAAAAGTTAAACGATACCATGAGAAAACAGTCATAGGAATCGAGAATGTAGGACATTGTACAGGACAAGAGTCCTGTACCCTTAAAGAAAGCAAATGTCATGAAGAACTAAAAAAAAAAAAAAAGATGAGAGAGAGGTATTCTTTTCCATAAGAGGCTGAAGAAAAAATCAACATGTGAACCTAGATTGCACATTGACTCAAAAACAAAAACAAAAAAACAATAAGAACAGCAACAAAAAGTTATGAAAGATATTCTTGGAACAATTGGGGAAATTCTAATGTGAACTGGTCCTATTAGATTATATTACAGAGTTATTTTTATTTTTATTAGATGTGATATTAGAATAGTGATTATGTAAAAGAATGCTCTTATTCTGAGCAGATTACAGCATAGGGCAAAGCACTATGATGTCTGCAATTTACTTCCAAGTGTTTTAAAACAAAATCAAAGGTCTTGAACTCAACGTATGCCTGAACAATACTGTAAATGTATGACCAAATGTATGAACAAAACAAATGTATGAACCCAATTTAACCAAAAACCTTTAAAAATTTGATGGTTAGGAATGGTTGCACAACTCAAGGATGTAATCAGTGTCATTAAATTGTACATGTAGAAATGGCTGAACTGGTATATGTTTTGGTGCATATATTCTCAACAACAAAATAAACTGACGGTTAGAACTTAAAATTAG
This sequence comes from Loxodonta africana, assembly GCF_030014295.1. Taxonomy (NCBI): domain Eukaryota; kingdom Metazoa; phylum Chordata; class Mammalia; order Proboscidea; family Elephantidae; genus Loxodonta; species Loxodonta africana. Next base: position 117,906,840 of record NC_087369.1, on the reverse strand, counting down.
GCATCAATATTTAGTAAATGTAGGTAACTCTGCACTCCTTTTATTTTATTTTATTTATGTAATTTTGTGAGGTGCCTTTTTTCAACTATGACCACCATGAAAAATAAGTTATCAAAATATATTGAATTTAGAACCTGACTGTTAAATCACTGTGTCACAAATTATTAAAGCAAGAATTTAAAAATGATGAACTACATTCAGTAACATTGCTGTCACTAAAATATAATTAATAAGTATCATATTTATAATAATAGATTAGTGAGAATAAAAAGGCTTTTGTACTTCCTTTTTCATTTCAAAGTTGGTTAGTATGTATTAGAACGCACATAAACTGTTATTACCTGAGTACATGCATGTTCTGGAGAATCATTCTAATAAATACCCTCCTAATTTAGTCACGACTTTCACTTTCTTTAAAGGTTCTGACTGGCTTGACTGTTACAATATGAGTCAATATGTAAGGAAGGTTTAGTCCCTGTATGAACAAATCTTGAAACATGAAATTTTGAGAAAGAACCTAATTGATGTCTTCTTTATCTCGTTCTGTGTGGTGATTCTCTGTCTTAGTCTCTTCTTTCATTATTTATGCATTCACACATTTTGTGGAGAGGGATCAGAGGAGAAAGAAAAGAAAAAGGGCAATATGTCTGAAGACGGATTTTGTGTCGTGATTCATTTTACAACATTGGGACTAGAAATGATTAATTGAGTATTTTGAAACCACTAGAATTGTTATCATGTCTTATCATGAGACAGATTATTTTTCTTTTTCCAAATAACAGAAATGAGGACTATGTGTTCTATCCTTGCAGTTTCCTAACCCACATTATGAAGCATGGCTCTTTTCTATTAAATTTTCTGGGGCCGTTAAATTCTGAGCTTCACCATTTAGCACTATTATAATTCTTGTTCCCTTCAAGTTATTGAATCCACCATGTACGGTGTCTCTTTAAAATGACTTTTCTGCAGACTATTACCTTCAAGATCTGATTTATCTTCCTTTAAACTATGGATCCTACTTCCTTTGACATAATATGTTTCTACATTTCACTTCTAACCAATAAATCTTAAAGCTTATCAGTGTGTGACCCGTTTAATTGATTGGATGCATTTGCAACTGCATTCCTAACAGATATATTAGGCTCAAGTTAAAAGGAGGAAATATTTGGTTTGTTGCTTTGTTTTTTTTAAATACAAGAAAGTGGTCATTGATTGCTATACCCCAGCCCACTTCAAGTTGTTCCATGTTGTTTAGTACGGTTCCAGTTTGATGGGCAGCAGGAAAATCCTATGTAGCAAAAAACTGTAAAGAAGTAAAACCTCTTCTGTAAGAATAAAGCCACTATAACCCAGTACCCAAACCCAGTGCCGTCAAGTCGATTCCGACTCACAGCGACCCTATAGGACAGAGTAGAACTGCCCCATAGAGTTTCCAAGGAGTGCCTGGGAGATTCGAACTGCCAACCCTTTGGTTAGCAACTGTAGCACTTAACTACTTAATAACTATTAAGTTATAACAGCAGTGCTCATGGGGGAAATAGCACAAAACAGTCTGTCGTTGTTGGACAAAAAAACAGTCTCACTTTTTAAAGGCCAAATGACTTGGAAAAGTATGCTATATATGTGTGTGTATATATATATATATATATACACACACATATATATAATGAGATAAGTAAGCATTTATCTCATTTACTAAAATTCCCTTTTTAAAGTGTAAAGAATATTGTATTTAGAAAGTCATATTTTCTATTCCAAAGGTGAGTGCGCTATGCCAATTCCACAACTACACATTACATGTCAAGGATTTCTGCTCACTAGATCAGACCTTCAGAAAACTTAAGAAATGTAGCATGTCTTAGAGCCATTCTTATTCATTCTTCTTTCCTTCCTCCTTTCATGTTCTTCTGCTCTCTCTTCAACCCTCAAAATCTGCCTTTAGGACATGATCTGATGAACTCATTTGCAGTAAGCCAGTGGTTCTCAAAGTGTGGTCTCTGGACCAGCAGCATCAACATCACCTGAGAACTTGTTAGAAATGCACATTCTCAGTCCTAACTCACTGAATCAGATGCTCTGGTGGAGAGGCCTAACAATCAGTGTTTTTAACAGGTCCTCCAGGTGATTTTTTTTTAATTGTGTTTTAGGTGAAAGTTTAAAACTCAAGTTAATTTCTCCTCTAAAAATTTAGACACATATGGTTTTGTGACATTAGTTGCAATCCCCACAACCTCCAGGTGATTCTGATGAGTGCTAAAGTTTGAGAACAATCACCCTAATCCATAAATGACTGATAAGATTGCATGTGTTCTCCACGCCAGGAATACATGCATTTTTTAAAAAAAAGAAAAAGAACTGAATTTCCAAGTAGGAAATTTTAGTTACCAGCCAATCTCCAAGTGGGGAAGGTGCAATTTAAACAATGGTCTCTTCGAGATTCCCTAATACCATCTCTATTCCTAAGGCAACTCCACTGCCTAATACATGCAATTCATTCATTCAGTCACTCAGTCAGTCATCAAATATTTATTTATGGATTCCCGCAGACATAGTATCAGTTACTGGAGATATAGGGACTCTTGCATTTCCTTCAAGGTACATTCCATTTAGTGGGAGAAACTGGAAATCAATTAGAATACAATATTGTAAGAACACTTACAGAGGCATACACAAGGTGATACGTATACACAGAGGAGGGACCAGGGCATAGTCAAGGAAGGCCCTCTAGAAGAGGTGGTCCATTATCTAAGTCTTAAAGGATCAGTAGGAGTTGGTCTGTTGAAAGGGGGATTGTAAGCACTGAAAGCCAATGACAGTAACACTTTGGTGCCAACCCTGCTTCCTACCTGGCTACATGAGAGTTGCTCATCCCTAGGATGGGTTTGGCAAGTGCCCTGAGTTGGAGAAGACATTGTTGTCTACTGATCCTGAAATTAGAAAAAGTGTACATGAGATTTCATGATGCTTTTTATGGTTAATTTTGATGAGGTGGTGCAGATTATCCTAAATAACCTAGAGCAGAAATTCTCAAAGTGATCAATACTGTTTAGGCTTAAAGATAGCAGTCATCCTTAAACACGCTTTTTCTTTTGTAATTTGCGCATATCAAACTAGAACTTCACTAATGTCTGTCAAAAAGCTAGATTTGTCTTTGGTGCCATTAGAATTAGTATTTTAATGGCGAGAGTAAACCCCCTGAGCCCATAAACCATTTCACCTTAATAATAACCTTAATCAGGAGCATTTTCTATGCTGAGTGTGGCTGATTTGATCATGAGGCCCCAATTCTGTAACATATAAAGTCTGGAGAAACATTGGTCCAGAATGCTTAACTGTTCCTCCCTCTGTGGATTTTTTAAAAGCAGATTTAATAAAGAAAACATTAAAATGCCTTAAATATGTCTGTTATTACCAACTTTCATTAGATTTATGGTGTCTTAAACATCCCTGAACATTTCAAGATCTGTCCTGAAGTACAGCGCTGTCAGTGATAGGATAATATCCATAGGCCTACAAGGAAGAACAGTTAATACGACTATCATTCAAACTTATGCAACAATCACAAAGGCCAAAGATGAAAAAATTGAAAATTTTTGCCAACTTCTGCAGCCTGAAACTGATCAAACATGCAATCAAGATGCATTGAAAATTACTGGTGTTTGGAGTGCAAAAGTTGGAAGCAAAGAAGAAGGAACAGTAGTTGGAAAATGTGGCCTTGGTGTTAGAAACGAAGTCAGAGATCTCATGATAGAATTTTGCAAGACCAATGACTTCTTCATTGCAAATATCTTCTTTCAACAACATAAAGGGTGAATATACATGTGGACCTTGTCAGATGAGATACACAGGAATCAAACTGACTACATCTATGGAAACAGATGATGGAGACAGTCAAGGCCAGGGGCTGACTACAGAACAAACCATCAATTGCCCATATGCAAATTCAAGTTGAGGCTGAATAAAATTAAAACAAATTCACGAGAGCCAAAATACGACCTTGAGTGTATCCCACTTGAATTTAGAGACCATGTCAAAAATAGATTTGACGCATTGAATGCTAATGACTCAAGACCAGACAAGTTGTGGAATGATGTCAAGGACATCATACATGAAGAAACCAAGAGGGCATTAAAAAGACAGGAAAGAAAAAAAAAATGGATTTCAGAAGAGATTCTGAAACTTGCACTTGAGTGTAGAGTAGCTAAAACGAAAGGAAGAATTGATGAAGTAAAAGAGCTGAATAGAAGATTGCAAAGGGCCACTCCAGAAGACAAAGTAAAGTATTATAATGAAATGTGCAAAGACCTGGAGATAGAAAACCAAAAATATAGAACACACTTGGCATTTGTCATACTGAAAGAACTGAAGAAAAAATTTTCAAGCCTCAAGTTGCAATATTGAAAGATTTTACAGGGAAAATGTTGAATAACACAAGAAACATCAAAAGAAGATAGACGGAATACACATAGTCACTGTACCAAAAAGAATTAGTCAACATTCAGCCATTTCAGGAGGTAGTATATGATCAAGTACCAATGGTATTGAAGGCAGAAAGCCAAGCTACACTGAAAGCATTGGCAAAAACAAGGCTCCAGGAATTGTCAGAATACCAATTGAGATGTTCCAACTGGAGGTGCTCACTCATCTATGCCAAGAAAATTGGAGGACAGCTGTCTGGCCAACTGACTGGAAGAGATCCATATTCGTGCCCACTTTTCCAAAGAAAGGTGATCCAACAGAATGCAGAAATTTTCAAACAATCTCAATATCACAGAGAAGTAAAAATTATGCTGAAAATTATTCAAAAGTGGTTGCAACAGTACATTGACAGAGAACTGCCAGAAATTCATGCCATATTCAGTAGAGGACGTGGAACAAGGGATATCATCGCTGATATCATATGGATCTTGGCTGAAAGCAGAGAATACCAGAAAGATATTAACCTGTGTTTTATTGACTATGCAAAGGCATTCGACTGTGTGGACCATAACGAATTATGGATAATATCGTGAAGAATGGGAATCCCAGAACACTTAATTGTGCTCATGTGGAATCTGCACGTAGACCAAGAGGCAGTTGTTCAGACAGAACAAGGGGATACTGCGTGGTTTAAAGTCAGGAAGGGTGTGTGTCAGGGTTGATTCCTTTCACCATGCTTATTGAATCTGTACCATGAGCAAAGAATCTGAGAAGCTGGACTATAAGAAGGCAGCATCAGGTTTAGAGGACGACTCATTAATAACCTGCAATATGCAGATGACACACCCTTGCTAGCTGAAAGCAGAGGACTTAGAGTACTTACTGATGCAGATCAAAGGCTACAGCCGTCAGTATGGATTGCACCTCAACACAAAGAAAACAAAAATCCGCACAACTGGACCAATAAACAACATCACGATAAACAGAGAAAATATAAAAGTTGTCAAGGGCTTTATTTTACTTCAATTCACAATCCACACCCATGGAAGCTGCAGTCAAGAAATAAAATGACATATTGCTTTGGGCAAATCTGCTGCAAAAGGTCTCTAAAGTGTTAAAAAACAAAGATATCACTTGGAGGCCAGAGGTGCACCTGACCCAAGCCATGACATTTTCAATCAACTCATATGCTTGTGAAAGCTGGACCATGAATAAGGAAGACTGAAGAAGAATTGATGTCTCTGAATTATGGTGTTGGTGAAAATATACTGGATACACCATAGACTGCCAGAAGAACGAACAAATCTGCCTTGGAAGAACTACAATAGGAAAGGTCCTTGCAAGCGAGGATGGTGAAACTTCTTCTCATATGCTTTGGACATGTTATCAGAAAGGACCAGTCCCCGGAGAAGGTCATCGTGTCTGGTAAATTAGAGGGTCAGTGAAAAAGAAGAAGACCCTCGATGAGGTGGATTGACCCAGTGGCTGCAAACAATGGGCTCAAGCATACCCATAATTGTGAGGATGGCACAGTACTGGGCAGTGTTTCGTTCTGTTGTACATAGGATCAATATGAGTGGGAACTGAATTGACGGTGCTTAACAACAACAGCAAACTTCCCTGTGGATTATAAATATTAAGTGAGCCCTATAGACGTTTGCATTTTTTTTTTATAGACCTTTGCATTTACCTTGAGTTACCTTTAAATAGTTAACAATAGAGAAAAACAATATTTCTTTTTTACTTAAGAGCCTATTCATTTCCATAAAAAAAAAAAGACCAGTAAATATGTCAATTAGGATTAGCATTCATCCAACAAATATTTGAAGGCTTACTATGTGTACTTACCTCATTCCATATTAGTTCCATGGATGCAGGTGCCGTTTCTCTTCTGTTTGCTCCTTTGAATAAATAAATGCATGGATGTAGAAACAAAGGCTATGAACCAGAATGATGTAAAGATAAACGTCAAGTGCCCTTCCCCTCAAAAAGTGTATAGTCTTATGGGGTACATAAGACACAGCTCATTAACTCTAAAGCAGTAACTGATATCTATTCTAAGAGAAAACCAGAAAATTTCTATGGTGTTTCTGAAGGATGAGAAATTACCTTAGGCTAAGGAATCAGAAAAAATTTTCTTGAAGGAGATGAGTTTGCATTTGAAGTTGGAGAATTTGAATATATGGAAGTGGGAAGGGGAGAGAGTATTCTAGGCAGAGGAAACAGTTTGAGCAAAGACAATGAAGCAGGAAGTACAGAACATGGGTGAAGTGTAGGGTGTTCGAAAGGAAAAAAAAATGAGAAATAAAACAGGAAGGAGTGGTTGGAGGCTAGCAAAGTATCTTAGAATGCTTTCAGTCATCAGTAGGAAGCAGGTGAAGTTATCTGACCAGAAAATGGGAACTATTACAATATTCTGATGAAAGATAATGTTCCAGACTTGAATGAGAATGAGAAAGAAAAAAAAAAAAAAAAGACGAAGCTGAATGTATTAATCCTTCACTAATGGAGATTTTGCAGGGTCCTCAAACCTCTAATTCTTCAACTAACTTCTTACTGCTGCCAGTTTTCTGCAGCTAAAATCTACTGAGAACATTTCAGCCGAATGCATGCATTTATCATAATTGAGGTTTTGATCTCTAAACTTCCTCCCTAGTATCAGGAATGGGCCACATATGAATCTTAAGAGGTTTGTTATGGGCCCGAAGAGAGGATATATACCCTACTCGTGAAAAATACTCCAGAAAAAATCCCTGCTTTCTACAGTATGTGGTAGAACTACTACTCCCTTCTTCCCTGTCTCTGGGCCCCACCCAAACTAGAATCATCCCACTTTACCTGGAAAATTAGGTGGGTCAGTTTGGGAAAGGGAGGGTTGTCAAGAATCAGAAGGGAGAGACCACACCCCAGAAAACATAGAACTTTTAACTCCTTTACTCTGCTAACGAAAAGTATCATCCCCCTACTGATCCTACTAAAAGAGAGCTTGGGGTGATGGTTAAAAGCATGGGGCATTGATGCCAGACTGACCGGGTTCAAATCCTGTCTCTGACACTTACCAAATGTGTGATGTTGGACAAGATACTTAGATTCCCTATGCCTTAGCTTCTTCAATTTTAAAATGTGAAATATAATAGTACACCAAATTTAGGATCATTGTGAGCATTAAACAAGACAATATCTAAAAAGTGCTTAAAATGACACTTGGCTCTTTCCATGCTTACTTGTTTTTAAATAGAAAATCTGACTTCTAATTATGCGTTAGCTGTTGTTTTTCTAATTTTAAGTCTTTAACCCATGCCAGAAGCTACTACTTCTTGGGAAAAGTTAGGTACAAGAGATCTGAGTACCATCTAAAATTAGAACATATGTCTTTTAAAAAGTTTATCAGTATAGGGCTATAATTAATAAGTAAATGGTAGATGAACATAGGGCGGAATAAAAAAATTACACCAAGATTTCACACCTGGATGACTAATGAGACAGAAAACTGGACATCAGGAGAAGGGACAGATATTGAGGGATGCATGTTGTTCACTGTTATAGATTTAATTGTGTCCCCCCAAAATAGATGTTGAAGTCCTAACTCCTGTACCTGTGCATATGATGCTGTTTGGAAACAGAGTTTTTCTTTTGTTATATTAATTAAGTCAAAATGGAGTAGGGTGGCTCCTCAACCTAATCCTTTCTCAGTGGCATCTTATAAAGGTGAGTAAAGACACAGAGAGACACACACTAGGCTAGACACCATGTGAGGACGTAGGCAGATGAATCTATAAAGGAATGCCAAGTATTTCGAACAGCCACCAGAAACTTGGAGAGGGACCTACAGAAGGAATCAACACAAGGGAAGACCCTGCTTTGAATTTTTAGCCTCCGGAACTGTGAGAAAAAAAAAAATTCCCATCCTTTAAAGCTACTCTGTAGTATTTTGTTATGGCAGCCCTAGGAAACTAGAACATTCACTCTTAGGTTCGTGATGCCATACAAAGTAACACTGACAAATTACAGATAATAAACATATCTACCATGTACATCAGTCACCTTAGCTTAAGTAACAGTAACAACCAACCACAAAATCTCACTGGCTTAAAACAATAAAAATTTATTTTTATTGTTCACTGATGTTCAACTTCATTTCTGGTCCATCATGTATTTACTCTGGGACTCAAATTAATAGAGTAGTCCCTTCCTAGGACATTTCCGATCTCATGATAGAGCACTATAAGCCAGTCACTATAGGGGCCAGTCTCGACTCGACTGCAAGCAACAACAACAGACTCACACGTCATTGTCTAAAGCAAATCCCATAGCCCCAATCCTGCTATCAATGGAGCAAGGAAATCCCTCATGGAGTGTTCCAGCAGGGTGGGGTTGAAATATTTTGAACAATAATATAATTTACCACACCAGGGTTTTACTATCTATGATCAAAGAAAGAATAGATAGATGCAGTCTACTGTGGTACATGGATTATGGCCTCTCTCATGAGATAGGAATCAACAATACCATTTTTTAGTTTGGTTAAAGCCCATGTAATAAACTTAGGTATTAAATGAAAAAAAGAAAAAAAAATACCTATATGCAAACAACTGGTAAGTAGGAAGTTACTTGGGCAGAATTGGAGATGAAATGCAATGAATTGATGTAGATCTCAAAGGTCATATTATGCATTAAGTTTTGAGTGGGACATGAGCGGTAGAGGCTTCTGTTAATAGAGTATTATGATGGCAAAGGTTAAAGAAGAGATTAATAAGGATTGAGAAGAAGGTACGATAGTCAAATGAGATGTTCAAAGCATGAGTAAATTCTACAGGGAGAGAGAAAGGAAAACACAGGATGTGTGTGTGTGTGTGCCTGTGTGTGTGTCCGTGTCTGTGTATAAGACAGAGGGAAGCAGGGAGAGATGAAATAGCAATTTAGCAGTTCATTTAGTAAGAGAAGCAAACAAACAAAAAAACAGAAGAAGGTAAAACATCCCAGGGAATTTCCAAGATTGGAGATAAAATAAATTGTTATTATACTCAGTGCATTTGGAATGTTGAATACCTTTGTCATATGGAGGAGATGGAAAGGTATCCAAGTCTAAGTGTTTTGGAGATGCAGCTTCATAACAGACCTGTCGAAAAGAAGATGAGGTTAGAGAAAGTGCTTGAAGACTAAATTCTCATTAACTTAATGCCTAAACCTTTCAGTTGAATCTAATCACCTTTTCCCTGTAAATGTTAATCTATTAGTATTTATAAATGTAGTTAACCCAGGTTAACTCTATACTTCTAGAAATGGTAATTTTTTTTTATAATAAAATATATCCAAGAAACTTTGATATAATTATTATTAAACCAAGCTTTAAGAACTAAGAATGTGTTCTGTTTACTTGTATTATTCACAATTATCATCGTGCCTTACCCATAAACCAAACCAATACCAAACCTGTTGCCCTTGAGTTGATTTGATTCTAATTCATAGCTACCCTATAGGACAGAGTAGAACTGACCCATAGGGCTTCCAAGGAGCGGCTGGTGGATTCAAACAGCTGACCTTTTTCATTAGCATCTGAACTCAACCACTGCACCACCAGAGCTCCACTTTACCCATGTTGTTGTTGTTGTTAGGTGCCGTCGAGTCAGTTCAGACTCATAGCAACCCTATGTACAACAGAACGAAACACTGCCTGGTCCTGCACCATCCTCACAATTGTTGCTATGCTCAAGCAATTGTTAATTTTTTGGCAGTCCATGTTGTTGTTAGGTGCCTTCAAGTTGTTTCCGACTCATAGCAACCCTATGCACAACAGAATGAAACACTGCCCAGTCCTGTACCATCCTTATTTACAATCGTCGTTATGCTTGAGCCCATTGTTGCAGCCACTGTGTCAATACACCTCACTGAGGGTCTTCCTCTTTTCCATTCACCCTGTACTCTGCCAAGCATGATGTCCTTCTCCGGGGACTGATCCCTCCTGACAACATGTCCAAAGTATGCAATATGCAGTCTCGCCATCCTTGCTTCTAAGGAGCATTCTGGTTGTACTTCTTCCAAGACAGATTTGTTCACTCTTTTGGCAGTCCGTGGTATATTCAATATTCTTCACCAACGCCATGATTCAAAGGCGTCAATTCTTCTTAGGTCTTCCTTATTCATTGTCCAGCTTTCCCATGCATATGAGGTGATTAAAAACACCATGGCTTGGGTCAGGCGCACATTAGTCCTCCAGTAATGAATTTATAACTGTTGCGTGAATGAAAGAATTATAGTTCTATTCCTGCTATTTCCCATGGAATAGTGATTAGAACGACCAGTGAGTTCAGCAATTGTATCCCTTTGAACCTCAGCCTCCTCATCTGTTAAATGTTAGATGGGTTATCCAGGATCCTCTTTGTAGGGCTCTTGAGAAATAACAAAGTGTCAAATAATTTGCAACCAAATCATTTAATGACTCGTTTGGAAGTAAATTGATGTAGTGATATTTTATTTATTTCTTCATACACAGGACAAAATAAAAAAGACCAAGCAATTCCATATTTCCAAACTGCAATTTCACACATGTATAGTAAAACATAATGGAAACCCTAGTGGGGTAGTTGTTAAGTGCTGCGGTTGCTAACCAAAGGGTTGGCAGTTTGAATCTACTAGGTGCTCCTTGGAAACTCTATGGGGCAGTTCTACTCTGTCCTGTAGGGTCCCTCTGAATCGGAATCGACTCGATGGCACTGGGTTTGGTTTTGTTTTTTTGGTATAGTAAAGCATAACTATTTCTGACAGCTTTAGTTTTGAAAGCATCATTATCAAACAAAGCTTTAAGAAACGAGAAAATGTTTTTGGCTTTTGTCTTTTGTTTCTGTATTTGTTGCTTACCCAGATCACAATGGTTAACTGAGAAAAGCATTTAACAAGGTTCCTGGCACATTCGTATATGCTTTTGGAATATCACACCACTTATATGAACTCCCATAAAGTGACAGCCAAAGGATAAGAGGGGTGGTGGCTGAGAGTTGCAGTTAAAATTAGACTCTCCGCTTATTTAAAATTGTTAATTTCACCACAACATAATTTCCTGGCTATCAAAAGATTAATTTGGTTTCTTCTAACAAGATTCCTTAAATTTTGTATGCATCCACTAAAAATAGTATTGATGGTTCAATATATTTGGGAAATTATGATCTAATCTAATGTGAATAAATCTGATAAGATGTTTAATGGATATGAAGACATCATCACCTATTGAACCATCAAATCAGAGACAGCCAAATGAGATTCTTTCTTAGACCCTTTCAATCATTTAAATTCAAGCTTTTTTCCCCCCAATAATTAGATTTTGATACAGCTTATGGTAGGTACTAATATATTAAGAATGTTTCAAGGGTTGGGTATACTGTATCACAAAGCCATTTTCTTCCAATTAATAATACAAAGCTTTCAACTTTGTTTAATTTGGCAATTAGACAAAAATACTGAGGGACAGAATAAGGCACTCTAACTACAATCCTTTCTCCACCCTTCAGGCCAGGCAAGCTTGCAAACCATTTTGAAGCTCTTAGAATTAATTGCTAAGCAGCATAGGTGCCACTTAATTAGAGAAAGCTAGGAGGAAGTGGCAATCTAGAAACCACAATTTGATTGGAAGTAGGAACATCATTAATGGACACAATTCCCTTTCTGCACATTTTTAAGGCACAGTAAACCAAAGGGAGAGGAAGTGCTTTTGAAAGAGTAATCTCTGTGATTCCTTTGAGAAAGAAAGCCAACGCAAGATGAGTTTTATAAAGTTTAGCAGAGTTTTACTCCCCTCCATCTTAAACAGTAAGTTAGTTGCAGAATCCTGATTTTCTCTTGGCTATCCATTATATCGCATATGAAGAAGTCTCTCATGTGTCTGCTCTGGCTGCTTTTTAGTGTGTTGTTACAGAAACACTGTTCAGTGGTGAAGAACAAGCAATTTTGTTTGCCTAGAGGACTGACTTACTTACCCCATATCAGTTCTGGCTCTTCACTTTTTCTCTGCAGCATCTCCGGAAAATGTACTTAAAATAAACCCCCAAATACCCTTGGCACCAGATTGCCTGTCTTGTCTAGCCAGAGGTATGTGGTTTTTCAAGGTAAACTATAACATAATAGCATTGTCACATTTAAATCTCAGGTTGTGGGGTCTGGGGGTAAAATCTGGACGTTGCACAAGATGCTGTCCTGCATCCATCAGGGAAGCAGATTACAGGCTAGGGGGACTTGTTTTGATTGGGATGGATAACCAAATAACAGTCAGACGTGGAGGGCGAACGGGTGAGCAGAATCAGCACAATCCATGAGCAGACTCTGCTCTCATAATCTGATGTCTGTACCAGTGTTTCAATGCACGGTGGTTAAAACCACTGTCAAGATTTATCCTCTAGGGCCGCATCCTTTCAAAGTGGTGTTTGCCAATAAATGTGCAACTGACAAGTTCTACAATTTATTATGGGCTTTGATAGCACCAGAAATGTTTACAGGTAAAACACTTGTTCGGGGAGAGTGGGGCACACACAGGCGATGTGAACACCTTTATTCCTGTTATTTAATTATGAGTACATCATAGGAAAAGTGGAGCCCTGGTGGCACGGTGGTTAAGAGCTCAGTTGCTAACCAAAAGGCCAGCCAGTCAAAATCACCAGCTGCTCCTTGGAAACCTCATGGGGCAGTTCTACTCTGTCCTATAGGGTTGCTATGAGGCAGAATCAACTCGACGGCAGCTAACAACAACAACATAGAAAAAGTAGAAAAGCTCATTTACTCACCTTAAAAATGGCATCCACTCATAACACAGCCATATTAGAGGTCAGACAGCAGGACGGGAATGGGGGCAGAGGCTAAAAATGGAGAAAAGAAAATTGACAGAGTTGTATCAGTTTCCTAAGGGTGCTGTAACAAATTACCACAAACTGGGTGACTTAAAACAACAGAAACATTCTCTCACAGTTCTGGAGGCCAGAAGTCCGAAATCAAGGTGTCATCCGTGTTGACTCCTTCTGAGGTCTCTGAGGGAGAATCTGTTCCATGCCTCTTTCCTAACTTCTTGTAGTCCCAAGCATTCCATGCCTTGTGGCAGGAAAACTCTAATCTCTGCTTCCGTCTTCACATAGTGATCTTCCCTCTGTGTCTCTGTCAGTCTCTTTGTCCCTTTTCATAAGGACACCAGTCTTATTGGATCAGGGCCCACCCTACTCTAGTAGGACCTCATGTTGATTAATTACATCAGCAAAAACCCAATTTCCAAATGAGGTCACATCTATAGGTACCACAGATTAGAACTTCAACATGTCTTTCTGGGGGACACAATTCAACCCATTACAACCATCAAAAGAGGAGAGAAGAAAAAGAGAAGAGGAAAGGCTAGATAAAATTTCGTGTTTGCTTGGCTTGGAAAACTATGTGAGATGATGGTAAAGACATAATTGAGTTTAAAGGCACAGGCTTGGAGCAGACTGGCAAGTAGATCTGGGACTAGAAGAATTGCAAGCTGAGCATTGCTATTGTGTTCAGCTATTCCTTCAGAGAGGCCTAACCAGCTGTGTCTCAGAGGAATCCACACAACAGCTAGGTAGGAGTTGGGAACCTTCACTGGTCTCTTTGATCATTATTCTTGAAAATAAGGAGAAAGGAGTATTTCTGATGGTAAATTTAACCAGCTTGGGGGACTCATATGAGGAGGGGCTTAGTTACAGTGACAATAATTTCTGACTCGGAGCTCAAACAAAATTGCTAAGTACTTCCCTTATTCCACTAGCAAAGTCCCTTCTTCGGAATAAACACTGTAGTTGCCCTGAGCAGCTGCTAGCACTCATTTACCTGCTACATCTCAACGCAGCCTCTGCTCCAGTGATGTCATCTGACCTCGGTATAAGCTGTTCGTTTGTCATAGCCTTATTGTCATGACTCCTCTCATCATTGTATTGTCCTTGTTACTACTAATTAGGGTCACCATACATTCTGGTTTTCCCAAGACAATCTCGGATTAATTCTGTTGACCCAGCATACTTATTTATAGTACCCCCTTTCTCTCTCAAAAGAGCTACGTCTTATTGGAGAAGAGTTTTCTTCCATTAGTTTGTAATTCTTATTTAATGAGGCTCCCAAATAGAATTAAAAAAATAGAATAGTCACTCTCAATTTCTTACAGCTCTCATACTTTCAGAATTCTTTTGTTTTTCTTGCTTTTTCAATTTCTTCTATCCCATTGCTATAGTAAAAGGAGCATAGGCTTGGAAGCCAGATAGATTTGTGTCCAAATTTCAGCACAGGTACTTACTAGCTGAGTAAACTAAGGCAAAATCTCAGTTTTCTTTTCATCAAAATGGGGGGTAATAGTATGACTTAGCTCACATGATTGTTTTGAGGATGAATCAAGCATAATATGAGAACAAAACCTAGCACGCTGTCTAACATATTATAGGTAATGAATAAATGTTACTTCCCCTTTTTCACTCCCTACCTCTATAGCTAGTAATGTAAAACAGGTTCTCCAGGGCTTAGGTCAAAAAAAAAAAAACATTTCACCTTATGATGTTTAACAACATATTCAAAATTCTCTCTTCTTACTGACAATTTCTCCTACTTGAGAGTGAATAAATTTCTTGTCCACGGAATAACTCTCTGAGTGGTTAGAAGTGACCCTTATCTCTCTCTCTTCCTGCCAGTGCTTAAATTTTCAGTCTAAGAAACTACCACAAATTTCAATGAGCCCCATTACCATCTCCCTATAACAATTGGAAGCTCAAGAAAAAAGAACTCTTGGGAGTCAAACTTTTCAGTTAGATCAGAAGTCACCATATTTTTTTCTGTAAATGGCTAGATTGTAAATATTTTAGACTATGTGGGCCATACAGTCTCTGTCACAACTATTCAACATTGTAATGTGAAATGAGATGCAGGTGATGCATAAATGGATGCACATAGCTGTGTTCCAATGAAACTTTATTTATGGACATTGAAACTTGAATTTCACAGAATTTTCATGTGTCACAAAATATTTTATTATTTCTTTCAATCATCTAAAGATTAAAAAAATTCCCAGCTCATGGGCCACAAAACAGGCAACAAACCAGATATGACCCAACCACTCAGTTCCATTCTTTTGGTTTCAAATAAATGTCAGGGAAGAAAGCTCCAACCAATTTAAGCAAAAAGGAATTTATAGGTTTACCTAATCAAAATATGGGAATTTATACCTCAGGTACACTTGATCCAGAGGCCTAAATAGTTTCACCAGGCTGTCACTCAATCCCGCTCTCCTTCATGTTAAGTTCATTCTCATGTTCTGAGTATATAAAAATGGCTGTCCATATTTCCAGAACTTTTGCTTCTATGTTCAAAGCCAGCACAAAACAGTGTTCCTCGTGCTAATAGTGTTGACATAAAGTACTGGAGCTGATAATCAGTTTGAACTGGATGTGCCCACCCCTAATGCAATCACAGTGGCCACAGGCATGAGATATTCTGATCAGTTTAGGCCAATAACATATCCTTGACCCTAGGGGTTGGGTGGGGTCAGCTCTAAACTAACTCAACTATGTGGAATGACAGTAGAAGATAGACAATTCCCCCAAAGGAATTTCAAAACACTGCTACCAAAATGTGCAAAAAGGGGAGAGGTTGGTAAAATGTAAAAAATGTGTAATTTCAAACATGCAAATTAGGTCTTCCTTTATACTCTCAATATAAGAATTTAAACATTTTGAAAATAAAATTAATCCAATGGCATAAGGTTGAGCCTTCAGAGAAGTTTATTGTGATGGTTAAAGTTAGGCGTCAACTTCAATGGGCCATGATCTTCAGTGGTTTGGCAGTTATATAATGATGCATATTAGCAGTTATGTAAAGATGTAGTCATCTTCCATGATATGATCTGATGTGATCAGCAATTAATTGTAAGAGGTGTTTCCTTGGGGGGTATGACCTGCATCCAATATATATATTGAAGTTCTGGCAAAGCTCACTCACTTGCTCTGGATCGTGCATCCAGCTTATCATCATGTGACCGCTGGTTCTTGGGACTTGAGCCAGCAGTCTGCTGTATTACCTACCAATCTGCAGCCTGTGAGCCAGCAACCTACTGACTTACCTGCTGATCTTGGATTCATTGGCCTCTACAGCCTGCGAGCCAGCAGCCTGCCATCTGGCCTGCCAATCTCGGGTTTCACAGCCCCTGCAGCTATGCGAGTCAGGAGAAACCTTCAGCCTCGTGCCTGACGCATGGACATGGGACTTGTCAGCATCTACAACAGTGTGAGCCATTTCCTTGAGATAAATCTCTCTCTCTTTCTCTGAGCTTCACTGGTTCTGCTTAGAGCTCAGCCTAAGAAGTTTGGTACCAAGAGTGGTTCTAGAGATGCAAAACCGTAAGGGTGAGTTTTCTAAATTGATTCTCAAGTCTGACTAGTCTTAAAGGCACTGATACCTCTGCCTCCAGTAGCAAAGAGGGTGTTGCTAATACATGGCTTAAGGTATTATTCTTAATATGAAGAATATCACCACCAATAGATCAAGTATTGGTGAGAAGTGAGGCACCGGGTCATCACATATTTGACACTTCTCTACAATTTTATCAGAATGAAAATTACAGGGAACCTGGTTGGTTGGTCTTACTTTCACTAGACAAAGTGATGAAAGAAAAAATGAGCTCAGAGCTTCAGAGTCATAGCTCAAGCACCACATAAAAGACCTCAAAGTTGCCACTTGTGCCCTGAAGGAAAGACTTATTTTTTGTAGTAACATAGGTGATATTCCTGAAAACCAAACCCAGAATCTTATTGTAATAGTGGCTGAATTACAACGCCAATTGAATTCCCAACCACGAATAGTATCTGAAGTTAAAGAGAGGTCAATGATTGGGAAAAAATATGACCCTGAAACTTGAGATAGGGACATATGGCAGGTAATTAGGAATCTGGAAACATTGGGCCCCTAAATTCCATTGAATAACACCTACCAACAGAACCATCTGAAGAGATTACTCCATTTTTGTCTGCTAAGGCACTCTCTCTCATGAAGTCATTATTCCTTCCACCGCAATATGATGAGATTGACCCAGCTATGTCTGAAGAGCTTTTGCTTGAGATATCTCCTGGGGTGATGTCTGAGTCATTACCTGGAACATCACCTGGGGTAAATGCCTTATAAGACATTAGGGAATGTTCCCAGAACCCAACCACACCACTCATTTTTGCTTCTAAACCTACTAGACTTAAGTCTCAGTGAGCCTCAAGATGTGAAGTACAAAGTGTGACTCAGAAGAAGGTATCATACACTCCAAAAGAACTGCTTCATTTTTCTAATATGTACAAACAGAAATCTGGGGATTAGGTGTGGGAATGGCTATTAAGGGTGTGGGATAATGGTTCAAGAAACATAAAGGTAGATTAGTCTAATTTCATTGATATAGGCCCACTAAGCACAGATTCTTCATTCAATGTTACAGCTTGAAAAGTTAGGAAAGGTTTATTTAGTTGGGTCACTGAAGCATGCATTAAATGGTGGCTTACACTAAATCAAGTTGAAGTACCAGGCATGCCTTGGTATACTGTAGAAGAAGGTATCCAAAGGCTTAGGGAAAATGGCACTTTAGAGTGAATTTATCAGGTTAGACCCACAGACCCACTCATGGAATGCCAGAGTACACACTTTTTACCACAACAGTGAAGAACAAATTTGGGGAGAGAATTCCAGCTTTCTTGAAGATTGCTGTGGTTGCTAATTTATGTAAGTCAGATTTGACAGTGAGAACTGCCCTAACTGAATTAAGACACCTAACTACAGTAGGACTGATTGGACCCTTGGTAGGGGCCAAGCAGCAGTATTCAATCAACAAAGACAAGGTGAGCATGGATACCATAATGGACAGCAGAGTCAGCAGTAATCAGAATAGTCTGACGCATATGAACTTATGGCATTGGCTACTTAGTTATCGTGTGCCTAGGAGTGAAACAGATGGGAAATCTATTAAATATTTACTTGATCTGTACAAGCAGAAGAATTCTAGGTCAAGGGAATGCCATTATGACTAGCATAGCCAGAAAGGGGAGTCATGGCCCCTCAATCAATTCCCAGAACTGAGACAGTTTATAGACCTCCAAAGCCCATTGCTGTCGAGTTGATTCTGACTTATAGCGTCCCTATAAGACAGAGTAGAACTGCCACCATAGAGTTTCCAAGAAGCTCCTGGCAGATTCAAACGTCCGATCTTTTGGTTAACAGCTATGGCTCTTAAGACCCACAATCCCTTAAATGAAGGGGAGGGTGGGTCCCCTTGAGGAAGGACTCTACTACACTGCCAAAATTTTATACAGATAAACTTTCTCCTAGCCTTCCTCAAAGGGATGGGCAAACCAGAGTGACCGTTCATTGGGGAAGAGAAAATAATCAAACTTTATGGGGATTATCGGTTATTGGCTCTGAACTGACACTAATTCCAGAAGAACCAAAATATCACTGTGGCCCACCACTCAGAGAGGAGCATATGGAGGTCTGGTTATTAATGGAGCCTTAGCTCAGGTTTGTCTCACAATGGGTCCAAGGGGTCCCCAAACTCATCCTGTAGAGATTTCCTCAGTTCCAGAATGCATAATTGGGGTAGACATACTCAAGGACCGGCAGAACCCCCACATTGGATCCCTGACAAATGGATTAAGGGCTATTATGGCAGGAAAGCCAAGTGGAAACCATTAGAAGTGCCCCTACCTAGGAAAATTGTAAACAATACCGTATTCCTAGGGGGACTGCAGTGATTACTGCCACCATAAAGGACTTGAAGGATGCAGGGGTGGTGATTAATACCACATTCCCATTCAACTCATTTATTTGGCCTGTGCAAAAAACAGACAGATTTTGGAGAGTGAAGGTGGATTATCAAAAACTTAACCAGGTGGTGACTCCATTGCAGCTGCCGTTCCAGATGTAGTTCCATTGCTTGAACAAATTATTATATCTCTTGGTACCTGGTATGCAGCTATTGATCCTGGCCAATGCCTTTGTGTCAATTCCAGTTTTGAAGAACACGAGAAGCAGTTTGCCTTCAGCTGGCAAGGTCAGCAGTAGACCTTCACTGTTCTACCTCAGAGGTATATAAACTGTCTAGCCCTATGTCACAAATTAGTCCATAGATAGCTTGGTTGCCTTTCCCTTTCACAAGATGTCACATTATTCTATTATATTGATGACATTATGCTTACTGGCTCTAGTAATGAAGAATTGTCAATGACTCTGGACTTACTATGAAACATACGCATGCTAGAGGGTGGTAAAGTAATTGCACATAAATTCAGGCACCTTCCACCTCAGTGAAATTTCTAGGACTCCAGTTGTGTGGGGCATGTCGAGATATTCCTTCTAAAGTGAAAGATAAGTTGTTACATTTGGCCCTTCCTACAAATAAAAAGGAGGAACAATGCCTGGCAGGCCTCTTTGGATTTTGGAGGCAACATATCCTTCATCTGAGTGTGCTACTCCAGCCTATTTATCAAGTGACTCAAAAATCTGATAGTTTTGACTGGGCCCAGACCAAAAGAAGGTTCTACAACAGGTTCAGACTGCCATGCAAGGAGCTCTGCCACTTAGGCCATATGATCAAGCTGATCCCATGTTGCTCGAAGTGCCATTGGCAGATAGAGATGCTGCTTTGGAGTCTTTGGCAGGTCCCTATGTGTGAATCACAATGCAGACCCTTAAGACTTTGGAGCAAAGCTCTGCCATCCTCTGCAGATCACTACTTTCCTTTTGAGAAATACATTTTTATTGGGCCTTAGTAGAGATGGAACAGTTAACCATAGGCCACCAGGTCACCATGCAGCCTGAGCTGCCCATCATGAACTGGCTGTTGTCTCACCCTCAGAACCACAAAGTTGGACGTGCACAGGAGCACACCATCATTTAATGGAAGTGGTATATATGAGATCAAGCCCAAACAAGACCTGAAGGCAAAAGTAAGTTGCATGAGAAAGTGGCCCAGATGCCCATGGTCTCCTTTCCTGTCACATCACCTTCCCTCTCCAAGTCTGCACATCTGTGGCCTCATGAAGAATGCCTTATGATCAGTTGACTGAGGAAGAGAAAACACATGCCTAGTTTACAGATGGTTCTGTGTGATATGCAAGCACCACTTGAAAGTGGACAGCAGCAGCACTAAGGCCCCTTTCTGAGACTTCCCTGAAGGACAGTGGTGAAGGAAATCCTCTTAACTTCGAGCAGTGCACCTGTTTGTTCACTTTGCTTGGAAGGAGAAATGGCCAGATGTGCTATTGTATACGGATTCAAGGCCTGTGGCCGATGGTTTGGTTGGGTGGTCAGGGACTTTGAAGGCATGTTCGGAAAATTGGAGACAAGGAGGTATGGGGAAGAAATATGTGGATAGATCTCTCTGAATGGGCCAAATAAGTGAAGATGTTTGTGTCTCATGTGAATGCTCACCAAAGGGTGACCTCAGCAGAGAAAGATTTAACAGCCAAATGGATAGGATGGCATGCTTTATAGAAACCAGTCATCCTCTTTCCCCAGCCACTCCCATCATTGCCCAATAAGCTTAAGAACAAAAGTACCATGGAGGCAGAGATAGAGGTTATTCATGGGCTTAGAAACATGGACTTTGACTCACCAAGCCAACTTGGCTACAGCCACTGCTGTGTACCCAATCTGCTAGAAGCAGAGACTAACACTTAGCCCATGATTTGGCACCATTCCTGGAGGCAACCAGTCAGCAACCTGTTGGCAGGTTGATTACATTGGAATGCTTCCATCAATTGAAAGGGCAATGTTTCATTCTGACAGGAATAGACACTTACTGTGGATATGGATTTGCCTTCCCTGCATGCAGTGCTTCTGCCAAAATTATCATCCATAGACGCATAGAATGCCTTATCCACTTTCATGGTATTTCACTAAGCATTGCCTCAAAACAAGGGACTCACTTCACAGCAAACGAAGTACAGCAATGGCCCATACTCATGGTATTCACTCGTCTTACCGTGTTCGCCATCATCCTGAAGCAGCTGGCTTAATTAGAATGGAGGAATGGCCTTCTAAAGACACAATTACAATGCCAGCTAGCTGGCAATACTTTGCAGGATTGGAGTAATGTTCTCCAGGAGGCCATATATTCTCTAAACCATGGTCAATTATATGCAGCTCTTTATCCCATAGTCAGGATTCATGGTTCTAGGAATCAAGCGGTGGAAATGGGGGAGTGGCGCCACTCATTATTACCCCTAGTGCCCCACTCATAACATTTTTCACTTCCTGTCTCCATGATCCTATGCTCTCCAGGTCTAGAGGTCTTAGTTCCAAAGGGAGGAATTCTCTCACCAGGAGACACAACTTGGATTCCATAGAACTGGAAGTTTAAGAATGTCACCAGCCACTTTGGGCTCCTTATGTCTCTGGGTCAACAGACAAAGAAGGGAGTAGCCATACCAACTGGTGTGATTGATTCTGACTAGCTAGGAGAAATTGGACTGGTGTCACATAACAGAGATAAAGAAGAGTATGTCTGGAATACAGGATATACCTTAGGGCATCTCTTAGTACTACCATACCCTGTGATTAAAGTCAATGGAAAACTACAGCAACCCAATCCCAACATGATTAATAATTGCCTAGAACCTTCAGGAAAGAAAGTTTGAGTCACCCCATCAGGCAAAGCGCCACTACCAGCTGAGGTGCTTGCTGAAGGTAAAGGAATGGGTGGTGGAAGAAGGTAGTTCTAAATACCATTTATGACCACGTGACCAGTTGCAGAAAGGAGGACTGTAATTGCTATGAGCATTTCTTCCTTGTCTATGTGCATCATCACTTTTTTTTCCTCTTCATTTATAAAATATAAGGTGCAAATAGGCTATTGTATTTTCAGTTGTACACGTTAGTTGTATCATGGTAGGCACAATTATGCCCTTGTAATTGTCTTATTTAGATTGTGTATGGTTTAAGGAGATGTGTACAGGTGTCAAGTTGTCAGGGGGTGGACTGTGATTGTTAAGGTTGTGTGTAAACTTGGCTGGGCCATGATTCTCAGTAATATGGTAGTCTTAGTCATCCAGTGCTGCTATAACAGAAATGCCACAAGTGGATGGCTTCAACAAAGACAAGTTTATTCTCTCACGGTCCAGTAGACTAAAAGTCTGAATTCAGGGTGCCAGTTCCATGGGAAGCGTTTCTCTCTCTGTCGGCCCCAAAGGCAGGTCCTTGTGATGCATCAGCCTTCCCTTGGTCTGGGAGCATCTCAGTGCAGGAACCTCAGGTCCAAAGGATGTGCTCTGCTCCCAGTGCTGCTTTCTTGGTGGTATGAGGTCCCCATGTCTCACTCACTTCTCTCTTTTCTATCTCAAAAGAGATTGGCTTAATACACTATCTAATTTTTGTAGACCTCATCAGTATAACTGCCACTAATCCATATTATTACATCATGGTGATAGGATTTACGATACATAGGGAAACTGCCAAAAGAATGAACAAATCTATCTTGGAAGAAGTACAACCAGAATGCTCCTTAGAAATAAGAGTGGTGAGATTGCGTCTTACATACTTTGGACATGTTGTCAGGAGGGATCAGTCTCTGGAAAAGGATACCATGCTTGGTAAAGTACAGGGTCAGCGGAAAAGAGGAAGACTCCCAATAAGATGGATTGACACGGTGGCTGCAACAATGGGCCCAAGCATAACAATGATTGTAAAGGATGGCTCGGAACTGGGCAGTGTTTCATTCTGTGGTACATAGGGTTGCTATGACACAGAACTGAGTCAATGACATCTAAAAACAACAACAACAAATATATACATACACACACACAGTTTAATCGTTTTGCTTCTCTAGAGAATGCAGCCTAAGACAGCTATATATCTGTTGAATAAAAAAGTCTTAGTTTCTGCCTCTTAACATAAAAAGAATAGATTGGACATGGCAAACTTTTTCTTTAAAGGGACAAAGACTAAGTAATTTAGGCTTTACAGATGACATACTTTGTCACTTTGCTTTGCTTTTAACAAAGCTTTAAAAATATAAAAAACATTCTTACCTCAGGGCCATACCAAAAAAAAAAATTAAAAAGACCGAAATTGTTCCACAGGCTATATTGTGACAATCCTTGGACTAGATGATTACTAGAGCCCCTGGTGGCAAAAAGGTTAAATGCTCAGCCTCTAACTGAAAGTTTATTGGTTTGAACCCTCCAGTTGGCTCCCTAGGAGAAAAAGATCCGGTTATCTGCTCTGTTTAAGATTTATAGCCTAGGAAACTCTATGGGACAGTTCAACCCTGTCATATAGGGTCACTATGAAGCAGAATCCACTGGACTGCACACAAAAGAACCCCTTCCAGGTATGCTAATCTATGAACGATTCTGTCTTTAGCAGGCCTGATTCCTACTGCCTCTGTGTAGGGAAAGTCTTATCCTCTCACGGAAGTAATCAAATACAAATGTCAATGTCATTAATATCCTCTGCTCCAGGAAGTATAGCAAAAAAACAAAAGGTCTAAGTGACCTTCTGCTTACCTTCATCCTTTTTGGCCCTCAATTCCCTATTTACCTGAATTTTCACTGTTCCACAAGATATCTCTTCTGGTGATTTTCTGGGAAACAAGGGAAGGCGCTCCTGCCACAGCAGAGGTATAAGATGGCAGCTAAGAATTACCTTTCTAACACACAGGTAGGTTAACATCATTTCCACTGTTTAAAACCTTCACTAGCTGCCTCCTAGAAGGCAGAGTCCAAACTTCTTAGCATGACACTGGCAGAGCATCACTGTCTAACTCTACTTCGCCTTTCAGCTTCAACTCTCATGACTCCTTTCAAATGCTTTATGCACCACCTACTCCAGTCCACTTACATTCTCCAAACTTGTCATGCATTGGATGCTTCGTGCCTTTGTACAGTAGTAGACTACACACTTAGCCTATAATACCAGTACCAACTGCCATATAGTCTGTTCTGACTCATGGGGACCCCATTTGTGTCAGAGTAGAACTTCGCTCCAAATGTTTTTTAATGGCTGATTTTTTGGAAGTAGATTGCCAAGTCTTTCTTACAAGGCAACTCTGAGTGGACTCAAACCTCCAAAATTTGGTTAGCAGGTAAATGCATTAAGCATTTGTACCACCCAGGGATTCTTTGCCTTATTGTCCACCTCCTGAAACTGTAGGCTACATTCTCTTTGAAGACTTCCTTGACCCTACCTCCAGAAAGGATTTAGTCCCTTTTTGTACTCCTTAGTGTTCATATTCCTAGATAGTTATACAGTGAAATCATAGAAAAAAAGAAGAAAAAATCTCGGTTTCAAATTGTCCTTGAACATAAATGTCTCAGGAAAGTTATCACTTAGTTTGAGCACTAGGTAAAGTAGTTGCCTTGCATGTAGGGACCAGGTTGTATAAAAATATAAGCATTAAACACTGGAATCACATCCAGCACAGGAAAATGTTCAAGTTATGAGAGCTAGATAGGAATTGACCCTGAGGAAATTGTGGTTTCTTGCCTTCCATTATCACACTAATATAGGGCTTTGCTCAGGAAATGGATTAGTAGACAAGCTAAATTCTCCCTCTCTCCCTCCCTGACCTTATTAAGTTCAAACTGAGTATTTAAAAGGTGCAATCTCTAGGTTTGCTTCCCTCTTCCAACTTGAGATTATCAGATTCTTGTGGGCAGAAATCATGTCTTCTCCACTTTGTATCCACAGTAGTTATCTACCATAGCACCTAATGCATCATCGGTCCTCATTAAATGCGAAATTGGATTGACTTCCATATTCCTTTCATGTTTTCATCTTATTTATTTTAGGGCTTAACAAATTAATTTAAAAACAATTTGTTGTTGGTGTGGTGGGCAATCTTGAGTGGAGAAAAGGGAACTTAAAGCAGTAGACCTTTCTAAAGTAGCCCAAGGGAGGTTTAGTTTTACAAAGTGTGAATGGCAAGGTTGATTTCCTTTCCAACCACTTGCCACATCAAAATGATTAGAGAAGGGATTAAATGAGACTAAATTAAATCCATTTTAATTTGACATTAAGTCGTTCTTGCCCCATTTTTCTATAGAGTACCTTTGTAGGAAATGGACTTAAATATTAATGAGCCAGATTCTCTAACCACTAGGTTGGACAATAAGTAGATTCCTCAAGCACTGGCAAAGGATGGTCCATTTTTGCAATCCAGCACTGACATGTGTTCATTAAGCTTGATATACAAACTTATGCTTGTGGGCAGTCCAAGACCAAAGTTTCCTAAATGTTTTGACCCTTGAATCATATTAATTCATCTAATCTTCCATGAAATTCTTCATATATTATTAACCTCCTATATGTAAAACTTTGAATAGTTTCTCCATCCCTTTTCAAAAGGCAGAACTTGTATTTATTAATTTATTTTACTTCCAGTATAGAAATGAAGTACTTTCTATTATAGAATCATCTACTAAACTTTTAGGGAAAGAATTACATGCTGATATTTTTTAATTAGGGCAATGTATCTTGTCCTCTTACCTGTTTCAAGTGCTTTGACTTCAAAAATACCATCGGCGATTCAGGAGATGGAAGTTCTATTGTGTTTTTGTGATGTTCTGATTCTCGGTCAGCTGTTTATACTTGAGAATATATTTTGACTGCCAAAGAATATTTTCTCATAAACAATGTTCAAAAAGAGTTTAATAATTAAAGCAGTAAATATTAAATAAATAGATGAATATGCATGAAAGATGTAAATATATAAACATGACTTAATAATTAATTCCTAGTATTTTGCATTGGTTTCTCCTTAGTGCAACTCAATCAGAGGGAAAGGATATATCTGAGTCAAAACTCATGTAACAAACTAAAGGACCCCTTTCATACACAACCTAGAAATTATCTTAGATTTGTCCATGTCTCTATTCTTCTATCTCTAATCCTGTTAAACTAGTTGCCTGTGTGATAAAAGAAGAGTCTGTTAACTCTTGTTCTGTAATCAAGCCTCCCATTACCACAGGTATTATGGCTTTCTCGCTCTAAGGTCATTCAGATTGTAGACGGAAGAGAAAGGACACAAACTCAAGTTCCTCTGATTAAAAAGCCTGAGATCTTAGACACTCTATACTACCTCCTTACGTAGCCTGTCTTCCTTTGCTTCCTGGTTCTATACATTAGAGTCAAGCCTGAATAGAACACATGTTGATTCTAATCTTCCCTGGTATATGAAGATAGCCATACAAGTTGCCCTTATGCTTCTTGCCTGTTCGGGATCCAGGCCAATGAGTCACAATTGGACTGACAAAGGGTCTTTCATATCTGACTAAGCTGCATGTGCTAGGTGATGTAGATAATAAAAAGATGATGTTAAAACATGTTTTGTTTTGTTTTTCCCCTTATGAGTATGACACTCTAGCATCCAAATATCCATAATACAAAGCATGGAGTGGTAAGTGCCTAAGAAATGAAGAAATCATAGTGCTGGAATGCTTAATGTACAACTCAAAGACAAAGGCACTTTAGATGGTTTGTAGTAAGAATTATTATCTAATAAGGCTTTGGGAAAGGCAAAAGTGTTTCTCTTGGGTGCTTTTGAGCTTGTTGGTAAGCAAACCTGAGGAATAAGATACCACGAGTCTCCCATTCTATGACAAGAAACACGTACTCCCTTTCCAAGAATAGCAGGGAGTGGACCGTCCTTTGCCAGTGTCTCAGGAGTCTACTTATTTTTCAGCCAAGTGGTTAAAAGATCTGGCACAGTAATGTTTAAGTCCATTTCCTACAAAGCTGCTCTATAGAAAAATGGGTCAGCCAAAAACAAATATTGTATTATTTCTTTTAGGCAAACAATCGTGTTGTAGAATTCTATTAACTGTCAGAGGATACAAAATGACTGTGCTGACTGTGCTATAGTTTTCAGACACAAACATAGTATTCAAATCCACAGGCTCTGGTATTTACTTCAGAATTCTATAAAAAAAATGGGACAAAGTTATTGTGGAGACATAACTGGTGTATATTTATATTTACATATTTTCCCCAAGAGAAAAATGATGATACTAGAAATGAGAGGCAGATAAGCTTAACTTCTTTGCCTATATAAAAAAGAAAAATGAAAAATTTTCTCCAAATCTATTTGTAGGCAAATCGAATGGAAAGGTACATTAAATAGTAACTATAACAGCTTGTGAAAATCGTCTTATCTGAATCAACTTATCTCTTCCTGCAACAGATCAGATAGACTGAAGTAAAGACTTCTTTTTTATTGTACTTTAGATGAAGTTTTATAGAACAAACTAGCTTCTCATTAAACAGTTAGTATACATATTGTTTTACGGACACTGGTTAACAACCCCCACAACATGTCAACACTCCCCTTTCTCGAACTTGGGTTCACTTTTACCAATTTTCCTGTCCCCTCTTGCCTTCCAGTCCTTACCCCTGGGTGTTGTGCCCCTTAACTCTCGTTTTGTTTTTGTTCTTAATAATTTTTATTGTGCTTTCAGCGAAAGTTTACAAATCAAGTCAGTCTCTCACACAAAAACCCATATACACCTTGCTACACAGTCCCGGTTACTCTCCCCCTAATGAGACAGCCCACTCTCTCCCTTCACTCTCTCTTTTCGTGTCCATTTCACCAGCTTCTAACCCCCTCCACCCTCTCATCTCCCCTCCAGGCAGGAGATGCCAACATAGTCTCAAGTGTCCACCTGATCCAAGAAGCTTACTCCTCACCAGCATCCCTCTCCAACACATTCTCCAGTCCAATCCATGTCTGAAGAGTTGGCTTCAGGAATGGTTCCTGCCTGGGGCAACAGAAGGTCTGGGGGCCATGACCACCAGGGTCCTTCCAGTCTCAGTCAGACCATTAAGTCTGGTCTTATGAGAATTTGGGGTCTGCATCCCACTGCTCTCTTGCTCCCTCAGGGGTTCTCTGTTGTGTTCCCTGTCAGGGCAGTCATCGGTTGTAGCCGGGCACCATCTAGTTCTTCTGGTCTCGGGATGATGCAGTCTCTGGTTCATGCGGCCCTTTCTGTCTCTTGGGCTCGTAATCACCTTGTGTCCTTGGTGTTCTTCATTCTCCTTTCATCCAGGTGGGTTGAGACCAATTGATGCTTCTTAGATGGCTGCTTACTAGTGTTTAAGACCCCAGACGCCACTCTTCAAAGTGGGATGCAGAATGTTTTCTTAACAGATTTTATTATGCCAATTGACTTAGATGTCCCCTGAAACCATGGTCCCCAGACCCCTGCTACACTGGCCTTTGAAGCATTCAGTTTATGCAGGAAACTTCCTTGCTTTTGGTTTACTCCAATTGTGCTGACCTCCCCTGTATTGTGTGTTGTCTTTCCCTTCATCTAAAGTAGTTCTTATCTACTATCTAATTAGTGAATGCTCCTCTCCCACCCTCCCTCCCTCCCCCCTCTCGTAACCACAAAAGAATGTTTTCTTCTCAGTTTAAACTATTTCTCAAGTTCTTATAATAGTGGTCTTATACAATATTTGTCGTTTTGCAACTGACTAATTTCACTCAGCATAATGCCTTCCAGGTTCCTCCATGTTATGAAATGTTTCATAGATTTCTCACTGTTCTTCATCGATGCGTAGTATTCCATTGTGTGAATATACCATAATTTATTTATCCACCCTTTGATGGACACCTTGGTTGCTTCCATCTTTTTGCTATTGTAAACAGTGCTGCCATAAACATGGGTGTGCATATATCTGTTCATGTAAAGGCTCTTATTTCTCTAGGATATATTCCAAGGAGTGGGATTGCTGGATCGTATGGTAGTTCTATTTCTAGCTTTTTAAAAAAAAAAAAAATGTTTTTTTTGGAAGTGCCAAATCGATTTCCAAAGTGGTTGTACCATTTGACATTCCCACCAGCAGTGTAGAAGTGTTCCAATCTCTCCACAGCCTCTCCAACGTTTATTATTTTGTGTTTTTTAGATTAATGCCAGCCTTGTTGGAGTGAGATGAAATCTCCTTGTAGTTTTGATTTGCAATTCTCTAATGACTAATGATCGCGAGCATTTCCTCATGTATCTGTTAGCTACCTGAATGTCTTCTTTAGTGAAGTATCTGTTCATCTCTTTTGCCCATTTTTAAATTGGGTTATTTGTCTTTTTACAGTTGAGATTTTTACAGTATCAAGTAGATTTTAGAGATCAGGCACTGATCAGAAATGTCATAGCTAAAAACTTTTTCCCAGTCTGTAGGTAGTCTTTTTACTCTTTTGGTGAAGTCTTTGGATGAGCATAAGTGTTTGATTTTTAGGAGCTCCCATTTATCTAGTTTTTCTTCTAGATTCTTTATAACGTTTTGTATACTGTTTATGCCATGTATTAGGGCTCCTAAAGTTGTCGCTATTTTTTCTTCCATGATCTTTATCATTTTAGATTTTATATTTAGGCCTTTGATCCATTTTGAGTTAGTTTTTGTGCATGGAGTGAGGTATGTGTCTCGTTTCATTTTTTGGCAGATAGATATCTAGTTATGCCAGCACCATTTGTTAAAAAGACTGCCTTTTCCCCATTTAACTGTTCTGGGGCCTTTGTCAAATATCAACTGCTCATATGTGGATGGATTTATGTCTGGATTTTCAATTCTGTTCCATTGGTCCATGTATCTGTTGTTGTACCAGTACCAGGTTGTTTGACTACTGTGGTGGTATAATAGGTTCTAAAATCAGGTAAAGTAAGGCCTCCCACTTTGTTCTTCTTTTTCAGTAATGCCTTATTTATCCAAGGCCTCTTTCCCTTCCATATGAAGTTGATGATTTGTTTCTCCATCTCATTAAAGAATGTCCTTGGGATTTGGATCAGAATTGCATTAAATGTATAGATCACTTTTGGTAGAATAGACATTTTTATAATGTTAAGTCTTCCTATCCATGAGCACGGTATGTTCTTCCAATTATGTAAGTCTCTTTTGGTTTCTTGCAGAAGTGTACTGTAGTTTTCTTTGTATAAGTCTTTCACATCTCTGGTGAGATTTATTCCTAAGTATTTTATCTTCTTGGGGGCTACTGTAAATGGCATTGATTTGGTGATTTCCTCTTCCATGTTCTTTTTGTTGGTGTAGAGGAATTCACCTGGTTTTTGTATGTTTCCCTTGTATCCCAATACTCTGCTGAACTCTTCTATTAGTTTCAGTAGTTTCCTGGAGGATCCCTTAGGGTTTTCTGTGTATAAGATCATGTCATCTGCAAATAGAGATACTTTGACTTCTTCCTTGCCAATCTGGATGCCCTTTATTTCTTTATCTAACCAAATTGCTCTGGCTAGGGCTTCCAGCCCAATGTTGAATAAGAGTGGTGATAAAGGGCATCCTTGTCTGGTTCCCGTTCTCAAGGGGAATGTTTTCAGGCTCTCTCCATTTAGGATGATGTAAAACCAGTCGATGGCACTAGTTTTTTTTTTTTTTTTTTTTTTGGCTGTTAGCTTTGTATAAATGCCCTTTATTATGTTGAGAAATTTTCCTTCTATTCCTATTTTACTGAGAGTTTTTATCATGAATGAGTGTTGAACTTTGTCAAATGCCTTTTCTGTATCAATTGATAAAATCATGTGATTCTTATCTTTTGTTTTATTTATGTGGTGGATTACATTAATTGTTTTTCCAATGTTGAACCATCCCTGCATACCTGGTATGAATCCCACTTGGTCATGGTGAATTATTTTTTTGATATGTTGTTGAATTCTATTGGCTAGAATTTTGTTGAGGATTTTTGCATCTACCTTCATGAGGGATATAGGTCTCTAATTTTCTTTTCTTGTGGTGTCTTTACCTGGTTTTAGTATCAGGGATATGCTGGCTTCATAGAATGAATTTGGTAGTAAGTCTCGTTTTGTTTTAAGGGCCTGTCTAATCTTTGGCTGAAGGGTGACCCTCAGGACTGACTTCATTACTGAGCTAAAAGGATGTCTGGGGGTCATACGCTCAAGGTTTCTTCACTCTCTGTCGGTCCAGTAAGTCTGCTCTTTTTTTATTTTTGATTTTTTTGTAAGTTAGAGTTTTGTTCTACTTATTTCTCCAGCTTTGTCTGAGGCCCTCTAATGTGATCCCTGTCAGAACAGTCAATTGTGGCAGCCGGGCCCCATCTCTTTGTACTAGACTCAGTCTGGTGGATGCCTTGGCAGTTGTGGTCCATTAGTCCTTTGGACTAATCTTTGCCTTGCCTTCAGTTTTCTTCATTCTCTCTTGCTCCGGAAGGGGTGTGACCAGTGAAGTATCTTAGTGGGCCGCACACAGGCTTTTAAGACCCCAGATGATACTCACCAAAGTAGAATGTAGAATATTTTCCTTATAAACTATGCTATGCCAATTGAGCTAGATGTTCCCTGAGACCATGGTCCCCACAGCCCACAGCCCAGCAATTGAATCCTTCAGGGACTTTGCATGTGTGTATGGAGCTACCATAGCCTTGCTTTGTACAAGCTGTGCTGGCTCCCCCACAATTGTGTAGTGTCTAACACTACACCAAAGTTGCCACTTACCTCTTGTCTTATTTAGTATTTTCACATCCCTACCTCTCCGCTCCCTTATAACCATCAAAGATTGTTTCTTTTTGTGTGTAAACCTTTTCATGAGCTTTACATATAATATTTGTCCTTTTGTGATTGACTTATTTCACACAGCATAATGCCGTGCAGATTCATCCATGTTATGAGATACTTCACAGATTCATCATTCTTTATTGTTGTGTAATACTCCATTATGTGTATGTACCATAGTTTGTTTATCCATTCATCTGTTCATGGTCATCTAGGTTGTTTTCATCTTTTTGCTTGTGAACAATGCTGCAATGAGCATGGTGTACATATATCTATTTGTGTGACGACTCTTATTTCTCTAGGGTATATTCCTAGGAGTGGAATTGCTGAATCGTATGGGTGGGTTTGTGCTATTTCTACTTCTAGCTTTCTAAGAAAGTGCCATATCATTTTCCATTCCCACCAGCGGTGCATAAGAGTTCCAATCTCCCCACAGCCTCTCCAACATTTGTTATTTTCTGGTTTTTTTGATTCATGCCAGTAATGTCAGGGTGAGATGGTATCTCATTGTGGTTTTGATTTGCATTTCTCTAATGGCTAATGATTGTGAGGATTTCTTCATGTGTCTTCTTTGGTGAAGCGTCTGTTCTTTTCCTTTTCCCACTTTTTAATTGGATTATTTGTCTTTTTGTTGTAGAGGTGCTGAATTCTTCTATAGATTTTAGAGATTAGGCCTTCGTCTGATTTTTAGTAGCCAAAATTTTTTTCCCGGTCTGTAGGTTCTCTATTTACTTTTTTGGTGAAGTCTTTTGATGCTCATAAGTGTTTAATTTTTAGAAGACCCCAGTTATCTATTTTATCTTCCGGAGTTTGTGTGTTGTTGGTTATGCTTTGTAGCCTGTTAATGCTGTGTATTAGGATCTCTAGGGTTGATGCTATTTTTTCTTCTGTGAACTTTATAGTTTGTAGCTTTATATTTAGGTCTTTGATCCATTTCGAATTAGATTTTGTGTATGGTGTGAGGTATGGGTCCTATTTCTTTTCTTTTTTTTTTTTTTGCAGATGGACATCCAGTTTTGCCAGCACCATTTGTTAAAAAGACTGTCTTTTTCTCATTTGATGGACTTTGGGCCCTGGTTGAAGATCAGGTGACCGTAGGTGGATGGGTTTACATCTGGGCTCTCAATTCTGTTCCATTGATCAATGTACCTGTCATTGTACCAGTACCAGGCTGTTTTGACTACCATAGCTGTATAGTTGTTTCTGAGGTCAGGTAGTGCAAGTCCTCCTACTTCTTCTTCAATAGTGCTTCCCTTATCCGGGGTCTCTTTCCTTTACATATAAAGTTAATGATTAGTTTTTCCATCTCTTTAAAGAATGTTCTTGATATTTGGATCAGAATTGCATTGTATTTGTAAATTGCTTTGGGTAGAATTGTCATTTTCACAATGTTGAGCCTACCTATCCATGAGCATGCTATGTTTTTCCATTTATGTAGAACTCTTCTGGTTTCTTGCAGTAGCGTTT
This sequence comes from Loxodonta africana, assembly GCF_030014295.1. NCBI lineage: Eukaryota > Metazoa > Chordata > Mammalia > Proboscidea > Elephantidae > Loxodonta > Loxodonta africana. Next base: position 117,873,445 of record NC_087369.1, on the reverse strand, counting down.
TGTAGTTTTCTTTGTAGAGGTCTTTTACATCCCTGGTTAGATTTATTCCCAAGTATTTTATTTTTTTAGGAGCTATTATAAATGGTATTGTTTTCCTGATTTCCTTTTCGTCATTTTCTTTATTGATATATAGGAATCCAACTGGTTTCTGTAGGTTTATCTTATATCCTGCTACTCTGCTGAATCTTTCTATTAGCTCCACCAGTTTTCTTCTGGAGTCTTTGTGGTTTTCTATGTGGGGTATCATATCATCCACAAATAAGGACAGTTTTACTTCTTCATTACCAATTTGGATGCCCTTTATTTCTTTTTTTGCCTTATTGCTCTAGCTAGGACTTCCAGCACAATGTTAAATAGGAGTGGTTATAAAGGGCACCCTTGTCTTTTCCTGTTCTCAAGGGAAATGTTTTCAGCCTCTCTCCATTAAGAATTATGTTGACTGTTGGTTTTGCATAGATGCCCTTTATTATGTTGAGAAATTTCTCTTCTATGTCTATTTTGTTGAGAGTTTTTATCAGGAATAGTTGTTGGGCTTTGTTGAATGCTTTTTCTGCATTGATTGAGATGATCATGTGATTCTTTTCTTTCCTTTTATTTATGTGGTGGATTTCATTGATTGATTTTCTAATGTTGAACCATCCTTGTATACCTGGTATGACTCCTACTTGCCCCTAGTGTATTATTTTTTTTTCATATGATGCTGAATTCTATTGGCTAGAATTTGTTGAGAATTTTTGCATCTATATTCATGAGAGATGTTGGTCTGTAATTTTCTTTTTTTGTGGCATCTTTGCCTGATTTTGGTATCAGGGTTAAGCAGGCTTCATAGGATGAATTTAGAAGTACCGTTTCCTTTTCTATGTTCTGAAATAGTTTGAGTAGTACTGATGTAAGTAAGTTCTTCTCTGAATGTTTGGTAGAACTCTCCAGTGACGCCATCTGGTCCAGGGATTTTTTTCTTGTTGTTTTGGGAGTTTTTTGATTACCTTTTCAATTTCTTCTCTTGTTATGGATCTGTTCAGATTTTCAACATCATTTTGTGTTAGTTTGGCTAGGTAGTGTGTTTCTAGAAATTTGTCCATTTCCTCTAGGTTTTCAAATTTGTTGGAGTAAAGTTTTTCATAATACTCTGTCATTATCCTTTTTATTTCAGTTGGGTCTGTTGTAATGTCCCCCATTTCATTTATTATTTGAGTTCGCTTCTGTTTTTCTTTTGTCAATTTGGCCAGTGGTTTTCCAATTTTTTTGATACCTTCAAAAAACCAACTTTTGGTTTTGTTGATTCTTTCTGTTGTTTTTCTATTCTCTATTTCATTTATTTCTATTCTGATATTTATGTCCTTTCTTCTGGTGGCTTTGGACTTCTTTTGCTGTTCTCTTTCTATTTATTCAAGTTGTGTAGCTAATGCTTTGATTTTGTCCCTTCTTTTTTGATGTGTGCATCTATTGCTATAAATTGACTTCTGAGGACTGCCTTTCCTGTTTCCAAAGGTTTTGGTATGATGTGTTTTCATTCTTATTTGATTCTAGGAATTTTTTGATTCCACCTCTGATTTCTTCTGTTACCCAGTCGTTTTTAAGAAGAATGTCATTCAGTTTCCATGAAATTGATTTTTGTTTTCCTTGTTCTTCCTGTTGTTAATTTCTACTTTGGTGGCATTGTGGTCAGAGAAGATACTTTGTATTATCTCAGTGTTTTGGATTTTGTTGAGGGCTGCTCTGTAGCCTAAGACGTGGTCTATTCTGGAGAACATTGCATATGCATTGGAAAAGTATGCATACTTTGCAGTTGTTGGGTGAAGTGTTCTATATGTGTCTATGAGGTCAAGTTGGCTGATTGTGCTCTTTAGCTCTTCTGTATCTTTGTTGAGTTTCTTTCTAGATATTCTGTTCCTCACTGAAAGTAGTGTGTTGAAGTCTTCTACTATTGTTGTGGAACTGTCAGCTTCTCTTTTCAATGATGTTAGAGTTTGTTTTATGCATTTTGGAGCCCTGTCATTCAGTGCATAGATGTTTAGTATGGTTGTGTCTTCTTGAAGGATTGTCCTTTTAATCATTATATAGCACTCTTCTTTGTCTTTTATGGTGGATTTTGTGTTAAAGTCTATTTTATCTGAGAGTAGTATTGCCACTCCTGCTGTATTTTGGTATCTGCTTACTTGATATATTTTCTTCCATCTTTTGATTTTTAATGAATTTATGTCTTTGTTTCTAAGGTGTGTCTCTTGTAGACAGCATATTGATGGATCCTGCTTTTTCATTCATTCTGTCACTCTCTGTCTCTTCATAGATGCATTTAGGCCTTTTATGTTCAGTGTAATTATTGATAGGTGTGCGTTTATTGCTGTCATTTTGCAGTGCTTTTTGTGTGTGTGTGTGTGTGGTGCTGACGTTTTCTTTGTTCCTCTTACACTCCTGTGCTAAATTTCTTTTTTTTTTTTTTTGTGGATATTTTTTTCATTTCTTTTGTTTTTGTAGATTTTTTTTTTTTTTTTTTTTTTACTGAGACTTTATGTCTTTCTTCTTTATTTTGATGAGTAGGTTCATTAACTTTCTTTGTGGTTACCTTGAAATTTACCCTTATCTTCCTAGGTTTGAACCAGTCTATTATCACTTGGTATCACCTTGCCTGCCTCTCCATTGTTCTTGTTGTTGTTGTTAGGTGCTGTCAAGTCAGTTCCAACTCATAGTACCCTATGCACAACAGAATGAAACACTGCCTGCTCCTGTGCCATCCTTACAATCGTTGTTATGCTTGAGCCCATTGTTGCAGCCACTGTGTCAATCCATCTCATTGAGGGTCTTCCTCTTTTCCACTGTCCCTTTACTTTACCAAGCATGAAGTCCTTCTCCAGGGACTGATTCCTCCTGACAACATGTCCTTTCCATTAGAACGTTCTATACCTATATCGTTTATTCCCTCTTTTATTGTTCTGACATTGTTGTCATTTATAGATTAACCTTTCTGGTTTCTTGTTGTAATTCTTTTGGTTTTGGATAGTCCTTGAGAGTTCATTTCCTAGGTTGGTGTCTGGCTGGTACGATCTTGTGCCCTAGTTTCAAGCTGCGGCCTGATGCTGTTTGTTTTCAAACTGAAGGACTCCCTTTAATAATTCTTGTAAGTTTGGGTTGGTTTTTACATATTTCCTTAATTTCTGTTTATCTGAAAATATCCTAATTTCACCATCATATTTCACTGAGAGTTTTGCAGGTTATGTTATTCTTGGTTGGAAAATTTTTTTCTTTGAAGGTTTTATATATATTGTCCCACTGCCTTCTCGCCTGCGTGGTTTCTGTGGAATAATCAGATCTCAATCTTGTTTCCTATCTGTATGTGACTTTTCATTTTTCTCGAACTGTTCTCAGGATTCTTTCTTTGTCTTTGGTTTTAGAGAGTGTGATTATGATATGCCTTGGTGTTTTTCTTTTAGGGTCTATCCTGTATGGGTTTGTTGAGCTCTTTGGATGGTCAGCTTTCCATCATTTGTGATATTAGGGAAGTTTTCAGTCAGCAATTCTTTGATAATCCTCTGTGTTTTCAGTTTTCTTTCCCTGTTCTGGAATGATGATCACTTGCAAATTTTTGCTTTTGACTGTATTCCACATATTTCTCAGGGTTTCTCATTTTTCTCCATTCTTTTTTTCCGATTTTTCCTCAAACAAAGTTGTTTCCAAATGTTTGTCTTCAATTTTGCTGATCCTGTCTTTCATTGTTTCAAATCTGCTCCTCAGCCCTTCTATGGCACCGTCCATTTCTCAAATCTTGCTGTTTATCTTTTGGATTTCTAATTGTTGTTTTTTTAATGATTTCTAGTTGTGAATTTATTTTGTCATTTTGTTCCTGTATTATTTTCCTGAATTCTTCAGTTTTTTTGGTCTGTATTTTCCATGAATTTGTCTATTTTTTCATCATTTTTGTCTGCTTTTTGCTTCAACTCTTGGATAGCTCTGAACATTATAGGTTTGAATTCCCTATCAGGTAGTGTTAGTTGTGATGTGGGGTCTAAGATGGATATGGGAAAGTAGAGAGGAGAGAGAAACAGGAGCCAAAAAAGCAGACAAACAGAAAAAAAGAGTGCTAAGGGAGCTTGCTGCTGGAGTGGAGAGATGAGAAGCATAGAAATGGAGTAAAACAAAGAGGAAAACAGAAAAAACTAAAAATAAATAAAGAAAAATTAAAAGAAAAAAGAAAAGCTTCCATGGATCCCACCGGCTTGGCTCTGCAGACTAAGGAAGTAGCTCCCAAGCCATGTAGTATGGCCCAGCTAGAGGGGGCTTCCAAGCCATGAAAAGAAAAAGAAAGCAAACAAACAAGCAAAATAAAACAGAACAAAATGAAGCAAACACAAACAAACCAAAAGAAAAAAAAAGGCCCCAGGGATCCCACCAGGGTGTTGGTGTGGATCAGGGAAGTAGTTCCCCAGCCAAGGGGTGCTTCACAGCCTTTCGAGAAGAAGCAAAGATGTCACAGGGCGCCAGGTGTTCGAGAGAAAGGATGGGGAGGAGGTGAGAGACATGGAAGAAACCAAAAGAAGCTGAGAAAAGGAACACCAGCAACAAAGAGATGGCACTGAGAGAGCCAGCCACTGTGGGTGAGGTGAATCCAAACGCCACAGAGCTGAAGCTGGTGCCTCCCGGCCAAGAGACAGTGGCCAGTGGGAAGCGGTGGAGGCCGAGTGAGAGGAGGAAGGGTGGGGGGTGGGAATGCATATATCGCTGGTTGCTGGGTGCTCTGTCTTCTATTGGGAGCTCTGTGAATCTGCTTTCCCATACTCCCCATCTGCCACTCTTTGATGTGGGTTGGGCAAATCCAAGTGGCGGCAGGGAGTCCACAGCTCTAGGAAGCTATGGAGGCTGAGTGGGGGGAAAGGAGTGTGTGGGGGGGGTGGGAAAGTGTATATCACTAGTTACCAGGTGCTCTGTTTCCCACTGGGAACTCCGTGAAGCTGCTTTCCTGTGTTCCTCCTCTGCCAATCTCCAACAGAAGTCCAAGATGGTAAATTGGTGCTGTGTTAGCTAATAGAAGATCTCCATTGGTATCTCTCCTCATCCTCCGTTCTCTGTCAGTTTCTTATTCCATTTGGTGCTTGGTTGAGTTCTTTATCTCTTCATTCGATGCTTAGAGTTCCAGGATTGATGTTTGTCTCTGTTTTATTTAGTTTTTTTGGGTCTTTGCTGTGGAGGGATGGCGTGGTGCTTCTGTCTTTAGTGCCATGTTGGCTCTTCCCCCTCTGAAGTAAAGGCTTTTTTGAGGCTTTCAAGTCTACCCAGCTGACACAGTCATCAGTGAAATGGGAACATGTTATATGAACCACATAGCTATTAAACAGCACCACAGTTGGCTGGAGCATCATAGTTAGAATGTGGCATCGACTTAGGTAATATAATAATCAGAGATTCAAAGTTTCCAGTCCCAGAATTAAGAAAAAAAAGGAGATTTTTAGCACCATTGCTGCCTGTTGGGCTAGAAATTAGATTATACCTATACTTCTTAATGGAGCTCTGGTGGCACAGTGGTTGAGAGCTTGGCTGCTAACCAAAAGGTCAGCAGTTTGAATCCACCAGCTGCTCTTTGGAATCTCTACAGGGCAGTTCTACTCTGTTCGATAGAGTTGCAATGAGTTGGAATCAACTCAATGGCAATGGGCTTTATACTTTCTAACGGGTCTGAGGAAAGCCTGGTGGCATAGTGTTTAAGAGCTATGGCTGCTAACCAAAGGTCAGCAGTTCACATCCACCAGTTGCATCTTGGGAACCCTATAGTGCAGTTCTACTCTGTCCTTTAGGGTAGCTATGAGTCAGAATCAACTCAACAGTTTAATAGGTCAGAACTCTAACCTGCATAAACAACAAAATTAGGGATAATAGAGAGGAACAGATAAGCAAAACAAATGGATTTCAGATTTAGTGCCTTGCACTTAGCAGGGATTTAATAAACATTTCCTGATAGATTTAATTTATGAGCTGTGGTAAATGTCATAGCTGTCAACCATTCTTTCATTCCTTCATACATTCCATATATATTTATGGAGTGCTTATGATTTTTTTTTTTATGATGTGCCAAGCACTATGCTATGTACTGGGTATCCAGAGATATATATTAGCGAAATTTTTCTTCATTAAGTTTTCCTCCGTCTCTTTGATGTTAGATGTTGTGAGACTTCACTAATGTCTTTATGCAGCATTATTTTTAGTTTATTATTCAAGCACTCAAAGCCCAGAACACGGACAAAAATAATTTATTTCTATTATTCATGCTTAGAATAGCCACCAGGCTTACTGATTGACATTCATATTTCTTGAAGATATTAAAAAGTGTATATTGGACTGAAAGATTATAGGTACTTTTAGCGGAGCCAGTAAGGTGTCTTAAGCTCTGTGATAAACAAACCGAATCAGGTGTACACAAAAGCAAGGAGTCCTTCCAACTCTCTTGCCACTTCTACATGATGTAAAACCAAACCAAACCAGCTGCTGTGGTGCTGACTCTGACTCATGGTGACACCATGTGTGTCAGAGTAGAACTGTACTCCATAGAGTTTTCAATGGTTGATCTTTCAGAAATAGTTTGCCAGGCCTTTCTTCTGAGACACCTCTGGGTGGACTCAAACCTCCAACCTTTCGGTAAGCAGCAAGCCTGTTAACCCTTTGCACCACCCACGGATTCTACTACATGATGTAAGATTTTTCTAAATGAACTAAATTGTGCAGACCCCAAATCATGATCTTTTAATGTTCCTTTTCACTTATCTCCTGGGCAAGTCAAAGACTGAGAGAGAAGGAATCACTGAAGTTTTCATACAGAGATGGTGTGTGTTATATCATGTAACTTGGCTTTAAGCATATCTCAGGGTTCGTAGACTCATTCCTAGAGATGTATACCTCATCAGAGCCAGAAAGGATGTCATCAGACCTAGAGTGACCAACCACTCAGGATTGCCAAGGACTGTCCTAGTTTGGAAACCCTGATGGTGTAATGGTTAATTAAGAACTATGGCTGCTAACCAAAAAATGAGCAGTTCAAATCCACCAGGTGCTCCTTGGAAACTCTATGGGACAATTCTACTCTGTCCTATACGGTCACTATCAGTTGGAATTGACTCAACAGCAACAGGTTTGGTTTTTGGTTTTGGTCCTAGTTTTAGCAATGAAAGTTCCACAACCCAAGAAACCCTTCAATACCAGGCAAACCAGGACCATCGGTCACACTAGACTTCAGTTAGTCTTCTCTTGCCAAAAATTTCTGTCAGACTATGAGATAGAGTTCCATAGGTCAGGACCACTTTTTCGTGTTTGTGTGTTAGCTGTATTTACTGGCACGGCAGGGGGGAGGGAGGTGATCTAACTCTAACTGTTTTTGTAACAGCTCTAATCCCCTTTACCTTCTAGTATACATATACCATTTATATAGTTATTGTGAATTCTTTATTCAATTCTTGTGAACAGGCAAGTTCACAAAAATTACAGTTGAAATGGGTTTTGGCAAGTTTTGTTTTGCCACCAAGAGCCTAATTCCCACAATTTAGGTATTTATTTTAATTCTTCATAAATCAGATGTGTGCATACACATGCGTGTGTGCATGTTTGTGAGTGTAAAACTATATAACTATAGTTTTTCATTTATAATATCTCTTCCTTCATATCCACTACACCAAATGGAAGACCTAATCAAACTTAGGGGTTTGCTACATACCTGGACATTTTTAGTAGGACATTTCCAGATCAAATGTATGTGCTTCTAAGTGAACAAAACTGTAGGCTTTGTCCTAGCATCGATTAACAGTAGGAGTAAGAAACTGAATGGATTTTTGTCTATAATGTAGTTGTAACAGCAAAAAGTTTTTGAGTGTTTTTGTGGCAGAATGCCATGCTTGAAAATTAGGGTGTCCTAAAGGTTCTATTAACTGATAATTGATTTTTCAAAGTTATGAACCACTCTCAAAGTCTATCAATTCACCATTTCCTAGCAACTGGTAGAGTCAGAGACCCAGTAGGCACAAAAACTTCCTGTGTTGAATGTTATAGCACAGTTGCAGAGCCATGTCAACTTTGCTGGTACATATAGCCTTGACCTTCAGAGCAATAATTGAAAATCAAGGGAACCTAGGCTTTAGTTTAGAAAAAAGAAAAGCTTTAATACTTTATCATCTTCTCAGTTTGCTCTTTCAGGAAACAGTAAAAAAAAAAAATTTTAAAAGTCAAGACTCCAAAATATAATTTACTTTTGCTTAGAAAAAAGTTTGGTGAAAGTATAATGTAGGTGATAACAGAGTTCATTTTGTACCTATTATAAATTCTTTCTATTCTTTTTAAATTATTTTCATAATCCTAGAATTAAAAGCCAACATCAATGTGAAAGAAATTTTGAGCAAAAATTTGAAGCCTTTTGGGAGCAAAATAAATCAAAGTCAAGTTTATTTCACTCCAGGAATTTTACAGATATATATGATTTATTGATTTGAGTTGCACTAAGATACTTTCATTGTTTCCTGAATTATAAATGCAGAGAAATGCTGAGATGCTGAGAGTACGTAGCAGAAATAATACCGTGAGTCTGCCATACATACCCATAATCCCAATGCAGATTACTGAACTGCTTGGAATTATGCAAAAATGCTTCTACTTTATGGCTGAAATTTAAGGGGAAGCCCAGACTGACTACTTGAGTGCATTTAGAAAACCGCTAAATTGAATAGCATCTACTTCTGACTTTTATGCAGATGACCCAGGGGCATTTTATCAGTACACTTGCCAATCATCATAAATTAACCAGAATACCAGGTATGAGGACAAATTAAAAGGGACAGCTTTAATAATTTAATGATCCATTCACATGTCTCATTTTGATGACACATCATTATCAAGAAGTAAAAATGAGCTGCTTCATTTCAGATTGCATTTATACCTCTGAAATTTGTAAGCATTATACTTTTATTGTCCACATTGAAATCATTAAAACAGTTCTAAAAATCAATGAGAATAGTTGATTCTGATATCAACGTACTCTGCAGTGGAAGAAAGATGTAGTAATCTCCAAACTCTTCCAATCAATTAATTTAAAAGCAGGCAAACTATATCTCAGCCACCTGTGCTTTGGCATTCAAGAATTTTTATAAGACCAAAAAACTTGCATTTGCCCTTCCTTCCATTGTTCCCTGTCTTTGCTTTGATGTGTGACATCTCAGAGTTTCTTATCTTCCGTAACAGTCTATTATAGATTTACCCTTCACAATTTATTAGAACTCTTCTTGAAACTACTTATGTTTTGTGGTTGGTCATTTATCATTCTAATTACTTTCATAGATTTGCTACCTGCTTCATGAAAAAATCTTCTTTTGCTCTTCAATTAGGCCTCCTCAGTTGTAGTATTGCCCCCGGCTCTAGTTTGTTCTGAGATTTGTTTATAGAAGCCAAATTCACCTACCTGTACATTTCGTGATGTTAAAAAGTAATCATGTTCCTATATCCATTAGTTTTTACTTTGTGTAACCATAGTGTGAATGTAGTGTAATTTTTGGACTCTAGTGTTTCGTAGACCCAGAGTAATAAGATGGTTATATATATTTAACAATACCTCTTCACATCTGGGGTGGGGAAACTGAGGTATGAAGAAAGGAGGCAGTATTACAAGCATGGGCACCAAATGAGTTTTGCTTCCCAGAGTAGGATCTCAGCTTAGATGTTCAATCTGATGCAGAGAGGTCCCCAAGGATGGGTGTTTCTGGTTGTTTCAGAATCATTGGGGGTTAGAGGTGCTGGTGAAAACAGAGTCCATGTACACACTGCCAAAAATTCTGATTCAGAAAATCTGGGGTGAAACTCAGAAAACTGTATTTTTAATGAGCTCCCATATTAATTGTGATGGGCATCCAAATTTGCAAAACCAATGATACAGTGTATCGTTGTTGTCAACTAAAATAGAGTAAGCCAGGATGGTTCTGTACTACTTTCCAGGGCTCAGTCCCCAGTGGATTGTCTCCAATATCTCCAACCCATAGCATGTAGAAACATTCTCAGAGAGAGTAAAAAATAATGGAATAGCATTATTGTAATTTTACTAATGTTTCACATATTGATTTAAGACATGTAATGTACAGCATGAGCTATATCTAGCCTTTTGAAGAATGGATCCCATTTTTTATAGAAGATTAATCTTTTGCATTGGAAGCTGCTTTGTAATACATATCCCAGAGTTTTATTTTCATGAAATGTCTGTGTCAACTGGAGGCATGTAAATCAGCACAAAACTGTGCTCTAACACAGCTGAATTATAAACACATTAAGAGCTGAAATTATGGAAATGATGGCCCAGTCTTTAGTGTAGCTCCACCACTCCACATCTCCAGCTGTTGTGTATCCAAGCTATGACAGGAATATTTAAGTATGATCTTTGGAGAGCTTCATGAAGCTAAAAGAAGCTCTGACCCAAATAATTTAGTTTGGTCTTAACTACTTATATACGATGTGTGTGTGTGTGTGTGTGTGTGTGTGTGTGTGTGTGTGTGTATTAAGGGGGGTAGGCACAGAAAAAGAGAGAGAGAGGAAGAAAGACTGAAAATGGAGTACTGTAAAATTTTCTTCAATCCAACATCCTGACTACGAATGAAGAACAGCATAATTTACTTGTGAAATCAGGTTTTATATAATTCCATTAGGCACATATAACCCATGCTTTTAAAGATTTTTATTTTAAAATGGTTGTGATTCTCAATTCATTGATTTTTTTTTTTTAATTTATAGTGTCAGGAAAAACAAGAATTGTGTTATAGAATTGAAGATCTCATTGGGTAAAACTTTTCTTTACAACCTAAACTAAGAGGGTGTGATGCCGGGGCAGTGCATTTTGTTGTTGTTGTTACAAAAGGGAAAATTGTTCTTTCAGCTGTAGCCATAGTGCCTAATAGCAACTGCTTCCTGTGAAATTGTTCCAAGCACATTTTCATAAAGAAGGGTTCTATTCTACTCTCACCCTGCTTATATTCCAACTCCATCTACATTCTACTCCAGGCTTTGGTGCATTTCTCCCCCCAACAATTTGGCTATTTAATGCTCCTACAGGCGTACAATTGTGCTGATGTCATCTAGCCAATCAATCATAGGACCATTCATTAGGATATCTGCTATCAGTGCAATGTCGAAGTGAACTACATTCATTCTGCTACTAAATATCAAGTACTGGCAAATTAAACTCTTATTGTAATGATGGTATTAAAGTAAAGGGTGTGCAGTTATATATGTATTTTTCTCACCGTTACGCTAGTTTTAACACAGAAGATAGTAAACCTGGGTTTTACTGACTCGAAGACTGAAGCATAACTGAAAGAAAGAGGGCAGTGAATTTGTATTTCCGTAAAAAGTTCTCTTATATTGAGTTGATGGAAAACAAGTCACTAAACACTACACTTTAGCAAAATAAGAATGCAGGGGCATATTTTCCACAGATAATGCAGTCTATGACAATGTGTCAGCACTAAAAATAGATGAACGTAGGTGCACCGAGTACTCCAACAGCAGCACCAACCCAACAGAAACAAATTCCTAGTTATAACCAAAGAAAAACAATTCACATGTTTACATATTTTCCTACTGAAAAAAGGTGCTCTTTTTAAAATCAAGGTTAATATAATACTTTATAATTGCAAAACTACTCGAGAACCTTTCATAAATTTACCTGATGTAAAATGTCATTAGTTAAAAGGGGAAAATTGAATAGCTTTCATAACAATAATTATTTAGTGTTTTTGCCTGCTTTTCAAGCATGTAAGGGTCAAATGTTAATTAAAATAGTTAAATAAAAAGAAAATTTAAAAGTAAGTTAAATTTATCCTTGGCAGCTGTCCTTGCCTTGAATTGCTTCAATATATATTAAGAGCTCTCATATTAGAATCATTAAGGACAGTTTAAAACAGATTTTCACAGCAAGAGGTATTAACAATTTAGTAAAATTTTAATGGGGGATTTTCACATGAGACAAAACTGAAGAGAAAGGATGTTAAAGATGGAACTATTAATTAACCAACACTTTTCTGTTGTTCTAATGTTCCTCTCTTAGTAACATTCTCTTTCTTCTAGACTCTGCAATATGGTCAAAATAATCCTCCATTTATCTCATTATATTCTCTTTCAGTGTCCCAGTTTCTGGACATGATTTCACTATAGAATAGAATAGAATAGAAGAAGATCAGTTAGACCATGGAGACTATTTATCAAAATACATCTGGCCAAGAGCCAAATTCACAAGCACCACTATGAAAATCTTGGCATAAAAAAAGATTTTTCTCTTTAAATACATTCTGAAACATCTTCTGGTACTTCACACCATGGCAGTGTTTCTTTAGTTCTGAAAATAATTTAGTAAAATGAATATATTTAAGAATGCAGTTAAGAATATCATGCATTCATTTATTAGATACATATTTAGCCAGTAGTGAATAAAATCTAAATTTTGTCAAACATTAGAAATAAAACTTTGTAATTCAACAAATTTTCAAACAATACATGTTTTCTCTATCACATTTTCTCAAAGGCTGAATACCTTATTAATTCTTAAATATCATTCCTTAATTCTAATAACTGAGATATAAGCTAGTGACCTTAATTGTAGGCAACAAAAAACAATCAATTTTGTCTGAATACAACTATATTTCTTAAGAGATAACAAAAGTAAAAGTACATTTATCATTTGCTCAGTATCTCTGGAAGGGCTTAAGAGTTGGGCATGTATACCATGCAGTTAATAAACATGCCCTTAATCATTTTTTTTTAATCATACTGCAGAATTGGTTGGGTGAAGATTCCACTGCTGTTGCAAAAGGGGACAGAAAGCACAGCATGGACCACTTACTAATCCTAGACACTAGATGTTGTTGTTAGAAGAACTCACTGTGTCTAAGCCTCTAGAGACTGGATATTGCTGTCATCTTTACTTCTACCTCTACCAAAATGGTTTCTACACTGCCCCTTCTTCTTTTCATCACTAGTTCTCTATTGAAATGCTAAACGAGGGTCATTCGATTAGTGAAATCTAAGTTATGTGTCCATGTCCTGGCTACACTGAGCTGGGAAAGCAAGTACCTGGACTTTTCAGCTTCTATAAGTGGGAAGTTAGCTTTGCCTCCTATGATGGAAGACCCCCAAACAGAGGAAGGGGAATTCAGACTCTGAGTGACCAAAACACAACGGCGAATGACTCCTGTAGTTCACCCCTAATATTAGCATGCAAGGTTCTTTCCATATGTTTTTCTGATCGAGCATCCCATAGTTCTTATTTTGTGCTAGGCATTGTTCTAAGCATTTCACTCATTTAATTATTATTATAACTCTTTGATTGATTCCCATTTTATCTGTTAGAAAACTGAAGCAAAGAAAGGTTAAATAACTTGTTCAAGATCTCCAAATCCCTGCTGTGATGATTAATTTTATGTGTCAACTTGGCTAGTCCATGGTGCCCGGTCATCTGATTAAATACTTGTCTAGATTTTGTTATGAAGTATTTACATGTGATTAAATCAGTCAGCCTGAAGTAAAGGAGATTACTTCCCATGATGAGTGTCTTAGTCTGAGTTCTCCAGAGGAACAAAACTAGTGAAAGTATACAGATATATATCGAGAGAAATTTACGTAAAGGAAATGGCTCACACAATTCTGACAAAACAACTTGCACAATTGTGGGGGCTGACAAGTCCCAAATCCGTGGGTCCGATGACAGGCTGAAGACATTTACTGGCTCATGTGGTTGCAGGGGCTGACTAATCCATAACCTGCAGTTCAGGTGACAGGCTTCAGGCTTTTGCTGCCTCACAGGGTTGCAGGGGTTGGCAAATCCAAAATCTGAAGGTCAGGTGACAGACTGGAGGCCTCTGCTGCCTAACATTCCAAGAACTTGAGGTCAGAGTATGAGAAGATAGCAGGGGCAAGAGAGAGAACTAGCTTTGCCAGAACATCTATTTACATACTGGATATGGGCCACACCCCCAAGGAAGCTCCCCTTCCAACTGACTGGCTAATCACAACAGATCACAAGATGGATGATTACACAGTGTCTATCAAACCACCAAGAATCGCAGCCTAGCCAAGTTGACACATAACATTAACCATCATAATGTGAGTGGGCCTTATCCAATCAATTGAAGGCCTCGAGAACAAACAGAGAGGTTCCCCAAGGGAGGATTCCAAAAAGGGAGGTTTGCCAGAATTTTCTCTCTCCCACACCGCCTGACCTATGGATGGACAAAGACCTCCAGGAATCTCTAGCCTGTCTCATGACCTACAGGTTTTGCACTCTCCAGCCTCCACAATTACATGCATGATCCAATTCTTCAAAATCTCTCTCTTCCTCTCTCTCTCTCTATTTATATGTTTTCATTGTTGTTAGGTGCCATCAAGTCAGTTCCAAATCATAGCGACAATATGTACAACAGAATGAAACATAACAATCATTGTTATGTTTAAGCACATTGTTGCAGCCACCGTGTCAATCCATCTCCTCAAAGGTCTTCCTCTTTTTCGCTGACCATCTACTTTACCAAGCAAGAAGTCCTTCTCCAGTTGCTGCGCCCTCCTGATAACATGTCCAAGATACATGACATGAAATCTCGTCGTCCTCGCTTTCAAGGAACATTCCAGCTGTATTTCCTCTAAGACAAATTTATTTGTTCTTCTGGCAGTCCATGGTATATTCAGTATTCTTCACCAACACCGTGATTCAAAGGCATCAATTCTTCTTCAGACTTCCTAATTCATTTCCCAGCTTTCAAAGACATACAAAGTGATTGAAGATATCGTGGGTTGGGTTAAGCACACCTTAACCCTCAAAGTGACATCTTGGCTTTTTAACACTCGAAAGGGGTCTTTTGCAGCAGACATGCCCAATACAATACATCTTTTGATTTCCTGACTGCTGCTTCCATGGGCGTTGAGTGTGGATCCAAGTAAAATGAAATCCTTAACAACATCAATCTTTTCTCCATTTATCATGATGTTCTTTATCGGACCAGTTGTGAGAGTTTTTGTTTTCTGTATGTTGAGGCGTAATCCATAATGGAGGCTGTAGTCTTTAATCTTCATCCTTAAGTGTTTCAAGTTCACTTTCAGCAATCATTTGCATACCACAGGTTGTTAATGAGTCTTCCACCAATCATGATGCTACCTTCCTCTTCGTATAGTCTAGCTTCACAGATTATTTGCTCAGTATACAGATTGAATAAGTACAGTGAAAGGATGCAACCCTGACGTACACCTTTCTTGATTTTAAACCATGCAGTATCCCCTTGCTCTGTTCGAGTGACTGCCTCTTGATCTATGCACCGGTTCCTCATGAGCACAATTAAGTGTTCTTAAATCCCCATTCTTCGCAATGTTATCCATAATTTGTTATGATCCACACAGTTGAATGCCCTTGCACAAGTAAATATCTTTCTGGTGTTCTCTGCTTTCAGCCAATATCCATCTGACATTAGCAATGGTATCTCTCATTCCACCTTCCCTTCTGAATTTGGCTTGAATTTTTGGCAGTTCCCCGTCGATGTACTGCTGCAACTGCTTTTGAATAATCTTCAGCAAAATTTTACTCGTGTGTGATACTAATGACATTGTTCGATAATTTCCACATTCTGTTGGATCATCTTTCTTTGGAGTGGGCACAAATATGGATCTCTTCCAGTCGGTTAGCCAGGTAACTGTCTTCCAAATTTCTTGGCATAGACAAATGGGCACCTCTAGCACTGCATTTGTTTGTTGAAGTATCTCAGTATTGGTATTCTGTCAATTCCTGGAGCCTTGTTTTTTGCCAATGCCTTCAGTGCAGCTTGGACTTCTTCCTTCAATACCATTGGTTCTTGATCATATGCTACCTCCTGAAGTAGCTGAATGTCTACCAATTCTTTTTGGTACAGTTACTCTGTGTATTCCTTCCATCTGCTTTTGATGCTTCCTGCTTCATTCAATATTTTGCCCATAGAATCCTTCAGAATTGCAACTTTAGGATTTAATTTTTTGTTCAGTTCTTTCAGCTTGACAAATGCCAAGTGTGTTCTTTCTTTTTGGTTTTCTAACTTCAGGTCTTTGCACATTTGATTTTAATATTTTACTTTGTCTTCTTGAACTGCCCTTTGAAACCTTCTGTTCAGCTTTTTTACTTCATCGTTTCTTACATATATATATCTTTTCTCTGTTTACCATGGTGTTGCTTATTGGTCTAGTTGTGAAGATTTTTGTCTTCTTTATGTTCAGGTATAATCCACACTGAAGGCTGTATATACACATATACATTATATGTATATAAATATATATATATACATATATATTTACTGGTTCTGTTTCTTTAGAGGATATTAAGACATCTACATATTACAGTATTCTTATATAATATGATGCAACTCTTCCTTATACTACCAATAATACACTCACAATCTACAAAAGGCAGCAACCAAAGGTTCTTATCATTTACTTCACCCACCACTAAACATGTGGTATCTGAGTAATGGCCATTATTGCTCTTTTTGCATAGCAATCCTGTCTCAATATTCTAATCAGTAAATTTAATGATAACAAAACCAAAAATCCAAACCCACTATCACTGAATTGATTCCTACTCATAGTGACCCTAATCTGTAGCATTTCCAAGGAGCAGTTGGTTGATTCAAACTGCTGAACTTTTGGTTAGCAGCTGAGATCTTTACCACTTATCACCAGGGCTCTGTAATAACCAAGACACCCCATAATTTCAATTACTATTAATACACTTGTAATATACTGGGGGAGGGAGAAGAAAATGAGTTAAAATATGCAAATACATGTAGAACCGTAAAGAAAAAGATATAGATCAATACTATAGTCCTCTTTTCTGCATCTAATCACAAGGCCACAATTGATATTAATGACTTCCTTCCTCTATGTCCATTCAATGGGAATCAGTCAATTCACTACCTCATCTCTTGCAAAAAAGAGAGTTCTTCAGTCAAAAGTAATATTGTGTGGGATCCTATGAGAGTATATATGGCATTTAATATATGGGTAGTTGGTGTTAGCAGAAGCATGGTGGCAAGGAAAGCAAATAAAAATGTTTTATTCCAGCAAAAAGAAAAAAAAAATGCAGCCTGCTGTATGAAAAAGTCCAGTGTAATCATCTGCCACTAGGAAACTCTCTGGTATATGGGGTCTCAGTCAGGTATCATTGCAGGCAAATTGGAACCTTGGAGAGAGGTTTCATATTATTGATACCGTGTAGAAACTCTATTCCTGCCACCATTGCCATAATTTTCATAAACCTATTGAGCAAAAACTAAGGAAACTGGAGCAAGAAGTTATTATAAGGAAGGCCATATTATCTGACTATCGGAAACCTGTTCTGCCAAGGATGACTTTTGGTGAATGCTAACACAGGGCATAAACATTCTCACACTTGTGCCCATTTTGAGAGATTCGTGCATAAACATCTTGCTCAAACTTTCTTATCACCAGTCCTCCAATCTTATTCTTTCAATGTCTCGGATCACCCAGCCAAACCATTAGCCACTGACCATGAATAAGTAATGATCCACACCTCGGGCCGTATATCCTTCCAGGCAAAGTGGACAATGAGATATACAGCTTGAATTTCAGCCAATTGGAAGGATTTCCCTTATCAGTGTTTCTCCGGGTAACCTCTAAGTAAGCCTGTAATACCACAGTATTACCTTTTTACCTGGCGTCAGCACATCATTTAAAGCCATCAATAAACCAAGCTCAACTTTGTCTCCTTAGTTAGCTGGTCATCAGGAAATCCCTAGAAAGTCAAAAGATGTCATTTGAAAGAAGGATGACAGTGCAGCAAAAATAGGCACATTGGAAGTGTAAGTCATCTGCTCATAAAAATTATTTATGCCTTCATTATCCATTCGAGTCCAGCCTGTGTACATAACTTCCTTTGAATGTTGGAGTGTTGCTGTATGCCCAAGATTATGCCTTAGTTGATTAGATAACACCTGGTTTGTATTGGCCAGCTCAGGTCATATAGGTACTTGATGTCCATGGTCACTTGTTCACTCTGTACCAGAGCCCAAATCAGCAAGCTAGGAGCTGACTCTCAAAATGAGAAAAATGAATTGCCAAAGAAACTATAGCTTTGTTCCAAAGTCTTTTGGACGTACATCGTGTTTCTCCTTGTTGCAGGGAGCTTTGTGTCCTAGGCCCCATCTTACACCCCAACTTGTCATAGTTACTTTTGTACCTATGAGTCTGCTAGATCATAAGACCCAAGTGGCAGAGAAATTTTCTTTGCAGCCTTCATATGCTCTGGGCCCATAAAAAATTCATATGTATATATATGTTTTCTTTTTTCTTCCTAGCCCTAAAACTCTGGCCTCTGCCAATATAGAGATCTTAAAATCCAGTGAAGGAGATATGACACCAAAAGCACAAGCAACAAAAGATTTAAAATAGATCAATTGGGACCTCAACAAAATTAAAAATGCTTGCATTGAAAACAGCAACTTAAAAGATTAGATAGGAACCTTAAGGGACAGAGAATTTACGTTAATGGGGGAGGAACAACTCAGAAAAGGAAGGTCAGAATGGTTGCACAACTGAAAAAATTCAATCGATGTCCCTAAATAGTACTTGTAGAAACTCTTGAATTGATGTATGTTTTGCTGTGTATGTTCTCAACAGCAACAATAAAATAAATAAAATTTAAAACATACAAGAAGAAATTAAAAATGTTTGTTCATCAAAGGATTTCATCAACAAAAGGGAAGAGACAACCCACAGACTGGGAGAAAATTTTGGGGATCCATATATCTGATAAGGGTTTAAAATCCAAAATATATAAAAGAACTCCTACAACTTAACAACAAAAAGACTACCAACACAATCAAAAAATGAGCAAAGCACTTGAATAGACATTTCACCAAGAAAGAAACAGAAATGGACAAGTACATGAAAAGGTGTTCAACGTCATTAGTCATTGTCGTTGTCAGCTGCCACGGAGTTGACTTCCGATTCATGGCAACCCCGTGCACAATGGAACCAAATGCTGTTCGGTCTTTTGCCATCCCCGAGATCTGTTGCTGATTGGACTGTTGTGATTCATAAGGTTTTCATTGGCTGATTTTCAGAAGTAGATAGCCAAGCCTTTCTTCCTAATCCATCCTACTCTGGAAGCTCTGCTGAAATCTGTTCAGCAACATAGCAACATGCCAGCCCCCACTGACAGGTAAGTGCTGGCTTTGCATGAGGTGCATTGGCTGGGGATGCAATCTGAGTCTCCCGCATGGAAGGTGAGAAGAACCAGTTTCTACCACTGAGCCACCGATGTTCCATGTTAGTCATTAGGGGAATGCAAATCAAAATTACAATGAGATACTACCTCAAACCCGTTAAGATGGCTATGATTTAAAAAAAAAAAAAAAGGAAAAATGACAGGTATTGGTGAAGATGTGGAGAAATTGGAACCTTCATCCATTGCTGGTGGAATTGTGAAATGAATGGTACGGCAACTGTGGAAAACAGTTTGAGGGTTTCTCAAAAGGTTAAACATAGAATTACCATTGTTGCTGTTGTTAGGTGCCGTCCAGTCGGTTCTGACTCATAGCGACCCTACGCACAACGGAACGAAACACTGCCCAGTCCTGTGCCATCCTTTACAATCGTTGTTATGCTTGAGCCCATTGTTGTAGCCACTGTGTCAATCCATCTCGTTGAGAGTCTTCCTCTTCTCCGCTGACACTGTACTCTGCCAAGCATGATATCCTTCTCCAGGGACTGATCCCTCCTGACAACATGTCCAAAGTATGTAAGACGCAGTCTCGCCATCCTTGCTTATACGGAGCATTCTGGTTGTACTTCTTCTAAGACAGATTTATTCGTTCTTCTGGCAGTCCATGGTATATTCAATATTCTTTGCCAACACCACAATTCAAAGGCATCAATTCTTCTTCGGTCTTCCTTATTCACTGTCCAGCTTTCACATGCATATGATGCGATTGAAAACACCATGGCTTGGGTCAGGCACATCTTAGTCTTCAAGGTGACATCTTTGCTCTTCAACACTTTCAAGAGGTCCTTTGCAGCAGATTTACACAATGCAATGCGTAAATTACCATATGACCCAGCAATTACATTCGTAGGTATATACCCAAAAGAATTGAAAGCAGGAACTCAAACAGATACTCATATACCAATGTTCATCTCAGCACTATCCACAATAGCCAAAAGGTAGAAACAACATAAATGCCCATCAACAAATCAATGGATAAATAAAACATGGTCCATACATGCAATTGAATACTCAACTGTAAAGAAAAATGAAGTCTAATACATGCTATGATCTGGATGAATCTTGAAAATATTATGCTGAGTGAAGTACGTTAGCCACAAAAGGACAAATACATCATGACCACTTTTATACGAAATATCTAGAAAAGGCAAGTGTATAGATGAAATATCTAAAAAAGGCAAGTGTATAGATGAAATATCTAGAAAAGGCAAGCATATAGAGACAAGTTTATTAGTGATTACCAGGGGTGATGGGAGGGAGGGGAAAACAGAGGTTCATTGCTTAGGGAACACTGAGCTTCTGTTAAGGGTGATGGAAAAATTTGGAAACAGATAATACTGATGACTGAACAACAATATAAACATAAAGTCGCTGAACTGTATAAGTGAAGAATGTTGAAATGGTAAATGCTTTGTTACATATATATTTATTACAATAAAAACAAAACAAAAAACAGTGGAGGAATGCTTCTACCATGGAACACAAGAATGGGTCATCCTCATCTCTTAATACTGTCTGGACCAGAAAACTCGTTCCAGATCTTTTGCATTTTTCTGAGGATATATTGCTGCAACCAACCCTGGTGTTTATTTCTATATCAGTTAGTCCTCTCAGATGCAAGCAACAGAAACCAACTTCGGAGAGTTACATAAAAAAGTAAGTATATTAAGGCTTATCAAGTAGCTCTCAGAGTCTCCAAAAGGATCAGAGGATCTGGCATGAAGAATGTGTAGCTAGAAAAAATGCCCCAAATTGTGTTACAGGACTGGCTGAGTGATGATCTCACTACTATTGCCACTACCACTGCCACTGAACACAAACACAGCAGTGAACTAAGTTGTTACTGGGCAGAAACCACAGTCTCTGCTCAGCATGACTAGAATTGGCCAATAAATGAGAGACAGAGGTGGGAGAGCAGGAAAAGCACCTTTATTTCGTTGTGCAAGGAAAAGGAGTCAGTTTGAGCTGCTGACATACAGGATGAGGTATGGAGTTTTCTGCAAGTCCAGCCTAAACCTGATGTCTCCATTCTGAAAACAGACTTTTGCTATTTTTTTGAGTTTCTGTCTTGTCAATATGCCTTATTCTTAGGTCCTTACTGGGGCCCTCCTTTTTCTGACAGTAATGTCCATCCCTGAACTCTAGCTTGGTAGGTGGAACCCTCCTACAGGGTGGCACATATTCTGGAATGTTGCCTATCTGCTATCTATGATCTTCTAATATCACTGCTGATTCCTTCTCTGGGCAGGCTTACTGCTGTTTTCTATAGCTACAGCTCTGTCTGGCGGTCTGGCAGAAACTGAAGCTGGTTTAGTCACTTTAGGGTTTCGGCATTTTCCAATCTTTTCTAAGCCAATAGTTACCTGAGCCATGCTTGGCAATGCCCTGAAAAATGACACTGAAATAACTGTGAGGATTTTTTTTTACTAATAAAATATATTAATTGGCACATTTTGATAGGTAAACTAAGTCTGAAACTCTCGCTCAAATCTTACTATCATTTTCATTTGCTGTTTGCCAAAGCAGTTAAATCTAGCCTAAACTGCCCCTTTCCCACGAAACCATTGGGTTTGTTCTATGCACTAGCATGTATACAGTAATCACCATCTTCTTGCTCGGATGGAAACAAACAGTGGCTGAGAAACTGGATTTGAAGTTAGGTAAACAGTTCCGTGTAGAAATTCCTGTGACTCTTCCTTTCCCTTGCCTTTAATAAGGCTGTATTTAAACTTGCCATGTTTACTAGGAATTCATTTAAAAAAAGTGAACACTATAGTTCCTGAGCATGATCATCAGTCATAATGAATAATTCTCGTTTCTATCCTTTGTACTGTTGAAGTCACAAAGTAGAGTAATTCCATTTGCTTGTAAATCATTTGCATTATTTCACTTTTTACTACTTTCAAAATGGTAAAGTCTTCCCTTTTCTTCAAATTGAGGTATTCCTTTCCTGTTCAGCAACACTGCTTTCATTTAACAGTTAAAGTGTGAATGAACTGAGACTATGAACAACTGAGCAAAGTCACTGCTATGCTCAAGATATTTTAAAAGTTTATAGACAGCAATAAAGGTCTTCACAATGAAAAAAGTATGCAAATGTAATGAGCTCTCATAAAAAGAGAGCTGAAAGCCAGCATATCAACACACAAAGATCTTGCCTGTAGCAACTCATCTACGTTGTTAATTACAAAGCTCACTCCGGAAACTGAGCCATGATATCAATGAGATCAATGAGTTTAGTGGGCTGTTAAATACTCAGCAAATAGCTCTTTACCTTAAATATAATCTTTGGGATTAATTTGAACAGTTTATCAAAATGTACAGTTAACTGTGTGGTGTATTCCAGTGGGAAACAATAGAAAATAAAAGAAATTTTATATTTTTGGACTATTTTTAAATGCAGAAACAATTGAAAAAATTCTTTTCACTGACTAAAACACAACAACAAACTAGATCTCAAAACATAAATCTTCAGATTATTTGGGGTAGAAATGACCAAGGATCTACAAGGAGAAGTTTCATATTTCTACAGGAAAGGGGAGAAAGGTAATATTGTCAATCTCTGGTCTTCTTCAGTGACCTAAGAGCCAAACTTTGTCAGAGAAAATTACCAGCACCTTTATCTACCCCTGGCCTCTTATACAAACTTTCATTGTTGATAAAAAAAAAAAAAAAATTTTTTTTTTACCCAGGTCAATATACAGAGCAGAATCTTATTACTCTGTTCAAAATATTTGTGATTATATGTTTATTCTCAATACAGCATTCCCTGATGTACTCTTCAGTAAGTAAATATTTCTTGAGCACCTATTTGATACCATACACTCCACTAAACATTTGGATAACAGTCATGGTCCTTGCCCTCTTGGACTTCATAGTCTAACAGGGAAAGACAGACACATAACAAGTGATTGAAATACAGTATAAGAAATATCAGAGTGCTATGGTGTCTAAAAATACAGATTTAGGTAAAAAAAAAAAAAAAAACTCATTGTCTTCTAGTCGATTCTGATACATAGTGACCCAATTGGACAGAGTAGAACTGCCACCTAGGATATCCATGGAGTGGCTGGTGGATTTGAATGGCTGACCTTTTGGTTAGCAGCGGATAGCTCTTAATCACCAAAAAAAATCCCATTGCTGTCCATTCGATTCTGACTCATAGGAACCCTATAGTTAACTAAAGAGAGAGTTTATTAGAAAGGGTTATTGCTAGGGGGAAGGGACTATTACAATAGGGGGCAGAGGAACTACAATAGGAAGAATGCTCTCAGGTTGAGACCTACAAGTGTCTCAAAGCTCAGGCAGAAAGTTCTTTTCTTTTATGCAGACGAGTGAACAAGGTTAGAAAAAAAACAGGTGTGGGGGAGTGGGATGGAGGTGGTGTGATGGGACAGTAGATCAGAGACCGTTTTACCCTGAGTTCAGCCTATTCTCAGGAAGGACTGTTAAGGAGGGGTTGTATGTTGGCTCAAGCTGAGAGTGGGTCAAAACTCAGGGGCCTGGGAGAGAGAAAGTAAAGTTTGATTTGAGTCGGATTAATAATTTTTTTTTCCCAATTGATCAGTTGGGACAAACATTTCAACTGATCATTTATGAGGCAAAGAATGGGAATTTAGAGAGTCTGTGGCTTGTCATGGAGTCCCTAAGATACAAATGGTTAAAGCTCTCGGCTGCTTGGAAACCCTGGTGGTGCAGTGGTCAAGTGCTACGGCTGCTAACCAAAAGGTCGGCAGTTCGAATCCACCAGGTGCTCCTTGGAAACTACGGGGCAGTTCTACTCTGTCCTATAGGGTTGCTATGAGTCAGAATGGACTCCACTGCAGTGGGTTTGGTTTTGGGTTTTCTCAGCTGCTAATTGAAAGGCTGGAGGCTTGAGTCCACACAGATGCTCTTTAGAAGAAAGGTCTGGTGATCTAGTTCTGAAAAATCCGCCATCAAAAACCCTATGGAGGAGGCGGGGCCAAGATGGCGAACTAGGTAGATGCTACCTCGGATCCCTCTTGCAACAAAGACTCGGAAAAACAAGTGAATCGATCACATACATAACAATCTACAAACCCTGAACAACAAACACAGATTTAGAGACGGAAAACGAACAAATACGGGGAGGCAGCGATTGTTTTTGGAGCCTGGAGCCAGCATCCCAGTCAGGTAACTTTGGCACCCGATTTAGGGCAGGGCCCAGGGGAGCTGATGGCGCAAAAAAGGGGGGCAGCCCTACCCCCCTGAACTCACCCCGGGAGGGGGCCCAGCCGGTCTGCGTGGGCGGCAAGGCGATGCAGCCGAGGGAGAAGTCCCCGGGAGGCAGTGACTGGTCTTGGAGCTGGGAGTGCAGTGTCCCAGCCGGGGAATCTTGCCGCCGGGCTTTTGACTGGGCGCTGTCACGGCACAAGCCCGGAGAGCTGCTCCACTCCCCTGAACTAACCCCGGGAGGGGGTCCAGCCAGTCCACGGGAGTGGCGCAGTGACGCGGCTGGCAGGATGAGAAGTCCCCGGGAGGCAGCGACTGATTTTGGAGTCGGGAGTGCACCGTCCCAGCAGGTGAACCTTGACGCTGCGCTTGGGACTGGCAGCGGAGGATCTGACCGCGGCTTCAGTGGGCCAGATCCCCGGGAGCAATCTCCACACAGCCAGCACACATAGGCGACACGCCCCTCGGGAATCTCAGATAAAATAGTCATTCCAAGCAAGACAAGCAACTCTGGCTATATTCTGAGGTGCTACTCTCCTATCTCTCTGATCCCTCCCCCACCCTCCCCAGGCAGCTTCATTAACATTGGAATTTCCTGAGCCAGAGGGAGAACGGCTCCGGCTCCGTGGCGGCTTTGCTTCCCCCCCCCCTTCTTTTTCTTTTGATCTTTTCCTAACCCACTCTTCCGGCCTGAGAGAAGGAAAAACAAAAAACCCAGGGACCAAAAATCCACCCCTAATTGGACTAAAAACACAGAACCAGCTACAGCCAAGCATATATGATCCAAATCTCAGACTTTCATCCTTACGGGGAACAAGGTGGCGGTTATAATCCAAAGGCAGTTCTGATAGAGATCTGACTGCATTTTTTTTTAGCGGATTTTCTGGAAAAACTAGTTTCCCAGTGATGGCTCGGAGACAGCAGTCCATATCAAACTGCATAAAGAAGCAGACCATGACAGCTTCTCCAACCCCCCAAACAAAAGAATCAAAATCTTTCCCAAATGAATATACAATCCTGGAATTATCAGATACAGAATATAAAAAATAAATCTTACCAAGGATGTAAAAGACCTATACAAAGAAACTACAAAGCTCTACTACAAGAAATTAAAAAGGACATACTTAAGTGGAAAAACATACCTTGCTCATGGATAGGAAGACTTAACATAGTAAAAATGTCTATTCTACCAAAAGCCATCTATACACACAATGCACTTCCGATCCAAATTCCAATGTCATTTTTTAAGGTGATAGAGAAACAAATCACCAATTTCATATGGAAGGGAAAGAAGCCCCGGATAAGCAAAGCATTACTGAAAAAGAAGAAGAAAGTGGGAGGCCTCACTCTACCTGATTTTAGAAGCTATTATACAGCCACAGTAGTCAAAACAGCCTGGTACTGGTACAACAGGCACATAGACCAATGGGACAGAATTGAGAACCCAGATATAAATCCATCCACATATGAGCAGCTGATATTTGACAAAGGCCCAGTGTCAATTAATTGGGCAAAAGATAGTCTTTTTAACAAATGGTGCTGGCATAACTGGATATCCATTTGCAAAAAAATGAAACAGGACCCATACCTCACACCATCACAAAAACTAACTCCAAGTGGATCAAAGACCTAAACATAAAGACTAAAACGATAAAGATCATGGAAGAAAAAATAGGGACAACCCTAGGAGCCCTAATACAAGGCATAAACAGAATAGAAAACATTACCAAAAATGACAAAGAGAAACCAGATAACTGGGAGCTCCTAAAAATCAAACACCTATGCTCATCTAAAGACTTCATCAAAAGAATAAAAAGACCACCTACAGATTGGGAAAGAATTTTCAGCTATGACATCTCTGACCAGCGCCTGATCTCTAAAATCTACATGATTCTGTCAAAACTCAACCACAAAAAGACAAACAACCCAATCAAAAAGTGGGCAACGGATACGAACATACACTTCACTAAAGAAGATATTCAGGCAGCCAACAGATACATGAGAAAATGGTCTCGATCATTAGCCATTAGAGAAATGCAAATTAAAACTACAATGAGATTCCATCTCACCCCAACAAGGCTGGCATGAATCCAAAAAACACAAAATAATAAATGTTGGAGAGGCTGCGGAGAGATTGGAACTCTTATACACTGCTGGTGGGAATGTAAAATGGTACAAGCACTTTGGAAATCTATCTGGCGTTATCTTAAACAGTTAGAAATAGAACTACCATACAACCCAGAAATCCCACTCCTCGGAATATACCCTAGAGAGATAAGAGCCTTCACACAGATATATGCACACCCATGTTTATTGCAGCTCTGTTTACAATAGCAAAAAGCTGGAAGCAACCAAGGTGTCCATCTACAGATGAATGGGTAAATAAATTGTGGTATATTCACACAATGGAATACTACGCATCAATAGAGAACAGTGACGAATCTGTGAAACATTTCATAACATGGAGGAACCTGGAAGGCATTATGCTGAGCGAAATCAGTCAGAGGCAAAAGGACAAATATTGTATAAGGCCACTATTATAAGATCTTGAGAAATAGTAAAAACTGAGAAGAACACATCCTTTTGTGGTTACGAGGGGGGGAGGGAGGGAGGGAGGGAGAGGGTTTTTTATTGATTAATTAGCTGAAAAGAACTGCTTTAGGTGAAGGGAAGGACAACACTCAATACATGGAAGGTCAGCTCAACTGGACTGGACTGGACCAAAAGCAAAGAAGTTTCCGGGATAAAATGAATACTTCAAAGGTCAGCGGAGCAAGGGAGGGGGTTTGGGAACCATGGTTTAAGGGGACTTCTAAGTCAATTGGCAAAATAATTCTATTATGAAAACATTCTGCATCCCACTTTGAAATGTGCCGTCTGGGGTCTTAAAAGCTAACAAGCGGCCATCTAAGATGCATCAATTGGTCTCAACCCACCTGGAGGAAAGGAGAATGAAGAACACCAAGGTCACATGACAACTAAGAGCCCAAGAGACAGAGAGGGCCAGATGAACCAGAGACCTACATTATCCTGAGACCAGAAGAACTAGTTGGTGCCCGGCCACAATCGATGACTGCCCTGACAGGGAGCACAACAGAGAACCCCTGAGGGAGCAGGAGATCAGTGGGATGCAGACCCCAAATTCTCATAAAAAGACCGTACTTAATGGTCTGGATGTGACTAGAGGAATCCCGGTGGTCATGGTCCCCAAACCTTCTGTTGGCACAGAACGGGAACCATCCCCGAAGACAACTCATCAGACATGAAAGGGACTGGACAGTGGGTGGGAGAGTGATGCTGATGAAGAGTGAGCTAATTATATCAGGTGGACACTTGAGACTGTGTTGGCATCTCCTGTCTGGAGGGGGGATGGGAGGATAGAGAGAGTTGGAGGCTGCCAAAGTTTTCACAAAAGGAGAGACTGGACGGGCTGACTCATTAGGGGGAGAGCAAGTGGGAGTAAGGAGTAAGATGTATATTAACTTATATGAGACAGACTGACTTGATTTGTAAACGTTCACTTGAAGCTCAATAAAAGTTACTAAAAAAAAAACCCTGTGGAGCACAGTTTACTCTCATACACATAGGGTGGCCATGAATCAGAATCCACTCAATAGCAACTGGTGTCTTATCACACGTAAATGGGGTGGGGTGGGGTGGGGTGGGGTGAGGGGGCATCAATAGGTCTTACCTAAGTCATATGGGGAAGGGTGGCTCTTTGCAATAAGCTGTTTTCCAGAACACAAGAAGGTATGTGTAGGAAGTCTTAACCTCTGTTTTCCCAAAGCACAGAGCTCAGGTAAAATTCAACATTGTCCATGGCAATATATTACAAAGTATCTTTGTTCAGGAGTTAGGAAAAGCTACCCGGTCCAGTGATATATAAGTTGCTTGCTGAATAATGAGTTGAAACAAGCCAGATAAATGGTGCTTGGGGCAGAAAATATTAGCCTGTGATGATAAAGATCAATGTCTGTGTGAGGAAACTTTTAGTTGTCTTTAAAAAAACAGTAAATGAGAGAAACAAGTAATGTGACCAGAGTCGTAGGCAGGGGACAGATCACAGATAGCTTTGGAAGCCATGTCCCAGAGTTTGAATTCTCTCCCAAAGACAATGGCAAACTCCTAAAGGTTTTATAAAACAGAGAATGACAAGATCAGATTTGCGTTATGAAAAATCACTCAGGCCTAAGGGAAAAAAAAAAAGGAATTTAACAGGTTTTCTGTCTTGGCCATTTATGAGTTTAGTGGGGCTTTTTTCTTCACTGAGATAAGGAACCTAAGATATAAGAGAAAGAAAGAGAGAAAAAAACAAAAAAAAAAAAGAAGATTGGGGAGGGAGGAGGTGATGTTACATTCATTTTGAAGGTACCAAATTTGAGGTGACTGAGACATTCAAGGACCCTGGGTTGCACAAATGCTTTTCACTCAACTACTAATCAGAAGATTGGTGGTTTGAGCCCACCCAGTGGTGCAATGGAAGAAAGGCCTGGCTATCAAACCAAACCTAAGCCATTGCCATCAAGTCGATTGGCATTCACGGTGACCCTACATGTTGCAGAGCAAGACTGCTGCGCAGGGTTTTCTTGGTTGTAGTCTTTACAGAAGGCACATCAGCAGACCTTTCTTCTGAGGTGCCGCTGGGTGGGTTCAAACCTCCAGTCTTTAGGTTAGTAGTCGAGTGCAAACTGTTTGCACCACCCAGAGACCTTTCTATCAGATTATAGCCATTGAAAATCCTATGTAGCGCAGTTCTGCTTTGAAACACATGGGTTGCCATGACTAATGATCAGCTCGATGGCAATGGATTTGTTTTGGGTTTGATGAGACATTCAGAGTTGGATATGTGATTCTGAAGCTTGGAAGAAAGATTTGTATCAAGGCATCGAGCGCATATGCATGATAATTGAAGCCATGGAGTAAATGGCTGAAGAGTACTTCAGTTCTATCAAACTATACCACACTGGTTCTCTTCTCTCTAGCCCTAAACTTCTCTGTACTAGTCCACTCCGATTTAAACCTATTTCTTTATTTCTCTGTTCTTCCTTCTTAAAAATATATGGACACTAAAGTATAAGCTATAAAAATAAACTCTGCATCAATGAAAAACTAAACTAATATTTGCTATTCCTCTCAGGCCGTACAGCCTCATTTAACACATTTAAAAAAAAAGTAGCAGCTAATTGCTCTCTTCATAATGAAATTGAGTAGGTATCAAATTCTGTCTGAAACTTATTCACCATACAATAGTATGTAACACAGGGGTTGACAACATCTTTAGTTCTAAGTTTAACTGTGTGGGTGGAGGAACTAAGAAAAGGTCCTAAGGGCTTTACTAGTTACTACATTCAAAATAGGAGTTTCTGGGTGGTGCAAAAAGTTAATGCTCTTGCTGCTAACAGAAAGAATCACATTTAAGCTTTTTTTTTTTAGAGATGCCTCAGAAGGACTGGCTACCTACTTCTGAAAATCCAGCCATTGAAAACCCTATGTAGCACAGTTCTACTTTGACATACATGAGGTCTCCATGAGTTAGAATTCACTCCACGGCAACTGGTAATGTTACATTGGAAGTCAAGAGATGTAGGAGAGCCAGAAGGACCGGAGAGATGAAGAAAGAAGTAGGAAGTTAGGAGAAATGATAAAAAATAAAGAAGGAACAAAAAGCAGAAATCATTAAAGCACCTATAATGAGTTTCAAAGGACAGGGTGGTTGGTGATAACAATATTCATACCAAGAAACTCCCTGTGCCTTTACAATTGCTATAGGTTTAATTTTACAACAGTTTACTAAATATTGGATAATGACTGTGCTATGGTAGACCAACTTGACAATAGTGTCACTGCTTGTTCCAGATTTCACCATCCGATGGCTAAAAATAAGGTCAAGGGTACTTTTTAAGACCCCAATTGTGGAAGTTCCAGCCAGTTTACAGTCATATATATGTACATATATATCCTTTCTCAAAAACTTCCCCACTCAGTTTAGGAGGTCCCATGTGTTTCCAAGTCTCTGGGTGGTACAAACAGTTAAGCATGAGACTACCAGCTGAAAGGTTGGCCTTTCAAACCCACCCAGAGGCATCTGAGAAGACAGGCCTGGTGATCTGCTTCTGAATGAACACAGCTGTTAAAAACCACATGGAAGAGTTTTATGCTGCACACATGGGGTCACCATGAGTTGGAATAGACTCCACAGCAACTGACAGACAACATATATTTCCACAAACCAATCTTTCAGCTCCAATCCTTCCTTTTCTTTTTATATCCACTGTTGACACCCTAGGCCCATTAATCCACTTGATAAAACCAAGACCCACGCTACAACTGCCCATCATGAGCATTCCTATATGCAATCAAAGGCAGCTGATTCCATATACTCCCAATACTTCCAATGAGCCACAGAAAAACTGCAAGGGCTAAGAGTACCTTCTCAAGTTTCTGCCACAATTTGTCACCTAAAGCTATTCTTTTGTGCCAGAATCTTACATAGCCTTCCTTAAACAGGTCTGTTCTTTTCTAGTTCTTTGTCCTCTAACCATTGAAGTATTCATTTAATCTACTATGTGCCCAGCACTGTGCTACACGCTAGGAATGCAATAGTCTAAAAGACAGCTGTGGTCCTTGGCTTTTATGAATCTTATATTCTAGAGTCAGTGAGTGACAATGCATATTGTTTAAAATGAGAGTAAAGATTTATTGAGAGCAAAGGCAGCTCAAGCTGGGGACATGTTGGAACTCACAAAGTGAAAGAAAACCAGTACTCCGAAAAGCTGCAGTCACATGAGCATAGTCGTAGGGTAAATCAGGAATGTAGCTTGCAGTATTCTGATTGGTAGGCAAGCAATCAGTAAAGTAAAAAACTCACTTCCGTCAAGTCGATTCCGACTCATAGCGACCCTATAGGACAGGGTAGAACTGCCCCATAGAGTTTCCAAGGAGCACCTGGCGGATTTGAACTGCCGACCTCTTGGTTAGCAGCCATAACACTTAACTGCCAAGCCACCAGGGTTTCCAATCAGTAAAGTGGAGGGCAGGATATATTGAAGCAGGGCATTGATTGGGATTAGTTAAGAGTACATGTGGGTTAAGGGGACTGTGTATACTCACATAATTGTGGAAGGGGGTCACAAGATGATTGATGGGGGGGCCATGATCTGCTGGTTCTGCTCAACCCAGGGCCCCAGGTCATATGCATATGAATGGGAAGAAGTCAGTCTGTGTTTCCACCCATCCAGAGTCCCAAAAACATATGCATATGATTGGGAAGATGTTAGTCTGCTATTTCCACTCAGTCAGAGCCCCAAGACAAGATTACATTCTCAGAAATGCAGAAGCAGAAGTCACAAAAGGGAGTTGGGCCTACACCTGAGCCAACGACCCTAGGCATGCCATGCACCTCTGTTTGAGAATCCTTGCACACTAGTGATGCTAGGTCAATCTATGCTAGGTACCTTATAGGCATTATCTTTTTTAGTTCTTAATACTACTCTGCCGGGTAAGGGCTATTATTACCCACCATTTTACATTCTTAGGCACCCTCTCAAAGTGATTAAGTTACATGCCTAAGGACAGAACCAGGATTTAAACACTGGCCTTTCTGATGATACGATCATGTTCTTTGTTTCTAATAGACTAACTCAGAACTAGTCCACTGGGCTGGAGAGTTTATAGATGCCATACTCACCACCCTCCTCATCCACTAGCTCTTCAATCAGTCCCTTTGTACCAATTCAAAGCCCCTCTCTGAGGCCTGCTCCCCACCCCATAAGCTGCTTCGATATATATCAATATGTATAAACATAAGACAGTGTAGAGGAAGTTGACAGAAAGAAGGTATTCTGTGCCCTACTAAAAAAAATAAACCCAACCAATTGCCATTGAGTGGATTCTGACTTGTGTGTCAGAGTAGAACTTTGCTCTGCTGGGTTTTCAATGGCTGATTTTTCAGGAGTAGATCACCAGGGTTTTCTTCCAAGGTGTCTCTGGGCAGACTCAAACTACTAACCTTTCAGTTATCAGCCAAGCACTTAGCTGTTTTAAAGCTCAGTAGGCCAACAAATGTTCTTATACCAGTTGGAGAAACAAACTTACTGATGATAATCATGTAGGAAATAACTTTAAGAATGGTGCCTGAAAATTTTCCATATCTTTTATCTAAATGATGATTATCAACTTGGCCTAAAGAGAACACTTGCTCACTGGAAATCTCTTTGATTATGAACAAGATCCAAAGGAAAGGATGACAGCAATAGTAAAGTGGAAGGATTAGAGACCTTGTCTGAATTTGAGATGTCCCTCACAATAGGACTTCTCAGCAAGTTGCCACACAAGTATTTGCTGGGAAGTTGAGCTGTCTTTCACATTCAAAGGAATCTCTGGGTTCCACTCACTGTGTTGTGGCCTTTGATTATTTCTCTGTGATGATTGGTGTATGTTGAGTCACCCCTGCTTTTTCACCTTGGCTCCCCTGTGAAAATCAGTATACTTCTGAGGGACAAATGACAGGTAGGGCACTCTAGCTGTGTCCCCTTCCTGTACCAGCCACTGGAGCAATGAACTCTCCTCCACTGAGCAAACCCTGAACCTGTTTTCTCTAAATCAGTGTTATTGTCAGAGCTGCATTTTCTATTACAATTTTCATCCTAGCATGTAGAGTAGGTATCTTAGTTCTCTAGTGCTGCCCTAACAGAAATACCACGAGTGGATAGCTTTAACAAAGAGAAATTTATTTTCTCACAGTCTAGTAGGCGAAAAGTCCAAATTCAATGTGTCAGCTCCAGGGGAAGGCTTTCTTTCTCTGTCGATTCTGGAAGAAGGTCCTTGTCCTCAATCTTCCCATGATCTAGGAGCTTCTCAGGCGTAGGGACCCCAGGTCCAAAGGATGCGCTCTTCTTCTGGTGCTGCTTTCTTGGTGGTATGAAGTTCCCAACTCTCTGCTTGCTTCCCTTTCCTTTTATCACTTGAGAGATAAAAGGTGGTGCAGCCACACTCCAGGGAAAATCCCTTTACACTGGATCAGGGGGGTAACCTGAGTAAGGGTGATGTTACAATCCCACCCTAATCCTCTCAACATAAAATTACAATCACAAAATGGAGGACAACCACACAATACTGGGAATCATGGCCTAACTAAGTTGATACACACATTTTTGGGGGGACATAATTCAATCCACGACAGTAAGATAGATTTTAATCTTAGATATTCTAATGCCCTTAGATTATAAATTCTTCCATCAAATGCTAATCTGCTTGGAGCTAGGGTCTAGGGTTTCTTCTTTTGTTGTTGTTCTTCAAATATTGCTTGGATGGACTGCCCATACAGAGTTGATGAAAACTCTCTGTGCAGTGTAATACCAGCCAGGTGAAACAAGAAAAACCTGCGATCGACTGATTGTTTAGAGTTCACATGATGACAGAGGGCTAATTGACACTTCATAGAAATGACTGAATCACACACCTGCTAAGATGCTCATAGTCATAGTCTACACTAATGCCGAAGCCATTAGTCACATGTGGCTTTTTAAATTTAAATTAAATTAGGTTAAATAAAATTTTAAAAAATCAGTGCCTCTGTTTCACTAGCCACAGTTCAAGTACTCAGTAGCCACATGTGGCTAAAAGGCTACTGGATTAGACAGGGCAGGTCTAGACCATTTCCATCATCCCAAAAATTTCTATTGGATGACATTGGTTTAGATGATAGAACTATTTTCACTTTATTAGGATAATTCAATTCAGTACAAATTTACCAAGCACCTACTCTAGGAAAATGCTGGTTCCTACTCTCAAGGAACTACCATCCCCCCTGAGGCAGATATATGTACAGCCATAAACCATAATGCAAGGCGGAGGTGCTAAGTTTCCTAATCATGGGAGCAAAGAAAGAAAGACTAATTCTGACTCAGGAGATTTTGGAAAGGCTTATTATTATTTTTTTTTTTATTGCTTCAGGTGACATCTAAGGTGGTTTTTCAAAAAGGTAAAATAAAAATAATAAGAAATTGGCCAGGGGCTGGAGGGAGAGTTGGGGAAGAATGGGGGAGGAGTAGAAGAACAATCTCAGGGGAGTGTGAGCAAAGCATACCCAGATGGAATGCTTCAAATCTACATGGGGAGTTGTCAGTGTTGTAGTTGTTGCTGGCAGGTGCTTATAGAGCTCACCTTTCAAAGTCTAATTCTTATTTTAAGATTCACAGTGAAAATGCCTTTATGACTTTCTCTCTGATTTGAAGACTATTTGAAGATAATGTTGCAAGCCAACTATTGCTGCAAGGCTAATATTTCTTTTTTTCTATATAAACCAGAGATTCCGTTTACTAATTTATAATATTATAGCTATGAACTGTCCAGGTATTTGTGTTCACTGAGCAGCACGATCTATGTAGGCAAATTTACAAGGTAAGCCAAATTATAAGCACAAGATTGCTTGCAGAGCCTGGAATCAAGCAAAAGGAGTCAGTTGGATGTTTCTAATAGCTAGTGTCATCCAGCTACGACAGCCTAATGCATCTATTGCCACTATTAGAATTTACCTGGCTGATTCTTTCATAAATACAATGTATATCATGCCATTCCTGTACTCAGAATCTGGAACAGCTTCCTTTGCCAAAGTTAATAAGTCCAAACTCTTCTACCAGGTATTTAAGGTCCTACTTAATCAAATGGCATCTTAGACTTAGCTAGATTTATCTCCCATTAGGGTACATAACATTTTGACCTGGTTGTTTTGAGGCAGCCATTTTTATATGACCATTTTAACGCAGTCATTTTGATGCTAAGACCTTTTGATGATGCTGCCTTGGCAAGATTATTTTAACACAGAGATATTTGACAGATTCGAAAACATGAACCATTAAACTGTCAACTTTTTTTTTAACCACCAGATATGGAATGTAGCATCTGTGACCCCTAACTTATTCCCAACTCCCCCGTTATCCACCTAAGGGTAACCTATTTCCACTCCCTCCTTTATCCATCTAAGCATAACCCATTGCTCTGTAGTTGATTCCAACTCATACAGACCTTATAGGACAGAGTAGAACTGCCTCGTGGGGTAAAGTAGACTGCCATATCTTTCTCCCACAGAGCGGGTGGTGTGTTTGAACCACCGACGTTTTGGTTAGCAGCCGAGCACTTAACCACTATGCCACCAGGGCTCCTCCACCTAAGCGGACTCTGCTGTGTATCCTCTATGTCTTGTTGTAAGTGCCCAGAAATTATTTGTTAAATAAAGTAGTGAGTGAATGTTAGCTAGCCACTAAGTTTTTCTGTACTGTTGCTAAAACTCCCCATCATTTCATAGTGAAGTCACTTCTCTTTAACTTGGATTTTAATCATAAACAGTTTCTTAAGGTATTTTTATCTGCTTGCTCTGTTTAGGTGTCTTGCAGTCATTGTAATCCCTATGTTTGCAGTCCAGTAAAAAATCCATCAAACAACAGTCTGATTTCGAGAAGAAACTATTTGTTTGCCAGCTGCTCTGGTAACCACTAGTGGTATCCAAGTCTTTTTCTAGTAGCATTAATTTTTAAAATATGGCAATGCTTATATTGTTCCTGGCATGAAATAAGACTTGGGACACTTAAAAAAATGACATCACCACAGCAGTATTTCACTCTAAAGCCACTGTCTTCCTTTAATTCATTCTGATGAGGTTTTTTTTTTTTTTTTTTTGTAAAATGGGAGCAAGTGGTCCTCATTAAGATCATCAATGACTCGTTACTGGCTAAAGCTAATGCGATCTTTTTGGTGCAATCTTTTCTGTGCCTGCCTTCCTTCATCATTATATAGTACTTGAAACTTTCTTGTAACTCTCCTCATATTCTACTAGGTTTTTTTCCAAACCAAATCAAACCAATTGCTGTTGAGTAGATTCTGACTCATGGTGACCCCATGTGCTTCAGAGCATAACTGCTTCTCATAGGGTTGTCAATGGCCGCCATCTTTTTGAAGTAGATCGCCAGGGCTTTCTTGTGAGGTGCTTCTGGGTAGATTTGAACTGCCAACATTTCGGTTAGTAGCTGAGTGCTTAACAATTTCCACCTCTATGATTTTTCTTTCTTTGTCATCTTTACTGCCTTCTCTTTTCAGCACACTCTTTTCAAGAGACTGACCCAAGGTTTCTCTCCTGTATGTCTCAAAGGCACCTCAAACTCCTCATGTTGAAAACTAAACTCATGATTTTCATCCCACCTCCATAAACCTGATCTTCCTTTGATATTCTTTAACCTATCACTGTTCATCCAATTTTACAAGTCAGAAAAGTGGAAGCCTCCTTGACTCCTCTCTCTTCACTTTTATAGGCAATCCACAGTCAAATCCTGCTAATTATACTTACTAAATATCCATTTATCTTTATTTCCACCATTACATACTACCCTACTTCAGTCCAACATCATGTCTCACCTGCAATAGCCTCCTAAGTAGTCTCTCTGAATCTAGTCTTGCCCTCTTCCAGTCCATTCTTTAAATTGTTGTCAATTATTTTTCAAATAAAATCTGATCATATCACTTCCCTATTTAAGACCCTTCAATGATTTGACCCTCTTCATTGCTCTTAGGATAAAGACCAAAATCCTTAAGACATCTAGAAAAGCCCTCCATGATCTGGGTTTTGTCTTACTCTCCAGTTTTATCTCAGGATGTTCTTTCCTTTCCTTTTAGCATGTTTCCTGAGTATGAGGATTTACCCTTTCCAGCAGTTCTGGAAAATTTTCAGCCATTACCATTTTGAATATTGCCTATCCTCATGTCCATTATTCTTTCCTGCTGAAATTTCTATCAAACGTAGGTTGAACATTCTCAATCAATCGTTAACCTCTCGTTACTGATCTCTGCCTCTTTAGGCTATGTTCTAGATTATTTCCTCAGGCTCTGGTGTTATTTCTGTTAACTTTTGCTCATTATATATATATATATATATATACACGCACACACATACTTGTGTGCTTTGTAATTTTGGATAGTTTGTGTTTGGTAGGGTTTTTATTGTGGCAATCCTGTGTGGAAACCCTGGAAAGAAAGTATGTCCTTCTGGAGACGTTTTCTATTTGTATTTGCTCCTGACTTGACCTTCAGAAATGTCACCAGAATGGGATCACTTGTTATGTTAACTTATTGCCTTTGGTGTTCTAAGAATATGCAGGTGGTATAAAACTCATGTAAAGGAAGATCTGTGGTTATGAATTTTCAGAAAGGAAAACATGTTTTGCAGTCTAGATCCCAGGACAACATAGCTGAGCTTCCCTCGGTGGTTTGCATGTTTTTTGTTTTTGTTTTCCCCTAGTGCCTCCTTACCTGGCTGGGGTGTAGACTACAGGGAATCTTGGCTTTTAATGAGTGTTTCAGTTTTACATTTCTAGCTTTCTGTCCCTGTGTGAACATTAAACTCCAAGTCCATCTTATGGAGAACAGTAAATGTTCTCAGATCAACTAAAGTGTAAATTTATTCATTAATTTATTCAACAATATGTATTAAATGCCCACTATGAGTTGGAATTGACTCAGTAGCAGTGGGATGCCAGGCTCTATTTTAGGCATTAGAGCTACAACAATGAAAAAAACAAAGTCCCTGACTTCATGGAATTTATATTTACCACTCTTTTTTTGAGGTTTCTATTTTATTGGGACCTGTTAAAAAAAAGTCAAAAATTTAAAAATTAGGTGATAGAACAGCTGTTCAATGTCAGATTGCAGAATTGTATATAAGATACACCCAAGGATTTTATTTAGTTATTTAGGAGAAGGTACTTTGTTTAACATATTATTTGCTATTGATTAGGGTCCAGAATCTGTGAAGTACATGTTAACTTCTTTATTTTTGTCTAGTAGTTGTGCAAATGAGTGCTAGCTGGTGGAAAAGATAACCTCAAAGATTATGGTTTTATTGCCTAATAGGAAATAAACCAACTCTGTGTCTAATGGAACAAACTTTTTGGTATACATTTCTTAGTGGATTATATAACCCCTATTCCCCTACTGAAAGCCTCTGGGTGGTGCATATGGTTAAGTGAATCAGCTGCTAATCAGAAGGTTTATGGTTCGAGTTCACCCAGAGGGAACTTTCTGGAAAGAAAGACCTGGCAATCTACTTCTAAAACATCAGCCATTGAAATGTTATGGGACACTACCTTGATACCTGTGAGGTCACCATGGATCAGAATTGATTCACCAGCAACTGGTTTGGTTTTTTGGTTTATTCCCCTAACTTTCCTTTGATCCAGCTTTACCACCCTGCTTGTTTCCTTGTTAATGAGTTAAATAAATCTTTGACACACACTTACTTTAAATTTGTATGAGAATCATGTTTACAACTTTTATAAATCATATTTTGACAGGTCCCCAACAATTTCCTTCACTGCAAGTTCTGATATGCATATAAAAGGATGTTTGTTATGTTTTAGCCAACACTTCTAGATGTCTTAAAGTAGGAGGTTTTCTGTTGATCTGATCCCCCATATCTCTAGAAAAGGAACTCAACTCTGCGCTTTCAGGATACTGGCTTTCTTTCAGTTCTGTGAAGTTTTACATTCCTTCTTGGACTTTGCAGAAACTTTTCCTTTTCCTGGAATTCTCCTAACACCTATTTCCATTTGCTTAGGTTAACATCTACTCATATCAAATCAAATGTTATTTCCTCAGGAATTTTTCCTTGACCACCTTCTGCCCCTAAAATTTATTTCAGGTCCCTCTGCTATAGGATTTCTTGAACAATGTGTACACTTTCTTCATAGGCACTTACCATACTTGTAATTCATTAATTAGGTAATGTCTTAGGCTAAGTTCTTTAGAGGAGCAAAACCAGTGAGGTGTATATGTATAAACCAAAAAAACAAACATGTTGCCATCAAGTTGATTCCGACTCATAGCCACCCTATAGGACAGAGTAGAACTGCCCAATCTGGTTTCCAAGGAGCAGCTGGTGGATTTGAACTGCCAACCTTTTGGTTAGCTGCCAAGCTTTTAATCGCTGTGTCACCAGGCCTCCAAATATATATATATATGGAGAGATTTATCTCCAGGAAATGGCTCACACAGTTGTGGAGGCTGGCAAGTCCCAAATTTGTGGTTCAGGCATCAAGCTGGAGGCTTTTCCTGACTCACATGGTTGCAGGGGTTGATGAGTCCAAAATCGGCTAGTCAGGCAGAAGGCTACTGGCTCATGTGTTCGTGTGAGCTGGTGAATCCCAAGACCTGCAGATCAGGCGGAAGGCTACTGGCTCACTTCCCAAGACCTGAAGTCAGAGGATGACACGTTGGATGCAGAATCCAGAGCACATGAGCTTTACCAGAATATCGGTATATATTGGGTGCAGGCCACACTCCCAAGGAAATTCCCTTTCCAACTGATTGGCTGCGCACATCAGATCACAAAATGGAGGATGATCACATCATTACATGACTGCCAAACCACTGAGAATCATGGCCCAGGCAATTTGACACACAACCTTAATCATCACAGGTAATTTGTTGTTTAACATTTGTTTCCTCACAAGATTGTAATATGGCTTCAGATTAACGAGAACAGAGACTCTGTTTTGTCACAATTTTATTCTCAGCTCCTATCACAATCCTTAGAATCTCGTACATCTCTGTTAGGAAAGTGTTTAATTAATTAATAAGCCTTTATTTTCTCTCTCCCTGAATGAAATGTCCGGGACTTCATCTAACATCTATGTGGATAATTCACAAAATGGTATATATAGGTGTGGAAGTTTACAAAGAACACCCAGTTGAGAGCAAATAGAGGCTATTTATTCAGAGCTTGCTATAATTAAATAATTATTTTTTGATTTATGAAATAGGGAGTCAGCTACCATCATTTGTGTTTGGCGGAGACTCAAAGACTGGCAGGAGAGTAGGTAAGCTTTATAGCAGAAAAAATAGAAGGCTTCAGGTGTGCCCTGACTGGAGGCTGTTGGCATGGGGAAGCTGGAGGTGGACTGACTAGACACAGAGCATCCTATGTGATTGGTTATTTGGCTTTCTCTGGTTGGTCCTAAGTTGGAAGTGAGGACTACAATTAAGGAAGTTGTCAATTATTAATCAAGCCCTAGTCATTCGGGGCCCATTGTTACAGGGATAAAGGTTTGACTTTCTTGGCTGGATGCTGCAGGCAGTAGGTCAGAGTTCTCTTTTAATATGGTCTAGTCATTGTCTGTTTGTTCATTCAGTCTCTCATAGGTTTTGCCTTTCTCCTGAGTTTCAGGCCTATTTTTCCCGTTGTCTCTTAAAGACGTATAACTGGGTATAGTATAATACGTCAAACTCAATTGCTTCAAGTCTTAACTCACTGTCTCTTCCTATAGATCTGCATTTGCTTCTCTATTCCCTGTAGCACCACCGCCAACACTGGGACTTCAGAATCAACTTTTATGCCCACTTTTCTTTCACTAGCAATATAAAATTAATCACTACATCTTGTCAAATCTACCTCCAAGAGTCTTTGTAACTCTTGTCCCTTCTCCGTTTCTAATGTCACTCACTTAATTTTAATTCTCCATTGTCTCTTACCTAACTGTCCCAACAGATCTATCTCTCTCCCTATCTGTTATCTGCATATTAATTCATTATTTTTTTTCTAAATTAAAAATTCAATAATTCAATTCCCCAGCTGAAAAAAGTCTTTAATGAAAAAAGGAGAATTAAAAAAACACTTTATCACCATTTGCTGTGGCGTCAATTTTGACTCACGGCGACCCCATGTGAGTCAGAATAGAACTGCTCCATAAGGTGTTCGGTGGCTGATTTTTCAGAAGGAAATTGTTAGGCTTATCTTCTGAGGCATCTCTGGGTGGGCTGGGCCTCCAAGTTTTCAGTTAACAGCTGTGCATGTTAACCATTTATTCCACTCAGGGTCCCCCCAAAACACTTTAATGCCCCCAATATCTATAGAATAAAGTCCAAACTTCTCAGCATAACACAAAAAGCTCTTTACAGTCTATGTGCATTTTTCTATTTTCATCTCATTGTTCAACTCTACACTCTACAAATAAGGCTATTTGCCTCTTCTTGAAAATATCACGTTTTCATGCCTCCATGCCTTTGTTCATGTACCCTGTACCTGCAATGGCTTTCCTGTCCATTTTCTTCAGTTGGCAAAATCACACATACATCCCAAGATCCTCTTCAGTGTCAGAGCATTTCTGTAAAGACTTTCCTATCTGCTGATTTTTCAGCTGTTGCCATTCATCCCAGCAAAATTATTTCCTCTGTCCTCTCAGTTTTCTTACTGCACTTTTTTTCTATTGCATTTTGTACATAAGCTAGCAGAAAATGTAATATATATATATATCTTAGGTGCATAGCCAGAAACAGCTAGGGGTTCAGGCACGCTTGGACATGTTCTGATGAACTGATGAGACATGCTCAACTGAAGTCTATTTGCGGAGGAGTGTTCTGAAAAATAACTCCTACTGTGTCTGCTGTTGGGGTTCAAACATATCTGGGCATGTCAAGCAAGCTTAAGGATGGACCCCCCCAAAAAAAAAACAGTCTATTTGCAGCAAAGAATGAAGAGGCTTCACAAGATAATTTATCTCTAAAAAAGAAACAGGCACAAATAACATAACCTACTAATATAGCAATAGTTTACAAAGGGAAATTGGGTTTTTGAATACAGCACGGCTATTATTCAAATCTATACGAGGATAGAGGTCTAGCATCAGCTGATAAAGTTAGCAACTAATAAAATTTATGTTATTAATGTTATCTTGATCTAATTTGCTCCCATAAGCTGGTAAATCCTGGGGAACTTAAATTTTCTAATGTTAGTTACAGTTTATGATAGTTATTTGCTCACATTGCTCCTCTTCTCTAACAGTAATCATATACAGAGATTTATTTTCTTCACTTGGCTTCAAGGATACCATTCTTTATTCTTCATCATCTGCTGTTTATTCTTAATACCCTTTGTTGGATTTTTCCCATTTTTAAGGCTTCTGAACATTGTAGTTTTCCAGGTCTAAACCCTGAGACCTCTCTTCTCCTCTTTTCTCCTTTCCTCTCCTCTCATTTCTTCTCTTCTCTTCTATTTACTCTCTTGTACTGGGTGATCTCATTCAGCTTTTAAATACCATTTCTACAAGGATAACTCTCCAAATGAAATCTCCAGCCTTGGCCTCTACCCTGAATTCCATACTCAATTCAAGTTTCTGCTCAACATCTCTGTTTGTCTAATAGACAACTCCAATTTAACATGTCCCGAATTAAACCCTTGATTCTCAAGATCCCCAAAACACCTTGGCCCATAGACTGCTTCGTCTTGGTTAATTTCAACTCGTTTTTTCATGTTGTTTGTTTAGGAAAAAAATCCTTGCAACTCACATATAATCAGTCAATCCTGTTGGACTTATATTTAAAATATAGATTATCTAGAATCTAGCCACTTTTTTACCATAGCCACTACTACCACTCTAGCTCAAAGTGACCATCAAGCAATATCTTTCTAACTACTGTCTTTTTCTCAAATAACTTGCCCATGTAAATAACACACCCACCCATATAACAAGTGGCATAGCTCGCTAACAAAAATAGCAAGGGAGGAGTTGCTCGGTTGGCAAAAAAAGGATAATACCCAAGTTATTTGTGTAAAATATGTAGTCTGTCTGCTTCCACCCTGACACTTGCCTCCCCAGCTGTCTATTCTCCACACTACAGCCAGGGTGTACCTTTTCCAGTGCAAATTAGATCAGTCACTCTTCTTTCTACTCCAAACACTTCACTGGTGTTCCATGTTACTCTGCATAAAATCCAATTTCTTGGCGTAGTCTACAAGGCACACATGATCTGATCCCTGGCTTCCTTTCTGATCTCGTATCCAATATTCTCCTGTTCTCTTACTCAGCTCCAGCCATACTGGCCTACTGCTGTCCCTCAAATTTGGCAAACATTTTGTTGCTTTGGGGCATTCTTTTTTATACATTCTTTTTTTTTTTTTTTTTTT
Source organism: Loxodonta africana (assembly GCF_030014295.1). NCBI lineage: Eukaryota > Metazoa > Chordata > Mammalia > Proboscidea > Elephantidae > Loxodonta > Loxodonta africana. The sequence goes on along the minus strand of NC_087369.1, from coordinate 117,830,051 downwards.
TGCTTGGATTGCTCTTCTTCTGGACACCGCACTTCTCACTCTCCATTTCATTCAGGATTTGCTCAAATGTTACCTTCTCAGAAATAATGTTCCTAACCACCCTGCTTAAATAAGCTGCCCCATCACCCTTCTCTCATCACTCTCCATTCCTTTATCCTGTTTTATTTTTCTTAATCTATAAATACATATGTATATGTATATATGGTCTGCCTCTTCAATATAACATACGCTTCAGAAGTAGGGACTCTGTAGTTTTAATCAATACCTTTTCCCCAGCATCTAGAACAGTTCCTGGCACATAATAAAAGCAGAAAGAATAAATGTTAAATAAATTAATGAAAGAATGACGTTAAACATACTAATAGGATTGACAAATGGTGGTTAAGGGTCAAAAGTTTAAAGAAAATTGAAAGATGCTATAGAAATTTGTGTAGAACAGTCATTAAATCAGACATTTGTTACCTTTTATACTTCACAAATAAAATATTAAAGTAACTATTTAATTATTCCTCATAAAATGGAGAAATTTAAGAATATTTGATTACATATTGTGTAAATACCCGTAACAGTTGGTAGATATCAAATGAGCATGTTTATGACTCCGTCACTCAGTTCAGAAAATGCTGTGATTTTGACCATTTTACCATTTTATATTGTTTATATGCTAAGTTATATACCAGTTAATTTGTACTCATTATTAAAATTCCATGAGGAAGGGAGCTTACCTATTTGTTCCTCATGGAATTTTCAATTAGATTTCAACTTACGCTTCCTGCTTTTAACTGTTTATATCATGATGGATATAAGGTATATCTACTACTTTATCAGCCATCTAATTGGTGTACAATAAATATTCACTGAGCAAGTAAAATCAATAAAAAGCATAAATATAATGGTTCTATATATTTGCCTCAACATAATCTTCACTAGATTGAGACATTCCTCAAAATTTTAAGTTTATGGACTACAGGGACAAAAATCAGATCAGGGTTTTCTGGAGCTAAGGATAAGAGTACAGAACGATTGCAAATGGTCACGAGGAAACTTCTGTGGAGATGAAAATCTAAGCACAGACCATGACAAGGTTACATGATTCTATACATTTATGAAAAATTATTGAATGTACACTTACAATGGGTATATTTAATGGCACACAAATTATACCTCAATAAAGTTGTTTTAAAAAGTTTATGTAGCAGATCCGGATATCTCAAGTACTTCAAAGATCGATGTTTAACAAAAAAATTAAGAGAAAAAGATACCCATCTTCTGTTAATATTTATTTGGAATAAATTTTAAATAAGTAACAATGTCTCTTTTCCAGAATAGTGCTTACAAACAGAAACCATCTATTATCTTAATGGGTGAGGAGTAATATAAAAACAAAGTATTTGATTTTTTTGCAAAACACATAAGAATTCTGAATATGACTTCACAGAATTATTTTTGTCTATTTTGATTCTATAATACATAGTCACATTTCAATTTACATGTTTCTGTGTAAATACACTTGGGCTTCTCAAGCCCAAGTATAATATGTCGTTTGATTTATTTATTAGCAAATTATATTTTTTCTCATATAATGAATTAAATTTAAATAGCATTTCTATCTCTGGGTGGCACAAAAGGTTATACACTCAAGTACTAGCTGAAAGCTTGGCAGTTCGAACCCACCCAGAGGTGCCTCAGAAGGCAGGCCTGGTGATCTGCTTTTGAAATGCCACGGCCTTGAAAACCCTATGGAGCAATACTACTCTGCACACATCAGATCGCCATGCGTCAAAATCAGCTCCACAGAAGCTAACAACAACAGCATTTCAAATGACAAAAATAAAGGTCTGTGTTTTATAAATACCTAATATGTACAATTTTGTTTTTTTTAAGATGTACAATAGAATTTTTGTAAATGAACGTCATAAGTAAATCCTTAATAATATAATAATCTAAAATAATTTTTGTATTTAAATTATATCTGTATGATATAACATGCAAAAACCATAAAACAGCTATTTTTATATTCCCAAAAGGACCTGCTAAGTTGTCAATTATAATGAAAAGAGTTTAATAATAATACATACATAAACAAAAACCATTGGAAACCACCGGTCAAGAGCAATGGCTTTTCAAAATTGTCTTTCAATCCTCAGACATGTTTGTTTAAAAAATGATGAAGAGAAAATCTAATATTTAAAATAGATAAAAATAAATATTTTGTGGTGAATATGCGGAGACTCCCAGAGCCCACACATTTAGTTCCCTGTCTATTTTGAGAGCAAGTGCTGCCCTAGAGCCCCAAGACACTGCATGGCACTTTTGAAAACTGTTGATATGCACTGGTTATAAACTCAAATGCCTCCAGAGATAAGCCAAATAAGGCAATGAGTGAAGCCTATCAGAAACTGGCACTTGGCTGAATTGCCGTGAAGACAAGGGGGAGTGGTGGGAGTGTGGTCAATTATAATAAACATGTCCTCTCTGAAACAGACAGCCGCTCCTCAGATTTTACTAATCATTACACTAAAGGGGTAAAAGCCCCATGTTGGCAGATCGCCAGTTTTTCAATTGCTGAAAATCAGGATTTGTATGTAAAACTTCTTGATTTTAAAATTTGCGATTGATTTTAAGGGAGTTTTAATACTCTGTAGAACAAAAAAAAAAAATTTTTTTTTTTTTTTTTTTTTAGAACAAACCCTGGTGGCGTAGTGGTTAAGAGCTACGGTTGCTAACCAAAAGGTTGGCAGTTTGAATCCACCAGGCGCTCCTGGGAACTGTATGGTGCAGTTCTACTCTGTCCTACAGGGTTGCTGTGGGTCAGAATTGATTTGACGGCAGTGGGTTAAAACAAACAAAACATGTTGCAGGCTACATTTATCTGTTTGCAATGTCTGGTCTTTAGCATCATGCCAAATCTCTTTTAAATTGTTCAAACGTCAGTAACATTTTTGTTTCTAGTATTTTCCATTGCTATTTATTCTTAAAATATATACAATTTAGGTATTTTTTTTAAATCATAAGACAAAGGTCTGGAGTAAATGCATCTATTTCTGGTGATATGTTTGCATTTGGCACTTGAAAGCCTACTGCCATTAATAGCTACTACCTATCTTACCACTTCACAAATCAATGTTTAACAACAAATTAAGAGACAAAGACATCCATTTTCTGTTAATATTTATTTGGAATAAATATCAAATAAGTAACAATGTCTCTTTTGCAGAATAGTGCTTACAAATGGAAACCTTCTATTATCATAGTGGGTAAGGAGTACCACATACCACCATGAGTCAGAATCGACCATGACAGGTTTGGTTTGGTTTGGTTTTTGGTATGTGCTTTATTTAATACAAAATAAATAAATAAAAATCACTGAAGTAGCACTTACTTAAGTAGTTAGAAGAAATAAAAAGCTCCAAATTTCACAGTTCTAAGGTAATTAGAATCTGCCAGGCGCTCCTTAGAAACTCTGTGGGGCAGTTCTACCCTGTCCTGTAGGGTCGCTATGAGTCGGAATCGACTCGACCGCACTGGGTTTGGTTTTTTTGGTTAAGGTAATTAGTAACTTGATTTAAGATTTTGAAATTTTGGATAATTAAGGTATAATTTTTTAGAAATTAATTAGAATACAAAAAAACTTGCTTACTTGAAAGGAAGACATGCAAATTATCATTGAACACTTATAGAGAAAAGATTATTCATACTTCAACAGCTTTTTTTTTTATTCCTAGTGGGGTGGTTGTTGTTAGTTTCCTTTATTTACTCTAACAAGGCATATTCAATTTTCTCTCCCACTCAAAAGAAAATACACAGCATTGTGATTACTTGAAACATAATAGAGTAATTAGATAGAAAAGGTGCACAGAATTTTTATAGCGCTCTCACTTGGTCATGTGAATGTGTTCAAGGTTGCTTTGCATTGGCCAGGTTCCAACCACTGCAGCAGCATCTGTTACTAACCAGATTTATCTATCCTTTGAATTCAAATTGCATAACAGAGCACAGTTATGTAGGATTTTTGGCAAATATTTTGTATTTTTCTACTGGATGGGAAAGAGTACTAAATATGTCAAAATAACAATTTGGGGAAGAAATAACTTGAAACAAGAATGAAAAGCTTTTGATCTATATTCTTTGCATTTTTGTATTAAGTTAAAAGGATGGAAATGATGAAATTTTTCACAGTTCTCAGCATGTCATACCCAGCATGGCATGCTTGAAATGTGATCTTTGTTTCAGCTTGGCCACCCAGAGAAGTAGACATAAATAAGAGATCTCTGTATACAGTGTGTACTATTTAATACAGACACCTCCAGACAAAGGCTTTTGCAAACGAATCCATGAAAGAGTTTGTATTCCAACGCCCTTGCCTTGCTTAGCATTTGTGTTGGGGTAACAAAATGAGGAAAAGTACACAGGTCCTGTCAGAGACTTGAGGGAATTGATGAAGTTGCTTTGCTCAGACATGACACCTAGAGCCTTTTATTTTTTATTCCTAAAACAAGAATATAACTAGCCAAATTATTTAAAACACACACACTTAATTTTGAGTTGCAATTGCAATGACATTCTCCAAATCTGTTGATTAGTCAGTAACTTAGTTTTTCATCCCCATTTACCACTATGCATTCCTTTTGCAAATCATTGTGTGTAAACTTCATCAATATTCTTAGAGACAGAGTTGACATACGTTAAGAACACGCAGCTTATATTTTTGCAATATGGGAAACAAAAACAATATAGATATTTGGACTATTATTCTTAGACTTAATTGGATGATCTTTGCTAAAGCAATGGCATGTTCCCAGGTCCTAACACTTACTCAATTTTATGGGAACCATCCCCCAAGTCAAATTACTGACAAGACAAAGTGTGAATTTGTCAGGACTTAAGACTGTTGAGAGACTGCAGCAAGAAACCTTCCATGACCAGAGCCAATCCTAATCCAAATACATAATTAAAGCATGACAGTTTTCTATGAAATTCAGTTGCTGAAATCAAGTCTTTGATTTAATGTCCTGTGATCATGTGAATCCACTGCTGTTAAAAGTACGGATTTCTAGGCCTTACCTCAGACCTACTGAATTGGAATCTCCAAGGGAGGGACATGAGATTATAAGTTTTTAAATAAAATGTTTGGAAAACACTGTTGTAGCACAAATGCCATTGTGCCAACAGAAAACTGCATGGTAATTGCGGATGGGGGGTGTGTAATTTATTGTTCCAGCCAGTACACTTTGAGAGAGAAGGGGGGACACTATTAAAAATTACACTAGAACAACAGGCAAAAATGGGACCGTTATGGGCAACCTAGGATCATTTTCAAATCTAATAAGGCTTCACACTTTTATATTACATTTTGTTTCTATTTTCAAAGCACTTCCAAGTGAAATCTTTTGGCTGGACCCATTCTGCTATGCTACAGATTCAACTAAACATTTTAACTAGCACTTAGCATCTGAGGAAAGAGAATTCACTAGAAGGCATTCATTCTCTTCTTACACAGTGAAGGTTAGCTCCTAAAACTATAGAATAGGGTGCTTTCAACTCAAGCATAGTAGCTTTTAAGGAGAAAACTCTTATTGTCTCTAGAGATTTTGCAAGTGATCTACAGGTGTAGTTGGCCTGGCGAAGCAGATGTGTTCTTGAAGAGTTCTGTGCAAATTGAATTTTTAGTGGTGGTGTTGTTAGGTCCCATCGAGTTGGTTCTGACTCCTAGTGATCCTATGTACAGCAGAACAAAACACTGCCCAGTCCTGTGCCATCCTAACAATTGTTGCTATGTTCAAACCCATTGTTGCAGCCACTATGTCAATCCATCTCTTGAGGGTCTTCCTCTTTTTCAGTGATCCTCTACTTTACCGAGCATGATGGTTTTCTTCAGGGATTTGTCCCTCCAGATAACATGTCCAAAGTACATGAGACAAAGTCTCGTTACCCTCCCTTCAAAGGAGAATTCTGGCTGTACTTCCTCCAAGACAAGTTTTTTTGTTCTTCAGGCAGTCAATGGTATAGTCAATATTCTTTGCCAACATCATAATTTAAATGTATCAATTCTTCTTCGGTCTTCCTTATTCATTGTTCAGCTTTCGTATGCATATGAGGCAATTGAAAATACCATGGTGTGGGTCAGCCACACCTTAGTCCTCAAAGTGACATCTTAATGATATTGTTTGATAATTTCTGAATCCTGTTGGATCATCTTTCTTTGGAATGGGCACAAATACGGATCTCTTCTAGTTGGTTGGCCGGATAGCTGTCCTCCAAATTTCATGGCATAGATGAGTGAGAGCTTCCAGCATTGCATCCATTTGTTGAAACATCGCAATTGGTATTCCATCAACTCCCGGAGCCTTGTTTTTTGCCAATGCCTTCAATGCAGCTTGGATTTCTTCCTTCAGTACCAACGGTTCTTGACCATATGCTACTTCCTGAAATCGTTGAATGTTGACCAGTTCTTTATGGTACAGTGACCCTGTGTATTCTTTCCATCTTCTTTTGATGCTTCCTGAGTAGTTTAATATTTTTTCCTTAGAATCCTTCAATATTGCAACTATAGGCTTGAATTTTCTCTTCAATTCTTTCAGCTTGAGAAATGTCAAGTGTGTACTTCCCTTTTGGTTTTCTACCTCCAGGTCTTTGTACATTTCATTATAATACATTACTTTGTCTTCTTGGGCAGCCCTTTGGAATTTTCTGCTCAGCTCTTTTAATTCATCATTTCTTCCTTTTGCTTTAGCTACTCTACCGTCAAGACCAAGTTTCAGTCTGTTCTGACATCCATTTTGCCCTTTTCTTTCTTTCCTGTCTGTTTAATGGCCTTTTGCTTTCTTCATAGATGATGTCCTTGATGTCATTCCACAACTCATTAGATCTTCAGTTATTAGTGTTCAAGGCATCAAATCTATTCTTGAGACAGTCTCTAAATTCAGGTGAGATGTGCCCTAGGTCTTACTTTGGCTCTTGTGAAATTGTTTTCATTTTACTTCAGCTTCAACTTGAACTTGCATATGAGGAATTGATGGTCTGTTCCACAGTCCTCCCCGGGCCTAGTTCTGACTGATGATATTGAGCTTCTCCATTGTCTCTTTCCATAGATGCACTAGATTTGATTCCTGAATATTCTACCTCTTGAGGTTCATGTGTATAGTTACCATTTATGTTGTTGAAAAAACATATTTCTGTGAATAAATCTTTGGTCTTGAAAATTCTATCACTCAACCTCTGGTGTCATTTCTATCACCAAGGCCATATTTTTCAATTACCGACCCTTCTTGTTTCCAACTTTTACATTCCAATCAGCAGTTATTATCAATGTGTCTTAATTGTATGTTTGATCAATTTCAGACTATAGAAGTTGGTAAAAATCTACAGCTTCTTCATCTTTGGCATCAGTGGTTGGTGGGTAAATGTGAATAATAGTCGTATTAACTGGTCTGCCTTACAGGCATATATATACTATTCTATCACTGACAAGAGTTGTACTTCAGGATAGACTTTGAAATGGTCTTTTTAACAATGAATGTGACACTGTTCCTCTTCAATTTGTCATTCCTGGCATAGTAGATGATACATTGTCTGATTCAAAATGTCCAATACCAGTTCATTTCAGCTCACTAATGCCTAGGATATCAATTTTCAAGTGTTCCATCTCATTTTTGACAACTTCCAATTTACCTAGATTCACACTTAGTGCATTCCATGTTCTAATTACTAATGGTTGTTTATAGCTGTTTCTCTTCTTTTGGAATCGTGCCACATCAGCAAATGGAGGTCCAAAAAACTTACTCCATCTATGTCATTAGGGTCGACTCCTTAAGGAGCCCTGGAGGCACAGTGGTTAAAGTGATCGACTTCTAACCAAAAAGGTTGGTGCTTCGAAATCACCAGTGGCTCTGCAGATGAAAGATGTGGCAGTCTGCTTTTGCAGAGATTTACAGCCTTGGAAACCCTTTGAGGTAGCAACCAAGTCGGAATTGAATCAATGAGTGAGTTCTCTACTTTCAGGTGGCAGCTCTTCCCCTGTTGTATTATTAGTGCCTTCCAACCTGAGAGGATCATCTTCCAGCACTATAACAGACAACTTTCTGCTGTTATCCGTACGGTTTTTACTGGCCTTTTTTTTTTTTTTCAGAAGTAGATCACCAGGATCTTCTCCTAGTCTGTCTTAGTCTTGAAGCTCTGCTGAAATCTGTTCACCAGGGCTGATTTTATTGTCTACCACTCTTCTGCCAGATTGTGGTACTGTGGCGTCTTGGTTATTGCTGTGATGCTGGAAGCTATTCTACCATTAATTCAAACAGCAGTAGGGAATTTTTGTTAATTGAATCTTATTTAGAATTCATTTTATGAGAGCTAGCTATTTAAAGTAGCCCTTTGGTGAATTCTCTTGTGAAATGAATAATTGCTCTCTAATCTATCTTTTTTTGTAAATGCAAATTTTCATATGTGGTACTTTCTTAAAGCTATGTACCAATTCTAAGCCTGTGTAGGAAGCATAGCATACTCACGGCTCTTGGTAACAATACATTTTTCTATAATTAAAGAAAAAGCTGTGAATAAATTACTGAATATATCCTATATGTAATGTTATGTTTGAAAACAGAAGTAGCCTAGAATCATGGACTTGAAGAATAGTAGCAATTTAGTCCAAACAAATTAGATAATCAGTCAGCTTTGATTAATATAATGCTAACAAAACACATTGAAATGACACTTCATGGGTGATTCAGATTCTATAAGTCTACTATGGGGCTCAGAGATGTGTAACTATTCTGTGTTGATATGGTTGTCCCTAGCAGCATGTGGCTATTTAAATTTAAATAAATTAAAATTCAGTTCAATTCTTCTGTCACACTAGTCACATTTCAAGTGCTCAATAGTCACATATGCCTTGTTGTTGTTGTCTGGTGTTGTTGAGTCAATTTTTGAATCATAGCAACCCCAAGTGACAGAGTAGAACTACCTCATAAGATTTCCTTGGCTGTAATCTTTATAGGAACAGATCACCAAGTTTTTCTCCCATGAAGCCGCTGGGTGGGTTCAAACTGCCCACCTTTTAGTTCTCAGCCACGTGCTTAACTGTTGCACCACTAGGGCTCTTGGGTACATGTCACCAGCAGCTACCATATTGGAAAGCCACAGATTATAAAACATTTCCATCATTTGAAATGTTCTATTCGACAGTACTGCAGTGACTCTAATAACAGGCAATACTGGGAAACCTGGTTTAATTATAAGAGGTCTGTCCTCAGAGTCAGGACACTAAGGTTTTAGACCCCACCAGAGAATTGACTTTCTCTGGTATTATTTATTGTTATAGGTAGCATGGGGAGCCATTGTGCTGAAAATTAAAAAGCTCTTGTCTCTTTCTCACTGTTAACCTTTATCATATGTTTCTGCCTTTTGGGTATGACTATTAAATGAAAAGAAGAGGGGTTTTCATTGATCACAAATGAAACTCCATTTTATTCTTTTAGACACCTCAAAGACTACATGAGCAACCATATAATTTCTGAAGAGGGTGCAAATAGAATTGATGAATTCCAAGTGAAGCAATAAATTTCGGCGGGTGATATTTTCGTAGGGTAAATTTAGTAGAAGTAGGGAAGGTATTACTGGATTTACATACTGTATTAATAGATATTATTATAGAATTTCAGCAAGTGTTCAGCATTTATACTTCAGTAGAACTTTGGTACATAGACAAAACTACTATCCATCCCTTTATTCTATGATAGATAAGGAAATTAAAGCACAAAACTTCTTATCTAATGGTTCTGTGCCTCAGTTTCTCCATCTGTAAAATATGGATAATAATACCACTCCATTAGTGTGTTGTGAGGATTAAATAAGAAAATATGTGAAAAGCACTTAGTACCACCTACAAATATCAAATGCTTAATAAATGTTAGCCATTACTGCTGTTAATATCCTCATCAACAGCGTCACAGCTATTCACACACCTGGGAATAGAATTGGACTTGATAAGATTTTCGTTCTCCTGGTTGTATTTTGTTGTTTTGAAATACAGTGTCATGTTCCACAATGTTAATGGACTCATTCACTTAGAATTCCTGGGATCTGAACAATATCTGGCAAGGTAGAAGCTGCTTAGAAAATCTGTTTTTGTCCTGAGCAAACTGGAAGTCCAAGCGTGGACCAAGCCTTGGGGCTCCAGAGGCATTTGCAAGCATTAAACAAGTAAGAAGTATTTCCATTTGTATTTTTTTGGACAAAGACTGCAATAAACATCTGGATATGAAATGACAAAATGTATATCTTTTCTTTTTCTAAAGATGACCCCTGATGGGGAAGATGACAGACTAAATGTCACTTTCCTGGTTCAAGTGTATCCCAGACATTTCAGTATTTCTAACAAGGATTATGTTTTCAGTATGGTTATTCTTTGCCTTGTTACCCAGGCCTCCAGCTAGCAGTCAGTCTTGTGCTGGCGTGTTATGGTTGTGTTTCCTTGGTAAGGCCAGGAGTTCTGACAGGATGTTTACTTGTCACTTTATAGTGTATAAATTTGCAGAGCACCATATCTGACTGGAAGGAAGGAGCATATGTTGCTATGGTTTTAACAGGTAAGCCTTTTTGAAGAGTCAAGTTCTTCTGGCCCAAACTAACGCATACTCCACAAGCACACTGGGCTTCCTGTAAAAGAGACAAAAAAACAAATATGTAAATAAAAGGAAAATAACCACATTATACAGTAGATTTTAATTTAGTCATTAACAACAACAACAACAACAAAAACCTAAAATCTTCATACTCAATATACATTTAAAGACCAGGTGACTTAGTACTGAATAACCTCCAAAGAAACTATTTCGTGAGATATACAAAAGACTGCTTTGTTTCTCATCTCCTGCTGAGTCATAACCAAAGACCTTGATTCTGTATATTCCCTGGGAGCCACCTCCCACTCATCTCTTAACTGATTTTATGGTATTTTCCTACCCATCTCACTCCCATCTCACTCACTGCATGGACTTTCCCTACTGCTTTTCATATCTCCCGTCTGTTCCTTCACAAAGCCCAAGTTTCATTGCTTTAGCTGCTAGAGGCGTAATGCCCCTTTTGGCCCAGCCAATTACAGAGGAGGCAAGTCAATTGGGAATGTGGTAGACAGGGGCTGTTGATTTCTTTCTAAGCTTTCCTCTAACCCTCTGACTAGTGTTATACGGGTAATAAAACCTATTGCTGTCCAGTAAATTCCAACTCATAGTGACCAATAAGACAGAGCAGAGCTGGCCTATGGGATTTCCAATGCTGTAATCAATCTTTACGAAAGCGGAGTGCCACATCTCTCTCCAGGGGAGCTGCTGGTGGGTTCAAACTGTTGACCTTTTGATTAGCAGCCTGAGCACTTTGCCACTTCTTTTTTTTAATTTCTATTGTGCTTTAAGAGAAAGTTTACAAATCAAATCAGTCTCTCATACAAAAATTTATATACACCTTCCTATATACTCCTAACTGCTCTCCCCCTAATAAGACAGCACACTCCTTCCCTCCACTCTCTCTTTTCATGTCCATTCGGCCAGCTTCTGACCCCCTCTGCCCCTCTCATCTACCCTCCAGACAGGAGCTGCCTACATAGTCTCATGTGTCTACTTTATCCAGGAAGCTCACTCTTCACCACTATTGTTTTCTATCCCATTGTCCAGTCCAATCCTGTCTGAAGAGCTGGCTTTGGGAATGGTTCCTGTCTTGGGCTAACAGAAGGTCTTGGGACCCTGACCACTGGGGTCATTCTAGTCTCAGTCAGACTATTAAGTCTGGTCTTTTCAAGAGAATTTGGGGTCTGCATCCCACTGCTCTCCTGCTCCCTCAGGGGTTCTCTGTCGTGTTCCCTGTCAGGGAAGTCATCAGTTGTAGCCAGGCACAATTTAGATCTTCTGGTCTCAGGCTGATGTAATCTCTGGTTTATGTGGCCCGTTCTGTCTCTTGGGCTCATAATTACCTGTGTCTTTGGTCTTTCTTCATTCACCTTTGCTCCAGGTGGGTTGAGACCAATTGATGCATCTTAGATGGCCACTTGCTAGAGTTTAAGACCCCAGACGCCACTCTCCAAAGTGGGATGCAGAATCTTTTCTTAGTAGATTTTATTATGCCAATTGACTTAGATGTCCCCTGAAACCATGGTCCCCAAACCCCTGCCCCTGCTACACTGGCCTTTGAAGCATTCAGTTTATTCAGGAAACGTCTCTGCATTTGGTTTACTACAGTTGTGCTGACCTCTCCTGTATTGTGTGTTGTCTTTCCCTTCACATAAAGTAGTTCTTATCTACTGTCTAATCAGTGAATATTCCTCTCCCTCCCTCCATCTCCCCTCTCATAACCATCAAAGAAAATTTTCTTCCCTGTTTAAACTGTTTCTTGAGTTCTTATAATAGTGGTCTTATACAATATTTGTCCTTCAGCAAGTGACTAATTCCATTCAGCATAATGCCTTCCAGATTCCTCCACGCTATGAAATGTTTCACAGATTCATCACTGTTCTCTATTGATGCGTAGTATTCCATTGTGTGAATATACCATAATGTATTTATCCATTCATCCATTGATGGGCACCTTGGTTGCTTCCATCTTTTTGCTATTGTAAACAGTGCTGCAATGAACGTGGGTGTGCATACATCTGTTTGTGTAAAGGCTCTTGTTTCTCTAGGATATATTCCAAGGAGTGGGATTGCTGGATCGTATGGTAGTTCTATTTCTAGCTTTTGAAGGAAGTGCCAGATCAATTTCAAAAGTGGTTGTACCAATTTACATTCCCACAGGCAGTGTATAAGTGTTCCAGTCTCTCAGCAACCTGGCCAACATTTATTATTTTGTGTTTTTTGGATTAATGCCAGCCTTGTTGGAGTGAGATGGAATCTCATTGTAGTTTTGATTTCCACTTCTCTAATGGCTAACGATCGTGAACATTTCCTCATGTGTCTGTTAGCTACCTGAATGTTTTCTTTAGTGAAGTCCCTGTTCATATTTTGCCCATTTTTAATTGGGTTATTAGTCTTTTTGTAGAAGAGCTTTTGCAGCATTGTGTAGATTTTAGAGATCAGGCACTGATGGGAAATGACATAGCTAAAAACTTTTTCCCAGTCTGTGGGTAATCTTTTTACTCTTTTGGTGAAGTCTTTGGATAAGCATAGGTGTTTGATTTTTAGGAGCTCCCAGTTATCTAGTTTCTCTTCTGCATTGTTAATAATGTTTTGTATACTGTATATGCCATGTATTAGGGCTCTTAAAGTTGATTTCATTTTCCCTGGATCCACAATCAACAGCCATGGAAACAGCAGTCAAGAAATCAAAAGATTCATTGCATTGGGCAAATCTGCTGCAAAGGACCTCTTCAAAGTGTTGAAGAGCAAAGATGTCACCCTGAAGACTAAGGTGTGCCTGACCCAACCCATGGTATTTTCAATCATATCATATGCATGTGAAAGCTGGGCAATGAATAAGGAAGACCGAAGAAGAGTTGACGCCTTTGAATTGTGACGTTGGCGAAGAATATTGAATATACCATGGACTGCCAAAAGAACGAACAAATCTGTCTTGGAAGAAGTGCGGCTGGAATGCTCCTTAGAGGCAAGGATGGTGAGACTGCGTCTTACATACTTTGGACATGTTGTCAGGAGGGATCAGTCCCTGGAGAAGGACATCATGCTTGGCAGAGTACAGGGTCAGCAGAAAAGACAAAGACTCTCAACAAGGTGGATTGACACAGTGGCTGCAACAATGAGCTCAAGCATAACAACGATTGTAAGGATGTCACAGGACTGGGCAGTGTTTTGTTCTGCGTGCATAGGGCTGCTATGAGTCGGAACCGACTCCACAGCACCTAACAACAACAATGTTGTCTCTATTTTTTCTTCCATGATCTTTACTGTTTTAGATTTTATATTTAGGTGTTTGATCCGTTTTGAGTTAGTTTTTGTGCATGGAGTGAGGTATGGGTCTTGTTTCATTTTTTTGCAGGTGGATATCCAGTTATGCCAGCACCATTTGTTAAAAAGACTGTCTTTTCCCCCTTTAACTGCTTTGGGGCCTTCGTCAAATATCAGCTGCTCATATGTGGATGGATTTATGTCTGGATTCTCAATTCTGTTCCCTTGGTCCATGTATCTGTTGTTGTACAAGTACCAGGCTGTTTTGACTACTGTAGTGGTATAATAGGTTCTAAAATCAGGTAGAGTGAGGCCTCCCACTTTGTTCTTTTTCGGTAATGAATGCTTTACTTACCTGGGGCCTCTTTCCCTTCCATATGAAGTTGGTGATTTGTTTCTCCATCTCATTAAAAAACGTTGTTCAAATTTGGATCGGAATTGCACTGTATCTATAGATCGCTTTTGGTAGAATAGATATTTGTACAATGTTAAGTCTTCCTATCCATGAGCAGGTTATGTGTTTCCACTTATGTAGGTCTCTTTTGGGTTCTTGCAGAAGTGTTTTGTACCTTTCTTTGTATACGTCTTTTACATCTCTAGTAAGATTTATTCCTGTTTTATTTTCTTGGGGGCTACCGTAAATGGTATTGATTTGGTGATTTCCTCTTTGATGTTGTTTTTGTTGGTGTAGACAAATCCAACTGATTTTGTATGTTTATCTTGTATCCTGATACTCTACTGAACTCTTCTATTAGTTTCAGTAGTTTTCTTGAGAATTCTTTAGGGTTTTCTGTGTATAAGATCATGTCATCTGCAAATACAGATAATTTTACTTCTTCCTTGCCGATCTGTATGCCCTTTATTTCTTTATCTAGCCTAATTGCTCTGGCTATGACCTCCAGCACAATGTTGAATCAGAGTGGTGATAAAGAGCATTCTTGTCAGGTTCCTGATCTCAAGGGAAATGCTTACAGGCTCTCTCCATTTAGGATGATGTTGGCTGTTGGCTGTTGGCTTTGTATAAATGTCCTTTATTATACTAAGGAATTTTCCTTCTATTCCTATTTTGCTGAGAGGTTTTATCATGAATGGGTGTTGAACTTTGTCAAATGCCTTTTCTGCATCAATTGATAAAATCGTATGATTCTTGTCTTTCGTTTTATTTATATGACGGATTACATTAATTGTTTTTCTAACGTTGAACCATCCCTGCACACCTGTTATGAATCCCACTTGGTCATGGTTAATTATTTTTTTGATACGTTGTTGAATTCTAGTGGTTAGAATATTGTTGAGGATTTTCGCATCTAAGTTCATCAGGGATATAGGTCCATAATTTTCTTTTTTGTGGTGTCTTTACCTAATTTTGATATCGGGGATATGCTGGCTTCATAGAATGAGTTTGGTAGTATTCCGTCCTTTTCTATGCTCTGAAATACCTTTAGTAGTAGTGGTGTTAACTCTTCTCTGAAAGTTTGGTAGAACTCTGCAGTGAAGCCTTCCAGGCTGGCGCTTTGCGGCGGGGGGGAGGGGGGGCAGTTTTTTGATTACCTTTTCAATCTCTTCTTTTGTTATGGGTCTATTTAGTTTTTCTACCTCTGTTTGTGTTAGTTTAGGGAGGTAGTATGTTTCTAGGAATTCATCCATTTCTTCTAGGTTTTCAAATTTGTTAGAGTACAATTTTTGATAGTAATCTGATATGATTCTTTTAATTTCAGTTGGGTCTGTTGTAGTATCGCCCATCTCATTTCTTATTTGGGTTATTTGCTTCCTCTCCTGTTTTTCTTTTGTCAGTTTGGTTAAAGGTTTATCAATTTTGTTTATTTTTTCAAAGAACCAACTTTTGGTCTTGTTAATTCTTTCAATTGTTTTTCTGTTTTCTATTTCATTTAATTCTGCTCTAATTTTTATTATTTGCTTTCTTCTGGTACCTGCGGGTTTCTTTTTTTGCTCTCTTTCTATTTGTTCAAGTTGTTGGGATAGTTCTTTGATTTTGGCCCTTTTTCTTTTTGTATGTGTGCATTTAATGATATAAATGGACCTCTGAGCACTGCTTTCGCTGTGTCCCAATGGTTCTGATAGGAAGTGTTT
Source organism: Loxodonta africana (assembly GCF_030014295.1). Classification (NCBI taxonomy): domain Eukaryota; kingdom Metazoa; phylum Chordata; class Mammalia; order Proboscidea; family Elephantidae; genus Loxodonta; species Loxodonta africana. The sequence goes on along the minus strand of NC_087369.1, from coordinate 117,814,074 downwards.
TCATTCTCACTGGATTCAATGAATTTCTTTATTCCATCCTTAATGTCTTCTATAATCCAGTCTTTTTGGAGCAAGGTATTGTTCAGTTTCCAAACGTTTGAATTCTTTTCCCTGCTTTTCCTGTTATTGATTTCTACTTTTATGACCTTATGGTCAGAGAAGCTGCTTTGTAATATTTCAATGTTTTGGATTTGCTAAGGGTTGCTTTATGACCTAATATATGGTCTATGGTAGAGAATGTTCCATATGCACTAGAAAAGTATACTTGACTGTTTATGAGTAGAGTGTTCTGTATATGTCTATAAGGTCAAGTTGTTTGATTGTGGCATTTAGATCTTCTGTGTCTTTATTGAGCTTTTTTCTGGATGTCCTGTCCTTCACTGAAAGTGGTGTGCTGAAGTCTCCTACTATAATGGTGGAGCTGCCTATCTCACTTTTCAGTACTGTTAGAGTTTCTTTTATGTATCTTGCAGCCCTGCAACTGGGTACATAAATATTTAATATGGTTATATCCTCCTGGTATACTGTCCCTTTAATCATTATATAGTGTCCTTCCTTATCCTTTGTGGCGGATTTATCTTTAACGTCTATTTTGTCAGAAATTAATATTGCCACTCCTTTTTTTCACTGTTTTTTGCTTAATAATATATTGTTCCATCCTTTGAGTTTTAGTTTGTTTGTGTCTCTAAAGTGTGTCTTTTTTAGGCAGCATACAGATGGATCGTGTTTTTTAATGCATTCTGCGACTCTGTCTCTCTATTGGTGCATTGAATCCATTTACTTTCAGCATAATTATAGATAGGTATGCATTTAGTGCTGTCATTTTTATGTCTTTTTGTGTGTATTGCTGACAGATTCTTTTTCCCACTTAATTTTTTGTGCTGAGTACTTTATCTTTATATAGTGTCTTTTCCTCATATTTGTTGTTGATTTTGTTTCTACTGAGTCTCTATTTTTTCTTGTACTTTATTTTGATGAGTAGGATAATTTGTCTCCTTTGTGGTTCCCTTATTATTTACCCCTATTTTTCTAAATTTAAACCTAGCATTTATTTCTTTGTATTGCATTGTCTTCCTCAATATGAAAGATCTGTGACTACATTTCTTAGTTTCTGTTATTTTAATGTTGTCTTCTTTTACATAATAACATCACTGTTTCCCCATTTTGAGCATTTTTTTAATCTTGATTTATTTTTATGATTTTCCTGTCTGGTTTGATATCTGATTACTCTGTCCAGTGTTCTATTTTTGGTTGATACCTGATATTATTTATTTTCTAACCCAAGAACTCCCTTTAATATTTCTTGTAGTTTTGGTTTTGTTTTTATGAACTCCCTAAATTTCTGTTTGTCTGGAAATGCCCTAATTTTACCTTCGTATTTGAGAGACAGTTCTGCTGGATATATGATTCTTGGCTGGCAATTTTTTTCCTTCAATAGTTTATGTAAGTCATCCCATTGCCTTCTTGCCTACATGGTTTCTGCCAAGTAGTCCAAGCTTATTCTTATTGACTCGCCTTTGTAGGTGACTTTTCATTTTTCCCTAGCTGCTCTTAAAGTTCTCTCTTTTTTTCTTTGGTTTTGGCAAGTTTGACTAGAATATGTCTTGGTGACTTTCTTTTAAAAATCTCCCTTATGTGGAGTTCGATGAGCATCTTGGATAGATATCTTCTCATCTTTCATAATATCAGGGAAGTTTTCTGCCAACAAATCTTCAACAAGTCTCTCTATATTTACTGTTATCCCTCCCTGTTCTGGTACTCCAATCACTCATAGGTTGTTTCTCTTAATAGAGTCCCACATGGTTCTTAAGGTTTCTTCATTTTTTTTAATTCTTTTATCTGATTTTTCTTCAAATATATTGGTGCTAAGTGCTTTATCTTCAAGTTCACCAATTCTGCCTTCCCCTTGCTCAATTCTGCTCTTCTGACCTTGTATTGAATTGTCTAATTTTGTAAATTTATTGTTAATCTTCTGAATTTCTGATTGCTGTCTCTCTATGGATTCTTGCAGCTTATAAATTTTCATTATGTTATTTAATAACCTTTTTAATCTCTTCAACTACTTTATCTGTTTGTTCTTTGGCTTGTTCTTCATATTGCCTTATCTCTTTCCTAAGTTCATTCCCGGTGTCTTGAAGAGTTCTGTATATTAATCTTTTGAATTCTGCATCCAGTAATTCCAGGAAGGCACCTTTGTCCAGAAATTTCATTGATTCTTTGTTTTGAGAGCTTGTTGACTTTATCATGGTCTGTTTCTTTATTTGACTTGATATTGACTGTTGTCTCTGAGCCATCTATAAATTATTCTATTAGTTTATTTTATGTTTGCTTACTGTATCTCAGTTTCTCGCTTTTTTTTTTAATATGCCCAAATGGGTTGCCTGAGTGAGCTAACCTGATTATTTTCATCTTTGGAGCTCTGATGTCCTGTCACCAGATGGCTAGAGCTTTTATCATGTATATTAGTCTAGGAATCCATTCACTTTTCTTCTACGAATTCAGCTCAGGTGTCCAGGTAGATGATCATCAAGTGTGTGGTACAGGCTCTGTCCTACAGTCTTATAAGGGCAGGGGTGATTAGTGTAGGTACCGGTATCTGGTTGCAGCAGGGGGTCATGTTCTGAACAAGGCAGGGGGCTGAGTACCATCCCCCAAGTGTCTCTGAGGAAAGTGTGTCCCCATTCCAAAGGGTACAGGTAGGTGGGTTCTGCAAATGGACCATGGGCACCTAATGTTTTTTGGTTTTAAAGACTGGGAGGTACCAGTTATCTTTGGAGCCCTGTTGCAGGTAGCTCGGTGACCTGAGTGGAGCCACCAGTCCTTAGGCCCCTGATGTGCCTAGGTGAGTGCCCTGTTTAAGAGGCAAAGCACTGTCAAACAACAAACACCCATCTCTCCACTGCACAGTTGAAACAGTTGTAGTCTGCCAACAAGGGCCTGTTCTCCTGAAATAGGCCCCCACAGGTCCACGCAGTGAGGAAAGGTATTTGAAGTCCATGGACCGTTTATGCCTGGACAGGAGCCGATCCTTTCCTGAGCTCCTCAGGTTAGTAAAGCTGGCAAATTATCTTTTCCCCTATTGCAAATTTATTCCTTCTCCAAGGCCAGGAGGATGGCTCCAGGCACTCAACAGGGCCTATCTCAGGCCCAGGGAAATCAACAGCCACTGAAACTGGCTAGGGGGTGGTGGCTGCAGTAAAATATATGCAAGTACCTAGCTTTTGCTGAGAGCGCCATTTTCTGGTTCTGGAGTGTGAGTATGTTGTGCAGCTGACTGCTTCTCCCTGAGAAAACTGTGGCCGAATGCTTCTACCAGCCCTCTGCACCCACTCCCAGGATTGGTACCTGAGGGATCCCAGTGAATCAGGTCTGGCAACTCCTTTCCACTTCTGAGCCATCTCTCTCCTTGCCTCTCAGTCCATTTTCTAACTTTGCCTTTGATGTTCAGGTCTCCTAGGTTGTCATAAATATAATTGTTTCACTTGTCTTTTTGGTGTCTTTTCTGTTAGAGGGTTCGCAGGAAGCATCTGGCTATTTCAGCACCTTGGTCTCACCTCCTAGCCACTTCTTTATGAACACACTTGAATCGCATGTGTTGGCCTTTTTAGCATTATCTTATCTCAGGCTATAATAACATAAAGCATTTCATCAAGGTTCATTTACAGGGCATTCATCAAGAAAGATCAATTTGAATTTATTGTATCATCCAAACCAGAAAATCAATTGCCATAGAGTTGATTCCTACTTATGGGACACTATGTGTGTCAGAGTACAGCTGTGCTCCATAAGGTTTTCAGTGGTTGACTTTTCAGAAGTAGTTTGTCATGGCTTTCTTCCAAAATGTCTTGGGTTGACTTGAACTTCCAACCTTTTGGTTAGTAGCCAAGTAAGTCAGTTAACCTTTTTTACCACCCAGGGACTCCCTATTACCCGTAGTACTCCCAAACTTGATTTGGCAGGAGAATCACTTGGAAGCTTATTAATAACATAAATTCCTGGGACCCACTCCAGAATCAGAAACTGTAGAGTGGGGCCCAGGGAATCTGATTTTCTTCAAAATGTCCAGTAGGCTTTGATGGTCTATGGACACACATTTGGGAACTCATTGGTGCCTGCTTCCTAGATCTCCTCTCAAATACTGTGGTGGTAGGAGAGAAATTCCTGGGATGATTATCAACTCTTTTGTGTACTGACGCTCTTCTAGGTCAACTCAGATAATTGAGAGTTGATTTATTAACTTCTGGAAATTATTGCTAAAAAAAACCATAAAAGGCCCTAAGCAAGAAATGGAAGAAAATATTCTTGTCTAACAGGAGATTTGTTTATATCTTATAAAGTTTATCAACGAAAGAAATAAAAATTAAAAACAGTGTTCAATGCAATAGCAGCAAGGTCACAGCAACCAGAGTGCTGATGAAAACAGGTTGCTATTATTCTCAGCCCCCAAGTGTCTGTGAGTTTATTGTTCTGTGGGGGCTTGCGTGTTGCTGTATGTTGGAAGCTATGCCACTGGTATCCAAATACCAGCAGAATCACCCATGGCGTACACATTTCAGCTGAGTTTCCAGACGATGACAGACTAGGAAGAAGGACCCAGCAGTCTACTTCTGAAAAGAATTAGCCAGTGAAAACCTTATGAATAGCAGCAGAACATTGTCTGATGTAGTGCCAGAAGATGAGCTGCTCAGATTGGAAGACACTCAAAAGACCACTGGGGAAGAGCTGCCTCCTCAAAGTAGAGTCAAACTTAATGACTTGGATGGAGCCAAGATTTTGGGACTTTCATTTGCTGATGTGGCACAACTCAAAATGAAAAGAAACAGCTGCAAATATCCATTAATAATAGGAACATGGAATGTACTAGCATAAATCTAGGCAAATTGGAAATTGTCAACAATAAAATAGAATGCATAAACATTGATATCCTAGGCATTACTAAGCTGAAATGGACTGGTATTGGCCATTTTGAATCAGACAATCATATGGTTTACTATTCTGGGAATGAAAAAAGAGGAACAGCATTGCATTCCTTATAAAAAAGAACATTTCAAGATCTATCCTGAAGTACAACGCTGTCAGTGATAGGATAATATCCATACGCCTACAACAAAGACAAGTTAATATGGCTATCACTCAAATTTTCTCTCCGACTACTAAGGCCAAAGATGAAGAAACTGAAGAATTTTACCAATATTTGCAGTCTGAAATTTACCAAAAATGCAATCAGATTGCATTGATAATTACTGGTGGTTAGAATGTGAAAGACGGAAACAAAGAAAAAGGATTAGTACTTGGAAAATATGGCCTTGGTGATAGAAATGGTACCAGAGATCACAGGATAGAATTTTGCAAGACCAAAGACTTCTTCATTTGAAATACCTTTTTTTCAACAATATAAACGGAGACTATACACGTGGACCTCACCAGATGGAACATACAGGAATCAAATCAACTACATCTGTGGAAAGAGACAATAGAAAAGCTCAATATCATCAGTCAGAACAAGGTCAGGGGCATACTGCAGAATGGACCATCAATTGCTCATATGCAAGTTCAAGTCGAAGCTGAAGAAAATTAGAACAAGTTCATGAGAGCCAAAGTATGACCTTGAGTATAATCCACTTGAATTTAAAGCCCACCTGAAGAATAGACTTGACGAGTTGAACACTAATAAAGGAAGATCAAAGGAGTTGTGGAATGACATCAAGGACATCAAACATGAAGAAAGCAAGAGGTCATTAAAAAGGCAGGAAAGAAAGGAAAGACCAAAATGGATATCAGAAGAGACTCTGAAACTTGCTTTTTAATGTCGAGTAGCTAAAGCAAATGGAAGAAATGAAGTCAAAGAGCTGAACAGAAGATTTCAAAGGGCGGCTGGAGAAGACAAAGTGTTATAATGAAATGTTCAAAGACCTGGAGTTAGAAAACCAAATGTGAAGAACATGCTCAGCATTTCTCAAGCTGAAAGAACTGAAGACGAAATCCAAGCCTCGAGTTACAATATTGAAGGATTCTACAGGAAAAATATTAAATGACATGGGAAAGATTAAAAGATGGAAGGAATACATAGAGTCACTATAGCAAAAAGAATTGGTTGATTTCCACTATTTCAGGAGGTAGTATATGATTAGGAAGCAATGGCACTGAAGGAAGAGGTCTAAGCTATACTGAAGGCATTGGCAGAAAAAAAAAAGCCCCAGGAGTTGACAGAATACCAGTTGAGATGTTTCAACAAACATGTGCAGCTCTGGAAGTGCTCAATCTTCTATGCCAAGAAATTTGGAAGATAGCTACCTGGCCAAACTACTGGGAGAGATACATATTTATGCCTATTCCAAAGAAAAGAGATTCAACAGAATGCAGAAATTATCGACCAATATCATTTATATCACATGCAAGCAAAATTTTGCTGAAGATCATTCAAAAATGGCTACAGCAGTACATTGACAGGGAATTGCCAGAAATTCAAGCTAGATTCAGAAGAGGATGTGGAACGAGGGATATCATTGCTGATGTCAGATGGAATTAAAGAATACCAGGAAGATGTTTACCTGTGTTTTATTGACTATGTGAAAAGTGGGAATTCCAGAACACTTAATTGTGCTCATGAGGAACCTATACATAGATCAAGAGGAAGTCATTCAAACAGAACAAGGGGATACTGCATGTTTTAAAGTCAAGAAAATGTGAGTCAGGGTTGTATTCTTTTACCACACTTATTAAATCTGCATGTTGAGCAAATAATCTGAAAAGCTTGACCGTAGGAAGAAGATGATGTCACAACCTTACTTGCTGAAAGTGAAGAGGACTTGAAACACTTACTGATGAAGATCAAAGACCATAGCCTTCAGCATGGATTACACCTCAACACAAAGAAAACAAAAATCCTGACAACTGGACAAATAAGCCACATCGTGATAAATGGAAAAAATATTAAGGTTGTCAAGGATTTCATTTTACTTGGATCCACAATAAATGCCCATGGAAGCAACAGTCAAGAAATCAAAAGATGCATTGCATTGGGCAAATCTGCTGCAGAAAATCTCTTTAAAGTGTTAAAAATACAAAGATGTCACCTTGAATACTAAGGTGCACCTGACCCAAGCTGTGATGTTTTCAGTTGCCTCATATGCATGCAAAACCTCGACGATGAATAAGGAAGACTGAAGAAAAATTGATGCTTTCAAATTGTGCTGTTGGCGAAGAATACTGAATATACCACGGACTGCCAAAAGAATGAAAAAATCTGTCTTGGAAGAAGTACTACCAGAATGTTCTTTAGAAGAAAGGATGGCAATACTATATCTCACATACTTTGGATATATTACCAGGAGGAATCAGTCCTTGAAGAAGGACATAATGCTTGGTAAATAGAGGGTCAGCAAAAAAGAGGGACACCGTCAGTGAGATGAATTGACAGTGACTGCAACAATGGGCTCAAGCATAACAGTGATTGTGGGGATGGTGTAGGACTGTTCTGTTTCATTGTGTTGTACACAGATAGGGTTGCTATGAGGAGAAACCCACTCGATGGCACCTAACAACAACCACATTGTTCTTAGCCAAACTCAGATTGCTTTTTCCCTAAAACCTCTTCCAAAACCAAATCCGTTACCACCAAGTCAATTTCTGCTCATAGTAACCCCATAGGATAGACTAGTAACTGCCCCACAGAGTTTCCAAGGAGTGGCTGGTGGATTTGAACTGACAACCTTTTGTTTAGCAGCTGTAGTTCTTAACCACTATGCCACCAGTAACCTCTTAGATAATCTTTTTCCAGCCTTCCCTTAAAGCACACACCGGGAGAACTTGGCCTACATACTACATCAGCATCAAAAATATTGCTCTCATCATGTACACTTGCCTGCTGTTAAAAGAAAATTTTCAAATAAAGTTAAAATCATGACTTTCATATAGATATAAAATGACCCCATGTTAATGATTCTATTTAAGTCATTATTAATGAGGGAATCAGGCAGCTGTTACAACCAGTCCAAAGAATAGACACATCTCTAGATCAGCAATATAGAAATGAACTTGCAAATGGAGACAAAAAAATCTGTTTGTTTTTTAGGGGAGAGGGCATCTTTCCACTGGATAGAATGCATTTGCATTCCATAGACAAGAATTATTTGCATGATTGCCTTGAGGTCTTTACCATTTACAGAGTTGTAAAATAACTCAAAGGCAGTGAAAGGCTAGAACTAGATAACCAGGAACGATGTGCTCTAAGCAATGCAAAGTTTTCCATTGAAGCACAAATTTTTCCCTACACTACTGAAGAGTATATAATATCTCCCTATTGCTGTTAACTACCACATATCTGTAAGTTTGTCATACTGTGGCAACTTGCATGTTGCTTTGATGCTGGAAGCTATGCCAATGGTGTATTTCAAATATCAGCAGGGTCACCCATGGTGGACAGGATTCAGTGGAGTTTATAGACTAAGACAGACTAGGAAAAAACCCTGCTGATCTACTTCCGAAAGTAGCCAATGAAAACCATGTGGATCACAACAGAATATTGTCCGATATGGTGCTGGATGATGAGCTGCCTAGTCTGGAGGGCACTCAAAACACACAGTGGCCACAAAAATGGACTTGACCATGCCAATGATCTTGAAGGTGACACAGGCTGGCAACATTTCATTCTGTTGTACATGGGGTTGCCCTGAGTCTGAAGCTGACTTGATGGCAACTAACAACAATTACTATTAAATCCAAACTTGTCTGCCTGGCTTTCAAGAGCCTCCCTAATCTTGCTTACTTTATGCTATTCCCTTGATTCGCAAATAAAATTTTTAAAAAAATTATATCTTTTAGTTAAATTCAATTTTATTATAAAATTAGTGCATATTCAGTTTGGAAATTTGTGGAAAACAGAAAAGAGTATACAGAAGAATATAAAAATCATTAATAACCGCTTCACTTTTAGAGCAGGAGGTACACCAAAACTCCATTAGTGTGCAGGGGAGTTTGAAGGCATTGTTATCCATTGATTCATGGCTCTTAATACCTAATTGGCTAATGGTTCTGTACATGTATGAGATGAAGACTTCACCCCTGGCTTGTAGTCCAGATTTAAGAGTCAGTGCCTGTCAGTTCAGTGTGCTCTTTTTTTCACTCCCTTTAATATTTCTACAATGCAAATTTGATCCTTGTACTACATCCTAACAAAGGAGAACATCTTTTGTTCTATAGTCAACAATGTTCTTCTCTAGAATTTCCACATGGTGATCCATGAAACTGCAGCTGAATATTTTGTAAAAAGTACATCAAAGGCATTCAGGAATACTGAATCAGGTCTTTTTTTTTTTTTTTGCATTTGCTTTGATTTGGAAAGAGTAAGTCAGTGCAGAGTGAGATGTTCCAGGTGTTTTATACCAAGTTGTTGCTGATTGTTGTGTAACAACCCAGCAGCATCTGAACCCAAGGTCAGCCGCATCTCCAAGAGACTGAAGAAAGACTTCAGAATCAGCAATCATGACATATGGTTTACTGGGAAGCTTACTTATGGAACCATGGCCCAGGGCAGCTGAGACCAGTTTAGTGTTCCACAACTGCCTAGCAAGGGACACAAACTTATATACCCTTCCAGCTGGGACCAAGGCTCGTTGTTTTTCTACACAAGGTCTTGGGCAGTCAGTGTTTCCAGGGACTTCATGTCCAAGCTCAGATGTTTCTCTCTTTGTTGCTAAAGCATTCCTGGCCTTGGCCACTGACCCAGTCATGCCACTCTCAGCCTTGTACCTTAGCCCGAGTCCATCCCGAATTCATCCCCAGCATGCTTTGGGGAAAAAAAAAACAACAAAACTTACTCCATTAGGAGGGGATACATATAGCTGAATAGCATTACCCTAGACTGATGCCCAAAGTCTTGCTAACTATGTCCCGTATGCTTTTATTGCCCTGCAATAAAATTGCTCATCATTACCGTGATCTTTAAAATTCAGATTCAGAGCCATAGATGCCATGGGCAAGAGGTCTTTCTACACCTATTTTGTCACAAAGTTGGAAAGACTCCCCACACTTAAATGCAGAATTGCCAACACATGAACATACTCATGAAACACATGCGTAGACCCCTGTCAAATGAAGTGCTGGTAAATGTTTAACAACTGATTCTCCGAAAACAAAAGTCTTGATTTGTAATATTTCCCAGTTTCCATGGTATAAACACTTTCACTATGATTGATTTTAAGCTACTACCATGATGCCACTAAACATGGAATTGGGAAGAGTTTGTGCATGATAGGTATTACAAGCCAATAGGAGCCAATTCTAGCACAACACTGCTTCTTGCCCACCACCACCCACACAGAGGCCTGTGTACTCAGCCAGATCCAACTTCAGAGTGAGCCATGCTAACAGCAGCTGGCTTGGGATGATCTCACCAAGTGACCTGCAGGTCTTCTCTGGCTAGTTGAGCCTTAAATTGTCACATCCCCTCTCTCCTCCTTCTGCCATTTGAATTGGGCCTAGGTTACCTTGTATAGGTATTCTGGCCCAGGTATATGATGACTCAGGCTGGCCAGAGTTACTCTCCCTCTACATCACTCACTAAAAAGTCAGATATCTGCTTAACAGTTAACCCAGGTTAGAAGGGAAAATTCTACTCCAAGGGGATCATCATGGTCTAAGGCCCTCTCAAACTAAGAGTATTATCTATTCCACTACCCACCCTAGGCATGAAAAATTCAGTGTTAGGGTTCAACTTTTCTTTGTTGAAGGCCAGGTGGGCAGGCAGTCATGGGGTTATCACCCAGGCACAGGAAGAGGCCTTAATAAGCTGCAATTATTTCTTCTTTTACAGCTTAATGAAGGTAAAATGGACATACACTAAAATTCACTCATGTTTAGTGTATAATTCAATAACTTTTGTGCAACCATTACCACAGTCTAATTTTAGGACATTTTTATCACCTCAAATAGAAACCTTATACTCATTAGCAGTCATTCTCTATTCCTGCTATCTTCCTCACCCTCTAACCCTAAGTGACCATTAACTTACGTTCTGTCTTTATAGGTTTGCCTATTCTGGACAGTTCATAAGAATAAAATCACACAATAGGTGGCCTTTTGCATCTGTTTCTTTCACTTAGCATAATTTTTTCAAGGTTCATCCACATCATAGCATGTATCAGCACTTCATTCTTTTTTATTGGTGAATAATATTCCTTTATATGGATATACCAGGTTTTTTTTATGCATTCAAGAGTTGATGGGCATTTTATCTGTTTTCACATTTTGGCTATTATGAATAATGCCCCTATCAACATTCCTGTAGAAGCCTTTGGGTGGATGTATCTTTTAATTTCCCTTAACTAGATACCTAGGAATGAAATTGCTGTGTCTTAAGCTTCTTTTTATGTCAATATAAGCCTGAACCAAGAGTATCCTCAGACTCACCAGATTGATGATGTTGCCTCATCCATATTAGGCTCCTGATGATATTCCCTTCCACCTGTCTATATCCCTTCTACATCTTCCTTCCTCCCTCACCATGTTTCTCCTGCCACCCAAGTAAGAGTTGCTACCTCTCTGGAATCTCACACCCGGCACTGGTTTTAGAGCCTGGCACAGTTTTACCTGATCTATATTTCCTTTCCCTAACTCACATCACCCTAAATAGCCTGAGTCTGCCATATTCCATGGGGGTGGGTGGTGACAGGACTCTACTGCAAACTCTCTTCCAAAAGGGTCTTTCAGATTTGAGGAGTCCATGGGTGGTACAAATGGTTAACATGCTTGGCTGCTGACTGAAAAGTTGGAGGTTCCAGTCCACTAGGAGGCACCTTGGAAAAAGGTCTGATGATCTATTTCTGAAAACCAGCAATTGAAAACTGTATGGAGCACGGTTCTACTTTGATACACGTGGTTGCCGTGAGTTGGAACTGACTCAGTGGCAAACGGTACTAAGGAGAAGGTAGAGGAATAGCAGTAGCCAACAACAACTGAACCTGCTTATTCAGCGGGGAAAACTACCTTTACCCTGGCTTTTCTGGTTTCTGAAGCATGTGTCTGTCTTTCTCTTTTTCTACTAAAAGAAGAATGAATTTTATTGAGTTTTAGAGAAGATTTACTGTTGAAATAATAAATCTTTATGAATACAGTATAAATAGTTATGTATTATCCTTTTTATTGGCTTAACAATATAACATAAGCATTTTTTCAATCAAAAATATAATTTCAAAAGCCATATAATATTCTAACATATTGCTGTACCATAATTGATTTAACCATTTCCTTATTTGGATTTTTCACTTTTATAAGTTGCACTAAGATGTTATTTTGCGGCATTTTTAATTTCTTTGGCTAGGTTCTTAATAGTAGATTTACTGAGCAAAAAAAAAGGTGTGAATATTTTTAAAGCTCGTATTACTGATTCAAAGGTCAGGTTTCACTCTATCTCTACCATGAAGCCTTCTCTGGCCACTCTAGCCCATGGTTCCCCCTCTTTTTCTGAACCATTTGTACTTACAGCTCTTACCACACAGTTTCTTCATTTAATTGTGTCCTAATTATATGTTTTCTTTTGTTTTTGCTTTAGTGGTTAGATTGCAAACTCCATGAGAATGCGACAATGACCTGTACTTCATCATTTGAATCCTTTACAGAACTTTCTTTCAGTTGCATAAAAAACAGGAATAGTATTTTCACTTTCTCAGAAAAACAAGCTTTTCAAAGGACAAGTGGCACTCTTCTAAACACAGGAATTACCAATTTATTGACATTACAGCTCATTTGAATCTTCTCCCTTAACCTTCTAAGTTTAATAACCCTGTTTCTTCAATTACTGGATTTGCATATTCTAATAACCCTAAACAAGCTCAGATTTTTGTCATAACCACTTCTTCTATAGCCTATGACCTTCTGTACTTGAATTAGTAGAATGAATCTAGCTAATTCTTTCTGCAGCTAAACATACATACTTCCTAACACCCTGAGCTCTTTCCATTAACTCTAATAAAAGGTCAAAACAGTAGACAATAGAACAAGCCCCATATTGACTGCAGTCCTCAATTTCTAAACAGTCAAATATGAGGTTATTATTATTATTATTTTTAGTTGAGTATAATTAGAAAAACCAGAGGCCTGAAAATTAGGAAACATGGACTTAAATTACAACTCTGTACTAAGAAAGGTTGTGAACTCATGGGCCAAAGAATACAGGCAGCCTTGAGAAACTGTAAAAGGCAAGGAAACAATTCTACCCCAAAACCTCCAAGAAGTACCACAGCACTGCAACAGCTTGGTTTTAGCCCAAACCAACCAAACCCAAACCCATTGCCCTTGAGTTGATTCCGATTCATAGTGACCCTATAGGACAGAGTAGAACTGCATCAGAGGGCTTCCAAAGAATGGCTGGTGGATTCGAACTGCTGACCTTCTGGTTAGCAGCAGAGCTCTTAACCACTGTGTCACCAGGGTTTTAGCCCAGTGAGGCCTATTTTGAGCTTCTGTTCTCAAGAACTACAAGACTATAAAGATAGTAAATTTCTCTTGTTTTAAGCCACCATTTGTGGTGATTTGTTACAGCAGCAATAAAAAATGAATACACCCGGAAGAGGAAGGGATGAATGATATAATTTTTAGACGGCTTGTCAGATGTGAATTTTATATAAATACTTTGATATTTCTGAGAAGGATGGGGCAATCATTTTTAGAAATATATGCTACATTCCTCAGATACACAAAATCTTGTTTATATCCAAGTGTATTAAAGGAAATAATTAAAAAGCTGCAATAAAGCTTATATTTATTGAGTGATTACTTGGTAAGATTACTTTTACTCCTTATTTTACAGATGGATAAATTGAGGCCTAGGTTAGTTAAGCGACTTGCCCAAGGTAACCAAGGTAAAGAGAGACAGGATTCAAATCCAGGCTGCATGACTTCAAAATCCAAGCTCTTAAAGACCTCACTATACTGCCTACAAGGACCAGTGTAACTGTGTGATGAGAAGGAATCTTTCTGTGAGGAATGAGCTCTTGAAGATTTGTTGGGAATCCTGACATCTTTCTATTTCAGATATTTTTTTAGGGTCTCTGAGGTTGCAATCCCACCAGCCTTCTTACAATTTTCACCAGTTGATTAATGTGCACAGAGCCAGGTGGGGGTCAAAATATCACTCTTAATGCTGGGAAATCTGGCTTCAACCTGAAGTAACAATCAGGTTTTCTAACACCTACCGCATGAATTGAGCTGAATTTGTCACCTAGACAATTCTCCGAAATTCACCAATCAAATAAGGGAAGACTGATGCTGTAGTAGGAGAGGGGAGTGAGGCTGTAAAGGAGAGGGTGAGGCAGTAGCTGAGAGAGGAGTGACACTGTAGAAGAGGGAGTGAGGCTGTAGGGGAGGGGCTGAGGCTGTAGAGGATGGGGTGAGGCTGTAGATGAGAGAGAGGAAGACTGTAGAAGAGGGGGTAAGGCTGTAGACGGGGTGAGGACATGTAGAGGAGAGGGATGAAGCCATAGATGAGAGAGGAGTAGGTCTGTAGAGGAGGTTGGTGAAGCCTTAGAGGAGAGGAGTGAGGCTGTAGAGAGGGTTGAGGAGCTGTAGAGGAGGGGGCAAGGCAGTAGAGAAGGGGTAAAGCTGTAGAGGAGGGGTAAGGCTGTAGATTAGGGGGTGAGGCTGTAGGGGGGCTGAGGATGTAGAGGAGGGGGTGAGGTTATAGAGAAGCATAAGGCTGTAGAGGAGGGGTAAAGGCTATAAAGGAGGTGAAGCTGTAGAGAAGGGGGTGAGGCTGTAGAGGAGGAAATGAGGTTGTAGTGGAGGGGGTGAGACTGTAGAGGAGGGGGTGAGGCTATAGAGGATGGGGATGAGGCTGTAGGGGTGAGGCTGTAGAGGAGGGAATGAGGCTGTAGAGGAGGGGTGAGTCTGTAGTGGAGGCGGAAGAGATCATGCATGCTTCTTTCAATTTTCTATGGCAGCATTTGGAGTGAGAGACAAATGTTCATCTCTGTCAGAGAAGTATTTTTCTAGTAACCCCCATCTTGGTCTAGAGAAGTGTTTAATTTCCAAGTCCTTTCTTATATTTCAACATCTGGATTTGTCTGAGTTTGGCAATTTTTTGGCTCCAAATCTGTTTTAGAGAGAGTCTGTTCTAATTGTCTGTGCAAGGGTGTAAACTTTACTTCTCATCAATGTAACATTACACTCCTTGTCTCTCCTCTTCCCTTGGGAAATATCGATCAAAATATTTGAATATATGAGACATTACCTTTTTTCCTGAACACTGAAGCAAATAATTCTTTTAAAAACCTCAGCAGTTTCAACCAACCACTATAATTTTATGGACAATAGTACCACCTGTTATTACATACATTAAGATAAGGATAATCAAACTTATGCCTCATGTCATAAACTCATTGCCACAAGAGTTTGGACATTCATCATGTTTAGCAAGCTTGTATTTAAAGCTATAATTCTCTTTAGTTTTTCTGTAGAATTCTAGAACTTAAAAACAGAGCCATTATTAATGTTACTGTGAACAAAATACACCTGCTGCAGGGAACATGTGAAACACTTCACAAACACATATTTGTAGACATTGGATTGACCAATCTATTCTCTGCTTTTAGACACTATAGAATATTTTTCAGGATGTTGAAAGTCGACAGTCCAAGGCATTAACTAGTTATTTACTTTTAACAAAAGCACCAGGACTTAGCTATTTTCTGAGGCTGTAACCCAAATTTAACTCATTCGTTTTCCTTCATCTCAGAAAACCCATTGCCACTTTTCACCAGCCCTTTTTGAATTTCCGCCAGTTTCTTTACCTGTAGTACTTTCAAAGTTACAGATTGTGAAAAAGAAAAAAAATGATGAAAGGGTAGTTGTAGTCTATGTGTAAACCCATTGAAAAACCAAACCCATTACTGTTGAGTCTATTCTGATTCATAGTGACCCTGTAAGACAAAGTATAACTGCCCCACAGGGTTTCCAAGGACAGCTGGTGGATTCGAACTGCTAACCTTTTGGCTAGCAGCCATAGCACTTAACCACTAGGCTACCAAAGCTCCAGGCTGTGTGTAGGAACAGATTTTGTTGTTGCTGTTGTTAGGTGCCATCACTTCAGTTTCAATTCATAGGGACACTATGTACAACAAAAACAAAACACTGCCCAATCCTGCGCCATCTTCACAATCATTGCTGTGTTTGAGCCCATTGTTGCTTCCGCTGTGCCAATCCATCCCGTTAAGGGTCTTCCTCTTTTTCACTGACCCTCTACTTTACCAAGCATGATGTCCTTCTCCAGGGACTGGTCCCCCTTGATAACATGTCCAAAGTTCTTGAGAAGAAGTATTGCTATCCTTACTTTTAAGGAGCATTCTGGCTATACTTATTTCAAGACAGATTTGATCTTTCATCTGGCAGTCCATGGTATTATTCTTAGCCAACACCACAATAAAAAGGCATCAGTTCTTCAGTCTCCCTTATTCATTGTCCAGCTATCACCTGCATATGAGGTAATTGAAAGTACCATGACTTGGGTCAGGCACACTTTAGTTCTAAAGGCACCAGAGCAGGAACAGGTTAAGTCTGATGTGAGTGGGTGTCATCCTGGAAGTTAGATCTATAAGTACAGAAGAGAGGTGTTAGCTGGAGATTTTAGACTCAGGGATGCCAAATAATTGCCCAGAAAGAGTGCATAGGATGAAGAGAGAAGTGGACCTAGAACAGAAAGCCCTGAGAATCATTAATATTTAAGGGACAGACAGGCAGAAATAGCAAAATCTACAAAGGCGATCCCACAGGATGATGCCACCAAATGCTGCTTCATGTCACATATAACAGAATTCTTCATGAATACCCTTTACCATCATAGCAGTGAGATACATACCTTTCTTCAGTTTCAGGTGTATTCTCCAGGTTGTCTATTATAACTATTTCACTGACATATTTGCCCCATGCTGCAAAATGCTGAAACCTATCTTTCATATTATAAAACCAATTTCAAGTCTAATTTGTTTGATTACCCATGGTACTGGAACATAACTAAGATAAAACTGTACACATTCTTCTTATTCCAATTTCTATTCTTTTTAAATCTAAAATTCTATCAATTTCTTTATTCTGTGTTTCTGGAAGCTTGTTGGATTTTTTATCTTCTTCTTTAGTTACTTCACACATCTTTAATCTGGGAATATTGTGTTTGTATATTCGGTTTCCTTCCCTTTACATCATGTTTTATTTTTAAAAAAGAAAACAAGTATTTAAAAAAAATACACTTTAGAAGTTTAGAGATGTAGTTTGAATGTATATAAAACTTTTGAGCTTATTTATTCATCCATCAATTTCTGAATTCAGTGTCTTCCAAAGACTGCCTGAAACCCGCATGCTACTAGTGAGGAAAAGTTGGACACTGCGGTTTCTAATGTAGTTTCTTTGACAAGTGAAATCACATGTATCCAGAAATTGCTAGTACTTACTCAGCTGTAACTACAGATGAGACCGAGGAGATTTTCTTGCCAACACTGACATTCATTTCCTTTGAGGATTTTTCTCTCACTTCTCTTTTTCTTATCTTACAATAGATGGCCTAATTGTTTTTGATGGTTTACACCTGTTTCTGAGCAAATCAACTACTCTTAGATCCTCCCAACATACACGTGGAATTTGTGAGCTGCCAAGAAATTTACTGTTTTCCAGAAGGTATAAATCTGTATAGTTGGGAAGTGCCTGTCTTCTTAGTCTTGCCCATGCACAGCGTTCTTCTGTTTGTTTTGTTTGTGGTTTGATGAATTGATCTCTCCATTAGACCTTACTACCTGGAGGCTAAGGAACATACTTCCAGTCCCTGACTGAAGAGGCTTTACTTTTCTCTCTAAGCTCACTTCAGATATGATAATCCATCTTTGGGTTCTCATTAAGCGCAGTGACCCCCCCCTTCCCAATTATTTTCAATATATATAAGAAACCAAATTATTAGCAAGATAATTTGATAGCCCGTAATCATCATTTGCTTGTCCTTCTAATTTTTCATCCTTTTAACCATTGCATGCTTATTTTACTATCAGCTTCCTTTTTACTCACTCCTGCTTTACGCTTCCTCGTTAATTTCGCATGCTTCTATATGTTCTGTTCATCTAATTGCTTTTCTATCTATAAACCAGTTACACTGGGTCAGTTTTGACTCATTGCTACCTCATGTGTGTCAGAGTAGAACCGTGCTCCATAGGGTTTCCAAAGGCCGAACTTTCGGAAGTAGAACACTATGATTTTCTTCTAAGATGCATCTGGGTGGGTTTGAACCTCCAACCTTTTGGTTAGAAGCTGAATACATTAACTGTTTTACCACCCAAGGACTCTTTTCTATCTATAGAAATTGTTATATCTTTTTTTCTTAATGCTAGATGTATCGGAGCTTACAACTTGTCCCACATGTTACCTAACAACCACCTTGTGAACGCTTCTGCTCAGTATCTTTTTTTTTTAATTAAATAAGCCAAGTGTTACAGACCTTTCCTATTCACTACTAGAAACATTGCCACTAGGATACAATATCCTTCAATGTATTTGTAGGTATTCAGCCATATATTACTTAGCATCATGTTCATTTAGTGGATGACATACATATTGAGTCAAAAAGTAATCATGTTCCAAAGCCATAAAATCTTCCAGTCTTGTCTCTTCTACTTAATGGTGCAAGCCTATCCCTGGATAGTTAAAAGCTCTTATTACTGTTTCCACTCTGGCCTCTTTACAAGTCTTTTTTATGTGCTCAAGTTATTTCACAGTCCACTTGTTCCTTTTTTGTTTGGTGGCCTACAACATACAGCATTCCAACAGCTAGTTTACTGAAACACGTTCCAAGACGTCCAACTTCAAGTTCTAACAGCTCTGTAATATCACTAGGCTCTTCTCGATCCCCTGGTATTATAATAATAAATCCTACAGATATATAATTCCTATTCTACATTGTTTCATATCCCTTTGAAATAGGGTTCTGATGAGTATAATTAGAGTAAGGAGCTTCCATATTCTGTACACCAAGAACATATTAACTTTCCATATCAACCTCACTTGGCACCAATTAAAAGAGGCTTATAGTAAATAGTAAATAATGCATGTACATGTAAACCCATTATATAAAAAAGATCTTATAGCCATTTCTAAAATTCTTGAAATATATATGTTGAGATATATATAGCAATGGCTACAGTGATCATTACTTCATAGCTTAGAGATTAACAGCATTCCCACTGATGCCACCTAGACCTTGCCCTCATCTATTCATGTTTGTATTCTGTCAATGGCTATGCAGCCAAGCTCTCATCGGGCTCTCTTTGGCTCAATATACAGAAAACCACTGGCTGATCAATTTTACTAAGGATATCATTTATATCAAACCATTGCCCTGTAGGGAATTGACTAAACACTTTTTTTTTAATTTGCTATACTTTGGCCCCAGGAAAACCTGGTGGCGTAGTGGTTAAGTGCTATAGCTGCTAACCAAAGGGACAGCAGTTCAAATCCACCAGGCGCTCCTTGGAAACTCTATGGGGCAGTTCTACTCTGTCCTACAGGGTTCCTATGAGTAGGAATTGACTCGACAGCACTGGGTTTCATGTTTTTTGGTATACTTTGGCCCATGACATGTATCCAAACATTTCTCACTGCTCAGATCATACCATCTTTTGCATTCTGCCATGACAATTCCATTCCATTCGATAAGCCTTTTCTCACCGTGACTTCCTTTGCAGGCAATGATGTCTCCTCCTCCCTTTGTTGTTACTGTTAAAAAAAAAAAAGCTACTGTTAATTCTCATTTCACTGGCAACCTCATGCTGTACAAGATCCTACCGATGTGATCCATATGGTTTTCCTTGGCTGATTTTTCAGCAGATTACCAGGCCATTCTTCTCCTTCTCCTTTAAAAAAAAAAAAAAGAAACCCAAACCCGCTTCCATCAAGTCAATTCCCACTCATAGTGACCCTATAGGACAGAGTAGAACTGCCCCATAGGTTTTCCAAGGAATGGCTGGTGGATTCAAACTGCTGACTTTTTGGTCAGCAGCTGAACTCTTAACCACTGCGCCACCAGTTTCCCCTCCTCATTTAGACTTATAAAAATATTTTCCACACCGCAAGCCACTCTTCAGTTCCCACTACTTGCATGAATACTATTTTCCAACAGGCTGAAAGTGAATACCCATGTATTGTCATCTGGATTCCACAACCCAGTAATATTTTACTGTATTTGCTTTATCACATTGCTTTACATTCCTTGCCAAGATTTGGTGTTGTCAGTCTTTTTAATTTTAGCCATTCTGGTGGCTGTGTCCCTGAATATTTTTAACTGCTTAACTTGAGTTTGACTATACTGTGTGCTTCTCTGGTGGCCTGAGTAACACAATCTAGAATTTAATGGCTCTCTAAGCATTCTGTGCATATGAATTCCTTTCCCCAGATAGACTGACTATAAGCTGCTTGAGAACAGGACTCTGTTTTACAATGCTTTTATTTGCTTTGTGGTACCTAGCATTTTATTAGGCTCAGTAATTTCCCAGCATTTTCTATTTGACCATTTGAAAGCACAGTTGAATGCAAACTGAGACAGAGCGGGATTTAACATAATATGTGAGTTACAATATATTAGTTATTGCTCTGTTGGCAGATTTTCTTATTGCAGATTGAGGTGTTGAATTTTCAAATTGTCTTTACTCCATTCTTGACCTTTCTCTAACTATAGACTCAAAAGACATATTAGGAAATAAAATGTCAATAATATCTAAAACTGTAAGCATGGAAGCATCTATGGTTGCTAAACCAAAAAAACCAAACCCAGGGTTGTCGAGTCAATTCCGACTCAAAGTGAACCTATAGGACAGAGTAGAACCACCCCATAGAGTCCCCAAGGAGCATCTGGTGGATTCGAACTGCCAACCCTTTGGTTAGCAGCCATAGCACTTAACCACTATGCCAACAGGGTTTACCTATGGTTGCTAAAATTTTTTTTTAAGGGACTGTTAATTCAGCCATAGATTTCATTGTATACACTGGTTAAATTCTTCCACGAATACAGATTCAGAAAAAGTAACAGAAAAAGAAAAAAAAGCAGAAGCAAGCCAACATATCTACTGTTCCTTTCTAGAAAAATAACACTTTTTTTTTTTGGCTAATTGGGGTTTTTAAATTTAAATTACAAAATTATTACAACTTAGAGTATAGCTCATTAATGCATATTTTTTTTCTGTTTATGAATAGGTTTATTATATATTGGGAAATTAAGAGTTTAAACAAATGTCCCTATCTTCTGTAACATGTATCATCTACCGTTCTTTATTCTAAATTTCCACCTTCCACCAAGAACATTTTTCCTCAGAAAAAAAACTAAGTTAAAAGGTTTCCAATGAAAAATACAGACTGACACATAGCATACAGCAAATGTGTTTTGAACTGAATCGAATTCAGTTAGCACCTTCTGTTACGTTAGCCTGGAACAGGGCTAGCTTAACATATTGGCAGAGATAATCAGCTTATAAGTCATATGATTTGAGGGAGCCTAAGGTATCCCCTTCTTCAAAACAGCTATGTATCCTAATGGCCAGCTACCATTGGGCTCCTTATCCTTAGGTATCTATTCCTTCATTGCTAGAGAAGTAACCCCAGTTTGGAGTCTCTGAGTGGTAGAAATGGTTTATGTGCTTGGCTGCTAACTGAAAGGTTGGCAGTTTGATTCTAACCAGAGGTACCTTAGAAGAAAATTTTGGCAATCTACTTCTAAAACATCAGCTGTTGAAAACCCTTTGGAGGGAGGCAGGGCCAAGATGGCAGAGTAGTCAGATGCTTCTGGTGCTCCCTCTTACAACAAAGACGCCTGCCAAAAAAGTGAATCAATAATATATATGACCAGATAGGAGCCCTAAATAACAAAGGTAAAGTTAAGAAATTGGACTGAGTGGCAAGGGTAGGGAGAAACAGTTCAGAAGCAGAGAGGAATTGCCAGGCCTGACTTGGCAGGAACCGGCACCTCTCAGCCCCGATCTCCTGGTGTGACTGTAGCAGGGCTGGCAGTAGCGTTTGGGACACGGTTTCTTCGACCGCAGAGAGCGAGCCACAGAGTCTACTCACACCTCTGGGATCAGCAAAGAACAGCACTCTTGGCAAAATTAAGTGCTTGCCTCTAATTCACTGCACAGATCTAAAAGCACAGAACTCTCTCCCATTTATCTAATCCCTCCCCTTCTGCCCCAGGCAGTCGATTTCCCTGGGCCTGAAATAGGTCCTGCTGTGCACCGTGAGCCATTCTCCCTGCATTGGAGAAGGAACAAATTAACAAATGGGGAAATATAATCTGCTGGTTCCCCTAAGCTAAGAACTCAGGACACAAGCAGCTCCTGTCCAGGCACAAGCGGTCCATGGACTTTGAATGTCTTTCACTACTGCATGGATCTCTGTGGGCCCATTTCAGCAGCTAGGCCCTTGTTGGCATGGTACAAGGGTGTATGCGCCTGAGGTCTGACTTTAACTGTTTCAGCTGTGTGGTGGAGAGGTGGGTTTTTGACATTTGAAACCTCTCTGCCTATTAAGTGGGGTTCTCACCTACCCAGATGAGGGTCCTGAGGACTGGTGGCTCCACACACGCCACCTAGACACCTGCAACTGGGTCCAAAGATAAGTGGTGCCTCCCAGTCCTTACAGCTAAAAGCATTGGGTGCCCACAGTATAGTTGCAGAGCCCAGCCACCTGTGTGCTCTAGGGAACAGGGATGTGTGTTCCTCACTGACACTCAGGGGACAGTTGTCAGAACCCTGCCTTGCTCTGAGTGTGACTCCTTGCTGCAACCAGATACCTGTGCATATACCAGTAACCACCACTCCTCTAAGACCATAGGTGAGAGCCTGTACCACACACTTGTTGACTGACTACCTAGATACCTGAATTGAATCCATACAAGAAAATTGAATGGGTTCCTAGGCTCATATACCTGGTAACAGCTCTAGCTATCTGGTGACAGGACATTAGATCCTCAAAGGCACTAATAATCAAGCTAGCTCAGTCAAGCAGCCTATTTGGGTATATCAAAACAAAACAAAGCAAGAAGCTAGAACACAGAAAGCAAACATAAAATAAATTAATACAATAACTAATAGATGGCTCGGAGACAAAAGTCAATACCAAATCACAAAAAGAAGCAGACCATGACTGAATAAGCTTCAATAAGTTCCCAAAACAAAGATTCAAGGAATCTTCTGGATGAAGAGATATTCTTGGAATTACCTGAGGTAGGATACAAAAGATTAATACACAGAACTCTTCAAGACATGAGGAACGAGATCAGGCAAAACACAGAACAAGCCAAGGAACACACAGATAAGCAGCTGAGGAAATTAAGAAGGTTATTCAAGAGCATAACGAAAAATTTAATAAGCTGCAAGAATCCATAGAGAGAAAGCAGTTAGAAATTCAGAAGATTAACAATAAAATTTCAGAATTAGATAATTCAATAGAAAGTCAGTGGAGCAGAACTTAGGAAATGGAAGTCAAATTAGTAAAAGAGAAGATAAAACACTTGACACTGATATATTTGAAAAAAAAAATCAGATAAAGGAATTTTAAAAAATGAAGAAACCCTAAGAATCATGTACGACTCTATCAGGAGAAATAGCCTACAACTGATTAGGGTACCAGAACAGGGAGGGAAAACAGAAAATACAGGGAGAATTGTTGAAGATTTGTTGGCAGAAAACATACCTGATATCGTGAAAGATGAGGAGATATCTATCCAAGATGCTCATCGAACCCCATACAAGGTAGATCCCAAAGGAAAGTCACAAAGCCATGTTATAATCAAACTTGTCAAAACCAAAGACCAAAAGACAATTTTAAGAGCAGCAGTTTTTTTTGTTTTTTTGTTTTTTTTAGTGATAAATGAAAAGTCACCTATAAAGGAGAGTCAATAAGAATAAGCTCAGACTACACGGCAGAAGCCATGCAAGCAATAAGGCAATGGGATGACATATAAAGCCTTAAAGGAAAAAAAATTGCTAACCAAGTATCATATATCCAGCAAAATTGTCTCTCAAATATGAAGGCGAAATGGGGATATTTCCAGATAAACAAAAGTTTAGGAAATTTGTAAAAAACAAACCAAAACTACAACAAATACTAAAGGAAGTCCTCTGGTTATAGAATCAATAACATCATTAGATAACAACCCAAGACTAGAACACAGGACAGAGCAACCAGATATCAATCCAGATAGGGAAATCACGAAAATAAATTAAGATTTTAAAAAATGCTCGAAACAGAAACAGTGATATCATTAAGCAAAAGATGACAAAACTAAATCAATAAAGAGGGACTAAAAATATAGTCATAGGTCTTTCTTATGCAGAGGAAGTCAAGGCAATATAGAGACATAAAAGTTTGGTTTAAACTTAGAAAAATAGGGGTAAATAATAAGATAACCACAAAGAAGATTAACAATACTACACATCAAAAAAAAAAATACAAGAAAAACATAAAGACTCAGAAGAACACAAAATCAACAAAAATCAAAAAGAGGAAAAGACGATGTACAAAGAAAAACTATTCAGCACAAAAAATTAAGTGCAAAAAATAAACTGTCAACAACACACACAAAAAAGACATCAAAATGACAGCACAAAAGTCATTCCTATCTATAATCACGCTGAATGTAAATGGATTAAATGCACCAATAAGGAGACAGAGAATGGCAGAATGGATTAAAAAAAACATGATCCGTCTATATGCTGCCTACAAGAGACACACATTAGACTTAAAGACACAAACAAACTAAAACTTAAAGGAAGGAAATATATATATTTCAAACAAAAATCAAAAAAGAGCAGGTGCGGCAATATTAATTTGTAACAAAGTAGACTTTAAAGTTAAATCCACCACAAAGGATAAGAAAGGACACGATATAATGATTAAAGGGACAACACACCAGGAGGATATAACCATATTAAATATTTATGAACCCAACAATAGGCTTTCAAGATACATAAAATAAACTCTAACTGTATTGAAAAGTGAGATAGACAGCTCCACAATAATAGTAGGAGACTTCAACACACTACCTATAGCAAAGGACAGAACATCCAGAAAGAAGTGCAATAAAGACACACGGAAGAGAAAAATGCCACAATCAACCAACTTGACTGCATAGATATATACAGAACACTCCACCCAACAGCAGACAAGTATACTTTCTTTTCCAATGCACATGGAACATTCTCAAGAATAGACCATATACTAGGTCATATAGCAAGCCTTAGCAGAATCCAAAACATTGAAATATTACAAAGCAACTTCTATGACCATAAAGCAATAAAAGAAGAAATCAATAACAGAAAAATCAGGGAAAAAAATCAAACACATAGAAAGTCAACAATGCCTTGCTGAAAAATGACTGGGTTATAGAAGACATTAAGGGTAGAATAAAGAAATTCATAGAATCCAATGAGAATGAAAACACTTCCTATCAGAAGCTTTGAAACACAGCTAAAGCAGTCCTCAGAGGCCAATTTAAATCAATAAATACACACATTCAAAAAGAAGAAAGGGCCAAAATAAAAGAATTATCCCTACAACTTGAACAAATAGAAAGAGAGCAACAAAAGTAACCCTCAGGCATCAGAAGAAAGCAAATAATAAAAACTAGAGCAGAATTAAATGAAATAGAGAACAGAAAAACAATTGAAAGAGTTAGTAAGGCCAAAAGCTGGTTCTTTGAAAAAATTAACAAAGTTGATAAACCACTGGCCAAACTGACAAAAGAAAAACAGGAGTTGAAGCAAATAACCCAAATAAGAAATGAGATGGGCGATACTACAACAGACCCAACTGAAATTAAAAGTCATATAGGATTACTATGAAAAATTGTACTCTCTAACAGATTTGAAAACCTAGAAGAAAAGGACAAATTTCTAGAAACACACTACCTCCCTAAACTAACATAAACAAAGGTAGAACAACTAAATAAACCCATAACAGAGGAAGAGATTGAAAAGGTAATTAAAAAACTCCCAGCAACAACAACAAAAAACCTGGCCCTGACGGCTTCAGTGGAGAATGCTACCACACTTTCAGAGAAGAGTTAACACCACTACTATTAAAGGTATTTCAGAACATAGAAAAGGACGGAATACTCCCAAACACATTCTATGAAGCCAGCATTACTCTGATACCAAAACCAGATAAAGACACCACAAAAAAAGTAATTACAGACCTATATACCTCATGAACTTAATGCAAAAATCCTCAACAAAATTCTAGCCAAAAGAATTCAACAACATATCAAAAAAATAATTCACCATGACTGAGCGGGATTCATACCAGGTATGCAGGGATGGTTCAACATTAGAAAAACGATCAATGTAATCCATCATATAAATAACATAAAAGACAAGAACCACATGATGCTATCAATTGATGTAGAAAAGGCATTTGACAAAGTCCAACATCCATTCATGATAAAACTCTCAGCAAAATAGAAATAGAAGGGAAATTCCTCAACATAATAAAGGGCATTTATACAAAGCCAACAGCCAATATCATCTTAAATGCAGAGTCTGAAAGCATTCCCCTTGAGAACGGGAACCAGACAAGGATGCCCTTTATCACCACTCTTATTCAACATTGTTCTAGAGGTCCTACCAGAGCAACTAGGCTAGATAAAGAATAAAGGGCATTTAAATTGGTAAAGAAGAAGTAAAAGTATCTTTATTTGCAGATGACATGATCTTATACTCACAAAACCCTAAAGAATCCTCAAGAAAACTACTGAAACTAATAGAAGAGTTCAGCAGAGTATCAAGATACAAGATAAACACATAAAAATCAGTTGGTTTCCTCTACACCAACAAAGAGAACATCGAAGAAGAAATCACCAAATTAATACCATTTACAATAGCCTCCAAGAAGATAAAATACTTAGGAATAAATCTTACCAGAAATGTGAAAACCCTATATAAAGAAAACTACAAGACACTACTATAAGAAACCCAAAGAGACCTGCATAAATGGAAAAACATACCTTGCTCATGGATAGGAAGACTCAACATTGTAAAAATGTCTATCCTACTCTAAGGGATCTATAGATACAATGCAATCCCTGTCCAAATAACGATGACATTTTTTAATGAGATGGAGAAGCAAATCACCACCTTCATACGGAAGGGACAGAGCCCCAGATGAGTAAAGCATTACCGAAAAAAGAAGAATAAATTGGGAGGCCACACACTACCTGATTTTAGAACATATTATACCACCACAGTAGTCAAAACAGCCTGGTACTGGTACGACAACAGATACATAGACCAATGGAACGGAGTTGAGAATCCAGACAGAAATCTACCCACGTATGAGCTGCTGATATTTGACAAAGGCCCAAAGACAATTAAATGGGGGAAAAGACAGTCTCTTTAACAAATGGTGCTGGCGTAACTGGGTATTCATCTCCAAAAAAATGAAACAAAGACCCATACCTCATACCATGCACAAAAACTAACTCAAAATGGGTCAAAGGCCTAAACGTAAAGTCTAAAACAACAAAGATCATGGAAAAAAATAGGGACAATGCTAGAAGTCCTAATACGTGGCATAAACAGTATACAAGACATTGCTAACAATGCACAAACACCAGAAGAGAAATTAGATAACCGGGAGTTCCTAAAAATCAAACACTTATGCTCAGCCAAAGACTTCACCAAAAGACTAAAAAGACTACCTACAGACTGGGAAAAAATTTTGGCTATGACATTTCTGTCTGATCTCTAAAATCTACATGATACTGCAAAAATTAACAACAGAAAGAAAAATAGCCCAATTAAAATATGGGCAAAAGATATGAACAGGCACTTTACCAAAGAAGACATTCAGGTAGCTAACAGATACATGAGGAAATGCTCACAATCATTAACCATTAACTCAGCACACCCATTAACCATTAGAGAAATGCAAATCAAAACTACAATGAGATTTCATTTCGATCCAACAAGGCTGGCATTAATCCAAAAAACACAAAATAATAAATATTGAAGAGGGTGTGGAGAGATTAGAACACTTCTACACTGCTGGTGGGAATGTCAAATGGTATAACCACTTTTGAAATCAATTTGGCACTTCCTTAAAGAGCTAGAAATAGAACTACCATACGATCCAGCAATCCCACTCCTCGGAATATATGCTAGAAATAAGAGCCTTTACACTAACAGATATATGCAGACCCATGTTTATGGCAGCACTGTTTACAATAGCAAAAAGATGGAAGCAACCAAGGTGCCCATCAATGGATGAATGGATAAATAAATTATGGTATAGTCACATAATGGAATACTATGCAATGATAAAGAATGACGAATCCGTGAAACATCTCACAACATGGAGGAATCTGGAAGGCATTTTCCTGAGTGAAATTAGTTGCAAAAGGACAAAGACTATATGAGACCACTATTACAAGAACTCAAGAAAAAGTTTAAACACAGAAGAAAATATTCTTTGACAGTTAATGAGGGTGGGGAGGGAGGAAGGCGTTATTCACTAATTAGATAGTAGACAAGAATTATTTTAGGTGAAGGGAAAGACAACACACAATACAGAAGAGGGCAGCACAACTGGACTAAATAAAAAACAAAGTAGTTTCCTGAATACAACCGAATGCTTCAAACATCAGACTAGCAGGGACAGGGGTCTTGGGGACCATGGTTTCAGGGGACATCTAGGTCAGTTAGGATAACAAAATCTATTAAGAAAACATTCTGCATCCCACTTTGGTGAGTGGCATCTGGGGTCTTCAGCACTAGCAAGCAGCCATCAAAGATGCATCAATTGGTCTCAACTCACCTGGAGCAAAGAGAATGAAGAACACCAAAGATATAAGGTAAAGATGACCCCAAGAGGCAGAAAAGGCCACATAAATCAGAGACTATGTCAGCCTGAGACCAGAAGAACTAGATGGTACCTGGCTACCACAGATGATTCCCCTAAAAGGGAACACAACAGTGAATCCCTGATGGAGCAGGAGAACGGTGGAATGCAGATCTCAAATTCTCATAAAAACACCAGACTTAATGGTCTGAGTGAGGCTGGAGGGACCAGGGACCCCGGGAGTCATGGCCCCGGACCCCCTGTTAGCCTGGGACTGGAACCATTCCCAAAGCCAACTCTTCAGACAGTTTGTCTGGAAAAATCAGAAGACCCAGAAGCACTGGGCCAGCATCCCTACACAGCAATAACCATCTGGAGTGACATAGTAGCTGCCCCTTTAAATAGTGTATTTGCCTCTCTCTTTTGCCATTTAGTCCCTACCATCTGCCATGTCTCTTACAGCAGGCCCAGGTCATTTAACTATGTTATCTGCCAAGCCTCTGTAGGCTTTTACGTTTTCTACCCCTGGCCTAGGACCTAGAATAGAAGATCTATGAGAATGATTGGAAGGATGGGGGACATCTGTGCAAGTAAGGGTGAGAGAGATATTAATGTGATAGGACTGAACACAGAATGAATAGACGACAAAGAGTGAGACTGTATAGGAAAACTATATTGCTTGCCTTTGTAAAGTAAATGCAGAGGAAGCATACAGAACTTTAAAATCTGAGCTTTTATTTACTGGAATGCCTCCTACATATTTTCCTTATTCCTCTAAAAAATAAATTAGCTGACCATACGATGCAATTATTGCCTTAAACCACTTCCAATTGAACTTTGCATTGCGAATTTATTCTAACAATTTAAAAATAACCTGTAGTTACTGGATTACCATTTGGAATGTCTTTATTGTTCAGGATGATAAAGGTTAATTAAAAATTTTTGTTGTTAATCAACCATATTTACAGTATCATTTTGAAGAATCCATTTCCTCAGAAGTCCTGCTTTCAAGTAGGTTTTGTGTTTTGAAATTGTTAACCAGAGAAATGCAAAGTGAAGTTACAAAGACACATTAAAGTTATCAAAATGTGATCGCACATACACTTTAATTTGCTTTAAGGAGTGTCTTATTTTTGTTGCCTTGAAACTTGAAAGAAGTAGTTGTCATTTCTCCAAGCCTGACAACCACCTCGTGAAGAATAAAGAGTATTATTATTACTTGACATAAGCAAACCACTTAGCATAGTGTCTGAACAAAGCAAATGCTCAATAAATGCTAACTTTCTTCACAGACCTGCCCTCTTTCTTCCTACAGCTTTCATCTTGCTATTATTTCAGACAGGGAAATTGAATTGGAATGAGCCTAAAAAAATCATTACAGATAGAGCCCCTTACCAGCCCATATAAATCTTTGCTGAGAAGCAAAGAATATTAGGGAGATGGTCAAATAGGAAAACAACTTATTTTTCAAACTACACATTAGTATGACCTTAGAAACACATATAGGAAACGTGGGAAAAAGGAAATTCCTTTCATCATCTTGCAGGCATCTTCATTCCTTGTGTGGCTCTTTGGTCAAGCCCATTGCTCACTGGAAGGCACTGTGGTTGCAAACAAGGGATTTTCTTCAGTTTTTGTTCATTGCTGTGTCCTGGCACTTAGAAAAGTATCTGTCGATACCCAAAAAACCACTGCCATCGAGTCGATTCCGACTCATAGTGACCCTATAGGACAGAGTAGAACTGCCCCGTAGATACTCAATTAACATTAGTAGAATGAGTGAATGTAGTAATGAGCTAGAAGTCATAGTTCCCGCTCTTAAAGACCTTAAAGTTTACAAAAAGAGGTAACAAAGCATAATATGGGAAACAACTAACATAATTGCACAGATATGAAAGAATATAGTCCATTTACCTCACTAGTTTCCCGTCTCTCCTGATTTTTTCACACTAAAATGCATGTGAAGAGGTGGAATTAAGCAAATAACAAAGAATGCATAGTCTTCATCAATGTAAATATTTCCCATCTCAATTCACACCTATTTGCTAGGACAGTGGCTGACCTAAGGTTACAAGGCCATAGGTTGCGCAGTTTTTTTTTTTAATTTTTATTGTGCTTTAAGTGAAAGTTTATAAATCAAGTCAGTCTCTCACACAAAAACTTACATACACCTTGCTACATACTCCCAGTTGCTCTCGCCCTAATGATACCGCCCGCTCCCTCCATCCACTCTCTTTTCGTGTCCATTTCGCCAACTTCTAACCCCCTCTAACCTCTCATCTCCCCTCCAGGCAGGAGATGCCAACATAGTCTCAAGTGTCCACCTGATCCAAAAAGCCCACTCCTCACCAGCATCCCTCTCCGTTCCATTGTCCAGTCCAATCCCTATCTGAAGAGTTGGCTTTGGGAATGGTTCCTGTCCTGGGCCAACAGAAGGCCTGGGGGCCATGACCACCAGGGTCCTTCTAGTCTCAGTCAGACCATTAATTCTGGCTGTTTTACGAGAATTTGGGGTCTGCATCCCATTACTCTCCTGCTCCCTCAGGGGTTCTCTGTTGTGTTCTCTGTCAGGGCAGTCATTGGTTGTAGCTAGGCACCATCTAGTTTTTCTGATGTCAAGGTGATGTAGTCTCTGGTTTATGTGGCCTTTTTTGTCTCTTGGGTGTGTAATTACTTTGTTTCCTTGGTGTTCTTCATTCTCCATTGCTCCAGGTAGGTTGAGATCAATTGATGCATCTTAGATGGCTGCTTGCTAGCGTTTAAGACCCCAGGTGCCACTCTCGGAAGTGGGACGCAGAATGTTTTCTTAATAGATTTTATTATGCCAATTGACTTAGATGTCCCCTGAAACCATGGTCCCCAAACCCCCGCCCCTGCTACACTGGCCTTTGAAGCATTCAGTTTATTCAGGAAACTCCTTTGCTTTTGGTTTAGTCCAGTTCTGCTGACCTCGCCTGTATTGTGTTGTCTTTCCCATCACCTAAAGTAGTTCTTATCTACTATGCAATTAGTGAATACCCCTCTTCCATCCTCCCTCCCTCCCCCCTTTGTAACCATCAAAGAATATTTTCTTCTCTTTTTAAACTATTTCTCCAGTTCTTATAATAGTCTTATACAATATTTGTCTTTTAGCAACTGACTAATTTTACTCAGCATAATGCCTTCCAGATTCCTCCATGTTATGAAATGTTTCACAGATTCATCACTGTTCTTTATTGATGCATAGTATTCCATTGTGTGAATATACCATAATTAATTTATCCACCTTGGTTGCTTCCATCTTTTTGCTATTGTAAACAGTGCTGCCATAAACATGGGTCTGCATATATCTGTTAGTGTAAAGGCTCTTATTTCTAGCATATATTCCGAGGAGTGGGATTGCTGGATCGTATGGTAGTTCTATTTCTAGCTTTTTGTGCCAAATCGATTTCCAAAGTGGTTATACCATTTGACATTCCCACCAGCAGTGTAGAAGTGTTCCAATCTCTCCACAACCTCTTCAATATTTATTATTTTGTGTTTTTTGGATTAATGCCAGCCTTGTTGGATCGAGATGGAATCTCATTGTAGTTTTGATTTGCATTTCTCTAATCGTTAATGGGTGTGCTGGGTTAATGGTTAATGATTGTGAGCATTTCCTCATGTATCTGTTAGCTACCTGAATGTCTTCTTAAGTGAAGTGTCTGTTCATATCTTTTGCCCATTTTTTAATTAGGTTATTTGTTTTTTTGTACTTGAGTTTTTGCAGTATCGTGTAGATTTTAGAGATCAGGCGCTGATAGGAAATGTCATAACTAAAAACTTTTTCCCAGTCTGTAGGTAATCTTTTTAGTCTTTTGGTGAAGTCTTTGGATGAGCATAAGTGTTTGGTTTTTAGGAGCTCCCAGTTCACTAGTTTTTCTTCTACATTGTTAGTAATGTTTTGTATACTGTTTATGCCATGTATTAGGCTCCTAGAGTAGTCTCTATTTTTTCTTCCATGATCTGTATCATCTTAGATTATATATTAGGTCTTTGATACATTTTGAGTTAGTTTTTGTGCATGGAGTGAGGTATGGTTCTTGTTTCATTTTTTTGCAGATGGATATCCAGTTATGCCAGCACCATTTGTTAAAAAATGTCTTTTTGTCGAAATCAACTCGACGGCACTGGGTTCCCCCCCCGCCCCTTAACTGCTTTGGGGCCTTTGTCAAATATCAACTGCTCATATGAAAAAAAAAATATGTGGATGGATTTATGTCTGGATTCTCAATTCTGTTCCATTGGTCTATGTATCTGTTGTTGTACCAGTACCACGCTGTTTTGACTACTGTGGCTGATTTTTTTTTTTAATGTAGATATCCTAATGCTTCTTCTTAAAAAATGGGGTTGGGGCAGTGGGAGGAATCCTTAGGCACAATGATCCATTAGATTTATAATGTTCCAAAGCATAGTGTTTTTTTTTTGTTGTTGTTTTAGTTTTAAATTAACTTTATTGAGGTATAATATATATACACTAAAAGTACTCATTTTAAGTACACAATTCAATGAGGTTTTATTTTATATTTTTCATGATAAAATACATATAGCATAAAATTTGCCACTTTAAGCATTTTAAGTGTACAATTGAGTGGCATTAATTATATTCACAATGTTGTATAACCACCACCAGTAATCTATTTCCAAAACTTTTCATTGCCCCCCAATAGAAACTCAGAACTCCTTAAGGAATAACTCCCCCTTTTCCCCTCTCACTCATCCCTAGTAGACATTAATAAACTATTGCCTTTATCTATTTACCTATTTTAGATATTTCATACAAGTGTGATCACACAATGTTTGCCCTTTTGTGTCTGACTCATTTCACTCAGCATAATGTTTTCAAGGTTCATCCATGTTGTACCAGGTATCAGAACTTCATTTCTCCTTACTGCTGAGTAATATTCCTTTGTATGTATGTACCACATTTTATTTATCCATTTATCTATTGATGGACATGGGTCGTTTCCACCTTCTGGCTATTGTGAATAATGCTGCTATGAACATCAAAGCATAATATTTGTGACAATCATATGTTGCTTCCTTTGAACTCCAGGAAGATGATTACACTTTTATACCTTATTCTTCAGTATCCTCCAGCTGCTAGCAGCCCAGATCTCCTGATGGAGACCCACCTATGGCATCACTTTTAAATTACTACAGTTGCCCAGATCCTGCCTGTGTACTGAGGAAGGAAGCATAGAGATGGGAAAGTCCACATCTGCACTTTTTTCTTATTTATTTTTCAATATGGTGGGATACCAGAGAGAAGATAATGAGTAATGAGAGTAAATACGTGAACAAATAGAGTAGGGCCCACCACTTACCCAGGTGATGAAAGGATTCTAAGTACAGAAACTCCGTAAGGTTGTCTGTCCCATTCTTGCTCTAACTCCAGTACTTAGAACAGTGCCTGGCATATAGTAGATGCTCACCAAATATTTGTCGAATGACTGAATTCTATATAAAGGAGTGAATAGAATTGGGTCAGGATGTGTACAAAGACAAGGTGGAGTTAATGATTTCAGTTTTTGTGTAGGGGGACCATGAGTGGATTAGCTTGTAGGAGGCAGAGTAGTTGTGGCTGAGATTTATGAGGCAAAGTATCTCAAAGTGATTTTATATGTAGGAAAACTATTGTATTATCCTCACCTGGACAATTTTGAAAGTTGAAGAGGGCAGTATTAATAACTATTCCAGGATGGCATGTTGTCTTAGTCATCTAGTGCTGCTATAACAGAAATACCGCAAGTGGATGGCTTTAACAAAGAGAATTTTTTTCTCTTACAGCCCAGTAGGCTAGAAGTCCAAATTCAGGGTGCCAGCTCCAGGGGAAGGCTTTCTCTGTTGGCTCTGAAGGAAGTCCTTGTGATATATCAGTTTTCGCTTTGTCTGGGAGTATCTTAGCGCAGGAACCTTAGGTCCAAAGGACATGCTCTGCTCTCAGCAGTACTTTCTTGGTGGTATGAGGTCCCCATCTCTCTGCTAGCTTCCCTTTCCTTTTATCTCTTGAGAGATAAAAGGTGGTGCAAGCCACACCCCAGGGAAACTCCCTTTACATTGGATCAGGGATGTGACCTAGTAAGGGTGTTATAATCCCACCCTAATCCTCTTTAACACAAAATTACAATCACAAAATGGAGGACAACCACACAATACTGATAATCATGGCTAAACCAAGCTAATATACACATTTCTGGGGGTACATAATTCAATCTATGACACATGTATAAATCAGCACTGTCTTGGGCATACTGGGATGTATGGTCACCTTCTTTATATGAATATAAGTAAGGGGCTGGGCTACTAAAAATAAAGTTTGAGAAAGATTATTTAATTTTTACAATAGGTATAAACTTTAATTCTGAGAAAGTGAGAGATTAGAAGCCAGAAGACAGGCTAGAATTTCAATTGCTGTAGTGTAGGGAGGAGGCAATATATGATAGCTTTGATAGTGGAGAAGGAATTTGTGAAGAGTCAAGCAGAATCAATTAACCAAGGAATATAAATGTTCAGTCATAATATTGCCTGCAGTGTTATTTTGAAAATATATAAAATGCAAGCTCTGATAAATTCTGCACTCCACTGCAGCTGTCTCCACACTTTCTAGCTTTGTAACATTGGGACACTTAACTTCTCTGACCCCCAGTTACCTAATGTAACTGAAGGTAAGTCATTCAAATAAGCCTTCTCATATATTAGAAATTTCAATTTGGTCCCTTAGAATCAGCGGGTGTTGTGTTTTTATTTTTATTTTGCTTTTTGGTTTATTAAGTTATTCTTAGCCTGAAAAGTTCTTAATTAAGATAATATTACTCAGACTCATTGAAAGTACCTTAAAAAAAAAAGTTAAGCTGCAGCTATAAAATCAGGGTTTTCAAAAATACTTCATGAATCAACAAGAAGATGACTTGATTTATGCCTAGAGATTTTTTTCAAAGGATATTCTTGACATCTGTGTCTTGCATCTTTCCTACATCAGAAAGCGTTCCTGTTGGAAAAAAAAAAAGTGATTAGATTTGGATGGTTTTGATTTCCTCCCGGTAACTTTTGAATTTCAGAAAGACAGGAAAGTGTAAAAAGTCTTTGAGCTGGAGAAATCCCAGTTCTAACATATGTTGTTGTTGTTAGGTTGTTTTCAAGTCACTTCTGACTCATAGCGAACCCTACGTCAACAGAATGAAACACTGCCCAGTCCTGTGCCATCCTCACAACCGTTGCTATATTTCAGCCCATTGTTGCAGCCACTGTGTCAATCCATCTCATTGAGGGTCTTCCTCTTTTTCACTGACCCTCTACTTTACCCAGCATGATGTCCTTCTTCAGGGGCTGTTCCCTCCTGATAACATGACCAAAGTACATAAGAAGAAGTTTCACCATCCTCCCTTCTAAGGAGCATTCTGGTTGTTCTCCTTCCAAGACAGATTTGTTCGTTCTTCTGGCAAAACCGTGGTATATTCAAGATTCTTTGCCAATACCATAATTTAAAGGCATCAGTTCTTCTTTAATCTTCCTTATTCATTGTCCAGCTTTTGCATGCATATGAGGCGATTGAAAATACCATGGTTTGGGTCAGGTGCACCTTAGACTTCAAAGTGACATCTTTGCTTTTTAACAATTTAAAGAGGTCTTTTGTGGCAGATTTGCCCAATGGAAATTCTAACAGGTAACTTTCCTTTTTGTCCTTTTCTTCCAAATCTGAGAGCTTCTCCTTCCTTGCTTTATAGAAAACTACTGCAGGCCTTGCAGTCATCAACTACTGCCCATCCATGTGAATATTGCATTGTCCTAAACAGTCTACAAGTTGCCATTGAGTCAATTCTGACTCACGGTGACCCCATGTGTATCTAAGTGGAATTTTCCTCCATCTGGTTTTCAATGGCTGATTTTTCAGATGTAGATCACCAGGCCTTTCTTCTGAGGTGCCTCCGAGTGGACTTGAAACTCCAACCTTTTGGTTAGTAACATTAACCATTTGCATCATCCAGGGACTCCTATAGAATGGTCTGTAACCTCTGATTTTCAACCCTATGTCTCATTCAGAGCCCTGGTTGCAATTGCAATCCAGTTGACAGGTCAAAACTCTGCCTTCTTCCCTCTGTACATAAATACATATTTTGCCAAAAACTTGTAAAAAGGAAAAATTATTTTCCAGTCTCTCCCTCACATGTTTGTGTTTTCACACTTGGCTTAAGGGAGAATTTGTTACATTATTCATTTTAGTGAATCTTTATGGACAATAATTGCAGCTCGACATTATTACTGGTATAGGGATCAGTGAAAAGAATAGTGGAAATTCTTCATAGCACCCAAATATCACAAGCCTCATATTTTCCACTGTAGAAATTGAAGCACTTCTGAGCTGTTGAAATTATTGCTAAATATATTTACAGCCTTTTTTACAATAAAAAGCTTTATTATTCTTATTATGGGCTGAAGAAAATGCTTTAAATCTTGAGTTCTGAAGTAATATCTCCTGTCCTAAAAGCAGCGAAGCTTTTCAAGAGAGAGGAGGGAAAGGAAGTGTATTGTGAAAAGGTAGTTTACGGTTTTGGGATTTTGTTGCAATTTTGGTTCATACATTTTTACTAAGTGTAACCTTTATATGTAAATTAAATGATTATATAAGAGAGAGCACTGTTTTCATAAAGTAAGAAATGATTTTATATCCTCAAAGACAGAGGCGTATAAACCACTAAGGCAGCTCTGCATGTGTTTGATGGCTGTGAAATGACCTGTTTGATTTTCTATTACAGACCAGCAGACTGCACTGCCCTGGCCCACCAGACTTAGACTGTGGGGTAGCTGACTTCTCATTAGGGAGTCTTGCGGTACAGTGTGCATTCAGAGCCTGTAATAAATAAAGTACATTTAAAACCTCATGTATAGTAACAGTCCTATATTGTGAAAGCAGTACCATAAAAAGGTTTTCATCCTTTGAAACACTATTGGAGAGAGGAAAAAAATTTTTTTTTTTCTGGCTAAACCCTGACAAATGAGTTTATCATTTGGCCATATGGGAGTGTGTATGCACACATGTCCGGATAGTCAAATTCATTCAAATTGGTCCAGACAGACTAATTCATCAGTTCTTTGGAGGGAAAGCCCAAGCTGAGTTAAATAAAATGTTAAAATAAAAGCCGCTTAATTACCTCAGGGGAGAAGTAGAAAGAACTTGGCCTCAAGTCTTAACAGAATTCCTTAATGGCTTTAGTGAGTAGATAATCCTTTGTGATTAGCATGGTCATTGTATACAAAGACTTCAGTAAAAGTGAGGATCCTTTTAATCTCCCTACTTAGTCTTATTTGCTGAGCTGTGTGTGTGTATAAGTGTGTGTCCACAGTACAGCTTTACATTTAGGTCCATCAGGTTGAGATTATTGCAGATTCCAAATTAATGGAGTTTAGGTTAATGAGGTTTTACCATCTGTATGTACATGACAGACACAGGCAGTAAAGAACAAAGTGTGTCACCTGTACCTCAAGTTTTAAGTCATTCTGTTTGTTTTCCTCACTCTCAGTGCCACAAATTCTACCTGTGATATCAGAGTCAACCTAATTCACTGTTTCTGGCGTTGTCATTTGTGATAACAATATTTGTGATGAGAATTTACCTGAGAATTTGTACACATGTGAAGCAGGGGATGCCTGGTTATAATTTTCTCTCTTGGGATGGTCATCTACTGTAATTATTTCTTTATTGAACACCAGTAAATCAGAAGTGATGGTAAAAATTATACTTATGATATTTTCCTAGTTGAGTTAATGATGCACAAAAGGCCAAAGCCTAGGAAAGTACTCAGAGGTGGGACCTGTTTGAAAGACAAATAAGGAATCAGAGAAACTCGTATGAGACAAAAATGAAACTGAATGAATTGTTCCGCCATTATCACAGACTTGTAGAACTCGAAAAGCATCGTGTAGAATGTTAGAGTTTTAAATGAAGACCCAGAGATCATCTAGTGAAATCCAGCTGCCTCATTTTACAGGAAACCTAAAGATGGGAGAAGTTAAGTACATATCTCTTATTACTTTACACAGCTTGTTAGTGCTTCTTTCTAGCATGTTCATCTTGTTTTAACCTCAGTTACGGACAGTTGAATTAATCTTACCCTTCAGTTCATAGCACATTATCATATTGGCCCTCTCAAGGTCCCACTTGCTTTATTTATCCTTCTCTCTTACCCCATTCCAGGAGCCCTGGTGGTACAGTGGTTAAAGCGTTTGGCTACAAGCCGAAAGGTCAATGGTTTGAACCCGCCAGTTGTGCGGGAGAAAGATGTGGGAGCCAGCTTCCATAAAGATTATAGATTACAGCCTTGGAAATCCTATGGGACAGTTCTACCCTGTCCTGCAGAGTCACTATAAGTTGAAATCCACTCAATGGCAATGGGTTTTTTTTTTTGTTTGTTTTATCCCGATTTCTCCCCTTCCATCGACTACCAGTCTGTCGCATTTACTATGTATGTGTTCTTACAAAAGGTGCATTTTTGTTCATTCATTTTAACTTATTTAATAATATTGTCTTTTATGTCACTCTGTTTCTTACTGTTTTCACTCAGCCCTGATTTCAGATCCATCCATGCTGCTATGTGTATATTTTATTCACTGCTTCTGACTGCTACATGGTCGTCCCTGTTCCTTATCTACCACATTTTACCACTTCACTTTCCCAAAAGGTGATGCACAGAATGTCCTCATCTCTTTTGCATCATGAATACTGCTGCAATGAATGTTATCATGAACGATTGTTATGGACCTGTGTGAGAATTTATTTCGGATCAAAATTGCATGTATTTCTGTTTAATCGAATATATATCATTTGAATAAGTATTGTCAGATTGGCTGGATCAGTGTATAGTTCCACGACCAGAGTATCAGTATACCTTTGTCCCCAGAACCACAGCAACATTTCACAGGATCCAACTTTTAATTTTTCCCACTCGTTATAATAATGTGACTTCGTTTACATTTCTCAGATTATTAATGATTTTGACATATTTTTGTATGTTTATTAGAATTTTGGCATTTATCCTCCATAAATTTCATGTTCTCAACCTTTGTCCACTTTTCTATTAAAGTGGCTAGTTTTTTCTTGTTGGTTTGTAAGAGTTCCCTGCCTATTTTAGATATTAATTCCTTATTGATTTTAGACACTGCTAATATCTTCTGTTATTCTCTCACCTGCCTATGAACTTTTAAATTGTGCCTTCTTTGAAACAGTACCCTTAATTTTAATGTAATTAAGTTAATCTATTATTTTAATTATGATCTGTGCTTTTAAAGTTTTTAGATGTCCTTACCCACTCCTAATTTTTTTTATACCCACTCCTAGATCACAAAGACATCCTCTTATATTTTCTTCTAATAATTTTATAGTTCAACTTTTAACATTTGGGTTTTAATATACCTGGTGTCCACCTCTGCATATAATGTTAAAGTAAGCGTCCAGTTTTTTTGTTCATTTGTTTTTAATTTGTTTAACTCTTAACTTTGAAATAATGATAGATTCATAAGTAGTTACAAAAATAGTACAGAGAGATCCCATGCACTCTTCCCCAGTTTTCCCCAATGGTAGCATCTTGTATAACCATAGTTAACATTAAAATCAGGAAATCAACATTAGTTCAATCCACAGATTTTATTCAGACCAGTTTTGCATGCACTCATCTGTGTATTTGTGTATGTGTAGTTCTGTGCAAATTTTATCACACGTGTAAATTTGTATAACCACCAGCACAATCAAGGTATAGTACTGTTCCATCACTGCAAAAATTCCTTGTCCTACCCTTTATAGTCACATCTTCTCTTCTATCCTTAACCCTTGCAACAATTAATTTTTTCTTCCATCTCTATAATTTTGTCATGTCAAACGTCATCACATTATATAAATGGAATCACAAGGTATGTACCCTTTTGAGATTGGCTTTTTTCACATTTGAGATCCATCCAAGTTTTTCCATAAATCAAGAATTTGTTCTTTTTTACTGCTATGTAATATTCCATGGTATAAATATTACCAGTTTGTTATTTACCTGTTGAAAGACATTTGGGTTGTTTCCAGTTTTTTGCTGTTGTGAAATAAGCTTCTATGAACACTTGTGTACACATTTTTTGGTGGACATATGTTTTCAGCTTCCTTTGGTATATTATCTAGGAGTGGAATTGCTAGTCATATGGTAACTCTATGTTTAACTTTTTGAGAAATGCCAAACTGTTTTCCAAAGTAACCGTATCATTTTTCTGTTCCACAAGCAGTGTATAAGATATCCAGTTGTCTACATCCTTGTCAGCATTTGGTATTATCAAAAACCTTCAGCAGCTCCATACTGTTCATGGAATGCAAACAAATATTATTTGGAATAAAAAAACAAACCCGTTGCTGTTGAGTCGATTCCAACTCATAGTGACTCTAGACAGAGTGGAACTGCCCTATAGGGTTTCCAAGCCTATAATCTTTACTGGAGAAGGCTGCCACATCTTTGCCCTGTAGAACCGCTGGTGGGTTTGAACTGCCAATCTTTCGGTTAGCAGCCAAGTGCATTATTTAGCCTTCAATACACTAATTCTAAGGAGCCCTGGTGGTGCAAAGACTAAGCACTTAGCCTGACGATCTGCTAAGTAAAGATTATAGCCTAAGATTATAGCCTAAGAGCTCAATGGGGGCAGTTCTACTTTGCCACACGGAGTCGCTGTGAGGTGAAAATCAACTTGAACGCACACAACAACACAGAATTCTCACTAGAGACCTTACACATTTGCTGTTCTACATAGTTGATTATCTTTTGTTAGTAAGAATTGTACATATTTACCTAGCCTATGAATTCCTTAAAAAAATAAACATGTCTTTTCCTCTCAAGTATATTTCCTAGAGCATCTTGAGTCATGGCTGTGACTTAGGAGACCCTTGACAAATGTTTACTAAATGATTGATCAAGCCAATTTGAACCTTATCTATGTTTTTAGTCTCTGACTCCAGATTCTTTCACCATTTACTTGTACCTAACGGAGGAAAAGTAACAGAGGGAAGAGGAGCAAGGTTCAGACTTATTGTTCTCTAAAGGCCAGGAATTTCTATATAACCTGATTTGTCCACACTCTAAATCCCCAAATTGTTCAGCCTTTCTAAGACCAAACCCTCCTTTCAATTTTCTCCAAATGTCCATTTTCTCCATTCTTTCAAGGGAATCTTATAGCTGCTTCCACCTTGTGCTTTTTTTCAGATTTACCCTCAAATCACTTAAATAAAATTTCAAGACATTAGTCATAGTTCTCACATTCTATACATTACTATCAAGTCCTTGTTCAATCCTTAATATACACTGATGATTTTGTAGACATGTAGCATATTCTTCATCCCTCAGCCTTTATCTCTTCTAAACTGAAATAAAAATAATGTATGTATTTAATTTTGTCTTCTTATGGATAACACACAGTCTCACAGGGTTTGGGAGTGTTATGGATTGAATTGTGTCCCCCCACCAAAAAAAAAATCCTAACCCCTATACCTGTGATTGTAATCCTGTTTAGAAATAGGGTTTTCTTTCTTATGTTAATGAGGCTATACAAGTGTAGGGTGTGTCCTAAACCTCATCATTTCCAAGTTAAAAAAGCAGATCAGACACAGAAGTGAGCACATACTGGGGAAGACAGCTGCAACCAAGGAACCCGTGGCTACCTACAATGAAGCACAAATGGGAGGAGGAGAGGAAGATAGATGCCATGTGAAGATCACCAACAAACTGAGGAACACCGAGGCTACAAAATTTGACAGAGATAAGGATCTTCCCCCAGAGCCAACAGGGAGCTTTCCCTTATAGCTGGTACCCTGAATTTAGTCTTCTAGCCTCCTTAACTGTAAAAAAATGCATTTCTGTTCTTTTAAAGTCATCCACTTGTAACATTTGTGTTACAGCAGCACTAGGAATCTAAGACAGGGAGGAGACTTGAAGGTCAGTCATTCCGAACCAGTCACCCAATATTTGAATTGCCTTTCTAAATATCTTCCTCCAGAATATTTATGTCTTTGATTTGGAATGGTCAGAGCTACATACAATAATTGAGGTACGATCATGCCATCATTTTCATTCAACACATTCTGCAGCACCTTTGGTCAGTGCTTTCAGGGAAGGGTTTATGATGATTCCCAGTTCTCTTTCCTAGAACATGACCAATTAGAGATAATAGCTCAGCTTATGAAACACTAATGAAGATAATTCATTTGGTTTAGCCTTGTATAGTATCATGTACAAGAAACACCATTCAAGAGCAAAACATTAACTCATAAACCCAAACAATGCTTCACATATTCCCTTTTCTTTCCTCCCCAATTTCTAATATCCCACACTCTTTAGAGACTCTCATTGGCCAAGTACTACTCTCTCCCCCTCCAGCTTGCAGATCCTCTACTCTTTCTATCTTCTCTTTCATCTTTTTATAAAACTCAGTTAACCTCTCTCACTAAATCTTTTCCTTCTTCCATAGCCTCTCTTATCCTGTTACCCTGTCCTTCTCTGCCTATTCTTTGATTCTCTGCCTATTCTTTGATTCTATATCATGAAAATCTAACATCTAGTCTGGCTTCAACAAACTTTTTCACAGATAGGTGAAGGAGTAGGAGCGGTGGATAACAGAAACTGGTTATGCAAGATATGATTCTCTTTTGTGACAAAAGTCTATAAAACATTCCTACTGATGATTGCACACCATTATGTAGAGTGAGGATTATGTTTTCATAAGTATATTATCTCATAGTCATTTACTTTGTAGTTTATCTGTCACTTTCTACCCTTTCTCAGTCTCACAAGTTCTCCTTAGTTGCTTTTTGTTGTTATTTTTTGTTGGTTTGTTTGTTTGTTTAGCTTTGCTTTTGTAACTCGGTAAAGTTTTAGTGTTAGCTGCAAATATTAGCCTCTACCTTATTCACATCTCTAACTTGTATTTCATTTGTCATTTCAATGTCTTTTCTACAATTTTTTCTTTCTGTGATTGTAAAGTCCTAGAAGCGAAGGAACATGTTTCTAACAGAGCAACTGATATCAAAGTACAGCCACTTTCTAATGGTGATCGGTGACAATATTTATGAAATGTAGGTGTTTCAAATGTATCAATTGTCTAAAGCTAAACAGCAGGAATAGTGCTCATCCAAGGCTATCAGGAATGTTTTTCCTGAGTCAATTTCATCTCTTCTTCCCTATTTCCTCCCCATTCCATCAACTTTTCCCATTCATTCATTCTCTTCTTCAATCTCTGAACTCTGGATACTTACTCTCATCTCTTAAATGGAAAGTATTTCCCCAAAGGTCACCAAGCTCCTCAAATATTTGCTGAATGCATACTACATATTCTGCTCCAGATTAGGAGGTGTAGACAAAACAAATGTAATTTCTGTCCTCATGGATATAGGAACTAGACAGGAATATAAGAAATAACCGAAGAATCACACAAATGAAAATTAAATTTTTGACAAGTGCTATGAAGGAAACCAATGTAGTCCTATCAAGAGAGTAACAGTGGTTACC
Organism: Loxodonta africana; assembly: GCF_030014295.1. Taxonomy (NCBI): domain Eukaryota; kingdom Metazoa; phylum Chordata; class Mammalia; order Proboscidea; family Elephantidae; genus Loxodonta; species Loxodonta africana. The sequence goes on along the minus strand of NC_087369.1, from coordinate 117,769,687 downwards.
TCATTTTGATTGGAGAATAAGGAATGTCTATCTGAAAAACTCATGTTTAAAGTGAGGCCTGAAGGATTAGTAGAAGTTAGCTAGATGAACAGAGCATAAGAGGAGGTGCCAGACAAAGGGAACAGTGTGGGAAAGACAGAAAATAATTGGTGCATTAGAAAAATTGAAAGATGTTCTGTGTGGCTACAGCTTAAAGAACAAGGAGGGAAAGTGGTAAGAAAGTTGGAAGAGAAATCCTGGGACATATCATGCAGGAGTTTTTTAGGCCATGGTAAGGATTTTTATATTTTAAAACTAAGTTCAATTGGGAAACTATTGCAGGTTAAAGATGAGTGATGAAATAACATTTGTAGTTTTATAATATGGAGGGCGATAGGTTGGAAGAGAACAATTGGTAAGATATTACATGATTTCAGGCAAAAATTGATGGTGGATTTGACCACAGTAAAACTTAAGGCACTTTTTGATGTAGAAATGACAGGATTTGGTGAAGGATTTATGGATTGGATGTGGAAGATAAAGGAGAAACAGGAATTTTCAAGCTTCATACACGGTACTTTTACTGACATGGGGCAATTAGAAGGAGGGGTGACTTTTTCTGGAGAGTGCAGGGTTACTCAAGTGTTTATTTGCTATTTCAACCATTTTTTTTGCATAAGATATGTTTATTGAAGAAAAATTACAAAATAATCAAGTACAGATAAGAAAAAGATAAATAAAAATCATCTGAAATCCCACCATCCAATGTCAATATTTTGATGTATAAACTTTCAAACATTCTCCAACACGACACACACAGTCTCCCCCATACTCATGTTCTAAAAAAATAGAATACATTACACAGTGACAGGACCTATTTTACACGTGTAGAAAAGCTTAACGCAGTGTTTAAAAAGTAAAGTTAATTAAAAATCATAAAACACGTATTGACTTAATAATTTAAAAACTCATCGAGGTAACGGACACTGAGTTTGAAAAAAATGAAACTCACTTCTAAATCACTTTCATCAAGTCAAAAATAGGCTCTCTTTTCTTCATTTTTAATGAACTCTAACTTCCACTTAACTGTTTTTAACTTTCTTTTTTCTTTTTCTAAATCTCAATCTGTATTTATTTATACCATTAAATTTAAATATACATGTAACTCAAATTATATATATAATAAATAATCTGAAAAATTACAACCTATTTTGGCAAAAGCGGTCATCCAATTCTTTTCATATCCACCAATACATATAATGCGAAACAATATGTACAGATGGATTTCATTCTTTTCCTGGTTCCTCTGGAAAATATTTTCATGAAAGATCTTGACTTAGGTTTTTGTTTTGTTTTGTTTTTCCTTTGCCAAAAAATTAATTTTGTTGTTGTTGTTGTTGTTGAGAATATACACAGCAAAACATACACCAATTCAAGCTTCTACATGTACAATTTAGTGACATTGATTACATTCTTTGAGTTGTTCAACCATTCTCACCCTCCTTTTCTGAGTTGTTCCTCCCCCATTAACATAAACTCACTGCCCCTAAGGTTCCTAGCTGATCTTTTTTTTTTAAATAATTTTTATTGTGCTTTAAATGAAAGTTTACAAATCAAGTCAGCCTCTCACATATAAACTTATATACACCTTACTCCATACTCCCATTTACTCTCCCCCTAATGAGTCAGCCCGCTCCCTCCTTCCAGTCTCTTCTTTCATGACCGTTTTGCCAGTTTCTAACCCTCTCTACCCTCCCATTTCCCCTCCATACAGGAGATGCCAACACAGTCTCAAGTGTCCACCTGATACAAGTAGCTCACTCTTCATCAGCATCTCTCTCCAAACCATTGTCCAGTCCCTTCCATGTCTGATGAGTTGTCTTCAGGAATGGTTCCTGTCCTGGGCCAACAGAAGATTTGGGGACCATGACCACCGGGATTCCTCTAGTCTCAGTCAGACCGACCATTAAGTCTGGTCTTTTTATGAGAATTTGGGGTCTGCATCCCACAGTTCTCCTGCTCCCTCAGGGGTTCTCTGTTGTGCTCCCTGTCAGGGCAGTCATTGGTTGTGGCCGGGCACCATCTGGTTCTTCTGGTCTCAGGATGATGTAAGTCTCTAGTTCCTGTGGCCCTTTCTGTCTCTTGGGCTCATAATTATCTTGTGACCTTGGTGTTCTTCATTCTCCTTTGATCCAGGTGGGTTGAGAACAATTGATGGATCTTAGATGGCCGCTTGTTAGCATTTAAGACCCCAGACGCCACACTTCAAAGTGGGATGCAGAATGTTTTCTTAATAGAATTTATTTTGCCAATTAACTTATATGTCCCCTGAAGCCATAGTCCCCAAACCCCCGCCCTTGCTCCGCTGACTTTCGAAGCATTCAGTTTATCCAGAAAACTTCTTTGCTTTTAGTCCAGTCCAGTTGAGCTGACCTCCCCTGTATTGAACATTGTCCTTCCCTTCACCTAAAGTAGTTCTTATCTACTATCTAATCAGCAAATAATCCTCTCCCACCCTCCCTCCCTCCCCTCTCTCGTAACCACAAAATAATGTGTTCTTCTCAATTTAAACCATTTCTCAAGTTCTTATAATAGTGGTCTTATACAATATTTGTCCTTTTGCATCTGACTAATTGCACTCAGCATAATACCTTCCAGATTCCTCCATGTTATGAAATGTTTCACAGATTCATCATTGTTCTTTATCGATGCGTAGTATTCCATTGTGTGAATATACCATAATTTATTTACCCATTCATCCATTGATGGACACCTTGGTTGCTTCCAGCTTTTTGCTATTGTAAACAGAGCTGCAATAAACACGGGTGTGCATATATCTGTTCATGTAAAGGCTCTTATTTCTCTAGGGTATATTCTGAGGAGTGGGATTTCTGGGTTCTATGGTAGTTCTATTTCTAACTTTTTAAGGAAATGCCAGATACGTTTCCAAAGTGGTTGTACCATTTTACATTCCCACCAGCAGTGTATAGAGTTCCAATCTCTCCGCAGCCTCTCCAACATTTATTATTTTGTGTTTTTTGGATTAATGCCAGCCTTGTTGGAGTGAGATGGAATCTCATCGTAGTTTTCATTTGCATTTCTCTAATGGCTAATGATGGAGAGCATTTTCTCATGTATCTGTTAGCTGCCTGAATATCTTCTTTAGTGAAGTGCGTGTTCATATACTTTGCCCAATTTTTAATTGGGTTGTTTGTATTTTTGTGATTGAGTTTTAACAGAATCATATAGATTTTAAAGATCAGGCGCTGATCGGAGATGTCATAGCTGAAAATTTTTTCCCAATCTGTAGTTGGTCTTTTTACTCTTTTGGTGAAGTCTTTAGATGAGCATAGGTGTTTGATTTTTAGGAGCTCCCAGTTATCTGATTTCTCTTCGTCATTTTTAGTAATGTTTTGTATTCTGTTTATGGCTTGTATTAGGCCTCCTAAGGTTGTCCCTATTTTTCCTTCCATGATCTTTATCGTTTTAGTCTTTATGTTTAGGTCTTTGATCCACTTGGAGTTAGTTTTTGTGCATGGTGTGAGGTATGGGTCCTGTTTCATTTTTTTGCAAATGGATATCCAGTTATGCCAGCACCATTTGTTAAAAAGACTATCTTTTCCCCAATTAACTGACACTGGGCCTTTGTCAAATATCAGCTGCTCATATGCGGATGGATTTATATCTGGGTTCTCAATTCTGTTCCATTGGTCTATGTGCCTGTTGTTGTACCAGTACCAGGCTGTTTTGACTACTGTGGCTGTATAATATGTTCTAAAATCAGGTAGAGTGAGGCCTCCCACTTTCTTCTTCTTTTTCAGTAATGCTTTACTTCTCCGAGGCTTCTTTCCCTTCCATATAAAGTTCGTGATTTGTTTCTCCATCACATTAAAAAATGTCGTTGTTGCAATTTGGATCGGAAGTACATCGTATATATAGATGGCTTTTGGTAGAATAGACATTTTTACTATGTTAAGTCTTCCTATCCACGAGCAAGGTATGTTTTTCCACTTATGCAGGTCCCTTTTAGTTTCTTGCACTAGTACTTTGTAGTTTTCTTTGTATAGGTCTTTTACACCTTTGGTAAGATTTATTCCTAAGTATTTTATCTTCTTGGGGGCTACTGTGAATGGTATGGATTTGGTATAAATCCCACTTGGTCATGGTGGATTATTTTTTTGATATGTTGTTGAATTCTATTGGCTAGAATTTTGTTGAGGATTTTTGCATCTATGTTCATGAGGGATATAGGTCTGTAATTTTCTTTTTTTTGTGGTGTCTTTACCTGGTTTTGGTATCAGGGATATGCTGGCTTCATAGAATGAGTTAGGTAGTATTCCATCATTTTCTATGCTTTGAAATACCTTTAGTAGTACTGGTGTTAACTCTTCTCTGAAAGTTTGGTAGAACTCTACAGTGAAGCCATCTGGGCCAGGGCATTTTTTTTGTTGGGAGTTTTTTGGTTACCGTTTCAATCTCTTTTTTTGTTATGGGTCTATTTAGTTGTTCTGCTTCTGATTGTGTTAGTTTAGGTAGGTGGCGTTTTTCTAGGAATTCATCCATTTCTTCTAGGTTTGCAAATTTGTTAGAGTACAATTTTTTTCTTATTAATGTTATATGATTCTTTTAATTTCAGTTGGGTCTGTTGTGATATGGCCCATCTCATTTCTTATTCAGGTTATTTGTTTCCTTTCCTGTATTTCTTTAGTCAGTCTGGCCAATGGTTTATCAATTTTGTTAATTTTTTCCAAGAACCAGCTTTTGGCTTTGTTAATTCTTTCAATTGTTTTTCTGTTCTCTAATTCATTTAGTTCAGCTCTAATTTTTATTATTTGTTTTCTTCTGGTGCCTGATGGATTCTTTTGTTGCTCACTTTCTATTTGTTCAAGTTGTAGGGACAGTTCTCTGATTTTGGCTCTTTCTTCCTTATATATGTGTGCGTTTATGAATATAAGTTGACCTCTGAGCACTGCTTTTGCTGTGTCCCAGAGGTTTTGATAGGAAGTGTTTTCATTCTCGTTGCATTCTATGAATTTCTTTATTCCCTCCTTAATGTCTTCTATAACCCAGTCTTTTTTGAGCAGGGTATTGTTCAGTTTCCAAGTATTTGATTTCTTTTCCCTGATTTTTCTGTTATTGATTTCTACTTTTATGGCCTTGTGGTCTGAGAAGATGCTTTGTAATATTTCAATGTTTTGGATTCTGCAAAGGTTTGCTTTATGATCTAATACGTGATCTATTCTAGAGAATGTTCCATGTGCACTAGAAAAAAAAGTATACTTTGCAGCTGTTGGGTGGAGTGTTCTGTATAAGTCTATGAGGTCAAGTTGGTTGAATGTAGCAATTAGGTCCTCCGTGTCTCTATTGAGCTTCTTACTGGAAGTCCTATCTTTCTCTGAAAGTGGTGTGTTGAAGTCTCCTACTATAATTGTGGAGGTGTCTATCTCACTTTTCAGTTCTGTTAAAGTTTGTTTTATGTGTCTTGTAGCCCTGTCATTGGGTGCATAAATATTCAATATGGTTATATTTGCCTGGTCAATTTTCCCTTTAATCATTATGTAGTGTCCTTCTTTATCCTTTGTGGTGGATTTAACTTTAAAATCTATTTTGTCAGAAATTAATATTGCCACTCCTGCTCTTTTTTGATTGTTGTTTGCTTGATATATTTTTTCCATCCTTTGAGTCTTAGTTTGTTTCTCTAAGTCTAAGGTGTGTCTCTTGTAGGCAGCATATAGACGGATCGTGTTTCTTTATCCAGTCTGAGACTCTCTGTCTCTTTATTGGTGCATTTAGTCCATTTACATTCAGCGTAATTATAGATAAGTATGAGTTTAGTGCTGTCATTTTGATGCCTTTTTGTGTGTGTTGTTGACAATTTCATTTTTCCACTTACTTTTTTTGTGCTGAGACTTTTTCTTTTAAATTGTGTGTGCCTCATTTTCATAGTAGTTGAATTTATGTTTGCTGAGTCGTTATGTTTTTCTTGGTTTTTATTTTGAATTATGGAATTGTTAGACCTCTTTGTGGTTACCTTAATATTTATCCCTATTTTTCTAAGTAAAAACCTAACTTATATCGTCCTATATCGCCTTGTTTTCCTCTCCATATGGAAGATCTATGCCTCCTGTATTTAGTCCCTCTTTTTGATTATTGTGATCTTTTACATAATGACTTCAATGACTCCCTGTTTTGAGCATTTTTTTCTTTTTAAAATTAATCTTAATTTGTTTTTGTGATTTCCCTATTTGAGTTGATATCAGGATGTTCTGTTCTGTGTCCTTGTGTTGTGTTGGTATCTGATATTTTTGATTTTCTGACCAAAGAAATTCCTTTAGTAATTCTTGTAGCTTTGGTTTGGTTTTTGCAAATTCTGTAAGGTTGTGTTTATCTGTAAATGTTTTAATTTCATCTTCATATTTGAGAGAGAGTTTTGCTGGATATATGTTCCTTGGCTGGCAGCTTTTCTCCTTCAGTGCTTTATATATGTCATCCCATTGCCTTCTTGACTGCATGATTTCTGCTGAGTAGTCTGAGCTTATTCTTATTGATTCTCCTTTGTAGGAGACTTTTCTTCTATCCCTGGCTGCTTTAAAAATTTTCTCTTTATCTTTGGTTTTGGCAAGTTTGATGATAATATGCCTTGGTGATTTTCCTTTTGGATTAATCTTATACAGGGTTCGATGAGCATCTTGGATTGTTATCTTTTCATCTTTCATGATGCCAGGGACTTTTTCTGCCAACAGATCTTCAACTCTTGTCTCTGCATTTTCTGTATCCCTCCCTGTTCTGGAACTCCAATCACATGCAAGTTATTCTTCTTGATAGAGTCCCACATGATTCTTAGGGTTTCTTCATTTTTTTAAATTCTTTTACCTGATTTTTCTTCAACTATATTGGTGTCAATTGCCTTATCCTCTACCTCCCCCACTCTGTGTTCCAATTGCTCGATCCTGCTCCTCTGACTTCCTATTGAGTTGTCTAATTCTGTAATTTTACTGTTAATCGTTTGGATTTCTGAATGCTGTCTCTCTATGGATTCTTCCTGCTTATTAATTTTTCCACCATTTTCTTGAATAATCTTTTTTATTTCTTCAACTGCTTTATCAGTGTGTTCCTTGGCTTTTTGTGTAGATTGCCTTATTTCATTTTTGAGGTCATCCCTGATGTCTTGAAGCATTCTGTAAATTAGTTTTTTATATTCTGCAGCTGGCAATTCCAGGATTGTGTCTTCATTTGGGAAAGATTTTGATTCTTTAGTTTGGGGAGTTGTAGAAGCAATCATGGTCTGCTTCTTTATGTGGTTTGATATGGACTGCCATCTCCAAGCCATCTATAAGATACTGTAATGATGTATTTTATATTTGCTCACTGAGTCTTATCTTGTTTTGTTTTCTTTCAATATATGCAGATGGGCTACTAGATTGTGCTGTCTTGATTGTTGTAGACTTTGAATCACTTATGTCCTATTACCAGCTGGTTTGGGCCATTACCAGATATATAAGCCTAAGAGTCCATTCACTATTTTTGAATAGAATCCGCTTAAGTGTTCTGATTTTGGGTCACCAAGTGTGTGGTGTGGACTCTCACCTATTAAGTTAGAGGAGTAGTGGTGATAGTTGTGTGCACCAGATTCTAGTAGCAGCAGGGGGTCACACTCCAGGGGGGGCAGGATGCTGACAGCCTTCCCCCCACGTGCCAGTGAGGTAGGTGTGCCTCTATTCCTAAAGCACTTTGGTGGGTGGGCTGTGCAGCTGTACCTTAGGCACCCAATGCATGTACCTCTAAAGACTGGTAAGTGTCAGTATCCTCAGACACCTTTGGCAGGTGGCTGGGTGGTTTGGGTGGAGCTTCAGCCCTCAGTTCCCCGTTATGGATCAGTGAGGGCTTTGTTTAATAGGTAGAGATATCAGACCTGGAAAACTTGTCTTTCCAGTGATCCACTAAAACAATTACAGTCAGATCTCTATCAGAATTGCCTTTGCATTATAATAGCCACCTTGTTCCCTATAGGGATGAAAGCCAAAGACTGTGGATCTCATATGCTTGGCTGGAGCTGGTTCTGTATTTTTATTCCAATTTAGGGAAGTCAGGGAAGGATTTTCGGTCCCTGGGTTTTTAGTAACTGCTTCTCTCAGGCCAGGATAATGGGTTAGGAAAAGAAAAAAAGAAAAACTGCAGAGCACTTCACTCCCCGGCCCAGGAAATTCCAATGTTAAGGAAGCCACCTGGGGCAGGGAAGGGAGGGATCAGATAGATAAGAGAGAGAGAGTAGCACCCCACAATATAGACAAAGTTACTTATCTTTCTCGGTGATGACTGTTTTATCGGAGATTCCCGAGGGGCGGGCATGTAGCATGTGTGCCCTGGCTGGGTCGATATTGCCCCCAAGGGTCAGGCCGAGTCCCGTGATTGTGCTGTCTCAGAAGCTGTGGTCAGCTCCTCTACTCCCAGTCCAAAGCCCAGCACCAAGTTTCCCCGGCTGGGACGCCGCATTCCAGGCTCCAAAACCAGTCGCTGCCTCCTGGTGACTTCTCCTTCTGTCAGCCTCGTTGCGCTGCCTGTATGCATTGGCTGGGCTTCCCCCGAGGTCACTTCAGGGGGCTAGGGCTGTGTCCTGTGTTTGTGCTGTCTCAGGAAGCCGTGCTCAGCTCCCCTGTGCCCGATCCAAAGCCCGGCGCCAAGGTTTTCTGACTGGGGCGCTGGCTCCAGGCTCCAAAAACTTCCCCATGTTTGCTCGTTCTCTCATTAGCTGTGTCAGTGTGCAGCCTGCTTGTGCTCGCTGAGTCTCCACTGAGGTTTCCCCAGGGGGATAGGAGTTAGGGCTGTGTCCCGTGCCTGCCCCGCCTCAGCAAGCCGCAATCAGCCCCACCACTCGGCACCGGGGAACCACGAGGGCTCAAGCCTGTGGAGTGGGATGCCGGTTCCAGAGGCGGTCACTGCTTCAGGCTGCAGCTTTTCACTCCCCTGTCACTTAGGTCAACTCTTTAGATCTGTGTTTGATGGTCAGGGTTCGTACATGGTCATGTATGTGATCGATTCACTTGTTTTTCCGAGTCTTTGTTGCAAGAGAGATAGGAGGTAGCTTCTACCTAGTCAGCCATCTTGGCCCTGCCTCCCCTGTTTCAACCATTTTTATGTATTTAAACCATAATTCAGTGACATTAATTACATTCACCAGGTTGTACAGCCGTCATCATTATCCACATCCAACTTTTCTTATTACCCTTAACAGAAACTCAGTACCCTTTAACCAATAACTTCCATATCCCCTTCCCATCCACCACTGGTAATTACTAATAAACTTTGGTCACTATACATTTGCTTATTCTAAATATTTCATGTAAGCAGGATCATACAATATTTATCTTTTTGTTACTGACTGATTTCATTCAGCATAATGTTTTTAAGTTTCATCCATGTGGTAGCATGTATTAGAACTTCTTTTCTATTTATGGCTGAACAATAACCTTGTTCTCCTTGATATTTCTGGTGTATTTATGATTACTAATCATGCCCTTCTCCTTGAACTTCTATCTTCCTTTAGATGTCGTAACACTGTACTTTCATTTCCAAACTTTGTTGACTCTTCTTCTTAACCTTTACATAAAGAGGCTGCCAAAGGCTGTCCTTAGCCTTCTCTTCTCTAACCTCCTCCCTCTGCCCTACACGCATTCTTTTTCAATGAAATCATCCTCTATATTATTTAATATCATACTGTACCACAGAGACCACGAAATGCAATGGAGCAAACAAGATGCAAGTTTAGTTCTCTCTCATATAGTCATGAAAGTTCCAGATCAGTAAGTGGTTTGCCTGCACAGCATAATTTAGGAGTCCAGGTAACTCCATTTTGTTTCCCTGCCATCTCCTAGGACGCTGTTTTTACTTGTATGGTCAAAGTGTGATCACAGTCACCACTGTGTTCCATTTAACTGATGGTGAAAGAGATGCGAATTAAGCAAGTCCACTCAAAGGCTGTAGTTCGGATATTACACTTATCACTATCTAACATTCCGTTGGTGAGAACTTAGTCACATGGTCACACTTAACTGCAAGAGAAAAAAAAAAAGGTGGGAAATATTGTATAACCAGCCAACTGTACTAGTTTCCTATTGCTACTGTAAAAAATTACCACAAATTTAGTGGCTTAAAACAATACAAATGTATAATCTTGGAGTTCTGGAGGCCAGAAGTGCCACACAGATCTCACTAGGCTTAAAATCAAGGTGTCAGCAGAGCTATGTCCCTTCCGGAGTATCTACGGAAGAATTCATTTCCTTGTCTTTTCCCAGCTTCTAGAGGCCACCTGCATTCTTTGATTCCTGGCTCCTGCCACCGTCTTCAAAACCAGCAGTGTGATATCTTCAAATCTCTCTGCCTTTCCTCCTCTTCTGCCTCTTCCAATTTAAACCCTAGGAATTGCATGGAAACCCTGGTGGTGTAGTGGTTAAGCGCTACAGCTGCGAACCAAAAGGTTGTCAGTTTGAATCCACCAGGCACTTCTTAGAAACTCTACGAGGCAGTTCTATTCTCTCCTATAGGGTCGCTATGAGTGGGAATCGACTTGACGGCAATGGATTTGGTTAGGGATCACGTTGAACCCACTCACGTAATCCACGATAATTTCCTTATTTTAAGGTCAGTTGATTAGTAACATTAATTAATCCCCATCTGCAACCTAAATTCCCCTTGATATATAATATACTCACAGGTTCCAGGGATTAGGGTATGGACATCTTCTGGGGCCGTTATTCTGCCTACCACACCAACCATGTATATGTCAAGCTACAGCTATATTTCTGTGGAAGAAAGAGTGAATGGAGTCTAGCAGTCTTTGCCACTTTAACTTTTGTGGCTTTTTCTATCAGGTAAAGACTACTTTGATATTTAAATCAAAATTTGGGAGATCAAAATGGTGGTGGCCATACTGTCCTGTTTCAATCAATTCTGTGCTGAAGACTCCCAAAAATGCCTTTCAAATATTGCCCTATCTGTGGCTCAATCCCACGTACAAATTAAAACTCATCACATAATTTTACACCTGTGGTACCATCGCTTCAAGTCATAGCTGAAAATCTTGAAGTCATCTTTAACTCCTCCTTCTCCTTTGTCTCATATATTCAAACTGCCATAAAATCTGTTATTTATTTATGTTGTCTCTTTGATTTGCCCCTCCCTGTTCCTTTTCAATTCCATTTCATTTGTTTAGTTTCTCATCTCTTCATCTGTCACTTACTAAGCTACCATTCTTCACTTTGACTTCACTCTTTTCTCCCCTCTAATCTATCTCAATAAGGAAACTGTTTCTATTGCTTTCTCTATTTTTTATTGATTTAATTCTGTCATCTTCTGACCCAGAAACCTCCTTCTTTTTGGCCTCATTATATCCTAGTACTTTTTATTGGCTTACCAAATGATCAATAATCTTATTCAACTCCACTCCTATACATATGACAGCTCCTGTTGTCAGCTTTATCCTTTCTCTTCCACACGTAGGTATAACTCTGTGCTTGTCCCTATACTGTTCCCTCTCCTGTGGTTTAAATCCCCTTTCTTCTACACCACCCCATATCCTAAACATTCCTCAAGACTCAGATTAACCTGTACATTGTCAATGAAGCATTGAAGTCAAAGAAGTAGCAACTGCTCCAGCTGTCTTAGTTTTGGTTGCCTAGAGGAGCAAAACTAAGGAGATGTATATATTAATATACAGACAGATTTGCTTCAAGGAAATGACTCACACAATTGTGAAGTCTGGCAAGTCCCAAATCGATGGGTCAGGCAGTACTCGGAGGACCACTGCTGGCTCATGAGAATGCAGGGGCTGAAGAATTTAAAATTTGCAGGGCAGGTGGCAGGCTGGAGACCTAGAGGCCTGCATTCCAAGAACCAGAGGTCAGGCAAAGAGAAAAGTGTAGGATTGAGAAAGTGAGTTTTGTCAGAACATCCATTTATATAATAGAGGCAGGTCACATCCCCAAACACACTCCCCTTTCAACTGATTGGCTGATTATATCAGATTACATCATGGAAAGTGTTTACATTATATTACATTATGGAAGAGCACCCAGTTTGGTACCTGCCAAACCACTGAGAATCATAGCCTAGGCAAGTTGGCACATGACATTAACCATCAAGGCAACTTATTGGAGCTTTCACTTCTTGGATGTTTTCCTTCAGGTTAATTTTGTATGTATACCACTTAAGTGATCTGTAATTAATTCATGTATGAGAATTTTGATGCTCTAAATCCATAGTAGAATTCTTCAGGTAAAGGTCCTGTTTGACACTATTATTATTACTTGCTTACTTTACAGTGCCTAATAGAGTGCTGTAAATATCATAGAACCTTAACAAATGCTTGTTTATTAACTCATTCATCATCTTTTATTTTTTCTCCTTTCTATATTATGATTGCCTTAAGTTGTTCTCGAGGGGTAAATATTTTACAGAAGGACAGAGGGCAGGTGACTAAATATAAAGGAATGAGGGAGAGTCCACAGACAAAGAGAAATTTAGGAGAACCATTGTATTACATTTTACATATGGTGATTAAATTCTCACTGACATTAACATATGACAACCTGTTGAAATGATTTGTAAGTCTTTTAGGGTTTTACAAACATCTTTTTCTCTCAATTCTACATGACGAAATGGCAAAGAATTATTTATTATGTCTCTCCACCACTGGCATATGGAATTTTTAGAATATTTATTTTAACTTTGGGGTTCTCTTGAGATTAGAGAACTGGCAAGAAAAAGAATGAAATCATCTTTGTCACCTTAGGCCCACAGCATTATAAGCTCTGCCATGCTATTTCGTCAAGGATCTTCCTCTTATCCATGCAAAGGACGTGCTTTCTTTTTATTGTAATGTTGTTGTAAAACTCAAACAGCCATCGTAATTTCATTAAATCATGCTGAACTTCATAGAATTGCTGAAAAGGATCCATAATATGCAATATTTGTTCTGCAAACTGACTGAATATTTATAATATTTAGTCTATACCATGCTATTTATTCTAAAAAATGACATATTTGTTTTTGTTTTCTTAGTAGAGCATAAGGCAAATTATATTAATTAGGCTATTTACATGATTTCCTAACTTAGAGCAGTGAAACTTGCCTTCAGCTAGCAAATAATGGGAATTACAATTGCTCGAGATAGCACAAGTTTGTTAATTATATCAGGCTTCATCAAACTCTGATAGGTCGCTAAATGGTCTTTTTTCTCTCCTCCCCCCTTCTTCCTTTTTCTCCTCTACCTCAATCCCTGTCCCCTTCATTCCATAAGTAGAATGAAATCAACATGAAGTACATACACAGTACATGATTAGCTCAGCCACAATTTCCACTTTAAATTTGGGAGTCTATAATCTTCTAAAATGGACAGATTATAGTTTGTCAAGGTTTCCTTTTGATGAAAGTTAGGCCACAAGTTGAGAGAAGCCCAGGTCTTACCCTCTTTGCTCTTCAGAAATAATGGGAATTGAAAAAAGAGACATAAAAGATGGGAACCAAGACAATGAATCCAAACAAAATTAGTGCTAGCACAGCATTGCTGCAAACTATGTTAGTTTTTACTGCTAAGCCTTTGTGTTTAATGGTTTTCTATTTCTTTTTAAAATTTCACAGTAGAAGCCAGATGGGGAAGGGTAGTGGGGCAACAGAAAAACATGATTCAAAACGAATCACTAATTAGTGAAAGAAAGCATAAGTACAACACTATCTGGTAATATCACTGTTGCTTAAAAATCCCAATGCCTTCCAATGTTCTTAGAGGAGCATTTCCCAAACTGTGTTTCATGTTCACTAGTTCCGCAGCACTCTCTGCCTGTTATCTAGTCCTAAAAATAAATGGGAGCTGTGCCACAGTCAAATAGTTTTGGGAAATGTTGTATACTATATCCCACTCTCTACCACCAATCTGTTAGTTTGTCATACTGTGGTGGAGTGCATGTTGCTATGATGCTGGGAGCTATGTCAATGGTATAGCTCAAGTACCAGCAGGGTCACCAATGGTGGACAGGTTTCAGTATAGCTTCCAGACAAAGACAGACTAGGAAGAAAGGCCTACAGTCTACTTCTGAAAATTAGCCAAAGGAAACTCTATGGATCACAACTGAATATTGTCTTATATGGTGCTGGAAGATGACCCCCCCTAGGTTGGAAGACACTCAAAATACACAGTGGCCACAACAATAGACTCGATCATATGGATGATCATGATGATGATGAAGGACCAGGCAACATTTCCTTTTGTTGCACAAAAGCTCACCATGAGTCAGTGTTAACCTCACGGTAACTAATAGCAACAACAATACTCCACTCTGGAAGAGTCACGGTGTGTTTTAGTAGATTAAAGGCTATGAGAAATGCTACAGTAAGGACAATGTCATAGATTGAATTGTGTCCCCCAAAAATATGTGTATCACTTCCACAAGGCCATGATTCCCAGTATTGTGTGATTGTCCACCATTTTATCACCTGATGTGATTTTTCTATGTGCTCTAAATCCTACATCTATGATGTTAACGAGGTGGGATAAGCAGCAGTTATGAGACAGGACTCAATCTGCAAGATGGGATCATGTCTAGAGCCAATCTCTTTTGAGATATAAAAGAGAGAATCAAGCAGAGAGAGAGGGGACATCATACCACCAAGAAAGCAGTGCCAGGAACAAACCACATCCTTTGGGCCTGGGGTTCCTGTGCGGAGAAGCTCCTAGTCGAGGGGAAGATTGATGACAAGGACCTTCCTCCAAAGCTGACAGAGAGGGAAAGCCTTTGCTTGGAGCTGATGGCCTAAATTTGGACTTTGAGCCTACTAGACTGTGAGAGAATAAACTTCTGTTTGTTAAAGCCATCCATTTATGGTATTTCTGTTATAGCAGCACTAGATAACTAAGACAGACAACTATTTAACATCAGTTAACCCAGATCCACAATCAGCACCCATGGAGGCAGCAGTCAAGAAATCGAATGATGTACTACATTGGGCAAATCTGCTGAAAAAGTCCTCTTTAAAGGGTTAAAATTGTTAAAGTATTAAAAGTGTTAAAGTGTCATTTTGGCACAATGCAAAATGGGGAGCAACAGCTGCAAACATCCATTAATAATAAGAACATGGAATGTAAAAACTTTGAATCTAGGAAAATTGGAAGTCATTAAAAAATGAGATGGAACACATAAAAATTGCTATCCTAGGCATTAGTGAGTTGACATGGACTGTATTGGCCATTTTGAATCGGACGATCATATGGTTTTTTATGCTGGGAAAGACAAGTTGAAGAGGAATGGTGTCTCATTCATAATAAAAAAGAACATTTCAAGATCTGTCCTGAAGTACAATGCTGTCAGTAATAGGATAATATCCACACACCTACAAGGAAGGCCACTTAATACGACTATCATTCAAATTTACACACCAAACCCTAATGATAAAGATGAGGGAATGGAAGATTTTTATCAACTTCTGCAGTCTGAAATTGATCAAACATGCAATCAAGATTCACTGATAATTACTGGTGTTTGGAATGCAAAAGTTGGAAACAAAGGATCGGTAGCTGGAAAATATGGACTTGGTGATAGAAACAATGCTGGAGATGGTATGACAAAATTTTGTAAGACCAACAAGTTCTTCACAGCAAATGCCTTTTTTCAACAACATAAATTGAGACTATACACGTGGACATCACCAGATGGAAAACACAGGAATCAAATCGACTACATATCATTATCACATGCAAGTACAATTTTGCTGACGATCATTCAAAAGCAGATGAGCAGTACATAGACAAGGAACCGCCAGAAATTCAAGCCAGATTCAGAAGAGGATGTGGAACAAGGGATATCGTTGTTGTCAGATGTCGGATAGATCTTGGCTGAAAGCAGAGAATACCAGAAAGAGGTTTACCTGTGTTTTATTGACTGCGCAAAGGTGTTTGTGGATTATGTGTGGATCATAAAAAATTATGGATAACATTGTGAAGAAGGGGAATTCCAGAACACTTAAATGTGCTCATGTGGAACCTTACAAAGACCAATAGGCAAAGGGATACCACATGAATGCAAATCAAGAAAGGTGTGCATCAGGGTGGTATCCTTTCACCATACTTATTCAGTCTGTATGCTAAACAAATAATCTGAGAAGCTGGACTATATGAACAAGAATGTGGCATCAGGATTGGTGGAAGACTCATTAACAACCTGCATTATGCAGATGACACAACCTTGCTTGCTGAAAGCAAAGGGAACTTGAAGCACTTACTGGTGAAGATCAAAGACTACAGCCTTCAGTATGGATTGCACTTCAACATAAAGAAAACAAAAATCCTCACAAATGGACCAAAAAGCAACATCATGATAAACGGAGAAACTATGGACATTGTCAAGATTTCATTTTTCTTGGATCCACAATCAAAGACCATGGAAGCAGCAGTCAGGAAATCAAAGGACTGACTTCATTGGGAAAGTCTGCTGCAAACGACCTCTTTAAAGTATCAAAAACCAAAGATATCACTTTGAGGACTAAGGTGAGCCTGATCCAAGTCATGATATTTTCAATTGCCTCATATGCATACTAAAGCTGGAGAAACCTTAAGAAGAGCTGATGCCTTTAGATGGTGTGGAGAAGAATATTGAATATACCATGGACTGCCTGAAGAACAAACAAGTCTGTCTTGGCAGAAATACAGCCAGAGTGCTCCTTGTAAGTAAGGATGGGGAGACTTCATCTCCTGTACTTTGGACATGTTATCAGGAGAGGCCGGTCCCTGGAGAAGGACATCATGCTTTGTAGAGGGTCAGTGAAAAAGAGGAAGATACTCAACGATATGGATTAACACAGTGGCTGCAACAATGGGCTCAGACATAGCAATGATTATGAGGATAACACAGGACTGGGCAGTGTTTAGTTCTATGAGTCAGAACTGACTCGATGGCACCTAACAACAACCACCACCGCCCGACATTTCCAAAACATTTTTGAGCACAGATTTTTTTTTTTTAATTTCACCTAACACTTTTTGGGAGCCCTGGCTGTGTAGTGGTTAAGAGCTCAGCTGGTAACCTAAAGGTTGGCAGTTCGAATCCACCAGCTGCTCCTTGGAAACCCTGTGGGGCAATTCTACTCTGTCCTTTAGGGTCGGTATGAGTTAGAATTGACTCTACGGCAACTGGTTTGGTTTGGGTTTTTGAACACCTCTTGATACCTTGTGGACTTACTATGGGAATGGTGTCTTAGTCTAAATTCCAAAATTCTTAATGTGTCCTACCGGGCTGGTCCTATGAGGTCACAATCTCTCCCTCCCTATCGCTCCAGCCTCATTTCCTGATGTTTTTCCTCCTGCTAAAAAAAATTCTGTTTCCTAAAAGAAGCTAATCTCTTTCACCTCCAGGCTATCCTTCACTTGATGAATTTCCTCTCATACTTCTGTTCTCCATTTAAATGTCACTTCTTTTTTGAAAGACTTGAAGGGGCACTGCACCTTTGAGACTGGCTTAGGGTTCCTTTTAGGGGCACTTTTAGCTTTGTATCTGTACTTTCCCAGTCACACTGCATTTCCTTATTTATTTATTTGTTAGAAATCCCTGGAAAGACAGATATCATTTCTTTTTGCCAAAAAAAGGAAAATGTCATTGAGTAGATTCTGATTCATCTCAATCCCATGTGTTTCAGAATAGAACAGCTCCATAGGGTTTTCTTGGCTGTAATCTCTTTATAGATTCAGGTCACCGGGCCTTTCTTCCGAGGTACTACTGGGTGAGTTCGAACCACCAAACTTTAGGTTAGCAGGCAAGTAAATTTGTTGTTAAATCTTTAGGCAGTGCTGTGCTGGAACCAGCTTGTACTGACTCACAAGAGCCAGTTGTCACATATTCAGGGATTTTGTGAGCTAATTGATATTATGTCAGTACCTTAAAATTTTCCATGGTGGAAACATTTCCACCACAGAAACTGGCAAACACAACAAAGCAGGCTTTGTTTTGAGCTGGTAAACATTTACCAGCACACCACTGACTCAGTGCCCAGCACAGCACCTGGCACCTGGTGTAAAGTAGGCATTTTATTAGTAATTTTTTTATAAATTAGTTCTATTTTAAAAAATGTTTTATGTTGCCTCAATTTTTCCACTTCTTAATGTTCTGGGAAGAACCCTCTTCACATTGTAAAAGTCTTTCTCCTGCTTTTTCTTGTAATCTATTTTGCCTGAAGGAAGGGACTGTGCCATTTATCTCTACATCTCCTACAGTGCCTTGCAGAGAGTAAGCACATCATAATTTTTAAATGTCAGCTATATCTATGAATTGAGCTTGTGCTGTCTCACCACCTTTAGTCAGTCAATCATGCCTCCTCTAACTCTTACTCAGACAATGGTAGCAGTCATTGAGCCCAGTGCTTTATCTAAAATACACTGAGTAGAGAGTCACCACTGTGAAGAGATGAAAATTGGTTGTTATTACTGAAGGCCCTCTGCTCATCAGATATTCCAGGTAAGAAGAAAAAGGGATATATACAAAGATTGCTTTCTCAAAGCTTAGAGACTTGCCTAATTAGCTTGAATAATTAGATTACCTTCTTGGGTCAGGTTCCCCAGAAGCTGGCTGTAGACAAGGATTTGTGTACAAGTGATTTATTAAGGAAGTGCTCCCAGGAGAAACTGGTAAAGGAGTGAGGGAAACAGATTAGGTAAGGGAAGACCGTTATCATTGTTAGTTGTCATTGAGTCAGTTCCCACTCATGGTGACCCCTTGTACAACAGTAAAAAATGTTGCCGGACCCTGCACTATCTTTACGATCATCGGTACGCTAGAGTCCATTGTTGTGGTCACTGTGTGTTTTTTGAGTGTCTTCTAACCTAGGCGGTTCATCTTCCAGCACTATTATCAGACAATATTCAGTTGTGATCCATAGGGTTTTCACTGGCTAATTTTTGGAAGTCCAGCAAGGGTGAAATCTTGGACAAAAGTCCTGGGGATCATAGGCTTTAGCCTGATTCTACAGAAGAAACCTGGAGTGGTACATCTCAGAATTGTCCCAACCTGAGGCAAGGATGCTGTGTGTTTACACTCCTGGGCCTGATGGCTGTGATGGTTGGAAACAAAAGGTACATGTGAGGAGGCCCTTACATATATTGTAGGAGGGAATCTGAGGGGGATCTGGAAGGAACACTTAAGCCTAAAATGGAATTATCAACAAATACATAGTTAAGCTGCTTGCCTTTTGGAGATGCTTTAATTATCTTTAAAGTCCTTGTTATATTGTTACTCGGCTCTATGACCTTGGATAGGTGAATTAAGTTCTAGGTCTCAGTTTCCTCATTTATAAAATAGAAAGAGTTGGACTACATATCTGTAATGTCCCTTTCAGATCTGACATTCTATTGTTTGATAAGGACTGGGAAGAGTCTAAGATTTTACCCTACTTGCATGCTCAGAAGCTAGCCTGCCATAGTTTCATGGATGCTGACAGAAGATATGAGGCTCCTAGGTCAGAGACAAAGAACACTTTATTATTCACAGTGATAGCATTTGTATCAGTTCCCTCAGTCCCAGTTGCCAAGGGCAATATGAAGAGGGTCAGGTGATATCTGCATAGGCAGTAGGGTGCATTATGGGAGACGAATACCATGCATAAGGAACTTGAATATTTTATAATGAGTAGTAAGCCTGCCTCACTTTTCCCCTGGAGAGACACATTATTATCTTTGTTGTTGTTGTTAGGTGCCATCGAGTTGGTTCCGACTCATAGCAACCCTATGCACCACAGAACGAAACACTGCCCGGTCCTGCACCATCCTTACAATCATTGTTATGCTTGAGGTCATTGTTGCAGCCACTGTGTCAATCCACCTCATTGAGGGTCTTCCTCTTTCCTGCTAACCCTGTACTGTACCAAGCATGATGTCCTTCTCCAGGGACTGATCCCTCCTGACAATATGTCCAAAATATGTAAGACAGTCTCGCCAGAATGCTCCTTAGGAGCAAGGATGGTGAGACTGCATTTTATTATCTTTAGCCCTGTCCTTTGATCCAGTGGGAGACACTGTCCCTATTTTCCAAGGTTGTTCACTATACAAACATCCTTAAAAAGATAGTCTAGGACAAAGGCTCTGCTTACTCAATGTGCAGAAACATGAGAAACTCATGGAGAACAGTCTTCTAACATTGGCCTAGAATTTATTTCACCAATTGTTTCTTTTACATCAATAGCTGAGATATGCATCCTAGATATGGGTAAACATTTTCCCAAAATTTGAGGAAGTGTAATCCTTTCTGATCATATCATCTCTTTGAAAGAAGAGAGACCTGGTGAACTGAATAGGCAGGTTCTTGTACTTAGCATATGTATCCCATAAGTTTGTCTTCCTTTCTTCCCTTTTCTTCCTTCCTTCCTCCCTTCCTTATGTCATCAAACTTCCCTGCTTTTTCTCCTTCTTGATAATACTAGCTGGCCTAGTAGTTACTAGGATTAACCACAATATTTCTAATCTGTTCTGTGACCCCTCTATTTGTTTTAGGAAATATAATAAAATTTGAAGATGAACAGTAGATATTATTCACCAACTTCCTAGCAAATCCATCCAAGTTATATCCTCATCTGTGGAAAGTTTCTCACCTTGGACCACCTTCAGAGAGAATATAATCAAGCCAGGCAGATAAGTATACCCTCACAGGCCCAGGGCAAATCATAATTTTAATAAAAATTGGAAATATGACCCATAGTATTGGGACTGTGCTTCTCTAGGCTGTTCAAATGCATCATTTTCATGGCGTGGGTGTGGAACAGGCTACAGACGTCCTAGAATGCTAGGAACATGCAATAAACTTTCCTTAATCTATTTTTCCTACCTGACAAGGTAAGCACCTTGGATATTTTCTAGAAGTAGAAAATATTTATATTATAAATAAATGAAATAAAGTATTTGCAGAAAATTTACCTCTACTCCAAGCAATAAAATAGGATCATGCCCACCCAAAACATAAAATTGGTCAACTGAATTGATTAATGTGAGAATCTATATTAAACATCAATTTTCTCTGGATTTTAATTAACTTGGTCAATTTCTATATTCTAGAAAAAGTTACTGTTTGTAAAACTTAATTTTTCCTAGCTTGAATCTTCAAGTCAAGGTATCCTAGCAATTTTCACACGGGCATAGCACAGATTCTTTAGCCTATTTCATTGAAGTCAAACAGGAATATATTAGCTAAAATTTGAAGGTGATTATGTGATACAGCTCATACTGTCTCCATTTTCAAAGCAGGAGAGTTATAAATGTATAATTTGTCACCCAAGGAAGGGAGAATGATTCCTATGTGTGAGGTGTGGAACGAGTCTCATTTCTTTTTCCTTGCATCTCAGTGATATACACACAGCAGCATAATTCACCTCAGCTCATAGGAGAAAACCAATAGCATTCATGAATTCCACAAATTCTAAGTGAAGGAAATCACAAATAGTGGGCTGGATCCCATACTTCCTCTGAGAATTAGTTGATGACTGAAATTTGAGATTCAGATACCTGAAATTGCAGCATTTGGCCCCAACTGTGTGTATGCGGTTGTAATTGTGAGAATAATAGAAAATAATATTTCAATGTGGTTTATTTTCTGTCTTCTGAGCAAGTCTCCCTAGGAATCAGTTTTATTAATGAGACCAAATTACAAGCAGCTTGGTTGCTTGTCCTTGCTATAATGAATTTAAACAAATAGTCAAAAATAGTCCCTGGTAATTATGTTTATAGGTATGTACTCCATGTCATTTTTCAAATTGCTAGCAGATTGTTATGTACCCAGTAGGTGCTCAATAAATATTAATTGATGTTGTTATAACAGTCTCCTTCTGGAAGTAGTCAATTTCTCATATTTGTGCATCCTGTTTTTTTTTCTTTTTTCACGCTTCCCTGATTACAAGGCCCTGATCAAAGACTTTCCCACATCCTCATACTTAGAACAGCACATGTTTAAAAAATTGCTAAATCCCTTTTTCATAACAAAAGAAACTGCTGTCAAAATGATTTCCTCACCACATTTAGCCTTTCCATCTTAAAAAAAAAAAAAAGAAAACCATAGAACATCATATAAGGTCTTGGACAGTATTTATGATGGGAAAAAAGTGCCTTTTATAATGAAATCAACCACAAAATAGAAGTCCTTCCTTAAGCGAAGCCAGGTCTGAAGGTTATTGGAGTATGTGGCTGCTTATTTGAGGCTCAAATATATTATTCCAAACAGTCATGCTTGAAATTTCCAACTTCAGAAGGGCCTTAAAGTCTATTTAAACTGGGTTAAAGGAGTATGTTACCCTAGAGGGAATGCACATTAATTTACGCATGACCTGGGATTGGTTTTTCTGATTAACCTGTTTACACTCACTAGCAGGAAAAAACTGTCTCATTGGGGATAGGACACAGGCTTGTTTCTGATGAGGGGAGGAAGCCAGGATACATGGGATCAGTAAGTCACCATGATAGGAAACCTTGGATAGCCAGGGAAACACAAGGGCAATTGGTGCCCTGAACAGGAAGAGTGCTTATGAAAAGCGCTCAGAAAGGAGAAATGACAAACTCTATTAACTCCACAATTTCTACTCAGGGCTTTGAACTAGTTCATTCTGTTTCAACATCCAACTGAAAATTTGCATTTCCATCCCAGATATACCGAACCAGAATCTACAGTTGAACAAGATCCGCAGGTGATTCTTATGTGTAATGAGTTTTGAGAGCCACTGTTCTACAAGTAGCTCTCAGAATTGGCCCCTAACCAGTAGCATCAGCATTGCCTGGGAACTTGTAAGGAATGCAAATTCTTAGCAAGGGGTGGAAATGGTTCAAACTGGTTTGAAGCCCTGTGTCTTAGGCTTGGTTCTCTAGAGAAGCAAAACCAGTAAAGCGTATAAATATATATAGAAGCAAAAAAAAAAACCAAACCCATTGCTGTTGAGTCGATTCCAACTCTTAGCGACCCTATAGGACAAAGTAGAACTGCCCCATAGGGTTTCCAAGGAGCATCTGGTTGATTCAAACTGCTAACCTTTTGGTTAGCAGCAGTAGCTCTTAACCACCACACCACCAGGGTTTCCAAACATAGATAGATAGATAGACAGATGGATAGATTTATACCAAGGAAACCACTCACACGATTATAGAGGCTGGAATATCCCAAGTCTGTGGAAAAGGATAGCAGCTTCTCCTGATTCCACAGGGACTGGCAAACCCAAGATTGACAGATCAGAGAGCAAGGCTCTTGCTCACAGGCTATGAAGACCGATGAATTCCAAGATCAGCAGACAAGATCGCAGGTAAGCTGCTAGCTCAAGAGGTTAGACGAACAGGGGCCAGCTGCAGGATCCAGCATGAGCAAAAAGTCCCCAAACCTTGCAAAACGTCTGCTTATATTCAGTGCAGGCCACATGTCCAATGAAACTCCCTTTCAACTGATTGGCTACTCACAGCAGATCCCATCATGGGGGTGCTCACATAACAAATCTTAACAGGGAAGTGAACTCAACATTATACACTGCCAAAACACTGAGAATCATGGCTTAGCCAAATTGACACACAATCTTAACCATCACGCCCTGTTTCTACTTAGATCAACTCTATTCCTAGGTTTAAGTAAAAAAGGCGATTTGCTCTATACCAGTGGTTTTCGATTCTGTCTGCACATTAGAATCTCCTATGGGAGCTTTTTGAAAACACTTATGCCTGGAGCCCACCCACAGAGATTCTGATTTAATTGGTCTGGAATAGGACTAGAGCATTGCTTTAAAAAAAGAAAAAAGAGGCGGAGCCAAGATGGCGGACTAGACAGATGCTTCTGTTGAGCCCTCTTCACAACAAAGACCCAAAATAACAAGTGAAAGGAGTATATTTGTGACAAGATGGGAGCCCTGAGCAACAAAGGCAAGCTTAGAAGAGGAAATGAGGGGCGGGGGAGGAAGACACTGTTCAGAAGCGGAGAGGAGTTACCGGACCTGAATCACGGGGAGCCCTCAGGCACCATTCCTGGAGCGGTGGCAGCGGCAGCGGCGGTGGGCTGGTACTAACATTTAGCTGCAGTTTCCTCAGGGAGAAGCAGCAGCCACACAGCTCACTCACACCTCTGGAACCTGAGGAGAAGGGCGTTCCCAGCAAAAGCTAAGTATTTGTGTACATTTTACTGCACCCCCCCACCCCCAAGCTGGCTTCGGTGGCTGAATCCCTGGGCCTGAGATAGACCCTGGTGAGCACCTGGAGCCTTCCTCCTGGCCTTGGGGAAGGAAAAAATTTGCAACTGAGGGGAAAAGATAACTTGTTAGTTCCATTAACTGGGGGAGGTCAGGACAGAAGTGGCTCCTGTCCAGGCATAAACCGTCCGTGGACCTTGAGCACCTTTCCCATCTGCATGGACCTGTGTGGGCCTATTTCGGGAGAATAGGCCCTTGTTGGCAAATTCCAATCATTTCAGCTGCTCGGTGGATAGATGGGTATTTGACGTTTGACACTGCTTTGCCTATTAAACAAGGTCCTCACCTACCCACATCAGGGACCCAAGGACTCGTAGCTCCACTCAGGTCACCCAGCCACCTGCGACAGGGGTCCAAAGATAACTGGTACCTCCCAGTCCTTACAATCAAAAACTTTGGGTGTCCATGGTCCCTCTGCAGAACCCACCCACCAGCATGCTCTAGAGAACAGAAACATGTTTTCCTCAGAGACACTTGAGGGTTAGTTCTCAGCCCCCTGCCTTGTTCAGAGTGTAACGCCCTGTTGAAATCAGATGCCGGTATATACGCCAATCAACCCTGCCCCTCTAAGACTGTAGGACACAGCCTGTACCACACACTTGATATCAGCTACCTGGAAACCTGAGCTGAATTCATACAAGAAAACTGAATGGACTCCTAGACTGATATACATGATAACAACTCTAGACAGCTGGGGACAGGACACCAGAGCTCCAAAGGTGAAAATAATCAAGCTAGCTCACTCAAGCAACCCACAGGGGTATGCCAGAACAAAACAAAGCAAGCAGCTACAACACAGTAAGCAAGCATAAACTAATACAATAACTTATAGATGGCTCAGAGAAAACAGTCAATATCAAGTCACATAAAGAAACAGACCATGATCACCTCAACAGGCTCTCAAAACAAAGAATCCAGGGATCTTCTAGATGAAAGTACATTCCTGGAATTACCAGGTGCAGAATACAAAAGTTTAATATACAGAATGCTTCAAGACATCAGGAAGGAAATGAGGCAATATGCAGAACAAGCCAAGGAACACACAGATAAAGAAACTGAAGAAATTAGAAAGAATATTCAGGAACATAATGAAAAGCTTAATAAGCTGGAAAAATCTATAGACAGACAGCAATCAGAAATTCAGAAGATTAACAATAAAATTACAGAATTACATAACTCAATAGAAAGTCAAAGGAGCAGAATTGAGCAAGTAGAAGCTAGAATTTCTGTACTCGAAAATAAAACACTTGGCACTAATATATTTGAAGAAAAATCAGATAAAAGAATTTTAAAAAATGAAGAAACCTTAAGAATCATGTGGGACTCTATAAAGAGAAATAACCTATGAGTGATTAGAGTACCAGAACAGGGAGGGAAAACAGAAAATACACAGAAAATTGTTGAAGGTTTGTTGGCAGAAAACTTCCCTGATATTGTGAAAGATGAGAAGATATCTATCCAAGATGCTCATCGAACTCCACATAAGGTAGATGTTAAAAGAAAGTCACCAAGACATATTATAATCAAACTTGCCAAAACCAAAGATAAAGAGGGAATTATAAGAGCAGTGAGGGATAAACGAAAAGTCACCTACAAAGGAGAGCCAGTAAGCATAAGCTTGGACTACTCTGCAGAAACCATGGAGGCAAGAAGGCAATGGGAGGACATATTTAAAAAATTGAAGGAAAAAAATTGCCTGTCAAGAATCATATATCCATCAAAACTGTCTCTTAAATATGAAGGTGAAATTAAGACATTTCCAGATCAACACAAATTTAGGGAATTCATAAAAACCAAACCAAAACTACAAGAAATCCTAAAGGGAGTTCTTTGGTTAGAAAATGAATAATATCAGGTATCAACCCAAGACTAGAACACTGTGCAGAGCAACCAGAAGTCAACCCAGACAGCGAAATCCAAGAAAAAAAAAAAAGATTAAAAAAAAAAAAAGCCCAACACAGGTTAATGGCGATGTTGTTATATAAAAGAAGACAACATTAAAATAATAAAGAGGGACTAGGAAATCTAATCATACACCTCCCATATGGAGAGGAAGATACGGTGTTACAAAGAAATAAAAGTTAGTTTTAATTTAGAAAAATAGGGGTAAATGATAAGGTAACCACAAAGGAGACAAACTACCCTACCCATCAAAATAAAATACAAGGGAAAAATACAGACTCAGCAGAAACAAAATCAACAACAACAAATATGAGGAAAGGCCAATATATAAAGAAAATCTACTCAGCACATAAAATCAAGTAGGTAAAAGAAACTGTCAACACACACAAAAAAGACATCAAAATGATAGCACTAAATTCATACCTATCCATAATTACCCTGAATGTAAATGGACTGAATGCACCAGTAAAGAGATAGAGAGTGCCAGAATGGATTAAAAAACAAGATCCATCTATATGCTGCCTACAAGAGACACACCTTAGACTTAGAGAAACAAACAAACTAAAACTCAAAGGATGGAAAAAATATATCAAGCAAACAACAATCAAAAAAGAGCAGGAGTGGCCATATTAATTTCTGACAAAATAGACTTTAAAGTTAAAACCATCAGAAAGGATAAGGAAGGACACTATATAATGATTAAAGAGACAATACACCAAGAAGATCTAACCATATTAAATATTTATGCACCCAATGACAGGGCTGCAAGATACATAAAACAATATCTATCAGCATTGAAAAGTGAGATAGACAGCTCCACAATAATAGTAGAAGACTTCAACACACCACTTTTGGCGAAGGACATGACATCCAGAAAGAAGCTCAATAAAGACATGGAAAATCTAAATGCCACAATCAACCAACTTGACCTCGTAGACATATACAGGACACTCCATCCCACAGCAACCAAGTATACTTCCTTTTCTAGTGCACATGGAACATTCTCTAGAATAGACCACATATTAGGTCATAAAGCAAGCCTTAGCAGAATCCAAAACATTGAAATATTCATTTTCAAAGCATCTTCTCTGACCATAAGGCCATAAAAGAGGAAATCAATAACGGGAAAAGAAATCAAACACATGGAAACTGAAAAATACCATGCTCAAAAAAGACTGGATTATAGAAGACATTGAGGATGGAACAAAGAAATTCAGAGAATCCAATGAGAATGAAAACACTTCCCATCAGAACATTTGGGACACAGCAAGAGCGGTGCTCAGAGGCCAATTTATATCATTAAATGTACATGTCCAAAAAAAAGAAAGGGCCAAAATCAAAGAATTGTCCCTACGACTTGAACAAATAGAAAGAGACCAACAAAAGAAACCCATAGGCAACAGAAGAAAACAAATAATAAAAATTAGAGCTGAACTAAATGAAACAAATCAGAAAAAACAATTGAAAGAATTAAAAAGACCAAAAGCTGGTTTTTTGAAAAAATCAACAAAATTGATAAACCACTGGCCAAACTGACAAAACAAAAACAGGAGAGGAAGCAAATAACCCAAATAAGAAATGAGATGGGCAATATTACAACAGACCCAACTGAAATTAAAAGAATCATATCGGATTGCCTTGATAAATTGTACTCTAACACATTTGAAAAACTAGAAGAAATGGATGAATTCCTAGAAACACACTACCGACCTAAATTAACACAAACAGTGGTAGAAGAACTAAATAGACCCATAACAAAAGAAGAGATTGAAAAGGTAATCAAAAAACTCCCAAGAAAAAAAAGCCCTGGTCCAGATGGCTTCACTGCGGAGTTCTACCACACCTTCAGAGAAGAGTCAACACCGCTACTACTAAAGGTATTTCAGAGCATAGAAAATGATGGAATACTACCTAACTCATTCTATGAAGCCACCATATCCCTGATACCAAAACCAGGTAAAGACACCACAAGAAAAGAAAATTATACACCTATATCCCTCATGAATGTAGATGCAAAAATCCTCAACAAAATTCTAGCCAATAGAATTCAACAACATAACAAAAAAATAATCCACCATGACCAAGTGGAATTCATACCAGGTATGCAGGGATGGTTCAACATTAGGAAAACAATTAATGTAATCCACCACATAAATAAAACAGAAGACAAGAATCACATGATTTTATCAGTTGATGCAGAAAAGGCATTTGACAAAGTTCAACACTCATTCATGATAAAAACTCTCAGTAAAATAGGAATAGAAGGAAAATTTCTCAACATAATAAAGGGCAGCTATACAAAGCCAACAGCCATCATCACCCTAAATGGAGAGAGCCTGATTCCCACTGCGATCGGGAACCAGACAAGGATGCCCTTTATCACCACTCTTATTCAACATTGTGCTGGAAGTCCTAGCCAGAGCAATTAGGCTAGATAAAGAAATAAAAGGCATCCAGATTGGCAAGGAAGAAGTCAAAGTATTTCTATTTGCAGATGACATGATCTTATACACAGAAAACCCTAAGGGATCCTCCAGAAAACTACTGAAACTAATAGAAGAGTTCAGCAGAGTATCGTGATACAAGATAAACATACAAAAATCAGTTGAATTCCTCTACACCAACAAAAAGAACATGGAAAAGGAAATCACCAAATCAATACCATTTACAGTAGCCCCCAAGAAGATAAAATACTTAGGAATAAATATTACCAGAGAAGTAAAAGACTTATACAAAGAAAACTACAGTAAACTTCTGCAAGAAACCAAAAGAGACATAAGTGGAAGAACATACCTTGCTCATGGATAGGAAGACTTAACATTATAAAAATGTCTATTCTACCAAAAGCGATCTATACATTTAATGCAATTCCGATCAAAATCCCAAGGACATTCTTTAAGGAGATGGAGAAACAAATCACCAATTTCATATGGAAGGGAAAGAAGCCCCGGATAAATAAGGCATTACTGAAAAAGAAGAAAAAAGTGGGAGGCCTTACTTTACCTGATTTTAGAACCTATTATACCGTCACAATAGTCAAAACACCCTGATACTGGTACAACAACAGATACATGGACCAATGGAACAGAATTGAGAATCCAGACATAAAATCCATCCACATGAGCAGTTGATATTTGACCAAGGGCCCAAAACTGTTCATTGGGAAAAGACAGTCTTTTTAACAAATGGTGCTGGCATAACTGCATATCCATCTACAAAAAAATGAAACAAGACTCATTCCTCACTCCATGCACAAAAACGAGGTCAAAATGGATCATAGACATCAACGTAAAATCTAAAATGATAAAGATCATGGAAGAAAAAATAGCGACAACGTTAGGAGCCCTAATACATGGCATAAACATTATACAAAACCCTATTAAGAACACAGAAGAAAAACTAGATAACTGGGAGCTCCTAAAAATCAAACACTTATGCTCATCCCAAGACTTCACCAAAAGAGTAAAAAGACTACCTACAGACTTGGAAAAAGTTTTTAGCTATGACATTTCTGATCAGCGCCTGATGTCTAAAATCTACTTGATACTGCAAAAACTCAACTGCAAAAAGACAAATAACCCAATTAAAAAATGGGCAAAAGATATGAATAGACACTTCACTAAAGAAGACATTCAGGTAGCTAACAGATGTATGAAGAAAAGTTCACGATCTTTAGCCATTAGAGAAATGCAGATCAAAACTACAATAAGATTTCATCTCACTCCAACAAGGCTGGCATTAATCCAAAAAACACAAAATAATAAATGTTGGAGAGGCTGTGGAGAGATTGGAACACTTCTACACTGCTGGTGGGAATGTCCAATGGTAAAACCACTTTGGAAATCGATTTGGCGCTTCCTTAAAAAGCTAGAAATAGAACTACCATACGATCCAGCAATCCCACTCCTTGGAATATATCCTAGAGAAATAAGAGCCTTTACATGAACAGATATATGCACACCCATGTTCATTGCAGCACTGTTTACAATAGCAAAAAATGGAAGCAACCAAGGTGCCCATCAACAGATGAATGGATAAATAAATTATGGTATATTCACACAATGGAATACTACGCTTCGATATAGAACAGTGATGAATCTGTGAAACATTTCATAACATGGAGGAACCTCGAAGGCATTATGCTGAGTGAAATTAGTCAGTTGCAAAAGGACAAATATTGTATAAGACCACTATTATGAGAGCTTGAGAAATAGTTTAAAATGAGAAGAAAACATTCTTTTGTAGTTATGAGAGGGGGGAGGGAGGAAGGGTGTGAGAGGGGCATTCACTAATTATAGTAGATTTAGGTGAAGGGGAAGACAGCACACAATACAGGGGAGGTCAGCACAACTGGACTAAACCAAAAGCAAAGAAGTTTCTGGAATAAACTGAATGCTTTGCAGGCTAGTGTGGCAGGGGCAGTGGTCTGGGGACCATGGTTTCAGGGGACATCTAAGTCAATTGGCATAATAAAATCTATTAATAAAACATTTTGCATCCCACTTTGAAGAGTGGCGTCTGGGATCTTAAGCGCTAGCAAGCAGCCATCTAAGATGCATCAATTGGTCTCAACCTACCTGGAGCAATGGAGAATACAGAACACCAAGGAAACAAGGTGATTACGAGCCCAAGAGAGAGAAAGGGCCACATGAACCAGCGACCACATCATCCTGAGACCAGAAGAGCTAGATGGTGCCTGGCTACAACCGATGACTGCCCTGACAGGGAACACAACAGAGAACCCCTGAGGGAGCAGGAGAGCATTGGGATGCAGACCCCAACTTCTCATAAAAAGATCAGACTTAATGGCCTGACTGAGACTAGAAGGACCCCGATGGCCACGGCCCCCAGACCTTGTGTTGCCCCAGGACAAGAACCATTCCCAAAGCCAACTCTTCAGACATGGATTGGACTGGACAATGGGTTGGAGAGGGATGCTGGTGAGGAGTGAGCTTCATGGATCAGATGGACACTTGAGACTGTGTTGGCTTCTCCTGCCTGGAGGGGAGATGAGAGGGTGCAGGGGGTTAGAATCTTACAAAATGGACTTGAAAAGAGAGAGTGGAGGGAAGGAGTGGGCTTTCTCAGTGTGTAGCAAGGTGTATATGGGTTTTTGTGTGAGAGACTGACTTGATTTTTAAACTTTCACTTAAAGCACAATAAAAATTATTTAACAAAACAAAAAAACTCCCCAGTTGATTGCAATGCGTTACCTGGTTGAAGAACCTCTAATCTATAATGAGTTGAAGAGTTGAGGCTTGCTTCGCCCATATGAATGAATCCTAGTCACTGTTTTTCTTAAAGTAGTGTTTTTCAAATTTGGTGTGCGTCAGAATCACCTGGGGACCTTGTTAAAGTGAAGATTCCTGGGGAGGCCCACATTCCAGAGATCCTTATTCAGTGGATCTGGAATGAGGCCTAGACATTTGCATGTTTAATTAACACCCTCAGATAATTCTGATTCCAATTCTCACTCTTAGATGAAAAGAGCTTGAGATGAATTTGAATGATCACAGTCTGATCTATAAATAGAGAATAAGTTTGGGAACGTACAATATGGTCTACCGCTTTGCTACTTCAAGTGCAGTCCTCAGGCCAGCAGCATGGACATCACCTAGGAGCTTGTTTGAAATGCGGACTCTTACGCACCTACCCCAGACTTACTGAACCAAATCTGCACTTTAACAAGGTCCTCCAGGTGTATCCAATGTATATTAAAGTTTGAAAAATGCTGCACGATAAGATGCCCAAATCTCTCTTACAATTTGGCCTTTCCTTAATTGCTTGTTCATACCACTAGGTCAGTGGATCTCACACTTCGGTGTGTGTCAGAATCACCTGGAAAACTAATAAAGCCCACAGAGGTCCAGGCTCCTTGAAGTAGGATAGGACCTGAGCCTTTGTATTTGGACCAAGGTTCTCAGGTGATTCTGACACCCAACAAGGTTTGAAAACCACTGTACTTCTTTACATAATTATCGGAATTTATTTTTCCTTTGTTTGCTTATTGTCTGTGTTGTCTACTAGATTACAAATTCCATGAGTCTACTTTGTTCACCACTGTATGACCAGCATCTAGGATAACACCTGCTCATGGGAGGCGATCAATAAATATTTAGATGAATGATTGAGTCAAAGCATTGTCCACCTTTAAGTACCGAATACTAGAGAGAACATGTCTCAAGTGATTTTCCTCATCCCTCCACCCCTCTTAAATTTTGGAGATAAGCCATTATGAGCCTTTTGGGGACAGGGCAGCTTTCCAAGGTTGACTGGAGGAGGAGAAGCATTTGTCTCTTCTGCCCACACAACTCCTCCCACATAAAGGTGATTCGTCTATGGAGGAAATTTTCCTCTGTTCTTCTGTGCGTTTCAGAGGGGCCTCTCTTTACCCCGAGGAGAGGGTTGAATTTTGTTATATCTTTGTTTTCCTGTGTGTCTGTGGGATGTGCCTGCATGTGCAGTCCCACGCTCAGGCATGTGTTTATGTACACACATTCCTGGGTATGTGGGATGCTACACTAGGAACACAACCAATAGGCATGGCCCTGGTATTATTAATATTTTTGTCAATCTCATTATCATATCTTTAATGTGATTGAATAATGATGGTGTAAGACTCCCTCAGATTTATATATTTGGTTGACTGTGATACTGTTGATTCAGATAGCCAGAGAGTTATACCTGTTCGGAATTCAAAGGATACTTAGTAGTTTCTTTTTAGTGCTACTGCTGGAAAATGGCATTAAAATTTTACTTTGCTTATTTAACTATACCAAACCTTTGAGCTATGAACTGAATATCCTTGAACATAAGAAATGCTGTCATTGCATTTTTAATAAGCCCACCAGGTAAATCTGAAAAAGGTGTTCTCTTCAACATAATTTGAGAAAACCTAATCCAGTGTAAGTAGGAAGGAAAAAAAAAAAAAAAACCATTGCCGTTGAGTTGATTCTGGTAGGAAAAGGAAGAGTAATTATTTCCTGAACCTTTACTGTGGGCTGGGCACTGTGCTTTTCTGTATATTATCTCATATAATCCACACCACAGCCCTCTATTTCCACCTATGAGGAGAATGAGGCTTAGGGAAGTAAATAATTGTATTCAAAGTCACATAGATCCTACATGATAGAGATCAGAGTTGAACCCAGGTTTAGTTGAGATCACATGTCCTGAAGTCAGACTGCCTAGTTTGGAAACTGTTGTGGATTGAATCTTGTCCCCCCAAAATATGTATTGAAGCCCTGGCTCCTGTACCTACGTATGTGATCCTATTAGAAATAGGGTTGTTCTCCTGCAATTTTAATGAGGACATACCAGAGTAGGGTGGGTCCTAAACTGATCACTTCTGAGTTACGAAAAGAACAGAATCTACAGAGATACATGGAGGAAGACGCCATATAAAGCCAGACACACACAGCACACGCATCTACAAGCCAGAATGTCAAGGATTGGTGGCAGCTGCTAGAAGCTAAAGTAGACAAGAAAGGATCTCTCCCTAGAGCCAAGCCCAGAATTGGGACTTACAGCCTCCTGAACTGCGACAAAATAAATTTCTGTTTTGTTTTTTTTTTTCTTCAATCCACTCCTTTGTGGCATTTCTTGTTATGGTAGCATGACGTAACTAAAAGCCTAGCTCAGCTACTTGCTGTGTGACCTTGGGAAATCGCATAACTTCTCTATTATTATTATTATTCTCTAAAGACCTTGCTGTTTTCCACAACATGCAACGCCCCTATAATTGTAATTGTAATATATTCAGCAGACAACTAAATTTCTCCCTGAAGAGAACAAAATAAATATTGCGTAATACAGGTAGTCCCCAACTTACGACCGGGTTCCATTCAGATGGTTTGCATCGGAAGTTAGTTCTGACTTGAGTACTTTTTTTTTTCATTTTTCATTACTGCCTTTTATTATCAATACCTTTATAAAGTCTATCTTTATTTGTCTTTGGGGGTAGGAAACATTACATATAAACTTACAGCTTCAACATCAGCACTTCCTGCTTCTCCAGCTATACACAGGTTATGTAAACCCAAAAAACAAACAAAAATGAACTTTCATAAGTGCTTTCATAAGTGGTAACTTGAATACTTCATAAGTCAGGGACTACCTGTAGTATATTCAACACCTTGATTCAATCATTCCACCTTCTCGCCTCTTCAGTATCTCCTTCATTTGCTCCTTTCCACTGCCCTCACGATTCACAGGCCTCCTCTTTGGGCTTCTGTGTGGGCATCATTAAGAATGGTTGAGTATGGAGATATGCAAGAAGCTGTACCTAAGGGAGGGGGGAAGACATCACAGGCCTTTGCAAGGTGTCTGCACATTTTTAAGTGGATGACCATTTGTTTCAAAGAACAATCCGCCTGTATATTAAACATTTTAGAGCAACAACAGGAGCCTCAGTAAAGAGTAAGTAGTATAAAGTACGTATTACAATTTAGATAGGGTATTCTAAGATTTAAGTGTGTTAGAAAAGTCTTTAGGACACAACAGTTATTCTGGAGTCAAAAAATTCACCTTGATTTTAATCACATCTACTCAGTTCCTGTTATGGATTGAATTGCGACCCCCAAAAAACATATGTCAACTTGGCTAGGTCATAATTCACAGTATTGTGTGAATGTCCACCATTCAGTCATCTGATGTGATTTGCCTATATGTTGTGAATCCTACCTCTATGATGTTAATGAGGCAGGATTAGAGGCAGTTATGTTAATGAGGCAGGACTCAATCTACAAGCTAGGTTGTTTCTTGAGTCAATCTCTTTTGAGATATAAAAGAGAAAAGTGAGCAGAGACACAAGGGGACTTCAAACCACCAAGGAAGCAGCACCGGGAGCAGAGCATGCCCTTTGGACCTGGGGTTCCTGTGATAAGAAGCTCCTTGACCAGGAGAATATTGATGACAAGTACCTTCTGCCAGAACTGACAAGAAAGAAAGTCTTCCTCTGGAGCTGATGCCCTGAATTTGAACTTCTGGCCTACTGAACTGTGAGAGAATAAATTTCTCTTCGCTAAAGCCATCCATTTGTGATATTTCTGTTATAGCAGCAGTAGGTAACTAAGACAGGTCCCATACTTCTAATACTTCCTCAGTCAGGAAGGCAAATCCAGTGTACGGTTTATTAATATGGATTTTAGAGTTAGGTAAAGATAGACTTAAGGCCTGGCACTGCCACATATGAACAGTGTCTCTTTGGGAAAATTATTTCACTTCTCTGAGCTCAAATTTCCTCAGTGGTAAAATGAAGATAATAAGAATTCAACCTCGAAGGGCAGCTGCAAAGATTAGATAAAATATTATCAATAAAGTACCTGGCAGAGTGTCTGGCACCGAGTGCTAAAAAAATATTTGCCAGTATAGTAGCAATTATTCTGCCACCCTACCTCCTTTCTCCTACTGTTCCTAGTAAGCCTTTACAACCTCCTCCTAGCATCTGGGGACTAGCTATGACATTACAACACTGCACAAATTATTTATTAAGTACTCAGGAATTCAAACTGGGTTTCCTCAGGCCACAGGAGAGCTCAGCTCAGTAGGGCCCTTTGACATCAGGTATTGAAAAAGAAGCCAAAAGTGATTTTTGAACAATAAATTTTGCTTCACATATATTAGAACATAAAATAGTAATATAGTGTACTTCTCAAGATTTCATAAAAGATTTTTAACACATGTTAAATTATATTACTTGATATTCTTTCCATTGGAAAATCAAAGCCAAAAATGATATACTTGTTTAACCACCCACATATTTTATTCTCATTAAATAGAGAACGCAGTATTCCAAGCATGAATCTTTCTGGAATGGGACTTTTTGGAAGCTGTGACCTTTCTTTCTGTTGTCATTGGAGGAAATATCAATGTATTTTCTACCTTAATGCATGTATGCTAGGGAGAAACCAGCCACTCAGATATTCTGGTGTAATTATTTCACTATAAGAAGTAAAACCTAAATATAGGGTCTTGCTAGTTTAAATAATTAAAGCTTAAAAAATCCACCACTGAAAAACCCCAGTGAGCCAAATTCACATGTGATTACTGAAAATGTAATGTTTCTTCTCCTTTAGTTTTATTTAAAACAAATTCCCAGCTTACAACACTTAACACAGGACATCTTCTCTTTGAGCCCCTCAGCACAGAGGGAGTCCCCAAACTCTGTGTTCTACTTTCTGTATTCTTCGGGGAAGACTGAAGGAGAATCTATCTGGGACAAAGAAAAAATTATAAATGAAAACTTGAAAAAATGCATTCCAGCAGTTTTGGAAACTTAAATGGACATTTTCCTAGTTAAAATATATAACCCAACCCCATTTCCATAGAGTCAATTCTGACTCATAGCAACCCTATAGGACAGAGTAGAATTGCCCCATAAAGTTTTGAAGGAGTGGCTGATGATTTGAACTGCCGACTTTTGGTTAGTAGCCTGAGCTCTTAACCACTGTGTCACCAGGGCTCCAGTTAAAATATATAACCTACCCAAAATATAACTTACCAAACTGATTTAGGTAGAGATACAAAACTTGAATGGACCTATAAATGTTAAAAACATATTAAATCAGTGTTTTAAAATTTATACACACACACACACAAACACAGACAAATGAGTACCAGGCTCAGAAAGTTGTACAAACTTTTTTCTAGGAGCATAAATAGAGCAGATAATCTCCATTTTATACAAAATTTTCCAGAGAATAAAGGATATTTAATTGCAGTGATGTGTCCATGGGTGTTAGTGAAATTATTCTCTTGCTTTCCTACATATATGAAATATTTCATCATTTAAAATTAAAAAAGAAAAAAGATTATAAGAAGGAGATGAAATGGAATAAGTGAGCATTGGTCGAGTGTGGGGACAAAAAAATGGAATCAGAGACTAAAGAGAAAGTTTTTTGGAGCTGGCATGAAGACTTTCTCAAGACAGATAGTAAACATAATTTTAGGATGTTTTGCTTGTGTTGTATGGCCAACTAAAAAAGTCTACATATGCTTAAATGCATTTTGAATCAGAGTTATTCTTCTTTTGGATGTGACATTACATTAAGAATGTCCTAAACACCAGCCACAAGGAGGCCAAGCTTTGTTTATGTTACATATGTACATTATACAAAAAATTCAATTTGTATTCTTAAATGTTATATCATCACCCAGAGGGAGGCACCATCACTATAAGAGCTCTTGTTAGCTGATGTCAAGTCAGCCCTCGACTCCTGGCACATACACAACAATCTGAAATGCTGCCTGGTCTGCCGCACCGCCATGATCGATTTTGGATCAAACTATTGTGATCTATAGGGTTTTCACTGGCTGATTTTCAAAAGCTGATCGCCAGGCCTTTCTTTCTAGTCTGTCAGTCTGGATGCTCTGCTGAAGCCTGTTCACCATCATCATCAGCAACACGCAGGCCTCAGCTTTCAGATGGGTAGTGGCTGCGCATGAGGAGAGGCAAGCTCAAAATGGAAGCACGGCATATGAAAACTCAGAATTTTCACATTTGCCTTTTGGCCACAGCCAAAATCATAGACGCTTACCTGCCCTTACAGATTCACAAAGGCAGACAGAAACTTGAAAAATAATGTGTACTGCCAAACCTATGATTCTTCCTTCTCAAGACCTGAAGAAATAGGATGAGCCAACTTCTTCAAATGTTGTGATTTAGATTTCCCTTCTACGAGCGCCCATAACTTCAGCTCTCCCAATAGTCTCTAAATATAAGTGGAAATGAAGAATGTGCTAGGAGGGAATATTTCTATTGGCTCTTCACAGAGCAGGAATTCTGCAAATGTTCAATGTTATAAACCTCTAATGAGTAAATGAACGAAAATCACTGCAGATCAAATTCTCAGCATGGTAACTACTCTTCTGGCATGCAGTAGCCAAAAGCATGCCTCACAGATGATGGACTGGGTTTGCCGAAGATACATGATGTTGGTCATGTAACATTTTGGCATCAAGTGAGACCAGCCTCCAGAAAATATGCTCTTAGAAACCCATGTTATATTTTTGTCAAAGTGAGCTTGTTCTAGAGTATTGGATCTTCATTAGAAATTACAAGAGGTGGTCCATTAGAGAAAAAATAAAAACTTCTAAATTAAAAAAAAAGGCAAGAGATACCATACCTTAGGAATACGAAAAACCCAAAAAGATTAGCTTAGCTCTTCTCAAA
Source organism: Loxodonta africana (assembly GCF_030014295.1). Taxonomy (NCBI): domain Eukaryota; kingdom Metazoa; phylum Chordata; class Mammalia; order Proboscidea; family Elephantidae; genus Loxodonta; species Loxodonta africana. The sequence continues at coordinate 117,731,403 of NC_087369.1, read as the reverse complement.
TAGCAAGTAAAAATGGCACGCATGCAAAGCATATCTAAAGTGCTGTAACTACAACAAAATGAAATTCTCTGGGCAGCTGTTACATAACTTACCTAGTCATGCCTTGATCTGGTGCAGTGGAAATCGCATAAACAAAAAATGGTTGCATGAGTCTCAGCTATTTTGTTATGGCTTTACCCCACTAATTTATTCTCCCTGGTCCTAACCTGGATGTTAGCAGCCAATAATAGAACTTTAAAAAAAAAATTACCATTTTTATGTATTTCTCCTCTTTCAGTTTTCACTCTGGTGCTTCAACAAGCAGCTGCACTGGTCATGAACTACTTGTATTTTATTATACCTACAATGATTTTTAAATAGAAAGAAACTGCTCCTGGGAACTCTTATCCTTCCATTATAGAAATAATTAAGCTCTTTTATTTGCAAAAGGAAAATCTTTGGGGAATGTAGGAAAACTATCAAATGGCAAAAAAAAAAAAAAAAGGAGAAAAGATACAAACAGATCCTGGATATTAAAAATGCAATTAGTGTTGCACAATGAAAAGTGAAGAGAAATTTTGAAAAATCAACACGTTCAGGGTTTCTCCTTCCTATTTTGTTGCAATTGTTCAGCATAATTGGTAATTTAAAAATTCCTAGATATACAGATATGCAACCACAGAAATATATACATAGTTTCTACTCAAAATACATATAAAAAAATCCATTGCAAATCCCAAACCTTCTTGATGACTCTTTATCACCAACCCCCAACATTTAAAGAGCAGGAGGAATGCCTGCCAGAGCTCCTTTTCTTCTTACTGAAGGGCTATCAGTTTTACCATCAAACGTAATGACTAAGTGGGTTATTTTCTGAGATGCCTGGCTAATTAGACTTGTTGTTGTTAGGTGCCCGTCGAGTCAGTGCCAACTCATAGCGACCCTATGCATAGCAGAACGAGACACAGCCCCGTCCTGCGCCATCCTCACAATCATTGTTACGCTTGAGCCCATTGTTGCAGCCACTGTGTCAATCCACCTCGTTGAGAGTCTTCCTCTTTTTCACTGACCTTTTACTTTACCAAGCATGATGTCCTCCTTCAGGGACTGGTCCCTTCTGATAACATGACCAAAATATGTAAGATGAAGTCTCACCACCCTTCCTTCTAAGGAGCATTCTGGCTGTACTTCTTCTGAGACAGATTTGTTTCTTCTTCTAGCAGTCCATAGTATATTCAATATTCTTTGCCAACACCATTATTCAAAGGCATCAATTCTTATTTGGTCTTTTTTATTCCTTGTCCAGCTGTCACATGCATATGATGTGATTGAAAATACCATGGCTTGGGTCAGGCACACCTTGGTCCTCAAGGTGACATTTTTGCTTAGAGTGAAATCTGCTTCTCCCATTGTAGAAACCCACAGTGTCAGCAGGGCCAGATTAAGATTTTTCAAAAAATTATGGTGACCCTTCCCTATTTTGTAATTCAAGATGCAATTTTATTTTTTGAAATAATACACAAAACATATTTTACTGAAATTAAAATAGCTTCTTCATATCATTTCTGAATGCAAAGCGTCAGGTAAGTTTGTTAGAGTTGTACTTGTCTCTTTGTTGGCCCTGATTTGCAGGTGCCTTTTTTTTTTTCACCATGCACTTGAAGTCCCTGGGTGGTGCAAATGGTTTCCACTTGCCTGCTAACCAAATGGTTCACAGTTTAAGTCCCCTCAGTGGTGCTGCAGAAGAAAGGCCTGACAATATGCTTCTGTAAAGATTACAGGCCCCCCCCCAAAAAAAACCTGTGGAACTTAGTTCTACTCTGTAAAACATGGGGTCCCCATGAGTCAGAATCAGTGGGTGGCAATGGGCTTGGTTTCTTTAGTCTACCTACTTATTGGGTGAACCAGCACTGTAAGTTTTCATACTGACTGTATGGTTGCATTTATTTATTTTGTTTGCTTTAGTTTTTTCCCCTGCTTCAGTAGCAATTTGATATGGGATATAGAATCAAAAGAGGCATCTGACCTAAAATAAAATGGCTAAAGCAATGCTAAAACTTAGTATAACCTTTCACACAGATTCAAACCCCATTGCTTAGGAAACAACCCTACCATTAAGGAGATGATTTGCTTTGTGGTCAGTCTAAGAAGTTGGAAACAACATGTCCTGGGGTCTGTAACCAAACCGTATTGAAACTCTTTGTTTCAGATCTCCCCAGGAAATCTTATGCTCTGGGTGAGGTAATGTTTAAGAATCTAGTCCCAACAGTATCTGTCATGCCATTGTTTTGTGACCGGTCATAAGATGCCCCCCTCCTCGACCACATACTTTGTAATTATGTCTTTTAGCCAATCAATTCATTCCAACTGTATTAATATGACCAATAACATTAAAAAATTACCCTTTGCCTTTGATTGACCTCAATCACTGTAAAACCAATCAGAATATTTTATGCCCCATTCTTTGCCTAAAACCTATAAAAATATTTGTGTGATTATCGTATCTTGGACTTCATGGTTTCATTTTCATGAGCCCCATAGTTGCCAGGTTCGAACAGTCTTTAAACCCTTAAAAAGCCTGTCTGTTTTATTCTGAAACAGCATTCGAATCTTCTCTACTGCATTTCTGGTGGTAGCGTATGGGTATCCGAAGGTGAGGCGGCACCAGGGGAGAACCATGGGGTGTCAGTGCCAAAGTGAGCCCTTTATGTGCTCAATCCTCTTTCTTACCTCTTGGGGATCATCACTAGAAAACGCTTCTCAGAACAGGGACCTCGCTCTCTTTGCCTTTGTAGTCCTCCAAGGTTTATTAGGAAACCCTGGCGTAGTGGTTAAGTGCTATGTCTGCTAACCAAAGGGTCGGCAGTTCGAATCCGCCAGGCACTCCTTGGAAACTCTATGGGGCAGTTCTACTCTGTCCTATAGGGTCGCTATGAGTCAGAATCGACTCCACGGCACTGGGCTTGGCTTGGTGGCATAGTGGTTAAGAGCTAAGGCTGGTAACCAAAAGGTGCTCCTTGGAAACTCTATGGGGCAGTACTACTCTGTCCTATAGGGTTGGTAAGAGTCAGAATTGACTCAACTGCAGTGGGTTTGGTTTGGTTTTGGTTAAGGTTTACTAAGGGGCTTTGTCTCTTTACTTAAGTTTCACTATGGAGCCTGTTTTGAAAAGTTCATTTTGAATTGCAGCTTGGTCTAGCTGAGCCTGTTAGACAGGTTTGTCAAGTATTTTTTGCTTTGAATTGTGGCTTGGTCAGACCTTGTGAACTCCCTGAGTTTTCTCTAAACACCCATTAAGATTTTTCATTATAGTAATTTATTTTGTCTTTGTAAGCTACCCTTTGAAATCTGTTCAGCTCTTTTACTTCATTTCTTCTATTCTCTTTAGCTACTCTAACTTCAAAAGTAAGTTTCAGAGTCACTTTTGACATCCATTTTGGTCTTTTTTTTTTTTCCTGTCTTTTTAATCACCTTTTGCTTTCTTCGTGTATGATGTGCTTGATGTCATCCCACAACTCATATGGTCCTCAGTCTTAGTGTTCAATGTATCAGATCTATTCCTGAGATGGTCTTCAAATTCAGGTAGGATGTACTCAAGGTCATGTTTTGGCTCTTGTGACTTGATTTAATTTTCCTCAGCTACGACTTGAACTTGCATATGAGCAATTTATGGTCTGTTCTGCCTAGCCTTTTGCCTTGTTCTGACAGATGACATTGAGCTTTTCTGTTGTGTTTTTCCACAGATGTAGTTGATTTGATTGCTGTGTTTTCCATCCAGTGAGGTCCATGTGATTAGTCACCGTTCGTTATTGAAAAAAGGTATTTGCAATGAAGAAGACCTTGGTCTTGCAAAATTCTATCATATGATCTCTGGTGTGGTTTCTGTCACCAAAGCTATATTTTCCAGCTACCAATCTTCTTTGTTTCCTACTTTTGCATTCCAATCAACAGTAATTATCAATGCGTCATGATCGTATGTTTGATCAATTTCAGACTGCAAAGGTTGGTAAAAATCTTCAATTTCTTTATTAGTGGTTGGTGCGTAAATTTGAATAATAGTCATATTAACTGATCTTCCTTGTAGGCGTATGGGTATTATCCTATTGTTGACAGTTTTGTACTTAATGATGCTGAACTTTTGTGTGTGTGTTTATTGACCAATTATATCACTTTTTTTTTTTGAGAAATCTTTATTTAAATTCTTGGCCTATTTTTCAATTGGATGTCATTTTATAAAGCTTCTTTCTCTTCTACCTGTCCAGTCCTTTCTTTCCATTCTGCCATTTACACTCCTCCTTACTTGATACCATTAATTTACCTGCTTAAGTTCCTTAGGTAGCTACTGTTTTTTCACTTATCTCCCTAAAATTCTCAACTTTGTACCCAAAGTAGAAATAAGGAGGAAACGCATATGTAGAGGAGGGGTTCAAACCTAGGTCTGTCCACACTCTATCACTGTGATATATTGCCTCTTTAACCAGGCATAAAAAATTAAAAAAAAAAATTCTAGGAAGTATTCACATTGTTTAATATATTTCAAAAGTTACATATCTTCAATATTTTTCCCTAACATATAAGTGCTATATTTACACTTGGCTTTCCTTGAGATTATAAATTAATGGTAGGATGTAGGAGAAGAATGCTATAATGCTATGATTTAGTGCTTTGCATTTTACCCAGAAGCATTTTGCCTCAGAGAGGAGCCCATAAAGTTCTAAGTACCTACCAAATCCACAGCCCACTTCTGAGAAAAGTGGTCCAAAGCTGTCCTTTCTGCATAAAAATGGCAAAGCTCTTATCCAGTAATTCCATCTATGTATTGACTTGATAAAACACAAAAACCAAACCCGTTGCCACCAAGTCAATTTCGACTCATAGCAACTCTGTAGGACAGGGTAGAACTGTCCCACAGAGTTTCTAAGAACACCTGGTAGATTTGAACTACTGATCTTTTGGTTAGCAGACGTAGCTCTTAACCACTACACCACCAGGGTTTCCACGGACTTGATAGGAGAGTCTGGTTTACTCTGAGGTGTTTTTTTGTGAAACTCTTTCCAAAAAGGGGAGATCCATACTGTATGACTGCAGACTAACTTGGAGGAAAACCAGGAGCATTCAGAAGAGACAAACACTCAGCATATGTCCTAGATGATGATAAAGTATTTAGCCAATTTTCTATTAGATCTATTGCATATCTCTATCCAGGCTAGAAAGTTACTGGGACCTCAAGTGGTGGCATGAAGCAATCACTCAGAGTGACTGGAGAGTTGGTTATTTGTTCTTATTTCCTTTTTTTTTTTATAGCTAGAATGAACCCATACAGAAAGTAAGCCATGCCTGCCTATCCCTTGCAATGCTATGCACTTTATATATACTTCATACCTACATTCATATCCCTGCTGTGAAGATCACACAGGTATTCTTTCATTTTCAAAGTAAGTGAATGGTGGCTGAGAGACATTTGTGGTCAGTTACAATTAGCAATGGTTTGGGAGTCAGAGTTTCTAAGTATAAATCACAGGTTTTAGCCTTGGACCAAGTCCCTTAATCTCTCTAAGTCTCAATTTCTTCATCTTTGAAATGTGAATGTTAATAGTACTTTGCTCATAGAGTTATTGCAGGGAGTAAATGAGAAAATATATGTCAAGTGTCAGGAATGTTGTTTATTGACACATGGTAAATGCTCAATAAATGCCAGCTGTTTATGTCATAGGTACATGAATTACCCACTATCAAACAGCTAGTAAGAGATAGAAACAGAACTATTCCTATTATTTATTTCCAGTCTAGCACCTTTTCCCCCATAATACCATAGTATTAATGCCATGATAAGCTTTTGTTATACGCACTGGAAAGCACTAACAGTAATTGTGATAGTATTAAAAATAAATAACAATTCAGCTATCTAAATCTCCACAACAATATAAAATAGACCTGACACAGGATATAGAATAACAATGTAACTACTTTACAGAAGGGTTAACTAAATCAGTGATTGATAGAATGTTAAATTACTTAAGAAAAAATTGGGATGTTCAATATATATAGCTAACATCTGGGGATAATGTCATATAAAATAAGCTAATACAGTAAAATCTGCAAAAGTCAGAACCTATGTAAGGCAGAAACCTGTCACAGAAGGAAAACGCAAATATTTTCCACTAAAATGTGCAATAGAAAAGTGGTAAGACTGCACCCTGTCAAAGGTGGAAAACTTGCAAGACCCAGAAAAACAAGGCAGTCCCGTAAAGTTCTGGCTCTCACAGGTTTCATTGTATTATTTTAGTTACATCTTTATGTTTCTGTACAACTATCATCCAATAACCAAAACTTGTGGATGTCGAGTCAATTTCAACTTATAGCAACCCTACAGGACAGAGTAGAACTGCCCCATAGAGTTTCCAAGGAGCGCCTGGTGGATTCAAACAGCCAAATTTTAGTTAGCAGGCGTAGCACTTAACCACTATATCACCAGGGTTTCCTACCATCTGATAGCCCCAGTTAAAAACTTAATATATGAGTCAATAAAAAGTGGTATGTTCATACAACGAAATATTATTCAGCAATAAAGAATGAAGTACTGACACATGATACAATATGGATGAACCTTGAAAACATCATGCTAAATGAAATTAGCTCCTCGCAAAAGACCACATATTATATGACTCCATTCATGTGAAGAGTCCATAATAAGCAAATTCACAGAGATAGAAGTAGAATAGTGGTTGGCTAGAGGTAGTAGGGGGATGAGAAGTGATTGCAAATGAGGCCAGGGTTTCTTTGTAGGATGATGAAAATGTTCTGAAGTTACATTGTGGTGATGGTTACATAACTCTGTGAATATACTAAAACTATTGATTACACCTTAAAAGAGTGAATTGTATGGCATGTGAATGATATCTCAATAAAGATGTTAAAAAGTTACAGATAACACTTGTATTTATCAGCTATTGCCGCATAGTGCTGCATAACAAACCACCCCCAAACTCAGTGGTTTACAACAGTTAGCATTTATGTCTTGCTTGTGGCCATGCAGGTTGCTGGAGTGGCTCTGCACTAGGCATTGGGTCAAGTTCAGATCCAGGTTCAGTCTGGAGATTCAGCAGCTATCTGGGGTATATTTTTCTCACTGCAGAAGTTAGAATTTCCCACAGGGACAAGTAGAAACATATGATGCCTCTTGAGGCTAGGCCCAGAACCAGTACACTGTCATTTCCAGTCACATTTCTTTAGCCAAAGCAAGGTACTTAACCAAGTGTGGTATTAATGGGGGAGGAAGTATACTTCTCTCAGAAGGTAGGAAAAAGAGAATGAATATTTGCTGAAAAATAATGAAACCTACCACATCATTTAACAATATTTTTGCAATGAAACCCAGTGTAGTTACAGATATATACAGTGCCTACCTTTCTGGCTACCCGAAACTAAACGAAAAAGTAAAATAAAGGAAACTTCATTTAAAACAACATTAAAAAGGACAACAGTGCCACTCTCCTTTGCTTTGTCAGTGGAGATGTCACCTTGCCAAAAAGCTGTCCAGAAAATGTTTCTCTCATCACTGCAATACGGTGCAGTTGAACTATGGATCATCATGAACTAAAACAGCAGAAGAGAGCCAAAAGTCCTTGCAGTGTTGCAGGTGGTGTTGGGTGTTGGAGCTTTCTAGAGTTCTCCACAGTGGTGGGGCCCTGAGGCCTAGCAGAGGGGCAGGTGGCATGTGGGGGCTGGCCCAGAGAGAAGCCAAACAGGATATTGTTCTGATTTACAAAACTAGCACTGCAACACCACAACTGTATTTGCCTCATGATTTCCAAGCTGCTCAGTGAGGTCAGAAGAACTCAGAGTTTGGAGCCAATTTCTACCTTCCCAAACTAAATGGCTAATCACGATCCAAATATTTTCTCAGCTTCAGCATTGATATTTGTAATTAACTCAGCGACCCCTTATTTTCTTTACAAACATGCCTATGTTTGTGCCCCAAACAATCAGGTGCTCAAAATCTCAGAGGCTTAAGTTTTCCAGATAGGTTTGAACATGACAACAAAAACCAAACTCATCTCTCTGAATGATATTGAGGAAGCTGCAACTGCTGAATTCCAAACCTCCCTGAAGGGGGTCTGGTTCAGCTAATGCCAACTTTACATTGAGTGCAAAAGTTGCCTGTTTTACACAAATGGCCCTTAAACTGGCAAGTCCAGAAGCCATTACAAAATAAATAAATAGGCCCTTTCTTCAGCTATGTCACACTGGACAGGATATAGATTCCTGAACAGTTTGCTGTCCAAATGCTAGGTAGTGCTGTATTGTCCAATCCTACAGCTGGGTGGCTTACAAAATAAGGAAGTGTCCATTATACTCTAACAGTGTGGTAGAAATCCCTCTCTCTTTGCCTCTGCTAAGTCTCAGGAGGACAGTTGTGTACATATAAAATTATGTACAATTGGGCACAGTCAGTGGCTTCATTCAAGAGAGATCCAGTTCTGTTCTTTGCTGGCTCTTCAATGACTCCTGAACCATGAAGGAGGTGGTCATGCCAGGTCAGGGTTGATTATGGCAACAGACAGTTTGAAGGGACCGACATTGGAACTGACAGCAAGACTGTTGACGTGTGGAGGAAGGACTTCATCCATGGAAAGCTAAATGTCTGGAAGGTAGAGAACCTACCTGAATGGTGCTTCTTACACTAGTCAAAGTAAAGGAGGGCAAGAAAAGAATCCCTTGACTTTGCCAGCAACTTTCTTTCCGTTGAATATTCAGTGTAAGCTATTCAGAAATTCTATTCTGTTCTTTACAGGGATATACTAAGGAAAAGATTGTGAATTCTAACAATACTAGACGGTAAGATACTTGGGATTTTTCCAAAGCAGCATGACTTTACTAGCTTGAATGTTTATAGAATTCACTGTAGACCTAGGCAATTTAGCCTGTTAATATATTGTACAGCCAGGTTATATTTGGCCATAAAGATATCTTCTGCGGCACCCTTTACCCCTTGTAAGAAATATTAGTATTTGCCAAGACTCCAAGATAGCATAAAAGGAAATGTGGAGTTTGTTTGTTTGTTAGTTTTTTATAAAATTGTAAAGAAGCATAGCCTGTGCACTGTGATAAAGGGTGAGCATATAGACTGGGTGAAAATTCATACATTTATCTTAGTACCTTTCTACACACCTGCCTCAAGTAGTTGTTGTTGGGTGCATTCAAGTAGATTTTTGACTCATAGCAACCCCATGGGACAGAGTAGAACTGCCTCACAGGGTTTTCTAGGCTGTAATCTTTATGAAAGCAGATTGCCAGGTCTTTCTCCCGCAGAGCCACTGGATGGGCTCCAATCGCCAATCTTTTGGTTAGCAGCCTAGTACTTTAACCATTGAGCAACCAGGGCACTTTGGAGGTATATTAAAATTATAAAATGCAGTCTTAAGAGAGAGTTCTTTTTAAGTCAGGAATTCAAAAATAAAATATTTAACAATCCAACACCTATTTGCCCACTCCCTAACTTTAGCTTATGAAATGGCAAGATGGAACTTGTAATGGAATATTGACACTCTCTGTTATGACCTTCCCCAATCCCATTTCCCCCAGTCCTCATCCTTCTCCTTGAAGTAGCTACTACATTGCTTTTTGTCTGTCATTCCCATGCATTTCTTTACCACATATGTTTGTATCCCTAATCAATATATTGCTTAATTTTGTCTGATTATGAACTTTATATAAATGTAATCAGACTGTAGGTTACCCTCCGCGATTTACATTTGTTTTGTTTTATTTAGTTTTTGTTCTCTACCTTACAGTAATAGGATTATTCCATGTTGTTGCCTGTAGCAATAACTTATTCTTTTTAGAGCTGTGTACTATCCCATTTAGTAATATGTCACACTGTATTTTCCCCCTCTCCTGTTTCTGGACATTTAGTTGTTTCTTTCTTTCTTTTATTTGCTAATACCGACGTTGTTGTGTATGTCTTCTTGAGCATGGGTATAAGAGGTTTCTCTATGGAGAACTCATAGAGGGAGTATTCATAGAGTATTCATTGCTGGGTGCTGTGCTAAGCATATCCTTATCTTCAAATATCAGTGCCAAATTGTTTTGCAAAGTTGTACCAATTTTTGATCCTATTAACAATGTATAAAAGCTCAGATCACTCTACATCTTTGCCAATACTTGGTAATATCAGGCCTTTTAAATTTTTTTTAACAATTTCATGGGTATAAAGTGGTATCACATTTCATTTGCCTTTCCCTAATTACTAATGAGGTAGCTGTTGCATTTTTCATATGTTTATTGGTCTTTTGTCCTCTTCTATGGAATTCCTATTTATTTACTCAGTTTTTATTAGATTGTTTACCCTTTTCTTATACTCGGGCGTGTCTCCCAGTTTTTCACTACTCATTTCACTTTAGTTATGGTGTCTTTTGGAATTCCAATATTTATATAGTCAAATTATCACGTTTTCCTTGTCATTGAATTTTTGGTGCCTTCTTTAAGAAATCCTTTCATATACTAAAGTCATACTTTTTTTATATACTTTATCTTATTCTATATGAATAGTCAATTGTCCAAGCATGCTTTATTGGTATTCCATACATTATCTGTTGATTTATACTGCCAGCCCTATCATAAATCATTTCTATATATGTGAGCAGGAATGGATTGCCCAATAAGCAAGGCATGCAAGGGCTTACTTTTGCTTACATACTAATCTTTAGTATACAATTTCATCTATTTTTTACCACATCAAAGTAAACACAATTAAGTCCATGCTTACCTTGCTTACTCTAAGCCCTGTGCATACTTTGCTTACTGGTTAATCGGTGCCTGTATGTGATGGTTGATTCCTGGAAGATTTTTAATATTTCGTAGGACTATTTGTCTATTCCTAAACAAATGCTACACTATTTTATTTACTATTGACTAATAATAATCTTCAGAACTGGTGGCTCAGTGGTTAAGAGCTCGGCTGCTAACCGAAAGGCCGGCAGTTTGAATCCACCAGCTGCTCCTTGGAAATGCTATGGGGTGGTTCTACTCCGTCCTACAGGGATATTATGAGTGGGAATCCACTCAATGGCAATTTTTTTTTTGTATATACCTATTAGTTCAAGACCCCCCAACTCCTTGTTCTTTGTCATTAGTGATTTGGCTATTGCTGCCCTTTGCTTTTCCACATAAATCTTCGAATCAAACCCTCAAATTACACAATACACGCACACACATAAGCACACACACAGCTTTTGAATTTTGATGATAATTGCATCAAACATTAATTTTGATTTAGGAAGAATTGGTAGATGTATGTGAAGGAAATAATTCAATTCTGTTCTGACACCAGCTGCAATTGCAGTACTTCCTCTGACCCTAACCACCAGGGCTAGGTGAGATCTGTAAGTCAAAGGGCACAGTCCTCCAGACTACCGAGCCTGCCCTATACTTCAGATGCAAACTACAAGCTGGGGGTCCCTAGGTATCCCTCACTTCTCCCCTGATGGGTAAAAATTTGGATTTTTCCCACTACCCCATCAGGACACCAGCTGTAAGTTTGGAGGTCCCCGGAGGCCCCCTCACTTCTGACCTGCTGACTCCCACTACTCCCTCAGGTTTGATGATTTGCTAGAAGAACTCACAGAACTCAGAAAAGTACTATAGTCTAGTCTGCATTTTTATTATAGCAAAAAGGATACAAATGAAGAGACACATATGGTGAGGTCTGAGAGGGTTCCCAAGGTAGAGTGTTCATGTTCCAAAGGACACCCTCCTCTCCCCTGCACATCAATGTCTCTCATCAATCAGGAAGCTCAAGGATATTCAGCTTTTATTGGGATCTTACCATGTACGCATGATTGAATCATTACCCATGTGGTAGAACTCAAACTCCAGTCACTCTACTCTGAGGATGAGCTGATATCACATGGTGGGTCTTTCTGGCCTAGCCAACTCCATCCAAAAGTCATGTCATTAGTATAACCCATTAGTTAGATCTGGCACCCTCATAGATAACAAAGACACTTCAATCACTTGGGATATTCTAAGGTTTTAGAGAGAATCTTTAAGGAACCAAGGACAAAGGCCAAGTTCTTTAGGTAAAATTAATTGTAAACCCCACAGTATGATATTGAGCCTTTCTATCTATATACAAATATTTAGACTTTTAATGCCTTCCAGTTTCTAACTTAATTGATTTACAATCAAATAATATCTGCTCTATGCCAGTTCTGCGAAATTTAGGATTTTCTCCATGTCGTGTTGTTGTTAGGTGCCATAGAGTCGTTTCCTATTCATAGTGATCTTATGTACAACAGAATGAAACACTGCCAGGTCCTGTGCCATCCTCACAATCGTTGTTTTGTTTGAGCCCATTGTTGGAGCCTCTGTGTCAATCCATCTTGTCAAGGGCCTTCCTCACTTTTCTGCTAACCCTGTACTTTACTAAGCATGATGTCTTTTTCTAGGATCTGGTCCCTCCTGATAACCTGTCCAAAGTATGTGAAAAAAAGTCTCACTATCCTTGCTTCTAAGGAGCATTCTGGCTGTACTTCTTCCAAGACAGATTTGTTTGTTCTTCTGGCAGACCATGGCGTATTCAATATTCTTCATCAACACCATATCATTCAAATATATCATTCTTCTTTGGTCTTTCTTATTCATTGTCCAGCTTTCGCAAGCCTATGAGGCAATTGAAAATATCATGATTTGGGCCAGGACCACCTTAGTCCTCCAAGTGACATCTTTGCTTTATAACACTTTAAAGAGGTCTTTTGCAGCAGATTTTCCCAATGTGATATGCCCTTTGATTTCTTGACTGCTGCTTCCATGGGTGTTGATTGTGGATCCAAGTAAAATGAAATTCTTGGCAACTTCAGTCTTTTCTTCATTTATCATGATGTAGCTTATTGGTCCAGTTGTGAGGATTTTTGTTTTCTTTATGTTGAGATGTGATCCATACTCAAGGCTGTGGTCTTTGTCTTTATCAGTAAGTTCTTCAAGTACTCTTCGATTTCTGCAAGTAAGGTTGTGTCATCTGCATATGGCAAGTTGTTAATGAGTCTTCCTCCAATCCTGATGCTGTATTCTTGTTCATATAGTCCAATTTCTCTGATTATTTTCTCGGCAATACAGATTGAATAAGTATGATGAAAGAATACAACCCTGACACACACCTTTCCTGATTTTAAACCACACAGTATCCACTTGTTCTGTTCAAATGACTGCCTCTTGGTCTATGTACTGGTTTCACATGACCACATATTAAGTGTTCTAGAATTCCCATTCTTTGCAATGTTATCTATAATTTGTTATGATCCACACAGTCAAATGCATTTGCATAGTCAGTAAAACACAGGTAAACATCTGTCTGGTATTCTCTACTTTCAACCAAGAACCATTTGACATCAGCAACGATATCCCTTGTTCCATGTCTTCTTCTGAATATGGCTTGAATTTCTGGCAGTTCCCTGTTGATGTACTGCTGCAACTGTTATTGATTTATCTTCAACAAAATTTCTCTTGCATGTGATATTAATGATATTGTTTGATAATTTCCTCATTCTGTTGGATCACCTTTCTTTGGAATGGGCACAAATATGGATCTCTTCCAGTAGGTTGGCCAGGCAAAGATAAGTGAGCACTTCCAGCATTGCATCCATTTGTTGAAACATCTCAGTTGGTATTCCATCAATTCCTGGAGACTTGTTTTTCGCTAATGCCTTCAGTGCAATTTGGCCTGCACGTCAATACTATCAGTTCTTGATCCTATGCTACCTCCTGAAATGGTTGAACGTCAACCAATTCTTTCTGGTAAACTTACTCTGTTTATTCCTTTCATCTTCTTTTGCGGCTTCCTGTGTCATTAAATATTTTACCCATAAAAACCAAAAATCCAGACCCACTGCTGTTGAGTCGATTCCAACTCATAGCTACCCTGTAGGACAGGGTAGAACTGCCCCATAGAGCTTCCAAGGAGTGCCTGGCAGATTCGAACTGCCGACCTTTTGGTTAGCAGCTGTAGCACTTAACCTCTACGTCACCAGGGTTTCCATTTAGACTCCTTCAGTATTGCAACTCCAGACTTAAATTTTTCCTTCAGTTCTTTCAGCTTGATAAATGCTGGCATGTTCTTCCCTTTTGCTTTTTTTTTAACTTCAGGTCTTTGCACAATTCATTTTAACACTTTACTTCCATTTCTTGAGCTGCCCTCTGAAATCTTTTGTTCAGTCCTTTTACATAATCATGTCTTACATTCGCTTTAGCTACTCTACATTCAAGAGCAATTTTCAGAGTCCATTCTGACATGCATTTTGTTTTTTCTTTCTTTCCTGTCTTTTTAATGACCTTTTTCTCTCTTTATATATGATGTCCTTGATGTCATCCCACAACTCATCTGGTTCAGTCATTAGTGTTCAGTGCATCAAGTCTATTCTTGAGATGGTCTCTAAATTCAGGTGGGATATAAATAAGGTCATATTTTGTCTCTTGTGGACTTGTTTTAATTTTCTTTGGCTTCAACTTGAATTTGCTTATGAGCAATTTATGGTTTGTTGTGCAGTTGGCCCTTGGTCTTGTTCTGACTGGAAATATTAGCTCCTCCATTGTCTCTACACAGGTGTAGTCATTTTGATTCCTGTGTATTCCATCTGGTGAGGTCCATGTGTATAACTACTGTTTCTGTTGTTGAAAGATGTATTTCCAATGAATAGGTCATTGGTATTGCAAAATTCTATCATTGCATCTCCCAGGTCATTTCTATCACCAAGGACATGTTTTCCAACTACTGATCCTTTTTCTTTGTTGCCAACTTTTGCATTCCAATTGCCAGTAATTATTGATGCAGCTTGATTGCATGTTCGATCAATTTCAGACTGCAGAAATTGATAAACATCTTCAATCTCTTCATTTTTGGCATTAGCAGTTGGCAGGTAAATTTGAATAATAGTCATATTAACTAATCTTCCTTGTTGGTGTATGGATACTATCCTATCACTGACAGTGTTGTACTTCAGGATAGACATTGAAATGTTCTTTTTTAACAATGAATGTGTCACAGTTCCTCTTGAATTTGTCATTCCTGGCATAGTAGACCATATAATTGTCCATTTACAAATGGCTGATACCAGTCCCTTTCAGGTCACTAATTCCTAGGATATCTGTCTTCAAGAGTTCCATGTCATTTTTGATGGTTTCCAATCTTCCTAGATTCAAAAACTTCTTCATACATTACACGTTCTGGTTGTTAATGGATATTTGCAGCTGTTTCTTCTCATTTTGAGTCATGCCACATCAGCAAATGAAGGTCCTGAAAGCTTTGCTCCATCCACATCATTAAGGCTGACTCTGCTTTGAGGAGACAGCTCTTCCTCAGACATATTTTGAATGCCTTCCAAACTCAGGGGCTCATCTTCCAGCACTATATCAGACAATGTTTCACTGCTATTCATAAGTTTTTCACTGGCCAATTTTTTTAAGAAGGAGATTGCTAGGTCCTTCTTTCTAGTCTGTCTTAGTCTGGAAGCTCCACTGGTACCTGTCCATCATGGGTGACGGTGCTGGTATTTGAAATACTGGTGGTATAGCTTCCAGCATCACGGCAACAGGTGAGCCACCACAGTACGACACACTGACAGATGAATGGTTGCCTCATGTCCTAGTACAAGGTTAATTTTTGTAACTTTACATGTATGATTGATAATAATGTGCATAATACAATTGCTGAGTCCACTATATCAATATTATCATTTTGTTCAAATATTTTTATACTTATTATTTTCAGCTTAGATATACTGGTTTTCATTTTGTTAGTGTTTGCCTAATATATCTTTTCTCATTTATTAATTCTGACTTTTCAATGTCATTATGTTTCTTGTCCTTCTATGTAGCATATAGCTGCATTTTATTTTTAATGCAGTCTGACAATCTTTGTCTTTTAAGTGTATCGTTTAATCCATTTAAATTTATAGTGATTTCAAGTACATTAGGATTTATTTCTACCACCTTAGTTGTTTCTTAGATACTGGTTTTTATCTTGCTTTTTCTATTTTTTTATTGCCTTATTTTGGATTGATTGGGGCTATCATGTACTTATTTATTTAGTTAGTTATTTGGTCTTGTTTCATATTTCCAACTGCAAAATTTAAGATGCATGCTTAACAAAATCTAAAGTTAGTCAATTCATTTATCCTTCTTCCAACAACACGAGAACTTTGTGGAATACTAACTGCTAGAAACCCCTGCAACATTATATGCTGTATTTCCAGATTTTAGATCTCGTTTGATTTTGTTAACCTCACACAAATTGAGCCTTATTACTAGTGTTTATGCATTCAATGTTTATTGAGATATATGCACAAATTTACCGATTTCTTGACTTGTCACTCCTACTGGCATCTCAGCACCCTCTTCCGGTATGATTTTCCTTCAGCACATCCTTGTTTGGGACCACTTGCTAATAAAGTGTCTCAGTTTTTGCTTTTCTGAAAATGTCAATTTTGATAGTCTCTGGTTTCTTCACCTTATTCTCAATTCCATTCCCCTGTTCCTAGGAAGATAATTTTAATAGTTTTATCCTATATTTGATAATTCCAACAACTGGAGTCTTGATCAGGTTTTATGCTGTTGCCTTTGATTTCTGCTGGCTTGCACTAATGGTGCCTATCATGGATTATGAAGGATTCTCAAAATACATCACCTCTTTTCTACACTGGGATTCTAAGCAGATTGAGAAATAAAACAAATGAGTGGCCAAAGGAGTGTGAAATCAACTTTATTACTGATAGGCATGAATTTAGGTCTGTTGACCAAGAGCACTTGTTAATCCTGACTTCCAAAATTAAGCATTTACTTATCCAGTCTCAAGATATGCTGAACCAGAACAAGCTTCCTCATGTGTAAGGAAGGCCTGCCTTGGAGGAGCAGAGCCCCCCACCTGCTTCCTGTGAGGAAGTCACCCTCTCCAGGAAGAAGAGTGCTGCTGACCTAAGCATGCCTAGTTATTTTTCCCAAATATTCCAATCAGGTAAGTTACTCCATCAACCCTACTCCCTAGTTTGGAATAAGAATAAGGGCAGAAATATGTTACAGTTACAACACCAGTGAAGATCTCTTTACCTAGCAGCAAATGTTTTGTGGTTTTTGATTATGAGTACAGGCTTCTTGGAACTTCATCTGTGGAAATCCTTCAAGCTCTGGGTTTAAGATTCATGCCTCCAGAAAGGATTTGAATTTGAATTTGATTTTGGCAACTACCTGGGGTATATTGCTGTTGCTGTTGTTGTGTGCCATTGAGTTGATTCTGATTCATCTCAGCCCTATAGGACAGAGGAGAACTGCCCCCATAGCTCTATAGGACAGAGGAGAACTGCCCCCATAGGGTTTCCGAGGCTAACATCTTTTTAGGAGCAGATTATCAGGTCTTTTCTCCAGCAGAGCTGCTGGTGGATTCACACCGCCACCTTTTGAATTAGCAGCCAAGGACTTAATCATTAAACCACCAGGCTCCCTACCTAGGGTGAAACGAACCTGCAACTACTCTGAAATGAATTCTCATCTGGAGGTTTTTAAGACCACACCGATAGTATGAATTTAGACCCTTACCTTGTGCAAGGTGCTTAAAATTTCTTAAGGAAAGACATTTTTTTCCTATTTAATTCTGTGCCAGAGCTAAGATAGGTATATTTCCTTACTGCCCCTTTCTATGGGATTTTGTTCTGTTTTGTTTTGTTTTAGGGTATAAATCTTTACCAGGGTCTCCAAAAGATTACTGCTCCTTGCATGGATATTGGAATTTGTTTCCAGGTCTCTGCCTATTTCGTGGTGTTAAACATTGAAGCTCAAGTTCATCAGAGTTTACAGAGGCTTCCAGGATGAAAGCTAACTTTAGTATTTATTACCTTTCTAGATTTTTGCTTTAAGTTTGTCTTTGGCTTTTATGTATTTTTCTTCCTTTCTTTCCAGCAAAGATGTGCAAATAGAAATACTTTTTAAAACATATTTTATCCAGGATTTTCAATTGTTTTTCCACAAAAGAATTGTTGAAGTTACCTAGTTTGCTCTAATGCTCAAAAGAGAAACCTAATTGGGGTCTTTACAGAAAGAGTTGTATCTTAAAAAAAAAAAAAAAAGACAATAGCTAATATTTATGGAATGCTTTCTATAACCCAGCCCAGTGCCTTCATAGCTTTCTATAGACATGCTAATATTATAATAAATGCTTCATGTGAATTGCCTCATTTAATCTTCACAATAATCACATGAGGTAGGTACCCAGTTTTCAAATGCAGAAGTATAGTCTTAAAATAGTCAATATACTTGCCCAAGGTCGTAGAGCTAGAAATTGGTGGAGATGGAATTCAAGATCATCTCTGTCTAATGCCAGTTAGTGTTCCTAAACACTATCATATGCTACTTCCCAAACTAAAATGTTATTGAAATGAGTATGCATTGACTATGTGCCTGGATTTAACAGAAACACTGCGATGACAGATACAATTATTGTTTTACCCACCACTGTAGCCCCAGTGTCTATCATAGTACTTGGAACATAATAGGTGTTCAATAAATGTATAAAGCAAATGAAATAATAAAGGCATATAGGGACACATGCATAAATGTATATGTTGGGTCAGATTACCTGTTGGTAGTAGTCTGACAATTTGATACCAAGCCTTTGAGCAGATTTCTGCAGATCAGTGTTTCTAAGGTTTTTATGTAAACTTGTATTGTCTTCAGTAATTAAATGTATGCTAGCTCTAAAACCCATAGCACACCTGTAGCCCTGAACACATATTGTTTGTTTCCAGTTAATGTGTTTAGGGATTGAGAACCAGTGTTTTTTCATCTCTTCTTTCTTCTTTTACACTATTTAGATGGAATCCCAACCACTTTTAGAATGTTGAGTCCATACTGCTATTACTACTAGTACTAGTAGTACTTATAATAATTATTGCATGCCTACTATTTTTTTTTTACTATTATCTTATTCTTATTTCTTCAAACAATTCTACAAGTCATTCTTTTTATTTCCATTTAACAGCTGAAGAAGCTAAGGGATCACACAGTTAATAAGTATAAGAACAACTCATGGCCTCCAACCACTGAATTCCCTATGCTTCACCCACCCCAGATTACTCCCTATGCCCCCTCCCCAACCCCAACGTACACTTTTAGACCTCTAGGCCTTTTCTTATACTGTCCCCTCTACTCAGATGCTCTTCCTTTCTTAGAGGGCTAGTGTCATGGATTGAAATATGTCCCCCAATAAATGCGTGTATCAATTTGGCTGGGCCATGATTCCTGGTATTGTGATTTTCCTATATGTTGTAAAGCCTGCCTTTATGATGTTAATCAGGGAGGATGGGTGGCAGTTATATTAGTGAGGCAGGACTCAGTCTACAAGATTGGACTGTGTATTGAGGCAATCTCTTGAGATATAAAAGAAGGAAGTGAGCAGAGGGACCGGGGGACCTCATATCACCAAGAAAGCGGCACCAGGAGCAGAGCATGTCTTCTGGATATGGGGTCTCTGCACCTGAAAAGCTCCTCGACCAGAATTTGGACTTTAAGTCTACTTTACTGAGAGGAAATAAATTGCTTTGTTACAGCCATCCATTTGTGGTATTTCTGTTACAGCAGCACTAGATAACCAAGACAGCTAGTGAACTTTTACGCTTCCTGTAAGGTGCAACTCAGATATCACCTCCTTAAATAAAAATATCCATAAACCCTTCCTGGCCTTCCTGCCTAATTGCTTCTTAGAATTTTGTGTATTACTAGTTACATTATCCTGTAGTGAATCATGTGTCTATCATCTCCCTAAGTCCAGTTGTGATCCAGGGATAAAATAATAATATTTTCCTCACTGTATCTGTAGCAAGCAGTATGGCACCTGGCACATGATACACAGTATATTCAGAGAATGATGCAGCCTCATATGAGTGGAATCTGTGTCTGGTGAAAGGAGGGGTAACAAGTAGGGGAGGGGAAAGTATGGTGGTGGTGGATACTGCCAATAGCAAGCCAACTTGGTTAAAGGGACAGAGAAGGAAAAGCCAAGGTGTAAATAATGCTCGAATTGCCTGTTAGTCTTTTTATAAGGTGAAGAAAGAAAATCAAAGAACATATTCTGTCAAGTTTATAATATTTGCTGCAAAGTTTCCAAGGCATTTTATATTGGAAAAAGCCATGTGGATGCAATTCTGTATCTAGCATTGCCATTTGTTCTTTTTCTTCCACAGAAGGTGTTACTTTCTATTTTTTCCCTTTCTGCTGTCTAAACTAGGTAACCATTTGCTTGTTTTTAATTGTCACATTTGTTCTCATACCAACATGTTAAATGTAACTTGGGCAAAAGCCAAAGCTGCAAATCCCTTTTCCCTCTTTCTGAAAGCCCACAGGAAACTGAAGTTAGAACTCTTTATGTTTCTTTCTTAGTTTTAGTTCCTCATTACATTTCTGAATTTATTAGTTTGCTACTCCAGGAGTAGGAGAGAACAGGATTACTTTCAGACACTTGCCATATTCTGAATATTCTGAGATAAATAATGCAGATGGAGAGAGAAAATGTCGTATTTTAGACATCAAAATTTACCTACAGGGTAATTTCTGCCATGCATATCTTATTTTCTGATTGACTTCGATATAAAATTGACAGTACCTACCCTGAAATGAGGTTTTGATTGTGAGCCCTGATAAAATCATGAGAAAGAATGCAAAAAAACCTTTAAAATCACATTTAAAGGGGAACAATCGATAGGTTAATAGCAGTCAAGATAAATCACAAAATATGAATGCAAATCAGCAGATTTCTTTCTTTCTTTTATGTAATAAACTTAAAACTCTAAGGAAAAAAAAACTAATAAAGATTAAGGGCACGGAATTCACCAAACCAGATTGTCCAAGAGTTGATATTAACACTGCATTCTCATATTCAACCCCTCATTCATGTTCTTCAGCAGAGTAATATTCTTTGGTATGATCAAATGTAGGAAACCCAGGCAGGTAGTGGTTAAGTGCTACGGCTGCTAACCGAAAGGTCGGCAGTTCAGATCCACCAGGCTCTCCTTAGAAACTCTATGGGGCAGCTCTACTCTGTCCTATAGGGTCGCTGTGAGTCGGAATTGACTCGATGGCAACGGGTTTGGTTTTTTTTGTTGTTGTTTTTTTTTTAAATGACCAAATATTAGTGGAAGCTGAGAGGGGCAAGTGAAAAGTATTTCAAGCCTGTTATGTGTCAGGCACTATGCTCAGGCTTTGTTGTTGTTGTTGTTGTTGTTAGGTGCCCTCCAGTCGGTTCTGACTCATAGTGACCCCGCGTACAACGGAAGGAAAACTGCTCTGTCCTGCGCCATCCTCACAATCATTGTTATGTTCGAGCCCTTTGTTGCAGCCACTGCCTCAATCTATCTCTTTGAGGGTCTTCCTCTTTTTCCCTGATCCTCTATTTTACCAAGCATAATATACGTCTCTAGGAACT
Source organism: Loxodonta africana (assembly GCF_030014295.1). NCBI lineage: Eukaryota > Metazoa > Chordata > Mammalia > Proboscidea > Elephantidae > Loxodonta > Loxodonta africana. The sequence continues at coordinate 117,709,964 of NC_087369.1, read as the reverse complement.
GCTTCCTCCTGATAATATATCCAAAGAAAATGGGACTAAGTATCACCATCCTCGCTTCTAAAGAGCATTCTGTCTGTACTTCCTCCAAGACCGATTTGTTCGTTCTTCTGGAATTCCACAGTATGTTCAATACTTTTCACCAACACCACAATTCAAAGGTATCAATTCTTCTTAGGTCTTCCTTATTCATTGTACAGCTTTCACATGCACATGAGGCAACTGAAAACACCATGGTTTGGGTCAGGTGCACTTTAGCCCTCAAAGTGACTTTTTTTTTTTTTAACACTTTAAAGAGATCTTTTGCAACAGCTTACCCAAAACAACAAATACATCCTTTGATTTCTTGACTGCTACTTCCATGGGTGTTGATTGTGGATCCAGGTAAAATGAAATCCTTGACAACTTCAATCTTTTCTCTGTTTATCATGTTGTTTCTTATTGGTCCAGTTGCGAGTATTTTTGTTTTCTTTATGTCGAAATGTAATCCATACTTTGATCTTTATCAGTAAGTACTTCAAGTCCCCTTCACTTTCAGTAAGCAAGTTTGTGTCATCTGCATATTGCAGGTTGTTAATGAGTCTTTGCATTGCATTTTGCATTGCAATGGGCAATTCTGCTGCAAAAGACATCTTTAAAGTGTTAAAAAGCAAAAATTTCACTTTGAGAACTAAGGTGCTCCTGGCCCAAGCCACGGTGTTTTCAATCGCCTCATATGCACACAAAAGCTGGAAGATGAATAAGGAAGACTGAAGAAGAATTGATGTCTTTGAATTATGGTGTTGATGAAAAATATTGAACATACCATGGGCTTCTAGAAGAACAAAAAAATCCTTCTTGGAGGAAGTACAAATGGAATGCTCCTTGGAAGCAAGGATGGTGAGACTTCGTCTCTCATACTTTGCACATGTTATTAGGAAGGGCCAGTCCCTAGAGAAGGACATCATGCTTGGTAAAGTAGAGGGCCAGCAAAAAGGGGAAGACCCTCAATGAGATGGATTGACACAGTGGGTGCAACAACGGGCTCAAGCATAACAACGATTGTGACGATGGTACAGGACCAGGCAGTGTTTCGTTCTATTGGACGTAGGGTCACTATGAGCTCTAGAACCAATGAGGACATCTATCAACAACAACAACAATGAGCCTTCTTCCAGTCCTGAAGCTGTATTCTTCTTCATATAGTCCGGTTTCTCAGATGATTTGCTCAGCATATAGACTGAATAAGTATTGTGAAAGGATACAACCCTGACACACACCATTCCTGATTTTAAACTATGCAGTATCACACTTGTTCTGTTCAAATAACTGCCTCTTGGTCTATGTACATATTCCCCTTGAGCACAATTAAGTGTTCTGGAATTCATATGATTCACAATGTTATCTATAATTTGTTATGATCCACACAGTTGAATGCCTTTGTGTAATCTACAAAGCACAGGGAAACATCTTTCTGATAGCCTCTGCCTTCAGCCAAGATTCATCTGATATCAGCAGTTACATTCCTCTTTTCACATCTTCTTCTGAATCTGGCTTGAATTTCAGGCAGTTGCCTGTTGATGTCCTGCTGCAAATGTTTTTGAATTATCTTCAGCGAAATTTTACTTGCATGTGATATTAATGATATTGTTCAATAATTTCCTCATTCTGTTGAACCACCTTTCTTTGGAATGGGCACGTATATGGATCTCTTCCAGTTCGTTGGCCAGGTAGCTGTCTTCCAAATTTTTTTGCATAGACAAGTGAGTGCTTCTAGTGTTGCATCCATTTGTTGAAACATCTCAATTGGTATTCTGCCAATTCATGAGCAAGTTTCAGAGTGTCTTCTGACATCCATTTTAGTATTTTATTTCTGTTCTTTTTTCTTCTGTCTTTTTAATGACCTTTTTCTTTCTTCATGTCTGATGTCCTTGATATCATCGGACAACTCATCTGGTCTTCTGTCATTAGTGTTCAATGAGTCAAATCTTTTCTTGAGAAGGTCTCTAAATTCAGGCAGGATGTACTCAAGGTTGTACTTTGGCACTTGTGGACTTGTTTTAATTTTCTTCACCTTCAACTTTAATTTGCATATAAGCAATTGATGGTCTGTTCTCCAGTTGGGCCCTAGCCTTCTTCTGATGATACTGAGTTTCTCTATTATCTCTTTCCACAGATGTAGTCAATTTGATTCTCGTGTATTCCATCCAGCAAGGTCCGTGTGTATAGTCGCCACTTATATTATTGAAAAAATTTATTTCCAATGAATAATTCATTGGTCTTGAAAAATTCTATCATGTGATCTCTTGCATAGTTTCTATCACCAAGGCCATGTTTGCCCAACTACCAATCCTTCTTGGTTTCCAACTTTTGCATTTCAATCATCGGTAATTATCAATGCATCTTGATTGCATGTTTCATCAATTTCAGACTGCAGAAGTTGGTAAAAGTCTTCAATTCCTTCATCTTTGGCATTAGTGGTTGGTGCGTAATTTTGAATAATAGTTGTATTAACTGGTCTTCCTTGTAGGGGTAAGGGTATTATTCTATCAAGTATTGTACTTCATGGTAAACCTCGAAATGTTCTTTTTTGCAGAGGAACACATTGCCATTCCTCTTCAATTTGTCTTTTCCAGCCTTGTAGTTCGTAAGGTTATTTCAATATGGCCAGTATGAGTCCATTTCAGCCCACTAATGCCTAGGATATTGATCAGGCTTTACATACACTGTTTTATTTTGTTCCAAAAAACCCTACAAGAATATCTCCAATTTACAAATCCAGAAATGACTCTCAGAGTTTAAGAAACTCCTGTAGAGTTCCATAGCTAGTAAATGACAGATTCAACCCTGGTATGTCTGATTCCAAAGCTTGTAACTAGATTAACTTGTTCCCAAGCTTTTTAGGTATGATAACTCATTGTTCCTAAATAATTATTATATTACAAAATAAGAACAAAGGGGGTTTATAATAATAGCCTATCATATCTATTTTTCACTCTACCTCTGAAACATTATACTTTGCAGGGAGTGTACATTCAGCCTCAGAGTTGGAAAGATTAAATAACTGGTATTAACATAACATTCAGATAATACAGTTTGAGTTACTGTGCAATGGAAAATGAAAATCCAACTTGTAAAATCATGTTCATTATGTATCAGTATAATGCAGAAAGGCAAAACTCAATAAAAATACAGAGAGGCAAATATATTTCTGGTAAAAGCCTACAGACATAAGAAACAGATAATTTTTAAAAAAGAATTTCACTTTGAACATGCCAAACTTGACATCCATGACAATCAGGCAGATCTATAGATGTGTCTGGAGGTCAGAACTGGAGAGCCAGGGTTGGATATTTAAATTTGAGGAGCCATCAATATATAGATAGTATTTAAAGTCATTGGAAAGGATGAATCACCTCAGGAGAAAGTGTTGATAGCAAAGAGACGTGAACAGAAGACAGAGACAACCACATGAAAACTCATACTTAATGCCCAAAGTTTCTCGGACTGCCTCCCCAACACACACACACACATACACACACACACACACACTAACCTAAAGATTGGCAGTTTGAACCCACCCAGCAGCTCCGTAAGAGAAATACCTGATGATCTGCATTAGTAAAGATTACAGCCAAGAAAACCCTGTGGGGCAGTTCTACTCCAACACATGGGGTCACTGAGAGTCCAAATTGACTTGATGTCAGCTAACAACAACAGCTGGATTTAGATATTGTGTATACTTATATAACATCACTGGTAAAGCTGAGACTATTAACAGGCACAATGACTTTTGAGGGGCTATTTGGAGACACTTAGGATCACACAGAACCAACACATCACTCAGTTTAATTAAACAGTACTGTGGCAAAGTATTCAACAGCACTGGCTATGGCACCAAATTATTTGCGTTTGAATCCCAAATCTACCAACCAAACCAAACCAAACCCAACCAAACCCAGTGCTGTCGAGTCGATTCCAACTCATAGCGACCCTATAGGACAGAGTAGAACTGCCCTGTAGAGTTTCCAAGGAGCACCTGGCAGATTTGAACTGCCAACCCTTTGGTTAGCAGCCGTAGCACTTAACCACTACGCCACCAGGGTTACCCCAAATCTACCACTTACTATTGTATATCCTTCTTGTTGTCCCTCAGTTTTCTTGTTTATGCAATAATTGAAGCTACTTCCTAATGTTTTTGTGGGGATTAAATGAGGTAAAACACGTAAAAAAATATGGAAGTTCAATAAATATTCACAATTACTATCCACAAATTATGTACCTTTAAGTTTGAAGAGGTCCTAGCAATTTTTGTTGCCAACCATCCCAGCCTACAGGAATTCTTTTGAAGAGCTCACTGCATCACTGGGCAGCCATTTGTAAATTGGCAAGCTCTCAGTGTTTCACTGGGGGCATTGGTTGTTCAGTTGTAGAATTCTCTTCTTCCATGCTGAAGACCAGGTTCAATTCCCAGTCAATGCAACTCATACACAGGCACTACCCATCTGTCAGGAGGCTTGCCTGTTTCTGTGATGCTGAACAAGTTTCAGCGGAACTTCCAGACTAAGACGGACTAGGAAGAAAGGCCAGGAGCTCTATGTCCAAAAATCAGCCAGTAAAAACCCTATGTATTTATTCAGTAGCATTGAGTTCTTGTTTACGGAAATGGAAAATTTGGTAATGGTATTGACGATCATTCTACAAAATGATTGATGTAATTCGTCTTACAGAATTGTACATATGAAAAATTTTGAATGGTAAATGTGTTATTTCTATCTTTACAACAATTATAAAAAAGAAATAGCATACATAATGTATAATATAAAATGTACCTGCCTGATGCTTGACCAAGGGCAGTAGGCACTCAATAAACTCTGCACTACTACTGCTAAAAACAAAACAAAAAAACTTATGCGTTACAACATCCTGATCGATAACCAATCATGGGAAAGGTGCAGGACCGGGCAGCATCTCCTTCTGTTGTGCATGGAGTTACTGTGAGTTGGGGGCCGACTCCACATGATGGCAGCTAACAATAACAATGTTGCCCAGTTACTTTGTACATGGAGCCCAGATCTGCCTCCCTGTCACTTCTACACTTTGGTCTTACATTTGCCTTCCAGAGAGTTGCAGGAAGTTGCCTCATCTACCTAATGATCCTATAAACCCTTGAGGTGACATTCATGTGCTCTTTCATCTTTTCTTCACTAGCCCAAGCATACCCTGCTCCTTCAATGTTCTGTATATGAAAAGGACTCCGGAGTTCTCATACTCCTGGAATTCCTCATCTATAGCCATTTGCATTTGTTAAAGTTCCTTTAAAATTTTCCGGTGAAATATGTATATCAAGACACACGAGAGCTTATAATAGTGCACATGTTAAGCCACATCTGATTTGAGCTGAAAGGGACTTGGTAAAATAATGAGCCCATTAGGTATTTGTGAGGCTTTTAGGCTTGACAACTTTAAAAGGCATAAAGTAAAACTAGTTTAATTATTCTGCTAAGTGCAGAGCTTAAGTAACTTCTCTAAAGTGTTTTTCTAACTTGAGCAAAACTCACCTGGCCTTTGGATGATAGACACACCTATTTATAAATGAGCAATTTCAACACATGGGTCATAACGTATACATGAGAAATATTTCAATTTTGGAGTGGCTTTTCATTAAAGGTATCCTAGCTGGACACCTGTGAAGATTCTTAATCCGTTATTTATCTTGTACGTTTCTATAGTGCCTGTTACCACAGTAACCAACTCAGACTGAGATATGAGACAATAAACAAATAAGCTTGGAAAGACCACTGTAGTAACAGATACCTTGAATCATGATTATTGTACTATGATGAATAGGACAGCCAATGATGTTCTATTGGAACAAATGATGAATCAAGATTACACACGCCTCTGTTACAACATACTACAAAGGAAAGTCTGCTGAGCCGCATATGAAAAAACCTGGGCTCAACTATTGGCTTCATCGCTCCCTAGCTGTGCGACCTTGTCAGATTATTTAAACTATGTGAGATTTACTTACCATATTTGAAAAACTGAGATAATAATGACTCCTGTGTAATTAGTGTCTTTCTGAAAAGTAAATGAGAGTGGTCTGTGAGCTGCATGCTGTATGGCTGGGCAAACGGAAGGTAGTATTCTAAAATAAACTTACCTGTGTTATTGTGCTTCATTTTAAGGAAACTTGTGTGCAAAATAAAACAAAAAATAATCCTGCGTTTTGAAAACTGATAATTCATGGCATGATTATCACTCTTTAACAGTATTCTCCTGAGGTGAATAGTAAATTCTCCTTGTAGAGGTAACTTAGTTTTATGAAAGCTTCCATTTAAGTGTTGGCATGACCATTTACCATCTGGAGATACTTTCTGGGCTTTTAAGTACAACAGATAATTTTCAACAATAATTGGTTCACAAAATAATTCTGAGGTCCCTTAGAGATTTTGTGGTGGTGGTAGAGACGACCAGACTGTATAAGCAAACAGACCAGCTCATCTGGGAAGGGACTTGTGACATCAAAATTGTTGCTATTGGTCATGTATAATGTGTACAGTCTTTCAAATCAATTGATCCAGTGTTAACATTTGGGACTTCCTGCTTGGCAGCATGATGTAATTGAAAAAGTACAGTATGGAACAGAATTGAGAACCCAGACATAGATCCATCCACGTATGAGCAGCTGATATTTGACAAAGGACCAGTGTCAATTAATTGGGGAAAAGATAGTCTTTTTAACAAACGGTGCTGGCATAACTGGATATCCATTTGCAAAAAAATGAAACAGGACCCATACCTCACACCATGCACAAAAACTAACTCCAAGTGGATCAAAGACCTAAACATAAAGACTAAAACGATAAAGATCATGGAAGAAAAAATTGGGACAACCTTAGGAGCCCTAATACAAGGTATAAACAGAATACAAAACATTACCAAAAATGATGAAGAGAAACCTGATAACTGGGAGCTCCTAAAAATCAAACACCTATGCTCATCTAAAGACTTCACCAAAAGAGTAAAAAGACCACCTACAGACTGGGAAAGAATTTTCAGCTATGACATCTCCGACCAGCGCCTGATCTCTAAAATCTACATGATTCTGTCAAAACTCAACCACAAAAAGACAAACAACCCAATCAAGAAGTGGGCAAAGGATATGAACACACATTTCACTAAAGAAGATGTTCAGGCAGCCAACAGATACATGAGAAAATGCTCTCGATCATTAGCCATTAGAGAAATGTAAATTAAAACTACGATGAGATTCCATCTCACACCAGCAAGGCTGGCATGAATCCAAAAAACACAAAATAATAAATGTTGGAGAGGCTGCGGAGAGATTGAAACTCTCATACACTGCTGGTGGGAATGTAAAATGGTTCAACTACTTTGGAAATCTATCTGGCGTTATCTTAAACAGTTAGAAATAGAACTACCATACAACCCAGAAATCCCACTCCTGGGAATATACCCCAGAGATACAAGAGCCTTCATACAAACAGATATGTGCACACCCATGTTTATTGCAGCTCTGTTTACAATAGCAAAAAGTTGGAAGCAACCAAGGTGTCCATCAACGGATGAATGGGTAAATAAATTGTGGTATATTCACACAATGGAATACTACGCATCGATAAAGAACAGTGACGAATCTCTGAAACATTTCATAACATGGAGGAACCTGGAAGGCATTATGCTGAGCGAAATGAGTCAGAGGTAAAAGGACAAATATTGTATAAGACCACTATTATAAGATCTTGAGTAATAGTAAACCTGAGAAGAACACATACTTTTGTGGTTACGAGGGGGGGAGGGAGGGAGGGTGGGAGAGGGTTTTTTATTGATTAATCAGTAGATAAGAACTGCTTTAGGTGAAGGGAAAGACAACACTCAATACATGGAAGGTCAGCTCAATTGGACTGGACCAAAAGCAAAGAAGTTTCCGGGATAAAATGAATGCTTCAAAGGTCAGCGGAGCAAGCGCGGGGGTCTGGGGAACATGGTTTGCGGGGACTTCTAAGTCAAGTGGCAAAATAATTCTATTATGAAAACATTCTGCATCCCACTTTGAAATGTGGCGTCTGGGGTCTTAAATGCTAACAAGCGGCCATCTAAGATGCATCAATTGGTCTCAACCCACCTGGAGCAAAGGAAAATGAAGAACACCAAGGCCACACGACAACTAAGAGCCCAAGAGACAGAAAGGGCCACATGAACCAGAGACCTACATCATCCTGAGACCAGAAGAACTAGTTGGTGCCCGGCCACAATCGATGACTGCCCTGACAGGGAGCACAGCAGAGGAGCCCTGAGGGAGCAGGAGATCAGTGGGATACAGACCCCAAATTCTCATGAAAAGACCAAACTTAATGGTCTGACTGAGACTAGAGGAATCCCGGCGGCCATGCTCCCCAGACCTTCTGTTGACACAGGACAGGAACCATCCCCGAAGACAACTCATCAGACATGAAAGGGACTGGTCAGCGGGTGGTAGAGAGATGCTGATGAAGAGTGAGCTAATTATATCAGGTGGACACTTGAGATTGTGTTGGCAACTCTTGTCTGGAGGGGGGATGGGAAGATAGAGAGAGAGGGAAGCCAGCAAAATTGTCCAGAAAGGAGAGACTGAAAGGGCTGACTCAAGAGGGGGAGAGCAAGTGGGATTAGGGAGTGAGATGTATGTAAACTTACATGTGACAGACTGATTGGATTTGTAAATGTTCACTTGAAGCTTAATAAAAGTTATAAAAAAAAAAGAAAAAGTACAGTATTGGGGATCAAATTCAAGCTTTGCCACATACTAGCCGTGCTATCTTGGGTGAGTCATTTAACTTCCCTGTAAAAGAAGCCCATCCCTAAAATGGAAATGAGAATACTGCCCTCACAGAGCTCTGCGATTCTTAGCAATAATGCATGCAAAGCAACTGGCACTCAATAAATGATAGCTGATCTGACTAATCTTGATCCAGTTTCCATTGACGTATCTTCTATTTTCAGTGAACATAAATTTGATTTCAAATTTATTCTGGACACAAAAGCTAACCTTGACCTTATTATTACAAAAATTGAAATAAAAATCTTGACTAGTAATGATCAAGCATATTACCAGTCAAAGTTTTTGTAGGCTTTTGAACATCTACATAGAATATCAGATTTGGAACATTAGGCCACATTTCTGTGTATTCGTCTGTGGCAGGATTCAGATCACACAAGGTGAATGTACTCAAAAGTAGACTTAGGGAATTATTTTTGATTCAGACAGTTTAGAAATCTGCCACAAGAGATCCTTGATTGCTATGTGGCTGGACAAATAATTCTGGCAGACTGAAGGAGAAAGTTATGTTTCAAAATACAGACTATGGTTACACCTTATACTCATTCATAAGGACGACACTTCCTCCATGAAGTCTTCCTATAAGGATGAATCTTTGTTTCCTCTTCCATTTACTGTCTTTGCAATTCTATCATACCCATACCCATTGCCATCGAGTCAATTTCAACTCATAGTGAACTTATAGGACAGAGTAAATCTGCCCATAGGGTTTCCAAGGAACAGCTGGTAGATTTGAACAGCTAGTCTTTTGGTTAGCAGCCGAGCTCTTACCACTATGCCACCAGGGCTCCAACAAATTAGAATTCACCAAATTCTGCCATCTATTGTACTTGCTAGTAGGCATGATTGTTTATATCTACAGGTCTGTGATATATAACTCCCCATTTTCCCATACTTCCATCCACAGGAGAAAAGAGGGATCTCGGGAACTTTGCATACTCCAGATAAGTCTAGATAAGACCCTTCTGTGGCCTCCACATCACCCTGGTCACTGGTGATGGGGGGTGGGTCAGAGCTCTGCTTGCTATTGAAAAGGACACATTTCTCCCTCCCTGCCAATGCTCACTGTTTCATCACTCTCATTTGTCTTGAGATCATCCTGATTAACATCATTACATCTTTATTTCTGTTTATGCCACAAGAAGTCCAGGACTCCTAGGTTATCCTTTAACCCCTGACTCTAATCCTATAAGTCTTTATAGGCAGTAAGTAACAACCCCCCCCCCCCCACATCCCATGGTCACTCCATATCCCTATTTTATCAAAATCTGGATGTTTTGTTTATCTTTATTGTCTGTCTTCCTCCACTAAGCTTCCTGAGGGTAGGGATTTTTCACTGCTTTATTTACTGTATCCCCAATGCCCGGAACAGTGCCTGGGAAATGGTAGGCGCTCAATACACATTTGTTGAATGGATATCAAATCAACAGTAAACTTCTTGAACTCAGAGGTTTTATCATATTTGTAACTGTCTCTGTCTCACTACCCTATACATATTACACATTCAATAGATTAAGTTGAACATCTCTACTACTCTGCACCTTGGATTCTTCCAAATATGCTGACATTGCGTTCTGGGTAAAAGAGACCAAATGAACTATTGTAGTTCCTATAACCCAAGTGTACACATATGAATACTAATTTAGGCTTCAAATTGGAAGATGGTGGAATAGACAGATGCTTCCATCGAGCCCTCTTTACAACAAAGACCCGGAAAAAAAAAAGTGAAATGAGAGTATTTATGACAAGCTGGGAGCTCTGAGCATCAAAGGCAAGCTTTGAAAACGAACTGAGGGGCAGGGGGAGGAAGAAGCAGTTCAGAAGTGGAGAGAAGCTACTGGACCGGAATTGCAGGAAACCCTCAGGCATCATTCCTTGAGAGGTGGTGGCGGCAGCAGGCTGGTACTAGCTAGCGTTCGGCTGCAGTTTCCTCAGTGAGAAACAGCCAGCAACACAGCTCACTCACACCTCTGGAACCTGAGGAGAACGGCACTCTGGGCAAAAGCTAAGTACCTGCGTATATTTTACTGCGCCTCCCCGCAACCCCAAAGCCGGCTTCAGCGGCTGAATCCCTGGGCCTGAGATAGACCCTGGTGAGCACCTAGAACCATCCTCCTGGCCTTGGAGAAGGAAAAAATTTACAACTGGGGGAAAAAGATAATTTGCTAGCTCCAATAACTGGGGGAGCTCAGGACAGAAGCAGCTCCTGTCCAGGAATAAACCGTCCATGGACCTTGAGCACCTTTCCCTTCTGGATGGACCTGTGTGGGCTTATTTTGGGAGAATAGGCCCTGGTTGGCAAACTCCAACCATTTCAGCTGCATGCTGGAGAGGTGGGTGTTTGACGTTTGACATTGCTTTGCCTATTAAACAAGATCCTCACCTACCCATATCATGGACCTAAGGATTGGTAGCTGCACTCAGATCACCTAGCCACCCCTGACAGGGGACCAAAGGTAACTGGTACCTCCCAGTCCTTACAGCCAAAAATTTTGGGTGCCCATGGTCCATCTACACATCCCACCCACCTGCACACTCTAGGGAACAGGGATGCACTCTCCTCAGAGACACTCGGGGGTCGGTTCTCAGGCCCCTGCCTTTTTCAGAGCATGACCCCCTGCTGCAATCAGATACCGGTATATATGCCAATCACCCCTGCCCCTCTAAGACTGTAGGACAGAGCCTGTACCACACACATGATATCAGCTACCTGGAAACCTGAGCTGAATTCATACAAGAAAACTGAATGGACTCCTAGACTGATATACATGATAACAGCTCTAGCCAGCTGGGGACAGAACACCAGAGCTCCAAAGGCGAAAATAATCAAGCTAGCTCACTCAAGCAACCCATAGGGGTATAACAAAACAAAACAAAGCAAGCAGCTACAACACAGTAAGCAAGCATAAACTAATACAATAACTTAGAGATGGCTTGAAAACAACAATCAACATCAAGTCACATAAAGAAACAGACCATGATCACCTAAACAGGCTCTCAAAACAAAAAATACAGGGATCTTCTAGATAAAAGTACATTCCTGGAATTACCATATGCAGAATACAAAAGTTTAACATACAGAATCCTTCAAGACATCAGGATGGAAATGAGGCAAGCCCAGGAACACGCAGATAAAGCAACTGAAGAAATTAGAAAGATTAATCAGGAACATAATGAAAAGTATAATGAACTGGAAAAATCCATATACAGAGAGCAATCAGAAATTCAGAAGATTAACAATAAAATCACAGAATTAGATAACTCCATAGAAAGTCAGAGGAACAGAATTGAGCAAGTAGAAGCTAGGATTTCTGAACTTGAAGATAATCACTTGGCACTAATATATTTGAAGAAAAATCAGATAAAAGAATTTAAAAAAATGAAGAAACCTTAAGAATCATGTGGAACTCTATCAAGAGAAATAATCTACGAGTGATTGGAGTACCAGAACAGGGAGGGATAACAGAAAATACACAGAAAATTGTTGAAGGTTTGTTGGCAGAAAACATCCTGATATTGTGAAAGATGAGAAGATATCTATCCAAGATGCTCATCGAACTCCACATAAGGTAGATCTTAAAAGAAAGTCACCAAGACATATTATAATCAAGCTTGTCAAAACCAAAGATAAAGAGAGAATTATAAGAGCAATGATGGATAAATGAAAAGTCACCTACAAAGGAGAGCCAATAAGAATAAGCTCGGACTACTCGGCAGAAACCATGAAGGCAAGAAGGATGACATATTTAAAAAATTGAAGGAAAAAAATTGCCTGCCAAGAATCATATATCCATCAAAACTGTCTCTTAAATATGAAGGTGAAATTAAGACATTTCCAGATCAACACAAGTTGAGAGAATTTGTAAAAACCAAACCAAAACTACAAGAAATCCTAAAGGGAGTTCTTTGTTTAGAAAATCAATAAAATCAGGTATCAACCCAAGACTAGAACACTGGGCAGAGCAACCAGAAGTCAACCCAGACAGGGAAATCCAAAAAAACAAAGCAAGATTTAAAAAAAAAGCTCAAAACAGGATAACAGAGATGTTATTATATAAAAGAAGGCAACATTAAAATAATAAAGAAGGACTAAGAAATGTAATCATACAGCTTCCATATGGAGAGGAAGATACGGCGATACAAAGAAATAAAAGTTAGTTTTAAATTTAGAAAAATAGGGGTAAATAATAAGGTAACCACAAAGGAGACAAACTATCCTACTTACCAAAATAAAATACAAGGGAAAAATATAGACTCAGCAGAAACAAAATCAACAACAAAAAATATGAGAAAAGGACAATATATAAAGAAAATCTACTCAGCACATAAAATCAAGTGGGAAAAAGAAACTGTCAACACACAAAAAAAGACATCAAAATGATAGCACTAAATTCATACCTATCCATAATTATCCTGAATGTAAATGGACTAAATGCTCCAATAAAGAGACAGAGAGTGCCAGAATGGATTAAAAAAAAAGATCTGTCTATATGCTGCCTATAAGAGACACACCTTAGACTTAGAGACACAAACAAACGAAAACTCAAAGGATGGAAAAAATATATCAAGCAAACAACAATCAAAAAAGAGCAGGAGTAGCGATATTAATTTCTGACAAAATAGACTTTAAAGTTAAATCCATCAGAAAGGATAAGGAAGGACACTATATAATGATTAAAGGGACAATACACCAAGAAGATATAACCATATTAAACATTTATGCACCCAATGACAGGGCTGCAAGATATATAAAACAAACTCTAACAGCATTGAAAAGTGTGACAGACGGCTCCACAATAACAGTAGGAGACTTCAACACACCACTTTTGGTGAAGGACAGGGCATCCAGAAAGAAGCTCAATAAAGATACGGAAGATATAAATGCCACAATCAACCAACTTGACCTCGTAGACATATACAGAACACTCCACCCAACAGCAACCAAGTATACTTTCTTTTCTAGTGCACTTGGAACATTCTCTAGAATAGACCACATATTAGGTCATAAAGCAAGCCTTAGCAGAATCCAAAACATTGAAATATTACAAAGCATCTTCTCTGACCATAAGGCCATAAAAGTGGAAATCAATAACAGGAAAAGCAGGGAAAAGAAATCAAACACTTGGAAACTGAACAATACCCTGCTCAAAAAAGACTGGATTATAGAAGACATTAAGGATGGAATAAAGAAATTCAGGGAATCCAATGAGAATGAAAACACTTCCTATCAGAACATTTGGGACACAGCAAATGAGGTGCTCAGAGGCCAATTTATATCAATAAATGCACACATCCAAAAAGAAGAAAGGGCCAAAATCAAAGAATTATCCCTACAACTTGAACAAATAGAAAGAGACCAACAAAAGAAACCCACAGGCACCACAAAAAACAAATAATAAAAATTAGAGCTGAACTAAATGAAATAGAAAACAGAAAAACAAACGAAAGAATTAACAAGACCAAAAACTGTTTTTTTGAAAAAATCACCAAAATTGATAAACCACTGGCCAAACTGACAAAAGAAAAACAGGAGAGGAAGCAAATAACCCAAATAAGAAATGAGATGGGCAATATTACAACAGACCCAATTGAAATTAAAAGAATCATATCAGATTTCTATGAAAAACTATACTCAAACAAATTTAAAAACTTAGAAGAAATGGATGAATTCCTAGAAACACACTACCTACCTAAACTAACACAAACGGAGATAGAACAACTAAATAGACCCATAACAAAAGAAGAGATTGAAAAGGTTATCAAAAAACTCCCAACAAAAAAAAGCCCTGGTCCGAATGGCTTCCCTGCAGAGTTCTACCAAACTTTCAGAGAAGAGTCAACACCGCTACTACTAAAGGTATTTCAGAGCATAGAAAATGATGGAACACTACCTAACTCATTCTATCAAGCCACCATATCCCTGATACCAAAACCAGGTAAAGACACCACAAGAAAAGAAAATTATACACCTATATCCCTCATGAATGTAGATGCAAAAATCCTCAACAAAATTCTAGCTACTAGAATTCAACAACATATCAAAAAAATAATTCACCATGGCCAAGTGGGATTCATATCAGGTATGCAGGGATGGTTCAACATTAGAAAAACAATTAATGTTATCCACCACATAAACAAAACAATTAATGTTATCCACCACAGAAATAAAACTAAAGACAAGTATCACATGAATTCATCAATTGATGCAGAAAAGGCATTTGACAAAGTTCAACACCCATTCATGATAAAAACTCTCAGCAAAATAGGAATAGAAGGAAAATTCCTGAACATTATAAAGGGAATTTATACAAAGCCAACAGCCAACATCACCCTAAACGGAGAGAGTCTGAAAACATTCCAATTGAGATCTGGTATCAGACAAGGATGCCCTTTATCACCAGTCTTATTCAACATTGTGCTGGAAGTCCTAGCCAGAGCAATTAGGCTAGATAAAGAAATAAAGGGCATCCAGATTGGCAAGGAAGAAGTCAAAGTATCTCTATTTGCAGATGACATGACTTATACACAGAAAACCCTAAGGAATCCTCCAGAAAACTACTGAAACTAATAGAAGAGTTCAGCAGAGTATCGGGGTACAAGATAAACATACAAAAATCAGTTGGGTTCCTCTACACCAACAAAAAGAACATGGAAGAGGAAATCACCAAATCAATGCCATTTACAGTAGCCCCCAAGAAGATAAAATACTTAGGAATAAATCTTACTAGAGATGTAAAAGACTTATACAAAGAAAACTACAGTACACTTCTGCAAGAAACCAAAAGAGACTTACTTAAGTGGAAGAATGTACCTTGTTCGTGGATAGGAAGACTTAACATTATAAAAATGTCTATTCTACCAAAAGTGATCTATACATTTAATGCAATTCTGATCAAAATTCCAAGGACACTCTTTAACGAGATGGAGAAACAAATCACCAACTTCATATGGAAGGCAAAGAGTCCCTGGATAAACAAGGCATTACTGAAAATGAAGAACAAAGTGGGAGGCCTTACTTTACCTGATTTTAGAACCTATTATACCACCACAGTAGTCAAACAACCTGGTACTGGTACAACAACAGATACATGGACCAATGGAACAGAATTGAGAATCCAGACATAAATGCATCCAGATATGAGCAGTTGATATTTGACAAAGGCCCCAAACAGTTAAATGGAGAAAAGACAGTCTTTTTAACAAATGGTGCTGGCATAACTGGATATCCACCTGCAAAAAATGAAACGAGACCCATACCTCACTCCATGCACAAAAACGAACTCAAAACGGATCAAAGACCGAAATATAAAATCTAAAAATATAAAGATCATGGAAGAAAACATGGGGACAATGCTATTTGCCCTAATACATGGCATAAACAGTATACAAAACCTTACCAACAATGCAGAAGAAAAACTAGATAACTGGGAGCTCCTAAAAATCAGACACCTATGTTCATCCAAAGACTTCACCAAAAGAGTAAAAAGACTGACTGGGAAAAAGTTTTTAGCCATGACATTTCTGATCAGTGCCTGATCTCTAAAATCTACATGATACTGCAAAAACTCAACTGCAAAAAGACAAATAACCCAATTAAAAAATGGGCAAAAGGTATGAATAAAGAAGACCTTCAGGTAGCTAACAGATATATGAGGAAATGTTCTCAATCATTAGCCATTAGAGAAATGCAGATCAAAACTACAATGAGATTGCATCTCTCTCCAACAAGGCTGGCATTAATCCAAAACACACAAAATAATAAATGTTGGAGAGGCTGTGGAGAGATTGGAACACTTATACACCGCTCGTGGGAATGTAAAATTGTACAACTTTGGAAATCGATTTGGTGTTTCCTTAAAAAGCTAGAAATAGAACTTCCATTAAAAAAAACCTGGAAAAATCATACAATCTAGCAATCCCACTTCTTGGAATACATCCGAAAGAAATAAGAGCCTTTACACGAACAGTTACATGCACACCCATGTTTATGGCAGCACTGTTCACAATAGCAAAAAGATGGAAGCAACCAAGGTGCCCATCAACAGATGAATGGATAAATAAATTATGGTATATTCACACAATGGAATACTACACATCGATAAAGAACAGTGAGGGATTTGTGAAACATTTCATAATATGGAGGAACCTGGAAGGCATTATGTTGAGTGAAATTAGTCAGTTGCAAAAGGACAAATATTGTATAAGACCACTATTATAAGAACTTGAGAAATAGTTTAAACTGAGAAGAAAACATTCTTTTGTGGTTACGAGAGAGGGGAGGGAGGGAGGGTGGGAGAGGGGCATTCACTTATTAGATAGTAGATAAGGACTACTTTAGGTGAAGGGAAAGACAGAACATAATACAGGGGACAGCAGCACAATTGGACTAAACCAAAAGCAGAGAAGTTTCCTGGATAATCTGAATGCTTTGAAGGCCAGCGTAGCAGGGGTAGGGGTCTGGGGACCATGTTTTCAGGGGACATCTAAGTCAATTGGCATAATAAAATCTATTAAGAAAACATTCTGCATCCCACTTTGAAGAGTGGCATCTGGGGTCTTAAACGCTAGCAAGCAGCCATCTAAGATGTAGCAATTGGTCTCAACCCAGCTGGGTCAAAGGAGAATGAAGAACACCAAGGACACAAGGTGATTACGAGCCCAAGAGACAGAAAGGGCCACAGGAACCAGTGACTGCATCATCCTGAGGCCTGAAGAACTAGATGGTGCCCAGCTAAAACGATCACTGCCCTGACAGGGAACACAACAGAGAACCCCTGAGGGAGCAGGAGATCAGTGGGATGCAGACCCCAAATTCTCATAAGACCAGACTTAATGGTCTGACTGAGACTAGAAGGACCCCGGTGGTCATGGCCCCCGGACCTTCTGTTGCCCCAGGACAGGAACCATTCCCGAAGCCAACTCTTCGGACAGGGATTGGACTGGACAATGGGTTGGAGAGGGATGCTGGTGAGGAGTGAGCTTCTTGGATCAGGTGGACACCTGAGACTATGTTGACATCTCCTGCCTGGAGGGGAGATGAGAGAGTGGAGGGGCTTAGAAGCTGGCGTAATGGACACAAAAAGAGAGAGTGGAGGGAGAGAGTAATTGGGAGTATGTAGCAAGGTGTATATGGGTTTTTGTGTGAGAGACTGACTTGGTTTGTTAACTTTCACCTAAAGCACAATAAAAATTATATAAAAAAATTTATAATGAAGAATCAGAAATAGAAAAAAAAACTTCAAAGTGTCCACCAATTATTATTTGTTGCTTATTGAGAATTGACTTATGCCAGAACCATTTTCCAACATTAACAAAAATATAATACAATATACTTATGGCCCATGAATAATGGGGGAATGATGAAAAATCAATAGCAATAGGAATCTTCATACTTACGCTATATTTTCGCAACTATCTGACATCTACTCACAGAGCCCAGACTATCCAGTGAGTATCGTTCTAACAGAGATTTTCCATTGCCCTGCTTAGCCTGAAAAATCAACATCTATCTGACTGGGTGAGAGGAAAAGAAAGCTACTATTGTAAGTGCTACGAGTCATCATAGATGGTAAAGGTAAAAAATGATCACGTGTTCTTTGCACAGTCTTCCCGGGAATTTGTGGCCTCTTGAAACTGAAAACAGAAAACAGTTAAATAAAAAAAGCACATCACTGATTAAAATGAAAAAATTCTAATACTTTGATAAAAGTATGAACATTTAAGTTTTGGGATGGGCCCTTCTGAATAAATTGGAGAATGACAGAGAGCTATTTACCTGAAGTATTTAAGGTATTTGAATACATAGCACATTTTGTTGTCTATAAAAAAATTAAAAAAAAAAAGATTACTGCCAAGTCGATTCTGACTGATACGACCCTACAGGACAAGGTAGAGCTGCCCTACAGGGTTTCTAAGGAGTGGCTGGTGGACGCGAACTGCTGACCTTTTGGTTCGCAGCCAAGCTCTTAACCACTATGCCACCAGGACTTCTTGATGTCTATAAAAAAAAATTAGTAACCTTTATTTTGACTAAGCTTAAGGAAATATTTTTTAAACGTTTGCTCTTTCCAGTTTCTGTTTCTTTCAGCTAATTATTTTGTCCAAAAATGTGCAATAAAAACATTGTTGTACATGTTAGCAGTCCCTGGATTTATGTGCTTTGGATGTCTAAGGGCATTTAAAGATAAATTACAAAACTAAAAAGGTAGAAACAATTTTAGAATAGTGCTTAACATGATGGATTTGAAACTTTCTCGAATCCAGAGAAAATTGCTCTTAGGTAGCAGTCACACTATTATAAGATAAAATTAAAACAAACCCCAAAACTCATGTGAGGAAGGAGTATTGCTCATTGGTCGGAACTGAGAATTAGGTCTCTTCTCCTGGGTTTTAATCCCTGCACTGTGACTATGAGTAAGCCATTTCCATTTTAAACCCATGGTGCCTCAGTTTCTGGATTTGTTATAAAGAGAAAATACTGACCTACCTCATGGGTCCTTGGAGATTTAAGGATGAAATATTACCACTCTTGGAAAATATGAACTGCAATAATGCTAATTATTATTACAAAAATAAATGCATGTTCATCATATGGTAATTTGGGCAGAATGAGGTTGGGGAAAGGAGACTCTCAGAGCTCTTTTGTGTCAGTTAAATGAGTCCTCTCTGTTCAGTTGGTTCCCTAATAACAGTTGGCTGAGCATAGGATTTGCAAACAGTGCAGTGATGACTGGGTTAGGGGAATGAAAGAAGATCAAAAAATAAATCTCAGTTATATGACTCATAGATTATGGGGCAACAGTCCAGATCAACACAGCAGGTTTGTAGTAAGAAGCTATGCATCCAGAATCTAGAATTTACAAGCTATCGAGACAACTTGCAGAGAGTCAGTCCAACCAAATGTTATTCCCCTGCCAGTTAGTCACACTGCATGGCCTCTATTGGCATTCCACAAATCTAAGATACATAGGAGGCCAAGGAACTTGTTATCCTAATTAAAATAATAATAATAATTCCTTCTTGTACAACTTCTTGCTAATTAGAATTATTATGCCAATCTTTTAATTATACATTCAGCCCTTTCCGCATGAGAGTGACCCATGATAGACAGAGGCAACATATCAAACTGGCCCTTGAGAATTTCATAGGTTCTGCCTCACTTATCTTCCTGCTTCAGCTAAATAAATATTTATATCATCATCATGATTGTGTTGCATGGTAGGTGTACATAGGGCTTTATGGACGACACTAAGATAAAGATAATATTCTTTTCTGGTAGAGTCGTGGAAGAGGCTAGTCATAGAACAGTAGTGAATTTAAGTAGACATCAGTTTCAAAGAGTGTAGCTGTCAGACCAATTTGGGTGCATGAGGAAGTGACTTAGAAAACAGTAGCCCATGAATTTGACCACAATCTGTAGGAGACAGAAAAGAGAGAATTGAGGCAGGATTGTACTAAAGAGGCATGAAAGCAAGTATGAGAAAGTTTGTTGGGTATACAGAATAGGCAATAAAGTAGAGAAAAGACATTTTATTCCTTTGTTTCAGGGGATCATTTTGAAATTATTTTTAATTTTTTTTTCTGACTGCAGCTTTTTTTTTTTTTATTAGTAGTTAAAATCACATCAGACTGGTTTTCCCTCCAGCTTTCCTCCTTCCTTTCCATCCTTCGCCAGGTTGCCAGAATGGTAGTTTACTTGAAAGTGTTGTTCCAAGCTTAAAATTCTTCTATGGTTCCCCTTTTCTTATGGTGTAAAGTCCAAACTCCTTAACAGTGCTTACCAAGTACTCTGAAATCTGGTCCCTGTCTCATCTCTCAGTATTCACTGTTTTGAACTGTATGTCATACCTAGGGCCTTCAGCATAATGCCTAAAGTCTTTAGCATGGCACTGATGCCTACCTTCCAGCCTTCTAGACTACTGCTCTTCATTCTGCTGCAGCAGGATTTTCACATCTCTGTGCCCTGGTGGCGAAGTGGTTAAGAGCTCGGCTGCTAACCAAAAGATCAGCAGTTCAAATCCACCAGCTGCTCCTTGGAAAACCTTTGAGGCAGTTCAACTCTGTCCTATAGGGTCGCTATGAGTCTGATTTGACTTGATGACAACACGTTTAGTTTTGGCTTGATGCCTTTGCAAGTGTTATTTTTTCTGTCCCTAAAAATCCCCATCACACCAATCCATCCTATAGAAGTCCATTTAAAACATCACTGTGTGAAATCTTTTCTAGCCACTCATTCCAATAATACCCTCCATCACTACCACAAAACCAGTAAAACTTAGTCACTTCCTTCCTATTGTTACTAAAGTAGTTTGTATAGGTGTATAAATCACATAGAACAAAATATTAAATTTTATGTATTTACTTACATGTCTACTTCTCCATTTGGGCAGTGTTTTCCAAACATTTTTTGATAACACACACCTAAGAGAGTAATAAGTTTTAAGTATGTATGCCCCATATATATGTATATTTATTGATACATAATATGTATATCTAAACTTTGATTCCTGTGTATTCCATCCAGCGAGGTCCACGTATATAGTCACCATTATGTTATGCAATGAAGAAGTGGTTGGTCTTGCAAAAATTCTATCAGGTGATCTCCGGCTTCATTTCTATCACCAAGGCCATATTTTCCAACTACCAATCCTTCTTCTTTGTTTCCAACTTTCACATTCCAATCACCAGTAATTATCAGTGCATCCTGATTGCATGTTCGATCAATTTCAGACTGCAGAATTTGGTAAAAATCTTCAATTTATTCATCTTTGGCCTTAGTGGTTGGTGCATAAATTTGAATAATAGTTGTATTAACCGGTCTTCCTTGTAGGCATATGGATATTATCCTATTACTGACAGTGTTGTACTTCAGGATAAATCTTGAAATCCTCTTTTTGACAATGAATGCAACACCATTCCTCCTCAATTTGTCATTCCCTGCATAGTAGTCCATATGATTATCTGATTCAAAATGGCCAATACCAGTCCGTTTCAGTTCACTAATGCCTAGGACATTGATGTTTATGTGTTCCACTTCATTTTTGATGGTTTCCTATTTTCCTAGATTCATACTTCGTACATTCCACGTTCCAATTATTAATGGATATTTGCAGCTGTTTCTTCTCATTTTGAGTCATGCCACATCAGCAAAAGAAGGTCCTGAAAGCTTGACTCCATCCGTGTCATTAAGGTGGGCTTTACTTTGAGGAGGCAGCTCTTCTCCAGTCATCTTTTGAGTGCCTTCCAATCTGAGGGAATCTATATCAAATAATGTTCCACTGCTACTCATAAGGCATTCAGTTGTGTGGATCATAACAAATTGTGGATGATATTGCCAAGAATGGGAATTCTAGAACACTTAATTGTGCTCATGAGGAACCTGTGCATAGGCCAAGAGACAGTCATTCGAACAAAACAAGGGG
Organism: Loxodonta africana; assembly: GCF_030014295.1. NCBI lineage: Eukaryota > Metazoa > Chordata > Mammalia > Proboscidea > Elephantidae > Loxodonta > Loxodonta africana. Next base: position 117,687,722 of record NC_087369.1, on the reverse strand, counting down.
AAAATGTGTGGTTTAAAGTCAGGAAAGGTGTGTGTCGGGGTTGTATCCTTTCACCATATTATTCAATCTTCATGCTGAGCAAATAATCTGAGAAGCTGGACTATATGAATAATGGGGCATCGGGATTGGAGGAAGAGTCATTAACAACCTGCATTATGCAGATGATACCACCTTGCTTGCTGAAAGTGAAGAGGATTTGAAGCACTGACTGATGAAGATCAAAGATTACAGCCTTTAGTATGGATTATACCTCAACATAAAGAAAACAAAAATCCTCACAACGGGACCAATAAGCAACATCCTGATAAACAGAAAAAATATTGAAGTTGTCAAGGATTTCATTTTACTTGGATCCACAATTAATACCCATGGAAGCAGCAGTCAATAAATCAAATGACACATTGCAAAAGACCTCTTTAAAGATGTCACTTTAAGGACTAAGGTGTGCCTGACCTGAGCCATGGTTTTTTCAATCGCCTCATATGCATATGAAATCTGGGCAATGAATAAAAAAGACTGAAGAGGAATGGACCCTTTTGAATTATGGTGCTGACGGAGAATATCGAATATACTGTAGAATGTCAAAAGAAGGAACAAATTTGTTTTGGAAGGAATACAGCCAGAAAGTTCCTTAGAAATGAGGTTGGTGAGACTTCATCTCACATACTTTGGGCATGTTATCACGATGGACCAGTCCCTGGAGAAGGACATCATGCTTGGTAAAGTAGGGGGTCAGCAAAAGAGAGGGAGACGCTCAAGGAGATGGTCTGACACAGTGGCTGCAACAATGGGCTAAAGCATAAAAATGACTGTGAGGGTGGTGCAGGACCAGCAGTGTTTCATTCTGTTGTACACAGAGTCTCTATGAGTCGGAACTGATTCTATGACACCTAACAACAACAAGAACAACACACATAAACTTCTGCACCAATATATAATGTGCATGTGAAACACAAAAATAGAAGTTAGAAAGGGTGAATGAAATAGAAATAGGAGTTTATACACTGTTTTCCTATAGCCCAGTGGATTATTGTGACAGTCCTCACTGGAGTATGTGCACCTATTTTGAATTAGCTTATAATAACAACAATGATAATTAAAATGAATTTTGATGTATATAGTACTATAATTCAACAGATATTAATAAATGCCTACTATTTGTCATATACTGATTTACACACTGGAGATACAGCAATAAGTAAGACAAGTCCCTGTTCTTGAGTTTATTTGTTAGTGGGGATAGGCAAGAAAAAAGATAATTGCATAACTTGATTGTAAGCAGCTTGAGGGGATGATGTGTGGTATAGTATAAAATAAAAGGTTTTAGAATTAAGCAGCCTTGGTTCAAGTTTGTGGTTGATTATACACAAGTTTTGTGACTTTGGGCAAATAACTTAATCACTTTGAATTTACATTTCCTTTCTCTGTAAAGTGAGGATAAGTCAAATCTCAATACTGTGCTTGTAAAAATTAAATAAGATAATGTTTATACTTTCTGGCATACGTGCCTAACTGGTAATACTTTTCAAAAGACTTTGCAGATGCCATGACTCCTCCTCCTAGCTAACAGAGACTATTATGGAGACAATTCTATGCTCTGTCTGTTCTATATGCATCTCTAGGTCAAAAAACATATATTTCTATATCTCTAGTGTCACTGTGCTTGAATCTTAGTGCTTGGACCATGTATACTTGTCAAATTAATGGATAAATAAATGTGTTTAGTTAGTCTTTAATGGAAAACTATTCTAGCCATTCCCCACCCCTAATCCCATCTAAGATTGGTTTTAAGTAATATTGATGCCCCTTAGAATTAGACCAGGATATTTTCAAAAATGGAAATTTGATGTTTATTGACTTGTATCTCTGTAAAAGAGATAACATCTCAACAGTAATTTTGCAATTACCCCTGCATAAACCAGATGCATCATAAAACACTAAAGTTCAACACATTCACTTTCTCAACATTACTATTGGGCTTCCTTTCTCACAGACCTCAATTTATACATCTAATTTATTCTCTTTCAGAAACATAGGGCTTCTTCAATAATTCTTCAATAATTGTCCATAGTTGAATAGGAAATTGCTGATGGGGTGGGAACGGCAGTGGCCCAGTATCGGGGTCATAGAGGACATCAAAAGAATTAGTAGATATTCTGCTTTCCTTGTTTTCCTGCTAGTTCCTTTGCCTTTTGGCCTTATTTCTTCTTGTGGTATATTTTTGTTGGTGGTGGTGGTGTTACTTGCTCCAAGTCATGATGACCCCATGTACAACAGAACAAAAAGTCTCTGGATCCACCACTATCTTTATGATCACTGGTGCGCTCCAGTCCATTGTTTTGGCCACTGTATATTTGGAGTGCCTTCCAACCTACGGGCTTCATCTTCCAGCACTATACTGGACTATATTCCGTTGTGTTCCATGAGGTATTCATTAACACATTTTCAGAAGGAGATCACCAGGCCTTTCTTCCTAGACTGCCTTAGTCTGGAAGCTCCACTGAAACCTATTCACCATAGGTGACCCTGCTGGTATTTGAAATACCAGTGACATAGCTTCCACCATTACAGCAACACAACTAGCCACCATAGTACAAAAAACTAACAGAAGGGTGATGGTATATATTTTAAGTGACCAATAACTGGCTGTCTTCAAAACTCAAGTGAAAATTTAAGATAATAACAAAGACTGCTAAATACTTACATAATCAGGACCTAATTTGAAGCCTAATGATCAAGAGCCTATAAGCCCCTCCTCAGGAGAGGAGTTTCTATTTCTCTCAGAACTCAGGTCAGTGGGCCTTTGTTGATCTTGCTCAACACCAACATCATTTCTTTAAAAGTATATGCAACTTAGTGCTTCCAAAACAAGTAGAATTTCAAAATTACCTATAAAGTCATGATTTTAAGATGTAGCCTTCAGAATATTAATCCATATCCTATTTTAGACTTGGGGGATTCAATTTTTTAAATTAAACATTTTATTTTGGGATAAGAATAGTTGTAAAAAACAGTACTGAGAGATCCTGTGTACTTTACCCAGTTTCCCACAATAATGTGTGTGTGTGTGTATATATGTGTGTGTGTATATATATATATGTTTATATGGAAGCCCTGGTGGCATAGTGGTTAAGTGCTACAGCTGCTAACCAAGAGGTCAGCAGTTCAAATCCGCCAGGTGCTCCTTGGAAACTCTATGGGGCAGTTCTACTCTGTCCTATAGGGTTGCTATGAGTTGGAATCGACCCGACAGCAGTGGGTTTGGTTTTTGGTATATGTTTATATATACATATATATATTTTTTAATTGACGATACACCTTAAACCAAAATGTGATTCCACTAAATTTCAAAGGACATTTTTGTACTTGACAGCTTATCTTTGTCCTTTGTGAATATTTAGTAAGATTTTTAAAAGGGTATTTCATGAGGAGAATGAGAGCCTGATCATCTTCTGGTCTTTTTTGTATCTATATATTCATATTAAGAAACCAAAACCAGTTACTATCTAGTCGATGCCAACTCCTGGCAACAGAGTAGAACTGTGCTCCGTAGGGTTTTAAATGGCTGATTTTTCAGAAGTAGATTTCCAGGCCTTTCTTTCAAGGTGTTCCTGGATGGACTCAAATCACCAACCTTTTGGTTAGCAGCAGAGTGCTTAACTTTTTGTGCCACCCAGGGACATAGTCACATTAGTCTCATTCTTATTCTCCAACCATACCTCCCTCATGTTGTCCCACTTTTATGCCATTGCTTTCACTGTTCCCACCGCCGTCTTCACACCCCCACCCGCCACACCACTTCCAAATACTACAACCTCTTTAGGGCCTAGACTAAGTTATTTCCCCCAATTTAACAGAGTTTATTGATTATAACACTATTTTTGCCACTTCAAACCGTTTCGGGAACAGTCAAGGTAAAATTTATAAATGACTAAAGGCATACCTTGGGTTTGAAAATGAATCAAGTACTGCCTACTAACACATCTTTTCTCAAGAACTAAAAATAGGTCTTATTTTTCTCATTACAAGAAAACTCATTTCCCTGTAACTTATTAAAGTAAAATCAAGGCAAGTCAAAGGAAGAAAACAAAAACAATCATAATCCCACTTTCCGGCTATATCAACTGCTAACACCTTGCTGTATGTATTTTCAGGCATTTATCAATGTATACATTTATACTTATAAAAAATTGAATTATACTATGTATGTTATAGTTTTTCATAACTTGTTTTTTCATTATTAAATATTCACACACATTTTAAAGACTGCATAGTATTCCATTGCAAGAATAAACTGTAACTTATTGAACTACTTTCCTACTATTTGACATTAATTTATAATTATTATAAATGTAAATATCCTTGTACATCCATCTTTGTCCACTTATTCTACAATATCCTTACTATAAATTCCTAGGAACTGAATTACTGAGAGAAAGAGGATGCATCTTTTCAACTTTTTTTTTCATAAGGGTTGCCAAATTGACCTCAAACCAATTTTTACAACCACCATCAGTGTAGAAGGTGACCATCCCACCAACTCTGATGATATTATTATTATTTTAATTTTTGATAATTTGGGAGGGCAAAATATTTTCCCATTTTAAATTTCATAGTATTGACCACTAATATAATTAAACATTTGTATATCTTATTGGGAGTTCATATTTCTTGTTATGAACCTCCCTATTCATATCGTTTGTCCATTTTTTATTACTTGACATATTTGTCCTTTCTTTTTGATTTGTTATACATTGAGTAATGCCTTGAATTGTTACTGGCATTTTTACTCAAGATTTTTGGGGAATAAAGCTTTCCTTTCTGTACTAAATTATGAAGTCACTAACAAAAGATTTGTACCTCTTCTGTGACCCAAAAGAACATGTCATTCTGTCTTGTTTATTCCTTGTCTAGTTCATTTACAGAGTTTCTAGTTAGAAAGCCTTTTATAACTGCATTGTATCCTTGATTCTAAAAGTCATCCCTGTGTAGCAAACACAAGTTACTTAATTAGAAATCCTGTTTTATACCGTAAAAAATATTTTCCAGTGGTTTTGCTAGCATTGTTTAGAAAATAACTTATTATATAACCTCACTGGAAGCCTTTAAGTATTCTTAGTAGGGAAAAAATGCAAATTCTTATAAATGACACATCTTAATATTACCTAAATTGTGAATTAAGTAAATGTGAGTCAAGTAAATTTTATTTTATATATAAACTAATAGACATTTTGATAAAATAGAATTGCAAGTTAGAGATAAAATTTAAAAAGTACTTACTGGTCTTTAGTTACCTAATTTATAAAGCAGCTAAACAATACTTCTGTGTGTCTAAAATATTTTTGTTCAGTTCTTAAGACTTAAAAATACATCAATCAATTTATTATGCATATCATAGTAACAGCATTTGGTTGATCCATGTAATATGCCTTTTAATAAGGTGTTTGTAACACCACCATGAGTCCATCAGTTTGTCCTACTGTGGGGGCTTGTGTGTTGCTGTGATTCTGGAAGCTATGCTAAACCCACCCCACTGCCGTCGACTGGTATTCAAATAGCAGCAGGGTCATTCATAGTGTACAGGTTTCAGCTGAGCTTCCAGACTAAGACAGACAAGGAAAAATGACCTGGTAGTCTACTTCTGAAAAGAATTAGCTGGTGAAAACCTTATGAATAGCAGCAGAACATTGTCTGATATAGTGCCGGAAGATGAGCCCCCAGGTTGGAAGGCACTCAAAACACGACTGGGGAAGAGCTGCCTCCTCAAAATAGAGTCAACCTTAATGATGTGGATGGAGTCAAGCTTTTGGGACCTTCATTTGCTCATGTGGCACGACTCAAAATGAGAAGAAACAGCTGTAAACATCCGTTAATAATCGGAATGGGGAATGTACCAAGTATGAAACTAGGAAAATTGGAAATTGTAAAAAATGAAGTGGAACACATAAACACCGATATCCTAGGCATTAGTGAGCTGAAATGGACTGGTACTGGTCATTCTGAATTGGACAATCACAGTCTACTATGCTGGGAATGACAACTTGAGGAGGAATGGCTTTGCATTAATAGTCAAAAAGATCATTTCAAGATCTATTCTGACGTACAACGCTGTCAGTGATAGGATAATATCCTTACACCTACAAGGAAGGCCAGTTAATATGACTATTATTCAAATTTATGCACCAACCACTAAGGCCAAAGATGAAGAAACTGAACACTTTTACCAACTTCTGTAGTCTGAAATTGATTGAACATGCAATCATGATGCATTGATGATTACTGGTGACTGGAATACAAAAGTTGGAAACAAAGAAGAAGGATTGGTAGTTGGAAAATACGGCCTTGGTGATAGAAATGATACTGGAGATTGCATGGTTGCATTTTGCAAGACCAAGGACTTCTTCACTACAAATACCTTTTTCACCAACATAAATGGCAACTATACACATGGATCTCACCAGTTGGAATATGAAGGAATCAAATCGACTACATCTGTGGAAAAAGACAATGGAAAAGCTCAATGTCATCAGTCAGAACAAGACCAGGGGCTGAAATCAAATCAGACCATCACTCATATGCAAGTTCAAGCTGAAACTGAAGAAAATTTGAACAAGTCCACGAGAGCCAAAGGACAACCTTGAGTATATCCCACCTGAATTTAGAGACCATTTCAAGAATAGATGTGACTTGTTGAACACTAATGACTGAAGGCTAGACGAGTTGTGGAATGACATCAAGGACATCATTTTTGAAGAAAACAAGAGGTCATTAAAAAGACAGAAGAGAAAGAAAAGACCTAAATGGACGCCAGAAGAGACTCTGAAACTTGATCTTGAACATTGAGTAGCTAAAGCAAAACAAAAAAATGGTAAAGTAAGGGAGCTGAACCGAAGATTTCAAAGGGCGGCTCCAGAAGACAAAGTAAAGTATTACGATGACATGTGCAAAGACCTTGAGACAGAAAACCAAAAGGAAGGAATGCTCAGCATTCCTCTAGCTGAAAGGACTGAAGCAAAAATTCAAGCCTCGAGTTGCAATACTGAAGGATTCTATGGGGGAAATATTAAACAGTGCAGGAAGCATCAAAAGAAGATGGAAGGAATACAGAGTCACTATACCAAAAAGAATTGGTCAACGTTCAACCATTTCAGGAGGTAACATATGATCAGGAACTGATGTTACTGAAGGAAGAAGTCTAAGCTTCACTGAAGTCATTGTCAAAAAACAAGGCTCCAGGAATTCATGGAAAACCAATTGAGATGTTTCAACAAATGGATGCAGCGATGGAAGTGCTCACTCCTCTAAGCCCAGAAATTTGGAAGACAGGTACCTGGCCAACCGACTGGAAAAGATCCATATTTATGTCTATTCCCAAGAAAGGTGATCCAATGGAATGTGGAAATTATCAAACAATATCCTTAACATCACACACAAGCAAAATTTTACTGAAGATCATTCAAAAGCAGCTGCAGCAATACGTTGATAGGAAACTGCCAGAAATTCAAGCTGGATTTAGAAGAGAACATGGAACCAGGGATATCATTGCTGATGTCAGACAGGTCCTGGCTGAAAGCAGAGAATGCCAGAAAGACGTTTATGTGTGTTTTATTGACTATGCTAAGGCATTTGACTGTGTGGGTCATAACAAATTATGGATAACGTTGCAGAGAATGGGAATTCTGGAACACTTAATTGTGCTCATGAGGAATCTGTACACGGATCAAGAGATAGCGTTCAAACAGAACAAGAGGATACTTTATGGTTTAAAGTCAGGAAAGTTGTGTGTCAGGGTTGTATCCTTTCAACTTATTCAATCTGTATGCGGAGCAATTAATCCGAGAAGCTGAACTATATGAAGAAGATCGGGGCATCACGATTGGAGGAAGACTCAATAACAACTTGCATTATACAGATGACACAACATTGCTTGCTGAAAGTGAAGAGGACTTAAAGCCCTTACTGATGAAGATCAAATACCACAGCCTTCAGTATGGATTACACCTCAATATAAAGAAAACAAAAATCCTCAAAACTGAACCAATGAGCAACATCGTGATAAATGGAGAAAAGATTGAGGTTGTCAAGGATTTCATTTTATTTGGATCCACCATCAACACCCATGGAAGCAGCAATCAAGAAATCAAAAGATGTATTGCATTGGGCAAACCAGCTGCAAAAGACCTCTTTAAAGTGTTGAAAAGCAGATACGTCACCTTGAGGACTGGGGTGTGTCTGACCCAAGCCATGGTGTTTTCAATTGCCTCCTATGCATGTGAAAGCTGGACGATGAATAAGGAAGACCAAAGAATTAACATCTTTGAGTTGAGGCGTTGGCGAAGAATATTGAATATGCCATGGGCTGCCAATAGAACAAACAAATTTGTCTTGAAAGAAGTAGAACCAGAATCCTCCTTAGATGTGAGGATGGCGAGACTAAGTCTCACATACTTTGGACATGTTATCAGGAGGGATCAATTCCTGGAGAAGGACATCATGCTTGGTAAAATAGAGGGTCAGCAAAAAAGAGGAAGACCCTCAACGAGAAGGATTGACACAGTGGCTACAACAATGGGCTCAAGCATAGCAACAATTGTGAGGATGGTGCAGGATTGGGCAGTGTTTCATTCTGTTGTACATATGGCCTCTGTGAGTCAGAATGGACTTGATGGCACTTAACACAACTACGTAACATGCTCAGGATAATATTTCTAAATTAATCACAAGCATAAGCAAAAAAAAAAATTTTTTTTTTATAAGCATGTTTATTCCATAATCAACAAATACTCAGGAACTTTAATCCTTCCACAAATACGGTGATACACACTAAGGTTTGTGATTGGTGAAAACTCTCACTCTGATATGAATAGATTTTCTTACTAATTCTAGATTGCAGTTAATTCATAAGCTAGCTGACTAATCTCTCCTGCCTTCTGCAGTCCTAAGTTCCTCATATATAAAATTAGTTGCGATTCTTTGTTGTGTGCCGTTGAGTCAATTCCAACTCATAGTTACACTATAGGAAAGAGTAGAACTGCCCCATAGGCTTTCCTAGGCAGTAATCTTTATGCAGCAGATCGCTAGGTCTTTTCTCCTGTAATTTAGCTGGTGGATTTGAACCACCAACTTTTCGGTTAGCAGCCGGTGCTTAGCCATTGCACCACCAGGGTGCCTTTGGGTTTGTTTAGATGATCATTAATATCACTTTGAGCTCCAGCTATTCCATGATTCTATGATTCTATCAAAATTAATTATAAAAAAGAAGACAGTCACAACTGCTTGCTTATGAGAGACAACTAATTAAAAGGTAACTCCCCATTAGTTCACCAAACTAGAACACTATATTAAGTGAAATTTCTTTTCTAAAGATAAAAGTGTGTGTGTGTGTGTGTGTGTGTGTGTGTGTGTGTGGAGAGAGAGAGATAGTGTGCATATGTTTGGAGGGAGAGACAGAGAAACAGAAACAAAGAAACAGAAACAGAGTTCTGCTGCATAATCCTTTGCAGAATTACTTCTTGCATCTTCATTGTTGAACATAAATCGATTTAGCTGTGAGGGAAGATGTCAGTGTGACAGCACTAGACACTGACATTTTCTCTCAGTGGCTATACAGTGAGGTAAGGCAAAGAAAGTGTGCCTTTCTCATGCAAGGCACTGCACAGTTATAGATCTCTAAATACTTAAACCACTTCCGAAAAATGATGGATTGATCATTGCTGAGTACAGTGTCTGACTCAATATCAATATAATAATATTATTATCGAATGCGGTCAAACTCACATTCTCATAAAAGGCATATTAACTATGCTAATTTGGATCATGTGCACAAACATATAATTACCAATTTAGGAGCAATGAAGTCAGCAGCACAGAATAGTGCAATTAGTAGAGTGGTCGATATAGGAATGTGGAATGCACTTTATTATAATGCACTTGGATAATGGATGAACATTCTCTTTGCAGCTTCTACACAGGATAACCAATTGCTGTAGAGTCAGTTCTGACTCATGGTGGCCCCATGCATGTCAGAGTAGAATTGTGCTCCATAGCGTTTTCAATGGCTGTGACCTTTTGGAAGTAGACCATGAGGTCTTTCCTCTGAGGTGCCTCTGGTAGACTTGAACCTCCAACCATTCAGTTAGCAGCCAAGCACATTAACCATCTGCACCACCCGGGACTCCCTACATATGATAAGGAGGCATGATTGGAAGACCTTTTTTATTTTAGAGTGCTTCTTTTTTGTGTTAACAAAGGCATTGAAGCAAACCAGAGAAAGACAACCAGGAACACAATTGTAGTCATGGTTAGGATTATTAGCTCACCGTGTAGCAAGGTATAAGAGACACCAGAGGCATCATGAGGTGTCTCATAAGAACTGAGCTAGAGAGGGATACTTAGAGGATTCTGGAGACTGAAGTTCGTAATAGCATGGTCTTGGCAGTAACTGGATCAAATCTGTAAGCTAGAGAGTTGTATGAACAGTCTGTAAATTTATCTTAAACCTTTGCCATTGAGTCAATTCCGACTCATAGTGACCCTATAGGACAGAGTAGAACTGCCCTATAGGGTTTCCAAAGAGCAGCTGGTGGATTCAAACTGCTGAACTTTTGGTTAGAAGACATGAATCTGGGCAACATTACTGTTCTTACTGTTAGATCAGATTTTCTGTAGTCTTCTCCAGAAAACCTGGGTCTGAAGGAGCTGGTATAAAAACTCTGAGCTTCAATAGTCTATGGTAGTCTGTTTGTTTTGGGAATCATAGTACAATTTTGCAGGTTGTGTTTTCTATTTCACTTCTCAGTTTCCCCTCACAGCGTAGCTACCAGCAAGACCATTTTTCACTTTAATGGTCCTTCCTTCTGGTCATTCTTCAACCTAAGCTAAACAATAGATCATTATCTTCTGGGGACTTGATCAGTCCAGATCTGTGCCACTATCTAATGGGTCATGATCATGTAACGTGTTTGTGATAGTAGTTGCTTTGATCCCTACAGGCGTCAGGCCTTCTTCTTCTTTGTGTTGGATAATCAATTGTTGTATCATCAGGCAGGGACAGCAGCACAGCAGCATTTAAAACTTTGGAGTTCACATATTTGGCCACTGCAACACAGACAAACACCAAGACAAAGATTATTATTAAAGTTTGAAAGGTACTTCAAAGCCACAATCCTAGACCTCCAAATTCAGACTATGAAAATATATCCAGAATCTATTTGGATTTCCCTTAATCAAGTGACTTTTTTCCTTTGATTCGGATATATAGTACTCAATTTTTCTCATTCAAATTTCCAGAATTACTTTGAATAAAATCTGTGATGCTGAGTTAAGACATGTCATATTTGAAAAGAAGATAATCAACTACTGAACCTAATTTAAAAAGTTCTGGCTGAATATTTTGCAGTGCTTGATTTCTAATTTTTATTTAAATGACAGTTTAAAATTTTTGTTTTTGTTGTCGTTTTCTTTTTGTGTGATCCAGTGTGCCCGAATGCGTATTTATTAGAGGGTCAAACAATATTGGAATACTTTATATGTTGTAAAATGTTTGTAGACAAAAGCACTAAGTGCAGACTCTGGAGTTGCCTAGACCTGATTTATTAGATATGTGAACTTGGGCAATTTTTTTTTTTAAATTTCTCTATGTCTCAGTTTCCTCATCTACAAAATAGGAAGAAAAATAGTGCCTACTTCATAGTGTGGTTTTGGAGATTAAATGAGTTCATATTTGTAAAATACTGAGATCAGTGACTGGTAGAAAGTAAACACATTAGGAATGCTTATTGACTGTTTTCTTTTTTAAAGAGAATTCTATCTTAGTCATCTATTGCTGCTATGACAGAAATACCACAAGTGGATGGTTTTAACAAAGAGAAATTTATTCTCTCACAGTCCAGTAGTTTGAAAGTCCAAATTCAGGGTGTTAGCTCCAGGGGAAGGTTTTCTCTCTGTGTCAGCTCTGGAGGAAGGTCCTTGTCATCTATCTTCCCCTGGTCAAGGAGCTTCTCAGCATGGGAACCCTGGGTCCAAATGATGAGCTATGCTCCTGGTGCTTCTTTCTAGGTGGTATGAGGTCCCCACTCTCTGTTTGCTTCCCTTTCCTTTTATCTCTTGTAAGATAAAAGGTGATGCAGGCCACACCCCAGGGAAACTCCCTTTACATTGTATCAGAGATGTGACCTGAATAAGGGTGTTACATCCCACCCTAATCCTCTTTAACGTAATCTAATCGTGTCTCGTTAACCACAGGCAGAGATTAGGATTTACAACTCAGGAAAATTACATCAATCACAAAATGGTGGATGATCACACAATACTGGGAACAATGACCTAACTAAGTTGACATGTATTTATAGTGGACACAATTCAATTCATGATATACACTAAATTGTTTTACCACAAATCTTTACTATCAAGTCTCTTAGGGAAAATTTTTTTTGAATATCAAAGATTCTCTATTTTTGATGGGCATCAAATTTACCTGAGAATATGTTTAAACATTCCTAAGCACTACCCCAGACTTATTCAATCAGAATTGCCAGGAGAGGAGCTTAGCAATCTGCATTTTAAACAAGCATTTTTGGTAGTCTCTGTAGGTCTTTGGTAGGCATTTTAGTAGGCCCTTTTCTTCCCAAAGTGATCCATTTTAATATTATTCTAAATTCCTAGATTTCTGAATATCATCATATTTTCCCTTATTAAATACAATAAAGAGTAACTGAAAAATTAAACTGACCATAGACATATAATGGCAAAAATATAGTAGCAAAGTCATTTATAAAACTAAGAACAAAAATTCTGCCTTTAAAAGAAATGGTAAACGTTATATCATAACCATAACACAAACTTGCCTTTCCTTCATTCATTTATACACTTATTTATTCCATAGATTGAGTGCTTACTAGGCACTAGGCACTATGCCAATCCCAATGAATATGATGGAAATTAAGGCAAGACATACATAGTCCAAGCCTTCTACCATGTAGTAGATATATCACGAGTGAAGATGATGAAACGCACTATACGAAAGCCTTTTTAACTTTTGCTTAAGTTGTTATCTTTCACTCAGTGAACATATTTTGCCTTTGCTGGAGCATTCCCTGAAACCTTTTCATAATATTCTTGTCATTGATTTGAAAAAAACAAAAACCATATTAGCCCAATAATTGAAATTTACTTATTACACAATTTGCAAATCGGGGAAACATTTCAACTAGGGAGCCAAAAATGTTCCAAAGATGACAGAACTTCCCAAAATTCTTATACCCCATGTTACTGACATTGCCATGGAAAAGGGCCCAGGAACAGTGTTTATATAATAACAATTTACCTTAAAATACAGCTTCCAGTCTGACCCTGAAGTTTCTGTTTCCGGAAACTGACTGCACATAGTTCTTCAAAAGAGCCCAAAGCCTAAGACAAAATAGTCTTCAGTAACCTGCTTACTAGGCTGTTGTTTGTCCTAAAGGTGACTTTAGGAAACCAGTTTTCTCAAGGCTCAAGGTCAAAAGGACATCTGAGGGCAATGGCCTGGGTGGGTTACCCCAAACTCCATAGACCCCATAAGTCTAGATTCCAGGAGAATTAAAACTGTGTCTCAGATTCCAACCATGGCTGAATTTGACCCTCTCGCCCCCCAAAATTACTTGCAATAAACAGATGTATATTTAAAAACAAAACAGAACACTGCTTCTACCTGTTCTCTTACCATTCCTTGCTTGTGTCCCTCCAAAGGCATTCTATCATATCCCATAAAAAAACCAAACCCATTGCAGTTGAGTCAATTCCGAATCACAGTGACCGTATAGGGCAGAGTAGAACTGCCCCATAGGGTTTCTAAGGAGCGCCTGGTGGATTTGAACAGCTGACCTTTTCGTTAGCAGCTGTAGCACTTAACCACTATGCCACCAGGGTTCCCCCTATGCCACCAGGGTTTCCCTTTTATCATATACTCACATGCATATTTCTGTGAGTCTGCTTAACCTTTTTTTTAATGCAGTGGTATAATACTTTACACGCTGTCCTGCATCCCTTTTATCCCATTAGCACAATACATTGCAGATTCTTTTATTCAGTACTGACAGGTCTGCTTTATTGTTATTATTATTTTTTGGATGATGTATCCCATTACATGATTGCACAATAATTTATGAAACTTTTTCTTACTAATAAAATGTAGTTTGTATCAAATATTTTGCTATTGCAAATAATGGTACGATAAATATTGCTGTGTATATATGTACAAATATACATAACAAATAAATTGTTTAAATTATAGTAATAATTATTGTAATTTGCTGGGTCAAAGAATGTCTGCATTTGAAATATGGATATAAATTGTCCAACTGTCTTTTAAAATTTCTATATCAATTTACCTTCCTACCAAATATATGAGGGTGCCATTACTATACTCTGTTACTCTGCCAATCTGAAGGTGAACATTTCTATTTCTTTGAAGTTTAGATTTACGTTTATTCATATAATGAGTAAAACTGAGCATCTTTTCACATATTTAAAATCCATTTTTGCTTACTTTTCTGTGAAGTCACCATTATCTTTGCCTATTTTCTATTTGGTTGTTGTTTTCCTTAATGATTTGTTCTTTGTATATTAATTTAAACAATTCCCTGTTTCATATGTCACAAATATTTTATCTCTAGCATTTTTTTAGCATAGTACTTGCCTTTTACTTTGTTTATGATATTTTTATCAGGCAGAAAATTATATTATACGTGTTCAAATTTACATTTCATTTCCTGTAGTTTCTGTTTTGTGTGTCATGTTTTCAAAGTCCTTCCCTATACCAAGATTATTTTTCTTAAGGTAGACCATACATTCTTCTTGTACTTTTATGGTTTCATTTTTAATGTTTACAACTTTTTTTTAAATCTATCCATTTGCAATGCCACCTTTATGGCATACTAACTTTCAATATGTAACCTAACCAACCCACTGCCATCAAGTCAGTTCTGACTCATAGTGACCCTATAAGACAGAGTAGAACTGCCCCATAGCATTTCCAAGGAGCACCTGGCAGATTTGAACTGCTGACCTCTTGGTTAGCAGCCATAGCACTTAACCACTACGCCACCAGGGTTTCCTTCCATATGTACTTGGGTCTATTTCTGGCTTCTCTATTCTGTTCCATTAATCTGTCTCTCAATTTATGCACAAGTATCTCACTCTTTAATTACCAGAGCTATATAATACGCACCCCTGGTGGTGCAAGTGGCTATTCGTTCTTCTGCTAGCAGTTTGAATCCACCAGCCACTTGTTGGAAACCCTAGAAAACCCTATGGGGTAGTTCTACTCTGTCCTATAGGGTCGTATGAGTCAGAATTGACTTGAAGGTAGAAATGGGCTTGTTTTACATAATTTGTGGTAGCATCTGGTAGTGCTAAACGTCCCTCATTCATCCTCCTTTCCATAATTTTCCTATCTTTTGCACTTATTTTTCCATACCTATTTTTGAGTCAGCTCATTAATTAAAAAAAAATTTATCTTGGAATTTTATCAGGATTGCATTTAATTTATAAATTCGTTTTGAAAGCACTGACATGTTGCATCTTCTTGGCCAAGAATATGATGTCTTCCCATTTATTCAATTCTTTCTTTCAGTCTGTCAGTAGCAAAGTGAACAACAAAGCTTTATTGAGATGCAGATGTAGGGGTGTTGACCAGCCTCACTCACTAAGTAAGTGACTGATTATAACATACAAAGCAATCCAGCATTATATGTATTTCATATGTAAACTTTAGCAAAATTTTAAATGACCATAGACCACCAAAACCAATTAAAAAAAAAAAAACAGTTGCCTTCAAGTCAGTTCTGACTTATAGCGACCCTACAGGATAGAATAGAAGTGCCCCATATGGTTTCCAAGAAGCGGCTGGTGGGTTCAAATTGCCAATCTTTTGGTCAGCAGACAAGCTCTTAACCACTGTGTCACCAGGGCTCCTTGTAGACCACAGACATGTTAAATTTATGAGGGTCTGTTAGTTTGTCATACTATGGGGGCTTGTGTGTTTCTGTGATGCTGGAAGCTATGCCACCTGTATTCAGATACCAGCTGGGTCACCCATGGAGAACAGGTTTCAACTGAGCTTCCAGACTAAGATGGACTAGGAAGAAGGACCCGGCAGTCTACTTCTCAAAAGCATTAGCCAGTGAAAACCTTAGGAATAGCAGCAGAACATTGTCTGATATAGTGCTGGAAGATGATCCTCCCAGGTTGGAAGGCACTCAAAAGATGTCTGGGGAAGAGCTGCCTCCTCAAAGTAGAGTCGACCTTAATGATGTGGATGGAGTAAAGCTTTCGGGACCCTAATTTGCTGATGTGGCACAACTCAAAGTGAGAAGAAACAGCTGCAAAGATCCATTAATAATCGGAACCTGGAATGTGCAAAGTATGAATCTAAGAAAATTGGAAATCCTCAAAAATGAAATGGAATGCATAAACATCAATATCCTAGGCTTTAGTGAGCTGAAACGGACTGGTATTGGCCATTTTGAATCGGACAATCATATAGTCTACTATGCTGGGAATGACAACGTGAAGAGGACTGGTGTTGCATTCATCGTCAAAAAGAACGTTTCAAGATCTATCCTGAAGTACAATGCTGTCAGTGATAGGATAATATCCATATGCCTACAAGGAAGACCAGTTAATACGACTATTATTCAAATTTATGCAGCAACCACTAGGGCCAAAGCTGAAGAAATAGAAGATTTTTTCAGCTGCTGCAGTCTGAAATTGATCGAACATGCAATCAAGATGCATTGATAATTACTGGCGATTGGGATGTGAAAATTGGAAACAAAGAAGAAGGATCAATAGTTGGAAAATATGGCCTTGATGACAGAAACAATGCCAGAGATTGAATGATAGAATATTGCAAGACCAAAGACTTCTT
Source organism: Loxodonta africana (assembly GCF_030014295.1). NCBI lineage: Eukaryota > Metazoa > Chordata > Mammalia > Proboscidea > Elephantidae > Loxodonta > Loxodonta africana. Next base: position 117,670,813 of record NC_087369.1, on the reverse strand, counting down.
CATTGCAAATACCTTCTTTCACCAACATAAACGGCGACTATACACATGGACCTCGCCAGATGGAACACACAGAAATCAAATTGACTACGTCTGTGGACAGAGACGATGGAAAAGCTCAATATCATCAGTCAGAACAAGGCCAGGGGCCGACTGTGCAACAGACCACCAATTGCTCATATGCAAGTTCAAGCTGAAACTGAAGAAAATCAGAGCAAGCCCACAAGAGTGAAAATATGACCTTGAATATATCCTACCTGAATTTAGAGACCATCTCAACAATAGATTTGACACACTGAACACTAGTGACCGAAGACCAGACGAATTGTAGAAGGACATCATCCATGAAGAAAGCAAGAGGTCACTGAAAAGACAGAAAAAAGTAGCGACCAAGATGGATGTCAGAGGAGACTCTGAAACTTACTCTTGAGCGTCGAGCTGCTAAAGCAAAAGGAAGAACTGATGAAGTAAAAGAACTGAACAGAAGATTTCAAAGGGCCTCTCGAGAAGACAAAATAAAGTATTATAATGACATGTGCAAAGAGCTGGAGATAGAAAACCAAAGGGGAAGAACACACTCGGCGTTTCTCAAGTTGAAAGAACTGAAGAAAAAATTCAAGCCTCGAGTTGCAATAGTGAAGGATTCCATGGGGAGAATAATAAATGATGCAGGAAGCATCAAAAGAAGATGGAAGGAATACACAGAGTCACCATACCAAAAAGAATTAGTCGATATTCAACCATTTCAAGAGGTGGCATATGATCAGGAACTGATGGTACTGAAGGAAGAAGTCCAAGCCGCTCTGAAGGCATTGGCAAAAAACAAGGCTTCAGGAATTGACGGAATATCAGTTGAGATGTTTAACAAACAGATGGAGCACTGGAGGTACTCACTTGTCTATGCCAAGAAATATGGAAGACAGCTTCCTGGCCAACTGATTGGAAGAGATCCATATTTATGTCTATTCCCAAGAAAGGTGATCCAACCGAATGTGGAAATTATAGAACAATATCATTAATATTACACGCAAGCAAAATTCTGCTGAAGATCATTCAAAAATGGCTACAACAGTATATCGACAGGGAACTGTCAGAAATTCAGGCCAGTTTCAGAAGTGGACGTGGAACCAGGGATATCATTGCTGATGTCAGATGGATCCTGGCTGAAAGCAGAGAATACCAGAAGGATGTTTACCTATGTTTTCTTGATTATGCAAAGGCATCTGACAGTGTGGATCATAACAAACTGTGGATAACACTGAGAAGAATGGGAATTCCAGAACACTGAATTGTGCTCATGAGGAACATTTACATAGATCAAGAGACGGTTGTTCTGACAGAACAAGGGGATACTGATTGGTTTAAAGTCAGGAAAGGTGTGCGTCAGGGTTGTATTCTTTCACCATACCTATTTAATCTGTATGCTGAACAAATAATCCGAGAAGCTGGACTATATGAAGAAGAACGGGGCATCAGGATTGGAGGAAGACTCATTAACAACCTGCATTATGCAGATGACACAGCCTTGCTTGCTGAGAGTGAAGAGGACTTGAAGCACTTACTAATGAAGATCAAAGACCACAGCCTTCAGTATGGATTACACCTCAACATAAAGAAAACAAAAAATCCTCACAACTGCGCCAATGAGCAACATCATGATAAATGGAGAAAAGATTGAAGTTGTCAAGGATTTCATTTTACTTAGATCCACAATCAACAGCCATGGAAGCAGCAGGCAAGAAATCAAAAGACGCATTGCATTGGGCAAATCTGCTGCAAAGGACCTCTTCAAAGTGTTGAATAGCAAAGATGTCACCCTGAAGACTAAGGTGCGCCTGACCCAAGCCATGGTGTTTTCAATCGCATCATGTGCGTGTGAAAGCTGGACAATGAATAAGGAAGACCAAAGAAGAGTTGACGCCTTTGAATTGTGGTGTTGGCGAAGAATATTGAATATACCATGGACTGCCAAAAGAATAAACAAATCTGTCTTAGAAGAAGTACAACCAGAATGCTCCTTAGAAGCAAGGATGGCGAGACTGCATCTTACATACTTTGGACATGTTGTCAGGAGGGATGAGTCCCTGGAGAAGGACATCATGCTTTGCAGAGAACAGGGTCAGCAGAAAAAAGGAATACCCTCAACGAGGTGGATTGACACAGTGGCTGCAAGGATGGGCTGAAGCATAATGATTGTGAGGATGGCACAGGACCGGGCAGTGTTTCATTCTGTTGTGCATACATACGGTCACTATGAGTTGGAACCGACTCGACAGCACCTAACAACAACAATTGTAAAATCAGTTACACATTTTCCTTTTTATTGAGGAAAACTATTGGATCAAGAATGTATACAGTAAAACAATGCGTATTACCTGTAACGAACATTTCACATTTCATTACCAAATACCACTAATGAAAAAAGAAGGCCCCTCAAATTAGCTTTATAGGTGTCTCTGCCAGTTAATTAGTAAATGTTAAGGAATTATATCACAGTTAATGAATTATATTCGCAGTAGGTGAATGAATGGTCTGTTGGCTGGCTCTTTGGCCTTAATGCTCAAACTGACATTGTGGCCAATGCAACACATGACTTCCATTTCTGGCTATTGTCTTACAGGTGACAGTAGATGAAACATTTGCCATAATCTATTTTACTTTACTTCCCCATCTGTTAGAGTGTACACTATTACAATATGCCATGAGAGTAAATCTGCTGCAAGTGTCCTCTTGTCATATTAAGAACACTTTTCCTATATTTTTCAAATTACTAAATGCCCTTCAACTTGTTTCTGAGAAAGTTATACATGATATTCATCCAGAATTTTCTCCATACTACAGTCACATTTTGCATTTTAAAAATGCAAACAGGATCAAGACTTTCCCTTCTTTAAAACTCTTCATTGCTTCCTCTTTCTCCTGACAAATTCTTTATCATGGATTACAAGGTCCTTCAAGATCTGGCTCCTATTTATAACTGCAGCCTCATTTTTTCCCACTCGCCTGAAGGCAGACTATTTTCCATTTCTTAATTTACTATGCTCTCACTCACTTCAGTGGTGTGCTAGTAAATTGACAACCGTGGTGGGATGGGGAGCATAGGAGGGGAAGGCACTGCTTTGTGGCATTTGTTGATTTCTGCAGTGTAACTACTCCCAACATGGCCTGTTCCAAGCTTAATAACTGGTTTGCAAATTAATGTTTCTCCAAACACAGTAATGTTTCTCTACCTAGAATATTCCTTTAGACCCGGTATCTCATAATCATCCTTCAGGTCTCAGTTTTTATATAATTCAGGTTCCTGCAGGAAGTCTTGTCTGACCATACCATGTGTGGGTAAGAGGCCCATCCTATGTTTTCTTATAGCACCTGTGCTTCTCTTTATTGAGTTTATCATCTTATGTTGCAATTATCTATTTACTCCTTTATATCCCCCAATTGCCTGAAAGCTTAATGAAGACAGTATTTGCTATATCCCTAACATCTTACTCAAAGAGTTTCTACCATATACTAAAAACCAAAACCCACTTCTATTGAGTCAATTCTGTGTCATAGCGACCCTAAAGGACAGAGTAGAACTGCCCCAAATGGTTTCCAAGGAGCGCCTGGTGGATTCAAACTGCTGACCTTTTGGTTAGCAGCCGTAGCTCTTAACCACTGGGCCACCAGAGTTTCCAATCATATACTAGGAGGTCAATAAATAGTTGTTCAATTAAGGAGTGAACTTATTCACAAATAAATTTTATTATTTGAAACACATAATTTCATTTTTATCATACAGAGAAAAAATCAGTTACCCCAATAAATATGGACTTTAATAATCTACTTGCTAACAAAAATACAAAAGCAAACATACTATCAAAGAATAAGTATGTCTTTATTGCCAGTAAGAAATATGGTAATAGGTGTGCTACTTAAAATTTGTCTAAGGAATCTGCTAGAATGTACTCTGATACCCATGAAGTCGTCATGAGTCAGAATTAACTTAAAGGCAACTGGTTAAGAATAAGTGCATTCCAGGTACTGAATATGCTAGTTAATTTGAACTTGAACAGGTTACCAGAAGGTTTCTAAGCACACAGGTGGCCCTTGAGGAATTTGTGGTGATTTGAATTTCTAGAAGTACAGAACAGATGTTTCCTTAAAGGAACAGGCTATAAGACTGGTGGTGTCCTTCCTCCAGTAGCATCCCAATGATATAAATCGCAGGGATAAGTGATTAGAAAGAGAGGTATCAAAAGAACTAAGAGGTTACAGCTGCTCATAGGCCAACTGAAGAGTCAGCTCATCTGAGGAGCGAGCAGTAATCAAGGGTGAGTGTGCATGAAGAGGCTACTAGAGATTCCAGTGAGCTTTCTCTCATGCAGTTAAAGCATGCAGATGGAAGAAATGTGACTTAGCTTAAATAAAAGAAAGTTCTACTTTATTGGAAAAGAGATAATACCTGAATTACATGGTTGTGCCAATGGGCTGTACTTAAAATTGGATGATTTGGAGTGGGAGCCTCTGTATGATGGTCGTGAATAACATGCAGAGTTGTTCTATCTTGAAAAACCAAAAACCTGTTTCCGTCAAGTCGATTTTGACTCATAGCGACCCTATGATGGTTGGAATGGGAAGTTCAGCCACTCTTATTTTACTTTTTATAGGTTGTTATCCCTCTGTTAATTTAGAATAAGTAGTGAAGAATCGTTCACCTGTGGTCCTCTCTGTTAGAATATAATATGCAGGTTCACATAGACTGCAGCTTCACACAATACACTGAGAAATGTATCACAAGGCCTTTTACATTTTTCTTAGTATTCATCAAGCACAGACTGTTTTGAATGTGAAACCATGGCATTTGCATCTTTAGCTTTTCATCACACAGGCAGTAAAGTCCTTTAGTCTCTGGGTGCACAACATTTGCAGAAGTAATATTGAGTTATGTGTTGGTGAGAATCAGTCCCTGGAGAGTGCAACCCATTCCCCTAATTGCTTCTATGTTTTTATTGCTGCCGTCTTCACTTTCAAATATTGTGCACCACTTGTGCCTATCTGCCAAAGCCTAAAACAGCTCCAGAAGCTCAGGGGATCAGGTGGAAGGCATGAAACATCACTGTCCCCCTCCGAAGGCATGCTCCAGGATCAGCATGGCTGATGATATAGCGGAGACCCTGGAGGAGAAGTTAGTACTAACTCCTCTTTCAGCATGTCCAGCGAGTAACAGAATTGGGCCCCTTTTAAGTGAAGAGGTGAAGATCCCAAACAGGTCTCTAACATTCAACTTACATACAACCCGTAATTACCTCCATAAAACCTATTACATTAAAAATTGGAAGTACATCTGTTTGTAATAACAAACAGGTGCTACTTTGCAATGGGCATCAAAACATTATTATGTTAAAGATGTTTTAGTGTATCTGGAAATGTTTCTTTGATTTTTTTTATGTATAGAAAGGTACACTATATACTATATACAAAGAAAAACATTTGATTAACTGACATTAGATGTGAGACGTACCTGTTTCGACTTAAGTATGAATTCGACTTAAAGATTTAGGAATAGAACTAGTTCATAATCCAGGGACTGCCTGTAATTTGGAGCCTGCTGGGACAGCTATAGTTAGCAGTGAATCAACAGACTTTCCCTGGAACTGTTTCCCAAGTCCCTGAGGCAGCCACAGCCAGCATAGGGTGAATCGGTATCCAGTGGCCTAAAAGTAGCTTACTGTTAGCCTGTGTTTGGCCCACCACAGGAATTTAATGCCATTATCTCTAAGACAGCACAGATCACAGAAATTCATGGCAACCTTATGTATAATAGGATGAAGTACTGCCTGATCCTGTGCCATCTTCATCATCTTTGATACGTTTAAGCCCATTGCTATACATAAAGTTTTCATTGTAGTCCGCTGAAACCTGTCTACCATGGATGATCCTGCTGGTATTGGAAACAGTGGTAGCATAGCTTCCAGCATCATAGCAGCACACAAACCCCCACAGGATGGCAAACTGACAGACAGGTGATGGGTTTCTATGTCTAGGGTTCTATCTAAAAGCTGTTTGCGATGTTGCATCCTCTGCCCTGGTCATATTTCCATGTACCCAGTTAAAAAGTAAACTATTTGAAGGAGATTAATGGATACTGAATCTTTCTTTCTGCTCTTTCCCATTCATACTCATATTTTGTTTATGCACCAACTATACAATCAAGCCCCAAATATCTACCTATTTGCAAGCCATTTGTTTCTTTGTGACTCAGGAAAATGTGCTTTCATAAATTTGCTGCTGAATTAGCCAGATGGTAGAGTGAAAAGGAGAGGGGGAAGAGAATATATGAAGTAGCAAGGACAAGGAACAATGTGGAGATGGAAGGGAGATAGAAAAAAGCAAGTATTGCAGAGTTAAACAGAAAAAAAAAAAACATTAGGATCATGAAAATCACATTTACATAAATAACCTTCCTTTAAAAGTAAAGCCTTCCTTTTTACAGAGGTAATTTTAGTAACTTCCTTAAAAAAAAAAAAAAAAAAAAAACTTCCTTAAAGGTGGAAAAAGGGAATTAGCAGTTCAATGTTTTCAAGACATAAGTACCTGGTAGTATATGTGAACTCGTGTGTGTGTGTGTGTCTGTGTGTGTGTGTGTGTCTGTGTGTGTGTGTGTGTCTGTAAGAAAGCCACTTTCAAACGATTGAACCAACCCCTACTAGCAACAAATTCTTCATCTCGAAATCACCTTCACAGGCTGCACATGTAGCCTTTAAATCATTCAAAAGGCTTTGAGCCTTTCCTTGCACTAAAGTAAGGCTAAATAAAGTAAGGCTAAATAAGAACCATATGCACGTGTTCCAACTTACCTATAAATTCTTAAAGACACACTCAGGAACAGATTTGGTTCATAACCTGGGGATTGCCTGTACCAGTATCTTCAAATCTGAAAATCTGCTTTTAGGAACTGACATAACTTCACATCTTGGTTTTACACAAACCTTCCCTTTCTAATCTCAAGTAGAACTTGCTTGCATTTTTTTTCTTTTGTTATGATTACAGACATTGAGCTACCATGCTATTAGAAGGAAGTCATAATTCCCAAATTACCTTGGAAAATTCTATGGCCAGAATATTAAAAATGGAATATCTGGTACATACTCTGAGTTAATGTTTGACTTGAGTGTTTAAATAAATACATTGCCTCTTTCTGTGTCACAGTAATCAACTGGAAGGTTAAAGGAACTTGCTGTAGTCTCTCGGTCAGTGAGATTAAAATAAAACCCTGCTGCAGAAGAAGACCCTTCCCCTTTCTTGAGGAATAAATAGGCTCACTACCGGTAAAGGAATGGAAGGAACAATTCACGATCATCAGGACATAAATATGTGCAAACGTGAAGTGGGGAATGACATTTCTTAGTAATACCTAAGGGTCCCGTGAGGTAGTGCAATTGGTGCGAGTGATGTGACGATTGATAAAAAAGACTGGTCAGGTAACTGATATTCAGTTCCTTAACCTTCATTTTAAGAGCAGCACATAAAAGCATGTGCATAGGCACTGAAGGTGACCGCAAACCACTGTAATTTCTCTAGTCTGTGTCTTCAATCTGTCCCCAGTTTCTATGGCAGCTTACCAAACTCACTAATTTTGGCCTCGTTCAAATTCTAGAAAAAAGAGTTGCTTTCACTACTTGCATTACAAGATGAGGAAATTAGCAATACATTTTGAACGGAGAATGGATCACATTGGGGAATTAATAATGGGATTTTGCCATTGGTTCATTCCAATAAACATGGTCTGTTTACCATCATTGGATTGCTGTGAAATAATGATTTGAAATGAATCCCTGGTCTCAAGTCTAGAACCTAATGGACAGGTGTTCATTTCAGTATAATAAAAGTGAATTAGAGTTTCAATTCAAATTCTAACAGATGGTATTGTCACAGATACTAAATTACATTATCAATGGTAGACATAATTCCCATATTAAACCAAAGATTGGCATTAGGGTAAAATGTACTAGGGCATGGTAAAATCATAAGCACTAAGAAAGTGATATTCTAATTTTGAAATGAGACAGGAAGGATAAAGGAAGGGTCATGAGTGTTTTTTCAGAATTAGGCAAAGAAAACTAGTTTTCAAATCAGTGTGAACTGGGGCAAGATAATTATCCTAACATATTTTTAAATTACATTTGGTCCACCTATATATTGCACAAGAAAAATCAATACCTTATTACAAGAAAATAAACGTTAAAATTTGAAAAAAATACAAATATTCAATAAGGAGAAAATTATACATACATTAAATTTATATGCTTGAGTTTACCAATTAATAAATGGCCAAACTACTTTTTTTGTTTATTATCTCAACAGTATTGTTCCTTTCAAAAATGCCATATTATCGGTGCAGTTGCAATGGCTATTTTATACTGAGTAATTTGTCTTTTTACCAAGTGTTCATCATTTTCACTATGACTCTATTTGCTAAAGCTTTACCTTCCTATTTACTTTTCAGCTATCAAACATATAAAGACCTATGACTTGGATACCCATGTAGAAAATATAAGCTGTTCTCATTCATAGCAAGTTTTAAGTTATGACCAAATTCAAGATATTCTGAAAATGACTTAAAATGTAATGTTTAGTCCCTTCAAATGACCTTTTTCTGGTTAACTCAAAGCAAAGGAACTTTGCAATAAGTGACAACATTTATTCTACACCAAGGAGCACTACAATGCCAGCTGAATGTGAGGAAATCATGTGGCTTCAACATTTCCCTCAGATAACTATGTTCACAACACAGAGATAGAACGTCTTGTGACAGCTAAGTTATGTCCGAGACTGTCCCTTGTCAAGATACAACAACATTCTCTGTTCTCAAAACTACCATAAGCAATTTGTGTATAAGACGTTTTTCACTATTTCCAGGTTATTTCTATTTGCTCATATGTGAAAGAAAGTAGAGCAGCAGATATTGTTTAACTATCAGCCTCTGAAGAATTGTTTCTCAAATTCATTCCCTTTAATGTTGAACTGCTGGAAAGATCTAGAAGCACACTTCTGTGCTTGCGTCAGCAAACTTGGATAGTGTTCTCTCATAAGGAAATTTATCTCATCTGCATAGTGTGAGAGTTTAGGGACTAATTCATAGATTTTAATGGTCTTTTCATTTATTGCACTGCATGAGGTGACAATCTCAGTTTGTTTTGTTCTGCCTCAATTTGATTTTATATCATCTTCGCATATGGCACTTCAGCATTATCACCACTGGGCTTTCCCCGTAGGAGCTATGTACTCGTGTTCCACAGCTTCTGATATGACAGAGAGTGGCACTGGATAACTGAGCCTGTCAAGAAAGGATGAAGAGAGAGTAAAACGGATACATCATTTATTTGTCATTCAGCTGTACCATAAAGCTATTCCCAAAAATGTGACTTGTTATTTGGTGAAGATGGAATTTTCAGGAGAAATCTTCATGAATAAAATAGTTGCATTTTGGTCTCAAAAAATATGAGTATGCACTCAACTCTCTTATTAATGTTCCAGTGGTTCATTTATAGATCTCCAGAAGGATCTCAGAATGCTAACAATCGCAGAATGGGACAAAAAGCTCAAGGCTAAGCTGGGAGAAATGATGTATATGTAAATAATAACCATCGTCCTAATTATAGCATGTGTATTTATTATTATCGATAATATTGAGAGTTTTCCATGTTTCAGGCACTGAGCTAGGTTGTCTTTCAAATATAATCTCATTTAATCTTTACAACTGTGAGGTAGATTCTGTTAAGATCTCCACTTTTTTGATGAGGAAATTGAGGGCTGGAGAAGTTAAGTAACTTTCCCAAGGTGTATGATTAAATGACAGAGTTAGAATCAGACCCAGACTCCAGACCATAAGATATGCAATGCTACCTATGGATATTCATTTTATTTCTCAAGTATCTTTTGATTGTATTGCAAAGACAGAAATAAACGATTTTTAGATTATCTACAAGCCCTTTATCCATTCTTTCCATAAGCATAACTATTTCAGGAGTTGACTTTGTCTTGAAGACAGTATGTCAAATTTTATACTCAGATAAAGGTCGCTGAAGTAGTGAGCATGTGCCTATGGGATGAATTTGTCTACTGTGAATTGTATATCATCCTAGCACTGTGGTTCGAATGACTATATTTATTATGTGAACTGGGTGGGAATGAGGAGTGGGTAATTGCACTGTCGCGCTAAGACTCCACTACAAAATTTGCCTGAGAATTCACAAAGTTTCCAAATTATTACATAGTGTACAGTTATGTTCACATTCCTGAATGTTACTGGATTCTTCATTTAATTAAGTATCCTATTTTGAAGCCATATATAATGCATTACGTACAATGTATCTTTTGACATAGGGCCAATTATGTATAACACCCTCAAATTTAACAGCTGTGTTTAAAGAACAAAAATATTTTGTTTTCAGATACATTGATAGAAATCTTGAAGTTTGTTAGAAAACAGAGCTTCTTAAAAATGTGATTCTTTGAATCCATCAGAAACTCTAAGGTAATATTCAAAAGGGAAGAGTTCTGTAAAAAGACCAGACTTAATGGTCTGACTGAGACTGCGGGGACCCTGGAGGTTATCATCCCCACACCATTTGTTAGCCCAAGACTGGAACCATTCCCGAAGCCAACTCTCAGACAGGGATTGAACTGGACTATAAGACAGAAAATGATACTGGTGAGGAGTGAGCTTCTTGGCTCAAGTAGACACATGAGACTATGTGGGCAGCTCCTGTCTGGTGGCGAGGTGAGAAGGAAGAAGGGCACAGGAGCTGGTTGGATAGACATGGGGAATAGAGGGTGAAGAGGAGGAATGTGCTGTGTCATTAGGGGGAGAGCAGCTAGGAGTACATAGCTAGGTGTGTATAACTTTTTGTATGAGACACTGATTTGATTTGTAAACTTTCACTTAAAGCACAATAAATACATAAATAAATACCAAAGGGAAGAGCTCTTGGTTTTATCATAACAAAAGCTTTGTTGTTGCTTTTCAGTAATAATATGTTGGCAAATTACATTCAGCTTGTTTTCCACTATGGCTTCTATTTAGTTCCTTTTTGTTTCAGAATCTGACAGAATAAAGAATGTTTCCTCAATCTGGGCCAGACTATGCTTTGCTTGTGTTAACCAGAAAAATAGGAAAATTTTAGGACCCACGGTGACTGGTTAAAGGATTTTATTCTCTAACAAATACAATGTCTAAAACATAATTAAATGCTATTTTAAATTTTTTTTTTGTCCCTCTGCCTTAAGGACAAAATCTTCACTTGACCAAACTGCTTATAGCTGGCTATTGGGGGCTGATAGGAGGGTATCTCAGGCTCTTTGGGGCTCCATTTTAAAGGGAAGAGATGTTCTGACTCTCTTTATTACCTCTCTCAATGGAACCTGTGGTGATATGTACTTCCAATGTCTACCTAGAGTAGAATCCTATTAAACTATTGTTTTGCAAACTATGGATTGCAACCCCTTGGTGGGTTGTGAAACCAATTCAATAGGTCTGACTAGCATTTAAAAAAAAAACTTTGGAGTAGGCTATAGAGTATATTGGATACTTTTCAAACTTCCATTTCAGTTGCGTGTATATGTTCTCGCACATACACACTGGATCACAATGTAAAATGTATTTCTAACTCTTGGTTGTAAAGAAACAAGTATGAAAGCTACTTCATTGGACTTTTACCCTTAGCATATCAATTATGATCTTCTTTTTGCTTTGTTTTAGAAGTAAAGGGGCCTGTTTTCCCTAATTAGAGAGTTCTAGAAATAAGTAGGATTTCTAAACAAAGAGCTTCAGCAGCCAGTTTGCATTTATTGCTCATTCTTAATCAGTGCAGATATGCAACTATATTAGCATGCAGTCATATTTGCGTCTTAGTAAAAAGGCATATCTTGGATAAGAACGGCAGTCAGAATTGATTAATAGCCTCTGTTCACATAGTGAAGAAAATAATTATATGCTGAGAGCCAATAGAGTCAGACCTCTGTGAAAAATTTTTACCCATACTCACTGTCAAAGCACAGTATTGACAGGAGAAAAGCATTAGGAATACAAAAACAAATGATACCTAGGCTTCATTGACAAATAAATTTACAGTCTAGTGAGAAAGAAAGACTTGTAAACCAATAATTCGAGGGAAGAACCAATGTGGGGTTATATACATCCTTGATTCCATGGTTTTCAAAACCCTTCCTCCCCTTCCCTGGCTCTGCTCTGTAGGGTGAGGGAGCTGACTCTACAGGCTACCTTTCTAAGTTCCCTCTGTTCACTGGCTCCTACAGAGGTCTGGCCATTGGAAGGCACTGGCAAGATATTGGAAGACAACTGACAGAGTAGCCGTAGTATTTCTATCCTTCCTTCTCTGTCTCTATGTCTTCAATTCTCTTTGTAGAAGCCTGCCATGCATGGTTTCAGATTTCTCTAGGCAGCCCTGGCCCATATTCCAGTTCTGGTTACACAACCTCCATGCTTGAGCCCAGTCCTGTAGCAGATTCCTGCTTTTGCTAATCTCTCAATTCTGTCACCATTCCCTGTTAGCCTTTGAGATCTTTCATGACCCATATAACAGTTTTCTGCATTAAATTTCCTTTGTTTTAAGTATTCAAAGTTGCTCCCGTTTTCCTGATGAGAATGATTAAAACAGGAATTGGAATTAGATATGCATTCATCATAATCATCATCATAACTAGCATTTATTTAGTGCTTACATGTGTCATGCGTTATTGTAAGTGTCCTTCATGTATTAACAGCCCTATTTTACAGATGAAGAAACTTAGGCACAGAGAGGTAGCTTAACTTGCCCAAGGTTATATAACTAACGGAGAATTGCCTTGCACTGATTTTCAATGTTTTATTAACTACCCTGTGATCTACTTATAGAAATCTTCCATTAGGTCTAATCACTACATTTGTTAAGCATCTACTATATACTTATAATGGGGCCCTGGTCCTATAGGGTCACTATGAGTCAAAATCAACTCGAAGGCAATGGGGTTAGGGGTGGTTTGGGGTGGCACAATTGTTAAGAGCTCAAGCTGCTAACCAAAAGGTTGGCAGTTTGAATCCACCAGCTGCTCCTTGGAAACCCTATGGGGCAGTTCTACTCTGTCCTATAGGGACACTATGAGTCGGTATGATGGTTAAGATTGTATGTCAACTTGGCTGGGCCATGATTCTCAGTGTTTATATGTGATCCCCCGCATGATGGGATCTGCTGTGAGTAGCCAATCTGTTGAAAGGGAGTTTCCTTGGGCATGTAGCCTGCATCCAAATATAAGTAGACATTCTGGCTTTTGCCCTCTCTGGATCCTGCAGCTGCTTCTTATTTGTCTGACCTCCAGTTCTTGGGACTTGAGCTAGTGGCTTACCTGCCAATGGTGGGATTTGTCGATCTTCATTGCCTACGAGCAAGAGTCCTGCTCTCTGACCTGCTGATTTTGGGCTTGCCAGCCCCTGCAGCTACATGAATCAGGAGAAGCCTTCCAGTCTTGCCTGCCAATAGTGTGATTCTTCGGCCTTCACAGCCTGTGAGCAAGAGCCCTGCTCTCTGACCTGCCAATCTTGGGCTCACCAGCCCCTGCAGCTATGTGAATCAGGAGAAGCCTCTATCCCGATCCATGGACTTGGGACATTCCAACCTCTACAATTTCATGAGCTGTTTCCTTGATAAAAATCTCTCTCTGTATATATACCTTTCTGTGCGTTACTGGTTTTGCTTCTCTAGAGAACCCAGCCTAAGACAGTTGGAATCAACTCGACAGCAGTGGTATTTTTTTTCCTTTGGTTTATATACTTATAATGGAGCCCTGATGGCACAGTGGGTAAAGAGATCAACTGGTAACCAAAAGGTCGGTGGCTCAAAATCACCACTGGCTCCATGGCAGAAAGATGTGGCAGTCGGCTTCCATAAAGATTTACAACTTGGAAACCCTATGGAGTAGCTATGAGTTGGAATTGACTAGATGGCAGTGTTTTTTTTTTTTTTTTCCGCTTTATATACCTGTAGGGTCGCTATGAGTCAGAATCGACTTCATGGTAATGGGTTTGGTTTTGGGTTTTTTATATAGCAAACACTATGATAGGTGCTATGGTTATAAAAGGCATGATTACTGTCTTCTATAAATAAACAGCCCCTCTTCTAGCCTGTTTTTATAACTGTGAGATCATTGCTAAAATCAGGGACTTCTCAGGTAGAATAGGCTTCCAAAGCTTCCAGTCAATTGAGATGTAGATGGTGGACATAAAATGATTACCTTCGAAATAAAGTTACGTTCAGAAATATTCCTCCTGTTCCTCAAAGAAATCACTTGAAACCATATCCTGAACACGAGTACTCCTTAATTTGTTCATTTGAAGTAAATCTACATTTTAGTACCGTGGTAAGTCAAGTCTGGGCAGTAATATTTCCTTCATGGCTAAATAATCATCAGTGCACAAAATTATGGTTCTTTCTTATTACTGTAGTTTGGGGAGTTACTTTTCTCAAACTTTCTCAATCAATAAAATATAAATCTATCAGCTACCATTCCAACAGCTTGTATGCATACTGAATAATCCATACCTATAGGTATGGATTATTCAGTATGCATACAAGGCTACTCATACAACGGACTGAAATGTACAATCAGGCAGAATGATGTACACACAGCTGTTTTATATTTAGTTGGCTTTCTAATGTGAGCTAATTTTTTGTAGGGACTAAGAGCATTAGTAAGATTTATTTCAAGTTTAGTTTGAGAGAAAATTATTGTTTGAAGGTGAAACTCTAGTCTCCACTCAACTTTAACAGGCATTACTGTTGTATTTCCTTAATGGCAAGTGGAAAAAAGTGTTTAATATATCAGCACATATAAAGATAATAAGGCTCTGCAACTCCTCACCCCTCCCTGGAACCAACATCTTAAAACTCCTACTTGCCTTTTATAATGATAAATGTGAATAAAAGCAAAGGTGATATGAATATCACTTAGGCTTGAAAACAGTCTATGTGAATATTAGATGGCGACTGCATAACAAAATACAGCATTCACCTTGTTCTTAGATTTATATCTTAGCTAAATGATCTGACAGAAGGTAGGACTGTTCAATAGAGACCTAATGCATGGAAGCTGCTTTCATTTATGCTTGTTTTTCCCTTGAGCAAAGATGATGCACAGAAGAGGAAAAAAAAGTCCTTGAGGAGAATAAAGTGTCTTCCTCTGGTTTCAGAATAAACTGGTATTATTGTCCGAAACTATACTGTGGTAGAAAACCACGTAAGGAGGAAATGCAGCACCGAACCATATGCAGGCGAACATCATGCTACAACTACTACAAGGGATGAAGTAGGTGACCCAGAGTGGAACAATATTGTATTAGTTTTGAAAACCAAATCTACTTCGTTAGGAGGTTAACAGGGTACAGAATGTAAATTGTAAAAACCATGGAAAATAGATGGACCAGAAACATCTACTTTTATCAATGAATATCATTAGCCTATTGAGCAGTTGAAACTTTAGAAGAATGCTAGTTGGTCATATTGGCTCTTTATGAAGACCTGAATGTTCTGTTTAATTCAAAATACTAGCAAGCAGAACACATACCTACTTATTGATTCTAAACAAGCAAAAGAAATATTTTACCCATGTTATAGAATAAGATTTTATCTATGCACACTGCTGTATTAGTGACCCGTTAACTGTTGTAATGATTTGAATGTTATAACTAAACAATTTTAAAGGCAATGTTATTTAATACAGAAAACCGTCTGTACAGTTCAGATATTAGTACAGGTCCTGAAAGAAATCAGGATGTAAATAAGCTAAAGTTATAATAAAAAAATGATATTTGAATTTCCATTGTTACTATTTGATTTCTTCATCCACTTATGTTCACGGCCATCTTCATAAGAATTCTAATGGCCCCTACCTCCTAAATATCTTTCCGGCTTGTGTATTTCTCTCTGATCTACACTAACTACACTGCCTTAAGCTACCTCTTGCTTGGATCATTACAGTGAGATTCCTACCAGTACTACTTCCTTCACACTTGCCCTTCTCTAATCCATTCTAATTCATTCTCCATTCTACAGTCAATGTGATATTTCTGCCACACACATTTAAGCATGTTACCTCCCTGCACAAAATATTCCAGTGTTTCCCTTTTCCCCCTCAGGAAAAAGTTCAAATTTCTTAACAAAGCTTAACAATTCCTCCCTGAACTGCCTCTGGCACTGTGATGGTTGAGGTTGTGTGTCAACTTGGCTTGGCCATGATCCTTAGAGGTTTGGCAGTTATGATGTACTTTGGCAGCTATGTAAGATGTAATCACCTCCATAATGAGATCTGATACAATGTGATCACCTCCATGATGAGATATGTTGTGAGCAGCCAATCAGTTGAAAGGGAGTTTCCTTGGGGCTGTGGCCTGCATCCAAAATAGGTGGACTTTATGGCAAGGCTCCCTGGCTCTTACTCACTCTGGACCCTGCAGCTGGGTCCTGTTCATCTGACCTCTGGTTCTTGGGACTTGAGCTAGCAGTTTACCTGCTGTCTTACTTGCCAATCTTGGGATTTGTTGGCCTCCACAGCCTGCGAGCCAGAGGCCTGGTATCTGACCTTCCAATCTGGGATCCGCCAGCATCTATGGTTATGTGAGTCAGCAGAAGCCTCCAGCCTGACCCACAGACTTGAGACTTTCCAGCTTCTACAACTGGGTGAGCCATTTCCTTTACATAAATCTCTCTCTATATATACTTATACACTGCACTGGTTTTGCTTCTCTGGAGAACCCAACCTAAGACAGGCTTATTGCCTAGGAAGTTTAGGCACGATGGGGGTACTTATCTGTGTCCAGTTGAAAATGACCACAATTTTTTTGCTCCTTCCATCAAGAGGTAAAATCTGTTCCCCCACCCCTTGAATATGAGCTCATGATGTGCTTTGCTTTAATCAATAGAATACCACAGAACCTCAAGAGGCCTTGCAGCTTTTCCTCTTATTCTCTTGGAACCCTGCCACTGCCATGTGAACAAGGCTGGGCTAGCCATCTTGAGGATGAAAGACCTCAGAAAGAGAGAGGCCCAGCATTGATGAACCAGCTCAGTTAAGTCCAGACCAAATTTGTGACCCACAGGATTGTGAGCCAATAAATAATTGTTTTAGGCCATTCAATTTCAGGATGGTTTGTTGTACAGCAAAGTATCTTTTCATTTTTCTTTGTTTTCCTTTTATGTTTTGATGAAAAAAATTATTTTTATCCTGTCATAAAACAAATAGAATTATGACTCACGTTTCACAAATTACAGATCTCTGTAATTATAAGTGTTCTATCATATTTTTTACAGATTCCCAACTGTTCCACCCCAGGAAGTTGGTGGGTGGCTAGTGCGGCTGGAGCGAGTGACCAAGTGATAGAATAAGATAACAAGGGTCAGAGGGGTCATGAGGGCTAAGTCATATAGGACATCCTAGGCTATTGTAGGTGTCCTTCGATGGCACAAAAGGTTGAACACTCAGCTACTAACTAAAAGGTTGGCAATTCAAATCCACCCAGAGGTGCCTCAGAAGAAAGGCCTGGTGATCTACTTCTGAAAAGTCACAGCCATTAAAAACCCTATGTGCAGTTCTACTCTGAAACACATGGGGTCACCATGAATTGGAATCAGCCTGACAGGAACTGATTTGTTTGTTGTTGTGGTGGTTGTTGTGGTTTAAGCTATTGTAAGCATTTTAACTTTCACCTTGGTTGAAAAGGAAATGTTCTGCAGGATTTTGAACAGAAGACTGGCATAATCTGATTTTATTTTCAAAAGATCACTTTGGCTTCTTAGTTGAAAAGAGACTATAGGGAAAGAAGGAAGGAAGCAAGGAGACCAGTTAGGAGACTATTGTAGATGATGATGGCTAAGACCAAGATGATGTGGGTGTGGTGAGAAGTGGTTAGATTCTGGATATATTTTGAAGGTAGACCAACAATATTTCCTGATGGATTAAACATGAGAGGAAACCCTGGTGGCATAGTGGTTAAGTGTTATGGCTGCTAACCAAAGGGTCAGCAGTCCGAATCTGCCAGGCGCTCCTTGGAAACTCTACGGGGCAGTTCTACTCTGTCCTATAAGGCCACTATGAGTCAGAATCGACTCGACGGCACTAGGTTTGGTTTGTTTTGGGTTTAGACATGAAGCGTGAAATAGAGGAGTCTAAGATGACTTTAAGTTTCCAGACCTTTTACATAACACATCCCTATCACATTCCCCCACTAAAGTTTATTGGTTTTGTCTTCTATTCCATCAAGGTTTCAATTCTCTCAGCTAACAAATTGATTAACGAATCAGTGCTCTTTTATATAGCTTTGGTCTTAAGTTATTGTTTTAGACTGACCCTAGTTTAAGCAGCCGAAGAGTGTAGAGAATTTTGATTTACTGTGCCTGAGGTTCAGTCAAGGCTTAGGGACTGTTGAATGACTTACCAAGAAATCTTTCTTTATGCTGGAAGCTCAAATTCTTGTGACAAACCTTGTACCATGCCCCACCATGGCCACTTGCTTTCGTTTGGGCTCAGAATTGCTTTAGCTTTGAACTCCCTTAGGTATATAATTAGGAATTAATTAGGGATTAAATAATTAGGTGTTTGAAGGGCTCAACAGGCAGATCTAACTCTTAGGAGCCGTAGGAACTGTTTATTCTCATTTATCTTAGCCCATCTTGATGGCCTTTCAAATTAAGCATTTTAAACCTAGCTGTTAAAACAAAAGTTTCCTATTTTTTTTTCCACCCTTCAGTCAAGGGGTTTATGTTTGATGCTCCAAAGGCTTATAGGTCCTCCAAAGTAGAAAATAAAATACTTTATACTGCATATGTGAGGGCAAATTGTTCTTTGTTGGATCAATCTCAGAAGCATGGCCATTGGTTTCGTCCTCAAAGTCATTACTTCAGGAAAAGGCATGGAAGAATAGGTCAAAAAACACAGTAATGTATTCACTACTTGAGTTGACACAGAATTTGTTTCAAGGCTTCATATCTTAACTTCAGTCAGGAAAGAAGTTCTAGTATTTTATTAGCTCCTTGCTCAGGGGTGAGCCCTGGTGGCACAGTGGTTAAGAGCTCAGCTACTAACCAAAAGGTTGGCAGTTGAAATTCGCTAGCTGCTCCTTAGAAACCCTGTGGGGCAGTTCTACTCTACCCTACAGGGTCACTATGAGTCAGAATCTGATGGCAAGGGTTTGATTTTTTTTGCGGGGGGTTGCTCAGGGGCATGCTAGGACTAAGAAAAAAAAGAAGGATCCTATTATTCTTATAGAAGTTAAAGAGAAAACAACTAGTATTCACCAGTGTTTAGTGAGCTCTTGTTTTAGAATTATAAAGTTTGGAGTCAGCCAAAAAAGATTATACAAGTATTTGAAACCTGTTTCCAAAATTGCTTTAGGGTTGGTGTTGAACCATAGAGATATGTCTTTTCACCTTTTCATGAATCAAGATAAGTCATTTTCTCTATTTCACTGACTACTCTCTACCATTAGAAGTTGTTTATTATTTGTTTATCCAGAAAACACCCCTTGACCTTCATGTTTGGTCAGCATAAGATCTTTGGAATACCTTCATGCTTTCTATAAAAATAATCACCTAGCACAAGGAAATATAACAAATACCTATTAAGTTATTGTGCAATATTATAGAGAAATTAAATTAGCATAAATATGAAGTTTTTTTTTTCTGTAATTGACATGACTCAGCTTAGTACCTAAAGGCTCCAACTTCATCCTCAACTGAGTTGACAAAATTTAGAAAGTAAAATCATAGTGTTTTGGCTTAAATTGTACGTATAAAATCTGGAAAGTTTTACTTTTTCTGTCATTATTTATTAGTTTTTTCCCCCCTTACAGTTATTATCTGCTTATCTTATGTACTAGAGTATCACTATCACACAACTTTATAACGAGGTTCTTTTGGTTTATGTAATTCACTAGCAAATACTGTGGGGATCCAAAATAGACCCACCTAATTCCTAAAAATCATAATATACTTGGACTGGAGAATGGGTTGGAGAGGGATGCTGGTGAGGAGTGAGCTTCTTGGATCAGGTGGACACGAGACTATGTTGGCATCTCCTGTCTGGAGGGGAGATGAGAGGGTGGAGGGGGTTAAAAGCTGGTGAAACAGACACAAAAACAGAGAGTGGAGGGAGAGAGCGGGCTATCTCATTGGGGGAGAGGAATTGGGAATATGTAGCAAGGTGTATATAGGTTTTTGTGTGAGAGACTGACTTGATTTGTAAACTTTCACTTAAAAAAAAGCACAATAAAAATTAAAAAAAAATCATAATATACTGCACTGAGGTTCTAGTTCTATTAGTCATCTGCTAGATTAATTATTGTAGATATGACTCCATGGGAATAAACAATTTAATAGATTCATTTTGGTTGAGAATAAATAAACTGACCATTTCTTGTAGAAATATTAACTCTTTTAGACCTTTTGAACTTGTATTAAGAAATTATAGACTTATAGAACAAATAACAATAAAAGACACTCAAGAAATATTCACTGATACTTATACTGAATAAGTGGGGTAGTCTTTTTCCTGAGTTCTCTCAGCACTATTGAATATCATTTATACTGCTAATTTGTACTTGTACATTGTCTGTTGTTATCTTTCTATTCATACTTGTGGCCATTTAAAAAATTGAGTAGAAGATTGAGCCCTTAAATTGTTTGTATTTTAAGAGTTTGTATGTATTGTTCATTTGCCATATTCCATCTGTGTGTCATTTGGCTTTGTAAATCATAACACTTTTCATTCAATGCCATTTTAGTATCATTCAAAAAGCTTCCATTCACATTGACTTATTTCAGGTCTGGGTCATAAGGTGCCATTGTTCATTCGACTTGGTTGTCAACTCTAGATCTATGCCTTCATTCAACACATATTGACTGTGTGCCTATTATGTGCCAGGCACTCATCCAGATGTTAAGGATAAAATAGAAAATACCACAAAGTCCCTCCTCTTGTGGATCTTGTATTCAAGTGGTAGATAGTCAAAGTGGATAGCAGTAGTTAATTTCTTATCTTCAAAAGAGTATATTTCCTACCTTGATGGCTTCAAGATAATAGTCAAATATTTTATAATTGACAAAAAAAATTAATAAAAAAACAAAATAATTTTTTTTATTTTTTCTAATGTTACTTTAATATATTTTTAAAGTTGAGAGCTTTGTAAAGGCCCAAATATTTTGAATTACTACATTTTAATGGCATTTAGCTGTGCATAGTATATTGTATACAGCAGTTCAGCAAGTGCTTGATAAATTGTTATAATTGCTCCTTAAATTTGCTGTGGTAGAAAGTGTTAGGTAGAGCCACATACCCAATTTTCCACAATGTTAGCTACAATAATTGCTACTGTTTTTCTTTACTATGTTGAGTTGCTGCTTCATTTTGGTATTAATTGACATCTATATTAATTTTTGCCTTATATTCTTATATTTATTTTATAAGATGGTAGAACGTAGTTGACTTTGGAAATTTTCTTTCAGAAATTATTTCAGATTCTGTTATAAGCCTGCATTGTATCAGGGCTTGGAACCAGTTTGTTCCAATTGGAACCCCTGCTAAGAATTTGCATCTCCACCCCAGATATACTGAATCAGAATTTACATTTTAACAAGATTCCCAGGTGATTCTTACGTATAATAAATTTTGAGAACCACTGCTCTACTAGTGGTTCTCAGAATTGGTCCCTAACAAGCAGTATTAGCATTGCCTGGGAACTTGTTAGAAATGCAAATTCTCGGCAGGGCTTCAAACCTGCAGGAACGGGTTCCAAGCACTGCATTGCATACAGTACAAACCGAATAACCTGTTGCCATCAAGTTGATTTCAACTCCTAGCAGCCCCATAGGACAGAGTAGAACTGCCCCATAGGGCTTCCAAGGAGCAGCCAACCTTTTGGTTAGCAGCCAAGCTCTTAACCACTGAACCACCATGGCTCCACAGTACAAACATCACTGGCTAAATATAGTCTGATAGCATATTGTTGAAATAGAAATCTCCTGATGTTATGACAAATATTTAAGAAACTGTCTTCTGAACTGTTGCCAAAACATGAGATAAATCTGCTAGATTAATACAATATTGGGTAGTTCTTATGGGGATAAAACGAACAAAAAAAACTGACTACATAAGTAATCGACATTACTTAAGTTCAACATCTATCCCTTTTTTTTTTTTTTTTACCAGTACCTGTAAAACTCTTGTAGTTTTCTCTTGCTTTTTTTTTATGTTTTCTTAAATTTTGTTTGGTTGTTTTGGTGGTGGTAGTGGTGGTAGTGTGGTAGGGAGTAGGAAAGGAATCCCATGTTGGCTAAATTGATTTTCATCTGATGAACAGACAAGTAAAATTTTCATTGCTATGTTTCATATATTAAATTTTAGCTTACTGGTTCTGATGTAGGTTTGAATGTGACGTAGCTTATATGTTTCTGTGTTTCAATGCTGGAGATTTTTGAAGATGATACAGACACACACTGAAAATTCAGCAGATGACCTTAGAGTGCACTAACATTTCAACTGACATTTTCCTACATGATTTATACTTTGCCCAGTGGTCAGCCAGTGAATCAGTCAAACTGACTTATCCTGATTCATGAAAAGGTGAAAAGGTGTGTTCTCTGTGACTCAATGCCTTCCCTGGGGTGATTTTGGGAACAGTTTTCAAAGACTTATTCTAACTTTTTAGGCTGACTCTGAACTTCAAAGCTCTGAAAACAAAGAAATAAAAACATCAAAATGATAAATAATATTTGGTTATTATATTTGTAAAACATGACTCCTTCAAGGCTTGATGATATTTTTTAAAATTCATTACCTCTTTCTCTCCTACAAATATACATGTTTTATTTATTGTGCCAGTGCAATAATATTTTTCCTTCATATTTTGGATATGGGCTGGGAAATTATGCACATATTTGAGAATTGGGAGACTTTTAGAATTCCATGAAGATTACTCAAAAAAAAAAAAAAAAAGAAAAAGGAGGGGTCCTGAAAAGTTAAAACAAAAAAACCAAACCCGTTAATGTCAAGTCAATTCCAACTTATAGCAACCCTATAGGACTGAGTAGAACTGTCCCATAGGGTTTCCAAGGCTGTAACTCTTTACAGAAGTAGACTGCCACATCTTTCTCCTGTGGAGTGGCTGGTTGATTTGAACCGCCAATGTTTTGGTTAGCAGCTGAGTCCTTAACTACTGTCCCACCAGGGCTCCTTAAAAGTTAGACCTTAGAAATCAAAGCAGTTTATCACTACAAAGATATAGAGAGTTCTGGGAGAGTGACATCCCAAATAGATTTAACTGTAAAGAACACTTTTTTTTTTTTTTAGTTTTATTAGAAGAATTGAATCTAGACAGCAGCTATAAATAATAAGGTCATTTACTTAGGTGAGAGAAGCCAATTTGTTTTCTCAGAATAAGCGCATACACGCAGCTTCTCATTCCAAGTGCCAGAACTCTGGGCAGTGTACGCAGAGAAACAAAAGCTGTCCTTGTCCATAAGATTCCCTAGAGTCAGAAGTTCCACAGGTTTCAGGAGCAATGGAAAATGTATTTCCTGTCTTGAAGAGTATATAGGTTCAGTCATAGGAGTTTGCTTTCAAGAGCATGTAACCCCCCCACACACACACACATGCATATACAGAGAGATTTTTTATATCAAGAAAATGGCTCATGTGGTTTGTGATGGTTAAGATTGTGTGTAAACTTGGCTGGGCCCTGATTCTCGGTGTTTTAGCAGTTGTATAAAGTTGTGATCACTTCCCTGTTGAAATTTGATACGTGATCACCCCCATAATGGATTCTGCTGAGTGGTACCAGCGGGAGCTCACGGCCCCCTCAGCCTTCATCTCTTCACCCTCCTCCATCTAGTTTCTTCCTGCTTGCCTTGCCGGGCTTTTGCTTGTTCTAGATCCTGCAGCTTGCTCCTTTTCACCTGACCTCCAGTTCTTGGGACCTGAGCTAGGAGCTTGCCTGCAGATCTTGAGTTTCATCGATCTTCACAGCCTGCCATAGCCCTGCCCTCCGACCTGCTGATCTTGGGTTTGCCAGCCACTGCAGCTACTTGAATCAGTAAAATCCTCTCTCCTGAACCACGGACTTAGAATGTGCAGCCTCTAAAAACTGTGTGAGCCATTTCCTTCATATAAATCTCTCTCTCTCTCTCTCTATATATATATATACCTGCTTTACTGGTTCTCCTTCTCTAGAGAACACAGCCTAAGACATGGTTGTAGAGGCTTGAAAGTCCCAAGCCTGTGGGCCAGGCTGGAGGCTTCTCCTGACTCACGTAGCTACAGGGGCTGACAAGCCAAAGATTAGCAGGTCTGACAGCAGGCGCCTAGCTCACAGGCTGTAGAGGACAATGCATCCCAAGATCAGCAGGTAAGCTGGCAGGCCGCTGGCTCACAGGCTGTGGAGGCTGATAAGTCCCAAGATGGGCAAGTAAGTTGCTAGCTAAAGTACCAAGAACTGGAGGTCAGATGAACAAGAGCTAGCTGCAGGAAACAGAGAAAGCAAAAGCCCATGAGATTTACCAGAAAGTCCACCTATATTGGATACAGGCTACACTCCCAAGGAAACTCCCTTTCACCTGATTGGCTGCTCATAACAGATCTCATCACGGAGGTGATTATATTATATCAGATCTCACTGTGGAGGTGATTACATCATTCGTAGCTGCCAAACTACATCATAACTGCCAAACCACTGAGAATTGTGGCACAGCCAAGTTGATACACAACTTTAATCATCACACCTCCCAAATCAATGGAAAAAAGACCACACATACAATGAGTGTAAAAACCATTGGAAAAGCAAGGAAACAACTGAGTGCTCCATTAACCTCTTCTTCTTATGTCAAAGCAAAAATCAGTAGTGAGAGGAAAAGATAAAGTTGAAAAGAGAAAAAAAAAGTCTCTAATTCTATCAACAACACACAGAACTGCTAAAAGCATTAAACACACACACAGGAGTAGGAAGCAAAGCAATACATAGCACTTGCTTATTAGAATGTATCATGGCACAGTTCATTGCCATAAAATAAAGCAGCAATCTACTTCCTCTTTAAAATGAAGTAAAGATCATCAAGCAAGCTTCATTATGTCAGGGGACTTCAATAAACAAAGATGTGGAGTATGGTGTCTACAGGGTATCAGGTTTTTTAGAGTTTAACCGATTATGCCCCCAGTTAGTAGGGCAGTCTGTTTGGGTTTAAAACATATGGCTGAGTCAGCCCACTCTTCATATTTTTTGGGCTATTTCAGTTTCTTGAGGTACATTTAAATTATATTTTAGGGAAAAATATTAGTAGTGTTTTAAAGTATAGTGAACCTTCATTATAATTATTCACTCTATCAGTATGTATGGCCTGTAACTTTGTGTCCTGGTGATATATTGCAGTCATGTTTACAACAGAAATGGTGGCCACAGCAATGCTTTACAAAAGGAGAAAAATGGAAAGCCTTTTTCACTCTGCAGCAAGTTCATGATTTCAAAGTGTAGAGTATATTCCTGGTTGTCAATACAAGTTTTTACTGGATAAGTTGCCTTGAGCTTATGCGCACCTTGAGCAGAAAAAGAGATTGGGGAAGGAAATAGCACTTTAGTCCCTAAGCAGTGAAGCAATGAATCCAAGTAATTTAAAAAAATGCACAATCCCTGTCTGAATTTACACCTCCTTCTGTATTTTCTATTTCATTTACCTGTGGTAGAAATCTTGGCGTCATCTTTACTTCTTTTTCCTCACACTGTTCACCAATCCAAGCTGATCTCCAAATCCTGTGAGTTATATCTCCTAAATACCTTCTGAATCTGTCTTTTCCTTTCTAACTCTATGACCATTACTTAATTCAGACCCTTTCCATTTCTTGGAAAGCCCTGGTGTTGCAATGGTTAAGAGGTCGGCTGCTAACCAAAAGGTCAGCAGTTCAAATCCACTAGCAGCTTCTTGGAAACACTATGGGGCAGTTCAACTCGTCTTATAGAGTTGCTATGAGTCAGACCCTGGGTGATGCAAATGGTTAAAGCAATTGGCTGCTAACCGAAAGACTTTTGTACTTACTTCAGTGTACATTTTTATGAAGACATATAGAATTTTGTACACAATGAATACAATTAATTTTTTTAATCCTTTAGATTAAGGGTCCACGGATCAAATACAGTTCACTGCCTGTTTTTATATGGTTAGCAAGATAAGAACTGTTTTTAAACTTTTAAAAGATTGTTTAAAAAATAGAATATGTGACAGAGACTATGTGCAGCCCAGAAATTCTTTTATATGACCCTTCTTTTAGGTTATTAGTGTCAGTAGAAAACAAGTTTTGTCAGTAGCTTGATTATAACAATACTGTTAGTGATTTTGCTAACGTATTAATTATCTATTGCTGCATTACAAATTACCACAATATAGGGGCTTAAAACATACACATTACTGATTTCCAGGATATATAAAAAACACCTACAAGTAAAAATAAAAAGACCAGAAGCCTAATTAAAAATTGTTTAATAATCTGAACAGAAACTTTATAAAAGGAGATAAACAAATGGCCAATAAGTACGTAAATAAGTACTCAATACCATTAGTCATGAAGGAAATGCCAAGTAAAACCAAAATGAGATACCATTATACACACGAGAATGGCTAAAATTAAAAAGACTAACAACATCAAATGTTGATATAGAGCCATTGGAACTCTCAAGCATTGTTGGTAAGAATGTAAAGTGTTAAAATGCCTTTGGAGAAAGGGCTGGAAATTTCTTATAAAACTAAAATATACACCTTCCTGATGAACTGGAAATTCTAATCCTAGGCACTTACCCAAGAGAATTAAAGATGTTCACAAATATACTAGCAAAAGAATGGTCGTATTTGGTATCTATTATTGCATAACAAATTATCATAAACCGGTGCCTTAAAACAATACATATCTGTTATCTCAAAGTTTCTGTGGGTCAGGAGCCCAGGCAGGACTTACCTAGAGTCTTTGCTCAGATTTCAGAAGACTGCAATCAAGGTGTTGACCTTGTATTTTTTTACAACTGTATGCAAATTTACAATTATTTACAATTCTCTCAAAATAAAAAGATTTATTAAAGATTAGCTTACATGATAAACTAATAAAAGTTAAAAAGACAACAGCCAAGTAAAAGATTGTATTATCTTCCAAAATGGTAAAGGAAAAAAAAAAGAAATAAAGAACAATGAATCAATATAGTAGAAAGGAGAATTTTTTTTTAAAAAGCGAAGCAAAATCATCAAGTAATATGCTAGAAGTGAAACCAAATATTTTAGTAATCACTAAGATTATAACTTGTTATATGTGCATTTTAAAAATCAGAGACTCTGAAAGTAGATTAAAACAGCAAAATCTAGGTATTGGGCCATTTAAAAACACACTCCCAGAACATAGGAACAGAGAAAGAAAGCGTGTAAAGGGATGAGAAAAGACATCTCAGGAAAATAATAATGAATAAAAAGCAGATGCTACTGAATTTTCATCAGAGAAAATGTACTTCAATCCAAAGCATTATTAGGAATAAATAGGGATACTACATAACAATAAAATGAAGACGTCTAGAAGAATGATAAAATAACTTTGAATGTGTAAGGACCTAACAATATACCTTCAAAATATATAACGCAAAAATTGAAATAATTACAAGGGGAAATAGACATGTCTATTACAATCAATATTGTAATAGACATGACAGCACTGGGTTTGTTGGATTACAATCAAGGAGTCCCTGTGTGGTGCAAATGGTTAATCACTAGACTACTAGCCAAAGGTAGGTGGTTCGAACCTACCCAGCAGTGCCTTAGAAGACAGGTCTGATGATGTGCTTCTGAAAGTTCACAGCCTTGAAAACTGTCAGTCAGGTTGTACTCTGCACACATGTGATTATCATGAGTCACGACTGACCGGATGGTGACTCACAAGAACTACAATAAAAATGGGAGATTTTTAAACAACAATTCTAGTAAGAACATAAGATTTGAAGATCACGACATTCTCGGTCAAATGGATATATAGGCATGTGTTGCTTAATGTTCGTTCCAGCAACGTCTGACCACATACACATCCATGATCCTTTAAGGTTATAATAGAGTTCAGAAATCCCAATCAGAGAACAGGACGTAGGGCAAGTATTTTGCTAAGTAGGAAGATCCAATCTGTGTCTCACTAACTTTCAGGGTCCTGCCTCCGTCCTGGCCCTCGGGCAGCAGGGGGAAGGGGATCCAGCACCCATCTGCGGCTGCCTGTCCCACCACATTCACCTTAGGTAGTGACTGTGGAGACACCTGCCCCATTCAGTCTGACCTCCTCCCGCTGTGGAGGCCACCTAGGGTTCTGGGCTGTGGTGGCTGTGAGAGGAGGAGCAGGAAGGGTGACCAGGGGAGGAGGAAGAGGAAGGGTGGAGGAGGGCTGGTCGGAGCTGGAAGAGTTTAAAGCCCATTAGGTGGGGCAGGGAAGGCAGTCAGGAAAGAAGGACAGGAAGAGAGGCGGCGGAAGGTGGGTTAGGAGGCTACAGGCTAGAAGGCAAGTGTGCTCTTGTGGGCAGGTGGGCAGGAGCTGGGTGCAGCTCTAAGAGACCAGGCAGTGACCAAGCAGGAATGGTGGCAGCAGGACCAGCGCTTTCACACAGTACCTCAGCACGGTGGTGGCAGCGGAGGCAGCGGTGGCGGCAGCAGCAGCAGCGGCGGGGGGTCCTGGGCCTGCTTGGTGACTGTCCTGTGCACCTCTCTCTTGCATATGATATAGTGTTCACACAACATCCAAATCACACAACATCCTGTTTCACAGAACATATTGTGGATGTTAAGCAACACATACCTGTAAATAGAACCCTGCATCCTTACACCTATGAAATATTTATGAAAAATGATCAAAAAAGAGGACACAGAGAGTCTCAACAAATAACAAAGTATCAATGATATAATAATATTTAGCTAAATGTGATGAAACTAGAAATTAATAACAGCAACAACCAAAAACAAACTAAAGAAAATGTTAAAACATAACTACAAAGCAGAAATCATATGAAAATTAAAAAATAGTTTGAATGGATTACATTGAAAATGCTATATAACAAAAATTGTAGGATAAAGGTTAAGCAGCATCTACAAGAAAATATATAGCTTTAAATGCACATATTATAAACACTGAAGAAGTTATAAACAACAGACTAAGCTCAAAGTTATTAAAAGTAGAGAAATAATAAAGATAGGAGCAGAAATTAATGAAATGGAAATTTAAAATCTAAGGAAAATAACCAAAACAAGAAGCTGGTTCTTTAAAAAGACCAGTAAAATAGATAAAGCTGTAGTAAGATTGGTCAAGAAAAAAGAGGAGCTGATTTAAAAAAAAAAAAAGTGGTTATAAGAAACTATAATCCAGAATTTCATTTCAATTTTGTCAATACATTTTATTTTTTTAAATTGTACTTCAGATGAACGTTTACAGAATAAACTAGCTTCTCATTAAACAGTACACATGTTGTTTTGTGACATTGGTTACCAACACCACAACATGTCAACACTCTCCCCTTCTCGACCTTGAGGTCCCTATTACCAGCTTCCTGTCCCCTCCTGCCTCAGTTTGGTGGAGACTGTGGTAGTTGTCAATACATTTTAAATATTAAATGAAACAGAAAAATCTCGACATAGTTGAATTAAAAAGCTGATTCTAGAAGAAATAGAAAATCAGAATATAGTTTTTTTAGTTATAATAATTAAAGTAGTAGAATAAGCCATTAAAATATCTACTTTCCACATATGAGCCTAATAATAATCATTAAAAAAATTAAGTATTTTTTCCCAAATATCAAAGACATTACTATAATATACAAACTCTTTGAGAAGACTAGGAAAGAGTGAAATCTCTCCAACTAATTTTTTTAGAACAGCTGTAACAAAAGAGTATATAAAAAAATGAAAATTAAAGGCAATTTCATTTATAAACATAGGGGCAAAACTCCAAGAAGAAATTGCAGCAAATAGAATTAAGCAGCAAGTAGTAAGAATTAGTAAATAAATAAAAAAATAAAAATCATGACCAATTAGATTTTAACCATATTATGTCTAGCATTCAATTATTTTTTATTGCTAACACTCTCTGCTCTCCACAACACCCATATTTTTTTCTTCGTCATATTTATCTACGAGTACTGTTCTTTTAAATAACAAATACAGTGATAGTGATACTTTCTGTCTGGACTCGATATTAGTTATGAGTTAGAAACTACCTAGAAATATTCCATTCAAATGACTAGCTTAATGGGGAAGATCTTTCTACAAGAAGTCCATGCTTCTTCAATAAATTAACCATTAGACCGTCAATATTTATTTTAGTAGGAGGAAAGGAACTGCATTTTAGGAGCAGTAAAATGCTTTTCTCTCTAGCAAAAGACTTTTCTCCATCTGGGAAAAACATATCAAGTGACTTCTTACATTTGCAAATGTTCAAATAAAAAAATCTCAGAAAAGTGTTAATGAGTGTATGAGTGTGTGTGAACATAAATTCTTATTGTGTAAAAACACATATAGTTATAATACAGAAGGGCCTACGAAAAAATGAAAACCCAAACCCATTGCTGTTGAGTCGATTTTGACTCCTAGCAACCTTATAGGACAGAGTAGAACGGCGCCATAGAGTTTCCAAGGCTGTAAATCTTTACAGAGGCAGACTGCTACTTTTTTCTCCTGTGGAACTGCTGGTGGATTTGAACTGCAGACCTTTTGGTTAGTAGCCTTTTCAGTTAGCAGCACTTAGCCACTGTGCCACCAGGGCTCCTTAGAAAGGTCTACAATGTCCTCTTAATTTTATACTCAAATGTAAACTGCAGTTACTGTGCATGTTGCAGATAGAAACTCCTCCTTAATGCTACAATTAAACTTCACATCTTCATTCCTTACGTTGTATTTTTTTTTCCATTAGAAAAAATAAAATTGTTTTTCCCCGATGCAGAAGAAATTTATTCCTTTCCTTGACCACTTCCAAAATATTTGCAATGATGCTTGACACATTTAAATATATATATATGCCTACCTTTTACAAATCTAGAGGCTCTGGATGTGGTTGACACACTGCAGGTCCTCAGGTCCCCACTGTAGGTCCTCAGTTATATTGGGCTGTCCTAGTCAAATTGAGGGAAAGAGATCATCTTGCAATCTACATTTAAGTTTTGAAAATAAGATTTTTAGAAGAGTTAATTCAGACAATATTAATAGTTTGTTAGCATTGCATCAGTTCTTTCACACATATTTAACAAGCACCTAAGTTTGTTTTTTTTTTTTTTTTAAGTTTGGGGGATATAGCACTTAACAAGGCAGATGACTACCTTGCTCTCATGAACTTATAGACTAGAAACAGCCCTCCTTTCCAAACTGCCCAGACATGTGCACCTATCTAAAGCCGCCAACCATGTATTTTCTTCTTTTCCTCATTCCAAGGGCCTGGCTTCAGTCTGTTTGGTTTGAAAAACCATCCAGAAGCCACTTTGACTAAATAAGATCAGAGTCTTTTTCATCTTGCCACAATGATCTCTGACCATTCATAGGAAATATGTGTACCTGAGGTAAGAATTGTTTGTAATTTCTCTGAAAACATTATTAGTTCCTACGTACTCCCATCCCCAATTCCCCAATTTATCTCCGTATCTGAACTTATTTAAAAAGAAGAGGTTCTGAGATGCTTAAAGGGACCATATTTCTTAGGATCATTAAGAAAGGAATCCGGAAGTGTTGTCAATAAGGAGTGGATGATTAAAATATTAAAGACTTTCAACTTGAAGCCTCAAGACCAAATACAGCATAGAACAAGTGTGAAATGAATGAGCAAATAAAAAATGCATTATTTTAATGGGCAGTTTTCTAAGTTTAAGGAATGTATGTGGGAAATAATCTAGAAAAGATTCATTAGAACTTATTGAACTTCTAAAGATTTAGCTAAGTTCAGAATGTCAGAGTAGGAGATGTTATCCCTACTTCACTTGTTTTATTTGGGGGATATACTGCAAACACAAAAGCAGGAAGAATGAAGAATTCATAATGTTGAAAAATATTGCAGCCTTCTAGTGGTGCAAATGGTTAAACACTCAACTAGCAGCCAAAAGGCCAGCAGTTCAACCTATCCAGCTGCACTGTAAAAGAAAAGCTTGGCAATGTGCTTCTGTTAAGATTACAGCCTTGAAAACCCTATGGAGCAGTTCTACTCTGTACACATGGGGTCACCATGAGTCAGAATTGACTCAATGTCAACTAACAACAGTATCAGACAAGTGCATTTCACCTTCAATTGTGATAATAGAGACAAGAACTAATATGTGCCAATCTTGTGGATAATTATAAAATTTTGCTAGCTGTTGAAAATTGTCTTCTTGTCCATTCTGTCCCCAGGCTATACCACCTGAACTATCAAGGAGGATCGTAGAATCAAAGCAACCTGTTTTAATATCTTCCCATCATTAATTCCCACTAACTCTAGGCGTACGTAGATCTGTAAAATTTATTTCTGTTGTATTTACTTGCATGCTATGTTACCCATGTGTTCAGAATATTTATCTTGCTGGCTGTAACTACTATAACAATGGAGGAACTTTATCTTAGTGTAAATTACGAATTTTTTCCTCTGGTTGTAAATAGTTTCAAATAATGCCCAAATATGAAAATGGAATGTGGAAAGTGCCTACAGTAATATGAGAAAATTTGTATTAAAGAGCACAGCAATAAATAAGACTGTTTAATAAAGAGGATATTGAGGTGTGTCTGGAGTAGTATGAGCTCTATTAAAAAGATCTTGTGGCTGAGATAATAGCAGCTTGCAATAATATCTTAGCTAGGAGTTTGGGATTGCAGAGTGTCGTACTTTGGAGTACATGTACAGTAGTTCTTTGTCCCCCACACCTTGCAACCAGGTCCTTATATTTTGGTTTATTGAATCAGGTGTTATACTTAGTGACCGTGTAGTGACCATGGTAGACTAAAATGGGTGTGTACTCTTTATAAGGGCTGAAACAATCCAACTTTTCTCTAGTTCCTATTCCTGATGGTACAGTGGCTAAGTGTTTGGCTGTTAACCAAAAGGTCGGCAGTTCAAATCCACCAGCTGCTCATTGAAAACCCTATGGGACAGTTCTACTCTGTCCTATAGGGTCACTGTGAGTCGGAATTGACTCAAGAGCAACAGATTTTGGCATTCAACTGAAAGTGGTATATATGTCATCACACAGGAATGCTATGGCTTGGCCAATGAATTTCCAAATAACTTGTGTTTAACCCTATAAGACCAATGCTATCGTTTAAACCTTTTTTTAAATGAATACCTTTACAAAATGTACCATACTCTATCAGATCATATGAAACAATTTAATCCCTTCTTAATTACATAGGATTATCAAGATCAAATATATGACTATAGATACATATTCAGCTGCTAAATAAAATTGTGTAAGTACCAAAGCCAGGAATTTGCTCTCTTGAAAAATTACTATTACTGGACTGAGCTTTGACCATTTGCCTCTTTCTCATAAATGTGGAAGGAAATATTGTACAGCAGGCTGATCTCCTGTGTGGCTTGCCCTTTCTGCAGAATGGAGATTCAATCAAAATCCAAAGCAGCCTTCTGCTAAGTCATTGTTTTACCCTCCAGAAACACTTCTTTACCATTGCTACAAGCCACTTTTTGTCTCCTTAGGAGCATTCTAAACATCATCTGCTATTTCTTAGACCTATCACAATGTGAAGGAGCCCTGGTGGCGCGGTGGTTAAATGCTAAGCTGCTAATGAAAAAGTCGCCACTTCAAATACACCAGCTGCTCCTTGGAAACCCTATAGGGTTAGTTCTACTGTGTCCTATAGGGTCACTGTGAGTCGAGATCAACTCGACAGCAACAGGTTTGGTGATTTTTTTTTTTAACCACAATGTGCCCTGGGTTTGCTCTTTCATTAAAACTGTAACTCTTCAGGCTGAAAAAAAAATGCCTGTGGCTGATAGGCTTTTAACAGGACACAGTGATGTACCTAAGAACTATTGAGATGTAAATGGCTGCCCCTGCCCCACTGGGATACACACACACACACACACACACATTTCTATCCCTGGCAGAGCCTGATGTGTCTTTAGTGTTTACAGGTCTCCTGAGAACTACTGAAATTGAAATGGCTGTTAGAGACTCAGAAGACTACAGAGCATGCAATATTATGGCAACTATTTTATTGCTACTGAACTTCGGTGTCAGTCTGTTGCTCAATCCCTACCATTTGCTTTCCTTTCTCTGCTTGTTCATGTTTTCTCCATCCTTTTATCTTGATTTCACTATCTTTCAGATTTTGTACCTGGAAGATTGACTTTTGCCGACCCATGAAGATTATTTTATATTGATGAAAATACCAACCATAGTATACAGGGTGTGACCGCTATTGGCCTCATATTATATTCATTCCTGATTACTGCACAAAGACTATTTCCTTACTGTAAGAGACATTTTCTTTCTATTTTGTCTTCAGGACTGTTTTGAATATTTGAGATTTCTGGATGTCTGTGAAACATTATTCTACTTTCATATATATTCCCTCTTGTTATAGCTTATTCATTTAAAAATATTCATTGAGCGTCTACCACGTGCCATGCACTATGCTAGGAATCGGAGAGAAGATGGAGAGCAGGTTAGCCATGATTCCTGCTTTCATAAACCTTTTAACCCGTAACCCATTGCCATCAAGTTGATTCTGACTCATAGCAACCCTATAGGACAGAGTAGAACTGTGCCATAGGGTTTCCAATGAGCAGCTGGTAGTTTTCAACTGCCAATCTTTTGGTTAGTAGCCAAATTCTTAACCACTGAACCACCAGAGCTCCCAATAAAGCTTTTAGTTCAGCGCAAAGGAAATAAAAATAATTGTTGGCATTAAATTATAAAACTACATGTAGCTCTTTTCCTCTCTTATGTTAACAATAAAATGTGATAGAGAAGTGACAAGGAGTTACCATGTTGTTACAGATTTCACCCTCCAATTTCCCCCATTTGTAATGGAAATGTCTACCTTGTGCCTGTTCTAACATTGTACTTTGGAAGCAGATAACTTGTATATTTCACAGGTTTGAAGACGAAGAGGAATTTTGACCGAAGATGGAATGACCCAAGATGGAATGCACCTAAAGGCTCACCCATATTTGATTTAGATGATTCAGAAGATGCGATTTTAGACTTAGAGTTGATTTAAAAGTTTTGGGATGATGTGATGGGGTGAATGTGTTTTGCATGTGGCAAAGACATGAATTTTGGGGGGCTAAAGGGTGGAATGTTACGGATTGAATTGTGTCCCCCAGAAATACGTACTGTAAATTCTAACCTCTATGCCTGTGGTTATAATCCCATTTGCGAATGGGTTGTCTTTGTCATGTTAGTGAGGCAGGGTTAGTGTAGGCTATATCTTGAATCAATCTCTTTTGAGATATAAAAGAGATTAAACAAGCAAGCTAAGAAAGCAGAGATTGGGTAAGATAGATGCCAAGACACATGGAGATCCTCAAGGAACCAGGAAGCAGAAACTGAAGAGACAAGGACCTTCATCCAGAGCCAACAGAGAGAGAAAGGCTTCGCCTACAACTAGCGCCCTCAATTTGGACTTCTAGCTTCTTAAACCGTGAGAAAATAAATTTCTCTTTGTTAAAGGCACCTATTTGTGATATTTCTGTTATAGAAGCACTAAATAACTAAGACACATGTGTTGGAAACAGCGTCTGAGAATTAATTCCTGCATTATTTTACAGAAGGCTTTTTGTTTGTTAGTTTGATTGATTTTAGCAGAAATATTAGACATGGACAAAGTTTTGTGACATTTTTTTCTCTGTCTATAACACTTTAAAAGTCACCGCCTCAATAGAATTCTTTACAATTAACATGTATACTCTTTGAGACTTTTTGGTTTCTCTTCATTTTACTAGTTATAACACCAAGAGTAAATATATGGCATGGCATAACTTCTAGGTCCCATTCTGAGATTTCTTCAGTCAAAATTGGCATTTCCCCTTTATCACTTTTATTCGACATTGTGCTAGAGGTCCTAGCCAGAGCAATTAGGCTAGACAAAGAAATAAAGGGCATCCGGATTGGCAAGGAGGAAGTAAAATTATCTCTATTTGCAGATGACATGATTATATACACAGAAAACCCTAAGGAATCCTCCAGAAAACTACTGAAACTAATAGAAGAGTTTGGCAGAGTCTCAGGTTATAAGATAAACATACAAAAATCACTTGGATTCCTCTACATCAACAAAAAGAACATCAAAGAGGAAATCACCAAATCAATACCATTCACAGTAGCCCCCAAGAAGATAAAATACTTAGGAATAAATCTTACCAAAGATGTAAAAGACCTATACAAAGAAAACTACAAAGTACTACTACAAGAAACTAAAAAGGACCTACTTAAGTGGAAAAACATACCTTGCTCATGGATAGGAAGACTTAACATAGCAAAAATGTCTATTCTACCAAAAGCCATCTATACATACAATGCAGTTCCGATCCAAATTCCAATGTCATTTTTTAAGGTGATAGAGAAACAAATCACCAACTTCATATGGAAGGGAAAGAAGCCTCGGATAAGTAAAGCACTACTGAAAAAGAAGAAGAAAGTGGGAGGCCTCACTCTACCTGATTTCAGAACCTATTATACAGCCACAGTAGTCAAAACAGCCTGGTACTGGTACAAAAACAGGCACATAGACCAATGGAACAGAATTGAGAACCCAGATATAAATCCATCCACATATGAGCAGCTGATATTTGACAAAGGCCCAGTGTCAGTTAATTGGGGAAAAGTTAGTCTTTTTAACAAATGGTGCTGGCATAACTGGATATCCATTTGCAAAAAAATGAAACAGGACCCATACCTCACACCATGCACAAAAACTAACTCCAAGTGGATCAAAGACCTAAACATAAAGACTAAAACGATAAAGATCATGAAAGAAAAAAATAGGGACAACCTTAGGAGCCCTAATACAAGGCATAAACAGAATACAAAACATTACCAAAAATGATGAAGAGAAACCCGATAACTGGGAGCTCCTAAAAATCAAACACCTCTGCTCATTTAAAGACTTCACCAAAAGAATAAAAAGACCACCTACAGACTGGGAAAGAATTTTCAGCTATGACATCTCCGACCAGCGCCTGATCTCTAAAATCTAGAGGATTCTGTCAAAACTCAACCACAAAAAGACAAACAACCCAATCAAGAAGTGGGCAAAGGATATGAACACGCACTTCACTAAAGAAGATATTCAGGCAGCTAACAGATATATGAGAAAATGCTCTCGATCATTAGCCATTAGAGAAATGCAAATTAAAACTACGATGAGATTCCTTCTCACTCCAACAAGGCTGGCCTTAATCCAAAAAACACAAAATAGTAAATGTTGGAGAGGCTGCGGAGAGATTGGAACTCTTATACACTGCTGGTGGGAATGTAAAATGGTTCAACCACTTTGGAAATCTATCTGGCATTATCTTAAACAGTTAGAAATAGAACTACCATACAACCCAGAAATCCCACTCCTCGGAATATACCCTAGAGAAATAAGAGCCTTCACACAAACAGATATATGTACACCCATGTTTATTGCAGCTCTGTTTACAATAGCAAAAAGATGGAAGCAACCAGGGTGTCCATCAATGGATGAATGGTTAAATAAATTGTGG
This sequence comes from Loxodonta africana, assembly GCF_030014295.1. Lineage (NCBI taxonomy): Eukaryota > Metazoa > Chordata > Mammalia > Proboscidea > Elephantidae > Loxodonta > Loxodonta africana. Next base: position 117,633,064 of record NC_087369.1, on the reverse strand, counting down.
TATATTCACACAATGGAATACTATGCATCGATAAAGAACAGTGAGGAATCTGTGAAACATTTCATAACATGGAGGAACCTGGAAGGCATTATGCTGAGTGAAATGAGTCAGAGGCAAAAGGACAAATATTGTATAAGACCACTATTATAAGATCTTGAGAAATAGTATAAACTGAGAAGAACACACACTTCTGTGGTTAAGAGAGAGGGGAGGGAGGGAGGGTGGGAGAGGGTTTTTTACTGATTAGTTAGTAGATAAGAACTACTTTAGGTGAAGGGAAGTAGAATACTCAATACATGGAAGGTCAGCTCAACTGGACTGGACCAAAAGCAAAGAAGTTTCCGGGGTAAACTGAATGCTTCAAAGGTCAGCGGAGCAAGGGTGGGGGTTTGGGGACCATGGTTTAAGGGGACTTCTAAGTCAATTGGCAAAATAATTCTATTATGGAAACATTCTGCATCCCACTTTGAAATGTGGCGTCTGGGGTCTTAAATGCTAACAAGCAGCCATCTAAGATGTATCAATTGGTCTCAACCCACCTGGAGCAAAGGAGAATGAAGAACACCAAGGCCACACGATAACTATGAGCCCAGAGACTTACATCATCCTGAGACCAGAAGAACTAGATGGTGCCCGGCCACAACCGATGACTGCCCTAACAGGGAACACAACTGAGAACCCCTGAGGGAGCAGGAGATCAGTGGGATGCAGACCCCAAATTCTCACAAAAAAGACTATACTTAATGGTCTGACTGAGACTGGAGGAATCCCGGCGGTCATGGTCCCCAAACCTTCTGTTGGCTCAGGACAGGAACCATTCCCAAAGACAACTCATCAGACTTGGAAGGGACTGGACAGTGGGTAGGAGAGAGATGCTGATGAAGAGTGAGCTATTTGTATCAGGTGGACACTTGAGACTGTGTTGGCATCTCCTGTCTGGAGGGGGGATGGGAGGGTAGAGAGGGTTGGAAGCTGGCAAAATTGTCACGAAAGGAGAGACTGGAAGGGCTGACTCATTAGGGGGAGAGAAAGTGGGAGTATGGAGTAAGGTGTATATAAACTTATATGTGACAGATTGACTTGATTTGTAAACGTTCACTTGAAGCTCAATAAAAATTAAAAAAATAAAAAACAAAAAAACAAAATTGGCATTTTACTTTGCATAATCAGTGTTTTCAATTTGGCTAATACTACATTTCAAGAAAAATAATTGCCATTTATAAATACCCTTATTCAAAACCAAACAGGAAAAGAAAAAGAAAACTCATAGTCCTGAATCTAAGTTTGGTGTGCCTTTATACATTTTTGAGAAAAGAATCAACCTGTACATACATAGATTCTTGCTTTTAACCTATGTATTTCTTCTTACCCTGCTTGTATCAGTAGACACTTGTCATAGAAATACTAATTTCCAAACATAATTTTAATAAATTTACATTTTATGGTCAAAAAGCTGATAGGTTTTGAAATAATATCTGGGGCTCTTTATACTTATATTCCTAACTGTATGAAAACTTTGCTGAATTTAAAAGAAGAAAAAAGTTTATAGTGCATCTCTGCAAAAAAGCATACCAATAAGATTCGTATATCTTATTGTGTATCTTAATTCTAGAGTCCCTCCATTAATTCAAAATGTAAATAGAATTGCTAGCAGCTGCATTTTGCATAGTGCATCACTGTTGCTAACAGCGTTACAAAAGGGACAAGGTGGGTAAACCTCATCTTTATCACTGAGTGGCAACTATCAGCATGAACCCTCTTTGCACCTGGAAGTGGACCCAGGCTTCACCTTCCCACATCTCCATGCCTTGTCACCAGCTAATTCTTCTCTGGTACTTCCTCTCTATAATCATCCAGAGTTGGGTCAGACTTCATCCCTGGCCACCCTAAGCCAGGTCAATACCTCCCTGGCAACTCAGGGCCAGGTCTTCAAGTACCAGTCATAGACTGAGGAGTCTGCCACAACTCTTTGCACTGAAGACCAGTCAGCCCCCTTCCGCGTTCTAGCATCCTGAGGCTAGGTCACAAGCTAGAAGGACTCTGTCCTTCTTCCTTGACTGCCCATGCAGCCTTTCTCTGTCACCCAACTACAAAGAGCTGGTTCTTCACAAACTGACTCCCTGTGTAGCCTCCTTCTGTCCACCAGCCACCCAAAGCTAGTTCCTTGTAAGTTAAGACTCTGTCCTTATAACTGCCTGCACAGACATCCTTTGAATTAGCCACTCCAAGCTAAGTCAGAATCTCATTGCCACTTAAGGGTTCATTAACTATAACAGCTCACAAAATTCATGGAGACTGTTACCTATAGTTACCCATTTATTATAACCAGAAATGACAAGGAAGAGACAAACACATCAGGCAAGGTCTGGGAGTTCTCAGCACGGCACAGGGCCTCCATTGGCCCCATGGATGTGCCACCCTCTCCCATTCATGGATGCTCTCACCAATCCAGGAAGTCCTAAAGAGAAAGCTTCAAGGCCCGGAGTCCCATTATTTAATGACTATGCGTGACTGGGGTTTTAATGCGTAGTTATGATAATCCAATCAATGATTATGCATGAATACATCATGCCACCTCCCTTCCTGAAGTTAGTTCCCCAATGTGGAGCCTGTGGAGCCAAAACTTGCCTGGCTAATTTGGAAAACAAACAGCACCTTAACTATTCAGGGCTATTTTCAGAAACCGGAGACAAAGGCCAAACCAAGTTCTTTATCCCACACATAGTAATTGAGTAAAATATGTATTTAATGAATGCCTGAAAGAAAAAAAAAAACCCTTTGCCATCAAGTCAATTCCAACTCAGAGCAACTCTATGGGACAAAGTAGAACTGCCCCCATAGAGTTTACAAGGAGCGACTGGTAGATTTGAACTGCTGACCTTTTGGTGAGTAGGCAAGCTTTTAACCACTACACCACCAGGGCTCCAATGAATGCCTACTATATACCAAAGACAGAATATCGCTAGGAGCTGTGAATGGAGCAAGGTTAAGATATCTGGGATATGATGTATCTAGAAATGTAGTGACCTTAGGGGAAAGATTCAATTTACTTAAAGTGTTGGTATACATTCTGTACTCTTTTCTAAATCTGTAGCTAGGATTTATAGATGAACACACTCAATCATGGAAACTGGTGGCGTAGTGGTTAAGAGTTTGGCTGCTAACCAAAAGCTTGGCAGTTCAAATCCACCAGGTGCTCCTTGGAAACCCTATGGGGCAGTTCTACTCTGTTCTATAGGTTCGCTATAAGTTGGAAACAACTTAATTGCAATGTTTTTTTTTTTTTAACGCTCAATCAGACCTCACTAATTGTGATTCCCATAATTTTAGTTACAGTGTAGTAGATGGGAAAAGTAATGGGCTTGAATTCAAGAGTCCTGAGTTTCAGCTGTAATTTTCTTTTAATCTTAGGCAATCACTTCAACCCTCGGAGACTCAGTTTCCTTGTGTTGTAAACCTCACAGAATGACAATGAAAGTCATATAAAACATGTGCTTTGTTATCTAATGCTATCTCTACAAATGTAATATTATTTTATTATTCATGTATATATTTAGTTATGAACAAGTACATTGTGGTTGCCTTGGATTGTCTACTTCAGATGAAAAAACAAGGTGGAGCTCTCCTATACTATTACAGTCCACTCATCCTTTTGCAAATTTGATCAAGCTCTAAAAGTTAGAGTCCATAATTGGCTCTACACTCCTGTGTACTATGTGCTTTAAGGAAAGTACGTAGAAGCATGTGTTCAATTTTGAATCAGTTTCAAGTTTTCATTTTCTTCTAATGTGCAGCGTGACTTGTGTTTCAGTGTGCCAGACCTGTGCATGCCATTTAAACATACAAAGTGAATGTTTCCTATTCCCCCAAAAGTAGCCAGAATGCTAAATTCCAAAAGTTTAGGACTAGTGGTGTTCTCTGCCCACAAGAATATATATCGTCATTTAATTGTTACCAAATTTCAACACCTCCTTTTCTTAGAAAAACCATGTGCAGAATTTATTTTCTAGGTTTAGTGGAAGTCATAATACTAAGGGTTTTGATGCAGGACTATAATCTATTTCTCTTCTAGCCAGAGAAACAAATATCCTTTAATATCTCTGGCCTTTCTTTCATTTCCTTTGTCCTTTTCCTGGTTCTCTCTTTCTTTCCCTTTTCATTGAAAATTCTCTTTTCTGCACCCATGTCACTCTCCTCACTGATCAACCCTATAATTTTTTTTATTCATCTTTTATTGTGTTTGCAAGATTTTCTTCCCTCTAAGTGCTTTGTACAATAGACTCTTCTTTTTGAAATAAGATCTTAATTAAAATGAGATTGTCTTCTGGGCAATGGGGTTTGTTTTGGTTTCCTGCCTTTATGATATAGTGAATCAAGAACATTCAAGGTTGAGGAAAAGAACCTAAGTAATTTCCCCTATCAAAGTTACATAAAATGTCACTTTTTCTCACCCAAATATTTCCAGTCTCTTTTTTTTTTTTTTTTTGGTGGTGGTAGTGATGGAGCAAAGAGGAGAAGAAAAGAAAAAGGAAGTAGGATAGAGAAGGTGTGTGGCCAAGCAATGGAATGGAATGCATCAACGGAATGCTGACCATTCTTCACCGCCATTCCAGCAAAGAAAGGCCAAAACACTCACAGAATCACTGATTTAGTGTTTGTCCTTGTTTCCAATACAATTTTCATACTTCCAAGGGGAAAAAAAATGTGGAATGTGGCCTCTATCCTAACTTTTCTTTCCCCATAACCCCGACGGTATGTTGACAGTATTTACATCATTGTATAATGTCAGGTTGCTCCCACAGGAATGTCCCTCACTCATGTAGTGTTGCAGTGCAGAACTCAGCCTGCTCCACAGAACGACTTTACAGAGCTCTTCATTTAAAGGCTGACATAGATATGACTATAGCATATGATGGTACAGTCTCAAATCTACGGTTGCTTTCTGAATACTTTTTGCTATTTATTTCACTAGCCAAGTGTGATCCTTCACAGTAGGGAAACTTTTAACATGGTATTTTGAGAAAAACAATGCACAATCCATTTGTATAATTTGTATTCTCAAGAACATCTTCTTAGAATATATCTAAATACAACCATGTATGTGACGATATGAAACAGTTTAGGGTTAAAATGTCCACTGAGGGCATTTAGAGACACGAGAGAGACAAAAACATTTTAAAAATCACATGAAAGGAGTAAGCATGTTTGAGTGATTCTAAAATTGAATAGCCATCTTTTATTATTTTCATCAGAAAAAAACAGAGAAGACACCTCATTAATATTTCTCATAAGTAACCAAAAAGCTTTGGCATTTGAGCTCTCAAAGCACAGACTATTGTATGCTTTTTTTTTTTTTCGCTAAAATGGATTCCAATTCAGTCTGTCTTACTAGCTTTTTCTTTTCTCTTTCTTTGACACACACACACACACACGCACACACACACACACGTTCCTCTTAAAGCTATGCTTTATTCCTCCCATGTGCCAGAGTAAATCTCGAGTTTGAAGGAATATTTAAGTACTGAATTTAAGTTCCACCATCCGCATCAGTCCTGCTGCTCTGACCAGGGCTAGATAACACAAAAATGACATGAAGTGAAAGTTCCAAAACCCATAGAAAGTTTTCCTGGCTGTGACTTACTGTCACTGACATTTTGATGCTGATATACTGTAGATGAAATCCATAAACGTCATCCTAAATTTCAGGCATTTGGATTTGTCAGTTCAATTCAGGCATCACCTTAGTTAAAGCACAACTTACTGTATTTATGCAAAAAAGAAGTGGGGAGGACGGGGGCAAAAGATATTTTTAGTCTGCAATAAATATTATCAGAGCTTTGCCATATTATAATCAGTGCACCACAGAATAGCGAAATTCCAAACAGTAAGCCAGAGTTGCAGCCTGGCAAAATAAGCCCTTCAAAGCTCATGAGCGTACTGCTATTCACCTGGTGGATTCTCTCCATCATGAAGTGGAGTGAGTCCATTAAGCTTATGTAACACGAGCTTAAAGGTGAGATGGAAAGCTCTTATAAAATAAACTAACTATTAAGTTTCCAAATCAGGGGTGTGCGTTATGTGCTGAAAACTTAAATATGCCAGTCATGCCACAGACATTTCTAAAATAACGATAATCACTTTCACATTTTAAAGCAAAACATTTAAAAGTACAATTCCTTCATAGAACTAAAAAAATAAAATAAAATCTCAATCAGTATTCTGGCTTTGCTCTGAAAGAACTGAAGGGAGAGTAGCAGTCAGGGAGTGTTTCATGCTTTGCAAGTGCGTCATCAATTCTTATAAATCCTTAATCCAGCCCTTGACAGGCAGGTGAAGCAGAAATTGATTTTTTTCAGATATTTTGGTATAATGAAATATGAAATATAAGCAATGTAAGCACGTACACATATGTTCATAGACATAAGGTCCTATTTCTTTTACTATACAACGTGGTGTAAGGAAAATACTTAAAGTACATGCATGGAAAGCAGAAAAAAGAGTATTAAAAATATATGGATAGACCAGTGTTATAATCAAACCCACAGAATGGTCCTGGAGTTTATTACATGCCCAAGCACTTTTAAGAAAAAGCAATTCAGGCATAGGCTCAACCCTAGAGGAGCATGGTGAGGTAAATAAAGAGTTACTCTTTTTACTTTCAGAGAGCGTGTTTTTTGGTGGTCACTCAAACCGAGACTTGACTTGATTCAGCCACACTCTGGAATGACCAGTGCAGTAACTATAGCAAGAACGTCAATCTGCCAAGTGTAAGAGAAATGTTCTTCCAAATATCCATCGACCTTAACCCAATTAAAATTAAAATACTAGTAAAACAATCTAAGAGGAAGACATTATTGCTTTCATCGGAAACTTAATCATTAATAAAAAATTAAGCTTCTACTTAACAGCCCATAGATTGTTGTTTTTCCTTTTTGAAATAGTGTCTTCTGAGATTTCATCTGTTAAAGATCATTTTCTCTTTGTGACTAGTCCCTGGTCCTACAATTTTGAGTGTTTAGGGAGATGAATAATTTGCTTCAAGCTAAAGACCGTTTGTCATCCTATGATAAAGTGAGTTTGAGCTTTGTTCTCTATGACCCAGATTCCCATGACAACACCAAGAGTGGCCTTGCCTTAAGGTCCAGGAGCAAATGAAGCTATCGTACCGATTGAACTCAGATTTCTGGTGTTGATTTTTCCAGGTGCATTTTATTGTTTCAGCCTCAGATTTCTCTCTTGCCAAATAGATGATTGCAATCTTGACAAAGAATGTCTACAGATAGTGTTCTTGTATCGGATACACTCAAGTAAAGAGACAGATTTTCGCGTTGGGATAGGCAGCCAAAAGAATGACAAAAAAAATCAGTTTGTGGAGACTTTGGCACCAATTATAGCCCAGGAAATTACTCCAAACCTCAGTTTTGTAATGGACTCTAAATTTTCAGCAACTGAAAACCACACTGCACCAGCCAATTGGTAATAAATTTAAAATACCAGAAGATGATTTCAGAGAAAGAAATTGCAGCCATGGAACAACATATTTCTAAGATCAATGGGACATATCTGTCTTACCGGAATAGGATACACTTCTGGAAATAAATTAATGATCTTAGAAGGTGGAACAGAGACTCTTTTTAATATCTTCCTCCTACTCCATCTTAGAGGAACGGGATGAGAATTAAATGTTGTAGGGCTCTTGGAGAGTTTAAGATAGAAGCTAAAAAATAGCATTTATAATTCAAGTCTTCCTGACTCTCAAATCTGTTGAAATTTATGAAAAATGCATAGCATTTATATCTGATTTTTGTACTATATCTACAGCTTGTGTATTTGAGAAATTTCTATTACAATAGTTTGTACTTCTTTATATTAAACTTGCACACTAGATAAGCATTAATGCATGAAAACAAAATACTTCCTGGTTAACCACAGTAAGTAAAATGAACATTGATAGACTCTGTAATGGATCAATAATCCAAAGCTTTAGCAGTTAGGGGAGCAAGGAGATTCCAAAGTCAGGAATCCTTTTGGGAAATGCCTTGCTTTTCCCTTAAAATTTCAATCACAGGATCACAAGAAAGAGTGTTGTCATTTGTCCCATCTTTCTCACAAAAGAACTTTGAAATAAAGCTGACCTTTAGAAAAACTAAAGGACTATCTATGTCTTTATAGATTAAAATCAACATGCAAGATTTTCCCCAGAAGGTAATAAGTAATTGTGTAGATCACTCAGTATAAACTAATTTCATCCAGTAACAAACAAGCAGATGGGCTCTTATATACCAGTCACATTCTTTAATATTTCATGCCATTGATTCACATTCTTTCATTCTACAAATGCCTATGAAGTCATTTTTATTTATTATATCGTGCGCTACGCTAGAAGTAGGGATGTAAAGTAAAAATACGGCATGTCCGTGTCCTAGAAATGCTCATAGGCTGTAGATGGAGAGAGACTAGCTTCAAAATTTGCATTGTTCATCTCAAACTGATAAAATTTAGGCTTTGGGGGTTCAGATTTGCCCCTGGAGAATACAAAGTAGAAGCATGTATCAAAGAACACCTTGAGTATTCATTAATAAGTAAAATGTTCTTAATACGAGATTTTGAAATTTGAAGGAAAACAGAATGAGCCCCCATATAGCCTGAGCGAATTCTCTGAGCAAAGAGCAACCACTGCTAGTACTGATCTATCTAATCCCAGGATTATGGCGGATCCCAAGAGAAAGGAGAGGTTTGTTTTAAGTGGGATTTTGCTACAGGAGAATTGCCTGGAGCCCTGTGGGCTCCCTTGCAGAGCTCTTTTCTCCATTTGCTCAAATAGGTTTATTACCTGTTTGAACCCTCCAGGTGGTGATATCAGTTTCAAAGAATGTCAAAATTCAACCACACATTTTGTTTTTAATGCAATTTTGGTTTTTCCAACCTGTTGTGCACCATGTGTAGTTATAAAACATTTGGGGAAATAGTGCCACTAAATGAAGTGCTTATCTGATACTATGCAAAAAAATGGAAACCGTTCAGCTCTTTAAGATAAAGGCAATCTAACTCTGCCTGTGGTGACATATATCTTATTTAGAGAACGTACAATCCTTGCATTATAGGGAATTATGAAAATATGTGGATTTCAGCTTGAAAGGCTCTTACCATTCAAAGTTGCATTTGTCAAAGAGATTTTGGTGCATGGGAAGTTGCACGATGGCGTGTAAACCAGGTGAACAGCATTTAAAAATCTACAATGAAATCTTCATATTGCTTTGAAGGTGGCATACAGGTTAAACAAACAAACGAACAAAACATTAAAAAGACTAAACACAGTGAAGTGTTCCCTGCCCTGGAAAAAAAGAAAGATATTACCAACTGATAGTTAAAAAGTTACCAAATTTATTTTGTCTGGGAAATGGTGGATAATTTGTTTTAGGTATAATTTAGGATAAATTACAGGGATTATTCTTCTTCTGATGATGTTATTCTGACACTGAGGTGACTGATTTCTGATGTTATTTCTCTTTCCAGTCCTTTCTTTTGTCTCACTCATTTAGTCTCAGGGCCAGGGCTGGTATTCATCTGACACAGACCACTGTGGTCATACAGGTGGTTAAAACTTTAAAATATATCAAACAAGTTGATAAATGACTGCTTTCCTGAGCCCTCCAAGTGCCCCCTCACCACTAGGAGGACCTTATATTTTTCTCTCAAAATTCCACATCCTCCGTTGGGTCGTGTAACTAAAGAGATAAGGCCTGGCAAAGTTGGGTTGGGGTACTCCAGGATTCCTTTTCAGTGCTTTGGCTCGTTTCTGTTCTGATTAGTTAGAACCAGTGTTATCCAAGACACTGCAGATTTCGAGTAGCATTCTCTGCTCAGACTCTCCTTTCTTGGATGTGCCTAAAAACTTGCTCCTTTAAAAAGGCAAGTCAGTCTATTCTGATTCACAGGATACAAAGACCACACTTGAAAAAACACTGTTTTTATCCCCGTGGAGCTACTTTTTTCCTAGCTCTCTTGATTTGAAAGAGGTTGATAAGCTATGGTCCCAAGCAATATTTATTTATAATGGATCTCACCTGACCTTTCAATAACATCTGCCTCCCAGTTGCTCTGCGGGAGTTCTACCCTTCCATGGAGCTAAACATAGCTATCCTGTGCTCAAATATATGACGCATTTACTTTATGTGGACTACAGCGACAATGGTTGATAATGTCTAAACATGTTGCTTCGATATTATTTATATTTTAAATGATAACTAAAGTAAAATAATATTTTAATCCTAAGAAATATTAACAACTATCTACTATTGTACATCTACTGAAGAGCAAACAATATAGTAGGTGAGTTAGATGTGCTAACTCTAAATCCTTACTATCCACATTTTTTAGATGAGCAGATTCAGCCTCAAAGAACCTCCATAAATTGCCCAAAGTCACAGAGATAGTGAGAAATAGAGATAGGATTCAAAATCAGGTCTGTCCATCTCTGAAACTCATGCACCTATGAGACCTAATAACAGAATTCAGAATTAAAGAAGAGGGGAGGAACAATATTTTTAATTATTAGGGTTGGAGAAGTCAGTTATTCTACCCCTTAAATTATATCATGAAAGAGGTGCCTCTTGTTCCTTCATAGGAAAGCACATCTGAGTATGGAATAGAATCTGAAAATTTAAAGGGCAGAAAAAAAAAGTTAATCACAAAAGGATATAGTCTTAGCATTGTGACAAATTGACCATGACAGATGTCCTCCACCATCTTTTTGACTTTTTAGTGATGAGTCCTTTTCTTACTTACAATGTAACCCATTCTATCATTGGACATATTTGACTGTAAAAAATTCTCTGCTTATATTGAGCCTGGAATAACACACAGTAAATGAAATCCCTCTTCCATTTAATCTCTCTGTATATGTTTATATATATATATGTGTATATATATATATATGTATAATATAATATACTGTGGGAGTTACCTGAAATATTAGGTTATTTTGACTGTTTACCAAGAGGTCAGCAGTTTGAATCCACCAGCCTCTCTTTGCAAACCCTATGGGGGCAGTCTGCTCTATCCTATAGGGTCTCTAAGAGTCAGAATCCACTCAACCACAACAAGTTACGTTTGTTTGTTTTGGTTTATATATATGCATCTTGTTCTTGTTAGCTTCCGTTGAGTTGACCCTGCATTATGGCAACCCCATGCATGATATAACAAACCTCGCCCAGTCCCCATGATGAGTTGCAGATTGGACCATTGTGATCCATAGAGTTTTCATTGGCTGATATTCAGAAGTAGATTGCCGAGCCTTTCTTCCTAGTCCATCTTAGTCTGGAAGCTACGCTGAAACCTGTTCATCATCATAGCACACACAAGCCACCACTAACAGACGTGTGATGGCTGTGCATGAGGTGTATTGGCCAGGAATGGAACTGGATCTCACTGTACGTAAGGTGAGAATTCAACCTCTGAACCATCAATTATATAGATATATAGATAGATGCTGTTGTTATGAAGTGCCATCAAGTCACTTCCCATGTACAACAGAATGAAACACTGCCTGGTCCTATGACATTCTTTCTTAAGCTTGAGCCCATTGTTACAGCCACTGTGTCAATCCATCTTTTTGAGGGTTTTCCTTTTTTCACTGACCCTCTACTTCTCCAAGCATGATGTTCTTCTCAAGGGACTGATCTCTCCTGATAACATGTCCAAAGTATGTGAAATGTAGTCTTGCCATCCTTGTTTCTAAGGAGCATTCTGGCTGTACTTCTTCCAAGACAGATTTGTTCATTCTTTTGCCAGTTCATGGTATGTTCAATATTCTTCAACACCATAATTGAAAGGCAACAATTCTTCTTAGGTCTTCCTTATTCATTGTCCAACTTCCACATGCATATGAGGCAATTGAAAACACCATGGCTTGGTCAAGCACATCTTAGTCTCCAAGGTGACATCTTTGCTTTTCAATATTTTAAAGAGGTCTTTTGCAGCAGATTTCCCCAATGCAATGTGTCATTTGATTTCTTGACTGCTGCTTCCACAGGTGTTGATTGTGGATCCAAGTAAAATGAAATCCTTGACAACTTCAATCTTTTCTCCGTTTATCATGATGTGCCTTACTGGTCCAGTTGTAAGGATTTTCATTTTCTTTATGTTGAGGTGTAATCCATACTGAAGGCTGTGGTTTTTGATCTTCATTAGTAAGTGCTTCAACACATAGGGTCGCTATGAGTCGAAATCAACTCGACCGCAACAGGTTTAGTAAGTGCTTCAAGTCCTCTTCACTTTCAACAAGCGAGGTTGTCATCTACATAGCACAGGTTGTTAATGAGTCTTTCTCCAATCCTGATGCCCCGATTTTCTTCATATAGTCCAGCTTCTCAGATTACTTGCTCAGTACACATATTGAATAAGTATGGTGAAAGGATACAACCCTGACGCATTCCTTTCCTGACTTTAAACCACGCAGTATCCCCTTGCTCTGTTCGAATTACTGCCTCTTGATCCATGTGCAGGTTCTTCATGAGAAAAAATAAGTATTCTGGAATTCACATTCTTTGCAATGTCATCCATAGTTGTTATGACCCACACAGTTGAACACCTTTGCATAGTCAATAAAACACAGGTAAACATATTTCTGGTATTCTCTGCCTTCAGCCAGGATCCATCTGACATCAGCAATGCTATCCCTGCTTCCACATCCTCTTCTGAATCCAGCTTGAATTTCGGGCATTTCCCTGTTGATGTACTTCTGCAGCCGCTTTTGAATGATCTTCAGCAATATTTTGCTTGGGTGTGATATTAATGATATCATTCAATAATTTCTGCATTCAGTTGGATCACCTCTCTTGGGAATAGGAATAAATATGGATCTCATATACCTATATTTCCCCATGTCTCCTGTTTTTCAAGTTAAATATCACACATATTACAATGATTTCTCACATGAAATGAATTTTAGATAAAATTTGATATTCAGTGTCTTTGCAATTGTTTCTCATGATGTTCAACAGTTGTTTTGAGCAAAAAGAAAGAGGTTATGTGGTCAAATAAGTGTGCAAGGTATTGGACTAGATATCTTTCCTGCAGAAATTCTGTGATTCTTTGAAAAGTTCATATGCATTGTATATTTCCAATTCCCCTCATTCTCAGTCCAGGCTCTCATTAGTCTATTAAATCTATGTTCTTCCCAAACTAAATGAGAGAGAGGATGAATCAACAGCTATTAATTCGGAGACTCTCTGGGGTTGGAAATGGGGGTTGGTTTTGAGAACATAGTTTCTAGGTGAGGTGTGGGAGATTGAAAAATTTTTGAGGTGAATTCAGAAATACTTCTGGGAGTGTGTCCACAAAGGACAGATGTATTGAAGCATTTGGGGTCATTCACAATGGTAGGATTGTGAAAGTCTCTGAGCTGCTGGCCTTTCTGCTTAGAAGAAGAATTTCTACTTGGCATCTGAAATAAATGCTCACTGAGTTTGGTCTTACTTTGCTAGCATGCTTATGAGTATGTGTTATTTTATAGCTGCTATTTAAAAACAAAATTTAATTCCAAAAAGCTACTGCCTTCACTTTCTTTGTCTCTCCATTTTACTCCTACCTCTTCCAGAAAGATTTCCTTATTCTGGTAGAATTCAGGAAAGAATCTTACCATCGACTGCGCTAAAACGAAATGTCCTGGGTTCTGTACATTACCTGTATATACACAATACCTCAATATTTTTTGTCAAGTAACTGAATCAACTGGCATTCTACTAATAAACCTCATACTCTAATAATCCAAACATGGGACCACCACAATGATTCAGATACTTATTTCTGAGTGCATAAATCTACCTGTGCAGTCTTGCATTTGTCCTTCTCATTTCTCTATCAAAATACATTTAAGAGAACTCCCCCGCCCAAATATTGTTGTCATCACAAAGTACTCCTTTATACATTACTAGTCAAATAAGATGGACTTAAAGTTCTTTTTTATGCATTTGTCATTTTAAATCATGTAGGTCACAACTAGAATTAAAAATCAAAAATACTGTAAAACTGGCCTTTATATTTGTTCATGAAATTATCATTACCTGAGGTATTTTTGCTTTGTATAACTTCAAGCTGCTGTTTAGTGTCCTTTCCTTTCAGCTTTAAAGGCTCCCTTTAACATTTCTTGTAGGGAAGTTCTGGTCATAACAAATTCTTTCATTTTTTGTTTATCTGTGAATGTCTTAATTTCACCCTTATTTTTGAAGGGCAGTGTTGCTAGATATAGTACGCTTGGCTGACAATTATTTTCTTTCAGCACTTTAAACAAGTCATTCTACTGCCTCTGGCCTCCAAGTTTTCTGAGGAGAAATTTACCCTTCATCTTAATCTCTTGATGTTCTTAAAATACTCTCTTATCTTCATTTCAAGAGTTTGATTATAAAGTGTCTCAGTGTCAATCTCTTTGGTTTTATACTACTTGAAGTTTTTAGAGCATCTTGGATTTGTAGATTTATTTATTTTTTAAAATCATATTTGGGAAGGTTTTCACCATTATTTCTTCAAACATGTTTTCTGCCCCATTTCCTCTCTCTTCTCCTGGGACTGCCCGAATCCATGTGTTAGTTCACTTGATTTAAAAAAAAAAAAAAAAAGTTTCCATCAAGTCGATTCTGACTCATCGCGACCCTGTAGGACAAAGTAGAACTGCCCCAAGGAGCACACGGTTGATTCGAACTGCCGACCTTTTGATCAGCAGCCGTAGCTCTTCACCACTATGCCATCAGGGTTTCCAGTTCACTTGATAGTGTCCCACAATTCTGTTAGGTTTTGCTCACTTTTATTTTTGCTTCTCAGATTTGATAACTTCAAGTGTCCAATCATCAAACTCACTGATTCTTTTTTCTGCCTGCTCAAATGTGCTGTTGAGTACCTCTATTGAATTTTTATTTTATTTATTGTATTTTTCAGCTCCAATAATTCTATTTCATTCTTTTATAGAATTTCTGTCTCTTTACTGAAATTTCTGTTTTTATGCATCATTTTCCTGATTTTCTTTACTTCATTTTCTGCATTTTCCTTTAGCTCTTTGGCCATATTTGATATTGTTGTTTTAAAGTCTTCTAGTATGTCCATTATATGGGCTTCCATAGGGATGATTTTTGTCACTCCATTTTACTCATTTCCTGTTTCTTAATGAAAGTTGCAATTGGCCATTTAGTGATGTTTCCAATCTATTTTTGTAAAGTGTGTATCTCAGTTCTGTTATCTCTGCAATAAGTCAGTGACCTGGTGAATTTCACCAAAAAAGAAAGAAAGAAAGAGAGACTAACTGGCGCTTTAAATTTCTGCCACTAGGAGAAGTTGTTTGTGCAAGAGGGCCAAAACTGCAGCAATGGTCTGCACCCATTCCTCAGGGCACCACGAGGCCAATCCAACTGTGCAGAACTGTGAAACTCCAAAATCCTTGTAAGACAAGATCCCCACTGTCTGTCTTGGTACTACTCTTGGAACACAGGTCACTGTCCCCAAAACTGTGGTGGGGCTGAGGAATGGGGAATGTTAGCTGGTTGGCACATGTGGCTCACCTAGGAAGAATAAGCAGCCTGTCCCTTAACTAAGCACTTACCTAAAGGTTTGAGTGTCCAATAAAGTTACAGAGTTCCAAAATAGTTAGTTCCAATTGCTTTTTCAAAAATAACTGTTGTTTTGGTGGAGGGACCAACCTCTAGATCTTCCTACTCTACCATTTTGTGTGATGTCACAGGCTCTACTTGTATGGATTAAAACAGTGGAAATAAGACATGTATACAAATGTCTATAAGGAAAAGTTCATTTCAATAAATACTATGAGGATTAAAAAAAGTGACAGCAAAACTTCATTGGAGGGTTTATTTAGTAGGATGATTGACTCTTTTATTTCATCATCTCTTTAACAAACATGAAGCCCTGGTGGCACAGCTGTTAAGAGCTTGCCTGCTAACCAAAAGGTCAGCAGTTCAAATCTACCAGCTGCTCCTTGGAAACCCTATGGGGCAGTTCTACTCTGTACTACAGGGTCACTATGAGTCAGAACTAACTTGAAAGCAACAGACCTGATTTTGTTTGTTTTGTTTGTTTTTAACAAACATTTATTAAGTACTTGCTCTGTTTCAGATAGCATGCTGGGCTATGAGGATATGGAGATGACTGTTATGATCTCTGCACTTGAGAGACTCAGTTGAGTTAGAAAGGTTAGGTGAACAAATTTTTAAAAAATCAATAAATAACAAATGTAAGAATAGAACTGTGCAGAAGCCACTTTGGGAGCACAAAGGAAAGTCACCTAATCTAGTCTAAGTGTAAGTAAAGGTGGATGTTATAGTGAGGTGAAACTTTATGGAAGAAGAAACTCTAGGGCTGAGAACTGAAGGAGAAAGGGAAACAAAGATCACTGCAGGAAGAGAAAATAGTTTGTTCAAACTGACAGAGATGTGAGTAAGCATAATGAATCCAGGAACCAAAAAGAATTCTGCATGTCTAGCTTCAAAAATACAAGTGGGGCTTATATAGGCATGGAACAATACAGTTGATCAGGTTTAAGATCATGAAAGCTTTTGGATTCTTTCCTGAAAGTAATAGTCAAAAGGAGTTTTACAACAAGTGAGAAACACAATATTGCAAAAACAAGTTAGTACAGTGGAGATCGAGAAGAGAGAGAGAAAACAAAAAGAGAAAGAAAGAGGGACATGGTGAAAAAGTGAAAGCAAGAAATTGAGAAAAAGGAAAGGCTCAAAATATGAGATATTAAAAAGGACAAGTCTTGGTGGCATGGTGTGGTGAGGGTTCCCAAACTAAGAAACAGTAGAGAGCAATGAGAATATAAAAATTGTATTTATTTATTAAATAAAATAAAATTTCATTAAGTTACTAGAAAGTGCTAAACACTGTGGTAAGTAATGGAGACACATTCTTTGGTCTCCTGGAGCACAACGCCTTCTGAGAATGACAGACATTAACCAAATATTAAACCAAAGTATAGACTTAAAAAATAAAGTAGGTGCTTTTATTAAGCATAGTTCCATACACCATGAGACCATATAACAGGTATGCATGGTTAGGACCTTTGGTTGCAAGCAACCAAAATCTCTTTGGTTAACATAAGCAAAAGTGAAAAGCCTTGGAAGAATGTGGGGCAACTCACCAAAAAGAAGGAATGGCTCAAAAACCAAGGATCTGAGAAACAGAGTAACTTCAGGGATCCAAGTACCAGGGATTAATGGACATAATCTTTAGATGAATTAGTTCTATTTTCCAACTCCACAATGCTGCTCAAGTCATGAATTTCTGTGAAGAAGTCAGAGTGGGCTATTATTGTTAGATGCCATCGAGTTGGTTCTGACTCACTGCAACCCTGTGTACAACAGAAGAAAACACTGCCTGGTCATGCGTTGTCCTCACAATCATTGCTACGTTTGAGCCCATTGTTGTATCCACTGTGTCGATCCATCTTGTTGACAGACTTCCTCTTTTTTGCTGACCCTCTACTTTACCAGGAAACCCCGGTGGCGTAGTGGTTAAGAGCTACGGCTGCTAACCAAAAGGCCAGCAGTTTGAATCCACCAGGCGCTCCTTGGAAACTCTATGGGGCAGTTCTACTCTATCCTATGAGTCGGAATGTTGCTATGAGTCGGAATCAACTCGACGGCAATGGGTATTACTACTTTACCAAGCATGTCTTTCTCCAGGGACTGGTCCCTGCTGATACCATGTCCAAAGTATGTGAAATGAAGTCTCACCATCCTTGCTTCTAAGGAACACTCTGGTTGTATTTCTTCCAAGACAGATTTGTTCATTCTTCTGGAAGTCCATGGTATATTCAATATTCTTCACCGACACCATAATTTAAAGGCATCAATTCTTCTTAGGTCTTCCTTATTCATTGTCCAGCTTTCACATGCATGTGAGGCGATTGAAAACACCATGGCTTGGGTCAGGCTCACCTTAGTCCTCAAAGTGACATCTTTGCTTTTTAACACTAGGCAGAGTGGCCTAGTGCAGGTCAAATTTTCATCACTTTGTTAGGGAAGGGAGATTACCTTGACTGACAGTCCTATCAAAACTGCATTCATGGGAAAAAGGAGGTTCTCCTGAAGAAAACCAAGCTGTGTTTCCCAAAAGCAGAACAGCTGTTTTGCTGGCAAAAATAATAGATATCCACTGAACAGGAGAACTGGCCTAAACCTCAGGAAAGGTTTCCTGGAGGAGAGTTATTATTCCACTGAGATATCAAAAATAAGGAGGCATTTACTATGGAAAGATTGAATGTACATGTCATAAGGGGATAGCTTTCTAAGCACAGGGAAGGTACAGTATGTACTTGTTCAGATAAGAAGCTAATTAAAGAATGAGAGAGGCAGAGCCAAGATGGCAGAATAGACAGACGCTTCCGTCAAGCCCTCTTTACAACAAAGACCCGAAAAACAAGTGAAACGAGTATATTTGTGACAAGCTGGGAGCCCTGAGCATCAAAGGTAAGCTTAGACAATGAACTGAGGGGGAGGGGAGGAAGAGGCCATTCAGAAGTGGAGAGGAGTTACTGGACCTGAATCGTGGGGAGCCCTCAGGCACCATTCCTGGAGTGGCGGCTGCGGCAGCAGAGGCGGGCTGGTACTAGAGTTCGGGCTGCAGTTTCCTCAGGGAGAAGCAGCCAGTCACACAGCCCACTCACACCTAAGGAACCTGAGGAGAACAGTGCCCTCAGCAAAAGCTAAGTGCTGGGGTATATTTTACAGCGCCTCACCCACCCCCAAGCTGGCTTCAGCGGCTGAATCCCTGGGCCTGAGATAGACCCTGGTGAGCAACTAGACCCATCATCCTGGCCTTGGGGAAGAAAAAGATTTACAAATGGGGGGAAAAGATAATTTGCTAGATCCATTAACCTGAGTAGCTCGGGACAGAAGCAGCTCCTGTCCAGGAATAAACCATCCGTGGACATTGAGCATCTTTCCCTTCTGCATGTACCTCTGTGGGCCTATTTCAGGAGAATAGGCCCTTGTTGGCAAACTCCAATCATTTCAGCTATGTGGTGAAGAGGTGGGTGTTTGACGTTTCACATTGCTTTGCTTATTAAACAAGGTCCTATTTCACCTACCAACATCAGGGACCTAAGGAATGGTAGCTCCACTCAGGTCACCCAGCTACCCAGGACAGGGGTCCAAAGATAACTGGTACCTCCCAGTCCTTACAACCAAAAACTTTGGGTGCCCATGGTCCCTCTGCAGAACCCACCCACCAGCATGCTCTAGGGAACAGAGACACGTTTTCCTCAGAGACACTTGGGAGTCGGTTCTCAGCCCCTGCCTTGTTCAGAGCATGACCCCCTGCTGCAATCAGATACCAGTATATACACCAATCACCCCTGCCCCTCTAAGACTGTAGGACAGAGCCTGTACCACACACTTGATATCAGCTACCTGGAAACTTGAGCTGAATTCATACAAGAAAACTGAATGGACTCCTAGACTGATATACCTGATAACAGCTCTAGCAAGCTGGGGACAGGACACCAGAGCTCCAAAGGAGAAAATAATCAAGCTAGCTCACTCAAGCAACCCATAGGGGTATAACAAAACAAAACAAACCAAGCAGCTATGACACAATAAGCAAGCATAAACTAATACAGTAATTCGATAAACTAATACAATAATTCAATGGCTTAAAGACAGCAGTCATTATCAAGTCACATAAAGAAACAGACCATGATCACCTCAACAAGCTCTCGAAACAAAGAATACAGGGATCTTCTAGATGAAAGTGCATTCCTGGAATTACCAAACTCAGAACACAAAAGTTTAATAAACAGAACCCTTCAAGGCATCAAGAAGAAAATGAGGGAACACGCAGAACAGGCCAGGGATCACGCAGAACAAGCCAAGGAACAGACAAAGAAACTGAAGAAATTAGAAAGATTATTCAGGAACATAACAAAAAGTTTAAGAACCTGGAAAAATCCATAGACAGCAGCAACCAGAAATTCAGAACATTAACAATAAAATTACAGAATTAGACAACTCAATAGAAAGTCAGTGGAACAGAACTGAGCAAGTAGAAGCCAGAATTTCTGAACCCAAAGATAAATCACTTGGCACTAATATATTTGAAGAAAAATCAGATAAAAGAATTTTTAAAAATGAAGAAACCTTAAGAATCATGTGGGACTCTATCAATAGAAATAACCCACGAGTGATTGGAGTACCAGAACAGGGAGGGATAACAGAAAATACAGAGAAAATTGTTGAAGATTTGTTGGCAGAAAACTTCCTCGATGTTGTGAAAGATAAGAAGATATCTATCCAAGATGCTCATCGAACTCCACATAAGGTAGATGTTAAAAGGAAGTCACCAAGACATATTATAATCAAACTTGCCAAAACCAAAGATAAAGAGAGAATTATAAGAGCAACGATGGATAAATGAAAAGTCACCTACAAAGGAGAGCCAATAAGAACAAGCTCGGACTACTCGGCAGAAACCATGAAGGCAAGAAGGCAATGGGATGACATATGTAAAACATTGAAGGAAAAAAAATTGCCTGCCAAGAATCATATATCCATCAAAACTGTCTCTTAAATATGAAGGTGAAATTAAGACATTTCCAGATCAACACAAGTTGAGGGAATTTGTAAAAACCAAACCAAAACTACAAGAAATACTAAAGGGAGTTCTTTGGTTAGAAAATCAATAATATCAGGTGTCAACCCAAGACTAGAACACTGTGCAGAGCAACCAGAAGTCAACCCAGACAGTGAAATCCAAAAAAACAAAGCAAGATTTAAAAAAAAATAAAGCCCGACACAGCATAACGACAATGTTATTATATAAAAGAAGACAACATTAAAATAATAAACGGGGACTAAGAAATGCAATCATACACCTTTCATATGGAGAGGAAGACACGGCGATACAAAGAAATAAAAGTTAGTTTTAAATTTAGAAAAGTAGGAGTAAATAACAAGGTAACCACAAAGGAGACAAACTATCCTACTCATCAAAAATTGTAGACTCAGCAGAAACAAAATCAACAACAACAAATATTAGGAAAGGACAATATATAAAAAAATCTACTCAGCACATAAAATCAAGTGGGAAAAAGAAACTGTCAACACACAAAAAAAGACATCAAAATGATAGCACTAAATTCATACCTATCCATAATTATCCTGAATGTAAATGGACTAAATGCACCAATAAAGAGACAGAGTGGCAGTATGGATTAAAAAAACAAGATCCATCTAAATGCTGCCTAAAGAGACACACATTAGACTTAGAGACACAAAGAAACTAAAACTCAAAGGGTGGAAAAAATATATCAAGCAAACAACAATCAAAAAAGAGCAGGAGTGGCAATATTAATTTCTGACAAAATAGACTTTAAAGTTAAATCCATCAGAAAGGATAAGGAAGGACACTATATAATGATTAAAGGGACAATACACCAAGAAAATATAACCATATTAAATACTTATGCACCCAATGACAGGGCTGCAAGATACATAAAACAAACTCTATCAGCATTGAAAAGTGAGATAGACAGCTCCACAATAATAGTAGGAGACTTCAACACTTTTTTTTCAACACACCACTTTCGGTGAAGGGCGTGACATCGAGAAAGAAGATCAATAAAGACACGGAAGATCTAAATGCCACAATCAACCAACTTGACCTCGTAGACATATACAGGACACTCCACCCAACAGCAACCAAGTATACTTCCTTTTCTAGTGCACATGGAACATTCTCTAGAATAGACCACATATTAGGTCATAAAGCAAGCCTTAGCAGAATCCAAAACATTGAAATATTACAAAGCACCTTCTCTGACCATAAGGCCATAAAAGTGGAAATCAATAACAGGAAAAGCAGGGAAAAGAAATCAAACACTTGGAAACTGAACAATACCCTGCTCAAAAAAGACTGGATCATAGAAGACATTAAGGATGGAATAAAGAAATTCAGAGAACCCAATGAAAATGAAAACACTTCCTATCAAAACATTTGGGACACAGCAAAAGCAGTGTTCAGAGGTCCATTTATATCATTAAATGCACACATCCAAAAAAAGAAAGGGCCCAAATCAAAGGATTATCCCTACAACTTAAACAAATAGAAAGAGAGCAACAAAAGAAACCCATAGGCAACAGAAGAAAACAAATAATAAAAATTAGAGCTGAACTAAATGAAACAGAAAAACAATTGAAAGAATTAACAAGACCAAACGCTGATTTTTTGAAAAAATCAACAAAATTGATAAACCACTGGCCAAACTGACAAAACAAAAACAGGAGAGGAAGAAAATAACCAGAATAAGAAATGAGATGGGCAATATTACAACAGACCCAGCTGAAATTAAAAGAATCATATCAGATTACTATGCAAAACTATACTCAAACAAATTTGAAAACCTAGAAGAAATGGACGAATTCCTAGAAACACACTACCGATCTAAACTAACACAAACCGTGGTAGAACAATAGAACCATAACAAAAGAAGAGATTGAAAAGGTAATCAAAAAACTCCCAAGAAAAAAAAGCCCTGGTCCGAATGGCTTCACTGCAGAGTTCTACCAACTTTCAGAGAAGAGTTAACACTGCTACTAGTAAAGGTATTTCAGAGCATAGAAAAGGATGGAATACTCCCAAACTCATTCTATGAAGCCACCATATCCCTGATACCAAAACCAGGTAAAGACACAACAAGAAAAGAAAATTATAGACCTATATCCCTCATGAATGTAGATGCAAAAATCCTCAACAAAATTCTAGCCAATAGAATTCAACAACATATCAAAAAAATAATTCACCATGGCCAAGTGGGATTCATATCAGGTATGCAGGGATGGTTTAACATTAGAAAAACAATTAATGTAATCCACCACATAAATAAAACCAAAGACAAAAATCACATGATTTTATCAGTTGATGCAGAAAAGGCATTTGACAAAGTTCAACACTTTTTCATGATAAAACCTCTCAGCAAAATAGGAATAGAAGGAAAGTTCCTCAACATAATAAAGGGCATTTACACAAAGCCAACAGCCAACATCACCCTAAATGGAGAGAGCCTGAAAACATTCTCATTGAGATTGGGAACCAGACAAGGATGCCCTCTATCACCACTCATATTCAACATTGTGCTAGAAGTCCTAGCCAGAGCAGTTAGGCTAGATAAAGAAATAAAGGGCATCCAGATTGGCAAGGAAGAAGTCAAAGTATCCTTTTTGCAGATGACATGATCTTATACACAGAAAACCCTAAGGAATCCTCCAGAAAACTACTGAAACTAATAGAAGTGTTCAGGAGAGTATCGGGATACAAGATAAACATAAAAAAATCAGTTGGGTTCCTCTACACCAACAAAAAGAACATGGAAGAGGAAATCACCAAATCAATGCCATTTACAGTAGCCCCCAAGAAGATAAAATACTTAGGAATAAATCTTACCAGAGGTGTAAAAGACTTATACAAAGAAAACTACAGTACACTTCTGCAAGAAACCAAAAGAGACTTAGTGTAAGAACATATCTTGCTCGTGGATAGGAAGACTTAACATTATAAAAATGTCTATTCTACCAAAAGCGATCTATACATTTAATGCAATTCCGATCCAAATCCCAAGGACATACTTTAATGAGATGGAGAAACAAATCACCAACTTCATATGGAAGGGAAAGAGGGCACAGATAAATAAGGCATTACTGAAAAAGAAGAACAAAGTGGGAGGCCTTACTTTACCTGATTTTAGAACCTATTATACCGCTACAGTACCACCACAGTAGTCAAAACAGCCTGGTACTGGTACAACAACAGATACATGGACCAATGGAACAGAATTGAGAATCCAAACATAAATGCATCCACATATGAGCAGTTGATATTTGACAAAGGCCCCAAAACAGTTAAATGGTGAAAAGACAGTCTTTTTAACAAATGGTGCTGGCATAACTGGATATCCACCTGCAAAAAAATGAAACAAGACCCATACCTCACTCCATGCACAAAAACGAACTCAAAATGGATCAAAGACCTAAATATAAAACTTAAAACGATAAAGATCATGGAAGGAAAATTATGGACAACATTAGGAGCCCTAATACATGGCATAAACAGTATGGAAATTTTTTTTTTTTTTTGGTATACAAAGCATTATAAAGAATGTGGAAGAAAAACTAGATAACTAGGAGCTCCTAAAAATCAAACACCTATGCTTATCCAAAGACTTCACTAACTACAGACTGGGAAAAAGTTTTTAGCTATGACATTTCTCATCAGCGCCTGATCTCTAAAATCTACATGATACTGCAAAAACTCAACTACAAAAGGACAAATAACCCAATTAAAAAATGGGCAAAAGATATGAATAGACACTTCACTAAAGAAGACATTCAGGTAGCAAAAAGATATTTGAGGAAATGTTCACGATCATTAGCCATTAGAGAAATGCAGATCAAAACTACAATGAGAATTCACCTCACTCCAATAAAAAGGCTGGCATTAATTCAAAAAACACAGAATAATAAATGTTGGAGAGGCTGTGGAGAGATTGGAACACTTATGCACTGCTGGAGGGAATGTCAAATGGTACAACCACTTTGGAAATCGATTTGGCGCTCCCTTAAAAATCTAGAAATAGAACTGCCATACGATCCAGCAATCCCACTCCTCAGAATATATCCTAGAGAAATAAGAGGCACTACATGAACAGATATATGGACACCCATGTTTATTGCAGCACTGTTTACAATAGCAAAAAGATGGAAGCAAACAAGGTGCCCAAAAACGGATGAATGGATAAATAAAATGTGGTATATTCACACAACGGAATACTACACATCGATAAAGAACAGTGAGGAATCTGTGAAACATCTCATAACATAGAGGAACCTGGAGGGCATTATGCTGAGTGAAATTAGTCAGTGGCAAAAGGACAAATATTGTATAAGACCACTATTATAAGAACTTGAGAAATAGTTTAAACTGAGAAGAAAACATTCTTTTGTGGTTACGAGAGAGGGGAGAGAGGGAGGGTGAGGGAGCGGTATTCACTTATTAGATAGTAGATAAGGACTACTTTAGGTGAAGGGAAAGACAGCACACAATACAGGGGACATCAGCACAATTGGACTAAACCAAAAGCAAAAAGTTTCCTGAATAATCTGAATGCTTCTATGGCGAGCGTAGCAGGGGCAGGGGTCTGGGGACCATGGTTTCAGGGGACATCTGAGTCAGTTGGCATAATAAAATCTATTAAGAAAACATTCTGCATCCCACTTTGAAGAGTGGCGTCTGGGGTATTAACGCTAGCAAGCAGCCATCTAAGATGCATCAATTGGTCTCAACCCACCTGGATCAAAGGAGAATGAAGAACACCAAGGACACAAGGTGATTACGAGCCCAAGAGACAGAAAGGGCCACGTGAACCAGCGACTACATCATCCTGAGACCCGAAGAACTAGATGGTGCCCGGCTACAACCAATGACTACCCTGACAGGGAACATAACAGAGAACCCCTGAGGGAGCAGGAGAGCAGTGGGATGCAGACCCCAAATTCTCATAAGACCAGACTTAATGGTCTGACTGAGACTAGAGGGACCCCAGTGGTCACGGCCCCCAGACCTTCTGTTGGCCCAGGACAGGAACCATTCCTGAAGCCAACTCTTCAGACATGGATTGGACTGGACAATGGGTTGGAGAGGGATGCTGGTGAGGAGTGAGCTTCTCGGATCAGGTGGACACTTGAGACTATGTTGGCATCTCCTGCCTGGAGGGGAGATGAGAGGGTGGAGGGGGTTAGAAGCTGGCAAGATGGACAGGAAAAGAGAGTGGAGGGAGAGAGTAGGTTGTCTCATTAGGGGGAGAGTAACTGGGAGTGTGTAGCAAGGTGTATATGGGTTTTTGTGTGAGAGACTGACTTGATTTGTAAACTTTCACTTAACGCACAATAAAAATTATTTAAAAAAGAAGCTAATTAAAGACAGAAGTTAACATCTTAAAAAGTTTGCCTCTTGTGTACCCATTCAATATCATGCATGGATTATTCATAAGTACTCATCTCCATTAAAAAAATTTTTTTTTTACTCATCTCCATTATAAGTAGCATTACCACTACCTCTAAGTAAGAGAATAAAATACACAGTCTGTGAAAGTGAATAAAATTATCTACAACAAATTCTCACTTTTAGGACATTTGGACACTGCCCTTAGGATATTTCGATGAGAACCACTCTTCTGTACAGTAATTTTCTCATGGAGTGGTCTATCATCCTTGTCATCTCTTAGTAGAGGATTTTTAGGAAGGGGGCTATTGAAAACTGTAGGGAAGTAGGGATTTCTTCACTTTACCTGTTATTACAGTGAGGAAGTAGACTTCACTGTACACATTAGCATATTAGCAATACATTCATTTCTTTCCTTACCCTTTTCAACCATGTAGATAATTACCCCTCGCTAGGCAAAAACTGCATTTTCTTGAAACCGAAACAGTTGTTCACCATTTACTGTGTGATGAGCAAATCAGTTTATTTTCTCTGCTTAGGTTTTTTCATCTGTGGAAGTGGCAGTGAAACATACTCTGCAGACACCTTCCACAAATTAATCATTACTCTCATTTTTTGAATAAGGGAAAGAAGGCTCAGAGAAGCAATATGGCATGGCCAATATCATACAGCTTCTTGGTGAGAAAGCTGGATTTAAAACCTGTTTTAGGCTGGGTTCTCTCGAGGGGCAAAACCAGTGAAGTGTATATATAAACATATAGAGAGGGATTTACTTCAAGGAAATGACTCATGCAGTTATGGGGGCTGGTATGTCCCAAATCTGTGAGTCAAGTAATAGGCTGCTGGTTCTTGGGGTTGTGGCAGCTGGCAAATCCAGAATCTGCATGTCAGGTGGCAGGCTGCAGGTTTCTCATGTTCCAAATCCTGGAGGTCAGACTGGATGAGTTTAGGATCGAGAGAGAGAGCTTTGCCAGAGCATTCATTTATATATTGGATGCAGGCCACACCCCAAAGGAAACTCTCCTTCTAACTGATTGGCATCACAAAATGGAGGATGATACATAGTGTCTATCAAACCACTGAGGACCATGGCCTAGTCAAGTTGACACATAACATTAACCGTTACAGAACCCAAGTCTGTTTTCTATTCATCATGCTTCTTCTTAGAGACTTGGCTGTATAATGCAAAGAAAACACTGTACATGATTAAAATTCTAGATTTTCAGTCCTAGACATATCACTTACTAGCTATGTGACCTTGGGTATTCACTTAACCATCTTTTAACCTCAGTTTCCTCATCTCTAATAAAAAAGATAATAATGCCTGACCAACTCATTTCAGGGTCATTGTATGGATCGAAAGAAGATTTTATATATATATATATATATATATATATATATATATATATATATATATAAATTATACTTTGTCAACCATAAAGTGAAATGCAAATAAGTGACGTTGCTCTTATAAACTACATTTTAACATAACAGGAAATTGAACCTAAGAGATGTTGAATAACTTACCCAAGTTCACCAGATCATTTTCTAAGGAGATTTCTGAATTTGAAGCCCTGTTCCTTTTCTCCTAATCCCAGTTCTTTCCCTTTTTTCTGGAAACACAAAGTGTCATATGCTAATTAAAAAAATTAATCTTTAATTAGGCACTACCTAGAGTGTTACAACATGGTGATAAATGTGTATTTCTTTATAATTAATTCTATTCCCAAATCCTCACCTTGTTAAAACTGACCAGGAAAAAAGTTAGTCATAATGTGTAAACTAGTATATTAGAAAATAATAAGAAACATTTTTAAAAAATTCAATTTTGACCTTCAGTTGGAAAGGGGGAAAAATGTTTCCCAAAGTCATTGTGCAGTTTAGAAGCATAAGCATTTTCTCTTCCTATTGTATCTGGCACTGACAATACTGACCTTCAAATACTTCTCTTAATGGAAATACTTTAACTGCCCCACAAGGAAAGAAGAATCAAATGACAAGTCAATCAATCTCTTGTCTTAGGTGAGAATCCCTCAGCCCTCAGATAGGATGCTCTGGCCTCATCCTGCTTCTTCAATATTATTCCTTACCTACATCATGCCAATGTCATCATCTTCTTCATCAAACATCATCATCCTCACCCACATCATTGATAAGCTTTACCTAGCATTTACTATGTTCCTGTCATGATACTTAATGCATTACATGCACGCTCTCGTTCAGTTCTGACGGCAACCCCAAGAGCTAAAAAAAAAAAAAAAAAGAGCTAGCTACTATAATTATCTCTAGTCTTGAAGGGAAAGCAATGCGTGTCTCAAGCATCTTTGTATCCCCCACAGTGCTTATAAGTACTGACCATTTTAATTTTCTTTCCTGTAAAATAAAGATAACAATAGTGTTTACCAAGTGTTGCTAAAATGATTGTAAGAAATACCATAAAGTACCTAGCACCATGCCTGGCACATAGTGGTCATCAATAAATAAGTAGTAAATTTCAATCAGAACACATGTTTCTTTTGGGAAGCTTATGATGGAGAATAACCCCCAAAACCTGGGGGTAAGGAATTAAAAATATTTTTTAATCTCCCAATAATAATCTTGGGATGCACCAGACTCTCAGGAAAAGATGTTTCATAGGGTTTCTAGCCCTTTATAGATTCCTTTTGAACCCAGGCTAATATCTGCATCTTGATTCTCCATGGTGCTAACTAATGCAATTCTCAAAAGGCAACTTCAATTATAAGACAGTTACATATTGTACAATTATATTAGTAACACAAAAAGACTTCTAAGTGAAATATGAAGTTAAAAGCATATAGAAGGTGTTCTTACTTTAGTGTGTGTGTGTATAAAAGACTGTTTAAAATACTAAAAGTAGATTACAGACGTTTTTATTCTTGTATAAAATTTCTGAATGTTTTACAGTGCACCTATATAATTTTTATAAATTAAAAAAAAGAAAAAAACTACTTCCATTTTGAAGAAAAGGAGGAAGGGAGGGAGAAAGATAAGGGAGGGAAGAGAAATCTCATGTAGCATGCAGGACCACTGCAGCAGACCAAGGATTTCAGAGGTTTGTATGCTCACAGCCCCATCCCAGATCTTACCTGCAATCTGCAAACATGACAAGACCACAGCAAAGCAGGCTCCTGAGCTTCCTGACATTACCTTGTACAAGCATCATTTTTTACAACCAACCTTAAATTTATCAGGTACGGAATCCGGTTCATTCATATTGAAGTTCAAATGCATAATAATGATAATAATAGTAGTTTACTACATATTGAGGGTTTACATTGTGCCAGGCACTACCACCTTCCATGTATTTATTCATTTAACCTTCATAATAGCTCCAGGAGTCAGTAGGTTCACTTTACTCAACAAATATTAAGCACCTACTGTGTATCAGACGCTGTTCCATGGATTTGGGAAACAGTGAACGAAACAAATACCCCTGCTATTGTGGACCTTACATTCTGGGACGTGAAAACACATAATGTCTCCACTTTACAAATACAGGTTAGGCAACTTATGCAAAGCCACAACTCTCAAGTTTTGGAACTAGAATTTGAGCCCAATATCCCATTCCTATTATTTGTGCTCTTAACCACTACAATGCAACTGGTTAAAAAACAAGTCCCATTGGAAGCACTCTCCAAAAGAACTTGTAATGTGCAGTTGCTGAAACAAACCCTACTTCTGAGTATAAATTCATATTCTGACTTTGTAATTACACTGTGCAGAAAGATCTATTCAAGGTCGTACTTTATCTGTGTTTTATTGGCTATGCAAAGGCATTCGACTGTGTGGATCATAACAAATTATGGACAATATTGTGAAGAATGGGAATTCCAGAACATTTAATTGTGCTCATGAGGAACATGTACATAGATCAAAAGGCAGTCATTCAAACAGAACGAGGGGAAGTTGAGTGGTTTAAAGTCAGAAAAGGTTTGCATCAGGGTTATATCCTTTCACCATACTTATTCAATCTGCATGCTGAGCAAATAATCTGAGAAGCTGGACTATGTGAAGAAAAACAGGGCATCAGGATTGGAGAAAGACTCATTAACAACTTGCCATGTGCAGATGACACAACCTTGCTTGCTGAAAGTGAAGAGGATGTGAAGTACTTACTGATGAAGATCAAAGATCACAGCCTTCAGTACGGATTACACCTCAACATAAAGAAAACAAAAATTCTCACAACTGGACCAATCAGCAACATCATGATAAATGGACAAAAGATTGAAATTGTCAAGGATTTCATTTTACTTGGATCCACAATCAACACCCAGGGAAGCAGCAGTCAATAAATCAAAAGACGCGTTGCATTAGACAGCTCTGCTGGAAGAGGCCTCTTTAAAGTGTTAAAATGCAAAGATGTCACCTAGAAGACTAAGATGTGCCTGACCCAAACCATGGTGTTTTCAATCACCTCATATGCATGTGAAAGCTGGGCAGTGAGTAAGGAAGACTGAAGAAGAATCGATGCCTTTGAATTGTGACGTTGGTGAAGAATATTGAATATAAAACCCCATTGCTGTCGAGTCAATTCCAACTCTTAATGACCCTATAGGACAGAGTAGAACTGCCCCATAGAGTTTCCAAGGAGTATCTGGTGGATTCGATCTGCCAACTTTTTGGTTAGCAGCCATAGCTCTTAACCACTACACCACCAGAGTTTCCATATTGAATACAACAACCAAAAAAACCCAAACCCATTGCTGTCTAGTCGATTCTGAGTATAGCAACCCTATAAGAGTAGAACTGCTCCATAGGGTTTCCAAGGAGTGAATGGTGAAATCAAACTGCCACTCTTTTGGTTAGCAGCTAAGCCCTTAACCACTGCACCACCAGGGTTCCATCGAATATACCATGGACTGCCAAAAGCATTAGCAAATCTGTCTTGGAATAAGTACAGCCAGAATGCTCCTTAGAAGCAAGGATGGCAAGACCTTATCTCACATGCTTTGAACATTTTCAGGAGGAACCAGTCCCTGGAGAAGGACATCATGCTTGGTAAAGTAGAGGGTCAGTGAAAAAGAGGAAGATCCTCAACGAGATGAATTGACACAGTGGCTACAACAACGGGCTCAAGCATAACAACGATCATGAGAATGGCGCAGGACCGGGCAGTGTTTCCTTCTGTTGTACCTAAAAAGTTGCAGTAAGTCATAGCCAACTTGACAGCGTGTAACAGCAAGAACATGCATAAAGAAATCACTTAAAACCCTGCAGTTGAAAATGTTAACTTTGAGGTTGAATATCATTTGATTTGAATAAGAAGAAACAAGGTAATTTATAAATTCCAAATATTCCTAGACCGACATAAATTATATACATGCTGGGAACACTATTTCAGGAGTATTTTAGGTCTGAAAATGTATCCTGCCTGATTTCCTGTTTGAGTGGATTGGAGAGCAAGTTCTCATAAAAGGGAACCTGATTAAGGTTTATAGAAACAGGGAAAGACAGACAGGAAAATGTTTCATTTCCTCTCCTCCTACCTTGGAACTGAATGTGGTTACTTCTTTCTGAAATGCCTAGTGGCCCCATCACTGTTCTGCACACTTGTAGAGACAAAGAGATGACACCCTGCCTCCAAGGTAACACTTACCCGTGTGTCTCCCAGAAATGTGTAGGGAAATGTTGAGACACTTCACCAGGTACAGACCACTGATCACAGCTGAACTATTCGACTAGAATTGAGTCTGGGCTGGACTCCAAGACAGACTCTGAGACCATACCCACAGAACGTTCCTCTAGTTCTCTGCAGACAAGAGAGAAAGGCTCAGTGTTTGAAAAGGTTAGACTTAGACTATGTCAGAGTGCATTTCTTTGATGCTTCTGTTAATTACTCTGTATGTTTATACTTATGCTTTAACTGAAAGAAGAAATATCCTGAAATAATGCTTGAAAAATTAAAAGAATAAATGAAGACATTAAACTCTAACAGGGGCCTGTTGTTTGGATTACCTTGAGCCTTAGAATTTCTTTCTCTCCTTGGTGGTCTTTTTCTATTTTCTTTGTTAATGATTTAAACTTAAATTCCAAGCTAATTTCTACTACTCAAAAAGCAGTTGAGCATACTTATCTCCCCACACAAGTGGGTTCTGAACTACAGCTGGAGAGGTTGAACATTATCACGGATCCATCGGACCCCTAGGGTTGCCTATATCAAGGTATGTTAAATGCAGCAGATATAAGGGAAGGCAATGTTACCACCCACATTCTTCCAAATTTTAAAACGGTGAGTTTCTCAGAAGGTTGGACCTCCCTGTATCCACAGCACCTAGCATGGTTTCTAGCACATACTAGGCACTCAATAAATGTCTGTTAGATGAATGACTCGGTATGAGTTTTTGAGTTTTTAAGCATGATTAAAGTGGAATTTTTTAAAAAGAGATTCCATGGTACCTGTAAGGAGCTTTTTATGCTAGTTGAATGATACTCTTCAAAAAAGCAAAGAGTATTAACTCAGTCAGATTTATCAATAGATAAAGTAACTTTTGCTGTAAAAGTGTAAGTTCAGTTCAAAGAGCAGAATAACACCAAAGCAAAGCCTCTGGAAGAAACATAACGTGGGTCACAGGACAGAGAAGTGAAAGAAAGCTGTGGTAACATTTTATGTGCATGGTGTTTCTTCAGTAATCTTGAAATAATTCCCTTCTGAGATACAAGCAACTTCCATCCTCTTCTCCTCTTGTAAAGGGTTACAAAAGCTTTCAGGGATGGTTTTTGAGGAGCATGGGGCAGTGGGCAGCTGTTTTTTATTCCTCTGTCATGCACAGCGGGCTGTCTTTCCCACCCTGAGCTTGGTTTTTGTACATTGCTAAGCAGAACATGCAACAGAATAATGGGTTAGTTTTAGGTGTTTCAATAGTGCCCTTTCTTACTGTTTTCATTAAAATAATGAATGTCAGTCTTCGATCCAATGTAGCTGAAGGTTAATTGGTAAGCTTTTTTCTGGGGAGGGTTGTCAGTATGGGAGTTGTCAGACCCTGCTGTGTGCTGCTGATAGCTGCAGCCATGGAGGGGAACCAGCAGAACTAGCCTGATTAGCACGGTGATTATTTCGTAGACGATATAAACAGGCTGAGGTACTACAACAATGAGGAGCCTGTCTCCTTTCTAAATGAAGTACAAGAATAGGCGGCAGAAAAAGGAGGGCTGAGGAGGGGGTGGAATGCTTCATAGGCAATCAATTTCTAGTGATCCTAGAAGAGTCCAGTGGAATCTTAGTTCCAGAGAGGTAGTAATGCTAATCTAAATCTGATGCATTAAGAAGCAAATTAAATAAAATCATCTTAAAGCCTATTTGGAATCAGCCCAAGTATAAACAAGCAAACAGACAGACAGACTTGTGTTTTATAAAACAAACAAACAAACATTCCAAACCAAATTTTAAAATGTCTGGCCTCTTTGATAAGCACAGTCTGATAGACATTAGCCTCCTCTCCTTCTAAATGTATCACATAGGCTGAACTATGAAAAATCAGTGCTACTGGAGAGGCTTGTTTTGTAACTTTTTCCTGTGGGCAAGGTACTTCCTAATAGCGTACCAAAAGGTCCACAGGTACATTAACACTGTCATTGCCTTTAGGATTTCGTTTAGTAAAGCACTGTTGCAGCACACTAAATATGCACTGGTGTACCACTTAGCAAGCTACTGATTAAAAAAAAAAAAAAACCCCACTGCCGTCAAGTGATGCAACACAAAAATCAATATACCCTGTTGGCTTCCAATGGTCAGTTTACTTCTGAAACTTTAGTCCTATAAGAACTCCTTGCTCACAAGGAAAGGGGCAATAGCTGCAAAAACAATAACAATTCTGTCAAAGTGACAGGAGACCTTTCAGCCTTTGTTCTTCAAGCCCATTCACTATCCTTTCCTATTACACTTTGCTTAGTTGTGCTGTTGCTGAACATAGCTACTTTCTATCTTCAGCACACAGAATGTGCTATTCACCTTTCTTTACAACACCCTCAGCCTCTACTTCTTCTCTGGCAAAAAAAAAAAAAAAAAAAAAAAAACCTCTTCTTTTCCTCAAATTCTGCTGGAGATTAACCTCTGGCAGGAAGCCTTTTTGGCTAACCCTAACAGGCTTTTTTTTTTTTTTTTTTAACAGGCTATGGTCACTTTTTCCATCCAAATTTCCATTCTCATTTCTATGAATGGTGTGGCACTGGTAAGTGGTTGTCTGGGCAACCGCACATGTATCACACAAGTACACTCACATACATCCACATGACCGCGAGTTTTCAGATTCATTGCTTTTGATGGCAACATTCTAAGGTATTTCAAAATCTACTCCTTTGGATTATTTCCTTGTAGTGACTACTACATTTGCATTGCCACTGACTGACAGTTAAGAGCTGGCTAAGAGAAAATGATAAATTTCTCAAAACAGAAGCTTGAAAAAAATCAACAAAGATATTGTATGCCTTTAAATTCTCATTCTTTTCTTATGTTTCTCATTAAAAAAAACAGCACTCTCTGAGTTTACTTCCCTTTCCACATATTCTTTAAAAATGCCGCTATACATAAAGGGCTATTCATTTCCTTTCTTTTCTCATGATCCTTAGCAGTAATCCTAGAACTTTTTATGTTCAGGGTAAAACTAATCATAGGAAGAAAGCTGCCCTCTTTTGCTCAGATCTAACACACTAAGGAAACTAGCATATAGGTATATGTACACACACACACATACACATATAGCTTTGTGGTCAAGAAAAAAATTTGTTTAGAAATTGACTTTTTGTTACACTATCCTGAGAAATAAAAATATACTTAGGTTTCCATTGAAGTCCTATATAAGACACAAACACAAAAAAAATAGCGAAGTAGCAGAAGTCTTTCATTATCAGTAATTATCTAAAATGTAAAAGGATTAAACTCTTCAGTCAAAGGCAGAAGGTGGTAGATAAATAAAACACGATCCACCTATATGATGTCTACAAGAGACACATTTTAGATCCAAAGACACAAATAGTTTGAAAGTAAAAGAATGGAAAAATAAATATTCCACAAAAACTGTAACCAAAAGAGAGTGAGGGTGACAATATTGATATTAGACAAAATAGACTTGAAGTCAAAATATGTTATAAGAGACAAAGAATGGCATTACCCTATAACGATAAAAGGGCCAATGCATCAGGAAGATATAACAATTGTAAATATACATGCACCTAACAACAGAACCCCAAATTATATGAAACAACCACTGACAGAATTGAAGTAAGAAATAGACAGTTTTATAATATTAGTTGGAGACTTTAAAATAGGGCTTTCGATAATGTACAGATCATAGAGAAAGATCAATTTAAAAAAATAGAGGACTTGAACAACACTATAAACCAACTAGAAGTCCTTGGGTGGTGCAAACAGTTAAGAGCTCAGCGACTAACTGAAAGTTTGTTGGATCAAATCCATCCAGAGGCACTTCAGAAGAAATGCCTGGCAATCCACTTCCAAAAGAGCACCAAACCCGTTGCCTTTGAGTCAACTCCAACTCTAGGTGACCCCATGCATAGCAAAGCAAAATATTGCCTTGTCCTGTACCACCCTCACAATAGTAGGTATGTTTGAGCCCATAGTTGCAGCCCTGTGCCAATTCATCTTGTTGAGGGTCTTCCTCTTTTTTTGCTGACCTTCTACTTTACCAAGCATGATGTGTCTTTCTCCAGGAATTGGTTCCTGCTGACAATGTGTCTAAAGCAAGCAAAAGAAAGTCTTACCATTCACACTTCTAAGGAGTATTCTGGCTGCACTTCCTCCAAGACAGATTTGTTCATCCTTCCGGCAGTCCACGGCATATTCAATATTCTTCGCCAACACCACAACTCAAATGCATCAATTCTCCTTTGGTCTTCCTTTTTTATTGTCCAGCTTTTGATGCATATGAGGCTATCGAAAATGCACCTTAGTCATCAATGTGACATTTTTATATTTTAGCACTTTAAGGAAGTATTTTTCAACAGATTTGCCCAATGAATTAAAATATTACTGGAAGAAATTAAAGAAGATCTAAATAAATTGAAAGATATTCTGTGTTCATGGATTGAATGACTTAATACTGTTAAGATATCACAACTACCCAATGAAATCTACAGATTGAACACAATTTCTATCAAAATTTTAACAGTCTTATTGTAGAAATGAAAAAGCCAATTCTCAAATTTATATGGAATTACAAGGTACCCCGAATAGCCAATAAAAACCAAACTCTTTACTGTCGAGTCGATTCTGACACATAGAGACCCTATGGGAGAACTGCCCCATAGGGTTTTCCAAGGAGCAGCTGGTGGATTCAAACTGCCAACCTTTTGGTTAGCAGCCGAGCTCTTAACCACTGCACCACCAGGGTTCCAGCAATACTGAAAAACAAAGAAGAACTCAAACTTCCCAATTTCAAAATGTTCTGTAAAGCTACAGTAATCAAAACAATGTGATACTCATCATTTAAGGATGGAATATAGACCGAGGGAATAGAACTGAGAATCCAAAAATAAGCCCACACATCTATGGTCAATTAATTTTCAACAAAGGTGTTTAGTCCAGTCAGTAGGGAAAGAAGAGTCTCTTCAACAAATGGTGCTGGGACAACCGGATCTCTGCATGCAAAAGAATGAAGTTAGACCCTATATTTCATACCACGTATAAAAATTAACTCAAAATTAATTAACAACCTAAATGTAAGAACTAAAACCATAAAACTCTTAGAACAACACATACAGGTAATGTTTCATGATCTAGGTTTTGGCAATGGAATCTTAGATGTGACTCTAGAAGGAAAAACAACAAAATACAAAAGATATAAATTGGAC
Source organism: Loxodonta africana (assembly GCF_030014295.1). Taxonomy (NCBI): domain Eukaryota; kingdom Metazoa; phylum Chordata; class Mammalia; order Proboscidea; family Elephantidae; genus Loxodonta; species Loxodonta africana. The sequence continues at coordinate 117,596,236 of NC_087369.1, read as the reverse complement.
TTCACTAAAATTTTCAACTTTTGTGCATTAAAGTACTGTACCAACAAAGTGAAAAGACAACTCACAGATCGGGAGTAAATATTTGGAAACCGTATATTTGATAAGGGTTTAATATCCAGAATATATAAAGGACTCTACAATCCAAAAAAAAAAAAAAAAAAACAACCCAATCAAAAAATGGGCAAAGGACTTCAATAGATATTTCTAAAAAAAATAATAAAAAAGATATACAAATGGCCAGCAAGCACTTGAAAAGATGCTTAATGTCATTAGTATTAGAGATACACAGATTGAAATCACTATGAGACACCACTCCCCATTCACTAGGATGGGCATTATTAGACAAATGGAAACTAACAAGTGTTGAGGAGGATGTGGAGAAATTGGAATTCTCATTCACTGCTGGTGGGAATGTAAAATGGTGCAGCCTCTGTGGAAAGAGTTTGGTGCTTCCTCAAAAAGTTAAACAGCATTACCACATGACCAAGGAATTCTGCTCCTAGGTGTACACCCAAAAGTCTTAAAAGCAGGGACTCAGACACTTGTACACCAATGTTCATTGCAGTATTATTCATAATAGCCAAAATTGGAAACAACCCAAGCGTCCATCAACAGATGAATGGATAACAAAATGTGAGATATATGCATTCATAAAGCCATAACGAGAAATGAAGCTCTGATACATGCTATGACATGGAAGAACCTTTAAAACATTATGATGAATAAAATAAATCAGTCACAAATAGACAAATATTATATGATCCCACTTATATAAAATATCTAGAATAGGCAAATGCATAGAAACCAAAGTTTATTAGTGGTCATCATGGACAGATGGGAGGGGAAAATAGGGAGTTATTACTTAAAAAAAAAAAAATTTTTTTTTTTAGGGGTACTGAATTTTTGTTAAAGGAGATGAAAAAAAAGGGAAGTGGGTAATGGTGATCGTTGCACAGCACGGTGAATGTAAGTAATGTCACTGAAAGGTACATGTAAAAATGGGTAAAATGGCAAGTGCTTTGTAACATATCTATAGATATTCTACCACCATTTTTTAAAAAAACTGAGAAAACAAAGGACAACACAAAAACTTGGTAATATTAGAGGACGGAGCTGAATATTCACCACATTTAGTAAGCATTTATGATGAGTCTAGATGCCATCAAATGTACTGTGTGTGCTATTTGCTCTGAAACATAAATTCTACTCTTGAAAATGTGAATTATATGTTTGTCTCTTAATCTTCTCTTCTATTTTAGAAAACAAGGGATTTCTGTTGAATTCCATTATATAGCTTTCTATTAAACTCAAACAAATGTGGATAGAAATACCTGATTCCCTGAGCTGACAATATTTGCTGCTGAGTATTTCTCTGCTTATCAACAAACGTTGTAATTTTTTGATCTTTAGAGTTTTTCCAAATAATGTATCAAATTCATTTTCTACTATTGGTCCAACTGTATTATGGAAATTTGAACATAAAAGGTAGCAATATCACATGCTGAATCAATCATCTTGGATTATTGAATATTTATTCATGCTTTGGGTATATTTGGTATTGAGTCACATTTTAATGGAGTGCACATACTTTTTTTCTTAGCCTGAAGCACTGAATTTTAGGACCACTCATTTCAAATGTCTCACTCTCACCATCCAATAATCATTATAGACCGTGTCCTGTCAAACTTCTAAGGGCAGATCCATAGATTTTATGGTATTGAGGACATCTTCAGGCTTGGACATTTAGGGATAAAGAAATGACAGAAAAGATGTGTGGTTGCCCTTAGCAACTACTGCATGGCGTGCAATTTGTGTTATCTGTGAGCTGCAGAACATCACCTTCTTTTTAAGAAATACAAACATGCACATATCGTGCACCCCATGATAGTTTTCAGCTAATCACAGATTCTCCAATAATAATATAAGAAACGGAGCACATATTCCTTTCATTTCACCTTCCTCTTTACCATGCAGGTATTTTCAAAGTGTAGTACTTTATTTTGTCTTGTATTTAAGAAAACAACTCCATCGAATGATATTTTTATGGAGAAAGCAAGAGGCAGTGGAGCATTAGACTTTATCGCAATAGCAGGCTGTTTAAAATATCAGTAACTACTTCAGTCAATAATTTGAAAGACTCCCTAGTATAAAAATCTGGCTTTCAGAGGGTTTTCTCTGCAGTTTCTCCATGTGCATATATTATTTTTTCCTACTTTTAAAGGTCACACAGTGCAGTGTTTGTTATAAGGGAACATGTTTCAAGAAACATCAATTTTAATCCCAGGTATACTGAACGCAGTCAAATAATGTTTGTAAATTTTTATAGGCAGAAAGGAAGTTGTTTTTGTTCCAATTTAGCTAATTAGAACTTGACTTTTAATAGTCTCACCACTGAAAATTGTTTAAGTGTTCCTACTCTGTGGGTCGGCTGACCTACCTATCTTTTTGAAAAAGTCAATTATAATAATGAGTTGATTAAAAAAATTACAGATATTCCTCAGTATGTTAGGCATTTCTCACTATAAAAATGAATAATATTCTTCAGAGGTGCCTGTGAAACAAAGTGACTTCAAATGAGGTTTTTTGTTTTTTAAGGTGAAGATACACTGATGGAGACTAGTCACTTTATGAATTCTTCTCCACTGTGAAATTGTGTGGTCATCAGAGCTGTTCACAAATATTTCTCCTTGTTCTGACACATGGTAGAATTGTACTGTACAACCTCACCTCTTTGAGTTTAATTGTGGCCATGTGATTCACTTTGGCCAATAAAAAACGAGCAGAAAGGACATGTGTGACTTCATAGATGAAGCCCTAAGAGCTGATGTTCAGTTGCTACTTTCCCATTTCCTGCCTCAGCAATTATGGAAGCAGGTGTTGAGACAGAGCTTTCATCAGCCCTTATCCCTGAGTTATCACTTTGAACAGGCCCCCCACCTGCAGCTAAAATTTTTAGGGTTTTCTGTTACTGCAATATAATCTAGCACAGCTTGAGGAATATAAAAATGAAAAAGAAACAAACAAAAACCCACAGGGCTATTGAAGCTTAATCACTGTAGAGAAGGTTAGATTGCTTTTGTTTTACCATTGGGTTACAAAGTGCGGATAAGGTTGTATCTTCTCTCCAGGATCTCTGGAGTAGATTACAAAGCTAGCCTCAATTCTTCACCCCTCTCTTTATCCATGCCCTTTTGCTATGTTATTTTTCAAGATTCTCTCACTCTGGCTCTTGGTCTGGCCATATAACTTGCTTTGGGATGTTAGCAGATGTGAAACAAGAGTCTTGGCAATGATTGCATGATTGGGCATGTCGTCTCTCTTGTTTGTCTGTCATTGCCATTAGAACATGCTTGTTACAGCCTCATGAACGATGAGAGATGTGTGGAACAGAACTAAATTCTCCTAGTCATCCCAGACAAAGCTAGCTTAGATGATTGGGCAGCCATCCAAAGCCCAGACATGTGAGAGAGCCCAACCAAGATCAGTAAAGCTTTTTATAAGCCATTCTAGGCACATGAGCAGTAAACATTATCTTTATTACACCAATGAGATTTTGTGGTTGTGTATTACAGAACAATATTGTAGAATTAGGTAATTGATAACACACTCTTAATCCCTCATTCCTCTATTTCATTCTCCAAAGGCCCCTCTGAAACATTATCTCCTGAGATAACTGCATACTTACTGTTTATAATTTTCTCTTCCACCACTCTCACGAAATATCACTTCCTTGGAAGGTACGTGGTATAAATTACCTTCTCCAAAGCTGATGGTACTTAATATTCATGCTTCTAGCATTCTTTGTTACACTCCCAGGCATATCAGCTCTTCCCACCCAGTTACTCTTCTTGAAAGAAAAAAAAATCTTCAAGTACCACATGTATATATATGTACATGTGTATAGCGCATACACCATATGACATTATTTTGAGAGGTTCCTTATACCCAAAAGTGTGTCCAGACCCATATAGTGATTATTAATCAAGTCTTCTGTCTTCTAATCCAGATCACTGGCTCAGTAGAAGAATTAATCCAGTGTAACCTGTCTGCTAACACTGAATTGACTCTTCTATTTGCCCTTACCCTACAAGTGAAGGTAGCTTAAGGAAGGCAATAAACTGCCACAGGGGCAGAGGGATCTAAAATTTGAGTAATTTATTTTCTGATTTCTTTAGTTTGTTTTCTCAGAATTGCTTCAGAATGATATTTAGTTGGTTGAGTTCACATATAAGAAACAAACAAAAAAAGTATTTCTGAGAACAATTATAAGCCAAAATACATAAGAAGATTTATGGTATCTCAAAATATATTATTTTACAGATTTCTTAAGAAATCTACTCAATCCACCATGGATTTCCCTCAATCCGCCGTGATGTTTTTGTTTATAATAAGTTTCACCCTTGTCTAAAAGATGTTAAAAGCTAATTTAGGAGATGTTTTAAACAAGTCAATGTTATGTTGAATTGACACAACTTCCTAACAGTCAGCCTCTACCAACACATTATTTTAATACTTTTTTTTTTTTTTGCAGTTGTTAAGCCTGAGTTTATACACTGTCCTTTCAAGAACATGAAAATGCTTTTTCTTTCCTCATCCATTTTGTCTTTTCCAATCTGGAAATATTGATCTCGCTATCCTTCCTTTAAGTGTGTATTATAAGCTATTGGCCAATGTGATTGCATTCCTACTTTTTTTTTTGTCAACAGCAAACATATATTAGCAGCTCTCTAGAAGTAGTTTCAGCCATTTGTTAATACCTCTTGGCAGGATTATAAAAGCCCAGTCTTAAAAACCAAAACCTCTAATGAGACAAACAAGAGAAGCTAAGGTTTTCTTTGCATTCTTTTTCAGTTACCTTATCAGAGAGCAAACAGCTGCTTTTAAGAGGTGTCACTCTGCATCCATTTCTGCTTCCATATGTATTTAATAGTGATATGGAGAGTTTCGACTAATTTGTAAAGTGTTATAGTTTACCTGAGAATAAACTGTTATTAACTCATTGTAAATGCACTAAATCTACCAAAAGCGAATCACAATTTTGGAGCACTGTTAAACACACTCTGCATATTTTCATAGTAAATCAGGGCTTGGTTATTTAACACAGGTGTTTCTGTAATTGTGCTACTTTAGGAAAATTCAATGCTCAATGGACCCTCAAGCTCTTCCACCTGTGGAGTATATTGGTCCATTATTAGTATGCCAAATGAAAAAAAGATGTGTAAAATGTTAACTGATTAAATACTTGGTTTTGCTTACCCTAATTCCGGTTATATTTTTCTTGTCACTTCATTCAAGTTAAGCACATTTGCATCAAACAAAAAAAAAGTTGAAGTTGCTAATGATGTATTTAGCAAGAAATCCAGATGTTATATAGAAATTAAGACCTCAGATTTAAAGAACAAATGGTTTTCTATGTTATAAACCTGGTTTTGTCGAGGAATGAAGCAAGGTAGAAAGCCAGTGGACTATTTCAGCAATATACTTCCATGATATAATGTTCTAAAACTATGCTAGATGATAGTTCATTGCAAAGGTACTAAGTGGTTTTATAAATCATTCAAAAAGTTGTTTTTGAGCACAAACAGGCATGAAGATGGAAGAGGGATGGTGTTTAGCATTGTGTTACAGGGAAACGTAAAAGCAAAAGTAGAAATAGGCAAGGTCGTGCCCCCTCAAAACTTTTACCATCTAGTTTGCAACACAAAACGAATGTGGCAAACAATTAGAGAGCAAGTGGGTGCTAAGGTTTCACAAGGGAGGTGTTCAAATTACAGAATTTGAACAGAAAAAAAAAAAAAGATGATCTTCCAGAATGGGATGGGGGAAATTGGCACTAGCACAGGCATGGAGGCAGGAATAAAAATGGAGAGACCTTAAAGAGGGACTGGAAAATGTGAGGTACTACTTTTACTGCATTCAAAATATTTGATTTTAGTATTTTCATTATTACTTATTTCTAAATATTTTTAATTTTCATTATAATTTCTTATTGGTTCCATGAGTAATTTTGCAACGCCTTTTTAATTTCTGAAAGTATTGGTGTCCTTTATTTCTCTCTTTGTTGTTAATAATTTAACTTAATTATATTGTTATCAGAACTTAGTATGCATGCTATTCATTCTTTGAAATTTTTGACAGCTTCTTTATAGTTCAATACGTGTTCAGTTTTCAGGAATTGTCTGTGTGTCCTTAAAAAGGCATACACTCTAATTGCAGATACAGGGTTCTATATATGTCCACTAAATAAAATGCATAAATTATGTTGTTCAAATTTTCTACAACTTTATTAAAGTCAGAGAGGTTGAAATCTTGCACAATAATGATGGATTTGTATATCTCTCTTTGAAATTCTATCCATTTTTGTATTATGCATCATGAAGTTGTATTATTAGTTTTATGCACAAAATCATGTCTTAATGACCCTCTTTATCACTAATAACATTTTATTCAAAGTTTATTTTCTGTGGTATTAATATAGCCATTTAGTTAGTATTTGTATGGCATGTATTTTTCAATCTCTTTACTTTGAAACTTTACGTGTTTTTATGTATTAGGTATATCTTTTGTAAACAGTGTTTGGTTGTATTTTTCTTTTAACCAGTCTTAAAATCTTTATCTTTTAATGAGTTTAATTCGGTAACATTTATTATGACTTACTAATATGTTTGAACTTGAACTTGTTTCTATAATCCTGCTTTGTAACTTCTATTTTCTCCTAATTAACTTTAAAAAGAATAAAGTAAATCAATATCAAAGTTTCAAGGATCTTAGAACATTTTACCCTAATTATCCCCTCCTGACTTACACAATATTGTTTTTCTCTTTTTTTAACTTCATACACTGGATATTATTATTGTTATTATTTCATAAAGATATCTGCTTACATACCTACACGTCACTACTTCTTGTGCCCTCCATTCACTTTTTTCATCTCAAACATTAAATTCAGGGTTATTTTCCCTCTACCTGAGATATATCCTTTATGCGTTGCTTTATTAATAGTCAGTTGGTAGTTTTTTTTTTAGTAAACTCTCATTTTTAGTTTATTTTAAAATTATATTTTTCCACCCTAATTACTGATAAATAGTTTCCAGGGTATATAATTTTAAGTAGATAGTGATTTTCTCTGAGCAATTTGAAGATATTATTCCACTTTCTTCTGCATTTCGTTTTATACTTTTAAGAAGTATGATTTTATTCTGATTGTTATTCCTTTGTAATTGACTATCCTTCCTTTGGATTTTTGTTAAATCTTTTTGTCTTTGACATTCTATGTGTGCATTACAATATTCCTAAGTTTGCATTAAAACAAAATCATGCTTGGTGTGCAGTAGACTTCTTGCATCTGTGGATTCATGTCTTTTATCAGTTCTGGAATACTTTCATCCATTCTCTTCTAAAATATAATCATCCTCTATTCTCTCTATATAAATTTTTTTTTCATCCTAGCATAGTTTATTTATATTAGACTTTCTCATTCTAGCCTATCTGTCTCTAAAATCTCTTTTGTCTCTATAGGTTCCTTTTAGGTAATATTTTCTTGTTAACTGTTTTTTTCTCTTCAGCTGTTTATAATCTGCTCTAAAACCAATTGTTTTAATTTCCTTCTATTAAATCCATTGATGAGGGAGGGATTCCTACCCTAGGGCTATGGGGATAGCTGAACACATGACACTAGCTGAATGAGATTGACAGTAGTTTATTAATCTCATATACTCACAGCCTGGGGGAGAAAGACACAGCATACCTCATAGGGCCACATGAGGGTTGCACTCAGGAACAGAGTGAACAAGCAAGGGCTGTGGGAAGCAGGCTTTGTAGAAACAAGAGAATACAATGCTCTCTGGCTCCTGTGGGAGAATATTTTGGGCTTGTTTGAATAATTCTGCGGGCTGGCAGAGAACTACTCAGAGATAAGGAGGCATTGATCCCGGTCCCCATGGTAAGGATGGATTTTTGCTTAGATGATCTTATCCATGGGAACAGAACAGGGAGGGGAGTATATGATTAGGCCATTCAATGCTCTGCTGGTTTTCCCCAATTTTCAAGGCACATGTCATACTGAACCTTTATTTTAGATCTTATACCACACTAATCCAATGCATGTTTAATTTAAACAATTACTTTTTCATTTCTACAAAGTTATATTTGGTTATTTTACAAATTTGGCTGGTCATTTATGACAGTCTTTTCTTGCTCACTCATTTTTATATAATCTTTCATATATATATATATCACATATAGCCATTTACAACACCTGAAGTTCTTGAGAGTCAACATCTGTTTTTCCTAAAGAAAACAATGAGTCAGGGATTTTAATCCATTCAAATTTTCAAATGCGAAGTCTACAAACAAACGATATTAAGTTATGGAAAAATTAAGGAAATAATATACCTATGAACTTTTCTTGAGGAAGCTGTGAAAACAAAACCTTGAGCCAACCAAGAGATGACTGGATAAACTACAAAACAAGGTGGTTTGGAGCGACAATACAGTATAAATATTATAACCCAGTACCCAGTGCCGTCGTACCCTAATAAAGATAAAATGATACAGCTAAAAATAATCAGGGAAAGAAACTAGAGGCAGGAGGCAAAAAATAAATAAATAAAAGGTTTATGGATTGCCTTAACTGTAACAGCTGAAAGCTAAAGGGTATCATTTAAAAATTGTAAAGGAAGATGTAAGACTAAGATGGCAGAGTAGTCAGATGCTTCCAGTGGTCCCCCTTACAACAAAGACCTCCCCCCAAAAAAACCAAGTGAATTGGTTATATACGACAATCTAGGAGCCCTGAGCGTCAAAGGCAAAGTTGAGGAATTGGACTGAGTGGCAGGGGGAGGGAGAGACAGTTCAAAAGCAGCGAGGAGTTGCAAGACCTGACCTGGCAGGAACCAGCACCCCACAGGCCAGATGCCCTGGCACAAGAGTGGTGAGGCAAGCAGAGGCATTTGGGACGTGTTTTCCACACTGGGAGAGACCAAGCAGTGGAGAGTTCAGTCACGCCTCCAGAATCGGTGAAAAGCGGCACTCTCAGCATAAGCACTTGTGTTTAAGGTACCACATGGACCAAAAAACACGCCTTTGGAAAAAAACTCTCCCTTTTAACTGACCCCTCCCCACTCTGCACCAGGTCCTGAGCCCGCCTCAGTGATAGCCATTTTCCCTGGGCTGTAAGTTGGCCTGTCATACGCTCTGGGCCATCCTCCTGGCTTTGGAGAAGGAACAAATTAACAAATGGGGAAAAAATAATCTGCCGGCTCCCCTAAGCTAGGAACTCAGGGCAGAAATAGCTCCTTTGCCTAGGCACAGGCATAAGAGGTTCACAAATTTCGAATGTGTTTCACCCCTGCATAGACGTGTGTGGGCCCATTTCAACAGTATAGGCCCTCATTAGCATAGTACAACAGGGTATATGCCTGAAGTCTAGCTTCAACTGTTTCAGCTATATGGTGAAGAAGGAGGTTCATGACATTTGACACTGCTCTGCCTATTAAGCAGGGTCCTCACCTACCCACATCAGGGGCCTGAGGACTGGTGGCTTCACCCACGCCACCTAGCCGCCCTCCACAGTGGTCCAAGGATGAGAGGTGCCTCCCAGTCTTAGAGCCAACAGCATTGTGTACCCATAGTCTAACTTCAAAACCCACCCACCTAGGTGCTCTAGGGAATAGGGACACAATTTCCTCACAGACTCTCAGGGGTGGTTGTCAGTCTCCTGCCTTGCTCAGCGCATGACCCCCTACTGCAGCGAGGTACCTGTGCCTGCACCAGTCACCCCTGCTTTTCTAAGACTGTAAGTGAGAGCTTGCTTCATGCACTTGGTGACTGACTACCTGGACACCTGAGCTGTATCCATACAAGAAAAGTAAACGAACTCCTGGACTCATATACCTAGTAACAGCTCTAACCACCTAGTAACAGGACATATAATCAAACTAGCTCACTCAAGCAGCCTGTTTGGGCATAACAAAACTAGAAGCTAGGACACAGCAGGCAAACAAAATAAATAAATACAATAACTTATTGACGACTCAGAGACAACACTCAATACCAAACTACATAAAGAGGCAGATCATGATGGCTTCAGCATGCTCCCAAAACAAAGTATCAAGAAATCTTCCTGATGAAGAGAATTTCCTGGAACTACCAGAGGTAGAATACAAAAGGTTAATTTACAGAACTCTTCAAGAGATCAGGAAGGAGATCAGGCAAAATGTAGAACAAGCCCAGGAATGCACAGACATAGCATTAGAGGAACTTAAGAAGATTAGAGAAGAGCATAATGAAAAATTTAATAGGGTACAAGAATCTATAGAGAGACAGCAAACAGAAATCCAGAAAATTAACTATAAAATTTCAGAATTAGACAACTCAATAGAAAGTAATAGGAGCAGAACTGAGGAAATGGAAGTCAGAATTAGTAAGGATGAAGATAAAGCACTTGACACCAACATATTTGAGGGAAAATCAGATAAAAGAATTTAAAAAAATGAGGAAACCCTAAGAATTGTATGGGGCGCTATCAAGAGAAATAACTTATGAGTGATTGGAGTACCAGAACAGGGGAAATAACAGAAAATACAGAAAGAATTATTGAAGATTTGTTGGCAGAATATTTCCCTGATATCTTGAAAGATGAGAAGATATCTATCCAAGATGCTCATCAAACCCCACACAAGGTAGGTCCCGAAAGAAAGTCACCAAGACATATTATAATCAAACTTGCCAAAACCAAAGATAAAGAGAGAATTTTAAGAGTAGCTAGGGATAAACGAAAAGTCACCTACAAAGGAGAGTCAATAAGACTAAGCTCAGACTGCTTAGCAGAAACCATGCAGGCAAGAAGGCAATGGGATGACATGTATAAAGCCTTGAAGAAGAAAAATTGCCTCCAATAATTATATATCCAGCAAAGCTGTTTCTCAAATATGAAGATGAAATTAGGGCATTTCCAGACAAACAGAAGTCTAGGAAATTTGCAAAAACCAAACCAAAATTACAAGAAATACTAAAGAGAGTCCTCTCGTTAGAAAATCAATATCAGATAACAACCCAAGACTAGAACACAGGACAGAACAACGAGATATCAACCCTGCTGGGAAATCACAAAAATAAATCAAAGCTAAAATGCTCAAAAGAGGGAAGCAGAGACATCATTATGTAAAAGATGACAACATTAAATCAAAAAAGAAGAACTAAAAAATGTAGTCATAGATCTTTCTTATGAAGAGAAAGTCAAAGCGATATAAAGAAATAAAAGTTTGGTCTAAACTTAAAAAAAAATAGGGGTAAATATTAAGGTAACCACAAAGGAAACTAACAATCCTACACATCAAAAATTGCATAGGAAGTAATAGAAGACGTTGGTGTACCAAGCGTGGTATGAAAAGTGGGAGCAGTCCCTTCATATGCTTGCAGGAAGAAGAATTTTTGTTTAGAATTTCTAGTGCATGTTAACGATAAAAAGCAGTTAAATTGAGTCAGTTTTGTTATTGTTTTTAAATTTCCTACAGAGTATTGCTATACCTAGAGGGGACCACTCCCACTGCCCACCCTTGTTATGCTACCAATAGAAGTATAAGCATATCAACTACTGCATTAGTAAACACTGAGAAATATAATATTACTGAAATTGTCACGAAAGGAGAGACTGGAAGGGCTGACTCATTAGGGGGAGAGCAAGTGGGAGTACAGAGTAAGATGTATATAAACTTATATGTGACAGTCTGACTTGATTTGTAAACGTTCACTTGAAGCTCAATAAAAGTTAATAAAAAAAGAAATATAATATGACTGACTAAATTGATTAGTGAGAGGATGACAAGGAAAGGGGAGAAAGAGGAAATATGCTAATTTCATCATCGTTTCCAGTAGGAAACTAAATAGAGAACTGAGGTATTATGTAAAGTCATCATAAATATAACTATTTGAACAGAAATACAAACTTTTAAATACCAAAAGAAATATAGTGGACATATCACATTGTGAAATACTTAATTTTAAAAAACAAGAATAATAAAAACATATATGACATTATAGCATACCTGTTATGTCAATAAATGTAAAGTAGCTAAGCTCACCAACTAAAAGATAAATGATTTCTAATCTGAACCAAAGGATAAATCTAACTCAATTTTGTATACAAGAGATATACATCAAAGTGATTGAGACAGATTGAAAACAAAAGAATGGACAAACTTACATTGGGCAAAGGCAAACAAAAAGAAAGCATGGATCATATTTAATTATTAAACAAAAAGGCATTCAGTTTAGTTACGATATAAGGAAGGAATTAAGACTGTAGGGAGATTAGAGGTGGTAGATGATTAGAATTAATAGATTAGAAAGGGTAATAAGTACATATATTTGAGTTGTTTAAACAAAAAGAGGATTTTAGTATTATCTAGAAGATATAACTTGACCAGGTGGATAGTAACTTTTAATAATTAGAGGACTCCTATCTAAAGTTCTCATTCCTTTTTTCTTTCTTTTTTAAAAAAAATTTATTGTGCTTTAGGTGAAAATTTACAGAGCAAATTAATTTTCCACTTGATAGTTTGTACATAAAGTGTTCAATGACCTTGGTTGCATTCCCCTCAATGTGTTAGCACACTCCCCATTTCTGCCCTGGGTTCCCCCATTTCCTTTCATCTGAATTTTCTACCGCTTCCTGCCTTCTCATCTTTCCTTTTGAGTAAATGTTATTCTTTTGATCTCATATAATTGATTGTTCTAAGGAACACATTCCCCTCAGGTGTTATCGTTCATTTATACAGATATATGTTTATAGTGCTTTACAAGAAGATTTGGAAACCCTGGTGGTGTAGTAGTTAAATGCTACAGCTGCTAACCAAGAGGTCAGCAGTTCGAATCCACCAGGCGCTCCTTGGAAACTCTATGGGGCAGTTCTACTCTGTCGTATAGAGTCGCTATGAGTCAGAATTGACTCGACGGCAGTGGGTTTGGTTTTTTTTAGTTACATGAAGATTTACAGAACAAATGAGTTTCTCGTTAAACAGTTAGTACACATATTGTTTTGTTCCCCCACGTGTCTGTCAGTTTGTTGCACTGTGGGGGCTTGTGTGTTGCTGTGATGCTGGAAGCTATGCCACCGGTATTCAGATCCCAGCAGGGTCACCCATGGAGGACAGGTTTCAGCTGAGCTTCCAGACTAAGACAGACTAGGAAGAAGAACCTGGCAGTCTACTTCCGAAAAGCATTAGCCAGTGAAAACCTTATAACAGCAGAACATTGTCTGATATAGTGCTGGAAGTTGAGCCCCCCAGGTTGGAAGGCACTCAAAAGATGACTGGAGAAGAGCTGCCTCCTCAAAATAGAGTCGACCTTAATGACGTGGATGGAGTACAGCTTCCGGGACCTCTATTTGCTGATGTGGCATGACTCAAAATGAGAAGAAACAGCTGCAAACATCCATTAATAATTGGAACCTGGAAAGTACGAAGTATGAATCTAGGGAAATTGGAAATCATGAAAAATGAAATGGAACACATAAACATCAATATCCTAGGCTTTAGTGAGCTGAAATGGACTGGCATTGGCCATTTTGAATCAGACGATCATATAGTCTACTATGCTGACAATGACAACTTAAAGAGGAATGGTGTTGCATTCATTGTCAAAAAGAATGTTTCAAAATCTGTCCTGAAGTACAACGCTGTCAGTGATAGGATAATATCCATATGACTACAAGGTAGACCAGTTAATACGACTATTATTCAAATTTACACACCAACCACTAGGGCCAAAGATGAAGAAATAGAAGATTTTTATCAGCCACTGCAGTCTGAAATTGATTGAACATGCAATCAAGATGCATTGATAATTACTGGCGATTGGAATGCAAAAGTTGGAAATAAAGAAGAATGACCAGTAGTTGGAAAATACGGGCTTGGTGATAGAAACAATGCTGGAGATCGAATGATAGAATTTTGCAAGACCAACGACTTCTTCATTGCAAATACCTTCTTTCAACAACATAAACAGTGACTATACACATGGACCCTGGCAGATGGAGCACATAGAAATCAAATTGACTATATCTGTGGAAAGAGATGATGGAAAAGCTCAATATCATCAGTCAAAACAAGGCCAGGGGCTGACTGTGGAACAGACCATCAATTGCTCTTATGCAAGTTCAAGCTGAAACTGAAGAAAATCAGAGCCAAGTCCATGAAAGCCAAAATATGACCCTGAGTATATCCCACCTGAATTTAGAGACCATCTCACGAATAGATTTGATGCATCGAACACTAGTGACTGAAGACCAGACGAGTTGTGGAATGACATCAAGGACATCATCCATGAAGAAAGTAAGAGGTCACTGAAAAGACAGGAAAGAAAGAAAAGACCAAGATGGATGTCAGAGGAGACTCTGAAACTTGCTCTTGAGCGTTGAGCAGCTAAAGCAAAAGGAAGAACTGATGAAGCATAAGAACTGAACGGAAGATTTCAAAGGGCCTCTCAAGAAGACAAAGTAAAGTATTATAATGACATGTGCAAAGAGCTGGAGATGGAAAACCAAAAGGGAAGAACACGCTCGGCATTTCTCAAGCTGCAAGAACTGAAGAAAAAATTCAAGCCTCGAGTTGCAATAGTGAAGGATTCCATGGGGAGAATAATAAATGATGCAGGAAGCATCAAAAGAAGATGGAAGGAATACACAGAGTCATTACACCAAAAAGAATTAGTCGATATTCAACCATTTCAAGAGGTGGCATATGATCAGGAACCAATGGTACTGAAGGAAGAAGTCCAAGCTACTCTGAAGGCATTGGCAAAAAACAAGACTTCAGGAACTGATGGAATATCAATTGAGATGTTTCAACAAACAGATGCAGCGCTGGAGGTGTTCACTCGTCTATGCCAAGACATATGGAAGAGAGCTTCCTGGCCAACTGACTGGAAGAAATCCATATTTATGCCTATCCCCAAGAAAGGTGATCCAACTGAATGTAGAAATTATAGAACAATATCATTAATACCACACGCAAGCAAAATTTTGCTGAAGATCATTCAAAAATGGCTGCAGCAGTATATCGACAGGGAACTGATAGAAATTCAGGCTGGTTTCAGAAGAGTAGGTGGAACCAGGGATATCATTGCTGATGTCAGATGGATCCTGGCTGAAAGCAGAGAATACCAGAAGGATGTTTACCTGTGTTTTATTCACTATGCAAAGGCATTCAACTGTGTGGATCATAACAAACTATGGACAACACTGCAAAGAATGGGAATTCCAGAACACTTAATTGTGCTCATGAGGAACCTTTACATGGATCAAAAGGCAGTTGTTAGGACAGAACAAGGGGATACTGATTGGTTTCAAGTCAGGAAAGGTGTGCGTCAGGGTTGTATTCTGTCACCATACCTATTTAATCTGTATGCTGAGCAAATAATCTGAGAAGCTGGAGTATATGAAGAAGAATGGGGCATCAGGATTGGAGGAAGACTCATTAACAACCTGTGTTATGCAGATGACACTACCTTGCTTGCTGAAAGTGAAGAGGACTTGAATCACTTACTGATGAAGATCAAAGATCACAGCCTTCAGTATGGATTACACCTCAACATAAAGAAAACAAAAATCCTCACAACTGGACCAATGAGCACCATCATAATAAATGGAGAAAAGATTGAAGTTGTCAAGGATTTCATTTTACTTGGATCCACAATCAACAGCCATGGAAGCAGCAGTCAAGAAATCAAAAGACACATTGCATTGGGCAAATCTGCTGCAAAGGACCTCTTCAAAGTGTTGAAGAGCAAAGGTATCACCCTGAAGACTAAGGTGTGTCTGACCCAAGCCATGGTATTTTCAATCGCATCATATGCATGTGAAAGCTGGACAATGAATAAGGAAGACCGAAGAAGAATTGATGCCTTTGAATTGTGGTGTTGGCGAAGAATATTGAATATACCATGGACTGCCAAAAGAACGAACAAATCTGTCTTGGAAGAAGTGCGGCCAGAACGCTCCTTAGAGGCAAGGATGGTGAGACTGCATCTTACATATTTTGGACATGTTGTCAGGAGGGATGAATCCCTGGAGAAGGACATCATGCTTGGCAGAGTACAGGGTCAGCGGAAAAGAGGAAGACCCTCAGCGAGGTGGATTGACACGGTGGCTACAACGATGAGCTCATGCATAACAACGATTGTAAGGACGGCACAGGACTGGGCACTGTTTCGTTCTGTTGTGCATAGGGTCACTATGAGTCGGAACTGACTCGACGGCACCTAACAACAACAACACTGTTTTGTTACTTTGGCTGCCAACCCCACGACATGTCAACACTCTCCCCTTTTCGACCTTGGGTTCCCCATTTCCATTCATCCAGCTTTCCTGTTCCTCTCCTGCCTTCTCATCCTTGCCCCTGAGCTAGTGTGCCCATTTATTCTTGTATACGTGGTTGAGCTACATTTACTTTTGTTTGTTTTATGGGCCTGTCTAATCTTTGGCTGAAGAGTGAACCTCAGGAGTGACTTCAATACTGAGTTAAAAGGGTGTCTTTCTCCTTTGGAGTGGCTGGGTGGGTTTGAATCTCCAACAGTACAGTTAGTAGCTGAGCACTTAACCATTGCACCGCCAGGGCTCTTTATGAGAAGTTTAGTATGACTGAAACTGAGGGAATGAGGGCAAGTATGGAAGGAGAGGAGAAATGAGGAGAGTGACATGGTCTAACATAATCTCATTCTTGTAGACAGGAGGAAAATATTATATGGAGAGGGAGAGAATCTATATTGGTAAAGAGAAAGGGCATAATTAAGTTCCTCTTTATGATTTATTTAAAGCTGACTTTATTTTTTTTTCTCTGCACTTCATTAATAACGCTATCGTATTGTTCTTACAATATGTTGTTGTTGTTAGTGCCTTTCAGTCAGCTCTAAGTCATGGAAACCTTATGTATAACAGAACAAAATGTTGTCTGGTCTTGTGCCAAGAAGCTCATCTCACGATGAGTTTAGTCGTGTTGAAAATTAAATGTAACATTCTAGAGCAACAATTATTAAACTATAGTGTATGTCAGAATCACCTGGATAATGTTAAAACACTGATTGCTGGACCCCACACATAGAGTTTTGGATTCAGTAGGTCTGGAGTGGGACCTGAGATTTTATATTTCTAACAAATTGCCAGATGATGCTGAGGATGTTGATCCAGGGCCTGCACTTAGAAATCCACTGATTTAGAACGTAAAATGTATGTATTTCAGAGATGGTGAGAATTATTGGCATTTTTAGTAATCCTGATAAGGAAGTGACCTTGTATTGTTGGCCTCCAGTATTTAGAATCTCCAAGCTCTTATTCCCTCGTGATTGACATTTGAAAATAAAATGATTGGGTCCTTTCTGTGTTTATTCATCTATTACAGATGAATTAAAAAGCAGATAAGAAAGGCATACACTTACTTCTTATGAACAGCTACTTAATATAAAAAACAGTAATTCTGAGAGTAATAATATTGAATTTTTTGAAGAAGTCAAAAAATTTTGCTAATAAGCCAAATGCATTCATACTAGGAAAAACTTAAACCATTTAATTCTTATAATTATTATGCCTTAGTTTTTCAAAACTACCATGACACTCCAGAAGTTTATTATTTAGAGGATTCCATTTTTATTGCTGTTACATTGTCTTTATTCTGAAGAAGAATCATATAATACGGGCTTATGTGAAATGTCACTCTAAACAAAGTTTTTTTGTTTGTTTTTATTGGTTATCACCTTTCTTTGGAATAAAAATATTAAGGTTAGGAAATAAACTTTTCCAAACGGTTTTTGCAGTGATATCAGCAAATGATACCTGGAAACAGTTACCATTAGTACTGGAATGAGAACTATATTACAGGAATTGATGTGGTAAACATCTAACAATCTAAGAAATCTTTCATAAATATTCTTTGATATCAACAAGGTGAAGGGAAAAAGCTTTGGGAATTGCTGCATTTTTAAGAATTTATTTTTGTCGAGGGACATTTCTTCAGCTTTGCAGCTTTGCAGATTTTTTAGTCAGCCAGTGAGGTGTTGCATGTTAATTTGATATTTAGAAAATCTACAAGCTAGTGAGAGGCAGGGATAAATCCAACAAAAGAAATATGGGAAAAGAGGGAGGATTTTTTTTTTAAATATAATCTTAAAGGTTTGTGAGCGTATCAGTTTCTTCCTGCAAAATATGTTGGCAATTGACCTGTAATACGCTGAAAATGAAAGGTAAGTATGTCTAGTTATATGTACATTTGTTTTCCAAATCTCAAAGCAAAAGTAAGACAAAATAGGTCATTGAGACTCAGAATATGTGATCCGTTAAATCTGTCAGGATGGTGAAAGATGATTTCAGGATGAAGGTGCCTTGTGACTCCATGTTTGATGTGAAGGAGGGCACAGATCAATTGGGCTTATATTATTGTAAAATGCTTTGCTTTAAAATTGTGCTCGTGGGCAGTTTTTGTCTTTTATATTTTGTTCGAGTATACAGAGCATTCACAAAGAAGATGTACAGCTGATGACATGCTTGTTTTTATTCTTGGTCCTTTTGTGTATACATTTACCTTTGCACTGCTGAAAGTTTATTGATTGTTTTATATATGTAATCTTTTCAGCATAAACGAAGACAATTTTAAACACCAGAGAAGGCAATTTTAAACTGTCCATATTTGCTCTATTTCTACAGGTAAAATAATTACAGCATATACCCATTTTCCACCACTCGTCCCTCAGTTTGTCATACTACGGTGGCTTTCATGTTGCTGTGATGTTGCAAGCTACACCACCAATATTTCAAACACAAGCAGGGTCATCCATGGTGGACAGATTTCAGTGGAGCTTCCACACTAAGACAGGCTTGGAAGAAGGGCCTGGCAATCTACTTCTTAAAAAATTGGCCAGTGAAAATCTTATGGATAGCAGGAGAATATTGTCTGATACAGTGCTGGAAGATGAGCCCCTCATGTTGGAAGGCACTCAAAATACAACTGGGGAGGAGCTGCCTCCTCTAAGTAGAGACTACCTCAGTGACATGAATGGAATAGATTTGATGCATTGAACAATAACGACCTGCCCTGCTGAAAGCGAAGAGGACTTGAAGAACTCACTGATGAAGATCAAAGACTACAGTGTAACTATGAGTTACACTTCAATGTAAAGAAAACAAAAATCCTCACAACTGGGCCAAAAAGCAACATTATGATAAACAGAGGAAATATTGAAATTTTAAAGGATTTCATTTTACTTGGATCTACAATCAATGCCCATGGAAGCAGCACTCAAGAAATCAAATGACGTATTGCATTGGGCAAATGTGTTAAAGGGTTAAAGTGTTAAAAGACAAAAATGTCACTTTGAGGACTAAGGTGCGCCTGACCCAAGGCATGGTATTTTCAGTCACCTTATTTGCATGTGAGGACTAGATGATGAATATGGAAGGCCAAAGAAAAATTGATGCCTTTGTATTACGGTGGTGGTGAAGAATATTTAATATACCATGGACTGACATAAGAATTAACAAACCTGTCTTGGAAGAAGTACAGCCAGAATGCTCCTTAGAAGCAAGGATAGTGAGACTTTGTCTCACATACTTTGGACATTTTATCAGGAGGTACCAGTCCCTGGGGAAGGACATGATGCTTGTAGAGGTTCAGTGAAAAAGGGGAAGACCCTCAACCAGATGGATTGACACAGTGGCTGCAACAATGGGCTCAAACATAACAATAATTGTGAGGGATGGCACAGGACCAGGCAGTGTTTTGTTCTGTGGTACGCAGGATCGCTATGAGTCGAAATCAATTCCACGGTGCCTAACATACACACACAGCCTTTTTAGGTGATATTTGTGACTCATGAGAAAAATTTTAGGTTTATATAATTCGGTAATTTTATTAATTACTAGTAAAGTGAAGGAAACTCTGGTGGCGTAGTGGTTAAGGGCTACGGCTACTTACCAAAATGTCGGCAGTTCAAATCCACCAGGTGCTCCTTGGAAACTCTATGGGGCAGTTCTACTCTGTCCTATAGGGTCACAATGGGTCAGAATGGACTCGATGGCAAAAGGGTATGTAAAGTGAAGTTTATATAATTCACTGAGGAAATTTGTGATCTTCATAAAAATAAGCCTTACTATTAAAGTCTGATTTTTTTCCAAATAGCTGGGCAAAATCTCGTAAAATTAAATATAATCTATTTTTGTTTTTCACATGTTTTACACATGGCAGGAGCCAATAAATATTTGTTGAAAGAATGGTTATAAAACATTCCAAGTAGTGTCTTAGTTATCTAATGCTGCTATAACAGAAATACCACAAGTGGATGACTTTAACAAAGGAAAATTTATTCTCTCAGGGTCTAGGAAGCTAGAAGTCTGTATTCAGGGTACCAGCCCCAGGGGAAGGCTCTCTCTCTCTGTAGGCTCTTGGGGAAGGTCCTTGTCATCAATCTTCCCCAGATCTAGGAGCTTCTCAGAGCAGGAACACAGGGTCCAAAAGATGCACTCTGCTCCTGGCACTGCTTGGTGATATGAGGTCCCCCGTCTCTCTTCTTACTTCTCTCTTTTATATCGCAAAAGAAATTGACTCAAGATACAACCTAATCTTGTGGACTGTGTCCTGCCTCATTAACATAACTGTCTGTAATCCTGCCTCATTAACATCATAGAGGTAGAATTAACAACACACAGGAAAATCATATCAGATGACAAAATGGTGGCCAAACACACAATACTGGGAAATCATGGCCTAGCCAGTTGTCACACATTTTGGGGGGGCACAATTCAATCCATAACATTCCACCCTTTGGCCCCCCAAAATTCATGTTCTTGCCACATGTAAAACACATTCACCCCATCATATAATAGCAAACATCTTAGTTCAACCCTAAAAGTCCAAGATCCAAAAAGTCCTCATCATCTGTGAAATCTAGAATACAAGTTATCTGCTTCCAAAGTGCAATGGTGGAACAGGCACAAGCTAGACAATTCTATTACAAGTGGAAGAAACTGGAGAGAAAGAAGGGATAACAGGCACCAAGCAAGTCAGCAGAACACATCACATTAGCCCACAAGGCTTAAAAATAATCCTCTGTTCTCTGAGACCGTTTAGGCAATGGTCCTGCCCTCTAGAATCTGGGTGCTGGCCACACTGTCCTGATTCTGGGTGGAGGCCTTTTGGCCCTGGGCTTCACCTCAGCCTTCCAGGCCCACTGGGACAGCAACTCTGCTCCATTGATTTTAGGTGACCCCATTCTCCTAGTCTGTCTGAGTGGCCACTCCACCCTTTGACATTCCAGAGGACATGGTCCTACACTTTGAGACTGAGGCACCTCTGCTTCCTGCTTTCCTTGTCTCTTCAGCTTCAGCTTCCTGGCTCTTTGGCCTCTCAGCCCCTTGGACCTCACCAGCCACATCTGCCATGCTTGGGTGACTGTTCCAAAGCTCTTTAGTTCTACCAATAAGTGCTTAGAGGCACCCCACTCCACCAGGAATCCTCCTGCACAAAGGCACTCAGCTCTCTCACTCTGTGGGTTGGTTCCAGGGCTGTCTCGTGCTGGTTCCCTGGTTCTGCTGCTGCTTCTTGCCATCTGCTCTGCTTGCAATGTAACAGCTCACCTCATTTCCTTCTGAGTCCTCACTAGAAATGTTTTTTATGTCCGTAATTCCACTAATGGTCTCTTCAAGGCAATGTAGGCTTTTCATATTAGGCACTTTAAAACTTTTCCAGTCTATATACATTCACAGTTTCAAAATCACTTCCACCTTTTAGGTATCTATTAGAGCAGCAATCCCCTCTTCCTGTACCAAAGTCTGTCTTAGTTATCTAGTGCTGTTATAACAGAAATACCACAGATGAATGGCTTTAACAAACAGAAATTTATTCTCTCCCAGTGTAGGGGGCTAGAGGTCTGAATTCAGGACGCCAGCTCCAGGAGAATGCTTTCTTTCTCTGTCGGCTCTGGGGGAAGGTCCTTGTCATCAATCTTCACTGGTTGAGGAGCTTCTCAGCACAGGGACCCCGGGTTCAAAGGATCTGCTATTCTCCTGGCTCTTGTTTCTTGGTAGTATGAGGTCCTCATGTCTCTCTGCTCACTTCTTTCTTTTATATCTCAAAAGAGATTGACTTAAGACACAACCTAATCTTGTACATTGAGGCTTGCCTTATTAACATAACTGCCACTAATCCCACCTCATTAACATCATAGAAGTAGGATTTACAACACATAGGAAAATCACATCAGATGACAAAATGGTGCACAATCACACATTACTGGGAATCATGGCCTAGCCAAGGTGACACACATTTTGGGAGACACAATTCAATCCATAACAAGTAGCTAATAGGTAAGGACTAGACCTGACCAAATGAAAACCTAAATATCTTAAAGAGAATTACATCGAATTCATCTGTTTCTTTTTTTTTTTCTGATGAAATTTTGTCTACATGGAAAAGATTACCCATTCCTAAATGAATATTGATCAATAGGTCTTTTTTGACCTTATGTTATCTTTAAATATTCAAATGTAAGAAACATTATTTGTAGTATTTTTGATGGGAACTCTTTGTAAGTAGATCACACTCAAAGACAAAGCTTTTAGTAGATAACATGTATGTGAACTCATCTTGTGGAACAGAGAAGATATACTAGTAGCAGTAGAATTCATCCAAGTAAACATTTATTTTCTTAGAAAAATGAAGTTTTCTCAAATCATAAGGAATTTCACCATTTCTCTGATAATGTGATGGAAATTTAAAGTGTAATGCAAATGTTAAGAATAGTCTTGCTTTTTTTATCCATCTATTTATTCCATTTTTATTGTTGCTTTTGTTGAATGGCACTATGTGTCAAACAAGCAGTGCTATATCCCTATCAGCCATTGTGACAGCCCAAAAATCTTATCAGTGATTTCCAATCTGGTCTTTTTCAATAAGTAGGCACAGTCACAGAGAGCTAAAATTAAAATATCAGCTGACTATTTTAGGAATGACAGAGAAGTATTCACAAAATGCCTTTTGTAAATACGAAATGCCTAGGACTTAGTGCACTATGGACCCTTGATGGCACAGTGGTTAAGAGCTCAGATGCCAACCAGAACTTTGGCATTTCAAATCCACCAGCCACTACTTGGAAACCCTATAGGGCAGTTCTACTCTGTCCTATAGGGTTGTTACAAGTCAGAATTGACTCGATGGCAAAGGGTTAGTGCACTGAATGTGGAATACGGATGGGTAAAATTAACATTAAAAAAAGGACTCCTTTGTTCATTCAGCCACTCACAAACATAGACCATTGATCATAAAAAGAGGAAGAGGAGAGTTTTTATGCATTGATTGACACAAATTAATTGCCAAGCATGGAGTAGGGGGAGCTCATGTCTGCTAACAGTGAATCAGTAAAGAGTAGCAGCCTTGTAAGAATGAGATAAATTGTGAGATTGGCTTTTATAAAACAAGACCACGACAATGGAAAAATCCCACAATTAGGAAGCCAGGGAAACAGGGATAAACACAGTGGTGCAGCTGCATTTTTTGGAGAGGGACAGATTAAATGGGAAGAAATGTAGGGTTTAACAAACATGCATGTAGCACTTAATGTGCACACTTTGCAAATATTCACTTGTTTAATCCACATAACATCCTTGTGAGGTGGCTATTATTATTTTCCCCATTTTATAGATGAGGAAACTGACCAGCAAAGAGATTAAGAAAATATTTGATGACAGAGCTAAAATTCAAACCCATTTGGCTCTAGAGGATTTGTTATTGGCCACCAGGTACACTGATTCTTTTCACATTCCAACCTTCTATTCCTCTATTGTTTGGGCATGGTCAAGACAATGAGAATATAAAGAGGTGGTGAGCAGGTTACCCAGGTGGTAGACAACATAAGAGTAAAATGTAGCTGGTAAAATTACTGACTGAATCCTAGAGGTCAGCTCAGGGACATTTAGAAGAAGATTGATAGCCCAAGACTTCTATTGAGGGGGAGAAAACATAGCTGGGAGAATTCATGCAGAGGACAGTGCTTCTACCATAGTGAGAGTAGCAAAGAAAGGCCCTTCACCATTCCACCATCATCATTATTGTTAGTTGAATTGTGTCCCCCAAAAAGATGTGCTGAAGTCCAAACCCCAATACCTGTAACCATTTTTGGAAATAGGGTCTTTGCAGATGTAATCAACTTTATGTTATTAGAGTAGACCCCAACCTAATATGTCTGGTGTCCAGATGAGAAGAGGGGAAGAGGCACAGACAGGCATAGAGGGAAGACGGCTATATGAAGATGGATGCAGAGATTGGAGTTATGCTGCCACAAACCAAGAAACACCTGGGGCTCCCAGAAATTGGAAGAGAAAAGAAAGGATTCTCCCTTAGAGGCTTTAGAAGGAGTGTGGCCCTGCCAACAGCTTGATTTTAGACTTCTAGCCTGCACAGCTGTGAGGGAATGTATTTCTGTTGTTTTAAGCTACCCAGTTTGTGGTACTTTGTCAGGGAAGCCCTAGGAAACTAATACAAGTATTACCATCAATTGTTTCGGGAAAGAAGGTATGTCAGCAGAGCTCTGAAAGTTTAAAAAACTTTTTCATGGAATTCTCAACCAGTGTGTTGGTGGCAGCCCTGCTGGCCTGTGAACCACTCTCAGGACCACTCCATCAGTCTGTTTTCTGCTTTAAAATCTGAGTAGTCTGACAATCTTGCTTTATTTAGTCCTGTCTCTGTCTCCTTCAGTCTAACTGGCAGCATTTCTGCTGAGATGGTTGATTGGAACCGTAAATAACAGTCCTAATCTCCTTAGCAAACAGTTGTCCAGGCACACCCTCGGTTTTCTCTCCACGGATATTTTCTCAATTTTTTACAATATAAATAGGCAGAGAATTTTCCAAATCTTGAAATTCTAATTCCCTTTTGCACACCTTATTCCTCAATTTCTCTCTTTCCTCTTGCATTTTATTATAAGTGGCAGGAAGAAATCAAGCTGCACCTTTCAAATTTTGCTTAGAAATCTCAGCTAAAAATCCAAGTTCAACATTTTAACTTCTACTTTTCTCAAAACATTTGAGCATAATTCATCAAAGTTCTTTTCCACTTTATAACAAGGATGACCTTCCTCCAGTGTCCAATAACATGTTTATCATTTCTTTTTAGGCCTCAAGAGGAGCACATTTAACATCTCCATTCTTTTCATGACAATAGAAGTTTTCTCTACAGTTCTTCTTCATGAGTCATCACCAGAATCACCTTTAATGTCCATAATTCTACCAACTGTCTCTTCAAGGCAGTCTAGATTTTTACTATTAAGTATATCAACACTCTTCTAGCCTCTACTCATTACCCAGTTCCAAATTCACTACCACGTTTTTAGATATTTGTTACAAAAGCAGCCCACTTCCCAGTATCAAACTATTTTAGTTTCTGAAGGAGCCCTGGCTGCACAATGGTTAAACTCTAGGCTGCTAACTGAAAGTTTGGCAGTTTGAGCCCACCCAGTGGTTCCATGGGAGAAAGACCTGGCAATCTGCTCCCATAAAGATTACAGCCTAGAAACCCTGTGGAACAGTTCTACTCTATCACATAGGGTCACTAACAACAACAGGGCTGCTGTAACAAAATACCACATAGTGGCTGACTTTAAACAACAGAAATTTATTGTCTTGAAGTTCTGGAGGCTAGGAATCTGAAATCAGGATGTTGGCTGTGTTGAGTTCTTCTGAGGGTTCTAAGAGAAAAACTGTTTCATTCCTCTCTCCTAGCTTCTTGTGATGGCCAGCAATCCTTGTCATTGCTTAGCTTGTAGATGCATCTTTATTTGGCTGTTTTCTCTCTATCTGTGTTTCTGTGTCTTCTCTCTTATAAGGACACTACTATGATTGGATTTGGACCTAACATACTCTGGTATGACTTTACGTTAACTGATAACATCTTCACAGACCCTATTTTTAAAATCATGTTCACAGGTACCAACAGTTATGTCTTAAACACATCTTTTTGGGGGACAAAATCCAATCCATAACACCCAAGCAACTTCTGCTTCCATTTCATTGTTCAGAATTGGGTCATATGACCACTTCTAAATAGAAGGCAGCTAGAAAAAAAAAAGAAGTTCCACTCAAGAAAAGGTTTACACACAGAAAAAAATGCATTCTTTGATGGTTACGAGGAGGGGGGAAGAAAATCACTAAGGCAGATATAGTCAAGTGTCAACTTCAGTGAAGGGAAGCCTAACTCACTATGCAGGTGAAGTCAGCACAACTGCACCAAAGCAAAAGTAGTTTCCCAGACACATCCAAACACTGTGAGGGACAGAGTAGCTGGGACTACTAAGATATTAGATTAATTTGTCATTGTTGCTTTTGCAAGCATTAAAACATCTCTGACCAGGCCAAGTGAAAAAAAGATATTTATTGGAAAGATACTCTATCCTTCATAAAATCAAAAGAATAGAGTAACCAGTCCTGCTGAAGAAAAGGAACTAGAGCAATTTTAAATATCTCAGTTTTAATTATTTAGCACCATCTCCCCTGGGTATTTCCATCTGATCTTTTAGGTCCGAACACCTTTAGTTTCTATGTGTCCCCACTCAAAAACAAAATTCTCAGGAAATAAAATCGGATAAGCCTAACTTGGATCACATACCCACCTTATAATCAGGGGAGCAGAGTCCTGTGAGTAACACTCCCATCAGAACTGTATAGGATGGTAAGTGTAATGTTTCCAAAAGTAAGGAATACTCATCAGATGAAAACAACATGTGTAGTACCGGCAGAAAATAATGTTTCTTTTTAAAATCATACCCAGTAAAACCTCAGTTTGTGACAACACAAAAATAATTGACCAAATTCTGGAAACTCCAGGAATGGCCAGTGACAAAGGAGGAGGAGACAAGGATTTGGGTAAGTGTATTTTACAGAGGGCACACTATTACTTTAAAGTCATAGTGTTAAAAAGGGAGGGCTAAGTTCAGACTGTAAGTGGATTCCAGTTAGTATCTAGGGAGGTTTGATCTGGTGGAAGGCTCTGGTAAGTTGATTTTTTAGGTAGTGCAAAATTTTCCAGTCAAATGAATGGGTATATTATAGATTTAAATGGCACAAGAAGACTTCATTCCCTTAGGAGGCAGATTGACAAAGAAAGAAAAGGATTTAACAATATCTGAGTGGCCTCTATAAACCATAAACTGGGTTAATAATTTACCATAAATAATTTATTTTCTCCTCAAAACTCTGAAGAAAGATGTATCCATATTTTACTTGAAAAACAAGTTCAGAAAAATTAAATCACTTACTCAGATCATACACCACTAAGTGGTAGATCCGTGTTTCAAACTAGGTCTAGGGTATTGGGGCCTACCTAAGTAAGGTAGGTTCAAGCCAGAGCTCTAGATCTTGTAAGAGAACCAGAGTCCAGTCCAGGAACGAAAGAAGATTCCAATTCCTACTTACTTGAAATATGTAAATATGACAAGAGTTAGAAAAAATTGAAGGTTTCGCCCGAGCCATAATATATGCCACAATAGAGTAGGAAAGTGCCTAGTCACTGGTAGAAGAAAACACTCTATTATATTCCCTTGTCTTGGACTAGATTGACTCAGAGTTTGAGAGGGGCAGAAATTATTGGTGCTAGGACTCAGTGGCTGCAGTTGAGCAGGAACCAAATGAAATCCAAGATACTCAGAATGCTCAGTTAACTGGACTGGGAATATTAGCATAATGGAACAAGTCCAAGAAAAAATAAGGACAAAGCTGAAATGCACTAAGGCTATAGATCAAGATGTAGTATTTATTTATCTATGGCTACATAACAATTTTTTTTACATAACAAATTACACCAAAACTTACACCAAAATTTAGTGGCTTAAAATGATAATATGTACACAGTTTCTATGGGTCAGGAATCGGGGAGTGCCTTCACTGGGTACTCTTGGCTCATGAGGTTACTACAGTAAAAATGTCCCTGAGTCTGCAGTTATCTAAAGGCTTGTCTAGATCTGGAGGATCCACTTGCAAAGTGGTTCTCTCACATGCCGACAAGTTAGTGCTGGCTGTTGTCAGGAGACTTCAGTTCCTCACCACGTGGACCTCCCCATACCATTGCTTAAGTATCCTCACAACATGACAGCTGGCTTTCCCCATAATGAATGACTCAAGAGGGTACACAACTGAAGCTGCAATGTGTCTTATGATATAGCCTTGGAAATCATGCACTTTCACACACAATATCCTATTGGTTACATAGGTCAGCCCTTTTCACTGAGCAAGGGGACTACAAAGAGATGTGAATACCAGGTGGTAAGAATCATTGAAGGCTACTTTGGGGGCTGGCTATCACACAAGAGATCCAGATCTGAGTTAAGCCTTTATTCTGAAATGGGGTTCTAATGGGACATGCCTCTACCAATCTTCTCAGGGAAACTCCAATGTGATAATAATTGTGAAATAATGAAAATCTCCTTTTTACCTTTAATTAAAATGAAATGATCAGCAATATCTAAATATCTATAGTAATATAAAAAGAAAATAAACCACTCCCTAAATCACAAATTGACTGTTTAGCCTATGTCTACCCTAGTATTTATACATTTTACAAATTTGTTATCTGTGTATGTGTACACATCCTTCTTAGTTCTATTTTCTCTTTACCAGTGATCAGCATATAAAGTCCTTCAAATATTTCTGCACAGGCCTTAAACTTATCATTACTGATAGCAATATAATACACCACTCCCTTAACAGATAATAGTCTAGTATGGCATGTAACACAATTAACATTTAGACTATTTCTAGCTTCAGTTGAAATGAATAGCCAAGGCCCAACAATATATATGTGCATCTTTTATTTAGAATATTTCACTGGAAAAGAGCTTCAAAAGCAGTTTTACTGAGTTGTAAGTATCCCCCTTTTATGATTCCCGCAATTCAGTGTCAAATAGCACTCTGGAAAGTTAACATCACATTGTAGGACAACTCTGAATATTCACCCACAACCCCAGTGCTGGATTTTCTCTCCATATATATATATATTTTATATTTTAGTGGATATAAGCTGATATCTCATATTTATTTTGCTTAATTTGTTCTTTTTACATAATATTTATGATTATAAAAGTAATATATTCTAGTTGTAAAGACTTTATAAAATTTAGTAAAGCATAAGGAAGAATTTAAAGATCATCCATTTTGAAATAATTAGTGTGGCTGTATAATACATTTTAATATCTAGTGTATCAGCCAGGTCTCAGAAGGAAACAGATGGCAAACTTAAATTAGTATAATTCTAGGGGTGTTTAATAAAGGGATTATTTTACAAAGTGTGGACAGGCTGTAGGGAAACCATAAGAAATAGAGCAGAACCCCAGGGCTAGTAACAGAGGGGCTTCGCTAGCACCCCAGGCCTAAAGACACAAGTTACAGGAAATATGAGACAGGTGGCTGTGTGGAGAGGATTGTCTGACAGGAACTGTGACTTTTGGTGAAGTGATGCAGCCACTGTCAGTGACCTTACAGAGTGGGAGTAGTGGGAATCAGTACCTTGGCTGACCTTGCTCTCCTCTCTTTCTCTGATCTCCTGCTGATGTTCTCCATTGACTAAACTCTACTGAACACTAGAGGGAATGGGAGCCCATTGATGTACATTTGGATCAGTCTCCTGGGGTACAGAGGAGGGTGGAGAACAGTGGAGATTAGATCTAGAAGGCTAAAAAGAAGGTATCTAGCATATAAAATGTAACAAGGCCCTCTTGTCCTAGTCTCCTTATTTCTTTAAGTATTCCTTCTGTAAGGTTTATAAATTTGAAAAACCCAAAAACCTATTGCCATCGAGTCGACTCCGACTCATAGCGACCTGATAGGACAGAATGTAAATGCCCCATAGGGTTTCCAGGTAGCAGCTAGTGGATTTCAACTGCCGACACGTTGGTTAGCAGCTGAGTTCTTAACTACTCTTCCACCAGAGCTCCCTTTACATATTGAGTGCTTACTACGTGCCAGGCACTTTCTGAAGTGCCTTATGTACATTAACTCATACAATCCTCACAATAACCCTATGAGATAGAAATTATTACTATCTTTAGTCCATAAATTAGGAAAATGAGGTCATAGAGCTTAAGTAACCTGACCATGTCACAGCCCTAGTAAATAGTAATGCTAGGATTTGAACTCGAGAGTCTGCTGTCTCTCTCTAGAAGTTTTTTTTAAATTTTTTTTGTAGTGCTATTCTTGGTATCTTATGATTTTTGTTGCTATTCTAAATAGATTTTTTCTCCCTATCATTTCTTCTGATGAGGTACTGCTTTCATAAGCAAAACATTGAAAATTGTGTATTTATTTTCTGCTCTGTGAAACTCATAATTCTGGGAATTTAACAGTTGAATCTCTTGGATTTTCTAGGTCTACAATCATATCATCTAAAAATGATGGTACAGGGAGGTGGAGCCAACATGGTGCTAGAGACAGAAGCACCATGCCATCCCTCCATAGCAAAGACCTGAAAAACTAAGTAAAACAGAGAGAAATGTCAATCCTGGAACCCTAAGCATCAAATAAAGAGAAAAAGAAATCAACCAAGCACCAACTGGAATAAGAACTGAC
Organism: Loxodonta africana; assembly: GCF_030014295.1. Classification (NCBI taxonomy): domain Eukaryota; kingdom Metazoa; phylum Chordata; class Mammalia; order Proboscidea; family Elephantidae; genus Loxodonta; species Loxodonta africana. The sequence goes on along the minus strand of NC_087369.1, from coordinate 117,565,647 downwards.
AGAGAAGAGAGAGTGAGGAGAGATGGCACCAATTTGCCATCTTGAACTCCTGTCAGAGATAAGTGGACAGGGAGTATGGGAAGACAGCTTCATAGAGCTCTTATCAGGAGACACTCCACCTGCTGGACCTGCCCTGCTGCACCATACTTGAGTGACTGGTCTTACTCGTTGGACAAGGTGGTGAGAAGTATCATGCTCATAGATGAGCAAACAACAAAGAACGCACAGCCTGCCTGCTCAGAAATAACCAAATAAAACAAAAAAGCAGGACGAAACAAAGGTACAATCAATAAATGAAAACAATAACTACTGAATGTCCCAAAGAGAGCAGACAATACCACAACATATGAAAAAAAGAGGACAGGAGGGTTCCAGTAGGCATCCAAAATAAAATATTGGATGACTTTCCAGTAGGAGAAAAGTCACTGGAACTACCTGATGGGGAATTCAAATTTGTAACATTCAGAACTATCCAAGAGTCAAAGGAAAAAGAAGACAAAAATGAGGGAAAAATAGAAAAAATCATGGAAAAGGCAGACAAAGCAATGGAAGAATCAAGAAAATAACACAGGAACAAAATGTCAAAATAAATTCAAAAGTACAAGTCATACAAAAACAGCAATTACTAATCCAAAAGATAAATAACAAGACTTCAGAAATGGACAGTGTCATAGAAGGTTTGAGAAACAGGTTTGAATCAATGGAAGACAGAATTGGTGGAATTGAAGACAAATACTTGGATATCACTTTGAGGGAAAATCAGAAAAAAGAACAAAGAAAAGTGAAAAAACCCTGAGAATGATGTGGGACATAATCAAAAGCAAAAATTTTTGAGTGACCTGAGTTCCAGAACAGGGTAAGAAAACAAACAGAGGATCATTGAAGAATTGCTGACAGAAAACTTCCCTAATATCTTGAAAGATGAAAAGCTGACCAACCAAGAAGCTCAATGAACCCCATACAGTAGAGACCCCAAAAGAAAATCACCAAGGCATATCAAAATCTCACTTGCTAAAACCAAAGACAAAGAAAGAATCCTGAGAGTAGCACGAGAAAAATAAAAAGTCGCATACAGAGGGGAAACAATAAAACTAAGCTCTAATTACTCAGCAGAAATGATGCGGGCAAGAAGACAATGAGATGACGTATATAAAACCTTGAAAGAAAAAAAATTGTCAACCAAGAATAATATATCCTGCAAAACTCTCTTTCAAATATGATGTGAAATTAGGACATTTCCAGATAAACAGAAATTAAGGGATTATGTAAAAACCAAACCACACTTACAAGAATTATTAAAGGGAATCCTTTGGTATGAGAACAAACAACATCAGATGCAGCCTGAATCTAGGAAACAAGACCGCAACAGCCAGGTATGAATCTAGGAAATAAACTCTCAAGTATTAATCAAAACTAAAAGATTTACAACACAGAACCAGAGACATCAAACTGTAAATGACAACAAAGTCAGAACAATAAAAGAGGGAATAAACAGTGTAGGTACAGAACTTTCTAATGGAGAGGAAGGCAAGGTGATATCAAGTAATAAAAGACTGGTTTAAACTTAGGAAGATAAAGATAATTTTAAAGAAAATACAAAGAAAGTTAACAAACCTAATAATCAAAATAAAGAGGAAAAACATAAAGTCTCAGTACACTCAAAATCTACAAAAAAAAAAAGAAATGCACAAACAAAAGGAATTCAGCACAGGAGAGTAAGAGGAACTAAGACAGCACTAGCACCACAAAAAAAGGACTACAAGATGACAGCAATAAACTCACACCTATCAATAATTACACTGAACATAAATGGCCTAAATGTACCCATAAAGAGACAGAGAGTGACAGAATGGATTAAAAAAAAAAGATCCATCAATATACTCTCTACAAGAGACATGCCTTAGAAACAAAGATGTAAATTTATTAAAAACCGAAAGATGGAAAAATGTATATCAAGTAAACAGCTACCAAAAAAGAAGAGCAGAAGTGGTAATACGAATCTCAGATAAAATAGATTTTAAAACAAAATCCACCATAAAAGACAAAGACAGGCATTAGGTAATGATTAAAGGGACAATCCATCATGAAGACATAACCATAATAAATATCCACACACCCAATGACAGAGCTCCAAAAAACAAAAAACCAACTCTAACAGCACTTAAAAGAGAAATCGTCTGTTCCAGAACAATAATAGGAGCTTTCAACACACTGGTCTCAGTAAAAGACAGAACGGCTAGAAGGAAACTCAACAAAGATACAGAAGATCCAAAGGCCACAGTCAGCCAAGTTGACCTCATAGACATATATAGAACATCCCACCCAACAGGTGCAAAGGACACATTCTTTTCCAACACACATGGAATGTTCTCCAAAATAGATCACTTCTTAGACTGCAAAGCAACCCTCAACAAAATCCAAAACACTGAGATAATACAATGTATCTTCTCTGATCACAATGCCATCAAAATAGGAATTAACAACAGGAAGAGCAAGGGAAAAAAAATCAATTACAGGGAAACTGAATAACACCCTGATTAAAAACCACTCAGTACTAGAATAAATCAAAGATGGAATCAAAAAATTCCTAGAATAAATGAGAGTGAAAACACGTCATGCCAAAACCTTTGGGACAGAGCAAAGGCATTGCTCAGAGGTCAATTTACAGGAATAGATGCGCATATCAAAAAAGAAGAAAAGGACAAAATCAAAACATTAACTATACAACTCAAACCAATAGAACAGCAAAGAAAGCCCACAGCCACCAGAAGAAAGGAAAGAATCAAGATTCAAGCAGAAATAAATGAAATAGAGAACAGAAAAGCAATAGAAAGAATCAACAAAACCGAAAGTTGCTTCTTTGAAACGATCAACAAAATCGACAGACTACTGGCCAAATTGACAAAAGAAAAACAGGAGAGGAAACAAATGACCCAAATAAGAAATGAAGTGTGGGACATTACAACAGACCCAAATGAAATAAAAAGGATAATAACAGAGTACCATGAAAAACTAAACTCTAGCAAATTTGAAAAACTTGAGGAAATGGACAAATTTCTGGAAACACACTACTTAACCCAAACTAACACAAAATGAAGTTGAAAATCTGAACGGACCCATGAAAAGAGAAGAGATTGAAAAGGTAATAATAATAAAAAAAAATTCCCAACAACAACAACAACAAAAAAGCCCTGGCCCAGATGGCTTCACTGGAAAATTCTACCAAATATTCGGAGACTCAAACTATTTCAGAACATAGAAACACTCAAACTATTTCAGAACATAGAAAAGGAAAGAATACTTCTGAATTCATTCTACAAAGCCAGCATAACCTTGATACCAAAACCAGGCAAAGACATCATAAAAAAACAAAATTACAGACCAGTATCTCTCATGAATACAGATGCAGAAGTTCTCAACAAAATCCTAGCCAATAGAATTCAACATCATATCAAAAAAATAATACGCCATGACCAAATAGAATTCATACCAGATATGCAAGAATGGTTCAACACTAGAAAATGAGTCAACATAATCCACCACAAAAAGTAAAAGAATCACGTGATCGTGTCAATTGATACAGAAAATGCATTTGACAAAGTCCAACACCTATTTCTGACATAGACTCTCAATAAAATAGGTATAGAAGGGAAATTCCTCAACATCATAAAGGACATTTATACGAAGCCAACAGCCAACATCATTCTTAATGGAGAGAGGCTAAAAATATTCCCCTTGAGAATAGGAACAAGACAAGGGTGCCCTTTATCACCACTCCTATTTAATATGATGTTGGAAGTCCTAGCTACAGCAATAAGGCAAGGAAAAGAAATAAAAGGCATCCAAATTGCTAATGAAGAAGTAAAACTGTCCATATTTGCAGGTGATATGATACTACTATACATAGAAAATGCAAAAAAACTACTGGAACTAATAGAAAGATTCAGCAGAGTAGCAGGATACAAGATAAAAGTGCAAAAATCAGTTGAATTCCTATACACCAATAAAGAGAACTACGAAAAGGACATCAGGAAAACAATACCATTTATTATAGCCCCTAAAAAAAAAAAAATTTAGGAATAAATCTAACCAGGGATATAAAATATCTATACAAAGAAAATTACAAAACACTTTGCAAGAAACCAAGAGATTTTCATAAATGGAAAAACATACCATGTCTGTGGTTAGGTAGACTCAATATCGTGAAAATGACTATTTTACCCAAAGCAGTCTACAAATACAATGCAATCCTGATCCAAATACCAACAACATTCTTTAAAGAGATGGAAAAATTAATCATTGACTATATAGAAAGGTAAGAGGTCCTGTATAAGTAAAGCACTATGGAAGAAGAATAAAGTAGGAGGACTTGCAGTACTTGGCCTCAGAACCTACTATACAGCTACAGTAGTCAAAACAGTCTGCTACTGGTACAATGACCAATGGAACAGAATTGAGAAGCCAGATGTAAATCCATTAATCTACAGGTCACCTGATCTTTGACAAGGGCCCAAAGTCCATCGAAAAAGGGGAAAAGACAGTCCTTTTAACAAATGGTGCTGGCAAACTGGATGTCTATCTGGAAAAAAATGAAACAAGACCCATACTTCACACCATATGCAAAAACTAATTCAAAAAGGATCAAAGACCTAAATATAAAACCGAAAGCTATAAAGACCATGGAAGAAAAAAAAAGGATCAATGCTAGAGGCCCTAATACACAGCATTAAAAGAATACAAACCATAACCAACAACACAAAAACTCTGTAAGATAAGATAAATAACTGAGATCTTCTAAAAACTAAACACTCATCGAAAGAATTTACCAAAAGACTAAAAAGACAACCTACAGGCTGGGAAAAAGAAAACTTGGCTACTACAAATCTGGCAAAGATCTAATCTCTAACATCTACAGAAAAATCCAACACCTCTACAACAAAAAGACAATCCAGTTAAAAATGGGTGAAGGAAGCAAAGACACTTCACCAAAGAAGACATTCAGGTGGCTAACAGACACAAGAGGAAGTGCTCATGATCACTAGCCATTGGAGAAATGTAAATCAAAACCATAATGAGATGCCATCTCACGCTGGCATTACTGGCACAAACCAAAAAAACAGAAAATAACAAATGTTTGAGAGGCTGTGGGGAGATTGGAAATCTTATGCACTGCTGGTGGAAATGCAAAATGCTACAGCCACTGTGGAAAATGATATGGCACCTCCTTAAAAAGCTAGAAATAAAAATAGCATATGATCCAGCAATCCCACATCCAGGAATATATCCTACAGAAATAAGAGCTGTTACACGAATAGACATGTACACACCCATGTTCATTGCAGCATTGTTCACAATAGCAAAAAGATGGAAACAACCTAGATGCCCATCAACAGTGAATGGATAAACAAATTATGTTACATACACAAAATAGAGTACTACACAACGATAAAGAACAATGATGAATCTGCGAAGCATCTCACAATATAGAATCTGGAGGCCATTATGCTGAGTGAAATAAGTCAATCACAAAAGGACAAATATTGTATGAGACCACTAGTATAAAAACTCATGGAAAGGTTTACACACAAAAAGGAACAGTCTTTGATGGTTACAAGGGAGTAGAAGGGTAAGTAGGGAAAAACACTAAATAGACAATAGATAAGTGGTAACTTTGGTGAAGGGTAAGGCAGTACACAATACTGGGGAAGCCAGCACAACTTGTCCAAGGCAAGGTCATGGAAGCTCCATAGACACTTTCAAACTCTCTGAGGGGCTGAATTACTGGGCTGAGAGCTGGGGAACATGGTCTCAGGGAACATTGTGCTTAATTGGCATGACATAGTTTATAAAGAAAATGTTCTATATCTGACTGTGGTGAGTAGTGTCTGGGGTCTTAAAAGCTTGTGAGTGGCCAACTAAGATACTCCACTGATCTAACCCCATTGGGAGCAAGGGAGAATGAAGAAAACTAAAGACACAAAAGAAAGACTAGTCCAAAGGACTAATGTACCACAATTGCCAAGCTTCCATCAGATTGAATCCAGCACAACTAGATGGTGCCCGACTACCACCACTGACTGCTCTGACCGGGTTCACAATAGAAGGTCCCAGACAGAGCTGGAGAAAAATGGAGGACAAAATTCTAACACACAAAAAAAGAACAGACCTACTGACCTGACAGAGCAGAAAAACCCTGACACACTTTTAGTTCAGTGGGTGGCCCCCAGACACCATTTTAGCTCAGTAATAAAGTTACTCCTGAAGTTCACCCTTCAGCCAAAGATTAGACAGGCTCTTAGAGCAAAACAAGACTAAAGGGGCACACCAGCCCATGGGCAAGGACTAGAAGGCAGGAGGGGACAGGAAAGCTGGTAATAGGGAACCCAGGGTCGAAAAGGGCCAGAGTTGACATGTCGTGAGGTTGGTAACCAATGTCACAAAACAATATGTGTACTGTTTAAAGAGAAGCTAGTTTGCTCTGTAAACCTTCATCTAAAGTACAATTAAAAAAATAAATAAATAAAAATGGTAGTACTTTCTTGTCCTTCCTTTTCAGAAGTTATACCTTGTTTCTATTCCATGTTTAATATATTTGTTTGAAAGTTCAGAAAAGTTTTTAGTAATAATAATGATATTCTGATATATACTCTTGCTCTTTATATTGTTTCACTATTAATTATTATGTCGTTAGTCTTTTAAAAATATATATCCTTAATGGAAAGATGTGCCTTGTTCTTAGCAAGATTGGAAAAATGTCAATTTTATCTAAATTAATCTATAAATTCAATACACTCTGGGTGAAAACACAGCTTTTCTTTCTTTTATTTGACCAAAAAATACAGTCTACCAGCAGTAATAAACATGTGAGAATACTTAGGAATATTACAAATAAATGGTAGATTAATTCCTGGGTGGTGCAAATCGTTAACATGCTCAACTACAAGCCAAAAGGTTAGAGGTTCCATTCCACCCAGAGGCTCCGCAGAAGAAAGTCCTCATGATCTACTTCCAGTCTACACAAAACAAAGACAAACAGAGCTACACAACAAAATGAGCCTTGGTTTGATCAGCAAAGGCAGAAGTACTCAGCAGGAGATTCAGCTACCAACCAAGAGAGAGGTGACAGTTATATGAAACATATTTGCATGAAATTTAAAAAAATGGAAACCACACTCTCAAATATATGAAGGGTCTCCCAAAATATGTCTTGCAATCCTAACCCCTATATCTGTGCATGCAATCCTGTTGAGAATGTTTTGTTATGTTAATTAGGTCATATCAGTATAGGGTGTGTCGTAAACCTAATCACTTCTCAGTTATAAAAAGAACAGATTAGAACGCAAAACAGGACAAGACAGACACCACGTGAGGATTGTCTATGAGCCAAAGAACCATGGAACACCCAGGGCTACTGACAAGGAAGGAGTCCACATGGCCGGGACCCTGAATTTGGTCTTTCAGCCTCCAAAACTATGAGAAAGTTAGCTTCAGTTCTTTAAAGCCACCCCCTTGGTATTTGATTACAGCAGCACTAGGAAGCTAAGACAGATGGTGGTAATGAGTTAAAAAAAAATGGAAGTGCAAATTGTGTTTCTTTTTCTTTTTTTTGTACTAACATAGCAGCTGATACCAGTGTTTGTTTCCAGTAAAGACATCCCTTCACAGAAGAAGGTTACTGACAGTGTTTGGACAAACTTTTTTTTATTACTTTATCGTATATAACAACTTGTTTGATTATGTTATGAGGCAATCAGGCAAAAGAAATTGAGCATAGTCCAATTATTTTGGTCACCTTAAAAACTAAATTGAATTATTAGGATGATCACTCAGTTATTAACAACTCCCCCCAAATAGTCGGTTTTTAATCACAGACAGACAGGCAGTAAATGTAAGGGAGTGTAATCATCAACTCACTGTCAAAGTCTAGTAAAGTATTCTGCTGAAGAAAGCTGTAAGTCATAGCTGCTTCACTCTTAACCTTATTGGGGAATCTCTTCCCATGCTGAGTTTTCCAAATTTTAATTCAAAGTGAGAAGGAGAAGTAGAAGGGATACGAAAAGGCAAAGAGCAAAAAGAAACTGGGTAGAATTATTATTTGCAGGCTGTAGACATTAGAGAAAAAGGTCCTAAAATTCATAAGTATAGCTATATCATATATTCATACTGGTAATCTTAGATTGTTGTAGTTGTTAGGTGCTGTCGAGTCGGTTCTCACTCATAGTGACCCTACCACCAACAGAAGGAAATACTGCCCGGTCCGTGCCATCCTTACAATTGTTGTTATGCTTGAGCCCATTGTTGCAACCACTGTGTCAATTCACCTCATTGAAGGTCTTCCTCTTTTCCGCTGACCCTGTACTTCATCAAGCATGATGTCCTTCTCCAGGGACTGGTCCCTCCTGACAACATGTCCAAAGTATGTAAGATACAGTCTCGCCATCCTTGCTTCTAAGGAGCATTCTGGCTGTACTTCTTCCAAGACAGATTTGTTTGTTTTTTTGGCAGTCCATTCAATATTCTTCACCAATACCACAATTCAAAGGTGTAATTCTTTGGTCTTCCTTATTCATTGTCCAGCTTTCACATGCATATGATGCAACTGAAAACGCTATGGCTTGGGTCAGGCGCACCTTAGTCTTCGAGGTGACATCTTTGCTTTTCAACACTTGAAAGAGGTCCTTTGCAGCAGATTTCCCCAATGCAATGCGTCTTTTCATTTCTTCACTGCTGTTTCCACGGGTGTTGATTGTAGATCCAAGTAAAATGAAATCCTTGACAACTTCAATCTATTCTCCATTTATCATGATGTTGCTTATTGGTCCAGTTGTGAGGATTTCTGTTTCCTTTATGTAGAAGTATAATCAATACTGAAGGCTGTAGTCTTTGATCTTCGTCAGTAAGTGCTTCAAGTCCTCTTCACTTTCGGCAAGCAAGGTTGTGTCATCTGCATAATACAGGTTGTTAATGGTCTTCCTCCATTCTTGATGCCCCATTCTTCTTCATATAGTCCTGCTTCTCAGATTATTTTCTCAGCATACGGAATGAGTAGGTATGGTGAAAGGATACCACTCTGATGCACACTTTTCCTGAATTTAAACCACTCGGTATCCCCTTGTTCTGTAGGAACAACTGCCTCTCGATCTATGCACAGGTTCTTGCATTTTCAGTATTAATCTGTTGCTCTTTCCTCCTTTAACCTAAATTGTGTGTGAAGTAACAAGCACAATATCTTGGGAGGTACAATTAACATTTTGCTAATAGATACATTAAGGAAAAATATTTCCTTTTAACAGTTTAATTATATCTAAAGAGAAAAATATACATGGTAAGTAAATTTACAGGAGCCTTCCTTTAGACTATCGCTTTATATACATGCACAAATCCCTTTGCTCATTGAAATGAGAATCTATCTCTTTTTGAAGTTAACACATAACAATTCAGTAAGAGTGATGAACCTGATGTTGTGCATTTATGTCTATTAAGATAGAGAGCTGACTACATTTTTCACAGGTGCAATTGTGAAAAAGATTGGAAGCCTAGCCCATAAACAGAAAAAAGTCACAAACACAGACACATATCCTCTTAAATACGCAAGATTTCTGCAGCTATTTAATGGGAACCATTTTATTCACTACCAAACAACAACAACAACAACAAACCCAGCTGCTGTGGAATTGCTTCTGACTCTGCTCCATGGGGTTTTCAAGGCTGTGACCTTTTGGAAGTAGATCACTAGGCCTTTCTTGTGATGTGCATCTGGGTGGGTTCAGACTGCCAACTTCCAGTTAGTAGGTGGAGTGCTTCACTGTTTTAGATACCCAGAGACTCCTTTGTTCACTAGGTAAAAGATATTAGATGACAAATGATGGTGGAGTATTTAGCAAAGTAGGAGACCAAGTGATACAGGATCCTGGTTCATGGTGGCAGAATTGTCTTGTATTTCGCTTTGTTGTCTCTTGATTCTTGAGGTTTTGAAATATCTTCATGGAGCAAGAACTAAAACTTAAACAGGCTACTTTGTGGCATTAAGCAATACTCTGCAAGAGGTTTTCTCTTTGCTCTGGGCAGACAAAGCCTCCATGTCATGGAATGTTCAGGGACGCTTAAACCAGTGTCCAAGCATGTTCCCTGATGTGAATTTTGTCTAGGACTCTCATGGAAAACAAAAGAACCTTGTTTAGGGTTGGGATTCAGATTTGACTGACAGAATGAGAAGAGATGTGATGGAAGATGGATATCAAAAGGGACTTTCAAAACAAATCACCGCAACTGTGGAAGATGTCTGGTGGGGTGAGCCAGATTAAGAATATAAATAACCAAGACTTGAGTATCAGGAGCAACAGTGATACCAGGCACCCAATAGGCCTCTGATAGGCCACTGCATCCTGAATGCCTTTGTGCCCAGAGATTATGGCAGCTCTCCCATGAGCAGCACCCTAAGCAGCTCTGCCTTGAGTTTTCCTCCCCCACTTCCCTAAAGAATGACACACAAAAGGAGAGGCATTGACCTTTTCCCCTGAGAAGCAAACACGAGAGACCTAAAGTTGGGTGACAAGGATCATCAGGTAGTGAAAGCATAGTACTGATTCCACACTCTCCACAGTACATCAAAATTTGAAGGTATATTTAGCCCCAGTCCGTAGTCAATGTTATTTGAACCCTTAGTTACTCCCTCCAAAATTCCTTTATGCAGTAACTGAAGCAACACCTAGCATTTAATTGTTTATGATTTCCTGAAATATCAGGCATTTCTCTGTAGGCTCTAGAATTATCCCCCTTACCATATGAAGTACGTCCCCAGATTTTTGCTATCTGCTAAATGCAGAGGAAGATGTGGTTCAAAATTTTCCTGTTATGTTTTCTCTAGTTTTCAATTGTGGACATGTCCTAAATCCACTTCTTTTTTTTACAGTATATAATCTCACATGTCCCATCATTTTTGTTCTTTTTTCTTCATGGTTACCTCACAAAAGTAGCTCAGCACGTAAAAGATTTCCTTCTATTTGTAATCCTTTCTTTCAACTCTCTTGCCTTATCTTGAGCTGTTAACACCCAGGCTAAGTTGGTATTTTCAAGGTCCCCTGATGCAAGGTTTCCAGGTAAATACAAGATTGGGCATACTTATACTAAAAGATGTTCATTGTCTATTTGAAACTCAAATTTAACTGGGCATTCTGTGCTTTTATTTGCTAAATCTAGCAACCCTACCCTGGTGCTGTCTTAATATTAGCATCATAATTTTCCACCATGATTGGGAATATCAGAGTTACAGTGTAACAGGACCGAAAAAGAAAAGTACTTTGAATTTACCCGCTATAGCTCTTTCCTAGAGAGTTAACATAGCCTGCATTGTTCCAGTGATTGTAATTCCTTTTCAAAAATATTCTAAAGGTATATAATCTATCCAGCCTTGCCTTTAGCAGTCACTTCCTTCCAGTACCCTTTTACCTTTTGTCATTATATGTCAATGGTGTTATACTGGAATTATCAATAAGATTAGGGAGCAGGTGGGTGGTCAGGAGGGTGACTAGCTCTTTGAAAACCAAACCTAAAAACCAAAGCTGTTGCCGAGTCAATTCCAACTCATAGCAAACCTGTAGACCAGAGTACAACTGCCCCTTAGGGTTTCCAATGAGTGCTTGGTAGATTCAAACTGCTGACCTTTTGGTTAGCAACCATATAGCTCTTAACCACTGCACCACCAGGGCTCCCTTGAAAACAAGGAATAAGTAAAAAAGAAGGTGGCATTTAAGTTGAGTCTTCAAAGATAGGAATCCCTGGTGGCGTAGTGGTTAAGTGCTATGGCTGCTAACCAAAAGGTTAGTAGTTCGAATCCACCAGGCACTCCTTGGAAACTCTATGGGGCAGTTCTACTCTGTCCTATAGGGTCGCTATGAGTCGGAATCGACTCGAAGGCAAGGGGCTTGGGCTTCAAAGATAAGTAAAATGTTGGTAGCTAACAGAGATGAGTAAGAGAAGGATATTCCAGGAAGAGGGAAGATCCTGTAAAAAAAAAAAAAATAGAGTTATGAAAAAATATGGTGTGTTTGAGAATCAATGGCTATAGGTGTGTACATGTGTGCATGGAGGAAATTTGCCTGTTTGGTGGTGGTAGGGGGAGTAGAAGCCCAGTTAAATTACTCTGATAAAACTTTGTTTGTTCCCCTAGGACTTCAGCATATTTCTGTCACATTCAAGAAATCTGGATATAGTCAGTTTAGGGCCTTTACATCATTTTGCGTTATTAGTATCCCAGTGTAGTCTCCACTTGCTGAGGTCATCTCATGGTAACAAAATAGCTGTTCAAGTTCTAGCCACCATATCCTCATTTTAGGCAGAAAGAAGGAGAAAATAATACAGAGGTAGGTCAAAGGGTATGAGTCAGCAGTCTATTAAAAATAGTTCCTAAAAAATAACACACGAAACTTTCATTTATTCGCCAGAACTCAATCACATGGCCAGAGCTAACATGGCACCAGGAACTCAAAATTATGGTCTTTATTCCAGGTTGCCATGTGCCAAACTAAAAATCAGGACTTCTAAAAATTAGGAATTCTGTTACTACGGGAAAATCCATAACATTTTTCCCCATAACTTTTTTTTTCTTAAAATTCTTGACTGTCAAGAACTATGAAAGGTCTGAGATTTTATTCTACTTTCAAGTTAATAAGCTAGCCTGCCACTCTAGGGCTCGAGACAAGGGACTTTATTATTCATGGCACAGCAGGCAGTTTGAACTTCACGTTCCCAAGGGTCCCCCTCAAGCCCCACCCCGAGTCCCATAGGGGTAATACAGAGGCAGGCTGAGGTGAAAGCTGCACACGGAGGAGTGAATTTATGTTACAACTGAGGAGCTCCAAGTTTAGGGAGCTCCCAATCTTATAAGGGAGGTGCCGACAAACCACTCAACCTTTGCTCTGGAGAGAGACATGTTTTTTGTTTTTGCTTTTTTTTGTATCTTGAACAGTAAACAAACCTATCCTTTGTCCCAGAGACGGTATCTCTAACTTCCAAGGCTTTTTAATAAAACTAATACTTAAAAAGAGAGTTCTGAGACAAAGCTGTTCACAAGATATGCAAAACCATAAAGAATGAATGGTCTTCCAACAATGACTTTTTACATAAAAACATTATATACATAAACACACACTCACAGGCTATATGGCATATATTACAAACACGTATATAAGTATCTTCAATATGGTATTTTTACATAAAAATATTATATGCTATATAAATAATATATATTACATAGATAATACAGAGTAGAACTTCACCATAGGATTTCCAAGGCTGTAATCTTTTTTTTTTTTTTAATCTTTACTAAAGGAGACTACCACATCTTTCTCTCGCAGAGTGGTTGGTGGGTTCAAACTGTCAACCTTTCAGTTAGCAGCCAAATGCTTAACCACTGTACCACCAGGGCTCCTGTAAGATAATATATATTATGTAAATTATATGTATATACATATTAGAATAAAAGAAAAAGAGAAGCAAAATCAGGTCAACAATAATAACTCTTGGCAAATTTTCTAGCAATCTCTTTAGAAAATTGGAGTTTTATAAGCTTGAGGTTACTTAGCTGCAATGAATAACTTGTACCTACATTATTCAGCACATGTATGTCTGTAGGGTAAATTCCTGAAAGTGGAATCCTGGGTTAAAGATCACATAGCTCATATACACATACTTATACTACTGATGCTGTTATTATTAGTTGTTAGTTGCTGTCACGTTGATTCAAACTCATGGTGACCCCATGTGTGCAGAGTAGAACTGCTCTAAGGTTTTCAAGGCTGTGACCTTTCAGAAGGAGATCACCAGGCCTGTCTTCCGAGGCACCTCTGGGTGGATGTGAATCACCAACCTTTCAGCTAGTAGTCATTGTCAAATTATCTTTCTTAAGGATTGTAGCAATTTACATACCCACTTAGCAATGGATGAAAGTGTCTGCTTTTCCCCACAGTATTGCCAACAAAGTATGTTATCATATTTTAGATATTTTCCAATTTAATAAGTCTAAAATGGTATATCAGTGTAGTTTTAATTTTCATCTTTCTGGTTATGACTGAGGTAGAGCTTCTTTTCATGTCTAAGATCCATTTGTATTCTTTTTCCATCAACTCTCTATTCATACACTTTGCCCATTTTTATTTCAGTTTTGTTTTCTTCTCAGATTTCTAGGGGCTCTTTATATTACAAATAATAATTGCAAAGATTTTTTCCCAGTTTGTCATTTATCTTTTAATGTGGCCTATGGTATTTTTTGGACGGCAGTGGGTTAGTGGGTATGGTATTTTTTAATACAAAATATTTTATGTAGTTTTTAAGAAGCCATATTTATAAAATTTATAGAAATTTATGACTTCAGGGTAATAGTATTTAGAAAGGCTCTTATCCACTCCTTGATTATAATGGATTTATTTAATTTTTCTTCTATTTCTTCATGGTTTCATTTAAAAATATTCAAATCTATCAATGTTTTCAAATTCAAATCTATCAATTGTTTTGGGTTTTTATCAATGTTTTTTGGATATTTTTTAGTTATTGACCAAATATTTTTTCCATATGGTTATCCAGTTGCCCCAACATCAGTTGGCAAATAGTTTATCTTTTACCTGTTTGTTTTAGTTACCTAGTGCTGCTATAACAGAAATACCACAAGTGAGTGGCTTTAAGGAACAGAAATATCTTTTTTCACCATCTAGGAAGCTAGAAGTCTGAACTCAGGGCACCAGTTCTAGGGGAAGGCTTTCCTTCTCTGATCGCTCTGGGAAGGCTCCTTGTATCTTGTCAGCTTCTGTTTCTTGGTTCCTTGGAGAACTCATGTGGTGTGGCATCTATCTTCCTCTTCTGTCTTTGCTTGCTTGGTTTCTTGCTCAGTCTGCTTTTTTATATCTCAAAAGAGATTGACTTGAGACACACCCTACACTAATACTGCCTCATTAACATAAACAAAGAACACCCATTCCCAAGTGGGATTATAACCACAGGTATAAGGGTTAGGATTTACAACATATATTTTGGAGGAACACAATTCAATCCATAACACCGCTGGTTTGAGATGAAACTTTTATTGTATAGTATATATTTGTTAGTACTTAAGTCAATTTCTAAAATTTCTATATTGTTCCATTGTTTTGCCCATCTATGCATGCACTAATTTTAATTATTTAGGCTTTATAATATGGTTTAAGATGTAGTAGGGCTGGTGTCCCCTTATTCTCCTTTTTCAGAATTTTCCTTAGTGTTGCTGCTTGTGTATTTTTCCATAAGAATATTAGAATCAGCTTGCCTTACTCCAGATTTAAGAAATACACTGTTAGTATTCTTCTTGGGAACACATTATATTTATAAATGTTCTTGGGAAGAATTTCATATATGCAATGTTCAGTCTTCCAATATAGCAACATGGCAGACCATTTATTCTTGTGTTCATTTTTAGTGTTTTAAAATTTTCTTCATTTAGGTCTTAAATATTTACAAGTTTATTCCTACATATTTTGTAATTTTGTTGCTTTTGTAATTGGAGACTTATTTTCAATATAATTTTAATTAATTATTTTTGCATATATGAGATGTATTCATATCCACACATTAATATTTACTTTACTACTTTGCTGAAATTTTGTTTGCTTGCAGTATTTTTTTTTTCAGTTCATTCCCCTGGGTTTTCCAGTTGTATGATTATATCATCTGCAAAGAAGAAGAGTACTTTTATTCTTTCCAATTTTTATACTTTGATGTCCTTTATCTTATCTAAGTGCATGGGTTATTGCATGCAGTAAAACATTAAATAATAGTGGTGGCAGTAGAACTCCAGACTTTTTACTGATTTTAGCAGTAATGATTGCTGTTTCCCCATGATATTGACTTTGGGCTCAGATGAATATAGTTAATCATGTTAAAGAAATATAGATTTATTCTTAGTGTGTGTGTCTTTCTTTTTTTTCATTAAGAATGGTCATTGAATGTTGTCAAATGCTTTTTCAGTGTCTATGGAGAAGAACTTATAATCTCTACTTAGATCAATTAATATGATTAATTGTTATACTAGATTTCCAAAAAGTGAATGACTTTGAATTCCTAGAATAAATCCTCCTTGATCTGGATGCATATTTCTTAAAACATACTGCTGGATTCTGTCTGCTAATATTTTGCTTAGGATTTTTTTTCAATATTTTTAAAATAAGGTATAATTTGTACAGAATAATATTCAGCATTTTAAAATGTACAATTCAGTGATTTTTAATAAATCACAAGGTTGTACAACTCTTACCACTAACTCTGGAATATTTTCATCACACCAAAAAGAAACCCCATACCTATTATAGCAGTTACTCCACAAATACCTATCCCTAGCCTTTAGAAACCACTAATCTACTTTCTATATCAATGGATTTGCTTATTCTGGAAATTTCATATAAATGGAATCATACAATATTTGGCCTTTGTGTCTAGCTTCTTTCACTTAGCATAATGTCCTTAAGATTTATTCATGTTGATCACATATCAGTATTTCATTCCTTTTATTGCAGAATAATATTTCATTGTATGTACACACAACATTTTTTTTTTAGGCATTCATCTGCTGATAGACATTTAGGTGGTTTCCACTTTTTGGCTCTTAAGAATAATGCTCCTATGAACTTGCATGTAAAGTTTTTGTGTGAGCATTTATTTTCTATACTTTTGAGGATGTACCTAGCAATGGAGTGAAATTGCTGGGTTGCAGTGTAGCTTTTTGTTAACATTTTGGGGAACTACCAAACTGTTTTTCAAAGTGGGTACACCACTTTACATTTCCACTAGCAATGTATGAGAGTCCCAATTTTTGAACATCCTGGCCAGCATTTGTAATTGTTCATCTTTTATTTTATCCATTCGAGTGGGTATGATGTGTTTTGGTTTGCATTTCCCTAATGGCTATTGAGGTTCAGCATTTTTTATGTGCTTATTGACCATTTATATAGCTTCTTTGGAGAAATATCCACTCGAATCTTTTACTCATCTTTTAATTGGGTTGTCATTTTATACTTGTAGAGTGGTTGGGGTGGGGGCCAGGGTAGCCATCCAGGTTTTACACCCGAAGAATTTTTTCTTCTCTACTGTCACAGAGGCAGATGACTTATTGCAGATATGGCTCATGCGTGTGATTTTTTGTCTAGCTCCATTTCTTCTTCTTTGAAATAAACTGGTTATAATCCTGATGACCATTTCTCACATCCATACCTTTCAGGATGTTGTTTTAGTGTTTTATGATATCTGCTCCCTCTGAGCTAATTTGCCACTCTCTCTGTTTCTTGTCTTCATTTTCTCCCTTGTCGTCTTTGTCTGACCTCTGGATTCTATCTATCTCCTGGTCTTGTGTAAACTGTGGTGTGAAGCCCCACCACTCTATTTATTACATTTGTGTGATTCCAGGTGGAAAAGAGAAAATCAGTTGATTTATACAGCGATGTGCCTGTTGGAATTCCTTTCTCTTCCTCTTCCTTTATTAGAATAACAAAAAAAAAAAAAAACTTGTTGCCATCGAGTCAATTCCGACTCATAGTGACCCTATAGGACACAGTAGAACTGCCTCATAGAATTTCTGAGGAGTGGCTGGTGGATTTGAACTGCCGACCTTTTGGTTAGCAGCCAAGCTCTTAACTACTATGCCACCAGGCTCCTCTGTTATAATAGGAAGGGAAAAGGCAAAGATGAGAGCAGATAGTACCAAGATTTTTTCTGATTTGATAATAGTGTGGCAACTCCCATCTAATGATTTTCTCTATTTTCATATTACCTTTATGAAGTATGAGACAAAGGAGAGTGATAGATAGCTTGAATATTTAGGAAGAATAAACAAGATGTAAAGAAGTGATGGCAGAGAGTGAGAAAGCAAGACTAAAAGCGACATTTCTTGAAATTGCTGGGCTTTGTTGAGTGCTTATTTGGTTTGCATGATCATAAATGTAGGGTGATAGATGCAAACCTACCTGGTTCTGTGATGCTCATCTGCTAGGTAAGAGATTGAGTTCATCCATACTCAATTTTTTTTCCAGGTTAATGCTATTGAAAAGAAGAGAGGGTGATATATGACTATATTATCCTAATGGGAAGAGGGATTTTAGCAGAAGGGAGGGAGAATAAGAGTTTGTAAAAGCACATCGGGGAAAAAGGAGGATACCAGTTTCACCTCCTGATTCTGAGTTATGCAGATTACGAAAGCAAAACCAAAATGGTGTTCACTTGAGATGATGGCCAGAAGGGGAAGAATTCTGTCCCTTGAACCTGCCAAGTTTCAGGTTAGATAAACAATTGAAAGAAACATTCACAGTAGGTGTGGTTATAGAGAAGCTTCCTGATAATGTAATGAAACAGGAGTTTCTGAGGTCAGAGTGAAAAGATCTGTGAGAAAACAACCTGAGTGTCTAAAGAAGGTCTTCTAATCATCTCCAAATTTCAGCATTCAGTAGTTTTCCAAATTGTGGTTAAGGATATATACCTGAGTTGATACTCTTGGGGTTTGAACTTCACTGGCACATAGATTATAGGTGTCAGAGGTGGGCAAAGCATATAACCTCTCTAAACTTGCACTTCTTTATCTTCATAGAGCGCTTATGAAGATCAAAAGGGATCACACATACATAAAGCACTAAGCACAGGGTGTGGAATATACTAGGCACATAGAATGATGGTAACTTCTTTCATTCCTTTTCAGGTTGGTGTTTCATTCGGACACACACTTGTGTTCTCTGAAGGCTATATTGACATGTAGTAAAGACATCTTTGAAACATTCCAATGAGGTTTATCTATATAGCACTTCTTCTTCATGAGCTGCTATTTGGGCTACCTCCTCCCTCATTCTTTCCATAGATGCAATCTCCACTTCTTACCTTCCCTTCTTTCTGCATTGGAAGATATAAAAAACACTGAAATCTGGCGATGCACACTGTCCGTTCATTCTTATGGCCTTATGGCTGAGTTGGTTATCATGCTCCCTTTTTCCATCAGCGGGCATGAGAACACTTCAGTCTCTTCCTCCAGTATCCTCTGCTAAAGAAAATATTAGAATGTACGAATTTGCAATCAAGTGAGAGTTTTCAGAGGCAACAGTTTAGATATGTATGTCACTCTCTTTGCCTTCAAAACTCCAAAATTCCTCAAAGTTTTTCAGTATAATCATGTAAGGTTTAATATTAAGAATTAATTGAGTGGCAATTTTAAAGACAGTTGAGTAATGAACAAAGAGCTCTCTCACTATTTGATGTCTTATCAGAGAGACAATTTAAGTTTTACCTACATTTATTTTTCTTTGACTATATTGAATTGACAGGGTGCAGTCAATTAGGCATTGTAGCTGTGCTGATACATCTACGGTCAGGCTGTGACAACAGCTGGAAAGGGTGAAAGATAACCTGGGCATATTTCTAGAAGCTCAAATGAGTAGTCTTCCCTTGCATGTGATAGATGTTGTTTGTAGATCCCTTGAGGAGGAAGTGTCTTTCTCAATATGACTTAAATGCATAATCTCTGTACTATACTGAGAACACTATCCAGGCTAAACAAATCATGTCTTTTTATTCCATTTATATGCAACTAAAGAGTTTCCATTCTAACTGCATTTAAGCATTTAAACCTGACATGTCTCCATGCAGCAATGTCTTATTCTATTAGCTGAAAAGAATATAATATATAATTATGTAATATAATCATGTACAGTATTTGTAGTCTTCCCAGATAGAAGGGTGTTGAGTTCTGCCAAATGAATCATGTAAAACACATACAGAGTCTTTGCTAATTGGCCAATTGTCAGGTACCAAAATTCTGAGAAATGAAAGGGCATAATAAAGTTTGATATTTGCAAAATTCCTATTTCCACTGGTTCACAGCCTTCTAAAGTAAATATATCTATTGACCAGATTCAGAGCACAGCTGTGCCAGCTGTAAGACTGAATGCATTCTGAATTTCCATCTCCCCTCTATTTTCATAGATTGCTGTAGAGTTATTGTGGGGGGGGGGTGACTCACTTAGTTTCAGAGTAGGATGACAGTTTATTATCCAGAGTGATTGAGTGAATAGTGCTGGTGGTAGGGTTTGTGGAGGAGGAAAGTCAAGGCAAGCTACAAAAGAATGAAATGTTTGCTGGAAGTGATTGTCGGATTATAGTAACCTAGTCACTGAATTAGAAAATGTAATAAGGGTACATTATATCAGGCAAAAGAATGATGAGAAATGCATTATATGATCTCTAAAATACATAGACTTTTGATTTTTTCTTTAAAAAAAAAACGCATCCAAATCCAATAAGCTAACTTTTTGAATGGATTTCCTTTCACAGTTTTTCTGAATTACAAATTCTAACCGATTACTGGAAACCCTGATACTAAATCAGAGAAAACTACCCTGCTGATGATTACCAGTTGAATAACAAACTTCAAAGTGGGTTGGATCTTTTTTTGTGCACAAGTGTTCATGCTATTTAATAACATATTACTAAGATGTAGAATGATATTCTTATTGAAATGCTAGCCACTCTATACACCTAACTGCTGGCTGGTATCTCACAAAATGTTCATCAGGTAGCTTACCTCAAGGGGGAAAAACAAACAAACAAAAATTACTTTGAAGTAGAAGCTTGACGTAAAAAGAATACTATAAGTCAGAACCTTTACCGTATTTGTTACCATGAGCAGAGAATTATTTTGTCCCTCAATGCAAGCAAATGTCTCCTGAAAATGACCAATAAAATAGAAAGGTCACACAAACAGGTTTTTATCTTATGCCACTGATACAGTAAGCTGGATCATTGCTTTAGTGATTTAAGTACTGAGTTCTCATTTTAGTTATGTTTCTCTTTCTTCATTTCTAAAATGCAAATAATCAAGCTGCCCTCATTTTAAGCCTACAGCAGAAATTAGCATTAGTAAAGTTTGCTGGAACTTACAAATGAAAGGTAAAGAGTTTTTTGTTTTGTTTTGTATTGCCTGCCAAAGGCAGCCACTCTCATGTCTCATTGTGCTGGAGTGGTGAAGTGCTAGAGTACTCATCATAATAAAAAATGGAACCAAAGATATTAAGGGAAGTTGACTTCTTTTACTCCTGTTACAGGTATGATTGTTTCTAATCTCCCAGTTTCCTGAGACTGGTTTTCCAGTTTTCGTCACTAGAGTAATACTCAAGGAGGAACTAGAAGACACATTTTATACCACTTTTGCCATCCGTCTTCCTGAGAAGTCACATTAATAGAAGCCAGTGTGGAAGAAGTAGAGAGAAACTATAGAGAGAAAGTATGTGAAGGGTTAAATATCCAAGGAGAACTGACAGCGCTCCTCTCTGACTTGGTTTAACTAGGTGTTATTTTAGCTTTGTTTTCTTTAACTCTGGACTCTGCAGGATTGGAGGATGGTGACGTGCTCAATTTAATCTCAACACACTCTAGGTCAGCATATCACAAAGTGGGGTCTAGGGATTATCTGCATAAGAATCACTCCGAGGCTGGTTAAAAACAAAAATTCCCAGACCTACACCCAAGAAAGACTGAAAGAAAATATCTTAGAGTAGGCCTCAGGAATCTTTCTGAAGGGGATGGGGAAGAAAGAAGCTGACCTAAGTAAATTGCAGCTAAGTAAAAGAAACCAAGGCTCTTTGGAGAAATGACTGATTCTAGGGCTGAGGCAAGGAAAATACAAGTTGGACCTGTAACATCTTTCGTTGGCAGAAAATAATGAAGTGATCAAAAAGAAAAAAAAAAAGGAAGGAAGAAAACAATATAGGAGCCAATCTAAAAGGACTCCCGCTGGCCCAAACTGGAAAAATTTGAGCAATAAAATAAATAATAATATTGGATTATAACCCAAAGAATAAAATAAGTATCCAAGAGGCCATACTGATATAAATAAATGGCTGGAACTTCCTTCCAGAAGAATTCCAATTTATCAGTGTAGAAGAAATGAAGTTAATAGAAATTCACAATTAGAGAATCTCAGTAATAATTGCTACAGGCAATACCAATGAATCAATGTTAAAATTAGTGGATGAAATTTTAAAGAGCAAGAAGATATTTGCATAGCCTCAAAGTATCTCCCCTTATATTAATTTATATGATTGTTTTCTAACATCTGCCTACAAATTCTTTGATATGCCTCCCTGCGTGTGATGGAACTTAATTCTTCTCCCCTTGAGTGTGGCTGGATTTAGTTACATTTCTAACGAAAATAGTGTGGAAAGGGAAAAAAACCTAGCTGGGAAGAAACCTGGCAGCCACCATTTTAATCAAGTGATCAAGGTTACATCACCAATAATAAGTTATAGTGATATTGTGTACCCCCTGATATGATGCAATCAGAAGGTAATATTATATTTTCAATACACATTCTCAAAATCTATAACCTCAGTCCAATCATGAGAATACATCAGACAAAAAGTGTCAAGGTCCTGAAAGACAAGTAAAAACTGAGAAATGGTCACAGATTGAAAGTGATTTAGGAGACATGACAACTAAATATGATGTAGTACATACTGGATTGGATTCTGGAACAGCCAAAGAACATTAATGGAAAAACTGGGTAAATCTCAATAAATTCTATATTTAGTTATTAGTATTATACCAATGCTAATTTCTTAATTTTGCTAAATGTACCCTGGTTATGTAAAATATTAACATTAGGGGAATCTGGGTGAAGACTATATGGGAACTCTGTCCTATCTTTGCAACTCATCTGTCCATCTGAAATTATTTCAATTACATTCAATTATTTCACAACCAAAAGTCATGATGAGAAATGCAATGAAAATGTAAGACGGTAATTTCACTGGAGTCATTATGATGATTTTTCCTTTGTTTTGTTGCTGTTTATAATAACCAAATAAAATCCTTACAACTTGGTGTGAGCACTTGTGTTTTCATAAACACTATATGTCTATAAGTGGTTTTTATGTGTGGTAGTATAGCAGAACATGACTTTAGTTGTGATACACGTTAAGTTGCTAATAAAGAGCTGAGAACTGACATTTTTATTAATATATGATAAAAGTCATATGTATACCAATAAGTAGACATCAGTGAGGCAATGGATTGCAAAATCTCATTTTGACAGTAATCCAACTCTTCAAGGTCAGTAATGAGAAAAAAGTGTCAACCATTTAAGATAAAAAATAATTTCTCAAAAATTTCATCCCTGCTGCCTTTTCATCTCCTATAAAAAAACACACACACAAATAAAAATGCAAACTAACAAATTTTAGTAGTTTGTTAATAATCGGTCTGCAGTGAATTAAACCTGAATTCATTCTGTTATATGTTTTTGGCAGCTTGGAACTCTATATATTTTAGTTTTTCCCTTTTCCCTAAATGCAGATTGCTTGATGATGTGTAAGAGAGCTAATTAGATATAAATACCAACCAGCACCCAAATAACAAGGATCATAATGATCATACAGTGAACAGCTGTGCCATTCGATAAATTGGTTTCTTTTCTAATACTGCAGCGATTCAAACATTTTCTAGCTCCCAAAATGTTTTTCCCCTTCATAGGACAGATTCAATTAAAAAAAAAATCCTGCTAAAGCAGGACTATAGAAGGCCAGAAAAATCTGAGGCTTTGTGAACTTTTGTTACAAAAGCTAGACATAATTCTTATTCATTCTGGCCTTCTCTGGTTTCTTAACTGAATAGCACAGCAACATATACGGGCAATGCTTATGGGATCAGTGCAAGAAGGAATACCAGATTATAATTCCAAATGGAGAAATGAATAGCCGTCTTTTATAAAATTGAGCCTAATTTGGCTTTGTTTTGTCTTATCATTTATCTTTTGATCTACCATTGAAAAGGTTTGGGGGAGTGTTTCAATGTCACTTTAGACTGATAGCTCTAAATTGAGTTGAATTCAATACATGTTTATTGAGTGCCTACTCTGTGCCTAGTGTTGTTCTAAGTGTTGATGTACAAGAGGGACATTGTTCCTCCCTTCCCTCAAGGAGCCAGCAATCTAGTTTGGGAAGATGACAAAAATGAAATTATAAAACACAATGAATTGTGATTTCTATGGGGAAAATTGTTGAAGTGCTGCACCAGAAAATAATGGAGGACTGGAGCTTACCGGAAATTAACAGATCAGAAGGCCTTTCTGAAGAAGTCACATTTAAGCTGAGACCTAATATAAGCTAATGAAAAGGAACCACCCTTGCTCCTACAGACCATGAAGTAGTAGATATTCATGCTACTTACTTTGTGATTGTATAGCAGCCCTCTTTTGAAGTTACAAAAAAAAAAGACGCCAGCTTCTAGTTAAAAATGACCCTGAAACGCCTTACCACCCTCCCAAGCCTCCACTAAAATGACAGCAAAAGGATTAAAGCAAAAAGAGGGAATAATATTCATAGGGCCAAAAGAACTGGAAAGGAGACAATAGGAAACAAAATTTTACAATCTGGAAAGCAGATGAGTGAGAGGAAACTGACTTGGCACACCCAGTAAAGCTAAATCTCAAATCAAACTCACAGTGGACAAAGCCAAGAACCAACCAGGTTTATATCATCTTACCTGCAAGAAGCTCAGGGAAGGGTAATGTCAGGAACCTCTGGAAGATGAATGAGGGCCTTAAAATCAGGAAGGTTGGTTAAAAAATAGACTTGAAGATTAGACTCCAAGGTCTTTCTTTACTTCATGTTGCTGGCACACTGCCCTTTCCTTACCCATGGAAAAATAATGAAAGTCTACTTTCTGAAGAGGGTAAAACAAAGCAGGTTTAGAGTGGGAGATACTAGGTTTAACTGGGCTACTGTATTAAAACCAGGGATTATGGGAAAGTTCATATATTAAATATTAAGAATATTAAGAACCTCGTAATTCTTCCCCTGCTGAGACTCCAGAATGCCAGCAGCCAGGCCTATCACCTTCAGTAAGGAGATTAGAAAATCCAGGCATTTCCAGAGGAAGTGATCAACCTACCACGAAGCCCACAGTCAACAAAACCCATCCTGCACGCAGAGTTTCCAATCTGCTTTTTTGTGCCTATCACTTAACTATGAAGTCAGTCAGCGATCACTAGATATTTTTTTTAAAAGTCTCCAATATATAAGAGAGATATAAAAACAAGTAGACATGACAAAGCAACTTGGAGGAAATGGAGACTATGAATGAGAAAGAAATGATAAAGGATATCTATATCCTCAGAGAGAAAAGAGGGGATATTTGCCCCTCTTGATATAAAAAAAAGGGACCTTAAAAGAACAGTAAAGAGCTCTTGAAAATTAAAAATAATTTATCATATGTAAAAACCTCAGTAGACAGGTTGAGAGATAAAGTCCGAGAAATTTGATATTTCTAGGATTTTTGAGTAAAAAAGCAAAAAGATGGAAAATTAGAAAAGATAGTAAAAAAAGAAAACCTCTCCAGGAGATCCAAGATCCAAGTAGTAAGAGTTGCAGAAAGAGAGAGCATAAAAACTGGAGGGAAGAAAATAATAATAAAAAAAAAAACTAACATAATAAAATTTTCTAATCCTGAAGGACATGAGTTTTCAGATTGAAAGAGCCCATTAAGTGCTCAGCACAGTGGATAAAAATAGCCCTCACCAAAGCACATCATCATGGAATTTTAGAACTCTAAAAGAGAGAAAAAGTTCCTAAAAGCTTCATGGAGAAACAACGCATCTCACACAAAGGATCAGAAATCAGAATGGTATCTGACTTCTTGATAGTCCTAGAAGTTCAAAGACAATGAAACAATATTTTCAAAATTCTGACAGGAGATTATTTTTAACCTAGATTTCTATGCTCATAAACTATTAATCAAGTCAAGAGTAGAATACAAACTTTTCAGTTATGCAGGGTCTCAAAAACTGTGTCACCCAAGCACCCTTTCGCAGGAAGCTACTAAAGAATGTGCACCTCTAACTAGGGAAAACACTGAGAAAGAGGATGGAGGAATCCCTGAAGCTCTTGCCCTGAGATAATCTTTAAACCTTAAACCAAAAATATCCCCTGAAATCTTGTTAATTCTTAATTGAATCCAAATCCTATGATAGTACCTGACTTCACTCTTTACTTGTTGGCCTATCAGCATAGAGTCTGTTACAGAGGTGGTGCTCAGTAAATGTTATTGAGTAGGTACTCAATAAATGTTTTCTTATGGCTCTTTTAAGGACCATTAGCCCTGTATCATTTTACAAGGTTTAGCCTGGCCTGTGTTTTTTTGTTGTTGGGTTAGGTTCTTCTGTGTGTTTGTCTTAGCCTCTCACTTGTATGCTAAATATCCCACAATCCAATTTCTTTCCCAACTTTTCTAGGCTTGCTCACGAAACAATTTTGGGGAAAACACAGCTAAATTGTAGTATTTTTAAAGGATTTGTAGAATTTTCTCACTTGCATCTCAGTAACTTAACACTCTGAATTCCTTCCAGTCCTGAATTTGTTCTTTCCTGTTTTTCGATTTGGGCTCATTGACAAAGGAGCTAAATGGTATATGTTCAGAAAAAGAGATGGCTAATTAATGACAAAATATCCCACAGGATGCATGCGGATTTCGTGGCACTGTTGTTAGTTCGGGAAACCCTGGTGGTGCAGTGGTTAAGTGCTACAGCTGCTAACCAAAAAGGAGGGCAGTGCAAATGCATCAGGCAGTCCTTGGAAACTCTAGGGGGGAGTTCCACCCTGCCCTATAGGGTTGCTATGAGTCGGAATCGACTGGATGCTCGAGAGCAACGGGTATGTTTGTTTGTTTTTTTGGTTGTTAGTTCTGGAGGAGCCCTGGTGGCACAGTGGTTAAAGCGCTCACCTACTAACGAAAAAGCCTGTGGTTTGAACCCACCAGCCGCACCCTGGGAGAAAGATGTGGCAGTCAGCTTGCATAAATATTTCAGTCTAGGAAACCCTGTGGGGCAGTTCTACTCTGCCCTACAAGGTCGCTATGAGTCGGAACGGACTCAACGGGCAATGGGTTTTTGGCTTGCTGTTCTATTAACAAGAAAGGTGTTGAAATCTGTGTTAAGATGTACTCTAAAGGTCTGAGGATCTACCATGTATACCGAAGTCTTCAATTAAGAAACGCAAACTGTTATTCAAGAATATTCACATTGGAGTAGTGACTTACTTCAGGCATAAAGGAGTTTGTGGCATGTCCAATAATAGAACCAAATGATTCATATGACCAATTCTTCATCAGCACCAAGTGAGTATCTTCAAAAAGATTTTTAACTATGCAGCTGGTGTATAAAAGTGTATAGGTCACATTTAAAAGACAATCTGATAAACTTTGTGTGAATAGATTTAGTAAGATGATCAGTCTGTATATACATTTAATCTTGAGTCATGTTAAATCTCGGTTGACAAATTGTTCATTTTAATTTCATCTAGTCTTATTTCAAAAGTTAACACATTTCCATATTATATAATAAAATACAGAAATGATAACATAGAAAAAGCACAAGCACAAAAAAGCGAAACAAAGAAAAACGTAAGCACAAAATAAGTGATGCATATAATACCATTACCCAGAGACAAACCTTGTTAACATTTTGTTGGGTTGATATATATATCCTTCCAGTCTTTTTTTCTAAGTGTAACTGTGTGTGTTTGTGTATCCAGATACACTTTATTTTTCCTAAAAGCTAGAGTATATGCTACACATTGTAATTTAGCCTAATTAAAAAAACTTAGCAATATGTCACAAGCATTTTCCGTGTCAATAAATAGTCCTCTATGTGTGATTTTTTTAATATGGCACATTATCCAATCATATAAATATACCATAGTTTATATGAACAGTATCCTGATATAGGGAATTTGGTTATAATATTTTTTATTATAAATTAAACTTATATTAACATTATTGTACATACATCTTTACACATATATCTGATTATTACTTTAAAAATAAATGTCTAAAATTGGAATTTCTGGGTCAAACCCTTGTTATTCTTTGATTCAATGATTCCATTTCTAGAAACTTAGTCTAAGGAAATAATTAAGGCACATTTTTTTTAATAATTTTTATTGAGCTTCAAGTGAACATTTACAAATCAAGTCAGTCTGTCACATATAAGTTAATATGCATCTTACTCCTTACTCTCACTTGCTCTCCCCCTAATGAGTCAGCCCTTCCAGTCTCTCCTTTTGTGAAAACTTTGCCAGCCTCCAACTCTCTCTATCCTCCCATCCCCCCTCCAGACAGGAGATGCCAACACAGTCTCAAGTGTCCACCTGATCTAATTAGCTCACTCTTCATCAGCATCTCTCTCCCACCCACTGTCCAGTCCCTTTCATGTCTGATGAGTTGTCTTCGGGGATGGTTCCCGTCCTGTGCCAACGGAAGTTTTGGGGACCATGACCTCCGGGATTCCTCCAGTCACAGCCAGACCATTAAGTATGGTCTTTTTATGAGAATTTGGGGTCTGCCTCCCACTGATCTCCCGCTCCCTCAGGGGTTCTCTGTTGTGCTCCCTGTGAGGGCAGTCATCGATTGTGGCCGGGCCCCAACTAGTTCTTCTTTTCTCAGGATAGTGTAGGTCTCTGGTTCATGTGGCCCTTTCTGTGTCTTGGGCTCTTAGTTGTCGTGTGACCTTGGTGTTCTTCATTCTCCTTTGCTCCAGGTGGGTTGAGACCAATTGATGCATCTTAGACGGCGGCTTGTTTTTGTTTTTTTTTTCTTTTTTTAGATCGCCGCTTGTTAGCATTTTAGCCCCCGGACGCCACATTTCAAAGTGGGATGCAGAATGTTTTCATAATAGAATTATTTTGCCAATTGACTTAGAAGTCCCCTTAAACCATGGTTCCCAAACCCCCGCCCTTGCTCCACTGACCTTTTTTTTTTCTTAACTTTTATTGAGCTTCAAGTGTACTTTTACAAATCAAGTCAGTCTGTCACATATACGTTAATATGCATCTTACTCCTTACTCTCACTTGCTCTCCCCCTAATGAGTCAGCCCTTCCAGTCTCTCCTTTCGTGAAAACTTTGCCAGCCTCCAACTCTCTCTATCCTCCCATCCCCCCTCCAGGCAGGAGATGCCAACACAGTCTCAAGTGTCCACCTGATATAATTAGCTCACTCTTCATCAGCATCTCTCTCCCACCCACTGTCCAGTCCCTTTCATGTCTGATGAATTGTCTTCGGGGATGGTTCCTGTCCTGTGCCAACAGAAGTTTTGGGGACCATGACCGCCGGGATTCCTCTAGTCTCAGTCAGACCATTAAGTCTGGTCTTTTTATGAGAATTTGGGGTCTGCATCCCACTGATCTCCTGCTCCCTCAGGGGTTCTCTGTTGTAAGGCACATTTTAAATCTATTTTAGAATCCATTTCAGGTCTACTGCTTACTTAATAAATAGAATGATACTCTTTGAGTCATTTAATTTTAGTCAAGTCACAAAAATTTACATTTCTGCCCAATTCGCATCTCCATCACAACTCATTGACATAAGGGAAAGTTTTATTTGAAAGGTCTTCAAGCAGTTTTGGAATTAACTGTGGAAGATCTACACATCTATGATAGAATAAAACCCCATGTTGAGACATGACATTGAATCTAATTGGCAAACTCAATTCATGTAGGAGAGTTGGGTGATATATATCTCAAATAATGAATTGAGAGGGACAAGTTTTGTCACAGAAAAGAAAATGGTTTGATCTTTCCAATAAAAGATGATGCTTTGATCATTCCATTATAAGGGCTCTGCCCAACCAAGAACATTATAGATTATCTTTCTATAAATTGAATAAGGAGACCTAACTTTCTCCATCTCTGCTTTCATTGTTTCCATAAATCATTTAACTAACATAAAGATATTGTTAAAGTTTTGGCTTTAAAGCAACTAAGCAGGTAGGTTCCATAATAGGTAATGGAAACCATACTCAAAAGAGTCAGCAGAGATGAAGAAGGTTTGCCCTTAGTCGCTAAATTCATTTTATGTTAAGAAAAAAGTGGCCATCGCATTCCTGTAACTCAATGAATTTTTCAAATACTGTGGCCTGAACAACCTGAGGTCTTTGTTTAAACTGCAGGTTCCTGGTTCTGCCCCAGACCTGCTGAATAAGACTCTCTGGGATTGGAACCTAGAATCTTCATTTTAAAATAAATTTCCCAGGTGATTCTTATTCATACAAACATATGAGAACCAGTATTCTAATTGACCAGAGAGCTTATTGAAAAACTTTCAAATTTCTAGGGAAAGAATCAGAAATGAAAGTATAATAGACAAGAGAAGGAAGTACTGAGTACATCACAAATGTTCAACCTCATAATCAATAGATGTGAAACACAAATACATGCACATTATATGTCTATAAATACATATATATAATATACACACATATACACACAAACACACACATATATATAGGAAGTATTCCTTTTTTGGTTTGTAATTTTTTTTCATAAATGTTATTACATGTGAAAAAGCAGAATACAGAGCAAGGTATACAGTAAAATATTATTATACAAATTAAAAATATATGTACATAGTGAATATCACTACATACACTTAAAGAGATATATCCTTCAATCGGTATTCTTTACTTATTTCCTCAATAACTCAAGCTCAGACTTTTTCCTAGGCAAGGGACATTACTACAAATAGATGGTAATTTCCAGACTCTTTGTCGCTCAAGTTCATATAATAATCATGGAGCATCATACTAGTCTCAAACTGCATATATTAGGTGAGCAACAAGCTTTTATCTGTCTACGTGTTATGTTTTTCATGTTACTCACTGGTTAACTTAATCTGTCTTCATGTTTAGAGTGAGGGTTCTGGGAGGAGTTCAAATTCCAGAAAGTGAAACATACCAGAGATGCCAACCTTAAAAATCTAGGTAAATACCAAAATTTGCTTCTTCAAAAATGTCAGCAAAACTTTAGCAAAACTGACCGAGAACAAAAGAGAGAAGACTCAAATTACTAAAATCAGGAAGGAAAGCAAGGGCATGACTACTAACCTTAGGGGAAAAAAAGGCAAGGAGAGATTAAAGGAAACTATGAACAACTGTATGCTCACAAATTAGATAACCTAGATGAAATGGACACGTTCCCAGAAAGATACAAACTACAAAAACTGACTCAAAAAGAAATACAAAATCGGAGTAGAACAACAATAAGAGATTAAATGAGTAAACAAAAAAAAAACTTCCCACACACACACACACACAAAAAAAAAAAAAAAACATCAAGAAAAGGCCAGGACCTGGCTTCACTGGTGAATTCTACCAAATGTTTAAATAAGAATGAATACCATTTCTTCACAAATCTTTTGAAAAAACAGAGGTGGAGGTAACACTTTCCAATCCGTTCTATGAGAACACTATTACCCTGATACCAAAACAGCAAAAATATCACAAATAAAGAGAAGTACAGACTAATATCTGTTATGAACAAAGATGCAAAGTACTCAAGAAAATACTAGCAACCCAAATTCAGCAACATATAAAAGAATTTGTAAGCCATGACTTGGTGGAATTTATAAGCCATGACTTGGTGGAATTTACTCCAGGAAGGCAAAGTTAGTTAATATACAAAAATCAATGTAATACACCATATTAATGAATAAAGGATAAAAATATATGATCATCTCAAAAACTGTCGAAAAAGCATTTGACAAAATCCTTACACCCTACACCATACACAAAAAATAATTCCAAATGGGTCATAGACCTGCCTTCTTAGAAACAACACCGAAAGGCATAAGTGACAAAAGGAAAACAGATAAATATCTTTTCTGGAGAAACGTCTACTCAAATCCTTTGCCCATTTTTTTTAATGGGATATTTGTCTCTTTTTTTTATTGAGTTGTAAGACTTCTTTATATATTCTGTTTACCAGCTCCTTATCAAATATATGAAAAGCAAATACTTTCGCCCATTCTGTAGGTTTTTTTCACTTTTTTGATGGTATGGTTTGCAGCACAAAAGGTTTTAATATTGAGGAAGTAGAATTTACCTAGGTGAATTTATCATGTATGAATTATAACTCAATAAGATGTTTTAAAAATCTGTGTAAAGACAAGATATTTGTCTGTGGTGAATATATGTTCAGAGACAAATTGACCAAAAGCGTATTATGTTTTTGAGGAAATAGTATCACCAAAGTAACCACAAGGCTGGCCTGCAAAAACCTGTAATGTTTGACACCTAAAGCAACCCTGGGCTCCCAACTTGTACTCACAAGGGTAAGCTACAGGTTTTATTCATCAATCTGTCATTAGGCTCCTTCTTTTGTTTCTTGCATATGGGGATTTCCCCATACTCACTTTTAAGCACTTAACACTCTTCAAACCAAGACCTTGTATGAAACACTTCTTTGTTATGTGTTATTTCGAGATGTAGTATCGTATAGTGATTCCAAGAATGGACTTCAGATCCAAACTACTTGTTTCAAATCCTGACACTACCTGTCAATAATTGTGTGACCTTGAGTAAGTTACATAACTTTTCTGTAACTCAGGTTTTCACATCTGTAAAATGGGAATGATAATAATAGCTTTTTTATAGGTTTCTTGTGAGCTTTAAATGAATTAATGTATATATGTACACACTAAGAATAGTATGTGACCAACAGTAAGAGCTAAAAATGTTATTAATACTATTTGTGTGCATTTTTTGGTAGAAAGAGCAGGAGGCCTTTTCATTAGCTCAGTGTGCCTACTACTCATTTTTGAAGTAGGCAAAAGTAACTCTTGAATGTACCCTCCCTCTTGATCTGACTGTCCTCCAAACTTCCTCATTTCACTAGATGACACCATGATTTCCTCAGCTTTCCATACCAAATAACTTGGAGCTTCTTTGATTATCCGTTTTCTCTCACTCCACACGTCAGATCCGTTGCAAGTTTTCTCAGCTCTATCTCCTAAATATATTAAAAATCTGTCCATATTTCACTACCTTTAGTCCAAGTCATCGTTTTTGACTTGGTCTGCTACAGTAGCCTCCTAAACTGGTGTCTCAAAGTTCACTCTTGGATCACTAAGATCCATTCTCCACAGAAGCCATAAAATTCTTTTCAAAACCTAAATAAAAATCACAACATTCCCTTGATTAAAATATCCAATGGCTACCCACTATACTTGGAATATGATGTAAATACTTTATCATAGTCTACAAGTGCCTTTACGGTAAATGGTCTCCAAAAATTGCACCCATCAATAAAGAGATGGTATCTATTTTCACTCCCTTAGAAATAAAATTGTCCCTGTGACTTGCTTTGACTGATAAGATGCAGCTGAAGTGATACTGTAACTTCCCAGCTTGGCTCATAAAAGATAAAACAGTTTCTGCTTCTTCCCTGGTAGAAACCGGTTAACATATATTAAGTCTGACTAGCCTGAAACCACCATGCTCAAAGGAAGCCCAAGCTAGTCATGTGAATAAATAGATACGTGGAGAAGCACTTATGCACCAGGGATGTGAGAGCCCTCTTGGACAATCCAGCTCAACCACGAGATGAATGCAGGCAAGTGTCCTCAGCTGACCCCATATGGAGCAAAATAATCACAGATCCAAGGCCTGTCCAAATTCCTGACCTCCAAAACCTTGAGAAATAATAAACTTCTGTGTTAAGGCGCTAGGTTTGGAGTATACAATGTTTATATAGTTATTGTTAAATAATACATATATTGATAATATATATAGCCTTATTCATATATCCTTCTAATATGTAGCTGTTTGAAACTGATTTATAGTAATTTTATTTTCCATATATGTGCTATTATATACTTTATCTTATTTAATCTACATGCTTGTTAATCTACCCCTAGATAATGGAAAAATGACTGCGTATATTTACCACTCTTCTTTTGAAACTAGATCCTTTGGATGGTTACAGGCCTGTGAGTACATATGCAGACCTACACACAATTACCCGCCCACAAATAAGACACATTTCTGCTTTAAGAATTGCTCTGCTGAGGCAAACTCATCATCTCACTTTGGGGATTCTGTTCTTCCTCCTCCAAACATCCCAGCCCTGAGGGCCACTTCACAATAGTCCAGCTATTCTTTTAACTAATGTGAGTTATATTGGTTCTGAAGGAAAAGAACAACAACAAGGACAGGGAGTGGAAGTAGGAGAGTTTAGAGTGATGTAACACATAAGCCCCCATGTGTCTGTCAGTTTGTCGTACTGTGGGGGCTTGTGTGTTGCTGTGATGCTAGAAGCTATGCCACCGGTATTCAGATACCAGCAGGGTCACCCATGGAGAACAGGTTTCAGCTGAGCTTCCAGACTAAGACACACTAGGAAGAAGAACCCAACAGTCTACTTCTGAAAAGCATTAGCCAGTGAAAACCTTATGAATAGCAACAGAACGTTTTCTGATATAGTGCTGGAAGATGAGCCCCCCAGGTTGGAAGGCACTCAAAAGATGACTGGGGAAGAGCCGCCTCCTCAAAGTAGAGTGGGCCTTAATGACGTGGATGGAGTAAAGCTTTTGGGACCTTCATTTGCTGATGTGGCACAACTCAAAATGAGAAGAAACAGCTGCCAACATCCATTAATAATCGGAACCTGGAATGTACGAAGTATGAATCTAGGAAAATTGGAAATCATCAAAAATGAAATGGAACGCATAGACATTGATATCCTAGGCATTAGTGAGCTGCAATGGACTGGTATTGACCGTTTTGAATTGGGCAATCATATAGTCTACTATCCTGGGAATGACAACTCGGACAGGAATGGTGTTGCATTCATCATTAAAAAGAACGTTTCAAGATCTATCCTGAAGTACAACGCTGTCAGTGATAGGATGATATCCATACACCTACAAGGAAGACCAGTTAATATGACTATTATTCAAATTTACACACCAACCACTAGGGCCAAAGATGAAGAAATAGAAGATTTTTATCAGCTGCTACAGTCTGAAATTGATCGAACATGCAATCAAGATGCACTGATAATTACTGGCAATTGGAATGTGAAAGTTGGAAACAAAGAAGAAGGATCAGTAGTTGGAAAATATGGCCTTGGTGATAGAAACAATGCCGGAGATCGAGTGATAGAATTTTGCAAGACCAATGACTTCTCCATTGCAAATACCTTTCATCAACATAAACGGTGACTATACACATGGACCTCGCCAGATGGAACACACAGAAATCAAATTGACTACATCTGTGGAAAGAGACTATGGAAAAGCTCAATATCATCAGTCAGAACAAGGCCAGGGGCTGACGGTGGAACAGAGCATCAATTGCTCTTATGCAAGTTCAAGCTGAAACTGAAGAAAATAAGAGCAAGTCCATGAGAGCCAAAATATGACCTTGAGTATATCCCACCTGAATTTGGAGACAATCTGAAGAACAGATTTGATGCATTGAACACTAGTGACCACAGTCCAGACGAGTTGTGGAATGACATCAAGGACATCATCCATGAAGAAAGTAAGAGGTGTCACTGAAAAGACAGGAAAGAAAGAAAAGACCAAGATGGATGTCAGAGGAGACTCTGAAACTTGCTCTTGAGCGTTGAGCAGCTAAAGCAAAAGGAAGAACTGATGAAGTAAAAGAACAGAACAGAAGATTTCAAAGGGCCTCTCGAGAAGACAAAATAAAGTATTATAATGACATGTGCAAAGAGCTGGACATGGAAAACCAAAAGGGAAGAACACGCTTGGCGTTTCTCAAGCTGAAAGAACTGAAGAAAAAATTCAAGCCTTGAGTTGCAATAGTGAAGGATTCCATGGGGAAAATATTAAACAACGCAGGAAGCATCAGAAGAAGATGGAAGGAATACACAGAGTCATTATACCAAAAACAATTAGTCGATATTCAACCATTTCAAGAGGTGGCATATGATCAGGAACCGATGGTACTGAAGGAAGAAGTCCAAGCTGCTCTGAAGGCATTGGCGAAAAACAAGGCTCCAGGAATTGATGGAATATCAATTGAGATGTTTCAACAAACAATGCAACTCTGAAGGTTCTCACTCGTCTATGCCAAGAAATATGGAAGACAGCTTCCTGGCCAACTGACTGGAAGAGATCCATATTTATGCCTATCCCCAAGAAAGGTGATCCAACTGAATGTGGAAATTATAGAACAATATCATTAATATCACAAGCAAGCAAAATTTTGCTGAAGATCACTCAAAAACAGCTGCAGCAGTATATCAACAGGGAACTGCCAGAAATTCAGGCTGATTTCAGGAAAGGACGTGGAACCAGGGATATCATTGCTAATGTCAGATGGATCCTGGCTGAAAGCAGAGAATACCAGAAGGATGTTTACCTGTGTTTTATTGACTATGCAAAGGCATTCGACTGTGTGGATCGTAACAAACTATGGATAACACTGCGAAGAATGGGAATTCCAGAACACTTAATTGGGCTCATGAGGAACCTTTACGTAGACCAAGAGGCAGTTGTTCTGACAGAACAAGGGGATACTGATTTGTTTAGAGTCAGGAAAGGTGTGTGTCAGGGTTGTGTTCTTTCACCATACCTATTTAATCTGTATGCTGAACAAATAATCCGAGAAGCTAGACTATATGAAGAAGAACGGGGCATCAGGATTGGAGGAAGACTCATTAACAACCCGCATTATGCAGATGACACAACCTTGCTTGCTGAAAGTGAAGAGGCCTTGAAGCACTTACTAATGAAGATCAAAGACCACAGCCTTTGGTATGGATTACACCTCAACATAAAGAAAACAGAAATCCTCACGACTGGACCAATGAGCAACATCATGATAAATGGAGAAAAGATTGAAGTTGTCAAGGATTTCATTTTACTTGGATCCACAATCAATAGCCATGGAAGCAGCAGTCAAGAAATGAAAAGACGCATTACATTGGGCAAATCTGCTGCAAAGGACCTTCTCAACGTGCTGAAGAGCAATGACGTCACCTTGAAGACTAAGGTGCACCTGACCCCAGCCATGCTATTTTCAATCTCATTATATGCATGTGAAAGCAGGATAATGAATAAGGAAGACTGAAGAAGAGTTGACGCCTTTGAATTGTGGTGTTGGTGAAGAATATTGAATATACCATGGACTGCCAAAAGAACGAACAAATCTGTCTTGGAAGAAGTGCAGCCAGAATGCTCTTTAGAGGCAAGGATGGTGAGACTGCGTCTTACATACTTTGGACATGTTGTCAGCAGGGATCAGTCCCTGGAGAAGGACATCATGCTTGGCAGAGTACAGGGTCAGTGGAAAAGAGGAAGACCCTCAACGAGGTGGATTGATGCAGTGGCTGCAGCAATGAGCTGAAGCATAACAACGATTGTAAGGATGGCGCAGGACCGGGCAGTGTTTCGTTCTGTTGTGCATATAGGGTCGCTATGAGTCGGAACTGACTCTAAGGCACCTAACAACAACAACACATAAAGAAAAGCCAGGGAACAATCCATATTGGTACCTCCAGCAGTGCACAGACCAAATAATCATAGGAGGAAGAAGGATAATTTGACCTGCTTAGCTATGTATTGGAACCTTGGTTGTGTAGTGGTTAAGTGCTACAACTGCTAACCAAAGGGTCAGCAGTTCAAACCCACCAGGCACTCTTTGGAAACTCTATGGGGCAGTTCTATCCTGTCCTATAGGGATGCTATGAGTCGGAATCAACTCGAAGGCACTGGGTTTGGTTTTTTGGTTTTAGCTATGTATGCTACCAGCTTAAAGAAAACATTTGTTGGTAAAAATGTTTGTAGCTTTGTGTATATATTAGCAAGATGGTTGCTTTTCTGAGTTTAGCTGCAAGGATGAGGCAATAACAAGTTAATCTGGATGCAAAAATAATTTCCCCAGAAGTAGATGAAAGCAAATGACAGTGCTAACTGCAAGTAGAATTTATCTTTAACTTTAAGTCATATTTTTAAAGTTGTTTTCATGAAACATTTATGCATCTTTAATCCCAAAAGCATAAAGTTTTGTAGCTGGGTGAATTTTAAAGATCATTTGTCCAAACCCCTGATTTTATAATAAATGAACTGAGATCTAGAGCAATTGGCTAGAGGTCAAAATTGGGACTATAATTCCTTGTGTCTTTTTTTTCTGCCTCTTTTTCCCCTTTTTTATCAGTTGTTTTCCAAATATGTCTTCCATACTCCAGGATGTTGGGGGTAAGGTCAGATTGGGGACAAGGACAGATGGAGTCCAGTGGATGTTATACCCTTCCCAGTCCACTTCAACAAGAGCATCTCGACCCTTACCAGGTTTATATATGTTTCAATGCAAGATTTTGTTTGGAAAAATTTCCTTGGGTTAAACAACAACAACAACAAAAAGATCTGAAAAGCACCGTTCTATGCTATGCTGTTAACTTAGGGAGAGGTTAACTGAAAAAATCTGCAAGCAAAATTGATTTGATTGAATTTGGTGGTATACAGGTAAATGTTTAAAAAGGGAGTCTCTAAGGACAAAAGTCCTGGTTTGTGGCATTTGCCCATTTCCATCCCTGCATGGCTGATTGCAAGCTACCAATGTGATTGATGTCCCTCAACTTACAAAATTTCTTGAAAATTAAACAATTGGCTTTCACAGATCATCATGGCATAACTCCCACATGTCACTGATCTGAATTCTTTCTATGTAAAATACGATTTTTCCAATTTTTATTCTTGTGTTTATATAACCAGCTAATAGATAGCTTTGCCAATATGCAAATAAATGAAAGCCAAGGAATCAGTCTACCTGTAGTCTTGAAAGATATTTTTCTCCAACGTTGAGTTTTCACGTGAAGTTATGTATTTATTTGTGTATATATTTATTGGTTTGGGGTTTGGATATGGGGTTTTGCCACAAGTAAACATGTGTAATATCTTTGTTAGGAAGATCATATATTTAGAGTGGAATGCTAATGAATGAAACAGTGTGGATGAAATCAATGACCATCCTGGAGATGAATTAGAATGTTTACATACCTACAGATCTTTCAATGCACCAAAAACATCTGCTTTTATATGCACAAAAGTACCACATTGTCAAACATGAGAAACATAACTTTGGGTGGATTGTTCTTGCTTCACCTCCCTAGGAAGCTGTTTAAATTCAACCCATTACTCTCTTTGAATTCAGTGGGTGTTCCATGCTCAGTCTGGCTCTTTTTTTCACCCCAGTGGCCTCTTTCTACATATTTCTTGTATTTTTCTACCTCCTGCTTCCCTCTAAATCACAGGGCCAGACAGAAGTTTCCAAATTAAAAAAAGAAACGTTTAGTGAGATATGAAAAGGAAAATCAAAAAAGGAATGATTGTACAAAAGTTTATTCTAAGATGCTTTCAATGCATATGGCCTTTTCTTCTTCCTTTTCTCCAGTCCAAAGTATGCAGTGGAGGGGAGATGGGGGGTATATATCTTCCACCATAACACCCAAAACCACATTTTATACTGTAGACATTATAAACTAATCACATTTATCAAAATTGCTTCAGATAATGTTTCAACTCCTATCCTCTATGCCATATTCTTAACTTCTGGCATTGAATTCTCAAGGTTGGATGAGACTTCCCCATTTTCTTTCATTCCTTGCAATTTCTTCCAGAGCATATAAAACATTTAACAATAATAAAACAGTAAGTGGTTACAGTGTTCAGAGGGGTCTATCTTCCTTCTTTCAATCTCTCTGTGTAGGTTGATGATGGGAATGAAGCAAGGATAAGATCCTGCAAGCTAGTCTATAGATTTGTTCCATCTTTTGAAGAAATTTTATGTTCAAACTGACTGAAAATGTATCTTTCAGCAAGAAGAGGTTTCCTGTGATGCATTTTTTAACAGAGTAGAAAATTACTTTTGATTACTTTAGAATATAGTCAAGCCATATGCAAAAATCTAAGCAGACATAATTTCATGGTTTGTCAGATTTGTGAATTCTCTCTCACTAATTCATGGAAGAGAAGTGGCAATTGCTCTAATATTGGTTATGTTAGTCCACAGCAAATCTGCTGCCCTGACAAGTACATGATAAATACCAATGAATCCATCCTCCCTCACCTTAATTACCAACAATGGATGATGGCCCTTTGATTCCTTC
The DNA here is from genome assembly GCF_030014295.1 of Loxodonta africana. Classification (NCBI taxonomy): domain Eukaryota; kingdom Metazoa; phylum Chordata; class Mammalia; order Proboscidea; family Elephantidae; genus Loxodonta; species Loxodonta africana. The sequence continues at coordinate 117,525,693 of NC_087369.1, read as the reverse complement.
GGAGCCTTGGTGGGGCAGTGGTTAAAAGCTTGGATGGTAATCAAAAGGTCAGCAGTTCGAATCCACCAGCCACTCCTTGGAAACCCTGTGGGGCAGTTATACTCTGCCCTATTGGAACTCCTATACCCATTACTAAATCCTTTATTCTCTACCTTTGATGATCATCACAGATTTTACTAATACAGGGGAAGATGCTGACTTTTCTATTTCAAACCATGCTATCTAGCTCCACTCTGTTGTTCCTTTTGTTAAGAAAGTTGGCACTATGATGAGGAAAGAGGTAACTGAGCTCAGTAGTCACAGTTGAATTTCGGACTGAAAAATGAAGTAAACTATGACATTGCAGGGTTCCCCGTTCTCAATTAATCAGAGACATATATAATTTGTCCCATTTATACAGTGAAAGAGTGTTTTCGAAGCCCAATTTGAAATTTCATCCAGAGATCTGAGATTCAAGCTGTGCCTTTTCTGCCTCTTTCATCACTGCCACTAATAAAGATTCTGTGAACAGAGCTTAGCTGACAATTTGGTTGATGATGCCTGAGCCACAACAGAAAGCACTTTGGCACTTCCTGAGTGGTCTTGGTACTGAATTCTTAATAGGATCAAAAACCTGAGTCCATCGGAAAATTAAGATATGATTCAAATATGCTTGTAGGAGGCATGTGTAGCATTTCTAGGGCATTTGGACTTCAGTGTGGCACCTCAGCTTTAATTTAGGGTGTCTAAATAAAATAGCAGAGAAGGGAGAGGAGATAAAGACATTCACCTGATGTTAAACCAACTTGAAAGAACCCAGTGGGCTCAAAAATGCCTGTGTTCAATTTACTGATAAGATTAATACACTCATTCACAAACCTGTATGAATGTTGCAAACTCATAGAATTTCCTCAAAAACACACATATATATATATAAAGCTGGTCAATTAATAAAGAAATTATTTCTAAATTATTGGGAACAAATTGTGATAACTTTTATGTTAATGAGTAGCCTATATGATAGACCATTGTTCATTTGACTATACCCTGACCGGTGACAAGTTGAGTAATGAAACAACATAATATCTGCTCCCTTCCTTTGTTTTTAACAGCAAGCCACTCAACTGTTCCTCTCTCCCCTCCACTATGACTCATGCTAGGTCCTACTGTTCTTTAAACTATCAAATTAGTCATTCTCAAGCCCGTTGGAATCCAACTCAAGCATTTCCTGCCTGCCCTTTCTCTTCTGCTTTCTGCCAACAGAAGTGCTTTCCATACACAAATCCTCATAAATTTGCAGGCCTTCATCTATTTCTATTCTATTCTAGGTAATGATATTTCATTTATGACACAACCTGGGGCTTTATGCTACGTAAAAGAAGCCCACAGGATTGTGTCCCTATGTGAGAGGAACAAGGGCAAAGAGAACACAGACATTAACCTTTAGAGAACGTCTTCCATATGGCAGACATGATGCTAACAGACAGTTAGTATCCAATTCAATCCTTAAAACAACCCTTAGAGCATTATTATCACCATTTTACAAATGAGGAGACTGAAGTTTCAACTCAATTTTATCAGACTCCAAATCCCATACAATATGCTACATCCAAAACACTCACTTGACTGATGGAATTCAAAACATACTCAGTAGGTTGTAGAACGTAACAAGCTGGGTAGTGTTTCTAACATTTTTCCAAATAGGAAGAAAGCTTAAAATGAGAAATAGTCATTTAATACAGGAAATAAAATGAGGTTCAGTAAAAATTTTTACAAAGAATTGCAGAGAGGCTGCTGGCTTGGTCATTTTGAGGAAGTTGATCAGTTGATGTGATCAGTTTGCTTGATTTCCACTGCATTGAAAAAGCCAACTGCTGGTTTTGTTATCATTTATATTTATCCTGAGGGTCCAAATGAAAAGTACATGATAATAAATGGGGGGTGACTGACTTGGCTTCAAGCAGCAGAACTAAACCTAGTTGTCCTAGTGATTCATAAGTTGGGTGTAAGTGAACAAGTTAGAGATATGGTAGACAAGAACCTACAATTCAATAACAAGAAATAGTAAAAAAGAAAGACATGCTCATTCTGTATTCTTGCTTTGTGAGGTTCTTATGGAAGTACTGCATTTGGTCTTCAGTTTCTCATATTGAGAAATTGGGGAGGGTACAAAGAAGAATAACAGAAGGTCTAGACGCATGAATACAGGCTAAAAAAAACTGAGTTTGTGATTTACTGTTATTAAATACTATGTCATTTTCTTCTACAAGGCTCTCAAAACGCTGTGTAAAGAACTTCAATAGGAACATCTAATGCTATAATACTGATAACAAGGAAAGTATTAACAATATTAAAAATACAAAATTGCAAGAAAAAGTCAGAAAACATTAGATACTGTGTTAGGTATTATACCTATGTTATTTTACTTAATATTCACATTAAAAATGAAGAAATTGGGTCTTAGAGAATTTAAGTGATTTGCCCCAACTCACATTGCTAATAAAGTGGCAGAAGACAGACTCAAACCCTGAACTCTTAACTGCAATTTGGAAATTTAAATGTGTGTCAATAATACTGGAGCATAAGAAGGTACAGATGGGAAGGCAAGAGGGGGAACTGACTGGCAGAAAATGAGGCTGAAGAGATAGGTAGGGACAAACTGCAAGAGGTTTTATATCTGGAATGTTGACTATATCCAAATGACGGGTCATTGAAGAGTTTTAAGATGGGAAGGGAAAGTTTAGATTCATGTGTCACAAAGGTAACTTTGATAATATTAAGAAGGATATAAGCATGTAAGGAATCATGACCAGAGCAGAGGTGTTATGGTATAATAAAAAGTTATGAGGACCTGAACTAAGGTGGTGCCAGTAGGAAAGGAGAATAAATTAGGGACTATATTGACAATATATTTTGAAAGTAGAATTGATAGATCTTGATGACTGCTTAGATGTGGGTGGTGAGAGAAAGGGAGCAGTCCACAAAGACTTCCAGCTGTCTAACTTGAATTGCCATTAAGGTAATTGTAGACTACACAGAGATTAATAAAAGAAGATGAAGACAATTTATAGGGACATACTGCATTTATATTCAGACATAAATTTAAGTTGGCACGAGAAAATCCAGGTGACAATTTCTAGTAAGCAGTTGGATATATAGGAGCCCTGGTGGCGAAGTGGTTAAGAGCTACTGTCGCTAATCAAAATGTCAGCAGTTCAAATCCACCAGCCACTCCTTGGAAACCCTATGGGGCAGTTCTACTCTGTCCTATAGGGTCGCTATGAGTCAGAATCTACTCGATGGCAATGGGTTTGGTTTTTTGTTGTTGTTGTTGTTTGTTTGTTTAACAAAAGAGGGAGATAAACTTGTTACACAAATTTGAAGTCAAGGATTTTAGACAGTAGTTAAAATTGTGGGAAAGGATGACATTGCTCAAGTAAAGCATGTAAAGTGAAAAGAGAACTTACAACAGGATCCTGTGGGATGCAAAAGGTTAAATGGCAGGTAGAGTGAGAGGAGAGAACACTGACTGATCATCTTCTACGTGACAAGCCAGTGTGTCACTAGGGGGTTCAGGGCATGTCGATCACACTAGGTGACAATGTCAGAGGGGGTGACACCAAAATGATCATCCAAAAAATTTTGTGCAGTGTTTCAGCAGAAATATATTATTTTTTTAATAAAAATATCCCTGTAGTCGGTTATAATATTTTTTTTCCCTAAGCTCAGCTTACATGTATCAGTATACCTACAAGGCTAAGACTCTATGCTGGTTTATTTTTTGAACCCTCTAACGTGCTCCCGTGAGAGCTGTCGTCATTACCCAATTACAATGACGCTTCGAATCACGTGATTTCATCTGGACGCACTATAAGCAAGCGCTGTTGCTTTCATCGCTGCAAGTGTTTCTATAGTCTCTGATTTTGTCAAAGTTTCTGGTGTTTTAGCTACAATACTGTGGTAATTAGTATTTGTGAACCTACATCAATAGCTTTTTTGAGAATGAAGTAGTCATTAAGGGAGAAAAAGAAGAAAAATAAAAAAAGATTTCCGCTCAGTTACTATTAATGTTGTAATTCAATGTAGAAAGATTTTACAAAACAATTTGTTAGTATTCACATAGTCTAAGAATATTACATTTAAGCAATCTACAACTATATTTACCACATATCATTCTATGATTAAAATTGATAATAAACTTACATGTCTAACAATTATTGATTATATAACTCTTTGATAATTAAATAGAGGAACTGACAGCTTCAAACATGAAGTGGGGGAAATGCTATGTTTCTCAATACATGTTTAGAAAATATGATTAAATATTACATAAGGGTTTTTTTTTTAATTTTAGCTTTTTAAAATTTTTCTTTAAAAACATCACTGCCTTGCAAATATATAGCCTACTTTAATGAAATTTTCAGAGTTTGAGTTTGAATTATAGTTTAAAAAAATAGTGACACATTAAAAAGTGAGTTGATGAAAGGCATTGATTTTGATGAAGTCATTCACAACTTCGCAGCTTTGAAGGCTAGGAAAGGAAAGTTCTGATTTAATTGAGCTGTTCACTAAGTGCTGAAATGCTTGTGTTACTTGTTCCTGTCTATTTTTATGGTATGATTTCATTTGTTAATATATTTCCATATGCATTTTTCTACAACTTCTACATTATTTGGGTTGTTACTGATTATGCAACCTAATCCATTAATGTATTCATGTAATGGAAAAGTTTGATGGCAAAATGAACATTTTGATGTAGTTCTTAAATGTTTTTACTTTGAATTCTATTGTTTTCTTACTGAATTTTTGCTTTAACCACATGAAACTATGTAAATATCAATACATTTTAGGCTACGCATATATTTTCATTTAAATGTGTAATTTTAATTTTGTTTGTTGTTTATGTCAGTGCTATTGCCATTATATTCAGTGATATACAGAAGTTACAATTTACAAATAACATTACTACAAAAAATATTACTAAGGATTCTGTATGGTCTGGTATAGGAGGAGGTCCATGGGGGGATGACACCATCAGTTACCACACTGAATGACACCAATCCTAGTGACAGCACTCTGACAAGCACTCCACCAGGTGCTTTTACATATAGATATCAATGAAGTAAAGTGGCAAGAAATAGTGTAGTAGAAACCCTGGAAGACAGAGCTTCAAGAAGGAGGCAGTTGTCAAAGGAGTCAAATGTCCAAGATCAATTATCTAATTAAAGTGTCCATTTGATTTGGGCGTTAGGAGATTACTGGTAGCCATTTGAGTGCAGTAGTATAAGAGGACGTCAGATTGCTATGGGTTAGGGAGTTGAAAAAATGTAGGCAATTACCATACACACTTTTTATTTCCAAGCAGCCTGGCAATAATAAGGGAGTATGTAGAGGAGGAAACAACAAAATATAGTAACCTTCCTATTATAAGAAATATATAAATGCTGACATATAAAAAATTCCTATTTTTTGTTCTTGTGCCACACATAATGACAGCACTGTTATCTTCTCAGGCCCCTTTTGAATTGCTATTGACTTTAACAATTTTACCAGTTTCAGGCCTATGGCCAGGTGTCATGGTATTGTTTCTGCTTCACCTTTCTTTATGGTCCCTGTTTATTCATGTTCACTTTTTTGCCTGAGTTAATTGACCGGTGATTCCTATGATTTGTTGTATTGTATTTATTTTGTATCATTATATTGTTATATACAAGACTAGAAATCCAGGTATTGATTGCACTTGCAGCAATCTAAACAATTCAACATTTAATGCCCTGCTCCCTGAGATATTTCAAATGACCTGTCGCTATTAAATAGCACCACTTGCCCCTGTTTAGACTAAGCTCATATGATACATCAAAGAAAAAGACACTGGTTGAAATATTTAAGTTGACTTTAGAAGTGTAATATGCTAAAATATCATTCAAAGCTTCTCATTTTCTTCCATCTTTGCTTTCTCTCTTCCCTCCTCTTGCTCCCCAACTCTTCACAACTACTGGCAATTTGATGACAAATTTTGTGCATTTCACAAGCTGTCTTTTTGCTGTCTACTTTTTACTTCCTGTTCCTATTGGGCTAGAGTCATCAAAGATGGAAAATAAATGTCTTTGCACTCATTATTTTTCTCTTGTCATTATCAAAAAATGCTAACCATGGTGAAAAAGTAGCTTTTTTTCTCTCAAAACCCTAATATGCTGACTGACTCTAGATATAGTGATCCCTCTAAAGCTTAGATTTCTACCCCCATCACCACCACATAATGCGATTGTCTGTGTATCTGTGATTCACACATATGAGTCTAAGGATAGGGTTTTGCAAAATAATTAACACGTGTTTTTCACATTTGACAAACAATGGTATTTATACTTATTAAGGCTTTGCTTTCAACTTTTAATTAGTCTTTATAATAACAATTAATATTTTTCTGCTGCATACTCTACAATTGCTAGCGTTAAAGAAATAGAGAAATTTGGTAAATAGCATTCAGACTGCTAATGAAAATGTGAAAGTACTGAAGTTACAAATAGATGTAATGGTAATTACTGACTTTCTAGAGTCTAATTCATATTTGTTGGCTTCCTAGAAGTAAATAAATCTACTAGAGCAACAGTTAAAATTGGAATGTTAGAATTGGGGATGGGGGTGGACAAAGAAAAGTACTGTGTTGGTCAGCTGAGATATTACATTGTCCATTATATAGAGCAGCTATTTTTAACCATTGTCTATACCCTTCAATGCAAATTTTGCACTTTTAACTATCTCAGGGGTTGTTACCATACAATATTTGTCCTTTTGTGATTGATTTAATGTCAGTATAATGTTTTCAAGATTCTCCCACTAGTATGAAATTTCTAGGATAGGCAAATGTATAGAGACCAAAGTTTATTAGTGGTGACAAGTGGGAGGCAGGGGGAAGGGGAAAAGGAGGACTTTATTGCTCTGCGGACACTGAACTTCGGTTAAGGGTGAGGGAAAAGTTTGGAAACAGTAAGAGTGATGGTTGAACAACATGATAAACAGAATTAACGCCACCGAACTGTACATATGAAGAATGCTGAAATGGCAAATGTTTTGTTACACATATATTTACCACGATAAAAAAAGAGTTGTTACCAACATACTGTAAGTTTTCAAAACAAATTTACTGTTAATTTACTTTTCTTTAAACTATGTGTTCTTTATAACATTTAGAATGGAGTGCAAGTTTCACAAAATCAAATTACCGGCAGGATGTTGCCATTACAGAAATGTTGGAAACCACTGGGCTAAAGCTTGGTATGCTCAAATTTCTGTTTTGAAACCTTACATAATTCTCTCAGTGGTGGTCCAAATACAAATCAAATCACATCATAGAAGAGTCATTTTGTATTCTCTGTGCTAGTTTCAAACTACCCTCATTAATTCATCAGCCAACGAATGAAAGTAAAAAAAAAAATACATGTTTTTATAAAATGAACAAGATTAGCAGGGTGATGTGATTGGTGAATGGTATTTCAAAACCACAAGAATAAGTCTTTAAAATCACATGATCACAACTTGCTTAGCCACGTTACCGTTTCTCATTTTATTACAGCTATAAAATCTTCAGCAGCTTCCCCCTCACTATTTGCCTTAACTCTCTAGTGCCAGCAGATAGCTGTAGGGGTTTTGCTTAGAGAAAACAGGAAAGCCATAATTTCAGGGGGCAAGAAAGGAAACATTTTCTTCTGCTCAGAGCAAGATTTTAAGACTTTTGCACTTGCCTCAAATCAGGAAGAAAACACACATGTACACTCACAAGCAAACTTTTAACTAAAAGGTTACCTTTTCTGCAAAGTCTGAATTCTACCCGAATCACAGAAACTTCAGTTCACAGGCACGCAGACTTCAGATCTGGATAAAGTTGGAAGGCTATTAAAAAATGTTATGGGCTTTAGATTTTAACAGGGTTCAAAATCTGAGACCTTCATTTGAAAGAGTAATTTTCAAGGCAGAAAAAGGCATCGCTACTATTTTACTCCTCTTAACTGATTTTCCTGAAAACTGTTCCCTATGTTTAAAAGGACTGAGTATCTGTAGTATGGCAAAAACATTGTTTTAAATGGCATGGCATTAAATGGCTACAGAAAAATGGAGTGGAATTAGAACAGTGTGTACTCCTGCCAATATTATATATTAACATGTTTCAACATCAGTTGTGAGGGGGTAGACAAGCAGCCTCCTTCCATATGACCATTGGCATTAGGGTCTGACTAAAGCTTAGAGAAAAGTCACTGTGTTATTCTGCTTTTGCTCTTTACCTGAAGGGTCAGAGGGCAAAAAGTTTTAATGAGGCTGTGGACCTAGAAAAAATTCGCATCCATTTCTATCCCTTCCCAGGTTGTGTAGTAAGGTATAATTTTGCACTTCATTGTTTTCCAATTACTTTTATTTCCTTAGGATGAAGGACATGACTTTTATGCCTCTGTGTATCCCTAATAAATCACAGAGCTCTATGTGGCCCAGTCTATGAATGGAATTTCATTTTAAAAAACAATAAATTCTAGAAGGCCCAGGTTGGCCCAGGAGATTTACATAGCACTCCACACAGAACACTTAGCAGAAATTTGGTGTAAACAAAGTTCCTTGCCATAACAACTGCTAAAAATTTCTATTACTCTCTCTCATCTACTAAATTATTTCTTTGCCATAATGATCTCTGTTCACTTCCTCTTTCCCTGCCTGTGTCACACTGCCTACCTTCTGAGCAGAAGCTGCCTCCAGTAGATCTCTTCCCATTCGCAGGCCACTCTAGAATGGGTAGCAATCCAGTAGCTCCACTTCCCTCCCACTCACTCTCTTTAGAGGGACGTGTTCAGGAACCCTTGGTAAGTGTGGTTCTTTTTCTCTTTTTGTCTACTGTCTTGCAAGAAATTCTCATGTAACACCTCTCATTACATTGGATACTCCCAACAGTACCTAGCACACTTCTGGGTTCATTCTAGGTATTTAAAACTATTTTCTGATAGACAAATGTGAAAGTTTCTTATTCAGGCATCACCTCTTTCAACTCCTCATTGTTCCTATACCGTATTAGCACACACACACACAAAAAAGTGTCAATGAGCTTTGTTTTCTATGAGAAGCGTTAAAACAGACTCATGTCTTAAGGTACCAAAAACATAACCCATGAGATCAACACTGCAGAGACATTCAAAAAAAAACAACTATCTAGGCCTATAAAAATATTGGTCTGCGTATCAAACCGACAATGGTATCATCCACATTAACCTGTGCGGCAGCCTTTGCCTGAGAATTATGCCCCTCCTTCTGATATACCTGGGCTAAGAGAACAGTCCCAAATGAATGTATAACTCTCCTTCTGCACCACACCACACCACACCACACCACACCACACCACACCACACCACACCACACCACACCACACCACACCACACCACACCACACACTCACACAGGCACATCCCAACCCAATGAGAAATTAAACCAAATATTGAGACCAAGAAGGTAGTATTAAGTTAACTCATGATCTTCCACATTGATAGAGAGGACCAGTGGCAACAACAAACCAAAACTCATTCCTATAAAAATTAAAGTGATAAGATTTTTTTTTTGCGGGGGGGGCTGCATATTTACCTTCTTAATCACATCTGGCATGGTTTACTAATACAAGGCTTTCTACTACTTGAACGCACTACAAATGAGAGTAGTGAAAGGCAGCCTAGAAACAGTTTCAGAGTATGCTTAGAAAAATTAAAAAATCATGAAACCATGCTGAATGAGTCCAGTTCAAACTCATGCTGCCTAACTTCAGCTGTTCCTTCCCTGCTAGTGAGCAAGCTTTTTATTCTTTTTTACTGATTTCCTATTGTGTTTCTTACGCTGATTTTCCCAGGCCTTCTCAACATTTCCAAGCACCCAGTTTCTGTTCTGTCTTCAAAAACACCACTAAGAGATACTTCGCTTTCTACTTTCCTGAGAAGATTGAGAGACATAAACTTGTACATCTTTTCTCCTCTCCACGTCAAAATTCTATCACCATAGTTTCCCAACAATTTTTAAAAATCTCACTTTTTCTCTTGATCCCATCTTGTCCCATTTCCAGCAAGACCTTGCCTCATCATTTATACCTGATATCATTAACTCAAGGTTTGAAGTTATCCCCCAAATTTGTTTTGTTTGGCATGCAGTTTTCTGTTCTGTTTTAATGCTTTTAGACAGGATGCACACTGGAGACTTTTTCTCAGTCCCTACTATTTTCTCTTGGTTTACACTAACTTCAGTCATTTAGTTACCTGCCCAGACCCTGAAGACAATTGAGCTTCTGACCCCCGCTTTACATCTTGAGGCCTTTTCACTTGCTTCTTTGCTTCTGTTGACAAACATTCTCAGGTTTTTCATTTTCTGAAAATACAACTTAGCTCTTCTCTGGACCTTGTTATCTCCCGGAGCTACTACTATATGATTCCAATATTTCTTCACACCACTCTATGTCCTCACTTTTTGGCATCATATTCTACTTTCCCATTTACCTTAATTCTGTGCAAGGGAAATTCACACAAACACAGGTACATCAAGAATTAATTTTGGAAACTAACAGTAATACATATTTATGAACTGTAGACATACCTCGTTTTATTGCACTTCACTTTACTGCACTTCGCAGATATTGTGTTTCTCGCAAATTGAAGGTTTGTGGCAACTGTGCACGAAGCAAGCCTATTGGCACATTGTTTCCAACAGCATGAGCTCACTTCGTGTCTCTGTGTCACATTTTGGTAATTCTCATGATATTTCAAACTTTTACATTATTATTATTTCTGTTATGGTGATCTGTGATCAGTGATCTTTAATGTTACTATTGTAACTGTTTTAGAGCACCATGAACCTGACCCACGTAAAACAGCAAACAATCTATAAGTGTTGTGCATGTTCTGACTGCTCCACCGACCAGCCATTCCCCCATCTCTCTCCCTCCCCTTGGGCCTCCCTATTCCCTGAGTCACAGCAATATTGAAATTAGGCCAATTAATAATCCTACAATGGTCTCTAAGTGTTCAAGTGAAAGGAAGAGTCACAAGTCTCTCATTTTAAACCAAAAGCTAGAAATGATTAAGCTTAGTGAGAAAGGCATGTCCAAAGCTGAGATGGGCCAAAAACTAGGCATCTTGTACCAAAAAGTTAGCCGAGTTGTGAATACAAAGAGAAGTTCTTGAAGGAAATTAAAAATACTGCTCCAATGAGCACACAAATAATAAGAAAGTGAAACAGCCTTATTGCTGATATGGAGAAAGTTTCAGTGGCCTGGATAGAAGATCAACCCAGCCGCAACATTCCCTTAAGCCAAAGCCTAATCCAGAGCAAGGCCCTAACTCTCTTCAGTTCTATGAAGGCTGAGAGAGGTGAGGAAGCTGCAGAAGAAAAGTTTGAAGCCAGCGGAGGTTTGTTCATGAGGTTTAAGGAAAAAAGCCGTCTCCATAACATAACTGTGCAAGGTGGAGCAGCAAGTGCTGACGCCGAAGCTGTAGCTAATTATTCAGAAGACCCAGCTGAGATAATTGACACAGGCGGCAGCACTAAACACAGAGTTTTCATGTATCCGAAACAGCCTTATATTGGAACAAGGTGCCATCTACGACATTCACAGCTAGAGAGAAGTCAATGGCTTCAAAGCTTCAGAGGAAAGGCTGATTCTCTTGTTAGGGGCTAATGCAGCTGGTGACTTTAAAGTGAAGCCAATGCTCATTTACCACTCCGAAAATCCTAGGGCCCTTATGCTAAATCTACTCTGCCTGTGCTCTATAAATGGACCAACAAAGCCTGGATGACAGTGTGTCTATCTATAACATGGTTTACTGAATATTTTAAGCCTACTGTTGAGCCCTACTGCTCAGAAAAAAAGATTCCCTTCAAAATTTTACTGGTCATTGACAATGTACCTGGTCACTCAAGAGCTCCGACAGAGACGTACAAGGAGATTAATGTTGCTTTCATGCCTGCTAACACAGCATCCATTCTGCAGCCCCTGGATCAATGAGTAATTTCAACTTTCAAGTCTTATTATTCCAGAAAATGTAGATAGCTGTCATACATAGTGATTCCTCTGATGGATCTGGGCAAAGTAAATTGAAAACCTTCTGGAAATAATTCACCATTCTAGATGTCATTAAGGACATTCCTGATTCATGGGAGGAGGTCAAAATATCAACATGAACAGGAGTTTGGAAGAAGTTTATTTCAACCCTCATGGGTGACTTTGAGGCGTTCAAGACATCAGTGGAAGAAGCAACTGCAGGATGTGGTAGAAATAGCAAGAAAACCAGAATTAGAAGTGGAGCCTGAAGATGTGACTGAATTGCTGCACTCTCATGATAAAATTCTAACAGATGAGGAGTTGCTTCTTATGAATGAGCAAAGAAAGTGGTTTCTTGAGATAGAACCTACTCCTGGTGAAGATGCTGTGAACATTGTTGAAATAACAACAAAGGATTTAGAATATTACATATACTTAGTTAATAAAGCAGAGGGAGGGTTTGGGAGGATTGACTCCAGTTTTGAAAGAAGTTCTACTATGGGTAAAATGCTTTCAAACAGCATCACAGGCTACAGAGAAATCTTTCATGAATGGAATCCATGTGGCAAACTTCGTTGTTGTCTTATTTTAAGAAATTGCTACAGCCACCCCAATCTTCAGCAACCGCCACCCTGATCAATCAGCAGCCATCAACGTTGAGGCAAGGCCCTTCACCAGCAAAAAGATTACAACTCACTGAAGCCTCAGATGATGGTTAGCATTTTTAGAAATAAAGCATTTTTTAAATTAAGGTGTGTATATTGTTTTTTAGACGTAATGCTATCGCACACTTAGTACTGCCTCTTGTAGGTCCAATGGATGAATTACAAAGAGAGAGCAGTGCTCTTGAAATTTAACCACAGAAGTATAAACTTCAATTTCTCCTTGTTTTTGTTTGTTTGTTTTTGTTTTTTTCTTCACTGAATTCTAAGAATTAGAACTGATAGGAAAATTGCAGCTATATGACAATCCTGAATCACCTCAATTATGAACACTGACTAGGACGGGAAATTTATCAATGGAACTGCTGTGCTCATATAAAGCTACATTAACTAGAAAGTTCAACTTTGTTCTGATATTTTCTGTTTTTAAAATATCTACAGTGACTATCACTGAAATGGTACAAAAGACCTCCAACTGGAAATGAAATAAGATACCATAATATTTAAAGTCTTCAGGTATTTTGACTGGCTAATGGATCAAGATTGGCAGGACAGGTCTAACGCATAAGCAAAGTGGCTTGATAGCAAGTTGCTGGGAAGACCCTCTGCTCCTCTTCCAAACTCTGCTTCCAATTTGTTGCCTATACTAGAATTCCTATAATAAAGACTCTCATTCTGCATTTAGAACCAAGACTGAAAATGTGAAATTAAGAAACTAGGCTGTGACATGGTTAATCTCTCTGGATCTGGCTGAGAAGGGGAAATAAATCAGTTCCAAGTGACTGTAAAGAAGTTCTGAGTTTCCATACAGCTTTTTCAGGATACCCTTATTTATCAACTTTGAACAGATAATTTAACCCTTGAGATTCAGTTTCCCTATTATATGAATATTAATATCTTCTCTGCCTACTGCTCATGGTTGTTTTAACAAAATAAAGGAATAATAAAATATTTTCTTATTTTATGTCTGCTATGTTATGTGCAGTGGTTAAGAGCTACGGCTGCTAACCAAAAGGTCGGCAGTTCAAATCCACCAGGCACTCCTTGGAAACCATATGGGGCAGTTCTACTCTGTCCTATAGGGTCACTATGAGTTGAAATCGACTCGACAGCAATGTTTTTTTTTTTTTTATGTGCAGTTGAGGGTACCAAATTAGTACTGAAGATACTAGATATTGAGGCCAATGCCTCAATGGTTGAGTTGAGCAAGATCATTTGCATCTCTGGAGTTATACAGTTCGTTAAGTTGTGTTTGCCTGGTTGTTAGAGATTGCTTTATTTCCTTTCCATTTCTACTTTCTTTCACCTTAACGGCATTTTGCCAAGGTACGGCTCTGCTCTGAAGGCACAGTAATGTGTGCCTGTTATTCTATCATTTTTCCAGCATAAAGAATATTTAGTTTTTTGTTTTTAAGAATGCCTGGAGGTAAGGTAGCATATCTTTAATAATATTTGGTATGCAAGGAAATTCAATAAAATGTATATTTTGCTTTCAGGGAACAGAAATGTCAAGTTTCAACGGCCTCCATGAACCCATATATTTTTGGCTGTTTAATTAAGCTCTAAATAGTTATACTAGCAGGGGTTCAGTGGAGGAAGAACACTTTTTTCATACTATCTAACTTTAGAAAAACAAGCAGAGATTAGCAGGCTTTGGGGCCAATGACATTCTCTTTCACCTGGGCAACCCGGCACACATGTGTCTCCACAAACAGCTTGTATGCCTGGAGAATATGAGTGCAGACTCAGCTAATGAATAACATGAAGGCATTCTCACAAGTGATACATGCAAAGAGCAGTCACGTGACCTTGATACTCTATTCACTTAAAAAAAAAAACTCAGGAGAGAACAAGCTCAGTCTGGTAAAGGACAAACTATTCACTGATTCAGAATATTTAATCCTTTCCCCATGCTCAGATAGTCTTCAGGAATGAAACAAACAAACAAACAAAAAAAAAACCAGCCTTTGAACAAGCAGCCAAAACAGAAAATACATGGATACACAATTAGAGATGGGGTGTATCAATTTGAGGTAGAAGGTCAGACGCCTATAAAGCAGACACCTATAAAGCATAGCTCCAGCAACTAGCAGTGACAAGTCCTTAAAGCAACTATAGATATTAAGCAAAGGACACACAAATCAGTAGGGGAGGGAACACAGACTCTGTAACGTTCTTACCAGTGATATGCATTGCAGGAAGAAACCATGTCAGCAGTATCATCTTTTAACATGAAGGACAATGAGATACCTAACAGCTGTTTCACATTTTTAAAGCCATTCCAATCTCAATGAAATGTACTTGGGAAGAATTCAGAAAATAAACCTTGCCCAAACCCCACTATAATGAGGCAAATACCATTAGAAACAAATTGGCTGCTTGGGGCTTGCATCTACCTCTTGGAGACAGTAAAAAGGCCCTGGAATCACAAGCAGGGATATCAATGACCTTTTGATCTCAAAACATTACGGGGAAGCTCAGCAGCTACGTTCACATGTTTTTTCTCTTGCTGTAACTAAACAGAAAAAAATATATAATTTTTAGAAGACCAAAAGGCCTGAGTACATATTGTAGAGTTAGTTGCTGCCAAATTTCTGCTTTTAAAATGAAGGTGTTTTTATACTAGAGGCCATAAAAAGAGAGGGGAACCAAATCAATATGGATTTTTTTTTAACTCTCCTGAAGCACAATACATCCGAAATATTAGATTCTGAATATAAATTGATTTTTAGACTGAGAATTTTCCATTCAATACCTGTAAGAACTAAATATCCTTTTTTTTCCCCTCCAAGTTACTAAATATTAGCAACTGGTATTCAAAGTTTAAATGGCAGTCACCCCTAACTAAAGGGGTCAGGATAAATTGACATTTTTTTAGTCTCTAATAGAGAGACCAACACAGTGAATATTTCCCTTTTAGGGATTTAATGAATGCAATTATCTGACAATTAAGAGAATAGACAGCTTTTATAAACTTGGTCTGCTTTTCATTTGATAATGAAAATGCATATGACTCTTCGGATTTTTAAAAAAATATTGCAGACTCCAGAAAGAACATAAGGTAGACTAAAGAATACATCAAAAAAGTAAAAGAGTAGATAGAAAAGTAGAATAAATAGGTAGGACTGGTGAGAATTGTATGTCCCAGCTTATATTTCTAGATATCTCCAATTATATGTTCAGACCATTGCATCACAATGCTAGGATTCACTTTATGTTTTTACATTTTCATGTAACTATTATTCAGATAATTACTACAATTTAAACTCAATCCAGTTAATTACATCTTTATTTAAATCTGCAGTGTATGGAACATCATACTAGGCTCTTTGGAAAGGAAAAAATGATTGAGGAAAAGGTTTCTACTGTTAATAATTTATGGTCTAGGTATAAATATATTTTTACTTCATGGCTTGAAAATAAGTAATAAATGCATTAACAGGTGCAAAATTATACTGAAATGCCTGACTTTCAGCAGAGTATGTTTCTGAAAATGTGTACATAAATTTTCTCAAACTGAATCATTTTTAGAGAAGAAAATAGAAGCTTAATTGAAACAGGACTATTTTGAGAACTTTGATAAAACAAAGCATATTCCATAATTTGTCTTTTATATTAATCCATATTTTCACAAACTGGTTTTGTTTTTCATTAATCCATATTTTCACAAATTGGTTTTGTCAAGTGAAGTACAAGTATACATTAAAAATGGAAAACTTAAGTGCTGAGAGGACATAAAAAACATTAATCAAAGTAGAATAGTATTACTCCAAGAAGGGTTTGAAAATACAGAATTCTTTGTTTGAGTCATAAGCAAAGTTGTGAGGGTAGAAGGGTTTAAAAAAAAATGTTGGCGAATAGCTTTAGAAATCAGATAACACTGGATCCTACACAGCTTAGTCTACCAAGATCTGCAGAGCCTCTAATGGCAAGCCATACAGCCTCCGTCACAACTACTTAACACTGCCATTATTGTGTGAAAGCAGCCACAGAATGGGCATGGCTGTGTTCCAATAAAACTTCTTTTACAAAAGTAGACAATGGGCTGGATCTGACCCGTAGGACATAGTTTACCAATCCCTATGTTAAATATGTTTTAGTGTACCATTTAAAATCAGAGAAAGAGAGGGAGGCCCCTGGTGGTGCAGTGGTTAAGAGTTTGGCTGCTAACCCAAAGGTCCAAAGTTTGAATCCATCAGTAGCTCCTTGGAAACCCTATGGGGTAGTTTTACTCTGTCCTATAGGGTCACTATGAGTCAGAATCGACTTGAAGGCATCAGGTTTTAGAGAGATATATATATCCTACACACACACACATATATTTAAAGTGCATTCCAATATGTATATTTAAATATATGCAAACTTATTTAACATATTTATTTTTGTCATATCAACAGAGGAATTAAAAATATATTTTAGCATTTACTATAGGGATTCAAATATACATCTTTAATTTATCACAATCTACTTTAGGGTAGTACAGATGTAATTCTGGTAAAATATAGCCACATTTTTCCCTTATAGTTCTGGCACTTATCTTTCCTTTCTGTGGATCCAGGTTGCCAGCGGGTGTCATTACCTTTTAGTCTGAAAGACTTACTTCAGTATTTTTGTAGCATAGATCTGTTAGAAAATAATTTTCTCAATAAATTTATTTTTTAATCTGGGAATATCTTTATTTCACTTTTACATAAGAAGTTGTTTTTCACTTGCTGCTTTCAGGGCTTTCTCATGGTCTTTGTCTTTTAGCAGTTTGACCATAACTTCTAGGTGCGATTCTCTTTGTGTTTCTCCTGCTTGGCATTTATTGGTCTTAGATCTGTAAATTAATGTCCTGTAGAATTTTATCTTAAACATAAAGAAATGCTCAGGCTTGACATGCATAAACTCATTTAGTTTATTGCAAGATAGCATGGCAATGCACACATATAAGACCTCATGCTATTCATTCAGAACTGGAGAATCAGAATTAACAATTACAACAATAGTATTAGTTCAGTGGTTAGAGTCTAAATCTTTAGACTTCAGGCTTTTGCCTTTTAAAAGTGATCTCCAGAGGAAGGATTGACCTCAGCTTAAACTCAGCAGAGGCCCTTCATAGCTAGGGTCTGAGGTGTGAGGCAGTGGACAGAATCTCAGTCCAGAGTTCCAGTCTTTAAAGAGAGTCAGACTCTAAAGGGAGGTTCTACCTCTGCCTTCTTTCAGTGAGTGAGTAAAATTCAGGGTTTATATGTGAATTCCCTACCTTGGGCTGACCTGATAAGGGACAGTGTGACATCAAAGATTAGAATGTTATATCTTCTTTCCAGGGTTATAGATTAGCCAAATGTCACATCTTCTCTTCATGGTTAGTGATTAGGGAGGTTGTTTAGACTTATATCTCAAGGCTAGTTTACAAAGATTTACTATATTATGTTTTATTTCATCACAGCATACCAAGTCAAGGTCAACTTAAAGGTTGCTTACCACATGCTTCTATGTTTCTAAGTTCAGAAATTTTCTAAATAACTTTCTAATGATTTATAGGTTTCTAATAACCTAAAATGTTAGAGAGCCTCACAAAGGTAGACATATTTCTATTTCTAAGTTCTTATTATGAGTGCATACACATGTGTATTTTGAAAGCATAATAGTAATTTATACCTTTTGTGGTCTGAGAGTATCACAGAAACATACAGAACAGTTAACTTTTAAATTTTTATCAGATTTGAAAATTTTTTGGCCATTATTTCTTTAATTATTATTTTCTGCTACTTTTTCTCTCACCTCTCCATTTAGGACTCACACTATACTTATGTTGGGACTGTTGTCCTTCAAGTCTTTAAGACTTCATTTTTTTCCCAATGTTTTTTTCTCTGTACTTCAGACTGTATACATTCTATTGTTCTTTCTTCTAGTTCACTGATTTTTTCTTTTGCTGTTGATGCCATCTAGTAAATTTATCACTTTATTAATTCTAGAATATTGAGTATTTTTTACATTCTATCTCTCCACTAATATGTCCTATTTCTTCAACCACTGTAATAATATATATATTTTTTAATTTTGTGAACATGTTTATAACTGTTTTAAAGTATTTGTCTGCTAAATTCAAAACCTAGACCTATTCAAAATGAGGTGCTATTGATTGGTTTTTTTCCTAAGCATGGGTCATATTTTGCTATTTATTTGAACAAGTATTTATTGTTGTTGTTGAAAATATGAAACTTAAACAATGTAGCCACTTCGTACTTTTTTTTTCCTCAGGGCTGTTGATTTTGTACTAGTAACTTGTGTGGATTTAAACTGTGAACATTGTCTCTCCCACTGCTGTTGGTGTTAGGTGTCATTGAGCCGGTTCAGACTCCTAGTGACCCAAGGTACAATAGAACAAAATACTGCCCAGTCCTGTGTCATCCTCACAATCATTGTTATGCTTGAGCCCATTGATGCAGCCACTGTGTCAATCCATCTCATTGAGAGTCTTCCTGTTTTTCACTGACCCTCTACTTTATCAAGCATGATATTCTTCTCCAGGGACTGGTCCCTCCTGATAACACACCCAAAGTGTATGAGACAAACTCTCACCATACTTACTTCCAAAGAGCATTCTGGCTGTGCTTCTTCCAAGACAGATTTGTTCATTCTTTTTGTAGTCCATGGTGTATTCGTATTCTTCTCCAACACCATAATTCAAAGGCGTTAATTTTTCTTCCATCTTCCTTATTCATTGTCCAGCTTTCACATGCATATGATGCGATTGAAAACACCATGGCCTGGGTCAGGCACATATTAGTCCTTAAAGTGACATCTTTGCTTTTTAAAGCTTCAAAGGGATCTTCTGCAGCAGATCTCCCATTGCAGTGTGTTGTTTGATTTCTTCACTGCTACTTTCATGGGTGTTGATTGTGGATCCAAGTAAAATGAAATACTTGACAACTTCAATCTTTTCTCTGTTTGTCATGATGTTGCTTATTGGTCCAGTTGTGAGGATTTTTGTTTTCTGTATGTTGAGGTGTAATCCATACTGAAGGCAGTGGTCTATGATCTTCATCAATAAGTACTTCAAGTCCTCTTCACTTTCAGCAAGTAAGGTGGTGTCATCTGCATAACTCAGGTTATTAATGAGTTTTTCTCCAATCCTGATGCCTCTTTCTTCTTCATATAGACCATCTTCTCAGAATATTTGCTCAGCATACAGACTGAATAAGTATGATGAAAGGATACAACCCTGACACACACCTTTCCTGACTTTAAACCATGCAGTATCTCCTTGTTCTGTTTGAATGACTGCCTCTTGGTTTATGTACAAGTTCCTCATGAGCACAATTAAGTGCTCTGGAATTTCCATTCTTCACAATGCAATTCATAATTTGTTATGATCCACACAGTGGAATACATTTGCATAGCCAATAAAACACAGGTAAACATCTTTCTGGTATTCTCTGCTTTCAGCCAAGCTCCATCTGACATCAGCAGAGATATCCCTCATTCTATGTCCTTTTCTGAATCCACCTTGAATTTCTGGCAGTTCCCTGTCAATGTACTGCTGCAACTGCTTTTGAATTATCTTCAACAGAATTTTACTTGCTTGTGATATTAATGATATCGTGTGGTAATTTCTGCATTCTGCTGCATCACCTTTCTTTGAGATGGGCACAAATAAGGATCTCTTCCAGTTGGTTGGCCAGGTAACTGTCTTCCAAATTTCTTGTCATAAAGGAGTGAGCACCTCCAGTCCTGCATCCATTTGTTGAAACATCTCAATTGGTATTCTGTCAATTCCAGAAGCCTTGTTTTTCACCAATGCCTTCAGTGCAGCTTGGACTTCTTCCTTCCATCTTGAGCATATGGTTGAAATGGTTGAACGCCGACCAATTCATTTTGGTACAGTGACTCTGTGTATTCCTTCCATCTTCTTTTCATGCTTCCTGCATTGTTCAGTATTTTGCCCATAAAAAACGAAAACCAAGCCCATTGCCATCAAGTAAATTCTGACTCATATCGACCCTATAGGACAGAGTAGAACTCCTCCATAGCATTTCCAAGGAGTGGCTGGTAGATTTGAACTGCCAACCTTTTGCTTAGCAGCCATAGGTCTTAACCACTGCGCCATCAGAGCTCAATTTGCCCATAGAATCCTTCAATATTGCAACTCGAGGTTTGAATTTTTTCTTCAGTTCTTTCAGCTTGGGAAATGATGAGCATGTTCTTCCCTTTTGGTTTTCTAACTCCAGGTCTTTGTGCATGTTGAGTCACCCTTTGAAATCTTTGGTTTAAGTCTTTTACTTCATCATTTCCTCTGTTTGCTTTAGCTACTCGACCCTCAGGAGTAAGTTTCAGAGTCTTTTCTGACATCCATTTTGGTATTTTCTTTCTTTCCTGTCTCTTTAATAACCTCTTGCTTTCTTTATGGATGATGTCCTTGATGTCATTCCACAACTCGTCTACTTTTTGGTCATTAGTGTTAATGCGTCAAATCTATTCTTGAGATGGTCTTTAATTAAAGTGGGATATACTCAAAGTCATACTTTGGCTCTCATGAACTTCTAATTTTCTTCAGTTTCAACTTGAACGTGCATGTAAGTAATTGATGGTCTGTTCCTCAGTCGGCCTCTGGCCTTGTTCTGACTGATGATATTGAGCTTTTCTAAAGTCTCTTTCCACAGATGTAGTCAATTTGATTCCTGTGTATTCTGTCAGGCGAGATCCACATGTATAGTTGCTGTTTATGTTGCTGAAAAAAAGGTATTTGCAATGAAGAAGTCACTGATCTTGCAAAATTCTACATGTGATTTCTGGCATTGTTTCTATCACCAAGGCCATATTTCCCAAATACTTGTCCTTGTTCCTTGTCCCCATCTTTTGCATTCCAAACAGCAGTAATTATCAACGCATCCTGGTTGCATGTTTGATCAATTTCAGTCTGCAAAAGTTGGTAAAAAATCTTCCTTTCTTCATTTTTGGCCTTAGTGGTTGATGTGTAAATTTGAATAATGGTCGTATTAACTGGTCATCCTTGTAGACGTATGGATATTATACTATCACTGACAGTGTTGTACTTCAGGATAAATCTCAAAATGTTCTTTTTCATGATGAAGGCAATGCCATTCCTCTTCAATTTGTCATTCCCAGCATAGTAGACCATATGACTGTCTGATTCAAAAGGGCCAAAACAAGTGCATTTTAGCTCACTAATGCCTAGGATATAGATGTTTATGTGTTCTATTTCATTTTTGACTTCCAGTTTTCCTAGATTTAGTTCCTACATCCCATGTTCCTATTATTAATGGATATTTGCAGCTGTTTATTCTTTATTTTGAGTCATGCCACATCAGCAAATGAAGATCC
The DNA here is from genome assembly GCF_030014295.1 of Loxodonta africana. Classification (NCBI taxonomy): domain Eukaryota; kingdom Metazoa; phylum Chordata; class Mammalia; order Proboscidea; family Elephantidae; genus Loxodonta; species Loxodonta africana. The sequence continues at coordinate 117,503,671 of NC_087369.1, read as the reverse complement.
TGAAAGCTGGACTCCATCCATCTCATTAAGGTCGACTCTACTTTGAGGATGCAGCTCTTCCTCAATCATATTTTGAGTGCCTGCAAACGTGAGGATCTCATCTTTCAGCACTATATCAGTGTTTCCCTGCTACTCATAAGGTTTTCACTGGCTAAGTTTTTTCAGAAGTAGACGGCCAGCTCCTTTTTCCTTGTCTGTCTTAGTCTGGAAGCTCAGCTGAAACCTGTCCTCCATGGGTGACCCTGCTGGTATTTGAATACTGGTGGCATAGCTTCCAGCATCACAGCAACAAGTAAGCCACCACAGTACAGCAGACTAACAGACACGTTGGATCCCCCACTGTAGCCACTAAAACCCCTCATCATTTTTTTTTTAGCCTAGCTTCCTAGGAGTCACCTCTTTTTTTTGCATAGCACTGTGGTCTGTAAATGATTTGGGTGGAAGTTTTGCTCAGATACCTTAAATCTGTCAGGCGTCTACACAATGCCAATCAATCTATGTGTGAGTTGAGGAATGTACCCAAAATTTCAGCCAATTATCTAGAGTCCTTTGGCTTTCACTTTTTCATGGCTCTCTCAAGGCTTCCCCACACTCATGTTGTTTTCCTTTCAACTAGGGATGTGAGGATAGTTTATATCTGCCCTTCAGTGGCTCTCATTTCTGGGATCTTCCTGTTAAATTTCTGGCAGGTTCACTGCTCACCCAAACTGTGACAGCAACCTCAGCTAGGAAAGCAGTGTTTTTTTTTCTATTTGTCCTAACCTAGTACACCACTTTTGTGAGAGAAAGATGTGACAGTCTGCTCCAGTAACGATTACTGCCTTAGAATCCCTATGACATAGTTCTACTCTATCCTATATGGTCGCTATAAGTTGGAATAGACTTGACAACAATGGGTTTTTTTTGTTTGTTTGTTTAGAACACATTTTTTTAGCCAGGTAGGTCATGGGTTTTACTTGTTCTGCCCCGAATTCAAGTCTCCCTTTCTGGTATCAAATTTTTTCAGTTCCATAGACAGACCCCAAATGGTTAAAACAAACAAACAAACAAAACTACCATTCTTGCTAACTGAATTGATTGTGTGGAAGGGAGGATGGGGGCAGGGAGAATGTGGCAAGTAGACATAATACTCTAACTCTTCTTACTTGATGATTTTGCAGTTTTCCAAAAATAAAAATTTCTGTTTCTTATTAACCTTTGCCTGACTTCCAGTGCCCTGAAAAGTTTATTTTGACTATTTTTTTCCAGTTTTATACTTGTATCTTGCAGAGAGAAATCACCAAGATTTTCACATCCCGGTAATCAGGAGTCCTTCTCGCATTCTTTCAAACAAACCTAATTAGCTTTTTACCTGCCGCTAATCTACCAAAGGAGTACCTAGGTGATGCAAAGAGTTAATGCATTTCACTGCTAACCAAAAGGTTACTGGTTCAAGTTCACCAAAAGCCATATCAGAGGAAAGGACTTGGTGATCTACTTGTGAAATATCAGTCATTGAAAATCCTATTGAGCACAGTTCTACTCTCACATACATAGGGTCCCTGTGAGTCAGAATCAACTTGATGGCTACTGGACTGCATTGGACTGCATCAAAATTTGTCAAAACTACCAGTAATCAACAAATTGTTAATCCAATTTTCAGTCCTAATCTTTCTTGACTCACGTCATGGGTTAAATTGTGTCCCCCAAAAATATGTGTATCACAATACTGGGGAAGCCAGCACAGCTTGTTCAAGGCAAGGTCATGGAAGCTCCATAGATACATACAAACTCCCTGAGGGACCAAATTGCTGGGCTGAGGGCTGTGGGAACCGTGGTCTTGGGGAACATCTAGCTCAATTGGCATAACACAGTTTATAAAGAAAATATTCTACATCCTATTTTGGTGAGTAGCGTCTGGGGTCTTAAAATCCTGTGAGCGGCCATCTAGGATACTCCGCTAGTCTCACCCCTTTGGGAGCAAGGAAGAATGAAGAAAACTAAAGATACAAGGTAAAGATTAGTCCAAAGGACTAATGGACCACATCTACCATGGCCTCCACCAGACTGAGTCCAGTACAACTAGTTGGTACCCGGCTACCACCACTGACTGCTCTGACAGTGATCACAATAGAGGGTCCCGGGCAGAGCTGAAAAAAAAATGTAGAACAATATTTTAACTCGAAAAGAAAGACCAGACTTGCTGGCCTGACAGAAACTGGAGAAACCCTGAGAGTAAAGCCCTCGGACATACTGTCAGCTCAGTAATGAAGTCATTCCTGAGGTTCCCCCCTCAGCCAAAGATCGGAAAAAAAAAAAAAAAAAAAAAAACAGGCCCATAAAAAAAAATGAGACTAAAGGGGTCCACCAGCCCAGGGACAAGGATTAGAAGGCAGGAAGGGACAGGAAACCTGGTAATAGGGAACCTGAGGCTGAGAAAGGAGATCATTGACATGTTGTGGGGTGGTTAACCAATGTCATAAAACAATATGTGTACTGTTTAATGAGAAACCAGTTTGTTCTGTAAATCTTCCTCTAAAGTACAACAAAAATAAAAATAAAAAAAGAAAAGTATTAAAAAATATGTGTATAAATTTGGTTAGGCCATGATTCCCAGTACTGTGTGATTGTCCACCATTTTGTCATCTGATGTGATTTTCCTATGTGTCGTAAATTCTGTCTATGACGTTAATGAGGTGGGATAGGTGGCAGTTATGTTAATGAGGCAGAACTCAATCTACAAGATTGGATTGTGTCTTGGGTCAATCTCTTTTGAGATACAAAAGAAAAAAGTGAGCAGAGAGACAGGGGGACCTCATACCACCATGAAAGCAGCACCAGGAGCAAGGCGTGTCCTTTGAACCTGAAATTCCTGTTAAGAGAAGCTCCTAATCCAGGGAAAGATTGATGACAAGGACCTTCTTCTAGAGCGAACAGAGAAAGCCTTCCCCTGGATTTGGCTTCTAGCCTACTAGACTGTGAGAGAGTAAACTTCTGTTTGTTAAAGCCGTCCACTTGTGATGTTTGTGTTACAGCAGTAGTAGATGACTAAGACAACTCATAAGCATCGTTTGACATAATTAATCATTCTCTCCTTCTTGAAGCACTTTACTTGGTCTCCTGGGCACCAGTTTCTTTTTTGAAAATCCTCTCATGTCAATGGTTATTCCTCATCAGTCTTTTTTGCAAGTTTTTTGTCATCTTCGTGACCTTAGTATTGCTAGATGCAAGGGCTTAGTCCTCAGATCTTTTATTTATCTACCCTCACTGCGTGGGTGGCTTTATGCTGTCTAATGGATTTAAATATTTAAAAAAAAAAGACATTGAAGACACCCAAATTTATATCAACTTTCACAAACCAGAAAAAATTAGGAAAATGAACAAAACAAACAACATAAAATAATTTTAAAAAGTAAACTAAGATGATAGTAATGAAATCAAGTATATCAGTCACTATATTGTGTTATTGATGCTATTGATGCAGGAAACACCAAAAGAAGATGGAAGGAATACACGGAGTCACTGTACCAAAAAGAATTGGTCAATGTTCAACCATCTTAGGAGGTAGAATATGATCAAGAACCGATGATATTAACGGAAGAAGCCCAAACTGCACTGAAGGCATTGGTGAAAAACAAGGCTCCAAGAATTGACAGAACACCAGCTGAGATGTTTCAACAACGGATGCAGCTGGAGGTGTTCACTCGTCTATGCCAAGAAATTTGGAAGACAGTTACCTGATCAACTGACTGGAAGAGATCCTTATTTGTGCCCATTTTAAAGAAAGGTAATGCAATAAAATGTGGAAATTATCAAACAATATCATTAATATCACACGCAAGTAAAATTTTGCTGAAGGTCATTCAAAAGCAGTACATTGACAAGAAACTGCCAGGAATCCGAGTGGAATTCAGAAGAGGATGTGGAATGAGAGATTACATTGCTGATATCAGATGAATCTTGGCTAAAAGCAGAGATTACCAGAAAGATGCTTACCTGTGTTTTATTGACTATGCAAAGGCATTCGACTGTGTGGATCATAACAAATTCTGGATAATGTTGCAAAAAATGGGAATTCCAGAACCCTTAATTGTGCTCATGAGGAACCTGTGCATAGACCAAGAAGCAGTCATTCGAACAGAACGAGGGGATACTGCATGGTTTAAAGTCAGGAAAGGTGTGAGTCAGGGTTTTATCCTTTCACCATACTTATTCAATCTGTATGCTGAGCAAATAATTTGAGAATCTGGACTTTCGGAAGAAGAACGCGGCATCAGGACTGGAGAAAGACACATTAGCAACCTGTGTTATGCAGATGACACAACCTTGATTGCTGAAATTGAAGAGGACTTGAAGCACTTACAGATGAAGATCAAAGACCACAGCCTTCAGTATGAATTACATTTCAACATACAATAACAAAAAAATCCTTATGACTGGGCCAATAAGCAGCATTACGATAAACAGAGAAAAGATTAAAGTTGCCAAAGATTTCATTTTACTTGGATTCACAATCAATGCCCCATGGAAGCAGCGGCCAAGAAATCAAATGATGTATTGCATTGGGCAAATCTGCTGTAAAAGCTCTTGAAAGTGTTAAAAAGCAGTCACTTTGAGGGCTAAGGTGCTCTTGACCCATGCCATGGTATTTTCAATTGTCTCATATGCACTTGAAAGCTGGACAGTGAATAAGGAAGACCAAAGAAAAATTGGTGTCTTTGAATTATGGTTTTGGTAAAGAATATTGAATATACCATTGACTGCCAAAAGAATGAACAAATCTGCCTTGGAAAAAAAGTACAGCCAGAATGCTCCTTAGAAGCAAGAAAGGTGAGACTTTATCTCACATACTTTGGACATGTTATCAGGAAGGACCAGTCCTTGGAGAAGGACATCATGCTTGGTAAAGTAGAGGATCAGCGAAAAAGAGGAAGACCCTCAATGAGATGGATTGATACGGTGACTGCAACAATAGGCTCAAGCATAGCCATGATTGTGAGGATGGAGCAGGACCAGACAGGGTTTTGTTCTGTTGTACATAGGGTCACTATTAGATGGAACAAACCCAATGGTATCTAACAATGACAACATACTGTGTGAATGAACTTATTTCTTCTATTAAAAGATGAAGAGTGGTAGATTACATTTTTTAAACAGAAACCTAGCTATATACCTATTAAAAGAAAAATTCTTTAAAAAAGTAATAATGAAAATAAAGGAATGGGTAAGAGACTATCAGGAAAATTTTTTAAAAAATAAGAGGAACATTAATAAAACAATACAAAGTACAGCTCAAATTTTAAAATATCAAGCAATATAAAGAGCTCAATTATGCAATATAAAAGGTGGAATTTACAAAAAGGTTATATCTGTCATAAAGTTCAGTGCATCAAAAGATAAATCTATTAAGCAAAAGTGTGCTATAAGTTCAAGATGAAATTTATAAAAATATGATTGTCATAGAGGATATAAATATATCTCTTTCAGAACTGGACATACTAAGTACACCAAAAACAAGTAATAATATACAGCAATATTATAATGCATCTTTTCTTTTTACTATACATAGTATATATAGAACCTTTTCTCCCTCAAATAGAAATTTTTTTCACATGTTGATGTACCATTTTTTTTAAATCACATAGTTGTCCCCAAAACAAAAGTCAACATGTTCAAAAGAAATTCTACATACAATCTACTTTTTCTGTTACAATCCAACAAACCAGAAAAAAATTATAAATATATGATAGAAAAAAACAAACAACTTGGAAATTACAATAGACAACCCTAGATTACCCTTCAGTCATAGAGTCACTCAAAATTGAAATTAAAATCAGCTCTGGAACCAGCTAAAAAGGAAAATTTCATATCAAAACCTATGAGATACAGAAACCTCTGTACTTATAAGAAAATACATGGGCTTTCATGTCTTTGACACTAAAAATGAAATATGAAAATTATATGACCTTATTTCTCATTAAAAAGTTTGAAAAAGGGGCGGAGCCAAGATGGCGGACTAGGCAGACGCTACCTCGGATCCCTCTTACAACAAAGACACGGAAAAACAAGTGAATCGATCATATACATAACAATCTACGAACCCCGAACAACAAACACAGATTTAGACACGGAGAACGAACTAATACAGGGAAGCAGCGATTGTTTCCAGAGCCTGGAGCCAGCGTACCAGTCAGGTACGGCACAAGCACAGAGAGCTGCTCCACCCCCCTGAACTAACCCCGGGAGGGGGACCAGCCGGTTCCACGGGCGGCATGGGACACAGCCGGTAGGAGAAGTCCCCGGGAGGCAGTGACTGGTCCTGGAGCAGAAAGAGCAGCGTTCGAGCCGGGGAACCATCCCGCAGGGATTTGGACTGGACGCAGGTACGGCATAAACACGGAGAGTTGCTCCACCCCCCTGAACTAACCCTGGGAAGGGGCCCAGCCGGGTAGCGCGGGTGGCGTGGGACGCAGCCGGTAGGACAAGTCCCTGGGAGGCAGCGACTGGTATTGGAGAGGGGAGAACAGTGTCCCAGCTGGGACACTCGGTCACGGCACAAGCACGGGGACCTGCTCCACCCATCTGAACTAACCCCGGGAGGAGGCCCAACTGGTTCTCGGAGGCGGCACGGCCACGCGACTGGAGGGACGAGAAGTCCCTGGGAGGCAGCGACTGATTTTGGAGTCGAGAGTGCACCGTCCCAGTAGGGGAGCCTTGACGCTGGGCATGGGGCTGGAAGCGGAGGATCTGACCTTGACTCCAGCGGGCCAGACCCCCCGGGGGCAATCTCCACACAGCCAGCACACATAGGCGACATGCCCCGCAGGAATCTCAGATATAATAGTCATTCCAAACAAGACAAGCAACTCTGGCTATATTCTGAGGTGCTACTCTCCTCTCTCTCTGTTCCCTCCCCCACCCTCCCCAGGTGGCTTCTTTAACATCTGAATAGCCTGAGCCAGAGGGAGAACTCTGATAGGGATCTGACTGCATTTTTCTTTAGCGGATTTTCTGGAAAAACTAGTTTCCCAGTGATGGCTCGGAGACAACAATCCATATCAAACCACTTAAAGAAGCAGACCATGACAGCTTCTCCAACCCCCCAAACAAAATAATCAAAATCTTTCCCAAATGAAGATACAATCTTGGAATTATCAGATACAGAATATAAAAAACTAATTTACAGAATGCTTAATGATATCACAAATGAAATTAGGATAACTGCAGAAAAAGCCAAGGAACACACTGATAAAACTGTTGAAGAACTCAAAAAGATTATTCAAGAACATACTGGAAAAATTAATAAGTTGCAAGAATCCATAGAGAGACAACATGTAGAAATCCAAAAGATTAACAATAAAATAACAGAATTAGACAACGCACTAGGAAGTCAGAGGAGCAGACTCGAGCAATTAGAATGCAGAGTGGGACATCTGGAGGACCAGGGAATCGACACCAACATAGCTGAAAAAAAATCAGAGAAAAGAATTAAAAAAAATGAAGAAACCCTAAGAATTATGTGGGACTCTATCAAGAAGGATAACTTGCGGGTGATTGGAGTCCCAGAACAGGGAGGGGGGACAGAAAACACAGAGAAAATAGTTGAAGAACTCCTGACGAAAACTTCCCTGACATCATGAAAGACGAAAGGATAGCTATCCAAGATGCTCATCGAACCCCATTTAAGATTGATACAAAAAGAAAAACACCAAGACATATTATCATCAAACTCACCAAAACCAAAGATAAACAGAAAATTTTAAAAGCAGCCAGGGAGAAAAGAAAGGTTTCCTTCAAGGGAGAATCAATAAGAATATGTTCTGACTACTCAGCAGAAACCATGCAGGCAAGAAGGGAATGGGACGACATATACAGAACACTGAAGGAGAAAAACTGACAGCCAAGGATCATATATCCAGCAAAACTCTCTCTGAAATATGAAGGCGAAATTAAGATATTTACAGATAAACACAAGTTTAGAGAATTTGCAAAAACCAAACCAAAGCTACAAGAAATACTAAAGGATATTGTTTGGTCAGAGAACCAATAATATCAGATATCAGCACAACACAAGGTCACAAAACAGAACATCCTGATATCAACTCAAATACGGAAATCACAAAAACAAACAAATTAAGATTAATTAAAAAAAATACACATAACAGGGAATCATGGAAGTCAATAGGTAAAAGATCACAATAATCAAAAAGAGGGACTAAATACAGGAGGCATTGAACTGCCATATGGAGAGTGATACAAGGCGATATAGAACAATACAAGTTAGGTTTTTACTTAGAAAAATAGGGGTAAATAATAAGGTAACCACAAAAAGGTATAACAACTCTATAACTCAAGATAAAAAACAAGAAAAACGTAACGACTCAACTAACATAAAGTCAAGCACTATGAAAATGAGGATCTCACAATTTACTAAGAAAAACGCCTCAGCACAAAAAAATATGTGGAAAAATGAAATTGTCAACAACACACATAAAAAGGCATCAAAATGACAGCACTAAAAACTTATTTATCTATAATTACCCTGAATGTAAATGGACTAAATGCACCAATAAAGAGACAGAGAGTCACAGACTGGATAAAGAAACACGATCCATCTATATGCTGCCTACAAGAGACACACCTTAGACTTAGAGACACAAACAAACTAAAACTCAAAGGATGGAAAAAAGTATATCAAGCAAACAATAAGCAAAAAAGAAGAGGAGTAGCAATATTAATTTCTGACAAAATAGACTTTAGACTTAAATCCACCACAAAGGATAAAGAAGGACACTATATAATGATAAAAGGGACAATTGATCAGGAAGACATAACCATATTAAATATTTATGCACCCGATCACAGGGCTGCAAAATACATAAATCAAATTTTAACAGAATTGAAAAGCGAGATAGATACCTCCACAATTATAGTAGGAGACTTCAACACACCACTTTCGGAGAAGGACAGGACATCCAGTAAGAAGCTCAACAGAGACACGGAAGATCTAATTACAACTTGACCTCATTGACTTATACAGAACTCTCCACCCAACTGCTGCAAAATATACTTTTTTTTCTAGTGCACATGGAACATTCTCTAGAATAGACCACATATTAGGTCATAAAACAAACCTTTTCAGAGTCCAAAACATCGAAATATTACAAAGCATCTTCTCAGACCACAAGGCAATAAAACTAGAGATCAATAACAGAAAAACTAGGGAAAAGAAATCAAATACTTGGAAAATGAACAACACCCTCCTGAAAAAAGACTGTGTTATAGAAGACATCAAGGAGGGAATAAGGAAATTCATAGAATGCAACGAGAATGAAAATACTTCCTATCAAAACCTCTGGGACACAGCAAAAGCAGTGCTCAGAGGCCAATTTATATCAATAAATGCACACATACAAAAAGAAGAAAGAGCCAAAAGCAGAGAACTGTCCCTACAACTTGAACAAATAGAAACTGAGCAACAAAAGAATCCATCAGGCACCAGAAGAAAACAAATAATAAAAATTAGAGCTGAACTAAATGAATTAGAGAACAGAAAAACAATTGAAAGATTTAACAAAGCCAAAAGCTGGTTCTTTGAAAAAAATCAACAAAATTGATAAACCATTGGCTAGACTGACTAAAGAAATACAGGAAAGGAAACAAATAACCCGAATAAGAAATGAGAAGGACCACATCACAACAGAACCAAATGAAATTAAAAGAATCATTTCAGATTATTATGAAAAATTGTACTCTAACAAATTTGAAAACCTAGAAGAAATGGATGAATTCCTGGAAAAACACTACCTACCTAAACTAACACATTCAGAAGTAGAACAACTAAATAGACCCATAACAAAAAAAGAGATTGAAACGGTAATCAAAAAACTCCCAACAAAAAAAAGCCCTGGCCCGGACGGCTTCACTGCAGACTTCTACCAAACTTTCAGAGAAGAGTTAACACCACTACTACTAAAGGTATTCCAAAGCATAGAAAATGACGGAATACTACCCAACTCATTCTATGAAGCCAGCATCTCCCTGATACCAAAACCAGGTAAAGACATTACAAAAAAAGAAAATTATAGACCTATATCCCTCATGAACATTGATGCAAAAATCCTCAACAAAATTCTAGCCAATAGAATCCAACAACACATCAAAAAAATAATTCACCCTGATCAAGTGGGATTTATACCAGGTATGCAAGGCTGGTTTAATATCAGAAAAACCATTAATGTAATCCATCACATAAATAAAACAAAAGACAAAAACCACATGATCTTATCAATTGATGCAGAAAAGGCATTTGACAAAGTCCAACACCCATTCATGATAAAAACTCTTACCAAAATAGGAATTGAAGGAAAATTCCTCAACATAATAAAGGGCATCTATGCAAAGCCAACAGCCAATATCACTCTAAATGGAGAGAACCTCAAAGCATTTCCCTTGAGAACGGGAACCAGACAAGGATGCCCTTTAAAAAAAAAAAAAAAAAACTTGCCCTTTATCACCGCTCTTATTCAACATCGTGTTGGAAGTCTTAGCCAGGGCAATTAGGCTAGACAAAGAAATAAAAGGTATCCGGATTGGCAAGGAAGAAGTAAAGTTATCACTATTTGCAGATGACATGATTATATACACAGAAAACCCTAAGGAATCCTCCAGAAAACTACTGAAACTAATAGAAGAGTTTGGCAGAGTCTCAGGTTATAAAATAAACATACAAAAATCACTTGGATTCCTCTACATCAACAAAGAGAACACCAAAGAGGAAATCACCAAATCAATACCATTCACAGTAGCCCCCAAGAAGATAAGATACTTAGGAATAAATCTTACCAAGGATGTAAAAGACCTATACAAAGAAAACTACAAAGCTCTACTACAAGAAATTCAAAAGGACATACTTAAGTGGAAAAACATACCTTGCTCATGGATAGGAAGACTTAACACAGTAAAAATGTCTATTCTACCAAAAGCCATCTATACATTTAACGCACTTCCGATCCAAATTCCAATGTCATATTTTAAGGGGATAGAGAAACAAATCACCAATTTCATATGGAAGGGAAAGAAGCCCCGGATAAGCAAAGCACCACTGAAAAAGAAGAAGAAAGTGGGAGGCCTCACCTTACCTGACTTCAGAACCTATTATACAGCCACAGTAGTCAAAACAGCCTGGTATTGGTACAACAACAGACACATAGACCAATGGAACAGAATCGAGAACCCAGACATAGATCCATCCACGTATGAGCAGCTGATATTTGACAAAGGACCAGTGTCAATTAACTGGGGAAAAGATAGCCTTTTTAACAAATGGTGCTGGCATAACTGGATATCCATTTGCAAAAAAATGAAACAGGACCCATACCTCACACCATGCACAAAAACTAACTCCAAGTGGATCAAAGACCTAAACATAAAGACTAAAACGATAAAGATCATGGAAGAAAAAATTGGGACAACCCTAGGAGCCCTAATACAAGGTATAAACAGAATACAAAACATTACCAAAAATGATGAAGAGAAACCCGATAACTGGGAGCTCCTAAAAATCAAACACCTATGCTCATCTAAAGACTTCTCCAAAAGAGTAAAAAGACCACCTACAGAATGGGAAAGAATTTTCAGCTATGACATCTCCGACCAGCGCCTGATCTCTAAAATCTACATGATTCTGTCAAAACTCAACCACAAAAAGACAAACAACCCAATCAAGAAGTGGGCAAAGGATGTGAACACACATTTCACTAAAGAAGATATTCAGGCAGCCAACAGATACATGAGAAAATGCTCTCGATCATTAGCCATTAGAGAAATGCAAATTAAAACTACGATGAGATTCCATCTCACACCAGCAAGGCTGGCATTAATCCAAAAAACACAAAATAATAAATGTTGGAGAGGCTGCGGAGAGATTGGAACTCTCATACACTGCTGGTGGGAATTTAAAATGGTACAACCACTTTGGAAATCTATCTGGCGTTATCTTAAACAGTTAGAAATAGAACTACCATACAACCCAGAAATCCCACTCCTAGGAATATACCCTAGAGATACAAGAGCCTTCATACAAACAGATACATGCACACCCATGTTTATTGCAGCTCTGTTTACAATAGCAAAAAGTTGGAAGCAACCAAGGTGTCCATCAACGGATGAATGGGTAAATAAATTGTGGTATATTCACACAATGGAATACTACGCATCAATAAAGAACAGTGACGAATCTCTGAAACATTTCATAACATGGAGGAACCTGGAAGGCATTATGCTGAGCGAAATGAGTCAGAGGCAAAAGGACAAATATTGTATAAGACCACTATTATAAGATCTTGAGAAATAGTAAACCTGAGAAGAACACATACTTTTGTGGTTACGAGGGGGGGAGGGAGGGAGGGTGGGAGAGGGTTTTTTATTGATTAATCAGTAGATAAGAACTGCTTTAGGTGAAGGGAAAGACAACACTCAATACATGGAAGGTCAGCTCAATTGGACTGGACCAAAAGCAAAGAAGTTTCCGGGATAAAATGAATGCTTCAAAGGTCAGCGGAGCAAGTGCGGGGGTCCGGGGAACATGGTTTGCGGGGACTTCTAAGTCAATTGGCAAAATAATTCTATTATGAAATCATTCTGCATCCCACTTTGAAATGTGGTGTCTGGGGTCTTAAATGCTAACAAGCAGCCATCTAAGATGCAGCAATTGGTCTCAACCCACCTGGAGCAAAGGAAAATGAAGAACACCAAGGCCACACGACAGCTAAGAGCCCAAGAGACAGAAAGGGCCACATGAACCAGAGACCTACATCATCCTGAGACCAGAAGAACTAGTTGGTGCCCGGCCACAATCGATAACTGCCCTGACAGGGAGCACAGCAGAGGACCCCTGAGGGAACAGGAGATCAGTGGAATGCAGACCCCAAATTCTCATAAAAAGACCAAACTTAATGGTCTGACTGAGACTGGAGGAATCCCGGCGGCCATGCTCCCCAGACCTTCAGTTGACACAGGACAGGAACCATCCCCGAAGACAACTCATCAGAAATGAAAGGGACTGGTCAGCGGGTGGGAGAGAGACGCTGATGAAGAGTGAGCTAATTATATCAGGTGGACACTTGAGATTGTGTTGGCAACTCTTGTCTGGAGGGTGGATGGGAGGATAGAGAGAGAGGGAAGCCGGCAAAATTGTCAAGAAAGGAGAGACTGAAAGGGCTGACTCAAGAGGGGGAGAGCAAGTGGGATTAGGGAGTGAGATGTATGCAAACTTGTATGTGACAGACTGATTGGATTTGTAAACGTTCACTTGAAGCTTAATAAAAGTTATTAAAAAAAAAAGTTTGAAAAAGAACTGCAAGATGAAGAAAAAAATAGGAACTAGAAATTCATAAATATAAAAGCTGAAATGAGTAAATTGGAAAGCAAAATATATATTATAAATAATATATAAGTTTAAACTCTTTTTGCTTTGAAATGACCAATAAAAGAGTTAACTGTCTCAAAGGCTTGATTAAGAAAAAGAGGCAGAGAACCAAAATACAAGATAAGGAATGATAAATTAAACATAACCACAGATACAGAAGAAATTAAAATAATACAATTCTTCTATAAAGGGAATTCAACATACAACTCCAAGACAACAAATTTGAAAACTTAGAGAAAAATTGATGATCTTTTAACAAAATACAATTTATAAATAATAGCTCAAGAAGACTTGAAAAACTTGAGGAGACTAATTATGATAAAGAGATTGAAAACATGATTCATGCACTACCATTATAAAAGGCAGCAGTAGATCGATTCAAAAGAACAGGTCGTTCCAATGTCGTTTTAACTATTCCAGGTCCAGGAAAAAAATGCAAAGTTTCCTGAATTCCTTTATGAAGACAGGATATGTTTAGTACCAAGACCTGATAAAAAATAATATAAAAATAAATCCTATAAACCAACTTTATATATAAACACAGATATAAACATTCTAAATAACATTTTTAAAAACAATTCAACAACGTATTAAAATTACAATAAACTATAAGTAATTAATGTTTAGTCCATAAAAGTAAGGTGTTCTATATCAGGAAATTTATCTGCATAATGCAGTAAATAAAAATAATTAAAGGAAAAAAGCCGTATTATTATTTCAACAAATGCTGAAAAGGTATTTCATAAAATTCGGCAGCCATCTCTACTAAAATAGCCATATAAAATAGGAGTGAATGAAAATTGCTTAAATATATCCAAAACCCAAAACAAATATCATCAGATATAGTGAAACACTAGAACCAATACAATTAAGATCAGTCATTAAGGGATCAAGTTTTCATCATTATTTTTCAACATTGTCTTGGAAATTTTAGCAACTGCAGTGAGGTAAGACAACAAAGTAATTGGTATGTACCGTAGAAAACAGATAAACTAATTATACTATAGTTTACCTGGAAAACTAAAGCTACTCAAGAGATAAATAGATAAATAAATAAATAAATAACCTGAGAATTCGATGAGTTGACTGAATAATACATAAATACACAAAAATTAAGTGCTATTCTTTATTCCAACAACAAAAACCTTTATTCTAACAAGAAAAGAAAATAGAAAAAAAAAGTCCCATTTACAACATTAAAGAAATAAAACAAAGACAGAACATATATGAAGAAATAGCAAACTCCTATAGAAGAATTTAAAATAAGGTCTGAACAAATACAATAAAACTATCAGTTATTCCAAAATGTATCTCTAAAATCAATGCAATTCCAATCAGAATCCTAACAATAGTGATCTTTTGTAATTGAATCTTAAAATTCACATCAAAGATTAATGCTAGAATATAGCCAATAATTAGGAAAAATTCTTGGTTGAGACTTGCCTCATAAGTAGAACATACTGTAAAACAACTTTAACCACATCGATATGGTATTGGTACAGGCATATGCAAGTATGCTGATACAACACAATGGAGAAAACTGAAATCAATTCCACTATATACGAAAATTTAACATATGGCAAAGATGACATTTCAATTCGGGAGAAAAGGACAGATTATTTAATAAATGTCACTGCCATAACTTGCTATCCATCTAAAAGAAAATAAATCCTTTACTTAAAAAAAATGAATTCCAGACAGACTTAAATGTGAACAGTAAAAAAATACAGACGTTCATATATAAAATTTGGAAGTAGGTGAAGTGGTTAGTTTCTTAACCCAAACTAGAAACTCGGAAGTTTTTAAAGAAAAAAAGCGGCCATATAGACAACATAAATATTTAAAACTATGGAACAACAAAGAAAAAAACATACCTATAGTCTAGATATATTAGGGAAAATCTGTTATGATAGGTTGCTAATGAAAATATAAATTAATTCATGAAATTTTATTGAAAGCATTGTAGGTATACCCTTCAATCCAGAAATTTCAATTTTAGGAAATAAAAGCACAGAAATAAAAGCAACCATAGGTAAAGAACATACACAAGGACATATGTATTACAACATTGTTATTAGAGGAAAAAAAAAACTAAACTAAACAAAAACATTGTGAATGTTGTTCAGTAGGAGCATTGTTGAATAAATTATACTACAGCTTCAAAATGTCATATACCCACTCCTCACTTATCTACATGGTTAGGTCCCAAAGACCAGGTCGTTGCAAAACGGAGTATGACCATATCAGATCATAAAACAGAGGATGACTACATCATTATATAACTGCCAAACTACATCATTACATAATTGCCAAATTGCATTATTGCATAACCACCAAACGCCTGAAAGTCATGGCCCAGTCAAGTTGACACATAACCATCACAACCAGCATTACTCTTGCCTCACACCTCGGTGTTTGTTACTGTCAGATGTATGTCATTAATGCACAAATGATTTGGATAGTAGATTTTTTACCATAGTCATAAATGCAAAATGTCAGATAACAAGATAGTCATTAAGTGAGGAGTAGGCGTTTATTTTTCTAGGCATACTTTGCAGCCATTAAAAAGAATAAATCAGTTCCATATCAGCTTTCTTTAAGGAATTTTTGTAACTGAAATTTGAATGAGACAACAAGATGCAGAAAATATATGGAGATGGGGCTCAGGAATCTGTATTTTATAATTCCCTGATAAAGTTTGAGAATAATTCAAAGTTTTGTGGCTTAAAAATTACATAGTGGAGTCAAAATTAATCATGTCTTTTGTATGAATGATTGTTCTGGAATTTGTAACTCAAGGAAACACATTCTTACTTTCATGCTGGTAGCCTCTTAGAAAAACAGATCACAATTTCCTTGATAGCCATTTAGTCTTTCAGTAGAACAGTTCCTCACCCCTCCGCTAGTATATAAAAAAAAAAAAAATTAGACCCTGCCAAAGATCAGGCATCAATTCCCCAGGGAAGTGTGTTCAGACAAATTATTGAGTGAACTATTCTTGTGTACACCCTCATTCAGATTCTTCTGTGATTCTTGATGGTTCCTAGGTCTTTATCTGAAGTACCTAAAAGTGTATTTGAAATAAATGTCCAACCACCCCCACCCTGACACGTACACACACACATACCCAACAACAGTCAGTGGCATTGAGCCATAGAAATTAGTTTTACAGCCTACCTGTGTCATTCACTGCTTTAATAAATTCTTAATGAGGATTTAATACCAAGTATTATACTAGTTTCTCTGAGTATATAATCATGAAATGATGAAAAAATATACATGGTTTCTTTTCTCCTGGATCTGAGAGTCTAGTGGAGAAGACAGATAATAAATACATACAGTGATTGTATGTAATTAAATTCCGTATTGCCTTGATTCATAGTCATACTTTTTCACATTTAATCATCTCTGTAATGTAGATGTATCATAGCTTGATTGGCAGTGCTTTTAGTTTGTTTTAAGTGATTCATAAAAAATGGTGATCTTACAATAGTATCTTAGAGTCATGTTATGAAGGAAAAAAAAAGCAGAAAAGAAGTGAGAGAAGATAATAGACCTACTTAGGGGGGATAAATGAAGGTTTTCCCTTACAAGTTTCCTTTGCTAGAACTGGTGCTGCTGCTACACTCATAAATATATATTTGTGTTATCCTCGGAACTTTTAATACAATCTGGGGGGCGAGGGGAGACCAACACTTGAAGTATATAAATCTTGATGCTTGTTTTCAATATGGCCAGAACTATGGTAGAGGAGGTGCAGAAGGAAACAAGTGGACCAACCTGAGAGATATTTAGGACGTGGTCATCTTTTTTTTTTTTTCATCAGGACAGGCTGAATGTGAGAGATGAAGGGTTCTGGTGTGGGCTGACCAGTATGAAACTACAATGAAATACAAAAAACAATTGATTAAGATTTACTAGAATAGAAGCTAATTTTTAAGGGCCATTTCAAAATGAAGCAAATGTCAAATTAAGTTTTCTGAGGGCAGAAACTAAGACTTTTATCTCAGTGAACTCCCATATTATGTAGAATAATGTTATGGACATGGTAGGTATATTTTAGGTACCACATGAAGTAAAAGTGGCCAGCATGCCTGAACAATCCATAATTTGGATCTACTATTTAATCCACAAAATTAGTCAGTATTACTGATGGTAACTAGAAAGTAATATTTATTTAATATAAGTTTTAACCAGAAAATCTCAAATTAGCAAGAAGAATTATGATTTTTGGGGGGGGTCCTCAAGCAATGACAGAAAAGTATTTTAAATATCTAATGGCAGCAATGCAATTTGTAATTGAAGACAGAATTTACTAGTATTTATTTCCAATAACAAGATCAGATAAAAATTTTTAAAGGACTATAACTTACTGAAGATCCTTGGGGAGTGCAAACCATTTGTGATCATCTAATAACCTAAAAAAGCTGGCAATTTGAACACACCCAGTGGCACTGTGAAAGAAAGGCCTGGCAATCTGCCAGTGTAAAGATTATAGCCAAGAAAATCCAATGAAGCAGTTCTACATTGTAACACATGGAGTCGCCATGAGTTGGAGGCTGACTCTACAACGATGGGACTATCAATTATTGGAATTGTTGTATTATCACTATAATGATATAGTATATAAAGCTTTGGAATGAATAATATGCAATTATTTCTTGTTATATTATGGATGCTTTTCAAGATCCCTTATCCTATTTATTTTCTTCATGATGTTAGTAAGTGGCCAAGGTTTTATGCCTAATTTTATAGATACCAATTGAATTTGGAAACCCTGGTGGCGTAGTGGTTAAGAGCTACAGCTGCTAACTAAAAGGTTGGCTGTTCAAATCCACCAGCTGCTCCTTGGAAACTCTATGGGGCAATTCTACTCTGTCCTATACGGTCGCTATGAGTCGGAATCGACTTGACAGCAGTGGGGTAGGTGGGTAATTGAATATACCATGGACTGCCAAAAAGGAAAAGAAATAAATCTTAGAAGAAATACAACCAGAACGTTCTGTAGAAGTCAGGATGGCGAGACTTCATCTGGCTTACTTTGGACACGACATCAGGAAAGAACAATGTCTAGAAAAGGACATCATGTTTGGTAACGTAGGGAGCCAACAAAAATGATAAACCCCCCCCCAAAAAAAAAAACAGTGCCGTTGAGTCCATTCCGACTCATAGCGACCCTATAGGACAGAGTAGAACTGCCCTATAGGGTTTCTAAACAGCGCCTGGCAGATTTGAACTGCCGACCCTTTGGTTAGCAGCCATAGCACTTAACCACTACATCACCAGGGTTTCAAATGATAGAAACCCTAAATGAAATGGATTGACAAAATAGCCACAACAGTGAGCTCAAACATACCAGTGATCATGAAGACAGCACAGGATCCAGCAACGTTTTGTTCTGTCATACACAGGATCACCATGAGTTGGAGCTAACTGGACAGCAACTAACAATAACAACAAAATTATCTGTGGTACATAAATGGAAACTCTGATGAGACAGCTTGTGCATTTTTCCACTGAAGATTTTAGAGGATCCACCTGGTGGGGGTGCTATAAAGAAGTATTTAAGCACTGGGATAGTAGCTGACCCATATGACCTTTAAATTCCCTTTATAATTCTGAGGTCCTATGATAGCAGAACCAGTAATGTAGCGCTCCATCAGACTCGAATTTTACTTGAACACCCTTGTCCATGGGCTCCTGAATCACACTGTCTTGGTTTAAATATTGATTTTGCTAGTTTACTAGGTCTATAACTTCAATTTGTTTCACTTAACTGTTTCAAAGTTTCATAAAATCAGATACACACCTTGTAAAGTTGTGAGCACCTAATAATATATGCAAAGTATCTAGCATAATGTCAATTATTATTACCAGTATTCCCCAGGTGATACAGGTCATAGGAAATGTTTACACATCCATGGGAGACAGTGTACCACCAGGTTAGTAGCTGATATAAGTGGATTTGAATCCTAGCGCTTCCTGAACCTCAGTTTCCTCATATGTAAAATAGAAAAAAAAATTGTCCCAAGTGGGGTTTTGTATGGGTTGAATGAAATATGGTATGATGAAACAGATGACATTATTTTTTATTTCTATTATATGCAATGAAATCAAACACTGGTATTGGATACATTTGGAATTTTTTTTTCTCCTTTTATCAGAATGCTTGTCTCTGATTAGACATATCTTAGTTTTAGGTACTGGAAGTATCATTTTTGCATTGTTAGTCCTAAAAATTAAAAATCTTGAAAATATGCTGGTTCAGCTTACAACAGACTAGCTCTGAGCACTATTTTGCTTTTGACTGCAAGCAGAAACAAATGTGAAATCACAAATTGCGTGGTAGATTTCTACCTTGAGCTTCCTTCTAGTGTTTGCTATACAGATAAACACTCAAATGGAAAACCTTGACCATGTAAATGATACATTCTAAATTATGAAAATCATATCCTTAACTATCTATTCAACATGCTGTTTCTTTAAATACAGAGGAAACACAGGGTTGACTGTGTTACAGTATTCTTAAGTAAAGGACTGATCCACTCTACCATAGCCTGACTTGGGCAGAATGATAAACAAGAACATTACCATTTCGTAGGGCAAGACATGCCCCAATTTAAAAATAACTCTAAATTATTAAGAAGGACTTGAATAGCATATGCCATTGTCTGAGACATGCACGAAATTACCTTGAATGAATTGTAAATACTAATATTTTAGCTGATAAATCTGTGAGTATGGAGTATAAATTGCTTAACTTAGGAGTATATGCATTCCTTGTGATGCATAGTATTTATTTCCTATGTACTTTAATCACTGAATAATGTTAGCATATCAATTTTTAGTTTTACTCAAGCTGCAGGTAACACTAATTACTGAGCAGATAGTTTGACGTCTGCAATGAACCTATCTGTATGCAAAAAATATAATTATCCTTGAAAGCTGAACAATATGTTCTTATTAATGAATGCCAATATATACTCTTTACATTATCCTAGATGTATTTTAGTCCATACCCAAGCAAATGTATTCATAGTTTCTTCTCTGATTTGCTAAACTCGGCCTGTTTTATACAACAGCATGTCAACATATTTCCTTGGGCAAATAATTAAAGGAACCTTGAAATCTTTAGGCACCAAACCAAAAGACAAATATCACAGCAAACAGAAAATATACATAAGTCAAGTTTTAAGCAAACAGATGTGTGTGTTTTTCTTTTAGGTTAAGGATAAACATTTATAGTCTTTCAGTAAAATACATTTGAATTGCTGTTTTCCCTGCCTGCTGACAAAATAGATTAGTCTAGATGACTTCTGTCCATAAAAGGTTTTGCACTTTTGACTCAGCAATTTAACTGCTACCAAATTACCCTTTTTACCAACATTCTCCTTGTCCAATTTAGAGAGAAATTTGCATTTGTCATTTTGGTTTTCTGCTTTACAGTTCCCTTATCATCTGTCCTTTTCCTAACTTTTTCCTTAAGAAAATGAACACAGTGGTGGAGAGGTTTTCTCTTCCTCTGCCTACCCAGCTACAATTTCTGCCTGCAGATAATATGGAATATGTTTTAAAAT
Source organism: Loxodonta africana (assembly GCF_030014295.1). Classification (NCBI taxonomy): domain Eukaryota; kingdom Metazoa; phylum Chordata; class Mammalia; order Proboscidea; family Elephantidae; genus Loxodonta; species Loxodonta africana. The sequence goes on along the minus strand of NC_087369.1, from coordinate 117,482,686 downwards.
AATGTTGATAGGTTCAAACGCAGAGAAAGTAGGCACCTTAGATTCATTATAATCCAACATCATCTCTGTTGGTTGCATTTTTAGAGTCAGTATCCTTAGCACATATCAACTTTTAACAATACGTGGGAATAAGACATATCAGGATTCTGTGGTGAAATTTAAACAAAAGGTATGAGTCCTTGAGCCCTGTGGCATGTGTTATGTTTAAACTACTCATTTGAAGCATGTCTTTTGGTTCAAAATCATAGCACATACTAATCAGAAGCACAGCTATCTATGTTTTGGGGCATTTCCTTTCTACCTGGACACTGTTTCCTTAAAACCATAAAATACGTTGAAGAGTCAGTAGGGCCAAACTGCAGAATAACATCAAAAACATGGCATGCCTTAATTGAGTCGAGGAAGGCTCTGTTGCCCCATACTCTGCATCTACCTGATGGATATTTATTAAAACCACAACTGAGGCAGGACATTTCCAGGGAGGAGACATGACTGTAACTCATCTTAGTGTCCACCCCTACACCCTCACCCCTATTACACTAGTGGCATGTGTTGTTGTTGTTGTTGTTGTTGTTAGGTGCCGTTGAGTCGGTTCCAACTCATAGCAACCCTAAGTACAACAGAACTAAACATTGCCTGGTCCTGCGCTGTGCCCACAATCATTATTATGTTTGAGCCCATTGTTGTAGCTACTGTGTCAGTCCATCTCATTGAGGGTCTTCCTCTTTTTCGTTGACCCTGTACTTTACCAAGCATGATGTCCTTCTCCAGGGACAGATCTTTCCTGATAACATGTCCAAAGCACATGAGGCAAAGTTTCACCATCCTCACTAATAAGGAGCATTCTGGTTGTATTTCTTCCAAGACAGATTTGTTTGTTCTTTTGGCAGTCCATGGTATATTCATTATTGTTTGCCAGCACCACAATTTGAAGGCATCAATTCTTCTGTCTTCTTTATTCACTGTCCAGCACGCATATGAGGCAATTGAAAATACTGTGGCTTGGGTCAGGCACACCTTATTCTTCAAGGTGACATCTTTGCTTTTCAACACTTTAAAGAGATCTTTTATAGCAGATTTGCCCAGTGGCACGTAGGGGATGCTTAATAAATGATTGATAGAACAATGAATGAAGAAAGTAAGAAACAAGTAAATAAATTGCTAATTAGCCCTCAGAGGGTTCTAGAAGCCCAAATGAGAATTGGATGGAGATCTTTTCAGCATGGACTGGGAAAGTAGCCAGAAGGGTGGTTAGGGCACTACTAAATCAGATTTTCCCTCATGGATATCAATCATTTCCCTCTCCTGGGCTTTTGGAGGGCACAATCACATCCTAATGCAAATTGCAAGAAAACAAAGGGAAACTTTCATACTAGTGCCCATTGGCCATAGTCTATACAGCTGCAGAGTCATTTATATGTGGTGTTGTTCAACAGTTCTACATGTCAGGCATCACCGGTCCCTTCACAGAAGCACAAATCCAAAGAAAAACATTTAAATCAATGCCTGTCTTCATGAAGCAGAACCAAATGGTAATTAATGCACTGGATTGGGTGATCTAGCACCATACTGTCCAGAGGCTAAAATCAAATAGCCTAGCTAAGATATCTCTTCTTCTCTCCCCTCTGCCCACACAATGACCAATCAGTCTGGCAGATATTCAGTGCCTCTGACTATTTAGCTCGCATCATATAGACAGCGTCATAGACGAAACTGGCCCAGGCAAATCTGAAATTCTCACTCGGGATGTACTTGCCTTTGGGTACCACAGCTCTTCTTTATGCCGAATTTTTTTTTGGGGGGGTACCTGTTGTTTCTCTATTTTTTTTGTTTGTTTACTTTAGACGAAGGTTTACAGAACAAACTAGTTTCTCTAAATAGTACACATATTGCTTCATGACATTGGTTAACAACCCTATGACATGTCAACACTCTCCCTTCTCAACCTTGGGTTCCCTTTTACCAGCTTTCCTGTTCTGTTCCCTCCTGCCTTCTAGTACTTGCCCTTGGGCTGGTATGCCCCTTTAGTCTCGTTTTGTTTTATGGGTCTGTTCAATCTTTGGCTGAACAGTGAACCTGAGGAATGGCCTCATTACTAAGCTGAAAGGGTGTCCAGAGGTCGTACTCTCAGTGTTTCTCCAGTCTCTGTCAGGCCAGCAAGTCTGGTCTTTCTTTTCGAGTTAGAATTTTGTTCTACATTTTTCTTCAGCTCTGTCCAGGACCCACTATTGTGATCCCTGTCAGAGCAGTCAGGGGTGGTAGCTGGGCACCATCCAGTTGTACTGGGCTCAGTCTGGTGGAGGCCATCTTAGATGTGGTTCATTAGTCCTTTGGAGTAATCTTTCCCTTGTTTCTTTAGTTTTGTTTATTCTTCCTTGCTTCTGAAGGGGTGAGACCAGTGGAGCATCTTAGATGGCCGCTCACAGGCTTTTAAGACCCCAGATGCTACTGACCAAAGTAGAATGTAGGACATTTTCTTTATCAACTGTGTTATACCAATTGAGTTAGATGTACCCAAGACCATGGTCCCCACAGCACTCAGCCCAGCAATTCTATCCCTCAGGGAGTTTGGATGTGTCTATGGAGCTACCATGACTTTGCCTTGTATAGGTTGTGCTGGCTTCCCCAGTATTGTGTATTGTGTACTGTCTTACCCGTCACCGAAGTTACCACTTATCTATTGTCTAGTTACTGTTTTTCCATCCCCACCCCTCCCCTCCCTTGTAACCATCAAAGATTTTTTATTTTTGTGTGTAAACCTGTTCATGAGTTTTTACAGTAGTGGTCTCAGACAATATTTGTCCTTCCGTGATTGACTTATTTCACTCAGCATAATGCCCTCCAGATTTATCCATGCTATGAGATGCTTCCCAAATTCATCCTTGTTCTTTATCATTGCATAATACTCCATTGTGTGTATGTACCATAATTTGTTTATCCATTCATCTGTTGATGGGCATCTAGGTTGTTTCCATATTTTTGCTATTGTGAACAATGTTGCAACGAACATGGGTGTGCATATGTCTATTCGTGTGATGACTCTTATTTCTCTAGGATATATTCCTAGGAGTTTTACGCCACACTTTTCGGAAAAAGAATATATGTCAAGGTGTTCTCCACTTTAACATTTATCTTTTAAAAGCCCAGCATAATGCACACACATGGATAATGTGTATCCAACTTTTCTCTATTAGACTTTGGAAAGTGCCATTAATGTGCTTGATGGTACATATTAAATGTTAATTTTTTTTCAAATGAATTATGATCCACAGTACATTCACTACTTTTGTGTTTTGACAGATTAATTACATCTGCCATATTCTAATAGCTGATGTCAAGGACATAAAGCCTCAACTTAAGCAGTGCTAGAATAATTTTTACTCTTTAAAGGGTACGTTTTAATAAAACACATCATAATTAAAAATGCTAAGATGCTGAAAATAGCGTGGGCTGCAAAAAGATGACAGTCAGAATTTACTCAGAGAAAAAGTTACATAATGAAAGATCATAGCAAATATTTGATTAGTGGACTATAAAGGCACCAAACTCTGAATGGAAATTTAGATATGCCTTCTGTCTGTAATACTTTCTCAAATGGTTGCACATTGTGCTGGTCAGAAAAAATAAAAATAAAAAAGAAAGCACTCTTTGTTTGCAAATAAGCATAAAAAGTTTTCCCTCTAATTTTCAGGGAAAATTATGTTCTTATTCTCCTGGTGGCTATAGACATGGTTTCTAGGGACCCAAGAACACATCATACTAAATCACTTACTTGTAGAGATAGGATAGAGCAATGCTTCTTTTCAATGTTCTTTTCACTGGATATCTAATTGTCTAAATAGTGAAAAGTTGTATGTGTAGTTGGAGTAGATGACCTTTAAGGTCTCTTGAATCCCCAATACTAGATATATCCATGATTCTAATAACATTCAGGTTTTACCTGTTACAACTGGAGAAATGTGAATTTCACTTCTATTCCTAGAACTTAAGTTGGTCCTTAGAGATTCCAAAAAAAATTCTACTGTATAGGAGGAGTAGCTTAAGGAGACCAACTGATATACATCTTTAAAAGCTTTACTTTGGTTTCAAGCAGCTTCTGTAGTGAGAAAATGTTGCCTAAGAGTTAAGGGTATGTGTACTTCTAAGGAGACCAGCGTTCATTGCCATCAAGAGATTTTTGAAGGTGAAAATCAGAGTATTAAGTAAAAGAAGATATTGATTAAGCAACCAAAGGAAAAGGATAGGATCTTGGCAGATCTTAGTAAATACTCAAGTGCTTTATAAATGCTTTTTGGGGACTGAAGAAAATAAATGCTTAACAAGTAAGAATAATCTTTGGAAATGAGAACAATGCATCTTAATGGAAAAGATTTTGAACCCACAAAAATTTTACCTACCAAGCATTTGGCTAAAAGTAACTCAAAAGGCAGGAAATTTTCATCTTTTTATTCTGTTTGAAAAGGAGAAAGATGAATTATGAAAGTAGAATTAATATTTGCTATGATCTGATAAAAATTTCAAAGGTCATCAGTATTCATATTTTAGCATTTCATGATGCATACTCAGTTATGTGAGCCAAATTCTGTCCAGAAAGAAGTATACCTCATTCTGAGATGAACATCTGCTATGTGACAATATCAACGTAACACTTTCCTAAGATTTGCACTAGCTGTAAACAATAATTGAGCTACACGTGTGTGAATATATCTTGGAACTCCAAAAGTAGAAGAATGGCAATTAATTATTGTCTTTAATATACTTAACAATCTCAAGAATTCTCTTTATCTTCAATTTTTCCATATGAACTCAGAGTTTGGGAGACAGGCTTCATAATTCCACTCAGTAAGATAGGAGACAGAGGGCAAGTGTTGGAGGAACTCTTCCAGCACTGGTGGCTGAATTTAGAGGGGCACCCAGCTAAATAGGGTAGAAACACAGAAACCTCAATCCCAATTGGGGAAATATTTGAGAACCAAAATGAAAAAGCAGCACCCCAAAAGTTAAGCAAAGAACTGAGACAGAGAATTTATGGCAGACAGTTTTCAGAATTCTATGTAGAAAGGGATATGCAGTCTATCTTTTCATAAGTAACTGGGGTAAAAAAACAAGGGAATAGGTTGAAACCAAGGAGTAGGAAACAAAGGTTTATTGGACTGGTCTGATGCTGAAATAGAGGGAGAGCTGAAACTTAGGGCCAATAGGAATCATCCCTGGGTACCTCAAGTCCTGGGTCTGGTTAGAATTAAAGGAGATGGGGGAAAAAAAAGGATTCCAGTAAATTAGTTAGTAGGTACTCATCAGCAGGAGGCTGAAGCTGTTTGAATAATTTTAACTAAAGGCTTTATAATATTTAATACTCATAAGAGAATCTTTAATATATAATGCCAGTTATAATGCATAATAATAAAATTAATGCCTGGGAACTCACCACCCAACCTAATTGCTACAAGTTATTAAAACCATTGGCTGTCCTTTTGCACTTTTTCCCTATCCCCCTCCCCAGCCTCCAAAGGTAATAACACCATTTACAATTTCGTGATTATTATTAATTTGCTTTTAAAAATACTTTTATCACAGATTTAAACATTCTTAAACAATACATTGTTTTGCTTGCTTTTTAGCTTAATAAAAATGGAATCACACTATATAAATAGTACCTTGACTTCCTTTTTTTTTAAAACTCTTCTTCCAAGATTTATCCACTTTTTTGTGTGTGAGCTCTAATTTGTTCTTTTTAAATGGTATATGATATTCTTTTTTTGAACATACTAAAATTTATTTATTCAGGCCTCTTGGTAAACATGTACAAGAATTGTCTAAAACTTACTACTAAGTTTGAAATTGCTAGGCCATAGGATATACAAATGTTTAATGCTAAATTATTTCCTAAAGTGTAGGTAAAATTTACTCTCCCCTCAGGAGATCCTTAGTGTTCCCACCGATACAAATCCTTGCCAAATTTGGTGTTGATAATCGTAATTTTCTCAGATGTGTAAATGCTATTTCACAATAGTTTTCGTTTGTATTTCTCTGACTATTAATGAGATAAACATCTCTTCATGTTTTTATTCTCCATATTTCTTTCAGCTTTTGCAAAATTCCTGTAGTGACTTTTGCTCTTTTTAGCTATGGGGCTGTGGGTTCTTTTTTTTTTTTTTAATTATTGATTTGTAGTAGTTTTTAAAAAAGAATATTCTAGATACTAATTATTTTGCAGTTTTATGTATTGTAAACATGTCTCCATTTCAGGCTTGACATTTCACCCTTCGTAATGATTATCAATCTTACCTCTTATGGTTAGTACTTTTTTTTTTTTTTAAACCTCATCCTGCACTGAGCTCATATAAATATACTCCCATGATTCTTCCCTAAAATTTCTAAATATTTTACAAGTGAGTCAAGAGGGGGGAGTTGAGATGGAATGTAATAGGGAAACGTCAATAATTTAACAAATTCTTCTGAGTGCTATTGTACTAGCAGCTTAGTCTTTCATTATTGCCTTTTTATTTACTCTTCAAGCATATTCTGTTTAACCCTCTGCTCACCCACGTATCAGCAGCCTATACTGATGGCCATGATTTGGAGTGTAATTAGAATGAATTTATTAGGTCTCTGGTACAATTGTTTAAATGAGTTATGTCTAGTGTCCTGGCTCTGTTTGGCTATCACTAGCCATGTTATGCTACTTCCAGGCCTTACCATTCTTCGTAGTATATGCTTTACAGAAACCTAGACTTTTTTACAGGAGCCCTGATGGTACACTGGTTAAGAATTATGGCTGCTAACCAAAAGGTTGGCAGTTTGAATCCACCAGCTGCTTCCTGGAAATCCTATGGGACAGTTCTACCCTGCCCTACAGACTTTTTTATGCAAGTTAGGGGCTTTATGTAGGTAAGAAAGTACCTTCCATGGTCCGTAAAGTGTGCTTCACTAATATTTGTTTGTAAAGAGAGATAAAGGATTACATGGTAACCCAGAATAACAACAAGAAAGCAAATGCTTTAGATATTTCCTGTAGTGACTTTTGCTCTTTTTAGCTATGGGGCTGTGGGTTCTTTTTTTTTTTTTTTTTACTTATTGATTTGTAGTAGTTTTTAAAAAAGAACATTCTAGATGCTAATTATTTTGCAGTCCCTTATTCAGAATGGACTTGGTACATAGTTTTATACATAGTTTTATATCCAAAGCCAGTACAGAAGCACTGCATCAAATAAGCAAGTTCCTCACACCCCCTCAGCTTTATATGTTTGGTTATACTAGTAAATGATAAAATGGCAGAACAATAAAAATGATCACTTTGTTTCTATGTGATTCAGAGGGTACTGAAATCTTCTTTACAGATATTTTTACTAAAATAAAGAGCACTACAATAAATATGCTGTGATAGTTGTCTTCCAGATGAAGGCAATGGCACATCTCAGAGTGGCCTACTGTCCAAAGAAGTGACTTTGAGTTCTGGGAACTGGTGAATATACCTCATGGAATATTTACAATGTGGATTTAATTTATCTTCACTGTCGATGTGTTCTGAATATAAATGTACAAAGTGAAATAATTGTCTTCTTCCCAGAGAAGTTAACATTTTTCTTTTCCATTTCTTTTCAAGTACCTACTTGGCCTAGGAGCAGAATATTTTGAAAGCTAAGTATGTGACTTTATTCTTACTGATTAATACTCATCAAATCATCTTCATAAACCCATTTATTCTTTTATTAATTCCAAGATAACCTTGCATTTCAGACACTTGTGAATTCAAAAAAGAACCACACATCAGACCATTGCACCTATTCAGCTTTCTTAATAAAAGGTCATCTGAAGGATTATTCATGCCTGAGTTTGATAATTTTTAACACAGATACCTATGTCTGGTTTATAATGCTGACATTTTGCCATCCATAGCAAGGGTTATAATATTCAGAACTCAAACCTATAAAGTGGACATATAAGTAGCAGCTTCTTTACAGTGACTGTAAGAGATGATCATTCTTCAGTTACAAGCCACATTTGATGTTTTACAAGCTTTGTGGCTGTTGGAAACACTTAAGACCCATTCACCATGTTTCACAATGGACCATCTAATCTACAGCTGCCCACTGCCATTGCTACATTGTTTTTGAGATCCAGGTACATTGCATATCTACAAAAATTCGTTGATCCCCTGGTTTGTGGCTAATCTGCTTCAGCTCACCATACAGATATCATTTGCCTTTCACAGATAATAAGGCACATGATAAAAATCCAATAAGCATAAGAGTACTTATGAGATGACAGTTTCTTTGAGACATATCCAGTTTGTTTTATTTTACAAAAGCAAACCAAACCCATTGCTATCGAGTAGATTCTGATTCATAGTGACCCTATAGGACAGAGTAGAACTGCCTCATAGAGCTTCCATGGAGCGACTGGTGGATTCGAACAGCTGACCTTTGGATAGCAGCTGAGCTGTTAACCACTGTGCCACCAGGGCTCCTTTATAAACCATATTTTTTAAATTCTGCTTTAGGTGAAAGTTTACACAGCAAAGTAGTTTCTCATTAAACAATTAGTACAAGAATTGTTTTGCAAAATTTATTGCCAACCCCTCGATATGGCAACACTCTCCCCTTCTTGACCTTGGGTTCCCCATCTCCATTCCTCCAGTTTCCCTTCCTGCTTTCTCGTCTTTGCTTTTGGGATAGTGCATCCATCTAGTCCATTTAGTCTCATGTACATGGTTGAACTACACGTGCTATTGATTGTTTATAGGCCTTTCTAATCTTTGGCCAAGGGGTGAACTTCAGGAATGACTTCAGTACTGAGTTAAAAGGGTGTCTGGGACCATACTCTCAGGGCTTCTTCAGTCTCTTTCAGATCAGTACGCCTGGACTTTTTTTGTGAGTTAAAATTTTGTTCTACATTTTTCTCCAGATCTATCCAGGACCCTCTATTGTAAACCCTGTCAAAGCAGTCATTGGTGGTAGCTGGGTACCATATAGTTGTTTGGGACTCAGTCTCATGGAGGCTGTGGTAGTTGTGATCCATTAGTCCTTTGGACAAATCTTCACCTTGTGTCTTTGGTTTTCTTCATTCTCCTTTGCTCCAGATGGGATGGGACCAGTAGATGTATCTTAGATGGCCACTCACAAGCTTTTAAGACCCTGGACACTACACACCAAAGTAGGATGAAGAACATTTTCTTTATAAACTGTGTTAGGCCAATTGAACTAGATGTCCCCCAACACCATGGCCCCCAGCTCACAGCCCAGTAATTAGGTCCCTCAGGGAGTTTGGATATGTCTATGAAGGTTCTATGACTTTGCCTTGATCAATTTGTGCTGATTTCCCCAGTATTGTATACTGTCTTACCTTTCACCAAATTTACCACTTATCTACTGTCTAGTTCGTGTTTTACCCTCCCCATCTCTCCTCCCTTGCAACCTTCAAAGATTGTTTCTTTTCATGTGTAAACCTTTTCATGAGTTTTTATAATAGTGGTCTCATACTGTATTAGAAACCCTGGTGGTGCAGTGGTTAAGTGCTATGCCTGCTAACCAAAAGGTTGGCAGTGATTGACTTATTTCACTCAGCTATGATGCCCTCCAGATTCATCCATGTTGTGAGATGTTTCACAGATGCATCATTGTTCAGTATTGTTGCATAGTATTCTATTGTGTGTATATACCATAGTTTGTTTATCCATTCAGTTGTTGATGAGCCCTTAAGTTGTTTCCATCTTCTCCTGCTGTGAATAAGGGTGCATTTATGACTATTTGTGGGACAGCGCTAATTTTTTTTCTTATTTCTATAGGATATATTCCTAGGAGTGGGTTTGCAGGATCATATGGTATTTCTATTTCTAGGTTTATAAGGAAGTGCCATATCACTTTTCAAAATGGCTGTACCATTTTGCAGTCCCACCAGCAATGCACGTGTTCCAGTCTTCCCACAGTCTCTCCAACATTAGTTATTTTGTTTTTTCTTTTTAGTTAGTGCCAATAATGTCAGGGTGAGATGATATCTCTTTGTAGTTTTGATTTGCATTTCTCACGAGCATTTCATCATGTGTCTGTTAACACCTGAATGTCTTCTTGGGTAAAGTGTTTGCTCGTATTCTATGCCCATTTCTTAATTGAATTATTTGTCTTTGTTGTAGAAGTGTTGGATTTTCCTATAGATTTTAGAGATTAGACCTTCATCAAATATGTCATGGCCAAAATTTTTTTCCCAGTCTGTAGGTTCTCTTTTTACTCTTTTGGTGAAGTCTTTTGATGAACTTAAGTTTTTTAATTTTTAGAAGATCCCAGTTATGTACCTTATCTTCTGGTGTTCGTGTGTTGTTATCTAGAGTTCGTATTTTTTTTTAATCCTATTTATGCCGGATATTAGGGCATTTAGTGCTGACTCTATTTTTTCATCCATGATCTTTATAATTTTTGTTTTATATTTAGGTCTTTGATCCATTTTGAATTAGTGTTTGTATATGTTGTGAGGTATGGGTCCTGTTTCATTTTTCTTTAACAATGGACATCCAGTTTTGCTAGCACCATTTGTTAAAAAGACTGTCTTTCCCCTTTTAATAGACTTTGGTACTTTGTCAAAAATTAGATGACCATGGGTGGATGGATTTACATCTGGAATCATGATTCTGTTCCATTGGTCAATGTGTCTGCCGTTGTACCAGTAACAGAATGTTTTGACTACCACAGCTGTATAGTAGGTTCTGAAGCCAGCTAGTGTGAGGCCTCCTACTTTATTCTTCTTTTTCATTAATGCTTTACTTATCTGGGGCCTCTTTCCTTTCCATATAAAGTTAAAAATTAGTTTTTCCATCTCATTAAATAATGCTGTTGGTATTTGGATCAGGATTGAATTGTATTTGTAGATTGCTTTGAGTAAAATTGATATTTTCACGGTGTTGATTCAGCCTATTCATGAGCATGCATGTTTTTCCATTTACGTAGGTCTTCTTTGGTTTCTTGTAGTACCTTTTTGTAGTTTTCTTTATATGGGTTTTTACATTCCTGGTAAGATTTATCCCTAAGCATTTTATCTTTTTAGGGGCTATTATAAATGGCATTACTTTCCTGATTTCCTTTTCATAGTTCTCTTTATTGATGTACAGGAATTCAACTGATTTTTGCATGTTTATCTTGTATCCTGCTACTCTACTGAATCTTTCTATTAGTTCCAGTAGTTTTCTTGTAGAGTCTTCAGGGTTCTCTATGTATAGAATCCCCCATGCATCTGTCAGTTTGTCATACTGTGGGGGCATGCATTTTGCTGTGATGCTGGAAGCTATGCCACCCATATTCAAATAGCAGCAGAATCGCCCATGGTAGACACGTTTCTGCTGAGCTTCCAGACTAAGACAGGCTAGAAAGAAGGACGCAAAGGACTACTTCTGAAAAGAATTAGCCAGTGAAAATCTTATGAATAGCAGTGGAACATTGTCTGATATAGTGCCAGAAGATGAGCCCCTCAGGTTGGAAGACACTCAAAAGACCACTGGGGAAGAGCTGCACCCTCAAAGTAGAGTCAACCTTAAAGACATGGATGGAGTCAAGCTTTCAGGACCTTTATTTGCTGATGTGGCTTGACTTAAAATGAGAAGAAACAGCTGCAAATATCCATTAATAATCAGAACATGGAATATAAAAAGTATGAATCTAGGAAAATTGGAAATCATCAAAAAAGACACGGAACACATAAAGATTGATATACTAGGCATTAGTGAGCTGAAATGGACTGGTATTGGCCATTTTGAATTGGACAATCGTATGGTCCACTGTGCTGGGAATGACAACTTGAAGAGAAATGGCATTGCATTCATTGTCAGAAAGAACATTTCAAGATCTAGTCTGAATACAATGCTGTCAGTGATAGGATAATATCCATACACCTACAAGGAAGACCAGTTAATACAACTGTTTTTCAAATTTACGCACCAACCACTAAGGCCAAAGATGAAGACATCAAAGATTTTTACCAACTTCTGCAGTCTGAAATTGATCGAACATGCTATCAGGATGCATTGATAATTACTGGTGATTGGAATGCAAAAGTTGGAAACAAAGAACAAGGACCAGTAGTTGGAAAATATGGCCTTGATGATAGAAACGATGCCAGAGATCACATGATAGAATTTTGCCAATACCTTTTTTCACGAAAATAAACAGCGATTATACACGTGGACCTCCCCAGATGGAGTACACAGGAATCAAATCGACTACATCTACCTATTCAATCTGTATGCTGAGCAAAAACCTTCTATCGTATTGTCCATTTTTGAAATTTTTTTTGTCTTTTGGATTTCTAATTACTGTTTTTGTATGGTTTCTAATTGTTTATTTTGACATTTTGTTCTTGTATCATTTTCCCATTGTTTTGTCTTTTTCCCCCAGATTTTGTCTGTATTTTCCATGATTTTGTCTATTTTTTTCCTTAGTTTTGTTAGTGTTTTCCTTGATCTCTTCCCTAATCTCTTGGAGAACCCTGAATATCAGACTTTTGAATTCCCTATAAGATAGTTCCAGTGCCTTTTCTACCAGAAGGTCACCTGTTGTTTTATTTTGATTGCTTACTGGAACCATCCTGTCCTTTTTTTTTTTTTTTTTACATTTTGATATTGTCTGCTGACTCCAAGACATTCAGGAATTATTTTCTTCAGTTATTGATCATAGGTTTGTTTGTTTCATCCTGCTTTTTTGTTTTATTAGGTTATGTCTGGGCGAGTGGGCTGGACATGTTTTTTTGCTTGCTCATGTGTGGGCACGATAGTTGTCACCACCTTGGCCTGGTGGGCAGGGCCAGTCACTCAGCTATGGTGCAGCAAGGCAAGTACAGTGGGGGGAAGGAGAGGCGAGGAAAGGTTGTTTGTGGCATGAATCAGAGCTGGCAGGGTGAGCCTGGGAGCTGTGCAGCGGGGTGGGCCTGGGGATCTGGATGTCTGTACTGGTCCTGCGTGGGGGCATGGTGCTCAACAGAGTGGTGCTGGGGGCGGCATGGGACAGGGTCCAGGGACAAGCCATGTTTTTAAACACCAAAATGCTGTTCATGCAATGGAGAGGCAACTTTTACAATAACGATAATATGATCTTTACATTTAGGGGAAATTTTAGTTTCCAAAATCCTTTCAACATGTGTCATCTCATCTGATCCCTATAATAACTGTATGATAAGTACAGCATGTATCATGCCCATCAATTGACAGATGAGAAGCTAAGAACAAGAGAAGATTAAGTGATTTGCTCAGTCACAAAAAAATTTTACTAAATAACAGAGCCAAGTCTAAGGACACAGATGATTGGTTCTTACTTCTTTAAAATAGTATGATTTGTGTTTTTATAACTAGTTCTCTTAACTCTAGCATAACATAAAAGGGCCCATAGGAAGAAGTGTGATCTACGCTCTCTACCTCCACTTAAACCAGAGCAGCTCGTCTTTTTTCTGATTGTTTTATATTTTAGATCTGCATAATATTTCTTATTCTATTCTTGAGATGGTCTCTAATTTTAGGTGGGATATATTCAGGGTCATACTTTGGCTCTCATGGACTTGTTTTGATTTTCTTCAGCTTCAATTTGAACTGGCAGTTGAGCAATTGATGGTGTGCTCCACAGTCAGTCCCTGGCCTTGTTCTGACTGATGATATTGAGATTTTCCATCATCTCTTCCCACAGATGTAATCAGTTTGATTCCTGTGTATTCCATCTGGCCAGGTCCACATGTATAGTCGCCTTTTATGTTGGTGGAAAAAGGTATTTGCAATGAAGATGTTGATCTTGCAAAATCCTGTCAAGCCATCTCTAGCATTGTTTCTATCACCAAAGCCATATTTTCCAGCTACCGATCCTTTTTTATTTCCAACTTTGGCATTCCAATCACCAGTAATTATCAGTGCATCTTGATTGCATGTTCAATCAATTTCAGACTGAAGCAGCTGATAAAAATCTTCTGTTTCTTCATCTTTGGCCCTAGCGGTTGGTGTGTAAATTTGAATAAGTCGTATTAACTGGTCTCCCTTGTAGGCATATGGATATTATCCTATCACTGACAGCATTGTACTTTAGGATGGATCTTGAAATATTCTTTTTGACGATGAATGCAATGCCATTCCTCCTTAAGTTGTCATTCCCAGCATAGTAGATCATATGGTTGTCTGATTCAAATGGCTACTACCAGTCCATTTCAGGTCGCTAATGCCTAGGATATCAATGTTTATGCATTCCATTTCATTTCTGACAATATCTAGCTTTCCTAGGTTCATACTTTGTACATTTCACATTCCAATTATTAATGGATATTTGCAACTGTTTCTTCTCATTTTGAGTCATGCCACATCAGCAAATGAAGGTCCTGAAAGCTTGACTCCATCCACATCATTAAGATCAACCCTATTTTGAGGATGCAGCTCTTCCCCAGTGGTCTTTTGAGTGCCTTCCAACCTGAGGGGTTCACCTTCCAACACTATATCAGACAATGTTCCGCTGCTGTTCATAAGGTTTTCACTGGCTAATTCTTTTCAGAAGTAGACCTTTGCGTCCTTCTTCCTATCCTGTCTTAGTCTGGAAGCTCAGCTGAAACGTGTCCACCATGGGTGACACTATTCCAGTGGTGTAGCTTCCAGCATCACAGCAACATGCAAGCTCCCACAGTATAACAAATGGACAGGCACATAGGGGCTAAGGTGCACCTGACATAAGCCATGGTGTTTTCAGTTATCTCATATGCATGTAAAAGCTGGGTAATGAATAAGGAAGACCAAAGAAGAATTACTGACTTTGAATTATAGTGTTGGCAAAGAATATAGACTATACCATGGACTGCCAAAAGAATGAACAAATCTGTCTTAGAAGAAATATAGCCAGAATGCTCCTTAGAAGCTCCATCTTACATACTTTGGACATGTGATCACAACAGATCAGTCTCTGGAGAAGGACATCATGCTTGGTAAAGTAGAGGGTCAGTGAAAAAGAGGAAGCCCTTCAATGAAATGGATTGACACAGTGGCTTCAACACAGGATCAAGCATAAAAATGATTGTGAAGATGGCACAGGACTGGGCAGTGTTTTGTTCTGTTGTACATAGGGTTGCTATGAGTTGGAATTGACTCAACGGCACATAACAACAATAACAACAACAATATTTCTTATGGGAAAAAATAGTGCTTGGATCCAAAAAGAATAAATAGGCTTAAAAATCACTAGAATAAATTATCTCCCCCTCTGACTTCATTTCTTTCTGTAGTCAAGCACTAATATACAAAAGTCCATCTATTTCTCATTTATAACTTCATTATTTCTGTAGCATATTATTGTCACTAGGGCCAGTTGGTCATCTATAAAATAAAAATCATCCTATTTTCATTAGCAAGTGCAAGTAAAAATTTCTAAACACATCCTGGTTTTTATTTAGGATATGTGTTTTTATTTAGGATTTATTTGATCACAAAATCTTGTAAGTAACAGAGAATCTAGGTTACCTGATTTAGTTTTAGGGGATTCATGGTTCAGAAGAACTACTAGGACACATTTGGTCACCACTAAGTGATATAGAATTGTACAGGTGCTGATGATAGCAACAGCTACCATCAAGTTGTGAGATAGGGAGATGTGGTGATTTAAGGGGAAAAATGTGAAGATCAAGCCAATTTTCATATGTGTTTTGGAGTCTATCATTTGCACCAGGGATGGGTTTAGCCTAATTTTCTAGATAGCAATGGTAAGATCATAGCTATAGCATAAAGTAATAATAACTCAAGAATGCTGTCATTATATAAACAGCAAATAATTGGAAAATTATACTTTAAAACACTTTTACAATGGCTACAAAAATATGAAACAGAAATTAATTTAACAAAAGATATGGAAGCCCTCTAAACTGGAAATCATAAAACATTGTGAAGAAATTTTAAAAGACCGAAATAAGTGGGGATTTGAGGAGTCGAGTTCTACGATGACAATTGTCTCTATAGATCTATAGATTCAAAGCAACACTAGTCATAATTCTAGCAGAACTTTTTATAGAAATTGACAAAATAATTATTAAATTTATATGGAAATGAAAAGGACCTAGAATAGAAAAGGAATTTAGAAAAAAAGAAAATGAAGCTGTAGGTCTTACACAACATGACTTCAATATATACTATAAAACTACAGTAACTGAGAAATCATGACACTGGCTTGAAGATTGGAAAATAGATCGAGAAGAATGGAGAAACTAGAAATAGACTTCCATGGTCATTTAATTTTTGACAAAGCAATACAATAATGAAAGAAAACTCTTTTTAAAATAACTGAGTAACTAACTGGAGTGGGAGGGGGAGCTCAACCTCTACTTTACACTGTACATGAAATTAATTTGAAATTGATCATAGGCCTAAGAACAAAAGTTAAAACAATAACGCATAGCATGAAAACATAGAAGAATATCTTTGTGACTTGAAGGGAAGCAAGAGTTGATTAGATCACCAAAAGTAAAAAAGTAAAAGAAAAAAATATGTGTGTGTGAAAGATTATACATTTTTAGTAAGTTATCAGATAAATTATACCATCAAAAACTTAAAAAATTCTCATCAAAATATAAGTTTAAAGAAATGAATAGGCAAACTTTAGACAGGGAGAAAATAATTACAAAACAGTAATTACTGGTGTCCAGAATGTTTAAAAACATCTACAAGCCAATAATAAAAAGACCAACAACCAAATTAAAAATTGGTTAATAATCTGAACAGACACTTCATGAAAGAAGATATACAAATGGCCAATAAGTATGTGAATAAGTGCTCACATTATTATCTTTTTTTTTTTACCCAAATAACACCCACCTTCTATATTTGTTTGCCAACCATGCCCTCTGCCCACGAGGTATTTTCATATGCCTTTTTTTTTTTCGTACGTTGCTGTAAAAAAAATTAGCTTAACATTCTCACAAAAATACCTTGCAGGGGGACAGCACAGTTGGCAAACAAATGTAGAAGTTTTGTTATTTGCATAAAAATGTGGTAGTTATCAATGAAATGCAAACTAAAATCATAGTGAGATATCATTATACGCTTTCCAGAATAACTAAAATTTAAAAGACTGACAATGCCAATTTTTGACATAGCGATATTAGAACACTCATACATTCTTGTTAAGAATGTAAAATGTTAGAACAATTTTGGAGAAAGGATTGGAAATTTCTTATAAAACCAAATATGCACCTTCCTCATTAACCAGCAATTCCAATCCTAGTCATATGCCCAAGAGAAATAAAAATATATGTTCACAAACAGAGTAGCACAAGAATAGCTATATTAGATATCTATTGCTGCATAACAAATTACTGCAAATTTGGTGGCTTAAAACAACACATATCTATTATCTCACAGTTTTTGTGATTAGTCAAGAATCTAAGCACATCTTAGCTTGGTCCTCTGCTTAGGGTCTCACAAGACTGCAATCAAAGTGTCAGCTGGACTGCATTCTCACCTGGCAGCTCAAATGGTGAATAATTCACTTCTCAGCTCACTCAAATTGTTAAAAAAAGTTCTTACCTATGTGGTTTTGACCTAAGGGCCGCAGCTTATTGGAACCTTTGGCTGGAGGTTGCTTTATTTTCCTTGCCATATAGGCTTCTCAACATGGTTGCTTACTTCTTCCAAGCTGGCTATGGAGAGAAAGTCTCTAGAGAGATTCTTCTAGCAAGACGGTATGTACATAAAGCAAGGAAATCCTGAGAGTGCCATACGACCACCTTTGCAAGTCACAGGTTCTGCCAACACTCAAGGGGAGGTGATTACACAAGCACATGAACACCAGGAGGCAGGGATTGATGGGACCACACTAGAGTCTGTCCATCATAATAAAGCTTATAGAAGCTTTATTAATAATAGCAAAAAGTTGTAAAGAGTAAAGGCATTGATAAACTGTGGCATATACATACAAGGGAATACTACTCAGCAATGGTGAGAAAAAACAGAACAGTGAGTTTTCTCTAAGGGATAGGAGTGAAATTGATTGGGAAGGTACATCAGAGAACTTTCTGTGATAAGATAATGTTCTATGTCACTTCTAAAAAAAACAATGTGCCTTGTCAGAGGGCTCACTTTAAATCCCTAAAATGGTGGAAGTCATGCTGTATCAGTGACACTACCTAACAAACTATACACTGTTTACTAAAGAACTTTTTCTATTTATCATTTACTTTTTGAATATTTCTTTCTAAAATAAAATTTATGTGTGACTCCTGACTACAACACAGTTTCAGATAATAATTGTAGAAGGAATGATGGAATTAGAAAAATCACCATTTAGTAACCTCCAACATAAAAACTGATTTAAGCAATGATTATTAATGGGTATTAAAACCACTGAGTGAAAGCGTACTGGAGAAGGGGGTATTCATATTGTCTCGAAGTATCACCCTACAGATTACACATAGGTTGTAATGGGGAAAAGATACCTTACAGTGGATAATTTCGGCATAAACAACAATAACAAAGTAATAAAACTTAGCATCATCTATAATGGAACAGACTGATAATATATGTTACCTGATATGATGCAATGGGAAGTACACAGTATTGCCTATTAATTATTATTATTTTTTGCCAAAACTCTTTGACCTGAATCTAATCATGAGGAGACAACCTGACAAATATAGCCTGTACTCCTCAGAAATGTTAAGTTTATAAAAGATGAAAAGGTAAAGAGGGTTGTTGTAAAATCAAAGAAAACGAGAGATATATGAATGGATTCTAGATTAAAAAGTAAAACTCTAAAGACTTTGGCAGGATAGTTGAGGAATTTTGAATATAGATTCTATTAGATAATATTTAACAATATTAAATTTCTTATGTGATGCTGGTACTGTATATGATTTTCTTATTCTAAGGAGATACATGCTGAAGTATTTAAGATGAAGCTTCATGCTATCTGAAACTTTATTTCAGATGGTTCAATAAAGAGTAGACAGATGATGATGATAAAGATATAGATAGACAGGCAGACAGTAAATGTGGCAAAATGATAATAATTGGTGAGTATAAGTTTAGGGTATGCGTACTATTGTTTCAACTTTTCTGTAGGTTTGAAATTTTTCACAAAAAAAATTGGTAGGGCAGTAATTCCACTTTTACCCATGAAGTTCCTAATACTAGACTAGCTCTCCCACTGTAATAACTATAAAACTTGGCATAGTATACGGAACAGTAGTTTTCAGATATTGCACAATAGGCAGCACAGGTTACATTTGCTGACAGAAGAGAAACACAGAAATTGAGTCCAATGACTGCCCTGGCTTTCTGTCAAGAAGCACTTTGCAGACTGCAGTACAGGGAAGGAAAATATGGAGCATGGTGGTCCTGTTGAGCTGAAGAGATCAAGTTCAGAGTTAGGTATTGCATCAGTAGCCATAATTTATGAGGCAGAATAGCAAATAAGAAGAAGATATGCAGAGAAGTTCAAGAAATTGGCAAAAGGGTCCCAATGAGTTTTTGGCTGAATACTAAGCTGCATATGCACAAGGCAGAAAACAAATATTAGAGACCTGATGAGTATCCCAGAGTTTGCATAGTGCTAGCAGTCATTCAAAGTCTGGCCAGCCAGAGAGGAGAGATCTTACTGAACATTCAGATAAGAATTGAAAAAGGTCACATAAGGCATAAGATTATTTCAATCCTAGAACAAACATTACTGTAGACTTACACTAACAAAGCTTAAAAATGAGCCTCAAAAAGATCGAGTTCTTGCACAAATAAACCTGCCAGGACAACATTCAATATGGCTTAAAGGAAGAGAAAAAAGTTTAGATGTTCAATAATATAGGATTCATAATGTCAAAGGTGTAAAAAAAAAAAAAGATAATAGACAGGTGAAGAAACATGGAAAAGTGACCCAAAGTAAAAGACATAAAATAAATCAATAAAAAAGACCACAGAATGACACAGATGTTAGAATTAGCATAAAATCACTTTAAAAGAGCTATTACAAATGAGCTGAGTGATTTAAAGACAAAGATGGACATAATGAGTAAATAACAACAGTAAAAAAAAAAAACTATAAAATAAAAACCAAATGGGAATTTGAGGAATAAAAAGTATAAAACTGAAATAAAAAAATCAATAGAAGCGCTAAACAGCAAAGTCAACATGGACAAAGAAAAGATCAGTGAACCTGAAGAAAGGGCAACAAAACTATACAAATTGAAGCTGAGAAACAAAAGCCAAAAAAATAAACAGAGTCTCAGCAATCTCAGTGGCAATATCAAGCAGTCATATACACATATAAATGGTTTCCTAAAATGAGAGGAAAGAGATTGAGGCAGAAAAAAATATTTGAAGAAATAATGGCCAAAAATTTTTCAGTTTTTTGAAAACTATAAATCCATAGATCCGAAAGTATAAATGAACCTCAAGCAGGATAAGTACAAAGAAACTCACACCTAGGGGCATCATAGTAAAACTGCTTTAACTCAAAGATATAGGAAAAAAGCACATTACATATAAAAAAAAAGCCCATTGCCCTGGGTCGATTCCGACTCATAGTGACCCTACAGGACTGAGTAGAACTTCCCCATAGAGTTTCCAAGAAGCGCTTGGTGGATTCAAACTGCCCACCTTTTGGTTAGCAGCTGTAGCTCTTAACAACTATGCCACCAGGGTTTCTGCGTTACATATAGGAGAACAAAAATAAGAATGCCAATTTCTCTTACAACTAAAACCAAAATTAAATTCCATTTCACCCCCACAAGGATGGCTTGCCACCACTTGTGTGTCTGTCACACTGTGGTGACTTGCATGTGGCTGTCATGTTGGAACCTATACCACCAGTATTTCAAATACCAGCAAGGTCACCTATGATGGACAAGTTTCAGCAGAGATCCCAGCTAAGACAGACTTGGAAGAAGGACCTGGCAGTCCACTTCTGAAAAAATTAGCCAGTGACAACCTTATGAAAAGTAGCAGAACTTTGTCTGGTATAGTGCTGGAAGATGAGCCCCTCAGGTTGGAAGGCATTCAAAATACAATTGGGGAATAGCTGCCTTCACAAAGCAGAGATGATGTTAATGACATGGATGGAGTGAAGTTTTCAGGACATTCATTTGCTGATATGGCATGACTTAAAATGAGAAGGAACAGCTGAAAATGTTCATTAATAATTGGAATGTGGAATGTACAAAGTATGACTCTAGGAAAATTGGAAGTTGTCAAAAACGAAATAAATGAGATCAATATGCTAGGCGTTAGTGACCTGAGATGATTAGGACAATCATATGGTCTACTATGCCAGGATTGACAAATTGAAGAGGAAGGGCTTCACATTCGTTATCAAAAAGAACCTTTCAAAATCTATACTGAAGTACAATGCTGTGATAGGATAATACCCATATGCCTACAAGAAGACCAGTTAATACAGCTATTATTCAAATTTGCTCACCAACCAACTAATGCCAAAGATAAAGAAATTGAAGATTTTTACCAACTTCTTCAGTCTAAAATGGACTAAACATGCAATCAAAATGCATTGATAATTACTGGTAATTAAAATGCACATGTTAGAAACAGAGAAGGATCAGTAGTTGGAAAATATGGCCTTGGTGATGGAAACAACTGGATATCACATGACAGAATTTTGCAAGACCAATGACCAATTCATTGGAAATACCTTTTTCCAACAACATAAATGCCGACTATACATGCACATGGACCCCACCAGATAGAATACACAGGAACCAAATTGACTACATCTGTGGAAAGAGACAATGGAGAAGCTCAACATCATCACTCAGAACAAGGCCAGGGGCCAACTGAGAAACAGACCACCAATTGCTGACATGCAAGTTCAAGCTGAAGCTGAAGAAAATTAAAACAAGTCCACAAGAGCCAAAGTACAACCTTGAGTATGTACTACCTGAATTTAGAGACCACCTCAAGAATAGATTTGACACTTTAAACACTAATGACAGAATATCAGATGAGTTGTGTGATGGCACCAAGAACATCATACATGAAGGAAGCAAAAGGTCACTAAAAAGGCAGGAAAGAAAGAAAAGACCAAAAGAGATGTCAAAAGAAACTCCGAAACTTGTTCTTGAATGTAGAGTAGCTAAAGTGAATGGAAGAAATATTGAAGTAAAAGAGCTGGACAGACTATTTCAAAGGGCAGCTTGTGTACAAAGACCTAGAGTTAGAGGAAAAACAAAAAAAGGAGGAACATGCTAGACATTTCTCAATATGAAAGACTGAAGAAAAAAATTGAGCCTCTAGTTGCAATACTGAAGGATTCTACAGGGAAAATAATAAATTACACAGGAAGCATCAAAAGAAGATGCAAGGAATACATGGAGTCACTATACCAAAAAGAATTTGTCGACGTTCAACCATTTCAGGAGGTAGCATATAATCAAGAACAAATGGTATCGAAGGAGGAAGTCCAAGCTGCACTAAAAGCATCGGTGAAAATACGGTTCCAGGAATTACTGGAACATCAATTGAGATGTTTCAACAAACAGATGCTATGCTGGAAGAGTTCACTCACCTATAACAAGAAATTTGGAAGACAGCTACCTGGTCAACCAACTGAAAGAAATCCATGTTTGTGCCTACTCCAAGGAAAGTTGATCCTACAGAATGCAGAAATTATTGAACAATATCATTCATATTATACACAAATAAAATTTTGCTGAAGATCATTCAAAAGTGGTTGCAGCAGTACATCGACAGGGAACTGCCAGAAATTCAAGCCAGATTCAGAAGAGGACGTGGAATGAAGTATACCATTGCTGACGTCAGGTGGATCTTGGCTGAAATCAGAGAATACCAGAAAGAGGTTTACCTGTGTTTTATTGATTACAAAAAGGCATTCAGCAGTGTGGATCACTACACATTATGGATAACATTGCAAAGAATGGGAATTACAGAACACTTAATTGTGCTCATGAGGAACTTGTATATAGACAAAGAGGCAGCCATTCTTAAAGAACAATGTGATACTGCATGTTTTAAAATCAGGAAAGGTGTGTGTCAGGTCTGTATCCTTTCACCATATTTATTCAATCTGTATGCTGAGCAAATAAGCCAGGAAACTAGACTACATGAAGAAGAATGAGGCATCAGGAATGAAGGAAGACTCATTAACCATCTGCGATATGTGGGTGACACAAACTTACTTGCTGAAAGCGAAAAGGATTTGAAGCACTTACTGATGAAGATCAGACTACAGCCTTCAGTATGGATTACACCTCAACATAAAGAAAACAAAAATCTTGACAAGTGGACCAATAAGCAGCATCTTGATTAACAGACAATATATTGAAGTTATCAAGGATTTCATTTTACTTTGATCCAAAATCAATGCCAATAGAAGCAGCAGTCAAGAAACCAAAGGATGTGTCGCTTTGGATAAATCTGCTGCAAAAGACCTCTTTAAAGTGTTAAAAAGCAAAGATTTCATGAACGTACACCTGGCCCAAGCTATGATATTTTCAACTGCTTTATATGCATGAGAAAGCTGGACAATGAATAAGAAAGACCAAAGAAGATTTGATGCGTTTTAACTATGGTGTTGGCGAAGAATACTGAATACCATTGACTGTCGGAAGAACAAACAATTCCGTTTTGGAAGAAGTACAGCCAGAATGCTCCTTAGAAGCGAGGATGTGAGACCTCATCTCATGTACATTGGACATGTTATCAATAAGGACCAGTCCCTGGAGGAAAATCATGCTTGGTAAAGTGGTGGGTCAGTGAAAAAGAGGAAAACCCTTAACAAGATGAATGGACACAGTGGCTGCAACAATGGGCTCAAACATAGCAACAACTGTGAGAATGGCTCAGGGCCAGGCAGTGTTTTCTTCTGTTGTACACAGGGTCGTTATGAGTCACAGCCAACTCGGTGGCACCTCACAATGACAACAGCAAGGACAGCTTGATCAGAAGAACAGAAAATGAAAAATTTTGGTGATTATGTGGAGAAACTGGAGCCCTCATCCATTGCTGGTTGGATTGTAAAATGATACAGTGACTATGGAAAACAGTTTGGTGGTTCCTCAAAACTTTAAATATAGGATTATAATATGATCCAGCACTTCCACTCTTAGGAATACATCTCCAAAAATTGAAAGCTGCAACACAAATAGATACTTATACACAAGTGTTCATTGTAGCACTATTCACAACAGCCAAAGGGTGGAAACATCCTAAATGTGCATCAACAGATGGATAAACAAAATGTAGTATATACATACAATGGAATATTATTCTGCCATAAAGAAAAACGAAGTCCTATTACATGCTACAACATGAACGAACCTTGAAAACATTATGTTGCGTGAAACAAGTCAGTCCCAAAAGGATAAATATTGTACGATTTCACTTACATGAAATACCTAAAACAGGTAAATGTATAGAGACCAAAGTTTATTAGTGGTTACCAGGGGCAGAAGGGAGGTGGATAGAGATAGCCTTTGCCTAGGGGCACTGAGTTTCTTTTAAGGGTGACTGAAAAATTTGGAAATGGATAGTGATGATGGTTACACAATGTGATGAACATAAATAATGTCATCGAATTGTTCATGTAAAACATGTTGAAACGGTAAATGCTTTATTTTATATATATTTTTTTTTTTTACCACAATATAAAAATAAGGAATGTCTATTTCTCATTAGAAATAATCCAAGGCAGGAGATAAAGAAATTACATATTTAAACTTCTGGGGAAGAAGATACTATTGATGTAGAAGAAAATAGACTGACACCTTTAAAGTCTGAAAAAATACTATTAATATAGAATTAGAAGGAAACCCTGGTGGTGTAGTGGTTAAGTGCTATGGCTGCTAACCGAAAGGTCGGCAATTTGAATCCACCAGGTTCTCCTTGGAAACTCTATGGGGCAGTTCTACTCTGTCCTATGTGGCCGCTATGAGTCGGAATTGACTCGATGCCAACGGGTTTGGTTTTTTGGTTAGAATTAGATATCCAATGAAAATACTCTTCAAAAATGAAGATAAATTAAATACATTTTCATATAAATAAAGTGAACTACAAAAAGTAATAAATAGCCTTAGAAAGATAATTGTTTAATGTAACAACAACAAGGTACTGTGTTTGACAAAAGCAGAAATCCTCTGACAACAATGATACAAAGAATGGTAGAAAATAAAGTGTAAGTTAGTAATGTTCTTTCATTCTATGTGACATAATATACTGTTAACTCATGGTAGACTATGATGAGTAATAGCAACCTATAGCAGCCACTAGAACAACCAGTAAAAATTAAAACAATATATATAGTTAAAAGGTAATAAACCCTATTGCACTTGAGTCAATTCCAACTCATAGTGACTGTACAGGATAGAGCAGAACTGCGCCATAGGGTTTCCAAAGCTGTAATCTGTACAGAAGCAGACTGCCAAATCTTCCTCTTGCAGAGCGGCTGGTGGGTTCGAACTGCCAATGTTTCAGCTGGCAGATGAGCACTTTTAACCACTGCACCACCAGGGATCCCTAAAAAGGTAATAGGGAAAATAAAATCAAATACAAAGAATCTTTGATTAATCTAAAAGACGGTGGGAAAGGAAGGAAAAAAGGGACAAAGAACATGTGGAGAAAATAGCAAACACATAGCAAGCTTTGTATCCTATCATATCGATAATTACATTACACAGAAATGGACAAAACAGTCCAATTAAAAGGCAGATAGACAGCGTTGATAAGAAACATCAAGACACAACTATATGCTGCCTAAAATTGATGTTACTTAAATGAGAAAACAGAGATAAGATTATAGTAAAGGATATAAAAAGAAATACCATGCAAACCCTAATCATAACAAAGTTGGAGTGGCTATAAAAACATCAGAAAAGATAGTCTTCAGGACACAAATATCATCAGAGAAAAAAAAATCATGTTGATAATAGTGTCAATATATCAAGATGACACAAAATTCTTAAGTGCCTGTGCACCTAATAACACAGTTTCAAAATATATGAAACAGAAACTGAGAGAAATATAGGAAGAAACAGGCAAATTCACAATTATAGTTGGAGATAATAACATTGTTTTCTCAATAATTGCTAATATTACTAGACAAAATGTTAGCCAGGATATAGATGATTTGATAACACTATCAACCAAGTTTACCAAATTGACATTTATAAAATACTGTATCCAACAATGTAGAATATACATTCTTTTCAAGTGCACATGTAACATTCACCTCCCTAGGCCATATTCTGGACTATAAGACAATTCTCAATAAATATAAAAGGATTAAGACCATAGACTGTACATTCTTTGACTGTAGTGGAATTCAAAGAGAAATCAATAGAAATCAACAACAAAAAGATATATGAAAAATGCTTAAATATTTAGAAATTAAACAATATATATTTAAATAACCCATTGGTTAAGAACAAATTATGAGAGAAATAAGAAAGAATTTTTTAATGCATGATAGTAAAAACACAGCATATCAAAACTTGTCAGGTAACACTACGGTACTGTCAAGAGAAAAATTGATAGCTTTAAATTCTGATTTTAGAAGACAGTGAAGTTCTAAATTCAATGATTTAAGCTAACTGCTGAAACAGCTAAAAAGGACTATAAATAAAAACTCAAATGAGTAAAAGAAAGAGCTTACAAAGATAGAGCAGAAATCAATGAAACAGAAAAGGTAGAGACACAATAAACCAAAGCAAAAAGTTGGTTTTACAAAAAGTTCCATAAAATTGATAAACTTTAAGTAGACTGGAAAGAGAAAAAGAGAAACACAAATTATCAACAACAAGCAAGAAATATGAACATTTTTACAGATCCTATTTTTTTTTTTTTTATAGGGTCTCTATGAGTCAGAATCAACTCGACGGCAGTGGGTTTTTCGGAAACCCTGATGGTGTGGTGGTTAAGTGCTATGGCTGCTGACCAAGAGGTTGGAAGTTTGAATCTACCAGGCACTCTTTGGAAACTCTATGGGGCAGTTCTACTCTGTCCTAAATAGGGTCACTATGAGTTGGAACCAGTTCAGTCTGCCATGCTAACTGCTCTGCCACTTGGGCAGTAATATGCAGCTGATCCAATGGTGTTTGAAATGTAAGTGGCATATAGCAATGCTGTTTGGAGTCTTTGGCAGGTCCCCATTGGTGTATCACAGCACAGACCCTTAGGGTTTTTGAGCAAAGTACTACCATCCTCTGCTGATAATGTCTCTCCTTTTGAGACAGCTGTTGGCTTGTTATGGGCCTTAGTAGAGACTGAATGTTTAATCATGGGACACCAAGTTACCATGAAGCCTGAGCTGCCCAACATGAACTGGGTGTTGTCTGACCCACAAAGCCATAAAGTCAGACCTTCACAGCAGCATTCTATCCTTAAATGGAAGTGAAATATACAAGATTGGTTCCGAGCAGGACCTAAAAGCACAAGTAAGTTGTATGAGGAAGTGGAACAAATGCCCATGGTCTCCAAACTTGTCACATTATCTTCCATATCCCAGTCTGCACCTATGGCCTCATGGGTAGTTCCTTATGATCAGTTGATTGAGGAAAGAAAACACGTGCCTGGTTTACAGATGGTTCTGTGCAGCACCACTCAAAAGTGGACATTGGCAGCACTGCATCCTTTTTCTGGAGCCTCCCTGAAGGAGAGTGATGAAGGGAAATCCTCCCAATGGGCAGAACTTTGTGCAGGGTTCCTTGTTGTTCACTTTGCTCGGAAGGAAAAATGGCACAATGTGTAACTGTATACTGATTCATGGGCTGTGGCCAATGATTTTGCTGGATGGTCAGGGACTTGGAAGGAAGATGATTGGAAAATTAGAGACAAGGAAGTATGGGGAAGAGGTATGTGGGTAGACCTCTCTGAAGAGACCAAAGAAGTGAAGATATTTGAGTCTCATGTGAATGCTCATCAAAGGGTAACCTCAGCAGTGGAAGAACATAACAATCAAGTTTGTAGGATGACGTGTTCTGTGGAGGTCAGTCATCCCCTTTCCCTAGCCACTCCTGTCATTTCTCGATGGGCTTATGAACAAAGTGGCCTTGTTGGAAGGGATAGGGGTTATGCATGGGCTCAGTAACATGGGCTTCCACTCACCCAGGCCTAGTTGTCTACAGCCACTGCTGAGTGCCCAATCTGCCAGCAGCAGAGACAAACACTGAGTCCTCGATATGGCACCATTCCTTGAGGTGATCTGCCAGCAACCTGGCGGCAGGTTGATTACAGTAGACTGTTTCCATCATGGAAAGGGTAGCATTTTGTTTTTACTGGAATAGATACTCTAGATATGGATTTGGCTAACCTGCATGTAACGTTTCTGACAAAACTACCATCTGTGGACTTACAGAATGCCTTATCCACTGTCATGGCATCCACACCACATTGTCTCAAATCAAGGGACTCACTTCATAGCAAATAAAGTGCAACAATGGCCCATGGTCATGGAATTCACTGGTCTTCCTATGTTTCCCATCATCCTAAAGAAGCTGGCTTCATAAAATGATGGAATGGCTTTCTAAAGACACGACTACAATGTCAGCTAGGTGGCAATACCTTGCAGGGTTGAACCAATATTCTTCAGGATGCTGTATATGTTCTCAACATATATGTATGGTGCTGTTTCTGACATAGCTAGTATTCACGAGTTGAGGAATCAAGGGGTGGAAATAGAAATGGCACCACTCACTATTACCCCTAGTGAGCCACTCACAAAATGTTTGTTTCCTGTCCCCATGACCCTATGCTCTGTGGATCTAGAGGTCTTAGTTCCAAAGGGAACAATACTCTCACCTGGAGACACATCACTGATTCCATTGACCTAGAAGTCAAGAATGCCACCTGGAGGTGTGGCCAAGATGATGGAGTAGTCAGATGCTTCTGATGATCCCTCTTCCAACAAAGACCTGAAAAAAGAAGTGAAACAATTATATTTATGACAAGCGAGGAGCCCTGAACATCAAAGGCAAAGTTAGAAAATGGACTGAGTGGCAGGGAAGGGAGAGATGGTTCAGAAGCAGAGAGGACTTGCTGGACCTGAATTGCCAGGAGCCATCAGGCACCATTCCTGGAAGCGACTGTGATGGGCTGGTGGTAGTGTTCAGCTGCAATTTCCTCAAGGAGAAACAGCCAGCCACAAGGCCTATTCACACCTCTGGAACCAGAGAAGAAAGGTGCTCTCGGTAAAAGTTAAGTACTTGCATATGTTTTACCACAACCCCCACCCCCAAGCCGACATCAGTGGCTGTGGATTTCCCTGAACCTTAGATAGATCCGGCTGAGTGCTCTGAGCCATTCTCCTGGCCTTGGGAAAAAAAATGGAGAAGGAATAAATTCACAACTGGGGGAAAAGATAATCTGCCAGCTCCACTAACCTGGGGAGCTCAGGACAGAAAAGGCTCCTGTCCAGGCATAAAAGGTCCATAGACTTTGAATGCCTTTTCCCCTTGCATGGACATGTGTGGGTCTATTTCAGGAGAATAGGCCCTTGTTGCCAGACTGCAACTGTTTCAGCTGTGCGGTGGAGAGGTGGGTGTTTGATGTTTGACACCACTTTGCCTATTAAACCCACATCAGGGGCTCCATTCAGGTCACTCAGAGAACTGTGACAGGTATCCAAGGAGAACTGGTACCTCCCAGTCCTTACAAACAAAAGTATTAGGTGCCCATGATCCATCTGCAGAACCCACTCACCTGTGCACTCTAGGGAAAAGGGATGCACTTTCCTCACAGACACTCAGGGGACAGTTATCAGCCCCCTGCTTTGTTGAGAGTGTGATCCCC
Organism: Loxodonta africana; assembly: GCF_030014295.1. Taxonomy (NCBI): domain Eukaryota; kingdom Metazoa; phylum Chordata; class Mammalia; order Proboscidea; family Elephantidae; genus Loxodonta; species Loxodonta africana. The sequence continues at coordinate 117,452,952 of NC_087369.1, read as the reverse complement.
TGCTGCAACCAGATACCTGTACTTACACCAATCATCTCTGCCCCTCTAAAACTGTAGGACAGAGCCTGTACCACACACGTGATGACCAACTACCTGGACACCTGAGCTGAATCCATACAAGGAAAGTGAATGGACTCCTAGGCTCATATGCCTGATAACAGCTCTAGCCATCTGGTGACAAGATGTTAGAGCTTCAAAGGTGAAAATAATCAAGCCAGCTCACTCAAGCAACCTATTTGTGCATATCAAAACAAAACAAAGCAAGAAGCTAGGATATAGTAAGCAAACATAAAATAAACTAATACTATAACCTACAGATGGCATGGAGACAACAGTTGATAACAAATCACATTAAGAAACAGACCATGATCGCTTCAACAAGCTCTCAAAACAAAAAATCAAGGGATCTTTTTGATGAAGGTGCCTTCCTGGGATTACCAGATGCAGAATACAAAAGATTAATATACAGAACTCTTCAAGACATCAGGAATGAGATCAGGAAGGAGATCAGGCAATACGCAGGATAAGCCAAGGAACACACAAATAAAGCAATTGAAGAAATAAGAAAGATTATTCAGGAACATAATGAAAAGTTTAATAAGATGGAAAAATCCATAGACAGGCAGCAATCAGAAATTCAGTAGATTAACAATAAAATTACAGAAGTAGACAACTCAATAGAAAGTCAGAGGAGCAGAATTGAGCAAGTAGAAGCTAGAATTTCTGAACTTGAAGATAAATCACTTGGCACTAATATATTTGAAGAAAAATCAGATAAAAGAATTTAAAAAAATGAAGAAACACTAAGAATCATGTGGGACTCTATCAAGAGAAATAACCTATGAGTGACTGGAGTACCAGAAGAGGGAGGGATAACAGAAAATACAGAGAGAATTGTTGAAGATTTGTTGGCAGAAAACTTCTCTGACATCGTGAAAGATGAGAAGATATCTATCCAAGATGTTCATCGAACTCCACATAAGGTAGATGTCAAAAGAAAATCACCAAGACATATTATAATCAAACTTTCCAAAACCAAAGATAAAGAGAGAATTTTAAAAGCGGCTAGGGGTAAATAAAAAGTCACCTACAAAGGAAAGTCAATAAGATTAAGCTCGGACTGCTTGACGGAAACCATGTAGGCAAGAAGGCAATGGAATGACTCATATAAAGCATTGAATGAAAAATTTGCCAGCCAAGAATCATATATCCAGCAAAACTGTCTCCCAAATATGAAGGTGAAATTAGGACATTTCCAGATAAACAGAAGTTCAGGGAATTCATAAAAACCAAACCAAAACTACAAGAAATACTAAAGGGAGCTTTCTGGTTAGAAAATCAATAATATCAGATATCAACCTAAGACGAGAACATAGGACAGAGCAACCAGATGTCAGCCCAGATAAGGAAATCACAAAAATAAATTGAGGTAAAAATAAATAAACACTCAAAACAGGGAAACAGGGATGTCATTATGTAAAAGAAGGCAACATTAAACCAATAAAGAGGGACTGAGAAATGTGGTCATGGATCTTTCATATGGAGAGGAAGATAAGGCGATATAAAGAAATAAAAGTTAAGTTTAAACTTAGAAATAATCAGGATAAATACTTTTAAAAAATATATTAAGGTAACCACAAAGGAGAGAACGATCCTACTCATCAAAATAAAATAGAAGAAAAAAGAGACGCAGCAGAAACAAAATCAACAACAACGAATAAGAGGAAAAGGCAATATATAATCTACTCAGCACATAAAATTAAGTGTGAAAAAGAAATTGTCAACAACACACAAAATAAGACATCAAAATGATAGCACTAAACTCAAACCTATCCATAATTATGCTGAATGTAAATGGACTAAATGCACCAATAAAGAGAGAGAGAGTGGCAAAATGGATTAAAAAACAAGATCTGTCTACATGCTGCCTACAAGAGACACGCCTTATACGTAGAGACAAACAAACTAAAACTTACAGGATGGAAAAAAATATATCAAGCAAACAACAATCAAAAAAGAGCAGGAGTGGCAATATTAATTTCTGACAAAATAGACTCTAAAGTTAAATCCATCAGAAAGGATAAGGAAGGACACTATATAATGATTAAAGGGACAATATACCAAGAGGATATAACCATGTTGAATATTTATGTACCCAATGACAGGGCTGCAAGATACATAAAACAAACACAATCACCATTGAAAAGTGAGATAGACAGCTCCACAATACTAGTAGGAGACTTCAACACACCACTTTCGGTGAAGGACAGGACATCCAGAACGAAGCTCAAAAAAGACCTGGAGATCTGAATGCCACAATAAACCACCTTGACCTCATAGAACATTCCACCCAAGCGCAACCAAGTATACTTTCTTTTCTAGTGCACATGGAGCATTCTCTAGAATAGAACACATATTATGTCATAAAGCAAGCCTTAGCAGAATCCAAAACATTGAAATATTACAAAGCATCTTCTCTGACCATAAGGCCATAAAAGTAGAAATCAATAACAGAAAAAGCAGAGAAAAGAAATAGAACACTTGGAAACTGAACAGTACCATGCTCAAAAACAATGGGGTTATAGAAGACATTAAGGATGGAATAAAGAAATTCATAGAATCCAATGAGAATGAAAACACTTCCTATCAAAACCTTTGGGACACAGTGAAAGCAGTGCTCAGAAGTCAATTTATATCAATAAATGCACACACACAAAAAGAAAAAGAGAGCCAAAATCAAAGAATTACCCCTACAACTTGAACAAATAGAAAGAGAGCAACAAAAGAAACCCTCAGGCACCAGAAGAAAGCAAATAATGAAAATTAGAGCTGAACTAAATGAATTAGAGAACAGAAAAACAATTGGTAAAAGAATTAACAAGAACAAAAGCTTGTTCTTTGAAAAAACTAACAAAATTGATAAACGATTGGCCAAACTGACAAAAGAAAAACAGGAGAGGAAATAAATAACCTGAATAAGAAATGAGATTGGCGATATCACAACAGACGCAACTGAAATTAAAAGAATCATATCAGATTACTATAAAAAATTGTACTCTAACAAATTTGAAAACCTATAAGAAATGGATGAATTTCTAGAAACATACTACCTACCTAAACTAACACAAACAGGGGTAGAACAACTAAATAAACCCACAAGAGATTGAAAAGGTAATCAAAAAAACTCCCAACAACAACAACAACAAAAAGCCCTGGCCCAGAGGGCTTCACTGTAGAGCTCTATGAAACTTTCAGGGAAGAGTTAACACCACTACTACTAAACGTATTTCAGAGCACAGAAAAGGACAGAATACTCCCAAACTTGTTCCATGAAGCCAGCATACCCCTGATACCAAAACCAGGTAAAGACACCAGAAGAAAAAAGAAAATTACAGACCTATATCCCTCATGAACTTAGGTTAAAAAATCCTCAACAAAATTCTAGCCAATGAAATTTAACAACATATCAAAAAAATAATTCACCATGACCAAGTGGGACTCATACCAGGTATGCAGGCAGGGATGGTTCAACATTAGAAAAACAATTAATGTAACCCATCATATAAATAAAACAAAAGACAAGAATCACATGATTTTATCAATTGTTACACAAAAGGCATTTGACAAACTCCAACACCCATTCCTGAAAAAAAAAACTCTCAGCAAAATGGGAATAGAAGGAAAATCCCTCAACATAATAAAGGGCATTTATACCAAGCCAATAGCCAACATCATCCTAAATGGACAGACACTGAAAGCATTCCCCTTGAAATTGGGAACCAGACAAGGATGCCCTTTATCACCTCTTATTCAACTTTGTGCTGGAGGTCTTAGGCAGAGCAATTAGGCTAAAGAAATAAAGGGCATCCAGATTGGTAAGGAAGAAGTAAAAGTATCTCTATTTGCAGATGACATGATCTTATACACAGAAAACCCTCAAGAAAACTACTGAAATTACTAGAAGAGTTCAACAGAGTATCAGGATACAAGATAAACATACAAAAATCAGTTGGATTCCTCTACACCAGCATTGAAGAGGAAATCACCAAATCAATACCATTTACAATAGCCCCCAAGAAGATAAAATACTTAGGAATAAATCTTTCCAGAGATGTAAAAGACCTGTACAAAGAAAACTACAAGACGCTACTGCAAGAAACCTACATAAGTGCAAAAACATACCTTGTTCATGGATAGGAAGACTTAGCATTGTAAAAATGTCTATTCTGCCAAAAATGATCTATAGATACAATGCAATTCCAATTCAAATTCCAATTACATTTTTTTAATGAGGTGGAGAAACAAATCACCAACTTCATATGGAAGGGAAAGAGGCCCTGGATAAGCAAAGCATTACTGAAAAAGAAGAACAAAGTGGGAAGCCTCACTCTACCTGATTTTAGAACCTATTATACGAACACAGTAGTCAAAACAGCCTGGTACTGGTACAACAACAGATACGTAGACCAATGGAACAGAATTGAGAATCCAGACATAAACCCATCCACATATGAGCAGCTGATATTTGACAAAGGCCCCAAAACAGTTAAATGGGGAAAAGGCAGTCTTTTTAACAAATGGTGCTGGCATAATTGGATATCCATCTGCAAAAAAATGAAACAAGACCCATACCTCACACCACGCACAAAAACGAACTCAAAATGGATCAAAGACCTAAATATTAAATCTAAAACGATAAAGATTATGGAAGAAAAAATAGGGACAGCATTAGGAGCCCTAATACATGGCATAAACAATATACAAAACACTTCTAACAATGCATAAACACCTTCATATAAATCTCTCTGTCTCCGTCTCTCTCTACATACATGTACGTATATATAGAGAGAGCGACAGAGACAGATGCTTCACTAGTTTTGCTTCTCTAGAGAACCCAGTCTAAGACAGCTGTATATCTAATAAATAAGCTGAATTGGAAACTTGTTTCCACATGGCTTTACTTGCAAATTCTTCTAAACATTTAAGTATGAAATAATCCCAATAGTATACAAGTTTTGTTAGAAAATAGAGAAAGAGTGATACAGTCCAACTCGTTTTACGAGGCCAGCATCATCCTGCTATGTAAATAAGACGAGATATTAGAAGAAAGGGAAACACAGACTAATCTAACCTCGCAAACACAGAGGCAAACTATCCTCAAAGAAAGCCAGTACATTATTATAGCCATATGAAAAAAAGGATAAGACGTTACAACCAAGTAGGCCATAATGCACCTAATAACGCACCTTTAAAATATATAAAGTAGTCAAGGTTGGAATAACAGTAGAAAATCAATCACTTTAACAGAATAAAGGAGAAAAAAATCTAAGATTATCTCAACAGATGCAGAAGAAGCATTTAATATCCATTCATGGCAAAAACTCTCAGGAAACTAGGAAGAAGGACACTTCCTGAATAATGATAATAATAATAATGAGTGTGTGGATTATAGAAGGTCCCTGGCAGGTGCAAATGGTTTGTGCTCATCTACTAACTTAAAAACAGGACTTTCAAACCCATGGAGCAATGGAAGAAAGGTTTTGTTGATCTGGTTCTGTAAAGATTACAGCCAAGAAAACCCTTGGCAGTTCTACTCTGTAATACATGAAGTGGTCATGAGTTGGAATAGACTCAATGGCAATGGGTTTGGTTTTTTGGTTTGGTGGGTTAAAGAGGGCATTTTTCAAAGCTGATGAACTGTGCATTTAATATCTGTGCCTTTCACTCTATGAAAATTAAATTTTTTTCTTTTTAATTTTCATAGAGTGAAAGGCACAGATATTAAATGCACATTACAGCCCAATAAAAAAGGATCTGAAGAAAAGAACAAAGCAAAGTGTTGGTGGTAGAGTGAAGACTATAAAAAATAAAAATAATGTTACATTCAACTACTAATATTTGATACCTCTGTACTTGTTTTTCTTAAAGTTACATTACACATGTTTAGTAAACTATCAAAGGCACTTCCCTCTTTACAGTTAGAACTGAATAAGGTTTAGAAGTATGTCGAAGAGAAAACTGGAGTCTCCGTTAAAATTAAAGCAAAGAGTTTTATTGAAGGAATAAAGCAAACCGGATAAGGCAGCGCTTTCATGAGGATTCGCAAAAGTACTCTAGCAAATAATTTTTCACAGAGTTTAGACACAGAAAATTCAGGAACTTACAAAAAACAAAATGCTGATTGGTTGACATTTACAAAATCATGCTTTAACAGACACCAGACAATTATGAGATCCCTTAAACATTGTTTTGTTGAAGTTTGAGTCAGTTAACTTCTCGCTAATATATGGATATTTTAGGGGTCAGCCTAAGTGAATATCCTTCCTGGTAGCAAGCTGTGAGATGAAGGAAGAGGAGCGGTACCCTCAGGCTTCCTGAGGTATTTTGGCTAGCTGACTTTTCGAGGCAGCTCAGAATGAGCAGTAAATAACAAAAATGGAGTCTGGCCTACATCTTTGGAAAAAGCCTCTCCTTATGCCAAGCATCTGGATTTTGGGGGCTCCTTCACAAGTTCAAGACCAATTCTATGCTAAATCTTTATTTCAAATAATGTATCTGGGGAAGCAACATCTGCTCATAAGCAAAGCGTGGAAGAACTGATAAAATATTCAGGAGGAAAGATATGCATCTTAATAATCAGAGCTGCTAAGTTTCTAAAGAGGGTCCTACAATTTTTTCAATACCACAGAAATTATTCCATGTAGCTCACTTTGGCTAGTGAAGCTTTCTAATCTTAGAACCCCCAGTGAAAACAAAATATGATGGTCTTACTGCACATACAAGGTACCGTATTTTTAGCCAATGACACCTGAAGAGATGGCAACTCAAAATTTAAGAATGCATATACTCTACCATGAAGAACAAACGAAATCTGCAGTCAGAATGCACAAAATGTTTCCAAGAGTATGTTGAAAATTTCCAGGCACTATGAACCAAGATGATATTCTAGAAACATTCTAACGTAGCATTGCACCAAAAGTCCCCAAAAAGTAACTTATAATTCCAATGGTTTGATTCAGATCACTCTTCTTACTAGCTTTATGTTTCAAGGTCCTATTTGATTTTATGCAAAAAATAGCAAGCATATGTCTTGCCTCTTTGAACATGCTGAAACAGGAAGATGATACACAACATGTCACCAAAGCCAAAAATATACAACAATCATTGTCTCTTACACAGCGTGTTACAGGATGTGGTATGGCTGTCATTCACCAGCATCTGCAAATCAAATCATAATTTGTGATGTTCAGTTAAAAACATGGAACTTTCATCCGACACTTTAAACAAGATGAAGTGTCTTAGTGAGAAACACTTTTTATAGAACCTGCTTCAAAAAAATTGAGGAAGAAGGCAAAGAGAAACCCCGAAGTGGTGAAGTCTCTGCTTTCTTCACGGGGCCTACCTGATTTGTGATTTCCATGTTTTCTGCAAAAGCTTAATTGAACTGATTGTTTTGACTTTTCACCTTCAATTAACATCCTCTACAAAGTGTGAACTCACAGAACATGGTTTGGCAGTTTCATACTTAACAAGAAAGTTTCTGAATTTCTATTTTGAAGTAATTTAAATGAAAATGCTGTACGTATCAAGTTACAGCTGAAAGAAATAAATGAGCACTGCACTGTGCTTAAATTTACTTCTATTAGAATAGGGCGCTTCAATTTAATTTGGCTAGGGTAATCCGCCTGTCTTTCTGCCATTTAGGAATATAGTGTTCTCAGTATTTTGATTCTAGGGAATGTAAAATAGGGTATGCTCAAAAATATGACTCTACCGAATGTAAAACACCATTAGCAAGGTCATTTCATCTGTGAAATTATGGACTGGTTCCAGCATGGTGTTTCCTCTTAGCTTGCCTTAGACTGTATGCTATACATCAAGCAAATAAGATCCTGCATCCTCTACAAGCAGATTACTGTTGGTAAAGATGAGCTTTTCTTAGTTCTGGAAAATGTTAGATGGAAGCTGCTTCACTACACAGTTGTGTTTCATAAATAAGAAAAATATTTGACAGAGTCATTCACCAGTTAGAGGATCATGAAATCCTTCAAAGGCCACTAGTTTTATATTACAAATGCAAAATAAATAAGCCTGAATCTTGTCATTTATTCTTAACAGGGTCAAGTGCACATAATCACATGGCTTTTAATTCTGACATGAAATTCTGAATATTTTATCCTTTTTACTGGTAACGTGAGATTCGACACCCACCGTGGTATTTAGTTCAATGTATACCTTCCAATGGTTTAACATTATTGCTCAAGTTGAGCTGAAAGGTAGATTAAATTGTTGAAATGTTCTGTAAGTGATAAGCAAAGATTATGGTAACGCAGGTGGTATTTCATGTAACCGATACCTCAGAAGAGTTTAAATGGTGAGCAGGTATAAGTGAGGTCAAGTGAAACAATTTCTCTAGCTAGCCTGTTCCATTTTTTTGCATGTCAGCATTAAGAATGGTGCAAAATGGCATTTAACTGTCTTAAAACCTTCACAAATGCAATCTGAGATTCTGGAGAAATTTTACTTATATCTTGACCCCATTTAAGAAACTACTATTCCCCCTGGAGCTAAATCATCAGGATCCAAAACTAAGAAAAAATTGAAGTCTTTAGCAAAGCTGGAAAGAATCATTGCATATAGATTACTTTTTCCACTGGGATGAATATGTTGATACATACATACTTTTTTTTTTTTACATACTACCTTCCATGATGCTAAGAATCAGGAATTAAAAAAAAAAAGCTGCTGTTGAGTTGATTCTGACTCATAGTGACCCTATAGGACACAGTGGAACTGCCTCATAGGGTTTCTAAGGAGCAGCTGGTGGATTCAAACTGCCGACCTTTTGGTTAGCAGCCTGAGCTTTTAACCACTGCACCACCAGGGCTCTGAGGAGTTATAAGACTAATAAAATATAAAAAGTATCCATTTCTGGGCAAAAAATATAATTAGTAGACGTCAGTTTGCAAGCTGTGAAAAGATAACACATACCCACTTCTGTTTTCATATTCTGCAGCTTTATAGCCTTATACTAAGCACTTCCCAAAACCCCAGGGATAGCTCACAACATCATACTACCAAGGTTCAAGAATAAAAATAATGCTTTGACTCAAAGATATAACACCTCACATAAAGTATTCCCTCAAAATAACAAAGCAAGGGACTAATTTCATCAGGTGATATGGCAATCATGAAGCTACATGATTCTCTAAGATCATTTCTTTTTTTGCATTTAAGAATAGGATATCCAGACATTTTAAAAATAGGAATGAAACTTTTAATACATAAAATAGGGTTTGAGTAGTACCTTTCTTCAATAATTGAATTTAAGTTTGCAGAAAAATAAATAACACGTGAAGAATAGCTAAGAACCACCATTGGAAGAATTACAGGTGACTGCTTGTCAGGGGACAGCCCCAGCAAGGAAAGACCCTCACTGTGCCTCCTAGCATATAATCTGAAGAACTGACACATAGCCCTTTCCAGATTCATACATTCAGGGAAACTTACTTACACGGGCAAGCAGCTGCTTTCCAGTGGCAGCCGGCTGGAGCATTTTCTGCAACCACCTAGCAAGGGACCCAAGCTTATATACCATTCCAGCTGGGACCAAGGCTCATCGTTTTCTCCCACCTCCTTAGGCAGTCAGTGTTCCCAGGAACTTCACATCCAGGCCCAGAGGTTTTCCTTCTTGTTGCTAAGGCATTCCTCGGCCTTGGCCGCTGGCCCAGTCATGCCACTCCTGGCCTTGTACCTTAGCCCGAGTCCATCCCAAATTCATCCCCACCATGCTTCAGGGAAGAGCAAAGCTGACTCCATTAGGGAGGGGATGCATATAGCTGAATAGCGTTACCCTACAGTCCACCCCTGCATACCCTCCTCATGTCCTTACAATCTTACCACCCCCTCTTCCGCGATAGCCCTTGGACTTGGTATGCAGAGGAGCATTGCAAAACCAGACCACATACTCAGTATAACCAGCAACACAGGAAAAGGCATAGTAGTAATAAAAGTCCCAGTACCACCCAGAAGCCTGTCTGCCAGGCGGGCGGGAGGGATTGCAGCCAGCTGGAGATGGGGTCAGTGGTGTCATGTTTGATAGCAGAGATGTGTTGCTTCAAGTCCTGCAGAGCCAAAGACACATTTTTAGAGACATCAGGGCTATACATGCAACATTCAGTTTTTATCATGGCACAGGTGCCACCCTGGGTGGTGGTCAGGATGTAAAGGGCCATCCTACTCTGAAGGACAACCTTCCGTATTTGTTGAGTCTCCACATTCAGAAGGGTGATATCCCACCCGGCATTGTTAAGTGCAGCTGTGGTGTGTCTGGCTATCACTTCTACCTGCCACTCCACATCTATGGTGGTGCCTTGGGGCAAGAACAGGGACAAGGGGCAAAACCACCATGATGTGCTCTGGTATCTGTGCTGGGCTGTTACAGTTTGCCCATTGCTGGAAACACTGGGGAGGGTGGTGTAAATATTAACAGCTATGTACAGCTGCCCCCAGGTGCAGCGCCCCACCCAGTTGTAGGGCAGTTACGGCCACCCATGGAAGCCACATGTCCAAAGCCACCCCCTTGGGCGATGGGTATGCCCCTGCCCATAGGCTTTGCTTTTGCTTCCTTAACCAACTATTGGCAACAACTAGCAGGGTTCTAGCACACTGTTGTCAGGGGTCCAAACCATCACTCTGAGGGGACAAGAGGTATTAGTTCTGTTCTGATGCTCCCAGTAAAAGGGAACTTGGCCCTTTATAAAAATTTCCTTCCACTGTGCATGACTTTCTCCGACATGCTGTACCTCTCCTCACTCCTCGACACAACTGGGACCAAAGTCCCAGTGGCACTCTCTTGTTGCTTTGCCATTGCCACAGGCCCTACCCGTACTCCTCAGGGTAACAGGCTATGTCCAATTGGCACAGCTGACCTTGTATTAACACTCCTAAAGCCTGTATTTGTTTTACAGCAACCTTCGCCTGCTGGAAGGCCTCCTCTTCCTTTGTCTCTCGCTCCCACACTGCTCCTTTTTTTCACATTCTCTGTCCCTCTTCTCATATGGGCTCTGTCTTCTTCTCACACCCTCACTTTCTAGAACTCACCCCAGTTTCACCTGTCTCTCAGTCATTCTCCTCCCCGCTAGCCCCCCGTATCACTTTCTCTTCCAATTTTTTGTTTCTCTCTCCCTTAGTCTCACTTCCTTTCTTTACTAACTTATATAGGTGGCGTAGGGTGTGGGCTACATGGGGTATGAAGGGGTGTTAGTACCCTAGGAGCCTGACAACTGCCTGTAGTTGCTTCACAGTTTCTGGGCAGGGGTAGCCTTGGACTTTATCTATCACCGCTTCAGGCATCACTTGCGTCTTTCTGACCAGATAACACCCAACACTTGACAAAAAAACAAGGCCCCTGTGTTTTTCCCTTGTTCACTGCCCATCCCCGCAACTGGAGGTACGTGACTACCTCACCAGTTGCAGCCTGCGAAGAAGCAAACGAATTAGAGGTCAGCATGACATCACCAATATAGTGGAATATGGCCACCTCAGCAGGGGGAATCCACCGCTTGAGGTCAGGGGCAGCCATGCCATGGCATATGGTGGGGCTATGCAGGTACCTTTGTGGGAGCACGATGAAAGTCCACTGCCTCACCTCCCATCTGAAGGCAAACTGGTCCTGGCTGTCTGAGTGTAGAGGGATGCTAAAGAAAGCATTAGCCAAGTGTTAAGTGCCCAATACCTCCCCCATTTGCCCCATCTGTGCGATGTTGGGTACAGCAGCAAACAAGGGGAGTCACCTTATTCCATCCCCAGGAGTCTACCATCATTCTCCAGGAGCCGTTGGGCTTGAGCATTGGCCAGACAGGACTATTGAAGAGGCTCTTGGCAGGTCTCAAAATACCCACTGTGTGTAGCTCCTGCACGGCTTCAGTGAGTTCTTGGTGCCCTTGAGGGAGGCGGTACTGCTTAAGGGCCATGACCTGAGCTGAGGAGTGCAACTGCACAGGGGACCATTTAACATTACCTTGTACTACAGTTTTTATGGCTCTCACTTGCAAGTGGAACTCAACGGAGGTCTGCAGCTCCAGCCCCAACGAGACACCTCTTCCCAGAATGTATTCCGGTATCGGGCCTAGGTATATTTTGTAGGCCTTTGGGGGTAGCCTTCTAATCTGCCCCACCCCCGTACCCATCAATAGCTGTTAGTGGGGGTCCAGTGTATGATCATTTCAATGTGTGGCCTCCAGTCCCCTGTCACCTAATGGAGTATTTCCTGCACCTGCAGTGCACCTTGGCCACATCCCTAGTCAAGGGGTGAGGGACACTCCCACCCCTCAGCGGTGGGGAGCCTTAGGCTTGGCCTCCTCTCGTTGGCTCCAGTCAGTGCCTTTGTGGAACTCAGGTCTTTTGTCAGGAACAACTGTATACCATAGAAACACATTTTATAGAATAGACAGTTTGGTCAAACATATGGCACAAATAAGAAATGTCTTTGCAGGGAACCGTGCATTGAGACCCCAGGCTGCTTGTCTGAGATGCATGGTTCAGGCTGGGGTTGTCTTGTGACCTCCCATCAGCCATTTAAACCTATCCATTGAAGTGCTCAATTGCCCCTAGGTTTTGGGGTGTTAAAGAGTGTAAATAGTTCCTTCAAGATCCAGTGGAAGCCTCTGTGTAGGATAAAAAGCCCCGATATGATTCACCTGCCAAGAACACCCTGGCCTCTTGGCTCAGGAATCTGTCCCTGCATAGGTTTTAGCCTTGGCCAGGGTCTCGTAGGCAGGTCAGCTTTCCTGTGCTGTCCAGCGTTTTCTGACGACAGTGGCAGTCCATGCATGTAGGCCCAGTCTAGGACGGTGTGTTAATCTCCATGGACGGTCCTCTCTTAAATCCAGGAGGTGGTCAATTGCACATCTCTTTACTCTGGAGCAGACAGTGCTTCAGCCTCTGCAGTCGGCTGGTAAGACCAGTCTGTTTGTTAGCTATTTTCCACTCTCAGCATAGGGGCTTTTCTGATAACTATCCACACCAGTAACAAAAGCTTCTCTGGAGCAGAAACAATTTTGTTATTTGTTTTGTCCAGATGTCTCATTTCTATAGGGGCTTGCATTATATGTCAGTCCGAGGGTTGTCAGTGGCCAGATTGAATAGCCAGGCTGTTAGCTATAGCCTACTTCACAGTTTCCGTGTGCCCCTCTAAAAATGGCCCTAATTGCAGCAATTCCCATCAGGACTTGGAGGCAAAAGTTTACAAAGATGTGCATTAATACATCAACATCATCAGTACTTACAATAAGGATTTGTAGGGGCCCCGAAAGGACTTATCCATAGTCAGGCTGGGGCGAGTGTCTCAATGATAGTGACCTCAGACCCCAAAGTATACTTCATTGGACTTTAATTGTAACACAAGGCCTTTGCTCCTCACTGGTGACAGAGAAATTAAGCTTAATCCTCAATCTTAATTATTTCTGAAAGAAGACCTGGGAAAATTTGGCAGAGCCCTCACTCATTTGTGGGGTCACACCTCCACCACACCAGGTGCAAGCATGGGTCCAGCCCAGTTGCCTGGTAACCTGGAGGTGGTCCCCTCTCTTTTAGTTTTCCCCTTACCATCACAGCTGCAGCTAGGTTGCTGTTTGGTTTTCTTGGCCGGGGGCAGCTATCAGGGAATTCTGAGGTCTCTTCAAGGTTGCTTAACACAAGCTATCTTGAAGGGCTTTTTACTCCTTTTTTTTTCCCCCTGCTGTTTTAACTCTTGCTTTGCACTGGGTGTTACAGGGTGTTCTCAGACCCAGGGACCTGTTTATCCCCTCCAGCTAACTCCTGTCCCATGCTCTACTGACTGAGCTAGCCAGGCTTCGCTGGCCACCCCAGGATTTCTCCTGCAGAAAAGCATACGGGCCAGACCTCCCCACACAGAAGTCGCTGGCCACCTTCAGACCTCTTGCTTCCACAAACGGGGCACTAATGTTTCAGTGGAGAAGAAATATGCTGCAGGCAAATCCTCCAGTTGCAGCTCTGCTTCCAGCTGCGTGATTAGGACCCTAGCCGCTGGCTTCCATCGGACGCCCCTCCCAGTGCTGCCAGTAGAAGCCATCCAACACAAGCCACTTCAGCACGGCAATCTGGCTTTTGCTTTGGGGCCTTCCATGAATATCACCATGCCCAAAACTCCTGTAACCAAAACACGAACATCCTCCTTTTCGAACATGCAAAGACTCTAGTAACTGCAATAATCCCTGTGGCATTTTCAGGGCATCCCCGTACTCACTCACAAGTCCCCAGGCATCAACAGCCTGGGCTAGTGGTCCCAGGGCACGCGTCTCTGGCAACTCTGGGATTTCCTCGGTGGAGCCCGCTCTTCCCAACGCATCTGGGAAGGCATGGTGTGCCCCTCGGATTCCCGCCGACTACGCCGCTTGTCGGGGGACAGCCCCAGCTAGGAAAGACCCTCACTGTGCCTCCTGGCATATAATCTGAAGAACTGACACATAGCCCTTTCCAGATTCATACATTCAGGGAAACTTACTTACACGGGCAAACAGCTGCTTTCCAGTGGCAGCCAGCTGGAGCATTTTCTGCAACCAACTAGCAAGGGACCCAAGCTTATATACCATTCCAGCTGGAACCAAGGCTCATTGTTTTTCTCCCACGTCCTTGGGTAGTCGGTGTTCCGAGGGACTTCAAGTCCAGGCCCAGACGTTTTCCTTCTTGTTGCTAAGGCGTTTCTCAACCTTGGCCTTGGCCCAGTCATGCCACTGGCGGCCTTGTACCTTAGCCCAAGTCCATCCCTAATTCATCCCCAGCATGCTTCAGGGAAGGGCAAAGCTGACTCCAATAGGGAGGGGATGCATATAGCTGAACAGCATTACCCTACACTACTGAAGAAAAAGTAAGTTGTGTCAAAGTACTGATCCTTACTGCCTCACAGAGAGGCCATAGACTGAAAAGCATGCGGTCAAGTTTCCAGAAAAAGAAAATCATCCTAATCTTGCAGCCCTCACCCCTATGTGGCCAAAGTTACTCTGGAAACGACAAGGAGGGATTGTGCAATATGAATCCCTGTCAGTGAACTGTGGAAATATTCTGGGTCAAATCAGCGCACTCAAAATGCCTCCTATCAAAATAGGAAATACTTTGTATTTCCTAAAGTAAAGCAGAGTAGATCTCAGAGAGTCTATACCCAGGAAAAATGAGGGGAAAAAAATGAAACAGAATGGTCAAAATCAATAAATAAGCCAGAGAGATTTTGCCAGAGTCAGTGTGAAGACAAGTAGAAAAATATGGTACATTTCTAGTCTCGCCATCAGCAACAGTAGTAATCCCCACAGTCCCCCCAGTTTTGTACTAAAGCTTCAAAGCAGAGTACTAAATCCTTCCACAAGTTTTCTTCAAGCTCTGTCAGTGACAACGAAGCATAGGGCATTTCCTTCCACAGTTTGGGTAAGGAAATTGAGCAATCTTATATCCATTAAGAATTTTTAGAGAATCCATAATGCTGGAGTATTTCCATAAATTTGGAGAATTCTTTTATATATACTGAAAAAAAACTGTTAAATTTTAGTTTATCTTTTTATCTTGAATAGTCAATGCCAGATTATAATGAGTGAAATGGTTGTTTTTTTCTGCCAAATGACAACAATGACATGGTAAGTATTTATGAAGATCTTTTCTTCCACAAACTCTATTAGGATTACTTTCCACTGGATTTGATTATGTTGGTGCTTATAACCATCCTACATAGCAGTAAAGAATCCTGAGCTGTGCTCGGAGCTAGAAGCACACTACCTTTTCATCCTCAGTAGACTGCCCACTTAACTCATTTCCTTTTGGGGCAATCCACCCTGCAATGGGAAAAATGGTGAAATTGTAAAAAAAAAAAAAAAAATTATGTCTGATTTTTGTCCTTCAGTTTTTAGCCGGTCAATTTTTTGTTCCAAAGTTGATGCTCAGAATTTGTGCTCAAGGGATGTCAAAGTGCCAGAATTATCTTTCTGCAAGTTTCCTTTACCCAGGAGTCTGCTTTGTCTAAGAAGCTGTCTTCAGTGTCAACTCATCTGATGCGTGCAGTAGCTGTTGTTGCTTTCCCCATTTTGGACCAAGAATACTATGCTTGTTGCTTGTAGTTTTCACAAAATTGTGTATAATATTTTTGAAAAATTATCCTATATATGTTCTTTTGTACTTTACCTTGCTCGAATGAACTTATTAATCCATGTTGGTTTCTATTTTTGTATTTTCCCATTCTTTGTCCTAATATATGAACTATTTATTTTGAGAAGATGACATAGTCTGTTAAATTAGGTGAGGACGATCAGAGGATTTGCTTCTGCAAAATCTCAAAATTTAGCTTGTTCATCCATTCAAGTTTTATTGGATTCTGTACTATACACTCTACTAGACACTAGAGATAAAAATATAAATGAGGCCTAGCACCTGCCTTATAATGTGTTCGGCCTGAACTGAAAGGTTAGCAGTTTGAACCCACCCAGCGACACCATGGAAGAAAAGCTTGGTGATCTGCTTTCATAAAGTTTATAGCCAAGAAAACCCTATGAAGTGCAGTTCTACTCTGTAACACAAGGGGTCACCATGAATTAGAATCCACTCAACTGCAACAGTTTTTTTTTTATTTGTTTGTTTTGTTTACCTGCCTTATGAATGAAGCTTTTGCTCTGGTATAACTGCGATAGAAAGTGCTAAGTGCTATAATAAGTGGCTATGAAAGATCTAACTCTGCTTGAGGACAAAGGAAATAAGAGGAGGCTTCACAAAAAGGTTATGCTTAAGTTGAGTCCTGAAAAAAGAGTAGTATCTCACAAGAGAGGTAAGGCAAAAGGGAGCAACGTAGCAGTACTGTATAGAAGAATATGGCGAGTTTTGGTAATAACAAGTAATTAAGTGTTGTCATAGTAAAAAGGTAAAACATTATACTGTAGGCCAATGCCTCCCTGTCATGGATTGAATTGGGTCCCCCAAAAATATGTGTATCAACTTGGCTAGGCCATGATTCCCAGTATTATGTGATTGCCTACCATTTTGTCATCTGATATGATTTTCCTATGTGTTGTAAATCCTATCTTTATGATGTTAATGAGGTGAGATTAGTGGCAGTTATGTTGCTAAAACTCAGTCTACAAGATGGGATTGTGTCTTAAGCCATTCTCTTTTCAGATATAAAAGAGAGAAGCAAGCAGAGAGACATGGGGACCTCATACCGCCAAGAAAGCAGTGCTGGGAGCAGGGTACTTCCTTTGGACCTAGGGCCCCTGTGACTGAGGAGCTCCTGGTCCAGGGGAAGATTGATGACAAGGACCTTCCTCCAGATCCAACCGAGAGAGAAAGCCTTCCCCTGGAGCTGACGCCCTGAATTTGGACTTCTAGCCTACTGTGAGAAAATTAATTTCTGTTTGTTAATTCCATCCACTTGTGATATTTCTGTTATAGCAGCACTAGATAACTAAGACATTCCTCTTGATGCATATTAGAGTAAATTAAGGAGGGTTTTAAAATGCCTGTGCCCAGAAACCGCCATCCCAAGATTCTGATTTATTAGCATATGGTGAGTAAAAGTGATTTTAAAAAGCTCCCTGGTGATTCTAATCTGCTGCCAGATAGAAAACCACTGCTCTACACAATGGGGAGTCATTGAAAGGTTTTTAAGCAAGACCATGACATGGTAATTTCAGGAAACAAAATTATTTTGTTTAGACTGAAGGCTGATATACCACTTAGAACAATAATACCAAAATATCAGTCCTCAACTGTTGCTAATTCAAAGGAAGGTTTTCAGTGATACTAATCAAAATGAGAAAAATAAGTGTAGGGTAGTAAAATTCCTATAAAGTGATATTTATTCTATATAAAAGGATTATTTTCTATTCCGATATTGTACATCACTATATAAGACAGAGTAGAACTGCCCCACAGAGTTTCCAAGGAGCGCCCAATGGATTCGAATTGCCAAACTTTTGGTTAACAGCTGTAGCCCTTAACCACTATGTCACCAGGGTTCCCATGTTTTCATGTTAAGATGTCTATTTTATGAAAGAATTGTGAATATATATGTTACTTGTTGATATCATTCTTTGATGTCCTTATTTGGCAAAACAGCTATTTTATTTTTCCCTCCCTTGGAAGGGGTTAGAATTTTCCTACTGTTTTTCCTTTTTCTCTTGCGTGTTTTTACTTTTTTTTTTAATAATTTTTATTGTGCTTTAAGTGAAAGTTTACAAATCAAGTCAGTCTCTCACACAAAAACCCATATACATCTTGCTACACACTCCCAGTTACTCTCCCCCTAATGAGACAGCCTGCTCTCTCCCTCCACTCTCTCTTTTCGTGTCCTTTTCACCAGCTTCTAACCCCCTCCACCCTCTCATCTCCCCTCCAGGCAGGAGATGCCAACATAGTCTCAGGTATCCACCTGATCTAAGAAGCTCACTCCTCACCAGCATCCCTCTCCAACACATTCTCCAGTCCAGTCCATGTCTGAAGAGTTGGCTTCAGGAATGGTTCCTGTCCTGGGCCAACAGAAGGTCTGGGGGCCATGACCACCGGGGTCCTTCCAGTCTCAGTCAGACCATTAAGTCTGATCTTATGAGAATTTGAGGTCTGCAACCCACTGCTCTTCTGCTCCCTCAGGGGTTCTCTGTTGTGTTCCCTGTCAGGGCAATCATCAGTTGTAGCCGGGCACCATCTAGTTCTGTGTGTTTTTACTTTTATAATTGAGATACAAAATGAACATTATGAGGTGTGCAAAATGCACAAACATTAAGTGTGCAATTAAATTAATTTTTACATTTATATATACCTGTGTATCCACTGTGTATTTGAGTTGTCTTCAAATAGTTGAAAAAAATAATTTCCCACCTTATTCAAACTTTACTTCCCTTCACATATACCATACGTGGCCATATACTCATTGCAAGCCTTCAAAAAGACTTATGCTATGATAACATGTCTAATCATATGGGTAAATCTCAAGCTACTGATTTAAGTAATGTGTGATTCTCTTCGTGGAGGTAAGAATTTATGAAGAGATGTCACTCGTCCTCTCCCTTGATGCATAACCTATCATCCACGTCCACTTCCTCTAAAAACAAAATTCCACATAGAATTAAGTTACTAGTAAAACAATATATGTTCTGAAGGTTCTTGTTATAAGCTATTAAGGGGACATGCAGACTTTTCAAGGAAGCAGCGTCAATTACTTGTATTTAATGTTCTGAACATCCACAAAGTAATAAATAGATTTTAGTGGAATATGACAAGTGGTTAACAGTATCAATGAGGATGTTGAAAGCAATCAGAGGAAACGTTGAAGACAATGAAATTGTCGGGTTTAGATATTTTTAACAGTTAATGAATGGCCAAGATCATTTCTAAGATACTTCCTCAATACACGTGTAATATTAAGGCAGCATTATAAAACTCAGCTTCAATCCCTGAGCTTATCTTTGTGGACATGCAAGTGAATATTTTGAAATATTTCCCTTTGCACTTACTACAACATGTAAAATACATAAGGTGATGAGTGGGAAGTTAATAAAAAGATGAGACTGAGTTCCTAAATTAATTCGTTAGTCTAATATTCATGGAATGTATTTTCCTTTCAATGCACTCACATAATTCATATTAGCATTAGTGGGAGGAAGTTACACTTGCATGGGAAGAATATAGCAATCAATATGCATGCAAAAATCTAAGAGAATGCTTTGTAAAAGATTTGCTATTTCACTGCTTATTGTAAAAGTGGTGTCTATATGCCACCAAACAGAAACATTCTATCATCCAAATGTTTCTTAATAGCTGCATGTTTTACATTGCAGATGAAATGTGTAAACTAAGTATTGCATTTTTTCCATAAAAAGAGTAAGGTGACTAAGGTCTGTAAAACAACAACCATGTGTGAAGGATTGTGCTAAGTCCCCGACAAATGTAGTAAACCACCCCAAAACTCAGTGGTTTAAAACAACAGTCATTTCTTCTCATAAGTCTGTGAATCATTTAAACACCGGTGATTGAGGCTGGCCTCAGCTGGGCAGTTTTTCTAATCTCAGCTGGTTTTGCTCATGGGTTTGAGGATTGTCTGAACTACTCTGGGCCCAGTTAAGGTGATTTGTTCTGTTATCATGTCTATAACCTTCTCCAGGGACCATCACGGTAGCCCAGGAATATTCTGCTCATGGTGATGGCAAAGAAACAAGAGAGTAAGCTGAATGGTGCAAGAGCTTTACATCCTATGGTCATGTTATGTCCTCCAACATTCCATTGATCAAAGAAAGTCATGTGGCCAAACGCAAAGTCACAGGTTGGTAAAATATACTCTGCCTCTTTAGTGGGAGAAACTGCAAAGTCACTGAGCAGAGGACTTGGTTATGGGAAGGAGTTAATGGACTCTGCAGTATACACTATCTCATTTAATCCTCAACACATGCCCCACAAGATACTATTATTATCTTTGTATTACAAGCAGGAAACTTGATTACACAGAGTATACATGACTTGTCCAAGTCATAGTGGTACTAGAATGCAGAAATAATGCCAAAATTCACAGTTATTGTTGTTTTTACAATATGTCTTATTGTATGCCTGTAGCCCTGGTGGTGCAGTGGTTAAGAGATCAGTTGCTATTCAAAAGGTCGGCAGTACAAATCCACCAGCCACTCCTTGGAAATCCTATAGGGCAGTTCTATTCTGTCCTATAGGGTCGCTATGAGTCAGAATTGACTCCATGGCAATGTTTTTTTGTTTTGTTTTGTTTTGTTTTTTACGCATATAGTTTAAAAATTTGCAACTGAAATGATGTCTACCATCAAAATTAGCAATTGATAGAGAAATTATATTGGTGGATCAACTACATATATATATAAAACCATAACCTAAGAGTCATTGATTACTAAAAACAGTCACTTGCTTGAATCAATAGGGTGTAATTTAAATCATGTTTCAGTTTTAAATTACTCGCGAATGTAATATTTATTTCAGAGAGGTCTTCCACAAGCATGGCTTTGTCCTTCTAAACTTCTCTTAGCCCCTCTCTTATGAAGAAACTAATCTTTTTTTTTTTTTCCTCTCTTTCTGATTCTGGGCTAACAAATGGTGAGGAAGTAAGTTATGAAAAGAGACTCACCACGACTGCACACAGGTAGAGACATACTTTGAGAGAGGAAGATATTGAGAGAATACATATCACGTGGCCTTAGTCTTCTCAATAAAGTATATTAATGATAATAATATTTACTCAGAGATTAATAAAAAGATATTCATCTCCTCTATCTTTACAAATAAATAAATAGTGGCATCCTTTTTCCTGCCATACATTCAAGCTACTATCGTACCTTTCTTTTTGCCTTCAATGTCAATCTATATTTGCTGTTTCCACTCCCTGATATCACATTCCTTCATTAAAGCCTAGCTTCTTTCCTCACTGCTCTGCTGAAACCTGCTATCTCAGATACTATCTTTCATCTCCCAATTACTGAATCTTTTTATTGGTCCTTATCATTTTTGTCCTCTTTTGAGTCTATGCCATTTACCTACTGCTCTACATTTAGAGTAAGTTTAGAGATGTTAAGGAGCCCTGGTAGCACAGTGGTTAAGCACTTGGCTGCTAACCAAAAGGTCAGCGGTTCGAACCCATCAGCTGCTCCATGGGAGAAAGATGTAGCAGTCTGCTTCTGTAAAAATTCTAGCCTAGGAAACTATGAGGCAGTTCTACTCTGTCATATAGGGTCGTATGTGTTGGAATTGACTCAAAGGCAATAGGTTTGGTTTTGGTTTGGTAGAGATGTTAAATACGTGGATTCAAATTCTGACTCTACCTCTTCGAACCTTGAGCAAGTCACTGAACTTGTCCATGCCTCAGTTTCCTTATCTATAAAATGGGGATAATAATAGTACTCATAATACCCAACTCATATGGTTGTCATTAGGATGAAATGAGCCAATATATGGTAAGTACTTTGATAAATGCCTGACACACAGCAAGTAGTCAACAAAAACTTTCTCCTTTGATGATACTGCATTGTCCTTTCTTCTTCCTCCATTTTGATCATATTGACTTTAATCCCTCCTCTCTATCCCTATTTGTATGTGTTTCTTCACAGTCTATACTTGATTTCTCTTGTCTCTCTTTCTATACTCTCTCCCTACATCAAGATTTTAACTGTTACTTAAATACCAAAAACTTCCAAATCTGTTTTAATTTAACATGATTTTCTGTTATTCAATTTTCTACTGACAAACAAGAAAACTGACCACACTTTTTATGCCTTAGCCTTCTTTCTCCTAAACTAAGCAACTCCAATACCTTTAACCCTTCCTTGTAGAGCCTATTTTCTATTCCTTTGAAATTCTTTATTACAATTTTCTGTACCATTCCCATATCTCTATAGTCTTTTTACAGTATGAAAATTCACTCTTAATAATACTCAAAAATGTTTTGACTAATGTTGGATACAATGAAAGGATAGTCTGACCTTGAGTGTTAATCCCCTATTAGGTTCCACTACACAAATTATGGGTAAGAATAGTAATTTTTCTGTTCTGCTTGACTCTAGCCAGTTCTGCTCCAAAGGATAATGAGGTAAAATTAATATATTTGAATGATATTGTTACAACCTCAGTCAAGGTTTTGAGTTTTATTCAGAGCAGTTTGCCATTATTAATCCACATTGTACCCTGTGTGAACCGATGTAAGCATAGAGAAGACCAAAATTCAAGTCTATTTGGAGTATTCTTAGGCTTATTCCATATCCTAGGAGGTCGGCTAAGGAGTTCCTATGAGGAGATGCCAAAGATGATTCTAAGCTATAAAATTTCAAAATCCAGAAGTATAGCTGCTGTAGGATTCAGTGAAAATAATCTAGTGTCTTATTTATGAATAAAGGGTAGTCAGCCACAGGCAACTCTGAAATATTTAGATAAGTAAGCTGGTAATGTTTCATAAAACATCTGTGGACATAGATTTGAATTCTAAAGCCCCTCAAAATTTCCCCAAAAGAATTCCCTTTAACCTACTGTACCCAAGAGTACTCTTGTCAGTCACAATTTCTGCTCATTCACTTTTTCTCATTAAGGCTTCTAAGAACTTCAGGGACTGTTTGTGAAGTAATTACAACTATGCTAGAAACAGTCATATTATACAACTCTATTGTTTATAGATTGACAGTAAAGAACCTATAGGAATCCAGAACACTGCAAATCTCCAAACATCCTTGAGGCTATAGAGAAGTTTCAAAAATACTGATAAGAAACCGGTTGCAGACATTAAGCAGATATTGATTTGTGTTCAAGGCAGTCACACAATGTATTGAACTGTGAGGTAAATATTGATCCAAGATAAAACCAATATTTACCTCAAGGAACAATGCATCTTGGTACTGACCAAAATCTCAAGTCGATACATGTATTTTCATATATTCCATTACCAAAATTAATTCTGACAAGAATTTTGATCTATTTTTATTTTGACATCTGAGGAATATTTACAGCAACTCCAGAAAGTAGGTAGTATTTCTGTTTTATTACTGTAGTCCACTTGCTTTCTATCTATTGAGCTAAAAGAAGAATCACAGAATATGAAGTTATTAACTTTGTTAAAATCACCTTTGGATTTTCCTTTTGGAAAGGTTTACAGCTTACTAAAACTGGGAGCAGAAGCTAGAATGGAAAGAACTTTAAAGCGAGAAGACTCAACTTCAAATTTTGGACCCACCATTTACCAACTATATGACCCTGGGAATGATTTTAATCACTCCGAGCTCAACTATACAAAGCAGAAGGATACTGATGCCTAACTCTAACCCTTAGGACTGTGTGAGAATCAAATGAGATAAAGATCCAATCCAGCTACCATTCTATCCCTCACTATCTATTTACATCCAAATTTCTTGAAGGAGTTGCCTAAATTCCTAGTCCCTATCTTCCCACTACTCAACCCTCAGCAATCTGTCTTCCATACCTACCACCAAATTAAACCTGCTCCTCATTTATCACTTACTTCTTTATGGATAAGCCCTACAGGTTCTCAGTTCTCATCCTGTTGGACTTCTGAGAAAAATTTTTCACTCTTGCCCACTCTCTACTTTTTCAAGAACTCTATCCCAATGTCTCTGTATTCTCCTAGATTTCCACTTACCACTATATGGCTATTCTTTCCCAGTATATTTGAAGGCTTGTCTTCCCCTACCTTGCCCTTAAGTGTTGCTGTTTTTTGTTATTCTGTACTAAGTCCTCTTCTCTTGTCATTGTGCACACTCTCCCTGCCGACATCATTCAGTCCTGTGGTTGACCATTACCACCTCTGAGCTGTTGCATTCAAAATCTAGAACTCATTCATGTACTAAAAAACCAAGCAGTATATATTGCCAACCCAGATCTATCCTCCAACTTTCAGACATGTGTGTCTGTTCTGACTGATTCAAAATAGAATTCATTATCTTCCTCATCAAACCTGCCTCATCCATCCTGCATTCTTTATATCACCATATACCCAGTTGCTCAACTGTGGGTCTCATCCTTCATTCCTCTCATTCATGAATTCCTTCGCACCCTAAATCAGTCACTTATTCCTATTGTTTATACCTCTCTGAATAAAGTGAAAGGTGGAGGATGCAAATAACAGGGGAAAAACATCCCAGGCAGAGGAAACAGCAAGATTTTACTCAAGGAACAGCAAAGAGTCTGGTGTGTCTGAAACATATTGGTCCAGGGTATGATGAAGAAAAAGTGCTAGGAAATAGTCAGAGAGGAAGTGAAGGGCCCCTCACTCAAGGTCTTTAATCAAATGTCACCTTATTAGAGATATCTTCCCTGACTACCTTCTATAAATTATCAATCTCACCACTGCACTCTGCATTCCCCATATCCTATTTTATATTATCCATAGCATTTATCTTGCTTATTGATCATTACTGTGCACCCAGTGCCCAGGAAAGCACATGGAACATAGTAGGAGATCAATAATTTTTGACCGAATTAATATATAAAATGCCTGGAGCATAGTAGGTGCTCAATAGACTGTAGCATTAGTGTTGTTGTTATTTTTGATGAGTAAAGTATTTGAAAAGATAAAGTACCATGTAAATGCTAACCTAGGAAATCAGAAGCACAAGTGCTTAATTGACTGGAAGTAAACCTGGCTGAGAATGCACGTAGAAACCACCAGAGCTCCAGAAAATGCCACTTACCCATCTCTAGCTGTCCGTTTTAGAGGAGTAGAAGGCAACAGGGTGTCAAGCTGTAGTTGCTTCTGGAAGCTGAAAAGTGCCAGTGATATTTAAACTATTCTTTTGTGGCTATGTTAGATGCATGTTGAAGGAATCTCATCAAATGGAGACAATTCTAATGCTTCTATCAGTAGCAACAAAAAGAGAAAGACCCCAATGCAACCTCATTTCTAGCCTTGCGAGATGGAACTAGTTGCTGCCTGGTCCCAAATTCCTCAGTAGTCCTTGGTCCAGCACCTTTCATATTGCCTTCCCCTGAGGCTGTGCCAGCCCCTGACAGTGGAGCATTAGCTATTATAAAGCAAATCTTCATTTTATAACTTTGTAAAAGGGGCACAAAATAGATTAATTTTAAATGAACTTAATTGCCTTGAGAAATTGAACAACATACTGCAACAAAGACATTTATATTAAATAAGATAAAATATATATTATAGGAAAAACAGTTCAGCTTTCTGATAAACATTAATAGGACTCTATAGCTGAAACCTTCTCTAAGGAAAACAACCATGAGTTATTGTAAATAGCTCAATCAAGATAGCTGTGTGTAGCGGTTGGCTCCTCAAAGCCTTTAAGATTATTGGAGGCATTAATAAGGGGAAAGGAAATGCTGTTACTAGAAGCAATAGATCCCTTTTACACATGGGATCCAAGACCCAGCTTTGAGTAGTGGACTGTATACCAAAGCTGAGAAGGAGTCACAGTAAAATCAGTCCTAGTGGTTGTTAGCTTCTGTGTATATACTGGAATCAGCAACAAAATGAGAGCAGTATGTATTCTTTGAAACTATTTATATCTACAGGAAGTTACACTCAAGACACAATGGATTTGACTGTTCAGTAAAATTTTAAAATTAGGAACAGTAGTTACGTTTTTAAGGTATCAGGCCCAGGAACTTATACTGGGGCTGGAGCTAAAGTGTGTAAATCTAAGAAAAAAAACAGGCCTAAAATAGAAATGGAAGCAAGCAAACCTAGGAGTTATACAGACTCAGATGGGTACATCCCCAGAACTAAAGAAGAAAACAAGGCCGTCAGGTAGGCTAGAGTCTCCCAAACTTTATCCTTAACATTTTATTTAAAACAGCTAATTTCTTTACTTAAATAAGTGTATTCATTTAAAAAGAGAGATATAATGGTAAATTGAAGACCAGTATCATTTGTTATTTATAAAGGGTGACCATATAATAAATACAATAAAAATTAAACAATACTATTAAATTCTAGCTAAATACTATTGCTAGTACTAGGCTCTTAGTTTGAAGGCCACTTTTGTCTTTCTTTTAAGGGGATATTAGCTAACTCTTAGAGAGCAGTAAAGACAATTTGCACCAAACCAAGAATTCCTCATAAATGTAATCAGAAGAACTGAATAAGCATTGCAAAAAGATTAATTTTCCCATTATAAATCATTTATTATGTGTCTGTCTCACCAGTTGTAATTATCCTGTACTTAGGGAAACATAGAGTTAAAGTAACAGTTAAGAAGCCATAATCTAAAATGAATTAAATATGAGAAGAAAGAACAAAGCAAGAGTAAAAAAGCAGGACAAACAACGAGGAACCAGGATAACTACAGCAACTGAAGAGAGAAGACTGTACCACTATATCAGTGAGTTTGTGTGAGGTTATGCTAAAGTTAAAAAAAAAGAAAAAGAAAAAAAATCCAGTTGGTTTAACACCAATCAACATTTCTGTTCTCCCACATATTTTTATCTTGTGTCACTGGCATGAGTCAGCCCTGGCTCTGCAGCTTGCACCTTCTCATTCTGGGACCTAGCTCTGAAGGAACAACCCCTACTTCAATCTCTTCAAGCTTCAGCTCAGATGTGGCACTAATCATTTCAATCACATCTCACTGACCAAAGAAAGTCACATGGCCAAGCTCTAAATCAATGAGGCAGGGAGTGTACTCCTCCACAGGGAAATGCTGTAAGTCACATGGCCACAGGTAGGGATGTACACCCCTCCTGCAGGGGCAGGGGATAATTGGGAACAATAATACAGGCCACCATAAGGGCCAAGCCAGCAAAGATCAGGGGCAGATATAACTGTGACTACCAGTTATTGAGTGCTTACTGTGTGCCAGGCCCCTTCTAAGTGCCTCATAAGCATTTTCTCTTTGGCTCTTCTCAACAACGGTATCAAGGGGTAATTCTTGTCCAAGGAAAGGGCTGTGTCCTTCCCCAGAGGCTGGTGGAGAGGAGTACCTGTAACAGTTAACCATGGTGTGCTGCTTGACCTAAGAAAGTAGCAATTTTATGAGGATTAACACCTAAAGAGGCGCCCCTACAGTGTTAAGACATGGAGCACAAAAGAGAAATGTTGGACTTGATGGTAGTGGGTTTTATTTATGTGGAGGACACATGAAGCAGCATGCTAAACCTAGGGCATATTTTGAACCAGGGAATTGGGTAAGTGAGGGGTTCATGATATAAAGATTTGGCTATAAAAAGGATTTTTTTTTTTTTTTAGATACAAGCTAATGAACACTGGGTGGGCTATATCAGTTAGTTCTTGTTTTGCTTTTATTCTTTTATCTAGATTTCCCTTCAAATCATTTTTTTTTAATTTTAAGTATCATCTTATCTTTTTATGTTATTCTGTTTTAAGATACATTAAATTGTCATTGCATTTTTCTCTCTTCTACCAATTTCTTATCATCAATATGGTGCCTTTCATTTATTAATTCTAATACATTTTAATCACTTTTACCTGTTCCTTTTTTCTTATTATTTTTACAGTGTTACATCTTTATCTCTTTATGTTATATTCTTGTTTTAGTTCATTTAATAATTTTATTGATTAGCAAATTATTCTATTTCTAGCAACTTGCCAGCTTTATTTTCTCGATTCTAAATTTTATTTTAATATTTCTTTTCAGTTTTGTACTTAACTCCTTTATTTTTAACATATTTTACATTTTCCATTTAACTTTTTAAAAATCTGTTATATTTATATAACGAATTATACTATAATTTTGAATCAATAAATGGAATAAAGTAAATATAGAGTTGTAGAAGATAATACTGAATCCAGCTCTTGTGAGAGAGGTTAGACCCTTTAGATGGTGTTCAGGGAGGGTTCTAGGCCCAGTGTCAATCAAGAAAAAAGAAGCTAGGAAAAATTATGGTTTAATGGACTGATAACCCATAATGATGACTGGATAAAATATTGCAACCTGAAATTCATCACTGGCTTAAAGGAAACAAACTTTTCCAATTCCATGTACTAGGGAAAAGGTACACCTAGTAAACCCCCTTGGTCTGGTTCTAATCCAGTCATAACTTGGCCAAGGCTTAGACTCTAGTTAGCAGTTGATTACTGCCAGGAGATATAACTTGGGTTGCCAGGGGCTGACAAGTAAGCAGTACTTACTCATCTGGATACTTTCAGATGTAGTTTCTATATTTGTATTTCACAGACCAACAAAATTAAACCAAAACAAACAAATAAAAAATGGGGATACCAACATTTGGTTGCCAATTTTGTATTTCATCAGGTCAGTGCATTTTAATAAATAACTTCCTACTATCAACATTATTTCACAAAAGAAAAGACATTTGAATATCAAACAAAGGGGGAAATAATTTCAGAATAAACGACAGACCATTAAATTTAAAAAATCAATGTATTTTCCTTATATTTCCAATTTCCTATGTACCAACAGAAACAGAACCAGAGATAGGCACCAGTCCTATATTCACTGCTATAAATTCTACATATTCATTAAGCAAGACCACAGAACGTTATATGTTTCAATACCTTTTGCTTAGTCTTTCCTAAAATTCCTTTCTAAATATCCTACTTGTATATTGCCCACTCAGCTTCTATAAATAATCTTATAAAATCTTCTACATTTACCTTTAAAAAATGTTTGTTTCATTGTACCATTCAGTGGACCACATGTTAGATTTTAGTACCTAGGAAAACTTTGTTTCCCCTGAGACATTTACATGGGTTTGATATGGTCTTTCCTTTTCATAACTCTGTAACTTATTTTGTTCTGGTTTTCAAGAGGCTCAGAACTATTTTTGAAGTCCAATTATGGAAACGTTATTTATCCTTATAATTAGTATTCATGCATTCTCTTTCTTCTTGGTTTTTCTTTTCTATTTCTAGTTGACCAGTCTATTATACATGCCATGTCACAAGCCCTCTCAATTCCTTTTTAGATAGAAATTAGAACACTCTCATTATTTTCTGTTAATCTCCATAACATGTTGTTTCTACTAGACTGGACATTTCTTGAATATAGGATCAATGATGGGTTCACATTTGTTCTTTTCATAATGCCTAACACATAACATGAGTTAGAATCTACTTGATGGCAACAGGTTTTTTTTTTTTTTTTTAACACGTAGCAGGTAGGCTCAATATATATTTGTTCAATGGCTGGTTGGATGGATGGATGGATGGATGGATGGATGGATGGATGGATGGATGGATGGATGGATGGATGGATGGATGGATGGATGGTTGTCTCCAATCTTACACTTCTCACTTGGCTAGACACATTTTTTCCTTCCATGTTGAGGATCTTAGGAACCATATAAACTAGAAAAACATATGCAACAATTAATGTGAGAGATCAGTAAGTACTAAAATATCTAGTTTTAAAATATGGCCCTATTCCCAATTGTTATCCTGGAAAGCTAATAATGATTTTTTTAAAGGTAACATCAACAATCTGCCACATTCATAACTGTGAAAGAATACTAGACCTGTACTTAGAGATGTCTCTTCCCAAACTGAAATGCTGAAAAGATATTTGTAATCTTGCCAGGTTTCATTTTACTTGATTTATGTGACACACCCTGCCGGTTTAACAGGAATATCTGACATTATCACATATTTTATTCAAAAATGGCATACTGTTTTCATTCTTACTAGTTCCTTCATCCTTAACCCACTTTCATTCCACACCCCACAGTCTAATAGTGCCTTGTCCAGAGGCAAATTACCTCATGGAGAATGAGTTAGAAGAGTCAACCTTCTTTTTTTTTTCTCTCTCTTAATTTTCAGATATGGAGTGATCTTGTTTTTACAAGTATGTAACTACTAATTGCTAAAGTGACTTGGAAAGAGATTACTATTAATCAATCAATACTTTGGACTGCTAGAGTGTGGGTCATCATCAAAGCATTCTCCCAATACTCAGCCCTAGTGCCCATTGTCTGCTTGGCTCTCTGCATCATGAATAATGTAACCATGGGCAAGTGAAAGGCTCTGGGGATGAGGTAAACTAAATCAATTCTTCAGACAGCTTTGACATTGGAAAGAAGGAAAAGTTTTTATCTAAAGTCACACATCAGTATTACAGGAAATGAATTGTTTGCATCACAGAAGACAGACTTTGGAACCAACATGTTTGGCTGTTATTGAAGGAGATTCCACCAGGTGTGCATTATGTGTGTGTTTCTTCAGGTTATGGCAAAGAGGGCAAAAAAACATTGCAATGAAATGCCTTCATAAAAAGGGAATGGTTGAAGACAGTCCAAAGATGGCATGACATGTTTTGGAAAGGAATTAATTCGGCATTCAGGGGACATAGCTAAGGTAACTGTGCTACTCAGAATCCAGTGAGGTCTGTGCTGAAGAGTCACTGGCCACTGAGAAAAAAGAGCCTCTCCCTTGGGTCGGAAATGATGATGTTTATATCCATTAAATCCATACTCTGGCTCATCTGACATGTAAATCAATGCTGTTGTCTTTCATTATTATTATTTTGAGTTGCACATCTTATCATAGCACATACAGTGAATTTAAAGGAAATCTCTAGGTGAATTAATTGCTCCCAGAAGTGATTATCTCTTAGTGCCAGAGGCCAGGGAAGGTCTGAGGGGCAGTGAAAAGTGATCAAAAATTACACATTGCTGCTTGAGAGATCGAGCAGCGTTTACCGGCAGAAATATTAAGACTTGCTACCAGTCGGGCTTTGCATTTGGCCTTTCAAAATGCACTGACAATGAAGCCAAAATGTAGGGGTGCAACTTATATAACCATCTGACTCTGAAACTGTTCAGAAATAACCTTTTCCTGCAGTACCGAGTCATAAAGCTAGCACAGAAAATGTTCTGGAGTTGGACAAGGGAATTATTTTACAACTGGATTACATCTTTTTCTTTCTTCAAATTAACTACACGTGTCTGCCATGCAAATGTAGTGTCAAGTTTTGGAAATTATATCCTTGTATAAGACTTTTTTTTTTTTTTTAGACTATTCACTTCTAACTACATTGTGATCTGCAGGTGCTCAGCAGAAACCCCTCCCACTGTATCAAGGCAGTGTCTGTCAATCCAATTTAATTATTATAAAGATCTTTCTCTGACTCCAAGGATCAGGGGTCCATTTAAGCAGACATCCTGTAGAGAGGTTTCTTAGTTGGGAAGCAGATCTTTGCCCAGGGGTCCTTTCATTATACCTATTTAACACTTCTTACTATAAAACCAAAACTCTGCTACCTTTTATGGTACCACAGAGAGGTGGTTTTTTTAAGCAAGTAGCTCAGTTGTGAGATTACAATCCATAAAGACTATGAAAATGCTTACTTTAAAACCTAGCACAGTACTAGGCACACAATAGGCACTCAATAAATATTAAAATGGTGATAATGATGGCACTTTGGGTTCAAGAGGATGTAAATTATGTTTATTTGAGGAAAATGCTTGCATAAATCTGGTCAAAACTCACTGAGAAACTTGTGGCAAATGCCCTGGGAGCCTTTCTAGTCTCTTAAAAGGCTAATGTGTATGACAACCATATTCTACTTCCAAATGAGACTGGCAGATATTTCTGCAGTAGAGCTATTCTTTAGAAAGCAAACGTTTTTTAAATGAACTTAATAAAACATCTTCTATACCTCATCTTTCTTTTCCACATCCAGTATAATTTCCAGTTTTGTCTCAGAATAATTATTAATAGGAGTTAGATAATATCCTATCTTCTGAAGAACTCAAGTATATTATGTAGTGTTTTCATCCTTTCTGTACCATTATCTAAGAGGTACTCTAGGAAACAGTATTCCCATTTTAGAGATGGAATAGCTAAGCCTGATAATAACTGATGGTTATTTTTATAGGTTATTTGAGAGAATTGTCACAATTAAAAAAACGGAAATGTCGTTATAGCTCTTGCAGCCAGAAGGGAAAATTCTGAAAATTTTAATGGTAGTTTGGGTGAATGCATACTGTTTCACTCAGCACTTTAGCAACTATAGTATTTTGCTTGATGTAGAGCAGCAATCCTCAACAAGAAAGTATAGCTTCCCCATGGGGCACTTAGAAATGTAGGGAGACATTTTGTTGTCATGATTGGGGGACCCTACTGGCATTTAGTAACAGAGACCAGGGATGCAGACATCCTACAATATGCAAGATAATCCTTCACTGAAAAAAATTGTTCCATGACATGGGAGTTGTGGTGGTGTGCAAATGAGTGATTATAATAACACTGAGATTTATGGATGAGTTGAAGTTATTAGTAATGACAAGGGCTAGTGAACAGTAATGTCTATGGAGTTGAGGTTTACTTGGAAAACTAGGTGTTGCTTCTAGTGCTCAGAATGCATCTTGATTTCTAATATGCAGGGTAGAATGCCTAGAGGAAACAGGGTCTTATTCCCAGTATAAGGTTCACTTTTTGGCTCCTGCTGATGGTGTGGAGGACATCTGGAGAAGCTCAATGTTACTCCCATTACTCAGGCCCCCTATGGAACTCTGACAATGGGGTAGAAGTCCTGAAAAGGTGTGAACTTAGTCCTAATGCATTATTAATTCCTTTTGGAGGAGAAGAATAATTATTTTGAGAATTCATGTGGACTCTCCTTTACTCATGTTGATGGAGTTGAAGAAGCCTTCTGGGGAAGCCAGGTATTATACCAAACGTGCAAGTCCCCTTTCAATCTCCATTAAAGCAGAGCTCATCAAATAACACTGCTTTAAATACCATCTACATGCCTAAGGGCTCCCAAGTTTTTAACCTTAGCTCAGAAATCCTTTCTGAATTCCATACTTATATTTTCAACTGCCTACTCAACACCTTCACTTAGATGTCTAATAAACGTTTCAAAGTCAACATCCTCTAAACTAAACTCGATACTCCTCTTCTCTCATCCCCCAAAAGTTGTAATCTTTCCCTTCCCAGTAAATGGCAAACTGCACTATCCAGAAGCCAGGCTAAAAACTTGGGAGTCATCTTTTATCCCTTTCTTTCTGTCATACTCTGTATTCAATCCATCAGGATATCCTGATGACTCTTCAAAATTTATCCAAAATCCAGTCACTTCTCATTACCTCCACTACTACAACCCTGGTCTAGCCACAATCATTTCTTGCCTAGACTACTATAATATCCTCCCAGCTGGCGTCCCTGATTCCATCACCCTTGCTCCCTCAGAGACTAGCCCCAACACAGTATCTATTTAATAAACCATAAATCACATATCATATCACACCTCTGCTCAAAACACTACAATATCTTCCCATTTCACATAGAGTAAAATCCAAAGTCCATAGAGTGGCCCATATGGCCCTATATAATATGTCCTTTTCCCATTAACTGTGTGGCCTCATGTCCTACTACTTTCCTCTTCACTGGCTTCCTTGTTGAACCTTGAAATGAAAGGCATGCACTGGCTGTTCCCACTGCCTGGAATATTTTTCACCAGATATCTGCATGGTTAACTCATTCAGCTTCCTAAAGACTTTGTGCAGCTATCACTTTCTCAATGAGGCCTAGCAAAACCACTCCCTGGAAATCCCAATCCAGTTACCCTGTCTATCTTTTCCCATGGCACTTACTACACTACATTCTAACATTACGTTTAATTTATTTATTACGTTTACTGTCTGTCTCCTACCCTCCCCACCCCCAACTAGTTTGTAAGCTCCATGAAAGCAAGGAATTTTTCCTGTTTTGTTCACTATTATATATTCCAAGAATCCAGAATAGTACTTGGTATTTAGTAAAACCACTTAAGAAACCCATTGCTGCTGAGTCGATTCCAACTCATAGTACATAAAAAGTACATAGTAGTGTTTAATAAATATTTATTGAATGATTTTTCAACAGTAATGTAATTGAAAAATCTTTTTGTACACTGTAATTTGAGGAAATAGTATTCTTTGTTTGCTTTGAAACTTAGTAAGCGTTTTTCACTTTTTAGGGAAAATCATGTCAAAACCAGCAAGGATGTTAATAGTATTTGGGTTGCCAATACAAAAGTCAACATTGGTAGCTGTGATATAATGATTTTGCCTAGTTGTAAGCATCTGACTATTATGTCTTCTGGAGTGGTTTTGCCGAAAAGGATTCACATTGAAAATATATATTATTTTATTACATATTGTTTTCCTTTTACTCACCCTTTATGTTACTGTTAGGGCATTTTTTTTCCCTCTAATAGCACGTGTCAGTAGATTACAGTATATGAATTTCATTTCATAATTTTAAAGTGGGTTTTAGAAAATATTTATTATTATAAAGAAGATATTGGGTTGAAAAATCACTACAATGAAGTAATTAATACTTCCCGACTGTGCACTTCATGTTTTCGTTTGTGACTTTCCAGAGACAGACATCTGGGCCCTCTGTGAAAATATGGGACAGACTACACAGATAAAATTCCTAATATTTAATAAAAGTCTGTCTTGTGGAAAATACTCACCAGTTCCACAGACTTTCTTGCCAAGCTTAGGAAACACAATTTGCATGTCTATGATGATAAGTAAACCTAACTTCTCTGCCACCATTAGCTACAACCACAAATTTGACAGCTTTCGCAGAAGTCTTGTTCCTCTGTTTCTCTGCACAAACCTTCCAAGTCATTTCTGTCTAAAGTCAACAGAATATAAAGGCAGGTGTGTATCTGCTTGCCTATGCCTAGTGTAGAGCATATATGTAGCTCTACCATCTCAAATTCATTTCCTGATGAGCCCTTCCCAGTCTGTCAAAAGTGTCCTTCAGGGGGCATCTTTGGAACCTGCTTCCTGAGTTTTACCACTTGATCGTACCAAAGTCATCTACCCCTTCTGGAGGAAACCCTTGAGCTATATTGCATCTGTCCATGCCCACAAGATGGTTTCTGTTCCTAAGCTAGCTGTATCTTACAACATGCTGACATACAGGAATGGCTAGTCACTCAATTTTGACAGTGTGAAAAGCAAACTAAAATTGTTTTTATTCTTGCTCCTAAAGTTTTTCTGCCCTTGTAACCTTGAACTTTATTTGAAGTGCATGCTAACAAGACTTTTAATGCATATAGTTGCTGCCCCTGTCTTTCAGGTCTATACCAGAAGAAACTAAGACTTGGCAAAGAACCAGTCAGCTCTTCTACTTCCATATATTGCAGATGATACTGATGATGACGGTGTTGCACATTTTCTGCCTGAAAAGTCTAATGTATGGCCCTGTAGTACCATAAAAACAGTGGTTTGGTAAAGCTCCTGTCACCCATCTGAATTCCAATGCACTTAATCAATAATGAAAGTTTGATTCTCTCACAGAGGTTGGCATGAGGAAACTTTGGGTGAATGGCAGGTTATAACTGTTTATAATGTAACTTCTTTTAAGGAAATTATTGAGGTTGTAAGATATCATCACCTATTTCGATACTTGGACAACACAATGAATTGAGCAGTAATATTCATGCATACTCTTTCACAAATAGCATAAGTCATTTTAAAGACCTCTGGTGTTCATGATTTAGCTTTTAGTTTCTGTAATCTAAAGTTTAGGGAAGCTCTTGCACCCTGCTAGGTGCTGTTCACTCACTGCCTCTCCTTCTTTTTCTCCTTGCTAATCAAGCACCAGCCATGCTCTGTGCTGCCCCTAAGTTTCTTCTCCCACCTCCCTCAGAGGAGCAGCTCCCATGGCCAACAGCAAAAAAGGAAGTAGGAACAGAGAGAGTAAGGAAGGAAAGGGGGATAGAAATCCATCACAAAGAAACAGATGGATGAACTTGTGACCCTGTCCCCTTCCAAATACCCCATTGCAACTTGACTCGCAACCTCTACTCCCAGTCAGAGCTGTCACCTAAGAAGTCAAGCATCACCTGAGTAGAAGCCACTTCCACCACCATCACCATGGAGCTGATCACCAACCTAGAAAAAACTATGTCTCCAACTCTGCATGAACTTGTAATTACACTGAAAGTCCGGGAGTGTGGGGTGGTGGAGCTAGCCAAGGGTCCTTCTGGAACTGTCCAGAGTTCTGGAAAATGTAGGAAACAACCAGATTAGCAGGATTGCAGCTGGTCTGCAGATTAAGTACTCTCTGACCTCTAAGAATCCAAACATCAAGGTGCAACACCAGCAAAATGGCTTTCCATCAACGGTAATATTTGACAAAGAAGCTGAGAACTGCCTTTGCAGACTTTGGGAACAGAAAGTTAGCAGTTTAGCTTTTCCCCCAATGACGGCTGATATTGTTTGTGCAGAGGTCCCAGTAAAACAGTGCTCAAAACTCAATTTTCAGCTGTTATCCAATGTCACAAACCCCAACAGCACAGAGCACATGAAATACTCAACACTGGATGCAATTTGTTACATTGCCAAGATATTCACACAGAGAAGCTACAAGATAAACCCAATGAGACACTGATTGCTATAATCCTGGGGAAGAGGAAAGAAGATTCTAGTAGTAATGTGAAGTTAGTGGCTACTAATGCACTCCTGAACTATTGGAGTTCTCCAAAGCAGACATTGACAAAGAGCCTGAAAGGCAATTTATCTTGCAAGTAGTCTATGGAGCAACCTATTATCAGCAAAATAAGTTATGAATGGCTACATTACAGAATCTGGTGAAGAAAATATCCTTGTATTCTCAGCACACAGATGCTGATACATATGAGCCTAGCCCTCTTTATGATCACCACTGAAGTAATGAAAAGTGACTTTGATGAAGTGGCTCTATAAGGAATAAAATTCTGGTCCAATGTCTGTGATGACAAAATAGATTTGGCCATTGAAGCTTAAGAGGCAGCAGAACAAGGAAGGCCCCCTGAGCACACAGCAAGGTATATGCCAAGGGAGTATACAGGTTCCAATGCTCACACAGGCATTAGCAAAACAGGATGAAAATCATTAGGTTCCTGGCCAGCTGATGTGAAGATGAAATTGTCCCAAATGTCCTTCACTTCATTAAAGAATTTGATTAGTGATATCAGGATACCATTGTGACAGCTTTGGCCTGTGCCTTGGAAGAATAGAAGCCCAATCAGGTCAAACTCCTAGTCATACAGGCAATGCTCATTTTAATAGAACTATTCAAAGACCCCTGTGTAAGTTGTTTGATATATAGCTCTACGGATTAACGAAAGATTTGGCAAGCTTCTACAAGAAGCTGCCGTTAATGATGTCCACTTGGCTCCCTTGCTGCCATGTCTGATAAAAGACCTGAGTGCTGAACCCAGAATGGCTTCAAATGTGTGCTGGGCTTTTTCCAGTCTGGCTGAAGTTGTTTACGAAAATTCATAAGTGATAATCAGTAGGAAATGGCTACTTACTGCTTATCCTAATATTTCATAAGCTCGTGGAGACCATAGATAGGTTTAATGGCCACTAGAACAACATGAGAAGTGCTACATATGAAACTTTGAAATGGTGGAAAAGTGTACCAAATACTATTACCTCGCACTTCAAAATTCGACTCTCGCTACTCTGATCATGGAGCCCTGGTGGCATAGTGGTTAAGAGCTTGGCTGCTAACCAAACGGTCGGCAGTTCAAATCCATCAGCCGCTACTTAGAAACCCTATGGGGTAGTTCCACTTTGACCTACAGGATCACTATGAGCCGGAATCAACACAATGGCAATGTTTTTCTTTTCTTTTTTTTTTTTTTACTGTGACCATTATTAAATGTCTGCAAAAAAGAATCAGTGGAAGTCAGATATAAAAGCATTCTGATAAGATCCAATTTGATGACCTTCAGTCTTTACTTTGCATAATTCTTCAAAATGTTCTCTGAAAAGTGCAGTATCAGGAGGAGATCATGTAGCATGATTGGGAACAGAGAATTCTGAAGGTTGGACAGCCTGGTGAACATAATCTGTGTTACTGAACTGTACACGTGAAGGTTACTGAAATGAAAAATGTTTTGTTACATATATATTTACCACAATAAAAAAATTAATTTTTAAAAAAAGAAGAGATCATGGCCTCCCTGGTAAGGATGTACCAAAGCACAGCTGGGTCCACAGAATTCAAGAGGATAAACTGATGGCACTTAGCACATTGTTAGAAATGTTGGGTGTTGAACTTGTAAAGCACATAGAAGCCTCTAAAATGTTTCCCAAGTATTTTATTGAAAAAAGTATACTGAGTTCCAGGTTTTATTGGAGGCTGTAGCTTAGAGGAAGACTTTCCACATCTTGAAATCTAATATCATTCGGTGATGGAGAAATGTGGAAAATGAGAATGTCCTTAGGTCTGTGAAGCCACAGGTTCTGTGTTTGGTGATATTGCCCTTTATATTGGTGGAGATTTAAAAATACCAGAAGGTAGCACTGAGTACACTTCATCATGCCTCCCAATCCCAGGTGAATTATCTGAATGAGAAGAGAAGGCTGCTTGGAAGCCTATACTGTAATTGTCCAAGGATTGAAGGGAGATGAGGAGAAATGAATATCCAGATGTAATGCTGATGCAACCAAGTGTAGAATTTGGTCTGTCTTTCATACTATGGAGCCGTAGTGGTTAAGAGCTCTGCTGCTAATCAAAAGATCTGAAGTTTGAATCCACCAGCCACTCCTTGGAAATTCTATGGGGCCGTTCTACTCTGTCCTATAGGGTCACTATGAGTTGGAACCGACTCAACGGCAATGAGTTTATTAACCACATTGCTAGATATGAGGATCATACAGAGAGCATAGTAACATGTGCTGCTAGACTGATAGGGGACTTATGCATAACATTTGGGAAAGACATACTGAAATTAGTAAAAGCTAAGCCCAGTATTCTTGAAGTGTTAAAATGACAGAGAATCAAAACTAACAAAACAAAACCTTTGCTCCATGGGCAACAAAAGAATTGAGGAAACTGAAGAACCAAGATTGATCTGTGGCCATTGTGATGATACCTGAGATCCCCATGGGGAATTTCCAGTCTTTTGAAAAACCTGGAAGTGAGAAGGTGTACAGATGGTGAAAACACACCACATGGAAAATCTTGCCACAGAAGCAGCAGCTGTTAACAGCAGCGCTGTTTGTGAGCTATGTAAACACTTCATAGAAACCCATAACATTAGCCATCTTGAAAAAGAGAAAAATGATGGATTTACTAACTTAATAGAAGAAAGGAAGAGAAGGGGAAGAAGAAAGAGGAGACAGGAAAGGAAGAGGGAAGAGGGATGGGAAGAAGAAAACAAAGATAACCTTCCCAAAGGAGGCTAGGATTTGCTTTTCTGTATTTCAACTGGTGTTGAGTGGAATGACTGGTTTTCCAGAGAGGAGATACTGGTTTCAGCTGTTGTGCATTGTCATAAAAAGCAGCCTGACCTGTGCTACAGATGAGGACAATGGAGCCTGCATTTGTTTTTTTTTTTTTTTACTGCACAGTATGCATGTGAGCTAAAAGGAGACTGAGGAATGCTTTAGAGTCTGACTGTGGGTGAATGAAACTGAATCCACATTCTCAGCTTCAAGTCGTAGAAGTTTATCTTTTTCCTACAAAAGGGGAGGAAGGGAATAGATGTTGCATTTCATAAAACTAGCTGAAGTTCTACCTACTGATGGAGCACAAGAGAGGTAAAAAAGGATAGACAGTTTTTATGTTCGTATTTGGTTTTCGTTGTAGTTATTATTATATTTTAGGGAAAACACTAACACATGATCAGAATAAAAGTCAGATTTCAAAGATAAAAGAAATTCACAACCAAAGAACCAAAAGGTAATTAAACAATCCAAATTGGCAACACGTCTTAGTTTGCTAGTGCTGCTGTAACAGAAAAGGCACAAGTGAGTGGCATTAAAGAAAAATTTACTTTCTCACAGTTCAAGGGGCTAGATGTCTGAATTCAGGGGATAAGCTCTAAGGGAAGGCTCTCTCTGTCTACTCTGGGAGGAGATCCTGGCCTCCTTCAGCTTCTGCAGCTGCAGCATTCATTAATGATCTTCGTGAGGCATTTTTCTTCCCCCCATTTGTACTTGCTTCTCCATGGTGCTCTTTTTATAACTCAGAAATGATTAGGTTTAGGACACACCCTACATTGATAGGGCCTCATTAACATAACTAAGAAAACCCTATTCCCAAACAGGATTACATCCACAATTGTACAGGTTAGGATTCCAACACATACTTTGGGGGGCACAATTCAACCCATAACACAGCACAAAGAGAAAGTTCTTTCCTGATTTGGATGTGGCAGTCTGGATATCTACACTACCCTAAAAAATTACACCAAAGAGTATACCAAAAAACATACAATAAAAACAAATACACACAAAAAAATACAGTAAACTTTAAGTAACTCTTTCGGACTGTAAAGTGAGGGTAAATTTAATGATCAAACAAAATCTAATAAAATAACAATTTGGAAATTATTTAACTTTCTATTCTCTTTAATTTGATCGCCTCTGACGTAGTATTTTTTCTTGCTATATTTGAAAACCAACTAAATACAAAAACTAAGCAAAAATATGTGAATAAAGCATAAATATATGTCTTTGTATATACATGCATATCTATGTATCTATCTGTGTGTGTTAAAGCTCTCATGATGAAAATAACACTTATAAAAGGTTATGTTTCCACTGCAGTTGAAGATTAATACAATAATCTCAAATAGCCCACCAGAAAAAGAAATAAATTTCAACAAAAATGCAAACACTTTCCTTAACAAAAGACAAAAGCAATCTTGTCTCCTTCATGTACCTCATGCTAAAATTGAACCTCATCTCTAATCTCCCTTTATGACTACATTTGGCTAATGGTATTGTGTGTTAAAATGCTCCCAAACTACATTTGGCAGGCCCATGCACCTGTTCCAAGGCTGATGCTTCCAAATTGGTGTATTACTTTTGCAAAGCAAAAGGGTTAGTAGGTTACTATGAATCAAACCAAATGCTGATAAAAGAAAATCTCTTGTGATGGGCAGGCCTCAAAAGCTTGTTGAAGACTGAGTCAACTAAGCATTGATTAAAAGTGTGCATGCTTATTTGATGCACATCCAAACTTATCCGAAATTGAACATCTTTGTTCTAAAAAACTGGGCAAAAAATCTGACACTGATTT
Source organism: Loxodonta africana (assembly GCF_030014295.1). NCBI lineage: Eukaryota > Metazoa > Chordata > Mammalia > Proboscidea > Elephantidae > Loxodonta > Loxodonta africana. The sequence goes on along the minus strand of NC_087369.1, from coordinate 117,411,491 downwards.
TGGTGCATTGGTTCATAACAGGTCACAAGTATAAAAAGAGCAGTCCAACTAGGAAGTGGAGATATAGCTGGAAATAAAAACAGGGAAACTGGAAATTAAAACTGTCAAAACATTGAAAATGTATGGAACAATAGTCTCAATGAATATACATATATAAATATCAGATGAGCATATATAAGTATCATATGAAGGAATAATGAAGGAAGAAGGCTGGCATGTGTCGTGGATTGAATTTTGTCCCCAAAAATGTGTGTATCAATTTGGCTGGGCCATGATTCCTGGTATTGTGTGATTGTCCACCATTTTGTCATCTGATGTGATTTTCCTATGTGTTGTAAATCCTGCCTCTATGAAGTTAATGAGGAGGGATGGGCAGCAATTGTGTTGAGGAGGTGAGACTCAATTTATGGGGTTGGATTGTGTCTGGAGGCAGTTTCTTTTGGGATATTAAAAAGAGAAGTGAGCAGAGAGACAGAGGGGACCTCATACCACCAAGGAAGCAGTGCCAGGAATAAAGACATCCTTTGGACCCAGGGTTCCTGTGCGGAGAAGCTCCTAGTGCAGGGAAAGATTGATGACAAGGACCTTCCTCCAGAGCCAACAGAGAGAGAAAGGCTTCCCCTGAAGCTGATGCCCTGAATTTGAGCTTTTAGCCTACATTACTGTGAAGAAATAAATTTCACTTCATTAAAGCCATCCACTTGTGGTATTTCTGTTACAGCAGCACTAAATAACTGAGACAGAATTTGGTACCGAGTGAGTGGGGTGTTGCTCTAACAGATAACTAAAATTTGGAAGTAGTTTTGAAACTGAATGGATAGAGGACTCAGAAGGAATTGAGCAGCACTGTTAACACTGGAGAAGGCACAGATGGTCAGAAGCAGCAGCAGAGGACTGGTAGCAACACAGAAGCAGCAGCGACAGAGAACCAGCAGCAGCAGAACCAGGAGACCAGCATGAGATGGCACTGGAGCCAACCCACGGAGCAAGAGAGCTGAGTGCCTTCCAGCCAAGGTTTACTGGTGGATTGGGGTGCCTCCAGCCCCTTATCGGTGGAGCTACAGAGATTTGCAACACTTGCCCCAGCAGGCCAGATGCAGGCATGAGGCCCAACGGGCCAAGAAGCCAAGGAACCAGGAAGCAGAAGCTAAAGAGACAAGGAAAACAGGTAGCTGAGCTGCCTCAGTCTCAAAAAGCATGGTCGTGACCTCTGGGGTTTCAAAGGGTGGAGCCATGGCCTCTGGTATTTCTAAGGATGGAGTCACCACTCAGATGGACTAGGAGGATGGTGTGCCTAAGGCAGAGGGAGCAGAGTTTGTGTTTCAGTGGGCCTGGAAGGCAGAGCTGAAGTCCAGGGCTGAGGGGCCTCTACTCAGAATCAGAGAGTGTGACCAATACCTAGAGTCTAGAGGGCAGGGCCACCGTGTAAACTGTCTCAAAGAACAGAGAATTATTTTCAAAGCCTTGAGGGCTAATGTAATGTGTTCTGCTGACTTACTTGGTGCCTGTTATCCCTTCTTTCCCTCCAGTTTCTCCCGTTTGTAATGAAAATGTCTAGCTTGTGCCTGTTCTGCCATTGTACCTTTGGAAGTAGGCAGCTTGTATTCTAGATTTTACAGATGAAGATGAATTTTTGGATTTTGGACTTGGAGTTAAGACTTTTGCTATGATATGATGTGGTGAATATGTTTTACATGTTGCAAGGACATGATTTTTGGGGGGCCAAATGGTAGAATGTCATGGGTTGAATCGTACCCCCAAAAATGTGTGTATCAATTTGGCTAGGCCATGAGTCCTGGTATTGTGTGATTGTCCACCATTTTGTCATCTGATGTGATTTTCCTATGTGTTGTGAATCCTGCCTATACGATATTAAAGGGGGGGGTGGGCGACAGTTATGTTGATGAGGTAGGACTCAATCTATGGGGTTGGATTGTGTCTTGCGCCAGTTTCTTTTGGGATATAAAAGAGAGAAGCAAGCAGAGAGACGGGGAAACCTCATACCACCGAGAAAGCAGTGCCGGGAGCAGAGCACGTCCTTTGGACCTGGGATTCCTGCACAGAGAAGCTCCTAGCCCAGGGGAAGACTGATGACAAGGACCTTCCTCCAGAGCCAACAGAGGGAGAAAGCCTTCCCCTGGAGCTTGATGCCCTGAATTTGAAGTTTTAGCCTACTGGACTGTGAGGGAATAAACTTCTGTTTTGTTAAAGCCACCCACTTGCAGTATTTCTGTTACAGCAGTACTGGATAACTAAGACAGTATGTTAGCTTGAAAACAAAACAGAAATTCATCTTAACGTTATTTTTTTTAATCATGAGTTAATTTGTTTTGAAATTTCATGTAAATTGAAAAAGAGTGTGAGATTTTTGCATTCATCAAAAGATGACAGAGGAAGACCTCCACTTCTAGGAAGATGGAGTAGACGTATGTTTCCCTAGTCCTGCTTAGCACAACTAAAACCTGTGTACGTTATATGGAAAACAAACGTAAGAAGTCTCTGAAACATGGAAAGAAGGCAGACCACCTAGGAGCCTCAGGACCTGAGGAAAGAAATGATGGTTGACCAGCAGGCCACTGGTGGGAATGTAAAATGCTACATCCACTCTAGAAAATAGTTTGGCAGATTCCTAAAAACCAAAAGTGCATTTACTATAAGACCTGGAAATTGCACTGTCGGGCATTTATCCCAGAGAAATGAAAGCTTATGTCCACATAAAAGCCTGTACATCATTCTGCCTCACAGCTTTGTTTGTAACAGTCAAAAACTGGGATCAACCCAGATGTCCATCAATGGGTAAATGGTTAAACAAGCTGTGGCATATCCATAACATGGAATACTACTCAGCAATAAAAAAGACACGAACTCTTTATACATGCAACAGCCCTAATGAATCCCCGGGGTATTATGCAGAGTGAAAAACAGCCAATCTCAAAAAGTCACATAATTTTATGATTTTTTTTTTATTTACACAACATTCTCTAAATGACAAAATTATAGAGATAGAAAACAGATTTGTGGTTGCTAGGGATTACAGATGGTACAGGAGTGAGTCAGGTGAGTAGGTGTCACTATAAGAGGGTAGCATGAGGGAGATCTTTGTGGTTATTGAACTTCTGCGTCTTGATTGTGGCAGTGGCTACACAAATCTATACACAAAATGATGTCAAAATATACACACATATTGTTCCAATGTCATTGGGGGAACCTGGGTGAAGGGCACATGGGACTTCTCTGTACTACCTTTGTAACTTCCTATGAATCTATAATTAGTTAAATATAAAAAGTAAAAAGAAACAAAGGAGATAATTTGAAAAACACTGGTAGAGGGAAAAAAACATCGACAGCCAATTAAAAGGGCAAGAGACTCTTGTTAATCTCAGTTTTGAGACTGATGTCACATTCTATTGGAATAAACTTCAGTTCAAAGGTTATACTTTCATTTTTAAACCCTGAGTTTCTACTTTTTGAAGTTTGGTGGCAGTGTCATTTGGGTTCATAAAAATGTAGAAAAATAACACAAAGTCTTTCCTTTTCTAATCCTGATCCATTGATATTTATTTAGAGAAATTGTCTCAATAAAATATTTGGCCTAAATTCATAGTACTTTTCACTGGAATTAAATGTTTTGGGGGGAAGGGGTGGAGCATTTACACTGGAAAAGTAAACTCCACCATCCACAATGATCCAGTGATGTTTACAGTACCTTTTTGGCTTTTTTTCTGTGTATAAGCAATATAACCATTGCTTGAGTATCACTAGGTTCACTGTTCTCTCAGAACACATGCTCAGGAAAATGTGCTAATCATCTAGAAACAATGGAAACCTTAAAGAACAGTGGCTTAAACATGACTGAGAAAGTAATTTTTTCTAAAGTAAGAGATGTGCAAAGGTAGGCAATTCAGAGATGAGAGTAGCAGCTCCAACGTCACAAGTGATGAACTTCAGCATTAACATCCACGTTCAAGATTACCTCATTGTTCAGTATGGCTACTGGGGCTCCAGCCATCATGTCCACATTACCAGCAGGAAGCAGGAAATGGAAAGATAAATGTGTATACTTATCTCTTTCTTAAGGACAGTTCTTCAAAATTCCAACCCATCTCTCACAACACATAGGCCATGCGGAGTAAAATTGGGTTCTGTTATTAAGGAAGAAAGAGAGAATGGATATTAGTTAGGCAGCTAGCAGACTCTGTCAAAAATGAAGATAATTATAGCTAACATTAAGGATTAGAAAGCCCAAAGAATACCTAGGCAGGCCAAAAATATCTGATACCTGGCAAACACTGTCTTCAGCAATAAAGAAAACAGCCTCTCATAGAGCTGGATCTTGGAAAAATATATAACCATTGAAGTTCTGTCAACAAGAAATTAGAGAATTAGACTGAAAAACAATTTGTGAGGATTTCAGATTGTCAGGTGCCAAATTCAAACTGAACGTGAAGAATGACACACAGTTGTTCACAGTAAGCATACATGGTAGTTCAGCCTGTACCTGCCGAAAGTGGCTCACCCAGTAGATAAAAAGTTTCATTGACAAGACCTTACAAGTTTTATAATAAATAGCAAGACAGTCTTACTGGCGACAAATATATTGGGGACATTTTCTCTAAACTCTGGGGCAGGGACGTTGGGGGAGAAGGTTGTTTGTGAATGAGCATTTCTCTGAAAATAAGACAAGGTACCATTTTTATTGCCATTTTATGAATAAGGAAACTGAGACTTAATGAAATTAAGCCACTTACCAAGCTCCCACAGTAAAAAGGTGGCAGACTCTTGATTCTTTGTAACCAGTAAACTACACTAACATCTGCTGCACAAATCACGGTTACCTAAAATATAGTTTAGCTGTATGTATAGTCTAGGTATAAAAGGCACTTGCTGCTCCTTTCTAGGAACAGATTCTTTTCCAGCCAGCTTAGACCGTTAATATTATTCAAGGCTAATGGAAAATATGGTTTCTGAAAAATACTGTATGGTTAACTGGGAGAACTGAGCCTGCTAGTGCCTTGGGAGATTTCATAGCCAATTGAGTCTACCTCCGAGGGATCCATCTTACTCTCCAGAGAGGAAGAGTCCAGCTGCATCTTTCCTCCAGCTTTTGGACCAGCTGCTCCAAAGTGCTTTGCTTGCAGGGGCAGCTACTGCCAGCTCTTTCCACTAAAGATAAAGGATCCTAATTATGGTAAGTATTCCTGCTGGAGAGCACCCCTGGTGGCACAGTTGTTAAGCACTCAGCTGCTAAGCAAAAGGTCAGTGGTTCGAACCCGCCAGCTGCTCCGTGGGAGAAAGATGTGGTAGTCTGCTTCCGTGAAGATAACAGCCTTGGAAACCTTATGGAGCAGTTCTACCCCGTCCTGTCCTATAGCGTAGCTACGAATACAGAATCAACTCAACAGCAACAGGTTTGGTGTTTTGTTTTGTTTTGGTTTACTCCTGCTGGTAACCATACCTTTCTGCAGTTGTTTGTTTCTTTTATTTAAAAACATTTTGACAGCTCTCTGCTGTCTCTGCTTCTGTGAATAATCACGCTTAATGATAAAGTATAACCTGAACATTCAAACGCACGTTTACTTCTATACGTCTTTTTGCCCTGAATAGTCACAGCTACAAAGACATCAGTTTTGAATGTGAGCATATGGTTCTGAGAACTTCATATTTCAAATCCACAATTCAACTTAAGAATTGAACATAATGTTTTCTTTAACACCGATGATACATAAAACTGTTTCTTAAAAAATATAAAAACCTGGACTTGAGCTGTGGGGTTGGAGCTTTGAAGCTTTTTAGGGTTGGAGTTTTATGTTGAAAAAATTATGTCTGACAGCAAGAGAATGCATGCCTGAAATAGTGTCTAAATTTGCAATGCGTCTGTTCGGTCCTTAAAAGAAATGTGTGGGTAAATGTTTCTCGATTGTCTAACATGTGACCTTTAGTACATTGCAGTGCGCTCACTCTTATTTGTCTGGATAGTATAACAATGCCTTCCTTGCTGGTCTTTAGCTTCTCCAATTCCTGACTAAAGCCCTTTTTGGTGTGTTATGTTTTAAAGCGATGGCAGAGAGGCACAGGAGTCACACATAATTGCATATCACTCTAGAGTTACTTGGAACCCTGTGGAACACCTGATACTCAGTGTTTGTGCCACACAAAGAACAGAAATACAGCCATTTGAAAAATCTTTCATTTAAATGTATTGCTAACAAATGATGCCAAATACTCCCTGTCTTACTTGCCCAAAACGGAAGCATTCAATTTATCCATTAATGGTGAGCCCAGGGAGCCGCAGTCCAACTTCCTCCCACTGTGCCCAAACTGTTCTTAATAGACCATCTCTTTGAGTAAAGAGAGGAGTTCAGGCGTCATGCAGAAGTAAATTCTTGCCTTAATTTAAAAGCCTTACAAGAAATGGAAGATGCATGGTGAGACTCTGGAGAACTCCCTGTGGAGACTTCCTCTTCTTATTGCATGTAAAAATGAGTATCTTATGGAGAAAGGGAAAGATAAAGCCAAAGAGCATAAGTACACTGAATTCCTTAAAATCTGTTCCTCGTCCATCCCAGACAGGAGAATCTCTCTGTGGATGCTGGAGAATCTCTCTGTGGATGCTACAGACCTCTCTTTCTGCTGCCTTCTAGTTACTCTTAGCATTCTACTTTACTTTTTGTAATCCATCCTCCATTTTGCCTCCTTATTTAGGTTTCACTCCCTAATTTGCTATTCTAAGTTTCTCAGCAAAAATCTTATTAATCTGACCCATAATAATGATATATAAAGGAAAGTGTAATAAAATGAAGTTGGGATGAAACTAAGTACCTTGAAAAACCAAAAATTTCTAATTACATAGGAATAAACATGAGAAAGAGAAAAGATTGAAGTTGTCACAGATTTCGTTTTACTTGGATCCACAATCAACACCCATGGAAACAGCAGTCAAGGAATCAAATGCGGCATTGCATTGGGCAAATTGGCCCAAACACTTCTTTAAAGTGTTTGAAAATAAAGATGTCACTTTGAGGACTAACATGCACCTGACCCAAGCCATGGTATTTTCAGTCACCTCATATGTATGTGAAAGCTGGACAACAAATAAGGAAGACCAAAGAAGAATTGAGGCCTTTGAATTATGGTGTTGCCGAAGAATGTTAAATATACCGTGGATTGCCAGAAGAGCAAACAAATCTGTCTTCAAAGAAATACAGAGTGTTACTTGGAAGCGAGGATGGCAAGACTCCATCTCATACACTTTGGACATGTTTTCAGGAGGGACCAGTCCCTAGAGAAGGACATCATGCTTGGTAAAGTGAAGGGTCAGCAAAAAAGAAGAAGATTCTCAACCAGATGGACTGACACAGTGGCTACATCAATGGGCTCAAGTATAACAACAGTTGTGAGGATGGTGCAGGATCTGGCAGTGTTTCGTTCTGTTGTACATAGCGTACAACATGAGTCAGAGCCGACTCAACGGCACCTAACAGCAACAAGCATGAGAAACTTCCAAATGTAATTTTTAAAATATTCGTATATTTTATGATTTTAAATAACTCTTGCAAATCTTAGCGACCTTATAGGACAGAGTAGAACTGCCCCCATAGGGTTTCCAATGCTTTTAATCTTTATGGAAGCAGACTGCGACTTCTTTCTCCCATGGAGCAACTGGTGATTTTGAATTGCCAAACTTTCAGTTAGCAGCCGAGCGCTTAACCATTGCATCACCAGGGCTCCTGGTGGAATATATATGTATATATACATATGTATATATACATACACACACACGTATATATATTTATATATATATTCTATGCTTATCTTTCTAAGAAAACCAGATAGTCCTCATTGATAAGGCAGTGAGCTTTTAACTTTGAAGTCTCGTGAAATTTTGAAGAAAAATTTTAAGGCTGAAAGAGACATTAGAGATTATCTGGTCCCATTTCCAAAATTGTTTCTTACAGCACTACTCTCCCAACTCTATGCAATGTTGCTTGTAATAGAAACTGAACACAATTCTCAACGCTCTTCTCTCACTGCAGTCAATGCATTTCTAATGTCCCAGATCACAGCAAGTTCACCAGTTTGACAGCGGATGTGCTTTTAGCATGCTTGCTTTCCTGTTAGTGGCAGGATAACCTCTGTGTACTATGATAACCCGCACAAGTGCAGATTTTTATTCCAAGTCCACTGGTAGTGTAGCAACTCCATATGCACGCTGTGTTGGAACACCTTAGCATAGACATGTAACTGCATTACTCACTGGTAGAGCTCATTCCTGTGCTTGGTTTTGTAATGAACTGAGGAGGGTCCTTTGGCCTTGCAGGTATTGTTACTTTTTATAAGAGTTCAAAATCCAGCAAGGTCATTAACAGAATCAGTTCATCAGTAAGTACATCCATTGAAAAGCAAGGAATTGCATTTCTGTTGCAGGTGTAAGCTTTGGGAGGCCTTCTTCCCTATACATCTGCCTAGAATGTCTTATTGCTGCTATGAGAATAAAGGGAGGGCCATTTGGCATAAAGATATGCTTTTCCTTCTGGCTTTGCCTTAAAACACCTTCAAGTGTGAGGAAGATGAGAGGAACCATATGCTACCTATACCATGCACTAGCCTACTTTGCCACACATACAAGACTTCTCTGTGCTCTTGAGTACATGGGAAATAAAGTTGCAATGAGTTGGAAACTCCTATCTCAGCAAACACATTGGTAAGTTGGTAACTATTTGAAACATGTTTTGGAGTATTGGCTTGCCCTGAGTCAGAATAAAGTGGACTTCACAATTCCAAGTTGATGCCCTGCAAAGAATGACTTTATATCATTCTTTGTATCAAGTGGAAAATAAAAATAAAATAGAATTTATGTCAGGAAAGACCATCAAGGTCAACCTGGATCTCTTGGTTAATGCAGTGAATGGGACACCGTTCATCATCCACTGATGTTAGGACTGCCTCCCTTAAGTTCACTCCTATTCCACTGCTTGCGTGTGTGTATATGTGTATGTATGCGTGTATGTTGTTAAATCCCACAGCTCATGAGATACCTGTAGTTGGCTTGAGATACTCACCAATTCCTCAAGAGTAATATCAAACTTTAGAGCCAAAAGTTCTAGTTTAGTCACTGGGTTCCCATCTTCTTCCAAAACTCTGATTTGGCATCACAGTTTGAGGGTGGGAAGGGGAGAAGTAATACAGGAGTAACTGGTTGTAACTGTTTCTCACAATTTAAATGTTGATGTACGATATCCAGGCAAATGGTTGCCCTTTGGTAAAATGTGCATGCTTAGCTTCTTACATGTTAAAGGAAAAAAAAAAAAAAGACACCTCAGTAATAAACACCTCTTCAATTTAGTTTTCAAAACAAAACTTTGTGGAGTTTTTTTTTTTTTTTCCTTTACACCTTGCAAATAGGAAGCAAATACAGCTGTGTGAAAAGTGTTGCCAAGATGGGCAGATTTTAAAGCTAACAGCTTTACAGAAAAATAAGTACTTAGTCTGTAAGTATGTGCATGAGCATGTGAGCAGATATACACATACACACACCCCACGTCTAATTAAAATAATGTACCAGGACTTGTTTTCTTAAGTGTGTTTTTTATCTGTCTTATCACTTTCCAAAATAAAAGCTACTTGGCATTAGGTTAAAGGCTCCATATGACTCCATAATGATTCTCAGATTAATTTGCTTGTGTTTAGGGTAGCCTCAGGAGTCCCTGGGTGGTGCAAATAGTTAAGCGCTTGTCTACTAGCCAAAAGATTGTTGCTTCAAACCCACCCAGAAGCTCCTCAGAAGATAGGCCTGGTGTTCTCTTCTGAAAGGTCACAGACTTGAAAACCCTATGGAGCAGTTCTACTCTGCACATGTGAGGTCGCCATGAGTTGACGTCAACTCCACCACAAATAACAACAGGGTAGCCTCAAACTTTCTTCCCTATGTTATTCAGTATTCGTTAAATTTTTATATGGTACAAGTAACCTTACCAAGATTAATAGAAAAAAAAATACCTCCCCTCTAGGATCAAGTTTTAGTAACCCCCAGGCAAAATTTCTTTCCTTTCTGGATAGTAGCAACCAACCAGATACAGTAAATATGACATATTTGGCAGTTGTTGCTATCCTGTTTTTGAGTAAAAGAGACAACTGAAGGAGCTATACAAACCCCTTCCAGTTCCAGGATTCCTTGATCCAATGGAATATTGAAATATTATTAAATAAAATTCTTCCACTTTTTTAATTATCAGTTCCCACACCTCAGACCTGCAGTTTGCTATCAAGAATCCAAGTAGTTTTACAAGCAGAAAATGTGAAGGAGGTTGAAGGAGCACATAATAGTCACTCAAAAGGGTAGCATTCATTGCCAAAAACCTGGCTGTTGAACAGGCATGACAAATTGCTCAACTGTTGCAGCAGCTTATTCGAGGGCAAGTGGCCATCTCCAGAGGAAACCAAAGGATAATAGTTCAACTTGAAACCCAAAAGGTAAGAATGCTGAGGCAAAGGGTGTTTTGTTGACCTACAGAGTAAGTTTTAGATTTGCATTCCTAATGGTGGAGGTAGCTAATTACCAGTGTTAAAATGTAAAGTGATCTCCCTAAAGGAGGGGGAGAAGAGGCTTAAGGAATACCTCCCCGTGTCTAAAGTAATTAGGGAGGATGAAAGCTCATAAAGATCACGAAGAAAACAGAATGGAAGGAGTGTCAGTGAACAAAATATTATTTGGCTGATGGTGCAAGGGATAGAGTTCATCTTATGAAAATCTGGAAGAAAATGTTTGAAAAGAGATTTTCCAGTCTGATTAGGAAAGCTTCAAATAGAAAACTATACACAGAGAGAAAATGCTTTTATGGTACTGAATCCAGGGGATAACAGTGCACAGGATAAAGAAAGAAAAGAATTTAGAGAAGGATCTCATTAATTTTCATGAGAAAAATAATAGGAAAGATATTTGGCATCCGTAGTTTAGCCTCAGATGTCTTATACTGAGGAAACCCTGGTGGTGTAGTGGTTAAGAGCTACCACTGCTAACCAAAAGTTCGGCAGTTCGAATCCACCAGTTGCTCCTTGGAAACCATATGGGGCAGTCTTACTCTGTCCTATAGGGTTGCTATGAGTTGGAATTGACTCGGCAGAAATGGGGTTTTTTTTGGGGGGGTCTTATACTGAGATAGGGAAGAAACAGGGACTGAGCCCCTAGGCAAGGAGCCCTGCAACACCTGCAACTTGCAACTTACTTACGATACTATGTGCCTGGCTAATGCAAAACCCTCATCCTGGAATGTGCAATAAGGACAGAACAAACAATATACTCCCTTGTAAGATGTTTTTCAGAAGGACTAGATCTGGTCCCTGGAGCATGCGCAGACATCTGCAAGGTGACCGAAGGATGACTTCCGCCCGATGCAAATACCTGGGACAGGAATCGAACTGGCACTGCAGGGGGACTGCGCAGGTACGACACCCCGTAATAAGTTCTGCCACCCAGTCGCAGGAACCTTTGCTACGGGTTCCATCTTGGGTTCCAGATGCTTCTGTAGCATAATTTAGTATGCACAGCCATTCTGAGAAGCACCCGCCCCTTGAAAGAAACCTACTAAATATTCATTACCCTATTATCCTCGCCAAACCCCCGGAAAAACCTTGTTCCGGGGAACAGAACCTAGCTTTGTTTGGTCCCTCTCTGTTCCCCCGTTCGCGAGCCTTCACTTTCTTTCTGTCGCTAATAAACCTTTCTTGGTGTGGAACCTCTGAGCCTCTTCTGGTCTTTCTTGGTCAGTAGAAGGCAAGAACCTAGGCAGGGCTTAGTCTGGAGCTGGGAAGAATTGCCCTGTAACAATACCGATGAAGATAGTGTGGGTACTAAGCAAAAGCAGCTTGAAATTCTCACACAGAGAAGTTAAATACAGTTGAATAGGTGTCACTAAGGCTTGATGGGAAAAATTGCAATTAAAGGTAATAATCTGTTCAAAAATAGATTTAACAGGAGGAAGAGCATGAGATGTTGCAAAGGTATACAGCATTAAGAAAATCCGGTAATCTAGAGGCAGAAGCACAGTGAGGATAAATACCAAAATAACATAATTCTGAGAATCCTATACAATTTACTTGGCCACGTGGAAGATATGGGCAATACTTCTCTACTACCTATCACACAACCAGAACTTTAGCAAAAATATCTTAATGAGGATTTCAATTTCAAGAAATATGCCTAAATCTCGGTGTTTTGAAGGCAGAGCATATGATGCGTTCTTGACTTGCCTGAAGATATTACCTCATATGTACTTGAAGAAGCAATGAAGGAAAAGGCTTCTCTGGAACTAGGATTGCCAAGAACTTGCATTGTAGTAAGACAGTTTCATGTCATCAAAACACACAGCAAAAATGATCTTTGATTATTTTGTGGATTAAATGCTAAAATATGATTATGGATCATACTATCAGTGGATTCTGAAGCACTGGGCAAGACACTAAACAAAAGATATTGATTCAAAGCAACAATTATTTCTGCAGCAGGAAAAGAGATACAGATACCTTTGATTAGCTTAAATAGCCCTAAGTCATATAAGTTTTAGAAACACTTAAAAGCACGCACAAATAATTTTTATCCCAAGAAACGAAAACATTAAGTGACACAGTGATGATGTCAGCTAAGTATGTCTATCTAAAAATAGACTTCAACCTGCTAACTCAAAAACCAGGAGTATAAAGTTTAGGCAATCAAAATCTAGTAGCAAAGAGCAAAACTAGAAGAATGCCAGACCTGCACAGAATTTTATGCACGGAACCTCCTGTCATGACCTCTTATTTGTCACAGAAATTTAAAACCAAGCAACTAGGCTGACTCCTCAAGGGACCTGGGGATGTCCCCATTCTTCATGTGGTCCCTTGCAAAATTATGCACTTCTTATTGACTGAATATAAAGATAATTCTGGCAACTGCCTATGCTAGTTGCCAGTGGGAAACTAACTGCAGAGCAGAAGAGGAGATTTTTAAGAGAATTTATCAAAATAATTACAGGAGAATATCTTCATTAAAAAAATAAATTGGTATAATTAGAATAGAATCATAATTCTTTCACAAGTGCTTTTATGTACACTCTATCTTTGTTACCTTTAACAATTTGACATTCAGTTAAAGTTAAGTGCTGCTTCCAGAGTGTGGAAAAATTCTGATTTACTGTTCTATTCAACTCTTAGCTTAGTGGGAAATGATGCAAAATTAGTGACTTTTAGCAATAGATTATCTCTCTTTGTTAAATTTTATCCACTCTCTGCAAATAAATAAAGCAGAAAAATTGAGAGAAGATAGGTACCCTTTCAAAGTATAAACAATAGTGTCTTCCCTATATGACAAATAAATACTAAAAATTAAAGTGGAAAGAACAAGTGTTGAAAGAGAAGAGCCTAATGGTAGTTGCCAGTTATAATTCAGTATGTTTGAAACTCCTTCTGTTTGAAATGCAAATATTTCTTAATCCTCAAATCCTTTCTAACAAAGGCATTATATGAAAATATAATGAGAGATTTTTTTTTTATAATTGTGCTTTGAAATCCTTCAAAATAGATTCTCTAAGACCCTGATAAGATAAGCATTATCATGATTGGCATGTACATGTCCATGTTAAAAATCCATGTTACAAGGGGATAAATAGAAGCTGTGAGAAGCCATAATACACAAAATACATAAAAACTGGAAGCAGGCATTTCTAAAGCACTTTCCCAAGTAGAAGAGTTCAAAACTCCACCTCATTCCCCTAATATTTTTGATGAGGAGTCCATACTGGTTAGCAGAAACTTTTTTTTCCCCAGAATGATTTCATCTTGTTTGACTTCCCTCTCTTTTTTTAGATTCCATAACTACATTTCCTTCATCGGGTCTTTTCTATATTAATATAAGTACCAAGCAGGAGTAAATGTCTACCACGGATTAAACTTCCTGTACCTTTATATATATGCCTTCTGAAAATGAAATAAGAAAACAAAACTTTTAAAATAATAAATTAATCCAAATGCAAAATATCATCCAGAACAACAACAACAAAAAAAACCATTGGAATATCAAAACTAACAAAAACTACCGAGTAGATAATAACACGTGCTCGTATTTGAAATACTTTACAACCAGTAAGTTATTTGCATTTTCCTCTTCCCACTTTGCAAATGGGGAAGGTTAACGCAGCAGGAAAAATGTTCTGGCCCAAGGTGTACAATGTACTGCTCTTACCTTTTAAACTATTTGGTGTGTCATGGTTTAATTTAGCAACTTTTAACTCTGCCAATTCAGATTTGGGAGGAGCCTCAAAAAACTCTGATGATGGTAACATAACAATAAATGAAATGTATTGAACAATGCAAAACCTTAAACCAGTACCTATTAATTCTCTGACACACCGAGAAATTATGACTCTTGGAGGTATAATCATAGCTTAACTCTACTTAAATTTAATGCGTAAATAAATAAATGAAGATGAATTCAAATGACTTTTCCTGGGTTTATTGTAGTTAAGAAATCATTTAATAGTATCTGTGGGTGTGAATAGTGGAAGCCTAGGACGGGAGGATGCAGAGGGGAGCTCATTTGATGGAATTTATGAAGCCAAGGGTTATAAACTGAACTCTAATTTATAGAATTGGAAAACCTGATGGTGTAGTGGTTAAGAGCGAAGGGTGCTAGCCAAAATGATTACAGAATCATTAACCTTTGAGTTGGAGGCAATTTAGTGGTCACCTAAACTGCTGGTACTCATCCCAGAACTATTAAATAAGACTTTATGGGGATGGGGCAGCTAGTCTATGGATCAGAGTTTGGGAAGCCTTACCTCATCCATCCTCTATGCCACTGTGGAAATCCCCTATACAATGTCTCCAGTATACTGCCATCAACTATTGAACACGTCCAGTGACATGGAGCTTATGGATTCACTTTCTAAAATCTCTAATTGCTAACCAAATTCAACTTGACAAACATATGTTGTGTGCCTGCTGTGTTCCAGGCGCTTTATATATATTATGTCTAATTATTCCAATAACTGACTCATAGTGACCCTATAGGACAGAGTAGAACTGCACCATAGGGTTTCCAAAGCAGTAAATCTTAACAGAAGCAGACTGCCACATCTTTCTCCCACAGAGTGGCTGGTGGGCTCAAAACGCCAACCTTTCAGTTGAATAGACTTGGCACCATTGTCAAAAATCAATTGGCCTTAGATGTATGGGTAGAGTTCTGAATTTTCAATTCTATTCCATTGGTCTATACTTATACTAGTGCCACACTGTTTTGATTACTGTAGTTTTGAAGTATATTTTAAAATCAGGACTTGTGAGTCCTCCTACTTTGTTCTTTTGTTTTTCAAGATTGTTTTGGCTCTTGTAACTCCATATGAATTTTAGAATTGCCTTTTCCATTTCTGCAAAAAGGCTGTTGGACCCAATCAAGAAGTGGGCAAAGGATATGAACACACATTTCTCTGAAGAAGATATTCAGGCAGCCAACAGATACATGAGAAAATGCTCTCGATCATTAGCCATTAGAGAAATGCAAATTAAAACTACGATGAGATTCCATCTCACACCAGCAAGGCTGGCATTAATCCAAAAAACACAAAATAATAAATGTTGGAGAGGCTGCGGAGAGATTGGAACTCTCATACACTGCTGGTGGGAATGTAAAATGGTACAACCACTTTGGAAATCTATCTGGCGTTATCTTAAACAGTTAGAAATAGAACTACCATACAACCCAGAAATCCCACTTCTGGGAATATACCCTAGAGATACAAGAGCCTTCATACAAACAGATACATGCACACCCATGTTTATTGCAGCTCTGTTTACAATAGCAAAAAGTTGGAAGCAACCAAGGTGTCCATCAACGGATGAATGGGTAAATAAATTGTGGTATATTCACACAATGGAATACTACGCATCGATAAAGAACAGTGACGAATCTGTGAAACATTTCATAACCTGGAGGAACCTGGAAGGCATTATGCTGAGCGAAATGAGTCAGAGGCAAAAGGACAAATATTGTATAAGACCACTATTATAAGATCTTGAGAAATAGTAAACCTGAGAAGAACACATACTTTTGTGGTTACGAAGCGGGGAGGGAGGGAGGGTGGGAGAGGGTTTTTTATTGATTAATCAGTAGATAAGAACTGCTTTAGGTGAAGGGAAAGACAACACTCAATACATGGAAGGTCAGCTCAATTGGACTGGACCAAAAGCAAAGAAGTTTCCAGGATAAAATGAATGCTTCAAAGGTCAGGGGAGCAAGTGCGGGGGTCTGGGGAACATGGTTTGCGGGGACTTCTAAATCAATTGGCAAAATAATTCTATTATGAAATCATTCTGCATCCCACTTTGAAATGTGGCATCTGAGGTCTTAAATGCTAACAAGCGGCCATCTAAGATGCATCAATTGGTCTCAACCCACCTGGAGCAAAGGAAAATGAAGAACACCAAGGCCACACAACAACTAAGAGCCCAAGAGACAGAAAGGGCCACATGAGCCAGAGATCTACATCATCCTGAGACCAGAAGAACTAGTTGGTGCCCGGCCACAATCGATGACTGCCCTGACAGGGAGCACAGCAGAGGACCCCTGAGGGAGCAGGAGATCAGTGGGATACAGACCCCAAATTCTCATAAAAAGACCAAACTTAATGGTCTGACTGAGACTAGAGGAATCCCGGCGGCCATGCTCCCCAGACCTTCAGTTGACACAGGACAGGAACCATCCCCGAAGACAACTCATCAGAAATGAAAGGGACTGGTCAGCGGGTGGGAGAGAGACGCTGATGAAGAGTGAGCTAATTATATCAGGTGGACACTTGAGATTGTGTTGGCAACTCTTGTCTGGAGGGGGGATGGGAGGATAGAGAGAGAGGGAAGCCGGCAAAATTGTCAAGAAAGGAGAGACTGAAAGGGCTGACTCAATAGGGGGAGAGCAAGTGGGAGTACGGAGTAAGATGTATGTAAACTTATATGTGACAGACTGATTGGATTTGTGAACGTTCACTTGAAGCTTAATAAAAGTTATTAAAAAAAAAAAAAGGCTGTTGGAATTTTGATAGGATCTGCAATGAATCTATAGATTGGGGTAGTACTGACATCTTAACAATATTATAACTTCCAATCCATGAACACAGGATATATTTTCATTTAGGTCTTCTTTGATATCCTTCAGAAATGTTTTATAATTTTCAGTGTAGAAGACTTTGACTTGCTTTGTTCAAATCATTCCTAGGTATTTTACTCTTTTAGATACTATTATAAATGGAATTGTTTGCTTAATTTCCTTTTTAGGTTGTTCATTGCTGGTGCATAGAAACACAAATGATTTTTTATGTATTGATCTTGTACCTTGAAACTTTGCTGAATTCATTTATTACCTCTAGTACTTTTCATGTGGAATCTTTGGGATATTTTGTATAGGATCATGTTATCTTGAATAGCAATAGTTTTACTTCTTCTTTTTCAATTTGGGTGCTTGTGCTTTCTTTATTTTTTTCTTACGTAACTGCTCTAGCTAGAACTTCCAGTATAATTCAAATAGCAGAGGTAAAAGCTGCCATCCTTGTCTTGGCCCTGACTTTGGGGGAAAGCTTTCAGTCTTTCCATCATAGAATGTGATGTTAGCTGTGGGATTTTTGCAAACGTCCTTATCATGTTGAGGAAATTCCCATCTATTCCTAGTTTGCTGAGCGCTTTTATTCTGAAAATCGTTGGATTTTGTCGAATGACTGTTCTGTATTAAATGAGAAAATCATGTGTTTTTTGTTTTTGTTTTTTTACTTCATTCATTAATGTGGAGTTTTACTTTTATTGATTTTTCTTATGTTGTAACACATATGGATTACTGGGATAAAACCCACTTGTTCATGGTATATAATCTTCTTAATATGTTGTTGGATTCAGTTTGCTAGTATTTTGTTGAGAATTTTTGCATCTATATTCATAAGAGATACTGGTCTGTAATTTTCTTTTCTTGTGGTGTCTTTATCTGGCTTTGGTATGAGGGTAATGCTGGCCTCATGGAATGAGTTAGGATGTATTCCTTCCTCTTCTCTTTTTTAGAAGAGTTTGAGAAGGATGGGCATAAATTATTTTTTATATGTTTGCTAGAGTTTAATTACCTGGGCTTCCACAGGGATGATTTCTGTCACTATTTTCTTCTTTCGAATGGGTCATCCTTCTTGTTTCTTGTTATGCCTTGTTATTTTTGTTGTTGAAAACTGGACGTTTTCATAGCATAATCTGGTAACTCTGGAAATTTGACTTTCCCCCTCCCCCCGAAGGCTGGCTGTTTTTATTTTTTTAATTGTTGAAGGCTGTAGTAGTTCATTTGATTACTGAATTCCCCTAATTATTTTTTAAAACACTGCTTTCCTGGTTATGTGTGCATACTTGAACCTCTGTTCTTTAGTTTGTGATCCAACTAGCATTTTAACAGTGATTTCATTGAACACTGGGAAAAAAACAAACAAAATGAAACCTCCCAGTCTTTGAAAACTGGCTCTGATCCAGAGCCCCCCTTCAACACTTAGCTAGGCTTGCAGTGAGCCTATGAATCAGCCTGATATGAAATCATAGGGTCTTCTCAGGTATTTTTTGAACATATGTCTTGCCTTGGACATGCATGTGACTTTCTCAGTTCTCTCATATAAATGGTGCTTTCAAATGCCCTAACTTCCTAAAGAAACTTTCTCCCTAACTTCTCCCAGTCCTTAGGTTTCTATTGTGTGACTCAATCGCACTCTTTAGTCCCAGGTGTTACAGGCCATTTCTGCTTTCAAGACTTGCCTGCCACTTGTCTGCCCTGCGTGAGATTTGATATAGGCCATACAGAGATAGGAAACCCTGGTGGCATAGTGGTTAAGTGCTATGGCTGCTAACCAAAAGGTTGGTAGCTTGAAATCTACCAGGTGCTCCTTGGAAACCCTGTGGGGTAGTTCTACTCTGTCCTATAGGGTCATTATGAGTCAGAATCGAATTGACTCGAAGGCAATGGGTTTTATACAGAGGTAAGGCCCTTGCTTCAGACCTTCGGGTAGCCCCTCAGATAGGTTAAAATAGATACAATAATTTGTGAATAAAGTCTGATCTGCTCCCTCTGGAACCAGGGACCAGGATTCCTCTCTGTGAATGTGGGGTACATCAGAAGACAGGTCTGGTGATATATCTCTGAAAAATCAGCACTTGAGAACTCTTGGGACCTCAGTTCTACTCTGACGCAAATGGGGTCTCCATGAATCAGAATCAACTCAACAGCAACTGGGTTTTTTGTTTGTTTGTTTGTTTGTGGTTTTGTTTTTGGTTTACTATGTACCAGGCTGTGCTAGATTCTAAAATTGCAGAAGAAGCTTAATCACTCTTCCACAAGACAGATATTAAAATAAATAAAGGCAAATTTTGTATCCCTTTTAAATTTCTTCTGTCTTAGAATTAATAGCCCTACCTTGTTCATCATTTTTCTTGTGACATAATATCACTCAGCCTTCCTTCAGGACAATAAAAATAAAAGGCACACAAAACAGAGTGCTTTAAAAATGGCCTGAGTCATTTTACCTGCAT
This sequence comes from Loxodonta africana, assembly GCF_030014295.1. Taxonomy (NCBI): domain Eukaryota; kingdom Metazoa; phylum Chordata; class Mammalia; order Proboscidea; family Elephantidae; genus Loxodonta; species Loxodonta africana. The sequence goes on along the minus strand of NC_087369.1, from coordinate 117,391,928 downwards.
TCTGTGCTTCTTTTAATGCAACCCAAGATTGTCACTTGCTCTTCTAGTGGCTGTATCATATCCTTAGCCCTTGTTGAGTTGGCAGTGAAAGGCCTAGTATTTTTAACAATGATGCTATTATATAAGCCATTAGCCATTATGAATTGTGCAGTGAAATCCTACGAATGTTTCTATTTTGAAATTAATATGTAGAACTTCATTATTACCCACATTAAATTTCATCTCATTGATTAAGGACATTCTTCCAACCTATAAATAATTTTGAATCTCAAGTCATTCAGCCACCTTATCTGTTATCTATCCTAGAATTTAGTTATCAGCAAATTCTGCAAGCTAGGCTATTATGTCTTCATGCAGATTTTTGTCAATATATTGAAAGAGGTGGGGACAAATACAAAGTGCTGTGGTAAGGCAGGAGAGATCTTACCTCAGGTTAACAATGATCCACCAGTCAAGACTCTGGATTCAGTTATTCAACCAGTTATGAACATGAATTCACCTTTACAGCATGACCCACATCCATATTTTAGCGCCTAATTCACAAAATAATCATGGGTCATTTTCACTATATGTTTTTCTTAAATCAAAATACGTAGCAATACACAATTGCAATGCATGCTCTTGACAATCCTAATTCCAGAGAAACCCTTTCTTTCATTGCTTCTTTTGAGTACCTATGAGATAAAATTTTCAGATAAGCCAAGAATTCATCATATGCTCTGCTTTCAGAACACTAAGATTTAGGCATATTTCTTAAAATTGAAGTCCCCATTAGGATATTTTGGCCAAAGTTCTGGTTCTGTGATAGGTACGAGAGAAGCATCGCCTATATCCTCCACGTAGTCAAACAGGTTGTATGGGACTCCCACGATGATGTTATTTTGATATTCCTCCTCCCTGTGCTTCTGCCTTTAGATTACTGGATTTTTTTTTTAATGTACCTTTGTAACATCTGATGCTCTTCCTCCTGTTAAATCTGTTTTCGAACAGATTATTACCTCTAATTACAATTTTCCCATCAAGCCTCAGTGACACCTATTCAATTGTATTTCTCTTATTTGTATTAAAATTTTGAGCTAATTTCCAAAAGGGTTTGCTAATATGTTTAAAGAGGAGGTTTTCCGTTTTTTTGTTTGTTTGTTTTTCAGTATAATAATAAGTGCAGGAAAACCCTAGCATCAATGTGTCTCATTTATTCCCTTTACAGGCACTCGAATTCCAGGACTATTTTATTGGCTTCCTTCACCTCCATGCTTTCCTGAGACTATCTCAAATTCCAATGCACTTTCAAAGAGACAAATACACCATCCTAGCATGTATTTTAAGTGTCTTCCATGCATCAGAAAGAAGACCGTTGATCTTGCTCAAACATCAATATGCTGCTCAGTTTCCCCACCCGTTGTGGTCGAGTCGATTCCGGCCCATAGCGACCTTACAGGACACGGTAGAACTTCCTCATGGGGTTTCCAAGGAGTGCCTGGTGGATTCCAACTGCTGACCTTTTGGTTAACAGCCAGTCTCTTAACCACTGCACCACCAGGCCTCCCACTGTCCCCATGGTGCACATGAAATAAATTAGGGCTCAATGAAGGAAATTTTAAAAACCCAAATATGATGTATTAATATATTAGTCAATATGGATAGTAAGCAAAGTAAACAGATATTAGCATGAATTTAAAGTAAAGGAAAAATGAAAAATTTGTATGAGCTTTTATCTAGAAAATTGATGGCTCAGAATAAAAATTAGCATAAACCTCATTAATGGGTAGTATTATTTCTCAAACGAACAGATATTACACTGAAGTTAATTGTATTAACAATTAAGGCAAAGGAAATCCTTTTTAGCTTGAACAGCAGCTTTTTAAAAAATCATTTCAAACATAAAAAATGAAGTGAATAATTTTGTGTAAAAGGCATGTGTCCTTTGAACTTCAATCTATTCACCATCTGAAATGCTTATTAAAACAGAGTTCTGTTCTGCACATTTTAAACTTTAAATAATTATACCACCCAGTGTGCATTTCTGTAAAACATCAGTAGCTGACAACACTATTTCAAAAAACATTTATATTGTATTATACAGTTGCTCTTACAGTTCAAAAAAAAAACTTTTTTAATAAGGCAACAAACTGTAGGGAGTTACAGAGAACTTGTTCAAGGGAGCCAAACCTTCTGAAATGATTCAAAAACTTAGAACTAATGATGGTAATGTCTTAAACTTCCTAAAGGAAATCAGTACATTCTTTGTCTATTCTTCTCTGTGCTGGCTGGTCAGGCCCATATTTGATAATGACAAAGTGAGATCCTTCCCTGAGTACTGTCAGCTCAAAAATATTACCTGAACAATTATTACTAAATTAAGCATTGATGGGGTCTAAAACTTCCTTGTCATGAGATAATCCTTCCAAGTCAGATTGTACCTTTAGCGATATATAAAAATGTTTAGTTCTATTGCCAAAATCTTCATTAATGTGATCAATTCTCATTTCACATGGACAAACACAATGGCCTTATACACACACACACACACACACACACGCATGCACACAAACACACAGCATCTTGCAAGGTAACTGGAGTAAGGGAAAAGTGGTAAATGAAGAGAAGTGTGTGTCACTTGGGACATGCTGTCCCCAGCTGGTTTTAAAATTTGAGCAAAGTTTAGAAGTATTTAGCCAATTAAATTAAAACGAGCTCTATGTTTTCCACTAGGAAAGAGATAAAGGATAACATGAGTGTATTTCCCATCTCAATTCCTAACATCACCCTATGTTCAAATGTCCAAGCTAGAAACCAAATTACTTAATAACTTTTATTCAATATATATTATTGAATGCCAGTCATACAGAAGTAAACCGGTCAGAACCAATACCTGTTCTCACAGAGCTGAAAACATAGCAGGGAAGATAGATAAATAAGTAATCACCATAATGGGTGAGGGGAGCTATTTAAGGTATTATGGGAGAGTATACCTGTGAGTGTTCCTTGAGGAAGTGACAAAATGAGATTTGAAACCTGAGCAGAAGTTTCAGGTGAGAAATGTACCAGGTAAAAGAAAAAACAAGGCCCTTATTCTCCTTATGAAATGGTCTAAATCTTTAACATTTCTCACCTGAATTACGGCACTAATCTTCTAACTGATTTCCCTGTCTCTAGCCTTTCCCCAGAAACACTGGTAGCATAGTGGTTGAGAGCTACGGCTGTTAACCAAAAGGTCAGCAGTTGGAATCCACCAGGCTGCTCCTTGAAAACTCTAGCAGGCAGTTCTACTCTGTCCTATAGGGTCGCTATGAGTCGGAATAGACTCAAAGACAATGGGTTTGGTTTTTTGGGGTTTTTTTTGTTTGTTTGTTTAGTCTTTCCCCATCTTACCCTATATGGAGTTCCCCAAGCAGTCTTTATAAGAGATTAAAACACTTCAGTGTTACAGTATTGCCTAGTCTAGAGAATGACTTACAGACTTCTTAGCAAGGTATTTAAACTTCACAATTTCACCTCAACTTGGACTGACACAATGGCCTTACACGCACACACACACATGCATACACACATTCATTTACTGATCCAAAGTTTAGAACCTGGACTTTCATGCATAACTAGCACTCTAGGTCTTTACAATGGTTATCATTCTAGTTGATATGAATACAATATGAAATTTCTTCCAAAAAGTCCTCTTTAAGGAATAATGCTTAGACCAAAGCTCTACATTCAATAATATAATTTGAAAAGAAAAAAGCCATCCATTCTCTAAAAAACATATTTCCCATTATAAAAATTACCAGTCCTACTTTTTTGTAAGCTATTATTCAGTACCTACTAAGAATGTAAATTATAGCTTTCTTTTTTAACACCTAATTTTCGATCATTTACTTAATGAGGTAAAATATCCAGATTTTAAGCATAAAATTAGATGAATAATGACAAATGTACACACCTGTGTAACTGCTACCACAATCAAAATACAGAACATTTCCATCATCCCCAAAAATTCCTTTTGGTGAGATTCTCCCCACAACCTGCCTCAGACAACGACTTATCTGATCTCTGTATCCATAGATAAGGACTGCTGTTCATAAGTTTCAAGTACATGGAAGCACACGTTATGTGATCTTTTCTATCTGGCTGCTTTGTGTTAACAAAGTTTTTGAGATTCATCCATTTCGTATGCCTCTGTAGTTTGCTTCTTTTTATTGCTGAATAGTATTCCATTTTGAAAAAAATACTATACTTTTTTTCATTTTCTTTTTTTTTGTTTTCAGTTTGGGAATATTATGGATAAAGCTTCAGTAAACATTATTATAGACGTATTTCTATGTGTGTGTGTGTGTGTATGTGTGTGTGCATGTGGCTATGTATTTTCATTTCTCTTGGGTAAACATATAGAAGTGGAATTGCTGGGTCATTGGGTAGGTGAATGTTTGACTTTATAAGAAACATTCTAACAGTTCTCCAATGTGGTTGCAACATTTTACACTCCCCGCTTCCCTGAAATTTATGAGTTTCAGTTGCTCCACTACCTCATCAACGTTAGTGCTTTCTTTTTCATTTTTTAGTCATTCTATCATGTAGCCACATTGCATTCGGTAAGTCTTCTGCAAAGGACCTCTTTAAAGTGTGGAAAAGCAAAGATGTCACCTTGAAGACCAAGGTGAGCCTGACACAAGCCATGGTGTTTTCAACTGCATCATACGCATGTGAAAGCGGGACAGTGAATAAGGAAGGCTTAAGAAGAATTGATGCCTTTGAATTGTGGTGTTGGCAAAGAATATTGAATATACCATGGACTGCCAAAAGAACGAACAAATCTGTCTAGGAAGAAGTACAGGGAGGTGGAGCCAAGATGGTGGAAAGACAGAAGCTTCTGGCAAGCCCTCTTACAACAAAGACCCGAAAAAACAAGTGAAACGAGTATATTTAAGACAAACTAGGAGCCCTGAACATCAAGGGCAAGCTTAGAAAAAGAACCGAGAGGCAGGGAAAGTAAGAGACGGTTTAGAAAGTGGATAGGAGTTACCAGACCTGAATAACGGGGAGCCCTCAGGCACCATTCCTGGGAACAGCGGCAGCCAAACTGGTACGAGCGTTCAGCCACAGTTTCCTCAGGGAGAAGCAGCCAGCCATACAGCCTACTCACATCTCCAGAACCAGAGAAGAACGGCGCTCTGGGCAAAAGCTAAGTACTTGCGTATATTTTACTGCACCCTCACCCCCACTCCCAAGCCAGCTTCAAGAGCTGATTTCCCTAGGCCTGAGATAGGCCCTGTTGAGCACCTAGGGCCATCCTCCCGGCCTTGGAGAAGGAAGAAATTTGCAATTGGGGGAAAAGATAATTTGCCTGCTCCATTAACCGGGGAGAGCTCAGGACAGAAGAGGCTCCTGTCCAGGCATAAGCAGTCTGTGAACTTTGAGTACCTTTCCCCTCTGCATGGACCTGTGTGGGCCTATTTCAGGAGACTAGGCCCTTGGTAGCAGACTCCAACCATTTCAGCTGTGTGGCAGAGAGTTGGGTGTTTGGTTTTTTACATTGCTTTGCCTATTAAACAGGGCACTCACCTCCGCACATCAGGAGCCTAAGGACTGGTGGCTCTACTCAGGTCACCCAGCCACCTGTGACAGGGGTCCAAGGATAACTGGAACCTCCCAGTCCTTACAACCAAAAACATTGGGTGCCCATGGTCTGTCTGCAGAACTCACCCACCTGTATGCTGTAGAGAACAGGGATATTCTATCCTCAGAGACATGTGGAGGGTGATTCTCAGCCCCCTGCCTTTTACACAGTGTGACCCTCTGCTACAACCAGATACCAGTACCTACACCAATCACCCCTGCCCCTCTAAGACTGTAGGACAGCCTGTACCACATACTTGATAATCAGCTACCTGGACACCCGAGCTGAATTCATACAGGAAAAGTGAATGGACTTCTAGACTAATATACCTAATAACAACCCTAGCCATTGGAAGACAGGACATCAGAGCTCCAAAGACAAAAATCATCAAGCTATCTCACTCAAGCAACCCATTTGGGCATATCGAAACAAAACAAAGCAAGAAGCTACAACACAGTAAGCAAACATAAAATAAACTAATACAATAAATTATAGATGGCTCTGAGACAGCAGTCAATATCAAGTCAGATAAAGAAACAGACCATCATCGCCTCAACAAGCACTCAAAACAAAGAATCAAGGCATTGTCCAGATGAAAGTGCCTTCCTGGAATAACCAGAGGCAGAATACAAAAGATTAATATACAGAACCCTTCAGGACATCAGGACGGAAATAAGGCAATATGCAGAACAAGCCAAGGAACACACAGATACAGTAATTGAGGAAATTAAAAAGATTACTCAGGAACATAATGAAAAATTAAGAAGATGGAAAAATCCATAGAGAGAAAGCAATCAGAAATTCAGAAGATTAACAATAAAATTACAGAAGTAGACAACTCAATAGAAAGTCAGAGGAACAGAATTGAGCAAGTGGAAGGCAAAATTTCTAAATTGAAGATAAAGCACTTGGCACTAATATATTTGAAGAAAAATCAAATAAAAGAATTTTAAAAAATGAAGAAACCTTAGGAATCATGTGTGACTCTATCAAGAGAAATAACCTATGAGTGATTGGAGTACCAGAACAGGGAGGGATAACAGAAAATACAGAGAGAATTGTTGAAGATTTGTTGGCAGAAAACTTCCCTGATATCGTGAAAGATGAGAAGATATCTGTCCAAGATGCTCATCGAACTCCACATAAGGTAAGTTTTAAAAGAAAGTCACCAAGACATATTATAATCAAACTTGCCAAAACCAATGATAAAGAGAGAATTTTAAGAGCAGCTAGGGATAAACGAAAACTCAACTACGAAGGAGAGTCAATAAGAATAAGCTCGGACTACTCAGCAGAAACCATGCAGGCAAGAAGGCAATGAGATGACTTATATAAAAAATTGAAGGAAAAACCTTGTCAGCCAAGAACCTTATATCCAGCAAAACTGTCTCCCAAATTTGAAGGTGAAATTAGGACATTTCCACATAAACAGAAGTTTAGGGAATTCGTAAAAACCAAACCAAAACTACAAGAAATACCAAAGAGAGTTCTTTGGTTAGAAAATCAAATAATATTAGGTATCTACCCAAGACTCGGCAGAGTGATCAGAGGTAAGCCCAGGCAGGTAAACCACAAAAATAAATCAGGATTTTAAAAAAATGCTCAAAACAGGGAAACAATGACATTATTATATAAAAAGAAGACAACATTAAAACAATAAAGGGGGACTAAGAAATGTAGTCATAGATCTTCCATATGGAGAGTAAAACAAGTCGATACAAAGAAATAAAAGTTAGGTTTAAATCTAGAAAAATAGGGGTAAATAATGAGACAAACTCTCCTACGCATCAAAATAAAATACAAGATAAAAATAGACAGCAGAAATAAAATCAACAACAACAAATACGAGGAAAGGAATATACGTAAAGATAATCTACTCACCACATAAAATTAAGTGGGAAAAAGAAACTCAATAACACACAAAAAAAGACATCAAAATGATAGCACTGAATTCATAGCTATCCATAATTACGCTGAATGTAAATGGACTAAATGCACCAATAAAGAGACAGAGAGTGGCAGAATGGATAAAAAACATAATCCATCTATATGCTACCTACAAGAAACTCACCTTAGACTTAGAGACAAAAACAAACTAAAACTCAAAGGATGGAAAAAAATATATCAAGCAAACAACAAGCAAAAAAGAGCAGGAGTGGCAATACTAATTTCTGACAAAGTAAACTTTAAAGTTAAATCCATAATAAAGGATAAGGAAGGACACTGTATAATTATTAAAGGGGCAATATACCAAGAAGATATTAAATATTTAGGCACCCAATGACAGGGCTGCAAGATACATAAACTCTATCACTGTTGAAAAGCGAGATAGATAGCTCTACAATACTAGTAGGAGACTTCAACATGCCACTTTCAGGGAAGGACATGACATCCAGAAAGAAGCTCAAAAAAGACACGGAAGATCTGAATGCCACAATAAACCACCTTGACCTCATAGAACACTCCAACCAACAGCAGCCAAGTATACTTACTTTTCTAGTACACATGGAACGTTCTCTAGAATAGACCACATAATAGGTCATAAAGCAAGCCTTAGCAGAATCCAAAATATCAAAATATTACAAAGCATCTTCTCTGACCATAAGGCCATAAAAGTGGAAATCAATAACACTAAAAGCAAGAAAAAGAAATCAAACACTTGGAAGCTGAACAATACCTTGCTCAAAAAGACTGGATTATAGAAGACATTAAGGATGGAATAAAGAATTTCATAGAATCCAATGAGAATGAAAATACTTCCTATCAGAACCTTTGGAATACAGCAAAAGCGGTGCTCAGAGGTCAATTTATTTCAATAAATGCACACGTCCAAAAAGAAGAAAGGGCCAAAATCAAAGAATTATCCCTACAACTTGAACAAATAGAGAGCAACCAAAGAAACCCACAGGCACCAGAAGAAAACAAATAATAAAAATTAGAGCAAAACTAAATGAAATAGAAAACAGAAAAAGAGTTGAAAGAATTAACAAGACCAAAAGCTGGTTCTTTGAAAAAAATCAACAAAATTGATAAACCATTGGCCAAAGTGACAAAAGAAAAACAGGAGAGGAAGCAAAAAACCCAAATAAGAAATGATATGGGTGACATTACAACAGACGCAACTGAAATAAAAGAAATCATATCAGATTAATATGAAAAATTATACTCTAACAAATTTGAAATCCTAGAAGATACGGATGAATTCCTAGAAAAACACTACCTACGTACACTAACACAGAGGTGGAACAACTAAATAGACCCATAACAAAAGAAGAGATTGAAAACATAATAAAAAAAAACTCCCAACAAAAAAAGCCCTGACCCTGAGAGCTTCACTGCACAGTTTTACCAAACTTTCAGAGAAGAGTTAACACCACTACTACTAAAGGTATTTCAGACCATAGAAAAAGATGGAATATGCCCGAACTCACTCTATGAAGCCAGGATAACCCTGATACCAAAATCATGTAAAGACACCACACACACACACACACAAAAAATGACAGACCAATATCCCTCATGAACATAGATGCAAAAATCCTCAACAAAATTCTAGCCAATAGAGTTCAACAACATATCAAAAAAATAATTCATCATGACCAAGTGGGATTCATACCAGGTACGCAGGGATTGTTCAACATTAGAAAAACAATTAATGATATATAAATAAAAGACAAGAATCACATGATTTTACCAATTGATGCAGAAAAGGCATTTGACAAAGTTCAACACCTATTCATGATAAAAACTCAGTAAAATAGGAATAGAAGTAAAATTCCTCAACATAATAAAGGGCGTTTTTACAAAGCCAATAGCCAACATCATCCTAAATGGAGAGAGCCTGAAAGCATTCCCCTTGAGATCGGGAACCAGGCAAGGATACCCTTTATCAGCACTCTTATTCAACATTGTGCTGGAGGTCCTAGCCAGAGCAATTATGCTAGATAAAGAAATAAAGGGCATCCAGATTGGCAAGGAAGAAGTAAAAGTGTCTGTATTTGCAGATGACATGATCATATACACAGAAAACCCTAAGGAATCCTCAAGAAAGCTAGTGAAACTAATAGAAGAGTTCAGCAGAGTTTCAGGATACAAGATAAACATACAACAATCACTTGGATTCATCTACACCCACAAAAAGAAAATCCAAGAGGAAACCACTAACTCAATACCATTTTCAGTAGCCCCCAAGAAGATAAAATACTTAGGAACAAAGCTTCCCAGAGATGTAAAAGACCTATACAAAGAAAACTATGAAACACTTCTGCAAGAAATCAAGAGACCTACATGAGTGGAAAAATATACCTTGTTCATAGATAGGAAGACTTAACATTTTAAAAATGTCTATCCTACCAAAAGCGATCTACGGATTTAATGCAATTCTGATCCAAAATCCAATGACATTTTTCAATGAGATGGAGAAACAAATCACCAACTTCATATGGAAGGGAAAGAGGCCCTGGATAAGTAAACCATTACTGAAAAAGAAGAACAAAGTGGGAGGCCTTACTTTACCTGATTTTAGAACCTATTATACTGCCACAGTAGTCAAACAGCCTGGTACTGGTACAACAACAGATACATAGACCAGTGGAACAGAATTGAGTATCCAGACATAAATCTATCCACATAAAAGCAGTTGATATTTGACAAAGGCCCCAACAGTTAAATGGGGAAAAAACAGCCTTTTTAACAAATGGTGCTGGCATAACTGGATATCCATCTGCAAAAAAAATTAAACAAGACCCATTCCTCACACCATGCAGAAAAACGAGCTCAAAATGGATCAAAGACCTAAATATAAAGTCTAAAACGATAAAGATCATGGAAGAAAAAATAGGGAGAATGTTAGGACCTCTAATATATGGCATAAAGAGTATACAAAGCATTACTAACAATGCAGAAGACAAACTAGATAACTGGGAGCTCCTAAAAATCAAACACCTATGCTCATCAAAAACTTCTCCAAAAGAGTAAAAAGACTACCTACAGACTGGGAAAAAGTTTTTAGCTATGACATTTCCGATCAACACCTGATGTCTAAAACCTACATGCTACTGCAAAAACTCAACTACAGAAAGTCAAATAACCCAATTTAAAAAAGGGCAAAGGATATGAACAGACACTTCACTAAAGAAGACATTCAGGTAGGTAACAGATACATGAGGAAATGCTCATGATCATTAGCCATTAGAGAAATGCAAATCAAAACTACAATGAGATTCTATCTCACTTCAACAAGGCTGGCATTAATCCAAAAACCACAACATAATGAATGTTGAGGAGGTTGTGGAAAGACTGGTACACTTATACGCTGCTGGTGGGAATGTAAAATGGTACAACCACTTTGGAAATTCATTTGGCACTTCCTTAAAAAGCTAGAAATAGAACTACCATATGATCCAGCAATCCCACTTCTTGGAATGTATCCTAGAGAAATAAGAGCCTTTACACGAACAGATATGTGCAGCACTGTTTACAATAGCAAAAAGAAGGAAGGAACCAAGGTGCCCATCAATGGATGAATGGATAGATTATGGTATATTCACACAATGGAAAACTGTGCATCAGTAAAGAACAGTGGTGAATCTGTGAAACACTTCATAACATTGAGGAATCTGGAAGACATTATGCTGAGTGAAATTAGTCAGTTGCAAAAGGACAAATACTGTGTAAGACCACTATTATAAGAACTGGAGAAATAGTTTAAACAGAGAAGAAAATATTCTTTGATGGTTACAAGAGGGGGGAGAGAGGGAGGGTGGGAGAGGGGTATTCACTAATTAGATAATATATAAGAACTACTTTAGGTGACAGGAGAGACAACACACAATACAGGGGAGGTCAGCACAACTGGACTAAACCAAAAGCAAAGAAGTTTATGGAATAAACTGAATGCTTTGAAGGCCAGCGTAGCAGGGGCGAGGTTTTGGGGACCATGGTTTTAGGGGACATCTAAGTCAATTGGCATAATAAAATCTATTAAGAAAACATTCTGCATCCCACTTTGGAGAGTGGCGTCTGGGGTCTTAAACGCTAGCAAGCGGCCATCTAAGGTGCATCAATTGGTCTCAACCCACCTGGATCAAAGGTGAATGAAGAACGCCCAGCACACAAGGTAATTACGTGCCCAAGAGACAGAAAGGGCCACATAAACCAAAGACTACATCAGTCTGAGACCAGAAGAACTAGATGGTGCCCGGCTACAACCAATGACTGCCCTGACAGGGAACACAACAGAGAACCCCTGAGGGAGCAGGAGAGCAGTGGGATGCGGACCCCAAATTCTTGTAAAAAGACCAGACTTAATGGTCTAACTGAGACTAGAATGACCCTGGTGGTCATGGTCTCCAGACCTTCTGTTAGCCCAGGACAGGAACCATTCCCAAAGCCATCTCTTCATGCAGGGTTTGGAATGGAGAAAGTGTTGGAGAGGGATGCTGGTTAGGAGTGAGCTTGAGACTATGTTGGCATCTCCTCCCTGGAGGGGAGATGAGAGGGTAGAGGGCATTAGGAGCTGACAAAATGGACACGAAAAGAGAGAGTTGGAGGGAGTTAGCGGGCTGTCTCGTTAGGGGGAGAGCAAGGTGTATGTAAGTTTTTGTGTGAGAGACTGATTTGATTTGTAAACTTTCACTTAAAGCACAATAAAAATTTTTTTAAAAAATGAGACTAAACGGGCACACTAGCATAAGAGCAAGGACTAGAAGGCAGGAGGGGGCAGGAAAGCTGGTAATAGGGAACCCAAGGCTTAGAAGGGAGAGTGTTGCAATGAAATGCCGTGCAGTTGTTAACCAATGTCATAAAAGAATATGTGTACTAACTGTTTAATGAAAAACTAGTTTGCTCTTTAAACCTTCATCTAAAGTACAATTAAAAAAATTAAAAAAAAAGTACAACCAGAATGCTCCTTAGAAGCAAGGACGGTGAGACTACATCTTACATACTTTGGACATGTCAGGAGGGATCAGTCCCTAGAGAAGGACATCAGGCTTGGCAAAGTACAGGGTCAGCGGAAAAGAGGAAGACCCTCAACGAGATGGATTGACACAGCAGCTGCAGCAATGAGCTCAAACATAACAACGATTGTAAGGATGGCGCAGGACCGGGCGGTGTTTTGTTCTGTTGTGCATAGGGTTGCTATGAATCGGGATCGACTCGACGGCACCTAACAGCAACAACATCATGTAGAAAATGGTTTTAAATTGCATTTCCCCATTGGTTAATGATGTTAGCACGTTTTCATATGCTTATTGGCCTTTTGTGTATCTTCTTTTCTGAAGTATCTGTTCAATTATTTTGACATTTCCTTGGGTTGCTTGTCTTTTATTATTGGTTTGTACAATTTCATTACATATTATTCATATTGGTCATTTGTCAGATATTTGTATTGTGAAGATTTTTCCCAGTCTGTGGCTGAACTTTTTATTTTTATAACAGGATTTTTAAAAATAAAGTCAATTTATCATTTTTTTCTTTTATGATTAGCATTTTTTTGTGTCCTTTCAAAGAATTCTTTGCCTATGCTTCAATATTTTCCTTTAGAATTTTAGAGTTTTAGCTTTTATGCTTAGTTTTATGATACATCTCTAATATATGCACACCAACGTTCATTGCAGCACTGTTTACAATAGCGAAAAGATGGAAGCAACCAAGGTACCCATCGACGGATGAATGGATAAATAAATTATGGTATATTCACACAATGGAATACTATGCATCGATAAAGAACAGTGATGAATCTGTGAAACACTAATTTTTGTGTATGCTGTGAGGTAGGGCTCAAGATTTCTTTTTTTCATGTTTATCCAATTGTTACAGCACAATTTGTTGAGAAGACTTTCTTATCAATTTGCCTTGAAAACATTTCAAAATTCAACTGACCGTGTGAACACGTGACATGTGAACATGTGGGTTTATTCAGATCTCTCTGTTCAGATCTACTGATCTTTTCATCTATGCTTATGGCAACACTATACTGTCTAGTTTACAGTAGCTTTTTTTTATATATATATATTTTTTATAGTTAGCTTTGAAATCAATAAGAGTTTGTCTTCCTTTCTATTAAAATCAAAATTTCTATTTTTAAAATTATTTTGGCTCTTGTACTTCATTTGCATTCCCATAAAAATTTAGAATCTGTGTGTTAATTTCTATTAAAAATGGAATTTTTACTTAGATTGCATTGAGTCTGAATCAAGTTGGGAACAATTGACATCTTAATATTAGCTATAGCTTAACAAGTAACCATTCAAACCCTTGCATATATCTCTCCATTTTTGTAGAAATGGTTAAATTTATTTTACAATATTTTGGTATGTTCAGAGTAGATGTCTTGCACATCTTTTACTCAATATATCCCTAAGTGTTTTATGTTCTGCCAGTTCGTGTCTTTCAAGGAACTCATCCCTATCATCCAATTTGTCATTTTTTTGACATATAGTTGTTCACAATATTCCCTAGGTATCCTTTTAATGTATGTACCCATTGCTGTTGAGTCAATTCTGACTGATAGCAATCCTATACGACAAAGTAGAACTGCCCAATAGGGTTTCCAAGAAGTGGCTGGTGAATTCGAACTGCTGACCTTTTGGTTAACAGCCAGTCCCTCACCCACTATGCCACCAGGGCTCTGTTTTAATGTATGTAGGATCTGTAATAACACTCCTGTTTTAATTCCTGATACTTGCAATTTATATTTCTTTTATTTGTTCATCAGTCTAACTAGGGGTTTATCTATTTTATCTATCATTGCAGTCTTTTCCTTTGCTGTTTTTCCTATTGTTTGTCTGTTTTCCATTGCATTGATTTTGGTCTTATTATTATTATTTCTTTACTTCTAGTTTGGGTTTAATCTGCTCTTCTTTTATTAGCTTCAAAAGGGGGAAACTAAGATTATTCACTTTAAAATGCACTTCTTTTCCAACATAAGCTTTCAAATTTCCCTCTAAGTACTACTTTAGCTGCTTTCCAAACATTTTGTTATGTAGTATTTTCATTATCATTCAGGAGTATTTATTTTTTAATTCTGCTTTTAATTTATTCTTTGACTTTGGGATGATTTGCAAGAAGGCTGCTCAATTTTAAACCCCTTGAGGATACTTCTAGATAATTTTTTGTCATTAATTTATAATTTAATTACATGGCATGTAAAAGTACTATAAAACTGAAGTGCTTGACATAACTAAAATGACCAATGCAGGTCTTGATCAGACCCCATTTTGTTTTAAACCCTGCTGCTATTTGTAAAGTATGAGCACTACTTTCAGGTAAACAAGTCTTGTTTTGCAAACACATGTGGTTATGTTTTCTTGACTATGATTCCGGGAAGTGTATGCAGATTGTTCCTGGAAAAAATGCTTTCCCTCAGGAAGAATGCATTTGAGAATAGATTGATTGATAGGAAGAAAGTTCTGTCTGTGGTTACAGTCACTCTAGACTTCCTGTATAAAAACCCTGCCTTCCTTTGTGAACATTTGAGCACTTTGTAATTTTACTCAGCGTTGCCCATTCTTCAGTAAAACTTTATTACTTCTCTCCATACAGAGTTAGTGTTTTTTACACTTTTGACATTTCTGGTGTCAGAAGTGGGACTTCA
Source organism: Loxodonta africana (assembly GCF_030014295.1). Classification (NCBI taxonomy): domain Eukaryota; kingdom Metazoa; phylum Chordata; class Mammalia; order Proboscidea; family Elephantidae; genus Loxodonta; species Loxodonta africana. The sequence goes on along the minus strand of NC_087369.1, from coordinate 117,376,722 downwards.
AAGTTACATTATCTTTCACAATCCCCGAGGCATTGGGAACACAGACACAGTACCACTGAGCCACTTTGGGCTCTCCACTTCCGTGAATTCTCAGGAATTTTTTAAGGTCAAAAAACCTCTCAAATCTGAGCTCTGCTCCCTTGTATTCATAGATCTCCAAGTTTTATTGTGGATTTGGTTTGGTTCTTGCAAGTAAATGTTTGGTTGACTGTCATTATAATATGTGGAATGCTGTATCTAAAGGAGATTAGAAGCCACCTTCTGGGACTCCTGCTCACTACATGAACAAGCATTTTTGTCCCTTAACAACGCTTGTTCTTGTTTGGCTGGCATAACCTTACTCAGGACAGTTCAGAAAATCAGTGGCCACTTTTTGTTATTTTCCAATTGGAGAGACTAGTATATTTAAAGTCTAAAATAAGAGACTAGGTCTCTAGCCAGCAGAACAAATTAGGTTCAGAGGAATGAAACCAGGTTTCATATGAATGCTATGAAGGAATTCCAGAGATTTTCAGCTGCAAAAAAAAAAAAAAACCTGTGGGCATGAGTTTGAACATCTTAAAAAGCCTTTAGAGCGCTCACCACCAACAGAAAGACACCCATGAAAGGATAAGGTGAGACATGAGATGGGCCAGAGCACTAGGCTGCCCACCAGCCACAAGAAAACTCTCATGCAACAGAGGCACACTGTGAAACAAAACACTGACCAAACCCCACAACAGACTCCCTGCTAGGAATTTTATTGGACTCTGGGAGACCAAAGCTTCAACCTATTCTTAACATCCTTGATAGATGAGCCAGATTTCCCCCTACCAGGATGCTGGTTTGGGATTCATTTTCAAAAACACTATAAGCTGAATACACTTGAAATAATTTAGACTTTCAGTGATCATTTTGGGAAAATAAGTTTCCATCTGCTCTTTTTCCTTCCATTTTGGGAAAATGAGTTATCATTTGTGTTGTCTTTTCTTTCCTCTGGGGAACTTTTGTTTGATGCCCAGGTTTTTTCAAAGGGCCTAATATCCCTCCATCTGAGACTCTAGCAAGTTAATCAGTTTATCTGGGACCTGTTTTTCTATTGAATTGAGTTGATCTTACCAAAGAATTATTGTATACATTTTTAAAAAACTGAGTAGATGTGTTGTTTGGTGTTGTATAAGCCTGGTTTTTGAGCTGGCATTGCAGACAGGTATGTTTATGTGATCTTTCTGTTTTGTTTTGTTCTGAGAGCTTGCTTCTGGTCTAGAGCATTTTTCTGAATTTCTGTCTTGTATCAGGTTGGAGGTCATGTCTGGTAGTTGCTGTTTTTCATGAGGCTGTCTTTTAAGTCTCAGTTCTTTTCTCTTCCATCAAAAACTGCTTCTTGCTTCTATCTTATGATCTAGGCTTTTAGTAGCTACTCTGAGAAACTTTGATATAAACTGATCTATTTGAAAAGTACACTGAAAAAGGATGGGTCATTTATTTTAATTGGTATAACAAGGCCTTAAAAACAAGAAATCATTTTAAATCACACTTTAAAGCACACAGAAGATAGGGTTGTGCAAATGGTATATTTTCCTACCTCCAGATGGTATTATTAAAAGTAGACTATAATATTCCTTCAGAAATTTTATTTTGGTCAGTTTAGTGATAAATAAATGCTGATATAAATTTAATAGTCTAAATATTTCCAGGAATTATTGAAAGTGAATTCATTCTGACAAAGGCTTAATGTTCTGTACTATATCAATCTTAAAAGCAAAGCTTTTCTAAGTAACTTAAGCTAAAAATAACATGAAATGTGTTTTATTTAAGGAAAAGGGGTAATTTTGTCTAAAAGTAAAGCTAGTAGCTCCAAAATGGTAAAAGGGAAGCTAGAGTAAAAAGTGGCTAACCAAGAATCGATGAGTTCATTTATAAAATTGCTAAAGCAGTTTGGTATTTATTGGGTAGATAAAAGGATAGGATAAAGAGAAGACAAAACTGCTTACCAAGAGAATAGTAAAAAAGAAAAGAAAAAGAATTTGGTTATCTTTTGTGTTTCAAAATACCTAGGCCAATTTAACATATGTAAATGAGTTGAGATTAATAGACTCTTTTTATAATGAGCCTCTGAGATCTACACTGCTCTGGAGAAGATTTTGAAAAGACTCTCCCAGTCAAGCAGAAACCTTTTTAAGATAAAAGAAAATAAGATAACTAATGTGAACATAAATGAGGTCTAAAATTAGAAAAATGCTGTCTTACTATAGTTATCAGAAATTGGGTGGATCCCCATCATAAAAGAACTGTAAACAAGTTCTACCTTGTGTAGATGAATTCTAAGAAACCAAAAGATAGAAATCACAATGAGACACTTGAAATGAAATGGTAGGGTGGGATGGAGGCATTTTGAATTTAAAAAAAAGTTAATAAAATCTAAGGTCAAATTGAAAAATATGGGAAATAGGGTTGAAAAAAATATAGTCTGTTAAACGAGCTTTATTTCAACAGTAATTACGTTTTGTGACATATAGGCTAAAAATAAATTCCAAGATCTTTAGATAACATACTGATATTTAATTGAGTTAATATTCATTATCATTTAACTTTATATACTTTTGCTTTTTTATGCCACAGAGAAAGGATATTATATTTGGGTCTGCTGATGAGGATGTTCATTGCTGCCACTTAAAGAGCTGTGCTATGAGAGATACATAACAAAGACAAAGCTTAAAAGGTTTATTAAAAAGGAAATTTATTTGATATGGTCAAAGTTTTTATCTGTCTGGCTAAAGTTTGTTGGATTAATTTATGAGATTTTTAAGAACTTTTGGTGTCAAATAGCATATAAAGCAAAGAGTTGAGTTTCTTTCTGTAAAAATAACAAAATTTTTTTAATTAGTGGGTGGAAAAGTTAGTTTATTTTTTGTGTAATCTGCCTCAAAGGCAAGGGTTCAGCCTCTCATAATAAAATTCCTGAGTCAAAAAGCAAGCCACATGAAAAAAAGCTAAGGTTTTTACCTTTAAAGTCTGTGGTTAAATAAGTCAATTATTGTTTCTGGGGGATATATGATAAACTCCTGACCACTTTGAAACTTCGTGGAAAGCCACAGAAAATTCATTTCTGTTTTATAAAAAGAAAAGTGTTTTTTAAAAAAGGATTATATAATATGTTATGAGTTACATAAATACATTGTCAAATCAAAAGTACCAAATTTTCTTTGAGTTACTATTTATGTGTCAGTAATGCTTGATGATATTAAACGACAAGCATAATATTATGTCATAATTTTACTATTTCAGTTGCAGCTTTTTTTTCCTTTGAATCTAGCATCATCAAAGCCAGTGGTTTTCACTGGGGAATTCACATCATTAACCCATGGAGTTTTTATTACTATTCAGATCTTTAGAGTATACATATAGAGTATATGTGAACTTTGGAGCACTTTATGATTTTACTCAGTGCTGCCCAATTTGAATTGTATTCCTCAGTAAAACTCTATCATTTCTCACCCTACAGAGTTGGTGTTTTTAAACTTTTGACATACAGTTAGAAGATATTCTCTGTAAGATTTCGATCTCGTGGAATTTTTTGAGACTTATGTTAAGACCCAGCATATGGTCTATCTTGCTGAATGTTCCATGTGCACATGAAAAGAATGAGTTTTCTACAGTTGTTGGAGGAAGTGTTTTAAAAATGTTAATTAGCTCTAGTTACTTGACAGGATTTTTCAGATCTATTTTTTGGGTTTTATTATATATTCTAACCTACTGCCGTCGAGTCAATTCCAACTCACTGAGATTCTATAGGACAGAGTAGAACTGCCTCATAGGGTTTCCAAGGCTGTAAATCGTTACAGAAGCAGAATGCCACATCTTTCTGCCATGAAGCAGCTGGTGTCTTCAAACCTCTGACCTTTCAGTTAGCAGCTGATTGCTTTAACCAGGGCTCCTTTCTATATAAACCAAACCTGTTGCTATTAAGTCAATTCTGACTCATAGCGACCCTATAAGACAGAGTAGAACTGCCCCATTAGGGTTTCCAAAGAGTGGCTGGTGGGTCCAAACTGCTGACCTTTTGGTTAGCAGCAGAACTCTTAACCACTGTGCCACCGGGGTTCCCCTTTCTATATACTCACTCACTAATTTTTCATGTAGTTGTTCTCTTATTTACTGAGAAAACAACGTTACTGTATCTAAACATGATGGTGAATTTATTTACTTTTCCCACTAGCTTTGTCAGATTTTGTTTTATGTGTTTGGAAGGTCTTTTATTAGGTGCATACGCACTTATAATTTTTATGTTTTCTGTATGAATTGACACTTTTATTAGGATAAATGTCCCTATTTTCTCCAGTAACCCCCCTTTTCTTGAATTCTATTTTGTCTGATATTATTATAGTCACTTCAGCCTTATAATGCTTACCATTTACATTGTATATATTTTTTACATTCTTTTTGATATATGAGCATTTTTATATTTTAAAAACGTGGCTCTCGAAGGCAGCATATCATTGGGTCTTGCTTTCTCATCAGTATAAGTATGACATTAACCCAAAAGGGGGCCAATAAATGCCAGACGAGAAACAAAAAGATAGAAGTGGTAGACTTAGAATAACTATATCAATAATTACATTTAACAATACACTTCAATTAAAAGCTTTCTTTTGGGTAAATCCAATATTTTTTATTATTTAATTTTAATTCCTCTACTAGATAAATGGTGAGAAAACTGAAATTTTCAAGGATTTCATTTTTCTGGGATCAACAATCAATGCCCACAGGAATAACAGTCAAGAAATCAAATGACATGTTGCATTGGGCAAATACGTAGCAAAAGGCCCCCTTAAAGTGTCAAAAAGTGAAAATGTCACTTTGATGACTAAGTGGTGCCTCACCCAAGCCATGGCATTTTCAATCACCTCATATGCATGCATCAACTGGACGATGAATAAAAAATAATGAAGAAGAACTGATACAATCAAATTGTGGTGTTGGCGAAGAATATTGAATATATCACAGACTGCCAAAGAACAAACATCTGTTTTGAAGGATGTACAGCCAGAAAGCTCCTAAGAAGTGAGGATGGTGAGACTTTGTCTCACTTATTTTGAACATGTCATCAGGAGGGACCAACCTCTGGTGAACAGCATCATGCTTGGTAGAGTGTCAGCGAAAAAGAGGGAGACCCTCAATTAGATGGGTTTACACAGTGATTGCAACAATGGGTTCAAACATAGCAAAAATTGTGAGGATGGCAGAGGACTGGGTGATATTTCACTCTGTTATACATAAAGTTACTATGAGTCAGAGCCAAGTCAACAGCACCTAACAACAAATGAATTTTTAGTTATACCGGCTATGCCTCTTTGTATAATTTTTAGCACTTACTCTAATTATTAAATTATGCTTTTTTATCATGAGTAAATATAGTACAAATACATATAAAAATTAAGTACCTTGAAAGGTATAATTTTATATATTCTCTGCTCTTTTTGCTATCGTGACCATATATTTTAAATCTACGTAAGATATAAACTCAACAATTTAATGGTTTTTGCTATAAATCGTCAGTTGGCTTTTAAAAATATTAAGGCAAGGAGGAAAAAATAGTGCTTTTTTATTTACCCACACATTTACCATCCCTAGTACTTTTTATTTCTCCCTATAAATCTGCATTTCCATCTGGTATAATTTTTCTCAGTCTGAAGAGCTTCCTTTAGCATTACTTATAGTTCAGGTTTCTGGCAAGAAATTGTTTCTGCTTTTGTTTGTCTTTAGCTCACCCTCATTTTTGAAGAATATCTTCACTGTATATTAAGTTCTGTGCTGACAGCTTATCCCTTTTCCCTAGCACTTTAAAGATAGGATTATTGTGGTTTGCATTGTTTTTGGTGAGAAGTCAATCACAAACTTTATCATTCTCTCTTAAATGTACTCTGTCTTATTTCTCTGATGCTCTCAAAATTCTCTATTTTTTCCTTTTTGTAGTTTTTTCCTAAATTTTATTTATTTTGCTTTTGTTGAGAATATACACAACAAAACATACGCCAATTCAACAGTTTCCACGTATACAATTTAGTGACATTGATTATATTCTTTGAATTGCACAACCATTCTCTCACTCCTTTTCTGAGTTGTTCCTCCCTCAACAACAGACTCACTGCTCCCTAAATTCCCTATCAAATCTTCTGAATTGCTGTTGTCAATTTAGTCTTTTCTTACTTATTTCTTAGAGGTCAAAATATTCTATTAATTTTTCTTTCAACCTTTATCTTTGTTCTTCATGTTACATAGTTTTTATTGATATAACTTCAAGCTTAATGCCCAAGGCAGACATTTTTCACTAGGTGAGCTAAACTATTGTTCAGTTTTAAGATGACTTCAGTGTACAGTTTGGGTTTAAGGTTTAAAAGTTATCTAAGAGCAATCATCTCAGTGGTCTATTCACCTTTCATTGCTCCAGAAAGTCCATGAGAATTTGAAATTCTGTTTTGCATTTCCCCCCCTTTTTCTCAGGATTCTTCTATGGAATCTTTTTTTTTTCCTAAATTTAGTTTATTTTGCTGTTGTTGATGTTAAGAATATGCACAGCAAAACATACACCAATTCAACAGTTTCTACGTGTGCAATTTGTTGACTTTGATTACATTCTTTAAGTTGTGCACCCATTCTCACACTCCTTTTCTCAGTTGTTCCTCCTACATTAACATAAACTCACTGCCCTCTAAGGTTCCTATCTATCTTCTGAGTTGCTGTTGTCACCTTGGTCTCATATAGAGAGCTCTTAAAAGAGCATAATGCTCAAGGCAAGACTTTTTTACTAGATAAACTAAAATATTTTTTGGTTTTAAGATGGTTTAAAGTTTAAAGATTATCTCAGGGCAATATTTTCAAGGATTGATCCACCTTCCATGGTTCCAGAAAGTCTAGAGTCCATGATAATTAGAAATTCTGGTCTGTATTTCCCCCCTTTTGAACAGGATTGTTCTGTATAATCTTTCATCAAAATGTTCAGTAATGGTAGCCAGGCACCATCCAGTTCTTCTGATCTCATGGCAAATGAGGCAGTCATTCATGGTGGCAATTAGCCATGCATTCCATATCCTCCTCCAATCAATAGCTCTCCTTCGTCCTCTATTGCTCCAGTTTAATAGAGAAAAATTGTCGAGCCTTGGATGGCTGCTTACAAGCTTTTAAGACCCCAGGCAGTACACAATGAACTAGGAGGTAGAACAGAAGCCGTAAGCATGATATTAGGCCAGTTAACTGGGATGTCCCATGAAACCATGACCCTAAACCTCCAAACCAAGGAACCAAATCCCATGAGCTGTTTGGTTGTACATAAGCAGCCTCAGAAGCTACTCTTTCATTTATTTATTTATTTTGTCATTGTTGTAGATATATCACATGACTGTTGCCAATGAATTTTTTACAGGAGCTCAACATATTGACAGCAATTACAATAATTGGTTGTGCAACCCTACCCTTCATCAATTTAATTTTTCCGTCACCATTAACCCATTTTCCACCTCCCTCCCACCTGTGGTAACCACTAATAAACTTTGGCCTCTATACATTTGCCTTTTTTTTTTTTTTGTCTTTTTATATAAGTGAGGTCATACAATATTTGTCCTTTTGGTGTGATTGGCTTATTTCACTCAGCATAATATCTTCAAGCTCCACCATACTGTAAAATGTACCAGGACTTCATTTCTCCTACTCACTGAGTAGTAGTCAATTGTATGTATGTACCACATTTTGTTTATCCATTTATCTGTTGATGGGCGTTTAAGTTGTTTCCACTTTTGGGCTATTGTGAATAGTGCTGCAATGAACATTGGTATACAAGTCTCTTTTTGAGTCTCTGCTTTTAAGTCTTTTGGGTATATACCTAAGAGAGGAATTGTTGAGTAATATGGTAGTTCTATTTTTAATTTTTTGAGGAACCACCACACTGTTTTCCACAATGGCTGTACCATTTTGAATTCTTACCAGCAATGAATAAGGGTTCCTATTATTCCACAACATCACTAACATTTATTTTCTTTTTTTTTTTATCTTAGCCATCCTAGTGGGAGTGAAATGGTATCTCATTGTGGTTTGGATTTGCATCTTTCTGATGGCTAATAATGCTGAGCATCTTTTCATGTGTTTGGTGGCCATTGGAATGTCTTCTTTGGTAAAATGTCTATTCAAGTACTTTGCCCATTTTATGATTATTTGTCTTTTTGTTGTTAAGTTGTTGAAGTTTTATATACATATATTGGTTATTAGATTCTTGTCAGATATGTTTTCCAAAGATATTCTCCCAGTCGGTAGCTTATCTCCATATTAAAAAAAAAAAAAATCCCAAACCCATTGCCATTGAGTCAATTCCAACTCATAGCAACCTGATAGGACAGAGTAGAACTGCCCCATAGAGTTTCCAAGGAGCGCCTGGTGGATTTGAACTGTCAACCTTTTGGTTAGCAGCTGTAGCTCTTAGCCACTAGGCCACCAGGGTTTCCAATATCACCATACAGATAGTTCTTAAAAGAGCATAATGCTCAAAGCAGGTCTTTTTTTTTTTTTTTTTTTTACTAGTTAAGCTAAACTATTTGTTTTTAAGGTGACTTCAGTGAATATTTTTGGTTTAAGGTTTCAACATTATCTCAGGGCAATAGTTTCAGGGATTCATCCACTCCGCATTGCTCCAGAAAGTCTAAAGTCCACGAAAATTTTGAATTCCGTTCTGCATTTTCCCCTTTTTGATCACGATTCTTCTATGGAATTGTGATCAAAATGTTCAGTAATTGTAGCTGGGCACCATCCAGTTTTTCTGGCTTCATGACAAAGGAGTCAGTTATTCATGGGCTCAATTAGCCACACATTCAATATCCTCATATTCCTGACTCTTCTTCCTCTGCTGCTTTCCATAGTTTGACTATGATGTGCTTTGATGTAGTTTTCTTTGAAATTATCCTACTTCAGCTTTACTAGGTTTTTGGATCTACAAATTGATGTTTGTTTGCTTGTTTCTTTCTTTTTAAAAAAAAAAACTACATTTGAAAATGTTTAAATTATTTGTATTAGTCATCTAGTGCTGCTATAACAGAAATACCACAAGTGGATGGCTTTAACAAAGAGAAATCTATTATCTCACAGTCTAGTATGTTAACATCCAAATTTGGGGTGTCAGCTCCAGGGGAAGGGTTTCTTTCTCTATTGGCCTTCTCATCAATCTCCCCCAGACTAGAAGCTTCTTTGCGCAGGAACTCCGGGTCCAAAGGACGTGCTCTGCTCCTAGCACTGTCTTCTTGGTGGTATGACATCCCCAACTCTCTGCTTGCTTCTCTTTCCTTTTATCTCTTAAGAGATAAAAGGTGGTGCAGGCCACACCCCAGGGAAACTCCCTTTACATTGGATCAGGGAGATGACCTGAGTAAGGGTGGTGTTACAAGCCCACCCTAATCCTCTTAACATAAAATTACAATCACAAAATGGAGGACAGGCACACAATACTGGGAATCATGTCCTAACCAAGTTGATACACACATTTTTGGGGGAACACAATTCAATCCATGACACTATCATTATAACAACATTCTTATGTCCCGTTCTTTCTCTTCTCTCCTTCTGGGACTACAATTTATTTTACATGCTTAATTTTTTCTTAGAGGCCACTAATATTCTATTCATTTTTGTTTCAATCTTTCTTTATCTTTGTTCTTCATAGTATGTAATTTTTTTATTGATATAACTTCAAGTTTACTGATCCTCTCTTCTCTTATTCCCAATCTGCTATTGAGTTCATACAGTGAATTTTTCATTTCTGATATTGCACTTTGAAATTCTAGAATGTCCATTTAACTTTTTAAATAGATTCTATTTTGCTGGAATTCTTAACTATTCACTGATTCTAAAAACCTTATGCCCTAAATTCTCAAGCAATTTATGATAATTGCTTTAAAGACTTTTTCTGCTAATTCCATCATCTGGATCATCTAGAATTTGGTTTCCACTGACTGCTTTTTCTCTTGGTAAATCAAATTGTCCTGTTTCTCTGAAAGTCTCATAAATTCTTATTTTTTAATTTTTTTTATAGAATATTGTGGATAATTTATAGTAGAGACTCTGGATTCTGTTATGTTCCTCTTAAGAGTGTATGTTTTAAATTATATGCTGATTAAATTGAACTTGTGAAGGCTTGGTTTTGTGCTTTGTTAGATGGCTCTCTTTCAGTTTTGCCTTTTGCCCTAAGGTGAATCCCTTAATATTGGACCATAATTTTACCCTTAATACATGACCTTTCTGAAATTTGAGTGGTAAACTCAAAGTGTTTATTAAGTCCCTCTAACTTGGCAGAACTAAAACTCCAAACTCTGTGATTCCAGCAATAGTCATCTGCTAAAATGTCTGTGCAGTATTTTTCTGTAGAATTCTTGACAAAAATGCTCATTAATGGTAGTTGGTCAATATCCATTTCTTCTGGTGTCATAGCAAAGGAGGCAGTTGTTCATGTAGGCAATTAAGATTCTATAGAAGAATCCTGATCAAAAGAGGAAAATGTAGAAGAGAATTTAAAATTCTAAAAAGAAATCCAGAATTTCTAGAGCCATGGGGGCTGAATGAATCCCTGAAATTATTGCCCTAAGATAATCTCTAAAATTTAAACCAAAAATATCCCCTAAAGTCTTCTCAAAACCAAACAATAGTTTAGCTTAAGTAGTAAAAAATGTCTGCCTTGAGCATTATGTTCTTTTAAGAACTATCTATATGCGATCAAAGTGACAACAGCATCTTGAAAGATTAGACAGGAACCTTTGGGACAGTGCGTTTATCTTAATGGTGAAGGAACAAGTCAGAAAAGGGAAGTGTTATAGATTGAATTAAGTCCCCCCAAAACATGTGCTGTAAATCCTAACCTCTATGGCTTTGGTCATAATTTCATCTGGGAATGGGTTGTCTTTGTTATGTTAATGAGTCGGGATTAGCGTAGGGTGTGTCTTGAGTGAATATTTTTTGAGATATAAAAGAGATTAAAACAAGCAAAAGAAAGAAGCAGAGATAGAGAAGAGAGATGTCAAGCCACATGAAGATCACCCAGGGGCAGAGACTCAGAAGAGACAAAGACCTTATTCCAGAGCCAAATGAGGGATAAAGCCTTCTTCTAGAGCCAGCACCCTGAATTCAGACTTCTAGCCTTCTACATTGTAAGAAAGTAAATTTATGTTTGTTAAAGCCACTCACTTGTGGCATTGCTGTTATAACAGCACTAGATAACTAAGACAGAGGATGAGAATTGTTGCACAACCAAAAGAATGTAATCTATGTCACTGAATTGTACGTGTAGAAATGGTTGAATTGATGTATGTTTTGCTGTGTGTATTCTCAACAACAAAAAATAAAATTAAAAAAAAATCTGTGAAGCATTTTCAGTCTTCTAGTTCCTCCTTTCTGCTGAACTCTTTGGAGTCTCCCCATGAATGCATGGTTTGTGAGTCATGCAAGGATTTGAGGAAAGTGTATATGCAGAATTGGAGATGCTCTCTCTTTGCCAAAATCTCTCCTCTTAATTTCCAACTCAATCGGCATCCTTGAACTCCATTATTCAACCCATCAAGCCAGTTCCATAGTTCATGATATTGGCAGTCCTCTCACGGTAAAAAGGGTATAAATGTGGATCTCATAATTGTTGCCTGAGGGAGGGTTAATCTAATGCAAGTTACTCCATAATTACTAGAACTAGAAACTCAACGAGCTAATATTTAAAGTTCCAACAGTGGGAACTTTGTTTTTGCCATTCTGTCTTTATCCAGTCCTTCAGAGTCTTGGATTGAAATGGAGTGTGATGTCTTCTGATTCTCAGTAACTTAATTTCCTATGGCAACTTTAAATCCATCTTTATGTGCCAAATCCTAAAACCAAAGGGTCATATTCTTGATTGTTTCTGCTTGATATTTTCTGAACTTTCTTTTCTTGAGTCTATTGGTAGCACTAGTATCACACTTACTCATGTAGGCTGACTTAAACTTCTAGGATCTGATTGATGAGATATCTGCTAAGTAAGCCAAAAAAAAAAAAAAAAGCCAAAACTACTAATAAAATGTGACCTTAATGAGTGATTTGAGCACAGCTTACAATGCAGCAGAATACTCTGCCAATTAGTCAGGGAACAGAGAGCCAGTGAAGCTTATGCTTATAGAATTTTATTGTTTAGCCAGGAAGAAAAAATGCTGTCTTGTTCTTATTAAGGGAAATATGACTTCTTACTTCTCTGAGCATATTCATTTTAATACTGTTCTCCTGGACTTCAAAGCTGAAACCCTTGCCTCTGGCTTTATTTGACTGTTACCATAGGAAAAAAAAATTTTTTTTTTTTATAGAACTTACCTCCAAGTTACACTCCTGCCGCTCTTTATATCTGTCACCGCTCTGACATTTTCAAATAAAAAGGAATTTGAAGGCATGTATACTCTAATACAAGTATAGAAGCTTTATCCCAAAAATATAGCATGTAATGGTGGTGATAGTGCCCTGCGTCATGACTTTCTCCAAAAAGTGTTTTGTGTGTGTGTGTGCTTTACGTGAAGGTTTACAGAGAAAATTAGTTTCTCATTAAACAATTAACACATATATTGTTTTGTGGCATTGGTTGCCAACACCAGGACATGCCAACACTCTCCTCTTCTTGACCCTGGGTTCCTCATTTCCATTGGCCTTGGCCCTGGGCAGGACATGGTCAGGCAACAAGTGTTATTGTTTGTTTCATGGGCCTATTTAATCTTTGGCTGAAGGGAGAATCTCAGGAGTCACTTCAGTACTGAGTTAAAATGGTGTCCAAGGGCCGTGCTCTCAGTTTCTCCAGTCTCCATTGGACCATTATGGGGTTTTTTTGTGAATTAAAATTTTCTTCTACATTTTTCTTCAGCTCTGTCTGGGACCCTCTATTGTGATTTCAGTCAGTGCGATCGGTGGTGGTAGCCAGGCACCATCTAGTTATGCTGGACTCAGATAGGTGAAGGCTGGGGTACTTGTGGTTCATTAGTCCTTTGGACTAATCTTTCCCTTGTGTCTTTGGTTTTCTTCACTCTCTCTTGCTCCAGACAGGGTGACACCAGTGGAGTATCTTACATGGCCACTCACAAGCTTTTAAGACCCCAAACGCTACTCACCGAAGTAGAATGCAGAACATTTGCTTTATAAACTATGTTATGCCAATTGAGCTAGATGTTCCCTGAGATCATGGTCTCCACAGCCCTTAGCCCAGCAATTCGGTCCCTCGGGGAGTTTGGATGTGTCCATGGAGCTTCCATTTTCTTTTCTTGGACAAGTTGTGCTGGCTTCCCCAGTATTGTGCACTGTCTTACCCTTCACCAAAGTTACCATTTTTCTGTTGTTATTATTTTTCCCTCCCGACCCCTCCCCTCCCTCATAACCGTCAAAGGCTATTTCTTTCTACGTGGAAACATTTTCATGAGATTTTCTGATAGTGGCCTCATACAATATCTGTCTTTTTGTGATTGACTTATTTTACTCAGCGTAAGGGTTTTAATGCCCTCCAGATTCATCCATGTTGCGAGATGTTTCACATATTCATCATTGTTCTTTATCATTCTGTAGTTAATCATTGTGTGTATGTATCGTACCTTGTTTATGCATTTATCTGTTGATGGCCCCTTAGGTTGTTTCCACCTTTTTGCTATTGTGAATAATGCTGCAATGAATGTCGGTGTGCATATGTCTATTCATGTGTTGGCTCTTATTTCTCTAGAATATATTCCTAGGAGTGGGATTGCTGGATTGTGTGGTATTTTTATTTTTAACTTTTAAAGGAAACACCATATCATTTTCCAAAATTGCTGTTCCATTTTGCATTTTCACCAGCAGCGCATAAGAGTCCCAATCTCACCATAGCATTTCCAACATCTGTTATTTTTTTTTTTGTATTCATGCCTATAATGTCAGAGTGAGATGGTGCCTCATTATAATTTTGACTTGCATTTCTGTAATGACTAGTGATCGTGAGCATTTCTGCATGTGTCTGTTGGCCTCTTGACTGTCTTCTTTGGGAAAGTTTCTGCTCATTTCTTTTGTAAATTTTTTAATTGGATTATCTGTGTTTTTGTGGTAAAGGGGTTCAATTTTCTGACATTAGAGATTAGACCTTTGTCAGATTTGTCATAGCCAAATTTTTTTTTCCCAGTCTGTAGGCTCTCTTTTTACTTCTTTGGTGAAGTCTTTTGATGAGCGTGTTTAATTTTTAGAAGATGCCAGTTATCTAGCTTATCTTTTGGTGTTCATGTACTGTTAGTTATCATTCATATTCTATTTCTGCCGTGCATTAGGGCCTCTAGAATTGACCCTATATTTTCTTCAATAATCTTTACATTTTTGGTTTTATAGCTAGGTCTTTGACCCATTTTGAATTAGTTTTGTGTATGGTGTGGGGTATGGGTCCCGTTTCATTTTTCTGCAGATGGGCATCCAGTTGTGCCAGCACTATTTGTTAAAAAGACTGCCTTTTCTCCCATTTGATGAACTTTGGGCCTTTGTCAAATATTAGGTGACCGTAGGTGGATGGATTTGCATCTGAATTCTCAATTCTATTTCATTGGTCAGTGTGTCGTTATTGTACCAGGACTAAGCTGTTTTTTTTTTAATTTTTATTGTGCTTTAAGTGAAAGTCTACAAATCAAGTCAGTCTGTCACACAAAAAATTATATACACCTAGCTACATACTCCCAACTGCTCTCCACGTAATGAGACAGCCTGCTACCTCCCTCCACTCTGTCTTTTCATATCCATTTCACCAGCTTTTAACCCCCTCTACCCTCTCATTTCCCCTCCAGGGAGGAGATGCCAACAAAGTCTCAAGTGTCCACTTGATCCAAGAAACTCACTCCTCACCAGCATCCCTCTCCAACACATTCTCCAGTCCAATCCCTGTCTGAAGAGTTGGCTTCGGGAACGGTTCCTGTCCGGGGCCAACAGAAGGTCTGGGGGCCATGACCACCGGGGTCCTTCTAGTCTCAGCCAGACCATGAAATCTGGTCTTTTTATGAGAATTTGGGGTCTGCATCCCACTGCTCTCCTGCTCCCTCAGGGGTTCTCTGCTGTGTTCCCTGTCAGGGCAGTCATCGGTTGTAGGCGGGCACAATCTAGTTCTTCTGGTCTCAGGATGATGTAGTCTCTGGTTCATGTGGCCCTTTCTGTCTCTTGGGCTCCTAATTACCTTGTGTCCTTGGTGTTCTTCATTCTCCTTTGATCCAGGTGAGTTGAGATCAATTGATGCATCTTAGATGGCCACTTGCTAGCGTTTAAGACCCCAGACACCTTTCTCCGAAGTGGGATGCAGAAGGTTTTCATAATAGATTTTATTATGCCAATTGACTTAGATGTCCCTTGAAACCATGGTCCCCAAACCCCTGCCCCTGGTAAGCTGGCCTTCAAAGCATTCAGTTTATTCAGGAAAATACTTTTCTTTTGGTTTGGTCCAGTTGTCCTGACCTCACCTGTATTCTGTATTGTCTTTCCCATCACCTAAAGTAGTTGTTATCTACCATGTAATTAGTGAATACCCCTCTCCCGCCCTCTCTCCCTCCCCCCTCTCGTAACCATCAAAGAATATTTTCCTCTCTGTTTAAACTATTTCTCGAGATCTTATAATACTGGTCTTATACAATATTTGTCCTTTTTGAACTGACTAATTTCACTAAGCATAATCCCTTTCAGATTCCTCCATGTTTCACAGATTCATCACTGTTCTTTATGGGTGCATAGTATTCCATTGTGTGAATACACCATAATTTATTTATCCATTCATTTGTTGATGGGCACCTTGGTTGATTCCATCTTTTTGCTATTGTAAACATTGCTGCAATGAACATGGGTGTGCATATATCTGTTCGTGTAAAGGCTCTTATCTCTCTAGGATATATTCCAAGGAGTAGGATTGCTGGATTGCATGATAGTTTTATTTCTAGCTTTTTAAGGAAGTGCCGAATCGATTTCCAAAGTGGTTGTACCATTTTATACTCCCACCAGCAGTGTATAAGTGTTCCAGCCTCTCCACAGCCTCTCCAACATTTATTGTTTTGTGTTTTTTGGATTAATGCCAGCCTTATTGGAGTGAGATGAAATCTCCTTGTAGTTTTGATTTGCAATTCTCTAATGGCTAATGATCGTGAGCATTTCCTCATGTATCTGTTAGCTACCTGAATGTCTTCTTCTTTAGTGAAGTGTCTGCTCATATTTTTGCCCATTTTTTAATTGGGTTATTTATTTTTTGTAGTTGAGTTTTTGCAGTATCATGCAGATTTTAGAGAACAGACGCTAATCAGAAATGTCATAGCTAAAAACTTTTTCCCAGTCTGTAGGTGGTCTTTTTACACTTTTGGTGAAGTCTTTGGATGAGCATAGGTGTTTGATTTTTAGGAGCTCCCAGTTCTCTAGTTTTCTTCTGCATTCTTAGTAATGATCTGTATATTGTTTATGCCATGTATTGCGGCTCCTAACGTTGTCCCTATTTTTTCTTCCATGATCTTTATCATTTTAGATTTTATAATTAGGTTTTTGAGCTCATTTTTGTGCATGGAGTGAGGTATGAGTCTTGTTTCATTTTTTTGCAGATGGATATCCAGTTATGCCAGCACCATTTGCTCGAAAGACTGTCTTTTCCCCCATTTAACTGTTTTGGTGCCTTCGTCAAATATCAACTGCTCCTATGTGGATAGATTTATGTCTGGATTCTTAATTTTGTTCCATTAGTCCATGTATCTGTTGTTGTACCAGTACCAGGCTGTTTTGACTACTGTGGCGGTATAATAGGTTCTAAAATCAGGTAAAGTAAGGCCTCCCACTTTGTTCTTCTTTTTCAGTAATGTCTTATTTTTCCAGGGCCTCTTTCCCTTCCATATGAAACTGGTGATTTGTTTCTCCATCTCATTAAAGAATGTCCTTGGGATTCGGATCAGAATTGCATTAAATGTATAGATCGCTTTTGGTAGAATAGACATTTTTATAATGTTAAGTCTTCCTAACCATGCAAGGTATGGTTTTCCACTTATGTAGGTCTCTTTTGGTTTCTTGCAGAAGTGTACTGTAGTTTTCTTTGTATAAGTCTTTTACATCTTTGGTAAGATTTATTCCTAAGTATTTTATCTTCTTGGGGACTACCGCAAATGGCATTGATTTGGTGATTTCCTCTTCGATGTTCTTTTTGTTGGTGTGGTGGAATCCAACCAATTTTTGTATGTTTATCTTGTATCCCGATACTCTCCTGAACTCTTCTATTAGTTTCAGTAGTTTTCTGGAGGATTCCTTAGGGTTTTCTGTGTATAAGATCATGTCATCTGCAAATAGAGATACTTTGACTTCTTCCTTGCCAATCTGGATGTCCTTTATTTCTTTATCTAGCCTAATTGTTCTGGCTAGGACTTCCAGCACAATGTTGAATAAGAATGGTGATAAAGGGCATCCTTGCCTGGTTCCCGATCTCAATGAGAATGTTTTCAGGCTCTCACCATTTAGGGCGATGTTGGCTGTTGGCTTTGTAGAAATGCCCTTTATTATGTTGAGGAATTTTCCTTCTATTCCTATTTTGCTGAGAGTTTTTATCATGAATGAGTGTTGAACTTTCTCAAATGGCTTTTCTGCATCAACTGATAAAATCATGTGATTCTTGTCTTTTGTTTTCTTTATGTGGTGGATTACATTAATTGTTTCTCTGATCTTGAACCACGCCTGCATACCTGGTATGAATCCCACTTGGCCATGGTGAATTATTTTTTTGATATGTTGTTGAATTCTATTGCCTAGAATTTTGTTGAGGATTTTTGCATATAAGTTCATGACGGATACAGATCTGTAATTTCTTTTTTTGTGGTATCTTTACCTGGTTTTTTTTTTTTTTTTTAACCTGGTTTTGGTATCAGGGACATGCTGGCTTCATAGAATGAGTTTGGGAGTATCCCGTCCTTTTCTATGCTCTGAAATACCTTTAGTACTAGTGATGTTAACTCTTCTCTGAAAGTTTGGTAGAACTCTGCAATGAAGTCATCTGGGGCAGGGCTCTTTTTTGTTGGGAGTTTTTTGATTACCTTTTCAATCTCTTCTTTTGTTACGGGCCTATTTAGTTGTTCTACCTCTGTTTGTGTTAGTTTAGGTAGGTAGTGTTTTTCTCAGAATTCATGCATTTCTCTTACGTTTTCAAATTTGTTAGAGTAAAATTTTTCATGGTAATGTGATATGATTCTTTTAATTTCAGTCAGGTCTGTTGCGATATCGCCCATCTCATTTCTTTTTTGGGTTTTTTGCTTCCTCTCCTGTATTTCTTGTTTCAGGTTGGCCAGCGGTTTATCAGTTTTGTTGATTTTCTTAAAGAACCAGCTTTTGGTCTTGTTAGTTCTTTCAATTGTTTTTCTGTTTTCTATTTCATTTTGTTCAGTTCTAATTTTTTATTATTTTCTTTCTTCTGGTGCATGAGGATTTCTTTTGTTGTTCTCTTTCTATGTGTTCACATTGCAGGAATAATTCTTTGATTTTGGCCCTTTCTTCTTTTTGGACGTGTGCATTTATTGATATAAATTGACCTCTGAGCACTGCTTTCTCTGTGTCCCAAAGGTTCTGATAGGAAGTGTTTTCATTCTCATTGGATTCTGTGAATTTCTTTATTCCATCGCTAATGTCTTCTGTAATCCAGTCTTTTTTGAGTAGGGTATTGTTCAGTTTCCACGTGTTTGATTTCTTTTCTCTGCTTTTTCTGTTATCGATTTCTACTTTCATGGCCTTATGGTCAGAGAAGATGCTTTGTAGTATTTCAGTATTTTGGATTCTGCTAAGGCATGCTTTGTGACCTAATATGTGGTCTATTGTAGAGAATGCTCCATGTGCACTAGAAAAGAAAGTATACTTGGTTGCTGTTGGGTGGAATGTTCTTTGTATGTCTATGAGGTCAAGTTGGTTGATTGTGGCATTAGATCTTCTGTGTCTTTATTGAGCTTCTTTCTGGATGTCATGTCCTTCACCAAAAGTGGTGTGTTAAAGTCTCCTACTATTATTGTGGAACTGTCTAACTCACTTTTCAGTGCTGATAGAGTTTGTTTTATGTATCTTGCAGCCCTGTCATTAGATGCATAAATATTTAATATGGTTATATCGCCTTGATATATTGCCCATTTAATCATTATATAGTGTCCTTCCTTATCCTTTATGATGCATTTAACTTTAAAGTCTATTTTGTCAGAAATTAATATTGCCACTCCTGCTCTTTTTTGATTGTTGTTTGCTTGATATACATTTTTTTTACATCCTTTGAGTTTTAGTTTGTTTCTCTAAGTCTAAGGTGAGTCTCCTGTAGGCGGCATATAGTCAGATCAGGTTTTTTATCCATTCTGCCACTCTCTGTCTCTTCATTGGTGCATTTAGTCCATTTACATTCAGGGTAATTATGGATAGGTATGAGTTTAGTGTTATCATTTTGATGTCTTTTTTTGTGTGTTGTTGACATATTCTTTTTCCCACGTAATTTTATGTGCTGAGTAGATCATCTTTATGTATTGCCCTTTCCTCATATTTGTTGTTGTTGATTTTGTTTTTCGCGAGTCTCTATTCTTTCCTTGTATTTTATTTTAATGTATAGGGTAGTTTGTCTCCTTTGTGGTCATCTTATTATTTACCCCTATTTTTCTAAATTTAAAGCTAACTTTTATTTCTTTGTATCATCTTATCTTCCTCTACATATGGAAGATCTGTGACTACTTTTATTAGTCCCACTTAATTGTTTTAATGTTGTCTTCCTTTACATAATAATGTCGCTATTACTCTGTTTTGAGCGTTTTTTTTTATCTTGCTTTATTTTTTTCATTTCCCTTGCTGGGTTGACTTCTGATTGCTCTGCCCAGTGTTCTAGTCTTGGGTTGATATCTGATATTACTGGTTTTCTAACCAAAGAACTCCGTTTAGTATTTCTTGTACTTTTGGTTTGGTTTTTACAAATTCTGTAAATTTCTGTTTATCTGGAAATGTCCTAATTTCACCCTCATATTTAAGAGACAGTTTTGCTGGATATAGGATTCTTGGCTGGCAACTTTTTTCCTTCAATTTTTTAAATAACTCACCCCATTGCCTTCTTGCCTGTATGGTTTCTGCTGAGTAGTCTGAGCTTATTCTTATTGGCTGTCCATTGTAGGTAACTTTTCGTTTATCCCTTGCTGCTCTTATAATTCTCTCTTTTATGTTTAGTTTTGGCAAGTTTAATTATAATATGTCTTGGTGACTTTCTTTTAACACCTACCTCATGTGGAGTTCGATGAGTATTTTGGATAGATATCTTCTCATCTTTCACAATATCAGGGAAGTTTTCTGCCAACAAATCTTCAACAATTTTCTCTGTATTTTCTGTTATCCCTCCCTGTTCTGGTACTCCAATCACTCATAGGTTATTTCTCTTGATAGATTCTCAAATGATTCTTAAAGTTTCTTCATTTTTTTTAATTCTTTTATCTGATTTTTCTTCAAATATATGTGTCAAGTGCTTTATCTTCATGTTCAGAAATTTTGCCTTCCACTTGCTGAGTTCTGCTTCTCTGACTTTCTATTGAGTTGTCTACTTCTGTAATTTTATTGTTAATCTTCTGAATTTCTGATTGCTTTCTGTCTGTGGATTTTTCCATCTTATTAAATTTTTCATTATGTTCCTGAATAATCTTTTTGATTTCTTCAATTGCTTTATCTGTGTGTTCCTTGGCTCGTTCTGTGTATTGCCTCATTTCCATCCTGATGTCTTGAAGTGTTCTGTATATTAATCTTTTGTATTCTGCCTCTGGTAATTCCAGGAAGGCATTTTCATCTAGAAAATCCCTTGATTCTTTGTTTTGAGAGCTTGTTGAGACGATCATGGTCTGTTTCTTCATGTGACTTTATATTGACTGCTGTCTATGAGCCATCTATAAGTTTTTGTATTAGTTTATTTTATGTTTGCTTACTGTGTCGTAGCTTCTTGCTTTGTTTAGTTTTATTATGCCCAAATGGGTTGCTTGAGTGAGCTAGTTTGATTATTTTCCCTTTGGAGCTCTGACGTCCTGTCCCCAGATGGCTGGAGATGTTATCAGGTATATCAGTCTAGGAGTCCATTCAGTTTTCTTGTATGAATTCAGCTCAGGTGTTCAGGTAGCTGATCATCAAGTGTGTGGTACAGGCTCTGTCCTACAGTGTTAGAGGGGCAGGGGTGATTCGTGTAGGTACCGGTATCTTCTTGCAGCAGGGGGTCACGCTCTGAACAAAACAGGGGGCTAAGAATCTTCCCCCACGTGTCTCTGAGGAAAGCATGTTCCTGATCCCTAGAGCGTACAGATTGGTGGGTTCTGCAGACAGACCATGGGCATCCAATATTTTTGGTTGTAAGTACTGGGAGGTACTAATTATCCTTGGACCCCTGTCAGAGGTGGCTGGGTGACCTGAGTGGAGCTAGCAGTCCTTAGGCCCCTGATGTGGATAGGTGATAGCCCTGTTTCGTAGGCAAAACAATGTCAAACATCAAACACCCAACTTTCTGGTGCACAGCTGAAACAGTTGGAGCCTGCCAACAGGGGCCTATTCTGAAATAGGCCCTCACAGGACCATGCAGATCGGAAAGGTACACAAAGTCCATGGACCATTTATGCCTGGACATGAGCCACTTCTGTCATGAGCTCCCCCAGTTAGCCAAAAGCTGGCAAATTATCTTTTCCCCCATTTGCAATTTTTTTCCTTCTCCACGGCCAGATGGATGACTCTAGATGCTCAACAGGGCATATCTCAGCCCCAGGGAATTCAGCCTCTGAAGCCGGCTTGGGGGCAGGTACTTAGCTTTTGCCGAGAGCACCGTTCTTCTCTGGTTCCAAACGTGTGAGTAGGCTGTGTGGCTGACTGCTTCTCCCTGAGGAAACTGCGGCCAAACACTAGTACCAGCCCACTGCCGCCGCTCCCAGAATGGTGCCTGAGGGCTCCCCATGATTCAGGTCCGGTGACTCCTCTCAGGTTCTGAACCATCTCTTCCTCCCCCTGCCCCTCATTTCATTTTCTAAGCTTGCTTTTGATGCTCAGGGCTCCTAGCTTGTCATAAGTATACTTGTTTCACCTGTTTTTTTTTTTTTTTTTTTTGGTCTTTGTTGTACAGAGGGCTCACCAGAAGTGTCTGTCTATTCCACCATCTTGGCTCTGCCTGCAGGCTGCTTTGACTAATGTAGCTGTATAGTAGGTTCTGAGGTCAGGTAGTGGGAGTCCTCCTACTTTATTCTTTTTCAGTAGTACTTTACTTATTCAGTACTTCTTTCCTTTCCATATAAAGTTAATGATTAGTTTTTCCATTTCATTAAAGAAGGCTGGGGGGGCCAAGATGGCTGACTAGGTAGACACTACCTCGGATCCCTCTTGCAAAAAAGACTCGGAAAAACAAGTGAATCGATCACATACATGACAATCTATGAACCCTGAACAACAAACACAGATTTAAAGAGTTCACCTGAGTGACCAAGATGGAGAACGAACTATGGGGAAGCAGCGACTGTTTTCAGAGCCTGGAGCCAGCGTCCCAGTCAGGTAACCTTGGCGCCGGGTTTAGGACTGGGCGCAGGGGAGCTGAACACAACATCTTGTGACGGCACAAACACGGGGCGCAGCCCTACCCCACTGAACTGACCCCGGGAGGGGGACCAGCCAGTCAGCGCAGGCGGCGAGGCTACGCAGCTGGTGGGAGAAGTCCCTGGGAGGCAGCAACTGATTTTGGAGCCAGGAGGGCAGCGTCCCAGCTGGTGAACCTTGGCGCCGGGCTTTGGACTGGACACAGGGGAGCTGAGCACAGCATCCAGTCACGGGGCAAACACGGGGCACAGCCCTACTTCCCTGAACTAACCCCGGGAGGGGGCCCAGCCAGTCCGTGGGGGTGGTGTGGCGACGCGGCTGGTGGGACGAGAAGGCCCCAGGAGGCAGCGACTGATTTAGGAGCTGAGAGTGCAGCGTCCCAGCAGGGGAACCTTGACGCTGGGCTTTGGACTGGCAGTGGAGGATCTGACTGTGGCTTCAGCGGGCCAGACCCTCAGGGGCAATCTCCACACAGCCAGCACACATAGGCGACACGTCCCTCGGGAATCTCAGATAAAGTAGTCATCCCAAGCAAGATAAGCAACTTTGGCTATATTCCGGGGTGCTACTCTCTCCTGTTTTTCTGAACCCTCCCCTCCCCTTCCCAGGCGGCTTCATTAACATTGGAATTTCCTGAGCCAGAGGGAGAGCGGCTCCGGCTCCGCATCTTTGCTTTTCCCTTTTTTTTTTTTTGGTCTTTTCCTAACCCATTCTTCCGGACTGAAAGAAGCAACCACAAAAAACCCAGGGGCCAAAACTCCTTCTCTAATTGGACTAAAAACACAGAACCAACTCCAGCCAAACATATATGATCCAAATCTCGGGCTTTCATCCTTACAGGGAACGAGGTGGCTGTTATAATGCAAAGGCAGTTCTGAAAGGGATCTGACTGCATTTTTTTTTTTAGCGGATTTACTGGAAAAACAAGTTTCCCAGGTCTGATATCTCTGCTTATTCAACAGAGCCCTAACTGACCCACAACAGGGAACTGAGGGCTGAAGCTCCCCCCAGACCACCTAGCCTCTTGCCTTAGGGGTCTAAGGAGGGTGACACCTACCAATCAGTAGAGGTACTTGCATTGGGGGCCTAAGGTACAGCTGCAGAGCCCTCCCACCAAGGTGCTTTAGGAATAGAGACACACCTACCTCACTGACACTTGGGGGAAACCTGTCAGCTTCCTGCCCCCCCGAAGTGTGAACCCCAGCTGCTACTAGAATCTGGTGCACACAACTATCACCACTACTTCTCGAGGTGGATAGGTGTTAGGGTGCAGCACACACTTGATGACCCAAAATCAGATTCTACTCAAGAATAGTGAATAGACTCAGGCATATATATCTGGCAACAGCCCAAACCAGCTGGTACTAGGTCATAAGTAAGTCAAGGGCTACAACAAACAAGACAGCACAATCTAGTAGCCCATCCACGTATACTGAAAGAAAACAAAACAAGATAAGACTCAGTGAGCAAATATAGAATAAATCACTACTATATCTTTTTTTTTATATATATCTTAGTGATGGCTCGGAGACAGCAGTCGATATCAAAACACATAAAGAAGCAGACCATGACAGCTTCTACAACCCCCCAAACAAAAGAATCAAAATCTTTCCCAAATGAAGATACAGTCCTGGAATTATCAGATACAGAATATAAAAAACTAATTTACAGAATGCTTCAAGACATCAGGGATGACCTCAGAAAAGAAATAAGGCAAACTGCAGAAAAAGCCAAGGAACACACTGATAAAACAGTTGAAGAACTCAAAAAGATTATTCAAGAACATAGTGGAAAAATTAATAAGTTGCAAGAATCCATAGAGAGACAGCATGTAGAAATCCAAAAGATTAACAATAAAATTACAGAATTAGACAACGCAATAGGAAGTCAGAGGACCAGACTCGAGCAATTAGAACGCAGACTGGGAAATCTGGAGGACCAGGGAATTAACACCAACATTTTTTTTTCTGAAAAAAAATCAGATAAAAGAATTTAAAAAAATGAAGAAACCCTAAGAATCATGTGGGACTCTATCAAGAAGGATAACTTGTGTGTGATTGGAGTCCCAGAACAAGGAGGGAGGACAGAAAACACAGAGAAAATAGTTGAAGATCTGCTGACAGAAAACTTCCCTGACATCATGAAAGATGACAGGCTATCTATCCAAGATGCTCATTGAACCCCATTTAAGATTGATACAAAAAGAAAAACACCAAGACATATTATCATCAAACTTGCCAAAACCAAAGATAAAGAGAAAATTTTAAAAGCACCCAGGGATAAAAGAAAGGTCTCCTTCAAGGGAGAATCAATAAGTTCACACTACTCAGCAGAAACCATGCAGGCAAAAAGGCAATGGGATGACATATACAGAGCACTGAAGGAGAAAAACTGCCAGCCAAGGATCATATATCCAGCAAAACTCTCTCTGAAATATGAAGGCGAAATTAAGATATTTACAGATAAACACAAGCTTAGAGAATTTGCAAAAACCAAACGAAAAGCTACAAGAAATACTAAAGGAAATTGGTCAGAAAAGCAATAATATCAGATACCAGCACAACACAAGGTCACAGAACAGAACATCCTGATATCAACTCAAACAGGAAAATCACAAAAACAAATTAAGATTAATTTAAAAAAATGCTCAAAACAGGGAATCATTGAAGTCAATATGTAAAATATCACAATAATCAAAAAGAGGGACTAAATACAGGTGGCATAGAACTGCCATATGGAGAGGGATACAAGGCGATATAGGACAATACAAGTTAGGTTTTTATTTAGAAAAATAGGAGTAAATATTAAGGTAACCACAAAGAGGTATAACAACTCCATAACGCAAAATAAAAGCCAAGAAAAACGTAACGACTCAACAAACATAAAGTTAAACACTACGAAAATGAGGATCTCACAATTTACAAACAAAAACGTCTCAGCACAAAAAAGTAAGTGGAAAAATGAAATTGTCAACAACACACATAAAAAGGCATCAAAATGACAGCACTAAAAACTTATTTATCTATAATTACGCTGAATGTAAATGGACTAAATGCACCAAGAAAGAGACAGAGAGTCACAGACTGGATAAAGAAACACGATCCATCTGTATGCTGCCTACAAGAGACACACCTTGGACTTAGAGACACAAACAAACTAAAACTCAAAGGATGGAAAAAAATATATCAAGCAAACAATAAGCAAAAAAGAAGAGGAGTAGCAATATTAATTTCTGACAAAATAGACTTTAAACTTAAATCCACCACAAAGGATAAAGAAGGACACTACATAATGATAAAAGGGACAATTGATCAGGAAGATATAACCATATTAAATATTTACGCACCCGATGACAGGGCTGCAAGATACATAAATCAAATTTTAACAGAACTGAAAAGTGAGATAGACACCTCCACAATTATAGTAGGAGATTTCAACACACCACTTTCGGAGAAGGACAGGACATCCAGTAAGAAGCTCAACAGAGACACGGAAGACCTAATTACAACAATCAACCAACTTGACCTCATTGACTTATACAGAACTCTCCACCCAACTGCTGCAAAGTATACTTTTTTTTCTAGCGCACATGGAACATTCTCTAGAATAGACCACATATTAGGTCATAAAACAAACCTTTGCAGAGTCCAAAACATCGAAATATTACAAAGCATCTTCTCAGACCACAAGGCAATGAAGCTAGAAATCAATAACAGAAAAACTAGGGAAAAGAAATCAAATACTTGGAAAATGAACAATACCCTCCTGAAAAAAGACTGGGTTATAGAAGACATTAAGAAGGGAATAAGGAAATTCATAGAATGCAACGAGAATGAAAATACTTCCTATCAAAACCTCTGGGACACAGCAAAAGCAGTGCTCAGAGGCCAATTTATATCGATAAATGCACACATACAAAAAGAAGAAAGAGCCAAAATCAGAGAACTGCCCCGACAACTTGAACAATTAGAAAGTGAGCAACAAAAGAATCCATCAGGCACCAGAAGAAAACAAATAATAAAAATTAGAGCTGAACTAAATTAGAGAACAGAAAAACAATTGAAAGAATTAACAAAGCCAAAAGCTGGTTCTTTGAAAAAATTAACAAAATTGATAAACCATTGGCTAGACTGACTAAAGAAATACAGGAAAGGAAACAAATAACCCGAATAAGAAACGAGAAGGACCACATCACAACAGGTCCAACTGAAATTAAAAGAATCATATCAGATTATTACAAAAAATTGTACTCTAACAAATTTGCAAACCTAGAAGAAATGGATGAATTCCTGGAAAAACACTACCTACGTAAACTAACACAATCAGAAGTAGAACAACTAAATAGACCCATAACAAAAAAAGAGATTGAAACGGTAATCAAAAAACTCTCAACAAAATAAAGCCCTGGCCCGGATGGCTATACAGCAGTTCTACCAAACTTTCGGAGAAGAGTTAACACCACTACTACTAAAGGTATTTCAAAGCATAGAAGATGACGGAATACTACCTAACTCATTCTATGAAGCCACCATCTCCCTGATACCAAAACCAGGTAAAGACATCACAAAAAAAGAAAATTACAGACCTATATCCCTCATGAACATAGATGCAAAAATCCTCAACAAAATTCTAGCCAATAGAATTCAACAACATATCAAAAAAATAATTCACCACGACCAAGTGGGATTTATACCAGGTATCCAAGGCTGGTTTAATATTAGAAAAACCATTAATGTAATCCACCATATAAATAAAACAAAAGACAAAAACCACATGATCTTATCAATTGGTGCAGAAAAGGCATTTGACAAAGTCCAACACCCATTTATGATAAAAACTCTCACCAAAATAGGAATTGAAGGAAAATTCCTCAACATAATAAAGAGCATCTATGCAAAGCCAACAGCCAACATCACTCTAAATGGAGAGAGCCTGAAAGCATTTTCCTTGAGAACGGGAACCAGACAAGGATGCCCTTTATCACCTCTCTTATTCAACATTGTGCTAGAAGTCCTAGCCAGAGCAATTAGGCTAGACAAAGAAATAAAGGACATCCGGACTGACAAAGAGGAAGTAAAATTATCTCTATTTGCAGATGACATGATCTTATACACAGAAAACCCTAAGGAATCCTCCAGAAAACTACTGAAACTAATAGAAGAGTTTGGCAGAGTCTCAGGTTATAAGATAAACATACAAAAATCACTTCGATTCCTCTACATCAACAAAAAGAACATCGAAGAGGAAATAACCAAATCAATACCATTCACAGTAGCCCCCAAGAAGATAAAATACTTAGGAATAAATCTTACCAAGGATGTAAAAGACCTATACAAAGAAAACTACAAAGCTCTACTACAAGAAATTAATAAGGACCTACTTAAGTGGAAAAACATACCTTGCTCATGGATAGGAAGACTTAACATAGTAAAAATGTCTATTCTACCAAAAGCTATCTATACATACAATGCACTTCCAATCCAAATTCTAATGTCATTTTTTAAGGTGATAGAGAAACAAATCACCAACTTCATATGGAAGGGAAAGGAGCCTCGGATAAGCAAAAAAAAAAAAAAAAACATTACTGAAAAAGAAGAGGAAAGGGGGAGGCCTCATTATACCTGATTTCAGAACCTATTATACAGCCACAGTAGTCAAAACAGCCTGGTACTGGTACAACAACAGGCACATAGACCAGTGGAACAGAATTGAGAACCCAGATATAAATCCATCCACATAGGAGCAGCTGATATTTGACAAAGGTCCAGTGTCAGTTAATTGGGGAAAAGATAGTCTTTTTAACAAATGGTGCTGGCATAACTGGATATCCACTTGCAAAAAAATGAAACAGGACCCATACCTCACACCATGCACAAAAACTAACTCCAAGTGGATCAAAGAGCTAAACATAAAGACTAAAACGATAAAGATCATGGAAGAAAAAATAGGGACAATCTTAGGAGCCCTAACACAAGGCATAAACAGAATACAAAACATTACCAAAAATGACAAAGAGAAACGAGATAACTGGGAGCTCCTAAAAATCAAACACCTATGCTCATCTAAAGACTTCACCAAAAGAGTAAAAAGACCACCTACAGACTGGGAAAGAATTTTCAGCTATGACATCTCTGACCAGCGCCTGATCTCTAAAATCTATATGATTCTGTCAAAACTCAAAAAGACAAACAACCCAATCAAGAAGTGGGCAAAGGATATGAACACACACTTCACTAAAGAAGATATTCAGGCAGCTAACAGATATATGAGAAAATGCTCTCGATCATTAGCCATTAGAGAAATGCAAATTAAAACTACGATGAGATTCCATCTCACTCCAACAAGGCTGGCATGAATCCAAAAAACACAAAATAATAAATGTTGGAGAGGCTGCGGAGAGATTGGAACTCTATACACTGCTGGTGGGAATGTAAAATGCTACAAGCACTTTGGAAATCTGTCTGGCGTTATCTTAAACAGTTAGAAATAGAACTACCGTACAACCCAGAGATCCCACTCCTCGGAATATACCCTAGAGAAATAAGAGCCTTCACACAAACAGATATATGCACACCCATGTTTATTGCAGCTCTGTTTACAATAGCAAAAAGCTGTAAACAACCAAGGTGTCCATCAACGGATGAATGGTTAAATAAATTGTGGTATATCCATACAATGGAATACTACGCATCGTTAAAGAACAGTGACGAATCTGTGAAACATTTCATAACATGGAGGAACCTGGAAGGCATTATGCTGAACGAAATTAGTCAGAGGCAAAAGGACAAATATTGTATAAGACCACTATTATAAGATCTTGAGAAATAGTATAAACTGAGAAGAACACATACTTTTGTGGTTACGAGAGGGAGAGGGAGGGAAGGTGGGAGAGGGTTTTTTACTGATCAATTAGTAGATAAGAACTGCTTTAGGTGAAGGGAAGGACAGTACTCAGTACATGGAAAGTCAGCTCAACTGGACTGGACCAAAAGCAAAGAAGTTTCCGGGGTAAACTGAATGCTTCAAAGGTCAGCGGAGCAAGGGCGGGGGTTTGGGGACCATGGTTTAAGGGGACTTCTAAGTCAATCGGCAAAATAATTCTATTATGAAAACATTCTGCATCCCACTTTGAAATGTGACATCAGGGGTCTTAAATGCTAACAAGCGGCCATCTAAGATGCATCAATTGGTCTCAACCCACCTGGATCAAAGGAGAATGAAGAACACCAGGGTCACACGATAACTAAGAGCGGCCACATGAACCAGAGACCTACATCATCCTGAGACCAGAAGAACTAGTTGGTGCCCGGCCACAATCGATGACTGCCCTGACAGGGAGCACAACAGAGAACCCCTGAGGGAGCAGGAGATCAGTGGGATGCAGACCCCAAATTCTCATAAAAAGACCATACTTAATGGTCTGACTGAGACTAGAGGAATCCCGGCGGTCATGGTCCCCAAACCTTCTGTTGGCCCAGGACAGGAACCATTCCCGAAGACAACTCATCAGACATGAAAGGCACTGGACAGTGGGTAGGAGAGAGATGCTGATGAAGAGGGAGCTAATTATATCAGGTGGGCACTTGAGACTATGTTGGCATCTTCTGTCTGGAGGGGAGACGGGAGGATAGAGAGAGTTAGAAGCTGGCAAAATTGTCATGAAAGGAGAGACTGGAAGGGCTGACTCATTAGGGGGAGCGCAAGTGGGAGTATGGAGTAAGGTGTATAAAAACTTATATGTGACAGTCTGACTTGATTTGTAAACGTTCACTTGAAGCTCAATAAAAGTTAATTTAAAAAAATGCTATTGGTATTTGGATCAGGATTGCATGGTATTTACAGACTGCTTTTTTTTGGGGGGGGGGTAGAATTGACATTTTCACAACGTTGAGTCTTCCTATCCATGAGCATGGTATGTTTTTACATTTATGTAGGCCTCATTTGGTTTCTTGCAGTAGCATTTTGTGGTTTTCTTTGTATAGGTTTTTACGTCCCTGGTTAGATTTAGTCCTAAGTATTTTATTTTATTTAAAAAAAAATTATTTTATTTTATTTTTTTAGGGGCTGTGGTAAATAGTGTTGCTATTCTGATTTCCTTTTCGTAGTTCTCTTTACTGATGTATAGGAATCCAACTGATTTTTGTAAGTTTGTCTTGTATCCTGCTACTCTGCTGAATCTTTCTATCAGTTTCAGTAGTTTTCTTGTGGAGTCCTTTGAATTCTGTATGTATAGTATCACATCATCCACGAATAGAGACAGTTTTATTTCTTCCTTACCAATTTGAATGCCATTTTTTTTCTTTTTCTTGCTTTATTGCTCTAGCT
This sequence comes from Loxodonta africana, assembly GCF_030014295.1. Classification (NCBI taxonomy): domain Eukaryota; kingdom Metazoa; phylum Chordata; class Mammalia; order Proboscidea; family Elephantidae; genus Loxodonta; species Loxodonta africana. The sequence goes on along the minus strand of NC_087369.1, from coordinate 117,345,828 downwards.
AGTATGTCCAGCACAATGTTAAATAGGAGTGGTGATAAAGGGCATCCTAGTCTCGTTCCTGTACTCAGGGGTAAGGTTTTCAACCTCTATACATTGAGAATGATGTTGGCTGTTGGTTTTGTATAAAAAAAGTATAGATGCCCTTTATTATGTTGAGGAATTTCGCTTCTACTCCTATTTTATTGAGAGTTTTTTATCAGGAATGTGTGTTGGACTTTATTGAATGCCTTTTCGGTATCAATTAAGATGATTATGGGATTCCTTTGTTTTGTTTATGTAGTGGATTATGTTGATTCATTTACTAATGTTGAACCATCTTTGCATATCTGGTATGAAACCTCCTTGGTCATGGTGTATTATTTTTTGATATGATGCTGAATTCTATTGGCTAGATTTTTGCTGATAAGTTTTGTGTCTATATTCATGACAGATGTTTGTCTGTATATTTTCTTTTATTGTGGTGCCTTTGCCTGGTTTCAATATCAGGGTTATGCTGGCTTCATAGGATGAATTTGGAAGTATCCCTTCCTTTTCTGTGTTCTGAAATAGTTCGAGTAGTACTAGTGTGAGATCTTCTCTGAATTTTTGGTTGAATTCCTCGGTGAAGCTGTCTGGGTTTGGACTTTTTTTGTTGGGAGTTTTACCATTACCTTTTTCGATTTCTTCTCCTGTTATGGGTCTTTTCAGATTTTCTACCTCAGTTTGTGCTAGTTTGGGTAGGTAGTGTGTTTCTAGAAATTTGTCCATTTCTTCTAGGTTTTCAAATTTGTTGGAATATAGTTTTTCATCCTTTTTATTTCAGTTGGGTCTTTTGTAATGTTCCACATTTCATTTCTTATTTGGGTTATATGCTTCCTTTCCTGTTTTTATTTTGTCAATTTGACCAATGGTTTGTTGATTTTGTTGATCCTTTCAAAGAACCAGTTTTTGGTTTTGTTGATTCTTTCTATTGTTTTTCTATTCTCTATTTCATTTATTTTTGCTCTGATCTTTATTATTTTTTTTTTCTGGTGGCTGTTGGCTCCTTTTGTTGTTCTTTTTCTATTTGTTTGAGTTGTATAGCTAACATTTTGATTTTACCCCTTTTTTCTTTTTTGATGTGCACATCTATAAATTGACCTCTTAGCACTGCCTTTGCTGTATCCCAAAGGTTTTAGTATGATGTGTTTTCATTCTTGTTTGATTCTTGCAATTTTTTATTCCATCTTTGATTTCTTGTATTACCCATTGGTTTTTAAGCAAGGTGTTATTTGGTTTCCATGTATTATATTTATTTTTGCTCTTCCTGGTACTAATTTCTACTTTTATGGCATTGTGATCAGCAAAGATGCTTTGTATTATCTCAATGTTTTGGATTTTGTTGAGGGTTGCTTTGTGGCCTAAGATGTGGTCTATTCTGGAAACATTCCATAAGCTTTGGAAAACAATGTGTACTTTGCAGCTGTTGAGTGGAGTGTTGTATGTATATCTATGAGGTCAAGTTGACTGATCGTGGCCTCTAGACCTTCTGTATCTTTGTTGACTTTCTTTCTAGATTTTCTGTCCTTTACTGAGAGTGGTGTGTTTAAGTCTCTTGCTATTATTGTGGACCTGTTGATTTCTCTTTTCAGTGCTGTTAGAGTTTATGTATTTTGGAGCCCTGTCATCGGGCACGTAGAATTTATCATGGTAACATCAACTTTGAGAATGCATTTGCACATTCTCATGGTGGATATAACCATAATAAATATCCTTTTAATCATCATGTAATGTTCTTCCTCATCTTTTATCATCGATTTTGTTTTGAAGTCTATGTTATCTACAATTAGTATTGCCACTTCTGCTCTATTTTGGTTGCTGTTTGCTTGATATATATTTTTCCATCCTTCAATTTTTAGTATATTTATGTCTCTGTTTCCAAGGTGTGTCTCTTGTAAACATCATGTTGATGGGTCATTTTTTTTTTTAATCCATTCCGTCACTCTCTGGCTCTTTATGGGTGCATGTAAGCCATTTACATTCACTGTGATTATCAATAGGTGTGAGTTCATTGTTGCCATTTTGTAGTGCATTTTTTTGTGGTCCTGAGTTTTCTTTGTTCCTCTTACTCTCCTGTGCTGAATCCCTTTTGTTTGTGGATTTGTTTTCATTTCTTTCATTTTTGTAGATTTTGTGTTTACTGAAATATTATGTTTTTCTTCTTTATTTTGATGCGTAGGTTTGTTAACATTCTTTCTGGCTACCTTGACATTTACCCCATTTTCCTAAGCTTAAACCAGTCTTTTATTACTCTATATCACCTTGACTTCCTTTCCATTGGAAAGATTACACCTACGCTGTTTATTCCCTCTTTTATTGTTCTGAAATTGTTATCACTTACAAATTGATGTCTCCGAGTCCCTGTTGTAAATCTTCTTGTTTTGTTTTATCCTTGAGGGTTCATTACCTAGGTTGATATCTTGTTGGTGCTGTCCTGTGTCCTAGATACAACTTTTTTGTCTGATGTTGTTTGTTCTCTAACCAAATGACTCCCTTTAATAATTCTTGTAAATTTGGTGTTGTTTTTACATGTTTCCTTAATAAGTGTTTACCTTTAAAGGTCCTAATTTCACCATCATATTTGAAAGAGAGTTTTGCAGAATATATTGTTCTTGGTTGGCAATTTTTTACTTTCAAGATTTTATATATGTCATTTCATTGCCCTCTTGCCTTCATGGTTTTTGCTGAGTAATTGCTTAGTCTTATTGTTTTCCCTTTGTATGCGACTTTTTGTTTTTCTCGAGCTGCTCTCAGGATTCTTTCTTTGTCTTTGGTTTTGGCGAGCATTGGTGACTTTCTTTTGGGGTCTTTCCTTTTTAGGGTTCATTAAGCTTCTTGGATGGTCAGCTTTTTATCTTTCATGATTTTAGGGAAGTTTTCTGTCAGCAAATCTTCAATGGTTCTCTCTGTGTTTTGATTTCTCCCCCTGTTCTAGAACTCTGATCACTCTCAAACTTTTGCTTTTGGTTGTATCCCACATCTTTCTCATGTTCTCTTCATTTTTACTGTTCTTTTCTCTGATTTTTCCTCAAACAACGTGGTGTCCAAGAATGTGTCTTCAATTTTACTGATCCTGTCTTCCATTGTTTCAAATTTGCTCCTAAAACCTTCGATCACACTGTCCATTTCTGAAATTTTGTTGTTTATCTTTTGGATTTATAATTGCTGTTTTTGTATGATTTCTAGTTGTGAGTTTATTTTGACATTTTGTTCCTGAATTATTCCATTGGTTTGTCCATGTCTTCCCTGATTTCGTCTGTATTTTCCATGACTTTGTCTATTTTTTCCTTACTTTTTTCTGTGTTTTCCTTCATCTCTTACCTAATCTCTTGGGGAGCCCTGAATATTAGACTTTTGATTTCTCTATCAGGTAGTTCCAGGAAACCCTGGTGGCATAGTGGTTAAGTGCTATGGCCACTAACCAAAAGGTCGCCAGTTTGTATCCACCAGGTGCTCCTTGAAAACTCTATGGGGCAGTTCTACTCTGTCTTATAGGGTAGCTATGAGTCAGAATCGACTTGATGGCAATGAGTTTTTTTTTTTTTTAATCAGGTAGTTCCAGTGACTTTTCTTCTACCAGAAGGCCATCTGGCGTTTTATTTTGGTTGCTTACTGGAGCCATCCTGTATACTTTTTTTATGTGTTTTGATATTGTCTGCTGAGTCCGGGATATTCAGGAATCATTTCCTTTGTTTACTGATTATAAATTTGTTTGTTTCATCCTGCTTTTTTGTTTTATTTGGTTGTCTGGGCAGGGCAGGTGGGCTGGATGTGTTTTGTTGCTTGCTCACCTGTGGCACAATGCTTCTCATCACCTTGTCCGGGTGGGCAGGGCTGGTCACTCAGCTATGGTGCTGCAGGGAAGGTCCAGCAGGAATGGGAAGGGCATGGATGGTTTGTTTGAGACACAAACTGGGCCCAGAAGGGTGGGGCTGGGATGCAGTGAAGGGTGGGGTCTGACAGTCTGTTCCAGTACTGCTCAGGGGCACAGTGCTCAGCTTGCAATGCAGATAGGAGGGAGGGAAGGGAGAGGATGTAATGTGTGAAGCTTAGTGGGTGAGAAAAGAAGAGGAAAAAGAGAGAAAAAAAGAGGAAAAAACAGCACAAAAAGGACAAAATGAAGGGAAAAGATAAAAAAAAGTTTTAAAATAATGGCACTGAGGGAGCCTGCCATTGGGGGCAGCAGGAACTGGGGAGGCTGTGCTATTGGCTCACTAGCTGACAGTGTGGTAAGCCTGTTGTAAAGGGGTGGGCAAGGTGCATGGGGCTAGCCGGATTGGAGAAAGGAAAGGAAGGAAGGGAGAGAGAGAGAGAGAGAGAGAAGAAACAAAAAAATGGCAAAAAAAAAAAAAAACAGTAAAAAGTTTTTTAAAAAAATGGTGCTGGGGCAACCGGCTGTTGGGGGCAGGGTGGACCCAGGTGGCAGTGAGCTGGTGTCTCTCCCGGCGAGCATCCATGGCCTGTTGGAAAGTGGCAGAGGCCTTGTATAGGGAAGAAGGGTGGGAGAGGGGAAAGCATGTATCCCTGGTTACCGGGTACTCTGTGTCCTGTTGGGAGCTAGGTGAAGTTGCCTTCCTGTACTCCCTGTCTGCAGTCCTTAGTGGGTGGCTGGAGTCCAAGATTGTAAATCCATGCCATGTTAGTTGGTAGGGGATCTCCTTCCATAGCTCTCCTCTTTCTTTTCTGTCAGTTTCTTATTCCATTCAGTGCTTGATGAAGCTCTTCATCCCTTCATTTGATGCTTAGGGTTCCAGGTTTACATCTGTATCTGTTTTACTTAGTTTTTCAGGCCTTTGCTACAGAGGGATGGCATGGTGCTTCTGTATACAGCACCATGTTGCCTTATCCTCTTTCCAAAACTACTTGACACACTTAGAGTGAAATTGATTGCCACAGGTTAGAGAGAACTAGGTGTCTGGGAAGAATTAGATAAGAATGTTGGGACGGAAGACCAAGAAGCAAATCCTACAAAACTAAAGTCATATGGAAATTGTTTTTTCCATAATCCCCTCACATTAGAAGCATTTAATTTTTTCTTGAGAAGACTTTCAAGAAAATAAATATATGCCTTTTGAAATAAGGAATTGGTCAGAATGCCATGGGATTTTTATTCTATCTCATACTTTTATTAGGTGTCATTCTTACCTATTAGATTGTAAGTTTTCTGTTAACTGAGATGATCTTTTTAATTTTGTATTAACTTTCTCTCATATTCCTTCAGCACACAGCCTTGAATGTAATCTGTTATTGATGAGCATATGTTGCAATTAAAATTTACACCATTTAATATCAGTGAAATTTATGGACCTAAATTCCATAGTATTTTTATTTGTAAAAAGCATGATCTAATCTACTGACGAAAAATAATTTTCTTCTTCAGTCCCCCAGTTGTTCAATCTTATCAGTTGAGGAGGTTCTCTACAGTATCGTTTTTTGGAGTAATGGGCAACATTCATTAAGCTATACTGGCTTTTCTGAGTTTTTGTGAACCTTCTTCTCTCTTCTCTATTTGAAAAAAGAATAATAATAGAATAATTGGTTTAGATCAAAATGTGTGAATTCTACACGTAAAACAGAAACTCATATCTAAACTGTCATTTATCACCTTGGCCAAGAGAGAATTAGAAAAATAATTAAAAGCCAACAGAAAACAGTATAAAGACAGAGTAGTCGCTGAGATGATTAGAGATCACAATAATATACAGCATATAAACAAGATACTCCAAGTTTTATCAAATATGTATATACGTGTATATAATGTGATTCTCTGAAAACTGTAAAAAAGTGTTTGCTTTTAAGTCTTTAAGATTTCAGGTAGTTTTACTTATTTAGTGGATGTTTTATATCTCCAGCATCCACTCATATTTTCCATTCATTTGTTTAAAATTAAGTGAGTCCTTAGCTTCCATAAAACCTTATCTCAGTTTTCTTTATTAGTTTAATTGAGAAAAAGTCCTCTTTTATCTATAAATAACTCATAATAGCAAAATGGCAAGAAGACAATTTAAGCCTTGAAAGTACAGTTTACACCTGAAGATTAGTAATTTAAAGCTATGTGCTCTTTTATTAATTTGTTTGTGTGCATTTGTAAATTACAAGCATGACAGATATTGTCTGTATTAAGAATGACTGTAACTCAAAAATCCGATGCATGACTTGAAGTTTTTACTGCCACTTCTGAGATAACTCCCATTGGTTTGTGGCTATAGCTGATGTTCATAGTCAACTTTGGTGTATAGATTCCTTTGTGCTTTGTAGAATACTTAAAAATGCTACCCTGTCTTTGCTTTTTCCACTATAGGTTGATCTGTCTGTTGTTAGCATTTACCTGTAGTCGAAAGACAAGTTTCATTACTTAAGGCATATTTTTTGTAAGTTTTTATGGCATATCTTATGTCTTTGTTAATTATGGTCCCCTCATCATGTATCATTTACTTCAGTAGGTTACTATATATATCAATCATGTTCTTATGCACAACAGGAAGACAGCCATAATCCATACAATATTATTTGAGGAGCATAAAATATCTCGGGGCTAAAGTTTCTTGAATTAGGTATAATTCAAGCCATTAAAGCCCCCTAAAAAAAAAAAAACCATTGCCGTCGAGTCGATTCCAACTCACAGCAACCCTATAGCACAGAGTAGAACTGCCCCATAGAGTTTCCAAGGAGCACCTGGTGGATTTGAACTGCTGACCTTTGGTTATCAGCTGTAGCTCTTAACAACTACGCCAAGCCCCCTAGTAAAATGTAAATGCTTCCTGGAAGGGGTAAAGCAAAAATTCTTTTAAAGCATTAACTACTCAGTTTAAATTATTTTATTGAACTAGCCATAAAATAAAATGAGAGTACCTATTGTCATTGAGTTATTTCTGACTCATAGCAGCCCTATAGGACAGAGTAGAATTGACCCATGGGGTTTCCAAGGCTATAAATCTTTATGGAAGCAGACTGTCACGTCTTTATCCCATGCAGAAGCTGGTGCGTTTTGATGGGTAAGTTTTTATGGAAAGGATAGAAGAAAAAGATCCAAAGCATTGAACAACCAGACACAATTGGTTCCCATGGCATTTAGCAGTGTCAGTGTCAGACTCTGAGAACCCAGAAGGCAGCAGTAAGGCCCTGGGTGCCTAGGAACAAATGAGGAGGAAAAGTATTAAAGAGAGGCATCACTTATTTCACAACTTTACACTGAGCTGACCTTTCCTGCTCTAATTTATTTCAAATGTCTTGTTAATGTCAGTTCAAAGCTGATAGCCCGGCTGCATTCTAGCACCTTATTGTTGCTAGCAAAGAAAGAAAAGACCAAAATGGATGTCAGAAGAGACTCTGAAAGTTGCTCTTGAACAGAGTAGCTAAAGTGAAAGGAAGAAATGAAGTAAAAGAGCTGAACAGAAGATTTCAAAGGGCAGCTCAAGAAGACAGAGTAAAGTATTATAATGACATGTGCAAAAAAACCTAGAGTTAGAAAACCAAAAGGGAAGAACATGCTCAGCATTTCTCAAGCTGGAAGAACTGAAGAAAAATTCAAGCCTTGAGTTACAATATTGAAGGATCCAATGGAGAAAATGTTAAATGACTCAGGGTGGCTATGAGTTCGACCCAGCTCAACAGCACCTAACAACAACAACAACATTGTTGCTATTTAATTCTGGGTATGACTCACAGGTGCTGTTGACTTAAAACAGACACACATGTTTGAACAGCAGGATATTGCATCTTCAGAAGGTGACATGTAAATGTAAATGGAGATGAAACCACTGACCTCTAACTCTTGATAATTGTTCTTATGCAAAAACTACATAGATGGTGGGAAAAAAGATTCAGTGAATAATGGAGGACAGACTATTTACAAATACTTCATAATGCAGTATTTAGAACTGGAATCCCTTTCTGTCTAGATTTTCATCCAATAAAGTTCTATGTATAAAATTCCCTACATAAGAATCTGGCCGTCTATTAGCAAATGCTTACTTTCTACATAGGGATTAAATAGGACCCAAAGGCATCTCCAAATTGTGTCCCTGTAAATGTCTAACAGTTAGAAGAGGAAAATGTAATTTGATCATCTGGGCAAGTTACTATTATGCCTCTTTTAAGGCCTCCCTCGTCTCCTTTTTACATTGCTCAAACGCTGTGTGATAATTGAACATTGTCCAAGCAGTGCTGCTGTTCAAAACCAGGCTCATGTTGAGCTTGTGCAATCGCAACAAGAAAGTGTTGGGGAACACAGCTTTTTATTCATATGACTATGCACCAAACACTGGGAGGCCTGAGATGTGAGGCAACCAATCAGTCTGCCAATTGCAGCTTTTTCTTCAACTCTGAAGGAAATGTTGTAATAAATCTTTACTTCATGACATGTGTTATGTCAAAACTAGATGTTTGCCAGATGCAGAATATCAAGAAAAAAACCCTTCCCCTGTGGCTAGTACCAGAAATAGCCAATTAGAAATAATGCTTTGTGATGACTGTCTCATGCTAAACTGGGTTAATTCAAGAAGTACTCAGAGGTTTGTTTTAAAAAAAAAAAAAGCCTATAAGTGAGCCTTATGAAAATCCAAGTCTAAACAAACTTTTTGCCAAATAGCTTAGAGCTCTTGATCTGACTTTCTCTATAGCAGGGTGTTAATGTGTGTGCCCCTCCTTGTGAATTTTTAAAAAAGCTTTACTGAGGTACAATTCAAATGCCATACAATTCACCCATTTGAAGTACACAATTAAATGTCTTTAGTCTGTTCACAGAGTTGTGCAATCATCAGCGCAATCAATTTTAGAACTTTTTCATCAACCCCCCAAAAAACCTGTACTCTTTAGCAGTCACTGCCCATTTCTCCCCAACCCACCCCCACACCTTCTATCCCCCACTTCCCCACTTCTCACTCTCCCACCTCAACTCTAAACCCATTGTCTTCAATTGGATTCCAACTCATAGTGACCCTATAGGACAGAGTAGAGCTGTCCACAAGGGCTTCCAAGGCTGTAAACCTTTCTCCTGCAGAGCCACTGGGTGAGTTGCAACCACTGATCTTTCAGTTAGCAGCCAAGTACATAACCACCAGGGCTCCTGGGTTAATAGTACCCCCAAAACCCCAGAGCCATCTAGTTGAAAGCACTGTTGCTGTTAGTTGCCGTTGAGACAGCTCCGACTCATGGTGACTTATTCATAACAGAAGGAAATATTGTCTGACCCTGTGCTATCTTCATGATCGTTGGTAGATTGAGTACATTGTTATAGCTATTGTGTCAATCCATCTCATTGAGGGTTTCCCCTCATATTTGCTGACCCTCTAGTTTACCAAACATGATGTCGTTTTCTAGCAATTACCCTCTAGTTTACCAAACATGATATTCTTCTCTAGTGATTGGTCTTTTCTTACGACGTGCCCAAAGTAAGCAAGTCAAAATCTCACCAGCCCCACTCCTAAGGAGCATTCTGGTTGTATTTCTTCTAAGACTGATTTGTTTGTTCTTCTGGCAGTCCACAGTATATACGATATTCTTTGTCAACCCCACAGTCCAAATGCATCAATTCTTCTTCAGTCATCCTTTTTCATTGTCCAGCTTTTGCATTCATATGAGGCAATTGAAAAGACCATAGCTTGAGTCAGGCACACCTTAGTCATCAAGGTGATATCTTTGTTTTTAAAACATGAAAGAAATATTTTGCAGCAGATTTGCCCAATGCAATATGTTGCTTGATTTCTTGACTGCTACTTCCATGGACTTTTATTATTAAAAGCACTGTACTAGGTGCTTATTTTATGGTATACTAACTTAATCCACACAACCATCTTATGAAGTAGGTATTAGTTTCCCAATTTACAGATAAAAAAAAAAACTAAGGCTCAGATATGCTATGGTACTATCCCAAAGTCACATAGTTGGTAGAGGTGGGATATGAATATGAATCCAGGTCTGTCTGTTGAAAGCTCCCATGTTCTTTCTAGAATGATAAAGTGACTTAGGGTATAGGAACTTAAATCTTTGGTTGAATCATATGAAACTGCCAATGTCAAACCATTTTTAACCTATGAAAATGGCAATTTCCTAAGGTTTAACTTCAATGTATACTGACTGCCTTCTTTGAAATGGGCCTTGAATGATTATTTACTTAAGATGTTGGACTCTGCAGACAATCATATAGCTCATATGTTCTGCCATACTTCTTTTTCCTAAAAACACTTTCAATCTCATCATATCCATGAAATCATCTACCTGGTTCCAAGTTAGTCTCATAAAAGAATTGTAGGTGAGTGTGTATGTGTGTTTAGTAAAAGTCAAATTGCTGATAAAAAGAATAGAAGAATGCAGGACCTTTTATAAACATAAGCATCATTATTAGACCAACATCAGTATGGCATGAGCTCAGAGTCCATCTTAGAGCTCCACCTTATTCCTTACCACTACCCCTTGCAGGTAAGATCTGTGTTGGGGTAAAACTCGGGAATGGGACAAGGTTCAGGAAAAAGGTATGGGTGTCTCTTTTGCACATTATTTGGTAATGGCTACATAAAAGCAACTATGTAAAAATGTCATGTATATTTCAATATATGTACTACTCTACAGACATAGGATAGAACTTAGGGCCCTCATCTCATTAGCATGGAGCTCTGTGCTTCTATTTCAATTTAAAAAGGTATCACAGACTACTATCTATAAACAGTGTATGGGGAAGGGAGCAGCTAATGGGAAGAAAAACTTACTGGAAATGGCAGGTCTTATATCCGGTAGAGCTGTTGGCCTTATTCCTGTTGACTCTGAGCACAGAAAACGATCGTTGTATGGGTTCGTGCTGTGGCATGTTTTCTTTTTTCATCTTTTTTCACTTGAGTGGGATTATCGTAAATCTTACTTCCTTTAGAGCACTGCTTATGATGCTTTACTTATCTTTAGCTGTTTATCCTTTTTAAGAATACCTAATAGATCATCCTTATGTGAAAGAGCCAGAACATTAAAAATGGATAACTGCCTAACAAATTATATTCTTGTCTAATTTCTACCAAATGATTCTGTATGATATTGGCGAATACTTTAAACAAGAAACTCGGTAAAATATTTTGTTTCCCTATATTAATTTTGGCAGCAGATGATTACTCTAACTCCAGTTAGGTATTATGTTATCATGTCAATAATGCTAACTGATAGGATGTAAAAGAAAGAAGTTTAAATTCAAGAAAGTTCTAAATTACCTTATAGGTCTTCGTTCTCTTTTATCTTCCTTTTAAATCCCTATCATTGCAAGGAAAGTAAATAGCAGGTTGTGTTATGATGGATTAGCACTGGCAGATGCACAGCTGGGCATAACTAAGACAGTTGTAGGAAGCCAAAGTTCTTGGGGATTACCCACATCTGTTGCCCAAGTTGTCTGTGTCTATTGACACTAATGATAATCCTCTTTCTTAATAGGCTTAGCACGTAAGATGTCTCTGGAGGCTTCCTCAAGAGAGATGCTGCTTTTCTGTTGATTTAGAGATCTACCTGTCAAAACTAAGACTGCATCCAAGCAACACAAACTCCTCCTGTATGCGTATTTTGGCTGAGACTTGGTATCGTTAAAAGGACCATAAAATGCCTTTCTTTTGTTTGCAGGTAAATCTGAAGGAAGGTGCCACTGGCAAACTGTTGGCATAATTATTTCCAATTCCTGGGAGTCGTTGTGCCCACTTTCTGAAGGAAGTCCTCACTGAGGCTCTTTCAAATCCTCAATACCACATTTTTAATTCCCCTTTTAATTCTGCCAATTAAAACTGTGTGGTTCCTGGGGTCTGCTCAGAAAGCAATGATGAGTCTATCCTTCAGGCTTCCAGCAGTATCAGAATCTGCAGTCACTGAAGTAATCTCCTCCTTTATTCCATCTTCTCCACCTCTAATTCAGACTCGTATAGATAAATATTAAACTCTTCCTGCAAAAGCTATAAATCTTCTGGTAACTCTTAGGGCAACATTATACAGAGGGATTCGTTCCTTCTGGGGGTTGAAATAGCAGATTATAATTTATCCAGTACTATTATTATCTTAAAATTTTTTGTCGTGCAGAGTCCCATTAGGTTAAAAAATGTCTCATCATTATATTATACAGAAGTCCTGACTTCTTGCTGAGCTGGCTCTTCATCCAGTTATAAACTATATCTAGGAAGTGACATTTCAGGATCAACATTATATGCATAGAAGGAACCTGCTCTTTTAGCACAAAAACCATTATTTCCTTAAGAAACACTGTTATTTTTAACTGGGAACTTAAGTCAGGGCTGTATATACCACAACAACTAGCCAGCCTCTATGATTGAAGAATGTAAGGAACACATTTCCAAACTAGTCCCTAATATGGTATTTTTAACCCTCTCAGAATCTCTTTTTTTTCTGTAACTAAAACTTATAGTTGCAAATGAGCTCAAAGTTGGTACAGTGTAAAAGAAGACTAGTTACCATTTTGAAAATGAGATTATATTGAGTTAACTACTTGTCTTTCACCTGAACTTTTTTTTCAATTGTGCTTTAGGTGAAAGTTTACAGAGCAAATTAGTTTATCATTAAATAATTAATACACAAATTGTTCTGTGACATTGGTTGCCAACCCAGCGATGTTTCAACATTCTCCCCTTCTCCGCCCTGGGTTCCCCATTTCTATTCATCCAGTATTCCTGTCCCTTTCTGCCTTCTCGTTTTTACTTTTGGGCAGGTATGCCTATTTAGTCTTGTATACATGTTTGAACTACAAAGCATGTTACTCACATGTGTTATTGCTTGGCCAGTAGACATGTCTAATCTTTGGCTAAAGGGTGAACCTTGGGAGTGACTTCAGTTCTGAGTTAAAAGGGTGTCCAGGGGCCATACTCTCGGGGTTTCTCCACTCTCAGACCAGTAAGTCTGGCCTTTTCTCTGAGTTAGAATTTTGTTCTACATTCTTCTCCAGCTCTGTCTGGGATCCTCCATTGTGATCCCTGTCAGAGCAGTCAGTGGTAGTAGGCAGGCAGCATCTAGTTGTTCTGGGCTCAATCTTGTGGAGATTGTGGTATTTGTGGCCCATTAGTCCTTCGGACTGATCTTTCCCTTGTGCCTTTGGTTTTCTTCATTCTCCTTTGCTCCAGATAGGGTGGGACAAGTAGATGCATCTTAGATGGCCGTTCACGGACTTTTAACACTCCAGATGCTACTCACCACAGTTGAATGTAGAACATTTTCTTTATAAATTATGTTATGTCAATTGAGCTAGATGTCCCCTAAGACCATAGTCCCCAGCCTTCAGCCCAGTAACTCGGTCCCTCAGGGAGTTTGGATATGTCTGTGAAGCTTCTATGACTTTGTCTTGGTCAAAATTTGCTGATTTCCCCAGTACTGAGTACTGTCTTACCCTTCACCAAAATTACCACTTATTGAGCTTTTTTTTTTTTTTTTTCCTCTTCTCTGAACCACTTCAAAGGAAACTTTGGAATCTGCTCTGGATATTCCACAATAGAGCTAAACATTTAGGTACCAAAATCATTTAAATGTTATAGTGCATAAAGTAAATTTTATATCTACAGCTAGATTTATAGCAACTAGAAAGGAAGTACTGTACTTGCTCATCACCCCCAAGAGAATGCTTTCTTGAGAATTGAATGTCTTCTTCTCATTTTCAAAGAATGGGAACCACACAAATGGCAAAGGAGCCTGGGCTTTGGGTTTGAGCTCAGGGGAAGATAAGGTATGAGTAAGAAGGACTTCACCTATCAAAGAAATGGCACTCATCATTGAAAAGAGTCATGTTTTTTCAGTCCCCTTGAGTTCCATGCCATCCTGTGTAAAGTGGAAAGAGAGAGTTTATTTCCATGTGTTTGCATGAGCACAGTTAAAGATGTTAAATAAAACACCCAGGGTTGTGTAACATTGGTTACCTTAGTGGGTAGAGAGAAGCGAGGGGACAGAGACGATTTTTTTAAATGCATCTTTGTATTGCCTCACTTGTTATAATGCACATCTACGACTTTTATAACTTAAAAAATCAGAACATATTTTTAATGAACATTTTTTTACTAAAAAAAGCGAGGGGGAGGGATTAAATCATTGGCTCTAAAATTACAATAGGTGGTAGGCTTTTCTTTAAGCTGCATATGGATTAGCAGGCATGGGATGTAGAAAGTGGTGTTCACAACCACAGAGTTGTATATGTGGTTTTGATATTGTTTCTATACTTCATACCTCAGTATCATTGAGAAACCCCAAACCACAAAAGCGATTGCCCACACCTCCTGAACAGGTGAAAATGTGCTATGGACATTGTAAGATCATATGAATACACCACTAATACAGTAATATTAAATGAGGCCTTTTTACCTGTGGCTTGCCTTCTTTCACCTAAGGTAGAGGAATATTCATATAACAAGAAAATTAGATAAGGAAGGAAGCATGTTGTGCAGACCTAAAGATTCTTCCCTTCCAGGCCAAATCAGGAACAGAATTTCCTCCTCAAACAAATGAATTCTCCTAATTGTCAACACATAAAACTTGTAATTGGAGAAGACTTTAAGAATCACCATGATGCAAGTTCCTCCTTTTACAGAAAAGGAAAGTGAAAACCATAGGTATTAAGTGACTATCTCAAGTTGCACAGCTAATAAGTAGATTCCCAGTCTACAGTCTTTATTTTCCATTACATCTTCCAAATTCTGCTCTTGCAAACATTTTAGCTACCAGGGGTACAGGGATATGGAGTACAAGTGTCCTTTAACATTTTTTGACATAATGTTGTAAGAAGAAATGGACAAATGTGACTTTTAGAGTTCTTTTTTCATGTAAGCTTACATATCGTGAAGAAACAAAATGGTACCTTATAAGGAATTTCTATAGCTGTAAAAATAAGCAATAGAAGTAAATGTAGACGACTCTGAAACATAGGAAAAGTAAATATATGTTTCTTTATAGGACATTAATGTGTGCTAAATTGTGCAGCTATAATAACCACTGGAATGCATAAATACTTTATATAACTGAAGAGAAACTCAGAATTGCAATAATGTAGTGTCATCATAGGAGTGAATCTGGCCGGAACTGCTTTGCAATGATCAAAATAACAGGATGATCATCGGCCATATTTGTTTTCCATTTTATTTGTGAACTCATGTCCAATTTTCATAATAGTACACTTTGAGCATTTTGAGAAATACTATAGCATATCAGAGACGGTAAACAGAGAATAGCAAGAAGGAATAGTATGAATTTTCAGAATAAATGAGGCATTAAAATTCTGATATTGCTTGCTTATGACAAAAATAAAATGAAAAGACAAAGTGACACTATTAATTCATTCTCATGATAAACTTTACCAGAGGAAAACAAAACATGGATATCGGTCCATTTCTATGACAATTTTTACACTCTACATGATAAGCTGTTGGCAAAGAATATTGAATATACCATGGACTGCCAAAAGAATGAACAGATCTGTCTTAGAAGAAGTACAACCAGAATGCTCCTTAGAAGCAAGGATGGCGAGACTGCATCTTACATACTTTGGACATGTTGTCAGGAGAGATCAGTCCCTGGAGAAGGACATCATGCTTGGCAGAGTACAGGGTCAGTAGAAAAGAGGAAGACCCTCAATGAGGTGGATTGACACAGTGGCTGCAACGATGAGCTCAAGCATAACAACTATTCTAAGAATGGCCCAGGACTGGGCAGCGTTTCGTTCTGTTGTGTATAGGGTCGCTATGAGTCAGACCCGACTCGATGGCACCTAACAACAACAACAACATGATAAGCAGCACCCCAAGTGTTAACTTCGTCTTAGAAAGAATCGGTTTAATAGCCCAATTTATTCCAAACCATTCAGCCTACAGAATCTTATGTGGTCAGTCATAGCAAACATTATATATTCTTTCCAAGAACCACAGGGGCTTCTGTATTACATTGCTTTACTTTCTTCATTTAATTTTTAAATGGTTACCAAATCCCTCCCTCTGAGATGTACTGAGCACCAAGTAATTTCTCATCATAAATTATATCTTGCTTTTACCTGGAAATGTATGATAATAAAAGCATCTACCATTTATTGAGATTTATCTCAATTATTAGACTCTACGTGATACATCATTTACTTCTTGCAACAACCCTGTGACACAGCTATTATTATCTTTACCTAGTAGATGAAGAAAATAAAGCTGAGAGAATGTAAATAAATGCCCTAATTTCAAGCATTTGCTGAGAGGTCGGGCCAGGGTGTGACCCTCAATTTGTCAAAGGCTGAAGACAAAGTCTATGCTCTTTCCAGTATATTACACTCCCTCCTTAAGAAAATCATGGCATCTTGAATTTAGCAATGTGATGTTCTTCAGAAATCCAAGATTCTTTCTGATTTGGACCTAACCATAAGAAATCCTTCATTAATTTCGTGTGACTACTAAAGGGCCTACATCCAGCTACTTCTACTTCTCTGAAGAGTGTCACCATGTTGCTTGCCTTTTTCTCCTTTGGCCAGCAGCTTTTTCTCCTTTTTTCCAAATGCTTTTGGATTCTCCATATTTTTCCATTCTTCTGTTCTAGAACACTTTGACTCAACGTCTATGGGATAATTCTTCTGTCTAATGAGAAGGTCCAGTGATGTAAGATTATTTTCAGAATTTCTCCTTTATCAGAACCTTTTACTTTCCAATTCCATGACACTGACTTTGATTATCTCCATCTTTTTCACTCCTTTGGATTCACTCTCTGTGAGAAGAAACTTGTACCTACTGTGGAGCTTCAGAGAGCAATTACTTCTTTTTCTCATGCAATTTTTTTCAATGCTAGTTTTGTTTCCCCTTTCCCTTCTCACAGTACTGTAATTGCTGAAGACCTTCATAAAAGTATTTCCTTTTTTCTACGCTGACTCTATCCATGCTATTTTAGCAGTCTGGGGTGTTGAAAGCTATTCTTTAAGCTTATTTCTCATTTATCGTAGTAGATGTTATTGTCATTGTTAGGTGCTGTAGAGTTGGTTCCAACTCAGAGTGACCCTCCATGTACAATGTTGCCTGGTCCTGTGCCATCCTCACAATCATTGCTGTGTTTGAACCCATTGTTGCAGCCACTGTGTCAATCCATCTCGTTGAGGGTCTTCCTCTTTTTCTCTGACCCTCTACTTTACCAAGCATGATGTTCTTCTCCAGGGATTGCTCCCTCCCGATAACATGTCCAAAGTATGTGAAACAAAGTCTCGCCATCCTTGCCCCTAGGAGCATTCTAGCTGTACTTCTTCCAAGACAGATTTGTTCATTCTTCTAGTAGTCCATGGTATATTCAATATTCTTCACCAATACCATAATTTAAATGCATCAGTTCTTCTTTGGTCTTCCTTTTCCATTGTCCAGTTTTTGCATGCATACGAGGTGATTGAAAATACTATGGCTTGAGTCAGGCACACTTTTAGCCCTCAAAATGACATCTCTGTTTTTTAATGCTTTAAAAAGATCTTTTGCAACAGATTTGCCCAATGCAATGCGTCTTTTGATTTCTCGACTGCTGCTTCATGAGTGTTGATTGTGGATCCATGTAAAATGAAATCCTTTACAACTTCAGTATTTATCATGATGTTGCTTATTGGTTCCATTGTAAGGATTTTTGTTTTCTTTATGTTGAGATGTAATCCATACTGAAGGCTGTAGTCTTTGATCTTCATCAGTAATTACTTCAAGTCCTCTTCACTTTCAGCAAGCAAGGTTGTGTCATCTTCATATTGTAGGTTGTTAACTAGTTCCAGGTTAGCTCCCTGACACCTCCACCACCACCACTCATCTATCATTTTGTTGTACACAGAGACAGACACCAAGGAATGCCAAGAAACACCAAGGAACTCCCAGTGCTACTGACAAGGAAGGACCCCCCCCCCTTAGAGCCACACCCTGAATTCAAACTTCTAGTTTCCTAAACTTTGAGAAAATAAAATTTTATTCTTTAAAGTCACCAACTTGTGGTATTTTTTGTTAGAGCAGCACTAGGTAACTAAGACAATAAATTACTTAATTCTGCCTTTTAGCCTTTGGTGTAAGGTCAAGATCTACCTATTCGCCTACACAATTGACTGTTGTTTAAGGAAACTGAATATAATAAGAATCAGTCAGAGGAGAGTTTTGCAGTATTGTTTCTAAATAGTACTTACATAATCATGCAAGCTCCTATAGAAAAAATGGATACATTTTAAAAACAAAATAGGGCAGGGGCCACTTATCCTCTTTCCTAGGTACAAGCAACACCAGCATTTGATGAAAGGCAAAGTGCATAGAATGTTCCTTCACAAACAGTATTCAGAAAAAATACAATATTATGATTTTGAAATGAATGGTGCAATTTGAAATGTCTTAATATTTTTTTTTTATCTTAACATTGGAGACTTTCTGTTTATTTGTGAAAGCAAAGTTCTTGAGGTTTAAGTCTGAAATACTAGGAATATCCCGAGGAATATAAAAGGAACAAGTATAACTATTTATGCAGAGTGATTGTCTCACCGTGCTATAGGATACTTTGGGAGAGTGGGGAAAGCACCTTGTCGAGGGTATGAATTAAGGGAGTTATAGTATGAACCATAGCTGTCCAGCTTTTAGTTAAGAGCAGCTGCTAAGAAGCCCTATGTTCATCTCAGTTGGGTCACTTTAATGCTTTTGATTTGTTTTTAAAATACCATAGTCCAAATCGTGGATTGCCACCCTTTTTAGAAACACAAGAACATTATGAACAGTGGTTGGTTTGAATCACCAACCAAGAGATGCTGAATAGTTTCCTGGAACCTCTAGAACAAGACTATTCTCTGCAATTTTACTTTCTCTCCTCTGTTACTTGCAGCCTTGCTTCAGGTGTGAAATACAAATTATTATTGTTACCTTCAAAATGTTATTTACTCTAGCCCAGTGTCTTCTTTAGAGGACACTGATTATTTGAGATTGATAAACTGTTTTGACATTGTTGACCACAAGAGGCCTATTGCTGTGAATGGTAGTTCTGTGGCTATTATAAAGTCCAAAAGGATTCTGGGAAGCAAGATGGGTGGCCACTTCCCTCTAGGTCCTTCAGCTATATAATCTGTTGGGTACTATCTTAATCCATGCCGTGATGTCTACCTGCTAGTATTTCAAGTTTAAGAAAGATTTTTGCCTTAATTATAACCCAAAATATCAAAAATTCTTACGGAAGAAGAGCTGTCGGAAATCCATCAAGGTTAAGCCTAAGTTAATTTTGAGAAATTTAGAAGGTATAGACAGAAACTGAATTGCTTCAATAGTGAAATAATGAATATTTAAAATATAAACATGATATTCACAGCAAGACTAATAGCCACTGGGCTTTGAGGTACCTTTTGCTTCTCAAAGATCTCCTTTTATTCCCTATATATCCACACGTCTGTCTCCTTTGATAAAGATTGAAGGACTAAACAATGAGCATCCTTGGTGATTTTTCATTCAGTCTGAATACCTAACTCATTCTATGTGAACCTTACACAGATAGATAAAAATTGTAGTTGGTGTAGAATAAAGCAGCATGACTGCTGGAAACCCAGACTGTTAATATCCTATCACCCAGGCTCTTAAGTTCTAAGCTTCTTAATCACGTAATATTTATTTCATTTAACACTGTGACTGACAGACTTAAGGAAAGTCTCTGGGGCTATAAGGAAGCTCACACTGGGTTGATAAGAGAAATATAACCCAAGGAATCTTCATGAAGTAACTTAGAGTGCGAAGTCCTAGAATAAAAAAATGAACATATGTGTGAAACAAAATATACTTCTCCAGTGCTAATTATTTAGAAATGTCACTGGACTGGATGGGCTAAAAAAAGAATACATGAAGTTAATTTGCCTAATTTAGAATAAAATCCCTGTTGAGGAAAAATGGCCTAATTTTTGTTTATCTGTTTGTTTCTTTCCCCTTGTCATTGCCCATCCAGTGTGTGCAGAAGAGAGTAAAAACAACCCTGCTTCGCCTAGCACCAGTATATTGAACCAGGAATTGGTGGGTTAGCTAAAGGCAATTATGATAGAGATTGGAGAGGGAGTACACCTAACTCTGAGATTGTTTTGGCTGTCCATGTTTAATGCTGGTAAACCATACCAATCAAATCCTTTATTTTGAGACGTATAAATACTAGATGAAAAAGAGAAGGCCAATCACTTGAACTCAGGAAAGTATCCTGAATTCCAGTAAGCTGTATTCTGATTCTGTTAGGACCCACAAGATTTTCCTTATCTAATTTTCAGAAGTAGATTGCCAGGCCTTTCTTCTTAGTCTGTCTTAGTTTGGAAGCTCTGCTGAAACCGGTCCACCATGGGTGACCCTGCTAGTATTTGAAATACCTGTGGCATAACTTCCAGCATCATCGCAACATGTAAGCCACCACAGTACAACAAACTAATAGGCAAACACAATCTTGCTTGCTGAAATTAAAGGTGACTTGAAGTACTTACTGATGAGGGTCAAAGACAATAGCCTTCAATATGGATTATACCTGAACATCAATAAAACTAAAATCCTCACAACTGGACCGATAAACAACGGCATGATAAATGGAGAAGAAATTGAAATTGTCAGGTGTTTCATTCTACTTGGATCCACAATGGAAGCAGCAGTCAAAAAATCAAATGATTTATTGCACTGGACAAATCTTCTATAAAAATACCTCCTCATAGTTTTAAAAAGCAAAGATGTCACTTTGATGACTAAGGTACATTTGACCTAAGCAATGGTATTTTTAATGGTCTCATGTGCATGTGAAAGTTAGATAATGAAAAAGAAAGTCAGAAGAAGAATTGACTTGTTCAAACTTTGGTGTTGGTGAAGAATACTGAACATAATATTGAATAATAATATTTTGGACTTCCAAAAGAACCAACAAATCAATCTTAGAAGAAATAAAACCAAAATATTCCTTAGAAGCAAGGATAGCAAGTCTTCAACTCACTTACTTTTGACACATCATCAGGAAAGACCAATCGCTAGAAAAGGACCTCATGGTTGGTAAAGTAGAGGGGCAACAAAAACAAGGAAACTCTCAATTAGATGGATTGACACAATAACTGCGACAATGAACTCAAATATACTAATGATCATGAAGATGGTGTAGGACCAGGCAAGGTTTCATTCTGTTATACATAAGCTCACCATGAGTTGGAGCTGCTTCGTTGACAACAACAACAGCAATATTTTAATTTTTTATGTCACATACAATAACTACTACTCCTACTATAAAGTAGCTACAATCTATTGAGAATCTACTGTGGCTCACGCACTGCAGTAGCATTTTACGTGCATTATCTTATTTAATCGTCACTCATCCCTACAAGATGATTACTGTTTTTTTAAGGTGGTTATTTTTATCCACAATTCAGAGATGAAGAATCTAGATCACCAAGAGCTAGGATATAAACACAACCAGATACAAGAACCTTAGAAACATCAAGACTCAAAGTGACTGCGCTACTCATGAGTGACCTGGCTACTTCATTTTCTCATGTATCTTTGCAATAAACTGCTATCCCTGAAGGTAATCTGGGTGTGTCTCTTTCTGCAACTTTAAAGGGTCTAATACCACCACTTACATTCTTGTTCTTAGTCATGGTCTATTTTAAAACAAGATAAACCTCTCCGATATTAAGTAGGAAGAGCCAGTAAAAATAGATATGTATTGGATACTTACATAGTTGAAGACATTCTACTAGGCTGTGTAGAAGATATATATAAAGAACCATTATATATGATCTCTGGCCTCATGGAGTTTACAATCCTGTTAAAGCATATTGTGCATATTGTTTACATAAAGAGAAAACTCACAGTACTAGAAGTGTTTTGGAATAGCTAAAATGTAATAAGCAAATACTACATGCCAGACACTGAGCTAAGTACTTTACAACCATTATCATGTTTACTCCTGATATGAACACTACAAGATAAGTGCTATTGTTAGCCCATATTTACAGACGAGGAAACCGAGTCTCAGAAACAGGGAGCATTTTGGTCAAAGCTGCCAGCTGGTAAGCAATAGAACCAGGCCTAAAACCTAGGCTGTTTGACTTAAGAGACTGCTACCTTAACCAGTACATGACAATTGTTCTTATGGCAAATGTCTAAATAAGAGGCGTAGTCAGTAAATGTTTGGGAATACAAGGAGGAGGAGAATTTTCCCGTAGGCTAAAAATGATAAATATATATTGGATGTGAGTTTTCATTATTATGTAAAGGTTAGTTATACTTTGGAGTAAGCAAACTTGATATATTAAAACGGAAACTTGCAAAATAGAAACATTAGAACATTTGCATTACAAAGGTTTATTTGATTCACAAAGGAATCGTCACAGGATTCCTTCAAATAAGTCTTCCCTATTGTGCTCAGAACATGACTGGATCCCACTCCAAAGAAAAGGAAAGAAATTAATGTACACGACTTTTCAGTAATATGACTATTACACAAAACAGGATACAACATTACCAAATTTCCTATGCAAATTCAGAGGCTTCTAACAAATACCAAATAGAAATGGTTAAAAAAAAAAAAAACTTTGTAATCATCTTGTCTGATTCCCTCATTTTATAGATGAGAATATGAAAGTTCAAGAGAAGTGATTTGCACAGTTATACAGCTAGTTAGTATCACTTTTTTGTTAGTGGTTAGCAAGACCCATGTGTTTTGTCCCCAGCCCAATTTTCTTTAGACTATACAACAATGCTGTTCTTTAATAAGAAGCAGAAGTAATATCAGTAGACTGAAGGTAAAATATTCTTATTTCTCTTTTGCTGTAATACATGGGCATATGTGATCCTGAATAAAAGAGGATCAGGAAGTGATGAAGTATTTCATATTAGCTTCTACCACAACAATTCAGGTTTCGCTCATTTCCCTCTCACCTTGCGAGGTCCCCCTGGATGAATTCCAGGCATATACCTGAAAAAATAAGAGGGTACTTGATTGGCTCTGTGACTACATTCCTCTATCAGTGAAGCCTCACATGCTTCCAATATGACGTCAAACATACATAGGTGCTTTTCAGAAGACATTTTTCTACCAATTCACCAGGGCTGATGAATTTACTATATAATTTATTGGAGTAATACTTGTGTTATGAATTGAATAGCGTCCCCCAAAAATGTTATAAATCTTAACCCCTATACCTGTGCCTATAATCCCATTTGGGAATGGGTTTTCTTTGTTATGTTAATGAGGCAGCGTTAGTGTGGGGTGTATGGGTGTGTCTTGAGTCAATCTTTCTTGAGATATAAAAGGAGCAGATCAAGAAGCAGAGATGGGGTAAGATAGATGCCATACCACATGAAGGTCACCAGAGAATAGAAGTTGAAGAGACAAGAACCTTCCCCCAGATCCAACGGAGAGAGAAAGTCCTCCCCTAGAGCCGGCATCCTGAATTTGGACTTCTAGCCTCCTAAACTGTGAGAAAATAAATTTCTGTTTGTTAAAGCTGCCCCATTTGTGGTATTTCTATTATAGCAGCACTAGGTAACTAAGACACCTTGTAAAAGGTTAAAGGTGAAGCTCTCTCATGGCACTCCTGATTTGTTTGAAGAATAATCTAAGCAGATAATAAGAGGGGTCTGAAAATAAGAGATAAAGTTCTAGGAAGAATTTTCATGATGAGGTATAAGCATTTTCTCAAATTGTGGTGGACCTAATAGCCTGTAGCCTATATGATCAGAATTTCTATCAAGTCAATACCCGGCCCTTATTCTTAGGGGTGTTTGACTCATACCATTTATATTTTGGTCTGGTTCATTAAGCATATAATTTATTGGTTATTAAAATGCCCTGCAGTATTTTTCCATTACAGAAAAATACAAAAAGTGATTTATGCAGTGTGTGTGTAAATTGATACATGTCATAAAGACAAGAGTTGTAATTTGTTTTCAAATAGTACTTCTTTACTATTAGAACTGGTTACAGCTTTCAAACCGTAATCACAGTGAAAACTTGATTAAATCTGTCAGTTGTATTGGTTTGGATGTAAAAAGATTCTTTCATAAAATCTATTGCTTTAGATAGTGTGTACTACTCTTTTGGTCATAGTATGCACCTGTACAGGTTGACACATAAAAATGGACAAATCAGGGAGAAGAAAGTTTCTTGGCCGACATGAGGTTACCTATTTCATGCTTTATTTCCCAAACAGTCATTTCTAGCAACAGAGTAAATACGACTAAAGACAAACGGTGAATCAAAGGAAGGACAAAATGAAATGAAAATGAAGGGCAAACATGATAAGATATTTGCAAGAAATATCTCTTTGATGTTATATCTATTGATCATAAACAAAAATCCAAGCCCAAGGGTTATGGTTCTGGATCATCGAATCTCATCTTGAGTTACAGTGGCTGCCTGAACTATTCCTCCCCAAACACCAATGTTTGCTTTTTCTAAACAGAATATTTCTCACCATAAAATAGAGCATTCTCATTTCAGGAAAAGGTCAAGTACAGATGAAAATCGCTTCTAGTACTAATGACTTTTTCAGTCATATTTCTCCTTTGAATACATATAGCTTCTTTCCTTCTAGAATCTCCCTTGTTTGCTTTTAGCTTCTCCCTTGCCTGTAATCCTGAAGTTAGGCATACTGTGATTCTTAGACAAATAAGGGGCTTGTCATTTCAGAGCCATTAATTTCAGGAAATAAGTATTTGTTGGGTTTTAAGCATTGTGTTATTAAATTCACCATGTAGTTGGTGTTCTTTTACTCCAAAGAATATTTGGCAGGGGAATTTTAATATCACTTAGACTCCCATTATCATAAACGAATGCTAGCAATATTTTTAAGAGCTGCAAATTTTGCTACTTCACCTTCTACAGCCATAAAGTCATTCACCCTACCCATTCTAATGGGGTTGGATTAATGAAGCTTTCGAAAGTGCAGCATTTGGTGAAAATTACAGAAGTACCTGGAGGACTAGTTATCTGCAAATTCACTAGCAAATAACGTTGTGATTTTGGCTGCTGACTAGCATATATAAAATATCCTGCTGTATTGCCTCTGAGATTCACTGTATTCAACTCTCTATCATCTAAAGAAGGGGAGCAATAAAAAAAATACAAGGCTGGAGGAGACTCACTGATCTCCTCATTAACCTGGGGATTAGAGTGAAAGGGATGTAGAAGCTGCCACAGGAGAGATGTGCAGCTTTTTCTTTTTCCCTAAGGATAACCATTCAAAAAGATACTCAAATGCAAATAGTTTGTCTTTGGAAACTGTCCACCTTACCCACTACCTGCTTTTCCCAGAACCTAGTATCCCTGCTTATCTCCTAGCTGCCAAGGATCCTTACAGAGCTAATTATTCTATTCTCTCCAAGGAGCCTTATTCTCTTCATGTTTCCTTGCTTTCATACACATCCCAATCAAAGCTTTCCTGCTCTGTGTTATATTTCCTTTAATTACTAATTTATGCTTTCAAGGTGATGTAGCACACATGCTACCATCCTGCCCCCCCACATGCCCCAAACATGCCCACATTAATCAGGTGTTTCACTTTTTCTTACTAAGCCTGGAGTCAATCTCAGAGTCTTTCTCAACAGTCCAGGAAGCCATTACCACTTCAATGACACAAAAAAAAGGTATATGACAAAAATTTAAGATATATGTATATGATTTTGAATAGAAAGATTTTGCATAGGTTGATAAAGGCTATCACATAAATATCACCCCACATTCCCAAAAAAGTCAGGAGAAAAATAAAAGGATTTTTGCTATCACTGCAATTATGAAGCATTGGAAGAGTGATAATTAGAAGCAAAGCATTCTAAAGTCCTTGTGTACTTCAAATGGAGGGTAACAATATTGACCGAGTTTACATTTTGCTAAGTTAAAATAAAGATGTTAAAATAGCTAGGTAATCACTGAAGAAAAAAAAACTAGCCCAAAAGATGACAAGAAAGTAGAAACAAAGTAAACAGAAAAACATAGGGCAAATAGAAAATATGTAATATGATAATTTAAATAAATCCAAATATATTAGTAATCACTATAAATGTAAATAGACTAAACTCACTGGCTAAAAGACAAAGATTGTTCAAGTAGGTTTTTCAAAATCCAATTATATATATATTTTTAAAGAATATATAGAAAGGTTAAAGTTAAAGGATGAAAACAGTATACTATGCAAAGAGTAACCCAAAGAAAGTTGCTGCAGTCAGGGGCAGATTATCCAATAGGCAAGATAAGTACAGTGCTTACCTTAATTACCAGATCATCTGTAGTGAACAATTCCACATCTGCAGTGAAATCTATGTGAAATTGTTCACTATAGATTAGTAAGTAAGCACAAATAAGCCTGTGCTTACCTTGCTTACCGGGTCATCCGCCCCTGTCAGGGATTGAAAATTTTAAAAGACACTTTCATTTTGTAGGAAGGCACTATGGGTTTGGGAGAGACATAGATACCAGCCATACCTAGAAGTAGACTCCTTGATGTAGTGAAAAAATGTGAAATTGTTCACTACAGATGATCTGGTAAGCAAGGTAAGCACCGTGTTGACCTTGCCTATTGGATAAACTGACCATGTCTGCGTTATTACTTGATTAAATAAACTTTAATAAAAAAAAGTACTGTACTACAGATAAAGGGGGTCACTACATAATAATAAAAGGGTCAATTCATCAGGAAGATAAAGCAATTCTAAACTAGTAATATAGACCCTCAAACATAAAACAATGGCATAGTTACAGAGAGAAGCTGAAAAATAAACCATCATCGTGAGAGATTTCAACATAATTTTCTCAGTAATTCATAGTTTGAGTAGATTGAGATATCAACAGTGAAATAGAAGATTTGAACATATAATTAATAAGCTTGATCTAATGGGTATATGGAGCCTTGGTGGCGCAGTGGTTAAGAGCCAGAGTGAGCTACAGCTGCTAACCAGAAAAAGTTGGCAGTTTGAATCCAGCAGTTGCTCCTTGGAAACCCTATGCAGCAGTTCTACCCTGTCCTATAGGGCCGCAATGAGTCGGAACTGACTCGACAGCAATCTTTTTTTTTTTATGGCTATAAATAGGATTATATACAACAACTATAGGATACACATTTTTTTTCCAAGCATGCAACACACATTTAAGAAAACTAACCAGAAGCTAGACTATAAGGTTGGCTTAACAAATTTGAAAGGATTTGTATCATACAGACCACATTCTTTGACTATAATGTAATTCAGTCAAAAGTCACATATAATTTTTATATACAAAGAAAAACTTATTGAAAATTAAAAACAAATGTCCGAAAGGATCACAGGCCAAAGAGGACTTCATAATACGATAAAATACTTAGAACTAAATGATAATAAAACCATTATTAATCAAACACATGGTATGAAGAAAATACATGGGTTTAGAGGAGCAGTTTTATAGCCTTAAGTTAGTATATTGTGAAAGAAGAAAGGTTGAAAATAATGATTAAACCATCCATCTCAAGAATTTAGAGAAAGAATAGTTAAATAAATCCAAAGAAAGAAGAAAGAAAGAAAAAAAATGAAGATTGGGAATTTATTGAAATAGAAAGCATACATACAATAAAGAGGATCAACAAAGTTGTAAGCTGGTTCTTCAAAAAGATTTTTATTAATGAAAAACTTCTTATGGAATTAATCAAGGAATAAAGAGAAAGAAAGGTCAAAAACAATATTAGAGTTGAAAAGAAAAGCAGAAATATAGATACTGATATTAAACAGAAAATAAAGGGGTAATATATAAAAATTTTTGGCAAAATTTAAACACTTAAATGAAATTATTAAATTTCTGAATATATATATATAATTTATCAAAACTGACTCAAGAAGAAATAGAAAACCTGAATATCCCTATAGCCATTAAATGAATTGATAGTAAAAAATAAATAAATTAAAGAAAAAGAGAAAAAAAAAATGTTCCAATGAAGAAGACGCAAGGCTCTAACAGGATTCCAGTGAAATTTAAGGAACAGGTTATAGGTAGTCCCCAACTTATGATGTATACAAGTTATAGCAAACTGCACTTACAATAGTCAGTGTATCTGGAACATTGCATCTTCCTGGGAGGAAGTTACAGGAAAATGCATGCAGGGGGTATGGAAAAAATTGTTGAGTTATGTGAACACACTCCAAGCATTCGATCAGGGTAATATAATGGAAGAGATTGGTGGAAAATCGTCCATGTGGCAAGAATGCCAAATTTAGAACATGATATTGCTGATGTGGAAGAACTCATAGATCACAAAGAAAGGAAATTGACAGGTCAGGACTGAATGGATTTTGAAGAAGAGAGAAATGCTGAAGAAGAAAGAAATAATAGGAGGAAGGAGAGAAGTTATTAAAAAATTTTTCAGTGAAAGAATTAGTTGGAATTTTTCCTAAACTAAATCGGGGGCTATAGGTGCTTGAAACATGGACCCAAATGCTGATCACTTTGCTAAAGCCAATAGGCAAATTCAGGAAGCAGTGAGATGTTACTGAAAAATATATGAAGAAAAAAAGAAAAGGACCATACAAACAACTCTCACTAATTTTCTGACTAGAAATGCTTTACCTACTCCCAGTTATAATTCATATAATCTAGAACCTTCCACAAGTGGAGTTATTACTGTAGCTGACAAAGTGTCAGCATTGCCCAACTTTTCTTCATCATTGGAGTAAATTTTTATGATTTGCTTATCTTTTTATGTGTGTATTAAAATATATTTATAAATTTATAATTAATGTTTCCAATCCCAAAGACAAATAAATATCAAATTTATAAAGACACTGATAAAATCCATTGCCATCAAGTCAATTCAGACACACAAAAGGCAATAATAATGAAAACTAAAAATAATAATAATAATGAGGTATTTAACTTACTTGAGAATCAACTTATGAGACAATCCTTGAAATGGAAACCGGTCCTAAGTCAGGCAATACATGTATCTCAGTTTTACCCAAACTCTTCTATACAATAGTAAAAAGAAAAACACACCTAATTCATTTTGGAGTCCCTGGGTAGTGCAAAGAGTTAATGTGCTTGGCTGCTAGCCACAAGGTTGGAAGTTCAAGTACATCCAGATGTGCCTAGGAAGAAAGGCCTGGTGATTTAACATATTTTTATGCAAATAAATGTACCTTCTAAGTTTGTTTGCCAACCACATCTGTGATGGTTAAGGTTATGTGTCAACTTGGCTGGGCCATGATTCTCAGTGGTTTGGCAGTTAAGCAATGATGTAAATTGACAGTCATGTAATGATGTTGTCATCCTCCATTTTTGCAATCTGATGTAATCATTCTCCATGATGTGATCCAATGTGATCAGCCAATCAATTATATGTGAAGTTCCCTCGAGAGTGTGGCATGCATCCAATATATATATATGGATGTTCCAGAAAAGCTCAATCGCTTGCTCTGGATGCTGCACCCGACTCATTATCCTCTGACCTCTGGTTCTTGGAACGTGAGCTAGTAGCCTTTTGTCTGACCTTCAGATCTTGGGATTTGTCAGCTCCCGCAACCCCATGGGCCAACAGACTTCCACCTGACCTGCAGATCTTGGGATTCGCCAGCTTTCCCAGTCCTTTGAGTCAGCAGCCTACCATCCGACTGCCATTCTGGGATTCATCAGCTTCTGCAACCCCATGGGACAAGACACTGTTGTCAGACCTGCCAATCCTGGGTCCCTCAGCTCCTGCAACCATGTAAATCAGGAGAAGCTTCCACCTTGACACCTGACTCATGGATTTGGTATTTGCCAGCCTTCACATCCCCCTGAGCCATTTCCTTGAGACAAATCTCTTTATATATATTTATATATACATTTCACTGATTTTATTTCTCTAGAGGACCCAGCCTAAGACATTTGGTACCAAGAATAGTTCTAGAGAAACAAAATCATAAGGGTGAGTTTTGTAAGTTGGTTCTCAAGTCTCATTTGTATTAAAGGTGCTGATGACACTGTCTCCAGAAGTAAAGAGGGCACTGCTAATCCATGGCATGAAGAGGCAATAGGAATACACAAAATATCAAGTACTGGTGAGAAGTGAGGTTCGGGATGATCACGTGTTTGATACTTTTCTACAGTTTTGCCAGAATGAGAAGTATAGGGAAGCTGATTGGTTGGGGTTGGTCCTGCTTCTGCTAGGAAAAGTGGTGAGAGAAAAAGATAAGGTCAGGGCTTCAGAGTCATCGTTAAGCACTGCATAAAAGACCTGAAAATTGCCACTTGTGCCCTGAAAGAAAGCCTCATTTCTTGTAGCAACAGAGCTAATACTGCCAGAGACCAAACCCAGAAACTTATCATAAGAGTAGCTGAATTACAATACCAATAGAATTTCCAACCTCGAATAGTGTCTGAAGTTAAGTGAGGTCATCAATTGGGAAGAAATGGGATCCTGAAACTTGGGATGGGGACACACGAGCAGATAATCAGAAAGCTAGGTACATTAAGCAACTAAATCCTGTTGAGTCACTCCTTGCCGACAGAACCAACCCCTAACTCCAATATAGATTACTCCATCTTTGTCCGCTAAACCACTCTCCCAAGTAAAACTATTATTCCTTCCATGCCCATCTGATGAGATTAACAAAAAGCCTTTGTTTGCTACATCACCTGGGGCATTGCCCGGGGCATTGCCTAAGGCAGATGCCTAAAAGACACCGCTGAATGTTTACTGAACCCACTCCTACCACCCATTTTTGCTTCTAGACCTATAACTAGACTTCAGTCCCAGCAAGCCCCAAGAGGTAAAGAACAAAGTGTGACCCAGTGGAAGTACCCTACACTCCAATGAACTGCTTGATTTTTCTAATATATACCAACAGAAACCTGGGGTATATGTGTGGGAAAGGTTATTAAGACTGCGGGATAGCGGTGCAAGGAACATAAAGTTGGATTGGTCTGAGCTTATAGATATGGGCTTATTGAGCATGGATTCTTCATTCAGGGTTTAGGCGTGAGAGGTTAGGAAAAGATCTAATAGTTTATTGGGTTGATTCACTGAAGCATGGATTAAGTGGTTGCTACACTAAATCAAGTTGAAATGCCAGATCTGCCTTCATATACTGTAGAAGAATGTATCAAAAACCTTATGGAAATTGGCATGTTAGAGTGTATTTAGCAGGTCTTTTTTTTTTACCCACAGACCCACCCACAAAGTGTCCAGAGGACACAACTTTTACCACAACAGTAAGGAACAAATTTGTGAAAAGAGCCCCAGTATCCTTGAAGACTGCTCTGATTTCTACTTTATGTAAATCACATTTGACAGTGGGAAGCGCCCTAACTAAATGAAGACACTTAACTACAATGGGGCTGATAGGCCTCATGGTGGTAGGGGCCAAGTGGTGGCACTTAACTGATGGAGACAAGGTGGGTGTGGTTACTGTAATGGACAGCAGAGTCAAGCCAGTAATCAGAATAATCTGATTTGTACAGATTTGTGGCATTGGCTACTTAGTCATGGTGTTCCCAGGAATGAAATAAATAGAAAGTCTACAAAATGCTTAGCTGATTTGTAAAATCATAAGAATAGGTCAAGTGGGAGGCAGAGCCAAGATGGAGGAATAGACAGACGCTTCTGGCGAGCCCTCTTTACAACAAAGACCAGAAAAAACAAGTGGAACAAGTATGCTCGTGACAAGCTGGGAGCCCTGAGCTTCAAAGGCAAACTTAGAAAACGAACTGAGGGGCAGGAAGAGGAAGAGACCATTCAGAAGCGGAGAGGAGTTACCAGACCTGAATCGCGGGGGAGCCCTCAGGCACCATTCCCGGAGTGGCAGCAGCGGTGGACTGGTACTAGCCTTCGGCTGCAGTTTCCTCAGGGAGAAGCAGCCAGCCACACAGCCTACTCACACCTCCTGAACCTGAGAATGGCGCTCTCGGCAAAAGCTAAGTACTTGCATATATTTTAACCCGCAAACCGGCTTCAGCGGCTGAATTCCCTGGGCCTGAGATAGGCCCTGTTGAGCACCTAGAGCCATCCTCCCGGCCTTGGGGAAGGGAAAAAATTTACATTTGGGGGAAAAGATAATTTGCTACCTCCACTAACCAGGGGAGCTCAGGACAGAAGCAGCTCCTGTCCAGGCATAAACTGTCCATGGACGTTGAGCACCTTTCCCTTCTGCACGGACTTGTGTGGGCCTATTTTGGGAGAATAGGCCCTTGTTGGCAAACTCCAACCATTTCAGCTGTGCGGTGGAGAGGTGGGTGTTTGATGCTTGACATTGCTTTGCCTATTAAACAAGGTCCTCATCTACCCACATCAGGGACCTAAGGACTGGTAGCTCCACTCAGGGCACTCAGCCACCAGCGACAGGGGTCCAAAGATAACTGGTACCTCCCAGACCTTATAACCAAAAACTTTGGGTGCCCATGGTCTCTGCAGAACCCACCCACCTTTATGCTCTAGGGAACAGGGATGCACTTTCCTTACAGACACTTGGGGGTCAGTTTTCAGCCCCCTGCCTTGTTCAGAGCATGACCCCCTGCTGCAATCAGATAATGGTATATACGCCAGCCACCCCTGCCCTTCTAAGACTGTAGGACAGAGCCTGTACCACACACTTGATGATCAGCTACCTGGAAACCAAGCTGAATTCATACAAAAAGACTGAATGGACTCCTAGACTGATATACTTGATAACAGCTCTAGCCTTCAGGGGAGAGGACATCAGAGCTCCAAAGGCAAAAATAATCAAGCTAGCTCACTCAAGCAACCCAAAGGGGTACACCAAAATAAAACAAAGCAAGAAGCTATGACACAGTAAGCAAGCATAAACTAATACAATAACTTATTGATGTCTCAGAGATAACACTCAATATCAAGTCACGTAAAGAAACAGACTATGATCAACTCAACAGGCTCTCAAAACAAAGAATCCAGGGATCTTCTAGATGAAAGTACATTCCTGGAATTACCAGATGCAGAATACAAAAGTTCAATACACAGAACTCTTCGAGACATCAGGCAGGAAATGAGACAAAACGCAGAACAAGCCAAGGAACACACAGACAAAGCAACTGAAGAAATTAGAAAGATTATTCAGGAACATAAAGAAAAGTTTAATAAGCTGGAAAAATCCATAGACAGACAGCAATCAGAAATTCAGAAGATTAACAATAAAATTACAGAAGTAGACAACTCAATAGAAAGTCAGAGGAGCAGAATTGAGCAAGTAGAAGCTAGAATTTCTGAACTTGAAGATAAATCACTTGGCACTAATATATTTGAAGAAAAATCAGATAAAAGAATTTTGAAAAATGAAGAAACCATAAGAATCATTTGGGAATTTATCAAAAGAAATAACCTACGAGTGATTGGAGTACCAGAGCAGGGAGGGATAACAGAAAATCAGTCAGAATTGTTGAAGATTTTTTTGGCAGAAAACTTCCCTGATATCGTGAAAGATGAGAAGATACCTACCCAAGATGCTCATTGAACTCCACATAAGGTAGATGTTAAAAGAAAGTCACCAAGACATATTATAATCAAACTTGCCAAAATCAGAACTAAAGAAAGAATTATAACAGCAGCGAGGGATAAATGAAAAGTCACCTACAAAGGAGAGCCAATAAGAATAAGCTCGGACAACTCGGCAGAAACCGTGCAGGCAAGAAGATAACAATGGGATGAAATATTTTTTAAAAATTGAAGAAAAAAAAATTGCCTGCCAAGAATCATATATCCAGCAAAATTTTCTCTTAAATATGAAGGTGAAATTAAGACATTTCGAGATTGACACAAGTTGAGAGAATTCGTAAAAACCAAACCAAAACTACAAGAAATACTAAAGGGAGTTCTTTGGTTAGAAAATCAATAATATCAGGTATCAACCCAAGACTAGAACACTGTGCAGAGCAACCAGAAGTCAACCCAGACAGGAAAATCCAAAAAAAAAAAAGCTCAAAACATGGTAACAGCGATGTTATTCCGTAAAAGAAGACAACATTAGAATAATAAAGAGGGACTAAGAAATCTAATCATACACCTTCCATATGGAGAGGAAGATACAGCGATACAAAGAAATAAAAGTTAGGTTTAAATTTAGAAAAATAGGGGTAAATAATGAGGTAACCACAAAGGAGACAAGCTATCCTACTCATCAAACTAAAATGCAACAAAATAATAGAGACTTATCAGGAACAAAATCAACAACAACAAATATGAGAAAAGAACATAAAATTAAGTGGGAAAAAGAAACTGTCAACAAAACACAAAAAAAAGACATCAAAACGATAGCTTTAAATTCACACCTATCCATAATTACCCGAATGTAAATGGACTAAATGTACAAATAAACAGAGTGACAGAATGGAGTAAAAAACAAGATCCGTCTATATGCTGCCTACAACAAACACACCTTAGACTTAGAGACACAAACAAACTAAAACTCAAGGGGTGGAAAAATACATCAAGCAAACAACAATCAAAAAAGAGCAGGAGTGGCAATATTAATTTCTGACAAAATAGACTTTAAAGTTAAATCCATCATAAAGGATAAAGAAGGACACTATATAATGATTAAAGGGACAATACACCAAGGAGGTATAACCATATTAAATATTTATGCACCCAATGACAGGTCTGCAAGATACATAAAGCAAATTCTATCTGCACTGAAAAGTGAGATAGACAGCTCCACAATAATAGTAGGAGACTTCAACACACCACTTTTAGTGAAGGACAGGACATCCAGAAAGAAGCTCAACAAAGACACTGAAGATCTAAATGCCACAATCAACCAACTTGACCTGATAGACATATACAGAACACTCCACCCAACAGCAACCAAGTATACTTTCTTTTCTAGTGCACATGGAACATTCTCTAGAATAGACCACATATTAGGTCATAAAGCAAACCTTAGCAGAATCCAAAACACTGAAATATTACAAAGCATCTTCTATGACCATAAGGCCATAAAAGTGGAAATCAATAACAGGAAAAGCAGGGGAAAGAAATCAAACACTTGGAAACTGAACAATACCCTCCTCCAAAAAGACTGGATTATAGAAGACATTAAGGATGGAATAAAGAAATTCATAGAATCCGATGAGAATGAAAACACTTCCTACCAGAATCTTTGGGACACAGCAAATGCGGTGCTCAGAGGCCAATATATATCAATAAATGCACACATACAAAATGAAGAAAGGCCCAAAATCAAAGAATTATCCCTACGACTTGAACAAATAGAAAAAGAGCAACAAAAGAAACCCTCAGACACAAGAAGAAAACAAATAATAAAAATTAGAGCTGAACTAAATGAAATGGAAAAGAGAAAAACAATTGAAAGAATTAAAAAGACCAAAAACTGTTTTTTTAAAAAAAATCAACAAAATTGATAAACCACTAGCCAAACTGACAAAACAAAAACAGGAGAGGAAGCAAATAACCAGAATAAGAAATGAGATGGGCAATATTGAAACAGACCCAACTGAAATTAAAAGAATCATATCAGATTACTATGAAAAACTGTACTCTAACAAATTTGAAAACCTAGAAGAAATGGGTGAATTCCTAGAAACACACTACCTACCTAAACTAACACAAACAGAGGTAGAACAACTAAATAGACCATAACAAAAGAAGAGATGGAAAAGGTAATCAAAAAACTCCCAACAAAAAAAAAGCCCTGGTCCAGACGGTTTCACTGCAGAGTTCTACCAAACTTTCAGAGAAGAGTTAACACCACTACTGCTAAAGGTATTTCAGAGCACAGGAAAGGACAGAATAATACCAAACTCATTCTATGAAGCCACCATATCCCTGATACCAAAACCAGGTAAAGACACCACGAGAAAAGAAAATTATACACCTATATCCCTCATGAACGTAGATGCAAAAGTCCTCAACAAAATTCTAGCCAATAGAATTCAACAACATATCAAAAAATAATTCACCATGACCAAGTGGGATTCATACCAGGTATGCAGGGATGGTTCAACATTAGAAAAACAATTAATGTAATCCACCACATAAATAAAACAAAAGAATCACATGATTTTATCAATTGATGCACAAAAGGCATTTGACAAGGTTCAACACCCATTCATGATAAAAAATCTCAGCAAAATAGGAATAGAAGGAAAATTCCTCAACATAATAAAGGGCATTTACACAAAGCCAACAGCCAACATCACCCTAAATGGAGAGAGCCTGAAAGCATCGCCATTGACATCGGGAACCAGACAAAGATGCCCTTTATCACTGCTCTTATTCAACATTGTGTTGGAGGTTCTAGCCAGAGCAATTAGGCTAGATAAAGAAATACAGGGCATCCAGATTGGCAAGGAAAAAAGTAAAAGTATCTCTATTTGCAGATGACATGATCATATACACAGAAAACCCTAAGGAATGCTCCAGAAAGCCACTGAAACTAACAGAAGAGTTCAGCAGAGTATCGGGAAACAAGATAAACATACAAATATCAGTTGGATTCCTCTACACCAACAAAAAGAACATCGAAGAGGAAATCACCAAATCAATGCCATTTACAGTAGCCCCCAAGAAGGTAAAATACTTAGAAATAAATCTTACCAGAGATGTAAAAGACCTATGCAAAGAAAACTACAAAACACTTCTGCAAGAAACCAAAAGAGACCTGCATAAGTGGAAAAAACATACCTTGCTCATGGGTAGAATGACTTAACATTATAAAAGTCTCTATTCTACCAAAAGTGATCTATAGATTTAATGCAATTCCGGTCCAAATTCCAATGACACTCTTTAATGAGATGGAGAAACAAATCACCAACTTCATGTGGAAGGGGAAGGGGCCCCGCCAGATAAGTAAAGCATTACTGTAAAAGGAGAACAAAGTGGGAGGCCTTACTCTACCTGATTTTAGAACCTATTATACAGCCACAGCAGTCAAAACAGCCTGGTACTGGTACAACAACAGATACATGGACCAATGGAACAGAATTGAGAATCCAGACATAAATCCATCCACATATGAGCAGCTGATATTTGACAAAGACCCCAAAACAGTTAAATGGGGAAAAGACAGTCTTTTAAACAAACGGTACTGGCATAGCTGGATATCCACCTGTTATGTTTGGGCCCATAATTGCAGAGACTGTGTCAATCCGTGTTGTAGAGGGTCTTCTCTTTTTCAGAAACTTCTAATTTACCCAAGCATGTCCTTCTCCAGGGAATGGTACCTCCTGACAACATGTCCAAAGTAAGTGCAAAGCAGTCTCACCAGCCTTGCTTCTAAGGAGCACTCTGACTACTTTTTCCAAGACAGTCTTGTTCCTTCTTCTGGCAGACCACGGTATATTCAATGTTCTTCACCAACACCAGAATTCAAAGGAATAAGTTCTTTTATTTCAAATTTATATTGTGCTTTAAGTGAAAGTTTACAAATCAAGTCAGTCTCTCACAAAAAAAAACTTATATAAGCCTTGCTACATACTCCCAATTATTCTCCCCCTAATGAGACGGCCCACTCTCTCCCTCCACTCTTTCTTTTCCTGTCCATTTTGCCGGCTTCTAACCCCCTCTACCTTCTCATCTCCCCTCCAGGCAGGAGATGCCAACATAGTCTCAAGTGTCCACCTGATCCAAGAAGCTCACTCCTCACCAGCATCCTTCTCCAACCCATTGTCCAGTCCAATCCATGTCTGAAGAGTTGGCTTCAGGAATGGTTCCTGTCCTGGGCCAATAGAGGGACTGGGGACCATGACCACCGGGGTCCTTCTAGTCTCAGCCAGACCATTAAGTCTGGTCTTTTTATGAGAATTTGGGGTCTGCATCCCACTGCTCTCCTGCTAACCTCAGGGGTTCTCTGTTGTGTTCCCTGTCGGAGCACTCATCGGTTATAGCCGGGCACCATCTAGTTCTTCTGGTCTCAGGATGATGTAGTCTCTGGTTCATGTAGCCCTTTCTGCCTCATGGGCTCATAATTATCTTGTGTCCTTGGTGTTCATTCTCCTTTGATCCAGGTGGGTTGAGGCCAATTGATGCATCTTAGATGGCTGCTTACTAGCGTTTAAAACCCCAGGCGCCACTCTCCAAAGTGGGATGCAGAATGTTTTCTTAATAGATTTTACCATGCCAATTGACTTAGAGGTCCCCTGAAATCATGGTCCCCAAACCCCTGCCCCTGCTACACTGGCCTTCGAAGTATTCAGTTCATTCAGGAAACTTCTTTGCTTTTGGTGTAGTCCAATTGTGCTGACCTCGCTGTATCGTGTGCTGTCTTTCCCTTCACCTAAAGTAGTTCTTATATACTATCTAATTGGTGAATACCCCTCTCCCACCCTCCCTCCCTCCCTCCTCTCATAACCACAAAAGAATGTTTTCTTCTCAGTTTAAACTATTTCTCAATTTCTTATTATAGTGGTCTTATACAATATTTAACCTTTTGCAACTGACTAATTTCACTCAGCATATTGCTGTCCAGGTTACTCCATGTTATGAAATGTTTCACAGATTCCTCACTGTTCTTTATCAATGGGTAGTATTCCATTGGGTGAATATACCATAATTTATCCATTCATCCGTTGATAGTCACCTTGGTTGCTTCCATCTTTTTGCTATTGTAAACAGTGCTGCAATAAACATGGGTGTGCATATATCTGTTCGTGTAAAGGCTCTTATTTCTCTAGGATATATTCCAAGGAGTGGGATTGCTGGATCATATGGTAGTTCTATTTCTAGCTTTTTAAGGAAGCACCAAATCGATTTCCAAAGTTGCTGTACCATTTGACATTCCCACCAGCAGTGTAGAAGTGTTCCAATCTCTCCACAGCCTCTCCAACATTTATTATTTTGTGTTTTTTGGATTAATGCCAGCCTTGTTGGAGCAAGATGAAATCTCATTGTAGTTTTGATCTGCTTTTCTTTAATGGCTAATGATTGTGAACATTTCCTCATGTATCTGTTAGCTACCTGAATGTCTTCTTTAGTGAAGTGTCTATTCATATCTCTTGCCCATTTTTTAATTGGGTTATTTGTCTTTTTGCAGTTGAGTTTTTGCAGTATCATGTAGATTTTAGAGATCAGGCGCTGATTGGAAATGTCATAGCTAAAAACTTTTTCCCAGTCTGTAGGTGGTCTTTTTACTCTTTTGGTGAAGTCTTTGGATGAGCATAGGTGTTTGATTTTTAGGAGCACCCAGTTATGTAGTTTTTCTTCTGCATTCTTAATAATGTTTTGTATACTGTTTATGCCATGTATTA
The DNA here is from genome assembly GCF_030014295.1 of Loxodonta africana. Taxonomy (NCBI): domain Eukaryota; kingdom Metazoa; phylum Chordata; class Mammalia; order Proboscidea; family Elephantidae; genus Loxodonta; species Loxodonta africana. The sequence goes on along the minus strand of NC_087369.1, from coordinate 117,306,690 downwards.
GGGCTCCTAACGTTGTCCCTATTTTTCTTCCATGGTCTTTATCATTTTAGATTTTATATTTAGGTCTTTGATCCATTTCGAGCTCGTTTTTGTGCATGGAGTGAGGTATGGTTCTTGTTTCATTTTTTTTGCAGATGGATATCCAGTTATGTCAGCACCATTTGTTAAAAAGACTGTCTTTTCCTTATTTAACTGTTTTGGGGCCTTTGTCAAATACCAACTGCTCATATGTGGATGGATTTATGTCTGGATTCTCAATTCTGTTCCACTGGTCCATGTATCTGTTGTTGTACCAGTACCAGGCTGTTTTGACTGCTGTGGCTGTATAATAGGTTCTAAAATCAGGTAGAGTAAGGCCTCCCACTTTGTTCTTCTTTTTCAGTAATGCCTTATTTATCCAGGGCCTCTTTCCCTTCCATATGAAGTTGGTGATTTGTTTCTCCATGTCATTAAAGAATGTCGTTGGGACTTGGATCAGAATTACTTTAAATGTATAGATTGCTTTTGGTAGAATAGACATTTTTATAATGTTAAGTCTTCTTATCCATGAGCAAGGTATGTTTTTCCACTTATGTAAGTCTCTTTTGAGTTCTGCAGAAGAGTACAGTAGTTTTCTTTGTATAAGTCTTTTATATCTGTGGTAAGATTTATTCCTAAGTATTTTATCTTCTTGGGGGCTACTGTAAATGGTATTGATTTGGTGATTTCCTCTTTGATGTTCTTTTTGTTGATGTAGAGGAATCCAACTGATATTTGTATGTTTATCTTGTATCCCGATACTCTGCTGAACTCTTCTTTTTAGTTTCAGTAGTTTTCTGGAGGATTCCTTAGGGTTTTCTGTGTATAAGATCATGTCATCTGCAAATAGAGATACTTTTACTTTTTCCTTGCCAATCTGGATGCCCCTTATTTCTTTGTCAAGCTTAATTGCTCTGGCTAGGACCTCCAGCAAAATGTTGAATATGAGCGGTGATAAAGGGCATCCTTGTCTGGTTTCCGATCTCAAGGGGAATGCTTTCAGGCTCTCTCCATTGAGGATGATGTTGGGTGTTGGCTTGTATAAATGCCCTTTATTATGTTGAGGAATTTTCCTTCTATTCCTATTTTGCTCAGAATTTTTATCATGAATGGGTGTTGAACTTTGTTAAATGCCTTTTGTGCATCAATTGATAAAATCATGTGATTCTTGTCTTTTGTTTTATTTACATGATGGATTGTATGTATTGTTTTTCTAGTGTTGAACCCTCCCTGCTTACCTGGTATGAATCCTGCGTGGTCATGGTGAATTATTTTTTTTTGATATGTTATTGAATTCTGTTGGCTAGAATTTTGTTGAGGATTTTTGCACCTAAGTTCATGAGGGATATAGGTCTGTAATTTCTTTTTTTGTTGTGGGGTCGGTATGAGTGAGAATCGATTCGACACCCCTGGGTGGGTTGGGGTTTCCTGATTTTGGTAACAGGGATATTCCAGCTTCATAGAATGAGTTTGGGAGTATTCCGTCCTTTTCTATGCTCTGAAATACCTTTAGTAGCAGTGGTGTTAACTCTTCTCTGAAAGTTTGGTAGAACTCTGCAGTGAAGCCACCCGGGCCAGGGCTTTTTGTTGTTGTTGGGAGTTTTTTGATTACCTTTTCAATCTCTTCTTTTGTTATGGGTCTATTTAGTTGTTCTACCTCTGTTTGTGTTAGTTTAGGTAGGTAGTGTGTTTCTAGGAATTCATCCATTTCTTCTAGGTTTTCAAATTTGTTAGAGTACAGTTTTTCATAGTAATCTGATATGATTCTTTTAATTTCAGTTGGGTCTGTTTCAATATTGCCCATCTCATTTCTTATTCTGGTTATTTGCTTCCTCTTCTCTTTTTGTTTTGTCAGTTTGGCCAATAGTTTATCAATTTTGCTGATTTTTCAAAGAACTAGCTTCTGGTCTTGTTTATTTTTTCAACTATTTTTCTGTTTTCTATTTCATTTAGTTCCACTCTAATTTTTATTATTTGTTTTCTTCTTGTGTCTGAGGGTTTCTTTTGTTGCTCTTTTTCTATTTGTTCAAGTCGTAGGGATAATTCTTTGATTTTGGCTTTTTCTTCTTTTTATATGTGTGTTTTACTGATATAAATTGACCTCTGAGCACTGCTTTTGCTGTGTCCCAAAGGTTCTAATAGGAAGTGTTTTCATTCTCATCGGATTCTGTGAATTTCTTTATTCCATCCTTAATGTCTTCTATAATCCAGTCTTTTTGGAGGAGGGTATTGTTCAGTTTCCAAGTGTTTGATTTCTTTCCCCTGCTTTTCCTGTTATTGATTTCCACTTTTATGGCCTTATGGTCATAGAAGATGCTTTGTAATATTTCAGTGTTTTGGATTCTGCTAAGGCTTACTTTATGACCTAATATGTGGTCTATTCTAGAGAACGTTCCCTGTGCACTAGAAAAGAAAGTATGCTTGGCTGCTCTTGGGTGGAGTGTTGTGTATATGTCTGAGGTCAAGTTGGTTGATTGTGGCATTAGATCTTCCATGTCTTTATTGAGCTTCTTTCTTGTTTTCCTGTCCTTCACTGAAAGCGGTGTGTTGAAGTCTCCTACTATTATTGTAGAGCTGTCTATCTCATTTTTCAGTGCTAATAGTTTGTTTTATGTATCTTTTAGCCCTGTTATTGGGTGCATAAGTATTTAGTATGGTTATATCTTCTTCTGTTCTTTTTTTTGTTAGTTAGAATTTTGTTCTACATTTTTCTCCAGCTCTGTCTGGGACCCTCTATTGTGATCCCTGTCAGAGCAGTCAGTGATGGTAACTGGGCACCATCTAGTTGTACTGGCCTCAGACTGGTAGAAGTCGTGGTAGTTGTGGTCCGTTAGTCCTTTGCGCTAGTTTTTCTCTTTTGTTTTTAGGTTTTTTCATTCTCCCTTGCTCCCAACGGGGTGAGACCAGTGGAGCATCTTAGGTGGCTGCTCACAGGATTTTAAGACCCCAGACACTACTCACCAAAGTAGAATTTGGAACATTTTCTTTATAAACTGTGTTATGCCAATTGAACTAGACGTTCCCCAAGACCATGGTCCCCACAGCCATCAGCTTGGCAATTCGGTCCCTCAGGGAGTTTCAATGTGTCTATGGAGCTTACTTTGCACAAGTTATGCTGGCTTCCCCAGTAGTGTGTACTGTCTTACTCTTCACGAAAGTTACCGCTTATCTATTATCTATTTGGAAACCCTGATGTTGTAGTGGTTAAAGAGCTAGAACTGCTAACCAACAGGATGGCATTTCGAATCTGCCAGGTGCTCCTCGGAAATTCTATGGGTCAGTTCTACTCTGTCCTATAGTGTCACTATGAGTCGGAATCAATTCAACAGCAACGGGTTTGGTTTTTGGTTTATTACCTACTTAGTGTTTTTCCATCCCTACCCCTACCCTCCCTCATGGCCATCAAAGATTGTTTCTTTTTTTGTGTAAACATTTTCATGGCCTTTTATAGAAGTGGATTCATAAAATATTTGTTCTTTTGTGATTGACTTATTTCACTCAGCATGATGCCCTCCAGATTCATCCATGTTGTGAGATACTTCACAGGTTCATCATTGTTCTTTAGCGTTGCATAATACTCCACTGTGTGTATGTACCATAGTTTGTTTATCCATTCATCTGTTGATGGACATCTAGGTTGTTTCCATCTTTTTGTTATAGTGAAAAATGCTTCAGTGAACACAGGTGCGCATATGTCTATTCATGTGACGGCTCTTATTTCTCTAGAATATGTTCCTAGGAGTGGGATTGCTGGATCATGTGGTATTTCTATTTCTAGCTTTTAAAGGAAGCACCATATCCTTTTCCAAAGTGGTTGTACCATATTGTATTCCCACCAGCAGTGTATAAGATTTCCAATCACCCTGCAGCCTCTCTCGCCAACATTTGTTATTTTCCGAGTTTTTAAATGTGTGCCAGTAATGCTGGGGTGAGATGGTATCTCATTGTGGTTTTGATTTGCATTTGGCTAGTGATGGCGAACATTTCCTCATGTGTCTATTAGACACTTGAACGTCTTCTTTGGTGAAGTGTCTGTTTATGTCCTTTGCTCATTTTTTAACTGGATTTTTTGTCTTTTTGTATGTATTTGTGTTGGATTTTCTTGTAGACTTTAGAGGTTAGACCTCTGTCAGAGTTGTAACAGCCAAAGATTTTTTCCCAATCTGTAGGTTCTCTTTTTTATTCTTTTGGTGATGTCTTTGACGAGAATGTTTAATTTTTAGAAGATCCCAGTTATTTAGCTTATCTTCTGGAATTTGTGTGTTGTTATTATTTTTTTTTTTTTTTGGTATGCTGTTAATGCCATGTATTAGGGACTCTAGCATTGATCAAGGTTTTTTTTTTTTTTAGCATTGATCCAATTTTTTCTTCTATGAACTTTATAGTTTTGGGTTTTATATTTAGGTCTTTGATCCATTTTGAGTTAGTTTTCCTGTATCATGTGAGGTATGGGCCCTGTTTCAGTTTTTTGCAAATGGACATCCAGTTTTACCAGCACCATTTGTTAAAAAGATTGACTTTGCCCCATTTGATAGACTTTGGGCCCTTGAGGAACATCAGGTGACCCATAGTTGAGTGGATTTACATCCAGCTTCTCAATTCTGTTCCACTGGTCAATGTATCTGTCGTTGCACCAGTATCAGGCTGTTTTGACTACTGTAGCTGTATAGTAGGTTCTACTTTATTCTTCTTCTTCAATAGTGCTCTACTTATTGGGGGCCTCTTCCCTTTCCATGTAAAGTTAATGATTAGTTTTTCTACTTCTTTAAAGAATGTAGTTGGTATTTGATTCAGCATTGCATTGTATTTATAGATTGCTTTGGCTGGAATTGTCACTTTCACAATGTTGGGTCTACCTATCCATGAGCATGGCATGTTTTTACATTTATGTAAGTCTCTTTTGGATTCTTACAGTAGTGTTCTGTAGTTTTTTGTTTTTGTTTTTGTTTTTTTGTCTTTTACATCCCTGGTTAGATTTATTCCTAAATATTTTTTTTTTAGGGGCTATTGTAAATGGTATTGTTTTCCTGATTTTCTTTTTTATCATTTTCTTTATTGGTGTATAGGAATCCAACTGATTTTTGTGTGTTTATCTTGTATTCTGCTACTCTGCCGAATCTTTCCATTAGTTCCAGTAGTTTTCTCATGGAGTCTTTTGGGTTATCTATGTATAGTATCATATCATTTGCAAATAGGGACAGTTTTACTTCTTCCTTAACAATTTAATTAGATGCACTTTATTTCTTTTTCTTGCCTTATTGCTCTAGCTAGGGCTTCCAACACAATGTTAAACAGAAGTGGTGATAAAGGGCACCTTTGTCTTGTTTCTTTTCTCAGGGGGAAGGTTTTCAGCCTCTTTACATTAAGAACAATATTGGCTGTTGGTTTTGTATAGATGTCCTTTATTATGTTGAAGAATTTCCCTTCTATACCTATTTTATTGAGAGTTTTTATCAGGAACGAGTATTAGACTTTGTCAAATGCCTTTTCTCTGCTGATTGTAATGATCATGTGATTCTTTTATTTATGTGATGGATTACATGGACTGATTTTCTAATGTTGAACCATTCTTGCATGCCTGGTATGAATCCTACTTGGTCATGGTATATTATTTTTTTTTGATATGATGGTTAATTCTATTGGCTAGAATTTTGTTGAGAATTTTTGCATCTATATTCATGAGAGATATTGGTCCGTAATTTTAGTTTTTTGTGGTGTCTTTGCCTGTTTTTGGTATCAGAGTCATGCTGGCCTCACAGAATGAATTTGGAAGTATCCTTTCCTTTTCTATGTTCTGAAATAGTTTGAGTAGTACTGGTGTAAGCTCTTCTCTGAATGTTTGGTAGAATTCTCCAGTGAAGCCATCTGAGCAAGGGCTTTGTTTTGTTGGGAGTTTTTGTTTGTTTGTTTTACCTTTTCAACCTCTTCTCTTATTAAGGGTCTGCTCAGATTTTCGACATCGTTTTGGGTTAGTTTGGGTAACTAGTGTATTTCTAGGAATTTCTCCATTTCCTCTAGGTTTTCTAAATTGTTGAAGTATAGTTTTTCATAATACTCTGTTATGATCCTTTTTATTTCAGTTGGGTCTGTTGTAATGTCCCATATATTATTCCTTATTTGGGTTATTTGCATCCTTTCCTGTTTTTATTTTGTCAACTTGGCCAGTGATTTGTTGATTTTGTTGATCTTTTCAAAGAACCAACTTTTGGTTTTGTCGATTCTATTGTTTTTCTATTCTCTATTTCATTTATTTCTGCTGTGATCTATATTATTTGCTTTCTTCTAGTGGCTGTGGACTTCTTTCACTCTTATCTTTCCATTTGTTCGAGTTGTGTAGCTAATGTTTGATTTTGTCCCTTTCTTCTTTTTTGATGTGTGTATCTATTGCTAAAAATTGACCTCTGAAACTACCTTTGCTGTGTCCCAAAGATTTTGGTATGATGTGTTTTCATTTTTGTTTGATTCTAGGAATTTTTCGATTCCATCTTTGACTTTCTTCTATTACCCAGTGGTTTTTAAGCATGGGTGTTATTCAGTTTCTATGAAATTGATTTTTTTTCCTTGCTCTTCCTGTTGTTAATTTCTCCTTTGAGGGCACTGTGATCAGAGAAGATACTTCGTATTACCTCAGTGTTTTAGATTTTGTTGAGGGTTGCTTTATGGCCTAAGTTGTGGTCTATTCTGGAGAGCGTTGCATGTGCGCTGGAAAAGAATGTGTAAGTTTGCAGGTATTGTGTGGAGTGTTCTATACGTCTATGAGTTCAGATTGGCTAACTGTAGCCTTTAGATCTTCTCTATGTTTTTTGAGCTTCTTTTTAGATGTTCTGTCCTTTACCAAGAGTGGTGTGTTGAAGCCTCCTACTGTTATTGTGGAACTGTCAATTTCTCTTTTCAGCACCATTAGAATTTGTTTTATGTATTTTGAAGCACTGTCATTGGGTGTGTAGGTATTTATTATGGTTATGTCTTCGTGATGGAGAATCCCTTTAATCATTACATAGTGCCCTTCTTTGTCTTTTATGGTGGATTTTGTTTAAAAGTCCATTTTATCTGAGATTAGTATTACCAGTCCTGCTCTTTTTTGGTAGCTGTTTGCTTGATATATTTTTCCCATCCTTTGATTTTTAATAAATTTATATCTTTGTTTTTAAGGTGTGTCTCTTATAGACAGCATATTGGTGGATCCTGGATTTTTATCCATTCTGTCACTCTGTGTCTTTGTATGGGGGCATTTAAGTCATTCATGTTCAGTGTAATTATTGATAGGTGTGAGTAAAAAAAAAAAGTTTTTTTTACTTGTGAGTTTATTGCTGTCATTTTGTAGTTTATTTTGTGGTGCTGACATTTTCTTTGTTCCTCTTACTCTCCTGTGCTGAATTCCTTTTTTTGTGGATTTTTTTTCTTCTGTTTTGTAGATTTTGTTTTTACTGAAAGTTTATGATTTTCTTCTTTATTTTGATGTGTAGGTTTGTTAACTTTCTTTGTGGTTACCTTGAAATTCACCCTTATCTTCCTAAGTTTGAACAAGTCTTTTATTACTTGGTATCATCTTGTTTTCCTCTCCATTAGAAAGTTCTATATCTACACCGTTTATTCTTTCTTTTACTGTTCTGACACTGTTGTCATTTACAGATTATCTTCTTTTGGTTCCCTTTTGTAAATCTTTTGGTTTTGAATTGTCCTTGAGAATTCTTTTCCTAGGGTGGTACCTGGCTGGTGTGATCTTGCATCCTAGATTCAGGGTGTCATCTAATGTTGTTTGTTCTCAAACTGAAAGACTCCTTCTAATAATTCTTGTGAGCTTTGTTTGGTTTTTACGTATTCTCTTAATTTCTGTTTAGCTAGAAATGTCTTAATTTCACCATCATATATGAACAGGAGTTTTGCAGGATATATTATTCTTGGTTGCCTTTTTTTTTTCTTTCAAGGTTTTATTTATGTCATCCCATTGCCTTCTTGCATGCATGGTTTCTGCCAAGTAATCAGAGCTTAGTCTTACTGTTTTCCCTCTGTATGTGACTTTTCATTTTTCTCGGGCTGCTCTCAGGATTCTTTCTTTGTCTTTAGTTTTAGTGAGTATGATTATGATATGTCTTCATGATTTTCTTTTGAGGTCTATCCTATATAGGATTTGTTGAGCTTCTTGGATGGTCACTTTTTCATCCTTCATGATATTAGGGAAGTTTTTGGTCATAAGTTCTTCAATGATCTGCTCTGCGTTTTCTGTTTTCTCACCCTGTTATGGAACTCTGATCATTTGCAGATTTTTGGCTTTGATTTTATCCCACATCATTCTCAGGGTTTTTTCATTTTTCTTTTTTTTTTTTCTGATTTTTCCTCAAACAATGTGGTATCCAAGTATGTGTCTTCAATTTCGCTGATCATGTCTTCCATTGTTTCAAACCTGCTCTTCAGACCTTTTATGCCATTGCCCATTTCTGAAACCTTGATGTTTATCTTTCGGCTTTCTAATTGTTTTTGTATGATTTCTAGTTGTCAGTTTATTTTGACATTTTGTTCCTGTATTACTTTCCTGAATTCTCGCATTTGTTTTTGTTTGTATTTTCCATGAATTTGTCTATTTTTTCCTCATTTTTGTCTGCTTTTTTGCTACAACTCTTGGACAGTTCTGAATATTAGAGATTTGAATTCCCTATCGGGTTTTTTTTTTTATCGAGTAGTTCCAATGCCTTTTCTTCTACTGGAAAGTCATCTGGTGTTTTACTTTGGATACCTTCTGGGACCATCCTATCCCTTTTTTTATGTTTTGATATTGTCTGCTGTCTTTGGGACATTCAGCAGTTATTTTCTTCATTTACTGATTGTAGATTTGTTTGTCTCATCCTGCTTTTTTGTTTTATTTGGTTATGTCTGAGCAGGCAGACTGTGCGTTCTTTGCGGTTTGCTCATCTCTGGGCATGATATTTTTCACCTCATCCAATGGGCAGGGCCAGTTGCTCAGCTATGGTACAGCAGGGCAAATCCTGGTATAGTGGAGGGACTGTGATGTGTTGTTTGCAGCACGTACGGGGGCCGACAGGTGGGCCAGAGGTCAGTGCAGGGCAGGTTCTGGTAGGTCATGCCCGTGCTGCTCGGGGGTGCAATGTTCTGCACAAGGTGCAGGTAGGCAGGAGGGAGTTGGAGGGGTGAGGTTGTGATGTGTGAAGCTAGGTTGGGTATGGGAAAGAAGAATGAGAGGAGAGAGAAACAAGAGCAAAAAAAAAAAGTACAAAGGGAGCCTGCTGTTGGAGTGGAGAGAAGAGAAACTGAGAGTTGAAGAAAAACAAAAAGGAAAAAAGAAAAAAAATTTTTTAAGTTAAATTTTAAAAAATGCCCCAAGGGATCCTACCAACGCAGATGCACAGACCGGGGAAGTGGCTCCTAAGATGCTCAGTACAGCCTGGCTAGAAGGGGTGGAGATGGCACACAGCACCAGGTATTCGGGAGACAGGAAAGAAGCTAAGCAGAAAGAGACAAGAAACTCAGATATGAAAAAAAAATAAATAAAAAAGAAAGAGAAAACAAATAAACAAACAAAAACCCCAGTGATCCCACTAACGTGGCAGCTTGGACCAGAGTAGCAGTTCCCCCTCCGACTGTCATTTCTCAGCCTGTCAAGAAAGAGCAAAGATGGCACACGGAGTCAGGTGTTCAAGAGAAAGGAGGGAGAGGAGGTGAGAGGCAGGGAAGAAACCAAAAAAAGTTGAAAAAAACAACACCAGCAACAAAGAAAGGGCATTGAAGGAGCCAGCCAGTGAAGGCAGGTCGTAGTCAGCGGATTGGTCCGTTGGGAAGCGGTGGAGGCCAAGCAGAGGGAGGAAGGGTGGGGGTTGGGAAAGTGTGTATCGCTGGTTAACTGGTGCTCTGTCTCCTGCTGGGAGCTCCTTGAATCTGCTTTCCCATACTCCCTGTCCACCAATCTCCAACAGAAGCAAGATGGAGAGTCCGCGCTGGTTAGCTGATGGGGTCCTCCGCTTGTATCTCTGCTCGCTTTCTGTTCTCCGTCAGTTTCTTATTCCATTCGGTGCTTTGGTTGAGTTCTTTATCTCTTCATTTCATGCTTAGGGTTCCAGGATTGACATTTGTCCCTTCGTTACTTAGTTTTTTGGGTCTTTTCTGTGGAGGGATGGCGTGGTGCTTCTGTTGGCACCGTGTTGGCTCTGCCCTCTCTTTTGGAGGTTTTAATCTTCCCACTTGTTAAAATCGTAACTCAATTAACTCGGAACATTAGGCTATTCATGGGTTGACCTTCCAGTCTTGCCTTCTCCTCTGCCTCAAACGCATGAGCTCCTTGAATATACAAAATAAATGCGTCTGATTCATCTTTAAATCCCTAGGGAGTAACAACAGTGCTCAGTACAAAATAAATACTGCTAAAATATAAAATAAATGTCCATTAAAATACATGTTTAAATTTTGAATGGACTCCACTTCCCGGACATAGAATAGATGATATTTGGAAATTCCTTGAGTAGAATTCAATGGGAGGTATAAGTTGTCAGTAAATTTAGAAAAATAACGTTTCTATTTTGACTCTTTTTTTTGCAGTCATAGGCATTGTCAGTCTTTGTTCACTCTGAAGTTTCTTAAACTGACAGGATAATCTCATGCCTTAGGAAAATCATGCCTAAGCTAATTGTGAAGAGATGGATCAAAGGGAAATCAACCCCTGCATGAGTGGCATGTAATGTAGGAGTCAAACCAAAAAAGCAACATAGAAAACATCTCGAATAACTTAATTATGTGTGATAATCATGGCAGTATCACTTTGTACTTAATAAAAAATTTTCCTTCCAAGTATCTTGAAATAGTTTGACTGTATTAGCTTATTTGTATTCACAAAGTCCCTGGGAGATAAAGGGGAATTATAATTTATGTAAATAAAACTTGCTGTAGATCCTCCAAATTTTTAGTTTCTGAATGTCAAATATCTTTTTGCTCTCTTAGAATGCTGAGCACTTTTGATAAAAATCATACAACTAGACAGATTGCTACCACTATATATATTCATGATTACCACTGACCACTAAAGTACTTAATAATCTCTCTATTTCCTTGTCAGCGCATGCTATGCTTTCCATAGCTATTTCAAGTCTTCCCCCATTTTTCTCCAACCTCTGTCACTTCTCATCCACAAATCTTCCCTTGGTCTCAACAGATAATTTTCCTATTCTTATACACATACACTCACACACACACACACATACACACACACACAGAGTCACCAAACCTATACTTCAGAGTGAATCAAAACCTACCTGCATCTACATCTTTCATTTTCATTTCTGTAACGAAAGAAGTGTTCCTTCTCCCACCTGAACTCAAACCCTCCACATCTCTGGTTCCTATCACTTCTATGATTCTCATTTTCTCACTCTCTATTGGATCATTTCAATCTTCATTTAAATATACTCAGGTCCTTAACACATCTTAACAGTCCCATCTTCCCTTCCTGATACCACCTCATCACATTTCCTGAGTTGTCTATATTTTCTGTCTCGATTCCCTTTCTTCTCGTTCACTCCTCATCCTACTTCAAATATTTTTGCTCTCTTGTTCCATCAAAAGAACCCTTCCTAAGGTCACTAATAACTTTCCCTATCACCAAATTTGATGTACATTCTCTTCTCATTTTATATGACCTTTCTGTAGCAATGGACTGTTAGCCAAATGCTACTTTCAGAAAACACTGTCTTCCTTTGGCTCCTGGAACATGACAGAGCATTTTTTCATAGTTGCCCCCCATCTTCTTGTTATTTTTTCAGGATAATTCTTCCCTTAAAAAAAAAAAATTTTTTTTTTTTTATCTAACCTTAAGTGTTGTCAATCCTCAGAGTTCTATCCTAGGCTCTCTTTTCCATTCTCTTCTATTTTTAACCATTTCATTAAGTTCTGTAGTTTCAATTGCTATTTACATGCCAATAAACTTTACTTTTATGTCTCCAACCCAAAGCTATTTTCTGAACTCTAGACTTGAACATTCTAATGGCTATTGGACCTCTGTGCTAGTATGGATCACTGAAACCTCAAATCAAGAATTCAAATCTATATTAAATTGAACCCAGCATTCCTTTTCCCTTCTCCAAAAATTGCTTCTCCTCTAGTCTTCCTCATTGGAGCAAATGGTGCTGTCCATCCATCAAGTTGATGAAACCCCAAATCTGGCAATTAACATTGTCTATTTCTTTCCCCTCAACGTTCCCACGTATCCAACTCATTTGCAAGTCCTGTTGGCTCTACCTCCAAAGCCTATCCCAAAACCATGTATTTTTCTCCATCTCCACTGCCACCATCCTAGTCTAGTCCTCCGTTTTCTTTCTCCTGGATTACCGTATTTTTGCACAAATAACGCACCTGTTCTTTTTTTTTTTTTTTTTTTCGGTAACTGCACCCGCCCCTCCCCCAAGCATTTCCATAAAGAGCTATGCAATTTTTTTTTACTTACTGATGTAAAAAAATTAGTTATGCTTATGAAAATACCTCAAGAAGGGGAGGGTATGGTTGGTAAAAAAAAAAAAAACTTAGAACGTACGCATTATTTGCATAAAAATACCATACTACAAAAGCTTTCTCCCTGGTCTTCCTGCTGCTCTTCCCCTCTTACAAACTCTTTCTCATGCAGCAATTTATTTTCTTTTTTTGTTAACCCATTTGTAAACATGTCAGTACCCAGAAAAAAAAAAAACCCAGTGCCGTCATATATTTATAAAAATAAGAACTATTTTTAAAAACGTAACCACAATATCATTTTCACAACTCTCAAAATTAATAATAATTTCTTGATATTTTTAAATATCCAGCCACTAAATTTCACTAAGGGTCTCATTTTTTTAAATCAGTTTTTGTTTGTTTGTTTGAGTCACAATACAAACACGATTTCCTCATTGTATTTGGTTGATACGTCCCTTAATTTTTCTCCTACCTATAGGTTCCGCCTTTCAATTTCTATTTCTTGTGGTTTATTTGTTGAAGAAATTGAGTCTTTTGTCCTGTAGAGTTTTCAGCAGTTGAGATTTTCTTGATTGTAACCCTGTGGTGTCATTGAACATATTCTTGTCTCCTGTATTTTCTATAAAGTCATAGTTAGACCTAGAGGCTTGATGTCATTTAGATTCAATTTCTGTATGAATATGTCATATGTAGTGGTATGTGCATAATACCCAGTGTCTCTTTTTTAAGTTAGGAGCCATTAATGATCCTTGCTTGGATTCATTATTTTATGAAATGTTTGCAAAAATGTAATATTCTGATTATTTCAACTATGTGATTCTTTTTTTTAATATACATCTAAACATGTCACTTCCCTGCATAAACTCTTCAGTGCCCATTGTTCTTGAAATAAAATCCAAAATCTTTAACATGGCTTCTTATATGTTCGTCATCTGGTAACTTCTTACCTTTTCAGCCTTATTTTATTCCACTCTCTGCCTCATACTCTGGCTCCAAACATACTGATGTTATTACAGGTTCCTGAATAGGCCTTATTCCAGACCACTTCAGGACATTTACATGTGCTGCGCATGTACAACTGAAACTCTTTCCCCTCATGTCTATCTTCACCTGGCTGACTTCTAATTACTTCTTATGCCTCAGTTTAAGTATCACTTCCTCAGGAAGGCCTTCCCAGAAATTCAAATCTGGATTAGCTCCACCTGTTATATGCTCCTACAGCAACTTATATGTCTCCCTTTGTTACACTATTGACACTTGTTCAAGCTGTCTCCTTCAGCATTTGTTTTGTTTGTCACTATATCTTCAGCACATAAAGTGTCCCCAGCACATAATAAGTGCTCAGTAAGTACCTGTTGAATGCACTATGTGTCACTAAAATTTTAGCTTTGTTTTTGAATTGATAATAAAATGTGTACATATAATATGCCTTTAAAGCATTTTGATATGTATTATCACATTAAGCATCATAATATCCTAATGAAGATGAAAGAAGCAAACTTCATGGTATTTCTTCTCCTCTGCTTCTGTAAATTATGAATATGAACATTGCTACCATGACATTCTGTCATCTCAAATTATTATGGCCTGGAATATCTGCTTGTTTATTTTTCTGTGTTGTATCTGGGACATCTGAAAGTGTTCTCAGATCAATATCAGGAGAATGAAGGATTTGCATTATCTAATGCCACGTAATCATACCTTTGTTCTACCTAAATGTCAAGATGCCTTCCCTCACTCCTTGCCTCAGCATCAATTCCTCCAGGAAGGCTTCCCAGAGCTCCTACCTTAGGACCTTTACAACACTATTCCTTCTTCTTGAAATTTTTCAGATATCTGCAGGAAAATCTCCCTAACCTCTTTCAAGACTTTGCTTAAATGTTACTTTCTCAAGGAAGCCTAGCCTGACAATCCTATTTGAAATTCCAACCCAACTCACCCATGCCCCATGGACTGACACTTTCAACCCTGCTTTGTGTACCCACTTTGTTTAAATAGTTTCTATTAACCTTCTAATATACCATGGAAGAGCCCTGGTGGGGCACTAGTTAAGTTCTCTACTGCTAACCAAAAGCCTGGAGGTTCAAACTCACCAGCTGCTCCTGGGAGAAAGATGTGGCAGTCTGCTTCGTAAAGATTAAGCTTTGGGAACCCTACGGGGCAGTTCGACTCTGTCCTATAAGTCGCTATGAGTTGGAATCGCCTTGACGGCAATGGGTAACATATCATATCGTTGTTGTTCGGTGCCATGGAGTTGATTTCAACTAATAGCAACCTCATATGTTACAGAGTAGATCTGTCCCATAGGGTTTTATAGGATGTAATTTTTACGAGAGCAGATGGCCAGGTCTTTCTGCCTTGGAGCTGCTGGATTTTTTTTTCAAACTACCAACTTTTATGGTTAGCAGCTAAGTGTTTAACCATTGCACTACCTTACTATGTTGCAGTTTAATGTATGTCTATTCCCATCAGAATGATAGCTCCATAAGAACAAAAATTGTGTTTTGCTCATTGATATGTCCCAAGCACCTAAAATAGTCTCTGTCACATAAAAAAAAAAAAATTTTTTTAGAAGGCGTTAAATATATGATTAATTTGAATATGATGTACAGATATATGAATATATATGTACATATATATATACACATACATACTTTTTATATGGTGAAGATGTATCTTCACACATGTACACATTCTGTAAATGCATAGAATATCTCTGGAAGGATACATATGAAAGAAACAACATTGACTGCATCTGAAAAGAGTTGTTGGGTAGCAGGGAAAGAGGGTGAAAAGAATACTTTTTCCTGTACACCCTTGTGCACTATTTGAAATCTGAACAATATGAGTGAACTACCTTTTCCACAGTAAATTAACAGTTTAAGTTGGATTTCATAACATGGTTTTTCCTGATAGTTAAAAAAAAAAAAACCCGAACCAGACCAATTGCTGTCAAGTAGAAGCCAACCCATGGCAACAGCATCCATATGGGTCAGGGTAGACTTTTGCTCCTTAGGATTTTCAGTGACTGATTTTTCAGAAGTAGATCAATAGGCCTTTCTTTCGAGGAGCCTTTGGGTGGACTTGAACTTCCAAACTTTGAATTAGCAGTTGAGTGCTTAACCATTTGCACCATTGAGGGACTCCCATAGTAGGACCCCAGAAATATTACAGTTTTCTCAAACCCTCAATGTTTGTACTATTCCATAAATGTTGACAGTGTATAGGATTCAGTGGGCCTTTGAGAAGTACAGATCACTAGATCCTCAAAAGAAGTTTGCCTACAATAAGATGAACATACACTTTGAAGTCAAATGCCTGGAACACTAACACTATTCATTATATATTTAAAAGTGGGAAAAGAAGCAAATCACAAAATTAAATTTATAGCATTATCCTATCTACATTTTAAAACATCTCTGTGTTTATACATAGAAAAAAATCTGGGAAAAGTCTGAAAAATCTGAAAGCTTTGACATCTTATTTTTTTTAATGTTTTTTGGAAATTTCAAACTTAAGGAAAACGCACGAATACCAATAATACCAAGAAAACTCACTTAAACTTTACATAAATTCATCTGTTAACATTTTACCACATTTGTTTTATCATTTCGGTCCACCTGCCATATACAGGAACATTATCACACATTCATATGCACACACATGCTCATACACACACACATATACACGTAATTTTTTTTCTGAGCCATTTGAGAGTAAGTTGCATACAGTTCTTTGCCCCTCATACTTCAATGAACATTCCTCAAAATAAAAACATTATCTCACATTACCGTAGTACGGTTGTCAACTTCAGGAAATTTAACATTGATACAATACTTACATCTAATCTACTAACAATATTCTAAATTTTTAACTGACCTAATAATTTCCTTTACAGCACTGTATCATTCTGTGTTGTTTTACCAAAAAAAAAGCTTATATTGCTTTCATAATTTTAAAACAATTTTAGTTGTTTTAATTATCTATTGAGCTGGGATAAAGCCAAATACCACCTCAAGGTTTAACTTCTTGGGCCTTAGGTAATGTACCTTGAAATAATTCCTTCTCATAGAGTTATCATATGGGGCTTATGAAGCCCTGCTTTCTTTTTCTAGAAAGCTTCTAGTTGTTTCTAGCTACCTCACATTCTTGACTGAATGACAGGAACTTGCAGGAGCACCAGGATCCATACTTTCAAGTCTTTCCAATCTTTAGGAATGAATTTCCCCCATTTTCCTGTGATCCCTTTGGTACAAACATGTCAACACCACCACAACAATGTTTGAGTAATGCATTCTATTACAGTTTCCTAAACGTAATCACTAGAAAGCCTGAGCAAGCTACTGGAATCAGATAAAGGCAGAACACTAACAGGGCTGAAAAAATGCACTTCTCCTTTAAAAAGGCCTTTTTAAAATTTCATAGGTGCAAGTAGGTAGTGTGTGGAATTAACAATATTCTTAATTTTTAAATCTCTTTTAGATTTAAAAAGAAGCCATTGGGTTTTTTTCTAAAATAAATGAGACAAATTATTGACTGCACCATTTAAAAATGAATTTATTCTGAGTAAATTTTGCAAAGCTTATAATTCCCATCACATAGACACTTTATGGAGCAAAATAGTTTTTGAAATTTATTCATAGCATCATTAAGAATGTGTTTATTAAGCCGTTTGAGGATAATCGATAAAATCACTAGCCATTTTTACAAAACCTTGTATCACAAAAGTGGAGGCTACAGTCACCAAAAAGGCATTATTATCACAATTTAAAACTCCATATGTATGGCATATATTAGCTATTTTCATTAGGAAAATTATCCTATTATCTATACAATATATAATACAGATTAAGGCCATTAGGGCAAATTTTATAACATTATATTGATAGAAAAATAAATCTGAATTTAACCACATACAAATTACCCTACTGAACCATAGCACAATGGGTATTGAAAGTGGAAAATCATGTTGAAAAGCAACTGAGCACTTATTTCTGTCTTCAGTGGGGAGTGGCAATGTGTAATCGGCCCACTTCCTGGCATTAGCAAGTCACTCCACAGTAGGGTGTTGGGAAATGGAAGCAATAAACAGTTAACTGGAATATGCTGTAAGGCACTTTTAAAGACCAAGAACATAAGACCTGGCATATTAAAAACTCTCACAGCAGCTCTGCAGGTGAAAATGGAGCCTGCAAATGATTGCTGTTCCTCCTCCCTTCTTTTCCCCAACATTTTCACCAGTGCTTCTTGTCTTAACCTCAGTCAAGAAGCAGAAAGAAGCTAGGATGAAGATAAAGTTCAATGATAGAAAGTGAAAGGTAGAATATTGAATGGCATCCCCTCTCTCCCAAAAAAGAAAACCAGTTTTGGATTTGAGGAAATTTTGTTTTCCTGATACAGTGACTAGAATGATGTACGTTAAATTCATGGACAACAGCATACAAGTTTAGGGTAAGTGCACAAGTAATTCTGAGATAGAGAGAAGACTGAAAAAGATCAAAAATACATAGACGACCCAATCATAAAATGGGCAAAGGACTTGAATAGACATTTCACAAAAGAAGACATTGAAATAGCCACTAAACATGAAAAGATGCTTAGCATTATTAGCCATCAGAGAGACACAAAAACCAAAACCACAACGAGATGCCATTTCACTCCCACTAGGATGGCTACGATTAAAAAATAATTATAATAACAAATGTTGGTGAGGATGTGGGGAAATTGGAACCTTTATCTATTGTTAGTGGGAATGAAAAATGGTACACCCATTGTGGAAAACAGTGTGGAGATTCCTCAAAAAAACTAAAAATAGAACTACCATATGTCCCCAAAATTCCACTCTCAGGTATATACCCAAAAAACTTAAAAGCATAGATTCAAAAAGAGACTTGTACACCAATGTTCACTGCAGTTCTATTCTTAATAGCCAAAAGGTGGAAACAACCTAAATGCCCATCAAAAGACTAATGGATAAACAAAGTGCGGTACATACAATGCACTACTACTCAGCCAGTAGGAGAAATGAAGTTCTGATACATTTTACAGTATGGATGGAGCTTGAAGACATTATGCTGAGTGAAATAAGCCAATCACAAAAGGACAAATATTGCACGGCCTCACTTACATAAAAAGACAAGAAAAAGCAAATGCATAGAGACCAAAGTTTATTAGTGGTTACCAGGGGCAGAAGAGAAGGGGAAAAAGGGGGTTAATTGTAATAGAAAAATTGCATTAAGGGTAGGGTTGCCCAGCCAATTATTATAATTGCTGTCAATATGTCGTACATCTGTAAAAAGTTCAACTGGCAAAAGTTGCGTGATAGATGTATTTACAATAATGACAAAAATTAAAAAAAAAAAGGAGTAGCTGCTGAGGCTGCTTATGAACTACCAAACACCTCATGGGGTTTTGTTCCTTAATTTGAAGGTTTAGGGTCATGGTTTCATGGGACAGCCCAGTTAATTGGCCTAATAATGTGCTTAGTGCTGATGTTCTACCTCCTAGTTCCTTGCATACAGCCTAGGGTCTTAAAAGCTTGCATGTGGCCATCCAAGGAATAGTTGGTCTCTGTTCACCCAGAGCAACAGAGAAAGGAGAATCAGGAATAGGAGGAGGATACGGAATGTGTGGCTAATCATCTCCATGGACAATTGCCTCCTTTGCCATGAGACCAGGAGAACTAGGTGGTGCTTGGCTACCATCACTGAACATTTTGATCAAAGATCCCATAGATGAATCCTAATCAAACATATATATATATATATATATGTTTCACTGGTTTTGCACCTCTAGAGAACTCAGCCTAAGACATCTGGTTCCAAAAGTGGTTCTAGAGGAACAAAATCATAAGGATGTGTTTTCTGAACTGTTTCTCAAGTCTGGCTTGTCTTAAAGACGCTGATGACTCTGCCTCTGGTAGTAAACAGAGCACTGTTAATCCATGGCATGAGGTGACAATATAAATACTCAAAGTATCACCAACAATGGATCAAATATTTGTAACGACAAGGCTCTGGGTGATTGCATACTTGATATTTTTCTACAATTTCATCAGAACGAGAAGTGTAAGGAAGCTGGTTGATTGATTCTTCTTTCACTAGACAAAGTTTTCAAAGAAAGAGATACACTCAGGGCTTCAGAGTCACAGCCTAAGTGCCTCATAAAAGACCTCAAAGTTGCCACTTTTGCCTTGAAAGAAAGCCTATTTCTTGTAGAACATAGCTGATATTGCCAAAAACCAAACCCAGAGTCTTATCATAAGAGTAGCTGAGTGACAATGCCAATCAAATTCCCAACCTTGAATGGTGTCTGAAGTTAAAGTAAGGGCATTGATTGGGAAGAAATGAAATCTTGAAACTTGGGATGGGGACATATGGGCAGATAATCAGGAAGCTGGGGACATTGAGCCAGGACATGCCGTTGAATCATTCCTGCCAACAGAACCAACCCTCTTACTCCCATATGAAGGAATTACTCCATCTTTGTCTGCTAAGTCACCCTCCCCATTATCCGTTCCATGCCCACCTGATAAGATTTACTCAGCTGTGTCTGAAGAATCTTTGTCTGAGGTATGGGCTACGGCATTGCCTGGGGAATTGCTATTTTATGAAAGTCAGATTTGACAGTGGTAACTGACCTAACTGAATTGAGACACCTAAGTACACTGGGGTTGATTGGACCGAGTGATAGTAGGGGCCAAGTGTTGGCACTCAATAGACAAAGACAAGGTGGTCATGGTTACTATAATAGATATCAGAGTCAAAGCAGAAATCGGAACAGTCTGACATGTATGGACTTATGGTGTTGATGACTTAATCATGGTATCCTAGGAGTGAAATCTAGTAAATATTGACTTGATTTGTACAAGCAGAAGAATGCTAGGCCAAGTAAATGGCAATCTAACTTGAATAGCCAGAATAGAGCGCAATGACCTCTCAATCAATTCCTAGACTTGAGCCAGTTTACAGACCCACAAGCCCTTGAATGAAAGGGAAGCCAGGCCCCCTTGAGGAAGGACACCATTAGACTGCTAAAAACTTATACTGTTAACCTTTCTTCTAGCTTTCCCCAAAGGGATCTGCAGCATTTTATGAGGGTGACTGTTCATTGGGGAAAAGAAAATTATCATACATTTCAGGTATTACTAGACACTGGCTCTGAACTGACACTAACTGCAGGAGACCCAAAATGCCACTATGGCAGTGCTCCATTGTTAAATGGAAGTGGTAACTTGAGCAAGATCTGAAGGCATAAGTAAGTTACATGAGGAAGTGGCCCAAATGCCCATGGTCCCTCCTGTCACATTACCTTCCTGCTCTCAGTCTGCATTTACGGACTCATTGAGAGTTCCTTACAATCAATTAACTGAGAAAGAGAAAATTCACGCCTGGTTTACAGATAGTTCTGTGCAATATGCTGTCAGGTCTCAAAAGTGGACAGCGGCAGCATTACAGCTGTTTCTGGGACCTCCCTGAAGGACAATGGTGAAGTCAAATGCTTCCAGTGGGCAGAACTTCTAGCAATGCACCTTGTTGTTCATTTTGCTCAGAAGGAGAGATAACCATATGTGAGACTGTATACTGATTCATGGACTGTGGCCAATGGTTTTGCTGGATGGTCAGGGACTTGGAAGGAACATAATTATAAAATCCATAACAAGGAAATATGGGGAAGAGGCATGTGGTTAGACCTCTCTGAAGAGGCCAAAGAAGTGAAGATATTTGTGTCTCATGTGAATGTTCACCAGAGGGTGACCTTGGCAGAGGGGGATTTTAAAAATCAAGTGGATTGGATGATGTGTGCTGTGGAAACCAGTCATTCTCTTTCCCCAGCTACTCCTGCCATTGCCCAATGGGCTCATTAACAAAATGTCCATGGGGTTAGGGATTGAGGTTATGCACGGGCTCAGCAACATGTACTTCTACCCACCAAAGCCAACTTGGCTACAGCCCCTACTTATTGCCCAATCTGCCAGCCCCAGAGACCAACAGTGAGTTCCGAATATGGTATCACCCCTAGAGGTGATCAGCCAGCAACCCAATGGCAGGTTGATTACATTGGACCACTTCCATCATGGAAAGGGCAGTGTTTTGTTCTTACTGGGATAGACACCTGGATACGGATTTGCCTTCCCTGCACACAATGCTTCTGCCAAAACTACTATCCATGGACTTACAAAATGCCTTATCCACCATCATGGTATCCCACACAACATTGCCTCTGATCAAGAAACTAACTTCACAGCAAATGAAGTGTGGCCATGGGCTCATGCTCATGGAATTCACTGGAATTAACATCCTATTCATCATACTGAAGCAGCTGGCTTGATGGAATGATGGAATTGCCTTCTAAAGACAAAATTATGGCGTCAGCTAGGTGGCAATGCCATGCAGGGTTGTGGCGATGTTCCCCAGGAGGCTCTATATGCTGTAAATTAGTGTCCGATATATGGTGCTGTTTCTTTCACAGCCAGGATTCATGGGTCTAGGAATCAAGGGGTGGAAATGGAAGTGAAACCACTCACTATTACTCCTAGTGACATACACACAAAATTTTTGCTTCCTGTTCACTGAACCCTATGCTCTGCAGGTCTAGAGGTCTTAGTTCCAAAGGTAGGAATGCTCCCACCAGGAGATACAACTCTGATTCCATTGAACTGGAAGCTAAGAAGGCCACTCAGCCACTTTGGGCTTCTCACGCCTCTGGATTAACAGGCAAAGAGGGGAATGATTATTTCTGATTACCAAGGGGAAATCGGATTGATATTGTAGAATGCAGGTAAAGAAAAGTATGTCTATGGTACGGGATATCTATTAGGGTGTCTGTTAGTGCTATCATGGCCTGGGATTAAAGTCAATGGTAAACTATAGCAACTCAATTCTGACATGACTACTAATGGCCCATACCTTTCAGGAATGAAGGTTTGGGTGACTCCACCAAACAAAGAAGCACAACTAGCTTAAGTGCTTGCTGAGGGTAAAGGGAATACAGACTGGGTGGGGGAAGAAGGTACTTCTAAATACCAGCTACGACCATGCGACCAGAAGCAGAAATGAGGACTGTAATTGCTATGAGTGTTTTATTATACGTGTGCGTTTGAATAATATATATGTAAATATATATGTAATATTTTTGTTTTCTTCCCTTCCTTATCCCATTACTTATAAAATGTAAGATATAAACAGGCTAGTGCATTTTTGGTTGTACATTTGGCATCAATTCCTTTTTGGTCTTCCTTTTTCATCATCCAGCTTTCCCATTCACATGAGGTGATCGAAAACACTATGGCCTGGGTCGGGTGTACCTTAGACTTCAAGGTGACTTCTTAGCTTTTGAACATTTTAAAGAGATCTTCTGCAACAGATTTGCCCAATGCAATGCATCATTTTTTTTTCTTGACTGCTGCTTCCATGGATATCGATTGTGGATCCAAGTAAAATGAAATCCTTAACAGCCTCAATCTTTTCTTCATTTATCATGATGTTGCTTACTGGTCCAGTTGTGAGGAATTTCGTTTCCTTTATGTTCAGGTGTAATCCATACTGAAGGCTGTTGTCTTTGATCTTCATCACTAAGTGCTTCAAGTCCTCTTCACTTTCAGCAAGGAAGGCGGTGTCATCCGCATAACACTATCAGTTCCTGATCATATGCTGCCTCTGAAATGTTTGAACTTTGACCAATTCTTTTTGGTATAGTTACTGTGTATTCCTTCCATCTGCTTTTGATGCTTCCTGCATCGTTTAATATTTTCCCTGTAGAATCTTTCAATATTGCAACTCGAGGCTTGAATTTTTTCTTCAATTCTTTTAGCTTGAGAAATGTTGAGCATGTTCTTCCCTTTTGGTTTTCTAACTCTAGGTTTTTGCACATTTCATTATAATACTTTAGTTTGTCTTCTTGAGCTACCCTTTGAAATCTTCTGTTCAGCTCTTTTACTTCATCATTTCTTCCTTTCACTTTAGCTACTTGACGTTCAAGAGCATGTTTCAGAGTCTCCTCTGACATCCACTTTGGTGTTCTCTTTCTTTCCTGTCTTTTTAATGACCTCTTGCTTTCTTCGTGTATGTTGTCCTTGATGTCTTTCTACGATTCATCTGGCCTTCAGTCATTAGTGTTCAACACATCGAATCTGTTCTTGAGATGGTCTCTAAATTCGTGTGGGATATACTCAAGATCATGCTTTGACTCTCGTGGACTTGTTTTAATTTTCCTCAGTGTCAGCTTGAACTCGCATATGAGCAATTGATGGTCTGTTCTGCAGTCAACCCCTGGCCTTGCTCTAACTGATGATATTGAGCTTTTCCATCATCTCTTTCCACAGATGTAGTCAATTTGATTCCTGTGTATTCCATATGCTGAGGTTCATGTATATAGTTGCCATTTTTGTTGTTGAAAAAAGGTATTTGCAATGAAGTTGTTCATCTTGCAAAATTCTATCATGTGATCTCCAGCATGGTTTCTATCACCAAGGCCATATTTTCCAACTACCGATCCTACTTCTTTGTTTCCAACTTTTGCATTCCAATCACCAGTAATTATCAATGCATCCTGATTACATGTTCAATCAATTTCAGACTGCAGAAGTTGGTAAATGTATTCATTTTTTTTCATCTTTGGCCTTTCGTAATGTAATATCATGAAATCACCTCCATGATGAGATCTGATATAATGTAATCACCTCCTTGATAAGATCTGCTATGAGCAGCCAATCAGTTGAAAGGGGAGTTTCCTTGAGTGTGTGGCCTGTTTCTGGTATATAACTGGATGTTTCTGCAAGGCTCACTCTTGCACTGGATCTTGCATCCTACTCGTCATCATCTGACCTCCTGTTCTTGGGATGTGAGCCTACAGCCTGCCACCTAACCTATAGATTTTGAGATTTGTCAGCTCCTGTAGTTCCGTGAGCTAGCAACCTGCCATCTGACCTGCCAATTTAGGGTTCATCAGCCCCTGCAACCACATGAGCCAAGAGAAACCTGATGTCTGATCTGTGGACTTGGGGCTTTTCAGCCTCCACAACTGAGTGAGCCACTTCCTTGAATTAAATCTCTCTACCAATTTTTTTTACCTATTTATATACATGAATTTCACTGGTTTTGCTCCTCTAAAGAACCCAGCCTAAGACAAAAATGGAGCACAAGTCTACTCTGAAATACATGGGGTTGCCATGAGGTAGAATTGGCCTGATGACAACTGATTGTCTGCTTTGGTAAGCCCCCTCCTAATACCCCATTCCACCAATGCCCCTTCATCACATATTCTACAACAAAAAAAAAAATGGAGAAAAACTATCTTTCTTACCGCAACTTCTGGAAAGTATTTGGTGGTAGAACTTGAAGAGGATCAAATTTGCTTAATCATTACATTCTCCTTTCACTCAAGAATTTTTTGTCATGGTATATTAGAAGGCTATGGGCCACAATCAGAATCTACAGGCAGTTACAATGATTTTACATATTTGACACAACAAGATTGTGTATTCAGGTGTCTTTTCTTCAATTAAAAATAAATTTAAGTATTTTAACCAATTAAGTATTCATTTTTTAAGGAGTCTTTGTTGTGCAATGTTAAGTGCTTGACTGCTAAGGGAAAGGTCAGTGGTTTGAACCTACCAGTGGCTCCATGGGAGATAAGACCTGGCAATCTGTTCCCAAAATCTGCCTAGGAAACCCTATGTGGCAGCCCTACTTTGTCACATAGGGTCTCTATGAGTCAGAATCTACTCGATGGCACACAACAACAACATTCATTTTTTATCTTAAGCATGTGATTTTTTAAAAATTTTAGCCAGTATAGCCTCCAATACAGAGCACTTAAAAATTAAAACTCAGAAGAATATTTAAACAAGGTCATAAATGTACAAATAAATATCTGGGTTGTGTGTGTGATTATGTATTTACTTTCCTCTTATTTATTTGGAGCCTGAAGGGAATGAATTGAAGAACTTCCCTGAATTTTCAATTCCTAACTAAATTCCCATTTCAGAATTAATTAAAACAAAGGAAAAGAAAAACTACTCAAAAGTTTATCATCGTGTTACCACTTCAATAATAATATATGAGGACTGGAATAAGGTAGCCACTGGCCACATGTGGCCATTTCACATTAAGTTAAATAAAGTTAATTGATATTAAAAATTCAGTACCTGGGTCACACTTGAAACCCTGGTGGCAAAGTGGTTAAGTGCTACGGCTGCTAACCAAAGGGTCAGCCTTTCAAATCTCCCAGGCTTTCCTTGGAAACTCTATGAGGCAGTTCTATTCTTCCGTATAGGGTCGCTATGGGTCGGAATCGACTTGACAGCACTGGGTTTGGTTTTTTTTTTTTTTTTGGTTAGGTCACACTAGCCACATTCAAGTGCTCAGTATGTGACTAGTGGCTACCATAATGGAGAGCACAGATACAGAACATTTCCAGTTTCACAGAAAGTTGAATTGAATATTGTTGTTCTAGATGCTTAAGTGAATTTTGAATGATCAATAGTTAAACTTTCTTTGAAACCTTTTTAAAAATGTACTTTTATTTAAGGATCCACTATACTCTTAATGTGTTTTATTGCTGACCTTTTGAAGGGATGATTGTTAGATGCCTTTGTGTTAGAAAGCTTGACTAACTACAATTACAAATATAGAGGACACTGATAAGAAAATGAACAAAAAATATCAATTTGCCTAATATAACCTATATTTTGCCTAAAAATATTAACCCACTGGACTATATTGTTTTAAAATATGTAAGCATTAAATGTCAATTAGCTAAAAAGTTCAAGAAATAGAGTACTCTAGAAGATTTTTTTCTCTGATATTTAAGCAATAAAACCCTCTGTTTCAACACTTGCAAATATTCTTTTTAAAATACATGAGCCCATTTCCCTGTTCTGTATTCTCAGCATAATTGAACTTTCTTTTAAATACTCACAATCTTGCAATGATATTCATCATACCGAACATCAGTGATCATTGTAGAGGTTGGTATGGAAAGGCTTTAGTCAGTGTTCACTCCAGGATATGTCCTGGAAGTTGAATATGTGATTAATTACCTTATATGCAGTTTATTATAGTGTAACTTGTCCCTTTTCACCTAACAGTTGAGCTTCAAAGAGTAAAAAAAAAATGTTTACACAATTTGAGATCTCCGGTCAGTGGGGGGCCTGTTCATTTGAAATGTTGTTAAGATTAAAAAGCATAATTATCATAATCATATTCCAAAAATAGCTCTTTGAACTTTAACACTTCTTAATTAAAACTCGACATGAAATGTTTTTAAGCATTTAATTTTTAATTCCAAGTTAAAATCTCAATTTTCTTTTTTCCTTAAAAATTTTATTTTTTTCCCCAAATTAGAGGAAGAAAGCACAGAAAATGATATCAGAAAAACAAGAAATAATTCTTGCATAAAGTTTGATAAATGAGGTTTATGAAATTATTCAGTTTGAGAATATTCCCCTAGATGGAAATTAAAATGTTGGGGGAGACTGAGAAGAAAGCAATAGAAGTAAAATAAATAAATAAAAGTTATTACTCCATTCTTCTCTTGCCCCCGTCCTGTCCAGTGAAACAGAAATAGAAATCAAGCAGAAGGCTGCATGAGGAAACCATCATCCCTCTCTCACGATTGCTAACAGAATCAGTCTATGGGTGAAACACGGTGAAACAAACATATATCGTAGCTCATAAACGAAATAGTCTTCACATACGCCTTCTGGATTTCAAGGATTAAAATTCCATAATGAGAAAGAAATTTGAATGTACCTTCCAGCCTTACCTGTTTCACCTAACACCTATTTAAACTGTTCCCTTCCAGAAACATTTTATATCCTGTCCTCTCCATGAAAAGCTGCTCTGATCATCTGGCGTGGATATTATTTTCCTCCTCTGAACTACTAGAAGATTTGACTATATGATTCATTTATTAATTATTAATTCATTGCCTTCCAGCATATTTTTACATCAATTTTATTATTTTTCTGATCATAAAATTAAATGTGCTGTTCTTAAAAATATAACTTATAGCAAGTTCTAAGGAATAAAATAAAAATTAGCCATAATCTGACCACCAGGAAATAATCCCTATTATACTTAGACAAATTTCCTTTTCATTTTTATACAGTATAAATATATACCTACTTTTTTTGTTTCTAAAACTGAAATATATTCTGCTCGTCATCATACTACTTCACTTATCATTACTACATAAACACTTTCCCATGTTTTAGATATTTTTCAAAAATTAGTTAATGGGAATTCTACTTCTACTATGAATAAGTTCCAAAAATCATCTTCTGGTAAATTAAAATCATGTGCATTTCAGAAGGGAGTCAGAATTTGGAGGAAGCAACTAGCATAGAATATATTTCATGTTTTCAGACAAAAGAAAACTAAGAGAGTTAATCACCAGCAGACCTGAACCACAAGAAATGCTAAAGAAGGTTCTTCAGGTAGAAAAGAAATGACACCAGACAGAACCTGAGATCTTCAGGAATGAATGAAGAAAATCATAAAATGTAAGATTTTTGGTGAATATAAAAGACCATTTTCTCTCTTAATTTCTTTAAAATGCATATGACTATTTAAAGCAAACATTGCATCATTCTCCTATGGAGTTACAATGTAGGTAGTTGTAATATATATGGCAAACATTACATAAAAGGTGGGGAGGGGTGCAAAATGGACCTATACAATTGCATGGTTACTATGTTTTATCTAAGTGATACAATATTAATCCGTAAAAGACTATGAAAACTTTAGAATGAGAATTGTAATCCCTAGAGCAACTACTAAAAACATTTAAAAGGTATAGATAAAAAATTAATAGAGAAATTAAAATAAAATTCTAAGACATATTCAAATAATCTAAAAGAATGCAGGATGGGAAAAACAGAAAAAAGGGGGGAATCAATAACCAAATATTAAAATAGTATATCTAAAGACAACTATATCAATAATTACATTAAATGATAATATACTAAATGCTCCAATTAAAAGGCAGAGATTATCAGAAATGCTAAAAAGGTAATACCCAACTATATGCTGTATATAGCAGACATACTTTAAATATAAAGCACGGATCTGTGGGAAAAAAAGGACTGAAAAATGTATATCATGTAAACAGTATGCATAAGAAGGCCTGTATTAGTACCAGTCAAAATACACTTTAAAATAAAGAGTATTATCAAAGGTTGTTTTTGTTGTTGTTAGGTAACATTTCATAATGATAATAGTCATGACAGGGAGAATCATAAATATACATCTGTTTAATAATAGAATGTCAAAACTCATGAATCAAAAATAAACAGAATTAAAGGAGAAACAGACAATTCCAAAATCACAGTAGGATATTTTAACACCTTCTTTTTGTATATAATTTTTATTGTGCTTTAAGTGAAAGTTTACAAATCAAGTCAGTCTCTCACATAAAAACTTATATACACCTTGCTACATACTCCCAATTATTCTCCCCCTAATGAGACAGCCCGCTCTCTCCCTCCACTCTTTCTTTTCTTGTCCATTTTGCTAGCTTCTAACCCTCTCCAGGCAGGAGATGCCAACATAGTCTCAAGTGTCCACCTGATCCAAGAAGCTCACTCCTCACCAGCATCCCTCTCCAACCCATTGTCCAGTCCAATCCATGTCTGAAGAGTTGACTTCGGGAATGGTTCCTGTCCTGGGCCAACAGAAGGTCTGGGGGCCATGACCACCGGGGTCCTTTCAGTCTCAGTCAGACCATTAAGTTTAACAACTTCTTTTAGGAATTCATAGAATATCTAGGCAAAAATAAGGTAAAACATAGAGAATCTGAAAAACAATCTCATCAGGTTGACCTAACTGGTATTTATAGACTACTGCACTCAAAAACTAAATAACATACTTTGTTTTCACATACACATGGTACATTCACCGAGATAGACCATATATATGACCATAAAATATATTACAATGTACATAAAATGGGTTGAATTATACAGGGTATGTTCTCTGACCAAAATAGAATTAAAATAGAAGCCAATAACAATAAGAATCCAGAAAACTCCCAAATATTTAGAACTTAAACAAGGCACTTACAAATAATTGAGTCAAAGAAGAAATCACAAATAAAAGCAGAAATATAAAACAATGTTTCAAAATTAATGATAATGAAAATAAAACATGTCAAAATATAGTGTCTAATAGGAAATGCCAGTTGTAAATGCTTATATTAGAAAAGAAGCAAGGACTAATATCAATGACCTAAATTCCTACCTCAAGAAGCAAAAAATGTAAAAGTAAAAAAAAAAAATGTGAGTAGAAGAAATGAAATAAAGATAGAGCAGAAATCAACGAAACAAAATAACAGATACTACAAAAAATTAATGAAATCAAAAGCTGGTTCCACGAAAAGTTTAGCAAAATTGATAAATGCACTAGTTAGGCTGATTGAGAAACAAAGGAGAGAGAGAGAGAAATGTAAATCACCACTATCAGGAATTAAAAAAAGGATAGTGCCATTGGTTCTGGAGACATTAAAAAGATGATTTAAAAATTGGAGAATAGTCCTTCATCATAACAGATTTACTACTTCCCAAACAATGGTGAAGGTAATCAGACATTGATTGGGGGAAATGATTGCACGGCATAACTAACGTAATTGATATCACTAAGTTATACATCTGCAAAAGGTTGAACTGGCAAAAGGTATGTGAGATATATATATAAATAAATAAAATGCAGCTGCTGATATTGCCTATGTACAATCAAGCATCTCATGAGATTTGTTTTCTTGGTTCAGAGGCTTGGGACCATGGTTTCGTAGGATATTCCAGTCAATTGATCTAATAAAAATTTTGGTGCTTCTGTTCTACCTACTAGTTCATTGTGTAGCACCTAGTGTCTTAAAAGCTTTTGAGCAGCCACCAAAGGCCACTGGTCTCTATTCACTGGGAGCACCAGAAGAAGTAAGACGGTCAGGAATCGGTGGAGGAAATGAAATATATGTCCAATCACCTTCATGAACAACTGCCTCCTTTGCCAGGAGACCAGAAGAACTGGTTGTGCCCGGCTATCAATACCGAACACTTAGATCAAAGATTCTATAGAAGAATCCTGATCAAATGGTAGAAAATGCAGAATAGAATTTCAAATTCTCATGGAATACAGACTTTCTGAAGCCATTGAGACCAAATGACCCCTCACAGCTATTAGCCTGAAGAAATCTTTAAACCTTGAACTGAAACTATCCCCTGAATTCATCTTTAAATCAAATAGTTAAACCAAACCAAATAGTAGTTTAACATAATTAGAAAAGTATGTCTGCATTAAGCAGTATACCCATTTAAAGAATTATCTATATGGGATCAAATTGTCAACAGTAACTTGAAGAATGTCACTGAATTGTACATGTAGAAATTGTTGACGTGGTATATATTTTGTTGTGTGTGTTTTCACCAAACCAATAAATAAATAAAATTAGAAAATATTAGAAACAGCTTTATGTTAACAAGCTTAATAACTTACATGAAATGAACAAATTCTTAGCTACACAACTGACATAAGATGAAACAAAATTTTTTCAGAACACAGAGGAGGGAGCACCTTCCAAATGGTTTCATGAAGCCAACATAACCTTGATACAAAAACCTGACAAAGATATTACTTTAAAAAAAAAACTACAGAACAATATCTGTCATGAACATAGACACAAAAGTCTTTAATAAATATTAACAAATCAACCCCAATCATACATTAAAATAATAACACAAAGACTAAGTTTGTTTTATCACAGGTATGCAAGGTTACTTTAATTTTTTTAAATAAACCAATATAATACACCATGTTAATAGAATAAAGGAGAAGAAAAATATATGACCATCTCAATAGATTCAGAAACAAAGAAATTAATTTGAGAAAGTTCAACAGCCATGTATGACTTAAAATAAACTAACAAACTCACAAGAAACTACGAATAGAAAGAAAATTCCTCAACTGGATTAATGATATCTATAAAAAAGAAAAAAAAACAGATCTATGACTACCATGGTACTTATTGGTTAAATATTCAAAACTTCCGCCTAAGTGTTGTACTGCTCATTCTAGCTATTGCAATAAGAAAAATAAGTAAAACACATAAAGATTGGAAAGGTAGAAATAAAACTCTATTTCCAGAAAACAAGATTGTGTACTTAGAAAATCTACAAAACTACTAACAGAATACATTAGTTTGGCAAGATCACAGGATAAAAAGTTAATATCCAAGAATCAACTGTATTTTTATACATTAGCAAATATTAGGAAAATGAAATTTAAAAACTCATTTGACAATAGTTCCATTAAAATATAAAATACTTAAGAATAAATTTTACAAAACGTGAAATGTTTCACTGAAAACTACAGAACATTGCTCAGAGAAGCTAAAGACATATAAATGGAGAGCTATGCCATGGTCGTGAATTAGAAAATTCAATATTGCTAAGACGTCATTTCTTCCCAAATTAATCTTTAAGGAAACACTTGCCATCGAGTTGATTCCTATTCACGGAGACTCCATGTGTGTCTGAGTAAAACTGTGCTCTATAGGATCGTCAGTGGCTGATTTTTAAGAAGTAGATCTCTAGGCTTTTCTTCCAATCTACCTCTGGGTGGACTCAAACCTCCAGCCTTTCAGTTAGAAGCATTCACCATTTGTACCACCCAGTTTTTTTAAATTAACCCTTAGATTTAACATAATCTCAATCAAAATTCAAACAGAGCTTTTTTATAGAAATTTTCATGTTGATTCCTAAAAGTACATGAAAATGTAAGTAACCTAGAATAACAAATGCAATTTAAAAAGAAGAAACAAGTTGGAGAACTTATACTACTTGATTTCAAGACTTACTATGCAGCAGTAGTAATCAAGTGTGATATGAATGAAGGAATAGACATACCGATCAAAGGAACAGAATAGAGTTCATAAATAGGCCCACATATATGGACATAATTTTTCAACAAAGATGCTAAGGCAATTCAATGGAGAAAGGAAATTCTTTTCAACAAGCAATTCTGGAACAACTAGGTATTCATATGGAAAAAAATAAATATTAACCCTTACCTCAACCCATATGCAGAAATCCACTCAAAATCTATCATAGGCCTAAATATTAAAAAAAAAAAACAGAAAATCTTGGGATACGCAATATTCTGCGTGTGTGTGTGTGTGTGTGTGTTTTGACAAGACACAGAAACTAATAGAAAGGCACCATTATAAAAATAAAAAGTCAAGCCACAAAGTGGGAGAAAGTATTTTGCAGATACAAAGGACTTGTATCCAGATTACATTAAGAGCTCTTACAACTCAATCTCCTTCCACACACACACACACACACACAAAAAAAAAACTGGTCAAAATGTTTCAAAAATTCACAAAAGAAGGTATACAAACGGTCAATAAGCACATGAAGAGGTACTCAACATCTTTTGTCATCATGGAATGAAAATTAAATTCATAATATTACACCACTAAAAAACACATTAAAAACCCATTAGAATGACTAAAACTGAAAACCCCAAGTGTTTGTGAGGATATAGACAACTGGCATACATTGCTGGTAGGAATGTAAAATGGTACAGCTTCTTTAGAAAACAGTTTGGCAGTTTCTTAGGAAAAAAATGTACACCTATGATATAACTCAATGGCACTGTTTTTTTTTTATGGTATAACTCAGCCATTTCACTGCGAAGTATTTACTCAGAAGAAATCAAAACATATATATACAAAAACCTGTATGGACATGTTCATAGAAGCTTTATTTATAATAGCCAAAATCTGGATATGAACCAAATGTCCTTCAACTAGTCAATGGATAAACAAAATATGGTAAATTAATCTAATGAGATATTAGTCAGAAATAAAAATAAAATATTGATACTCAAAAACATGAATGAATCAGAAAATATTTATACTGCGAGAAGGAAATTAGCCAAAAAAAAAGAGTATACACTGTGTTATTCCACTTGTGTGAAACTCTAGAAAATGCAAACTATCTAGAATGACAGAAGACAGATCACTTGTTGCTTTGGCAAGAAACAAAGTGGGGGAAGGATTACAAAGAGGTATGAGCAATTTTTTGGTGGTGATACAAATGGTCTGTATCTTGATAAACCAAAAACCAAACCCATTGTTGTTGAGTCAATTCCTGTCAAAACCCATCAAATTGTTCACTTTTAATGGATACAGTTTATTGTGTATAATTATGCTTCAAATCAGCTTACTTTAAAAAACAGGATAATGGCTGCATAATATTTTATTATTTGTATGCATCACAATTTGTTTAGTCAAAACCCTATTATTGGATATTTAGGGAAAATTGTTCAGTGAAAATAAAAATCCATTGCGGTCGAGTTGATTCCTACTCATAACGACCCTATAGGACAGAGTTTCCAAGGCTGTAATCTTTATGGAAGCAAGCTGCCACTTCTTTCTCCCACAGAGCAGCTGGTGGGTTCGAACTGTCAACCTTTGGTTAGCAGCCGAGCTCTTAACCACTGCATCATCAGGGCTCCTTTCGTGAAAATAGAGTGGAAAATATGCAAATTCAAATAAAAAGTCTAAGCATTATCTAAATGTAATCCAGGGATGTACCAGAGAGAAGATTTGGAAGACTGAAAGACAGATACACCACTGGAGAATCAAGTAAGGCAGGAAATAATGTTTTGGTGAACATGGTAACTGCTAACAAAAAAAGTGAAACCCCAATTGCCCCAGTAGCAATGAAGAACATTCTGTTAAGTATTTCACTCTGCCAATTATATGCCTCAGGAGTGAAACAGGTTACATAGTTTATTTGTTTGGTGGCTCATATAGTCCTGACAATAATCCATGAAACAAATTGCCCTGAAGAGAATTTGTGAAAGATTCCAGGAATTGTGGTACTGAGCGAGTCCTTTTCTGAGGCATATAACATTCTACTTTATAAAAACTGGGATTCAACAAACCTCATTAGCCGTGTCCCTGACACTACCTAAACTTCTTGTTAAAGGCTCTTCGCTATTTGAGATAAATTGGGCGGCAAAATGTCTTCCCTCTGAGCTCTTTGGAAAAGGAAGACCATAAATCCAAGGCATTACTGTTTTTTGTTCGCTGGAAAAAGGCAGATCCATTTACTCTTTCCTGGCACTGTGAAAGCCCTGGTTAACTATAAATTAATTCAGTTACAGCACAGAGGAACAAACAGACTGAAGGAGAACATCAAGGCTGTAAATCCATGCTCCAAAAGTTAATTTTTGGTGGCAAAGTTAGGCACCAATGATTGTCTTGATTTTTCCTAACTGTTTTTCCCCTATTCTCCATCTCTTTGTTACTGGATAGACATCTGATTATGTCTTAAACTGTCTTCCCCTTTTTCAGATAAAGCATTTCAAAATACAGCTCACTCAGTTCCATACTGTGAATGTATATTTAATTCTATTTAATTTTTTAATAGCATTCAATGTATATAAAACCAAAAAACCCAAACCCTTTGCCATCGAGTCAATTCTGACTCATAGCGATCCTATAGAGCAGAGTAGAACCGGCCCATAGAGCTTCCGAGGAGCGCCTGATGGATTTGAACTGCCAGCCTTTTGGTTAGCAGTCATAGCACTTAACCACTACACCAACAGGGTTTCCTTCAATGCATATAGATACTTATCTGAGAGTTTCTACTCATTCTCCATTGCAACACTGTATTGATGAGAGAAAATGGTCTGGAGGAAGAAAGGAAACAATTCTGATTTAACTACTTTTTTCTCTGTAGAGTTGTTGCTTACAGTCATGGCAATGAAAATGTTCAAGAAAGATCCTTCTAATATTAGATGATCAGATGGAATTTTCAATGTCTAAATGTTTGTATTTGGAGATGAAAAGCTGCTGAAATTTGAACACTATTTAAGTGCTTTAGTTTAAGAGTTGTTTTTGGAATAATCAATTGTTTAACTTTTAAAATTAAAGAGGAACAATTTTCTCAAGGAATGATAACCATCCTAGTGTGTTGAATTTCCACTTCACTATTTGCTATTATATTATAATGGTATTAATATTTAGTTTTCAAATTAGTGTTGGAGATATTCAATAGTAATCAAATACTTGAGGCTCTTGTAGAGTTTTAAAATTTGATTAAAATAGAGAATTTTCATTTTTGTTTCCGCTTAAATACAGAAGCATGAAAGAGTTTTAAAAGTAACGCCTAACAGTGTTAACAAAATCGTTTTGGTTTCTGCTATTATCAGTCTACCCTTGCAGAATGTCAACTGCTAAACATATCCCATCTCTAGACTGGCACAGTACTAAGAAAATGACTTTACCATCTGGCTTTCTAGCATTTTTATCAAGTGTTTTTAATTAGGTTCAAATCGGTGATCTCCACCTTTCCCTGCTTCTACCTTTCTCAGTGCCATTAAGACTGAACTCATCTCCAGTGCACTGCAGTGTGCTCAAGTGGAACGTAAATTGAATAGTATTTTCCCCCAGGTTTTCACACCTTACATATGCTAGCAAAAGTCATGTCATGCTTGCCCAGTGGTGCATATAATTCAATTTTTGTTTTATTAAGATATGAAGATGACCATTACATTATAAAAAGCCAGGCAGCCTTAAGAGACCTGAATGAAAAATGGGACCATAGTTAGAGAAATTAAAGATCTCTGAATGGAGAGCTCTGAAATTTTCCTTTGGAACTTAAATGGCTGCAACCCTGTGTATAACAGAAATATTAAAACAACATTTTCAAGTTAAACTTAGGGTTGCCCTCCCTTACAAAAATACTTGCACAAGGTTTGTAAGAAGATGAAAAACGGGTCAAATTTGGTTATGTCAAATCTCTACTGTTAACTTAAAATGATCCCAATTCAATAAAAATCTAACTTCAACAACAGAAACCTGGTTGGGCAACGGGAGCTCTTTTTTTTCCTTTGTGGCAATAGAGCTGATTGGAGGCTGTATTATAGCCAGTCTGATTTTTTTTCCTTGAAGAGGAAGAGTAGAACAGTTATTCCAATATAGTGAGCTTACCACCTCATAATATTCACCTCAAGATGGCCCCATATTCTAATAAAAATTGATTTCCAGGGAAGCAAGAGTGATGTTCAAGGGTGGAGAAAGAATGAAAACTTAGGGAATGAATACTCAATTGTATTTCTAAGAAGCTCTCAAAGTATATGAACTCATCCATTCTTTGTTCAAGCAAATACATATATTTTCTATGGTTAAATCTACGTGTGCACAATAAATTCAAACAGGCCCCAAAAGACTGGCTCTTCCTAATTTACTAAGACAGTCCTGGGAAGTGTGAGTCTCAGATCTCTGAGTCCCTGTCACACCGACCTGCCATATAGGCAACCGGAAACAAATTGAGCAGACCAGATCTTTCTTTCGCGTATAATCTGGCATGCATAAATAGGTTAAATTCTAAGATCAAACTGGTGATTATTGATTTCAAAGGTGGTGCACTTGGGTTTGTACTGGTAGTGATTTTGTAAAATTACAGTGAGGCTGGAACTAAAAACGTCTGATTAACAGAGTTACTACTCAGGAATTCTATGCACCTTTTTCTCCTAAGCAGTTCTTAAAAAGTGCCTAGGATTCTCTCATATAGACATTCAAGGCTGAATTTTCCATCCATCTTTCAAATAGTCTACCTACTCCCTAGCCAAATCATACTAGTGTTGAGAAGCTGTGTGGTACAACACCTGTTCACATTGACTTCAGAAGTCTGGGGCTGGGGGCATCCACACTCAGTTGAAAATAACACAAAGGGGAAATTCTGTAGTTCAATAAAAGAATTTTTCAGAGTTTTGCTTACCAGAGTGTAACTGCCCATGTTTCTGGATATTCTGCTTTCTAAGCACTTTATAAATAAATGTATGCTGCAGGAGCTGCAAAGTTTGCTTTTCATTTTTTTTCTAGGAGGGGCAGAGTGTCATTTTGGAGCTAGCTTCAACCTTCATTATGCTAACCAGTAGCTACAGTCTTTGCCAGCAGTTTAAGTAACCCTGAAATAATTTATATATTTTTAGAATCTTCTCCTAAGGCAGTTGAGCCAACCGCAGATTATTAAATTCATTGAGTCTTTCCTTTTTACACATTTTCTTACTGCAAATGTGCTAAACCATTTAGCAAAAATGTAGGATACTGCAAAACAAGTAGAGACCTGCAGAGCTGTAATAATTACAGGATAATGTAGAACTAAAATAATTCTTCCGAATGTTGAGGTTTAATATCATCTGTTCTTTTCCTCCGCACTCCCATTGGAACAATTGACTCAATTTCTCCAGGCACAAATCTTTCTTAACCTTTTCTTAACTTCCTGAGCTCTTCTCCTAGCAGGACTATGTACTGTAGTACATGTCTTCCCCTCTACTGAAAGAGTCAATCGTATTTTAAACCACCAGGCCTTATTCATCCATTTCTATCCTTTAGCACTGTTTTTAAGAACCAATCTTAGCCAGAAGGACAACTTAACAATCTAACAAATTTTGACAAACTTTCTTCTCCCTGTGTCACAAGTTCAAATTCCTTAAGGGTTGATTTCTTAGTAGATGAACTTAGTAGCACAGTGAGTTCAAAGAGGAAAAGCTTCAGAAGGGAATATAACATCTCTAAGCCCCTAGAGATTTGCATCACCTGCCCCAAAGCAATGCTCCTGCACAGCATTTCTAGGGCCTGGCAAACAATCAAAGCTCTTCACCTCTTGGTTCAGACACTTAGAAAACACTAAATATGACAACATACACTTAACAAGAAGAGTAAACACTTTTCCATGAGTTTTCTGTTTGCCTCACTTGGCACAGTTTGTTATTCATCCCTGGCGAGTAGGTAATTGCAAGGCTTTTGTTTCGCAGACCAGGGATAGCCTGATAATCTTTCAGGACAAGTTTCCAAGTGAACAAGTCACCTTGTGATTTGCAGCCATGCTAGCCATAAATCTTGGTCATAGGTTAGAACAGACTAAAAAATTTGTCACTAATTCATGTTATGCTATGATAGCTCATTTAGCTATAATATGATAAAGTGTGACAGCTGCAGCCTGTGACTAATCATGGCCTTATACTGAAGCCTTCCTATGTGGAAAGCACGATTTCAGAGAGTCCGCCATATGCAAAGAAGCTGCTTTACTCATCAAGCAAGGTTTAGTTGTACATCAGCTTTTGCTTTTTGAGCAAGGATGGAAGTTGTAGGGATAGCTCTATGGTGTTGGGGTATTTCTAGAATGAGATTTCATTATTAATCATCACAACACTCCTGGATCAATACTATTGTTTCCATTTTACAGGCAGTAGAAAACCGAGTGAATAATATTTTTCAATGCCCCCATAGAAAATGGAAGCAAGTAAACTGACTCTGTGTGTGTGTGTGTGTGTGTGTGTGTGTGTGTGTGTGTGTATTCAAATTTTCAGATAGCCCACATTTAGATAACCGGTAGTAGATGACAGAAAGACTAGATCTAATACCAGAAGTATAAGGGATGTAAGAATTTGACATCTACCCTAAAGATTGGCTTTCCTCTTTTCAAAGCTTAATGGATTGCTTCCTGTTATAGAGTCTGCCAAAATGCATAAAAATATTTCAAATATCCAGAGGAGCTTCACATTCATTGATCAGGGTTTATATATTGATTTGTGGCTATGAGAGACCCATTTCTTCCACTTCACTCTGTTGTAATGAAAATAGAATGGATACTAATTTGAACTGAAAGTAGATATGTAAGGGCAGAGGTTTTTGTTTTTTTTTTCCATTTTAGTCTTAGAATGCTGTTTATATTAAGTCATACTATTTGTTAATTATCATAATAATAGTCCAAGTCAACTCTGATATTCCCTGAAGTCATCTTAAAATCAAAAGACTTGTTTTCAGGGTATCTGCTATATGACTACTTATTGCAGAACTTTGCATCTGAATCTCCACCTCAAAGGAAAAATAAATATTTTTAGGTTTTTAGAATTACACAATCACACATATTACACGCAGCAGTCATATGCCACATTCATACGATGTTTATCAGGTTCAATCCAAAGTGAAACAAAGTGAGAGGTGGGGCCAAGATGGCAGAAGTCAAATGCTTTGTGTCGTCCCTCTTACAACAAAGACTGGAAAAAACAAGTGACTCAGATATATAGAACAATCTAGGAACCCTAAGCATCAAAAACAAAGTTGAAGAATCAGTCTAAGCAACAGGTGTAAGGAGAGACAATTCAAAAATAGCAGAAATGGAGAATTATGGATCATGGGATCACTGGCATTCTGCTAGCTGAATCTTCACAGTGCACACAGGGTGATGCAAGCAGCAACATCCCAACCCAAAACCCACCCCATCTGGTCAGCCAAACAGCAGTGAATCTGTATATACCTTCAGAACCAAATAGGAGTGACACCAGACCTGCAAAAGTTAAGTGAAAGCTCCCAAACCACTGCACACACAAGATAACCCATCCTCCACCAGAGCTCCCTGGCCTAGGAGCACTCCCTTCTCATCTATCCCCTCCCTGCTCTGACAGCAGTCTGGCAGCGTTCAACACTGCCATGCCCCCTAAGCCAGGAACTCATGACCTGACACAAGGGTATACTCCCCTTCACCCAGCCATTGGGATAGGGGGTCCATGAACTTGCAGCACCGTTCACCCCAGCTGATCTCCTGCACCAGTGCCTAGCTGGCTGACCCAGCACAGTACAGCCTCATAAGATAAAACAGGCAGGGCACCCACCTGAAGCACATTTTCACCTGCAGCAGCCAAGTGGGAGCTGAAGATTTGTGACATTTGACACCACCCCACCCCCTAAGAAGGGGCCTCATCCACCCACACTGGAGGCCTGAGGGCCAGAGATACCACCCACTCCATCTATCCTCCCACAATAGAGGTCTGAGAATTAGTAGTGCCTCCCAAACCCTCCAACCAATGGCACCAGGCACACAAGGACTGCTGTACTACCCCCGCCCACTACGCGCTGTAGCAGACAGAGGCACACCTCCTTCTGGGTACCTGGAGGCAGCTCACAGCCCCCGCCTTACCCCCACATCACCCCCTACTGCAACTAGAGACCTGTGCCTTCCCCAAATAGCCCCACACAGCCCTGCCTACTGAGGACTGTAGGTGAGAGCCTCTAGACCACATGCTTGGTGATTGATGACCTGTGCACCTGCACCCCGACCAACCAGTAAGTGGCAGAGCACACACACAATACTCAGCCCAACAACCATAGAAACCACCCTCTGCACCAAGAGCCAGGTGTTCAACAGGACAGATTCATCACCTCACCATAAATGCTGCCTACATCTTCAGCACCCTGGCAAGAACAGTGAACATACTCCCAGGCTCATGCACCTAGTATCTGCTCCAACCACCTTGAGACAGGAGGTGAGAGCTTCAACAAAGCCAGATTAATGACCAGGGTAGCATACATGCCTAGGCTACCTGGACATATCAAAACAAAACAAAACTCAGGATACATAAACAAAAATACGATAAATATATATAATAACTTATTGATGTCTTGGAGACAAAAGTCAATGTCAAATCATGTAAAGAAGCAGGACAAGATGACGCCCACAAGCAATCAAAATAAAGAACCAGAAAACCTTCCAGAGGAAGACAAAGCAATAGAACTGCCCGAAAAAGAATATACAGAGGTCTCCAAGAGATCAGAAAGGATCTCAGGCAAAACACAGACCAAACCAAGAAACACACAAACAAAGCAATAGAAGAATTCAGGAAAATAATGCTAGAACAAAATGACAGAAAAAACAGGCTGCTGGAAACCATACAAAAATAGCAACTAGAAATTCAAAAAGATTAACAATAAAATTTCAGACTTAGACCCTCAATAGAAAGTCATAAGTGCAGGATTGAGACAATGGAAGTAAGAGTTAGAGAGACCAAAGATAAATCCCTTGACACCAGATTGTTTGAGAAAAAATCAGAAAAAAGAATGAAGAAAGCCAAAGAATTATGTGGGATACTATCAGGAGGAAAAACTACAAGTGATTAGGGTACCACAAAAGGGGCGGGGGGGGGGGGTAATGGAAAGCACACAGAGAATTGTCTAAGAAAACTTCCCTAATATCATGAAAGAAGACAAAATATCTACCTAAGAAGCTCAGCAAACACCATACAGAATAGACTCCAAAAGAAAGCCACCAAGAAATATCATAATCAAATTTGCTAAAACAAAGGACGATGAAAGATTTCTGAAAGTGGCTAGGGATAAACAAAAAGTCACCTACAAAGGAGAACCAATGAGACTAAGCTCTGATTATTCAGCAGAAACCGTAAAGGCAAGAAGGCAATGGAATGACATATAAAAAGGCTTGAAGAAAAAAAATTGCCAGCCAAGAATTATGTATCCAGCAAAATTGTCCCTTATATACAATGAAAAATTAGGTAATTTTCAGGTAAACAGAAATTAAGGGAATATGTAAAAAACAGACAAAATTTACAAAAAATATTAAAGGGAGTCCTCCAGTTAGAGAACCAACAATATCAGACAACAATCCAAGACTAGGACACAGGACAGATCAACCAGATATCAACCCAGATGGGAAATTCACACACACACAAAAAAAGCTAAGAGACTGAAAATCGGGAACCAGAGATGTCAATATATAAATGACAACAATGTCAAAACAAAAAAAGATTTAATAAATGATGTAGTCACAGAACTTCTACAAGCAGAGGAAGTCAAGGCAATATCAAGAAACAAAAGACTGGTTTAAACTTAGAAAAATAAAGGCAAATTTCTGGGTAACCACAAAGGAAGCTAACAAACCTACACATCAAAGTAAAAAAAAAAGAAAAACATAAAGACTCAGAAAAAACAAAAACAATAATGACAGACATGAAAAGAAAATACATAAACAAAAAGAATTCAGCACAGAAAACTAAGCCAAACAAAAAAACTGTCAACATCACATGCACACAAAATACAACAAAATGACAGCATTAAACTCATAAAAAAAATAATTACACTGAATGTAAATCGGCTAAATGGACCAGTAAAGAGACAGAGAGTGACAGAATGGATTAAAAAAAAACACAATCCCCTATATGCTGTCTACAGGAGACACACCTTAGACACAAAGACATAAACAAACTAAAACTCAAAGGATGGAGAAAACTATCAAGCAAATAACAATCAAAAAAGAGCAGGATTGGCAATATTAATAGCCTGTAAAATAGACTTTAAAACAAAATCCACCATAAAGGATAAGGAAGGATGCTATATAATGATTAAAGGGTGAATACACCAGGAGAACATAACCATAATAAATATATATGAACCCAATGACAGGGCGCAAAAGTAAAACAAACTCTAACAGCATTAAAAAGAGAAATAGACAGTTTCACAATAACAGTTCGGTGAAAGACAGAACATCTAGAAAGAAACCCAGTAAAGATACAGATCTAAATGCCACAACGAACAAACTTGACCTCATACACATATACAGAACACTCCACCCCAAAACAGAAAGGTATGCATTCTTTTTCCAAAGCACATGGAACGTTCTCCAGAATAGACCAAATCTTAGTCCACAAAGCAAGCCTTAACAAAATCCAAAACATTGAAATAATTCAAAGCATCTTCTCTGATCATAATGCCATAAAAGTAGAAATCAATAGCAGAAAAAGCAAGGAAAAAATCAAATACGTGGAAACTGAATAACACCTTTCTTAAAAACAACTGGGTAATAGAAGAAATCAAGGATATGCAGATGACACAACCTTGCTTGAAGAGGACTTGAAGCACTTACTGATGAAGATCAGAGACAACAGCCTTTAGTATGGATTACATCTCAACATAAAGAAAACAAAAATCCTCACAACTGGACCAATAAGCAACATCATGATAAACAGAGAAAAGATTGACGTTGTAAAGGATTTAATTTCACTTGGATCCACAATCAAAGCCCATGGAAGCAGTAGTCAAGAAATCAAACAATGCATTGCATTGGTCAAATCACCTGCAAAAAGATCTCTTCAAAGTGTTAAAAAAAAAAAAAAAAGATGTTACTTTAAAGACAAAGGTGTGCCTCGCCCAAGCCATGTTGTTTTCAATCACCTCATATGCATGTGAAAGCTGGACAATGAATAAGGAAGACCAAAGAAGAACTGATGGCTTTGAACTATGGTGTTGGCAAAGAATATTGAATATACCATAGATTACCAGAAGAATGAGCAAACCTGTCTTGGAAGAAGTACGGCCAGAATGCTCATTAGAAGGGAGGACAGCAAGATTTTGTCTCACATAATTTGGACATATTATTGGGGGGACCAATCCCTGGAGAAGGACATCATTTTGGTAGAGGGTCAGCAAAAAAGAGGAAGACCCTCAATGAGATGGATTGACACAGTGGCTGCAACCATGGAGTCAAGCATAACAACAATTGTGAGAGTGGCACAGGACCAGGCAGTACTCGATTCTGCTGTACACAGGGTTGCTATGAGTAGGAACCGACTCGACAACACCTAAGAACAACAGTAGAAGAAATGGAGGGTGGAATAAAAAAATTCATAGAATCAAATGAAATGAAAACACATCTTACCAAAACCTTTGGGACAGAGCAAAAGCAGTGCTTAGAGGTCAATTTATAGCAGTAAGAGCACACATCAAAAAAGAAGGGCCGGGGGGGCGGAGCCAAGATGGCGGACTAGGCAGACACTACCTCGGATCCCTCTTACAACAAAGACACGGAAAAACAAGTGAATTGA
Organism: Loxodonta africana; assembly: GCF_030014295.1. Taxonomy (NCBI): domain Eukaryota; kingdom Metazoa; phylum Chordata; class Mammalia; order Proboscidea; family Elephantidae; genus Loxodonta; species Loxodonta africana. The sequence continues at coordinate 117,262,534 of NC_087369.1, read as the reverse complement.
TCACATACATAACAATCTACGAACCCTGAACAACAAACACAGATTTAGACACGGAGAACGAACTAATACGGGGAAGCAGCGATTGTTTCCAGAGCCTGGAGCCAGCGTACCAGTCAGGTACGGCACAAGCACAGAGACCTGCTCCACCCTCCTAACTAACCCCGGGAGGGGGACCAGCCGGTTCCACGGGCGGCATGGGACACAGCCGGTAGGAGAAGTCCCCGGGAGGTAGTGACTGGTCTTGGAGCAGAAAGAGCAGCATCCGAGCCGGGGAACCGTCCCGCAGGGATTTGGACTGGACGCAGGTATGCCATAAACACGGAGAGTTGCTCCACCCCCCTGAACTAACCCCGGGAAGGGGACCAGCCGGGTCGCGCGGGCGGCGTGGGACGCAGCCGGTAGGACAAGTCCCTGGGAGGCAGCGACTGGTATTGGAGCGGGGAGAACAGCATCCCAGCTGGGACACTCGGTCACGGCACAAGCACGGGGACCTGCTCCACCCATCTGAACTAACCCCGGGAGGAGGCTCAACTGGTTCTCGGGGCGGCACGGCCACACGGCTGGAGGGACGAGAAGTCCCCGGAAGGCAGCGACTGATTTTGGAGTCGAGAGTGCACCGTCCCAGTAGGGGAGCCTTGACGCTGGGCATGGGGCTGGAAGCGGAGGATCTGACCGTGACTCCAGCGGGCCAGACCCCCCGGGGGCAATCTCCACACAGCCAGCACACATAGGCGACACTCCCATGGGAATCTCAGATATAATAGTCATTCCAAGCAAGACAAGCAACTCTGGCTATATTCTGAGGTGCTACTCTCCTATCTCTCTGTTCCCTCCCCCACCCTCCCCAGGCGGCTTCATTAACATCTGAATAGCCTGAGCCAGAGGGAGAACTCTGATAGGGATCTGACTGCATTTTTTTTTTAGCGGATTTTCTGGAAAAACTAGTTTCCCAGTGATGGCTCAGAGACAACAATCCATATCAAACCACTTAAAGAAGCAGACCGTGACAGCTTCTCCAAATCCCCAAACAAAAGAATCAAAACCTTTCCCAAATGAAGATACAATCTTGGAATTATCAGATACAGAATATAAAAAACTAATTTACAGAATGCTTAATGATATCACAAATGAAATTGGGGTAACTGCAGAAAAAGCCAAGGAACACACTGATAAAACTGTTGAAGAACTCAAAAAGATTATTCAAGAACATACTGGAAAAATTAATAAGTTGCAAGAATCCATAGAGAGACAACATGTAGAAATCCAAAAGATTAACAATAAAATAACAGAATTAGACAACGCACTAGGAAGTCAGAGGAGCAGACTCGAGCAATTAGAATGCAGACTGGGACATCTGGAGGACCAGGGAATCAACACCAACATAGCTGAAAAAAAAATCGGATAAAAGAATTAAAAAAAATGAAGAAACCCTAAGAATTATGTGGGACTCTATCAAGAAGGATAACCTGCGGGTGACTGGAGTCCCAGAACAGGGAGGGGGGACAGAAAACACAGAGAAAATAGTTGAAGAACTCCTGACAGAAAACTTCCCTGACATCATGAAAGACGAAAGGATAGCTATCCAAGATGCTCATCGAACCCCATTTAAGATTGATACAAAAAGAAAAACACCAAGACATATTATCATCAAACTCACCAAAACCAAAGATAAACAGAAAATTTTGAAAGCAGCCAGGGAGAAAAGAAAGGTTTCCTTCAAGGGAGAATCAATAAGAATATGTTCTGACTACTCAGCAGAAACCATGCAGGCAAGAAGGGAATGGGACGACATATACAGAACACTGAAGGAGAAAAACTGCCAGCCAAGGATCATATATCCAGCAAAACTCTCTCTGAAATATGAAGGCGAAATTAAGATATTTACAGACAAACACAAGTTTAGAGAATTTGCAAAAACCAAACCAAAGCTACAAGAAATACTAAAGGATATTGTTTGGTCAGAGAACCAATAATATCAGATGTCAGCACAACACAAGGTCACAAAACAGAACGTCCTGATATCAACTCAAATAGGGAAATCACAAAAACAAACAAATTAAGATTAATTAAAAAAAATAAATAAAAATACACATAACACGGAATCATGGAAGTCAATAGGTAAAAGATCACAATAATCAAAAAGAGGGACTAAATACAGGAGGCATTGAACTGCCATATGGAGAGTGATACAAGGCGATATAGAAGGATACAAGTTAGGTTTTTACTTAGAAAAATAGGGGTAAATAATAAGGTAACCACAAAAAGGTATAACAACTCTATAACTCAAGATAAAAACCAAGAAAAACGTAACGACTCAACTAACATAAAGTCAAGCACTATGAAAATGAGGATCTCACAATTTACTAAGAAAAACGCCTCAGCACAAAAAAGTATGTGGAAAAATGAAATTGTCAACAACACACATAAAAAGGCATCTAAATGACAGCACTAAAAACTTATTTATCTATAATTACCCTGAATGTAAATGGACTAAATGCACCAATAAAGAGACAGAGAGTCACAGACTGGATAAAGAAACACGATCCATCTATATGCTGCCTACAAGAGACACACCTTAGACTTAGAGACACAAACAAACTAAAACTCAAAGGATGGAAAAAAGTATATCAAGCAAACAACAAGCAAAAAAGAAGAGGAGTAGCAATATTAATTTCTGACAAAATAGACTTTAGACTTAAATCCACCACAAAGGATAAAGAAGGACACTATATAATGATAAAAGGGACAATTGATCAGGAAGACATAACCATATTAAATATTTACGCACCCGATGACAGGGCTGCAAGATACATAAATCAAATTTTAACAGAACTGAAAAGCGAGATAGATACCTCCACAATTATAGTAGGAGACTTCAACACACCACTTTCGGAGAAGGACAGGACATCCAGTAAGAAGCTCAACAGAGACACGGAAGATCTAATTACAACAATCAACCAACTTGATCTCATTGACTTATACAGAACTCTCCACCCAACTGCTGCAAAATATACTTTTTTTTCTAGCGCACATGGAACATTCTCTAGAATAGACCACATATTAGGTCATAAAACAAACCTTTTCAGAGTCCAAAACATCGAAATATTACAAAGCATCTTCTCAGACCACAAGGCAATAAAACTAGAGATCAATAACAGAAAAACTAGGGAAAAGAAATCAAATACTTGGAAAATGAACAATACCCTCCTGAAAAAAGACTGGGTTATAGAAGAAATCAAGAAGGGAATAAGGAAATTCATAGAAAGCAACGAGAATGAAAATACTTCCTATCAAAACCTCTGGGACACAGCAAAAGCAGTGCTCAGAGGCCAATTTATATCAATAAATGCACACATACAAAAAGAAGAAAGAGCCAAAAGCAGAGAACTGTCCCTACAACTTGAACAAATAGAAAGTGAGCAACAAAAGAATCCATCAGGCACCAGAAGAAAACAAATAATAAAAATTAGAGCTGAACTAAATGAATTAGAGAACAGAAAAACAATCGAAAGAATTAACAAAGCCAAAAGCTGGTTCTTTGAAAAAATTAACAAAATTGATAAACCATTGGCTAGACTGACTAAAGAAATACAGGAAAGGAAACAAATAACCCGAATAAGAAATGAGAAGGACCACATCACAACAGAACCAAATGAAATTAAAAGAATCATTTCAGATTATTATGAAAAATTGTACTCTAACAAATTTGAAAACCTAGAAGAAATGGATGAATTCCTGGAAAAACACTACCTACCTAAACTAACACATTCAGAAGTAGAACAACTAAATAGACCCATAACAAAAAAAGAGATTGAAACGGCAATCAAAAAACTCCCAACAAAAAAAAGCCCTGGCCCGGACGGCTTCACTGCAGAGTTCTACCAAACTTTCAGAGAAGAGTTAACACCACTACTACTAAAGGTATTCCAAAGCATAGAAAATGACGGAATACTACCCAACTCATTCTATGAAGCCACCATCTCCCTGATACCAAAACCAGGTAAAGACATTACAAAAAAAGAAAATTATAGACCTATATCCCTCATGAACATAGATGCAAAAATCCTCAACAAAATTCTAGCCAATAGAATCCAACAACACATCAAAAAAATAATTCACCCTGATCAAGTGGGATTTATACCAGGTATGCAAGGCTGGTTTAATATCAGAAAAACCACTAATGTAATCCATCACATAAATAAAACAAAAGACAAAAACCACATGATCTTATCAATTGATGCAGAAAAGGCATTTGACAAAGTCCAACACCCATTCATGATAAAAACTCTTACCAAAATAGGAATTGAAGGAAAATTCCTCAACATAATAAAGGGCATCTATGCAAAGCCAACAGCCAATATCACTCTAAATGGAGAGAACCTGAAAGCATTTCCCTTGAGAACGGGAACCAGACAAGGATGCCCTTTATCACCGCTCTTATTCAACATCGTGTTGGAAGTCTTAGCCAGGGCAATTAGGCTAGACAAAGAAATAAAAGGTATCCGGATTGGCAAGGAAGAAGTAAAGTTATCACTATTTGCAGATGACATGATTATATACACAGAAAACCCTAAGGAATCCTCCAGAAAACTACTGAAACTAATAGAAGAGTTTGGCAGAGTCTCAGGTTATAAAATAAACATACAAAAATCCCTTGGATTCCTCTATATCAACAAAAAGAACACCGAAGAGGAAATAACCAAATCAATACCATTCACAGTAGCCCCCAAGAAGATAAGATACTTAGGAATAAATCTTACCAAAGATGTAAAAGACCTATACAAAGAAAACTACAAAGCTCTACTACAAGAAATTCAAAAGGACATACTTAAGTGGAAAAACATACCTTGCTCATGGATAGGAAGACTTAACATAGTAAAAATGTCTATTCTACCAAAAGCCATCTATACATTTAACGCACTTCCGATCCAAATTCCAATGTCATATTTTAAGGGGATAGAGAAACAAATCACCAATTTCATATGGAAGGGAAAGAAGCCCCAGATAAGCAAAGCACTACTGAAAAAGAAGAAGAAAGTGGGAGGCCTCACCTTACCTGACTTCAGAACCTATTATACAGCCACAGTAGTCAAAACAGCCTGGTATTGGTACAAAAACAGACACATAGACCAATGGAACAGAATTGAGAACCCAGACATAGATCCATCCACGTATGAGCAGCTGATATTTGACAAAGGACCAGTGTCAATTAACTGGGGAAAAGATAGCCTTTTTAACAAATGGTGCTGGCATAACTGGATATCCATTTGCAAAAAAATGAAACAGGACCCATACCTCACACCATGCACAAAAACTAACTCCAAGTGGATCAAAGACCTAAACATAAAGACTAAAGCGATAAAGATCAAGGAAGAAAAAATTGGGACAACCCTAGGAGCCCTAATACAAGGTATAAACAGAATACAAAACATTACCAAAAATGATGAAGAGAAACCCGATAACTGGGAGCTCCTAAAAATCAAACACCTATGCTCATCTAAAGACTTCACCAAAAGAGTAAAAAGACCACCTACAGATTGGGAAAGAATTTTCAGCTATGACATCTCCGACCAACGCCTGATCTCTAAAATCTACATGATTCTGTCAAAACTCAACCACAAAAAGACAAACAACCCAATCAAGAAGTGGGCAAAGGATATGAACACACATTTCACTAAAGAAGATATTCAGGCAGCCAACAGATACATGAGAAAATGCTCTCGATCATTAGCCATTAGAGAAATGCAAATTAAAACTACGATGAGATTCCATCTCACACCAGCAAGGCTGGCATTAATCCAAAAAACACAAAATAATAAATGTTGGAGAGGCTGCGGAGAGACTGGAACTCTCATACACTGCTGGTGGGAATGTAAAATGGTACAACCACTTTGGAAATCTATCTGGCGTTATCTTAAACAGTTAGAAATAGAACTACCATACAACCCAGAAATCCCACTCCTAGGAATATACCCTAGAGATACAAGAGCCTTCATACAAACAGATATATGCACACCCATGTTTATTGCAGCTCTGTTTACAATAGCAAAAAGTTGGAAGCAACCAAGGTGTCCATCAACGGATGAATGGGTAAATAAATTGTGGTATATTCACACAATGGAATACTACGCATCGATAAAGAACAGTGACGAATCTCTGAAACATTTCATAACATGGAGGAACCTGGAAGGCATTATGCTGAGCGAAATGAGTCAGAGGCAAAAGGACAAATATTGTATAAGACCACTATTATAAGATCTTGAGAAATAGTAAACCTGAGAAGAACACATACTTTTGTGGTTACGAGGGGGGGAGGGAGGGAGGGTGGGAGAGGGTTTTTTATTGATTAATCAGTAGATAAGAACTGCTTTAGGTGAAGGGAAAGACAACACTCAATACATGGAAGGTCAGCTCAATTGGACTGGACCAAAAGCAAAGAAGTTTCCGGGATAAAATGAATGCTTCAAAGGTCAGCGGAGCAAGGGCGGGGGTCTGGGGAACATGGTTTGCGGGGACTTCTAAGTCAATTGGCAAAATAATTCTATTATGAAATCATTCTGCATCCCACTTTGAAATGTGGTGTCTGGGGTCATAAATGCTAACAAGCGGCCATCTAAGATGCATCAATTGGTCTCAACCCACCTGGAGCAAAGGAAAATGAAGAACACCAAGGCCACACGACAACTAAGAGCCCAGGAGACAGAAAGGGCCACATGAACCAGAGACCTACATCATCCTGAGACCAGAAGAACTAGGTGGTGCCCGGCCACAATCGATGACTGCCCTGACAGGGAGCACAGCAGAGGACCCCTGAGGGAGCAGGAGATCAGTGGGATGCAGACCCCAAATTCTCATAAAAAGACCATACTTAATGGTCTGACTGAGACTAGAGGAATCCCGGCGGCCATGCTCCCCAGACCTTCTGTTGACACAGGACAGGAACCATCCCCGAAGACAACTCATCAGACATGAATGGGACTGGTCAGCGGGTGGGAGAGAGATGCTGATGAAGAGTGAGCTAATTATATCAGGTGGACACTTGAGATTGTGTTGGCAACTCTTGTCTGGAGGGGGGATGGGAGGATAGAGAGAGAGGGAAGCAGGCAAAATTGTCAAGAAAGGAGAGACTGAAAGGGCTGACTCAAGAGGGGGAGAGTAAGTGGGAGTAGGGAGTGAGATGTATGTAAACTTATATGTGACAGACTGATTGGATTTGTAAACGTTCACTTGAAGTTTAATAAAAGTTATTAAAAAAATGTAAATAAAATAAAATAAAAATAAAGAACATTTGCCTTGAAAAAAAAAAAGAAGGGCCAAAATAAAAATATTAATGCTATAACACAAAAAAATAGAAAGAAGGCAGCAAAAGAAGCCCTCAGGCACCAGAAGAAAGGAAAATATAAAGATTGAAGCATAAATGAAGTCCTGCTGGCTCAGTGGTTATGAGCTTGGCTGCTAACCAAAAGGTTGGCAGTTTGAATCCACCAGCTGCTCCTTGGAAACAGTTTGGGACAGTTCTACACTGTCCTATAGGGTCACTAGGAGCTGGAATTGACTCAAGGGCAATGAGTATAATATTTTTTGTTTGTTTAAAGCAGAAATAAGCAAAGGAGAGAACAGAAAAGACAATTGAAAGAATCAACAAGACCAAAAGTTGATTCTTTGAAAAGATTAACAAAATTGACAAACCATTGGCCAAACCAACAAAAGAAAAGCAGGAGAGGAAGCAAATAACCTGAATGAGAAATGAGATGGGTGATATCACAACAGATGCAACTGAAATTAAAAGAATCATATCAGATTACTAAAAAAAATTGTACTCCAAAAAATTTCATAACCTAGAAGAAATGGATGAATTCCTAGAAACACACTACCTACCTAAACTAAAACAAACAGAGGCAGAACCACTAAATAAACCTATAACAAAAAAGAGATTGAAAAGGTATTTTAAAACTCCCAACAAAGAAAAGCCCTGGCCCTGAAGACTTCACTGGAGAATTCTACCAAACTTTCTGAGAAGAGTTGACACCACTACTACTAAAGGTATTTCAGAGCATAGAAAAGTATGGAATACTCCCAAACTCATTCGATGAAGCCAGCATAACCCTGATACCAAAGCCAGGCAAAGACACCAAAAAAAAAAAAAAAAACTGCAGACAAATATGATCATAGACACAAAAATTCTCAACAAAATTCGACCCAATAGAATTCAACAACATATCAAAAAAATAATACATCATGACCATCAAGACCAAGTGGGATTCATACCAGGTATGCAGGGATAGTTCAACATTAGAAAATCAATCAACGTAATTCACATAAATAAAACAAAAGACAAGAACCACATGATCATATCAATAGACCCAGATAAGGCATTTGACAAAGTCCAACAGCCTTTCCTGAAAAAAAACTCTCAGCAAAATAGGAGAAAAAAGGAAGTTCCTTGACATAATAAAGGGCATTTCTACAAAACCAACAGCCAACATCATCCTAAACGGGAAAAGTCTGAAAGCATTCCCCTTGAGAATGGGAACCAGACAAGGATGCCCTTTATCACCACTCCTATTTTCAACATCTTGCTGGAAGTCCTAGCTAGACCAATAAAACAAGAAAAAGAAATAAAGGACATCCATATTGGTAAGGAAGAAATAAAACTATCTCTTTTCACAGATAGTATGATCTTATACACAGAAAACCCCAAAGAATCCACAAGAAAGCTACTGGAGCCAATAGAAGATTTCAGCAAAATAGCCGAATACAAGATAAACCTATAAAAATCAGCCGGATTCCACTACACCAAAGAAGAGAACGCCGAAAAGGAAATCACCAAATCAATACTGTTTACAATAGCCCTCAAGAAGATAAAGTACTTATAAATAAATCTAACCAGGGATGTAAAAGACCTACACAAAGAAAACCATAAAATGTTACTGCAAGAAACCAAAGGAGACCTGCATAAGTGGGAAAACACACCATGCTTATGGATAGGAAGACTCAACATTGTGAAAATGTCAATTCTACCCAAAGCAATCTACAAGTACAATGCAACCCTGACCCAAATTCCAACAGCTTTCCTTAATGAGATGGAGAAAAAAAATCATCAACTTTATATGCAAAGGGAAGAGGCCCCAGATAAGTAAAGCATTACTGAAGAACAAAGTGGAAGGCCTCACACTACCTGATTTTAGAACCTATTATACAGTCATGGTAGTCAAAACAGCCTTGACAACAACAGACACCTAAACTAATGGAAGAGAATCGAGAACCTAGAAGTAAACCCATCCATCTTTGATTAGCTGATATTTGACAAAGGGCCAAAGCCTCTTAAATGGGGAAAAGAGAGCCTCTTTAACAAATAGTGCTGGCTTAACTGGATGTCCATCTGTAAAAATGAAACAAGATCCATAGCTCACACCATACATAAAAATTCACTCAAAAAGGATCTAAATATAAAATCTAAAATGATGAAGACCATGGAAGAAAAAACAGGAACAACTCTAGGGGCCCTAATACATGGCATAAATAGTATCTAAATCATAACAATGTACAAACACCAGAAGAAAAACAAGGAACTGGGAGCTCCTAAACATTAAACACTTATGCTCATCGAAAGACTTCACGAAAAGAGTAAAAAGATGACATATACAGGGAAAAAAAATTGGCTATGACATATCTGACAAGGGTCTAATTTCTAAAATCCCCAAAATACTTTAGCACCTCAATAACAAAAAGACAAATAATCCAATTAAAAAATGGCCGAAGAATATTAACAGATGCTTTTTTTTTTCACTAAAGAAGACATTCTGGCAGCTAAGCACTTACTCATCTATGCCAAGAAATTTGGAAGACAGCTAACTGATCAACTGACTGGAAGAGATCCATATTTATGCCTATTCCCAAGAAAGGTGGCCCAATGGAATGCAGAAATTATCGAACAATATCATTAATATCACATGCAAGCAAAATTTTGCTCAAGATCATTCAAAAGTGGCTGCAGCAGTATATCGACAGGGAACTGCCAGAAATTAAAGCTGAATTTAGAAGAGGACATGGAACCAGGGATATCATTGCTGATGTCAGATGGATCCTGGCTGAAGGCAGAGAATACCAGAAAGAGGTTTTCCTGTGTTTTATTGACCATGCTAAGGCATTTGACTGTGTGGATCATAACAAATTATAGATAATATTGCAAAGAACGGGTATTCCAGAACACTTAATTATGCTCATGAGGAACCTGTACATAGATCAAGAGGCAGTTGTTCAAACAGAACAAGGGGATACTTCGTGGTTTAAAGTCAGGAAAGGTTTGTGTCAGGGTTGTATCCTTTCACCATACCTACTCAGTCAGTCAGTATGCTGATCAAAGAATCCAAGAAACTGGTCTATATGAAGAAGTATGGGGCATCAGAATTGGCAGAAGACTCATTAACAACCTGCATTATGCAGATGACACAATCTTGCTTGCTGAAAGTGAAGAAGACTTGAAGCACTCACTGATGAAGATCGAAGACCACAGCCTTCAAAATGGATTACACCTCAACATAAAGAAAACAAAAATCCTTACAACTGGACCAGTAAGCAACATCATGATAAATGGAGAAAAGATTGAAGTTGTTAAGAATTTCATTTTACTTGGATCCACAGTCAACACACATGGAAGCAGCAGTCAAGAAGTCAAAAGACGCATTGTGTTGGGAAAATCTGCTGTGAAAGACCTCTTTTAAGTGTGGAAAAGCACAGATGTCACCTGGAAGACTAAGGTGCGCTTTACCCAAGCCATGGTATTTTCAATCACATCATATGCATAAGAAAGTTGGACAATGAATAAAGAAGGCTGAAGAAGAATTGATGCCTTCGAATTGTGGTATTGGTGAAGATTATTGAATATACCATGGACTGCCAAAAGAATGAACAAATCTGTCTTGGAAGTAGTACAGCCAGAATTCTCCTTAGAAACCAGGATGGCAAGACTACATCTTACATACATTGGACAGGTTATTGGGAGGGATCAGTCCCTGGAGAAGGACATCATGCTTGGTAAAGCACAGAGTCAGTGGAAAAGAGGAAGACCCTCAACAAGATGGATTGACACAGTGGCTCCAACAATGGGGTCAAGCATAACAACAATTGTGAACGTGGTGCAGGTCCAGGTAGTGTTTCATTCTGTAGTACACAGGGTTGCTATGAGTTGGAACCAAATCAATGGCACCTAACAACAACAACAGACACATGAGGAAATGCTCACTATAATTAGCCATTAAGGAATTGCAAATCAAAACTACAATGAGATGCCATCTCACTTCGACAATACTGGCACTAATCCAAAAACACAAAATAAAAATGTTAGGTTGTGGGGAGATTGGAACTCTTATGCACTGCTGGTGGGAATGTAAAATGGTACAACCATTTGGGAAAACTATGTGGCACTTCCTAAAAAAGCTAGAAATAGAAATAACATATGATCAAGCAATCCCGCTCCTAGGAATATACCCTAGAGAAATAAGAGCTGTCACATGAATAGACATATGCACACCCATGTTCACTGTAGCACTATTCACAATAGCAAAAATATGGAAACAACCTAAATGCCCACCAACAGATGAATGGATAAACAAATTACGGTACATACACACAGTGGAATACTACACAATGAAAAAGAACAATGATGAATCCGTGAAACATCTCACAACATGTATGAATTTGGAGGACATTATGCTGAGTAAAGTAAGTCAGTCACAAAAGGACAAATATTGCATGAAAAGGTTACACACAGAAAAAAATATTTGATGGTTATCAGGGTGGGGATGGAAGGGGAGGAAAAGTCACTAACTAGATTGTAGACAAGTGTCAACTTTGGTGAAGCGAAAGACAACACACAATGTAGGGGAAGTCAGCACAACTGGACCAAAGCAAAAGCATAGAAGTTTCCAAGACACATCCAAATATTTTGGGTGACCAAGTGGCTGGAGCTGGGGGCTAGGGACCATAGTCTCTGGGGACATCTAGGTCATTTGGCATAACAGTTCGTAAAGGAATTGTTCTCCATCCCACTTTGCTGAGTAGCATCTGAGGTCTTAAAAGCTTGCAAGTGGCCATCTAAGATACATTTATTGGTCCCATCCTGTCTGGAGCAAAGGAGAATGAAGAAAATCAAAGACACAAGGAAAATATTAACCCAAAGGACTGATGGACCACATGAACCAGAGACATTTGTGTTGAGCATCTACTATTTTCCTGGTATTGTGCTAGTTGGTGGTGTGTACAAAGATGAATACGACAAGGTTCCTGACTTTACAAAGGTCACTCCAGTGAATAGGCCCAGCTCTATTCCTGCAAATGGCTTCACAATGAATTCCATTTCTGTATTTTTGTAAACTCCAAGATTACTATCTCTAGGCATGTGTGTGCTACTTGTGACTTCTTGAATTGGAAGTTTCTCAGATGCTCTTAAATTAGAAGAGATGGTTTCTGTATCAGTTTCTTGTTACAACCTCAAGCACAGCTATGAATGGAAGCTTGATTAAATTAGGTACCCATTTATGTGACTAGCCCTATGCTGAGTGCTATGAAAAAGGAAAAAGAAATATAAGGCAAAATATCTTCCCTCTATGAGTTCATAAATTAAACTGAATGTTGAATATAAAACTAATGTATAAATCATAAATATATTCCTATTATTAAAATATAATTAAGGAGAGCGGATTCACATAAATCGAATTAGTAGAGAACAATAAATGCATATAATCAAGTGTTGGAGTATATAATATAAACTTCCAAATCCTGTGAAAATTTGGAGTTGAGAAGGAATAAATAGAAGTAAAATGGTCGAGGAATACTTTGGGAAGGAAGTGATGATATTAGTCATAAATTATTCTGTTATAAGTGACAGAAAACCAATACAAACCAGCTTAAGCAAAAAAAAAAAAAGAACGACTTGTAGGAGGTATTGGTGTTCAGTGTTGGTTTTCTGCATAGGATGTGAGAATTCTAATACAAACCAGCTTAAGCAAAAAAAAAAATGACTTGTAGAAGGTATTGGTGTTCAGTGTTAGAATTCTCACATTCTATGCAGGAGACCTGAGTCCAGTTCCTGGCCAATGCACCTCATGCAGTCACCACCATCTGTCAGTGGAGGCTTCTGGGTTGCAATGATGCTGAACAGGTTTCCACAGAGCTTCTAGACTAAGATGGACTAAGAAGAAAGCCTTGGTGATCAAATTGCAAAAATCAGTCAGTGAAAACCCTATGGATCACAACAGTCTGGATCCACAACTTATCACGGTGCAAGACCTGGCAGCATTTCCCTCCATTATACATGGGATTACCATGAGTCACAGGCCAACTCAAAGACAGCTAATAACAACAACATTGACTTATGTAACTGGAAAATTCAGTGTGTACTTTAGACACAGGCATTCAGGATCTCAAACAAAATAATCATCTATCTCCATTTATTAGCTCTACTTTCTTTTTTTTTTTTTCTATTCTCAGGAAGGCTCTCTCCTCACTGTAACAAACTGGCTACTAGCAACTCTAGGTTTATGTCTCATCCTCTCTGCAACCCCAATGGGAAGAGAGCATCCATCTCTAAGTCCAATTCAAACCAGGCCTTTATTAAAATACAGATTTTTTTTTTCTTGTGGAAGGGTTAACTGGCAAAGGAAGGGAAATAGAATAAATAAAGGCACAGAGACAAGAAGGTCTGTATCATTCGCAAAGGATAAATTGCTTCATTACATGGGATTGTATCAGACAAGAGATCATCCATTTGGCTTTGATTTACCATCTTTAATGTACCCTGTGACAAAATCTTTTGCAGTCTTGGCTAATCCAGTTAACATAAAACAAAACAAAATAAAAATAGGACAACAAACAAACCAATTGATGAAATTCATATCTGCCCCCTTCTGATTGCTTGTCCTTATCTTTGATGCTTGCTATTTCCTGATTTCTACGTGCTCTCTGAGTTTCATATAACCCATTAGTGTGAATAGTCCTTACCAACACTGCCACCCACCCTTTGCCTTCCTATATCTCAAAAGAAGATTAATTCTTAAACGTAAGTTCTTCGTAGCATTTGGGGCCAGTAAAGCCCCATAGCACTAAAGCATGACACATGCCATCACAGATTAACCTTAGCATATTTGGAAATTGTTCAGAGCTGCCAATTTTTCTAAGAAGATTCAAAAGTCGAGTTCTGTTAATGGCATTGAATACTTCAGTGAGTCCTGTGATATCACGTAAGTATCTTGATAACTAGATTTTTGCTATACTTGGCATCTCACCCAGGCCTGGGAGGTGAGAGCAGAAAATAAAGAGATGCATTGTCTACACAGATTTTAAAAACAGTAATTAAACGAACTAAAAGTCAGTCTTATTTTTTATTATCACCATCCACTTGCATTTTAAACAATGCTAGGGATAAAATACTCCTCTGGGAAAAAAAAAAAGCTTTTATTGGTCTAAGTTGAGGTCTCTCATACTCCACAGTTCTGTTAGTTTAGGCCAGATAGCTTTGTTGTGGAGGGATGTCCTGTGCATCCCTGGTCTCTACAACTAGGTGCTGGTAAAACCAGTCCCCTCCCCCAGTTGTGGCAACCAAAATGATCTCCAGAGACAGTGCCAAATCTTCCCTGGGGAGCAAAACTGACCCCGCTTGACAACCACTGGTGCCTGATAATTAAATGCTTGGTGGCTTGAATCCATCCAGTGGTGCTGCAGAAGAAAGACCTGGAAAACTGCGTCGGTAAAAATTATAGCCAAGAAAACCCTATGGAGCAGTTCTACTCTGTAACACGTGGGGTAACCATGAATCAGAATCGACTGGATGGCACCAGGATTGAGTTTGCTGTTGTTTTTTGACAACCACTGGTCTAAGTTCTAAACAATTGCAACAGTTACTGATGAGTTTTAATAATACATACTTCATAACTTTTTTTTTAACTGTGCTTTAAGTGAAAGTTTACAGCTCAAGTTAGTTTCTCTTACAAAAATTTATACACGCATTGTTATGTGACCCTAGTTGCTATCCCTATAATGTGACAGCACACTCCCCCTTTCCACCCCAGATTTCCTGTGTCCATTCAACCAGCTACTGTCTCTTTCTGCCTTCTCATCTCACCTCTGAACTGGAGCTGCCCATTTAGTGTCATGTATCTACTTGAAATAAGAAGCACATTCTTCATGAGTATCATTTTATGTCTTATAAACCAGTCTAATCTTTGTCTGAAAAGTTGGATTCAGGAATGGTTTTAGTTCTAGGTTAATAGAGAGTCCAGGGGCCATGTCTGCCGAGGTTCCTCCAGTCTCAGTCAGACCATTAAGTCTGGTCTTTTTTACATGAATTTGAGTTCTGCACCCCACTTTTCTCCTGCTCCATCAGGGACTCTCTGTTGTGTTCCCTGTTAGGGTGGTCATTGGTGGTAGCCAGGCACCATCCAGTTCTTCCCGTCTCAGGCTAATGGAGTCTCTGGTTTATGTGGCCCTTTCTGTCTCTTGGGCTAATATTTTCCTTGTGTCTTTGATGTTCTTCATTCCCCTTTGCTCCAGGTAGGTTGGGACCAATTGATGCATCTTAGATGGCCACTTACTAGCTTTTAAGACCCCAGAGGCCACTCACCAAAGTGGGATGCAAAGATTTCTTAATAAACTTTGTTATTCCAATTGACCTAGATGTCCCCCAAAACCATGGTCCCCAGACTCCCTCCCCTGCTACTCTGTCCCTCCAAGTGTTTGGTTGTATTCAGGAAACTTCTTAGAATTTAGTTCAGTCCAGTTGTGCTGATTTCCCTTGTATTGTGTGTTGTCCTTCCCTTCACCTAAGATAATTCTTGTCTACTATCTAGTTAGTGAATTCCCCTCTCCCTCCCTCCCCACCCTCGTAAACATCAAGAATGTTTTCTTCTGTGTTTAAACCTTCTCTTGAGTTCTTATAATAGTGGTCTTATACAATATTTGTCCTTTTGCAACTGACTAATTTCACTCAGCATAATGCCTTCCAGATTCCTCCATGTTATGCATGTTTCAAGGATTCATCATCATTCTTTATCATTGCATAGTATTCCACCATGTGAATGTACCATAATTTGTTTATCCATTCACCCATTGATGGGCACCTAGGTAGTTTGCATCTTTTTGCTATTATGAACAGTGCTGCAATGAACATGGTTGTGCATACATCTGTGTGATGTCTCTTATTCCTCTAGGATATATTCCAAGGAGTGGGATTGCTGGATCATATGGCAGTTCTATTTCTAGCTTTTTAAAAAAGTGCCAAATTGATTTCCAAAGTGGTTGTACCATTTTACTTTCCCACCAGCAGTGTACAAGTGTTCCATTTGCTCCACAACCTGTCCAACATTTATTTTTTTGTGTTTTTGGATTAATGATAGCCTGGTTGGAGTGAGATGGTATGTCATTGTAGTTTTGATTTGCATTTCTCTAATGGCTAATGATCTTGAGAGTTTCCTCATGTGTCAGTTAGCCGTCTGAATGTCTTCTTTAGTGAAGTGCCTATTCATATCCTTTGCCCATTTTTTAATTGGGTTATTTGTGTTTTTGTTGTTGAAGTTTTGCAGTATCTTATAGATTTTAGAGATTAGACCCTGATTGAATATGTTGTAGCCAAAATTATTTTC
Source organism: Loxodonta africana (assembly GCF_030014295.1). NCBI lineage: Eukaryota > Metazoa > Chordata > Mammalia > Proboscidea > Elephantidae > Loxodonta > Loxodonta africana. Next base: position 117,245,897 of record NC_087369.1, on the reverse strand, counting down.
CCAGTCTGTAGGTTGTCTTTTTACTCTTTTGATGAAGTCTTTTGGTGAGCGTAAGTGTCTGATATTTAGAACCTCCAGTTATCTAGTTTCTCTTCTGGTGTTCATGCATTTTTAATTATGTTTTGTATTCTGCTAATGCCATGTATTAGGGCTCCTAGCGTTGTCCTTATTTTTTCTTCCATGATCTTTATCGTTTTAGACTTTATATTTAAGTCTTTGATACATTTTGAGTTAGTTTATGTGCATGGTGTGAGTCTTTTTTCACTTTTTTGCAGATGGATATTCAGTTATGCCAGCACCATTTGTTAAAGAGACTGTCTCTTCCCCATTTAATGGACTTCGGGTCTTTGTCAAATATCGGCTGCTCATAGGCAAATGAATTTACTTCTGAATTGTCAATTCTGTTCCATTGGTCTATGTATCTGTCGTTGAACCAGTACCAGGCTGTTTTGACTACTGTGGCAGTGTAATAGTTTCTAAAATCAGGTAGTGTGAGGCTTCCCACTTTGTTCTTCTTTTTTAGAAATGCTTTACTTATCCAGGGCCTCTTCCCTTTCCATATGAAGTTGGTGATTTGTTTCTCCATCTCATTAAAAAATGTCATTGAAATTTGGATCAGGATTGCATTGTATCTGTAGATCGCGTTGGGTAGAATTGACATTTTCACAATGTTGAGTCTTCCTATCCATGAGCAAGGTATATTTCTCCACTTACGTAGGTCTCCTTTGGTTTCTTGCAGTAGTGTCTTGTAGATTTCTTTGTATAGGTTTTTTATGTCTCTGTTTGGATTTATTCCTAAGTATTTTATCTTCTTGGGGGCTACTGTAATTGGTATTGATTTGGTGATTTCCTCTTCGAAGTTCTCTTTGTTGGTGTAGAGGGATCCAACTGATTTTTGTATGTTTATCTGGTATCCTGATATTTTGCTGAAATCTTCTATTAGTTCCAGTAGTTTTCTTGAGGATTCTTTGAAGTATTCTGTGTATAAGATCATATCATATGCAAATAGGGATACTTTTACTTCTTTCCTTACCAATTTGGACTCCCTTTATTTCTTTTTCTCCCCTACTTCTCTGGCTAGGACCTCCAGCGTAATGCTGAATAAGAGTGGTGATAAAGGGTATCCTTGTCTGGTTCCCATTCTCAAGGGGAATGTTTTTAGACTCTCTCCATTTAGGATGATGTTGGCTGTTGGTTCTGAATAAACGTCCTTTATTATATTGAGGAATTTCCTTTCTATTCCTATTTTGCTGAGAGTTTTTATCATGAATGGGTTTTGGACTTTGTCAAATGCCTTTTCTGCATCAGTTGATAAGATCATGTGGTTCTTGTCTTTTGTTTTATTCATGTGATGGATTACATTGATTGTTTTTCTAATGTTGAACCATCCCTGTGTGCCTGGTATGAATCCCACTTGGTCATGGTGAATTATTTTTTTTAAATGTTGTTGAATTCTATTGGCTAGAATTTTGTTGAGGATTTTTGCATCTATGTTCGTGAGGGATATTGGTCTGTCATTTTGTGTGTGTGTGTGTGGTGTCTTTACATGATTTTGGTATCAGGGTTATGCTGGCTTCATAGAATGAGTTCGGGCATATTCCATCTTTTTCTATGCTCTGAAATACCTTCAGTAGTAGTGGTGTTAACTCTTCTCTGAAAGTTTGGTAGAGTTCTCCAGTGAAGTCTTCAGGACCAGGGCTTTTTTTGTTGTTGTTGGGAGCTTTTTAATTATCTCTTCAATCTCTTCTTTTGTTATAGGTTTCTTTGGTTCTCCTACCGCTGTTTGTGCTAGTTTAGGTAGGTAGTGTGCTTCTAGAAATCTGTCCATTTCCTCTAGGTTTTAAAATTTGTTAGAGTACAAATTTTCATAGTATTTTGTTATGATTCTTTTAATTTCAGTTGGGTCTGTTGTGATATCGCCAATCTCGTTTCTTATTCATATTACTCACTTCCTCTCCTGTTTTCCTTTTGTCAGTTTGGCCAATAGTTTGTCAATTTTGTTGATCTTTTCAAAGAACGAGTTTTTGCTCTTGTTAACTCTTTCAATTGTTTTTCTATTCTCTATTTCATTTAATTCTGCTCTAATTTTTATGATTTCCTTTCTCTTGGTGCCTGAAGGCTTCTTTTGCTCCTCTCGTTCTATTTGTTTGAGTTGTAGTGTTAATGCTTTGATTTTGGCCCTCTCTTTATTGCTATAAATTGACCTCTGAGCACCGATTTTGCTGTGTCCCAAAGGTTCTGGTAGAATGTGTTTTTATTCTCATTTGATTCTGTGAATTTCTTTATTCTGTCCTTAATTTCTTCTATAACCCAGTAGTTTTTGAGCAAGGTGTTGTTCAGTTTCCATGTATTTGATTTTTTTCCTTGCTTTTTCTATTATTGATTTTAACTTTTGCAGCTTTATGGTCAGAAAAGATGCTTTGTAACACTTCGATGTTTTGGATTCCGTTAAGCCATGCTTTGTGGTCTAATATGTGGTGTGTTTCAGAGAATGTTCCATATGCGTTGGAAAAGAAAGTATACTTGGCTGCCTTTGGGTGGAGCATTCTATCTATGTCTATGAGGTTAAGTTATTTGATTGTGGCATTTAGATCTTCCTTGTCTTTATTTAGCTTCTTTCTGGATGTTCTGTGCTTCACTGAAAGTGGTGTGTCCAAGTCTCCTACTATCATTGTGTAGCTGTCTATCTCTCTTTTCAGTGCTGTTAGAGTTCGTTTTGTATTTTGGAGCCCTGTTGTTGGGTGTGTAAATATTTATTATGGTTATGTTCTCCTGGTGTACTGACCCTTTAATCATTATATAGTGTCCTTCCTTATCCTTTGTGGTAGATTTTGCTTTAAAGTCTATTTTGTTGGCTATTAATATTGCCACTTCTGCACTTTTTTCATTGTTGTTTGCCTGATATATTTTTTTCCACCCTTTGAGTTTTAATTTGTTTGTGTCTTTAAGTCTAAGGTGTGTCTCCTTTAGGCAGCATATAGACAGATAGTGTTTTTTTTTTTAATCCATTCTGCCACTCTCTTGTCTCTTTAGTGGTGCATTTAGTCCATTTACATTCAGCATAATTATTGATAGCTGTACAGTCGCTATGAGTCGGAATCAACTCGACTGCACTGGGTTTGGTTTTGGTTTTGGTTATGAGTTTCGTGCTGTCATTTTGATGTATTTTTTTGCATGCTGTTGGCAGTTTCTTTGTTCCACTTAATTTACTGTGCTGACTCATTTTTCTTTATGTATTTTCTTTTCATCTTTTTCATTTTTGTTGATTTTGTATTTGTTGAGTCTTTATGTTTTCCTTCTTTTTTATTTTGATGTGTAGGGTTGTTAATTTCTTTTGTGGTTACCTAAACCTTTACCTCTATTTTTCTAAGTTTAAACCAATCTTTTATTTCTTGATATCTCCTTGACTTCCTCTTCATATGAAGGTTCTATGGCTACATTATTTAGTCCCTATTTTTTGTTTTCATGTTGTCATCTTTTACATATTGACATCTCTGTTTCCCTATTATCAGTGTTTTACCTTTGATTTAATTTTGTGACTTCCCTATCTGGGTTGATATCGGGTTGTTCTGTCCTGTGTTCTAGTCTTGGGTTGTTATCTGATATTGTTGACTTTCTAACTGGTGGAGTCCCTTTAGTATTTCTTGTAATTTTGGTTTGGTTTTTACAAATTCCCTAAACTTCTGTTAATCTGGAAATGCCAAAATTTCGCCATCATATTTGAGAGACAGTTTTGCTGGATATATAATTCTTGGCTGGCAATTTTTTTTTTCCTTCAAAGCTTTATATATTTCATCCCATTGCCTTCTTGCCTGCATGATTTCTGCTGAGTAGTCAGAGCTTAGTCTTATTGACTCTCCTTTGTAGACGACTTCTCATTTCTCCCTAGCCACTCTTAAAATTCTATCCTTATCTTTGGTTTTGGCAAGTCTGATTATGTCTTGGTGACTTTCTTTGGGATCTACCTTGTGTGGGATTTGACGAGCTCCTTGGGTAAATGTCTTCTCATCTTTCATGATATCAGGGAAGTTTTCTGCCAACAAATCCACAACAATTCTCTCTGTATTTTCTGTTATCCTCCCTATTCTGGTATTCCAATCACTAGTTGGTTATTCCTCTTGATAGAGTCCCACATAATTCTTAGGGTTTCTTCATTTTTTTTAATTGTTTTATCTGATTTTTCCTGGAATAAGTTGGTGTCAAGTGCTTTGTCTTCAGTCTCACTAATTCTGACTTCCATTGCCTCAATTCTGCTCCTATGACTTTCTATTGAGTTGTCTAATTCTGAAATTTTATTGTTAATCTTTTGGATTTTTGTTTGCTGTCTCTCTATGGATTCTTGCAGCCTGTTAAATTTCTCATTATCCTCTTGTATAACCTTCTTAAGTTCCTCTGTTGTTTTGTCTGTTGGTTCCTTGGCTTGGTCTGTGTTTTCCCTGATCTCTTTCTTGATCTCTTGAAGAGCTCTGTATATTAACCTTTTGAATTCTACCTCCAGTAACTCTAAGAAATTATCTTCCTCTGGCAGGTTTCTTGGTTCTTTGTTTTGGTCACTTGCTGAAGCCATCATGGTCTACCTCTACATGATTTGGTATTGACTGTTGTCTCCAAGCCAATCCATAAGTTATTATATTTGTTTATTTTATGTTTGTTTACTGTGTCCTAGCTTCTTGTTTTGTTTTGTTTTGATATGCCCAAACAGGCTGGTCATGTGAGCAACTCTGATTATTGGCATCATTGAAGTTCTCACATCCTGTCACCAGGTGTTTAGAGCTATTACTAGGTATGTGAGCCCAGGAGTCCATTTACTTTTCTTGTGTGGATTCAGCCCATGTGTCCAGGTCATTGGTCACCGAACATGTGGTACAGGGTCTCTTCTACACTCCTAGATGGGCAGGGTTGATGGGATTAGGCACAGTTATCTGGCTGCATTAGGGGCTCATGTGCTGAGAAAGGCAGGGGGCTCACAAATACCCATGAGTGTCTGGGTAGAAGGCATGTCCCTGTTCCCTAGAGCACATAGGTGTGTGAGTTTTGCAGCCAGACTTTGGTCACCCAATGCTGTTGGCTGTAAGGACTGGGAGGCACCATTTACTCTTGGACCCCTGTCGTGGGAGGCTAGGTGGAGTGTGTGGAGCCACAGGTCCTCAGGCCCTCATGTGAGTAGATGAGAACCCTACTTAATGGGCAGGGCAGTGTCAAATGTTGCAAATCTGCCACTCTCCCTTATACCTATTGCAGTTGAAAATAGGCTTCAGGTATATACCCTGTCGTACCCTGCTAATGAGGGCCAATGCTGTTGAAAAGGGCCCATGCAGGTCTATGCAGGGGTGAAAGGCATTCACAGTCTGTAGACCCCTTATGCCTGTGCCTAGGCAAAGGTGCTGTGCCTGCCCTGAGTTCTCGCTTAGGGGAGTTGGCAGATTATTTTTTCCTGTTTGTTAATTTGATCCCTCTCCAAAGCTGGGAGAATGGCTCAGGACTCTTGATGGGTCCTTCTTCCAGCCCAGAGGGTACAACAATCACTGAAGCCACACCATGACCCTAAGCAGAGTGGGGAGGTGGCAGAAAATGGGAAAGGGGCACTTCCCAGAGGAAGGAAAGTTTTTTGTTTGTTTGTTTGTTTTATCTGCGTGGTAGTTCAGACATTTGTATTTATCTTTCACCAATTCAGAGCTGCTTCTTCCTGGTTCCGGAGGCCTGAGAAGACTCTCCACCAATTGGTCTCACCAGTGTGGAATATGCATCCTGAGGGCTACTGCTTGTGTCAGCCCACACATGCCATCTGACCCAATCTGCAGGGTGCTGGCCAGGTCAGGTCCGGCAAATTCTCGCTGATTCTGAGCAGTCTCTCCCTTCCCCTGCCACTCAGTCCAACTCTTCAACTTCGTCTTTGATGTCCAGAGCTCCTAGATTGTCACATATAATTGATTCACTTGTTTTTCAGGTCTCTGTTTCACGAGGGACCATAGGAAGCATCTGACTACTCTGTCATCTTGGCTCCACTTCTCCATACTTTATAACTTTTAATACTATTTATTTATTGTATTACTGACCCCATAATAAACACTTGACATAGGAGTTATCTCAAAGAACTCTTAGTTTTACACTTGACTTCTGATACACATGGACTAGGCATGCATTTATTTCAAGAATAAGTTCATAGTAGCATCATTTGAGCTCACTTTAGTATAGTTCCTGTATCCAACCCTTCTGCTTCTGCATATTCCTGCAAATAAATTGTTGTTGTGTTGCTAGGTGCCATCAGGTCGATACCAACTCATAGCAACCCTATGCACAACAGAAAGAAACACTGGCCAGTCCTGAGCCATCCTCGCAATTGTTGCTATGCTTGTGCCCATTGTTGCAGCTGCTATGTCAATCCATCTGGTTGAGGGTCTTCCTCTTTTTCGCTGGCCCTCTACTTTACCAAGCATGATGTCCTTCTCCAGTGGTTGATCCCTCCTGGTATCATGTCCAAAGTGTGTGAGACGTAGTCTCACCATCCTTGCTTTTAAGGAGCATTCTGGTTGTACTTCTTCCAAGGCAGATCTGTTTGTTCCTTTGGCAGTCTGTGGTACATTCAATATTCTTCGCCAACACCACAATTCAAAGGTGTCAGTTCTTCTTTGGTCTTCCTTATTTATTGTCCAGCTTTTGCATGCATATGAGGTGACTGAAAACACCATGGCTTGGGTCAGGCACACCTTAGTCTTCAAGGTGATGTCTTTGCTTTTCAATAGTTTAAAGAGGTCTTTTGCAGCCAATTTGCCCAAAGCAATGTGTTTTTTGATTTCCAGACAGCTGCTTCCATGGGTGCTGATTGTGGATCTAAATAAGATGAAATCCTTGACAACCTCAATCTTTTCTCTGTTTATCATAATGTTACTTGTTGGTCCAGTTGTGAGGATTTTTGTTTTCTTTATGTTGAGGTGTAATCCATACTGAAGGCTATGGTCTTTGATATTCATTGTAAGTGCTTCAAGTCCTCTTCACTTTCCGCAAGCAAGGTTGTGTCATCTGCATAATGCAGGTTTTTAATGAGTTTTCCTCCAATCTTGATGCCCTGTTCTTCTTCATATAGTCGAGCTTCTCAGATTATTTGCTCAGCATACAGTTTGAATATGTAGGGTGAAAGAATACAACCCCGACACACACCTTTCCTGACTTTAAACCAGGCAGTATTGCCTTGTTCTGTTCGAATGACTGCCTCTTGACCCATGTACAGGTTCCTCATGAGCATAATGAAGTGTTCCAGAATTCCCATTCTCCACAGTATAATCCATAATTTGTTATGATACACACAGTCGAATGCCTTTGCATAGTCAATAAAACACAGGTAAATATTCTTCTGGTATTCTCTGCTTTCAGCCATGATCCATCTGACATCAGCAAAGATACCCCTGGTTCCACATCCTCTTCTAAATCTGGCTTGAATTTCTAATAGTTCCTTGTCCATATACTGTTGCAGCTGCTTTTGAATGATCTTTGGCAAAACTTTGCTGGCATGTGCTATTAATGATATTGTTCAATAATTTTTGCGTTCAGTTGGATCACCTTTCTTGGGAATAGGAATAAATGTGGACCTCTTCCAGTCGGTTGGCCAGGTAGCTGTCTTGCTAATTTCTTGGCATTGATGAGTGAGCACTTGCAGCGCTGCATCCGATTGTTGAAACACCTCAATTGTTATTCAGTCAATTACTGGAGGCTTGTTTTTTGCCAACACCTTCAGCACAGCTTAGACTTCTTCCTTTAGTACCATCGGTTCCTGATCGTATGTTACCTCCTGAAGTGGTTGAATGTTGACTGATTCTTTTTAGTGTAGTGGCTCTGTGTATTCCTTCCATCTTCCTTTCATGCTTCCTGGGTCATTTAATATTTTCCCTGTAGAACCCTTCGGTATTGCAACTCGAGGCTTGAATTTTTCCTTTAGTTCTTTCAGCTCAAGAAATGCTGAGCATGTTCTTCCCTTTTGGTTTTCTATCTCCAGATCTTTGCACATGTCATGATAATACTTTACTTTGTCTTTTTGAGTCGCCCTTTGAAATCTTCTGTCCAGCTCTTTTACTTCATCATTTTTTCCTTTTGCTTTAGCTATTTGATGTTTGGCAACCCTGGTGGTATAGTGGTTAAGACCCACGGCTGCTAACCAAAAGGTCAGCAGTTTGAATCCACCAGGCACTCCTTGGAAACCATATGGGGTAGTTCTACTCTGCACTATAGGGTTTCTAATAGTCAGAATCAACTCAACGGCAACGGGTTTGGTTTTGGGTTTATCAACTTTCAAGAGCAAGTTTCAGAGTCTCTTCTGACATCCAGTCAGGTCTTTTCTTTCTCCCCTGTCTGTTTTAATGACCTCTTGCTTTCTTCATGTATGATGTCCTTGATGTCATTCCATAACTCGTCTGGCCACTGGTCATTAGTGTTCAATGTGTTAAATCTATCCTTGAGATGGTCTCTAAATTCAGGTGGGATATACTCAAAGTCGTACCTTGGCACTCTTCACTTGTTCTAATTTTCTTCAGTTTCAACTTGAACTTGCATATGAGTAATTGATGGTCTCATCCGCAGTCAGCCCTGGCCTTGTTCTGAGCAACAATATTGAGCTTTTCCATCATCTCCACAGATGTAGTCAATTTAATTCCTGTGTATTCCATCTGGCAAGGTCCACGTGTATAGTCGCCATTTACGTTGGTGAAAAAAGGTACTTACAATGAAGAAGTTGGTCTTGCAAAATTCTGTGCGATCTCTGGCATTGTTTCTATCACCAAGGCTATATTCTCCAACTACCGATGCTTCTTCTTTGTTTCCAACCTCCGCATTCCAATTACCAGTAATTGTCAGTGCATCCTGATTGCATGTTCGATCAATCTCAGACTGCCAAAGTTGGTAAAAATCTTCAATTTCTTCATCTTTGGCCTTAGTGGTTGGTGTGTAAATTTGAATAATAGTTGTATTAACTTATCTTCCTTGTAGGTTTATGGATATTATCCTATTACTCACAGCATTGTACTTCAGGGTAGATCTTGAAGTGTTCTTTTTGATGATGAATGCAACACCATTTCTCTTCAAGTTGTCATTCCTAGCATAGTAGACTATATGTCTGATTCAATATGGCCAATACCAGTTCATTTCAGCTCACTAATGCCTAGGATATTGATGTTTATGCATTCCGTTTCATTTTTGACAATTTCCAATTTTCCTAGGTACATACTTGGTACATTCCAGGTTCCGATTATCAATGGATGTTTGCAGCTGTTTCTTCTCATTTTGAGTCGTGCCACATCAGCAAATGAAGGTCCCAAAAGCTTGACTCCTTCTCTGTCATTAAGGTCGACTCTACTTTAAGGAGTCAGCTAGTCCCCAGTCGCATTTTGAGTGCCTTCCAACCTGAGGGGCTCATCTTCTGGCACTATATCAGACAATATTCCACTGGTATTCATCAGGTTTTCCCTGGCTAATTCTTTTCAGAAGTAGACTGCCATGTCCTTCTTCCTAGTCTGTCTTAGTCTGGAAGCTCAGCTGCCATGGGTGACCCTGCTGGTATTTGAATATTGGTGGCATAGCTTCCAGCATCACAGCAACACCCAAGCCCCCACAGTATAACAAACTGAGAGACAGATGGGGGTGCAATTAAATAGTAAATTAAAAATAAGTAAGGCACAATGGTTTTCACAGCCATGAATCTGAACCTGAGTTGCTTCAATCCTGTCTTTCTGTGTGACCACGTGGATTTTCTATTAAAACAGTGTAAACTGTTAAGGATTGTTTCTTAGGCATTTAATTTGGAACTTTGGTATGCTTGGTTTGGTAAGCAGAAATTTTAGTTAATAGATGAAATATTTTGCTGAGTTCGAACATATTTAAAATTAAAATTTTACTTTCTATTTTAATTTTTACTCCTTATTGCATTGTTTTTTAATTTTTATTAAGCTGCAACATCATTATTTTTTTATTGATTATTGCAATAGACCAATATGTAGGTATAAGCTTTTTCCCTTTGGAAAAAAAATACATTAGTAGAACTAAAATTTATTAATCTATTACTTTTTTCTTTTTTGTATTGTAATATTTATTTCATGTTTTATATTTTACTGGCATGATTACACATAAAATTAAAAGAAACTAATTAATAATAATAATGATAATAAATAAACTTTTCACCCTCTATATTTCCCTCCTGGCCATTAATTTCACTTCATTAACATTGCTGAAAATAATTTTGTCCTCTAGAGGAGGAGAATGGTAAAAATTATCCTTTCAGGCATCAAATATGCTATGTATGCTACTCTTGGCATGGAACCAATTTGTTTGCTGCAAGGTCTTTTAAGCTAAAGTAGTGGTTCTCAACTGGAGGCGACTTAGCCCGCCTCTCCAGAGGACATTTGACAATGTCTGGAGTTATTTTGGTTGTCACAACTAGGGGGGAGGTTCTACTGGCATCTAGTCAGTAGAGGCCATGGATACTGCTAAACTTCCTATGGTACACAAGTCAGTACCCAACAACAAAGAATTGCCCAGCCCAAAATATCAATAGTGTTGAAAGTGAGAAATTTGGGGTTAAAGAAATGATTTCCAGAATTACACAATCACTCAGAGCCCAACAAGTTATTAATAATGTAAAATCCAGCTGAATTAAATGCTGCATGAGCAAGCCTTTTATGTGCCAAAAACACTTTACCATCATGGATTCCTATCCACTCTGCTAATTTTGTGACATTGTTCATATGCTCATCTAATTGACAGCGAATTTCACTTTTGCCATTTTTATAATTTCAGGAAGGGCTGAGAAAAGAAAAATGTACGTTTGATTATCTTCATCTCTCAAACCTTCTCTAAGTGCAAAAGGTAAAGAGTTAAATTTAGAAAAGTGAAGGATACTCCAAGTTCAAAAGTTCTTGCTTATATTTGCATAAATAACTCAAAACCACACTCAATCCCTGTGACAACCTGAATTCAGAATAAGAGAATTTTTAACAGCTCAGACTAAAAGCAGTAATTAGGATTCCAAAGATTCTTCTACTACAGGGTTTTTATAATCCTCTAGTCTTCTATGCAGATGAAAAGTAAAATGTGAATTATGTACTCACCGAGTCCATAGATAATTCAGTGCCATCTGTAACCCAAAACAAAACTTCCTATCTGCTTTAAAAAAAAAAAAGAAGAAATTAAATTAAAAAGGAAAGGAAGATAAAGGCAAGAAATAAAAATACTATATCTTCTCTTCAGAAAGAGAAGATGCTATATTTGAATAAGAAACTGGCTAGATACAAAATTACCTTGGTCTAGAACTAGGTACCCTGTTGCCTTGATAAACTCTCTTAGGAGCCAGTAGTGAAAGCCATTTCATTTTCATTTTAATTACAATGAATTACTCATTAAATGAAAAAGTCTCCAATAGATATCATTCTTGCATACCAGTTCTCTTTCTGTTAGGGACCAGTTTATAGCCAATCCTATTTTATACCATCCAAGCCCATTTTATTAGTATATTATCAGTGAAGGTTATTCAGTCAGTCAGCTGTGCTTCTTCAATAGATAAAATGACATCATTTCACCTGTTGTGGATGCTATATTGCTTCCCATTTTTGTGCAGATAAAAGCAGGTGGGGGAAAATGATCATGAAGTTGTATTTTCATCTTGTGATTATATTAATGTCATGAGCTCAGGTTCTTGATCTTATATGGGATTTTCTGACAAAGACAGTCTGGAATAAGTTAAATATAAATACATGAAATAGAGTTACCAAAAAATGCATGAGGATTTGAAAAGTCTTGGATACATGAATAAACTGAGCCTGGGTTGCCAAGTATTTTATTACTTCTTAAGAGGCAAAGTTGTGTTTACAATAATGTGCTTCTGTTGAACTTATTTTATAAGAATTTCTCATTTAAAGTAAGTCAGCCCCGAATATTTGTTGCTATAAATTTGATTAACCCTTTTCTATGCTGGAATCTACAGTGAGAGGATAAAGGACAAACTGCTAAAAAGATAATGAACATCATGTGGGCTGAAATGTGGCTCAACTCTAAGAACAAGAGATTTAAATATAAGTTCTAGCTAGATTAGATATGTTCCTTATATATTACTTTGGGTGTACAACATACACCACTAATTCTAGGTGAAATGGAATGCGGTTTTGATTTGTGCTTCAACTTCACCTACTGTATGATAGTAGCTGTCTTAATTTGCAAACCATTAGAGATACCATCATTAACTGATGGATGAGCTTGAATTTCATTTTCAGAATTGTTTAGAACCACATGATACTGAGTAGAAATATAGCAAGAACAATAATAGCTGAAATACTAAACATCAGATTTCACGTTTTTTCTCTACATTATGATCTTGCTTCAGAGTTGGTGTTATGGAATGAATTGTACACCCCCAAGATACATGCCATAAATAATAACCCTTGTGCCTGTGGATGTAATCCCATCTGGGAAGAGGGTTTTCTTTGTTATGTTAATGAGGCCATGTCAGTGTAAATTGTGTTTTAAGCTAATCACACTTTTGAGGTACAAAAGGAACAGATTAGGCACAGAAGCAAGCAAACACGAATGAGGAACTATAGACACCACATGGAGATCTCTAAAGAATGTCAAGAAACTGAGACAAGGATTTTCCACCAAAGCAGACAGAGTGATCCTTCCCCTAGAGCTGGTGCCCTGAATTTGGACTTCTAGCCTGCTCAACTGTGAGAAAATAAATTTCTGTTTGTTAAAGTCACGCACTTGTGGTATTTCTGTTACAGCAGCACTAATAAACTAAGGCAAAATTTGTACCAAGAATTGGGGTGATATTCTAACAAATACCTACAATATGGAAGCAGTTTTGGAATTGGGTAATGGACGGAGGCTGTAAGAGTTTTAGGGTGCCCAATAGTAAAAGTCTGGATTGCCTTGAAGAGACTGTTGGTAGAATTATGGATGTCAAAGGCAATTTTGGTGAGTGCTCAGAAGGAAGTGAGGACAGGTAGAGAAATTATCTATCTTCTTAAGGAATACACATGGCACCGGCAACAGACTGTCACTAGAAATGTAGACGTTAAACACACTTCTGGTGAGGCTTTAAAACAAAATCATGAACATTTGATTGGACAATGGAGGAATGGAAATGCTTTCTATGCAGTGGCAAAGAATTTGTCTGAATTATATTCAAATGTATGGTGGAAGGTAGAGCTTGTAAGTGATGAACTTAGCTCCAAGATCAGCAGAACTGTTGGAAGGACCACGGGAAGCAGGGCCTTCTGGGTTTCAGAGGGTGGGGTCATGGCCTCTTAAATTTCAAAGGGTAGAACGAAAGCCACCACCTTGGTTTCTGAAGACGGGGCTGCTATTCAGATGAGCCAAGAGAATGGAGCTACAGCCCAAAGCTGAGAGGGTGGAGCAACCATGCCCAATGGCCAGGAGAATAGGTCCCAACCCCATGGTTGAGGTGATGGGGCTGCCATTGCCAAGGGTCAGGGGAACAGACCTGCCTGGTGCCTAGGGACCAGGGTCATCACTCCAGTGGACCAGGAGAATGGAGTCACCCAAAGCCAAGATAGGCAAAATTTCCATCCCAGTGGGCCTGGAATGTAGGGTCTCTGTCCAGGTCCAAGGGGCCTCCACCCAGAATCCAGAGAACATGGTTTATACCCAGACTTTGGAGGGCAGGGATATTGCCCAGATGGCCTCAAAGAACAGAGGATTATTTTCAAAACTGGAGATATAATGTAAGTTTTTCTGCTGGGTTTTGGATTTGCTTGTTGCCTCTTATCCCCTTTTCCCTCCAATTTGTAATAGCAATGTCTACCTTGTACCTGTTCTGCTATTGTATTTTGGAAGAAGATAACTTGTAGTCTAGATTTCACAGGCTCACAGATAGAGAGGAATTTTGCCCCAGGAGGGAACACACCAAGAGCCATACTTGATTTAGATGATCCAGAAGATGAGATTTTGGACTTAGAGTTGATGCTGAGATGGTATAAGACTTAAGGGATGATGTGATGAGGTGAATGTGTTTTGCATGTGGGAAGGACATAAATTTTGTGGGGCAAGGAGTGCAATATTATGGATTGAATTGTGTCACTCCAAAATATGTGTTGTAAATTCTAACCCCTATATCTGTGGAGGAAACCCTGGTGGTGTAGTGGTTAAGTGCTACGGCTGCTAACCAAAGGGTCGGCAGTTCAAATCCACCAGGCGCTCCTTGGAAACTCTATGGGGCAGTTCTACTCTGTCCTATAGGGTCGCTATGAGTCAGAATCGACTTGACAGCACTGGGTTTGGTTTTTGGGTTTTTATACCTGTGGACATAATTCTATTTGGGAATAGAGTTTTCTTTGTTATGTTAATGAGGTCTTATCAGTTGTCTTAGTTATCTAGAGCTGCTATAACAGAAATACCACAAGTGGATCACTTTAGCAAAGAAAAATTTATTCTCTCGCAGCCTAGGAAGCCAGAAGTCTGAATTCAGAGTGCCAGCTCCAAGGGAAGGCTTTTACTCTCTGTTGGCTGTGGGGGAAGGTCCTTATTATCAATCTTCCCCTGACAGAGGAGCTTCTCAGGTCAGGGGCCCAAGGTCCAAAGGAAGCCCTATTCTCCGGCTCTTATTTCTTGGTGGGATGAGGTCCCCTTGTCTCTCTGCTCACTTCACTCTTTAATATCTCAAGAGACATTGATTTAAGACACAACCTAATCTTGTAGGTTGAGTCCTGCCTCATTAGCATAACAGCCACTAATCACACCTCATTAACATCATAGAGGTAGGATTAACACAACACACAGGAAAATCACATTAGATGACAAAATCATTGACAGTCACACAATACTGGGAATCATGGCCTAGCCAAGTCTACATACATTTTGAGGGGACACAATTCAACCCATAACATCAGTGTAGAGTGTGTCTTAAACCAATCACTTCTGAGCTATAAAAGGAGAAGATTAGACATAAGAGCAAGCAAGCACAAATGGGGAAATATAGATGTCACGTGGAGATCTCCAAGGAACGCCAAGAAGCTGAGACAAAGATTTTCCTCCTGAGCAGACAGAGAACACCTTCCCCTAGAGCCAGTGCCCTGAATTTAGAATTCTAGCCTCCTAAACTGTGAGAAAATAAATATCTGTTTGTTAAAGTGACTTACTGGTGGTATTTCTGTTATAGCAGCACTAAGAAACTAAGACAGTTGGCATCTTATCATTTACAGCTTCTTGACACCCTTTCTCTTTGATACCTTCACCCAGCATTTGCATGAGTGAATATTTTGAATGTCCTTTCCAATCACCTAGACTAATAGTATAGAGAATTGGACCAGTCTTTTGAAAATTTTTTAAAACTCTGTTTTAGTCAGACGAAGCTTGGCTATGCCACCATTTTATTTCCCACATCTGTGAAATACAATATAGTTCAGGAAGCTCTACTCCATCTTGCAGCTATGCCATATACAACTCATGACCTGCAAGGCCATTGAAGCAGGAGCAGAGAGATAGAGGAAGCATACAGGCTCTATACTGACTGAGTCCAGAAACGTCACACATCCTGTCAACTACCTGTCCACTAGCTAAAACTAGTCACATGGCTCCAGCCTAACTGAAAAATAAACTAGGAAATTGAAGGGAACACACATATGTTTGTTGAGTACTAACTCTCTCTGCCACAGTCATTTTACTCTTACAGTCTACTCATAGTCATTTCGTCATTCTTCTCATGTATCTGGGATCCAAACTTCTGCTATTGAAATTTAATTACTTTTTGGCTAGGTCCAACAGCATGAGTAAACTTCCATTTTCTCATTCACCAATATATTAAAAAAAAAAACTAAGGTAGCAAGTAAAACTTGTTTTGAAGTGAACCAATTTTGCTCACTGGGAAATTTGATCCAGTTTAATTTTACCGTATACAATATGAATAGCTTAGAGCATGCCTCAAAAACGCCTTCATTTAAATCCAGGAAACCAACACACCTTGCCTGCTGATATACTGCAACCATTTTGAAATTGGCTAAGGGTATATTAATCCTTAGTCTGTCACGAATGCCTACAGGCTGCCTTCAATAACATTGATTTGGCTGTCAAGTTGGGGTAAAATGTCAACATCTCATACTACCCAATTAAGGCTTTAGAGACATACTTCTTCTTGCAGAGAAACAAAAGGTCTGTCTTGTCTTATGTCTCACATAACTCAATGTATGCAGTGTACGACATCACATTATAGAGAGATAAATAACTGTGGAACACGACACGGTTGGGACACAGATTCCACCTAAGTAAAGCACCCATGCCACTGACATGGCAGAACTGCCCTCATTAGCAATGATGTACAAGGACAGTAATGGCACTTTTTTTTCTTTTGCAACTTGGGTTGTCAGAAAGTAGCATCTCTCAAATTTTGCACATCTGATTAAAAAAAAATTCTACCTGAAGCCCTTAAATCTCCTATTATTCTTTGAATATTAATGTAATTTAAGCATCAACAACAGTCATGGAGAATAAGTGCCAAACGGGAAATGGTGTGGCGGTCTATTGAGGAGAACATCTTACCTCTGGGTCCAGTTTGCGTGATTCAACTAGCCCTTAATAGGAGAATCATCCCACATAGTTCTCAGGTGAGGCCAACCATTAGCGGTCCTTTAGCTGTTTGAAGTAATCAATGGCTATCATAATTTTCATATGCTTTTGCCTGAGTTGAACCTGTTGGATTTCGTTGCAACTTCAGGACTGATGTAAATTTGAATTTTAGAACACATAAAACTGACTTAAGTGTTTCATTGGACAGAAAATTCAATACGAGTGAGGTTATATAGTTGCTAGCTTGCCCCCAATACTCCATTCTCCTCTTCTTGATACATGCACAGCTTCTCGGCTAAAGACAACATTTCCCAGCTTTCCCAGCAGACAAATGTAGCCATGTTATTAAGTTCTTGCTAATAGAATATAACGGATGTGTATAATTTCTGCCTCACTTGCTTCAAAAAGAAATTGCTTGCACTGCGCTCCCTCTTTTCCTTTCCACGAGATGGAACACAGATGTGCCGCAACCCAGTTTTGACCATGTATTCTAGCAACTGCTCTAGGAAATGGCAAAGCAACAGATGCAAGGAACCTGTGTCCCTGAATAACCTTGTCAAGCAGAGAAGCACCACCATCCTAGACTAGCCAGACATTACTAAAGAAATAAACTTCTATCTTATTTAGGCCTCCGTATTTTGGGGTCTCTTTTTCAAAACCTTTACCTTTACTGTGGCATTTTCCTCTGGTGCCACATGTCACATCCACACGGCCCACCTCTGATTTCAGCTGCAAACTGCTGTGGACAGTTCCACATGAGCTCAGATTTGTCTTATGCTGACGGTACCCATTTCAAGTACATGCTGTGCATCTTTCTGTACTAAGCATGAGAGCCTTGTCCAATGTCTCAGAAGCCCTCTCAGCCCACATGCAACCCACAAATAACAGGAGACAAGAGGCTCTCTTCCTGCAGGTAGACAATTCTGTGGGGATAAATGGTTAAGCGAACTAAAAATGTTTATCCCAGAGGAAACCCACTAGAACCTAATCACAAATGTTAAATATTTGAAAGGCTTTCATTTAGAAGAATTCAATTAGATTTATTCTATAAAACTACACGTAAGAAATGAAGAGTAAGACAGAAGATGCAGTGAGAAAGATTTCAGTTCACTTTAAGAACCTTACACAGGGTTGCTGTGAGAATCGACTCAATGGTGACAGATTTGTTTGTTTTAAGCAAGAATATTATAAATTCAAAGTTGTTGAAAGTTAAGCTTCTAAAATACACTTTTGATATATTGTAGCAGGTTATTTAAAATCATCTAAAGACTCCTCACCACCCTCAAACTGATCTTCTAATCAAGCGGACAGTCACTTAATGATCTACTTCTCCAGCCTTAGATTCTCCCGGTCCCCAACTTACCCCAATCGTGACAAACCGTGACAAACTACTTGCAATACTTCTAACATGCAAGACTATTTAATCTCTCTGCCACCATGCTGTTCTATCTGTCTTTTCCACCCCACCACTCATTTGTTCTCCTAGCAAACTTCATTCTTCAAGACCCAGATAGGGCATTTCTTCTCCTGTAAAACCTTGTCTAAACTTTACCCCACCCCCCACATCCATACACAAGAACTCATTATTCCCTCCTCTGTACTATCTGTTTCTTTTACATTCTCATTTTTTCTATTACTGCCCACACTGTAGTGTAATTACCTGCTTGCCTGTCTGTCAACTCTACTAAACTGTGAGTTCCTTAAAATCAATGACAGTCTCTTATTAATTTTTCTGTCTGTATCATTTAGGAAAGTGCCTGGCCTATAATAGGCATTGAATTATTTGAATGAATGAATTTAAGAAGGAAGAAAAAGGAGAGAGAGAGGCAAGATAGAGATAGAAAGAGTGCCTGAAAGTTTTTGGTGGGGACATTGTAGAGAGAACTAAATCATCAAATTCACCCTTAAGGTTTCTTCCAACTCTCAATGTCTATGATTCTACTTAGCAATTTCCTAGCTGCTCAAGGCTGATTAGACTTATTTAAATGAAAATTAGTTTAAAATATCAGTCATCTCTTAGTGAAGAAACTTTACCTCGAAGTAAAAAGAAATGTTATGATCTGTTAACATCTTAAATTGTTGGGTTACTCTAATCAAAAGTTAGGAAGAAAAGATTATAACTTCCTATGCCATTTAGCAACAGATTGGATATAAATTGTGCCTACCTTTTAGTCACTTAGCGCTTTGGAAGAAGTAGGTGATTGCTCATGTGTTTACATATATGTGTATGCATGTGCATATATGTGGTACGTGTATGCACGTATTTATGAGTAATGTACCACTGTATCCTCTGAAGTAAAGCAATCAGATAGATCAATTCTTAACCCTAGGAAACTAATAAAACAATAAAATGGATTTCTGTGTCTTACCTAATCCCTCACAGGTACACAAATGTGAAGCTCTCATTTATTAATATAATTGCATCACAATTCTCTATCTCAGACCCAGCAGAACACTTAGTTCCAATCTAACTGATAAACTCGATTGTTTCCCCCTGATTCTCACAGATATCTTGGTTAAGGTGTAGCAGAGCTCTGGAAGGTCCTACTCTGAGGGGAAGCCTACATGAATGAATCTTGCTTCTGTTACTGTTGATGTAATGGCCACATCTAAGGCATGGAGCCACAACAACAAGAAGCTACTCTATGGTGCAGTGGTTAAGCGTTCAGCTGCTAACCAAAATGTCGGCAGCTCAAATCCACCAGCTGCTCCTCGGAAAACTTATGGGACGGTTCTATTCTATCCTATAGGGTCTCCGTGAGTCGGAATCGACTTAATAACAACGGGTTTTACTCTATATAAGGAGTCCTGGTGGTGTGGTGGCTAAGAACTTGGCTGCTAACTAAGAGGTCGGGGATTTGAACCCACCTGCAGCTTCACAAGAGAAAGATATGCCAGTCTGCATCCATAAAGATTTATAGCCTTGGAAACCCTATGGGAGCAGTTCTACTCTGTCCTATAGGGTTGCCTTGAGTCGAAATAGACCCGACGGCAATGGGATACTACACCTTGTCCACATTTCCCACTAAAATTCATTTAATACCTCCACTATCCTCTATAGTGTAAGGAAATCCAAAGATCTGGTACAATTTTATTTTATGACCATCTTTGCTGGGCCATACCTATTCTGAATGTGAAGGTATACCTATATTTCAATACTGAATGGGAATTATGAGGACTGGGCCTTGGCAAAACTGTGAATCTATGAAAGTTGTACCTTCAGCATCCCCTTCTTGAGTGCCCCCTTTCTTCCCTTTAAGTGTCCCACTACTTAGTATCCTTATTAATTCCTCTTGATTCTCCAGGGTCCTCCACATTGACAATTTCCATTCTCTGGAGCATTTCATACTCCCTGTCTCGCCCATTCACCTCAAAACTTCTCTATACTAAGAACTATTATTTTAAAGTCTTTCAAAGTGACCAGCTAGATAATCAGATCAATCAGTTCATGATGATCATGATAATGGTTAATACCAACTATGGTTGAATCATGGCTCCACTGCTTCCTTGTTGCATGTCCTTGAGCAAATTATTTGACTTCTTTTTTCTGACTTTCCTCACCTACAAAATGGGGATAACAAGAGTGCCTACTTTATAGGGCAGTTGTGAGAATTAATGGAAAAGCTGGTGGTGTGGTGGTTAAGTGCTACGGCTTCTAACCAAAGGTCGGCAGTTCAAATCCTCCAGCTGCTCCTTGGAAACCCTATTGGGCAGTTCTACTCTGTCCTATAGGCTCGCTATGAGTCGGAATCAACTCAACGGCAACAGGGGTGGTTTTTTGTGTGAATGAAGGCAATTAATATCTATAAAGTGGTTAGCACAAACCCTGGCACGAAATAAGTGCTCCATAAAAGTTCCGGAAAAACCAAACCCACTGCTCTCGAGTCCATTCCAACTCATAGCGACCCTATAGGACAGCGTAGAACTGTCCCATAGAGTTTCCAAGGAGTGCCTGGTGGATTTGAACTGCCGACCCTTTGGTTAGCAGCCCTAGCACTTAACCACTATGCCACCAGGGTTTCCCGATAAACGTTAGCTATCAGTAATAACATTTTAGGAGAGTTTTGATTGTTTGGTCAGAATCTCAGACTTTGTGGAGATATTTTGGTGGACTATTTTTCAGAATATATTCTGCCCGCTCCATGAGGGTAGGTGCACAATACAGAAAAGACCAATAAGAGAATAAGAGTCCATACTACTCGGAGGTAAAGCTCTTTAACATAAAACCAAAGAATCCTTTCTAGATACGCAGGAACTCTAACCAAGGATGCCACATGGGAACTAACTCACCCAACACTTTTCTGAAAACCTAGTGTCTCGTGATAGGCTTTAAAAGATGCCTTTGCCTCTTCTCCCTAACTTCTCTTACCCAACCCACTGCCTTTGGGTCGATTTGGACTCAGAGCAACCCCACCTGACGACTGCTCTCCTTCATTGGCTGGGCCTATGCATTTTGACATACCTTCAGACAAAACTGTGTTCCTGTACTTGTCCTTATACATCTTAGTGACTAGTATCAAAAATTCCAGGAAAAATGTATTACAGCACAATGTAATATACTGAAAGTCATTTTGCCTTTTCATAGGAATCATATCAGTTATAGAAAGTACACCATTTAAATACATTAAAAAATTCAGACAAGTTTTTAAATCCTGTTATCTCTGTAATGACTTAGTTTCTAGACGAAATTGGCATCCCTTTAAAAGCTTATATTTTTTTTTTTTGGTTCCTTTTCTTTTCAACAAATGTGGCCTAGAAGATAAACCTGTTGTATGAAGCCACAGACTTGAAGGCAAAAACAAAAGACAGAAAAGAGGTTACATAGTTCCATATGATAAAACCACAATAAGGGAGAGATCAAATCACTCTCATCTCTTTCCAGCTACGTTTGAACTCAACAGCATAAAAGCTAATAAAGCACACTTCAATCTATTTTCCCAGCAACTGGCTGTTTAATGTAACTTTAGTTTTCTGCATGTCCTGATCCAACTCAATCTTTTGTTTTCAACGATTCACAGTTTTTGCTTTTCCTGTTTTCTTTTACAGCCATTTCACATATTAATTATTCTCTACTAATTTTTTTTGTTTGAAATGTTATCATAGCTTTATATTTCCCATCTTCTCCTCCCAAACTCCCCAACCAGCCCCTTTGAACTTTGAGTGACCACATATTGCTGGAGCTATTTCTGTAGTGAGCTTAAAAGCACCACGCATAAGTCATTCCCTATTTTCTTCCCACTCTCTTTCAATTCCAAGTGCATGCTCTCTTGGCAATAGAGAATGATACATATTAACAGAGCACACTTTATAAAATGTATGTTAGGCCATTTTTATTTTATAGGGAATCACACGTTCATGTCTTAAATATTGGACACTAGGTACTTCAGAATGGAGGTTATATAAAGCATGGTTCAAATAATGGCACTGTAGTATGTCATGGAATTCACTTAATGGTATTATTATCTTCAAATAAATGTTTCCATGTGTCCTGTTTCTCAGACCATTTTCAATTATAAACTATAAAGAAAAATGGAAATTGTTAAGTCCCTTATTAACAAGTGTTGATTAAGTACATGTCAGTTCTTTAACCTTACCATAGACTGTAATGCTGAGAACATGTATTTTGTTCTTTGAATTCTCCTCCTTTTATTGTCTTTCCATGTATCTTTGTGATTTATAATCTCTGAGATTCTGAATATGACTACTAAGATGACTACAATGTTCAACTAAATTAGGTAAAAATCAAACGTTTTTTCAAAGTGATTCACTGAAATTAATGTTAAGGGCAAAATTTGAAACTGAAGTACTAAGTCAAAATCTTATGTATCTCTAAATGAAATCAAAAGTAAAAAATAACTAATTGTTTTAAAAATAGTCACTACATAATAGGTATTTTGAACTTAGGTTTAATTAGAACTGCCATGTAAACAGCTACCCAAATCAATTAATAAAGTATCTTTCTTTGCTAAGATCTCTAGGTCATAGGTCCTTGGACTTTTCCATAAAAGAAGTACTTATAATAGGTTTGATTTATCTTGATGAAGGTCATTTCCTGATTTCAGACAATAAAGATGTTCTGTGATCAGTATCTCTAACAGTGCTTAAAAGAAACATCTGAAGGTTTTTAAAGTTTCCTTATAAAGAATAAAACAGCAACAGTGGACATGTACGACTAGGTTACAGAAATAATTGGTGACAAGATATATAACTTCAGAGAGTGAAACAATTTTTTAAAATCCAGGCATTGAAGATATTCTTCTCTTTGTCTAGTTTGCTAAATGCATATAAGATATTGCATGAACTAAATAAGGACAAATTAAAACATAACTAGGTGTGATTTTGTTTTGCCATATGGGAATGTTAACTCTCTGAGGACAGGGGTCTGCTCTTAGTGGGAAATGTAGACTGTGATAATTAAAATGGCATGCCCGTAAAAGGTCTGACATTTAATGAGGTTGGGGGGGTGTTCTTCATTGCGGTGACTCCAATGAAGTAAAAATGTCTAAGATAACCTCCTCGTTGATAAGGCCTGTTTTGGGAAATGGCCTGTGCCTGCTAATTGAATTCATTCTCTTAACCCATTGCCATTGAGTCAATTATGACTTATGGCCACCCAATGTGTTACAGAGTGGAACTGCTCCATAGGGTTCTTTTGGCTATAATCTTCATGGAAGCAGTTCTCTGGGCCTTTCTTCTGCAGAGCTGGGTGGATTTGGACCACCAACCTTTAGGTTAGCAGCCAATTACAAACCATTTGCACCAAACAGGGACCTGCTAGTTGAGTTCACTCTCTCACCCCTTAAAAAGTAGCTACAATGGAGATCTTGATAACTCTCTCCGTTGGTCTTCTCTAAAACAATTCTTACAAGTGCACATGAAAAGCCTCCCTCAATTTTGCATATTTTATAGTTTAGGTCAGCCCTCCTGCTCCAAGCACTGTTTTAGGAGTGACATCTTTGACATAAACATTCTCAAATTCTCTTATGTTGTGGATTTATTTCTTGAACATTATTTTTCTTGCAGTTTAATGTTGCCCTTCTGCATATTTTAATAAGCCATCCCTAAATCTTTTTTATTGCTGTGGTTGTTCTTGTTATTCAGAAATGGAATTGGCAGGGGCCAGATAAAGATATTATTTATATTTATTTCTTTACCCCTGGATATCTGCAAGCATTCTACTCCCATCCAAGGTATTCATTGTATATCTACCCAGGTTAGGTCTTGCTTTTAGTCTTCCTATCATATTTCTAACATAGCAATTCTTTGTTCTTTGTAGTGTTTGTAGTACTTAGTTCAATATCAGCTATGAAGGCAATTAATATTCCTTGATTGTTAATAAGGATGTTAAACCAAAGGGACCTTTACCAAAGTATGTGGTGCCTCGCTGAAATCCTTCCCTTAATACCGTATATTTTCTGAAAGTATTCTGACATTATCCCGTATTTTCAATCCACTTAATATTACTCAAATGAACTATGCTGATTTTCTGAGTCGCTCACAGACAATTCACTGCTAATCATTTCTTTGTCAGACCTTTACAACCTAATGTTTACCACAGTTCTGGTGTCTGTGGGCTGTTAACATCAAGGCTCCTTGCTCACTTCACAACACACTCAACAGAAACCAATTTTCCTTGCACACACCCTCTCCCTCAACCTTCAACTGCACAATGGGCTTCAGCTCTAAAAGCTGAATTTAATTTGCAGATCAGTGTTTCTCTTATTTCAATGATCCCACACATAGTTAACTGTAATTTTTTATATAGTTAATTTTTTTTTTTACTTTGAGGGCAGCTATTTTGTAATTTGTGTAACTGCAGCCTCCATTTACTCCTAGAAAGCAGAGTTCACTTTTTTCTCCTTTCAACCTTATAAATTTTCAAGAAAGCCTGCTTGATAACAAAACCTGATTTCATTGTACGTCAGACACATTGCCTTCTCCACTGGATTGTGTCTTTGAAATGGTAGAGCAATGCAAAAATCTATCATGTACATGTTTAATTCATTGGCTGACCTTTTAAAACACAGATTTTGTCATTAAGCTAAAAGTGATCCAAACCTTTCGATATACAGTACAGCAATATTTAGACCTATAATAACTCTACACAGGGGTCCATGGTTTAAAAGCATGTTTTGGGTCTTAAGTAAATTGATTTTTCTCTCTCTTACCTTCCGAGTTCTATTCTACTTTTTGTCCATCTCTCACTCCTGAGAGATAAGGCAAATTAACTCCTTAATAGTTAAAGGGAGCAGGAGACTCTGGGAGAAAGGAACCAATTCTTCCAAAATAACTTTCATTGATTGTGGATCTAAGTCACTAAACTGAATTTTCTGACGTGGGAATTGGCATAAGTTTTTTCTACCACCCTCCCTCCTCCACCCGCTTCCTCTGCCCACCTTCTAGCACGCATCCACTCTTGATAATTTTACAACTGCTTATTCTGTGTTATACTGACACTAATTCTGGAACTGTGACTTGAGAATTAAGAATTGGGACCAGGTCAATTTATCTCTGTATCCCCAAGGCCTAGCACAGTGTCTGGGACATGTGTGGGTTCACTGACTAAATGTGTATAGAGGGATCAATTAACTATTTAATTGGATTTTAATTTTTTTTCTGATGCTCTTAAATATTCCTCCTAGCGTAAAACTATGAGTAAGGTTGGATAAAGGGCAAAGCCTCACAATCACGTTGGCCTGAATTCCCTCAACTGTCATTCTGTCAAAATAGGGAAACACACAATTCTTAGAATGGTAAGAGGCACTGGTCCATTTGGATCCTGTTTTTATTATGGCATTTCTCTCTAAATAGAATATGTCTACATTAACATTTCGATTAGATTATTTTTAAAATTCCAGACTTCCACTCAATGTACTATAGTCAATAAAAAAAAAAAGGTTACTGAAAAACATTCTCAACTGTTTATTGATACTGGCAGAAAAACAAAGATAAATAGACATACTAAAATTTATAATCATGCCTTCTTTTATGGGCTGTACATTTATCTGATAGTATCTAAAAATATCCCTCTACAGGTACAATAATATCCAAGGCTCATCAAAAAAAGATTTTTAAAACATTCCCACATCGACAGGAAATGACATATACATGTAAGTGAAAACTAACTTTATTAGAAAAATAATTGCACTGAATTCCTGTAATTGGATGGTTCCTAAATCACCAGTTTCAATTACTCAAGGATTGTGATGGAATTTCACCTCGTGCAAATGCGGGAAGTTAACCTATTTATTTATTTTAAATGGTGGATAACATGAATAAAAGTATTACTATGTTATTTAAATCTAATTTAAAAACATAATTTACATGATGAAAATTGCTCTACTTCTTAATCAGAGTCAATCCGGTGGAACTGCTTTAATAAAAGTTTCCTTTTTTATATGATTTAGCTTTCCCATTAGAAAATGAATTCTTCTATCTCCAAATTACAAATCAACTCGCACTTTTAACCTTTTCTCCAATCCCAGAGTTTGTGTGAGACTGAGTGAAGAGGGTGCCGCCTGATAACCCCATGGCCTTTAGTTTGCATTTCTGTCCTGTACAATTGTCAAACTTGTATTATGCTAGTCCCCGATGTAACACCATTATTACACGGAAAGATAGTGCCAAAAGGAAGAGGTGGAACTGAACGTTTTCTAGCCTGCTACCCTTTCCATGGCTTGCCATTCATCAGAAAGCACCCAGCCTCCCTCAGCTTCCTCCTGAAAATGAAAATCTTTTCTCATCACGGAGGCAAAGCCGGGGCAGCATGAACTAGATATGCAACCTCCGGGAAAAGAAGGGAAATATGCAAACTAAACAGTCTTTTTCTAGGGATCATAGGATCACATCAATTGTTGATATCAACCCCTGACAGATTGAAATTGCATGGATTAGTAGAATCAAGAATTGCATTTCTCTGAGTCATTTTAGGACATAGGATCAAATTGCTGAAAAGTACCTTAGAGATAATTTAGTTCTATACTTTCATTTTGTTTCCAAGGAAACTGAGGCACAAGGAAGATTTTTGACTTGCCCCATGTCACACACACTGTAAATATCTCACCTTGACCTAGAACTCAGGTCTCTGTGAACTCCCAGCCCTGTACTTTTCCCATATCCCAAATCTAGTGACGAGGAATAAAGCAGAGTTCATGGACACATTCACCCCCACCCTCTAACACTCCTAAAAACTCATTTGTGTATCTGCCTTCTTTTCAATATATATTTACATTTGAATGTAGTTTATAACATAAAACCTTTATCCTTAAAACTTTAATTATTATTTATTTACTCCTAAGGAAAAAAAATTCTTTTTTAATGTAACTTTTGTCAAAACTCACAGCCCCTCTGTTTCCACACCTCATGGTAACCTGACCCATGTGTCAAGCCAGATTGTTTGACTGACCATAGAACTGACACAGCTAGTAAAATTCAATGTCGAGTGTTGAAATCCATAGTGACCTCTCCAAGGATATCGTTAAAAGAAATGAAAGATGATGCAGCAATTCAGTTGATTAAAAATACAGTTGTAATGAGTTTGAAAGAAAAGTAAGCATTTTCAAATAGGAACTTAGTAAAATATAGATGTTCCAAGACTGTATGCAAAACTATTTAACCTTATAAAAATGTCATTTTAATTCCAGCTAATGGATATGGACACTTTAAAAAAATGTGAGGGAACTAGATGTTAATTGATAAACTCTGCTTCACCAAAGTAGGGCAATGGATATAGGATTTTAGGCACCTTCTTTATTTAGCATATTGTGTTAATGAGTATATAAAAGGCCTATTTAGATTTTCATTTAGATGTTTTATTTAGGATGGGAAATTAGATTATGTGTATAATAAACTGCCATTGAATTATAATTACAAATAAATCATCAGGGTATTAAGTTTAAAAAGTTTTATCAGATAATGTAAACAGAATATTAACAATAAATAATAAAACAATGAGAAATAGCAATTGCCCTGAATTGCATATTAAGTATATCAAAACTAAATGACTATATAACACTAAGGTGTTTAAATTTCTCCTTCTTTCTGCTTCTTCTTCTTCTATCTCTATCCCCTCTTTCCTACCGCCTATTTCTGTCTATGGTAGACACTTTTGATGATGTCTACCAATCCCAGAACCCCTTTTCCAAGGTCCTCCAATACGGGTGGGCCCCAGTTGCTATCAATGTACCTTGTAACTGAGACCACTTCTCTCTCTGAGTCAAAGATGAGTTGGGAGACATTTGACTTAAGCTGGGTTGATTTTTCTTCTGGGCCCTTTCCTAAGCCATAGCCAATCAGATGAGAGTAAACACTTATCCCAAAGTGTAACAATCAGATTATTCTCCTATGAATTTGGACTTGTGATATAGAGATGTGGGCCTGCCTCTGTTGTTTGATTAATTTAAGAATATAGAAATTCAGGGACTGTAAGGAGGCTGTTTGCCTATATTTTTGCTGATACCATGAAAGTCAATTAGAGAGAGAGAGGTTGTTATGGAATGAATTGTGTCCCCTAAAATATATGTTGGAATCCTAACCTCTACACCTGTGGATATGACCTTGTTTGGAAAAAGAATTTTCTTTGTTATGTTAATTAGATCGTACTAGAGTACGGTAAGTTCAATGTCTAATCACCTTAGAGTTATAAAAGGACCAAATTAGAGACAGAGATACACAGGGGAAGACAAATGCCATGTGAGAATTGTCTACAAGTCAAGAAACCAAGGAACTTTCATCCTGATGTTAGTAACACGTAGACAAGAAATGCGTGGGACTGCCTGCGAGGAATGAATCCACATGGCCAAGATTCTGATTTGGAGTTTTAGCCTCCAGAGCTGTAAAGAAAATAAATTTCTGTTCTTTAAAACCACTTGGTTCTTTAAAACCCCGCTTGGGTTATTTCTGGTATAGCAGCACGAAGAACTAAGAGGTGAAAAAGAAAGAGAAGCTGCCTAGTTTCTTGAGAACTTCCTAGTCCGTCATTGTTTCCAGTTACTCATGAAGCCAAACTGCCATTTCTACCTTGGGTTTCCTTGAAATTCTTTGTTTCTTACAATAAATTCCTCATTTTCACTTAAGCTAATTTTAGTGGATTTCTGTTACTTACAACCAAATGTGCTTTAGCTAAGACCCTCTTTCTCTTTTTCTCTTTCTTCTCCTCTTTTCTTTTACAAACATGCACACAAACTATACCCACATCCATACACATATTCTCATACTTATGCACATACACACCTATCTAAATTTTGAGTCAAGATTCTAGATTTCCATATACTCGGTGACTTTGAATTCCTACCCTTTGCCACATTATAAAACATTAAGCCATTATTAATGTTCTTCAGGTCAGGTAAAATGCTCCTGGGGGGTCTATAAAAACAACAGGAAATGAGTGTTGGGGATCATCTGTTCTAAGACCTTTGCAACACATCGTCTTATTTCCCTTCTCTTCACTAGTCTCTCAGTTAATAAGGAATCATACCTCCTAACTTAATCTTACTGATATTTCTAATTATCACAGAGCACACTGTGTTTATTGCAATTAATAGCATCCAGTTCCAAGGTGAAGATTAGATACCTTGAAGCTGTGTCTTCTTAGCTACATATGAGCAGAAATGTAGCCATTCATCTTGATGTTAGTAACATGTAGGCAAAGCATTTTAGGAATGAACTACACGTTTCATTTTTTTATTCAGCTATATAATTACAAAGATTGGAACTGTTATACTGTGTTATAATTTGGTCATGGTGTTACAGGGCAGGGCTTCCCAGCTTGGGACTAAGCCCTGCCTAGGTTCTTACCTTCTTCTGACCAAGAATGACCAGGAGAGGCTCAGAGGTTCCACACTAACAAAGGTTTATTAGGGATAGAAAGAAAGTAAAAAGGCTCACAAGGGAGAGACGGAGAGGGGTTTCCACCTACGCTAGCCCTCAGTCTTTCATTAACAAAGGGTTTCCTAGGGTTTATAAAAGGTTTTCTTCATTCACTAGATGCGTGGGGATTTCTAGGAGAAGGGGAGGGATTATGAAAATCAAATGCGCGTGCATTTGGAATTCAAGATGGATTTCCTCGAAGAGGTTGTTGGAACTAAGATGGAATCTGTCGCAAGGGTTGCAGGGTGTCAAACAGAACTTATTCTGGGATGTTGAGCATGCGTGATGTCCCTGGATCCTGGTTCGAGTCATGGTAAGGGATTCCTGCTCTTGATTATCTCATGTGGAAGGTCATTCATAAGTTTCCTTGATTTTTACTGCACATGCTCTGCACCTGAAGGGGGACTTGAAAAACAACTCAGGAGAGTTATCAGTAATTTACAGCTGGTCAAGTATGTAGGGATAGGAGATATAGTCCCTTATCTTGTCTAAGCACCTAGTTTGTTAATCACAAGTAGTCCTCGAGTGCCAGCAATAAAAGTTATATGGTGGTCTGCACTTAGGTTTAGATTCCAAGAATACTGAGTCAGAGGCTATGTAATTATAGCTGGCCAAGCACACAGGGCCTTAAAACGTGGCCCCTATTTAATTCAGCCAGCCCAATTTCTTCCCTGTCTCAATGGCATGCTGATTTGGAAAGGCTGATTTGTTCATTTTTTACCATATTGGAAATTGATTTGTCAATGATCAAATCAAAGTGTTGTTCGGTCATTACAAGGTGACTGAAAGTACGGGGTCAACTATGCTGCAGTCCATTTATGTTATTGTTTTATTCTAGTACTGTAGATTTATCTTTTGCTGTATCTCATTATATATAATATTATTATAATATCATCCTGGCAAAATTAGAGGATTCACCAAAAAAAAAAAATGCTAGATAATGTTGATTTTTACTTTAATAATATAGAGGTCCTAAAGGGGAAGGTTCAATCAATTAACAGTGAGTAACCAAAAACCAAACCCAAACCTATTGCCAATGAGTCGATTCCCAGTCATAGTAACCCTGTAGGACAGAGTAGAACTACCCCAGAGAGTTTCCAGAGAAGTGGCTGGTGGATTCAAACTACCGATCTTTTGGTTAGCAGCTGTAGCTCTTAACCACTGTGCCCCCAGGGCTCCTAATAGTGGGTAAGAGGACTAAAAAGCCACAGTCGGTATCCCTATTCTTGCATCCATATTCAAGACAGCAACAAGGATTTACTGAGCCCTGGGGGCCCAGTGGTTAAGAGCTCAGGCTGCTAACCAAACGACTGGCAGTTCCAATCCACCACCCACTCCTTGGGAACCCTATGGGGCAGTTCTACTCTGTCCTACTGGGTCACTATGAGTCAGAATCAACTCGATGACAAAGGGTTTGGTTTTTTTTTTTTAATGAGTAATCCAGAGCCCTGGTGGCACAGTTGTTAAGAGCTTGGCTGTTATCCAGAAGGTTGGCAGTTCAAATTCACCAGCTGCTCCTTGGAAACCCTTTGGGGGCAGTTGTACCTACTCTGCCCTATATAGGGTCACTTTGAGTCAGAATCAACTTGATGGCAATGGGTTTTATGAGTAATCTACATATGTATATCAGGAGCTGACTAGATGCAAGACATTAAGCTTGGATAAGTGAGAAAGGCAGATAAGATAGTACTAGTCCAAAAGGAATCTAAAATTTAGAACACAATTGCCTAGAGATGCATATATGAATTAAACAGTTTCTCCGAGGAGAAATTTTCTAAGTGCCAAATTATTTGTAGAAACAATCAGTATAATATGAACCCTAAAAGGGGAAAAAAGTCATTATGGACCCAAGTGAGCAGGAGAGATTTCTGGACAAAGTGCAATTTGAGTCCATACATTTATTGAAAACAGCATTATTGAGGCCTCAACTGTGCCAAGCATTGTGTTCGACTCTGGAGTTGCACTTAAAATCATAGACGAATAATTACATTGGCAGAGAGGAAAACCAATAACATTTCTAACAGAGGGAGCAGCAGAAGCAAAGATACAAACATGGGACTATGCACATCATATTTTAGGGACAGTGATTAAATCCATTTGGTTCTTGTAGGGGAATTATGAAATATATCATGAGAAAAATTGTTGAAGGCTAGGTACAAGGAATCTTGAAATCCAGGGTAAGGAGTTTTGACTTCACCTTTGAAGGCAGTGGCAACCCACTTGAAGGACAATGACAAGCAAAATTTTGATCAAAAAAGACAATGATCTTAGAGCTTTAGGAAAATAAATCTGGTGGTAAAAGTATGGTTTCAGGGTATAGATGAAGTTGAAACCAATTAAGAGATCATTACAATAGTTTAGGTGTGAAATAATAGGGGCTGGAGTAGGAAGGTGGTAGCAGATAGAGAAAGCAGGAAAGAATGTGAGAGGCAAGAGGAGCAAGTAATCTGGAGATATGAATGGGTGTGAAGGACAAGGAAGAAGGACGAGTAACAAAAGTCACAGTGAGGCTTAAGCCTGGGTAGCTCAAAGAAATTCATGAGTCAAGAAGATAAACTAGTTTTAAGAAAGTTTATGAGTTCAGTTTTAGGTATGTTAAATTGGAGCCAATATGGGGACATCCAAATGGAACTATCAGACAAATTAGTGCATGATGGAGAAGGTGGAGATGAGAATGTAGATTCAGGAATCATAAACATAAAGTGTCAGCTACTATAGAGTCCTAGCTCCATGTTAGGAGATGTTAGAGAAATGAAAGAAGTAGACATAGCTCTGCCCTCAAGAGTTTACAATCCCAGAGGTATATTAAATGCTGAACTGTGCTGTACGGTGCTATAGAAGGTTAGAGGAAAGAGAAATAAATGTAGGTCAGAACAATCACTGAAGACTTCTTGAAAGAGGTGGCACTTAAGCCTGGGCTAAAGAAAAGTCTGTATGACTTGTGGAGCTTCTGAGTCTAATGATGATGTTAACAATATGATAAACGTTTTACTATTTAATTTTGAAAAAATGAAATAATAATAATTACTCTTCCCAATCAAGAAAATGAGCCTTTCCTCATAAGCGCAGACCCTAAAGATGTTAGGGTGCCTAAAAGAGAATGTGGCAATGAGCTTAATGAATATTAGGCACTGCGGTTCAGTGGTAGAATTGTTGCCTTTTAGCAGGAGACCTGGTTCGGCTCCCAGCCAATGCACCTCGGGCACAGCCACCAGTGAGGACTCGTGTGTTGCTACGATGCTGAACAGATTTCAGTGGAGCTTCCAGATTAAGAAGGACTAGGAAGATCACCTGGTGATCTACTTTCAGAAATCAGCCAGTGAAAACCCTGTGGATCACAATTGTCCAATCTCAATTTGTGTAGGGTTACAATGAGTCAGGGACCATCTCGACAGCAGCTAACAATAACAGGCTGAAGCATTTGATAGCATTTTTTTTTCTATCCCTTCTCTATCAGGTTACGTGACTCTATTTCTGAGAAAGCCATTAGGGTACCACTACAGAAAAACGCTTCACTCTCTTAGCTCATGATGCAGGGTAAACAAAGGAAATAAAACATTGAGTTACCTTAAAGGGAGAAATAAGTAACTGGAATAAGATTTTCATGCACTTTTAGCAAACATTTCAAAGTATTTACTCTGTAGATGACTAGGCTGGATTGGGAGGAGAGGGTGCAGAGGGATATAAAAATGACTAAGGCACAACTCTTGCTCTCAAAGGGGCTATTGTCTGATAGAGGAGCTCATCTATACATAGGACAAATGATCAAAAGGGAGGCAAAGGCAGTTCTGAAAGTTGAGAATTGAAACCCTTATGACATGGTGTGAAAAGGTCACTTGTAAACCCTGTCCCAGTAACAGGGTTCAATAAGTACCAATTGGCAAGCTATGTAAAATTGTGTAAGGCTTCTGAGTTTCAGAAAAATGATTTACAAGCTGTACTCTGCATTTCTAACATAAGCATTTATTTTTAAATCAATTGCAGTTTGAACAAAAATGTAAATGAAAAGCTTTTATTTTAAGACTTAATTTCTGGTGATGTAATGATTCAAAGCATCAGAAATAGTCTTTTAAATGAAAAAAAAGTTTGTTTTAACTCACGTTTTACAACTCTAATATTTCAAGTGAAGACTTGGATGAAAGTAAGAAAGAAAATTCAGTAGCTTTTTGGCTGGAAAAGCTTGGCGCTCTTCCATGACTTGCCTGCTGTAAGAGCCAGAATTTGATTCAGGAGGAGCTGAAAGCTTCTCCATGCTGCTCCGGTGGCCCAGAGATTCTGGCTTTGGACAACACCATCTGGACCAGTGTGAACGACAAAGTCAAACCTCCCACGTGCATTTGCCTGGCTGGGCAAATCAACTTCAGAGCAAGGGCACAGGCTGCCTCTTGGGTTCCATCAGCTTTCTTCCTCAGTGGTGTGGATAGCTCCAAGGTGCCACTGCCATATCAAAGGGTATAAGACAGCTTTTCCTGTTGCTGTATATTGCAAGTACTCTAATTGTAAGTTGCTTTTTATCCAGTTTCTTGGCAGCTATCATTACTCAGTTTCCTGTATCATCTTCTCTTCTGTGAATCCAGGAGATTTCCATGCATATAAATCCTAACAAGTGTCTTCTTTGGCAATCCCTTATTAGAGGAAAAGGTTTTTCATGATTGTTTGGTAAATGGAAGTGAATGTGGCTAGTAAGCCTGAGCTGAGCTCCACAGTCTATAGTGTATTCCAGACCTCGGTTATCACTTCAGCTTAGTCTGTCAGTTATTTTAGTTATAACTTCTTTTCTGTTTCATTACCATTAATTTAAAGTTCTGTAATCTATGTTTCCATGTTTCAGGTCTCCAACAAAATCTGAAGACCATCTCTAATGCCACTTTTTTTTTTTTTTTTTTTTGCTCAACTGTTTGCACTTATAGCTGTGCTGAAAAAGGAAGATTTACGGTTGCCTGTCCAGTGCAATGAGTATTTGTTGATGATGTTCTCTTGTGTAACAAAAATAACATTTTCTCTTTTTTTACCCCCATCTTAATAGGCAAGTACAGATCCATTCCTATATAAAGCAAAGGTGGTGCTGGTGATGAAAAGTGGTATCAACATACAATCTGCTCATTTGAATCAATTCCCAAAATTGCAGTCTTCCTAAACCAGTTGCTGTCAAGTTGATTTCTGCTCATGATAACCCCATGTGTGTCAGAATAGAACTCTGCTCAATAGGGTTTTTGATGGCTGATTTTTCAGAAGTGCTTTGCCAGGCCTTTCTTACAAGGTACCTCTGGGTGGACTCGAACCACCAACCTTTTTGTTAGCTGTTGAGCATGTTAATCATTTGCAGCACCCAGGGAGTACATGCAATCTTTTTACACCTTGATATTTCAGCAAAGTAGGTTAGCCCAGCTAGTTTGCAGGTCTCTCCAAAATAAGCCATACATAAGCATTTTGAGGCCCCCAAATTATCAACATTTAGGCCAGAGGAAAGCTCTCAGAGGCTTTCTGCTCTTATTTTATAAGACTGAATTAAAAATAGTAAAAGGTTGCCAGGTAGATCTGTAAGTTGAGCTGGCTTTCCAAACATTGAAATTTTAATTTGAACCCCGCTGGAGATTTTCGTGCTAGATTGGGCAAGAACGCTCTAGTCACTACATATGTGGCTTTAGTAAATTACCACTGAAATTTGGGGATGTCAGATATAATCACTTTGTAAGAATGAAGTTAGTAGGAATCAACACACAAACAAAAGCAATTTACTCTGAATACAGGATTGTAGATATGTTACATACATGGGAAGTGCCCAAGCCTAAAAAGATATCACTATCCCAGGTTGTACTCTTGGAAAGACACCTGTAATCTAATCAATTGCATTGTAATCTCTCTAAAGAATGTGCCTATAGCATACAGTAGTTGCGTGCATGGAATCTATAAAAAGATGAATTGGCTAGAAAGAAATTGCTTGTGTTTATCTAACTGTCCAGGAAAAACAGGCATTAATGGATAATAATTACGGAATAGTAAACATTATCATTTATTGAACGTCTAAATGATATATGCATGTAAAGCACGTAGAACAGTGGCTGGCACAAGAGTTCACTAAATGTAAGCTATAATTATTATAATATAATAAAGTACTCTACTAATCAATTTACATACTTTACTTTTAAAACTAAGGAGCCCTGGTGGCTCAATGGTTAAGCACTTGGCTGATAACTGAAAGGTTGATGGTTTGAACCCACCCAGCAGCTCTTCAGGAGGAAGACCTGGTGATCTACTTCCATAAAGAATACAGCCAAGAAAACCCTACGGAGCATTTCCACTCTGTCACATGGGGTCCTAGGAGTCAGAATGAACTTGACATCACCTGACAACAACAGTTTTAAAACTAAAATTTAGAGCCAGCTGACTACCCTACCATTGTCCTCATCGACTTTCCACCCTACCCTGCCACACACACAACCCCCCCAAACCAAACCAAACCAAACCCAGTGCTTTCGAGTCGATTCCGACTCATAGCAACCCTATAGGACAGAGTAGAACTGCCCCACAGAGTTTCCAGGGAGCACTTGGCGGATTTGAACTGCTGACCCTTTGGTTAGCAGCCAAAGCAGTTCACCGCTACGCCACCAGGGTTTCCCACACACACACAAACACCCGCAAAAGCTGGTCTTCCACCATTCATCTAACTGCACAAGCCAGGACGAGGCACACTCTTGGACACGACCTTCTCCCTCGGCCCCAAACCCAATCTTTCAAAAAGTTGTACTGATTTTACGTCCGCCGCCACCATTAGTCGCCCCGGAGTCTGTCTCGGTGCGTGGCGACCCCACGTGTGCTAGGGTAGGACTGTGCTCCGCAGGGTTCTCAGTGGGCTTTGGGGGAAGTAGACCACCAGGACTTTCTTCCTAGGTGCCTCGGGGTAGACTCAAAATACAACCTTTTGGTCAACAGCTGAGCATGTTAACTGTTCACACCATCCAGGAACTCCTTAATATGTCTAGAACTTACTGTCTTAACTCTGGCTTCAGTGTCACCTTTTGGGTCCAAGTCACCTTTTTTTTCTTCATAAAAAAAACTCATTGCCGTCGAGTCAATCCAATAGCCTCCTAACCGGTCTCTTTATATACTCTTCCTTGCCTCTATCACATTCTCCAGAGTGATCTTTTCAAAGCCCAAATCTGATCTCTACCATTCTTTTTAAAGGCTTTTTATTGTTCTCATATGAACTACGAAAATTATCAATTAGACCCGCAGGCCCTGTGTCGTCTGACCCCTGCCTACTCCAACCCCACATTGCACTACTGTCACTCTTGCTCCGTATGCTTCAGCCACACTGGCTCTTCCAGTTTATAAAAATGTGTTCAAGAGGACTTGATCTAGAAAGTCAGAAAAGAAACGAGGAAACAAGGTTTGAGCTGATAGCTGGAGGATGTGTAGGTGTTATATTGATAGTAGGGTGTAGAGGGAGGAGAAATAATTTATGGAGGAAGAAGAAAGCATTCTAGGAAAAGTCCCTGGAGAGGAAATGAGCTTGGTATGTTCTAGAAACAGAAAGAGACTATGGCTTAAGTGTAAAGAGCAAGTGGAAGAGTAATACAAGTTGCGGCCAGACAGGCAAGGAGGGATCAGAGCATGTTTGGCCTATAGGCAACAGTCAGGAATTTGAAAGTGATAATGAATAAATGAACTAAATTGTTAGACTTTCACTTTTGGCAACTACAATATGAATCTCACTTCAAATTTTAAAAGATGAATTTCACCATTGTTTTAGCCAAATAGAAGTGTGTGTTCTTCACTAAGTCATCATTAAAGTCTGTTGGACCTGGCTTAGTAGACAGTAGCCAAGAGATGCCAGGGTATAGAGAAAAGAATGTGTTGCTGGTGGGTTCTCAGGTGCACTGGGACAACTGTGTGAGACAAGAATCTTGCTACATGGTTTGGCACAAGCGAACTCACTCCTTTTTAAATCCAATAAATATTATTCAACAGTTGAGAGAACAGAACCAACAAACAGCTTGCCTAGATTAACCAGTTGAAAGATGTACCCTCAAATTGCTTTTGAAAAATAAAATAGATTGGGGAGAAACTTGGGAACAAGAGAAATAAACAAATTATATATTTGCATTTCCACAACGATGTTAAACTTAAACATACACATTAGGGGCTGAAGATTAGCACACTGTAAAACAAAACAAAGCAAAAAAAAAAAAAAGATTTTAAAAAAAGAGAGAAAGAAAACACCTTCCAAAACTTCAAGGGAAGATAAACAGACTAAAAATTAGAGCATTTTGATTTTCTTGTTAATTCCCAAGACTTCTAAAGGAAGAAAATAAGAATGAAAAAAAAAAATCCTATTAACAACATTCCTTGAAAAAATCCCAGCATTTTCCAAAAAGAGCTTTTCCAAAGAGAACTTGAAAAAATTTCAAACTATCAATGTTTTGTTATCAAGAAAGGTATTGTTTTCCACATTTTAAGAAACAAGAAATCAAGGCACTGCATTGTCATGTAGTATATACAAGTCACTCTTAACAGGAGATGAAATGGAAATGAGGCTTCTTGATACCTAATTTTCCTTAATCCATCACTATCATGTAAATTCAGTGAGGGCAGGGATCTTATCCCATCACCATAAGTACCTACCACAGAGCCTGCCACCATAGTACAGGCTCAATAAATATCAGTTAAACAACTGGGTAAACCTTCTGCCAAGGTTAGAAGTGCCATTTGCTGATGTTCTCTGGGGTTTCTTCCAAGTACCAATAGAGAACAATATAGAACTTGGCAATATCAGTGCAAGCTGAATATACAGCAATTTGGCAGGTTGTATTGTCTTTTTTTTTTTTTATTGTCCCAGTTAAGGAGCCCTGGTGGTGCAGTGGTTAAGCTCTCGGCTGCTAACTGAAGATCAGCGGTTCAAACCCGCCAGCTGTTCCATGGGAGAAAGATGTGGCAGTTGGCTTCCGTAAAGATAACAGTCTTGGAAACCCTACGGGACAGTTCTACCATGTCCTTTAGAGTCACTGTGAGTTAGAATTCCACTTGACGGCAACGGGTTTGGTTTTTTGGTTTTTATTGTCCCAGTTACACTTTAGAAAATAAATTTCTCTTTAAAAAAAATAGACATCTGTTTTCTCAAAACTCTTGGGATTTGTTAATGGTAGTATTTAAAGAAAATTATTTTTAGTTGACATTTTCCATTTTCACAAGGAATGAGCAAACCATGTGCTGTTGCGCTACTCGCTACTCTGCCTTTGTGCTCATGTAAGGGAGATGGTTGGCTCCAGTGTCTGTCAGTGAAGTAGACGCCTGGATTGTTTTTAGCTTGGCTGGTCACACCCTTCCAATTCTTCACATTCGCCAATTCTCCAGATGACAGTGTCAGAGCAGCCTTGCCACACCCCGTGCTAGAACTTACCTCACTTACATTTGAAGAGCAGATTTCCCTGTCAAAATGGTGTAATGTAACCTATCTTCTAGTTTATTAAATCCTGCTTGAAATTTGGATGATTGACCTAGCATTCAGATTTAGATTCAGTATTTATTGAACTCGTAAAAGTGTGCTGAGCACTGTGCCAGGCACTTTTACACACTTTGCTTCATTTGGTTTGAGCTCAACTGCTAACAGAAAGGTTAGTGGTTCTAACCCAACCAGCAATGCCATGGAAGAAAAGGCCTGGCCACCTGTTTCTACTAAATTACAGCCATGAAAACCTCATGGGCAGTTCTACTCTGTAACACATGGGGTCACCATGAGTCAGAATCAACCTGACAGCAACTAACAACAACAATTCTCTCAACAACTTTGTGAAATAGGGATTATTATTCCATATCACAAGTAAGTAAACCAAGGCTCAAAGAGGTATATAATTTGCACATAGCCACATAAAGAGGTACTTCAAGCTTCTGGATTTATTGTTGCCTTGGCAACTATACCACAAAAAAAAAAAAACCGTCTAGTTGATTCTGACTCATAACAACCCTACAGAACAGAGTAGAACTGCCCCATTGGGTTTCCAAAGAGCGGCTGGTGGATTCAAACTGCTGAACTTTTGGTTAGGAGCTGTCTTAGTCATCTACTGCTGCTGTAACAGAAATACCACAAGTGGAAGGCTTTGACAAACAGAAATTTATTTCTTCACAGTGTAGTAGGCTAAAAGTCCAAATTCAGGGCATCAGCTCCAGAGGAAGGTTCTCTCTCTTATCGGCCTTCTCATCAATCTTCCCCCAGACTAGGAGCTTCTCCACATAGTGACCCCAGGTCCAAAGGATGCACTCTGCTCCCGGCGCTGCTTTCTTGGTGGTATGAGGTCCCCCGTCTCTCTGCTCGATTCTCTCTTTTATATCTCAAGAGAGATTGCCATAACAAACAATACAATCTTGCCTCCCTAATACAACTGCTGCCCATTCCCCCTCATTAACATCATAGAAGCAGGATTTACAACATTTAGGAAAATCACACAATACCTGGAATCATGGCCCAGCCAAATTGATACACACATTTTAGGGGAGGGGACATAATTCAATTCATGACAGCAGCCAAGCTCTTAACCACTGGGCCACCAGGGCTTCTTGGCAACTATAGCATTTTTCTAAAACAGAGTTTGTTTTATTCAGTTTATGTTATTACAAAAGCTATGCATATTCATGACAGAATATCTTAACAAAGAAACAAGAAAAAGAAAAAAAATAGTGGGGGAAAGGATGAAAAGCAACCATAAAATGATCCAGTGACAACTACTGGCAATGCATTCCTATGTATCTTTCAGGTTTTTTCCAATGTGTATTTTTAAGGGATCCGACTATAAGTAGTTTTGTGATCTTTTTTCTCAATTAACAATTGTGAATATATTTTATGCCAATAAAAATAGGCTACATCAGAATTTTAATGGCTGCATAATATTCCATCTAATAGATTACACCATAATTTATTTAACCAGTCCCCTTTTTTATACTTTTAAACTGTTTCCAATGTTTTGCTGTAACAAACCATGCTGCAATGAACTTCATTACAGTTCTGTTTTTGTCTACATCCTTACTCATATACTTGAAATATATTTCTAATGGGGAATTTCTGGACCTTAAGGCGTGTACATTTTAAACTCCTTTTGATACATATTCATTGTGTCTCTTAATTTGAGCCTAGGGGTACAGCCCAGGCAAATGGAAACATTTTTAAAAGAGGTAAGAAATGTTACATGCTTCCTCTTCTCTTTTGTTGTAATTACCTTACCCTCACCTGACTTGTTATCATTCCCCACTCATCGCTTTTTCCAGTCATTTGCAGTCTCTGCATTTGTACTTTGCCAGTAATTCACTTAAGATGGCCAAGAGGGCAAAACTAGAATCTGACTTATGTCTATATATGAATGATGACTGGTCACAGGTAGCCACAGAACCAAGAGCAGGCAGATATATAATTATTAGCATTTGGCTGCCGAATAGATCTTTCTGAAATAGGAACTTCTAAGTCCAATACTTCAGCTATTTAAGATCTAATTCTATTTTCTTTCCATTTCTTACAATTTACCTTCTTTGTTATGATTCTTGCTTTCAGTCCTCAGTCCCTAATACATTAAAAAAAACAACTCATTCAGCATATTTTTCTTATTACATTATTTTGGGGGGGGAGGAAATGTGTTTACACATTGCCTATGAATACAGTTCGGATTAAGTGATTTCATCCTCAATGTTTAAATGCAATTGGTGCCTAAAACAGCCAGTAAGAAGTGCCACATTTCAGTATCTGTGAGTAGAAGCAAGCAGTATATGTTTGAAAATGATTTCATCTCTGACAAATGAAAGGAGGATATCTGATGCTTTCACATTTCCATTAAAGGCCCGATCGCCCAATGTCACAACCTTTTTTCCCACTTTCTTCTGCTAATGGGAAAAGCCTTTCCTCTTTAGCACATTAATAAATGAATGATCATAATAAAGGCATAGACTATAACGCACAAACCCAGGAACACCAGATACATTGATTACTTCAGGGCAATTCTTGTTAGAATAAATACTATTAAAATACTGTCTCTATTGAGAGACAAACAGAAAGATGGCCAATCTGCAGCTGAGAGCCCACTTCAAGCAGGACTCACTGCTGCCAGCATCTACCGCAACAGGAGAGGTAGCATCATCCATTGCAGCAGGATTTCACCTACATTCTAGATTTCCCTGTCAAGAGTCTGAATAGCAACTATTTCTCCATTAAGGTCATCTTTTTTGAGAGCTGTAACAGAGTATAAAGCATAGGCTATATAGAATATGGAAGTAAGATTTCCAGAAAATGCCATTTTCAGCCCTTTCTCCCTCTCCCTTTCGAGAGTCAAATCTTTATTTTGAATTCTAGTCAGCACTCTCCTGGGTGACTACAGTCGTCTCGCAATCCTCCCTACATCCAAATGCATTCCACTACAATAAATCCTGTAGCTCAAGCGATGGCATAAATACCTAATCTCTGGTATATTACTAACATACAAAAGTGAGAAATCACAAAAGAAAGTGGAAAATTAAACAGGCAAGGAGGATGAGAGTTGAATATGAAAGAGTAGGTATGATTGGAACAGGTAAGAGAGAACATCCTGATGTAAAATAGTGCCCCATCTACCTTGAGTGGATGACCCGTGCCGAGAGTCTTCTTAGAGAGAGAAAGAAAGAGAGAAAGAGAGGAGACAAAAAAAGATTTGCAGTTTCCCTGCCAGGTTGCTAAGTCAAGACTTACTTAAAAGCCAGCCAGGAGAACGCTCACTCTGAAGAAACCAGCTTAACATTCCCAGTATCACTCCCTGCCCCAGCTCCCCTTGACCAAGTCTTGGACCTAGCTCCCAGGGATATCATTGCTCATGTCAGATGGATCCTGGCTGAAAGCAGAGAATACCAGAAGGATGTTTACCTGTGCTTTATTGACTATACAAAGGCATTCGACTGTGTGGATCATAACAAACTATGGATAATGTTGTGAAGAATGGGAATTCCAAAACACTTAATTGTGCTCATGAGGAAACTTTACATAGATCAACAGGCAGTTGTCCAGACAGAGTAATCTAAGTGGAGGTATGAGGAG
This sequence comes from Loxodonta africana, assembly GCF_030014295.1. Lineage (NCBI taxonomy): Eukaryota > Metazoa > Chordata > Mammalia > Proboscidea > Elephantidae > Loxodonta > Loxodonta africana. Next base: position 117,203,431 of record NC_087369.1, on the reverse strand, counting down.
GCCTGAAAGCAGCGGCAGTGATGCTACAGAGGAGAGAACACACTGAAGAGAGAGTTGAGAAGTAGAATCAGCATGGTTAGACAGGTCCTTTCTAATGATTTCATGTGTTTTAGCTCAGTTAACAAATACTTATCGAGCACCTACTAGGCATTCTATTTATACAGAAATGATCAAGACCCAGTGTCCCTGATTACAAATAGAAGAGATGAGACATACACAATATGTTTACGGCATGAGAAAAGTGTCGGGAGTGGCAGGCCCAAGTTACGCACTGTAGGAGTGGTGAAGGAGGCAGCCTCATTTCCAGTTGTGGTGATTTTTAAAGCTAAGGAGAGGCAAGGTGAAGATGTTATCTAACTCAGGTTATACAAATGGATGTATAAATCAGAATTTTAGAGTTCTTTTAAATTCGTGTATTCGTTATAAAAAATATTCCACAAAATTGAAACTGTCATATTATCTCTGATAAAGAAAAATCTAGTATGATCAGCTAACTATTTTTACAAGGAGGTTTCTAGGTGATCATGGGACCAGAATCAGAAGAATTAACTGGGTGGTCTTATTATCCACTATATTTAAATATTAGGAAACCTTCCTGAGGGAGTGAGATCCACAGAATAAATAGGAATCAGCTACACAAAGGTCAAGGGGAAAGGGTGCTCTGGGCAGGGGTAACAGCACAATTGAAGGACATGACATGAGAGATGGTTCAGTGTGCACTGCAAGATGCCTAATACGACTGGAGAGGAGAGAGTGATGGGGAGAGTGGGGAGAGATGAGGCTGAATCTGTGATACCTTGTAAGACATTGCAAGATTTTGGACCTCACCCTAAGGCAACTATAATTTACTGAAGTGTTTTAAGGATTGGCTTGACCTAATCAGCTTTTCATTTCAAGGATCATCCTGGTTGCAGATGGAAGAGGTATTTGGAAGGAAATAAGACTGGAAGCAGGGAGACCAGGTGGGAGGCTTTTGCATTACTCCAGGTAAGAAGTGACAGTGAATATGGAGAGAAATATTTAGATGAATGGACTCAAACATACCCACAATCATGAAGATGGCACAGGACCGAGCAACATTTCATTCTGTTAAACATAAGGTCACCATGAGTTGGAGCAGATTCGACAGCAACTAACAACAGAATCAACTTGGCAACTGATTGGATAAGGGGTACAGAGTCAAGGATGACTTCTATGAATCTGGCCTGAGCAACTGGGTGGATGGTGATGCTATTCACTGGTATGGAAAACATCATAACAGAAACAGACTAGTGGGATGGAAAAGATAATGAGTTCTGTTTGGGACATGTTGGGTTTCAATTGCTTTTGGGATGTTCAGGTAGAAATGCCAAGTTGGCAGTTGAGTACACAGATCTAGGCCTCAGGGTGGAGGTCTAGGCTAGACAGCTCTATTTGAGAGATATGAGCACACTAACGACAGACTCTTCAGTTACTTCTGCAGATGGCTAATATCATCCATTTTGAACTGAATGTAATTATTTTCTGCCATAGAGGATGAGCTTATTTCATGCTCATTTACTGGTTTCGGTCATCAGGAATGGCATCATGGAGAAAGTGGCATTTGACCTGGACCTCTGAAAGACAAAGATGGGGATGAAAAAGAGTATTCTAGGCAAAGCAAAGAGGGACAGAAAAACAACTGTTCAGGGAAGCTGAGTCTTCCAAATTGACTCTAGCAAAAACCAAAAACCCACTGCCCCTGAGTCAATTCCAACTCATACCAAGCCTATAGGACAGAGTAGAACCACCCCCATAGGATTTCCAAAAAGCAGCTGGTGGATTTGAACTGCCAAACACTTAACTACTGTGCCACCAGGACCTGAGTAGCAAAGACATTATGTATTTATTCAAGTCATTATGTACCGAGCATTGTGTTAGACCCTGGGGATATAAAGTTGAATAAGGTGTGGGGCCTGTTCTCCTTTAAGAAGCCCTCCTTCAACTCCCAAGCTGAGTTATGAGCACTTCCTCTGTGCTTCCTGAGTACCTTTTGCTCAGTCTTGTCATTGCACCTAACCACATTATATTGAAAGTATTTGTTGCATGTATCAGCCTCCTCCACTATATCAGGAATTCTTCCTGTCTGTATTCACCATGTTATCTCATGCCTAGCACAGTCACAAGTCATTATAAATAGTCAATAAGTGTTCACTGAAATGAACTGAAGTGCAGCCAGGATCTTACAGTCTAGTAAGGAAAATGTGGAAGCCAAAGCTGAAAAGAAGCACAGGGGTCATATTGCAGAGAGATCTAAATGTCAAGAAAAAGTATTGGGATTATATTGGTAGGAAATGGGGTGTCAACAAAGGTTTTTGAGCCTGGTTCGTGAAACAATCAATGTGTGTTTTGACAATATTTATCTAGCAGCCATGTCCAGAATGCATTGGAGGAAACAAGATGTTAGTAAAGGAGCGTTGCAATAGTCTAGCATATAGCATGGCAGCTGGCACATAGTAGGTACTCAGTAGAGGTTTATTGAGTAAACAGGCTAAATTAGGGACATAAAGGAAAGAGGAATGCAACTAAGGAATTTGATGCATGCTCAGACACCCATTTGCTATGCTATACTGGAATACTTCTACCACCAACAGCATTATGCATATTTTATACTGCTACAGTGTGAACCTGTTATAATAGGGTCTGACTGCAGCAGTATAAACTACTTTGTTCCACACATCTCTTTTTAAAATGCCCTTTCAAAGAATTAATTTTAAGGAGATGATGTTATTTTACATAATTTCGTTGGGGACTCAGGTCAGTTAGCCACATGATTAATACTTTATCAGGAGCCTGATGTCATCAGGCGACATAGCTAGACAGTGAGTGTTTCAATTTTGCAAAAAGGAAACAGCTTTAATAGTGATGATTATGTGTGAAAATTTTCAAGGGTGGGAGACTGGCTGCTATTGATCAAAATGGGCATCATTCTGCTTTCTTTGTTATTTAGTTCTGGAGACACCTAGACATTTGCATTTGATTAGAGCTGTTGCACAGCTGTTGTGCTCTCTCATAACTTGATCTCTGGTACAAAATATCATAGATAATCAATTAGGGCATCAAAACATCCTATTTCTAGATTCCTTCAGCCCAGAAGCCCAATGACAATAAGCTGAGGCTTATCATTGGATCTAGTGAATGTGTAGATCCAATTATTGTGCTGTATAGGCTCCATTGTCCTAAGTCAAGCCTGTGGATCTATATTGCACCTAGCTGAGTTTTAGAACGCTGCAATCAAATTGGTCACTCAAACAGAATAGACAAATTGTATTTAACAAAAACCAGTGAAAGGGAAGGGAATGCAATTTTCTCTTTCCTTGGGAAGCCACTGGCTTATGTAACTACTATATTCTGGTGAATGTTGTAAGTTTTCATTATGAAGACATTGAATTTACTTGAAATCCACTTTAAAAAAAAAATCAATGTGTCTATTCTACCTGAGGGTTATTTTACGCTGAAAACAAATAGCATTATTTTTCTAATATTGAAATAAGTGCTTCCACTACTAAAATAAATGATTTATTTCCATAGAAAAAAACTGACATACGTCTAAAGCAGTTTCATTTCTTATGATTTATTTTATTTGCCTTATATAATTTTATCTCTTCCTTTATGAATGAAGTTAAAGTTGGATTTTTATTTTTGTCCCTCTTAGCTCTTGTAATTTGGACAACCTCTGCCTTAAACAAGTCCTTGTTGGCTTGTGTACATCTGTACTGGAAACATTAGCCCTAAGTGAGGCCAAGATGGAAGGCCTCACGACCACCTAAGCTCTCTGTAATAAGCAGATTAGAACATGCGTGTGTGTTCAAGCCTTAAAGGTAACTGAGCAGAGAGGAACTACTCAAAATCAGGTAGAAAGTTAACTTAGGAGAACAGCCAGGTCTTCTAAACAGATGAATGAGAAGTACATTTTCACCTAATTTTCTAGGCCCACAGAGTTGTCTCCCATTTCTCTCCCTATTGGTCTACAGTCAGATCACCTGTACGTACATCTCAGTTCTGCCATTTAATAGCTATATGATCCTGTGCAAGTAACCTACACCTCCCTGCCTCTATTTTTTCATCATCTGTAGAGTGAGGTAGGATAGTACCTACATCACAGCATTGGTGTAAGAATTCAGTGAGTTCATACATATAAAGCATGTAGACCATTGTCTCACACATAGTAAGTACTTGATAAATATGAGTTGTTATTATTCCTTGTTGTATATGACCTGGGAAAATTATTTAACCTTTCTGGCCATCTGTTTTCTCGTCTGTAAAATGAGAATGACGATAATATCTACTTCATAAGGCTGTTGTAAGAAACAAAATGAGTTAATACATAACAATTGCTTAGCACAGCTAACACCCATCTGTCAGTGGAGGCTTGCATGTTGCTATGATACTAAAGTGGTTTCAGAGGAGCTTTTAGACCAAGACAGACTAGGAAGAAAGGCCTGATGCTCTTCTTCTGAAAAATCAGCCAATGATAACCCTATAGATCGCAACGGTCCAAAAACACAATCAATCATGTCCCCGTGGCACAGAATCAGGCAGCTTTTCCTTCCTTTGTGTATGTGGTTGCCATGAATCAGGGTGAACTCCACAGCACCTAACAACAATAAAACAGTGAGAATTTAGTGTCAGCAATTATATTTTATTCTGTACAATAGTAGAGGTCTCTTCATACCCCAGTGCCCTGGAGTGAAGTTATCTGGGAACTGCAGCAGCTTCCTCTCTTCAGCCAAACTTGAAAAATACACATATATACAATTTAAACAATATCCAGTAGTATAGTACTGGTACATGAATAGACAAACCGACCAGTGGATGGGAATAGAAAACCTAGAAGTAGATGCAAGTACAAACAGACATTTAGTATATAATAAAGGTTATATCTCAAATCACTGGGACAAAGATCGATGTTTTAATAAATGCTACTGGGACAACAGGAAAGCCATTTGGAAAAAGATAAAATTAGTTCCATATCTGACATTATGGATAAAAATAAACTCCAAATGGATCAGGAATCTAAATATAAAAACAATGACCTATTCCAATATTAAAAGAAACATTAGTGAATTCCTCTATAACCAATGGCTAAAATTCCAGAGACAATAAAAGAAAATGTTGATAAATTAGACTACATAAATAATAATAATAAACAACAAAAAAATTTTTGTATGGACAGGTAACACTATAAACAAGTCAAAAGACAACTAACAAACAGGGATTAAATATTTGCAATATATATTACACATAAACCCTATGGGGCAGTTCAACTCTTGTCCTATAGGGTCACTATGAGTCAGAATCGACTCAATGACAACAGGTTTGGTTTGGATTTTATTACAGATAAGAGGAGCCCTGGTGGTGCAATGGTTAAGTGCTTGGCAGGTTGGCAGTTTGAACCCGCCCAGCAGGAGAAAGGCCTGGCAATCTGTTTCCATAAAGATTATAGCTTAGACAACCCTATGGGGCAGTTCTGCTTTGCCACATGGGGTCTCTATGAGCCAGAATCGACAGGACGGCACCCACCAACAGCAACAACATTACAGATAAAGGGCTATATCCCTCATGTATTAAGAACTCTCAGCATTGGGAGAATAAAAAAAAGAAGACATATAGAAAGCGGGGCAAAAGACGTGAACAGACAATTCAAGGAGGTTTATAAAAAATGGCTCTTAAACATGTTAAAAGATTTTCAGCTTCACTCATACACAGACACATGCAAATTGAAACTACAGCGAGATACCATTTATTACATTGGCAAAAGTTTTAAAAAATATACGACAATACATTCCTTCTATTTGGCTGTAAGAAAACAGGCACTCTCATGCATTGCTGGTATGAGTGCGAATTGGTATAACCACTTTGGAGGGGAATTTTGCAGTATTAAAAAATAAAAAAAAAAAATTTTTAATACATGGGATCATCATTAGTCAGGAGCCAACTTAACAGCAGCTTGCAATAACAACAACAAAAACTACATTTACCTTTGACCCAGTAGTCCCATTTCTAGAGATTTACCCTGAAGATGCACATCCAAAAATAAGAAACTACATTTTTTAAAGGTTATTCATTACAGTAGGGTTTGTTATCAGAAAATATTGGAAACAACCTAAACACCCATGTATAGGAGAGTGGTTCAATAAACTTTAGTTCATCCATCCACACAATGATTATTCTGTAGTCATTAAAAAAATGAGGAAAATCTCTATGCATGGAATGATTTCCAGAACAGATTGTTAACTGAAGAAATCAAAGTACAAAAACGTATTAATAGGATGCTACCTATTGTAAAGAACAATAAAAACAAAAACAATCAGTTATCATCGATTGACTCCAACTCCCTGAGTGGTGGAAACTATTAACGCACTTGGACGCTAGCCAAATGGTTGGAGATTTGAGTCCACCTAGAGGTGTCTAGGAAGAAAGGCCTGGCAATCTAATTCCAAAAAAAGTCATTGAAAACCCTGTGGAGAACAGTTCTACTCTGACACACATGGGGTTGCCATCAGTATAAGACAATAAAAAAAATTTTTTTTAGGAAAGTAAAATATACATGCATATACTAATTTCTGCAAAAGAAACACGGGAAAGATAAACCATGAAATAATGTAATTGGTTACCTATACAAGGAGCCCTGGTGGTGGTGCAGAAATTGAGCACTCAGCTGCTGACCAAAAGGTCAGCAATTCAAGCCCACCAGCCGCTCCACCAGAGAAAGATGTGGTAGCCTCTTTCCACAAAGATTACAGCCTTGGAAACTCTATGACGTGGTTCTACTCTGTCCTATAGGGTCTCTACGAGTTGGAATAGATCCGACAGCAATGGGTTTGCTTTTGGTTTTGGTTACCTATAGGGAGTGGTTGCATGTCTTAGTTTCTTAGTGCTGCTGTAACAGAAATAACACAAGTGGGTGGCTTTAACAAACAGAAATTTATTTTCTTGTAGTTTAGGAGCTCAGAAGTCGAAATTCAGGGTGCCAGTTCTAGGGGAAGCCTTTCTCTCTTGGTAGGCTCTGGGGTAAGGTCCTTGTCTATTTTCAGCTTCTGTTCTCAGCTTCTTGGAGATCTTCATGTGGTGTGGCATCTATCTTCTCCCACCCGTGCTTGCTTGTTGCCATGCCTAAGCTGTTCTTTTCATATCTCAAAGGTGACTGACTTAACAGAAATACCACAGGCTTAAGACACACCCTACACTGATACGGATGGCCTTGTTATAATAACAAGAAAATCCTATTCCAAAATGTGATTCATCCACAGGTATAAAACAAACAAACAAGAAAAGAAAAAAAAAACCTTGCTGTAGAGACGATTCCAACTCATAGCGACCCTATGGGACACAGTAGAACTGCCCTATAAGAGTTCGGAGGAGAGGCTGGTGGATTTGAACTGCTGATGTTTTGGTTAGCAGCCACAGCTCTTAACCACTGCACCACCAGTGCTCCTCCACAGATAAAGGGGTTAGGATTGTCAACACATATTTTGGGGGAACACTATTCAATCCATAATGGTGGGAATGGGTTGGAAAAGGTGGGGAGAAAGGTACAGAGGAGAAGAGATGGAGGGGGATACTTATCTGAGTTTATTTTTTGTAAAGTCCTAACTTTTGGGATCATGGTAATGATTCACATACCCAAAAAATAAATGAATAAAATCAATAAGAATAAGAGAGAAAACCCAAAATGAAATACAAAAAGAAAACAATGAACCTAACTGTATTTCAAATGAATAACATAACACTAAATGGGAAGAAAAAAACTAACCCAATAACTTTTTTCTTAATTTTTTTTTTTATATTGTGCTAACCTAATAACTTCTGAACACAGTAGTTTAACTATATAAATTCAGGTTAAAGGTTAAGTAGAGTGTGAACCCTAGTTCAGTAGGTTTGATTTTTCACAGTGGTATAACTAGCAATTTGAAAAACACTTTATGTGAGAACCAGTTGCCCTCGAGTCTGTTCCGATTTAAGGTCAATCTCATGTGTGTCAGAGCAGAACTGTTCTCCATGGGGTTTTCAATGGCTGATTTTTCAGAAGTAAATCTCCAAGGCTTTCTTCTGAGATGCCTCTTGGTCAACTCAAACCTCCAAACTTTTCAGCTAGCAGTCAAGCATGTTAACTGTACCATCCAGGGGCTCCTACTTTATGTAAGAGACTAATCTTATTTTTAAGAAATAAACATGCATGTATTTAAGGTTTAAAGGAATACCATAACTGCAACATAATCTTAAACTATTCAGAAAAATAAAAATTGCACATACATATACTACATAATATTCATACATACTTATAGAGAGGGAGTACAAAGGTAGTAATATGTAAACATTTGGGGAATCTGGGCATCTGGGTGAGGAAAATATGAAAATTGCACTATTTTTGCAATTTCTCTTAAGTCTGAAATTATGTCAAAATATAATGGCAAAAAATGTAAAAGAAAATTTAAATGGCTTTAAGTTCCAAGGTGCTTTGCATCTAAACTAATAAAATCTCTTGCAAATTTAAAGAAGTGAACCACAAACAAGTAATGATCACTGGCAGAGCAATTTGGATTAAGTCATTCTGGGGCCTTTTTAGGGTCGCTATGAGTCGGAATCGACTCGACGGCAGTGGTGGGGGTCTTTTTGTTTTGTTTTGTTTGTTCTTTCTTCCCTTTGATTCTTCTTCAATGTCATCAGTAGGGGAAGTATGAAAGGCCCACAAGACCGTGATGATAGAATGGCCTCAATAACAAGAACCAGGCCCAGTTGTTGCCCTTTCCATGCTGTCTTGGTGTTGATTTTACTTTAGCCCGTATTATCATTTCATTTGGGTAGAAACCTAACCTCCAAGGTGAAACGCAAAATAAAAGTTATGTCTTCCATTCCTGAAAAGTTTTCTGCTAGGAACCGTTAGGGCTTCTCATGGTTCAGTGCATTCTAACCATACCTTTGGATCTTTCACACCCTTAAAATAAATCAGAGTGGCTAAAGATTAATGGAACTGAGTGGTTCCCTTAAACTGAGCACAAGTAGAGCCCTAGAAAGAACATTATCTCTCATTAATGCAGAAAATACATTTGGAAAGGCAAAATAAATAAAAATAATTTCAAAAATGAAAGAGTTCATACACCTCCTATTTTGGAGATAGCTGCTGGGGGTGGCGATAGGAATAAGAGGAAGACAAGAGAATGGAAGCTTGGGTGGAACCATGTTGCTCTGTTTTATGCCTGGATTAGCTGGACCTAAGATAAATTATGAACTATGCAAAATTTGCTTAGTGTCCCTAACCTTCCCTCCTTCCCATACATTTAGTTTCCTCTTTCTCTTTCCTCCTAATCCAACTTTTACAATTTTCCTCTCTCCCACTATGAGGTAAATAACTGATACAAACTCAGTATGTTACCCTTCCCAGGGTCAGTAAGATTTTAACAGAAAATCAATACCTTAAACCTAATAGCTAAAACTCTAATGGTGGATTTTAGGCATCTGACAGCAGATGAAAGAGACTAGGGGGAAGAAGGAAGATAGTGGTTCTGGGTGTTTCCAAAACATCTGATGTCGTACACTTTTGTGTAGGACTAGCCTTAACCAGTGAACCAAAATGTCACAAATACTCTATCCTGAAGCAAGCTGAAAACTCACCTTAAGATTAAAAAAAAAAAAAAAACCCAGTGCCATTGAGTCGATTCCAACTCATAGCGACCCTATGGGACAGAGTAGAACTGCCCCATAGAGTTTCCAAGGAGCACCTGGTGGATTCGAACTACCGGCCCTTTGGTTAGCAGCCATAGCAGTTAACCTTAAGATTAGGTTACCCAAACTGGCAATCTGGCTTCTTAGCCTCAAGCCATTTTGGCTGCAGATACATACTTTCAGTCAACTTAAATTTGCACAGCACCTTCTATCCTAGGATATCTGTCTTTTTACTAAAGCTCACTTTTTGAAGCACCCATGGAAGATGGAAACATGGTATTTTGTTTTCATATATGGATAAATTGATTCAAAGTTGAGTGCCATGATCAGCTAGTAAGCAAAAGTCAGCAGCAGAAATGAGTGAGGCTTTTGCCTTTGTTTTCTATATCTGAAAAGAAACAGTTTGAAAACTTGAGCTGAACTCTTCCTGGTGCTATGAATTCTGTGGAGCTGGTTTAAAGCCACAGTACCCAGAGCCTAGGCATCCACATTTTGTTCAAAATGCCATTTGGCTTTATATCATTTGTCATAATCCCTTTCCCAACTGGCCTGATATTCTCTCTTATGGATACTGTAGGGAGGATTCCAATGATGAGTGGAAGATTGGACCAGATGGCCTTAAAGGGCCCTTCCAAATACAAGATTCTCTAATTTGATGATTCAATTTTGATGATTCAATTTCATGACTTTGGCTATCACTAGATGAAATTATGTAGACATTCTGTCTTCCATCTGCCCTCAAATATATGTCAACTTGTCTCTGTCGAAATTCACCATGCCAGTCAATGATTAAGCACTCATTTGCATGCAGTATTCTATAAAGTGTGTCCTAAGGGCTCTGACCCACAGACATGAGTAACAGTAGGTGCAGCAGGTACAGTAGAGATGGACACATCAGGTTATCACAGCTTTAGGACACCAGTGGGTGTAGACATCCAACTAACTCTTTATTTCCTGATTTCAAGTCACCAAGGAACCTTTTGACTATAATTAGGGTACCTCATAGACTAAACAATAAGATGAGAATGGGCTGATCAGCAAACAATAACTAACAATTATTGAGCAAGTGTGTGCTTACTATGTCCTAGGCTAAGCACTTTACACTTATTAAAAAAAATATATATTTTTTTTTTTTAAGTAACCTTAATTCTCACAACAATCCTATGTGATAAGGACTACTATCATTGTTGCTATTTTACAGGTGAGGAAATCAAGGTATGCAAAGTTTAACTTTTTCCAAGGTCATAGATAATAAGTGGTGGTGCTGGGATTCAAATCAAGGCAATCTGGCTCCAGGTTCATAATATCTATTCTGTCATAGTGCCACTGCTAGTATACAGGTTACTTGATAGTTATATTTCTTTTTGTAAAGTAATCAATATCACCAAGCTGTTTCTAAAACAAAAGCCAAAACACAATGTCTTCTAATAACACACATGAAATGACACATTGCATTGGGCAAATCTGCTGCAAAAGACCTCTTGAAAGTGTTCAAAACCAAAGATTTCACCTTGAAGGCTAAGGTGCACCTAACCCAAGCCATGGTGTTTTCAGTCACCTCATATGAATGTGAAAGCTGGAAGAAGAAGAAAGAAGACCAAAGAAGAATTGATGCCTTTCAATTAGGGTGTTGGTGAAGAATATTGGCTATACCATGGACTGCCAAAAGAATGAACAAATCTATCTTGGAAGAAGTACAGCCACAATGCTCCTTAGATGCGAGACTGGAGAGACTAAGTCTCACGTACTGTGGACATGTTATCAGGAGGGATCAGTCCCCAGAGAAGGACATCATGCTTGGTAAAGTAGAGGGTCAGTGAAAAAGAGGAAGATCCTCAGTGAGATGGATTGACACAGTGGCTGCAACAATGGTCTCGAGCATAACAATAACTGTGAGGATGGTGCAGGACCAGGCAGTGTGTCCTTCTGTAACACATAGCATCAGTATGAATCAGAACCCACTCAACGACACCTAACGACAACAACAATGTGGTCTGAGAGGTCATGACATCTGTCTGGTCAACTCACTCTCGACTTACAACAACTGTTCTAAATTTTCTTTTTTCTCCTTCACACCCTTCTCAAATACACCACAGACGATGATATGATACCACCTTCTATTTTTCAGGGAAAGAAAAGAGGCCATCATATCTTCCCAACATCAAATATACCAACCAACCTCTGTGCACATGCTGCCGTCTTCCAGAGCTAACTCTTCTCCTGTGCTTTGAATCCTATTTATCTTCTCAGGAATCTTACACTATCAATTACTCCTTTACTATCCTATATATTTAACCTCATTCTTTCAACTGGATTCTTCATACTGACTTTCGTATCTTCTTAAACTGTGCGGTTAAAGTAACTAAAACCTTCACTTGATCCCACATCCCCTCCCTCTATTAACTTATCTGTTTTCTCCCATTCTTAGCCACAATTTTTCAAAAGAGCTGTCTCTACTCCCTGTTTCTATTTCCTCTCTCTCACCACTCACTCAACTCACTCAAATCTAACTTACACCCATCTTACTCCGCCAAATTAGCTTTTACTAATGTTACCAATTACCTCCAGGTACCTAAATCCAAGAAAGTTTTCAGTCCTCTTATCTGACACTATTGACCATTCCCTCCTTCTTGAAACATTCTTCTCCACTAGCTTCTCTGAGACCACATTCTCTTGTTTTTCTTCCAACACTGTGGCTGCTTCTTCTCCATCTCCTTTGCCAGTTTCTTCCTTCTATTAGTCATTATATGTTCCCCAAACCTGATATGTTATTACTTGTCATCGAATCGATTCTAACTCGTGGCAACCCTGTGTGTGTGTGTGTGTGTGTGTGTGTGTGTGTGTGTGTGTAGTGTAGAGCTATGCTCCAAAGAGTTTTCAATGACTGTGACCTTTTGGAAGCAGATTGCTGGGTCTGTCTTCTGAAGAGGCTCTGGGTGAGTTTGAACCACCAATCTTTGGGTTGTGGTCCAGTGCTTAACTATTTGCACCACCCAGGGACTCCAAGGCTGATATGTATGTGTGTGTGTGTGTGTGTGTGTATATATATATATATAAAACCTATTTTTCTCTTAATTTATTTAAGATACTTTGATCACTTAAAGTAAAAATTATAAGGTTGTCTTGTGGAGTTTATAATGTATGCAAATGTAATACTTAACACAAAGGATGGTGGAAGGGAGGTTAATGGACCAATGTGGCTTCAAGGTTTCTACATTTTTCATGAAGTGGTACGATATTAACTCTAGGTAGACTGAGAAGTTAAGGTTGCATATTGTAATCTCTGGGATAACCACTAAAAAATAATGCAAAGAGATGTTGTGTAAAAACCAATAGATAAATTAAAATGGGTTTGAAAAATATTCAATAAGCCAATATAAGGCAAGAAAGAACAAATGGGCACACCAATAACAGAGGACCAATGTAAAACAAATAATAAAACAGTAGACCTAAATGCAAACATATCTATAATTATATTAAATATTCATTTTAATGAAGTCCAATTTATCAATCTTTGCCTTTATAGTTCACTCTACTTTTTCTGCTTCTCTAAGTGGTGTAGCTGAGACTCATATTCAGAACTAATGGCAAAACCCATTTTACAGCCAATACATTTTGCTGCTTCTCAGTATCTGTGTTCCAGGAGATCGCCACTCTTAGTCTTGGGCAGAGAGAACTGCACAGAAAGCCTGCAAAAGAGAAGATCCCAGACTTCTTTATAAGAAAAAAACCCCAGGAATTCTGAAAGGCTCCCAAAATCTAGTAACACAAGAAACCGCTCCCTGTCCTTGGAGATGACTTACTCCTCCAAGGCCCAAGGAATGATGTAAAGGTCTGCATCCAGGTCACAGAGATTCACAGTATAGATTTGCTTCCTAGGAAGATTCAGGAAAACAAGAACTAGACAGAGCCTCCATTAGTCCTAAGGTAACACCAGCCTCACTTCAATCGTTGCTTCTGGATTTACCCAGGAAGTTTTGAAGTTAAAGGACAAAAGAATTCTTTCAGGGCATTGTATAAAACCAAAAAAACCAAACCCAGTGACATTGAGTCGATTCCGACTCATATGAGTCGGGCATTGTATATCTACTGCTTAATTTTTATTCTAAATTTAATGTAGTCAGTGGGTCACATGTCCATTGACATTCCCTGAAGCTCTCTTTGAACTTCTTGGCCCACTTCTCCCATCCTTATTGCTACTTCTTGCTATTGTTTAAGCCATCTACTCCTAAGTTTCATTCTTTAAAACAAATTAACAATCTTTCTGGGACTCGATTTCTCTTTTTACCCCAAATCCCTCATGTCCCTGGATCTTGTTTTGATGGAAGTCACTAGCATTTATTTTTGTGACTTTTTATTTGACTTCCTTACCTGTCACTTACCCTGTAACACCCCAAAATATGGCCTTTACCTCTCTCTAAGCCCCACACACACCCATGTGGAACTGCTCTTACCTAGGTCATTAGAGACTTCCATGTTGCTGGGCACAATGGAAGCCCTTCAGTTTCTATGTCTCAACAATATTTGAAAGGGTTGGTCATTTACTTCCTCTTGAGAAATTCTTTTCCTCCAGTTTCCCTTACACTCAGCCTACTGGTTTTACTTCTATTTCTTTGTCTGTACTTCCCAATCTCCTTTACAGACCCTTTTTCATCTACCTGCCTCTAAGTTCTTGGTGTTTATTTGGGCTCTGTCATAGGTTCTCTGCTTTTGTCAATGTATACAATTTTCCAGCATGGTTACAATTGTCCCCAGAGCTGCAAATGCTCTCAAATCTCTTCCTCCATCTTGGAACTCTCCTTTAAGCAACAGACCAAACCAAGAACCAAGCCCACTGCCACCAAGTCTATTCCTACTCATAACGATCTTATAGGACATACGGTTTAAAACATAGATCCTATCTCCATAGGGTTTCTGAGGCTGTAAATCTTTATGGAAGCAGAATTGAAATGTCTTTTGGGCATTTCCATTTGAATGCCCTCCAGATATTCATATTCATCATTCCAAAAATTAAATTGCTCTCTCTTCACCTATCACTTCAAACCTGCTGCTCCTCCTCCTCCTGTTCTCTGTCTTAGTGAGTTGCACTACCAAATACCCAACTGCAAAGATTAGAAACCTGAAACTTAATTTGTTCCCCTCACCTATACTCCCATTTAATCAATCACCAAGCCCTATTGATTATTAACACACTCTCTATTATTTCCATCTGGCTATTTCTCTCCAGCTGCATTGCCACAACCATAGTTCAATCCATCATCATGTATTATTGCAACACCTTCATATAGTGTCTCCTTACCTCTAATCTTCTTCCACTTAAACCTATTCTTCACTTTACCACCAGTTATCTTGGTAAAATTCAAAGCTTTAAACCTTTCAGTGGTTTCCCATTACATTAGGGGAAATTCAAAACTCCTTAACAATATAATCTAGCCCCTCAGAATGAGGGGAGTCTGAGATCACTTGGGTATAAACCTTGGATGGGTCGCTCACTAGCTAGGTAACCTTGTGCTGTTGGGTTGACCAGTTTCCTTATCTGTAAAATAAAGACGGTAATAGCAACAGTAACAATAATAATACATACATACCTACATACATACTTCATAGTCTTTTTCTGAGGATTTAATAAAATTACCCACAAACACAGTACTTAGAATCATTTTTGGCTCATAAATAAATTATTATTAGCTTTGTTGCTATTCAACAATTTGTTTTTTTCAATATTTACTGTGTGACAGGAACTGTGGTAGATAATGGTAATGCTAAAAAAAAAAAAAACCCAATTCCATCGAGACAATTTTGACTCATAGCAACCCTATAGAATAGAGTAGAACTGCCCCATAGAGTTTCCAAGGAGCTCCTGGCAGACTCGAACTACTGACCTCTTCATTAGCACATAGTACTTAACCACTACGCCACCAGGGTTTCCAACGGTAATGCTGTGTTGAACAAAATAGACAAGGTTATTGCCCTCAGAGGAAATGATTTACAAACTAGCCTCAATCTCTACCTCCTACAAACTTACACTCTAAACTGTACTATTGTAGTCCCTTTATATGCCATCTTCTTCGTGCTGTTTTTCTCTCCTCTGGGCATTTTCCTATGGTCTTTATCAGTTGCTAACCAAAAGGTCAGCAGTTCAAATCCACCAGCGGCTCCTTGGAAACGCTGTGGGGAAGTTCTACTCTGCCATATAGGGTCGCTATGAGTCAGAATCGACTCTACGGCAACAGGTTTGTTTTGTTTTCTTGTCTCAAAGAACATTCTCTCCCAGTCACCCCTCACCTGTGTAACTCCTCATCCTGCATATCACAGTCTAAATGTCACTTCCAATATTTCAATAACTGGGATAGGTCCCCCTTACTTCTGCTCCCTATCGTAGCTAATTTGTATTTTACTCCTTTTTTTATGTATATAAATATATATCCCAATAAACTCTAAGCATCAAAAGGTGAAGGAGTCTGTAGGTCTTGTTTACCACCATTTCCCCAATGTTAAACACAGTATCTGACATATGTAGGCAGTAATGAAATATTCGTGAAATAAAGTAAGGTAGTGGGAGACCACATGGACCCTTTTGCTAAGATAACACTCTTTTTTGGGGGGAGGGACAGGGTGGAAAGGGTATTTCCCAGTAAACTGATGGTCAACCTTTGTATGTTGCATTCTATAAACTAAAATGTTTTCAGCATCTCAAATCGTCATCTGGAACATTTACACACTAGAAAGCCAGAGAGTGGGTAATATGTGCAGAAGACATCTCAGCAGCTATTACGTGAACTCGTAATTGTGCACATTTACTGTCATTCTAGTTTGTAATAATGGAAACACTATTTTGAATAAAGACTCACAAGAGAAATTAATGCTAGTCAAATTATTGAAAAACAGCTAGCATGTAGTCTGAGAGTTGGCATCATACCCTAAAGAAGACCCCTAGCTGTATTTCATCTTGTTGAAGAAATGTTCACATGGCTCTCTCCTAAGAACAATTAGTGTCTTAGCTCTACACACCATTGTAAGAGAGAATAATAGGCTGTGCTGCTTTGAAGAATTTCTGAAGTGATTAGAAACATTAGTGGGCTGTCTGACTAAGTAGCCTATCGGCCATAGAGAGAACCATGCTAAAGCAAGCAGTGACCAAGCTGCCAAAAATTGACATACATTCTCAGCCTACTTTTGGCCATCATCAAGTTTCCTAGTGGCAAAGATACTTCAGTGTTTTTAAAGATGTACTTACATACGGTAAGCACTGTAATGCAATGTAGTCATGGACAGTATTACAGCTGAATCATGTTATAGTTCCAAAACTCCTTTCTTCAAGCAAAACCTTTCCTGGAAGATCAATATATAAAAGAGTGAAAAGTAGAGCTGCTCTCCAGAGTTCCCCCAAACCCAATGATCTGTGAGGGTAGAGTGTAAAGACCACTGTACTGGCGATCAAGAAACTTACTCATATAAGGGTAGAAGTGGACCATAAAACAATCCAATTCGACCATCCATCCTGTGCTTAAATTCCCTTCTACAAAAAGAACTCTTCAGGCTCTGCCCCACAATACCTTTGTGCTCTTGGCTAAGGCATTTCCCACTGTGAAATTCTCTTCTCCAACTGTAAGAAGAAAGTAAATAAACCCCAAAGTCCTTTCACACCCTAAAAGTATATAATTCAACAGTACTCAGAACACACAAGAATCCTGACCTGCTCAGAAAGCAGATCATAAAACCTGCCAAGTTTTGTAATCTATAAAATCTGTGGTTCAAAGGAATGTGAGATGAGGCATCCTGTACAACTATAGACAGTTTTGGGGATTCTGAAAGTCCTCTGAATTTTCATGCAAACCTGGAGCATTCTTCTGGTAATAGAGCCTATGAGGTTTTTTTGTTTTGTTTTGTTCATTTGTTTACATCTTTATTTTGTTTTATATAGGTTGTTTTATTTTGCCCTCATGTATTGCAACATTTCATATTCAAAAGGTGGAGCCTACAGCTTTTATAAAATTCTTTCTTTGAGGGTTAGTGTTTCTGTCTCAACTTTTGCTGTCCCAGAGCACCTGGATCTCCTTTGAGTATTTGAATTTGGAATAGTTTTTCCTTGTAATTTTTCAAAGCTTAACCTTTTCTGGATCTTCGTAATAAAAGCTTTGAATGTTCGGTGCATAGACACCCAAATGGTGCTTCAGCAGTCCCAATACAATATCTTCCAATGTTTCTATGTTATATAATCATTTTTAAATGTGTTGTTTAAAATCACCAGTGTAAATTTTATTAATTAAAAAACTAACATGAAATGCCAGCAAGTGGCAGACTGGTGATTGCTTTCCCAATGGACTTGACACATCAATAAGACAAAGATGGAGGTTTGGTATGGTCCAAGCCTGAGTGGTGATTTAGACTCTACCCCTTTCTTCAAACCATTTTCGTAGTTCTTGTGAGAATACTCATACCTGAAATGTGGACTCAAAATTTGCCTGAAACTCTTCTCAACATATTTATTGTGATAAAAATTCTGAAATTTGTTTTTGCATGCACTATAGGATTAACCAACTAATTTCATTTATAAGGAACAGCACAACCCACAATGCTGGTTTCTATGAGGTGGAGGTTAAAGATGTCCCAAATGTCCAAATTTTCCAAGCTGTTGTACCACTCCATCATCTCTAACATCAACTACTCCCTCTCCCCTCACTATTCTCCCTCCTGTCTTTGGGTTCCCTAATTTGCTGCAACGTCTCACAGAACTCACGAACCTACAAAGGAAGTAGCTCACATGGTTGTGGAGGCTGGCAAGTTCCAAATTCGTGGGTCAGGCCTAGACTTCTCCCGACCCACAGGGCTGCAGGGTCTGATGAACCGAAACTGGCAGTTCGGACCACAGGTTGCTGGTTCACAAGGCTGTGGAAGCTGACAAATTAGGTCACACAATAGGCCGCCAGCCCAAGGGACTGTGGAGGCCAGCTAATCCCAGAATCAGCAGTTCAGAGAGCAGGCCTCTGGGGAGATCAACTGGTTACGAACCAGATGCAGGATCCAGATGCAGAGACAGAGAAAGAGAGAGAGAGCCTCACCAGGACACACACATGTGTCTTAGATGCAGGCTACACTCCAGGGAAGAGGATAACTTTAGTAAGAGTGGGGCTTGAGTCAAGCCCTCTTTAAGGCTGCGACCTAAGACACACCTCATACCAATCCTGCTTCATCGACATGTAGAGGTCAGGATCCACAACACATAAAATGGAGGAAAACCACACAATACTGGGAATCATGGCCCAGGCAAGTTGACACACAACCTCAACCATCACAGGTTCCATATACCTTATTTGCATAGTCCCACTCAGTTACTGTGTGTGAGTCACAAAGACCTTGGCTAGAAAGGCCATATTAAGTAATTCATTGTACCACAAGGATTGTACAATGCGTAAATGTCGTTGGGAGTCAGGTTTCTTACTGTGGAAAAAGGGAGATAATAATAAGGAATGGAGAAGATAAGATTGGAATTAGAGCAATGATATCACATTAGCAGTGAACGTATTTAGTGTCTCGATCTTGGTTTCTAACTACAATTTCCCATTAAAACTGATTCGACAGCAGTGGGTTTGATTACTCCTTGGGTGAAAGGCTGATGCAGGGCTAGGGGAAGGAAAACACAGACGATTCTAGAATAGCTTTTTTTTTTTTTTACCAGAGAGTACTAAAAAAAAAAAAAAAAAAGATCAGAGTAGTTTTGAAAGAATAAGCTTGAAATGACCCCTACTGAGCCTATCTGGCACAATTCGAGCTTCAAAATAATTAAGAAAGTAATGAATAACAACCCATTGAATAAAATAAGAATCCATGAGTCCATAGTGATAATAGATGTTAGACAGGCAGATAGAATGTTAACTGATAAATATGGAGGGAGTGACGAATTTAGAAAAGCACCATTTTGTTACGATCATAGTAAAGACTGGTTCAGGGAAGAATCATCAATTGATTCCAAGTGGGGCAATGAGAGTTACGGTATTTTGCAGGTCTTAAAATGTCTCCCCGCAGTTTTCTTATTAGTTACAAGGGGGAAAACTGTAACTCTACAGTGGAAAAAACATGACACTTTTACGAGTTGATCAAAATTAACTCCTCATCAATGAGAGGAAAACAGATGTCTGTCCCTGGATGTGCTTTCCTGAAAAGGACTCAACACCATCTTGTAGTATGCTGGCCAAGGGGATCTCACTTAAATCTAACTATGAGGAAATAATAGAGGATCCTAAATCAAAGCATATTCTACTGAAGAAAGAAAAAAGGGCTATATTCTGCAAAATTACCAATAGCATGTAAACAAAGAAATACTGAGCAACTGTTTCAGATTAAAGAAGACTAAGAGACGTAATAACTACATGCAATACGTGAGCCTGGATTCTGGGCTGGAGGAAAAATAATGCTATAAATGGACACTAATAAGTCAACTGACAAAAGAAGACTATGAACTGTAGGTTAAGTATCAACATTAAATTTCCTGAATTTTTTTAACTGTTCTATAGGTGGCGTAGTGGTTAAGTGCTATGGCTGCTAACCAAAGGGTCAGCAGTTTGAGTCCACCAGGTGCTCCTTGGAAACTCTATGGGGCAGTTCTACTCTGTCCTATAGGGTCGCTATGAGTCAGAATCACTCGATGGCACTGGGTTTGGCTTTTGGTTTGGATAGTTATGTAAGAGAATCTTCTTTTTCTAAGGAACAGCACACTGAACAATTAAGGGGTAATGGGACATGATGCATGCAATATAGTCTCAAATAGCTCAGAAAAAAATCAATGTATATATACATTTATCTCTATATCTCTATATTTATCTAATTATCTATCTATCTCTCTTCTATCTATTGAGAGACCATAAAACAAATGTGCAAAATATTGAACATTGGTAAAGGGTGATGCTAGATAAACAGCAATCAGAAGTTTTCCATGCTATCCTTGCAACTTTTCCGTAAGCTTGAAATTACTTCAAAATAAAAAGTTTTAAAATATTGACTGGCGTGGATATTCATCCTAATTTGGAATGATACAAATAAAAATAGAATTTCTTTTAAAACTTTCTTGCCCAGAAGAATAATTTCTTGGGAAACACTTTTTACTCAAATGTGTTAGTTTTCTTTGCAGTGAAAAGAATGATGATGTGAGATATGTGAAGCACAAAACACGTAGCAACCAACTTAGAAGCAACTCTCTAAAGCTAAGGGAAAAAAATTCCTCCTCTGTAAGAAGGATGTGAACCACAGCACCTTTGCTACTGCACACACACAGTCTATTTTTATATCATATTATTAGCCTTTTCTCCTCAGTTAAAGTCTCTATATCACCACTAAAAAAAAAAAAAACTATCACCATCAAGTCCATTCTGACTCATAGAGATCCCACAGGACAAAGTAGGACTGCCCCATAGAGTCCAAGGAGTACCTGGTGGATTCGAACTGCCGACCTTTTGGTTAGCAGCCATAGCACTTAACCACTACAATACCGGAATTTCCCATCACCACTTTAGTGAGGCTTATTAACACTTCCCCTATAGAACAAGCAGAGCAATAGACTAAGACCCAAAGAGACCTGGGTTCAAATGCCAACCCTGTCATTTACTAGTTAGATAGCTATGGCTTTAACTTCAGCTTCCCCATCTACAAAATGGGAAGAATAATAGATCCAAGAACACATAGTATCTGTGCCTGCTGTACAAGGTTTTGTGCAAGTGTACCTGCAATTGCCTTCGGCATGCGGGTTCAAGTGAGGCTGGCAGTAAGGGCTGGACTTGCTCATCTAGTTATCTTTCTGTTTAATCTGACCATTCTTTAGGGTAGAGCTTGTCTACAGAAGACATATATTCCTAAAAGGAATCTGACAAGCTGGTTTCAAGAGCAGTAAATTCTAAACAATCTGTTGCAGTGAATTCACTGGCTTGTGCATATTAGCACAATTTTGCTTCTTGTGTTGAAATCTTCCAAGTAATCATTGTGTTGGTCTGTAGAGTGATAACATAGGAAACAAATCTCATTTTACAGCCATATCTTTCTTGTGTACTGTTGAGGCCTATCTCTTTCATTTACTGACAAATGCATTTTTTTTCTTCCTGTTGGCTCTGCCGAGCCAGTCTTCCTATGAGAGAGGGGGAACTGAATTGTATTCTGCCTTCAGCAGCAACAATTTCCTCAGTTAGATTGTGACTGCTGAACCTCTTTTCCCAGGGATGTGGTAAGATAGGGCGACAGCTTCCAGATCGCTAACTTGCTATTTTGGAACTTGTAAACTTGTGGCATAAATGACTTGTAAATCAATGCTCGTATAAATGCATCTGATACCCAAACATACAAACCAATCATCTCACCTAATGAGTTTTATTCAAATTAAAATCACAATTTTCTCTAATTTTTCTACATCTTTCTCTTCAAATTTTATGCCATTTATACAACAAGCAAGATTAACTACCAAACAGAAAATAAAACATAGTTGGTAACCACGACATATGCAGCACTTTACACACTTTGAATCCCTCTCCATTTTAAAAATATTTTTGCATCTTCCATTCTCTTAATTTTCTCCACCACAATTTTTGTGCACAGTATTTTCTTTAGCTATACTCCCAGAGTTTTATAAAAGAAGGGAGCATGGCTCAGAGTATTAAATAGCAATCCGGGGAAATGAGTGCTGTGATTCTAATCCCTGATGTCTGTGCTTCATACCCTTGTGACCAGTTCAGTCATCTGTAAAATGGAACTGAAAATACAGATGATATATAAGTAAAAATCAATGAAACTGTATAATATGATATAAATTCAAAATGATTGCAAATGTGCAGAGCCCTCTAAGATCCCTGACTAGGAGGAAAGGTGCTAGATTTAGAAAACCAGAGGTCCACCCTGAAGTAACTAATAGATATCAAGGTGATAGTCCTCAAATGCACCAAGGCTGTACAAGCCTGGGGAAAATATGTTGTATGGTGCTTTAACTCCCCGTGTGAGATTTAGAAGGCATATTAGTTTTCTACTGATGCTATAACAAATTACCATAAACCTAGTAGCTTAAACAATACAAATGTAGTACCTTACCTTTCTGTAGATCAGAAGTCTGGCACGGGTCTCAGTGGGCTAAAATCAAAATGTCAGCAGGGCTCAGGGACGGATTACCTAATAAGCAAGGTGAGCCTGTGCTTAGGATATCAACAAAACAGGGGAACCAGTTGTCCAAAGCAAAGACCCATAGGTGCCAAGAGACAGAACACAAGGAAAAGCGTGTAACACAGTGGAAGCCACTGGCTGGGCACTAAATGAAATTGATACCATTTTATAAATTTTGTATATGATTACAATTATATTTTCCTTTTCATTTCAAACCGATAGAGTATAACTTCACATTCAGGTTTCTCTCGTCGACCACATAAGAACGCTCCAGCAGCCCTATAATCACATGACTCGTGAAGTGACTGGTCCTGCACAAACAGAACCAAAATTCGTCTTCAGATTGAGCATAACCTTGTATTTGTATGATGCTTTTTGCAGTTGCTCTCTCCCCTGTTGGGTATCAGCAGTAGTCCAATGAACTGTGAAGGCGCAGCATCAGAGAATGGAAAATGAGTGTGCAAGTTTTTCAGTATTATTTCAAGACAAAACACACTCATCATGATCTACGAAGGGCCTGCCCACAAACATCATACAACAAATGAATGAATTATTTCTGACTGTGTTGTAAGTACTCTTTTTTTTTTTACTGTCTCAGACCTGAAGAACAAAATTACATGTTCTAAATCAATTTTTTTACTTACTAATTTTTAAATATAAATTTTTGTCAATGTCCAAATTCAAATGTAAATTTTATTTTGTAAATTTTACTTGTTTTGTAAATTTTATCTATTTTAAGTTATTCCAATTCATTTGCTACAGTAGAATAAAATTTTTAAAGTGACATAATTTTATATCCAGGTAAAATGAAACACGAACAACTAAGTGAAGTGCAAAAAACGAAAGCTTGCAGAAGATAAAAAGAAAAGGATTTGTGAATTCTTAAAGACAATTCCAAAATTAACTTTCTTTTTAAAACCAAATGAATCGGAAGAGGCTTCTTCTGTTGAAAACTTGAGTTTTCCTGATTTGCCACAGATAGATTTATTTAGTGATTGGTACAACTCGAATATGATTGATAAACATGAAAACAGTTCAGTTCACAGACACTGTATGTTGTCATAATTAAACCAAAGACATGGTTTTGGCTTAACTCATGAACTGGGAACACAAATTAATGAAGAATGTCAGTACTGGAAAGACATTCTGAAATGTGTTGTTGCTGTCATTATAACAATTGCTGAATGTGGGCTATATTTTTAAGGAAGAATGAAGTGTTTGAGTCTCCACGAAATCGAAATTTTGGGGGTTTACTTGAACTGGCTGCTCAGTTTGATTCATTTTTAGCAAGTCACATCTCAAAATATGGTAACACAGAAAAGGGCAACCCATTGTATATGTCTAAAACAACATGTGTAGAATTAATAATAAACTTAATTAGTGATAAAGTTTGATCAACTATTTTCAGTGAAATAAGTATAGCATGATATTTCAGTTTGTAGATTACACTCCCGATGTTTCTCATACAGATCAGCTAAGAATTTTAAGATACGTGTCTCCAACAGATGGAAAGCCAGTCGGGCGATTTATCACATTTACTCGCTTAAAAAGTCATACTGGTAAAGAAATTGCAAATCAAATACTTTACTATTTATGTCAAGTTTGCAAAATTTATTTTTCTAAGTGCAGAGGCCAGTCCTATAACAATGCTGCCAATATGTCAGAAAGTAATTAATATGCCATTTGCATACCATGCGCTGCTTGTTCACTTAACTTGTAGGACGTGGCACAGTAATTGTTGTTTATAAGCAATTGCTTTTTTTCTACAGTTCAGTTACTCTACAAATTTTTCTGCCTCTACGCACTGATGAGCAGTTCTTAAAACATATTTAGGCAGTGATCGAGTATTAAAATGTTTTTCTAATACATGTTAGAGAGTGCATGCTATAGCAGTGAGTACAATCCTGGAATCACACACTCAGATTCTAGATGACTTAGAAAGTATTGCTGAAAACCAGACACAGAAGGAGATACCAAAAGAGAAGCTGAAAATATTGCCAACAAAATGCAAACACTAGAGTATGTATTTATGTTGGTTATGTAGAACTATATTGCAGCATTTTCATCAGACAAGTCAAGTTCTTCAAGATTCAGAAGTAAATTTAAAGACATGCACAGATCTCTACAGTCATTAACAAGGTATTTATGTAATTTAAGTGAAAATTTTGAAAACACAACAAAACAAATCCTGCCAAATACTGATTATAAAGCAGTACACCATCAAAGAAGCATTAGAAAGAAACCAATAAATGACAGAAGTGCTCCAGATGTATCATTGAGTACCAGAGACCAATTTCACATAACCACATACTACACCATCATTAACACACTTGAATCTTGCATGAAAAGAAGGGTGAAAGTGTATGAAGTTCTTTCAAATAGATGTTCCTTCTTAAACAATGGGGATATACCTGATGAAGAACTCATGAAGGCATCCAAGAAATTAATTCAGGCTTATCTCAATGATTTAAATACAAACTTTTACAAAGAAACTTGTCAACTTTGAAAATTTCATTCTGAGAATTAAGTTTACAGATTCAGGAAAGACAAATTTTACTCTAATAGGCATGTAAGATTCCATAATACAAGATTAAATACAATATGTATTTCCCAATGTGGAAATTACCCATATTTCTAACTTTAATGATCACAAACTACTGAATGAAACACTCATTTTCATCTCTAAAGAGACTCAAAAACACCCAGCATACAACAATGATTCAAGAAAGACTCTATTCATTATCCTTATTATGTATGGAAGTGGGTATTGCTCAGCAACTTAACTGTGATGAAATCTTTGAAGAATTTGTGAAAGCAAAAGAATAGAAATGTTTTTAATTGTAACATGTTAGAGATGAAAGATCTATCTAAAAATAATACATAGTAATTTGTTGTAATATTTGTTTTCTGGTCATTAAATTTTCTTTTATGACATCTATTGATTTGTTCGTTTATAATTTATAGCATTTATTATGAAACAAGCATCAAAATTGAGGTATGAGCCAATTTTAAAGTAAAATTGGTGAAAGTCAATTTTTCATTGTGCTAATCAACAGAATTTTATATTGATAGTTGAAATAACTAAGTTCACTGACTCATTTTATTGCTGTAGAATATGTGGAACATTATATTTTGCAGAAGATGTGGTATATAGTAAAAATCTTAGTACCTTCGTCCATTAAAAATTTCATAATCCAGAGGTGGGGCCAAGACGGCAGAAAGGCCAGACACTTGCAATGATCCCTCTTACAACAAAGACCCAAAAAAACAAGTGAAACGTTTATATTTATGACAAGCTAAAAGCCCTGAACATCAAAGGGGAAGTTAGAAAATGGACTGAGTGGCAGGGAGAGGGAGAGATGCTTCAGAAGCGGAGAGGAGTTGTCAGACCTGAATTGCTGGGATCCCTCAGGTATCATACCCGAAAGTGGCTGCGGCAGGCTGGTAGTAGCATTTGGGTACAGTTTCCTCAGGGAGAAGGAGCCAGCTGCACAGCCTACTCACACCTCCAGAACCAGAGAATAATGGCGCTCTCGGCAAAAGCTAAGTATTTGTGTATACTTTACCACGCCCCTCGCCTCCAAGCTGGCTGCAGAGGCTGTTGATTTCTATGAGCCTAAGATAGGCCCTGTTGAGCACCTGGAGACATTCTCCTGGCCTTGGAGAAGGAATAAATTCACAGTTGGGGGAAAAGATAATTTGCCAGCTCCAATAACCTGGGATGCTCTGGACAGAAGCAGCATAAAAGGTCCATGGTCTTTGAATACCTTTCCCCCATGCATGGCCCTGTGTGGGCCTATTTCATGAGAATAGGCCCTTGTTGGCAGACTGCAATTGTTATAGCTGTGTGGTGGAGAGGTGGGTGTTTGATGTTTGACACCACTTTGCCTATTAAACAGGATCCTCGTCTACACACATCAGGGGCCTATGGACTGGTGGCTCCACTCAGGTCACCCAGACACCCACAACAGAGTTCCAAGGATAACTGGTATCTCCCAGTCCTTACGACTAAAAGCATTGGGTGCCCACCCATCTGTACACTCTAGGGAAGAGGGACGTGCTTTCTTCAGAGTCACTTGGGGGATGATTCTCAACCTCCTGCCTTATTCAGACCGTGACTCCATGCTGCAACCAGATACCAGTACCTACACCAATCATTCCTGCCCCTCTAAGACTGTAGGACAGAGCCTGTACCACACACTTGATGACCAGCTACCTGGACACCTGAGCTGAATCCATACAACAAAATTGAATGGACTACTAGACTGATATACCTCATAACAGCTCTAACCATCTGGTGAAAGGACGTCACCACTTCAAAGGGGAAAATTCATCAAGCTAGCTCACTCAAGCAACCCATTTGGGCATATCAAAACAAAACAAAGCAAGAAGCTAGGATACAGTACACAAACATAAAATAAATTAATACAATATCTTATAGATGGCTCAGAGGCAACAGTCGATATCAAATCACATAAAGAAAGAGGCCATGATTGCTTCAAAAACCCTCAAAACAAACAATCAAGGCATCTTCTAGATGAAAGTGCCTTCCTGGAATTACCAGAGGCAGAATACAAAAGATTAATATACAGAACCGTTCAAGACATCAGGAAGGAAATGATGCAATACGCAGAACAAGCCAAGGAACACACAGATAAACCAGTTGAAGTAATTAAAAAGATTACAGGAACATAATGAAAAATCTAATAAGCTGGAAAAATCCATAGACAGACAGCAATCAAAAAGATTAACAATAAAATTACAGAATTAGACAACTCAATAGAAAGTCAGAGAAGCAGAATTGAGCAAGTGGAAGGCAGAATTGGTGAGCTTGAAGATAAAGCACTTGGCACAAATATATTTGAAGAAAAATCAGATAAAAGAATTTTAAAAAATGAAGAAACCTTAAGAATCATGTGGGACCCTATCAAGAAAAATAACCTACGAGTGATTGGAGTACCAGAACAGAGAGGGATGACAGAAAATACAGAGAGAATTGTTGAAGATTTGTTGGCAAAAAATTTCGTGATCTCATGAAGGATGAGAAGATATCTATCCAAGATGCTCATCAAACTCCACATGAAGTAGATGTCAAAAGAAAGTCACCAAGACATATTATAATCAATCTTGCCAAAACCAAAGATAAAGAGAGAATTTTAAGAGCAGCTAGGGATAAACAAAAACTCACCTACAAAGGAGAGTCAATAAGAATAGGCTCACACTACTCGGCAGAAGCCATGCCAGCACGAAGGCAATGGGATGACTTATACAAACCATTGAAGGAAAAAAAGTTGCCAGCCAAGAATCCTATACCCAGCAAAATTGTGTCTCAAATATGAAGGTGAAATTAGGACATTTCCTGATACACAAAAGTTTAGAGAATTTGTAAAAACCAAACCAAAACTACAAGAAATATTAAATGGAGTTCTTTGGTTAGAAAATCAGTAATATCAGGTATCAAACCAAGTCAGAACACTGGACAGAGCGATCAGAGGTCAACCCAGACAGGGAAATCACAAAAATAAATCAAGATTAAAAAAACGCTCAAAACAGGGAAACAGCAATGTTGTTGTGTAAAAGAAGACAACATTAAAACAAGAAAGAGGGACTAAGAACTGTAGCCATAGATCTTTCAAATGGAGAGGAAGACAAGGCGATATAAAAAAATAAAAGGTTTAAACTTAGAAAAATAGGGGTAAGTATTAAGGTAACCACAAAGTAGACTAAATATTCTACTCATCAAAATAAAACATGAGAAAAAATAGAGACTCAGCAGAA
Source organism: Loxodonta africana (assembly GCF_030014295.1). Lineage (NCBI taxonomy): Eukaryota > Metazoa > Chordata > Mammalia > Proboscidea > Elephantidae > Loxodonta > Loxodonta africana. Next base: position 117,174,835 of record NC_087369.1, on the reverse strand, counting down.
ACAAAATCAAAAACAATGAACAAGAGGAAAAGACAATATATAAAGAAACTACTCAGCACAAAAAATTAAGTGGGAAAAAGAAACTGCCAATAACACAAAAAAAACCACAAAAATGACGGCACTTAAGTCATACCTATCCATAATTATGCTGGATGTAAGTGGACTAAATGCACCACTAAAGAGACAGAGAGTGGCAGAATGGATAAAAAAAACACGACCCATCTATATGCTGCTACAAGAGACACACCTTAGAGACACAAACAAACTTAAACTCAAAGGATGGAAAAATATATCAAGCAAACAACAATCAAAAAAGAGCAGAAGTGGCAAGATTAATTTCTGACAAAATAGACTTTAAAGTTAAATCCACCACAAGGATGAGGAAGGACACTATATAATGATTAAAGGAACAATATACCAGAAGGATATAACCATACTAAATATTTATGCACCCAATGTCAGGGCCCCAAGATACATAAAACAAACCCTAACAGCACTGAAAAATGAAATACACAACTCCACAATTATAGTAGGAGACTTCAACACACTACTTTCGGTGAAGTACAGGACATCCAGAAAGAAGCTCAATAAAGACACGGAAGATCTAAATGCCACAATCAACCAACTTGACCTTATAGACATATACAGAACACCCCAACCAACAGCAGCCAAATATACTTTCTTTTCTAGTGCACAAGGAACATTCTCTAGAATAGACCAAATATTAGGTCATAGAGCAAGCCTTAGCAGAATCCAAAACATCAAAATATTACACAGCATCTTCTCTGACCATAAGGCCATAAAAGTAGAAATCAACAACAGAAAAAGCAGGGAAATGAAATCAAACACTTGGAAACTGAACAATACCTTGCTCAAAAAAGACTGAGTTATAGAAGACATCAAGGATGGAATAAAGAAATTCATAGAGTCCAAAAGAATGAAAACACTTCCTATTAGAACCTTTGGGACACAGTGAAAGCAGTGCTCAGAGGTCAATTTATATCAATAAATGCACACATTCAAAAAAGAAGAAAGGGCCAAAGTCAAAGAATTATCCCTACAAATTGAACAAATGGAAAGAGAGCAACAAAAGAAACCCTCAGGCACCAGAAGAAAGCAAATAAAAAAAATTAGAGCAGAATTAAATGAAATAGAAAACAGAAAAACAACTGAAAGAACTAGCAAGACCAAAAGCTGGTTCCTTGAAAAAATTAACAAAATCGATAAGCCATTGGCCAAACTGACAAAAGAAAAAGAGGAGAGGAAGCAAATAAACTCAATAAGAAATGAGATGGGTAATATTACAACAGCTCCAACTGAAATTAAAAGAATCATATCAGATTACTATGAAAAATTGTACTCTAACAAATTTGAAAATCTAGAAGAAATGGATGAATTCCTAGAAGCACACTACCAACCTAAATGAACACAAAGTTAGAACAATTAAATAGACCCATAACAAAAGAAGAGATTGAAAAGGTAATCAAAAAACTCCCAACAACAACAACTAAAAAAAGCCCTGGCCCGGACAGCTTCACTGCAGAGTTCTACAAAATGTTCAGAGAAGAGTTAACACCACTACTACTAAAGGTATTTCAGATCATAGAAATGGACGGAATACTCCCAAACTCATCCTATGAAGTCAGCATATTCCTGATACTGAAGGCAGCTAAATACACAGAAAAAAAAGAAAATTACAGATCTATATCCCTCATGAACTTAGATGCAAAAATCCTCAACAAAATTCTAGCCAATAGAATTCAACAACATATAAAAAAAATAATTCACCATGGCCAAGTGGCATTCATACCATGTATGCAGGGAGGATTCAACACTAGAAAAACAATTAATGTAATCCGTCATATAAATAAAAGAATAGACAAGAATCACATGATTTTATCAATTGATGCACAAAAAGCATTTGACAAAATTCAACACCCATTCATGATAAAAACTGTCAGCAAAATAGGAATAGAAGAAAATTCTTCAACATAATAAAGGGCATTTACGCAAAGCCAACAGCCAACATCATCCTAAATGGAGAGAGTCCAAAAGCGTTCCCCTTGAGATCAGGAGCCAGAAAAGGATGCCCTTTATCACCATTCTTATTCAACATTGTGCTGGAGGTCCTAGCCAGAGCAATTAGGCTAGATAAAGAAATAAAGGGCATCCAGATTGGTAAGGGAGAAGTAAAAGTATCTCTATTTGCAGATGACATGATCTTAATACACAGAAAGCCCTAAAGAATCCTCAAGAAAGCTACTGAAACTAAGAGTTCAGCAGAGTATCAGGATACAAGATAAACATACAAAAATCAGTTGGATTCCTCTACACCAACAAAAAGAACACCGAAGAGGAAATCACCAAATCAATACTATTTACAGTAGCCCCCAAGAAGATAAAATACTTAGGAATAAATCTTACCAGAGATGTAAAAGACCTGTACAAACAAAACTGCAAGACTCTGCTGCAAGAAACCAAGAGTCCTACATAAGTGGAGAAACATACCTTGCTCATGGATAGGAAAACTTAACATTGTAAAAATGTCTGTTCTACCAAAACCCATCTATGATACAATGCAATTCTGAACCAAATTCCAATGACATTTTTTAATGAGATGGAGAAACAAATCACCAACTTCATATGGAAGGGAAAGAGGCCCCAGATAAGTAAAGCATTATTGAAAAAGAAGAACAAAATGGGAGGCTTCACTCTACCTGATTTTAGAACCTATTGTACCACCACAGTAGTCAAAACAGCCTGGTACTGGTGCAATAACTGATACATAGACCAATGGAACAGAATTGAGAATCCAGACATAAATCCATCCGCATATGAGCAGTTGATATTTGAAAAAGGCCCAAAGTCAGTTAAATGGGGAAAAGACAATCTTTTTAACAAATGGTGTTGGCATAACTGGATATCCATCTCCAAAAAACTGAAACAAGACCCATACCTCACACCATGCACAAAAGCTAACTCAAAATGGATCAAAGACCTGAACATAAAATCTAAAACGATAAAGATCATGGAAGAAAAAATAGGGACATTGCTAGGAGCCCTAATACATGGCATAAAAAAAAACAGTATACAAAATATTAATAACAATGCAGAAGAAAAACTAGATAACTGGGAGCTCCTAAAAATCAAACACCTATGCTCATCCAAAGACTTCACCAAAAGAGTAAAAAGATTACCTACAGACTGGGAAACAATTTTTAGCTATGACATTTCCGATCAGCGCCTGATGTCTAAAATCTACATGATACTGCAAAAAGAGAAATAACCAAATTAAAAAATAGGCAAAAGATATGAACAGGCACTTCAATAAAGAAGACATTCAGACTGCAAACAGATACATGAGGAAATGCTCACAATCATTAGCCATTAGAGAAATGCAAATCAAAACTACAATGAGATTCCATCTCATTCCAACAAGGCTAGCATTAATCCAAAAAACACAACAAAATAATAAATGTTGGAGAGGTTGTGGAAAGATTGGAACACTTCTACACTGCTGGTGGGAATGTCCAATGGTACAACCACTTTGGAGAATGATTTGGCACTTCCTAAAAAACCTAGAAATAGAACTACTATAGGATCCAGCAATCCCACTCCTTGGAATATATCCTAGAGAAATAAGAGCATTTACATGAACAGATATATGCACACCCGTGTTCATTGCAGCACTGTTTCCAATATCAAAAAGACGGAAGCAACCAAGGTGCCCATCAACGGATGAATGGATAAATAAATTATGGTGTATTCACACAATGGAATATTACACATCGATGAAGAACAATGATGAATTCGTGAAACATTCCATAACATGGAGGAATCTGGAAGGGATTATACTGAGTGAAATTAGTCAGTTGCAAAAGGACAAATACTGTATAAGACCACTATGATAAGAACTCGAGAAATAGTTTAAACAGAGAAGAAAATATTCTTTGATGGTTACGAGAGGGGGGAGGGAGGAAAGGAGAGAGAGGAGTTTTCACTAATTAGATAGTAGATAAGAAGTATTTTAGGTGAAGGGAAAGACAGCACATAATTCAGGAGAGGTCAGCACAACTGGACTAAACCAAAAGCAAAGAAGTCTCCTGAATAAACTGAATGCTTCGAAGGCCAAAAAAAAATTTTTTTTTCGAAGGCCAGCATAGCAGGGTCAGAGGTTTGGGGACCATGGTTTCAGGGGACATCAAAGTCAATTGGCATAATAAAATCTATTAAGATAGCATTGTGCATCTTGCTTTGGAGAGTGGCGTCTGGGGTCTTAAAGGCTAGCAAGCAGCCATCTAAGATGCGTTAATTGGACTCAACCCACCTGAAGCAAAGGAGAATGAAGAACACCAAGGACACAAGGTAATTAGGAGCCCAAGAGACAGAAAGGGCCACATAAACCAGAGACTACATCAGCCTGAGACCAGAAGAACTAGATGGTTCCCGGCTACAACCAATGACTGCTCTGACAGGGAACACAACAGAGAACCCCTGAGGGAGCAGGAGAGCAGTGGGATGCAGACCCCAAATTCTCATAAAAAGACCAGACCTAATGGTCTGACTGAGACTAGAAGGACCCCGGTGGTCATGGTCCTCAGACCTTCTGTTAGCCTAAGACAGGAACCATTCCCAAAGCCAACTCTTCAGAGAGGGATTGGACTGGACAATGGGATAGAAAATGATACTGGTGAAGAGTGAGCTTCTTGGATCAAGTAGACACATGAGACTATGTTGGCATCTCCTGTCTGGAGAGGGGATAAGAGGGCAGAGGGGGTCAGAAGCTGGCCAAGTTGACACGAAAAGAGAGAGTAGAGGGGAGGAGTGTGCTGTCTCATTAGGGGAAGGGCAGTTAGGAGTATATAGACAGGTATGTATAAATTTTTGTATGGGAGACTGACTTGATTCGTAAACTTTCACTTAAAGGACAATAAAAAAAATTCATAATCCAATTCACCTCATTCCACTAAAATGGCTTATTCCTCTTGATTGCGTTCAACTGCTAATATTGCAGTCACATTTTAAGAGAAGTTACCTCATGGACAGCTAAGACACGCACACATATGTATATATATAATTCATATATTCTGTTTGATGCATGAGTAAGCAGAGAAGGGGGCACCCCAGATTATCAGTGTTTAGGTCCTTCACATGCCTTAATCCAACCCTGGCAAGGCTACATTCCCAGAACCTGCGAATGTCACCTTGCACTGTGATTAAGTTAAGGGTCCTGAGATGGGAAGATTAACCTTGATTGTCTAGGTGGGCTCAATGTAAACACAAAGATCCTTATAACAGAAGCAAAGGTTAGAGAGGGAGAGAGAAGATGTGACAACAGAAGCAGAGGTTGGAGTGATACTCTTTAAAGATGGAGGAAAGGGCCACAAACTAAGAAATGCAGATGGACTCCAGAAACTAAAATGCAAGGAAACAGATTCTCCCTTAGAACCTCTAAAAGAACAGAGCTCTGCCAACATTTTTATTTTAGCCCATAAGATTCATTTCTTCTGACCTCCAGAATTGTAAGATGATAAATTTTTGTTGCTTTAACCAGGCTTGTGATAATTTGTTACAGTAGCAATAGGAAACTAATAACCCCAACCCATTGCCATTGAGTCAGTTCCAACTCATTAGCAACCCTATAGGACAGAGTAGTGCTGCCCCATAGGGTCTCCAAAGCTGTAAATCTTTAAGGAAGCAGACTGCCACATCTTTCTGGTGCAAAGCAGCTGATGGATTCCAACCACTTACCTTTTGGCTAGCAACCGAACACTTAACCACTGAGCCACCAGGGCTCCTTCAGGAAACTAATACAGGAACAATTTGTTACCTTGCTTTTTCTAGCTTCGTGAAACCACCCACATTTTTTGGCCAGTGTCCTCTTCATCTTCAAAACCAGTAATGTCAAATTTCTCTCTGAACCTCCTTCTATTGTCACATCTCCTTCTGACCTCAGCCAGGAAAAGTCTCTGATTTTAAGGATTCATATGATTGAGTTGAGCCCACCTGGATAATTCAGGATAATATCCCCATCTCAAGGTCCTTAATCTTACTCACATCTGCAAAGTCTCTTTTGCCATGTAAGGCAACTTATTCACAGGGTTCGGGGATTAGGATATGGACAGCTTTGGGGGTCCATTATTCTGCCTACCACAGAAGGCTTGAGTTCTGTATCTGTTTCTACAACTCTCTAGAGATGTAACCTTAGGAGAATGTTTTCAACTGTCTAGGCCATAGATTATCTATATAATGATTATAATATCTGTTATGGCTGTACTCTGTAACAACCTTACAGGGTTGTTCTCAGTATTAAATGAGCAAACGCATACGAAAGCACTTTGTAAACTGCAAAGGCTATACAAATATAAGGGTGGAGGGGTAACAGTAAGTTAAATAGTAGATAATGAATGAGGTACAGGCATCCTACCAGTCCCCACGTACTGAGCCTTATCAAGCAATTTGTGGACATTTTTAGTGGTGTTTCATGAGAACTTACGAAGTATCCTCTCAGACTCTATTTTCTGAGCAACTTCACTGAGCTAACATATAGCTACTCGAGGGTAGCATTTTTCCATGACCTTGTTGCTTTTTGGTATGGTTCCCTGCATGTCCAAGCCATGTTCTCCTGATGTTTCCATAGCTACACACCCTCGTAGCACTAAACTACTATGCCATCAGGGTTTCCGTACACACACCCTAGAGGAGCAAAATAAATGCTATAATTCCTTCAATTCTCATTGACCTCAGGCCACACTGTGTTCACACAGGATGTCCTTCTCCTCCATTTTTTTTTTTTGCCATCTTACCTCAATGACTGGGCCATGAAAGACTGTAGACAATGATAACTTAGACTTTTTTCAAGTTTACTTTTGCTTTTTGTTATTACCAAACCAGCAAACAAGACTGGAAAGGATATGCACCAGATATGATTATAAATGATGCCTCCCAGATTTCTTTGGAGGGGCCAGAATATCAGTGGTGAATGCACCTGATGCAGAACAAAGGATCTGCAAGTTCGGAGGAGTCAGAGACAATGAACTAGCTGCCTGTTATACTATTTTAACCTGGGGGAGGGCCTACATCAGCACTCAAGAGTCTATCCATTACTATCAATGAAATTCTTGCTGTATCACAATTACATACTTCTGTGTTCTGTTGCTTGGTACAAATGGTTTGCACTTGATTACGAACTTAAACGTTGGTGGTTCAAACCCACCAAGTAGTGCCATGAAAGAAAGGCCTGGAAATAAGCTTCCATAAAGATTACAGACAAAAAAAAACCTATGAAGTAGTTCTACTCTGTAACACATGGGGTTGCCACAAGTCGGAATCAACTCTATGGCGAAGGGGTCGTTGGTTGGTTTGTTGGTGTTCTATTGTTTACTGTATCAGTAAGGCTACTTGAAGCCTGACCATGGCATACCACACCATGTATCTCACAAATCCTTTGTAAATACAAGCCTTCAGCTTCTGCCTTCAATGCCTCTATTTATAAATTCCAGACAGAAGTCTTTGGCAATAGATCAGGGGACAGACACTGAGCTATCCTTCCCATCCTTCTCCCTCATCTCACCTTTGCTGACAAGGTGCCCGCTTACAAGACTCTTCCTTCCATTTTTCTCCACTCCTCCTTCCCATCCTCCTCCTCTCTTTATCCTTAGCCTTTTCTCTTCAAACTACTAAATTCATTTAAGTAAACCCTGTGGATTTTTCCTGCCAGCTAATCAGATGCAGTCAGGTGTACCTGAATGTCAGTTAGGCACAATTAGGACCACTGGTAAAATTACACTTGTTGTGATATACAACAAATAATGGGTACAGTTATCAAAATATAAAAGATACAGTTCTTGATTAAAATAAAAGGTAAATTTCCTAAACCCTAGAAACTTGTGATCTAATAGGGAACACAAAGAAATTAGAAATTAGATATGGGCTATTTCCAGACACGTAAAGACAAAACCATTATAGAACATCAGTTGTAACTTTGGACCGAACTAATTAACCAAGTTTCTGTCCCACAGCAGCAAAGACATGGAAGAATCTGTTCCTGCCAGTGGGCAGAACAATAGCTGATCAGTTTGAATGAAAGTTTAGGTCAGAATGGTTTAGAAAGGATACAACAGCCACGTATGGAGAAAAAGCTTTCTAAAAGAAACACCCACAATCCCAATTTCATGGTCTGTGGGAAAAACTTGGGGTAAGTGCACATATATCAATGCCTGCCCCACTGTAAAATGGTGGGAGTAGTAGTAGTAGCATCAGAGCCCATCTAACTTCAGGGAGGATAATGACCAGGATCAACCCAAAGGTGATTCCCATGAGGTGGAGGTCAGACATACCTCCACTCTCCAACCGTTTTACCAATTCTGACACTAGCTGTCCCTCCCTCTCCTGAGTTCGATGATCTGTTGCAATGGCCACACAAAACTCTGATCATACTTACAGTTAAGTGGCTTATTAAGGAAGTAACATGGTACAACTCAGGATCAGGATCAGGAAGGATGCAGGTGAGGTCTGGAAGATGCCCCTGAAGTAGAGAGCACATCCCTCCCTCCTTCAGTGCCTTCAGCTCTTCTCTGCTATTGGCTGTAAGGACTGGGAGGCACCACTTATTCTTGGACCCCTGTCACAGGTGGCTAGGTGGCTCTGGTGGAGCTACCAGTGCTCAGGCTCCTGATGTGGGTAGGTGAGGACCTTGCTTAATGGCAGAGTAGTGTCAAATGTCACACACCTGCCACTGCACCATAGGGCTGATACAGTGAAGTTAGGCTTCAGGTATATATCCTGCTGTAATGTGCTAATGAGGGCCTAAGTTGTTGAAACGGGCCCACACAAGTCTATGCATGGGTGAAAGGCATTGAAAGTCAATGGACCTCTTATACCTGTGCCTAAGCAAAGGAGCTGTGCCTGCCCTGAGTTCCTTGTTTAGGGGAGCTGGCAGATTTTTTTTTCCTGTTTGTTAATTTGTTCCCTCTCCAAGGCTGGAAGAATGGCTCAGGACATGTGATGGGTCCTACTGCCGGCCCAGGGGAAGCAGAAATCACTGAGCCCAGCCCAGATCTGTGAAGGACAGGGAGGGAGCAGATAAATGGGAGAGTGGTTCTTCCGAAACAGGGTGTTTTTTGATCTATGTGGTAGGTTAGATGCGTGTACTTATCTTTTGCTGATTGAGCGCCAATTTTCACTGGTTCTGGAGGCTTGAGTAGACTTCGTCACTCAGTCTCTCCCGACGTGGAAAACGCTTCTGGAGTTCTACTGCTTGCCTCAGCCTGCTCCAGCCTACAGGATGCCAGCCAGGTCAGGTCTGGCAAATTCTTGCTGCTTCTGAACTGTCTCTCCCTCCCCCTGCCACCCAGTCCAATCCCTCAACTTTGCCTTTGATGTTCAGGGCCCCTAGATTGTCATATATAATCAATTCACTTGTTTTTTCGGGTCTTTGTTGTAACAGGAACCACAGGAAACGTCTGAGTACTCCACCATCTTGGCCCCACCTCTGTACTCAGTACTTGATAGTATACGGTTTATCAAATCTTCACAGGAATAGTAATGTTAAGTTTTTCCGTAGACTTCTAGATGCCAGAAATAGAGGTCACCTATTCCATTACTCTGATATTTCCTACACTGTCATATCTACTATTATCTAGAAAGTGATATAAGCTAGAAAAGAGTGGAATGATTTTGAAGTCACAGGTGATTCTTTGGCCCTTTCGATAGACATTAAGGTTTTCAAAAACTGAAACAAACATGTGAATGGAAATGCCAGAAATATAATCTATAGCACATCCATACATGTCCCAAATGTCACCATCCCTAGTAGGTTGCAGTCTCTTAGTAACAACTGAACAACTGGAGATATATGTAAATATAGTACACATTCAATTAATACACATTGTATTAGGAAATGTATAAGGGAGCATACAAATTACATCAAGGGTTTATTCAAGAAAAACTGGTGTGAGAAAAGACAACTCATGTAAAAACAAAGAGCGAAATGCTTTGGAGTAGGAACATCAATTTGAATGCCACGGAAACCAAAAGTATTATCCCTGGAAATGAAGCCACTATTGAAGACTTGACAGCAAATAATGACAATGACAGCATTGATGACAAAACTTATTGTTTCAATTTTTCCCAGGACTCAGAAAGTGGACCATTGATATGTAAAGGATCCAAGAAAAATCGCACACATCTGACTGCCCCCCTACAACCTCTCCTTCAGTTCTGTCGTTAACACTGAAAGTAGATTTATGAGGACAGAGAAGTTAGACTGAGAAAAGCTACAGTGAATGAATTTGGGAGGGAGTCTTGTACTGGATGATTAAGGTAGATATGAGGGGTATTTGGCTCTGTATTTCCTAAAAGAAACTATAGATTGGCCATAGGCAATTTTCTAAAAGTCGCCTTCATTTTGAGACAAAGAATTCATCTCTATTTTAAATGCATTTAATATTTTTGAGTGAATGGCAGCCTTAGAAATTGAACAGACTATTTCCCAAAGGATTTTTTTTTTAAAGAAAATGAGTCCTCTGTCATACTCTAGAAACAAATACATTTTAGTCACTCAATAAAGACCATACAATGCTCATGAAATTGCAAAGGGAAAATAACAATCCTGCTAGGAACAAACGGAAAGGTAAAATGCCAAGTCTCTACACAACTCATTTTTTTTTCCAAATGCCAGAAGTGTTGGCGGACATGTGTATGCAGGGCCCTGATAATAAGCAAATGAACACGTTTAACCTCTGGGCCAGATGAGCTGTATGGAAGAGTCATATCAGATTGTGTAATGTCGAGGGGAAGCCACACAAGATGTCAGAACAAACTAGTCTAGTATCCATCAGATATTCAATTCACCCACTTCTAGGAAATGCATTGCCATCCAATTAAGTGATTTTATGAAAAGAAAAAAAGATAATTCTGTTTCAGCGAGCTATTGCTTTTGAAAAGTGTATTTCATGAAATGCAAAATTGTCAAGTTAGGAGAGATACATAGGAATAATCCAGACAAGGTTTTTCTATTTATAAACAGGTGAACTGAGACCCAGAGAAGCAATGTGACTTTCTCTAGGTGGGTTCATAGAAAAGCAAAAAATCTGTCTGACGAGTGTTGGATATACATAAGCCTAGTAAAGCTGTTTGCAAAATATTCCAACCACCCGTCCTGAAGACCTTCCACGTTTTGCTCCATCTGGAGGCCTCATATTTTTATTCACAATACCCTCTGACTTTTCTACTCAGGACATTTCATGAGGAAATCAGAGTGGATACTGTATGTAATAGTGACATATACAAAAGAGCCTATGGTCAAATCAGGGGTGATTCAAATATACTTATGACCTAAGTCCAAATTCAACCCCATGGGAACCAAGGTGTGTTCTTAAAATTTGAGCATGTTGTTGTGATTATCTTCTTTCTGTCTTACATAAAGTGTAATATAGTAATATTCCCGTTAAATAGCCCAAGTGATAAATCAAAGGAATTTCATCTGCAATACTACTGATTATTTTATTACTGAAGAATGTTACTTTTAGCTTTATTCTAATCCATGTACTCCATTCCCCTTTTTGTATTCAATGCTACTGCACTAACGGCTGGAAGAGAAACAGCCTTTCTGTGGCAAGAAATACCACACTTGCCATAGAAAGAGTACCTCATTCTGCCACATATTCGCTGCAAAGCTTGGATAAGATGCTTAGTTTCATTTTCCTCATATGTAAAATGCAGTTTGCAGAGAGGGTTAAATAAGATCAGTATACAATGGTGCTTGACATGTCAGTAAGTGTTGAATATATATATAGTAGTCAAATATGAATGTACAGGAAACATTACCATCTGAAATAGGTTCATGGAGAATTAAAAAAAAAAACAGAATGCTATTTTGCAGACTCATGAGCAACTTTAAGACAATGGAAGAGCACAGCACTAAAAAACTGAATAAGATAGTGCAACCCTGCCCTATTCCATGGGACTGGGTTTACTAATAGATAATTATTTCTTCCTCTGTGAGATAACGTGTCAATCAAGTATCTTAAACTGACACAGCCCTGAGCTGCTTTACAGACAGTATGAGTATTAAACCAAACCAGCTGCTGTGGAGTCTATTCTGACTCAAGGCAACCCCATGTGTGTCAGAGGAGAACTGTGGTCCATAGGGTGTTCAGTGGTTAATTTTTCGGAAGTAGATTGCCAGGCTTTCTTACAAGGCACCTCTGGGTGGACTCAAACCTCCAACCTTTCGATTAGCATCTGAGCTCATTAACCATTTGCACCACCGAGGAACTCCATATGGATAATAGTTGATATTAAGCAGTCACACATACATACCTATACGTATGAGTGTACAGGCACGTACACATACATACACAGGGGCTTGTCATGAGAAATCCTAGCCTAATGCTATATTTGGTTTCAATTATGAGGGGTTTTATGATCTACACCTTTTGATTCTCCACTCGAACCTTCTATATCAGAGAACACTGAGTTTCTCAGTCAGTTGGTTTCAAGGAATGGGAACCCACCTAAGTGAGCTTAAATAAAAGAGAATTTAATATAAGGTTGCAACAAGCAATTTCATGGAAATCCAAGGCCAACCATCAAAGCCCAGTCAGGACCCTAAGAACTAGAAATGTTCCTGTTAAGTTAGAAATCGCGTGGTTGCTCACTTTGTTTCAAAAATGCCTCTCTCATCTCTGTCTCCTCTCTCTTTCTCTCTCAACTTGCTTCCTCTACTTTCGTATGGTTCATTTTGGCTAAAACAGCCATTTACATCAATCACCTATCCATTTGCTAACCAGATTTTTATATCATATTTCAAATTTGTAAGAAAGAACCATTGATCGACACCGGTTAACTACTGAGTTTGCTTCCTGAGGTGTTCATCCTTAGTCCAATCAGGTATGCCTGGAAGTGGAGTGCCGCAGAGTCACTAAATTATTCATGGCTGTTCTTTCCACTATTATGAATGGACCAGGCTATGCTAAGAGAAGTTGGACTTTAGAAAACAACGCAATTAATGGTATTGTTACTGTTCCCAAAGCCAAGATTTTTCAAATAAAACAAAGTTATGTTTTTCTTTTTCAAATGCAATAAGCCTCAAAAACATGGCATTACCCAGTTATTGATTTATGTTAACCTTGACATGTAAATCATTCCAATCACATTTCATCATCATCGTCATCGTCATTGTCATTGTCATACTTATGCTAGAAACCCTCTCATCCAACAAATAGGACTCAGTAGTTCATTGGTTAGTAAAAAAAAAAAAAAAAAAGTGAAACAAAGAGTCATGAACATATCCTGTATATCTTAAATATTTTATTTTAACATGCATTTTTGAGTACCTGGATAGATATAATTTTTTTTCCTAACCTCCAGTCTTTTCCTTAAGTAAGGGTTGACTATTAGAGTTTTGCATTATCTTTCTTGCAAACAAACAATAATTTCCAGTTTGGGTTCCTTAAAGTAGAATGTTGTTGTTGTTGTTAGATGCCATCGAGTCTGTTCCAACTCATAGCAACCCTATGCACAACAGAACAAAACACTGCCCAGTCCTGCGCCATCCTCACAATTGTTGCTATGCTTGAGCCCTTTGTTGCAGCCACTGTGTCAATCCATCTTATTGAGGGTCTTGCTCTCTTTCACAGACCCTGTACTTTATCAAGAATGATGTCCTTCTTCAGGGGCTGATCCCTCCTGATAACACGCCCAAGGTATATTCTTCGCAAACACCACAATTTAAAAGCATCAGTTCTACTTCGGTCTTCTTTATTCATTGTCCAGCTTTTGCATGCATATGAGGCAAAGGAAAATACCATGGCTTGAGTCAGGCGCACCTTAATCCTTAGAGTGACAGCTTTGCTTTTCAACACTTTAAAAAGGTCTTTTGCAGCAGATTTGCCCAACGCAATGTGTCTTTTGATTTCTTAACTGCTGCTTCCATGGGTGTTGATTGTGGATCCAAGTAAAATGAAATTCTTGACAACCTCAATCTTTTCTTAGTTTATCATGATGTTGCTTACCAGTCCAGTTGCGAAGATTTTTATTTTCTTCATGTTGAGGTGTAATCCATACTGAAGGCTGTGGTCCTTGACCTTCATCAGTAAGTGCTTCAAGTCCTAAGTTTTGGTATAGTTCACATATCCAACCCTTGTGCTTCTGCATATTCCTGCAAATAAATTGTTGTGTGTTAAAAAAAAAAATTAAAAAAATTTATTTTATTTTTTATTTTTATTTATTTATTTATTTTGTGTTAGGTGCCATGAAATCGATTCCAACTCATAGCAACCCTATGCACAACAGAATGAAACACTGCCTGGTCTTGCGCCATTCTCAAAATAGTTGCTATGCTTGTACCCATTGTTGCAGCTGCTATGTCAATCCATCTCATTGAGGTTCTTCCTCTTTTTTTGCTGAACCTCTACTTTACCAAGCATAATGTCATTCTCCAGTGACTGAACCCTCCTGATAACAGGTCCAAAGTATGTGAGGCTTAGTCTCACCATCTTTGCTTCTAAGGAGCATTCTGGTTGTACTTCTTCCAAGAGAGATTTGTTTGTTCTTTTGGCAGTCTTTGGTATTATTCAATATTCTTTGCCAACACCACAATTCAAAGGAGTCAATTCTTCTTGGGTCTTCCTCTTTTATTGTCCAGCTTTTGCATGCATATGAGGCAGTTGAAAACACGATGGCTTGGGTCAGGTGCTCCTTAGTCCTCAAGGTGACATCTTTGCTTTTCAACACTTTAAAGAGGTCTTTTGGCCGATTTGCCCAATGCAATGCCTCTTTTGATTTCTTGACTGATGCTTCCATGGGTATTGATTGTGGATCCAAGTAAAATGAAACCCTTGACAATCTCAATCTTTTCTCTGTTCAGCATGATGTTGTTTATTGGTCCAGTTGTGAGGATTTTTGTTTCCTTTATGTTGAGGTGTAATCTACACTGAAGGCGTGGTCTTCGATCTTACCAGTTTGGGCTTCAAGTCCTCTTCACTTTCAGCAAGCAAGGTTGTGTCATTCACATAACACAGGTTGTTAATGAGTGTTCCTCCAATCCTGATGCCCCATTCTTCTTCATATAGTCCAGCTTCTCAGATTATTTGCTCAGCATTCAGTTTGAATAGGTATGGTGAAAGGAATGCTGACATACACCTTTCCTGACTTTAAACAATGCAGTATCCCCTTGTTCTGTTCGAAGGATTGCCTCTTGACCCATGTACAGATTCCCCATGGGTATAATTAAGTGTTCCGGAATTCCCATTCTCCATAATACAATCCATAATTTATTATAATGCACACAGTCAAATGCCTTAGCATAGTCAATAAAACACAGGTAAACATCTTTCTGGTATTCTCTGCTTTCGGCCATGATCCATCTGACATCAGCAATGATATCCCTGGTTCCACGTCCTCTTCTAAATCCGGCTTGAATTTCTGGCAGTTCCCTGTTGACATACTGCTGCAGCCACTTTTGAATGATCTTCAGCAAAATTTTGCTAGCGTGTGATATTGATGATATTGTTCAATAATTTCCACATTCAGTTCAATCGCTCTTCTTGGGAATATGCATAAAAATGGATCTTGCCCAGTCAATTGGCCAGACAGCTGTCTTCCAAATTTCTTGGCATAGATGAGTGAGCACTTCCAGCACTGTATCCATTTGTTGGACTTTTTCTGTTGGTATTGTGTCTATTCCCAGAGCCTTGTTTATCGCCAATGCCTTCAGTGCAGCTTGGATTTCTTCCTTCAGTACCATTGATTCCTGATCATATGTTACCTCCTGAAATGGTTGAACATCGACCATTTCTTTTTGGCATAGTGACTCTGTGTATTTCTTCCATCTTCTTTTGATGTTTCCTGCATCGTTTAGTATTTTCCCTGTAGAATCCTTCAATATTGCAACTCCAGTCTTGAATTTTTTCTTCAGTTCTTTCAGCTTGAGAAATGCTGAGCATATTCTTCCCTTTTGGTTTTCTATCTCCAAGTCTTTGTACATGTCATAATACTTTACTTTGTGTTTTCGAGCAGCCCTTTAAAATCTGTTCAGCTCTTTTACTTCATCATTTTTAACTTTTGCTTTAGCTACTCGACATTCAAGAGCAAGTTTCAGAGACTCTTCTGACATCCATTTTGGTCTTTTCTTTCTCTCCTGTCCTTTTAATGACCTCTTGCTTTTTTCATGTATGATGTCCTTGATGTCATTCCACAGCTTGTCTGGTCTTTGGTCATTAGAGTTCAAAGCATCAAATCTATTCTTGACGTGGTCTCTAAATTCAGGTGGGATATACTCAAGATCATACTTTGGCTCTTGTGGACTTGTTCAAATATTCTTCAACCTCAACTTGATCTTGCATGTGAGCAATTGATGGTCTGTTCCACAGTCATTCCCTGGCCTTGTTCTGACTGATGATATTGACCTTTTCCATCATCTCTTCCCACAGATACAGTCGATTTGATTCCTGTGTATTTTATCTGGTGAGGTCCATATGTATAGTTGCCCTTTATGTTGGTGACAAAAGGTATTTGCAATGAAGAAGTCCTTGGTCTTGCAAAATTTAATCGTGTGATCTCCTGCATCATTTCTATCACCAAGGCCATAGTTTCCAACTACCAATCCTTTTCCTTTGTTTTCAACTTTCACATTCCAATCACCAATAATTATCAGTGCATTGCGTGTTTGATCAATTTCAGACTGCAGAAGTTGGTAAAAAATCTTCAATTTCTTCATCTTTGGCCTTAGTGGTTGGTGTGTAAATTTGAATAATAGTCATAGTAACTGGTCTTCCTCGTAGGCGTATGTATATTATCCAATCACTGACAACGTAGTACTTCAGAATACATCTTGAAATGTTCTTTTTGACAATGAATTCGACCCCATTCCTCTTCTATTTGTCATTACCGGCATAGTAGACCATATGATTGTCCAATTCAGATTGACCAATACCAGTCCATTTTAGCTCACTAATGCCTAGGATTATCTATCTTTATGTGCTCCATTTCATTTTTGACAGCTTCCAGTTTTCCTAGTTTCATACTTCAGGTTCAAATTATTAATGGATATTTGCAGCTGTTTCTCATTTTGAGTCATGCCACATCAGCAGATGAAGGTCCCAAAAGCTTTACTCCATCCACATCATTAAGGTTGACTCTACTTTGAGGAGGCAGCTGTTTCCCAGTCGTATTTTGAGTGCCTTCAACCTGAGGGCCAAATCTTCCGGCACTATATCAGATAATGTTCCACTGCTATTCACAGGTTTTCACTGGCTTTCTTTTCAGAAGTGTACCGCCAGGTCCTTCTTCCTAGTCTGTCTTAGTCTAGAAGCTCAGCTGAAACTTGTTTGCCATGTGTGACCTTGCTGGTATTTGAATACTGGTGGCATAGCTTCCAGCAACACAGCAACACGCGAGCTCCCACAGTATAACAAACTGACAGATGTGTGGGGGTAAAGTGGAATGAGAACTAAAAAAGACCTATGAAACCCATTGCCATTGAGTCAATTCCAACTCACAGTGACCCTATAGGACAGAGTAGAACTGCCCCATAAGGTTTCCAAGGAGCACCTGGTAGATTTGAACTTCCAAACTTTTGGTTAGCAGCCGTAGCTCTTAACCACTACACCACCAAGGTTTCCTAAAAAAAAAAAAAAAAGACCTATTAGATGAAGTGTTATGATATCTGAGATTTGTTTCAAAGTAATTGTGATGGGAGAGTGAGTAGGGTACAGGTGAAACAAGATTGTACCTGCATGGATAATTGCTAAAGCTGGGTGATGAATATATCATGCTAATTTTTTTTATATATAATTTAGATATACTTGAAATTTCCATAAAATAAATTATAAAATAAAATGTGAAGCAATCTGAATGTAGAATCTTCCCGATTGTTACAATATCCCCTATCTTTTATTTTTGTTCTCACCCATGCCTAATTTGACAGATATTTTTAGTATACCAATATTACTAATTCTTACAAAGGCATCCAGCCTAGATTTCATTGAATCAACAGCTCACTTTGCATTTATATTTCATCAGTTTACATAATATTTAATTTAATTACATAATTACATTATTATGTACAACTGGCATAAATAGATTTTGGAACAAACTCAGCTGATTTTTGGTAAGCATACAACTCAAATGGCTGAAGCAGAACCGTCTGGGAAAACTAGACACATCTAACCACATTACACTATTAACCACAAGCAGTTAGTGTACCATGGCTCTTGATCCCTGGGTCTGAGTGTAAATTAATCCAGCCAGCAGACTAAGTGGAAGTTCACTAAAAGAGAGTCTGCTGTATTATTATTACTCTTGTAGTCTACATTTTTCAGACTTTAACTCTGACTTTAATTAATCCTCTTTTGGAATCTCAAACTTGGGAAAGTTGGAGACTTTTATACTTGTCTCAAATGATCTCCTGGAGAGTAAAGGAAGAGGTAGACCAATTTTTTTCAGCTACTTATATTTGGCAATCACGGGGCTTCTGAGGGGAGGGTGTTTAACTTACATATTCTTATTTTTGTAGTTTTTCTGCTTTCTCACAACTCTCCAATTCAGCTTGCTTACTTAAAAAAAAATAGAAGTTTGATTGTTTTACAGGCATTGGCTTTGGCGAGAAGCCTGATTACACTTCCTAAGCCTCTTAGTAGCAATATTGAGGAATTAATTAAAATGCTGAGACGAGAGTACCTATCCAGAGAGACAAAGTGAGTATACTAGTAGTTCTTGGCTCTAAGTTTCTGCAATAATTTGTGGAAACACCTTAAGAAAGTAAGTCAGTTTTTATTTCACTATGCAGAGTGGCATAAGGGAGTACAACATACCATTTTTTTTTCTTTTTTAATGATAAAACTGTAGGGACTAAAATTCCCTCTTTCTCCTCCTCCTTCCACGAATGAAATAGTCAGCGTGCACACTGAGTTTCTTTTATCAAACTTGTAGCTGTGTATGTTGGAAAGGACTGCTTTCCCTTTGTTTAACCACTTCTTTTCGACAAACTCATGAACATACAGGAGCAAGGCAATTTTGCACCTCCATTTTCCATCTCAGGCATGCGGCAGCAGCATGCATTCCGAGTCACACAGAGTCCACTCTTCTGGATGCATGCTGTAAGCTCAGAGGGGCTAATAATCAAATTAGGCTTCTAACAAATGGCAATTCATAGTACTGAAACTAATGAGAGGTCAAAGAACTAAACTCTGCATGGAGTTTTAATTATCCCGTCCTTTATGACTCCATAAGAACATTTTTAAAGGAACACTGACACACAGTATTCAACTGGTACTTTTCATTTCATTAAGAAGATTTGCATAACCTACTTTCTATTTTTATTACATAAATGAGGAATATGCACTTTTATTTCCAGGTAGGGCAGGGACCTAAAGCCTTCTCTTCAGTGCCAGAAAGCAAGCACTGTTTTCATCTGATGTACAATTAGAACAGCATTCATGGAATACTTTTCTTCCTATAGTACTAATGAGTAGAGAAACACAGAACCTCCCTTCAAGAGAATCCTAGATTGGGCAGCATACATAAAGAGAAGAACTATAATCAGGGGCAGATTATCCAACAGGCAGATCATCTGTAGTGAACCATTTCACATTTTTTTACCATATCCAAGATTCCACTTCTAGGTATGGCTGACATCTTTCTCTCCCAATCCCATAGCACCTTCCTACAGAATCAAAGCATCTTTTCAAATTTACAGTCCCTGACAGGGGCGGATAACTCAGTAAGCAAGGTAAGCACAGGCTTATTTATGCTTTTTTTTTTTTTTACTACTCTGCAGTGAACAATTTCACATGAGTTTCACCACATCTTTGCTAAGCACTGTGCTTACCTTTCCTATTGGATAATCTGCCCCCCTTGACTATAATGAGCAAAACTACAACTAGATTTTTCTGTTCATGTTGCCTGTGCCATTTCACTTTTTTTCTTCTTATTTCCACTTACTTCCGCCACACATACACCTACACACATCACCACCACCACCACCACCACCACCACACCTACCATTTATGCACGTGGCAATGTTCTTCATCTTTCATGGCCTAATTTTTTTTCTGGGCTTTGTTGTTTGGGACATGTTCAGTTTTTTGAAGGGGAGTGGCAAAAATGATTAACTGAACAAAGGAACAATAGTAACTGAAAGTGAAACCTCTCGGGCAAAAATAAAACCAAAAAGCTGTTAAGCTTAAGAGCCAGTAAAAAGAATCAATTTGAAGGCACTGGAGATTTTAGCATCAATAGATTGTGTGTGCTCTTGGTTTAGAAAGGCTTTTGCTACCAAAGGGGTTAATTGTCCAATGGTAATGTCCACCGGTCAAGTCAGTTTAAGATCAGAGAATACAGCTGGACAAGAAGATTTCTTTTATTAATAAATATATTGATGAAACAGCAAATGGAACACAAGAAAATCGAGCACATCCATAGCATCAGGGCAGGAAAACAACTAGCTCAGAGCACTGAGGGATCTGGGTGTTGAACTAGTTGCCCTGATTTAAAAAAAAAAAAAAGTTCAAGTATTACAGCAAATACAAGAAAATGGGGAAATTTGCAAAAAAAAAAAAAGCTTTCTTTGTTGAAAGGAAGACAAATTCTGGAAATTCTTCTGCCAAACTTGCTATCACCATACCCTGCTGCGTGATATTGCTTTATTGCCCTTTTAAATTGTTAGCCTATTATTTTATGAGACAGTATAGTTTAAAGGCTAAGAGTATGGGCCCTAGAGTCAAACTGAATCTCACTTCTACCACTTACCATGTAGTCTTGAGTAGGTTGCTTTTCCTTTCTAAGTATCAGTTTCCACATTTGTTAAACTGGATTATAGTAAGGCAGCAAAAGTACAGACTTTGGAGCCAAACTGGGTTCAAATCTGCTCCACCACTTACTGGTAGTGTGACCTTGAGCATATTGCCTAACCTCTGTTGCTCAGTTTCCCTTTCAATAAAATAATTGTCGTGATTTCACAGGGCCATTGTGAGAATTATAAACAAAAAAAAAACATTGCCTTAAAGTCAATTCCAACTCATGGCAACCCAATGTATTACAGAATAAAATTGCTTCATAGGTTTTCAAGGCTGTAAAAAGCTTATGGAAGCAGATGGTCAGGGCTTTCTTCTGTGGCTCTGCTGGGTAGGTTCAAACTGCCAACCTATTGGTTAGTAGTCAAGTGCAAACCACTTGGGCCACCCAGGGACTTCTGTGAAAATTATGAAACCCATACAAGCACCTAGTGAGAGCTCAATAAATAAGTCATTAGTACCTATTTCAAAAGCTTGTTACATGGACGAAATGAGATAATGAAGGAAAAAACTTTTAGCTCAGTATAGAAAATGCTGGCATAGTAATTGTTCAATAAATGCTAGCCTTGTTTTTTTTTGACTCTCAAACTAGATTGTAAGCTCATGAATGACAGGTCTTATATTTCTTTCTCTATACAACAGTGCAAGGAGCTAACCAAAAGTTTAACTGTTCAAACCCACCTAGTGGCTCTGTGGGAGAAAGACTTGGCTGTTTCTATAAAGATTACAGCCTAGGAAACCCTACAGAGCAGTTCTGTTCTGTCATATTGGGTTTCCCTGAGTCAGAATCAACTCGATGGCGCCTAACAACAACACACAACAGTGCCTAGCATTATAATACATGCAGATAGGAATAACTCAAAGTCAAAGGAAGCAACAATAGAACAAGCCCTCATGCAAATAGTAGAAAATCAAATAGAACTATGGACTCAGAAGCCATGAAAAGATTGGGTTTATTAAACATTAATGGGACAGGTCAAACAGCATGACTGATTTTTGATAAATTATAAATATCAAGAGACAATAATTGGGTGATTGATTTTTTACTTGACAATATTGATGACTACAACAAATGATTCAGCAAAAAATGGCCAAACTAATGATGCTAAGTAGGCCCGAGTTAAGGAGTAGTTCTACACTGCAGATTACTCTGAGTCATCTTCACAATTTTTTGCTACTTCTGTATACCACCAAAAACTTCCTTTACAATTTTTGCTTTCTACATATACCACCTTTACTATTATTTACTTAACATCTTTTATCTTTAAAACAACTTAATTTTTTAACTTATTTACTACATTAAATGGAAACTAATATCATTTGCCATAAATAGAAGAATAAAAACAAATACAATGAAAGCAAAACAACCTTCATAAAATCTGTCTACTGTTGCCTGGCAGAGGCTCTAGAGCCTGTGACTTTGAGACCTATTTTCTCTTTGTTAGAATATTTGATTAGAAAGGGTCAAAGAAATATTCAAGGCAAACTTGCACCAAAGTAAGAACTGGAAAAGAATTGAAAAGGGAAAACAATCCCAGTGTGTGATTCAGTATTATTTGATTCCTATACAGTTTGTGAACCACCTGAAATAGTTTTCTGGACTGCCGCCTTTGGGAAAATCCAGGTGTAGTGATTAATGCATGGTGTCTAGTTCTCCTAAAGTCTATGTAGCAGTGTTTCTCAAGGTGTGGCCTCTAGATCACTTGCATCAGAATCACCTATTGGTGCTTGTTTTAAAATAGGGAGACAAAGAATTCTACTTAATCAGAGGACTGGGACCAAATAATTTACATTTTTCAGAAGCACCCCTAGGTGATTCTGATGAACAATAGAATTTGATAACCAGGACTATATTATAGCAATTATTGAAAAAGACTGAATCCAACACTACAGCAGCTCTATAGATAAAGAGAAGCTGAAAGAAAGAGTGGAAGGAGAATTAGGTTAAAGCTTTTGACCTGAAGATTGAGGTACAGCGCTGCATTTAATTAGGACATTTTAATACCAGAATGAGATTTAAAAGAAAGAAAGAAAGAAAGAAAACCAGAAAGAAAGGCTTCCAGCAATGAGGGAACAAAATGGTTCATGGAAAAAAGAGATTGATTTACAAGAAAAGATGAAAGGAATTTACAATGTGGCTTTGCTAAGGGATCACTAAGCAAGGACGTGGTAACAGTTTAGGAATGTTTCAATCGTATACCAAAAAGAAGAGGAATTTGTTAAGCAAGAACAAGGAGGGATAATTAGACATTACCCATTGCCAAAACTGTTGCCACCAAGTTTGAGCTCCTATATGTACTAAACAAAACAAAACCCACTACTATCAAATTGACTCCAACTCATAGCGATCCTATAGGACAGAGCTGCCCCACAGAGTTTCCAAGAAGTGGCTGGTGGATTTGAACTGCTGACCTTTTAGTTAGCAGCCAAGCTCTTAACCGCTGCACCACCAGGGCTGAATTAGACATTAAAACAAAACAAAAAACAAACCCAGTGCCATTGAGTCGATTTCAATTGATAGCGACCCTATAGGACAGAGCAGAGCTGCCCCATAGAGTTTCCCAGGAGCACCTGGCAGATTCGAACTGCCGGCCCTGTGGTTAGCAGCTGTAGCACTTAACCACTGCGCCACCAGTGTTTCCGGGAATTAGACATTAAGGGGATGTAATTGACCAAATTCTCATTCTATATAACTCAGCCTCAGCATTTTTGCTCTGCATGTAGTGTCCAACTTCTGCACTAAGGAATATGTTATTCTGCTCTTTCCCAGAACTAAGAGTCCTGAGCATTGCTCTAGATTCTGTCTCTTTGTTGGAGCACACTCCAAACTCCCAGGCTTGTGTGGCTGTCATTACCTCCAATACTCCTTCTAAAGTTGCTCTGCTTCTACACTCCTATAGAGGAAAACCTAGTGGCCCTAATACATTAGGAGCTCTATAGAAGAGCTCATACTGGGTCTCAAGAAAACTCCACTTGAGGAGCTGAGAAGCTGATTAGCAGCAGAGCCAGCCTCTGGCAAGCTGACCAAATGTAAAACTTGTCTATGACACCCTATTTGTGCCACCTCTAGCTCCAGGTTCCCTGAGCTCTCAGAATATACGTGTCCCTCCTGTCAGTGAGAAAGGGATTAGATAAATACTGCTGATATATGGAATGACTTAATATGCTACCTCTGGGGATGTGAATGGTGATCATTTTGAAAGAGCACTGTGGAGAGAGGACAATGCTTAAATCGAATACACGAATTTCCAAAGTTAGAGTTTTAGACACTGGGTCACCTGAGTGTTGAGCTCTTTTAGGAAAGAAGACCACTATCAGTAGACACTAAACGGATGCCTCCAGATCCCAAACTGTTGAATGATACCTAAGGATGCCTGCACATTGTATTAATCCCCACTACTACCCTCTTCTACCCCCTGACAATTCATAGACATTAACCCAGGAGTGGCTTGCAGAACACACTAAAGTTATCACAGCATAGCTGTCTGTAACTTTAGATGCTCAAAATTTTATTAAGATTTATACAATCCACATACACCACTTGCATTTTCCCTCCCAATCCTTTTATATTTTTGTGAAAGCTCACTTCGCTGTGGACTTGCATGAGCTTAGAATGCTGTTTGATCAGCCAAAACTTTCCTGACTGAGAATTATTAAGTTAAGAAAAGTGGCGTAAGTGGCATAATTTGAGACTCAAGCTAGACTAGACTGAGAAGCAGAAATGCAGAATAAGGGCTTGATGGATGGGCTGAATCATTGCAGGGTCTCTTCCATCTATATATTTTATACAATAAAGTAGCACTGTACTTTCCAAGGAATTTCACATTACTCTAGAAAATTCTCTTTCATTGTGTTTTAATTGGGTTTAATATAGAACTTGTTTGAATTTCCTCGTTACCAACAGAATAGTGTTCCTATCTGAAGCAAAGTAATCATTCCTAAGGCTATGAATTGCTATAGTGGACCTCTGATATCTTAGTCTGTCCAACACCTTTTGCACCCTTCTTTCTTATAGAAAATCACAGTTTATAGGTTTTAATCCTGTTCTGATCATAAAGGTGGGTTTATGACCCAGGTTTGGACAATCAGGGTACCCCCATCTCTCTGATCCTAATGATTGGTCCAGGAGTAAGCACATGATTCAAGTCAGTGTAATTAAAATATTTACCAGGGCATTTCTGCCGAAATTGCTCTATGGAGTCTGGGGTAGGTGAAGGCCATCCTGCCGCTCCTATGCCTCTGTGGAGGGGCCCATATGAGAAAGACAGCAAGCAGGAATGACATACACAGTGAGAGTGAGAGAGAGTCAGAGATCCTAGATCCAGGTGCACCTTGACCTAATGAATCTCTCTTTGGTGCATGAGGCTAGTTTTCTGCCCTATCATACGGGTTATCCCGGAGAATGTAAAATGTGATGAGAAGAATGTGTATTCTGTTGTCATTGGATGGTTTGTTCTAAAGATATCTGTTAGGTCTAGTTGGTTTGTATTGTCGTTCAAATCTTTATTTTTTTGCAGATCTTCTGTCCAGTTGTTCTATCAATTATCGAAAGTGAGGTATTAAAGTCTCCAATTATTGTTGAATTGCCTATTTCTCCCTTCAGTTTTGTCAGTTTTTGGTTCATGCATTTTGAAGTTCTGTTGTTAGGTGCATCTGTGTTTATGATTATTATACCTCTTTTGATGGATTAACTCTTATCATTTTAAAATGCTCTTATTTGTCTCTAGTAACAATTTCTGTCTTAAAGTATATTTTATTTGTTATTAGTATAGTCACTCCAGCTCTCTTTTGGTTACTGTTTTCATGGTATATCTTTTTCCATCTTTTTACTTTCAACCTATTTGAGTCTCTGAATCTGAAGTGTGCCTGCTGTAGACAGGATAGAGTGCGATCATTTTTTGTTCATTCTGATACTCTGTGCCTTCTAACTGCAGTGATTAATCCACTTATATTTAATATAATTACTGATAAGGTAGGATTTATATCTGCCATTTTGGTATTTGTTTGCTATATGTCTTTTTTTATTATTATTATTCCTCTATTCCTTCATTGCTGCCTTCTTTTGTGTTAGGTATTTCCTAGTGTACCATTTGAATTCCATTATTGTTCCTTTTTCTGTATTTTTAAACGATTTTCTTAGTGGCTGCCCTGAGGATTACAATTAACATCATAACATAAGACAATCTAGTTCAAATTAATACTAATTTAATTTTAATAGCATACAAAAACTTCACTGCTTTATAGTTGCATTCCTTCACATCCTTCTTTGTGCTATTGTCATACAAATTATATCTTCACACTCTGTATGCCTATCAACACAGATTTATAATTATTATATTATATAAAAAAAATTTTTAATCAGATAGGAGAAAAAAGAGTTACAAAATAGATACATATTTATAACCTCTGTTATATTTACCTATGTAGTTACCTTTACAATTGCTCTTCATTTATTCATGTGAATTTGAGTTTTTGTCCAGTGTTCTTTCATATGAGCCTGAAGAACTTCTCTTAGTATTTCTTGTAGAGCAGGTCTACTAGCCATAAATTCTATCATTTATTGTTTATCCTAGAAAGTTTTAATTTATCAGTCATTTTTGAATGACAGTTTTGCCAGATACATAATTTTTGGCTGACAGACTTTTTCTTTCAGCATTTTGAATATGACAGCCCAGTGGCTTCTGTCCTCCATGATTTCTGATGAGAAATAAGCTGTTAATTTTATTGAGGATCTCTTATATATAATGACTTGCTTATCTCTTGCTGTCTTCAAGATTCTCTTTTTATTCTCAGCTTTCAATAATTTGCTTATGATGTGTCTGGTGAATTGGAATCTACTCAATAGCAAAGCATTTGGTTTCAGTTTAGTTGTGAATCTCTGAGTTTATCCTACTTGGAGTTCATTGAGCTTCTTAGATGCATGGATTAATTTTTTCATCAAATATGGAAAGATTTTGGCCATTATTTCTCCAAATATTCTTCTGTCCCTTTCTCTCCCCTCTTTCTAGGACTCCCATTATGTGTATGTTGTTATTCCTGATTCTGTCCTACAGGTTCCTGAGGTTCTGTTTATTGTTCTTCATTAATTTTTCTTTCTGTTCCTGAAACTGAGTAATCTCAACTGACCTCTCTTTAAGGACTGATACTACTTCTTCTTTACTTGTTTGAGGAAATTCATCAGTGAAACCATCTGGGACTGGTGTTTTCTTTATTCGGAAGATTTTTTTTTTTTTTTTGCAGATTCAATTTTTTTTAGTAGATTTAAAGCTATTTGAATTTTTTATTTCTTCTTGTGTCAGTTTTGGTCATTTGCGCTTTTTAAGATACAGTCTATATTCTCTAAGTTGTCAAATTTGCTGGCATAAAATTCATTATAAAATTTCTATATTATTATTTTACTGTCTGAAAGATCTATAGTGATGCCTGTTTTAATTCCTATTATTAGTGATTTGTATCTTTCCTTTTCTTGATTGGTCTATACTAATTTTTTTCATCCTGTCAACAAATTTGATTTCACTGATTTTCTCTATTGTACATTCATTTTGCATTTCATAAGTATCTCCTATTATCTTTACTCTTTACTTACTGTTACTTTGTTCTTCATATTCTAGCTCCCTAGGGTGGAAGCTTAGAACATTGATTTTAAACCTTCCTTATTTTCTAATATAAGCATTTATGATCTAAGTTTTCCCCTAACATTGCTTTATTCGTATCCCGTAAATTTTGATATTTTGAGCTTTTATCCTCATTCAGCTTAAAAGGTTTTCTAATTTCCCTTGTGGCTTATTTTTGATCCATAAGTCATTTAGAAGTCAGTTGTTTAAAACAAACAAAGGAAAAAACCTAAACCCCTTGCAATCTAGCCAATTCCAACTCATAGCAACTCTATAAGACAGAGTAGAACTGCTCTATATGGTTTCCAAGGCTGTAAGTCTTTACAGAAATTGTTTATTATTCAAATATTTGAGAACTTTCAAGATGTACTATTGCTGTTGATTTCTAATTCTGGTGTGATCAGAAAAAATATTCTGTATGATTACATATTTTTAATTTATTAGGACTAGTTTTATGGCTCAGAATATGGTCTATTTTGGCAAATGTTCCATGTACAATTGAAAAAAATGTGGACTTTGCTGATTTTGAATGTAGTGTTCTATAAATTTCAATTAAGTTAAGCTAGGTGAAAGTGATATTCAGATCTATATACTTATTTCTTTTTAGCCCAGTTTTTCTATCAATTATTGAAAATGGTATGTTAAAATTTCAAAATACATTTGTGAATTTGTTTCTTTCTCTTCTTAGTTCTGCCAGTTTTCATTTCATGTAGTTTGAAGTTCTAACATTAGGGGCCTATATTTTATTATTGCTAGTTCCTTCTTTGGGCCGAGTAATACACCTTGTCTGAAATCTACTTGTTGTGATGTTAAAATAACCACACCAGTATTCTTATGTTTACTGTTTGCATTGTATATCTTTTTCCATCCTTACAGTGTATACTTCTTTCTTATATCCAGTCTAACAACTTCTGCCTTTTGATTGAACTGTCTAGTTTATTTACATTTAACGGAATTATTGATATTTTTTTTTTGTATTTAAGTCTAAAAAAAATTACGTTTAACAGAATTATTGATAAGTTTGTATTTAAGTCTACCATCTTGTTATTTGTTTTCAATTTGTTTTATCTGATGTTTGTTCCCCCTTTCCTGCCTTCTTTTGTATTAAGAAATTATTTAGTATCCTATTTTAATTCCTCTTTTGGTTTTCAAGCTATATCACTTTACATTTTGTTTTGTTCCATTTGTTTGCTAGTTTTTGGGGAGTTTTTTTTTTTTGTGTGTGTGTGTGTGTGTGTGTGTGTGTATGATTGCTCTGAGGATTACAGTGCACATCTTTAACCTACCACAATCTCTTCAGAGTTAATGTTGAATTACTTTAGGCAAAATATAGAAATTTTCCAACAGTTTTTTTTCATTTACCATCCCCCCCAACAATATATTTGTATAATTTTTGCTTTAAACATCATGTGTCTTTGCAAAATTAATAGGAGAAAAGAAAAATTATATGCACAGGATTTTTTTTCTTTGTTTTTTTGTGTGTGTGTTTTTTAATTCCATAGATTAGAGCTGCCCTGTGGTGTCATCTCCCTTCATCCTGAAGAACTTCCTGCAGCATTTCTTGTAGTGTAGGTCTGCTGGTGACAATTTCTCTCATTTTTTGTTTACCTGAAAATGTATTTATGTTGCTTTCATTTTTGGAGAATATTTTTGCTGAATATAGAATTGTTGATTACAGGGGGTTTTTTGTTTTATTTATTTTTGGTTTTGTATTTGTTTGTTTTTCTTTTGCTTTTAGTACTTTGAAAATATTGTTCTAAACATTTCTGGACTCCTTGGTTTCTGTGGAAAAATCATGTATTAATCACATCGTATTAATCATATTTTCTTCGCTTTTGTGTAATGTATCAATTTTTTCTATTTTCGAGACATTCACTTTGGCTTTAAGCAATTTCATCATTGATGTGCCAGGGAATACTTCTTTTGCGTTTGTATTTTTCTTGCTGGCTTTCATTGAGTTTCTTATAAATGAAAGATAATGCATTTTGTTTTGTTTTTTAATCCAACTTGGGAAGATTTTGGCAATTATTTCTTCAAATTTTTTCTCTTCTCTTTTTAATTCTCTCCTTTTTTTTTGAAGGGGAGGGGTCAAGCTTTCTTTTTTATAATTTTTTAGTTAATTTACATTTTATCATATTTTACAAGAAGGTTTACAGAGCAAATTAGTTTCTCATTAAACAATTAATACCCATATTGCTTTGTGACATTGATTGCCAACCCCAAGACATGTCAACACTCTTCCCTTCTCCACCTTGGGTTCCCTGTTACCAGCTTTCCTGTCCCCTCCTGCCTTTTCGTCCTTGCCCCTTAGCTGGTGTGCCCATTTAGTCTAGTTTTGTTTTATGGGCCTACCTAATCTTTGGATGAAAGGTGAACCTCAGGAGTGACTTCAGTACTGAGTTAAAAAGGTGTCCAGGGGCCATACTCTTGGGGTTTCTCCAGTCTCTGTCAGGCCAGTAAGTCTGGTACTTTTTTGTGTGTGCGTGTGAGTTAGAATTTTGTTCTACATTTTTCTGCAGCTCTGTCTGGGACCCTCTATTGTGATCCCTGTCAGGGCAGTCAGTGGTGGTAGCTGGGCACCAGCTAATTGTGCTGGACTCAGTCTGCTGGAGGCTGTGGTCATTGTGGTCATTAGTCCTTTGGACTAACCTTTCCCTTGTGTCTTTGGTTTTCTTCATTCTCCCTTGCTCCAGGTGGGACCAGTGGAATATCTTAGATAGCCACTCACAAGTTTTTAAGACCCCAGATGCTACTCACCAAAGTAGCATGTAGAATGTTTTCTTCATAAACCATGTTACGCCGCTTGAGCTAGATGTCCCCGTCGACCATGGTCCGTAGCCCTCAGCCCAGCAATTAGATCCCTCAGAGAGTTTGGGTGTGTGTATGAAGCTTCCACAACCTTGCTTTCATCAAGTTGTACTGAATTCCCCAGTATTGTGTACTATCTTACCCTTCACCAAAGTTATCACTTATCTATTGTCTAGTTGGTATTTTTCCTGCCCCACCTCTACCCTCCCTCATAAGCATAAAAGATTGATTTTTTCTGTGTATAAACCTTTCCATGAATTTTTATAATAGTGGTCTTATACAGTATTTGACCTTTTGTGATTGACTTATTTCACTCAGCATAATGCCCTCCAGATTCATCCATGTTGTGAGATGTTTCATGGATTCATCATTGTGCTTTATTGTGGAGTAGTATTCCATTGTGTGTATGTACCATAGTTTGTTTATCCATTCATCTGTTGTTGGGCACTTAGGTTTTTTTCCATCTTTTTGCTACTGTGAATAATGCTGCAATGAACTTGGGTGTGCATATGACTATTTGTGTGACAGCTCTTATTTCTCTAGGATATATTCCTAGGAGTGGGATTGCTGGATTGTACAAAAACCAAATAAAAATCAAACCCATTGCCGTTGAGTCGATTCTGACTGATCGTATGATATTTCTAGCTTTTTAAGGAAGCGCTTTATCATTTTCCAAAATGGTTGTACAATTTTTCATTTAGACCAGCAATGCACAAGAGTTTCAAGCTCCCCACAGCCTCTCCAACATTTGTTTTGTTTTGTTTTGTTTGATTCATACCGGTAATGTTGGGGTGAGATGGTATCTCAATGTAGTTTTGATTTGCATTTCTCTAATGACTAGTGATCTCGAGCATTTCCTCATGAAGGCCTTCTTTAGTAGTGTCTGTTCATATCCTTTGCCCATTTTTTAATTGGATTATTTGTCTTTTTGTTGTAGAGGTGTTGAATTTTCCTATAGATTTTAGAGATTAGACATTATTGGATACATCATTGCAAAAAACATTTTCCCAGTCTGTAGGTTCTCTTTTTACTCTTTTGGTGAAGGCTTTTGATGAGCATAAGTGTTTAATTTTTAGAAGACCCCAGTTATCTAGCTTATCTTCTGGTGTTAATATATTTTTAGTTGGGGCTTGTATGCTATTTATGCCATGCATTAGGGACTCTGGTGTTGACCTTAGCTTTTTCTATGATCTTTATAGCTTTTAGTCTTATATTTAGGTCTCTGACCCATTTTGAATTAGTTTTTGTGTACGGTGTGAGGTATGGGTGCTGATTCATTTTTTAACATATGGATATCCAGTTTTGTCAGTACCATTTGTTAAAAAGATTGTCTTATTCCCCATTTAATGGACTTTGGGCTTTTGTCAAAGATTAGGTGACCACAGGTGGATGAATTTACATCTGGGTCCTCAATTCTGTTCCATTGGTCAGTGTGTCTGTCATTGTACCAGTACCAGCCTGTTTTTGACTACCATAGCTGTATAGTAGATTCTGTGGTCAGGTAATGCAAGTCCTCCTACTTTATCCTTCTTCTTCAATAGCGCTTTACTTATCTGGGGCCTCTTCCCTTTTCATATTAGTTTTTCTATCTCTTCAAAGAATATTATTAGTATTTGGATAGGAATTGCATTGTATTTGTAGATTACTTTGGTAAAATTGACATTTTCACAACGTTGAGCCCATCTATCCATGAGCATGGTATGTTTTTCCATTTATGTAGTTCTCTTTTGGTTTCTTGTAGTATTGTTTTCTTTGTATAGGTCTTTTATGTCCCTGTTTAGATTTATTCTTAAGTATTTTATCTTTTTGGCAGCTATTGTAAATGGTATTGCTTTCCTGATTTCCTTTTCATAGTTCTCTCTTATTGGTGTATAGGAATCCAACTGATTTTTGTATGTTTGTCATGTATCCTGCTACTCTGCTGAATCTTTCTATTAATTCCAGTAGCTTTCTCATGGAGTCTGTTGGGTTTTCTATGTAGAGTATCATATCACCCACAAATAGGGAGAGTTTAAATTCTTTATTACCAATTTGGATGCCCTTTATTTCTGTTTCTTGCCTTATCCAAATACCAACAACATTCTTTAAATTTTCAAATTTGTTGGGGTATAGTTTTTCATGGTACTCTGTTATGATTCTTTTTATTTCATTTGGGTCTGTTTTAATGTCCCCCTTTTTGTTTCTTATTTGGGTTATTTGCATCCTCTCTTGTTTTTCTTTTGTCATTTTGGCCAATGGTTTGTTGATTTTGTTGATCCTTTCAAAGAACCAACTTTTGGTTTTGTTGATTCTTTCTATTGTTTTTCTATTCTGTTTCATTTACTTCTGCTCTGATCTTTATTGTTACCTTCCTTCTGGTGGCTGTGGGCTTCTTTTGCTGTTCTCTTTCTATTTGTTCAAGTTGTATAGCTAATGTTTTGATTGTGTCCCTTTCTTCTTTTTTGATATATGCATCTATTGCTATAAATTGACCTCTGAGCACTGCCTTTGCTGTATCCCAGAGGTTTTGGTATGATGCATTTTCATTCTTATTTGATTCTAGGAGTTTTTTTATTCCAATCTTTAATTTCTTCTATTACCCAGTGTATTTCTAAGCAAGACATTATTCAGTTTCCATATGTTCAATTTTTTTCCTTGCTCTTCTTTTTAATTTTTGTTTTGATGGTGTTGTGCTCTGAAAAGATACTTTGTATTATCTCAGTGTTTTGTGTTTTGTTGAGGGATGCTCTGTGGCCTAAGATGTGGCCTATTCTGGAGAATGTTCCATGTGCATTGGAAAAGAATGTGTACTTTGCTGCTGTTGGGTCTAGTGTTCTATATATGTCTATGAGGTCAACTTGGTTATGGCCTTTAGATCTTCTGCATCTTTGTTGAGTTTCTTTCTAGATGTTATGTCCTTCACTAAGATTGGTGTGTTGAAGTCTCCTACTATTATTGTGGAACTGTCAATTTCTCTTTTCAGTGCTGTTAGAGTTTGTTTTATGTATTTTGGAGCCCTGTCATTGGGTGCATAGATATTTACTGTGGTTATGTCTTCATGGTGGATTGTCCTTCAAGCCTCATATTATGCCCTTCCTTGTCTTTTAGGGTGTGGTTTCCTCTTCTTATATTGTCCCACAAGTCTCAGAGTGTATTTTCCCTCAGTTTTTTCTCTCTCATCTTTAGGTTGTGTAATTTTGATTGATCTACCCTCAAATTCACTATTTCTTTTTTCTGCCATCTCCAATATGCTGTTGAGCCCATCTAGTGGATTTTCATTTCTATTATTGTACTTCTCAGTTCTTGAATTTCCATTTTTAAAATAGTTTTTCTCTCTTAGGTTTCCCTCTCTGTTCAATTATTGATTCTACTTCCCTTTTAATTTTTTAAATATTTTTATAGTAGTGGCCTTGAAGCCTTGTCCACTACATCCAACATTTGGACCCATTTGGAGGCATTTTCTATTAGCTACTTTTTCCTGAATAAGAGGTGTACTTTTCTATTTCTTTGTATATCTATATGTTTTCTTAAAACTAGAAGTTGTAGATAATACATTGTAGTGATTATGAGTTATGTTGCATGCTTTTTGTTGTTTGTTTATTTTAACAGACAGTTAACTCGTGCAGATTCAAACTGCAAACTCTGTCTCCCCGCTGGTGTGCACCAGCTGATATATTTTCTTAGTTCTTACAGCTTCTTGGTGCTGCTGTTTTTACCTTGGTCTCCTGAGAGTTTCTTCTCCACCTGCATATCTTGGTGGTCAGCCAAGGATTTGGGCACAGTTTATGCTCACATTTTGGGGGCTCACCCTCTCTTTAGTTCTCTTCCTTATTGAGATTTCCTCCTAAATTTCTCTGCCAGCCTTGGGTTCTGTCCTCTGACACCTCAAGTCAGTAAAACTTTAGGTTTCTGCCACATGAACTGTACACGGTTTGGGGAACACACTCAGATTATATATATATATATATATATGCAGTGAACTCATAAACCTCCTAGTGCAGCTGATTTTCAAGGGCATATTCTTCTCTGTAGTGTGCCTCTTTCTCACCAGGACCCCTGAAGTCTCCCGACACATGCATAGTTTAGAAGTCAGGCAACATTATGGCAGTTTATACTCATTGTGTCATTCCTTTTTGCAGTCCTCTTGATTCCAAGATTTCTTCCTTAAATTTACAGTTGCTTTTCCAGCTTTGAACTCTTCTCTGCTACCATAATGTCATTATTTTGCTGCTGTACTTGGATGTGGGGAACATCCTTAGAAAAGAAAGCCACAAACTTCCAATTGCAGTATTTTCAAGGGTAAACTCTCCTCCTTCTTGGACATCTTTCAATATTTTTAAATGTTTAAAATATATATATATTTCAGATTTTATATTTATAAACTGCACAAGGTTTCACACAACCACTTCATTTCACTGTCCTTATCAGACGTTCAAACAGTATTTTAATTACAGTCTAAAAGGAACTTGTGAGCTGATCGTAGTCATTGAGAAGTTTCATAACAATTTGATAATTTAACTATTTTTTCATTTTCACTTATTGATATCACAGGAAAGAATGGGAAGTCTGTCGTCATTTTTTTTCCCCCTTGAAGCTTGCTGAATCATTGATTATATCATCCCCAAAACAACCTCATGTGGGTATTAAGAAGGTAAAAATCCCTCTGGTGAAATGGGATTGATTGTATATAATCAATTAAAATGTGATTTGATAAAGCAAACTGTGTACACCAATAAACAATTATATTATGAAGCACCTTATTAGCCCATTTAAAAATATTAACTAGACTAAATTCTTTGGTTAAAATTACAAAGAAATTCTGCCAATTCTTGATCTATACAGAGAAAGATATTTACCAATGTGATACCCTACAAAACCACGATAAAAAATGATTCTTTTAAATGATGACAGTGGTATTTCATTTTTTCTTTTCTTTCTTGTAATAATTTGGATTAATTTTGAGAGCTAATTGAGTAAAGATTTGGATTTAGAAGAACATTCCCTTAACTTCTCTAGATGTATGTATCAAAGTAAGATGTTCTTAGAACAGACAAAAGTTTTAATATTCACGTCTTCCAAAACACATATACACACGTACATATGGCATCTCCTGACATTCAACAGCCTTGCTTTTCAAAATTCATTTATTCTACTTGTGCCCTAAGAGTCCCAAGAAATATTGGCTTTATAATAACAACAACAAAACCATTGCCATCGAGTCTATTCCAACACATGATGACCCATATATTACAAAGTAGAACTGCTTTATAGGGTTTTCTTGGCTGTAATCTTTATGGAAGATCAGCAGGCCTTTCTTCCATGGTGCTGCTGGATGGGTTCAAACCACCAACCATTAGGGTTGTAACTGAGAACATGTTGTTGTGTGTCATCTATTTAATTATGACTCATAGCAACTCTACATGGCGGAGTAGAACTGCACCATAGGATTTCCTAGGCTGTCATCTTTATGGGATTAGATAGCCAGGTCTTTTCTCCTGTGGAGTGGCTGATAAGTTAGAACTGTCAGTCTTTTGATTAGCAGGCAAACTCTTAACCATTGCATCACCAGGGCTTCTTAGCCAAAAGCATACCAAAATGCATTGCTGTTCAATCAATTTCAACTAATAGTGACCCTATAGTACAGAGTAGAACTGTCCCATAGGGTTTCCAAGCCTGTAATCATTATGGAAGCAGACTGCCACACATCTTCCACAGAGCAGTTGGTGGGTTCTAACCGCCTACTTTTGGTTAGCTGTTGAGTGCTTAATCACTGTACTGCCAGGGCTCCTTCAGCCAAGCGCATACCCAACCTTAAATAAGCAAGTCCCATGTTTCCAGGTAGGAAGTAATTTAAAACATCATTCTTCAACATTTCATAAGCATAATGTTGAATGCCTCTTTACAAAAAATTCCTTTTTTTTATTGAAATTTAAGTGCAAATCACAAACAGCCCAACAGTGAAAAAGCACATGATTCAATGCCTTGACTACTATTAAGAAAGGCAGCTGGTATGACAAATTTAGCTTTGTGTGATGACCTGAGTTGCTATTTGTGACCAGACTATGGGTAGTCAAAAGGTAAGATCATATAACCTTGCCCTGACTCCAGTGTTTCCTGGAGAATTCTTTAAAGAGAGTTTTCCCTTTTGTGTTGTTTCCTTTTATTTTTCAGATTTTGTTTCCACAGTTGAAGAATTCTGATAATGAAGTCATGTATGGAAAAGTCTAGAAGAGGAAAGAGAAACAGATAACATTTTAACATAGAAAAATAATCTATACCATGCTTTGTTTTTCAATAAGGCTCAGTAAAATGCCTTCCCAAGTTTTCTAACAGCTTGTACAGAAATAACAGGGCCATGTCCACATTCAGTAATTTTTTTTTAGTAAGCACAAATCATAAGTCACAGTTCAATTATTTTTTTACAAAGTCAACCCACCTAGGTACCCCAACCACCCATATAAACAAATAGAACATTGCCAGCACCAGAGAAGCACTCTCATACTCACTTCCAATTTCTTCCTCTCTTAAGGTAACCACTGTCATTATTTCTATCAGCATAGGTAAGCTTTGCCTGTTTATTACTTTTATATAACTAAAATGATAAAATATACATTCTTTTGGTCTAATATATTTTGTTCAATATTTTGTTTTGCAATCCATTAATGTTGTTGCATGTATAAGTAATATGTTTGTTGACATTGCTGTATAGTATTCCATTGTATTAATATGTCAGAATATATTGATTTTACTGTTGATGAACATTTCAGATGCATCCAGTTTTGTCTGTTATGAACAGTGCTACTATAAACAACATTGTATATGTGTCTTGGTGACCATACATACTCATTTCTGTGAGGTATAGACATGGGAATAGAATTACTGAATCATAGAGTAAGTTTATGTTTGTCTTTAATAGATACTGCCTAATGGACAAATTCAAATAGTTTTTGAAAGATGTTTAGGCAATGATTTGAATCTAATGAATGCCATAAAGATCCTTCAATGAGACAGCTACAAGCAAGCTATTCTCTGAGATTCAGAAAGCATAAATGGAATACTGGATGTGATTCTCTTTTCATTTTCACTCATTCATTTATTCGGCAAAATTTTGACAAACATTTTTACTTGCCAAGTGCTGTTCCGGGCATTGGCAATACAGCATTAAACAAATCAGTCTCTGTCCTCATCAAATAACTTTACAATTTTATTAAAATCATTCACATTTAGTAGACAACATAGGAGAAAATTTTTGTGACTTTAAGTTAAGCAAACAATTTTTAGATATGACAGCAAAAGCATAATGCATAAAAGGAAAAAAATTATAAACTGAACTTCATCAAAAGTAAAAATGTTTGCTCTGCAAAAGATATTCTTAAGAGAATGGAAAACAAGCCGAAGAATGAGAAAAATATTTGCAAGTCATATTTATGACAGAAAAAGTTCTATTAAGAATATATAAGTAACTCTCAAAACTTAACAGTAAGGAGACTAATGTTATGGATTGAATTGTGTCTCCCAAAAATATGTGTTGTAAATCTTAACTTCTATGCCTGTGGTTGCAATCTCATTTGAGAGTAGGTTGTCTTTGTTGTGTTAATGAGGCAGGATTAGTGTAGGGTGTGTCTTGAGTCAATCTCTTTTGAGATAAAAAAGATATTAAACAAGAAAACCAGCAGAGCAGAGATGGGGTAAGACAGATGCCAAGACACATGGAGACTTCCAAGGAACCATGAAACAGAGACTGAAGAGACAAGGACCTTCCTCCAGAGCCAAAAGAGACAGAAAGCCCTCCCCTAGAGCCAGCCCCCTGAATTCAGGCTTCTAGCCTCCTAAAGTATGAGAAAATAAATTTCTGTTTGTTAAAGCCATCTACTTGTGGTATTTCTATTACAGCAGCACTAGATAACTAACACAACTAACAACCCAGGCAAAAGATTTGGACACATCACCAAAGAAGGTAAGCGGAAGCAAATAAGCTTATGAAAAGATGCTCAACATTATTAGTCATTATTAAAATGCAAATTAATACCTCCATAAGATACCTCAACACAGCTATTAGAATGGCTAACATCAAAAAGACTAACCATATCAATTGTTGGTGAGAATGTGGAGTAAGTGAAATCCTCATATATTGCTATTGGGAATGTAAAATGGTACCACTTTGGAAGACAGTTTGGCAGTTTTCTTATAACTTAAACACACTTACCATACAGCCCAGCAATCTCACTCTTGGGCATTTGTGCAAGTGAAATGAAAACTGTGTTAATGCAAAAATCTATACTAGAATGTACATAGCAGCTTTATTCACAATTACTTGCAACTGGAAATAATCCAAATGTAGCTCAATTGGGGAATAGATAAACAAACTATGGTGTATCTATACCATGGAACCATGGAACCATGGAACACTACTCAGTAATAAAAAGAAATGACCTACTGATACATGAAACAACATGGATGACTCTCAAATTCACTATACTGAGTGATACATATATACCGTGTGATTTCATTTATATGATTGGTATTCTGGAAAAGGAACAACTATTGGGACTGAGAACAGATCAGTGGTTGCAAGGAGATAAGAGCTGACTGCAAAGGTGACATGAGTGATTTTGGGGGAGGGGTGATGATGAAACTGTTCTGTATCTTAACTGTAGTGGTGATGATTCTATAACTCTATGCATTTGTCCAAAGTCATAGAGCTGTCATGAAAAAGGGCAAATTGTGTTGTATATAAATTAAAAACAAAAAACATAACAAGAAAAAGGATTGAAAATGTAATAAAAAAAATCTCCCAACAAAAAAAAAAGCCCTGGCTGAGATGGCTGCACTGGAGAATTCTACCAAACATTCAGAGAAGAGCTTGCACCAGTACTACTGAAACTATATCAGAACAGAAAAGGAAGGGGTACTTCCAAATTCATTCTATGAAGCCAGCATAAGAAAACCAAAGACACAAAGAAAAGATTAGTCCAAAGGACTAATGGACCACAACTACCACAGCCTCCACCAGACTGAGTCAAGTACAACTAGATGGTGCCCAGCTACCACCACTGACTGCTATGACAGGGATCACAATAGAGGGTCCCAGACAGAGTAGGAGAAAAATGTAGAACAAATTTCAAATTCACCAAAAAAAGTCCAAACTTATTGATCTGACAGAAACTGGAGAAACTCTGAGAGTATGGTCCCCAGACACCGTTTTACCTCAGTATTAGAGTCACTCCTGAGGTTCACCCTTCAGCAAAGATTAGACAAGCCCATAAAACAAGACTAAACGGGCATACCAGCCCAGGGGCAAGGACTAGAAGGCAGGAGGGGACAGGAAAGCTGGTAACAGGGAACCCAAGGTCTAGAAGGGGAGTGTGTTGACATGTCACGGGATTGGTAACTAATGTCACAAAACAATATGTGTACTAATGGTTTAATGAGAAGATAGTTTGTTCTGTAAAACTTCTAAAGTACAATAATAAAAAAAAACATGTTTGTAGAATAAAACGAGTGTGCTACACATTACACTAGATCAATGATTTGGAGTGAGAAACTAATTTGCTCTGTAAATTTTCACCTAAACCACAATAAAAATTAAATAAATAATAAAACATTCGCGTAGTTGTCTAAAAAGGAAGATAGTTCAAGGATGAATAAGAGTAGGTAAAAAAATTATGCTGTGCACTGGAGAAATGCAGACAATTTATTATTGCTAAGAGGTGATGCTGAGGAAGTAGACAGGAATGAATTTATGGAGGGCTTTGTATTTTTGTATGCCCTGCAAAGTGATTTTCACCTTGTTCTGTAGGGGATGGGAGCTCTTGAAAGATTTTGAGCAAGAGAATGATATGGTCAGCTTTACGTTTTAGATAAGCCAGTCTGTGATACAGAGAAAGGATCTGACATGTAGAAAGACTGAAAGTAGAGAAATCAGTTAGAAGGTTTTTGCTGTAGTCCAAGTGAGATATGAAAAAAGCCTGCACTCAGGCAGTTGGAATAGAAATGTAGAGTAGGGTAAGGTTTCTGAGCCCTGTGAAGTACAAGTACATAAGCTCAAGAGAGCAAAGCATCGCCTGGCTTTGGAGAGCTTCAGAGTACCTTCATCTCATTGTCTTCTTTCCATCAAAAGGGAGAGAATCACTGCTACTTGGCTCCATTCTAATTTCCATGATGTGAACACACATGAATTCCAGCAACGTTATTTTTTCTTTTTATTGTGCTTTAGGTGAAAGTTTACAGAGCAAATTAGTTTCTCATTAAACAAGTAATATACATATTGTTTTGTGACATTGGTTGCAACTTTTAAAAAATTACTTAGTCACACGGGTTTTTCAGATGTATCAATGAAATCCAGATGGTAACCAAATAACCGTGCTTATAAAAAAAAAGTGACCCATAATTCGGATGACTATACATCCCATTTTGCACAAAGATTAAAAAAAAAAAAAAACAGTTGCCATTAAGTCAACTCTGACTCATGGTGACCCCATGTATGGCAGAGTAGGACTGTACTCCATAGGACTTTCAATGGCTGCTTTTTCAGAAGTAGATTGCCAGGCCTTTCTTCCAAAGCACCTCTGAGTGGACTCAACCTCCAACCTTTCTGTTAGCAGCTGAATGCATTATCGTTTGCACCATCCAGGGACTTCTTGGTCAGAGATAGTCCCTGTTTTTTTCCTGATCTCCCAGCATAATTATTATAGTACATTAATAATAGAACTTCTTTTCATTCTCAAAAGTGCCCTTGTTTGAATGGTGCTTAGTGCTGCTATAACAGAAATACCACAAATGGGTGGCTTTTAATGGACAGAAGTTTATTTTCTCACACTTTAGGAAGCTAGTGTTACCGCAAATCGTGGGTTTGAGCCGCCTGCCGCAAAGCCAATAGTGAGATAAGAGGGAGCTAAGCAGTAAGAGGGCTTTATTGAATACTGGTATGCAAGAGACAGAAGGAATGGATTCCACCAAAATTCTGTCTGCCCCAAAAGGGCCAGCTGGAGGGTTTTATACGGAAAGAAAGTCTGAGGAGTCTGGAGAATTTTTAATTTCCTTTTGAGGTGGTCTTGCAAACCGCCTGCCAGGTGTGATGATTTTTTCAAGGTCTTCTTAGGGTCCATTCTGGCATCGTTGAAGTTTGGTCTTTTGGTATCACCATCTCCTGACTCCTTGGTTCCCAGAGCCTATCACTTGTTTTTTATCTTTAGGAAGAAAACATAGGTTAATCTTAAACTTTTACAACGTCATGAGAGAGCAATCAGAGAGAAAAGAATCGCAAGGCATGCTATAGCTCATAAGGGTTTCATCGGTTCCCATAAACATTAACTATTCTACCATCTGGATGTTCAAGCAGTATTTTCCCATTTCACTAGTAGCCCAAATTCAGGGCACTGGCTCTAAGGGAAAGCTTTCTTTCTCTGTTGGCTCTGGGAGAAGGTCGTTGTCTCTTTTCAGCTTCTGTTACTCAGTTCCTTGGCAGTCTTCATGTGGCCTGGCACATATCTTCCCACAACCGCATTTCCTTGTTTCTGTGCCTTATCTGCTCCGTTTATATCTCAAAAGTAGCCTTCTCATTTGACTACTCTTCAGAAAAAGAAGGGAACATAAAAATGTCAGTAAATTCATCTTTTGAATATGAATCAAGAGATATTTGTTTATGTACAAAAGCCTGTAAACCAAAACCCTTTGCTGTTGAGTCGATTCTGACTCATAGCCACCCTACAAGACAGAGTAGAACTGCCCAGTAGGGTTCCCAAGGAGCACCTGGTGGATTCAAACTGCCGACCTTTTGGTTAGCAGCCATAGCTCTTAACCACTCTGCCACCAGGATTTCCACAAAAGCCCGTAGAAAAGTAAAATAGAATTGAAAGCTATCTAAGATGAACAGAGAGGTAACTGATTTAATAACATAGAAACATACCAAATTATACATGATCCTCAAATAATTACTGAGTTCTTCCCATTAAGTTTGTTCTTCTTATGTACTAACCCACTATATTTTAAAGTCTTACTGTTCCTTTCTACTTAAAAATTTCAAGAGTGCCCCAAGGCCTTGAAGGGAATTAGAAGGTTGTGGCTGGTTGCTGGGTCCCTGACTGTTCCCCTTTCAAAGAGTCATCCTTCATTCTGTCTTCTATAATCCTATGAGAAACCAAAGCAAGCTTGCTTAGTAGGGTTCCTTGTGAAATATCAAGAATTCTGCACTAAATCATCACCTCACTCACGCAGACAGGCGAGAAAGAAGCATAACAACTTTGTTTTGTAGCACACTGTTCTGTCACATCGAGATTGGTTTTTGATACACCCCAAGCCCAATTTTCGCACTCTGACCATAACGCTAAAATATAATTCTGGTCTGTGTAAGCCAAAGTAGAAGTGATGGGCAAATAAAGTACCAGGACAAAGAAGGTTGGAAGAAAAATAAATTAGTATTTTATTATTTCTACACATCCAACTTCCATAAAGAACTTGGAACAATAAAATAAATAAGCAGGTGCTGTAATGAATTACAACCATTGTTAGCAATAATCAAATGAAGAGTAGCCATTATCTTGCCTTTTCTTACTTATTTTGCTTCATCTTTAGTTTTGAAATAAATTAAGAGTTCTGCTAACTCTTCTCAGGTTCAACAGCTTGAATAAGACACTAACTCAAAAGATTAATACTTGGCTCTTTTATCTCTGCAACAGTCTGATGCCTTCAAGCTTTCTAAAAAGAAATTGAATTTGAATAAGGATAGCACTCCTGAGGTCTGTAAATTGTCAGTTTTCAAAAGGTTTCTTCTCTATATTCCATATTCTCTTTCTAAACCTATAAAAAAAAAAATACGACAGATAATTTAGACCCAATTCTAACTATAAGATGGAACACGCATGTCAAAGATTTTCTTTTTAAAGGAACTGGTGTGTTCTTCAATTCCATTCAATCTAAAAGATATC
Source organism: Loxodonta africana (assembly GCF_030014295.1). Lineage (NCBI taxonomy): Eukaryota > Metazoa > Chordata > Mammalia > Proboscidea > Elephantidae > Loxodonta > Loxodonta africana. The sequence continues at coordinate 117,131,710 of NC_087369.1, read as the reverse complement.
TACATAAAATGTATCCACAGAAGATATTTTGACACGGTCAGCACAGACTTTTGCCAGGCAGCAGAGAAAATGGTTTCCCTTCAGCTTCCCTTACCCCCAGCAGGGCCCAGAGGGAGTACTAAATCACTTAACACCATCTGTTCTATTATTTATTATATTTCACTGCAATTTATCTGCTTATGTTTCTGCCCTCTCTCCCACCCCCAACTAGACTCCAAGAGCCACTTGAGGTCAGGGGTTGTTTCCCATTCATTTTTGTTTCTCTAACACCTAGCACGAAAGGAATCATTAACTTTTTGTTAAATGAATGAATAGGGTCTCATTTTAATTTTACTAGAGGCCATATATAAAACCCATAATACTGTGCCTCTCACATAATAAGTGTTCAATAAATGTTAACTGTTATTTGATATAATGGGGGGAGGTAGTAGTGTGCTAGACCAGATTCCTACTGGCTGTTAAATTTCCAGCTGGTTGTTAAACCATCAGTAACTAGAAATAGGTCATGGTGGGGTATTTACACCATGGAAATAGGCAAACAATATAATTCAGCCCCTCCCCTCCTCCCCAGAGAGCCAGTCATTGAACCAGCACACCACTGAGATCAGATAACATACTATCCTAGGATTTCCTTGTGCTTAAGTTGCTCTAAATAGTATTAAAGTATGCATATGATAAAGTGTATTTGTGATGCGTGCTGGGTTTAGAGAAGAGGAGAGAAGCAGGAAAGGGGAGCATATGTAGCAAGGGAGGTAGTCAGCCAGCCACTGAATGAAGCTCCAAGACCAACCTCTCTCATCACCACTTACTTCCCTCATCCAACAACCTTGGCAGCAATTTACGGCACAGAGTCCTCTGGTAGGCTTAATTGTGACCAACAAGAAGTAATTGACCAATGATCTCACAGGGCCAATTCAATATCCACCATTATTGTCCTTCTGAAAAAATCATAAACTATGAAATAGACAATATAAGGATTTCCTGACCATTAAAGTTCTCCACAATGAACTGGGTTGCCTTGAAAGGCCATAAGTTCCTTGTGACTAGGAGTGTTCACACGGAAGCTAAATGAAAATCTGCAGATATTGCAGAGAGAAGTATCACCAGCTGATCCTCTAGCACCTTATTTCTTAAAGTCTGGTCTGCAGACTTTTCAGGCCCTACTCCACCTGTTGAATCAGAATCTGCATTTTAATACCTTCTCAGGTTATTCATACGCACATTAAATTTGAGAAATACCTACTTTAGATCACCTTCAAGGTCACAGCTAACTCTAGGACTCTTATGCCTCTAACACTTGAATGAAGATAAGCAAGTCATGCTTATTACATTTTTCAGGGAATAAAAACTCAGCATGAAACAGCTTTACATTGAATTCTAGATACAAGCCCCAAAATAATCTCAACACACACGATGATGAGCAAAAATCAGTAAGATGAACTACAAAAGCCAAAGTATGAAATCTGTGTTTAGACAAACACCTAAAACAAAAGCCACAACCAAAACCAAACCCAGTGCCGGCGAGTCGATTCAGACTCATAGCGACCCTACAGGACAGAGTGGAACTGCCCCATAGAGTTTCCAAGGAGCACCTGGTGGATTCGAACTGCTGACCCTTTGATTAGCAGCCGTAGCACTTAACCACCACAGCAAATCTGCAGGACTGAGGCCTGCAAAATAATCCAAGTAATCGACAAACAGGCAATTCATCTCATTTCCCTCTGTCCTAGGTTCTGAGTTCTTTTTATTTGTTTTCATGAGTTTATATGGCTCTGTGTGTTTTCCGAAGTTATCACAGAAATATATGACAGTTTCCTAAACTAGACCATAAATCCTCCCCATGAATACAACATCTACTTCTTTTGTGCTCTCGCCTCCTGCAGGGCCTGGAATAGAGCTCCGTGCCAAGCAGGTGCCCAGTAAATGCTATTGACTGATACCTGTACCAGTTGCCATCGAGTCGATTCCGACTCATAGTGACCCTATAGGACAGAGTAGAATGGCTCCATAGGGTTTCCAAGGTGCGCCTGGTGGATTTGAACTGCTGACTTTTGGGCTAGCAGCCGAGCTCTTAACCACTGCACCACCAGTGCTTCAACTGACTGATATTAAATATTAATAACTTGTAGGTAGTACCTTTGTTTCTATGCCTTTCTGTGACCTCAGAATCTGTATAACACAACAGCAAAACAAATCCATAGTGTAAATTATATTGATAATACATGTGATATAAAATGCAACAAATCATTAACAACTGATGCCAGGCCCACTGCCATCGAACTGTATACCACTATAATTTAAAAAAAAAAATCTTGTAACTAACATTCTTAATTTAGATATTATACTAAACCAAAATCAAATGCCATCGAGTCCATTCAGACTCACGGTGACTCCATATGTTGCAGAGTAAATCTGTGCTCCATAGAGTTTTTATGGTTGTGAATTTTCGGAAGCAAATCACCAGGTCTTTCTTCTGGCATGCCTCTTGACCACTTCTCGGGACAATTAAATCTCTTCTTGATCTCTGTCAAATAGAACAGGGTGGTAAACTTTTCCTTTAAAGGGCCAAATAGTAAATATTTTAGGCTTTACAAGTTATGCTGTCTCTGTCACACCTACTTAAAAGCAGCCGTAAACAATTGAGCAAATGAGCATGGCTATGTTCTAATAAAGCTTTATTTCCAAAAACAATGAGGCCATTATTTGCCGATCCTTGAGGTAGAAGACTGTATAGCACAAGAAACCAAGGTCTCATCTTGACCTTACTCCAGGTAAAGCTTGCTGCAGTTCACACACATTTGTATTCTTTTCAACAGAGGAACCCACAAGGACTTCTTTGTCCAAAATAACCCAGTGAGCACAATCCAGGCGCATGCCTTGACAGACTATTGAAAGGAAAAAAAGTCGCATTGGCACTAGTGTGTCTTTTGTTCCCATTTCTCCTTTCCTTTTCTGTCCTTGTGTAAATGCAAACCTCTATTCATCTTCTTATCTTTTTTAATCTGATGCAAAAGGACAATCCACACAACGAAAAATCTTCTTTGGATTTTATGATGGAAATATGTACCATATTTTTACGCCAATAATGTGCACCTTCTACGTTTGTTTGCCAATTGCTCCCTCCCTGCTCCCCGCAAAGTATTTTTGTAAGCGCACCAGGCTCTTTGTTTTTTGCAGCAACACTTTAAAAAAAAATTGGCATAGTGGTGCTTATGGAAATAACTCGCTCTTGTGGGGAGGGCCCGACTTGCAAACAAACGTAGAAGGCGCACTTTATTGGCATAAAAATATGGTCGGTCCATGAGGTATGGCTGAGCTAAAAATTGTATAAAGAAATCCAGATTGAGAAGTACGAAGACATTTTGTTTTTCATCATCTACCTGTCATGCCAACAGAGTGACTCGTTAGGGAAAACAACCCCACCGTCTGAGGCGCGGGGACTCAACTAATTTACCCTGAATCTGTTTAGTTTCGAGTCCATGATACAGCTTCCGATGACACTGCTTTCCACACCGGCTTATTTAGCCATTTTGAAGAGGATTAAGGGATTGGTTTCACTTAGCAGAATGGAAAACATGTTCTGGCAGCTTTGAGCAGCAGTACAATGAGTTAGAATGTCAGCTAAAAGAATCTGGAGATTGTATTCCATTTTGAATTCGAGCTGATACCAGAAAGGCCTTGAAGGGTCTGTTTTAATTTGCAAATTGAGATTTACTAGAAGCCAAGAAAGACAAACAGTCCTCACCAATGCAGCATTGTTGCAAATTTAATCCACAAGTTCACAGTTTCTTTGACCCTTGTGGTGCTTGAGATTGCTTTGCTTCTCCCAGAACACCATGTAATAAAAGGAAGCAGATCAATGAAGAGAGACCTATGCTGCATTGGAAAAGATAGCTATGGGGTACTGTAAAACAATTTTATTTCATGCTTGAGTTTATCTAATATTTTTTTCAATATTTTAAATTCAGAATTTTTTCCCTGTTTAAAATAAAACGGGGCGGGGGGTGTTGCCGGGGAACCTCTGTATTTTACTTTTGAAATCTGGTAGAAACATTTAGCTATTTTGGCTTTGTTCCAGAAGAGACTTCTGAGTTCATTTACTTATTTTAGAAGAGAGACAGTACAGCGTCAGATAATCCAGCTGTTGTACTTCTGAAGTAAGCGTAAATGTGATTTAGCAGCATATTCACCTATGTGCCTGCTAGTGGAAAGATAGTACTGGAAACCACAGTAGAGGCACCAATTGCAGGAGTCGTAATGAACTGGAGCCTGAAAAGCCATCAAGATGTAGCCACAACATCTTCAATTCAGAGAGCAAGCAAGGGAGAAAACAATGACAAACAACAGGGAAAATGTTAATATTCAGTGTATTCTTTGCAAGATATGCATTGAATATCCCTCAGCTTTCTGCTTTAAACATAGAAATGAATATGGGCTACTTCGCCTTTCACCTAAACTGAATGTTGAAGAGAAACTTCAATCTCATTGAGCAATTCAGCCATTCCTTTAAATTGAATTTTTAAACATATGGGCACACAAACCAATCTATATGCAGAACACTTCTTTGAAAAGCATGCAAAGAGTCTGGGATTACATGCTAGGTATCGCCCAAATGAGTTTTCACAGTACAAAAGAATGAATTCCTTATTGTGACACTTGAGATAACAATACTAAAGAATTTCAGCTTAACTTTAAATTGCCCCCTATCCCCAATTTTTGTAGTTTTCTTAGTAGGAGTATAACATCTTCCTTAGCTTCCGGTTTCTTCCACCAAATAATAAGTGTTCCTCTCTGCTATAGAATGGTCCATTCATTCAGTCATTCAACAAACATTTATTGAACACCTATTACTTGTCTAGTACTATTTTAAACAGTGGCAATGCAGAGAGCTAAATGGAGCATTTAAAAAAAAAAAACCGCTGCCATCAAGTTAATGCCAACTCATAGTGACCCTATAGGACAGAGTAGAACTGCCCCATAGGGTTTCCAAGGAGCATCTGGTGGATTCAAACTGTCGACCTTTTGGGTAGCAGCTGAGCTCTTAACCACTGTGCCACCAGGGCTTGAAAACTCTCTAAAACTTACATTCTAACAGATATGACAGACACAAAGGAACTGGTTATATTAAAAAAGAACAAAAGGGAAACACACGCCAATTATGAGATTTTTATTTCAATTCAACAAATTTCCTTTTCATTACTGTATAATATATTGACCTTGTGTTTTGATTTATTTATTTGTGTCCCTGAAAAATTCTTCTTGTCAGTCATGTCTCTTGAAAATAAGTTATTCCCTAAATTAGGGCCTACCATCGCATGTAGGGCACTGATTCAGGTGAAGAAGTGATTGAAGATTACCAGGATAGAGCAGGCAGAAATGTGGAAGTGATCTGATAGAGCATGCTAGCAATGATGTGTGAGGATGGGGAAAGTTAAGCCTTGAGAATTCTATTGACGTATATAATGGTGCACAATGAGGGTTCAGCTGCTAATTCTGCTTCAGCTAAATTGCCCATGTCTTGCTGATAAGTATAGCCAATGAGCAGAAGAGGCAGGAAAGGAGAAAAACCTCTTTAAATATTAAGGTATTTTATGATCTAAGCAGGGTCGATACACAAACAGTTTGCATTCGTTAGGCATCTGTTCTGTTTGTTCAATATTTTAATATCACCCTGGATCTAGGTGCCAAATTTATTATATAAAGTGCATAGAGAATTTGAGTTTTAAAAACTATCACCTTTGTAGACTCAATCAGGGAGGAGGTGCCTGCTGAGATGAGTTTTTAAAGAATAAATAGGAAATAGCCTTGCAAAGGGAGCTGGGGACATTCTAGAAAGAGAGGATACACTCAGAATTAAGAAACACCATGATGAGTGTGGATGAAACAGTGAATATCTCAGAATGCATGAAGCATAGATTTTGAGATAAGGGCAGTTAGGTGATGAGAAATGTACACAGAGCATGAATTACAGCTGGTCTTGTATGGCATGTCAAGGAGTTTGGACTTTATCCTAAAAAAAACTGAGAGCCACCTAAAGCAAGGCAGGTTGGGGGAGGGGGTGTTATGTGGTCTAATTTGCATTTGAAACGGTTATACAGGCTGCAACTCAGAAAATTCACTTGATGGGCCCAAAGGCAGGGAGTTGAGACCATTTTGTACACCTGAATATTGGAATTTTGCTGGACTGGCACAGGGGAAGAGAAAGGTTACATGACTTTTCAGAGGCCAGTAAGGGTCAAATGGAGTCCTTAGGTGGTGCAGTTAAGTGCTTGGCTGCTAACAGAGAGCTTGAAGATTTGAGTACACACAGAGGTGCCTCAGAAGAAAAGGCTGGAGATCTACTTCCAAAAGATCAGCCATTAAAAAACTTATGGGCACAGTTCTGCTCTGACACGCATGGAGTTGCCATGAGTCAGAATCGACTCGACTACAATTAGTTAAGGGGCAAATAGACTGGAAGAAAATAGAACTAGCAAGGTAGTGAAATCTCACTATACCAAAGACTAGCCATAGTGGAATTGAGGAAAGAGTGAGTTGAAAGACAGAAGGTTATAACTAGACAATGGATTCTGGGATTTTAAGATTTCACAGATAGTGCGGTTCAAGGTAATGAAAAAGTCTACAGTGTAGCCACCGAAGGTGCATGCAAGTAAAGGAAGTTGAATGCAAGTAAAACAGTTGCCTTCGAGTTGACTCCCACTCTCAGGACGACTCCATGTATGTCAGAGTAGGCCTCTGCTCCATAGGGTTTTCGATTGCTGATTTTTTGGAAGCAGATTGCCAAGCCTTTCCTCCAAGGTGCCCCTGGGTGTACTCAAACCTCCAATCTTTTGGTTAGCAGCCGAGAGTGTTAACCTTTTGCAACACCCAGGGACTCCTTAAACACAAGTAGAGGTCATTAAAGTAGAAGCAGACAAAAAAGTGCGATGCTACCTGTGATTCACAGTTCCGTGTATCAGAATTACCTGTGTTGTTGTAGTTGTTGTTAGATACCATGGAGTTGATTCCGATTCATAGAGACCCTATATACAACAGAACGAAACGCCACCCGGTCCTGTGCCATCCTCACAATCCTGGTTATGCTTGAGCCCATTGTTGTAGCTGCTGCGTCAATCCATCTAGTTGAGGGTCTTCCTCTTTTTCACTGATCCTCTACTTTATCTACCATGATGTTGGTCTCCAGGGACTGATCACTCCTAATAACAAGTCCAAAGTATGTGAGACATAGTCTCCCCATCCTTGCTTCTAAGGAGCATTCTGGTTGCACTTCTTCCAAGAAAGATTTGTTCATCCTTTTAACAGTCCATTGGTCTTCAATATTCTTCACCAACACCATGATTCAAAGGCATCAGTTCTTCAGTTTTTCTTATTCATCATCCAGCTTTCACATGCATATGAGGCGACTGAAAACACCATAGCTTGAGTCAGGGGCACCTTAGTCTTGAAGGTGACATCTTTGCTTTTCAACACTTTAAAGAGCTCTTTTGCAACAGATTTGCCCAGTGCGAAGTGTCTTTTGATTTCTAGACTGCTGCTTCCATGGGTGTTGATTGTGGATCCAAGTAAAATGAAATCCTTGACAACTTCGATCTGTTCTCCATTTATCATGATGTTGTCTATGGATCCAGTTGTGAGGATTTTTGTTTTCCTTATGTTGAGGTGCAATCCATACTGAAGGCTGTGGTCTTTGATCTTCTTTAGTGTTTCAAGTCCTCTTTTTTTTTTTTCACTTTCAGCAAGCAAGGTTGTATCATCTGCATACTGCAGGTTGTTAATGAATCTTCCTTCAATTCTGATGCCCCGTTCTTCTTCATATAATCCAGCTTCTCGGATTATTTGCTCAGTATACATATTGAATAAGTATGGTGAAAGGATACATCCCTGATGCACACCTTTCCTGACTTTAAGCTATGCAATGTCCCCTTGTCCTGTTTGAACGACTGACTCTTGATCTATGTACAGGTTCCTCACGAGCACAATTAAGTGTTTTGGAGTTCCCATTCTTCACAATGTTAACCATAATTTGTTATGATCCACACAGTCAAATGCCTTTGCATAGTCAATAAAGCACAGGTAAACATCTTTCTGATATTCTCTGCTCTCCACCAAGATCCATCTGACATCAGCAATATCCCTTGTTCAATATCCTCTTCTGAATTTGGCTTGAATTTCTGGCAGTTCTCTGCCAATGCACTGCTGCAGCCGTTTTTGAATGATCTTCAGCAAAATTTTACTTGCAAGTGATATTTGTGATATTGTTCAATAATTTCCACATTCAGTTAGATCGCCTTTCTTGGGAATAGGCAAAAATGTGGATCTCTTTCAGATGGTTGGTCAGGTAGCTGTCTTCCATATTTTTTGGCATAGACGAATGAGCACCTCCAGTGCTGTATCCGTTTGCTGAAACAACTCAGTTGGTATTCAGTCAGTTCCTGGAGCCTTCTTTTTCACCAATGCCTTCAGCGGAGCTTAGAGTTCTTCCCTCAGTGCCATGAGTTCCTGATCATATGCTACATCCTCAAATGGTTGAACGTTGACCAATTCTTTTTGGTATAGTGATTCTGTGTATTCCTTCAATCTTCTTTTGATGCTTCCTGAGTCATTTAATATTTTCCCAGTAGAATCCTTCACTATTGTAATTCCAGCCTTGAATTTTTTCTTCAGTTCTTTCAGCTTAAGAAATACTGAGTGTGTTCTTCCCTTTTGGTTTTCTATCTCCAGGTCTTTGCACATGTCATCATAATACTTTACTTAGTTTCTTGAGCCGCCCTTTAAAACCTTCTGTTCAGCTCTCCTACTTCATCATTTCTTCTTTTCGCTTTAGCTACTCGACATTCAGGAGCAAATTTCGAGTCTCTTCTGACATCCATTTAGGTCTTTTCTTTCTTTCCTATCTTTATTAATGACCTCTTGCTTTCCTCATGCATGATTTCCTTGATGTCATTCCACAACTCGTCTGACCATTAGTGTTCAACATGTCAGATCTATTCTTGAGATGGTCTCTGAATTCAGGTGGGATATACTTAAGGTCATACTTTGGCTCTCATGGACTTGTTCTAATTTTCTTCAGTTTCAACTTGAAGTTGCATATGAGAAATTGATAGTCTGTTCTGCAGTCGGCCCCTGGCCTTGTTCTGACTGGTGATATTGAACTTTTCCAACATCTGTTTCCACAGATGAAGTCAATTTGATTCCTGTGTATTCCATCTGGTGAGGTCCATGTGTATAGTTACCATTTATGTTGGTGAAAAAAGGTATTTGCAGTGAAGAAGTCATTGGTCTTGCAAAATTCTATCATACAATCTCCAGCATCATTTCTATCACTGAGGCCATATTTTCGAACTACCAGTCCTTCTTTGTCTCCAAATTTCACATGTCAATCACAAGTAATTATCAATGTGTCATAATTGCATGCTTGATCAATTTCAGACTGCAGAAGTTGGTAAAAATATTCAATTTCTTCATCTTTGGCCTTAGTGGTCAGTGCGTAAATTTGAATAATAATATTAAGTGGTCTCCCATGTAGGCGTGTGGATATTATCCTATTACTGACAGCGTTGTACTTCAGGATAGATCTTGAAATGTTCGTTTTGACAATGAATCCAATGCCATTTCTCTTCAAGCTGTCTTCCCAGCATAACAGACCATATGATTGTCTGACTCAAAATGGCCACTACCAGTCCATTTCAGCTCACGAATGCCTAAGATATCGATATTTTTGTGTTCCATTTCATTTTTGATGATTTCCAATTTTCCTGGATTCATGCTTCATACCTTCCAGTTATTAATTAATGTTAGCAGGTATTTCTTCTCATTTTGAGTCATGCCACACCAGCAAATGAAGGTCCTGAAAGATTTATTCCATCCACATCATTAAAGTGGGAGCAGCTCTACTACTTTGAGGAGGCAGCTGTTTCCCAGTCATCTTTTGAGTGCCTTCTAGCCTGAGGGGCTCATCATCCGGCACTATATCAGACAATGCTCAACTGCTATTCATAAGGTTTTCACTAGATAATTCTTTTCAGAAGTAGAATGTCGGGTCCTCCTTCCTAGTCTGTCTTAGTCTGGAAGCTCAGCTAAAACCTGTCCACCATGGGTGACCCTGCCGGTGTTTGAATTCTGGTGGCATAGCTTCCAGCATCACAGCAACATGAAAGCCCCCACAGTACGACAAACTGACAAACCGTACGAGGCAGTTCTACTCTGTCCTTTAAGGTTACTATGAGTCAGAATGAACTTGACGGCAACAGGTTAGAATCATCTGTAGCACTTTTAAAAAGTTACAGAAGCTAGCTAGGCCCTCCACTCTGAGAAATTCTGATGTAGTAGGTGGAGCCTAGGCATATGTACTTTTAAAAACTCTTACAGATGCTTCTAATGCACAAGTCAAATTGAGAACTCCTCATCTGAAATGATATGGATTGTCCATGCAAGGTCTGAAGTCTAAAGATGATGGAAGAATTTGGGAAGACCAGAAGCCAAGGTCTTCAATGAATGTGAGAGAGTGACCAGAAAGTTAGTATGTAAGAGAGGGAAGAGGAACTGATTGTGGCATAGCTGTTTTTGTTCTTGTTGTGTGCTATCGAGTTGATTCTGACTCACAGCGACCCTGTCAGACAGAGTAGAGCTGCCCAATAGGGTTTCCAAGGAGAAGCTGGTGGATTTGAACGTCCAACCTTCTGGTTAGCAGCTAAGCTCTTAACCACTATGTCACCAGGGCTCTGTGGCATAGCATAGCTAGAGGGCAAGAAATTCCAAGAAGTAGGGGTTTTAATTCAGCATTAGAGAATAAAGGATGAAGGTATAAACCCCACGTCTCAACAATGACTTCCTTAAAGCTGGTTTATACAGCACCAAGTTGTATGCTCACTCCAAGTTCACCATTGGCATTTCCAAATTTCCACTTCATTATATTCCATGAAGAAGTGACTTTATAGATGTTCTCATATTCTGAAGCCCTATTTTGTGCATTTCAGAGCTCATTCCTGTCTTCTAGGTATTTCATTCACTTTTAGATGATCGTGGAGCCCTGGTGGCACATTGGTTAAGAGCTACAGCTGCTAGCCAAAGGTTGGCAGTTTGAATCCACCATCTACTCCATGGAAATCCTATGGGGCAGTTCTACTCTGTTCTATAGGGCTGCTATGAGTCAGTGTTATGGGTTGAATTGTGTCCCCCAAAAATGTGTGTCAACTTGACTAGGCCATAATCCCCAGCATTTTGTGTTTGCCACCATTTTGCCACGGGATGTGATTTTCCTTTGTGTTGTAAATCCTACCCCTATAATGTTAATGAGGCAGGATTTGAGATAGTTATGTTAATGAGGCAGGACTCAAGCTACAAGTTCTTTTGAGATATAAAAGAGAAAAGTGAGCAGAGAGACATGGGGACATCTTACCACCAAGAAACGAGAGCCAGGAAAACAGCTCATTGTTTGGACCCAGGGTCCCTGTGCTGAGAAACTCCTAGTCCAGGAGAAGATTTATAACAAAGACCTTCCTCTAGAGCCTACAGAGAGGAAGCTTTCCCCTGGAGCTGAAGCCCTGAATTTGGAGTTATAGCCTACTACACTGTGAGAGAATAAACTTCTGCTTGTTGAAGGCATCTACTTGTGGTATTTCTGTTACAGCAGCACTAGTTAACTAAGACAGTCAGAACTGACTTGATGGCAATGGGTTTTAAATGATCATACTCTCTGGAGGGGGTGGTGGGCTCCAGAAACTTTAAAATATGAATTATTTTCTACAAGATTCAGCAGCCCACATCATTTATCTGGTTTTCAAGATATTTGTGTGAAAGAGGTTAAGGATGGAGTGTTATTGGATAATGTAAATTAGATCATTTTTAGAAATATTATTTCTATAGACTGCATTATGAAGTATTTAGACTAAAGAAAATTCCAAGTGACTGTCTCTAGTAACTCTATATAATAATAATATAATACGAATAAATGAAGAGCATCAAGCCTTGCTCATCTAATATATTTTATTTCTTCTCTTTTAAATAGCTTTCATTATAGAAGTAATGTAAATTTTATATAAAAGCATTAAATGATTCATAGGTATATACAGTAAAAGTAAATGTCTGCTTTCCACAGCACTAATCCGAGATAACTCCCCTTTCCTAGTGTGTGTCCCTTTCTAGAACTTTTCCCATGCATTTATATATATGTGTGTGTGTGTGTATCCATGTGTAGTATGAATTTCTATGCAAGTTCTCCTTCAACTAGCAATGAATCAAAAACATCTTTCCATGTGAATACATATGAACCAACCTCATTCTTTTTATCATCTCCATAAAATTTCATGCATCTTTCAATTTGTCATACTGTGGTGACTTGCTTGTTGCTATGATGCTGGAAGCTATGTCACTGGTATTTCAAATACTAGCAGGGTCATCCATGGTGGACAGATTTCAGCTGAGCTTCCAGATTAAGACATACTAGGAAGAAGGACCTGGTGATCTACTTCTGAAAAAAATTAGCCAGTAAAATCCTTATGAATAGCAGCAGAATATTGTCTGATATAGCCTTGGAAGATGAGCCCCTCGGGTTGGAAGGCACTCAAAAGAAGACTGGGGAAGAGCTGCCTCCTCAAAGTAGCATCGACCTTAATGACATGAATGGAGCCAAGCTTTCAGGACCTTCATTTGCTGAAGTGGCATGACTCAAAATGAGAAGAAACAGCTGCCAACATCCATTAATAATTGGAACCTGGAATGTAAGAAGTATGAATCTAGGAAAATCGGAAATTGTCAAATGGAAAGCATAAACATCGATATCCTAGGCATTAGTGAGCTGAAACGGACTGGTATTGGCCATTTTGAATCAGACAATCATATAGTCTACTATGCTGGGAATGACAACTTGAAGAGGAATGGTGTTGCATTCATCATCAAAAAGAACATTTAAAGATCTATCCTGGAGTACAACACTGTGAGTGATAAGGTAATATCCGTACGCCGACAAAGAAGACCAGTTAATACGACTATTATTGAAATTTATGCACCAGCCACTAGGGCCAAAGATGAAGAAATAGAAGATTTTTATCAGCTGCTGCAGTCTGAAATTGATCGAACATGCAATCAAGATGCATTGATAATTACTGGCGATTGGAATGCAAAAGTTGGAAACAAAGAAGGAGGATCAATAGCTGGAAAATATGGCCTTGGTGACAGAAACAATGCTGGAGATCAAATGATAGAATTTTGCAAGACCAAAGACTACTTCCTTGCAAATACATTCTTTCACCAACATAAACGGTGACCCTCTGAAGAATAGATTTGATCCATTGAACACTAGTGACTGAGGACCAGACGAGTTGTGGAATGACATCAAGGACATCATCCATGAAGAAAGCAAGAGGTCACTGAAAAGACAGGAAAGAAAGAAAAGACCAAGATGGATGTCAGAGGAGACTCTGAAACTTGCTCTTGAGCGTCGAGCAGCTAAAGCAAAATGAAGAATTGATGAAGTAAAAAAACTGAACAGAAGATTTCAGAGGGCTGCTCAAGAAGACAAACTAAAGTATTATAATGACATGTGTGAAGAGCTGGAAATAGAAAACCAAAAGGGAAGAACATGCTCGGCGTTTCTCAAGCTGAAAAAACTGAAGAAAAAATTCAAGCCTCGAGTTGCAATAGTGAAGGATTCTATAGGGAAAATACTAAAAGACCCAGGAAGCATCAAAAGAAGATGGAAGGAAAAAACAGAGTCACTATACCAAAAAGAATTAGTCAATGTTCAACCATTTCAAGAGGTGGCATATGATCAGGAACCAATGGTACCGAAGGAAGAAGCCCAAGCTGCTCTGAAGGCATTAGCAAAAAAACAAGGCTCCAGGAACTGATGAAATATCAATCGAGATGTTTGAACAAACAGATGCAGCACTGGAGGTGCTCACTAGCCTATGCCAAGAAATATGGAGGACAGCTTCTTGGCCAACTGACTGGAAGAGATCCATATTTATGCCTATTCCCAAGAAAGGTGATCCAACCGAACATGGAAATTATAGAACAATATCATTAATATCACACGCAAGCAAAATTTTGCTGAGGATCACTCAAAAACGGCTGCAGCAGTATATTGACGGGGAACTGCCAGAAATTCAGGCCAGTTTCAGAAGAGGACTTGGAACCAGGGATATCATTGCTGATATCAGATGGATCCTGGCTGAAAGCAGAGAATACTAGAAAGATGTTTACATATGTTTTATTGACTATGCAAAGGCATTTGACCGTGTGGATCATAACAAATTATGGATAACATTGTGAAGAATGGGAATTCCAGAACACTTAATTGTGCTCATGAGGAACCTTTACATGTATCAAGAGGCGGTTGTTCGGATGGAACAAAGGGATACTGATCGGTTGAAGAATGGGAATTCCAGAACACTTAATTGTGCTCATGAGGAACCTTTTCATGTATCAAGAGGCGGTTGTTCGGATGGAACAAAGGGATACTGATCGGTTTCAAGTCAGGAAAGGTGTGCATCAGGGTTGTATTCTTTCGCCATACCTATTCAATCTGTATGCTGAGCAAATAACCTGAGAAGCTGGACTATATGAAGAAGAATGGGGCATCAGGATTGGAGGAAGACTCATTAACAACCTGCATTATGCAGATGACACAACCTTGCTTGCTGAAAGTGAAGAGGACATGAAGCACTTACTAATGAAGTTCAAAGACCACAGCCTTCAGTATGGATTACACCTCAACATAAAGAAAACAAAAATCCCCACAACTGGACCAATGAGCACCAGCATGATAAACGGGGAAAATATTGAAGTTGTCAAGGATTTCATTTTACTTGGATCCACAATCAACACCCATGGAAGCAGCAGTCCAGAAATCAAAAGACGCGTTGCATTGGGTAAATCTCCTGCAAAGGACTGTTTTAAAGTGTTGAAGAGCAAAGATGTCACCTTGAAGACTAAGGTGCGCCTGACCAAAGCCATGGTATTTTCGATCACATCATATCCATTTGAAAGCTGGACAATGAATAAGGAAGACCAAAGAAGAATTGACGCCTTTGAATTGTGGTGTTGGCAAAGAATATTGAATATACAGGGACTGCCAAAAGAACGAACAAATCTCTCTTGGAAGAAGTACAACCAGAATGCTCCTTAGAGGCAAGGATGGAGAGACTGCGTCTTACATACTTCGGAAATGTTGTCAGGAGGGATCAGTCCCTGGAGAAGGACATCATGCTTGACAAAGTACAGGGTCAGCGGAAAAGAGGAAGACCCTCAACGAGGTGGATTGACACAGTGGCTGCAACAATGAGCTCAAACATAACAAAGATTGTAAGGATGGCTCAGGACCGGGCAGTGTTTCGTTCTGTTGTGCATGAGATCGCTATCAGTCGGAGCCGACTTGAATGCACCTAACAACAGCAACAAGTCATATCTTTTGATTTTTGTTTTTCCTTTATGACATCTGACTTTTATGCTCTGTTTAAGAAAGTTTTGCCACACCCTAGATTGTTTTAAAGATATATATTATTTTACCTTTTTTGTACTATATTGTCATAGGCTGACTTCCCCAGGATTCAGAATCTGAGACAGAGTTTAATCTTTAGGATGTTTTTCAGGGAGTGCTCTTGCCATCACTCAAGAATGGAGGGAATGCGTCTGGGGTCTTAAGAGCCTATGAGCAGACAATCTAAGATACTCCACTGGTCTCACCCCTTCAGGAGCAAGGAAGAATGATGAAAACTAAAGATACAAGGGAACGACTAGTCCAAAGGACTAATGGACCACATCTACCACTACCTCCACCAGACTGAGTCCAGTACAACTAGATGGTGCCCAGCTACCACCACTGACTGTTCTGACAAGGATTACAATAGAGGGTCCCAGACAGAGCTGGAGAAAAATGTAGAACAAAATTCTAACTCAAAAAGAAAGATCAGACTTGCTGACCTGACAGAGACTGGAGAAACCCTGAGAGTATGGCCGCCGGACACCCTTTCAGCTCAGTAATGAAGCCACTCCTGAGGTTCATCCTTCAGCCAAAGGTTGGACAGGCTCATAAAACAAAATGAGACAAAAGGACACACCAGCCCAGGGGCAAGGACTAGAAGGCAGGAAGGGACAGGAAATTTGGTAATATGAAACCAAGGGTTGAGAAGGGAGAGGGTTGATATGTCGTGGGGTTGTTAAACAATGTCGTAAAACAACATGTGTACTAACTGTTTAATGAGAAGCTAGTTTGTTCTGTAAACCTCCATCTAAAGTGCAATAAAAAGAAAGAAAGAATAGAGGGAATGGAAGCAAAACGGGCAGAGGAAGAAATTAAGCTGCCATGCTTAACCAATGACAACTTCAGCCAATTTTGTGGGCAGCTCTGGTGATAGCATGGCCCTTCAGAATTTTCTGGACTTGGGCTGAGATGGCCAGGCTTATATATTCCTACATTTGATCAGTCATTGGATGTGGGCCACCAGGGAAAGGGGTGTGATCTTGGGCAAGGTAGCTCTCTGTAGCTGAGGCAATCACTGAAGGGGCTGACATCTGAAGGCTATCTACTGACAGCGTTTTCAGCAGCTGGGGCAGGAATTCCTTCACTGAAGAGATATCTGGGCAGTGCTTCACAGTGTCTACCACAGATATATATATATTTTGTTTTCTTACATTTAGAGTCTTTAATCCATCTGGGATTTATTTTTACATATGATATGATGTAGATAGAAGTTCTGACTTTTCTTCTCAAATTGATAGCCAATTCTTCCAACTTTTGCTTGATAGTCCATTGTTTCTCGCTTATATTTTTTAGATTTTTTTTCTTTTTAATCACAGTCAAAGAACTCAGAAATTGGAAATCTACTTGTTTGGTGTTTGATATCTCAGATAAATGTAGATGTTTTGTATTAGTTATCAGATCTGAAATATCTTCTTGTATACCCAGCTATGAAGAAAATAATACGAAAGCAGGAGAATTTATCAAATCAAAGGCTAGGAAAAAGAACTGTCTGCTATTGAAGGTTTTTATTTTTGTTTTTTACCATTAGGGTGAAATAGTCAAAACTGTAAGGGAAACTAGTATATGTTTTCAGTCTCCTCATTTACAAAATGAGGAAAATGAGGCCCAAAGAATGGCAGGGATAGATTAAGAAGCAAAATATGGGGCTCTTGATTTCCAGACCACTGTTATTTCTTCTATACTAGGTTGCTTGCTTCTTCTAGTACATAATTTTATAATACAGGCCTGTAATGACTTTTAATACGTTCTTTAAAATACTTTACTTGTTTACATTAATTTATACCTCCTATATGTTTTCTGGAAATCCTGGTGGCATAGTGGTTAAGTGCTACGGCTGCTAACCAAGAGGTGTGCAGTTCAAATCCGCCAGGCGCTCCTTGGAAACTCTATGGGGCAGTTCTACTCTGTCCTATAGGGTCGCTATGAGTCTGAATCGACTCGAGGGCAGTGGGTTTGGTTTTTTTTTGGTATATGTTTTCTAGCTGAAAGTAAGAAAATAACATTTCTTTAAATATTATTCTCTACTACAGATTCTTCAGAAAGTTTGATTGACCTCTCCTTTCATGCCCTAGAAAGGAGCCCTGGTGGCGCAGTAGTTAAAGCGCAAGGGTGCTAACCAAAATGTTGGGAGATCAAACCCACCAGCCACTCCATGGGAAAAAAAGGTTGCAGTCTGTTTCCATAAAAGATTTACAGCCTTGGAAACCCTATGGGGCAGTTCTACTCTGCCCTATAGGGTTGCTATGAGTCGAAATCCACTCGATGGCAGTGGGTCTGTTTTTTTGGTTCATGCCCCAATTATTTGGAATTAGTGAAATTTTTGTGTATTGGCTCGACCGCATAGAAACCACAAGTAATTAGCAAGTACCAAAGCCAGACGATACTGTATTGGCTTATAAGGATAATTGCAAGTTCACTGATAAAAATCAATTTTTATTGGCTCACTTACACTCCATAATAAGGCCACTGTGGCACTTCCTGCTCAAGGCACATAAGTGAGAGTTAGTGCGCATTTGATTTTAATAAATACTGTCTGTGGGAAGTCCGGACAGGAATGAGCAGATGTTGGAACCATATGATAATAGTGTGGCAGGGTAAAAAAAACCTGGGCATTTATATGGCACACCTGGTGTTTATGATACTTTTGCAACTTTTATAACTACAGCATCTGGCCCTTTGCTGCTGTTCTTTAATTTTCAAATACCCAGGATCTTATGTCTCTTGCAGTGTAGACATGTCCATCAGAAAAAAAAAAAGCAATAAACATGTCATGAATCTTGCAGAGAGCAACTGCTGCCTCCCCACAAGGAACTTGTATTAAATCTGTTAGTAAAATTTTTAAATACGAGAAAACATTTAAGTCAGCCTTTTCCAGCTCTTCTTAAGAGGCAAGAAGGATTCACTCAAGGATTAGTAGATCAGCCACCCACACCATATATTTTCCAAATTAAAAAAAAATTTTAGATAAAAATAATTTATGTAAAATAACTAAAAGGCATCTAGACTCTGTGTTGTGCTGCTTATATTATAACTCATCCAAGTGATGTAGGTTGAGGTGGATACAGGGAATATAATTTGCTGTAACTCAAATTTGATTGAACTTTAATTTTCTCTGAGCTTTGGGGTGTGTTCATGTGTTAAAAGATACCAAATCCAAAATGTTGTTGTTAGGTGCCGTTGAGTCAGTTCTGACTGATAGTGACCCCATGAACAATAGAACCAAATGCTGCCTGGTCTTGCACCATTCTCACAATCGGTGCTGTGTTTGAGCCCATTGTTGCAACCACTGTATCAATCCATCTTGTTGAGTGTCTTCAAATAAAAAATAGTTCACCTAAATGTTTAGTTGTTCTACTGAGTAAATCAGATTAATAGCACAACTCATCCAAAAGTTGATAAAAATCATTTCACATACTCTGGGTTTTTCTGAACTAACTTTCAGAAGGAAGAGTAGTGAATAAGACCTGACTCCTACAGCAAGTCATGCTCCTTGAAGATAACCGCAGTTCTGGCCAGACATTTTTTCAGAAAACATATTCAACTCGAATTTTTGTGACGATGAATCTACCAGGCTTTATAAGATATCAAACTTACATTAAAATGCTCATGTATTGGGTAGATTTCAGTAAGGAAGCAATCCCTCAGATGACAATCTGAAACCCCTAAATCAGGTATGGAAAACACTCGTTGAACTAATGGATCATTGACTCTCGTTGAGCACCAGAAACCAACGCAGGGCTCCGGAGGCCATTACCAAACATTTAGAGTTGGTTTATGAGGTAAATGTATTTGTCATCAATGTCCTTAGACCTCATAAATATAATCTAACTCGTGTCTGTGTTTGAAATGCAATTATTATTACAGTTAAATACAGTTTAGTTTCTTGTTCCAGAGCCAAATGGGCCTCAGAAGAAAAGATAAAGGTGATCTGGGTGATTAAAAGCTTTTCCAGACACTTTCCCCATCAAACATGTTTTTGCCTGCCCTCACTTGGAGCTGCACCTTTCCTAAACAGTGATTGTCATGTAACTTTCTTCCGCCTCTGCTTTGTATCAAAGTTACCCAGACTCACTGGAAGGAAAGTAACTCAAGAATCACAGCCATTATCACAGGGGGTCAAAATGCCACCAAATCTTGGCCATTAGCCCATGTATGTTAGCACCAATGGTTAGAAGACTAGACTAGTCAGGCACTTGGTTCAGTTATTTCTGATTCAGGTGATATACCATAGTGACTATGCAAGATAAACAAGGGCACTGATTTTAGAAAGTCGAGCTGTTTTAGGGTGTCAGTGCCCTGCACTCAATCTCTACCTTATTTTGTATTCTTGCCTACATAAATCAAATTTCAAATATTAGGAACAGATAAAACTTGAATAATAGAAATATTGCCTTATTTTTGAGTAATGTAAAAAATTGAGACAAATATGCATTGTATTTTAACCTTACCTTCACTGATATTGAGTTACCTTTGTGTTCTGAAAGATGTCTACTATGCCTTATACCTTAGTCTGGGTTTCCTCAAAAGCAGAATCTAAAACAAAAGCTTATATGTGAGTAGTTCATTTGCAAGCATGATATCAGGGAGCAAAAATGTGGGACGGGGGCATGAGACCGAGAAGGAGAGAAACAATACAAGAATGCATTATGAGCCGGGCCACCACTATGGGTGTTCAGTCATGGATAGATGATAGATATATAGATAGATGATTGACAGCTAGATAGATAGATGATAGGTAGAGAGGTAGATAGATAGTTTGGCGTCAAGCCAGCTCTGACTCATGGCATCCTACGTATAATAGAACAAAACATCACCCAGTCCTGGGTCATTCTCATGATCACCAGCATGTTCAAGTCCATTGTTGCAGCTATTATGCCAGTCCATCTCGCCAAGTGTTTCCCTCACCCTCACTTTACCAAACACGATGTCTTCCTCCAGGGATTGATCCCTCCTGATGATGTGTTCAGTCACATAGGACCATCGAATTTGTCTCATGAGATGCAACTCAAGACTGCCCACCTAGAAGAAAGGGGATAGCATTTAACCATCAGCTCTGTTCCCCATTGGCTGCGGGCTATTAACTTACCCCACCCTATTTGTAGGTCGCTTCTACTTGTTTTTTTTTTTTCTACTTGAGTGTCAAATGCCTTCTTAGAACATACCTTGCCAAGCAATCAGAGAAGCTCCAATGCCAGAAGCGAGAGGCACTTGTGCCTGGGCAAAGACGAGGAGCTGTCAGGTGGCTCCTGCAGAAAGCTGGTCAAAGCCTTCTTGGTCGCCCAGGTGTGACTGAGTGGAAGATGAAGCCAAAGGCTTAGAAATGGTACATAAGAAATGTCCAATATACCTTATAATGGCCCCGCCATGAAAAAGCTAAGGGCCCTGGTGGTGTAGTGGTTAAGAGCTCTGCTGCTAACCCAGAGGTCAGGAATTGGAGCCCACCAGCTGCTCCACAGGAAAAAAATGTAGCAGTCTGCTTCCGTAAAGATTTACAGCCTTGAAAACCCTACGGAGCAGTTCCACTCTGTCCTATAGGATCGCCATGAGTCAGAATCAATTTGACTGCAATGGGTTTGGTTTTTAGGTTTTGTGAAAAACTATTAGACCGCATTATTTCATGCAGTAGTGACAAACAGAAGAGCAGTTTGTTTTTTACAGCTGCTATTTCAAAGCTCCCCCACATAATTTAAGCCTGATCTGTAAAAGTTTGTTCCCCTTTCAATTAGTATTAGTGAAATAATGCCACTGAGATTGGTTACTGTGATAAGCACCACAGAACTGATGAAAAATGGGTTTTTTATTAGTATTTTATCCTTATTAGCAAGAAAATTCTGCAACCACACCATTACATGTAATTTTGAATAAGCAGCTTCTCATAATTATGAAATATAGAGTTATGGAGGCTAATTTAAATAATTGCATTTATTCTCTGAGGTTTTTAGTCAATCTGTGATTTTGTTCAAGACCAAAGATGACAGGTTTACCTTTCCAAAAAGAAGACAACTTACTTATCCACAAAATCTGATTGTATTTTAATTACTAACATGTCTATTTCCCATTCCAGCACTGATTTAAAATATTTTGAAAAAATGAAATTGCTATAACTTAACTTTGTAAATATGCTTCACAATACTCCTACTTAGTCCATTTGATAAAACTTTACAAGTGTGTATCCATGTGTATTGAGAACAGGGTAGAAGAACGAGAGGGCGAGTGAAAAGAAAGTTCATTTGTGAAAGTAGTATTATTAGTGTCTGCCATTTATTGAACTCTAGAAATGTGCTATTCACTGTGCAGATGTTCACTTTAAGAGTTCTCAGTGAAGTTTTTAAATTTTATGATCTTGATTTTACTGAGAATTTAAAAGCCATGACACTGTTTCGGCTTCTTTCACAGGAATAGTCCACATGGCCTCCCTATTCACTTTAAGGCCACATCACACCAACGCATATTCTAAAATACTGAATTGAGCAATATTCACTAAATGCATTAAACCCACCCATTTTTGTTGTAACAAATCCAGTAAATACATAGGCATTTAGAAAAAATAACATTCTCTATTTCTCATCCAGCAGAAGTGGCCTAGCCTAGGCAGAGTGGGCTAGAGGCCATATTCTCGGTTCTTTATTTCGAGAACATGTGTGGCTCAACTTGGATGCAATCACACTATTTCTGCCCCAGTCGCAGCAAATGTTTCTCTATAATTGATAATGCTTGACCAGATTAGCCTGTATGTCATGAACCAAGACTACTGAAAAACCATGGGCTTAATTAATGGACAGGTAGAATATCTTTCTACATCCTAGTTCCTGTTGGAGTAGTGTCTGTTCAAATGGGTCATCACACCAAGACTGAGGTCAAATCTTTCATCTCATTTTGGTTCAAGTTTCCAATTGACATATTATTACTATTTAGTGGTTATAAGGAAGATTAAAGTGCCGTAATGAGTGTCTACAGCAATAATTAGTTAATTATCCATCAGAAGGACAAAAGACACTTAAGAGGTTTGCTTAGCTAACCAGTAAGCTTTGTTCTGGGACAGGTCAGGGTTCTTTGGCTTTGGTATGTTGTTAATGTCACTTCCTTGATAGAGCAATGGACATGTGAAGGGAAGATCTGAATTACCTACAGAGTAATTCCTGAATTGTGGGAACAAGATTCTTTGCGACAGCTTCCAAGTGGAAATAATGCTTTTCTGAGATAGCAAAATCACTTTCTTGGATCTTATGTTGACACTGGCCCATGGGAAGCTATGATCACTGCATAGGTACAACTATTTCAACAAAGAACTCTGATATCTCAATGATATCAGAATAAAGGTTCATTGCTCATTCACCATATAATCCAATTGGGTAAGCCTTCTACAAAGCCATTCAGAAACCCAGACTTCTCCTATGATTTGGCTCTGCCTAGTGCTGCAGTCTTCAATTTGATCTTCTGCTTCTGGCTGGGTGACAAGAGAGAAAGTATGGGAAAGGTTCAACTGTTCTTAACCCCCTTAGCCAAGCCATGACACACGGCACTTCCACTCACATTCCATTGGCAGGAATTTGTCACATGGCCCCACATAGATGCAAAGGGAATAGATTTCAGTCTAATAATATGCCAAAGAAAGGAAAGGAGATGGGTGTGTTGAGTGCATGACTTGTGCTTGACGCAACCACAATTCAAAACACATCCCAACACATTTTCAATAGATTCCTCATTCTTGAAAGTTCTTTTCATTTATACCATCCCCACACATCATACTGGCTTGCCTGGCTCCATCTCATCTTTCAAGTTTCGGCTTAAATGTCTCCTTTTCAGAGTGATATCCCTAGCCCACCCTAACTAAAGAAGGGCCTCACCAACACCCATGATCTCGGCACCTTGTTTATTTACTTTATAACACTTATCATAAAATGCCATTACCTGTTGGTTGACTTGAGTTTTTTTGTTCTTGTTTGTTTTCTAATATTTCTCTAACAAGAATGTACTGAGGACAATGACCATATCTGTTATTTTCACTATTGCATGCCCAGCACCTGGTATAGTGTCCGGTACTTCATAGGGACTTAATAAAGAGTTATTAAATCAACAAATGACAGTGCTATGGTAACAACAATGTGGGAACAAGTCTAATAGTTCCGTGGTTCTAAGATGTACTATCTATTGAATAACAGATTTTCAGTGAGGTGGGGGATCACCACTATAATAAATGTATATATTGATGATATGATACATCCAGATTTCAGAAATATTAATCAGAAAAATGTACAAAAATCAGTGGTAACTCTGCCTGATGGGCTCTGAAAGGTTTCACCGAGGACATGTCATTTGAGCTAATGGAAAGATGGCATTGTAAGGTTAAAAAAAAAAAAAAGGTTGGGAAAAGACATTTTGGACTTGGAGAATGGCATGCACAAAGACAGCACACCTTCCTCCCTTTGGGAACAGTGAGTAATTTGGGAGAGTTAAAGTGAAGAGTGCTTGAGGTGGAGCAACAAGAGATGAGTCTGGAAAGGCAGGCTCCAGCAATGAGGTGTCATTGACAAGTTCCAAGCAAATAACTGACACTGTCCGATTTGTGTTTTTACAAAGTTCATTCTGGCAGCAATATGATGGGTGGGACTAAGGAGGTCTGGACTGGAGTTTTGAGGCTATTGGAAATGTGAGAGTTGAATGGAAGAGTTTTTATTATATATGTCAACTCAACAAAATACGCTAAAGCTCTCTCCCCACTCTCCCAGGACACAATACGAAAAACATACAATCCCTTGTTTACAAAGGATACAAAAAAACCCAGTGCCGTCATAGCTAACACAAATTTAAAGAGTAGAAAAAAAATTTTGACCTACGGAATTATTTTTTTGTAGACAATTTGTTATAATCATATCAAATTAGCTCGAACCATCATACGAAAAATAGAAACCACTTTCTTATACAGAACTCTTTTTTATGATATCCTTGTAATGCCCTGTATTGAAACCCAATTTTACCTTCTCTCTAAATTAGCAACTAAGAGCACTCCTTGTCTCTAAATTAGCAATTGAGAGCATTCCATCTCCATCATTTATTAAACTGTTTTGTGTTGGGGGGGGGAGGAGATATTTTTCCCATTTTATGCCATCCTCAGATCTATCCTTTCTTATATGTAAATAAGAATTTATTAATTGCTTTAGAAAAAATTTTTTACAGACTTGAAAGACTCCTAGCCCTCCTCTTGTTCTTAATATCATTGTCTCAGTTCGCTAATGCTGTTCTAACAGAAATAACACAAGTGTGTGACTTTAATGGAGAGAATTTTTTCTCACAGTTTAAGAGGCTAGAAGTCCAAATTCAGGGCATTAGCTCTAAGGGAAGGCTCTCTGTCAGCACTGGGGGAAAATCCTTGTCTCAGCTTCTCTGGTGATCTCCGTGTTCCATGGAGATCTCCACGTGGCATCTGCCTTTCCCCCATTTGTGCCTGCTTCTCTCTGTGTCTAACCTGCTCTTTTCACATCTCAAAAGTTATGAGGTTGAAGACACAGCCTACACTGCTATGGTCTCATTAACATAACAAAGAAAACCCTCTTCCCAAATAGGGTTACAATCACAGGTACAGGGGTTAGGACTCCAACACATATTTTGAGGGGGGACACGATTCAATCCATAACAATCATTGTGATTATGGAGTCAAGAAATGAAAACATTGTTCTGATGACTTCACTGTGCTGAGTATATTGAAATGGTTATCATGTGCTTGCTAGATATACATCAGTTTAATGAAAAGAACACAGGCATTATAGTCAGAGAGACTTGGGCGGAGTTCCAGCTCTGCCACTTACTAGCTGTGTGAACTTGGGCGGGTCATTTCACCCCACCTTATTAGGTGGTTATACAGAGTTGTTGCTGTTGTCGCTGTAAGCTGTTGTAGAGTCTGCCTCAAGCTCGTGGTGATCCCATGCACAACAAAGGCCCTGCCTAGTCCTGTGCCACTGACTGGGGATCAGACAAGGTTTCCAGCATGGGAGGAGAGAATTCTACCACCAAAACTGCAGTGCCCTCTACAAAAGTAAGATGAACTTAGTGTAGTTATAGGGCCTACAACAGTGGCCCAGGTGTCAACTAAAGTGAATTGCATTCCACCCTCCAGAGCCCTAGCCAGCCATAGTACCCTCCCATCTCCCTTCTTACAGTCCTTTTTCTTTTCATATCAGGACTATGTTTTTGGCTTGTATTCCAACAGTGGTCCAATGATTGTTTTTTCCCCTTTTTGTAGTATTTATTTATAGAAAAACACTTTTGCACAGCATTCCTGGTCTCCCATCTTGCAGTTGCAAAGTTTGCTTTCTGCGTAAGTGACATGGCAGACAATTCTGCCCATCTCCCTCATTCAGCTTTTACAGCACTTTCTCCCATAAGATTTTGTTTGAAGTTTGTTTCTCATTAGCGACAGGATTGGTTATACAAATTAAAACAGCAGCAATCATTTTTCAGTCGTACTCCTTAACATATATTTTGCTTTGTATGCTTCTCACAATTAAGTAGTACCATAATTGTGGGTCCATACTATCTCCCTTTTTTCTTTTTTACTTTTTTTCTTTGTTGTCTAAAAGTTGGCAATATCACTTCTCTCCCATTCAGGAGATAGTTTCAGTGAAATCTCAATTTTCTGTTTCCAGTTTAATGCACAAGACTTTATTATCTCTTTTAGTGGGTGTTAATACTTTGGATTCAATCTTCTTGCCTGAACTTTTGCTGGGGTTTCAGCATTTTAAAGCCTTTCTTCCACTCCCACACATCTAGCTGTTCTTGCTTCATAATCATTTCGTCTGGGGTCTGGCTTTGTTACTTTTTAGTTAACCTCTGAGTATCACTACAAACATCCTTGCTTATTCCTCCTACTCGACTATTTTGGCTATACACACTTGGTTATATTAAAAATAGTGACTTCTTGCCCTCCAACTTTTTTCTTTTCCTTTTTTTCATAGCGGTGTTGGTGGTAGGGATCCTTTAAAAACTTCTTATTTACTTTAAGAGAATTTTGTTTTGTTTCTTATTTTACGAGGTGATCAGGGACCACATTTTCTGTGCAGTTGCTATCCTGTAAATTAAAAGCAACTTGAAACATCAGCGTTGAAATCATTTGGAAAGTGGAGATTGTCTCAGTATCTCCACCTGAGATATGGAGCATCCACTCCCTCTGCTGATAAGGTTGATAAAGATACTACAAATTAAACCCCCTCCTTCCAACCTGGAGTCCCTGAGTGGTGCAAATGGTTAATGAACCCAGCCGTTAACTGAAGGGTTGGAGGTTCCAGTCCACCCAGAGGCACCATGGAAGAAAGGCCTGGTGATCTACTTCTGAAAATATCAGCAACTGAAAACCCTACTGAGCATAGTTCTACTAAGGCACACATGAGGTCGGCGTGAGTTGGAACTGACTCAATGGCATTTTTTTAACTGGTGATCCTTCCATCCTTCAGCAAAGAACCACTGAATTATGCATAGAGAATGCAATACAGTCTTCTATACTCTGACATCATTTCTGTGATATTGATTTGGACAAGTCTATGGTTTTAACATTTTCAATTGTTAAACAAATGGGATAAACACATCCATGGTATTTATACACTGAGCTTATGAATTGCTTTGATTCACATCCAGGAGCAAAAGTAACACAGAGATGAAATGCCAGTCCCCCATTCAACTGGACCCAACAGACATTCGTTCAGTACCTACTATGTGCCTCTAGTCTGTACATGGACTCCATCTGATTCCTAGGATATTTTAATACTGATGAAGAAGATAGGAAAAAGTTTGGGCCTCACTTTTCTCATCTAGAAAAACTGGAAGCTGTTGGAAGTTTCCAAATATTTAAAAACCTCAGAAAAGTCAAATGTGGATGGTATTAGTGTCTATATCTTTCAATTAAACAAAGAAAATGTCCAACATTTGAAGAGGGGGCCAAGAGAGCCACAGAAGACCTATGAACTTTAGACAACAAACCAAAAAGAAGTGAAAGTGCTGGTGTTTCTATGGAGCCACTGGTTACTGGCTCCATGGTTAACCTGTGTCACCCAGCTATGTACAAATATGGAGGAGCTGTTTGCCTCACAGCAAGAGGACCCAGGAATTATCCATCATAGTCATTTGGTCATTTGAAATAAGTCAGCCGATTGAAGAAACGAGTAGTCCTATTCACTGGCATTTTCCTCTCTCCTCATACCCCATCACAACTTCACCCATACTCACCCCTCCATACACACACACACACACACACACACACACACACTCACTCTTTGCCAAACTACAGGGAATGTTTTCCAGTCATATGCATGGGAGCTTTTGTTTTGCAACTGGGTAGGGAAAGAAATGTCTTGGTTGGGAGAAGAGGGCTGACTGAGGGGAACTAAAGTGAAGGCCCAAGGGGATGGAATGAGCTCCATCTACACTGGGTCCTTTGGACTGGCTTTAACACTTCCATAGAGAAAGTGGGTTAGAGGCAAAAACTGAGGGACACAACATAGTCCTGGTACCCAGAGGCAACATCCTTGACATAGACAAAGGGCTTATCATTATGGTGTACAACAGCAGTGAAGTTCCTCCAGGATACTTATAAGGGCAGTGGATACAGACAAATGGGCGATAGAAAGAATACAGCAGATCCCACTAACAGGAGTAAATGACAGGCTGATTTGCAGATACATGTAAAGTACCCCTCTGGGGATTCTCAGAAATAACTGGGGAACATTTACAGATTGTAAGGCTGAGATGCTACTTCTACACAGTTGGAAGTTAGCAAGTCAATAGACATCTGAGTTACAATTTGGTAACATTTCCCCCATACTAACATACAAAGTATAAGGTGTAGAAAGCTACAGCTCCATTGTGATGCCCTGGCCTCAAAAAGAATTTAGGCTACTAACCAACCAGTCTCTCCTTATAGAACCCAGGCCCACATCCACCTTGACGCCGTCACATATATATGCATCTCACTGGTTTTACCTTGTTCTAAAAGCAGCTCCCCAAAATTGCATTGTCAGCTTACACCCCATCTCCACTCCCACCCCCAGCACAAAGTGCTCTTACTATTTTGAAACCTTTGGTTTCTGCTACAAAGGTAGACCATTGGTTCATGGTCTCCTGTTGCCTGCAGGGAGAACAATCTTTCACCATTCCGTTTCTCAGTTTGTTTTCCACACCCTCCAAAGAACCTTTTTCATTCCTTACAATTACAACCCCCCTTTCCCTTTTGGTGCCCTTTAATCTTCTTTCTATACCCATCTCCCTGCTGGCAAGTGCCTAGTAACCCAATTCCTTTAAAAACAAAAGCCTGCTTTGGGTTTAATCCCCTAGGGGATTCTACATTTGAATAAGGGACCATGCCCCAAACCAAAGGAATTAATTATCCCTGATAGAATTTGAGACATCAGCAAAAAATCTGGAAAAGTTTCTATAGAAGGTGTGGACTTACTGTAAATCCTGTCACTTAACAGTTGCATATTTGAGGATTGGAGAAGGCCACTTCATTTTGGTAAAGCCTTTGGACTTTAAGTCCATACACCCTGCTCTTCTCCGGCATATTTTCTGGTGGTTCAGTGGTGGAATTCTTGCCGTACATGTGGGAGACCCTGTTTTGATTCCTGGCCAATGCACAGCCACCACCATCTGTCAGTGGTGGATTTCATGTTGTTGTGTATCTACTTGTGAAAATCAGACAATGAAAACCCTATGGATCACAACCGTCTAGTCCCCACCCCATCGTGGGAATGGCACAGGATGGGGCAGCGTTTTGTTCCATTGTGCATGGGCTCCCCATGAGTCAGCGCCTAATAACATATCTCTCCAAGTTTTTTAGGAAGAGAAGAAGCACCTTCCAATGACTGGACTAAAGTCTGGATTCTGCTGATCCTGGTTGTTTTCTAGGCAAAGGGAGTAAAAATATACCTCATGCAAGATGCTGGAGCCAACTGATGTTCTTCTTGCCGCTTTCATATAGCTATATATGCTAGGATTCCTTTCTTCTGAAGAATTTGATATGCTGTTACGTTGTTCAACAATTTGATGTAAAAAATAATCTTTTGGTAATTAATGAAAAACTGTCTTAACACAGTCTTAAAACAATACCAAAATGGCCAGGAAAAGGCCATCATCAGGAAACAGATTGTTCTTGGTCTAGTTTGTAGTAATGAGGACAGGACCTTAGTGGGTGAGCCTAAATTATGCTGTTTTGCTATTCAGAAGCAGTGGGGTTGAGAGTAATCCACAGGAATTGTGCGTTTGTAAATAGAAGTAGGTTAAAGTAATTAATCCTATGTCTCGCAGCTCCGACGTTTTCTCCCTTAAGAGAAATTACCCAGAGTCCAAGGTGGCTAACAGCAAGGTGCAGTGATAAAGTAGTTGAGTTCTCTCTGATCCGAGACCTGTTATTTGTTTCAATATTATTAGTCTGTTGTGTGCAGTGCATGCATTTTAATCCAAAGAGCAAGTGTAAATTTGATGTAACCTCATATCCTTCTCTGTCACAGATATGGAAAATGCTTTTAGAAACATAAAGTCACATTTTTAAATGCAATTCACTGGAACTATTCAAGAAGCATTTAGATGCCATGGGAGGGGGAAGCTTCAATAAAATGAGTGGGTGATTTCTCTTACCATTTCTTATATTTCTAGTTTCAAGTTTAATGAAACAGAAGCATGAGAAAGAAGCTCTGAAGCTCTGCCTGTTACTGCTTTTTTTTCCCCCTGGGGTAAATTTGAAGTTTTTTTTGAAAATTGCAATGTTATTAGGCTCCTGGAAAAATAACTGCATTTAGGAGTCATATACTTACCATGTTAATCCTGGAACTAAGTGTTTCATCCATTCATACTAGAGAAAACACTAAATCAATCTTTAAAATTTCATTCACAGAGCAAAAAAAAAAAAAAAAAGGATGGATCTGCAATCTAATGCCTTGCCTGCACAATAGTATGCATATTCCTTCATAGCAAAAAAAAAAAAAATTGCCATTGAGTCAATTCTGACTCATAGTGACCCTATACGACAGAGTAGAACTTCACCATAGGGTTTCCAAAGAGTGCCTGGTGGATTCCAACTGCTGACCTTTTGGTTAGCAGCTGAGCTCTTAACCACTGTACCACCAGGGATATGCAATGCTTGTATGTGCCAGGCATGGTGCTAAGTGTCACAAAAAACCAAACCAAACCCAGTGCCGTCGAGTCGATTCCAAGCCATAGCAACACTATACATATAAGTTAACTCATTTAGTACTTACAAAATGCTCAAACACAGAAACTAAGACATCCCCATTTAAAATTCGAGGCAACTAAGGCTCAAAGAGATTAAATGATTTTACCCAGTAAGCGATGAAGCTACTACAACATTGCCCCAAAGCCCACGGACTATAGAGTCCCATGTGTTCATCCATTCCCAGTCTACAGCTTGCCCTGTATACAGCACCCTTCTAAGGCACAAAAGTAAAGACATATGCCAGCCTGTGGGCATTAGCACTAAAACTCCTGGTCTGACACTGATTAGGAAGAGCCCCAGGCAGGTGTGGAATGGCAGAGCTGAAATATACAGTAACTGGAAAACACTGACAGATTCATTCACTGGCTCAGCAACAGATTGGAAACCCAGGGGCTGTTAGTTCTCCTCACAGGTTTGTTTGACCTTGATCTCTCTACTGAACCATGCTAGCCTCAGTTTACTCATCTGTGACTTAGAAATGAAGACATGGAATCCTTCGAAATAATCCCAGGTGACAGGAAGTTTCAAGAAACTACACTCTCTTCCTTGGTGTACAACAACACATGGTGCTGTAGAGAGTTAAGTACATGCTTAGCCAAAAGACCTATAAATGCTCTTCCCCTTTAGAAAAAAAAAATTTTTTAATCAAATTTTTCCTCTGCTATTAAATGTCACTTTGAAGGATATGACTAAATAGAGCATTGGAGAAATGGAAAGGTCTGTCATTTTCAGGGGTAAATTTTTTGAATTTTCTGTTTCCAAACTTAGTCAAAGTAATATAGTTTTAATAAATATGGAGCTAATAAAATAGTCTTATTTTGAGCTTATGAATTGTTAAGCCTATTTTTTGTAATGATTAATGCTGAATCATTTTATAAAGCTTGGGTGATTCATCAACAGAGCAGCATGCCTTTAAAACAGGTATTCTGGGAATTGCAAATTCTCTAATACAAAGTAGTTATTCTCTGTAATTTGGGAATTTCCAAGTCACATGCAAATAGGAATAGAAACAAGAAAAGTAGGAGGTGTCTACTCTTAGCTCCCCACATTACCTCCATCTTCATAGCATCTTAACAACGTCAGCTATGACAAACTATAAACTAGAAGTAGAGTCCAATTTCAAAAGAGGTCTAGAAACATTATCTAAAAAAGATTGTGTTGCTTTTATACCAGTATTTTTCTTTCAAGTTTTTGTCCCTGCTGTGTTATCTTAAAGGATTAAAAAAAGAGACAGAGAGAGTAGTAAAAATGTGTCTTCTCCAGGGCTCAGATGTTTTAAAAATGTAGACTGCTTCCCCAGAATTATTCCTTACAAAGGAAGGTATAAAATTTATTTTAGATAGAGGGTATAGGATGATGTAACAAAGATCAGGGGGAAAATTAAAGAAGCTGATAAGTGCCTGCTGGATTCCACTCCCCTGAGCTCATAAAAATCATCATGTGATGGAAAGATAATGATCACGGCTGTACTTTTGTTTCATGATGTTTTTAGATTATACTGAAAAAAGTCCTAATATAAATGACCAACAATAAAGAAATACTTAAATAACGATACATCTATATGATAGAATATACTGTAGCCATTATAATGAATGCTTTAGAGTAATATTTAACAACAGAGATAATGCTCATAATATAAATGAATAAAAATAGAAGAGTACAAAACTAAACTGAGAGTGTGAGCTCAGTTTAAGCGATATAAGAAGAAAAAAAGATAAACGTTAATGTTAACAGTATCTCTGGGTGGTGGTTTTTATTTTACTTTTTATAATATTTCTCAAATGTTCTAGGATGAAGATATATTTGTTTTGCTATTAGAAAAGAATAATAAACATTTTAAAAAGATAAATTAAAGGCTTGTGTTTCTTTTCAGTAGAATAGTGTATATAATGACTTATTTTAATCTTTTTAAAAAATGTTTATAGAGACAAAGCAAAAGTTACTTTGACATAAGGCCAAGAGTAACAGAATTTTCCATTTCATATTCTCTCTCTTTCTCTTGCTCTCTCTCTGTCAAGGTATATAACCATTATACTTGAGAATTCTATAGACCCAAGCGTGAGATATCCCATTTCACATCATGTTTAGCTTTCCCCTGTAAAGAGATTCACTATATTTAGTACTGTCAAATGATAATGTTTCTAAAACTATTTATTTGTTCATTCATTTACTCACTCAACATTCTCTTCTAGAGGAAATCAGGTTGTTACGGTTTGAATTGTGTCCACCAAAATGATATGTTTAAATCCTAAACCCTGTGCCTGTAAATATGACCCTGTTTGGAAACAGGATTTTTCTTTTGTTATGTTAATGAGGTTACATCAGAATAAGGTGAGTCCTAAACCGAATCCATTCTGAGTGGTGTCTTATAAAGGGGATTACACACACATACACAGGAGGATACGCCATGTGAAGACAGGGACAGATGAATCTATAAGCCCAGGAACACTGATTGCTGGCAACTACTAGAAGCTGAAACACACAAAGAAGGACAATTCCCCTACAACCCATGCCCTGAATTCAGACTTCTGGTCTCCAAAAATGGGAGACAATAAATTCCTGTTCTTTAAAGTCACCCACTTGGTGGTATTTTATTATGGCAGCCTTAGGAAACTAAGACATAGGCATAGTAATACCTCAGTGTGTGGCATAGTTTGGAGAAAGAAAAAAACTAAAGATGGAATACCAGTTAGGAAATTCTTACAGTACTCCAAGAAAGAGGCAAGGAAAGATGCAGGCCTACGTTAGGGTGGTTAACGTGGGAATGTGAATAAAGGAGCAGAGTCAAGATATATCCTGAGAGTATAAAGAACAGAACTGGATGATTCTTCATGTATACCGAAAACCAAACCCATTGCCAGAGAGTCAATTCTTACTCATAACGACCCTGTAGAACAGAGTAGAACTGTTCCATAAGGTTTCCAAAGAGCGGCTGGTGGATTCGAACTACTTACTGGCCTTTTGGTTAGCAGCCAAGCTCTTAACTACTGCACCACCAGGGCCCCCCTTCATGTATAGTTACACCTAATATGTACTAGATACTATGCTAGTGTAGTTTGTCCAAAAGTAAATAAAACACACCTTACCTTTTTTCCTCAAACCTCCAACACAACCTCTCTCCTTCCTTACTCTCCAGTGATGATCTTCTTATTTCTCTGAAAAACAGAAGCAATCAGAAGAGACTTTCTCACAACTCCAACTGCAAATCTGCTAACCCCCCTGCACCTTCTACCATATATTCTTCTTTGTTCCTGTTAAAATGAGAGATGCATCCACTGCTTCACACATGCCCTGAATCACCTGTCACCTCCTTAAGGACATCACTATTACAATTGCCCCCCTCCTCTGCATCATCAACTTTTCTTCCTCTAATGGATCTTTCTAATCTGTGTACAAAAAAAAAAAAAACACTAAACACATTTCTTACAAACCAATTCCGACTTATAGCGACCCGATAGGACAGAGTAGAACTGCCCCATACGGTTCCCAAGGAGCAGCTGGTGGATTCGAACCACCAAACTTTTGGTTAGCACCGAGCTCTTAATCATTGCGCCACCAGGGCTCCAATCTGTATACTAGTATCCTATTATACTCTCATCTTAAACAATCATTCCCTTGAGCTAAACTCTCTCCAGCTAACACCCCATTTCTCTGATAAAGTTAAAAAAAAAAAAAAGAATCATTGATAGGGTTATCTGTGCTGAGCAATCAGGTGTCCAGGTGGTCAATTAGGACAGCGAGACCAACTGAAAGTAACAATCAAGGCTTTACTCACTTATTGCAACAGGGCAATCAAGAGGCAAAAAGTGGTGTCAACTTCTCAGTGTTCCATTTTTCCCTACGAAAAGGCACCAGGTGAGGGTCAGGTGAGTCAGCACAGGTGGGAGAAATTGTCTCACTACAGAGGAGCCTTGAACAAAAGGTTCCTTACTTTTTATGGATACATGGGACAGGAGGAGGGATAGGGAAAAGAACTAGAAGTGACTGAATCAAAGTAAAGTGCCTCTGCCAAGGCCCCCAATAAGGAGATCTCAGCAGAAGTGCTTGGGAAGTGCCTCAGGATAAGAAGGCCTCCAAATGGAGGTACCTGGGGCTAGGAATGCAGAGATCTGTATGGTCATGGCTGCGGGGCGGGGTGCTGAGTCCTTGACTGTGACTCCTTCCAGAAAACTGCAATGCACTGGCTGTGCCACAAGTCTGGTGTGGAGAGGGCAGCTTCGCCTCACCAAGCCTGCAAGGCAAAGCCTTAGTAATTGCCTATGGTATGAAGGATCACACATATG
Organism: Loxodonta africana; assembly: GCF_030014295.1. NCBI lineage: Eukaryota > Metazoa > Chordata > Mammalia > Proboscidea > Elephantidae > Loxodonta > Loxodonta africana. Next base: position 117,096,732 of record NC_087369.1, on the reverse strand, counting down.
ATTTGGCCTGGAGTTGAGCTCCTCAATCTACACATGATGTCTGTACTTTCTGTCCTTTCATTCTCTCTAGAAACCAATCCAGTTAGGCTGTTTCTCCCTACAACTCTACCAGAACTTCTCTTGTAATTGTCACTACGCTATCAGGGTTCTCTCTACCTAGCCCTGCTCACTGCGCCGCTTGTATCAAACCAGTCCAGGAAGGTTGAGATCATCCACCCCTGATGCCAAAGGGCAGATAGTAAATCCCACTCCAGAGGCCAATTACATTTTGTGGAGGTCTTAGCTTCCCTTCTCTGGTCAGGTCAAACTCCAGCTGCTCCAAGCAGCCCCTCTCTCTCTCATCCCCTACTACCCAAGGCTAGATCAGAGCATACTGGCCCCTCCTCTGTTTCTTATGTCTGATAGTCCATTGAAACCACTCACGAACTTCAGGGAAAGGGAGGGCTATCTTTAATCTAGCAAGAAAAAGAATACAAACACACAGGGTGAGGTCTGGGATAGGCTCAGCACAAACCTTCCGTGTCCCTAGGGGACACACTTACTCTCCCTAGAACAGGTGTTTGCTCTCTCTACTCCAAAAACTCTCTGAGTCTCCATCTTCCTAGGCCTTTATTGGCCTCATCACATGGCCATTATAGATTACATCATGAGCCCTGAGGCTTAGGCAGCATCAAACCCCCACATGGTCCCTCTTGGTCTGGTCAGGCCTCAGTAACTGTCCTCAGGTGCGGTCCAGTTCCCAGGAATCAGGACCAAAAGTCAAATTGCTTACTGCAAGTGGGTTCCACACCTCACAATCACCAAAGACCTCCATATTTTAACACCCAAAGTCAGGATCAGCTTCATAGGTGTGCAACCTCTGCAACTGCACAGGGCCCATGCTTAGCTTAATACTCTGCTATTGCCATCTTGAAGTTATTAATAACTTTTGAACAAGGGGCCCCAGGTTTTCATTTTGGACCCAGCAAATTATGTAGCTGGTCCTATCTAAAGATCAATTTTAAGTTATCATTTTTCTAGACTTATCAACAGCATTTTACTCAATCAGTCATACACTTCTTGAAACTCTTTCTTCACGTCTTCATGAACACCATGCTGCCTTCGTTCTACTATCTCACTGCCTCTTCTCACCTGGTTTGCCCTCATCTTCTTGACCTTTAAATGAGTACTCCAGAGTACAGGTCTCAGTGTTCCCCTCTATAGTCCTTCCTTGAGTGATTTCACTTAATGCCATGATGTTAAATGTTTGTTGTTGCTCTTAGGTGTTGTCAAGTCGATTCTGACTCATAGAGACCCTACGCACAACAGAACGAAACAATGCCCAGTTCTGCGCCATCCTTACAATCGTTGTTGTGCTTGAGCCCATTGTTGCAGCCACTGCGTCAATCCATCTCCTTGAGGGTCTTCCTCTTTTTCACTGACCCTTGACTTTACCAAGTATGATGTCCTTCTGCAGGGACTGATCCCTCCTGATAACGTGTCCAAAGTATGTGAGACAAAGCATCTAAATATTAATGCATCCCCACATGAATTTATAATTCCAGACTTTTCTCTGAACTATAACCTTCTATAGCCAATTGTTCAAAATATCTCTACATGGATGTTGAATATGTAGGGTGATTATACATCTCAGTTTGCCTGAGACAGTCCCAACTTCTGTCTATTGTTTATAAATAATGCTCTCTTTCACACTCATAAGTGTAATGCTTTTGAGACAGGATTAACTGTGCTGGAAGAACAAAAAAGCTGTTAAAAGATTACCATCTAGAAGTTGGGTAAACAAGAACCACACCCTGTCAACATAAAATAAGGTTAAAACAACCCCTGAATTACTACCTTTTTTTTTCTTAATGTTTTTCTAGTCCCTTCCCCCTTTACAGGTTCCGCATGAGCAGAAGAACAAAGTATGACCACTGTTTAACCTTCCTTAGCCCACAAAAGACAGCGATGTAAGTGCTGAAGGTCAGTGCGTATACCTGCACTATATCCCATAATAAGTGATGCCAAGGGCTTCCGAGAGGACTCCACGTTGAATATCAGCAGATACTATCTTGGATTCCAGATGCCTGTGCAATCTAATCAGTATGCATTGCCATTCTGAGAAGTACCCACCCCTTGAAAGAAACTCACTAAATATTCATTACTCTATTGTCTCCACTGAACCCTATAAGCCCTAGCCTTGCTTCCATTTTTGAGTCAGTCTTTTGGAGAGGCATAAGCCCTTACTGACTCCTTTTGCTTGTCACAAGTAAAATAAACCTGTTAGAGCTGAACCCAAAGTTGTCTCCTCTGTGTATTCTTACAAGAGAAAGACAAGGACCCATTGAGTCTGGAGGGCCTCTGTACCCTTGCCAGTAACAGTCTGGATAAGAAATTATATGGTCACCCTACTAGTTGTTGCTGTTGTTAGGTACCATCAAGTCATTGTTATGCTTGAGCCCATTGTTGCAGCCACTGTGTCAATCCATCTTTTCTATTAGTAGACATCTCAAATTGAACATGTCCAAGAGTGAACTCCTGGTACTCTACCTCAAGTCTATGCCTCTCAAAATTTTTTTCATCTCAGTAAATGGTGTCACCATTCACACAGTTTCTCAGGATCAGAGGTGAATTTATCATGAAACTAATAAAGGCTTCAGGGCTCCTTGCTTTCATGGAGCTTTCTAACGTCCTAGGAATGGGTCTTGGCAATGTATTGACAAAGTCTTTGGTATTATAAAATTTATTAAGATACAAATTTTTCTGATATTGGGAAAAAAATGAAAAGATGTTTAAGAACATTTCAATAAAGGAAGTGAAATTTAGAGACTTCTGATTTGGCTATATATGAAAGATATCGTTTTGTCATCTTTAAATTTATTTATTAAAGCACAGAGAGAATTCAAATAAAAAATCAATGAAATATGAAGCAAAAGTGATAAAGATGAGTGATTAAATCAATGGAAATTATTCTGACATTGAGAAGTCAGTTGGAACATTTTTTTTAGATATGCCAAAAGCAGTAATCCATTAAGAGGAAGAGATAAATTTTGAATAGAAGTAATGAATAGGCTCTTGGATTGTTTAAGAATCCAAATAGTGAAGAGAAGTGAATCATGTGAATACATTGGAAAAGGATTTAAATTTCCTGCTGAACTGACACAAAAATACTGACATTGATGACGAAAACAAAAAAGTCATAATAGACATTTTTTAAAGAGATGGAGAAACAAATCACCAACTTCATATGGAAGGGAAAGAAGCCCCGGATAAGTAAAGCATTACTGAAAAAGAAGAAGAAAGTGGGAGGCCTCACTCTACCTGATTTCAGAACATATTATACAGCCACAGTAGTCAAAACAGCCTGGTACTGGTACAACAACAGGCACATAGACCAATGGAACAGAATTGAGGACCCAGATATAAATCCATCCACATATGAGCAGCTGATATTTGACAAAGGACCAGAGTCAGTTGATTGGGGAAAAGTTAGTCTTTTTAACAAATGGTGCTGGCATAACTGGATATCCATTTGCAAAAAAATGAAACAGGACCCATACCTCACGCCGTGCACAAAAACTAATTCCACGTGGATCAAAGACCTAAACATAAAGACTAAAACAATAAAGATCATGGAAGAAAAAATAGGGACAATGTTAGGAGCCCTAATACAAGGCATAAACAGAATACAAAACATTACCAAAAATGATGAAGAGAAACCAGATAACTGGGAGCTCCTAAAAATCAAACACCTATGCTCATCTAAAGACTTCACCAAAAGAGTAAAAAAAGACCACCTACAGATTAGGAAAAAATTTTCAGCTATGACATCTCTGACCAGTGCCTGATCTCTAAAATCTATATGATTCTGTTAAAACTCAACTACAAAAAGACAGACAACCCAATTAAAAATTGGGCAAAGGATGTGAACATGCACTTCACTAAAGAAGATATTCAGGCAGCTAACAGATACATGAGAAAATGCTCTCGATCATTAGCCATTAGAAAAATGCAAACTAAAACTACGATGAGATTCCATCTCACTCCAACAAGGCTGGCATTAATCCAAAAAACACAAAATAATAAATGTTGGAGAGGCTGCGGAGAGATTGAAACTCTTATACACTGCTGGTGGGAATGTAAAATGGTACAACCACTTTGGAAATCTATCTGGCGTTTTCTTAAAAAGTTAGAAATAGAACTACCATACAACCCAGAAATCCCACTCCTCAGAATATACCCTAGAGAAATAAGAGCCTTTACACGAACAGATATATGCACACCCATGTTTATTGCAGCACTGTTTACAATAGCAAAAAGATGGAAGCAACCAAGGTGTCCATCAATGGATGAATGGGTAAATAAATTATGGTATATTCACACAATGGAATACTACGCATCAATAAAGAACAGTGACAAATCTGTGAAACATTTCATAACATGGAGGAACCTGGAAGGCATTATGCTGAGTGAAAATAGTCAGATGCAAAAGGACAAACATTATATAAGACCACTATTATAAGATCTTGAGAAATAGTATAAACTGAGAAGAACACATACTTTTGTGGTTACGAGAGGGGGGAGGGAGGGAGGGTGGGAGAGGGTTATTTACTGATTAGTTAGTAGATAAGAACTACTTTAGGTGAAGGGAAGGACAATGCTCAATACACGGAAGGTCAGCTCAACTGGACTGGACCAAAAGCAAAGAAGTTTCTGGGATAAACTGAACACTTCGAAGGACAGCAGAGCAAGGGCAGGGGTTTGGGGACTATGGCTTAAGGGGACTTCTAAGTCAATTGGCAAAATAAATCCCATTATGAAAACATTCTGCATCCCACTTTGAAGTGTGGCGTCTGGGGTCTTAAATGCTAACAAGCGGCCATCTAAGATGCATCAATTGGTCTCAACCCACCTGGATCAAAGGAGAATGAAGAACACCAAGGTCACACGATAACTATGAGCCCGAGACAGAAAGGGCCACATGAACTAGAGACTACATCATCCTGAGACCAGAAGAACTAGATGGTGCCCAGCCACAACTGATGACTGCTCTGACAGGGAGCACAGCAGAGAACCCCTGAGGGAGCAGGAGAACAGTGAGTTGCAGACCCCAAATTCCCATAAAAAGACCATACTTAATGGTCTGACTGAGACTAGAGGAATCCCGGCGGTCATGGTCCCCAAACCTTCTGTTGGCCCAGGACAGGAACTATTCCTGAAGACAACTCATCAGACATGGAAGGGACTGGACAATGGGTTGGAGAGAGATGCTGATGAAGAGTGAGCTACTTGTATCAGGTGGACACTTGAGACTGTGTTGGCATCTCCTGTCTGGAGGGGAGATGGGAGGGTAGAGAGGGTTAGAAACTGGCAAAATGGTCATGAAAGGAGAGACTGGAAGGAGGGAGTGGGCTGACTCATTAGGGGAAGAGTAAATGGGAGTATGTAGTAAGGTGTATATAAGCTTATATGTGACAGACTGACTTCATTTGTAAACTTCACTTAAAGCACAATAAAAATTATTTTTTAAAAAAGTCATAACAATGCCACTATAACGAACACATAGATGCAAAACTGGTTAATGAGTGTCTATACAAATGGTATTTAATGTTAGTCACTGCACAAGAAAACTTGAAATGCTCTCAGATCTTACAATTCATAAATGAAAGAAACTCCATAGAAGTTTTCCCAAATTTGACAATTCTAAAATTGTACATGACATTACCAATAACATGTTGTATAACTGAAAAGAATTGTGTAAAAACAACCAATAATTTTTAAAAATTGATCAACCATGCTAAAGATTGACTTTTCTTAAAGAGTATGCAGACAAAAACTATAGGAAAAAAGATATTATAGCAATATAACAAGCAGGTAATTAATAAAAATATTTTGCTATTTTCCTGGATTTTTGTCATGTTTGTGGTATTTTTCAGCTTTTAAAAAATTTATTGTGATCTCTTTTCTCATTGTAACAGTTACCAATTGCTGCATAACAAATTACCCCAAAACTTAGTGGCTTACTAAATTGTACACTTAAAATGAATAAAATGTAAAATTATATGTTAGGTATATTTTTCACCATAATAAAGTAAAAATTAAAAAGAAACTTAGTGGCTTAAACCATAATTATTATTTTACAGTTTCTGTAGGTCAAGAATTCAGAAGTAGCTCAATTTGGTTGTTCTGGCTCAGGGTCTTTCATAAGGTTGCAATCAAGATGTTGGCTCAGGATGCACTCATCTGAAGGCTTGACTGGGGCTGGAGGACCTACTTCCAAGGTTGCTCACTCACATGGCTGGAAAATTATTATGGCTGTTGGTGGGAAGCCTCAGATCCTCTCAATATGGCTCTCTCCATAGTGTTAATTAAGTGTCGTCACGACATGACAGCTGACTTCCACCAGAGTGAGTGATTCAAGAAAGGCCAAGGCAAATGTCATAATGTCTTTTACAATCTAGCTTCAGAAGTCATACAATGTCATCTCTGCACTGTCCTATTGGTTACACAGATCAGTCCTATTTGGTGTATGAGGGGACTACAAAACAACAACAAAAATAAAACCCCGCTGCCATTGAGTCGATTCCAACTCATAGCAACCCTATAGGACAGAGTAGAACTGTCCCATATGGTTTCCACGGAGCACCTGGTGGATTAAAACTGCCAGTCTTTTGGTTAGCAGCCGTAGCTCTTAACCACTACACCACCAGAGTTTCCTGAGGAGACTACACAAGAGCATAAATATCAAGAAACAAAATCATTGAAGGTTACCTTGGAGGCTTGTTACCATATTGTGGCCCTCAATGATTCATGCCCCTCCCATATCAAAAATGTACTACCTCAATCCCAGGGCCCCAAAAGTTGAATTTTGTCCCAACATTAACTCAAAGTCAAGAATCTCCTCATCTAAATCCTGTTCTGGTGTGGATGAGGCTCCTCTGATATAGTTCCTGAGGTATAGTTCCTCAAGAACAGTTCTTAAGTTTGGCAGTTCCTCAAAGAGTTAAACATAGAACTATCATATGATCCAGCAATCCCAATCCTAGGTATATATCCAAAGAAATTGAAAGCAGGAAGGCAAAGAGAAACTTGTACAGAAATGCGCATTGCAGCACTATTTACAATAGTAAAAAATGGAAACAGTCGAAATGTCCATCAACAGAAGAATGGGTAAACAAAATGTAGTCTATACATACAATGGAATATTACTCAGCCATAAAGAAAATTGAAGTTCTGATACATGCCACAACATGGATAAACCCTGAAAATATTATGCTGAGGGAAATAAGTCAGTCACAAAAGGACAAATACTATACGATCCCACTTATATGAAATATCTAGAAAAAGCAAATGCATAGAGACCGAAGCATTAATGGTTACCCATGGTGAGTGGGAGGAGAAAAGGGGCACTGAGTTTCTGTTAATGGTGGTGGAATAATCTGGAAAATGGTAGTGGTAATAGTTGCACAACATGATGAACATTATCAATGTCACTGAATTTTACATGTAAAAATTGTTCAATTGGCAAATGTTTTGTTACAAATATTTTTACCACAATAAAAAAGAACGGTTCCTCTTGATCTGAATACCTGTCAACTAAACAGAAAAGTTGTCTGCTTTCCACATACCCAATATACAATACACCTACTCTTCACTTATCAACTATCTTGTTACCCAACATTTCACATTTATGACAGTAAAAAAATCTACTATCTGACTATTTTGCACATTAATGACATACATCTGGCAGTAACGAACACCAGGGTGTGAGGCAAGAGTAAAGCTGGCTATGAAGGTTATGCGTCAACTTGGCCGGGCCAGGATTCTCAGTGGTTTGGCAGTTAGGTAATGATGCAATTTGGCAGTTATGTAATGAAGTAGTCATCCTCCATTTTCACATAACGCCGACTTTCTCATAATGACCTGGTCTTTAGAATCTAACTATGTCTGTAAATGAGGAGTGGGTGTAGTGGGAGAAGCATTGCTAAGACAACCACTATAGGCTCGCACATTCCAAAAGGGAGGAAACAAGAGGTATACTGAACCAAAGAAATTTTGAAATTCGGTTGGGCAAGTGTTGGAAGTACCTTGATTAGGCCTACTCCTACTTCTGCCAGGAATTATTCTCCATGGTTCTTTGCTTTGCCTTCTGTGCTTTTGGTTCCTCCCTCTGAGTCCATTTTTGAAGTTGCATGGTTTTCTCAGCCGGCTTTCTGCCTGCAGAATTTGGGGAAGCCAAAGTTCCCTTTTCATTGTGTAATTTTCTGTTCATTTCAGTCCAAGACAGTAATATTACTGCTAATATTTTTTTTAAACTTTGTGCATAGTCTATAAATTTTGGGGGGATTCACTCCATTAGACACAAATCTTGAGATAACCCTTTCTATACCAAGGGCTTCTGCTGAGATTGCCAAGGGACACTGATCTTAAGCTTACTTTATTATTGAACTGAATGGTTCTCTGAGGCGCTTTTACATTTTTGTGAGGTCTTAACAAAGGATTTTACAGCCACACCCTCAGCTTCATCTTTATATACCCTGTTTTTCTGATGGCGACCTGGAATCAATCCTTGCCCCAGAGCAGTTTACTTTATCACTGTCTGCTTTCTGGAAAGGTGGAGACTTTTCAAAACCAGCAAGCTAGGTTTCTGTTATTTAAGAGTCCTTCCCTAAGTTTTTCTCTCTCTTCTCACATTTTATTATAAACCTCAAGAAGAAATCAGGAGGCACCTTCATCACTCTGCCTTGAAATCTCCTTAGCTAGATCACCCAGTTGATTAGGTAAATTTTCCACTTTCCACATTATACAAGTGATGGTGTTGATAAACTTTCAACCACCGTATAATGAGAATCCCCTTTCTTTCAGTTTTCATTAAGTTTCCCATTTTTTTTAAGCTCTTACCTGCAACCTCCTTGAAGGTTATCAAGCCTCTAATAACAGTCTCTTCAACGTTCTTTAAGCTTTCATTAACATCTCCTCAAAATCATTCCAGCTTCTGCTCACTACCAGATTTCAAAAACTACTCCATATTTTAGGTTTTAGTTATGGTATTACTCTACTCCTGACACCAAAATCTGAATTAGATTTCCTTGTCTGCATATAGTAAATTATCCCCAAACTAACCGGCTTATTAACAGAAGAAACATTTATTATCGACACAGTGTCTGTGGGTCAGGAATACAGAAATGACTTAGCTAGGTGGTTCTGACTCAGAGTCTCTCATGACATTTCAGTCAAGATATTGCAGGATGCAGTCAACATCACTGGGGACCGTCCTGGAGGCAGGCCATCACACTTTCAGGATAAATATATATTTGCTTTTCTTATTTTCATTTCTAATTTTGTGTTTATGACTTGTATAATGTTCATTTTCCACAACTCCTGGAACTCCACCAACTCAGTCCAAAACCCTTGACTCCTCTCATTGTCGCACACCCTAGAGTTAGTTTATCAGTACATGCCATTAGGTCTACCTTCAAAACATATCACAGACTCAGTCACATGCCACAACCTCCACCATTACCACCCTACTTCAAATCATAATCACTGGTCTTCCTGCTTCTACTTTGTTCTCCTACAGTCTATTGGACATAGCAGACAAAGTGACTGTTTAAAACAAAAGTCATATCATGGTACTACTTGGCTTGAGTCCTCCAATAACTTCCCATCTCACCTCAAACAAAAGCTGAAGTTTTTGCAATGTCCTATATGTCTCTTGGTCCCTGGGTGGTGCAAACAATTTGCGCTCATCTACTAACCTAAAGGTTGGTGGTTCAAACCCACCCAGTGCCACCATGAAAGAAAGACCTGGTGGTCAGCTTCCATAAAGATTATAGCCAAGAAAACCCTATGGAACACAGTTCTACTCTGTAACACAGGGGGTCACCATGAGTCAGAATCAATTTGGCAGTAATGGGTATATGTCTCTATGAAATCTGGCCCCTGATGACCTCTTTCACATGTTATCTCTTTCATATTTACCTCTGTCATCCTGCTCACTGTGCTCCAACAATGGATTCCATGCTGTTCCTATCTGGAAAACTTCATATATTCTGTTCCTCTCCCTGAATGCTCTTTCTCCAAATACTCTTTTTTTTTTTTTAATAACACATTATATTTTACTCTTCTGTTTTCATCTGTTTGTTTCTTGCCTCTTATCCTCCATTAAAAGTAAGCTCTCTGAGAGCAGGAATTATGTTTTGTTACAGTGGTATTTCCAGAATATAGAACAAGACTTATCACATAATAGATATTCAGTAGGCATTTATTGAAAAAAAAATGGACGGATGAATGAGTGAACAAATGAAATTATGGAGACGTAAAATCAGAGCTAGCATAGTGCAGTGTTACCATGGTTGAGCCACCATTCGTCTGTCAGTTTTTTGTACCATGGCGGCTTGTGTATTGCTGTAAGGCTAGAAGCTATGCCACCAGTATTTCAAATACCAGCAAGGTCACACTTGGTGGACAGGTTTCAGTGGAGCTTCCAGACTAAGACAGACTAGGAAGAAGGACTTCACTATCTACTTCTAAAAAAAATCGACCAGTGAAATTCTAATCAATAGCAGCGGAACATTGTCTGATATGGTGCTGGAAAATGAGCCCCTCGGGTTGGAAGCCACTCAAAATATGACTGGGAAGAGCTTCCTCCTCAAAGTAAAGTGGACCTTAACGAGGTGGATGGAGTCAAGCTTTTGCGACCTTCATTTGCTGGTGTGGCATGACTCAGAATGAAAAGAAACAACTGCAAACATCCATTAACAATACCCACTGCCGTCGAGTCGATTCCATTAACAATAGGAACGTAAAATGTAAAAAGTATGAATCTAGGAAAATTGGAAGTGGTAAAAAATGAAACAGAATGCTTGAAGATAGATATTCTAGGTATTAGTGAGTTGAAACAGACTGGTATTGGTCATTTCAAATCAGACAATCATATGGTCTACTATACTGGGAATGAAAAATTGAAGAAGAATGGCATCACATTCATTGTCAGAAAGAACATTTCAAGATCTATTCTGAAATATGATGCTGTTAGTGATAGGATAATATCCATATGACTAAAAGGAACATCAGTTAATATGACTAATATTCAAATTTGTGCACCAACCACTAATGCCAAAGTTGAAGAAATTGAAGATTTTTCCAAATTTCTGCAGTCTGAGACGGATCAAACATGCCATCAAGATGCATTCATAATCACTGGTGATTGGAATGTGAAAGTTGGAAACAAAGAAGGATCAGTAGTTGGCAAATATGGCCTTGGCAATAGAAATGATACTGGAGATCACATAATAGAGTTTTGCAAGACCAATGACCTATTCATTGGAAATACCTTTTTCAACAACATAAGCGGCAACTATACACGTGGACCTCGCTAGATGAAATACACAGGAGTCAAATCTACTGTATCTGTAGAAAAAGACTATGGAGAAGGTCATTTCATCAGTCAGGACAAGGCCAGGGCCACCTGTGGAACAGAACCTCAATTGCTCATATGCAATTTCAAGTTGAAAAAAAAAAAAAAAGCTGAAGAAAATTAAAGCAATCCACGAGAGCCAAAATACAACCTGGTGTATATCCCACTTGAATTTAGAGACCATGTCAAGAATAGATTTGATGCATTGAACATTAATGATCAAAGACCAGATGAGTTGCGGAATGACATCAAGGACATCAAACATGATGTCACGGATTGAATTAAGTCCCCCCCTTTTTTTTATAATGTGTGTATCAATTTGGCTGGGCCATGATTTCCAGTTTAGCGTGGTTGTCCTCCATTTTGTGATTGTGATTTTATATTAAAGAGGATTACGGTGGGATTGTAACACCCTTACCCAGGTCACATTCCTGAGCCAAAATAAAGGGAGTTTCCCTAGGGTGTGGCCTGCACCATCTTTTATCTCTCAAGAGAGAAAAAGGAAAGGGAAGCAAGTGGAGAGTGGGGGCAGCACTGGGAGCACAGTGCATCCTTTGGACCCAGGGTTCCTGTACAGAGAAGCTCCTAGTCCAGGGGAAGATTGACGACAGGACCTTTCTCCAGGGCTGACAGAGAGAGAAAGCCTTCTCCTGGAGCTCACACCCTGAATTTGGACTTCTAGCCTACTAGACTGTAAGAAAATTAATTTCTCTTTATTAAAGCCATCCACTTGTGGTACTTCTATTATAGCAGCATTAGATGATTAAGACACATGAAGTAAGAAAAAATCATTAAAAAGACAGGAAATAAAGAAAAGATCAAAATGGATTTCATAAGAGACTCTGAAACTTGCTGTTGAATATAGAATAGCTAAAGTGAAGGGAAGAAATGATAAAGTAAAAGAGCTGAACAGAAGATTTCAAAGGGTGGCTCGAGAAGACAAAGTATTATAATGACATGTGCAAAATCTGGAGTTAGGAAACCAAAAAGGAAGAACACGCTCAGCATTTCTCAAGAGAAAGAACTGAAGAAAAAATTCAAGCCTCCAGTTGCAACATTGAAGGATTCTATGGGCAAGATATTGAATGATGCAGGAAGCATCAAAAGAAGATGGAAGGAAAATACAGAGTAACTATACCAAAAAGAATTGGTCGACATTCAACCATTTCAGGAGGTAGTACATGATCAAGAACCGATGATATTGAAGGAAGTTTAAGCTACATTGAAGGCACTGGCAAAAAACAAAACTCCTGGAATTGATGGAATACCAACTGATATGCAAAGGGATGAAAATTCTAGAAGCTCTCACCCATCTACGCCAAGAAACTTGGAAAGCACTATTTGGCCAGCTGCCTGGAAGAGATCAATATTTGTGCACATGCCAAAGAAAGGTGATCAAACCAAATGTGGAAATCATCAAACGATATTCTTACTATCACGCGCAAGTAAAATTTTCCTGAAGATCATTCGAAAGTGGCTGCAGCAGTACATCCACAGGGAACTGCCAGAAATTCAAGCCGAATTCAGAAGAGAACATGGAACAAAGGATATCATTGCTAATGTCAGTTGGATCCTGGATGAAAGCAGAGAATACCAGAGAGATGTTTACCTGCAATTTATTGATTACGCAAAGGCATTCAACTGTGTGGATCTTAACAAATTATGAATAATATTGTGAAGAATGGGAATTCCAGGACACTTACTTACGCTCGTGCTGAATCTGTACATAGGTAGAGAGGCAGTAGTTCGAACAGAAAAAGGGGATGCTTGGTGGTTTGAAATGAGGAAACGTATGCGTCAGGGTTGTATACTTTCACCATACTTATGCAATCTGTATGCTGAGCAAATAATCTGAGAACCTGGACTATACGAAGAAGAATGAGGCATCACAACTGAAGGAAGACTCATTAATAATCTGCAATATGCAGATTACACAACCTTGTTTGCTAAAAGTGAAAAGGACTTGAAGCACATCAAAGCCCACAGCTTTCAGTATGGATTGCACATCAACATAAAGAAAAATTCTCACAACTGGACCAATAAACAACATCATGATAAATGGAGAAAATATTGAAGTTGTCAAGGATTCCGTTTTACTTGGGTCCACAATCAACACCCATGGAAGCAGCAGTCAAGAACACAAAAGATGCACTGCATTGGGCAAATCTGCTGCAAAAGACCTCTTTAAAGGTTGAAAAGCAAAGATGTCACTTTGAGGACTAAGGTGTGCCTGACCCAATGCATGGTATTTTCAGTTGCCTCATATGCATGTGAAAGCTGGGCAATGAATAAGGAAGACCGAAGAATTGACACCTTTGAACTGTGCTGTTGTTGAAGAATATTGAATATACCACGGACTGCCAAAAGAACAAACAAATCTGTCTTGGAAGAAGTACAACCAGAATGCTCCTGAGAAGTTAGTATGGCGAGACTTCTTCGCCTCATGCACTTTCAACATGTTATCAGGTGGGGCCAGTCCCTGCAGAAAAACATCATGCTTGGTAAAGTGGAGGTCTGTGAAAAAGAAGACCCTCAATGAGATGGATTGACACAGTGGGTGCAACGATGGGCTCAAACATAGCAACGATTATGAGCATGGAGCAGGACTGGGCAGTGTGTTGTTCTGTTGTACATATGGTGGCTATGAGTTAGAATTTTTAAGGACTACTACAACAACCATGGTCAAGAGGAAAAAGATTACCAAAAAACAAGGATAAGATCTCTCTATCAAGTAGTGTAGCAAAGTGGGAGAAGATGAGACATTTAAAAAGAACAGAGGAAAGAAACATCAAAGTTGGTGTTTAGAAGATGTCTTAGTTATCTGGTGCTACTATAACAGAAATACCACAAATTGGTGGCTTTAACAAACAGACATTTATTTTCTCATAGTTTAGGACAATAGAAGTCCAAATTCAGAGTGGCAGCTCTAGGGGAAGTTTTGCTGTCTCTATCGGCTCTGGAGGAAGGTCCTTGTCTCTTTTGACCTTCTCCTCCTGGATGATCTCCATGTGGCTTGGCATCTCTCTTCCCCTAACTGTGCTTCTTAATCTGCTCCTTTTATATATAAAAAGAGATTGATTTAAGACACACCCTACACTAATCCTGCCTTATTAACATAACAAAGAAAATCCATTCCCAAATGTGATTATAACCACAGGTATACCAAAACAAACCAAACCAAACCCCTGCAGTCGATTCTGACTCTGGTGACCCTGTAAGACAGAGTAGAACTGCCCCATAGGGTTTCCAAGGAGTGGCTGATGGATTTAAACTGCCAATATTCTGGTGAGCAGACAAGTTCTTCACCACTGTGCCATGAGGGCTCCAAAACCACAGGTATAGGGGTTAGGATTTACAATACATATATTTGGGAAACACTATTCAATTCATAACAGATTGTTTGATACAGGAGTTGTAATATAGTTGTGGAACCAAAAAGCACTGCCAGAAGGTAATAGTGAGGTAAGGAAGCATAGACGCTGTATCTTTTTGATAAAGAGGATAGAAAGACAGAGAGAGAAGACAAATCAGCACAGTAAAATGAATAAGCATGTGCTTTGGAGTCAGACTGTTACAGGTTTAAGTCAGAGCTCCACCACTAATAATTTCAGGATTTGGGGTAAGTTGCTTCACTCTGGAGCCTCAGCTTTCTCTGTTAATTGGGCTAATAATATTACCTACCTTATAAGGTTGATGTAAGGATTAAATGAAATGATGCATGTAAAAAGTTTGGTACACTTTCTGGAACATATTAAGAGCTCAGTAAGTGCTAGCTTAAGGATGTTGTTGTTGATGTTGTTAGGTGCCACTGAGTTGGTTCTGACTCATAGTGACACTATGTACCACAGAAGGAAACACTGCCCAGTCCTGCACCATGCTCACAATCCTTGTTATGCTTCAGCCCATTGTTGCAGCTGCTGTGTCAATCCATCTTGTTGAGGGTCTTCCTCTTTTCCGTTGACCCTGTACTTTACAAAGCATGATGTCCTTCTCCAGGGAATGATCCCTCCTGATAACATGTCCAAAGTACGTGAGACTCAGTCTTGCTATCCTTGCTTCTAAGGAGCATCGTCTTCCAAGACAGATTTGTTCGTTGTTTTCGCAATCTACAGTATATTCGATATTCTTCGACAACACCATAATTCAAAAGCGTCAATTCTTCTTTGGTCTTCCTCATTCATTGTCCAGCTTTCGCATGCATAGGATGAGATTAAAAATACTATGGTTTGGTCAGGCCCACCATGGTCTTCAAGGTGACATCTTTGCTTTTCAACACTTTAAAGAGTTCCTTTGCAGTAGATTTGCCCAGTGCAATGAATGGTTTGATGTTTTGACGGCTGCTTCCACGGGTGCTGATTGTGGATCCAAGTAAAATGAAATCCTTGACAACTTCAATCTTTTCTCTATTTATCGTGATGTTGCTTATCGGTCCAGTTGTGAGGATTTTTGTTTTCTTTATGTTGAGGTGCAATCCATACTGGAGGCTGTGGTCTTTAGTCTTCATCAGTAAGTGCTTCAAGTCCTCTTCACTTTCAGCAAGCAAGGTTGTGTCATCTGCATAACACATGTTGTTAATGAGTCTTCCTCCAGTCCTGATGCCCCGTTCTGCATATAGTCCATCTTCTCAGATTATTTGCTCAGCATACAATTGAATAGCTATGGTGAAAGGATACAACCTTAACACACCCCTTTCCTGACCTTAAACCACTCAGTACCCCCTTATTCTGTCCGAACAACTGCCTCTTGATCTATGTACAAGTTCCTCATGAGCACAATTAAGTGTTCTGGAATCCCCATTCTTTGCAATGTTATCCATAATTTGTTATGATCCACACAGTCAAATGCCTTTGCATAGTCAATAAAACACAGGTAAACATCCTTCTGGTATTCTCTGCTTTCAACCAGGATCCATCTGACATTAGCAATGATATCCATGGTTCCACATCCTCTTCTGAATCCGGCCTGAATTTCTGGCAGTTCCCTGTTGATATACTGCTGCAGCCCCTTTTGAATGATCTTCAGCAAAATTTTGCTTGCATGTAATATTAATTTTTTTTTTGGTGGGTGTGATATTAATGATATCGTTCAATAATTTCTGCTTTTGGTTGGATCACCTTTCTTGGGAATAGGCATAGATATGGATCTCTTCCAGTCAGTTTGCCAGGTAGCTGTCTTCCAAATTTCCTGGCATAGATGAGTGAGCACTTCCAGCGCTACACCCATTTGTTGAAACATCTCAATTAATATTCAGTCAATTCCCTGAGCCTTGTTTTTTACCAATACCACCAGTGCAGCTTGGACTTCTTCTTTCAGCACCATAGGTTCCTGATCATATGCTACCTCCTGAAATGGTTGAGCATCGAGCAATTCTTTTTGGTTTAATGACCCTGTGTGTTCCTTCCATCTTCTTTTAATGCTTCCTGCATCGTTTAATATTTTCCCCGTAGAATACTTCACTATAGCATCTCAAGGCTTGAATCTTTTCTTCAGTTCTTTCGGCTTGAGAAATGCCGAACGTGTTCTTCCCTTTTGGTTTTCTATCTCCAGGTCTTTGCACATGTCATCATAATACTTTACTTTGTCTTCTTGAGCCACCCTTTGAAATCTGTTCATATCTTTTACTTCAACATTTCTTCCTTTGCTTTAGCTGCTCAACATTCAAGAGCAGGCTTCAGTTTCTTCCGACGTCCATTTTGGTCTTTTCTTTCTTTCCTGTCTTTTTAATCACCTCTTGATTTCTTCATGTATGATATTCTTGATGTCATCCCACAACTCGTCTGGTCTTCAGTTATTAGTGTCCAACGCATCAAATCTATCCTTGAAATGGTCTCTAAACCCAGATGGGATATATTCAAGGTCATACTTTGGCTCCCATGGACTTGTTCCAATTTTCTTCTGTTCCAACTTGAACTTCCATATGAGCAATTGATGGTCTGTTCCACAGTCGGCCCCCAGCCTTGTTCTGACTGATGATATTGAACTTTTCCATAGTCTCTTCCCACAGATGTAGTTGATTTGATTCCTGTGTATTCCATCTGGCGAGGTCCATGTGTATAAAAAAAAAAAAGTACAGTCACCATTTATGTTGGTGAAAAAAGGTATTTGCAGTGAAAAAGTCGTTGGCCTTGCAAAATTCTCTCATGTGATCTCTGGGACCCTCTCTATCACCCAGGCAGTATTTTCCAACTACCAATCCTTCCTCTTTGTTTCCAACTTTCAGATTCCAATCACCAGTATTTATTGATGCATCCTGATTGCATGTTCAATCAATTTCAGACTGCATAAGTTGGTAAAAACCTTAAATTTCTTCATCTTTGGCCTTAATGGTTGGTGCGTAAATTTGAATAATAGTCATATTAACTGGTCTTCATTGTAGACGTATGGACATTATCCTATACTGACAGCATTGCTCTTCAGGATAGATCTTGAAACGTTCTTTTTGACGATGAATGCAATGCCATTCCTTTTCATGTTGTCATTCCTGGTATAGTAGACCACATGATTGTCCAATTCAAAATGGTCAGTACCAGTCCATTTCATCTCACTAATGCCTAGGATATCGATGTCTACGCGTTCTACTTCATTGTTTACAATTTCCAATTTTCCTAGTTTCATACCTGGTATACTCCCTGTTCCGATTATTAATGGATATTTGTAGCTGTTTCTTCTCATTTTGAGTAGTGCCACATCAGCAAATGAAGGTCCCAAAAGCTTAACTCCGGCCACGTCATTAAGGTCGACTCTACTGTGAGGAGGCAGCTCTTCCCCAGTCGTCTTTTAAGTGCCTTCCAATCTGGCGGGGGGGGGGAGGGGGGCGGGGAAGCCCCATCTTCCGGCACTATATCAGACAATGTTCCGCTGCTATTCATAAGGTTTTTACTAGCTAATTCTTTTCAGAAGTAGACTACCAGGTCCTTCTTCCTAGTCTGGAAGCTCAGCTGAAACCTATTCTCCATGTATGACCTTGCTGGTGTCTGAATACCAGTGGCATTACGTCCAGCATCATACCAACACGCAAGCCCCTACAGTAGGACAAACTGACAGACACGTACCTAAGGATGAATACCTTTAAAAAGTCACAGCGTTGAAAAAACAGGTGTCTGGGTTGTGTTTTTTTTGTTTTTTTTTTTTTTTGCTGTTGTTTTTTAGGAAAGGGAATACTTGATCATGCCTAAAAAGTAAGGGGAATAAGCTACTGAAGTGAATAGAGTGAAAATGTAAGAAAGGTGGGGTGGCGGGGGAATGGAAGTGGTCAATTACTGATGGACCATAGTCTTGGAAAGCATGGGGTTGAATGAGAATGGCTTCTTTCTTGCATGGAAGTAGGTAAGAAAGACAATGGAATGGGCAACATGGAAAAATTTAAGAGAGAGAAGAGGAAGAGCTGATCATTATTTAATAAGATAGAAGGAATCAAGGCATCTGTAGAGAAGATGAAGATGTGGAATTCAAAGTTGTACTATGTCCCACCTCATGCTTCCAACTTTTTCTTTACCTTAAGACATTCAATGTTTCCACATAGCCTCTAGTTCAATCGGATACTGTTTTATGCCTGTCTTAGCAAGTGAGAAAACACTGAAATTTCCTTTTTTAAAAGATAATGCTCATGACCTGCTAGGTTTTTTTGTTTTTTTACAACTCTCAACAAAGTATGAATTGCTCGGGATGCATCTCAAAAATAATTTAAAGTTGCTTTTGCATCTTTTATAGTAAAAAAAAAAGAACCCCATTACCGTTGAGTCGATTCTGACTCATAGCAACCCTACAGGACAGAGTAGAACTGCCCCCATAGAGTTCCCAAGGAGCAGCTCATGGATTCGAACTGCCAACCTTTTGGTTGGCATCCATAGCTCTTAACCACTACGTCACTAGGGTTTCCTTTTTATACCAGGTGATTGATAAATATAAATGGGTAGGTAAATCATTGAGCATCTTACTGAATCAATCAACGTGGTGATTGTGTAGGAAATATTTTTTTTTTCTATTTGCTAAAAGCTAGTCTACCTAGTGTTTTGTTGTTGCTTGTTTGTTGTTAGGAAAACGGATTTCTTCTGGATTGAGATTGGGAGCTGATCAAGAACAGAGAACAGAGGGTGGGCTGCTGAAATCTCCTACGGTAGGGTAGTCAAATTGAAATACAGTCACATGTTGCTTAATGTCCATGATACGTTCTGTGAAATAGGACAGTATTTGATTTGGAAGTTGTGCAAACACCATATTATATACTTAGCAAAACCATACGGGATATTTTTTGTTTCTTGTCCAAATCTATACTTGTCCTTTGCCTCTTGCTGCTGCTATCACTTGCACCGGTTTTGCTGCATCTGGGAACCATGATGCACATCACGGCAATATTTTTGAAAGAAATTTAAACAGAGTGATAATGCTACAACACTTAAGAGATGCGCGATACATGAGATTGGATGCTGCTGCCTACGATTGGAAGCATGCACTGTTATATGGCAAACTTTTGGCTGCTAACCAAAGGGTGGGCAGTTTGAATCCACCAGCTGCTCCTTGGAAACTCTGTGGGGCAGTTCCACTCTGTCCTATAGGATTGCTATGAGTTGGAATCGTCTCCACAGCAATGGGTTTGGTTTTTTGGTTTTAGGGGGAGTTCATATTAAAATAATGGTAGAAATTACAATATAGTACATACATAAGCCAGTAACACAGGTGTTTATTATGACTGTGAAGACATATATGTTACAGATTATATATGTACTGTACCATTATACACCTAGTAGCACACTTGCTTTATATATAAGAGACATGAGATAACAAGTGTTGTGTGCAGGAAGCTGTAGCATTCACTATGTCTGGTTATGTCTGCTACCTCCCATTTTCCAGTCAGGACTTCTGAGCCCTATTATAACCTTAAGGGACCACGGACATATATGCAGTTGGACGCTGCCTGAAAGGATGTTATGCATAACTGTGATCACATGGAATAGAGCTGGTGCTCTGTCACTGTGGCATTAAAGGGTAATAAAAAAATGACAACAGCACTTAGGGCTTCCTAGTGACATTACTTCACTCCAAGGTTGACTAGTTCTATTTGTAGCTTTGAATAAACCGAGGGATGTAGAGAGGGTGAAAGGGAGAGATGGTGAGTTAGCCCTTAAATATTTGAAAATGGTTTTCTTGATCTGATAAATACCACCGTCTTCAACAACACAACAAACATTTGTCGAGTACTTATTACTTTGAAAATAGTTCTGAGGTCAGAGAAGTTATTTAAAAAAAAAACATTTAGAAGACGTATTTATTATTTATCATTACTTTTAAAGCTATCACTTTTTTGCTATGAACCCCAATAATCATTACTCCTATGGGAAATTTAATTCATTTTATAATAACCTCCACGAACGCACAGCAAATAATAAGTCTCACATATATTTTGTTTCTATTTCAAAATGCATCTATCCCTTAAGTACAGACTTTAAAGCAAGGCTTCCAACCGGTTCCTTCCAGTTCAAACCCCTGCTGGGAATTTGCATCCCTAACAAGTCTTCTGCTGAGAATTTGCATTTCCACCCCAGATATACTGAATCAGAATCCACAGATTAACGAGGTCCCCTGGTGATTCTTATGTATAACTTCCTGGGAACTTGTTAGAAATGCAAATTCCCAGCAGGGGTTTGAACTAGTTCAAAGCCCCATTTTAAAGTTATTTACCAGCCTGAATACCTTGACGAAATCAGCTGAGTGATGGTGCCCTTCCCACATGCAGAGAAAAGACTCAAATTGGAGAGAAGTACAGACTTGTTTCAAGCACACGTACTTAGAGACTTGTTTTGGAAATCTATTGCAGAGAGAATCTCATGGAGAGAAGCTTGATGCCAGAAAGGGGGAAAAAAAGGCTTTAAGGGACATTATAATCCAAAGAAATGACTCTTTACAAGGAGGGGCACTTCAGGATGTTCCAGAAAGAGAATCCTGGCTATTCTGAAATGCTGAAGAAGCTGCTGGCCCTTCTGATTTTCAACAGAGTAGTGAGAAAGTAGATAATGTTACTTTGGAGTCAGAAGAGAACTTTGAGTGGCATGTGAATAACCTTGAACACGTTCAGTAAGGTGAAGTGGCCCCAAGTGTATATGTTTCAAGATAACATGAAAATATAGCACTAAACTTGTATTTCAGTTTTGTTTCCTTTTTCTTGGCTCTGTATATCAATGTTGTTTAATTTATTTGCTTGAGCTTTATAAAGTGAATGAAGGAGAACCAGCATAACAAATTCACCAAAAGTTGCAGTGAAGGTAAATATTGGGTAGGAGTTTAATTGGTACAATCTTTCTGAAGGGAATTTGCCAATGAATCTCAAGGACCTTAAAATTATTTGTACCCTTTGACTCAGTAATTACACTTCAAGAAACTTATCTTAAGGAAATAATCAAATGTGCATAAGATTTTTTACATAAGATCAGAAAAAATAACAATCTCCTTCCTCTCTTCCTTTTTTAACAGATGATTTAGAAAACACAGAAAAACATTATCGTGATAGTAAAAATCATCCATAATTCCATCACCCAAAGACAATCATTCTTAATAACACTCTT
The DNA here is from genome assembly GCF_030014295.1 of Loxodonta africana. Classification (NCBI taxonomy): domain Eukaryota; kingdom Metazoa; phylum Chordata; class Mammalia; order Proboscidea; family Elephantidae; genus Loxodonta; species Loxodonta africana. Next base: position 117,074,775 of record NC_087369.1, on the reverse strand, counting down.
CCTGGTGTTATTTTCTTCCAAATTGTGTTAGTTTTCTATTTGCTAGTGGCTTAAAATAACACAAACTTATCACCTTACAGTTATGTAGGTCACAAGTCCAGCATGGGTCTCACTGAGCAAAAATCAAGGTGTCAGCAGGGTTGCATTCCTTTCTGGTGGCTCTAGGAGAGAACTTATTTTCTTGTTCTTCCAGCTTCAAGAGGCTGTCCACATTGCCTGGCCAATGGCCTCCTTCCTCCCTCTTCAAAACCAGCAACATTGCATCTCTCTGTGCCTTACTTCCATAGTCAAATTTCTCTGTGACCATAGCTGGGAAAGGTTCTCCACTTTTAAGGACCCATGTGATTAGATTGGTACCACTCAGATAATTCAGGATAATCAATCTCTACAACACTTGGGAAAAGAGTGAATAGGTGAGACAGAAGTGGATAGAAACACCCATGAGATTGGCAAAGGTGGGCTGCTCACACCTGAGAGATTCCTCATACCATGTTGTCATCAGCAGTATAAGACCCTATGGAAAACATAGGAAGAACTCGGAAGTCTATACTTCCATCCAAGTTTATGATGCCTTATCTCCTACTTTAAGTAATAGTCCCTGAGTAGGTATGTTTCTATATCTGTTGTCACTTAACAAACTTAATATCCTTTAACTACACGTGTGTGTCCATTAATCACATTACTGGTCTGTAGTGTAACAACAGCAGATCTGTAAGTCTATATTGATCACTAAAGCTCTTATAAGGATCCAAGTTAGAGATGAAAGTGTTCACTTAGGAAGTCACACCTGACTTTTTTTTCTCAAAAGGGTGAACTTGTCGAAGGGACCACCATGTCACATACTACTTTGTATGTCCCACCTGGAATAGGGCTAAGTCTAGACTATTCAATAAATGCTTGTGAATGTGGAATAAAAGTAACAGTCTAGCCAGGCAATAAAGCAAGATTGAATGTTTTGGATAATTCTTTGTTTTTAAGGAGGGAAAAAATTCAGTGCACTTCCTACTTCCTGTAATTTTATGTGTTCTCTTACATAAAAGATATAAGATGGAATATTAATAAACCCAAAATACGGGAAACTAGAATGGTACATTTGCTGTTAAAAGCACACATAAGGACTATTAAGGTAGACTATACCCTTGATCTGTAATCATAGCCATATTCATAAAAAGCTCAGGGACTTAAGCATGCTTGAGCTGCCCTAGACTAATAAGGCAACTCTGAACTCTATTTCTTACAAATGGCACTTTAAAAAAAAATCAGAGCCTGTCAATATCAGAAAGCTCAAAGTTCAATTACTCAGAAAGATGCAGCCTTCTTATATATTCAAAAATACTCAGAACCAGAGGTGAATTGTGATTCCAACCTACAAGATTGGTTCATGAAAGCTAGCATAATGTCAGTTATATGATTGGATATTGAGCCCTAGCTCTACCTTGGTTCCTGACTCATTTGCAAAAGACAGAGGACTAAAATAAAGGATGCAATCATTCCCTCTTCCTACCACATGCCAGACGCTGTTCAAGGCACTTGGGGTACTGTGGTGAAAAATATAAGCAACGTTCCTGTCCTCATGGAATTTATATTCTATTGGGGCAAGATAGATGAGTAATAATACGCATTACAATATAATTATTATACGATAAGTGATAGGCCAGGTAAAGTACAGTACTATGAGAGCACAGATATAGAATATTTAGCCCAGAGTGGGGAACCAAGAAAGATCTCCCTGAGAAATGATGTTAATACCCATATGATGGGTTGAAATTGATCAAGCATGGAGGGAGGTGGGGAGTTGGTGAGGGTAGTGGTGAATAACATTTCAAGGAAAGGGAACAAGTACAAAGGCCCTGAGGTGGAACAATTGAAATATTGGATAGAATGAATGGTTTTCTAGAAAAAAAAGTCTATATTTACCAAAAATAATTGAAGAAACAGAGAGCATAACTGATATTAGATGAGGCTTAAGGAGCAGGCAGAGGTTATATCATAAAGGGATTTGTTGATGGTGCTAAAGATTTTGAAACATTTTAATAATTTTAGAACAATGAGAAGCCATTAAAGGATTTTGAGAAGGATACCATGATCAGATTTAGTGTTTTCTAGAAAATATCACCAGTTATTATATAGAAAACAGGGAGAAGCGCAAGAGTGGAGGCAAGTTGCCACAGCTTTTCTACCCTATGCTTTCATCTGCAGAGAGCATTTTGCAGTGTAGTAACTACTACCTATGATGATTAAGTTAGTGCTTTATTTGACCCTTTGTATTAGTCAGGAAAGCCTAAGTTATGCTGCAGTAACAAACAACCCCCAAACCTTAGTGGCTCAAAACAACAAAGGTTTTTTTTTTTTTTTTGCTTACACTACATGTTCATGTTAGGTCAAGCAGACTCTCTGTTCCATGTCATCCTCACTCCAAAATCCAAGCTGACAGAGCAGCCATGATCTAGAGCGTAACCCATTGCTGTGGCAAAAGGAAAGAGGGCATGGCAAATAGCACACTAGCTCCTAGAGCTTCCACCTAAAGGGATGAATATCACTTCTGCTCCCGTTGAGGGGGGATGGACAAGTACAGTCTTATCATATGACTAAAAAGAAAAGAATCAAATTACTTATGACAAAAAGACCACCTACAGAATAGGGTAAAATATTTGCAAAGCATATTTCAGCTAAGGGTCTAGTGTCCAAAATATATAAAGAAATGCTTACAACTCAACAACAAAAAGACAAACAACTGAATTCAAAAATGGGCAAATAACTTGAACACACATTTCTCCAAAGAAAATATAAAAATGGCCAACAAGTTCATGAAAAGATGCTCAGCATTAGTAGTCAGGGAAATGCAAATCAAATCCACAAGAATGGCTATTATAAAAAAAAAAAAAAACAGAAAATAGCAAGTGTTCGTGAAGATGTGGAGAAACTGGAACCCTCATCCACTGCTGGTGGGAATGTAAAATGGTGCAGCCTCTATGGAAAACAATTTGAAAGTTCCTCAAAAAGTGAAACACAGAGTTACTCTATGACCCAGCAATTCCACTGCTAGGTAGAAAACATATATTCACACAAAAACATATACATGAATATTCATAGCATCATTACTCATAACAGCCAAAAAGTGGAAACATCCCAAATGTCCATTGGCTGATGAATGGATAAATAAAATGTGGTAAATCCACACAATGGAATAATTTTCAGCCATAAAAAGAATGAAGTACTGATACAACACAAATGAGCCTTGAAAACATTATGCTACGTGAAGTATCAGATACAAAAGGACAAATACTGTGCGCTCCGCTTAATGTAAAATATCTAGAAACGGCAAATGCATAGAGACAAAAACAGATTAGTGTTTACTAGGGGCTGGGAGGAGGAGGAAATGGGGAGTAACTGCTTCATGGGTACAGGGTTCTCTTTTGGGGTGATGAAATGTTTTGGAACTTGATAGATGTGGTGATCGTGCACAGTGAATGTACTAAATGCCACTGAATTGTTCACTTAAAAAATGGTTAATTTTATATTAATTTCACCTCAATAAAAAATCTGTCATAAGGAAGCTTATAGGATATTCTGAGGTATTTATCTGAGGTAAAAATAAATTATATGATGTAAGGTGACCTTTTTACTACTGTTTTCTTATGACCGTATTTCTCACATTTCCTTCTTTTTTTTTAATTTTTATTGAGCTTCAAGTGAACGTTTACAAATCAAGTCAGACTGTCACATATAAGTATATATACACCTTACTCCATACTCCCACTTTCTCTCCCCCTAATGAGTCAGCCCTTCCAGTCTCTCCTTTCGTGACAATTTTGCCAGCTTCCAACCCTCTCTACCCTCCCATCCCCCCTCCAGACAGGAGATGCCAACACAGTCTCGTGTCCACCTGATACAAATAGCTCACTCTTCATCAGCATCTCTCTCCTACCCACTGTCCAGTCCCTTCCAAGTCTGATGAGTTGTCTTCGGGAATGGTTCCTGTCCTGGGCCAACAGAAGGTTTGGGGACCATGACCGCCGGGATTCCTCTAGTCTCAGTCAGACTATTAAGTATGGTCTTTTTATGGGAATTTGGAGTCTGTATCCCACTGATCTCCTGCTCCCTCAGGGGTTCTCCGTTGTGCTCCCTGTCAGGGCAGTCATCGGTTGTGGCCGGGCACCATCTAGTTCTTCTGGTCTCAGGATGATGTAAGTCTCTGGTTCATGTGGCCCTTTCTGTCTCTTGGGCTCATAGTTATCGTGTGACCTTGGTGTTCATTCTCCTTTGATCCAGGTGGGTTGAGACCTATTGATGCATCTTAGATGGCCGCTTGTTAGCATTTAAGACCCCAGACGCCACATTTCTAAGTGGGATGCAGAATGTTTTCATAATAGAATTATTTTGCCAATTGACTTAGAAGTCCCCTTAAACCATGGTCCCCAAACCCCCGCCCTTGCTCCCCTGACCTTTGAAGCACTCAGTTTATCCCGGAAACTTCTTTGCTTTTGGTCCAGTCCAGTTGAGTAGACCTTCCATGTATTGAGTATTGTCCTTCCCTTCACCTAAAGCAGTTCTTTTCAGCTAATTAATCAGTAAAAAAAACCCTCTCCCGCCCTACCTCCCTCCCCCCCCTCGTAACCACAAAAGTATGTGTTCCTCTCAGTTTATACTATTTCTCAAGATCTTATAATAGTGGTCTTATACAATATTTGTCCTTTTGCCTCTGACTAATTTCGCTCAGCATAATGCCTTCCAGGTTCCTCCATGTTATGAAATGTTTCACAGATTCGTCACTGTTCTTTATCGATGCGTAGTATTCCATTGTGTGAATATACCACAATTTATTTAACCATTCATCCGTTGATGGACACCTTGGTTGCTTCCAGCTTTTTGCTATTGTAAACAGAGCTGCAATAAACATGGGTGTGCATATATCTGTTTGTGTGAAGGCTCTTATTTCTCTAGGGTATATTGCGAGGAGTGGGATTTCTGGGTTGTATGGGTTCTACTTCTAACTGTTTAAGATAATGCCAGATAGATTTCCAAAGTGGTTGTACCATTTTACATTCCCACCAGCAGTGTATAAGAGTTCCAAACTCTCCGCAGCCTCTCCAACATTTATTATTTTGTGTTTTTTGGATTAATGCCAGCCTTGTTGGAGTGAGATGGAATCTCATCGTAGTTTTAGTTTGCATTTTTCTAATGGCTAATGATCGAGAGCATTTTCTCATGTATCTGTTAGCTGCCTGAATATCTTCTTTAGTGAAGTGTGTGTTCATATCCTTTGCCCACTTCTTGATTGGGTTGTTTGTCTTTTTGTGGTTGAGTTTTGACAGAATCATGTAGATTTTAGAGATCAGGCGCTGGTCGGAGATGTCATAGCTGAAAATTCTTTACCAGTCTGTAGGTGGTCTTTTTATTCTTTTGGTGAAGTCTTTAGATGAACATAGGTGTTTGATTTTTAGGAGCTCCCAGTTATCGGGTTTCTCTTCATCATTTTTGGTAATGTTTTGTATTCTGTTTATGCCTTGTATTAGGGCTCCTAACGTTGTCCCTATTTTTTCTTCCATGATCTTTATCGTTTTAGTCTTTATGTTTAAGTCTTTGATCCAGTTGGAGTTAGTTTTTGTGCATGGTATGAGGTATGGGTCCTGTTTCATTTTTTTGCAAATGAATATCCAGTTATGCCAGCACCATTTGTTAAAAAGACTAACTTTTCCCCAATTAACTGACACTGGGCCTTTGTCAAATATCAGCTGCTCATATGTGGATGGATTTATATCTGGGTTCTCAATTCTGTTCTGTTGGTCTATGTGCCTGTTGTTGTACCAGTACCAGGCTGTTTTGACTACTGTGGCTGTATAATAGGTTCTGAAATCAGGTAGAGTGAGGCCTCCCACTTTCTTCTTCTTTTTCAGTAATGCTTTGCTTATCCGAGGCTTCTTTCCCTTCCATATGAAGTTGGTGATTTGTTTCTCCATCACATTAAAAAATGACTTTGGAATTTAGATCGGAAGTGCATTGTATGTAGAGATGGCTTTTGGTAGAATAGACATTTTTACTATGTTAACTCTTCCTATCCATGAGCAAGGTATGTTTTTCCACTTAAGTAGGTCCTTTTTAGTTTCTTGTAGTAGTACTTTGTAGTTTTCTTTGTATAGGTCTTTTACATCCTTGGTAAGATTTATTCCTAAGTATTTTATCTTCTTGGGGGCTACTGTGAATGGTATTGATTTGGTCATTTCCTCCTCGATGTTCTTTTTGTTGGTGTAGAGGAATCCAAGTGATTTTTGTATGTTTATCTTATAACCTGAGACTCTGTCAAACTCTTCTATTAGTTTCAGTAGTTTTCTGGAGGATTCCTTAGGGTTTTCTGTGTACAAGATCATGTCATCTGCAAATAGAGATAATTTTACTTCCTCCTTGCCAATCCGGATGCTCTTTATTTCTTTGTCTAGCCTAATTGCTCTGGCTAGGACCTCTAGCACAATGTTGAATAAGAGTGGTGATAAAGGGCGTCCTTGTCTGGTTCCTGTTCTCAAGGGAAATGCTTTCAGGCTCTCTCCATTTAGAGTGATGTTGGCTGTTGGCTTTGTATAAAATGCCCTTTATTATGTTGAGGAATTTTCCTTCAATTCCTATTTTGCTGAGAGTTTTTATCATGAATGGGTGTTGGACTTTGTCAAATGCCTTTTCTGCATCAATTGATAAGATCAGGTGGTTTTGTCTTTTGTTTTATTTATATGGTGGATTACATTAATGGTTTTTCTAATATTAAACCAGCCTTGCGTAAAAAAAAAAAAAAAAGATACCTGGTATAAATCCCACTTGGTCATGGTGAATTATTTTTTTGATATGTTGTTGAATTCTATTGGCTAGAATTTTGTTGAGGATTTTTGCATCTATGTTCATGAGGGATATAGGTCTGTAATATTCTTTTTTTGTGATGTCTTTACCTGGTTTTAGTATCAGGGAAATGGTGGCTTCATAGAATGAGTTAGGTAGTATTCCGTCATTTTCTATGCTTTGAAATACCTTTAGTAGTAGTGGTGTTAACTCTTCTCTGAAAGTTTGGTAGAACTCTGCAGTGAAGCCATCCAGGCCAGGGCTTTTTTTTTGTTGGGAGTTTTTTGATTACCGTTTCAATCTCTTTTTTTGTTATGGGTCTATTTAGTTGTTCTACTTCTGATTGTTTTAGTTTAGGTAGGTAGTGTGTTTCCAGGAATTCATCCATTTCTTCTAGGTTTGCACATTTGTTAGAGTACAATTTTTCGTAATAATCTGATATGATTCTTTTAATTTCAGTTGGGTCTGTTGTGATGTGGCCCATCTCGTTTCTTATTCGGGTTATTTGTTTCCTTTCCTGTATTTCTTTAGTTAGTCTGGCTAATGGTTTATCAAGTTTGTTAATTTTTTCAAAGAACCAGCTTTTGGCTTTGTTAATTCTTTCAGTTGTGTTTCTGTTCTCTAATTCATTTAGTTCAGCTCTAATTTTTATTATTTGTTTTATTCTGGTGCCTGATGGATTCTTTTGTTGCTCACTTTCTATTTGTTCAAGTTGTAGGGACAGTTCTCTGTTTTTGGCTCTTTCTTCTTTTTTTGTGTGTGCATTTATCGATATAAATTGGCCTCTGAGCACTGCTTTTGCTGTGTCCCAGAGGTTTTGATAGGAAGTATTTTCATTCTCGTTGCATTCTATGAATTTCTTTATTCCCTCCTTAATGTCTTCTATAACCCAGTCTTTTTTCAGGAGGGTATTGTTCAGTTTCCAAGTATTTGATTTCTTTTCCCTAATTTTTCTGTTATTGATTTCCACTTTTATGGCCTTGTGGTCTGAGAAGATGCTTTGTAATATTTCGATGTTTTGGACTCTGCAAAGGTTTGTTTTATGACCTAATATGTGGTCTATTCTAGAGAATGTTCCATGTGCACTAGAAAAAAAGTATACTTTGCAGCAGTTGGGTGGAGAGTTCTGTATAAGTCAATGAGGTCAAGTTGGTTGATTGTTGTAATTAGGTCTTCCATGTCTCTACTGAGGTTCTTACTGGATGTCCTGTCCTTCTCCGAAAGTGGTGTGTTGAAGTCTCCTATTATAATTGTGGAGGTGTCTATCTCACTTTTCAGTTCTGTTAAAATTTGTTTTATGTATCTTGCAGCCCTGTCATTGGGTGCATAAATATTTAATATGGTTATATCTTTCTGGTCAGTTGTCCCTTTTATCATTATGTAGTGTCCTTCTTTATCCTTTGTGGTGGATTTAACTTTAAAGTCTATTTTGTCAGAAATTAATATTGCTACTCCTCTTCTTTTTTGCTTACTGTTTGCTTGATATATTTTTTCCATCCTTTGGGTTTTTGTTTGTTTGTGTCTCTAAGACTAAGGTGTGTCTCTTGTAGGCAGCATATAGACGGATCGTGTTTCTTTATCTGGTCTGAGACTCTCTGTCTCTTTATTGGTGCATTTAGTCCATTTACATTCAGCGTAATTATAGATAAGTCTGTGTTTAGTGTTGTCATTTTGATGCCTTTTTATGTGTGTCGTTGACAATTTCATTTTTCCACTTACTTTTTTGTGCTGAGACATTTTTCTTTGTAAACCGTGTGTTCCTCATTTTCATAGTAGTTGACTTTATGTTTGCTGAGTCGTTATGTTTTTCTTGGTTTTTATTTGGAGTTATGAAGTTGTTATACCTCTTTGTGGTTACCCTAATATTTACCCCTATTCTTCTAAGTAAAGACCTAACTTGTATTGTCCATTATCGGCTTGTATCACTCTCCATATGGCAGTTCTATGCCACCTGTATTTAGTCCCTCTTTTTGATTATTGTGATATTTTACATATTGACTTCAATGATTCCCTGTTTTGAGTGGTTTTTTTTAATTAATCTTAATTTGTTTTTGTGATTTTCCTATTTGAGTTGATATCAGGATGTTCTGTTCTGTGACCTTTTGTTTTGCTGTTATCTGATATTATTGGTTTTCTGACCAAACAATTTCCTTTAGTATTTCTTGTAGCTTTGGTTTGGTTTTTGCAAATTCTCTAAGCTTGTGTTTATCTGTAAATATCTCAATTTTGCCTTCATATTTCAGAGAGAGTTTTGCTGAATATAGGATCCTTGGCTGGCAGTTTTTCTCCTTCAGTGCTCTGTATATGTCATCCCATTGCCTTCTTGCCTGCGTGGTTTCTGCTGAGTAGTCTGAACTTATTCTTATTGATTCTCCCTTGAAGGAGACCTTTCTTTTCTCCCTGGCTGCTTTTAAATTTTTCTCTTTATCTTTGGTTTTGGCAAGTTTGATGATAATATGTCTTGGTGTTTTTCTTTTTGGATCAATCTTAAATGGGGTTCGATGAGCATCTTGGATAGATAGCCTGTCATCTTTCATGATGTCAGGGAAGTTTTCTGCCAGGAGATCTTCCACTATTCTCTCTGTGTTTTCTGTTATCCCTCCCTGTTCTGGGACTCCAATCACACACAAGTTATCCTTCTTGATAGAGTCCCACATGATTCTTAGGGTTTCTTCATTTATTTAAATTCTTTTGTCTGATTTTTTTCAGCTATATTGATGTTAACTCCCTGGTCCTCCAGATTTCCCACTCTGCATTCTAATTGCTCGAGTCTGCTCCTCTGACTTCCTATTGAGTTGTCTAATTCTGTAATTTTATTGTTAATCTTTTGGATTTCTGAATGCTGTCTCTCTATGGATTCTTGCAACTTATTAATTTTTCCACTATGTTCTTGAATAATCTTTTTGAGTTCTTCAGCTGCTTTATCAGTGTGTTCCTTGGCTTTTTCTGTAGATTGCCTTATTTCATTTCTGAGGTCATCCCTGATGTCTTGAAGCATTCTGTAAATTAGTTTTTTATATTCTGTATCTGGTAATTCCAGGATTGTATCTTCATTTGGGAAAGATTTTGATTCTTTTGTTTGGGGGGTTGTAGAAGCAGTCATGGTCTGCTTCTTTATATGGTTTGATATCGACTGCTGTCTCCGAGCCATCACTAAGATATTGTAGTGATTTATTCTATATTTGCTCACTGAGTCTTATCTTGTTTTGTTTTCTTTCAATATATGTAGATGGGCTACTAGATTACGCTGTCCTGATTGTTGTAGCCATTGACTCACTTATGACCTATTACCAGCTGGGTTGGGCTGTTACCAGATATATATGCCTGAGTCCATCCACTATTCTTGAGTAGAATCTGATTTTGGGTCATTAAGTGTGTGATGCACACTGTCACCTATGCACCTTGAGAAGTAGTGGTAATAGTTGTGTGCACCAGATTCTAGTAGCAGCTGGGGTTCACACTTCAAGGGGAGCAGGATGCTGACAGGTTTCCCCCAAGTGTCAGTGAGGTAGGTGTGTCTCTATTCCTAAAGCACCTTGGTGGGTGGACTCTGCAGCTGTACCTTAGGCCCCCAATGCAAGTACCTCTACAGATTGGTAGGTGTCACCCTCCTTAGACCCCTAAGGCAGGAGGTTAGGTGGTCTGGTGGGAGCTTCAGCCCTCAGTTCCCTGTTGTGGGTCAGTGAGGGCTCTGTTGAATACGCAGAGATATCAGACCTGGGAAACTTGTCTTTCCAGTAAATCTGCTAAAACAAATGAGGTCAGATCCCTATCAGAAAAGCCTTTGCATTATAATAGCCACCTTGTTCCCTGTAGGGATGAAAGCCCGAGACTGTGGATCGCATATGCTTGGCTGGAGCTGGTTCTGTGTTTTTAGTCCAATTAGGGAAGGATTTTTGGTCCCTCGGTTTTTGGTGGTTGCTTCTCTCAGGCCAGAAGAATGGATTAGGAAAAGACCAAAAACAAAAAAAGGAAAAGAAAAACCGCAGAGCAGTTCCCCCTCTGGCTCAGGAAATTCCAGTGTTAATGAAGCCGCCTGGGAAGGGGAGGGGAGGGTTCAGAAAAACGGGAGAGAGTAGCACCCCGGAATATAGACAAAGTTACTTATCTTGGTTGGGATGACTGTTTTATCTGAGATTCCCGAGGGGCGCATCGCCTGTGTGCGCTGGCTGGGTAGAGATTGCCCCTGAGGGTCACGCCTGCATCCGTGCTTGCGCTGTCTCAGAAGCTGCGGTCAGTTCCTCCGCTGCCAGTCCAAAGCCCAGCGTAAAGGTTCCCCGGCTGGGACGCTGCACTCCCGGCTCCAAAAACAGTCGCTGCCTCCCGTTGGCTTCTCCTCCTGCCAGCCGCGTTGCAGTGCCACCCCCCACGTGGATGGCTGGGCCCCCCCAAGGTCAGTTCAGGGGGCTGGGGCTGTGCCCTGTGTTTGCACCATCACAGGATGTCGTGCTCAGCTCCCCAGTGCCCAGTCCAAAGCTCCGCACCAAGTTTCCCCAGCTGGGACTCTGCACTCCCAGCTCCGCAACCAGTGCTGCCTCCCGGCAACTTCTCCCACCAGCCACTTCGCCGCACCGCCCGCATAGACCGGCTGGGCCCCCTCCCAAGGTCAGTTCAGGGGGGTAGGGCTGCGCCCCGTGTTTTCGCCATCACAGGATGCCATGCTCAGCTCCCCTGCACCCAGTCCAAAGCCCGGCGCCAAGGTTTCCTGACTGGGACGCTGGCTCCAGGCTCCGAAAACAGTCCCTTCTTCCCTGTAGTTGTTCGTTCTCCGTCTCTGTCTCTCAGGTCAACTCTTTAAATCTGTGTTTGTTGGTCAGGGTTCATAGATTGTCATGTATGTGATCGATTCACTTGTTTTTCCGAGTCTTTGTTGCAAGAGGGATCCAAGGTAGCGTCTACCTAGTCAGCCATCTTGGCCCCCTCTCCCCACCTTTCTTTTGCCTCATATGACAACATCACATATCTTACTACATATTTTATAGCTTTTCAATTTCTCTCCACAAAAATCATAATCAACAAGACACTTCTACCAAATATGTACTCCCTAAAGAGTCTTTTTTTTTTTTTTTAAAGAGTCTTAGTCTTCTCATGGCAATGGAAGCACTGTGTCTTTATAGAGATCAGGTATGGTTACTTACTATCTGACTATTTAAGAGCTGAAGTTGGAGGGTAATTGTTCTAATTCTTCAGAAGGAACTGGCTTTTAGTAGGGCTCAAAATTATCAGAATCTCTGGAATCTGACTCTGAGTGCTTATTCTGTGTTTTTTAATGATGTATTGGCCAGCCTTGAAAAGAAGCCATCAAAGTAGCTAAGGAATAAAGAAGATTAGGTATGCTTGCTAATAAAAGAGCAGCTGCCATCACCGTTTCAGGCTGCAGATAGTGTATGCTGTTCAGACCTTCTTAATATGCCTGCTGATTAAGAGCATCTTATTGAAAGTCTGATCCCTTAAGGTCACTGAGGATAGCACTTTCTGCCCAAAGGTGGTTTGGTAGTATGATCAAGTTATGAAATTCAATTTTTTTGCAAAATAAAATGAAAGCTATTTAAATTGTTAGAGCAGGTCAAAATCATTTTGTCTAATGGTTCCCCAAACAGTCACTGTCCTTTGTAATCTAAGTTAACACTGCTGACAATGGTGTTTTCTATGTCGGACTTCTTCACCTTATTAAGTAATACAGAAGGAATCATTCAATGGGGCAACCTGTGCAATACCTGCCCTTTCATCTCTTACTAGCCCCACGCAGAACATTATGGATGTTAAAGCAATGGGTCCAAAAGGGTGTAGATAAAGCTACAAATTCTTGTTGCTGCAGGAAACTAAAGGCATTAGGATAGAACCAGGGAACAGAATATGATATGATCGAGAAAAGGGAAGGAAGGAAGTGAAAAGAGAGAAAGGTTTTGAAATGGGATTTGTTATGGGTGGAATTGTGAAACCACCCCCCAAAAAAAAAGTATGTGTTAAAATCCTAGCTCCTGTACCTGTATATATAACCCAGTTTGAAAATAGTGTTTTCTTTTGTTATGTTAATGAGGTCATGAAATGTAGAGTGGATCTTAAACCAAATTACCTCTGAGTTACAAAATGACCAGAATAGACACAGACACAAGCCAAGGAATGCCAAGGAACCAAGGAACATCCGTGGCTACCAAGAAGGAAAGAGTCAACACAATCGAGACCTGGATTTGGACTTTTAACCTCTAGAACTATGAGGAAAAGATTCTATACTTTCAAGCTATCCACTCGTGGTATTTTTTTACATTAACACTAGGTAACTATGAGTTGGAATTGACTCAACGGCAACAGGCAGAGGACTAAGACAAGGTTCAGATCCCACTACTTACTAGCTGTGTGTCCTTGGACAGTTACTTTACCTCTCTGTGCCTCAGTTTCTTCATCTATAAAATAGAGATAATAATTGTACCTACCTCATAGATTTGATATGAGGAATGAATAAAGTTAAATTATGCAAAATCCTTAGAACAATAGTCTCAAACTTTTGTGTGTATCGGAATAACTTGGAGGCACTTGCTAAAAGCAGAGTGCGGGTTCCAACCCCCAGAGTGTCTGATTCGGTGCATTTCTAACAAGGTTCCAGGTGATACTGATGTCACTGGTCTGGGTACCACACTTTGTGAACCACTAGCTCAAAATGGTGCTTAACATAGCGTAAGTTAGCAATTATTATTTTATAAAATTACAACAACTACAATTTATTAAGCATCTGTTGTGTACCAGGCATTGTAGGAACTATTTTATGTGCATTACCTTACACTTAAACATTACAGTGATGCTCTAAAGAAGATACTGTGACCAGTATCTATTTTACAGGCAAAGAAATTAGCATCTAAAAGGGTTGGGAAAATTGGCCAAGGCCCCATAGCCTGTAAATGGCAGAGATGCAAATTTATTTCAATCTCTTTGACTCCAGAGGTTATGTAGGTGACTACTTAAATTTGTTGCTGCCTTCCATCTCAGTAGTGCCTTGACCCTAAACTACGTATTTTGTGCTTTGCTCTTTCTTTCCCATCATCTCCACCTATATCTGGAATGCTTCTCTCTCCTCTCTAACACAAAAAAATTAATCTTTTCTATTTTTTCATTAAGACCTGGCTCAGAAGTTGTCATGGATTGAATTGTGTTCCCCCAAAATTATGTGTCATCTTGGCTAGGCCTTCATTCCCAGTATTGTGTGATTCTCCTCCATTTTGTGATCTAATTTTCCTATGTGTTGTAAATCCTATCATCTCTGTCTGTGGTTAATGAGGAAATATTAGATTATGTTAAAAGAGGATTAGGGTGGGATGCAACACCCTTACTCAGGTCACAGCCCTGAACCCATGTAAGAGAAGTTTCCCTGGGATGTGGCCTGCATCACCTTTTATCTTACAAGAGATAAAAGGAGAGAGAAGCAAGCCGAGAGATGGGGACCTCATACCACCAAGAAGAAGCACCCGGAGCAGAGCATGTCCTTTGGACCCAGGGTCCCTGCACTGAGAAGCTCTTAAACCAGGGGAAGATTGATGACAAGGACCTTCCCCCAGAGCTGACAGAGAGAGAAAGCCTTCTTCTAGAACTAGCACTCTGAATTTGGACTTCTAGCTTCTTAAACTGTGAGAGAGTAAATTTCTCTTTGTTAAAGCCATCCACTTGTGGTATTTTTGTTATAGCAGCACTAGATAACTAAGACAGATATTATCTTTAGAAACTCTTCCCTAATCACCTCTTTCTCTCTATTTCACTTCTTCCCTCATTCCCTTCCTTCCTCTCTCTGTCTCCCCAAAATAATCACATCCTTCTTCTGATAATGCAGTGTAGTGGCTAAGGGCACAGGACTGAATTCTAAGCCTACCTCTACTACTTACTAGCTATATGACCTTGAACAAGTTACTTAACCTCTCTGGGACTCAGTCTCTTCATCTGTAAAGTGGGGATAATAGTACCTACCCCAAGGTTGTTGGGAGGATTGAATGGTTTATCCATAATAAAATACTTATCACAGTATATCAGATATATACTGTGATATATAGGAAACACTCAAAACATTAGCTATTATGTTTTTCATGCTATCTGTATAATATAGAATTCATACCTAAAGACTACACCCAATGTATCACCTTATCATCACATTGGGTTATAATCATCTGCTTCCTTACCTATGTCCTTTGCTAAGCTAGGAGCTCCTTAAGGTCTGGGGCTATTTCCTTGCCTCTGTATCATCTACAGTGAGGTTCTCAAAGTGTGGTCCCTGCTTGTAACCCACTGTCCATGTTATAGCCCTGGGTTCACTGCACATGATGGCCTCTTTGCTCTGACCCCAGGTCATGTACCTCCTCCAGCGCTCTCAGTAGTGTGACTCTCTAAGTACTCTCTAAAGGGTAAACACTATTTTCTTTTTTCCCCAATGATCTCCATTAGGCATTTTCAGCGTATGGCCCTTGGACCAGCAGCATCAGCATTACCTGAGAACTTGTTAGAAATGCAAATTCTCTTGCCCTGTCCCAAAATTATCATATCAGAAACTCTGAAGGAGGGGCCCATCACTCTGTTTTAACAAGCGCTAGACAAGTTTCTATAAGTTGGAATCAACTCGAGGGCAGCGGGTTTGATTTTGGAGCCCTGGTGGCTCAGTGGTTGAGAGCTATGGTTGTTAACCAAAAGGTTGGCAATTCAAATCCACCAGCTGCTCCTTAGAAACCCTATGTTGCAGTTCTACTCTGTCCTCTAGGGCCACTGTGAGTCAGAATTGACTCTACAGCAACGGGCTTTTTTTTGGACTAAAGTTTGAAAATCTTTGCTCTATCACATGCATAAAAAAAAATGAGGGCATATGCTTAATAAATATCTCATTTCCTGAGGGCCTACTCTCTGTTAGCTTTCCTTTTTTTTCACAAGGCATATTCTTGTTGACATTTTTTTCTAGGGTCACACTTTAGTAACATCATGGTGAAACAGAGATGACTGGACTCAGTTCATATCAAGGTTGTGAGGAAAAGTATATGGGTCTCAATATTGTGTGTAATATTCTTAAACTTACTGAATATTAAGCAAGCTGAAATTTTCTAAGACTATGCCATCCCTGTGAGGAAAATATTATTTTTAACTAACCTTACCACAATCAATAAAGCACCAAAATACTAAAGGAAAACAAGCCTCTCTCCACAAAACACACACTCTTTATGCTAAGCTAGGACAATTTCCCACTGATTTCAAGATATCTCTTAACCACATATTTAACTCCTCTATTGAATTATATTGCCTATTATGCATATATATGATTACTGACAACTGTAGAGAATTTTAACTCCTTGAGATAGTTCCAGAGGCAAATCCTCAGTGGAAAAACAAAAATGGCAACTTTATCAAAATACTCTAGACTTCATTTCCACACTTTAATGTGTTCATTGCTTTCAATAGCTCCTCAAAACCGTTGAAACATGCTTTGTTTGCATATAATCAAAGCAAGAGGCTAGGCTGGTGAGGCTACAAAGCCTCACCTTTTGGGGTGCTTCGAAGAATATTGCATGGAGAGTCATCGTAGCCCAGACCCTTCTGTGGACTAGTTCTGAGACCTTTGGGAAATCGCTCCTTCTCTCTTTGCATCATTCCCCCATCTATAAAATAAAGAGGTTTGGACTGGGTGATATTCAAAACCCATTCCTTCTCTGCAATTTCTGGATGACCTGAAGGTTAGAATTCAGAGTTATAAAATGATCATGAAAATGGAGATCACCTTCTTATAAACAGAACCATAGTGACAGGAATCTTAACAGGTCTTGCTGAGGACTAGGTAGGAACCACTGGAGATCAGCATAGACATTATCGGACAGATGGTAGAGGTGGATACTCTCTGGCCTTAGTTTATTTCCTGAGTGCAGATTGATAAACACTAAGCTCAGGGCCTCTTAGATCCACTCTCTCTGCTAAAGACCATCTAAGCTCATGCTATTTAATTTCTAAACCCATTCCAATAAATTTCAATCATCTCTAGGTGTCTAACATTCTTGGATGTCTCTTTCCAATATGTAAATGTGTAACCAGAAGTTCTGAAAGTGACATGGAGCTATGTAAGACTTCCTAAGGAGACTACAGACAGGGACACCAACTCACTCCTCACGTCCAGGCCATTCTGTCCTAGTGCCAGCCTCAATCTCAAAGGTCTACAAGGCTTGGGGATTCACCAGCATATGCCTTTGAAGCGGGTGCCAGACTGATGAGCTCTGTTTTTATTTTCTTTGGAAAATTGCAAAACATCCTTTAGGGCCTCAGAGTATCTAAAAGAGATCAAGAAAACATCTTTGAATCTGGAAAACTTTTAGATCATTGAGTATTTAAAGTGTAGCTTTATACTGGCAAATTAATCTATTTGTCTTACCTGTTATGACCATTTTAGTAATGGTTTTTCTGAAACAATGACCAAAGTAAGAGAGCTTCTGATTCACCCCCAAGAAAGGAAGCAGGAATACATTATCCCGTGACCCATGAAACTCAAGGTTAAAAACATAGTATTGATATTGCTGATAAAGCTCTGCTAGAGACATGTCAAACATTGCAATTTGCTGCCCATGGCAATGTGAATTGGCTCTTTCTGTAACATTTTCTATTGCTACCTTAACTTGTACGTGTTTGTTTTGGTACACAGTTAAAAGTTTGATGCCTTCTGATGTTGCATGCTTAATTTTGGATCATTACCCTTGTTTTACTGTTGGTTTTCATATTTAAATTCCAAGGATTTTTTTTTATGCTAGTAAATACTAAAACAGCTTCAAGACGAACATAAGCATCTGAATGCCCCAGGATCTGGCAGTTAGACAAATACAGTTAAGCAGATGCTTTAAAGCCAGGGGAGGCCTTAGGCAGAACAGAGTACTCAGCCTACAGGAGATGCTGGCAGAGCCCAGAGACCATCATTTCCTAGCTTGTAAACAGCCTAATCCCCCAATGTTCTGCCTCCAGCTTGGGGCGGGGGAGTGGGTATTTCAGGCCCTCAAAGTACATTCCAGTAGCTTTGCCTCACTTCTCCCAAACCTCTGCCTGAAATGCCCCATCCCCGGGAGACTGATGACAAGAAAACCAAAGGGGGAAACACAAACTAGAAGCAACGGATATGAAATCCCAAAAGTCTAAAGACAGTTCCATGAATTTTAAAACATGGTTAACATTTGTACTGCACTTCTTATTTGGCAGGCACTGAGCCAAGTGCTTTACATGGATTACCCAATTTAATCCCCACAATAGCCTAGGAGGTAAAAAAAAAAAAAAAAAAGGAGGTAGACACTATTATTTCCCCCCATTTGATCAATAAGGAAACTCAGGCTAAGGGGAGCTATGTGACTTGCTCAAGGTCACAGAAATAACAAGGGGCCAAACCAGAGTTTGGAATCAAGCAGTCTGACACCAGAGCCCATGACCCCAAGACCTACACTACACTGTCTGCACAGAGTGTGGGGGAGAAATAATTGTGGGGGCCACTTTTGCAAGATTGGTAATGCTGGAGATTGTCCTAGCAATGCTCTGCAGCACATGACCTGAATGTGCTCAGTGACTGCACATCACACTCCACCCCAGGGCTGTGGCCCTACAGGCCACTGCCTAAATGGCTATGCCACTTTGTCTTGAGCATAGCTGTGCTGGGATAGGTAGTCCCGCCAGGCAGAACTCAACAGATAAAAACCATTGCAGTCAAAAATTGACCTGACAGGACACCAGGGGGCAAGAAATAAGGAAGGAAACAGCATAGGCCTGGATGATTTGAGGAGAACCTGAGGGTTGACTGGAGGCGGAGAATAAATAGCTTCTACACATCATTTGCCAAATGCACCTAGTAAAAGCCTCATTTAAAAAAAAATTCAGCCAACACACCAATGAGCAGGTGAATAAGTGACTGCTAGCAGGTGCACAAAATCGTAAAAAGAAATCCTGCTTTTCCTGCACAGTTCCATCCTTGATGGCTGCTCTTGCTGATTCTATCCTAGCATGCCAAGATTGCTTCAGTACCTGCCCTTTGAAACACAATTACCCTCCTCAGAGGAGTCTAGAGGCTCTGGGTCAGCAAGAGTTCTGCAGGTCACCAAGTTATTCTCCCCATGGCCAAGGAATCAGTGCAAACAAAAGTACCTTCCAGAGTCTTGAATAAAATGCACCAGGAGGGAAAATGGGTCAGATGGGAAATGGATGCTCCAGAGAACCCAAGATGATAGTTGCTCCCCAAGAAGGTCCATACCTTTTTCTCATGTTCAATGTAACATGTTGAACTATGTCCCATGAACATTAAATCCAGTTTACTTTAGTCATGAGCACATATATTTGGCAGTCAGTGGCATCATGCAACTGTATTTTTATCTCAAGATTCAAGCAGTTGAGCCTACTCCTGTATTTCCCCAACATCACTCTGTCCCCACACTCCTCAGTTCTTATGTCTTGGAGAACATAGATAATATAGCATGACTCTCTCTCATGGGAGATCCTGGCTCTCTGCTTTCTCCATGTATTCATTCGTTGAGTGCCGACTACATGCCAGGCACTGCAGAAAGGCACTACCAAAACTACAAAGGGTAATTAGACACAGCTCCTGCCCTCAAAGAGGAGAGAGTGTTGTTATAAAGAAACGTTTCCCAAATTCAAATTTTCCCAAGCCTCAGAAAACTACAAGAACAGATGAGGTCACTTAATGACAATGACCTAAGTTTCTCTGCTTCTTACTCTCACCTGGTGATGTAGGAACTGCAAGTTCTGCAATATATTCAAATTTTGAGGCCCTGGGTGGCGCAGATGGGTAAGCACTTGACTACTAGCCAGAAGGCTGGTGGTTTGAGCCCACCCAGAGATGCCTCGGAAACAGGCCTGGAGATCTACTTCTGAAAGGTCACAGCCTTGAAAACCCTATGAAGCAGTTCTACTCTGCACACGTGGGGTTGCCATGAGTCGGAACTGACTTAACAGCAACTAACAACGTACTTGAATTTAAGCAAAAAGGCTCTCTCAGCTTTGACTTATAGCCACCCCCTGCTCTCCATGGGACTTAGAGGTGGCCTACAAGGGGGGTTGAACTGGGAGCTAAATTCAAGGGCACACAGTGGAACGGGGCCATGAACCCAAGTCTATTCGATTTCAGGACCCAAACCATAACTACTATATACCCTTACTATCTCCCCTCATTTTGCGGTTTGCTTATATGTAAGTGCAACCTTATCAGTGAAAATTATTTTGCCCTTCTATTTACCTGTTCCAAATTCAAGTTAGGACTGTGAGTATAGGGGAAACTGGAGGGGAAGACAATTAAAATAAAAAAAGATTAACATCCCACGCCCCTATAGAGCCAAGTTTCAAATCTCTCTCAGCTGTGGAAACTTAGAATTAGGCTCTTTACAAAGCATTTGCTGACACTGAGGGCAGAGAATTCTCAGAATTTGCAAGCAGAGACACCAGGTTGAAAAGCCAGGTCATAAACTCCTGAGTACAAAGTACTCTACAGCCTGTTCTCCATTTTTATTTTTAGAATCTTTTCTGTATAATATGGTAGCTGAGGATGCCTGAAATCCCTTCTTGGAATACATTCTGCCCCTATTTTTCTCTCCTAAGACTATGGTTTCAAATTCATCTAATTACTTCCCTATGCAGCATTAAATCAAGTTGGCTTCAAAATGGAGATAAACTAGTGAGTTTAATTATTCTCTAATGTGCCTCATGTGGCAAAGGTGTGTTTACTACATAAATAACCATTCTAGAGGAACCCAAACCCACTGCCGTCAAGTCGATTCCGACTCATAGCGACCCTATAGGACAGAGTAGAACTGCTCCATAGTTTCCAAAGAGCGCCTGGCAGATTTGAACTGCCGACTTTTTGGTTAGCAGCCATAGCACTTAACCACTATGCCACCAAGGTTTCTATTCTAGAGGGAACCAAGGGTTTTTGTTTTCATTTTGTTTTGTTTTATAAAGACAGAGTATAGGTTTTATCTGGGTTGTAAAACTCGAGTTGCCATCTTTTTCGAGTAGTGGTGCACTATAGTGAAATTTTTCATGCCAACTCAGATTCTTTTTCTCCTTCCTTTTTTTTTAAAGGGGCTGAGTCATTTTAGGGAAATTAAATCAGCTGGCCCCTCATCAACCTAGCTTCCTTAGGCTGGGTTCTCTAGAGGAGCAAAACCAGTGAAGTGTATATACGTAAATACATATAGACAGAGATTTAATTCAAGAAAACGGCTCATGCAGATGTGGAGGCAGGCAAGTCCCAAATGCATGAATCAGAAATCAGACTGGAGGCTACACCTGATTCACATGGTTGCAGGTGCTGATGAAACCAAAATCTGCAGGGCAAGCAGCAGGTTGCTAGCTCACATTCCAGGACCAGAGGTCAGAAGATTATGAGTCAGATGCAGGATCCAGATTGAGAGTGAGCATTGATGAAACATCAATTTATATACACTTCTTCATCACTTCCCCACACGTCTGTCAGTTTGTTGTACTTTAGTGACTTGCCTGTTGCTGTGATGCTGAAAGCTATGCCACCAGTATTTCAAATAGCAGGGTAACCCATGATGGACAGGATTCAGCTGAGCTTTCAGACTAAGATGGACTAGGAAAGAGGATCTGGTGGTCTACTTCTGAAAAGAATTAGCCAGTGAAAACCTTATGAATAGTAGAACATTGGCTGATATAGTGCTGGAAGATGAGCCCCTCAGGTTGGAAGGCAATCAAAGTATGACTGGGGAAGAGCTGCCTCCTCAAAGCAGAGTCGACCTTAATGACATGGATGAAGTCAAGCTTTTGGGACTTCTATTTACTGATGCAGCACAACTTGAAATGAGAAGAAACACTTGAAAATATCCATTAATAATAGGAATGTAGAATGTACAAAGTATAAATTTAGGAAAATGGGAAATCATCAAAAAATGAAATGGAACACATAAACTTCGATATCCTACACATTCATGAACAGAAATGGACTGGTTTTGGCCATTCTGAATCAAACAATTACATGGTCTACTATGTCAGGAATGAAAAATTGAAGAGGAATGGCGTTGCATTCATTGTCAAAAAGAACATTTCAAGATCTCTCCTGAAGTACAATGCTATCAGTGGTAGGATAATAACATACACTGACAAGGAAAACTAGTTAATACAACTATAATTCAAATTTACGCACCAAACACTAAGGCCAAAGATGAAGAAATTGAAGATTTTTATCAACTTCTGCAGTCTGAAATTGATCAAAAATGCAATCAAAATGTATTGATAATCACTGGTGATTGGAACGTGAAAGTTGGAAATGAAGAAGAGGGGACAGTAGTTGGAAAACATGGCCTTGGTGGTAGAAATGATGCCGGAGATCTCATGACAGAATTTTACCAGATGAAGGGCTTCTCCATTGCAAATACTTTTTTTCAACAACATAAATGGTGACTATTTTTTTTTTTATACAGGTGGACTTCACCAGATGGAATACATAGGAATCAAATTGACTACATCTGTGGAAAGAGACGAAGGAGAAGCTCAATATCATCAGTCAGAAAAGACCAGGGGCCGACTGTGGTACAGACCATCAATTGCTCATATGCAAGTTCAAGTTGAAGCTGAAGAAAATTAGAACAAGTCCACAAGAGCCAAAGTTCAACCTTGAGTATATCCCACTTGAATTTAGAGGCCATCTCAAGAATAGATTTGACACATTGAACACTAATGACCAAAGAACAGATGAGTTGTGGAATAACATCAGGATATCGTACATGAAGAAAGCAAGAGGTAATTGAAAAGTCAGGAAATAAAGAAAAGATGAAAATTGGATGTCAGAAGAGACTCTAAAACTTGCTCTTGACTGTAGAGTAGCTAAATTGAAAGGAAGAAATGATGAAGTAAAAAGAGCTGAACAAAACATTTCAAAGGGTGGCTCTAGAAAACAAAGTATTATAATGAAATGTGCAAAAATCTGGAGTTGGAAACTCAAAAGGGAAAAACAAGCTCGGCATTTCTCCAGCTGAAAAAACTGAAGCAAAAATTCAAGCCCCAAGTTGCAATAGTGGAGGATTCTATGGGGAAAATATTAAACGATGCAGGAAGCATCAAAAGAAGACAGGAGGAAAATACAGTCACTGTACCAAAAAGAATTGGTTGGTGTTCAGTCATTTCAGGAGGTAGCTTATGATCAAGAACAGATGTTAATGAAGGAAGAAGCCCAAGATGCACTGAAGGTATTAGTGAAAAACAAGTCTCCAGGAATTGATGAAATACTGAGATATTTCCAAAAACAACAACAAAAAAAAGGATGCAGCATTAGAAGCACTCAATCTTCTATGCCAAGAAATTTTGAAGATAGCTACATGACCAACCGACTGGAACAGATCCATATTATACCCATTGTAAAGAAAGGTGATCCAACAGAATGTGGAAATTATCGAACAATAGCATTAATATCACACACAAATAAAATTTTGCTGAAGATCATTCAAAAGGGGTTGCAGCAGTACATGGACAGGGAACTGCCAAAAATTCAAGCCAGATTCAAAAGAGGATATGGAACAGAAAACATCATTGCAGATGCCAGATGGATCTTGACTGAAAGTAGAGAATACCAGAGAGATGTTTACCTGTGTTTTATGGACTATGTAAAGGCATTCAAACTGTATGGACCATAACAAATTATGGATAAGATTATGAAGAATGGGAATTCTAGAACACCTAATTGTGCTCCTGAGGAGCCTGTACTTAGACCAAGAGGAAGCCGTTCGAACAGAACAAGGGGATACTGCATGATTTAAAGTCAGGAAAGGTGTGCATCAGGGTTGTATCACTTCACTACACTTATTCAATGTGTATGCTGAACAAATAATCTGAGAAGCTGGACTATATGAAGAAGAACGCAGCATCAAGACTGGTGGAAGACTCATTAACAACCTGTGATATGCAGGTGACAAAATCTTGCTTGCTGAGAGTGAAGAGGAACAAAACACTTCCCGGCGAGGATCAAAGACTGCAGCCTTCAGTATGGATTACACCTCAACATAAAGAAAACAAAAATCCTAATGTAATTCCGCATATAAATAAAACAAAAGAATCACATGATTTTATCAATTGATGTAGAAAAGGCATTTGACAAAGTTCAACATCCATTCATGATAAAAACTCTCAGAAAAATAGGAATAGAAGGAAAATTCCTCAACATGATAAAGGGCATTTGTGCAAAGCCAATAGCCAACATCATCCTAAATGGGGATTGTCTGAAAGCATTCGCCTTGAGATCGGGAACCAGGCATGGACACCCTTTATCACCACTCTTATTCAACATTGTGCTGAAGGTCCTAGCCAGAGCACTTAGGCTGGATAAAGAAATAAAGGGCATCCAGATTGGCAAGGAAAAAGTAAAATTATCTCTATTTGCAGATGACATGATCTTATATGCAGAAAACACTAAGAATCCTCAAGAAAACTACTGAAACTAATAGAAGAGTTCAGCAGAGTATCGGGATACAAGATAAACATAAAAAAATTAGCTGGATTCCACTTCACCAACAAAAAGAACATCAAAGAGGAAACCTCCAAATCAATACCATTTACAGTAGCCCCCAAGAAGATAAAATACTTAGGAATAAATCTTACCAGAGATGTAAAAGACTTATACAAAGAAAACTACAATACACTTCTGCAAGAAACCAAAAGAGACCTACATAAGTGGAAAAAAATACTTTGCTCATGGATAGGAAGAATTAATATGGTAAAAATGTATATTCTACCAAAAACGATCTGTAGATTTAATGTAATTCCAATCCAAATTCCAGCGACACTTTTGAATGAGGTGGAGAAGCAAATCACCAACTTCATATGGAAAGGAAGAGGCCCAGGTAAGTAAAGCATTACTGAAAAAGAAGAAAAACAGTAGGAGGCCTCACTCTACCCGATTTTAGAACCTATTATACTGCCGGAAACCCTGGTGGCATAGTGGTTAAGTGCTACAGCTACTAACCAAAGGGTTGGCAGTTCAAATCTGCCAGTCACTCCTTGGAAACCCTATGGGGCAGTTCTACTCTGTCCTACAGGGTGGCTTTGAGTCGGAATCGACTCGATGGCACTGGATTTGGTTTTGGTTTATTATACTGCCACATTAGTCAAAAGAGCCTGGTACCGGTACAACAACAGATACACAGACTAATGGGACAGAATTCAGAATCCAGACCTAGAACCATCCACATATGAGCAGTTGATACTTGACAAAGGCTCCAAACCAGCTAAATGGGGAAAAGACGGTCTTTTTAACAAATGGTGCTGGCATAACTGGATATCCATCTACAAAAAAATGAAACGAGATCCATACCTCACGCCATGCACAAAAACGAACTCAAAATGGATCAAAGACCTGAATATAAAATCTAAAACAATAAAGATTATGGAAGAAAAGCTACGGACAATGTTAGGAGCTCTAATACATGGCATAAACAATATACAAAACGTTACTAACAATGCAGAAGAAAAACTAGATAACTGGGAGATCCTAAAAATCAAACACCTATGCTCATCCAAAGACTCCACCAAAAAAGTAAAAAGACTACCTATAGACTGGGAAAAAGTTTTGACATTTCCGATCAGCACCTGATCTCTAAAATCTACGTGATACTGCAAAAACTCAACTACAAAAAGACAAATAACCCAATTTAAAAAATGGGAAAATATATGAACAGGCATTCACTAAAGAAGACATTCAGGTAGCTAACAGATACATGAGGAAATGCTCACAATCATTAGCCGTTAGAGAAATGCAGATCAAAACTACAATGATCTTTCATCTCACTCCAACAAGGCTGGCATTAATCCAAAACACACAAAATAATAAATGTTGGAGAGGCTGTGGAGAGATTGGAACACTTATATACTGCTGGTGGGAATGCAAAATGGTACAACCACTTCGGAAATCGATATGGTGCTTCCTTAAAAATGTAGAAGTAGAACTATAATATGATCCAGCAATCCCACTCCTTGGAATATATCCTAGAGAAATAAGAGCCTTTACACGAACAGATATATGCACACCCCTATTTACTGCAGCACTGTTTACAATAGCAAAAAGATGGAAGCAACCAAGGTGCCCATCAACGGATGAATGGATAAATAAATTATGGTATATTCACACAATGGAATACTATGCATCGATAAAGAACAATGATGAATCTGTGAAACATTACATAACATGGACAAATCTGGAAGGCATTATGCTGAGTGAAATTAGTCAGTTGCAAAAAAGATGAATATTGTATAATTGTATATTATAAGAACTCAAGAAATAGCTTAAACAGAGAAGAAAATATTCTTTGATTGTTATGAGAGGAGGCTGGGAGGGAGGAGGGAGGGAGAGGGGTATTCACTAATTAGATAGCAGATAAGAACTGTCTTAGGTGACAGAAAAGGCAACATACAATACAGGCAAGGTCAGCACAACTGGACTTAACCAAAAGCAAAGAAGTTTCCTGAATAAATTAAACGCTTCGAAGGCCAGCATAGCAGGGGTGGGGGCATGGGGACCATGGTTTCAGGGGACATCTAAGTCAATTGGCATAATAAAATCTATTAAGAAAACATTCTGTATCCCACTTTGGAGAGTGTCATCTGGGGTCTTCAATGCTAGCAAGCAGCCATCTATGATGCATCAATTGGTCTCAACCCACCTGGAGCAAATGATAACGAAAAATACCAAGGATACAAGGTAATTACAAGCCCAAGAGACAGAAAGGGCCACATAAACCAGAGACTACAACAGCCTGAGACCAGAACTAGATGGTGCCTGGCTACAACCGATGACTGCCCTGACAAGGAACACAATGGAGAACCCCTGAGGGAGCAGGAGAGCAGTGGGATGCAGACCTCAAATTCTTATAAAAGACCAGCCTTAAGGGTGTTACTTGAGACTAGAAGGACCCCGGTGGTCATGGCCCCCAGACCTTCTGTTACCCCAGGACAGGAACCATTTCCAAAGCCAAATCTTCAGACAGGGATTACACTGGACAATGGAATAGAAAAAGATGCTGGTGAAGAAGGAGCTTCTTGAGATTGAAAAGGTAATAAAAAAAAAAAAAAAACTCCCAACAAAAAAAGCCCTGGCCCGGACAGCTTAACTGCAGAGTTCTACCAAACTTTCAGAGAAGAGTTAACACCACTACTACTAAAGGTATTTCAGAGCACAGAAATGGACGGAATATTCTCAAACTCATGCTATGAAGCCAGCATATCCTGATACCAAAACCAGGTAAAGACACCACAAAAAAAGAAAATTACAAACCTATATCCCTCATGAACTTAGAAGCAAAATTCCTCAACAAAATTCTAGCCAATAGAATTCAACTACATATCAAAAAAATAATTCACCCTGACCAAGTGGGATTCATACCAGGTACGCAGGGATGGTTCAACATTAGAAAAACAATTAATGTAATCCACCACATAAATAAAACAAAACACGAGAATCACATGGTTTTATCAATTGATGCAGAAAAGGCATCTGACAAAGTTCAATACACATTCATGATAGAAACTCTCAGCAAAATAGGAATAGAAGGAAAATTCCTCAGCATAATAAAGGGCATTTATACAAAGCCAACAGCCAACATCATCCTAAATGGAGAGAGCCTAAAAGCATTTCCCCTGAGAACGGGAACCAGACAAGGATCCCCTGTATCACCGCACTTACACAACATTGTGCTGGAGGTCCTAGCCAGAGCAGTTAGGCTAGACAAAGAAATAAAGGGCATCCGGATGGGCAAGGAAGAAGTAAAAGTATCTCTATTTGCAGACGACAAGATCTTATACACAGAAAACCCTAAAGAATGCTCCAGAAAACTACTGAAACTAATAGAAGAGTTCAGCAGAGTATCGGGATACAAGATAAACATAAAAAAATCAGTTGGATTCCTCTACACCAACAAAAAGAACATCAAAGAGGAAATCACCAAATCAACACCATTTATAGTAGCCCCCACGAAGATAAAATACTTGGGAATAAATCTTACCGGAGACATAAAAGACTTATACAAAGAAAACTACAATACACTTCTGCATGAAACCAAAAGAGACCACACAAGTGGAAAAACATACCTTGCTCATGGATAGGAAGAATTAACATGGTAAAAATGTATATTCTAACAAAAGCGATCTACAGATTTAATGCAATTCCAATCCAAATTCCAATGACATTCTTTAATGAGTTGGAGAAACAAATCACCAACTTCATATGGAAGGGAAAGAGCCCCCGGATACATAAAGCATTACTGAAAAAGGAGAACAAAGTGGGAGGCCTCACTCTACCTGATTTTAGAACTTATTATACCGCTACAGTAGTCAAAACAGGCTGGTACTGATTCAACAACAGATACATAGACCAGTGGAACAGAATTGAGAATCCAGGCATAAATCCATCCACATATGAGCAGTTGATATTGACAAAGGCCCCAAAACAGTTAAATAGGGAAAAGACAGTCTTTTTAACAAATGGTGCTGGCATAACTGGATATCCATCTACAAAAAAAATGAAATAAGATGCATACTTCACTCCATGCACAAAAATGAGCTCAAAATGGATCAAAGACCTAAATGTAAAATCTAAAATGATAAAGATCATGGAAGAAAAAATAGAGACAACATTAGGAGCCCTAACACGTGACATAAACAGTATAAAAAACATTATTAAGAATGCAGAAGAAAAACTAGATAACTGGAGCTCCTAAAAATCAAACACCTATGCTCATCCAAAGAAAAAAGAGACTTCACCAAAAGAGTAAAAAGACTACCTACAGACTGGGAAAAAGTTTTGACATTTCCGATCAGCACCTGATCTCTAAAATCTACGTGATACTGCAAAAACTCAACTACAAAAAGACAAATAACCCAATTTAAAAAATGGGCAAAAGATATGAACAGACACTTCACTAAAGAAGACATTCAGGTAGTTAACAGATACATGAGGAAATGCTCACAATCATTAGCCATTATAGAAACGCAGATCAAAACTACAATGAGATTTCATCTCATTCCAACAAGGCTGGCATTAATCCAAAAAACACAAAATAATAAATGTTGGAAGGGCTGTGGAGAGATTGGAACTCATACACTGCTGGTGGGAATGTCAAATGGTACAACCACTTTAGAAATCAGTTTGGCACTTCCTTAAAAAGCTAGGAATAGAACTACCATACAATCCAGCAATCCTACTCCTCGGAATATATCCTAGAGAAATAAGAGTCTTTACATGAACAGATATATGCACACCCCTATTTACTGCAGCACTGTTTACAATAGCAAAAAGATGGAAGCAACCAAGGTGCCCATCAAAGGATGAATGGATAAATAAATTATGGTATATTCACACAATGGAATGCTACGCATCAATGAAGAACAGTGAGCAATCTATGAAACATTTCATAACATGGAGGAATCTGGAAGACATTACTCTAAGTGAAATTAGTCAGTTGCAAAAGGACAAATACTGAATGAGACCACTATTATAAGAACTTGAGAAATAGTTTAAACTGAGAAGAAAACATTCTTTTGTGGTTATGAGAGGGAGGAGGGAGGGGGGTGGGAGAGGGGTATTCACTAATTAGATAGTAGATAAGGACTACTTTAGGTGAAGGGAATGGCAACACCCAATACAGGGGAGGTCAGCGCAACTGGACTAAACCAAAAGCAAAGAGTTTCCTGAGTAAACTGAATGCTTCGAAGGCCAGCATAGCAGGGCCAGGGGTTTGGGGACCATGGTTTCAGGGGACATCTAAGTCAATTGGCATAATAAAATCTATTAAGGAAACATTCTGCACCCCACTTTGGAGAGTAGCATCTGGGGTCTTCAACACTAAGATGCATCAATGAGTCTCAATCCACCTGGATCAAAGGAGAATGAAGAACACCAAGGACACAAGGTAATTAGGAGACCAAGAGAAAGAAGGGGCCACATGAACCTGAGACTACATCATGCTGAGACCAGAATAAGTAGATGGTGCCCAGCTACAACCCATGACTGCCCTGACAGGGAACACAACAGAGAACCCCTGAGGGAGCAGGAGAGCAGTGGGATGCAGACCCCAAATTCACATAAAAAGACCAGACTTAATGGTCCGACTGAGGCTAGAAGGACCGCGGTGGACATGGCCCCCAGATCTTCTGTTCGCCCAGGACAGGAAACATTCCAGATGCCAACTCTTCAGACGTGGATTGGACTGGACAATGGGTTGGAGAGGGATGCTGGTGAGGAGTGAGCTTCTTGGATCAGGTGGACACCTGAGACTATGTTGGCATCCCCCAACTGGAGGGGAGATGAGGGGGTAGAGGGGGATAGAAGCTGGCAAAATGGACATGAAAAGAGAGAGTGGAGGGAGGGAGCAGCCTGTCTCATTAGGGGGAGAGTAATTGGGAGTGTGTAGCAAGGTGTATATAAGTTTTTGTGTGAGAGACTGACTTGATTTGTAAACTTTCACTGAAAGCACAATAAAAATTATAAAAAAAAAAAAAGAATGAGCTTCTTGGATCAAGTAGACGCTTGAGACTACGTTGGCATCTCCTATCTGGAGGGTAGATGGGAGGGAAGAGGGTGTTAGAAGCTGGAGGAATGGACATGAAAAGAGAGAGGAGGGAAGGAGCGGGCTGTTCATTAGGGTGAGAGCAATTAGGAGTATATAGCGAGGTGTATATATATATATATATTTGTATGGGAGACTGAGTTGATTTGTAAACTTTCACTTAAAGCACAATAAAACTTTTTAAAAAAGAAAACAAAAATCCTCACAACTGGACTGATAAGAATCATGATGATAAAGGAAGAAAATACCGAAGTTGTAAAGGATTTCTTTTTATTTGAATCCACAATCAATGCCCATAGAAGCAGAAATCAAGAAAGCAAAAGACGCATTGCATTCAGCAAATCTACTGCAAAAGACCTCTTTAAAGTGTTAAAAAGCAAAGATGTCACTTTAAGGATTAAGGTGTCCCTGAACCAAGCCATAGTGTTTTCAATCACCTCATAAGCATATGAAAGCTGGACAATGAATAAGAAAGACTGAAGAAGAATTGATGCCTTTGAAGTGTGGTGTTGATGAAGAGTATTGAACTGCCAGAAGAACATATAAATCTGTCTTGGAGGAAGTATAGCCAGAATGCTCCTTAGAAGCAAGGATGCTGAGACTTTGTCTCACATACTTTGTACATGTTATCAGGAGGGATCAGTCCCTGGAGAAGGACATCATGCTTGGTAAATTAGATCATCACTGAAAAAGAAGGCCCTCAACAAGATGGATTGACACAGTGGCTGCAACAATGGGCTCAAGTATAACAAAGATTGTGCGTGGGACCGGGCAGTGTTTTGTTCTGTTGTACATAGGGTCTCTATGAGTTGGAACTGATGTGATAGCACCTAATAACAACAACGTTCCTCACTTATGAACTATTCCGTTATCTGACATTTCAAATTTATGACAATAGTAAAAAATCTATTATCTGACTATTTTGCGTATTAATGAGGTGATGGGCATGGCGACAGGGCACTTCCTCCTTTGAGGAGGGTCTCTGGGAAGCTGGACCACACTACTCCACACCTTCCACTCCCTCCTGCTGGCAGGGGCTACATCCAGCTGCCACGTGGGGCCTGCCTTCTCTGTGGCCGTGGCCTCTGGTGGGACACACAGGTATAACAGGTGGGAAGGGACACACAGGCGGGCACCTGTCCTGGATTCCCAGCTTCTATGCAGCCTGAGGCCGTGCAGCTCAATATGCGGCGGGGTGGTATCTTATTTTTTCACTGCTGACAGAATACCAAAAGTGAATGGCTTTAAAAAACAGGTTTATTCTCTCACAGTTTAGGAGGCTGAAAGTCTGAATTCAGGGTGCCAGCTCCAGGGGAAGGCTTTCTCTCTGTCGGCTCTGGGGGAAGGTCCTTGTCATCAATTTTCTGTGGTCTAGGAGCTTCTCAGTGCAGGGACCCCAGATCCAAAAGATGTATATGCTTCTGGCTCTCCTTACTTGATGGTAATGAAGTCCCCCTTCCTCTCTGCTTGATTCTCCCTTTTTTATCTCAAAACAGATTGACTCAAAATACAACCTAATCCTGTAGATTGAGTCCTGCCTCATTAACATAACTGCATCCAATCCTGCCTCATCAACATCATAGAGGTAGAATTTACAACACATAGGAAAATCACATCAGATCACAAAATGGTGGACAATCACACAATACTGGGAATCATGGCCTAGCCAAGTTCACACACATTTTGGGGGGGACACAATTCAATTCATAATAGGTCATAAGGGAGGGAAGAAAGAGGCATCAGAGCAGGTGTTTGGAAGGAATGCATGTGAGTTTAGTGACATCCCAACGTAAGCCGAACTGAGCCTGAAGCCTCTGCCTCAGTGAAGCTGGGTGCTCGGGCAGGTTCCCAGTACCCTCCCAGGAAGCCTCGAGCCTCAGTGATTGGCGAGGCCTGGAGGGCAGAGCAGGCTCCGGGATGGTGAACTCAGGGCTTGTAAGGGTGGGAGTGGAGCCCTGGAAGCAGCTCCATGAGGAAAGCTCCAGCCCAGCACAGGAGGAAGGCGAAGGGGTTAAGCCATGGGCTCTCCAGTCACACAGCCCAGCTTTATCCAGCTTTGTGGCCCCTAAGCCTACTTCTCCAAAGAGGAGTAATCCATAACTGGACTCATCACAGTGATAAGCACATCAGTAAATCTTGTTGTTGTTGTTGTTATTAAGTGCCCTTAAGTCAGTTCTGACTCATACTAACCCTATGTACAACAGAACAAAACACTGCCAAGTCCTGCACCATCCTCACAATAGCCCATTGTTGTAGTCATTGTGTCAATCCATCTTGTTGAGGATCTTCCTATTTTTGCTGACCATCTAATTTACCCAGCATGATATCCTTTTCCAGGGATTGGTCCCTCCTGATAAAATGTCCAAAGCACATGAGATAAAGTCTCACCATCCTTGCTTCTGAGGAGCATTCTGGTTGTACTTCTTCGAAAACAGATTTGTTCATTGTTCTGGCAGTTCGTGGTATATTCAATAGTTTTCACCAACGCCATAATTAAAATGCATCAAATGTTCTTTGTTCTTCCTTATTCGTCGTCCAGCTTTCACATGCATATGAGGCAATTGAAAAATACCATGGCTTGGGTCAAGCGCACCTTAGTTTCAAAGTGACATCTTTGTTTTTTTAACACTTTAAAGAGGTCTTTTGCAACAGATTTCCCCAATGCAATATGTCGTTTGATTTCTTGACTGTTGCTTCAATGGGTGTTGATTATGTATCCAAGTAAAATGAAATCCTTGACAACTTCAATCTTTTCTCCATTTTTCATGATGTTATTAGTCCAGTTGTGAGGATTTTCTTTTCTTTATCAGTAAATCTTAGCTGTTATTATTTCTATGATCATATTTTCTAAATTAAAAAATTGAACAAATGGACGGTCTGAAAACAGAAAAAAAATCTTGCGTTTTCATGTAATGCCAATTTTCACATAAAGACCTGGTCTTTGGAACCTAGCCAGGTCTATAAGTGAGTAGTGGGTGTAGTGAAGGCAGGCCACGCCCCCAAAGGAAACCCCCCTTTCAAATGATTGGCTACTCATAGCAGATCCCGTCATGGAGGTGATTACATTATATTACATTACAGAAGAGCAATCAGTCCAGTGTCTGCCAAGTTGCTGCATATCATAGCCTAACCAAGTTGGCATATACTGCTAAACATCACACTAGCTTACCCCAATGACTCTTTTTTTTCCTTCACAAAAATTATTGATGTGTTGGTAAGCACTGGTGCTATTTATTGTGGAGCTGAGCTAGAACACAGGAATACAGGTGTTAAAATTAGAGCAAGACAAACTAAAGTGTAGGAAAAGAAAGCATGTTGGACTTGACTTTAAAAAATCAAGATTTTATTTCTCCTTGAGTCTTCTACTCAATTTTTCTTTTACTTTTTCTTGCTAAAGCAGAATGCACTACAACTTCCAGGAGAAGATTCCCAACAATTTAAATGGAAGTTCCCCATTCTCTCTAAACAAAATGGCCATCCCTTTGTTTCCAGGTATTATTCCTACCCCATGTGCAGAAATAAATCCACAGCTAGAAACTTCTTTCCCTGTTTTCTCTTAACAATGGATGGACTTACTGGAAGGGCTTTGTATACCTGCTTCTCAGAATTAGCTCCAGTTGTTCTGGGACCGCTTTGAGTCACTAAATAGTATACAGGCTCCAGTGCCCCATTTTAGTCAACCCACTCAGCACCACCCTTGAAAGAGCATGTGGAGAAACTTCAGAGATCCCTGGAAGGAGAGTTTCACCATCTGCAGAGCGATGGGTTTCTCTTTTTATATAACCTTTCTGGTCATGGCCTTGTAACTCCCACAAAGTGACTGGGAGGGACTATGCAAATAAGGTGTGTACAACTCTCACCAGGGTTGGCTGGGACTATGCAAATAAGGTGCCTGTGACCCACCAAGGGGATTGGTCAATTCTGCCATCCCATTAGGCTTAAAAAGAGCCAATCCCACAAGTTGAGGGAGGCTTCACTACCATCAAGAAGAGCTCATAATGGAGAACATCCTTTGGACCCAGGGTCCCTGTGCTGAGAAACTCCTAGACTCAGGAGACAGAGAGAGTTATAACACTGGAGATGGTGTGAGACAGCATGAGATGGCATGAGCAGCGAGACTCAGGAGACCAGCACAAGACAACCGTGGTAGGCTTCCTGGCCCATGACATGAGGTGAATGCATTGGGCTCACCAACCAATGGAGCAACAAAACTTCGGTCAGAAGGGTACCTAATGAAGTGAGGTGCCTGTGGGCACTTATTGGTGCCACTAAAGAGCTGTAACACTTGCCCAAACAGGGCAGAGGTCAGGCCTGAGCAGGGCCTAGCAACAGAGGCATGCCTGCGAGCATTGCCAAGAAGCTGTCCTGATCGAAAAACTGTATCGTAGCTTGTTCCTGTTACTTCCAAGTTGATCCTGATCCTGGATTGTAACGTGTCACTTCCCTAATAAACTCCATAATCATGAATATGGTCTGTGAGTTCTGTGTGACCACTGCAAAGAATTATCGAACCCAGCAAAGAAGTAGAGAGTGTCGTGGGAGGAACGGCTGGTGTCAGAATTGGTAAAAAAAGTTGGAGAGTGTACGTATGTCTAACCTTCACCTCATAGGAATCAGCTTTGGGCTGATGCTAATTGTGATTTTTATCTCTACCCCTGAAGTTAGATGAGGAGGTCTGATGCCATCCCATTACACCATCCTAGAGGAATTTGATGTTTTAACAAGCAATTTAGATTAAGAATTCTCAGGATTGCTGCAATGGAAAAGCTTGTCCTGCAAACTGGAGACCTGAGTTCTAAGCCGAGGTTTGTTACTGTCTCACATGGTGACTTCCCAGTTTCAACTTCCTCATCCTTAAAATGAGAAGATGGGATAAAAGATGATATGTGTGGTATCTTGCAGCCCTAGCATTCTGTACTGTTTCCCTCCTCCTCCACTTCTTCTTCCTCTGGTTTGAAGCAATCCACTGAGCCCAGGGGAATGTCTGATTCAGTGCCTCTGCCATAAGACATCTGGGCTCTGCACATATAACCTGAGCTTATGTATGCCCAGATCCATCTTTATTTTCTGGGCAGCGAACCACTATCCTCACCAAAACTATACGCAAATGTATTTTTTCTCTGGGGCCCAGAGCCGTAAGCCATGTTAAGTCATTCTTCCAAATTCTTTTTGATCACTCCAACTTATTTTTCCTTTATATGTCCTAGGTAATGGTGGTAGTTACACTTTGCTTTCTCATATGCCTTCAATTCAACAAGTACTAATTAAATACCTGCAATGTTCTCACTACTGGAATGGAGGTCACGGTAGGTTGGAGAGATATATATAATTTCTTGAGATATAAATACAACTCTTTGGGGAGAGATGAGATTTACACAGAAATAATTGTACATGTGTCAACATTTGTAAGTGGGCTACATCCTAAACAATTAAATGTCATATGAAGGAGGCTATATGTGCCATGGGCCATCAACAAAAAGGGAGGTGGTTATAATGATTTAAGGAAGATTTCATAAACAAGATAGGGCTACAATTGGCCCTGTAATGATGGGTAGGATCTGAATAGATGAAAAAGTGGGTAGGGCCTTACAGGCGGGGTTGCAATCTGAAAAAAGATACTATATTCAATAAGATTCTTCCAGTGTTAGCAACAGAAACCACCCAGAGCCTTGCTATTCAAAATGTGACCCCTCAACCAATGGCATCAACATCATCTGGTGTCTTAGTTATCTAGTGCTTCTATAACAGAAATGCCACAAGTGGAAGGCTTTAAAAAAGAGAAATTTATTCTCTCACAGTAAAGGAGGCTAGAAGTCTGAATTCAGAATGCCAGCTCCAGAGGAAGGCTTTCTCTCTGTCAGCTCTGGGAGAAGGTCCTTGTTATCAATCTTTCCCTGGTCTAGGAGCTTCACAGTGCAGGAACCCCAGGTCCAAAGGACATGCCCTGCTCCTGGCACTGCTTTCTTGGTGGTATGGGGTTCCCCTGACTCTCTGCTCACTTCTCTTTTTTATATCTCAAAAGAGATTGGCTCAAGACACAACCTAATCTTGTAGATTGAGTCTTGCCTCATTACCGTAACTTCCACTAATCCCATCTCATTAACATCATAGAGAGAGGATTTACAATACATAGGAAAATCATATCAGATGACAAAAAATTGTGGACAATCACACAATACTGGGAATCATGGCCTGGCCAAATTGATACACATATTTTGGGGGGACACAATTCAATCCATGACATCTGGGACATTGTTAGAAATGAAGTATCTTGGTCCCCAGACCTACTGAATTAGAATCCGCAGTTTAGCAAGATCTTAGGTGAGTCATATACACATTAAAGTTTGAGTAATATTAAAGTAGACCACCTGTTCTCAGCCTTGGATGTACATTGGGAGCACCTAGGAAGTTTTTTAAAAGATACTGGATCTCACTCACACTGACCGAGAGGTAGCTTAAATGGTGGGACGCAGTAAGAGGTGGGGGGGGCGGTGCTTATTAAAGCATCACTAGAATGTTCCTTGGAATTATTGAGGAATCAACTCAAAGGGCCAGGAATTAAGGTAGCTACAGACAGAACTCATTAATGAGTCTTCTTTCTAGAGGTCAACCCATCGCTATTGGGTTGAGCCCAACTCATCGCAACTCTTAAGGACAGAGTAGAACTGCCTCATAGGGTTTCCAAGAAGCATCTAGTGGATTCGAACAGCCAACTTTTTGGTTAGCAGCCAAACTCTTAACCACTGCACCACCAGGGCTTCACTCTTTCTAGACTGTGCTTCTCAATTTTCACATCTATCCCTAAACCGGAAACTCTGGTGGCATAGTAGTTAAGAGATTGGCTGCTAATCAAAAGGTCAGCAGTTCAAATCCACCAGGCGCTCCTTAGAAACCCTACGGGGCAGTTCTATTCTTTCCTCTAGGGTCTATAGGGTCTCTATGAGTCGGAATTCAGCTCGATGGCAACAGGTTTGTTTTTTGTTTCTTTTTTATCCCTAAACCAATCAGCTATGGACAGAAGATAGACTGTTTTATATCTAGGGTCATTCCCAAAGAAGGAAAAATTCTGAGCAGGGAATCTGCCCTAAAATTGTCTACTATAAGCACCAACACAAGAATGAGCATGGGGCATGCAGGGGTTACTAAACAGACCAATCTGACTAGAACAGAGAGCAAGGGTTGATGTCTCCTGTCATTAGAAAACTTCTTGGCTTGGTTTAGCTCTGATCATGTTCATGCTCTTATATAATCTTATTGCTTCTTTGTTTCACTTGTTTTCTTTACAATATTACATAAATGGTTTTTTTTAAATCTCTGACAGTACAAAGCAGTGTACAATGAAAAGTAAGTCTCCTTTCTACCCTAAGTTATTCATCCCCCAGTCTTCTCAGGTTCCCTACACAGGGACCACCACAGTTAAGTCTCTTACACTCACTCCTTTGCAAAGACCATTGTTTCTAGCACTGCGATTGATACAAGCCAACGCCATTTGGAGAGTTTCCATAATCATACCACTATGGAAAGATTTTCCAGGAAATAACTTATATGTAGCCTTTTGAAATAGGAATTTAAGTAGATAAAATTAACATAATACTACTACCTTGCACTTGTACTATAGGATTTTAAATTT
This sequence comes from Loxodonta africana, assembly GCF_030014295.1. Classification (NCBI taxonomy): domain Eukaryota; kingdom Metazoa; phylum Chordata; class Mammalia; order Proboscidea; family Elephantidae; genus Loxodonta; species Loxodonta africana. The sequence goes on along the minus strand of NC_087369.1, from coordinate 117,036,762 downwards.
TACAAAGCACTTTCATACAGATTATCTCATTTGATCTTCATACTGATTCTGTGAACTTCTATAGAACAGGTATTTCCCGCTATTTAATCAATTTATTAGGTTCAGAGAGGTTATGATTTGTCCCACAATCATATTTCCCACCAAAATAATAGGCCTTCTAAGGGTGCTTTCCACACATCATAGGTAAAACTGAAGTACAGTCAAAGATTTATTTTCAACACTTTTCCTAGGATCCCTCTTTCTCCTCACTGCAAAATCCTACTTGAGTTTCCCACCAAGGTAGTGCATCTAAAAACTTTCCCCAATTAAAACACTCCCTTGGTTTTCCCAGAATCAGCTCTTATGATCAGCCAAAAAAAAAAATCTCTGATAATTATGGCAAAACCTTGAAATTAACTACAATTTTTAAATTAACTAAAAAGTCTCATATCCAGCCACGTATCACTTCATTCAACAAATATTCTATCCCTCTATGTGCCAGAAGTTGTCAAGGATTTCATTTTACTTGAATCTATAATCAGTGCCCATGGAAGCAGCAGTCAAGAAATCAAACAACATATTGCATTGGGCAAATCTGCTGCAAAAGACCTTAAAAGTGTTAAAAAGCAAAGATGTCCATTTGAGGACTAAGTTGTGCCTGATTCAAGCCATGGTATTTTCAATCACCTTACATGCATCCAAAAGCTGGGCAATGAATAAGGAATACCAAAGCAGAATTGAAGCATTTGAATGATGGTATTAGCAAAGAATATTGAATATATACCAGAAGAACAAACAAATCTGTCCTAGAAGTACACCGCATTCTGATTATTAATGGATGTTTGCAGCTGTTTCTTCTCATTTTGAGTCATGTCACATCAGCAAATTAGGGTCCCAAAAGCTTTATTTCAACCACATCATTAAGGATCACTATACTTAGAGGAGGCAACTCTTCCCCAGTCATACTCTGAGTGTCTTTCAACATGAGGGGTTCATCTTTCAGCACTATATTAATGTTCTGCTGCTAGTCATAAGGTTTTCACTGGCCAATTTTTTCAGAAGTAGACTGCCAGGCCCTTCTCCCTTGTCTGTCTTAGCCTGGAAACTACACTGAAACCTGTCCACCATGGGTGACCCTGCTGGTATTTGAAATACCAGTGGCATAATTTCCAGCATCACCGTACAAGACACCACAGTACAATAAACTGACAGACAAGTGGTGGCAGGTTATATATTTTAGTATAATAATGGTCTGCCTATAGGGTTGTTAGGATTCGGAATCGACTCGACAGCAGTGGTTGGTTTTGGATAATAATGGTATCTTCCTCATGGAGTCATTTTGAGGACTTAAATGAGATAATACATGCAAAGACTTTCTCAGGAAGTTTAATGCATAGTAAGTGAGCAAAGAACAGTGTGTGGTTATCCATGTTTTTACTTGGCCCTTGTAAACAAGCCCTTAAATTTTACAAAGTGGGGATTATCGTACCTATTTTTTTGTTAAGAAAATAGAGGTTTGGAGAGGTTGAGTGATAACGGGTCACTCAATGTGATAACTCACCCATATCACCTATGTGCACTTTAAGAGAAGTTTCCATTAGTAATGTCCTTGAGACACTTTGGGAGGCTAAGGGCCAGGAAGATTTGGGGACAAGCAACCATTTTGTGATCCTCAAATAAGAAAAGGGTATGCTATCCCATGCTCAGATTTCCGGAGGAGTATGAAGCAATAATTTTAATGGTCTCTAGAAGGAAAGCGTCATTATAAGACATCAGTAATACTAAATGCAGTTGGTATAAAGCAACTTCATTAGTTTAGTTGAAAGCATGCACATCACTTGCTCCTGAAGAATAAGCAATACTCCTTCATTAAAAAGAATACTCTCCTGTGAAATGCTAACCCATTTTTTGCTTAGCCCAGTGCATTTTTTATTTAATAGAGTTAGAAAAAAATTAATTCACATGTGCTAAAATCATTACATTTTTATATTCTACAGTGTCTGATATATAGAATCTATAAAACTTATGTTATTACAAACTGATAGATTATGATGGTGCATAATAAAGTTAAACCAATGCTCACAGGAACGATTCACAACCTAGGGCAAAAAGAGTAACTTCTTAGTAGAATAATCTGCTCTAGAGGGGAAGGCAGACATGTTTTCCCATGCCCACCAAAGAGCAAGTCCCAACATCCCCGTCAGGTCCCCTAGGTTACGGAAGCCCCTTCAGGGCAGAATCTGGGGCCTACTTTCATCCAAATCTTTAGCCAAATGAACAGAAGGCCTGATTCCGGTCTCAAGTAAAGTCAGGGACCAATGGGCTACTTGCCTTAAATTATGCTATACATGCAAAGATATCCCTTTTTGTTGTTCCACTTAATAATAACTAACATTTAGTATTAGCCGTGTGCCAGCCTTCATTTGGGGCATTTTATGTGGATTGACTAATTTAATTCTGACAGCAGTCTTATGAGGGTAGGTATTACTATTGTCTTGGCTTTAGAAACAAGAAAACTGAGGCAACAGGAGATTAGGTTACACACTAGTAGCCTGCTATTAGTAAGTGGCAGAGCTGAAATTTGAACCCAAGCAATCTGACTCCTGAGCTAAAACACTTCTTTTGTTTTTTTTTTTTATTTTTTTATTTTTACTGTGCTTTTTTTTAAGTGGAATTTTACAAATCAAATCAGTCTCTCATGCAAAAATTTATATACACCTTGCTATGTACTCCTAGTTGCTCTCCCCCTAATGAGACAGCACACTCCTTCCCTCTACCCTGTATTTCCGTGTCCATTCAGCCAGCTTCTGTCCCCATTTGCCTTCTCATCTCCCCTCCGGACAGGAGCTGCCCACATAGTCTCATGCGTCTACTTGAGCCAAGAAGCTCACTCCTCACCAGTATCATTTTCTATCTTATAGCCCAGTCCAATCCCTGTCTGAAGAGTTGGCTTTAGGAATGGTTCCAGTCTTGGGCTAATGAAAGGTCTGGGGACCATGACCTCCGGAGTCCTTCTAGTCTCAGTCAGACCATTAAGTCTGGTCTTTTTATGAGAATTTGGGGCCTGAATCCCACTACTCTCCTGCTCCCTCAGGGGTCCTCTGTTATGTTCCTTGTCAGGGCAGTCATCGCTTGTAGCTGGGCACCATCTAGTTCTTCTGGTCTCAGGCTGATGTAGTCTCTGGTTTATGCGGCCCGTTCTGTCTCTTGGGTTCATAATTGCCTTGTGTCTTTGGTGTTCTTCATTCTCCTTTGCTCCAGGTAGATTAAGAGCAATTGATGATGCATCTTAGATGGCCGCTTGCTAGCATTTAAGACCCCAGACGCCACTCACCAAAGTGGGATGCAGAATGTGAGCTAAAACACTTTTAACCATTTCACTGTAGTACCAGAAAGGTATGCCAGAAGGTAGGGATCCCCTGTCCCTCTCCTTCTCTGCATGGTTCACTCAAAGTGAGATAGAAGCAAACATATGACAGGTATTACTAACTGGATTTTATTACCATTTGAATATTGGAGGTGGGGAGGGTGGCATATCATTTGTTTACTGCAAGAACAGTTTATCCTGAATGAGCATTCCCCAGAAGGGGATATCTCTGAGGGACAGCCGCATCTTTCTTGTAACATGAGGCCCTCCAACTGGGATGCAAAAAATTCCATGAAGAATAGAACCAGGGAACCTTACCCTCTCTCTCAGGTCCCCAGTGTCAGGTCTCTAGAAGACTTCACAGTAGCTGGGTATGTTCTACACTGGTCTCACTTACTGTTCTCAGTGAGAGAGAAGAAGGAAAATGGCCTTATCAGAGTAGATAGTAAGGGTGGACTGAAGCCCTAAAAACTCTGCCCTAAAGCCTGGCATCATGGCGATCTGTCTGACTTCTGAACAAGCCACCTGATCCTGCCTTGCTCGTCCAAGCTTACTTGAACTGATTGTTATCAACTTTGGCTGCCTTCATTCTTTATCAAGAATTGTTTTAAACAGAATCTTTTCTTTTCCCAAATAGAAGCAGAAGGTTGAAGAGCAATACAATTCCAAAGATGAAATTTGCATATACCTTAACTCTAAGAAAGGTCCCCGGGTAGCACAAGTGGTTTGCTCTCAGCTGCTGCTACCCTAAAGGCTGGCAGTTTGAACCCACCCAGCATCTCCACCTCGTGATCTGCTTCCGAAAGGTCAGAGCCTTGAGAAACCTATGGATCAGTTCTGCTCTGTAGCACATGGGGTTGCCCTGAGACAAAAATCGACTTGACGGCAACAGGTCTGTTGTTTGTTTGTTTGTTTGTTTTAATTAACTGTAAGAAGCCTGCTTTATGCAGCACTGACCATATAATTTTGAGAAATATTTGTGAGTGGCTTCCAAGGGCCACATACTTCCTGGATTGTGGGAAATAGTCATAATCATTAAGTGCTTTGAAATGATGAAGTACTTCTATATTCCTAAATATCACACTGGAAAGATTTTTAAATGACAAAAATTCCAACATTGATCTTTTTTAGGCAAAGTCGAGAAATTCCCATTAATAAAATCTAGCCTACTGGGTAACCTTAGAACTGGCTATTCTGGGTTGTGCTTCACCCTCTGCCATTGATGAGAAATGACCTTTCCAAACTATTTTTGCATTTTCAAGCTGAAAGGACATTAGAAATTACTTAGCCCCGCTCCTTCATAAAGCATGGAGTAATCGTTTAATAAGCTCCACGGGGACGAAAATGGTTTTTCTTGTCCAGAGCCAGCACAATGTTTAGCCTGTCACAGGTGTTCAATACCAGTAGCTGTCGAGTCAATGTGGATTTATGGCGACCCCATATGTGTCAGGGTGGAACTGTGCTCCATGGGGATTTCAGTGTCTGGTTTCAGAAGTAGATCACCCGACCTTTCTTCTGAGCCTCCTCTGGGTAGACTCAGACCGAGCACCTTAACAGTTTGCAGCACCCAGGGACTCCAGGTGTTCAATAAATAGTTTCCAACACATAAATGATTAGGGACTCCTATGGCACAAAAAAAAACCTTGAGAAAGGCCCTATGATTAATTTCCCCAACTTTTTAAAAGCTATATTGAATCATGTATAAAATGCACATTTACCCTGTCCTTGAAGGCTCCTTGAAGGCTCTCAAAGAAGAAAATTCACAACCTTTGTAGCTAGGTATCCCAAACACTAATGACCTTCACTGCTCAGGAACGTTCCTTTGCTAGATCCTCAGGGAGGGTCATTTGCACTACTCGCAAGTTCATTGCGTCTTCGAAGGTCAATGTTCAGTTGTTCCTCTGTTGTCTTTTTCTCTAGCCTGAATAATCTTTACCATTTTGACTTTTTAGTCATCTTCTTGTTTCTCCTTTGGAACCCCAAAGTTTTTCTTGTCCCTCTTCAGTACTAAAACCACTTTGATTGTACAGAAGTCGAATATTAAAAGGATTACAAAAATGTAAATGGAATTTAGAATAAAATCTATTTCAAATGCAAATACACAAAAAAATAAGGGTATTTGGCATGGAGCAGCAAGTGAAGACCAGAGTTGTTGTCGTCGTTTTTTTTTCCTGTTTTCCCACATGAATTTTTTTTCAGTTCCTCTTGCAGTCTATGCCTAACAATTCTCTAAAGAGACTGCTATTTCAAATGCATTGTTGTGCCTGTTAGCTGAACTGCAAATTGCCACCTCTCTCTTTCTCTAGGGAGTCCTATTACCTCGTAAGACTGAAGAAAAATCAAGATGATAATTTCTCATTGCTGCAGCACTGAAGCTGACCAGAAACATCACAAATCTGACTGTGATTTCTCATTGGAGTGGCAGAACCTCAGACCTGCTGACTGCTCTTGATTTGCATGGATAGTTGATTTTTAACAATATTCTAGGGTTTCCCTAAACAGGATTGTAGATTGTGGGCAGGTTGGAGGAAATTATAAAGGAAGTTTCATACCTTAATGGTAACCTGTCATGGAGTATTGTTTATTTATACAGCTTGAATGCTTCAGAAAATTGTATTTTTATTATGTTTTTGTACCTTTAGTTCCTAAGCCTCCAGTCATTCCTACGGGGAAAAAATATTGCATAAAGCACAGCTTGCTAGTTACTGCACACATTGAGCTGGCAGAGTGGACACATAGTCTATCAGTACTGGGTAGTTTCTTGGCACTTTGGTTCTTTTGAAAACATTATTTCCAATGTTTCTCTAGCTCCAAAGAATAACATCACGTGAAAACGAAAATAGGCATAGTCGTAGTCCTGTGAAGCTGAAAAAATACTCTGAAATCTCTTTGCCACTCGTTGTTTCTTTCTTTTTTTCATCAAGTATTTTTATGCACACAAAGATTAAAGTGTCAAATAATATAACAGTTCTATACTTATATTAACTATATAATATAATATGATTTTATATGAAAAAACAGCGGTCCCTCGACCTCCTCCATACTTCAAATCTTGCTCCCTAGAGGTAACAGCTTTCATCTAGTTTAGTGATTGTTTTTGACACTTAACATCATAGTGCCATAAGTCTCAATCAGCCTTGTCCAATAGAAGTATAATGAGAGCCACATATGTAATTATAAATGTTCCAATAACAACATTTAAAAAGTCAAAAGAAAAAGGTAAAATTAATTTTGACAACAGATTTTATTTAATCCAATGTGTCCAAAATATTACCATTTCAAGATGTCTCCTGTATTTAAAAAATGAGATATTTTGTATTCTTTTTTTATACTCTGTCTTTGAAATCCGATGTGTAGTTGACAGTTACAGCACATCTCAATTCAGACATTACATTTTTATCAGAAACATTTGCTCTGTGTTCCCAAAATTTGAAAAAGGAGATTCACATACCCATGTTATTCTAAACACATTTAAATGCTTTCCAATAATGAAACTGAGTATAGGATTTTAAATTTGAGTTGGCTAAAATTAAATACATTTTAAAATTAAGTCTCTCAATTGCACTAGCTACAGTTTAAGTGCTCAATAGCCACAGGGGACTAGTGTCTACTGTATGGGGCAATGCAGGTCTAAATAATATTATTATATTGCTATTTTTCATTTTTAGATATAATCTATCAACTTTCCACTGTTAAAAATAAAACTTAACTCTCTTTTATCAACTGCAACCACACACATATACACATACTCTCTTCCTGTTTTCCTTATAATCATATAATTTTAGTTAAATCAACATTGATAGATAATAGGTATCCCCCCCCACCTTAGCTTTTGGATTCTCTAGAGGAGCAAAACCAGTGAGACATATATATATGAATATATACAGAGAGATTTACCTCAACGAAATGGCTAACACAACTGTGGGGGCTGGCGAGTCCCAAATCCATGGGTCAGGCAGAAGGCTGGAGACCTCTGCTGGCTCATGGGATAGTGGGGCCTGGCAAATTCATAATATTCAGATCAAGTGGAAGGCCAGATACTTCTGCAGGCTTAAGTCCCAAGAACAGAAGGTCAGGCGATGAGAATGGTGCAGGGTTGAGAGAGCAAGCTCTGCCAGCATATCCATTTATATTCTGGAAGCAGACCATACCCCCAAGGAAACGCCCCTTCCAACTGATTGATCACATCAGATCACATCAAGGAAGTAATTACATTGCGTTGTGTTGCGTTCCATTGTGTTGCATTACGTTACATTACATTATGGAACACCAACCTGTCCAGTATCTGACCAAATCACTAAGAATCATAGCCTTGCTGAGTTGACACATAAAATTAACCATCACACTTTCTATGCACTTATTCTTCCCTGTGTGAAAATCTCCTCTAAATACATTTACTATATCAAGTATTCCATTAATTTCCTCTTCTTGGCAAAAAAAAAAAATCTTTCCTACAGCCTTTAAATTGGAGTATGCCAAGAATGTCTTTCACCATCTCTCTGGGAATTCCTTTTGCCTGTTTTCTAAGTTGGACTTTAAGTCCCTGTGTGACTTTTATGACAAGCCTTTCTCTTTCTGGATGGAAGATAAGCCCTAATTATAAGTGCTGCATATAGAGGGGCACATTTTTTGAGATTTTGCAAGTCTGAAGATATTGTATTTATTGTACTCTCACACTTGATTAATAGTTTGGCTACGAATAGTATTCTAGTTTGAAAATTTTCTTTTAGCATTTTGAAGGTTTGTCCCATTGCCTTCTAGCTTCCAATATTGCAGATAAGAATTTTTTGCCCTTCAGAGTCCAGTTCATTCTCTCTGAAAGCTTGTAGGATCTTCTCTTCGTTCCAGGTATCTGAAATTTCATAGTGATGTGTTTTAACAATGGACCCTCTCAATCCGAAGATGTATGTCTTTTAGGCCTGGGTTTTTCTTAAATTATTTCTTTGATTTTCTTCACTACATTTTCACTGGCCCCTTTTTCTAAAAGTCTTTAATATTCTGATGTTGGACTTCCTGTGATGATCCTCTGATTTCATTACCTTCCCCCTCCTGTTTTCTTACTTGGTTTTTGTTTCATTTCTCTACTTTCTGAAAGACTTCCACAAATTTATCTTTAAAATATTCTATTCTTTTAAGTGATTTTTTGTTATGTTTTCAATTTCTAGAATTTCATTACTCTCTGAATGATGTGTGTATGTATTTATGTATATATATATATATATATATATATATATATATATATATATATATATATATATATATGGAAACCCTGGTGGCGTAGTGGTTAAGTGCTACGGCTGCTAACCAAAGAGTCGGCAGTTCGAATCTGCCAGGTGCTCCTTGGAAACTCTATGGGGCAGCTCTACTCTGTCCTATAGGGTCGCTATGAGTCGGAATTGACTTGACAGCACTGGGTTTGGTTTTGGTTGGTTTGTGTATATACATATATATATGTGTGTATGTATACACACACATGACTTGTTCTTGTTTCAGGGATCTTTTCTCACCTGCTTTTGCTCAAATTTTTTATATGTGTTTTTCGTAGTTTTGGTCTCTGTCGTTCATATTAGAGGCTTTCCTCAAGTGTCTGTCTTTGGCTATCTGTTCAAAATGAAAAATTAGAAACTAAAAAGCCAATTATAAGCTCTGAGTCTTAAAGTTTCAGTATGGAGTACTCTGGTTGAGTCATTTCTTTGGAGAACCCCTGATTTTAGTATTTTTAGTTCTTTCCTATTATGATGAATTCACCAGAGAAAACACTTCAGGTTTCCTGCCTAGATGACAGTGTTCTGAGAGATGAATGGTGGGAGAGGGCTGAGGATCTCAATATTCAACTAATACCCCTGTTTTCAGTACAGTCCCTAGTGTAAATTTTCACTTAATACCAAAGCTTGATAACTGAAAAATTATGGTTCAATCAAGAAATTCCACAGCAATTGCTCAATTGTTTTCCCAAGTGTTACCCATTGAATTGTGTCCCTGCAAAATATGTGTTGGGATCCTAACCACAATACCTGTGGATATGATATTACGCAATGTAATGTAATCACCTATATTGCAATCTAGTGTTATGTAATTAATCCATTGAGGTCATACCAGTGTAGGGTGGATCTTAAACCTAATCACTTCTGAGCTATATAAAGAGCGACATAGACCAGAGACTTGCACACAAACACAGGGGGAAGATGGACGCTTTCTGTCAATAACAGTGGCAGATGAATCTACGAGCCCAGAAACTCCAAGGATTGCCAGCTACTAGAATTTGAAAGAAGAAGCCCTCTTGGCATCGTGGTTAAAGCACTTGGGTGCTAACTGAAAGGTCAGTGGTTTGAACCCACCAGCTGCTCAGAGAGAGAAAGATGTGGTGGTCTACTTTCGTAAAGGTTACAGCCTTGGAAACATTATGGGGCAGTACTACTCTATCCTGTAGGGTTGCTGTGAGTCAGAATAGACTTGATGGCAACTGGTAGAGGTTGAAATAGACAATGAAGGACCTCTTCTAGAGCCACACCCTGCATTCAGACTTCTAGCCTCCTGAACTGTGAAAAAATAAATTTGTTCTTTAAAGCCACCCACTTGTGGTATTTGTGTTACAGCAGCACTAAGAAACTAAGACACCAAGTCACACTATTCTTATCTGACTATTAGAACCCAAAAGACAGAGAACTCCAGTTACAAACCCAGATAACACATGTCATCCTGCTAAATGACTCTCTCTGAAAATCATGGATACACGTTCTTTATCTCTGCAGTATCATCTCTTGGAGAACTACCCTCGAAAAACAAAAAAATATCTGGGTGGCAGAAGCCACTGCTTTGGGATAAACTGTCTGTGGGAGGTCCATGGTGTTCAGATCAATACCCAGATGTACATCACACCAGCATGCTAATCACTTAACTATGCCGCCATGAAAAATTGCCTTTGTAACAAATGCCAGTTCAGGAAAGTGGGTTATTTACACACATTGCCTGTACAAGATGGTGCATAGAAAATGGCAAGATAAGCGTGCAGATAAACCAGCGCTCCAGAAACATTTCATTCCACCAAAATGGGATTTCCCATAGCCAAGTCCAGAGTCCTGAATTTGCATTACATTAAAGACTATAACTCTTTAGATTCACCTTTGGGGAAACTTACAACAACTGCTCTCTGTCATGGAAAGCTGTAAAGAAAATCCACTGCATGTGGTTGGCAACATGAAGAAGGCTGCGCCTGTGAGGGCGTTGTGAATAACCAAGAGGATATCTTTGGTCAAGTTCTGTTATAACAATACTAGGTAGCACCTAGCGCAGAGCCTGGTGAGTAGTTATTGCTCAAGAAATAACTGACAGAATGGTGGATGGTGATGATGATGATATTATTCTCATATAATCCAACTTAGACATATTATTATGTAATCAATATAAATCTTTCTACCAATTTATTTTTAATGCAGAATCTTCTGCTTTATGTATAAAATATTAGCCTTTTAAAAATGCAGTTTTAGAAACATCACTCTGGCCACTCTCTCAACTAAATAGCTAAAAGCAATATACTAAGTAAGCCAGCGTTTTGTGCAAATCAAACGACCTGTAGCTTTACTCAAAGCAATTAATTAGACGGAAGTATTACCTGATTTTATAAATTCTAACTAATATATGGAAACCCTGGTGGCATACTGGTTAAGAGCTATGGCTGCTAACCAAAAGGTCAGCAGTTCAATCCGCCAGGTGCTCCTTGGAAACTCCAAAGGGCAGTCCTACTCTGTCATATAGGGTCGCTATGAGTTGGAATTGACTCGACGGCAGCGCATTTGGTTTGGTGGTTTGAACTAATACACATCTCTGTGTGTGTGTGTGTGTATATATATATATATATATACATTTTCAGCAGTCTCAAATTAGATGTGTACCATATAATGAATGTGTACATTTCGCCCCTTTCCCCACCAAAAAAAAAAGTGTTAATAAATCTATGATGTTTCCTTCAATAAATGTCTTTGAGGAAATATGGCAAATAATATTGTGGAGAAGACAAGCTATTACTCTAAATATCAAGGTGCTTTTCTTGTTCTTTAGTTAGATTTAGAGAAAAGAAGCAGAAATTCTACAAACTGAAGAGTCAGAAGGAACTTAGACTAGCCAGGCAAGCTGAATTGGCTGCCTACAAAAAGACAAAGATTAGCCCTTGCTAAGAGATAAGTACCCTGGTCATTTTGACCTCCAGTGCAACTGGGAGGTTGAGGCCAAACCTGTAGGATGGCTTTTTGACTACGAGCTATAATTCAGAAAGATATCATAAAATTAAATATTGGCAAAACTGATACCGCATTGTACATAGGCATACATTTCTTTAAAAAGTGAAAACTAAAACAAAACAAAATCTTGAAATCTATAAATAAATTATCTGCTCATAGGTTTTAGCAAAGTTATTTTGTCATATTAACTTTTTTTAAAATAGAGGATGGGAAGAGTGTGGTAATCTTTTCCCTAGAATACATGCTTATAGTTTGTACCTTATTGTTTGGACTAGGATCCTTCTCTCTAGGATAAACCAAAAAAAAAAACGTTGCCATCCAGTCAATTCCAACTGATAACGACCCTATATGACAAAGTAGAACTGCCCTGTAGAATTTCCAAGGAGCACCTACCTGGTGGATTCAAACTGCGACATTTTGGTTAGCAGTCCTAGCCTTTAACCTCTATGCCACCAGGGAAAACCCATTGCCATCGAGTCCATTGTGACTCATAGCGACCCTATAGAGCAGAGTAGAACTGCCCCATAGAGTTTCCAAAGAGTGCCTAGTGGATTTGAGCTGCCAACCTTTTGGTTAGCAGCCGCAGCACTTAACCACAACCCCCATCCGGGATAGTTGTACTTTATTGCTTAGCTGTGCCATACTACCACCACCTGGTGGCAGCATACCTAATTGGAGAATTTGCAAGACCTTATTTTTTCTTTTTGACAATGTGAATATTCCTTTAAAGGTCAAAAATGCAAAACTAGAAATACAAAAGACAGAAAATATATTTATCCAGGCACTTAGAGTTCATTTGTGGTCACGTATTAGTCCACCTTCTTATAGAGACCTGGTGGCGCAGTAGTTAAGAGCTCCGCTGCTAATCAAAAGGTCCGCAGTTTAAATCCACCAGCTGCTCCTTGGAAACCCTATGTAGCAGTTCCACTGTGTCCTATGGGCTCTCTATGAGTCAGAATCGACTAGATGGCATCGGGTTTGATTTTTCTATAGAAATAGACTATTGTGATCCCTTTCTACCATTTACTCTTTACATTTATTTTCTTGGCTGCTAATTTGAGATAATTTGGCCTTGACACGTGTATTGAATCTTTTTTTTTTTTTCCAAGTGCTCTACAGATTGCCCAGTGTTTCTGTGGTGTGGGCGAGCTTGTGGGATTGTTCATATGGCTCGTGAGTACTGTGATTAACTTGTTGATGAGACAAGTGGAATCTCATTATATAAAAGTTTGTCCCAATGAAAAATCTTAAGTATATGATAATGAGGTTGCACAATCAGGGCATGTCCTGGGCAAAATTATAAGATAGTTGAAGCTTCTCTTCAGTGCCCTACCTTCTTCCTTCTTTTTAGTACCTCATCTCTCCTTCAGCAGCCTTCTCTCCAGGGACCTGTTCTGATTCTCTCCTCTCGGTCCATAATACAGCTTCTCACCCACACCTTCCCTAGAGCATGCCCAGGGCATCTCTCGCTACATTTCCCTAGATCACCCAACCAAATTGAAACAGATTTGTCCTGTTTCTTATTTTAAGTTCCTCAGGGTACTAAATTTCAGGGTTTTCAACATTCTCTCCACTGAAACACCTGTATCTCATGGTGTTTACAGACATGACACAACTACCATAACAAACCAGGATTTGTGCAATTCCTTGTGCAAAATCTATAACTCTTTTCCATTTTAGGAATCATATCCGAGCGCAAAGACATAGAAGTGGTGATATCATAGGACTATCTTTGAATCAGCTCTGATTTTATTTTATTTGTGAAGTAACTCATTTAAACTTTAGAATTTTTTTAATGCACCGTATGACTTGTGATATCTCACAAAAGACTGTGAAACACCAATATATTGAAACACTTGAATACACTATTCTGGTCAATATGTCAACCAGTTTTTCTGAGGATTGAACATTTGCTAAAAAATGTTGAGCTGGCTTCCCTTTGTCTTTCAAAATAACTGTGATAGCATGTATAGGAAAAGAGTAGCACTATGATAGATTATTGGGAGATATGTTTGAACCTAACAGAGCCTTTTACTAGCTTTCAAATAATATCAGAGAATTTCTTACTATTCCTATGCACAGGATCAATCCTTTGCACTCCCCCAATCTTGGTTTAGTAGGTACCTTTTGGATTGATTACCCAGCACACCTTTTCTAGGAATTAGCCCCTCTTTAATCTACAAAATTGCAACTGAAGCTGTTATAACTGCACATTGTGACCTAAGCCTGTAACCAGGTTTCTTGAATCAACAGTGAGCGACGCCAATTTAGATATGAAGATGACAAAGAAACCAGTTTCCCTCTGGTTGACTGGATAATAACATGGAATCCTGAGCGCTAAGGAAGCCATGTATTCTACGACTTGATAAAAAAAAAGGCAGCGAAAGCTGATATGCAGAAAAGAACAGAGATATGAAATCTCAGATGACACCTGAGCTCTTTTTCCAGTTTGTTCTTATGGCCTAGTGACATTTCTGTCCTTGGGTTCCCTGAAACACTCCTCTATCCTTATTATAAACTACCTCCTTCTTCTTTTTTCACTTAGCATAGATTGAGTTGGTATGCCACTACTTTCAACAGAGAATTCCTATGTGAAATACCTAATAACATAAAATTTCAATAAACACATTTATAGTCTCTTTCTTAGAGGAAAGGGATTTTGGAGGTGTGGTCTTAAGAATGCAGTAAGTTTAATTTATTAGTCTTTCTCATCTTCTTTTATTTTACAAAAAAAGAGGGGAAAAGAAAGTATATTACTTATCTGTTTACATTCTCTTAATTTAAAGATAATCTCTTAGAGGGAAGGGATCATGATTTTTTTTTTTTGTATCAAGCCTTAAGTGTTTGGCACAGCACCATATACATGACAGAGCCTAATAGATACTTCACCATGATGTTGCTTTTGATTATGAAAGGGAAAACCTCAATTGACTGAGATTGTAGAGAAGAATAGAATAGAGGAAGAGCTGTGGTCAAAGGAAATGTGACAGACTGTATTTTCCAAAGATGGCCTCAACAGTATCTGTCATCCCATCACATATGCTCTCTAGAAAGTTCTTACTCTCCCAAGAAGACATAGACTCTAATCCTCCCCCCTTCCCCCACCTTGAATCTGGCTGGGCTTTTGACTTGCTTGCAACCAGTGATAACGTAGAAATAGTGCTGTGGGATTCTCAAGATTAGGTCTTAAAAGGCAGTGCAGCTCATGTCTCATTTGCTGGAATAATCATTCTTGAAGCCTTCAGCCACCCTGTAAGCAATCCAACTGCCCCAAGACTTCTAGAAAGCCCAAACCAGCCTATATGAAGAGACCACATGGAGAAGAACTGAAATTGCATAGAGCAAGAGAGAGATGCCCAGTCAGCCCCCTCTCTTCCAACCCACTGCTGCACAGCGCCAGCTTCTTGCAACTGCAAGGGAAACTCCAAGAGATAGAACCTCCCAGACAAACCCTACCTAACCTCCTGATCCACAGAAACCATGAGAGATGATAAAATGATTGCCATCATTTTCAGCCACTAAATTTTGGAGTTATTTGTTATGTAGTGATAGAAAATGGAACGGAATAAGTAACCTCAAAATCTGCAGTAAGGAAGTTACGATATGAACTGTACAAGCAATCCAGAAGAGCACACCTCTAAAGGAATTCTGTATATCCAGCTCACCAACAGGATAGCAAGATGGGCAAACATAAGCAATAGATTGTAGATGGGAAGCAAATTTGCAAACCCATCTGTTTTAGTTACCTAGTGCTGCTAGGAGTGGTTAAGTGCTATGGCTGCTAACCAAAGGGCTGGCAGTTCGAATCTGCCAGGCGCTCCCTGGAAACTCTATGGGGCTGTTCTACTCTGTCCTATAGGGTCGTTATGAGTCTGAATCGACTCGATAGCACTGGGTGAGTGCTGCTATAACAGACATACTACAAGTGGATGGCTTTAACAAAGAGAAATTTTTTGTCTCATAGTCTAGGAGGCTAGAAGTTCAAATTCAGGGTGCCAGCTCGGGGGGGAAGCTTTCTCTCTCTGTCAGCTCTGGAGGAAGGTCCTTGTCATCAATCTTCTCTTGGTCTAGGAGCTTCTCTGTGCAAGAACCCCAGGCCCAAAGGATGCGCTATTCTCCTGGCTCTTGTTTCTTGATGGTGTGAGGCCCCCATGTCTCTCTGCTTGCTTCTCTCTTTTATATCACAAGAGAAAGTGACTTAAGACACAACCTAATCCTGTAGATTGAGTCCTGCCTCATTAACATAGCTGTCTCTAACCCCACCTCATTAATATCATAGAGGTAGGATTTACAACACAAATGAAAATCACATCAGATGACAAAATGGTGGACAATCACACAATCCTGGGAATCATGGCCTAGACAAGTTGACATACATTTTTGAGGGGGACACAATTCAATCCATGACACCATCCTAACTGATATTGGTACTTACCACTTTTGGTCTCAGCCACTTCTAGCTGTCTCATCATTTCCTGTTTTCTTGGTGTCATTTTATACTAATGTAAGGGCTATTGACAAACAAAAAACAAAAAACGAACAAAAAGATTTAAGAATCAAAGCCTCAAAGCAAATGCAATGAGAAAATACATTATGTGTAACTGTAATCTTTTTACTTTTTTCCTTAAAAATATATCTAGCCTTTCTTTAGAGCAACACCATTTTATTCAGTGCTTTCTGTATTCATTGCTGCCATGTATGAATCATGGTGGTAATGAGCCAGATGATGGATTTGTTGGTGAAATTGTTTTGGTTACTCAGTGATTGTCAGTCTGTAATGATGTATAATCACAAGAATATGCTTGTAGACAATTGAAGGGAAGGAAAAGGAAGAAGAGAAAATCAATTTAGATATAATGGCTTAGCCTCCTAATTTACTAACTGACAATAGTTACTGTAAGTTCTTTTGATACTCATATGCCCCTTACAAAATGATTGACTTAGATAGCAAATTGCCCATGCAGTAATTGCCACCTCTCCTTCTAGGATACCAGTGTAATGTGCTCTGTGTAACCAAAAGGTGAAAGTCTGGTGAAATGTCCGTGATGGAATTCATGACTGAAAAGATGGTTTTGCTGGAGATGATGTTGAAAATTAAAAGAATTCCCATGCAACCTTTCAACTACAGGAAGAAAAAAAAAATCGGATTTTTTCCTGGCCCTTTAGAAATTAAAAAAGTTACTTACCTTACCCATGGCACTCAGAGAAAGTCCACTTATTTCCAAGACAACAATCTAGTTTTAGCTGTTTGACTCAGAATATCTAAAATAGTACATGTAAGTTTTACTGAATACTTTAACTGATTTTCCCATCTCTACATGAGAAGTTTGACAGTCTGCAGAACTATATTAATTTCCTCTAAGCTCCCAGAACATGAGAACTATAATTTGCCAAATGGCACCCTCATGGTCTGTAAGTTGATGCAGCTTCTCCAAGTATCTAACTTCCCACCCAGGGAGGAATGTAAGCCTTTGGAAAATTTGACTCATTAGCAATGAAAGATATGTGAGGTTCACTCAATGAATGTGGAACAGAGGCAAAATTTGGCTGTCTTAGGTGCGGTTTGAGGTTTTGTCTCTTTCATGGTCCCTTTTCACAGCTCTCTGATAAACCATTGAATCCAGGAAAATAACACATTGTGAGTAAAAGTATGTATGGCAAATATTAATGAGTACTAAGTTGGTCCTGAACTGCATGGAAATTTGAAATGCAATGGTTCTAGTTAAAATTGATTTCTTCTAGAAAAATAAGGATTAGTTTCATCCAAAATGGTATATAACGGAGAAAATGCCCAGACTGAACAATTATATGCATAAATAATAAATGTACTCATGCATAAAGCCTGATGTTGGTGGCTCTTTTATTCTGATTATTATTTTACTTAATTAGCATAGTGTTCAGAACAATCTGGCTAGAAAACACATATTCTGGCTCAGATAATGTACAGCTACCGTATTCCTAAGCTAACACGATTTCAGCTACAGCTTCATCTATTTCTTTAGAACATCTTTTGAAACAAGTAACAGCCTTGAATGACAGAAGTAGGGGAAAAACACTGTGTTTGTTCCTCTACCCTCCACTCACCAGTCACAAAGCTCTGCATAATTTTTAAATGCCCTGAACTAGCTGCATTATTGGACATTTCCAGTGACACACTTAGAAGTGAGGATGGCAAGACTTCACCTCACGTATTTTGGACGTTGTCAGGAGGAGGCAGTCCCTGGAGAAGGACACCATGCTTGGTAAAGTAGAAGGTCAGCGAAAGAGAGGAAGACACTCAACAAGAGGGATTGACACAGTGGCTGCAACAATGGTATGGTGGGTTACTTACTTTTGTGTGTGGCCTTTATAACCATGGTCTTGTAACCCCCACCCAGCTGATTGTGTGATAGGGTAATTGTGGCCTACTAAGGGGGGATGGTTAAGAGCTATGGCTGCCAACCAAAAGGTCGGCAGTTCAAATCCACCAGGCACTCCTTGGAAACTCTATGGAGCAGTTCTACTTTGTCCTATACTGTTGTTATGAGTCAGAATCCACTCAACAGCAATGGGTTTGAGTTTTTTTGTTTTAAGGCAATTGGTCAGTTTTGCCTTAAAATAAAGCCCATTCTGGAGCAAAAAGGAGCCCACCACCACCAAAGAAGGAGCGACCAGCACCAGAAACCGGCAGCAGAGACCCACAGGAGATGGGCTTCCTGGCCCTGGAGCGAGAAAGTTGAGTGCCGTTGGGCAGAGACTGAGGGCCAGGGAGAAATCTATGCCTGACCCACAAGTTTGGGACTTGCCAGCCTCCAAAACCTCATGAGCCATTTACTTTATATGGTCCATAAGTTCTGTGAGAATTTGTGAGAAATTAGGAAACCCAAAGGCAGGAGGGAGAGTACTAAGGCGAGAGGGAGTAGTTGATATTGGAGATGATGGAGTGGTACAGCAGCTTGGAAAAGTGAGACATTTGGGACATCTTTAACCTCTGCCTCATAGAAACCAACTTTATGCTGATCCTTATAAAAGAAATTATTCATTTAAGTGGGCTCAAGCACAGCAAAGACTGTGAGGATGGTGCGGGACCGGGCAGTGTTTCGTTCTCTTGTACACAGGGGTCACTATGAATCAGAACCTATTTAAAAGCAACTAACAACAACAACAGTGACAGACAATTGATTAGTAATCTTCCACGGAAATTTCCGACGTTCTCCAAAAGAAGAATGAGGCCTAGACCAATAGGCTTGGCCTTATACATACAAAAAGGCCTATGTGAAAAAGAGAGACCCCTACTTATGTCTCAGATAGTAATAAACATCTGCAATAGAAGATAGGTTGAATTCCATATTTGCCGTTTCAGTTCAAAAACAAGTGTCAAACTCTCCTTCTGCCCTGGATATAATAGAATATATTTGGTGCATGAACTGAATTCTACCTACCTTAGAAGACTAGTACAATGTAACAAACTAGAGGAAAGACATTTTCCCGTTCATAAAAGGAGTAGTTGAAGGAACTAGAAATATATAGCCTAGCGAACAGAAAACATGGGGCATATGATAGCTATCTACAAATATTTTAAGGGTTGTCATGTGGAAGAGCAATTAGAATTGTTTTATACATCCCCAAGGGGTGAAACCAAGATCAATGGGTGGAAAAACTTCAGGGAGATATATTTTCAATTCTATAAAAAGGGTAAAAGATTCTAACAGTCAAGGCAATCCAAGGCTGGAATGGGCTGCCTCAGTAGGAAGTGGGTTTCACATCCCTAGATGCAAGGATGCATAGCTCTTGAGTCAACCAGAGGTTAGAATCCCAGCTCTGCCGTACACTAACTGTATGGCCTGGGGCAACGCTTAAACTCTTTATTTCCCAATTTGCTCATACATAAAATACAGGTAATAGTGGTTACCTAATGGGAATGTTCCCACCATTTGTTTGTCGGTATATTGTGCTATGGTGACTTGCATGTTTCTATGATGCTGGAAGCTATACCACTGGCCTTGGTGATAGAAATGATGTCGGAGATCACATAACAGAATTCACCAAGATTGCATAATAGAATTCTCCAAGATCGCATAATAGAATTCTGAAAGATTAATGACTTATTCATCAGAAATATGTTTTTTTCAATAACATAATCAACAACTATACACATGGACCTTGCTGGATGGACTACATAGGAATCAACTATATCTGTGAAAAGAGACAATGGAGAAGTGAAATATTATCAGTCAAGACAAAGCCATGGGCCAACTGAAGAACAGATCATCAATTACTCATATACAAGTTCAAGTTGAAGCTGAGGAAAATCAAAGCTAGTCCATATGGTCAAAGTACAACCTTGAATACATCTGCCTGAATTTAGAGATCATCTAAAGAATAGAATTGACACACTGAACACTAATTACTAAAAAAAAAAAAAAAGCAAAATTGTGAGAAGACATCAAGGACATCGTATGTGAAAAAAGTGAAAGATCATTTAAAAGAAAGGAAAAGACCAAAAATGGATGTCAAAAGAGACTCTGAAACTTGCTTTAAGCACAGAGTAGCTAAAACAAATGGAAGAAATAAAGAAGTAAGAGTGGAACAGAAGATTTCAAAGGGCGGCTCAGGAAAACAAGGGGATACTGTGTGGTTCCAAATCGGAAAAGACATACAGCACAGTTCTATCCTTCCACCTTACTTATTCAATCTGTATGCTGACCAAGTAATTCACGAAGCTGGACTATATGAAGAAGAACACGGCATCAGAAATGGAGGAACACTCATTAACAACCTAAGATATGCAGATGACACAACCTTGCTTGCTGAAAACGAAGACAACTTGAAGCATTTACTGATGGTCAAAGACTACAGCCTTTAGTATGGATTACACCTGAATATGAAGAAAAGCAAAATCCTCACAACTGGACCAATAAACAAATCATGATAAATGGAAAAAAAATTTTTTGAAGTTGTCAAGGATTTCATTCTACTTGGATCAGCCATCAAAGTCCATGGAAGCAGTAGTCAAGAAATCAAATGACCAAGCCATGGTCTTTTCAGTGGCCTCATATGTATACGAAAAGTTGAATGATGAAACAGCAAGACAGAAGAAGAACGGATGCATTTAAATCATGATGTTGGTGAAGAATATTGAAAATACTGTGGCCTGCCAAAAGAACAAACAAATCAGTCTTAGACGAAGTACAACCAGAATGTTCCTTAGAAGCCTGGATGACGAGGTTTTGGCTTGTTATAACTTTGGAAATGGCATTAGGAAAGACCAATCACTAGAAAAATATGGCATGTTTTGTAAAGTGGAAGGCCAACGAAAACCAGGGAAACCCTCTGTGGGAAGGACTGACACAATAGCAACAACCATGGACTCAAACATACCAAAGATCATGAGGATGGCACAGGACCAGGCATCATTTTCTTCTGTTATATACCTAAGATCACCATAAGTCGGAGCCTACTTTAAGGCAACTAACAACTTTCTCCCATTTCCTCTCTTTCTGTCTTTGTCTCCCTCTCTCTTCATCTCCCTCCTTGTTACCCCTTTTTCTCTTCCTCTTTTCCACTCCTTTCTGATCTAAGTGCTGATGGTTAAATTTGCTTACATTAAATATGCATATAATGTGAATCCTTTCTATTATAACAGCTGTGAAGGGTCCAAGCTGTAACCAGGTGACCCCTGCTCGGAAATTTTATCCAAGCAACACAGTATTTGATAGCAAATGAGGCTAGATACTCCCATCACTCCTTTCAATATCGGTTGTGCCAGCAAGAGGCCAGAGCATCTTGATTGTTTAATGTGTTGCCTAAGCAAAACAAACCAGCAAACCATTCGCCTTCCTCTTCCTTTCCCTTTTTGCCCTGAACTATTTAGTCCTAAAATCATTAGGAAGGGCCAAACAAAGTAGGCATCTGTATGGTGAGGGGTGGGGGCACTTGAGGGGCCCAGAGTAGGATGCAAGAGTCACAACAGGGTGAGGAGGGTACCCACACAGATAGGTGGCCCAGAAAGGGATATCAGGACACACACAGGGTAAAGAGGGTGTTCTGCAGAGAGGCAGCCTGACAAGAGGTAGCCCAGTGAGGGTGTCAGAGACCACACAGGGGGTCAACCTGGAAAGATCTGTCAGAGCATGAGCAGGGTTAGAAAGAATCCATATGGGGAGCAGCAACGGTAGCTTGGCATAGAGTTCAAAGCTCAAGTGGGCCAAAAATAATATTTTCTTGGGGAAAAGGGATGACAGCAACAGTGGAAGATTGGGAAACACAGGAATATTTATCAAATAAGTAAATACGTTAAGGATAATGGGAGACAGGTTTCTCATGTCTGAGAAAAGTTAAAGTAGGGAAAGGGAATAAACTAGAATGAACTCTATGGTGTTGGATTGGAATTAGAGTTATTGGTATGAACTCATGGTTATCAATATAAATACAAATAGATGTTAATGTGTGTGTACATTTTACATATATGCCTACATTCCCTAGGCCTACCCACTGAGAAAGCTGGGGAACAGCAACATCACAACAGTAATAAGGAAATCTAGCACTGGAATCTTGGTTTCTTAATACCCTTCACCACCGAAAGGAATCATGACTCTTTGAAGAAATGGCTAATTCCAAGACTGAGGTAGGGAAAGTGCAACATGATCGTGGAATATTTTGTTGTAACAGAAAGCAAGGGTGTGCTCAAAGAATGATGAAGAGGATATTTCAAAGAACACTGGAGCCTGTTTGAATGAGTCTCCCATTGGCTAAATATGGAAAAATTTAAGCATCAAAATAAATTTTTGTAATAATAGACTACAACCCATTGAATAAAACAGGAAGCTATGAGCCTACAGTAATATAAATATAAAAAATGAATTAAAAGTTTAATGAGGAGCAGGATCTCCACATGGTTTCAAAATACCTGCCCACAAAATATGAAAATGGTCATTTAAGATGTTAACATTTGGGAAAACTGGGCAAAGAATATATGGGACTCTAGAATATTTATTTTTTGTAAATATAAAATTATTTTAAGATGTTGTTTTAAAGGAGACTATTTTTTTTTTTAAAGAGTCATGACAACTAAATGCAACACTTGATTCTGAGCTGGATCCTTTTACTATAGAAGACATTATTGGAACCAGTGGTACAAGTGAGTGGGATCTGAGGGTTGTTGTTGTCGTTAGGTGCCATCGAGACGATTCCAACTCATAGCGACCCTATGTACAAAAGAACGAAAAACTGCCCCGTCCTGCGCCATTCTCACAACTGTTGCTGTGCTTGTGCCCATTGTTGCAACCACTGTATCAATCCATCTTGTTGAGGGTCTCTCTCTTTTTCGCTGACTCTCTACTAAGCATGATGTCCTTCTCCAGAGACTGATCCCTTCTGATAAAGTGTGCAAAGTATGTGAGACATAGTCTCGCCATCCTTGCTTCTAAGGGACATTTTGGTTGTACTTCTTCCAAGACCGATTTGTTTGTTCTTTTGACAGACCATGATACATTCAATATTCTCTGCCAATATCACAATTCAAAGGCATCAACTCTTCTTGGGTCTTCCTTATTTATTGTCCCGCTTTCGCATGCATATGAGACAATTGAAAACACCTTGGCTTGGGGAGGCGTACCTCAGTCCTCAAGGTGACATCTTTACTTTTCAACACTTAAAGAGATCTTTTGCAGCAGTTTTGTCCAATGCAATGCGTCTTTTGATTTCTTGACTTATGTTTCCATAGGTGTTGATTGTGGACCCAAATAAAATGAAATCCTTGACAACCTCAATCTTTTCTCTGTTCATCATGATGTTGCTTATTAGTCCAGTTGTGAGGATTTTTGTTTTTTTAATGTTGAGGTGTAATCCATACTGAAGGCTGTGGCCTTTGATCTTCATCAGTAAGTGCTTCAAGTCCTCTTCACTTTCAACAAGCAAGGTTGTGTCATCTGCATAATGCAGGTTGTTAATGAGTTTTTCTCCAAACCTGATGCGCCGTTCTTCTTCATATAGTCCAACTTCTTGGATTATTTGCTCAGCATACAAATTGAATATGTATGGTGAAAGGATACAGCCCTGATACACACCTTTCCTAACTTTAAACTATGCAGTATCCCCTTGTTCTGTTCGAACGGCTGCCTCTTGATCCATGTACAGATTCCTCATGAGCACAATTAAGTGTTCTGGAATTCCCATTCTCTGCAATGTAATCCATAATTTGTTATGATCCATACAGTCGAAAGCCTTAGCATAGTGAATAACACAGGTAAACATCCTTCTGGTATTCTCTGCTTTCAGCCAGGATCCATCTGACATCAGCAATGATATCTCTGGTTCAACATCCTCTTCTAAATCCAGCTTGAATTTCTGGCAGTTCCCTGTTGATATACTGCTGCAGCCACTTTTGAATGATCTTCAGCAAAATTTTGCTTGCATGTGATATTAATGATATTGTTCAATAATTTCTGCATTCGGTTGGATCACTTTTCTTGGGAATATGCATAAATATGGATCTCTTCCAGTCAATTCGTCAGGTAGCTCTCTTTCAAATTTCTTGGCATAGGTGAGTGAGCACTTCCAGTGCTGCATCCAATTGTTGAAACATCTGAATTGGTATTCCGTCAATTCTCAGAGCCTTGTTTTTCTCCAATGCCTTCAGTTCGGCTTGGACTTCTTCCTTCAGTACCACCAGTTCCTGATCATATGTTACCTTCTGAAATGGTTGAACATCAACCAGTTCTTTTTGTTATAGTGACTTTGTGTATTCCTTCCATCTTCTTTTGATGCTTTCTGAGTCTTTTAATATTTTCCCTGTAAAATCCTTCAATATTGCAACTCAAGCCTTGATTTTTTTCTTCAGTTCTTTCAGCTTGAGAAATGCTGAGCATGTTCTTCCCTTTTGGTTTTCTATTTCTAGGTCTTTGGACATGTCATCATAATACTTTATCTTTTCGAGCCGCCATTTGAAATCTTCTGTTCAGCTCTTTTACTTCAACATTTTTTTCCTTTTGCTTTACCTAGTCGACATTCGAGAGCAACTTTTAGAGTTTCTTCTTACATCCATTTTGGTCTTTTCTTTCTCTCCTATCTTTTGAATGACCTCCTGCTTTCTGTGATGTATGATGTCCTTGATGTCATTCCACAAATCATCTGTTCCTCAGTCATTAGTGTTCCACGCATCAGATCTATTTTTGAGACGGTCTCTAAATTCAAGTAGGATATACTCAAGGTCATACCTTGGTTCTCGTCAACTTGTTCTACTTTTCTTCAGTTTCAACTTGAACTTTCATAGGAGCAATTGATGGTCTGATCCGCAGTCAGCCCCTGGCCTTATTCTGACCAATGATATTGAGCTTTTCCATTGTCTCTTTCCACAGATGTAGTCAATTTGATTCCTGTGTATTCCATCTGGTGAGGTCCATGTGTGCAGTTGCCATTTATGTTGGTGAAAAAAGATATTTGCAATGAAGAAGTCTTTGGTCTTGCAAAATTCTATCACACGATCTTTGACATCGTTTCTATCACCAAGGCCATATTTTCCAACCACCAATCCTTCTTTGTTTCCAGCTTTGGCATTCCAATCACCAGTCATTATCAGTGCATCCTGATTGCATGTTTGGTCAATTTCAGACTGCAGAAGTTGGTAAAAATCTTCAATTTCTTCAGAAGTTGGTAAAAATCTTCGATTTCTTCATCTTTGACCTTAGTGGTTGGAGCATAAATTTGAATAATAGCATTAACTGGTCTTCCTTGTATGTGTATGGATATTATTCTATTACTGACAGCATTGTACTTCAGGATAGATCTTGAAATAGTCTTTTTGATGATGAATGCAATACCATTCCTCTTCAAATTGTCATTCCTGGCATAGCAGACCATATGATTGGCCAATTTGAAATGACTAATACCAGTCATTTCAGCTCACTAATGCCTAGGATATCGATGTTTACATGTTCCATTTCATTTTTGGTGATTTTCAACTCTCCCAGATTCATACTTCCTACATTCCAGGTTCTGAATATTAATGGATGTTTGCAACTGTTTCTTCTCATTTTGAGTTGTGCCACATCAGCAAATGAAGGTCCTGAAACTTGACTCCATCCACGTCATTAAGGTAAACTCTACTTTGAGGAAGCAGCTCTTCCCCAGCTATCTTTTGTGTGGCTTCCAATCTGAGAGGTTCATCTTCTGGCACTATATCAGACAATATTCCACTGCTATTCATAAGGTTTTCACTGGCTAACTCTTTTCAGAAGTAGAATGCCGGGTCCTTCTTCCTAGTCTGTCTTAGTCTGGAAGCTCAACTGAAACCTGTCCACCATGGGTGACCCTGCTGGTGTTTGAATACTGGTGGCATAGCTTCCAGCATCACAGCAACACACAAACCCCCACTGGAAGACAAACTGACAGATGTGTGGGGGTCTGAGGATTAGATGGTAGTAATGAATCAGCAGGAGTCCCTGAGGGTTGCAAAAGGTTAACGGAGGTCAGGGGTTCAGTTCCACCTAAAGGTGCCTGGGAAGAAAGGCCTCATGATTTAATTCCAAAAAATCAGTCATTGTAAAACATATGGAGCACAGTTCTAGTCTGTCATACGTGGAGTCGCCATGAATTGGAATCAACTGAAGGCATCTGGTTTGTTTGTTTTGCTTTGTTTTTAATGAATCAGCATTCATTTCCTGATTTTAAAGATTGTACAGTGTTTATGTAGGATAATGTCCTTGTGTGTAGGAAAAACACTAAACTAGTATTAGGGAGGTGATGGGGCATCAACTTACTCTTAAATGGCTCAAGAGAAAACAATCATTTGTACTGTAATTGCAACTTTTTTGTAAGTTTGAGACTATTTAAGAAAATAAATAATAAAAAGAGCAAGAAAGCCAAAGCCAATTTATTGAAGGTGCTATTCTTCAAGTGTATGAAATGTCATTCTGCAACATCTGACTTGTGAGAATCAGACTATAGCGTCCGGGCTATGATTTGAAAAGATCAGTTCTATCATTTATGGTAATTGTCTTTCTTTTGTTGGGATAAGTTACTTATGGCATAGATCATTACCAAGTGATTGAGGGTGAAGGGAGAAGTCAGAAAAACACATAATGTTGCATAAAGAAGGAGCCATGTGGACGGGAGGCACAACTCTCCAAACTTGGCTTTGAAGAGAGATGTGATTAGGGATTTATCAAGGCTATTTACTGCCTTCTTACCCTCCCCCAGGCACCCCCCACTTAGTGTCTGGGCAATTGCCCCACACTTTGAGTACTGCTCTGTATACCAGCACTTAATTAATGATGTTGACTCAACTGATACCTTGCTATTTTGCTGGCAAATCTATCCATTTTAAGGGTCCCAAGCCTGTTCCAAGTAGATTTATTCTCTTTTTAGTTGAAAAAGTGAGAGCTTAGTTTTGTGGTTACACTGCCAGAATTTTTTATTAGGACATGGGGTAAGAGCAGTGGACTTCGACTCTGAAAGGTAAGAGAGCCTCATTTCTTAGCATAATGACCAGGGAGCATAAAACAGTGCAGGACCCACAACATAAAAGTAATGTCTATCAAGTGTGCAGTTAAGCATTACCTAAATATAATAAACTGCAGGCAACAGCATCCACCCAGCAACACATGGTAAGATTACTCCCTTATCCTTCTATATTACAGTATGACAAAACCACTTTCAGAGAGAAATTGGGGCTTCTTCACAGCACTTGCGAAGTTATTACAAGCTTAGCCCCAGCCACATGGGCTGCATCTACAAACACTGACTCTTTAAAATAAAACTGCATTTAAAACTCTCTGCTTTTCTACTTGACAAACAGCCCATGCGGTCAATGGTGACATGCATTGGTTCCAGTTCCCATCCCTTTTTGGACACTTATTTCTCATGCTATATTAAGAGGCTTTGGAAAGAGGTATCCTGTGAAGTGAGAGAAAACACAGCACCCACTAAAATCTTTCCCATTTGAGACACTGGTGGGGGGAAGGAGGAGCGTAACAAATTATTTCTATGTAAATGACCCTTCAAGCTAGTATTACTACACCTCCCTAGCAATGTGTAGCACAATCACTAACTCTCATTTAAGCAGCTCATATAAAGATAACTTGGTCCTTGAAGCAAAACACTTGAATTCTCTGTTTAAAATGATGTTCCACATCTTAACAACTAGGCCATTGCAATTCATTGATTATGAAGAAAGAGAAGAAATCTATAAAGACAAGATGGCATCATTGGTCTAGAGAATCAGAAACCTGGTTGATGCAAATATAGGCATGTGTCCCCATTGCTGAACAAAAATATCATTAGGTTTGTGGGGAGCAAGCTTCTTTTCTTGTTAAATGCTATAAAACCAAGCCTTGTGGGCAGCTCTGGCTGATTATCAGGATTTTCAAATTGGCTCTTTTACTCTGTAGAAGGAACTCAATTCCGTATCTAATTTTAATCTGCATCCCATGGATGGGTGTGTTTTGTTAAAGCATTTGTTAACATTTAAAGAGGGGGAGCTGATTATATTGATCCTTCTTGTGTAAATTGGCCAAGGTGATCAATTTTGGGTTGTAAACTTTTGATGTTTAAATGCATTATCTTAATACCATTTAAGCACAGTCAATTGTCAACCCTGTTAACCCATAGTGTGCAGTCTGAGTTTGGATGTAATTCAGCATTTCCAGAATGGTGACATGAGGAAGAGCGTTTACCAATTTGCAAGGAAAGTAGGTCTGCTTTTCTCTTACAGGCCATTTCCTGTGTGTGGTGCTGAAATATGCAGTTATGAGTGTTTGGCATGGTTATAGGCTGGGCTGCTGAAAATCCACTCTTTCTTCCCCATGCCATCTTGACTGCAGTCATTAAAAAATGGACAGATTGGTATTGTTGGCATTCAGGCAGCTAGTATACAGGTAGAGAAGGATTTATAGTGGCTTCTGTTGTTGCAAACCAGCAAGAGGTACACACAGAAGAAAAATTTCATTATGAAGCTACTGACACAAAGATGGAGGCCGAGTGCCAAAATAATCCCCACGGCCCAGGAGATGTTTCATGGACATAGCACTGCTTTGACCTGGTGGCAATAAAATCACCAACAAAAAATCCTTTTCCAAAGGGCCTTCTCTATCCTTTACTCATGCAATAGGTACCCTCTTTAAGGAAAGGACATGATTAAATGCTGAATCCGTTAGAATTAGGTAGAGCTGTGAGTGACAGGAACCCCAAACTAACAATGGCTTAAACACACAAGGTTTAATCCTCCCACATAAGAAATCTAGAGGTTGACAATCCAGGGCTGGGTTAGCGGTTCCGGAAAGTTACCAAGAACATAGGCTCTTTCCAGCTTTTTGCTCCATCATCTCTAGGGTGTGTCTCTCATGCTTAAGACGAAAGATAACTACTTAAACTTCAACTGTCGTGCTACCCTTCCAGACACCAGGAGGGAAAAAGAGGGCAAAGGAGAGTGCACCATTGTCCTTTAAGGACACTTTCCAGAAGTCACATGTGAAACTTTCACTTACATGCCAGGGGCCGTAACCTAGCTTCATGACAGGACTGACTACTTACAGGGAGGCTGAGAAACACAGTATTTAGCATGTGTTCTGCTAAAACTCAAAGTTCAACTATAAATGGAGAAAATAGATATTGAGGGTCAACTAGCTATCTCTGTCCCAAGTGCTGTGTGTATTAGATAGAAAAACGGAGTCAAGCTTTTTTACTTTCCCCCTGCCATCACGTATCAACAACTCTCCATTTTCCTTATCTTAGCCCAACTAAAATGTTTCCAGCAATCTAAATAAAGTGGAAATGCACACAGACACATGCAAAAACTAGGTAGGGGGAAAGGGTATATGCAACATCGGCTTTTCTCCCCTGATTACATGGCACAGTCTGGGCATCAGCTCTAGCTCATCTTTGATAAGCTAAGGATTTGATTTTACTTCTTTTCCATGTACTTGCAACTCTCATTAAGCAAACCAATTGAGCTGTTTTTCTATAAAGGTAACTTACCTATGATTTTGGATCCTCCAAAGGATATCAGATTTACCTGACTATCCAGATGACCCAGGTGCCAAGGAGGATTCTCAGGGAAACTTCAAGTCTACACGTGGCCCTGAACCATGTGCCCAGTGTTCAGGACCCCGTTCTGGGTTCACTGAGTTCCCCTGGGATTGAAGAAAGTCTTTTCCTTGAGAATCCTTTACTAGGAACTAAGAATTTCCATTTGTTTGAGAAGGTCTGTTGACATCTTTAGAAAAGAAAGAATCCCTGATAAGGGTGATTCTCAGCCTATGGATTAACTGCATCTAATGGTTCATCCCAGAGAAGCATCTCACAACTCTCTGTTATATGCTTCCCGACTGTCTCTTCCACTGCCCATTTGTGTGTGCTGAGGGAATACAAATTTAAGTTTAACAGGAGCATAAGCAAAATATAATTGTGAAGGTAACTTTTCCCCAAATAATATGCAAGGCAAAAAAGAAATTATTTAAAAATTATCAGTGTCATATTCATTGATGTGGATAATCAAGAAATGACTATACAGTGAAGCCTCATTATTTTGGGCCCCTGTAATTCAAATTTTTTGATTAAATTTCTTCCCAGTTCCTGTTCAAATTACCATTGCACTATCTATGAATGAACGGTTAGCTAAGCAAAGTAATAGCGTAAACAAGATTACAAAGGGGCATGTTTAACCTAGGAGGGATTGATCTCTTTTTGAGGGCTTTGACACATTAATTATTTGCATGCAAATGAGTGCTGCTAATCTCAAATAAGTCTTAGCTAGTCATTGAAACACTTATAGCAGTACTTCATTTTGTTACCAGTTAGTGTGTTACTATTACAAATAACAAAACTGTATCAAATTTTTTAAATACGTGATTCAGACCCTTCACAAGCGAAATTGACCTTCCCCCTACTTGGCCTGTATCACTGAGGTTTATCTGTGTGTGTACAGATATATTTAGGCATCCACAGGCTGAAACTAACCTATTTATAGACCACTGACTATTCTTCAAATGGGCCGACTAGCTCTGCCTGCCTGAGAAAGAACATTCAGGATAATTTAAAACTAACTGAGATATTTACAAACTCTTAAAGAAATCAATGAAGGTACTCGTTAGACATCCAGGCTTGGAATCTAGTCCTATTATATCAAGTCACAGCCAATGACCTTAAATATATTAAAGTGACATTGAAAGTTTTTTTTTTCCTAGACGTGGTCAGCCCAGTCACAAATGGAAGTAACTATGTTTAGAACAATAGCAACAACAACAAAGCATTTATAATACATTTAATATTAATGGCTTTTTGCCAAAGTGGATCTTGTAATCCAGCTAACTGCTCTGCTATTAAAGTCCCAAGAGTCTCCTGGCTTACCTAATAGGCTCCCTGGGGAAGCAGTATTTTATTTTGGTTAAGAACACAAGACAACATAGTTCAAACTCCCGTTTTTCTACTTTTAACTTAAGCATTCCAAAACTCATTCTCCTCACTTGTAAAATAAGGAATATAATCCCTACCTCACCAAGTTAAGGCTTAACACAGCGCCTGGGAAATTAATAATTCTTATGCCATACCATACCCAGTGCTGTCGAGTCAATTCTGACTCAAAGCGACCCTAGCTATCACAATTATTAGCAATAATATTTGCCAGATTTATGTAGTAATGTAACCAAACTAAACATCTTTAAAGAAGACAGACAGTCCCATTGGTTGTGACATGCAGCAAGCTTAGCTACTAGTCGTTGCACAGTGTTTAAACCTTAGTTAACCTTTTACGCATTGACACTACTAGAAAACCCATTATGAACTAGGTGTGAGTGTAACTGAAAAGGTCACTGTGGGATCAATAGTACATTCCAAACTAAGCACATCTGAAGTCGGCCCTCTAATTAGTGAGCGTGGCTACTATCCAAATTGCCCACCACCTAGACTCTCCATATGCCACGAGGCATTTCAATGATTTTTAAAGACATGCTCATAGATCACCATTGTCCAACAGAAAAGCCATATACAGCATCAATTGAACAGAACAAAACGGGTGAAAGTCTGTCTAGAGACAGTCAGGAAAAGCACATTCTTTGTGGTCTCTTGCTGAATGGGAAACCTTTCAAAAAGCAGTGTTTTATTCTCCCTCAGTATCTTAATCGAAGAACATTGTAAAAATCATTCGCCAATCTCTGTGTCTTCAGAAGTATTTATCACTGCACTACCTATGGGACAAGTTCCAGGTGTACGTAACAAATTTAAAAAATGAGATCAGTTCTTCCCCCAACTCTAGCCATGCAAATTAAGAGGTTAAATTTGTCACATGAGAGAGAATGGAACTGGAAGCTACCCCAACTGGGGTGCATCTCTGAGTTGTTAGGTGTGTGAGGAGTGATTAGATGAAAAGAATAGTTAAAGTACTGATGTTTGCATATGATAAAATTTTTTAAAAGATATGATGAAAGCAGTTACCCCTCTAATAATGTCACTTTCATTTACTTGCATTCAAATAATGCTTTCTTGAGTGGTAGAGAAAGGGGCAGAGCAACACACGGAAAACAAGGTATTGCACATAACTCTGGGCATGTTCAAAGGTACATGACTATATGTCAACATCTTCTGTCTTGTATGTTGCAACTGGGAAAAAAAAGATCGCTAGCTACTGGCTTAGATAGAGTACACTGTAAGTCACCTGATGCCACCGGCTTTGTCTTGCTAGGAGCTTCTCATTTTATCCTCCTTTCTGACCCTCCTCATTGCTACCTCCGACTCTTTCAAGTCTACCCACTGACCCAGTGCCATCGAATCGAGACCTTATATCTGGGCTTTATTCTTAGAATCTATATTTTTACCAAAATGTAAAAACATACTTGTCTTAGTTATCTAGTGCTGCTATAACAGAAATACCACATGTGGATGGCTTTAAAAAATAGAAATTTATTCCCTCACAGTTTAGGAGGCTAGAAATCCGAATTGAGGACACCAGCTCCAGGGGAAGAATTTTTCTCTCTGTCAGCTCTGGGGAAAGGTACTTGTCATCAATCTTCCCCTGGCCTAGGAGCTTCTCGGTGCAGGGACCCCAGGGTGCAGCAGATGTGCTCCACTCCCAGCTCTTCTTGCTTGGTGGTAATGAGGTGCCTCTCTGCTCGCTTCTCTCTTTCGTATCTCATAAGAGATTGACTCAAGATACAACCTGATCTTGTAGATTGTGTCCTGTCTCATTAACATCGTGCTGTGGTGTTATTACGTGCTATCAAGTCAGTTCTGACTCATAGCGATGCCATGTACAAGAGAACCAAACACTGCCCAGTCCTGTGCAATCCTCACAATCCTTATTCTGCTTAAGCCCATTGTTTCAGCCACTGTGTCAATCCATCGCATTGAGGGTCTTCCTCTTTTTCGCTGATGCTCTACTTTACTGAGCATCATGTCCTTCTCCAGGGACTCATCCCTCCTGACAACATGTCCAAAGTATATGAGACACACTCTCCCCGTTCTCGCTTCTAAGGAGCATTCTGGTTATACTTCTTCCAAGACAGATTTGTTCCTTCTTTTGGCAGTCCATGGTATATTCAATATTCTACTCCAACATCACAATTAAAAAGCATCAATTCTTCTTCAGTCTTCCTTATTCATCATCCAGCTTTCATATGCGTAGGAGGTGATTGAAAACACCATGGTTTGGGTCCGGCGCACCTTAGTCTTCAAGGTGACATCTTTGATTTTCAACACTTTAAAGAGGTCTTTTGCAGCAGATTTGCCCAATGCAATGTGTCTTTTCATGTCTTGACTGCTGCTTCCATGGGTGTTGATTGTGGATCAAATAAAATGAAATCCTTGACAACTTCAATCTTTTCCGCGTTTATCATGATGTTGTTTATTGGTCCACTTGTGAGGACTTTTGTTTTCTTTATGTCGAGGTGTAATCCATACTGAAGGCTATGGTCTTTGATCTTCATTAGTAAGTGCTTCAAGTCCTCTTCACTTTCAACAAGCAAGGTTGTGTCATCTGCATAGCACAGGTTGTTAATGGGTCTTCCTCTAAATCTGATGCCCCATTCTTCTTCATATAGTACAGCTTCTCAGGTTATTTGCTCAGCATACAGATTTGAATAGGTATGGTGAAAGAATACAACCCTGACACACACCTTTCCTCACTTTAAAACACGTAGTATCCCCTGGTTCTGTTCGAGCAACTGCCTCTTGATCTATGTATGGGTTCCTCCTGATCACAATTAAGTGTTTTAGAATTCCCATTCTTCCCAATGTTATCCGTAATTTGATATGATCCACATAGTCAAATGCCTTAGCATACCCAATAAAACACAGGTAAACATCTTTCTGGTATTCTGTGCTTTCAGCCACAATCCATCTGACATCAGCAATGATATTCCTGGTTCTGCATCCTCTTCTGAATCTTGCTTGAATTTCTGGCAGTTCTCTGTCAAGATACTGCTGCAGCCACTTTTGAATGATCTTCAGCAAAATTTTGCTTGCATGTAATATTAATATTTTTTGATAATTTCCACATTCAGTGGGATCACCTTTCTTGGGAATAGGTATAAATATAGATCTCTTCCAGTCTGTTGGCCAGGTAGCTGTCTTCCAAATTTCTTGGCATAGACAAGTGAGTACTTGCAGTGCTGCATCCATTTGTTGAAACATCTCAGTTGGTATTCCATCAACTCCTGGAGCCTTGTTTTTCACCAAGGCCTTCAGTGCAGCTTGGACTTCTTCCTTCATTACCATTGGTTCCTGCTCATGTGTTACCTCCTGAAATAGTTGGACATGGACCAGCTCTTTTTGTTATAGTGATTCTGTTTATTCCTTCCATCTCCTGAGTCATTTAATATTTTCCCCATAGAATCCTTGAATATTGCAACTCAAGGCTTGAATTTTTTCTTCAGTTCATTCAGCTTGAGAAATGCAGAGCACGTTCTTCCCTTTTGGTTTTCCATCTCCAGCTCTTTGCACGTCATTATAATACTTTACTTTGTCTTCTCGAGATGCCCTTTGAAATCTTCTGTTCAACTCTTTTACTTCATCAATCCTTCCTTTTGCTTTAGCTACTCTGAGTTCAAGAGCAAGTTTCAGAGTCTCTTCTGATATCCATTTTGGTCTTTTCTTTCTTTTAACATCTTAGAGGTTAGGATTTACAACATATAGGAAAATTATATCAATCAGAAAATGGAGGACAACCACAATACTGGGAATCATGGCCTAGACAAGTTGATACATATTTTCACGGGACACAATTCAATGCATGGCAATACCCATCAATTCTTCCATTCTTTTTTTCTGGGTGAGGCTACATGGTTCTGGAATCCTCATGGCCCCACAATGAGATGCACAAATAAATTCACATTTCCTCAACAACTTATGTTGAGGTATGGAAAGTTTGGGTAGAAAATATAGAAGTTTATTTGGGGTAAATGGTAAAGCTCAAGCACAGACACAGAGAATAGTATTTCCACCTATGCCCCAAGGTCATGCCCTGGTTTGGGCAACTCACTGTGTGTATAATAATGGAAGAGTCTAAGTTTCTCCAATTATGAGATGGGCTAGATAACAGTGACCTCCCCTTTTATCGCTGAGTTGTAAGAGCTTTTTAAAGGGGCTAAATAAATGCTAAGAAGTAGTGTAATCATAATTCACCTAGAACAGTGAATAATGGAATCTCTATTTCATTTGGAAACCCTGGTGGCGTAGTGGTTAAGTGCTACAGCTGCTAATCAAAGGGTTGGCAGTTCAAAACTGCCAGGCGCTCCTTGGAAACTCTATGGGTAAGTTCTACTCTGTTCTGTAGGGTCACTATGATTCGGAATCGACTCGACAGCACTGGGTTTGGTTTTTGGTTTGCTGCTTCATTTATCATTTCTGGCACTGTAAATGCATCAAAGGAAACCAGTCATTTTTTTTAGCGTTCATGGCAAATTTGCTGTTCAGAAATAATTTTGGGGGTCTTTTTATGCCTTCCTGATAAATTTATCATTGACTGTTGAGATTCATTGCTCCTTGTTGGTTTTTTGTCTGTTCCCCAGCAATATGGTGGCAACTAATGGTAAATAAGAGGGTGCTCTGATGAAAGTGTCAGTGTGGGCCTGAGGTTGAGAAAGGAGATTAGGGTGGAAAGGGTGAAGGAAGAGATGCTGCAAATTCCATCTGGAAATGCAATTAGTTGACTTACAGCAGGAACACCTAGGTCTGAGTAAACCTTAATTTAATATTTGTTTTACTTTTCAGAATATACACTTAGTTTTCTATCTATGTATACCTGTCCAAGATGCAAGATTAGCGTGTACCTATGAACTAATCACAAACTCAGCTTTCTGCCTTTCTCATTGGGTCGAACATCTGGTCAAGAGAGGTTTCGTATTCCTCATGCTTGAACATTATGGCTGAATGGTTGCATTGCAGAATAAGGAAGCACTTGTAAATGAAGTATTAGATCAGCATAGAAAATTCCTTTTGACCCACAGAATTTGAGTTGGTTTCGCCTGTATTGATCAATGTTATTCCTACACCTTAAAATATATATATATATATATATACACAATACCCAAAAAACCATGCCCCTTGCAGTTGAGTCGATTCTGACTCATAGCAAACTTATAGGACAGAATAGAACTGCCCCATAGAGTTTCCAAGGAGCACCTGGTGGATTCAAACTGCCGACCTTTTGGTTAGCAGCCATAGCTCTTAACTACTATGCCACCAGGGTTTCCATATATTCAATAATGACGTACAAAATAGTATTTTAAAAATAAGTTATAAAGAACAACTATACAATGAACATAAAATATAAATCATTACTATTAACTTCAAAGGTTCCTGAGTGCCTTTCTCTGACCCTATCCCCTTTCGTGCCCCTCACAGGGAATCACTATCCTGAACCTTGTGTTTATCATTCCTTTGCATTTTTTATAATTTTGTCACATATATTTAGATCCCTATACAATATCTTCTTTAGTTTTGCATGATTAAAAAAAAGGAGAAGGTATGTATTCTGCAGCTTGCTTTTTTTCATTCAGTATTCTGAGATTCATCCATGTGGTTGTGTGAATCTCCACTTCTCTAATTTTCACTGCTATATGTTGTTGTAGATTGGAGTTGTCAAGTGGGTTCCGATTCATAGGGACCCTATGTACAAGAGAACAAAATGCAAATAGCCCATACCTTCTATGTTTTTTTCCCAACCAACCCCTCTCCCCATGAGGTATTTTCATAAGTGCTACTGTGCCAATTTTTTATATGTTGCTGTAAAAAAAATTCACGTAGTGACACTTAAGAAAATACCTTCAAGGGGGAAGGAAATGGTTGACAAACAAATATAGAAGCCACACGTTGTTTGTTTAAAATTATGGTACTGTCTCATTAACATAACAAATAAAATACATTCCAAAGGTGTAGGGTTTAAGATTTACAGCATATATTTTGGGGAGACAGAATTCAACTCATAACATATATATATATACATATACATATAAAACATATGTTAATGATTTTATATATACATATATGTAGGAGAGAGAGAGAGATACAGATATGTTGTTGTTGTTAGGTGCCGTCCAGTCATTTCTGACTCCTAGCAATCCTGTGTGCAACAGAACAAAACACTGCCCAGTCCTGTGCCAGCCTCACAATCGTTGTTATGCTTGAGCCCACCGTTGCAGCCACTGTGTCAGTCCATATCATTGAGGTCTTCCTCATTTTGCTGACCGTCTACTTTGCCAAGCATGATGTCCTTCTCCAGGGACTGATCCCTCTTGATTAACATGTCCAAAATCTGTGAGACTTACTCTCACAATCCTTGCTTCTAAGGAGTATTCTGACTGTGCCTCCTCCAAAACAGATTTGTTGGTTTTTTTTTTTTTTTTGAAGTCCATGATATATTCAATATTCTTCCCCAACACCAAAATTCAAAGGCATCAATTCTTCTTTGGTCTTCTTTATGCACTGTCCAGCTTTTGCATGCGTAGGAGGCAACTGAGAACACCATGGCTTGAGTCAGGCAGACCTTAGTCTTCAAGGTGGCATCTCTGCTTTTTACTACTTTAAAGAAGTCTTTTGCAGCGAATTTGTCCAATGGAATGTGTTGTTTCATTTT
Source organism: Loxodonta africana (assembly GCF_030014295.1). NCBI lineage: Eukaryota > Metazoa > Chordata > Mammalia > Proboscidea > Elephantidae > Loxodonta > Loxodonta africana. Next base: position 116,999,138 of record NC_087369.1, on the reverse strand, counting down.
TTGATATTGTTTCATGGGTATTAATTGTGGATCCAAGTAAAATTAAATCCTTGACAACTTCAATATTTTCTCACTTTATCACCATGTTGCTTATTGGTCCAGTTGTGAGGATTTTTATTTTCTTTATGTTGAGGTGTAATCCATACTGAAGGCTGTGGTCTTTGATCTTCATCAGTAAGCGCTGCAAGTCCTCTTCACTTTCAGCAAGCATGATCATGTCATCTGTATAAAGCAGGTTGTTGGTGAGTTTTCTTCCAGTCCTGATGCCCCGTTCTTCTTCATATAGACCAGCTTCATGGATTATTTGCTCAGCATACAGATTAAATAAATATGGTCAAAGGATACAATTCCAATGCACACCTTTGCTGATTTTAAACCTTGCAGTATCCCCTTGTTCTGTTCGAATGACTTCCTCTTGATCTACTTACAGATTCCTCATGAGTACAATTAAGTGTTCTGGAATTCTCATTTGTCACAATGTTATCCCTAATTTGTTATGATCCACACAGTCGAATGCCTTAGCATACCCAATAAAACACAGGTAAACTTCTTTCTGATATTCTCTGCTTTCAGCCATGATCCATTTGATATCAGAAATGATACCCATGGTTCCACACACTTTCTGAATCCGTCTTGAATTTCTGGCGGTTCCCTGTGTATGTATTGTTGCAGCCACTTTTGAGTGATTTTTAGTAAATTTTTACTTGCATGTGAGATTAATAATAATTTCTGCATTCAGTTGGATCATCTTTCTTTGGATTAGGCATAAATATGGATCTCTTCCAGTCAGTTGGCCAGGTAGCTGTCTTCCAAATTTCTTCGCATAGATGAGTGAGCACTTCCAGAGCTGCGTCTGTTTGTTGAAACATCTCAACTGGTATTCCATCAATTCCTGGAGCCTTGTTTTTCACCAATGCCTTCAGTGCAGCTTGGACCTGCTCCTTCAATACCACTGGTTCCTGATCATTTGCTACCTCCTGAAATGTTTGAACATTGACAAATTCTTTTTCATATACTGACTCTGTGTATCCTTTCCATCTTTTTTTGTGTGTGTGCTTCCTGTGTCGTTTAATATTTTTCACGTAGAATCCTTCAGTATGGCAACATAAGTCTTGAATTTTTTCTTCAGTTCTTTCAGCTTGAGAAATGCCGAGTGTGTTCTTCCCTTTTGGTTTTCTAACTCCAGGTCTTTGCATATGTCAATGTAATACTTTACTTTGTCTTCTTGAGCTGCCCTTTGAAATCTTCTGTTTAGCTCTTTTAGTTCATCATTTCTTCTTTTCGCTTTAGCTACTCACCATTCAAGAACAAGTTTCAGAGCCTCTTCCAACATCTATTTTGGTCTTTTCTTTCTTTTTGTCTTTTTAATGACCTCTTGCTTTCTCCATGTATGATGTCCTTGATGTCATTCCACAACTCGTCTGGTCTTCCATCATTAGTGTTCAATGCGTCAAATCTATTCTTCAGATGGTCTTTAAATTTAAGTGGGATATACTCAAGGTCATAGTTTGGCTCTTGTGGACTTGTTCTAATTTTCTTCAGCTTCATCTTGAACTTGCCTATGAGCAATTGATGATCTGTTCCACAGTCTGCCCCTGGCCTTGTTCTGACTGATGATATTGAGCTTTCCCATCATCTCTTTCCACAGATGTAGTCCGATTTGATTCCTGTGTATTCCATCTGGCAAGGTCCACGTGTACAGTCACCATTTATGTTGGTGAAAAAAAAGGTGTTTGCAGTGAAGAAGCCTTTGGTCTTGCAAAATTCTGTCATGCAATCTCCAGCATCGTTTCTATTCCTAAGGCTGTATTTTCCAACTACCAGTCCTTCATTTCGAACTTTCACATTCTAATCAGCAGTAATTATCAAAGCAACTTGATTGCATTTTTGTTAAATCACTTTCAGGCTGTAGAAGTGACAAAAATCTTTAATTTCTTCATCCTTGGCCTTAGTAGTTGGTGCATAAATTTGAATAATAGTTGCATTAACTGGTCTTTCTTGTAGATATATGGATATTATCCTGTCACTGACTGGGTTGCACTTCAGAATATATCTTGAAATGTTCTTTTTGATGATGAATGCAATGCCATTCCTCTTCAAGTCGTCATTCCCGGTATAGTAGACTATATGATTGTCTGATTCAAAATGGCCAATACCAGTCTGTTTCAGCTCACCAATGCCTAGGATATCAATGTTTGTGCGTTGCATTTCATTTTTGACGATTTCCAATTTCCCTAGATTCATACTTTGTACATTCCAGGTTTTATTATTAATGGGTGTTTGCAGCTGTTTCTTCTCATTTTGAGTTGTGCCACATCAGCAAATGAAGATCCCAAAAGCTTGACTCCACCCACATCACTAAGATCGACTCTGCTGAGGCAGCTCTTCCCCAGTCGTCTTTTGAGTCCCTTCCAACCTGAGGGGCTTATCTTTCGGCACTATATCAAACAATGTTCTGCTGCTATTCATGAGGTTTTCACTGCTTAATTCTTCTCAGAAGAATTTAGGTCCTTCTTCATTGTCTGCCTTAGTCTGGATGCTCACCTGAAACCTGTCCATCATGGGTGACCATGGTGTAGATATAGATATATAGACATAGACATAGGTACAGATATATAGATATATAGATATATAGATATATAGATATATAGATATATAGATATATAGATATATAGATATATAGATATATAGATATATAGATATATAGATATATAGATATATAGATATATAGATATATAGATATATAGATATATAGATATATAGATATATAGATATATAGATATATAGATATATAGATATATAGATATATAGATATATAGATATATAGATATATAGATATATAGATATATAGATATATAGATATATAGATATATAGATATATAGATATATAGATATATAGATACAGAAGGGGCCCCTGGGTGGCACAAGAAGTTTGTGATTGGCTGCTAATCTAAAGGTTGCTGGTTTGGACCCACCAAGCCACTCCACGGAATAAAGGCCAGGTGAACTGCTTCTATAAAAATTACAGTCAACATAAACCCTATGGAGCCATTCTACTCTGTAACATATGGGGTTACCATGAGTTGGAATCAATTTGAAGACAATGGGTTTGTTTTTGTTTTGTTTTTATGGATATAGATATTCATTTTGGATACTAATACTAATCTTTAATCTGCCACAGAATCCAAATTTATTTTTGCGCATATGGATATTCAATTGTCCCACTAAAACCTGACAAAGGACCACTTTAAACTTAATTTGCAGGGGAGATTTCCTGTCCTCCATCCAACATCAAGCATTGAAATAGGCAATTTTCTTTATAATACCTTAGTGTGTGAGGAAGAGTGTATTTATTTCTAGTTAATCTTTATACTGGGGGCATAGGTTTTTGAGATCCTAGTTTTATGTGGGAGTGTGAATCTTATAATAGATTCCCTACCTGGTGGCTCTGGTCTTTGCCTCCTGTCTGCCACACTCTACAAGATCATAAGCCTGAAAGCTCAACTTCATGGAGTTTGGCAAATCTCCTCAAGGCAAAAGCAAGCTTACCTGTTGTCATGGATTGAATTTTGTGCCCCAAAAATATGTGTCAACTTGGTTAGGCCATGATTCCCAGTATTGTGTGGTTGTCCTCCATTTTGTGGTTTTCATATGTGTTATAAATCATAATCTCTGCCTGTGGTTAAAGAGGAGTAGGGTGGGATGTAACATCCTTACTCAAGTCACATCCCTGATCCAATGTAAAGGGAGTTTCCCTGGAGTGTGGCCTGTACCACCTTTTATCTTACAAGAAATAAAAAGAAAAGGAAGCAAGCAGAGAGTTGGGGGACCTCATACCACCAAGAAAGCAGTGCCAGAAGCAGAGTGTGTCATTCGGACCTGCGGTTCCTGTGTGGAAAAGCTTCTAGTTCAAGGGAAGGTTGATGAGAAGGACCTTGCTCCAGAGACAACAGAGAGGGAAAGCCTTCCCCTGGAGCCAACACCCCGAATTTGGACTTTTAGCGTACTTTACTGTGAGGAAATAATTTGTCCTTGTTAAATTCATTCACTTGTGGTATTTCTGTTATAGGAGCACTAGATAACTAAGACACCTGTCTAGGTTCCTGCTTTCATTTTGTCTCTGACCTGATCTGCATATCCTAACTTTCTTGATAACTCACCTGTACTACATATACACACACACAGATAACATTGTTGAGCCAAATCAAAAATTAATGAATGCTAGTTGGGTTGATTCTGACTCACATTGACTCCATAGGTTTTCCAAGGCTGTAAATCTTTACGGAAGCAGACTGCCACATCTTTCTCCAGTGGAACAGCTGGTGGTTTTGAACCACTGACCTTTTGGTTAGTAGTTGAGCGCTTTAACCACTGTGCAACCAGGGTTCAGTGTTATGGAAATGAAAAAGAGGGAAGGAGATGAGAGAATAATCATAGAAATCTGTGCTCCGAGAATGTAGGATTCAGAGGAAACTCCCATGGCTTCCTTGATCATCGCAATAGGTTGTTGTTGAGTTTTTGCATTTTTGTTGTTAGAGAAATTAAGATTTCTATACCACAGATCTAAAGAGCATACTCAGCTCATCTAGGCAGATAGTGAATTACAAATATCTTCTGAGAATATTGACTACTATCTTGTTGAGTTTACAAATAATATTTTTCTATCAGGATATTACTTTAATAGGGTAGCATTTTTTAAACCGAGGAGCCCTGGTAGCACAGTGGTTAAGTGCTCGGCTGCTAACCAAAAGGTTGGTGGTTTGAACCCACTAGCTACTTCACAGGGGAAAGATGTGGCAGGCTGTTTATGTAAAGATTACAGCCTTGGAAACCCTGTGGGGCATTTCTATTCTGTCCTATAGGGTCACTAGGAGTCACAACTGACTTGACGGCCATGAATTTGATTTTCTTTATTTATTTCTTAAACTGCTTTTTTTTCTTAATTATCTTTGCCAAGTAAATGCAAAGATTTGAATCTCAGCAAAGAGATGAATAGATGAGGAAACGTGGCAATTCGAAATAGTGATGTTTTGTATTATATATATATTCTTTAATTTACTCTGGGACATTTTTATGTATTCTGAGAAGAAAAATATTAAACGCATGTTTCAAAGAAGGCTTAGGTTTTTGGGTTTTTTAAATATATTTTATTGTTCTGGGTAAAAGTTTACACAGCAAATTAGGTTCGCATTTAAAAATTTCTATACATTTTGTTCAATTACATTGGTTACCTTTTCCACATTGTGTCAACTTTCTCATTATTTCCATTCTGGTTGTTCCACTTCCATTAACCTAGCTTCCTTGTCCCCACCTCAACCTTTTCATCTTTGCTTTAGGTTAACGTTGACTGCTTGGTCTCATATAGATGATCTTTTTTTAAAAGGATCACAGTACTCGTGGGTGATATTGTTTATCTTATGAGCCATTCTGTTATTTAGCTGAAAGGTAACCTCTAGGAATGGTTTCAGTTGCAAGTTTAAAGGGTATCTCAGGGCACTAATCTCAGGAGTTCCTCTAGTCTCTACCTTCCAGTTAAGTCTGGCCTTTTATTTAAGAATTTGAGTTTTGTTCTATAATTTTCTTCCATTCTATCTGGGACCTTCTGTTGTGTCCCTGGTCAGAACTGTCAGTAGTGGTAGCCAGGCACCATCTAGTTCTTCTGGTCTCAAGACAGGTGAGGTTGTGGTTCATGTAAACAATTAATTCTGTAGACTAGTTTCTTCTTTGTATCTTTGGTTTTCTTCTTTCTCTTTTGCTGCAGACAAGTAGATGCCAATAGTTGTATCCTAGACAATTGTTTGCAGGCTTTTAAGACCCCAGACTCTACTTACCGAACTAGGATGTAGAACATAAACTTTATGGACCATGGTGTGCCAATTGACTGGTTTTTGCATGATACAATGGTCCTTAGCCTTTGTCTTAGGCTGAGTCCTCTAGCAAAGCAAAACCAGTAAACCGTACAAATACATATATAGAGAGATTTATATTAAGTAAATGACTTATGAGGTTGTACAGGCTAGAGAGTCGCAAGTCCGTAGATCAGGCTAGAGGCTTCTCCTGATTCATGTAGCTGAAGGGCCTCATGAACCCATGATTGGCAAGTCAGACAGCAGGGCTCTGGCTCACAGGCTGCAAAGACTGACAAATTCCAAGATCGGAAGGCAAGACAATAGGTAATCTGCTAGCTCAAGTCCCAAGAACTGGAGGTCATAAGAAGAGGAGCCAGCTGCAGGATCTAGTGTGAGCAAAAGCCCATGAAACTTGCCAGAAAGTTCGCCTATATTGGATACAGACCACACCCCAAAGACACTCCCTTTCCACTGATTGGCTGCTCACAGCAGATTCCGTCATGGAGGTGATCACATTATATTAAATCTCATCACGGAGGTGATTACATCATTATGATGCTAAACTATGTCATTATTGCCAAACCACTGAGAATCATGGCCCAGACAAGTTGACACACAACCTTAACTATCAAACCCAGTAAACCAATTGAGTAAGATGTCTGGTTATGTGTGGGAAGTATTCCTGACTGTACCCCAAAAGCATAGGTTATAAACACAACTCTGGGCCTTTTTCCATATCTGAGTTTGGGATGGGGTGACATAGTACAGTAGTCAAGAACAAGCTGTCCTGCGCCAGCACTTCCCAGATGTGCAATATTTGTCAAGTCACTTAATCCCTCAACCTTATTCACCTCATCTGTGAAATGGAGATAAATTTATATTGAATTAGATAATGCATGTAAAGTACAAGCTTAGCATGGCGCCTGGCGCTTAAGCACATAACAAATTTTAGTTGTAGTTGCTCTTATAATAATTATTTATAGTAATTATTAGTACCATTAACTGAGCCCCAGAAATGACGGTATAAGGTCAGGGTTATTTGTTATTGCATTACTTAATGTAAAAAAAAAAATGGTTTTTACACTTAAGATGGCTGTGGCAAATTTCCTGCGTTTTTTTATAAGGACCACAGTAAGTTCTTTACCTCTCAAAATAAAGTGGTGGTCTACTCTTCTATAAAATAGTGTTTGTGAACAAGGAAAGTTTCAATAAACCTGGCTTTTTTTCCAACCATTACAGTATTCCACTTTATGATTGAAAAACAACGTCCACAACAGTGCAAGGTAATAGAAATAAAAAGAGTTCAATATGTTTAAGATTGTCATATTTTGTACCTCAGTCAAAAAAGTGTTGAGTGAGCTGGCTTCTTCAGTGTGCAATTGCATAATTCTTAAATAATAATGATCATCAATTGCTAGTAATTTTTCCTCCCAGTAAACCAAAAAGCAAACCTGTTGCTGTTGAGTCAATTTCAACTCATAGTGACCCTATAGGACAGAGTAGAACTGCCCCATAGAGTTTCCAAGGAGTGCCTGGTGGATTTGAACTGCATAGCTCTTAAACACTACACCACCAGAGTTACCTTGTAATAAAAAAACCCATTGCCGTCAAGTCGATTCCAACACATAGCAATCCTATAAGACAGAGTAGAACTGCCCCATAGAGTTTCCAAGGAGCGCCTGGTGGATTCCAACTGCCGAACTTTTGGTTAGCACCACAGCACTTAACCACTACACTACCATGGTTCCCTTTCTCATAAAAAACAAAAACAAACTCATCGCCATCAAGTAAATTCTGACTCATGGTGACCCCATGTGTTACATAATAGAATTGCTCCACAGGGTTTATTTGGCTGTAATCTTTAGAGAAGCTGTTCACCAGGCCTTTCATCCATGGAGCTGCTGGGTGGGTTCGAATAGCCAACATTTAGACTAGTAGCCAGTTGCAAACCACTTGTGCTACCCAGGGACTTTCATAATAGACCAATCGAAAAAAACAAATCCGTTGCTGTCGAGTCAATTCTGACTCATAGACCAGCCCCTCTTTAGTCCTTGATAATGTACTAACAGTCGGATAAACCAGTGAGTTAACACCAAATAATTTGTTTCCATACCTAAAAGCCAAACAATAAAATTCAAATGGCCTCAGATAGCTTATAAGCCATAGGGCTAAACACGGTATATTTTCTTTCTTTCTTTTTTAAGAAAAAGAAAAGGATCCTAGTAAGAGTTAAGGATAAGGGAACTCTTTCTCTTATCTCATTGTCTGTGTAATAATGCAGCCTACCAGACCACACAAAATGTAGTCCTCCTCCTCCTCTTCTACTTCCTCCCTTGGACACTTGTACATGCACCCACGTACATGATCTCCTCACTGTATTCTTGGAAATGACTTGTTGTAATAATAGATCTGGATGAATAATTCTGTCTTGCTCGAGTAGAGAGAAAAACATATGATATGCACTAATCTTTTTTCCTTAGTTGGACTCACAGCTGCTCCAGAGCATCTCACAGAGGACTAACACGGATTTGATAGAGCAACCTGGAGTATCAGGAAGGTCACACAATTTCTGGCAGCTTCCTTGTAAACGAAATCCAAGTAATTTATTCATGATGGTATCTATTACAATTGTGGAGAGGCAGAATAAAAGAAAACGTGGTCTGAACAGTGACTTGGAAAGCAGAAATTCTTTCGCTTCGCTTTCAGCCTTACTGTCAACAGCCTTTATAACCTGGGTGAGTCCCAGAAGGGTAGTCCAAGGATTAATTAGCTTCTTAAATGCTTTGAATGTGAAAACTCACTAAATAAACATATGACAGAGGGAATTCACCAGAGAAGAGAGAGCCCTGAAGTTGGAGGAGGGAAATGGAGAATGGCTATAGAATGATAGATTACTTAATGTTTGTTCATTCTTACTTTGGAACAATAGAAAAAATACATCCTTAAGGGGTATATTACTTTATATAAGCCACAAGAGGGGGAGAAGAAAGTTAAAAAAAAAAATCAGACGCTAATACAATACTGTGATCCATAACCAGTGACTAGAGGTGGGAGACAGAATAAGGATGAGGGCGAACCATATAATAATGTGGTGCAAGGCTCTGTGGCTAGAAAGGAAAGAAAAAAAAAAGCTAATCTTTCAAGAAAGGAAATAAGACACTGATCTGAGGAGGCAGAGAGCATTGTGGTACAGAAAGCAAAAGACAAGACTAGATAATTAGATGGATTTGTCCCGGAGGAAATAAGTCAGGAGGAAGAGGAGGTGGGTAATATTAATGTTGTAGGTAGATGGACACCAAACCAATGTTGCTGAACCAAAACAAAGGAGCTGAGACATGATATAGTCAAAACTGCAGGGAATGATTGAAAATGAGATTGAAAATTTACAGCTGTAAGATAATAAGCTAGTCATAAAGTGCTGCTTATCAGGTCGAGGGAAAAAAAAAACCAACTGTGAGATGCATGAGAGGGGAGAGAACATAATATGGCCTAGAATGCAGTTTCAGTAAATGTATTAGAATATGAAGGAGGAAGAGAGAAATGGAACAGCAACACAAAGAAAAAAGTACTGAAAATGAGATGACAGTGAGGGTGAGGGGCAGGACATTACGGGAAAAGTTTTCTAGTGTAATAAGGCCAAATGTGAGATTTTGACATGCGTGCTATCCAGGGTTTCACTAAAGAAAGAATTCAGAAGCAAAAATAGAACTATTCATACATATGGTTGGCACATTGAACCCAGTATTCTTTCCCCTTAATTACATGTCCACAGTTTGCATTTGCATCTGTAGAAGGAACACGTACACCTGCTCAGATCACGCTGTTATGTTAGCCTGTCCTCCGAGAAAAGAACATTCCCAGTTAAGAGGTTTGAATGCCATCATTCCCCATTATTACCTCTCAGGGCAGTGATTCCATCTAGCAAGCTTGCTAGTATTGTCACCAGTCCAGACCTTTGGGAAATCCACTACACTGACATCAACCATTTTACTCTGGGGCTTTAAATTTTTGACTGGATTTTTTAAGTTAAAATCTTGTTGTGAGTTTTTCTTTGCTTATCTTTATTTTACACAAAATTGGACCCTAAAATGCTTACAGAGCATTTCTTGAAAACTAGATTACAAAATTATTGGTGATTTTAGCCAGCTACCTCTTCTGAATTGGTCAGATAAAAGCCATAAACCTTAATTACATAATAAAGTTTTCTTCCAAATATCAAAATCCCTAAGAGAACAATCATTTGCAGTATCCAGACCAAGATTTTGTGGGCAGGATCACCAAGTATCCCACAAGGGTTTAGGACACAAGCTGTTACTGTTTCAAGGCTGCAGTGCCAGCTCAGCTCCACTTACTTACCATAATCCTCTGCCTGCCCTGCTTTAAGTTGCCCTAGCCAATTGATCCACAAGAGGTAGAAGTGAATTGGTTTAGAATGAAGTTGCTTCTGTATGTGCTGCCTTCATTGTTCTTCAAGTGTTTGTTCGTAAACAAGGGCGGTGGCTCAACTCATAAATTACCCCAACCCATAAATTACCCCAACTAGGCACTCATGAAGGAGCCCCATTAGCACAGTGGTTAAGCTCGGTTGCTAATCAAAAAATCAGTAGTTGGAAACCGCTAGCTGTTCCAAGGGAAAAAGATGTGGCAGTCTGCTTCCTTAAAGATTTTCAGCCTTGGAAACCCTGTGGGAAAGTTATACTTCGTCCTATAGAGTCACTATGAGTTGGACTCAACTGACAGCAACAGGTTATGGAGCCACTCATGATTAGTCCTTCTGCCTGTTGCAATAACTTGCTTGATACTTGGTTTTTGTTGTTATTATTATTCCCAGTAACTTCTTTAATACAAAAGTCACAAGTACTGGGATTCTGGGAAGATGGCGGCATGATCTTTACCCTCCCTACAAGAACACAAGTAGAATCAACTAGAACCCCATGTTCAGCCTTGTAAGAGCTCTGAAATGATGGACAAAGAACAGCAGCAAGGAACTACAAACTGGATAAAGACAAGGACAAATCATATGGTAGGAAAAGCACTTCTTCCACCATCTCTGCCCCTCCCTCTCCTGGCACAGCAGACAGCCTGCTCCAGCAGCTCAGGTACCACCAGCCAAACACATGGATCTCCTGTGCACTGGGAAAAACCCCATTCCGGCTCTGAAACTAATAGCAGAAATCAGGATGTCCCTGCCCCTCCCCCTTCTGGCACTGCTGACAGACAGAGCCAGTAGCCCCACAGCCACTCCTGCACCACCAACCAACACAGGACTCTCCTGAGTCCTGGAAAGGGCCCTGACCTCTGGCTCTGAAAATAATAGCATGGATTTCCCAGGTAGACTGTTCAGGATGACCCTTTCCCCTGCTGCTTCTGGTGTGGCAGACAGAATGCAACAGCCACAGCCTTAGTTGTCCCACAGTTCTCCTGTGCATGGTGAAGGGCCCTGATCTCTGGCCCTGGGAAAAAAAAAAAGAAACAGAACAAATCTTTCTAGTAGACTGTTCAGGAAGTATGTTCCGACTGGTCTGGAGAGGGCCTGAAAGACTTAAACTGCTGTTTAGCCGGAGTAGGAGCCCTCTGGAGCAGGGAAGGGTATAGCAACAAAAGGCCAATGGCTATACTCCCTGAGGGTAGTCTATTCAATGCGCACTTTTCGCTTGGTCTGGGAGTCACAGAGCAGAGGACAGAGCAGTAATCCAAAGGCTGAAGGCTGCCCCTGCTGAAGACTGATTACTGTGTCTTTTTGTCTTTGTCTGGGAGTCACCAAAAAACTGAAGCCTTGGTCTGGCCTGAGCTGGAGACACCACAGGGAGAGTGAGGGAGTGGTAATCAAAGTCTAAAGACAATGTACTTCTAAAAGTTGCTTGCAGAAATTTGGGCTGTGGAAAGCATTATGTATTTGGAAGAATTGAGAAAGCTAACACCTTCCAATATTCTAATATCCAGACTTCAACAACAAAAAAATCACAAGGGACACAAAGATATCAATATTACCAAAGCAATTTTATAGATTCAGTGCAATACCTGTCAAAATTTTGACAGCCTTCTTTGCAGAAATGGAAAAGCCATTCTTAAATTTATAGAAAATACAAAAAAAATTGCCATTGAGTTAATTTCAACTCATGGTGACCCCATGTGTGTCAGAGTAGAACAGTACTCCATAGAGTTTTCAATGGCTGATTTTTTAGAAGTAGATTGCCAGGTCTTTCTTCCAAGACACCTCTGGGTGACCTCAAACTTCCAATCTTTTCATTAGCAGCCCAGCATTTAAGCATTTGTTCCACCCAGGAACTCCACAGAACTTCAAGAGTCTCTGAATAAGCAAAGCAATCATGAAAAAGAACAAAGTAGGAGGACTCACAATTCCAATCTCAAAACATACTATAAAGCTACAGCAATCAAATAGTCTGGTACTGGTATAATGATAAACATACTGAACAGTGGAACAGAACTGGCCCAGAAATAAACCCATATATCTATGGTCAACTGATTTTTGACAAGCATGCTAAGCCCATTCAATGGGGAAAAGAATAGTCTAATAAACAGTGCTGGGACAACTGGACTTCCACACGCAAAAAAAAAATGAAGATGAATCCATACCTCACACCATATACAAAAATCAGCTCAAAATGGATCAAGGACCTAAATGTAAGAACTAAAACGATAAAACACTTAGAAGAAAACATAAGGGTAATGCTTCAGGATTTAGTAATTAACAATGAATTCTTAGATATGACACCAAAAGCACAAGCAACAAAAGAAAAGGTAGATTAAATAGGACTTCATGAAAATTTAAAACTTTTGCTCATTAAAGAAATTTATCAACAAAGTGAAAAGACAGCATATAGATTGGGAGAAAAATCTGGGGAACCGTATATCTAATACGGGTTTAATATCTGGAATATATAAAGAACTTCTACAATTTTTAAGCAACCTAATTTAAAAATGGGCAAACAGCTTGAATAGGCCTTTCACCAAAGAAATACAAATGGCTAACAAGCACATGAAAAGATGGTCGACATCATTAGTCATCAGAGAAATGCATATGAAAACTACAACGAGGTATCACTTCACACCAAGTAAGATGATAATGATAAAAAAAAACCAAAAGGAAAACAACGGGTGTTGGCAAAGATGTGAAGAAATTGAAAACCTTATCCATTGCTTGTGGTATTGTAAAATGGTACAGCCACTGTGAAAAATAGTATAGTGGTTCCTCAAAAAGTTAAACATACATTCTCAAGAATAGACCACATCTTAGGCCACAGAGCAACCATCAACGAAATCCAAAACACTGAGATAATACGAAATATCTTCTCTGACCACAACACCATCAAAGTAGAAATTAACAACAGGAAAAGCAAGGAAAAAAAAAAAAACAATTACATGGACACTGAATAACATCCTGCTTAAAAACCATTGGGTAGTAGAATAAATCTAAGATGGAATCAAAAAGTTCCTAGAATCAAATAAGAATGAAAACATATCATACCAGAACCTCTGGGACACAGCAAAGGCAGTCCTCAGAGATCAATTTATAGCACTAGGTACACACATCAAAAAAGAAGAAAGGGACAAAATCAAAACATTAGTTACACAACTTGAACAAATAGAAAGAGAACAGCAAAAGAAGCCCACAGCCACCAGAAGAAAGGAAATAATAAAGATCAGAGCAGAAATAAATGAAATAGAGAATAGAAAGACAATAGAAAGAATCAACAAAACCAAAAGTTGGTTCTTTGAAAGGATCAACAAAACTGACAAACCACTGGCCAAACTGACAAAAGAAAAACAGGAAAGACCACAAATAACCCAATAAAGAATGAAATGGGGGACATTACAACAGATCCAACTGAAATACAAAGGATCATAACAGAGTATTATGAAAAACTATACTCCAACAAATTTGAAAACCTAGAGGAAATGGACAAATTTCTAGAGACACGCTACCTACCCATACTAATACAAACTGATGTTGAAAATCTGAACAGACCCATAACAAGAGATTGAAAAGGTAATAAAAAAAAAAAAACTCCCAACAAAAAAAGCCCTGGCCCAGATGGCTTCACTGGAGAATTCTAGCAAATATTCAGATAAGAGCTTACACCAGTACTACTCAAACTAATTTCAGAACATAGAAAAGGAAGTGATACTCCCAAACTCATTCTATGAAGCCCACATAACCCTGATGACAAAACCAGGAAAAGACACCACAAAAAAAGAATTACACACCTATATCTGTCATGAATATAGATGTAAAAATTCTCAATAAAATTCTAGCCAATAGAATTTGGCATCATATCAAAAAATTATACACCATGACCAAGTAGGATTTATACCAGGTACGCAAAAAAAGTTTTTTTTTTTTTTTATGCAAGGGTGGTTCAACATTAGAAAATCAACCAACACAATCCACCACAAAAATAAAAGTAAAGAATCACATGATCATCTCAATGGACACAGAAAAGGCATTCCACAAAGTCCAACATGCATTCCTGATAAAAACTCTCAATAAAATAGGTATAGAAGGGAAATTTCTCAACATAATAAAAGGCATCTATACAAAACCAATGGGCAACATCATTCTCAATGGAGAGAGGCTGAAAACATTCCCCCTGAGAACAGGAACAAGACAAGGATGCCCTTTATCGCCACTCCTACTTAACATTGTGTTGGAAGTCTTAGAGCAATAAGAAACAGAAATAAACGGCATCCAAATTGGTAATAAAGAATTTAAACTATCCCTATTTGTGGATGATATGATACTAAGAAAGTCCAAAAGACTCCATGAGAAAACTACTGGAACTAATAGAAATATTCAGCAGATATAGCAGGATACAAGATAAACATACAAAAATCAGTTGGATTCCTACACACCAATAAAGAGAACGATGAAAAGGAAATCATGAAAACAATACCATTTATAATAGCCCCTAAAAAAATAAAATACTTGGGAATAAATCTAACCAGGGTTGTAAAAGACCTATACAAAGAAAACTACAAAACACTACTGCAAGAAACCAAAAGAGATCTACAGAAATGGAAAAACATACCATGCTCATGGATAGGTAGACTGAACATTGTGAAAATGACAATTCTACCCAAAGCGATTTACAAATACAATGCAATCCCAATCCAAATACCAACAACATTCTTTAAAGAGATGGAAAAACTTATCATTAACTTTATATGGAAAGGGAAGAGGCCCTGGATAAGTAAAAGACTACTGAAGAAGAAGAATAAAGTAGGAAGACTTGCACTAACTGACCTCAGAACCTACTATACCGCTACAGTAGTCAAAACAGCCTGGTAATGGTACAACGACAAATACATTGACCAATGGAACAGAATTGAGAACCCAGATGTAAATCCATTCACCTATGGTCACCTGATCTTCAACAAGGGCCCAAAGTCCATCAAATGGGGAAAAGACAGTCTTTTTAACAAATGGTGCTGGCAAAACTGGATGTCCATCTACAAAAAAATGAAATAGGACCCATATCTCACACCAAGTACAAAAACTAACTCAAAATGGATCAAAGACCTAAATATAAAGCCAAAAACTATGAAGTTCATAGAAGAAAAAATGGGATCAACACTAGAGGCCCTAATACATGGTATTAACAGGATACAAACCACAACCAACAACACACAAGCTCCAGAGGATAAGCTAGATAACTGGGATCTTCTGAAACTTAAACACTTACGCTCATCAAAAGACTTCACCAAAAGAGTAAAAAGAGAACTTATAGACTGGGAAAAAAAATTTTGGCTATTATAAATCAGACAAAGGTCTAATCTCTAAAATCTAAAAGAAAATTCAACACCTCTATAACAAAAAGACAAATAATCCAACAGACACATGAGGAAATGCTGGCAATCACTAGCCATCACAGAAATGCAAATCAAAACCACAATGAGATACCATCTCTCCTCGGCACTACTGGCACAAATCAATAAAGCAGGAAATAACAAATGTTGGAGAGGCTGCGGGGAGATCAGAACTCTCATCCACTGCTGGTGGGAATGCAAAATGATACAACCATTTTGGAAAACAATGTGGTGCTTCCTTAGAAAGCTAGAAGTAGAAATACCATATGATCCAGCAATCCCAGTCTAGGAATACATCCTAGAGAAATAAGTCATCACACCAATAGATGTGTGTATGCCCATGTTCATTGCAGCATTGTTCACAATAGAAAAAAGATGGAAACAACCTACATGCCCATCAACAGATGAATGGATAAACAAGCCATGGTACATACGTATAATGGAGCATTACACAACACCAAAGAACAATGACGAATCTGTGAAGCATCACATAACATGGATGCATCTGGAAGACATTATGCTAAGTGAAATAAGTCAATGACAAAAGGACAAATATTGTATGAGACCACTACTGTAAACACTCATGAAAAGGTTTACATACAAAAAGAAACAATCTTTGATGGTCATGAGGGAGGGGAGGAGTGGGGATGGAAAAACACTTAATAGACAATAGATAAGCCGTAACTTTGGTGAAGGGTAAGACAGTGCACAATACTGGGGAAGCAAGCACAGCTTGTACAAGGCAGGGCCATGGTAGCTCCATAGACACATCCAAACTCCCTGAGGGACCGAGTTGCTGGGCTGAGGGCTGTGGGGACCATGGTCTCAGGGAACATCTAGCTCAATTGGCATAATGGAGTTTGTAAAGAAAATGTTCTACATTCTACTTTGGTGAATAGTGTCTGTGGTCTTAAAAGCTTGTGAGAGGCCATCTAGGATACTGGTCTCACCCACTCAGGAGCAAGGAAGAATGAAGAAAACTAAAGATACAAGGGAAAGATTAGTCCAAAGGACTAATGGACCACATCTACCACAACCTCCACCAGACTGAGTCCAGTACAACTAGATGATGCCTGGCTACCACCACTGACTGCTCTGGCAGGGATCACAATAGACGGTCCTGGACAGAGCTGGAGAAAAATGTAGAACAAAATTCTAACTCAAAAAGAAAGACCAGACTTGTTGGCCTGACAGACACTGAAGAAACCCTCAGAGTATGGCCCCCGGACACTCTTTCAGCTCAGTAATGAGGCCACTCCTGAGGTTCACCCTTCAGTCAAAGGTTGAACAGGTCCATGGGATGAAACAAGACTAAAGGGATGCACCAGCCCTGGGGCAGGAACAGGAAGATAGGAGGGAACAGGAAAGCCAGTAATAGGGAACCCAGGGTCGAGAAGCAAGAGTGTTGACATGTCGTGGGGCTGTTAACCAATGTCATACAACAATGTGTGTACTAATTGTTTGATAAGAAACTAGTATATTCTGTAAACCTTCATCTAAAGTTCAATTTAAAAAAACAGTTAAAAGTAAAATTAGCACATGATCTAGCATTTCCAGTTCTAGATATAGACCCAAAAGAATTAGAACAGGAACAAAGAGATACATGTACAACAATGCTCATTGCTGCACTATTCACAATAGCCAAAGGTGGAAACAATCCAAGTGTCCATAAACAGATGAATGGATAAATAAAACGTGGTACATACATACATACAATGCAATACTACTCATTCATAAAGAGAAATGAAGTTCTATGTGTGCTATGACGTGAATGAATCTTGAAACCATTATGTTTGGTAAAATAAGTCAGAAAAGGACAAATACTGTATAATTCCACTTATATAAAATATCTAGAATAAGAAAGTGT
Source organism: Loxodonta africana (assembly GCF_030014295.1). Taxonomy (NCBI): domain Eukaryota; kingdom Metazoa; phylum Chordata; class Mammalia; order Proboscidea; family Elephantidae; genus Loxodonta; species Loxodonta africana. Next base: position 116,981,594 of record NC_087369.1, on the reverse strand, counting down.
ATAGAGACCAAAGTTTATTAGTGGTTACCGGGAGCAGGCAGGAGGGAGAGGGTGGAAAGGGAAACTCACCGTTCAGGCGGCACTGAGTTTCTGTGAAGGGTGATGGCAAAATTTGGAAACGAATAGCGCTGATGGCTGCACAACATGATGAATATAATTAATGTCACTGAAATGTACTTGTAAAAAATGTTGAAATGGCAAATGTTGTGTTTTATATATATACCTAGCATAATAAAAAAAATGTAGCAAATGCTCATTGCAGAAAATTAAATTATATAAAAAGCCAGAAAAAGGAAAACAAAAATCACTCAAAATTCTTCCTCTCAGAGGGACCAATTGTGAATTTATGCAAGTTGTGTGTGTGTATAAATGTGTGCATATGACCATGTGCTTGTACACATCACACACACACACTCATGTTGAGGTATATGTACTGAATTTTCAACATCTTTCCTGGTCATAAAATGTATTTCTGTTCAAATCCGCCAGGCGCTTCTTGGAAATTCTATGGGGCAGTTCTATTCTGTCCTATAGAGTCACTATGAGTCGGAATCGCCTCGACAGCAGTGGAGTGGGATGGCATCACTTGTAGTGTCTTCAAAATAGTATCCCACTATGTAGTTGCACCATTATTTTTTTAATCCCAATGCTTTATTGCGGAGCATTTAGGTTTTCAATTTTGTGTGACTGAAAGCAGCATTCAGATGAGTACTTTGTGACTGTATCTTATGTATGGCTATAATTATTTAATTAGGATGAATTCCTAGACATGAGATATTAGGGCCAATGTTATATAAAATAAATTACTAAGATGTCTTCAAGTATTAACTGAATCATTTTTACAGTGGGGGGGTGAATTTTCCTTTCATATCTGGTCACTAGGTTGCAATGTGTTTTTGTTTTTAATCCAGCATTGTGTAACTGTAAAAATCATTCGATTAACCACCTTGGGTAATCAGACCAAGAAAGACATCTACAGGCAATAAAACTAATATTAATGGGTAGATTTTTACAACAGATGAGTGACACACAAAGGCAACTAAAATAGAAAGAAATATCTATTGCTGCTGTTCTTTCTAATGCCTGCCTGATCTATCAAATTTGCAGGTTTTCAGCACCTGTGGTGAAACGCAGCACACGTTTGGGAAAGAAAATCAGGGACTTAGAGCTTTATATGTTAATAATGCTATAAAAACCAAACTTCCTCCCCACAAAAAAACAAAACAAAACAAAAAAAACAAACCTGTTGCTGTCCAGTCGATTCCAAGTCATAGCGACCCTATAGGACAGAATAAAACTGCCCCATAGAGCTTCCAAGGAGCGACTGGTGGATTTCAACGGCTGAGCTTTTGGTTGCCAGCCAACCTCTCAACCACTGCGCCACCAGGGCTCCCAATAATGCTATAAAAAAAAAAAAAAAAAAACTCATTGCTGTTGAGTCAATTCTGACTCATAGTGACCCTATAGGACAGAGTAGAACTGCCCCATAGGGTTTCCAAGAAGCGCCTGGTGGATTCAAACTGCCAGCCTTTTGGTTAGCTGCCAAACTCTTAACCACTGCACCACCAGTGTTCCCAATAATGCTATAAAAACCAAAAAACCCATTGCCGTTGAGTTTGTTCTGATTCATAGTGACCCTATAGGACAGAGTAGAACTGCCCCATTCTGTTTCCAAGAAGCACCTGGTGGATTTGAACGGCCAACCTTTTCGTTAGCCACCATAGCTCTTAATCACTATGAAACTAGGGTTTCCAGCAATGCTATAAAAACTACTAAATTACTTGTGCATAAAATCCCCCTAAAATATTTACTTTTATCCACACCCTTGAAGAAAATCATATTAAAATCTATTTATTGTCCATCTCCATCTATTTTAAATGTCAGCCAATCTATGAATGTGGTACATATCAGAAGGCTATTCAGCTGAAGACTGTCATTAAAATGGTATGAATCAATGCTCTTTTTTATTAAGTCAGGTTTCATCACAGCTAATTATTTCGTACCTCAAGCAAAAGAACCCCTTGGCCTTTTCCACTAAGGAGGAAATAGATGTTCCATCCCTCTTACTCCCTGCAGTGGAAATTTGACCCAGGTCATATGTGCCCTTGGAGTGGGGAAAAAGAAATTTTTCCTTAGGCAGACCAGAGCATTAATAGCTTATGCCCAATATGATGAGTATAGACTAAGGCATTTTGATAATGTCCGATAACTAGTGACTTCTTGGGTGATTGATATTTTATGGACATCTCATATAAGCATGGAGAGTTTAGTTACCACCAATATGTAAGCTACAGTGAGCTATGGCTGCTAACCAAAAGGTTGGCAGTTAGAATCCACCAGTTGCTCCTTGGAAACCCTATGGGGCAATTCTACTCTGCCCTGTACAGTCACTATGAGTCAGAATCAACTTGATGGCAATGGGCAATATGTATTTAATAGAGCTTTTACAGCTCTTGCCAATGATCTGTAAATATTCCTCTGAAGATTAAAAAAGCTTTGAACTAGTATGTAGGCAACTGTATTGGTTTCCTAGGGCTGCTGTAACAAAATACCACCAACTGGCTAACTCAAAAGAACAGAAATTTATTGTCAAATAGTTCTGGAGTCTAGGAGTCCAAGATCAGGGTATTGACTGTGTTCATTCCTTCTGAGGGGTTGAGGGGAATCTGCTCTATGACTCTCTCCTAGCATCTATAACTCCAGACATTCTTTTGCTTGCAGCTGCCACATCATATGGCATCTTTCCTCTATTTCCCAGTCTCTATGTATTGCCTCCTTTCTCATAAGGATCACAGTCATATAGGATTAGGACCCACTCCGCTCCAGTATGACCTCATGTTAACCCAAGTGATAACATCAAACAAGGTCCCATTCACAAGTACCAGGGGTTAAGGCTTCAATATATCTTTTGGGGGGATACAATTCAACCCATAACAGCAATCAATGACTAGCCCTCTAGGTTGATCTCTGTATCGCAAAACTTACAAGAGCTGCTTAGGAAATAACTATTTCTATGAAGTTAGAGAAACTTAGCAGTAAATTACATCACCCTTGCAAACAAAGCTTTCTGTTCTGATTCTTGGAGTGTGTATGTGTGTTGGAGGGGAGTCAGTGTGTGTGACTACTAGAGCGTCTCCAGTTATGTCACAATTGGGGAACCAGTTTTGCTAAGGACCCCAAGAAGACTCTCTCCACTGATGCTCCCTGAACTTCATACACAAAACAAATGGTGAGAATGAATCTTATAAAGTTCTAACAATGGAGCCAAATTGGTGTGAAATCAAGCTTTCAGAACAAATTAAAAAGGTGCTGTCATTCTGTTTGGGTAATTGTTAAAAATAATTTTATTTCTTTTGGTATTGGGTTAGGCCATTGGGATCAAGAACTGTCTTCCCCACCCCTAACCCCTTGATGTGCACACAAAGGGTTATTAAAGTAGCACTAGGAGGAGTGGTTTGACTCTTGAAAGAAAAGGAACATTTTTTTCTTCTCTCTCTTTCATATGTAAAGCACTGCATGAGTTTTGCAGACAGCACTCATGAGAGAAATGGTTCAAATGTCCAATTGGTCTGGCCCTGGCACATGCTTATGTGCACATACACACACACCCTTCTACTGGCAATAGGTTCAAGTAAACACCATTTCCTCCCACATTCTATTTTAGAAAAATAATTTTCAAGAGACTTTTATGGTTTTAGCATTTAAATTTTAATACTATATTTACCATGACACAAAATTGTCCCTTGTGATCTCTCTCCATCTCTCTCCCTCTCTCTCCTTCCCACTCCCTCTCACTCTCTCCTTTTGAAAAGAAGAGAAACTTAAGACATTGAAAGGTTCTCTGGTTTATAATCCAGAAATCGTAGATCAATGTATTCTAAATCTAAGATTTATGATTGAATTCTATCTCCCCCACCCTAAACATTTGGGTTAAGTGTTTTGAATCTTTTTATCCAGATTCCCTGTTATCTTTGAGTTTCTCATTTGAGGAATACAGGGCCTGGGCATTTCTGAGATATCTTATTTTCAGACACAGAAAATGGAGTGAATTGTGAGCAAGCAAATCTTCCAGGCACATAAATGGAAAATGAAAGCAAGATAGCACAGTAATTAACACAGATGAAATTAGTTTGCATTCTTCCCTAGAACTCTTCTGGGTGATAAATTGCCTTAGCTAGGAACTTATTTTCAAGTTGTAAATCTTCATACTACTAACAACTTCTCTGCATATTGCAATGAAATTAGAGAACAAACATTAAGATATAGTTTTTATCTAGCTGTAGGATGATAATGCCAGATCAGCAGCATAAACCTGTACCTGAAATTAGGGCCACAAGTTATTACTTGACGGCCATTTTCCCCATTAAGTTACATTGGTAGATATACGTAGATAGAAATGCAGGGTAACTAAAGTTCCTAACCATGCAACTAGTCAAGTGGTTAAAAGATTTGCATTGAAGGGACTGATTCATGCTGGAAATATTTATTTTAATTTGAACCTTTTTAATGGATTAAAAGATTCAGTGGATGGAAAAGGAAGAACAGAACCATCTTGCAAATCTCTTTGAAGCATGCATTTGCCACCTCTAAATTGGTATGTTTACTATAGAGTTTCTTTATAAGTGGATATCTCTGGTTTCCCACATGTCACAAGTGCTCCAGCCTACTGTTAAACTGGAGAAAGATAAATCAGAAAAATAGTCCTCCTACTACCTTCTCTGGGCATCCAGTGTGGGCTGCTTCTTCAATCCAAAGTATACCTGGAAGGATTTAGCTCAAAACCTAGAACAGCCCTCGAACATGGCCATGAATTCCTGGGTTTCATTCACATGTTTTTTTTTTTTTTTAAGGAGAAGGCTCTGTTCTGAACCAGAGCTGCCTTCATAGTCCAAAGGCTAAAACTAACCAAGCAGAGGAGGGCAGAATACTGCTTTGAATCACAGCTCAGCAGCTACTGAAGCTTGACATTAATTACATCAGCGGCCTTATCATGCGGAGGAAGAAGCTTTGGGAATCAAAGGGCATCGGTATATTATAGAAAACATAATAACTGTGACACTTTTAATTCTTGGAACTAAAGAATATTTGAAGATATAATGGCTGAAAATTGGCCAAATTTGGTGAAAAGCATCAACTTACAGATCCAAAAAGCTCAGCAAACCACAAGTATAAATGTATGAGTTCAGTGAACCACAAGTATAAATATGTAAAACAAAACAACCGGGCTCGTCATAATTAAATAATCAGAGGCTGAATGGCCACCCGTAAGGGAGATTTCTCTATCAGGTGTATCCTCTGAAGTTTATTCCAGCCTATGATTCTATGATTTTGGTAGAGTCTTATCTTGCTGATTTTGACAGTGTTCTTCCATAGACCCATGCGCAAATTAAAAGATGCTCCCTGAGATAAGGTGACAAGCCGTAGTTCAGACTCTATAACAAAACCCCTAGGAAAACAGACTGAACGGAAATGTCCATTAATTTCCCCATTTTATCATCCCCTTTGAACTAATTCATATTGTACTTAATTAAAAATGAATCCAGCAAATTCTGGTCATAGAAGAGTGGCTTGCATCTGACTAAAACTTCTGCAGATAACAGTCATAAATTCTGGGCAGAATGTAAAAATAACTGCTATTTCAAGGAACTGGAGGGGGGAAGAAACAGGGAGAAAATGGAGGGCACTTAGACCTTGGAAAGGAGGAAATCACAATGGTTGAGGACCACCTTCTTCATAGACCTTTTCCCCTGAGACTAATCCCCAGTCTCGGCACCATGAGGTCAGAGGGGAGTTTATAAGAAAATCTGCAAGGTCCCTTAACCGCTCCCTCCTTTAGAAGACATCCCCCTCCAATTTCAGCCACTCTGGCAGCCCCAAATTCCATCCCCTAACACAGGGGACCGCAAAGCTTTTTCTGTAAAGAGCCAGGTAGTGAATATTCTAGCCTTTGTGAGCCACATACAGTCTCTGTTGCATAGTCTTCTTTGTTTTTGTTCTTTACAATCTTGTAAGCATGTAAAAACAACTAACTCTTAGCTTGATGGTCCTACAAAAAGAGGCCAGCTTTAGCTGGCATGCATTAGTTCACCTACCCCTGCTCTAACACCTCAAGCAGATAGACTGCAGCAACTAACACACATGTATTTGCATTCGCAGAAGAAGAGGAGAGAGAGCACAGAGCAGAAAAGTATCTGAAGATTTAATGCCTAAAAATTGACTTCATTTGGTAAAAAATATATCAACTTATAGATCCAAGAACCTCAGCGAACCACAAGAAGTATAAAAAAGTAAAACAAAACAACCAGGCACCTCATATTTAAAAGTTGCTGATAAAGATAAATAGAAAATCTTGAAAATAACTCTTTTTACAATATCAATGCTAAGTAGACTGAAATTTAAAGCTACATAGCACATTCCCTAAAGCAATGACTAAAAAAATACAAAAAGGCAAAGCTAAAGAGCCATTAGAGAAACCGAATACTTTAAAAAATTAATTGACAAAAAAAAAAAAAAGACAGGAAATGAACAGAGGAACAATAACAGCAATAAAAAAGGAAAGATGAGACAAATAGAAAACAAATTGAAAAGCAAACTGGTAGGCCTAAAAGCAACCATAGCAATAATTATTTTACACGCAAATAGAGTAAACTCTCAAATTAAAAGGCAGAGATTTTTGGACTGGCTAAAAAAAGACTAAAAAAAAAAGACCTTACCCTACACTATTATAAGTAATATACATTAATACAAAAATGCTGATAGATTGCACACATAGAAAAAGTTATACTTGTGAAAACAGTAATCACAAGAAAGCTTGTTTGTCTATGTTATTATCAAACAAAGTAGACTTCAAGACAGAGATAAAGGACATTCCATATTATTAAAGGAATAATATATCAGTTTTTTTTTAAAGCTACTAATGATAGCTACTAATATCGCTTCAAATACATGAGGCAAATATTGACAAAACCAAAGGGAGAAAAGATAAATCCACAATAATATTTGGAGATCTGAATACCCCTTCTCAGTAACTGTTAGAAACACTAGAGAAAAGTTTGTAAAGCTATAGAAGATTTGAACAACATATTCAACTAACTTAACTTAATTGCTAATTTCAGAACATTACACCCAACACGTCTTTGTTGTTAGGTGCCGTCCAGTCCTTTCTGACTCACAGCAACCCTATGTACAACAGAACAAAACACGGCCAGGTCCTGTGCCGTTCTCACAATCGTTGTGATGCTTGAGCCTATTGTCGCAGCATGTTGGGGTCTTCCTCTTTTTCGGTGATCCTCTAATTTAGCAAGCATAATGTCCTCCTCCAAGGATTGATCCCTCCGGATAATACGTCCATCCTTGCTTCTAAGGAGTACTCTGGTTGTATTTCTTCCAAGACAGATTTGTTTGTTCTTTTGGCTGTCCATGGTATATTCAATATTCTTTGCCAACACCACAATTCAAAGGCGTTGATTCCTCTTGGGTATTCCTTATTAATAGCCCAGATTTCCCATGCATATCATGCGATTGAAAATACCATGGCTTGGGCCAGGCGCCCCTTAGTCCTTAAAGTGACATCTTTCCTTTTCAAAACTTTAAGGAGATCTTTTGCACCAGATTTACCCAATGCAATGCATCTTTTGATTTCTTGACTGCTGGGTGTTGATTGTGGATCCAAGTAAAATGAAATCCTTGACAAGTCCAATCTTTTCTCCATTTACCATGATGTTGCTTATTGGTCCAGTTGTGAGGATTTTTGTTTTCTTTATGTTGAGGTGCAATCCATACTGAAGGCTGTGGTCTTTGATCCTCATCAGTAAGTGCTCTAAGTCCTCTTCACTTTCAGCAAGCAAGGTTGTGTCATCTGCATAATGGAGGTTGTTAAGGAGTCTTCCTTCAATCCCGATGCCCTGTTCTTCTTCATATAACCCAGCTTCTCGTATTATTTGCTCAGCATACAGATTGAATAGGTATGGTGAAAGAATACAACCCTGACGCACACCTTTCCTGACTTTAAACCACACAGTATCCCCTTGCTCTGTCTGAACAACTCCCTCTTGATCTATGTACAGGTTCCTCATGAGCGCAATTAAGTGTTCTGGAATTCCCATTCTTCGCAGTGTTATCCATAATTTGTTATGATCCATACAGCCGAATGCATTTACATAGTCAGTAAAACACAGGTAAACACCTATCTGGTATTCTCTGGGTTCAGCCATGATCCATTTGACATCAGCAATGATATCCCTCATTCCACGTCCTCTTCTGAATCTGGCTTTAATTTCTGGCAGTTCCCTGCAGATATACCGCTGCAGCCGCTTTTGAATGATCTTCAACAAAATTTTACTTGCCTGTGATGTTAATGACATTGTTCGATAATTTCCACATTCGGTTGGATCACCTTTCTTTGGAATAGGCATAAATATGGATCTCTTCCATCTGGCCATTTGGCCTGGTCATTTGGCCAGGTAGCTGTCTTCCAAATTTCTTGGCATAGTCGAGTGAGCACTTCCAGTGCTGCATCTGTTTGTTGAAGCACCTCAATTGGTATTCCATCAGTTCCTGGAGCCTTGTTTTTTGCCAGTGCCTTCAGAGCAGCTTGGACTTCTTCCTTCAGTATCATCGGTTCCTGATGATATGCTACCTCCTGAAATGGTTGTACGTCGACCAATTCTTTTTGATATAGTGACTCTGCATTCCTTCCACCTTCTTTTGATGCTCCTTGTGTCATTTAATATTTTCCCTGTAGAATCCTTCAGTATTGCAACTCGAGATTTGAATTTTTCCTTCAGTTCTTTCAGCTTGAGAAATGCTGAGCGTGTTCTTCCCTTTTGGTTTTCTATCTCCAGCTCTTTCCACATGTCATTACAATACTTTACTTTGTCTTCTGGAGCTGCCTTTTGAAATCTTCTGCTTAGCTATTTTACGTCATCATTCCTTCCTTTCGATTTATCTACTCAACATTCAAGATCAAGTTTCAAATTCTCCCCTGACATTCGTTTTGGTCTTTTCTTTCTTTCCTGTCTTTTTAATGACCTCTTGCTTTCTTCATGTATGATGTCCTTCCAAACTCATCTCGTCTTCAGTCATTAGTGTTCAACCCGTCATATCTATTCTTGAGATGGTCTCTAAATTCAGGTGGGATATGCTCAAGGTGGTACTTTGGCTCTCGTGGACTTGTTCTAATTTTCTTCAGTTTCAACTTGAACTTGCATAGGAGCAATTGATGGTCTGTTCCACAATCAGCTCCTGGCCTTGTTTTGACTGATGATATTGAGCTTTTCCATTATCTCTTTCCACAGATGTAGTTGATTTGATCCCTGTGCATTCTGCCTCGTGAGGTTCACGTGTATATTCGCTGTTTATGTTGGTGAAAAAAGGTATCTGCAATGAAGAAGTCGTTGATCTTGCAGAATTCTATCATGCAGTCTCTGGCATCATTTCTATCACCAAGGCCATATTTTCCAGCTACCATTCCTTCATTCTTTGTCTCCAACTTTCACATTTCAATCACCAGTAATTATCAATGCATCCTAATTGCATTGGTGATCAATTTCAGACTGCAGAAGTTGATAAAAATCTTCAATTTCTTCATCTTTTGCCTTAGTGGTTGGTGTGTAAATGTGAATAATAGTCTTATTAACTGGTCTTCCTTGTAAGCATATGGATATTATCCTATGCCCAGCATATGAAGAACAAATATTATTTTCAAGCACACATATAATATGCTCACCAAGATAGACTGTATACCAGGTCATAAAATAAGCTAATAATTTCAAAAATTTAAACCTTACATAGCATATTCTTTAACCACAATAGAATCAAATTAGAAATCAATAACAAGATATATAGAAAAATACTCAAATATTTGGAAATTAAATGACACACTTGAATCTACAGCACTTAGCCTTTGGGTCAAAAAAGAAATCACAAGGAAAATTAGGAAATATTTTAAACTAAGCTATGATAAAAATACAGCATATAAACATTTATGGGATGAAGCTAAAACAGAACTTAGAGGGAACCTTATAGCTTTATAGGCTTATATTAGAAAAAAAAAGAAAAGTTTAAAATCAATAATCTAAACTTCACCTTAAGAAGCTAGAAAAAGAAGGGATAAATAAACTCAAGGTAAGTAGAAGGAAGAAAACAATAAAGCTAAGAGGGGAAATTAGTGGATTAGAAAATGCTGTTGTTGTTAGGTGCCATCAAGTTGGTTTTGACTCATAACGACCCTATGTACAACAGAATGAAACACTGCCTGGTCCTGTGCCATCCTCACAATCGTTGTTATGCTTCAGCCCACTGTTGCAGCAACTGTGTCTATCCATCCCTTTGAGGGTCTTCCTCTTTTTTGCCAACCCTATACTTTATCAAGCATGATGTCCTCCAGGGACTGGTCCGTCCTGATAACCTGTCCAAAGTACGTGATATGAAGTCTAGCCATTCTTGCTTCTAAGGAGCATTCTGGCTGTGCTTTTTGCAAGACAGATTTGTTCACTCTTTTGGCAATCCATTGTATATTCAATATTGTTTGCCAACACCATAATTCAAAGGCATCAATTCTTCTTCAGTCTTCCTTATTCATTGCCCAGCCTTCACATGCATATGAGGCGATTGAAACCACCACAACTTGGGTCAGGCACAACTTAAGCCTCAAAGTGAAATCTTTGCTTTTCAACACTTTAAAGAGGTCTTTTGCAGCAGATTTTCCCGATGTAATATGTTGTTTGATTTTTTGACTGCTGTTTCCATGGGTGTTGATTGTGAATCCAAGTAAAATGAAATCCTTGATAAGTTCAGTCTCTTCTCCGTGTATCGTGACACTGTTTACTGGCCCAATTGTTCGGATTTTTGTTTTGTTTATGTTGAGGTGTAATCCATACTGAAGGCTGTGGTCTATGATCTTTATCAGTAAGTGCTTCAAGTCCTCTTCACTTAGAAAATAAACAGCACAAAATTTTTTTAAAGATTAGTCTAATTGATAAAGCCCTACCAAAATTAACATTAAGTGCAAATTATCAATATCAAGAATGCAAGAGGGACTATCACTACAGATCCCACTAGTATTAAAAAATGCAGTAAAAACTTGTTATTAATAACTTTATGCCAATAAATTCATTAACTTAGACGCAATGGACAAATTTCTTTAAAAATACAACTAGTCAAAACTAATATAAGAAAAATAGTCAATTGATGTTAACAAAATTTAATATGTAACACGATACCTTCTCAAAAAGAAAACTCAAAGACCAGATGGTTTCCCTAATGAGTTCTACTAAATATTAGAAGACAAAAAAAAAAAAAATACTGGTCTTACACGAACTCTTTCCAAAAAAAGAGAAGAGGAAGAAACACTTCCCAGCTAATTTTATGAGGCCAGCATAAACCTGATACCAAAATCTGACAAAGACATTTCAAGAAAATTACAGACCATCCCTCATGAACTCAGACACACATATCCTTAACAAAATGTTAGTAAATTTAATATAAAAAGATATAAGAAAGACAATACACCATGACTAAGTAGGTTTTATCCCAGGAACAAAATGGAAAGTTTGTTAAAATATGACTCACTACATTAACACCATAAAAAAGGGGAAAAAAACCGTATCATTTCATTACACATAGGAAAAAAATCATTTGATAAAATCCACACACGTTCATGATAAGAATAAAGAGCTACGTGTGGTTTTAATTTACCCTAGTCCTATCCCCTGCTATAAGTTGGCATTGATTCGAAGGCAGTGGATTTGGTCTTTGTTTTGGTCCCCTGCTTCCAAGCTCAGCGCTAGCCCTGAAAATAATAGCCCACATTTCCAGTATTGTGGCTGTTTGTTCTGACCTGTCTGGTGGTTTCCTGGTGGCATAATGGTTAAGACCTTGGCTGCTAACCAAAAGTTCAGCAGTTTGAATCCACCAGCCAATCCTTGGAAACCCTGTGGGACATTTCTACTGTGTCTTTGTAAGGTCGCTATGAGTCAAAATCGGCTCTGTGGCTATAGGTGTGGTTTGGTTTGGTGGCTTCCTGGGGTACAAGATCAAATGGCTTGCCTTTATTTTCCTAACGTTGAACTCTCCCACTCTGAGGAGGCTAGCTGGGGGTCGGGGGGGGTGGATTTGTAGGAAACATTTATTTAGAGGCAAGTGTACTAGTCACTGCTGCCTAGTGCAATATCACCCCAGAAGAGTCTCCATTAAATGACCTGAAAGTGGTAGGTGTATGTTTTGTCAATGTTTTTCATAAAACCCATTTTAAAGTATCTTTTTTAATGAAGGGGCTCCCAAAAGGGTCAAGTATTGTCAAACATTTTTTTTTTCAAATTCCATTCACCAGTATCTCTTTAAATGAAATTTCTTATTTTAACTTGGGGACCCTGGTGGCACAGTTGTTAAGAGCTCAGGCTGCTATCCATAATGTTGGCAGTTCTAATTCACCAACCGCTCCTTGGAAACTCTATGGGGCAGTTCTACTCTGTCCTATAGGGTTGCTATGAATCAGAATCGATTCAACAGCAATAGTGTATTTTAACTTGAGAAGTCTCAAGAAATATTCTTCATTCATTCCATGTATATTCATTGAGGAGGAATCATCCGCAAGATCTAGCTTGGGGAGAAGGATTGCCAGGCCTGACCTTATAAAGTTCAAACTCCAGTAATGAGATTTCATTGTTGTTGTTATTGTTAGGTGCTGTCAAGTCAGTTCCAACCCATAGAGACTCCATGTACAACAGAACAAACACTGTCAGGTCCTGCGCCATCCTCACAATCATTGCTATGCTTGAGCTCATGGTTACAGCCACTGGGTCAATGCATCTCGTTAAGGGTCTTCCTCTTTTTCACTGACCCTCTACTTCACCAAGCGTGATGTCCTTCTCCAGAAACTGGTCCCTCCTGGTATTATGTCCAATGTAAGTGAGGTGAAGTCTCTTCACCCTTGCTTCTAAGGAGCATTCTCACTGTACTTCTTCCAAAACAGATTTGGTCGCTCTGTCATTACCCATGGTTATCAGGTTGAACCATATGATACTATCATTTTTGTAAGTCAAAAACACTAGATAAATGACAATTTAATATGGAACCCTCATGGCATAGTGGTTAAGAGCTCAGCTGCTAACTAAAAGGCTGGCAGTTGGAATCCACCAGTCACTCCTTAGAAACCCTATGGGGCAGTCCTACTCTGTCCCATAAGGTCACTCTGAGCCAGAATCCACTCGAAGCAATGGTATTGTTTTTTTGTTTGTTTGCTCTTTTGGTAATGTAATTTTAGGAAATGATCTGTCCTTTGCACTCCAGAGGAAAGATTACTTTCAGATTGGGTCATAAAGTGGTGGGGAGGAGGAGAAGAGAACAAAGTTGCTGCCTTTTTGTGACTCATTTGTTTCTTCTCTTTGTGGTCATCATGAAATTTCTTTTCTTCCTCATTGCCTGATAATCCAAATTAAATAAATACTTCATTTGTAAGAGTGATGATATATAAAGGAGAAATTGGTGTGGAGCCACTCATGGTCTGGGCCTGTGAGTAAGGCATTGTGTGATACTGAAATGTCTCTGCTTCGGACATTTACTGCCTGGGGTTGGGGTAGGTAGGACTCTGCACTTTGAAAACCAGGGGTTCTTTGTCCAGGGGATGCACAAAACCTCTGGAATTGTGTCTTTAGATGGGGATGTTACATGCAGTTTTCTGTGGGGCATGGAAGTAATGCTTATGGGAATCTCAAAAGTTCTGCGACTCAAAACAGCTTAAGTACCATAAAGGTACGTGCACACATGTTTGTGAACACAGTTAATGTATTTGAGGGAGATTTTGATCAGTGCCATGGTGTCCAGAGGAGGAGAGAGGTCACTTTAAGTAGAAGGAATCAGTGACAGTTTAGGGAGGGATATGTAGCATTCAAGGTTGGAAGATTTTCTGCAAAGGAATTGGTGAGAAGTAAGGAAGTATAGAACCATGACAGTGTCGGGGGGGATGGAGAGGGTGGGTGGATGCAAGAGCTGGAGAGAGAGAATTGGTGGGATTTAGCAACTGTTTGACTGAGGGGCCAAGAGAGATGTGGAGGATTTGAAGCTGATGCTGAACTTTTAAGCCTGGGTGAATGGGAGGATCAATTTCCCACTTAAAGATATCTTAAAATGTCAAGTATTTCTTTAAAAGAACCGTGCATCTTTTTAATTCTGTTTAAAGAAAAAAAATGTGGATTGACACTTTAACTTTTTGAACTCTTTATAATGGAAAATTTCAAACATATACAAAGTAGAGATAATAATATATTGAACCCCCATGTACCCATCACCCAAACCCCCCCCCCCAAAAAAATACCCCACTGCTGCCGAGTCGATTCCGACTCATAGCGACCCTATAGGACGGAGTAGAACTGCACCATAGAGTTTCCAAGGACCGCCTGGCAGATTTGAACTGCCGATCTCTTGGTTAACAGCCGTAGCACTTAACCACTACACCACCAGGGTTTCCACCCATCACCCAGCTTCAACAATTATCAATATCCAAAGTCAGGTTTCTGATTTAACAACCAGAACCGGTACCAGTTGCCACTGGAGTCAATTCCAACTCAAGGGGACTCCACGTGTGTCAGAGGTGAACTGTGCTTCACAGGGTTTTCAAAGGCTGAATTTTTGGAAGTAAACCACCAGGACTTTCTCCCAAGATGCCTCTGGGTATGTTTGAAGTGCCAACCTTTCTGTTAGTAGTCAAATGCTTAACTGTTTGTTCCTCTCAGGGACTCAAGCAACAATACAGCCTAAAACTAAACTCTCCAAATAGCTCAGTTTTTTAACAAGGGTGCTTAACTCTGGATCCCGGAGGTTCATAGATAAGCTTTCTTTTGTAACTCCCCTAAAAGTATGTATAAAATTGAGTATGTCTGAATGCATTTGAATTTTTTTTCTAGAAGGAGGATCTATAGCTTATGATAGGTTCTATGACAGGCCCCATTACACCCCACCCCCAAAGAACCTCTGCTTTTATAACAACAGAACTTATTTAATGATGTCTGAAAGGTTAGGTACAAGTTAAACACTACTCTTGATGAGTTATTCTGATTATTCAATACTAAAGAATTAAGGAAATAGGACACCAAATAGGTATAGTCTCACTTTGGAGGTAGAGTGGTCTGGAACATGGAATGATGCCCACAGAGGATATGTCTAGATGGTTGTAAGCGGTCTACGGGCCTGCCTTGGTTCTGGATGCTTGGGTATGTGTTGAAGTTGCAGAAAGTTGGAGGAGGAAGCCTAACAAGGTATTAATTATACAGAGTCTTCATTTATTCATTAAGCAAATATTTATTGACTATTATGTACCAGGCATTATGCTAGGCCCCAGAGATATAGAAACAGTCTCTACTTTGGTGAAACTGACATTCTAGTGGGGAGCACAGATACCATTTAAATGGTCATAAAAATAATCACACAGTTTCATGCTCATTCACAACACTGGGTATTTATTTGCACATGCGTGAAACTATATCTGCATCTTAAATCATGGCCAAAACTAACAGGAACGAAAATCTCAAATGTGGCTGATGCTCAGAGAGTGAGCAAAATCACAGTGCATGATGAAATTCCAGAAGCAGATAGGCAGAGGACAGGCCCTTTGGAACACTGGAGCTTTGTCTTTGAAGAGTGGGGGAAGCTTTTTAAAAAATATTTAGCGTAGGTTCGGGAAGGAGGGAAAGTAAGTTTGCAGGATCAGATCTTCACTTAGAAAACATGACTATGCCTTGAATGTGGGTATCAGATTTGGGGAGAGGGCACAAGTACATGAAGAGGGACTGGTTAGATGTTCAGATGAGAAATGACAGTTTATGTCAGGATAGTAGTGAATTAGAGGATGATGTGGAATACCTTAGGCTACTAAACAATTTTGATGGAATCCATCGTAATGGAACATTTGAGCCTCACTACACACATACCTTCAAGTCTTGCCATTCATATGTTAAGGAAGAAAGAGTTTATTGGCAGTTTAGCTGTTCAAGCTGGGATTAAAGCTCTGGGACATGCCAGAAGCCACATAAGTAGCCAAGTCAGGCTCTGCGCACAGACACATGCTCAAGCTGTGTACACAGGATAATAACCACTGATTAATTCTGTGAAAACAGTTGATCAAGCGGCCCTATGTAGTCTTAGCCTCAGTCAATCAGCACAAATTATTGACTGCACTGTGCAGAAAACGGAAATATCCCACAAAAATAGCCTCTAGCGTACAAAAAAATAAGCACCACCTCAATATGTACGATCCACTCAATGAGTAAATTCCAAATATTGAATAGATACTATTGAACCCAGCACTTGGCTCTGCAAAATTGCCACAGGCAATTTACAGCGTGGGTATGCTGAGGAGTATATGTTTGATAGGGCGATTTCTAACTATTGGGATGAAAATGTGAGCAAAATCAATTGTCTTAGGTGGGTAAAGAAAGCTTAACGATTCTATTAAACCAAAAGAAGTAGAAAGTCTGATGGTTTCTTTCACGATTACTCTTCTGTGCTGGTGTTTTTGTTTTGTTTTGTTTTCCTCTGTCTGTCTTTTAGGATCTGTATAAGACCACTAGGTTCCTTGGGTGGTGCAAAATGTTATCTGCTCAACTACAAACTGAAAGTTTGGTGGTTTGAAACCACCCAGAGGTGCCTAGTAAGACAGACCTGGCGATCTGCTTCCAGTGGCAATCTGCTTCCAAAAGGTCACAGCCATGAAAACTTTATGGAACAGTTCTAATTTGCACACATGCGGTCGCCATGAGTTGGAATAGACTCCACAAGCAACCAACAACTACAGCCCTTTAAAACTAGGCTGGCTGTGGTCCTGGCAAAAATGGATGTCCATCTGCAAAAAAGTGATACAGGATCCATGCCTCACACCATATACAAAAACTAACACAAAATGGATCAAAGACCTAAATATAAAGCCCCAAACTATGAAGTTCATAGAAGAAAAAATAGGATCAATGCTAGAGGCTCTAATACACAGCATTAACAGAATACAAACCACAACCAAAGACACACAAGCTCCAGAGGATAAGCTAGATAACCGGGATCTTCTAAAAATTAAACACTTACGCTCATCAAAAGACTTCACCAAAAGGGTAAGAAGAGAACCTACAGACAGGGAATAAAATTTGGGCTATTAGAGATCAGACAAAGGTCTAATCTCTGAAATCTACAAGAAAATCCAACACCTCTACAACAAAAAGACAAATAATACAATAAAAAAATGGGCAAAAGAAATGAACAGATACTTCACCAGACATTCGAGCAGCCAACAGACACATGAGGAAATGCTCACGATCTCTAGCCATCAGAAAAATGCAAATCAAAGCCACAATGAGATATCATCTCACCCCAGCATTACTGGCATGAATCAAAAAAACAGGAAATAACAAATGTCGGGGAGGCTGCAGGGAGATCAGAACTCTTAAGCACTGCTATTGGGAATCCAAAATCATACGACCATTTTGAAAAATGATATGGCGCTTCCTTAGAAAGGTAGAAATAGAAATACCATAAGATTCAGCAATCCCACTCTTAGAAATATATCCTAGAGAAATAAGAGTTGTCACATGAATAGACATATGCACACACAAGTTCATTGCAGCATTGTTCACAATAGCAAAAAGATGGAAACAACCTAGATGCACACCAACAGATGAACGGATAAAAAAAAACTATGCTACATACACACAATGGAGTATTACTCAACGACAAAGAACAATGAAGAATCTGCAAAGCATCTCATAACATGGATGAATCTGGAGGGCATTATGCTGAGTGAAATAAGTCAATCACAAAAGGACAAATATTGTATGCGACCACTACTGTAAACACTCAGGAAGAGGTTTACATAGAAAAAGAAGCAATCTTTGATGGTTATGAGGGAGGGGAGGAGTGGGAATGGAAAAACACTTAATAGACAATAGATAAGTGTTCATTTTAATGAAGGGTAAGACAGTACACAACACTGGGGAAGCCGGCACAACCTGTATAAAGCAAGGTCATGGTAGCTCCATAGACACATCCAGACTCCCTGAGGAACTGAATAACTGGGCTGAGGGCTGTGGGGACCATGGTCTCAGGGAACATCAAGCTCAATTGGCATAATGGAGTTTGTAAAGAAAATGTTCTACATTCTACTTTGGTGAATAGTGTCTGTGGTCCTAAAAGCCTGTGAGAGGCCATCTAGGATACTCCACTGGTTTCACCCATTCAGGAGCAAGGAGGAATGAAGAAAACTAAAGATACAAGGGAAAGATTAGTCCAAAGGACTAATGGACCACATCTACCACAACCTCCACCAGACTGAGTCCAGTACAACTAGATGGTGCCTGGCTACCACCACTGACTGCTTTGACAGGGATCACAATAGACGGTCCTGGACAGAGCTGGAGAAAAATGTAGAACAAAATTCCAACTCAAAAAGAAAAACCAGACTTGTTGGCCTGACAGACACTGTAGAAACCCTGAGAGTATGGCCCCCGGATATCCTTTCAGCTCAGTAATGAGGCCACTCCTGAGGTTCACCCTTCAGTCAAAAATTGAACAGGCCCATGGCACAAAATAAAACTAAAGGGGGCTCACCAGCCCTGGGGCAGGGACTAGAAGGCAGGAGGGAATAGGAAAGCTGGTAACAGAGAACCCAGGGTTGAGAAGGAAGAGTGTCGACATGTGGGGTTGTTAACCAATGTCATACAACAATATGTGTACTGTTCGATGAGAAACTAGTTTATTCTGTAAACCTTCATCTAAAGTTCAATTAAAAAAAAACTAGTATGGCTGAATAAGAGAATCAAAAAATGCCATCCTATTAGGAGCCCTGGCAACGCAGTCGTTAAGAGCTATGGCTGCTCACCAGAGGTCGGCAGTTCAAATCCACCAGCCGATCGTGGGAAACCCTATGGGGCAGTTCTACTCCATCCTACAGGGTTGCTATGAGTCAGACTGAACTCCACGGCAACTTTTTTTTTTTATTAGGGCCTTTAATTTCCGGGGGAGATAGGTGCACAATTTATCTCACGAGCCTCAGTTTACAGTAGCCCTATAATTAGCCTGGCTCATCCTCCTTGGCCAACTCTCCAGAATCACTGGCACCTTGAATGGGCTAGCTAACGGCCTTCTTGGTTACTTCTCAGGTGTCCACCTAGCTGCCTGTCTTCCATCTCCACTCTTTTTCTTAATCTTGCCAGCCCAATATTCACTCTCTGTCATCTTTGTTGTTGTTGTTAGCTGCTGTTGAGTGAACTCTTACTGACATCAACCTTATATACAATAGGACAAAATGTTGCCCAGTCCTGCTTCATCCTCATGATCACCTGTATGTTCGAGTCATTGTTATGGCTATTGTGCCAATCCATCTCACTGAGTCTCCCATTTTCCCTTTGCCCCTCTCTACTTCACCAAACATGATGTCTTCCTTTGGCAATTAATACCTCCTGGTGGCATGCCCAAAGCAAGCAAGTTGGACAACATTCTGTTGTGATCCATAAGGCTTTCACTGGCCAGTTTTCCAAAGAAGATTACCAGGTCTTTCTTCCTAGTCTGTCTTAGTCTGGAAGCTCTGCTGAAACTTGTCCACCATGGGTGACTCTGCTGGTATTTGAAAAACCAATGGCATAACTCCCTGCATCATAGCAACACACAAGCCACCACAGTATGACAAACTGACAGATGGGTGGTGGCTGCCATCTTTACCACTATCCATTTCCTTAGTTAGCATCAAGTCTCTTACCATGGCCTATTGCTTTATGCTATGTCATTGGAAATCCTTGGAAGACCACACTCAACCAACGGTTCTCAATTGTGGCTGTGTGTCAGAATCACTTAGTACAATATCTTACAAGTGGAGATTCCTTGGTATGATTTTGTTTTAGACTCTCTGAGGGTAGGGCCCAGGAGCGTGCATTTTCAAAGGCTTCCTAAGTGTTTTGGAAGCAGTGGACCAGTGTTTTGCAATCACTGCAAATTATTTGACTATAGAAGGAAAGACAAGTCAGTATATTGCCCTTTATGCTTCTCTCAAGAAAGAACTTACTGTTCGAGAGAGCATAAGACTGATTTAGAGTAGTACCACTAGCCCCAGTTGATAAAGTGGGTGCAGCATTATCTACTCATAATAACAACTACCATTTATTGAGCAGTTAGTATGTGTGCTAACACTGTGCTGTTTTTCAGAATTGTTTCACTTAATCCTTGTAACAATCCTATGAGGAATTACATTGATTTACATTAATCAAATAAGAAAAGTGAGTCTGATAGCAGTTAAGTAACTTGCCCAAGAAGTGGCCAAGTTAGAACTTGAAGTGAGGCCTGATGCCAAAATTCATGCTCTCGGCCACTTGGCCATCATCTCATAATAAACAGGTGGTGGGCCAAGAGCCAGATAAAGGTTTTCTGCCTTTTCTGCTGGGTTTTCTGGAGCTTGCTATAAGGTACTTGCAGACATCTCTCCTGTGATTACTGGGGGAATTAGGGCTGGTGAGACCTATACTAACTGCACATAAAGAGAGGTTTGATCTCACTGGTGAGTCTGATGAAAATGGTTGTGATAACGAACCTGAGACAAAATCATAAGTATTTTGCACATCCTGGCTGAAGTTTCAGCCGCTTCCTCTGTTTCACTGCGATGCTGTTACTCGGTGTGAACCCCCCAGCAGACCTGAGATTGCCAGCACCGCAGGTGAATCTGCTGGCAGCTGCCGAGGTCCCCTGATGCCGTTGTCTTCCTGGCCACCATAACTCCCGCAGTCTCCTCCCGCTCTGTAAGCAGTGCTCTCTGTCCACTGGTACAACCAGAAGCTTTTGTTCAGGCCCAGAAGGAGGAGGATAACTACAAAAAAAGATACCCTCTACTTCCTCGTTGTTAAACTACTGTAATCAAGGCAAAGTGCTCCTCTAGTCACAGAAGTTGATGGATCTGTGGCAGAGTTCTAAGAAGTGAACAAGAAACAAATGTGTTTTGTAACAGACGGGATTCCTGTTGAGTTATTAACATTGGTATCACAGGTTCTATTTCTGCTACATTCACCAGGGACAAATAAAACACTAGCTTTGATCCTGCTATTCAAAACGAAGCTATAAGGTGACGTAGCACAAAGGATGCCCATTATAAGAATCCTATTGGAATGCAGTGCACCATGATGTTGTTCTAAGATTCTCCATAGTTGAAATGAAATACTTGCTAATATTCTTATTTTTAAATGCAAGCCCGTATTTAAAAAATAACACATATATAATGTTTGCACCAAATACTTAAAATAAATTTTGAAATTTCCTGTGTCGTTGTGCATATACAGTGAAACCTCTGAGAGCCAGAGCTAGATAAGACTGCCTTGTTTTTCAGGGTCTCACAAGTTTTCTGCCTCTGACAGGGTGCAGTGTTAACAATTTTCTAGTGCTCATTTTAGTGGAAAATATTTGAGGTTTCCTTCTCTGGCAGGTTTCTGCCTTACACAGCCAGGTTTTACTGTACTACTAAAAAAATTTTTTTGTTTTAATTTGTGTTGCATAGTATTATAAGCCGGAGAAAGTATGTAATGAACACTTCCCAGTCAATAGAAAAGAGTGGCCCATTTCCGATTATCTACGGAAATCAGATGATAGCACAGTGCTTCCTGAACAATCACATCCTTTTTTCTTTTAAAATTTTATTTATTTTCTTGCTGCCGTTAAGAATATGCACAGCAAAACATACACCAATTCAACAGCATCTACATGTACCATTTGGTGACATTGATTACATCCTTCACTTTATTCAACCATTCTCACCCTCCTTTACTACGTTGTTCCTCCATTAACATAAATTCACTGCCCCTAAGGTTCCTATCTCATCTTTCAAGCTGCTGTTGTCAATTTGATCCCATATAGATAGTTCTCAAAAAAGCATAATGCTCAAGGCAGACTTTTTTTTTCTTTTTTTAAATTGTGTTTTAGGTGAAAGTTTACAGCACAAATAAGTTTCTCATTCAAAAATTTATACACAAATTGTTTTATGACATTGGTTGCAATCCTCAATCTGTCAGCACTCTCCCCCTTTCCCTTTACACCCTGGGTTCCCCGCATCCCTGCACCCAGGTTTCCTGTCCCTTCCTACCTTCTTGTCTTTGCTTTTGGGCAGGTGTTATCCGTTTGCTCTCATACACTTGGATGAACTAAGCAGCACATTCCTCACATGTGTTATTGTTTGTTTTATAGACCTGTTTAATCTTTGGCTGAAAGGGGAATTTCAGAAGTGGCTTTGGTTCTGACTTAGCAAGGTGCCCAGGGGCCATAGTTTCAGGGGTCCTCAAGTCTCTATCCCAGACCAGTAAGTCTGGTCTTTGTGAATTTGAATTTTGTTCTACATTTTTCTCCCACTCTACCTGGGACCCTCAATTGTGATCCCTGTCAGAGCAATCAGTAGAGGTAGAACGAGGGGATACTGCTTAGTTTAAAGTTAGGAAAGGTGTGCGTCATGATTGTATCCTTTCATCACACTTATTCAATCTGTATGCCAAGCAAATACTCTGAGGAGCTGGACTATATGAAGAAGAACAGGGCATCAGGATTGGAGGAAGACTCATTAACAACCTGCATTATGCAGATGACACAACCTTGCTTGCTGAAAACAAAGAGGACTTGAAGCACTTACTGACGAAGATCAAAGACCACAGCCTTCAGTACGGATTACACCTCAACATAAAAAAAAAAATCCTCACCACTGGACCAATAAGCAACGTCATGGTAAATGGAGAAAAGATTGGACTTGTCAAGGATTTCATTTTACTTGGATCCACAATCAATGCCCAAGGAAGCCACAGTCATGAAACCAAAAGATCCATTGCATTGGGCAAATCTGCTGCAAAAGGCCTCTTTAAAGTGTTGAAAAGCCAAGATGTCACCTTGAAGACTAAGCTGAGTCTGATCCAAGCCATGGTGTTTTCAATTGCCTCATATGCATGCAAAAGCTGGACGATGATAAGGAAGACCAAAGAAGGATTGACACCTTCGAATTGTGGTGTTGGCAAAGAATGTTGAATATACCATGGATTGCCAAAAGAATGAACAAGCCTGTTTTAGAAGTATAACCAGAATGCTCCTCAGAAGCGAGGAGGTGAAACTACGTTTCACATACTTTGGACATATTATCAGGAGAGGCCAATCCCTGGAGAAGGGCATCAGTCCTGGTAAAGTAGAGGGTCAGTGAAAAAGAGGAAGACCCTTAATGAAATGGATTGACACAGTGGCTGCAACAATGGGCTCAAGTTAACAATGATTGTGATGATGGTACAAGACTGGGCAGCGTTTCATTCTGTTGTACATGGGGTTGTTATGAGTCAGAGCCAACTGGTTGGCACCTAACAACAACAACATCCTGTTTATGCCGTATATTAGGACCCCTATTGTTAACTCTATTTTTTCTTCCATGATCTTTATCGTTTTAGGTTTTATATTTAGGTCTTTGATCCATTTTGAATTAGTTTGTGTTATGGTATGAGATATGGGTCCTGCTTCATTTTTTTTTTTTTACAAATGGACATCCAGTTTTTTTTTCAGCACCGTCTGTTAAAAAAGACTTTCCTTTCCCCACTTAATGGACTTCAGTCCCTTGTCAAAGATCAGCTGACCATAGGTGGATGGATTTACATCTGGGTTCTTGATTCTGTTTCATTGGTCTGCATGTCTGTCGCTGTACCAGTACCAGGCTGTTTTAACTGCCATGGCTGTATAACGGGTTCTGAGATCAAGTAGTGTGAGGGCTGCTACTTTGTTCTTTTTCTTCAGTAATGGTTTACTTATCTGGGGCCTCTTTCCTTTTCATATAATGTTGATTATTAGTTTTTCCATCTCGATAAAGAATGTTGTGGGCATTTGGATCAGGGTTGCATTATATCTGTAGATCACTCTGGGTAGGATTGATATTTTCACAATGCCGAGTCTTCCTATCCATGAGCATGGTATATTTTTCTGTTTATGTAAGTCTCTTTTGGTGTCTTGCAGTAGTGTTTTGTAGTTTTTCAAGACAGACATTTTTTACTAGTTAAATTATTATACGGTTTTAAGAAGTCTTACAGGGAATATTTTTGGTTTAAGGTTTAAAGATTATCTAAGTGCAATAGTTTCAGGGATTCAACCAAACTTCATGGCTCCAGGAAGTCTGGAGTCCATGAGAATTTGAAATTCTGCTGAACAATCACATCTTAATGTAAGGAGTACAGTCACAAACAAATACAAACAATGTCAGTTGTTAAGTTGGGTGAATCATTTAGCCATAGAACGGCCTGTGCAAAGATTAGAGGCCTCTCCTTTACCTCCTTCTGAAATGCCTCCTTACTCCAGGTCGTACAAGTAGAGAAATAGTGAAATAATTTAACATTGATGTCTTACTTTCCTAGTGCTGATGTAATAGAAATAGTACAAGTGAGTGGCTTTAAAGAACAGAAATTCATTTCTCACAGTATTAAAAAAAAAAGAAAACAGACCTATTGCTGCCGAGTCGATTCTGACTCATAGTGACCCTATAGGAATGAGTAGAACTGCCCCATTGGGTTTCCAAGGAGTGGCTGGTGGATTTGAAAAATAGACCTTTTGGTTAGGAACAAGCTGTTAACTGCTGCACCACCAGGGCTCCGTTTCTCATAGTATATGAGGCTGGAAGTCTGAATTCAGGGCGCTGGCTCTAGGGGAAGGCTCTCTCTGTTGGCTCTGGGAAAGCTCCTTGTCTAGCTTCTCTAGCCCAGCATTCCTCAGTTCCTTGGCAATCTCCCAAGGCATCTATCTTCTACCCTGTTTGTGCTTACTTGTCTCTGTATCTATGTTACTATTTATATTCCTCAAAAGCGATTAGATTTAGGATACACCCTACATGAATATGGCCTCATTAACATAACAAAGCAAATCCTATATTCAAATAGGATTACATCCACAGGTATAGGGTTCAGGACTCCAGCACATATTTTGGGGGGACAAAATTCAATCCATAACTATTGGCAAAGAGCCTCTCAACAGTCTGATGTAACAAATAAGGTGTAAGTGAATTTCGTTTGTCACATCCAGAGACACAAACTTGGATAGGGCGATTTTTAGTTAATCTCTCAGGAAAGCACGGATGCAGAGGCTTATGCCTTCAAAGCTGCTTCTATTCACAGTGAGGCAGCTGGAAAATATGTGGTTTTATATGTATTTGCACCTCCCAGGAAACAGAGGTCTCTGATGCCCTCTGAATATGTAAATGGATATTATTTTACAAATCAAGTCAAGCTTAAAAAAAAAAAAGTCTTATAAGGGCACACCCAGCAACTTTGCCTATTATTTTGTCCAAATTCTGAAAAGCAATTGTTTCAAATAAAGTTTTTTTCTTTGTCTTCAGAGTTAACCAAGATTCACCTCAGGACTACATCATGAAAGCTTCTGGAAATGCTGCCTACCCTACCAGATCTTTTTTTTTTTTTTTTTCCCTGAACTCGTTGTACATCCACAGGAAAACTGGCACTTGGAATTTAGGTGGGGGGACTCATCCACCGAACTTGACTGCAGTCTAAATCCAAAATTTTGAAAACCTCTGTTAAGGAAGACAGGGGTTTTCAGCACATTATTCAACTTGAAAAATTTATATTTAGCTCCTTGGACTTTTTGTTTGTTTGTTTTATTCAGGGTCATCCCAGAAGCCCAGGACTTTAGAAATGTTCTCAGTTTAATGGCCACAGAATAACTTTAAGGCCACTTTTCATTCCAAGTGGATAATTTCAACAGCCATGCCAGCCACCTGGAACAGGGTGGACTGTCTCTAAGCACATCTGACTGTATTTGAAACAGTGTCCTCCTGAAGTGAGTCAGTATTTCCTAGAAATATTCACCTAATTAGCTCTTTTAACTGTCTCGCTGAAGAGAGCACTGAATACCAGTAGAAAAAAACTTACGTTTTGCCACCGAATGTCAGCATAGGTACCATTAGAGAATTCTATGACAAGCAGTTTCTATTATTGATTGTCCAACTGTGCGATCAACCACCAATTCATTCACCATCTGCTTGGAAATTTCTGATAGGAGAACATGAATCTGTCAGGGCAAACATTTTCAAGTATTTCTTTGGGCAGAAGCACACTGCTCCTGTGGTGGTTTTCTCCTTCCTTTCTTCCCAGCTTTGCACACAGCACAATCCTGTTTTGAAACTGGATTCCAGAAAAAAAAGGCATCTGACAGTATTTAGAGCACTTCACACATTCAACAAAATAGAGCTTTAACCAAAACAAAATATTAAACTATCAGTGGCAATGAAATTTGCTCACAAAGCTGGGCTCGTCAGCATTTCCACTCCCAACTATCTTTTTCCTCCCACCTCCCTTATTTTTTTCCCCTTCTGCTGGCTCCTTAGAGCTGCAGTAAATCATGTTGTGAAATAAGATGAGTTTGAATAGCAAAGGCATTAAGATTTCACATTCTGCAGCATAACAATGAACTGCCTCATGTTAGAATTCAAACTTGTTAGTAAGGCTCACAAATATTATCATCTCCTGTGGTGGCAATTTAGTATCCATCCAGGAAAGCGGTTTTTACTACCAGAGCCAACATCAACCATGCATTTCGAGCTGGAGACGGGGTCTCTTCACCACAGCGTTGCGTTCTGCACGGCAGGACGCTCCGCTCCTACTTGTAAGCGGCGTATATGGTGTGTCAGCATCTGTTACAGATTATATGGTGGCGTCATGTTAATCACATGATGGAAAGGTAGCTCAAATGGGAATATCTTTTGGAGAGGCAAGGCTGTTTCAAGGAAGATGGCCAGTGCCCAGGCACAAGCCTGCAGGGCATGTCAAATGTATAGCAGGTGAAGCAATGAAACTGTCTAGGCAAGTAGGCAGGGGCATTTGCAGCTAATTATGACTCTATTCAGTGGCCTGGGTGGTAGCCGCTGCTTATCTCTGTCCTATGCTGCAAGCCAGTCCTGTGAGTTTGGGGAGAGTGGAGTTGGAGTGTGCATGGTAAATTTGGTAGGTAGGAAACACTTGGAGATGGTGGAAAATTCCTTTAGAGATTGGCAAATAGAGTAATTGCAATCTTTTGAGTTCCATCAGTTTCCCTCCTGCCTCATTTCCGGTAAGGGACTTAGAGCTTTGGAAAAGCCAAAGAAGAAAAACATTATCTCCCTTACAAATACGGTGTCACAGGACTACCAGGTGAGAAATTCTTTAGGGGTCAAGTGTTTATGCTTGGAGTAAAACGGGAAATTTTTTGTTCCATACTTTTAATATTAAAGCTCCTACGACAAAGTAGATCAGCAATTTGAGTATATAGAAAACTTTAACATTAAGAAACATTAAGAAGGTAGTTTTTTTTATTTTTTCAATTGATTATGAGAATTAAACTCTAAACCTCTGAAAGCCTGAAATTTGGCACATTTCAAATCCTTATTGAGGGCTAATTGCTATGCCTACTTAGGGAATAGAGGAAGAAAAAATGTCTTAAAATTGACAGATCAGAGGGGAGATAACATGCTGATGAGAAATAACGTTTGCATTACCCTAACTCAAAAATAGTTTTCTGATTGGGGTTTTGACAGGGAAAGTTAATCTGAATGCTTTGAATAGCGAAAATTTCCCTCCTGCCTCCTCTCCAGTGAGGGGCTTAGAGCCTTTGGAAAAGCTAGAAAAGAAAGACATTATCTGCAGGGCTCTGGAATGGAAGTAGATTCTTTTTTTTTTTTTTTTCTCCTGTACTTCAGATGAAGGTTTACAGAACAAACTAGTTTCTCATTAAACAGTACACGTATTGTTTTCTGACATTGGTTAACAACCCCACGACATGTCAACACTCTCCGTTCTCGATCTTGGGTTCCTTATTACCAGCTTTCCTGCCCCCTCCTGCCTTATAGCCCTTGCCCCTGGGCTTACGTGTCCCTTTAGTCTCTCCTTCTGTTTTATGGGCCTGTCTAATCTTTGATCCTCAGGAGTGACTTCACTACTGAATTAAAAGAATATCTGGGGGCCATACTCTCGGGGTTTCTCCAGTCTCTGTCAGGCCAGCAAGTCTGGTCTTTTTTTTGGTTTTTTTTTATGAGTTAGAATCTTGTTCTACATTTTTCTCCAGCTCTTTTCGGGACCCTCTATTTGATCCCTGTCAGAGCAGTCAGTGGTGGTAGCCGGGCACCATCTAGTTGTGCTGGATTCAGTCTGGTGGAGGCTGTGGTAGATGTGGTCCGTTAGTCCTTTGGAGTAATCTTCTCTTTTGTCTTTAGTTTTCTTCATTCTTCCTTGCTCCCAAAGGAGTGAGACCAGTGGGGTATCTTAGATGGCTGTTCACAGGATTTTAAGACCCCATATGCTACTCACCAAAATAGAATGTAGAACATTTTCTTTATAAACTATGTTATGCCAGTTGAGCTAAATGTTCCCCAAGACCATGGTCCCCACAGCCATCAGCCCAGTAATTTGGTCCCTCAGGGAGTTTGGATGTGTCTATGGAGCTTTCATGGCCTTGGCTTGGACAAGTTGTGCTGGCTGACCCAATATTATGCCATATCTTACCCCTTACCAATGTTACCACTTATCTATTGTCTATTTAGTGTTTTTCCATCCCTGCTCCTCCTCTCCCTCATAACCATCAAAGATTGTTTCTTCTTGTGTGTAAACCTTTTCATGAGTTTTTACAGCAGTGGTCACATACAATATTTGTCCTTTTGTGATTGACTTATTTCAGTCAGCATAATGCCCTCCAGATTCATCCATGTTATGAGATGCTTCACAGATTAATCATTGTTCTTTATTGTTGAGTAATACTCCATTGTGTGTATGTACCACAGTTTGTTTATCCATTCATCTATTGATGGGCATCTAGGTTGTTTCCATCTTTTTGCTATTGTGAATAATGCTGCAATGAACATGGGTGTGCATACGTCTATTCATGTGACGACTCTTATTTCTCTAGCATACATTCCTGGCAGCGGGGTTGCTGAATCATATGGTATTTCTATTGCTAGCTTTCTAAGGAAGCACCATATCATTTTCCAAAATGCTTGTACCATTTTGCATTCCCACCAGCAGTGCATAAGAGTTCCAATCTCCCTGCAGCCTCCCCAACATTTGTTATTTCCTTTTTTTTTTTTGATTCGTACCAGTAATGCCGGGGTATCTCGCTGTGGTTTTGATTTGCATTTCTATGATGGCCAGTGATCGTGAGCATTTCCTCATGTGTCCGTTGCCTGCTCGAATGTCTTCTTTGGTGAAGTATCTGTTCATTTCCTTTGCTCATTATTTAATTGGATTATTTGTCTTTTTGTTGTAGAGGTGTTGGATTTTCCTGTAGATTTTAGAGATTAGGCCTTTGACTAATTTGTAATAGCCAAAATTTTTTTCCCAGTCTTTAAGTTCTCTTTTTACTCTATTGATGAAATATTTTCATGAGCTTAAGTGTTTAATTTTTAGACAATCCCAGTTTTCTAGCTTATTTTCTGGACATTGTGTATTGTTGGTTATGGTTTGTATCCTGTTAATGTCGTCTATTAGGAAACCCTGGTGGCGTAGTGGTTAAGTGCTATGGCTGCTAACCAAAGGGTCGTCAATTCGAATCCGCCAGGCACTCCTTGGAAGCTCTATGGGACAGTTCTATTCTGTCCTATAGGGTCGCTTTGAGTCGGAATCGACTTGACAGCACTGGGTTTGGTTTTTTTGTTTATTAGGGCCTCTAGCATTAATCCTATTTTTTCTTCTATGACCTTTATAGTTTTTGGCTTTATATTTAGGTCTTTGATCCATTTTGAATTAGTTTTTGTGTATGGTGTGAGGTATGGGTCCTGTTTCTTTTTTTTTTTGCAGGTGGACATCCAGTTCTGCCAGCACAATTTGTTAAAAAGACTGTCTTTTCCCCATTTGATGGACTTTGGACCCTTGTTGAAGATCAGGTGACCATACGTAGATGGATGTACATCTGGTTTCTCAATTCTGTCCCATTAGTCGACGTATCTGTCATTGTACCAGTAGCAGGCTGTTTTGACTCCCGTAGCTGTATAGTAGGTTCTGAGGTCAGGTAGTGTGAGCACTGCTACTTTATGCTTCTTCAGTAGTGCTATACTTATCCAGGGCCTCTTCCTTTTCCATATAAAGTTAATGATTAGTTTTTCCATCTCTTCAAAGAATGTTGTTGGTATTTGGATCGGGATTGCATTGTATTTGTAAATTGCTTTGGGTAGAATTGTCATTTTCACAAACTTGAATCTACCTGTCTAAAAGCATGGTATGTTTTTTTCATTTATGTAGATATCGTTTGGTTTCTTGCAGAAGTGTTTTGTAATTTTCATTGCATAGGTCTTTTCATCCCTGATTAGATTTATTCCTAAGTATTGTTTTTCTGATTCCTTTTCATGGTTCTTTTTATTGGTATATAAGAATCCAACTGATTTTGTATGTTTCTCTTGTATCCTGCTACTCTGCTGAATCTATTAGTTCCAGTAGTTTTCCTGCAGAGTCTTTGGGTTTTCTATATATAGTATCATATTGTCATGGATTGAATTAAGTCCCCCCAAAAATGTGTGTATCAACTTGGTTATGCCATGATTCCCAGTATTGTGTGGTTGTCCTCCATTTTGTGATTGCAATTTTACATTGAGAGGATTAGGGTGGGATTGTAACACCACCCTTACTCAGGTCACCTTCCTCATCCAAGGTAAAGGGAGTTTCCCTGGGGTGTGGCCTGGACCACCCGGTATCTCTCAAGAGACAAAAGGAAAGGGAAGCAAGCAAAGAGTTAGGGACCTCATACCACCAAGAAAGCAACACCAGGAGCAGAGCGTGTCCTTTGGACCCAGGGTCCCTGCACCTGAGAAGCTCCTTGACCATGGGAAGATTGAGGACAAGGACCTTCTTCCAGAGCCAACAGAGAAAGCCTTCCCCTGGAGTTGAGGCCTTGAATTTGGACTTTTAACCTACTTTACCGTTAGGAAATACATTTCTCTTTGTTAAAGCCACCCTCTTGTGGTATTTCTGTTATGGCAGCACTAGAAAACTAAGATGCATATTATCTACAAATAGTGACCATTTAACTTCTTCATTGCTGATTTGAATGCCCTTTATTTCTTTTTCTTGCTTTATTGCTCTAGCTAGGACTTCCAGGACAATGTTAAATAGGAGTGGTGATAATGGGCATCCTTGTCTTGTTCCTGTTCTCAAGGAGAATGTTTTTAGCCTCTTTCCATTAAGAATGATGTTGGCTGTTGGTTTTGCATAGATGTCCTTTATTATTGAGATTTTTTTTTTAAATCAGGAATGGGTGTTGAACTTCGTCAAATGCCTTTTCTGAGTCTACTGAGATGATCATATGATTCCTTTGTTTCCTTTTATTTATGCAGTGGATTGATTTTCTAATCTTGAACCATTCTAGCATACTTGATTTGAATACTCTTTGGTCTTGGTGTGTGTGTGTGTTTTTTTTTTTTTGGATATGACGCTGTAATTCTGTTGGCTGGAATTTTGTTGAGCATTTTTACATCTATATTCATGAGAGATATTGGTCTGTAATTTTCTTTTCTTGTGGTGTCTTTACCTGGTTTTGATACCAGGTTTATGCTGGTTTCATACAATGAATTTGGAAGTATTGCTTCCTTTTTATGTTCTGAAACAGTTTCAGTAGTAGTGATGTAAGCTCTTTTCTGAATGTTGGGTAGAATTCTCCAGTGAAACCATCTCGACCAGGGATTTTTTTTTTTTGGGTGGGGGGAGTATTTTTAACTACCTTTTCAATCTCTTCTCTTGTTATGAGTCTGTTCAGATTTTCAACATCATTTTGTGTTAGTTTGGGTAGGTAGTGTGTTTCTAGAAATTTGTCCATTTCCTCTAGGTTTTCAAATTTGTTGGAGTATAGTTTTTCATAGTACTCTGTTATACAAAAAAAAAAAAAAAAACCCTGTTGTACTGTCCCCCATTTCATTCCTTATTGGGTTCTTTGCGTTCTCTCCCGTTTTCCTTTTGTAAATTTGGCCAGTGGTTTGTAAATTTTGTTGATCCTTTCAAAGAACCAACTTTTGTTTTGTTGATTCTTTCTATTGTTTTTCTATTCTCTATTTCATTTATTTCTGCTCTGATCTTATTTCCTTTCCTCTGGTGGCTGTGGACTTTTTTTTTGCTGTTCTCTTTCTACTTGTTCCAGCTGTGTAGCTAATGTTTTGATTTTGTCCCTTTCTTCTTTTTTGATGTGTGCATCTATTGCTATAAATTGACCTCCGAGGACTGCCTTTGCTGTGTCCTAAAGGTTTTGGTATGATATGTTTTCATTCTCATTTGATTCTAGGAATTTTTTTATTCCATCTCTGATTTCTTCTATTACTCAGTGGTTTTTAAGCAGGGTGTTATTTAGTTTCCATGTAATTGATTTTTTTTTCCTTGCTCTTCCTGTTGTTGATTTCTACCCTGATGGTGTTGTGGGCAGAGAAGATACTTTGTATTATCTCAATGTTTTGAATTTTGTTGAGGGTTGCTCTGTGGCCTAAGATGTGGTCTATTCTGGAGAATGTTCCATGTGCATTGGAAAAGAATGTGTACTTTGCAGCTGTTGAGTGGATTGTTTTATATATATATATATATTTTTTTTTTTATGAGGTGAAGTCGGCTAATTGTGCCCTTTGGCTCTTCTGTAACTTTGCTGAGTTCCAAATTTCTGTTCTTTACTGAGAGTGGTGTGTTGAAGTCTCCTACTATTATTGTGGAACTGTCAGTTTCTCTTTCCATTGCAGTTAGAGATTGTTTTATGTATTTTGGAGCCCTGTCTTTGGGTGCGTAGATGTTTATTGTGGTTATGTCTTCATGATGTATCGTCCTTTTAATCATTATATAGTGCCCTTCTTTGTCCTTTTATGGTGGATTCTGTTTTAAAGTCTATTTAATCTGAGATTAGTATTGTCACTCCTGCTCTTTTTTGGTAGCTGTTTGCTTGATATATTTTTTCCATCATTTGATTTTTAATAAGTTTATGTCTTTGGTTCTAAGGTGTGTCTCTTGCAGAAAGCATTTTGATGGATCCTCTTTTTTTATCCATTCTGTCACTTTCTGTCTCTTTATCAGTGCATTTAAGCCATATGCTTTCAGTGAGTTTATCGATAGGTGTGAGTTTATTGCTGTCATTTTGTAGTGCTTTTTTTTGTAGTGCTAACATTTTCTTTGTTCCTCTTATTCTCCTGTGCTGAATTCCTTTTGTTTGATGATTTTTTTCATTTCTTCTGTTTTTGTAGATTTTGTTTTTACTGAGGCTTTATGTTTTTCTTCTTTATTTTGATGAGTGTATTTGTTAACTTTCTTTGTGTTTACCTTAAAATTTACCCTTATCTTCTTAAGTTTGAACTAGTGTATTATTACTTGGTATTGCCTTCTCTTCCTTTTCATTAGATAGTTCTATATCTACACTGTTTATTCCCTCTTTTATTGTTTTGACTTTGTTGCCATTTACAGATTAACCTCTCTGGTTCCCTGTTGTAATTCTTTTGGTTTTGGATAGTCCTCAAGAGTTCATTTCCTGGTTTGGTATCTGGTTGGTATGATCTTGCATCCTAGATTCAGGCTATGGTCTCATGTTTGTTCTCAAACCGAAGATCTCCCTCTAGTAATTCTTGTAAGTTTGATTTGGTTTTTACATATTCCCTTAATTTCTGTTTATCTGGAAATGTCCTAATTTCACCATCATATTCAAAAAGAGTTTTGCAGGATATATTATTCTTGGTTGGCAATTTTTTTTCTTTCAAGGTTTAGTATATATCATCCCATTGCTTTCTTGCCTGCATGGTTTCTGCCAAATAATCAGAGCTTAGTCTTATTGTTTCCCCTCTGCATGTGACTTTTCATTTTTCTCAAGCTGCTCTCAGGATTTTTTCTTTGCCTTTGGTTTTAGTGGGTGTAATTTTAATATGCCTTGGTGATTTACTTTTGGGGCCTATCCTATATGGGATTTGTTGAGCTTCTTGGATGGTCAGCTTTTCATCTTTCATGATATTTAGGAAATTTTCTGTCAGCAATTCTTCAATGATCCTCTCTGTGTTTTCTGTTTTCTCCCCCTGTTCTGAAACTCTGATCACTCATAAATTTTTGCTTTTGATTGTATCCCACATAATTCTCAGGGTTTCTTCATTTTTCTTCATTCTTTTTTTCTGATTTTTCCTCAAAGTTGTATCCAAGTGTTTGTGTTCAATTTTGCTGATCATGTCTTCCATTGTTTTAAACCTGCTCCTCAGCTCTTTTAAGACACTGTTTCTGGAATCTTGTTTTTTGTCTTTTGGATTTCTAATTGTTGTTTTTGTGTGATTTCTAATTGTGAATTTATTTTCGTGTTTTGTTTCTGTATTATTTTCCTGAATTCTTCCATTTTTTGCCTGTCTTTTCCATGAACTTGACTGTCTTTTCCATGAATTTGTCTGTTTTTTCCTCATTTTTTGTCTGCTTTTTGCTTCAACTCTTGGATAGCTGTAAATATTAGGATTTGAATTCCCTATCAGATATTTCTAATGCCTTTTCTTCTACTGAAAAGTCATCTGGTGTTTTATTTTTGGATGCCTACTGAAACCATCCTGTTCTTTTTTTTTTTTTAATGTTTTGATATTGTCTGCTGTCTTTGGGACATTCAGTAGTTATTTTCTTCATTTCTTGATTGTAGATTTGTTTATTTCATTCTTTTTGTTTTATTTAGTTATGTCTGAGCAGACAGGCCATGTGTTCTTTGTTGTTTGCTCATCTGTGGGCAGGATGCTTTTCACCTCATCGTCCAATGGACAGATCCCGTCACTCAGCTATGGTGCAACAGGGCAGGTACAGCTGAAGGGAAGGGGCTGGGATGGGTTGCTTTGGGCACGTACTAGTTCCAACAGGGTGGACTGGGAATCAGTGCAGGGCAGGTTCTGGTAGGCCATGCCTGTGCTTCTCGGGGGTGTGATGCTCAGCACATGGTGCAGGTAGGCAGGAAGGAGAGGGGAGATTGTGATGTGTGGAGTGAAGATGGGTATGGGAAAGAAGAAGAGGAGGGAAAAACAGGAGCCTAAAACAAACAAAACAAAACACACACAGAAAAAGAGTTCTAAGGGAGCTTGCCATTGGACTGGAGAGGTGAGAGACCAAAAAATGGAGAAAACCAAAAAAAAAAGGAAAAGGAGAAAAAATAAATAAATAGAAGAAAAGAAAAGCCCCCAGGGATCCCATCAGTGCAGCTGTGAAGACCAGGAAAGTGGCTCCCAGGCTGCAAAGTACAGCTCAGCTAGAAGGGGAAAAGGTGTCACACAGTGCTAGGTATTCAGGAGACAGGAAAAGAAGGTAAATATAGAGGGATGAGAAACTGAGAAATGAAGAAAGACAAAAAGGAAAAAAGTGAAAAAAAATGCCCCCAGGGATCCCACCATCACTGTTGCACAGACCGGGGAAGTGGCTCCCAAGCTGGGCAGTACAGCCCAGCTAGAAGGGGCTCCCAATCTGTGAAAAGAAAAAGAAAACAAAAGACAAAACAAAACAAAACAAAAAGGGAAAAAAGGCCCCGGGGATCCCACGAGCATGGCAGCACAATCCAGGGAAGCAGTTCCCCAGCAGAGAAGAACTTCACAGGCTTTTAAGAAGAACGAAAGCTGGCACACAAAGACAAGTGTTCAAGAGAAAGGAGGGGGAAGTGGTGAGTTGCAGGGAAGAAACTAAAAGAATCAGGAAAAGGCAACGCCAGCAATAAACAAATGGCACTGATAGAGCCAGCCAGTCTATGTGGAGGAAATCCAAGCAGCACAGGGCCGGAGCCGGTGCCTCCCAGCCAAGAGACTGCAGCAAACAGGGAATGGCAGAGGTTTAGTGGGGGGAAGAAGTGTGGGGTATGGGAAAGCATATATCCCTAGTTACCAGTTGTTCTGTCTGCTGCTGGGAGCTCCATTAAGCTGCTTTCCCATATTCCCTGCCCGCCAATCTACGACAGGAGTCCAAGATGGCGAATCTGTGCTGACATGGGACCTCTGCATGTATCTCTCCTTGTCCTCTGTTCTGTCAGTTTCTTATTCCATTTGGTGCTTGGCTGAGTTTTTTTTTTTTTTTTTTAATCTCTTCATTTGACACTTAGGGTTCCAGGATTGATGTTTGTCTCTGTTTTACTTAGTATTTTGGGTCTTTGCTGTGGAGGGATGGCATGTTGCTTATGTCTATAGTGCCATGTTGGCCTGTAGGTAGATGCTTTGTAATCATTGACTATGGCCTGGAATGTATGTTGACACTGAATTCCTTCTCGTGGAGAGTTGAAGCCTAAGGTAATGCAGGAATCAAAGCAAAAAATGTGTTTTCATCATCATGGAAAACTTGAATGACTACTGTCATGGAATGAATTGTATACCCCCAAAATGTGTGTCAATTTGGCAAGGCCATGATCCCCAGTATTGTGTGGTTGGCCTCCGTTCCATGATCTCACTATCCTCCAATTTTGTGAAGTACTGTAAATCCTACCCTCTCTGCCTGTGATTATGGGCCCATTTGGGAGTGAGCTGTATGTTATATTAATAAGGCAGGATTAGGCCATATTAATGAGGATTAGGGTGGAATACAACACCCTTAATCAGGTCAAAGCCCTGATCCTATGTAAGGGGAGTTTCCTTGGGGTGTGGCCTACATCACCTTTTATCTTACAAGAGGTAAGAGGAGAGAGAAGTGAGCAGAAAGAGAGGGACCTACTACCACCAAGAAAGAAAAGCCAGGAGCAGAGCACTTCCTTTGGACCTGGGGTCCCTGCGCTGAGAACCTCCTAGACCCAGAAGAAGATTGATGCCAAGACTCATGGAGATTTCCAAGGAAAGCTGGGCCCGTAGATGTTGAAAGGAAACAAGAATCTTCTCCTAGAGCCAGCAAAGAAAGGAAGCCTTCCCCTAGAGCTGGCATCCTGAATTTGGACTTCTAGCCTCCTAAACCATGAGAGAACAAATTTCTGTTTGTTAAAGCCATCCACTTGTGGTATTTCTGTTATAGTAGCACTGGATAACTAAGACAACTAGCAACAGGAACAATGTTTTTTAGTGGTTTATCCTCCCAGTAGAAGAAAAGAGTGAATGTTGCTAGGAATATCTCTAAAACAGTAGTGCACCAAGAGTACTCTTGGGGGTATCATCTATTTACTCACTACAAAAATGGTAAGGAATACCACTAGAAGCCCTGTTTGCATATGGGTCCCTTGGTCCCATGGCAAAGATGAGGAAAGAGTCTCCAATTGACTGGCTTCTGGGAAATTAGAGTCAAGACCCTTGAATTTTAAAACATGGTCAAGTCTCTCTATTTTCTTCCTGTATTGCCCTAGGTTTCATTCCCTCAAAAGAGGAAATCCACAGTGGACATAAATCCATGTCATAATCAATGAGTATAAATCAAAATAGTTCACTTCTCTGACAGAGTCAGTCAGCAACAATAACAAAACTCTTCCCTGTAGTCTACTTACCCCTCTTGATATCATTCTATTTTTCTCCTTCCTTCTCAGCCAAATCCCTCAAAAGAGTGGTCTAGTTTAGATTTGCTCTCTCCATTAGCTTGTGTCCACGTCATTCATCAGCTCACTGCATTCTGGTTTTCCTTCCAAGTCCTAGCAGCTTCCCCTACCCCACCACAACTCCACTGAAAGTGTCCTAATTGCAGTAGCCAGTGGCCTGCATGTAATAAAACCCAAAGAGCTTTTTTGAGTCTTGGTGTTTTTTGATCTCTCATCAGCATTTAGTATTTGACTTTTGACTTTCCTCCTTCAAATTCTCTCTTTTTTTGGTTTCTGTTACAATGTCCTCTACTCATTGTTCTTCCACTTCTCTGGCCACTCCTTCTCAGACTTTTTGCAAGCTTCTCTTCCTCTGCCAAGTCCTTAAAAGCAGGTTTTCCTCAAAGCTATATCCTAGGTCTTCTACTTTTTAATTCTACATAATGTTTCTCAACTAGCTCATGTACTTATATGCCTTCAATTGCTATCTAAAGGCTAATAACCACAAAAATATAGCTTCATCCTTGACCTCTCTTTTGTGATAGAATTCCCTATATCTGACTGTCTGATTAGCATCTCCACTTGGACGTTTTAAAGATACCTCAAATCCCAAACTCTAATGGAGCAATCACCTGTAAACTCTGCCTCTCAAATTTGCCCAGTTTGCTCTATCTTCATGCCATTAGCCAAGCTTAGGCTACCATAACCTGTAGCCTGGACTACTATGACAACAACCCTTTAACTGTTTTTACCTTGCCCCTCACCCATCTTACCCTTTTCCAATTATTTCTACTACACTACAGTCGGAGTGGTCTTTCTCAAATGCAGACATGATTATGTCATTCCCTTGTTTATATTATTTACGTTACGTCCTGTCACCTCATGATAAAGTCCACAGTTTTGGGAATGTGTTACAAGACTCCCCATCATCTAGAGTTTTCTTGCTTACTCAATCCTGTGTCTCACCACACTTCCCTTTGTGCTCAACGTTTTAGCTATACTTAAGTTTTTTTTTTTTTTTTTGGTTCTTCAGAATTACCAGGTTCTATCTTCCCCCTGCACTTTCATACCTGTCAACTTCTGGGAACAGTCTCTACTTTTACGTCACTTCTTTTCCTTCCAGCAAACGTCTTCATGTTTTATCTCGAGTGTTACTTCCTCAGAGAGGCTAGGTTAGGTTCTACTGCAAAATCTGTTTTTTCTTCCATAATGCTTATTACACTTGTATGTAATTACTTGTTTGTTTTTCTGCTAAACTGTAACCCTCTGTGAGGGTAGGAACCTTGTATGTCTTGTTCATCACTTTACCTAGCACAAGTGTTCAATAGACATTTGATGGATGAATGATTTGTTAAGTGAGGAAAGTATTGTGGAAAAGGAAATTATTCACCTTGGATTAAGAGGGAACTACTTACATATTCTTTGCCTTGGAAGACTGGTTAAAAACCAATGAGAAATGCTAAGAGTTACTCAAATATTCCATGGTTCTCTTTAGGGGAAATTGTT
Source organism: Loxodonta africana (assembly GCF_030014295.1). NCBI lineage: Eukaryota > Metazoa > Chordata > Mammalia > Proboscidea > Elephantidae > Loxodonta > Loxodonta africana. Next base: position 116,942,669 of record NC_087369.1, on the reverse strand, counting down.
CTAATCCTTAGAAAGTTATCAACGTGAAGGAGTGAGTCTACTTTGGGTTGGAGATGCTAACATAATAATTGACAATGATTGGAGATACTAACAGAATAATTGACAATTCAGGCTACCTAAGGACATGTGAATGTGCTAGAACCACTTGGTAGAAAGACTTTCTTCCAGAATCAAGGGCAGCAAAACGAGGACGTAGGTGGGAGATGTAGAATACAAGTAGAGGAATAAGGGCAGTGGTGTATGCCCCTGTAATAGAATGAAGACACAATCTGTGGTGGTGGCAGAGAAAGCAGTGATAAACTCTGTAACATTCAAAAATAAGAATTGCAGATGCAAATGTCACTGCAGTAGAAATTGTAAGCTACCAGGAACCTTTGGAAAAAGGCTGTTAATTTTGGGAACTGCTTGCACTACTGTGGAATGACACTTTTTTTTGTGACAGGAAAACAGTAGGAGACTCTTTGTAGTTAGGATCCTGCTTAGGACATTTCTAATTCCATTTCCCACAGTCAAGTACAGTGACCACTTCCTCTGAGTCAAGAGAGGGAGGAAGATGACAAACCCCTTCTTGCTTGCCTATTTTATTTTTTCCATTGAGCTGTCATGCATATGCCAGCTATCACCCACTCTGTTCCCATGCTAGGTTTATGTCCATAGCAAACGCAAGCTTTTCAAAGAGATATAACCCAGCACCCTTCCCCAGATACAGTAATTCCTCACCTGCTGCTTACTTTTTAAACTCCAAAAGGGGGAAAAAAATAAAAACCCCTCAGGTTGCAAAATGGATGCTGAAAATAGTAAAGACACAGAAGAGAAATCAAACTTGGCACCTACATGTTTCTGACTGAGCAACATACTTTCCCTTTATCTGAAGATATTCGATTTTGGAGCAACAAAGTTCTAGAGAGCTCAAAACAGCATATTGAGCATGTGTAATGCCATATTGTCTTCTGTACCTTCACAAAGACATGCTGAGATGTGTTCTTTTGAATGTTCACACATGTGGTTGTTTGAATGTATGATTCAAAAGGAAGAGGAAAAAGAAACAGAAGGGAAAAGACCTTGAGGTGATATTAAGCACCATGAAGCAAAATTGATCTCCCTCTACTGTGTTTCTTCCAGGAAGCTGGTACGCTCAACAACATTGCCCAGAGCAGCAGCCAAATCACCTACAACTTAACGGCTGGGCTCATCAGCTGCAAAGGGCTTTCCAAAAGTTTTATACAAACAAGAAAATGAATTCAAATTATGACAAAGAATGTGGATAAAAACACATTCTAGTCCTGGAGAATTGCAACGGCAGCTATTTGAGATTCTACTTTTAGATCCGGCGCAGGAAAAAGGCTGCCTTATTTCTCAATACTGTATTATGATTCTACTCGTAATTATTAAATATATTAATGATGTATCTGCCTACTTTTAGAATTATAATCAATATTTCCCCTGAAAACAACCATTTGTAAGTAGCAAATGTCATCAAAAATTATCAGACATGGTGTTCATTTCCTATACATTCAGATCCCCCACAGCCATGAGCTAGTCTTCTGAGAAAGTATATGTAAATTGGGTGTTTTGTTTCACCACACTGCCATGTTTATACAGCAGTGAAAATCCTACAGTATGGGTAATTGTAACTATTTTTACAGTCTGGATTTGCATCTCCCTCTCTGTGACTTCTCTGCTTCCACAATCTTTTTCTCAGGATCTCTCTTTGTCAATGCAACTGTGTGTGTATGTGTATGTGTGTGTGTATCTTTTTCCCTTTTTCTTTCTCTTCCGTCTCCTCCTATATCTATCTATTTCTGTCTTATTCTGAGCCTTCCTTTTAGTTTTAGAGTATGTGACTGTTTTTCTCAGTCTTTCCCTGGCTCTTAGTCTCTTGCCTGCTAGTCTCTATGCATCTGTCTTTTTCTGTCTTTCTCCATGATGAATTTCTACTCACCCTTCAAGAACTAAGGACAAGTCACCTTTTCTGAAGATTTCCTTGACATTGCCTCCCCACTCTTTCCTGACTTCCTACTTCCTTTACTTGCCTATCTTGTAGCCTTTTCACATTGGACTGTAATCTGCAGTGAGAAGGAACAGGTTGGTTGACATGGTTGGCTCTCAGAATAAGTCACACATAATGTCTAATGTAGTTGAAGAGTACTAGAAAGACCCTTTGATTAAAAGAACCTCTACTCAGATACTTCAATACTCATAATTTTACTGGTGGAGTCTAGGCCTATTGCTACTAAAATGTTTGGGAGGTAAGGCATGTTTTCCTCTGTCCGTGGTCTTGAACAATGGTTCTAAACCATCAGCCCATGTGAGAGCACAGTAGTTCCCAGGTAATTAGTTGAGAGGAGGCATATAGTTTTCCCTGGGTGCACCCTCCTCTGCTCCCTGAGATGACATTTATATGTTGGAATGATATACCTTAAACGTTGATGTGCATCAGAACCCCCTGCAGAAGCTTATTAAAAGTACAAATGCCGAGATTCTACACCAGAATCAAACTTGAGGAGGGGGATGCTGGGTATTTGTATTTTTAACAAGCTCCCAAGGGCATTCTGGTGCTGAATTAAATCAATCATTAGAGAATAATTTCTGTGGGTTAAGCATCGATCCCCTCCTGGACCTTTTTTAAAGTAAAAATACTTCTAGAAGAACAACACAGTAAGAAACTAAGGCCCTGGAATAAATGAGTCTACCAGGATGGCCCTTATGGGGATGAAGGAAAGCAATAAACATGTGTTTAGCACATACTGTGTGTTATGCACTGTGATCAATACTATATGGTTGTTAGGAGAACCCTTCATTCCCACGCCTTATGAATAACACTCCTAAAACCTCCTCCCACCCGTACTCACTTTCATCCCATGAGTAGACTTGCCAGATAAAACACAGGATGCCCCATTAAATATGAATGTCAGATAATCAATGAGCAATTTTTGTTGTTTAAGTATGTTCTAAACACTGCATTGAACATACTTACATTACAAATTATTTATTGGTTATCTGAAATTCAAATTTAATTCTGTGCCCTGTATTTTTGTATGCTAAATTTGTCAGTCCTTCCCATGGGAGGAAGAATGAATTATCAGAATAGATCCATTGGCCCATACTTTGTTATTGGATTGAACTAATTTCTCATAAAGCTGCAAGCACTGAGTGGTCATTCCCTTTTTTTCCTCTCTGCCCTGGACATGTGGGAAGCAGGTATCCTGGGTAAGTTTGTCTTCTCTGTAGAATCAAATTGTCCTTCAGGTGGGGCATCTCAAAGTCTAGAAATGGAGAGGGGATAAATAGTGAGACCATTTTGCCACCTATCAAAATCATATCCTTGAATTTAGAATTATTGGTACTAAAGCTAATTTTTTTTATCTTCATTTTCCCTAAACATGTGTTTGATGTCTCAATTGACTTTGAAATCAGATGTTAATTATTTCCTCCCTGCCACAACCACAATGGTTATCCAATTTACTTCAATCTCTGCACTACCTCCGTGAGGTAGGTGTTGTAATCCCCATTTTACAGCTAAAAAGTGATGGAGCACTGAAGTAGGGGGTGGAAAGAGCAAAACTGAAACTTCCCAACACATTATTTGGCCTTAAGCATTTGAAAGGGGTAGAGATTTTTATCCCATTAAAGTGAAATCAACATCTGAATCTGTGTTTGATTTGGCTATTTATAATATAGTCATGGGAAGAGAAAAACCCTTCAATACTAATGGTGTCTTTATCCAGTTTTACAAAAGGAAAAGTGAAGTATTGTCCTTTAACTCTCATCCAGTGCTTTATGAATGCACAAACATATATATATATATATACACATTATAAACAACAAGGCCACTGACCAAGATAAAAGGCAGCATGCCTAAGGGAAAAAAATTCCTCTCCTCAAGCATCAATTAGAAACGTTTATTAGTGGTATTCGATTGACAGTTCACATTTATTTCCAAGAAAATAGAATGAATCCTCTTTAGGCTAGAGTTTTAAACGGCTGCAGATAGGATGTAGTGCTTCATAGTAATTGCTACAGACAAGTGACCTTTGGAATCTAGCATTAGTCAGTTGCGGGGAGAGAAAGAGAACATAGTCAAAGACCTGTTCAAAACTCATCTTTAGATTTATTCAATGGCCCTTTATTTTAAACCATAAAAATATGCTATACATAAGTATTGGCATTCTAAATAAATTAAGGAAAGGTAGGAGGAAGCAGCCACTTGAAAAATGATTGGATATTGACTCAAACGTGGATCTGAATACCTGTCTCTAGATCTATGTCTGAATCTTTAAGTGAGAATACTGGTGTGTGTGTTCAGATAGTTCTATACACACCTGCTAAGCTTGACCCTTTAGCTTGTGAGCTATATCTCTCCTCATATATTATGGACCAAATAAAACAAAGACACCTGATATCAAGCTTATTTAACCGGTGTCACCAAGGGAAGGTATCTGCAGGCTCAGCCCTGCCAAGTTACTAAACTAGTTCTGACCAGGGCAGAAAATATGTTAGAAGCTTCAACCATAATAATATTACTGTTGGTGTTTGTTGCCATTAAGTCAGCTCTGACTCATGGCCACCCCATGTACAACAGAACTAAACGTTGCCCAGTCCTGTGCAATCTTCATGATTGTTGATATCCTGGAGCCCAGCACTTCAGCCACTGTGTATTTTGAGTGCCTTCCAACCTAGGGAGGCTCATCCTCCAGCACTCTATCAGAAAATATTCTGTGGTAATCTATAGGGTTTTCACTGGCTGATTTTCAAAAGTAGATCTCAAAGCCTTTCTTCCTAGTCTTAGCCTGGAAGCTCTGCTGAAAATTGTCCACCAGGGATGACCCTGCTGCTGGTGGTATTTAAAATACCGGTGGTATAGCTTCCAGCATCTTAGCAACAAGCAAACCTCCACAGTACAACAAATTGACAGATGGGTGGTGGACCAAGCTAAGAAAAAAAGTTACCATTGAGTTGATTCCAATGCATGACGATTTCATGTGTGTCAGAGTAGAACTGTGCTCCATAGGGTTTTCGATGGCTAATTTTTCAGAATCAGACAGCCAGGCCTTTCTTCTGAGGTGCATCTGGGTAGACTCAAACCTGCAAACTTTCAGTTAATAGCCAAACACTTTAACTATTTGTACCACCCAGAAAACCACTGTGGTAACAGATGAGGACTAAAGTTAGTATTGTTGTCTTAGGCCCATTATCTGGCACAATCCTCGGACACCTGAGTGCTGCTGTTCCACCTCTCCCCTTTCGGATTGAACCTCTCTGCTATCAATTCCTGTCTGAACCAAGCCAAAGGTCATCATGCCTCCCTGGATGTTTTCAATGAATTTTCAATTCTTGTCTTCAGAGGGAAGACTTGTAGCCTTCTCTTCCATTAACATTCATTTCTTCATCGTCTTATTCTTACCTTTTGTTTTCTGTGTATTGAATTCCACGTTACTTTCTCACCAGGTGATCTTTTCCTATTATCAGGACTGCTGGTGCTCATTGCAAAGAGTTCTCGCCCTCTCTGCTTGCAGTTGTGAAAATGTTAGTCCTTAGGACAGAGGCTCTTGCCTCAACTACACCAAGCTCACTCATCATATCTCTGCTGCTCTAGCTATTATACAAATGCATGTGATATAAATTTTATGACTTGAATAGACCCTGGCATGGCATCTGCTGCTGTGGTAAGAGGGCTTCTTTTGGTCTGCTGTGGTTTTAAGCAGAAATAAGAATATCTTCTTGGTTGAAGAAGATTTTTCTCCATTCCTCATATGCCCTTTTGTGGGTTGATCCTAGCCTTCCCACAGTCTTGGGGGATCCCAACTATAGTTTTTTGTTATCACTATACATACAGCATAAGCCTTGGGCAAATTGTAAAATACCTCTCTGTGGTGCCATCCACCCTCCTTTATAAGTAATAATAACCATAAAAATAACTAATGTTTGTAATGTTTCCCAGATACCAGCCACCATGCTAAGTTCTTCATGTACATGATGTCATTTAAGCCACAGCACAACCCTAAAATATAGAATTTAAGTTCGGGAGTACAGAGACCCTACCGGTCTTGTTTTATGTGGTGTCCTCATTGCCTAGGACAGTGCATAGCACATAGAAAACCAAAACCAAACCCATTGCCATTGAGTCGAATGAATAAATAAAGTAGGTGTTATTATTAACCTTCTATTTTACAGATTAAGGAAATGAGGCCCAGAGAAGTTAAGTGACCACTCCAGCATCACACAATAGTAAAGCCAGGACTGAAATTTAGATCTATCTCCCTCCAAAACCTGCATTCTTAGCCACGATGCTATACTGTGACCTCTTTAAGTATACTCATTTCCACCCTTTGGTACTCAACAACCCCATGGCCTCCATAGAAAATCTCAATTGGGCTTATCCACCTGAAGCAATGCCTATGATCCCTTTATGCCATCAAAAGGATCTGCATTCTGAATGCAATCATTTCTGTCAGCTAATGCTAAGGAGCTCCTAAATTAACACTGCTATTTGAACCTTGGAGTTTCAATATAGTCATTTAAAGAGGTGAATAGGAGCAATGTGGCAAGCCACTAAAAAATGGTTTTGGTGCAGGACATTGCAAAAGGACATTTCAAATCACCACACCTGGGTCTCCTTGTCTTTAGGCATATATGAGGAACACTCACTTTTTCACTACATTTAGCATGTTGTTAGTTGCAGTTGAGCTGACTTTGACTCATGGCAACCCCATGTGTGCATAGTAGAACTGCTCCATAGGGTTTTCAAGGCTGTGACCTTTCGAAAGCAGATCTCCAGGCCTGTCTTCTGAGCCGTCTCTGGGTGGGTTCAAACTACCAACCTTTCAGCTGGTAGTCAAGCACTTAACTGTTTGCACCACTCTAGAACTCCACATTTAATATATTAGCATAAAAATGTGGTGAATGAATCTCTTAGTGGTGTGGGTAAGGTAAGAAGCAATGCACTATAGTAAATGCAACATTTGACAGGACACAATGCAGGGTTCTCTTAGGGAGTGGGGAGGATACAGGTACAAAGCCAGATCAGGCAAGGTCTCTACCCTTCATAAGCTTACAATTTAGTTCAAGAGTTAAGGCAGTTTAAGAATGAAATCAATTCCATAATAAATGAGCTGTCACAAGGCTGTCTGTGATTAACTTCCAAACGAGTAGTCCAGTCAATAGAAGGCTGGGCTCAAAGGCATGAGGCTTCAGTGGGGACTGGAAAGTCTTCATTTACTAGTTCACATCTCAGAAAGTTATTTCCTCACCTCTGGGACCTGGTCCATTATTTTCAAAGCACTTGCTACTCAAATGGTATTTTTTCCAAATGGGCTTCAGAATATTTTTCTACTCAAAACAGTAGCCTGTCTCTATGAAAAAGCAATGGAGCAATTTCCTCTGCCTAACTTCTATTTCTCTATATATCAAAAGGAATATCAAGTGCAGCTGTTCCCAAATTTGTGTATCAAGGTCACTTACTACAAATACAGATTCCTGGGCCCCGTTCCAGTTCCACAGAATCAGAATTTCAGGAATCTGTATTTGTTTAAGAAAAAGAACCTATATTTGCATTTTGAAATATTTATGGATGAAGTTTGTTTCAAAATAACCTACTGGGAGGGTTAGTTGGATAAAATATGGATGAAACAAGATCAACCAAACCCACCCATTGCAGCTGAGTTGATTCCGACTCATAGTGACCCGGTAGGACAGAGTATAACTGCCCCATAGAGTTTCCAAGGAGTGCCTGGCGGATTTGAACTGCCGACTTCTTGGTTAGCAGCTGTAGCACCTAACCATTACGCCACCAGGGTTTCCAGAAGATCAACCATAGGTGGTTAATTGTGGAAGCTTGATGATGTACATCTCAGAGTTCTCTCATTTTTTTTTAATGGTTTAATTTTTCATAGTAAAAAAAAGGTTAGTAAAACTAAAAAAAAAAAGTCTGTATTTGTCAAAAGCTCCCAGGTAACTCAGGTGCAGCTGGTTTGCAGATTGACACTGGAGAGTTTTCAGACAAGATTACCTTTCAAAGTTTTTCCAAATAAGCCATACTGTTATTCTGGAAAGATGATGACACCTTAACTAGGGCAAATTCAGAAAGTGCCTTCTTGGTTTGGGCTTTAGTGGTTTGGTTAGTTTTTCTGAAGATGAATTTAGATATAACCATCAAAGGCAGAGAGTTTTGGGGGGGTTGAAAAATAGAAAGTGTTTCCAATCAAGGTTACCAGTAACTAAAAAACCAAGAAGCTCCTTTGGAACAGTTAGTAACAGCATCATTCAAATGAATATGAAAAGTGATGATGCTAATACCTTGTAGCATTCTTCTAAATGTATCCACGTTGTCCCATTTGAAGCTCATATATTACTCATGAGGTAAAGGAAAGAGGCTGAATGAGATGATGTGGGGGAAGCATTTCCTCCTCTCATATTCTAGGATTCAGGGGCATCATGCTGGCATGGCAGGTTTTATCATTCTCATTTTACAGGTGCACCACAGAGATTCAAAGTTGAGTCAAGTTTTCTTTTAAGCTGGCTTGGTTCTGTGAAGGAGTCCTTGGGTGGTGCAAATACACTGTTAAGTGCTCCACTACATACTAACCATAAGGTTGGTGGTTCAAACTTACCCAGCAGTGCCTCAGAAGCTAGGCCTGGTAATCTGCTTATGAGGGATCACAGCCTTGAAATCCCTGTGGAGTGCAGGTCTGTTCTGCACACATGGAATTTCTATGAGTCAGAACCAACTCTACAGCAACTGGTTTGGGTTCTGTAGATTAGTTGAATTAACCAGTATGTGGAAAGTCTTAGGAAAGGTTTCACCAGTCCAGAGTCTTCATGGTATACAAACATTTCGCAAGGAGGCAGGACAGTGTGGAATTTGAAGATCGGCATTAGACGTTAGATTTCTTTGGTTAATTTAAGTGAAGTTTTTTTTTGTCTCTGGATAACAAGTGCTAAAAAGTTGAGTCTTGTGTTCTATCCCAAGAAGTGAGGTAAATGGTGGCATTGTCCCAGAACCTTGCACAGATCTGGCAGTCAGGCAAACTCATCCAGAAGAGGCACGTTTTAGAAAAAAGCCAAGTATGCAAAGCATATTTAATCTTCTTCTGAAACATTTGAGAAACATGTTTTCTGTTTGAAGGTTTAAGGATTAAGTGTGGTCTCGGTTGTGGATTTCCCTCACCAGGGCTTTGAATGACCACAGGTAGATTTTCTTCAAACTAATTCCTAGGAGTTCCGTTTTGTCAATCAATCATCTTATACATATCAATCTGGAAATGTACTTGTCATCTCACAGAATCATCACCAGTCTTTTCCACACACAAGACAGCATCATACTATTGATGCAATTGATAGCAGCATGCATAAAGAAATACAGTATCTAGGCTGTGAATTAACTTTTCAGGTAATTCTGAAATAACTTTCAGTTATTTGAGCATGAAAGCTTTTCTGATAGGACATAAAGTTGACCTTGCAAATACCATTAGACTGGGAATGAGTACGGAGGCCTGGTTGCACAGTGGTTAAGAGCTCGGCTGCTAATGAACAGGTAAGCAGATCAAATTCACCTGCCGCTCCTTGTGGAAACCCTGTGGGGCAGTTCTACTCTGTCCTATAGAATCACTATGAGTCGAAATTGACTCAATGGCAACAGGTCAAGGAATGAGTAGACCCAGATTCCCCTCTTTGTTCAGCCTCAATTTGTTCTACATTGACAACTACAGAAAATTAAAAAAATTGACCCATGTGTTAGACACAATCAAGTTACAAAGAATAGTGGCATGCTCTGATATCTCAGCTAATGAAAGTTTATTGTAAATAAACAAGCTACATAAGCCATCCAAAGAACTTGCCCGTTGTTATTACTCCATACTGTACTGTTCTGCTATTAGCTTAGCTCAGCAATTCTGTCTCTGCCTCTACTTCTTCCACTACTGACCAATGAACTGGCTCTTTTTGAGGCTCAGATTGAAACTCCCCAAGAGCAAGAATCTGATTGGCTAGGATTTCTTATGCCAGACAACTTCGTAGGCCACTGGTCACCCCATAAATACTGCCTTTGTGTCCACTGTTGATGCACAGTCCAGTTATCTATGGCAAAGTAATCATGCAATCCTTGGCCGTCTCATCTCGTTTACGACCTCAGTTTTAGAAAATCGTTATGCATATTTTTAATGGGTGAGTGGGAAAGGAGATTAGGCAAAGAATAATTATATCTAGAGGACACTTTCCAAACATTTTCCAAGTGAATTTTTAACAGATGGGGAGATATTTTATATAACTGATGGTTTTTATTAAGAAATTTAAATTTATATAGTGAACAAAAACTTTGAGTATTATCAAGGAAAGAAATTCTCCAACAGGCTTCCTAATCATAAAGACTAATGTAAATTATAAATACGTACAAGTTTACAGAGTGTCATCGATTGAATGGTGTACCCCTAAAATATCTGTCAACTTGGCTACGGCATGATTCCCAGTATTGTATGATTGTCCACCGTTTTGTCATGTGATGTGATTTTCCTATGCGTTGTAAATCCTATCTCTGTGATGTTATGAGATGGGATTAATCTACAATTTAAGCCAAACTCTTTTTAGGTGTATAAGAGAGAATTGAGCAGAGAGACAGGGGAACCTTATACCACCAAGAAAGCAACTCCAGGAGCAGAGCATGTCCTTTCGACCCGAGGTTCCACCCTGAGAAGCTCCTAGACCAGGGGAAGATTGATGACAGAGATGACAGGGAGAAAAAGCCTTCTCCTGGGGTTGGCACCCTGAATTCAGACTTCTGGCCTCCTAGACTGTGAGAGAATAAATTTCTCTTTGTTAAAGCATCCACTTGTGGTATTTCTGTTCTAGCACCACTAGATAACTATGATATAGAGGATGAGCGAAGATTATCTGAAAAGTATAGCAATTTGACAGGATATTTCCTTTTTATAATTTTCAGATTAACTCCACTTTTGATTGGCTTTTATATCATTTGCCAGTTAAAACTAAAAAAGGAAAAGCCATAACACACACACACACACACACACACACACAGGCACACTCATTTGAAAAGTCATCATGTTAAAATGGCTTTGCAAAGCCTGTAGAAATCTACCCAAATTACTCAGAATCCACAGGTCCTGCCAACAGCATCTCAGATGCTGAGGAATATCACTTATTGCATCATTTGATTTGATAGGACAGTTAAAATAGCCACAATTGCCAAAAAAAAAAAAATCAAAATAGCAGAATATTTGAGCAGATAGAGTAATTGTGAGGTCAGTCAATTTATGCACTTTCTGTGACATGCCTTTTTGCAGATGGACTACAGAGACAACATGTGATATTAGAGTGTTTGGAGAATTATGACCAATTGGAAAATCATCTAAATTTTCCTCTTGCTCTGTAGTTAAGGTTGTCACTGACAGAAGCATTAGCATGTTATGCCTCTACCCATCTGGAGTCATAGGATTTGACATGGCATTTACCTATCCTGGGAGCAAAAAAAAAAAAAAAGCAAAGGCAGCCTAATTAGTCAATCTGAGTTTTTAAAAAATCCACATCTTCAATCATCCCCTAGCCCAAATGTCCCGAATCTTTTTATGTCTATGATTTTACTGGGGGGCCCATAAGCGTAGGGATAGGTAGTTAATATATTTCTACTCCTAGACATAAATGTGATCTGAGCTGAAGCTTTCCAGGTTGCTAAGGTGGCTCTTATGCCAAATTCTGAATGGCATCTGGTACTAAGAAGCAACACATATTATACTACACTAGCCATTCATTCCCCCAGTACCATCACCATTCATTCCCCCAATACCATCACCATCACCATCACCAGCAATTTCTTGCTACCACTTCTCCTTAATTTCACTTCAAGAACTGTAATTACATGCATACCGGAAAGACCAGGATAGATAGCTTAACCAGAGTAAAACCGCGAAATACTTAGAGCTGGTTAAGGCAATAGCCTACAAGATTTTACAATGCTAAACAGAAACTTAATGACTTCAACAGGGATCCCATCATGCCCATCTGATACCCGGGCAGCTCCTATGAACAAGCTAATTATTCAGTGTAGAGGCCAATGGGCAGGGGTAATCAGTGTCGTGTTTGCCTGGTTCCCTGGCTGATATTGAAGACTCTGAGCTTTTCCATCATCTCTTTAGACAGATGTAGTCAACTTGATTCCTGTGTTTTATATCTGGTGAGGTCCGCATGTATAGTCACCATTTATGTTGTTGAAAAGAAGTATTTCCAATGAAGAAGTTGTTGGTCTTTCAAAATCTGCCATGTGATCTCTGGCATCGTTTCTACCACCAAGGCCATATTTTCCAACTACCAATCCTTCTTCTTAAACATAAAGATGTTTATCTGTGTTTTCTTGACTATGCAACGGCATTCAACTGTGTGGATCATAACAAATTACGGATAACATTGTGGAGAATGGGAATTCCAGAACACTTAATTGTGCTCATGAGGGAACTTTACACAGATCAAGAGGCAGTTGTTCAGACAGAACAAGGGGATACTGATTGGTTTAAAGTCAGGAAAGGTGTGCGTCAGGTTTGCATTCTTTCACCATACCTATTCAATCTGTATGCTGAGCAAATAATCCAAGAAGCTGGCCTCTGTGATGAAGAGGGGGGCATCAGGATTGGAGGAAGACTCATTAACAACCTGCGTTATGCAGATGACACAACCTGGCTTGCTGAAAGTGAAGAGGACTCGAAGCACTTCCTAATGAAGATCAAAGACCACAGCCTTCAGTATGGATTACACATCAACATAAAGAAAACAAAAATCCTCACAACTGGACCAATAAACAACATCATGATGAATGGAGAAAAAGATCAAAGTTGTCAAGGATTTCAGTTTACTTGGGTCCACAATCAACAGCCATGGAAGCAGCAGTCAAGAAATTAAAAGACCCATTGCATTGGGTAAATCTGCTGCAAAGGACCTCTTTAAAGTCTTAAAAAGCAAAGATGTCACTTTAAGGACTTAGGTGCGCCTGACCCAAGCCATGGTGTTTTCAATCGCCTCATACGTATGTGAGAGCTGAACAAGGAATAAAGAAGGCTAAAGAAGAATTGATGCCTTTGAATTATGACATTGGCAAAAAATATTGAATACACCATGGATTTCCAGAAGAAAGAACAAATCTGTCTTGGAAGAAGTACAGACAGAATGCTGCTTAGAAGTAAGGACGGCAAGATTTTTATCTCACATACTTTGGACATGTTATCAGGAGGAACCAGTCCCTGGAGAAGGACATCTTGTGTGGTAAAGTAGAGGGTCAGTGAACAGGAGAAAGATGCTCAACGAGATGGATGGACATAGTGGCTGCAACAATGAGCTCAAGCATAACAATTGTGATGGTGGCTCAGGCTTAGGCAGTGTTTTGTTCTGTTGTACATAGGGTTGCTATGAGTCAGAATCAACTTAACAGAACCTAACAACAGCATACGCTAGATACTAAGGATAGAGTGATGAACAAAAATAGATACGCTTTAGATCCTCAGGGAGCTTACAGTCTAGAAGAGGAGATGGGTTTTAATCAAATAATTATACTAATGTTTTTCCGTGTCTTCAAGTCAATTCTGCCTCATACAGAACCGCTATGACAAAGTACAACTGCCCCATAGGGTTCCTAAGCTGTAATCCATATGGGAGCTGATCACCAGGTCTTTCTCTGTGGAGTGAATGGGTGGGTTCGAAGCATCGTACTTTGGTTAGCAGCTGAGCATTTAACTGTTGTGCCACCAGGACTCCTTAATTACACTTATAATAATGGTTAATAATCACTATCCGGGACAAGTATTCTAAGGAAAAGAAATATGATTCTTTGAAGCATGTAACAAAGCAAATGGACCTAGAGCAGAGAGTCAGGAAGATTCCCTGAGAGACATATGAGCCAAAAATCCAAAAAATGAGTCAGAGTTAACTAAGTGTTCATATGTGTGGGTGTGTGGGCGGGGGGAGGGAATGCTGTGAAGAACATTCCAAATGGAACGAAGAGCATATGCACAGGTTCTGTAGCAGGAAGAAGTATGTTCTGGGCATGGAATTGAAAGAAAGTCAGTATGTCTAAAAGAGGGAGAGTGCAATAAGGTGAGGCTAGAAAGGTAAGCAGGCACAGACAATGCAGAGACTTGTAGACCTTGATAGAGCATCTTGTCTCTATCCTAAGATCACTGAAAACCATTAGAAGGTTTTATTTAAGTAGATGATACAACCAGAATTTTGTGTGTGTGTGTGTGTGTGTGTGTGCGCGCGTGTGTTTTAAAGATCACCGGATGGTGGATATCTGTATGGAGAACAGACTATTGGGCAACAAGAGTGAAAGTGGGGAGACCTGATAAGAGGTTAGTGCAATAATTCAAGTGAGAAAAAATGGTAAATGAGGTCTTGAATGGCCTAATCAAGGAACTTTCAGTCAATGAATAAATCAGCAAGGAATTACTTGGTACCTATCTAATTTTTTTTTTAATCTAAATATGCATGGCTAGCTCTACTCATCATTTTGAAGGGAGATTCATCTTCAGCCTCCCACCTCTCTTTTTGGCAATGTGGCTTCTGTCCAATTATCAAGAATCCCAATTTAATGGAGCTGAGTTAATAAGGTGTTACTTTATTAAAATATTAACATTTGAGGGAATCTGGAAAAAGAATTGATTCAAGTGATATTAACTACTGTTTTCTTATACAACAGTATTTTTCAGTCTGTGGTCCAAAGAAGTTCCTGCCTCAGAGTTCCCTGGGGGTTGGAGTCGGTAGGAAGGGGGCAGGGCTTATAATAAATCAAATTCCTGTGCCCTATGCCAAACCTACTAAATCAGAATTTGGGAGTGGAGTTCAGGAAATGGCATTCTTCATAGGTTCCCCAGGTGATTCTGATGACCAAAGTTGGAGAACCACTGCTTACAGAGGCTAATTTAGAGACTGGCTTCAAAGAAGGCAAAACGCCTGTGACAGAGAAGAAAGATCAGGGAATTACAAGTTAAGGGCAGGCACCAGAAAATGCCCAGAAGTGAGAATTAGCCAGCTGAGTGCGAGGTAAGAGTAGTGAGCAGACTGAATTGGCTAGGGTACCGGAAACTTGTTGACAGCAATGAGAGATCAACTCGTGTAGAAGGAGGAAGAGAAGGGACAGCATGCCTAAGAGACAGGGGCCTATCTAGGGAAAAAGTGCCCATGGCAATTAGTGTTAAAATGCTGAGTGATCTCTCACAGCTGGCAATGGAAACTGTGATGGCCAATAGAAACTACTCATCAGCTCTCTTCGTTAAGTGTCACCCTACCTGCCATACCTTAGTTATGACTCCACTAAGAGAGCAGTCCTGCCAAACCTAAGGTAGACTGGATGAAGGAATTTCAGAAATCCCCACTCTGGGGAGGAGGTGCTTGTGGGAATGTCAACTGGGAACTTCTCTCACACGTGAAATGAATGGAGCATTAAGTGTGTCACTTAACACCATTTGTTAGTCAGATGGTAATAATACCCAACCTTACTGAGTTTGTACTATGTGCCAGGCACTTGGCAAAGTATTTTAAACGCATCCTGTCATTTAGCCCTCACAGTATCCCTATGAGATAGATACTATAATTATTTCTCTTTTATAGATGAAGACATTGAGGCACATATAGGTTAAATAACTTGTTCAGGGTCCCAGAGCTGGTAAGTGGTTAAATAGCGATTTTAACCAAGGTCCACCTACCTCTAGAGGCTTCCCCTTTAGTTACAGTGTTGGGCCACTCACATCTTATGTATGTCCACATGGGTCGGTAGTCCTTTAAGGAAAGCACATTTGTTCATTCAAACGTAATGATCATTATTCATGATGGATGCTAGGTTCTGGGGTTCAAGGACAATTCGGGCCTCAATAATGCGTGGTCGAAACCTGGCTAAGCTCATAGTCTCATACAGTGTTCCTCAAATCTTCCTATCCAGGCTGATGATGGTCTGTAATCAGGTAAATGTAGCTACTGAAAGTAAACATTTAGAAACCTTTAGAGCAATTTGACAGAGTAACTTAATGTCTGTCGACATTAATAAAAAAAATGGAGCTTATATTTTGTATGAAATTTCTTGTTATATTTTTCTAGGAACTTATTTTATTATAGCTTACAAAAATATCAATAGATATAAAATTAAAACAAAACAAAAAGTGTGGTCCTTCACTCCAGGTGCTTTGTGTGAATGGTTCTCGTGAATGTAACAGGCACGTAAACAGCAAGCAATACAAAAGTATTTTCAAGTTCAGCTGTAGGTGGTGGGCTGACCAGTGGAGCAGATGGGAACCTTTATTTTGACATGCCAGCCACACCTAAGTTACAGAATCAACCCTCTTGAGGATTATTATGACAGCAGATTAGAGTGTGAAACCAGCCCTTTTTTCGTAGATTTAGATCCTTAGAGGTCATGCATTCAATTCTGGGCAATTACTGTCAGTTTAAACGTTCAGGATGAAAGAAAGGAGTGTATAATTTATCAAGCCGAGGCATATGGAACCTGAACAGGAAAGATATGATGGGATGATAGAATGGGGAGAATGGAGAAGGGAGCCCTTGTGGTTTTCTTTGACACTGTTCACAGAGTCGGGTGTAAAAGAACCTTAAACACTTCCAATTTGTACTTTTGTGGAAAAAGGAGTGAGACATGGGGAGAGTGATGCACTAGCATGGAATAAGTCCTGTTGTGCATCCAGTACACACCTGGCACGGTGCTTGGTACATGTGGATACAAAGATTAACCAGATTGTATCCTTGTCCTCGAGGAGATCACGGTGTAGTGGGACAGACATGGAAACAGTTGTAAATATAATCAAGTTTGATAGGTAATAATAGAGCAGTGATTCTCAAAGGGCTATGTTTCAGAATTAAGATGGGAGAGGATATAGTTTGAAAGATTATATCGGTATTGTAATCATCTTGTCTTTAGCAAAGGAAAAAATAAGCATATTGATTTGGTAAGGCAGAAAATAAAGATAAGTAAAAACTGCATGGTGGTTAAGTGATATGGCTGCTAACCGTAAGATCCGCGGGTTGAATCCACCAGCTGCTCCTTGGAAACTCTATGAGGCAGTTCTACTCTGTTCTGTAGAGTCACTATGGGTCAGAATCAACTCGATGGCAATGGGTTTGGCGTTAGGTTTTTCAGAGATAAGTTTCCCAGGATGGCACAAAAGATTAAACACTCAACTACTAGCTAAAATGTTGGCGGTTTGAACCCACCGGCAGGTATCTTAAAAGACAGGCCGGACAATCTGCGTCCAAAATGTCACATCCTTGAAAACCGTAGGGAGCAGTTCTACTCTGCACACGTGGGGTCGCCATGAATTGGAATAGACTTAATGGCAACTAATAACAACAGGGATAAAATGATGGTTATCCAAATCAGGAGTCTGAGGGACTATCAATTAGGTATGCATGTGCACACCAGTATCTTTGCCTGGGGTAGGAAGCTGAGGGGGGTGGGGGCAAGGGCAGGACATGAAAGACGTTTATCACAAAGGGATTTTAAAAAGTCAAGAAACACTTTTGAATGTAGGTATGAAGAAGGACGTGTGGGAACTATGAAGGCACATGTACTACCTGGGGTTGGAGGGAAGGACACAGATATAGAAACAATGTATCATTTAGAGTTGCCTAAGTTTAAGAAGAGAAGCCATGGTGGCAAAGTGGTTAAAGCAGTTGGCTGCTAACGGAAAGGTCAGTTGTTTGAACCCACCAAGTGTTCAGAGAGAGTGAAGATTTACAGCCTTGAAAGCCCTATGGGACAGTTCTACTCTGTCTTATAGAGTTGCTATGAGTCAGAATGAACTTGAGGGCATTGGGTTTGTTTTTCTGTTTGTTTGTTTTGTGACATTAAGTAAGGATCCAGGGTGTAAGAAATAAAGAGCAAATGAGGCAGGGGAAGAAGGAGCCTGGTGATGCGCCCACCCCCTTCTGAAACACACCAAACCCAAACCAAACCCAGTGCCGTCAAGTCGATCCCAACTCATAGCGACCCTATAGGACAGAGTAGAACTGCCCCATAGAGTTTCCAAAGAGCGCCTGGCAGATTTGAACTGCTGACCCTTTGGTTAGCAGCCGTAGCACTTAACCACTACGCCACCAAACAGACAGCTACCTTTATTCCTTGGGAGTTAAAGGTGACAGGGCATGCCCTCTACAGCAACAACTGGTGCCGAAAGTTACTGCTCTGGGGCACTTGGGATGTAGTGCAGAGAAGTTAATGGAGCTGGAAGCCCTAGTTTTCAATCGCTGCTCTTTCACAAAGAGGGCATGATAACCTCTGTAGACCTCACAGACTTTTTGTGAGGCTCAAACAAGACATGAGATGTAAAAGCATTTAGTAAACTCTTAAGGGGTATGTGCTTGTGTGTTGACTCCCCCTTCTTTCCCAGCCCCCGAAGGTAATCAAAAGCCCTTAAGGATAAGTGAGATAATCGATAGAGAATGCACTAAGCCCCTCAGAAGGAAGTGAGTTTACAGAAATGTTAATAATAATCATTCACATCTGCTTCTCGCTGGTGATGCCTTAAGCCAGCCCAACACACAATGTGCTCCAACCATTGCAAACTGGCTGCTTTGCCCTGTTTTTAGCTGCCAAGTACTTTGTTTCAAATTCAAGAGCAATGGCTCTTTTTTTTAAAAAAACTTCAACTCTTCTTGCCAAAATCTAGAGACAGACACTTACGTAAACGTCGCAAGGATACAATGATCATCATCTTCCTATTGTTTGAGGCCATATTCCAGATATCAGATCATGATGAGCTATTAGTTACATCTGGCCAGAGCCCTTCAGGAAACATCAAAATTGATATCCCTGGTGGAGCAGAGCTCACTAAGGGCAAAAGATAAGGAATGTAGTTTTTCTAAAATTAAAATAATGGAATAACTTTCAGCCAAATGTCTTGGAGATGCATGGTCCCTTTCAAAGTAATCCCACTCTTCTGACTTAAAAGGGCTGTACCTGTGATTAGGGTTCCCTCCTCTTAATCGGTGACTCTGATCTGAGTGGCTCAGAAAGCAAAACCAGGCCTGACCCAGCCAGTCTCATCGAAGAGAGAAAAGGCCAACCTCAAGGCAGGCAGGAGTGGGCAGAGGTGCCAGGAGCAAGAAGAAATATTTCACCTCACCTCAAATACCACTCTTCTTCCTATTCTAGGTGCTTCCTCAAAAGGTATAGGAGTGAAACTGTCATGGATTGTATTGTGTCCTCCAAAAATGTGTCAACTTAGTTAGGCCATGATTCCCAGTATTGTGTGGTTGTCCTCCGTTTTGTGATTGTAATTTTGTGTTAAAGAGGATTAGGGCGGGATTGTAACACCCTTACTAAGGTCACATCCCAGATCCAATGTAAAGGGAGTTTTCCAGGGTGTGGCCTCCAGTACCTTTTACATTACAAGAGGTAAAAGGAAAGGAAGCAAGCAGAGTTGGGGACCTCATACCACCAAGAAAGCAGTGCCAGTAGCAGAGCATGTCCTTTGGACCTGGGGTTCCTGCATGCAGAAGCTCCTAGTCCAGGGGAAGATGATGACAAGGACCTTCCTCCAGAGCCGACAGAGAAAGCCTTCCCTTGGAGGTGACACCCTGAATTTGGACTTCTAGCCTATAAAAAAAAAAAAAGCCTATTACACTGTGAGAATAAATTCCTCTTTGTTGAAGCTATCCACTTGTGGTATTTCTGTTACAGCAGCACTAGATGACTAAGACAGAAACCATAGCAATCTTTAGATATGACAGGCAGCAGAGATGGCCTGAACCATAATCTGAAAGTAAGCAAAACTGATATCTGTATATCTCAGCTACCCTCCCCCTATCCCGGGCCCTTCCTGGTCTCCCTGGCTGCCCAGATTTCAACCCATTTCCTCCTCTCCTTCATATTGCCTTGCCTTGTGTCCTGTTCCTAAGCACCTTCCCCAATGAAATGCTGGTCTGATTAATTTATTAGAGCTAAGAAATTAATAGCTCCTAATGGCTTTGCTCTGAACATGGGCTTTCCAGTCTTAAAGCAAAGGAATGAGTAGAATGGCAATTAAATGTTCGGGGTGGAGTGAGGAGATGCTTCCGGATCTTTCCCAATCTATCACAGGGATAATGTGGATGGTAGGCTGGCACTACAGGGGGGCAGAATTTCCACTGTGATTCACAGATACAACGTAGAAGATGGTGATACAGTTTTCCTTTACTTCAGACCAAGAGAACTTAAAGAGTTAGACACTACAATTCAATATACCAAGATTAAAGCAATTACTATAAATTAGTTTAATCATTCCTCTATATGCCTTCGGAGGTGGGGTTTTTCTTTTAATCCTATTGTCACTACCAAATAAGTGGAAGCTTGTAAATACAGAAAAACTTAATTTTTAAAGGATTATCTATGCTCAAAGTTTCCACTGCTTTTAATTAAAAATTTTCCCACTATATAAAAGAAAGACTCTGTGTTGTGTCAGTGTGAGGCACCAGGAGAGTATGAAAGAAATATGGAAATGAAATGATGGCTAACATGTGGCTGTCTTTTAATTTCACCCATATACATATATATATATATATATAAATTCTAAAGACTACAAGACCTACTCTTAACATGGCCTCTGACTGACCCTGGGGTTCCTCAAGGCCAGAGAACCAGGAGAAGCTTAAATGAATCCTTCCCTTTCAAGTCAGATTCTAGACTTCTGCTTTCAGAACACTCCAGCAAAGAATCACTAAGGAAGTACTCCAGAAGATGTAGAGCAGTGCTTCTCACCCTTTAATGTGCACACGAATCACCTGAGCGTCTTGTTAAAATGCAGATTCTGATTCCACAGGTCTGAGGTGGTGCCTGAGATTCTTCATTTCTAACAAGTTCCCTGGTGATGCTGCTGTTGCTGGTCCGTGGAGCCTATTCTGAGTGGCAAGGAACACTCTAGATACAGAGCCTAGATACCAAGCCCTTTTTGGCTAGGGACATTGAAACTATCAAGAGGCTCAGGGTAAAATTAGGGCAGTTCTTTCTGGACCAAGTGAAAGGCAAAGGAAACAAAAGTGGCTAATGACACTCACGCTCCCATGAGCTTTAAATATAATGGGTTTCAAGCAATATATACCAGAAAGACAGTTATTTTTCTCAAGCTAAGGGAGAAAGACACCTAGTGGTTAAGAGCATGTGCTGTGGAGTCATATGGCCTGGGTTAGAGTTCCACCTCATGCCACCTTACCTCTTTGAGCTTCAGTTCACATATCTATAAAATATGAATAGCAGAACCTATCTGAGGATTAAATGGAATAAAAAGTGTAAAGCCTTAGGATAATGCCTGCCACATAGGGCTCAAATATGTATAACTATTGTAATGCTTCCCATCTCTGAGTTATATTATTTAAATAGTACTGGACTTTATTGAAATGTTAGCCAGCCATGGCAGTGTCATCTTGGCTTTTGATGTGAATCTTCAAGCAGCTTCAATTGTTTGAGACAGAAGAATCGTAGGATTTCTGATTTAAATAGATGGAATCCTAGACAAAAAGAGTTAAAATAAGAAGAGAAACTCCATCACAGAAGCTCTGTTGATTTTTGTGCTTTGACCTCTGCCACCGCTTCTGCCTACAACTTCTCTGGCTTGAGAATCACTTGAATGAGGAAAGAATGATTTAAAAATAAAAAAGGATTAGAGAAACAAACTGTCTTTGGTCTCTGCCAAAAGGAAATGTACAATCTGGGCAATTATCATCCAGCCTGGGCCAGAAGAGGCTTAAGGAAAGGGAAAGGAGGGAAGAAGGCCTGATCAAAGAAATTTTCAAGTCCATCAAGTATGTATTGAATATTACCATGTTGTAGGCCTGTACTAGGGTAAGTAAAGGCATTAGACATAACCCCTGTTTCAGACACTTATAGTCTAGTAGGGAAGACATTAGAAACACACACATACACACACACACACACACACACACACAAAGAGATAGGTAACCATACATATCAACCTGTGGCAAAGCTCCAATGAGGAGACTAATTGGTTAAAGCAAAGGGTATGTCTCTGGAGAATAAAGAACATTAAGCTACAAAGGGAGGTTGGGCCTGCTTTGTGAAGGTCTTTGAAGGTGAAATGTATGCTGTTGGCAATTAGAAGTTAATGACATTTTGATGGGGATGGGGTGCCATATGCAAAAAAGCATGTTAGAAAGATTAATCTGGTAACAGTTTAAGCAATTCAGTTTAACAAACATTTACTGAGTATTACACACAGCACCAGAGCCCAAGGTGCAGGGCTGTGCAAGGATACAGAAGAAAAGAAAATCCATACCCTTTAAGAATTAAAAGCCTTGTCAGGGAGACAGACACAAATATAATTATCTTTAATACATGGTAGAAAGGTTTATGGAACGCTTACGTACTGATATGGAATGATCTCCAAGACGGACTATTAAGTGCAAAAACGTAAGGTACAGAAGAGTATGTTTAGTATGCTGCCACTGGTTTAAACAGGAAGAGGAGAGGAATGTGTGTTTACATATGCATTTGTATATATATAAGATTTATATGCATGGATACAGAGAAACTGATAAAACTGGTTGCCATCAGGGAAGGGAATCAGGATGGCTGATGGAGGAGGGCGTTCTATGCATATTTGTTGATACCCTTCAAGTTTTGAACCAAATAAGTGTATTACCTACTCGAAAGAGTTAAAAATATATAATAAAATAAAGACTATGGTAGTATGGGAAGGGGAAAGATGAATTTCAGTTGAGAGAATCTGGGAAGGCTTCTTAGAGCATGTGGGATATAAAGCTGAGTTCTTGAAGGGAAAGAGTCCAGTAATGATTTGAGCCGGAGACATTTCAAGCACAGGACAAATCTTGCTTTGAGCCAAAGGGTGAGGGCTAGGTGTGTGCATCCGATATGGTAGCCACTAGCCACATGTGGGTATTGGCACTGGAAAATGTGCCTACTGAGTGAGAACTGAGATGTGCTATAAGTGTAACATAGATCAGCAGGCAGGCAGGCGGGCAGGCAGATAGATAATAGACAGACAGATAGATAGATAGATGATACATAGATAGATGATACATAGATGGATGATGGACAGACAGACAGATAGATGATAGATAGATGATAGACAGACAGACAGACAGATAGATAGATACATGATAGCTGCCATCAAGTTGACTACCAGTCAAGATGATCTTTTATCCAACAAAACAAAATGCTGCCTGGTCCTGCATCATCCTCACGATTACCAGCATGTGCCAATCCATCTCACTGAGGGTCTCCCTTGCTCTCGCTGGCTCTTTACTTCACCAAACAGGATGTCCTCCTCAAGCAACTGATCTCTCCTGATGACTGTCCAAAGTAAGCAATTTGGACAATATTCTGTTGTGACCCACAAGGTTTTCATTGGCTAATTTTTGGAAGTAAATCACCAGTCTTTTCTTCCTAGTCTGCCTTAGTGTGGAAGCTCTGCGGAAACCTGTCCACCATGGGTGATGCTGCTGGTATTTGAAATACCAGTGGCATAACTTCTAACATCATAGCGACACACAAGCCACTGCAAGTAATACAAACTGGCAGATAGGTGGTAGAAGTATAAAATACATAAGGGTTTTTGAAGATTTAGTATGAAAACTAGAATGCAAAATGTTTTATTAATAATGTTATATTGATTACATGTTCAAAGGATATTATTTTGGATATATTAGGTTGAATACTAAAAACCAAACCAAACCAGTTGATTCTGACTCATGGCAACCCCATGTGCTTCAGAGTAGAACTGCACTTCATAGGATTTTCAGTGGCTGTGATCCCATGGAAGTAGATCACCATGCCTTTCTTCTGAGGCACATCTGGGTGGATTCCAACCACAGCCTTTCAGTTAGTAGCCAAGCAATTAACTGTTTGCACCACCAAGGAACTCCTATTAGTTGAATAAATACATTAAAATTAACTTCACTTGGAAGAGAAAGACAGCACACAGTACTGGGGAGATCAGCACAATTGGACTAAACCAGAAGCAAAGAAGCTTCCTGAATAAATTGAATGCTTTTAATGCCAGTGTAGCAGGGGCAGGGGTCTGTGGACCATGGTTTCAGGGGACATCTAAGTCAATTGGCATAATAAAATCTATTAAGAAAACATTCTGCATCCCACTTTGAAGAGTGGCTTCTGGGGTCTTAAATGCTAGCAAGCAGCCATCTAAGATGCATCGATTGGTCTCAACCCACCTGGATCAAAGGAGAATGAAGAATACCAAGGACACAAGGCGATTACGAGCCCAAGAGACAGAAAGGGCCTCATGAACCAGAGACTACATCATCCTGATACCAGAAGAACTAGATGGTGCCCGGCTACAACTGATGGCTGCCCTGACAGGGAACACAACAGAGAACCCCTGAGGGAGCAGGAGAGCAGTGGGATGCAGACCCCAAATTCTCATAACACCAGACTTAATGGTCTGACTGAGACTAGAAGGACCCCTGTGGTCATGGCCCACAGACCTTCTGTTGGCCCAGGACAGGAACCATTCCCGAAGCCAACTCTTCAGACAGGGATTGGACTAAACAATGGGTTGGAAAGGGATGCTGGTGAGGAGTGAGCTTCTTGGATCAGGTGGACAATTGAGACTATGTTGGCATCTCCTGCCTGGGGCGGGGGGGAGATGAGAGGGTGAAAGGGGTTAGAAGCTGGTGAAATGGACACGAAAAGAGTGGAGGGAGAGAACGGGCTGTCTCATTGAAGAGGGGGAGAGTAATTGGGAGTGTGTAGCAAGGTGTATACGAGTTTTTGTGTGAAAGACTGACTTGATTTGTAAACTTCCACTTAAAACACAATAAAAATTATTTTAAAAAAATTAACTTGTTTTTCTTTACTTTTTCTAAAAGCAACTGCTAGATAAATTAAAATTACGTATGTGGTTCGCATAAAAGCTGTAATGGACAGTGTTGATCTTGATAATGAGGTCATTTCTAAAGAATGGTGAGTTAGGCCAATCTGGCCACAGCAGAGGGTGCATAGGTTTAAAAAAAAAAAAAAGCTGCTAACTTATAGAACATAGCAGAACAGCCCCATAGGGTTTCCAAAGAGTGGTTGGTGGATTCAAACTGCCAACCTTTTGGTTAGCAGCTGAGCTCTTAACACTGCACCACCAGGGCTCCGTGTATAGGTAAAAGCAGAGTAAAGGTTGAGAAAAGAGGTCAGGCCAAATTGTGGAGGACATTGATTATTCATGTGAAGACTCTGGACTTGAATTTTTTATTCAGTGGCAAGCCACTGCAGCGTTTCGAGTGTGGGAATCGCATAATCAAATGGCTCTTTTGGATAGAGGTGAAGCACAAGCAGGAACAGCAGTTATTACAGTAATCAGTGAGTGACGTACCTAGGTTCTGGGCTTAGGTGGTGGCTTTAAAATAGGAAAGAGATTAATGTGAACTATACTATGAAGGGAAGCCCTGGTGGCGTAGTGGTTAAGAGCTATAGCTGCTAACCAAAAGGTCAGCAGTTCAAATCCACCAGGCGCTCCTTGAAACCCTATGGGGCAGTTCTACTCTGTCTTTTAGGGTTGCTATGAGTCAGCATCATAGCGACCCACAGCAGCGGGTTTGGTTTTGGTTTTTCATACTATGAAGGGAGACTTGATAGGAGTTGGTGACTAAATGAATAGAAGTAGATGTCAAAGATAGCATGTCTGTGTCAGTGATAAACATAATGAAGTCTGGAGGGGAGCTGGATGATGACAATTTCAGAGAGATGATGATTTTGATTTTTGACCTAGTGAGTTTGAGGGGACTGGATAGAATTTTTTAGGATAGAAACATAGGATTGAGGGTACTAGAGATACATATTTTGGGGTCTTAGAGGAGATGATCATGGCATTCAGATAATTATGATTAGTATTTGTATGGCTTTATACCGTACAAAATGTTTTCACACAAATTATTCTATGTAATCCTTACAATAATCTAAGGCTCAGAGAGTTTAAGTAACTTGCTGAAGGTCACACAGCTAGTTAGTGGCCAAGGCAGAATCTTGACAAAACTGTTTTTCTATCACAGTAATTGAAAAAAAAAATTGCCAAGGTAGCATGTAGAGAAATCTTAGACTCCGGATTATACATTTTCAGTTCCTCCAAACTAATGCCTATGTTGAGGGCTGGGCTCAACCCTAGGAAATTATATTAGGTTCCATTCAGCTGTTTTAAACATCATTTTTATAGATGAGGAAACTGAGGCCCTGGGAAGGTAAGTAAAATTCAAAAATGTCTGTTTGTAAGTGGCATACTCCCTCCTGCCGTGCCCTGTGGCATTGATGTGGACCTGGTCATTCATATGACTTGTTTTGGTCAATAGAATGTGAGCCAAAGTGACCTCTGGACACCCGATCTGAAGCAGTAAGGTCCGTGGCATAGTTCAGCCCTTGCTTTTTTTCCCTCTGCCATTAGAATGGCCTGTCTCAAATAAGGACTCCTCCTTCATCCAAGATTCTGGATCCTGGAATGAAGAAGACATGGAGCAAATGAAACAACCAGAAGGGAAATAATGAGAATGTTCATGCATCGTGAAGAATGTAACCAATGTCACTGAACATCTTGTGTAGAAATTGTTGAATGGAAGCCTAAATTGCTGTGTAAACCTTCAGTGAAAACACGATAAAATATTATTATTAAAAGAAGAAGATATGGAGCAGAGCCACAGATGACCTGTAACTGTCACAAGGGACCTGTGCTGTTGTAACTGAGATTTGGGGGTTGTTTGTAACCAAAAAACAACCTAGCAAAAGCTTAGTAATACGCTACTCCTTTATGTGTGCTATATTTCCTTTACATTGACTACACAAACGCTCACTTTTCATCTGGTTAACTTTATCAGTAAAACAAAACAAAACAAAAAACTGTTGCTGTTGAGTTATTTGAGTTAACTCTGACTCCTGACACCAAGTGTAGGTCAGCTCCAATTAAGTATCACTTCTTCAGAGAAGTTGCTCTTGATCACCCAATCTAAATTAGGCCCCCATTCCCATCACCCACATAAACCATTATTTTCTCCTACAGTAGCTGTAGTCTTTCCTTCTTAGCCATGTAACACAATTGTAATCATGTTTGTTTATCCTTGGCACGCTCCACTGACTGCAAGTTCCATGAGGGCCCGGATCATGTCTGCCTTTGCTCACTATTATATAACGTCTAGCACAGTTACTGTCACACAGTAGATGCTCAGTGGATATTTGTGGGATCAGTGATGGACAAAGTAATAGCTTGTTGTTAACATTGTTGTGGGGGGAAGGGAGGCGGGAGGTGGGGTAGTGCCATTTGGGGAAATAAGGCTCCTAAAGTATCTCCTGGGTGCAAGGAGAGGGATTAACTACCTTTTTTCTTTTTGGTTCCTTCTTTTTCAAACACAATTTTCAAAGATGTGGCACTTTTCAAAATCCTTAAAAACAGATTCATTTACCAACAGACTTCTATGGCCTGGCAGGATTTCTGCCTGATACCAGAGAAGCCAGCTAGAGCCTGCACATAGAATAGAAGGACTTTTTCTTTGAAAGAAAAGAGGGAGGTTACCATAGTCTTTGCTAAGTTTTACGGTGTAAAAGATTCACCTGCCCTTCCTCCTTCTGAGTGGTTGATGCAACTTAGTGAGAGACGCTCCCTGAGAAGGGGAAAGGAACTACTGGGAAATAGAAGTTATGGGCTGGGTTGTGAATGCCTTTCTGGTCGAAAACCAAACAGTCAGGCCTAGTTCCCCTCACTCTCACCTAACAACAGACCACTTAAGAGGTGGCTCTGGACTGTATCACATCAAACTGGCAATCAAGTGTTTGAAGGCTTTGTGCAAAATTGCCAAATTCTCCATGACAGGTACACGCACGCATATCCTCATGTTGAGGTGGTAGGACGGTGGAGGAAGGAGCAACTGTGCGTTTTAGGTTATGGAATCTGGTACAGGGAGAAATCCATGAGGTGGCACAACTTAAACTGTTAGCAGAAACACACAGCGAACCTAATGCAGAGGATACAGTGTCGGGGGCTGGAGTCAACGGCCTGCGAGATCCGTCTCCTACTAGAAAAAGAGCTGCCCATTAATCCTGTGACTCCAAAGTCCCTGCCTTCAATGACTCCAGAGCACACAGCCAGGCTACGTTCCTCATTCAGGGCAGAACAGCGGAAGCTTATGAGGATATACTGTACTTTTAAAAAATAAAATAAATGTAATGAAAAGCAGGCAGGATAATTGCCATGACTTATACCCCATGACATTTGATAATAACAAGGTTGGTACATTACAAATAAGTTCCACATTTACAACTCTGCCTTGATATTTACACTTATTAAATTGTTTAGGGAGGTAGTTCCTGGATGCTGGAGGCCCATATATAAAACACATTAGCATAATTGGAGTACAGCCAAATCCCTCAGTGTACATTGCAGACACTTGTGAAAAGCTTGACCTTGGAGGAAATAACTTCCTGCTTGTCGTCAATCAGTCATCAGCTCCTGAAAGTACTCCTTTAAAGTCAACTTCCAGGCATCCACAGTTTAGGGGGACTTGTCCTCAGTGCTGACCTTACACAGGTCCTCAGTTACCAGAACAGGAATCAAGGCTGTGTTCTCACCTGGATGAGGAAAGTAGCTATGATTTTCCATTACCTGTACCAAACATTCCTTTTCATTTATTTAATTAACTGAGAGCTGACATTACACATTAATTCATTGAGCAATTGCTTTGTGTAAAAGCCCAGAGATGAATGAGACAGTCATTGCCATCAAGGAACTTACACTTTAGTCAAGGACACAGACAACTAACTTTAGTAGAAGGCAGAATGAAATAAGGGCCATAATAGAGGTATGAACAAATTGCTGTGGGGACATAGATAACACAATTTATTTCAATGGGGGGGGGAACTAAGAAAGGCTTCACAAAGTCAGCATTGGTCCTTGAAAGATTAATAGGAGAAAAGGGATGAAGTTGGGCCATGAGGCCATACCAGTCAGAGTAAACTGTATGTGCATCTAATGGCATGAAGGAATATGTACGTTTGGAGATGTAATCATATGTTTATTTATCATTGGCATGTTCCAGCATGGCTAGAGGGATGGAGTAGAAGAGGTTTGAAAGTTATATTTGGGTCTACTCCTAGGGCCTTTGAAAGCCACATTAGTTTTGTTAATTAAGGGGAACAACAAAAGATTTTTGAAGTGGGACAAGAAAGGCATTTTAGGAAGCTGTCTCTGGCAGTGTGAAACACGGATTATAGAGTTAAAAGGCTGAAACGCTGAGACCAACTTCTGCACCTGACTGGATACTAGGGGAGAGGGAATAACACAAATGCTTCTGGGGTTTCTAGCCTTAGAGATGGGGAAAAGGGTAGTACAGTAATAAGACAGGCAACATACGTAGAAGAGTAAGTTTGCTGGAGAACTGATTTGGTTCAGAATACACTGAGTGTCATGGATTGAATTGCATCCCCTCAAAATATCAAAATAACTTGGCTAGGTCCTGATTCCCAGTATTGTATGACTGTCCACCATTTTATGTGATTTTCCTATATGTTGTAAACCCTATCACTATGATGTAATGAAATGGATTAGTGGCAGTTATATTGATGAGATCTACAAGATTACATGGGGTCTTAAGCCAATCTCTTTTGAGATGTAAAAGAAAGAAGCGAGCACAGAGACATGGGAACCACCAAGAAAGCAGTGCCAGGAGCAGAGCGTGTCCTTTGGACCTGAGGTTCCTGCCCTGAGATGCTCCCAGACCGAGGGAAGACTGATGCATCACAAGGACCTTCCTCCAGAGCCAACAGAGAGAAAAAGCCTTCCCCTGGAGCTGGTGCACTGAATTCTGACTTCTAGCCTACTGGACTGTGAGAGAATAAACTTCACTTTGTTAAAGCCATCCACTTGTAGTATTTCTGTTGTAGCAGCACTAGAAGACTAAGACCTGAGTTTTCTGTGTGAGCTATTTTTTTTTTTCATTATTTACAGTGGGAAGGTGGGTCTGAGGTTCAGAAATGATCTCAGAGTCATCTGCTTGAAATAAATCATTGGACCATGGAAATGGCTAACATCACCCTCGGGGTGAGTAGAATGCAAATTAAGAAGACTAGAGACAATGTCTATATTTAGGGGCCACATGAACATAACTATTACTAAGGGGTGTGAGTTTCCGAAGAAGTAGAAGATAGGGCCAAGTGTGCTTCGTGGAAGATATGGGAAAAAGTGAGTAGGATGAGGATTGAGGGGAGTTCATAGGTGTCTCTAGTTCTTAGTGCTGCTATAAAAGAAATACCACAAGAGGGTGGCTTTAATGAACAGAAGTTTAATTTCTCACAGTTTAGGAAGCTACAAGTCCAAATTCAGTGCTCTGGCTCTAGGAGAAGGCTTTCTCTGTCCCTCTGGAAGGAAATCCTTTTTTCAGCTTCTCTGTCTTTCCCCCATTCATGCTTACTTGCTTCTGTTCCTGCTAATCTGCTCCTTTTATATCTCAGACGTGATTGGCTTTAGACACGCCCTACAATGATATGGCTTTATTAACATGACAAAGAAAACTCTATTCCCAAGTGGGATTACATCCACAGGTATAAAAAAAAAATGTTGCTGTTGAGTCGAATCCTATGGGGCTAGTACTACCCCATAGGGTTTCCAGGGAGCGGCTGGTGGATCCAAAATGCCAACGTTTTTTTTAGTAAGAGCTTGGCTCCACAGGTAAAGGGGTTAAGACTTACAGCATATAGTTTTGGGGGACACAATTGAAATCCACAACAAGAATTTGGCAATTAGGTGGTCACTGGTGGACTTGAGGGGGAGAGATTCAAGGGAAGGTTGGTTGGTTTGTAATAGGATGAGGGGAACTTGAGTATGTTCGTAGATTGAGGGGAAATGAGATGATGGAATAATGCATGTGAAAATTGAAAGTTATTTCAAAAGTACAAAGCACTATACAGTGCCAGAAACTCAGTATCCAGCCCTCTCTCGATGCTCTGGAGTCAAAATGCCATTGACATCTGAAAGAGGAACTTTCATTTTTATCATTATACTGAATTCTGCTAAGGGGGTGTCATGGGTTGAATTGTGTTGCCCCAAAATATGTGTCAACTTGGCTAGTCCATGATTCCCAGTATTGTGTGACTGTCCATCATTTTGTCATCTGATATGATTTTCTTATGTTTTATAAATCCTGCCTCTATGATGTTAATGAGGCAGGATTAGAGGCAGTTATGTTAATGAGGCAGGACTCAATCTACAAGATTAGGTTCTATCTTGAGTCAATCTCTCTTGAGATACAAAAGGCAGAAGCCCTCAGAGAGATAGGGGGATCTCATTACCACCAAGCAAGAAGAGACAGGAGCGTGCATGCTTTGGACCTGGGGTCCTTGCACTGAGAAGCTCTTAGACAAGGCGAAGATTGATGACAACGACCTTCCTCCAGAGCTGACAGAGAAAACCTTCCCCTGGAGCTGGCATCCTGAATTTGGACTTCTAGCCTACTAGTCTGTGAGAGAAAAAGCTTCTTTTTGTTAAAGCCATCCGCTTGTGGTATTTCTGTTACAGCAGCACTAGGCAACTAAGACAGGGGCTTAGTGCATGACCCCTTTCCTTTCCCCTACCTTACTCCCACTCCCAAGCACCATCATAATTGCTATGAACTGTTTAGCCAGGAAGAGCACCTCATTGCTTGATTTTTGTCAGAAAGTCTAGGCCCCTGTGCTATTATATATATCATAGGCTTCCAAAATCTGTTCAAAGAGAAAATTTGTAATACTTGAGTACTTTCAATTTTATTTTCACTGTCATATTTAGGTTTCTGTAGAAAAATGGAGGAGCAGTAACACAAAGTATTGGGGCAGGATAGAGCAGATTCAGAAACCAGGTCCTTCTCCAAAATAAAAGAATATGGGATACAATAAGGCCATTCAGTGTCACATGTACCCCAGCAGTTGAATGTATGGTAGGGTTCTCTGAGTAGAAATGTATTTATCACAAAGGGGACAGATTTGCGGTCCGTTAGGAAGTCTGACAGATTCCTGGGAAAGCAGTAAAAGGGGGGAATTTGCTGTTCTTTTCGAGTAATAATTGTTCCAATACCTAAATCAAGAACCTCTTAATTTGTATGCCTTAAAATATTAATCAGATATTTAAGAAACTCTAGCTATGAACTTAATTGACTCGACGGCACGGGGTACTGGGTTAGCTATGAACTAATTAAAGCTTTTCCAAAAATTATACTTTTTCCTTAATGCCTTTCTTCCCTGTCAGTATGAAACTGAATCTGTACATTTTAATGTCCACTCAGTCTGTTTTCTGTTTGTTTCTTTGAATAGCCATTCAGTGTTTTGACTTTTTATATTATTAAAAAGGAAAGGAAAAAAGAAGACAGAAAAGAGAAGCAACCCAGAAAACTTACCCTTGTCCTTATACCATCATCACTCTAATATCACTGAATAAGTTCTTGTTCAGAAATCATGCTCTCCTGTCTGCTCTATGTCTTTATGATTTGATGCTACTTGTATATAAGGCTTGTATGCATCATTTAACAATACGGATAATAGGATCATACCAAGTGTCAGAACTGCAACTGTGCATAGTCATGGTACTGCTGAAAAGATGAGCTCTTGTGTTCAATTTTCCTGTTGAGGGTAGCCCATCAATCACTCTGGTCTGAAATCTTGGTCTTCCACATCCTCATGCCTTCAATACCCAATTGATTGGCAGTTCTTTAGATGCTACCTTGATCTGCCCCCTGATGTTTCTCAGTTTAGGCCCTCATTATTCCTCAAAACTATGATTGCAATAACCTCTGTTATGGATTGAATTGTGTCCCCCAAAAATGTGTGTCAACTTGGCTAGGCCATGATTCCCAGTATTGTGTAGTTTTCCTCCAGTTTGTCATCCAATGTAATTATCCTACATGTTGTAAATCCTAACTTCTATGATGTTAATGAGGCAGGGTTAGAGCCAGTTATGTTAATTAATGAGGCAGGACACAATCTACAAGATTAGGTTGTATCTTGACTCAATCTCTTTTGAGATATAAGAAAACCAAGCAGAGAGAGAGGGGCTTCCCACCACTAAGAAAGAGGAGCTGGGAGTGGACTGCATTCTTTGGACCTGGGGTCCCTGTGATGAAAAACTCCTAGACTCAGGGGAACTTTGATGACAAGGACATTCTCCCAGAGTCAACAGAGAAAGCAAGCCTTCCCCTGGAGCTGGTGCCCTAAATTCAGAGTTTTAGCTTCCTAAATTGTGAGAGAATAAATTTCTGTTGTTTGTCAGAGCCATCTATTTGTGGTATTTCTATTACAGCAGCACTAGATAACTAAGACAACCTCCAACAAATTTTTCCATCTATGGCCTTGTCCCTCTCTATCCTACACAGAGCTTCCAGAATAATCTTAAGTGCTCTGTGTCATTTCTTTGCTCAAAACCCTTCAGCGTTTCCCTGTCTTTTATAAAATCAAACCGAAACCATACAACCACTACTGCCTTTCATGGACCCTACACCCTAGCCAAATTGTTCAATGTTTTTCTGCATAGGCACTAAGAAGTTCCAAGTTTGTACCTCTGTTCATGGTTTCCTTCCCTTCTCAAAAAGACGTTTAAGCTCCATGATAACAGTGACCACATTTATCTGGTCCACTGTTACATTGTCAGAGCCCAGCATTGCGTCTGGCACAAAGTAGATGTTCATTCAATACCAACTGAGTGAACAAAAGCTACACGTTCAAGTCTACTTACCTTTTACATTTCAGCTCAAATGTCACTCCCTGCAAAAAATCTACACTGATATCTGCTTCCCACCCCAGCTTTCCAAAACTGAAAGTAATTTGAATTTTCTGAACTCCCATCCAGTTGCCATTGAGTCAATTCCGACTCCTGGCGACCTCATGTATCAGAGTAGAACTGTGCTCCATAAGATTTTCAATGGCTGATTTTTCAATAGTAGATCACCAAGCTTTCCTTCTGAGGTGCCTCTAGATGAACTCAAATTTCCAACCCTTCAGTTAGCAGTGAAGCACTTCTACCATTTGCACCACCCAGGGACTTTAAACTCCCATAGTCCTCATCTATACCATCCTTATGACACTGGTCACCTTTTTGCTACCTTAGATTATAATTCTGTTTGTACATATCTCCTCTCCCACTACAATGCGAAATCCTTGAAGACAGGCTCTATGTTTAATTCATAATTGTCTTGAAAAGCAGCTTCCACTGAATGGGCACCACATGACCAGAATAGACACACTGTGGGGAGACTTTAGCAAGGTAGACAAGTTGAGGGTTTTATATTATTATTGTTGTTGCTCTTATTTTATGTCTAATAATAACAGCTCTTGTGTTTCAATCAGAACCACGAAAAGGTGAAAACATTGGCTAGATCTCAATTAGCCAAGATATAGGTGAAAGTATTGGCTGAACCTCAATTAGCCAAGATAAAAGGTCATCATGGCTAAAGACTAAAGTCTGGCCAATCTCCAAGAACTATGAACAACGTCATGATTCACATAATTCATGAATTTGTGAGTTGTTTTTCCCTGCTATGGACACTAACCGTAATAATATTTTATTTGAAGCTATTGGGACTCTAGACATCTAAATACAGTCTATAAATGGGATATTTGACTACTGTTTTCTTATTATACAGCATGTTACATATCAGTTCTCAGATTTCCGCTTTCCTTTGAGCTTTTGGTATTACGTAAAAATTCCCCTAGTGGTGGATACTTTAGCCTTAGGGAGAAGAAAAAGCCAATGTATTTGATTCCTGGTGCAAAACATTCCAAAGTTTTGTCAGGTACTTTGGATCGTATCATTTATAGATTTGGTTATTACCTTGTCCACCCCTCCATCTTCAAGTTAGCTCACCCGTGATGACAGATTCTTTTGAAAGCCTCCCAGAGAATAATTATCTACAATTCTTAGCTTTTCATTCCAGATTTTTATCCCTCTGGGCATTTGAAGCCCATTTGCTTTAGTTCTACACTCAAGTCAGAAAGTCTTTTCTGTAAAAACTGTTTCTCTGGAGGTTATAAATCACTCTTCTGAATTTTTTCTGGAATTTTAGTTGTGCGAACGAACATCTTTACACTACTCTGGCAAGCAGTGTTAAAGAATACTTGAAGAAAACCTTATGATTCCCACAGGTAAGTGTGTCTTTGAATACATTCCATGTATTCTGACCTGGTCCTTATAAAAACCTTGCCAAGTGTGGTCCCAGATGGGTGGGATCCACTGCCATCAGGGCCCTAGGGCTGTGCTGTGGGTTAGACCCTGGCTCTGTGCTACCTCATGGTGGTGGGTCTCAACAAGGGCAACGACGTGACCAAAATCATGAGCAAGCTGAGGCACTGCTGCCACCAAGATGCCTCACCAAGCACACCAAGTTTATGCGGGACATGATCTGAGAAGTGTGTGGATTTGTCTCATATGAGTGGCACACCATGGAGCTGCTCAAGGTCTCCAAGGACAGGAAGGTTCATCAAGACAAAGGTGACTACTTTGATGAGTAGCATCTGGCATCTTAAAAGCCTGTGAATGGCCATCTAAGATACTCCACTGGTCTCACCCCATTGGGAGTAAGGGAGAATGAAGAAAACTAAAGATACAAGGGAAAGATTAGTCCAAAGGACTAATGGACCACATCTACTACGGCTGAGTCCAGTCCAACTAGATGGTACCCAGCTACCGCCACTGACGGCTCTGACAGGGATCACATTAGAGGGTCCCGGACAGAGCTGGAGAAAAATGTAGAACAAAATTCTAACTCACAAAAAAAAGACCAGAATTACTGGCCTGACAGAGACTGGAGAAATCCTGAGAGTATGGCCCCCGGGCACTCTTTTAGCTCAGTAATGAAGTCACTCCTGAGGTTCACCCTTCATCCAAAGATTAGACAAGCCCATAAAACAAAATGAGACTAATGAGGCACAACAACCCAGGGGCAAGGATTAGAAGGCAGGAGGGGACAGGAAAGCTGGTAATAGGGAACCCAATGGTCAGGAAGGGAGAGTGTCGACATGTCCTGGGGTTGTTAGCCAATGTGATAAAACAGTATGTGTACTATTTAATGAGAAACTAGTTTGTTCTGTAAACCTTCATCTAAAGTACAATAAAAAAAGAAAATGGTGAGGACACACATCTGCACCAAGAAGAAGCAAGAGGAGCTGAGCAACCAGCAACCTGGCACCATGAGGAAGACAGCTGCCAAGAAGGACTGAGCCCCATACCCCTGTGCATAATAAACAAATGAAAAAACAGAAAAAACCTCTTGCCCATCTGTTCAGTTGAAGCTTCTCTTTCTAGAATGTTCTCACATCCTGTCTTGATATTTCACAGTTTGTATCTTCCCATGTATCCTTAATATTTATTATCATAAGCAGCACAACATTTAATGTACATTGTAACTTTATTGAATAAGTAAGTATGCATTACACATAGATTGAAAGTCATTCTTGGTCCTGCTTAGAGACAGGTTGTTTGTTCCAAGACAAAATGAGGGCACATATCCATGGTTCTACTGCTACTAAAATATTTCTTCTGGGTGGCTTGGTATGGGCATGATCTCCCTCAATACCCATTCAAAGCAGGCTTTGCTGTCACCTCTCCCTTTAGCTGAGGGATTCACCATATCTCAAATAAGCTTATAAAGAGCCCCTCTGTGTCAGAGGTAGTTTTGTGCCTGCATTATGAAGCATAAAAGACATTTGGTCAAAAATTCCATAAAAGAGGCAAAAGAGATACCCAGAGCTCAGAGTTAGGATCAACTGTGTTTTCAAGATAATTGGCTATAGTGGCAAAATATCAACCAAACATTACAGTAGCCTGTTTATCTACTTAACATCAAAGCATGCAGTAGCCTGTTCAGACAATAGCTTTTAGAGACAGCCTTAAATTTGGCCTGAGCACCAAGGATGCATTTTAAAAAGTAAAAAGTACATTTATGTACAATGAGTAGTGTAGTGAGTTGAATGGTGCCCCTGATACGCCTCAAAAAAATGTCCATATCCTAATCCCTGGAAACTATGATGTTATACTTTATCTGGAAAAAGGGTCTTAGTAAATGTAATTAAGGATTTAGAGATGAGGAGATTATCATGGATAATTCCGGTGGGCCCTAAA
Organism: Loxodonta africana; assembly: GCF_030014295.1. Lineage (NCBI taxonomy): Eukaryota > Metazoa > Chordata > Mammalia > Proboscidea > Elephantidae > Loxodonta > Loxodonta africana. Next base: position 116,905,599 of record NC_087369.1, on the reverse strand, counting down.
TGCCTTCACAAGTGTCCCTATAAGAAAGAGGCAGAGGGAAATTTTGACACACGGAGGAGAAGGTCACGTAAAGATAGAGCAGAGAGAGATGTCACCACAAATCAAGGAAAGGAAGCAGTCATGAGAAGCTTGAAGAGGCAAGGAATGGATTCTCTCCTAGAGCCTCCAAAGGATTTGTAACGCTGCAACTCCTTGATTTTGGATTTCGGGCCTCCAGAGCAGTGACAGGATAAATTGTTTTAAGCCACCCAGTTTGTGGTAAGTTGTTACAACAGCTACAGGAATCTAATACAGATTTCAGAATTGGGAAGTGGGGTGCTGCTGTAACAAATACCTAAAAAATGCGTAAGTGGTTTTAGAATTGAATAATGGGTAAAGACTGGAAGAATTTTGAGGCAAATAGGAAAAGCCTAGGTTGCCTTAAACAGACTGCTGCTAGAATTATAGCCGTTAAAGGCAATTCTGATGAGGGCTTAGAAAGTAATGATGAGCACAGTAGAGAAAGCTCCTATGGTCTCTATGGTCTTAGAGTATATGTATATGTTGTCATGAGCAGCATGTTGGTAGAAAAATGAACATCAAAGGCTCTTCTGGTGAGGACTCAGAGAGAAGTGAACATCCTATTGGAAACTGGAAGAAAGGCAATCCTTGCTATATAGTTGCAAAAAGTTCAGTTATTCTATAGTTGTACAGAAAGACGAACTTGTAAGTGATAAACTTGGATATTTAGCTGAGATTTCGAAGCAAAGTGTTGAAGTGTATGGCCTGCTTTCCTCTTGCTGCTTAGAGTAAAATGTAAGAGGAAAGATAAATTGAGGAAGGAATTGTTAAGGGAAAAGGAACCAGAACCCAATGATTTGGGAAATTCTGAGCCTATCCAGATTGCAAAAAATGCTAAAATTAGGAGATTCACTGTTAGGAAAGTGTGCTCTGGGAGAAAGGAAAGGGTGTAGGTTGACAACCTTTGCCTAGTTCTGAAGAGATTAGGTGTGTGACTCATAGAGCCGCTCAACCATCTCAGCAGATGACAGGAATAGAGACGAGGTTACACAAGAAAGTTTTGTGGAGGACCCTCTTATCTAATGGTGTGAATCAACATGACACACATGAGAGACACACAGCTCCCCCCCCCTTCACAAGGCTTTAAAGAATGCTATACCAGCAGAAACACTTTCAGATTGAACTGAAAGGGGCAGAGACAAGACAAAATGTTATAAGGGTGTCAGACTCCCAAAATTCTACAGGCAGGAAATAGTCTGATAAGACTATTCATCTGCAAGCATGTGCTACCCTTCAAGAATAAAGGACGGATCATCCTAAGGGAAGAGCCATGGGTGCAATGGCAGAGGCACAAGTCACAGGCAACAGAAGCAGATGTGCAGGTCTCAGGCCCAGAGGCAAAGGTCCAAGCTATCAGCCAAGAAGACAGAGCTTCAGGCCCAGAAGGCAGAGCTTCAAGCCACAGAGGATTATCCCCAGGTCTTGAAACCTAACAGAATTTGCTGTACTGGGTTTAGTAATTGCTTGGGACCAGTGACTCCTTTCTACCTTCCATTTTCCTCCTTTTGGAAGGGAATGTCTCTACCAGTTACCCCCTGCTTGTCCCACTGTTGGGATTTTAGAAGCAGATGATATGTTTTCTAGTTTCACAGGTCTACAGATAGAGAAGAATTTCACCCCAGGCTGGATCATACCCAGAATCTCATCCATACCTGATTGAGATTTGGGATTTTTGAGCTGATAAGTCTTAGGAGGGACTTTGGACTTAAGAGCTGATGCTATAAGGAGTTGAGACTTCTGGGGCTATTGGGATGGGGTAGATGTGTTTTTCACATGGGATGGACATGGAACTTTGAGGACCAGAGAGAAGACTGTAGTAGGTTAAATGGTAGCCTCCCAAAAGATATGTCCATTTCCTAATCCTGGAACCTATGAATGTTACCTTATATGCCAAATGATGTAAGTAAAATTAAGTACCTTGAAAGGAGCAGTTTATCCTGTAAATAAATGACACGTGTCCTTATAAAAGAGAAACCGAGGGGGCTTTGAGACAGACACACAGAGGGGAACAAACAGAGGAGGCTGTGACCATGAAGGCAGATACTGAAATGAATTGGCCACAAACCAGGAAATGTCAACAGTCACCAGAGCCTGGACGAGGCAAGGAAAGGATTTTCCCCTACAGCTTCCAGAGGGAACGCAACCCTGCTGACATGTTGATTTCAAATTTCTGGCCTCCAGAATTATGAGAGAATAAATTTCTATTGTGTTAAGACAACAAGTTTGTGGTAATTTGTTACAGTAGCCACAGGAAACTAATATAACTAGTAAACATTTTAAGGGTTTTGCACCTATTTTAAATACTGTTCTGGAAAAAATCTGCATAAATGGAGCTTCTCATACATGGCAATAATAAACCCAACATAAGACTTTGGTATTATTTGATTCTATACTAAAAATGGGGCAGTTCTACTCTGTCCTGTAGGGTCACTGTGAGTCAGAACTGACTTGATGGCATCTAACAACAATATACTAATAATATCACTGTGTGCTTTTTTTTTTTTAATGGTACTTTTCTGTGTAAAACAAAACTGCAAATGGCTAGAGCAGGACCAATATAAATCTGGAAAGCAGGCCCTTTAATTCAATTATTGGAAGTTCATGAAAGACTCCGAACGATTTTTAATCTTTGTGAAAAGCACGTGGGATTGGTCTAAATACAAATATATAATTTATCAATAATAGTTCTTCATTTGTTTTCACAAACTGAAAAATAAGACATCTTCACACATCTGGAAAAGGTAAAACATGCTGGTAAGTCAGTATTTTTACCCTTACCAGCTTGATAACATGGCATGGTAAATGCCCCCAAATTTTAAATTTTAGTCAGGGTTAACATTTTTAAATATCACTTTCCTACAGCCGGAAAAGCTACCAAAAGACTCAAAGAAGCCACTGCGTGAAGGTTTCAAAAAAGACTTTGTAAAGTCAAAAAATATACACATTAGGCCTGTACATAAGTTAGCAGAATTTAAACTTTTCTTGTTTAAAAAAATGTGTGAAATCGATATATCCCTTAAGGTTGTGTGTGTGCGTGTGTGTCTTTTAAGATAGGATAAAATTGTAAAATCTGGGATAATGTTACTCTGTTCGATTTCTCTATTGTAGCAGCTTCAGAGTTCTGGAAGTATAACACCCAAGGAAGGACGCACTGGAGGAAAAGGCAGCAGTTTGAATCATTATACATCTCTATAAAGGAATCTGTAAACTGTTGGTCACTTGTTTACATTTTTTTCAGATGGTGACTTGTCAAGCGAGTTGTTTGATCTTTCTGAATGTTATAATGTGCTATAGAGAAGTAGAAATAGGATTTTCTGTATAAGAAATATACATATAAGAAATCCATTACAATAATCACAATCATTGGCATGAATTAGTCTTAAAACTGCACTTGAGAGAAGTTGTACCACATTATTTCAATGCATACCTTAAAATAACAGACAAGTTAAGCGTAACTTGTACTCCCTCGACTATTTAAGAAAAATGTAGAGCTTGATTTTTTCCCCTAGAGTTGTTTTGGCAGTATCGTTTTAATTTGTTGACATGAGGTGGTAAGAATGGTGATGATTAAGAAGTTCACTTAGCTAATGGGATATGGAATTACTGTAGCAGGAGATATAAATATATACACATATATATATACATACATACATAGAGTTTCTTTCTTTTTTTTTCTTCTTCAGGCCACCAAAGCAGAATTGGAAATGGGAGTAGAAAGTTTGATAAAACAATTGACCTTTCAGACAGTTTTCTGCTACCTCCTGCAGAGAGAAACCTTTTTCTCTCAGGTCTCCTAGAATTCTATTCCCTGCCTTCGAGGGGGTCTAGGGAGAAAGAAGCAATAGAAGAGGAAATAAACCATGGAGTACAGGAATCAGTATTTGTGCTTACAATCTAAAGGAAATAGAATTTTCAGATTCTTCCCTAGCATAAACATTAAAATGTGGATTTTTTTCTCAAAAATAGCCATACAAAGTATTTGTAGAAAGTAGATCTGCCTTATTTGTAGAAAGTAGATATATATGCATAATTAGAAAATACCTCTTTAAATAAAGTTGAAATTGCTCTCCGTAACTGATTCTGTTAAACTTTGGTTTATTTTTAGCAATGATAAGTGCCTGCAATATCATGCCATAACTCGAGATTAATGATAAGTTTAATTTCAGCCAAAGCAGATGAGTTCATCAGCTTTCACTTGAGATAAGATTCTAAATAACTTGACTGGGGTTAAGCAGAGCTTTTTTTGAGTTCCCAAAATGGCTTCTCTTACAGTGTGCACAATAGTAGTGCATATCCCGAATCTTAAACATGCACATTTTTTGGATCTTTTCTTTTTTACATAATAGGGATCAGAACCAGACACTGAATAATTCTTTCTTTCTAGTCTTTCTTCTCTTTCCTGCTGTTTTTATTTGATGACTGGCAAATTTCAGTAAGCTTGTAAATTTTTGACAAACTGAATGTTTCCGAACAGCTTTAGCTCTCTTTGATGTTTTATATTTTCATCATCACCATCAGATCACATACAATAACAAATAACACACATCATTACACTGCAAAGGAACACACTTTTTATAATCCTGATAATTGTGTTCATATTAGTATAATTGCGGGAGGAATCTTCCAAGTTTCACAAATGCACACTATTTCAGCCAGCTTAGCTTGATCTTAGCCGAAATGCACTTATTTCTTCTCCATCCCTTGAGTGCATGTTTTGTTCTTCTCAAAACGCATGATTTTGTTTACTTAAATATTTTTCATACTCTTTGGCATCAGGAATCACTTAGATGAGCTAGCTCCATTGTGGCGAGAGCGTGACCTTTCCAAAGGTACCCGTCTGTTATCTGTAAGACAAAGAGAAAAAGAACCAAAAACACAGAGTGCTTTAGATCTCGGCTATTACAGGATGTCAGGTCAAGAGGTTTTCAAATAACCCTGAAAAATCACTTCAAATGAATATGCAAATAAGTAACAAGGATCCCAGATCTGAGGAGTTCACACTGCAGCTGCCAGGCTGAGTTCAAGAGTTCTGCAATCAGCCATAAATGACTTTCTTGGTAAGTGAAGTTGGAGTGATAAAAGAAATGGAAGAATTCTTTCACACACAGTCTCTTCGGAAATAGCAGGCGACAACAAAATTCCTTGGTAAAGATGTTAAATTGAAAGAATCTATGTACAGTGCCTTTTGTTGGAAAGCACGTCAATTCCCCACGAGTTTTCAGTCTGTATGTTGGCTACCTCTAGAGGACAGCAGCGTGGGCAGAGCAGAAGAGTTTTTATTTTTTTATAATGATTGCAATATGTGGCAATCAAACCAGCTACCAAGTCTTTGCCTGATTGTGTGATGCAAACAAATTCAAAACATTATATAGTCATTACAGGAATGAATAATGAATAGGTCCCATTCCCCCCACCTGTCACAGGAAGAATAATCACTGTACAGATAACTGTTGGCACAAAGCTTTTTAGAAAGCAAAGTTTAAAAGCATTGAAAGTTGCTGAAAATAGTTTTAGCTTTAATGGGAAAAAGGTTTACAGCTCTGCATTGTGATGATCACTACTACGTTATTATCACCTCTGTTTTATGCTCAGCTTAAATGCAATTGATGTGGGTGAAAATCCCTCTCTGAAAAAAGCATAATATACTTAGAATCTCTATTTAGAATGAGACTAGGTCCCTAGAAATAATGACAACCACTAGCACTTACATAAATGCTAACACTTTACACTCGTTAATTTGCTAATTCACACAACATCCCCAGGAGGTAAGCCCATTTCATTCTATCCTATTATCTCTGCTTTACTGAGGAAGGTTACACAGCAAATCAATGGTATGACGGGGGATTATAATGCAAAGTTAATGTGTGAATGTCAGGCCCCCTTTGTTCAGAGGTAGATATTGGGGCCTCCCAAGCTACTACTCCTTTCCTCCCCTGAGAAGATGCTGAACACACACATCCTGCCTGTCACATGGGGAGGATGGACCAAGAGGTGCTGAGGTTTTGCCATGGTGCCTTTCTTGTCTGTGGTACCATCTCTTAACTAATTCCCAGTAGTCTATGGTCAGTACGCAGGGCAAAACTAACTGGCCCTTACAACCTTGGCCTCATTAACACCATGGCATGAGTGCATTGAGCCAAGCAGCCATATGCTTAAAGCCTACAGAGCACTTTATGATGCACTGATATCACTGAGAGGTGAGAAAGAAAGAGGCATTTTCTCTACTCAGAGATACAGCTGAGTGATGAATTATTTGGGTATCCTTTTAAAGATACCATTTAAAAAAATCCATTATTTAGTTTGTGATATGGATCACAATTCAGCTAAAAATGTGAAGATAACATTCCTGGATAAAGGGCTTATAACTTAGATGCCACTGGTTCGCATACAGAATGGTTTGGGACTTTACAGAAAACATTAAAAAATGAGATTATAATATAATGGTTATCACTGCATTGCTCGCATTTAAGCATGCAGAATTAAAGCTATCAGAAATGAGAATGTTGGTAGCATTCCCAAACGACTGTTCTAGCTCAGACAAAGCCTTGTGTCTTGGTGATCCTACACACTAAGGTCATCAGGCGTCTGCACTTCAGCCCAGGAATGCCACTGTTACCCCAAATTATCACTTTCTGCCCACTGGATGCCAGAAAAGAACCACATCCCCAAACCCAGCCTGGCAGCATTAAATGATGTGGCATGAGCATTCATATCAACCTGCACTTTACTGGCAACATTTAGTGTAAGAAAATAAAGAGACTTTCAGGTCAAAATGAACTAAAGAAGGATACGAAAGCTTTTGGAAGGCAGGATGAGCACTGGGTCAGGACCCAAATCTAGCTTCTGGCATGCACAAAAGAGAATTATTCTGTATTTCTTCCTTCCCTTTTTTTGGTACCAAATTGGTTCCTAAATAAATAATTCTAAGAAGAGGCAATTCTGCAAAGATCACCACTTACATTTAAAAAATTTTTTTCTTACCACTTAGTTTTGAAATGTCAAGCTGCAATCTTATTTATGAAAACATGCCATTAAAAACAATGGCCAAAATGGCTGATCCAGACCTTTTGATTTATTTCCAATTCTTTGTATGTAGATTAAACCTAATTTATATATATATATATATATATATATATATATATATATATATATATGATATATCAAGCCAGAAGGGGGATTTAAAGGATAATACCTAGTGTGTGTGTGTGTATATATATATATATATTTAATCTGTCTTCACACCCTAATGGTTAGCAATCAAATGATAACAACTTTTCACCCTTGGATCCATGTCTTCTTTGAAGCAGAGGTTGAGAATCACTGAAATCTTTGAAAGACAGCTTTTATATTTGTAGTATTAAATATTAATGGGAAAAAAAATCAGTGGCCTGACCCAGTAAGGTCAAGACACATAGCTGGCATCATATTTATGAGAAAGGAGCAAATGTCAGATGTCACTGCTGTCAGAGGTGACATAGTAAGTAATTTGGGTGACTGTGAGAATGACTGAGTTTCATATTTGGGGACATAGGTCGAGGAAGTGGGCACCCACGTGATGTGACTTGAGAGGTCCACAAGACCTAGCCTGATCCAAATTCACTTTTCTAACTAGTCTCATTCTCCCAACACTAGTGATGCTTGTCTACTTTAGATGACAAAAATTGGGACCTAACCTCCAAAAAGTTAATATTTTACATTAAAATATACCCGGAGAGGATATGAAGGGATTTGTTAAACGCAGTGGCATCCATTTCCAATTTGCCTGTTGTCTTATTGGAATCAAAGACTGGGTTGTCTATTTGTATTTATTTGTTGGGGACATTGTGCAATGAGATACAGGAAAATAAATTTCATTGTAGGATGGGGGAACATGATTTTTCCTCTGCTTTTTTTAACGCATAGAGTAACATGTTATAGTGAATAAGGAAGTCTAACCGGTTGCCATCGTGTTGATTTTGACTCTTAGTGACGTCATCTGTGTCATAATAGAACTGATTTTTGGAAGTAGATCCAATGGCTGATTTTTTAGAAGCTGATCACCAGGGCTTTCTTCTAAGGTACCTCTGGGTGGACTTGAACCTTCAATCTTTTGGTTAGCAGCCTAGTGTGTTAATCGTTTGCACTACCCAGAGACTCAAGAAAGTCTTGTTGTTGCTGTGTGCTGTCAAGTTGATTCTGATTCACAGTAACCCTATAAGACAGAGTAGAACTGCCTCATAGGGTTTCCTAGGCTGAAATCTTTAAGACAACAGATCACCAGGTCTTTTCTCTCATGGAGTAGCTAGTGGGTTCAAACCACTGACCTCTTGGTTAGCAGCTGAGCACTTAACCATTGTGCCACCAGGGCTCCTTAAAAGAAAGTCTAGAGGGTCTGTAATATATCTTCATGGTCTAAGATTTCATGAAAGATTTCTGTTATTTGCAGACATAAGGATTAATGCAGCAGGAAAGCCTGAGATGTCAGTCCCAAGATGTACCTTTCAAATTCACTGTTGTTGGGTACACATACTCTAACAGATTCTCTTTGGTCATCAAAGGCTTGTCTGTGAAATATGCTGCATGTGAAGATGAACACATTCTGGTATTACAGAAGATATTCTGGTCAAAGCACGAAGTTGATGAGCAGGACATGGTTATATGAAAATGTGCATCTTATGGAAGAGGGGTAGGCAAAACTAAAATAAAATTTAAATCTGTCACCAAAAGAGAATTTAAATACGTAGCCCAGCTTTAATATGGTTGCATACATTCTGACTATCACCTCTACCAGCTCAAATCTATGTCAAGGCCTTCTACACAGTCATAACAGCAAGATGTTTTATGCTTAATCTAAACATAAATTGATTTAGTATTCATTTCAAAACCTTCCCAACTGAATCCTGTAGCGAATGTATTAAACCCATTATTGAACTGCTCCAGAATTCATCCATTCAATCATTTATTCAGCACCTATGTACAAAGCACATCATCCACGAAATCTCTGGATATCACAAAGTTTCAGATCTATAGCTAAATCTACTTCATGAATTTCCTTCTTACTGCAAACTTTGTCAAATGAAATAACTGAGGAATAAGCATATCTTACATAAAGTTTAAACAAAAAATGACGTGAGATAGACTCAAGCCTGTGGTATGCAGCCTGAGACTGTGTCATTAATCCTCTAGCAGAATGACTACTAACTACAAAAGGTACAAAGGCATATCCCGCATACTGCATGAGCACCGTATTTTACGCAAATAATGCACGTAAAAATACGGTACTCATGTAGCATGTGTTTTTTGCCAACCATGCAACCCCCTCCTCGCTATTTTCCTAAGTGAGCTACGCTGCACATTATACGTGTGGGCATGTTACTTGTGAAAAATACAGTAGGTCAAGGTGAGACTGTGAAAACTGTGATAAAAAGGCCATGTCCATTATTCATATCCCCCTAAGTTGGTGTCCATCTGTTATCTATGGAAGGACTGTTTCCTCCCTGGTGTTTCATAGACATGTAGATGTATCAGTGTTGACCTAACATAATATAAAATGGGGATCACAAACAGGAATTCAACCTTACACTACTCCCTCACAGCAGGATAACATAAATCTATGTCCAGTATATACTGCACATTGTGTTACAAAATATCCCATTTAAATGCAAATTACTTGGCTAGCAAACAAAGTAAAAGAAACTCTCCGTAATTTACTGTGAGCTTTTGAGAAAACAAAGCTCTTCAAAACTGATCCTGTGGCAGATTTAGCATCCATGGGTAGGCATTGGTTATAACTGATCAAATGGAGGTCTGGGTCTATGCAGCCTAGGCTAAGGAAACCAAGATAACTTTAGGTTGCTTCCCTAAATGTCTAGTGAGTATTATTTATAGCCCGAACACTGATAAAGAAATATAATTTAGGTTAGACAGTTATACTGAAATTATCTTGTATGAACACATATTTTTTCCCCTTGTGTTCCATAATTTCAAAACTGTTTATCTTTTTCTCTGTCATTTTAGGGAGCCTGAGTTGGATACACTTTCTCACTCACTAGAAATAACTGGAAGGTAGCAGCCTAATTAGGTTTGGGAGTAATCTCTTAGTGGAGGTCAGCCAATTCCTCTATTAGTTGACCAGGTTCATTCTCCTCCCTGTTACCAGAATACTGCCTTAAAAAAAAAATGTGTTGAGAATAGTATGAATAATTGTACTCTAACAAATTTGAAAGTCTAGGGGAAATGGACAACTTTCTAGAAAAAATATATGTTGAGCTGAAAAATTATATGCAATTTGATGTTCTACTCTTTCATTTAACATTGTATTGTAGAAATTTTCCATGTCATTAAACTTCTGGAAAGAAAGAAGGGACCAAGACGGATGCCAGAGGAGACTGTGAAACTTGCTCACGAATGTCAAGCAGCTAAAACAAAAGAAGAAATGATGAAGTAAAAGAACTGAACAGAAGATTTCAAAGGGCAACTCGAGAAGACAAAGTAAATTATTATAATGACACGTGCAAAGAGCTGGAGATAGAAAACCAAAAGGGAAGAACACGCTCAGCGTTTCTCAAGCTGAAAGAGCTGAAGAAAAAATTCAAGCCTCGAGTTGCAATAGTGAAGGATTCTATGGGGAAGATATTAAACAACGCAGGAAGCATCAAAAGAAGATGGAAGAAATACAGAGTCATTATATCAAAAATAATTAGTTGATGTTCAACCATTTCAAGAGGTGGCATATAATCAGGAAGATGTCCAAGCTGCTCTGAAGGCATTGATGGAAAACAAGGCTCCAGGAATTGACAGAATGTCAACTGAGATGTTTCAACAAATGGATGCAGTGCTGGAGATGCTCACTCATCTATGCCAAGAAATACGGAAGACAGCTTCCTGGCCAACTGACTGGAAGAGATCCATATTTATACCTATTCTCAAGAAAGGTGATCCAACCGAATGCAGAAATTATAGAACAATATCATTAATATCACACGCAAGCAAAATTTTGCTGAAGATCATTCAAAAACGGCTGCAGCAGTGTATCGACAGGGAACTGCCAGGAATTCAGGCTGGTTTCAGAAGAGGACATGGAACCAGGGACATCACTGCTGATGTCAGATGGATCCTGACTGAAAGCAGAGAATACCAGAAGGATGTTTACTTGTGGTTTATTGACTATGCAAAGGTATTTGACTGTGTGGAACATAACAAATTATGGATAACATTGTGAAGAATGGGAATTCCAGAACACTTAATTGTGCTCATGAGGAACCTTTACATAGATCAAGAGGCAGTTGTTTGGACAGAACAAGGGGATACTGATTGGTTTAAAGTCAGGAAAGGTGTGTGTCAGGGTTGTATCCTTTCACCATACCTATTCAATCTGTATGCTGAGCAGATAATCCGAGAGGCTGGACTATATGAAGAAGAATGGGCCATCAGGATCGGAGAAATACTCATTAACAACCTGCGTTAAGCAGATGACACAACCTTCTTTGCTGAAGGTGAAAAGGACTTGAAATACTTCCTAATGAAGATCAAAGACCACAGCCTTCAGTATGGATCGGACCTCAATATAAAGAAAAAAAAATTCTCACAACTGGCCCATTAAACAACATCATGATAAACAGAGAAAAGATCGAAGTTGTCAAGGATTTCATTTTACTTGGATCCACAATCAACGCCTATGGAAGGAAGCAGCAGTCAAGAAATCAAATGATGCACTGCATTGTTTGCAAAGGACCTCTTTAAAGTGTTGAAAAGCAAGGATGTCACCTTGAAGACTAAGGTGCGCCTGACCCAAGCCATGGTATTTTTAATTGTATCATATGCATGTGAAAACTGGGCAATGAATAAGGAAGACAACTGACGCCTTTGAATTGTGGTGTTGGTGAAAAATATTGAATATACCATGGACTGCCAAAAGAACGCACAAATCTGTCCTGGAAGAAGTACAACCAGAATGCTCCTTAGAAGCAAGGATGGTGAGACTGAGTCTTACATACTTTGGACATGTTGTCACGAGGGATCAGTCTCTGGAGAAGGATATCATGCTTGGCAGAGTACAGGGTCAGCGGAAAAGAGGAAGACCCTCAATGAGGTGGGCTGACACAGTGGCTGCAACAATGAGCTCAAGCATAGCAACAATTGTAAGGATGGTGCAGGACCAGGCAGTGTTTCGTTCTGTTGTGCACAGGGTCACTATGAGTCGGAACCGACTTGACGGCACCTAACAACAACAACAACAAACTTCTGGAAACATGATATCAAAAAGATGATGTTTAATGGCCACATACTATTCTACTACTATAATTTATTTTACTGTTTCAGTTGCTCCCAATATTTTGCTCATATAAACAGCATAGCAATGAACATCTTTATAGTTTTACCTCTTTACATATGCCATGTAACCAAGCAGCACTGCTATATGAAAGGGCATGTAAAATTAAGCCCAAATATTTTCCATAATTATGTTAATTTAAATTTAAATCCCAGTTGAGAGTATGTGAATGTGTCTACCTTACCTCGTTCTTAGGTATTACTTTTTCACCAAAAATGTACTAATATGAAAAGTAAAACAATTCTGTCTTTTTGCATTTCTTCAAGTTATAGTGAGGTAGGACTTTCCATATGCTATTATCCATTTATATCTCTTCTTTTTAATGATGGTCGTGTTCTTTGCCCACTTATCTACTGGGGTCTTAGGTTTTTGCCTTTGGTTTTATTTTGAACTCTACATATTAAAGCTATTAACCACCTTGAACTACTCATTAGAAATATTTTTCCTAGTTGGTTGATTGCATATTTATTCAGTTTGTGTTGTGAGTTTTTAGAAACATATGCCTTTATTTTTACCATTTTTATGTAGTTTATCAATCTTTTGCATTGTGATTTGTCCCATTGCCTTTAAACTTAGAGAGCCCTTCTCTAGTAAGAGAGATGAGATAAACACTGAATTGTATCTCTTCTTGATCTTTAAGGTTTGTTTTTTTTACATTTAACTATTTAAATTATCTGCAATTAATTTTGTTGTACAATATCAGGTAAGTTTCTACATTGTTTTCTGTTTTTTATTTCCTTGCAAAGAGGAAATGGATTGCCCCAGCACCATTAGTTGAATAATCATGAATTTCTACACTGATTCATAATTTTAAGATTATCACATTAAATTATCTATAACCAAAGCTCCTTGCCATTGAGTTGATTCCAACTCATAGCGACCCTATAATAGGACAGAGTAGAACTGCCCCGTAGGGTTTCCACGGAGTGGTTGGTGGATTCAAACTGCTGACCTTTTTGTTAGCAGCTGAGCTCTTAACCACTGTGCCAGCAGGGCTCCAAATGATCTATACTAGGGTCTATCTCTGTTCCATTTATCCACATATTGTTCCCATATTTTGATGCCAATACCTCCTGATTTCATTATTTCAGCCTTATAATATGTTTTAATATCTGGTAGAGCAAATCCCCTATAATTTATATTTTCATTTCAAATGTGTGTTTTTAGGGCCCACTTTGGAACTCTACATCATGTTCTCATCACCAAACAACTTGAAAACAACACAGTTGATAAACCTAATGGGTATAGGCTGGTCCTAGCAAAGACAGCTGTCTGTTGGGTGCCAATGAGCCAAGTGACAACAAGGTCCCTAATGATATTTTTAAGAGTTGTCCTCAGGTTCTTCATTTTCTTAAAGACTTAACAAGGCATCTTTTCCTGTCTTCTGATCACTTTTTCTGACAGCTGATCCCTTTTCTTCTGGAAACACAGCAGTGCCCAGCATTTAACCACAAGAGCACTACCAATTATATATAGATATTTTATAACCACCCACAGAGGGCCCTATACATCTGTTCTCATCATTTCTACCTCATTAAAATTTGAATAATAATTGCAATTAAATGTATAGCTTCGTTTTCTGATGATAAAATCTAATGCTTCTACTTTGTACACCTTATTCCCTCATATTTTTGTACAATATGTTTTATAAATTTGGCTTCTACTAGATACCACAGGTAGTAAACTATATCGAACTGTTTTATTCCAACAGTGTTGTATACCCAAGGTGCTGTGCAGAAATGCATGTCTAGAAGCCAGTCAATTACCTCCACTTAACAAGTAAATAGTTCTAGCTCTATTTGAATCTCAGTGACATCATACTGTTTTTAACAGTAGAGACAGGCCATGTTGTGTAATCTACATCCTTCATTACATGCAAATAAATCCACGCAAAGAAAATAGAAACCTAGATTACCACAATAGTTCAGGTTGGCAGAAGAGATGAAAGTTATTTTAACGAGGATGATAATGGAAAGCAATAATGTTAAAGTAGTTCAGAGGCTACTGTGACTATAGACACACAACTCCCATTAACTGTAATTGGAGTTAAGTACATGTAATGATAACAAAATAGACCCCTAAATGTCTTTCCAATTGGAAAATAAGCAAATGTGTTCCAGGAAACAGCGTGTTTTTGTGTAGAAAATACGGTATTCTAATTGAGATGTGCAAATTATTTTCACATTGATATTGTTCAGGGTTATGATGTTGGTATTTTTTCTGTGCTTAGGGATGTAGATCTGCTAGCAGTAATGTCTGCACAAAGAATGCCTTTCCTTTTCTCTTCTTAATGTTCAGCATTCATTATCTTATTAAGGGAAAAGTCTCAATACTTGCAATGGATTTATTAATTCAGCAGCTTGTTATCAGCAGGAAATTTGGCTGTGCTAGAGGAAAAACAAATTATATTTTATAAAACTGCAGTAGTGAGATTAAATCACTTTTCTATATTTCACTTTCTTCTTATCCTCCCTGCCAGGTAGTAACTCTACTCTCTATCTCTATTATGAACCTCATATTTTGCAAACTATCAAGTCTCGTAGTAATATAATGGTACATTATCAAACAAACTCAATTATAGTAACTTTAGGAAGATTGAAATACATGATAAAAGTAAAACCACACAGTACAATAATATTGCTTCAAGGCATTAAAAACTTAATCCATATTAAGCTATGAATGTAGAAAATATATAATATTTACTTTTATCTATCATACCCAAAATAAACATGATATTTTCATAATACATAAAGCCAACCTCTTGGGATTTTAGCTGACTAGAATTTACATAATTGATAGCCTGAATATTTCAAAGGGTTTCAGAAAAGTATGACTCAGAAAAAAACAAAACCAGTATGTTGTTCAGTATTTCAATTGCCACAAACCTTGCTGTTGATTATCTTTGCACTCAATGTCAAAGCTAGTGAATAGAATTTTTTTTAATGTCCTTCATTTTGTCCATTAGCCATGCATTATGCTTGTTTCTTTGCTAGAGAATGCAATTCAACCCTAAGACAAATTTGCTCTCTATGAGGTTGAAAGTTTGATGAAAATGCCTGTGTATCTGGAAAATATGAGAAAGGGCAGCAAATAAAAACATGGAAGAATGCTAGAAAATAGTTGAAAAAAGCTCCAAGTAAATTATATATGAAATTTATGTCAAAGAGCAAACAAATAGAAACCAAATTTAAAGTATAACAGAGCTGCTCAAGGTGTCTATCACAGTGGCTTACACATAGCAGTTTCTCAAAAACTGTCTGTTGATTAAGTAATCATCCAATCATCCAATCAGTGAATCAGGAACTGATCCTTGAATTCACCTTCAGCTATACTGCTTACACGCAGGGAATATAATTTGTCATTTAAACAAGGAAAGGAAGGGAAAGGAAAGCCAGCCTGCCTTCCTTCCTCCCACCCCCTCCCTTTTCTCTCTCCGCCCCTCCCTCCTTTTCCCTTCCTTCTTTCCACAAAATTTTACTTCATAAACTATCTGCAAAGAGCCATAGTGGTGCAGTGATTAAAAGCACTCAGCTGCTGACCAAAAAGGTTGGCAGTTCCAACCCACCAGCTCCTCCACAGGAGAAAGACATAACAGTCTATTTCCGAAAAGATTACAGCCTTGGAAACCCTATGGGGTGGTTCTCCTCTGCCCTATAGGGCCACTATGAGTCAGAATCGACTCAACAGCAGTGGGTTTTGGGTGGAAACGATCTGCAGGGTACCACAGTAGGCACCCTTATAAGTTGTTAGGGTGGAAAGGATAAATGTACGAACAACTATAACATGAAACTCTATGCCTCTTGTGGCATGTATCGCATTCTAAGTACAACATCATCCCAATTAGGTCTGAAAAGATAGGTAGGATTTCAAAGAGAAGAAATGGAAAGATAGCTATTGATTTTTGATTAGTTAGAAAAAAAAGTTCTAGTTCCTTATATTGGTGACCACTGAATTACCAAACTTTTCCTATTTGGTGGGCATGAGCAGCAATGAATGTATAAAAGGAAAATCCGAATTCTTAGACATATTAAGTTTCTTTTTTCTAGGGGGGAAAAAAAAACTAATGAAAGGAAAGCACATTGGCCAGATTCGGAGTTATAAGGACTGAAATATAGTGGTAGCTGTTTTCATAAACATGTGATTTTATTTTTAATTTTTTAACCACCTTGAAGCAGAAATGGGTCATCTGAAATTGTTTGGTGAGGTTCTGTTGTTGAAGCCTAGATAACACACTATCGACAGTGACAGAAGAGCTGATCAAGGTGTAGATCACAATGACCTAGGCCAAGAGGACTTGGCGGGGGTGAGAACTTGGGCAACCGTATGGGTTGTTACAGAATAAAAAAAAAAACTAGCTGTTAAATGGCACTGTGGATACAAGGTCAGTTCGTTACTATCACCTGTCATCTCTGTGTCTTTCTACTCCATGTGTGGCATAGATCCCTATGACTAAAAATACTAGGCATCAGCCATTTCTCTTGGATCATATGATGGACAATCCTCTGTCATTTTCAGTGGCAGTTGTTTGTGATCTGCCTGAGCATTGTTGCTGATATGGTGACCTGGAATATCCTTACCTGTCATCTGCTTTTGTTTCTGAATCACTCTATAAGACTATACATCAACCTATCTCTTGAATCTGAGCTACCTATTTCTTGCTGATGATGGGAGTTTTAGAGTAGTATCTCTGAATGGTGGGGCCATTATTTTTTTTTCCCATATTATCTGAATTTTTGGTATTAAACATGATTAACTTGGCAAATTAGGTGGAAAAACTAGATAAGAGGTTAGATTAATCAGTCTCTAGCTAAAAATGTTGTACTGTTTTCAATTCAAAGAAACAGCAGTTTAGGATTCAATAATCTGAATTAACTCGTTGTTTATACGATCACTAAGTATGCTATAGGGGCAGTAACAGGTCAGTGGTAGAATTCTCGGCTTCCATGCAGGAGACCCAGGTTCGTTCCTGGCCAATATACCTCAAGTGCAGACACCACCCGTCTATCAGTGGAAGCTTGTGTGTTATTATAATGTTGAACAAGTTTCAGCAAAGATTCCAGGCTAAAATGAACTAGGAACGAAGGCCTGGCAATCTACTTCTGAGAATTAGCCAAAGAAAACCCTATGAATCACAATGGTCTGATTATGGGGATGGTGCAGTACTGGGCGGTGTTTTGTTCCATTGTGCATGGGGTCACCATGAGTCAGAAGCTGACTTAATGGTGGTTGACAATAATAACAACAAATACACTATAATAGAAAAAAGAAAGAAAGATAGCAAGCAAGCAAGCTGGTGCCATTTTCTGTCCTGCTTAAATAAATGGGAAAGTGGCATACAACTAAGTTGGTTTTAGAGCATAAATAAATTTATCTTCACACACTACTATCTTTTATAAGGGTATTTAACATATCTTAAATTGTAAGTTCTAAAAGATATAGTTTTAAGAAGTGAAGCTAGACATTTTCTCTCTCCAAAAAGATGGGTAAAACTCAGAAAGACAAGGAGGTACGTCATTACATCATCTGGTGATAGCTTTACTTCAATGGTAAAATTAAATGAGACTTTAAAATTGCTTTGTAACGTGTTACCTAAAAATGACGTATTAAAATTGAAAAAAAGAGTCTGTGCTTTGATAGCAAATGATACCAAACCATTTCCATCAGGGCATGCATTCTGAGTTATTTTTCCAGTATAATGCATGTGGTAGTGTATGGAGGTGGCGAGGGGAGTCTTGGCACTAAGCATTATACTAATTCTCACCACCATTTGTACTGGTGAAACATATGACAATGAAGTAATGTAAAGCTATGAGGAATATGTACTCTTTGAACCTGTTAATGCAGATTACTAGACACATTTTTGTCTAAAAAACCAGGCCACGGTCAAATTTATACATTTGCAAAATGAACCTTTTTAAACATCAGTCTCCTAGTCTGCAAAATCGGGATAATAATAGTGCTTACATTACTGTAGGGTGTTATGAGGATTAAATGAGATAATCTATGTAAAGCTCTTATTACAGTACCTGGTCCATGTTAATCATCTGATAGATGTGAAACACACGAACACACACATATACACACACAAACACACACACACTAGTCAACAAGCCTCAAGAGAAAAGCTGCTTCTACCTACAATTGATATCCACAATTCACTGTTACAGAAAGAGTAAAGTTTACAGAGTATGACCATATGGGTTTAAATCTTTGTTCTGCCACATAATAGCACTGCTTTCCTAAACTTTAGTTTTTCTAACTGTGAACATGAAAATAATATTAAAGACCTACCTAACAGGGTAGTTAAAAAGGCTACATGAAAGAAAAACAAAAAAGGACCAGAATGGTACCTGATACAAAGTAAAAGCTTGATTTTTTTTTATATTTGATAAGAATCAAATCCCAAAGATTTTAGCATCAAGGTCTTAATGTACTTTTAAAGGTTTAGACAGTCTCATTATGGTGACTATGAAATTTCTTAGCCAGTTTTAGGACAGTGTGATAAGATGCAAAAAGATGTTCATAAAAGTCTTCATATTACTCTATAAAAATAAAGTCTTAATAAACATCAGCCAGGAAATCAGATTTTATCAAGGTTCTGACTTTTTATTTATTTCAAAAATTACCATGGGCAGGGTATTTTTTAATGCTCTTGGGAAGCAATGAAAAATATTTTCTAGCAATTTATTTATTTATTTTCTCATTGTCCTCTAGTGGGTACAGAAATGTTGCCAGCTTGCTTTCTATTACTCTTCTGCTTTAGGATTCCAGTTGTCTGGACAGATTTGCCCCCTAGGGTAGAAAGAGATTATTTCTAGGGATTCCACCCTGGCCTGAATGATATATCCAGTAAAACTAATCACTCATTTTTTTCCTAGAGTTATGATAACCTTTAATTTGATTTCCTGAGTAGACCTACTTACTGGAAAGAAGGAGGCTTATCTTCATGACCAGGGTCTGTTCCCATGTGAAGCATATTTCCCTTTGTCCAAAAACTGGACTGCAATTTATTTCAACAAACCTTACTCGAACACTGAATATGTGCCTGGCATAGTGCTAGGGGGATACATACATGAATGAGTCTGTCTTTTCTCAAGCCACTTATTATATAGTGATTGTGGCCTTTTAGCTTAGAAATCAGTTTGATGAGGAGATGGCCCAAGATGGTGACTTAGTCAGACATACCATGCTGTCTCCCTACAGCAAAGACCCAAGAAACCAAATAACACAGATACGGATGACAATCCTGGAAGCCTGAGCATCAAAAGGAAGGATGAATAATTAGATCGAACACTGACTGGAAGGAGAAACTGAATGAAAACAGGGAACGAGGAGAGTTATGGATAGGAGAGGTGCCCTGCTGGCCAGCTTAGGGCAGCATGACCATCTGGAGACAAAGCGAGCAGCAATCATGGGGGAGGAGCACAGGAAAGCAACTACATGGATTCTAATAGGAGACAGAGAAACTGTATAGACAAACCTGGAGTAAATCAAGGGGAGCAGGACATGAACCACATCTAAGAAGGTAAAGTACGAGAAGGTGATTGAGAGTTCCAGGGATCCTGGCAACCATAGAGGAGGGAGAGGGTCAGGAACCAGAGACAGGGTCACTCACCAGTGGCAGTCCCTGACCATGAGGGTGGGTGACGAACACAAAGTAGTAGATACATACACTGTCTGCAGGAGGTCTCCACCCAACCAGACTCTGGGCTGCACCGCCCCCCCACACACATTTGGTCGGGGCCAGGCGCTGATTGCTGGCTATAGCCTATGCGGAGTGCCCTAGCACCCATGCCTGGTGACCCTCCCCCCACCTTCCCAGTGATGAGCAGTGTGAGCCCCCAGCATCCCCACTGCCTCATCTGCCCAGGGACTGTGATATGAGCCCCTACTTCCCCCACTAACACCCCACCCCCACCATCACCCTGACAACCTGACAATAGGTAGCAAGCACTCCTGTGTTGTCAGACTGTTTATCAGTGAAGCACACCAGCCCTGCCTGCTCAGGTATATCAAAACAAAAAAATTAAGACAAAACAAACATACAGTCAATAGATAAATAGATAAATAAATAAAATAGCACCTTAATGCCTCAGAGACAGCAAACAATAACAAATCATATGAAGAAACAGTATAAGATGGATCAAACAACTGAGCAAAATAAAGGGAAGAAAGCCTTCCTGAGGAAGAAATGATAATAGAACTACCTGAGAAGGAATTCAAAACACTTACATTCAGGATCCTCAAAGAGATCAAAGAAAACATAGACAAAACCCT
Organism: Loxodonta africana; assembly: GCF_030014295.1. Classification (NCBI taxonomy): domain Eukaryota; kingdom Metazoa; phylum Chordata; class Mammalia; order Proboscidea; family Elephantidae; genus Loxodonta; species Loxodonta africana. The sequence continues at coordinate 116,884,952 of NC_087369.1, read as the reverse complement.
GGAAGAATTCAGGAAAACAATACAAGAAGAAAATGACAGACTCAAAAGGCAATTAGAAATTTAGAAGATTAACAATTAACAGTAAAATATCAGAAATAGATAACACAATGGAAGGACATAGAAGTAGAATAGAATCAAATGAAGACAGCAGCAGTGAAATAGGGGACAAATCCCTTGATGCTAATTTGTTTGAGGAACAATCAGAAAAAAAAATGAAAATACATAATTTATGTGTAATAAGAATTTCAGAAGAAGAGGAGAAAAAAAGTACAGAGAATTTTTGAAGACATATTGGGAGAAAACTTCCCAAGTATCACGAAAGATGAGAAGATTTCCATCCAAGAAGCCCAAACAAACCCCATACAGGGAAGACCCCAAAAGAAATTCACCAAGACATTTCATAATCAAAACTTCTAAAACCAAAGACAAAGAATTCTGAAAGCAGCTTGTAAAAAATGAAATATCACATACAAAGGGGCACCAATAAGACTAAGCACTGATTTCTTATCAGAAACCACACAAGCAAGAATGCAATGTGATAACTTAAAATCCTAGAGGAATGGTCAACCAAGAATCATATATCCAGCAAAACTGTCTTTCAAAAACAATGGCAAAACTAAGACATTACCAGATAAGCTGAAATTATGGGAATTTATAAAAACCAGACAAGCCTAACAAGAAATGTTAAAGGGTGCCCTTTGGAGAGAGAACCAACAACATCGGACAACAGCCTGAGATAAAGACACACAAAAGCATCACTCAGATACCAACCCAGATAAAGATTTCAAAAAAGTAAAATAAAGCTACAAAACTGACTACAGCAAACCACAAGTGTTAAGCTATAAGCGATGACAACTTCAAAACAAAAAAGGGGGAAATAAAAGGTGCAGCTATAGAACTTCCACATGGAGAGGAAGTCATGGTGATTTCGAGATACAACAGGCTGTTTTAAATTTATGAGGCCAAAACTAAATTTAGGCGTAACCACAAAGAAAATTAATAAATCTACTCACCAAAACAGAAAAGAAGAAAATAAAAAAGGCTGGTAAAAACAAAAACAACAATGATTGATAGGAAAAGGAAACCCATACACAAAAGAATTGAGCACAGAAAATTAACAGGAAAAAAGAAACCATAAACTCCACACAAAAAAAGTATAACAAAATGACTGCACTTAATTCATATCTGTTGTTAATCATTGTTTGTTGTTACTGTTAGGTGCCGTCAAGTTGATTCTGACTGATAGGGACTCTATGTACAACACAATGAAACACTGCCTGGTCCTGTGCCATCCTCACAATCCTTGCTATGTTTGAGCCCATTGTTCTAGCCACTGTGTCAATCCATCTCTTCGAGGGGTGTCTTCTTTTTCACTGATCCTCTACTTTACAAAGCATGGTGTCCTTCTCCAGAGACTGGTCCCTCCTGATAATATGTCCAAAGTATGTGAGACAAAGTCTCACCATCCTTGTGTCTGAGGAGCATTCTTGCTATACTTCTTCCAAGAGAAATTTGTTTGTTCTTCTGTCAGTCCACGGTATATTCAATATTCTTTGCCAACACCATAATTCGAACGCATCAATTCTTCAGTCTTCCTTATTCATTGTCCAGCTTTTGCATTCATATGAGGTGACAATATACCATGGCTTTGGACATGTGCACCTTATACTTCAAGGTGATATCTTTGCTTTTTAACACTTTAAAGAGGTTGTTTGCAGCAGATTTGCCCAATGCAATAATACAATGCTTGATTTCTTGACTACTGCTTCCATGGGCCTTGACTGGGCATCCAAGTAAAATGAAATCCTTAACAACTTCAATCTTTTCTCTGTTTATCATAATGTTGCTTATTGGTCCAGTTGTGAGGATTTTTGTTTTATGTTGAGCTGTACTCTACACTTAAGGGTGTAGTCTTTAATCTTCATTAATAAGTGCTTCAAGTCCTCTTTACTTTCAGCAAGCAAGGTTGTGTCATCTGTATATCACAGGTTATTAATGAGTCTTCCTGCAATCCTGATGCCACACTGTTCATATAGTCCAGCTTCTTCGATTATTTTCTCAGCATACATATTGAAAAAGTATGATGAAAGAATACAACCCTGACATACAGTTTTTCTAATTTTAAACCATGCAGCTCAAATCCACCAGCTGCTCCTTGGAAATCCTATGGTGCAGTTCTACTCTGACCAATAGGGCTGCTATGAGTTGGAATCAACTAGATGGCAAAGGATTTTTTTTTAGTATTCCCTTGTCCTGTTCGGAAAAACTGCCTCTTGGTCTGTGTACATGTTCCTTATGAGCACAATTAAGTATTCTGGAATTCCCATTTTTCACAATGTTATCCATAATTTGTTATGATCCACACAGTCAAATGCCTTTGCATGGTCAATAAAACGCAGGTAAACTTCTTTCTGATATTCTGTGCTTTCAGCCAAGATCCATGTGACACCAGCAATGATATCCCTCATTCCACATCCTCTTCTGTATCCAGCTTGAATTTCTGGCAGTCCTGTGTTGATGTACTGTTGTAAACATTTTTGAATGATATTCAGCAAAATTTTACTTGCGTATGATACTAATGATATTGTTCAATAATATGCACATTCTTTTGGATCACCTTTGTTTTGAATGGGCACAAATATGGATCTCTTCCACTAGGTTGGCCAAATAGTTGTCTTCCAAATTTCTTGGCATAGATGAGTAAGTGCACCAGTGCTGCATCCATTTGCTGAAACATCTCAATTGGTATTCCGTCAATTCTAGGAGCTTTGTATTTTGCCAGTGCCTTCAGTGCAGCTTGGACTTCTTCAGTATCGTTGTTTCTTGATCCTATGCTACCTCTGGAAATGGTTGAATGTCAACCAATTCTTTTTGGTATAGTAACTCTGTGTATTCCTTCCATCTTCTTTTGATGCTTCCTGCATCATTCAATATTTTACCCATAGAATCCTTCAATATTTTTAACTCAAGTCTTGAATTTTTTTCTTCCAGTTTGAGAAATGCCAAGTGTGTTCTTCCCTTTTGGTCTTCTAACTCCAGGTCTTTGGACATTTCATTAAAATACTTTACTTTGTCTTCTCAGGAAACCCTGGTGGTGTAGCGTTTAAGTGCTACCACCGCTAACCAAAAAAAAGTCTGCAGTTTGAATCCACCAGGTGCTCCTTGGAAACTGCATGGGGCAGCTCTACTCTGTCCTATAGGGTCGCCATGAGTCAGAATCGACTCAACGGCATGTGTTTGTCTTCTAGAGCTGCCCTTTGAAATCTTCTGTTTTACTTCATCATTTCTTCCATTTGCTTTAGCTACTCTGAGTTCAAGTGCAGGTTTCAGAGTCTCTTCTGACATCCATTTTGGTCTTTTCTTCCTTTCCTGTCTTTTTAATGACCTCTTGCTTTCTTCATGTATGATGCCCTTTATGTTATCCCACAACTCGTCTGGTCTTAGATCATTAGTGTTCAATGCATCAAATCTATTCCTGAGATGGGATCTAAATTCAGGTGGGATACAACCAAGGTCATACTTTGGCTCTTGTGGACTTGTTTAAAAATTTTCAGCTTTAACTTGAACTTGCATATAAGTAATTGAAGGCCTGTTTTGCAGTTGACCCCAGCCCCTTGTTCTGACTTATGATATTGAGCTTCTCCATCATCTCTTTCCACACATGTAGTCCACACGATTCCTGTGCATTCCATCTGGTGAGGTGTACGTGTGCAGTTGCCATTTAAGTTGCTGGAAAAAAAAGGCATTTGCCATGAATAAATCGTTGGTCTTGCAAAATTTTATCATGCGATCTTCAGCATCATTTTTATCACCAAGTCCATATTTTCCAACTACTGATCCTTCTGTTTCCAATTTTTTCATTTCATTCACCAGTGATTAGCAATGCATCTTGAGTGCATGTTTGATCAATTTCAGACTGCAGAAGTTGGTAAAAATCTGTAAATTCTTCATCTTTGGCATTAGTGGTTAGTGCATAAATTTGAATATTAGTCATATTAACTGGTCTTCCTTGTAAATGTATGGATATAATCCTATCCCTGACAGTGTTGTACTTCAATAAAAATATTGAAATGTTCTTTTGGACAATGAATGTGACACCATTCCTCTTTAATTTGTCATTCCTGGCATAGTTGAACATATTATTGTCTGATTCAAAATGGCCAATACTACTCCTTTTTCCCTCACTAATGCCTAGGATATTGATCTTCAAGCATTTCATTTTGTTTTTGACAACTTCCAATTTTCCTAGATTCATACTTTGTATGTTCTATGTTCTAATTATTAATGGATGTTTGCAGCTGTTTCTTCTCATTTTGAGTAGTGCCACATCAGCAAATGAACGTCCTGAAAGTTTTACTCTTTCCATGTCATTAAGGTCAATTTTACTTTGAGGAGACAGCTCTTCCCTAGTTGTATTTTGAGTGCCTTCCAACTCAAGGGGCTTATCTTCTGGCACCGGTATTCATAAAGTTTTCACTGGCCAATTTTTTCAGAAGTAGATTGCCAGATCCTTCTTCCCAGTCTGTCTTAGTCTGGAAGCTCCACTGAAACCTGTCCACCATGGGTAACCCTGCTGGCATTTGAAATACCTGTGGCATAACTTCCAGCATCACAGCAACATGCAAGCTACCACAGTATGACAAACTGACAGATGAGTGGTGGATTAGAGACCTTAGTGAGAGCAATTTCAGTGAAATAAAGTGAGCAGAAGTAGGATTGCAGAAGGTTGTGGAGCAAGTGGAGACAATGGATATAACTTATACTTACATTTCCCATGACCCTGAGAAAGGTGATATTTTCATAGAGTGAAAACAGTCACTCCAGGTTATTGTGCCTGACATGCCATTACCACTTATAGGTCAAACTGCCTGGCCCAGAGTTTTTACTTAGGGAAATAGAATGAAATAGTTATTTTTTGTTGGTTTGTTTGTTTTTTCTTGCAACAGTGACCACTGAACGGACCATGATGAATATCTGGTCCCCTCAAGGGCAGTCAATCCACAGGCTGGCATGAATTGACTTGTGATGAAAGGTACTGCTAAATAGGGTGATAAGTCAGTTGAAAGAAAAGAGAATAAAACAGATGCACAGAAGGAAGAAAAAAAAATTTGTTTCTTAAGGTGTCCTGAGTAAGTTTCTATTTTAAAAGAGTGCAATATAACAAAGATTATAACAATATAACAAAGATTATAACAATATAACAAAAATACATACAATATAACAAAGATTACATAATGTAACCTACAATGTTGGGGCCAATTTCCTTTAAAAAATTAGTCAATGAAGTTTACTAGGCCATTATTTCTTAAAATTTTGTGTTCTCTTTTTTATTGTATGGTAAAAAATGCTGATACAAGCATATTCTTATCATTTACAAGTAACCAGTACTGCTCATTGTTATATATCAGCGCCTATGCATTTTATGCATATGTTTGTTTTTGTATTACATGAAAGCCTAGCCACATCATGGTGCACTGTACCAATGAAGGTTCCACAATAATTTAAATAGAGAAAATCTTTCAGAGAGTTGAGTCATCACAGCACACGCAATATTACAGGCAACCTGGACATACAAGAACCTGTGACGTAGCAGTTAGTACCATCTTCATGGTGTGAACAGATGCACTATAAGAACACACTCCTTGTGGACCAACTTGCAACTGTTAATTAGCTGTAAATAGAGTGGTAGATATGCACTGAAGAGTTTTTCTGTTTCTGATTCCAGCAATAAGTGGATTAGATACCCATGTTACACAGATTTCAATCCTAACCTTATCTTCGTGTGAGCAAGACAACTTTACAAAGTTATCGCGTTAACATCCCATTAAAAATGGCATTTGAGAGTTGCTCACTACCATAGTTTTCATTTCACATGAAGTCTGATTATCCTGAATTAGATTACACAGCATTGAAGTTATTAATACTATTTTGTCCAGCCTACTGATACAACAGGGATTCTCTGCATTAGCATCAATGAGGTTAAAATATATAACTAGATCTAAAGTCAAATCATTCTACTCTTAAATCTAGCACCAGTAAAAAAAAAAAAAAGTAAATTAATATTAATTTTATGTGTTTTATAGCTTTGTTAAAAATGTTAACGCATAAGGAGTTTAGGCCTATTTTTATATTTGCACATACTTAAATAAAAATATTTTTTAGTCAGTTACTGAGTATCTTAGCCATCTAGAGCTACTATCAAAAAAATACCGCCAGTGAATGGCTTTAAAAAAGAAAAATTTATTCTCTCAGGGTCTAGTAGGTTAGAAGTTCAAATTCAGGGTGTCAGCTCCAGGAGAAGGCGTTCTCTCTCTGTCCGCCTTCTCATCAACCTTTCCCTGGACTAGGAGCTTCCCAGTGCAGGAACCCAGGATCCAAAGGACACGCTCTGCTCCCGGCACTGCTTTCTTGGTGGTTTGAGGTCCCCCCTGACTCTGCTCGCTTCCCTTTCATCTCTTGTAAGATAAAAGGGGGTGCAGACCACATCTCAGGGAAACTCCCTTTACATTGGATCAGGGATGTGACCTTAGCAAGGGTGTAACAATCTCACCCTAATCCTCTTTAACGTAACCTTATCTTGCCTCTTTAACCACAGGCAGAGATTAGAATTTACAACACATAGGAAAATTCCAATCACAAAATGGAGGACAACCACACAATACTGGAAATCATAGCCTAACCAAATTGACACATATTTTTTTGGGAAACAATTCAATCCATGGCAGTGGGAATCCAAAAGAGTTAGCTTCCACTAAAAGGGGTCTGTGCACTACTAAAAATTGGGAAATAATGCATTGTCAGACTTTTCACTATGCCTAGCCTTTCCTCTCTTCCAGTCACCCTTATTAAATAAGAGTGGTCTCTTATTGAATTCAACTGAATATTGACTAAGAGTGGCCTCTTATTCCCTAGCGCAAAATGCTGCAGTGGATGTAAAACAAGAGTAACCTGGATCAATCCTAATTTCAAGTGGTGAAAAAAAGACAAAACAACAATAAAAATTGGAGCATTTTAACTTTCAAAAGGATTTCAGAGGGTTCATAAATTAAAATTCACTGCAAGATAAGACATATGAAGATAAAAGTAAACAGGCTCAGTCTAAAGGAAGCAGCTCAGGGAGATTAAAACGTATTAGTAATAAGCTTGGCTCTAAAATTTGTGACAGCTAAAAAAGTAAAGAGAAATTTATGGATTACACACTTTCTGGTTTCTTCCCCCACACACACACACAAGGTCCCCACTCTATCCAACCAGATTTCCTCCTGTTCTGTACTACTCACCCTTGAATTTAGCTGGGTTGGTTTCATAACTGTTCAATGAACACACTTAAATATATTGCAGATTTTGTGCTTATGTTGCCACTTCTGCCTCTGTCTCCCCTCTATTAAAGACCACTCATCCTTCAAAGCCCACTCAAATCCCACCTCCCGGATCACTCTAGCCTTCATATATCTTTCTTTCTCTGGACTCCAATAGCACCAACTTATTTGCACCATACAATTCAGCATTTAATTATAGCCAGTTTCACACCTTTCTCAGATGATAGTCCCTTGGTAGCAGAGAATGTGTCTCTTCTACCTCTTCACTATCCTTCTCAAAACTAAACAGTCATTCAATAAGTATATATTGATTCTTTCTCTGAATAAAACCTTTATGAAGATTTACTGACATATAAATATGTCATTTGTTCCCATATAGACACATTAATATGGAACGATAGATAGTTTATACACTCTACCTTATCTTTTCAATACTTGCTTTTACTATGGATCTATCTGTGAAACTGTTTCCAGGAATAGCTTTTTTTTTTTTTTAGGGGAACTGAGGGAAAAAGGTAATATGCATGGTTTGGCTCTGCCCTAGTACATAAAATGACATTTAGCCACGTTGCCAGCTCCAGCATTGACCACATATAAACACACGATAACTTGAAGTGAAAGGTACTTCCTTAGAAGACTCTCTTCTGACTAACCACATTACAATCTTATCCTGAGAGGCTGTTTTATCCTATTCTGAGAACTAGTCACAAAATACAATAACCATAAACATCAAATTTTTAAGACTAGAGCAGAATTTGTACATATTGCTTCTAAAAGATTCTGTGTCAAGATTATTTAACTACTTTTTGAAAGATACTCCAACAGTGCATACTTTCTTATGGATCAGAAAAACTAGATGATCTAAAAAAATGTAATTTCGATAAGTATGGAATTTTATACTGTATAAATAAATTCATTCTTTTCTCTAGTAATACAAATACAGTGAAACTCTACTGAAAATACAGGATATGTTCCATGATGGCTGCATTTATGAATAGGCCTAATCTGACTCTATGCCACATTCCTTTCCTAATAATTAGGATTTTTCTTTCAGTCTTTATTTTCCATGACCTCTCTGCAGTGTAGCTTATGTCACTGTTGACAATTCGCCCATGAAACTCTTTCCTCTCTTGGTTTGCATATTATTACTTGTGATGGTTGAACTTGTGTGTCAAGTTGGATAGCCTATGGTGCTCAGTTGCTTGGTCAAACACTAATTTAGTTGCTGTTATGGGGTAGTTAATACTGCTTGCTGTCTAGTCAATTCTGACTCATAACGACCCTATAGGACAGAGTAGAACTGCCCCACAGGGTTTCCAAGGCTGTCATCTTTACTGGTTTAGTTAGAGAAATAGGATTAGAAATGTAGGCCCTAGAGCCAGACTGCTTGGGTTCAAAATCCACTTCTACCACTTCCTAACTGGTATGATCTTGGGGGCCAAACTAAAAACCAAACACGTTGCCGTAGAGTTGATTCCAACTCAAAGCGATCCTACAGGACAGAGCAGAAATGCCTCATAAGGTTTTCAAGGCTGTAAATCTTCACAGAAGCAGACTGCCACATCTTTCCCCCACAGAGTGCCTGGTGGGATCGAACTGCCAACCTTCCAGTTAACAGCTGAGCACTTAATCATTGCACCACCAGGGCTCCTTCTATGTAGTAGTAGTTAAACATGTAACTAAATCAGCTGGCCTCAAGTAAAGGAGATTATCTTCATAGTATGGGCAGGCCTAAATCAATCAGTTAGAAGGCCCAAAGAACAAAAGGCAGCTTCCCAACAGTGATTCAGTGATTTTGGAATTGCCAGCCACCTCCCCACAATCTCATGAGCTAATTCCTTGAAATATATACCGATACCTATATGGCACAGTGGTTAAGAGCTTGGCTGCTAACCAAAAGGTCGGCAGCTCGAATCCACCAGGCGCTCCTCGGAAACCCTATGGGACAGTTCTACTCTGTTCTATAGGGTTGCTATGAGTTGGAATCAACTCAGCAGCAACGGGCATATCTGTATAACTGCCTCTGTTTCTCTAGAGAAACTTGACTAAGCCACTACTCTTTCTTCCTTCTCAAACTACCTCTTTGGCTGATCCGTCAGTTTCTTTTATAAGCTGCTACTCTTTTCCTTGTCCCTTATATATATAAATTTTTTTTATATGTTAGTCACTTCCAGGGTTTTATTCTTGGCCCTTTCCCCTATTACTTCATATACTTTCCATGAGATACTCTCCAGTGGGTAGTTAAATGAAACTTAACTACTCTACCTCTTGTATGCTAACAGATTGCAAATGTACATTTTCTAGGCTTCAGGCTACTACTGCTGCAGTTGCCTTCTGAATATTTCTCCTGATTGTTCCAGAGCTGCCTCAGACTCAAGATCCAAACTAAACCGATTTCTTTCCCTTTGATCCTGCTCCCTCTTTTTTCATGCTTCCTTAGTTCGATGAATGGGACCATCATACACCAAAATTCCAGTTAAAAAATAGAATCATTCTAGACCCCTTCCCTGTATTCATTCTCATGTGAATGAGAATTTAGTTGGGTTGGTTTCATAACTGTTCAATGAACACACTTATACATATTCCAGATTTTGTGCTTAAGTTCATTCAATTTTAACTCCTGAATCATCCTTGAATCTCTTTCTTCTTCATTATCATCTCCACTACCACTGCTTTAGTGCAGGCTTTCCTCCTCTATTGTCCAGACTCTTACAACAGACCCCTAATGAATGTCTTCTGCCTTTAGCCTTACCCTGAACCTAATCGGCCTTCCATGTTGCTAGGAGACAGTCATTCTACAATGTATGTCTGACCATGCCACTGCTAGCTAAACTCTGAAATGGCTCCTAATCACCCATGCAAGAAAAAAAAGTCAAACTCCTTAGTACATAGGGCCTATCATGCCTGTTCATCTTTCCAGCCTGTCATCCATACTTCAGCAAAGTTGAATTGCTTCTTATTCCTTGAATATATACAAAGCTCTCCTATGGTCTCCATAAATGCTGTTCCCTTTCTTGGGACATGCTTCTCCTCCATTTTCTTTTCCTACTCAAGAAACTCCAACTCGTCTGTTAAAATTCAGCTTCAGCTTTATACTGTGATTGTCCCTGTGCAGTCTGTCACCCTTCACTTCACTGTGAGCTTCATAAATGCAGGCACTGTCATTTTCATCTCTGTTTCCTTGGTGCCTGGAATATAATAAGTACCCAATAAATGATTTTCAAATGAACGTGTTCTTTGAATTATTTCCAAAGAAAGCAAAAATATTAGAGTGTACTGTTCACTGCATGAGGCCCTGGTGGCACAGTGGCTAAGAGCTATGGCTGCTAACCAAAAGGCCAGCAGTTCAAATCCACCTAGGCGTTCCGTGGAAATCCTATGGGGCAATTGCTACTCTATGCCATATATGGTCACTATGAGTATGAATCGGCTCGAAGGCAACGAGTTTTTTTTTTTGTTTTTTAATTCACTGGATGAATAAGTTTGTGTGTGCGTACTAAAAAGCAGTCTTTAAAAAAAAATTAGGTAAGTTAAATCAGCTTTGATTGTCTCTTTTGGTATAAAGGGCTGGACATATCTGTCTTTCATAATTTTTCAGGATATACTGCAAATCTTATCATTTTCCTGTGTGCTTTAAAACCTCCAATGAAAGAGTTCTATTAGAGTTCTGTTAGTTCAGTGGTCACTACAGGGCAGAATTAAATCCATCTTTGGATCTTGTTTTTGTTTTTAGGTCTGTCAACTCTCTTCAGATATCTTGTAGAAGACTAAAAGCCATCAACTTACTGCTACAGTCATATAGTGACATAAGAGAAACAAAACATTCCATTAATATAGAATGCCTAACTGCTACTTTCTACTTCAATAATCGAAATCATGCTTGATACCTTTTTATTTTATGAAGGCAAAGGGTTAAGTGACCCTCATTTCTAGTAAGGTGCGTGGGTTCAACAAAACTTTCCCTCTCCACATACACACAATCCAGTTGAGTTCATTCATCCCATATTCTTCCCTCCAGATGATTAATGCTCGAGAGCATCTTGATTATCTTTAAAAGGTAAGAAAGTCACTCCTGGAAATACATAGCGCCCTTTTCTTCTTCCCTAGGTGGGGCTAGGGCACCAACATTGAACACACAGAGCTTAGTTAACACATCACTAAAAGTATATTGCCAAAAAATATTCAGTGCTTTCTTGTGAAAACAGTAGCAAGTCCCTTTGGACCACAGCATTGAAACTGTTCCACTAAACCTTTAATGTGAATTTGCTCAATGGGACTGTGCATACAGGTGTAGAACAATTATTAGATTTGATATCTGAATGAGCTCAGGTTCCCATTGGAGCCTGACTGCTTCAATGACCCCATTATTTTGCTTCCACTGCTCCCAGAACTGATCAACTTAATTATTCTGACTAACGAAACATTTAGGACATGAATTTCTGATTTGTTTTAAACCATATGGGACACCTAAAAGTGCTTCACTTAAAAAAAAATCACAATACAAAAGAAATGACTATGAGGATATATTAGAAGCTTGGAAGTAGGGCAGGGTCAAGATCGACAGAGATACTGTGCTACCCTGGAATGGCTCTTCTGCTTAGATTATTCCTTGGGACCAGTTAAACATTAGCAATTTCATTCTTCCTTGTAACACTTGAAACAGCATTAATTTGGCATGGGGGAGGGGGAAAGTTGAAGTTAAATTTTGTGTTCCCTGCCATAATTCGTTCAGATCCTTAAAATAGTTAATGTTCAGAAAGGCAAATAAAACATTTTGAGGAGAAAGCCAATTACAGAGATTCTTTGGCAAGGACGATAAAGCAAAATAAAAGTCAGAAAATGGGACGAAATTTAGAGGTGATGTGTAAGAAATATGGCTCTTTTTGGTGGAAGTAGTAGCTATTTTATTTATTATCATTATGTTTTTAAGTGAAAGTTTACAGCTCAAGTTAGTTTCTCATACAAACACTTATGAACACATTGTTATGTCACCCTATCCCTATAATGTGACAGCACACTCCTGTTCATCCCGATTTCCTGTGTCCACTCAACTAGCTCCCGTCCCTTCCCGCCTTCTCATCTCGCCTTTGGACAGGAACTGCCCACTTAGTCTCATGTGTCTACTTGAGTTAAGAAGCACACTCCTCACCAGTATCATTTTGTCTTACAATCCGGTCCAATCCCTGTTTGAAGAATTGGCTTTGGAAATGGTTTTAGTTCTGGGCTAACAGAGTCTGGGGACCCTTTTTTCTGGGGTCCCTCCAGTCTCAGCCAGGCCACTAAGTCTGTTCTTTTTACTAGAATTTGAGTTCCTTATCCCACTTTTTTCTTGCTCCATCAAGGACTCTGTTTTTGTTGTTGTTTTTATCATTTTTCTTTCTCACATTTTATTGTATTTTAAGTGAAAGTTCACACAGCAAATAAGTTTCCCATTCAACTATTCATACACAGATTGTTCCGTGATTTTGGTTTCTATCCTCACATTGTGTCAGCAACTCTCCCCATTTCTACCTTGCCTTCCCCGTTTCCATTTATTTGATTCCCTTCTCATCTTTGCTATTAGGCAAATGTTGCCCATTTGGTCTCATATAGTTGATTGTTCCAAGGAGCACATTCATCACAGGTGTTATTATTTTACGGGCCAATCTATTATTTGGCTGACAGGTGACCTCCAGGGGTGGCTTCAGTTCCAGATTAAAAGGATGTCTTTGGGCGATAGGCTCGGGGGTTCCTACAGTCTCTATCAGTCAAGTCTGGTCTTTCTTTTATGAATTTGTTTGTTTTACATTTTTCTCCCATTCTAACTGGCTTTTCTATTGTGTCCCTGGTCAGAATGGTAGGTAGCCGTAGCTGGGTACCATCTAGTTCTTCTGATCTCAGGCTAGAGGAGGCTGTGGTTCATGTGGGCCATTAGTTTTGTGGACTGTTGCTTCCTTGAGTCTTTGGTTTCCTTCACTGTCCTTAGCTCCAGATGGGAAAAGACCAATAGTTGTATCTTAGATGGCCACTCGCAAGCTTTTAAGACCCCAGATACTACTCACCAAACTAGGATGTAGAGCATTATCTTTATGAACTATGTTATGCCAATTGACCTAGACATCCCCCCAGATTATGGTCCTTAGCCTTCAAGCCCAGTAACTCAGTCCCACAAGGTGTCTGGATATGTCTAATATGCTTCCATAACTGTGTCTATGTGCTCTATTATATATTCATATATATGTGCATATATATATGAATATATATGTATCACATACAAAAATGTATATACAAATGCTCACGACTATACCTATATATGCATACACATATACTCCCATATGCCCTTCCACACCTGTATTTCCCTACGTAACCAATCACAAATTTTTGGTTGTTATTACTGTTGTTGCAGAATTGTATATGTTATAGCATTAACCACAGTTGTCCTTTACTCTTGTGTAGCTCTCAGTGTCTTCACTTACCTTGGTCACGTTGTGCTGACTTCCCCCATATTCTGCGTTGCCTTTCCCTTCGCCAGAATTTTACTATCTAGTGAGTGATTCTCCCTTCCTCTCTGCCCCCCATCCCTAGTAGCCATCAAAGAACACTGCTTTCTGTTTGTAAACCTATTCTTGACTTTTTTTATAAAAGTGGTATTTTACATACTTGTTCTTTTGTAATTGACTTATTTAACTCAGTATTGTGCCTTCCAGTTTCATCCATGTTATGTTTCGTGGACTCACCATTATTCCTTATCCTTGCATTTTTTTTTTTGCATAGTATTCCATTGTATATATATACATTTTGTTTATCCATTCATCTGTTGATGGGCACTTAGGTTGTTTCCATTTTTTTTGCTATTGTGAATAATGCTGCAACGAACATGGGTGTGCATATGTCTATTTGTGTCACTGCTCTTATTTCTCTAGGTTATATACCTCCAGTGGGATTGCAGGATCATATGGTATTTCTATTTCTAGCTTCTTGAGGAAGTGCCATGCCATTTTCCATAGCGGATGTATCATCTTACAATCCCACCAGCAGTGTGTAAGAGCTCCAATAACCACCCCCATATCTCACTAGTATTTGTTGTTTTCTGTTTTTTTTTTTTTGATTAGTGCTGTTTTTGCAGGGGTGAGATGGTGTCTCATTGTAGTTTGATTTGCATCTAATTGTTAGTGATCACGATTATCTCCTCATGTGTTTGTTAGCCACCTGAATGTCTTCTTTGGTGAAGTGTTTGTTCATGTCCTTTGCCCATTTTTTTCTTGGATTGTTTGTCTTTTCATTGTTGAAGTATTCACATTTTTTATATATTTTAGAGATCAGACCTTTGTCAGATATGTCATTGCCAATTTTTTTCCCAGTCTGTAGATTCTCTTTTTACCCTTTTAGTAAAGTCTTTTGATGAGCATAAGTATTTAATTTTTAGGAGGTCCCAGTTATCTAGTTTATTTTCTGTTGTTTGCTATTGTAAATGGCATTGATTTCTTGATTTCCTTTTCAGAGTCCTCCTTGTTAGTGTAGAGGAACCCAACCGATTTTTGTCTGTTCATCATGTACCCTACCACTTTGCTGAATCCTTCTATTAGTTCCAGTAACTACCTTGTGGAGTCTCTTGGATTTTTCTTTGTATAGAGTCATGTCATCCGTGAATAAAGATATTTTTACGTCTTTTCCAATTTGGATACCCTTTTTTTCCCTCCCTTGCTTTATTGCTCTACTTAGGAATTCCAGTACAATATTAAAACAGAGTGTTGATAAAGGGCATCCTTGTCTCATTTCTATTCTCAAGGGGAATGTTCTCAATCTTTCTCTGTTGAGAACAATGTTGGCTGTTGGTTTTGCATATATGCCTTTAATTATGTCGAGGAATTTCCCTTCTATTCTTATTTTGATTAGAGTTTTTGGATTTTATCAAATGCCTTTTCTATGTCAATTGAGATGATCATGTGATTCTTTTCCTTTGTTTTATTTATGTGGTGGGTTACATTGATTTTCTAACGTTGACCCATCTTGCATCCCTGGTATGAACCCCTCTTGATCATGATGTATTATTATTTTTTTGATATGCTGTTGAATTCAGTTGGCTAGAATTTGTTGAAAATTTTTGCACCTATCTTCACAAGGGATATTGGTCTATAATTTTCTTTTTTAGTGGTGTCTTTGCCTGGCTTTAGTATCAGGATTGTGCTGGCTTCATAGAATGAATTAGGGAGTATTTCTTCCTTTTCTATATTCTGGAATAGTTTGAGTAGAATTGGTATCAGCTCTTCTCTGAATGTTTGATAGAATTTTCCAGTGAAGCCATCTGGGCTAGGCTTTTTTTCTTGGGAGTTTTTTATTTTTTTAATGACATCTTCAATTTCTTCTTTTATTATACTTTTTTCAAATTTTTACCTCTATTTATTTGTGTTAGTTTAGGTAGGTAGTGTGTTTCTAGAAATTTGTCCTCTTCTAGGTTTTCAAATTTGCTGGTGTATAATTTTTCATAATATTCTGTTATGATCCTTTTTGTCTCAGTTGGTTCTGTTGTAATGTCATACATCTCATTTCTTATTTTGGTTATTTGCGTCTTCTCATTTTTTCCCTTTGTCAGTTTGGCCAGTGATTTGTTAATTTTAACGATCCTTTCAAAGAACCAACTTCTGGTCTTGTTGTTTCTATTGTTTTCCTCTTTTCTATTTATTTCTGCTCTGATCTTTATTATTTCTTTTTTTTCTGGTGACTGTGGACTTCTTTTGCTGCTCCTTTTCTATTTGTTTGAGTTGTAGGTTTAAGCTATTGATTTGGGCCCTTTCTTTTTTAATGTGTGCATTTATTGCTATAAATTCCCCCCCGAGCACTGCTTTTGCTGTGTCCCAAAGGTTTTGATGTGCTGTGTTTGATTCTAAGAATTGTTTAATTTCATTTTTAATTTCTTCTATTATCCCTGTTTTTTAAGTAAGGTGTTATTCAATTTCTACGTATTTTAACTTGTTTTTTCTGTTATTGATTTCTAGTTTTATAGCATTATCAGAGAAGATGTTTCATATTAACTTTGATATTTTTTAATTTATTGAGGCTTGATTTGTGGCCTAAAATATGGTCTATTCTTGAGAATGATCCATGTGCATTGTAAAAGAATGTGTACTGTGCTGCTGTTGGGTGGTGTGTTCTGTATATGTCTAGGAGGTCGAGTTGGCTGACTGTATTTAGATCTTCTGTAACTTTGTTGAGTTTCTTTCTAGTTGTTCTGTCCATCATCGAAAGTGGTATGTCTGCTTCTATTTTTGTATGGCTATGAGTTGGAATTGACTTGACGGCAGTAGATTTGGGTTTTTGGTTTGCTTCTATTTTTGGAGAACTGTCTATTTCTCTTTTCGATTCTGTCAGAGTTTTTTTTTTTTTTTTAATGTATTTTGGATCACTGTCATTGGGTTAAGGAGCCCTCATGGTGTAGTGGTTAAAGTGATGGACTGCTAACTGAAAGGTCAATGGTTTAAAACCATCAGTGGCTCCACGGGAGAAACATGTGGCAGTCTGCTGCCATACAGATTTATAACCTTGGAAACCCTATGCGGTCACTATGAGTTGGAATCAACTCGATGGCAGTGTGCTTGGTGTTTGGTTGGTCCTTGGGCACATAAATATTTATTATGGTTATGCCCTCTTGGTAGATTGACCCTTTAATCATTATATAATGCCCTTCTTTGTCTTTTATAATGGACTTTGACTTAAAGTCTATTTTATCAGAGATTATTATTGTCACTCTTGCTCTCTTTTGGTTACTGTTTGCTTCAATTTATATTTCTGAATAAAATGCATACCACCTTGAAATATTGGATTTTGGCATTAACTTTAGCAGAAGTGGTACATTAGCAATGGTATGTATCTAGGTAAGAAAAAGATACACCATTTTGAAACAGAAACACAGTGATTCTGATCAGTCACAGTTTCTTCATAATTGCTGTCCTTAAAAGCAACTGCAACATTATTTATTATTTCAGTCTACACTGATGACTATTAAAGAGTCTCATGTTTTCATACAGGAAAAGAAGGAGGCATAAAAGTATTACTGGTCTCTAAAGTTTTACAAATGCTGTTTTATTTCTCATCAGTGAATGCATTTGTCCTTAAAAAGAATGAAACTGACATGAAATGGTCCCCCTTGCCCCTTGCCTCCTTTCAGTAATGATATGTAATGGCTGCTGAGGCTGCAATAAACTTGTTTATGTCTAGTCATATTCCCATCATATTACAATTCAATCTGATTCCTTAAAAATAATAATAAAGAAATAAAGACAGAAAAAAGGAAATCACCAGAGACTAACACAAGTTCCTGCTTCAAGGCATTCCCTGACATCAGCCTTCACTTCGTACTGCTGCTCAAAGTGCCTGATTTGACAAAGCGCACAGAAAGTCAGGAGACAAGTCTCTTCACCTCCTCTCCAAAGCTGCCTGACAGGAGTCAATAATGATTCTTTCACACAGCTACAATCTAACAACTTTAGATGAAAGTCTGAGGGGAAACTTTCTAGCATTCCTTACAATATTTTATTAAAGAGGGGCATAAAAATGCATTTGCCTCAGTGGGGCTATTCTCCTCCTCCATTTTAGCAGTTGGCAGTTTAACAGAAGTTCCAGGCTGCCATGCACAAATGCTTTTTCCCCTTTGAATGCCACATGAAAGCAATGGATTCTGAGAGGGAAGCAAAGATGGAAGGGGGAAAAAAAGCAGCCTCTCTTTTATAAAAGAATTTCTTTAATAACTGTAGCTTGGAAAAATTTCTCTGAGTTTGTGTCCTTCTCCTACTGTTAAATATATAAAGCGGCTACCATACTTTTCTTCCTAGGCTTCATCTACTGACAGACTGTCAAAAGCAAACAACTTTTTCTCTTATACTGTAATAATCATCTATTGTATTTTTAATGCACCAAAAACAAATTTTCTTATTACAAAATAACAGGGACAATCCTCTGTATTCTCAATGCAAAATGATACATTTTAAATATAACATTCACAAAAGCAGCCTATTCATAATTATTATTTTTAGGTTAAATAAAATATCAACATTTTTTATTCATGTTTAGGTTAACATTTGCAATTCAGCTGTTTGCAATATTTAAATGGAATTGAATATCTTATCCTCTGTACTCTCAATGCAAAATGATACATTTTAAATATAATATTCATAAAAGCAGCCTATTCATAATTATTATTTTTAGGTTAAATAAAATATCAACATTTTTTATTCATGTTTAGGTTAACATTTGCAATTCAGCTGTTTGCAATATTTAAATGGAATTGAATATCTTATAAGAAAACTTAAAAAAAAAAAAAAGAGCGAACTTTAAGACTGGTGTTTTCTTGATTGGGTAGTCATCCTTACCGCCTGCCCATTACCACCACTGTATAACATTAAAGAAAAAACTCAGATTGTCAGCAGGATGATCCCATTATTACCTATTATCCCTGTTTCCAGGCCCACCAACTGTGACTTATTCAATTTTAAACTTGTATTTCATGATTATTTGGAATGAAAGTCTGTTCGTTTTTATAAAATGTGCTGCTCTTATGTTTAATAAGATACAACATAATTCAAAAGATTCTCACCCATTCAGATTGTAAATTAATTAGTGTAGAGGAAAAGGGAAGGAACCTAATCTGTCTTCACATCTTGGTATACATACATACATACATATATATATATAAACCAACTACATATAAACGCATGCTAACTCAGGTAGCAATGGCGATGGATACATGTTTTAATGCCAAGGATAAATTTTCTACAGGCTAGGTCTGAGAGGTTTCTCTTATGAGAAGAAGTTCAGAAAAATCAATCAATCAATTAATTAATAACTAACTAAATAATAAAGTGCCCTCCTGTTAAATTATAGGAAACAGCCCTCTAGTCTTGCTATGTATCCCCTCATGTTTAGACTTCTGGGCTCAAAAAGTTGATATTTTTCATCGAATGGTTACCTTCCCTACACTTCCACAGCAATTTTTGGTGATTCACCACATCATCAACCTTGGGATTTGGTACAGCTTGTTCCCTCTTAGTCTGTCCTTTACCAAGACAGTGAAAGCTAGTCACTATGCAATCATAAACCTGAAGCCTGCTTATCCCTATATATTCCCTTTGCTTAGACTAAACATTTGCAAATCCCTCCATCTCTCATCGATTCAAGCAGAAAAGATTTTTGATACCAGAAAATAATTAGCTCTTGAAAGGGTTAAGTACACATTTATACAAAGACTTGATAAGAAAAGAACAGAGTTTTCTGGGCTAGATGCACTTTGGGGTGGGTGGATGGACATGAATACATACCTACACACATATACATACATACATATGCATACATATATGGACATACGTATATATTTATATACTTGCTATTTGAGATCGTGTGTTTATTAAGGGCATTAGACTTTTACATAATTCAGATTGAAAAGTTAAAAGCTCTCTATTTCTAAATGCAAGTTAGAAAAGTCAACCGTACTGCCTTCTCCGGTAATTTCATTTTGCCCCACATTGTGGATAGAAGGCGCTCAAAGCTGCTGCTATCAAGTTAATGTTCACCACTGCTGCTTTTGTCAATCTTTGTCCTAACTTTAATGTTATTTACACAAGTAGGTGTTTTAGTATTTGAGACACTATCTGAGAGATTTGCTGTGAGCTGGGTGTTTTAATTTAGGTTGATTGGTAATAAAACATAATTCAAAGCCAACTGTCAGGTGAACAAGTTAAATGGGAGCTGTTTCATAAAGTCTGTGTTTTCAATTATTCTCTGGAATCTGAATGAGCTGTACATAGTCAATAGATGTATTTAGAAATTGACTGGAAAGCAATACCTTTTTTGCTTGCATTCTTTATGCCACTTACTTTTGGGTATCTGTTTTAAAACATTATAAGATGCTGTTCCTTTCATTGATTTCCACTCTAATTATTTTCTCTGAACAATTCTCTTCCTCATCCAGCTTTCTTATTCCTGCGAGCTCCAAACATAGTGTGACTAGAGCAAAAGGAGATGGATGTTTGTACTTACGTGCTTTATGTAAAAAAATCTCATTACATTATATAAAGCCACAATTCCTATTTCTAAATCATTCCCCTTTCTCCCAGACTCCCTCTTTTCTTCTCTTAAACAAGATGGTTTTCCAATTAACATTTCTACATGATTCATACCACTAGTCC
Organism: Loxodonta africana; assembly: GCF_030014295.1. NCBI lineage: Eukaryota > Metazoa > Chordata > Mammalia > Proboscidea > Elephantidae > Loxodonta > Loxodonta africana. The sequence goes on along the minus strand of NC_087369.1, from coordinate 116,864,476 downwards.
CTAATGCCTCCACCTTAAAATATTGGTTATCCCTCAGGGGGCAGTGAATTCATGTTAATGGGGGAGCAACAACTCAAAAAAGGAGGTGAGAATGGTTGCCCAACTCAAAGAATGCAATCAGTGTCACTAACTGGCACCTGCAGAAACTGCTGAACTGGTGTACGTTTTACTGCAACATTCTCAACAGCAACAACAAAATGAATAAAATTTTAAAAAGAAGTATTGGTTATCATCTGGTAGACATTTTCAATCTCCATAACATTCCAGCAGTCACATAGAAGCTAGTATTGCAATCATCCTAACGCAGTCTTAATAATGTTATATGATGAATCGGAAAACTTTTGTATAGTTAAGTTTCAGACCTCAAATGGTTATTATCAAGATCAAAGGATACTCCATGTGTCGAGTGCCAGGCAATGATGTTTGACACATAGCAGACATGCAGTTCATTCACTGTGTTATCTGCGTATAAATCTGAACCTTAGCTGTGGATGCTTAATAAACACATCTCACTGTATCGACCTTGGTGAAAAAAATTATAAACTGACAGGTAAAGGTCAAGGAAGAGCTACTGCATATTGAGAGGAAAGGAGGGGGCGTAAGGCAATAAAAAGCTTACACTTTCTGTATTTACATATTTAGTGTGTGTGTGTGTGTGTGTGTGTGTGGTGGGAGGAATTTATATTATAGAAAGATTTAAAATGCAGATTACCAGAATTTATGAGAAAAAGATTTCCTCTTCTCTCATTACTATAATAAATGAGAAAAAGATTTCTTCTTCTCTCATTACTATAATAAACAATGATCAAAAAATGCCTCACCAGACTTATGGGAGAGAAAGAAGGGAACTACAGCTTCAGTTACGTTCCTGATTCATACATAACGGTGCAATATCACCGACAATGAACATCAGATTCCACCCCAGTTTGCAAAGATGCATCCGTGTGTGTGTGTTAGGGGTGTGATGGGGAATCATTTTTCACTGCATTCTTTTCAAATTAGTACGCACTTAAATAACTGTTCCAGAAAGAAAATGCAAATGAACATTAAACTACTTACATTCCTTCAAATCCTCTTCCAATATATGTCAACGAGCACACATTATTACAGATATAATCAGTGTTCATATACTCACTTGCAATCTAATTCTTTCATTTAACATTGTGTATACATTTCCATGAATTGTCATACAATAACATCACCATCAAACTGTACCTGTTTCCCCACAGCTCCTCCAACATCTCACTTTGTGCTTAGACATTATAATAAACACATGTTGCTATCTTAACCAAAAAACAAAACAAACAAAAACCAAACCCCTTGCCGTCAAGTCAATTCCAACTCACAGCGACCCTACAGGACAGAGTAGAACTGCCCCACAGGGTTTTCAAGGAGCGCCTGGTGGATTCGAACTGCCCACCTTTTGGTTAGCAACTGTGGCATTTAACCACTACGCCACCAGGGTTTCCTTACTGTTACTTTAATTTTCATTTCCTTACTTGCTTGTGAAAAGTGTATTTTCCCATGTAATGATTTTACATATGTATACACACACATATATATACCTATATAAACATGTAAACTTTCTTAACTCCTTTTTTCCCTACGTGAACTGCCTTGTGAACAATGTATGCAGTCCCCTCAAACACATTATGTCCAATAGAAACATGACCACATTTGTCGATTATTCCAACAAATCTGTTCCTAAATGGGATAGTGATATGCCTAATCATTCTCGATCCTCCTATGCCATCCTATGGGCTTGGATATTTAAATCCAATATCCAAATGGTCTCCAGTTTCTGTGATCTATCTCTAAAATCATTCCAATCTATTCATATCTCTTCGAGACTCCTTCAGTCGCTCCACAGCTACTTCCAGAAATCAATTTAGAAAGATGACTAAAATACAAATCTGATTCTGTAACTCAGTCTCCAGTTAATAATCGTTCTCAATAGTCAATTGCTTACAGGATAAACCTTTTTTTTTTTAACCCAGCCTAGAAGTCCTTTCCTATGGATTGCAATCGTCTGATCTGCAACCAATCAGAGGGATGGTGCAGGATTGGACAGTGTTTTGTTCAATGTGCATGGGGCTGCCATGAATTGGGGCTGACTCGAAGAAAGATAAGAAAATCAAGAGCAAGTCCTTTTTTTGCAACACAGCCTAAACTCACTTGCCACCCAGTCTCATTTCCCCATTGTTCCCGTAAATTTATGTCACATTTAAAATGGACTACTCTTTGTTCCTGAACATCCTTCTTGCTTTTCTTCTTCCATGACTTTGCTCATACAGTTTCACCCTCCTAGTAGACTTGAGTCCTCTTTCTCATTGCTATACTTCAAATGCCCGGGAACACCTTACACATCCTTTAAGTTCTATCTCAAATGTGACTGAATTCCTAAAGTCTTCCTGATAGCTTTCAACTGGATATGGCTTCTCCTGTCTGTGAACCCCAAAGCACTTTGTAGCTTTCTTTTGGAACATACCAAAGTAGAAGAAATATCTGTATATTTTATACCCCTGGAACAGCTTACAAGCTGTTGAGGACAGGAGCTGCAACTCACATCTTTCTCTCTGTAAATGCCTTGCACATAGTAGGTGTTCAATATACTTTTCCTTGAATGGAATTGTCTCCAAGGTCTGAAAGCTCCTATAACAATGAGAACTTTGGTTCATACATATGTACGGAATGAGTAATTTTTAAAAAATTGAATGATTTTAGAGACATCTAATTGCATAAATGTTTCAAGAAAATCTATATTTCTTTTCTTTAAGTATAAGGCAGCCTTCCTTCCCAAATATCCCTCAGAAAAGACAAAGATGTCTTACATTCAAGTCCTTACAAAGTCTTTAATGTTAAGGGGTATTTTCTAAATTATTTTTAACATTAATGTACTCTTTGGAGAACACAAATAAATCTATGACAGTTACATGACTTTGAGATGCTTATGAAGGTAGATTTACAGAATGGGGGAGGGGTGAAGACAATGAAATTTAACACAGATTTAACAATTACGTACAGGGTATGACCTCAGAGTGTTGGATATCATTGTAAACAAGCCTTTGAAATGATTACTTAAAATTGCAATGCCTAAAGAAGCAAATGCCTAAAGAAGATGACAAATATACACATATAGGATGAATTTAAAAAACTAACTGACCTAGTGCTATGCAAATAGATATTTGTGGCTTGGGATAAAAATGACAGTGACGGTATGACACACAGATTAAAGTGTTGTATTTCTAAGTAGTTAGATGGACATAATGTACTAGATAAAATGTGCTCCAGAAAAGTGTTAGATGTCTCAAAAAATTGGCACTGGTGGTTATAGAAACATGGATGTCAGAAATGCATATAAAGAGTTTGAAGAAACATGTTTGATAAAATGAGACAGTGGGAAGAAAAAGCATTATTTCTACACTAAAATATTATTCTATACCTTATGCAATTTTGGATACATCTGTATAAATAAATATCATAAGTAGACATTTTATTGTTTCATCTACATTTCTAAAAGTTAGTCTATATTTAAGATGATTAAAAAACATTTCAAAAATATTATTAGGAAAAGGAGGCTCACCCTATGTCAATCACATTTGGCACATCCTATTGAATCCAGGGTTGTACACATGGCTCAGTTAGCCCACAATAGTAACAGCTGCCATTTAACTAGCATTTACTGGTGTCATGTGCGGTGCTAAGTGACCTGAATGTATTATACATCACTGATTATGCAGACAACCCTATAGGATAGCTTTTATGCAACCATTTTACAAATTAGGAGAGTGAACCTCCCATAAATTAAACAGCTTGCTCAAGATCAGGCAGGTAATAAGTGGTGGACATCTGTCCAGCTTCAAAATCCATAACCTAAACCACCATACCAGATAGTCTCCACAAGCACTGAGACTGCATTACTAGGTCCCTGACTTTGATAGGATGGCACTTTGTATATAAACAAAGGTAAAGTCAAAAAAAAAAAAGTTTGTTTTTTTTTTAAAGTCAAAAGTAGGACAAAAATAAAAAGATTTGTAATCCATAAATGCATTACTAGCTTTAATACTAACCTTTTCAATGCATTTTTTTTTAATTTTTAATACATTTTAAAATAAGAACATGAAGAATACCACACTCATGCTTTCATATAGCCTCAAGATTCTGGTATGAATCACCAAGGGATGCTTTGTAGAAAGGAATGGTTTGTCTTCCTTTGCTTTTCTTCTGAAGCAACTGTGTGTCTACAGTACATGAGTTGACCTGAATCATTTTGTTTTTTTAAGCATGCTATTTCTTTACAACGTCTGGGTTAAGTGAGTCCATTACTTTCTCTTCCCCATCCTTCACCACTGTAACATTTCAAGGGTACCCCTTAGTTCCAGTACTCTTGGGTTTGGTAAACAGGTTTGCGATATCCTATCTAAACCATTTATGATTTCATGGGCTCTGAGTATAGCCTCAGTCAGCCTTTATATTTTCCAACATAAGAACCCTAACTGTTTTAGCCTTTCCTGAGAGGGAATCTCCTCCACTTCCAGGCTCATCACAAATGGCCTTCTCTAGCCTGATGTGGAGGCATTGGTGGTTCTGTGGCAGAATTCTTGCCTTCCATGTGGGAGACCCAGGTTTGATTTCTGGCCAATGCACCTGAAGCACAGCCACCATGTGTCTGTCAGTGGGGGCTTGCATGCTGCTATGATGCTAAACAACTTTCAGCAGAGCGTCCAGACCCAGACAGACTAGGAAGAAAGGCCCAGTGATCTACTTCTGAAAAAATCAGCCAGTGAAAACCCTATAGGTGGCGACGATCTGTTCCTGTGCTGCATGGAGTCACCATGAGTTGGGGGCTGACATGATGGCAGCTAACCACAACAACAGCCGGATGTAGCAGCAGCATCTTTTTTTTGAAAGCAGCAGCGACCGGAATTACTCACAGTATTTCATCAAGTCTGAAGAACCTTGATCTCGTAGTAAGGTAGTAGAATGTTTTCTGTTTGCATGCGAATCTCTTTGCTGATGCTGACCAGCAGAATTTTGACCTTTGTGGCTACAGCACCTTTGTGAGCAAATTCTTTTCACGGAACAGTTACCAGTGACTTCTAGCTCCCTTTTCAAGATTGCAACTGGTAAGTCAGAGCCAGCCAGTCTGTGAATGCAGACTGACTTATTTTACCTTCATTTTTTTCCTAAATGCATACCTTCCCCACAGTGAAGCTCATCTGCCACGTTGCAGCCCACTCATGAGCCTCAAGAGAGCATCCTGCAGTTTATCCCCAGCAGCCTGGCATTTCACTTTCAATGAACTTGGAACAGCTAGTGTTCAACTGAAAATTCATGCACTTCAGTTTGCTTAACTTTTTGATAGGATAAACTACTTCCTCAAAGTAATTAAAGTGATAATGTTTAAAACCGAAGGAGAAATACTAAGTGTAAAATTATCCTCCAATTAATTAAAAAAAAAATACGCTCCATGCAGTGATAGTATGTGTTTCCCCTCCCCTCCCCCACAAATTTTACTCTTCTTCACAGTGGTGAAAAGTAGATTGCAATATGAGGCTGGATTTAGACATGCGGTTGGCCCTTTGGAGCCCTGGTGGTGCAGGGGTTAAGAGCTCAGCTACTAACCAAAAGGTTGGCAGTTTGAATCCACCAGCCACTCCTTGGAAACCCTATGGGAACAGCTCTACTCTGACCTATAGGGTAGCTATGAGTAGGAATCTACTAGATGGCAATTTTCTTTTTTGGAGGGGGGGGCTGTGTTTGTTTGTTGGCCCTTCCTATCTCTGACGCCATAAAACCGAATAATTAATCTGCCAAATACCTTAAAATGCACCTTTCATTGTCAACAATCCTTCCAATTGGTCCCCCCCTCCAGATTACTTTGTAATTCTGTATGCCTCTAACATATTTAAAGAGTCTAATGTTTATCATTACTTAATTTTTTAAACTTTTATTTCCTACTCTGGAGGTGTTATTAATTTTTATAATATTCCCTTTTCAGATTGTAAAATAAAACAGATTTCTAGTCTTCTCAGATATGTCTCACTTGTATGAGGGGTTATAATGAATTAAAAAAAAATCAATTAGCAGAATTCTAATTTTCCTATAGCTATGTCAACAGAAAGTAATGAAGGAAAGATTTTAAAAAAATTCTGTTAGTTGTAGTTGCTTTATTACACAGAACTCATGGCTGTTGAGTCGATTCCAAATCACAGTGACTGTGTAGGGCCGAAGAGAACTGCCCTACGGGGTTTCTAAGGCTGTAATCTTTACAAAAGTAGACTGCCACATTTTTCTCCTGTGGAGTGGCTGATGCATTGGAGCCACTGACCTGACACAGTTAGCAGTGGAGGGCTTAACCACTGTGCTGTGAGGTCTCCTTTGGTAACACAGAGGAAATATAATTCTAAGGATTTTATTTAGGCCCAGTACAAAGTTAATTTGCATAATCTAACTGTGCTTACTTTGCGGGAGGAGGGAGTCTGTGTGAATTTGTACCACGAAGTGGTGGTGTTGGAGTAGGTAGTAATAATGCTACCTAGGTGTTCCTGTCATCTACAGCCAAAACCAAAAAAAAAAAAAAAAAATCCTTGCCGTCAAGTCAATTCAGACTCATAGGGACCGTACAGGACAGAGTAGAACTGCCCCGTGGGGTTTCCAAGGCTATAATCTTTATGGAAGCAGATTGTCACATCTTCCTTCTGTGGAGCCGCTGGTGGGTTTGAACAACCAACCTTTCAATTAGCAATCGAGTACTTAAGCACTGCACAACCAGGCTTCCTCATCTATAGCCTAAACGAGCATGTAGAAGCAACATGATGTAGTGGAAAAGTGCATTAAATTTAGACTTAGGAGCCCTAGGTTCAAATTTTGATTTAGCTTCATTCAGCCAGGACACTTAGAACAAGTCACTTAACCTTTCTAATCCTCAGTCTCCTCACTTGCAAAATGAGGAGAGCAAGCCTCTCTTACTATGTTTACATGTTTCTTATGAGTATCAAACGTAAAATTAAAGTTTAAACAATAGCTTACATTGTTGTTGTTAGGTGCCCTCGAGTCGGTTCTGACTCATAGCAACCATACGTACAACAGAATGAAACACTGCCTGGCCCTGCGCCATCCTCACCATTGTTGTTATGCTTGAGCCCACTGTTGCAGCCACTGTGTCAATTCATCTTGTTGAGGGTCTTCCTCTTTTTCGCTGACCCTCCACTTTACCAAGCATGATGTCCTCCTCCAAGTACTGGTCCCTCCTGATAACATGTCCAAAGTATGTGAGATATAGTTTTGCCACCTTTGCTTCTAAGGAGCTGTAAGGTTTTATTAGATTGGCTTTATTAAATGCAAGGTCTATCGAAAGGTAGACCCTCTTTCAGCACAACTTGTCCAAGGTAAGATCATGGAAGCTCCATAGACACAACCAAACTCCCTGAGGGACCAAATTGCTGATCGGAGGGCGTGGAGACCATGGTCTCAGAGAACATCTAGTTCAATTGGCATAACATAGTCTATTAAGAAAATGTTCTACATTCTACTTTGGTGAGTAGAGTCTTAAAAGCTTATGAGAGGCCATCTAAGATACTCCACTAGTCTCACCCCATCAGGAACAAGGAAGAATGAAGAAAACCAAAGATATGAGAGAAAGACTTGTCCGAAGGACTAATGGACCACATCTACCACGGCCTCCATCAGACTGAGTCCAATACAACTAGATGGTGCCCGGCTACCCCCACTGACTACTTTGACAGGCAGGGATCACAATAGAGGGTCCTGGACAGAGCTGGAGAAAAATGTAGAACAAAATTCTAACTCAGAAAGACCAGACTTGCTGGCCTGACAGAGACTGGAGAAACCCTCAGAGTATGGCCCCCGGACACCCTTTCAGCTCAGTAATGAGGCCACTCCTGAGGTTCACCCTTCATCCAAATATTAGATAGGCTCATAAAACAAAACGAGACTAAAGGGACACACCAGCCCAAGGGCAAGGATGAGAAGGGGAGAGTGTTGACATGTTGTGGGGTTGGCAACCAATGTCACAAAACAATATGTGTACTGATTGTTTAATGAGAAGCTAGTTTGTTCAGTAAACCTTCATCTAAAGTACAGTTTAAAAAAATAAATAAAGATAGGCCCTTTTTCAAATGAGCTACCTTTTATCTTTTCTGCTGTTGGTTTTCTAATTTATACTATGCTTCCTTGAAAAATATTCATGGTTTGATGGCTTTATTCATAGTGAAAAAACTTTCTAAGTATGTTTCCATGCCATTTAAAAAATAAACACAGTGGAAACAGTCCTGTTTTTCTTTTACCCTTTTCTTTTTAGTTCAGGTTCTTCAGCACAAGCTACTGATGATGTTTAAAACCAAGATATCAAATGACACTGTCATGATTTGGAAATGTCTGCAAAGTCCAAAGGGAAGTCTTAGCAAATGTCAGAGTACCTCTAACGCAAGGCAGATCCTCAAGATAGATAATGATTCAAGAGTTCAGTACTAAAGATACAGCACAGTGCTGGGGAAGGGCCTGCTTGAAGCTCAAAGGTCAAGCAGCACAAGTTTAATGCCGACTAAGTAAAAGGTCACTTAGCATTGTGATTAGTGAAGCTGAATGGGTACAAAGTGATACAGTATACATAGTCAACTAACACTCCCATTTCAAGAGGTGTTAAAATGGATACTTTCTTCCATTCTTCTTCCTTTCTGACAAATAATTACTTAGAAAAGACAACAGCTGAAAACATATCTTAGGCAGTAGCCAAGTCTTCAGCAGTCAGTAGCCTACTGTTGTTGAGGAGCATTTAAAAGGCACTATAACTAGTTACCCTTGAGTCAATTCCGACTCGTGGTGACCCTATGTGTGTCAGAGTAGAACTGTGCTCCATAGGGTTTGCACTGGCTGGTTTTTTGGAAGTAGATTGCCAGGCATTTCTTCTGAGGTGTCTCTGGGTGGACCTGAAACTCCAACCTTCTGGATTGCAGCTGAGATCATTAACCAATTGCACCACACAGGGACCTCAAAAGGTACCATAGTGGAGGATAATTTACAGAATTTGAGGGAAGAAAAGTTATCTCTACATGTCCATTAAGACTGGTTCTACTGGTATGTCACTGGCAATTTAATTGCTGATTTTTCTTTTAAAGAAAAACAAATGCATGCATCAAGAAAATATAGACATCTGATCTTCTAAAAGTTAGTAGTTACGCTCATCAAAAGACTTCACTAAAAGATTAAAAAGAGAACCTACAGACTGGGGATAAATTTTTGTCTGTGACATACCCAACAAAGGTCTAATCTCTAAAATCTATAGGGAAATCCAACGACTCTACAATAAAAAGACAGATAACACAATTAGAAAATGGGCAAAGGATATGAACAGACACTTCAAAGAAGACATTCAGGCAGCTAACAGACACGAGAGGAAATGTTTGCAATCACTAGTCATTAGAGAAATGCAAATCAAAACTACAATGAGATACCATCTCACCCTGACATTACTGGCATGAATCAAAATAATTGTTGCAGAGGCTGCGTGGAGACTGGAACTCCTGCATTGCTGGTGGGAATGCAAAATGGTACAACCATTTTGGAAAATGATAAGGCGCTTCCTTAAAAAACTAGGAATACCATACAATCCCACTCTTAGGAATATATCCTAAAGAAATAAAAGCCATCACATGAATAGACACATGCACACCCATGTTCACTGCAACATTATTCACAAAAGCAAAAAGACAGAAACAACCTAAGTGCCTATCAACAGATGAATGGATAATGGTACATACAAACAATGGTATACTTATGCAGTGACAAAGAACAATGATGAATCTACAAAACACCTCATAACATGGATGAATCTGAAGGGCATTATGCTGAGTGAAATAAGTCAATCACAAAATGACAAATACTGTATGAGACTATATTATACAACTCATGAAAAGGTTTACATATAGAAAGAAACTATCGTTGATGGTTACGAGGGAGGGGAGGGGTGGGGAGGGAAAAACACTAACTAGACAATAGATAAGTGGTAATTTTGGTAAAGGGTAAGACTGTACACAATACTGGGAAGCCAGCATAATTTGACCAAGGCAAAATCACAGAAGCTTCATAGACACATCCAAACTCCCATAGGAATTGAGTTACTGGGCTGAAGCCTGGGGATCATGGTCTTGGAGGACAGCTAGCTTAATTGGCATAACATAGTTTATAAGGAAAATGGTCTACATTCTACTTTGGTGAGTAGTGTCTGGGATCTTAAAAGCTTGTGATCGATCATCTAAGATACTCCACTGGTCTCACGCCTTTGGGAGCAAGGAAGAATGAAGAAAGCTAAACACACAAGGGAAAGATTAGCCCAAAGGACTAATGGACCATAACTACCACAGCCTCCACCAGACTGAGTCCAGCATAACTAGATGGTGCCTGGCTACCACCGCTGGGTGTTCTGACAGCGATCATAATAGAGGGTCCTGAACAGAGCTGGAAAATACGTAGAACAAAATTCAAACTCACAAAAAAAGGACGAGATTTACTGGTCTGATGGAGACTTGGGAAACCCCAAGAGTATGGCCCCTGGACACCCTTTTAACTCAGTACTGAAGTCACTTCTCAGGTTCACCCTTCAGCCAAAGATTAGACAGGCCCATAAAACAACAATAATACAAGCAGCTCGACCATGCGTATGACACTAAATGAGGACACCAGCCCAGGGGCAAGGATGAGAAGTCAGGAGAGGACAGTAAGGTTGTATGAATGGAAATGGGGAACCCAAGGTCGAGAAGGGGAGAGGGCTGACAAGTTGTGGGGTTGGCAACCAATGTTACAAAACAGTATGTGTATTAATTGTTTAACGCGAAACTAATTTGCTCTGTAAAGCTTCACCTAAAGCACTACACACACACACACACACACACACACACACACAGTAACAACAACAAAAAAGAAAATATAGACATCTGGAACAAGAACTGATCCCAGTCAGTGATACTAAATCAAATGACACATCATCAAATATGGCAGTTGCATAATGGTAAGCACTAAAAGGAAGAGAGAAAAAACACAATAAGAACAATAACAAAACATTCCCATGAATAGAAAATTAAAGATTTTTCCCTCTCACATGTTCCAAGTAACAATGAGAATGTTTAATATATAAACTGAAAAACCAAACCCACTGGCCTCAAGTCAATTCTGACTCATAGTGACCCTAGCGTAGAGCTGCCTCATACGGTTTCCAAGGAGTTGGCTGGTGGATTTGAACTGCTGACCTTTTGGTTAGTGGTGTGAGCTCTTAACCACTGTGCCACCAGGGCTCCGTTTAATATATATAAAAAAAAAATGTGTGAAAGGAAACCCTGGTGGCAGACTGGTTAAGAGTTTGGCTGGTAACCAAAAGGTCGGCGGTTCAGTCCTATACATCCATAACATGAATGACTTGTAATGATTAGCGTAATAAAATTCTGGTTAGCGTAATAGTCCATTCTAGGATATAAAGTATGACTGGAGTTGGACCTAAATGTTTCTCATGTGGCATCAGCATGGTCTCAAGAAGAAAGTGAAACCTAACATGACACATTCACATTAGGAAAAGAGAATATACTTTTTAATATCATTTTTTAAATCTGGACAGAGCATTAAATAATGTGCCTACACAGCTAATTGGCTACTCATGGGTACACTATAGTAGTCTTCTGGGGTTTATACAGGTTAGACTGTAAGCTACTTGAAGGCTTTTTCCTACATCTTTGTTAAAGGTAGCATGGGACCTGCCACAAAGTTCGTTGCCAATAAAAGTATGTTGAGTTAAAGTCACAGGAACTTCACTATCATGGGACTTAGAGTTTCATATATACATGGAAATACACGATTAAATAGTAAATGGGTAACAGTAGATGCTAGGAATTTAGATGAGAGCTGACGAGGACTCTCTTTTACAAGTTTGTATCTCTGGCATCTAGTGCTGTTCTGGCATATGTGAGGCCCTCAGGAAATCGTGAGGTATCAGTCTGTTTCACAAAGAAGGTGAAATTTGATCTAGGCTTTGAAAAGCAGTTAAGATTTGAATAGGTTTGTTCTGAACCCTTCTTAGCAGCAGTTTATAATGGGACTAGAGAGGAACACCTTCTAACCCCATACAAATTTATAGGAGTCTTTTTTTTTCTTAAAGCATGACCCCTTTTCCCGAGACATGGTATCTCTCTAAATTCTCCAATAGGTCAAAATTATAAATCAGGGTTGAAAGTTGGACCAGCGGACAAATGCCAATGAAGGCATGTCTTGCTGTCGGGTAGGGTTACTTTTGACTTTAAATCCTTGTGATTTCATCTTTGTTGGTCAAATCTTTACTTTGTTCTTAATCAGTTTAATTCAACAGATATTTACTGTCTGCCACATGCACAGAAACAAAATGTGACTACATAGAGATGTAATAACGTAGTATTATTTCAGCATTTCTTTTAAGTTTTGAATGCCTATATTTATAGTAAAGAATATAAACCGTGTGACTATTAAGAATTTGTTTTCCCACTCAGTCCTTTTTTTTTTTCTTTTTCCCTACAACAGTTCAACTGAGGAGTGCCCTGACATGGCAAGGTGTCCTGTTCAAAGCTGCTATTATTTACAACAACTCATCACCGCAAATCAGAATTGTCTCAATGTGGCACAGTAATAAATACAGATATAATTTTGATGCTGAGGCTGATGTAACATACAGCTTTAATCTATAGGCTCCAATTTCACACTTCTGAATTCAAAGTTGCCTATTTTTCATTGACTTCATAGTAAATAAATGTTATAGATTTGAGCTTAGACATTTATCCTAATAAATCTATTACTCTTATCTGGTTTTTTCTATTTGGAGTCCCTGGGTGGTGCAGTTAATGTGGTCAGCTGCTAACTGAAAAGCTGGAGGTTTGAGTCCACCCAGAGGTGCCTCAGAAGAAGGCCTGATGACCTACTTTCAGAAGATTACAAACGTTGAAAACCCTACGGAACACAGTTCAACTCTGACACACACGGCGTTTTCAGGAGTTGGAATGGACTCAAAAGCAACTGGTTTATCTTTTATCTATCTTAGTTATCTACAAGATTTGGAAAACTTTTCTCTGCATAGAAAAAGAAACAAAAATCACTGCTTTAGCCTCTTCCTCCAGATTGCTCCCAGAAGTCTCTTTCTAAAGCCGAAGTCTAATCATGGGCCTCTTCTGCTCAGAGCCTGTCAATGACTTCTATACCATATAAAAGGTCCAACTCTTCTCTCTCAGGACCTTTCCTCATCTGGCAGCTGTGCAACTCCCCAGCCTCATATCCCACCTTGTCCCTTCACATCCTAACCTAGGGCCGTACAGTTGTAATTTCTTGCAGTTCTGAGACTTTGGCATATCCTTCATTTCTTTCAGCTTTTTAAAGAGCTGGAGTCCCTGGGTGGTGCAAATGGTTAATCTGCTCAGCTGCTAACTGAAAGTTTGTAGGTTCAAGGCCACCAGGAGGCACCTTGGAAGAAAAGTCTGAAAAATCAGCCACTGAAAATGTTATGAAGTATCGTTCCACCCTGATGCACGTGAGTCTCCATGACCCAGAGTTAGCTTGATGGAGAAACTGCTGCCCAATACCTAGGATATGAACTACACAGCCTAGGCTCCTTGTCCACCAGGAAAAGTACTATTTATCCTTCAAAGCACAACCTAAAAATAAAAGTTTCCCTGATAGCCTTCTTCCTTCCACTGTGTTCCCCCAGCACCCTGTATACACCACCATTATCCAACTCAAGAAGCTTTAATGTGATTATTTGTTTTCATCTTGGTCTCCCCATCTAGACTGTGAATTATGTGGGGACAGGGATGTGCTCTGTCATGTCTCTGAACCCCTGCTACTTAGGATAGAATCTGACTCGCAGATGTTAAGTAATATATACTTGCTGATAAATTAAAAACTGACTAATTCTGAATTCATCATAGTTGCCTAGGGACTAGGATTGATGTTTACCTTTTTTTAGCAACCCTCTTCCCCATATTGTTGTTAGGTGCCATTGATATAAAACTAATAACATGATAAGATTAAGAGGAGAATATTTAAAATGCTTAAGAGAACAAAATTTCCAAATCCCTTCAAGTACTTTATAAGTATCAATTTACATATAAACAATTGATATGCTAATTACAATTTAGCCATATTTGGTCATTAAGGACCTTTTTACTAGGCAATGGTTTGAAAGAATGACTCCTGTTAACTTAGTTTGAGCTCCTATATATACTAACCAAAACCAAACCCCTTGCTGTCAAGTCAATTCCGATTCCTAGTAACCCTATAGGACAGTGTGGAACTGCCCCATAGGGTTTCCAAGGCTGTAAATCTGTACAGAAGCAGCCTGCCACATCTTCCTCCCACAGAGCAGCTGGTAGGTTCTAACTGCTGACCTTAGCAGACGAGCATTTAACCACTGCACCACCAGGGCTCCTCGCCTTACCACCAGGGCTCCTCGCCTTACCACCAGGGCTCCTATATATACTAGAGATAAATAAAAACATGGGTCCTTAAAATTATTCTATAATTCAAATAGTTTTCTCTAAATCAAAATGGACTTTACAATTTACAAGATGCTTTATTAGCTACTGCTTTACTTCATTTTATGACACTACTTAAATCCATTCATCACTATTTTAAGGATTAAAAAAATTCACAAGGGTATTAGGAGAGATTTTCTATTACATATCATAATGCTCAAATTCGTTGGCATGAGACAGATGGCTTTCCACCACCTACTACCAGTTTATTCTGCCAATCCCTGCAACTAACCCTACGGTTCAGTTACACCACACTCCTTGTCTTTTTTGAGGGATGCTCAACAGCAATGGGTTTGGTTTAGTTTTGGTATGTTCTTTCATGACGTAAGTTGCAGTGTTAGGTTTGGGACAAAGAACTAGGTTGGGCCTTTTGTCTTTGGTTTTTGAAAATAGCCTGAGGAATTAAGGTGCCCCTGGTTTTCTAAAACAGCCAGGCAACACATACATATGTGCAAATGAATTGGGAGTTCCCAACTTACCACCTTGGCAACAGACCCCAGGAAGGGAGGAGGGCACGATGAGGCCTCAGAACAAACCAACAGCCCCTCCACTTTCCGAGGTCTGATGTTTGGCCATGTAGTATGTCATGTGAGCTTTGGGGTATAAAAATGACTGGGCAGGGGACCTCAGGGTATCCCTCAGCGATGGTGTTAGTGGCAGGCAGCATAGCAGAGATTCTCAGCCCACCTAAACCCTCACCCAAGATGCCAGGAGCAGGCATGCACGAAAGAGTTCTCTTTCTCCCCTGGGACAGCTTCCAGAAGCCAGGGGGGACTGGCGTGTCATGTAACTTGTCCCTTAGAGTCCCTTGTCTATGGTGCATAGCAGGGAGTACGTAGAAGTTTTCCATCTCCACATGGACGGCTTTGAGCCAAGGGGGACTGCTTGTCTGTTTTATGCTGTCTGCCTCAATTTGTAAGTAATAAAAACTACTTTCCATGTGCTAATATGTTCAGGATCTGATCAGAAGGATGTGATATTCATGGAATAATCACACTTAGTGATTGGTACCCTTTATCTAACGGCCCTCTGGCTATTTAGAAATCTGGGACAACCTGAGAGTATCTCCCACTAGGATTCAAACCTGGGTAGTCTGGCTTTGTAGTTTCTCTACTTACTAACCACGATTCTATCCTGCTGTTCATTGATTTCTTGAACCTTCTAGACTAATGTGGGTCCAGAGCCGGGATGATCTTTAGCCTTTCTCACTTTCTTGAATTATGGGTTAGTTTCAGGATCCCATCAGACCTCATGATTTATTCAGTGTCTAAGGTGTGGGAAGGCTTATAGTAGGTGCTACTGAAATTGTATGTGTGACATATATAGTCTTTGTTCTCTGAGAGCTTAAAAATTAGTTATGCATAACAACCTTATGGAGACAAAGAAACACTTAAGGGGCATTTACAAAGCTGTATATGATATCAAGAGATTGCTCAAGTACTGAGAGAAGAGGTAGGAGGGGATCTGAATTCTTTGCAACAATTCCCTATGCAGGTTAGAAGTAGTATCTGTGAGGCAATCATTAGACATGCTGCTACAGATGTTACAGGTCTGTTAATAGAAGATGCACCATTTGAGGCAAATTTCTCCAGCTGACTCGGTCTCTGCTATGTTATCCACTATGACAGCACAAATAGCTGTTAGCTGAAATACATACACTGTAGTAGTATACCAAAGGAGGGCTGAAGAATATGAAAATCAATGTGAATATGTATACATATTATGAATAGATACATACACATACATACAAATACACATACACAGGTACATATACATACATAAGCATACTCACACTAATACATAGCAGGAAATTGTTTACCATATGCCAGGCACTGTGCCATATGCTTTACGTGAATTATTTTAATTATCACATGTCTGTCTGTAATAGAGGTATTATTAAGTCTATATTACAGATGAGAAAACTGAGGTGCACAGAAGCATTGTAAGTAAGTAGGAAGAGTTAAGACACAAACTCCGGTTGTCTGCCATTGTACCCATATGATCTATTATGCATAATTTGAGTTAGGCCTTATGCATCTTTATAGTTTCTTAAAACTCTTTTACATTTACATTTTCCCAATTTTTTTTGGCCTACTCGTTAATAAGCTAAAAATTACTGGTTTATTGGCTGATCTATAATATGTGAATGACATCCAGTGCTCTGTGATGTTTAATCAGGGAAAAAATCAAATACTATGAAAATGTTGTCAATATTTAATTACCCTAATTGAGATGTATTTTGAAGCAATACATTTCACATCTTTGGCATATTGTGAAAAGCTCATGTATGTGTAAGGCAATCATACAATCAAAGTTAAAATATATTTCAGTGCAAAAACACTAGTAGAATAACATAAATCTATGTCCCATGCAATCAGGATGCACTGATAATTACTGGTGATTGGAATGCTAAAGTTGGAAACAAAGAAGGATCAGTAGTTGGAAAATGTGGCCATGGTTACAGAAATGATGCCGGAGATCGCATGATAGAATTTTGCAAGACCAACAACTTCTTCATTGAAAATAACTTTTTTCAAGAACATTGACGGCGACTATACACATTTTTTTATACACATGGACATCGCCAGATGGAATACACAGGAATCGAATCTGCTACCTCTGTAGGAAGAGACGATGGAAAAGCTTAATATCATCAGTCAGAACAAAACCAGGGACCAACTGCAGAACAGACCATCAATTGCTCACATGTAAGTTTAAGCTGAAAATGAAAAAAATTAGAGCAAGTCCATGAGAACCAAAGTAGGACCTTGAACATATCCCACCTGAATTTAGAGACTATCTCAAGAACAGATTTGATGTGTTAAACACTAATGACGGAAGACCAGACGAGTTGTGGAATGACATCAAGGACATCATACACGAAGAAAGCACAAGGTCATTAAAAAGACAGGAAAGAAAGAAAAGACCAAAATGGATCTCACAAGAGACTCTGAAACTTGATCTTGAAAGCTGAGTAGCTGGAGCAAAATGAAGAAATGAAGAAGTAAAAGAACTGAACAGAAGATTTCAAAGGGCAGTTCGAGAAGACAAAGTAAAGTATTATAATGACATGTGGAAAGACCTAGAGTTAGAAAACCAAAAGGGAAGAACACGCTCAGCATTTCTCAAACTGAAAAAAACTGAAGAAAAAATTCAAGCCACGAGTTGCGGTATTGAAGGATTCTATGGGGAAAATATTAAACAACGCAGGAAGCTTCAAAAGAAGATAGAAGGAATATATAGAATCACTATAACAAAAACAATTGGTCAACGTTCAGCCATTTCAGGAGGTAGCATACGATCAGGAACGGATGGTACTGAAGGAAGAGGTCCAACCTGCACTGAAGGCATTGACAAAAAATAAGGCTCCAGGAATTGATGGAATGCCAATTGAGATGTTTCAACAAACAGATGCAGCACTGGAAGTGCTCACTAGTCTATGCCAAGAAATTTGGAAGACAGCCACCTGGCCAACTGACTGGAAGATATCCATATTTGTGCCTATTCCAAAGAAACGTGATGTAACCGAATGCGGAAATAATTGAATAATACTAATATCACATGCAAGTAAAATTTTGCTGAAGATCATTCAAAAAGGTTTGTAACAATGCACTGACATGGAAATGCCAGCTGGTAATAGGGAACCAAAGGTCGAGAAGGAGAGTGCTGACATGTCATGGGACTGTTAACCAATATCATAAAACAATACATGTACTGTTTAATGAGAAACTAGTTTGCTCTGTAAAACTTCATCTAAAGTACAATACAAAAAAACTACAGCCTTCAATATGGATTACATCTCAACAAAAAGGAAACAAAAATCCTCACAACTGGACCAATAAACAACATCATGATAAAGAGAGAAAAGATTGAAGCTGTAAAGGATTTCATTTTACTTGGATTCACAACACCAGTGGAAGCAGCAGTCAAGAAACCAAAGGGCACACTGTGTTGTGAAAATCTACTGCAAAAGACCTCTTTAAAGCGTTAAAAAGCAAAGATTTCACCTTGAAGGCTAAGGTGCACCTGAACGAAGTCATGGTGTTTTCAGTCGCCTCCTATGCACGCGAAAGCTGGATAATGAATAAGGAAGATCGAGGAAGAATTGATGTCTTTGAATCATGGTACTGGCAAAGAATATTGAATATACCATGGACTACCAAAAGAATGAACAGATCTGTCTTGGAAGAAGTACAGCAAGAATGCTCCTTAGACAGGAGGAGCCAAGATGGCGGAATAGATGGACGCTTCCGGCGAGCCCTCTTTACAACAAAGACCCAAAAAGACAAGTGAAATGAGTGTATTTGTGACAAGCCGGGAGCCCTGAGCTTCAAAGGCAAACTTAGAAAAGGAACTGAGGGGGAGGGGGAGGAAGAGACTGTTCAGAAGGGGAGAGAAGTTACCAGACCTGAATCGCGGGGAACCCTCAGGCACCATTCCTGGAGCGGCAGCTGCGGCAGGCTTTGACTGCAGTTTCCTCAGGGAGAAACAGCCAGCCACACAGCCTACTCACACCTCCGGAGCCTGAGGAGAACAGCGCTCTCGGCAAAAGCTAACTACTTGCTTATATATTACCACACCCCCGCATCCCCAAGCCGGCTTCAGCGGCTGAATCCCTGGGCCTGAGATAGGCCCTGTCGAGCCCCTAGAGCCATCCTCCGGGCCTTGGGGAAGGAAAAAATTTGCAAATGGGGGGAAAAGATAATTTGCTAGCTCCATTAACTGGGGGAGCTCAGGACAGAAGCGGCTCCTGTCCAGGCATAAACCGTCCGTGGACCTTGAGCACCTTTTCCTTCTGCATGGACTTGTGTGGGCCTATTTCGGGAGAATAGGCCCTTGTTGGCAAAGTCCAACCATTTCAGCTGTGCAGTGGAGAGGTGGGTGTTTAATGTTTGGCATTGCTTTGCCTATTAAACAAGGTCCTCATCTACCCACATCAGGGACCTAAGGACTGGTAGCTCCACTCAGGGCACTCAGCCACCAGCGACAGGGGTCCAAAGATAACTGGTACCTCCCAGTCCTTACAACAAAAAACTTTGGGTGCCCATGGTCTGTCTGCAGAACCCACCCACCTGCATGCTCTAGGGAACAGGGACGCGCTTTCCTCAGAAACACTTGCGGGTCGGTTCTCAGCCCCCTGCCTTTTTCAGAGCGTGACCCCCTGCTGCAATCAGATACCGGTATATATGCCAATCATCCATGCCTCTCTAAGACTGTAGGACAGAGCCTGTACCACACACTTGATGATCAGCTACCTAGAAACCTGAGCTGAATCCATACACGAAAAGTGAATGGACTCCTAGACTGATATACCTGATAACAGCTCTAGCCAGCTGGGGACAGGACACCAGAGCTTCAAAGGTGAAAATAATCAAGCTAGCTCACTCAAGCAACCCATAAGAGTATACCGAAACAAAACAAAGCAAGGAGCTACAACACAGTAAGCAAGCATAAACTAATACAATAACTTATAGATGGCTTGGAGACAACAGTCAATATCAAGTCACATAAAGAAACAGACCATGATCACCTCAAGAGGCTCTCAAAACAAAAAATCCAGGGATCTTCTAGATATAAGTGCATTCCTGGAATTACCGGATAACAGAAAATACAGAAAGAATTGTTAAAGATTTGTTGGCAGAAAACTTCCCTGATATCGTGAAAGATGAGACGATATCTATCCAAGATGCTCATCGAACTCCACATAAGGTAAGTGTTAAAAGAAAGTCACCAAGACTTATTATAATCAAACTTGACAAAACCAAAGATAAAGAGAGAATTATAAGAGCAGCGAGGGATAAACGAAAAGTCACCTACAAAGGAGAGCCAATAAGAATAAGCTCCGACTACTCGGCAGGAACCATGCAGGCAAGAAGACAATGGGATGACATATTGAAAAAAATCGAAGGAAAACAATTGCCTGCCAAGAATCATATATTCATTAAAACTGTCTCTTAAATATTAAGGTGAAATTAAGACATTTCCAGATAAACACAAGTTTAGGAAATTAAAAAAAAAAACAAAAACAAAAACAAACCAAAACTACAAGAAATACTAAAGGGAGTTCTTTGGTTAGAAAATCAATAATATTAGGTATCAACCCAAGACTAGAACACTAGGCAGAGCAACCAGAAGTCAGCCCAGACAGGGAAATCCAAAAAAACACAAGATTATATATATATATAAAAAAAGCTCAAAACAGGGTAACACCAATGTTATTATATTACATAAAAGAAGAGATTGGAACTCTTATACACTGCTGGTGGGAATGTAAAATGGTACAACCACTTTGGAAATCTATCTGGCGTTTTCTTAAAAAGTTAGAAATAGAACTACCATACAACCCAGAAATCCCACTCCTCAGAATATACCCTAGAGAAATAAGAGCCTTTACATGAAAAGATATATGCACACCCATGTTTATTGCAGCTCTGTTTACAATAGCAAAAAGATGGAAGCAACCAAGGTGTCCATCGACGGATGAATGGTTAAATAAATTGTGGTATATTCACACAATGGAATACTACGCATCGATAAAGAACAGTGAGGAATCTGTGAAACATTTCATAACGTGGAGGAACCTAGAAGGCATTATGCTGAGTGAAATTAGTCAGTTGCAAAAGGACAAATATTGTATAAGGCCACTATTATAAGAACTTGAGAGAAATAGTTTAACCTGAGAAGAAAACATTCTTTTGTGGTTAAGAGAGGAGGGAGGGAGGGGGTGGGAGAGGGTATTCACTAATTAAACAGTAGATAAGAACTACTTTAGGTGAAGGGAAAGACAACACACAATACAGGGGAGGTCAGCACAACTGGACTAAACCAAAAGCAAAGAAGTTTCCTGAATAAACTGAATGGTTCGAAGGCCTGTGTAGCAGGGGCAGGGGTTTGGGGACCATGATTTCAGGGGACATCTAAGTCAACTGGCATAATAAAATCTATTAAGAAAACATTCTGCATCCCACTTTGAAGAGTGGCGTCTGGGGTCTTAAATGCTAGCAAGCAGCCATCTAAGATGCATCAATTGGTCTCAACCCACCTGGATCAAAGGAGAATGAAGAACACCAAGGACACAAGGTGATTACGAGCCCAAGAGACACAAAGGGCCACATGAACCAGAGACTACATCATCCTGAGACCAGAAGAACTAGATGGTGCTCGGCTACAACTGATGACTGCCTTGACAGGGAACACAACAGAGCACCCCTGAGGGAGCAGGAGAGCAGTGGGATGCAGACCCCAAATTCTCATAAGACCAGACTTAATGGTCTGACTGAGACTAGAGGGACCCTGGTGGTCATGGTCCCCAGTCCCTCTATTGGCCCAGCACAGGAACCATTCCTGAAGCCAACTCTTCAGACATGGATTGGACTGGACAATGGGTTGGAGAAGGATGCTGGTGAGGAGTGAGCTTCTTGGATCAGGTGGACACTTGAGACTGTGTTGGCATCTCCTGCCTGGAGCGTAGATGAGAGGGTAGAGGGAGTTAGAAGCTGGAGAAATGGACATGAAAAGAGAGAGTGGACGGAGAGATCAGGCTGTCTCTTCAGGGGGAGAATAATTGGGAGTATGTAGCAAGGTGTATATATAAGTTTTTATGTGAGAGACTGACTTGATTTGTAAACTTTTACTTAAAGCACAATAAAAAGTATTAAAAAAAAAAGAATGCTCCTTAGAAGGATGGGGAGACTTTGTCTCACATACTTTGGACATGTTATCAGGAGGGATCAGTCCCTGGAGAAGGACGCCACATTTGGTAAAGTATAGGAGGGCCAGCAAAAAAGAGGAAGACCCTGAATGAGATGAATTGACATAGTGGCTGTAATAATGGTCTCAAGCATAACAATGATTGCTAGGATGGCACAGGACTGGGCAGTGTTTCATTCTGTTGTACATAGGGTCATTATGAGTCAAAACCAATTTGATGGCACTCGATGGCACTGTTTTTTTTTAACAACAACAACAACATATCCCTTATATAGAAATACAGTTAGCAATGATTAAAAAGCCAACAACTATTTCAAGTCCTTCAAAGTTATATGACCTAGAAGTTCTTTTCCTTTTGGGTTGTTCAGATAGAAGAAATATATTGCTTCTCCACATGAAATTGTGTTATAAAAACAAATGAAAAACTCTAGCCATGCTGAGATTTTCTTTTTGGTTTATCTTACAGAAAATAAACTATGTACACTCACAACAGCAAGGGGGAATCCTAAAATTCAAATGGACTTGTAAGGGGTCCCAAATAGCCAAAACTATCTTGGGAAAAAAACTAAGTAGGAGGACTCTTACTTCCCAATTTCAAAAGATACTAAAAAGCTACAGTAATCAAAACAGTGTTGTACGGGTGTAAGGATAGACATACAGACCAATGGAATAGAACTGAGAGTCCAGAAATAAACCCATGCATCTGTGGCCAATTGTTTTTTGACAAAGATGCCAAGTCCATTCAACGGGGAAAGAATAGTCTCTTCAATAAATGGTGCTGGGACAATTGGATCTCCACATGCAAAACAATGAAGTTGGACCAGTACCTTACATCATATATGAAAATTAACTCAAATGATCAATGACCTAAATGTAAGAACTAAAACCATAAAACTCTTATAACAAAACATAGGGGGAAAGCTCCAAGACCGTGTTTTTTTTAAAATGGATTCTTAGATATAACACCAAAAGCACAAGCATAAAAGGAAAAGAATAGATAAATTGGACTTCATAAAAATTAAAAACTTTTGTGTATCGAAGGACTTTATCAAGAAAGTGGAGACAACCTATGTATTGGGAGAAAATATTTGGGAACCATATATCTAATCAGGGTTCATTACCAGAATATAAAGAACTCCTATAATTCAACAGCAAAAAGACAAACAACCCAATTAAAAAACTGGCAAAGGACTTGAATAGACATTCACCAAAGAGGAATTCAAATGGCAAACAAGCACATGAAAAGATTCTCAATTTCATTAACCAAAAAACCCAAACCTGTTGCCATTGAGTTGATTCCGACTCATAGTGGCCCTATAGGACAGAGTAGAACTGCCCCATAGGGCTTCCAAGGAGTGGGTGGTGGATTTGAACTGCCGACCTTTTGGTTAGCAGCTGATCTCTTAACCACTGTGCCACCAGGGCTCATTAGTCATTAAAAAAAAAAAACCCTTTGTTGTCAAGTTCATTCCGACTCATAGTAACCCTATAGGATCGAGCAGAACTGCCCCATAGGGTTGCCAAAGAGTGGCTGGTGGATTCAAACTGCAGACCTTTTGATTAGCAGCTATGGTTTTTAACCACTGTGCCACCAGGGCTCATCATTAGGGAAATGAAAATCAAACCAACAATGAGATATCACTTCACACCCTTTAGGATGACTATGGTAAAAATAAACAGAAACCAACGGGTGCTGGTGAGGATGTGGAAAAATTAGAAACCTCATCCATTGCTGGTAGGATTGTAAAATGGTACAGCCACTATGGAACACAGCGTGGTGGTTCCTCAAAAAGTTAAACATAGAATATCATATGATAGCAATTCTTCTAGGTATGTATCCAAAAGACTTGAAAGCAGGGACTCAGATACTGGTACACAAATGTTCACTGCAGCATTATTCACAAAAGCAAAAAGGTGGAAACAACCCAAGTGTCCATCAATAGCTGAATGGATAAACAAAATGTGTTACATCCATACAATGAAATATTACTCAGTCATAAAGAGACAGGAAGTTCTGAAACATGCTATGATATGGATGAACCTTGCAAACATTATGCTAGATGAAATAGGTCAAACACAAACGGACAAATGTTGTATGGTTCCCCTTATATGAAATATCTAGGATAGGCAAATACAGAGAGACAGAAAGTAGACTGGTAGTTACCGAGGAATGGGGACATGGGTGAAATGGGGAGTTGCTGCTTATTAAAGAATACATTTCCGTTTGGGGTGATGAAAAAGTTTTTTAAATAAATAGTGGTGATGGTTGCACAACATTGTGCAATAAATGAATTGTATCCTTAAAAATGTTTAAAATGGCAAATTTTATGTTGCATATATTTTACCACAATAAATAAGTTAAAAAAAATGTTTTGCAGAATGTCCCTCAATCTGGGTCTGTTTGATGTTTCATCATCTTTAGATTCGGGTTACGCATTTTTAGCAGGAAAGCTGTTCCAGATCAAAGGAAACTCAAGACACCTAATTACTAAATGCAACATGTGTTTTTTCTCTTATTATAAATGATAAGAGTGGAACAATTGGTAAAATTTGAATAAAATGTGTAGATTAGATAGTATCGTATCAGTGTCAATTTTCTGATGTTGATAAATTTACTGTGGTTATATGAGAGTGCCCTTTTTGGAGAAATACACATTCAAGTATTTAGGGATAAAGAGGCATCATGTTGCAACTCACTCTCAAACATTCAGAAAAAATAATACGTGTGTGTGTGTAGAAAGAGAAAGAATAATAAAGGAAATGTGGTAAAACATTAGTATTTGTGGAATCTAGGTAAAGGGTAATTCAAAATCTTTGGAATATTTTTGCAACTTCTCTGTAAATCTAAAATTATTTCAAAGTAAAAAATAAATATAGAAACAAACTATACAATGTTTTAAATGTGTTTATGCACATGTCAAGTTGTTTTGACAATGACACATATGCTTAAGCAGGGAGACCTGAATGTCGGATTTCAATTAGAAACTTTAATTCCTAAGACCCACTTTATAGTAAATTAAACCAAATTAAGCTGAGGCCATTAAGCAAAGCCAGCCTATCTACAAATTGGATCATAGTAAGGTAAATAAAACCAAACACACATTAAGCCACAAAATATAATAACGTATAAGTGTTTCAAAATTAGTGTCTTTACTTTTTTAAAAAATTTAGATTGGTACCTGGGAAAATCTCTACCTATCATTTTGGAAAATGGTAGGTTTCTCAATACGGGCTTTAATATATACGTAACTCAGCAAAATTCTGAGTGAGCTTCTCTTTAAAAATAAAATAAAACATACAGATTCATTTTATTTCAGGTTCAAGTAACTTTGTACTGTGTTTTGATATACCTTAAATTCTTATTGTGACAAAGAAAAACTTTCAAAAGCAACATAAATCTTCAATTTATCAAATCAAGCCATATTCCAGAAGTTATATTAGTCTTTTCCAGGTAATTTTTTTAAAGTATCAACTTGCACAGAGAATACAAGGAAAATTACATATGGCATATACTTAAGACCATGCACAAGAAATTAGCAAAATATTGCACTTTGCTTTATAAGCATTGTGAATTTTGGATTGAAGTGGGGTTGTATTTTATCCCCAAATCCCACATCATTGTACATTCAACTAAATTCGATTAAAAAACTGGGCCACGTCGTTGAGTAGTGGTGACTCCGCATGATAAAAAAAAAAAAAAGGCTCACGCAACCCTCCTGAGATGCCATTCTTTTTAGCCAAAGGCCATTCCTGCTCTTTAAAACATATTCAAAAAGGAGGCACAACAGAGGACCTCAGGAGAGTCACAGACAGTGAGCCATACTTTTGTGGGCAGGGTGCATGGCCATGTAATCATGAAAGAATTCTCCAGATTAAAAAAAAAAGACCTTATGTTTTCACCAAAAATTTTGTGTGTGTGTGTGTGTGTGTGCGCGCACACACATGCATGGCAGTGAGCAATGAGAGAGACTGTGGGAATGAAGAATCACTAGAAAGTTCGGCTTTGGGTTACACAAAGCATTCCTGCATCCTCAGGTCTGTGCTTTTTTCTAGAGGGGAGTGGTTTCTGGTGGCAGGTGTTACAGCACAGGTTTGAGTTCAAACCTCAGTTAGGTTTAAGCACCACTTGAACACTTCCATCAGCATTGTTTAGGGAGTTACTGGCAACTTTTAATTTTCCACAGATTTTGGGTTTTACTCCTTCTTTCTACTTTTTGTAATACTCATCACTTGTTCTGCTTGTTGATGTTTATACTCTTTTTTGCTCTACTTCAGCAAAAGCAACAAGAGAAGGTCTATTCAACTTAACCAGATAAAACCTTTCATACCCAAAACAGAGTTTGAGCTAGAAAGGTAATGTGTCTGAGATGGACAGAAGGTAACTCCTTGTAAAGGTTTTGTAAAGGAGAGGTGATATCATTGATTCCTACCAAGAGTGGGAGAAGCAGGGAGACAGAATGAGGTATCCATGGGTCTGCAGCTCTTTTTGATCAGGGTTCTCAAGTTTGACCTCATTCTTTTCTATGAACTATAATGAATGTCATGAACATGAGGCACATCCATATTGAAATGTTCCCTATAGAACACTGTTGTGAAAAGAAATAATTTGCGGTTGTTTAGACTACTCACATGAAAAACAAAAAAAACAGTTAAGTTCAAAAAAACTGCTATCTGGTGTTTTAAAAAAAGTAGAACTGAGTGACACACACAAGGTCATACAGTTATACAACACAGATAGAAAACACTCTCCACATTATTGCCTCGCTAAGAACGTGATTTAATTCTGTACTGCCAAGTGGATGGACATCTTCTATCAGCAGCCTTATGAGAGCTAAACATACTGCTGGGTGGTACCTGAGGTAACTCTGGTGAAAAAGGGAGAGTGACTGGAGGGGGGAAAAACCCACAAGGCTTTATGCCTGCTTACTGATGTCTCTACACTTTTTAAAACTTTCAATCTAAGGTCAAGATACAGACATGTGCGGTGGAAGATAAATATTAAGAGCTATATTTTATTAGTTTAAGTTAACATCTTTGTGGCAATAATGGGACAGTGTGCTTTTAGAGACTGAGTTGCTACATTAGTAATGGTTAGTACCAGTATTTGACAAAAACATTCATTTGGAGGAGGGAGGAAAGGGACTACTGAAACCTCATTCAAATAAATTTCTTTGTTATTGTACTGAATTTTCTTTTGATTTCCAGAGGATCACTTTATAGACTTAGCCATATGGATCGTTCACGTATTAAGTCTCATTCGAATTTGTGAGAAACCTAAGTGAATGAAAATAGATTCCCCCACCACAGCTGAGAAACAACTACAGTCTTCCATTTTAACTCAGTTTAAAAGGGGAGGAAATATTAAAAAGGAAAGAACAGCTTCTGAATTCAATTTATTCTTTTTTCCCCATTAAGTCTAAGCTGAAAATTGGATATCCAATTTACCACCGAGAGGGTATTCAAATATTTCTGCTCAATCCCTCATTGCTTCTAAATTCACTCAAAGGCAAGATTATTAATTCCTCCTGACAGAAAATCAAGATTTAATGAGCAGCTGACAGCCCTTAGGAATTACAGAGGAAATTTAATACAATAGATTTGACTAAATAATATATGAGAAATACATCATGCAGAGTAACGAACATACAGTAAATGTTAGTTTAGGTGTTAAATTTTGGACACGTGGTGAATTTTATGGAATATATTTTTTATCAAACTTTACAGAAATAAAATGCCACCTCTTTTCCAACATTGGTACCTATATTATACATTTTGACAGATGACCACACATTTTCTTGCATTTATTTGTAATTCAACTAAACATTTATTATACCTCTTACAGAGTACTGTGAAGAGATACAGCAAAACAGCATTTCTACTTTCAGAGATTTAAAATCTAGTGGATGGTGGAGATAAGATACAAAGAAAACTGTGACACAAACAACAATGGAATGCAGTAAGAGAAGAACAAGGAGAAATAGCATTCGATTCAGGGGTGGTGGATGGTAGCAGTGTGTGGGTTTAGGAGAAAAGTCTTCACGAACGAAGTTGTATTCAGAATGAGGCTTGAAGACTTGATAAGATGAAAAAGATGAATAACTCCATAGAGGTAAGAAAGGTTAAGTGTATGGTGAGAGAAAAGGGAATCATTCAGTTGGGCTGAGTTTAGGGTAGCTGAAGGAAAGAGTAGGAAATATAGACAGAAAAGGTCTGTTCATGACCATATCCAGAGAGTCTTGAATACCAGGCTGATGAGTCTATAGATAAGTGTTTTGTGTTTGTCTCATCAACTAGATTCTAAGTACCTCAGGTGCAGGGACTGTTTAAATATGTCCTTCCTATTTCCATAGCAGCTGGGTACATCATACTTGGGTATACAGTAGGTTTGCCAATAAACATTGAGGGAATTGAACGGCTTGTAAAATTATTTTCAGTGGATTTTTTTTTTACTTTTTCTTAAGCTTTCTTCTTAAACCTTGTTTACAAATAAATAGACTTTAAATTGCCTTTTGAAGGTGAAAACATGAATAGAATGTTAACCCAATGATTTAGACAACTATTAGAATCCAGCCTAAAAGAAAGCCACTGCTGTAGTTCAGGTGGTCTGTACAGCCTGGTGCCCCTTGAACCAAAACTGTTAAAGTCATATCCTGTGGTACATTTTATAGGAAAACTGACTTCTAGTCAGTAAAAATGACCTGGCCTAAGTGATTTTTATATAGGTTTTTAGCTTTCAGATAGCCTCCATAGGGAAATAGCATCAAAACTAAAATTGGTGTGGAAAAATGGAGATGCAAAAACTCTGCGTCTTGTGCATTGATTTTATTTCTGGCCGCCTCTCTCCTTAGAGAAACATGCTACAACAAACTAAAAAGAAGCTAGTGACAATCCATTTGTCAGTCTCATTTTGCGGACTGTAAAGAGAATTGCATCACTTTGATTTTAGATACTCTATGCAATGGTTAACATATTACATCAAATAATACGCATTTGAGTATTATATATTATTGATTTATTGTTCTACTAGCTTTCTGTTTCTTAAGACAGTATGTTTTATATGCTTGGAATGAAATTTAAATAAGCCTTACCAGTTTTTCCCCTTCCCTTCCAGCCATGACTTCATGTGTTACTTACAGTTTGTACCTCTGGGGCAGTAGAGGGGTGGCCATTGAAGGAGTTTAATGGGGAAGGACACTTCTTGAGCTTCTAATGAACAAGAATCATAGAAGTGATTTTTTTTTCTAGCAAAGGTTAATAATGCATTTACAAAGAAAATTCAATTATTATTACAATGAGGTGCAAAGACTCAATTTACATCTAAGGTTACTGGTAGATCTGCGACTGATACATAAATCATAATGCCTAACACCAATAGGTGCTCAATGTTTACAAAATGAATAAACTATAAATATTTTTCATTTCTATTAGTTAACAAAAGATTCAAGAATAAAATATGTAAAAACACGTAAACATGTATTTAGCAGGGGCATCAGTGGGAATATTTTAAGTTGGTGGACATTTGCCAAACTTGCCATGGTTTCTTTTTTTTTCATAGTCCTTTAAATTCTGTGATAGACTAAATACGGCCACATATTATGTGCAGTTTCTCCCTTCTGGAAATGAAATCTAATTCCTCATCCCTTTAATCTGGGCTGGCCTTGTGACTTGCTTTGACCAATAGAATGCAGTAGAAGTAACATGGTACGACTTCTGACCCGGGCTTCAAGAGACCTTGTAGCTTCCACCCTCGACCTCTTGGAACACTCTATTTGCCACCTAAGAGGCCTAAACTTCCTTCTGAAGAGGCCATAAGATGTAAAGAGCTGAGCTGACAGCCTCAACTAACCACCAGACATCTGAGTGAGGCTAAATTGGACCATTCAGCTCCAGCCCAGCCTGAGATAACTGCAGGTGCGTGAGTGACTCAGGTGAGACTAGGAGTGAATCCTTCCAGCTGAAACCAGTCCAAATTGCAGAACTGTGAACAACTGTTTTAAGCCACTACATTTTAGGTGGTTAGATACACAGCAGCTGATAAAGGATATAATTATTTTTTTTTTTTTTTTACCTTCTAATAATAATCGTATCATTTTTAGACATGGCCTAAGTCCCTGAGCTCCTTGTTCTTTCTACTCTATCTTGCTGGTTCTTCTCACCTGTCATCTTGGTCTTAGCCTATTTATTCAATATTTCTTATCTTTTAAAAATTCCTCCTCCTTGTCATTTTCTCCACCATATACTGGTTGCATTTTTGCCATAATATAACATATATGTTTAAGTTCAATACCTAAACGTCTGTCAGGTAAGGGGATTATGTCTGTCTTGGCTATGATGTCACAGATATGTAAGAATGTATCTAGTTTGAAAGTGCAACAAGTTAAACTGTCAGCTTTGAATCTAAAACACTACCATGAAAGACAACACTGCTTCTTCACACTTACCGTGTATGTAATAGTATAATACCTTTTTTGAGCAGATAATCGAAAGGATTGCCTTTGCTTAGAGCCAAATCAGAATATGATTAAACGATCAAAACCATCTCTCTATTTACTTACACATAATACATATAAGGTATCCATTATATATTTGAGTTCTCCAAGCAATCACTTGCTATTCTCAGCCTCTAGACCATTTACTATTTAAATTTTCATATTAACCTCAGCTGGGGTCATTCATACCCTTAACCATACCTCTACCTGGAGTCAGAAAAATTTACTGAGGGTCTTCTGACTGGGAGG
The DNA here is from genome assembly GCF_030014295.1 of Loxodonta africana. Taxonomy (NCBI): domain Eukaryota; kingdom Metazoa; phylum Chordata; class Mammalia; order Proboscidea; family Elephantidae; genus Loxodonta; species Loxodonta africana. The sequence continues at coordinate 116,833,467 of NC_087369.1, read as the reverse complement.
TTGGCATAACTGGTTCCCACATGACTATGTTAAAAATTAATCATGCTCTGCCAGCAGCTCCCAGATGCCCAGCAATCTGTTTCATTTTACTTCTCTTAGATAAAAGAACACATTTCAAATCAGCTCTCTGCTGATGCACTGTAGCCATATAGGTCCACACCAGGCTTCCAAGTAGGCCTATCTGCAGAAAATACCAAAAAGCTTACCATCAATTATCTTCTCAACACATTTTGGAAGGAAATTTCCCTATCTCCCTTTGCAACCCTCTTCCACAATCCTTACAAAGCATGTTTAAAGCCCAACATGATCCCAATTGGTCATTTAAAACAGATACATTTTATTTCTCCTAAGATGCAATAGAACATTCTCTCTTTAAAATTCTTTGTTGTTGTCGTTAGTTGCTGTAGAGTTGATTTTGACTCATGGTGACCCCATGTGTGCAGAGCAGAACTGCTCCATAAGGTTTTCAAGACTGACCTTTTGGAAGCAGATCACCAGGCCTGTCTTCCTATGTGCCTCTGGGTGGGTTTGAACTGCCAACCTTTTGGCTAGTAGTCCGGCACTTAACCTTCTGTGCCACCCAGGGACATGTAGAACCACATTTATCTTTGTTTTTGCTATTAGGACCCCTTCAGCCCTGTTGCCCAAGGTATATAAAGGAAAGAATATTCTAGAAAGTCATCAGCGATGCCAGATTGCCTTGGGGTATGCACACATACCCACACACAACAGCATGTATGCACACCAGAAAAAAGAACCATCAATCTGGGTTTGTTCTCTCACTTCCAGCTCAAGTGTATAATGGCATGGCAATCTAGAAATATATGCATTCCCTCAGAATATGGTGGAATTGGATAGAGTTGCAAAAGAATTATGTTGGACCATGATATCCTCATGTTGAGTAGTTCGATAATCTAGCTCACACACTGCATGTGATACGTAGGCAATGTTGACTGGAAAGATGACTTGAGAGGATGGAAGTTTACTTTCCTTTGTGATATAAATTTGTCTTTCCTTCCCCCAGCTTCAGTTATGATATTACACTACATATTACCTTGTGATCTCATAATGAGTCCACTAGCAAGTATAACACTCATTTCATCATAATTTTAGAAGTGCTAAATGCAAATGACACAGTGAAAAAGTGCTGAGTACCCTAGTATGTATCTAAGTCAATTGGGACCCTTGCTAAATGTAATTAACTCTATTCTATTCTCCTTATCTTCGTGACTCCATTTTTAATCTCCTTTGCTTCAGATACAGAATTCTAGTTTGACATTTAATATTTGGGATGAAATGTCATGGTCAATTGGGGAGCTAGTTTACCCACGCGGAATGAGCAATTTCTTCTATGCCTACACATAATCAAAAAAACCAAACCCAGTGCTGTCAAGTCGATTCCGACTCATAGCGACCCTATAGGACAGAGTACAACTGCCCCATAGAGTTTCCAAGGAGCACCTGGTGGAATCGAACTGCTGACCCTTTGGTTAGCAGCCGTAGCACTTAACCACTACGCCACCAGGGTTTCCATGCCTATACACAGAAGGTAGTTTATTTTTCATATTTCCCTGTCCTCCCTCCCTCCCTCTCTCTCTCTTCTATCCTCCCCCTCCCCCATAGCTTAAGACAGATACATGAACATATCCCCTGTAATAAGTTTATTTTTATGATTATCTGGTAGAAAGTTACAGAATTATTGCAAATATAAAATTTTAAGTACCCTGGTGGCGAAATGGTTAAGTACTCGGCTACTAACCTAAAGGCTGTTTATTCAAACCCACCCAGTGGCTCTGAAGGAGAAAGACCTGGCAATCTGCTTCCATAAAGATTACAGCCAAAGAAAACTCTACGGGGAAGTTCTACTCTGTCACATGGGGTTGCCATGAGTCAAAATCAACTCAGTGGCACACAACAACAACATGACTGATGATTGACAAAGGTGCTGAATGGCATACATCTTCACGTCTAGAGATAGTTTCCAACAAAGCTATTAAGCCACTGTTTTGCTTCTAAACTATCTATTTTTATTAATAATTAATTTTGTTGTTGTTGAGAATATACACGGCATGCTTCTAAACCATCTTTATAGCTAATTATTATTTGTTAAGCACTTGCCTTCACAGACTTAACATTCTGTAGCACCTACTATTTTACACATGGATTGATTTGAATATATCTTCTAATCAGTTGCATAATGATCAATTCTCTAATTATTAACAATTTGGTGATATTAAGGTTTCCTTTGCATTTTTAATTTGTAACCTGCTTTTTTTTAAAAACACACGAAACAATTAAATATGATTTAAAAAAAGTCTACTAAACCATTCTGAAGTTAACTAGTACCTCACTTAATCTCGCAAGATGTTTATTACTGGAAAATTCTACTGCAGATTTGGTAAATTAACTAAAAACCATTCAAATCAGGTTTGCATTTGTGCACGAGGGTAAAGGACAGAACATCTTAACTGCTGTGAAGGTCTCCATTTATAGTTGACATCTCCAACTTCTTAGAATTGTTCTTTGTTTAATTAAACACACATACGCACCTGTGCGTGGAAGTGGTAATTCAGAACAATGATAAACAAACAAAAGGAAAATGTGTCCTTTCATCTAAGCCTTAAAAAAAAAATGTAAAGATTTTTCACTCAAATCCTCTCAGTGACTCATTGTGGTTCATATATTTCTGTTCTGGAACTTGAATTGAGCCCCTTTTGGCAAATATTTGCTAATGCCAACAGTGTACCGAACACGAAAAGGATAGAAGACTAAGCGTTGTCTTTAGGGATCTTTCAGTGCTAGAGCAGATGGATAATCATGGGCCAATCACTTCGAATTAATGCTTCTGGAAGGCAAAATACTTTGTATCCAGCAGCATTTCTTCCCTCATTGTCTTCATCTGTAAATTCGGTATAATGCTAAATAACTTATAGTGGAATAAACATGTAATCACTGGGATAGTATATAATGTATAAATTCACGTATTTTTCTTCTTTTTTGTATTCTTTTTTTACTGTGGTAAAATATGTATAACAAGACGTTGGCCAATTCAGCAGTTTTTACAATGACACTGATTATGTTCTTCATGCTGTGTAACCATCACTGCTGTTTCCAAATGATTCTGCCACCATTAAGAGGAACTCAGTGCCCCCCACGCAATAACTCCCTCTTTCCCCCTCGCTTTCATCTCTGGTAACCACTAATAACCTTTGGTGTCTATACATTTGCCTATTCCATATAAGTGCAATCATATAACATTTGTCCTTTTGTGACTGACTTATTTCACTTAGCATAAAATCATGCATTTTTCTCTATTTTTTTTTTCTCATCTTCCATGGTACCAGCCAGTAGGAGGGTCTCAAGATAGAATTAAGTTCAGTTACAAAAAAATAAAGAAAATTACATTTCTTATGTACTTGAGTTTGTGGATTTTGGATTCATACCCATTACGTATATCAAAAGTCTAACATTTGGCACTTTTAAAATTGAGTGCCACAATGAACTGAATAAGTAAATAAAAGAATCTGTCAAAAGGCGCTATCATATACATCTTTCCACACCACAGGAGTCTTAATACAATTGCCAGGGCACCTGTTTCTTTGTCTTTTTTTTATTACTTTAAATCTAAACTATTTTGGTTTCAGTCAATGCCACAAGCTGGTGTCTGGCTCAAACCTAACGAAACTCAAGTGAATTCCAATTTTCAACCTGCAAACTCTCCTAGGAGTAAGCTTTAAAAAGCCTAATACATTTGAAGGTCAGTAAACAGAAATTAGTGGAAGGACTACAGGCAAGTCCCTGGGTTACAAATGTTTGACTTGCGTACAACCTGCAGTTACAAACCAACCCCTGTAAATCTTATTATATTAAAAATATGAGGGACATGCAGTAGTTTTTAATAACAAATGGGTACTACTTTGCAATGCATTTCAAAACATTGTTATTATTATTACCGTATTATTATGTTTATGGAGCCCTTTTGGTGTAGTGGTTAAGAGCTAAGCCTGCTAACCAAAAGGTCTGCAGTTCAAGTCCACCGGCAGCTCCTTGGAAACCTTATGGGGCTGTTCTACTCTGTCCTATAGGGTTGCTGATTTGGAATCCACTCAATGACAATGGGTTTGGTTTTATTATGTTAAAGATGTTTTAGTTGATCTGCAAGTGTTTCTTTAATATTTTTATGCATATAAGTGTACACTACATACTATATACTAAGACAAACATTTGACTGACATTAGATATGAACCAAACCTAACAAATTTGACTTAAAGACAGATTTAGGAACAGAGCTTGTTCATAATTCAGGGACTGCCTATGTATTGTTTTAAGTCAGAATTTAGTCAGTCCTTTTACCCTTTAAGAGAACCTTAGGCATTCTTCAGAAACCTTTTGGGGAGAGCTACTCTAATCATAATTGAAAACTAACTACATATTTTTACGGGCTACAATGCTTCACTGCCATTATTATATAGCTAAGGTTCCACAAAAAGTGGGAAGAACAGGAATCATTCTGGCCTCTGACATATATTTTCGTTCACTGATAGATTTTTTTTTTGTGTGTGTGGTAGCCTATATATAAAGGGAAACCCCTGGTGACATAGTGGTTAAGGGCTACAGCTGCTAACCAAACCAGTTTGAATCTACCAGGCGCTCCTCGGAAACCCCATGGGGCAGTTCTACTTTGTCCTATAGGGTTGCTATGAGTCAGAATCGACTCGACAGCAACGGGTTTGGTGGTTTTTGGTATATATAAAGGTATTTAATCCATTTCATTGAGTCACAAAACCAGCTGTCTTAATTCAGTGAGCAAGGTGGGTTCTCCTTTTTTTTTTTGTCTTTCTTCTAAGTATACTTAGCGTTGTAAAAATGAAAGTGGTTTGTGGGTTATAAATGCAAAAATAAAACAAAAAACAAAACAAGAACTAAAGACAGACTGGTTAAATATTCTTCCAATTAATCTGTAGAGTATCCAGAGACTGCAAGCGTAGAATCTCAGCAGAGGCTTGAATCTCAGCAGAGGCGTAACTTTCTTTACTCAGTGTTTTAGAGATGGATCTACTTAAATAGAAATCAACCACAAAGGAAAAGTCAATTTAGTTTATCTTCACTTTTGACTTTATTTGAGAAGGTGTTTCTAGCTAGCACAGCATCCTTTTCAATTTGTTTCAGTGTAATGTGCAACAGATACACTTAATTAACGAACTGATTAGCAACTTCTTTGATTATTTTCCAGTAGTTCTTTATCAAAGCTGCTGTGAATCCTCAAAGTTGTTGTACTCTAACTGTGGCACTCCAAAAACTTCAAAAACCAATTTGTTTTCCTAAAGAAGATGAACAGAAAATATGAGAAATGTCTAATTTCAAAATAGGTTCTTAAGACCTCCCTTATATATAAATCCTGTATCTTTTTCTAAAAGCTGTAAATGTTAAGAGATCACAACGGTATCCGTAATGAACACTTTACACGAAGTCCAAACAATCAGAATTATTACCAGTAAACAAACAAAGGCTTTTACAACAGAATAGTCAACAGTATAGAAAACAAAAGGCAGAAAATACTGCATTCTACTAATAATCTAATGATCTTTAAGCCATATTATATGTAGAGATGACAGAGATGAAATATTTGATGGTTTCCCATAAAGATAAGCCAGTCTAGATATTGAATTCGACCTACTCTATTACTTATCTATTGCTGCCAAACAAATCACCACAAAACTTAATGGCTTAAAACAACAAACATTGATTATCTCACAGTTTCTGTGTGTCAAGAATCTGGGCATGGATTAGATAGTGTCTCTGGTTCAAGATTTCTTATAAGGTTGGAATCAAGCTACTGGCCGGGGCTTCTGTCTCATCTGAAGGCTCAACTGATGCCGGGGTGGGGTGGGCATTTGGGACATAATCTGCTTCCAAACTCACTCATGTGGTTGCTGGCATTCCTTGGTTACTGGCCTTGTGAACTTCTACACAGACTGCCTAAGTATCCTTACAACATGATAACTGGTGATCCATGAAAGAAGAAGGAAAAAAAAAAAAGAGAGAGGGAAGGAGAGAGTTAGACACACAGAGCATGCGCAAGACGGAAGCCATAGTCTTTTGGTAACCTAAGTGACATTCCATCAGTTTTTCTATTTCTATTCTGAGAAACAAGCCACTAGGCCCAAACCACACTCAAAGGGAGGGGGGTTACACAAGGGTGTGAATACTAGGAGGCTAGAATCTTCAGGGACCATTTTAGAGGCTATTTACCACACCTACTACTCCATTAAAATTAAGCCAATAAATCTACTTAAATAAACTTGAGCCTTATTATAACACCACCGTGGTCTCTCTTCCTTTTAATTCATCATTGTATAGTTGCCCAATAAACCATACAAATATCAAGTGCAATTTAGAAATTCTGCTCAAAAATCTTTAATGATTCCCTGCTGCATACATTTGGTCTTCCATGATCTGATTTCTCACTTTAGCTGCACTGGACTACTTGTAAACACTGTACTTTCTATCTTCAGGCTCCCTCTGTATGAAATGCCTCCCCCGTCACACTTACTTCCCTCTTCTATTGTATTTCTACATGTTGTAGTTTTAATCTACTTATTAGGACCTGGAGCTCTGGTGACGCAGTGGTTAAGAGCTATGACTACTAACCAAAAGGTGGGCAGTTTGAATCTACCAGCTGCTCCTTGGAAACCCTATGGCGCAGTTCTACTCTGTCCTGCAGGGTTGCTATGAATCGGACTCAACTCGACAACAATTGTTTTTGTTTTTTTTTAATTAGGACCTAGTTCAAATACTTTTCTGCCTGAACCCTTCTGAGGTGCCCCTAGAGAAACTCAAACCTTCTCTCCTTCATATTTCCAATTTTTTTTTACTGGATTCTGTTATAGAATTATGAATATATGCAATATTGAAACTGTTTACATATGTGTTGGTCTCCAATGAACTGTATGCTCCTTGAAGATAGAAATCATGGCTTATTTAGCTTTATTATTCCAATTTTACAGTACCTAAGCACAGTGCCTTGCTTATAATACAATATAAATAAATGCTTTTTAGACTTATTCACTTGTATACAATTTTGTATAATGCAGTTCTATATTGGATCCCATTCAATCTGATGACATAGTTTTTGGCACCAGTATTTTATAAGGTGGAAACCCTGGTGGTGTAGTGGTTAAGAACTACAGCTGCTAATCAAAAGGTCGGCAGTTTGAATCCACCAGGCGCTCCTTGGAAACTCTATGGGGCAGTTCTACTCTGTCCTATAGGGTCGCTATGAGTCAGAATTGACTCGATGGCAACGGGTTTTTTTTTTTTTTTTTGGTTTATTTTATGAGGTTGCAGGGTACATGATTCTCAATCCATTATTTAAACGCATACTTGAAAAAAGTGTAAGTGGGCTGTTGGATTTATCGGAGTAGGGGGTGAAGGCAAAATGCCAGAGAAAGAGAAGGTAAATGATCCAGCGCAGGGATTCTACAAAAAGGTATTTCTAATGTGGAAAAACCAAAAACCAAAACCATTCCCATTGAGTTGATTCCGACTCATAGCAACACTATAGTACAGAGTAGAACTGCCCCATAGGGTTTCCAAAGAGCTGCTGGTGAATTCGAACTACCCACATTTTGGTTAGCGGTCAAGCTCTTAACCACTGTGCCGCCAGGACTCCTCTAACGTGGAAGGCTTTGGTAATTTAGCATACTCTGATAAAAGTATGAAATAACTATTTGTCATTTAGGACATTTGTTATCTTTCACAATATTACATTTAAATGTAGCTGATCAAAGGTTGAGGATAACACTCAGGTACTTACAATGTGTTAAGATCAGACTTATGGAAATTTGTTTTAAAAATCTGAGTCACATAAAAGTTTCGGTCTAAAGAGCCAGAAATGCTAAAGTGTCTTCATGTGGTCAAAAATACATCTGAGCCCGTTGATGATAACTGGGGTTCTCACTCATGAAAAATATCGCATTGAGTATTCAAGGTAAAAAATGGTATTAAGTTCTTAGTCAATCCTCAGAGATTTATTTTGTCTTTGTCCATAAAATCCAACATACTGTACTAGCTAAGGCTGAGTTTCCATTTTTAAACTCTCTTTAGTTGCATTTTCCTCATTTAGTAAACTCCTTGAAATTCTTAGAATTCCTTGTTATTAAAAGTATTTTATTTGTATGGCATCTCCATGAATTATAAAGCAGTTATTTCATTTACATAGCACTTACTCTAAGGAAACCCTGGTTGCACAGTGGTTAAGTGCTACGGCTGCTAACCAAAGGGTCGGCAGTTCAAATCCGCCAGGCGCTCCTTAGAAACTCTATGGGGCAGTTGTACTCTGTCCTATAGGGTCGCTATGAGTCGGAATCGACTCAATGGCACTGGGTTTGGTTTTGGTTTTTTTTTTTACTCTAAGGATGTTTAAAAGATTGGAGTGAGCCCTCTATTCTCTGTTGTTTGTATAAATTGACTTCACCCATGTTACCATGTACTGGGACTATGTTAGACTTTCAATCATTTTCTAATATTTTCATCTTTTCTATAACATACATTACTTAAAATACTAACTAATGTAATCAGTATATTAGCAAATATCAAATTATACTTGCATACTTTGTTATTTTTAAAATATAAAGCTAGATGCTAGCAACTGGGCATCATCTGGTGGATTTGAGCTGCTGACCTTTTGACAAGCAGTGAAACGCTTAACCACTGCACAACCAGGGCCCCCAATCTATTATATAGCAAGTGTAAAAGAAAATTTTTATTATATTTCATATTTTCAAGAACTTTCGGTTGATTTTAATAATTCCAACTTCACATCTCATATCAAATATAATAATTTTCCCAATGCTATTTTTTGAAATGAAATTTTATTTTGGAATTGTTTTAGATTTATATAAAATTTACAAAGAGTGTACAGACAGTTCTCATATACCTCATGCCTGGTTTCCCTTTTTCTTAATATCTTACATTTCTGTGGTATATTTGTCGTAACTTATGAGCCAAGACTGATACTTTATTATTAACTACTGTCCATACTTTTTTCAGATTTCCTTAGCTTTCACCTAACGTCCTTTTTTTTCATCCCAGGATCCCATCCAGGTTTGTTGTTGTTTTTGTTAGTTGCTGTTAAGCCAATTCCAACTCATGGTCACCCCATGTGTGCAGAGTGTTACTGTGCTCTGGAGGGTTCTCAAGGCTGTGGCCTTCTGGAAGCAGATTGCCAGGCCTGTCTTCTGAGGCACCTCTGGGTGGGTTTGAACCTCCAACATTTTGGCAAGTAGTCCAGTGCTTGACCTTTGCACTCCCCAAGGACCCCATCCAGGATACCACATGGGTTGTCAGGATTCCTTAGGCTCCCCTTGGCTGTAAGAGTTTCTTAGACTTTCCTTGTTTATTGAACACCTGGACAGTTTTGAGGAGGACTGGCCAAGTATTTTGTAGAATGTCCCTAAATTTGGGTTTGTCTGATATCTTTCTCATGATTAGACTGGGGTTATGTGGTTTTGGGAGGAAGACCACAGATGCAAAGTGCCATTCTTATCACATCAAGGGTACATACTACCTACATGTCTTATCACCTTGATCACCTGGCAGATATAGCCGGTACACCTAATTTTCATCATTTTTTTTAATCCAAAATGTACCAGAAACTTAATGAAGTAACCAGAAAGTTGTCATATAAACCATTTATCTCACCTATTTTACCTTACATATATATATACTAAGTAGTCAGGGTTCATGAGGAGTTAAAAATATGTTTTTCATGGAAATACTAAAATCATTGGCTATTTATAAAAAAAAAAAAAAAAAAAAAAGAGAATACTAAATAGAAAGGATATAGGTATTGTTGCCCTGAACAGAAGTTGCCTTTTGGACAGTTCATTAAATATATAAAATACCAATTGACAACTATTATACAAATATTTTATAATATAATATGGCCTTAATCTCTCACATTGCGGTGCCTGAAAACTGTCATCTTCAATTCTAGAATATGGCCAAGATATTTATTAAATGAATGATACACATAATTTATAAAAATAGGTATGAATGAAAACCAGGTTGAAAATACTTTGTTTCCAGAAGCATTGAAATTGTGTTCATATATACCTGGCGTGCAACTTTAGGAGAGTTTAACTACAGGTGGTCCCTGACTTATGACATATCTCAGTTACAAGTAACTGCACTTACGACCTTCTGTTTTTTTTTTTTTTTTTTACATCTTATTGTTACATGTACTACATACAATGTTGCAGTGCGTAATTTGCTGATGTCATCATTCTCAGATGCTCACTCACAGGTGTTCAATTTTACGATTTACTGTCCAAACCACTGCTGTATAGATTTCGTTTTCTAAACTAAATCAGGGGCTTCAGTTGCTTGAAAACATGGACCTAAATGCTGATCACTTTCCTAAAGTCAACAGGCAGTTTCAGGAAACAGTGAGATGCTACTGTGAAACATGAAGAAAAAAAAAAAAGGACCACACAAGCAACTCTCATGAATTTTCTGACTAGAAACACTGTCCCCATTCCCAGGGATAATTCAGATGATCCAGTACCTCCCACAAGCGGAGTTATTACCACATCTGACAAAATGGCAACATTGTCCAACTCTTCTTCATCGTTGGAGGAAATTTTTATGATCTGTGTATTTTTTATATATTTATTAAAATATATCCGTAAGTTTATATGTAATCTTTCCAACCCCCAAAGAGAAAAAATGATTGGATTTATAAAGCAATCTGTGGGGAGACATTTTAAGAGCTTGTAAATGTATTGCTCTACATCAACTCCCCCCAACTAGATTTAACAACTGTTGATGGCTCTTGCCTGATAATAAAAGGTAATGATAATGAAAACCAAAAAAAAAAAAAAAGAAGAAGTATTCGACTTATGTCAAAATTGACTTATGACAGAGTCGTCAGAACAGAACCCCATCGTAAGTCAAGGACTACCTGCATTCTAAAACTTGTTGGGGAGTTCGTATACATTTATAATGATCCTGGAGCAAAAAATCATTTGATTTCAGTTCCTGCTCACCTCAAGTGACTTAGATTGAACAAGATTACTCAGTGGATGCAGATCTCTGTGATTCCATAGAGACCGATTTCCTCTACTAGAACATGGGCAAAGGAAATCAACTGTATTCTTCAGAAAATTACCAGAATAAATTATTTATTTTTCCCTGTTCCAAAAGAAATTAACACAAGGTGACTTGCAACCATCATGGTAAAGACTGGTTCAGGCAAAAACCATCAATAGTTGTTAAATCTAGTTGGGGTGGGGGTTGACGTAAAGTAAAATATTTACATGGTCCTAAAATATCTCCCCACAGACTGCTTTATTCGTTGGAAAAACCAAACCAAACCAAACCCACTGCCATTGAGTTGATTCTGACTCATTTAGTTGGGGGGAGGGGGGACAGGGGTAAAATATAGAATGGAGACACCAGACAACACATGGAACAAGTGGTCAAAATTTATATCTCTAATGAGTGGCAGACAGAAAGTGTTTTTTTAATGAGTGGCAGACAGAAATAGCGTATCTCCAGACGTGAAACCCTAAGAAGGACACACTTTACTTTTGAAGCAAAAAATTAGGGGGAAAAAAAAAGCGTTTTGGGAACCCAAACCAGAGGGCTTGTCCGCTGAGATCAAAATTGACTAATTACTCTACATAGTAACACGGCAAGCAAAAACAAACTTTTCAACGTCAGTCTCAAGTCTTTTAAGATATTGACTCTGGGGGAAGTTAACTACCACATCCTAAGGATATTTAAGCAGTCTATATAGAGGCTCCTCCTCCCGACAAGGAGGAACTAATGTCTTAAAGCCAGTTTTTTTTTTTTTTATGCCTAATGAGTGGAGGGAATATTTACCAGCAAAAGATTGTTTCTTTGGTATGCTGGTGATTTTTATCTTAGTTATAATAAATTGATACATTTCTTCAAACTAGATCACAAGGGAAAAATAATGCAGAGTTACAGCTGCCTGTTACATGTAGATTTTGGATTTCTGGAGTGTTAAAATAAATTATTTCTAACTCTTACCCATTCTTAATATTTGCCTGATGACAGAGCCACTTCCTTTGTGTCAAACAGCCCACTTATCCAGTGTGGGGGAGAAGCTTCTTTCTGGGGATGAAACTAGACCACAATTCAAGATGAAATCCGATTTAGTGATACTTAAGATTTGGACTAGACTAGAATTCAAAATGAAATGTATAAGTTTTGCAGCTCAACAAACTGCCTCTGCATTCACACAGAAAAAAAGTGTTCCAAAACATTCAAGTTAGCTTTTCAAAAATATTATAGTTGTAAAATCTGTGACACCAGTAATAGTTGTGCCAAGCATAGGTTTTATGTTACTAAGTTGTTTGCCTGTGCCAGTATTTAAGTGTAATTCTGTGTGAAAAAACGTGGATAATAGTTCTCTTTATAGAAAAATCAATGTACCCAAATAGTCATAAAATATAACAGTGTGTACATGTACACGCATTATGCAAGTACAAATAGATCTACATTGTGCCAGATGTGATCTAATCATCCTGGAAGTTCTGTTTAGGTATATGATAATATTAAAAAATGCTGAATGGGCTTTCTTCCTCAAAGTGAAGCAATACATTTCATGTTACTACCAGCAAACTATATTTGACATGTAATTTTAAAATGAAGTCACTCTAATCTAAAGCAATACTGCAACAACAGGGATAAGCAATGAAGCCTTTCATAAGACAAAATGGATTTTAAAATTCTAGAGAGTTTTAGCTACAAGTAATTAGAAATGCAATTTAGAACACTTTTAGTGTATTTCTTTCGATGGTTAATTACATTAGAACAACTATTGTTTCAAAGGGTGATGCACTAATAAATTGTAATAACCACCTCTCTAAAAATTGGATTACAATGTTTTAATAAGCTTTTTTTTCTATATGAGTAGAGAAGGCTATTTTTTTTTAACCCAGGAAATTTACTTTGGTCAAATACTGTGTGGGTATACACGCAGATGCAGATAAATACATGCATATAACAAATAAACAGTATATATATATATACACTTATATTTACTTATGGACTTGTAAAACAGAATGGGACTCTAAAAGGCATTTTAACTGTAATGTAAAAATTCAGGTAATAGAGTTACAGTGTAAGATTTTACTGGAATACACATTACTTCTAAAAATCATCTCAGATTTATGACGGCATGATTTGGGGCTAAGCAGTTCTCTTTGCATACAGGCTCCCTCCTTCTCAATCTATAATCGTTACCCCCATTTTCACTATTAGAGTCAAAGAAGGAAAACACAGGACAGGAAGGGAATGAAAGGAAAAAAGGATGCAAAATGGAAGCAGAAGTGGAAAAGGATAGGAAAAAAGAAAAGAAAGGAAAGGATAAGAAAAAAGAAAAGAAAGGAAAGGAAACCTTTCGTTCTGTCTGTCCTCTTCAAACCACAATCATCTTTCTCATTCCATTCATTATAAAAGTTCTTTAAAAAGCCATCTATCTATGCTGTCTCTAATTCTTTATTATCTCTTCCCACCCGTAGCACTTTGTTTATTCCTGTTACATGGTTGTTGCTGTCGTTACGTATCATCGAGTCAGTTCCAATTCACAGCAACCCTTTGTACAACAGAACAAAACACAGCCCGGTCCTGTGCCATCCTCACAATCTTTGCTACACTTGAACCCATTGTTGCAGTAACTATGTCAATCCATCCTGTTGAAGGTCTTCCTCTTTTTTGCTGACCCTCCACTTTATGTCCATGGAAGCAGCAGTCAAGAAATCAAAGGGCGTATTGCGTTGGGCAAATGTGCTGCAAAAGACCTCTTTGAAGTGTTAAAAAGCAAAGATACCACTTTGAGGACTAAGGTGTGCCTAACCCAAGCCATAGTATTTTAAATTACATCATATGCATGAGAAAGCTGGACAATGAATATAGAAGACCGAAGAAGAAGAATTGACACATTTGAATTGTGGTGTTGGCAAAGAATATCGAATACACCATGGACTGCCAGAAGAACGAACAAATCTTGTCTTGGAAGAAGTACCGCCAGAATTCTCCTTAGAAGCAAGGATGCCCAGACTTTGTTTCACATATTTTAGACATGTTATCAGGAGGGACCAGAGCCTGGAGAACAATATCATGCTTGGTAAAGTAGAGGGTCAGAGAAAAAGAGGAAGGCTCTTGATAAGATGGACTGACACAGTGGCTATAACAATGGGCTCAAGCATAACCATGATTATGAGGATGGTGCAGGACCAGACAGTGTTTCATTCTGTTGTACACAGGGTCTCTACGAGTTGGAACTGACGCGACGGCACCTAACAGCAGCAACCACTTTACCAAGTATGATGTCCTTCTCCAGGGACTGGTCCTTCTGGATAACATGTCCAAAGTACATGAAACAAAGTCTCACCATCCTTGCTTCTAAGGAGCATTCTGGTACTTACCATGTATTTTCCTAATGGCTATAATTCTTTCTATGGTCAATGTACTGGTATAAGTGAGTTTTCACAACCTTCAAGAATATGACAATTCTGTCTGGGACTAAGTGCCATAACCAAAATTTTCAATAGCATTTTTTTCATCCATTAAACTATATATTTACTGATAACCTACTATGTGATAAGCACTATTCTTGATGTTAGGGATATAGTGTGTCTCTGTCCTATACCACTTTCTAGATTATAAACTACTTATGGACTGTGGTCTCTTTTTATTTATCTCTGTATTCACAGGGCAGTAGGTAACAATATTTTGCAAAGAGTTTCATTCTTGAATAATGAACACTTAACCTGTTATTTCTGATAATATGAATCACAGATTTAATATTCAAATATCTAAGAAACTTTTATATAACTCCCAACTATACACATTTATCATAACCCGTTCTAATAGTAAAAGGTATCTTCCAAATGACAATGAGATGAACACCTGAATATCATCTTCAAGAATAATAAAATAATCATATCTATATTAAACAATTTTTTGCTCCTCCAAAGAAGCAGCCTGTTAGCTTTAGACACTTAAAGCTATAATAATAAAGCCATGGCATATTCTTAATTCTCTTAACAATTTAAGGTTATGTCTACGGAGGTGTGGTTCAATGTAAGCTTAATGAGGGCAAATTATATTTGACATGTAATTTTAAAATGAACTTACTCTAATCTAAAGCAATAGTGTCATAACAGAGATGAACGATGAAGCCTTTCATAAGACGATTGTAGTATTTGTGTTACAGCAGCACTAGGTAAGTAAGACAAAGATCAAATGCAAATTGGAAACCCTAGTGGCATAGTGGTTAACAGCTATGGCTGCTAACCAAAAGGTTGGCAGCTCGAATCCTCCTGGCGCTCCTTGGAAACCCTACGGGGTAGTTCTACTCTGTCCTTTAGGGTCACTATGTGTCAGAAACATCTTGGAGGCAATGGGTTTGGGTTTGGTTTGGGTTAGGTAAGTAAGAAAAAGATCAAAAGCAAATAGGTAGCTCTGTGTTACAAAAAAATAGATGATGATGAGAACATGATTATGAATTTGTTATATGATTTCTAAAGGAATCTTAACAAAAGTTTATTTCATATATTTGGAGATTATTTTTTCTACTGATATGGTCAATAACCCTACATATCTTTCACGGGACACTCCTTACTCTCCCCCTTCACAAACACACACCTGTACCAGTTAGAGGCTCCAGACATCTCAGTCAAGATAGTAATTAAAATTAATTCAACTAATTCTGGAAACCCTGGTGGTGTAGTGGTTAAGTGCTACAGCTGCTAACCAAGAGGTCAGCAGTTTGAATCCGCCAGGCTCTCCTTGGAAACTATATGGGGCAGTTTTATCCTGTTTAATAGGGTCGCTATGAGTCAGAATTGACTCGACGGCAGTGGGAGTGGGTTTCAACTAATTCTACATCAGAAAAAATAAATAACAACTTCATGAATCCTTTTCTTTGACCACAGCCTCTTATGCTTCCAGCTCTTTCACTCGTAACTCTCACTATACCTGTTCTTCAGTTTAATAGGTATTTCCTGTTTCTGGACCCCTCCACTTTTTTCTTAGGTATCAGCCTCTTCCTATCCTAACATCTTCCCCTCTCCAGCCTAGAATTCATGGTCTATATATTTTGTTACAGATCCTTGTGGTTGGCTAACCGCCCCAAATTCCAAATCACTTTCTCTCTTTCCTTCAGAGGTAAATCAATGAAACACTCACTTTGCCAGCAACCCTTGCAGCAAGGGGTGGACATGTAACACGGTTGCTGCCAGTGAGATACAAGTGAAAGTTTTCCGGATAAAGGCAATAGATGGAGTTGGCATTTCCCCTTTCTTCCTTTTTCTTTTCTTGAATGCAGATATGATGCCTGAGGCTATGGTAGGCTCTCTTGTGACAGTGAAGGAAAGGTCAAACGAACGAAAGAGATTCCAGCCCTAAAACATTTGAGGCACTGAACCACAGGGAGGAGCCACCTATTTCCACACTTCTTTTTTGTTATGTAAGAAGAGTAAACATTTAAGCTACTCTAAGTTGGGTTATCTGTTACTTGCAACCAAAAGCATTCTTAACCTCTCTTTTGCTAATAATTCATTTCCCTTGCCCCACTGTACTTCTGTTTAACTTTTCTGGCAAAGCTCCAACCCTGACTCAACCTAATAATAGTCTAACTGATCCCTATATTTCTACCCAAATTGATGAGTGTTACCAGAGAAAATCAAAGAACTGTTTAATAAAAAAAAAAAATAGCACTTATAAATTCACGAACCACAACTTTAACTAAGCCCATCAAGCCTTCTATGTTTTAACAGTCATCTTTCCTACTCACTTCAAATCTATGACTTTATCACCATCACAGCTTCTATATCCACTACACTGAAACTGCTTGCATCCAAAGTCACTGACAATCTTCTTGTTATAAAATCCCAAGAACTTCTCAATATTGACCTTCCTTGTTACTAAATCCGAAGGACTTCTCACTCTTCTTGGCCTCCTGAAGCATCAGTCATTATCAACTACCCCCTTTTTGAAACATTCTTCACTGATTTTTATGATACTCTCTTCCTCCCTCTCTGACTAGTCTTTTATTTATTTATTTTTTTGTTAAATAGATTCCAGTTCCCTGGTGAAATTCTCATCTTGTCAACTATTTTCTTGAACATATTAATCATACTAATATTTTTAGTCATAGCAATTTTGAATTCTATGTTTGAGAATGCCAACATACGGATCATTTGTAGGGCTATTTCCATTGTCTGTTTTTGCTCAGTCTATTTTCTACATATGCCTATTAATGGTTGATTGAATATAGAATTTTTATGAAAAAACTGTAGAAGCTCTGGATGACGTTTTTCTCAAGAGAGGATTTCACCTGTAATTTGTAGGCAAGTAGAGCAGAGGTATATCACCTTAATTTAATCAAACAGTAGAATGTCTACTGTCCAGAGGGGAGATGAGAGGGCAGAGGGGGTCAGAGGCTGGCCAAATGGACACAAAAATAGAGAGTGGAGAGAAGGAGTGTGCTGTCTCATTAGGGGGAGAGCAACTAGGAGTATATAGCAAGGTGTATATAAATTTTTGTATGAGAGTCGGACTTGATTTGTAAACTTTCACTTAAAGCACAATAAAAATTAAAAAAAAAAGAGTAGAACGTCTAGAGGTTGTGTTGCTGTCTTTAAAGGGCTCTATCTCTGGATAGGGTCGCTATGAGTCGGAATCGACTCGACGGCAGAGGTTTTTTTTTTTTAATCTCTGGTTCACCCCTATCTCTAGAATGTATTTCTTCGAAGGTCCCAACTGAAATGCTGGAATGCTTCCTGGGTTCTCCATTCCTTGGAAGGTCCTGAAATTTACTATTTTTTTTTTCTTCATTATGATGAGACTCGGGAAAACTCCACTTTGATTTCCATCCACTTTCTGTATGACTAGTTAGGCTTTTTCATGCTTTGCACAGTTTAAAAATTTGACAAACGTCTTGAGAGAAAAAAGAAAAAAACAACTACTAAATGCCAAGTTCACTCTTCTACTTATCCCTTCTCCTCAGGATTTTGGCCCCTCAAGGACTGGCTGAATTAATAGGCCCAAATTCAAAATTTTTTCCTCTCCCCAGTCCTGTGAGACATCTGAGACCTCTGCTGGCTTTTCTGTGTCTTAGTGGTAGGCCTTCTGCTGGGATTTTGAGCCTCTCATCATACAACAAGAATTGGCAAATGCCCCAAAGGACAATATGACTAATTTCTCTGTAGTTCTCCTTATTCCTGATGTTGACTTCTCAAGCCCTGGATGCCTCGGAAGCCTCCCGAACTCTTTAAATGAACCTTTGTTTTTTATTTCGCTTATGCAGACATTCTTGGTAGGACACTGTTCTGTCATAAGTGACTACATCATTGTCAGAGTGGAAATTCCTCTTTGGCTAATTTTTTCCAGTCTCCTTGTCAAATGACTGAGTCTTAAATATTATTTCTTTTGCTAGGGATATTTGCCTCTCACCTCACTTCTTTTTTCCTATTTCAGTCCAAACCATCTTTTGGGTATCAGCATAGTGGTCTATGGGAAGCCTTTCCTAATTCCAAAAAGCTGCATAGGTGATTTTTCTATGTATGCTCTTAATACTCTATAGTACCTCCACATCAGCACTCATCACAATTCATTATACTTTCCTATTTACTTATCAATACCCCCTCAGACTGTAAGCCATGTGAGGGCAGATACGATATCATGTTTGACACTGTGTTTCCAGCACTCTTTCCACTGTA
Organism: Loxodonta africana; assembly: GCF_030014295.1. Taxonomy (NCBI): domain Eukaryota; kingdom Metazoa; phylum Chordata; class Mammalia; order Proboscidea; family Elephantidae; genus Loxodonta; species Loxodonta africana. Next base: position 116,814,709 of record NC_087369.1, on the reverse strand, counting down.
TTTCCAGCACTTAGGACAGCGTTGGTCACACAGGAGGTACTCAATAAATATTTGCTGAATAAATGTATGGACATTGGCTTGTGAGCAGCAAAGGAACTATGCAGACTATTGTCTTTCCTCTATCACCACTTTTCTTCCTCTCCAGAGTAATCATGCTAAGAGGAGCTCCTCATCTCCTTTCATCACTCACAGCTCAGTTAATGCTATTGTAGGAAATCTATCACACCTGTATACTTGAATAAAGCCAAGCTACCCCACTGTTTCCTACTGGCATGGAGCTGCATTCAAGCAAAACTCAATCTCTGAGTAAAACATGATTGAAAAAGCACAATGTAAACACTGAATTCTCTCCAATACACGAACACAACACGACCCATCTATAAGGTGCAACAAAACTGAAAAAAATTTTTTCTACATCTCTGTCTTACTCAACCTTTCACATTCAAGGCAGCACACTTCTAACATTTATTTCCTCATTCCAAGATCTATAAATCACTCTGTCTACCTAAAGCTTTGTAGTTTACTCTCCCTTCCCTGTAACATCTCTTTATAGTGTTGCTCAGCTTAACAATTCTAGCTTCTTTCAGCTTTTCTGTTCATCCATTTGTATATAAAGGTCAGACTAAGGCCCTGTAAACTGGCCAAGCAGGTAAGAACTCTTCTTCTGTAAAGGCGGTGCTTGTGAATTGCTAAAGCACACAGTTTAGTTATTTTATATATCACATTTGTATATAAGTCCTTGCCTCTCAACATTTTCCTCTGTCACTACGTTGAAGTATCTCCATCTTTCGACCTTGTTTTATTTTGATCACTTGTGAAAAACTGACTTCAATCATAATATAGTAAGCCCACTAAAAATCTCTATAACAAAAAAGGAAGTAAAAGTTCACAACTTTTAAAATTCAGTTAGACTTGATAAAGAACACGTGTGATTTAAAGTCTTTAAAAATATTCATGAGTCCTATTTGGAGACTTCACACATTCTTCATCTACTTCTTCATCCTCTTATAATTAAACCTGCTTTTCCTCAAGTACCACCATACATGCCAAAAATGTAAAATTCTTTTATTTGATGTTATTGCTTTTGTTTAATTATTAGTATCACAAAAGTATTTGCTATTATTTCACTGCAAATGCGTAGTATTTCACTGACATTACCGGCTATCCTGGGGGAGCCAACCACCATTTATAACATTGCTTTCGAGGGCAAATGCTCTCTGGATTCCAAACAACTGACATCCAAACAAAGTTTTCCCACTTGAGTAATCAGGATTCAAACAATAATATGCCCTACATCTGTCTACAAGCCATTTGTAAGATGGAGACTGCCTGCATTTGAAAAAACACATGCTGGTATGTTGCTCTTAATCAGGGGAAAAAAATGTTAGGATGATGAGGTTACAGCCTAGATTCTTCTTCCTAGTTTTCAATTACATTCCTCCATTCTACCAGATTAGACTCATGTAAATCCTAAAGAAAATTCTGTCAGTACAACAGATGCTCCATTTTTAATCTTTTAAAATGATGTTCAACATGCAAGAAACCAGTTAAGTATTCAGGTTACAGAAACCTCTCAATAATTACAGTAATCACAGTTTTTCAGAACCAAGTAGATGTTTTGGGACAGATGTTTAGTTTTCAAAATTCTAATGAATTTTACATTTTCTTACACTAGCAGTGGGCCCAGTCAGCATATTATTATTGTATATTATTGCCTAGCAGTATTAATTAGCTTGGGAGCAGTACAGGAGAAAATGGACAATGTCTATTTCCAGGGTTAGGATTTTAAAGCCAGAAGCAATTGAAAAATTTAGTAGTGAATGAATCAGGAGTGTTCTTGAGTACAGTGCTGAAATGGATGACAGCAGAGTCATAGTTGGGTATTGGGTCAAGAGGGAAAACTTGAATGTGACAAAGGCTTGTAGAACACCACATGGAAAAGCACAAGTACAGTGGGAGTGGTGGATTAGCAAGGTGGAAGAAGTGACAGTGTTCAAATAAGATAATTTTAGAGAACCTAGAAGTATGACAGTTTCAAGTGATAAAATTTAAATTGGTAATCAATTGGTCCTAGGGAATCTATGAGAAGCTTGAGTTAAAGCTGACCCCAAGGGTTTGAACTGAGGTGACTGGGCTTATCATCGTTAGACATGGAAAGATAGAAGGAGTAACATGCTATAGCTTGAAGACATAATCAACCCTGTACTCAGTTTGGTAGGGAGGATACCATGTAAGATTTAATGCCTATTCCTAGCGTTTTTATTAACAAGTGACTAACGGATATGGGGACACTGTCTTTTATTTGCCATTCCTCTCAAATGACCTGATCCAGAAACTTTCGTTTCTCATAGAATTCAGCAAGACATTCTATTTTAAGACCTCAAGAACAAGTAGCATTTTACCCTTCCACTTGATGGGTTACTTTAGGATAACCATCAGAATTAGCCTCATGTTCAGTGTCACAATCATTTGTATAGAGCAACCTCTGCATGACTGTTTCAAAGACATTCGTGGAGGCTACAATCGGCTCAGGGGAAGAAAAGCTTTCTTAGAGAAAAGTACACACTCCTGCTCGAGGTCATTTTTGTTGGGAAACAGGTTTGACAAGGCTCCACTGATACTAACTCAACCTGCCATTCTGGGTTATAGTTGTGGAAAGATGACGATGAACTTCTCTGGACAGTTAAAACTGTGAAGTGATTGCCAGAGGCCTGGTTTGCTGACATTGATCAAGGTCAGATGTGTGTATACGAAGTAGGAGCTAAGAAGCATTTTTCATTTACAGCAGTCATGCAAATTAGTTCCACAGTCAGGGGCATACAAGGATCCAAGCCACGGGCAAAGAAGAGTTTCTGTCAAAATGTTCAAAATATATTCTGGAGCACTAGCTGTTTATCCAGGCCTAGATACTCTCTGCATCATCAGTGTCAAAAAGGCAAAGTCAGATGAAAAGATACTGGAACATAAGACTATGGGTGGGCTGGTAGGTTACAGCTCTTTGATGTTGTGTTTTTTCCTAATCAACATATATGGTTAAAATATAAAATAGAAAGAATATATTATATTCTTTGATATTCTATTACCACACCTCAAAGCCACTCTTTGCCTGTTGTTCTTTTGTTCATTCATCTACTCATTCATTCAAACTTTTTTGAGGGCCTGTGCTTGAGGTTGAATATACAAAGATAAATAAGACATGGTGCCCCAACACGCTCACAGTCTCATAGGAGACAGAAAGATAAAGAAACAAATATAAAGCAGTATGGGAATTCAGTGACAGCAATATGCTGAAAGTATTATGGGAGAACTAAGGAAGTGAATTCAGCCCAGTGTGGAAAAACCTCCTGGTGGTGGGGCCAAACTGAGGTTTTTTGTTTTTATAATTTTACTGTGATAAAATGTATATAACAAACAAACAAGGCCATTTTAACCATCTTTAAGTATGCAATTCAGTGGATTTACAATCACCATGTTGTGCTACCAACATCACTATTCATTTCTAAAAGTTTTTTTTATCACCTCAAATAGACACTTATTACCATTCAACAATAGCCCCTCTTTCCCCTTTCTCCCCAACTCCTGGTAACCACTAATAAACCTTGGTCTCTGTTGTTGTTGGGTGCTGTCAAGTTGATTTTGACTCAGAGCATCCCCATGTGACTGAGTAAAACTGCCCCATAGGGTTTTCTAGGCTGTAATCTTTACGGAAGCAGATCACCAAGTCTTTCTCCCATGGAACTGCTGGGTGCGTTCGAACCACCAACATTTTGGTTAGTAGCTGAATGTTTAACCATTGTATTACCAAGGCTCCTATGCAATGCCTTTGGGCTCTATGCATTGCCTTTTCTAGATATTTCATGTAAGTGGGATCATATAATGTTTGCCCTTTTGTGACTGACTCATTTCACTCAGCATAAAGTTTTCAAAGCTCATCCATGTTGCAGCATCTTATCAGGACTTAATTTCTCTTTATAGCTGAATAATATTCCATTGTATGCATATACCACATTTTGTTTATCCATTCATCTGTTAATGGACACAAGTTGTTTTCACTTCTTAGCTATTGTGAATACTGCAAAGAACATTAGTGTACAAGCATCTGTTTGAGTCCCCGCTTTTAAGTTTTTGAAGTATATACCTAGGAGTGGAATGCCTTTCCATTTATTTAGGTCTTTAATTTCTTTCAGCAAAGTTTTATAGTTTTCAGTACACAATGCTTTCACTTCCCTGTTCTATGTATTTTATTCCTTTAGATATTATTGTAAATCAAACTGTTTTCTTGATCTCCTTTTCAGATTGCTCATTGCTGGTATATAAAAACACAACTGATTTTTGTGTGTTGATCTCGTACCCTTCCGTTTTGTTGAATTCATTTATTGGGTCCAGTAGCTTTCATGTGGACTCTTTGAGATTTTCTATATATAAGATCATGCTTTCTGATTTGGAGCCCTTTTATTACTTTTTCTTGCCTAATTGCTCTACTAGAACTTCCAGTACAATGTTGAATAGCAGTGGTGAAAGTGGGCATCCTTTTCTTCTTCCTGATGAAACTGAGTTTTAAAGATAAGCAGGAATTATTCAGGTGGAGGGCAGTCAGACAGAAGAACACAGTGAGAAAAGTCATGAAAGGATGAGTGGATTAAAAAGGGAACAAGACTGGAAGCTGGAAGACTATTTAGAAGATTGTTGCAGTAGTCTCAGCAAGGGATGGCAATGAATGGCACAGGAGTGATACATCCAAGAAATGAAAGTGGCTAAGACGACACAGAGAGAGTCTCACGTAGAATGAGAAGAGGAGGAGCTAAGGATGGAACCTTGGGAAACAACAGTATTAGAGGCAGAAAAAGGAAACTGATGATAGAGGAGAAATCGAAAAGTATCAGAAAAATCAGGAAAAATGTGATGTCACAAAAAACCAACTAACCAAAAATACATGAAAGTAAAATTTTCTGGAGAAATACACAAACAACTATCAAGATAGTAGAGATTCTGAATTTTTTGAGGGGGTAGGGTTGTATTCTAACAGAGTTACAACAAAGGAGCAATATCTTAATTATCTGTGTGTCTTTTTCTGGACAAGTGTCCAGACCATTGTAAGTTTTCAATGAATATTTATTGAATGAATGAATGCATGTTAATATGAAGACTGTATATTATTAAGTAAAATATAAAGGCATATGGATATGGAAAACATTTAAACCATTTTTATTATGGCACCTGGGATACTATCTTGTAGGTACTCAAATGGCAACCGAAGATAACAGTAACTATTCAGTTGGGGGAAGATTTCTCAGGTGTAGGAGAATATTCATCATTGGCACTTGAAATGGGCAAGTTGTATAGCTCATGAACACTAATCATCAATTCAACAAATGTTGAATATCTACTCTATTTGTCAGGCACTGGTTTAGGCAGGGGGGATTCTCTTCCCTCATGGAGCTTACATTTCAGTGGGGGAGTAGGAGGAGACGGATAATGAACAAACAAACATACGTCAGGTGGTGAGGATCAGGCTGGGAAGAAAAATAAAGTAGGAAAGGGGTAAAGACTATAGGGGTAGGAACACTTTTACATTTTCTATTTAAATCAACTTGGTTCATATTTCTAATATAAAAATGGTCAGAGATTTTCAAAGGCCCAGTGTCAGTTAAGTGGGGAAAAGATAGTCTTTTTAACAAATGGTGCTAGCATAACTGGATATCCATCTGCAAAAAAAATGAAACAGGACCCACACCTCACACCATGCATAAAAACTAACTCCAAATGGATCAAAGACCTAAACATAAAGTCTAAAACAATAAAGATCATGGAAGAAAAAATAGGGACGACGTCAGGAACCCTAATACAAGGCATAAACAGAATACAAAACATTACTAAAAATGATGAAGAGAAACCAGATAACTGGGAGCTCCTAAAAATCAAACACCTATGCTAATCTAAAGACTTCACCAAAAGAGTAAAAAGACCACCTACAGACTGGAAAAAATTTTCAGCTATGACATGTCTGACCAGCGCCTGATCTCTAAAATCTACAACATTCTGCTAAAACTCAACCACAAAAAGACAAACAACCCAATTAAAAACTCGGCAAAGTATATGAACAGGCACTTCACTAAAGAAGACACTCAGGCAGCTAACAGATACATGAGGAAATGCTCTCGATCAGTAGCCATTAGAGAAATGCAAATTAAAGCTACAATGAGATTCCATCTCACTCCAATAAGGCTGGCATTAATCCAAAAAACACACAATAATAAATGTTGGAGAGGTTGTGGAAAGATTGGAACACTTTCACACTGCTGGGTGGGAATGTCAAATGGTATAAGCGCTTTGGAAATCCATTTGGCACTTCCTTAAAAAGCTAGAAATAAAACTACCATATGATCCAGCAATCCCACTCCTCAAAATATATCCTAGAGAAATAAGAGCCTTTACACGAACAGATATCTGCACACCCGTGTTTACTGCAGTACTGTTTACAATAGCAAAAAGATGGAAGCAACCAAGGTGTCCATCAATGGATGAATGGATAAATAAATTATGGTATATTCACACAATGGAATGCTATGCATCAATAAAGAACAGTGAGGAATCTGTGAAATATTTCATAACATGGAGGAATCTGGAAGACATTATGCTGAGTGAAATTAGTCAGTTGCAAAAGGACAAAAATTGTGCAAGACCACTATTATGAGATCTTGAGAAACAGTTTAAACTGAGAAGAACACATTCTTTTGTGGTTACGAGAGGGGGGAGGGAGGGAGGGTGGGAGAGGGTTATTTACTGATTAAAAACCAAACCCAGTGCCGTCGAGTCAATTCCGACTCATAGCAACCCTATAGGACAGAGTAGAACTGCCCCACAGAGTTTCCACGGAGCGCCTGGTGGATTTGATCCGCTGACCCTTTGGTTAGCAGCCATAGCACTTAACCACTATACCACCTGGGTTTCCATTTACTGATTAGATAGTAGATAAGAACTACTTTAAGTGAAGGGAAAGATAACAATACAGGGGAGGTGAGCACAACTGGACTAATCCAAAAGCAAAGAAGTTTCCCAAATAAACTGAATGCGTCAAAGGTCAGCAAAGCAGGGGCAGGGGTTTGGGGACTATGGCTTCAGGGGACATCTAAGTCAATTGGCAAAATAAAATCTATTAAGAAACCATTCTGCATCCCACTTTGAAGAGTGGCATCTGGGGTCTTAAATGCTAGCAAGCGGCCACTGAAGACTCATCAATGAGTCTCAACCCCCGGATTAAAGGAGAATGAAGAATACCAAGCTCACAAGGTAATTATGAGCCCAAGAGACAGAAAGGGTTACATGAACTAGAGACTAACTCATCCTGAGACCAGAAGAACTAGATGGTGCCCGGCTATAACCGATGACTGCCCTGACGGGGAACACAACAGAGAACCCCTGAGGGAGCAGGAGAACAGTGGGATGCAGACCCCAAATTCTCATAAGACCAGACTTAATGGTCTGACTGAGACTAGAAGGACCCTGGTGGTCATGGCCCCCAGACCTTCTGTTGGCCCAGAACAGGAACCATTCCCAAAGCCAACTCTTCAGGCAGGGATTGGACTGCACAATGGGTTGGAGAGGGATGCTGGTGAGGAGTGAACTTCTTGGATCAGGTGGACGCTTGAGACTAGGTTGGCATCTCCTGCCTCGAGGGGAGATGAGAGGGTGGAGGGGGTTAGAAGCTGGCGAAATGGACATGAATAAGAGAGAGTGGAGGGAGAGAGCGGGCTGTCTCATTAGGGGGAGAGTAATTGGGAGTGTGTAGCAAGGTGTGCATGGGTTTTTGTGAGAGAGACTGACTTGATTTGTAAACTTTCTCTTAGAGCCCAATAAAAATTATTTTAAAAAACGATCAGAAATTTTATGAAACACAATATGATCAGTGTTAGAGACAAAGGGACCCTCCATCAGTCTATTTGCCTCTATTTGGTCTCAAAAATACTGAGGAAGTGGATGGGGGAGTAATGAACTGCAAAAGGACAGAGAGAGAAAAACACTGAGATTTTCTTCTAATGCAATTTCAAAGTTCATCAGGCAATTAGACCAAAAATCTTTTAAGAATAGGCACCCTCTCTACCTCCAGGCTGAAATGAATTTCCATTGTTTGTGAAAGAACTGTGAGAAAGAAGTGTTACTCAACTGGCTTCCCTTTTTGGGACCTCCAAAGCCCTGAAAGGAAATAGTAATGCCTTACATAATAACTGGAGGGCAGTGGGTTTTTTTGGTGGGTACATAATAAAGTAGATAAGCCCTGCCTGAATTTGTTGTGTAAAGTGTGAAAAAAAAAATCCTTCCATTCTTTGGTTGTGGTCACCGGCTTCACTTTCTTGGGCCCTCAGTTCAGGACTGCTGCTGTTGCACAGACAGACCACTAGGGAGTCTGTTCAGGGGTGAACAAACATAAGCTTCATTTATTCCTTCCATAGGGAAGGAAAGGGGGAAACCCTGGTGGCGTAGTGGTTAAGTGCTACAGCTGCTAACCAAAAGGCTGGCAGCTTGAATCCACCAGGCACTCCTTGGAAACTCTATGGGGCAGTTCTACTCTGTCCTATAGGGTCACTATGAGTCAGAATCAACTCAACTGCAACAGGTAATAGGGAAGGAGGTGCTGATGGGAAAGAGGCGAATATATCTACTGTTTGTGGTAATGTGTTCCTGGGAAGGGGGTAAACATTTACTGTTTGTGGTAATGTAGTAATGGTGCGCCTTCTCCTAGTAAAAGCAAGAACAGAACATTAATAATTACTCTAAGAAAAAATAGGGTTCCACTTGCCTAAAAGGCCCATTGCTGTTGTCATTAGTTAGTTGTCTTTGAGATGATTCCCACTCATGGCAACCCCTTGTGTGCAGGGTAAAACTGCTCCATAGGGTTTTCAAGGCTGTGACCTTTTGGAAGCAGATCACCAGGCCTGACTTTCAAGGCTCCTCTGGGTGAGTTCGAACCACCAATCTTTCAGCTTGTAGTGCAGCACATAACCACCTGCAGCATATTGCAACTCAATTATTAGTAAACCTACTTCCTCGTTTTCCCTCTGTGAAAATATACAGAGGGAAATTAGGCTAAGTGCTAATTTCAAGCAGTCATGATTTTTAACCAAATGGACCTCAAATTATGAATTATATAGTTCAGAAGTATTTGTTGACTGAATGCACCAAAGAGTCATTCATCTACCACATAGGAGCCCTGGTGATGGCAGTGGTTAAGAGCTTGGCTGCTAACCAAAAGGTCAGCAATTCGAATCCACCAACCGCTCCTTGGAAACCCTATGAGGCAGTTCTACTAATTTCATTATGAGATCTAAAACGGTGAGTTGATATAATAACAAAGAATACAAGTTCTGTATAGAAGGACAAGATTGTGTGAGGCTCAGGTTGAACACATATGGGGATGCAGCAGCAGTTTGAGTGCATAGATAATCCTGCAACCCTATAAAGGGAAGTTATGGTGTAGCAGGAAAAAATACTAGAATTGTTATCAGAGGATGTGAGTTCTAGCCTCAACTCTTCTATAACTCGGTATGTGAACCTGTATAAGTCCTTAACTTAGATACAAGGAAGGAGTCATTAAACAGATTCTAAGATCACGTTCACCTTTTAATTTCTACAACTCTAGGATCTATATGCAAATGACTTCTGTTGGCAGACATGTAAGTAGTCATCCTTCAAGAAAGGCTGTTTGGTCAAACAGCTCTAGTGTTAACATTTGCTGTATATTTAAAATCATTTATAATTTGAAAAGACAGATGTACAAAGTGCTCGCAAGCAGAATTGAGATTTAATAATTTTTAGAAATAAATGTATTTTTTTCCTGTCCCAGAACAATCATCAGCCACTTAACTTTGGGAGTGAGGAAAGCAAGGAATCTGTGTATGGAGGGAGGGGAATAAGTGGGAAGAGGACTTATTCCATAATAATATTTTGTATAACATTTGCAAATGTATTCCACAAATGCAACCATATTTAATTGAGCTTCACAAATGAACACAGTCAAAGGTAATATGAAAGTGGCTTGTTGATTAAAGGAGCTCTAAGGGCACACAGTGGTTAAGAGCTTAGCTGCTAACCAAATTCGAATCCACCAGCTGCTCTTTGGAAACCCTGTGGGGCAGTTCTACCCTGTGCTATAGGGTGGCTAGGAGTCAGAATCAGCTTGACTCTGGCAACAAGCTTGGTTTTGGTTTGTTGATTAAATAAGTGATCATGAAGAACATTTTTAGATCATCTCTAAAACTGCTATTGGAGGCAGTGTTGTTCATTGCCTTCTACTGTAAACTTTCTTTGGTTTTGTTTCATAATGACAACTATAAAATATGTTTTCCTTTCTGTCTTGGCTTCTACAAAGCTACATTTATTACTCACTAACAGTATCTATCCTTAATTTAGGCATCTGGAATAACTGTCTAAAAGTTTCCTATAAGTTTTAATCTTACTTTAATGGCTTTTTGTTGCAAACTACCTGAATTTTTTCCGGGAAGTAGATGGGGGATAAATACATTCATGCATCATACAAAAAAACCAAACCCGTTTCCGTCCAATTGATTCCAACTCATAGCGACCCTAGAGGACAGAGAAGAACTGCCCCATAGGGTTTCTAAGGAGCACCTGGTGGATTCAAACTGCAAATCTTTTGGTTAGCAGCCGTAGCTCTTAACCACTGTGCTGCCAGGGTTTCCATTAACGCATATAGAGGGAAAAAAAAAGAAGAAAAGAAGCTCAGTTTAGATGGGAGGAGAGAGGTTAACTAAATAGCCCTTCAATTTAAATCAGGAATAATAACCTGACAAAATGACCAAGGGTAGGTATCCAGTTACGATGCAATCAACATGTATTCATGTCCTATCTAAACAGAGTGGGGAAACACTTCTATACGTGGAAATGAGAAGATGCTTTAAAATCATGGTCTGAAAAATTCATTAGAATGATTCAGCTTTAAGTAATTATTTTCATACAAGCCCAGTTTTTGTGCGGGAAAAGCTGTAACTGCTAACTACATGTGGACCACAGAGACTAATACAGAATGTAAAATTCACTGCCTTCAGCCATCCCTGGAACTACACAGAGCAACAGGAAGTTTAAAGAGAAACAAGATGAAACATTTTTGAAAATGTAACATTTGGAAACTCTTTTGAAGTTGTACAATTTTGAGTTTCCTTAAAAAAAAGAAAAGAAAAGAAAACACTCTCTACCTACATCAAAAATCCTTCTTAGTTTAATTGGAAAAGACGAAGAAGAAAAGAAGGTCTAAGGATAGCTAAGATTAAAGTTTTAAACTAAATAACATTCTTGTTATCCAGATTTGGTAGGTGAATTTCTTGATTCACTTTTAGAATGGAACATTGGGGAAAGAAGGAGGTTGAATGTGTGGAAAGAACATAAACAGTCTAAGGGGCTGTAGAAAAATGAATAACAAATAAGCTATTTGACAAAGACTGACAGATGGATGTCTGGGTCACCCTTTAAACAGTAACCTCTGTTGAAAATTCCCAGCATCCTTATCAATCACAGTCACAAGTATACTTCAGCTTCTGAGGTGTACGGCAGGCTATGCATTGATTACCACTATTTCTTTAAGCATTAAAAAAAAAAAAAAATTTTTAACCCGTTTTAAAAGAATCTAAGCATTTTAACTGGAGACCTGGTGGCACAATGGTTAAGGACTATGGCTGCTAACCAAAACGTTGGCAGTTCAAATTCACCAGGTGCTCCTTGGAAACCCTATAGGGCAGTTCTACTGTCTTATAGGGTCACTATGAGTCAGAATCAACTTGATGGCAATGGGTTTGGTTTTTTCTTTTTTGGTTAAGCATTTTAAAAGACAGACCAGCTAAGTGGTAAACAATATTAACTATCTTCTAGTCTATTCTTGCATATCCGGGTGACTTTCAATATATTTGCTCTGAGAAAATTATCCATAAATTTGATATTATTATTATTGAAACAGAGATGTCTTAAATGCAATCAAGAGGTGACTGACTAAAGTAACCCTACAGTGAATCTTTTTTTAAAGTAAGGGATCTTTGAGGGAAAAAAAATCATCTTATTTTATTAACTTTGTAAAATAATATTTTTATATATTGGGTATGTTTAAGTAGGGGTCCATCTGTATATAATTGTAAGCAAAAATGAAGTGGCCTGGCCTGGCTTTGGCACCTGAAATTGCTGCCATAAAAATGTACTGTTGAGAATGTTCACTTCTTTTTATAGTTATCAGGTAATATATAGCCAACTCTCAATTATCTGGGGTGATTAATGGGGGGGAAGAGTGGCATGGCTAATTTAAAATGGCAAATAATCCAGAAATTATTTTTGTAGATTTGGAGAGCCATTTTAAATCCAAAATTATCTTTGAGGTATGAGTCACTATTCAGGAAGATTACAAACTGAGCTGGCATCAGGAATTCTGAGGGCTAAATAATCTTGCTTTATGGATTCTCAAGGCTTTATTATTCCTGCTGCTAGAACTGGGGGAGCTAGAAGGTGTGCAGCTATTATCCTCGGCTAGAGAGAAAAGCTTAAGAACAGGAAGAGAGGGAAGGGGGAGGATGGTAGTAGAAAAGTTTCTTGGAAAATTCCATATTCTCTCATTACAGAGTTTCCTAGCTCATTTAAGAACTGGAGCTACTTTCACTTGTGTTCTAATACGCAAAATCTAATCCATGGCTTGAGAAACCAGCCAGATTAAATGCATACTACTGAGGGAAAGAAAGAAAAAAAAAAACATATATATATAAGCAATCAGAAGGAATTTTTTTTGGCAATATGTTTTCCAGTAGGGATTAATACAATATTAAACTGTTCCGGTGATTCTTCCCCATCCTGATTTTTTCAACATATTCTTATGCTATGCCTTTATCTCCTGCAGTTTTAGAACTGCGTGTAAATGAAGCTACTGACTTTAGATCTATATGAGAAAAGTTTACCTCCCACTGCCAGTTTCGCTTACCAAAACTAAGATAAAATAGAACAGAATAATACCACTACCAGTCGTTCTGATTAGGGCCAGAATAGATGGATCCTGAGAGAATGCGAGAAAAATGTGCAACAGAATCTCAAATTCTCAAAAAAAAAAAAAAATCCAGAATTACTGGACTGGTTGAAGCCGGAGGACTCATAGAGACTATGCCTGGAGATACTCTTTAAACCTTGAACTAAAAGTATACCGAGGTCACCTTTTAGCTATATAACAGATTGGCTCACAAAATAAAGAATATCACTATGCGTACTACGCTCCTTTAAAAAATTATCTATATGAAACCTAAAGGTCAACAATTACTTTAAAAGAAAAAAAATTTAAAAAAAAAAGATGACAAGGTAAGGGGGAAGGGAAACTAGATTAATGCAAACAAAACACCCAGAATGGAAATAATGAGAACGTGCACACACTGTGAAGAATGTAACCAATGACACTGAACACTTTGTGTAGAAATTATTGAATGGGAACCTATATTGCTGTGTAAACCTTCACTAAAAACACAATTAAAAAAATACATATATATATATATATATATATATATTTTAAAAAGGGTAGAATAGAATAGAATGGCTTACTAGGCACTTAGAATACGTGCCAAGTCTCATGACAGTGAGCAGGAATTCTCATCCATTTAAAGTTAGAGAAGAGCTTGGCAGGATTTTGGCCCCCAGACTTACTCATTCGATTTGCTACATAAAGTTGCATTCCCAGTGCCAGGGTCAGCAAGAATTGGCCCAATACTGCAGTGCCATTCATTTTCAGAGTTACCTGATTTTTCAGGTGAGTAGTTATATCACCACAGAGTCCCACCTCTGTGGCTAACATCTTGCTTACCCTGTGACGGACACCTATTCTGGGGTCTGATGAACGTCAGCATTGGGAGTTTTAACTCAGCATTTGGCTGTATATTACGTTATTTTGCTAGTTCTGACATCAGCCATATGTTCAACCTTGGAAAAATTACATTTTTGCCTGTAGGGTTTCCTTTAATACAAACAGGACTAGAGGAATATAGAAATGATGTTTGTAAATAGATTTTAAAAAATCATAAAAGCCATTGGTTTCTAAGAAGTTACAGGAATATATCTGACTAAAGCTTTAGCTGCTCAATGTTTTAAGCGTCTCACATGAGGTCAATGGGCTTAAGTTTTTATTAGCAATGCATTTTAATGACAATATACAAAAATGCTATGGTTTTTTAAAAAAATAAATCCTGGCATATATATATATATATATTTTAAGCTAGGAAAAACTATCGTCACTTTATCTTTTTTTTTTTTTTCCCCTCGTTTTGGTCCTGTCAGTGATTCTCAGCCTTACAGGTGAAAGATACATAAATTATACATCATTGCTGTGCTTTGTGAAAGTTGTGAGAGAGATGGTTTGAATTGCTCATTTTTATTATTTTGTTCATAAGAAAAACAAACAAGAATCAAATAGGTTGTTGAGGTCTTTAAGTAATAATTTTATTCAAGCCATGGAACAAATGTTTATAAAATGACTACAGAATTAGACTTGCTGTCAGATCACAATGAATGGGTAAACTTCCAGAGTTCAAATGCTCTGCAATAATTTATTCCATGTTACTGTGAACTACCACAGTGAAATGTGCTTGAGTGAGGACTCCGATAAAAGATGTTGAATAGCACAAAAATTAATCCAAAAGATGTGGAACTGCTTCCAATTTTAGGTTATTATAAATAGGTGAAAAGGAAGAGAAATTTTAAAAAATCAAGACTAAATTCAAGGAGAAAAAAACCCAAAAATTTAATTAAAAGTTATCTGAAAAGAGATGACACAATATTTGTAGAATAAACAAACTGCCCTGCCTCCTCTGTGAAGCCTTCCCAGAATATTACAAACTACTTGGCTGTTAAATTAAACGTTAGCAGTTCAAATCCATCCAGTGGCTCCATGGGAGAAAAACCTGGTGATGTCCTCCCATAGAGATTAACCCATTGCCATTGAGGCAATTCCAGTTCACAGCCAAGAAAACCCTATGGGGCAGTTCTACTCGGGCACGTGGGGTTACTATGAGTCAGAATCGACTCAATGGCACACAACAATAAAAACAACACAGTGATCTTGTACTTCTTTGTGGTCCTATTAGCAGAGACTAGTTTTTTGCATGAAAAATGTTGACAAGTGATCTCATAATGAGATTATGTTGGAAAATCTAGGATATATAAGAACCTACTGAACAACAAGAGCCCCCGGGAGGGGGGGCAAATGGTTAACACGCTCAGCTGCTAAAAGAAAGGTTGGAGGGTCAAGCCTACCAAGAGGCCCCTTGGAAGAAGGCCTAGCAATCTACTTCCCAAAAAATCAGCCATTGAAAACCCTGTGGAGCACAGTTCTACTCTGACAAGTATGGGGTCACCATGAGCCAGAGTCAACTCAACAGCAACTGGTTTTTATAGAACCACATTTTAGTGTGTATTTATTGCTCTATATAATTGTTTTATTTTCGTAAGTCTTGACTTCCCAAGGAAAGGCAGCATGCCTTATATTTTTATATTTCCCACAGTACTAAACTCATGATACTTATTGTATTTTTACACAAATAATGTGCACCTTCTGCATTTGTTTGCCAGCCTCACCCTCTCCCTGTGAGGTGTTTTTCTAAGTGTGCTATGCTAATTATTTTTTTTACAGCAACCTGTGGAAGCGGATTGGCATAGAAACGCTTGTGAGGGTGCCTCATGGGAGGAAGGCAGGGCTGACAAACGCAGAGGGCACATGTTATTTGCATAACAATATGGTACTTAATAAATACCTATTGATTGAGTACATTCATGCTCTTATGGGTTATTTTACATGCATGAGTGTGATCCTTCAGAAGTACAGTTCAGTGACCTAGAACCTTTCTGGAGTGAGAAATCCCTTCTCTTTTTGTTACACGAGGGAAACAGATGCAAACCAGTATTATGAAAGACTGCTTTGCACAGAAACAAGTCCTGCACTAAAGTTAGATTTAACAAATATTGCTTTTTAATCATTACCCACCACTCCACTGTTGTTGTTGTGTGCCTTCGAGTCAATTCAGATACATCATGATCCTGTAAGACAGAACAGAACTACCCCATAGGGCTTCCTGGGCTCTAAGAAATGGCATGGGGGCTTCTGACCTCATCGCCTAACTTCACAAGGGGAAGGAGAGAGAATCACCATCATCATCAGCCCAGGGCTGATTCTTAAGAGGTGGAGGTCAGACATACCTCCTCTCTCCAACCTTTTTACCAACTCTGACACCAGCCGTCCCTCCCATGGCCCTCTCTACTTCTTTGCTGGGTTTGATATTCCTTGCAATGACCACACAGAACTCACAGATCATAATCACAGTTATTGAGTTTATTAGGGAAGTAACAGGTTACAACCCAGG
Organism: Loxodonta africana; assembly: GCF_030014295.1. Classification (NCBI taxonomy): domain Eukaryota; kingdom Metazoa; phylum Chordata; class Mammalia; order Proboscidea; family Elephantidae; genus Loxodonta; species Loxodonta africana. The sequence continues at coordinate 116,798,330 of NC_087369.1, read as the reverse complement.
ATCAGGATCAACAGGCTACGACTCGGAATCAGGATCAGGAAAAGCATGTAGGCAAATTCCCTCTTCTTCAGTGCAGGAGGAAACCCTGGTGGTGTAGTGGTTAAGAGCCATAGCTGCTAACCAAAAGGTCAGCAGTTCAAATCCAGCAGGCGCTCCTTGGAAACTCTATTCTGTCTTATAGGGTTGCTATGAGTCGAAATCGACTCGACGACAACGGGTTTTTTTTTCAGTGCAGGACAGCTCTCTCAGCCATGCAGAGCTTCTCTTGGCCCCCTGAGGACAGGCTTCTCTCAGCCCCCTGAGGACAGGCTCCTTTCAGTCCCCTCAGGGCAGGTTCCTCTCAGCCTTTGGCCCTAGACCCTCAGCCTGGCCTCTGTCCTGCTTGGGCAAGTGTTAAAAATCTTTTAGTTCCAGTGATAAGTGCTTGGAGCACTCCACTCCATCAGCAAGCATCCTGCCTGAAGGCGCTCAGCCTTCTTGCTCCGTGGGTTAGCATGCCCACTGTAGCTGCCTCATTTGGTAGGCTGGAAAACCCACCGCGACTGTCTCACATCAAGTCTTCTGGTTCTGCTGCTGCTTTTTCTCTGCTGCTGGATTCTACTGTGCTTGCTGCTGCTTCTTGATGTTTCCGGTGTAACAGCTCTCGCTGCCTTCTAGGTCTTCTGTCAGCACAGGGACCCCAGGTCCAAAGGATGCACTCCACGCCTGGCTCTTCTTCTTCTTGGTGGTAGTGAGGTCCCCTTTCTGCTCTGGGATTGGCTCTCTTTTCCAGCCTAGTGGGACGGCAAAACTGACCAATCCCCTACAAGGGTTTTATGCACCTTATTTGCATTATTAGTAGGCTGTCCAATTACCTTAGTGGGCCACAAACCCCTTCATTGCATAGTCTCACCCAATCATTGTGTGGGAGTCATAAAGACTATGGCTAGAAGGGTCATTTTAAGTAATTCACTGCACCACAAAGAATGTAACCTTTACAGAAGCAGATGACCAGGTCTTTTCTCTCATGGAGTGGCTCATGGGTTTGAACCTCTGACCTTTCTGTCAGGAGCCAAGTGCTTAACCATTGTGCCACGACAGCTTCTTTTACCCAACACTCCAGCCCTTTCCAGAGGAAAGTTTAAGCTCTGTAAATTATAAACTTTGCTGGGTATGAGCTATCTGCATTCAGAGAACAAAACTAGGGCTTCCTATATTTGTTCCTTTATAATATAATGACTTCATATTTATTACTCGTATTTATGGGAGGATAAGGGTGGATAGCAGTAAATGCCATTAAAGAGACAGCACATGCAGGTTTGCTCCCTTAACTCTCCATTTTACAGCATTTCTAAAGTAAATTAGGCAGGTCTACTACAATTTTTATCCATTCTCTATATTAGATACGTAATCTTATTAGTCTTGACAGAGGTCAAGAAACTGAAAGTAAATCAGTATGTACAGTATTATGTTTCACTTTCCTTCATGTATAATTAAGACTCTCCATTATTGCATTTTAAACTCTCATTTTGTCAATCCTAAGTCTTTGCAAGGAGTGGGGAGTGAGCAGTTCCTTAACAAAGCGTTTATATTAACAGTAGTGTGGTGTCTAAGAAGTGTACAGGATACTAGGAGTACGGGCAGTTCCAAATAAAATTTAAACAAAAGATGATTTTTTTTGTTTTGGTTTTTCTTTTTAGATCTGGTATCTCATCTACTTCTAATGTTGAAACATTTAAAATATTTAAAAGACAGAAGATAGGGAATTACTTGGTAGTAGTGATGGTTTACTGGGTTTTGGGTAGTGATGGTTTAAGAAGCCCTGGTAGCAAAGCGGTTAAGCGCTCAGCTGCTAACTGAAAAGTTGGCAGTTCAAACCCACTAGCCTCTGCAGTATAAAGATGTATCAGTCTGTTTCCATAAAGATTACAGCCTTGGAAACCCTATGGGGCAGTTCTGCTCTATCCTATAGGGTTGCTTTGAGTTGGAATTGACTTGATGACAACAGGTTTTGTTTTCAGTGATGGATTATGTCCCTGGGTGGCAGAGTTTGTACTCGACTACTAACCTAAGGGTTGGCAGTTTGAACCCACCCAGTGGTATCATGGAAGGAAGCCCTGGTGATCTGCTACCATAAATATTACAGCCAAAAAAAACAACAAAAAAACCCAATGGAACAGTTCTAATATGTAACACATGAAGTCGCCATGAGTTGGAACTGACTTGACAGCACCAGGTTTGGTTTTAGTGATGGGTTGGAGTGGGTATAGATGGGTGTCACAACAGATAACTGATTTGGATGGGTGGAGCTGGGATGGAGAAAAGGCACTGAGTGTCGAATTTTGCCACTCAGGAATTGACTGGCTCTACAAATCAAACTCTTTCCACTTCTAGGGTTCCTTTCACTTTGCCCTCTTCTTCCATTCCATTTGGAGTCCCTGAGTGGTGCAAATGGTTAACTTTCTCGGCTGCTAATCTATAGGGTCACTATGAGTCAGAATAGACTGAATGGCAACGGGTTTGGTTTTTTGGTTTTGGAATCTATAGGTTGGCAGTTCAAGTTCACCCAGAGGTGCCTCGGAAGAAATGGCTGGCCATCTACTTCTGAGACATCAGTCGTTGAAAACCGTATGGTGCACAGTCCTACTCTGACACATGGTGGTCACCATGAGTCAGAGTCAACTCAAATGGTCCCTTACACTCTCCTGCCAGCTTGCCACAAACTACTCCCAGTGTTCTATCATCAGCTTCAAAGAGTTATGTGTTTTGTTAGAGAATTAGTTGTATCTGTTTTTTTTTTGTAGCCTGACTTTATGAAAAGTTGCCATGATAGTAGTCAACTGGGTCCAAAGCAAAAGATTGTCTTTTCTAATGGATAAAATAGTTTCATCTGAATTCCAGCTCTTAGCATCACAAACTTGGAGAGCTCAAGGATGCAAAGTCCCTGAAGATTAACTCATTGTTTTAACTGCCACACAAACAAAATGATCTTTTATGAAACAAAATGATCTTTTATGGAACAACCACTATTTAAAAGGTTTTTTTCAGAATGTAATATAATTACGACTAGAAAATTAGGACCTTATCACTAATAAAATTTACATTAAGAAGGGAAACCATTATTGAGTGAGTACCTGAACAAAATGTCTTTGATAAGCAAGTATTGTTTTAGTCTTTTCTTCCAAAACTATTTAGGCAAAGATTCTTAGGATTTAAAAACTTAAAATTACATTTGAAAATTTTAAATTATAAGGGTTTAAAAATAAGGACATTTTTGCTATATTATATAGAAATGTTTATCTATATTATGTGATATTAGAGGACAAAGGATAGATTCCATTTATGCTTCATTCATTCCTTTCACAATATTCATTGAGCACATACTATATGTAAGTACTATGGAGATTAAAAAGATGGATTTCTATTCTGTGTAAAATAGACATATAAAGAAAATTTAGGCAGGTTTTTTTTTTTTTTTTTTACCTGAAGTGGGGATTTTTGTCTGTTTTGTTCATTGATGTATTTTCAGCATGTAGAAGAGGGACCAGCAAACTTTTCCTTGTAAAGGGCCAAAAAAAAAAACAAAAAAACAAAAAACCAACATTGCCTTCAAGTTGATTCTGACTCATAGCGACCCTATAGGACAAGATAGAATTGCCTCATAGTTTCCAAGGAGTGGCTGGAGAATTTGGACTGCCAACCTTTTAGTTAGCAGCCAAGCTCTAAACCACTGTACCACCAGGGCTCCTATAGAGTAGAACTGCCCCACAGAGCTTCCAAGGAGCAGCTGGTGGATTAGAACTGCTGACTTCTTGGTTAGCAGCCAAGCTCTTAACCACTGTGCAACAAGGGTTCCTTTAGGTCAGCAGTCGAGTGCAAACAATTTGCACCACCCAAGGACCTCAGTTGCAAAGGGCCAGATAGCAAATATTTTAGACCTTGCAGGCCACATACAGTCTCTGTCATTTATTTTTCTTTGTTTTTACAACCCTTTAAAAATGTACAAAAAAAAAAAAACAACATTCTTAGCTCTAGTCTATAGGCTGAATTTGTCCCACTGACCATAATTTGCCAACTCTTGATCTAGATTATTACTGAGCACTAGTAAGAGCACATTAAATATTTGTTAAAAAAAAAAGGATGAATGCATTCAATTGCTACAATCTGTAAGTAATGTGGAGATAAAAAAGATAGCATGGTTATGCCCTCCAAGAACTAATGGATAAGGAAAAGAGACAAGTAGACATATCTACACACAGAAATAATGACAGGTTAGAAGGACTCAAAGGTGGAAAGTTAGAGTGACCAAAGAATGTGGCATTTGAACTGAGTCATGGACAGGAATTTCAAACAAAAAAGGGTTGGAATGAGTTCTACGTGGAAATCAGTTCTAATGACTTGAATTGGAAAGGCAATTTTTGGAACTCATAGATACGCATGTAGTAATTTCTACACCTCTTAGAAACTATAAACCAAGAGTGAGTTATGGCACATGCTGAGGTTATAATTTTATTTCCTTCTAGTTCACCATCTGCAAAAATGCCATTGGATATGCATAAAAATTATGCTGAAAATCAAGAAAGCTATTTTTCTTTGGATGAAGATGCTGAATTCAGTGGTCTGGTTTTGGTAACATACAAATGCCACTGTTAATGCTATGAGGTGAACAAAGCTCTGTAGCCAAGATAATCTTGCAAGGCTGGTTGTTAACTATAATCAAAGCAGCACATTCCCTAAAATAAGAGTGAATTGGCAGATCTACAGAACCACATCAACTAAACAATCCATTCAGAGTCTGATAAATAGGAAGGACAGTGACAAAACAGAAACCCTGTTAGTGAAACCACATATCAGCATTTTTATACAAATTATTTGACATTTTCAATATGTCAGTGCAGGTGTGGAATTGGCTTTAAACTGCTGTTCACTTAGGTTAGAACAGATACAGATTTTTAAAAAATCCCACAACTTCCTGAAAACATAAGTTTGAATGTTCTAGAATTGATAAGTTTTAAAAAAAAAAAAGGCCTACCTCATTTGCTGCATTATGCTTCAGCGATCACTATGGCAGAAGTGACCTTTCTTTATTAAGTACCACATATGCTCATTCTTTACATGACATCCAAATGAATTCAAAATGCGATGAAGCTACTGGCTCCATTACTGCAAACTCCAGGATGCTCATTTACACAAAGTAGTTTTTTCATTTCTTGTTTTCCTTCAATCAAGGGTGAATCTGCACATTCTATGATGTTGCCTTTCATCCAGTTGCCTTTGCTAACGTGGCTTCTGGGTCTTGGGATTTCTCCCCTAGATTACATGATGATGGATGCCCTTTCCCTGGTTATTGCTCCCTGTTGAAAGTCACCATTGTCAGCAGCAAGGCCTAACATGACTAGTGTCATGGCCCATGATGATGATGATTCCAAAGCAGACATGACACAGGAAAGAAAGGGCAGCATCAGTCATAGAGGAAGAGGCCTGGCTCTGTTATGTACGGATCACAAACTCTTTAATTATAACGTATAATTGCAGGACTTTGAAAGACATAATTGTTTATGGATGTTTGAACTGATAGGGATAATTATTTATACTTGATCCTCTAGATTTCCAATTAGGAAAGACAGTATATAAAGAGTTTCCTGGTATCTGACTAATTGAACCACAATTCTGACCTATGTTTATTACAGCCACGTGGTCTTTACTGGCATATGTTTATTACTACCATGTGACATGGTTTATAGTGCCAACGTGTCTATTAGCGATTCACCCTTCAGAGCCCACATAGGAATCCAGTTAAGGTTGTGAGAAAGGATATGGTGTTTGCAAGTTTATCCTTTGGGAACACTGATTCCCCCAAAGCCTCAAGTTAGTGTAGCTCTTTCTATTACTAAATCTTTCCAGGCTTAAAGAAGAAATGCTTTGAATTTGGATTTCTCTTCCCTATTATACCTGGTGTCACTTCTGACACAGAAACTGACCAAGTATAGTCAATTAGGTTGATTGCTGTCATTGCGCATGTAAAAAAAAAAAAAAAAAACAGTAAGTACAGGATCTGCTTCATAAAGGCAGCTCCAGGGAGCAGTAACTTATTTATCATAGAAATTCACAGGGATGCAGATCTAGGATGCTTGCCTGGGAGCTGACTTACATGAAAAAGACATGTGAGAGTTAATGACAACATTATTCTCCTCCTTTGCTACCATACGAAAAAGACTTGTAGGGCAGCAAAAGGTAAAATAATCTGTTTACACAACGTATATTTTTAAAAGCATTGTTGGATTGAGATGGTCAATAACTGGGCAGGGCAACCTGGAACTGTGACAGGCTACAGATTCCACATAGCATCAGAAAAGGAGCAAGAAAAACAAAAAAGCCAAAAGAATCTAAAAAGAAAAACATCTGGGAAGACAGGAAAACAACACAGGATTTTTCTCATTACAAGACAATCTCCATGTGGCCTAGCTAAGAAAGGAAGTGCTGTGATGAACTTCAACTTATTTGTAGATAATTACTGGAGATATGATCATAAACATATCCCCCATTTTCCAAAAATTCAAATATAAAATATTGTTGACAGTGAAACAAGGCGGAATAGAAAATATTTTTTGATGGTTCAAAAGGTACTTCGGGGCATGACTGGCTCAGTGCCATCATTACACACGTCAGTCATCACTACACTGTAGTTGTACAAATGTGCTGGATATTAAAGAGTTCTTCAGTTTAATATGAGCCTAATATCACATAGGAAACCCTCGGGCATAGTGGTTAAGAGCTCAGCTGCTAACCAAAAGGTGGGCAGTTCGAATCCATCAGTTGCTCCTTGGAAACCCTATGGGGCAGAGTTCTACTCTGTCCTATAGGGTCGCTATAAGGCAGAAATGACTCAACAGCAATGGGTTTGTTTTTTGTTTTTTTTAACCTCACATAGATGACTCTCTTTTGAAAAACCATAAAAAAAAATTGAAGCTGATTGCATAAAGTTAGACTTATGGCATTTTAGCCTGTTCTTCTATAAAAATAATTGTTGCTGGATAATTATTTCAGTCCTCTTTCTTTGTCATTCTCTCATTCTTGCGGTTGGGTTTTTCTTCATTTTCTTTCTGATCTATATCTGCTTTCTACTTCATTTAACTTTTTTTTCGCCCCAATCCATCCTCTCATTTCTTTACTGCTCTCACGAGCATTCTACCCTGGGCTTCTTTTCTTCATTTATGGAATTTCATTTTCCCACAGACTTCTTGTGCTCTTGTTTTTACCACTAAAGGGGAGAGTGGGGAGGGAGTTTAAGGGAAAAGGTTTGTGTTTCTACCCTTCTAAACCTCACTGTCATTAATTCGCTGTGTGACCTGGAATAAATTACTTCACCCTCTCTACTCTGTGCCTAGGTTTCCTCTTCTGGAACATGAGGGATTTGGACTAAATGATCTCTAAAAGCCCTTCCAGTTCTACCATTCCTCATCTGTAATTTTGTCAGCAGTCATATAGGATAACAGTTATGCAGCACAGTTCAAATATGTACTGACTTTGCCTGTAGATCTTAGTCTGTGAGCAGACCTGTTAAGTCTATAATGTCACAACTCATTGTGAACTCCTTCACCATTGTTCTTTTGCAGTGTTTCTACTCAATGTATAATTTCTTGAGGAAAGAGGCCATTTCTTATTCATCTTGGTATCCCTAGCACTTAGTATAGTGCCTGACACTTTGTGGCAGTTCGTAAATGTTCCTTCTACTTTGCGTTTTCTCATCTCACAGCATTTTCTGTCCATAAATGTTTGTATGTAGAAGTTTATATCACATTTATAACAAACTATTCGATGTCTATGGTTTCTGCCAACTTAGTTACCAAAAATAAGTTATTTGGAATATAATATTTTAAAGCTAATGGGTACAAAAACTATTTTCAGAAAAAGACTGGACTGACTCATAAGGGAATCAATGTTCACTTCCCAAATAATTCACTACAATTTACTGCTAGGACTCTATGTACTGTTGCATTACTTGTGTTGCCAGAATTTCACTTCCTGCATGAAATTGTAACTTTCGAGTCAAAGGCTTAAAAGCCATAACTTTTGCAAACACACTTAAAAAGGCAGCTACAGAAATAAAAAGTTCAAATAACATATTTCTGTTGCTTAAATTCCAGAAGTAAGCCTAAAGTGATATAAAAATTACTATCACAAGTTACTTTTCCCATTAATATAAAAATTACTGTCACAAGTTACTTTTGCCATAAACAACAGAATTTTAGTGATGGAACTCCATTAAACAAAGTTCTCAGATTTATACATTGATCTTACAAAAAGGCAAAAGAAAATCTGTAGACAAAGTACAAATCTCAAATTAAAATACCGGTATTTGTTTGGACCAATTTGTTTAAAAAGCATGCTTTTTTGCATCTTAAATTTTTCATTTCTAACATTTAACGATGATTAATTGTAAAGGACACATGTAAGACTATAATGCAGCGAAATGATGCATTTGTAATTCATATGAAACAACATAATTAGTTCTCCAAGGGTTCATCAATATATTATTCTACTAAACAGAATACTTGAGAGTCCCACTTGAGTTTTAAATGCAATATGAAGCCTTTATTTTAAGCATGGCTTCCTCTGTGTAATATTCTCATAATTATTTTCCAGTAACAAGAAATATTAGGTTGATTATTTTCATTCTAGCTGTTAGCCCCTCATGCTGCGAAGAAAGCAACTTCATGAATTCATTTATTTCAATACGAAACTGACATATTTCAGGAGCTATGTTTAAAATAAGGGGGAAAAAAGATCCAAGTTTAAAATTTTTATGTTGTAAGAGGTGAAAAGCTGAACAAAAATAATTATTTTTAAAAGCCCACATTTATTAAAAGGCAGAAAATATTTCTAACTCACCCCTTCAAAAAAAAATTCAATCACACTGCAATATAGATATAAATAGAAGTCAGGTTTCCATAGTACAAAGTTTGTTGCAGGGAAATAAATTACCATCCTACAATATATAGCAATATTTTAGTATATACTTAAAAAAACAAAGAAACAAACCTGAGGCTATATTCTTCACTTTGAAACATGTCAATATGTAGAAGACAAACTGCTTAACACATATTTGTCTTTTAAAAACAATGTCAGTGTGTATTTGCTAAACTTTGAGGTATGAGTAAATGCAAGTCATACAGCTTATACATCTCACAAAAGCTCTTTTTTTTCTTGAAACTCCTACATGCTAATTATCTCTAGAAACTCTAAAACTTGAAAAATACATAGTGGTTTTGAAAGAGGCTGGATCAGTTCATTCAATGCAGTTTCCTTCTAGACTTCTAGGTAATCTGCTTTTCAGCTACTATCCTTAGTTTACTTAGAAAATCCGTGATCCCAAATAATAGTATATATCTTGGTACAGTGGCCTGTAAATGTGACTAGCTCTATAAAAGGAGAACCCAGACTAGCAAGCATGAAGCCATGGGGCATGTCCACTTAAATGCTACCAAGAGGATTGATGAGTCTTTTATTCCTGATGCCGGACTTGAGCAGGAGACATTGTGGGGGAGCGCCTGCTAAATTAATTTTAGATAATAACAGTCTGCAATGTCTCCTACAGGTTAGCTGTTTATAAAGAGGTAGGAAATAGAAGGCTGGCATAAAAAGGAACGAAAGGAATAGAAGGGTGAATTCAAGAAGACAATATAAGGAGGGCATTTCAAAATTATCTGGTAGATGTGCAGAAGTGGAAGAACTTACATGCCAGTATTCTTACAATGAACCTGCAAGGATTAAGACTTATATATGTCACAAAGGACCAATATTGACCATATAAGTCAGATTAGAAAGTGTTCAGTATTTCATCACAACTCCACCAAAAAAATCATAGAATGTCTGCTGTGAAGTCAGATTGTATTTATAGACATTGTTAAACTAGTGTAGAAAATGTATGGTCAGTGATGCTATAATGGATAGAAAAGTACTGTGCAAAAGAAAAGAGAAAGAGCCTTTTATTGTTAAGACTAAGTTCATCCTTAAGATATGTAAAGCCCAGAATAATAGGTCTGGCTCAACAAGTGCACCCTAAGAAGAGCAATGTTTGAGACTTGAATTCTTTCCCCCGGAGTATAACTGAGAGTATAGTTTTAGTCTCAGAAACCAAACTGGTCGCCTTATGAAATTACCCTTATGAAGTGTCTAGTGCATTGACACATGTAACTAGGCACTTTGCTATCATCCTGAGCCAGACTTGTTCACAGTTCCAAGAGTTCCCTTGGAGCTGAGCTGGGACCACAGGAGTCTTGAAAGACAGAGGGACAGATTAGTTATCTTAGGCCTTGGGGTCTCAGAAGGTGAAAGGTCCCCCACGAGACCAACCTTAGTATCATACTAGCTTTGTCAGGCTATAACAGTTTTAGAATCTATGAACAGAACTCAGATGTTCAGCAAGAAATCTAAATACATTATATACATAGTTCTCAGAGTCCTTTATTTTACCCAGCTTTATTTTATTTACCCTTTTCACACAAGACATGCGGCAACATCCAATAAAAAAAAATGTTCAGTGGAAACAAACTGAAAAATTCAGTCCCAGTCAACAACTTTCCTACATCTCACATCTACAAACCTGGAGTAAATATATCTCTGAATGCTGTGGAGATCACCTGGGAGGACTTTCCTTAGACAACCACCGCTGACCAGTTGGTGGCAAGGCAAAGGGAATTTGATAAGGACTTTCTTCCATGCTAATCACATAAATATGGGACTTGTGCTCTATTAACATAGTAGAGACTAAAAGATAGGTATGTTGACTTATAAAGCTACATTACCCTCCCAATAATAAAAAAGGGGTCAACACCTAGAGATTATTCATTAATGTATCACAATTGTGTGCTTAACTCTCCCTGGCCATGCTATTTTAGGTGCTTCAAAAGCAAAACACAGCATTTGTTTTATAATATGACCCTACTTTCAGAGATATAGCCAATGTACAAGTAATAATAAATGAGGTGTTTTAGAAGACAAAAGGAACACCCAGACTATAAGTGAGGATTTAACAGATATGGAACTCCCTAATATATCCATGGAGCCCTAGTGGTGTAAAGCTTGAGTTCAGCTGCTAACCAAAAGGTCAGCAGCTCAAATCCACCAGCTGCTCCTTGGAAACCCCATGGGGGCAGTTCTACTCTGTCCTATAGGGTCACTATGCGTCAGAACTGACTCAACAGCACTTAACAACAACATGTCCACATCACTTAAACCAAAAATGGGAATATACTCCTCCCTCCCTTGGATCTGCCTTCTGATCTCTGTCAGATTGCTGACCTAAAACACACTCTGGATAAGTGACTGGCCTCACCCCACTTGCAGATAGTCTCTAGATACTACCCTCTGGCCTCCCAGATCAGTGACCCAGTCCCTAGCCTTTAGCATTTACCTCACTCTACGTATGGGTCAGTCCTTACTGACGATCTCTTCGTGGCTCCCTTGACCCGCTTGATCTACTAACAATCTCAGATACATGACATATGCCATGTTTCTAGCATTTACCTCACTCTACGTATGGGTCAGTCCTTACTGACGATCTCTTCGTGGCTCCCTTGACCCGCTTGATCTACTAACAATCTCAGATACATGACATATGCCATGTTTTATCTTTTCTAAAATATAATTTTTCACATTTTGACATCTCTGAAACTGGGATCGATATAATAATTAATGGTGTGCTGCAGTTTATTTAGCAGCATTTATTGCTTTCTTTGGTATTTCTTTCTAATGATCTATCTTACAACTGATAACTTCTTAGATTCAATGATATATGACAGATCTAAACATCTAGTATCTCAAGTTCCCTGATGTACTGGCCCAATATACAGAATATTCTGGAAAAGGTGCCTGTCGGTTGCACTACCCTCTTCTGAGATCTCTCAGAGTGCCCCTAAGAAAACATAAAAAAAAAAAAACCAAACCCGTTACCATTGAGTCAATTCTGACTCATAGCAGCCCTACAGGACTGGGTAGAACTGCCCCATAGGGTTTCCAAGGAGTGCCTGGTGGATTTGAACTGCTAACCTTTTGGTTAGCAGCCATAGCCCGTAACCACCAGGGCTTCACCCTTCTAAGAGTATCTTAAATTAGGTCACAATGCTTAGTATCATATGACCCCAATCACAGTAGATTAGATCATGAGTGGGTGCCAAAGACAACTTCTATAGACTGTCACGAGAGCTCTTTGCAGCAGGAACCCTCTGTTCTAAACAAAACCAACCAAATCTTTCTTGGGGAATTTAAGGAGACATATGCAGAAAAGGATATACTTGGTAGAACGCAGCAGAAGTTAAGAGAGAGAAGATGTTAATCAAAAGCCATGTGGCAGTAGAAGCCGTGAATAAGCAGACGCCTTGATGTAGAAAGAAAGACAACAGTGAATTCATTCATTATAAGGGTGTATAAAGAAAAAATTCAATTGACAGAAAAGCAAAAAATGGAGTAGATGAGTCACCATAGTGGCAAAGCACTAGAGTAAAGAGATTGCATAGTAAGGCACAGTTAGAGTCAGTCATAACAGAAACCTGCTCCTAAAGGATGACTACCAGCAGGATGGTCATTGTGTAATGATTTCCAGAGCCAGAATGTTGTAATTGGAACATTCTAGTTTTGATGAGGCAAGGATTGGCAACCACTGTGATATTTCTTCCCCATGTTTGCTTAACCCTCTACCACCTAAGAAAACCTCAGAATGTCTCTGTTCCTTGCATCTAGAAAAAGCCCTTTACAGAGTATTAATGAACTGCAAGAAAGCAAAAGATAGGGTACAAAGAGAATGTGGTAAGAAATGTAATAAGAGTTACAAAGTGGCTGAGCCAGGGAGAGAAGGCAGTGCTTAGTGCGGATAAGCTCAAAAACTTGAGTGTCAACTCCACTCTATTTCTACTTTTTATCTTTTGGGGGTCATTACTATATGTCACAGTCTCTTTCCAGGGCTGGTATGTTATTGGGCCCTGGCCAGCAAATAACGCTGCTTCCTAAGATCTGGCTCTTAATCTCCTTCCCTAGCAATAAATCCGGGAGAGGCCATGGTAGACTCACCTCCTTTCCTCAAACTGTCCTTGGACTAATCAAACTCAGCCTTCCTCTCAGACAACAGATCTAACAGTATTCCCACTTATTTGAAGGAATTCTGCTCAGCCAACATTTTTTAGGGTGCTGTTTTCCCTGTTCAATGTACCTTAAACGGGCCCAAGCTCTTCAGATTGAGCATTGAAAAAGTTGTGTGTTCTCTGTATTTCGAAATTTTTTAATATAAGAAGTACCCATTTTGAAATTTCTTTTTTCCCCCAGTGGTAAATCCAAGTGGTAGTGATATTTCTTTTTCTTTTTTTCTCCTAGTAGATTTTTTTTTATTCTGATTGAGGTGAAAGTCAATTTTAAAATTTCACTTGTGAAATATAAAACAGAATTATTTTTCTTCTTTCAAAGAGAAAACTATCAGTCAAAAGCTTCTCCTATTTCAGGGTTAAAAGGGACTACTTGCCCATGGAATGTACCAATTTGTGTGAGGGAGTTAGAGGAGGAGAACTACTGTACTTTCATTCATTGTACAGTGAAACCTGTGAGAGCCAGAAGTCGACGGGACTGCCTTGTTTTTCTGGGTCTCGCGAGTTTTCCACCTTTGACAGGCTGCAGTCTTAAGCACTTTTCTATCTCTTGTTTTAGTGGAAAATATTTGAGTTTTCCTTCTCTGATAGGTTTCCACCTTACACAGGTTCTGGCTGTATCACCTACTGTGAAGATGGGGAACTAAAACATGGTTATACAATTTTTTTTAAAAGTTCGGATGAATTTAAGACTCAAAATGGTAGCAATTCAAATCCAATTTGTTATTCTTAATCTTTGTACATGTGTAATTCTATTACTCTCTTGAGTATATGAATTCTAGCAGTAACCTCCTAGGATAGTTTCTGTTCCTTAAATTCAATGCTTTTCTTGCACTTCTTTGATTTTGTAAAGGCCGGAGCTTGTTTGATTTAGGTATCTTTGTTGCAGGGCCTTGAACCAGTTCTTCCTGGTTCAGTCATGGCTGAGGAAGCAAAACCGGAACAGGCCCGAATTTTTAAAATTTGGGCGAATCAGAAGGATAACCGGAACAGGAAAATTAGGAGGCGAAGTCCTGCTAGAAATCTAATCTCCCTCTTAGGAAACAAGGGCAGCATATGCATTGCATAGCAACCAAATCTCTTGCCTGTTGAATTTTGAGCAGAGTTGGAAACAACGGTGCACCACTCAAAGATGGAAGCTGACCACACCACTCAGAATGTTTGTCACTCTCCACGGTCCTGCCAGTAATCCAATCTCATGCATCAGGCCCCTGAAGGTACTCACTATGCCTCTTCCAAGTCTCCCATTCCAGGGCTTCGACCTTCCGGATCACCCAAATTGTAAATATTCGGGTCTGTTCTGGTTTTGCATCATCAGCTACGATTGAATCAGTTAGAACAGGTTTGAAGCCCTGCTTTGTTGCTATTCCTATAGTTCGAAATATGGAGCGAGCTATTATTCACTTACATTTTGGCTAGCTAATAGACAATGGGGGCCTTGGTAGCACAGCGGTTAAGAGATTGACAGCTGCTAACCAGAAGGTCTGCAGTTCGAATCCACCAGCTGCTCCTTGGAAACCCTATGGGGCAGTTCTACTCTGTCCTATAGGGTTGCTATGAGTGAGAATCGACTTGATGGCAATGTTTTGTTTTTAAATAGGCAATAATTTCCTAACATATCAGAATTACACTCTCTAAGACTGGTGATCACTATAGATATTACTGTGGAGGGGAAGGAATAATATGAAACAAAACAGTAATCATGGCTCAGGCATTTGTCACCAGGAAGAGAAAGGGTTCAAACTGTATATTTAATGTGACAGCATTCCTCGGAAAGAATGCTTTCAAAGATTTTGTCACTTCTCTTTCTTACCCTCTCATTACCTTGAATACATTTTCGGTCAAGTTCCAAGATCTTATTTTCCTTCACATTCATTAATAATGCTTAATAGTCTTGGGGATTCCCTTTAGACCAGTGGCCTATAAGGAGTATTTGCTTTTATATTAGGTCTCAAACTACCTGCAGGGATCCTTCCAGGTACCTGGGTGCCACTTAAATACTTTTTGGCTTGAACAGTGGAGGGTAGAGAGAGAATTCCAGATGGCCTTTTGTAATTCAGTCATTCAAGGGGAAAGGCATAGATCAACCTGCATTAAACTATGCTGTTCACTTAAATAAAGAGACTGCCCATTTAAAAACAGTTTGGTGTTGCTGAGAGAAAAAAGGGACTGTCAACCAGTGCTGGGCTAAATACATACCCACACATACACACACACATGCATATATATATATATATATATATATATATATGAAATCACTAAAAGTGTAATATAAAACTCTGTAAAAATTCCCAGGCAATGCTTAGAATGGCCACAAGTAATATACCAGCAAATGGCTAGGAAGTGTTCCCACTGCCTGTATGATTTTACAAGCCAGTTGTAACATATCCTATTTAGGGAACAGATAAGCTCTAGGTTGTTTGTGACTTTCATTTCTTATAGTTCTTTCATTTTCTCCAGCTCTAGAATTCAAAAAGGATCCAGAGAACACTAGAGCCAAGAACGAACAGCATATTAAAACCAAATTTCTCTCTCTTGATCCAGAGTAACCTCAGAGGATAAAGTGTTAGGCAACTAAAACTATATGTGAGCTGTAATTTCCATAATTGACTCTCAAAAACTATTTCTCAAAAGCCAAAACTATTCAGTTACTCAAGTTAAAACATATATAATATTGCAGTTACATAGGAATTCTGAAAGACATCACCATTTCTATGAACATTCTCGTTTTAAATTACTTGGGGTCTCTTCTTGCGTATTTCCTTTTTTTTTTTTAAGAAAAATGAAACAAATCAGATGCAGTTTATTTTTCTTGAAAAGAATTGCTGAGCTCTATTCAGAGCCTGCAAATAGCCTATTTCTCCATGTCTTTCCCTACACACAGAGAAAAGGAGGGAAGGGGTGTGGGGGCAGGGAAGTGCTACAAAGACCTTTTTGTAGAAGTGTTTTTTGCACCTTCAATTACCTCATGGCAGGTGCAATGACCACTTTGTGCTCTTTGAGGACAAGAGTGGCAATTTGTACTTACAAATACATAACCGTATCAGTAAAAATGAGGCCATGCTGAAAATCTGCCCCGAGATGTTTAAAGGACTTTGCATTTTGACTCAAATTTACACATAAGTCAATGCCAAATGACAAATTTCAAGCTTCACAAGTTCAGACATTGATCAGGGAATTGGAGCTTCAAAGCCACAAAGCTGAAAGCTTTTGGACCAAGGAATATTCAACAAAAGCTGTGTAAAATGCATCAGTGCAATTTGATCACCTCAAACAAAAATCAGAAAGGCAAAATAAGTGTTTGATAAATGAATTCTAATGTCATCTATTCTTTGAGCTTCCCTGGAAAATCAGGATGCAATCATGGTCCAAAGTTGATAACTACGGTTTCAAAACTGATTTTCAGTCCTATTTCTGAAAAAAAGAGGTGTGAAATACTACCATACATTTTCATAGCACTTTAGAGTTTACAAATGATTTCTACATATATTACCACATTTCCTTCTCACCTTAAGGCTTTGAAGTAGGGCAAATATGATTATCCTCATTTTATAGACGGGGCCACTGAGGACAAGAGACTTATCTAAGGTAACAGAGTTAGCAAGCATTGGGATTGGATTAAAAAAAAAACCTAGTCATTTTTATCTCTACCAGTTTACAAAGACAAATAATTTCCCCGTTCACACATGGTAACATTTATTAACTATCTTTAGGTGTGAGACAGGTGGTTCTGCTAGTCACAGTGTGAATTGCCTTTGGTATTTACAGTATTGCATGTGCATCCTAGGTTCCCCCCACTCATCAAGTTCAGTACTTTGATGCTCTTTAATTACACATTCACATATGAATACTGTGTATATCTAGTTGCCCACATATAGTTAATATTAATAATGATATTTTATTCTATGTTAGCAAACACATGACATATTTTAGTCTAAGATAGCTGTTTCCCCACTGAGTAAAATGAAGTTAAGGGTATAACTTCTAATCTTATAAACTCTTGGAGGCATGAAAAAGTACTGCATAGGTTAAGATAATATTGAGGATTAATATAATATTGAAGTAGAACCTAATATTTACCTTAAATTGAAGCAATATTAACCACCCATAGAAAAGAATCTATTTCTAAATCATAAAGGATAAAAAAAACAATATTGACTATGTATTGATATTATAATCAGCAGCTACTATGCTTAGGGTTTTATATTAATTATCTTATTTAATTCTCAGAACCACCCTACCAGGTAAGCATTGTTACAGCCATTTTATAGATGAGGAAATTAAGTTCTAGAGAGGCTATGTAATTTGTCTAAGTTAACACAACTAGTAACAGGTGGCTATCGGATCTCAATCCAGTTTATCTAACTAAACACTGCTCTTTCACAATTATGCCCTTGTGTTCAAACTTCAGTAGTATGTAGAACGATCTGGGGTACTTATTAAAATGTAGATTCCCGGGCACCATATATTGTGATTTGGTAGATTCGGAAGGGGGCCTGGGAATCTAAATTTTAATAAGCCCCTCAGGTATTTCTGATGCTGTTTTTTTTTTTACAAGCTTTGAGAAATTCTGTCATGTATTATATACTGCCATAGTTAACACTGTTTTCTCAGTATTAATTTTATGAGTTTTTTTTAAGTCATACTTGAGGCTTTTTATTTTTAATCTCAAAATGCTCAGTGTCACACTATGGTTAAGAAATGTGCCAAAAGAGCAAAAACTGTGATGTGATGTACGGGTTATTGATATTTGCATAATGGCTACATATTTATGATTCAGTGAGGCCAGGCAACAGGCTTTCTCTGTAGCAGTAAGGAAAGGCAGGTAAATAGACAAGCAGCGGAAGAAGAGAGAAATGGGAAATTAAGGTAGAAGGGAGAAAAGGGGAGCAAAATTAAAGGACTAAGCTATTTTTGATCCAAGATAAGTACCTTTCTCTCAAAAGACAAACAAATTCTGATTAGAATTTATGTTTTGACCGCCCATGTCTTTTATCTGGTTTTGTTTGGTCCCTACATTGAAGACATGGCACAGAGTTCAATTGGCAGTTGTGATTAATAGGTCAGGCAGTGAATTCAGTATGTTAAAAAAAAAACAAAAAACTCTCCATCCCCCCTTCAACTGGCACTTTTGTCTCCTAACTAATCAGCAGGAAGCAACAGCCTAACACCACCCACTACTCACAAATCTAAGAACAAGCTTCATTATTACCTTTTGCTTCAAGGAAATAAATTCAATGACGTTTAGATAATCCAGGCACATATAGAGCTTTTCAGTCTCAATTATTGTTTCCTTTTTCTCTTTCTGAACTATTAATCTAGTATGAAAAAGCTTAAAAAATTAAAAGCCTTTTTCAAAAAGAAATCACTTTTGTCCCTATACAAAAGAACAGCAAAAAAAGGTACTCCCAAGGACAGAGTCCGTTAAAAATCAGATTATTTCCACCACGCTCCCCTATTATTCACCTGTCAGTAAAATATGTCCTCTCATTGTCTCAGTTTGAATGCCTATTTTTATCTGACTGGAGCTATATGGTCATTTTTGTATTTATTACCAAGTTCTTTAGGCTTCCTCCCCGTTCTACACCCCCACCCCAGAGCATGTTTTTCTGTTCTTAAAAACTGGGCCACATGCCTCTGAGGAGAAAGTAGTGCATTATTTCATTCCCACCTTTTCTTCTTTTTTGGCATCTCTGAGGCCTGCTATGCCCAGAAGTGCTTCCACTCAAGCTGGACCATCAAATCAATTATCACAGCAGTCTGCTTTCTAAATATGAATGGCAATGAATGACAACAGGCCAGGCAAACTTTCAGCTTTGATTTGTCATTGGTAATGTAAATCTTTTTTATTTTTGTCCCCTCCCTTTCTCCCTTTCTATCTCTCTCAATTTCTCCCGGTCTCTCTCAATCAATCTCCCTCCCTCATAGATGTTTGTGAGGGGCCAGCTGTTTGACCAAATTTTCCCCCTGCTGTCTGCGACTGCACTGTATCAAATCTTCGAATAAAAGCTTCACCTTTGTGAGTCAAAGTTACTAGAGAAAAATGGTACTGGAAGCCATTATTGCTATAAAAACTCTTCCTGCTAACCTCTGAGCCTGATTATTACTGCAGCCGAAGAAGCACAACAGTACAGCATCTTTATTCATTTGGACTGTTTAAAATTCTTGCCTGCTCCAGTATTTGAAGCTTCAATTGTTTTGTGCTTAATGTTGCTCATTTCATATCAAGTTCTTGGCCATGTGAAATACTTTAATTTTTAAAATGTTATTATAGCCTAGCTGTTTAAAAAGATTGAGAATGCCATAAAGAGAAAGACTGGTTTAAGCAAACTATAACTAGCTTTCATAATGCTATGTGTGATCATTATTAATCCACCACTTTTGTGAGGAGGTCTGCACTTTTTAGCATCCTACAGTGCTTTACGTTTCTTTTCTCATACTGCCAGCAATTCTTTTCATTGGCCAATGATGCTCTGATTTTACCAATTATATTGATAAATATTGCTTTTAAAAATGAGTTTAAAGTGATAACATAACTTGAAAATAACAGACAAGAGAATAAATTATGCCAGCCACCATTAGCCAGAAATTCTGGGCCAGAGTCTCAGAATATAGATGGCCTTTATTTAGTCAAATAATGATGAGTTAGTTACATAAGGCTATGCCTAGAACCAGTTTAATTGGTAAATTAAATTGGTAATTCTGTCAGAATGAGTCTACCATAATTGAAAAATACTCATCACAACCTATTTTATGACAGGCCTGCAATGCTCTTTGTGTGTGGAGGGGGGCGGTGAGGGGTAGAGATACAAAAGAGTACGAATTGTAATTTCTATCCTCTAGGAACAATCTAGTTGAGGGGATAAGTCACATACGTATAAAACCAAATGATAACGTGTAGTATTTTCTAAGTGTCTACAGAGTTACATAGAAAATATAAATGATGTAATTGCAGGAAGCAGATTACTTCAAAATGGGGTGGTCAATGATGCCACCAGCATGGGTGACGTAAGAACAGGTAGAAGGGTCATTCACAATGGGGAGGTAAACAGCTTATATAAATTTAGTCATTTTTCATTCTTTGAATAATTATGTTTGAGCTCAAACTAGTATCTAACTTTATGTATGATTACCTAAAAAGGAACAAAATAAACCTGCATGAGGTAGAAAAAGTTATATCAATAAATGGATATTCTACACAATGACACTCAGTTACATGACAATAACTCTAAGGAACAGTCTCTCTGCAGCTTACTGTTAGGCTTGTCGGTATGATGTGCTGGGTCAAAGGTGGCTGTCAAGGGGCCATAAGAGGTATAACAAATGTGATTCTAGTTCAGGTTGACTAGAGTTTTTACAAGATAGTCCCTGATCTCTTAAGGAATTTTGAGTTGCTCCAAAGGAGATCTTAACGGTCAAGTTCTATCCAGATTTATGAAAATGGTCTGGGCTGAGAGTAGATGTCCTACAGTGGTTGCAATCTATGACTGTTCCAGTCCAGAGCTGTATCCCTTGGGGACTCTTTCTATGCCAGTGTCTACCCCCTCACAGTCAATTACTACAGTATCATTTCCCTAAATGATATTACATAATCCCAACCCAATGATTCATTTCCAGCAACTTTTTTTCTCTTGAAATAAGCAAGTCCATATAACATCTATACCTAATAAATAGCCCAACTTTTAACTAAGATGGAATATCTAATTTCTAATCTAGTTTAGTACATTATGAGAGCTGTCTTCAAAATCTATTCTCTGCTTCACATAGCTGGAGCAAGGTGGTGCACTCAAAGTTACATTAGACCCTGTGGGGAGATAAAAAATGATAAAAAAAAATCAGCTCCTTCTCTCATATAGTTTACACCTTTGAGGTTTCACAGCATAGAATGTTCACAATGGAAGCCATCATAAAGATCATCTATTCTAAACCCCTCATTTTATAGATGAGACCTTTGAGGCCCAGAGAGGTTAACTAACTGGCCCAGGGCTCACAAAGTTAATTGGGGAAATAGAACGTGAAAGGGAAACAAATGAAGGGTGCAAAATTTTAAAGAAACAGAGCAATGGCTAGTGTTTTGCATTCATGCATGAGGCACACACTAATGTTGATGATATGCCACAGAGAGATTAGTTTGAAGTCTAGCAGTCAAGAACAATTCTGGAACAAAGAACAAGGCACCCCCTCTTCTCCTCTACACTGATCTCTGAAGTCTCCCAGAAAGCAAAATGACTCCCTGAGCTTACTTTTTCCTGGGGCATGGGTTTAGCTCAAATCTCAGGTCTCTGGGGAAGCAGAACCTTGACAGTAGAAAGGTTGACAAGTTCTCTTGGCTGTGCTGTTCTGCCTGCTGTAATTTTCTGATGACCACAAACTAATAGGGAAGAGGTAGGCCATAAGGGGGTAGGGGCAGAGAGAAAGAACTTAGGAATTTTAGGTGCGCCATAGATAAGAGAATTGTAATACATAGTTCACTCTTTCCTGTTTCAAAAAGGAAATGTGCACTACTACTAACTGATTTTGAAGAAAGGGTGACTTGCTTACTTAAAATACAACCAAATCGCTGGAAAAGCTTGCAAGTCAGTTTGTAAATCAAAGCCCTTCTTTCCTTTCTCCTTTTACAGAAAATCTTAATAGCTTAAAAAAGACTGCAAGTAATGGCATTACAACCAACGACTGGACTTAAGAGCACCATGACATGCCATGACATTCTATCATAATCTAACTAAAGATTTAACAAAACAAAACCCACCAACAAAAAACTGAAAAAAAAGATAGGGAACTACAAGAATGAACTAAAACTTCACCTATCTTTTTATTTCTCATCAAGCATTAAATCATCATCAATGGAGCCTAGTTTCTCTGAATTAATGGAACCCGTGTTTAACCTGACTTGGCTAATATATATAGGGATAAGCTTACTTTTTGTCCATAAAATGTACAAAATTAAAAATTAAGGTAGAAAAGCACCACTTTCTAAGCCTACTATTTTCAGTCGCATTGGAAAATGAAATATGTTCCTACTAATTTATTCAGTATTTCATTCAAAATATTCTTTACATAATCACATTTCTTAGAGCTAACTCTAAGAACTGCAATTTCAAATTAGGTGATTTCAAGTACACCTATATGCCTAGATATGAATTAACACAAATTTTAGCATCATCAGCTTGAAAACAGAGCTGCAGAAAAACCAAGTAACATGTTATAGATTAACATAAACAAATTTACATAGTCAGAGATTCAAAGACATTGTAGAACGTCACATTTTATTTCAGGTTTTGAAAAATAATAAAATTTGACAAATAATGCATTATAAGTATCATCTCCAAGAGTATATAACTGTGGAATAGAATTTCTGGCTTTACTAGCACTAAGCAATACGAATTGAACGCTTTAAGTGTATGCGTGTCATGCTTCTTTGGGAATCATTATACAATTGTGACAATACCAAAAGATTAATGCTCATGAAATGATTCTCATCATAAGAAAGTTACAATACAAGCTAACTTTGGAAAGCTCCACAAATGAGTACCTAACCAGAAGAATCACTCGTGCATTTATCACTGACTGATGTCTACAGAGCTAAGTTTTTGTCACTGCTGATATAGCTGAGAAGAGCTCTTTAGTGTTTTTTCATTAGAAACTTCATGGAGATCTGTAATTGGAAAGGTACCCGATACTTCATCATTAAACCTAAATTTTATAACAGTCTCCACAGTTTACTTTATTGGTCAAACACACACACAAATCAATGCAAGATTTCAATAAGAAATTTATACAGAAATGTAATTCCACATGATAGTGGAAGACCAAATGCGCTTCATTTTAGTAATTTAGTTGATTCACATTCTGCAAACTGTAGAGATGATTCACTTGCATAACCTTTTCTTTCTGTCACAATGGATTATTTAATCCGAAAAAGCTATATATGGATATAGTAGCACTTACTCATTCAATTAAAAAAAATGATAATTCTACAGCCCATGTTTTTTGAAGTCATATCTCACACTACGAATTCTGTACAAAAGCACTTTTTTAAGCTCTTAAATATTGAATGAATTTCAGAATTTGGGTTCCCAGACCCAGGAGACATACGACTGACTTAAGATTGGGCAAGATGCAGGCATGGATCATACACAACGGTGACAGAAAGGAACTTTAGCTTAGAGTGCTTATCCCTTTCCCGTTTCATTTCTAACATAAGCCCAAGCTGAGCTTTGCCAGTTTGTTATGCAAGTCTTGGCTGTGGTAGTGGTTTCAGTGTAAACTTAGGCTTTTATATCACTCATGTGTTAAAGCCCATTCCTCTTAACTCTGTGTGAAAAGTATAGCTACATTTTACGACCAAATCAAAACACCACAGTAAATTACAGGTAGATGCTTCCTGACTGTAACCAAAATTTGAACATGACTTTTGCAATCTTTATGTTAATGTGATGTGGCTTATCTCTAAACAGACTCAAATTAATGAGAAAATATGGAATTTCCCTTAGAATGGAAGAATTAGATCACAGGAAATTTGTCTTAAATATTAATGTTAGGTAAAACAACACAAAATAAAGCTGCAATTGTGCCAAATTTTACACATAATATGATGCACTTAGGTGGATTTCTAAAGTCTTCCTGATGATTTATGTACGAGGCTTTATTTATTTTTTTTTTAAAAAGGGTCATGCTGTTCACTTTAGGTTTCCAACATTAATGCTATTTTGTGATCAATTTGGGAAGCTCTGCAAATTTTTTGCAGAATGATATAGAGATGCAGTCTGACAACTGTATTTACTTAGCTAGCGTGATAATTAAAATCTAAAACTTGCATTTCAAGATGGCATATCACCTCTATAGCACTGACAACAAGCCATTTTCTTGGCAAATAACTGATTGATGGTTCAATTCTTAACATGTTTGGAGAAACACATTAATAAGATAACCCATGCCTTTTTTTCACTCTGTGATACCTAAAGATGATCTCTATTTCAGATGACTGTAAGTAGCTAGGAAACCCTGGTAGCGTAGTGGTTAAGTGCTGTAGTGCTAACCAAAAGGCCAGCAGTTCGAATCCACCAGGCACTCCTTGGAAACTCTATGGGGCAGTTCTACTCTGTCCTATAGGGTCGCTACGAGTTGGAATTGACTTGACGGCAGTGGGTTTGGTTTTGGTTTTTGGTAAGTAGCTAAACACAAATAAAAAAGAACACCTTTCTGGCTCATTAAGGCATTTCTCAAGCTGTCATTAGCGTTACCTCTCTGAAGACACAGTACAGGATGCAGCAAGCCTTGTCTGCTGCAGAAACTAATGGCACAGAGCTACCTTTGACAGCAGGATTGAATTTACATACATTGCATATTCAATGAATAAGGCAATAATTTACATTAACCAAAAAAGCTACGTTTGGGAGATTTTCCTCCCCCCTTCCCTTGAAATATACCTACGCACATTATGGGTATAGTTACTGACAACTGCATATTAAATGAATTAATTGTGCCAAAGTAAAAAGGAGCCTTTTCCACTTATTTAGCCCTACCCATTTCCTACAGGGCAACTGTAAATTATGCCTCAGAAGATAAACAGCAACTCATGCCTGAAAAGATGAAATGCTGTGGTTTTCATCATCAAACCTGCTAGGCTGACTACCTGTCAGATAAAGCTGAAGCCAGGATTATGCCTTGAAAAGCTGACAAACCATAGATTTTTATCACTAAATCAAACCTGCGGGGCTTAGACTCTATGAACTTTAAATATCTCATGTTTAATTAAAAGAACCAGATGAAACCAAAAATGGAAAGGAGGGTAGTCCCAGCAAAGGAGAATCAGGGAGTTGTTGGAGATGTGGGAACTTTATTTTCACAAATCAGATTTCTGGTTTCTAATGAAGCAAGGTGTACAACAAGAAATTCAAGGAATCATTGGGCTGCACAATTCTATAGGTTATCTGGTCCATTTCTAGAATGATAATCATCTACCCTGTTCTTAAAAGTCTCTACAGGAAGAGGTTTTGCATATGTTGAAAAGGTTTCAATCCTCTAGGAGTGCTGTAAGTCAGCTTACCAGAGATGGAGAAAATAAACATTTTGTACTTCACCACCTAAAAAGGCAAGAACAATCTGTGCTCTAGGAGTTCCTTTTATTAGTATTTTTCTTTATTTAAGATAAGACAACATAATTACCAGTCCTTTCAGAGTATCTTGTTTCATAATGAAATAGTTATAAGACAGTCAATTATTTAACCAATAGTGATTATCTATTCCAGTGGCTGACAAACTTTTTCTGTAAAGGGACAGATAGTAAATATTTGAAGCTTCATGGTCATATGGTGTCTGGTGCAACTACTCAACCGTGCTGTTGCAGCCCCAAACCCGCCATCCATAATATATAAATGAATGGGGGTGACTGTATTCCAAAACATTTTTATTTATGGCACTAAAAAGTTGAATTTCCTATAATTTTCACATGTCACAAAATACTGTTCTTGGGGTTGTTTTTCAAGCACTTAAAATTGTAAAAGAGAAAAAAAAACATTCTTAGATCACAGACCATATAAAGCAGGTAGCAGGCTGGATTTGGCCTGTGGGCCATAGTTTGTTGTCTCCTGGTCTATTCTAATACCTAAGTCATTACGAAGAAAATAGAAGAGTGTATGAAACACAGCTACTTTTCATAATAGTTGAGGAAACACGGACAAAAACATTAGGAGACTGACAAATAGTATAAAACAGCACATAATATAGGGCTAAGGTGTGTGGAAAGACCAAAGGGACTAAAGGGTTGGGGGGCCGGTATGGTTCTATGATAGCTAGAATAGCTGGAACAGGACACATGAAGTGACCAATTGTACAAAGAAACACTAGTTGGACTTACAAAGGTGGAGAAGAGGACAGAGCACTGTAAGTGAGAGGAATAACGAACTGAGATAGGAAAACGTGAATTAGCAGGTTGCCTTTGTAGGAAACAAGGAGAAAGGCCTATCTAAGCAGTGTCAATTGGAGAAATTAATTAATTCATTTGACAGAAATGTATTGATCACTTCTGAGTGTCAAGCATTACGTTAAAGACTAGAGGTACTGTGATAAGTAAGACACAATTCCTCTCCTCCAATTCCTCAGTCTTGTTAAAAGCACCAATAAGCAATTACAATACTCAAAATCAAACCAAACCCATTGCCGTTGAGTCGATTCCGACTCATAGCGACCCTACAGGACAGAGTAGAACTGCCCCGTAGAGCTTCCAAGGAGTGCCTGGTAGATTTGAATTGTGGACCTTTTGGTTAGCAGCTGTAGCACGTAACCACTACACCATCAGGGTTTCCAATTACAATACAGAGGACAGGATATTTATAATACAGGGGATAGGATATTTATACTGAAGAGTAAACCTATCTATCTGAAAACTACTGTGACAATTTTAAAAATAATGTCGATTCTGAACATTCCCCTCATTTACATTTAAGGTCCATATCGGTGATATAAACCACACAGGGAATCCAAATGTAAAATAAAAATCTCTTTGTGACATACCCTAAATGTTCAGACTTAACTGCCTCTCCTAGAGAAATGGTAAAATTACATAAATTTCCTATAACTAATTACAGGGTCCCTTTGAAGATTATAATTTTAAAAGAATTATTATTTTATTGGCTTGATTCACTGGAACCGGGCATTATGTCTTCAGCCGTAACAAAGTACACACACCTATCTGTAAACCTTTTCAGCAGTGAGGTAAATTACTATGGAAGAACCTGGAGTCTTTTTCACCAAAGATCTTTATGAAAAGGATTTATAGCTACTTGCTTGAGATGTTCAGAATCAATAGAGCCTAGAGAACAGCATGAATTTCAACCCTATGATTTGAAAATTCTTAAAAGTATTCCAATGAGTATTTCCACAAATTAATCACTCATTTTTAAAAAATGTGGTGATGTTACTACTCTCATATGAGGGAAGAACTAAATATTCAGCTGCAAGTGTTCTTAGGAGTAAAACCAAAGAAAAAATGGGCAATCTCATAAATCTTTTGCATGAGCCCCTAAATGAAAGACAACATTGTAAGGAAACCGCATGTGGTCTGGAATCAGACAAACCGGTGTCCAGATTCTGATTCAACCATTTCGCTAGCTGTGACCTTGGCCAAGCTACTTAACTTCTCTAATCCTCCATTTCTTTACCTGTAAACTTGTGAAAAGAAAACGTAATGCTCAGGGATGTTGTGAAGATGTGAGTGAGACTGTGTACATTTGGCACCCAGCACAGTGTCTAGCAAACCGCAGGTATTCTATAAATGTTAACTTCCTCAGTTCTTTCTTGAGAGCCCCAAGTCAACTGTTTTTAGGGCAATGACACTGAGAAGCAGGCAAAAAGATGTCATTTGTAGAGTAAAGGAGTCAGGAGAGGTAACTGAGCATAAAAGTGGGAAGGAGGCCTGTCTAT
Organism: Loxodonta africana; assembly: GCF_030014295.1. NCBI lineage: Eukaryota > Metazoa > Chordata > Mammalia > Proboscidea > Elephantidae > Loxodonta > Loxodonta africana. The sequence goes on along the minus strand of NC_087369.1, from coordinate 116,770,791 downwards.
AGGTAACTTTTCTTACGTGGTTGTTGTGGGTAGTACATCCACAGTGCTAGTGAACAACCATCTCTACCACAGGAGGCCTGGTGGCACAGAGGTTGAGAGCTATGGCCGCTAACCAAAAGGTCTGCAGTCCAAATCCACCAGGTGCTCCTTGGAAATACTATGGGGCAGTTCTACTCTGTCCTACAGGGTCGCTATGAGTCAGAATTGATTCTAGGACACCTAACAACAACAGGAGGCTCTTCTTGAACCTCCCCTTCCTCCTGAATCTAAACATGCATCCACATTATCCACCTTTCCTCTCTCGCTGTAATGCTATCTCAGCTCTGGACCATTCCTCGGTGAAGGGACAAATAAATGGTGAAAAAATCCAGAGGAAAATATAATTTACCTAGCAATCCCTCCATTTTCTACAATAGTTAAACAATATTCTTTGCTTTTTCTCAGTTCCTTTCCAAACTCATTCCCACCCCCTAGAAATGCTCTAACATCAATACTACTGCTTGTGAAGGGGATGTCATTTATGCTTTTCTATTCTGCAGTAGGAAACCCTGGTGGCGTAGTGGTTAAGAGCTACGGCTGCTAATCAAAAAGTCAGCAGTTCGAATCTACCAGGCGTTCTTGGAAACCCTATGGGGCAGTTCTACTCTGTCCTGTAGGGTCATTATGAGTCGGAATCTCCTCGAGGGCAGTGGGTTTGCTTTTTGGTTTTGGTTATTCTGCATTAGGATTCCTAAGTGCATAGTATATTTAGAAGCCTCTCTGAGCTAGACCATACATACTCCTTTTGTGAATAGCAGCTCCCATGGCCTAGGAGTGCTTCCTGCGGTTCTGTTCTTAACCTGGATGCTTCACATACTTTGGAACTGAGTTTGTTGCATTTTTTTTGCATAGTCTTGAAATCTTCATTCTATTGCATTACCTTCAAATATTCTATCCTTGTTTGCTATTAACTATGCATGCAGCAGTGCTACTGTTCAATAAATGATTTTTGAAAGGATTAAGAATAAAATCAAGTTTCTATCTCCACTCATACAATTCACAGGATTTCCAAAACATCCGCATGGTAGAACGCCAATAGGTAAAGAAATCGAAATGCTGTTAATCATCTCTGAGGGGCTGAGACCATGCACAGGAAAGCTTAAATAATCAAGGGTTTAGGTACGCAACAGAAACGCATGTGCACGAGTCTGAGGGCACAAACCTCAGACATGCAAAGACAGAAAAAACGTGAATACTGTAACCAGTTATTCTGAACCACTATATTAAAAAACAACAAAAACACCCAGGATATTTCTAGTTGTTCAAATTAATGAAGTTCTGGAAAATGTGGATTAATTAAAATATACTGAAATTATGTATTACACACACACATAGCAGTGACAGGTAGAGAAATTAAAAAATAACAGAAGTGCAAAACTTTCAAAATCACCATGAAAAAAGAAGTCAATTCTGCTCCAGTTTAGTGTACCAAGATGAGAAAGTAAAATTAAAAAGAATGAGATCAGAGTTAAGAAAATATTGATGACTCTCCAGAACGGAGTAGAAAGAGATAACCTCCACTAGTAACAGGCAAAAAAACGTAGCTACCCTAGTGGCTTTTGTCTTTAGTTTACATAATAACAAAAACCAAACCTGCTGAAATCGAGTCGATTCTGACTCACACTTCAATAAGGACTAGTGTACATCTTTTAAAACACAGCTATCAGAGGACAGAGATCATCTTTTAGACATCTTCTATATCCTGCTCAATGCCTGGTGGAGTGTTCTGCATATAGTAGGCATATAGTGTCAAATGAGTGGAAGCTGGACATATAATTGTCATATATATGTTTATATATATGCATTATATACATAAACATGTAATATATAAACAGATACAGTGAAACCTGTGAGAGCTGGAACACAATGGGACTGCCTTGTTTTTCTGGGTTTTGCGAGTTTTCTGCCTTTAACAGGGTACAGTCTCACACTTTTCTATAGCTTTCTATTAATGAAAAATATTTGAGTTTTCCTTCTGACAGGTTTCTGCCTTACATAGGTTCCAGCTTTTGCAGGTTTTACTGTTTCCTTCCCAAGTCTGTATTTGGCTAACTGTCATGAAGTAGTATTAAGGGGCATATAGCATATATTTTACCAGAAAGCCTTAAGTAGAAATGAAAGGGGGCTGGGGAAATGCAGTATCTTGCTTCTATTGGAAACTTTTGTGATTTTATTACCTTAAGAAGTCATGTTGTACAAACACCCAATCCTGATTGAAACAGCACTCAGACCATTTATATAACTAAGATTAGCCCTTGTCATGCAGGGATGATTGGTCATTGTAGAAAAGAAAAAATAAAGACTTTTGAGATGTATACATAAATAAATAAATAGACATTATACTGTGCCTAGAACACTAAGACAAAACCACAAAACAGTTCATTTACACTATTTGCACAGGATTGTGCTGCTTTGAGTTAAAGTGGGAATTTCAGCAAAGTAGACTACGGTTAATACACAAATCATTTTTAGCTCACTGGTTTATCATGCTGGTCATGATGAACGTGTCACATAATAAAGGAATGGACTGGTTATTGCCAACGCTCCATCTCAAGGGGCATTCTTGCTTCTTTCTTTGGGAAGCTGTAAGTTAATGAATGGATGCAACTTTCTATGGTACGGATGTCCTTCACTATTAGAATCTGTTGAATTCAGCAATGAATACATGTTCATGAATGTGCACTCTTCTCAAGACAGGGATTTAGACAGTCTACTCCATTAAACATAAGTTTATTTTTCTTCTAGGTGTCAGCCAAGAAATCAACATTTTGGTCAGTGGGCTTTTCATGATGTTTGTCCTAATGGATGCCACCTGGAAATAAAATCAACTTATGTTTAATGGAATAGATTTCCTAAAGCTCCATTCTGGGAAAGGTACTGCTTCAAGAAGTAGTTAATTCTAAATATTAGAATTGAACATAGATTCATAAGTCAACTGTAGTTTAATTGGGTGCTGATTAAAAAGAAAGTTTGGACAAAAACTATACAATCTCCTTGTAATTATCTATACATCCACTTTATTATATCAATGATACTAATAATTAGGGTCTGCACATCATCAGCAACTTGACATTTTCTTAGCTGAGCAGTTGGTTTTAGCCATTCTGCGGGGGTTTCTTGCATATTTGATGAGGTCAACTGTGCAGCCAGTCTGTTCAAGTTACAACAGGTATAAACAACAGATCTCCTGTGTTTTGATCTAGTGATTAGTCACACAGGTGTAATCTCAGTATCATGATCATCCAAATGGTTAGTAAATATTAACTAACGTGTCTGTGTTAAATAAATGTTTACATAAAACCTAATAAAGTGTACATATTCAAACATTCTTAGTGTCCTTGACAAGTTATAATCCATTAAAAAAAAAGGTCTTTGAGATATTCCATTCATGCTCAACCAAAAGATACATCAAAATCAAACTTAAATAACATAGGCTTGCTAAATTTAAAATAATGCATACTTGACAATATGGAAGAGATACAAGAAGTAATTCTGCCATATTCTGTTTGACCAAGAAGCATTGGCGATGGGATGGTAAAGCCTATACATACTGTAGATTTGCACTGCAGTTTCTGCTTTTGGTGATCAGTTAAGAATAGCAAACATCTGAGCACCTTCTATGTTTTCATCACTCTGGTCAGACTGAGGCTGATGAAAATGACATAAGTCTCTACCTTCCTACTGTCTTTTGTACTTTAAAAGCCATTCTATCCTATTCACCCCTGGTGACCACAGTGATTATGAAGAGGTCAGCAGCAGCCACATGGTGGCCAGAGGCTAACCTGCAGAACACTGTAATGGCCTTGTATTTCACTCCCTGGCAAGAACTGCCTTGGATTAACTGCCTCTCGTGTGGACAATGTGATGACAGTCAGATATAAAGTGGAAAAATTCTAAGTGAGAAAATTTTACTTCTCTACTTAAAAAATAAAAAATTCCCCTGCCAGCTTGGTGTGATTGACAGCTCTTACAGACTGACCTAATGAACCTTCAGCCTGAGAGCCTTCACACAGTCCCTGATAAGCAGTGAACTCAAGTTTTACTCTAGGCATCATCTCCTAAACCCCGGCTATCTGACTAAAGTGGCATGGCCTCCAAATACCACTGCAAAGATTTGTTGAAGGCCAATCCCAGTGGGAATGTTGTCAAACTGATTTTTCAGCTTTTACAGTCCCTCTGCAAATCAGCTCAAATCACACACTGTTCCAGTTTTAGATTAAATATCTGGTTGTGCATCCCCATAGAAAATACTACATGGCCTCTGCTGTGATTTCCCAAAGGGGGAAGCTATGGTATAAGAAAGCACCATATAGACCCAAGTATATATACAATATTGCCTCTTTAATCCTCTGTAGAATGTGATATATTAAAGTTTAAAAAAAAATCTACTGTTCAAATCTTTTGGTTATTTTATTGTTCTGTGTCTTCCTCAGTCCTCAGAGCCAGCTTACAAATGTACAACAGGGCAGGAATGAGTCAGGATTGTGATTACCACCAAAAAATATGTCCTGTACAAAGGGAATCTCTGGGTCACTTTGAGAAGGATTCTTCAACACTGTATGTCTTGGATCTTAAAGCATAATGCTGCAGGAAAGGTGTAGAAACTAGTACACTAAAAAAAAAAACACTAGTCTATTAGAAAGAGGAAAGACTTCGAGCATTTGTTTCAAATATTTGTGCAACAAGAACACAAAAGAATTAAATGAGGATCATGGAATTTTATTTAGCACTTGGAAGTTGGGACTGACATTTCAAAGCTCTGAAATCCTTTTATGATGGACTTTTCATATCAGTTATTCTCAAATTAAGGGAAACATTTATTGCTCTAAATTGGAGATAAAGTGTGTGTTCATGAGATTATACTGCTTAAACAGAATTCTACTTTTAGCCTTAAAATTATCTTCCCTTCCTCTTAGAAACTAGAATGACTAATCCAGACATAATAATAATAATAATAAAGCAACCACAGAAATAAAGATATTTTCATCCACAGGAAAAGAGAAAAAACACTTAAGAAACTTTTCACAAATCACTTCTTAAAGAAAGCATATTTAATCCAATGATTCTGAAATTGTCAGCAGAAATACTTACCTACATACAGACACACACAAACATATATATACATATTCAAGCTATACAGCTATCACAATAAAACAGCAACTAAACACCAACATAAAACCAGGCAAGTACAGACAGATTTGGTAAATCTATTTTGCTAAACTTCAGCTACCCTCTCTGGGGCTTTTTCCTGGACTTGTAGCATAAATTCTGTATTACTATGGTTAAAAAAAAAAAAGAACAAAACAAATAAACAAAAGGTTAATTAAGTTGGCTGATTCAGGAGGTAATCTGTATATGGGTGCTCTTCCCATTCTTCTAAAAGCTCTAAATTCATCTACTTAGTTTTAAGTGTTCCCAAAGCACTTTAATCCATATTTTTTCTATGTGGGCAGAAAAGAAATACACTGATCAAAGGTTAGAATAGTTGAAGTACATGGGAGATAGAATTCTTCTGCTTAACACTTCAGTAAAGAGTCCAGCCAAATTTTTTTTTAAAGTCTCATAACTGGCTAACTATAGATTTAACTGGACATTTGTATTTTACATATTTTCCTATAATTTTTACCCAACTCCTGTGAATGATTTTTTAAACAACCTATATATGTTGGTAAATAATATCTGTCATCTTCAATGTAGTTGCTTTGGGAGCTAGAGAATCAAACAGTGATTCTATCATTGCATGAAACATTTGTGAAGTGCTTCTATGGAACATCTTTAGAGTCAGCCTCACAGTCTTTTGAATAGTCTTGATGACAGCAAATCTTTGACCCTTGATAGTAGTTTTGAGTTTTGGAAAACAGACAAGTTTTTCAGAGTCAAATCAGATAAGTAAACGTGCTGGGTAATTAAACTGTGCCGCACTGATGTCCAGTTAAAAACTAGGTGTAACTACAAAGAATAGGTACTGAATGTCATCTCTAGCTCAAATTCAAGGAATTTTGAAGAACATATATTTAGATAAATAAATTTTGGCTGATTTGGCAATAAAAGCAATAGAGTGTACTCAGTAAAATATAAATAAATACATCAATGTTATCGCATGCATGTGCATGTGTGCACAGTTACATACATATACATATATATACGGTACTGGGTTATATATATATCACAGAATTCTAAAGCTGGACAAGATTGTCCATTTTACAGATGAGGAAATGGAGGCGCAGCACCTAATACAGTCCTAATATGGTATCTGGTATACAGCAAGTGTTTATTTAGAGGTAAAGTATTATCTATGTAGCCAAAAAGATGATCTATGGGGAAACATACAATCTATTTAAAAACATTGTTAGAGTGCTGGGATTACAGGTGTAGCAAATTTGTCAGTCCATTTGTCTACCCTTCCCATAACTCTTTCTCAAAGAATCTACTCTTTCATACCATCCTTGGAAGAGGCAGTCCCCCTATACACCGTGTGATTTTGCTCCTGCCCTGGCTGATTGACTGGAAACAGATTGGATACCTGACACAAGGGGAGCAAATTCATAGGCTAGGCTGGACCATTTAGATTCTGTCACAATAATTTGTGCTGGAAAAGAACAATGTCACACAAAAATAGGCACTTGAAGTAAGGGTCATACTGTACCCCAGGTGTGGCAGCCATGCACAAGCAAGGGAAACCAAGAGTGAGAAAGAAAAGGTGGAGATGAACAAGGCTATGCCTCCCTGGAAGGACAGAAAAAGCAACTTCTATTTTTGAAGTTTTGGCTCTCTGTCCTTGGATGTCCAAAGGATTGTACACCATCCTTCATTCAAACTAGCTTAAGTAGACTTCTATTCCATGCAACCAAGCGTGCCTTAAGACAATGTGTTAATGGGCTTCCTTTTGTTTTGCTTTTTAAAAAGGAAAAAAATAATAATAACAGAAAACATAACTTTTCAACTGTTCATTTGAAATGGCCGGATGCCCAGGGAGATGACGTGATTCACTCCAATACACTCACATAGTGGCAAGTCAAGGACCAGAACCCAGGTCTCCTAAATTCAGCATATAGCACATATCAGAAGGGTGCTCTTATTCAGATAGAACACAGACCCTGGAGTCACAATGACTAGTTATATGACCTTGAAAATCTTACTTAACCTCTCCTTGCCTCCATTGTCCCCTCTATAAAAGAGGGTATAATAATAGTATCTAACCAACCTCATAGAATTTTTGTTAGAATTAAATTAGTTGCCATATGATACAAATAGTAGTACATGATTGAACCAAGGGAGGAACCTGACCTAATGGCTGGAGAGAGACGGGGCCTGGTACAAAAAATATGATAGTCAAATAATATTCATCTCACAGGAACGAGGAATTATTACCCACGAGTGTCTTTCAGGAGGTAGAAGGGGCAGATAAACCAGGGTAAGTAAAGTCTCCTTCTAAGCACAAGGCTAAAAAAAAATTATAAGAAAATATGTAAAATACAAATGCCCAGTTAAATCTATAGTTAGCCAGTTATGAGACTTAAAAAAAAAATTTTGGTTGGACTCTTTACTGAAGTGTTAAGCAGAAGAATTCTATCTCCCATGTACTTCAACTATTCTAACCTTTGATCAGTGTATTTCTTTTCTGCCCACATAGAAAAAATATGGATTAAAGTGCTTTGGGAACACTTAAAACTAAGTAGATGAATTTAGAGCTTTTAGAAGAATGGGAAGAACACCCTTATACAGATTACCTCCTGAATCAGCCAACTTAATTAACCTTTTGTTTATTTGTTTTGTTCTTTTTTTTTTTTTAACCATAGTAATACAGAATTTGTGCTACAAGTCCAGGAAAAAGCCCCAGAGAGGGTAGCTGAAGCTTAGCAAAATAGACTTACCAAATCTGTCTGTACTTGCCTGGTTTTATGTTGGTGTTTTCTAGCATCTTCAATACATTACTGTCATTTCTCTCTTTCTGGGTAAAAGTGCTTTATCACCATCTTATCATCAGGAACTAAATGGCACAGGTCTTAGGAGTGAGTAATTAATCATTCTGTATCCACTTAGCATCATTGGATTCATTTTGTTTAACACGATAGATAATAGCTTAAGCCTAAATTCTACCAATTATAATGTGAAAGTGTTCTTTACTGAAGTCTTTTACCCTTACAAAGCTAACCAAACTCTAGAGGATATTCTATAATTAGTACCCTGAAAATATTTTTTAAAACAGCAAAACAGCAACCTGAGCATGAACCAGAAGAAAATTAGACTACTGCAAATTGTAAACAACTTCAGATGATTTATAGGAAAAGAATTCTACAAAGCGTCCTTAATGTCAGGATATAAACAGTTTTTAGAGCTATTTAGTTAAATGATAATTATAAAACTCATTGAACTGAATGAGAATTAGGATTGTCAGACAAATGTTTGTAAGGGGTTAATTAATTCATATGAACCACACAGCTCAGCTGAAAATGAGCTCATTATTCTAAGCCTCCAACTTTGCTTCTTAGTATTGTCCTCTTCTCTCCATCAGGTTCACCCTGCTGCACCCCCCAACTCCCAGTAGCAAATGTCAGGAGATGGAAATATTTAAAAGGAAATGTGAGCTAAAGGCATTTTGCAAGGGTACATTAGGGGTACAAGGATGTATACTGGAACACTGAAATGGAAGGACCATTTATTAGTACACCACGGTTCATAACATCCCAAAGGGTTCAATATTTTCATTATGCACACAAACATACTCCCTCCGCCTTTTCAAATGCCTCATTACAGCTAAGCCTGGAGCTTTTTTCTTAAAAAGCTTTCCTCTGAAATTATTAATAATTTGAAGTTCCCTACAGGCCAAGGGTATTATTACAGTCAAAATGCATCAGTATGTATATATACTTATATACTCTCTTTTATGCTATTTTAAATAACAAAGTATTTAGTGGGAACAGTAAAGAATTTATAAGCTATATATGGAAAAGCCTGGAGGAAGATGGAAATATCCCAGATTCTAAGGAAACAGCTCTTGAAGCTTATTAGGCAGGTGTAGGAGACTGTAATAGGATTATGAGTTTTGGTTTAGCCTGTCCATCATTTCAAAATCCCCATAACTAAAGAGAGCATCTTCATAGGGGTCTGAGTTTAATATTGAAGCTGCTTGATTTAATTCTTCCTATTTTATAATGCTGAGTGCTAATTAGTTCCATCCACTTTCTTCAGGCTTGTCAATAAAGCACCTTGGAAGCCGAGAGCCTGCTGAATTATGGATTAACCAGTTCTGTAACAGCATCTTCAAGCAACCGAGTTAGTTACTCCAAATTGTAATGGTATTACGGGCACAGGAAAGCATAAAATATTCTTTTGTTATCTTCTGCTTAAAAGCAGAAAAATAACTCCCTACAAGTAAACTGTTTATTTTTGATGTGTTAATGAACGTTTTCAATCCGCAAAACTAAATAACATTTACTCTTTTTTTGTGTGTGTCAATCATAGCCTAGTAAATTCACAATATCTATAATATTTGCTACAAAAATGACAAACTAGTCTTAAAAAAATTTTTTTGAACACAGGAAAAAAAATGTAAAGCCTAAAAAGATTGAGCCTGACTAGCTTAAGTAAACTCATCTACCTTGACTTTTGTTGAACCTGCATCCCAACTTCCTTGGGCCTTCTCATTACTTTCCTACTTTTGGCATTTCAATCGACTCCGTCCTTCTGCAGTTAGAGCCTAAGATCAGTCCCTTAGGGTCATAAATTCTGAGAGTTAGAAGGGATGTTGGAGGTAAACTGAGGCAGCTCTCTCAATGCACAAGTAAAGTAACTGAGATCCAAAGGCTAAGTGATCTGTGCAAGGTCGTATAAGCTACTTGATAGCAGAGTTGGAGAGTGGCTCCAAATCTCCTGATCACCTGTTGAGTGCTCTTTCACTTCTACCTACCATCATAACAATCCCACTCAACCATGTCCAAACTGGTTGGCCTCCTTAGGCTGTTGAGCTAACTAACCCCTTCAATAATCTAGGATCTCTCTCCCCCAGGCATTAATTTTCTTAGTCATGTGACATTAAGCTATGATCGCACACTAATAATAGTTATCTTGCCTGTGTCTGTTTTGCGCTCCTCGGCTTACTCCCCAAAGTGTGGTGAAATTTTTCCTGCCTCCACAGACTTCCAATCCTACCTTCCTCTCCTTATTCCTAAAGGATGACCATGATTTCTACTTTATTGTAAGAATGAGTCTGTCTAAAAATAGAAAAAAACATGTGTTGGTGAGCATATGGAGAAATTGGAACCCTCCTCTAATACTGATGGGATTGTAAAATGGTACAGCCACTATGGAAAACAGTGTGGCAATTCCTCGAAAAGCTAAACGTAGAATTACCATATGACTCAGCAATTCCACTCTGAGGCTTAAAATAAAACAAAACAAAAAACAAACCCTCTGCTGTCAAATCGATTCCAACTCGCAGCAACCCTATAAGGCAGAGCAGAACTGCCCCATAGTGTTTCCAAGGCTGTGAATCTTTACGGAAGTAGACTGTCACATCTTTCTCCTGTGAGGTGGCTGGTGGGTTTGAATCACCCACCTTTCAGTAAGCAGCTAAGCACTTTAACCACCATGCCACCAGGGCTCCTTCCACTCCTAGGTATATACCCCAAATACTTGGAAGCAGCGGCTCGAACAGATACTTGTACACCACTGTTCATTGTAGAGCTATTCACAATAGCCAAAAGGTGGAAATAACCCATATATCCATCAACAGATAAATGGATAAACAAAACGTGATATATCCATACAAAAGAATATTATTCAGCCATAAAGAAAAATGAAGTTCAGATACATGTTGTGACATGAATGAACCCTGAAACATTATGCTGAGTGAAATAAGTCAGTCAGAAAAGGACAAATACTATATGATCCTACTTACATAAAACATCTAGAATAGGCAAATGCATGGAGGTCAAAGTTTATTAGTGGTTTCCAGGGGCAGGTGGAAGGGGCTGATGGAGGGTACTGCTTAAGGGGTCCTGAATTTCTGTTAAGGGTGATAAAAAAAAAATTGGAACTGGATAGTAGTGATGGCTGTACAATATGGTGAACGTGATTAATGCCACTGAACTGTATACATAAAAAATGGCTGAACTGGCAAATATTTTGTTATAGATAGTTCACCATAATAAAAATTAAAGAAGAAAAAAAGAATGAGTTTCACCATCTGCCTTCGGCTAGACAACAATCATCTTTTATCCCGTTCATCTCTGTGGTAGAGATAGCTTTCCTTTTCTCCCCACCTGAAGGTTAATGCTCCTACATTCCCCTTCTTATTAGCACCTTCAATTTCTCTCTCTTCAATGCTGCTTTGTCTTTAAACTCAAACTAATAACAATAATTGATAATAGTTTTAATAATAGCAGTAACAACAACTAGCTAGTACACACAAAGTACTTATTATGTGCCAGATACTCTTATGTGCATCTCAAGTATTAACAATTCTCATAACAACCTTCTAAGTTATGTATTACTATCACCCTCATTCTACAGATGAGAAAATTGAAACACAGAGGGGTTAAATAACTTGCCCAAGATACACAACTAACAAGTGGTAGAGCCAGGACTTGAACTCAGACAGTTCAACTGCAAATTCTGTGCTCTTAACCATCATGCTGTCACTAAAATATGTTGTACCTATACCATCACATATTAACTCTATTACGTTGGAGGAATTTACTTAACTTCTCAGAGACTAAGTTTCCTGATATGCAAAATGAGAATAATATTGCTAATCTTGTAGGGTTGCTATGAGGATTAAGAAAACTAGAGAATCTATGTAATTTACCACACCTAACATATATAAAACATCCAATAAGTGACAGTTAATACAATTATTATGAAAATAATAACTACCAAACCTAGCTTTTATCAACAATATATTCAGGAATCACTCTCCCAAAGGGAGATAAGCTTTATGATGCTTTAAAGAAACTCTTAGCAAGCATTCCTCTACGTACTTTACTAATGTTAACTCATTTAGTCCTCAAAACAACCATGAGGTGAGTTCTACTATCATTTCTACTTTATATATGAGAAAACTGAGGCAGAGAGATAATTAAATTCCCCAAAGCCACAAAGTTAATAAGTGGCAGAGCCAAGATTTGAACTCAAGCAATCTAACCTCAGAGTCTATGCTCTAACTGCAGTGCCTGGCAGTCTCTCAATGTAACAGTCTGTTGTAGGAGGGCAAACTTGAGAAACCCATGTCATGAGAGTATAACATAGATGCATGTGTTTACAGTACATACTAAAAGGTGTCATCTAGTGCAGTGTTGCTAAACTTGTAATTCGAGAGAACTACCTAGAGAATTAAAAAAACACAAAACAAAACAAAAACAGAATCCTGGGCCCCATCCCATACCTACCAAAATAGACTCTGGGAATGGGGACTGGTAGACGATAAAACAGCAGCAAATCAGAATCACTTAGAAAGCTTTTTTCAAAATTCTCATGCCCAGGACCCATCTCTGGAGATTCTACTTCAGCATGTCTATAATGGTTCCAGACCTCACTTGTCACCTTCAGGGGAGGATAGGGAACCAACGAATTATTTTGAAAACTGGCAAGTAAAGGGAAAGAAGCAAGCATTTACGCTGCTTTCCCTATATGAAATATACTTCAGAGTAACCAAATAGCTAATGAGGGGGCATTTCCCTTTATTGAAGTATATCGACAAATAAAGAAGGAATGACAGAATTAGAACATCACTCTTTTAAATTAATGGATCTAGGCAATGATCATCACTAGCTGCCAATATAACAAGAGTCAACTAACCATGCGCTACCTTATAAAAGGACACGACTCCAACAATTTCTTGTCAAAAACATGAAATATGAGGGAGAGGGGCAAATAAACATGTTAAATGACACCACCGGGACATAGAAAGCAAAATATAAACTTTATCAGATATATGGCCTGGTTGCTTCAACAACAGAAAATTACAAGAAAAAAAAAGACAAAGTGGGTATTTGTTATTATGGAATTTTTTTTTTTTGGTAAGGTATAATAATAGTACTTGGATATACTAAAAAAATTTTTAGTAGATATAAACTGAAATATTTGCAGATAAAATAATGTAATGTCTGAGATTTGTTTCAAAATATCCAAGAGTGGGGATATAGGTAAAACAAGATTGAGCATGAATTGGTAATTGTTGAAGCTGGGTGGTAGGTTCATGGGGGCTGTTATATTATTCTATTGTATATACACTTGCAATTTTCAAAAGAAAAACAAAAACAAAAAAGCACTGACCAGCCACAGAGGCCCCACTTCAGATGAAGCAATTCCAACTAACCTATTCAATCAGGAGAGGCAAGTTCCCAACAGCCATATAAAGTTCACCTATGGATGCCAAAAACATAACAAAACCCACTGCCATCGAGTTGATTCTGATTTATAGTGACCCTGTAGGACAAAGGAGAGCTGCCCATAAGGCTTCCAAGGCTGTAAATCTTTACTGAAGCAGACTGCCGCATCTCTCTAGTGAGAAGCAGCTGTTGGGTTCAAACTGTTGACCTTTCGGTTAGCAGCCTAGAGCTTTTAACGACTGTGCCACCAGGGCTCCTTACCTATGGGTGCCAGTGCATGTAAACTCATATATTGTACATTTTACATATAGATAATACACATCTTGTCATTTATTTCTTGGGTGTGTCCATGCCTTTTCTCCCCAAATAGACACAGGATAATAGCTTGGGGATTTTTTTGTTTATTGTTTGGTTTATTTATCACTGAGATTTTTTGTTTCTTTGTTTGTTACTTAAGTATAAGGAAGACAAGCATTTCTGTAGAGGGGGAAAATTTAAATTTAAAGCAAGGCATTAAAAAGAAAAGAAGCAGGGGATAACTAAAGAAGCATGGTAATGGAGGAGGTGAAAGGAGTGAGATTAGGAGCAAAAAGGGCTTATCTCAGGAAGAGAAACTGAGGAAAACTGAGGGAACTTGGAAGATCAGTTAATTTGTTGAGATTTATGGGTGTGAATTTGGGTTTGAGAGTTTGAGGAGAGTAGAGAAAATCTGGAACAACTACGAACTCATGCGACTCAGTGAATAACAAGTAAGAAAACTGTGAAGCAGTAATGAAGGCCTAACTAATGCTACAAACATACTTCATACATAAAAGGTGAAAATGATGATATAGGAGATTCTTCCAGAGGGCCAATGAATCTCTACTTAGTATTTATTTTGTTCCATTGTTTTTATTTGCTTGATTTTTTTTTAAGAGGAAAAGAGTAGCAATTGTGTTTCAGTTGTTAACACTACAGCAGGGAAATATGATTCTTAATACTATATTCTTTATGTTGTACAAACTGTCTCAGAAAACTTCCCAAACAGGTTGAATAATTTGTGACTTGATTTTGATACCTTGCAATAGTTTGGAAATATGTAAATATTTCTTCTCTACTTTGTAAAAGTCTGAAAAAAGCAAGGGTCAATCAACAAAGGTAACATCAAATAGTACAAGCCTCACATTTGAGAAAAGAAGACATATATTAGCACATAACTGGGCCACTTACAAAAGAATAAAGACAATCACTTAAACATTTGTTTCCTTGACCGTCTGAGAATAATGCCTCAATAAATAGCTATGGACACTTAAGAGAGGAAGCTTAGATATAATACTATTGCATAATTTAATAGGACAAATAGCTTCAGGGTAATTTGATTTGAAAATAGAAAAACCTAAAATAAGATCTCAGCTATCCAGAAACCTCAGAGAATGAGTTGATCTGGATAGCTGAGGGTTTACACATTTTAAATAGCCACACTTTTTTTATCTTAGTCATTTCACATAGAAATGCTTCGAAGATATACACTTTGCTACCTTCATAAAGAGAATCTATTGAACATACATTTTTGCTGATTTAAATAATTACCATGAACATCAAATATTGCACTGTACTCTAAATACAACAAGCTCTTTAGGGCATACTTGAGGTGTACCTAGTTGTTTCTCCTCCAAATAGACCAAAACCGCTCTACTCTTAAAAGTTCCTCATTTACAGAACTTATTTTTAAATGATCATTTTTTCTAATGTTGTAATCAGCAAATGGTCATAGCAAAATATTCTGAAAAGTATGAAGATAATAAAAATCACTTATAATATCACACTGTAGCCAAAAAGTCTTAATATTTTGGTGTATTTTATCCCAATTTTTTATATAAACTATATACATATGGAAACCCTGGTGGTGTAGTGGTTAAGTGCTACTGATGCTAATCAAAAGGCTGGCAGTTCGAATCCACCAGGCGCTCCTTGGAAACTCTATGGGGCAGTTCTACTCTGTCCTGTGGGGTCACTATGAATTGGAATCGACTCAATGGCAATGGGTTTGGCTGGTCATATACATATATTTCACTTAGTTGAGATCAATCATAACACAGCTTGTATCCCACATTTTTGCTTCTTAGTATGTTATCTGCTTTGATAATTAGTTCATCTCCTTCATTGTGGTCACGACATTACCTATCGCTTTATTGCTGCCAGTGGGCCTTAAAATAAACCTCCTCCTCCCTCCCCAACTACTAACATAGAGTTGCCCATTTTCTGGGGGGTGGAAAAGTAGAAAGCCAAATTTTATAGAACTGTGTCTAACCTGCAGGAGAAAGATGTGGCAGTCGGCTTCCATAAAGATTTATAGCCTTGGAAACCCTATGAGGCAGTCTCGCCTATAGAGTTGCTACGAGTTGAAATTGACTTGAAGGCAGTGGGTGTGTTTTTTTTTGGTGATATCTAACATAAGAGGGACTTGGGAGGCTCCTTCAGATGAAAGTACACATGCTATAGTTTAGGGACTTGATCACATTCCTCTTGCCTATTCAGGAAAATATTTCTTTTGTTTTTGCTTATTTCCAGGTTTATGGCCGTATTTTGGTGAAAAGATGGATAGCATTTCCAGATAGGTATAGTTATCGGGGGAAACCCTGGTGGTGTAGTGGTTAAGTGCTACGGGTGCTAACCAAGAGGTCGGCAGTTTGAGTCCGTCAGGCGCTCCTTGGAAACTCTATGGGGCAGTTCTACTCTGTCCTATTGGGTCGCTATGAGTCGGAATTGACTTGATGGCAACGGGTTTATAGTTGTCGGGTAGTGCAAATGGGTAACATGCTCGGCTGCTAACCAAAAGGTTGGAAGTTTGGGTCCATCCAGAGGTGCCTCAAAAGAAAGGCCTGCGATCTACTTCTGAAAAACTCAGCCATCGAAAACCTTGTAGAGCACAGTTCTACTCTAATGCATGTGGGGTCACCATGAGTCAGAAGTGTACTCGATGGCAACAGTTGCTGGAATAGCTGAATTTGAGAGGTGAAGTGTTGCTGTGCTGCAATGCTACCAAATACTATAAATCTGATGCATGAGCCTGACCTAGCATCTTTTTAGCATTCACTTAGACAAAAAAAAAGGACGTCATTTGTCTTAAAAGCTTGCAAGAAAGGCCATCCAAGATACAAAAATTGGTTTCTATGCACCTGGAACAACAGAGGAAGAAGGAAGCCCAAGAATCAGAGAAGCAACAGGACTACAGGACAAGTAGCTTCCATGAAACACTGCTTCCTCTAACATGAGACTAGAAGAACTAGATGGTTCCTGGCGACCATTACGGACCATTTCGATCAGGAACACAAAAGATGGATCCTGATAGAAAGTCAAAAAATGTGGAACAGAATTTTAAATTCCCAAAGAATTCAGATTTACTAGGCCCGTTGAGGCTGGAGCAGCCCCTGAGACTACTGGCCAGGGATACTCTTCAAACCTTGAACGGAAGCTATCCCCTGAAGTCATCTTTAACCAACCAAACAAAAAACAGTTTCACTCAAAAAGTAAAGAATGTCATCCTTAAGTATTGATAATTTTTTAAATTTATCTATATGAAACAAAAAGGACAACAGTAGCTCTAAAAAACAGATGATGAGTTTAGGGGGCAGTGAGTCTAAATTAATCGGGGCGAAAAAACTAGAGTGGAAATAATGAGAATGTTGACACAATGTAAAGAATGTCACTGAACAATATGTGCAGAAATTGTTAAATGGGAGTATGATTAGATGTGTATATTTTCACCAAAAATAAAATAAAATTTAAAAAAAGGACCCCACTTAAAGTTATTTTTTCTGAATAAGCAGCAATAATTTTATGTATTATCTCTCTTTAGAAGAACTGTGTCCGCATCTGGGTTCCCACACTATCATGTACTTGCTTCGATATGAATCTTTATCAAACTGTATTAAACAAGGTTGACTCATCTGAAATTGCCATTTTTGTAGGTCAAAAAATCGACAACTTCGTATGGCTCAACCAAACAGTTAACTTCATGTGTCTCTCTTTTCCACACTAGACAATAGATTCCTTTGGAGTAAGGTCCATCTTTTATGCCCTCAGGATCTAGCTATAATGTATTAAAATATTTGTTTAAAGAAGGTAAATTAAGAGATGTATTATTATGCTCTGATTTGACCTAGGTACATGATGCTTTGTACCTGGTAAGCAGTAAAGAATTCCCATTTCACTTCATTTACTTTTCTGAATTCCTTCTAGGATTGAATTGGGCTGATTTATTATAAAAAAATATTTTTTTTCTTTTTAAGTATATGTTCAACACGTAGAAAAATATTTACTACAGGATTATTTATAGTAGCGAAAATTAGAAATGAACTAAATGTACAATTCAAGGGATTGACAGAGTGAATTAGCATACATCCACATACTCTAACAATAAGCAACTGTTAAAAAGGAGACTTATAAAGAGATTCATTAATATATAAAGATGCTTACAAAGTAGGATACATAACTATATACATAGGATACATAACTATATAAGAACAATGTAAACTGTGCATAGAAATACAAGATAGAATGAAATAAACTAAATTGTTAATGGTGGTTGCTTCCGGATATTGACACTGTAGATGGTATTTGTCTTTAGATTGTCTATATTTCCAAATTTTCTACAATAAGTATGTATTATCTTTTATAATATAAATCACTTCAAAGAGAAAAAAGTATTAATGGTAAGATATTTGTATTTATTTGGTCAAGGAAAGAGGGTAGGCAAAAGGGGCATGTAATAGATAAATTAAAACGAATATACTTTTATGCAGATAATTTATTTGTTCACTCAACAAATCTTTTCTGAGGACATACTTTGTGCCAGGTGCTAACTCGTTCAAGACCCACTTATTTTTTGCTTTGAATTTTTTGCTGATACTGTGTGTTTTTACTAATGGGAGCGTGCTGTATCATTAAGTGTTGCTGACTTTTTGGTAGGTAGGACGGAATTTTTTTTCTTGTCCCTTCCCACAAGCCTACCTTTGAGACCAGAGGGACATACATTGTCCTACTAATTCTACCTCCAAGTTTACTGGGACATATGTGTTCCAAAAAATTTTTTTTTTCAAAATTTCTATTTTTCCTGCTAAAAATGCACATATCTCATACAGTACTCTGTAGAAACACTAATTTGCAGCACACACCCATTTTTTCGGTTTCATGTACTGTCAGTGGGAAAGCACTTCCCAATGAACATGAGAGGCAGAAAACGCTGGTGGGCAACCGTATATCCCACCAGCCATGAAAAGGATAAGCAATCTTAGCCAGTATTTTTCATATAGGCAACTCAGAATAGTTCAAAAATTCATTCCCTTTGTTTTGTGTTTTATCTTTTAGAAAATGGAACAAAAACATATTCTCTTAGTCAGGTAATTCTGGAATACTAGCAAAGGAGCACTGACCAATTTGTCATTCTGTAAGTAATGTCCTTCTTCATGTGGTATAATTCCTTTTCACACTCACATTCATCACCATCAAAATCAAATATAAAAAGAGAACAAGAAACTCTAGCACTTGAAAATGAGAATCCACCTAGTGTTTCTCAGGATGGCCAAACTCTGGATAACCTCAGCAGGAAACCCTAGTAACACTTTTTATAGCATGTTGAATTTGTCATCTGAAGACTGCTCCTAGACACTGAGGGTTTGTGTTCATAGGTTTCATAAAAGGAAAAGGAAAGTTAAAATATTAATATTCTGTTTCTGCTTACTACAGAGCTATGGCCTATCTGATCATGAGACTTAAAAATACTATGTCTCCAGTAATGGACACTTAAGTGAGAATAACAACATGAAAATCTTTATGGAGATACTATTAGAAGTTTGAGCATGCTGTATTTCTTAATACTTGACTATTTAGGTTTTTTTTTTCTAAAGAAAGAGACACCACTTTTGCAGTCCACTAATAACTAAAATGTTTGAAGCTTCAATCTATCAAAGAAAAATATTGGTGCTATATATTTTAAAAATTTGCTGAGACTTTTAATAAAAGAGAAAAAAAATGACTAAACTCCTGGAGTTGCTTATCCTTGATTCCAAATAATTTTTCTTTAAAAAAAATGTATTATAATAGCAAAGTTTAGCCAGAAAAACATAATGCATTCCATATTATAGGCATAGCCCCACATACAAAAAAAGTCAAAGGTTGAACTATGAACGCAAGGGTACAGAGGCAATATTCCCACAGCCTTGTAAACTTAAAATAGCAGAAGCAGTAGGTTTCATTATAATTATCTAAAACCTGAAGTATGGAGGAGAGAGCTAATTTAAATAAGATTTGTCCCAATTGTTCCATTTAGAAAATATGAGTTATTATATATTGAAAGATTCTGATAGGCAATGCAACTGGAAGCTCAATATACTAAATTTATTGCTATTAATTAAACACCCCATAAAGTCTGGCTTACGTTTTAATTGTTCATCACCTTAATCAATTGTAGATATAAATGAAACCAATAACATTTTACCTATTTTCATAATAATGGCAAAACAATCATAATAAAACTTATCTGGCTTCACTTCTTCTCAATCTCAAAATATTACTCAAATTTTACGCTAATGCCACAGTTTCTGGGATGAATACTGGAAGATCTTTTCATTCAAAATAATGCTTCCCTTTCTAATAGCAACAGTTTTGTAGCTGGGGGGGGGCCAGGTTTCCTCACAGCCTTGAACTGTTCAAGATGAGTCTGGTAACATACGTACAGGTTGGGTCACAGAAGGCCTTTCCAGCCACTATAAAAAATTCAGCTTTTTCCTAGGTGTAATGGGGTTTAAGTGGCATTGATTTAATATACCCAAAAAAAACCCAAACCCATTGCTGTCGAGTCGATTCCGGCTCATAGCGACCCTATAGTAGGACAGAGTAGAACTCCCCCATAGTTTCCAAGGAGCGCCTGGAGGATTTGAACTGCCGACCCTTTGGTTAGCAGCCATAGCACTTAACCACTACGCCACCAGGGTTTCCTGATTTAATATAGCAGTGATAATAACCTATAACATTTTAAAACCTTTTTTTTTCAAGTTTCAAATAAGTATATGTTAAAAGTTTCAAAAAATTTTCACATCTATCATCTCACTTCACAGCTACTATAGGAAATAAGCAGGGTATCCTCCTTTGTGATTAACCATGTATGAAAAAGAGTCTATTAATATGAAAATTCTCCAAGCCTCAATGCCAAAACTCTCTCCTTTTTGGTGGGTTGGGTAGATTTTCTGCGGTTTTTTACTTTTTTTTAATTACAAATTTTCCCTTTAAAAATGTAGACCATTGTGTAAAAGGCTTATCCTGTGACTTAAGGCTGTCACTCAAAATGGGCAGTACATCTTAATGAATGGTGCTAATCTCATTAATATTCTGTACTCCCACAATAAAACATAGCATGTAGGTATGTTAATAAAAAATACACACTATAATTGCAGCACTTCAATAAATTATGGGACATAAGAGTTCCCAGATTCTCCTGGTGAATGCAAAGTGAAAGGATGCAGACAATGCAATTGAAGGGATCAGGGCAGAAGTTGTGGGGACCTGGGGGCTGCAGAGTGAGAAAGTCTTAAACGGAAAGTAGCTTAAGGGGGGAGTATGAAATACCACAATGGCACCTAGTGTTCTTACTAGATACTAAAAGGTATGGTACATATATGTATACATAGCTTGTTTTATCAAGTCTGATTTTCAAAGAGACTTTCATAATTAAAATTCATCCCCCACACTTTAAAAGAAACTGAACAGGCTTATGATTCTAAAGCCATTTTCTTGTTGATTACTGGGGTGTAGAACCTTTTTCAAGGGTGCTGTAGGTTAAAGATTGTATACATACTAATTCATTGTACCTGCAAAGAGCCCCTTAGGTCTGAACCACTGTAAAAACCGAGCTATCTAACATTTTATAATATCCTCAAGAATTCTTACCTTTTGATACCCATGGATAACTTCCATCAACATTAAAGTGCAGATTTTTATATGCCCACCAATGGCTGTATACACCTCAATTTTACTGAAATAAAAGGGTCCTAGACGGCACTGAGTTTTTTATAGCACTGGGTTTTTTATTTATTTCCAGGCAACTTAGCATTTGAAGAATAGCAGAAAAGTCTTTCCCCCAGCAAAAAACTGTTTATTTACCACCCTTCATCTAGATGCCACAGCACTCAAGAAACTTGAACTGATATTCACACAATACATAACAATCACTTGATTCACTGAAAAAAAAAAAAAGGGCAGCTGCTTCATAGGCTTAACCACGCAGCTCCATAATGCTGAGAATGGTACGTGATAAATACCATAGCCAATTGAAATTGCATAAGCAACTGTAGTACGTAGAAGTAAGACACGCGGCATCATCCAATGCTGAGTATTTTCATAAGCAATGGTGAGAGGTGCTAACCCAAGGCACAATGGAACCCCTCCAGAGGGCACCATGGTGGGATTCATTCAGATACTGCCTCACCCCCTCCTCTCCACCTCCCCTTTGTTCCTTTGGCTGCAGCTCTCACTCCTTGCTTGTCATTTGAGTGGGGATTTAGTCAGATGAAATTCCCTAGGATTATAATGGGAATTGTTCTGTTAAAAGCCTGGTAACCAATTGAAAATACCACCCTCCCCTCATCCTTCCCCCACCCCTCCCCAATAATCTTCCTTTTGAATGACCATCAGTTCTTTTACAAAGTAAGATGATGTTGTGCAAAGCTGTTTCTAGTTAATTAGGAAATGTTATTTGGTTTTATTAATTTAATTACAAAAATCATAAAATAAAATGCATATGCAATAAAAACGGATTATGCAACAAGTACCTGTTTTCAAATTGCCTTGAGACTGTTTACGGAGCTGTTTGGCCTAAAGCAATTACTAAAACCAGATTTGAATGCTATTATAAATAGGCATAGGCTTTCCTTACATAACCCATATTTATATTTATCAATAAAAGCTGAGACTTAAAGCTTGCAGTAATAACTTTGTGGAGAAAGCAGGGCAAATTTATTATCTGTGATCCCTTCTTTATCTCTCCCTATTACATCTGGGACAACTCTATACTACTTAGGTGATATAGTAGATGGCTTTTCTATTTTAAGCACAAATCTAGCATTAAAAAAAATCCCAAAGTAAAAATTAACATAGCAAATGTCAGGATATTAAACAAATTAAAAGATACTGTCAACAGCATACAGTACTGTCAAAGGACTAATATGTTAAATAGCATCAGAAATGGGGAGTAGATTTTTTAAAGTAGATACCAAGGCAAGAGAGATATTTAATGTCAAAGCATAAAAGATATTTGGGGTACAATAGTTATTATATTAAGCCATCAGTCCTTTGATTATTATTTTATCATTTGTAACACTGACATAGATGGGTACAAATAGCCATAAAAATAAGAGAAATTTTCAGATTAAAGCTTGTACCAGTGCTCACGATGAATTGTAAACAGTGGCAGTATAAGTAAGATTGATTTCCAACTTAATGTATTTAAATGTTCCAAAACAAGCTTGTTTCGGAAAATATAAACTACAGCAATTGTTAATGATATGCAGCCTTTTCAAAACAGGCTTGTTTCTTTTTATTTGAAAACGATTTCTCCTTTCATGAATGTTTACGGAGCAGGTAGTCAGTAACATAAATTACTGATGAGAATTCTGTTTCGATCAGTCTGAAAAGAATCATAAATGTGAATAAAGAAGAATTGTTAACTTCCCGTTAGTTTAGAAAGAAAAACATTTATACGACAACAAAATATTACTTCCCTCATTCTGATGCAGAATCTCAACATTATTAAAGGAGTAAGAGGGGTAGAACACTTTGGGATACATTATTGGATTTCTCACTTCAGTAATGAAGATGTGGTTCTGTGTAATCTAAAATTAATTTTAACCTAGTAAAAAAGAAGTAATATTCTACTATGTTTGGTTCTCTCTTACTCAAATTTAACAAGTGGTTGCAGCTTTCAAGACAGTACACACAAAAGATTCATATTAGAAGTCAAAGTTTAGTAAGTTAAGTTGTCCTTCTCACATTATTTGAACGAAATAAAAATGTTAATGGAACTCGACTAATTTTTTTATTACCTATTTTTTAATATTATTTTCTTCTCAATAAAACAGCTCCGTAAAACGAACTTTAAAAATAGTGGCCAGTTCATACATAACGTGATATTCAAAGTGAAAACAAATAAAATGACAAGTGGGGTGGGAAAGCAAAGTAGAAGAATTATTAAAATAAAAGACTTCGGAGGGGGAGGGAGAAACAAGTTAAGCCACAGCAAAGACCTGTCATTCCCTGCCCCAAATGCTAGGCAAATAAAATCTTTTCCATTTGTCAACGATGCAGGCCTATGAGTAAAGCCACCATGGAAAATGTAAGAGTAGACTGTTTTCAATTTAGCTGCATTTTTCTTTTGACACTTTATGATCTGTGGGAATTTTCTTTGTATTACACGCATAGCTAACATACCGAGCTTCATCTCCAAAGATGATGTCACTATAATACTATTCATGGAGCCTTTGCTTTGAGTTGTTTTTCTAACAGGGAGAGATTGTCGTGCCCAGTCTCATTGTATCTACGAGCTGATTTGTTAACTGATGTGAAATAAGTTGACAAAGAAGCAATGTGCTTTAAAAACTTGACGGAAGCATTCACATCATTTACAAGAGGAAAATATTGGAAATTTAGCCCAGGAATAAAAGAACTTGTATCTACCTTAAAGCTGGGGCTGCCCTGGAGAGAGAAACAGGAAGAAATGATGGCACGTAATACCACTGCAGCTGCAGTATTTCTGAAGGAGGACACTCAGAAAAGGGCACAAGCTATTAGTGTTTCTGGAAACATTACATTTAATTCCTTTGCAAAGAAAGATTTAGCAGCTTAGTGGAAAGAAGCAGCATAGGGGGAAGAAAAAACAACTATAAAAGAACAGTTGGCTCTGCAAGGAAATTTTGCTTAAACTAATATTAGAAAGAAAATATTTCTGCAACAGTTGCCTCTAATAATCTCATATCCCAAGGCTAGGAGAAAAGGTCATTGCTAATTGGTAAAAAAGCAAGTTGGACACAAAGTTAGGAAGTGATACTCTGTGATGAATTCCACCCAACCAGTACCCTTTTTATCTTCAATTATGCCAGGACATGTACCACATGTGATAGAGCCCAGAAAAGAAGCCATACTTCAAAATTGAGCTCCTTTTCTTTCTTTTTTTTTTTTTTTACTACATTTAACTTTTATATCCCAATATACTAGGAGAACAACACCTATTTGATGGTAAAGAATGAAAGTTAAGTAGTAGCTTCAAGTTATACATAATGTATAATAAAAATGTTTTTGTACGATTTGATTTTAAAAATAACTATGTTAAAGATGCTAACTTCCAAGGGCCATGCTTTGGTAGGGGTAAACAGGTAAGTGCGTGTGCTGCAGAGTTCCACTTTTATTGGAGTTAGCCTCCACGTGTAAGAAAAAGAAAAAAAAGGAACATAGGCATATATTTTCAAAATATTAGAGAAAAAAATAACCTACCAATTAGCTTAAAAGGAAAATGATGGGTTTAAAAAAAATTTGTTTCACATGTTAATAATAAAGAACTGTCTTTAGAGCAAAACTTAATTACGACCTGTTCCAGTAAGAACTAATCTTTTACTTGAATGAATTGGGCAGGGGGAGGGGGGAACTAAACCTACCAAACTGCTCTACTTGTTGAAATCCAGAATTTTTTTTTCCCCCTTTTCATTGTATACATTCATACCTGTCAAGCTGTGTGCACTGTGGTTTGAGAGACTTTTGTGAAAAGATATTTTCCCCTTTAAGGTCTTTTCAGAGTGTATAATTTTTTAGAGAAAATAATGATGTAGTCTTTTCACAATTGGCTATACTAATTGATGAAATAATTTACATAGCAGTACAAAAGGTTTATTATCTACTTGATGCCTTATCACAAAAAAAATCACAAGTACTTGTAAATTCCAGTGGTGATGAGGTCATAATTCTCAAAAGGCTGTGAACCAAGAGTCTATCCAAGCACTTTCCTCTTATCCCTTTGAAACGTCCTTCACTGCCCCCCTTCCTCCCACTAAGACCTGAACAATTCTGTATAAAATGAGAGAGGCTTTATTAGTATTATCAGTCTTGCTTTTTTTTCTAAGAAACAGAATGCTGAGACTTAAGAGAAATAAAACAGACTTCAAACAATGCTGAACATTCCCCCATTTTCCCCAGACTTTCTTATCAACAATTACGGTGTAGAGTAGCAGATTGAGACAATGGAGGTAAGAAACAATGATGTGAGGGAAATAAACAGATAAAACAGGATTACTGAAGCAGCAGAAGGGAAGTGAGGAAAGTGATGTGCAAAGGGCCCCAGGACCACAAAGCATGTTAAGAAGGAAAAAAGTGAAAAGTCAGGTTAATTGAAGCATAAGGATAATCCGTAACACACAGAATCCGTGTGGACAGCATTCAACTTGACCATAATACTTTTTCAGTGTTTACACTTTCCTCTTCCAGGAAGTTTTAGTTCTAAATAAGCCATGCAAACTGATCAATACTATATGTGGCAACTTAAAAAGTTCAAGTTGCTAGATATGGTATTTTTCTTCCCATTTCTCCTTCCCAACATACGACTGACCTCATTCAACCTTAAAAACATCCTCCAATAATTTCTGAGAAACTCATTATGATGGAACTTCATTTCTAAATTTATTTCCTATCTTGGCCCACTACTTGTTCGTTATACACAGCTACTAAGGGTGGTCATCCTCTTGGTGCTTTCATGTGGGATTTTAAGGCAAGCCAAGCTTGTTTTAAGATGTTAGTAGTTCAATGGTCCATCCTTGCCTTCCATGTGAAAGACCTGGGTTCGATTCTCAACCAATGCACCTCATGTGCAGCTACCATCCATCTGCCAGTAGAGGCTTTTTGTGTTGTTATTATGCTGAACAGGCTTCAATGGAGCTTCTAGTCTAAAATGTACTAGGAGAAAGGCCTGGAGATCTATTTCTGAAAATCAGCCAATGAAAAACTCTACGGATTACAATAATCTGATGTGCAGACCATCACGGGGATGGCAGAGGACCAGGCAGCATTTTGTTCCATCGTGCATAGGGTCCCCATGAGATGAGGGCTGACTGGATAGCAGCTAACAATAGGCGAATGAGAGTTCATTTAAATTTGGGCCATAAAATGATATCTACATAATAAAAAAGAAAAGTTTTTTCTAACTTTTTTGTCTTTTTGATTAAAAAGTGCTCACATTTGATTTCAGTTATCTGTTGACAGTACAACTCAATGAAATCCACCAATATTATGTACAAAAGGTAGTCATCTCTTGTGATCTCTGCCATTTAGGGTAGATGTAGACAACTGAGATGTCACAAACAAAGTAAACACTGAATGATCCAGGCAAAATCACATTGCTTATCCTTCCTGATATAAGCTTCCCTTCATAGGTTTTTTTTTTTTTTTCATAGGTTAGATCCAAATATTTGAAAATAACCTATCAGGTTATTAAGAAACAAGATAAACGTGAACAACTTTGATTGATATAAGGCTGCTAAAGATCTAACAGGCATCATAACTTGCAATAAAAAGAAATTCCAGCACAATAGTATTAACTTTCCAAGCAGCATATGAAAATCATATCTTTGTTTTTGTTTCTTTGTGTCCAGGATATACACTGACTTTCTGAAACCACTGCAGAGTTGTGAATAATGTATGAAATAAAAAAAAAAATCCCTGTTCATTTCCCAGAGAGTACTATATTGCTTGCTGTATACTATATGCTAGACAAACAATAAAAAAGACCAGTAAACCCAGAAATCTCAAGCTAAAACCTTTCCAGTGAAAAGAGAAAATACCATCCTGGATTCCAAAAGTCCCTCAAAGAAACAGTTCAAATCCTTCGAATACTCCTGTGTATTGGATAAGAATCCTGTAAACTTCAAAAAGATCTATTCCCCTGAGTAAATTCATGAGAAAGTTGGAAAAACAACTAATTACTTAATGTTATTCTAAAGAGATTCACTAAATCCCGTTTACTTCCCTGTCTAACAGGGCATATTTGCAAAGACTGATGAGAATATTTATAAATCTTAAACAAAAGGCTGCTATTGTCACTCTATTTTCCCTTTATGCTTTCTAGTAAGCATTTAGGAATTTTACTAAGTAGTTACGTGGGAGCGTAAGAAATTTTGAGAGTGACAAAGAGGCGGCAATAAAATGCGAGCACAATGGACATAAGAGTAAGAGTAATGGTGTGTATGTGTGTATGTATATATATATATAAACTCAGCAGATTTCTTTCCTTGTCAAGCCTGAGCATTACTGAGTAAAAGGGTCATGTGAAGGTAACATGCACAGGACATTTGAGTTTGCCCATAAAATAAACTCAGCTCTAATGAAATTCCATTTACAGAAATGTAGAATGAAATTTCTATTTCCTTCATTCTTTTCAGAGATAGCTTTAGGTACAATATACTGAAATGGCTTTCATGTAGATTCAATTGTGTATGTGTATGTGTGTGTGTGTGTGTGTGTGTGTGTGTGTGTTTTCCTGGGGGGGTAATTGGGAAGTATTCAACAAGCAGTTATCAAGAGCATATATTATACTGAGTTTCGTGTAAGATGTTAAAAATAAATCAGTCATTTAATAGGGAAATATAACCCTTGTAGTATTTTATTTTTTAGTATTTTAACACTTTGTATCATCTGTATCTTTACTAGAGTTGAAATTGAGTGTACCGCAGAGGCTTCCTGGAGTAGATGAAGCATTATATTAGGTTCAAGGTATCTGGGGTCACATTTTTGCAAATGCAAAAGATAGCAATGAATCTCAAAACTTACCATGCAGTTTATGAGACCCACAGCTCTCTTCCTCCCTGACTTCTTTGCTTCCTTTACCTTCCACTCCTCTCATTGTTATGGACATAATGAAAGGAACTATTAGGCGTAAGGTTTAAATTTCAATATTCAGGGGAGGTATGCCTCAAGGTTTAACAAAAACTAGGGGGTGGGGAGTATCTTCACTTCCAGGAAAATCTGGTTGCTTGTTACCACTGGGGCAGCATACAGAATTCTGCTGAGGAGAAAGCACAGCTTATAATTTCTTATCCCTGTTTAGAAAAATCCTTAATAATATACTACTGAGCCTGTATCAGAGAACTGAGCCCATAATCACGACCACCAATTAAAATAAACAATTATTTCTCTATAGTCATGAAAGCATTTAATTTTCTAGAAAATTTAAGGCACTTATGACAGTCTGATGAATACCTTGTTGTGTTTTATAGTTACAAATGCACAGAGAGTATGCTCACATTAGATTTGTATCACGCATCTGACATATAGGGTCCCAGCCATTTATCCCTGAATTGAGGGTTTGTAAATAAGCAGGTGGTTGTGTGAGTTTAGCTACCAACATTAGCATGTCTGTGAATTTTTGACATGGAATTAAAACTACCTAGAGAAATTTGTTGCTGCATAAAAATTGCTTGTCCTAATTTATCCCAGATTCCAATACTGAAAGGAAGGCTGCTAAATTCACATTCTCATAAACACCAACTGAAATTGACCTTATCTTCTATTGTCCTGCAAAGATCACCAATGAAGAAATGTGCAGCAGAGCTGATTACGCTGTGCAGGGGAAGAGACAAGCAAAAGTGATTGAAATTTCTATAGAGAACATCATCAGTGCTTGCTTAGAACAATTGTGCATATAAATAGGGCATAAATGGTCTGTGTTCAATTTGTTCTCTAGTTGTCAAAGAATGTGATCCAGGATGGACTCCATAGCAATCTTTTGCTTCTAGCTTCCATAATGCAAACCTAGATCTTATTGATCAATACAAGAATATGTCTGTCCCAAAGGTAAAATTTAATTTCCATTAAGAAATAAAAAGAAAACCAAAAACTGTGTAACCAATACAGATTCACATGAAGTGATAAAAGACGCTAAATTATATGGTGTTAAAACTTAATAACATTTACAACTCAGTGCAATCTGGAGTGTACCCTACTCTCACCCTCCTCTGAACACACCCTCCTAAAACTTCTTGCTAAGGTCCTCCAATGAATTCCTAATAGGTGAATCTAATGGATCCTTTTCAATTCTTCTTTTATTGATGCTCTCGGCTATATCTGATGTTAATGAGCACTTTCCCTTTGGAAAAGACCTGTTTCCTAGGCTTCTGTGATACCACACTTTCTTTTTTTTTCCCACAGCTCCATTACCAGCCCCTTCATGCTTTCTTTCATGGACTCCAGTTTCCAAACCTGCTCAATAAATTGGTGGTTCTCAACCTTTGCGGCACATTAAAATCGCCTGAATAACTTCTAAAATATACTACTGCCCAGGCTCCAACCCCAAAGATTCTGATTTAATTTGGCTCAGAGAGGAAGCAGTTCCTCAAGTGATTCCAGTGTGTAGCCAGGGCTGAGAACTAGTGCCACAAATGTTGGTTTTCTCCAACGTTCTGTCTTTGGCCACTTTTCTACTCATTCTTCCCAGATAATATTACTCATTCTCATATTTTGAACTACCACCTGAATGTGGATCACTTCTCTAAGATTCTTGGTACTCCCCCTCTGGTTACTGCCAAGAGGTAACCAAACTAACTTACGCTACTGAGACCACTAAGTGGTGGACCTGATTAATTGATTTGGCTCTCTTCATCACCATCTGCTTTCTTCTCAAAAGAATCATATATATACTATGGCCTACCTATTCCTGACGTTCACCACTTAAAAACCAGTAAATTCTAAAGTTGACAAAGATTTTCTGAAGGTGGTCCCATTCCTTTTGTATTCTTTTCCCCTACTTCTGCTCAGGAATATCTCTCTCCTTCACCCCCAATCCAGTCTTTCTCTGCATGAGCCACAAATGTTTTTCATTAAAACTCCTCATTGGGTGGTTATGAATTTCATATTACACAATGGCTGAGAAAGTCCTTTGATAACTGTAAAAAGCACTAGGCATGCTAAGATATTTTAACCACATCACATAGTACAAAAAAAAATAAATGTGATTAAGGAAGGGCTCATATTTGGAAGTAAAATTAGGAATAAAAATGAATGATTGACAACTCTACTCGAGACCCTTAAAAGTGTCTAAAGTCTAGAGTTTCCTGCTAGAATTTCTAGAAGAGAGAGAATTTATCTTTTCATTCTCTTCTAACTACCTTTCTTTGCTTCAAGCCTCCAGCATTCACGGTACAAAAAGCATTCCTCATTCTTTAAGCCATTATAACCTAGTTTCTGGTCCTCGCCATTCCACTGAAACCTCTCTAAACCAAGAAACAAACAAACCTGTTGCCAACGAGTCGATTCCGACTCATAGTGACCCTATAAGACAGAGTAGAACTGCCCCGTAGAGTTTCTAAGGAGCACCTGATAGATTTGAACTGTGGACCTTTTGTTACCAGCCGCAGCTCTTAACCACTACGTCACCAGTTTCCAAAACTGCTCCGGCAAAGGTCAATTATGACCTTCTAATTGAAAAGCCCATTAGTCTACTTTCAGTCATCATTCTACTTGACTTCCTGCAGGATGAAGCCCTGATCACTATCCCCTTCATGCTGAAATTCTATCTTCGGTATTTCAGATAGCATTTTTTAGTGGTTCTCCTCCTCCCTTTTTGACCATTTTTTTCCCTCAGTCTTTGTGGATTCCTCTGTCTGCCCCTTAAAAAAACTGTGATACTCAAATGTGCTATCCTTGGCCTTCCTTTCTCTTTCCTTTGACACACGCTTCCTGGTGATCCCAAGGCTTCAATACCATATACATGCAGATGTTCTAAAACTGTTATCTCTAATCTCAATTCCTCTAGCTTATGTGTGTGTGTGTGTGTGTGTGTGTGTGTGTGTGTGTGTGTAATCATGTGATCCTCTACTTAAAAATCCTTACTGGCGCTTTGTTGAAATGAATTTTTCATCATGGCCACTGTACTCTATCACATGTATTTGCCATTCCCCCTAACTGAAATGCCTAGTCCTCCTTCTCTCCCCCAAACTACCATTCATCTTTCAAAACACAGCTCAAATGACATTCTCATTGTGAAACCTTTCTGGAATTCTCTAGGCAATTAGTTGTTCTTTCAGTACTACGTGCACAACATCACATCATTTATACACACACACACACACATATCTGTCTTTCCCATGAGACTCTGAGTTCTTAAGGGCAAGGCTCATGCTTTATCCATCTTTCCACTCCCAGGCGCTGGTCATGTTGTCTGGTTCCCAGTATTTGATAAATAAATACTACTTGGATCGATGTCAAGCTTTTGTTTGTTTTGTTTATTTGCTTACATTACATTGGTTTTTACTAGATTTTAATTGCACATTACAGCAACGATACTATAGACTAAATGAGGTTTAATTGGCTAGTCTGAGATCCTAACACTTACAAAATAATGTTCTCTAACAAAAATATATTCCATAGGCTTAAAAACAAACTCATTTGTAAATTGTGACTTTCTTTTATATAACTGCTCACTTTCAAGCATCCACTCTCCTGGGCTGCTTGCAAAATAAGGTTACCATACTGCACCTGGCCCACCCAATCACTGTTAACCGTTATGCAGGAATGAAGTAGTAGAGAAAGGGCCTGAATAATTGATTTGATTATGCAAGAAGTAGCCACTTTGCATGTACGGACCTGGGATTACAGTCCATTACGTTGTCCTCTTACTTCATCCTGTCAATTTTCTAATATTAAATCTATTAAATCATAGGTGATCAAAACTGCAGGTTTAAATAACCCAAATACCAGTAAGAATCCGTTATAGCAAACTGAAAGCAAAGCAACCATCACTACAGTGACAATATAATCTATTTATCATCAAAAAGGTGGGCATTTATCTATAAATGAACTAAGTCTCTAGTTTAATGCACTATATCTGAATGACACTACACAGTATTCACCAAATAATTATTGAAATCATCTTACAAAGGATCTACTCTGAAGATGAAAAGGAAACGGGAGCTGTTATAAGTGATTTGGAGGTCATTAACAAACAAAAAAACAAGAGACAAAAACTTATTACATGACCAGTCTGAGTGAGTGGGGGAAAAGTGAGTGTGAGACAAAGAACTGGATTTGACTTCTATCTTTGGTTCCTGAAAAATAGCCCTTAGAATTTCCCCAGG
Organism: Loxodonta africana; assembly: GCF_030014295.1. NCBI lineage: Eukaryota > Metazoa > Chordata > Mammalia > Proboscidea > Elephantidae > Loxodonta > Loxodonta africana. The sequence continues at coordinate 116,738,282 of NC_087369.1, read as the reverse complement.
AATAGAAGTATCTTTGTTATCCAAAATGGCAAATAGGCAACACTTGAAAACTTTTGCAAATATATGGAGGCTACAGAGACCACACCTGGTCAGCTAACCTCAGTAACTGGAAGCAGGCATGATTTCAATCATGCATATCCAACAATTCAATCAATCATGACTGTGCAATGAGGCCCCAATCATGACTATGTAATGAAGCCAATAAAAGGTCCTGAACACAGCTTCCTGGATTGGCAAGAGCACCTGCTTTCAGGAAGGTGGAACATCCCTGAGGGCAATGGAAGCTTCGTGCCAGGATCCCTTCCAGACCTTGCCCTGTGTGTCTCTTTGTTTATATCCTTTCTGGTTACAATAAACAGGTAGCAATAAGTATAGATACTCTCCATGAATTCTGTGAGTCATTCTAAGGAATTAAGGAACCCACAGGGGCAGCGAGAGGCAGCAGGGGCTGGTGTCTGCCTATTTCGCAATCTGAAGGACAATGTCCTTTTAACTTGTGTGCTCTGACTTAGCTTGGAGTGGCTAGGTCTGAGAAATGCTACATGGGCACCTGGTCAGATGGACAGTGTCCATATAACTTGTGACTCAGCTCTGGGTGGCTGAGGTAGGAGAGAGAGAGTGCCTCTTGGGCAGCTGGTGAGGAGAATGGAGAAATGGGAAGATGAGGACTGGATCCATTTCCAGGTGGGAATTGTATTCACACTGATCCTTACCAGAAAGTTAGCAATGATGGTAGGATTTGCCCACCGTGCCCCTTACTTAGAGCAGTGAGACGAAGCATGTAAGTTTACTGATGGTACCTAACAACAACAAAAACAACAACATTCTAAAATTTAATTTTTTTTTCCTTCCGGCTTTAACTCTTGAATGAGCAAAATATACAGATTTTGTTTCATAATTACATTGTATAGAAAAATATGACATCAATTTTCTCCACATCACTCAGTTTTTTACATACCATTTTCAATTATAAATACTGTACTCACTTTATGTGTCCAACAAATTTTAGTTATTAGTGTAAGGGTCAAAGCAAAACCTAGACTGTAAACCTACTAGAAGTCTGTCTATATGATAGACTGCGGAACCTCATGGGAAAGAACTCATTCTAAGGAAGAAAGAAAGAAACGGCTTTGAATGAATGACCAGCTTGACCTAAAAAAAAAAACTAGAATAATAAAATGAAGAAAAAACCCCAACAGACCTTGGTCATCAAACACGGAGAATGATACTGAGTACTAAATGTTATCTGTCACAGCCTTGTCTTTAGCCCTTGCTCATGGGGCCAAAGCCCCCATGGAGATTAAACCCAGTGCCGACGAGTCATGGAGATTAGAGCGCTGTAACTTAAAGCTGGAAGCCGTTACTCAAAGGAATGCAGGTAAGGCTCTGAGGCATAAGCAGTACTGCTTGGTACTCTGGTGGAGTGTCACTGAAAGAGGAGAGGCATTTTACCCCACTTTGCCATTGACCACTGTCAAGCTCGGGCATTATGAAGGCCTGCTAGAGGAAACAGCAGGCATGGAAATGCACAGTATCATAGGTGGAGGGAGAAGAAAAGTGGCAACGTGTTTATGGTTGTGAAACACCCCCTGAGAACTTTCAGAAATGCTTCAGAGATCCCTTACAGGCAGCTGGGGTCCTGCATGTGTATTTAGAGACAAGAGCCAGGGAAATTTGGGTTTTGTCATTTATGTGAGACAGAGAGGCCTAGGGAAAATGTAGGTTATGTTTTGCTGCCAAGGTATTTCCCCTAATACATAGAGTTTATTTTTTCTCTTTGTTGTGTATTATTGTTTCTTGTCCCCTATCTGTTCTCAAATAGGAAATTACACCTTCTCATTTATACCGTTTTCTTGCTGATACATAAAACAGGAGGATCATGTGTCTCCTGAGTTTACTGTTTTTCAACTTTAGTTTTCTTGGTTGCCCTGTGTGGATCTAAAGCCAAAATACATGTATTTCCTGGTTTTATTTCTTCATAATGCTTCTCTTGTGTATTTTTTTAAATGTCTAGAATGATATATCAAAATCTAGTCATAGTCAAAGTAGCTAAATTAGATACTGAGTTTAGTGAGATCTACTGCTGAGAAGTCCTTTTATATTTACTTACAGTGAGCAAAGAATAAAATGTCAGATTGGTTGAACGAAGAGAAGCAAGTTCTAAGTCTATATAGCTCTGCAGTAATTAATTAAACAGATATGGAGTTGTTTATTTATATTTTAAATGAAGTTTTCACTCCTGTGAGTTTTTTCTCTATGTGTCTTTTTCCTCCAAGGCTTACCTTTGATCTTACGATGACAATGTCAGGAATACTGGACAGGCAATTCTTTACAAAGTGGACTGTAAACATATGGAACTTATTACCTTAAGTGATAGTAAAGGCTGGGAATATATATAAAGAAGGCCAAGAAAGATTTAGCAAAATTCATAAATGATAGACCCATAATAGGTTGTTAAGGGAAACTGAGATGTTCCTTTCACCCACCAAATGTGTGGAAAGAATAGTCCATATTCTGGAAACACAAAGGAGAAGTAAGTGGGTGAGGGAAGTTAATCTAACTCCTGTGCTGCACAACCACAATATTCCTATCTCTACGACAGCACATATAACACTGCATTGTGATTTTTTCACATGGTTTACATACATGTTTTTCCAAATAGTCTGTGAAAGCTTCTTGAGGCAAATGTTCTGTTTGTTTTTGCATCTCAATACCTAACCCAGAATATGGCACCTAGGAGACCTTCAATACAATTGCTCAATTGTTAAATGAATACTATCTGTCCCTATAGCTTCACCACCTACTCATAGCTTAGCTCCTATACTCTGGGTCCCACTTCCAACACAATATTGAAAGAGTGCTCTCAAAAAGTTAATAGAAAGCTTCCAATTGACAAATTCATTGGTCCTTATCCTTTTTGATTCCACTGCAGCACGTCATTTTTTAAATGCCCACCTTTCTTGCCTTCTTAATTCTTCCCTCTTCCTTTGCTTCTAGGACAACGATGTCTTGATTCTCCTCCTACCTAACTGCTTCTTGTCTATCTTTTTGCTAGCTCTACTTTTAGCCCCTAAGTGGAGGCATTTTTAAGGTTCTTTCTGTGGCTCTTTTCTCTTCATAATGCCTCTAACAAAATCATTTCCATTTCTACGCTATAACCAAAACTTGCATCAACCCAATCATTCTGTCAAATTTATATCCATATTTCTAAGCATCTTCTGGACATCTTGACCTCAATGCTCTGCTACCACCTTCAGGTTAACTTGCCCAAAAGAGAATTTTTTTACTATTACTGCTCCTTTTCCTGATTTTATGAATTTTCTCTTGTAAACCAAGTCTCCTCCTAGCCAAACTAAAGACTCTAGGATTATCTTTGATTCCTGGCTGCTCCTCTGCCCCTATGTTACTTTGATTATGCCACTTCACTACTTAAAAACCCTCAATAGATCCCTATTGCCTAAAGGATTATAAGCTAACTCCTTAGTTTTTTTATTCAAGCATTACATGCTGTGGAATCAAACAACTTTTTCAGCATTATCGCCATACTTTTCTACTTTATATATCCCATTTTCTTACTTATCGTACTATTTGCTATTCCCCCAAAATGCTTTACACTTAATGACATTTTATTTCACTAAAATGCCCACTCTACCCACCTCCAAACCCTCCTCCCTCTGCATAAATCCTTATGCATCTTTCAAAGTCTTTTTCTCCATGATTCTTTTTCTGATATTTCCTATCAGGTATATGTCCCTCCTCTGTATTCGCACAGTATGTTATTGATACCTCTTGTATGATACCTATTATTTTCTGCCTTATTCTGTAGTTCTTTCCTTACTTTAATAAAAATCTTTCCTACTAGACATAAAGGCCTTATAAGTAAGAAAATCTTATTTCAATTATTTCTGTACTTTCAATGATGTTTAGCATAGTCCGTATCACAGAGCAGATATACAATAAATTAATGCATATGTAAGGGCTCATTTCCCAGTCTATGCATTTGACATCAGCAAAGCCTATAATGTTGGTTGATACTCAGACAGTATGCATGAATACATCATACTGGCTATTTATTCGTTATTAATATTTTGAGTATCACTCCTGATATAACAGCCTCCCATGAGATGCTTTTCAGTACCCTTAACTGAGACAGGACACTCAGCTGAATGGGCCAGAGGCAATATTTGGGGGCTCCTTCTAAGTAACCTAATGTGGTATCTGTTGGGGATGGGGCATAGGCTCGGTATGAAAGGTTTATAATTTATGTGACTAATCATACCATTTATTAACATTTAGATTTTCTAATGAAAAATATAGCCTATCACCTAATTTTGTTTAAATATTGGAACCGAACACTGCAATCAGAAACACAATTGTAGAGCTCTGTATTGTACATACAGTAATTTCCATCTGTAAGGAATGACAGTGGTAATGGCAAGCAGAGCAGTACATCTTTGCTGTTTGTGGTCTACTCTGATTTCAGAATTTCTGGCTGTTTGCCTTATTTTACTTGGGGGAAATTAGCCTTCTTTATAATTTGGTTTTTCTGCTTTGATTTCATCACTTTGAAGGTTACTGGAAAGGAGTAAGGATGCCAATGTTGAACAGGCGAAGTGTAACAAAATACACAGACAATGGGATCTTGGAAACAATGAAATAAGGTGCCTAAGGAAATGACAACAAAAGGGGACCAAAGGGAAATGATGATCTAGCTATGAAAGGCAAAGACAATGAAGAAATTTGAACAAGTCCTCATTTCTACTGCTTCTATAAAGAAGCAAGAGACAGAAAAGATTTTTGGCAGACTTCTAAACTGTTTTCCCTCTTCCTCTACTGGTATCCAACATGCTTTACCAACTACGGTCACCAGCTGACTTCTAGCTTCTTTTCACCTCTGGACATTTGCTTTGGCTGCTGCCACCTGGAATGACTGCCAGAGCTAAAGAGGCTGATATTTTTGACCCTATGTGTTCATGGAGACACTCCAGCTAAAGTACACCTCAATTTGGATTACTCAAAATCAGTAATGTAAAATTATGCAGTTTGTGAATATATCCTTGGTGTTTCACAGTTGACAACACTATATTCCCTTGAGTGCCAAACTCACAGAAACCCCATGGAATGATCTTTTTCTCAGTACAGTCTTTGTAGAGTCAATGTGAGGTGTGAGACTAATCAGACAGAGGCCAGCAAATGTATTTTAAAATAAACAGCCTAGTGAGATTATAGCAGTTCTTTAAAGGCCCAGAATAACATGCTTTTACTTATCAGTTGCTTAACGGAGAACTGAATAGATATAAAAATTATTTCAGTCTGCCTTTCACTGACTATTTTGCTCTGATAGTTCAAGAAAGAGCAGTGAAGGTTCTTATTTTCTTTAAGAAGTGGGAGGTACCTCTGATAACATGGTAGAACATTCTCATTTTAAGATAAAGACAGAGGATAGGATAGGTGGAATGGCTGCCTCATGGTTACAGATTTAGCAGCACTCCTGATGTTGTGCCATGCAGCATTACCTTAAAAAACGAATACGAGCATGTAAACACAGATTTCAGTTTTCTTTTCTCCATTCTTCCATTCTTATTTTAGACCATCTTCAATGTCTTTATATACATAAAACAGTCTTATACTTCAACCAAAACACTTCTCTCCTTTCTACCAAATCTTACCTCCAGGCTAATCTCCCAGGGACTGCCCATGAATAGCAGAGGTGGAATGTTTATAAATACCAATCAAGTGTCGCCAAAACATGAAAAATATGAATATAATGCATATTGCCTCCTGCCATCAGCTTTCATAACTCTGTACTGGGCTCCATTTCTTTCAATGGTTTGTTGGAGTATGATGGCTTTGAATGCTACCAATTTCCATTCTAATATAGCGCATTTTTTGAACTGTAGGCTATTCAAGGCAAATCCTATTAATCTAAATTATACGGCTTACATATTTACTATTCATTTTCCCTTTTTCATAAAATTCATTTCTCCATATAGCTTTACAGCCCATGAAGAGGCTTTTTAAAATCAATATACCTACTTTATTCCTCTACTTCAAGTTATGGTATAAACTAAAAATATAAAAACTTACTTAGAGGAGGTAGACAGCTCAACCTACTTGGATTATTGGGACAGGAGCTATTTATTTACTTCAACCATAGGGTATGACCAGAAAAGGTGGACAACTTTCTAGATTCTCTTGACTGAGGGAGGCTTTTTTTTTAAAATGGTTTTTCCTCCCGTGAGGCCAATGTTCATAATGTGACTTTATCTGTTACTATTCAAATATACACATAAAATTTTATTCCAATGTTTTGGGAATTTTTAGGATCTTGGATTATCTGTGCCTCCCCTCTCACTGTTAACATGAATAATCAAGAACGATCTGTACTGCAAAAACAAAATAGCCTCTGAAAGCAAGTCTTTAGCTTCCTTACCCGTAAACAGAGAAGGTGACATCCTTAGGGCCAATTACTTTTGGTGATTTAATTACACTTACAGTTGTAAACCACCTTCTACCACATGTTTGTAAAATAACAATAAAAAATATTTAATATTAAACATAATGGAAATCCTTGTTTCTGAGTTTTTTTTTTGTTTTTACAAAGTCTACCGTTATTTGAAGATACACTTACCAAGTTGAAACTTGTGATCACATAGATGTTGAAGCCTGCTGAGACTTCACACATGAACTGAGATCAGTTTATAAAAGAAAATCTTCATGGGGAAATTTCTTTTTTTTGTTTCATTCTTGGCTTTGAACATTCATATACTACAGGAACACTGATATATATAACACTATGTGAACTGGAATGGCTTTTACCTGGATTCCTTGGGATTCGCTTTCTGCGGTCTCGGAATGCTGCACCTGATTGTAGGGCTTCTAGAAGATTATCCATCACACCGGTCTCATCACCCTCTGCAGGAAGGGAGACATTGGAATTAATCTTGGAGCAATTAAAGTTAAACTACAGGAAAATAAAGGGAAAAACTCCTGTCAGATTTACATAATACCCCTAAATTAAAGACATATATCTGTTTTAACATAATGGATCCTGTCAGTTTCTGGCACCACAGACTACTTTGCTTATTACGCACCATTAAGCAAAATTCATGCCAATCCCACTGTTCTTACAACTTAAAGACCTTGTCTTTTGTCTTATTGATGACATGCTCAGTATGCAAATAAACAGTAGCTGATCAGCGACTGCTGCCTTCCTGTTAAGATTCTTATAAGATATTCCTAAGCAAGAAACCACTGACCCAGCTTTAATGCAATCAATGCGCAGGGTGTGATTTGATGAAGCAGAGTTACACAAGGTTAAATACTGATTGTATTAATACCTTCAGCATTCAGCCATCATCTGCGATTATCTCAAAAGACACTATTTGCAAAATACATTTGCATTCAGTTCCTACCTAATCGATATCCGTTCCTCATTTCAAAATGCTGATATTGTGTAAGGAAAAGGTGACCACATTATCTGAAAGGCCACATTTTGCATTTGAGAGACATCAGCCAGAGGTTTCTGAGTCTCATCATCCCTTTTAAAATGCTGTTGTGTTTCTAAACGTTGCCTATGGGAAAGAACTGTTAAGAATCCGTGAGCGGAGTACTCAAAAGATGTTCCTAACAGAAACGCATTTAAAACATTTCACCATACTCTTATCTTTGACAAATCAGGCCATCAAAAACACTTTTAAGATTTATCAGAACGTTTGTCTTGAGGTATCAATTGCCATAAAGTCTCTACTGCGCTGTGGATAACCCACTGTGAGCTGAGCTCCCTTTTCCCCATTGGCCTAACTGAAATAAACGTCCTTAACTAGGTGACTTATTTGAGCGGTAGCTAAACGTGTGACTCTGAGGTAGAGGATATTTGTAGGCAGGAGGGTTCAGAGAAGAAAAAAGGAAAATGAGGGAGAAGACATTCTTTCAGATGGTATTCCAAGGTTAAATTTAAATTCTACTTTGTTTAAAGAATTGACTATGGGATATCAGATCACAGAATAAAATTATATTCTCTTATGGGGCAAGAACAAGATAAAATCTTTTTGATTTCGCTCTTCATTTGACTTGAAACTTCTTCAATGTTACAATAACATACTCTTAAAATGAACTCTCTAGGACAGGATATTAAATGAAACAATAAAAGGAAACAGAGGTTCTCAGGTCTAATATGTGGTGAAAGTAGGAAAAACAAATGGAAAGTGATAAGGAAGGGGATTGTACACTTTTAGGAATATTATAAGGTCACAGATACATGTTACTCATCACCTGCTCTTTTCAATACAAAGAAAAGAGGGACTGAAAGTAGTTTGGCATGGCTAGGATGTATCTGGGGGAATTAAACTTTATGCATTAGGTACGACATCTCTCTCTATCAGCTGCAGATACTGAAATTTAGAGAGTTTAAGCATCTGGTTCCATATCACACAGCTGGTATGTGATGGGGCCCTGGTATGAACTCAGATCAATCTGACACTGAGACTGGCCCTCTTAAAAAAAAAAAAAAAAGACTAGCCCTCTTTGCATGGCAGCTGGCAGGTGATCCAAAACCAAACCAAATCTGCTGCTGTTGAGTTGATTCTGACTCATGGCAACCTCATGTGTTACAAAGCAGAACTGCTCCATAGGTTTTCTCCATTGTAATCTCTACAGAAGCAGACTGCCAAGTCTTTCTCCTGCAGGGCTGCTGAGTGGGTTCAAACCATCAACCTTTAGGCTAGCAGCCCATTACAAATCGCTGGTGCCACCTAGGAACATTCAGTCAGATAAAAGATCGTAATCTATGACATGGGGTTTAAACTCTATCCTATAAGCCAGTATTGTCCAATAGATACATAATGCAGGCCACGAATGTGAGTCACATAAGAAATTTAAATTTTCTAGTAGCCATGTTATATAAGTAAAAGAAAAGGGTAAAGTTAATTTTAATATATTAAATATTTTATTTAACACAATATATAAAATTATTAAGCAGGTATTTTACATTTTTTTCAGACTAAGTCTTCAAAATCTAGTGTGTATTTTACAGTTCAAAAATTCTTATTCAGATTAGCCACACTTCAAGTGCTCAATAGCCACGTGTAGCTCGTGGCTACTACACTGGGCAGCACAGCTATAAGCAACAGAAAGTGACTTGATCGGATTTATGCTTTAGAAAGAATAGTCAGAGAACATTATGGAAGATGGCAAGAATTAAGGCAGAGAGATTTTTAGGAATGTACTGCAATTGTCTAAGTATGAGCTAAGGGCCTGAATTAAGGTGATAGCAGAGTAAATGGGGAAGATGGATATTTTGAAGACAGTAATACAATAAAAACAATACAATCAATAGGACTTAGCTGGAACGGTGAGATTAAGAGGAAGGAAGTAGTCTAGATGACCAAGAATAAACAGAAGAACAGATTTGAGAAAAGGTGATGATCTGTTTGAGAGGTCTAAGGAATATCTAAGTAGAGATATCCAGTAAGAAGTTGGAAATGTCTGGAATTCAGATTTGAAGTCTTGGCTGGAGCTAAAGATTTCAGTGTGATAAGGGGATGGCTGAGATTGCACTGGGACATTTTGTGAAGAGCACCATTTTGTGAGGAGCACCTCAACTTTTAAGAGGTAGTCAGGAGAGCCAGAACTGCAGAGAAAACAAGGAAGTAATTCGTAGCTACAGAAGTGTAGACTGGGAAAGAACACTAGCACAACTGAATTTCATGTATCGTCATTAAAATAGTAATTATGAAAACTATGTAGAAAGATGAAAATATGATATAAGTGCAAAGAACAGAATAAAAACAGTATGTATTTGTGGTTTTACATAAATAGTATGTAAACATGAAAAAATTATATAGCATAATGACATCATAGATGTTGCTTCATTAAAAATCTTTAATATCATTATATTGTGTATAGACTAAAAAGATGGGAAAAAATATGTAAAAGTACAGAGGGGTTAAAAATAAATTCCTTTGCTTAATTTAATGGTTGCCACTTGATAACACTTATCAGAATTTTATTATGCTAGATCAGTGTTTCTCAAACATTTTTTCCCCATTATCACAACTTTCTCCACCAAGGGGCCCTATTAGGTATCTTTTTCCCAACCCCTCCCCCTCCATTAAAATTTAATACCTCATATATAATGTATATCTGTTTATATACTCTCACTCACAAACCACTATAATATCTAAGGTTTTTCTCTGTCCCTTCCCCAATAATCCCTGGAGTTGGTATCATTCCTATTGAGAATGCATGTACTAGATGGTTCTGTTAGAAAAGCCAGATCTTTGTAAATATCACTGATGGATTAAAGAAAAGAGATCCAGGTTTTCAGTCCACCATTAATTTTTTATTTGTTCCATGATAACTTTCAAAGGAGCTGAGTGATTTGCATGAAATGTTGAACCCTACTAAATCAAGGTTTTAGGAATATATTGCAGGATCAATTTATATTGCAATTTGTCTTCCTAAAACAAAACAGAAACCAACATGATCATTTGAAAGAAGTTATCCTACATTTTAAATGAGTTTCAGTGAAATTTGGTATGTTGACCGTTGACAGTTCACTTAGAATTTCCAAGTTTATAGAACCATTAATTCCTACTTAGATGTGATAAGCAGTGAGTTTTTTTTTTTTTTTTATGGGGGGGATCTATGAAGACAAACCCATGAAAAATATTTTTTATGTTTCTTTTTTTCATTGAAAAAGAAAATAACTTTATTGAATTGCATAGAAATGTATTTTCTTACAACTTATCATACCTCTTTACTCAGTAAAAGAATATCTAGGAGAAATGCGGTAATGCTTTTTAGCCACTAAAATGATAACATATGGACATATCTGAGAAGTAACAATTCAGAGGCAACTTTTTAATCTTTCATTCTAAAATTAATTACAGATAATATTAAAGAGTTAGGTGGGCCACAAGCAGCCTGTGGGCTCTACGTGAGCTGCTTATCATAGGGTAAAATGAAAGGCTCGGGTTGTACCTTCTGCAGTGTGATGAATTGTTTTTATATGGCCTTTCTTGCATGGTCTTGTAACTTCCACCAAATGACTAGGTGGGACCATGCAGATAAGATGCTTGTGACACACCAAGGGCATTAGACAGCTTGCTAACAATGCAAATCAAGTGCATGGCACCATTGTGAACAAAAAGGACCATACAAATAAGGTGTATGGAGCCCTAATGAGGGAACTGGTTAGTTTTGTCATCCAGCTAGGCTTAAAATAAGCCATCCGAGAGACGGAAAGGAGGGACCTCACTACCACTAAGAAGAAGAGATGCGAGTGGAATGCGTCCTTTGGATCTGGGGTCTCTGAGCTGAGAATCTCCTAGACCCAGGAGACAGAGAAAGAGAGCTGTAACACCAGAGATGGTGCCACATGGCAAGAAGCAGTGGCAGAGAAACAGCAGCGGCAGAGAAACAGCAGCAGCAGAACCAGGAGACTGGCGTGAGACACCACAGTAGGCTTCCCGGTCCACACAGCCAGGCGGTTACAGAAAGTGTGCTAACCCACTGAGCAAGAAGAGTTGAGTGCCTTTGGGCAGGAGACTTTCTGGCAGAGTGGGGTGCCTCCAGGCATTTGTTGGCTAAGTCCCGCTTGCCAACCCTCAGAGCAAGAGAGCTGAGCGCTTTTAGGCCAAGGCTTACTGGTGGAGTGGGGTGCCTCCAGGTACTTACTGGTGGAGCTAAAGAGCGTTATAACACTTGCCTGAGCAGGGCAGAGGCTGGGCCGAGGGGCTGAGGGCCAGATAGAGGCCTGCCTGTGGGCATGGCGAGAAAAGGCTGTCCTGACTGAATAACTGTAAACTGAGTCGTTTCTGATCCTGAATTGTAACCTGTTACTTCTCTAATAAACCCTAAAACTGAGAGTGTGGTCTGTGAGTTCTGTGTGGCCATTGCAACAAATCATTGAACCCAGCAGAGAAGTAGAGAGTACCTTGGGAGGGTTAACAGCTGGTGTCAGAATTAGTAAAAAGGTTGGAGGGTGGAGGTATGTCTGACCTCTATCTCACGGCAATAAGCCTTAGACTGTTGATACTGATGATTCCCTCCCCCCTTGTAAAGTTAGATGAGGAGGTCAGGTGCCTCTGCTATGCCATTTTTATACCTTCTTTTTCATATTTCTACAGTGTTAGTCATTCAGTAGACGCTAAATGCCTGCTGAGCTAAATTTTTAGCATCAACATTTACCTATGTTGTATTGACTTAATTTCCCCAAAGTGTTTGGAGATGCTTATGTACTGCTGGTGGGAATACAAAATGGTACAACCACTTTGGAAAACAATATGGTACTTCCTTAGAAAGCTAGAAATAGAAATACCATGTGATCCAGCAATCCCACTCCTAGGAATATATCCTAGAGAAGTAAGAGCTGTTACACGAATAGACATATGCATACTCACGTTCACTGCAGCATTGTTCAAAATAGCAAAAAGATGGAAAAAACCTAGATGCCCATCAACAGATTATTGGATAAACTGCCTATAGTACATACACACAATGGAGTACTATGCAACAATAAAAAACAATGATGAATCTGCTAAATATCTCACAACATGGATAAATCTAGAGAGCATTATGCTGAGGGAAATAAGTCAATCACACAAGGACAAATATCGTATGAGATGACTACTATAAGAACTCATGAAAAGGTTTACACACAAAAAGAATCTTTGATGGTTATGAGGGAGGGGAGGAGTGGAGATGGAAAAACACTAAATAGACAATAAAACTCATTGCTGTCGATTCAATTCCAACTCACAACGGCCCCACAGGACAGCGTAGAACTGCCCCATACAGTTTCCAAGGAGTGCCTGGTAGATTCAAACTGCCGACCTTTAGGTTAGCAGCTATATCTCTTAACCACTATGCCACTGGGGTTTCCACATAGACAATAGATAAGCGGTAACTTTGGTGAAGAGTAAGACAATACACAATAGTGGGGAATCCAACACAACTTGTACAAGGCAAGGTCATGGAAGCTCCACAGATAGTTCTCAACTCCCTGAGGGACTGAATTACTGGGCTGAGGGTTGTGGGGACCATGGTCTCACAGAACATCTAGCTCAATTGGCTTAACATAGTTTATAAAGAAAATGTTCTACATTCAACATTGGTGAGATACTCCACTGGTTTCACCCCTTGGGGAGCAAGGGAGAATGAAGAAAACTAAAGACACAAGGGAAAGATTAGTCCAAAGGACTAATGGACCACAACTACCATGGCCTCTACCAGAGTGAGTCCAGCATAACTAGATGGTACCGAGCTACCATCACCAACTACTCTGACAGTGGTCACAATAGAGGGTCCCAGGCAGAGCTGGAGAAAAATGGAGAACAAAACTCTAACTCACAAAAAAGACCAAACTTACTGACCTGAGAGAGACTGAGTATAGCCCCCGGACACCCTTTGGCTCAGTAATGAAGTCACTCCTGCGGTTTACCCTTTAGCCAAAGATTAGACAGGGCCATAAAACAAAACGAGACTAAAGGGACACACCAGCCCAGAGGCAAGGACTAGAAGGCAGGAGGGAACAGAAAAACCTGGTGATAGGGGACCCAAGATCAAGAAGGGAGTGTTGACACGTCGTGGGGTTGGTAACCAACGTCACAAAACAATACGTGTTTAATGAGAAACTAGTTTGTTCTATAAACCTTCATCTAAGGTACAATAAAAAAAATTAATTAAACAACCATTAAAAAAAGTGTTTGGAGACGCTAAAAATTAAAATTGACACTAAGTAAATTAATTACATCTGCTGCATCTTTGGTGCAAGGCTAATACCCAATGGCTAGCACGTACTTATTTAAACATAACCTTCTACGGGTCTCTAACATTTCTGCACATCTGAGGAATAAAGGTACTAATGGCCTGTGTTCTGGGCTATCTTTTCAAGGATGTTTGTACAATGAACAGCCTTGGAAGACAGTGATAGAGTCTCCCTCTAAAGCAGAGGGTATGTTTGTTTGCTTCAAAGACAGACCATGTCTCTTCCAGGGAATCAGGCTGGTTTGCTCTCAGCACATTATAAAGTTTGAAGTTTCCTAAGCCTGGGGTCCCTCAGAAATGATGACAACCCACTGTGCATGTAGCATCCAACTGGGCCCACCTTTGCATTATCCCATAGGAGTTATGGGACAAGGGAAGTCGAGGTGAGTATGTAGCTCATACTGCTTGCTATACCACGAGGAATAAAGTCTTTTGTCTCTGACCCAGTAGTCTCATGTCTTCTGTCAGAATCCTTGAAACCATGACTGGCTAATTTGTTAGCATGCAAATGGTGTTAAATCTCAAACCTGTCACAGTTCTTGAAAATACTCTGAGTTCCCTTTCCTTTTTATAAAAAATTATTAATTAGGATAACCTTATTCCTCTAGGAAACTAAGCACTTAATATCTTGGACACTCTTATTACCTAAGACTCTACTTCATTCTGTCTTGAAAATTACTGAACTAAAGCCAGTACTATAAAAATAATTTCCTAAAATTCTAACAGCCAGGACATAATGGCTTTAATTCACTACTATGGCGTCCTTGAATTCTCAGTTGCATAATTACGACTTTCTGAAAAGTTGAGCTGCGTAAAGTTGGAGAAAGTTGCTATCAACCGGTATTAAGTGACCCCCAAAAACCTGAATGTTTCTTGTAAGGGTGGGACACTTCCCGCATGAGATAACACTTATGCATATGAAATCATTTTAAAAAATAAAACTATGCTGTCTATGTGCTCGAGGGGTTAGGGAAGATTTCATGGAGGAAATAGGAGTTAAGCCTCTGAAAACATTACATTTCTATGGCACTTTAGGTATTACTGTGGGTCCCTGGTGGCGCAGTGCTTAAGAGCTCAGCTGCTAATCAAAAGGTAGGCAGTTCAAATCCACTAGTTGCTCCCTGGAACCCCTATGGGGCAGTTCTACTCTGTCCTATAGGGTTGTTATAGTCGGAATTTACTCTATGACAATGGGTTTGGTTTATTGGCTTTTAGGTATTATTATTCCATGTAAATGGCACAGAATCAGATTTTAAAAAAAGGTTGAATAATGACTGGATAAAAAACCAAAAACCTAACTTGTTGCCTTCGAGTTGATATCGACTCACAGAGACCCTTTAGGACAGAGTAGACCTGCCTTATAGGGTTTTCAAGGAGCAGATGGTGGATTCAAACTGCCAACGTTTTGGTTAGCAGCCGTAGCTCTTAACCACTATGCCACCAGAGCTCCAAAATGACTGGATAAAAGACACTAAAATCTAGATTACTTAACTCCTAGTATTCTCTTTCCCTCTCTCTCTGCGTGTGTTAAAATTTACAAACGGTGAAATGCAGTTTAAGTATGCAGTCTGATGAGTTTTGACAAATACATACATCCACGTAACCGCTAAAACAATCAAGATGTTGAACATTTCCATCACCCCAGAAAATTCTCTCATGCCCCTAGCACTCAGAGACAACCTCTGTTCTGATTTCTATCTTCAAATATTAGTTTTGTCTATTTATATCATATACTTTTAAGTGAGAAAAAAAAGGCAAGGTCATTTTGAATCAGTGTAGCTCCCTGAAATAAAATAAGCATGGTGTAAACGATAAACCAGGAAGACAGCAACAGACTTGAAAGACAGGAGTTACAGTTATATAGGTAAGGCCAGAGTTCTCAAGGGCCTTAGATGCCAAGGTAAAAAACTTGTAGTTGCGTCAATGGGCTCTAAAAAGCCATTGGTGAATTTTCAACAGGACGGTAATGTAATGAAGGTGGAATTTAAGATCAGCTTTATAGTAGTATGCAAAACAGACCAGAGTGGGAGAGAGATGAATTATACAAAGAATAGAGTTTAATCTGCAGTGACAAATATTATTCTTCATATAACCCTGGGCAAAGTAGGATGGTCAATTTTGGCATTATTGATGAAAGATTGGTTCTGTGAGCAAGGTCATCAGCAGTAGTAAATGGAAGGTGACAGCATAAGAAGGTGGTGACAAGTGGAGAGCAAAAAAAAAAAGTCAGTATTAGCTTCAATCTTTTTCACATTATCTATCATGGTCCAGATTAAGAACATGCTGCACGATGTATGGATTTGTAGACGACACAAAATTAGATGACTGCTCACTTATCACAAAAGAGAGAAACAAAATCCCTTCTCTCGGATCTAAAAACATGAAGGCACAGGGCTGACAAATAGCTCTTAAAATTTAGCATGGAGCAACAAGAGGTAATGAAGACTAAGTAAAAGGCTATCACAATATGGTGAAAATAACACATTACACTGCAGGGCCTTACTATCTGTTGGTAAGAGTACTAGTAATATCATTAAATGAGTCGGAGAGAAATCAGACCAGTTGGCAAAGCACTGTATCAACAGACATTAAAAAAAAAAAAGGCCTGAGCAACTTGTACAGCAGGCCACAAGTCTCTACCTGACGGGAAAGTTGTGTTTATTCGGGGGTTTAATTGGAAGTAGGTGAATAATGGGGATAACAGTGACTTGGAAAACCAACAGATGGTAACTAAGATAATAGACTATGAAGCTATTTATGGCCATTGAGAAGAGCTTAAGAAAATCAAGATATTATTCCAAAGAGATTAAAAGAGGGCTTAAATAGAATGTATAAAATTCTAAGTGAAATAATGAAGGCAGATGCTCCTGCTCAAAAGAAAACTTACAAGAGGAAAAAGAGGACACAGGAGTTTAGCAGAAATTACCAGAAACCCACTATGAGCTAGGGGCAGTGTGGTAATTACGTTATGCAGTAGTTGAAAATTTGTAGAACACAACAGAGAACCATTATGTTCCCAGGTGAGGTCTTGTGCAGTGGTATGCACCAGAAAGCCAAATCAATCTCAGAGCAATTAAAAATAAAACTACAGGGGAAAATGTTGGTTAGGGAGTTCATTCATCCTGTTGTGTTTCTCATCTCCTTGCCGGAAGAGGAAATTAAGTTTCCTTTTTTTTTTTTTTTTTAGTGAGTAAATAATCAGATTGCAGGTAAGCTTCATAGTGAATGTTACTCTTCCTTAAATTTTTCTTGTTATTTAAGGTTAAATTTCAGGCACATTTTATCCTGTGATAAATACTATATTAGGGGGTCACAGGTAAATGGATATTCCACACCAAAGTGATGAATGAGGAAAGGCATGGTGATTTCTCTCCAAATATTTATGTGGTTTGTGCTTCCTAAAATTTTGTCAGGGGAACTAAATTAGTTAGTTAACCTTCCCTGATGTATTTGCATCTTAAAGGGGAGTTTGTTAACACTGGGATGAATGGATTTCTAATAGTAGAATTCAGAAAAGAAATTTTTTGGCTGGAGGTACGTTTTTGGCAGTTTGCCTCAGGTAAAACTGTTTGATAGTAAACTTTAGTTAAAAATACTGTTTATTCTTATTCAATTTTTTTCCAGTTACCTATATGCTAGAAGATTGGGAGAAGAAAATTACACATTCTATAAATAAACAAACACCCAATAAACCCGAATGTTAACGCTTACCAGAAAAACCACTGTTGATGCCTCTGGTAAAATATCTCACATTCAGTATTTTAAATAATTAATATTTCAAAAAGATCTTTGAAATACTCTGTGTGTCTTATCAGAATGAATCATTTACTAAGGGAATGGAACGTTTGTGAAGGGAAAACTAAGAAAAAACAAACTTGGAAGAAGAACAAATTTAACTCAATTCAAAATCATTAAAAAAAGTAAATCTAAGCTTCTCAAAAGAAAGATGTTTTGGAGGTAGGAAGAGCAACGATAACTAACATTTATTGATAACTTACTATATGTCAGGCACTGTTCTAGGGATTTACATTTACTACCCACATCCAAACATTTTATCGGTAAACAAACCGAGGAATATTTAGGTGAAGTAACTAATTCAAGGTCATATCGCTGGTATGTGACAGACCAGCATTAGAACCCAAAGGACATGTCTCTAGAACCTAAAAAAGAAACCCTGTTGCCATCGAGTCGACTCCAACTCATAGTGACCCTATAGAACCGCACCCTAGGGTTTCCAAGGAGTGGCTGGTGGATTTGAACTGCCGATCTTCTGGTTAGCAGCCGAACTCTTAATCACTGCACACCAGGGCTCCAGGACTGGAAAACTATGGCCCTTGGGGCCAAACCCAGTCTGTTGCTAATTTTTGCATGGCCCAAGAGCTAAGAACGGTTTTCAAATTTTTAAATGGTTTAAATTAATCAAAAGAAGAATAATATTTTGTGACACATGAGAAATTCATACAATTCAAATTCCATAAATTCCAAAATCCATAAATAAACTTCTGTGGGAACTAAGCCACACCCATTCATTACATATTGTCTGTGGGTGCTTTTGTGTTATAAGGGCGGTTGAGTAGTTGTGACAGAGACTATATGGCCCCTAAAGCCTAAAATATTTACTACCTGGTTTTATACAGAAAAAAGTTTGCCTACCCCTGTTCTCTGGGTCCCTGGTGGTACAACTGTTAAATGCTCGGCGGCTTAACGAAAAGTTGGTGGTTCAAACCCACCCAGCAGTTCCACAGGACAAAGACCTGGCAATCTGTTCCCGTAAAGATTACATCCACGAAAACCCTATAGGGCAGTTCTACTGTCACATGAGGTCGCCATGGTTAGAAAATCGACCTGATGGCATACAACAACAACTCCTGCTCTAGAGTACACCCTCTCAATGTCAATGCCATGCTGGTACAGACACCATTAGAGCTCACAATCTGCCTCTAAGGTGCTGAAAGATCTTGGTAACAATCATTTCAATAAAAAAAAAAGAGAATAATGAAGCAACAATTGCACACACACTTCTATGTGGATTTACATTAAGAGTCCTTGAAGTCCAGTTCCAAAAGAATGGTCAGAAAAATATAAGAGAGTTTTTTCAAAGACCAGTGGGAAACCTCCTGATAAGTTTTAACTTCTTATCTGAGAATCTGCCTCTCACTAACACTGACTGGGCAAATTCAACTCTTTTACAGAAGACCTCGCTCCTTACTTCTGGGCTTCAACTGGACTGCCATATCAGAATATAAAATCATATAATAAACCTAAACATCTTCATAAGACACAATCCTAGTGGGGGAGAGAGGACAGGGAAAGAAATAGTTTTAGTTTCCAGGGCACCACTATGAGGTCAAATGCATCTTTGTATCTTCCTCAGTGCATAGTAGAACAAGTTTGAGGTTAAGTGTGGGATAGAAGTGGATTTTTGAGAACTGCCCTCAGGAGAATGCAGTCACACACCACAACAGTAATGGTAGACCATCACCAAGTATACAAATGTGTGCCTACTCTTAGTGTTTGTTTTTATTTCTTCTCTGCCATTTGCCAACTAATTCTCCCTCTTTGTGTCTTTGAGTCAAATTCCCCAAGAAAGAGAATCAAATTAATTTGATTGATATAAAACAACTTTTTTAGGGGGGAGATGCACTGAAGACTACCTAGCTCTTATGCAATAGACCGATCTATAAATATTTGTCTCTGGGTCAAGAATCAATCTCTTGTCCAATTTGAAAGCAGTAGAGGATTACAAGGTACGAGCCATGGCCATGGTCAGCAATGCATAAGAGGCTATCAATCGCCACTTGCTTGACTTAAGAAACTAAAGGTATGTAATGCTGATATGCATTATCGTAACTCAATACTGTAATTTACACTGATGTTTCAATATGGAAGAGGGAAGGATTTACCTTTAAGCCTAGGTGTCAATCCCTCAATAATTTCTTAAGAGTAGTTCAATTATATGCTCCAAAAGAGAGCTCGTATGACTGAGCATGGATGGGTTCTTTCTCAATTGATGAGAATATATTTGTCCACCTAGCAATCCCATTGCTGCCTTCTGATGAAATTGAAACAAGCTGCTGAGAGAGAAATAAGACCAAAGTGGCACTGGACAATCTGTGGCTTTTGTTTCCTTGCACTCCATGAAGTTATCTCAGTTTTAAGACTTCTAGGTCCTTTCTATGATGGAGACGCCTTAAGTCACATCCCCACTATTAACTCTTATTCCCATTTCAGGCCCAAATCATTAGCTACTCTTGAATAATGTTATTTACAAGATATCCCATCATCTTAGAGCCAACTTGTCTAAAACTGATTTAATCATATGTAGATTCCCTACGCAAAAACACACCCAATGACTGCATCACAATTTTCTCATCTCTGATTATCTGCCAGGCTTGGAACCTCTGGGTCTTTGATATTTTTTCTTCATCTCCAAATTCAAACAGTAACTAAGTGTACTACTTCTTCACAGGAAATCTCTCTCAGAATCAGAGTTTCCTCCCCAAGTCTACTACTCATTCCTGGCTTACTGCTATATGAATCAACAAGTTGAATTTTCTGCTACTGTCTCACCCATTACTAAACTATAACTTTAATCACATTATCCCTTTTGAAGTCAGGGCTCACCAGATTCAATCCAAACTCCAATAGTCTCATCAACTGCTTCTAATTTTTACTTTGGCTCCTCTAACTACACCAGCCAAGCTACTTCTCTTTATCATTTTCGCATGTGCCCTCGGTGTTCATACCTATACATACTCCCTCATGTGCTTAATTAAGGAAACAAAGATTAATGAAAATTCTGAAAAAAAAAGCAGAAAGAAAAAAAAGACAAATACGATACTTTACATTTATAACTTTAAATGGATAACGCTTCTAGAATGATTATATGGATATACTTTAGCTCACCAAATCTATTCAAGGAATCAAATTCCTAGAGTGAATGCTTTGGAAACTTAAATGATCTAAATTCAGGTAATCTGGAATAATTTATGTGCATATATATTAATAATATTGTGATCTATTAAATAATTAAAACTTATTATTTTATTAGATAACCTTAATTATACACTTTATTAAATAAAAAAGAAGCTGGTCTCCAATAGAAAAAAATTAATTTCAAAATAAATAAAAAAAAAACTCCCTAAGGCAGATGTTCACAGTAAATTTAACATACTGCTACCACCATTAATTGAATTCAATCTTTAAATTAAAAAAGCAGGCATATTAAAAGTAATATGGTAATTGTATATTAGGTGGTATTGCCTTTTGGTTGCCTCAAATAATCAAGGAAACACTGATTAACCTCTTCATTACTTTATTATGCTCATTTGGGAAAAAAAAATAGCTCTTCCAACTTCAAATTTTCTAAAATCGAGACCTACAGAGCTCCTGAGAGCACAGGGCAATAAAACATAAGGTGCTTCATTACAGAAAGTATGTAATTACAGATTACTGAGTAAATAATATGGATGCCATTGAATTACATGGAAGTCGATCAGTTTGGAGGAAATGGTATAGAATTACAAAATCAGGCACCAATACCTCAGAGACATAATTATGTCAATTTCGGAACATTATGTAGTACTTTTAAAATAAAGTCATGGATGACAATTATGCTTAATAACCTGCTAAAAGCTGGTAAAACCAGAGCAAATACTGGCATGTAAAGATTGTCTTTCCTTGGAGTTTAACTTCCTAAGTGCTTTATTTTAAGTTGATGTGTCTCCTTGAGCTTTGATTTTTTTTTTAATTACCTGTCATAAAAATGAGGTTACGAAGTACGGAATTTTCCAAAGGGGTGGAGAGCGAGGAGGTTACTAAATGCTCCTTGGCAAAAATTTAGGCCCAGGCAATATTTATTTTCTCCATTTATCATGATGTTGTGTGTTGGTCCAGTTGTGAGGATTTTTGTTTTCTCTATGTTGAGGTGTAATCCACACTGAAGGCTGTGGTCTTTGATCTTCATCTATAAGTGCTTTAAGTCTTCTTGCTTTCAGCAAGCAAGGTTGTGTCGTCTGCACATGGCAGGTTGTTAATGAGTCTTCCTCCAATCCTGATGCCACGTTCTTCTTCGTATAGTCCAGCTTCTCTGATTATATGCTCAGAATACAGACTGAATAAGTATGGTGAAAGGCTACAACCCCAACACACATTTTCCCTGATTTTAAACCACGCAGTATCCCCTTGTTCTGTTCGAACGACTGCCTCTTGGTCTATGTCAGGTTCCACCATGAGCGTAATTAAATCACCTGGAATTCCTATTCTTTGTATGTTATCCATAATTTATTATGATCCGCACAGTCAAATGCCTTTGCATACTCCGTAAAACACAGGTAGACATCTTTCTGACATTTTCTGCTTTCAGCCAAGATCCATTTGACATCAGCAATTGTATCCCTTGTTCCATGTCTTCTTCTGAATCTGGCTTGAATTTCTGGCAGTTCCCCGTCGATGTTTAGCTGCAGACATTTTTGAACTATTTGCAGCAAAATTTTGCTTGCATATGATATTGTTCAATGATTTCCACATTCTGTCGGATCATCTTTCTTTGGAATGGCATGAATATGGATCTCTTCTAGTTCGCTGACCAGGTAGCCAGCTTCCAAATTTTTTTTGGCATAGATGAGCGATATATATATATATATATATATATAAACCCAGTGCCATACATATATATAAAATTTGTATTAATTATTTGCACATCAAAACTCATCAGTGAATTTTTTGCAAACTATCTGATTTCATTCAAGGCTGTTTATTTCCTATATCAACAGGAAGAAATTGTGGTTCACAAAGAAATGATAAGTATAATTTTTCACTTAGCTCTTCTGTGGCAGCTGGTAATTTTCAGTATAGGGGAAATTTATCCCCTATCCTTTAGAAGAAATACACTACTTATACTTTTATGATGTATGCAGTCCTGGATCTACAACAGGACTATGATTTTCTATTTCAGGAAAAGGTAGAAAAAATTTACCATGATTTCTTTAAAGCAATTACTCACATCGTGAGGCTTTAAAAATGTCATATTTGTTTTAGTAACGAAGCACTAGCATTAGCACTTTCTTCGGTAAAGGAGGAAAAGTATATTTAGAGAACCTATTTATTTCTGCAAACTTCTTTATAGTCAGCCTAAAGGAAATTATTTTAAGGTGCATCCTGAACTGGGGAATAAAATGAAGAAGAGTTCACTCCCACATCAGAATCAAGCTTAGAGGAATCAACGCATACTGAACAGATTAATCGTCCATATTAAGAGGAGATTTGGAAATAGATTTCTGAGGAAATCTTGTCTACATTCAGCTATATCCAAGAGAATACAGTGTCTCTTGATCTAATTAGAATGACCGGGGCATATTCATTTGGAACAAAAATAAAGAAAATGATAAATTAAGAAACTACATTGTATTTTCTCTA
Source organism: Loxodonta africana (assembly GCF_030014295.1). NCBI lineage: Eukaryota > Metazoa > Chordata > Mammalia > Proboscidea > Elephantidae > Loxodonta > Loxodonta africana. The sequence continues at coordinate 116,715,095 of NC_087369.1, read as the reverse complement.
AAAAATACCATGAAAATGGAAGAACCATGATTCACAGGGGACCAGGCTACTGATAGGTGACTTTATTAAGGCCTGTTTCCCAGGGTGGCCCTGCATGAATAAGAGCTTTTTTTTTTTTCCTATTTGAAATCTCTTTTTATATGCCAAAAACCTGCCAGCAAAAATATCTTCAATGTCAGCCTTGGCAAGTGAATGATCAGCTAAGGTTACAGTTAGAGCTTCATCCACAACAAACATTGGTTAAGTAATGGTAGGCTATTACCTTTCTGTTGGGAATAATGTATTTTTTGTTAGATTGAACCATATAAGATTAATATTTTTGTTAGTCGAAAAGAGGTAAGTACTAACAATTTTATATGGTTCAAATTAATATTCAGAGAATATAATTAAACCACATTTGACCTACTACCAACATTCTGAGAAAATATTTCCAAATGGAAGTAGGGTAGATCAAGAAAAGTGGTAGAGTACATACTGCAGAAGGTTATGACAATGAAAAATTTTAAATATGTTTTAAAATGCCTCACTTTAAAAGCACAGTCTTTCTAAAAATTCATATGTAACATAACTTCAACCTCCATGTTCTAACTCTGTTTGAGTCACCAATACAACCTTGAGAGCAAGATCAAGACAAGCTGATGCCTGGCTCATAGTAGTCTTGTTCTTTAGGCCATTATCTTCATGTCGGAGATGTTGCTGGTTTTTCAGAGGTTGATAATCTGCACTTCTTTTCCTAAAGCTGAGGAGTGGATTTGCAAGATCTCCCCGAACTCTGTCCCTTGCCTCCACCCCAACAAAGGGATGCAAGACAGCTTCTCTTGTCATTCCAATGAAACATCTTTGAGGTATGATTTCACTGGGGAGAGATTTAGAAATCAAAGCTTAAGTAGGGATTGTGAAAGTAAGTTATGCAGTGCTGAGCAAAACACAATCTGTAGAACTTATTTTTTCCATCAGCAAGCATTAATGAATGTCAAGCCTTTATAGATTAGTTAATATACTTAGAGATAGAGAATACATGTTTATTTTCCTAAAACCTTGATATAGCCAGTACCTTACTGAGAACTGAATAAATAAATCCACTCGTTATAATACATTTCAGAGGAAAATTCAGCAATATTTGCAAAAAAGTCTATAGTTTCTATTGTGAGCACATGAATTAATGGCAATTGCTTCAATATTACCTAGAAAATCAATATTATTTGCCATGTTTGCCCTTTTTTATTAATTACAATTTTATTTTTGTATATTAGAATTTATCAGATAGGAAAACAAATCCACTTACTCAGTTCAACCAAACATCTAATTACATTTTTCATGTTCTTTGTCATTTTAGTGAGTTTGTTGTACGAGAACGTCAGCATGACTTTTATTAATGTCAGACAATGCATTTTTTCCTTTTTATAAGAGAAGAAAGGACCTTTCACAGTCAAAATTCAATTTTTTCTTCTAACATTTCCAGTATGACACAAACATACTGTAAATAAAATTATTCTAATAAATATTAGAGCCAGTGGACCAGGTAAGGCAAACTCTGAGCATGCTGTGAATATATTGAGTACTAAAGAGCATCTTAATATAAAAATCACTGAACTTTTAAGAAAAACTGAATAATTCAATAGTTTTTCATTTAAAAAAAGTCCACAATAATAATGATTAACCAAGGTTTGTCTACGTACCAGAGAGAGCTGACAAATTCGATGACAGAGTTTGCATGGTAGAATAAACCTGTCAGAGAAGTCTGCTTTCTATTTTCTCAACAAGAATATAATTGAGGATAGATTTAGGAAGAAAAAATCTTTGACTAAAGGTAAAGGAATAAGACATAGCACATAATTTCAATTAAAAAATGAATACTGATTATTTTCAAGAACGAGGGAACTTGCGAGGAATATAAACGCAGTTGGTGTCTCCCTGAACGTACCTCACTATATAAGGATTATCTGTGCTATTACACTGTTCTTCTCCTGGGACACTGAGGAACATGCTGCCTCACCATTTGTCTTTGAGACTTACATGCAGGCATACCTAGAGGCAGAGACTGGACTGAATACTCTATAGAGCACCCTAATGTTTTATGAAAACCAAATCACAGAGAACAAATCCAAAGGATTGATATTACTCAAAGCGAACTCAACATCAAATGCAAACACACCGAAAGATATGCTACAAAATGCAATACTCCAAGCAGCGTTACATCACTTACAGAGAATGCAGTTTAAACTATCTGTAGATACGATACCTTAAGCCACTAGGGATTAAAAAAGAGAAGTGGAAATCTCTTCAGCAACATATATGAGAAATTTGATAGTTTGTTCAGAGTATGTAAAGTATTCGACACAGAAAAATGTTCTAAGCTACTTAGGTGAAATGAGAACTATTTAATATATCAGAAGAGGGCTGAAGAAGATTGTTTCTTGACAGAAGTTCTCATGGGAAAAGCTCCCCTTTTTATTTGCTGCAGAGATAATGCTGAAATTGATAGGAAAAGACAGACATTTTGAAATAAATAAAAGAGGTCACTTCCAGGGAGAGACTTTTTTTAGAAGTGGATTCTTGTTAAAAGGTTTTCACTTTTATTCAAGGCAAAACATTATTTACATTCCATGTACAAAGTGTTGAGAATTCTGCTGCTTCTATTAATTGCAACACTTAGGTAAAACACAGTCACACAGGGCCCAACGCTCAGAAGGGCCCCACACTTGGCTTAACGCTTTGTTGTTGCTGTCTTGAAAATCTTAACAATTTTTTAAACAAGAGAACCCGTATTTTCATTGTACAGTGAGCCGTACAAATTATCTTGCTGGTCTTGGTAAGACAAAAGCCATTTGCAGTATAATAAAGTATCCTGATTGTCCATTTTTCACAAATTTCTTATTAACATTTGAAAAAGATTACAGGGTCTTCAAGATGATGTAATACTTTTCCTGATAATCTCTTAATACTGTTTTCTTTAATGTTTATAAAATCTTATCAAGGAAGAATCTCCCAGAGGCTAAGTGAGTTCCTTAAGAGGCAGCACTAACTTTCATTCAACTAGAGCATAATTTAGTAAGAAAATGCTCTTGATGTTCCAATTGCTTATCAGTGAAAAAAGTGTTTGGATTGTTAAAATTGAAAGGAGGAAAGATTGAAATTGTAGCTTTGGATTCCTTCCTTCTAAGTTCGGATCCATGAGGGTGTACGGGGCAAAGATGCCAAACTGGAACAAATGGGAACTCACACATGTTTGTTTGCTATCAGAAAAATATGCGAGAGCATCCATCAAGAGAGGACAAAAGGTATATGCGAATAAGGAGATAATTACAGAATGAGTATAGTAATAGTGTACTAATAACTTATAAAAGATTAATTTGTTCTTCAATAAATGTATTCCTGAATAGTTATGTAATTTATTATCTACCCCCTCCCCACTACCAAGGAATTCTATTTTACTATACTAGGGACGCTGGTACTCAGAAATTCTCTGGTTATTCCTTTACAAGCTAAACACCCCTCAACCACACATACACACAAACACATATATATGAAATAAAAAATCATTCTTAATACATCAGTTGTTTGAGTTCATTTGGATATGTAGCTGCTTAGAAAATATGGCAATATCAATCAGTCGAAGCCATACTGGACAACACATGAAGATTCTGCTGAGTAAAGTGTCCAATGCCAATGGGATCCTCCCACCTTGTCACTAAGAGTTACTTGATTCTGATTGATCCCGCCACTTGCAGTGGGCTCAAAAAAAATGTAGGAATACAAGAGATAAGCCTCTCATTTTTAAATGCACATGGCTCAATTTAAATACTTAACTAAAAACAATTTTAAGTACAAACAATGTGGAGTAGTGTGTGTAGAAAGACCACTGGGCTGAAGGAGGTTCAGCTCCCAGCTTACTATTTAGCACTAAACTAGCCAAGCGCTCTTCGTGCCGTACCTGTAACATAAGAGGGTAAGTCAAGCCACTGGATTCCGGTGTTCTTAAACTTCAGTTGCATCAGAATCACCTAGAGAGCTTGCTATAAAACTGATTGCTTTCTCCCTCGCCCTACCAGTTTCTGATTCAGTAGGTTTGGGATGTGGCCAGAAAATATGCATTTTTGACAAATTCCCACGTTATGCAGAAGCTACTGGTCTAGGGAACCATGCTTTGGGAACCGCTGTCCTAGAAGAATTCCAAAACTAGAATCTGAAGTGTTAAATGGTGGTACGGTTCCTGAGGCAATTGCCAAAGCGCCACACGGCACCAACACAGCTCAGCAGTGTTTCTGGATGATGGAAGTACATTAGCTTGCCAATTAGCGGTAGGGAAAGCATGGGGCATTGGGTTAAGGAGCGAGGGTGAGGAGGTAGGCCGGAATGGGGGCAGTGGGAAGTGAGTCACCAGGAAACCAGAAGGCTGGGACCTGAAGCTGATAAGACTATGCAAAGCCCTAGATCAGAAAACAAAACCAGGTAAAGCACAAAGCTAAATGAAACATTCTGGCTTGTAAACTAAAATGGGAAAGAACTGGTCAAAGCAATGAGCCAGGAAATGTGAGGGGTAGGTTTGGTGAGATGGGACAATAGGAATGAGAGCTCCTATGTGGTTAACAAGGGCAAAGGTCCCATGCCTTGGGGTTGGGGTAGCATAAGGCTTGTGTTTGTCTTGACCCAAAAAGGTCCTAAAGAGGTCAAATAGTTTGCCTTCCTCCCCTGAAAGAAATTCTAAAGAGGGTATTTCAGAGTTATTCCAGATGAATGGTCTGAAATGCAAAAAGGAATGAAAAGCAAATGTGTGGGTAAGTTTAAAGGAACACTGACTATATAAAAATAGTTATCATACTATCTTGTTCTAAGGTTGGGTAACGTGAGACCCTGACATCAATACTGTATGTCTTTCTAACTAGCTTTACACTTCAGTGGAGTTACAAAACAGGAGTCATGATAGTTAAATATTTAATAACATACATACACACAAATACCTATTTGTGGGAGTCTATGAAATCATATGTACACACTACACACACACACACCTACTACCCATCTATCAGTTTGTCATACTGTGGTGGCTTGCATGTTTCTATGGTGCTGGAAGCTATGCAACCAGAGTTTCAAATACCAGCAGGGTCACTCATGGTAGATTTCAGCAGAGCTTCCAAACTAAGACAGACTAGGAAGAAAGGCCTGGTGATCTACTTCTGAAAATTAGCTGATGAGAACCTTATGGATCACAACAGAATATTGCCCAATACAGTGCTGCAAGATGAGCCCCTAGGTTAGAAGGCACGTAGTGGCTGCAATAATGTACTTGAATATACCAGTGATTGTGAAGATGGTGCAAGACTGGGCAATGTTTCCTTCTGTTGTACAAGGGGTGGCTATGAGTCAGAGCTGACTCAACAACAACTAATGACAACAAATATACATATACAAATACATATAGTGTGGAGCCCTGGTGGTATAGTGGTTAAGAGCTTGGCTGCTAACAAAAAGGTCAGCAGTTCGAATCCACCAGTTGCTCCTTGGAAACCCTAAGGGGCAGTTCTGCTCTGTCTTACAGGGTCGCTATGAGTTGGAATTGTCTTGATGGCAACGGGCTTATATATAGTGTACACATTATATATATATATATATATATATATATATATATATATATATATATATATATATATATATAGTGTACACATTATATATATATACATATTGTAACTTTTGCTATACTTAAAAGGCATCTTTGCTAATGAGTTAAGCTAGTAAAATCATACTCAATTTTGAACATGCTAAAGTTGTAATGACCTAACATATTTCCATGCCTATTGTTATGGATTGAATTGCGTCCCTCCAAAATATGTGTTGGAATCCTAACTCCTATACTTGTGGATTAAATCGCATTTGGAAGTAGGGTTTTCTTTGTTATGTTAATAAGGCCATATCAGTGTAGGATGCATCTTAAACCTAGAGGCTTTTGAGATATAAAAAGAGCAGATTAAACACAGAGACAGGCAAGCATAGATGGGGGAAAGATAGATGCCACGTGGAGATCCCCAAGGAACCAAGACATGTTTGGGCTACAGAAGCTGAGATAGGGATTTTCCCCCAGAGATGACAGTGACAGAACCTTCCCCTAGAGCCAGTGCCCTAAATTCAGACTTCTAGTCTCCTAAACTGTGAGAAAATAAATTTCTGTTTGTTAAAGTCACCCACTTGTGTTACTTCTGTTACAGCAGCACTAGATAACTAAGACACCTACCAAAGCACATAAAACACCTACGAATACACAATGTCTATATAGTCAAGAATTAAGTTCAAAATTTGATGCATTCTTTCTTATTGCTATTCCTATAGAAACATTCCTTTAATATCAGTGAAAATAAGAAAAAAAAAAAAACTTCTCAAAGCATCCACATTCCTAGGATCCTCCCAGGAAATTAGTAGTTATTAACTACTGGTGAAGCCCATATTCTGGCATGATAAAATATATACAGTATAAGAAGTATAACATATGGGAAATCACATTGCCAGGAGAATTCTGAATCAACCAAATGTTTCTTTTCAGACATGGAGTGAGAGAGAAAAGGGGCCCTCCTATAGTGTATAATTGTGAAAACACTAAGTAGAGGAAAATGTGAGAAAACACAAAGAGACAGCTTAATTCCTTTCAAATAGAAACCGAACTGCTGAGGCAGTTCTCACCATCTTATTTATATATCAGATTGCTCACTAATCATGGTGTCACCCACCAGGAAGCAATGTATCAGGAAGAGTACAACAATGCAACAATCCTAAAGAAGAGGAGGGAGGTGCAGCAGAATGATAGCAAGGCACCAGCAATTCAAAAAGTCTATATGATTTTATGGATATCATGTAAAAGCACACCACATGGAAATCTGAACCTTGTTTCAGAAACTGTCTACAAACAAACAAACAAAAAGATGCTGATGAGAAAGGACTTTAATTTTTTGAACTGAACTTTGATCTTTCTTAAATATCAGAGATTTTTAGAGCAGGTGGACCTCTACAGAAATGTTTCCTTTTCCTAACATATTTGTGAGACAGGCAACTGGTGCTTTATTTTCCCCCTCAAACAAACAAAACAAAACTGGCATAAAGCCCTGCTAATCTGACTATGCTAAGCCTAAAATGGAGTCACTTACGCTAAGCCCCACGTCAGTAAACTGAGACCTAATTAGTTTCTATTTCCTGTAAATGCCTGACTTTCCCGGGAGACAAAACCTAAGTCAACCAATCCACATTTGCTGCCTCAGCTATAGTATACGACCTGGTTACTAAGGTACCCAATATGCCATAAAAACCAAACCTGCTGCTGTCCGGTTGATTCCAACTCATAACGAGCCTATAGGACAGAGTAGCACTGCCCCACAGGGTTTCCAAGAAGCAGCTGATGGAGTTGAACTGCCAACCTTCTGGTTTGCAGCCGTAGCTCTTAACCACTGTGCCACTAAGTCTCCACAATATGCCATGTAAGGAAAGTAAACTTATAATTTCTAATCACTTTTTACCTAGAGTTACTTCATTTTCCTTGCCCACTCATTTTTCTTACGCCACTTTGCCCACATAACTTTGGTCTCTTCCACTTGTCCTTTGGAGCTCATCTGACTTCTAGACCAGGTGCCCCCGTCCCCGCATTCATAAATTACAATTAAAGCTTATGAGTTTATATACAAATTTAATCTTGTGGAAATTCTATTTTTAACGGCCCCCTTTCCATTTAAATAATATATATATATATTTTTTTTTCCATTAAGACATAGTGTACTCTCAGTAAATTTCTGAGGAGGTTCCTCAAAACTACAGACTTCTGATTTACATTGTTATGTAAGCACCAATTAGTCCTTAGTTACTTTGTCTTTAAAGGCCCACATCCTTCAGAAGAAGTATTAACTACTCAAGCCCAGGGCACAGTGATTTCCTATCCTAAGGTTATAATTTGCTATGATCTTAAAAGGAAGAATCCATGCATTTCCTTATAAAATGTTTAGTTTGTTCCTCTGGGGTCTTAAAATGAGAGACGGGATAAGGGATGATAGGCTGGCATTGCACTACCAGGCCCTCACCCTTGTACACCCACCCATTTCAGTCCATGAAGGGACAGGTGCCTTTTGGGGGTTTCATTTACTGTCATGGTTACTCAAGTGAAACCAGATATTTTCAACATGCTTTAGCCACACAGGAGCTTACAGGATTACCGCTCACAGGCTATATGTACTGTGGGGGATGAAGCATGCTTATTTTTAGAGCTTAATGTAGCTATAGCCCATCTTTATAGCTAGATCTTGATTTTTTCCTCAAAACATGATCAGATAGCCCTTACAACAAAGCTGCATTGACTTTGTGAGTGAAGAAAAAGAGATGCAAAGAACAGTATAACAAAAACTAACAATATAATGGATTTCGGTTATGCCAGCTAGAGCTCTGACTCAGTTGCCTCAAACAACAAAAACATCTTTTTAAAGCACTGGAGAAGACACAGGGGAGGCAGTTTCATATACCGTACTGAAGTTCAGTAGAACGAGGTCAGTTAAGCACTCTGTCCTGAGACATACACCTTTCATTTTCAATTGTTTTCAAATAAAAAAAGAGAAATCCCCTTTTCAAGCTGGATTGTTTAAATGCACCTAAGCTACTCCTGTCTAGCAAAGGCTTGGCAAGCTCTCCCTACTGATGCATTTCAAAAATGGTTCAATTGGCAAAAGAAAGCAAGTGCAAAGGGGTTTTGACAAAAGAGGACCAGAGGGAACACAGTTTCCCTTTCACAGAAAAATTGTTCTAGAAAATCACACAAGTTAGCAACTCAAACCAGGAATGCATAGGTATTGGTGAGATAAACATAGAATGTGGAACATTCCTTCAACTTTAAACACACAACTGCATAAAATAACTAGCTTAACAATTGGAATGGGGATTACATTATAAAAATGAGGGATTAAATACCCAAACAAAATAACATGATTTTCAGATTACCACACAACCTCAGCCAGCATACTCTGAGAATGCAGTTGTTTTATACCACGGAATCAATCACACAGCCTGAAAAGAACCTCCTGGGACCCTGTCCAACCCTCAAAAGGGCTATGCCCGAGTCTTCCTAAACCTATAAGCAACCATCCTGCTTAATGATGCCCCCAAATAATTCCTAGACAACCCCATCCAGGACGTTGCAAGTAGAAAAGGATAAAATTAAATTCAGGAGCTCTGAAATATCTGTTCTAATAAACAGACTTTTTTTTTAAACAATGTACATTTAAAGTAGATTAGAAACAAAAAAAATAATAAAGTGGATTCCAATACTGGTTAAACAAATAACATCTTATGGCACCCATAGTTAACTGCACATTTAAAAAGATAATTGTTTTTGGATTCCTGAATGAATCATACCATCATCTTCTGAGCTATTATGATACAGCAAGTAAAATTCATTGTTGATTTCCAGGACAATCAGATATTCTAAGTTTAGGTGATCATTTTTTTAATACCATTACAACAAAGGCATAACTGCTTTCTTAAAACAAGACATATTTTCCTTTCCATTTTTTCCACTAACAAGTCAACGTATCATACAATTTATAGATAAGTTCTTCAGCTGTGAACAGTGTGATTAAGGATGAGGGTTGACTATACATAAGAAAGATAAAAGTTTTTCATGTATATGAAATATGTGAAAATATACATGAACTATGCATGTTATATGCTGCATATGGGCCTATGTGAGTGTACACACACACACACACACACACGCACACATATGCGTGTGGACCACATGCAGCAAGAGCCATTATTTCTTACAGAAGAGGCACACTCAGAAAGGGAAAAAAGCTGATTGTTAAATAACCCCTTATCAAGTAGGTTAATGGTGCTGAGTTATCAGACAACAATACTATGATTAGGGCGTGTCACCCCTGCTCAGCACACTGTGGGCACTCAATAAATACTTGTAGAATGAAATTAAAAATCACTGAAAGGTTTTCTTCTTTAATAATCTTTTTGCACATTTAGTGTAACAATAGATTTTTGTTCTGATTCTGAAGCAGCCCAGGGGCTCAGAGATTTGATGTGGGTGGAATAAATATAATTAAAAAAAAAAGTCTTATTAGAGACTAGGGTTCAGTAGAGTTTGTTGGTACTGTGAGTCTGCTAGGTGTAATTACTGACATGAATCTAAATGCATTTGACTGAGAACAGAGCCAAATTAATTGCAATGTTGGTATCTAACAGCTGTTATTCATTTGACACTTTTCTGTAATAAGAATTAGAATATTAAAGTATGGAACCAAAGCATGCTTCTAATAACTGATTAGGCCACCTACACTGTATTTTGGTCATTTCTTATATAGTCAATTTTACTATTTTTCATCCACCTGCTCCAACACTTTTGGGGTTTTCTGCCTAGTAAAGTTGGATAAGGCGTACATGGCAACTAGCATACACTGTAGAGAAAAGCCAGATTTGTAACTGCCAGCGTTACTCATCTTCTACATAAGAAATGGTAATATCTTGTTAAATGTTCAACACACTGAAGACAGCTCTTATACTTTTTGGAAATCTGAGTTTCTACATTTAGAATATAAGAACTTTTAACAAGATCTAAAACATATTACCTATCCTGTTTCACATATTTATTTTTGTCTTCTATTTAAAAGAATATTTTTAGTAGATGTAGAAATTTGTTTCCCAGCTAAGGCAGACAGAATAAAAGTTTAGCATTTATTCCCAGTGAATTGATGCCAGAAATGTAATTATTTTAGTATAAGGTCAGAAAAAAAATTACTAGTTATAAGTGGCTCAAATAGGTTACAGGAAAAAATAACTACCATATTTTTGCACAAGTAACACCGGCCTTCTACATTTGCTTACCAACCACGACCTTCTCTATGAGGCATTTTCTTAAGTGTGCTATGCTAATCATTTTTTACAACACTAAGTAAAAGAAAGTCGGCATAGCAGCACTTATGAAAACACCTCGCAGGGGGAGGGCACGGCTGGAAAACAAATCTAGAAGGTGCACGTTATTTGTGTAAAAACATGGTAGTATATTCTGAAATTAATACAGATTAAACCCAGTCTCCAACAGTAGTGTACAATGGTCCCCGATGCTCTGAATAGCCCAAAAACAATTTTAAAAGGCCTAATGATTTACCAGTAAATATATTGTATCTTAACTATATATCCAAAATTATACTTAAGCACTATATGCTACACATTTTCACCTATGTAATATGTAAAATCAAAAATATTGTTGGGGAGGGTAGAGGTGGTTGGGAGGGTGAAAGGAAAATTGAAGACTAATAGTGCTCAGAAAGATAATGAATAATAGACTGAGGCACAAACAGCTTTCTATACAATCATAAAATCATATTAATCAAAACACCTCTTCTCCTAGGCATTCTAGTCAACTATGATTTTACTGTAATGATTATTGCCACAAATAGTTTACCTTGATAACTTCACTGAAATATCATCTATTATTATTAACAGGACAACAACCTTTAACACTTAAGAAGTACTAACTATGTGCTAAGCAAGTGCTAAGAGATTTATGTGTATTCTCTCATTTAATCCTTATGAAGGCCCTATGAGGTATATGCCATTTCCTTCCCTGTTTTATATGTGAGGAAACTGAAGATCAGAGTGGTCAGGTGAATTACCCGAGGTCACACTGATTAGGTGGCAGAGTAAGAATTTGAACTCAGGTTTGTCTGGTCCCAAAAGAAAGAGGGTTGAACTCATTTTAATTGCAGATGAATGAAGGATGAAGAGGTCTGCCTGAAATGACATGTCATTGGGGGTCAGCAGGTGTAACAAGGACGGTGTAATATTTATCATTTGATTATTGCTACAATGCATCTTAATGACTTAAACCCATTGCTTGAGACTTAAAAATTCAAGAAGCCTTTACTGAATGAGTGGCAGCAGCAGCACATGGTGTTTCTTTAAAAGGTGTCTAAAGATGTCTCTTTAAAACAAAGCCCCAAATTTATACTAAATACATTAGTTTTCTAAAACCTCCAAAGGCTTTGGCAAATCTTTACTGAATCATTTTATTTGGGAAAACAAACTTCAAATTTCCACTGAAAAAAATCAAACCCAGAAAACAGAGAAAAATTTCTGATTTTAAATAAATATATCTTTATTGCAATGCTTGCTAATGTGGGTAGCGAGGCAATTTAAATAAACAGATTATCAGCCAATGTTCATAGATAAGGCCTTACTAGCTCAATGATTCTCTTCTAAGTCCATCTACTATACAAATATATTTATAGCTTTTCATTAGTATCCGTGATGGTTAAGGCTATATGTCAACTTGGCTAGGCCATGATTCTCAGTGGTTTCGCAAATATTATATAATCATCCTCCATTTTATGATCTGATATGAGCAGTCAATCACTTGATAAGGGGAGTTTCTTGGGGGTGTGGCTTACATCCAATACATATAGGTGTTTTGGCAAAGCTCACCCTCTCTGGAATCCACATCTGATTCGTCATCCTCTGACCTCCGGTTCTTGGGAAGTGAGCCAGCAGCTGCCGTCTGATCTACAGATTTTGGGATTTTCCAGCTCCCAAAGCCTCATAAGCCACCAGCCTGCCATCTGATCTGCCAATTTTGGGTTTATCAGCCCTTGCAACTACATGAGTCAGGAAAAACGTACAGCCTGACATGTGGCCCATGGATTTGGGACTTGCCAGCTTCCCAACTGTGCAAGCCATTTCCTTGAAATAAATCTCTCTCTCTCTCTCTATATATATATAAAACCCCCAAAACTAAACTATATATATATATACACACACACACACACACACACAAACATACACATGTATATACTTCACTGGTTTTGCTTCTCTAGAGAACCCAACCTGAGACATCTGGTACTGAGATTGGCTCTAGAGGAACAAAATCAGAAGGATGAGTTTTCTGAATTGGTTCTCAAGTCTGGGTAGTCGTAAAGGTGCTGATGACTCTGCCACTGGTAGTAAAGAGGACACAGCTAAAGTGGAAATAGGAATATGCAAAATATCATCAACAATGGATCAAATATTTGTGAGAAACAAGGCTCTAGGTGATTGCATATTTGATACTTTTGCACAATTTTGTCAGAATGAGAAATATAGGGGTGCTGGTTGGTTGGTCCTGCTTTCGCTAGACAAAGGGGTGAAAGAAAGAGGTGAGCTCAGGGCTTCAGAGTCACAGCTCAAACACCGAATAAAAGAACTGAAAGTTGCCACTTGTGCCCTGAAAGAAAGCCTTATTTCTTGTAGTCACAGAGCAGAGATTGGCGAAAACCAAACTCAGAGTCTTATCGTAAAAATTACATTGCCAACTGAATTGCCAACCTCACATGGTGTCTGAAGTTAAAGTGAGGGTATTAATTGGGAAGAAATGGGATCCAGAAACTTGCAATGGGGACATATGGGCCGCTAAATTCCGTTGCGTCACTCCTTCCAACATAACCATCCCTCTTACTCCCGTCTGAAGAGATTAATTCATCTTCGTCTGCTAAGCCACCCTCCCCAGTAAAACCATCCATTCCCACATGACGCACTATCAGTTAGAATCGACTCGATGGCAATGGGATTGGGCCCATACGATGAGATTAACTCAGCTGTGCCTGAAGTGTCTTTGTGTGAGATATCTCCAGGGACGTTATTTGGTGCATTACCTGAGGCCGATGCCTTACAAGACATTGCTAAATGTCCACAGGACCCAGACCAACCACACATTTTTAGTTCTAGACCTATAACTAGGCTTAAGTCCCAGTGAGACCCAAGAGGTGAAGTACAAACTGTGACCCAGGAGGAGGTACGCTACGCTCCAAAAGAACTGCTTGATTTTTCTAATATATACAAACAGAAACTGGGGAATATGTGTGGGAATGGCCATTAAGGGTGTGGAATAATGGTGTAAGGAACATCAAGTTGGATCAGTCTGAGTTTACTGATACGGATCCACTAAGCTCAGATTCTTCATTCAATGTTTCAACTCAAGGGTTTAGAAAAGGATCTAATAGTTTATTTGGTTTGTTCACTAAAGCATGGATTAAGCAGTGGCTTACACTAAATCAAGGTGAAATCCCAGGCCTGCCTTGGTATCCTGTAGGAGAAGGTATCCAAAGACTTAGGGAAATTACACGTTAGAGCTGATTTATCAGGTGGGACCCGCAGACCCACACATGCAGTATCCAGAGGACACACTTCTCACCACAATGGTGAGGAACAAATTTGTGAAGGGAGCCCTAGCATCCTTGAGGACTGCTGTGATTCCTATTTTATGTAAGTCAGACTTGACAGTGGGAACTGCCCTAACTGAATTAAAACACCTAACTATAATGGGTTCGATTGGACTCCATGGTGGTAGGGGCCAACTGGTGGCACTTAATTGGCAAAGTCAAGGTGGGCATGGTTACCATAATTGACAGGAGAGTCAAAGCAGTAATCAGAATAGTCTTATGGAATATGGCATTGGTTACTTAGCCATGATGGCAGTGCTAGGAGTGAAATAGATGGGAAATCTACTAAATATTTACTTGATCTGTACAAGTAGAATAATTCTAGGCCAAGAGAAAGGCAGTCTAACTTGAATTTCTGGAATAGAGAGTCATGACCCCTCAATCATTTCCCAGACTTGAGCCAGCTTACAGACCCACAGCACCTTAAATGAAGGGGAGGCTGGGTCTCCTTGAGTAAGGACCCTACTGCACTGCCAAAAATTTATACTGTTAATCTTTCTCCCAGCCTTCCCCAAAAGGATCTACGGCCTTTTACGAGAGTGACCCTTTAATAGAGAAAAGGAAATAATCAGAATTTGGGGGATTATTGACACTGGCTCTGAACTGACACTAATTCCAAGCGACACAAAATGTCACTGTGGCCCACCAGTCAGAGTAGGGGCATATGGAGGTCAGGTTATTAATGAAGTCTTAGTTCAGGTCCATCTCACAGTGGGTCCAGTGGGTCCCCAAAGCCATCCTGCAGTGATTCCCTCACTTCCAGAAAGCATTTTTGGAATAGACATACTCAGAAATCGGCACAACCCCTACACTGGATCTTTGACATGTAGAATAAGGGCTATTATGGTAGGAAAAGTCAAGTGGAAGCCATTAGAACTGCCCCTACCTGGGAAAACAGTAAACCAAAAGCAATACAACATTTCTGGAGGGACTCCAAAGACTACTGCCACCATCAAAGACTTGAAGGATGCAGGGGTGGTGATTCCCATCACATTACTATTCAATTTGCCAATTTGGCCTGTGCAAAAAACAGATGGATCTTGCAGAACGACAGTGGGTTATCGTAACATTAAGCAGGTGGTGACTGTAATTGCAGCTGCTGTTCCAGATGTGGTTTCACTGCCTGAGCCAATTATTATATCTCCTGGTACCTGGTATGCACCTATTGATCTGTCCACATGCCTTTATCTCCATTCTGATTTCTTAGGAACACCAAAAGCAGTTTGCCTTCAGATGGCAAGGCCAGAAATACAACTTCACTATCCTACCTCAGAGGTATATCAGCTCTACAGCCCTATGTCATAATTTAGTCTGCAGGAAACTTGATTGCTTTTCCATTCCACAAGCCATCACACTGTTCCAATACATTAATGAGATTATGCTAATTGGATATAGTAAGGAAGAAGCATCGATAACTTTGGACTTATTGGTAAGACATTTGCATGCTGTTGTTGTATGCCGACAAGTTGATTTCGACTCATAGTGACTCTGCAGGACAGAGTACAACTGCCCTATAGGGTTTCCAAGGAGCGGCTGGTGGATTTGAACTACTGACCTTTTGGTTAGCACCCTGAGCTCTTAACCACATCACCACCAGGTCTCCCATTTGCATGCAAGAGGGTAGGAAATTAATCTGACAAAACCTCAAGTGCCTTCCACCTCACTGAAATTTCTAGGGGTCCAGGGGTGTGTGGTATGTTGAGATATTCCTTTTAAAGTGAAGGATAAGTTGTTACATCTGGCACCTCCTACAACTGAGAAGGAGGTACAATGTCTGGTGGGCCTCTTTGGATTTTGGAAGCAACATACCCCTCATTTGGGTGTGCTAATCCAAACTATTTATCAAGTGACTCAAAAAGCTGCTGGTTTTGAGTGGGACCCAGAACAAGACCAAGACTCTACAACAGGTTCAGGCTGCAGTGAAAGCCACTCTGCCACTTGGACCATATGATCCGGCTGATCCAGTGGTGCTTGAATTGTCAGTGGCAGACAAAGACACTATTTGGAGTCTTTGGCAGGCCCCTATTGGTGAATCACAGTGCACACCCTTAGGATTTTGGACTAAAGCTTTGCCATTCTCTGCAGATGACAACTCTCCTTTTGAGAAACAGCTTTTAGCTTGTTACTGGGCCTCAGTAGAGACTGAACGCTTAACTGTGGGCCACCAATTCACTGTTTGCCTGAGCTGCCCATCATGAACTGGGTGTTGTCCGATCCACAGAGTTATAAAGTCAGACATGCGAAGCAGTACTCCATTATTAAATGGGAATGGTATGTATGACATCGGACTAGGGCAGGACCTGAAGGCACAAGTGGTATATATGACATTGAGCTAGAAAGTTTTATGAGGAAGTAGCCCAAATGCCCATGGTCCACATTCCTGTCACATTACCTTTCCCCTCCCGGTCTGCGCCTATGGCCTCATGAAGAGTTCCTTATGATCAGTTGACTGAGGAAGAGAAAACTAGTGCCTGGTTTACAGATGGTTCTGTGTGATATGCAGGCACCACTAGGAAGTAGACAGTGGAAGCACTGCAGCCCCTTTCTGGGACCTCCCTGAAGGATGGTGGTAAAGGGAAATCCCCCTAGCGGGCAGAACTTCAAGTAGTGCATCTGCTTGTTCACTCTGCTTGAAAGGAGAGATGGCCGGGTGTTCAGCTGTACACTGATAGATGTGCTGTGGCCAACAGTTTGGTTGGATGGTTAGGGACTTGGAAGGAACATGATTTGAAAAGTGGTGACAAGGACGTATGGGGAAGAGACATGTGGATAGACTTCTCTGAATGGGCCAAAGAAGTGAAGATATTTGTATCTCATGTGGATACTCACCGAAGCATAAAACTGGCAGAGGAGGATTTTATCAAGTGGGTAAGATGATGCATTCTGTGGAAACCAGTCAGCCTCTTTCCTTAGCCATTCCTGGCATTGCCCAATGGGGTCATGAACAAAGTCACCCATGGTGGCAGGGATGGACACTATGTATGGACTCAGCAACACGGACTTTCACTCACGAAGTCCACCTTGGCTATAGCCACTGGTAAGTACCCACCCAATTTGTCAGCGGCAGAGGTGAACACTAAGTCCTAATACGGCACTATTCCTAGGGCTGATCAGCCAGCATCTGCTGGCAAGTTGATTACATTGGACCACTTCCATCATGGAAAGGGCAACTTTTGTTCTTACTGGGATAGACACTTCCTCTGGATATGGATTTGCCTTCCCTGCATGCAATGCTTCTGCCAACACTACCATCTGTGGATTTACAGAATATCTTATACACTGTCATGGTATCACAGACAGCATTACCTTAGTATCAAGAAACTCACTTCACAGCAAACGACGTCCGGCAACGGGCCTATGCTCATGTAATTCACTCATCTTACCACATTCCCCATTACCCTGAAGCAGCTGGCTTGAAAGAACCATAGAATGGCCTTCTAAAGACACAATTATGGCACCAGCTAGGAGGCAATATCTTGCAGAGTTGGGGAAATGTTCTCTAGGAGGCTGTATATGCTCTAAACCAGCATCCAATACACGGTGTTGCATTTCTCCCGTAGCAGGATTCAAGGATCCAGGAATAAAGGGGTAGAAATGCAAGTGGTGCCACTATTACCTCTAGTGAGCCATTCGCAAACTTTTTGCTTCCTGTCCCCGCAACCCTATGCTCTGTGGGTCTAGAGGTCTTATTCCAAAGTGAGGAATGCTTCCACAAGGAGACACAACACTGATACCATTGAATTGGATGTTAAGAATGCCATCTGGCCACTTTGGGCTTCTCATGCCTCTGGATCAACAGGCAAAGAAGGGAGTTACTACACTGGCTGGTGTGACTGATCCTGATTGCCAAGAGGAAATCAGATTAATATTACAGAATGGGAGTAAAGAAGAGTATGCCTGGAATGCAGGAGATTCCTTAGGGCAATTCTTAGTACTACCATGCCCTGAGATTAAAGTCAATGGAAAACTACAGCAACCCCATTCCGACACGACTACTAATGACCAAGAGCCTTCAGGAATGAAGGTTTGGGTCACCCCACCAGGCAAAGAGCCAAGACCAGCTGAGGTGCTTGCTGAGGGCAAAGGGATTATGGAATGGGTGGTGCAAGAAGGTAGTTCTAAATACCAGCTACAACCATGTGACCAGTTACAGAATGAGGACTGTAATTGTTTTTAGTATTTCTTCCTTGTTTTGTCATACATGTATGGGTGCATTATCTATAGTGCAAATATCTTTGTTTTCTCCCCTCCCTTAACCTATTACTTATTATAAAATATTAAATGTAAACAGTGCTAGTGCATTTTCGTTTGCACACGTTAGCTGCATCATGCTAGGTGCAAGTATGGCTTTATAATTGTCTTTACGTAGAGATTATGTATGGTTTAAGGAGATGTGTACAGGTGCCAAGTTGACAAGGGGTGGACTATGATGGTTAACGTTATGTTCCAACTTGGCTAGGCCACGGTTCTAAGTGGTTTGGCATATATTATATAATCATCCTCCATTTTCTGAACTGATCTGAGCAGACAATCTATTAAAAGGGGAATTTCCTTGGGGGTGTGGCCTGTACCTAATATATATAGATGTTCTGGCAAAGCTTGCCCTTTCTGATTTCTGCATCTGATTTGGTATCTTCTGGCCTCTGGTTCTTGGGACATGAGCCAGCAGTCTGCCATGTGACTTGCAGATTTTGGAATTTGCCAGCTCCTGCAGCTCCATGCACAAGCAGCCTGTAGTCTGACCTGCCAATTTTGGGTTTGTCAGCCCCTACAACATGTGAGTCAGGAGAAGCCTCCAGCCTGATACCTGATCCATGGATTTGGGACTTCCCAGCCTCTACAACTGCATAAGCCATTTCCTTGAATTTCTCTTTCTACACACACACACACACACACACACACACACACACACACACACGATGCCATCTATATTATCAAAGCAATTTATATTCATGTAGGGCATTTTAATACTGTTGTTGCTGAGTGCTGTCAAGTTTATTCTGACTCATAGCAACTCCATGTGACAAAGCAGAACTGCACCATAGGGTTTTCTTGGCTGTAATCTTTAGGGAAACAGAATACCAGGTCTTTCTCCTACAGACCCATTGGGTGGTTTCAAACCGCCAACCTTCTGGTTAGTAGCCAAGTGCTTGACCATTGTACACCATGGCTTATTGTTTTAATACTAATTGGGACAATTCTATTTCTAATCTGTAATTCTGGTTACCATAACTTAATATCTGGGGTATGATACTAGGAAACAAAATAGTTTTTGACATGTTCAGATCAAAACAATGTAATGTGAAATGCATTGTTCACTTATAAGATTTAATTATTTTAAACCTTGAAAAACTGAGAAAAAGAAAATTGCTATCAACTGTTACCAACAGAATTTAAAAGGTTAGGTTTATTGGTAAAATTTGCTAAATCTCTCTCAGAAGACTGATTTATCATTAAATCTGACTAAGGGATCTCATTCTTTATCACCATACTGGAAGCAAATAGGCAATTCTAATTTCCATATAGTCATATATAGGGAGAAGTAAAACTGTTCCTTATTAAACAACATTTGCATAAGCCTCATACCTGTAGTTTCTAATTTTAAAACACCAGTTTTTAAAAAATGTATTTCTTTTGTATTACTTCCCTCAAGTCCTTGCAGTTAATTTGTTAACTTCCATAAACATGAAAGATTTATTTGCAAATATTGCAAATATTTTTTGTTTGTTTCTTTCTACTTACAGAATTATTATTTTTTCTTAGTGGTCTCTAAGTTAATTTTAGGAGCCTTAGTGGTGCAGTGCTTAAATGCTCAGGTGCTACCCGAAAGGTCACCGGTTTGAACCCATCAGCTGCTCCACAGGGGGAAGATGTGGCGTTTACCTTCATAAAGATTAGGGCCTTGACAAGGAGAAAAAAAAAAAAACAGAAAATAATAAATGTTGGAGAGGCTGCAGGAACAATGGAACTCTTATGTACTGCTGGTGGGAATGCAAAATGGTACAACCATTTTAGAAAAAGATATGGTGCTTCCTTAAAAAGCTAGAAATAGAAATACCATATGATTCAGCAATCCCACTCCTAGGAATATATCCTAGAGAAATAAGAGTTGTCACACAAATAGACATATGCACACCCATGTTCATTGCAGCATTGTTCACAATAGCAAAAAGATGGAAACAGCTTTGATGTCCACCAACAAATAAATGGATAAACAAATATGGTACATACAATGGAATACTACGCAAAGATAAAGAACAATGATGAATCTGCGAAGCATCTCACAACATGGATGAATGTGGAGGGCATTATGCTAAGTGAAATAAGTCAATCACAAAAGGACAAATATTGTATGAGAACACTACTATAAAAACTCATGAAAAGGTTTACACACAAAAAGAAACTATCTTTGATGGTTATGAGGGAGGGGAGGGCTGGGGATGGAAAAACACTAAATAGACAAGAGGTAAGTGGTAACTTTGGTGAAGGGTACGACAGTATACAATACTGGGGATGCCAACACAACTTGTCCAAGGCAAGGTCATGGAATCTCCACAGACACATCCAACTTCCTGAGGGACTGAATTACTGGGCTGAGGGCTGTGGGGGCCATGGTCTTGGGGAGCATCTAGCTCAATCGGCATAACAGTGTATGAAGAAAATGTTCTAAATTCTACTATGGTGAGTAGCATCTGGGGTCTTAAAAGCTTGTGAGCAGACATCTAAGACACCTCATTGGTCTCACCCCCCCTGGAAGCAAAAGAGAATGAAGAAAAACAAAGACAGAAGGGAAAGATTAGTCCAAGGCATTAATGGACTACAACTACCACAGCCTCCACCAGACTGAGCCAACACAACCAGATGGTGGCCGGCTACCACCAGTGACTGCTCTGACAGGGATATCCCAATAGAGGGTCCCGGACAGAGCTGGAGAAAAATGTAGAACGAAATTCTAACTCACACAAAAAAGACCAGACTTACTGGTCTGAAAGCGACTGGAGAACCCCAAGAGTATGGCCCCCAAACACTCTTTCAGCTCAGTACTGAAGTCACTCCTGAGGTTCACCCTCCAGCCAAAGATTAGACAGGCCCATAAAACAAAACTAGACTAAATGGGCTCATCATCCAAGGGGCAAGGACAAGAAGGCAGGAGGGGACAGAAAAGCTGGTAATAGGGAACCCAAGGTTTAAGAAGGGCAGAGTGTTGACACGTCATGGGGTTGGTAACAAATGTCACAAACAATATGTGTACCAATTGTTTAACGAGAAACAAGTTTGTTTTGTAAACCTTCATCTAAAATGCAATTTAAAAAAAAGATTATAGCTTTTGAAACCCTATGGGGCAACTCTACTCTTCTATGCCGTCCTGTAGGGTTGGTATGAGTTGGAATTCAACTCAAAGGCAGTGGGTTTTAAGCTAATTATTATGTATACCAATATAACCAAAGGTTGGAGAACAAAGATTATATCGAGTACTTTGCATAGTTTATATAGTACTGCAAACATTCTAGAGTATATTTACTGATTTAGTGAATGTTTTTGCTGAATTTATATTACCCACCCATTGCTATTGAGTTGATTCTGATTCATAGTGACCCCAGGGGTTTCCATGACTGCTAGTCTTTACAGAAGCAGACTGCCACATCCTTCTCCCAAGGAGCCGAACTTTCAGTTAACAATCAAGCACTTCAACCACTATACCACTAGGGTTCCTTAGCATTCAAATTCGTTTTCTTAATTGTACGTTTAAATAAATGGTATATTACTGTGCATGCTCTAATTATAACTATTTGGGAAATGGTGCAATAAATGTGGACTGGATGAATGAAATAGCCAAATATGCCAAAAGACATAAATATATAATTAACTATTGGTAAGACGTGCTTTTCTTAAAAAAGAATTCTATTGCCCATCAGTGATTCTGTTGCTTGCAACTCCTACTACCTTTTTTTCACCTCTTTTATGAAAGTCTTCCTTCCTGTTACCACCTTCTTAAACTGCCATGGGTTTAAATTCCTTCTTTGAAGAGAGAATCGGGTAGGACCTAACTCCTTTTTCTTCACCCTTCACTGTTCTTTTCCAGCTGTATCTACCATGTATTCACTTCTCCTTTCTTGTGCTTCTGGCTCACTACCTTGGTAATCCCCGAACAAATTCCCATAATAGCCTTAGCTCTCCTACCTCATCACACTCCCTTATCTGACTTTGAAGGCTCTTCACAGTCTGGCTCTATCACACCTTTCCAATAGTTTTCCAGTTCAAACTTTCCTCTAACAATGACAACAACAGAAAATATTTATTGAACATTTAACTAACAGAGACTGGTAATAGGCACCCAAAACATTAATATATGGTTGGTAAACAGACTAGACCATAAATAACACCCGTCTCCGGTGTTTTACATGAATTACCTCAATTTAGCCCTCACAATAACATGAGGCAGGTATTAATATTATCCCATTTTATAGATGAGAAAATTGAGGTACAGAGAGATGAAATATTTTGTCCAAGGCTATATGGCTAGTAAGTTGTGAAGCAGTGAGGCACTTGTCGTTCAGTGGTAGAATTTTTGCCTTCCATGAGAGAGACCTGGGTTTGATTCTGGCCAGTGCATCTCATACCCAGTCACCACCAGTATATCAGAGGAATCTTGAGTGTTGCTATGATGCTGAACAGGTTTCAGCAGAACTCCCAGACTAGGAAGAAAGACCTGGAGATCTGCTGCTGAAAAATCAGCCAACAAAAACTCTGGATCACAATGGCCTAATCCACAACCAATCATGGGGAGGTGCAGGACTGGGCAGCTTTTAGTTCCATTGTGCATGGGGGTCTCCATGAATCAGGGGCTGACTCTACGGCAGCTAACAGTAAAAAAATTTGTTGAGCTAGGACTTGAATTTAGGACCCATGCTCTTAGTCATTTTGATATATTTTCCTGTAGGCCATGAAGTATATCCTACGTAATTTCTGCTGCCGTACGCGCTAATATGCACTACTGCTAATGTTATTCCTTTTGACTTAAATAGTTTCTCCTTTGCTCATCCAAATATTACCATCTTTTACAGTCTAGCTTGACTGATATGTCCAGAGCCTTCTCCATGGTGCTTTACCTCATTTCACCAGACCTTATTGATCTCCCCTTCTAGATAGTTCTACAGAACAAGTAATCTCTATTATGTATCAGGACTTGATTACACACTTTACTGTTGGCTAGTTCGACTTTGTTTCATCTCTCTGGCAAAACTGTAAGTCCCTTAAGAGTGGGGACTATGCTTTGAACTTTTTCTAGATTCTTCAGTGAGCACAAAACAACTCTTTCATCAGCAGCAGTGGCAAATATATTCTAGGTCCCATGTTATGTACTGTACTTAATTGTCTCATTTAATCTTCACTAAACTGTAGGATGTAAATGTCATTATCCTATATTACAGATGAGCTAACTGAGGCATAATGAAATAAAGGAAAAGGATAAGGTCGTAAAGCTAGTAAGTGACAGAGCTATGACTGATCTCCACTTCTTAAAGTACAGGCTATAATAACTTTTTAGTCATGGCACTTAAAGTTTACAAAATGACTGTCTCGTTAACATATAATCATGTCTCCTTCCTCCTTTACAATTAAGAAAACACTATTTCTTATCATAGCCTTTGCTTTCCGATCTCCAATTCTCTCAGAATGGAGCCTCAGAACACGGTATTTTTATGGATTTAACTTTAAAGATATAATTCTCTGGCTGCTTGGTTTTCATGATATCTTTACTTAATTCTGAGCTCAACTGATGACATCTAGATTACAGAAATAATATTTTGTGTTCGCTTTATCCTATTATTCCTCTGAATAATTACATTCTGAAATGTTTCTCCTTGGTGAATGTATATAATTTTGCATGCTAGATAAAAATATCTTACTGTTGTTACTGGAGCCCTGGTGACACAGTGGTTAAGAGCTCAGCTGCTAACCAAAAGGTTGGCAGTTCAAATCCACCAGTCACTCCTTGGAAACCCTATGGGGCAGCTTACTCTGTCTTATAGGGTCGTTATGAGTCAGAATCGACACGGCGACAATGGATTTGGTCTTTTGGGTTTTGTTGTTACTTATTGGGCACTTAAAAAAAATTGTGCATTAAGTGAAAGTTTACAGTTCAAGTTAGTTTCTCAAACGAGAATTCATACACAGATTGTTATGTGACCCTAGTTGCCCTCCCTATAATGTAATAGTACACTCCTCCTTTTTACCCCAGGAATCCTGAACCCATTCAACCAGCTCCTGTCCCTTTTTGCCTTCTCGTCTCGCCTCCGAACAGGAGCTGTCCATTTAGTTTCATATACCTTCTTGAGCTAAGAAGCACTCTCTTCACAAATATCATTTTATGTCTTATAGTCCAATCTAGTCTTTGTCTGAAGAGTTGGCTTCGGGAATGGTTTCAGTTCTGGGTTAACAGAGTCTGGGGGCCACGTCTTCCAGGATCGCTCCCATCTCAGTCAGACCATTAAGTCTAGTCTTTTTCTAGAATTGGAGCTCTACACCCCACTTTCCTCTGCCTCCGTCAGGGACTTCATGCTGTGTTCTCTGTTAGGGCGGTCTTTGGTGGTAGCCGGGCACCATCTAGTTCTTCTGGTCTCAGGCTGCAGGAGTCTCTGCTTTATGTGGCCCTTTCTGTCTCTTGTGCTAATATTTTCCTTGTGTCCTTGGTGTTCTTCATTGTCCTTTGCTCCAGGTGGGTAGGGACCAATTGATACATCTTAGATGGCCACTTGGTAGCTTTTAAGACCCCAGATGCCACTCATGAAAATGGGATGCAGAACATTTTCTTTTAATAAACTTTGTTATGCCAATTGGGCACTTTTTTTTTTAAAGGAGTATGCAATTTTGTTAAATTGATATGAAATAGAAACTTTCCTGAAAGAGTACATGTGCTTTTAAAGTTGTTCATAATTTTCAAAGTGACTTTCTTTACTCTAGGGACTCTTTAATACTTTTGTTACAGACAAGATTCCCAGTTCTAATGGTATGTATCGCCAGTCATCTGTGCATGAAATATATCTACGTTCTTTATATAATATGTATCTCATAATGGCAATCAAATGTTTTATATCATCTGTCTTTCAATGGAAAGGGTGATTACAACAGTCTAATTGGACATATTCAAATGTCTTTAAATCACTTTCTGACTACAGCTCATTCTCATGTCTTCTATAGGCTTTCACAACTCATGAATTCACATTTATATGGCTTGACCACGCTTCCTTTCCTGCTCTCAGGGTGTTTGCAATTGTCTTCCACCTAATTAACAACAGCACCTTTTATAAGGTACTGTTTGAAAAACTCACTGACACTGAACTCTTTCTTGACACTCAACTCTGTTCATATTCTTTCTTTTTTGCATCATTTCATTTTCTTAATTAAGAGTGCAAGTTTCCAAAGGAAGGACCTCTCTTTGAAATATTTATAAGTACTAATATACATACACTCCAAGTGTAAAATAATGCTACAATAAATAATTTTACAATGCATGGGCCACAAATCAAGAATCAAATGGTGCAGCTTACTATTTGATCTACTAATGGAGATAAGGTAAAAACACACAAGACGTAAATGCTATTTAAAAATGTGTCTTTCGTGTTCAGATCACTCAGCTGAGCATTAACACAAAAGCTTATCCTATGGCTTCAACATATTTCAAAAGGAAATTAACCGAATCTTGGCAAATGAAGCTACAGACTATAATAAAAAAAAATATATAATAGATAACATATAGACTATATAATTTATTTTTAGTTAAAAATATATTTTTAGGGAAATAATGAAAGGCTGATAAATATTTCGGGGGTGCAGCGTGGACTGTGGTGTGGGAGAGATATTATGTTCTTGGCAAAAAACTGGATAGACCTTGTTTTGACTGCTTGCTCTTTTCACCGTTAACCCCAGAGATACTGAAAACGTGGTCTTAAGTACTCCTGCGTGTCCCCGAGCCCCTTTCAGAGGATCTGTATGTAAAGTCAAAACTATTTTCATAAAAATACTGACACCTTTTTGTCTTTTTCTCTCTCATTTTTTCATGACTGTGTAGTGGAGTTACAGTATCACTCATCAGACAGAGTCTGCATGATGAGTAATACTGCTTTAGGCTGAATGCAGAGGCAGGTATGAGAATCGAGCTCTTTTACTAAGCCAGGCTTTGAAGAGATTTACAACACGAATTTTTTCTCTTCTCACTACTTTTTTAAAGTAGTTACTTTTCATTAAAAAACTTACTCATGCTAACATGTAATAGGTTTATTATTGCTATTTTCGATTGAATTAACAAATAATTTAAAACTCTGTTTTAATTTCTAATATAGTAAATGTCAACAGATATAATCCACATAAATAAAAGATCTTTATGGTTCTCAATAATTTTTAAGAGTGTAAATAGTTCCTGAGATCAAATAGCTTTATACTTTATCCTGGCTACCTCATCCAAACCCATAGCTTTAAACATTAAATAAAAACCAGTGATTTTCAAGTTCGTGTGCCTAGTACAGATCTCTTTCCTGATTTTCGTACCTGCTTAAACAATGGCTTCTTAGACATTTCCAGTCTTTACAAAGCAACTGAAAACTAAACATGTTCAAAATGACACTAATTATTATAACCTTCCCCACCAATTCTGTTCTATTCCTGAATTTTCTTTGTCTGTGAAGGGTACCACCTTCTCAATGCCTCCTTTCCTCAATTTTCACATCTAATCAGCCATCAGAGTTTCTCAGTGCCATCTTTTTAACACCCCTCATCTGACCACTACAATATTAGGGCATGCAGGCCACCATCATCTCCTCTCAGAATTAGGAAAAAATCCTCATAATGTCTGTTGTTGCGGGCCTTTCCCTTTCCAATCCATTCTCTATGCATCTGTCAAAATGATTTTCCAAAGAATCCTATCTGAGCACATCACTTTTCAGTTTATAAACATTTACAGGCTTCCCATAGCTTTCAGGGTAGGCCCTGAGCAAACACAAAGGAATGCTTACAATCCGACCCCTCCTATCTCTCCAGCCTCTTCTCCCAGCACTCCTAAATGTACACAAGGGAGCTACCTCTCAGCACTTTTCTATTGACTCCATCACCTTTTAAGTGCTAACTGCCTACCAACATACATTGCCAGGCTGCGCTCTAGTGTCTACCTCCTAACTGAGTGACCTTTAGTCAGGACCAGTTCTCTTGACCCTAATTTTGTGAGATCTGTTTGCTAAATTATGTTGGTGCTATATTTTACCTTGGCTATCTATATGTTACTTCTTTTCTTTCCTTTAAAATTATACTTGACTGGGTAGAAAAGATAAGCTATAGTCAATTCCTGAAATGTTTTACATATTTTAAAGATATGAAGAATAAATGTAATGGCATAGATATCAATTCAGATGAGCTATTAAGTAGGCACCACTGCAGAACAGTTAATAATGATTAATAATTAAAATTAATTATTATAATTAAAATGCATAATAACAAACTGAAACCTGTTGTCGTCGAGTCAGTTCTGACTCATAGTGACCCTATAAGACAGAGAACTGCCCCGTAGGGTTTCCAAGGAACAGCTGGCGGATTCAAACCGCTGACCTTTTGATTAGCAGCCGAACGCTTAACTGCTTTGCCACCAGGGCATCATTAACTATGGTCATGGACTGCTTGGTATTAAATCTTGGTCCTACCTCTTACTGTCTTTATGACTGTCATGAATTGAATTGTGCCCCCCCAAAATATATGTCAACTTGGTTAGGCCATGATTTCCAGTATTGTGTGGTTGTCCTCCATTTTGTGATTTTCCTATATGTTATAAATCATAATCTCTGCCTGCGGTTAAAAGAAGATTAGAGTGGGATGTAACACCCTTGCTCAGATGACATCCCTGAACCAATGTAAAGGCAGTTTCCTTGGGGTATGGCCTGCACTTCCTTTTATCTCCCAAGAGGTAAAAGGAAAGGGAATCAAGCAGAGAGTCAGGTGACTTCATACCACCAAGAAAGAAGTATGGGAGCAGAGCACATCCTCTGACCAAGGGTGCCTGCGTGGAGAAGCTCCTAGTTCAGGGGAAGATTGACAAGAAGGACCTTCCTCCAGAGCCAACAGAGAGAGAAAGCCTTCCCCTGGACCTGACACCCTGAATTTGGACTTCTAGCCTACTAGACTGTGAGAAAATAAAATTCTGTTTGCTACATCCATCCACTTGTGGTATTTCTGTTATAACGGCACTAGACTACTAAGACAGAATTTGGTACCCAGAGAGTGGGGTGCTGCTCTGATACCTAAAATGTGGAAATGGTTTTGAAACTGTGAATGGATAGAAGAACTCAGATGGAAATGAGGAGTAACTGTTGACACCTGAGAAGGTGCAGATGGTGGGAAACAGCAGCAGAGGACCGGAAGCAGCAGAACCAGGAGACCAGTGCCACACAGTGCTGGAGCAAACCCACAGAGTGAGTAAGCTGAGTGCCTGTGTGCAGGAGGCTTCCTGGCAGAGTGGGGTACATCCGGACATGTATCAGTGGAGCTACTGAACTTTGAAAAACTTGCTCCAGCAGGGCAGATGTGGGTATGAGGCCAAAGGGCCGAGAGGCCAAAGAACATAGGAAGCAGAGCTGCCTCGGTCTCAAAAGGTATGGCCACGGCCTCTGAGGTTTCAAACGGTGGAGCCACAGCCTCTGGTATTTCTAAGGGTGGAGTCACCACTAAGATGGACAACGAGAATGGTGCATCTAAAGCCAAGGGTGCATAGCTGCTGACCCAGCAGGCCTAGAAGGTGGAGCTGAAGCCCAGGGCCCAGGGACTCCACTCAGAATCCAGAGAATGTGGCCAATACATAGAATCTGGAGGGCAGGGTATTGTGTAAATGGTTCCAGAAAATAGAAGATTATTTTCAAAGCCTTGAGGGCTAATGTAATGTTTTCTGCTTACTTGCTGGGCGCATGTTGTCTTCTTTCCCTCCAGTTTCTCCTATTTGTAATGGAAATGTCTAGCTTGTGCCTGTTCTGCCATCATACTTTGGAAACAGATAACTTGTATTCTAGATTTCACAGATGGAGAGGAATTTTTGGATTTTGGACTTGGAGTTGATTTAAGATTTTTGCTATGATATGATGGCGCAAATGTGTTTTACATGTGGCAAGGACATGAATTTTTGGGGGCCAAAAGGTGGAATGTCACAGATCGAATTATAACACCCTTGCTCAGTTCACATCCCTGATCCAATGTAAAAGGAGTTTCCCTGGGGTGTGGCCTGCACCACATTTTATCTTACAAGAGATAAAAGGAAAGGGAAGCAAGCAGAGACTAGGGACCTTATACCACCAAGAAAGCAGTGCAGCGAGCAGAGCACATCCTTTGGACCTGGAGTTCTTGCACAGAGAAACCCCTAGTCCAGGGGAAGACTGATGACAAGGACCTTTACCCAGGGCCGACAGAGAAAGCCTTTCCCTGCAGCTGATGCCCTGAATTTGGACTTCTAGTCTAAAAATAAATTTCTCTTTGTTAAAGCCATCCACTTGTGGTATTTCTGTTATAGCACCACTAGATGACTAAGACAGTGACCTTGGGCGAGTTACTTAGCTTCTCTGAGCTTCAGTTTCGTCATCTTAAAACGAAATAATAACACTTTCCATACAGGGTTGTTTGATGCATAAGGAAACAATCCTATTAGGAAAGTGCTATAGGGTCGCTATTACTCAAATTGCCTTGGTGGCAATGAGTTTTTTTTTTTTTTTTTTTGGTTAATAGGGTGGTTGTTGTTGTGAAGATTAAATGGGTTCAAATACGTAAAGCTCCTAGAATAGTTCCTGGCACATAGTAAGTACAATGTAATTGTTAGTTTTTCTTATTCTTGTTATCATCATCATCATCATTCTCATCGTCACTTGACAGAGGCATGGATATGTGCAAAGATTCTACAGCCAGACTACTTGGATTCAAATATTGATACTGTTATTGTTGTTGTTAGGTGCTGTCAAGTTAATTTCGACTCATAAATTATAAGAGCACAGATACTCAGTGCCAAAAGGTTTCTTCTTTTCCCCTTCTCTTTAAAAAACAAACAAACAGACAAACAAACCCCACCGTTAATATACAGTCATTCTGGCTAACGAAGGGAACAACTTACTTTGTACTATGAGGACATACCAGCATTTTGCAGGCTCACAACTGAACAAGATGCTCCTCTCTATTTGTCTCAACCTGTAATAGTGCTGT
This sequence comes from Loxodonta africana, assembly GCF_030014295.1. Taxonomy (NCBI): domain Eukaryota; kingdom Metazoa; phylum Chordata; class Mammalia; order Proboscidea; family Elephantidae; genus Loxodonta; species Loxodonta africana. The sequence goes on along the minus strand of NC_087369.1, from coordinate 116,684,658 downwards.
CAATATCCACGATGCCTTGAAATTTTCAACCTCCCAAAAACTATTTAGTAACTGTTACTGCACCCTTAACAGACATGTGTCAACAAAATGAAATTAAAAGCCACAAAACTCGTCTCCCCATAAGACTTTTTCCCTTCTCATCTCACCCTCTTCTACCCTCAGCACTCCATAATATAATTTGATAAAATAAAGAAGAGGAAAGACTACTTCAACAATATACTACCTGGCATTGGTTATCAAAAATCCTGAGTGCTCAGTATCAGGTGATAAGAAATACAGATAGCTCAGTACTAAGTTATGCCTGAGGTTCACCCTTCCGCCAAAGATTAGACAGGCCCATAAAGCAAAATGGGACAAAATGGGCATACCAGCCCAGGGGCAAGGATGAGAAGGAAGGAGGGAATAGGAAAGCTGATAATGGGGACCCAAGGTTGAGAAGAGGAGAGTGTTGACATGTCATGGGGTTGGCAACCAATGTCACAAAACAATATGTGTATTAATTGTATAATTTGCTCTGTAAACCTTCATCGAAAGTACAATAAAAAAAAGATAGTATTATGAAAAAAAATGTGATACAAAAAACTAATTATGTTGTAGATTTACTACCAGGAACATGGCACTTATTCACTTTATAACCACTTCAATATTAAATATAGTTATTTTGCACTTTATACATATTGTACAAAATTGGAAATCGTTTCATACCTTTGTTTATATCAATGAGTTGTTTCTTTTTCTTCTGGCGTTCCAACTTTTCTTGCTCAGCCTTCTCTTTGGCGAGCTTGGCCCTCCTAGTCTTCTCTTCCATTTCCTTTCTCTTACTGTTTTCTTTCACTGCTTCCTGTACATATAAACAAAATTAAACAAAACTCTTTTCATTACTTAAAAATTGAGGAGTTGCACAATTGAAAAATTATATAAATGCAGAGAGATGGTAAGGTGTTATAGCAGTCTCAAAGTGTACACATATAATTTTGAGAGAAATAAATAATCTAAAAACATTTCTTCATGTAAAACAAAAACTAGAAATGACTTAGGATTCAATTGTCATTACCTGGCTTCCCAGAAAATTAGACATCGATGTTACAGATTTAACATAAACATACTTCATCTATTGTTGAAATATTAAATAGTTTTGGTACATGAGAAAAGGTTTAATATGGACATACGACTCATCAGGTATTTTACCACTTTGTTGTACATTTTCCCCTCATCTGTAAAATGGGGCTTAAAAAAACATCTCATAGGATCGTCATGAGGAAAAATGAGTGTCTTAGTTATCTAGTGCTGCTATAACAGAAATACTACAAGTGGATGGCTTTAACAAACAGAAATTTATTCTCCCACAGTCTAGTAGGCTAGAAGTCTGAATTCAGGGCGCCAGCTCCAAGGGAAGACTTTCTCTCTGTGTCAGCTCTGGAGGAAGGTCCTTGTCATCAATCTTCCCCTGGTCTAGGAGCTTCTCAGCTCAGGAACCTTGAGTCCAAAGGATGTGCTCTGCTACCAGCACTGTTTTCTTGGTGGTATGAAGTTCTCATGTCTCTCTGCTTCCTGTTCTCTTTTATATCTCAAAAGAGATTGACTTAATACAGAACCTACTCTCGTAGATTGAGTCCTGTCTCATTAACACAACTGCCACCAATACCACCTCATTAACATCATAAGAGATAGGATTTATAACACATAGGAAAATCACATCAGATGACAAAATGGCAGACAATCACACAATACTGGGAATCATAGTCTAGCCAAGCTGACACGTATTTGGGAGGGGGGATACAATTCAATCCATAACACTGAGATACACACATGAAGTATTTAGGACACAGCCTGAGGTTTTACGGTTAAGAAATTTTAGCTATAGTTTATGATGATGTTGGTGGTTGTGGTAATGATTACATCTAAATGATTCGGGGCACGAAACATGGGCAGCGTTATCACAGAGAAGAAACACCTACAAGTTTAATAGCTTTTTACATGCCAGAAACTTTGTAAGTCCTGAAACATATTTTAAGCTATTGTCTGTTTTATTTTGGATAGATTATTTGTGGAACTCAAGCGAATTAGTACATTCTAACAGATGCTTCGGGAGAAATCTGATGTAAAGTGATTAGCTAGAATAACAATATTAACTTCCTCTGAGTTCGGGCGAGTTACTAATATAGAGACATATCGTATGCAAGTTCCTTCCATCAGGTTGCTCTTTTTTTTTCTACCCACTATGATTGATCAGATATACTTCAGAGCATACACAAACTGTTTCATAAAAAACTATTTTGTCCCCGAAACTCTGAAGGACTCAGTAACGAGAATATATATATAAGGTTTTGCTAGAAGAGTCTATCTGTAAATATATTTTTTCCTCATGTTAAAAGATACAGTAGTTTAAAATAGCCCTGAAAACACTTCTGAAAATCTTCTTACTTGCAAGAACTGATTCCATTCTACAAAATCCAAATGTCTCTACCTTTACTGGTACTGGTACCTTCCTGTTTTATTGCCTTTGTTAGGCTAATGCCTCTAGCATTAGGCTAAGACTACAAAATGACCTGGCTCCTGCAGGCAAACTCGAAAACTGTCACTTTAAATGAACTGCAATAATAGAATCATAATTTTAGAGCAGGGCTTCTCAACATTGGCACTATTGCCATTTGGGGCTGAATAATTCTTAGTCGTGGTCACTGTCCTATAGAATGTAGGATGTTTAGTAGTATCCCTGGCCCCTATCCACTAGATGCCAGTAACACCCTTCTCCAGTTGAAACAATGAAAAATGTCTCCAGAGATTACCAAATGTCACCTGGGGGACAAAATCACCTCTAAGCTGACAACCTAGAGTATTTTATACAGATAATCTATTCATTGAAAATTATAAAGAAATTTTTGCATTAGTAAATGCAAATCTAATCCACATTGAGATACCATTTAAGATAACTATAACCAAAAAGATAATAACAAGGGTTGACAAGAATGTGGAAAAACTGGAACACTCAAACATTGCTAGCGGGAATGTAAAATGGTACAGCCACTGTGAATAATAGCTTAACAGTTTTCCAGGTGTTAAACATGCAGTTACAATATGACATAACATTTCTACTTCTAAGTATATAGCCAAGATAATTTCAAATATATGTCCACATAATAACTTGAATACAAATGTTCACACCACCATTATTTACAATAGCCAACATGTGGAAATAAACCAACTAGCCATCAACTGATGAATAAACAAAATGTGGTATATATGTACAATGGAATACTATTCAGTAATAAAAAGTATGAAGAGCTGATACAGGCTACACCCTGGATGAACCTTGAGAACATTATGCTAAGTGAAATAAGCCAGATACAAAGGGTCACATATTGTATGATTCCAATTATATGAAATGTCTAGAATAGGCAAATCTACATAGACAAAAAACAGTTTAGCGGTTGCTACGGGATGGGGGAGGCGAGAATAGGAAGATACTGATAATGGGTATGGGGTTTCTTTCTGGGCTGATGAAAATGTTCTAGAATTAGTGGTGATGGTTGCACAATCTTGTGAATATACTATAAACCACCAAGTTTTTACACTTTAAGATGGAAAATTTTATGGTATATAAATTATATCACAACAAAATAATAATTTTAGGTTCCTCAAAAAGTTAAACAGAACTACCACATGACCCAGCAATTCCACTCTGAGGCATATATACCCAAGAGAAAGCAGGAACGCAGACCAACATATAGTATTTTTATGCGAATAACATATGCCTTCTACATTTGTTTGCTAGTCGCGCCCTCCTCCTTTGAGGTATTTTCCTAAGCGTGCTGTGCTAATTTTTTTACAGCAACACGTCAAAAAACTGGCTGCGCTAATTTTTTTACAGCAACACGTCAAAAAAAAACCTGGTGCAGTAGTGCTTGTGAAAATATCTCACAGGTTGGCAAAGAAATGTAGAAAGTGTGTGTTCTTTGCGTAAAAATACAACATATACACCAATGTTTACTGTGGCACTATTCACGTTAGTCAAAAGGTGGAAACAGCCTAAATGACCATCGGTGGAAAAGTGGATAAACAAAATGTGGTATATATATACAATGGAATATTACTCAACCACAAAGAGAAATAAAATCCTAATAACATGCCACAACATGAATGAAAGTTGAAAACATTATGCTGAGTGAAATAGGTCAATCAAAAAAGGACAAATATTGTATGATATCACTTACATGAAATAATAAAACCAAACTCAAAACCCGTTGCCACTGAGTCGATGCTGACTCATAGCGACCCTATAGGACAGAATAGAACTGCCTCATAGGGTTTCCAACGAGTGCCTGGTGGATTTGAAATGCCAGTCTTTTGGTTAGCAGCTGAGCTCTTAAATACTAGGCCATTAGGGTTTCCATATAAAAAAGTTTATAAGTGGTTACCAGGGGTGGGAGGAAGGGAAAAAGGGGGAACTTTTGTTTAGGGAACAGTGAGATTTTCCTTATTGAAATAGGAAATTTGGCAACAATTAAGAGTGATGATTGAACAACATGATTAATGTCACTGAGATCAGTAAACTGTACATCTGAAATAAGGTGAACTGACAAATGTTATATATATTTTAAAACGCTAAAAAATAATAACTTAAAAAATTGAGGAAGGCAGAACTGAAATAAAATGGCAATTTAGAAAAGAAAAAAAGGCAATGTGGAAAAGCAACATGCATCCAGGCCCTGACACTAAAAAACAAGCTGCGTGCTCTTTGTAAAGTAACATGAGAGAGGAAGCAAGCAGCAGAGTAGAAAAGGAGGTTAATGCTTGTATATATTTTATTACTGGTCAACCCTACGATCTGGTAAACTGTCACCAATATCTGGCTGTACTCTTCTATTTTGAATCTAATGCTTTAGCCTAACAGCTACTCTTTATCGGAAATCCATTATATGCTAGGTGTTTTAAACCCTCATAAAAAACCTACGAACTAAGTATTATTTGCCCTCACTTTACAGACAATGAAACTGAAGTTCAGGTAGGTTAAGTGACAAGCCCAAGGAGACAGAGCTACTTAAATACAGTAAGTCCCCAGGTTAGCAGTGTCCAACTTATGAACAACTGGTACTTGCCCTTTAATGTGATGGAAATTTGCCCTCACTTTGAAAGGACTGAACCAACCCCTACTCGCAACAAATTCTTCATCACAATCACCTTCACTTGCTGCACCTGCAGCTTTTTAATCAATGAAAAAGGCTTGGAGCCTTCTCTTGCACTAAAATCCAAAAACCAAACCCGTTGCCGTCGAGTCGATTCCGACCCATAGCGACCCTATAGGGACCCTATAGGACAGAGTAGAACTGCCCCATAGAGCTTTCAAGGAGTGCCTGGTGGATTCGAACTGCCGACCCTTTGGTTAGCAGCCGTAGCACTTAACCACTACACCACCAGGGTTTCTTCCTGCACTAAAAAAATAAATAAATAAATAAAGTAAGGTTAAATACGAACCATATGCACCTGTTCCGACTTGCCTACAAATTCGACTTAAAAACACACTTAGGAACGATCTTGCTCATAACCGGGGACTGCCTGTACCAGAATGACCTACGGCTGTTTGGCATCCATACCTATGTTCATTTACACTACTATGATGCTTCCCAAGTAGGGATGACAGGTAAAATACGGGTGAGAAATGAACACTTTTTAGGATACGTGTTTCCCAATACAACATTTGGGACACATGCATACTAAACAAATGTAATATTTGAGACATATTTATACTAAAAAATCATTCATTGAATATTTGAAATTCAAATTTAACTAGGCATTTTGTATTTTTATTTGATAAATCTGGCAACCTTATTCCCAAGGCTGTGTTGACATTTTATAAGAACCGTTGAAAGACTAAGATCACCTAATGAAAATAGCAGAAATGATTTTTTAAAAAATCCAAATCTAAACCATATTTGGAAGCAGAAATGTTGATATGGATAACTGATGGGTATTATGTGGCTATGTCTGTGGAATTCTTCGCATATTTCTTTCTTTATTATCTCTTCAGAATATAGTAAAAAAAATATGTTTTATAAAGAAAACTTAAACTGATATAATTTGGGGTAGAAGAAAATAAGGCAATGGTTAATATCAAAGGACCACTAACGGACAAATTTAGTATATTTGAATAGATTAAATTTCTATATGGAAACCCTGGTGGCATAGTGGTTAAGTGCTATGGCTGCTAAGAAAAGATCGGCAGTTCGAATCCACCAGGCACCCCTTGAAAACTCTATGGGGCAGTTCTACTCTATTCTGCAGGGTCGCTATGAGTCGGAAACTACTTGACCGCAACGGGTACGTATGTACAGTACGTATGAGAGGGAGGCTTGCAACTTACACTATACACACAGCATGAACATAGGTCTAGTAAAGAATGAATCAGACCAAGTAATCGGCTCATCAGTTTATATATGAAATGTTTCAGAAATAGATTTAACTACAATCACACAATTTGAAATGATATGTGTAATCCTAAAGAGACCAAAACAAAAGGGGAAAATAATTTCTGTGGTTTGGCATTAATGAAAGCATCTACAAAGGCATAAATTTGTGAAGCAACACACACTGTGGAGTAAGATTCTGGTCCTGACATCACTAGGTCTGTCTTCATGAAAAGGTTTCATGTTGAAAAGAAGACAATAGCCCTCTAGGTGATTGTACTAATAGTCTCTGGCTTTAGGAAATTAAGGATGAGAAACACATGCCTATTTTATTCTCTTGCCTTGGGGGGAAAAAAGAAGAATGGAAAACCTTAACTATGGTTTCATATTAACAGTCTTCAGTTTTACTAGAGAGAAAGATAAGAAATTTCAAGATTTTGTTTAACTCTGCTGAAAGTGTCAAAGCTGATGCGGCGAGAACTCTTTTGAGGGATGGCCTGTTTTCTTTTTCTAATTCATATAAAACACACCCAAATATTGAAAATAATATAAGCAACGAGAGCACATTTAAGGTCAGTGAAAACAAAACAGAAAAACTCTTAAACAATTGATTGTGATTAACAACACTCTATACTTGTCAAGCCTCACTAAACATTTTAAAACACTAACTCATTTGAAAGTAAGCATCAATCATTAATTTCTTAGAGTTGGGAATGCCAATTGTCTAAATTTTGTCATTGCCCAGGACTGTGTTCTGTTAAAGGATGCTAATCGGGAAAGTGTTTTGATAGTAACCTCATACAAGACAAGAAATATGTTTACAGGAAAAAAAATTCAGTTTCACTGGCATATCTATTTTTCAAGAGTCAGTAAAAAGTACAAAAGAAGCAAGCTACAAAAGAAAATGTCTCCAGGATTTACTGCAAATATATTCACCAACCTCATTTGAAATCTCTCTTGCCTTGCTGAAAAACATAAATACAATAAAAATCTTATTTCCCTTGCTGTGAATAATTAACAAATGAGACCTACGGACTAAAAATGTCACATGCAAAGGAAAAAAAGTTCATGTAAATGTGAAGACCTGTCATTTATTCCAATTAAGCTTTAAGAAATGGATGAAACTGGCTCAGAAAATTTCAAGGGGCTCAGATGCCAGCTTCATTTATGTCAGGCCTACATCAAGCAAGCACCTTCTCACCTTGTGTTATTTGAAAACAAACAACCACCAACACAACAACAATAACAAAACATCCCTAACTTCCATTGCCTTCAATGGCTTCCTATGCCACTGCTGACTACAGAAACATTTTGTAAGCACTGATTGACCTCACTGCAAGCTGAAGGTGTTATTTGAGGGACAGAGCAGTGGAGCAAGTAGGAGTCTGGATCTTAGAATCAGACAAACTTGTTTTCAAATCCAAGTTCCATCACTAACACTAAAAACTGTGTGACCCTGAACAAATTAGTTACTTCATCTCTTCAGGCTTTAGTTTCCACATCTGCAGATCGGAGATATTACTACTTTAAATCACAGAGTTGTTAAAGAAATTGAACGAAATAATGCTTATATAAGCCACTTAGGACAATGCCTGGTACAGAATAAATGCTCAGTACCTGGTAGCTGTAATTATTACGTCTAACAGAAATGCCTGAAATTTTGGTCAGTAAGAATTTGGTCATTAAGGCACAAATGACCACATTTGTTTTCAATGGTTTATTTTGCCTGCTCCCCCCACCCCCACATTTTTTCTTTTCCAATTCACAAGGACATGGTCTATGATTAGAAATGTAGCATCTATCCTCATAAGCCTATGGAACATGATTTTTAACTGTACGATGATTTTAACAGTCTATATATATATATATATATCGTTATCTCTCGACATTCATGAAAACCAACCAACCAACCAACCAACCCTAGAAATCTATGTGGTTTCTGTCTTGGGTTTTGGATCATTCTATTTACCCGAGTGAATATTTTCGGGAAAACTTTCAGTTCATTACAGTATTGGAAGCTCTATGATAGTAGAGTCACATAACCTTAAAATAATGTAAGTTGGAAATGTCCTGGTGAATAAATTGGTAACTGATGCCAGAGGCGTACTGTGATCACGCTGCTGCGTATTCATCAGGGATGTTAGAAGGATTCATAAGTGACACTGAGTCACATGATTTGGCAACAATATAAAGGAACTTGGTGTGTATTCTACTGAAAATCTTTCTATACACTAAACATCAGTCACCAGGATAGGGTTTTTAATACAAACTCAGTGAAACAGGTGAAATTTTCTTCACATTTTTTTTCTGGAACTCTCTAAGCACCTGATTCTCTCTCAACTTTAATTCAAATTGCTTTTAGAGTTGTGTGGTTTTTTTTTTTTTAACTTTTTTATATTTTATGCTAGCCACATCAGCATTTAAAATTGTTTCTTTTAATAACCTCTTTTTAAATAACATACAACACTGAACATTTAAATTAAAGAACCCCTGACCTGGATACTGTCGAGTTCTACTTTCACAGAGAAATATAATGATTCTAAGATTGTTTTTTTTTTCTTTTTAATGCATCTTCTAGATAAGATTTAAAAAAATTTTCTGATCTGTAATTTTATGCCCAGAGTAAAAATAATGGGAAAGAGGCTTGCTTATTTTGTTCATTTGAAGCCAGGACCTATAATCCAAAGTTTGGAAGTAGAACAACATACCCTAATAAACTGAGGATAGCCTTTAGGGGCTAAGAGATCTGGTTTATATCCTAGCTCCTCTATCAACTATCCTGCTTTATCCCCTTGGGCCATTAACCGTGCTAAGCCTCATTTCCTGATTTGTGAAATACCTGTACTTGATAGTGCTGGCTTCTGATTTAAATGGAATATTGCATATAAAGCCATCAAGCACAATGCCTGGCATATAGAAAGAGTTCAATGAATGGTGGTGGTGATTACTGTTATATTATTCCACATTTCGGCAATACTAAGGTCTCATGCATTTCAGGGTCTATACTCCATTTCCAACAATCCAGGAGTGTACCTTCTTATGTGCACGCACACTGCAGAGAAAAATCCTTTTTATATGGCAATCTCCTTCAGCGCAAGGTTCAGAATACAATTGCAATATCATGTAAAAATACGAAGAAAATGAAAACACATGCTCTCTCATACCCACAAACTTTGAACAGACAGTAGGACTTGTCTTCCTGAGCCAAGAGAAAATATATATAGGTAGAAAAAAACAACAGGAAGTTTTACGGGGGAAAACATCGTGATACTAAGTTACTATATCTGTCAAATCCAAGAAACACAAAGATCATAGAATAATTTGCTACTTGAACTATAATGTAATTCATACATCATATGACCTCAACACAACACCTTATTGGACTGTAGCATAAACTGAGGGATGAAGTTTCCTTGGGAAAGGCAGTGAAGTGTGTGCATATGTGTTATTGTTTGCTTTTTAACATCTGGAGTTAGCTCTATAGTCTCTCTGAGAAAATGAAGAGCATAAGGTCATTTCATTTGAAAATCAAGAGTTCATTTTTATATGTTTAGCGAGCATTTTTCTCAGAATGGGGGATTCATTTGGTCAGCCTAAAGGTTTAGGGAGGGGTCAGGAGAAATAGCCTACACAGGCCTTGCTAAGTTATCTTGCTAAATTTTTCCTTTTTTTTCTCATAGGTCCTTTGTGCATGTTTGAGGGGAAAAGGTTTTCCAGACCTGGAAACTAGTGTTATAGCAGCAATGTCTTTTCCCTGTCTCAAAGATAAAGTCCTGAGCATGACAATGACAAGAAAAGACTATTATTATATTTATTTTATATTATATATATTTATTTATATGTAACATCTTTCCATCATTCTGCAAAAAGGCTTTTTTTTTTTTAAAAATTCTCCTTCCTTCCCTTCCATTGTGCTTCATAGGTACCTAAAGCATTCTTTGTTTGAATTGTTTTAGCTTCTAGTGACACTTGAAATTCGCTGCACTTGCCTAAAACCAAAGATGAAAAGTTGTTAGGAAACACAGACCTAAAAGCAGGTTACCACACTAAGTAATATGTAACTTGGTCTGAGGATCTTATCTGTTAGTAAAAGTAGGAGAAAAACCTAAAGAATAGTGAAGGTATTGATAACTCAGGACTCATCTGCTCTTCCAGACCTTTCTCACTCCCATTTGAGAGTGATCGTATCGAGTTACACTTGATACAAGATGAGTTTTTCAACATTTGAACAAAGAATTAAACAGCCTGATGATTAGAAAAAAGAAAAAAAAACCTACCAAGATAGTGGCAGTGATTCACTAGAATTTTCAAATGCAACTGGTGACAAATTAAGGCTTTCCATTAAAGAAAGGGAGTAAATCTACTCTTAAATTAATATTAAACAACATTACAAAAAAAAAAAAACACTGCCATCGAGTCCATTCCAATTCATAGTGACCCTATAGGAAAGATTAAAGCTACCCCACAGAGTTTCCAAGGAGTGCCTGGTGGGTTTGAACTGCCAACCTTTTGGTCAGCAGCCATAGCACTTAACCACTATGCCACCAGGGTTTCTTAAATAACATTAGAAAACATTCCTTTTTCATATTTTAATGTGTTTAAAAGGCATATTGGATTGAAGTAGTCATGATAAATGCTCGTGACAAAAAATTTCAGCTGTAGAAACTAAACTCTGAGAGTTGTAAGGTACCTCTGAAGACCTTATCAGCACTACAGTGCTACTGAACTTTTCTTTCCCAGAGATTTCCACTTGTCATGGTACCAAAAAAACCAACGCCATCGACTTGATTCCGACTTATAGCGACTCTATAGGACAGAGCAGAACTGCCCCCATAGGGTTTCCAAGAAGCAGCTGGTGACTTCCAACTACCAACCTTTTGATCAGCAGCCCAGGGCTTAACCACTCTGCCACCAAGGTTCCTGTTATGGTACAAGTGATCTGTAAAGTTCTTCTTATGAAAAATCTTACAAATACTTCATCAACCAATCAACTACAATTGCAACAGAGAGGCATAACTCTTCCTCACCGGGGTAACCGAAAACTTGAATAGCTTGCTCAAGTGCACAGGCTCCTCAGTAACAGACACTGAACAAATGTATTGATACTGAAGTTAGATGGGGGTTGAAGTATGCTTATTAACACATGTAAATGTGGTATGAATCATAGATGTATAATGAGCCATAGGTAACCTGCTCAACCAAATCAAACAAAATAGGAATTTTCTCCTCTCTTAGATTTCTGAGATACTATGTTTCTGGCTTCTTTCCTACAGGCAGTATTGTTCTTTCCACGTCTCCTTTCTAGTCTACACTTTCCTCTCCCACCCTTTAGTTTTTGTCTTCCCCTAACATCCTCATCTCTTTCCTCTCTTCCTTTTCCTTCCCCTTTTCCCTCTTTCTTCCTCTTCCTTTCTTTTCTTCTCTCTTCCTCTCACTCTTGCAAACTTTCCCTCTGTCACAGAATCCATCAATTCCTACTCAGAGTAGAAATAAAAAGCTATTACAATGGCCTACAAAGCCATACGTGATCTGGTTTCCCACTACATCTCTGGCCGCTTCTGTTTCAGTAACACTGGTCTCCTTCCTCTTCCTAAAAAACACTTGGCACTTTTCCATCAGGGCCTTTACACTTTCTGTCCCCTCTGCTCTCAGATTATCTTCATGGCTTCTTTCTCACTCCCATCAAGTCTCTGCTTCAATTTCTCCTTATCAGGGTGGCCTCTCCTGACCACCTTATATAAAATTACCCCCTGACAAAATTTCTATCTCCTTCTTCCCTACTGTATTCTTATATCATAAATGGTCAAAACCCAGTTAAACTTTAGATAATCTTCACATTTTCTAAAAATTAGTAACATAAATTACTGAAGCTAGCTGATTTACATAACAACAGTTTTCAGCCTGGGAGTTCTCAAAATATTAAATTCCCAAGAACATTTCTACACTGTTCCCTACATACTCCCTATTTCTTTATTGTGGAAATACCAGTCCCGCTTTGGGGCCTTGAAAAAACATCATCCACCTTGGAAAAGTGGGTTTCTTCCTAATCGCCCATAGGTTATTGTGCACTGATATCTACATTTATTTTCTTAAAAAATACCAGTGCTTAGTGTTTCTGAGGTCTAATATCTGTGATATTTGTCACGCTGACATAGCTCAACATTCTGCTGAGAAAATTCACTCTTGTAGAGATTACTGTGTACAGGGAACTTCCAATGCTAAAACAAAAGTTGCATTCTAATTTTGAAAATAAGATCTTTATTTTTAGTGAGATATTTGCAGAAGCCACAGATATTAGTACTTTTTAGCTTTTCATGAAATCTTTTGGTTTAAGACAAAACCTTCTCAGGTTTGGCTGGAAAGTTTATATGAAAAGTTTATTAAGTTTATTTGCATAAATGACTTCCTTTTGGTAGATGGGAGACACACAGAAAAAAACTGATCTGCTGCTTATAAGGGAGTTAGCTGAAGTGAATTCAAGTACATGTTCACTGAAGTAGCCCTCCTGTACTCAGTACAACCAGCTCAACCTCCTTAGGAAACAAATAAAAGATTAATGTATCTTTCACATGCTGTACATATCTGGAGGTTTGACAAACAGATCTTTGCACACTAGTGTGATCGTGAAGAGAATCTCAAAGGTAAATTATTAAAAGTGAGAAGAAAGAAAAAAAAAAGACTGCTATGTGCAAATCTCCTCGGATATTAAACTTGCAGTTGGTTACAACGCGGTCATGCACCGATAATGAAGGCTGGCTGTGATCCCCAAGGCCTTCTTTTAAAATTTGCCTTACAACTGCAAAAACACGTGATCTGAAGTTGGAGGAAAAACTGCCTCTCCTGTCACAGCCCATTAGAATGCTGAACCCTGATTAGCTAGAAGTTAATCTGCAAACTGTAGCATGGAAAAGCTTTTAGAATGCTATGGATTTCTGCAGTTGTATTTTTCTTAGTAGGTATCTAATTATCCCTCTTTCCATCTGGGAAAGGAAAACAATTGCCTCCATGGACCTTGACTTGATTAAAATCTACAAAGTGCTTTGAGTGCCTATAGGAAGTTAATCTATAAGTTTTGGGGGTTTTAAATTTTATTTTGAATCAAAGAAACAAAATGAAATTCTAAAGTGACTGATGCAATAGTTTAACGGGAAAACATCTTCAGGAGGTATGGGTGAAAGAGGGCAAAACGAGTGGTACGTTACCGATCTGTGGCCTGAGTTTACCGCCTTAATCCTGTCACCATCTTAGAAGATGGAAGAGGCAGTTCAATCGATAAGGTTAGTGACGAGAACAATTTGGGTGGGGTGAAAAGCAATTTGGAGACTAGGATAAGAATATCAAACTACCTCGACAAGTAGAATTACAGACCCACAGAAATAGGAAGAGGCTTCAAGAAATGCTTGCTTTAGTTTTTTGCCTGTGGATAGGGTTCCATGACCTCCATCAACAACCGGTTCTAATACTTAATCACTTCTAAATAGAAATACTTCCTTATGCCTAACCAAAAGCTGGCAGGTTTTTTTGTTTTTGTTTTTTACACCCATATTTTGTCTACTGGCCTTTGTGGAAATACAAACCTGGTCAACATCTTAAAAAAATTTTTCTTCATGGAGGTGTGGAGCCTTGGTGGCACAGTGAAAGGGAAATTTCTTCCTTTTGTAGTGTAAAGGTTGGGGGGAAGAGATGGGGTTGGATAGGACCTTAGGAAAATTTGCTTGGAGTCTAAGTCACTAAATACTATTTTCTAGACTAGTTAACTCTCTTATAGAGTCTTCTTTCCATAAATGTAATAATGGTTGGGCTTTCCTTTGGGTCTTCTCAGCTTATTGGACATTATTATTATTATTATTATTAACTTTTATTCAGCTTCAAGTGAACGTTTACAAATAAAGTCAGTCTGTCACATATAAGTTAATATACATCTTACTCCTTACTCCCACTTGCTCTCCCCCTAATGAGTCGGCCCTTCCAGTCTCTCCTTTCGTGAAAACTTTGCCAGCCTCCAACTCTCTCTATCCTCCCATCCCGCCTCCACACAGGAGATGCCAACACAGTCTCAAGGGTCCACCTAATATTATTAGCTCGCTCTTCATCAGCATCTCTCTCCCACCCACTGACCAGTCCCTTTCATGTCTGATGAATTGTCTTCGGGGATGGTTCCCGTCCTGTTCCAACAGAAGGTTTGGGGACCATGACCGCCGGGATTCCTCTAGTCACATCCAGACCATTAAGTATGGTCTTTTTATGAGAATTTGGGGTCTGCCTCCCACTGATCTCCTGCTCCCTCAGGGGTTCTCTATTGTGCTCCCTGTCAGGGCAGTCATCGATTGTGGCCAGGCACCAACTAGTTCTTCTGTTCTCAGGATAATGTAGGTCTCTGGTTCATGTGGCCCTCTCTGTCTCTTGGGCTCTTAGTTGTCGTGTGACCTTGGTGTTCTTCATTCTCCTCTGCTCCAGGTGGGTTGAGACCAGTTGATGCACTTTAGATGGCCGCTTGTTAGCTTTTAAGACCCCAGACGCCACATCTCAAAGTGGGATGCAGAACGTTTTCATAACAGAATTATTTTGCCAAATGACTTAGAAGTCCCCTTAAACCGTGGTTCCCAAACCCCCACCCTTGTTCCGCTGACCTTTGAAGTATTCAGTTTATCCCAGAAGCTTCTTTGCTTTTGGTCCAGTCCAGTCCAGTTGAGCTGACCTTCCATGTCTTGAGTGTTGTCCTTCCCTTCACCTAAAGCAGTTCTTTTCAGCTAATTAATCAGTAAAAAAAACCCTCTCCCTCCCCCCCTTGTAACCACAAAAGTATGTGCTCTTCTCAGTTTATACTATTTCTCAAGATCTTATAATAGTGGTCTTATACAATATTTGTCCTTTTGCCTCTGACTCATTTCGCTCAGCATAATGCCTTCCACGTTCCTCCATGTTATGAAATGTTTCACAGATTCGTCACTGTTCTTTATCGATGCGTAGTATTCCATTGTGTGAATATACCACAATTTATTTACCCATTCATCTGTAGATGGACACCTTGGTTGCTTTCAGCTTTTTGCAACTGTAAACAGAGCTGCAATAAACATGGGTGTGCATATATCTGTTTGTGTGAAGGCTCTTGTTTCTCTAGGGTATATTCCGAGGAGTGGGATTTCTGGGTTGTATGGTAGTTCTATTTCTAATTGTTTAAGATAATGCCAGATAGATTTCCAAAGTGGTTGTACCATTTGACATTCCCACCAGCAGTGTATAAGAGTTCCAATCTCTCCGCAGCCTCTCCAACATTTATTATTTTGTGTTTTATGGATGAATGCCAGCCTTGTTGGAGTGAGATGGAATCTCATCGTAGTTTTAATCTGCATTTCTCTAATGGCTAATGATCGAGAGCATTTTCTCATGTATCTGTTAGATGCCTGAATATCTTCTTTAGTGAAGTGTGTGTTCATATCCTTTGCCCACTTCTTGATTGGGTTGTTTGTCTTTTTGTGGTTGAGTTTTGACAGAATCATGTAGATTTTAGAGATCAGGCGCTGGTCGCAGATTTCATAGCTGAAAATTCTTTCCCAGTCTGTAGGTGGTCTTTTTACTCTTTTGGTGAAGTCTTTAGATGAGCATAGGTGTTTGATTTTTAGGAGACATTATTATTTTTTAAAGAGTTTTTTATCTATTGTAGTAAAAATGCATATAACAAAACATTTGCCAATTGTCTTGGTTACCTAGTGTTGCTGTAATGGAAATACCACAAGCGGGGTGGCATTAAAGAACAGAAATTTATTTTTTAACAGTTTAGGAGGCTAAAGGAGGCCTGTTGGCACAGTGGTTAAGAGCTGTCGCTGCTAACCAAAAGGTCGGCAGTTCGAATCCACCAGCTGCTCCTTGGAAAACCTATGGGGCGGTTCTACTTTGTCCTATAAGGTTGCTATGAGTTGGAATCTACTTGAAGGCAAGGGTTTATTTTATTTTATTTTATTTTGAGGAAGCTAAAAGACTGCAATCAGGGCATCAGATATAGCAGAAGGCTCCCTCTCCCTATTGGTTCTGGGGGAGATCCTTGTCTCTTTCAGCTGGTGTTCCTTGGTTCCTGGGCGATGTTCATGGGACACTTACCTCCCCCAGCTTGTGCTCCTTGACTCTGTGTTTATGCTGCTCCATATAATTCAGAAAAGATTTGTATTAGGACATACCTGCACTGACACAGCCTCATTAACATAACAAAGAAAACCCTATTCCCAAACTGGATTATATTCACAGGGTAAGGGGTTAAGATTTCAACACGTATTTTGGGGGACACAATTCAACCCATGACACCAACTGAACAATTTTTACATGTATAATTCAGTGCCATTGATTATGTCCATCACGTTGTACAATCATTACCACTATCCTTTTCCAAATTATTCCACATCATTAAGAGAAACTCAGTTCCCCCTAAGCAGTGACTCCCCCTTCAGACGTTATATTTTAAAAAATTATGAGCTTCTCATCCTCACATGCCTTCTCCCCTGCAAAAAAAGAGGACAAAGCCACACTGGGAAGTCATAAGCTGGAAATGCTACTACAAGAGATGTGTTAGCCAATACCTAGTGTAAGGATACTACCAGTTTCCCATGCTCTAATTCTCTTTACATGTTATAGCATTTCCTTAGTAATATTTTAAGGTGCAACTGTAAAGTCATAAGAATAGTTCTGATATATCTGTTGAAAACGTTAACCTGGCCTTCAGATAGACACCTTGGGAAGCCATAAATTTATTTTGGTGAGGGCCATTCATCTGTGATTGAAACTCCTCTTCCAGAATTGATCTCTGAATCAAAGGAAATCAGTCTCATTATTTTAGAGTGACAATATTTTTGACCAGAGATTTCATTACACTGTTTTATCATACATCTTATTCACAAAACCTGGCTCAATATCACTTTTGGGTGTTTGAAGAAAACAAATCTGCTCTCGAATTGTAACGATTTAGTGCCCCTGAAAAAATTGAAAACACAGGCTACGTAACTCTTAGGGAAAATCCAAACTAGGACTTTCCAAATTATTTAGGGCAATGTCATTATTTTTCGATTAAGAAAACTGGAGGGGCAACATTCCTTTGACTCTACACATTTCTGATTTTTTTTTTGTCTTCTTTAAAAAATAGTCACACTTTACATACTCTGATTCACAGTTAGTTTTGTTCCACTAAGAATCAAGAATCTTTTTGTACTAAATTTATATATGGTCTTGTCTATATGCTACCTGCTTGATGCCCTTAGCTATTTTATATTTTGCTATTTCTGAACTGAACTTGATTCTATTTCTGAGGGAGCATACACATCTAATGAAACTTGATCTCTCTTTTTTAATGAGGTGTTAGAAACATCTCTGGATATAATGACATTAAGCAATTCACCTGCCCTTTTGGGTGATGGGAGAGGCAGGGAAAGGGAAGAAGAGGACAAGGGAGCAGAAAAGCTAAGAAAAAGATAAGTAGGCTGAATAAAGGCTGAATAGTATCCAGCAAATTGTACCTTCAGTAAGAAGCAGGAAACATTCATTCATTTATTATCAACCATGTATTGTTACATACTGTTCTAGGCCCTGGGGAATCAATAATAAGCACTATAGACAAGGCCCTTGCCCGCATGGCATTTACAAGCCATCCAAAGAAGCATGAGAGCATTAGTCCTCTTCTAGTCTCTCTTCTAGCCTTGCCAGGAGCACTATTCTACTTTCATTTGAAGTGATATTCTAGAATTTAGAGTCTAGGTCTTTTTTTTTTTTTTTTTTTTTGCCCAGTCATCCTTGAGAATGAATATCACATGGGAGGGAATCAAAATCTTAATGAATAGATATTTCTTCCTCTTGGACTACAGGATATCGATTCTTGCATAGGATTAAATTAAAATGGTTTTGCTCAATTTTCTTTTCACAAAGCCATCTTGATTGCCAGTCAGAACTCTATGCTCTTCTAAGTAGCAAAGTGATTGTTTGATGATTTGTTTTCCTCTTTTCCAAGATATTGACAGCAAGCTGTCCTTCCAGTAATTGTGGGGTAGCACCTTTCCCCTTACTGATGTTGTCTGAACAATCAGAATAGTTTTCTTATATAGAAAAAACATATATAACACTGAAAAACAAGTGGAAATGAAGTAACTCAAATACAAAATGGAGCATTGGCAAGGCATGGAGAAGTATGGCAACACAGAGTGGTCTTTAAAGTATCTTGACACGGCCACATTATATTACCGGTGAGGGAAATGTAATTTTCATTAGTTAGAAGACAGAAAGCATACCTTTCAACCACTCTTCCCTCGGATTAAATTAGGGACTCTAAAGGCTACTTCAGGAGCCTTGGTAGCATGGTGGTTAAGACCTATGGCTGCTAACCAAAAAGGATGCCAGTTTGAATCCACCAGCCACTCCTTGGAAACCCTGTGGAGCAGTTCTACTCTGTCCTATAGGGTTGCTATGAGTCAGAGTTGATTTGAGAGCAACGAGTTTGCTTTTTTTTTTTTTTGTAAGGGCTACTTCACCACAAGATGTACTCATCCTTTCTTATACATAAAATTAATACATCTGTTACACAGTTCACATGCATTCAGATATCCCTATATTTCCTTTATGCATGTTTGGTTCAGTCTTGGTTTAGTTTATCATGCTCTGAAAGGGCAGGTGTTAAGGTGCTATGTTGGTTTAGTTTGCTTCCGGTGTGATAGTATATTCAGATGCACACCCTCCCATACGCGCTAACACAGCATCTTACACAAAGGAGGCGAGCAATAGCTATTTCTTAATTAATGAAGATAGCGATGATTAATTTAGTATAAACAGGAACTTAGCACATGTGATAACAACATTCTCACTTTGGTTTATCCTTTTTGACAGTTGGCCTTTTTTAAAGAGCTGTGTCTAATTTACAAGTGGAACAACTTGAAGGGCAAAGGCAGATTTACCATGAAGCCAAAGAAGCAAAAGCATTAGGACCCCTCTCTTGCATGGAAGGGGCCCTGGCAATGTGTTCACCTGGCCATGTGTTATTGTAAAATTTACAAAAGAAAGATATTCTTTTTCTTAAATGGGTGTGCATGAATTGTACAAACTAAGGCCTCACAAATCTGGACCTGCCCCTGTTTAAGGGATATGTAAAAACCTGATAAGGAGTTTGATGAAGAAAAAAAGAAGTGCTAAAAGTTTTGAGAATGCTGAACCATGAACAAAATGATGGATAATTAAACTCAGGGAAGACTGGACTAAGGGATATAACCGTATCCATGGAAACCCTGGTGGTGTAGTGGTTAAGTGCTATGGCTGCTAACCAAAAGGTCAGCACTTCGAATCCACCAGGCACTACTTGAAAACTCTATGGGGCAGCTCTACTTTGTACTCTAGGATCATGATGAGCCAGAATCAACTGGATGGCAATGGGTTTGGTTTGGTATGGACATGAAGTGGATATTTATTTAAAGGGCAAGGCTTATCAGATATAATCCAGATTTCCACAAGTCAGAATAATAGGCCCTGCATTTAACTTTTAAGAAGAGAAACTGAAAATTAAAAAGAACTTTATAGTCAGGATGGCTATTACGGATTGAATTACGTTCCCAGAAATATATGCTGTAAATCTGAACCTCTATTCCTGTGGTTATATTCCCATTTTGATATGTTAATGAGGCAGGATTAGTGTAGAGTGCATCTTGGGTCAATCTCTTGAGATATGTTGTTGTTAGGTGTTCTCCAATCTCTTATGACTCATAAAAAAAGCAACCACATATATACACAAGAATTAAACACTGCACAGTCCTGTGGCATCCTCACAATTGTTACTATGTTTGAGCCCATTTTCCTCTTTTTTGCTGACCCTCTACTTTACCAAGCATGATATCCTTCTCCCAGGGACTGGTCCCTCCTGATAACATGCCAAAGTACATGAGACAAAGTCTCACCATCCTTGCTTCTAAGGAACATTCTACCTGTACTTCTTCCAGGACAGATTTGTTCATTCTTCTGACAGTCCGTGGTATATTCAATATTGTTCACCAACACCATAATTCAAAGGCTTCAATTCTTCTTCAGCCTTTCTTGTTCATTGTCAAACTTTCGCATGCTTACAAGGCAAATGAAAATATCATGGCTTGGGTCATGCGCACCTTAGTCCTCAAAGTGACTTCTTTGTTTTTTAAACACTTTAAAGAGGTCTTTTGCAGCAGAGATTAAACAAGAGAGAGAGATGGTGTAAGGCAGATGTCAATACACATGGACATCTTCAAGCAACCAAGAAGCAGAAGCTGAAGGGACAAGGACTTTCCTTCAGAGCCGACAGAGAGAGAAAGCCTTCCCCTAGAGCCAATGCTCAGAATTTGGACTTCTAGCCTCCTAAACTGAGAAAATAAATTTCTTTCTTAAGGCCATCCACTTGTGGTATTTTTTTATAGCAGCACTAGATAACTAAGACAATGACAAGGTAAAGGAACCAAGTGAAATTATAAAACTGCTTTCTCTAGAAAATGATTTAAAAGATTAGCTAGTTAGCTGCTAAACAGTTAGGGAAAATATGCCAGACGCCTGAGATATGAGATAAAACCATAGAGAATTCTTCAGTTTCTATTCTGGGAAGTTTTCACTCTAAATAGGTTATTAATTTATAAAAGGCGAAAAATAATATAAATACACAATTTCATGTGTCTCTTTGACATCTTTAATCTTGGGTATGCTACAGCAGAGAGTTGATCTGTGAAAACATCTGAAAATAATATTATAGTGTGGATCATCTAAAAATTGGGTTTGGAGGGGCTAGAGGTAGAAACCAGAGATACTCTGTTTTAAGATCCTCTTTTCCAATCTAGAAATAATAAGGGTGTTGTTATACAGCTGCGATTGCATTCTGGGAAGCAATCCATTCCATCTGTATATGAGTACTCCAGCTACATTCCAGAATGTAAAATGCATTTCATTTGTGATTATATATTTGATCATGACCTAGATTTGGCCAACTATCACTGCTTACTTACTGATGGGAATATTCTTTTCTTACCATGCTAATGATCTACTGCCCTCTCCTTTATCTTCTTTTCCCCTGGGTACTAACCATTATTTATAGAGGAGTTTTCTGGCTTCATCATGAATCTTCTGCTTAAGTTGCCTTATTTATTGGTATAGAGGGATTTTGCCATTAGGCTTTACATGTTGAAAAAATAACTTACAAGGGGATTTAGGGAATTTACAGATACACTAGATTTTATTTCCTGTACAAAACTTTGCAATAGTAAGGGTTATGTTTTAGACTTGACTTCTTTCAATGTGAAATTCTGTATAATGCCATTCTAACTCATGGATATTCCAGTACAATTAAATCTCAATGTTACTTTCTGTATATTGTGCATATATTTATAGTTAAGCACATGAATGCAGGTAAAACATGACACTCTATGAATACTTAAGAAATGTAATAGGATTTGATTTATTTTTAAAGTTTCTGCAAAGGTAAACCTTATGACTATGTGACTTTTTTAAAGTATAGCAAGACCCCAAACGAGAGAAGTTGAGATTTTTTTTTAATTTTCTTCAAAGGGTCTTTGAAGATGGCAAGGCTTAGTGAAGGTAGAAAGATCAGGTATATGTTTGAAGAGTATACATTTTCTAAGGAATTTTATCATAAGAAGAAAAAAAAAATCCTAGAGAAATAAGCCGGGGAGTAGGTGGGCTATGGATAAATAATGAAGATTTAAGGGGTGATCGTCAGTCATAAGTGAACAGTAAATCACAAAGTGATGTTGACAAATGAAAGGTTTACAACTAGAATACACAAATAAAATGGGAAAAGGAAGACCGAAGAAGAATTGACACATTGGAATTATGGTGTTGGCGAAGAATACTGAATATACCATGGACTGCCAGAAGAATGAAAGAAATCTGTCCTGTAAGAAGGACAGCCAGAATGCTCCTTAGAAGCGAGGATGTCGAGACTTATGTCTCCCTTACCTTGGACATGTTATCACGGAGACCAATCCCTGGGGAAGGACATCATCATGCTTGGTAGAGTCAATGAAAAAGAGGAAGACTCTTACTGAGATGGATTGACACAGTGGCTACAACAATTGGTTCAAACACAGCAACACTTGTGAGACTGGTACAGGACCAAGCCACATTTCATTCTTTTATACAGTGGGTCTTTATGAGTTGGAACCGGCTCAAAGGCACTAACAACAACAACAACCATGAGGTACTTACTGTGGCTATTCTAAGTTTACTTTGTGGTTTTACTTTATGGGGTGATTGTAGACAAGTTCAAGTACTTCAGTTAAATATTTGCCAAGTCAATGTTGACGAGGAGTCAAAGGAGTCATTAAAATAATGAACGGTTTTGAAAAGTTGCCTCTAAAAGAGAGACAGAGACGGAGAAAGAGAAAGAGACACAGAGAGAGAGGGTACACACGCAAGAGGACTTCAAAACACTTAATCCAAAATATCATTTATTATATAGTTTTCTGGTATAGGAGGAGCATGATTACCAGTTCTGCATATGGTTAAACCAAAAACCAAACTCATTGTACTTGAGTCGATTCCAACTCACGGTGACCGTATAGGACAGAGTAGAACTGCCCCACAGGGTTTACCAAGGAGCAGTTGGTGGATTCGAACTGCTGACCTTTTGGTCAGTAGCCATAGCTCTTAACCACTGTGCCACCAGGGCCCCTGAAAATGGGCCCCTGAAAATGGTTACCAATCGATAAATATTTGCTGGCTAATTCTATGTGCCACACAAAGATAAGTGAGATACACTTACTCCAGGGAAACTCACAGCATAAAGAAGAAAGCAGGTCTGCACACCACTTATTATAATGAGTGAGGTGTTACAACAACCACATTAACAATGTGATATGAGCATACAGAGTAGGGAGCAATTATTTCTCCATGGAGCTTGGCAAGAGGTATTATGAAAGACTTAACAGAGAAAATAGTCATTAAATAGAATCTTGAGGGATGAAAATAATTTTATCATATGAATGGGAAAATGCAAGTATGGCTGCATTCCAAGCAGAGAAAAAGGAATATGTTAGGGCACATAATCTTGTGATAGTAGTGGTGGTGGGCAGTGATCGATAGCCAAGGATTCCAAATGCTAGTTTAGACTTTACTGTCACCCATCAGAGACCACTGAAGGATTCTGTGAAGGTAAGTATCTCAATGAGACCTACGTTTTAGAAAGAAATATATGGTAATGCATGAAGACAGTTTGGAGAGTGTCAAGATAAGATATGATAACTGACAAGATTACTACAGTACTCTAGGGAGAGATGACAGATACCAAAACTACACCAATTAAAGAGAAGATGAAGATAGGATGGATTTAAGAAATATTTTTCAGGCAGAATCAACATGGATTGGAGATTGAATAGATGTGAATGGTGAGGGACAGGAGGATATCAAGTTATACTGTTAACCAAAACAGAGAATATGAGATGAACTTGGAAAGAGATGCACTAAGTCCCACTTTGAATATGCTGAGTTTGAGGTAGTTGTGGGAAGTCTAGTTGAAGGCATCCAACAGATAGCAGATTTGAGTCCAGAGCTGAAAAATAATATTACAACTCAGGATACACTAGAAACCACGAGAACAGATATATGACTACCCAGGAAAAATTATGCAGGACCAAGGGTAGACCCTAGGTAATGTTTATTTTTAAGATCAAAGGATGAGGACCTAAAGAAATAGACTTGAGAAGACATTTTCACTGAAAATCAAAACAAAGAAAACGTGCCCTCATTATGACAAAAGATTGTTCTAGCCATCAGGCTGTATGTGCAACAGACTATAAGGCAGAGTAGGGGGGAAAACTGGGGTATAAAACATACATTGTATACCTACAATATTATAGGCACTAAATGTCTTTTATCTCCATGTATGCCTAAGTGAGATCAGGGCTATAGGCGGAGCATGTTTTGGGTCTTATACATTAAGCTTGGAGTCCCTGGGTGGTGTAAATGGCTGCTAATTGAAATGTTAGAAGTTCGAGTCCACCCAGAGGTGCCTCAGAAAAAAGGCCTGGTGGTCTAGTTCTGAAAAATCAGCCACTGAAAACCCTAAGGAACACATTTCTACTCTGACACACATGGAGTCTCCATTAGTTGGAAATGACACAAAAACAGCTGATTACAAGTTTTGGTTACATTAAGCCTAGAGTTACCCCCTATAGTCATCCTGCTTAGCATGCAAGGCAAGCGCAGTACTGCTGTGTAAGCGTCAATCTGTAATAAAGTATATGCTACCTGGAAAGGAAAAGGGAAATCAAAAGCCAGTTTGATGTCATATCTCTTCCAATGAAAGTCCAAGTTCCTATCCTCTCAAAAACTGTCTCCTCTAAAAGGGATTGCATTTGAAAGGCAAAAACTCAAGAGACTATATCTGTTTCTAAGACTGCCCTATCAGAATCTTACCTTAGCACCCTTGTTTGCATGCTCTACATGAAAGGCCAGTGAACTTTTCCCTGTAAAGTTAGTAAAGTGAATGTTTTCAGCTTTTTGGGTCATACAGACTTAGTTTCAACTACTCAGCTCTGCCACTGTAGTGTGAAAGCAGCCATAGACAATACACAAATACGAAACTGGAGAGTGGGCTGGATTTGGCCTATGTGTCATACATTCCCAACCCCTGATCTATACCAAGGGGGAGGCCACGTCCAGAAGGGTGCCAGTTGAAAAACAAAGATTATGAGATCACAACAGGCAGTTAAGTTATGGAATGTTCTTTAGGGAAAAAAATATCCTAGACCCAGGAAGATTCCCCACCCCCCAATGCCATCGAACTAGGCAACCACATTCGTTTGCTTTTTTTTTTTTCTCAGAGATACAAGAAAGGGTGTCTTTCTCCCAAATATTTCCTCTATCAGCAAGCCATGCTACAAGAAGTTCTTGACAGTAGAATTGCTCCACTGGATTACAGCATTGTCCTGAATTTAAAAGGGCACATATATAGTACAGAATGAATGACACATTAGTATTGCATTACCTTATCAGATCAACTAGCTGACAGCTGGCAGCAAACAAGGACCAGGGGAAATAGAATCCAAGATGAACTAAATGTCTTTGTAAGTTCCTTATAATTTTTCATATTTTGGCACTAAAAATATGTTTTTCCTCCACTACATGCTCTGCTATACATCCCTTCTTTTGTGAGAGCTTCCTGCCAGTCTTCCTAACTAAGGTGACCTTCCTGCCTTGGGGAAGTAGTCCCTGAAGTTGAATTAGCATTTCTCTGCAGTGCTCTTTCGTTTTGTTTTGAAAAAAGGAAAGGTATTAACTTGCTTAATTAACAAGGGCAAGAGCCAGAGATTTGGAAATGATATCAGGAAAAGAACAGACATCTTTTAGGTTTTGAATTTGACCTACGTCTTAAAGTAGGCAATGGCCACCCTTCTTCTAGGTAAAGTGCTTTATTTCTATATCCTTCCTACTCCCAAAGATAATATTATCATTATTTAACTGAGATGATAAAACTTTTGGCAATACTCTTTCCCTCAGGTGGGGTACAATTCATTTTTATTTCTCCTATACCACGTTAGGATACACGAGCTATGAAACAGGGTTTGTATGTAAGGTTTGTAATCATAACCAGTGAAGTACCAGTGAAGTTTCCTAAACAGAAAAACTTAATGATTTTCTGTAAAATCCTACCCTGCTATTTAAGGAAAAATTTGTAATGCTAAAATCTAAATCTTAATTTAAAACATTGATTGTACAATGGAACATTATAACTAATGCCAAAACATTTCTAGTACTGTCATGTGGCCATTCCATTTGGCACAATTTTTTTCCATAGGCTTTATTATTTTAGCACATGATATAATTTTCCTAATAATTATGCTTATGGTTTATTGTCTATCACTCTCTACTACAAATTAAGCTCCATGAGGGCAGGAATGTTTATCTGTTTTAGTTTGCTGAATTAAATAAAGCAGTGGCTAGGAGAAGTGTCTGTCATTTAGTAGGCACTCAATAAATACTTATTGAATGAATAAGAAAAAATAAGCAAGTAGGCAAGCAAGCTGTGAAAGCAGAACTGCTAAGTATGCTCCAGTTGAAGACAGGATACAAATAGGGAGGGATAACAATATTTTCTATTTACATTTCTATGCCCCAATGTTTAAAAAAAATCTATTTAAATGAGTAGCAGTGTACATTCCACAAATATAATAGAAAAAAAATACATTTCATTAATTTCTATTTTACCAATTTGGAACTTTTGACAATTCAAACAATGCTGAACAGCAGTTTACTTCTAGATTATTTTAGCAGATACTGTTGGTTACCTACCCCGATCTACCCAACACCAGCCTTCTTAACTGCTGACAGAGCCCTGGTTTGGTTCTGCTGCACACTCTGCACAGCCACATGCTCAGGAAAGGGCCCTGCCCCAACCGGAGGGAGTGAACTAGGATTAGTCTAAGATTCTCCTTGCCAGTAATTGGTGTAGGGATGAAAAGTGTCCCAATCCTGGACAATGGAATCGGAGGTAAAAATCTACTAGAGGGTTCTAGAAAATTTTTTCTACCACAATAAAAAGAACTGCAAGAGATGTCAACAAATTCACATGTGATGTCTGGAACAATTGCAGCCATCTTGCATCCAAGAGTCAACATACCAAGGATGGCAGAAAAGACATATTTGGAAAGTCCTGAGTGCGAGGTGATATCACTAAGCCATTGAATTAATCAACTCTATTTAACTGCCTTACCTCTGTATTTCTTATTATATGAGAGAGTAAACCCACATTATTAAGCCAGCTTTACTTATGCTTTCATTTCTTTGGCACCCAAAAGCATCCTGATACACTATGAAAAAGAGCAAATAGCAAAATACGCTACTGTGTTTAAAAGCAAACTTAAACCAATTATTTTCAGGCACTTACTAAAAATACCTGAGTAATAATATCTACATAAACAAACAGCTGTAGCAATAATTATAAGAATATAAAGGGTTACCTAAAAACACATTTTGCCTAATAATAATTCCTGAATGTAATAAAAGTATATGTCTTTGAAAATAGTATATGCTTTAGACATTTAATATAGCATGAAAGACCAACTTAACAACTATATTATAAGGCTTATTCATGTTTTGCTATTTGTTCTTTTTCATAGTATATCAGGATACTTTTGGCTGCCAAATATATGAAAACTAAAACTGACTTAAGAATATGGGTTTACTCTCTCATATAATAAGAAGTGCGGAGGTATTTATAAGTTATGTATTTTAAACTAAGGAGCAAATACTTGGGTAAATAATTTTGGTATACAGCCTGTGATGAAGACAAATGGCTTTTAACACTAAAACTAATTACGCTTCGAAATAAAGTTTTAAATTTTGGAGGGACATCTCACATCTGGAGATTTTGCTGGTCATTCTAGTTATATTTATGATTTCATTCACATTTTCGGTAATCATCTGTTTTGCTTCTTGCAGTGCAATAAATTACTTAATATGGCCCTGTGAGCCATAGGCTTTGTGATTCACACACAATGACTGAATGAGACTATGCAAATAAGTTATATGGAACCGTGATGGTTGGTGCTGTGGTTGGCTTGGTTGGGCCATGATTCCCAGTATTGTGTGACTGTCCTCAATTATGTGATCTAATTATTCTCCATTTTATTTGTTGTGAATCATAACCTCTATATGTTAATAAGGCAGGTTTAGTGCAGGGTGTATCTTGAGTCACAGCCTTGCAGGAGGGCATGGCTTGGGTACCACCTTTACTCAAGTCAAATCCCTTCCTTGGGTGTGGCGTACATGCAGTGTATATGTGTGGGTCCTCTGGCGGGGTTCTCTCTCTCTCTCTGCATCGCATCCTGCATCTGGCTAGCCACTATATGATCTCCAGTTCCTGGGACTTGAGCCAGCGGCTTGCTGTCTGACCTGCCAACTCTAGGATTTGCCAGCTTCTGCAGCCCCATGGGGCAGCAGCCTTGTCAGCTGGCCTGCTGATTTGGGTTCGTTGGCCCCTGTGGCCACATGAGTCAGGAGAAGTCTATGCCTGACTCACAGCTTTGGGACTTGCCTGATTCTCAAACATGTGAGTCATTTCCTTGGCATGGTTTATGAGTTCTGTGAGACGGTACAGTAAATTACAGAACCCAGGGATGGAAGGAGTACTGAGGGGAGAAGTAGTTGATGTTAGAGATGACGGAGGGGTACAGCACTTTGGAAAGGTTGGACATTTGGGATATCTTTAACTTCTGCCTCATAAGGACCAGCTTTGTGCTGATCTTTATAAATTATTCATTCACTTCCTAATCAGTTTTTTAATATGTTTTTTTAATGTATATAAATATTTCAATCTTTTTCATTTCTAGACCAAAGACAATTGAGGAAAAATAAATTACACACTATTCCAAACTATACCATCTACAATATAAGTTAAGTTTAGCTGTCTTATATACTATTAATGAAATTTAAAGAAAAAGAAACTTCTTCAACTAAACCATCATATTGGATAATCCATTAATTTGAACACAGAATTTATAAGACCCCTGAACAAATAACTGACTCTGAGTATCTTCCATTTCAAAGTGCCAAGATTTGGATGGATGACTGGTCTTGTCAGGAATACCACACATTCTCTGATTTGCCAATGAGCCTCATCAAATATGACAGGGAATTATGAGAAACAACTCAGAAAAAGAGGGTGAGAATGGTTGCAGAAAGTGAAGAATATAATCGATGTCACTAAATTGTACAGGTAGAAACCGCTGAGTTGGTACATGTTTTGCTGTGCATATTTCCAACAACAACAACAAAATAAAATCTACAAAAAAAAAAAAGACAGGAAATTCTGAACATCATGAGACCAAATGCTTGCAGAAACTGAAATCAACAGAAAGAGATGAGCAAAAACAGCAGCTGTTTCATCATCAGGGTTAAAACACATTTCAGGTCTGAAAAAAATAATGGTTTAAGAGACTATATTTTATGGCATTGATGCAAGTGTATGTGTGTGTATACATATATACATACATACATATATGTAGATATATACTCAGAAGGACACTTGCTTTGATTGTAAATCATAATATGGCTTTTTGGGATTAAACCACAAATCTTTACATAATTAACAAACAGTTTGTATTTGTAAACTGAAAGACACCCAGGTTGAAGTAAATAATAGTTCTTAAATCAAAATGCACTGCAGGGACAGGTAGAAGAATGCTTATGAAACACTAGTCTAAATGGGCCCAACTCACGAGTCATCAATTACCAATTTAAGGCCCCTTACCACAGGGAAGTTTGATGAGTTTATTATGCAGAAAACAAAAAGAGAAGGCAAGATTCCCTCGGCCCATTTGCAGGTAACTTACAATAGCCATGATTGTTAGCATGACACCAAACACCCATATGTTTTTTAAAAAACATCATCAAATGAGCCAGTTAACATTTTTTAATCACAACTAAAGACATAATCCATGGCACTATGCACTGAATGAGGATCATATCTATAGAGATATAAACTGCTAACATTTTAATACAGAAAGATAAATTTTAGAACTTAAATTTTCACAAGAGGTTTTATTATTATAAACCTTTAGTAAACACATATTCACAATCCAAATATACATATGTGCATGCCTGAAAGGACATATGCTAAAATATTAATATTAATTACTACTGGGTAGTGAAATTTCAGTTGATGTTTTACGTGTGTGTCTATATTTTCCAATATTCCTACACTTTGCATGCATGACTTTTAATAAAATTTGCAAGCCACATGAATCTGGACATTTTTCAATGATACAGAAAACATTATTAGCTAAAACAATACTTGGAGCCCTGGTGGCATAGTGGTTAAGAGCTAAGGCTGCTAACCAAAAAAGGTCGGCAGTTCGAATCCACTAGGTGCTCCTTGAAAACCCTATGGGGCGGTTCTCCTCTGTCCTATAGGGTCACTATGAGTTGGAATCGACTCGATGGCAACAGATGAAAACAATACTTCAGTGAGCAAATCAGTAATTAATCATTATTAAAATATTAAACTGATGTGACAAATAGATGCACTGTTAAATTGTGTAGTACAGATTTTTAATTACTAATTTGGCTCATTTCTCATTGTTTTTCAAATGGTTAATTTAAAAAAAATCCTTAGCAGATAATGCTTGGCAGGGTTTCTCAACTTTGGCACAACTGATATTTTGGGCTGAATAATTATTTGTTGTAGGCAGCTGTTCTGTGTAAGTTGTTTAGCAGCTCCCCTTCCCTGGCTTCACCCACTAGATGCCAGTAACACCTCCTCCTCAGTTGTGGTAACCAAAAATGTCTCTGTTGTTGTTGTTGTTGTTGTGTGCTATCAAGTTCATTCCGAACCTATAGGATAGAGTAGAACAGCCCCATGGGGTTTCCTAGGCTGTAATCTTTACAAGAGCAGATCATCAGGTCTTTTCATACACGGAGCGGAATGGCTGGTGGGTTTGAACTGCTGACCTTTTAGTTAGCTGCCAACTGCTTCAACTATTGTGTCACCAGGGCTCCTAAAAATGTCGCTAGACATTTTCAAATGTCCTCTGGGGGGTAAAATTGTTCATGATTGAGAATCATTGTCTTAAAGTAACAGCAGACAAATCAGTCTTTAAGCAGTTGTTTTCGTCCTAGATAACCTGCACCAATTGTCCTACTACTCTGTCACCAAGAACTAACTGAAGCTTCTTTACTGCTTGTTCAAGCTTATGGCAGATAACCTTTGAATCATAATAGTTAGCTGATAGTTGCTGGCTCACAATGAAATAGCTGTTTTTCCTCTTCTGAACTCAGCATGGAAAACTTGGAAACAATGTATGTTTCCCACTAAACTTAAACACCAAAGAAGGTGGGGAAAACACAAAGGAAAAGACTCCTTTAAATGTGAAAGACCATCCATTGGCAGGAAAAAAATTTTTTTTTCACTTGGCACATCCTTCTTCAAGCCTTTCCTAAATCAGAGAGAATTAATGCCTCTGTCCTCTGTGTTCATAAACACTTTGTATATATGTATCGTATTTCATTTCTACTATTTGTTCTTTTGACTGCATTTTCCACTAGAATGTGAGCTTTGGATAGCAAGCATTTTGATTTTTTTCATCTTTGGTTGCTTGGTTCATTCATTCCTTTGTTAGTTCACCAAATAACTCATACATATTGTTAGTAGTTAGCAATGTGTTTGACTTAGAAGGAGCCCTGGTGGCACTCTGGTTAAGTGCTCGGTGCTAACCAGTTTGAACCCACCAGCCACTCCGAGGGAGGAAGATGTGGCAGTCTGCTTCCATAAAGATTACAGCCTTGAAAACCCTATGTGGCAGTTGTACTCTGTCCTGCAGAGTCACTATGAGTCAGAATCGACTTGTGCTAATTCCCGAAGATACGGAGATGAACACATTAAAGGCTAGAATGTGCTAAGATGGAGGTATGGAAGCACATCAAAGAGGTATTTAGGCCAAAATAGGTGTGTTAGTCCTAGACGAAGTGACTTAACAGGGTGATACAGCAAAGGTGCTGGGGGAAAAAGGAGTGGGCATACTAGACATAAGGAGTTCCATGGGTACCATTCCAGGGACTGTCCTGCCTCCTACTCCTTGCACAGTGGCTAGGGGATCATTTCTAATGAAACCTTGATTAGCAAATGGAAAAATGAGGAAGCAGCAGAATGAAGCCAAAGTGAGCAAGCTGAGAGAGTGGTAGAGTTGCCCTTTAGGGAGCTTCAAGCTCAGGCTGTAACATGCATGCTTTCATAGCAATCAATAGCTTTGGCCAATCTCAAGGCCACTGGAAAAGGTCAGCTTGTATCCCATATTGCTTATCTTATAGCTTTCCTACTTCCTGGTGTTTGGGCATAACTCAATAATAACTTATTTATGGAGAACACTTCCCTGAAAAATTCTATGTGAGGAGTTATTACTAGAAGCAAAGATGGTGCATTTTATTTCCTGGTTCTTAGTAGACTTTAATAAGAAAAGCAGACATTGAGTTGATTTTATTATTTTCATTGTTAACTATTACACTGTCTTAGACTTCTAAAGGGCAACATTCAGCGTGCCATAATCAATTTTGAGAACTTCTAGAAATGTTTTTAGAAACACTCCTGATATTTTTAAGTTTTGTAATAGTAATCTAAAATGTATATATATTTTAAAACCATTTATACTAGTAGACATTTTTATCATGTTGGCAAATTTGGGTTTTCTTTAAACTACGTATGCCATTATTACATACTCCTTTAGTTCCTTATGATATAAAATTTAGCTTTTTTATACAAGGAACAATCATATCAGAAAAACAGGACATTCACTTCTGGCCCAAAGAAAACAGTCAAACAGAATACAACATTTGATAGGTGCCATCTTTTTCTAAAGAAGAATTCAATGATGTCTGTATAACACCGTAAAGTCTGCTCTCTGGGACAGCTGGGGAATGAGGTATTCTGGTCAAATGTTCTGCTTAATAGAGTTACCATATATTTTACATGGATAACCTATTTTCAAAGAGTTTGAACAGATCAAAATAAACCTAAGGCTATGTGTCCCAGCTGAGCTCAAAGAGAATTTATCTGGGTGTATGTGATTAAATAGAGGGAGTTGGTGGGCCCTTAGGGCTCTATTTGCAGGAAAGTATTTATGCTGGTACTTTATTTATTCTGGGCTTCTAGGAAAAAGAAGATACATGCCTAAGTGCCTAGACAAAAGGGAGGAAAGAGGGCAACTGAGGGGTTTACAGTATTAGCATCTTCTTCTGGTCTCTAGAACTTTTAAAATATTTTACAACCTCCAAAGAAAAAGGGATCAGAAGAGAAGCTAAGGGAACCTTTCATGAAGGGTTCTGTGAAACAGAATAGGCAACTTCTGCGTAGAGCATAATACCACTACAGTACTTCAAGGATTGTTAGTAAAACTGGAGCAGTAGGAGACTGCACCCCTGGTCCAGACATAGGCATATTCACTGAGGGCAACCCTAAGAACTTTTGTGGGTAAAAAGCATTAGTAGAGGGGAAGTGAAACTTCAGCAGGAGAGGAAGACTGGGGCTTTGTTTTGTTCAAAGCCATAGTCCTTGGGTGGTGCATATAGTTAATATGCTTAGTTATTAACCAAAAGGTTGGAGGTTCATGTCCATTGACTTCAAAAGGCCTAGTGACCTACTGCAGAAAAATCAACCACTGAAATATCTATGGAGCACAGTTCTACACTAACACACATGGGGTTGCCATGAGTGGGAGTCCACTGGATGGCAACTGTTTTTTTGTTTTGTTTTGTTTGTTTTGTATTACCATCACATTGAATAGTAGGCACTCATTAAATGTTCTGTGCTGTTCAGTCAATTTTCAATTCATAGTGAGACCAATAGTCTGTCCGCCGTCTTCAATATGCAAAGGGCTGTGCCTGCCATCTTTCATGATATAGGAAATAACTTCCTGTCTTTAAGCTACCTCCTTATTTAGGTAAGCTTCCTGTTTCTGGCCAAGTTGAGGAAAACAAGAGACTGGGATTGTAGAACCAGCTGAAACTCACAAGAACTAGAGCTATCATACCTAACATATGCAGAACCATTGACTCTATCCTCTGGGTGACCCTGGAACTCTTCTCCCACAGGACAGAACCAAACTTCAGTGGCCCAAGATAGGGGAAGGCTTTCAGAAGGGAAGGATCTGAACCTAAGATCTGGTTTGAGAGACCCTCCTTTTTAGACTGTGCCAGCGCAGAAAGGCTGAACTGACCCATGCCTTTTCAGGCCAGACCAATCAGCAAGCTGGCCCCACCTCGAAGCATTCCTGAAGACCCCAGACCTGATTTACTTCACCCATGTAAACCCCTTGGGCTATTGTTCTCGGACCATCTTGTCAACGCAAGTTCTGCTGTGCTACTTTGCTTGGTCAGTCAAATAAAGCTCCTTTCGCTTTCACCCATTTAGTGTCTCTATGGCTGTGCCGAGTGGACCTGGAAAGGTCTGGTTACGTTTTGGGTGAGCCAGCCAGGAGGGCATTGCTCAGTGTATAGAGTGGCCTGCCTGGGAGCGGAGGAGAAGACGCAGCGTGCACCAGAGATTTCTCCAGAGGGACTTCACCCCCAATCCCAGAGATGGACCTGTCCTGAACCCAATGGCGGCCCTCAGAAAGCGAGAGAAGAACGTCAGAAACACGGGTAATTTATTTGGGACTTGGTTAATTTGCTTGGGACTTGGTTTGTAACTCAACCTGATGCTATTTAGACTGGCCCTGAGGGCTCCTTTGGGGTCTGGTATTTGAGCAGGAAAAGGGAAGCAATAAGCACTAAGTTGTTTAACCATTAAGTTGTTTAACTTGTCAGTCACTAGCTAGTTTTGAAATCTTGGTATTTTAGTTTGACTAGTCATTTTGTTTTAGATAGAAGAACTTGTTTTAGGTAGAAGAAAATGGGAAACACTGGGAGCATCCCTAAATGTTCTCCCTTAGGGTGCATTTTAAAACATTGGGATAAGTTTGGTTATGACCCCATGATGAAGAAACTCAACAATCTTGTAAAATCCTTATTCAAAAAGATGCTAGGAAAAAGCCTTCAGCCCTGTATCAACAGGAGAGGATTCTTATGATCCACTGGTACCACCACAGCTGCTCCCTCCACACCCTCCAGCGCCATATCAGGGTCCCGGAGAGGCAGTGGCTGCTGGGACCCCAGAGGCAGGGAGGAACCCCTCTCTCCATCCCATTCTAGGCAGGGGACGCCCTATCAGGTTCCTGATTTGACCCAACAAGAGCCCATATGTGGACAGAGCCACGATCAGGGAGCAACAGGGCAATACCCTCTCCGGCAGACCCCAAATGGCCAATCCAGACCAGCCAGCGGCCATGGTGAGGATCTATATCCCCTTCACCACCCCTGACTTGTACAACTGGAAAAATCATACCCCAGGTTACTGTGAGGACCCAGTCAAAATGTATGAGTTGTTCACCTCCGTTTTCAACTTCTTTGACCCCTCATGGGCAGACTGTCAGTCTCCTTTAACCTCGGAGGAGAGACAAATGGTGATTGAGAAAGCCCAAGAGGAGGCCTAGCGCTGACAGAACCATCAGCCAGGTAACCTGACGCCTCTGTCCCTCTCTGGGACCCTCACTGGAAGCCAAACAACGGTGATGAGTATGGTAGGCTCACTCAGTATCCATATTGTTTACGTGTGGGGCTTAAGAACGGGGTCCCAAAGCAAAAGAGTTTAAGTGTAGTTTATGAAGACAGACAGAAATCAGATAAGGACCCCTCTGCCTTCTTAAAATTTCCTCCACCTTCAGACAGTATACGGACTTAGACCCAGAACAGTGTGAAAATATCAGGACAGTTAATGTTATCTTTATTGGACAAAATGCCCCAGACATTAAGAAACTTCAGAAAACAGAAGGAAGCATTACTGTGAATATTAGGTGCTTAGCTGAATTGCCCTTTCAAGTTTATAACAATAGAGAAAAGGAGAAAGAAAAGGCACAAGATGCCAAAAGACAGGTGACCTTGGTGGCCGCAGCCTTACAGGGAGGTCCTCAGAGGCAAAGAAAAGGAGGGCCCCAGTGGGTGGGGCCCACAATAAAGCCTACTTGGGCAAAGACCAGTGTGTCTACTGTAAAGAAGAAGACCACTGGAAGAGCACCCAAAGCTGTTGAGGTCTAACATGGAAACCACTTAGCTGCCAGCCCTAAGTTTAGAGGAAGACTCTGATTAGAGAGAACCACAGGCAGGCTCTCCACCCAAACCTCTGGTTATAATGAATGTGCAGGGAAAACCAACTAAGTTTTTGGTAGATACTGGCACCACCCACTCAGTTTTAACCCACCTAGTGCGTCCAACCTCTAAGAAAAAGATTTCTGTGGTGGGAGTATCAGAGAAAGACGACACCCGACCTTTTCTCCAGTCTTTAACCTGCTTTCTCCCAGGAAAGGCAAAGACCCTGACCCCACTCCTTCTTGTATATGCCTGAATGCCCTGTCCTGTTGTTGGGGAGGGACCTAGTAAACTACAGGCTGAAATCTATTTTGAGCAAGGACAGATACATGTTGATGTTCCCGCTGAACATGGTTGAAGGCCCGTCTCCTGTTCTGCTGAGATATGGAGCCTCACTGTCAGGGGAAAGTGTTCTTCCTAAACCAGTGTCTAGAAAAGAAAATTAATCCTATTGTTTTGGCCAGGACACACCCACAACGTGACCTTGGTACTGGTCAAGGTCCAACTGCTACCCAACATCACACCACCACCGGTCAGACAGTACAGACTGAACCAAGAAGCCCAGGTGGCCATTCATCAACTCAAGGAACCAGCCTTTGACTACTGCCAATCTCAAGCTCTTCACCAAAGGGAGCAACTTCATGGAAAGAGGACAACACAAGGTGGGCTACATAATCACCAACCTAACCGCAATTCTAGAGGCAAATGCTCTCCC
Organism: Loxodonta africana; assembly: GCF_030014295.1. Lineage (NCBI taxonomy): Eukaryota > Metazoa > Chordata > Mammalia > Proboscidea > Elephantidae > Loxodonta > Loxodonta africana. The sequence goes on along the minus strand of NC_087369.1, from coordinate 116,647,875 downwards.
TAGTGGTACCTCAGCTCAGACAGCTGAGCTGATCGTCATGATACAGGCTCTGAGACTGACAAAGGCAAACAGGTGAACGCATATACCAACTCAAAGACGGCTTGTCCCAGTTATTCAAAGAAAGCAGGGGCCCCATTTCACAGCCCAGATGACTCAGTCACTACACACCTTGGGATTGAGTGGGGCTTCCACAGTGCTTGGAGGCCTCAATCCAGTGGAAAAGTTGAAAGAATAAACCAGACCATTGAAACATATGTAGCTAAGTTGTGTCAAGAGACCTAGAATAAAGTCCTCCCTATAGCTCTTTTTTTTTTATATATAGCTCTTAGCTCTGTTGAGGCTAAGAGTTGCTCCTAGAATTAAGTTCAAGGTAAGACCATGTGAGCTTGTTTATGGACGGCCCTATAATGACTACTAGAGACTCAGGGGTCAACAATATTAGGACCCTACAGAACAGAGTAGAACTGCCCCATAGAGTTTCCAAGGAGCACCTGGCGAATTCAAACTGCTGATCTTTCGGTTAGCAGCCGTAGCACTTAACCACTATGCGGCCACAGTTTCCTGACAATATTCATAATCAAGGTAAACTGTTTATAAAACAGTACCTGTGTCTTGCGGGGGAAACACTTGTGTCTCTCCATAGGTATGCCAGTCCCACCTGGCAGACTATTCCATTACCAAGCCCGGAAGCTGGACATTCGTTAAAGCCTGGGACACTAAGACCTTGTCTGAGAAACAGAATAGTCCCTATGAAGTGCTGATGTCGACACCCACAGTTGTGAAGGTCAACTAGAACAGCGTCTACATTCACCACACGAGAATCCAGTGGGCTCCTACACCTGACCTTGAACAAAAGACCTCGCAAAACAACAGCAACTGAGAGGCTGAACTAATAAAAGGGTTGCAGTGGCTTTTCAAAGAAGACAGTCCAGATAAGTGACACTCATACAACGGCAAGTAGTTCGGTTTCCACTTTGCTCAATGGTTGATCCGTGGTGCATAAGTATTAGCCTGCATGCTGTTTGTTCTAATCTTTCACCTTTTCTCCTTACTGTGCCTACACAGTGGGAATTTAATCACTTTTCCTGCTCTTGATAAACTCTTGAAACCTTTAGCTACTTTCCAATGGACTAAACTGCTGCTGCTGGAGCTCCTTGTTCTAAGTAAGAAAATGTGGATCTTATTAGTTTGTTCCTCGTTTTAACCCATGTGAAAGCTGCTTGGCTACATCAACTCAAGCAAAACCTCTTGTCTCCTCCTTTCAACCCTGAAATGGCAAGTAGTTGGGTATCCACTTTGCTCAAATGGGTTTGGCCAATAATAACTCTTGGATTAATTATTTTTGTCATTAGCTTTTTTGGACCCTGCCTCTTACAAGTACTTATTCAATTTATAGAAAAGCGTTAGGGGCCTCAGTCCTGTATATTATTTAGTGTTACAGACCTATCCCTCCTGAACCTGTACAAGCCAGACTTCAGTTCTTACCATCACCCCTGTCCAGCCTGAAGCAGTTACAAAAGAATGATCTTCGTCCCTACTTCCAATGAGAGTCAAGATTTGGTATGAATAGCCAAATCCTAAAAAAAAAAGGAAGGAATGAGACCAGCAGTCTGCCTGCCATCTTGAATAGGCAAAGGGCTGTGCCTGCCATCTTCTGTGATATAGGAAATAACTCCCTGTCTTTAAGCTATTTCCTTATTTAGGTATTCTTCCTGTTTCCGGCCAAGGTAAGGAAAACAAGAGACTGGGGCTGAAGGACCCACTGAAACTGGCAAGAAGTAGATCTGGCCTGCCTGACATGCACAGAACCATCAATCCCATCCTCTGGGTGACCCTGGAACCCTTCTCCTACCAGACGGAGCCAAACTTTAGTGGTGCGAGATTGGTGGAAGGCTTTCAGAAGTGAAGGGTCTGAACCTAAGATCCAGTCTGAGAGAACACTCTTTTTAGACTGAGCAAGCACAGAAAGGCTAGACTACCCCCGGAGCACCTTTTCAGGCCAGACTAATCAGCAAGCTGGCCCTAACTTGAGGCACTCCTGAAGACCCCAGACCCGATTTACTTCATCCATATAAACCCCTTGAGCTATTGTTCTGGGAACCATCTTGGTGACACAAGTCCCAGTGTGCTCCTTAGCTTGGCCAAACAAATAAAGCTTCTTCATTCACTTTCACCCATTCCATGTCTCTATGGCCACACCAAGCAGACCTGGAACTATCTGGTTAAAATAGCGAACCCATGTGACAGAGTAGAGCTGCTCCGTAGGGTTTCCTAAACTGTATTCTTTATAGGAGCAGATCACCAGGTCTTTCTCCTTCGTAGCCATTGGGTGGTTTCAAACAGCTAAACTTTCAGTTAGCAACTGAGTGTTTATAATCATCGCGCCACCAGGGCTCCTTACCCAGTAGTTTTGGGCAAATGTCAAATGCTGAATATTGATGGCACGTTTTTAAGCATGTAGGAGGTGACTCCAGATATACTTGTTGAGATTTTGCACAGAGCTTGAGTCCTATTTCAGCAAGTGGGAGTAAAGAAGAGATAACTTGGGATATTTGGGTTGTCACTAAGGTGACCCCCATCTGAATTCACAGGTGATGAGACCTGGAGACATTTAGCTTACAAATAAAATTATATTATTCAAAAGACACATCAAGGTCTTACAGTTTCTCAAGATCTTCTTCATAATATTAACGACCATTTTATTGGCAAACAAGCAAAGGCATAAACTCACAAGGCATCTAACAGATTTTTTGATGATGGAGTTCTACATAACAGAGTTTACAGTACTGATTAAGTCTAATTTGTTAAACAACATATTTGCTTTCTTAGAGAAGTCCACCATTTTTACACTTGCACTAAAATTTCCTTTAAATGTTAAGTGCTTTGTGAGTTGACGGTGTAAAAATGTGTCAAAATAACTTGTCTTCTTGGGTCAGGAATTATATATATGATCTTTTTATGCAAAAATTAATCCTCATTTCTTTAAAGGCAAATTGCCCTTAATGAATGAATAGAATTTTCTGTGTATTATCAATTTAGTCTTTTGAGTCTAACTAAATGCAGATGCTCACACTGGCGTTCCAATTATCCTGTTAAATTTAGACATGACTGAGGCCTTGTACAGGGGAAGATGGCTTAAGAGAGAAGAGAGTTTCTCAAAATTAAGTATCTCCATAAGCCAACATGGCTACACAGGGAACTCTCAGGCAAGTTTAGATTTCAAAAGGACATAAGACAGAAGGAAGAACATTACTAATTGAGAATTAACATAAGTGGTTGTCTTAACTCCCCATGTCATGCTGGCTAAGCGAAAATTGAGGCTTAGTAACAATCAGACACTTGCCTCTGAGCCTTCGTCTGGTTTTGATACTGTGGTTCTAAAATTCCTCTCTGTTCTAAGATACCCATGTCCTCTTGGGTACTTACTATATCTTGTTCTGCTGTTTCTACTGTCCACATTTGACTTTTCCCAATCTGGGAGAACAGTTCACTCTAAATGATTATGGCCTGTTCAGATGGTTGACCTTTAAGTAGCCATAGCTCTTTTGAGTTTGTAAACCATTTCAATTTTAAACACTTTAGGTTTTATCTTGAAGCCAAGGGGAAGTCATTAAAAAATCTTAAACAAGGACAGAAAAATTATCTTGTTTTGTTGTTAATTTCAGTCTGACTACAATGTGGTAACTGGATTAGAAGTTAGAAAAAGATAAGAGAAGTAGACACAGGTACCAGTCAGGAGATCAATGTAAGAGTTGTGCTGAGTCATGGTGGAGCCCAGGAACTGAAATAGTATCAGTGGGTCTGGAGAGAAATGAATGGATTCAAAAGATATTCAAGAGGTAGAATCAATAAGACAAAAGAATGGCATAAATCCCATGACTTATAGATATCACTTAGCCTCCTAACACTTGGCCATTTTAATGCTCATCTAAGAGCTGTTCAATAAAAAAAAATTTTTTTTTTACTGTTAAAAAATAAGAATTAAATGTTAAAATTCATTTATCAAATGAACAGTAGTAAATATTTTGTTGAAAGGATATCTGCTAGTGTGACTAATAGTAATGGTAACATTTTATTTTTAAGTCATATAATGGATGTAGTAATTCTCTCAGGCCTTGTTCCTGTATTTCTAGTATATGAGACATAGATTGAGGACACATACACAACAAATATTTATTGGGCACCTGGGTAACATATTGTTCTTTAAAGAACAAAACAAAGACACACAGAAGCAGCAGGACACTGACAGATTCAAAAGAGAGAAAAAAGTATTTTCTGTCATTTATTTGGAGATCTGAAAGTTACTGAAGTATAATACTTGCCTCAAACACTTTCCCAAAAGCTGAAATTAATTTTTATGCTTAAGCAAGATACCACATGGTGGTGAAACATATGAGGTTCACTGATTTTGAATATTCTATTTGAAGTATCTCAAAAGAAAAAGACTATTTGTGCAGTCAACTATTTGAGCTAGGAGAATGAAGCGTAAAGGAGGATAAGCAAAAAAGATGTTTACACAATACATAAATATGAAATTTTGTTTTATTCCACAAAATATTCAATTTAAAATTAACCCATTGTCATCGAGTTGATTCCGACTCAAACAGACCCTATAGGGCAGAGCAGAACTGCCCCGTAAGGTTTCCAAGGAGCGGCTCGTAGATTCGAACTGCTGACCTTTTGGTTACCAGCCAAGTCTCAACCACTGTGAGACCAGGACTCCAATTTAAAATTAGGGGTTATTAATTAATCATGCCTTTTTTTTTATTTATATGTAGCTTTAAGAACTCAGATGAAATCTCAGAGAAACTAACCAGAAAGTCCTAATTCAGAATTTAGACATGTTCCCAATTATACCAAATTTTATACCAACATTCATATTGAATATCTTTAATATCCTTTCCAGTTGAGTAATATATAATATAAATGACATTAATAATTAATATTAACAGCATCTCATAAAGATTACCTGATTTTTCTTTCATTAAATGAGATTATTTTGTCAAAGGTCTTAATCCATAATGTCAACTCCTTTTGTTTATTTCCATTTTTGCCATCTTTTAGAGGCGATCTCTCTGAGGAAGATTTTTTGGTATGTGCATTTTGTTTATGCTAGACATGCCAAATAGATCTCCCAAGATGAAACTCTGAGTTCATTTGGAAGTAATTTTTGGTAGCACATGAATCAGAACTCTTATTTTCTTCTCAGCACTACTGGTATTTTATTGTTTCCATCTATAGTCCAATATGCTTTTAGCACTAAGAACCCTGAGGCCAAACACACAAAGCACTAAGAAAATAGGAACTTCTGGCAATTACAATTTTTGTCTCTCTTTCAGGGTTCTTTCCTTCCCTGGGAGAGTGAAATCACTTTATGAAACAAGAACATGGTGAACAGAAACGATTGACTGAAGTTGGTGATGTTGATTTAGGAGTTTTAGGCTTCTAGGTCAGATGTAAAACCCTTAAACTTGTTCGTCAAAGTCGTTTGTCAAATTCCTATGGATTTTTCCAAATGTCACTTTCTCTCCAGAGGCTTCTCCAGCCACCTCAGGCAGTTAAGCAGTTTTTCCTTTGCATTACTATATCACCTTAACATATACCCATGGCACAGTGGTTAAAGAGCTTGGCTTCTACTCAAAAGGTCAGCAGTTCAAATTCACCAGCTGCTCCTTGGAAACCCTGTGGGGTAGTTCTACTCTGTCCTATACAGTCACTATGAGTTGGAATCAACTTGATGACAGCGGGCTTATGGCAGCACTTAGCAAATAATATTGCATTTATTTGTCTGTCTCTCTCCACTGGTGGCTAGAGAGGGACTACGGTCCTCGTTTTATCTCTGGCCTAGAACATTACTGAAATCAAGTAGGTTCTCAAATAATAACAATAACAATTGAATGGATAGATGGAGAATAGCTAATAATACTCTACATCTGCACAGCATATGCTATAAGGTAATTTCACATTGAATTTCTTATTTCATTCTTACAACAGACCAATGAGGAAGTTATGGCAGGAATTATCATCCACATTTTAGAGATGAGAAAACCAATGCCAGGGAGGTTACATGACCAAGATCAAAACAGCTAATACGTTGTACACCTTGTTCTCATGTTAGTAAGTTGATAAAAATTTGTAGGTAAGAGTAATAGTAGTAGTTACATGTTTAAGGCAAGGATGTTCATGGCTGCCAAGGACTGTACCAGGTAAGTACTTCAGATGGCTGACACATTTTAGAATGTGGTTGGTTACTTGTTTTCAAAGCCCGGAAACTCAATCTTAACAGGTTCTCAAGAAGTTAACTTAAATGCCCATAAAACTAGACATCAGAATGCCAAATTATTTACAATGAGAAAGATTTGAGACAAATTCTTTCCCTGTATTCAAGCTACATGGGCAGTGAAGTCAGTCGAGAGAAAAAGACAACAAAATATAGCCTTCTATATGTTTGTAATATGCATAATTCTGCCATCTCTGAAATTCTGATCAAGACTCAGACTATTAAAGAGGACTAAGTTCTTAGAGTGCAATTACTCTCACCTCTTCATTAAAATACAAAACAAAACAAAATGGATACTTAGATAGAAAGGATAAATGACTTACCTAAAGCCACATAGCTTGTTAGGGAAGCACCAGGGCACAACATTAGGTCTTCTTAACACGGATATCTTTACATTTTTAACAAGTTAAGATTTAGAAGATTTTATGGATTAAATTGTGTCCCCCAAAACCATGTGTTGGAATCCTAACCTCTACACTGGTGGATGTAATCCCATTTGGAAATAGGGGTATATTTGTTATGTTAATGAGGCCATATCACTGTAGGGTGAGTTTTAACCCAATCGCTTTTGAGATATAGAAAGAGTAGATTAGGCACAGAAATAATAAAAAAAAAAAAAGGACAAACTAAGGAAGACAGATGCCACATGAAGATGATTTAGGAATCCTGAGGCTGCAGAGGCTGAAGGAGACAAGGATCTTCCCCCAGAGATGACAGAGAGAGAGCCTTCCCTTAGAGCCGGTGCCCTAAATTAGGACTTCTAGCCTCCTGAACTGTGAGAAAATAAATTTCTGTTCTTTAAAACCATCCACCTGTGGTATTTCTGTTGCAGCAGCACTAAGAATTCATACAAGAATGGTCCTTAGCAAGTCTTAGCAGCTGAATTCTATGAATACACGTAGGCTGTAACATAGGAATTATCCTTGCATATATGCTGTAACATGGGAGAAGTACAACAGAGGTGAGGGGACACATGATGTGACAGGTAGTGTTTTAGGGCTCAATCCATGTTAGAACAAGGTACTTTTTAATGAAGATTGGCAATATTAATTATATATAATTCTTTTTAAATTTCTATACACCCACAGTGATGTTACAAAAACAATTTGTTGGATTTATTCCTTCGATGTGTCAATATTTTTTTTAAATTACTGGAAGTGTTCCTGTTGTATTTATAGCTTTTAAATTTTAAAGATGTTTTGACCATTTTCACTTAGCTTTCTTCCCATTTCTAGTAGAACATATTCCGCTAGTTACTGGACAGCTAAAAATTAAAATATTAAAGAGTAAAAACCAAAGATGAAAATCAGATAATATCACAGCAAAAAGGGGAAAATGAATTTATTAAAATTTTTGGTGTAGCTTCTATTACTAAAGCTGTTTCTCTAACTGTGGGAATGTGTTGTAGGTTATAGCTCCTAGGTTAGCAGATGAAAACAATTTGCTTTCCATAAACATAATTGCATTTCAGAAATTGTGCAATTCAAACCGAAATAAAATTTTTTCATGGGGCAACACCATTGAGGGAGCCTTCTTAAACAATAACTGCTTTGGGAATAGAAATATGCCTCGAACTGCAACTAATTGGTTTGTTAATTGATCTTCTCTGCTAAGGGTAATTGCTTGAGTTCCTTCTTTGAAATTACTTGGACCTTTAGCTGTTTGAGTTCCTTCCTTGAAGTATATGGACTTTTGCCTGTTTGATAGCACCTCTTTACATGTCCTTCTGTTACCACCATAATCAGAGCCTGTGCTTTTCCTTCAGCTCCTTCTGTGGATGCAGAGGAGATGTACTTCCACAGGATTTTTACAGCAAAGCCTTTGCTTCCCTCTAGGATCATAACTTATACCCTAATTTCCTGCCTCCAATTAATGCTGGTATTTACTGTTATCCCCAAGAGTTACAGTTTAAAACAAGAGCCCATATACTAAAAGAAACTTTAGGTATTCAAGTTCATTTACATAGTCCAATTCATAATCAGTTTCTCATTTAGGCTATGAAAGAAACTTGTTCATAAATCACAACATTTTTAAGTATTAAATGAAAGACGATTTGAATATTTTTTAAGTTAGGTGAAATTCAAATATTATGTTGTGCAAATATCACTGTTATTTAAGAACCAAATCATTCATTGTCGATAAAGTTTCAGTAGTATATTTCCCACATGCACATAAAGTTAAAGATAATTTCTTTAGGCCCCATTATACATACATGTCATAGGTATGTAATATCTGTCATTTCCCGTTATAGGACTATAACATGAAATCGATACAGTCAATAAAAAAAAAAAGTCAATAGGTCCACAAAATGCCAACAAAAGAAGTTATTTAAAAATAAAAGCAACAGGCTTTGTAATGCTTTGAGATGTATCACTCACCAAAAACAGAGTTCGGAAGTTGCTGAGATCACCAAAAAACTCTTCTATGCTCACTGCCTTCGAGTCAAAAACGAAGTATTCGCCAAGATTCTCATAGAGCTTCAGCATGTTGTTGTGCATGGTGAATAGTTTGTCATATTGGTCTCTGGCATTCTTTGTAAAGCTGTAGCTTTGTGTTAAGGAAAATGATCCAATTATATCTCAAAGGCAATCAATAGATATTAACACTGAATTAAACTATCATTTCTGTAAATATTTGTTATAGTCATATTGGTTAGTAAGTTTTTGAGTATCTATATATTCAGCAGAACTCTTTAATGTAGAGCCGTGCAGACAGGAAATACCTAGAACATGTCTGTTAAATGAAAAAACGTATAAGTACCAGAAAACGGCCTTGTATTCTATGAATGAGGCAGAGTAGAAACAACAGAAAAAAACTTAGCATGTATGTGTATCTATATATCTTTTTTGAATACACATATTCTACATAGATATAGATATAGCCAACCAGTTGCTGTAGAGTAGGTTCCGAATCATGGTGACCCCATGTGTGTCAGAGGAGAACTACGCCTCATAGTGTTTTCAATGGCTGTCATGTTTTGGCAGTAGATTGCCAGGCCTTTCTTCTGAGGCATCTGTGGGTGGACTCAAACTGCTAACTTTTTGATTAGTAGCCCAGCCCTAGAATTTTAATCATCCAGTAGGCTTGTTAAAACACACATTGCTGATTGCTGGGCCACAGCCCAGGAACCTGAGAATTATCATGTCTAACAATGCTGCTGGTCTAAGGACCACATTTGGAGTAGTGCTGCTTTAGAAAACTAAATAACTAAGTAAAATAAATACGCAATTGTCTTGAAAATTTCGACAAATAAGTAATGATGATAATATTAATAATAACCACCATGCATCAATCAGGGTTGTCCAGAGGAACAGAACCAAGAGAGATTTATCTTAAGGAACTGGCTAACAAGATTGTGGGGGCTGGCAAGTTGAAGTTTGTAGGGCAGACCAGCAGGCTGAAAATGAAGCAGAATTTTATACTGCAGTCTCAAGGCGTAATTTCTTCCTCTCCTGAAAACCTTAGTTTTTGCTCTTAAGGCCTTCTAATGACAGGATGGAGCCCACCCACATTATAAAGTGTAATATCCTTCACTTAAAGTCAACTAATTGTAGTTATTATGTGTTAAAAAGCAAAGATGTCACCTTGGGGATTAAAGTGCACCTGACCCAAGCCATGGTATTTTGAATCACCTCATATGCATATACGAAAGCTGGACAATGAATAAGGAAGACCAAAGAAGAACTGATGCCTTTAAATTATGGTGTTGGCAAAGAATACTGAATATACCATGGACAGCCAGAAGAATGAACAAAATTGTCTTGGAAGAAGTACAGCCAGAATGCTCCTGAGAAGCGAGGATAGCAAGAGACTTCGTCTCATATACCTTGGACACGTTATTAGGAGCGACCAGTACCTGCAGAAGGACATCATGCTTCGTAAAGTAGATGGCCAGCAAAAAAGAGAAAGACCCTCAACGAGATGGACTGACACAGTAGCTGCAACAGTGGGCTCAAACAATGGTCTCTAACATAGCAAAGGTGGTTAGGATGGCGCAGGACTAGGTAGTGTTTCGTCTGTTGTACGTGGGGTTGCTGTGAGTCGGAATGGACTCGATGGCACCTGGCAACAATTGTGGATGTTAATACATTTATAAAATACCTTCAAAGCAACACCTACAATAGTGTTTGATCAAATAACTGGTTATTATAGCCTAACCAAGTTGATACATAAAACTAACTATCACGTTCCATTACCAACGTATAAAATAAACCTAATACACCCACTTCTCATTTACTGACATGGTCAGGTTCCAAAGACCAGGTCACTATGCGAAAATTGGCATTATGCAAAAATGGAGATGACCATATCATATCACAAAATGGAGAGTGACTAAATCATTACAATATGGCCAAATTACATCATTACAATATTCCCAAATTACATCATTACTTAACTGCCAAACCACTGAGAATCATGGCCCAGCCAAGTTGACACATAACAATAACAGCCAGCTTTACACTTGCCGCATACACCTTGGTATTCATTACTGTAAGACATACGTCCTTAATGGGCAAAATAGTCGGAGAATAGATTATTTACCATTGTCGTAAATACAAAATGTTGGATAACAAGACAGTCGATAAGTGAGGAGTAGGTATATATATTCCTACTAACGATATCTCACTATATAAAAATTTATACTTACTGAAATAAGTTATCCTTTTTTCCTGATTCCAGAAGATATAGATATGGATAATGATCCTTATAGACAACTTAGAAACATAAATAAATCAACTACAATTTCCGACAACTCAGAAATAAGTATTACGAACATTTTGGAGCATTTCTTTCTGGTCTTTCTTATGCAGCTAATAACTTTTGCATGTTAAATGACAAGAGTGCTTCAGAGAATATTAAGCTGGTTAACCCTGAATAACTAATAAAATAAACCAAATCAACATTTTAAAATTAGAGGTAAATCCATTAAACACTCAATAATGAACACAGAAGAAATATTTCTTTAGTTGGAAAAGCAATAGACTTGGAATTTTAAAATAAGAATAATAGCACAGTTTGGGGCATACTATTTTAAGATCCAATACAGTGTTACTGCTTTGTGGTGGTATTATTCTATCAGCCACTGATAACTGTGCCTTGAAATACTTGATTATTTATAAAGTTTTCTGAATTCCTCAAGGTGTTTTATTTTAGCCTAGGACCAAATTTATTTTCCATGGGAACACAGCTCCAGTTTTACAATGGAGGTCAGTGGGGGAAATAAGACCATTTCTGGAAAATTACTTTGCAGCTGACACTTATGGAACCCACCTGGATTTTAAAAGTGAGATGCCGCCCTCCCTATATTCTATTTATGCTACTCAAGTATTAGCATTCACATTAGCAATATAACTCCTTCCCTGCTAACAAGTGACACTAAATCTTTCAATCCTCAAGTCCATTTGGATGTCAACAGACCTAAAAGAATTCATGCATTTTTTACATGTTCTACATTCTCTTTACAAAAAAAAAAAAGGATGCACAATACTTCATACGCATTCTGATTTTACCATTAAGACCATCACTATATAATTTTCTGTTTTTAAGGAAATGTTAAACATCCTGTTTAAGTACTGCAGAAACAAGACCATACTCCTCATTTCTTAAAACAGAATAAAAGTAAGATTTTGTTTTTCTAGTCTCTTTTCCCTAAATAAAATAGACCCAAGCCAGGGACGTGCTAGGCAGAAACATTTTTCAAAGGTCACTTAAAAGTACTAAACTGTGTATTTCAGAAAGCTTGACATCTGCACAACACAGAGAGAAAGCCAATGCTAACAAAAAAGGCAAAACTATGGGTTGCCCGTTTATCATAACACAATTTTTCACCAGCTAAAAAATGTCGTTTAAGTGATACACAATTTCAAAAATTTGTTCTCAGAGAACCAAAATTGATTTCAGAAATTCTGTCTGTGTACCAAAGTGAGAAAATCTGAAAAATTTTGGGAACGGTTAATCTTAGAAATAACAAATGGAAAGCAACCTAATCTCCAAGTCCTTCACTTATCTTCAAGGTTAAAAAAGGTATAGGTGGCATGAATCAGTACCGTCATCTTTCACAATTACAAATACAGCACCGAATCCTACTTGAGACTACAGGTGAAAATGAACTGGACAACATTTGTCCTTTACAACCCTCTGTTTCATTTAGGAAATTTTGTTACGTTTTATTCTATTTTTCTATTTTTTGTGTGTGCAACCACTAAATAAAAGGTACTGGCTGGTAGGCACTGTGACTGACACAATGATCTTTAAAACCTAATCCCCACGTACAACAAGTTTATGATCTAATGTTACTAATAATTTTACAATTATTAACTTGCATTTGTATAGGGCTTTCCAATTTACAGTATGCCTTTCCCTCCATTACGTAGCATGGATATTATTTACAATAAAAATGGCCTTTATGTTGCCAAATCCAGTGTTCACTCCTCTATCTTCCTTTGAATATCTCGGCAACAGCCTCCACATTTAGCCACTTCTCTTAGTTTCTGTGACACACACACACAGGCTTAAAAAGTTTTTTTTATCTCTTACCTCCTGAAGGCTTGATCTTGATACACCTACATTCTCTGGTTAGCTGGTCTCAGCCATTCTCATGCCATTAAACACATTACCTATATGTTGATGAGGAACCCTGGTGGCCAGTGGCTGCTTACCGAAAGGTCGGCAATTCGAACCCATCAGCCACTTCACTGAAAAAAGATATGGCGGTCTACTTCCTTAAAGATTATTATAAAAACCCAAACCACTGAGTTGAGTCCAACTCATAGAGACCCTATAGAACAGAGCAGAACTACCCCAGAGGGTTTCCAAGGAGAAGCTGGTGGATTTGAACTGGTGACCTTTTGTTCGTAGCCACAGCTCTTAACCAAAACCCTTTGGGGTAGCTCTACTCTGTCCTATAGGGTTGCTATGAATTGGAATTGACTTGATGGAATGGGTCATATGTTGATGACTATCAAATTTATGTATCTAGCCTCAATCTCTTCTGGAGCCCTGGTGGCACAGTGGTTAAGGGCTCAGCTGTAAACTAAAAGGTTGGCAGTTCGAATCCCCCAGCCACTCCTTGGAAACCCTATGGACAATTCTACTCTGTCCTGTGGGGCACTATGAGTCAGAATTGACTCAAAGGCAAGGGGTTTGGTTTGGTATTTTAGTATACAATCTGGCTACTATTCACCTGTGCAACCTAATCTTATGCTATTTTCCCTCTTAAGCACTATGTGTAGCCACATGAATCTTCTTTCTGTTCCTTGAGCATACTAAGCCTTTGCATATGCTGTTCTTTCTGCCTAGAATGTTTCTTTCCCAACAAGTAATTTGATCTCAATGCAAAATGTCACTTCCTTAAAGTGGCTTTCCCCATATATCCAATCTAAAATGCCCGCCCCCATCACTATTTTTCTGGCCTACTTTATTTCATTCTGAGCACTTAGTACTTTCTGATATCTCTTTTATATATCCAATGAAACCTGTGACAGCCGGAACTCGGAAGGACTGCCTTGTTTTTCCAGGTCGTGCAAGTTTTTTGCCTTTAACAGGGTGCAGTTACCCCATTTCTATTGTTCTTTATTTAGTGGAAAATATTTGAGCTTTCCTTCTCTGACAGGTCACAGCTTTTACAGATTTTACTGTATTTACTTGTTTATTGCCCACGTTTCCCCACTTAGAAATGTAGTGCATGAAGGTAGACCTTGCCTGTCTTTTTGACCATTGACTCATCAGCACCTAGCACTGTGCCTGGCACATACCAGAAACAGTAGTGTTACAGAGTGGAATTGCTCCACAGGGTTTTCTTGACTGTAATCTTTAGGGAAGTAGATCACCAGGCCTTTCTTTTGTGGCTCTGCTGGGTGGGTTCGAATGCCAACCTTTAGGTTAAGAGTTGGGTACAAAACGTTTGTGTTACCCAGGGACCTTAGTAGAACTAAAATCAGCAATGATAATAAAGACAATATCTTTTATTTTTAATTTACTCTGTGCCAGGCATTGTGGAATGCTTTCCATGTATTAACTCATTTAATCCTCTCAACAGCTTTCTGGGATAAGAATTTGACCATGGTGACATAGTTGGTAAGTCACAGCAATAGAAGCAAACTGAAGTGTGGTTCTGGAGCCCAGGAACTTAACTGCTATGCAGTATAGCTTCTTGTTAAACATTTGTTGAAAAGGAAAAGCCTCATTGTAACAATGTATTGGAGAATGGGTCATGGGCACTTAAGAAACTAAAATCCCTTTTAGGACAAGTGTTCATTGCAAGGTTGATAAACTAAAATATCTGCATCATTTTAAAACACTATCTACTAAAATGCTAACCCTTTTGAAAATATCATTAATTTTAAGCCATTTGGTCTCAATCGTAAATCTAGAAACTTAGTTTATAAAACCTATCACATAAGTTCCACAAAGCATTTTTATACTAATTCATGTGAAAATCTGAACTAGGGAAGCAGTTTTCACAATTACTTGGGTATTTATGTACTATTATAAATTGTCTAAAACTTTCATCATCTATGTTTTTGTGTGACCATACAGAAATTGATAAGATTATATTACTTAGACTACAGTAACAGAACAGTATGGACTTAAATTTCAACCTCAGATAACTATAATTCACCCAAAGGCATGTATCCAAAGAACAAGTATTTTCTTCACATTTTTATATACATTTTATATTGTTTTCTAAACTATTTTAGGTACCTCTACCTACCTATCTGTAAGGTGGGTGAAGGTAGGTGTTATAACCCTTGCCCTCTACATGGTAAAATAGCATTGCTTCGTTAAGCACTAAAAAAAAAACTAGACAGAGAAAACTGTTTATTATTTTCCTTAATTTTAATATCAAAAGCAACTGCTAACACAGAAAATCTGTTCCATTAGAACTGGAAATGAAGGACTTTATGTATCCCACAGCTAATTGAGTCAAATCAGTTCCCATAATTTCTCATCTTTATAGGCAATGTATTAGTTACTTACAACTTTAATTAAAAGCATCAAATATAAAATACCATTACTGGTGAATTGTTGAAGAACATGGAAAAATCAACTTGAGATCCACTTAACCTTCACACAAGCTTTACTTAGCAACATGGCATAATTATCCATTTAAATAAAAGGAAGTCACAAATATATAATCTATTGAAGAATATACATATAATTTTTTCTTTCCATAACCTGTCAGGAAAGACTCCTCTAAATGTTAAAAACAAAAATATGAATTTTTCCATTTAAGCTGAATAAATCATTTTTAGTCAGTAATTATTAATATTTCAACGAAATAGCATTTAAAAATAATGTTAAGGCATAAACAAAGTAGCTGATACTTACGAACCACATATTGTATGATGAATACGGGTTGACAAGTGTTTTAAACCGTGAAACATTAACAAGGACAATATGGAATGCAAATATTTTTCATCTGAGTTCAACACACATACTTCATGATCCTCATATGAGTTCAACACACATACTTTACAATAATTCATGATCCTGTTGCTGTCAAGTCGATTCCGACTCAAAGCGACCCTATAGTACAAGGGTTTCCAATTCATGATAAAGACTTACAAATTTCTTTTAAAAATCAAACTAAAATATTGAGGCATAAAACCAAAACCTCAAACCCACACTGCTGTCGAGTCGATTCCGTCCGACTCATAGCAACCCTATAAGACAGAGTAGAACTGCCCCATAGAGTTTCCAAGGAGGGCCTGGTGAATTTGAACTGCCTACCTTTTGGTTAGCAGCCATAGCACTTAACCACTACGCCACCAGGGTTTCCCATACAATCCACCCATTTAGAGCAGAATTAAATTATTTTCAGTATATTAGCAACCGTAGCTCTTAGGATATTTAAATAATATAACAAAGATAATAGCCAATGGGAAAGATTTTGAACCAAAGTTCCCAGTTTTTAACACATAGGAGACAATTATGCTATGGGAAAGATGAAAATATTTTTTAATGACCTCACTTTTCCATAGATGGGCTGAGTCAGCTGGTGTTATGGATTGAATTGTGTCCCCCAAAATATTTATTGTAAATCCTAACCTCTATGCTTATGGTTATACTGCCATTTGGGAATGGGTTCTCTTTTTTATGTTAATGAGGCAGGATTAGTATAGGATATATCTTTTGTCCATCTCTCCAGATATAAAAGATTAGGCAAGCAAGCTAGGAGGCAGAGATGGGGTTACATAGATGCCAAGATATCTGGAGATCTCCAAGGAACCAGGAAATGGGAGCTGAAGAGACAAGGACATTCCTCCAGAGCCCGCCGAGAGACAAGACTTCCCCTAGAGCCAGCACTATGAATTTGGACTTCTAGTGTCCTAAACTGTGAGAAAATAAATTTGTTTGTTAAAGCCATCCACTTGTAGTATTTCTGCTACAGCAGCACTAAATAACTAAGACAGCTGGGTATAAAGAAAATGCTTTTAAATTAACGTTCCACAAATGTAATGGTTGTTATACAGGTAAGAAGTATACTCAGCCAGCATTCAACACTCTTGTCTCTGCCCCCTTTGTAGATATTTCTTTTTGCCCTTCTTTAGAGACAGAATCTATCTCGGCATTCTTGGACACCCAAGAGTGATTATTTTCATTCATTGATTCAAATATATTTATGGAACTTACTATGTGCCAGATATCTTCTAGGTGCTCAGGATATGCAGCAGTGAATATTCAAACAAGGTGCTGTGGATATATTAATGAATATTCAGACAAGGTCACTGGTCCCTGTTTTCATGTGGATTACAGTTTAAAAAAAAAAAAAAAAAAACTAGTGCCAGGCACAGTTTAATGGGGGCAAAAAAAGAATGAATGCAAATTAGTTGGGAAATATGTACATTAAACAAATAACATTTTTAAAATCTCTCTGTCTATCTCTCTTTCTCTTGCGCCAGGCAGTCAGGAGTCTGGGAATGCCTTTTGAAGAATGAGACATTTGAACTGGGACCTGAAAGGTAAGAGCCAGGAAAAGGGGGTTTGGGGAATGGGAATAAAGGCTCTGAAAGATATTCTATGAACACAAAGGAGAGGGAAAAGGCCCATAAGGCTAGAGCCTAAGGAGTAAGTGGCAGAGAGAGGGAGATAGTCCCTGAAGGTAGATATAAAAAAAAATTTTTTTTTGGAAGATATAGGCTAGATTATAGGTCTATTAAGAATTTTGAAATTCTTCCTCAGAAAAATGTAAGTCATTGAAGAATTTTAAACAGAGAAGTGATAGGATAACATTTCCTTTGATCAAAGGCATAAAAAATGTCAGCTAAATTAAAATGCACATACGTATCACCACCACCACCACCAACAAAAAAACAACGAACCTAGGACTAAAGGAAAATAGAATACTGTCCAAATAATAATAAGTCTTCTTGCTAGTTCCTGTCTACTGATGAGAAAAAACCAAACCAAACCCATTGCCATGGAGTCAATTCCTACTCACAGTGACCCTATAGGACAGAGTAGAACTACCCCACAGGGTTTCCATGGGATACCCTCTTCCCTTTCCCCCAGCACTATGCTCTTAACCAGTATGTCATAAGGTTTCCTTTTTTTGTAACTGTGTGATAAAATAAAATAAGCCCCACTAAGGAATTCAAGAAAGATTAGGAAACACAGAGAAAGGACTGGTTCTGAATGAAGAGTATTGGAAGAGGTTTCAATAAGAAGTTACTTTAACGTTTGATCTTGAATATTTTTCTATCCAGAAAGAAGACAGTCTGGGCAATGAGTACAGCCTAAGAAAAGGTGTAAATGCATCTGGAGCTATCGGGGCATTTTGATTATTTTGGAATAACACAGTTTGCGCACACAGAAGTATGCATCCAGGGGGACAAGCCTGGGAAAGTATTAAATGCATGCTAAGGTTTTCAAGTTTTCTCTGTAGGTTAGGAGTAATCAGTGGATTCTATGTAGATGGAGTAATATGATCTGACCAGTTTTTTAATAATCTACGCTGGCAACAGTGGGAAGGATAATGTGGCGAGATGAGAGATCGGACACGGGGAGCCCTTAAGAAGTTAACAGAAGAGCAGTGAAAATGGAAAGAAAGGGATGGATATAAGAAACATCAAGGGGCAGAATGCATGGGACATGGCGACTGACTAGGTATTAGCGGTTAGAGTGAAGGAAGTATTGAGGAGGCCATTTGAGTTTTCTAGCCTGGGTAACTTAGAGTGTGTTTTGTGTATGCTTGTATTTTTAAATAAACTTGAGAGACAAGAAGAGGAACACTTTTGGTGGTGGGGGGTGGGGAGGAATATAATGACTGGTTTTACACATACTAAGTTTGAGATCTGCCACCAGTCTGTCAGTTTTGTCGAATTGTGGTGGCTTGCATGTTGCTGTGATGCTGGAAGCTATGCCTCTGGTATTTCAAATACCAGCAGGGTCACCCATGGTGGACACATTTCAGCGGAGCTTCTAGACAAGACGGATTAGGGAGAAAAGCCTGGTGATCTACTTCCAAAATTTACCCAATGAAAACCCCATGGATCACAATAGAACACTGATTTACTGCTAGAAGGTGAGCTCCCTAGGTTGAAAGGCACTCAAAACACAGAGTGGCCACAACAATGGTCTCGAGCACACCAATAATCGAGAAAATGGGGCAGGACCAGACAAAGTTTTGTTCTGTTGTACATGGGGTCACCATGAGTGGAAGCTGACATTATGGCGAGTAAGAACAAGTCTGAGATATCAGTGGAACACTGGGATGATAAAATCTAATAGACAGTTAGAAACATGTGAATCCCTTTGTAAACTAGAGGTCAACTTCTATGGCAGTAGTGACGAGTGCAAAGCCAAGGCAAATGAAGCAAAGGCAGGAATACTTCATCTTATTCAATCAGATCTAGGTTAGAACAATACTTTGACGATGTTCCATTAACACTCTTGGTGGGTCAGTGAATATCCCTTTAATCTATATATGCTTGACCTTGATATGCTCCCCCCAAATACAGAATATTCCGGAATTGTAAGTATAGCTAATCAAAACCAAACCAAACCCAGTGCCGTCGAGTCGGATTCCGACTCATAGCGACCCTAAAGACAGAGAAGAACTGCCCCATAGAGTTTCCAAGGAGCACCTAGCAGATTCGAACTGCCGACCCTTTGGTAGACAGCCATAGCACTTAACCACTACGCCACCAGGGTTTCCAGGTCTAACTAAGACAGCAAAATATCAGCCTCCACAGTATGTGCTGAGAGTTTCCAATGATCATGAAAGACCATTCTACTACAGATGTTAAGAAGGGCTTATTTTGTCCTAGGCAAAGGTATAATCAATGTGAATTTTGCCACAGGGTAGGTTCCTGGAAAAGTGAGTCTTATTTTTTATTTTTTGAATAGTGATAGAGTTAAGGTATAAAGTGGCTTAAAAAATGTTATTACAGACTCAAGAATAAATGCATACAGTTGTGAAATTAGTTAGAAATGGTGATATCAAGTATCTGAAGATCACTTAAAAAAAAAACAACCTGTTTTCTTCAAGTAGATTTCAACTCATGGAGACCCCATATATTATACAGTAAAACTGCTCCATAGACTTTTCTTGGCTGTCATCTTTATGTAAGCAGATGGCCAGGCCTTTCCTCCGTGGAGCTGCTACATAGGTTCAAACTGCCAATCTTTCAGTTAGTAGTTTAGCACACATCTGTTCGCCACACAGGGACCTAAGGACCACTGTTTCTCATTACTGTGCCATTTTGGTGCTTCCTTTTATTTTTACTGCACCAGGAAATTTTGATATGTCTGCAAGTACTTTTGATATGTCTGCTGCTTTGGAATGAATATTGAGGTATATGGGTTTGACTGGCCCTTTTAAAAGAATTCTCTGAATTATGTGGATACTATATTTTTCTATTCTACCCTCTTTCTAAGCATTTTTCTTATATTTGTTTTCAAATGCCTCATATCAGGTTTGTGAATTATTGCACTGAGTTGTAGAAAGTTTCCAATCATGCTTTTCCAATCCAAGGAGTAGTTTCAAATTCAGCTGGTATTGCTTTAACATTTCTTGTTTAGCCTTCCTTACTTGACTAAAATCATCAATGGGTAAAGAAGTGGTAGCCAAAAGGCAAAAGTCTTCTAAATCAAGTTTACTTCTAAGATTTTGGAACTAAGGTCAGAGATTGAGTCCCTTTTTGGCGTGGACAGGGTGTTCGGTGAGATTTACTTTCCTCAGTTGCAAAATAAACCAATTAGGGAAGAAATTCTGTGACGTTCCTTCCAATAGTAAAAAAATAGATCCTATAAGTATTCACAGGTAAAAAGGAAGAATCAAAAATCTTCAGAAAAAGAGAACAC
Source organism: Loxodonta africana (assembly GCF_030014295.1). Taxonomy (NCBI): domain Eukaryota; kingdom Metazoa; phylum Chordata; class Mammalia; order Proboscidea; family Elephantidae; genus Loxodonta; species Loxodonta africana. Next base: position 116,627,288 of record NC_087369.1, on the reverse strand, counting down.
TTTGATTTCTTTAACAGAAATATCTGAATATATTGTTTAATCTAGTTGCTTAACTTGTGTAAGTCTTCCTATGCTAGACTGAAGGCATTTTGTGGCAAAGATTATTTTGCTCATCTTCTGTATGTCGTATGATTTCTAAAACAGGGTTAAGGACCTAGTACATACATGGCAATCTCATTCTGAATTTAACCTACAATAAAATACCTAAAAGACAGATATGTTACTGTAAAATAAAATAATGTCACTGAAACAAAACTTTATATTTTCTAACCCAATTCCTTATTGAAGCCTCATATGTCTTTCTAGTCTGGGCTCTTGTCACGGCTGACATTTAACTTTCAACTCCTAGTTTTCTAAGTTTTGAAGAGCTATGTTCAATTATCAGAATCCATGAATGCCACCAGCTTGTATAAATTTTCTTCAGACGATCATTTAATACTAAACCTCATCTCCTCCTTACTAACTGAAAGTTCTTGCATAGTCGAAAACAAGTACATTTCAGAATATAAAGATATTTAATCTAATACCCCAGTTACGGCAACTAGACATTTCAAGATGTTTCCCTGGATTTATCCAATATAAGTCAACTCTGCCCTATAATGAAAATTTATTTTTGCTAAAGAAGAATTTTCTCAGACAAATCTGTTATTTCCACTGGACTTTTTTTTTCCTATACTCTACTCTACATCAGCTCTGAATTTTTTAATATCCCTATTATATATTATATATGCAGGTGTGTGTGTTTATGTATATATGTATGTATGTATATGTGTGTATATACATACATACATACGAATTTATTAATTTTACTGAGTCGCTACTAAAGTCTGTCTTTTTTTCTAGTATCAATTTATTGTATGTCTAAAGAAATTACAGTATTTAATTCTGAAAGACATTTTAGATCTTTTATGTGGGAGAACAATGGCACTACTTCTAAAGAACACATTCCCTTTCTTTTCTTTCCTTTGTTGGAGAGATAAAAAATGTGCCCTGTGAAATTTTTCTGCTTGAGGAAAACAATAAAAAAACAGCTTCAATAGTGTTCAGTTTGTGACAAGGATATAAACTAGGACTGCAAATCTATCTTTAATGTGTTTGCTGTCTCTAGGTGTTTCTGATATCTCAAAAAATTATGTGATCTTAGGAGCCATATATGTTTCAATGCCAAAGCGTTATTCAAAGCTAGCACTTGGACTAAAAGGGAAAAAGAAAGCCAAGCTTTTTCTATTTAGATCTTCTTCTATTCAGGAGATATATATATGTATATATGTGTGTACATATGTGTGCATGTATATATCTATCTATGTATGCATATATATGTGTGTCTGTGTGTGTATATGTACGTATATCTCCAAATTTGTACTTGTATATCTGAGTAGTCTGATGGTTCTGTGCAAGATCAAGATAGAGGGGTCAGTGACTTTCTCCTTCTCCCCTGGGCAATGTCAGTATACACAGGTGTGTGTGTATGTGTGTGTTTCTGTGTGTCTAGAGATGGAGAGAGGGAGGAGAAATGGCCAGTACATGTGCCCAGATAGACTCTGAGATCTACATTTAAGAGGCACTTTATGACAATGCCAAAACATGGCTCCTAAGTGTTACGCAGCGTTACCCAGGGAACAGCAACGGAGTCATAACTATTAGCTACAACAGAGGAATACTGTGATTAAGCTGACCTGAAGTACATAACCTGGCTGGCTCCCTCCCCTCTCCTCTCCCTTTATTACACTCTGGTGTCCTGGAGAATATGTCCTGGAGGATAAATAGCTATTGGCTGGTCTAAAGAAATTCAGATGTAAAGATAAGCTCCAAACAACTGATAAAACAGACGAACAAGTTGCCATGCGTGGATTCCCACTCATACCGACCCCATAGGACAGAGTAGAACTGTCCCATAGGGTTTCCAAGAGTGGCTGGTGGATTTGAATTGCTGACCTTTTGACCTTTTGGTTAGCAGCCAAGCACTTAACCTCTGAGCCATCAGAGCTCCAAACAACTGATAAAAAAAAAAGATAGAACAGGTTAAATATACCATGGCCCAGTTTAGTAAAACAGACAAAAAAAGGCAAAACACTGTAGCTATTAATGCATGCTTCTATTGAGTATCAATAATTTAATCACTCTGAATAAGGATGTAGCGTTTTTTACTTTTAAAAATATGAGCTCTTTCCTTCAAGCCTCCCGATGTATTCTCATTTTATGTGGTTGGGGGCAGTTTTCACACACTTACATGTACAAACAAAAATATAACTTTTTTATATACAAATGCCCAGACATTGTCAAGACATAAGAACAAAGTGTGCCAAAATGTTAGGCTGCTAGTTATTTTGCATAAAATACACATCCAAACATATCAGCGGAGAAGCAGATGGCAGAGAAAAGAAAGTTAGTCAGATTGCAGTGTGGGTGAAACATACCCAATAAGTGCTGTAAAGATGGAAACCTGGGCACAAGAGACACCATATTGAGTAAGCAAATGGATTGTCTAATCTGACTATTTCATCGTTACTGCTTTTGATTTATCATGGCTCTATAAATAATCATTTTTATGACGATGCTTTAAAGCTAAATTTTTTTTTAATGGGAAAGGGGGGTGTTGGAAGGAATATGTTTATACAGTAATATATTTTAGGAAATACTTAATGAAGGAGTAAAGACTTCTAATGATGTACAGTACTTCCTAATACTCATTAGGAGATTATAACTAATTTAGATAAAAATACAAATGTATTAACTAAAAAAAAATGATGAATATGGCTGTGCATTAATCATGTCCTCATTTTATGAATCAAATTAACAAAATATTTATATATTTTAACATTATTCAGTTTATAAACTATTTTTGTTTCTTTTTATCAAAATAAAAGTAGAAAAATAGGGATAAGTATTTAAAAGAACATCTGGAAAATAACTGTTAAAATATTTGTACAGTTGCTACTGAATTAGGACTTTAAGTTAATAAAAATGACATTTTATCTAAATTGGACTGATACTGAAATGCATAAACTACACATGAGCAATGACAGATACCAAATGTAGAGAAAATAAGATAACCTAATACTTAAGGTACTAACAGTATGTTTCTAGGGCAAAATAGTGATATGATTGAACTAGACCCCAAAATACTATTTACCTATATGTCTTGATGTTATTACTAAACAAGAAAACACATGCCTCAAGCTAACAACAGTAGAGAAGGAAAGTGGCTGCCTCTGGGGGAGCATCTTGGCCTTTGGTATATTGATGTGACTGGACGAGGAATTAATTAAATGGATTGTAGGGAAGGGTATGAAAAATGCTATTTACAAAGGCCATGCAAGTATCAGGGAATCTCACCTTAGAAAAAGGGTTCAACACGTAACACAGAAATTTCCTAAGCCCACAGATACTTGCCTATAAAAATAAAACCCATTGAGCATTCTTATATTTTCGAATGCAGGGACAGAAACTACTTACAGAATAACTACTCAGTTTAGAAGCAGTGGGGAGCTTTCTCAGAGTTTCAAACTGTCCAATAAAGCAGCCTCCTTCTCCTGTTTAATTTTAATCTGCTGCTGTTTCACTGTTCTAGAAATGACCGATTGAAAATACCACAGAGACCCCTTCTATGAAAACATAAAAGAACAACATACACTGCTCCCCAGGACAGGTGTACATCGAACACAATGGCAGGCCATGAGCGAATCGTAGCTATTGTGATGCTACACTTAATAGATGCACATTTGCAGAGCAAGAGGATATTAATCAATCACAGAAAGCCATTGAGTGCAGCTCAGCACAACTGCAGGCCACATCTTGCTTTCCTTTGATGCCATTTGGCTGAAACCTCAAATCAGGCGGCAATGTTGTCCTTCTGAGACTAGGTTTTGTGCAGTTCTGGACAAGCTGAAAATGGTATTGTCACAGCCCATTATAATTTTCATAGCAGCCATCTCGCAGCCCAAGGAATCAAGTCTGTTTTGCATGCATAAAAGAAGGTCTCAAGTCCTGGGCAGGTGGGTAGATGGTTATTTCTGGCTGCAATTTTGCTAAGTTTCTAAATCAGTCCTGCTTTAATTAGGAGCTTTTCTTCTGTGTTATTTTGATGTTAATAATATATGGCTGTCGCATTCCTCGTACATGTTCCCAAACAGTGATACAAACATTATTAAATCTAATCCGTGTTTACGGAGTATTCCATATGCTACCCACTGTGAATCTTTTGAAATGTCATTTTATTGGATAATGCATAAAGAAAATGTTGGTATATACAATGACATGCTTTTGTTCCTTCAGTCAATGATTTTTAAGGAAAATTTTCTACAGATGGTAGCTGCTTTCAATTGGTATTTGACCATATTTGAAAAAGAATATTTTGTTTGCCAGAATTATACACAACGAATATTTAAATTCCGCAAAGCCCTACTTCTCCAGAGTACAATAATTAACTTTCTCTTGATGAAATCAGAGAACAGAAACAATACTGCAAATGACTTAGATCAAATAAAGTAGGCCATGTTAAAATGATGCCTCCTAGAACTATGCATTTAGAAATATTTAGCGCAAATTGAAAACCAGTCACCACATCGAAAATGCCTAAGATAACATTACAAAGAAGAATTAAGCACTGTCAAATTTTCTCTTGCCTGAGACATTTGAGTAACAATCCAGGGTGGACTACAGTGTTATTACAATGTCCTTCCTTCCCTCTCTGTATTAGTAATCAACAACTAATATTCCATGTCACCATTAAAAGGCATTCCAACTAGATGGTCTAACTCTTGAAGGCCCTACAGTATATTCCTGAAGATGTGCTTATGAATTTGCTCTTCCTGAGCAAAGCTATCAACTGCATTATGATTCAAGAGGAAGAGTTGCAGGCACAGAATTTGCATTAAGCAGGCACAACTTCAATCACAGAAGAGCCTGTTTGTACGCATAAAGCGGGCAATGTAGGTTTTTATCACATTGTCCATGGTCATGTGATAAACAATGATTATCATTAGGGTCACTGTCTTTAAACTCTAAGATGACTGACATATATTTAGGAAAAACAGTGTACTTTCACAGTTCTCCAGCAGTCTCATATAGATGGGTTACGGTGTGACAGCTTGAGTAGAGAATATAGACAGAGCTGATCAGTAGCATTTTCCATTGGGCATCTGTACCTTCCAGTCTTAAGCTGCAAGGCCTTTTGTATTTCACTATACTTAGGTTCTTCTAGATCTTTCAAACCTTTGTGTCTGAGTACAGAGGAACGGAATATGTCTCTTAGATTAGACAGAAAAACAACAAGAACAAAAACTGAGATACCATCATTAAAAGATGTAAAAGATGAAAAGCAAAATTCTTTTTGTAAAAGACAGATTTTAAAAATTTATTATTTGAATAGTTCATTCTACTGCGAATGAGAGGCTGGCTGTTTTGTCATTTTACTAGTCTTTCGGTGCTTTCTAAACACCATGGCGTTCTTTCCAAATAAGTAAAATGTTATTTAATGCTAGTAAACTATAAATGGCTCTCTGCAGTATTTTTTGTAAATCTATCCTAAATAGCCACTAGAAGTGTGTGATTACTGTTTACTTTTATAGTTAAAAGAAGGACATTCAAAGCCTGGCAGGCAGTCATGGTTTTTTAAATAGTTAATGAAAGAAATTTTATATGAAATGACAGTGCAGATGCCACCTGACAATACTGTCTCACATCTGACTTTTAGCTACATGAAGTATTTGTTTGCTCCTTATATTATGGCTTTCTATACAGAAGTAAACAATGCAGTCTTTCTCCTCAGTCCATCACCCCCTGCTGAAGACTTGCCAGAATCATTAGAGACAGAAGCTTCCCAAATGGGAATATCACTGGAGGCTTTGAATTACCAGTAAAACACTTACCCCTGCAAATATGCTTCACTAAATGTGGGTCATATTTGGGCAGCAAAGGGTAACTGCTTAACTTAAGGATGGTTACTAGAAGAGTGAAATTTTAAGATTTAAATGCTATTCAGTATTCACAGAACTGAGGGCCAACTTTTAGAAACTAGTTCAAAAAGTTATTTGGTTTGGCCTGTAAAGATCCTCTCCTTTTGGAGCTTGCTTTATAAGCACGGGGGAAAAAAATCTAAGAATGATGTTAGTAAGATTTCTATTTGTAAGGATATGTCATAATTTAAAGCAGATGCTAGAGTTGCAAACAACCTACTTTTTAATTGGGAAGAAAATCTCAATGCACCATCTCTAATCTAACTTAAAATGTGAGCGGTGGGTTTTCATTTAAAAGGTTCTTTTTTTGTTTTTTGATTTTTTCTGTCTTGAAAAACTAATCAAAGTCTGTAGACTCATCTAAACTCCCAAACCTCTCCAAGACTGTACATATTAAACCAGAGGCTAAGAGTCAGCAACTGTTTCTTGTGTGTTTTCTTTCCATATGCCTATAGGCATGTACACATAATTTTGTGCTCCAAGGCGTTAGTACTTCATAAAAACAGAGATGAACAGTTATAAAACATATACCAGTGCCCTTTGGACATAATTAAAAATATGGTATTTTCCAGGACTCATTTCCTTTCCTTTTGGCACTGCCCCTTCTATATCATATGTTCGGTTTCCCTCGAACTCACAAAATGCATTTTATTTATTTGGTACTCTCCTACAAAGAATCAGATGCTTAAACTCACAGAAATTTGCCATAAATGCTAATATTAGGCTTCTGAGTACATTTTTTAAATTGCATAAAAATTAATGAGAATAAACTCAGGAGAACATTGTCTCCAATTCATAGCCTTTGTAGACTATTTTCTGTCCTAAAAGTATGCTTTTATTGTCTTCAAAGGGACCTCCAAAGTGAGGAATATAAACAATATATTTTCATTAAATACAATGGGGAATATATTTAAGGAATATATTAAAATTTAGTTACAATTAAATTTTTAACTCTATTGCTGTGGGCTTTTGTACTTGACACTAATATTTGTTAATCCAAACACTTTAATGAAATTGTCTCATTTCCAAATTATGTCACATGCAAATATATTTTCAAAGGTATAAGTTAACATGTCATTTGTTTGAATAAGCATAAAATCTAAAGAACTTCCAATAGGATTTTAAACTAAGATTGGAGAGCCACTTTAAACATCTGGCAAATGGCCATTTAAAAAATATACATATATAAAATATGTGAATATACATATGAGTATTATGTATGTGAATTTAAATCAAATCATATATAAGTGCATTTAACATATTACTTCTTACTCTGCAATGATATTCTAAAAGCAAAGAAAAATTAGGAGGAAAACATTATGCTAATGATAGTAAAACCCTTTTTGTTATGTGCTAAGGGCTATGATGGAAACCCTAGTGGCATGGGGGTTAAGTGCTAAGGCTGCTAACAAAAGGGTCGGCAGTTCGAATCCACCAGGAGCTCCTTGGAAACTCTGTGGGGCAGTTCTATCCTGTCCTATAGGGTTGCTATGAGTCGGAATGGATTCGACGACACTGGGTTTGGTTTTTTTAAGGGCTATGATAATGCCTGTATCATGTGCTACTTCCATTACTTAAGATTTTTCCTGAAAATTCACATGACATACTTTGTTCTCTGATGTATACAAAATGAGTGCTGGCCAACTGACCGACTGGAAGAGATCCATATTTATGCCTATTCCCAAGAAAGGTGATCGGACCGAATGCGGAAATTATAGAACAATATCATTAATATCGCACGCAAGCAAAATTTTGCTGAAGATCATTCAAAAACGGCTGCAGCAGCATATCGACAGGGAACTGCCAGAAATTCAGGCTAGTTTCAGAAGAGGACATGGAACCAGGGATATCATTGCTGATGTCAGATGGATCCTGGCTGAAAGCAGAGACTACCAGAAGGATGTTTACCTGTGTTTTACTGACTATGCAAAGGCATTCGACTGTGTGGATCATAACAAACTATGGATAACATTGCGAAGAATGGGAATTTCAGAACATTTAATTGTGCTCATGAGGAACCTTTACATAGATCAAGAGGCAGTTGTTCGGACAGAACAAGGGGATACTGAGTGGTTTAAAGTTAGGAAAGGTGTGCGTCGGCGTTGTATTGTTTCACCATACCTATTCAATCTGTATGCTGAGCAGATAATCCAAGAAGCTGGACTATATGAAGAAGAACGGGGCATCAGGATTGAGGAAGACTCATTAACAACCTGCGTTATGCAGATGACACAACCTTGTTTGCTGAAAGTGAAGAGGACTTGAAGCGCTTACTAATTAAGATCAAAGACCACAGCCTTCAGTATGGATTACACCTCAACATAAAAAGAAAACAAAAATCCTCACAACTGGACCAACGAGCAACATCATGATAAATGGAAAAAAGATTGAAGTTGTCAAGGATTTCATTTTACTTGGATCCACAAACAACAGCCATGGAAGCAGCAGTCAAGAAATCAAAAGACGCATTGCATTGGGCAAATCTGCTGCAAAGGACCTCTTCAAAGTGTTGAAGAGCAAGCAAAGATGTCACCCTGAAGACTAATGTGCGCCTGACACAAGGCATGGTATTTTCAATCACATCATATGCATATGAAAGCTGGACAATGAATAAGGAAGACAACTGATGCCTTTGAATTGTGGTGTTGGCGAAGAATATTGAATATGCCATGGACTTCCAAAAGAAGTAACAAATCTGTCTTGGAAGAAGTACAACCAGAATGCTCCTTAGAAGCAAGGATGGCGAGACTGCGTCTTACATACTTTGGACATGTTGTCAGGAGGCATCAGTCCCTGGAGAAGGACATCATGCTTGGCAGAGTACAGGGTCAGCAGAAAAGAGGAAGTCCCTTAATAAGGTGGATTGACACAGTGGCTGCAACAATGAGCTCAAGGATAACAACGATTGTAAGGATGGCTCAGGACCGGGCAGTGTTCGTTCTGTTGTGCATAGGGTAGCTATGAGTCGGAACCGACTCGATAGCACCTAACAACAGCAGCAACAACATATTCTAAAATGTGTTTGCAGAATACAGAAAATGATTCAGATTTTAATTCTCCAAATGGCACTCTCTTCCAGTCTTCAGCTATTAAAGAACTGCATAATGCTCTTCTAAATGCTTCAGCTTAGAAAATGTGCTGCTGTTCAGTCATCAAAAAATGATGTCATAAAGGATAACTGGAAACCACAGCGGATTCATAAATACTAAATGAATTAATAATAAAATCTCTGCTAATACCATTTGAAATTAAAGATATAGTCTTTAATGAAAATAATTTTTTATACTTTTAAAAAAATGTTTTCTATACTAAATATAGTGCTGAATATTTCAAGTAAAAGGGAAAATCCTTTGTTTGACTCTTAGGTTTTAATGTAAAAAATTATCCAAAAGCTCAGGTTTAGTTACATAAAATGCAACCTCAACTTAAAGGACAAGTTTGAAAGTGGCCAAATTGTTCCATTTTCTCAGGACTTTTCAGGTTTTAGCACTGAAAGCCCTGTGTCCCAGGAAACATTTCAGTCCCTGGCAAAACCTGCAGGGTTGTTTACCTTAGAGGTAATACTCAGACATATGGTCCTTGGGCTGTTTAACCATTTCTGTCTGAATGTTTCCAAAAAATGAATAAGCAGGTTTTTTTTTGGGGGGGGGCAGGAAGCAATATTATGTTAATAATCAGAAAAAAATAACTTTCTAAAATATATCAACCTATTTATTATCAATTAGATTTATAATGCCCTCAATCAATTCCTTCTTATAGCAAATATTAACTGATTCCCTACTCAGTAACAAGGTACTATGCTAGGGACCAATCCTTTTTTGAAACAATATTACGGTAGTTTTATATTAGAGGCTTTGATGACTACGGTGCACCTGACACAAGCGGTGGGAATAACAATCGCCTTACGTACATGTGAAAGCTGGACGATGAATAAGGGAGAACGAAGAAGATTGGATGCCTTTGAATTATGGTGTAAGTGAAGGATGTTGACTATACCATGGACTGCCAGAAGAAGGAACAAGTCTGTCTTGGAAGAAATACAGCCAGGATGTTCCTTAGAAGTAAGGATGGTGAGACTTCATCTCACCTACTTTGGACATGTTATCAGGAAGGACCAGTCCCTGAAGAACAGGCTTGATAAAGTAGAGGATCAATGAAAAAGAGGAAGACCCTCAACTAGATGGATTGACACACTGGCTACAACAATGTGCTCAAACATAGCAACAACTGGGAGGATGGAGCAGGACTGGACAATGTTCTGGGCTGTTATACATTAAAGACACTATGAGTCAGAACCGACTTGACAGCACCTAACAACAACAACACTAGAGGCACTTCTATGTTTCTATTGTGTGCCATCAAGTCGATTCTGACTCATAGTGACCCTGTAGGACAAAGCAGAACTGCCTTGTAGGGTTTCCTAGATCTCCAGAACTTTTCTCCCACAGAGTGGCTGGTGGGTTCAATTGGCTAACCTTTTGGTTAGCAGCAAAGCGCTTAACCATTGCACCACCAGGCCTCATCTAATGGTCTGTAACCAAAAAGAAAAAAAAACAATCCCGGTGCTGTCGAGTCAATTCCGACTCATAGTGACCCTATAGGACAGAGTAGAAGTGCTCCATAGAGTTTCCAAGGAGCTCCTGGCGGATTTGAACTGCTAACTCTTTGGTTAGCAGTCATACCACTTAAACGTTACACCCCCAGGGTTTCCCTAATGGTCTATAAAATGGTCTATAGAATGGTTAAGTTCCTTCGATTTCAAAAGATAGGTTTGAAACTTACTGTTTGTGGAAAAAGCAGTATAGAAAGCATCAGGGATAGCTAGAGATACAAGTAAATCCCTTTTCAATTTCTATACATGGTTTTTCTAACTGTGTGACCTCTTTATTAATCAATTTTAGAAAATTCTTGAGATTATGAATGAAAAATATTCATGCTCAAAATTCTAGATTTAAAGAACTAAGAGAAAACGCTGTCTTAAGGAGTTTATCAAAATATAATATTCCTAACTTTACCTTTTCCTCAAAAGGGAAAAAATACAGGTACTGGTGTTTCTAGAAGATTCTTTTGTGTTTGAGTCCTTATGTGATAGAACCCCATATTCAGAGATATGGGATATTAATAATAAAATTGACAAGTTTTATCTAAGTTTATTGTTTCTATAGTTTTATCACTATTGTTTGTCCACTTCTGGGTGATAGTTAAGTCATTGATAATGATTTAACATCTTTAAAAACAGTAATCAAGAATGATTATAATCACTTGCAAGGTCAGGATATACTGTTTCCTAAAGTGGAAAGGGTTGCAGATAATTACTGGTCCTTTCAGTCACATTCTTGTATACAGACAGTAGTACCATCATCACATTTTCTCTGTAAATACAAATTAAAACATTCACCATCTCTATTAATTAACCTCTGATATTATCGATGAAAAATATATTACACAAAAGATCTCATATTTTTAAGACCAAGTTCAACATGGCTTGGTATTAAAAATGATAATTCTCCCATCAAATCAGAGTACGATTTTTAACATGTGGCTGATTTTACCTGAATTATTGTCAGGTAACAATGAGTACACGAACAATATGTATTTATAAAAAACTAAAACACATGAACAATCACTCATAGGAAAGGTAAATGATATTTCAAGTCTAAATTTTGCTTTCATTTCCTAGGCAAGAAAAGCCAAGGCGTTTAAAAAAGCCCTTGAACTTCTAGAACAATGCTTATTTTAAAGCATTATTTCAAGGTTATTTGAGGTTAAAAAAGTTAATCAGAAGAACTATTGACAAACAATGACTGAAGAACTTACTTTGCAATCAGAAAAGTGGTGGTTGGGCTGTAAGGCAAATGATGATATTTTAACAGTTTCAGTGCTCACCTGCTTTAGTTCATTTCTTAAAGATTGCACCTAGAACGGACACAGTAATCCTTCTAGTTGAAGCTCAACATAAAGTCATCCCAGGTTTTCAGAAAATAATGGGAGCACTAAAATAGTCATCATGCAATTCATATTCCGAGCAATTTGCTTTCTCATCTTGCCCAGGCACCCTGCACTGGTTTCTATTACCTTTCTGTTTCAATTCGTGCTGTTCCTATTACGGAAGCTAGCGATGGCACTGGGTTTTTTTTGTTTTTTTTTTTAGTGTGCATCTAACTTTTTCATTTGGCATGGGCCCTAACACATAAACTCGTTTCTCCCATCTACACAAGCCAGTTGTAGATTTTGCTCAAGGCAAATGGAAACTCAGAGGGAAACTAGTCACCTTGTCAAAATACATTTTTTTCCTTAATGTATAAATAAAGTTCCTCTAAATAGGACTCGAGGTGCAGAAAAAAGAACTCGATTGTCTCCTTTCACCAAATGGCCTATGCTCCCTGCTTCTAGTCTACTTATTTCTTTGGCTTTACAAATCAGGGGTTTTGAAGAGAAGAAAGTGAGAAGAAGGGGAATAGAGGGGAAGGGAAAAAAAAAGGAAAAGAAAGGGGGAGAAGGACCATCTATGCTTCTTTAAGTCAGTGTCTCCGTAGTATATACATAGAAAAATGATAATATTTGTAAGGTAATAGGAAATGATAATATTCGTAAGGTACACTAGGGTAAATGGACAAGGTTGCTCATATACTAAGGCAACCACCTAGAGGGCCTTGGATACCCCAAAGGATAAGGGGATTTATATCTCAGCACAGTGAGGCTAAAACTTTGGGAACCTCTGCTCTAGACCTACAAATTCTACATAACTTAGAAAGGCAAATGATAAACACCATAGAATCAAATGTAATTGAAATACTTATCTGTTTTGTGGGGACCAGAAACAAATACAAAGATATCTAGCTAGCTAGCTAGTTAGTTTAATGGATGTCGGACATGGTCATTTAGGCAAAATCATATGAAGAAGCTTGGGATAGACATGCTAGAAAACAATAATCACCAGTTTAATAAAAATGTGAAGTTGCTCTTTCCAAGGTTGAAAGAATATCCATGATATAGAAGATAGCTGAACAGAATCCACATAATTCGGATTCAGTAGGACTCTTTGGTCAGGCACTGCAATAGTGTTCATGTTTCTCATTTGATCTTCACAATTGAAAGATAGACAGAGAGAGCTTACAGTGATGGATGATGTAAGCATATAATCCTCCTATCTAAGGGCAGAATTAAAATTTGAACCTAGGTTTCTTTTACTCCACAGATCATGCTCTTTCTACTAAAGCTATGCTTAAAAAAAAAATCAAAAGAATGCCTTCTTTTCAAAGTCTTACAAGGAAACCCAATTTAGAAAACAGATGAACATTGAGCTACTCTAGTTGAATTGTGGGTGTGGAGGGGTAAGTTTCTCATTCCATCAACTTCTCATGCATTTTAATGGGACTCCCTTGGGCACCTTGGCACACATTTTGAGAAATTATTGCATTGCATCATGATATCTTAAAATGCACATCCACTCAAATGTTAATTTCCAGTAAAAATAATATTTAAAACACAAGCATACACGTCTCTGTTACACCACATCATGCCTTACAGTAACTGCTTTGTTTGTGTATTGTTTTCCCTCTTTTACTGGGTTTTTAAGGGCAGTGAGAAGAAAGGTAAAAGGCTAATAAAAAAGAGAATAATAAATAAAATTGAGTATGCAGTCGGTAGTCATACATTAAAGCCCTATTTCTACAATAAGGGCAGAGTATTGTTTCTCATCATCCCTGCCTGTCTCCCCACAAGTGTGACTAGGGCAGGCAAATGTGAAGAATGTGGACCAATTCTGCTTAAAATGGCACCTCAACTGAAATATTTCTCAGCAACAAAACAAGCCTGGCTCTTCCAGCAACATGGGGTACTACTTATGTTCATACACATGTTATCTTGCAAATAGTAGCCTGAACAAACAGCTTTTCTGGTTTCTAAATTTGGACCAAATGAATGATTCATTTATATATTTCTATAAATTATCTAACACCTTTTCAAACCAATTCTATTTTTTCCTTTTATAAATCCAAATACAGAAGAAGAAATCAGCCCCCAGAGGAGACAAGAGATATGTATCACAGAGACTGCTACTCAGACAAAAAGATAAAGTCACAGCAAACTGATACACCCTTATGTATTATTCACCCTGAGCAAATACTGTGATCCCTTTAAAAACTATATTATCACCACTTTTTACAAATAGCTACAGATGTTTGTTAATTTCTGACTTAAATGCAAGTAAACAGTACAGATTTTCCATATTATTATATTTTCCCATGATGAACTTGCCTCATATCCTAATGCACCTAAAGAAAATATACTGCAAAATATTTTACTTTTGGGTTTTATGGATATATACACTATTACTAACAAGGGCAGTCAAGTAAGCGAGATGTAATGTTTTTTCAGTGTGGGCTTCTATGTATCCACCTTCATTCCTTCCTGAACATAGCCTTACAGAATGGTACAGCCTACCTCTACCCTGACACCATGATCCTATTTTCCAGACTTGAACATAGAACATAAAGACAATCTTTCTAAATTGTATGTACCAACATATACTTATTCTAGCTGAATCTTAACTGATTTAGAGTGACAGGAAGTCATGAAAGAAGATAATAAAACAGAAAGAAAATGAACATAGACCATAAAAGTTGAAAGAAACAGCATGATGATGTAAAAAAATATTGAAATAATATATTTCAAACCACATTATATAAGACATACAAGTAACACGCTTTCCTTCTTACATGAAGATGGCCATACTGATCCTCTGTCAATTAGTGTAACAGGAAAGTTTGATTATTTTTACTAGCAATGAGGACACAGTTATAATGAATCATGCATATGATATTATCTAGTATACACTGTAACCACAATGGTTGGTCAAAATTAAAAAATTCAGTGATTGGGAAGAGAGCAAAGCCAAATAGCTCACACAAGTGTCAAACTAATAGCCTTGAGGTCACTATTATCTCACCTATAGCAACTCTATTTTTGCCAGTTGCTTAAGCCAAAAACCTTGGGAGACAAGTTAGTCGACTGGCATAACATAGTTCACAAGGATAATGTTCTACATTCTAGTTTGGTGAGTAGCGTCTGGGCTCATAAAAGTTTGTGAGCAGCCATCTAAGATATAAATATTGGTCTCTACTCATCTGAAGCAAAAGAGAATGAAGGAAATCAATGGTTCAAAGAAGAAACTAGTCCATGGTACTAATAGTCCACACGAACCACAACCCCTTCTAACTTGAGACCAGAAGAAACAGATGGTGCCCAGCTACCACTACGGACAGTTCTGACCGGGGACCCAATAGAAGGTCCCGAATGGACTGAGAAAAATGGAGAACAAAACTCAAATTCCTAAAAGAGGCTGGACCTACTGGACCAACAGAGACTAAAGGAACTGCTGAGACTACAACCCTAAGATACCCTTGAATTTGGAACTGAAGCTATTTCTGCAGGTCACCTTTCAGCCAAATAACAGACTGGCTTATAAAATAAACAATATCTCCTAAGAATAATGTGCTCCCTTAAACAATGAACTATATGAGACCAAAGGGTCAACAGTTACCCAAAAGCAAAGATGAGAAGGCAAGGAGGGGAAGGAAAGCTAGATCAATGGAAACAGAATAAACAGAATGGAAATAATGAGAATGCTGACACATTGGGAAAATTATAACCATGACATGGAAAAATCTGTATAAAGTTGTTAACCAAAAAACAAACCCATTGCCGATGAGTCGGTTCCAACTCATAACGACCCTATAGGACAGAGCAGAACTGCCCCATAGGGTTTCCAAGGAGTGGCTGGTGGATTCAAACTGCCAACCTTATGTGCTGTATAAACTTTCACCTAAAACACAATAAAATATTATTAAAAAGAAAAACTGGGTCAAACTCTGGTGGGATGGTACAAGTGAACAGAGAGAGAGAGAGAGAGAGAGCTGAGACTTTCCGCTCAGTTGGACATCCCTCAACTGCATGTATCCTGAGGCCCTGAAAGTCAGTCATGGGGTTGGGCTGAGTTGGGGGAAGGGTGTGCTGTGGGCTGAGGTATACAGAAGGCGTCTCTATAGTTTCCTTCTCCTCTCTCACTGGTTCCCTTTTTTACACCAGATGTGGGTCTACCACAGAGCACCAAGCTTGCAATGTCCACCCCTATAGACAGATGTGCCTGCCAGAGGATGCCAGTCCCTGTCCCTTAACACACAAAAAAAAGCACCTTGGAAATCGAGGCACATCCTGTAACTAAAAACCCAAACTGCAAATCCACCACCCCAAAAAGCAGGACTCAGATGAACACAGGATTTGGGAACCAAATACTTGTGTAGAGCCCTGTCAGCTTTTTGGATGACAAAATGTCTTGTTAAAAAAAAAAATAACCTGCAAACAAATGGAAAGGGATTCATAGAGTTCTTATATTCTTTGCTAAGAAGGAACCTTATGGCCTCTTGACTCACAGACCAAAGGCAGGAAATCACCAACAATGACCCAAAAAGAAATAGGGAAATATAACTTATTCTTCAAAAACCATACTATAGCAATAACCATATTTTAACATATACTTTCACACTGAATTACTTCACAGTTATAATTAGGTTACAAATACAGTGCAGAATTGGACCATACACTAATTTGATATACATTTTATCTAATCTCATGGCAATGCACCATCTAGAGGGCCTAGCTATTTTTCATGAGCAATTAAAAAAGGACTTGTTTCGTCTTAAAAAAAGAAGTCAAGCTCATCAGTAAGTTAATTCACTATTTTATTCTATTCTTCAAATCCCATTCATCCTGATGCTTTGGTGGCAATCTTGCCCTTCTGCAACTAGGTGGACTTCCAATTCAGAGAGAGTGGATCTTGTTTGCCTCATGTGTCAGTAAGTGTTAACCCACAAGGGGACCAGGTAAAGCAGTACAGTAAGGATTTCTCTAAATATATCTATGACATTTTTTAGGAAGAGAAAACCAGCCTAACATTTTCTTTTTCTATTCCCCTCCGGAACAGTCATGATTGCTTGACCGGCAACTTTCTTGTTACTTCAAGATTAGAAATGGCAGCAAAGAAACAGGTTTGTGAATTCATGATACCCTGGGCCTTAAACTGGTTCCTGGGTTTCCTCACTCCAATGGGTCTATATTTCAAGGACTCAAACGCATCCTTCACAAGAGGATATACAATCTTAGATTTTCTACTATTTCTATACTTGATACTTAATGCTGTCAGCTATGAAAACAGTTGAGAACTGACCAGTATGTAAACACAGCACTTTCTCAGTAGACTTCAGAAAAGTTACTGGGAAACATTCAGGCAGATATAAGGAGATTCAGAGAAATACTGCTCTTTAAATGTTATTTATAAAGCATTTTCTATAGCAATAGTAGCAAAACAAACTATCTGAAAAGTGTAACTACAGTTCCTGTAGGTACTTCTATGGCACAGCTACTTATGCAGCATGAGGAAATATTACATATGGCAGGTCCTTCATTATTATTTAAGCCTTGAGAACACATCAATGAAAAATTGGGCCTAAAAAAGGTACAACTGAGTAAGTCACTGAGAAAAGAAAACGTTGAACAGAAATTTGCAAGCAGAAGCTTTTTATCACATAGGGACTGTAGGTGGTACAGAGGTGAAGGAAAAAGGAGTCTAGCAAGCGAATCTAAATGGTAGGATTTGAGGATTAGAGCACCTCTGCCACTTCAAACACCAGGGACCTTAAAAACCACAGTGTGGGCAGACTTTTGACCTGGGAGTGAGTCCAGGTCAGTCTGTAAGACAAGACTAGGTTAAAAAAAAAAAAAGGTTAAGCAGTGATGAAATACTGTTTTGTTTCATTAGGTAGGTATATGACTTATGCCTAGGTCATTCTATTTCTTGTCAACCCTGAATCAAACTGTACTTTTTAAAATCTTTGCTAACATGCATGTATAACTAATTAGTGTTTAGACACTAGTGATACTGTTTGAAAATAACTCCTTTTTATATTTAAAAAAAAGCCTATTGAAGGGTAGACTACCATGTTATCTCTGGGACTCATTTGGCTACTTTTGGAGAATTTACATGATGATCTGCCTTTCAAGCCACCCTAGACACAAATACTGTACTGGTGTCAGGTCTTCAAATGGCAAGCATTAAATACTAAAAAAGCCAAACCAAACCCAGTGCCATCGAGTCAATTCCGACTCATAGCGACCCTAGACAAAAACCTAAACGTGGTTATGTGAATCCAATGTATGATAATGCTTTCCTATGCCTAACAGTCAGTATGTGCTAATGACACTTGTACAACTAATGCTTATTCTATTTCCTTTTCAGAATGAATTTAGAATAAATAAAACAGAAAACCTTTATATGGCTCCGAACTTTCTTCAGGAAAAAAACTACTGCTTATAAATCCCATTGAAGGATAGTCTTCCTCTAATCAACTCATCATTCAATCTAATAAAAGATTACTATCACTCTTTCAGGAAAGGGTTTCCCTTCCTGACAAGGGGTAAAAATGTTTCAGAGGAAAGGCAAAACTGGTTTGCCAAACGAGACAGAAGGATTAAACCTGAAAGGCAGGTGAACACTTCTACCTTTTGCACAAATACTCTTCAAAAAAAAAAAAGAATTTTTTTTTTTGTTTTTGTACCTTACAGAAATAAACTTTGGGTTTCACATGGCTAGGGTACTGTAACTGGTAAGATCGTCTTGATGATTCAATAGTGGCTTTTTGTTCATGTCTGCCCCTCCCAGTCCAGCCCTATTCAAAAACCTGATTTACTCACATAATAAGAGCTTCTCCCTTAGACACTCAAGGCCAGAGGGGTCTGATACCAATCTACCTTTCCATTCTTATCTATCACTGTCCCGTTCATAATTCCCTACCCAATAATCCAATTAAATGTAATAATTCACTGATCCTTGATTTTCAGATTTTCCCACCTCTCAGCTTTTGTTCAGTGTCCGTTTGGCATGGAACACCTCTCTCTCCTAGCTCCATTTCAGACACATAGCTGAAAGCCCCTTTCACTGAGGTAGAAGATTAAGTTCCAAGGCAAGTGTTAATCACATGTGCTTCTGCAAAGCTATGTTGGATAAACAGAAAAATAGCCATGGAGAAATGGCTTTGTGATTGTGGTCCTCATAAAACAAGGAAGTGTCATAACACCACAGATAAAAGGCAATTAGAGTTATGAGGTGGGGTTTGAGGGCAACTGACCATAGGGTCGCTATGAGTCAGAACTGACTCAACCGCAATGGGTTTGGTTTTGGTTTTGACTGCAGGGAAACAGAGAAAGATTGTTTCAGAATACCTGGCATTTACTCTGTTGTCTCCCTACAGATTGAGCACATAGTCTTGGTGTTGCTGAATTTGGTTCAGGAATGAGGAAAGACAGTGTTTGTACTTAAAAGAGAATGTATAATGTATGTATAGATTGTGTATAATGGTAGGTCTGTATGAGCAATGATGCAAAAAAATTTGAATTTTCCAGATGTGGTGACAGCAAGCCTATCCTTACCTACCAATATCTCATCCTCCACTATCTCTCTCACCTCCTAGGGCAACTCCGGGACACAAGAAGAGCTATGCTGAATTGTGCTGCATGTACTTCTGCCTATGTCTTACAACATGGTGTATTCTTGGCTAATTAAATTGGGAACATTTTCTAACCTGAGAAAGAGAGAGAGAGGGAGGGAAGAATGAGAGGGAGAGACGAGTAGGCTTGGGTTTACTGTCAATCTGTACCTGATCAGAAATGTGTGCAATAACACTTTGCTAGAACACTGTAAATTAATTACACCAGGTTTCTTGAAATTGTTTTTCTCATATTTTCTATTCCAACTTGTTCTATTTGTTTTACAGGCAAACCTTTCTAAGGCCAGACAGCACCTTTAAAATGCCACTGGCTAAGAGGTTGTTAAAAGCAGCTCCAGGTGAGAAAAACACTATTTCGCCAAGCTGGCTGAACTACTTTAGTGACAACTCCCTGCCTTCTTGCCTCCCACTCTTCAGCTATTTTCTCTGCCCAGGATCTCTGAGCTCCTACTCTTAACTATGACTTCAGACATCACCTCAGTTCAGCTTAAGATAAATGATGCCTATTGGCTTTGGATGCTCTCCTCCCATGACTCTTGGACAACACTGAATCTGATGCCCTCCTACTTTCTATTTCCGACCCACTCATTTTCAACTCTGCCCAGTCCTCTATTTGTTCTTCTATCAAGGTATGTTTCAGCCGCATTGTATTGCCTACATGGCTATTTCTCCTTGAAAGCACACTACCTAAAAACAAGTGCAAAATAAAAATAACTATAGATCCTTTTTATAATGAAACAACAAAACACACAAATCGATATATTAAGCAATATAATCCTGCTCTGTTGGCAGCAGAATAACCACTTTACCATGCTGCAATGACTATAGCCGTATACAGAACACAATTTCTGAAAAGACAGCTTCATGTCAATGTTTATATGCAACAACATCCTTTATTAAAAAGGAAACAGCTATAATAAACACAAATCATACTGACAGCAGGAATTGTGCTATGAACAAACCCATCAAAATGGAATCAAATATCATGAGTTGAACACCATCATAGAGATATGTACAAGTGCTTTTCCCATATGGGATTCTCTGCTACTTCATTTTAAAACTAAAGAACTAGAGCAACTATTTCAGCAATATAGCTATCTCGGACTTTTTCAGCGTTATTCCTCATTCAGTAATGGTTCACAGAGGGCTCTATGCTATAACATGAGGATCTTGCATGATCACAGCTTCATCGTGGTCCTCCATCTTTGATATTCAAGCTCAGCTACTGCGATGTATTTTCAGGTCATCTTATTATATTGTTAAACACTTTTTGAATGTTTTAAGTAACTCATACAAGGAAATAATATGCTTACAATCTGAAAACCCTCGGACAGTGTTAATGGCACGTGGATGTAACTGCGTCACATGCTCAGAAAGCAACATCCTCTTTACTAATTGACAATAATCAGGCTCATGTTCATACTTAGCTTTATAAATTTCTGATGTCCTGAGTATAATATAATACATATCGTTTATTTATATAGCAGCTATACGTATTCTATTCTTTCCTATATTCAACACTGAATATACTTCCAAGGCCATTTTGGAATAATCCTCTTTGTTTTTGGAATTCCTGTAACCAGGGAGCTTTGCTAATATGTCCTGCAGACACCTTAAGGCATGCTGTATAACAAATTTTCAACAATTTTTCCTATGTCCACTTCACCTATGGCTTACACATATAAAACTGTGTACCATGTTTGAAATTCTAATAAATATCAAACACCACCCCTCCCCAACACACACACTACAATGGCTATACAAGTTAGGGAGTTACTTCATACCATACTCACTGTTAGAGATTTATAACAAACAGTAGCATATTAAAAGGCATGAGATGCTCTGCTAAAAATAAACCTATTTATCTGTTTAACCCAGCATTCCCAACACTTATTTACCACAAACAACCCCTCCTCACTACCCTCTCACACTTTCTCTTTTCTTTTTTAAGTTATTTTAGCATCCCATGGAACAATATTCTGTATAACACAGTTTTGGAGCGCTAAACTCAATAAATGAATAATATCTCCCGTGTATAATTTAAGATAATTTCAAAATCTCAAAAAAGCAACATATCACAACCTTCTTTCTTGGGAACACTAGTTGATTAAGAATGGTTTGAAACATTTTCTGAATAGTATGGAACTAAGAAATAGAGGACAGCATTGGTAATTTGCAACCTTCTCTGTATGTCTTACAACATGTGCAGGCTATGGCTGGGTATCACTTGATAATAACGAAAACAAAATGATCTATTTTTCCAGTATGTAGATGGAGCTTAAAAGCTAAAGCAATTAAAAAATAGACTATAATCCACTGGGTGTTAGCCAAATTATTTCTCATTATTGACCACTACAATTCAAGCCAATAGGGGATAAATCTTTTATCCATATAAAGTTTAAAAAAATGACATGGAGGTGGGGCCAAGATGGTGAGCAAGTCACAAGCTACTCCTGAAGCCTCTTCCAACAAAGACCCGAAAAACCAAGTGGATTGATTACATATACGACAGTCTATGAACACGAAGCATAAAATGCAGAATTAAGGAATTGGTCTGAATGAAGGGGGAGAGTGACACAGTGTAGAAGCAGTGATGAGTTGCTAAGCCTGCACAGCGCCTCAGCTCCAATTCCTTAGTGCCACTATTTGGCGCGACGGTAGTGGGGCTGAATGTAGTTTCCAGAGACATGGCAGCTTCAGTGAAAGAAGGCAAGCTAACCCTGTTGCGTGTCTACATCAGGGGTTGCCATGGCTTTAGGAATCACCTCCTTCAGAGAAAGAAGGCAAACGAACTGCTGGCACCCCAACCACTTGGGATGACAACCCCGGGATGTGATGTAGAGGTTAGGACGCAGCTGCTGCAGTGAAAGAAGGCAAGTGCAAGACGCAGGACTAACTCCCTGAGGCAATGTTGGAGGGGACCCAGCGAACTTGACACAAAATAAGTGATTGTCTAATTTAAATTTACCTCAGGGATCTAATAGCTCCTTCTTTTGAAACTACTCTCTCCTATCTATCTGATCCCTCCCCCGTCTGCCCCAGCTAGCTTCATTAACAGTTGTTTTCCCTGGGCATGAGATAGAACCTGCTGCGCTCTCACTGAGCCATTCTCCTGCCTGGGAGACGGAACGAATTAACAAGCGGGGGAAAAATACTTTCCCAACTCCCCTAAATCTGGAAGCCCAGAGAAGAACTGGCTCCAGTCCAGGTATAACCGATTTACAGACTTGGGTTTACACTCCTACATGGATCCAGGTGGCTATTATTTCTCAAGGGCAAAAATGTTAGAGGTCTGACTGTAACTGTTTCAGCTGTGTGGTGGAGAGGCAGGTTTTGGAGGTCTGATAGTACGCTACCTGTTAAACAGGGCCTTCACCTACCCACAGGAGGAACCGGAAGGCTCAAGGCTCCATCCACGCCACTTCACCATCCACAGCAGGGGTCCGAGGATAGTGGTGCCTACCAAGTTTTACAAGTATGAGCACTAGGCGCCTAAGGTACAGCTGCAGAGCCCATCTACCAGAGCACTCTAGAGAACAGAGACACTCCTTCCTCACTGACACTTGGGGGAGGGCTATCAGCACCCTGCCTTCCTCAGAGTGTGACCACCAGCCACTACCAGAAACCACTGCATACAACCATCACCACTGCTCCTCTAAGAGCCTATACCACACATTAGGTAACTGACTCTCAGGACACCTGAGCTGAATGTATACAAGAATAGTGAATGGACTCCTAGGATCATATATCTGGTAACAACTCTAGCCATCTCGTAACAGGACATTAGTGCTTAAAAGTCTCCAATAATCAAGTTAGCTCACTGTAGTACCCCATATGGGTATACTGAAACAAAACAAAAAGACAGCACTCGGTGAGCAAATATAAAATAAATTATTATGATAACATATAGATGGCTCAGAAACAGCAGTCATTATGAAATCACATAAGGAAGCAGACTATAATTGCTTCAACAAACTCCCAAAACAGAGAATCAAGGATTCTCCCGGATGAAGATGTATTCCTGGAATGGCCAGATAGAGAATACAAAAAACAAATATACAGAACTCTTCAAGACATCAGAAATGAGATCAGGCAATACACAAAAAAAGCCAAGAAACATACAGATAAAGCAGTTGAAGAAATTAAAAAGATTACTCAAGAACATAATGAAAAATTTAATAAGCTGCAAGAATCCATAGAGACAGCATTCAGAAATTTGGAAGATTAACAATGAAATGATAGAATTAGACAACTCAACAGAAAGTCAGAGGAGCAGAATCGAGGAACTGGAATGCAGAATTAAGGAAATGGTGAATAAGGCACTTGGCACCAATATATTTCTAGAAAAATCAGATAAAAGAATTTAAAAACATGAAGAAAACCTAAGAATCATGTGAGACTCTATCAAAAAAAATAACCTGCGAGTGGTTGGAATACCAGAAAAGGGAGGGGTAACAGAAAATACAGAGAATTGTTGAAGTTTTCTTGGCAGAAAATATCCCTGAAATCATGAAAGATGAAAGTATATCTATCCAAGATGATCATCAAACCCCATACCACGTAGATCCCAAAAGAAAGTCACCAAGGAATATTTTTATAAAAATTGCCAAAGCCAAAATAAAAATTTGAGAGCAGCCACGGATAAGCGAACAGTGACCTAGAAAAGAGAATCAATAAGAATAAGTTCAGACTACTTAGCAGAAACCATGCAGACGAGAATGCAATGGGATGACATATATAGAGCATTGAAGAATCACATATGCAGCAAAACCATCTATCAAATATGAAGGCGAAATTAAGACATTTACAGATAAAGAAAAGCTTAGGGAATTTGTAAAAACAAAACCAAAACTACAAGAAACACTAAAGGGAATTCTCTGGTTAGAAAATCAATAATATCAGATATCAACACAATACTATAGGACACAAAACAGAGAAACCAGGTATCAATTCAGATAGGGAAATAAAAAAAAAAACAAAATAAGATTAAAAAAAACCAGGGAATCAGTGATGTCATTATGTAAAACAAGACAATAATCAATAAAGAGGGTCTAAATAAAGTTTTTTTTTTTTTTAAAGTAGGCATAGATCTTTCATATGAAGAGGAAATCAGGGCAATATAGGGACATACAAGATAGGTTTAAACTTAGAAAAATACTGGCAAATATTGAGACAACCAGAAAGAAGACTAACAATCCCTCACTTCAAAATAAAAAAAACAAGACAAACATAAAGAATCAGCAAAAACAAATTCAACTACAATGAAAAAGAGGAATACACAATTAACAAAGAAAAACACCTCAGCACAAAAAAGTGGAAAAAAGAAAATGTCAACAACACACAAAAGGCATCAAAATGAGAGCACTAAACTAATACCTATCTATAATAATGCTGAATATAAATGCACTAAATGCACCAATAAAGAAAGAGAGTTGCAGAATGGATAAAAAAAAAACATAATCAGGTATATGCTGCCTACAAGAGACATACCTTAGACTTAGAGACATGAACAAACAAAAATTCAAAGCATAGAAAAAAATATATCAAGCAAACAACAATCAAAGAACAGGAATGGCAATATTGATTTCTAACAAAATAGACTTTAAAGTTAACTCCACAACAAAGGATAGGGAAGGACACTATATAAGGATTAAAGGGACTATATATCAGGAGGGTATAACCATATTGAATATTTATGCACCCAATGATAGGGCTGCAAGATACAGAAAACAAACTCCAATAGCATTGAAAAGTGAGATAGACAGCTCCACAATAATAGTAGGAGACTTCAACATACCGCTTTCGGTGAAGTACAGGACATCCAGAAAGAAGTTCAATAAAGACATGAAAGATCTAAATGCCACAATCAACCAACTTGACCTTGTAGACATATAGAGAACACTCCACCGAACAGCAACCAAGTATACTTTCTCTTTAGGTGCACATGAAACATTCTCTAGAATAGACCACATATTAGGTCATAAAGCAAGCCTTAGCAGAATCCAAAACACTGAAATATTACAAAGCGTCGTCTCTGCCCGTAAGGCCATAAAAGTAGAAATCAATAACAGAAAACGCAGGGAAAAGAAATCAAATACTTGGAAACTGAACAGTAACCTCCTCAAAAAAGACATTAAGGATGGAATCAAGAAATTCATAGAATTCAATGAGAATACAACACTTCCTATCAGAACGTTTGGGACACAGCCGTACTCAGAGGTCAATTTATATCAATAAACGCACACATACAAAAAGAAGAAAGGACCAAAAACAAAGAACTATCCCTACGAATTAAACAAATAGAAAGAGAGCAACAAAAGAAACCCTCAGGCACCAGAAGAAAGCAAATACTAAAAATTAGAGCAGAATTAAATGAAATAGACAACAGAAAAACAATTTAAAGAGTTAACAAGACCAAAAGCTAGTTCTATGAAAAAATTGATAAACCACTGGCCACACTAAGAAAAGAAAAACAGGAGAGGAAGCAAATAACTCCAATAAGAAATGACATGGGCGATATCACAACAGACCCAACTGAAATTAAAAGAATTATATCAGACGACTATGAAAAATCGTACTCAAACACATTTGAAAACCTAGAAGAAATGGATAAATTCCTAGAAACACTACCTACCTAAACTAACACAAACAGAGGTACAACAACTTAATAGACCCATAACAAAAGAAGAGATTGAAAAGGTAATCAAAAATCTTCCCACCAAAAAGCCCTAGCCCTGACGGCTTCACTACAGAGCTCTACCAAACATTCAGAGAAGAGTTACCACCACTATTCCTAAAGGCATTTCAAAGCATAGAAAAGTACGGAATACACCCAAACTCATTCTATGAAGCCAGCATAAGCCTGATACCAAAACCAGGTAAAGACACTACAAAAAAAGAAAATTACAGATCTATATCCCTTATAAACTTAGATGCAAAAATCCTCAACAAAATTCTAGCCAATAAAATTCAACAACATATCAAAACGATACTTCACCATGACCAAGTGGGATTCATACCAGGTATGCAGGCATGGTTCAACATTAGAAAAAGAATTAATGTAATCCATCATATAAATAAAACAAAAGACAAGAACAAAATAGTTTTATCAATTGATGCAGAAAAGGCATTTGACAAACTCCAACACTCGTTCATGATAAAAACTCTCAGCAAAATAGGAACAGAATGAAAATTCCTAAGCATAATAAATGGCATTTATACAAAGCCAAGAGCCAACATAATCCTAAATGGAGAGACTCTGAAGGCATTACCCTTGAGAACATGAACCAGACAAGGATACCCTTTATCGCCACTCTTATTCAACACTGTGCTGGAGGTCCTACGCAAAGCGATCAGGCTAGATAAAGAAATTAAGGGCATCCATATTTTTTTTTAGATAGGTAAGGAAGAAGTATCTCTATATACAGATGACAGGATCTTATACACCAAAACCAAAAACCCAAACCCAGTGTCGTCGAGTCGATTCCGACTCATATCGACCCTATAGGACAGAGTAGAACTGCCCCACAGAGTTTCCAAGAAGCGCCTGGCGGATTTAAACTGCCGACCCTTTGATTAGCAACCGTAGCACTTAACCACTACGTAACCAGGGTTTTGGGTCTTATACACAGAAAACCCTAAAGAATCCTCAAGGAAGCTACTGAAACTAATAGAAGAGTTCAGCAGAGTATCGGGATACAAGATAAACATACAAAAATCAGTTGGATTCCTCTACAGCAACAAAAGGAACATCAAAGAGGAAATCACCAAATCAATGCCATTTACAGTAGCCCACAAGAAGATAAAATACTTAGGAATGAATCTTACAAGAGATGTAAAAGGCCTATACAAAGAAAACGACAAGACACTACTGAAAGAAACTAAAAGAGGCATACGTAAGTGGAAAAATATACCATGCTTATGGATAGGAAGACTTAACATTGTAAAAATGTCTGTTCTACCAAAAGCCATTTGTAGATACAATGCAATTCCGAACCAAATTCCAACGACATTTTTTGATCAGATGGAGAAACAAATCACCAACTTCATATGGAAGACAAAGAGGCCCTGGATAAGTAAAGCATTAGTGAAAAAGAAAAAAGTGGGAGGCCTAACTCTACTTGAATTTAAAACCTATTATACCACCACAGTAGTCAAAACAGGCTGGTACTGGTACAACAACAAATACATAGACCAATGGAACAGAATTGAGAATCCAGACATAAATCCATCCACATATGAGCAGCTAATATTTGACAAAGGCCCAAAGTCAGTTAAATGGGGAAAAGACAGTCTCTTAAAAAAAAAAATTGGTGCTGAGATAACTGGATATCCACCTGCAAAAAAATGAAACAATACCCATACCTCACACCATGTACAAAAGCGAACTGAAAATGGATCAAAGACCTAAAAATAAAATCTAGAACAATAAAGATCATGGAAGAAAAGTTAGGAAAAAGGCTAGGAGCCCTAATACATGGCATAAACAGTATACAAATCATTACTAACAATGCATAAGAAAAACTAGATAACTAGGAGATGCTAAAAAATCAAACACCTATGCTCATCCAAAGACTTCACCAAAAAAGTAAAAAGACTACCTACAGACTGGGAGAAAGTTTTCAGCTATGACATTTCCCATCAGAGTCTGATCACAATAATCTACATAAGACTGCAAAAATTCAACCACAAAAAGACAAATAACCCAATTAAAAAATGGGCAAAAGATACCGACAGGCACTTCACTAAAGAAGACAATCAGGTAGCTAATAGACATGAGAAAATGTTCACAATCATTAGCCATTAGAGAAATGCAAATCAAAACTACAATGAGATTCCATCTCACTTCGACAAGGCTGGAATTAATCCAAAAAACACAAAATAATAAATGTTGGAGAGGTAGTGGAGAGACTGGAACACTTATACACTGCTGGTGGGAAGGTAAAATGGTATAACCACTTTGGAAATCGATTTGGCATTTCCTTGAAAAATGAGAAATAAAACTACCATACGATCCAGCAATCCCACTCCTTGGAATATATCCAAGAGAAATAAGAGCCTTTACATGAACAGGTATATACACACCCATTTTCATTGCAACACTGTTTACAATAGCAAAAAGATGGAGGCAACCAAGGCGCCCATCAATGGATGAATGGATAAAGAAATTATGGTATATACACACAATGGAATACTATGCATCGATAGAGAACAATGATGAATCCATGAAACATAACACGGAGGAATCTGGAAGGTATTATGCTGAGTGATATCAGTCAGTTGCAAAAGGACAAATATTCTATAAGGCCACTATTGTAAGAACTGGAGAAATAGTTTAAACAGAGAAGAAAATATTCTTTGATGGTTATGAGTGGGGGGAGGAAGGGAGAGGAGTTTTCAGTAATTATACAGCAGGTAAGAATTATTTTAGGTGAAGGGAAAGACAGCACAAAATACAGGAGAGGTCAGCACAACTGGACTGAACCAAAAGCTAAGAAGTTTCCTGAATAAAATGAACGCTCCAAAGGTCAGTGTAACAGGGGCAGGGGTTTGGGGACCATGGTTTCAGAGGACATGTAAGTCCACTGGCATAATAAAATCTATTAAGGAAACATTCTGCATTCCACTCTGGAGAGTGGCGTCTGGGGTCTTAAACGCTACCAAGCAGCCATCTAAGATGCATCAGTTGGTCTCAACCCAACTGGAGAAAGAAGAAAGAACACCAAAGACACTAGGTAATTATGAGCCCAAGAGAGAGAAAGAACCACATACACCAGAGACTCCAAAAGGCTGAGACTAGAAGAATTGGATGGTGTCTGGCTACAACTGATAGACTGCTCTGACAGGGAAAACAACAGAGAATCCTTGAGGGAGCAAGGAAGCAGTGGGATGTAGACCCCAAATTCTCATAAAAAGACCAGATTTACTGTTCTGACTGAGACTAGAAGGACTCCGGAGGTCACGGTTAACAGACCTTCTGTTAGCACAAGACAGGAACCATTCCCATAGCCAACTCTTCAGACAGGGATTGGACTGTACTATGGGATAGAAAATGATACTAGTGAAGAATAAGCTTCTTAGATCAAGTAGACACATGAGATGATGTTGCTATCTCCTGTCTGGAGGGGAGATGAGAGGGCAGAGGGGGCCAGTAGCTGACCGAATGGACTCTAAAATGGAGAGTGGAGGGAAGGAGTGTGCTGTGTCATTAGGGGGAGATCAATTAGGAGTCTATAGCAAGGTGTATATAAATTTTTGTATGAGAGACTGACGATTTGTAAACTTTCACTTAAAGCACAATAGAAATTAATTAAAAAAAATGACATACAAAGCTGAAAACATAAGTTATGTCAAGTACTAAGAACGTCAAGAGCACCAAAACAAAACAACATGAGATCTTATTAAAACAATATTTCTCTCATCATTTGGGTATGCAAGGTATAGGGGATAGGTGATTGAATGAGTTAACATACATCTCCCCAGAATAATTTTTTTAATACCTGGTCTTATAGCAAGCAAGCATATGCATCAGAAATCAGAGCTGCACCTAAGGTATAGATAAGAAAGAAGATATTTTTTTCTCACAAAGATTCACTGACTCCACATCCCCGTTGCCATCGAGTTGATTCTGACCCACAGTGACCCTGTAGGACAGAGTAGAACTGCCCCATAGAGTTTCCAAGGAGCGCCTGGTGGATTCGAACTGTTGACTTTTTGGTTAGCAGCTGTAGGACTTAACCACTACGCCACCAGTGTTTCCTGACTCCGCATAGAATGAGTAAAATGAATGTCGAATACTTTTATAAAGGGTTTAATAAGTGTCTACCATAATTACTAGGGCATATGGTTCTATGGTTCTTCTCTGAGCACGTAACAACTAAGATCAGCTAATATACTCATACTCAAAAGCCTGATCCATTGTGAGACCTGGCACCAAGAATGTAAATCACCTGTCACGACGTGGGGATAAGTATCCAACATTTCATTGCTGGCACTGGTCTAGTCAACTTTAGGTAATGAAAAATTTTTTAGTAAATGAAGTGTACCTTTCTCTTTTATTTCATCATTTTGTTCCTACTTATCTCTGGGCTTAAGAAAAACATCTCAGCAAAAAAATAAAAAAAGTAAGCATCATTAATATAGTTTGTACTTATTCCCTGAAAGTTACCCATTTAAGACTGAATCAGAGATGTATAAAGAACAATCTGCTAGTCCTTCATGGGCCTCAGCACCCTGCTCCAAAGAATTTTGACTATTTTGCTTTTTTCTGTTGTTATAACAACTATTTCTTTTCATAACACTTAGAATATAATGCATTTAAGGTATAATGTGTAACAAGCATTTCATTTGGATTTTTAAGCTCTTAATATAGTGTATGAACCATGTCTAATTGTATGTATATCTTGGCCCTCTGAACACCATGAAGACATCAAATACATATTAAATTTATACAAAAGCTACTTATACAATTAAATTTTCACAATTATGTTATCAATAAATATAGAGCCATTCTTCTTACTTCTTTAAAAAATATGCTAATTTATTACCAGTTAAAAGTATAGTAAGTCACTTTAAAATGTAGACTTAGTAGAGCCCTTCAGGCGCAGTGGTTAAGAGTTACAGCTGCTAACCAAAAGGTTGGCAATTTCAATCCACCAGTCACTTCTTGGAAACCCAATGGGGCAGTTCTCTGTCCTATAGGGTCGCTATGAATGGAATCGACTTGATGGCAATGAGTTTGTTTTTTTCTTTTTTGGCTTTAGACTTAGTAGGATGTAGAAGTTGGGTCCTAGTGAAGTTGGGAAGCCTCACTGAATTGTTCTCCCTCTCTATATAGCTATTTATATAGTTATCATAGGTATGCATTTCCCTATCAATGGTATACATTCTATGTCAAAGTATGAAAAAGGTTTTTTGTGGTTTTTTTTTTTGCAGTAATGACCAAAGATGTGAGGCTTAAGGCTTCACATCTTTAACTTATCCTCAGAATAGGTTCAGGGACAGACTAATTTCCTAAGACTTGTAGGATAAGGTGTCTTATTCATGCCCTAAGTATCAATCTACATTACTCACTTGACAGCTTTTTTTGTTCAGAAATCTAAATGACAAGAGGTCTGACTAACATAAATCTTATACTATGTTCTGGAGTGTGATAATTTTCCCACCAAGAAAACAAATCAAGCAGCCGATCCAAATCTTTTAGCTTTTGGTCATTATTAATCACACTGTATGACCAAATTCCAATGTGTACATCTATTCATACATTCGTACATTCAAATCAGTATACATCTATTATTCTATATC
The DNA here is from genome assembly GCF_030014295.1 of Loxodonta africana. Lineage (NCBI taxonomy): Eukaryota > Metazoa > Chordata > Mammalia > Proboscidea > Elephantidae > Loxodonta > Loxodonta africana. Next base: position 116,595,466 of record NC_087369.1, on the reverse strand, counting down.
TTATGTGTCATTAACCACCCTAAGAAACTATATCCCCATATATTTTAAACAGAGAGTTACATGTTCTAGGAAGAAAAATATACAATTTCCTCCATGAATTACTACATGTAGATTGTCCTTTATTAGGTCTTTAGGGTATCAGAAAACCTCCAAAAACAACTCATGCAAGTTCCTAAGAATAGCAAAAAAAGATATATTTGCTAAAAGCATATTATTTCAAATTACCTATTCAACATTAATCCAATGTATGTTATTCTTATAACACATAATTGGGGACAAAATTCTCATTACATCACTTATATCTATAATAATATTTTCTATTTATATTACCAAGCATAGATCTCAGGTTGCTATTGTTTAAAAGAAACAGGTGCAATAAAAAAACATCAACTGGTATTTAAACAAAAAGAAAACTGTCACGGCTTTTTCAATGGGAGTACAATGTAGACTTAATGTTTAGTTTTGATTGCCTTTTTAAATGTATGACATACGGAATAAATTAATAAATGACGTTTGTTATACAGCTCTGATGAAACACTCTTAATTTAAATTTCTGCTTACTATTGTTGCTACAGTTACATCATCTTTAATGTATATGCCTAACTCTACATTCTTTAATTGAAATACAGAAAAAAAAATTTTTTTTTTTTTTTTGCTTTAGAGTGACATTTGGCACTCCTTTTATGATAGTCATCTTGAATACTGCTGTCAGGTTGTTAAAATGAAAAGAGCACTAGACTACTTTCATGGAAAGACCTTGCTTTGCCACTGTCAAATGGTGTGGCATTGGGCGAATCACTTAAAACTCTCAGCAACTCAAAAATGAGGTGGGAGTTATACTCCAATCAAAATCAACCCCTGTGCTGGAGTTGATTCCAACTCATAGCGACCCTACAGGATAGAGAAGAGTGCCACAAAGAGTTTACAAAGCTGTAAATCTTTACAAAAGCAGACTGCCACATCTTTCTCCCGCAGAACGGCTAATGGGTTCCAACTGCCGACCTTTTGGGTCGCAGCCAAGCAGTTAACCACTGTGCGAAAAGGGCTCAGTGATGTCTAAAGTACCTGAAAACTCAGATATATGACTTAGCTCTTCCTTAAATATTTTTGCAGCAATGCATTTACAAGATAAAGTTTAAGCTATACAGCCTGTAACGCAGGATCCCCTGATTTTATCCTTCTAGCATTTTCTACCAGCAATCTCAAAAATGAAGCATCTTATCCAGAAGAGTTGGTCTTAACCTTCACTGGGCATTTCATCAAATTTAAGCCTGAATTGTTGTTTATGTTTTCATGTGTATACCTTGTCACCCTAAAATATAAGAGTATTAATACTAATTATTAATATTCCTATTAATAATATCAATGATAATTCAAGGTCTCCAGCCTAATTTTATTCAAGGTCTTTGAATGAAGACTTTCATTCAAAGATATTCATTATTATTATTGCTAATATAACACTTGCTATGTGCCACATACTATGCTGGACCTTTTACATCTGGTTAAAACTCCTACCGTAATAATCTTGGCAAAAGACAAATAATATGTTTCATTTAGTACTCACAACAACTCCTTAAGGTAGTTTTTTTTATTTTCCATGTTTACAGATCATTCCTTGCTTGTCTGAAAAGTAGTGAGATGAAAGCTCAAATGGCCAGGAAATATTTTTAAGTTTATTACATCTATACTATTTCAAAAATGTGGAGAACAGCTCGAGGGAGGTAGGACAGCAAATAAACATTCTTCCTGGTTTGTGTTGCAGGCACAAGCGCAGAAAAAGCTGAGAAAAGAATAAAGTCTTCGTTGATCATGAATATTAAAAAACATTCATCAGGCCTGTAATTACACAGACTAATAACAAATTCTATATGCTGGGCTGCCAAAGATAAATTTCTGTACTTCTGTTTTTAGCATGACTTCCTAAATCTTACCATTTAATTTTAATTTTCTTTTAAATTTAACTAGAGTAAGATAGGAGCCCTGATGGCACACTGGTTAAGGGCTCAGCAGCTAACCAAAAGGTTACAGGTTCGAATTCACCAGCTGCTCCTTAGAAACCCTATGGGGCAGTTCTACTCTGTCTTGTAGGGTCACTACGAGTGTGAACCAACTTAATAGCAACAGGTTTGTTTTTCTGGTTTAGAGTTAGATAAGCTATGTTGTACATATCATATAATAGATTTACTTCCTTACTGAAAAAAAGGAAACCATAATAAGAATTCACTGGCTATTCTTTGTTATTACTGAGTATAGTATCAAAAATGTGAGCTACCGTGTTCAATCTATTTGTTTTAGCCACTGCACAAAATCTTCAGCTGTATCATATTCACTATTTATTAAAATTTTAACTACTTACTAAATCCTAAATGCTTAGCATCAGGTATGAGGATAAAATTAATTTAATTAAGGTAACAACCACAGTCAAAAAATATGACATTAATCATAATTAAAGGAAAAAGCCTTAAGCCCTTAAAATCATGAGCAGAAGTATATCCAGGATTTAACAGTGTTCTCGTGCTCCGAAACAACGATGGCTGTGCCAACGTCTTCTGTTTGTGTTTGGCCAGATGGTTGACATATAGGCTCGTTAAACTCACAATTAACCTCAACATCTTTGTATCCTTGTATTATGGAGGAGGCAACCGTGGTAGAAGGAATCCCAGTGATGCAGTGGTTAAAGCACTCAGCTACTATCCAGAAGGTCGGCAGTTCGAACCCACCAGCCACTCCAAGGGAGAGAGATGCAGCAATCTGCTTCCGTAAAGATTTATAGCATTGGAAACCCTATAGGGCAATTCTACTCTATCCTGTAGGGTCACTATGAGTCGGAATCGACTTGACAGCAGTGGGCTTGGTTTTTTTTTTTTTTTTTTCCTAGTAACTGCAATTAAGAAACTAAAGGATTTTTTAGAAGTTATGTAAATCAGAAGAGAATCAGGAATAGGCAGGCCTTAGCTAGGTTGCTATGAGTTAGAAAACTTGATGACAACGGGTATGGTTTTGGTTTAGCAATAAAAACTCTATCAAATTCCACCATACATTTTCTAAGGTAGAAACAAAATAGTAACAGGAATGCTTATCTTGGGGGAAAAAAAAATCACTCCAATGATAATCTTTGGCACTTGTCCATTTGTTCAAACCACTACAGCCATAGCAATTTTTCACTTATTCTTTGCTTTAGTCCAACAACACAGGAAACAAAATGAAACAAAAACCAGTGCACTACAAATCAACATTGAAATAAACCAGCAGATTTGTATGGGGAATTGTGTAGGACACTTGCAGTCACTAACTCAGGTTTGCGACTAGTGCTATTTTCATGAATAAAAATCTACAGGAAAATTGACAAAAACATATTACTGACAGGTGGTTAGAGTCTGTGTTTCTATATAAATCTACAGTATAGAAGAAAGAAAATAGTATGTCAGGACAACTTCCCTGCTTTCAGTCTCTACTGCTATTGTTACACTGTGCTGCACTCTTAAAACAACACTGAAGGATCAAGAATTTCATATGAGCTACTAAACGCAGGTCTCAGTTTGGGTATGCTCTTTAAGAAAATTATTTCCCAGCAGGCAATCTTATAGTTCTATTTTCTTTTATAATTTGCTGTTTGTGTAATTTCTATATGTCGGAGTTGGTTAGCTCATGGTGTTAATGAGGAAAAGGTCATGAGCCTAATCTTTGTATGAGCCAGTTAGCTTTGTGAAAAGGAGAAAAAAATTGGGGGGGGGTTCTATAGTCAGTACCTATAACTCCAGTCAGCCAGGGAACAAATTCATGTCCTTGGTAAAAAGAAGAACCAGAGAAAGTATAGATGGGCTGAAAAGACACCCTAAAGCACATGTCCTAATGACAGTGACTAAATAGTTTTTTCATGTTCAAATAGAGAGTAGACTTTCCACAATGCTCAAATAAACACTGCAAAATTATTTATAGACTGCAATCACCATTACACATTACAAACATTTTTAGAATAAATCAACAACACGTGCTTACATGTGAGAGCTTTTAAAAGGTCTCGGAGGGAAAACAAGTAATATACACATATGATGGTGTCATGGATTGAACTGTGTCCCCCAAAAATATCTGTCAACTGGGCTGGGCCATGATTCCCGGTATACTGCGATTCTCCACCATTTGCCATTTGATGTCATTTTCCTATGTGTTGTAAATCCTATCCCTGTTGTGTTGACGAGATGGGATTAGCAGCAGTTATGTTAATGAGGTAGGACTAAACCTACAAGATTAGGTTGTGTCTTCAGTCAATCTTTTTTGAGGTATAAAAGAGAGAAGCAAGCAGAGAGCAGTGCCCAGAGAAGTGTGACCCGGGGTGCCTGTACTGAGAAGCTCCTAGTCCAGGGGAAGACTGATTACAAAGATCTTCCTCCAGAGCTGACAGAGAAAACAAGCCTTCCCCTGGAGCTGATGCCCTGAATTTTGACTTTTGGACTAATAGACTGTAAGATAATAAACTTCTATTTGTTGAAGCCATCCACTTGTAGTATTGCTGTTATAGCAGCACTAGACAACCAAGACAGATGGCTATTATACTGTCCAGAGATATATGCACATAGAACAACATATAATATGGATAATTATAAAATCTTATACATAAATAAAAAACATAATGTTGACAACTTCATGTATGTACTGAATATATATGAGAGGTAAGGGAGACAGAAGAGTCAAAAACATCACCAGTAATTGAACCTATGTAACCAAGGAGGGTGGTGACGACATTAGACGAAAGAGGTTCCAGAAGGAGGTGAATGAGTTTTGTATGAAATACACTGAGTTTGGTGACTGCTGATATATACGAAGGTAGGAATGTGCAGCTAATGCTTATAAGACTAGGTCTGCTATTTGGAAGAGAGAACAAAAATTGAGATATAAACCTAATAGTCATGTATGTTGAATGAGTGGTTAGACTGCCAATAGAAATGAAGAATGGAGGGAAATTATAAAAGTAGATAAAGTGTTTCCTATTTAAAAGCAAAGTCAACTATGAGAGGTGGCTGGTGGGTCTGAATCACTGACCTTTTGGTTAACAGCCAAGCGCTTAACTGCTGCGTACCAGGGCTGTTCAGAATAGAGTAAATAAAATGTAACTATACTATATAAGACTTTTTTTTATACTATATAAGACTTAGTTGAAAATGTGCTGAATTATAAGAAGTATTCTCAATTTTCTAATTCAATTATATAACTTACATATTTTCTACAAAATTAATATAATAATGATTGTATAGAACAAAAAGTTTCAAGAGTCAATAGACTATAATACCTAAATTATATTAAGTACTATAGACTTTTTCCTTGTGGTTGCTCTACATTCCTATAATTATCTACATGAAATAAAATAAGAAAAAACAGCCTGCCTCCTTTAACTAATATGTGTAAATAAAATTTGAATAACTCAAAGGAAAATAAAATTTCTTTCAAAAGTTTACAAGGTTCTATAGAAACAATCTGTATCTTCAAATTTCAATCAAAGGTTTACAAAATGCTATTCGATGCAGATACTGAGAGAGTCCTGTACTACCTATTCTTATAAGTATTAGTCATATGATAGTCTACAAGTCACTTCCTCTTTCTGGTACTCGGTACCCTGATCCACAAATTAAGACCAATGGACTAGAATATTTCTAAATTTATTTTCATTCTGAATAAATAATGGCATAAACTTTATAAAAATTGAGCTTGTATAGTGTAGCACCAGGAAGTAAAACAAACCAGAGGGCAGGACAGGTCACCATCAGATAATCCATGGGTGAAAGTCAGGGGCTGTCTGTGAAGTAAAAGGTGAAGTCCAGAGGAGAAGGCAAGAGAGGGCTTGTAACAAGATAAACTGTGAGCCTACCCAGGAAAAGAAGCCAGGGAATCTGGTCAGGTAGAGGGATAACTAATGGACTAGAAAGGAGCCCTGCTGGCACAACTGTTAAATGCTCGGCTGCTAACTGAAAGGTTAGCAGATCAAACACTCTCAGTGGCTCTGTGGAAGAAAGACCTGGTAATCTGCTTCCATAAAGATTACAGCCAAGAAAACCCTATGGGGCAGTTCTACTATGTCACATGGGGTCACTCTGAGTTAGAATCAACTCAGCAGCACCCAATAACATCAACAATAGCAAATGAGAGATTGGGTCCAGCCAATAAATTCTGCTAAATATCTCCCTTCAAGCTGTTTTTCTAAAATCTCCTGTGTACACAGAAGCTTATATTTCCCTTGGTCTTAGATGATAGATTTTTACCTCAGATACTTTTAACATACTATTTTCGGGGTGGTGCACAGAGTTAACAAGCTTGGCTACTAACTGAAAGGCTGGAGGTTCAAGTCCACCCATAGGCACCTTGGAAGAAAGCCCTGGCAGTCTACTTCTGAAAAATTAGCCACTGAAAACCCTAAGGGGCATAGTTCTACTGTGACACACATGGGGTCACCATGAGTCAGAATTGACTCAAATGAAATTGCTTATTATTACAAAAGTAATAAGGTAGGGTTGAAATTCAATTATTATCTCTTATAATAGACACACTAAACTGTAATCACTATTCATGTACGAATTAGGAACAAACTACAAGAGAAGAGACTTCAGAAAATGTGAAACCAAGACTATTAAAAGAATGTTGCTTTTCCCTGGGCTGTAATGAAGTCTAACTACTTAAATTACAACAAAGGAACGAACACCTAAAACAATCTAAACATAGTGATCCCACGAAAATAATCAAATATTTATAAAACTTGCATTTCCTAAATTTAGTTTTTATAACTCTCCTATGAAAGACAAGATCTTTAAATATCTAAAGCTTTGGTCATGGTATACACAATATAATAAAAATAAAGAAATGTCACCAAAGCGAGAGCAAAAATAAACATCATAAAGAAAAATGTTGGCTACGACACAGAGGTAGTGGAATTTACAGTGACATTATATAATTGCTAAGAGTAGGTTTATTGGCCTAAGTCTTTTGCAGGTTCACACATCCTTTTTAACTCTCCTGTTGATAACTCAATCTTCTCTTTCATTAGGAAATGCTTATCTAACCTGTCAGCTACTTCCTGCTTTAATAAGCCTGAATCGCTTCTGTTCAGCTCCTTAAACACTTCTTTGTGTTTTTTTCTTTCTTTTGCATACACTTCCAAATGGTTATTATTCAGTTAATTAAGTAAAATTCAAGTAACTCATAAAATTTAACATAAGAAAATGAATTATAATGTGAAAACGGCATTACTGAGGATAAAAACAGTACACACTAGGGGATGGGTGAGATAATTTTTTTAATTGACTACTGAGTTTGAATATAAATTCCCTGGAAGCTAGGCTAAAGAGTGATAGAAGTAACATAATTTTTAAATTCTGACTAAAAGAAAACATACATGTTTCTACACAAAAAACTTCCCGGCATTAAACTGAAAAATTCATTACGTGGGCCTTAGGATGAAGGGCTTTGAAAGCACAGTAGACAATGACTTCAACTACAATTTAGTAAAATGCACTGAAATACCGTACAAATTGATGCCTTAAAATTTCCTTCTGTAAATGGCTACTGTCGTGGATTGAACTGTGTCCCCCAAAAACATGTGTCAACTTCGATAGGCCATGATTCCCAGTATTGTGTGGTTGTCCTCCATTTTGGAAATGTAATTTTATGTTAAAGAAGATTAGAATGGGGTTGTGACACACTTACCCAGGTCACACCCCTGATCTAATGTAAAGGGAGTTTCCCTGGGGTGTGGCCTGCACTACCTTTTATCTCTCAAGAGATAAAAAGGAAAGGGAAGGGAGCAGAGAGATGGAAACTCATACCACTAAGAAAGCAGTACCAAGAGCAAAGCTCATCCTTTGGACCTGAGGTTCCTGCACTGAGATGCTCCCAGACCAAGAGAAGGCTGATGTCAAGGACTATCAACCAGAGCCAGCAGAGATAGAAAGCCTTCCCCTGGAGCCGGCATCCTGAATTGGGACTTGTAGCCTACTGGACTGTGAGAGAATAAATTTCTCTTCATTAAATCCATCCACTTGTGGTATTTCTGTTAAAGCAGAGGTAGATGACTAAGACAGCTACCAAGAATAAAATTAGCAGTATTAGTAGAGTAGAAATAACAGAAGTGTGTCAAACCATACCCTTTGCCGTCCAGTCAATTCTACCCATAATGATACTAGAGTACAGAGTAGAACTGCCCCATAGGGTTTCCAAGGAGCAGCTGGTGGATTTGAACTGCCAACATTTTGGTAGGCAGCTGAGCTCTTAACCACTGCACCACCAAGGCTCCATATGTCAAAAAGTCTAATATAAATCTTGTGTATGTGAAACTTAGTCATGTACAATCACTACTCATGTTCTGGCAAGTAACTATTTCCTTATCTGTAAACCAAGGATAACAATATATACCTTGATTGACAACCACATGGCTGAAGGATGAAATGATGATATTGTATATGAAAATGTTTAAGTGCTATAATAAAGAAAGCTATTACTATTACAATCAGTACTATCACCATCACAGAGAAAATCTACAGATACACCAGGTTTCATAAAAGCCATATAAAAGCCATTGGTAGCACCTTGTCTCCGAATTCAACAACCCATTTTTCCAACCAGTGGTCAGAACAATCTTTTCAGTTAATCTCACGTCATTCCCTTGCCTAAATCTTTCAAGTCCTTCATCAGCTTCAGGATATAATCAAACCCAGGGCTAGTTTCACAGTGGTTCAATCAGTGCAGTCACACAGGCTTCCTTCAATCAGAAGGGCCCTGCAGGTTTGGAGCCCTGGTGACACAGTAGATAAGAGCTACAGAACTAACCAAATGGTTGGCAGTTTGAATCCACCACCCACTCTTTGGAAACCCTAAGGGGCAGTTTTACCCTGTCTTATAGGGTCACTATGAGTCGGGATAGACTCAAAGGCAACAGGTTTGGTTTTTGCACATGGTTTAATGCTCTGCTGTTGCCATCTTGAAATTATTCATATATGAACAGGAGGTTTCATTTTGCAATGGGTCCCACAAATTATGTAGCTGGTCTTCATCATACCCTTTGGAATGAGCTCCAAAGTCCTTCAAAATGTGGCTCATGCTTGTCTCTCCAGCTTCACCTCCCCTGTTCCCTCTGACCCTATTCTAAAGCTCAATCATACCAAACTACTTTCAGCTTCCCAAATGTTCCATGCTCTTTCAAGCTCCTTTGTGTTTGCACACTGTAATGCCCTTATCCCTTAGCATTACAATGAAATGAGTTAAGAGGAAATGGATCTAGTTTAAGTCTTCAAATACAATCTTACTTCCAGAATCCTGTTGCATTTTCAAATGGCATTTGAGACCAGTGGACAAACACTAAGATTTGATAGCCCACACATGTGATGGTATCTAATCATATTTTAAAAACTATTGCAAAGCAAACAAAAATAAAAGTGGAAGGGAAGAGGTAAAGAAATAGGCTGTTGTTACTTTTATTGCTGGAATCTCACATTGAGCACAGTTTTCCGAGTAGCACTGGTCAAAGGGTAGGAGCCACCACCATGGTTCTCAGAGCTACAGCTCTCAGAGGTTGGCTTAATTGGTCTGGGATGGTGCCCAGGCATCCGTAAGCTTTAAAAGTTCCCCAGATGATTCTAATGTGTATCCAGGGCTGAGAACCACTGAAGTTACAGAAACTTTAAAGATCAGTAAGTTAAATGAGAGGTAGCAGCTCAAGGTGTTGAGATATAAATAAGCCAACTAATTATCAGAACAGGGCTGCTTGGGAAGCCTATTAAATGGACAACGTAAACAAAGACATAAAAAGACTACTAATTAAAGCAAATCAAAAGAAAAAAAATAGAGCCATTACAGTATGTAAATAAATATATTTGTGATTTTTCATGGATATTTTTAGTTTCTGAAAGGGTTAAGCAATACCCATATAAGCTGAAAAGTAAGCACTGTGAAACTACCATTTCAACACCTGACAAGATTATACACAAATGTTATGTAATTATAGATATATTTTAACATTAACTCAGAAACTAAGATTTCTACATCGTTGCTGAATACCCAAATTTCTCTGTCAACAATCCTGCATTTGGCTGAAAGCGTTCACAATTCATCTGAGCAAAAAGTACTATGTTCCCCTGCAAAATAACTATGGGAGCAGTAGCACCCTGCATAACAACAACAAAAAAATGGCGAGCTCAAAAAATTTCTAGAAGAATTCCTCAATATGAAAACATTACTTATCAAAATGAATTAAATAATAAAATTGTTGCAAGAGAAGGAATGCTGCTCACAATAAAATTAGAAATGGAAGACCTGGAGCAAATGACATGTGAAGTACATGAGGGTGCTAAATAATCAAGAAGGATGAAGGAGGAGATTAACCCCTTATAAATGGTTGGCTTTCCAATGCTGCAGGAAACTGTTTCCTAGAATTAAATACATATATATAGAGAGAGAGAGAAATGATGGCTTATAGGGAAAGAAGATGGTGCAGTGAAAGAACATAGGCTTGGAGGTCAGGTACATGTGGGTTTGAGTTCTAGCTCAGTCACTTACAGGCTTGGGCAAATTGTATAAACTCTAGGAATATGTTTCTTCCTCTAAAAAAGGTTTTAACAATAACTATTCTTGGCAAAAAAATAATTGTTGAATTTGAGATACAGGCATAACCACCAGTTGCCAATAAGTTGATTCTATTTCATGGCGACCCCATGTGTACAGAGGTAACTGCACTTCCACAGGGTTTTCAAGGCTGTGACTTTTCAGAAACAGATCACCAGGCCTTTCTTCCAAGGTGCTTCAGAGTGGGTTCAAACCACCAAACTTTTGGTTAGTAGCTGAGTGCTCAACTCCTTGAGCCACTCAGGGATTCAGTGATTCATTATGCTGTTTTCTTTACTTTTGTATACGCTTAACATTTCCATAAAGACGAGTTAAAACATGTACCTAGATGGGTTAAGATAAAAATCAGAAATAAACGTGAAGAGTTCAGTCATTGAAGACACTACGTTAGTCTTCTCTCCCTAATATAGCTTCCATTTTCTCACCTCTCCACACTCATTCTTGTTTCTTACAGGCATGCTATTCAGCTATAACACCAACCCACTTTCACTCCATTGATGCAAATCTGCAGAAAATTCAGCCGTACTTCATTATTGAGCTCTCTGTCACCTAGCTCACAGTCTCATTCTCCATAACAAATCCTACCTAAAACCATTCTGCAACAACGGGCTCAAGCATAACAACGATTCTAAGGATGGCCCAGGACCGGGCAGTGTTTCCTTCTGTTGTGCATAGGGTCGCTATGAGAACCAACTCGACAGCACCTAACAACAACAACAACAGTGACCCTACAGGACAGAGTAGAACTGCCCCATAGAGTTTCCAAGGAGTGCCTGGCGGATTCGAACTGCCGACCCTTTCGTTAGCAGCCGTAGCACTTAAGTACTACCCCACCAGGATTTACATACACCTATCAAGTGGCAAATAAAAGAAAAGATTAAGGATGGATTCAGTAAAAGAATGTGTTTTCCTTAATTCACATGGCCTGTTATTTGGATACATTCTTTTTAAAAAGTGGCTACTGGGAATTGCAATTTAACACTTTATCGGGTGTGATTCAATTGTAGTTGTGAAGACATAGGCATATTAAGACAAAATACAAATGCGTTATTCTATATATAAGCCTGAGGGACTTCATCGAGTTTATTATTGAACTGTGAGAGTAAAATTTGATTAATAAATTTCCCCCACTCCTCAGACTTCACAACTGAATTCTAAAACTATAAATAAAACTCAAGGGTGTTAGTTTGTTATAAGCAACATACCAATGTGGACTTTCAATCAAGAGACAACTCCTTCTCTTAGCCTTTTCAATTAATGAACACCCAGTCCCAATATTGCTCAGTATAACCGACTAAAAACCCACTGTATTGCTCAGTATATTTAATATTAATGCTATATGCTTGTTTTATGGTCTTATATATCAGGCTAAAGAGCTTTGCTAAGGAATTTTTTTCCATAGACTTCCTTGGACTTTGTTACAAATGGATATACAATGAACTGTGTTTTACTTTTGTCTTTCTCTTAGTTCTAGTATATCCCACCATTTTTAGATAATATATTAAAAGATCAGGAGCTTTAAATGATCTATCCATGAATCTCAGTAAGTTTGAAGAAATCCTTGAAAAGGGACTAGACAGATCTGTTCAATCATGAATAGCGACAAATATAGTAGTAGTAAGGATGTTCACCTATGAAAAAAACATTCTGAAGAACTTGTTCCAGATGGATTATGTTATTCCAATGATGTGTTCATACATAAATATATATCACTTTGTAAGAAATAATTTACCTACATGTTATGTCCTATGTGAGTATCAATAACATTATTAAGTATAAAACAATCCTAACGGGGCATAAAGAGTTTTGTTCATGGAATTGGCTTTAAAGCCAATGTATCATGACACAGAAAGTAAAAATGTTTCATTTTAAGAGAAACTTAGTACAAAGTCAAAACACACTGTTACATTTCACTTTTTAAACTACTAAAGGTACACCTGTAAAATGGTCATTACTCAGTTAAATTAGAGATAGCTGAAAGCTATACAAAAGGATCTTGTGGTTTTAATATTATTCATCACTTTGTACCTCAGGGACCTGGGGAAATACAGAGAAGTGAACTGCATATTTATAAGGTCTCTGGGACTGTAACGGGCTTCCAAATGCCTTGTTTGTTGTAATAGGCTAGTCAAACTATTAAAGAAATAAAATCCACACTACCACCTCTTGTGTATACAGAGTTTCTCTGTTAATTAAATCTAAACTATATGATTGCAAGGATGAGAAATTATTTCACTTCGCAAGTTTTAGCACTTTTTTTAGGCAACCTGAAGACATAACAATTCTAGTAACCAGACTCTCATTTGAACAAAATTTTCATTGACTATCATATTAAACAAACATTGTAACCCTAACTGATTACTAGAAATAGTCACTTAAAATTTCAATGTAGCAAATATATTATAACAAATGCTACTATTCTCAGATTTCATTATACCTACTGTAATGTAATCATAATTTGGTGTACATCTATTGACCTCTCATATCTAAGAGGCTAAACACGAAAAAAGACTAATAGAGCTGGTGATGTTTAAAGACAAAGAAAACTCAAGGATTTTGTACTTGCTAAGAGAACGAAATCTTTATATATTTATGAATGGAAAGTGGGAGATTTTGGAGAACCACTTAAACTGCAGCCAAGTCAACTGAAAGGCTAATTTGTTCACCTTTCCTCTCACTAGTGAAGACTTCTTGTAGCCTGAGTGGGAATAGCGAAGAGATCCCCCATTAAGCGTATTCCTCCATTTTTATTCACTAGCTTGTTCTGCATGCAGTATTGTGGATACAAATACATATTTACTATCCTTTTAAATCTGTCATGGTAAGGGGAAACAACCACACCAGTGGTGAAAAACTTTATAAAAATAATTCACCTCCAGTTAATTATGCACCCAAGAGACAGAAAGGGCCACATAATCCAGAGGCTACATCAGCCTGAGACCAGAAGAACTAGATAGTGCCCGGCCACAACCTATGACTGCCCTGACAGGGAACACAACAGAGAACCCCTGACAGAGCAGGAGAGCAGTGGGATGCAGACCCCAAATTCTCCTAAAAAGACCAGACTTAATGGTCTGACTGACACTGGAAGGACCCTGGTGGTCATGGCCCCCAAACCTTCTGCTGGCCCAGGGCAGGAACCATTCCCAAACCTAACTCTTCAGACAGGGATTGGACTGGACAATGGGTTGGAGAGGGATGCTGGTGAGGAGTGTGCTTCTTGGATCAGGTGGACACTTGAGACTATGTTGGCATCTCCTGCCTGGAGGGGAGATGAGAGGGTGGAGGGGGTTAGAAGCTGGCAAAATGGACATGAAAAGAGAGAGTGGAGGGAGAGAGCAGGCTATCTCATTACAGGGAGAGCAATTGGGAGTATGTAGCAAGGTGTATGTAAGTTTTTGTGTGAGACACTGACTTGATTTGTGAAGTTTCACTAAAAGTACAGTAAAAAAAAGTTGACCTCCAGGATGATGTAGAATCACATATTTTAGGAACAGAAGGCTGGATGGAAATTTCCTATGCAGTCAAAGTGCAAATAAAGGATTCACTTCCTTTCTCTTTACCTATTTCCATTCTCTGAACCAATTCACTTTTTGTAACCAATCTTTCTAACACTAAGATTGTTTTAAGTTCTTACAAGAAGGAAATCAGGAAGCACAGGGTGAAATGAGGGGGGAAAATGCTAGATCAAATCTAGGGACTAGAATTCTAGTCTGAATAATGCCAATATTTTGTTACATTATCCCATTTGAATTTGTAATTTCCCTGTGGTTTCTTTTCTTACCTTTAAGACCAGGGGACTAGACCAGATGCTCAAATTTCAGACTTGAGAGGAACTTTACAAGTTATCTACAACCTCCTCTTATTTTACAGGTGAAGAAACCAAAGTCTAGAGATATGAACTGCTTCGTTTAAGACACTCAGTAGGTTTCAGAGCACAGGCATAGACTTACGATACCTGAGAGCCTGCCTTGCATCTTCTCCTACTAACATCCTTATGTCCAGCAAACCAATGCTGCAGATCCCTTCCTCATCTCAGTGGCTTGGATTCTATGGTTGTAAAAGTATATTATACCACACGGATGTGCAACTTGTGCCAGGGGGAAAGTCAAATAAGAACATGCCTTGGGAACATTTTCACAAATCAGAGTTATATTTCAGGCATGATAAAACAGCTAGTTGAAAAAAGCTCGATATATCCATATGCACACCCACGTTCACTGCAGCATTGTTCATAATAGCAAGGACACAGAAACAGCCTAAGTGCCCATCAACAGATTAATGGATAAACAAACTATGGCACCTATACACAATGGAGTACAATGCAACAATAAAGAACAATAATGAACCTGTTAAGCATCTCACAACATGGATGAACCTGGAGGGTATTATACCAAGCGAAATAAGTCAAATCACAAAAGGGCAAATAGATACCATTACTGTAAAACTCATGAGAACGTTTACACACAAAAAGAAACCATCTTTGATGGTTACGATGGAGGGGAGTGGTGGGGATGGAAGAACACTTAATAGACAATAGATAAGTGGTAACTTTGGTGAAGGGTAAGACAGTACCCAATACTGTGGAAGCCAGCACAGCTTGTACAAGAAAAGGTCGTGGAAGCTCCATAGACACATCCAAGCTCCCTGAGGTACCAAATTTCTGGGCAGAGGGTTGTGGGGACCATGGTCTCGGGGAACATCTAGCTCAGCTGGCATAATAATATAATTTATAAAGAAAATATTCTACAATCTACTTTGGTGAGCAGCATCGGGGAGTCTTAAAAACCTGTGAGCAGCTATCTAAGATACTCCACTGGTCTCACGCCATCTGGAGCAAGGGAAAATGAAGAAAAGCAAAGACACCAGAAAAGGATTAGTCCAAATGACTGACTGATCACAAATACTACAGCCTCTACCAGGCCGAGTCCAGCACAACTAGATAGTACCTGGCTACCACCACCAGCTGCTCTGACAGGGATCATATATTATCATATGTTGAGCAGTGTAGACTTTTCTTAACAGTTTCATTTCAATCCGTTTTTATAACTTCGATACGTTAAACATCTAGCCACTTAAATCATTCTTCTACTATGGAACGGACACAACACAATTTATATACGTCAGGTACAAACTGTTAAATTCTATTTGCCATATCTAAAATATATATTTAGTTCAAACTACTTAGTGTGACACTGAGTTATAGCTACAGGCCTTTTTCATTAATGAGGAGAAATTTAAATGGCAAG
The DNA here is from genome assembly GCF_030014295.1 of Loxodonta africana. Classification (NCBI taxonomy): domain Eukaryota; kingdom Metazoa; phylum Chordata; class Mammalia; order Proboscidea; family Elephantidae; genus Loxodonta; species Loxodonta africana. Next base: position 116,579,615 of record NC_087369.1, on the reverse strand, counting down.
CTCTTGGGGTGAGAACAAGTATGTTTCAGTTTGCATGACAACTTAAACCAAATGGAAAAGACTGCCTGGAGTGTTGTATTGAGAAGGATTCTGAGGTCATTGCTGATAGTGGAGAGAAAGCTGACTGGCAACTTCTAGAAATCCAGATTCTTCTGGTTCTACAGCAAAGAAACCTCATTTGGGGTGCTCCATCTCATAAGGAACTGGACAGGATTGGAACTTTGTGGCTAATCAACAGGTGCCTGGTTGAGTTATGAAAGGAACAGTAGATTATCAAGGTAAATTCTAAATTTGTCTCCAACTTTCCCACCACATATAGTTTTAGGACTTAAAACCAAGAAAAGAAAAAAAATTAAAATATTTTAAAAAGATGGGCTGAAAAGATAATGGAAGAAAAGATAGTGCCCTTTATAAGCAGACATGTCTCTACTGACCTACAGGCAATAGTATACATGACTTTTAGTTATGTTTCTAGTAGTCTAAATAGATTGTCACAATTATCCTCACTCTTCCGGGATCTTAAAAGTGTGTTCCAGTAGTACAGTGTTAATGAACTCCAAGATGTGTTTTCAGTATCTGTTTTTAGTTCACGATGTCTAGGCACAAAGAAAAACAAAATTGTTTCAAAGCTCTATAAACTTACACACACACACACCTCTCTCTGATCACCAGTTTTTTTTGCTATGAAAGTTTCAAAGTTTCCTGACAGTGACCACTTCTCCTTCTGGATAACAATGATGTCAAGGCCAAAAATAAATATGTGGAATTACTGGCATAGTGGATAAAGTCTCCTAAGGTTCAAGTATTCATTAACATGGCCAATGTCAAATCACACATGAAACTTATGGAAACCTAAACTACCTATTCTCCTAGCGCCCAGTGGCCTAATTAGTCAAACAGAATTTCTGGAGCCATCTTAAATGGAAAAATTCCCCCTTAAACAAAAGCTTACAGGAAAACACCTGAGTATCTCTGAGTAGTATATCATTTAGCTGATGGTAAATTTTTCCAAACCTATTTTACACACACACATAGACACAATAACACAGATACAAAATCTTACATACTGTTATTGGTAGCAGCACAGTGTAGAACAGCCAGGAGGATCTTGATTTAAACCCAGTTCTACCATTATTCGGCAGTTCGAATCCGCCAGGCGCTCCTTGGAAACTCTATGCAGCAGTTCTGCTCTGTCCTATAGGGTCGCTATGAGTCAGAATTGACTCGACGGCACTGGGTTTTTTTTGGGTCTACCAGTATGAGATTGTGGCAATTTTTATAATGTCTCTGGAGACTATAAGACAAGACAGCATTGATTAAAATAATGTATTTAAAGTGCCTAAATACAGTAACTGGCTAGTAATTTGGAAACCCTGGTGGCATAGTGGTTAAGTGCTACGGCTGCTAACCAAAGGGTCGCAGTTCGAATCCACCAGGAGCTCCTGGGAAACTCTATGTAGCAGTTCTACCCTGTCTTATATGGTCGCGATGAGTCGGAATCAACTCGATGGCAACAGGGTTTTTTTTTTTGGTTGTTTGGCTGGTAAGTCGCATTAAATAAATGGTAGTTTCTTTATAATTGCTGCCATTCAGATGATCTAATTGTTTTGTTTCTAAGATGCACAAGCTGAAACATTTATATGTAGAAATACATACAGAACCTCATCACAAAAAGCTGTTGCACCTTGTAGCCATTACATTGTTGACCACAATATTTATTTATTTTTTTGTCTGTGTACTGATTTTCTATACCCCGTGGATGCAATAAAAACTGCCTTTTCTCTGCAGATTATATGTGGCCAATGGGATTCCTGTTAACATTTCTATACCTTATAAATACTCTAGGTCTGTTTGAATTATTTTCCTGTCTTCATTGGTATTTTCCACACCTATTAATTTATAATCCATGAACTTAATTAAAGCATTGTTTACTGGTACACCTTACAGATCATTAATGAAAATGTTAATTAATTGCAGGTCTAGCACTATCAACATCTCTAACATAATGAAAGAACCTCTCCCATCCCATTATATTTTAGTTCTCATCCTAGAGTCATCTCACAAAGGTCTTGTCCTATAAAACACAAACTAAATCTTAAAACAGGCAGTGTTTCATTCCATTGTACAAAGGGGTCGCAACTAACAACAAAAAGCAGTCTTAAAATGATTTTTTTAAACATTATGCTAAGTTGAAGTTTTCTTTCATAGCTAATTATCAGAAAAGAAACACAAACAAATGAATGATGCTAAGGTTATGCCAAATGAGACAGCAGAAAGGATAACGATTTGTACAAAAATAAGCAATTGAAATTTTTAATGTGGCCATGCATCATTTTATTACTTATGGTACACTGTCACTCATATAAATTTCAGAGTACAGAATGGAAATATATATATTTCCATATATATGTGTATATTTATATATATATACATATCTACTATATATACCCATTGCATCCTCCTCAAAAAGCATAGCCAATGGCAAAGTACTGGGGTAAAACCTAATCTAAACCTGACAGTGCGATGCTCTATACAAATGGCAACTGAATGGTCAGGACACAGATTCAATGTTTTTGCTGCATTCTCCACTATGGTAATATTAGCCTGAAGAATTGGTACCAAAGGAGCATCCCATGAGAGTAACCTAGGAAATGGCTCTGCTGGCTCACATGGAGATAGTTTCTCAGATGATTTAATAGTCAGTGGATCTTCAGAGTTGAGGACTGATCAATACTATAAAATCCTATACTTCTTACTGCTGAATCACCTTGCTGTCTTTGCCACATTTTACTCAAGCGTTTCTTCCAGAAACATTTGCTACTCCAGTGCTATTATTTAACTTGCCAAGCAAAATTGAAAAAAAATTCAAAAGCCAAAGTAGAACCATCTTATTTTTATGACTGCATGTGAATATCATATGAGTAATTATTTGAAGCACTGCATTAATGAATACAGCATTTCTCCCATTCACCCACTCATTTATTCATTCATAAATATTAATACTCATTTACTCTGTACAAGGCCTGATGCTAGGTGCTCTGGAATACATGGCTGAATTACCAGTCTCTGCCCACGGGTTTGTAATGTTGTAGGGTAATTAAGACATATACATATTTATATTTTGTGGTTAGATCTCAGCTGCTAACCAAAAGGTCAGCAGTTCAAATCCACCAGCTGCTCCTTGGAAACCCTATGGAGCAGATCTACTCTGTCTTATAGGGTCACTATGAGTTGGAATCAACTTGATGGCAATGAGGTTTTTTTTTTTTTTGGATATATATATATATGTACACGCAACAAGCCACTGTTTGCAATTTTAAGTCTTACTTAAGTAAGTACAGACAATAGTTCTATTCATCATGTTGTATCTTAAGAGATAATTACAACATTTTGGGTAGCAATGGAATAACTCAGTGGCAGAATACATATTTAACATTTATGAGTCTGGTTCTACTGAGTCTCTCCCCAATTGATAGCACCTGGTACAGCATTTTGCACACAGCAGGCATTTCACGAATAAGCGCTCAATGAAAAAATGGTATCTACTAATTACTCTCAAATACCACCTCCTTTTTTAATTTTGATGCCCAACAAATGAAAATTACAATGCAGAATTCAAGCAGGAGGCATAGGAGATATTTTCACGTACTTTAACAGTAATCACGTGAAAGAAGGCTTACAATTGTTTTGTGTGATGTCAGAAAACAGACATGGAATCAACGGTTGGAAGTCACAGGAAAGACAGATTTTGGCTCAAATCCAGAACTCTCTAGTAATTACAGCTGTAGGATTTGAGGAGCTAAACATTACCTCCTACATTTAAAAAATGAGTAAACTTGAGCACAGAAATGGCAAGTGACTTTTCCAAGGTAACATAATTGGTAGAACTAGGCACGTAACTAATCTAAGATAAACCGCACATTCGTTTCCAATAGATTATACCACCTAACAAGAAGTTATATTAGACCCCGGGCACAATGTTTTATTAATAAAGACAGTCATTTTTAGGTGGCCAGAAATATGCTATAATAATCGACATAGCACAGTAAATGTGAAATTATGTATGATGACATAGGTCCTCTTTGGGATGGGACTTGGAAGAAATACTCAGTTGATTTGAATTAGAATGACTTAAAAATAAACCGGCACAAATTGTTTTGGAAATAGGTAGGGTGTAAATAATAAATAAGTGAAATGAAGTTGTTTGTAAATGAAATGAAAGTACTCAAGCATGTGTAATAGCACAACTCAAGGGTCAGTGATTCGTTTCATTATACAAATTAATAACAAGGCGAGGAGTAGAAGAGTGGGCTAGTCACAGCTGCAAGAACACTGCAAAAACACGAATTGGCCTGAAATCAGAACTTGCATATTTTCTGCTGTAACTCTCATTGTGATGAATTGTCAGAGCTGGTAGTGCTTCACTTTTTTCAGGCCACAGTGGTTCAACTGGTAAATGGTTCTAAATGACACCCAAGTGCCTTTTATTTAGTGGCCTGAGAACAATGAGCCAGTGGGGAGCAAAGACCTCACTTTTGCATTAGGGGGAAGAAGCCATTTTGAACCAGATTCTCTCAGGTGAGTAAACTATTCTTAGGGTCAAAGTTGGGCAGTCTGGTTGTACAATAATTCTTTTAAGTCACATGGGTACAATTCTGCACACTGAGGTCACAACGAAATCAATGGGGTCTGGGTACCCTAAAAGATTCATGCATGTAAAGTCCCTAATTTATACCCCAAGGAATATCTTATTCACAAAGCAGGGATTGACACACCGTGACATGAATTTTCCATTCCACTTAGTGAAAGCAAGTCCTAAGTTCATTCAATCACTGCTCCTGAGGACAAGAAGTAGTTTCAGAAACAATATCTCATGGGCAAATTTAGCTTCTGTCTGAGAGGTTAAGAAGTTAATGGGACTAACTACTTGTTACCCATGCAACTGAGAGCTTGGCATGTTCTATTTCTAGGGATTGTCATTCTTCATCTTAATGAGGGCACAAAGACAAAAAAATGCTAAAAAAAAAAAAAAACTTAGGACACTGGAAAGGCCAGCGGTCAGGCACTAGTTCTTAAAGGTTTTTCACTGTAACCAAAATAAACTAATTTCTTTAAAAGAAAAAAAAAAGATATGTTTTAATGGATTAAAAAATTATACAAAAAGAATATGTGACAGATGGCAAAGCTGAGCAACATTTACTGCAATATCTCACACGGGTCCAGATGACACACCCTACTACATTTCATATACAGTATTCTTATTATTGATAACTCGGAAACTCTTTGCAGATTTTTAATATGTATAAAGTCAGATGGGACGATTGATAATTGGCAAGTTAATTCATATCACAAATCAACTCTACAAATAGTCCAAGTCACAACATCCTGTGTAACAAAATCAGTTTTTTGTATGTGCACATTTCCAGTGATCGACATCATCTCCTGGTTTGATAGCAGATATTAGAAATCTCATTCTTGTAGATTAGTTATACTTTGCAACCTTCAAATACGCTGTCTGTTTTTTGCAACGGGAATCTTAACCACAGTAAAGGATGTGTCAAAACACGAATTCTGCAACACTTCAAAAAATCAACAAAAATCACATTTCATGTACAATGTTTTGGCTCAAAGAATGAGCCTGTCATTTTTGACAAATGCAGCAAAGTGCAGTAATTTTACTTTAAAGGTAAAACCACAATATATTTGGCAATCAAGTGCATGTGGTGGTCAAAAAATTCCTACCAAGAGTAAAAAACAAAAACTGTATTTATACTCCTATTTTTATTTTATACTCCTATTTTTATTTTATACTTTACGGAAACAATACAAATTGAAATGTAAAATGCTTTACCAGGATACGAGGTTTGTGTGCTGTTTCTAAATTTTCTTTTTCTTCCACTCCAGATTACAGATTACATTATGGTCAATAATTACATAAGTGTACAAGTTAGAGGATACCCAATCACCAAAAATCTGTTTATGAGAAGACGACCTATTTGCTTTATATTAGATATCTTGCCAGATGTCCTACCAGTAATCCTACAAGGATGATGACAGTCACTGCACTAATTTTCAGGAATGACACATAAAGGTAATACTGTCCAAACTGAGGACGAATGAAACTCATACTTTGAAAGTCCATGATAAATTAAATGCTAGCAACACATTCTTAGGAGACAAAATAATATGCATAAAACAAAAAGAAAAATACTTAATATTTGTTCTTAAAGTGTGGACAAAAATACTTTTTTTTTTTTTAATTAAAAATAGCTGTTATTTATTCAGTAAATTCCTTCAAGGCAAGTACTATGACTTGTTCACTACTGGATCGCTAACACCTAGTACAGTGTTTAGCAGCACAAAGGTGGTTAAAAGATACTGTTTGAGAAATGAATAGAGGGTCAATAAAAATAAATCAAACAACTTTTCAGATACAGCATGCATACACACATACACACAAATGTCCTATACTGTAGTACCAGAAAAAGAAATACTCTTTCAAGAATCTCAACTATGCCTATACGTGTTATAATTATGGGGGCCCTGTGGTGCAATGGTTAAAGCGTTTGACTGCTAACCAAAAGGTCAGCGGTTCAAAACCACCAGGAGATCCCTGGGAGAAAGATGTGGCAGTCTGCTTCCATGGACTTTACAGCCTTGGAAACCCTGTGAGATCGTTAGAAGTTGGAATCATCTCCACAGAAGTGGGTTTCGTTTTTGGTTTTGTGGTGTATGTTTAGCGATGCGGCTGTGACCATGGTAACCTTCAAAGTTAGTCCTAAATGCTGACTGAGTACCTTTTAGAGCTGGCTAGTTACAACTCAACACAATGGGAATAATAATATCGCTTAATACCTAAATTGGTGCAGTTATGTGCAAACTCCTTATTCTTGTCAACAAGACCCTACATAATCTGTTCTCTACCTGTTTCTCATTTTCATCTTATATTAATTGTCCCTTCGTTAATTACACAGCAGCCATATGGCCCTTCTTTCTGTTCCTCAAACATATGAAGCTTGCTTCCCATTTTCAGAATTTTGAACAAGCTATTATCACTACCCAAAATATTTTCCCAGATCTTCACATAGCTAGAACTTTTCTAAAGTTTAAGCCCCAGCTCAAAAGTCATCTTGACAAAAAGGCATTTTCTGACTTCTAAATCGAAAGTAGCACCCCCCTGTGATGTGCCTTAGCACTATATAGCACCGAACTTCCCTCACTCCCCACCTAAAGTTTAACCTCCATGAGAGCAGGGATTTCATCTGTTTCATTAACCTCACAACCCCTAAGGGCTTAGAATAATGCCTGGCATATAATATTCGACTCTCTTAACTGACATTCCTGCTTTCAGTTTCCCTTTTTTTAATCAGTTGCATGCCATTGGCAGATAAATCTTATCAAAGTACCACTCTTCCGGCATGCAAAGCTCCATCTTCCTAGCAAGAAACAAGAATAGGTTTTGAGTGGGTCTCTCATCTCCACTACTGTCAGCTGCCTCCAGCTTTGATATTCTTACTCTGTACTGATTTGGACTAATGAGGAAATAGAACAAAAATGATGATAGAAACACTAGGAGAAATTAAGAGCAATACTAAGGGTGGCATGCACTAAAAAGAGAAACTAAAGTCTCTTTGAAAAAGACAGAAGATCAATCATTCCTGAATTCTTAAAGGTTCAGAACTACTGAGGGCAAACAGTAACACAGTCATAGAACTTTATAACCATAGAACTTTTCTAAAATGTATGTGTGCAAGGGCAAATTAATGATTTGCCCAGGTGCCCTTAATGGTGTGAGAGGCATGTACACACACATCTACAGAAATGAACAGCGATCCTTGCTTCAATACACCACCCTTCAGTGTAGGGCATATTGTGTGTGGAGGGTGTGCATGTGTGTGTAGAGAGGTCAGTCGGTCTGCACCTGAATATTTCCATCAGACACATATGTATGTAGAGACACTAAAAAAGACAAAGTATGAGAAAGATGGAGACATGAGTGTGTACAAGCATTCACACCAAGGGGATTAACAATCATTCTTGCTTGTTAAGGACCAATGTGATATTGTAGAGAGCAAACAACAAAATGAAGTTTCAAACCTAAGCTGGGATGAAGAAAAGAAGCATTGTCAGTATACAAGAAATGATGATAATCCAAGATCATTAGGATATGGTTAAATCATGGTTGGAACATTCTGTTTAAGAAGGCAGATGAGAGTATAATTACATGCCTAATAAAATACCTTGGATTTGGGTGGTAGACAATATAGTACTGAACTTTAGAAAGATTTTCTTTAAAAAAAATGAAAAAAAAAAACTTGTATGTTTTCAGCATTCAAATGATTAATGCTTAAACATAGGAATGCTTGATTATTTACAAAGAGGCATGCTAATGGAATTCTAGATAATTGAGATTTCACTGAATACTTGTTCAAAACATTTCATAGCCTTTAATGCACAAGATTCTAAAAACATGAAGTGAATGGCTCATGGCAATTATTTGTGACTTAACTGACAACTTAATGGGGACATTTTGATTGATCTGGATATAGAGAGTCAGCTATGATAGAAGGAAAAAAAACTCTGAAGTAACTTTCCCAGTGTGCTATCTGAACAAATAGGAAAGTAAAAGAAGACATGCATGACATGAGTCTACATTTTGTCAATAAAATGCTTAGAGGGTTCTGAAGTCACTAGTTTATCTTTGCTGTCTTACACATAATACCTTTTAACCTTTTAGATTAAATGAGTGTACTAAAAAAAGCATCCTTTTTCAGTCGTATTTTTCACTTGGCTTCTGAGCCAGTGAAGTTTTCTGGTTTTACTCCTTCTACACTGGTTGTACCTTTTAAATTTCCCCAGCTCTTTGTTAAAATTCTTCTCATCTTCCTACCCTCTAAATATTGGAGCGTCCCAGACCTTAGTTCTTGGACCTCTTCTCATCACGGTACTCACTTGCTAGGTAACCTCATCCTGTCTAATAGCTTTAAATATCATCTATATGCTGTTAACTCTTAAATTTATATCTCTAGTCTGGACCTTTCCCCTATACTCAAATATCCAATGCCTGTTTTGTCTTTTTACTTGGATGCCTAATAGGCATCTTAAACCTAACATGCCTGAAACCAAATTCTTGATTCTCCACCCTTACAACTACCAGTCTTCTTCCTCCAGTGTTCCTCATCTCTGTAATTGTCTCTCTCCTCTTTTTAACTCTCATATAGCTTTCCATCATACAAGGCGTTACATGGTTTAATCCCAAGTCATCTCTCCTTCTACTCTCTCCCTCACTCACCATTACCCTTGTCTTCTTGTTATTCCTTGAATAGTTCAAGCATGCTTATACCTTAGAGTCTTTCTATAGTTGCTCCCTCTCTGAGAAAAGCCCTTCCTTCAGATATTCACGCAAATCATCTCCTCACTCCATTCAAACAACTGCTCAAATGTCATCCCTTCAGAGAAGTCCTTCCTTGACTTGTTGGTTAACATTCTTTAATATGCATATATAATATATTTTTGTTGTTGAAATTAAGAATATACACAGCAAAACATCCACCAATTCAACTGTATCTACAAGCCAGTGACACTGATTACATTTTTGGAGTCATACAACCATTCTCACCCTCTTTTCTGAACTGTTCATCCCCCATTAACATAAACTCATTGTCTACTAAATTTCCTATCTAATCTTTCCACTTGCTGTTCTACAGCTGATCCCATATACCAAAACCAAACCCACTGCCGTCAAGCCGATTCCAACTCATAGTGACCCTATAGGGCAGAGTAGAACTGCACCATAGGGTTTCCAAGGAGCGCCTGGCGGATTTGAACTGCCGACCTCTTGGTTATCAGCCATAGCTCTTAAAACCACTATGCCACCGGGGTTCCCAGTTGATCCCATATAGACAGATTTTAAAAGAGCACAATGTTCAAGGCAGTCATTTTTTACCACTTAAGCTAAACTGTCGTTTAGTTTTAATCCTTTCATGACCCGAGGGGCATATATGGCCTGTGTATATTTTCTGCCTCTAGGGTTTCTTAGGAATTTGCTTTCTCATTGACAGTGTATGCTGCTTCCAGGCGAGACCTGTATGACAGTTTGAAACAGAAAAAATGGGCACGTGCTGCCAATTACTGTTTTTACAGGCTATTGAGCCCTGACGGCACAGTGTTTAAAAGCTATGGCTATTAACCAAAAGGTTGGCAGTTAGACTCCACCAGCTGGTCTGTGGTAACCTTATGGGGCATTTATACTCTATCTTATAGGGTCGCTATGAGTTGGAATCAACTCGATGACAAGAAGTTTGGTATGAGGTGGGACTGGATCATTATTTGTGGTATGAAAAATATGGAGTTTGATAAAAAGTTTTCTGAAACACATATGCCCCACTGGACTGCGGCATGGGGAGTAGAGTTAGTGGGACATACTGTCCCTCCGGACTCTGAGGGTAGGATAAGTGGGATGAGGCTACAAAAAAAAAAAAATAGTACCTACCAAAAATTCAAACATGCTCAATGATTCAATACGCATTCCATTAATGAAAACACATGGTATCAACAACAACAACAACAACAAATTAAAAGCAGAAAAGAATTCGGTCTTGATTAAGAAGACTTCAGGGAATATTTTTTGTTTAAGGTTTAAAGATTATCTCAGGTCAATAGTTTCGGGAGTTCATCCAGCCTCAAAGGAGTCCATGAACATCTGAGATTCTATTTTGAATTTTCCTCCCTTTGATCAGGATTCTTCTATACAATCTTTGCTCAAAATGGTCAGTAATGGTAGCCGAGCACCACCTAGTTCTTCTGGTCTCATGGCAAGGGAGGCAGTTGTTCACAGAGGCAATTAGCCACATACCCCATATCCTCCTCCTGTTGCTGATTCTCTTTCCTCTGCCGCTCCAGGCAAATGGAGACTAACTGTGGTATCCTTATTGGCCTCTTGCAAGCTTTTAAGACCCCGGGTACTACACAAGGAACTCGGAGATAGAACAGAAGCACTAAACATGTTATTAGGCCAATTAAGCGGGATGTCCCATGAAACCATGACCCTAACCCACCAAAGCAAGGAATCCAATCACATGAGGTGTTTGGATGTACATAAGCAGCCTCAGCAGCTACTCTTTTTCTTTTTTTGGTAATTATTGTAAACATATCTATCACACAACTTTTGCCAATTGAACTTTTTATAGGTGTACAACTTATTGACAGCAATTGCATTAATGGGCTGTGAAACAATACGATTTTTCCATCACCACAAACTGAAAGTCAGTACTCTATAATCAGTAACCCTCTCTCCTTCCCACCCCTGTTGTTGTTGTTAGGTGCTGTCGAGTCGGTTCTGACTCTATGCACAACAGAATGAAATGCTGCACGGTCCTGAGCCATCCTTACAATCGTTGTTATGCTTGAGCTCACTGCTGCAGCCATTATGTCAATCCACCTCCTTGAGGGTCTTCCTCTCTTCTGCTGACCCTGTACTCTGCCAAGCATGATGTCCTTCTCCAGGAACTGATCCCTCCTGACAACATGTCCAAAGTATGTAAGACGCAGTCTCGCCATCCTTGCTTCTAAGGAGCAACCTGGTTGTACTTCTTCTAAGACAGATTTGTTCGTTCTTTTGGCAGTCCATCCTATATTCAATATTCTTCGCCAACACTATCCGTGGTAGCCACTAATAAACTTTAGTCTCTATACATTTGCTCATTCTTGTCCTTTTATAAAAGTGAGGTCATACAATATTTGTCCTTTTCTGATAAACTTATTTCAGTCAGCATAATGTCTTCAAGCTCCATCCATAATGCAGCATATATCAAGACTTCATGTCTCTTACTGGCTGTGTAGTATTCCAGTGTGTATAGGTACCACATTTTGTTTATCCATTCATCTTTGATGGGCATTTAGTTTATTTCCACTTTTTGGCTATTGTTAATAGTGCTGCAATGAACACTGGTATACAAGCCTCTGTTATAGTCTCTGCTTTCAAGTCTTTTGGGTACATGCCAAGGAGTGGAATTAGCGAGTAATTATGGTAGTTCTATTTTTAGTTTTTTAAGGAACCACCACACTGTTTCCAATAATAGCCATACCATTTTGTATTCCCACCAACAATGGATAAGGGATCCAACTTCCCCAAATCCTCACCAATATTTGTCATTTTCTGGCTTAATTTTATTTATTTAACTTAGCTATTCTACTGGGAGTGAAATGGTGTCTCAATGTGGTTTTGATTTGAATCTCTGATGGCTAATGGCATTGAGCATCTTTTCAGCTGTTTAGTGGCCATCTGAATGTCCTCTTTGGTGAACTGTCTATTGAAAGCCTTTGCCCATTTTATGATTGGGTTCTCTTTTTGTTGTTAAGTTGTCAAAGTTTTATATATACATCAGCTATTAGATTCTTATCGGATGTGTGGTCTCCAAAAATATTCTGCCATTTGGTACCTTTTTTTGGTAAAGTCTTTTGAGGAACGTAAGTTTTAAATTTTTATGAAGTCCCATTTATTTATTTTGTCTGTTGCAGTTTGTGCATTTGTTTATTGTATTAGATAATTCATTGTTAATAGCACGATGTGACAGTCTTGCCACTGTGTTTTCCCCTAAGATTTCTATGGTTTTACATTTCACATTTAGGCCCTTAATCCATTTTGAAATTGTTTTTGTGTATGGTATCAGGCCTGGATCCTATTTCATTTTTCTGCAAGTGGAGATCTAATTTTCCCAGCACCATTTCTTGAAGACATTCTTCTTTCTCCATCAAATGGACTTAGTACCTTTGTCAAAAATCAGCTGACCAGAGATGTGTGTTTTTTTTTTTTTTTCTGGACTCTCAATTCTATTCCATTGGTCTTTGTGTCCACTGTTATACCAGAGTCAGGCTATTTTGGTTACTGTAGCTGTATAATATGCTTTAAAATCAAGAAGTATGAGTACTCCTACTTTGTTCTTCCCTTTCAACTTTGCTTTAGCTATGTGGGGCCTCTTGCCATTCCAGGTACAGTTGAGGAATGCTTTTTTCATTTTCATAAAGAAGGCTGTTGGAATTTTGATTGCGAATGCGTTGAATCTGTAGATCACTTTGGGTATTATTGACATCTTAACATTGTTAAGTTTTTGTGATGGTTAATGTTATGAGTCAACTTGGCAGGCTATGTGGCAGGCTTAGTGGTTTGGCAGACACTGGTTTGACTGCTCTTCCATAATGTAATATAATCACTTCCATAAAGTACTCTGATGTGATCAGCCAATCAGTTGAAAGGGGAGTTTCCTTGGGGGTGTGTTGTCTGCCTCCGGTATATAAACGGATGTTCCAGCAAAACTCGAGCTCTCTCTCTTGATCCTAAACTCTTCTTGTGGCCTGACCTCTGGTTCTTGGACATAAGTTTGCAGAAGTCTTCAGTCTGCCACCTCCCCTGGAGATTTTGGATTTGCCAGCCCCCACAATCCTGTGAGCCATCACAAGCCTCCAGCCTACAATCTGACCTGCAAATTTTGGGCTCCTCAGCCCCTACAACTACCTGAGCCCACAGAGGGCTTCAGCCTATTGTCTGAACCACGGATTTGGGACTTGCCAGCGCTGACAATATTCTGCAACATTTCCTTGAAGTAAGTATCTGTGTATGTGTGAGTGTGTGTATACACACACACACACACACACATATATATATATACACACCCAACACAAAACCAACCAAGTGCCATCGAGTTCATCCTGACTCATAGCAACCCTATAGGACGGAGTAGAACTGCCCCAAAGAGTTTCCAAGGAGCGCCTAGTGGATTTGAACTGCCGACCCTTTGATTAGCAGCCGTATACACACACACACAAATACATATATATATGCTTATACTATATATATAAGCATATATATATATATGCTTCACTGGTTTTGCTCCTCTAGAGAACCTGGAGTACGACAATGACCAACTTTTCTTAAAAAAAAAAAAAAAAATTTGAGTCCACCCAAAGACGAAAAGGCCTGGCAATCTACTTCCAAAAAATCAGCCATTTAAAACTCTATGGAGCACAGTTCTACTCTGAACACACATAGGGTCACAATTAGTTCCAGTCAACTAGACAGCAACTGAAAGAAAAAAATCACTCTGTTTTTACCATACTTTATTTTTCTAATCACTTAACATTGTCTGATATACTATATATTTCGTTTTTTGACTGTATACCACACTATAATATATGCTCCAAGAGGGACATGCTTTTTTAGTTGCTCATCCTTAAATCCTCAGTGAAAAGATTTGATAAATATTTGCTGAACAAATAGATTTGTTACCAGTGAGACTACCATTGCACTGTTACATCAATACTAGCGAATTGAATCAGAGAGGATATTAATTCAAAGTTTAAGAATTTAATGTATGAATGGAACAAGGATGGAAACACCATATAAGGTTAGGAATATGAGAACTTTTTAGAGATGACAGGGACCTTCAAAATCATCTAATATAATCACTTAGTTCTTATTTATTTCCATAACTTGGAATTATGATTTCAGTTCCCTGATCGTCTGTCTTCAGGCTAATTTACTGAAAGTTGACACTTCTATTTTCTTTAAAAGAAATCAGTACTAAAACATTTTGTTCTGATAACATCAATATTTAAATGCAAAGACTCATAGAAAAAAAAAGATCATTTCTTAAGTCTAAAGATTTTTAGATTAATATTAATATTTGCCAAAGCACATCTTAAGGAGCCCTGGTAGCACAATGGTTAAGTGGTTAGTTGCTAACTGAAAGGCTGGCAGTTCTAACCCACCCAGTGGCTCCAAAGGAGAAAGATCTGGTAATTTGTTTTCGTAAAAATTATACCCAAGAACACCCTAAGGGGCTGTTCTACTCTGTCACACCGGGTTAGAATCGACTTGACAGCACCCAACAATAAGCAGCAGCATATATTGGGCATTTTATAATATAAATAACAAAATATGAAGTACTAAAAACATAAAATATGTGCAGAATAACAAACAGTGGGGTAATGTGTGACTGAGTTAATAAAATGACCGACATCTTCCGTTAATTAACACACCAATAATGTTAATCTCCTTACTCTTTTGGTATGTCACACAGGACACAAATCAAAAGAATTGCCAGGTTTTTATAAACTTGCAATTCAAAGATATGACCTTACAATCAAAAACTAGACCTTTGGTATAAAAAAAACCATCATTTTAACACCTAAACTGCCTACAGGCAGCAGGGTTTCTTCTGTAAGACTAACCCATGGCAGCTGCATTTCATTTTTATTTGAAAAGACTGATCCAGTGTTTTTATAGCTCTCGATTAAGCTGTTTAAATACAAAAAGTAAATGTTGAAAGAGGAAACCACTGTAGTTAAGCTCTTCGTAAACGAGTAATGGGCAAATCTCTGGTGGTTTGAAAGTTCGATTTGGATAAATACCTAAATCTATTCGAACCTCTTTAACTGAAAAATTCCAGCTCCCACAAGGTTAGCAGAGCTTTAGGTTTTCCACTGAATCTGACATAGCTTTTCAAAAATACCCACATTCAATCCCTAGCCAATAGTAAAGTTAACAGAGTTTTTGAAATAGAAAATGTCCTCAGTATTTGGCTCAGTCTGACTATACCTAACTCTCCAACTCTAAAACTTCTCTATGAGTGTAAATCCACTAAGACTATGGACAAGAAACTATATGCATTAGAAATGGAACTAACCATTGCTGAGGTGCCTTGCTGTCAAACATTTTAAACACCTGTAGATATACAGACAGAAGTAGTAAAGATTCATCTTCACCTCTTCCCTGAATGAACTTTTATCCAGCCCTCCTTCAGGTTATCAACTGGCATGGCATTATAAATCTTTTCCATATCACCTCTCATTGTTATGCCTGTGTACTTGTTTAATGTCCCTCTCTTCTACTAGAATGAACTTTCCTTGAAGGTAATATTATGTCTTTTTTCTCACTACTGTATCCCAAGTTCCTAGCCCAGTGTCTGCCACATAGCAAGTGCTCAAAACATAAAAAAGTTGTTACATGAATCCTTGAAAGCATCAACTACATGCAAGACATAATATAATAGCTGTCATTACAACACTTTTCAGAGTAGATATGAGCAGACAGTTTTGTAAATAGTAAAACACTATACAAATATGTATTATTAATATTCTGTTATAAATCTAAACTAGAGAGCAGTTAAATGCATTACTGAAGGTTAAAAAATCTGTCCTATCAGATGCATGTATGCACATAGGCACGCACACACACACACCTTTATAATGATGGAAACAATTCTGACTTTAGTCCTTACTTGGATCAGTAGTTGACAGGAGGCAAATGTTACCCCATTCAAGCAAATACCATGCACTGGGTGAAAGCTAGAGAGGAAGAAGAGTTCCTTACTTCTTGACTCTTTACCACCCCTTGAACCATTGTTTAAATTCTTTAGACAGGTATTCCTCATCTTTTGAGATCTGATTTTTACTCTCTTTCCTAGTAATAACTCTCACTACTCACAGCCAGACAGGTTGATGTTCTCTCAAAACATTTTTCATCTTCACTCACTCTGGGTCTTTGCTTATGTCTGAACTGCAACTCTCCATAAAACCTTGCCCAAAGTATTAGGTCAGAAATGGTCTTCCACTGCTCATGAACTATAAGTAAGACAATGAATATGAACCCATTGTGTACATTGAAAACCATTATGGAAATACTAGGTTATATTATTTTATGGAATAAATTTTCTATCATTTTGCATTTCTCACATACATAATGTCTTATAGTCATTCAGGTGTATTGTTGATTTCTTTTATTACATGCTAAGTTTCTAAACCTAAAGGTCCATGTCTTGTTCATTTTTATATACCTCAGAGTCCCAATGCTTTGTACACAAATTAAATTCAGGCATTAAAAGAATGACTGAATATAATCAGTTCTCATTAGTCCTAGTAGTTATTATGTTCAGTAACATTGAATTAGCAAATACCGGATCATTGCTCCTTGGGGAAATACAGGGTCAGGTTTTTGAGAGCCTCTGGTCACAACATTTTCATTAACTAATCAATACAAAACCTTGTTTTATGTCTGTTTCTGTTTAAATACACTTATTTAATTATATATTGTTGATTTGTTAACACTGAATTCATCGCCAACAGCACTATAACTCATGCCCGAATGATGCTTATCTAACAAACGTATTTTCTCAGTAAGGCACATCACAGCCTTCTTCTGCTTACGAACACTAGAAAGCACTTTAGCGCTATGCTTGGGGGGCATTTAAAAAAAGTAAAATCACTAACAAAAAAAGCATAAAAATGTGGAACTAAACATACTGAGAAAAGGACCTTGTGTACACTTTGAGAGCTGAAACAAGAAGGCAAAGGATCACCTTGCTGACGGCAGCTGGAAACGAGTATATTGGGCAACTCAAATTTGTCGCCTCTCTGCGCATGTCTATGAAAAACCATGAAATGCTGCCAGTACTGATTTTGAGGTTATAAATAAATTTTAACAAGTAGTTGCATTTGCAAGGAGCCCTGGTGGTGCAGTGGTTAAAGTGATCGGCTACTAACTGAAAGGTTGGTGGTTTGAAACCACCAAGGGCTCTGTGGGAGAAAGGTGTGGAAGTCAGCTTCCCTAGAGATTACAGCCTTGGAAACCCTATGGGGTCTCTATGAGTTGGAATCAACTGGACAGCAATGTGTAGGAGGTGAATTTGCAAATATGGAACCCATGAATATTGAGGATTAACTATACTAGTTAGCAAAACGCAGATATGCCCAAGAGTGCAAGTTTAATTGTGTCAAGTATTTATTGATATCTGAATATTTAGGCAGACCTAACACATATTCCTTATCATATGGGATCTCAATGCCTATAATCAATCGATTATTTTTTACCTGTTCTGTGAATCCAAGCTATTTAATTCCATAATATGGGAATCACTGTACAAGGTTTAATAATAAAAAATCCTGTTAGTAAGAAAAAAGAAAATTCTGTATAAATTTTGGAGCCCTGGTGGCATAGTGTTTAAGAATTTGGCTGATAACCAAAAGGCCAGCAGTTTGAATGCACCAGTTGCTCCTTGGAAACCCTATGGGGCAGTTCTACTCTGTCCTATAGGTTTGCTGTGAGTTGCAATTGACCCTATAGCAATGGGTTTATACAAATGTTGTAGTGTGTAATAATCTCTATGTTGACTGTTCACCTCAAGTCTTAAAACAGGAATTCTTCAACCCAGCATGTTTTTAGAAAATCTTCATATAGTCCAGTCTGGGTGGGTTCATGGAATATAAAAATCATTTTTAATATTAATTGAATAAAGATATAATTAGTGAAGGGTTTTTTGTTATTGTGGTTTAAACAAAGACATTAAATTAATTTTGAAGTCAAATAGAACTGCTTTTTGAAAAGGATATAGCAAAATATTTTTACCCATTGCCTCTATAACACACTTCACAATCTTACAGCCTTGAAATGAAATGTCAGCAGAGAGCAAGTCATGTATTCATTCATTCACCACACATGTATAGAGCCCTACTATGTGCAAAGCATTTGAAGGACAACACCCACAAAGCCAACACAGTAAAACTCCTGCACACAGAAAACTTATATTTTAGCAAGAGTTGAATCTCATCAACTCCATGAAGCTTCCCTCAAATGCTCTAAACCACAATGCTCCCTACATTGTTAACACTTAGTATATTTATAGCCAAAGCCACACAATTAAACCTTATTAAATGACACCCTTTCAGTGACTTACTTCACATAGGTGTGCTCCTAACTAAGCGTTAAACCCTTTAGAACAGACAGACTATTTTGTACTTTATTTTTATGCTTCAGTCCCGTAACACCTAGTATACTGCTAAAGACTGCAGTGGTTGCTTAATAAATATATGCCGACTGACTGATAAAAACATGAGAAAAAAATTATTTTTGAACCTAGAGAAACTGTCCATATAGCCACTTCTTAATTATCTCTGCTAAGGAGATAGTGAAAACAAAGGATAATCTGCAAGTCATTCTCATTTCTGTTTGAAATGCATTTCCATACCAAACTTTGAATTTGGGTCTCCTGATTGGCTTGAAACTACATTTTCAACAAAATAATAAAGTTGCAATGTTAATTCCCAACTCTGGCCAAAGCCAGGAAGCTATCTCACCCACCAAAAAGATGAGATGGAATATTAGTAATGCCTATTGCATTTTTATTCTGTGCTACAGCCATTTCATAATTAAATCATCTGGTAGTTTTTGTTGTCCTCTATCAATTTTATCTCCCTGACTATATTCCTCTTTGAAAGCAGAAAACATAGCTTAAATTTATTTTATAGGTGTCATAGCATTTAGAATATCATCTTGCATGGAGTATACAAATATCTTTGAATTCTATTTTTTATATCTTCCTCGTTTCTACCCAAGTGAAAATCTAGATACACTTTCAATAATGAGGTGTAAGTATTTTGTTTCCCCTACAGGCATTCACTGCTTTTTAAATAATATATATTTTTCTCTATCAGCCTAAACCAAACCCAACTTAGATAGACAGATCTTAAATTTAAAAAAAAAAAAAGATAAAATGGAGATGGACAAAAGTAGACCAGGATTATTTATAAAAAAGCAACATTTTCCTTGGGGGGAAATAATTTATTTCCCATTTATGAGGTTTAGGGAAGAATGATAAATAACACCTTATACATGGATAGCACGTTCCATTTTACTACACCTAATCTTAACAAGAACATATGTGAGGCAGGCAAGCCAAGTGTTAATGTTTTAGATTTACAAATGGGGAAACTGGGCAACATTCCCAAGGTCACAAAGACTAAAGCTAGAACGTAGGTCTATTAATCCTCAGTCCAAATATTTTTCCATTCAAGTGGATTAATAAAAATGTTTTGCATTTGTGTAGATCATTAACATTCAAAATGTACTTTTAAATGCGTGGGGCAAATAAAGGGGAAGAGTGTTTCTCAGTAGTGTTCAAAATGAAATAGGAATTCTAGGTTCTGAGTCAGGCCCATGATAAAGGAATCTGGGGATCAGTAACTGTACGGGGTTCTTGTGCATAAATTTTATCATGTCTTAGCAGATATGAAGAAAAGTTGACTAAATATTTATTTTTGGTGAGGTTAAGAGGAATTGATAACCTTACTCCTCGAAACCAGTTTTAACTCAGTTACTATGTTTTTTTTTTCTCTGCCCAGAAAACATCAATTGGTTGCTAGGTCCTATTCTCCTTCTCACTGATGGTCCACAGAAACCTTTGCAATAGTTCTTTTTTTTCCCCCCCTCATTGATTTTCCATTCTCACCATTGGTGAGTCCCTTAGCCTTAAATGAGTAGCTAATATATAATCTTCTCCAGTCGGTTATAATTCTAGACATACTTTATGTGCTAGACATTCCTACATACATATATACACTGCCACAATAAAAAGTCATTTGGATAATTTTCAGTAATGTTAGCTATATACTTCCCTCCAGTTCTAACTTCACTAATGAGCTGGGACAAAAGAATCGGATATCATCCTATATCCAAAAACGAAGCCCACTGCCACCGACCAATATATTCTTTTCACCATTAGCATCAGCCACCAAACGCTGATCAGTTCCCTAAACAAAGTTTGAAAAACATAGCTCATAGCCCAGAAGATTTTAGGCTGAATTTCAAACAAGTAAGAGTCTTCGAATAGAAAATTTTTATACTAATAGATATTAAAAAAAAAAGCTCCATTCAGTTTCTTAGAATATACTTTCTATCTAAGCAGAGTTGGTCAAGAGGTAATTCTCAATATCTGCATTTTGAATCAAACCATAATAAAGGAATTACATTGGAAATATGTTAGAGCCCTCACTTTTGTCAAAATGAGGTTATGCCAGAATAACAAAGCCAGTGTTTTCTATTTACTTGCCAGAATGTTAAATTTAATATTAATCATTACACAGGGAATTCTAACCTAATTAAATAAATACATATTAAGCATTTACTTTTTCAAAGCATTGTGCTAGGACTGCTGTATACTACTCAAAGAGGATTAAGAATCTGTATCTCAAAAGAGTTTATAACACAGTGTGCAAAACAGACATGTACATAAGCAAAGTATAGTCAAACCAGCAAGTACAATCATCAAAGTATTAAAGTGTTATGAGAACACAGGGGACAGGGAAATTAATTTTGACTGCTATTATTAGGGAAGGCTTTCTGGGGGAAATGGAATGAGCATCTAATTTTAAAATTAGTTTATAATTCTTTCAAAAAGAAATATTTTCTCCATTTGAGGGAGACTGGAAAGGAAGCAATAAAATCATTTCATAATGAAAAAATGTGAAATTCATCTCAGATTTATCAAGCTTTATGATCTTAGAAGCAGCACAATTCAATGGTTGGGAACATGAATTATGGCCCTTAAAACTACTGTACTTACTACACGCATGATCTCATACATATGGATAAACCTCTGCAACCTCAAAAACCAAACCAAACCCGATGCCATCGAGTCGATTCCAACTCATAGCGACCCTACAGGACAGACTAGAACTACCCCATAGAGTTTCCAAGAAGCACCTGGCGGACTTAACCACTATGTCACCAGGGTTTTGTCTCCAATTTCAGTTTTCTTATATTTAAAATGGAGTAATAATAGCACTACCTGATAGGATTGCTTTGGGGATCACTTGAAAGATCTTAAGAGAATACACACACACCACTTACCATTGAGTCGATTCTCACTCATGACAAACCCATGTGTGTCAGGGTAGACCTGTGCTCCACAGGGATTTCCATGGCTGATTTATCAGAAGTAAATCAGCAGTGGCTCCATTGGAGAACAGATTTGGTGATCTGCTGCCATAAAGATTACAGCCTAGGAAACCCTATGAGGCAGTTCTACTCTGTCATATTAGGTGGCTACAGGTCAGAATCGAATTGACAGCACCTAACAACAACAACAACCGTTTTTCAAAAACAGTTTGCTTTTCAACGAACGCATTATCTCCATTATTGGCCATCCTTTTTGGATCTTGTACCCTCCATCCTTGAGTAATTACATAATTTTTTTTTTGCTTTGAACTTCTTAATTTTCAAAGTTTGAGACCAGTAGGCAATTGAGGATGAAAAGAGAGTCAGATGTGGTGAACGTGCCACCAGTCTACATAAAGTCCTCGATTTTTCTTCAGGAGCCAGAAAATATCCTGGATTACTTCGTTCATGAAAAAAAAAAAAAGTTTTACTCGATTTTTTTTCCTCAATTTTATTTGACATTTACTTTAAAAAATGTGGACTTTATCCCTCTAAAACCTGTTACTGGCAAGTTCTTAAAGGTGATTTAATGTTACCTGTGGTTGAATAATTCTTTTTTAATCTATTTAAAAATCATTCTATCAATAAAGAATAGTGGAATAAAACATTAACATAATTTCAGTGTAGTGGAGATCCCAAATCTGTTTTGAATCGTCTGGAAAGGAAAATGTGCTTTCTCAGTAACTTGATTTCTAACCACTTCAAATGACTTTCCCTCATACTAGGAGGAAATCCCATGTGTTGATAGTTGACAGGGTGTTAATGTCATTAACATTCTGTCAGCACTTCTTGTCAATGTGTTAATGGTGCCCCTGCTGCTCAGTCACTCCCTGTCCTCCAGTTGCTAAAATGATTTAGCCAGCAGTCAATCAACGAGCTAAGCTGATTCCTGGCATCAAACAGCCCTTCCATTGACAAAATCTATGTGAGTAAATGTGGAAAGAAATTTGTAAACAGGATGGAAGCAGTAAGGTCAACATTGTGGTTAATGCGCTTTTTAGACAGTTTAAGATGTTAAGAATGGGCCACAACACAATTTAAAAATCTGAGAAGCCCTCTTTTAAGAATAGTCTTTTTTCCTGTTGCAAAAAGCAAGGAGCAGAAACTCACAGTGATGTTTTGATGAAAAAAAAGAAAAACACTTTTGCTGCCACACTACTGATCAAGACAGAAAACTGCAGAGCCAGGAGTGCCCAAGTCAAAGAGAATAAGTCTAACGATTGGCAAGCAGTCCGTTCACAATGCTTCCTTTTAGCTCTCTTAAGAATGGGCTATTTTTTCAAAACTGGGAAACTGGAGGTGATTCTGAATTTCATCCCACCTATTCAAATACACGTCAAACACAGAAACAGACTACATAATTCCCAGTAATCTTGAAAGATAAAAAAGAGGTGGCCTCAAATGAAGGAATGAAGAATGGGACTATAACAAGTGAATGTATGGGTTGTTGAACTTACCCTGATACAACTCTAGTTCACTACAATGACACAGGAAAAACTGTGGTCAATTCTATCATCAGATATGGAAAATACTCCTCATTTAACAAATGGGAAAATTTTTTAATAAGCTCAGGTATATAAAATTAGGCAATGCTTGACATAGTGAACATTCAATAAATGAGAGAAAATATTACCATATTATTATTTACTATAAACTAATTTCAATTAATTGTACAACTAATTGAACTAAAACATCCAATACTATTATGGTGAACATATCAGCATGAAAAATACTAAGAGCTCTCTTTAAAAAAAAAATCTAGATAACTGCAATAATTTCCCCACAAGGTTATTTAGATTTCTGAATGATGTGCTTTTCAAAATATGTAGTGCTGTTATGCACATTATACACCATCGTCTTTGATCCTACAGCCTCCCTCCTGATTCATGAGAGAATATCCCCCATTTCTCTCTCTCATAAAAAAATCATAGTCTGTTAAAATTAGTTTTTCTTGCTTCACTCTTTTCATCTATTTTTTCTTAGTCTGGAACAAGCAGCCAATTTTGGGTAGAGAGGCAGACAGGGGTGATGAGCTTCCATCTAGAGCCACTGACTAGTACTTCAGGAAGCAGGAAAGAACCAGGGGGCAACTCCTTTCATGAGAGATTTTGCTCTTTTTTTTTTTTTGGTCAATATTTTGACATTTACATTAAAAGGTGTGGATCATCTCTTCTAAAAATGATTATATTTTACAAGCATGCTCTAAAATATGATTCGTTGTTACTCAGATCCCTGAGAAGACTTATACAAAGAAAAATTTTATAACTCTAAACAAAGATTACCATTATTTGATAATATCCTTTTCAAACTGCTAAGTAGAAATATGGGCTTGGACTAGCTGTAATATCCTGTGAATAAACACATTTACTGAGTGCCCACACTGTGCTAGGTGGTGGGCACTGTAATGGGCATGTTGTTGCTGTTGTTAGGTGCCATTGAGTCAGTTCTGACTCATAGCAACCCTATGTACAACAGAATGAAACACTGCCTTGTCCTGTGCAATCCTCACAATCAGGCAATCAGGGTTTGCTTGTTACCACTGCAATAGGCATAAGTAATGAACAAACCAGACATGGCTTCCACTATTGGGAAAGAAAGAAAGAGTGTGTAGATGTTAAGACTGTAAGAATTTTGAGGTCAAGTTTTCTATCATGTGCACTGTTGTATTTCTAAGCCGTGACAATGCCTAGCACATTTTAAGTGTTTAACCTATATCATTAAAGTGTAAGGACGAATATAGGATGCTATGTGAGTTAGCCCATTCTGGCGATTTGGTGGAGATTCAATCTGCACGTTTATTTCTTTGGCCATCATGGCATTGGTGCTAAACCCTGGTGGCGTTGTGGTTAAGAGCTATGGCTGTTAGCCAAAAGGTTGGCAGTTTGAACCAACGAGGTGCTCCTTGGAAACCTTATGGGGCAGTTCTACTCTGTCCCACAGGGTTGCTATGAGTCGGAATTCACTCGACGGCAACAGGTATAGCACCACTGCTGTTCTCAATGTCCAGGCACGTGGCAGTACTATTTAGTTTTTCAACTCACAGTCCTTATAGAGAGATTATTGTTTAAGTAGGTGAGGTTACCATAGTTTAAAAGGAGGCTACTTCTGTATTTATGTCTTTAGTTATTGAATTTAAAGGGCCAGTAACCTAAAGCAAAACAATTCATTGGCAGGGGACAGAAACATTGGAAAGATCATCCAGTACAAAGAATTCTATACTAGAAATAGAATGGTGGTTCTAATTTTAAAACAGGATTATTTTATTTCAATTATTCCACAATTAAATATTCTTCACTCTTGGAATTACCAGACAAGTAGAAAACTATTAAGTAGGCACCTGAATTCACGTAACGTATATACATATGATGATGATGCATTTTGTCTTTTCCCAAAATAATGAAATTTTCAATAGCTGCCCATGATCTCTTCCAAAGCAAGATAATTTTGGGAAATGTTTTATCACTATAATTCATTAATTTGTAGTTTGTAGCCAATTCAACTAAATATTCTAACTTTTTTCCCATGAAATAAACTGTATATTTTGTTTTCTTTTAAATTATGATATGCAAAGTAAGAGCCCCATACATTTTAATATACTTTTCAGTCCCCTTGTGGACAAACAGTCACACGTTAGTGCCACTTAAATGAAGAATAACCATTCATCTGTAAAATACAGATACAGAAGGCTCTGGATTTTCATTTTAAAGTGCCTTAATTACAAGCATAAAGAGAGAAATAAAATAAGGAGTCCAGGCCAAGTTCATGAGAGTTTGAAATTACTTTTCTTTTTCTAAATGAGCAACAAAGATTCCTCAATGTTACAAGCTGCTATGTGGCTATGTGCCAATGGAAGAAGAAAATGTTAAAAAGAAGAAGAGCATCAGGGATTTAATTCAAGTATATGAGGCAAGAACCAAAATCTAAAGGTGAAAGATGTAGGTGGTGTTTCCTACCACAAGGCAATACAACACATTTTAAAGAAAAAATCTAACAAACAATAAAGTGAAACTTTCACATTAAGTATCCCAGCGTGGGCAGTCATGCAAGCCAAGGCTGTTTTTTAGGATTCCCTAACTCCAATCACCCTCAAATTTGTGTTTCTAATATTTATATTTATGAAAGTACTCAGCATTGCTAAAGGAATACACGAAACAGTGCTAATTCATGAACCAAAACACTGAGTGAAAAAATTCAATTTTACATAATTTCAATTTTACATAATTGTAAAAACTGCCATTCTCAAGTAATTGCAGTTCAGTTGCAAGTCTTCCAAGTTTGGCCAGGAAAGAAAGCATCAAAGAAGAAAAAGGCTACAAGTTTAACCTTGAAACAAGGCGACTGCCATATAGTTGTTGAAGGAATTTCCTTATTATCAGATAAAGAATTTACAGTATTTATTCCCTGTAGAGATATAAAAATGATGAATCAATCTGCACTTCAAGATATTTACTTAAACCTAGCACAGGATGATATGGTCTTAACTTTTGAAAACCAAAACAAAATAAAATCAGCTCTAATGTAGTTTATCTTTAGACAACAGATTTAACATTAAACAATTCAAGCTAAATAGTATTTCTCAAGTTCTCTTTTCAGTTATTTTTGAAATTTATATGAACATACTACATATAAAAAAAGCAATTATATAGCAAGAAATGCTTAACGTTATATAGATATCCACTTCATTTATTTAAATATATCTTCTACTGATCAATTCCTTTACCCATCCATTCATGCATCCATTGATCCTTCACAGTCCGATCAGTCTATTGATATTAGTCATGCCCCGATTACCCTTGCAGATACATGTATGCCCTGGAGAACTGCATGCATATAAAAGGAGAAAACAAATCAGATCAGGAACATTTTCTGTTGATCATTGGCTTTAAGCATTTGGTTACATAAGAAGGTTCTTCGTTATGTTTTACTTCAAATCAAGCCTCATACGGCTTACCTTGCATGTCTTGTTGATCTGCAAATGAAATTATTATTTGAGAAATGGTATTTTTCCTTATATAATTGCCCTTTGCCTACTCTACCTAGTTGAAAATATCATGAAATAAAATATACGCTGCTAATATAAAATGGCACATGTGCAAGTATGTCCAGGTGGTGTGGCTAGACTGGTAAGTCTAGAACTAACCACAGACTTAGCAAATTAATTAATTAATAGACACTATCAAAAATGCTAAACGCTTAAATAAGTAAAGGATATTGTCATCTTTTCCACAAACTTATCATGTTGATTTTCTGCTTCGGGGAAATTCTTGATGTCACGTTCCAGGTGAATGATTTGTTGTTCCATTCCTGCGAGGTTGCTCTTCAGAATTTGAGCTGAAACTAAAGAAAAAATGTGTAAAACATTAACAATATTTAACAAGTGTTCCACAAACAACCAAAAGAAAACAATATCAGCTACAGTTATTTTTATCTTTCTTTTTTTTTAATGTGCAGAAGAGTTTCATGAAGTCAAATCACGTTTTTCTAAATTACTGCTCATAAAATTTCTACTCTCCCCGAAATAAGTGAAAATGTGTAATATAATATACCAAATCATCACGTTTAATATGGGAATGTCACCATTTTCCTCAGCCATTAGTTCAAATGAATCCATTTCTATCTAAATTTATTGATGGAAATCCTAATATTTCATTCTTTAAAATCTAATTTGAAGATTAAAGAGAAACTAAGGTTCAAAGGGATCTTATTAATGCATGTTCTCGGTTATATAAATGACTTAAGGTTAAATTATATAAAAACTGATCAAATATTTTTCTTTTATTGAAATATCCTGATGTTTATAAACCAACATCTATGGTAAAAGTTCCTCTCTTTAGTTCTTTTCATATACATAGAGGTGTGAAAAATAACTGTTGATACATAAAGAGAATTTAGAGTAAACCCCAGCAAACACATACGCATATATATACACCAAAAAGTTTCAACATGCCCTTAAGCACTATTATTACTTGCTTTAATTACCCCTGACTTTCTCTTCCCTTCGCATTGACAACCAATAATTTAAGTGTTGTATTCAAAATGCTCCTAAATACATGTCCACATTCCAGATCTCTCCTGATGCCTTTTTACTAGAGATATGTACTTTTTAACTTATAACTATTTTATGGATACTCTATTAATGCATGTCTGCCAATCATCTATAAAGTCAGTTCTATCAATATTAACAGAATTCAGGGAAGGGGCTTCTTGCTGAAAAAGGACAAAACGGGACAAAGTAAGTGTTACAATTTGATAGGTAGTCCATGACATTGTTTTTTAAATCCAGGCCTCTCGAATATAACAGGACTTTTCCTTAAAGGACTCTGTAAC
The DNA here is from genome assembly GCF_030014295.1 of Loxodonta africana. Lineage (NCBI taxonomy): Eukaryota > Metazoa > Chordata > Mammalia > Proboscidea > Elephantidae > Loxodonta > Loxodonta africana. Next base: position 116,551,522 of record NC_087369.1, on the reverse strand, counting down.
AGAAATAGACTAAAACAACTCTTTTTTAAAAGGAAATTCTGTCTCATTCAGAGACATATAAGTATTACAGTGAAAAATTCAAGAGACTGACAAAATCAACCCCCCAGCAAAAATTCAGCCAAAATATTCTAATACAAATTCCTCACACTGACACGCACACCTTCATAATCTGGTGAGAAGAAACCACCTTAAATATACATGGAAGCTCAAGAGACTAAAAATCAAACAGCAACACTAAAGACAATTTTTTTCCTATGCATCTGTCAGTTCAAATAGCTCTGTCTAATTTAGTTCCATTTATTTAGATCGGACAAGCTTGGAAATCATTCTTTACTGGAGAAATCTAAGACAGCTTTGTCTTGCCAAAAATGTCCTAATGCCTTGGCAATCATGCTTGGTTTATTTAAAGGATGAGTTTGCTGTGGAGGAAACCATTTTCTTTGATTTTAAACTGAATTTCTTTCACTTGGGTTTTTCCTGTATAGTCTACCTAATTAGTCCAAAGATTTCTACATTCCCATTTCCTTGATGGAAAAACTGAAGACATGAAATAGATCATTAAGTAATTTAGGTTACAGGAAGAAATAAACTCACAATAATATTCTGCAATAAAAAAAAATATGTCCCAAGAGCAGGTTTAGATCACAACAGTAAGTATTCTAGTAAAAGCAATAGTAATTCATCACACCAACGTTCGTTGCAGCACTATTCATAGTAGCCAAATGGTGGAAACAGTGAAAATGTCTATCAACATATGAATCAATAAACAAAATGTGGTATATTCATATAATGGAATATTACACAGCCATAAAGAAATGAAGTCCTGACACATGCCACAACATGCATGATCCTTGAGAACATTACACTCAGTAAAGAAAGTCGATCACAAAAGGACAACTACTGTATGATTCCACTTATATGAAAGAACTAGAATATATAAGTGTACAGAGACCAAAGCTTATTAGTGGTTACCAGGGGTGGAGCAGCAGGCAGGGAAAAAGAGGAACCCAAATGCCTAGGGAACACTGAACTTCTGGTAAGACTGATACAAAAATGTAGAAACTGATAATGGTAATGACTGAACAATATAATAAGTAAACCTAACGTCACTGAATTCCACATGTGAAGAATGCTGAAACGGTAAACAATTTGTTACATATGTATTGACCACCGTAATAATACTAATAATAAAAAGCTATGGTGATAATGATGACTTCATCTTCTGATTATTCAATACAGAAATGTATTGCACACAAAAGCCTAGATACCTCAAATAACAAGATGTACTATTTTTTAACTCGGTGAATTTTCTTTTTTCTCTAAAAGTGAATTCTGAATAAAACAATGTTTCACAGACATCTGCCATTCTCCCCAATTTCACACAGTAAATCCTTTGCCTTTAAGAATCCCACCGCATTGCTAAATTCACTACGATTTTATAGAAACCTTTTGTTTGTTTAAGCAATCTTCCATATATCACCTTCTGCTCTGAATGAGAATTATTTTTGTCTCATGTACATAAATACACAGAGTTTCCTCTATAAAACGTCAAGCTACTTAATGGTAAGATCCTTACCTAATTCTTTGCATTTCTCTCAGTACTTGTCACAGAGCTTTACTCATGGCTGAACCATGGTGGTGCAGTGGTTAAGTGCCTGGCTGCTAACTGAAAGGTCAGCAGTTCGAACCCGCGAGCTGCTCCATGGCAGAAAGATGCGGTAGTTTGCTTCCATAAACATTTACAGCCTTGGAAACCATATACGGCAGTTCTACTCTGTCCTATGAGTTGGAATCAACACAACAGCAATGGATTTTCACATGGTACTCAATGTTTTTTGAATGAATATGAATGCTTCAAGAAGTTTTGGTTCACATTTAAATTAATGTCAATTCCTGCAAATGCATATGCATGTAGCGGTTTAAATATAATCATTATGGTTGAAACGTACCATCTCAATTATTATGTGCAATATACCTAGTAATATATATGGGAAGGAGGGTTGTAGGAGATTCCTAGACAAAAAGGAAACTGAAGAAATTGCATAAGAAAAAGGATACTTTTCCTTATTAAGCTCCTCTACTCTTCCCATCTAATGAATTAATAATATTATGCCTGAATAAAAGAGAATAAAATATGAGCTGTTTCCAAGGATTCTAGTTTACATGCAAATTTATGGCTGTATTAAGCAAACAATATCATTATATAAAATGAATAACATTAAATTGGAAGAGCTATCTATGTTACCTTACAAGGGACATAACAGGCGATTAGCATCAGCCTCTGAAATCTGAAAAACTCAGGTTGCACAGTATCATAGTCTAAACAAAAAAACAAACCCGTTTCCATCAAGTCGATTCCAAATCGTAGCGACCCTATAGAACAGAGTAGAACTGCCCCATAGAGCTTCCAAGGAGCGCCTGGTGGATTTGAACTGCCGACCTATTGGTGAGCAACCACAGCACTGAACTACTACGCCACCTGGGTTTCCTATCATAGTCTAGGTTCCCAGAAAACAGAGCCTAAGACAAAGATTACATGGTAAGGCCCTATTGGCGTTGAGGGTGAGGCCTAATTCCAAGGAAACAAGCATGAAGGAATGGGGAAGAGAGAAAAAAAGCAAGCAAATACAAGAGAGTTAAGTTACTGAACTGCCACAGCTTTACAAAAAATACAGCTCGTTGCTTAGTCTCTCAGGTTGTCTCCATCACTGCTAACTTCATAAGCATGCCATATGTGCGGTTACACGGGGCCCAATGCTTAAAAGGGTCTTGTGCTTTGTTTAATGCATTATTCAAACTCTTACTAATTCTTGAACAAGGAGGCCCACAATTTCATTTTGCACTGGGCCTTGCAAATTATCTAGCTGGTCCTGGTTTCCAAAGAAACCAAATGAAACAACTGTAACTTGGAACACGTGATTGGAGGTGGTGAGCAATTCACCTACTGGCCCTTTCCATTTTCTGTTCTCTCATTGGTGAAATTCTACTTCAAGGGCTATGTCTTAGTTATCTAGTGCTACTATAACAGAAATACCACAGGTGGATGACTTTGACTAGGAGAAATTTATTCTCTCACAGTCTAGGGTCTAGAAGTCCAAATTCAGGGTGCCAGCTCCAGGGAAAGGCTTCTTCTGTCTCTGCTGGCTCTGGGAAAAGGTTCTCGCTATCAATCTTCCTCTGGCCTAGGAGCTTCACAGCACAGGTATCACGGGTCCAAATGATGTGCTTCCCCCTGGTTCATCATTCTTGGTGGTATTAGGTACCCCTCCTCTCCGCTCACTTCTCTCTTTATATCTCAAAAGAGATTGAATCAACATAAAACCTAATCCTGTAGATTGAGTCCTGCCTTATTAACATACCCACGAAAAACCCACAGCCTTTGAGTCGATTCTGACTTATAGTGACCCCGTAGGGTTTCCGAGGCTATAATCTCAATGCAACCAGACTGCCACATCTTGTCTCGAGGAGCCTCTGGGTGGTTTTGATCACTTTAACCACTGAGCCTAACAGGACTCCTTCCTTATTAACATAACTGCCTCTAATCCTGCCTCATTGACATCATAGAGGTAGGATTTACAACACATAGGAAAATCACATCAGATGACAAAATAGTGGACAACCAAACAATATTGGGAATCATGGCCTAGCTGAATTTATACACATTTTTTGGGGACACAATTCAATGCATAATAGGGTCTTAAATTCTCACTCTGGCTGGAAAGCAAGACAACTAAGTGGACTGGGCCTGGAGGTGAAGTGTGGCACAGAAGGGGTGCCCAATGAATTTGGGGTGGTGGATAAACTAGATCAAAATATTCACTGCATCCTAAGGGACTTATTTAATTTTGACAGTTTACATAATCCATTTTTTTTGTTTATTTACAGTCACAATCAGCTTACTTGAATTCTTACCCTTCAGTCTTTATTTTGCCTTGTAGCAATCCTGATCAAGTCAACCTATTTTATAGGAAAGGTATCAATCATATCGTCTTAATCTGCCAGGATACAAACACCCAATTGCATCAACTAGTCCTCCTGTGATACAAGGGTTAGTCATTACTTGAGCTCTTAAGTAATAACTGATACTTAATAAGGAGCTCTGGTGGCACAGTGGTTAAAGCTATCAACTGCTAACCCAAAGGTTGGCGGTTCAAAACCACAAGCAACTCCATGGGAGAAAGATCGGGCAGTCTGCTTGCATGGAGATTTACATTCTTGGAAACCTCACAGGTTCACTACGAGCTGGAATCAAATCGATGCCAACAGGGTTTTTTTAGTATCCTGAGGAGTTTTATGTATTAACACAATTTAACCGTCACAAAAACGGTACGAGGTATGCCCTACTCTGACGCACGGGTATGATATGAGCAAACTGATTACTTCTCCGGAAATTGTAAATGTAAAGCAGTATCCCTAATACCTGGAAGGCTAGCATCTTGAAATAAAATCTGTATTCTTTATCACTCTTTGACACAAGGGCATATTACTCTTATATATAGCTATAACGCTCAGCTGCTAACCAAAAGGACTGTAGGTTGAATCCACCAGTCGCTCTGAAGGAGAAAAGACTTGGCAATCTGCTCCCTTAAAGATTAAAAAAAAACCTGTTGGTGTCAATTCTGACTCATAGCACCCATATAGGACAGAGCAGAACTGTCCCATAGGGTTTCCAGGGCTGTAATCTTTACGGTAGCAGACTGCCACAGCTTTTTCACATGGAGTGGCTGATGGGTCTGAACCACCAACCTTTGGGTTGGTTAGCAACTGAGCACTTAACCATTGTACCACCAGGGCTCCTTCTCCTGTAGGGGTGCAGAGGAGAGTAAGAATGGATTTAGGCATCAGATCAACCTAGGTTCTAATGTCAGCCATCCATACCAATTATTACAGGCCAGTTACATAGCCTTTCTGGGCCTCCACTTCCTGCTTTACAAAATGAAGATAATAATACTTTCTTCAAAAGATATTCATTCCAATTAAATGAGTCAATAAATACAAAATACCTATAATCATACCTTGGAAACCCTGGCGGCATAGTGGTTAAGTGCTACAACTGCTAACCAAGAGGTCGGCAGTTCAAATCTGCCAGGCACTCCTGCTCCTTGGAAACTCTATGCAGCAGTTCTACTCTGTCCTGTAAGGTCGCTATGAGTCGGAATCGACTTAACGGCACTGGGTTTGGTTTTTTGGTTATAATCATACCTGGTACATAATTAAAAAGAAACAAATAAAAAACCGAAACGGTTGCCATCAAGTTGACTCTGACTCACAGCGACCCTACAGGACAGAGTAGAACTGCCCCATAGAGTTTCCAAGGAATGCCTGGTGGATTCAAACTGCAGGCTTTTTGGATAGCAGCTGTGGCTCTTAACCACTATGCCATCAGGGTTTCCTGGTACATAATAGATAATCTATAAACATTAGCTTCAAATTTCATTATTCTCTCCCTACACTCTACCTTCCAACACACAAATCCCTACTGTATACGTGCTACTAAGAATTAAGCAACACTTCAGATGCAATTTGAGCAATAAAAATCAGATATTCCCTATCCCCGACCTCCACTAAGGACTGATTTAATATAGTCTTGGTCTTCTTTCTAACCAAGGGAACTAAACTTAGTGTTTTCTCTTTGTAGATTTTATAGGGTACATGGAGATTTAGGTGTGCCAACTAGTTACAATTACGCTAATGAACAGACAATTTCTAAGCAACATTATCAGGTCCCAACTTTAAAGAATATTTCTGAAAATTAAAACTTGTGCCATATTTCTTTGAACATAGTTAAAAGTTAGTGATTTTCTGGCTTTCTAGACTTATCTAAAAGACCCCTACCCTTCCCCCACCAAAAGAAACCCTGTTGTCTTGGAGTCAATTCCAACTCACAGTGACTCTATAGGGCAGAGTAGGACTGCCCTACAGGGTTTCCAAGGAGTAGTTGGTGGATTCGAACTGCCAACCTGTGGGTTAGCAGCCATAGCTCCTAATGGCTGTGCCACCAGAGATCCAAGAGACTAAAATTAAAAAAAAAAGTGTTGGAAAAGAATTAGCATGTGTATGCCTGCCTGAATACTTGCCTTGGATACTCTTGCTTCAATCATTAAGAGTTGGAAGTCAATATTATGATTATTTAACTAAATAGGTCCCAGTCCATCTTACTTTCAATAGAGGTGTATGAGTGGGGGCAGGTTGATGGAGAGGGAGAGAGGAAGGAGAGGAAGAGGAGAAGGAGAGGGAGAGGGGAGATAGAGGAGGGCAAGGGAGTCTATACAGATTTTTATAGCACAGTTTGTGTGAAGATAGAGTACCTGAAGCTCCAAGAACATTTCAAATACAAGAATGGGTTAGAAATGCTTGTCTCCTGTATAACCTCAGCTTCGGAGTATGTTTTTGTGCCTGTCTTTATATTAGTTTACTAATATAAATTAGAGAGTCTTTAATGACAGTGCAAACATTTTCTATCTGAGCAAATTCCCACTACAGGCATTTTCAATGACTGATTAATTAGTCAGTCTGGTGGCACTTTAATTTTTTTTCTCTCATTTCATTTTTTATATCTGCTACAGAATTACTAAATCTGAATTATAATCCTAAAAAATGAAATTATAGCTATCAGGTTCTTTATTATAGCTTTCTCCTTATACTCCACCAACCTTTTAAGCTCAGTATACTCTCTTGAGTTATATGTAGGAGAAACTTTCCCCACAAATCCTATTTATCTACTTGCTTCAGTTGAAAAATATTCATATACTTTTTTCCTGGGTTCACGCAAATACACAATAGTAGTGTGATCTTCATTGAAACATTTTAAATGACAGACTGGCTCTAATTCATAGTTTTAAAAATTAAATAATAAAAGAAACATTTTAAGTGGCATTTTGAATGGGAAGACTCTTCACTGACACAGTACATACGAGAACCGATAAGTATTTAAGAAAAATAAATTGCATTATTCTGGGGACATTCTCAAGGCCATGTTCAGGATATGTAATTTTATGTAAATATAAAAGCTTTTCCAGGAACTTAAGGTTTTTTTCTCTGAATTAAGTATTTCTATTAATTTTTATTAATTTTAACCATTGACCAAGTAACAAAGCACTTCTTACCTCTTTGCACTAACAAAGCCCAAGCAAAAATTTACTGTTGTAAGGCTATATGTGGATAGGCCCCAACACGATTATAAGCACACTGTAATTTTTCTTAACTGAATATATTTAGTTGAAGAATTACTATCAGCCAAGTGGCAGAGCATTAAAGTGACTCATCCAGAAAGGAGACAGAAAAAAGAGAAGGAACATTAGAAGCAGCCTGAACACAGTTGTATTCGTTCTCAACTGCATTGATACATGAATAGTCTCATTTTATATGAATGTTGTACATGGAAATGAAGCAAATGTGTTTATACAATAACAACAGCAAAAGCTCATCACCTTGGGCTTCTTTGGCCTTAAAAAAAAAAAAGAAATAGTAAATGGCGGCCAAGTAAGAAATCTCTATAGTGGAAAAAAAAAATCTATTAGAAAATGACCCATTCTTAGGAGAAAAACATGTTAAAAAGTCACCGTAAATGAAAGCACAATTTAACTAGAACTCTTATTAAATAAAATGTTAAGACTATGAGTCCCCAATATGAGTTCAAAAGCATCATCTTTTGTTCCTCTAACATGTGTCCTTAGCAATAAAGTGTGGTTTTTCTACATTGGATTCATATATAACACAGCCTGAACTGATACTGAATCAGAGCAACTTCAATATGAAAACTACATTATATAGTTTAACTGCAAAAACTTCACTAAGCATATTTCAACGTATGGGTTCACACATTTGTACAAGCTCTAAGCCTGAAAACCTCAGTCCAAATGCATTTGTTTAAAATAAAGCCTCGGGGGGGCGGGGGGAAGAAAGAAAACTTACTAACAACTATTGGAAGATACGGTTAACAGATAGCTGGGGTAGAGGAGGAAGAAGTGAGAGTTTCAAACCCTCTAAATAATGATTTCCAATAACAAAAATTCTGTAGCCTGACCAGGGAACCAAGAGCAGTGGACAGTCAAGCTTCCCATAAAGAACTTCAGTCCTTTCGTCTGCTGTCTCCTCTCCAACTGTTATTCTGCCTGTAGCAAAGAGTATGTGTGAATTTTAAAATGGAAGGCTAAAAAACAAACTGCAATCTCCTACTCTTGTTCACAGTCTTAGCTTAAGGCCAGGATTGGAAAGTACATATGCAAGTTGAAGCTTCTATAAAGCAATGCAGGATACAGCATTGTTGCAATACTTTGTTCTCATCATGAAGAATAATTTTTTAAAGCTCATTTGTTTTCCTTGCAATAAATAAAAGATTCAACACACTTCCATTTCTCAAACTGGAATAATTTTAATAGGTCATGTCTTTACTGAGTTGAGGTCATGCTATATTGAATTGTCCTACTCTGGGGATTTTTTGTAAATTCTGGAATGGCATTCTTCTCAATAAAAAAAGCTTATCAGATGCTGATAAATCCTTTATAACAATTCTATACTAACGCCTTCACTTGTCAAATATATATAATGCATTCTTCTTTCTCCTTGGAATTAGAATCATAGTGGTAAAAGGGAACCTTGTCAAAGGAGGCTACTGAACATTACAATACCAAACCACAAACCAAACTCCTTGCCTTCCATTACTGTTTTGGCTCACAGCAACCCTATAGGACAGAGCAGAACTGCCCCATAGAGTTTCCAAGGAGTGCCTGGAGGATTCAAACTGCTGACCTTTTGGTTAGCAGCCGTAGCTCTGAACCACTATGCTACCAGGGTTTCCGAATATTACAATAGAAGGGCTTAAAATAAAATACATAAATTATGGAAAAATTTTAAGGGCTATGGAAAATGCAAACTTGTTAACTAAGGCTAGAACGAAAAAAAATTCTAGTTGAAGAAACCTGAAATTACAAGCTTGAGCATATGTTTGTACGAGTGTGTGATTAGTTTTAAATAATAATTGAGTAAATATTATTGAAAAATTCCAAAGATAAAATATGTAAAACCAAACCCATCGCCATCAACTGGAGTCTGACTCATAGTGACCCTACGGGAGAGAGAAAAACTGCCCCGTAGGGTTTCCATGGGTGTAAGTTCTTACAGAAGTGGACTGCCACATCTTTCTCCCACAGAGTGTCTGGTGGGTCTCAACTGCCAACCTTCTGGTTAGCAGCTGAGTGTTTAACCACTGCACAATAACAACTCCTTGGTAAAGCATGTAGACAACTTATATTCTGTACTACCAAACAAAGTTCTATAAACTAGATGTGATAGATGAACACTGTTTCACACCAAACAACTATGCATTTTTTGAATCGGCATTTACAAATGCTTTAATCTATACAATCACTTAATGATTATTTTACTAACATGCCCTTACTTCTGTAATATTATAGTCTTAATAAGATGTGAAAAGACCATATGGATTGATAAACCATTTGAATAGAAATCTACTTTCACATATGCTATTTGGCAAGAATTAAATGCATGTAGACAGCATCTTCACAAAGCTCTAATGTTACACTGAAAGAACATTAGCCTTCTTGAGTTTAATTTTTGTGGTTGTGGCAAAATTTTCTAAAAACTGTATTCCTGAGCTCATCAAGGAAATTAATAGAACTATATAATTTGGCATACTTATTCTTGCATTTGGACACCATGGTGGCGTAGTAGTTAAGAGCTATGGCTGTTAACTAAAATTTTGGTCAGCAGTTCAAATCTGCCAGGTGCTCCTTGGAAACCTACACTTGTCCTATAGGGTCACTATGAGTCGGAATCGACTCGACGGCAACGAGTATATATTTTTGCATTTGACAGAGTTTTGCCAAGAAAAGTTTAATAATGAAGTCTACAAGTATGTACATACTCAAAGCAATATATTTTCACATGAACTGAATGCAAGTTGTCATAAGTGTTAGTGCTGGGGTCATATAATGTTGAAGTTATTATAGTTTTGCCTGCATTAGCAATTATGCTGCTTGGTAACAGGGTTATAGGTCAAATAAAAGATGCTTGTAAAGGTATATTAAGCGTATGTTTGCACTGTGCTTATTTCCCAACTGAATATGGATACTAACAGAATTACTATATGCTCATGAATAAGGGACTGGCAATACAAACTAATACAACTATAGGAATATAATTCTAATAATTTTCTAAGTTCCTTACCACTGAAATCAGTACATATATAAAGCAGGGCTTGATTAATTACCTGGATATTATCATCTCATAAATCTATTATACCTAATTTTCCCTAATAACCAAAAAATAAATTAATGAAAGCAGATGAGATTTGAGAGGTAGGTAGAGGCTTCTAAGCCATGATAAGGAGTTTAGGTTGCACTCTAAGTGTAGTGGAGGAGGAGGGGTTGTGAAAATTTGCACTTTAAAAAAGATAACTCTGGCTATGTTGACAATGGATGGGGAGGGTCAAGAAAGTAAATGGGGAGACCCTTTAGGAAGCAATTATTGTAGCCCAAACAGGAGACAGTGGCTTGGATTAGGGTCACTAAAGAGATGGTGCCAAGCAGATGTTTTCGCCGTCTATGTTAGACGTAGAGCTGAATGGGCTTGGGGTGGATAAAACATGAAAGGGAAGAAGAGGGCATTGTTAGGAATGATTCCTGGCATTCTGGCATGAACAACAGAAATGGAGAAGCTTGGAAGAGAGATCTGTAGGAAAACATCAATGGTCAGCTTTGGACCTAACAAGTTTCAAATCTATGAACTATACAAGTGGAGATTTCATGTAGGCAGTTGGAATACAGATCCAGACCACTGAAGAAAAGTCTGAGCTGGCCACATAAAATAGGAAGTTTTTAGCATATAGATCCTACTTCAGAATAGTTAAATTCTTTCATTACACTGTTATGATAAAATATCATCTACAGTTAAGTTTTTTGGCTGTATAAATGTAGGTAATATTTCCCGCATTCCTGACTTATTATAAGCATCCGCATTTCTAGATGTTGGTTAAGTAGGGATTTTCTTGTCTAATTCATTCCTATTGTTCCTCTTTACCTGGTTTTTCTGTGAATTACTCTAAACTTTTACAGGTACCATGAATATTTCTATTAAAACTTCCTTTTCAAAAGTTTTGCTATTTCACTTCTGTCCTAGAGTAACTATTCATACTCTGATTAATGTAAAATTGAGAGATTTATTGAAAGAAAAGAGACAGCTCAAACTGGGAACAGAATTAATTCCATGTGGTGGAATCCAGTAATACAATATGGCAACGAAGCAGTGACATTTTATAAGGGGGAAACAAAGGACCTGAAGTATAGTACTTGATTGGTATTTACAAACTTAGACCAGTAAAAGGCATCACTTGATGGGTAATTACAGGCTTAGATCATTGAAAAACATTACTTGACTGGTGGTAGATCATTTTAGGGTGGGACTTCTTGTAATGCGCACTCCTAAGGTGACTGGCTTAAAAGAATATATACAGGTTTCTTAGATTGGTTAAAAAAACCGTGTGGTAATTACAAGGGTATGTGGCAAGGGGGGAAGAGTTACAGTATAGTTATATCATGATTACTGGACATTCCTTCCCTAGAAACAGCATGGCAAATGGCTGTTGCTCGGATAGAAATGGAACTAGCCACAGAAGAGTTGCACTCAAACCTCAAGTTTCAGATTGTCTCAGGTACCTCAAGTTTTAGAATTCCCTTACATACTTCTCTTGAGACAAATGTTGCCAATAATGAACACACAGCTAACTGCATTTGGAGGTGGGATGAGTACGCAAACTAAAAATCTGCAGGCCTTGTAAAGCACGAAGTCCTGAAAAGATCTGCCAGAATTTCCCCTAAAAAGAAGGTGAAACTTGAAAGACCCAATTTTTTTTTTTTTCATTTCACAGTGCACATAATTATCACATTACACTACTACAGAGGGGAAGGGCTTAAGGGTGATTTAGCCAAAACAATGCATGTTTTGTCATTCTATGGTCCCTCTCTCCTACTGGCTCCCAGTTGAGGCATTTAACAGTAAGTTTATCTTCTTCCTGGTTGTAGCTCTACAATCTTTTTACAGGGTATATACATTTCTAGCTTTCAATGTTAGTTGTTTTCCTTTGAACAGTCATTGCAATTAACTCTTCTTTTTACGGCCAACAGCAATACATATGTGTATTTAATCAAAAAGGAACAACATAATTACCACTACTGAGTACACAGAGTTGACGTGTACGCTGCACACATCTGCTTTTGTTCCCCAGTCATTAATTCTGTTGCTGTCCTGAATATGATAAAGTCCTTCTAGAAGCTCTCCTCTTTTCCTTTTTTAAGACTATATCTTTCCATCAACTTCAAACGGTCTATCATCACCTCTCCAGTTAAAAAGTTATATTTGCCACTGTAACCTCTAGCCTTTAGTCTCTAAAACAAAGGTTTAACATGGTGCTTTTATTCAAATTATTTTGCTAACTTGTAAAGGATTCAGGTATCTTTTATGGGGCCCTTTTTTAATGGGTAGGAAAACTCAAATAAGAAATCCGTTCAAATGGTCATTACTTTCAAACTGGGATAATTAGAATTTAACCTTCCTTATATAAGATTATCAATCTCTCACCAAATTCTAAAGCACTTACTATATCAGTATCACATATGGTTGGCTGCTTAAAAGTTGAAGAAATAGATTTTTTTAAGATGTGACCGACCACAGGAAATTCTATGAATGACACTCAACCAGACATCATGCTGGTAATACTGACAAAAAAAATTTAGCACTTGATATCACATACGTTCTTCCAAAACAGTTTTACTAGTAGCTTAAACTTGCCAAACAATATCAAACATATTTTGACATTTTTTCAAAAATGTATTCAATCACAATTAATGTTACTTTAGATGTTTTTTAGATAATATAGTGAAACACACCTAGCGGAGTGCCCAGCACATAGATACTGCTGACTAAATGTCAGTTGAACCCAAATCAGAATCTGAACGAACAATATATTCTCCTAAATAGTCCTCTCAGAAATACACAGCAAAATTAGTAATAGGATCACAAAATCTGGTTCCACAGCATGCCAGAGTTATCTTTTAAAAAACAAAAATCTGATTTTGCCAATACAAGGCTTAAGATCTTTCAGTAATTCCAGTAGTTTGCTAGGGTACAGTAGAAGAAGCACAGTGTTTGGTGTTAGACATACTTATTTTGAATTATTTCTCCACCACTTATTATGTGAACCTGAGCAAGTTACTTAGCTTTTGTAACCTTAGTTTCCTGAGCTGTGAAACACGGAAAGCAGTTCTAACTTCACAAGGTTGTTATGATGATGAATGAAATAATATATACAAAACATGAATTATATAAATTAGAACATTATAAAAAAGATACACGTTAGCTTTTTCCAAGCTCCAGGATGCACAGGAACAAAATGTGCAAGGCCATTCAAGAAAAGACTATCATCTATCTATCTTTGATTGTTATCTCATGCCATTCCTCTAAACTTAATACTCATGAATTGCCATACTGAACACACTCATTAATGTCTCCCTGCCTTGGGTCACATCTCCCATGCCTGAAATATCTTTCTGGTACCTCTGCCCAATCAACTCTCTATGAAGTTTTTCACGACTCTTCTAGACATAGTTAACTCCATTCTCAGTGCTCCAACAGTACGTCTGATTTTTCTAGGACTTTTCACTGCATTCTAATACTTTCTATGGCTACTTTTCCCAAGAGAATTTTAGTTCTCAAAAGCAGAGTAAGGCTTTAAAAAATCTTTCACTCCAACTGCCAAACAATAAAAACCAACACAAAAATTGCCATCAAGTCAATTCCGACTCATAGCAACTCTGTAGTACAGAGTAGAACTATCCCCCTTAGGGTTTCCAAGGCTGTAAATCTTGACAAATGCAGACTGTCACATCTTTCTCCCGAGAAGCTGTTGGTGCGTTTGAATCACTGACCTTTTGGTTACCAGCTGAGTACTTTAACACTGCACCACCAAGGCTCCTTGGCAATATAATAAGTGCTTAATAAATGTTGTTTGACCTGAGATACCACTTCTCATTTGTCTAACTAGCAAATGCATTTTTAAAGAGTAGACTACCTTGTACCTTTGAGGGTACAGTTACAGGAACTCTTATGTAACGTGCTAACAGGAAAAAAACGGCACACTTTTCTGGAAAAAAATACCAAGAGGCTTACAAATATTTATAATGTTTTACACATTAATACTAGTTTTGGTAAACTTTTTTCCAAGAAAAAGTCTGAAAAAGATACCAGGATTTTTGGCCAAATAAATTGATACAGTCTTATTTACAGTGGTTTATATATATATATATATGTATATATGTATATATATGTATATATAAACCTAGATGACCAGCAATAAGGGGATAATTCAGCAAACCTTAGTATTATAATACATACGATTATTACATAGTTTCTAATGTGACGCTTAGGTTTACCTGTGTGGCACAAATGGTTAAGCACTGGGCTACTAACTAAAAGATTGGCAGTTGGAGTCCACCCAGAGGCACCTCAGAAGAAAGCCCTCGTGATATACTTCCCAAAGTTCACAGCCATGAAAATCCTGTGGAGCACAGTTCTACTCACATACATGGGTCACCATGAGTCAAAATTGATTTGATGGCAACTGGATTAATGTGAAGCTTATAAAAACTTTTTAATACCATAAAAAAATGACTGTTATTGATTTCAAGTAAAAAATATTATCCCATGAATATTTATAAACAGTATGAATATTAACTGTGTAATACATTTGCAAATGAAAAGAAATTCCCTAACTTTGATTGGTACCCCCATACCACTCACATGCTCATTTCAGTATTTTAGGGGCTAGAATAAGAGAATAAAGTTGATAGCAAGCTAATAGCTAATGAGGAAGGAAATGAACCTTTTTAAATGTATAGGGAGATTCTTTGAAGCTACATCTATCCAGAAAAATCACTGGATATGCCTTCAGTTCTAAATAAAATAACCTGCCTCAGAGTCAGAAAGGTTGCTTTAGATATGTCTTCTGTAAGACTGAAATAAATATCTAGACTATGTTTTGCAGAATTCTGATATCTATCCAAACTTTTTCCTGAAAAGTCTCTCCACTCCTGCAAAAAAAGAATAATCAGATAAATGAGAAAGGGCTGACACTTTTGTGCAATTTAAGTAGCAACTACTCTTGAATGCCATGCAAAGAAAGGCTGTAGGAAGTTTTCATTTGTCTACACAGGTGAGAAAATACTATCCAAATGAAAGCTGAATCAAAATGTCAGAGACTTTCAAGTATTTTCGCAAGAACACATAAAAGCACAGAGATACATACAGTCTAGGCAAAGGTTCTTTGAATTTTTCAAATGCCTTGTGATCATTTATGAAATAACGGAAAGGATAATGAAAATAGCCACTAATATAAATACTAAAATTATAAGTATATAAGTAGGAGTACACACACACTCATTTCATCCTCATAAAAATTCTATGACATATATCCTGTTATTATCTAAATTTTACAGATGAGAAACATGAGGCAAAGAGAGGTTAAATAATTTTCTCAAAATCATATAACCAGTAAGTGGCAGAGCCTGTATTTGAACCTAGGCAGTCTCGGTCTAGGCTCTTAAACAAAAATGCTCTACTGACTCTCAGGAATAAGTAAGGCAAATTTTAGTTAAGCAGCATTTCCAAGTATGGGCAGGAAAAGCCGAAATTGGTACCCGAAATTCTTTTATGCCTTTAATTTAAAACATATTTACTTATTGAAAAGACCACTTTAAGCACTTACTGATGAAAGTCAAAGACTACAGCCTTCGGTATGGATTATGCTTGAACGTGAAGAAAATGAAAATCCTCACAACTGGACCAGTAAACAACATGATGATAAATGAAGAAGAAACTGAAATTGTCAATAATTCCATTTTACTTGGATCAACAATCAATGTCTATGGAGGCAGCAGTCAAGAAATCAAATAACATATTTCACTGGGTGAATCTGCTGCAAAAGATCTCTTTAATATTTTAAAAAGCAAAGATATCACTTTGAGGACTTAGGTGTGCCTCAACCAGGCCATGGTCTTTTTAATCGACTCATACGCACGCAAAAGTTAGACAATGAAAAAGGAAGATAGAAGACTTGATGCATTCGAATTGTGTGGTTGGCAAAGAATATATCATGGACTTCCAGAAGAGTGAACAAATCAGTCATAGAAGAAATACAATCGGAATGCTTCTTACAAGTAAGATGGTGAGATTTTAGCCCACTAACTTTAGACACATCACCAGGACAGAACAAATGATAGAAAAGGACATCATGGTTGGTAAACTAGAACATCGAGGGAGGTCCTTGGTAAAACAGATTGATCCAGTGGACAAAACAATAGACTCAAACACAGAAAATACCATGAAGATGGCACAGGACCAGGCAATGTTTTGTTCTGTTATACGTAACATCACCACGATCTGAGCCAACCTGACAGCAACTAACGACAACAAATGGCAAAACATTGCAATAGCAAAGGGCAGAAGAGGATATGAAAGCACCGTGCCTGCCCTTACACAGCTTGTAATTTCGTAGGGAGATTAAAATAAGAACATACAAAGATGTTATATAAATTGATGGGACTGTAAAAAGATTATAAGGCATTAAAGAGTGAGCAAACAGTAATTGAAAAGGGGGGCGAATAACGTACTCCTTGAGACATGGGACAGTGAATGAAAGGGATGATTTCTATCTTCTTAGTCAAGAATGAGAAAAGATGATCTTCTGGGAGTATAGAGTATACACGCGGGGAACTGAGGAGCACAAACACAGTTTAGAATTATTGTCGTGGGGAAAAAAGGATAATTAGAGTTAAATGAAAGGCTGTGTGGACTCCGTTATGGGCCTAAATTTAGAAATCTTGAATAGTGGATCCTGTCAGATGGATTGTATGACTTCTTTAATTTATGGATATCATGGATTGAATTGTGTCCCCCCAAAATATCTGTCAACTTGGCTAGGTCATGAGTCCCAGTATTTTATGATTGTCTACCATTTTGTCATCTGATGTGATTTCCCTGTGTGTTGTAAATCCTATCACTGTGATGTTAATGAGATGGATTAGCAGTAGTTAAATTGATAGTTCTACAAGATTAGATAGGGTTTTAAGCCAATCTCTTTTGTGATATAAAAGAGAGAAGCAAGCAGAGAGACATGGGAACCTCATACAACCAAGAAAGCAGTGCCAGGAGCAGAGTGAGGCTTTTGGCCCTTAGGTTCGTTTGCAGAGATGCTCGCAGACCAAGAGAAGACTGATGACAAGGCTCTTCCTACAGAGCCGACAGAGAAAGTCTTCCCTGGGAGCGGGCGCCCTGAATTCGGCCTTCTAGCCTACTGGACTGTGAGAGAATAAACTTCTCTTTGTTAAAGCCATCCACTTGTGGTATTTCTATTGAAGGCGCACTAGATGACTAAGACTACAGAACTTGGAATTGGAGGAGAATGGAATTGGTAGGGTACATACTGCAGAAAGCCAGAGGAGGGGGGCTTCAGGAAAAGTGTGGCGATTCTACAGTGCTAGAGCTTGTGTGCTTAAAATGTACAGGTTATGTGGCAAACACAACTAGAAGGGATCTAATACGTTTGGAGAAAAGGAAGGGGTTAGGAAGTATAAAGATAAGGTCATGGGGTAAGGGCAACAAATGGCCTCCAGAGGGCTGCGTGAGGATGGTTGTGGGCAGAAAGGCATGTTTCAAAGCTTGGGGTCTTGGTGGTAGCCATATTCTAAGTGACTATGAAATCTAATATTTACATGCTTATGGAGGTGAAATGGAGAGAAAAATAGAGCAATGTTGATGGAAAAGAGGGTAAGGAATGCTGAGATGGCGTTGTAGGATGGGTCATATCATTTTGAATGGTGAAGTCATCAACATACATCTCCTATATCCTATTGCCACTTTCATTATATTTACTTATAGTGTTTGTATTGCTTTTATGTATTTGTAATTATCTTTCTTGAGGAATATTTTTTGTTTTGTTTCTTGCTTTGATGGAGGATTATGTTTAGAAGGGAGCAGGAGAAGAAGCCAACTGTTGAAAGGAGTAGGATTAACATAAGGTGAAAATCAGATTTCAGCAAAACAATATTTTATTGTCTCTCTGGAGGAATGCAGACTGACAAAAAAAGTGTTTTGCTTCTTTGGAATGACATATACACAAACACCTTGAACAATTTTGTTTCCCATATTTCCAAATAGATGATATAAAAATAATTGGTAATATTTTCAAAATGTGAATAGTGCTTTACTGTAAAAAAGTTTTTTTAGTTATTCAAATTACATTAAATGCATAAGTTACATAGATATCAGGGGATATTTTTAACATGGCATTGTGAATTTGAAGGGTTTTTTTTTACATTTTTATAAAGTATCAGAGCTACAGTGAATTATTCTTAATTATAAGCATATTGTTTACATACTATATTTTTAAACAGCCATAGTTTTCAGGCATGCATATACCATATTTTTATACAAATAATGCACACCTTCTATGTTTGTTTGCCAACTGCTCCCTCCCCCATGAGGTATTTTCCTAAGTATGCGATGCCTTTTTTTTTTT
The DNA here is from genome assembly GCF_030014295.1 of Loxodonta africana. Lineage (NCBI taxonomy): Eukaryota > Metazoa > Chordata > Mammalia > Proboscidea > Elephantidae > Loxodonta > Loxodonta africana. The sequence goes on along the minus strand of NC_087369.1, from coordinate 116,532,933 downwards.
TTCACAACATGTAAAAAAAAAAAATTGGCACAGTGGCGCTTATGAAAATACCTCATGGGGGGAGGGAGCGATTGGCAAACAACTGTAGAAGATGTGTGTTATTTGAGTAAAAATACAGTATAATGGTAAAAAAACAAAGAAACATACATCCAGATGCTAACAGATGAATGAACTATTCCCTAAGTGCAATCCACATATGTTTTGTAAGTCAATTAACTCTTTTGGGTCTCCGGAGGGTACCAATTAAGATCCCTTTCAAGATAGTTTACTCAAAAATGCCTGAAAGAATTAATATGCCTCAAAATACACTCAACAGAGTCTCATAGACAGTAAATTTAGGTCAACAGTATACGCAGATCTCTGACCAGATGTATGGAATTTTGCCTAAATGAATTTTTACTGAGTAAAACAGAGAGAAAATTCATCATGAGACTTTAGAATCTGCTCTGATGAAATTCTAAAGTTTCTCTTATAAGAGCCTCAAAGGAAAGAGTAACAAAGGGGAGACAGCGCAAAAACATAGGAAATGCTAGTCTTGGAATCAGAAGACCCAAGTCTCACTCACTTTCTATGTGACTTTGGGCAAAAAACCTAACCGCTTTGAGCCTCAATCTTCTTACCTGTATAACAGGAATAATACTACCTGCCTGTCTACCTCATGGATGGTTATAAAGATACAAATGAGTTGTGAAAACTCTGTAACTAGTGTTTGTAGTAGAAAAAAATTAGGTGATGGTGTTATAAATGTTGCTACAGTGATATTGTGTGTTTGGCATCAAGATGGGGCGAAAACAGCTCAATGTTTCCTTTAAGTCTCTAATTATAAAGTTAATATTTAGAAACAAGACACAATATATGGAATATATTTTTCATAGGAAGCTTTTCAGGAATGCCAATATTCTATAGCAAGAGACATTTGTACTTATTAAAATTTTGTCAATATGGTTGACTTGAGACCCACATTATATGATATGAATAATTCTGTGTACCTTTATTGTGGTATTTGTGAGAATTTTCTTTATTTGAAAAGAAAAACACCACCTGACACTTGGAAAGATTATTTGAGGCCAATTGTATAATGCTGCTTCAACTCCAAATACAAATTTCTTTTTTTCTGAATACTTCTATAAAGGAACATGGCCGTTCTTTCTCTGTTGCTTCTTCTCATCATCCAGATGGGAGCATTCCCCAAGACCCTCTGCTCTTTTGTCTATAAACTCTTTATCTTGATACATTGCCTTTACATCAAGGTTTTTATTTTTATATATAAGCTGAGGATCCCCAAATCTCTGTACCTAAGCCCCATCCTCTTATTTGAAAAACAGTCTGATATTCTCTAATACCAACTAAATATGTTCAATTGGGTAACCCATTTCCTCATAAGTAACATATTCATATTTGAGCTGACCACCTTCCCCCCAGAAACTAAAGTCTATTTCTGATTATCCTGTTTTCCCCAATGGCACCACTATTCTTTCAGCTATCATTGCTTAACACCACAGAGTTAGATTTTCCTTTTTTTTTTTATTATTAATTATGCTTCTCCTGCCATTCACAAAGTCTCATCAGTTGTTACTTTTCAAAATGCCTTTAGCATCCATCTTTGCCTTTATGTTGCAACTGCCACTTTTTTAAAGCTCTCACCATTGTCTCCATGCTTTCAATCTGCCTCACATAATGCCTTACGGGGGAAGAAAAAAAAATTCTTAGAACACTGACACCACCATATCATTTCTTGATTTTATGAGTTAAAATTAAAACCTTCAATTATATTTGAAATTCCAAAAGTTAACACAGGTTACAAAATGAAATTAGAAACTACGGAATATGACTAATACCCTTAACAAAAATGAAGTGGCTTTTTACGATAATAAAAAAAAAAAAAACAATAGAACACATTAAAGTAATACGAATGAATGAGAAACTGCAGGAATACCCCACATATAAAAAGTAGTCACAATCTCCATGGCGGACACAGAAGCAAACAGCTTTTGTAAACTACACACGACAGTCTGTCTTTGGGGACGGAAAGGGAAAATGCACCTGTGACTTTTTGGTAAACAGGTGCTTTCTGCTATACATGGAAGGACAAGGGTGCATCAGTATTACATTACTTCTTTCTGCTGTGTGGGTTATAAACGACAAGTTAAATCAATTATTTAAGTATACAAATCACATTTCATGCATAGATCCACCATTGATCTTGCAAAGATCAGTTCTTAGCTAGATTTTTAGCATGACACATATACAGATATCTCAATGTTGCCAAGATAATCCTGTTTTATTATGTTTCTACAGTTTTCTTTTTACAAATTTTTACTATTGTCACCCTTTAATGGGTAGCGAAGTACAAGGATTCTAATTTTATTTGAGGTTTTGTTCATTTAGGAGAGGGAAAGTTCTCTCTATTACTTTTCAGAAATAGAAAAACTACGTCTTATTTACATAATTGTGAACTGCTCATTTTCTTTTCTCCATCAGCAGAATATTGCTGCCTAATAAAGGGTATGATCTCAGGAAGAAAAAAGTAAGCATACACTAATGAGTAGTGCCAGAACAACAGGCAAAATTGGCAAACACTTTTTTTTTGGCTTGTCTTACTCATTATACATCAACAGACTTCATTTTCTACATGAATTCTCTCCTCACGAAAACCGTATTTTCAAATTTTCCACCACACACACAGAATCCATCATCTGATCCCAATCATTTTAGGGCTTATAACCTCACATTATTTGTAGTCAGAAGTTTCAGCATGAGGCAGGAAACCTAGTATCTTCCCCCTAGAAGTGTTACAGACATCAGATACATTTTCTAATTTCAAATCAGGGGCAGAATTTAATAACATAAGTAGTTTAATGACCTAAAGATTTGCTTGCTTAGGAATAACCTGGACTTTGATAAACTGGATCTCAAGTTTTTTATGTAATTATTTTTTATGTAATTATGCCTTAGATTCACTAACCTGAATGTAACAAATGGATTTGACTGTGTTCATTGCCTTTGCTTATATGACATAAAGAATCGGTTTCTTTTGCCTTAGTATTAACCATCATATGCCACTTTGACTTTGCAGGAGTTAGAATAAACTAGGACGTGATGGAGATCAGTCTTCAAAAACTTTGTTTAGAATCAGCCTGAATAAATCCTTAGCAATCATTTTATCAGGATACTCATATTCCTGTCACCTCCTTAAAACAGGTAGGGGCTAATTTTTACACTTCTCACTGGATCTAGCAAAGTGCCTTACAAATGGTAAGAATAAATAAGCATTGGGTAAAACGGACATGTTTCTGTTCAATAGTCCTATTGTCAGCCAGCTAAGAATAAACTATTTAGAGTCCTAAATAATAAATCGACAGAATGGGGAAGTATTCTTATGATGTTCACGTATCATGTTAACTCACCCGTTCCTTTAATTATTTAAGTACGGCTACTAACCAAAAGGTCGGCAGTTTGAATTCACCAGGTGCTCCTTGGAAACCCTATGGGACAGTCCTCCTCTGTCCTTTAGGGTAGCTATGAGTCAGAATCGACTTGATGGCAACACGTTCTTTTATTTAATACTCTGCTTAGAACACTTCAGTGCCATGTACAGTTAAGGTATAAGGTATGCTCAGTGTATTTGGTGAATGAATAAATGTTCTATGAATTTTAATATTAACATATTTTCTATACTGTTATGGTACATATATACATTAAGCATGAATATTAGAATATATATGCATTTCTACTGATAAAACTCCTGGAAGGTTTTGAGTATAAAAGTAAATGCAGGTTGAACTTTATAAAATTGCCATTTCTATAGTCAATATATCCATACAAGGTATAGATGATGAAACAAGTTCCACTTCTATTGTACTAAGCAGAATTCTGACAGTATTGTCCACCTGAATACATTAAAAAAAAATTACATGCATTTAAACATAAACGCATTCCTCACCCTTCAGAAACAAGCCCTAGTATGATTTTAGTTAGATCATGTAATTCCTAAAATAGTATTTCTTTTTATATTCCTACACTTCATCAGTTATTCTCTAATGCACAGTGAAAAGGACATTTCACTTATAACACCTATAAAATTCCAGGTCTTCCTGAGCCGTTCTTTCTTTCCCTCATCAAACATACACAAACATTCTACGTTTGCTACCATAATTACGCTTTTCAGCTCTTCATTCTCTTTGTTCCTAGAAAACTTATAAGCTTTCCTGCACCAGCTAAGTATTTGAGTCTAGTATATTACTTGCTAAGTGTTTATTATCTGTAAATTCTATCTCTTCAATAGGAATACAAGTTCCTCTACAGCAAATGGAATCCCAATTTTAATATATCATCTATTATGCTTAGGCACAACTGGAAGCCCTCTCTATCTCTGATATTAGAATTAAGATTGCCAGCAAAATTATGCTCAGGTCACCATTAGATTCTCATTTCCAGACAGTCCGTATGCTACAGGTAACATAATACTCTCTATTGTGATAGAGAGAAACAGGACAGATGTCTTCAGTGTTTTAATACCTTAACTTGCCTTTGCTTATGTGATCTAAAGATCCAAAGATTGATGTAGTTAAATCATGGGGGGAAAAAAACACAGAATCTTCAATGTATAAACACTCAATGGCCCATTTTTCTACTGTAGAAAGGAGAGAAAATGATGGGCTTAGTCTATACAGGTAATATTTCTAGTAAAGATGAGTGAACAGCAAAAGTTTTTAATACACTAAAACTCTTATATATGACGTGACCGAAAAAACAAATTTAAAAAAAAAAAAACAAATCCATTGATGTTGAGTCAATTTCTACTCAAAATGACTCTATATAACAGAGTAGAACGGCCCCACAGGGTTTCCAAGGAACGGCTGGTGGATTTGAACAGCCAACACCTTTTGGTTAGTAGCCAAGATCTTAATCACTGTGCCAGCAGGGCGGCTCCATGACATGACTAGAAAAGACCATTAGAAAATCTGGAAAACCCCCCAAAACGCTGCCTTCAAATCGATTCTGACTCATGGCGACCCCATGTGTTACAGAGTAGAACTGAGCTCCATAGGGTTTTCTTCAATGTAGTCTTTTCAGAAGCAGGTAAGCAGGCCTTTCCTCCATGGCTCTGGGTAGGTTTGAACTGCCTTTAGGCTAGTAGTCACACCGTTTGCACCAGCCAGCCTCCCACTGCCATTGAGTTGATACCGACTCATAGCGACCCTATAGGACAGAGTAGAATTGCCCCACATGGCTTCCAAAGCTGTAATCTTTATGGAAGCAGACTGCCACATCTTTCTTTTGCGGGGCAGCTGGTGGGTTCAAACCACTGACCTTTTGTTTTACCACCCAAGAATTTTAATCACTGCAAAACGAGGGCTCCTGTGCCACCCAGGGACCCTAGAAAATCGGCAAAGGTCAATTAATCAAAGAGGTCAGTTCAAGTGCTATTGCTGTTGTTAGCTGCCATCGATCGGGCTCCAACTCACAGCAACATTGCGCATAACGGAAGGAAACACTGTCTGGTGCTAAGCCATCTTTATGATATTTGCTATATCTGATCTGTTGTTTCGTCTACTCTGTCAATTTATCTCACCTTCACCAATCCTCTACATTAACAACCATGATGTCCTTTTCTGGAGACTGATCTTTCTTGATGACGTCTCCGAAGTAAGTAAACAGAAGTCTCACTTCTAAGAAGCATTCTAATTGTTTTTATTCTAAGACTCATCTGTTCATTCTTCTGGCAGTCCACTGTATCTTCAATACTCTTCACCAACACCGTAATTCAAATGCATCAATTTTTCTTTGGTGTTCCTTTTTCATTCTGCAGCTTTCTCATGCCTAAGAGTCTGCTGAAATACCTTAGCTGCGGTCAGATGCACCTTAGTCATCAAAGTGACATCTTTGCATTTTGAAAATTTTAAAGAGGACTTTTGCAGCAAACTCATGCAATGCAAAATGTTGTTTGATTTCTTGACTGCAGCTTCCATGGACATTGACTGTTGATCCAAGTAGAACGGAATTACTTAAAATTTCTTCTTTTATCCTGATGTTTTTTATTGGTCCAGTTGTGAAGATTTTTTTTTCTTTATGTCCAGCTTCTCATATTATTTGTTCAGTTTACAAATTGAATAATTAAGTGAAAGGATACTACTTTGTCACACATCTTTTACAATTCTGAATCACACAGTATAACCTTGTTCTGTTCGAATGACTGCTTCTTGATCTACATACAGGTTCCACATGAATACAATTATGTACAGTTATAGCAGGCATTCATAAAATTGGATACACATCTTAAATATTTTCACCAAAAACTTACAAATAATATTTATTTGCCAAACTTTTTGATGTAGATCTAAGCTATTCTATTTGTGTTTGGATCCTCTGACTGGTGCTCTACAGAGCCTTGTTTGCATGTAATTCATACACAAAATGCACCTTTTAAACTAGTTTTTAGATTGGGCTTCTTGAAAGAAGCCAGAATTAAATACATTCATGAAACAATCTGGGTACAGAAGACTTTTGAAATAGGTTACTATCTTTTAAGTTTGCTTAGCCATACCTGATTAGACAGTAAATTTAAAATAACTTTATTAAGTATTTCCAAAGCATTCAACATAGCTTTTATAAAAATGACACTTTTTTTTTTTTTTACAGTATTTCTTGGTTCACGTAATATTCAATTGAAGTACATAATCGCAATGACTAATACTACTGGCATACACAGGTTTGGGGGATAGGAGCAAAAAATCTGAAAAGCTGGACTATATGAAAAACAGGGCATCAGGATTGGAGGAAGACTCACTAACAACCTGCGTTATGTAAATGACATAACCTTGCTTGCAGAAAGTGAAGAGGGCTTGAAGCAATTACTGATGAAAATCAAAGACTACAGCCTTCACTATGGATTACATGTGAACATAAAGAAAGTGGAAATCCTTACAACTACACTAATAAACAACACCTTGATAAAGGAAGAAGAAATTGAAGTTGTCAATAATTCCATTCTACTTGGATCAACAATCAATGTCTTTGGAAGTAGCAGTCGAGAAATCAAATGATGTATTGCATTGGGTAAATCTGCTGTAAAAGTCCTCTTTAAAGCGCTAAAGAGTAAAAAATGTCACTTTGAGGACTAAGGTTCAGCTGACCCAGGCCATGGTCTTTTCAATTGCCTCATATGCATGTGAAAGTTGCACAATGAATAGCGAAGCCCTAAGAAGAATTCAAACATTTGAATTATAGGTTGGCGAACAATATTGAATGAACCATGCATTGCCAAAAGAACAAACAAATCAGTCTTGGAAAAAGTATGGCCAGAATGCTCCTTAGAAGCAAGGATGGCAAGACTTTGTCTTATATATTTTGGACATGTTATCAGTAGGAACCAGCCCCTGCAGAAAGGCATCACATTTGGTAAAGTAGAGAGTCAGCAAAAAAGAAGAAGGACTTCAACAAGATCGATTGACACAATGCCTTCAAAAATGGGCTAATGCATAGCAACAATTGTGAGTATGGCGTAGGACCAGACAACATTTCATTCTGTTATATGTAATGTCACTATGAGTCAGAACTGACTCGATGACACTTAAAAACAATACAGAATTATTAAATTCTGAGATTTTTATTTTTTATTCATTCTATATTTATTAGATTAATAACAAAACCTGTGCTGATGGTGAAATAAAATAAAAATCATTAGGAAATAAATTAAGGTGTGATTCAATAGATTTTCCAATTCTTTTGAGTTGTTAAGGAGCCAGGGTCAACCTCTTGCCCATTGCAAAAATTTCCTATATAGCATCCCTAACACTCAGTCATCTGGTCTCTGCTGCTGAGCTATTCCCTTTACCTCCTGTTTTTCTTTTTTCCCATGCCTTCATTCCCTTTCCCTTTACTTCTTCTGTGCTTCTCACCCTAGGTCACAATTGGGTAATGTTAGGTGCATGTACACAGTAACTATATCTCCTGGCAGATGATTCAGGCTACAATTATAATCCGTGAGAACAGTGTAGAATTCTCCTATCCACCAAGAACAGAGCTAAATGTATTCTTCCATCCCAAACACAGGAATATAGGTAAGTGTAAAGTACTCTTTAACTTATAAAAACACATCTAGTATATCCATACAATGGAATATTATTTAGCCATAAAAAGGAATGAAGTACTGATACATGCTGCAACATGGATTGACCCTAAGAAAATTATGTTAAGTGAAAGAAGCCAGGCACAAAAGACCAGCTATTGTATGCCTCCTTATACATGAAATGTACAAAACAGGAAAATCTACGCAAATAGAAAGTAGATTAGTGATTTCCTAGGGCTGAGAGGCTGGGAGGACTTAAGAATGACTGCTAATATGTACAGGGGTTTCTTTTGTGGATGAAGAAAATACTCTAAAATTAGATTGTGGTGGTGGTTTTACAATTCTGTGAATATATTAAAAACCATCGAATTGTACACTTTTATAGTCTGTAAATTATATCTCAAGAAAACTGTTTAAAAAGACCTATCAATTCACCTATGTATAATTTATTACATTCATATAAGCACATAACGAAATTCAAAGAAATAAAAGGAAGATGAACTGTAAAACATTTCCCTTTAAACGATCTTCCTATCAAGAATGAAAGAAGAAAATGAGTTTGTTGTTGGATACGCACACAATTAGAGAGAAGTAGGATCATTAGAGGCAGAAACTGGTTTATTGATGGGCCTCATTGTTCTCAGTCCATAAATGAAACCATTTTGCTCTTAATGACCATAATCCCCTCCTTAATCTTGACAGTGGTAAATTACAGTTGGCTATCTAATGGTCTCAATCTTTCCCTTAGTTTATTAAAGCGTAAAAAGATTAAGCAGATACTAAGTGTACTGACGATAGTTTAAAAAGACCATTTCTTAATTTTAGACTAAACTCAGTGATAATTAGCAAGACTGGCATTTGTCACTATAGTATAATTGAAAACCTTGGAATGCTGAAAGCTGATTATTCTGAGAAATTGATGGATATTAGGGTAAAAAGAACCCAAGCAAATTAAATACCATCATGTTTTTATAGTTGCTAAGAGTCAGGAAATATTTGCTTTTCATGAGTACATGCTCTTCCATTTGATATTCAAGGCTAATCTACTCTTGAGATTTTTATTTCATTTTAAATAAAAAAGATAACACTTACAGTGACCAATAATTTTCTCTACTTAGAAAAAGACACATGATCTGTTTTTCAAGACAAAAACAAACAAAAAACCCAGATATTTGTCACTGCTATTTATTGAATTGCTAATACTAAACCCTTCCATCCGTATATATTTGGCCCTATGAACTGTTCAAACTACTAAACTACAACGAATTGAGAGTTGGCTTAAGATTATGGCTCATAACAGGAGACTACTAATTGAGTTCAGCAGAAATATGGGTATTAGTACATCATGTTGTTGTTAGTCACCACTGAGTCCGCACAGGTTTACAGTGATCTTAGGTATAACAGAATGACAGGTTGACCAGTCCTGTACCATTTTTATGATCTCATTTTCCAGCACTATATCAGAAAATGTTTTGTTGCTCTCCATTATGTTTTCGTTGGCTAATTTTCAGAAATATATTAACAGGCCCATCTTTCTAGACTGTCTTAGTCTGGAAGCTCTGCTGAAACCCATAAACTATGGGTGAACCTGCTAGTATTTGAAATACTGGAGGAATAACTCCCAGCATCACAGTAACAGGCAACTTACCACAGTATGACAAACTGAGAGACGGATGGTGGATACTATACCACAGGGAATGTTTATTAAAATATCAGTTGTCCTACATGTTTTAGTAAGTAGAAAATATAAGGTGAAAAATGGAGATGGTCATTATGAATGGTATCAAACATGATCTTTCTAATATTCAACAATATTTGTAGAAATGCATAATCAAATAAGTGAAAACATCAGAAAATAAATAAAACAGTAAGACTTTTTTAACTTAAAATAATCAAACCATGGTGACTATAATGATATGGGATAATCTACCATTTTATACCAATAAAAGTGTGGGGGGGGGAGTAAAACACTGAAAAAAATATAAGCTCATATAAGTTAGTATGAATCACATCTATTTGAAAAAATAAGAAAAACAATAATAGTGAGCTAAATTTAGGGAGGGGGTTGGAAATTAATCTGAGTGGCAAGAGGACATATAAACTATGTAGAAATTAGAGGAGAAAATGAATCATATACACAATAATGACATCTGTTTATTTAAAATATGAAACAATATAAAAAGATTAAAAATTCACTTCAAACTCAGAACCAAAGAAAGCTCAAGGACAAGAACAAAACATCCTTCTGTACTTTTAAGACAAAAACAAAACTATAGTCTCTAGACAATTCTCTAAGAATTCAGGGGTCAATTTACACTAGCACTGTGCTATGTTTTAAGAAAGTAAAAGAATGAAGACATTGATTATATGACCTAGAGATCTTCTTTTTAAAAATTATAACATATTATCATATGTTTAAATACATTTAGGAGAAATCCAAGAGATGATTCATATTTAATTGGTTCTTCTCATTAAAAATGTATTTTAATTTCATATATGGGTTAATCTACTTTGGTCTGAAACATTTTGGGATTCTGAACACATGCCTTTATATTCAATAATCGAGGCTACTCTTTCTTTTTATCCTTTAAATACTGAAGTAAACCAAAAGAAGAAGAAAGGAGGAAGGGAGGGAGGGAAGTAAGGGGATAAGAAAGTTAAGAGGGAGGGAGGGAGATAAGGAAGGAAAGAAAGAAAGAGGGAAGGAAGAAGAGAAGAGAGGAAGGAAGGAAGGCAGAAAAAGCCTAGATGTGGTTGACATGCTTCTCAAACATGATGCTTGCTTCAGTGTAATACGATGAGGTTTGCTACAGAAATGCAGTTAACACTTCCATACTGTGGGAATAACTTCATTTAAATATAATTTTTTGCTACAAAACTCAATTCAATTTCCATATTTATTCACAAAGTAAGCATTTTTAGTTTAAATGGACAGACATTTAACATCAATCATTTGTGCACTTTATAGGCTCAGTTCATTCCAATCTAAAAACAGTCTAGAAAGAAAAAAAAGGGGGAATCATTCTGTTAAATTGTGGGGAAAGTTTAATACTATTACAGGTAGTTCCTGGGTTACCAACGAGATCTGTTCCTAAGTCTGTCTTTAAGTTGAAATTGTAGGCAAGTCGGAATATTTAGCTTTAATTTCGTGCAAGAGAAGGCTCTAAGCTTCTTCAATGATTTAGAAGCTACACATGCAGCAAGAGAAAGTGATTGTGATGAAGAATTTGTTGCGCAAGTAGGTGTTGGTTCAGTCATTTCAAAGTGAGGGCAAATTTACATAACATTAAAGGGCAAGTCTGAGAGGTCCAGATGTTCTTAACCCAGGGACTTACTGTCCTTTGGGCAAAGTTTTGAGTGAGAAAGCCTAGTGATCTGCAAAAGATTTAATCTTTTTCTTTTTTAAACAAAAAAGACATTCTTTAGTTGCCTGTCTGTTCCATCAAATATTTTTGTGTGTAGAGCAGAGTTACCTCTGAGTAGATGTATTAGCAAAAGAAGCTTTCTTTGGTTAATAAACTGCATATCAACCAACTCTCTTGGAGCATGTCTACAGAGACAAATCTCAACACCTGTACAAACAATATTTTTAATTGAGCTAGACTCTCGGAACGTCTGGAGAATTGTATTTTATCTTTATTTACCTGTAAGACCAAACAAACATGTACATGAGTTATTATTTTTTTTACCCAAACTAAACAGAGCAATCCAAAAATTATATATCAGATGGAACTACATATGAAATTGCTATTTTATACTTCAAAAATGGTTGAGTACTGGCAATTACATATGGTTTGACCTAATACAATATGCTTTTGCTTCACCCACGCCATATGGCTGAAAACCGCAACCCGACTGACTCCGCGTAGCCTCTAAGGGCACTTAAAAAACTGGAAATAGCAGTAACATTTGCAATGGATGCATTTTAGTCACGGACCTATTTCAACTTAAATTAGGCCATTTTATTATTATTTTTTAATAGAAACTAGAATTTCAACTAAAGATGAGATAAGCAAATGGTCCTAATAGTCCTACAACACGAATGTTAAAAAAAGAAAAGAAAAAGAATCTCCAGAACTGTTTTTAGCAGTATTCGCTCCTGTTACATAAATAGATTTCTCAGGTATGGCAAAGCCATTGCTAATGACTACTACATACATTATTATCAGTGTTGGTACATGTATTATTATTCACCTGGAGACCAGGGACAGTGAACACTTTTTTTTCCTACATTTCAAAATATTAATTACAACATTATAATTTAAATAGCAATTAGTCAATGTAACGAAAAGAATGTTTTTATAGAAACAGTTTGCAACAGGGAAAGCTACATGGTGACAGCAAACGAGTAAGGTTTGAGGCCATAAGCCACAAAGTGGAGTTTTGAAACATTCAGAAATTGGCACAGATTGTTAGCACATCTACCTCTATGTAACCATGCCAACAGTGCCATGGAGCTCCTTTCTTCACAGCTACCATCTGCTCCCACACCACCTTGCCTGCTTTCACCTCACCCTCACTGTACCATGCCCCCTCCCGCCCCTCCTTGTTATCTCATTCCACTGCAACCCTGCTATCTGTGTAGTGGGGGAGCAGATGGTGGAACAGAAGTGTTTGCCGGTAAACCCACATCTTCAAGTTGTTGCTCTATTTACTCTCTTCAATACCCAGGTTAAATAATGACATTAAAGGTCATCTCAGATTTCTTACCTTTTTTTTTTTCCTTCTAAAATTTGTAAGCACTGATAAGGTCATACTGAAAAAAATGGCTTGTCAGAATGAAACTTGTGTGCATTTAGGATTTTTAAAAACAAAACTTACACTTCTCTAGCAGGGAAGTACAAAATTGGCCGACTCCTAAGAGCAAGGCCTGAACTGAAGGAAATACTTTCAACAAAGGATACCAAAGGAAATAATGATTTGACAAAAGGTGAGGTTCAACTGGGAAGGAGGAAAATGCATTACATAACAAATGTAGTTTGACATAGAATTCCGGTGTTATTTTCTGCTCCCAGTGTTTATTCTGTGAACGCGCCCAAAATATAAACTACTCCCTGCCCATATCATGAAAGGAAAACATCCCTGAGAATTTACTGAATCACTGCTATGATTTCACATGCCTGTTAGAGGCCTATTTTCAGTTTTAACTTGTCCTTGCCAATCTTCTAAGTGGTCTATAATTCTCAACGATCAGTATTTTGCAGACGGTAAATCTAATCATTCTGACATCTATAAGAGATATTCAGTTGGTGAGTAAGATGAAAAATGATGGTACAGAAACAGAAAAAGACTACCTTGGGATAACAATAAGGCTACAACTATAGGCAGGCATCTACTTTCACCAGGGTAGTTTTTCTTCAGTGCACTACCCTCCACATATGTATTATTGATATTCCTGAAAAATATATATAAGAAACCCTGGTTGTGCAGTGATTAAGCACTTGGCTGCTAACTGAAAGGCTGGTGGTTCAAACCCTACCAGCCATTCCGAGAGAAAAAGATGTGGCATTCTGCTTCCATAAAGATTTACAGCTTTAGAAACTCTGTGGGGCAGTCTCTGTAAGTCAGAATCCACTGGACGGCAATGGGTTTAGTTTCTTGGTTTATATGCACATTTACCAATATTTCTTCAATGACTTTTCATTATAATTCAAGCTGGGGATTCCTAAGAATAAAAATGTGGCTCTAGGATATGATTAAGAGCAATGATGATGACAACGCTTATAAGCACTATCAGATTATGCATACATTTTTCTTTATCTTTACTTTTTAAACTTTCTAAAGTCTCCTGGAAGAAAATCTGTTCCCCTTCTTTTATTTTTATTTTTCCCAGGGGAAAAAAAAAGAAATATTCCTGTCATTCACTTTAAAGAGCCAACACGCAAACTACATTTAATTTTCCCACAAAAACAGTCAAATAGAGAAATGTACCTATGTATGCTTAGTGCCTTAAACAGAAGTCACTAAAATATTAAAATACAGCATAGTAATTTAACTATTGAAGTAATTATATTCCTTTCCCCATGGCTTGCTCTCAGGAGAACCTGCTAAACAGAAGAAACAACATTGTTTCTACACACAGTTTAGCCTACGCTAGTCTGCTAATTCCATGCATATAGAACATATGCATTGTATACTCAGAAAATTACATGAAGTTTCAGTAATTCTTCCAAAGTCTCTCTTACCAGCAGTCTGATTTGGAAGGGATGTAAGATATCCCATTCTGACTTTAATAACTTATTGTTTTAAAGATAAATGCAAGCATCTGATATAAGTAAGTCTATTGCTAGAATATATACTTAGTTTGATTTTTCTTGTATTAGCAGGCAATATTCGATTATTCTGGCTTGTTCAAGATGCTGTCTTTATGAAGACTGATAAAACTGGTGGAATGAAATGCATAGATATATATGAGGTATTTCAATAACTGAATATAATTTATTACATGCACATTTTTATTCTTTTACGTTGTTACCTTCAAGAACCAGCTCCAATATCATCTCATATGAAAAGCTTGTCATATCTTCTCAAGACAGAAGTAAGGCGCTCTGTCCTTTGAACTGCTAGAGCACATCTCGGCTTTAATTTTTGACAAATCCTCACTTTTTTTCTCAAAAATAAATGTGCACTGTTGTTGCATTAAAAAAAGGTATGAATTAACAGGTATGTAAAATTATTTGCAAATATTTGAATATAGGGAGTCCCTGAATTATCAACGTCTGATTTGTGTATAATCTACATATAATCCATATTTAAGAACCAACCACCATAAGGGCTATCAGGAAAAAACTAACTCAGTGTTCAGGCTCCCTGGCTCCTAGAATGGGCTGTGCTTCTCCCACAAGTGCAAGTGCCTCAGCAGGTCCTCAGGTGGATGGTGGAGGCGGGTGGGCACCTGTGACATGGTGGGCCCAGCAAATGGCCACAGAACCAGCCAGCAGAGAACACACATGCACCTGCTTCCCTTGGCACTTGGAGAGGGCCCCCCGACCATCTGCGTGCCCCAAGCACTGCCACTCCACTTCACATGGCAGGCCTGCAGGTGGTGGCAGCAAGCGGCAGGGCGTGGGTGCCGCACTCTGCGAGTTCTCTGAGTACAACTAGTCGGTGCCTTGCACTAAGGACACGGCCAGGTTTCCGCAGCACCCCTTACCCAGCTCTGCCCCAGCCCATCCTGCTGGGCCCTCTGTGCTGTGCAGCCCAGGGCCATTGCAACATGTCTCTAGGGTTCTATTCCCTCTACCTTATACTATAGGATTTCACTACTGCGGCAGTTCTTGACCTTTTGGTGGCTGGAAGTGAGGGAAATCTTACATTCCCGACATCTGTATGTCCACATGGTTTCCGGGAGTCCATGGAGAACTTCAGACATGGGTTTCCCTAAACATCCTCTTCCCAACCCTTGGTCCCCAGCTAGCTTTAGCACATCCTCAGCTCGCTCTTAGCACATCTTAAGTGGCGCTTCCTCCCTTGCAACCTGAGGCAGGGATCTTATATTTGGTGTGTGGGGCTGAGAGGTCTAGCGAGGAGGTGGTGGGGGAATGATCCCTCTGACCCCAGCACCATCCTACCCATGCCCGAAACCCTCGCTGCTTCTGCTGAGGAGGGTTCAAAACCAAGTGGAAATGCCACCTGGTGAAGGAGAAAATTAACCAGTAAAGAAGGTCCACATGGGCATATAGTAAGCAAGGAATGCATGGGCTTAATCGTAGTGAAACCGATGTGAAATTGTACACTACAAGTAAACCTGTGCATACCTTGCTTATAGGGTAACCTGTTCCTGTCCTGGTGGTACTAGATAGATTTTTTTAGTTCAGAGTCTACAACAAAGTATCTAATTGGTCTCAAAGATTTTACGGAATAGAATCTTCTGAGTATTCTGGGTAACATTTGCCCTGTAGGTATCTCTTCAACTGTGGAAAAGGTACATGAGATGGTTCATAATAACAAACCAGGAGGCCAAAGGAAATAAGTAGTAGAGTCTGTATGACAGGAACTTAAATTATTCTTTAGGATGGTGTGGTATCAGGAAACAAGATGAATTTGATATGCAATGAAAAAGTATCATTATAGTTTTTAATGTGTAAGTCTTAACCCTCTGTATTGGTGAGCCGAACAACAGCACAGGGGAGGTGACAGTTATAGCTGTTTCTTTTTACTTCACTTCAGAAGACGGAAATCGAATATATTTCCCATTCTACTTGATTTCTGCCCTTCTCAGCTTCTTGGACTTTAATGTATACTCCAGTATAACAGTTTTTTTTTAAC
This sequence comes from Loxodonta africana, assembly GCF_030014295.1. Taxonomy (NCBI): domain Eukaryota; kingdom Metazoa; phylum Chordata; class Mammalia; order Proboscidea; family Elephantidae; genus Loxodonta; species Loxodonta africana. Next base: position 116,516,594 of record NC_087369.1, on the reverse strand, counting down.
TGATTAATATTATTAAACTTAATTCAACACTTATTGTGAGAGAGGTATTATTTTAGGTATGGCAGAAGTCTCTGCCCCCTCGTGCCCCACCCTACACCCCCCCAGCATAGATATGAATAGAGATAAGGAAAACGAGCATGTAATTCAAGGTAAAGAATCATGAGTATCACATGAGAATTGGAAGAAAAGTATTCAAATGTTCGAAGGAAGACCCTATCTCGTCCAGTAGGGGTACTGCCACTCAAGAAATACCATTTGAGATGGGGTTCAAAGGATGGGTAAATTTTATCTGTAACATGTAATTCCTTTGTCAGGATCATACAAATGTTGCAGCCAGATTCTTTTTTCCTGACCACCCCCTTCTTTCATAACAAACATTTATTGGTTTTTAAAGAAAATTTATAGCCTATATAATGACCCATATGAAACTTCTATACATGATAAAGAACTATTTTTAACACAGTAAACATCATTGTAAAGAGGTTTCCAGCTGCTTATATACAACCAAAAACCTCATGGGATTTGGATTTCTGGTTTGGAGGTTCAGGGTCAAGGTTTTATGGACATCCCAGTTAATTAGACTAATAACGTGTTTAGTGTTCCTATTCTACCTCCTAGTTTCTTGCCTACTGCCTGGGGTCTTAAAAGCTTACAAGTGGCCTTCCAAAGCACAACAGCTGGTCTCTATTCACATGGAGCAACAGAGGAAGGAGAGTTAGGAATAGAAGGAGGATTTGGAATGTGTGGTAATTGCCTCCATGAAAAACTGCCTCCTTTGCCATGAGACCAGAAGAACTGGATGGTGCCCAGCTACCAATACTGAACATTTTGATCAAAGATTCTATAGAAGAATACTGATCAAAAGGGGGAATATGCAGAACAGAATATCAAATTCCCATGAACTACAGACTTTCTAGAGTCAGGGAGGCTAGATGAACCTATGAAACTATAGCCCTGAGATAATCTTTAAACCTTAAACCAAAATTATGCACTGAAGTCTTCTTAAAACCAAACAATAGTTTAACTTAACTAGTAAAAAATGTCTGCCTTATGCATTATATTCTTTTAAGAACTATCTATACAGGATCAAACTGACAATAGCAGCTAGAAAGATTGGATAGGCACCTTAGAGGGCAGTGGGTCTTAGTAGATGGGGAACAACTCAGACACGGAGGGTGAGAGTGGCTGTGCAGCCTGAAGAACATAATCAATGCCACTGGATTGTACAGTAGGATGTACATGTTGAATTGGTGTAGGTTTTGCCATGTACATTCTCAATAACAAAATAAATTAAAAAATAATAATAAAATAAAAGGCTTCACGTGGAAGATTCATTGATTGAGATCAATCACAGTATCTGTACTTATGTGATAGCATTCCTTGCCAATAAACTCTATACATACTGTCGTTCTTGTTGTTAAAAAAAAAAAAAACTCGGTTTCGTCTTATAGCGACCCTATAGGACAGAGCAGAACTGTCCCATAAGGTTTCCAAGAAGCGTCTGGTGGATTGCAACTGCCTACCTTATGGTTAGCAGCTGAGCTCTTAACCACTACGCCACTAGGGCTCCACTATACATAGTATCTGTGAAGTAAATTCACCTGCCTGCAGATTGACGCAGTTGTTAAGTAAAAAATTTTTTGACAGGTGAGTCCAGTGAATAAGTCTCTCACACCATCAGAAGGGGTTACTTGTTACACAAATAAATGAAAGTAGTTTAATTTTTGTCTTAAGATTTGATGATTGAACCTACTGTATCAATTTCATATGTGTATCTTCAGAAAAACAAGCCCTGGTGGTATAATGGTTAAGCACTCGGCTGCTAACCCAAAGATTGGCAGTTCAAATCCACTAGCCGCTCCATGGAAGAAAAGACCTGGTGATCTGCTTCTGTAAAGACTACAGCCTAGGAAACTCTTCTGGGCAGTGCTACTCTGTCCTATAGGGTTGCTATAAGTTGGAATCGAATCAATGGCACACAACAATATTCAGAAAGAAAACCTTTTAAAGTATATGAACTATAAATGAACATAAACTACAAATTTTCCTCACTACCAATATATATGTGTTCTATATAAGTGTATGAATCATATGTATATATGTGTGTCTGTATAGGTACATACTTCTTCCCCACTTCAGGAATGCAATTAATTTAGCCAGCAGAGGGTAACTTCTATTTAAAAGCATAAAACAAGCAGTCATATAAACCCCTATTCTTTATCTAACAGATTTTAACAATTCACTTCCATATAAAATATAAAGGTTCTGTCCCATACTATACAATCTCATGGATAAAAGAGCATTATGAAGGCCTACTGGATAAATGGCAGAAGACTCAGGGGAGGGTTTCTCTCTTTAGCCTTCGTCGTCATGACACGTGATGACACGGTTGGTGGTGAGCAAAGAACTTAATTCCCATCTCTCTTTTCCACAGACAGATATGAGATTTACTGCACGGAGATACCCATGGTTAGAACTAGGGATTAACAGTTTTTGAAACAACTGGAACCTATTTCCCTCCTAGTGTACATGAATGATTCATATCACAGTTAATAACAGTTGAATTCTTGCATGACTAGGGAAGAAAAATCTCCTCAATGTGGAATGTTGACCAAGCTCAGTAAAAGGCTTCTAAAGCAATAAACTGCTGAGATTCAATGAAACAAAACCATCTAATATCCAAGAAAACTATATTAGAATGATCCTGAGAGGAAGACCAAGAGGCCACTGTCTTTCTAAAGGAGACAGATTTGTTGAGATCATTAAATTTCCTTTATGCAGGTTGATATTAAAAACAAAACAAAAACTAAACCTATTCATCTAGATTGCATGCTACATATAAATTGAATATCAGGGGATTTGCTCTTCAGCAAGATTACAGAAAACTAAACCAACTCCATCATTTTCATTACTGGAACCTCTAAAATTTGACCAAGTTAAGCAGCTCTTATCTAAACTGTGCTTATTATTGTAGAGAGGAACCTGAATAACTCAAGAAAAACAGCAAGTCAATACCCAAGTTTACAATAAGAATTATAAATTTAGGATCAATTTTTTTTAGAAAGAAGTTTCTAGCAAAATCACAAAGTCAGATTGTGATTTTTAACACCACAAACAAAACAAATATTTTTATTCTCACTTTTTAGTGAGAACAATGTTATATTCAAATTCTACAATTAATGTAGTTGACCTGTGGAATCACAATAGAAGAATGGATTTTAAGTTATCAAGCATTATAGATTTCAGTCTACGCTCCTACAAATAACTATGCCCTTTCCCTATTTTATGATGGAAACCCCGATGGCACAGTGATTAAGACTTTGGCTGCAAACCAAAAGGTCAGCACTTTGAATCCACCATGCGGACCTAAGAAACCCTATAGGGCAATTCTGCTTTGTTCCGTAGGGTCCCTATGAGCTAGAATCAACTCGATGGCAATGGGTTTGGTTTATTTATTTATTTTTTGGGTTACTTTATGGATGGAGTCCCTGGTTGGTGCAACGATTAGTGCACTCGGCTGCTCATTTAAAAGGCTCGAGTCTGTCCAGAGGTGCCTCAGAAGAAAGGCCTGGCAATCTACCTCCAAAAAGCCAGCTACGGAACAGTCTATGGAGCACAGTTCTACTCTGTCACATATGGGGTCGCCATGAGTTGGAGTCAACTCAACAGCAACTACTTTATATTCTATAAATGTTAGGCCTCTCATGATTTAATTTCTCTGCACATGTAATTCTGTGCCCTATTCCTTCCATTTTATTGGGAAATTTCCTACTCATCCTTCAAGATCAAGATCAAAAGTTAAGCAGGGAGTTGGTTGTTACGTCCACTGAAGTTCCCTAGCACTGAAGTTGATATTGATATACTATGAGTTAACAGGGTGTACTATAATTTACTTGTATAGATATGTTTCCCTTACTAGATTGTTCTGGATGACAGGTATTATGCAGTATTTATCTTTGTATCATGAAATGTTTGATATATGGTTGGGGTTTAATAAATGTTTATTGAACACATTCTTGAAAATGAAAATAGAACCACTTTAACAAAATGATTCTCTAATTCAAGGCTAAGTCAAGAGTATATTTACATATTGACTACTGTATTTTTACATAAATAACAGGCACCTTCTACATTTGTTTGCCAACTGCCACCTTCCTTGCAAGGTATTTTGGTAAGCAACACTACGTCAATTTTTTTTTCACATGTTGCTAAAAAAATTAGCATAGTATGCTTATGAAAATTCCTCATGGGGGGAGGGTCAGGTTGGCAAGAAACCATAGAAGGGGCACATTGAGTAAAAATAGGTCAGTCCTTTATTAATACTTAAAATAGCTAAGAGTTATTGGAAACATTTTTAAAAGATGCAAACCAACATTTCCTGCATCTAAACTTCTAATAATGGAAAGCAAAACTCTAAAACAGGAAATATAATAGTATTTAGATAGATGGCTTTGATAATTTAATAAAGGAAATGAACAAACTGGCTTAGTTGTTACTCTTGATGATATTAACACCATGTCACTCAGTGTACATATTTTAACTCTTTAATGAAAATGTATTTCTTATTTTGAGAATAAGTGAAAACAGAAGTGTTTTTGAGCAAATACAAGGAACTACACAAAAAGGAAACAAAGCATAAGAAAAAAGAAACAATCTTTCCTCCTTTGATTTGGAGAAATCAAAATGTGATCCACATTTTCAACTGAAGATAGACCCTGAAATATGTCTATTATTTTAGCATATTTTCATCTCATATCTTAGTAATTAGTCTCAGGTTGCCTTGTTAAAGTTTGCATGCTCCAACAAGAAAAACGGGCAATTCCTTTTTTTTTTTTTTAGTGAAGGTAATTTCTACAGAAAACAGAACACTGATCTATTATCAAAGATTCATGTGAATTCCACGTATCTTGCTTTATGTTTTAAATTCTAACCACCACCATCAAATCACATCTGATGCACATTTTAACCATTCTTTTAAAGCCTACACACGAACCATAATAATGCTCTGTGCGTGTGTACGCATTTTAATTTTAATTAGTGCACCCAATGTTCTAGATGCCTGGGAAAGGGAGCTATTTTATAAACACATTTCAGTTTCTCTCCTAAAGGGATTCCACAACTTCTCTATTTTGGTAAGTCAGGTCACCAATATTACTGCATTCCTAACATAATGAGATATGTTAAAAGTGATATAAAAGCAGGAGAAAGAAAGTTATTAAACACTTATTAAGTACCAAACTCTGTACTATATTATCCTTTGACTTCCCCATCACGACCCAGTAAAAATACATTCTATCTACTATTTTGCAGATGAGGAAACTAAGACTCATAGAGATTAAGTAATTTACTTGTTTTTTTTTTTTTACACAGTATGTGTCAAAGTTGGGATTTGAACCTAATGTTTCCTCACTCCACAGACTTTCCGTCAAGAAGACAGTCATCTAGTTGGTGAAACGAAACTTATATGGAGAAATCTACTGCAGGAAAACACAAGCAATACATAAACAAATGCTTAATTCATGTGATGAAGGCTCCCCAATTCTATAAATAAGTACAAATGGCTACGAAGACCAAGGTCCTAAGCAAAGTACTTGCAAAAAGATGGGTTGAATTCTTACTTTAATTAAAAACCAACCAACCAACAAAAACCTTACAGAAGTCACATACTGTGATGAGTCACAGATGTTCTTCTGTATGCAGGAAAAAAACAAACACTTTTTATGTAGACCATCTCATTTAATCTTAGCAATACCCTCAGTGAAACCAATTTGACCATCATAGTTATTCACAGATAAGGAGACTGCTGTGGTGAAAAATTATAAACTTGCCTAATATAACATAACTGTTGTTGTCGTGTGCTGTCAAGTCAATTCTGACTCATAGCGACCCTACGGAACAGAGTCGATCTGCCCCATAGGGTTTCCTAGGCTGTAATCTTTACAGGAGCAGATCACCAGGTCTTTTCTTCCACGGAGCCATTGGTGAGTTCAAACCACCAACCTTTCAGATAGTAGCCAAGCAATTAACACGTGACCCACCAGGGCTCCTTTATGAACCCATAAATAGATACATCTATTTGAGGAAAAGAAGCCGAACCATATCAAACCCTTCTTCCCAGCAGTCGTCAGCACTCCATCTGCACCAGACATTTGTGTAGAGCCCTGGGTAGGCCCAGACCAGAGTAGGAACCAAAGCTGTGGTCCAGGCTGATGAGCTAGGGCGGGCACAGCCAGCCAAAGAGGATTGTTCCTGCCAACATCCCTTCTTTTAAACATGCCAAAGCAATTCCACCCTACCACTTGCGGCATAAATCACACATGATCACTCAGCTCCCCGGAGAGAAAGTTTTACTGGGTCATTATGGTTTTCCTCAGGCATCACATAACTAGTCAACTGCAAAGCAAGCTCTCAAAGTCAAGTCCTATGTCTCTAAAGCCTGCGGAGTGCCCTCTCCCTAACACTGTTTCATCTTTAATAACCCAAATTGTAAAAAAAAAAAAACAGAAACCACTTAATAACACCTTTATTTTTACTTATTTTTCTTTCACATGGTATTTTAGACACTGAATAGGGATATTTTCTATTCAGCAGCTGACAGAATAAAGAAGGGTATACCATATGATTTCAAATCACATTAACAATGCTTAAGGATTTTAGAACATTTATCATTCCACAAAAAGGTAAAATCCCAAGATACAACTAAAATACGTATTAAAATGCTGTCAGATTTTTTTTTCCTTCCCCTGTTATAAAACATGGAGGCTGATTGATAAATTTTAGTCCAATTGCTCCATGTATTTGAGTCTCACTTTTGTGATCTTTTTAACTTACGTGTTATTTTCATACTAAAAGACTGCAGTTATTCCTGTACACAAGGGTGACTTCTTAAAGTTTCAACTTTGATTAAGTACGGAACTGTTACGGATCGAATTGTGTTCCCCAAAAATATGAGTTCTAAATCCTAATCTCTATGCCTGTAGTTATGATCTGATTTGGGAATGGGCTGTCTTTCTCTATTATGTTCATGAGACAGGATTAGTGTAGGGTTGTCCTGCATCAATCTCTTTTGAGATATAAAAGAGATTAAGCAAGCAAGCAAGCGAGCACAGATTGGGGAAGATAGATGCCAAGTCACCTGGAGATCACCAAGGAACCAGGAAACAGAAGCTGAAGAGATTAGGACCTTCCCCTAGAGACAAAAGCCTTCCCCTAGAGCAAGCACCCTGAAGCCAAACTTCTAGCATCCTAAACTATGAAAAAATAAATTCGCTCGTTAAAGCCATCCACTTGTGGTATTTCTATGATAGCAGCAATAGATAACTAAGACAGGAAGTAACACAGTTTACAAGGCAAAAAGCTTCAAATCCAAGACATTTTGGGCAACAGTACATAAAATGACAACACTTGTTTACAAAGGGTTAGACTGCAGAACAGCTGTCTAATATGCTATGTAAAGACAAAAAAAAGAGCAGAGTTCTACAAATTCTGGTGTTGAGTCAGGGGAACCATACACAGGGGTGAAATTCATATGTTCCATGTGGGCAATATAGAAGTGGCAAAGTAGAGGGATGAAGGAGTCCAAAAAGAAAAATCAGTTGCTAGATGGTACTTCTCAATCACAAAGAAGTATCCAACAGTCGTACTTCAATAGCCAGTATGACCCAGGGCTGGCCAACATATTAATTCCTACTCAAAAAGTATTCTCAATTTAGTATACTGAAGGATTTACCTACCACTCATACCAATCTATGACTATGCTCCTGATTTTACAATGGAAAATAAAGGCAAAACAGCCCGGGTGGTGCAATGATTAAACATGTGATTGCTAACCAAAGGTCTGTGGTTCCAACCCACAAGTGGCTTCTTGGGAGAAGAGACCTGGCAATCTGCTCCCATAAAGAATACACCCTAGGATACTCCATGGGGCATTTCTATTCTGTCATATAGAGTCATAATGAGATGGAATAGGTTCAATGGCACACAACACTACAGCAATTATTACAAGGTTTTGTTGTTTCTTTTCATTGATTTTTCAAATACATCTGTTCCATAAGGTAAGAAGATAAACTATTGAGATATCCTTTTTGCTGAAAATGGACACATTTCCTATACCCTCCACTCATCTTGTATAACTTACAAAATGAAAACATTACTTTTTAAATAGGGTTAAGGGTGGGCTTCCACATACCAACAATCATGAAGATGGCACAGAACTGGGCACTGTTTCTTTCTGTTATACATAAGTTTGCCATGTGTTCCAGCTGACTGGATGGCAACTAACAGCAAGAAGAGGGAGATCAGGATCTTGTTTAATTAAGTAGATATGTTCTGTTTCTTCAGATAAGGCAAGTGGGATTAAAACACCAAATAAAGCATAAATTTATAGATTTTCTCTTTTTGCCGATCTAGTCTATGTGTGATTTTAATCTCTACCCCATGGACCTATATTACAAAAACAATATTTCAGTTAGTCAAAGATAAAGTGCACTGTGCATTGATTTCACTGTCTTGTCCATTTCCTTTGCCAACAGGAACAGAACAAAACTTTAAGATAAGACTGCTTCATAATAAGTCCAGCCCAAAGTAGCTCCTGGCCTCATCAGAGTTTAATGAGACATTCAATCTAAGAAATAAATTAAATGACATTTTGGGATCATGCTTAATGAAGCGGGTACCTACAGAAGCTCCAGATTGCAATAGTGTTCTTATAATCTGTGGAGGATAGGGCAGGAGAATGTCATCAATCTTTTGGGACAAAATGGCACTCTATGGAATAGAAGCTGTTGAACCTCAGTAGCTCCTGGTCTCAATCATGGCCCAGAACTGGTTTTGGTTCTATAAAATAGTTTCCACATGTCTCTGTTAATTCCATAACTCAGAGTCTCATCATTGTTGTAACCACATAAAAACAGACAGTGTATGAAACTTCAGAATTAATAAAGTCAGGGAAAATACAATGTTGAAAAACAGAAGTAGAAAACAGTAAAATTTTCCTACAAGAACAATGAAAGTAAGGTAAGTGTGGCATGTCTTAAAGAAATACTAAGAGCTATATTAGTTAAGAAAAGACTTCTGCTGGAATCATATGCAAAGGAGGATAATAAATGATCCCAACAATAGAACGCAGTCGGCCTATACTTTGGCTTGTAATGCCTGAGGTATACAGACACTGGTAGGGAGAGGACAACTATGATAAACCTATAAACTCAGCACTGATGTGATTCCAAACCAATAAGTTATTTCACTTAAAAATTAAGTGAGAATAATTTTTAAATGCATTACTATTATTCACAAATATAAATGGACAAAGGCTATAAGTAGTCATTCACAAAACAAGTGATAAAGTTAATCTTAAAAAGGGGAAAAAATTCATAGTCATAGGAATTTAAATTTTAACAAGAGATTCCCAACATGGATTTATTGGCAAAATTTAAAAAATCCTTATTTTCATTTTTAAACTTTTATTGATTTGTGTGTTCATTTGTTTTGACGGGTGTGCTGCAAACTGTTAACATGCTCGGTTGCTAACCGAAAGGACAGCAGTTGGGTTCCATCAGAGGTCCCTCAGAAGAAAGGCCTGGTGATCTATCTCCAGACCATCAGCCAGGAAAATTCCGATGGAGCACAGTCCTATTGTGACACACGTGGGCTCTTTACGAGTCAGAGTCAACTCGATGACAACTGGGTTATTTTGTTACTGTTGTTTGTTTTGTTTTTACTAACAGCTGTCTAAATCTTTGGAAGTAGAGGAAACATAAACAAAATAGATAAAAATTTCTGTTTTTGACATCGTGGTGAAACTCATATACTTATTTATTCCTGGTGATGGTGTACAATCTTCCTGGAAAATGCTTTTTATAGAAAATTTAGGAGCTGAAAAATGTTTACGGATTTTGACACAACAAAAGGAAACAATTAAGTGAGGGAAAGGGATATATAGTTAAAGATGAAAATTATAAAGTTATTTGAACAGTGAAAAGTTAGAGATCTTTGTGCCCTATAATAGGAGCTGATTTGATAAATTTTGGCACATCAGCCTGAGTCAAGGTTACACAATAATTAAAATAATTCTTAAGAAAATATAGCACCACAGGAAGTATATCATGCTTCTAAAAAATCTAAGTACACTAAATGCAAAATGAGGAACATATAATTCTGTAAGCACTGCCTATGGACAAATGCCAACCAAACACACTGCCATCGAGTCAATTTCGACTCATAGCGACCCTACGGACAAAGACTGTGGCGGGCGGGGGGGGACTTACAAACGGAGACAAAAAAGAACTGATCATTGTCTTAGATTGTTGGGAGAGGGGATATTGAAATGATCCTTCTTGTTGCCTGATGTTGTTTAGGAAAATAAATATGATAAAATTTCAATATTGCAAAAGCTTACATAATAGTCCACTTAAGTCAGGGCCAAGAGAATGAGCATCCTACTCAAAAGATATTTTTGGTAAGAACATTTGTTAGAATATTTCATTATCTTGAAATGCCCAGAAATTCTACACATTCCTCTCTAAATATATATTGCCATGGAAAACAGACTAATCTGCACATTAAATTTATATATAATTTTGTCAAACAGGCCCTTCTGGCAATAGTAGGGAACAGAGGAAAGTAATCCTTATCTAATAGTATCTAATACATTAATTAGAGCCAAACAAATCTGAAAATAGACAAATCAATCGAGCAAATTAAATTCTATTTTGAAGTAAAATTTATTCCTACAGTCTGAATCACAGAGCTGGTTAAGTCCTCGAGAGTTAATCTGCCTACAGGTAGGTGAATATACAACTAACAAGGATAATTTTTTTTTTATTCTCTTAAATTAGAGTAAGTCTTTTCTTGTTTAATATTGTGTTCTTATTATCTATTATACTATTGGTCACACAATAAATTCTGGATGGATGCATAGATAGATGTTAAAAATATTCTGAGAGTAAGTATCACAAGTTTGGCACTTCTATGACAATTCGCCCTGATGGCAGACTTCTTTCTTTTACAAACTGAAACAAGAATTTCAGAAGGAAAATCACAATTGTGCCACTTAATCCTCTGTATATATGGGTAATGATTGGTAAGCAACACTTAATGAAAGTGTTATCTTTGCATAGCTTTTTAAAGTTTATTAATCTAATACTGGGCAAAAGGTAGGACAAATCTTACTGTGCCAATATGATGCATGTAAAAAACTGGGGCCAAATGCTGGCTCTGACACTGCACAGCTTTGCCAAGTTGGGCATATTACTAAACTTCTTGGTACCTCAGATTTTTAATCTGAGACGAGATGACAATGGTTCTTATTTCATAGTGTTGTTTTAAGAGTTAAATAAACTGGTTCATATACACTGCTTAGAAGAGAGTCTGACATATACAAAGAGCTCAATAACTGTCAGCTGTTATCATCATCACTATCGCTGTTACTGTCATTATTATTAGTGTTACAAACCTCCCACAGACAATCTTAGAAGCTATCCATTAACACTTATTAAATGAGTAGCTTTCAGTCTGAACTTGCTTTAACTTGGTCTAACTATGTTTAAAATGTTAAAGAATTTCAACTGAACTCTGTAGACATTCTTAGATGGTACCTACGTGACTGATAACAGATTATTTTTTACCATGTTGCTAAAGTACTTTATAAGTAATTAGACTAAACATGCAAATATCAAGTTCAACTATTAATTTTGACCAAAAACGCCAATAAACATATTGTTAGAATGATAAGAATTGGTTATGATCAATCTCAAAATTCAGTAAGGTGATTGCAGTAGGTTCAATTTATGGTCCAAGACACTGGAGGCAAGGAGGAGATAATACGAGGAGGTCGTTATAAAATGAACAGATTAGAATGAAGATGACAAGAGCCAAAAACCCAGAGTATATTATATATTTTTAAAATATACCCAAGGTAAATGACAATAGAGATAGGTAAACAGACTCAAATGCCATTAAAATAACTGTCAAATGACCTCATTCCTCCTAAGACTGCTGTTAATATGTTACTAGTATACATACCCGAGGGTTCCTCATATTAAAATGACTGACGGACTCACCTTAGACAGGTGCAATCATCTTGATTTTTTGGTTGAACATATTTTTTGGTGACTTAAAGTCACTACATTTGTTTTGATTAGTTTTAGCATAATCTCAGCAGAGCTTAATATGGGTCACATGCTAAATGAATATATTTAACTCTTGCTTAGGATCACAGTAGATATGACAAACATTTATGGGTATTATAAATTACCATTTAAATATATTAATTATGTATACCTCTCTACATTTTTTTCCATACAAGATCCAAATCTTTCCATGCATTTGATTAGAAAGGATTTTACATTATCCGTATTAAACTCCACACTGACTATGAAGCAGCATTTTAGAAATCCATGCCAAGTATAATTAAATAGGTTGGTCTTGTAAAAATGTGTCATTTTCACAAGTAGCCTAAAAGAGGCAGAGTTGGAGAATGCTGATAAAAAAGGAGTATATATTTATTACACTGAGTCTAGGTCTTTTAAAAGTAGGTAACCTTTAAAAAGTACTTAGGGCAAGAAAGTAGATATAAGAGACTATATATTCAGACTTTTTTCATGGTTGAAAAATTTAAGATAATTCAAGGATAAGGAGATGAACCTATAGTCCATAGAAATCAGAGAAAACCCAAAGCACTAAGTTGCTATTAATATCAAAACTGTTGAGGAAATCCCCTTTCTCTAACCCTCCACTAGACACTGGTTTCAAATCAAAACTGAAAACAGCAGTAGTTACATGCAAAGGTCTCAGCCTGAGTGCTGAGAAGACTAATAAGTCACTAGAACTAGAAGTCTGTGAAATAAAGAATAAAAATAGGCACTGATTCAATAATGGGTAGGGAGTACAATACTAAGGGAAGAAATGCCCCCAAAGAACCCAAAGAAAGCTTTCCATAAATGCTTGCATGGGAGGCTGGATTTTAGAATTAATATTCATAAATGCACATATATGTTATTGTTGTTACTGGGTGCTGCCGAGTGCACTCCAACTCATATGTACCCTATGTACAACATTACAAAACATTGCTTGGTCCTGCACCATCCTCACAATCGTTGCTGTTTGAGCCCATTGTTGTGGCCACTGTGTCAATCCATCTCGATGAGAGTATTCCTCTTTTTCACTGACCCTCTACCAAGCATAAAGTCTGTACTGGTTGCAGTTGTGTGTCAACTTGGCTGGGCCATGATTCACAGTGGTTTGGCCGTTATGATGTAGTTTGGCAGCTATGTAATGATGTAATCATCTTCATAATGAGATCTGACATAATGTAGTCACCTCCATGATGAGATCTGCTACAAGCAGCCAATCAGTTGAAAGGGAGTTTACTTGGAGGTGTGAACTGCATCCAATATATTTGGACTTTCTGGCAAAGCTCACAGGGTTTTGCCCACTCTGAATCCTGCAGCTGGTATTTCATCTGACCTCTGGTTCTTGGAACTTGAGCTAGCAGCTTACCTGTCAGTCTTAGGATTTGTCAGCCTCTGCAGCCTGTGAGCCAGTGGCCTCCATTTCCTTGATATAAATCTCTCTCTCTATATATATTTATATTCCTGTCTACCCACTGCCTCTGAGTCGATTCCAACTCATAGCAACCGTAGAGGACAGACTAGAATTGCCCCACAGGGTTTCCGAGGAGCACCTGGTGGATTTGAACTGCTGACTTTTCGGTTAGCAGCCAAACTCTTAACCACTACGCCACAAGGGTTTTGTGTGTGTCTGTGTGTGTGTGTGCGCACACGTGTGTATCTGTGTGTATTTCTCTACAGAGCCCAGCCTAAGAAAGTGTAACCCTGCAGGGAACTGTCCCTAATGATAACATGTCCAAAGTACTTGAGACGAAGTCTTCCCATCCTCGCTTCTTATGAGAATTCTGGCTATACTTCTTCCATGACAGATTTGTTCATTCTCCTGGCTCTCCATGGTATATTCAATAGTCTTCACCAACACTATAATTTGAAGGCATCAATTCTTCTTCAGGCTTCCTTATTCATTGTCCAGCTTTCACATGCATATGATTGAAAATACCATGGATTGGGCCAGGCGAACCTTAGTCTTCAAGGTGACACCTTTGCTCTTCAGCACTTTAAAGAGGTCATTTGCAGCAGATTTACCCAATGCAATGCGTCTTTTGATTTCTTGACTGCAGCTTCCACGGCTCTTGATTGTGGATCCAAGTAAAATGAAATCCCTGACAACTTCAATCTTTCTTCATTTATCATGATGTGGCTTGTTGATCTAGTTGTGAAGATCTGTGTTTTCTTTATGTTGAGGTGTAATCCACACTGAACACTGTAGTCTTTAATATTCATCAGTAAGTGCTTCAAGCCCTCTTTACTTTTAGCAAGCAAGGCTGTGTCATCTACATATTACAGATTGTCAGAGTCTTCCTCCAATCCTGACGTCATATTCTTCGTCACATAGTCCAGGCTTCTCGTATTATTGGCTCAGCATACAGATTGATTAAGTATGGTGAAAGGATACAACCCTGGGGCACACTGTTCCTGATTTTAAATCACGCTGTATCACCTTGTTCTGTAAGTATGACTGGCTCTTTGTCTATGTACAGGTTCCACATGAGTACAATAAAGCATTCTGGGATTCCCATTCTTTGCAATGATATTCATAATTTGTTATGATCCACACAGTCGAATGCCTTTGCCTAGTCGATAAAATACAAACATTTTTTCTGCTCTTCTCTGCTTTCAGCCATATATGCACACATACATAAATATATACATATGTATATACATATATGCATGCACATATACATATATTCCATATATGTGTATATGAAAAAAAAGCCATTTAAATTATATATCATGGTAAAGCAACAACTATTTTCATGGGCCGTGTATTAGTACTTCCTGGGCTGTTTTATATACTATTTAATTTAATCTTCAAAAATACAACAATAACAACCCTCTAAGAAGATGTTGTTAAGCAGTTAGAATTTTGGACACTTCTTTTTAGATCAAGGCTGGCTGACTATCATAAAAAAAGGAGGACTGTAAAAACAACATAAGGGAAAAACCCATTGAGCACTCCCTTACCTCTGAAACATGCCTTATTTTGAGGGCAGGCTTTCTTTCTCCCATCTTCTATCTGCCTTGACCCAACCCTCCCAAGCCACCTTATTCTTTACTTGTTAATTCTTCTTTCTATATTCACTTCTTGCCGTTAATAAAGTTGACCACAGCTCACATGCCAGCCTAATATATTTGCTATATAAAGAATATCCCCTGCTTTCCTGTCTTCACAGAGTATAATGCTGTCAAACTATGAGGGAATTTGTGTGCTGTCTGGGATGGAAATATCAAATGAATGTGTTGGGAAATCACTAACTTTGTGGTAAAGAGGGTCACACTGCTTAAAGGATGTAGGTGCAGTTCAATATATTTGATTAAACCCATCAAGTATACTTCGCTCTGCTCAGCACTGCACTAACAGATAAAAATATGTTACCTAATATGGGAGCATTTTCCTGAAGCGCTTATAATTTTCACAGAATGAAAGATCAGAATAAACAATGCACTTAGGGCACTGTTGGTGATTCCGCAAACTCATAAAGACTTTTCACATAAGGATAAATACTTATAGACTATAAATCCAAATACATTAGTATAAATTCAAATGTATATTATATATATATTCATAGTAAACATATTAAAACTAAGTAAGTTCTAGTTTCATACCCTTTAGTTTTTATGGGAAAGAATTTGATGACTAGTGACAATATTGGACAATTTCAGTTTAAACTGAATATTAAAATATGAAATACCTTTTACAATATATACATATTTTATCTCTTCTTTCCCATATGTATACGAAATATATACTTGTAAGAAATTTTTTCTTTTCTTTCCCCTCACTAATTTGACCAAGTATCCCCGTATGATTCAGGTAAAACATAACATTCTTAGGTTCTTATATCTCTCTCTAGAGTCAACAAATAAGTATTTTTACCCTAAGATGAGCGTCTCGACACTCATGATACATGCACCAGAATCATTCATTCTCATTGTCTTTTAAAAGAAACAAATGGCTTTCAGCTGACTCTCCTGATTCTGATAAAGGCCTCTCTGTCTGAGCCCTATAAAGCTGTCTAAATGATGTAAACATAACTGGCTTACTTCTAAACACTGAGTAGACTTTTCTTTCTTATTTATTTTTACTCAATTAGAAATACACATGGCTTGGGAAATAGGAAAAAAAAAATAAAACAACTGGTGTTTAAAGTACAAGCTGACCAAACAGCATTAGCAAATATCCTAGCCCATGACACTCAACTTGGCTGTGGTCAAGGAAGTCAAATGGCGTGCAAGCTTCAAACTTAATCTAGGGAAGAGGCTGAAGAGTAGCATTCATTAACCTGAAGCTACACGTTCTGTAGGTTGTATATATAAATACCATCCTACCCAGCATGGTAAACAAAAGGAACTGAAACAAATGCTATCAACGTAAGCGAGGTACCTTAAGTGTATGCTTAAAATTCAGATTTAGCTTATTTTCTACTATACAATATTTTTCCAAGAAAGTAGGCTGATCAAATTTCTTCTATATCAAATCAATTGTTAGATACCTGAAGGAAGTTTATAAGAATAATTTACACTCTATCTTTACATGAAATAAATAATTGCCTGTGTGTTTCAGAGGGGTCTAAGAGAGAACTGTTACATGTCTCCTAGCTTTTGGTGGCTCCTGGCAATCCTCAGCATTCCTCAGCCTACAGATGAATGGTCACATGGCATCCTCCCTCTCTGTCTATGTCTTCATGTCTGTTCTCTTTTATTATAAGATACCACGCAAAAGGAATTAGGGCCCATCCTACAACTGTATGACTTTATGTTAACCTATCTAATAATATCTCAAAGACCCTATTTCCAAATAAAGCCAAATTCAGCAGAATAAGGATCAAGATTTTTAACATATCTTTTGGGGGGACACAATTCAATCTATACTAGTCACTAATGGAAACCCTGGTGGCGTAGCGGTTAAGTGCTACAGCTGCTAATCAAAAGGTTGGAAGTTCGAACCCACCAGGTGCTCCTTGGAAACTCTATGGGGCAGTTCTACTCTGTCCTATAGGGTCGCTATGAGTCGGAATTGACAGCAACGGGTTAGTTTTTATTTTTGGTAACGAGCAAAATGAATCAACATATGTGTACCACCTTCTAATATATATTTTCAATGTAGGAATTGCCTTATAAATAGCTATCCATTTCCATATTTTAATTTTGAAAGAAGTTGGCTGTAAAGGTAGTAGTGGGGAACATTTTCCCTCTTTTTCAGTAACAAACTTCCATTACTAGCTCATAACTGAAGCATTTCATGTTATTTCTTTCTTGGTATCTCTGCCACTTCTGTTTACTAACATTTGATGACAAATCCCTAGTTATCAGTTTTGTGGATCTGACACCACTAGCACCATATTTTCCTTCAACAAATTTGTGTTAGCATCTGATGATATCCTAATGCCTACAATCTTCTGTTATATCCCGCTTAGCTTCAAAACAGGTAAGAAGGCTATAATGAGGAACTGAATGAAAGCAGGTAAAATATACTACCAAAATTATCCCCTCCCCTTATTGTTTTTCTTCACACACTGCAATATAACAAAAGTACATATATACATTATTTGCTGATTTTTCAATGTTTATGATTATAACTTCTATTCTGCATTCTGGTTCCAGTGATTGCCTACCAAGCTTTGCTACCCTGTACGATTATCACCATGTTTCAGATGACTAATAGTTTCTTAACACATTATTGTCATTTGTTTCATATGCTTTTCCCCACATTTTAAAACTAATTGTACTTAAGATTTTAGTCAGTTTTTTTTTTTTTATTGTAATCAAAGCCTGACAGGATCACTCTATTTTATTTTGAAATTTTATTTTGAAAATAAATGGTATCATATCGAATAACTATACTTGTTTTCTTCACATATGCCTTTTAAAAAATTGCCTATAAATTAATTATCCACAACTGAAATAGGTCACCGACCCATCTGTCAGTTTGCTGTACTGTGGTGGCTTGCCTGTTGTTATGATGCTGGAAGCTATGCAACTGGTACTTCAAATACCAGCAGGGTCACCCATGGTGGACAGCTTTCAACAGAGCTTCCACAGAAAGGCAAGGAAGAAAGGCTTGGCAATCTACCTCTAAAAATTTGTCATTGGAAACACTATGGATCAAATAGAATATTGTCTGAAAAGTGCTGGAAGATGAGCCTTCTACATTGGAAGGTAGTCAAAATATACAGTGACTGCAGTAATGGACTCAAACACACAAACCATTGTGAAGATGGTGTAGGACTTGGCAACGCTTTGTTCTGTAGTATATGAGGTCGCCCTGAGTTGGAGCTGACTATGCAGTAGCTAACAAGAGCTAATATAGGCTTTTCTGCTGTATGCATAATCATGTTCACCATTGCTCCATTTAAGTTAATCATGGACGTCTATGCCTTTTTATAATATAGCATATTTGCCTTCGAAGTTGTCAAAAATGAGATGGAACACTTGAATATCGATATCCTTGGCATTGGTAAGCTGAAATGGAGTGATATAAGCCATTTTGAATCAGACAATCGTATGGTCTATCATGCTGGGAATGACAAATTGAAGAGCAGTGTCACATTCATTGTCAAAAATAACATTTCAAGATACAACTAGAAGTACAACGCTATCAGTGATAGGATAATATCCACACGCCCACAACTGAGACCAATTATTCAAATTTATGCAGCAACCACTAATGCCAAAGATGAAGACACTGAAGAGTTTTTTACCGAATTTCTGCAGTCTGAAATTGATCAAACATGCAATCAAGATGAATTGATAATTATTGGTGATTGGAATAGGAAAGCTGGAAGTGAAGAAGGAGGATTGGTAATTGGGAAAGATAGCCTTGGTGATGAAACAGATGCCAGAGATTGCACGATAGAATTTTACAAGACCAACGACCTATTCATTGGAAATACATTTTTGGAACAACATTAATGCCAACTATACATGTAGACCTCCAAAGATGTACTACACAGGAATCAATTCGACTACACCTGTGGAAAGAGACAACAGAGAAGCTCGACATCATCAGTGAGAACAATGCCATGGGCTAACTGCGGAACAGACCTTCTATTACTCATATGCAAGTTCAAGTTTAACCTGAAGAAAATTCCAACAAGTCCGCAAGACCCAAAGTATTACCTTGGTTATGTCCCATCTGAATTTAGATCCCACCTCAAGAACAGTTTTGACGCATTGAACACTAATGACCTAAAACCAGACGAGTTGTGGGAATAATATCAAGGACATTATGCATAAGAAAGCAAAAGGTTTTTAAAAAGACCAAAAAGAAATAAACAAAAATAGATGTCAGAAGAAACTCTAAAACTTTCTCTTGAACTTAGAGTATCTAAAGCAAAAGGAAGAAATGATGAAATAAAAGAGCTAAATAGAAGATTTCAAAGAGCGGCTCAAGAAGACAAAGCAAAATATTATAATGAAACATACAAAGACCTGGAGTTGGAAAACCAAAGAGAGAACATGCTCAGCATTTTTCAAGTTGAAAGAACTGAAGAAAAAATTCAAGGCTCAAGTTGCATTATTAAAGGATTCTATGGGCAAAAAAAATTATTGACGCAGGGAGCATCAAAAGAAGATGGAAGGAATACACAGAGTCACTGTACCAAAAAGAACTGGTTGACATTCAACCAGTTCAGGAGGTACCATATGATCAAAAACTGACAGTACTGAAGGAAGAAGTCTAAGTTGCACCGAGGGCATTGGGGAAAAACACGCCTTCAGGAATTGACAGAATACCAGTTGAAATGTTTCAACAAATGGATGGAACACCGGAAGCGCTCACTCACCTATACCAAGAAATTTAGAAGACAGCTACCTGGCCAAATGACTGGAAGAGATCCATATACATGCCCATTCCAAAGAAAAGTGATCCAGCAGAATAAGGAAATTATTGAACAATATTAATATGACACTCAAATAAAATTTTGCTGAAGACCATTCAAAAACGGTTGCACCAATATATCGACAGTGAAGTACCAGAAATTCAAGCCAGATTCAGAAGAAGGTGTGGAACAAGGGATAACATTGTTCCTGTCCGATGGATCATGGGCTGAAAGCAGGTAATACCAAAAAGATGTTTACCTGTATTGCTATGAGTTGGAACCGACTTGACAGAACCTAACAATAATATTTATCACCCTTCTATTTCATTAGTATGCAGATCATAGCCACTAAATTAAATATTTCAATTCCAAGAATTTGCAACATGGTAGACTGGTGTGGGCTACTTTAGGGTGTATATTACTTTCCATTTGCCAGTAGACCATCTAGTTTCAGTTATTTCCCATTTCCCCAACAATTCAAGATTCCTGACAAGAGTAGGCAGCAAAGTGGTACTTTCTGACATGCACCTCAAAGGACCACGCCACACTTAAGTCATACTTTAAGTATAAAATTATTATGATACCCATTATTTCTGAGCTGTTCTTTATTTGAATGTCACATATATATAAACTATTTCCCCATGTTTATCACTTGTCTTTCAATTTTGTCCAATCCTTTTTTTTTCAGTATCACAATATACTAATTTATACATATTTAGCACACTTTACCTGTATTTTTTTTCCCTAAGCTTTCACACTTAGCAAGCCTGGTCCTACCCTAAGAAAAGACAATAGCCACCTCTGTTTTCTTTTCTATCTTTCATTGCTTCGTTTTATTAACTTTTGCTTTTTTAGTCTATATGAGATTTATTTAAGGATATGGTACGAGGTTGGGACCTAACTCTCCTACCTCCTCAAAAGGTTTAAGTGATCATCACAGAACTATTGATTAAGTAAATGATCCTTGGCGAAGGTGGTTATAGACTTTGGGAAACAATTTAGATGGATCTAAAATAAAAAATAGGCTTTTCTAACCTGAATGTGGACTTTCTCTCTTGCTGACATAATTAATATGCTCTTTTTTTATAAGGTGGGAAACTGTACAATGGCTCATTAATCACATTTAATTAAGTTTATGAGTTTGTACTTAATTCAAGCTTAAACACTCGAACAATACTATTTATTCTCTCCCCTCCCCTCTTGTTATTGTGTTTGAGGGAAGTTACTCTAGAAAGTGGATGCACTAAAACAAATTCAACTATTTAAACACATTTCTTAGATATTAAAATGGGAAAGGGATACTTCACCAAGAATGGTATCAGTATCAGGGAGAGAAGGGGGAAGCCATGTTTTAATAATAATATACAAAGAGAGGCACTAGTATGGAGCAGAGATATGGAACAAATGCAACACTTGGAGTCAGACTGACCTGGGGTTCTAGTCCTGACTCTGCTACTTGCTAGCTAGTTGTGTAGCTTTAAGATATCTGAGTTTCAGTTACATTATCCACAAATGGGAATAACAGCAAATATGTCCTCACATGGTTACTGAGAAACACAAAATTTGACAATGTGTGTAAAAGATGCTTTGAAAGCCAAAAAGAAATAAACACGTATTTATTATATAAAATATTATACAAAAAATATTATAATCATACCAACTTATTTATACATCAGGAATTAGAACCCATCATACATGGATTTAAATTTTCTACTTGACTTGATATCTTAACTCCAGCAGAGAAATTAAGCAGTTCCTTGGGTCAGAACATAATTTGTGAGGGTACTAAAATTCTGCTTGATAAACAGCAAAATAAAATAAATGAATGCAACATGTAATTAAATGCATTATACCAGTATCCATTCCACTCAACTCCTCAGCATAACATCACCAGAAAATGAAATATCTTTTCCAGCACCAAGAAGCAACCAAGTAGAATGCAATTAGTACAAGGACAATAAAAGGCCTTAAATTTTTGACAAGACAAATGCACCTTAAATTGATTATAATAAAATGAGACAGATCAATAACTAAAAGGTACTTGTCTAACTACATAAGTGAATAATGAAGGAACCCAAATGCAGCACCACCACACCAACACAACATAGAAAGTATGAATCTAATAAAAGAAAAAATTAAATTGACAAGTTAAGGTAAATTTAAAAATATAAATGTGTCATTTAGGGAAAAAGAACAGGTATTTGTTGCTTTATTTAGAGCTCTGAACTAGGAATATGGATGCTTATGTTCTAGTTTTAATTCTGTAAGTTTACCGAAATAAATCTTGGGTAACTCTCTTGACTTCTCTAGGTCTTAACTTTTCTCAACTATGAAATAAGGAGATTAAACTAGACCAGTTGTTCCCAGGGGTTAGGATTTCAGAAGGCAGTGAAATTTTAAAAATGGGGATTGACTTTGTATACAGCCAAATTAGGATATTAGTTTAAGGAGGAAACCCCTACCATTTATGATCGCCACCATCTCATAAGCGTAGGCTATTTTCTGGTGAAAAAAGATAGAAGGGGAATAATCGCAGAATAAAGGAACAGATGTTTACATTAAATACATTTAGTCTGTAATTTTTTTTTTTAATATTTAACTAGAGACTGGTGAAAACTTCAATACAGACTGACACTTGTTCATGGACCAGAGTTTTAGAATCAATACAGACTAAAGCTGTCACTTCTATGATTCAACTCTCTTTTTTGCCCACTCAACATAATTGGCACATGCATGTATAAAAACATCTATTAATGTTCGGTATTAGGGGCGGGGATGGAGAGCATTTCTACTTTTTTTTTTAATTTTTATTGTGGTTTAAGTGAAAGTTTACAAATCAAGTCAGTCTCTCACACAAAAACCCATATACACCTTGCTACACACTCCCAATTACTCTCCCCCTAATGAGACAGTCTGCTCTCTCCCTCCACTCTCTTTTTTCATGTCCTTTTCGCCACCTTCTAACCCCCTCCACCCTCTCATCTCCCCTCCAGGCAGGAGTTGGCAACATAGTCTCAAGTGTCCACCTGCTCCAAGAAGCTCACTCCTCACCAACATCCCTCTCCAACCCATTGTCCAGTCCAATCCACATCTAAAGAGATGGCTTTGGGAATGGTTCCTGTCCTGGGCTAACAAAAGGTCTGGGGGGCCATAACCACCGGGGTCCTTCCAGTCTCAGTCAGACCATTAAGTCTGATCTTACGAGATTTTGGGGTCTGCATCCCATTTCTCTCCTGCTCCCTCAGGGGTTCTCTGTTGTGTTCCCTGTCAGGGCAGTCATTGGTTGTAGCCGGGCACCATCTAGTTCTTGTGGTCTCAGCATGATGTAGTCGCTGGTTCATGTGGTCCTTTCTGTCTCTTGGGCTCATGGATTTCTACTTTTTACAAAAGAACTTATTTTCCATTGCGTCAAGGCAAAAAGTCTTATATGGGAAAAATGTGTGTGTGTGTGTGTGTGTGTATGTGTGTCCATTTTAATATAAGGTTAATTGGATATACTAATCTTTAGTTGTTCATTGTGCCCTTGTGAGATGCCTCTAGCAGACTCGTATCTACCCTGTCAAACCTAATTTAGAGGGAAACAAAGCCTATGCTACTATCTACTCATTTACTTTCTTCCTCCTTAATTTCCCCAATAACTAATTGCTGTTGTTGTGTGTTATTAAGTCGACTCTGTCTCATAGTGACCCCATGTGACATAGTAAAATTGCCCCACAGGGTTTCCTAGAATGATCGCCAGGTCTTTTCTCCCATGCAGAAGCTGAGGGGTTCAAACCACCAACCTATCAGTTAGCAGCCGAGTACTTAACCATTGTGCCACCTGGGCTCCTAATAATTAATTACAAACTGCCAAAATTATGCAAACAGAAAGTCCGGAGGCCTAAAGTCTAAAATATAACCTGTTTATATTAGACGTGGGATCAGGGGTCATATTAGCAGAGAATACTAATGAACCAACAGTAGGTTTACTTAATAAGGTAATTGAATTACTGTGCCAATACAAATGGAAATGTAGTTACATTTTGAGTAGTTTGCAGCCTAAATATTACTCTGCAGAGCTGAGAGCTGGGTAAGGCCCTAGTCCACACTCCTTAACTCTACTCCTCAGTGAAGATATTAAGTGCTTTCTCAGTACCTATCCAGCTAGAGATTCTGAAAGGAAGAACTTTACTCAAATTGCCTACAGGAAAAAAAATCCAACCAGTATGTAACTTTCTATGTATGAGATCCAGGTCCTCTTAGCAGGGGGAAGAAGGGGCTACCACACAGAGAATTGGGGGGGGGGCGGTTTTATAGGATTGGGACAAAGAACTTTGCCTTTTGATTTCACATAATTGAATGGGATGAGGACTGGAAGTGATTCATCTTTTAGATTCCAGCTCACTCGGAGGCCTGTGCCTTCGACTTTCATGCCCTTGCCTGTAAGGCTGAACCCCGTGCCATTCTTTTGAAGCTGCTTACATGCGTGAGTACTTTGAAAAGTTTCCACAAGTTACACAATATTCAGTTTAAATTCAACTTATACTATCATGGTGCTTGTTTTTGAATTCTCACCACTCTACTGAAACAAAAGAAGGCCCACAGAAAAACATTCAAACCTTGAGAAGCTTTTCCCAATCAGGGATAAAAAAAAAAAAAAAATTTTTTTTTTTTATCCCCAATCAGGGATAGCACATCTTAAAATCACAAATTTCTCCATCTACCCAGATGATGACACGTGCCACTATAACTAAAAACTGGTATTACTCAAGGCAGGGAAGCTCTGGAGACCAGTGCATTACATAAACACAAAGAATGGGCTACAAATGCTATGAATGCATAGGGAATTTGGTTGCAAAACAGAGCTCATCATCAGAGGCTAAGCAAGTGACTAGAAACCAAGGGATTAAATTCTGTTCTGCTACTTCTTTGTTATTTACGACTTGTAAAGTCATTTCAGTACTGTCTATGTGAAACAGGCATTTACTAACAGCACTGGAGTTTTTCTCCTGAGTCAAAACACCCATGCACCTAGCTACACAACTAAACAAGCCGAATCAAAGTGCTCAGAATTTGAGTAGGCAGTATTTACTGCCCACGTGTTGACAGTCTTCACCTCTGCTTTGCCCTAAGAACTAGGCGCTCATCACACCTGCCTGGTTAAGCATCTCTCAAGGGCCTTGCCCTACAGAGGCAGGTAACACACACTGCATGTTAGCTTTAAAGGTTACATTTTCTAACAGTAAATTCCCTTACTTCTTTTATTTTTTCTTTCTTGGCTATGCAAAGGGCAGGATTTTTTTTTCTTTCTACAGTTGCTTTTTTTTTTATTCCATTTAGTTGATTCTTTTATTTGGTACTATTGGCCATTTCGGGTTGGCAATTTTTAATGAACATAACAGATTTACTTACACAGTTAATGGCAACAGGTAGTTTTAGATGCCATTTATAACTCAATGTCCATATTCTTGAGATAAACCTGGGGATATACACTAGTTTTATAGTGTCCAGCCATTACTGAGCATTGAAGGGAGGAAGGAAGGAACCTGGCAAAGTCAGGGCTTCCAATCGTTGGGTCCGGATTGATCCCCCGCTGAGAAATTGAATTTCCACCCCCAGATACAGAATCAGAATCTACAGTTTAACAAGATCCCCAAGTGATTCTTATGTATAATAAATCTTGACGACCACTGCTCTACTACCGGAAACCCTGGTGGTGGAATGGTTAAGTGCTACGGCTGCTAACCAATAGGTCAGCAGTTCAAATCCACCAGGCGCACCTTGGAAACTCTATGGAGGAGTTCTACACTGTACTACAGGGTCGCTATGAGTTGGAATTGACTTGATGGCAATGGGTTTGGTTTTTTGGGATCTACTGGTGGTTCTCAGAATTGGTCCCTAACCAGCAGCATAAGCATCACCTGGAAACTTGTTAGAAATCCAGATTCTCAGGTGGGATTTGAACCAGAAGAATCGGTTTGAAGCCCTGGACAAAAGTAAAACAGATTTTCAGAGACTCATCTCTTTTTGGGCTTGTTTCTCAGAGCCTTCTCTCTGGTTAACACGACCTGTGAGGCCATATCTTTCTTCTGGTCTTCCATATACTGCTGCTACAAGATCTCTATTTAGTCCCAGTTATTGATTACCCTGGATTCACATACGGCTTTTTTGTTAGTCAGCCCTTCCCTTGACTTCCTCTTCTCAACAACCAGGATAATGTCTTCATTCATATCTTTGACTTGCTTATATATAGAATTATTTACCAAACTTTTCTGTTTCCATAGCTAGCTAATTTTAAATCCCTGTGAACCCCTTCCCCTTATTTTCGGCTAAAATAGCTGCCTTAGCACAGGGCAAAAAAAGTAATCTTGCCAACTTCTCTGCCTGTTATCTACCTTTTTCATTTCTAAGCTTTCCGCTGGCACCCTGTCCAGCATATGCTCATATATACCCGTGGAATTCAAAATTGGATTACTAGAGCATGTAAATGACGGCAGCAGTTTCAAAGCAAGGGACACAAAAATGCAAAAGTTATATTTTACACCACTCTATGGATAGAATGCTTTCTATGTTGCATGATGTAGCATAAATGTGCTTCAATTACCATAATAAAATGTTTTGAAATAATTTTTTAAAAATATGCACATATCAATGTAATTAAAATGCTCTGTAGCATTGTAAATCCAAAGTAATTTAGAGAACAGCCTTTGTTGCTTTTACTGGAAAAGTAACATCTGTCTGTTATTAAAGTTATGCAAAGCCAAAAACTCAATTAATGTCATTCTTGTGATGGTGTAACTATATATTTATTATTGAATAGTCTGAAGTTAAAATCAATTAAAACAACATAACAAATTTTTCAACGAATAAGTTTATCTAACTCCTTTTTTCCCTTTCATCCACAAAACTATATTTTATACAACAAGAAGAAACACTAAAGCTATTTTCTCACCTTAACAGCTACTTATATTGGACAGAGTAGTCTACTGCTTCTGATTCCTCCACTCCTGCTCTTACTATGTAAATACTTCCAATCTGACTTTTATACTGTCCTGAGCCTGTTCTGTGGAAGGTCTCCAACAATGGTGTCATCACCAAAATTGAAGGCCTGATCTCAGTTTATACTTTTCAAATCCTTTATGAAAGTTGACGGTGTTGTTTTCTCCCTCCTGTTCTGAAAATGTCCTCCCCTGGCTCCTCGGACATAACATCAGTTTTGTTTATTCTCTCCTCTCTTAACACTCTCTTCACAAGTCCTTTTCAACCTCCATCCTAAATGTAGTCATTAGTCTCTAAGATTTTATCTGCAAGAACTTCCTCTTCTGCTCTGAAGACACTTCTTTGAATTCACCTATTGACTTTTTGGTAATTACTCCCAAAACTCACTCTCTAGGTAGGAACTTCTAATTGCATACTGACAATCTCCATCCAGAGTATGTCACCACTATTCTAACAGATCATGATTTTCACCCTGCCCCCCCCACCACCACATTAGTTATCATTCCTAACTTCCTTGATTCCAAAAAGAATATCAACTTCCACTCATCCTGGCTCAAATCTCTTATTTGTATTTGATTCTTTACACTCTGTTTCTCATATTTTGTCAATTTCTCATTATACTACTGGACTATCTCTAACACTCATCCCCTCCACTTTATTCACATTGCTACCAATCAGTTAAGGTACTCATCACATCTCGCATGGAAGGCAATAATGGCTACTTAACTGGTGTTCAATTCCTACCACTTCCTCTGATACATGTGCAGGCTGCTGCCACATTAAGTGGCAGTTTATAATCATATTCCCTATTATTGCAGATTGGTAATTCCTACCACATGAATGCTCTGGTCATCATGTTGTATTAAGTTACTATTCTACTGAATGTATATGTGAAAAGACTACAAACATGTGGCTGGAGTAGGATCTCATAGACAGGATGAGGTCATTCCTGGTGACAATCAGGAGACTGTTTTGAGAAAAGACAAGGCTTTCATTATAGAAACAGGAATTAAGAGAAGGGGCCTTGGTAGACAGGCAAAGAACTTTGGTTGTCCTGGTCTATATTCAAGGGTCATAAAATCCAGGAGGAATACCCTGGATGATGACTATCAAATGACACTAAAAACATAAAAAAAAACATAAAGGGGGCCAAAATACTAGAAATGAGAAGTTAAGGCAAAGCCTTTGACTTTGTGTAGATCTCCATGTGGAATGGGTCAGACCCAATAAGCCACATTAGCTAGAGGGAGTGACATTAGAACCCTATATTTTATAAGTCAGTTTTTTTTTTTTTATTTCTTATCCCCTCCTTGTTTCTCCCTTACCAAAAAGTCTATCTCAACTGTGCTAAAGAAAATGAAGTACTCCCCCTACCCCACCAGTGTTTGGACATACTAGACAAAAGGTTTCCATGTACTTAGTAAATGTCATGCTTAAAACAAAGAAGTAGCATGGGTTATGCAAAATAACCAATGCCAAATTACTGGCAACTCTTTCTTAGAGGAAATCAATCGTAAGAAAATATGTAGAATATTTTTATATTTCATGATGACTTTGGGAAAATTCGCTATTGATATCATTGTGGGAAAGAAAAAGTCATATGGATTGGATAACAGTGCAGTTGGGTAGATATTAATTTAGTAGAAAAATTAAATTCAGAGGCTATTAATTAATTAGATTGTTGTCAGCCTGGTAGGAGGTTTCTGGTAGTTAGTCACAGGCATTTCTTCTTGATCTTGTCTTTTTCAGCATATCAATGACTTAGAAGATGTTTGAAGAAGGCATACTTGTTAAATTCACAAATGACACAACACCCAAAGGGATTGCTAATAGATGACAGAATCAGGATTCAAAATTATTCTAACAAGTAGCAGTGATGAACTGAAACAAAACAAAATTAAATTTAACACGGATAAACACAAATCTTCCACTTATTTTTTTTTTTTAAATAATTGCATAGATGCAGGATATGGGATAATTTAACTTGACTGCAGTATGTTTTAAAAAAAAGAGTCAGGATTTTAGTTGACCACAGAGTAAATGTGTGTCCACAGCAATATATAATTAGTATAAAAGCTAAAAATCTTAGTCTGTCATCAATAATCTAGGATGGGAACCTGTAATCTAAAGGATGACGTTTAAACCTGTAATGTACAAGGCACTGTTCAACTGTATTCTGCAAAGATTAGACTCTATTTGGAATATCAGGTTAAAGAACATATGACAAATTACAATAAATGAGAAAAGGAGCAAGCAACTTTCTAGAGGGGTCAAGAAACAAGGCGTGGTTGATGAAAATAGGCATATGCACCTTGGATAAGTACTTTGGAAAAGTGAGCAAAAGGGAAAGAGCTTTAAATATTTGAATAACTATTATGAGGAAGTGTTAAGAGTCCTCTTCTGTAACTGTTCCCTAGGGCAGAACTGAGTGAGAGTTTATAGGAATACAGATCTCAATTCAGTGTGAAGAATATATTTTAAATGGAAAAGGAGCCCACAGAAAGTAGGCAATTCCATGTCATTGGACGTTTATCTATCCGGGTGTGACAGAAAGTATTGCTGCAATGGGAAAATAGATTAAATTAGATGATCCTCTCAGGTCCCTTCCAACAAACAAGATTTCATTATTCTTCAAAACAGGTATTAACCAAAATCATATGAGAGTGACAAATTCAAAGTTTACTACAATTTGTCAATCTACTACGCATTCAGGGTATTACGTTTTGGATGTTATGCAAACAAAATTCCTAGCTGCCCTTATATTACTACAATCATGTTTTGGGTTCATTTGCCAATCATAATGATTGGTCTCAGTGATGAATACATGCTTTTACCCAGTCTCCCAGGTAACAGAGGCATATTTGCAAAATCACTAGCTGAATTTAGGATTTCAGTTTATGATTGTGGAATAGAAATATCCTCACATGAAGCTAAGTAAGGGACAACACCTGTCTCAATAGGCCATGAACTAAATAAACTTTAAGCTTTACAATCATTCCCACAATACTCTAAGGTATGTAAAAAAAAAAAATGTATGTGTGTGTAAATAGTGTAAATACATACATACATATATGCACATACGTACGTCTGTTATGTATATGACATAGAAATAGAATAAAGGTGAATGAAGAGGAGAGAAAGGTGATGATATAGCCCTATAACACATTGTTTACAACTTGGATAAGCTACTAGCAGTTTTCTAAATTGAAATCTTAGAGGATTAAAGTGCTAGCCTGTCTATGATGGGAAAAAAGGAAAGAAGAAACAGAAGGGGAAAGAGGAAAATCAAAGCTCATTGCCTGGGTGGCAGAAAATTTAATAGAGAAACTATGATTGAAGCTCCATGGAAGTATGATTTCCTCCGACATAACATTTTTCCATTATAATCATCTCATTATTTGCCCACAACTAGAAATACTGGTCAAATAAATCTCTAAAAGGGAAAGTTTCACCTGGTATGGGGTTATAACACTACAAATCAACAGAAGCCAGTCAGAAGTTAATTGTGCACTGGCAAATTACATTTTGCTACTCATTAGTATTTGAATATTAGTGCATTCAGTTCCATATCAGAGAGCCTACAAAATACAAATACTGTCCCTTTTCTTTCTCATTTTTTGTTGTTCATGCAGCACATATTTCTCTTAATGAGTACATGGCTTTTTAAATGATAGTTGTAAAACAAAATGGCACTATTTGCATTTCAGAGTAATCAGTAATACCCAGCTCGAATTTTGTCCAGGACAAAAATGGTGCTAAAGAGAATCTGTCTCATGCTGATCAGTTCAAAATGTGAAATTATAGCTTTTAAAAATCTGTTACAAAATGTGATATTAAAATTTAGGCTAGACTCGGTATAACATTATGAAAACAAAAATAAGCAATGTTCACCTATTGAAAAGACTGCAAACTACACACATTATATTTCACTTCATTATTACCTAGCCCCTACTTAACACCTTACAATCTGATCCCTGTCCTTTTCACACTACTGAAATTGTTCTTCTAGCATCAGCAATCTGACCAAGGCCAATAAATTCAATGGTTTTCTTTTTAATCCTCAACACACTTGCTCTCTGTTTAGAATTTTCAATTGCTGATTAACTTCTTCTACCTGAAGTCTTCTCTTCAGTAGATTTTCTAAGTAGTCCTGGGGGTGCAATGGCTAAGTGCTGGGCTGCTAACAGAAGGGATGGCCTTTGGAACACACTAGCTGCTCCACTGGAGAAAAGACCAGGCACATCTGCTCCTGTAAAGATTTCCGCCTAGAAAACTCTACGGGGCAGTTCTACTCAGTCATACAGAGCTGCTATGAGTTAGAATCCACTTGATGACACTCAAAAACAGAAACAACATAGGTTTGTTTCCTAAACGCTGCCTTAGTACAATTTCTCTTACTCAGCTTCTCTGACTTATCCTTCTCTAGCAACTCAACTCTTCTCTCTGTATCCAAATGTGATATTCAGCATAGTACTTTACTTCTCCTCCTTTCTTTCTTACACTCTCTCCCCTAGTGATTTATCCTAATCTCATAATTTTAATTATTATCTTTTTGTAGAAACTTGCAAAAAAAAGGTCATTACTAATTCCACCACTCTTTTAAATCCAAACGCCATATGCACATCTACCTACAGTGGGGTTCTTTAGAAACCTAAGTCCTGGAGTTAGATTTCTAAGAGTGTTTGCCTGTTTCAAAGAACTATTAGTAAAACTGAAACACTTCATTCATGCTGTTGTTTTAATTATTTTTTACCAAGCCTGCTTTCTAAGTTCCAAATAAGAATAACCTCTTTAAAAATTGTATTAAGGAGAAGTATCTAAGACAGTTTAACCTGACATTTGCAGATAACCATCGAAGGGCTCCCATTGGTTAAACAGACAAGCAGCCACCCTTTAGGGAATAGTGGCTTAGCAAGGACTGTATCAGTTAGGATATGCTACCCATTATATTATTCTGTGTTTCTGGAAGGGGGGAAGGAAATAAAAGAGAAAGGGCAGGGAGGGGAAGGACAGGGGAGGAAAGGAAAGGAAAAGAAGGCAGGAAGATAGGGAGGAAGGAAGGCAGGGAAGAGGGAGGGCGAGAGGAATTTATTTTGAATACCCTGAAGGAGATTGTCTACCCAAAAGATTATAGTTACCAATGACACAGCTTTTGGCCACTCAGATGAAAGAATGTTGCTATGTGCTCATTGTCTGTCAGCTACCTAATGTACACACACTAAGATTACGAACTATTTCCAACAGATTAAGAAACAGAAGTTATAACAGGTTTGAGCCTTCATTTTTGCAACTGCTCTTTATATCGTTTTGGTCTCTGAAGGAACTATTTAAGAATAAATAATCATTTACATTTCCTGTTATATTCCCCAATAGTTAATAGTCTGTCATTTGATATCAGCATTTAAGTAATGTCACAACAGGTGGTGCCATACCTCTATACTGCCTGATGTTACAGGAAAATATAAAGAGTTATTGACCAGTGAAATAAAATGGCAAGACAAAAAATATAAAAAGGCTTCTGAACCTTCTTTTAGGAAATTCATGAACAACGAAACCCTTTTCAAAGTGCTACATTCCTCCATTCTCTGTTAGTAAAATGCCTCTACTGTCTTTTTGATTCTGCTGACAGCCATAATGGCAGTCACTATGCTGGGGCATGAATGGCAAATGACATTATTTGTAACCTTGATGTCAGCCCATGTGGAGATTAATTACTGTATTTGTATTAAAGTACAGGTTGTTTTGGAATTGCCGCCTTTTTTTTGTATCCACCTCCCCCTTGGTCATTTCTACTGACAATTTACAATAAACTAGCTGACAACTGCCTGTGATTAGTTTAGCCAGATGCTACTTGCTCTGGTAAATTCATTCTAAACATTTGACAAGACTGCAACGATTAGTGCCAGCTGAACTAAAAATATTTTCGGTGGGAAAAGTCAGTTGCTTTTCAGGTATATGATGACTATGTAAATTAGCTAACAACATATCCTCTCTGGTATTTTTGAATCATTTCTCTACTCTGTCGAACAATTGATGGGTTTACCCTTCAGAGTATGTTCAGAAGATGTCACCAAATGAGGTGATTACAAGTTTGTGTATGTTAGTCTGCTGCTCTATGAATTACCTGCACCCTAAGACTCCTGAAGATACAGGGTAAAATTGCAAACCTCTCTATTTGATAGTAAAAGTCACACATTCTTTCTCTGGTCACAATTACCATTCAACATCAGGAAAGGAGTTCTTTCTTACTCTGAATACATTGTTCTTAAGAATGGCTGTCAAGTAACTGTTTTTTATCTTTTTTTTTTCTCAGTCTTTCCTTCTTCTCCCTCTCCTTTTATCTTCAGTCTTTCTCTCCCTCTTTTTTTTTTTAAGTATACTTTAAACCAGCTGCTGTGAATTGATTCTGACTCATGGTAACTGCATGTATGTCAGAGCAGAACTGTGCTCCATAGGGTTTTTCAGTGGCTGATTTTTCAGAAGTGGATCACCAGGCCTTTCCTTCAAGGTGTCTCTGGGTGGATTCAAACCACCCACTTTTCCATTAGTAGCTCAGTGCTTAAATGTGCCATCACAATGTATTTAAAGGCTGTGGTAAAAATGTAAATGCTTTAAAGTAACATGTTATTACCATTCCCTCTCTTTTCATTCCTCAACTAACGCCAATCTGGCTCTTAACCCCATCACTCTGCCCAAATAAACCAAAAACCCACTGCTGTCCAGTCGAATCCGACTCATAGCAACCCTATAAGACAGAGTAGAACTGCTCCCACAGAGATTCCAAGGAGCACCTGGTGGATTTGAACTGCGACCTTTTGGTTACCAGCCATAGCTCTTAACAACTACAACACCAGGGTTTGTTTTTTTTCTGCCCATATAACACCTGTCAAAGTCATGTTATTAGAGCCCATATTTAATTCTGAGTCTTGATTTTACATGCCCTCATTTTATTTGACAACATTGATCACTATCTGCACAAAAAGACTTTCTTCAGGCAGCTTTCAGGACACCAGTTAAGTATCTTTTCATTTTATTGGTCACTGCTTAGTCTACCTTGCTGGCTTTTCTTTGTCTTCT
Organism: Loxodonta africana; assembly: GCF_030014295.1. NCBI lineage: Eukaryota > Metazoa > Chordata > Mammalia > Proboscidea > Elephantidae > Loxodonta > Loxodonta africana. The sequence goes on along the minus strand of NC_087369.1, from coordinate 116,482,591 downwards.
AGCGGACCTCAAAACATTGTAGTATCCCACAGATCAGACCACTAGCATCTTCTCTTTTGGATCTATAATCACCCTCTTGGTAATCTCATCTAATCTCGTGACTTCAAAGACTGTCTATATGCACTAATACCACACGAATTTGCATATCCAGGCTGGACCTCTCCATTTAAGTCCAGAATTGTATGTCCAATTACCTTCTTGATTTCCGTATTTGGAAAACGATAGGCATAAGAAATTAACATGTCCAAAAAGAACTCCTTACACCTGTACCTAAGTTTGTTCCACCTGTACCCTTGCTTGCCTAACAGAGTACATTCCAAACAACAACTACAGTGATCTGTTTAAAATAAAACAATACTAATCAGATGTAGCAAAGAAAATACTTATATCCTGCTACTGAAAGTATAAATTGGTTCAACCAAGTTGAAAAAAAAAAATCAGGCATTATTTAATTTGAAGAGACCCATGATTCAAAATTCTAATCCTTAATTTACCCTAAAGTAGTTGTTGCAATCGGTATGCTGAGCAAATAATCTGAAAAGCTGGAATATATGAAGAATGTGGCATCAAGATTGGTGATATGCAGGTGAAACAACCTTGCTGAAAGTGAAGAGGATTTGAAGCGCTTATTTATCAAGACCAAGGGCTACAGCCTTCAGTATAGATTACACTTCAACATAAACAAAACAAAAATCCTCACTACTGGGCCAATAAGCAACATCACGATACATGGAGAAAACACTGATATTGTCAAGGATTTCATTTAACTTGGATCCACAATCAAAGCTCATGGAAGCAGCAGTCAGGAAATCAAACGATGTATTGCATTGGGAAAATCTGCTGCAAAAGACCGCTTTAAAGTGTTGAAAAGTAAAGATGTCACCTTGAAGGTTAAGGTGCATGTCAAGGAATGAATTGTGTTCCCCCAAAATATGTGTCAGCTTGGTTAGGTCATGGTTCCCAATACTGTGTAGTTGTCCTCCATTTTGTGATTTTCCTATGTGTTATAAATCATAATCGCTTCCTGTATTTACAGAGAATTAGTGTGGAATGTAACACTCTTACTAAGGTCACATCCCTGATCCAATGTAAAGGGAGTTTCCCTGGGGTGTGGCCTGCACAACCTTTTATCTTACAAGATATAAAAGGGAAGCAAGCAGAGACTTGGGGACCTCATACCACCAAGAAAGCAGCACTGGGAGCAGAGTGCGTCCTTTGGACCCAAGGTTCTTGTGCAGAGAAGCTCCTAGTCCAGGGGAAGACTGATGAAAAGGACCTTCCTCCAGATCTGAGAGTGAAGAGAAAGCCTTCCCCTGGAGCTGATGCACTGAATTTGGACTTATAGCCCACCAGACTATAAGAATAAATTTCTCTTTGTTAAAGCCATCCACTTGTGGTGTTTCTGTTATAGCAGCACTAGATGACAAAGACAGTGCACCTGACCCAAGCCATGATATTTTCAATCACCTCATATGCATGTGAAAGCTGGATAATGAATAAGGAAGACCAAAAAAATATTGATGCCTTGGAGGTATGTTGTTGGTGAAGAATATTGAATATACCATGGACTGCCAGAAGAACAAGTCTATCTTGGAAGACACAGACCAGAGTGCTCCTTGGAAGTGAGGATGGCTCACATAAAAAAAATCCATTGCAGTCAAATGGATTCCGACTCATAGGGACTCTACAGGACAGAGTAGAGCTGCCCCATAGGGTTTCCAAGGAGACGCTGGTGGATTTGAACTGGCAACCTTTTGGTTAGCAACTGAGGTCTTCACCACTCTGCCACCAGGGCCTCTCAGCATCTAAAAGGGTCTCAAAATCAAAAAGTTTGAGAATAGGTGCTGTAGAGAAAATCCTGGCATATGTACATAAAAAGGCAAATAAAACATTATCCACATCAGCTTTATTTGTATTAACAAAAGACTGGAGTGCGGGGAACCATGTGTACACTGACAAGAGAATGGGTAAGTTGGTTATGGTATATTCATTCAATAGAACGCTATGTGGCAGGGGAAATGAAATGCAGGTACATACACCAACACTGTTAAATCTCAAAAACAAAGCGTTTATAGAAAAAAAACAGTTGCAGACAAACGCATGTATTATGATTACATGTACATGAAGGTTCAAAACTGACCAAAAGTAGATGATATATTCTTTAGGGACAAATATTGTTGTTATTATGTGCGCTGACTCAGTTCCAACTCATAGTGACCCCCTGTGACAGAGTAGAACTGCCCCATAGGGTTTCTTAGGCTGTAATCTTCAGAGAACCAGATCACCAGGTCTTTTCTCCTACAGAGCCACTGGTGAGTTTCAACTCCCGACCCTTCAATTAGCAGCTGAGCACTAACCGATTGTGCCACTAGTGACTATAAAGATAATCAAAGGGATGCCAGACACATAGTTCAGGACAGTGGTTGCCTCTGGAGCAAGGGAAAGAGGATGAGATTTAAGAGGAGCATACAAGAGGCACTACAAGGACATTGATAACGCTTTATTTCTTTAGCTGGGTGGTGGGTTCATGGGATTATAAATTACTATTATTCTTCTTTATACCTGATATACTGTGTGCATTCTTCTATAAACATGAAATATTTTGTAATGATATTTTTAAGATGTCTAAACAACATTCGAAACTATGAAAGACAATTGTCTGCCTAGAAGCTTTGTATCTACTCTTTCCTGGGGGGAATGAAGCTGGGTCAGATGATATTCAATGATTCTGTACTCCTATATTGGTTTTTATACTCATTTGTCTCCTGCTACATTACGATCTAATCTGCTTTCAAAAATAGATATTTCTAAGGATTTAATAAATTATTTAACAATGTGCAATGCATCACGTGTAATGCTGTCAACCTTCACCGTTTTGTAAGATATTATTGTATATCACAGAAAGATATTCAAGGTTACACTTTTATATTCACTTGTCTATTTCTATATTACATTCTAACCTGCTTTCAAAAATAGACACATCTCTCACTCTCTCCTACCTAAGCATTTAATAAATTATTTAACAATGTGTAATGCATCATGTGTAATGCTGTCAACATTCACCATTTTATAAGACATTATTGTATATTCAAGGCCTTAATAAGCAGTTGTATGCATTATAGTAATGTCAAAGGCTCTTTTCCATAAAACAAGATTTAGCATTGTTATTTTGCCTTTTTTGATATTATATAAGTATTAAGGATAAAACACATAAGACAAGAGACAATTAACAAATATTCATCTAAAGAGGAATTTTTGATAAATATATTTTTATAAGAAAAAATAAAATATTCAGATTTCAATGAAGAATAATGTTAACATTTATGGTTATTCTCAAATAGCTCACAGAACTAAAAACTCTCTTCAAATGTAGGGACAGTCAAGCAATATGCAGAAAGATTTAATATTGCTGAAGGCAAAGGCAGGAAGGGAGGAGGGCGGGAAGGAGGAAAAGGATGGGAGAGGTAATAGACAGATAAAAAGAGAAGGGTTTTATAAGGAGCTGCAGTTTTAGTCATGCAGAATACCTTGTGATCACTGCCTATACTTGTTTATTCTCAAATCACATCAGTGTATGAAGAATGGATGCAAAATGAAATGTTCAAAAACAAACAAACAGCACAATTCAAGGGTTACAATTCAAAGAAACGTATTTTGGTTAGTTGCTGTCAATTCCGACTCATGGTGACCCCACATGTGCAGAGTAGAACATGTACCCTAGGCTTTTCAATAACGGATGTTTTGAACGTATATTGCCAGGCCTTTCTTTTGAGGTGCCTCTGGGTGGGATCGAACCACCAACCTTTCAGCTAGTAGTTGATTGCTTAACTGTTAGTGCCACCCAGGTAATGCTATTTTGGTAATATTTCTTTGAACTTATTTTATATGTCTCCAAGGAACACTTACCCTGCAAACAGAAAATACACCAATCACCTTCTCAGTCTTTAGGCCTCCATCTAAAGGGCACCTCGTCAAGAGGAGCCATCTCTGAGCATATTATCATAAGTAACCCTCCAGCTGCTCCTATCCCATAGAATTATTATTCATTGTTGCATACAATATGTTTCTTCCCTGTTGTTTTTAGTTGTCATCCAGTCAGTTCCAACTCATGGCAACCCCATGTGTGCAGACTAGAGCTGTACTCCATAGGGTTTGCAAGGCTGTGACCTCTTGGAAGCAGATGACTAGGTCTGTCTTCTGAGGTGCGTCTGGATGGGTTCAAACTGCTCAACTTTTGGCTAGTAGTCAAGTGCTTAAACATTTGCACCACCCAGCGACTTCTGTTTCTTTCCTACTATGTATATCAAAATGTACAGTTATATAACTGCTATTAATTTTCTGTCTCTCCTATGACGTTGTAAGCTCCAGGAGGGCAGTGTCTACTTCTCTATCACCATTGTATCAACACTGCCTAGTGAAACACCTGGTAAGAACTCAATAAATATTTGTTGAAATAATCAAATACAATGCATGTAATGTGTCTTCCTCCTGCATTACTATTTACATTAAAATATTTCTCTCTTGGTCCTCTGTCATAGTTCCCATTTTGTCTTTATATAATACCTTAGACTACAGTGAAAATAGGCAACTGACAGAGAACCATGCAACAAAAAATCCAGTAATCTTTTATACCAATGACCATATAAAATGCTGACCCATTACTCATATTCAGAGAACTTATAAAACACTACTAGGTGAAAGGATAAAGAAGAAAATTTTAATGCATTCTTAAAAACAAAAAAAAAAGTAACAACAAAGACTTGTTAGGAATTAATGTCCAAGAATGCAAAGATTTCCTTAGCATGAGAAAGCTGAAAGCAGACATACACGTTAAATAGTAAAGCAAATGGGTAAGGGGATATACCTTTCTAAATTTGATGCATTGCTTTGACTAGGAATTGACAATTACAGTTTACCTAAGGCAACTCAGTCTCTTTTTTGATTTAAAAAATAAAAAAGTAGTGCTCTCTCAGAAACTTAAGTCTGTTTCACTTTTGCTGACAGACAAAAACATTTGTTTGGAGGGGTGCATTTTATATAATTTCTTTGTAGAAAGTAGGAAAGATAGGTGTGCCTTAGGCATTTATATGTATAAGTATAGTTGTGTGACTTACCAGTATAAGGTACTCCAGCTCCGGTGACTCTATGGTCTACACTCTTATCGAACGGCTGTTTTGCATTGTCACAATAGTACCTTTTATATGCTTCATTCATTTATTCCTTCTCTCCAACTAGACTGTAAGTATCTTAAAGCTAACAATATTTTTGAATCCTTCATGGAACTAACACAGTAATGCCCTTAAAAATGTTTCTGCTGTTGTTGATGTTTTAAAATTTTTTTTACTGTGGTAAAACATATATAACAAAAAGTCTGCTATTAAAAAAAATTTTTTTAATGTACAAATTGGTGACATAAATTACATTCAGCATGTTGTCAATATCACCACTCCACATTTCCAAAAGTTTTTCATCACTTCAAATAGGAACTCAGTACTTTTAAAGCAATTCTTCTCATTCCTCCTTTCCCAGCTGCTAGGGACCATTAATAAGCTTTTACCTCTATGCAAATGCCTATTCTAGGTATTTCATATAAGTGGGATCATACAATATTTGTCCTTTTGTGTCTCACTTATTTCACTCAGCAAAATGTTTCCAAGGTTCATCCATGTCAGACCATGTATCAAAAATTTGTTTCTCTTTTTGGCTGAATAACATTCCATTGTATAGATAATCTACATCTCATTTATCCATTAATCTGTTTATGGGTATTTGGATTGTTTCCACCTCTTGGCTATAGTGGATAATGCTGAAATGAACATCGGTGAAAAAGTATCAATGTGAGCGGAGTTGCGGGGTCATATGGTTATCCTATATTTAACATTTTGAGGAAATGTCACACTGTTTTCCACAGCAGCTACACCACTTTACATTCCCAAAAGCAATGCAAGAGGGTTCCAATTTCTCCACATCTTGTCAATACCTGTTGTTTTCCATTTTTACATAATAGCCACCCTAGTGAACATGAAGTGGTATTTCATTGTGGTTTTGATTTATATTTCCCAAGTGACTCATGAGGAGTCCTGATGGTGCAGTGGTTAAGCATTCAGCTACTAACCGAAAGGTCAGCAGTTCTGATCTACCAGCCCCTGCTTAGAAACCCTAGGGGCAGTTCTACTTTGTCCAATAGGGTCCCTATGAGTCAGAATCGACTTCAGTGGCAATGGGTTTCGTTTTGGTTTTCAGTGACAAATGAATGATGTTAACAATCATTTCATGTGTTTATTATCTACTTGCATATCTTTTTTGGAAAAATGTCTATTCAATGCCTTTGCTTGCTTTTTTAAATTTGGTTGTTTTTCTTTTTTGTTGAGTTGTAGTTTTTTTTTTTTTTTTTAAATATATTCTGGTTATTAAGCCCTAATCAGACATATGGTACTTCAAAATTTTCTCCTGTTCTCTAGGTTGTCTCTTTACTTTCTTGATAATGTATATTTAACAACAGTTTTCTTTCTTTTCAGTCTCTGCTGCCCAATGCTTAAATCCACAGAGCAGTTCAAATGTCACCTCCTTCTCCAACTCTTGTTCTTCTTGTTAGATGCTGTTGAGTCGGTTCCAACTCATACTGACCTTATGTACAACAGAAAGAAACACTGCCTGGTCCCGCGCCATCCTCACAATCGGTGCTGTTTGAGCCCATTGTCGCAGCCACTGTGTCAATCCATCTCATTGAGGGTTGAGGGTCTTCCTCTTTTGTGCTGAACTTTTGTTTTACCAAGCATGATGTCCTTCTCCAGGGACTGGTTCCTCCTGATAACATGCACAAAGTATGTGAGATGAAGTTTCACCATCCTTGCTTCTAATGAGCATTCTAGCTGTAGATCTTCCACACTGTTCATTCTTCTGGCAGTCCATGTTATATTAAATATTCTTTGCCAACAACATATTTCAAAGGCATCAATTCTTTTTCAGTCTTCCTTGTTCATTGACTAGCTTTCACATGCATATGGAGCTACTGAAAACACCATGTCTTTGGTCAGGAGCACCTTAGTCCTTAAAGTGACATTTTCGCTTGCAGTAGATTTACTCAATGCAATGTGTCATTCGATTTCTTGACTGCCGCTTCCATGGGCATTGACTATGGATCCAAGTAAAACGAAATCCTTGACAACTTCAATTTATTTTCTCTGTATGATGCTGGAAACCTTGGTGGTGTAGCGGTTAAGTACAACGGCTGCTAATGAAAAGATCAGCAGTTCACATCCACCAGGTGCTCTTTGGAAACTCTATGGAGCAGTTCCACTCTGTCCTACAGGGTTGCTATCAGGTGGAATTGACTCGATGGCAAGTTTTTTTTTGGTTTATCATGATGTTTCTTTTTAATCCAGTTATGAGGATTTTTGTTTTCCTTATTTTGAGGTGTAATCTACACTGAAGGCTGTGGTCTTTGATCTTCATCAGTAAGTGTTTCAAGTCCTCTTCGCAATGAATAAGCACAGTTGTGTCATCTGCATATTGCAGCTTGTTAATGAGTCTTCCTACAATCCTGATGCCCCATTTATCTTCATACACTACAGCTTCTCGGATGAGTGGCTTAGCATATAGACTGAATAAGTATGGTGAAAGGATACAACCTTGACGCACACCTTTCCTGACTTTAAACCACAGAGAATCCCCTTGTTCTGTTCCAACAACTGCCTCTTGATCTAATTACAGGTTCCTCATAAGCACATTTAAGTGTTCTGGAATTCTCATTTTTTGCAATGTTATCCATAATTGGTTATGATCCACACAGTCAAATGCCTTTGCATAGTCAATAAAACACAGGTAAACATCTTTTTGTTGCTCTCTGCTTTCACCCATAATCCATCTGACATCAGCAGTGATATCCCTTGTTCCATGTCCTCTTCTGAATCTGGCTTGAATTTCTGGCAGTTCCTTGTCGATGTACTCTTCTAAGTGCTTTTGAATAATCTTCAGCAAAATTTTACCTGTGTGTGATGTTCAGATATTTGTCGATAATTTCTGCATTCTCTTGGACCTCCTTTCTTTGGAATGGGTATAATTATGGATCTCTTCCAATCCGTTGGCCATGTAGCTGTCTTCCAAATTTGACATAGATGAGTGAGCGCTTCTACCATTGCATCCATTTGTTGAAACATCTCTATTGGTATTCTAACTCCATCTCTAGCCCACATTAATTGTTACCTTATTTGAAATTTCATAATCAGTATAACATAGAGTAATAAAGATTTCAGGACAATATGGCTTGATGTTTAGTGCTATAGTTCTGGTAAACTTTGGCTTTAGGATGTGTTCCCAGAATTTATGGTCTTAAGAATCTCTGATTCTAGGGCCCTATGTGTTCCTTATAGTTCTAGAACATCGGTATGAAAGTCATTCACATCCTGGCTATGTAACTTTTAGGTGAGTTTCTTCATTCTTCTAAATTTCGTTACTTTCCTCCAAAATAGGGGAAACAATATCTTACAGGAATGTTTCAAATTTCAAAAGAGCCAACATATGTAAAAAGTATTTATCATGACAGCCTATTATAAAGTGGGATCTCAATAAAGGTTAATATTCTTCCTCCTAATTTTTATTTTATTTTTGGTATTTATAGCTAGATTGAGACTCTGGAAGTTAGGGATCCAATTTCACTCAGTACCTAGCAGAGAGTAGTACTACATACTATGGGCATTATTCATTTAACGGAATTGTATTCTATATCTATATCCCAATGCCAATGCCACCAATACTAAGAAAGAAATGTTGTATCAGAAACTATTCTTGATGGCAGTCTTTAAGTTCCAGATAATCATATCTATATTAAAAACATGATCAATGATGCTAAAGATACAGAAGATTTAGTAAAAATAAAACACTGATGAAATCTGCAAGCACCTTATATATACGAACTCTTTCTTACCCACTTCCATAACATTGTGCTATACATGGCAGATACATTTAATGCCAAATGTAATTAATTAACTTGTAAAGATATTTTATACTAGAAACGATAAATCCAAAATAATAAAGAAAAACATTAACGATCACTAAAAAAATAGACAGCACTTCTTATTTTTTATATCAAACAATGCTGCTATGGAAAACAGTCTGGCATTTTTAAGTATAATTTAATGATAATAACAATAAGAATAATTAATAGTGCTTGAGAGACAACTGTTTAAGACAAGAAAACTCAACCAAAATTGGTCCTTTAGGATTCACTACTGCCAGTAATAAAAACATCCACATCTACACACATGCCCAAATTATGTACCCTTGCGCTACAGGCACAAGAACTGCCTACGCTGTACATTGTTTTCTTTCATTAAGTCTTTTGTTAATATACCTAAAGACACACAGAGAAGAAGCTACAGTAACTCAACACTTTCCTAATGCCAATGCTATTTTTGTGATAATCTTGTTAAATGTTTGCCCCTTTCTCTCTTTCGATTTATACAAAGATATCTAAGGCATGAATTCCATTGGTTACTTTAGTCGACTATTTTTACTGGCATAAGTCTGTATAAGGTTTATTTATTAGTTCCATGGAGATGGGGGTAACCTTTCTGATAGAAAGACTTAGCTTTAAAGATTCATAGCTATGAGAACTTTTTACCTGTGCATCTTGCTGTTTTATTGACCTCTCACTGATTTGCAGTATTCGTACTACACACTCTAATCAAATGCTACAAAAGAATCAGAAAAAGGAGAGGAGATGAATCCAGGTAAAAGAAGATACCAACATTGGGCTAGTAAGCGGGAAATACGGCAAAATAAGAAAGCCAAAGAAGTAGAACAGCATAGAGAGGCAAAATGGCCGTATGGTTTTGGGCAAATGGGGTAGCACGGGAGGAAAAGGTAAGGGGAAGAGGCACTAGAGAAAAGGAAAAGAGGTGCCTACACAAAAGTCAAAACTAAGTGAGACAGATATCATTTAGGATCATCCAGATAAGACAGGAAACATTTACACAACCTAGACAACGTACTTTGAACAAAAAAGATCTTGGCCAAAATTATTTCTAAAATCCAGAAGGAAGGAAGTGTATTTATTGGGGGCCTCCTCTCTGTCACATAGTTTGCTATACACTCAGTTCCATCATGACCTAGCCCTAGTTTAGCATTCCAATCTCATCTTATGCCACTCTCCCATTTGGTTACTACTTTCTAGCCACACTTGCTTTTCAAGTCCTAGAATATATTAAAGAGGGCACTGGTAGCTCAGTGGTAGAATCCTCATAGACTATGTGGGAGGCCTCTTTGGATACCCAGCCAATGCACCTCATGAGCAGCCAACAACTGTCTCTCAGTGCAAACTTTTGTGTTGCTATGATACTATTCAGGGGAGCTTCCAGACAAAGATGGACTAGGAAAAAAAAGCCTGACAATCTATAAAATCAGCCAATGAAAACTCTATGGATCACAGTGATGCCATCTCCTTGTGCATGAGGTCCCCATGAGTCAGGGGTCAGCTCAAAGGCAGCTAACAAAAATGTATGTTAAACTCTTTCTGCCTTGGGGCCATTGTCCTTGTGATTCCTCCTACCTGGAAATCCTAAATGTCACATCCTCAGGGAACATTCATTGACTCACCCAACTTAAAATAGGAGCATTTGTCATTTCCTTTCATAGCACTTATCACAATTTATAATTATTGTCCTCATTGTCTCCCATCAGAATATAAACTCAACAAGGGCTGAAATCTTTATGGAAGCAGATCACAAGGCGCTGCTTCTGTGGTGACACTAGGTGAGTACGAACTGCCAACCTTTAGGTTAACAATGGAGCACAAACCGTTTGTGCCACCCAAGGACCTGAATAAGTGACTAATGTTTTGTATAATAATCCATTTAATATTTAAGAGAACATTGGGAGGTAGGTATTACCTACATCTTAAAGAAAAAAAAAAGTAAGGCTCACATCGATTATATACCTTGTCGAAAAATCACATACGAAGTTAGAAAACACAGTTGAGATTTGAAATTCAAACCTGGATCTTCTGATTACAGAACTCTTTATAATAAATAATATCCTATGCCTATGCAGAATCCTCCCAAAATAAAGGGAGAAACGTTATTTGCAACAAAACGTCTTCCTTGCCTGTTCCTCAAGTTAAGATAGCAAGAATTGAAAGGATATGATGATTTCATTGGTACTTCATATCTCTATGGGATCAATGTATAACAAATGCTCTATTTCTAATACATTTTTTTCAATCAAAAATTTTGAATTCATAACATGTACAAAATGGAGAAACTAGGTTACCGTGAAAATAGCTGCAAAACGGTTGCATCGGATCTTCACTCTAAAGGAAGATTAAACCATTAATAGATTTCAAAATCCTTGATGGTAGGTAATAAGTTAAACTTTGGTGCACCCTTAGAGGAGAATACTGTGAAGTCTGGGAAATTATGCTTCAGAAAAATATTTAATCACATGCTTGTGCTCTCTCACAAAAAAAAAAAAAAGGCAGATTGTGATTGGGCTTATGATCCCAGTTTTGTAATATATGTATCTCTGTGTATACACGAGATAAAGATTAGAAGAATATACAATAAAATCTTTACAGTAGCTATTCCTGGTTTGAGGGATTATAGGTAACTTATTTTCTTCTTTATTATTTTCATTTTTCTTTAAATTATTGTATTTTTTAAATTCTATAATAGCTTAACTTTTTTTTTTCTTAATTATACTTATTGTGTTTCTGGTGACAGTTTACACAGCAAATTAGATTCCCCTTTAATCCGTGTCATTGGTTGCAATTTTTACAATGTGTCAGCATTCTCAATATTTCCATTCTATTTGTTCTGTTTCCACTGATCTAGCTCCCCTTCCCCTCCTTGCCTTCTCACCTTTGCTTATGGGTAAATGTTGACCATTTAGTCTCATATAGTTCATTGTTTAAGGCAACACATTACTTACAGGTACTACTGACTATTTTATAAACCAACCTATTATTTGGCTGAAAGTTGACCTGCAGAAATAACTTCAATTCCATGTTCAAAGGTTATCCTAGGGAGATTGTCTTGGGGGTTCCTATAATCATAATCGGTCTAGTAGGTTTGATCTTTTTGAGGAATTTGAGTTTTATTCTACATTTGTCTTTCATTCTATCCAGGACATCCTATAGTATCCATGGTCAGAATAGTTGGTAGTGGTAGCCAAGCACCATCTAGTTCTTCGGGTCACAGGTTAGTTAGAACAGGCTGTGCTTCCTGAGGGCTTTTAGTCCCATGGACTAGTTTCTTCTTTGAGCCTTTGATTTCCCCCACTCTATTTTCTGCCATATGGGTAGACACAACAGTTATATTTTAGATGGTCACTCGCAATCTTTTAAGACCCCAGGCGCTACTCACCAAACTAGGATGTAGAATGTTATCTTTGTGAACTACGTCATCCCAATTTACTAAGTTGTAATAGTTTTTTTTCAATAGTTTACTTTTTATAATCAGGAAAAACAGTCATTAACTTTATACCCAGAAAATAGGATTCATTCAAAAGAAAGCAGATTTCAATTTTTAAAAAATCTGTTAGGTACCTGAACACTGTGGCTATTGCTACATATACAAATGTCAAACTGTTGGTATAAATTTTTCAATCCCCAGTTGTTTTGTTATAATGGTGATACATCACAGAGTGCCTTTTAGAAGTCCTTACTCTACTGGTAGCAGAAGGTGCTTTGGCTCATGGCTCCAAGACAAGCTCAGAGCTTCTTGGCTACAAGAACTAATTAGATTGAAAAGAGTTTTCTTTAACTCGGTTAATCAGTTATACTGACAGAGTGAACATTTCTCAGATGGTTTGTGTAACTAAGGAAACACACTGTACGATTCCATTAAAATCTTTCATACCATAAAACACAGTATATGTTAATTTGAATATTTCCAAAAAACCGAAACCACACCCATTGTTGTCAAATCGATTCTCACTCATACCAACCCTATTTACTACATACATACTTAATCACACTCATACCCATCACTACCACCACAACTTGAAAATGCATATGCAAGCCTTTAGCCCAGGGTGACATGTATAGCTGAGTTATGAACCCCAAATGAAATAGTGGGGTTGTAATGGAAATGCTGACAATCTTAACTATAGCAGCATGAACAAAAATGACTATAATAAAACCCTTGTTCAGATATCACTCACATAAAAAGTAAAAGCCAAGGGCTGAGATCAGCTCAGTACATTTAAGCCATTTTTCAACATATTCAAAATCCATATAATTTTGTATTCTTTCACAGCAATACCTCATGGCTTTACAGACTTCTGTGTTTTGTTTTAAAAATCTGTATATATTAATATCTCATATGGCTCCCTGTGAAACATTTTTTTCGCTTTATCTTCAGCTAGTGAAAGTGCTAATGAAACTTTCATGAAATAAATGTTATTTTTGCCTGGCCTTGCATTGCCTTGCATTTTCAATGTCCCTTGGAACGGACCTGTTCAGTGAATTTGAGAAAGAATAAGAGGCCCAGCAAATTCTGATTTGCGAAGCTGCTTAAGGTGACTCTGCATAAGAATTGTCAGTGTAAAACAAAAGAGGATAATATTGTCCCACAACAGTTTAATTAGCACTTCATTTTTTTTAACGAGAAATGTCAAACGAGTGATTTCTTTTTTCCTTCATGCAAATAATAAAAAGCAGAGGAAACCAAGCACTTGAGTCAAAAAGCTCTAGCAAAAGCAACACTGACAGTTGCTATTTATTTTTTAATTAAGGTGTTAACAGTACTCAAGTGCTCCCAACCACACACACACAACACATTTGGAATGCTGGCAATAAACACTGCTGAAGAGAACAATGCTGACAAGTGACGGGGTGCTGCTTTTGTCTAGAGATACTTTCCTCAAGTCTAGTTTGCTCCTAGACAAGAATCTGAAGAATGAAATAGGGATTGATTTAACTTATATTAACTGTTTCTACCTTAATTTGGAAATGACTTATTGAAGATACAGCTCTTTTTATTTCCTCCAAATCTCAGATATTTGCTTATAATTTGAACATTACAATATTTAACGTCAACACAATCCTCAAAATCATCTTACAAACAGCTTCACTAATCACAATCATTTCCCATTTCTTTAAGACCATGGAAGGCTAACGACAAGGCAATACGATGAAAATAATTAACTGATTCTGAATCTTAGAAAAGCAAACAAAAAACTGTTTACACATACACTTTTTTTCATATATAATAAATTGTGACCGTGATATAACTTTTCAGAAGAGTATGTTTAAAGAATGGCGATACTACCTTGATTAATCTCCATAGAAAATTATGTTTTGCAAAATTTTTGAACTTCACAAGTCTTTAACATTCAACATACACTTTCAGGTGCTAACCACTCTAAATGACAGGGGATCTTAAAGAAATAATTAGTTTTGAGGATACAAATATAAATAGAAGGCCAAATATAAGTATGCCCATTTTTTGGCCCTGCTATACACTTTGTTTTGAAATTTTATGAGTTAGAATGAGCACTGTAATATCTTTATGCTTACTCCAAAACTTGATGATAGTGAATCTGAAATAACGGAGAATTTTGGAACTTTAAAGGGCTAGCGGAATGGCACTAATGACACTGGAAGACAAACTGATTCAGGGAATCATGGGTGCTTTGAAAAATAGTTAATTTAAACTTAGTACATATAGTGTTTAGAAGCAATATCTGCATACAAATGTTATTCCTCTTGTTTTTGTCGCCTCTCCCCTTCATGGGTGGCGTCCTCACCTACCACTCATGTTATACCTAAAATCCAGTACATATTTAAATTTTACAGTTTTCTAGATCTTGCCTCTCCTTTTTGGTCCCATTTGTATAGCTGTCTTTGTAAACCCTAAAACAAACAATCAAAAAACCTCTCAAGACTAAGAAACATTTTTCCTTTTGGAGGTTAATTCTAATTCCCCTTGTATGAGTTTATCTATTTATTAAAAGTCTGACAATTTGGAGAATTCTGTAACCTACGTTGCTGCTTTTGTAAAACAGTCAAATCAGTGATCACTTTTTTTCACAAACCAGATCATATTTCTGCTCCTGGACCAAATATAATTCAAGATTAGCTGGTTATCTACCTATTAGGTTCATATTTGAATATCATGTTTCTGGGCTTTATTTTGTAAGTAGCATTTCTCAAGCAAAGCAATTAGCAGGTCTGGTGATTGGCTCACTTACTTTTGGAAGCACAGCTGTCTAACTTCATTGTTAGCAATGGAAAAACATTGGGCATGTGCAGCTCAAAGCCGCATGGTGGTGGTGTCAGGTCTTGGAAAATGTCACACCAATCATTAGCACAAAAACGTCTTGTTTACTATCTACTTGATCTGTACGCACGTTTAAACTGCATCCACTTCCTGAAATTACCTGCCTCCTTTAATTTCCTTCAAAATGATTATTTTTGGTACATGCAAATACAATCAAAATACAGACAGATGCATCAGTCTTCTTAAAAAAAAAAGGAACAGAATTGAGAATCTAGACATAAATCCATCCACATATGAGCGGTTTATATTTGACAAAGGCCCCAAAACAGTTAAATGGGGAAAAGACAGTATTTTTAACAAATGGTGCTGGCATAACTGGATATCCATCTGCAAAAAAATGAAACAAGACCCATACCTCACTCCATGCGCAAAAACTAACTCAAAATCGATCAAAGACCTAAATATAAAATCTAAAATGACAAAGATCATGGAAGAAAAAATAGGGACAATGCTAGGAACCCTAACATGTGGCATAAACAGTATACAAGACATAAAGAATGTAGAAGAAAAAGTAGATAACTGGGAGCTCCTAAAAATCAAACACCTATGCTCATCCAAAGACTTCACCAAAAGAGTAAAAAGACTACCTGCAGACTGGGAAAAAGTTTTTACTGTGACTTTTCCAATCAGCACCTGATCTCTAAAATCTACATGATACTGCAAAAACTCAACTACAAAAAGACAAAAAACCCAATTAAAAAATTGGCAAAAGATATGAACAGACACTTCACTAAAGAAGACATTCAGGTAGCTAACAGATATATGAGGAAATGCTCACGATCATTAGCCATTATAGAAATGCAAATTAAAACTACAATGAGATTTCCTGTCATTCCAACAAGGCTGGCATTAATCCAAAAAACACAAAACAATAAATGTTGGAGAGGCTGTGGAGAGACTGGAACACTTATACACTGTTGGTGGGAATGTAAAATGGTACAACCACTTTGGAAATTGATTTGGCGCTTCCTTAAAAAGCTAGAAATAGAACTACCATACGATCCAGCAATCCCACTCCTTGGAATATATCCTAGAGAAATAAGAGCCTTTCCACGAACGCATACATATGCACACCCATGTTCACTGCAGCATTGTTTACAATACCAAAAAGATGGAAGCAGCCAAGGTGCCCATCAACAGATGAATGGATAAAGAAATTATGGTGTGGTCACACAACAGAATACTATGCACCGATAAAGAACAGTGATGGATCTGTGAAACATTTCATAACTTGGAGGAATCTGGAAGGCATTATGCTGAGTGAAATTACTCAGTTGCAAAAGGACAAATATTGTATAAGACCACTATTAAAAGAACTCCAGAAATAGTTTAAACAGAGAAGAAAATATTCTTTGATCATTATGAGAGGGGGGAGGAAGGGAAGGAGGGTGGAAGAGGGGCATTCATTAATTAGATAGTAGATAAGAACTACTTTAGGTGATGGGAAAGACAACACACAATACAGGAAAGGTCAGCACAACTGGGCTAAACCAAAAGCAAAGAAGTTTCTTGAATAAACTGAATGCTTTGAACGCCAGCGTAGCAGAGGCGGGGGTTTGGGGACCATGATTTCAGGGGACATCTAAGTCAATTGGCATAATAAAATCTATTAAGAAAACATTCTGCATCCCACTTTGAAGAGTGGTGTCTCGGGTCTTAAACGCTAGCAAGCGGCCATCTAAGATGCATCAATTGGTCTCAACCCACCTAGATCAAAGGAGAACGAAGAACACCAAGGACACAAGGCAACTGTGAGCTCAAGAGACAGAAAGGGCCATGTAAACCAGAGACTACATCATCCTGAGAACAGAAGACCTAGATGTTGCCTGGCTACAACCGATGAATGCCCTGCAACAGAACAGAGAACCCCTGACAGAGCAGGACAGCAGTGGGATGCAGACCCCAAATTCTCCTAAAAAGACCAGACTTAATGGTCTGACTGAGACTGGAAGGACCCCGGTAGTCACGGCCCCCAGACCTTCTGTTGCCCCAGGACAGGAACTATTCCCAAAGCCAACTCTTCAGACAGGGATTGGACTGGACAACGGGTTGGAGAGGGATGCTGGTGAGGAGTGAGCTTCTAGGATCAGGTGGACACTTGAGACTATGTTGGCATCTCCTGCATGGAGCGGAGATGAGAGCGTAGAGGGGGTTAGAAGCTGGTGAAATGGACACAAAAAGAGAAAGTGGACAGAGGGAGCGGGCTGTCTCATTTGGGGGAGGGCAATTGGGAGTATGTAGCAAGGTGTATATAAGTTTTTGTGTGAGGAACTGACTTGAATTGTAAACTTTCACTTAAAGCACAATAAAAATTAAACAAATAAAAAAAAGCTGTTGGTTACAAGAAGATATTTTCATTGTGTATTGAGGGGACTTTTACTGTTAAAAATATGTTGAAGAGCCCATAGAGGTAGAGTTTTAAAGTTGCAAAAACAGTCTCTTGTTCTCTATGTATTTTTCTTAAGAATTCCAACATGCTCAGACTTCTCATTGGAAGTATCAGTACCAAAGATTAAAAAAATAAAGAATAAAACTAAAATTGTATGACACCCCCCCCAAAAAAACAGACATACACAAAACCACAAGAATTTCCAGAGGGTAAATCTCTGCACACTTGCAGATCCTCTAAATCCCAAAACAATGCATCCGATTTTCCATGTGCTAATCTCAAAAACACTGTATATTAAGTTTATGATGATCAAAAGAGCTTATGAATATCAAGAGAAGTAGGTAATTTTCAGGATTATTAAATATGTGTTTGTTTTTGAATGCATATATGCATGACTGATTTTTTTTTTCTTTAAAACAAAACCTCCTCCACAGGTAATGCAAACAATATGCATGACAAAACAACATCTGGTATGCTGGTTTAATAAGGCATAACTTAAAAGTTGTACCTATCATTCTTGCCATTTTGAATCAAATGAAATCCCTATACATGCTGGCAATGCCAAAGGCAAGACCTTCTGTGCTGTCTCAGAAGGATACTCCTCTTCAAATTTACATAAAACTACCATATAGGTTACCTATACCTGCACACGTAGGCCCAGGCTTCCATGTTTCAGCCTCTTCTCTTTCCTTTCTACACTGGCTCTCATGGTGATCTCATCTACTTACACAGATTTAAATACAATTAATGTATCCATGGCTGTCAAATTTCTATCTCCAGCCCCAGTGTCTCCTCTGATTTCCAGAATTTCATATCCAACTGCCTGCTTGATATCTCCATTTTGACATCAAGAGACATCTCAAACTTAATATGACCAAAACAAAACTCCTCATATTCCCATCCCCAAAATGGGATCCTTCTATGGTCTTCTCCATTTCATTTCCATCCTTTCTCAGTTGCTTTGACCAAAACCTATGGAATCATTGTTGAGGAAGTCCTTCTCTCATACTCCACATCATATTTATCAACAAAAGCAGTTGGATTCATCTTTAAAAAAAAAAAAAGTCTACTTTTCATAACCTCCACCACCAATCCATGCACACCTTAATCCATGGAAACGTCTATTTCAATAACCTTTTGTTATCCCTCTACTCTTAACCCTACTGCAATCCATTTCTCCACATAGCAGCTAAAATGATTCCTTTAAAAGTAAAGGGATCTTATCACTCGTAGATCTCAACATACTAATGGTTTCCCAGCAACCTTTCAATAAAATCCAAAGTCCATTCCAGGACCTACAACATCTCCAACTTCTTTTCCAGTCATTTCCTCCCTGGCAAACAGTAATCTAGCCACACTGGCTCCCTTACTCTCCCTCAAATACATTAAGCACATACAAGACTCAGGGTCTTTTTAAACTTGCTGTTTCAATTGACTGGAATGCCCTTCACAGAGATATCAACATGGTTTGTTATTTCATTTTAATCAGGTTTCTGGTCAACTGCTGTTTCCTCAAAGAGGTTTCCTTGAACACTTTGGGTAATACAGCACCCTCTGTCTTTACTCCCTTGCCCTCCATTATTTTTCTTTATAATACTTTTTGTCTGCTTCTCCCATGAAAATGAGAACTTTATTTTACTCACTATTGTACCCTGGTGTCAAGAATAGTGTTAGGCATGTGATAGGTGCTCAATAATTATTTCTTCAGGAAATAATTATATCATTTTATTTACATTTATTATATTACTTGCATTCCCCATGTCATTAAAGTTCATTCAAGATTTTATTTTATTTACAACATATTGTAGTATATGTACATTCTATGATTCATTTTATTACTTTTCTAATTCTTAGCCATTTGGGATATTTCCAATTTTCCACTGCTGTAATGATGCAAAGACCATTTGTGCGTAAATCTTGGTGCCAATTTCTGATCACCTTCTTAGGAGAAATTAAAGTGTTGAAATTAATGTAAGGCTCTTGATATATATTGATTTCCTAAAAGTTGATGACAGCTTGAACTTGGGCCCATATTAAGTCCGTGATATAGTTTGTTCATTTGTTTTTAACCGTTGTAAATTCAATAGCTGAAAACTTGTATCTTATTCTTTTAAGTGCATTTTTTTTTTTAATTACTGATGAGGCTGAACATTTTTGGTATGTTTTTCTCCTGAGAATACTCTCTCTGTGTACCATTTGCTTATTTAGGAGTTAAGCATCTGATGAATCTGTATGTAAGCTATCAACTGAGGTAATTAACAGAAATGTTTCAGGCAGCTCATTTTCCTCTGAAGAACACCTATTCAGTATAGTTTCTAATAGTAAAAGCTTCATGAATAAATGTACAAGTTAATACAACAATACATCAACATCCATAGAATAGATAACTGAAGGGAATTGATGCACTTAACCCAATGGGTATAAATGTGCAACTGAGGTATCTCAGCTCATTATATTAGTAGAGTTAAATGAACAAGTGTTCAGTTGAACATCATGTCCCTCAAGAAGGATGGGCAATGGAAATATGTATTATCTTTGTTCACCATGATAGGGTGCATAAATGTTCTCTGTGGACACGTGGCGCAGGGAGGGGGTCATTCAACTGAGTGAATCCCTAAATTCTAAAAGCACAATTTATATATATTTAATATTTTCCTGTAGTTTTAGAGTGCATAGTAACCATTTTTATCTCTTCGAGTCTATTGGAAGTTTCAAATAATAATAATGTTCTCATTAAAATACAGAATTTACCAAGCTTTATATTTCTTTATCTTAAATTTATTAACAAATTGTCATATTTTAGGTCTTTTTTACCTATGTTTTTGACATTACTCTTGGTATAGTGGAAAAGACAAGGGATACAGAACAGACAAAATCTTAGCTCTACTCTTTATGTAACCTAAAGTGCTTAATATTTTTGAGCCTCAGTTTGCTTTTCCATAAAATCATTCTTAATACAGTACCTGGAACTTAGTAAGCTCTCTATACTTGGTAGCTATTACTATTATCACTATTAGCGATCAGAAAATGCCTAATTAAGTGTAGAAGCAGTAGCTAGCATAAATATTAGCCTTGGGTTTTCTGCTACAAAAGCAAGTGGAATCAATTTCTTTAAAATGCACATAAAAGAAAATACTATTATTTTCTTAGTCATGATAATAATATTTTAAATTCATGTCTTTTTTATTTTCTCCTAAACTTGTACTATCACTTGCTTTAGAATATTCAAATTATACACTATGTGCTATTTCTTTCTACCACCTTTATACATACTAACGAAAAAGGGATATCTTAACAAAATACGGCATTGGAACTCTTACAATCATCCCTTGGATGTGGGGCAACAATTCCTCCATCAAAGTTTAGAGATGTCATTCAAAATAAGATCAGCCTTTGTGACGCTGTACTGAGAGTCTTATTTTTAAAAGACTACACGTAAAGAAAATAAAAATAATATTATACTTTATTACAGAAAGCATTATAATTTAGCATGTTGGATTCTGACCACTTATAAAATAGGACTGAGTACAGCTCTATAAAAAATCTGATCAAAATTAACTGGAATTAACATTCTGCTGACAACCTGATCATTATTTATGTTTATCACCTTTCTCCTAACGTTTAAGGAAAGAAGCCGTCTCCATAACCTAAAAGTGCAAGATGAAGCAGCAAGTGCTGACGTAGAGGCGCAGCAGCTTATCCAGGAGATGTCACTACGGTCACCGAAGGCGGCCGCACTAAACAACAGATTTTCCATGCGGACAAAACAGCCTTATACTGGAAGAAGATGCGACCTAGGACTTTCATAGCTGGAGAGGAGAAGTCAGTGCCCGGCTTCAAAGCTTCAAAGGACAGGCTGACTGTCTTGGTAGGGGCTACTGCAGCTGGTGCCTTTGAGTTGAAGCCAATGATCATTTACCATTTTGAGAATGCTAGGGCCCTAATGAATTATGCTCAATCTTCTCTGCCTGTGTTCTATAAATGGACAATAAATCCTGGAAAACAGCATATCTGTTTGCAACATGGATTACTGAATATTTACTGTTGAGACCTACAGCTCAGAAAAAAAAAGATTTCTTTCAAAATATTACTGCTAATTGACAATGCACCTGGTTATCCAAGAGCTTGGATGAAGATGTACAAGGAGATTAATGTTCTTACCATGTCTGCTAACACAACATCCATTCTGCAGCCCATAGATCAAGGAGTAATTTCACTTTTCAGGTCTAATTATTTAAGAAACATCTTGTGTAAGGCTGCAGCTGCCACACATAGTGATTCCTCTGATGGATCTGGGCAAAGTAAATTGAAAACCTTCTGGAAAGAATTCACCATTCTGGATGACATTAAGAATAGTCATAATTCACTGGAGGAGGTCAAAATACCAACATTAACAGGAATTGGGAATAAGTTGATTCCAATCCTGATGTATCACATTGAGAGGTTCAAGACTTCAATGGAAGAAATAACCGCTGATGTAGCAGAAATAGCAAGAGAACTAAAATCACAAGTGGAGCCTGAAGACGTGACTGAATTGCAGCAATCTCATGATAAAACTTTAACGGAAGAGGAGTTGCTTTGTACAGATGAGCAAAGAAAGTGGTTTCTTGAGATAGACTCTATTCCTGGTGAACATGCTGTGAAGATTGTTGAAATGATAATAAAGTATTTAGAATACCACATTAACTTAGTTGATAAAGGTGGCAGAGTTTGAGAGGACTGACTCCAATTTTGAAAGAAGTTCTACTTTGGGTAAAATGCTATCAAACAGCATCGCATGCACAGAGACATCTTTTGTGAAATCAAGAGTCAATCAATGTGGCAAACTTCATTGCTGTCTTATTTTAAGAAATTGCCACAGCCAGCCCAACCTTCAGTAACCACCACCCTGATTAGTCAGCAGCCATCAACAATGAGGCAATGCCTTCCAACATCAAAAATATTACAACTCACTGAAGGCTCAGACGATGGTTAGCATTTTTAGCAATTTTTTAAATTAAGATATGTATTTTTTTTAGACATAATGTTCTTGCACACTTAAGAGAATACAGTACAGTATAAAGATAACTTTGATATACACTGGGAAACCAGAAAATTCATGTGACTTGCTTTATTGCAATATTCGCTTTGTTGTGGTCTGGAACCGAACCCACAATATCTCTGAGGTATGCCTGTAACTAATTTTATTATTACAATCACTTTGAGCAGTTAGTAGGCTAAATAGCACCATCTCTAATTTTAAATTAAGAAATGTTATTTTACTAATGAGGAATACACACTGAGAAGTTGAATGGTCAAACCATGATCAAAGTAGCTAGTGGCAAAGCTGAAACTATAATGCGTATGTAATGATTCTCATTTCTGAACACATTATTTCTAGCAAGCTTCTTTCAGATGTGATCACACCAGAAATCTGCCACAGAACTATTATCTTCCAATAAGCATCAGAGTTTTGTTCTTACTCCTTCAATGACTCTGCAAAGAAAAATGTCAGCTCCCTTCTCACTGTTATATATGGAAATACAGTTAAGGAGTTTGGGGCATATAAAACTGACACAAGTAAGCATTACAGCTGCTTTTTACTAAATTTACTTCATAACACTATAAAATCTAAATTCCAGGAACAGACCCCACCACAATTTCGAGAAATCATGCCAGCAGTGCAGACTTCTGTGACTTGGCTCTGTGTTCAAGCCATGATTGAAATGTGTAAAAAGTGTAGAATACAGGGGAATGCTAAGGTAGCCCTCATGCTGTTCTGGTCCACTCCTGAAATCCCTAACCCCTACACACTTAAACCAAGCTCATCCTTATTGAATACATCACAAGCATTAGTAGAGGAGAAAACTGCAGTAATGGTAACTAAGTTGATTGCCTGATTCTACTTATTTTCCATAGTACTGCTAGGGAATCAAGGTGTGCTCAACCTCTTCTTATTTCTCTGCTATGGGAGCACAAAGCTAGTTCCAACTTCATTTCTGTCATTTTTTCCTCTCCCTTCATCCTCCCCTCTCTACCTTGACATTACTACTCAACATTAGTCCTTTAACCTCTTGTACTGAGCATATCTCTGTGTTGTAGTTCAAGAATCAATCACAGTACATTTGATGTAAGAATATCCACTTTTTCACTAACTAGCTTGAATCAACAATAACATACAGCTGAGCATTATTCCTACACATTCTATTTCCTGACATTGAAGCCAATGACACAATAATAAAAATGACAGCAGTGACAGTCTCTTGGTGAAATTTTTAACTCTGTATGTGCTAAGGACATGTTAGGATTCAATGATATATACCAAAACCAAAAAATCAAACCCAGTGCTATCGAGTCGATTCTGACTCATAATGACCCTATAGGACAGAGTAGAACTGCCCCATAGAGTTTCCAAGGAGTGCCTGGCAGAATCAAACTGCAGACCCTTTGGTTAGCAGCCGTAGCACTTAACCACTATGCCACCAGGGTTTCTCAGTGATACGACAGCATAATATTGATAACACATATAGTGAAGATCGCTCTAAATATTTACGTGGTAGAGAACGTCGTTGGTGTTTATTTTCTTCTCTATTTAATGCTGAGTGCATCCATCCTCTATTAGACTAACACATGCTTTGATACATTCCTTAAGTGACAAACAACTTGCTAAAAACAATAATGATTTACAATAATGTCAGATCAATCCTGACAGCATTGCCTATTTATATTTTTGAACTGCTTGTGATCATTATAGCTCGGCAAGGGTAAAAACATATGGACCTTTTAAATTAAAATGCAGTGCAATCCTCACTTTTTATAAGTCATTAGACATCTTTAAAATTTGAATGACTGACTTTTAAAAAATGCTTTGGTAAAGCATAACATACTTTCACAAAACTACACATAAGTGACCAGCTGAATGAGCTTTCACAAACTGAACATACCCTTGTAACCAGCACCCAGATCAAGAAACTGAACATGGCCAATCCCCAAAAACCTTCCGATGATCCCTTCAGTAATTTACCCACTCCATGGGTAACCATTATAATGATTCTAATACCACTGATTAGTTTTGCCTTAAACAACCACTTTAAAGAAAACTTTTTGAAGACATGGTTTTCTACGGGCTAGTTAATGGGGAAGAAGTTGAAATTAAATATCTGCAAATATATTTTAGTTGATTCAAGTACCCAGAAAATTTTAATCTGGGATTAAAGACAGCAGGTAGAATCAGGGTGATATTTAACAAACATTCACTGAGCTGAATTTACTATGTCAATATTGTGATAAATTTTGACCTGCAAAAGCAGACTCTCTTGTCGGGATGCAGTCAGGAACACTGAAACCAGTATATTGTAATACAAGATAGTATAGGATCAAATACCAAAAGAAAAGGTTGAGATAAGCATTATGGTAGATTGGGAAATGAAAAATCACAGAGAGCTGGACTAGCTGAGGAAGACTTCATAGAGGTGTGGGACTTAAGCTCGGCCTTCAGAGATACATTTGGTTCAAAAGGTCAGATAGAACAGGGTAGTATTTCAGTTTGGAACAAGCACAGAAGCCAAGGCTCTGGGACAGACAGGGCCAAGGTGTGAGTCAGATAAGCAAGGAATACAATTCTCTAGCAAAAAAAAAAAAAGATTCTGGAATGCAAAAGCTTAGGTATCCTGACAGATGCCTATATAAATCTATAAATAATTGCTGAAATATGCTGAAACATTTCACTGAAATCCAAATGGCTGTGGCCCCTGCTTCTTTTCACAGCTACCTGAAGATATTAAAGTTTTAACCAAAAAGATTCCTCTAGAAATAAAAATGAATTAGTGTTTATATGTTATAAGTTTGAGACAGGTTGGTAATGACTAGATTACTAGCTAGCACAAAGAAAGTGAGACAGTATTTCCTAAGTCCTTCTGACATTTCAAATTAAAAATACATTTTCTATACATACTTTGGAGTTCTTATTGTTTCTATTATTTTAAAGAAATTTAATTTCTTTTAAAAAATGGCATGAGTAAAGATGAAAGAAGCATAACAAAAAGGAAAAATTTTACTTGGATAAATATGTGTTGGATTCTCTAAAATTTAATGATATTCCCTTAAATTTTATAAGATGTTTATGGTGTTGATATGACAGCAATACAATTCATATAGTAAGAATTATTTTTTAAGTTATTTCAAACAGTATATATAAAAAAGTCCAAACGGAGCCAAACAATTTAATTTTTTTATTAAAATGATGTAGTGGTACATGTGTACTCTATTTTATTCAGACTGCAAATATTTATGTAAATTCAATTTTACTGACATTTTGTTACACGGGCTAATAATAATTCTGTGCTTCCAAAAAGTTAGGTTAGAGCACAAAGTTTAAATCTGTTAGGAGATCCTACAGTTTAACATTTTCTCACATCTTGTGTTAAATGCTCTAAAAACAGTAGGATTTTGTTCCATAACTCAAAGAATTTTTTCAATAAAACTAACAGTAGACAATATAAAAGCATTTTTTTTCAGGCATTAGAATAAAAAATAGAAGAAATTTCAACAGTTAGGTATATATTACATTTAGACAGCTGACTCCCATTACTTCCTAAGCGAGTTAGTCCTTACTATTCACCATAAACTTTTATGGTTTGTGGCCTCCATAATTTAGGCCCTCCCCATTATTAATTCCATTGTTTCCAATTTTAACTTTCTCCTTGAAAGAAATAAAATAGGGCCCCAAAATTAATGTTAAGCCCCAGTGTTCTCCTTATTCTAGGTTATCTTGTTTTTCCTTTTGTATTTACAACACATTTCTATTTACAACTAATTTTCAAGTTGTCTGGTGGTACAGTGGTTAAGACCTCAGCTACTAACCAAAAGGTCGCCCAACCACTCCTTGGAAACCCTATGGGGCAGTTCTACTCTGTCCTACAGGGTCACTATGAGTGGGAATTTACTTGACCAGCAACGGGTTTTTGATCTTTGGTATTCTCTATTTGTTAATTTCCTATAATGTCTTATTCTGAAATATACCGCTGTACTAAAATGACATGCAATCACAGGCAGCCCCCAGGTTACAAATGTCCGACCTATGTACAACCCACAGTTATGAATCAACCCCTGTAAAGCCTATTACATTAAAAATTTGAGGTACATACAATGGTTCATAATAACAAATGGGCACTACTTTGCTACATGCATCAAAACATTATTATTATTAGTAGTAGTAGTATTGCTATATTATGTTAAGATGTTTTAGTGTATCTGGAATTGTTTCTTTAATGTTTTTTATGTATAGAAAGGCATACTACGCACTAAGACAAACGTGATTAAATGACGTTAGATACACACCTTACCCAACTGTTCCGATTTACATACAAATTAGACTTAAAGACAGACTTAGGAACAGAACTCATTGGTAATCCAGGAACTGCCTGTACCATTTATTGAGCATTTAGTTCTGTCTGAGATGCTGTGCTAGCATTGAGGCCATACAATAAATAGGACATACTTCTTGCCACAAAGGAACTCAGTCTAGATGTATGGATAGAAGCAAACAAATACGAAAAAATGCAACCTGGTATGTGCTATATTCCTAATAAGGCTTAAGTGCTACTGTGGCACAGAGAAAGGAGAGGTTAATTCTGCCAAAACAGAGCTAGAGAGATTGTGGACAACTACGGAGAGGAAGTAGCATTTACACTTCCAGTAAATCTTTTACTTGCTCAGCGTTTACTTTCTGTATGCTTTTCAATATGTGAGCATGAATCTCTGTTGTACAGTTTAGACCACAAAGGAAGTAAAAATGTAGCTGAAATATATGTAATAAAATAACTCTGGGCAGCATCTGCAAACCTACACTACCTCTACCACCCAGTTGTGTGATCTTAGGCAATTCCTTCATCATTTTGGGCCTCAGTATCTGTAAAATGATGAGTTCCGACTTAAAGCCATCTTGGGTCCTTTTGACAGGGCCTGGACAATCTCCAAAGCTTCTAGTTCTGAAGTTTCTGAAAATCCTGTTTTGTTTCCCCTCCCCACTTTTTCACTCTGATATTTTTTCTTTATTTAATAGATTTTTTTTTCCTACATTCTTTTCTCTAATCTGAACTTTCACCTTAATTAATCCTGTTAAAAAGTTAAGGTGGCTAAATAAATAGCCAATCAGTTACTAATATGACACGGGAGAATGGCAGATATCAAAGGTATAATTTAATCATTAAAATTTATAATAATTTAATTCATAAGAAATTAACACTGTTTACAGGAAATTTAACCAGCTTTTATCTTGTACGATGGCATTAATTTACCTGAAGTGAAAACCATTTCAGATTTATGAAAAATCTTACGATTAATAGTACCTTCAAATACATTAACATGATTTTTCCCCTATTCGATGAAATGGTTTTAATTAAAGTTTACTAATCCTTTTCATTTAACCCCTGCAGCCGACCTATAAAACACTAGAGGTTTTAAATCAAACTGTAAAAATCCTCAAAGCTGAATGTTAAAGTGCTACCTATGGGAAGGGGGTGGAATAAAGGATCTATCAAACATGTCTAGTAAAGCAGCAATGCTTTATACAATGTATGTGTGCTTGATTTTAAAATTAATCATGGCGGGGAGTAGTTGGGGGTTATCAAGTGTGTTTTCAATGTTTTAAGGGCATTCAGAGTCTCTATAGAAACCATTATTCTCTCTTGAGACTCACTGGCATGTCAGACATGAATGAGAAGACCTGCAGATTTATAATTTCACACAGAATAAAACTACCAAAGTATATTATTTTATTAATTTTATTGGCAATAAAATTACATAGTACCATTTAATTCTGAACTTCATAAGGACTATGAGCATATATCTGTTCAGAAGAAAGTTATGCAATCTCCTCCCTCACCCTGTCTGCTTGCTTCCACTTCTCCCTGCAATAACTACCTACGAAACTAAAATACTAAACCAATCACATCCTCCAAAAATAGAAACATACTCTATAATTCTTTAGGCAATGCTTCATCTTTTCCCACCAAAGCACCCCTAATGGAAGAGAAGATTGAATGCACACCCCTAGGGATTTGCTGCAAGTATGAAATTTCTTTGAAGACATCTGTTTTATTTTAAAAATTCATGTAAATTTTACATTCTACTCCACAATATATTTTAATGTAAAAATGATGTGTTTTCCCCCAATATCATTGAGATACAAAGCTCTAGGAGTACATGCCAAATTTATACCATACCTTCACATCTGCCAAGACACATAATTTTAGGAGTTTAGCTTTACAAGAAATAAAAGTAATTATGAAATAAATTTTTCTCAGTATCCCATGTATTTCCTTCCTTCAGTTTTCCTTTCATGTTAAGGTTTTTTTTTTTTCTTTTTTGCCTTTATGTTTGTCAGTAATTTTGATGCCTGTAACTTTAGTAATGAGCTCAAATAAATTTATGTGCTATACCAGGCAGAAAAGACCCTTACTCTATAGAAATGGGTACTTAGAGTCTAATACAAAAACATGGAAAAAGGTATTGGTAGTCATGTAATTGTTCTTTAAATTTAAGTTCTATAACCTATTTATAAACCAAATTGTTTCATCTTACCTATAGCCCTACAGTTTAAAAAAGGAAGGTACTTTTTATTTTTGAACAAAAGGCAATCATTTCACAAGAGGCTGTACATCATCCAATAAAATGAATTATATAGTGTTGACCTATTTTTTATTTTCACTGGTAGACTGTGAATATATATGCTAAACACAGTAATGGTGGGGACAGAATGGAATTCAAACAGGACTGAAACGTGTATATTAAGGAAACAAGACAAGTTAGATTCAAATACCAAGAGGAGGTTTTTAACTATAAATAAGAGGTAATTGGCTTGACCTTTTGCAATGTTTTATTTCTCCCTTCAAACTAAATTCAAAAGCATTTCTCCTAAGGCTTTAGTAACAAAACATTTAAAAAATGGATTTTGAGCAGTGATTTGACGTATGATAGGCAGTTATCTTAGAGGACAGGACAGGTGAGACTTCAGACATGAGATGCAGTGTTAAATCGTACACAGACAGCAGTGTTATAAAGGAATAAAAAGGGCTCAAGAGAAAATATGTCTGGGCACAGTGCAATGACAACTAGGAGGAAATTAAAGAGGGATTGCAAGCGGGTGGAATGTGCTTAAGAACATATTTGAGCTGAGAACTCTAAGTCTGAATTTTATAGGGAAAGAAAAGACCTACCATATTTTTATGCAAATAACAAGTACCTTCCATGTTTCATAAGCAACTCTCTGCCAAGTTTTTTTACAAGTTGCTGAAAAATACCTTGGGGAGGGGAGGGTGCAGTAGTCAAAATAACTCGAGAATAGGGATTGCTGTGGCCCAGTGATATAGGAAGGGAAATTTTGGCAACAGTCTTTTAAACTCACTGGCAGAAAGACTACTCGAAAGCAGAGATGCGCAAAATATAACAAAGAGATTTTGCTTTTGAAATGGATAGAGAGAAAGAAGTTGGAGATATTGTAAAAGAAAAATATAAATGGATTGACCAAAAGCCCAGATATACAAAACAAACAAATGTAATTGAAGATAATACATACATAGATGAGAATGGAGGAACTATATGGTGTCCCTGTGACAATTCCCTTCTAATAAGATAAGCAAAACTAAAATATTAGTAAAAAAAAAAAAATTGTGTAGTATATAAATTATTACTATTAATAATTATGGTAAAGATAGTTGTATAGTAGCTGCAATCTCATGTGTGTCAGAGTAGACCTGTGCTCCACAGGGTTTTCAATGGCTGATTTTTTGGAAGTAGACTGCCAGGCCTTTTTTCCGAGGTGCCTCTGGGTGGACTTTAACAGCCAACCATTCAGTTAGCAGCTGAGTATGTTAACTGATTGCACCACCCATGGTGAGTTGACTCGACAACAAGGAATGGTGTTAGTCGTGACAGTAGCAGCTGCTTACTTACTATGTGCCAAGCATTTTACTCGATGCTTTACATATACTAACTCATTTAATTTTATGGTTACTTTCCTTCCTATTTTAAAACATACAGATGAGAAAACAAAAACTTGGACATTTAAGTTACTGAGTCAATATTACGCAACTTGTAAGTAGTAAAGCTGAAATCAGAACTTCAAAACATCTAACCCAAAAGGCTGTGTTGCAGAGTCGACCTTCACCAGTAGCTGTGGTGACTAAAAGCGTATGATGTGTTTTAATGTCTATTACCTCTATGAGTATATACAAGTATTTTGACTTAGAAAATCAAAGCCGATATAAGTTTCATTCCAGACTTCATTTCAGTCATTCCAGGCTATTTTGACTAAATATATATATATATATATTTATATATATATATATTTAACAGATATGGTCAGGTAAACTATCCTCCATATAAGACTTAAAAACTGTTACCATAAAATTGACAGTTTATTTGAACATATTCTTGATACACTTCATTCCAAAATCTTTTCAAGTTGGATGAACATAATGAACAATCGTAAAATTTAGAAAAAAATTCTGATAGAGGTCAATTAAAAAAAGGTAATAACAGTATTGAAATGATCTAATTTCAGAATTGGTTCTATGACATTTCACATGTTTCAAATTACAGCACTAAGTTTCTAAATGTTGATTATCAGTTACATGTCAATAATTATGCCTCATGTCACAAAGGTGTATTTTAAAATACAAGGGACAAGGTATAGATCTTCAGGAAAGCAACTGCCAGAATGCTATTACAGTAATAGTGAGCATAACCTCCGTTCATATTCTAAAAGTTTTCTTAAAAAAGAAAATAAATTGTATTGTAGAGTCATACTTTGTCTCCTAGTCTTTTTCTGTTCCTTGAAATATAAAACAAGACAAACTGAATGAAACTGAAATATTTTTAAGGGTTAGGTTGAAAATATGAGAACAGCAGAGATAACCATTGCACGATGTAACAAAATCAATATTCTGGGTTTTATAGACACACTTTTTTTTTCCTTCAAAGGACACTAACAGGTTTAGATAGTTTGTAATAAACTTG
Source organism: Loxodonta africana (assembly GCF_030014295.1). Taxonomy (NCBI): domain Eukaryota; kingdom Metazoa; phylum Chordata; class Mammalia; order Proboscidea; family Elephantidae; genus Loxodonta; species Loxodonta africana. Next base: position 116,450,926 of record NC_087369.1, on the reverse strand, counting down.
GGAAACATATATGCTTTTGAGTCCTTACTAAAAGTCCTCAGAGTTATAGGGAAATGGTATTATTACAATGCAATTTCATATATAAGATTTATGGCAAGCTTTTATTATGTAAAAGGAAAAAGGTAGTTCTCCACATATATAATCTCAGCTTCAGAAAATATTTCCTTGATTCTCCTATCCTTTCATTTTCCAGCCTCCTATACCCAAACTCATTGCAATCTTATAGGAGTAGGCAATACTTGCTAATTTCCTGACGAAGCTCATTTCTCCAATTTAAAGCCTTGGAGACCTGTTTATACTCCCTCTCCTCTCCCTCATGGTGCCAAGTCCCACCCATTCTCTTCCTTCAGTGATGTCTGTCTGACTACTCCATCAAGACAAGACTCCTCAGCATGACACTGAAGTCTCTCTGAGAGTCCACCTTATTGCGCCAGCCTTACAGTCAATTAGTCCCATCACCTGTCCTAAAGTGCTCTTCCTCTAGGCTTTGCTCATGCTGTTCTTCCTCTGGAAAGCCTGCCTCTTTTTCCCTGTCTGTAAAAATCAGATCCTCAAGTTTCACCCTTTTGGCCTTTTCCAGAAAGCCTTTTCTTACCTATACAGCAAAAACTAATTTCTCCTTCATCTGAACTACAGTACATTATCATTTCTTGTAGCATGTTTCGCATTCATCCTTGTTTTATCAAGTATGTGTATATATGTCTTTCCTCACCTTTTAGATTTTAAACACATTCAGGCAAGAACTGTCTCACAATCATTTTGATATCACCAAAAGTCCCTTAGTATGGTTCCTATGCAAGCAATAAATACTAAAGCATTCACCAAATGAATGAATCAATGCATTACCTGATCAGAGAGATGAAACCTTCAATAAGCTAGCAGTGTTAAAAAATAACAATGACACATATAAAGTGAGTCAAGTAGGTAATTAAAATGCACTATACTGTCAAATATAAGTTAATAGAAACTATTCTACTGCTTTTCTTGTAGCAGTTATAACCACAGAAATACTTTTACAACAATTAATAACGCTTATAGGTTCCTTAATTCAACCATTTAAAATAAAATACTAAGGCAAGAAAGAGTCTCAAAACAATTACAAATCAATTACCTTTGCTTGCACTTTCTACATGCTCCAGTTCTTCGGGAAATTTCAGCATATCTCGGTATTTTTCCTCACAAATTTCAGCAATAAAATGCAAAAGGGTTGTTTTTTGATCTGCTGATTTAGTATCTCTAATCTGGAAGGAAACAAAAAGCCCAGTGTTTCTTAGTAACTAAAACTCAGGTTTTTTTTTTCCTTTAAGCAGGTGAAACTAATAAATGAATGAACAAATTCAATACATTATAATTGATTGAAAATTTTCTTTTAAAACTTTGGAGTAGGTTTCTGATGCGATCTAATAGCAATGATTGGATTTTAAAATGAGAGAATAATCACCAATAAACAAGACAAATTAAATTTTATATTAAAAAAATCTGAAACAGTATGACAAAATTAACTTTTCTTTTTACAAGAACATTCATTTAAGTATTAATAGAACAGTCCAAGTTAATGTGCCCTTATGTTATATAACCAGTACTCTGTGCTCTTTGCTTTATTACAAAAAATGTGTTCTTGAACTCTGCATTCATTTGTGAAGCTATATTTACACCTTCCAACACTAATGCAAATTAATATAAAACAATAAGCACATTTTACCCTAATTTCTATTCTCATGGCCATCAGAAAAGAATAAGATTTTTTAAATTATTATTTATAAGAAGAATCTGACCACACACTCATGATGGTAATAAAAACTTTGGTTGTCTTCTTACATATTGCATCTTTTTTTCAGATACTCTAGAAAAGAGATGCCACAGTTAGAATGATAAAAACCTTTAGAGGACAAAAAAAGAAAAGAAAAAAAAAAACACCGGCACTAAGACTCTAGTGTTTTCCTTCCTGTAACTCACATACTAGACAGGCTAAAAATGAAATCAAAGATTTACTTAGAAACAAAGCATAAGCATGGCATAAAGTATCAGGTTTTCTCAATCTATTAAATGTTTTAATTCTGTAATCCTTAGATGATGGGTTTGTCCACTGATGTTCAAACTGATTTGGAGCTTTTAGCTTTAAGGATTAGTCTGTTTAGAACAAAAGAGTATTTTTCACAAACAGGCTTACGAAAGGGCTGCAGAGAATATTTAGATAATTGCACAGTAATTTAATCCTCATTGTCTTAGTGAATAAGAAAAAACAAAACAGCATTTAATAAATCAGGCCCATACTGAATGTTCTGTATTAGAACTTTTTAACAGGTATTTCAGTTCCAATGATATGAACTTAAAAGAATAGTTTTAAAGGTTGAAAAGTAATAGCCACTGAAGGCGTGATGCTGACAGTTCAAAAACCCAAAGCAAACCATTGCTGTGGAGTCAATTCTGACCCATAGTGACCCTACAGGACAGAGCACAAATGCATCACAGTGTTTCCAAGGCTGTCATATTTATGGAACAGACTACCACATCTTTCTCCCAGCTGGTGGGTTCAAACCGCCAACCTTTTGGTTAACAGTGGAGCTCTTAACCACTGTCCCACCAGGGCTCCTTTGACAGTTCAAGTGGTTACAATTCTTTCTTTCTTTCTTTTTTTATTGTGCTTTAAACGAAAGTTTACAATTCAAGTCAGTTTCTCAGACAAAAACTTATACACACATTGTTATGTGACCCTAGTTGCTCTCCCTACAATATGACAGCACACTCTTTCTCTCCACCCTGTATTTCCCTGAGTCCATTCAACCAGCTCCTGTCCCCCTGTGCTTTCTCATCTAGCCTCCAGACAGGAGCTGCCCATGTAGTCTCCTGTGTCTACTTGAGCTAAGCAGCACATTCCTCGCCAGTATCATTTTGTGTCTTATAGTCCAGTCTAAATTTTGTCTGAAGAGTTGGCTTTGGGAGTAGTTGTAGTTTTGGGCTAACAGAGAGTCCCAGGGCCATGACCTCCGGCATCCTTCTAGTCTCAGTCAGACCATTAAGTCTGGTCTTCGTACTAAAAAAAAAAAAATTTTTTTCTTTTTCGTACTAGAATTTGAGGTCCGTGTCCCACTTTTCTACCGCTCCTTCAGGGATCCTCTGTTGTATTCCCTGTCAGTGCAGTTATTGGTGGTACCTTGGCACCATCTAGTTCTTCCAGTCTCAGGCTGACAGAGTCTCTGGTTTATGTGGCTGTAATTGTTTCTTTAAGAATTTCTCAGATTGTCCTATCCTTCATAATAAAATATTTAAAATTTTACATTATCATGCTGATCCTGCAAACACTTTGAAGTACAAGGATGAAATGACACCATTCAAGGACAAACTATAAGAACAAAAAGCAGTAAAAAATCTCAAGGGCAATTAGTCTTAAGTAAGGTGTGTAGCTGTGGAGAAGTCAATGGGGGGTTGACATTCCTAAAGTGAAGTCTTTACTTGGGTTTACTGGGCTATATGTTGAGAAAGTACATTATCTCCAGATTACGCTGGACATTCCAAATGGTAAGGCAATTAACATTTTCATTTTCCTTACAAACGTACTAAAATCCTAAATCCTAAAAATATTCGGTACTTAGGGAAAATCAAAGGTACATCTTCTTAAAAGAAAGGAAAATGATCTGTATTTTATGAAATCTGTAGAGACAAATACAAAACAAAGAACACAATACAACAGCAAAAATTTACATACTTTTTCAGAATACCGAATTGTACAAGAATATTAGGATTTTTTAAAATAAAAATTGTACACACATAGCCAACGCTGGAAAGGAAAATAACATTGTGCTCATATGTCATTTTATGCTTTTTTTTCTTAACTAAGGTATTAATATTGTTTTACATTAAAAAAAAAGCTATTCAGCTTTAGCATGCATAATTATGAGTGTTTAATTTACAAAAATAGTTGTTTCTATTTATTTATATCCATCTAGAATCATGTCCATTGACAATGTAATTTCTCCACAGAAATTTAGTATCATTAACGGTTATATTGAAAAAGGATAAAGAAAATGTAACATTTCAGATAAATAAGTGTCTGTTGAAATCAAAAGGGCTGTACATAGAATATGCATGTGCTTCTTAGAATCTGAATATTCCCTTTTAAGCTTGGGCAAACATGGCTAAGCGCTTGTCTTCTAAAGCTGAGAAATATCTTAGTTGGTCTGGGACAAACTGCTAAATCTGTATTGCAATACTTACTTTTCAAAAACATCACAAACAGAGTTATTTTAATATGTCAAACTGTTAGAAAATCATGAGAAAATACATAGTTGTTTTTATGTTTCTGTATGTATATGGCCCTTACAGCATCCCTGGGTGGCAGAATGGTTAAGTACTCAGCTGTTAACTAAAACTTTGCAGGTTTCAGTCTACCCAGAGGTGCCTGAAAGAAAGGCCTGGCAATCTACTTCTGAGAAATCATCCATTGTAAACCCTATGCAGCACAGTTCTACTCTGACACACGAGGGGTTGCCATGTGTCAGAATCGACCCAATGGCAAATTGCTTGGTATGGTTTTTTGGTATCACTCTTAGACCAATTATTTTTAAATAAATTTATGATATTACATTATAAGAGGAATTAATTTTCATTTATTAAAATTTATTTACTTTGTCATTACATGTCTTCAGTTTCTTTTACCACATCTACACAATGCAAAGGCATTCGACTCTGCGGTTTATAACAAACTATGAATAACACTGCGAAGAATGGGAATTCCAGAACACTTAATTGTAATGCTCATGAGGAACCTTTACGTGGATCAAGAGGCAGTTGTTCGGACAGAACAAGGGGATACTGATTGGTTTAAAGTCAGGAAAGGTGTGCACCAGGGTTATATTCTTTTACCATACCTATTTCATTTGTACGCTGAGCAAATAATACGAGAAGCTGGACTATATGAAGAAGTACGGGGCATCAGGATTGGAGGAAGAGTCACTAACAACCTGCGTTATGCAGATGACACAACTTTGCTTGTTGAAAGTGAAGAGGACTTGAAGCGCTTACTAATGAAGATCAGAGACCACAGCCTTCAGTATGGATTGCACCTCAACATAAAAAAAACAAAAATCCTCACAACTGGACCAATGAGCAACATCATGATAAACAGGGAAAAGACTGAAGTTGTCAAGGATTTCATTTTACTTGGATCCACAATCAACAGCCATGGAAGCAGCAGTCAAGAAATCAAAAGACGCACTGCACTGGCTGAATCTGCTGCAAAGGACCTCTTCAAAGTGTTGAAAAGCAAAGATGTCACCCTGGAGACTAAGGTGCGCCTGACCCAAGCCATGGTATTTTCAACTGCATCATATGCATGTGAAAGCTGGACAATGAATAAAGAAGACCAAAGAAGAGTTGATGCCTTTGAATTGTGGTGTTCGTGAAGAATATTGAATATACCACGGACTGCCAAAAGAACGAACAAATCTGTCTTGGAAGAAGTACAACCAGAATGCTCCTTAGAGGCAAGGATGGCGAGACTGCATCTTACATATTTTGGACATGTTGTCAGGAGCGATGAGGACCCGGAGAAGGACATCATGCTTGGCAGAGTACAGGGTCAGCAGAAAAGAGGAAGACCCTTAACAAGGTGGATTGACACAGTGGCAGCAACAATGCAGTGAAGCATAACAACGATTGTGAGGATGGCGCAGGACCGGGCAGTGTTTCGTTCTGTTGTGCATAAGGTTGCTATGAGTCGGAACTGACTCGACGGCACCTAACAACAACAACAATACACAATTCATACAACAGCAATTTTCTCTTTTTCAGGCCTTATTTTGCTCTTCCAAGTAGACTACTTGAATATCTACATTCCTTGGAGAAGAACAAAAGTAATCTAATTTGAGTATATACAAAATCACTTCCAAAGTATTTGGGTTCATTTATGAAGAAATAAACTTGATTTATATTTGATACCTGGTTAACTTGAAATCATGCTGATTTTACACTAACATCAATATTTAAATATTTGCCAAGATTGCCTGTATCTCAGTAGTGGCTATGTTACAAGCATGGGATCAAGCAAGAAGCCAAGTACCTTTTGGAATCCCTGCCTGTACTGTGTTCTCTCCATTAACCACCAGCAACAGTTAGGCCAGGGCATGACAGAGAAATATGACTTCTTTTTACAAGATGTAAAAGGATGAACAAAATGGTTACCCTACAATCTTTTGCCTTGTATACATATTCAAAGTAGACACAGACATCAGTTCCAGAAATTGAAAGAAGAAAAAAAACTCGTATGCTATTTTAATAAGTTATCAATGAATGATAACAATAAAAATGATAGAGTAATTTACTTTATTAACTGATAAAATGCCATCAGTTAATAAAGCACACAGAAAATTAAATCGTAACCATCTTCTGACCAATTAATGTTACATAAAAAGATTAATAACTGAATTTATTATTGTATCTACCTAATCTTTAATAGGAAACCCTGGTGGCATAGTGGTTAAGTGCTTTGGCTGCTAACCAAAAGGCTGGCAGCTCGAATCCACCAGGCGCTCCTTGGAAACTCTATGGGGCAGTTCTACTCTGTCCTACAGGGTCGCTATGAGTTAGAATCAACTCAACGGCAATGGGTTTGGTTCTTTTGTTTTTGGATTCTTTAATAACTTTCTGAAATGGTACATGAATATAAAATACCTTTAATAGAAAAACATTTACTTCTATAGCTAACTCTGATGACTTCACTTTTATTCTAATAATTATATATGCTATATTATGAAGGAACCCTAATGGTGCAATGGTTGAGAGCTCGGCTGATAGCCAAAAGGTGGGCAGTTTAAATCCACCAGCTGCTCCTTGGCAACCCTATGGGGCAGTTCTACCCTTATATTTGACATTTTAAATACATTTCTAAAACTTCAGTCAGGTAAATAGCAAAATAGCTGAATAACTAATTGACACATAAAACAAAGAAGCTCATGGATTCCAACTTATAGCAACCTGGTAGGGCAGGGTAGAACTGTCCCATAGAGTTTCCCTCCAAGAGCACCTGGTGGATTCAAACTGTTGACCTTTTGGTTAGCAGCCGTAGCACTTAACCACTACACCACCAGGGTATCCAAATGACAGATAAGATGGTTTTAATTCCAAACATTTTCATTCAAGCCTGAAAATTTGCAGTCTTAGGTGTGTCTTTGAAATCAGGCTGTTTGAGTGCACAGAGCTCAACACACATAGCCAGAGCAAAAGAGACAACATTTAAATTACCAGCGTCAGTCACACTCAATCTTTCTGCGAAGAACCCCTTCTGTAGGTAATTTTCCCTTCTGCTGAGATTTAAGCACATTTCTTCTTGCTCTGTCCTCCGTGGCAACTAAAAATAACTGGTCACTATGCTCTGTGTAACAACCTCTCACAGAGTGAAAATTCCTTTCTCTTCTGTCCTGTTCTCTAACCTAAACAATTTCAGTAACTTTAACTTCTCCACACAGTTTATTTTCCAAACATTTCATTTTCTTCATCATCCTTAGAATTTATTCAAAGTTTCCATTGCAGTGGCTTCCCCATCTACTGAAAAAAGCAAACAAAACTTCCAGGTTTCATATAGGAGGCCCTCTGTGAGCTGGTCCTTGCTGACCTTTCTAACCTGCCTCCCGCTGATCTCTGACGCATACCCTTTTTGTCAGTCTCATTACAATTGCTTGTGTATATTATGCAATGTCATACAACTGTGCTTTTACTCATGTTTCTCTGTCTAAGACTCCCTCACCTTCTCCCTTCATTTTTTTCTATCTGCCAAGTGAAAACCTACTTATATTTCAAGAATATTCAACTACCACCTCATTTCTAAGAGTTCTTTATCATTAGGAGCAATCAATGGCTCCTCTTTCAATGTCTCTTCACCATAAATATTTCAATGCGATAGTTTCTTCCACTCACTATGAAGTCTTTCAATAGTATAGACCCTGTTTTAGATTATATAGACATAAATGTGTATATACATACATGTATGTATACATGTGCACGTGCACACACACACACACACATACATATACATACACACATATGGAGGCCTGGTGGGTTGAAGAGCAGTGGTTAAAGAGCTCAGCTGCTAACCAAAAGATCAGCAGTTTGAAACCATCAGCAGCTCCACAGGAGAAAGATGTGGCAGCCTGCCTCTGTTGAAAGTTACAGCCTTGGAAACCCTATGGGGTAGTTCTACTTTGTCCTATAGGGCCACTATGAGTCAAAATTGACTCAAGGGCAATGTGTTTGGGTTTTTTGGTGGAACATATGTATATTATATATATATACATATAAAATCCACACACACACAAAAAAACAAACTCATTGGTCGAGTCGACTCTGACTTATAGCAACCCTAGAGGACAGAATAGAACTGTCCCTTAGGGTCCCAAGGAGTGACTGGTGGATTCAAACTGCTGACCTTTTGGTTAGCAGCCAAACACTTAACCACTGAGCCAACAGGGCTCCATATGCATTACCTAGAAAAATTCTGGAATATACCAGGTTGTCAATAAATGTTTCTGAATGAAGAGTGTTCTCCATATAAACTCCCACTTATGTGGGTTATAGAGAAATGCTTCTAAATTAAAATCTACTCTTGAAATATGCAAGTGTATGTAGATATGTATATATCATTGTGTAGATAGATATATAACGATATATAGATATATGGACGTTGAGGACTAAGGTGCACCTAACCCAAGCTGGACTATGAATAAGGAAAACCAAATGAGAGTTCATGCCTTTGAACTGTGGTGTTGGCAAAGAATATTGAATGCACCATGGACCGCCAGAAGAACGAACAAATCTTTCATAGAAGAAGTAAAACCAGAATGTTCCTTAGAAGGAAGAATGGCGAGACTACTCACACACTGTGAACATGTTATCAGGAAGGATCATTCCCAAGAGAACGACATCTTGTTTGGTAAATTAGAGGGTCAGCAAGCAAAAAAGAGGAAGATCCTCAACAAGATGGATTGACACAGCAGCTGCAACAATGGGCTTAGCATAAGAACAACTGTGAGGACGCAGCACGACGGGGCAGTGTTTCTTTCTGTTGTGCATGAGCTCGCTATGAGTCAGAACCAACTCGATGGCACCTAACAACAATAGATATTTGGAACTATAGATATATAACAAAAAGGAATTCTGGTGGCACAGTGGTTTAGCTCTTGGCTGTTAACCGAAAGGTTGGAAGTTTGAATCCACCACCATCAACTCTGCACGAGAAAGACATGGTAGTCTGCTTCCATAAAGATTACAACTTTGGAAACCTTATGGGGCCATTCTACTCTGTTCTATAGGGTTGCTATAAGCTGGAATAGATTCGATGTCAATGGGTTTTAGTTTTCAGATATATAACCAGAAACTAAACTAGTTGCTGTTGAGTTGATTCTGACTTATGGCAATCCCATGTTTCAGAGTAGAACTGTGTGCCATAGAGTTTTCAGTGGCTAATTTTTTGGAAGTAGATCGCCAGGTTTTTCTTCCAAGACACCTCTGAATGGATTTGAACCTCTGACCTCTAGGATAGCAGCTGAGCACATTAACTATTTGCACCACCCAGGTACTCCACATAGGTACACACATACATATGACAAGTGGTGGTGGTTCCCAAACTTAGCTACATAGAAGAATCACCTGATAACCTTTTAAAATTCTGATTTGCAATGCCCAGGTCACAACCCCTACCAATTTAATCACAATCTCTAGCAATTGAAGGCAGACATTGGTATTTTTGCAAGAACCCCAGGTAATTCCAATGTGTAGCAAAGTTTAGGAACCACTGATTTAAAGAGTTAAATGTAACTCCAGTACAACTCATAGTCTGCTCCAGATCATAGTCTCTTTCAAACCCCTGAAATAACAAACAAGAATGTAACTGTGTTATATCATTTTGTATTTCCGTTTGCCAAGAACTACCTCAAGCCAAATGTTAGAAGCAAATTGAATGTTACTAAATACATATAAGATGTTCTCACTCCTTTGGTAAAAGTGGCAGTTGATTCAGGGACATTATTGAAATTAGTGAAAGGAAAAAAAAAAAAGACAAGCTAAATTGTTAAAGAGCTCATTTCTCATTTCTTTTTTAACTTAATGCTGATATATCCAATTTTTCTAATGCTCACTTAATTTCTTTTCATTGCTCTTCGGAGGTTTGGTTATTAAAAGATTTTTATACCTCCAAAAGGCAGGTTTATCACTCAGGCATCAGCTTGCATAGTTTCTCTCAGGAAAAGAAAATAATGCAAATAATAGGAGAAAGAGACAAATAAGTAGACTCAAAACATTTTGATCAGGAAAAAGGCCATGTTTCTAGAACAAAGCTTTGGCAAGTAATGACAGGCAGAAACAACATTAGTAGGCACTGTACTTTTTTCCCTTGGACGGGGGTGCTTTTCGGGGCAAGAAACGGACTAAAGGTACATTTTATTCCTCAAATTCTAGGAGCTGTTTGCCTAACTTGTATACAGTTCAAGCAATAATCCTGGGCTGCCTTGTGCTCTGTCACTGGAAATTCCTCTCAACATTAAGCAACATTTGTTGATCTCTTGGAACAGGCAAGCTGCTGGCAGCTTAATGAGGTGAACTGGGCTAGGTCAGAAACAGGAGAGGGAACTCCCACACCATCCCAGTACAGGAGGAGACCATTTGTGAGGGCACAACGCAAGCAGTCCCTAGACTTGAGTGCAACCCACAGTTATAAACCAACCCCCGTAAAACCTATTATATTAAAAATACGAGGTGCAGAAAATGGTTGGTAAAAACAAACAGGTGCTACATTGCAATGCACATCAAAATATTCTTACTATTGTTATTACTGTAGTAATATGTTAAAGATGTTTTAGTATGTCTGGAAGTGTTTAAGTTTTTATGCAAAGACAGTACACTACATATTATATTCTAAGACAAATATGTGACTAACATTAGACATGAACCATACAGAACTGTTCAACTTAAAGACAGACTTAGGAACGGAACTCATTCTGAATCTAGGGACTTCTTGTATAATGTCTAAAAAAAAACCAGCAGAGGCACTGTTAGGTTTAGGACTGTTACTGAATACATAAGGGAACAGGAAAAAAACAAAGACTCCAGAAGTTTTAAGTTCTGATGATTAAAAGAAGGGTTGTATCATGTTGTCATCTCTTTCCTAAAGACAGCTCATTCTAGCTATTGCTTCCATTTTTCTGGAACAAGGGAAGCAATATCTCTAAAATGAGAGATGACTTCATGTTTCAAACATTAAGTGTTAGCTACGGTGGAAATACCCTACGAGAAGGTGGTCATGGTCATTCCACTCTCTGTGCTCCATTTGATCCTAAATGATATTACCTCTGATTCTTACATATAGATATGATTATATCAATTCTTTCCTTTAAGAACAAAATCAATGGTTCTCTATAACTCATACACTAAAGTTCAAATTCATAATAAGAACACAGTTATTGAGCACAGGTTGTATACAAAGCACACTAAGTACATACTGCTGGGCAAGTTATTTAAGTACACTCGGTTTTCGTTTTATTTATAAAATAAGCATTAGAAAAGTACTTATTACCTCATAGGCTTGTTTGGAATATTAAATATAATAATGGATTTTCATTACCATGATCATCACCCAGATTAGAAGTGAAGAAGGCCTACCTTAGCTTTCCATCTCACCCAGATTAAATCATATCCTAAAGGTCCCTCTATGGCCTGTCTCCCTGTTACCACTAGGATCTTATTTCTAGCAATTACCCACACTCTGCTTCAGCCATGTTGGCAACCATGCTGCTCCGTGGATTCACCGGGCATGCACCTGGCTCAGAACCTTTGCATGTGCTGTCTCTCAGCCTGGAACATTTCACTCCTACTTAAACCTGCATGGCTAGCTCTTTCACTTCTTTCAGACCTATACTCAAATGTCACCTTCTCATTATGCTCCTCCCTAGCCACTTTATGTAAAATACAATCAACTCACCCAGTACTTCTTACTTTTTCCCATAGCAATCGTCTCAAATATACTATATATATATATATATATATATATATATATATATATATATATATATATATATATATATATTCTATGTATTTATCATCTGTCTCTGTTAAAAGGACAGCTCTGTGAGTACAGGGATTTTTTTGTATGTGTTTGTCTCCTTTGTTCACTCTCATATCCACAGGAACTATAACAATGGTTGTCACATAAAAGGAAGTCAATAAATATTTGTTGAATGCAAAAATTAATGCATTGAACATTTCTATCCATTTGCATCTTCTGTTTCACTTCGCGTTAGAACGCCCTTCCTCCTATACCAGACTGTTGCTCTTAAGTGCGGTTCAGTAGATTCCGAATCATAGCGGCCCTACATACAACAGAACGAAACACTACCTGGCTCTGTGCCATCCTCACAATTATTGTTATCTTTTAGCCCATTGTTGCAGCCATTGTATCAATTCAACTTGTTAAGGGTTACCCTCTTTTTCACTCACCCTCTATCAAGCACGAAGCCCTTCTCCAGGGACTGATCCCTGCTGAAAACATATCCAAAGTATCTTAGTCTTATTCTTGCCATTCTTGCTTCTAAGGAACATTCTGGGTGTACTTCATCCAAAACAGATTTATTCGTTCCTTTGGCCATCCATGGTATATTCAATATTCTTCACCAACACCACAACTCAAAGGTGTCAATTCTTCTTTGGTCTTCCTTATTCATTGTCCAGTTTTCATATGAATACGAGGCGATTGAAAATATCATGGCTTGGGTCAGGAGCACCTTAGTCATCAAGGTGACATCTTTGCTTTTCAACAGTTTAAAGAGGTCTTTTGCAGTAGATTTGCCCAATACAATGCATGCTTTGATTTCTTGATTGCTGTTTCCGTGGGTATTGATTGTGAATCCAAGTGAAATGAAATCCTTGACAACTTCAATCTTTTCCCCATTTATTATAATGTTGCTTATTGGTCCAGTTCTGAGGAATTTTGTTTTCTTTATGTTGAGGTGGGATCCATGCCGAAGGCTGTGGTCTTTGATCTTCATTAGTAAGTGCTTCATAGTTGGTGATATTAAATATTAAATAATTATTTCTTCCTATAAGTTCAACATACTTAGGCATCAGGGAATAGGTGGTAAGAATGAAAACTCATGACTGGATCAACAATATTACTATCACCTAGGAACTTACTTGAAATGCAAATTTTCAGACCTCAGCCCAAATCTACTAAATCAGTAACTGAGGCTAGAGTCTGGAAATCTGTGTTTGAACAGATTGGGGGAAAAAAAATCAGTTATCTCCAGCTGATTCTGATGCATGCTAAAATCTGAGAATCCAAGGAATACTTTGAAGAATATTTCCAGGTGAGATGGAGCTTGGCAATTGTTCACAGTTTGCCTGTTGCCTGGGGCTTGTCACAATTACTTTTAACATATAACAAGAGAAAATGTCACCATGTTTTCAAAACTTAGTGTCAATTTAAAACTAGAGTGGAATTGTCTAGCTATTTGTAGCATCTGAAGGACAGAGCAGCTCTGAATGTTCTTGGTCAATTTGTTAAGAAATGAGACTGATTTATATAATTTAACATCTACTTATCCAAGATGAGATGAGCCAAACAGCATGTTCCATGCTGTGCCGATTCCAGATACATTGTTTATAAGTCTTCTAAATTGTCCCTCATCTTTCACCTAAAACTGTATTGAAAATACACTTAAATGATACTGTAGTGTGTCTTGTCTACTATATATTATCAGAGTGATGGATTAGATAAACTCGCACATCAGTCATGCCTTCCAACTCTAACTCAAGGTGAAAATTTACTTCTTGTCAGTAAACCTGATTAGTTTGATAGATACTTATTTAGAAATTATGTATTAGGATACCAAGTTTTAAGTTGCCGACATCAGGTTTCAGTGCTGTCAATAAAAGTCTTGCATTTCTAATGTATTTCACAGGTCTTAATTTCAAGACTAATTTGTATCAGGGCTTCAAACCTGTTCCTTCAGATTCGAACCCCTGCTGAGAATTTGCATTTCCAACAAGTTCCCAGGGAATGCTAAGGTGGCTGGTTAGGGACCAATCCTTAGAACCACTTGTTAAGATGTAGATTCTGATTCAGTTATCTCTGGGATGGAAATACAAATTCTTGGCATGGGATCGAACCAGAACAAACCGCTTTGATGTCCTGATTTGTATCAGCTCTAAGGAGACTAATGCCTTGTACCATATGCCAAAAAGAGTTTATTCATATAAGCTTGAAGAGGTCATATCACAGTCGGTACAGGAAAAGAAAAAGAGGGCAAAAGAGGGACACATCAACCCTTTCCGTGACACAGACATATTCTGATATTGTATTTCCTGTATCAGCATACTTAGCTGGGGTGGAAGGCCAAAAGTGAGAATATGGCTAGGTTCATGCATTACCATACATTTTACAGGAACAAAGCAAAGGACCTTATGCCCTTGCCTAAAGCAATCTCACACGTCACTTGAAGAGCAGCACAGAGAAGTATTACAATGAGTAAATGAACAAATATCCAGCCAGCTGCAGGAGAACAGTTCTCTCCTACAGATGAAACAAAAATATGCAAAGAAGCACCAGGTTTTCTTGCACTAACTGCTGTACAATGTATGTTTATCAGAGACAGAAAATGATTATCATTTGCCATGTAAAGAATATTCTAAAAACAGAAAACAAAGTGGTAAAGCAGCGGGAGTTATTTATTGCTTAAGAAAAACATTCAAGAAACATTTAAGCAGGTCAATCCTTATAGTGTATATGTGAGATAAAAGACCATGTTTATAGGCTACATCTGAAGAAGCTTTTTCAGATGCCCCCTTTGGTCTTTGCACAAATGCCCACATGAACCTCAGCAAACTTATCAACAAGTCCTATACTCAGAAAAAACAGAATTACCTAATTCCTCTGTGTCAAGGAAACAGTTCTAACACACAGCAACAATACACAATTCACATTTCTATTGGATTGTCCTTAAAAAGAAATGAGATATTGAAATGCAGTGAAGGAATGTGGTTGAGTCACTGGAATAAAATCATCTAAACTACTAATATGATCAGATAATTCTACTTTATTTCTTTTAGTAAAAATTTTCCCTAATCATGACTTCTTATTTCTCTATTATATTTATATATTCATGGAACAGTTAATATTTAAGCAATCATGAATGCTCCAGTGCATATATCAAAACAGCTACTATTGCTTGCCAGTCTTGATACAGCACATGAATTCTAATGTTAGTCTCCTTTCTTTAAACAAAATTAAGTTCTGTGCTTTCTGCCAAGGGTTGTTTACAAATTATTGCTTTCTTCAACACCACCACACACTGCAATAACATTGAGAAAGATAATGTATTTTTAAGGATTGCAATTACCATAAAGACATTAGCTCTATAGCTAGTACCAGACAGGTTTAATACACGATTTCCTGGCTTTATTTCTAAATCTGTCACCAAAAATGCTTTTCTTTTTTTACATGACCAGGGCTGACATTAATTCAGCCAAATGTAATTTGGAGTGGAAAGTTGTCTTAATCCTCTGTGTAAGCTTGATCGTCTCATTTTTACACTCTTGATTTTGATATTAAAATGGTATTTCCAACAAAAAGGGAACAGATGAGATCAACTGTATAAAAGTCAAGCAATTTGAGAGTTTTACAGTTAGTAGCTTAATTTATGTTAGCAATCTGTGGAAGGAGAGCTTAAGCATGAAACCATGACAACATTAAAAGGAGTAAGTATTCATCTCAATTGCCACCTTCAGGCCCCGCAAGGCATTAGTGATGTTGGTTTCCTGAGAGAAGACAAATTCTGCTTTTCTCCCCTCCCTGTCCTCCCTCTCAGCATTTTCCTATCCAGGCCCACTTATCCAAGGAGAATGCCCTGCATCTGCATAGACCTGAGGTAACCAGGATCAGTAGTCAATCAACAATCACTGGTAAGTATTTTAGGTAAGGACAGAATTAGCTGATGAAATATGTTTAAATTTTTAACAGAAAAGCTGATCTGATACTTTTAAGTGTTTTTAATTAATCAACATGTCTATAGTAAGCTTACCAAAGAGAAATTCTTCTGAGAACAGTACTAACAAAAATCAAATTATTTTAAATTGGCATGACTCTCTCTAAAGTGTTAAATGGTCTTTTCTCAGAAATGGCTTAAGCATTTAACTAACACTTTTACCTTTTATTCTCATGAGCAATTAAGAAAACTGCTTTATATATATGAGGTTTGAGAGGGAGCGGGCTAGGTTTTTTTCTTTTAAAATATACATACTTTTAAACATTATCACCACCACCGAAAGGGTGCATAGAACTAATCTTGCTACCTTGTACACTGTAAATAAATGGCTTTTGATGGTTTAAGATCAGTGGCCTTTACCTATTTAAAAATAACTTTGAAAGTCCAAGACAGGTAATGTTGCTAATGGACAGCAAGAATCAAACATTAAGGAACAGCTGTTTATGGGTGCGTTACTTAACTATGGTGATGTTTGTAGCTATATCCACTCCTTTTCACTGTTGTATAGTATTCCACCATATGAATATAACTAGGTTTACCTATTTTATCCATTCCTCTACTGAACATTTCAATCTTCCTGGTCTCCACCGAGGATGATGTGGGGATGGTTATCACAGATGTTATTGCAGATAATGTTGGGGTGAACACTCTGACCTGTGTTGCTAGAGTACTTATGTAAGAGATCATCTAGAGTACATACTAGAAGTGGAATTTCTGGGAACTATATCTTCAAAAAAAAAATTTTTTTTTTTTTATATCTTCAGCTTTTCTAAATAGTGCTGAATTGTTTTCCAAAATTGATAGGAGTTATACTACCACCAGCAATTTTCTTTGTTCCATATTCTTGCCCACACTTGATATCAGAGTTTTTGATTTTTGCCAATCTGGTGGGCATGAAATGATATTACAGTTTATTTAATTTAATTCAATTGATTAAGGCTGAACATATTTCCATATGTTTATTGGCCATCTGTATTTCCAATTCTGTGATAGGTTTCTTCATGTATTCTGCCCTTGGGGTTTTTTTGTGCCTTCAATTTTTCTTTTATGAAAAACAAAGGACATTCACATATACAAATACATTCACACAGTAAATCTTTGTTAAATGTATTGTTACAAGTATCTTCTCCCACATTTAAAATGTAATTTAAAAATTACATTTTTCATCCCTAGTAGTAGGAAAATATAATTATCTTTTAAAAGATAAAACATATTCACTAAAACCCCACTGAAATGGCTAAAGGTAAAAGTCTGACAATACCAAGTGTTAGCAAGAATGTTGAGCAACGAGAACTTGCACACATCACAGAAGTGAATGCAAAATAGTACAGCCACTTTGGAAAACAGTATCATATAAAATTATGATATATACTTTCCATTCTCAGCATCTACACGCCTAAGTATTTGTCTAAGTAACTGAAAACCTGTACATGAATGTTGACAGCAGCACTGTTTTTAATAGCCAAAAAGTAAAAATAACCCCATTTATGCATCAATTTGTGGCTGGATAAAAGGAATGTCTATCCCTATAGTGGAATACTACTCAACAATAAAAATGAATGAATCTGTGATACATGCTACAATACTACACTAAGTGAAAAAAGTCAAACACAAAAGAATATATTTCTATATGTTTTCATTCATAGGAAATTCTAGATAAAGGAAAAAGTATAGTGATACAAAGTAGATCAGTAGTTGTCTGAAGCTGGGAGAGGGAATCAACTGGAAAATGACAGGAGGAAATGATGTAGGTTGTTAAAATTGTTCTATATCAATTGTGATAGAAGCTACATACTGTATCTTTAAAAAAAAACTGTTATTGTCAAATCGATTCCAACTCACAGTGACCCTGCAGAACTGCCCCATAGGGTTGCCAAGGAGTGGCTGTTGGGATCAAATTGCCACCCCTTTGGTTAGCAGCCAAGCTCTTAACCACTGCACCACCTGAAATCCTAACAAAATCCATAAAATGTAAAAGAGTAAAGTTTATAATATGTAAATTATACCTCAATAAAGATACTTTAAAATATTATAGGGTAAGTTCAAGTCCCTTTTAATCATTGATGTGCTTTACTTCTAAAATGATAACTCAACAAACAGACAAAAATCCTAAGAACACGCTTTAAAAAGTCATTGAGTACCCTGGCCTTTCTCCTATACTTCAGAAAAGCTAAAATTTAGAAACATACAGGGATCTGAAAGACCATATTATGATTAATAAAAAATCCTTAGAATCATGTATCCATATCTCTCCCAAAAGCTTCAAATATACCTTACAGGACCTGCTCACTTCCTGCAGCACAAGTTTTCATGTAAAATATTCTCTTCTAATTACCTAGCTACTTGCTTGTATTTTAAGACTCAGCCCTTTTCTCTAAAACCAGTCAGACTAGTATAGCTTATATTTTCTCATATTAGATTGCTTGAGTCCTAGAGTGATTTCTCATATTGAGCATTGAATACTGACTTTCTTAAATTTTTATTTATCTTAAAAATCTCATGACATCCTGTAGTGAAAAGAAAATATTATTTGATTCTTTTTTGGCCCAACTAATGAATCAGGGAGGGTCATACAGTAGTTCCATTATATTATTTTTTCTGAACAAGTACCGATAAACTTTAGCAAAAATTTTAAAAAGTAGCCGTAACATTGTGAAAAGCAATTTTAAAGACATCTTTGTTGTCGGTGTGCCATCAAGTGTATTCCGACTCTTAGTGACCCCATGTTAAAGAGAACTGCCCCATAGGGTTTTCTTGGTTATAATCACTATGGAAGCAGGTTGCTAGGTCTTTCTCCCCCAGAGCTACGGCTGTGTGGTTTCAAACTACCAACATTTTGGTTAGCAGTGGAGTGCTTAACCATTTTGCCACCATAGCTCCATAAAGACGCCTTTACGGTACCATAAAAGGAAAAGAGTATTCCAAGTACAGATAGAGAAAGGAAAAGGAAAAGGAAAAAAAAAAAAAAGAATGGCAAGGCTTTGTGCTTGTTCCCATGACAGAAGCAAGGAAAAGCAAAGTCTAAGAGCTTGTCTGCGGAAGAAAGGCAAAGTCCATGTTGTAAATGGGGCTGGTATTGTTCTTTTCCTCTCCAGAGAAGTGGGGACTCTTTAGAGGATGGGATTTCATCTACCAAAGTACTCTGTCATTCTTTACTTAGTTACCCAGTGTTTATGGGCAACATAACTTATTGTGTGTGTATCCTATTATATAGAAGCTGTTCCCGTCCCTCCTCCCACTCTTCTTCTCCCTATCTCCCTCTACATCTTGCAAGTAGCATGTAAGCTCCTCAAGGACTAGAGATGTATGTTTTATCTCTCTTTATCCTTGCAAAGTATCTATCTAGCACAGGTTTACACAGGCAGTAAGGGTTCAATAATGGTGGCCAACTTGCTGCCTGATTACTCACTAAAAAGTACATGCGTATATATAGTGTATTCACATACATATATACACACACATATGTGTGTGTGTGTGTGTGTGTGTGTGTGTATATAAATAGTTCTTATATTCTCTAAAACCATCATGGGGATAACTGGGTGTCAGAATTTTTTTTTGCATTAATTGCCACTTTTTAACCCTCTTTCCAAGGTTTCCATGGTTGTCAGATCTGAGGCTTAAAGTTATACAATGCCTTCATTAGGATTACTTTGACAGTAAACTCAGTTTGTAGGATGATGGAATACAATCAGTCACAGTAGCCATGTTTTTTGAATGACAGTCTCATACAGGGTTGATATTTCCTCCAAATAGGGCTTTTATACAATAAAAACGCATTTGTTTTCAAACTTACTAATTATATTCACTAAATGCTGTTCCTGTTGTCAACTTTCTCCCACTGTGAGAATTACAAAATCAGTCATAAGATTAAAGCCAGAATATGACTACAGCAATTCACAGAATATAAGCCAGCTGGGTTCATTTAAATCCTCTAGGGAAACAGCCTTTGTGGTGAACCAAGTAAGACCTACAGCTATTCCCATATATCATCATTTTTTTTTCATCATTTTCAAAACATTGTTGAAATTGTTTATTGCCACCGCTGATATATGGGGACTCATCAAGAAACAAAAAAAGTTTTTTTGTAAACGAGAGCATTATTAATCTCTTCCAGCTATACTACCCAACAATGCAGTTAACTATATCTTTTTATTATTTGGTCACAATAACTTGAACAAGTATAGTTATGGCACAGGATTGATTTGATTGGGTTTTCTTATATCACCTTATGAGGATAAAATGACAAAATCAAAGAAAATATATATTCATTCGTTTTGTTTCCTTGAAAGTTATCTGTATTAAACAAGTCATAAACCAAGCAGACATGGGTCCTCCAAGGAAACAAATTATTTCCCTCACTGTAGTTTTATACACAAATATATATTGTTGACTTTTGAATGATTACTATTGGTAGAAGATGAGATATATAATTTAATAACTCCTTTCATTTTTAAATGCCCTTTACAAGTCTGTCAATTTATCCATAAAAAGAAAGAGATATTTAATTTGATCCTGTTTCTCTCTGATTATGCAATTCTGAAAATCACCACTGGCTCTCACTTCTCATTCTCTCTGAATTCCTTTCCCTGGGACTTCCTCCAATACAAAAGTTTCTAAAAATTGGAAGCTTTTCCAGTTAACAAGGTCATGTGGTTTTGTAAGAGAATACAATAACTAGGCATAGCCAATACACATGGCAAGGGTGTACTAAATATATTCATATATGCCACCCACCCACAGCAAATTAACTAAACATGCAGGAGGCAGAGATAACTGTATCATATAAGGTAAAATCAGAGATAGTGGTATTAAAAAAAAAAAAAAAAAACTATTGCCATCAACTCGATTCTAACTCATAGCAACCCTACAGGACAGAGAACTGCTCCATAGGGTTTCCAAGGAGCAGCTGGTGGATTTGACCTGCTGACCTTTTGGTTTGCAGCCATAGCTCTTAACCACTACACCACTAGGGCTTCATAATACTAAAAATCACAGTTAAGGGCTTGGGTGTGTGTGGGGGGTATGTGGGTGTGTGTGTCCACATGTGTGCACAAGTTTATAGAGCAGAATGTTTTACTATATAGGCAGAAATAAATGTTGAAGAAACAGACAAAAAAAGATGAGTCTCCAAAGCAGTCAGTATTGACAGGGAATACTAATGAAGTCTGCATCAGACAAATGACATTTATAGACTACAGTTCTCCACAGATTTTAATAAACTGAAAATTGGGGGGGGGGGTGAAGTTTTCACACAACCTATAATGTTGTAAATGTGATAATATGTAAACAGATATAATCAAATTCTGAGAAAACAAACCAGTGTTACATTTAAAGTATTAGCTGACTAATTTGCACCAATGAATGTAAATTAATGAATATTTCACCTTAGAGAAAAATCTTTAAATAAGTTCATGGGACCTCTGTATTTTTAGAAGCATGTAGAAGAATAAAGGTATGAGTTTATTTGTCTCTTTCTTTTAACCAGGGCTCAAGTTTCCAAAAAGATTCTGCTAGGCACATACTTTTATAACGATACCAACTTGAAGAAGTACATCCACACACTTTAATTCCTATGCCCAACAAGTTCACCCTTGCTGTGATTGACTTACTGGTTAACCTTCTTTCCCACCTCAATTATTTAATGTAGACTATGGAGGATGAGAAAGATATAATGCATCTCCGCATTAACATAAATGTAGAAAATGTGACCGTTTGGGAAAATTGAGATTTACTGTTTTGGAAGACAGAAATAAACACTACCTTCACCAAATTTCTTTCCACTCAGTTAATCCATATGTGTAGACTGCTATAATATAAAGATAGATGAGTAGACTAGGTATCCTACATCTTATAAATAGGAAAAAAGCTGATTTTTGAACTGAAGAATAATCTTCAAAATACATGGTACTGTATTCATGGGATTACAAAATCAGGGAGCTGTGATTTTAAGTTTCCAATTTTTTGAGGGCTGCATTTTTAAAAAAGATAAACCCAGAGGAAGTGGTCTGTGTTTTGTTCTTATTTTAAATGGGATGAAGAGCATTTAATGTGAGGACTCCAGATTAAATACCTAAGCTGGTATCCAAGTATCTTTATTACTGGAGGAACTAAATGACTGAAACAATCTTTCAGTATTAACACTGGCCTACTTGCTGAAGTCCGCATGTACTGATTAATGGTATGTGCTTTAGGGTATATAACAAGTAACATATGGGAACTAAAAGACTTTACTGAGAATTATTTCTTTTAAAAAAGTCAATTTAGTTCTATAAATTTAAACACTTCTGGATTTCCTGACTTAAGTAATATTAGAGCTTGCTATTTCAAAATTACAAATTTTGGTGTGTTGATTTACATGAAGAACTGCTGGAAACAAAAACCTGTGGCCCGATTATAAAAACTGAATTTAAAATACCACCACTGACACAATATCACAAAAGCTCAAGCAACCATTCAGTGGTTGTCAATGATGAGAGACCATTAAGCATGATACAATAAAATACAATGGACTTAAATAAAGGTCAACCATCAAATAAGCTGAACAAAGAAAACTATTTAAAATTAAGAATGATATACTGTCCTTGTGTCATTCATGCTGCTTAGTTATATCAGAGGTCAGAAATGGCAAATGTTCTTGCTTCGATGTAATATAATGAGGCATAGGCAAACCCTTAAATTGGAATGCTTGTGTCCACTGGTCATGAATTATGTAGAAAGGGTATAGTGTGTCACTGTATCATAAGATGCCATTTTTAAATGAAAAGTAACAAATGAGCTCCTCTGCATTTTGCAGTAGCACTGGATCTTATATTACTGAGTACCAACCAGTTATTTGGAGACATCACCAACTGAAAACTTTTTGCTATAAATGGCTTGACAGGAAGGAAAGTTTAAAGGGCCTATAGAGAGAAAAAGGAGAGTTTGGCAAGAGGATATAACATCCCATCTGATCCCATACTTGATGGTAGTCTAATCTTCCCTCACATACAATGTTTCCAAGACCAATTACATCCCACAAAGTCATTTTTTTCCAGCTAATTATCAACCACCAAAACAAACCAAAAAAAAAAAAAAAACCTGTTACTGTCGAGTCGATTCCAACTTATAGTGACCCTTTAGGACCGGGTAGAACTGTGAGATAGGGTTTCCATGGCTGTAATCTTTAGGGAAGCAGACTGCCACATCTATTTCCTGAGGAGTGGCTGGGGGTTCGAACTGCTGATCTTTTGGTTAGCAGCCTAGTGCTTAGCCAAGGCTCCTCATCATCCCCAAATTCATTTAATGCTAAACATTGTCTCATAGCAGAAAGCATATGTCAGTGAAGCGAAAGCCAATGCAAATTCCAAAATGAGCATGACTTGCTGCAATAATTAGAGTCCCAGGAAAGGCTGGATCATAATTCTGTCTCTGTCACCAAGTGATCCTGGGTAAGTCATCTCTCTGGACAGCTGATCCTCATTTGCAAAATATTGAGAACAGCAGTCAACTTTACACAGGCAAACTTCATATGCTCTGAGATCCTGTACAAAGCCAGCAATACGTCTATAATTATTCAGATTATTAGGTGCTAGTTTATTACAGATGCATAAGCTCTGCTGCCTGGATACATTACAATCTATTAGGAGAAGAGGAACCTTCTATTAATATGCCTAGAAGTATGTCTAACTGAATTTAAATTAAAAATGATAGATTCTAAGTTTCATAGGCTGCCAACAAGCAAGAAAATCCACATGTGGATTTTCCCCAATAATGCTTCTTTGAAATGAGGCACATACCACCAACCTTCGGTTAAACAATGCAATGAGAGGCAGCGTGCTGCACTGAAAACAAAACAGGTTTTGGACACAGAAAACCTAGATTCAAGTTCCAGCTTGGACATTTACTAGCTTTTTAATCTTGGGAAACATTGCATACTGTCGCTGGGCTTTGGATCCTAATTTGCAAAATGGGGTTAAATCTTGGGTTAATAATACTTAACCTCCCTGAATCACAAGGAAAGCACTTTGTAAACTGTAAAAACACAAGCAACCAAACATGTGGACTACTGATTTATTGATCTTTGCTAGAGTGTCTTTTAGTATATCCTTTTTTTTTTTTTGTTATGGGATAGTGGTTATTTGAAAAAATATCTTTGGTTTTAAATTTGTAGTCTCATATATTAATCCATTTATTAACCCATATTTGAGAGTGAATAGCTGGCTTATAATTGTAGGAAACAATATTACTTTTATGTTTTTAAATATAAACCATAACAAAGTCTTATAATTAAATATTCAATGGTTTTGCTGGGAAAAAAAAATATATATATAACCAAAAAAAAAAAAAAACCCAGTGCCATCAAGTCGATTCAAACTCATAGCGACCATGTAGGATAAAGTAGAACTGCCCCATAGAGTTTCCAAGGAGCACCTGGCAGATTCAAACTGTCGACCCTTTAGTTAGCAGCCATAGCACTTAACCACTACGCCACCAGGGTTTCCATATACATATATCCCTCGTATCTGTAAGGAACAAAATTCTCTCAATTTAAAAAAAAAGTTAACACCTATGCTGAATAAAAAAAAAAAAAAGTCGAAACAAATCCTTTATTTAGTCAAAATTCCCTGGCTTTTATATAATAGATGCTGGGGATATAATGTAGGATAAGATATACACCCAGGGTTCAAGGAGTTCTGAGTCCTCTGAAGGATAAAGCAAAACAAAATAGTAATAGTATTGTGTGAATATCAAACCAAAACACCAAACCCATTGCCACTGAGTCAATTCCAACTCATAGTGACCCTATAGGGCAGAACAGATCTGCCCCATAGGGTTTCCAAGGAGCTGCTTGTGGATTTCAACTGATGACCTTCTGGTTAGCAGCTTAGTTCTTAACCACGGTGCCACCAGGGCTCTGGCAAAGTGTGAAAAGTACTATAATAATTACCCTCACAAAGTGCAGTGTGGACCAGAGAAGGGTAGCTGACAGGTAAAACTAGGTGAGCTGAAGGACAAAAAACTAGATGAAGAAGAGTAGAAAGGTACATTTAAAGAAAAGGAAAAGGCAAGTTCCTCCAGCTACATATTAAATAATAATAATGGAGTATAGAGCTGGGCTGCTAACCAAAAAGTCAGCAGTTCAAAGCCACCAGCTTCTCCTTTGAAGCCCCATGGGACAGTTCTACTCTCTCCTCTAGGGTCACAATTAGTCGGAATGAACTTGACGGCAACAGGTTTGGTTTTGGGTTTTGTTAATGGAGTGTAATTAGGAGGCCAGGGTCCTTCTTCTAGTTCCATAACTAGGGTAACTAACTTTCTCAGTTTGCCTCGGACTGTCACGATTTTAGCTTCCTGAATCCCAGGAAAGCCCTTAGTCACAGGCAAACATATCAGGTAGACCATACTATCCAACTTTATGAATCTAACCGAAAAGCATTTTACTTCTCTGAGCATTAGTTTTCTCATCTACAGACTGAGGAGGCTTCACCAGACACTTTCTTAGGCTAAGATTCCAAGTTTATATAAATATAATCCACATCATTTCAGATACAAATAATTAAACACTGCAGTTTTTTGGAATAATTATGTAGGATTTTTCCTTAGGTCTTTTGTAGAATTTCTCCTGGATTACATATTTCCCATTTATTCTGCCATAGGACAACTGTTATTTTTTTCTTATAAATCAAATTTTCTGATAATTTTTTTTATAACTGTTGATATACACCTAGAGAAACTTAGTGAAGGTGAATGTGAACTTTTTTACATAAATGAGAAAAGTGATTATGACAAAAAGGATAAAGTGATACCAGCAAAAAGAGTCACATTAAAGGAACTCTTAGAAATATTTCATGACATTGAAAGCATAAGGGATTAAAGATTGGAAGCTAATCCAAACTTAGAAAAAAAAAATAAGGATGTGACAATTCACCAAGGCATAAAATGTATACCATGAAAAGGAGGCAAGCACTTCAAACTATTCTTGATAAGATTTTTACAAATAAATAAAACACCTTTATTCTCAGGAAAAAAAAAAACATTTCTGGTAAGTACATTTATATATCTACTCTGACACAGATTATTTAATTTGACCCTGAAAACAACTCTTTGACAATAAACAGGAGTCAGTATAGATCCCCATTTACAGATAAAGAAACAGGTTCAGAGAGGGTGACTTAGCCATAAAAACTTGGCTAGTAATTGGAAAAGTGGGAGCTAAAATGTAGGTTCTGAATGAACCCAAGTGTTCTCCTTTCTTGTAAGATTATGACTTCTTCACTTCATATATCCAATCCTATAAGGTCTTTCTGTTTCAATTTACCAGCACCACTCCCCTCCACCCACCAAAGAGTCCTCACTCCTCTGAACCCTTGCTTATCTCCCTTAAAAAAAAAAAAACCCTTTGCTATGGACTCAATTCTGATTCATAGCGACCCTATAGGACAGAGTAGAGCTGCCCCACAGTTTCAGTAGCCATTAATTCTGGGATTCACTGACAATGTATCTTGCGAAGTTATTTAAATATTCCGTATGTATACTTCCTGGCAATTCAACTCTATCACAAACTTCTTGAGGTCTTTGTGTGTGCTTTTAGGTATCTATGTATCTCCCATACTAACCATCTCTAATATTCTGTTTTTCTTTGCTCCTGTCTAGTATCCCTCCACCTACCCCTAACCTTTGGTATCTCTATCTTTGGTAACAGCATCCTTAAGGGCAAGACCAATTGCTCATCATATGTAGTTTTGGTAGCACTATCAATCAAGGCTCCTGACTTCCCTTGGACAAGGGATATTCTAGTAATCCACACTAGGCCAATCAGAATTTGAATCAAACACAGAGAAAAGGAGGAAGACAGTGGTTGGAGCGGATTTATCCCAAAGGCAATATTCTATAAAGACTTTCCATTAGTTCCTGCTACCTGGTTTCTTAGCATTGCCATAGTTGAAGTCCTTTTACAGGCCAAGTTATTCAGCTTTTCCTCAGTTTCTGGCTCAGTTACCTCAAATCCTTACAATAAATTCCCTTTTCGTTGAAGTCAAGCAAAGTCAGTTTCTGTTGCTTGCAAACAAAGATCCTTATCTGATATACCCACAAAGCTTAGTACATAGAAAGTGCTCAGTATTTTAAATGTTTTGCTGTTATGCAAATTATCTGTATTATATACGTTATTACATTGCAAAAATAAAAATGATAAATAAGTGGCAGTACTATTGGCTGGAATTTTAATAACCTACAGGCAGGCAAGGGCCAGGCTAACACTGGGAACTCATCTTCATTGAAATTATTTTCATTACAGTTCAGCACACTGGTTTGGTGACTCACAAAGTGATAATTCACTACTGCAAATTAACAAAGCATTCTGTGGTGAGGGTAGTACTTATAGTAATGACACCCTTCAGTGTTACTTGACGTTTTGGTTAGCCCATCTGTTTTCCTTTTCTTCCCAAATATCACAGCAGCCAATCGTGAGCATCTGAATTTTTTACACACTAAGTCCCTGGGTTAGGAAAGTCTGACTTACAGATAACTCCTATCTGCCCTTCAATGTTATTTAAATTTGCCCTCACTTTGAAACGATTGAACCAACCCTGAGCTTTTCCTTGTGCTAATTTTTGTTTTTTTTAAAGTAAGACTAAATAAGAACCATATGTACCTATTCTAACTTACCTACAAATTCGACTTGAAGATACACTCAGGATGGGATCTTCTTCAAGTAACCCGGGGACTGCTGTAATACCTGATTACAAGATATATCTGATAACTTTGACTGCTTATGCCATGTCTCCCTTTTAACTAAATGAATATTTTAACATACACTATAGCTTCTTCTGAAAAGCCATGAATACAGCTTCAATTCACTGAGAAAGGAAATTATTATTAGAATAATTTAGACAGGTAAAAAATATTTCAAAGCATAATCAGAACTGGACTATGGGATAGAAAATGATACTGGTGAAGAGTGAGCTTCTTGGATCAAGTAGACATATGAGACTATGCTAGCATCTCCTGTCTGCAGTGGAGATGAGAAGGCAGAGGGGGTCAGATGCCGGCGGAATAGACACGAAAATAGAGAATGGAGGGAAGCAGTGTGTTGTCTCATTAGGGGGAGAGCAATTAGGAGTATATAGCAAGATGTATATAAATTTTTGTATGAGAGACTGACTCGATTTATAAACTTACACTTAAAGCACAATAAAATTTAAAAAAAGCATAATAAGAACTTTACAAAGGAAGTTGGCACCACTTTTTTTAAGAAATCACTAAAAAAAGAAAAAAGTAATCTTTGATAATATAACTGAAATCTGACAGCCACTCTACTTAATCATACATCAGTAGTTAGTTAATTCAGTTTTCAACAAATTACAGACCTAAGCTAACTATTTCTATGTACTTCAGTAAATTTCTGTCATTTTAGACATTTACATCTACTCAGAATCCTTTATATTCCAGGAACGGCCTTTTAATTCTAAACATTATGGCACTCTCATGCATGTACAGGGTATTTCTCTTTCCTAATGACAAGCAGTTCCCTAGAAATCTTTCCCAGAAGATAAAAAATCCTACTGAAAAATTGGGGGGGGGGGGCGCGAGGGGAAGAAAGGGGAGAGATTTTAAAACCTTCGCTTCTTTCTCTTATAAAACACCTATTACTAAATGATACTATTTCCCACAAGATTATTTTTTATTTTATTTGAAGTTGGCAAAAGTCTTTGTGCTAAATGCTTTGAGCATACCTCTAGTGATAGATGTCAGAACAGCGTTGTGTAGAACTTTTATTTGACAGGTAGACGACAGGGAGAAGGCTTTCTCAAAATATAAGATATGACTGCAAAACCCTTCCGTAAGATTAATGTAATCTTTTGTTCCTGTGTATAAATCACTCACTCATTTTTGCTTCAAAAGAGTCAGTTCATGTAATTAATTGAATAGCATGAAATTAAGACACAAAAATAAGGATATAAATTTGTTCAAATTAGTATAGTTTGCATAAAATGTCTTTTTAAAAATGAATTAAATGTGAAATAGCCATACAATATAAATTTCTAATTGTATTTTTTTCATTAATAATACTTTAATAATCTTCAACCAAGGACACTCACTGTGTGTATATCATGCGCTCTAAACAGATAGCATCTTGGTAAGAGATGACTTTATCTGTATCGGATATTTTATGTAGTATGTGATACAATGAAAAAGTCCTAAAATACTAAGTTTTATCCTACAAATCTCGCTATGATTTATTCCAATTTCTTACAAATATTGCTTTATTCTCCCAGGCCTTAGCAAATAATTCCACATGCCCCTGATATAATAGAAGGAGTAAAAATGTTTTTTTGACCAAATCTAGCATCCCTAGCCTCCTTTGTTCTCTTGCCTTGTACTCCTCAAAAGCAAATCAGGAGTAAACATATACTCACAATTCCATTATACATTCTATTATCTGTAAAGGGTATTTTCTATGTCTATGTGGATTAGAATTACCAGGAGCAAATCATTTCTGATACATATGAAAATGCTAGCTCATGTATATGCAATGAACATTTATTTAATGCATGAATAGAAAAGAATATCATATCCATTCTTAGATTTGGAATTCTTGTTTTAATATACTTCAAGAACTAACCAAAGTTCTATGATGTTTTCAGATACGAGAGAGAGAAAAAAAAGAATGGTGAGATGTCAAAGATAGATTGCTTGTTTTCAGATTTATTTTCTTATCTAGCTTGTCTTACAGTCCCTCACCTCAGAGTCTGTTCAGTTTTCTTTCTGTAACAGACAGATCTTTTCCTTAAATAAGGTAGTTTGCTCTAGCTTAGAAATGGACATATCTGATCATTTTTGGTCTCCTCTGTTTTGTTGCATTCCTTAAGAATTTAAGTCTCAAAAATAATACTATGAAATGTCCCAATCAAAACAATAAGAAGATATTTACTTAGTGTTAGTCTTTTTTTTAACCTTTTAGTAAATGCACTACATACCTAGTATAAGCTTAGTAGACAACAATATTCAAAAATAAAGACTAATATTTGCTTAAAGTAGAATAAGGAAAACATATTAAACAAAGAAATTTCTGCCCATTTACTTCATTGAATATAGTTCCTCATACTTTCTGTAGATATAACACAAATATAAAGGACTGAAACAAAAAACTGCATCCATTTTATAAGAGTATTTTTTTCCATCTACACACTCCAATAAGATTTAATCAACAAAAGCTTAGTACTGACAATGCGGACTGTTACCAAAGCCCTACCATCCTGGAAACCTTACTCTTTTGCGTTCTGGAAAATGGCTGACCAAGACGACATTAACATGCCCCTCAGGCTTCTTCCTGACTCTAGGTCCCTGACTTCCTTCTCTCCCTGGCCCATACAGAATCCAGATGGAATATGTTTCATCTACTCTTAACAGTGATCTCAGAAGATAACTCCAAGTGATCTATATGCCTCATTGATTAGCTTCCCTCAAATGTCCTTCAGTACTCCAGTATTTTTCCATCCCAACCTCTACTTCTGAAGAGACTTAGTTCTTTACTCCCTCCCACTGCAATGTACCCCCTTTCCAGTTCTTTCCCTTTTTCCAATAATCCGTTTAATAAAGTCATCTTTGCCTGTTTTAACATTGTCCAGTACACTTTTACTTTGACAGTAGTATACTAACCAAAGAATTTGCATAATCTCTTGGATTTTAATAAGATTAAAAAAAAAAAAGAACTTATTTGTTTGTTTGAACTGATATAATCCACATATCATAAAATTCACCCTTCAGGGTGTGCAATTCCGTGCTTTAAGTACTATTTCTATTCAGAGTATCCTCTCTCTTAGACAAAAGGAAGATTATCGTTGTAAATTAGCATTATAAAACATCTTACCTTACAAAGGAAGTTGATCTTAAACCCCACTGACTGGGCATTTCTTGAGCCTGAGTTCATATAGTTTCCAACCAAAAGAACTAACTCTAAAAGTTTCTTAAAGCTTTCACTTTTCTTCAGTTCTTCACAGGCAAGAGTCACTGCTATGATGCTTGGTTTGATGTTGTTTACGTGCTCTTCAAACGTTAGCTTGAAAAGAATGCTGTTGAGACGAGGTCGTAACATTTTCACTGAGCTTATCTGTAAAACAAAGAATGCTCCATAAGAATACACATTCAAAACCTCTTTATCCCTTTATTGGAGATAATTTCATATACAACATTGTAAAATTTCTGCATAAAATTAATTCTCTCTGGGTTTTATAAAATGCTATTTTTCCTTATTTTAGACATTCAAATGGAATAGTTCATCGAAGTTTAAAAAATAGCTGTTCAGTTTTAAACACATAAGGCATCCTTATAGCATTAAGAAAATATTATTGAAGCTAAATCGTTGCTATATATTAAGTGTACGATCATGGGCCATCCGTAGCATTCAAATTGCCAAGATCTTTCCCTGAGGTTAACCAGGAAAGTGTATATATTTGAAACTGAACGAATATTAGGGCCACAGATAAAAGCTGTACGTGATGACAGAAAATATAAGTGGAACCACATTTCCTAAGAAAGTACCTATTACTATGCTGTTTGAAATCAGTGGGCTAGCTTTGATTCAGCATTTAATAATTTTTAAACCTATGAATTCTATTCATAAAAAATGTAATAAATATTTATATATGATCTAAAGAATTTCCCCAACTTGACAGAATGTTGATATTAAATAATTAGGTCATGGTGAAATCACAGTAACTCACTTTCAAGTACATTATTCAAAAATTATATAT
Organism: Loxodonta africana; assembly: GCF_030014295.1. Taxonomy (NCBI): domain Eukaryota; kingdom Metazoa; phylum Chordata; class Mammalia; order Proboscidea; family Elephantidae; genus Loxodonta; species Loxodonta africana. Next base: position 116,419,170 of record NC_087369.1, on the reverse strand, counting down.
TGGTGTTGTTCAAAAAAAGTTCAACGTGGTTTTAATTACTTGTTTTATAATATTGGTGCACATTATATATATTCCCTGTATTTGTTATTATATAAATCAATCTATTCTTTCTTCAAAATTCACATGACAAGGAAAAGACACACCACCCCTAATCACAAAAAGCTTACAATCTAGCCCTTCAGACAAGGCTTCTGGGTGGCATAGGTGCTACGGGCCAGGGCTCAGCACCCAGGGCTCAGCATCCACGAGTGAGGACCATTATGGCCAGGCCCAGAGAGAATGTGCTGTCACTACTGAAGTTGTGACTGTTCCCCACTCTTTGCTCCTGTGCCTACAGGTTCTATCTAGCCACAAGCCTCTTCCAGGGGTGTTCCCACACATTAAGCTGAAACAGGCACAACCCTTATCGATCAAGAGTCTTCACCAGAGGGGATGAAATTCGTGGAGTTTGCCATTGGAACTCCCATAAGCTAAGGCTCTGAGCCACATAACTACAGATTCCAAGGAGTGCACCAGGTTACTCAAGTCTTCCCGAAGCCTAGATTGGGGCCATTTGCAGCACAGAGTACTTCACTTCAATACCACAGACTCTTGTACATATGCACATCCATCGCAAAAATGGAAGTCTGCATAACTACAGGACAAGGATTGAAAATGAAAACATATATATATATATATATATATATATATATATATATATATATATATATTCAGAGTAAAAATTACAAATTCCGATAATGCTGTGTCTTCAAGTTCATGATGGCACTGGCACCCATCAACCTCCATCAGTCTGGGTGTTTTTTCACTGAAAATATACTTAATCCCAGACACGTGATATGTAGAAATATTATTTGTTAATCAATTTTACAAAAACAAATTTAAGTCTCATCTTAGAAGAAAATATTTAACCTAAACTGTAATTCAGACACTTGAAAACAGATATAGCTTAATGAAGTGTTAATTTATGTGATTTGTAAAAAAAAAAAAAAAGAAAAGCTTAAATGTAGCCTAAAACTCAGCACAGATGCTTGAAAACTATAGCTAATAATACAACCAGGACATGATTCTAGATAAGTAAACAGAAATTAGGTGCTACAGATGTTCTCCGGAAGAAAAGAAAGCTTTAAACTCTTATGACTATCACGTTTAATGAAAGTTTCAGAGCAAAGGAGATATAATGGAATATATGTATTTCATGTGAGTTTACCATACCAACTTATTTAACAATATATATGAACACACACACTGACAGAACCAAGGCCAAAACGAAGGTGCAGAGAGAGAAAATGGCGTAAGAAAAGGTTTACAGGTTAAGAATATCCAAGATATATTTTTAGGGACATAATTTAGACCAAATTATCTGAAGAATTCATGTAAAGACCACACAATTGGAAGATAATCATACTGAAGTGTTATGTCACAGCGAAGTGATGAAGGTACAGGTCTCCTTTGTATGTGTTTGCATGAGAATCTGAATTTCTATATGCACTTTTCTGCCTTCATATCTGCCTCCATCTCTGTCTCCAAATCCTTCCCCACTTTATTTTTTCATCCCATCCCCTCACAGCCAGCCATCATTAACAACAGAAGAGCATTTTCTACCATTTTATACGTTTAGGGAGTAGTTTTACAGTCTCCATGGTGGATGGAAAGCCACAGAATCACATTTACCAGCTGCTGGTCACTACGTACCTTGTGACAATGCTTTATAGGTCATGAAGTGGACCAAGTCACCTGAGGGACCTTGATCTAGATCGACAAGAAATTTAAACCTTAGGCTTCCAAGGGACTTTACTCTTGCTTCACTTCTAAGACCACGTGCATCTTTCTTATTTTGTTCCTTTCTGGACTTTGTATTTCAATCCTTGGCCTACAAACCCAGAGGGCATGGGTTTTTTTTTTTTTTTTTGATGCCAGCTTCCACAGAAATACTGTGACCAAAGTGTACTTTAACAGTATTAGTAACAACAATAATAATAGCGTTTCCACTTATTGTGTACTTTGTGCCAAGCATTTTTCTAAAAGCTATATATATGTATTAACCATTTGATTCTGAAAACGATCCTAAGAGACAGATATTATTGTTATTCTCATTCTAAAGATGTGGAAAGTGAGGCACAGAAATACAAAGGAACTTGCCACACTGTATGTTGAAGACTTGCGAATTTGAACTTAGGCTTTTAGGCTACAGATCCCACACTCCGTAGCAGTAAACCACAGTACCTCTCGAGACTTCTTGGGAGAAGTATGATTACTTGAAAAAGGAGTAATAATGGTAAGGAGACCATCAGTAAGTTATCAAAAATAGGTAATGAGCTACAATGTCAACATCAGGAAAAGACAGGAAGAGATGGATGCAAGAGACAGTATTAAGGAAGGAACAATATATGCCTAGTTCCGAACCCAGAACAACAAATATTCGCCTTTCTCTCCCCTCAAGACCTTTCTCCTTGGTTGCACACTGCAGGAGGGCCCTCAATTCTGCAGTGTGGCAAGAAGCAGAATGCACAGTGGTTAGAGACAAGGCTCTAGAGTTGGCCTTAGTTCAAATTCTGGCTCTACCACTGTCATGCTGTGGCGAATTAACCCTTCCAAACTTCAGTTTACTTATCTATAAAATAGACAAACGAGAGCAGCCAAGTGGTGCGATTTTTTGAGGATTAAATTGGTTAGTCCATGTGAAGTGTTTGTCACACATTCAGTGGAAGGGAACAGCAGGACGTAGCAACTGATGAGTTATGAGAAGAAAAAGTTATACATGGATCTAAGGTTTTAAGTCTGTTATGAGGTAGAATGATGTTAACATTAGTGAAGGCAAATGGAGGTACTCATTTGTTGTGTTTATTGACTTGTTGCTTGTTTTGTTCCAGGAAACAATAAATTTGTTTCCCCTGCTCTACTGCTACCTACACTTCAGTAAGCCAATCAGGACCTAAGGGGGTAGGGGGAGGTAGGGTGAAACTCAATAACAAATTCAATCAAATATGACTGAATCCAGAACTTTTACTCACAGAATCTTTCATATATTCTGACTATGTGAGACTATTCTATCTAATATCTCTGGTCTTCAGTGTCCCCATTTATATAAATAGATAAATAGGGAAAATTTCTGTCCAGTAGCCTTGTTTGAATGATTACATAGAAGCAAAGTAAGTGATCCATAAACATTCCACTTCCATTTGCTGTTGAGTTGATCCAACTCTTGGCGATGCCATGTGTGCCAGAGTAGATTTATGTTCAATAGGGTTTTCAATGGCTGGTTTTTCAGAAGTAGATCACCAGGCCTTTCTTCTGAGGCACCTCTGGGTAGACTAGAACTTTCAACCTTTTGATTAGCAGCCGAGTGTATTAACTGTGTGTACCACCCAGAGACTCCAACCATACACATTACTTCCTTTTTTTTTCAGTCTCTGCCTTTAGAACTGTGGACCCCTCAAAAAACAAAACAAAACAGAACCCATTGCCATCGGGTTGATTCCGACTCATAGTGACCCTACAGGGCAGAGCAGAACTGCCCCATAGGGTTTCCAAGGAGCGACTGGTGGATTCGAACTTTTGGTTCGCAGCTGTAGCTCCTAACCATTGCACCACCAGGGCTCCTTAGATTTGTGGAAAGGTGGGACAAACAATAATAAATCCACACATAAATATTACTTGGCCATTACCAAAAAATTCTGATTAGCATCTAAATGAACTTGGTTCACCATCATCTCAGACACCAAAAGTTGTGCCCGACTACCAACAAAGGCACTGTTACCCTCCCATTATTAAGGCTACAAACCCTGCTGTGATATTTAACTCTTGGTAACCACAACGTAATTTATAACCAATCCCTGACACTATTTTAACCTGAAAAATTCCTTGGAATTGTCCCTTATTTTCCATGCTCACCATTCAACCTCAAATTTTATATACATTAAGAACGGATTACTAAAATAGTCTTTCCACTTCCAAATATGCTCTTAAATAGTAGAATGATAGTTCCATGATAGGGAAAAGATACTGACGTATTGAGTTTTAGTTGTTATTCTGATATCTGGATGGATGGAGTTGTTGAGCTGGCAGCATTTGGAAATATAGTCCTGGAGTTAGGAAAACATAATTAGAGCTGGCTGATTTGGGAGATATCTGAATAGGTACAGCACCAAGCACAAGGTCATGCATATATTAGGCATTCAAATATTTGCTGATTGATTTTAAAAGCACTCCTTAGCTGACTCTTTCCAAGATCATCTCCAAGTAGGACAAAGAGATTGTCTATTGAATAAAATTAACAAGTTATGGTAATATTTTACTCTCCCCAAAATGATGTCTTCAAGTTAAGGTGTCAAAGCAGACATGCCAGTGAATTAACTTTGTTGAACTGCTATTACCAGAGATTAATCTATCAGAAGTCAGCCTGATTTGGGGAAGAAATTTTGATCTTTGATCTGACAAAATTTTTTCATCCATTTAGCAGCTAGAACAGGGTCTGGCACATGGCAGGTGATAAATATAGTAGGCGATAAAGAGGTAATTATAAATGAGTGAATGAATGAATGAATATATTTGCAAGAGCATATAGGAAACAGAATATTACTTAGCAAAGAGCTCAGTTGGGAAGAGAATGCACAGCTTGCAGAAGGATAATAGTAGGCTGACGACAGGAAAGATGGGGTGCCTATGCAAGGTGATGTTCTACCAGGCAGGCCATTCCATCAGTCCTGCCCAGGCTCAATTTCAGTCCAAATTCAGAGTACCATTTGACTGTTTTGATGGGTAGGGTTAAAGAGAGATTTTTATCCTAACCGCAGGAGAGGGAGAGAAACAATTTTCTGCGTTCTCCAGAACCATAATGCCCGTTGTAGTGGAAGAAATCAGGGCTTTTGAGTCACACAGACCTGGGCTTGAACTACAGTTCTGTCACATACAAGTTGTATGACCTACTGCAAGTTATGTAATGTTTTTAAGACTTTAATTTTCTCAGCACTAGAATGCATTCCTTATATCATCCATGCATACTGCACTAAGACTTGAATGAGATATATGTACTGCTCCTGTCATAGTCAACACACACTCTAAAAACAATAGCCATTATTGTTATTACCCTCTCTGCTCATCCTCAGAAACACTCAAAAAGAAGGAATGATGGTCCCTAATTGTTCTCCCCGACCTGAGGAAAAGTTCTCTCATCCATAATTAGAGAATGTGTGTTTCCAGGGCTCATGAAGAACAGAGCTCATTATCCATTGAACATACTGTAAACGCCGTGCTGTGCTCCCAAGTAGCCAGTTTTAATGCATAATGTGCATCTACTAGTAGAAATGTTATCATTGAAAATGTGTTACTGCAAAGTCAAGAAGCTATGGAGGTGGTGCACCTAAATGAACACGCCTCTTAATAAAAGTCACAAATCACTACGGATTGTTCATACTGAAAAAATGCTGCAGTCATAATACGCGTGGATTTTTCTAATCAGAACAGGGACACTGTGAGACAACACTTCAGTCTCCATCAGAGGACTTGAATATGTAAGGGAATGTCTTGGATACCTACGTTTAAAAATAACATGAAGCACTGAGCAACATTCCCCAGCCACAGATACAATTACTAAAAGGGCTCATGTCTCATAAGGGCACTTCAGTACATTTATTTAAGTGATGTGAGCAAAAAAAACCCAAAACTATGCTGAAATGTATGCTTGTTTCTCCTTGTGGTACCTGACAGCATTTTGGTTGACTGGCAACCTTTGTTTTATAATTCATTCCTTGAAGTGCTGTGGGACGCTGACCATGGGGTTATATTATGTAGGGGATTTATTTGTGTTACGAGGTACCCGTCTATCAAAATCGCATCAAGTAGCTCTCATTTCTTCAGCTGATCTGCACCCTATTAAAAAAAAGAAAAAGTACTTTGACAGCTTTAGTGAGAGCAGCTACAAGTGGGTCATTTCCCCAAAGAGTTAGATACAGTTTTGTTGATATAATTTGAATTTTCCACGCTTCACTACCTAGGCAGCTGGGGAATACTGATCTACTACCAAACTACCATATGAACCCACAGAGAAAGAGAAAAAGGCGCGAGTGTAAAAACCACAGGTGAAGGCAGAAAGAGGGCCGCGTGCAGCAATCACGTAGCCACAGGTCACATCAAGGTTATTTCTATCATACTGCTTTTATATTTTTTATATTGCAAAGAAATACACCTTTAACTACCATCACCATGTGAGCATAATTAAGCCTCTAGACTCTTCAAACTAAAAGGCTACGAGTTTATTTGAATTAATGTATTTTTTTTTAAGAAATATACCTTTATCACAAAGCGTTTGCCCCGCTGGTTGGATTTATTATTATGACTTATTTCATATTAATTACACAGAAATGATTTTGGTTCAGTGACTATGATAGAGGGAATGATAAGAAAATCACATTAAGGAAGGGTGGATTTAAGTTAGACATCTGGCAGAACTGTCTACAGGGAAAGAGATTCAGAGTGGATGGCTAAAGTTGAATCCTGACTGGAAGTATGGAAATAAAAGAGGCATGTTTTTTATTCTATGGTAAATTATCTCTTATCCTCTTTTAAACAGTAACTTTCTCAAGGGCAGGATCTCTCCTGTTCACACCTATACTTTCTACAGCACTTACAATACCTGTCCTGGACAAGACAATCAATCAAAGCGCACCCGCTACATGAGGTAAACAGTGAGCGTGTGTGCATCAGATGCTATGACAAATAAGAGACTGGGTTAATGTGTGAAATGAGGCTTTGGAAAAATAGACTGTTGAAAACTGACTCTATAACAAAAATAATGATATGCTACTAGAGAATATTTTCCCCAAAGATAGTGATATGTGGAGATTGTGCTTGACTAAACAAGTACTTGCCTGTAGTCTGGAACAGAGCACAGTAATGGTTCACTGGAAAAGCCACCGTGAGCTTGCAAGATTCACACTAAGAAAGTGAGCAAGATTTCAAAACGTCTTTCTGAAAACAAATGTTTGAGGCCAAGAATGGCCATATTTAAAAGATTCACCAAAACTACTATCATATTACTGTATTATTTTATGTGAGATTAATGATACATGAAAAAAGTAAAAGGTTAATTTTTGGTTTCTTTGAATTTAATGAAAAAGCCACCAATAGCAAAACCAACTGACATCCATAGACCTAATCTGAATATTCATTCAGGTGGTTTTATCTTGCCTTATTTGACTGCAAAAACTGATGGAAATAAGCAATCCTGTCACAAAATGGATTATTATGTGAAGTTAATGAAATGAACAAGAATATGAATGCATGGATTTAAGAATGAGTCGTGGAGAGTTTTCTTTTACCTATTCTCAAATTATTAGACCAACTTTTGCTAAGATAAAAATGAATTCACATCTAGGGAGTAAAACCAACATTCATATTTACAGAAAGAAAAATAGAAACAATCAGTGCATTACCTATCGAAACACTGAACACGCAGGATGCAAGCAGATAAAATAAAGAAAAATGTGATTTTCCCAATGAATATGCAAACCTCAAAAATGATTTAATATTAATGGAACATAGGAGCTATAATTTTCTATCCAAACTAATTGCCTTTGATGATATGTATGAGGAAAAAGAAAAAAAAAGCTTTTAAAAATTTCTTTTTCACCTGGTTAAGCTATCTTGAAGAGAGCTCATAAGCTCTTATGGAGCTGTAAAAAAAATAAAAAGCATACCGACTTTATACTTGTATTTCCAACTATAGTTATAAATCCACTCCTCCCACCTTCATATATTTATGTAAAAAAAAGAAAAAATTAAATGTGCTGTCAGCAACATCACATAATCTGTGCTTTTCATTATAAAGATTTTTATGCACGAGGCTATCTCAATGTCTTTTTGTTAGATTATAGCTTTACACGGTTTTTAATTGAAAAATATGGGTAATTTTGAAGTCAGAAAAACAAAGTACCGATTACTAAGAGAACTAATTATTGCCTTCTTTCTCTCAGAAGATGTGTTAGTTTAATAGGTACACACAGTATGGGTCTCCATCCCCAGTGCAAGACAAGTGGGAATTTCTATAGCTCTGAGGTTTTAGAACAGCTGAGCTGCAAACACACTCCGAAGAGTCTAAAAGCTCCTGCTGTGGGTTCTAACTGCCAGAGCTTTCAAAGATCTGTGCTTTTTTTCCCTGTAAAGGTACAGCGTATAATTACAACGATGTACCAAATTCAATTCTGTGGGAGGCAGGTTGGACGACAAGTCAGTGGGGAGCTATGCAGCCAATCTACCCCGCTAAAGAAGAGGATTATTGATCATACAAGGTGTGGGAACTAGCATATCCCTCTTAGCAGGAAGTCTGCCTCTGGACAGAGGAAAAGTCCCATGGTTTATTTTTTTGTTTGTTTGTTTCTTCTTTCTTTCTTTCTTTTTAACCGATTACATGTGAATATAAGCAAACTGGTGATGTGGCTGCTAACAACAGCAACAAAAAAAGGTTAGAAAAAGCTTATCAGTCCCAGTCACTGTCTGAGATAAGTTTATTCCTTCCACAAGAACAAAATTTTGCCAGTTTAATTTTTCGTGGGTTTGATTTTTTTTTAAATGAATCTTGCAGGAGTAATCCCACTTCTGGCATATGTCTACCCCTAACTGATGAAAATTGTTTTTATCTTCCAGAAAATAAGTTATAAAATAATGCAAACTCTGTGAGACAATGCCCACAATTGTATTTATTGTTACAGAAGGAAAGAAAAGTTTCAATAAGGCTAAATTTTTCCATGGCATCAAGTGCCATATAAATATAGAATATGACTGGACTAAAAAAAGTCCACTTGATTTTGTATTCATGCTAATAAACCATAACCAAACCCATCGCTATGAAGTTGATTCTGACTCATGGCAACCTCATGTATTACAGAATAGAAGTGTTCCATAGCATTTTCTTGGCTGCAAACTTTATGGAAGCAGATCACCAGGTCTTTCCTCCACAGTGCTACTGGGTGGGTTCAAATCAACAACCTTAAGGTTAGTAACTGACAGCTAACTTCTTGCACCAACTAGGAACCCTATTCATGATAAATTCAAAAAAGACTAGTTAAGTGCCTGCTACGTAAAAAAATGGAACCATAGTGGTGCAGTGGTTAAGAGCTCAGGCTGCTAACCAAAAGGTTGGAAGTTCAAATGCACCAGCAGCTCCTAGGAAACCCTATGGGGCTGTTGTATTCTGTCCTAGAGGGTCACTACAGGATTGCTATGAGTCAGCACTGACTCAACGAAAACTTTTTTTTTTTTTAATGTAAATAAATATGATGCCTGACCTTTTGGAACTTGCAATATAGAGGGGGTTATAGGCATTTAATAAGTAATCTCACGAATAAACATTTAATTATAAACCATGATAATTTCTAGAAAGGTAAAGAAAACAGGTTCTCTGAGAGTTTAATAGGGAGATCAAATTTTGATTGATAGGTAAGTGAAGGCATTACTTGGAAAGTGAAATTTAAGCTAATATTCCTAAAACTAAGCAGGAGAGAGGAGGCAGCCAGTAGGGGTAAGAGGAAATACCATGCGTAAGGGTGCTGAGGTGGAAAAGAGCATAGGAAATGCAAAGTACTGAATGATAAAATACAACGTGGCTGAAGCAATGTGCTGTTGTTGGAAGCAAACTCATGATTGCTGTGAGTTGAGCAGCCAGTGAGAGGTAAGGAAGTAGACAGCAAAATGGTCTAATCTTTCAAAACTAATGCTGGAAAATGGAGAGAAGGCAGTAACACGTGGGGATCTCAGGGGTAATGAAGAATTTTTTTTATCTATCCATTAATTCATTTCTAGGCAGGAAGTACCTTAAGAATATGTTCCGAAGAGAGAAAGACAGAGTGGAGGTTGACAAGCTGAAAAGGGAACAGAATGATTACCAAAAATAAGTCGTAAAGTAGGCAGGAGATACTGGTGTCGAAAACAGGTAAGTAAATTAGCCTGTAGTAGGACGGTACACACATAAAACCCCCAGAATTTTTTTTTTTTTTTTTAGGACAGTATACACATAAAACCCCCAGAATAGTACAGGGTTAAAAGCATAGTCTACGAGGCCAAGCTTTCTAGGTTTCAATTCTGCATCTCCCACTTACAATGTGATCTCAGGCAATTATCTAGTCTACCGCGGCCTGTTTTCCCATCTACAATAACCCGCTGCCGTTGAGTCGACTCCGACTCACAGTGACCCTATAGGACAGAGTATAACTGCCCCATATGGTTATGGGACTAATAATAGTGCCAGGGCTTCTTGGGCGGCACCATGGTTCAGTGTTGGATTATTAACAAAAAGGTTGGTGGTTCAAATCCACACAGAGATGCCTTGGAAGTAAGAACTGACAATACGCTTCTGAAAAGTTACAGCCTTGAAAACCTTATACAGAAGTTTTCTTTGCACACATGGTGTCGCCATGAGTTGGAATCAACTCAACGGCAACTAACAACAACAATAGTGATGATAATAATGTAAGTAGTAAACCCGTTGCCATTGAGTCGAATCTGACTCATAGCAACCCTACAGGACAGAGTAGAACTGCCCCATAGAGTTTCCAAGGATTGCCTGATGGATTCGATCCACCGACCTTTTGGTTAGCAGTAGTAGCTCTTAACCACTATGCCGCCAGGATTTCCTATAAGTAATAAGGCATATCTTTTTCTGAAGTTTGACAGACAGTAGGTTAATAAAAGATATGGCTAGAGATAAAATGTAGGTTGAAGAGACAGTGGGGGTTCTGAAGCCTGAGAACCTTCCTTTTACTCTGGCAAGTAGGTTAGGCTGTTTGTGGTGAGTCAAAAAGATATGGGGAAAGGGAGATGGAGAGAAGATTTGAGGAGAGTAGATAAGATATAGAACAGCCACTATGGAAAACTGAAATACCACTGACTCATAACAAGTTAAATGACTGCTGAAATGGCAATGAGAGTCCCACTGAGGTTAAAAGCCAAAATGTCATAAAGATGTCAATTCACTCAGTTCACAAAAAGGAATAGGGAAAAATAAAACCAGTGAGTTAGAGACAGAATGAGAATGCTAAGGAGCTTGGGTATTACTCTGTAATTTCTGGGAGCCACCAACTGATTCTGAAATGGAAATCATAAGATGAATATAGATTTTGAGAAGAACACACTAAAAGATTTGATGAAAAAGGAAAGCAGGGCAAGGAAACTAGCTTGGAGCCTCTCTCATTAGTGCACATGCCTCTACCCAATTCCAAAGCTGTTCGAACTTTAGGCTGTTGGTACATGTTGGAAGTTTAAAAAGTATTTGGGTGTATTCACACATAAGTGAATTTATATTCAGCACAACTTTGAAGAAATATGTTTTAGCATATTTGATACGTTTATAGATCTAAAACATGCTATTTTTAATCTCAAGCTCACATGTGGATTTAATCATTACTCTATAATTCAATTCAATAAATGTTTATCTACTGTCTATACAAGATATTGCTCTAAGCACTGCAAAGCACAGATGTTTAAAAGACTAAGGCATATCATTATTATAGAAAGTTCATTCCTAGATATGAGATTATTTAGGCTTCATTTGGAAAGTCTTGATTGATGCTGTCTCAGGTTATTTACATAGTGTAAACCACCTTGTAATCTCCTTAACTTTTTTCCCCCCACAAGTGTGTAGCTAAGGATGGTGAGAGCAAAAAAGAAGGCCAGGTGGCTATTCATGTACTCACAGCCCCAGAGTTATTTATGGTTATGTGCATAAACAAGAAATCTCTTCCATTTTCTATTTTGCTTTCAGTTCAGAAGGTCTATTGCTTTTTATATCCCCAAACTTCATTTCCTCAGTGTTGTACCAAGGATATTCCTCCTGAAGGACTTGCTTGGCAAACTAATACATCTTCTAAGATAAACTGCATTCAGGAAAAAAAAAAACTGGCTTCAGAGAAACTGTGTAGTGTACCTACTGTAAAACTCATAACCATCATGACACAGCTGAATTCTCAGACGGTATATAGCCTTGGTTCAATTATAATATGAATTCAAACAGCTTGGATTTTAAGTATGGACCTTGGTCTGGAAAATTAGATTATTTAATACCATCTGAAAGTGCTGCTAGTTAATAAATAATATCTAGCCAACTTAGTTGATCAATTTTGCTTAATTCAAAAATTAGAGAAATATTTTTTCCAAAGTACCTTTATGTGCTCTGATAGCAAGGATTTGACAGAATCCTCTTACGCTTTTTTTTCTTACGCTAGTATAAGCAAACCATTTCGTAGACTCTATAAACTCTAAATATTGGTAAGCAGTTACTGCCCATGTTTAAAAGGAACAGGCTCTATCCCATCTATCATAATTTAACTTTAAACAAAACTTTTAAATTACAAAGTACCAAATCAGATCCGTTCAAATATATTACTCTTAAAAAGGACATAAATTTTTTTTGAAAGAAGCAGACATACTGTTTGAATATTAGGTTTGATTGTGATTTAAAAAGTCTTAGTGTGTAGATTGAAAATGGTCAGGGAACCAAGGTAGAGCTGGTAACCATAATGGAACTATTCATTCATAGAATGAACAAACTTGTATTGAACACCTAAGCCCTAAGTAGCTTTTTTCTCCAAGAAAGTGAATAAATCATGTCCTCTTTCCCACATTTTTTTTCCTACCGATTATTTGAAAAGTAGGTATGGAGACTACTTAAAATAAAAAAAAAAATATGTAACTATAAATTCAGAATTTATAACTAGTTTTCTTTTATACCCCTTAGCATGAAGGGGGAATAAGAAAACATAATTCACTCCAATAATGATCTAACCATACTAAAGCATGATGTGTATTTATGAGATTTTTTTCCTAGGTAAAACATTGTATTTAAAGCTTTCAAAATCAATTAATGATGTTATAAAGGAAATCTGAAAAATCTTGTGCTTTTTCTGATACGATATATACCACAGAAAAGACTCTCTAATAATTTCTTATTTATCTACTTATTACCATTTTCTTTTACCCTACGTTTTTGGGAAGTAAATTCTAATATCAAAATCTAAATAGAAGAAATAGCCAATGAAAACGTGTGTACCAATTTGTATATATTAACAGAATTAAATGTCAGCACTGTTCTAGAGAGAAGACTTCATGAAGTATCTTGAGGCATTTAGTAGGACGTAAATCTTAACCTCTTAATTTTTCAATACCATGATAAAAATAGATAAACATGAATTATTTTTTCTGACAGCTAATGCTATACTAAATTATGCAGTTATTATACAATAAAGAAATGAATTAACAATTGAAATATCTTTCTTCTTATTGTTTCAGACAAGAGTTAACTCCTATATGAGTTTTTGGGCCCTTATGCTAGATACATACCACAACTCCAAATTGTTCAGGCTCACAGAGGTCATCATATTCATTTTTAAGCTGTGCTAATTCATTCAGTACCTTCTGTTCAGGAAGATGTTTTACAAGGTTCTAAAAAGAAATTAGAGTATAGCATTTTATTATTAAGATAATGAATTAAACATGCGTTATCAGCTTTACCAAATAAAACAAACCCATTGCTATCAAGTCGATTCTGACTCATAGTGACCCTATAAGGTGGAGTAGAACTGCCCCGATAGGGTCTCCAAGGCTGTAAATCTTTACAGAAATAAAGCGCAACATCTTTTTCCCTTGGAGCAGCTGGTGAGTTCCAATGGCTGACCTTTTAGTTAGCAGTCGAGCACTTAACCATTGCACCACCAGGACTCATTTATTAACAACTCTAAAGGTGATTAACCAGGATAGTAGGTAAATATCTGATTGTGGTTCTGTTATAATACGAATGTATCCTTCCAATCATCATGAAATAAACCTAGAATGAATTACAATTAAAGGTGAATAAAATGTATAAAATTATTCCATTTCTATGCATTACAGTAAGCAAATGTTAAATAAAAAGATCATGCAGAAATAAAAGGCATTCCAAAATTGACTAACCTTCTGGCCTAAAACATGTAGCATAATATTTTAAACTTTATTCCCTGTCATGATAGTTAATCGTTCTAAACTGCAAACAGAAAAATATTGTGTAGAATTAGCTCATATATAATAATGCTAAAACTATTCAGTTTTGCAAAACTTGGAATCACACCTGGCCTGTATATAAGTCTCCCATTATTTACAATTTCTATATTTAAGTATGCAATGCATCCCTACTTTTAAGAAGAAATAAGCAAAAATGATGAGGTCTCTTGCATGTTCAAGTCTAATACCTAATAGAATCAAAATTCATTACTTTACCTCTGTCTAGTTTATCCCAGACTTTGGTAGATAGAATTATCATTACATCAGCCTACAACCAACATATTGAGGACTCCTATTCTCTAGACATGTAAAAGGGATGTAAGCAGGAAACAAAAGATTTAAGACGTGAGGGAGGCAACTTATAACAGACTTTCCATGGAGGACAACTGTATCATACCCCACTGTGGGTGCCCTTTTTGCTTTCCCCTATTTATTTTCTCTTTCCTCCCACTCATTTTTGCCTTTTTCATTAAGCTTTAGGCAAGCAGTGATACCCATAGCCTAAATGTTTTGAAATATCATGCCCATTGACTCCAAAGAAGTATAGATTTGGACATAATCACATATAACTGGTTAAAAAAAAGACCATCCATTTTTTTTTTCATTAATATCATTTCCACTTATAGGATGAAAAGCTAAGTACAGACTGAAGTATTATTTCCATTTTCCCAGAACATATTTCATACACATAAATTATTCAATTTTTTAAAAATTTTCTCTGTTAATGGGATTTTTTCTAAAGTATATTATTAAGAAAAAGAAAGACTCAGTTTGATAACCTGAATAATCACTACAGTAAAACTAAATTAGGAAAATTAAAAACATTATTAAAATTATTTTTAAAAAATCAATTCTGTATATGTCAAATTCTCAATCTCAATTATAAGATTTAACTCTGTGAAATAAATAGTATGGAATGAATCAAGTCTAAAGTAGAATTTTAGCTCAGAATGTGAAACTTTCTGTTGTTATTTTGTTTCACTTCTAGCTATAGGTAACCTGTTAACTCATCTTCAGAATGTAGGCGCCACAGTGGTAGGTGACATATCTTTTCTTTCTCTGTTCAGCTACATGAAATATTTAACACAGTCGGTGGGCTTGGATGTATTCTGATTCTGGGTTCCATTTTGAGTCACTGATGAGCGTATATAACAATGCTTAGTAGGTTCTATTTGCAAGGAAGATTTGGAATAAAATGCACTCTTTCAAATGCGTGACAGATGCAGACCACTATTACAGTACTCATTGCCTTAACGAGTCAGTTTCCCCTAGAGTCCCATGATGCAAGTGGTTATGGTAGTCATTGCATAAAAATATGATTTTTTCTTTTACGTACAGACTAAACTTTTTAGATAAAGATGTAGTATAATATTGCAGACAAATATGTTTTCATAGCCATAAATTCCTGAATAGAAGAGGGAAGATAAGAAGACACAAAGGGCTTGAGAGACATATAGTTAATTTGCTTCCACCTTTCTTTACCTACTAACCAAAAACATATCAAGAAAAAAATGGAAAAATATATATCTAGAGGTTCAAGGCACAGCCTGAAACTAATGTGTACAGTCCTAGGAATTGGCTTGAAGTATGGTAGACTAAGGGGCCACCTAGAAGGGAACAGTCCTGTATAAAAAAAGAGGAGCAAATATCAAGCAAATAGGCTTGGTCCAGTAAGAAAGTTTACAATTTGGGAACAGTCGGGGTGATTCAGAGTGCAGCATATCTGCTCCTTACATGTGTCTCTACATCTAGCCTACCTAACCCCAACACGGGCAGATGTCAGAGTAGTTGGGAAAGGTGGCTGTTTGAAGAACACTGCTTTCGTACCCCTCTTATCAAATATATAACAAAAAAAAGGGGAGAGGAGAAGACAGACATTTGTCTCTATTTTGACACAGAACACTCTACACCCTTGGCACCTGGAGAACTTCAGTATATCGCCAGCTATGCTCCATAGGAAACTGCCACCCCACTGCCTATCCCACACACAGTGGCCCCTAGTGGAGGGGTTCAAAATAGTGCACAAGCAAAAAACTCACAGCTACTACATGGAAACTGACCAAATTAGTTCATGGAGTGTTTAAGATATTCTGAGACCTCTAGAGACATTTAATGTAGTGATTTTAGAAGAGAGAGTCCTGCAACAGCAGCTAAAAACAAGAGAAAGAAAAATACAGGTGAACTGATGTGCATCAGGCCCATATTTTTACTAAATTCTTATTGCTCAAGGACTCTGCACTTAGAAAAGTTTAAGGAGCTTTTGACCTTAGGTACCGTGTTTATATTACAAATGCTTATGTTCTCTAAATATATTGCAAAGATGTGTTGATAGTTCAGACAACCTCTAAGCCATATGTGAAAGGCTTTTCATAATAGAAGAGGCTATCCATTATACATTTTTAAGTACAATTTAGACTCTGACAAACTATAAATTGTTAAATATTCCATAAAGTTGGAAGGCACAAGGCCTTCCATTTCTCTGTCCCCCTGCTGTTGCTTACTACTGAGCCTCTTATTTCAAATATTTTAGGATTTGTATTTAAAAGATCAATCCTGGGTCAGTATGAAAGCTTCATCCTAGAAAATGTCAATGAGCTGAAATTCAGGAACAAAACAACAAAGGAAAAAGAAACAAGTATGTCACCAAATGAGCAGATTTTTCCTTAACTTTTATTCATCACAAATTCACCTTCTGATGACTATCGGTGTTATCTGAAGGAACTTCTCTTAACAGACCGTAGGCTTTTAACTACTGTTTAAATTTCTACAATTATTCTATAATACTTCAAAAACTTTAGCTCCTTTAAATGTTAATTGTACACTTAAAGGTTAGATAAGTAAAGGTATTGAACCATAATGCCCTTTCCTTCTTGCCAAAACATAACCTTTCTTTTTTGTCCTTTATCTCATTAAGTCATTTCAGTACTAGAGAGGCGAGGTAGGGTCACTATAATTACCGTATTTTTACTCAAATAATGCATACCTTCTATGTGCCCTCCTCCCATGAGGCATTTTTGTAAGCACATTATGCTAATTTTTTACCAGAACATATAAAAAAGTTGGCATAGCGGGGTTTATGAAAATACCTCACAGGGGGAGGGCACAGTTGGCCAAAAAATGTAGAATGTGAGCATTATTTCAGGAAAAAATACAGCAAATCTATCATTCCACACATGAATGGATTGGGAATAATATTTCTTTTAAAAAATATATACGGTATTATTTTAACTGATATTGACAAAGATTTTAATTCTTTAATCCAGATAAGAAACATTTTCCCCCAAAGTCTTGGCTAAATCTTCATGATCTTAACATCAACCCTCCCCGTTTTGCCTGGTTAGAAATATTTTTTTTTAATTGTACTTTAGATGAAGGTTTACAGAGCAAATTAGTTTCTCATTAAACAATTAATATACATATTGTTTTATGGCATTGGTTGCCAACCCCATGACATGTCAACATTCTCCCCTTCTCGACCCTAGGCTCCTGATTACCAGCTTTCCTCTCCCCTCCTGTCTTCTCTTCCTTGCTCCAGGGCTGGTATGCCTGTTTAGTCTCATTTTGTTTTATGGGCCTGTCTAACTTTTGTCTGAAGGGTGAACCTCAAGAGTAACTCAGTACTGAGTTAAAAGGGTGTCTGGGGGGCTATACTCTCAGGGTTTCCCAGTCTCTGTCTGACCAGTCTCTGTCTTTTTTTGTGAGTTTGAATTTTATTATGTTATTTTTCTCCCACTCTGTCTGAGACGCTCTATTGTGATTCCTGTCAGAGCAGTCGGTGGTGGTAGCTGGGCACCATCTAGTTGTGCTGAACTCAAGTCTGGTGGAGGCTCGGTAATTGAGGTCCATTAATCCTTTGGACTAATCTTTCCCTTGTATCTTTGCTTTTCTTCATTCTCCCTTACTCCAGACAAGGTGAGCTAGTTAGAAATCTTTATCCTTTAACTATTATAATTTATTATGCTGTATTTCTCAATACTTTCTTATGATATAGTTATTAAATTACTACGTGTGTATTTAAGTGTTCTTAAATCACATTCATGTGTTCTTATTCTTCTATTTTCAGTTAAATGATAAACATTTTCTCTACTTATTTTGTGTTTCACCCATCCACTCAGTCAATATATATTGGCTGTCTACTATGTGATGGCCAGCATGTTAACCACTGGAGATTTCGACCTCAGAAAGATGACAGGAGCAACAGGGCCATGAATACAGTGGAACAATAATCAACATGTGACTGACACTAATTTGTGTAACATTTGACCCAAAATATACTTCCTATTAGGTGGTCATGGTATAATTTTTTCCTTTTGGCCTGAAATAACTAACATTTTTGTAGCTCTTAAATTGGACTCCAAGAATCTACAAAAGCATGGTAAAATGCTGACTAATAGGCCTAAAGCATTCAGGAGTATCTTCGATAGCCCTCTACATGGAGCCGCCACTTTCAAATACTGTTAGTTGATAAAATGACACACAAGAATTGAAAACCTGATGAGAAAATTCCTGACCTTGGAAGTACAACAATTATGTCTTAAAAACAAGCAGCCTTTTATAGGTTTACTACCTATTTAATCTTCAACTTGGCCCAAGCAGGAAAGCTTTTCCTAAAGAAATTATTCTAAATCCTGAGCATTAACATTCGTATTATACTCAGCCCCCTAGAAGGTTCATCAGCTCTCCTAGGATCAATACCACCTCAGTGCTGATTATGCCAAATGATCATCTCTAGCCATGACCACACTAGCCCATCTTCAAGTTCCATGCTTCCAGTTGGCATTCCCACTCAAATATCCCATCCTTAACTCAAATTTAATAAATCCAAGCAGAACTCATCCTCCTCTGACCCTTCATCTCTACCACTTATCAGCTCCTCCTAATGGCCTCATTTTGCCAACAGGACTGGCAACCTCTCCATCTTCTAAGCTTTCAAACAGGCAATTATCTTTCAGTGACAAGTTCTAACAATTCATCCCGGCAAAATATTTTTTGGAGGTTCAAACTTTCCTTTACATTCCACAGCCAAAAATCTTGGCCAGGAGAGTCACATGGTATTAAAATATTTCCTACGTTAAGTTCAATTAAATTCTTCAACATATTCTAGTTCGGTAATTGATTAATGAAGACCACGAATACATTTACAATCTCTGTAATTATAAAAGGAAAGAATGTGACTACTTTGTACATAACAAATTCAACTCCTACTAATGTCATGATCCTATTTGCAGATGAAACTTTCTGCTTTCTAAAATAATTGATGTGATTTACAGTTAATCTAAAAGATAATTATGAAAAATATTCCTTAGATGCCATTATCTTTTGTTTATGTCCCACTTTGTACTCTAAAGTAAAATTGTAAACCATGTGTGATATGACTTATGTGTCCACTTCGCTAAGCTACTGTGATGGATAATTTTATGTGTCAATTTGACCAGGAAATGTTACCCAGTTGTTTGGTAAAACACTAGTCTATATTCTGTTCCGAAGTAATCAAATGTGACTAAATCAGTTGGCTTTAGGTAAAACAGATTACCTACTGGGTGAGCCAAAACTAATCAGTTGAAAATGACTCAAGGCAGCAAGAAGGACAGGAAAACCGGAAGAATGGACATGGGGAATCCAGGGTGGAAAAGTGGAGAGTGCTGTCACACTGCAGGGATTGCAACCAATGTCACAGAATGATCTGTTAATAAATTTTTGAATAAGAAACAAATTTCCACTGTAAAGTTTTGCCTAAAGCACAATAAATTTTTTGTTTTAAAAAAAGCAAAAAGGAAGTTCCTCTAGGATGTATTCTACCTCCAAGCTATAAATAGACATTTTGCCAGAACTCCTCTCTCTTCACTCTTCCCATCGCCTGGTCTACTGATGCTGAGATGCAAGCCTACAGGAGTCTCCAGACTATAAGCTGATCTATGGATTTTAGACGTGCCAGGCCCTGACAATCACATGAGCCCATTCCTTGAAGTAAATCAGACTCTCTTTCTCTCTCATACATCTATATCAGTCTGACTGATTCTTTTTCTGTAGAGAACACTTAAACAGCTATAACCATCAAAAAACACTGCCCTCGAGTCGCTTCCTACTCATAGTGACACTATAGGACAGAGTAGAACTGTCCCATAGGGTTTTCAAGGCTGTAGTCTTTACGAAAGCAGACCGTCACATTTTTCACCCATGGGGTGGCTGACGGTTAGCAGTTGAGTGCTGTGACCGCTGCACAACCAGGGCTCCTTAAAAACAGCTAACAAACAAAAAAACAAAACCCTTGACGTCGAGTTGATTCTGACTCATAGCGACCCTATAGGACAGAGTAGAGCTGCCCCCAAAAGTTTCCAAAGACTGCCTGGTGAATTTGAACTGCCAACTCTTTGGTTAGCAACCGTAGCACTTAGCCACTACGCCACCAGGGTTTCCAAAACATCTATGGTTGTGGTGATTCTGTGCCTTCCAGTCGATGCTGATTCATAGTGCCTCTATAGGACAGAGGGGAACTACTGCCCCACAGGGTTTCTAAAGGAGCGGCTGGTGGATTGAACTGCTGACCTTTTAGTTAGCAGCCTGAGCTCTTAAGCACTTCGCCAGCAGGGCTCCAAAACAGCTATAAAAAACCAAAACGAAAACCAATGCTGTCGAGTGCATTCTGACTCATAGCGACCCTACAGAACAGAGTAGAACTGCCCCATAGAGTTTCCAAGGAGCACCTGGTGGATCTGAACTGCCAATCTTTTGGTTAGCAGCCGTAGCTCTTAACCACTACGCCACCAGGGTTTAGTGCCCAGTTATTTAATTAAACATTAATCTAGGTGTTGCTGTGAAGGTATTTTGTAGATGTTTACATCTACAACCAGTCGACTTTAAGGAAATTATCCTGGTTCAGCCTCATACAATCACTTGAAGGTATTAAGAGAAAAAAAACTGAGGTTTCAGAAAGAAAATGGAATTCTGCCTCAAAACTGCAACATCAATGTCTAACTTGTTGGGTTAAAAAATAACTGAAATATGGAACAACGATATATAAGTTAGGAGTGTTTTATTTATTAAGGAAAATATAAAGGTTTTAAAAAGATGTTAAAGAAGATTTAAATACATAGACAAACATTCTACATTAAAAGATAGTAAGAATTAAATATATGGACGACAATATACCCAAATTTGCCCATACAAGTATGTAATTCCAATCAAATACCCTAAAATAACTTTTTTGTTTTTCTTACAACTTGACAAACTGATTTTAAAAATGATGTAGATAAACAAAGAATGAAGAGTAGTTAAGACCCTCCTGAACAAAAAGAATGTGGGCTGAGGTCCTCTACCACATATTAAGACTTATTATAATTCTGTAATAATTAAAAAGTGTGTGATGTTGGCACTAAAACCCATTGCCAAGTTGATTCCAACTCATAGCCAGCCTAAATTGGTACAAGCATACACAAATAGGCCAATAGACCAGAAGAGAAACTTTAGACACAGAGCAATGCATACTTGGAAACTCAGTATGTGACAAAGTCAACATTTCAAAAATTGAGAAAAAAGTCAATTACATAACAAACAACACTGAAACAACAGTTATCCGTATTGGAAAACAATGAAATTGAACCTTTTCTTCACAGTATACACAGAAATAAATTCCTGGTGGATTAAGGACTGAAACGTAAATGGTAAAACCATGAAAATTTTAGAAGAAAATGTAAGGAAAATACCTTTATGATCTTACATAACAAAGAATTTTCCTATATCAGACACAAAAACACAAAGCTGAAAAGAAAAGGCTAATGGATTCAACTTTTGGTTTTAATGGGCTTCAAAGTTAGCAACAATTATTAGTAAAAAGATACTAGGAAAAGAATGAAAAAAGATAAGAAAATATTTGCAATACATAACTAGCAAAAAATTTTGCTATTCCAAATACATAACAGCTCATACAAGTAAACATGAAAAAGATAAGCAACAAAATAGGAGGAAAAATAGAAAAAGATTCCAGCAAGTGTTTTACACAAATGGCCTATAAATGGCCAAAAAATGGCCCCAAAGGTGCTCAACCTAATTAGTCATCAAGAAAATGCCAACTGAACACACAAACAAGATGCTTTATTCACACCTACCAGGCTAGCAAAAATACAAAAGGCATGTAATATTAAGTGATGTTCAGGATATAGAAAAGTAGTTTTCAACCTAATCTTCACATAAAAATAACCTGGGAAGCTTTTAATAAGAATGGTCTTAAACTATTATTTAACTTGTTTGGGAGAGGTCAACACAACAGTACTTTTCTATCATTCCCCAAATGATTCTGATACATAGCTGGCGTTGAGAATCAGAACTTCAGAGGAATGGAAATCTTCATACAGTGTTTGTAGGTATATAAATTGGTACAACTGCTCTGGAAAATAATTTAACATTACTTCATAAAGCTGAAGATGCTCACCCTCAGTAATCCAACAATTCTATTTCAAGGTCTAGAAACCTAGATCTGAGACCCGAGAACCAGTCTCAAACTGTAGTGTACTTCAGGATCACATGGAAAGCTAGTTAAGCACAGGCTGCTGGGCCCCACACTCCAAGTTTGATACAGTTGGTTGGGAGTGGGGGGAAAATATTTTCTGTTTCTAACACATGCCCAGTGATACTCAGCCTGCTGGTTCAGGCATCATACATTGAGAATGCCAGTGGCAACACTGTTTATACTAGCAGCATCGATGATATTGATAACAATAATAATCAGAATTCTAATGATAATAAAACAAAAATGTAAGAACAACACTGACAGGAAAATGGGTAAATGAACCATGGATTGTTCATACTGTGAAATGCTATACTACAGCAAAAATAAATAAATAAATAAAATGGATGAATCTAAAAAAAAAGTGAAAAATACAGAAGTAGAAGAACGTGTACATGGTAAGATTCCACTTATAAGAAGTTTAAAAAACACAAAAACTGAACAACATACATTTTAAGGATACATCTATAGTGGTAAAATTACCAAAAAAAAAAAAAAGCATGGAGATAATCAGCCCAAGAATTAGAACAGTGGTTTCTTCAGGGCACAAAGAAGTACACAATGGGCTTCAAAGGTATTAGTAATGTGGGCACATACGGTTATATTTTATTAATGCTATACTTTGAACTATACACTTTACAACTCAATATTAGAGAAGTGTCCAAGATGATCAATTTGCAATACAATTCAACCTTCTGTTCTCAGGCACTCTTCATCACTCTTGAAGAGTTCACATTGTTGGCTTAAAATTGTATAGTTTAGGACTTAGTCTTCCATTCATCTGCTCCAATTAAATATTGATTTATTTTGTTAAGTCAGCCAGAGGCATTTTTCAGTTAGGCACCATCATCTAAATAGTGACACTTTACATTTACAATGTGCAGTCACACTCCTCAGTTCGCTTCTACACTATAAAAAACAAACAAACAAACAAAGTAATAATCCCCAAGGGTAAACTCCTCTGTTTCAAAGTTTGTTTTAAAGAAGAATAATTATTGCTTTTTCTGGACCCTTTCCATATGCTCCTTATATTTACACATGAAGAATCACTGATTGAGTTTAATGAACATGAGATAAGAGACAATCAGATGATCCTGAACAACTCTTAAGCTTCGACATTCATTTGCAACATGAAGTGAGGGGAGCCAGTCAAACAAAAATTGAAAAAATCCTACAATAAAACACAAAACCAGTTTTATTTGGGATATTCTCCCCACAAATTTGTATTCAAATTCTCTTATGAAAATAACCCACAAAAGTGTATTTGGCCTGGGGCACTGAGATTCTAACAGGTATAAAGACAACACCAATCTTCACTGCATTGAGCAAAATTTTATTGTTTTCCTAACTAGAGATATGAGTTCATGTTCACTTATAAACATTCACTAAGCAAATGCTACCAACACTTTACCATCAAATACAAGCAATGGGATAGATTACACGTACACAGGGTCAGCAAGATCTGCAAATGCCAAACTACACAAAAACAAAGTGATTACTCAAATCGAATACTTCTGTTGTCCCATGACTGGTTTTAAGTTGGTTAAGCAGAGCTCATCATTTTCAGAAATCTTGGCTTTACTTCAGATGCAGTCCCTTGGGATTTCTTGTACCAAATCTACTGTCTATTTGCATTTTTGGCTAATGGAGACCAATAGTACTCCCTTGGCTTTATCACATCTCCCAAAATAGGCACATGAGTCTCAGGGCAACTATGTGGACTGAAAATATTCTCACCAATCAGTGCAAAAGAACATTCAGAGAACAGCCATCCGTGACAGAACTGGACTGGCAAAAATACCAAGTACAAATTATGCCTCTATATAAGTATTATTTTCATATTGATCCTTTTGCAAAACATAATTCAATCTTCTGTTCTCAGATATTCATTGCAAAAGCAATCCTTGTGGTTGTTTTCATAAAGCTCTTTTGTTCAGTAAAGGTAGCTGGGGTAACCCACCCAAAAGGTGGCTGGGGTAGCTCTTCTAATTCTCAGAGATTCTTGAGAGATGAAACAGGCTGAAATATTTAAGAATGGGATATCCATGAAACTGACACTAAGCTTAGCAAAGACTGCTCATCCATTCAATGTGCCCCTATCGCGAAGGCCAACCTAACAGTTACACAGTCGCTAATATAAATTACCACCAAATTACATATGAACAGAACACTATCTAAAAGAACTTAAAAGAATGTCTAACATAGAGAATGATTACCGTGTCACTCAGAATGTCAAAATCATATGTAAAGATTATTTTCAAAATCCATTCCAAAAGTTATGGATATCATAGTACAAATGAGCAGATGAAGAATGGAGAGAATTTAGGTGAGCTTTAAGACATGTTTTAAAAGATATGAAAGACACCTAAAATATGGAGTATCACATGCAGAGTCATGGAGAAATGCAAAGGCAAATCATGAACATATATGACAACAGCTTCATGGATCAGAATCAGCATAAAGCCTATTTCCAGGAGGAGCAGATCAATCATATCCTCGCTTTCCCACTTCTCCATCATTTCTAACACCAACTTATTTAGCACATACTCCGCCTAATCCTAGCCACTGAGAGCTAGGGCAGATTTCCTAAGGAAGAAGACACCATCCTTGGGTTCATTAATTTGCTGGAACAACTCACAGAACTCACAGATGATATTATACTTATGACTACCGGTTTTATTATAGTAAAAGGATATAAACCAGGATCATCGGTAAGGAAGGGATGCACAGGCAAGGTCTGGGACGGTTCCCAACGTGCAGCTGCCATGTCTCACAGAAGGTGCGTTACCCTCCTTTCACTGTCCAGGGAACTCTCTGAGTCTGAATGTTCCAGTCTTTATCAAACAGTCCTGTATTAAAAGCTAAATCATGCCTCCTGAGTGAGTCTTTTCAGGTCTTGCCAGACCCCATGAAGCAGCACAAATCCTTAAGTGTGGCCTGAAAGTCCCAGACTAAGGCACTTGAATTGCTCCAAAGGTTACTGACCCAGAGCAGAGGACAAAGCCCACCTTATTTACGGCAAAAATAGGTCCTTTACCCCATAAAATAGTATTCAAAACCAAGACTTTTTGAGAAATTTAACAAATCTTTGAGACTAACTAGAGATGTTCTCTAGTATTTAAAAAAAAAAAAAGGCAATCACTGCTACTGCTTCTTAAGAAAATGAACTGAGGGAGGAAAACAAGAAAATGGTTGAACAAAGTAAGATGCATTAGATTGGAGGTGGTCTAGAGACAAAAAGACCCACTAGGAGAAAAGAGCTATAAAATTATTAAAGTGATGAAGAATTAGTCTAGTTCTCTGGGAATGGGAGGTAAGAGTGGGCCTAAGAAAACTTCCATGAAAGAATCTGTAAGAATTCATGATGAGCTGGGATGAGTTGCAGGCAAGTTGCAAGAAGAGAGAAGAGATGAAAATGACTCCAGGAGATAAGGAAGATAGGAAAAAAGTCTTTACTTGGAGGAGGAAAAAAGAAAATGAGTTCTATTTGGGATGGTCTTTCAAGTGACATTTGAATGTTCAAGTGGAGAGTTATTCAGCTTTAGATAATGGGCCAGGAAAACATAAAAGGGTAGGGCTAAATAGATATCCAAGAAACTCACCTGCACTTGTTTTCTATTTGTTTAGCCTTTTACACTTTGCAAGTGTTTTTATATATGCTCACATTGAATTTTTATAATAACCCAGATTTGGAAGAATATATATTTTCTTATTTTATACACAAGAAATTTAAGGCTCAAAGAAGGTAAGCGACCTGTCCAGGTCACACAGAAAGTAACTGAAATCCAAAACACAATGCTTTTTCCACTGCACTGAGGATGGTATTTAAAGAATAAACCACTAAAGAGTAGAAACTCCAAGAAGACAATTTGGAAATGAGCCATAGCACTTAAGGAAAAAAAGCAGATATCATATTTGCTTTTCCTGAGAAGTACCCAATTTTTTCTACTCTATTCAGCTATACATATTCAAAAAAAAATTAAGTGAAGACCAAAATATCTAATCTTATTTTTCTCACAAAGATAAAAGACTTTATTTCATTAAATGGTTCCATCACTCTAAATTCATACAGGATAAAATAAATGGTCTTTTCAGTAATTAAACTACACTTTTGCTTTTGTAAAATACTATTTTTTAAAAAAGAAATAAAATCCAATGCTCCTTGTATTGCATCAAGTAAGATTAAGATTTTATTCCTTGGCACCTAATTTTATATTTCACAACACAAACAATAATGAATGTCAATGAAGACATTTATTTTGAGTACACGGAGAAGAAATTTTAGAGGATAATTTAATTTCTACTTTGACGTCCAATGATAGGCATTCCACAAATTCTTTAGTTGGTTTAAAATTTTTGTGGCTGTTTTTTTATTACTGTCCAACACTAAACCTGTAACCCACCCACCTACATAGCCACAACAGCAAGAAAACAAACAACAACAAAAACAGGTCAGACAGTAGGGCTAAAAAAAAAAAAAAAATCAACAGACTGTGTATCATATGAACTGAGTTGTTATACCAGACTGACTTTGTGACTTAAACCTCCTGAGTCTCAATTTCTCTTTCCATGAAAGGAAAAGAACAAGATAATTAATAAAGTTTATTTTAGCCCTAACTTTTGATGCCCTCTAAGTCCATGATAGAAATACAAAGAGAAAATTAAATTGGAGTACAATGTGTATAAATTGGAAGAGAATGCTAACACCCTTAGCATTCTGTCATAGAAGACAGGTTCCACAATTTGAAGAGCAGAAAAAACAAGAGCTTCTAAGCATTCCACCAGGTAGAATTTTCCTTATAATATCTACCCTTATCCATATATGCGCTCGCTATTCTAAGGAGGCAATCCTGCTTGCAATCTTTCCTGTAAAGCCATACATGTCCAGGTTATACCCATCTGAAATGTAATTTCTCCTTTCCCTGCTGTCATGTAGCATCCCTTCCTCCTCTTTCTGGCCAGAGGAAAACACCTATGAAGCTACATTGTAGCACTGTCACCAAAGCTTGTTAGCCTTTAAATATCTTTTTGTAATTCTTTATTAGAACAAATTCCTAAAGTAGATATTAAACTATTACTAATTATCCTGAATGCATTATACTATTTCTAATTACCTCTTTACTATGACAAATTCCTCTACCATAAAATCGTTAAAAAAAGGTCTTGTCTCAATTTCAGGTACTTTGATTTCTACATAATATTGTCTACTGATGATCACACTAAAAACTACAATTTCATCCATAATAAAGGTGGATAATTTTAAAAATCAATGATTTCATGTTTTCACATATTCTACATTATTCTAAACATAGAGTATATAATTCTAGTATTGCCCAGTATACTAAAACAAAACAATCTTGAATAAACAATATGTAATTAAATGCCAGGCACCTACCTAAAACGTTTTCAGATCATTTGGTCTCAGGAACTCACATTATGATATGATAAGTGTCATGGATTGAATTATGTCCTCCCAAAAATGTACGTATCAACTTGGTTAGGCCACGTGTGGCTGTCCTCCATTTTGTGATTATAACTTTTAATTGAGAGGGTTAGGATGGGATTATAACACCACCCCTACTCAGGTCACCTCCCTGATCCAAGGTAAAAGGAGTTCCCCAGGAGTGTGGTCTGCGCCACCTTTTATCCCTCAAGAGATAAGTGGAAAGGGAAGCAAGCAGAGAGCTGGGGACCTCATACCACCAAGAAAGCAGCAACAGCAGCAGAGCACGACCTTTGAGCCCAGGATCCCTGCGCCTGAGAAACTCCTGGACCAGGGGAAGATTGAGGACAAGGACCTTCCTCAATAGCTGACAGAGAGAGAAAGCCTTTCCCTAGAGCCGACACCCTGAATTTAGACTTGTAACCTACAAGGCTGTGAGAAAATAAATTTCTCTTTGTTTAAGCCATCCAATTCTGGTATTTCTGTTATAGCAGCACTAGATAACCAAGACAATACCTTATCTCAGTGTTTAATAATAGTAAAACTATTAAAAGCTAAATTTCACAACACCAAAGACAATAAGCAACATAATAATATAAATTTAACAATACATTCAAACTTATGGTTAACAATTGATGGATAAAGTTCCGTTTGATTTTTTCAAATGGAATATTAAAAATCTATAAAATATTTATAAGTATTAAAAGGTTTTGATAACCTTATGGAGTTCTCCTTCCCTTCAACACAGTGCCCCAAAGCGGCTCTTGCTATAGAATTCTTTTACTTTATCAAAAGGCAACTTACTACTTCTATTGTAATTTAATTTTATCTACCTACTCTGAAGACTGCATTTGACTTTCCAACATGCAAATGAACATAAATACAAATAAGGGATGCAAAACAAAAAATCAAAGAGGTTGGAGTGAGGCTTCAGAATTATCGCCTCAAAAAATAGTAGACTATTCCTAGAGACTTCCTTTGTGCCATTTGACATCTTTATTTCTGAGACTCAGACAGTGCATAGAAGGAAAGAAGCCTGAGGAGAATTATCACCCTGCTGCTAATCCTTTCCATTAATGGAGAAAACTGAGAGCTGACTGTTTTAACTGCAAGTTTTGCAGAAAAATGTTTCAAAATACCAAACCTCACTGAACTGTTCCCACTCAGACTAAAAGACATCTGTTGAGTGCCTACCCTATGACCACCAGCACTGTACTAGGGGACTTTTACTTATGTCATTCAATTTAATCCTCACAGCTACCCTACCATCTATTTAAAGATACAGAAAATGGACTCAGAGAGGTTAGGTAACTTTCTTCAGCTAACATGGCCGGCAAATGGCAGAGCTGGGATTCAGACCCACCCTTCTGACTCCAAAGTAGAAGTTGTTATCATAGTATCATTTGAGTTACCTAAATGACGTACAAAAAAAACAAACATAAGGTTCTAAAGATGGTGGCATAAAATGAATTGTTCAACACTATTCAGCTGTTAATGTAAAATAAACAACAACAAAAATCTGCTACGTGATAAAGGAAAAAAGCCAAATCATGCTAATACGATGGACTACATTCACAAATGAAAAATGATTATGGCCTGTATTTTAAACACTGCTTGACTGTGAATATTTGCAAATTAACAGCCAATGCATTCTGTCAGATTTAAAGCTTACCACGAGTCAGAATCAACTCAATGGCAATGGGTTTATGAATACTTTACATTCCTAGGAAACAGAGAAAACACATGGCATCATGTTTGCTTTCTGCTACGCTAACCAAATGTGCAAAGCCTCTGTGTATTGTTCTTTGTATGTATAATGAACATACAAAATGAAAGCTTATTAAATTTTGAAACTTTACTACTTAAATTTCAGAAATAAAAGTTATTCTTAAAGCAATGGTTCTTAATGGAGACCATTTATAATGTCTGCAGATACTTTTGATTCTCACACTGGTATGTGTGGGAGTGCTACCGGCATCTAGTGAGTAGAGGTCAGGGATGTCATTCAAATTCTACAACATACAGGACAGCCCCCCACAATAAAGAATTAATCCAGCTTAAAATGTCAATAGCATCAAGATTGAGAAACCCTGATTTAAGCGTGTCTTCAGCATTCACCAAAATACTTTTACATTTACTTATTGTGTGATATTTAAGACATACAAAAATGTATACATAAGACAAGTCTATGTGACCATCACAGAGCTTAAAAAATAAAAACAACACAGCTCCATTTTCCTTGTGTATTCCTTCTGGACTGCTTCTCTCAGCTATTTCTAAAGACATTGGTTAAAATACTATTATATTTATATCATGTTAAAAATGTGTGTCATGTGAATTACACTGTATTCCACTAAGTTGTACTATAACTATGATATAACTTAATAGAACTGAGACTAGGTACACTCCTACTTTACATAGGAGATCTACAATTATAATAGAGCACTGAAAAAAAATCAGAGTAAATGAAGAAAATCACAGAGCAAGTAAATTTCCCTTGTATATATAGAATCCCTTGTATAAAGAAAGGAATGTTGTTTTGATTACATTACCTCTTGAATACGTAACAGAAGAAGAGGTTTTATAGGTGCAATTACTTACAAAGGTGTTACAATCGGTTAAAGATACGACTAACCAAGAATTTTTAGATTCAAAGCAAATTTGTACTTTAAAGAAAATGAGTAGGAAACTAGTAGACAAAAAGAAAAAGTGTGATTATTCTCCTTCTCTCTCTCACTCTTAGTTTCATTGAGGACACTGAGGCCTGGACTTCCTGGCCTCCCTATGGCTTGGCTAAGGTATTACTGCTTTCTGTCTAGAGGTACAGACATCTGCCCCACAGCTGAAAGTTAGAGTAGGATGAATGGTATAACCTTGCTCCTCATTTCAAAGTTCAGGGTTGTAAAACGCTAAGTGAGGAAAGAGGGTACTTTTCAAGTTCGATAATTGTAAGAGAATTCCTGGTCTACCTCAAACATCAGTGCACGTCAATGAGTCTGATGGGTCTATTGTAAGAAAACACCAAAATTTTAATGAAGTGCCATCCTGGAATAAAATCAACTAAGCAGCAGTAAAGATCTCTGAGCCCACATCTTACTCAACTATTAATAAGACCTATGTTTTGTTCAAGGAGCCCCAGTGGCACAACGCTTAAGCACTCAGCTGCTAACTGAAAGGTTGGCAGTTGGAACCCACCCAGCAGCTCTGCGGAAGAAAGACCTGGTGATTTGCTCCATAAAGATTACAGCCAAGAAAATCCTACAGGGCAGTTTTACTCTGTCGCATGGGATCTCTATGATTCGAAAATCAGCTCAACAGCAATAACATTTTGTTTGAAGTATAACAGGCTCAATATTTTGCATTATTAAAATAACTTTTATGACCTAATTAGAAAAAGAAAAATTAATTTTTTTTGTGTGAAACAGTCTGGTAATATTTGTAGACAATAACACAACCAAGGGAGGTGGTAACAAATAAAAATACGGGAATTAATTAACAATAGACAGAGAGAGGAGGAGGAGGAGAAGCAGTCCCTGTATTTGCTCAGGAGTTAGGTATGATTTTTACAACAGACACAAAATAGCAAACCAGGATCAAAGAAAACCAGTCAAAAAAGGCAACGGAAAATATTTAAAAAAAAAATAAAAAAAGATCATTCAAGCAGCTACAAGCAAAAGATGAAAAAGAATAGTAGCACACAGATAAAATTATGTTCAGATTGCAACAGCATGCCATAATATAATTATTTATTCCACCATGATGAGACACTGGAAAGAGATGTTTCACTATTTTTACTGCCATTGTTAATGTTTCATTTTCCCTAAAGAATTATGAAAATGAACGTAGTGAATACAAGTTATTATTTAAAAGGAAAACATTTTCAGATTCTGCGAAACTGATGCCATTATAGCCTTAATTGATATACTTGTAGTCTTCTAAAGTCATCAACCCTTGTAAAGTGCACGAACACATGCAGACTCACAAGCCTGCATAAAATACAGATGGTCGATAGCCGCGTAAATAGATCAATGATTACAAAGATGGATTGAGGAGACAAAAACGAGCTCTACTATTACACATGCATGAACTTCCTGACTATAAGAATAATTATACTCTAGAACTGGTTAATTGAGGGAAGTTGAAGAATCTTTTTTTCCTGCAGAATCAATAGATACCCATCTATCTTTGATGACTTAGGTGTAGCACTGCCTGGAATCAAGAGAACAGATGGGGTGACCTTTGCTTCATTCTAATTATTTCGCCAGTATTTTTTTTTTTTTACCCAGTAAAAAGCTACATAGATCACATAATCTATTTAGAAATGCAAAATCACATTTGGAAAAACATAATCATGTGTCAATCTGTCAACCCTGCACATGGGGTACATTGCTGGATAGCCAAATGGGTTTCAGAAAACTAATATATAATTACATAAGCGGAAATTATTTGGGGAAAAAAAGCAAGCTGGAATACACGCAAACATGAAGTACAGAGAGACATCTATAGAGATATTTCCATAGTTTCCACGTATAAAGAAGGTACCCTAGAGATATATTTCACCTGGGGTATTAAAAGGGATGATTCTGGCCTTTTATCAAAGGAAGACTTAGTTTAAAATGGAAGAGAGGAAAAGAATAAAGCTGGGGTGAGGGTGGGGAGCTAGAATATTAGACGAGATGCATGCCCAGCAGGAATTCATCCGTCCCTTAAACATACGGGAGAGAGAGACCAAAAGACCAAGAATAAATAGAACATTTGCTTAAGGAATGCAGGTGTCTAGTTTAGTGTGGATTCATTTTAAAAAGCTACAAGAAAATAAAAAACACTTAAACTAAATAGTCACTGCAATTTGGAATATCAAAAGAGGTCTATCTCTCCCTAACCTCATTCTCTTATTCATCACCCCTTAAAACTCTCTCCTGTGTTGGCTTCTGGGACTCACTATGGTATCCTGGCCCTCTCCCTGATACGCTGACTCCTTTTCCTCTGATTCTCTAGCACTACCCATCCCCTCAACCTGTGCAATCTTCAGAAATGCAGTCCTTAGCCTTCCATTTTTCACTTTTTTTCACCATCAACCTCAAGAGAATATCCCAGGCTCTCATATGTCCGACAATCACTTCTTTGCTTATGGCTCCAGAAGTACCTTATTTTCAGTCCTGACTTCTAACCTTTCAATACGTATACTAATGTAACGTATCTGAACAAGTTTTCCCTGCCCTAGAAGTATGTTCACTTCCAGCTGATGTGCCTCTTTCTGTCAGTGGCACACCACTCTCTCTAATTTTCAATGAATCGTTTTTACCTTTTTTTACCAATATTTCCTTTTTTTTTTCTCTACCCCTAACCTATTTCAGGGCTTCATCATGCCTTACACTTAAAATTACAATTATCCCCCCATTACTAGTTTTTTTATGCCAAGCCATTTGATATACTACAGATAACCTTCGTAAACACACAGCTTGACCACATCCAAGCTCAACAGCTTGGGAATAAAAGTAACTACTAGGGAAGATATGAGTCGCAATCGACTCCACGACAGTGGATCAAAAACTCTGATGTCTACATCATGTAGGACTCAATCAAAGTGGATAGACTGCAATGGAGAAGGGAGGCTCTGTGGCAAACTAGGAAATGTGTGATGTTAAAATATCACTTTTTGAGACTATAAAGACCAAAGAAAACACATCGTACCTATCTATCTGTCTATCTATCTCGGCTATGGGTCACCAGTTTGCTACCTCTATAATCTCTCCAGTGTGACCCTAACCAACCTTTTATATGTTCTTTCTTATTGCCACCCTATGATAGCGTTGAACTATGCGACAATAATAAGAACATTACTTTTTATATGTCTCAAGCCCTTTCCCACAATTCCCTTTTCCTAGCCCTGCATCATACCAGTACTTCAAAGTCCCATTCAAATTACACTTCTTCTGGAAAACTACCTTAACCACAGCCTACCCCAGCAACAATTCCACTTCAGTGGGACCCTGAAGCAGGAATTTTTAGTCTTTTTTGTTTGTGCCATAGACCTCTTTGACACAAGCTTATGAATCCCTTACAGAATACAATAAATTCTGTACTATTGCAAAAGAAAGCACTTATATAGAAATATTTATCAAAATGTTTACAAAGATAAATTGTGATATAACAGATGTGGTTCCTGATCAAGCATTAAAAAAACTACGATGTAGTGGCAGCTCTAATAACTACTCTAATTTTGAAGTAGTAATGAGCATAAATAATATTTCTAGATACATGTCACAACTACAATGTGATATGAAAACATTATTTTCATTAGTGACAAAGTTAGAGGTAGTGCTAATACTACTTTGGTTTGTTGCCTACATTTTTAAAGGAAATTAGTTACAGGTTAATGAAAATAAAGATTAAATATGTTTTCATATGCATGTTCAAGGCCTCTTGAATTCTATCAGTGGATTCCCATAGAGGGCTTTGGACCCCTGGTTATTAGCCCCTGTTTATACACAGTTTTGCAAATTACTTTGCAGAAATACTACACTACCTTCTATGTTAATCACCACTCTTTACAATATGCCTTGTGTATGTGAGCTTAAGCTCCTTACCAAAATGAATTTTCTCGGCATTTTAAAAATCATGTCCATGCACTAATGATGTAAAACGGAACAAACTTTTATTTTTTCCATTAGAACACCAATTTTTTAAACTGCTACTTTCATTTCTTGGTCAATGCTCTACATGTAAATATGCCTGAAAGTATGTATTTACCACTGATAACCGATAAACAGACTGGTCTTAGATTTCCTTTATTTCTCTCAATAGATCAAATTAAATTAAATTGAAGCAGATTTCCAAAGCTGAAAAAATGATTCCAAAATTCACCGAAACTTACTACACATTATTTGAAACTAACTTGTAATTTTTTTTGTAATTGCGTATAATTAAAACTCAACAACCTTAAGATATGGTGAGCTTTTTAAACGATTCTATGTGCAACTCTAAGCATTTTAACACATTTTAACTTCTTCCACATAGCCAACTCAGTTTCTAGTTTAGATATTTTGAAGTATTTTTATTAACAACCTCAAAATTTGGGCTTAATCTTATTGATAAAATAAATATACATTTATTATTATTATTATTTTACGTACACATTTATCCTGCCAAATAATGAGAATGTCTTAGTTATCTAGCAGGGAAGAGCTTATTCATCCGTATTAAGAGAGATAATACTGGCATTAAACCAAGTCTCTGGGAAATGATGTTTCCCTAATTGTTTTTGTTTTTGTTTGGTTGTTTTTGTTGTTAGGAGAAGACAACCATGGTATACCAGCAATAAACTATGATTATGCACGGATAGAGTTTAGCACTGTAATCAAATAGAACTCACAAGAAATTTAATCTGATGATACATATTTAATGCTATGCATTATCGATGTGCAACACGGTAATTAGACAAACAGTAAACAGCTCATATGAATGGAAAAGCGATGTTCCTTTTGCATCACTGAAACAAATGTCTCTGGAGGGGAGGGAAGAGACACTGGTGATTTTAGTGTTCTCTTCTTCCTGAAGGCAGCAGTGCCCTTTGAAAAAACAAATGAACACACACACAAAAAATCCCTTTATAGTTGAGCGGATTCAATTTAGACTGACAGTGACCCTAAAGGACAGAGTAGAACTGTCCCACAGTCTTTCCAAGATTGTAAAATGTATGGAAGCAGACTGCCATATCTTTCTCCCGTGCAACAGCTGGTGGGTTTGAACTGCCAACCTTTCCGATAGTAGCTAAGCACTTAACCACTGAGCAAGCAGGGCTCATCAAGGGCTGGAAAACAAAATAATTGTTTCAACCCAGGGCCATCCTCCTTTCCAAAAGATTCCCAGAAGTTTAATTTGTCTTGATAAAAGCAATATTAACCCTAATCACTTAGGTGAGTTACTTACCATTTATGCATTTTATCCAAGCAGCACAACTCCAATTATGCAAACTAATAAATTACATGTTAAATTGTTTTCTACCTCAAGTAGAACTAAGAAAATAAGTTTTGCTGGAGCAGGGTAAGGAACAAGATGAAATCTCAGAGTATCTCGCATTGAGAAAGAAAGCAAGTACCTTGAAAAAAGCACTTAGTAAATGTCTAAGAAAAGAAATAGAGGTCTAGAAACAGGTAGAGATGAGACAGGTCCAGGTCAACGCATAAACAGAAATCTGGAAAAGTATGGTGGTGGACTGCGAGTAACATGCACAAAAGTAGCCTACCAGAATCTACACTTTGCCATTCTCCTTCACAACACATCCTAGAGTACAATCCAAA
Source organism: Loxodonta africana (assembly GCF_030014295.1). Taxonomy (NCBI): domain Eukaryota; kingdom Metazoa; phylum Chordata; class Mammalia; order Proboscidea; family Elephantidae; genus Loxodonta; species Loxodonta africana. Next base: position 116,382,899 of record NC_087369.1, on the reverse strand, counting down.
AGAATTTAGCCTAACAATGTGACAATAAAAGCAGTTGTTATGACTGCCTATTGAATACAATTAAACCAAGGAATTCAAAAGCTTAATTTACTGCAATCTCCAAATTGTAAGCAATTCATTCCTCCCAACTGGACCAGGTGTATTCAGTTTAAAGACAGAAACAAATATATACTGTTTACGCTACAAAAATAAAGTGAATCAGAAAAGAAAAAAAAAATTCCCCGGTAATGCATTTCTATAAACACTCTTTAAAAGCTTGCTAGATATTGAGGAACATTTAAAAGTGATAATCTCCCTGTTTCTGTCTTACATTCCCTAAAGAGTTAAAGACATGACTAAAAAAAATAAATATTTTTATTACTGACAAATACCACAATATATTCTACATATTTACAGTCTCTTTTCTTTACCAAAGCAAGTGAGGGAAAAGCTACTGTTTCAATGAGTAAAATACTGGCTATATGGATTAACTCTTCAAAATCTCCTTCTTTTTTTTACTCTAATTTGATTATAAACAAAAGATTAGAAACCTTCAATACTTGAATAGGAGTCAAAAGATAATTTGCCTTCCTATATTTTAAAACCAAACCCTCCGATTGAAAAAACAAACAGCAAACTAAATCATGTTCAGGCTTCGTACCTAGCTCATTTTACATAGTGTGCAAATAACTCTATAATTAAGAGGGATAGGAAAACATGATCAGCTCCCATTTCAAGTCAGAGAACTAAGGACCTGCATGTAGCACAATTTTTTTTTTGCCTAAAATTTTTGCATAAAGGGTTATGTTATCAAATCATAATTCGTACTGAGATTAACATAGGTATGTCCTGATAATAAAGCCGTTGCTGTTGTCAGGGGCCATTCAACCAGTTCCAACCCAACGGTCCTACATACAACAAAACGAAACACATCCCAATCCTCTGCCATCCACATAATCATTGTTATGCTTGAGCCCATTGTTGTAGCCACTGTGTCACTTCATCTTGTTCGGGGCCTTCCTCTTCTTCCAAGATCCTCTACTTTACCAAGCATGATGTCCTTCTCCAGGGACTGGTACCTCCTAATAACATGTCCAAAGTACATGAGATAAAGTCTCGCCATCCTCGCTTCTAAGGAGCATTCTGGGTGTACTTCTTCCAAGACAGATTGGTTCATTCTTTTGGCAGTCCATGCTATATTCAATATTCTTCACCAACACCACAATTCAAAAGCGTAAATTCTTCTTAGGTCATCCTTCTTTATTGCCCAGCTTTCACATGCATATGAGGCGACTGAAAAGACTAAGGCTTGGGTCAGGTGCACCTTAGTCTTCAAGGTGACATCTTTGTTTTCAACACTTTAAAGAGGTCTTTTGCAGCAGATTTGCCCAATGCAATGTGTGGTTTGATTTCTTGACTGCTGCTTCCATGGGTGTTGATTGTGGATTCAAGTAAAATAAAGTTCTTGACAACTTCACTCTTTTTTCCATTTATCATGATACCGTCTATTGGTCCAGTTGTGAGGATTTTTGTTTTTTTTATGTTGAGGTGTAATCCATACAGAAGGCTGTGGTCTTTGACCTTCATCAATAAGTGTTTCAAGTCCTCTTCACTTTCAGGAAGCAATGTTGTGTCATTTGCATATCGCAGGGTCTTAATGAGACTTCCTCCAATCCTGATGCTGCTTTCTTCATATATTTCAGCATCTTAGATTATTTGCTCAGTATACAAATTGAATAACTATGGTGAAAGGATATAACCCTGACTCACACCTTTCCTGACTTGAAACCACGCGGTGTCCCCTCGTTCCGTTCGAATGACTACCTCTTGGTCTAATAACAGTATCTCCATGAGCACAATTAAGTGTTCTGGAATTCCCATCCTTCGCAATGTTATCCATAATTTGTTATGATCCACACAGTCAAATGCCTTTGCGTAGTCAATAAAACACAGGTAAACATCTTTCTGGTATTCTCGGCTTTCAGCCAAGATCCACCTGACATCAGCAATGATATCCCTGGTTGCACATCCTCTTCTGAATCTGGCATGAATTTCTGGCAGTTCCCTGTCAATATACTGCTACAGCTGCTTTTGAGCGATCTTCGGCAAAATTTGGCTTGCGTATGATATTAATGATATTGTTTGATAATTTTCACATTCAGTTGGATCACCTTTCTTGGGAACAGACATAAATATGGATCTCTTCTAGTCAGCTGACCAGGTAGCTCTCTTCCAAATTTCGTGGGGTAGGTGAGAACTACATCCGTTTGTTGAAACATCTCAATTGAGATTCTATCAACTCCTGGAAAGTTTTTTTTTTTTTTTTTGCCAATGCCTGCAGTGCAGTTTTGACTTCTTCCTTCAGTACCATCAGTTCCTGATCATATTCTATCTCTAAAAATGGTTGAACGTTGGCCAATTCTTTTTGGAAAAGTGGCTCTGTGTATCCCTTCCATCTTCTTTGGATGCCTCCTGTATCGTTCAATATTTTCCCCATAGAATCTTTCACTATTGCACCTCAAGGCTAGAATTTTTTTTTTTTTTTTTCAGTTCTCTCAGCTTGAGAAATGGTGAGTGTGTTCTTCCCTTTTGGTCTTCCATCTCCAGCTCTTTGCACGTGTCATTATAATACTTTGCCTTCTCGAACCGCCATTTGAAATCTTCTGTTCAGTTCTTTTACTTCATCAATTCTTCCTTTCGCTTTAGCTGCTCGACGTTTGAGAGCAACTTTCAGAGTCTCCTCTGACATCCATCTTGGTCTTTTCTTTCTTTCCTGTCTTTTCAACGACCTCTTGCCTTCTTCATGGATGATGTCCTTGATGTCATTCTATGACTGGTCTGGTCTTCGGTCATTAGTGCTTAACGCATCAAATCTTTTCTTGAGATGATCTCTAAATACAGGTGGGATATACTCAAGATCATAAAATGGCTCTGGTGGACTAGTTTTAATTTTCTCCAGTTTCCACTTGAACTTGAATATGAGCAATTCATGTTCTGTTCCACAGTTGGCTCTTGGCCTTATTCCGACTGATGATATTGAGCTTTTCCATTGTCTCTTTCCACAGATGTAGTCGATTTGATTCCTATGTATTCCATCTAGTGAGGTGAACGTGTATAGTACTTGTTTGTTGTTGAAAAAAATGTTTTTGCAGTGAAGAAGACGTTGGTCTTGCAAAATTCTGTCACGGGATCTCCAGCATCATTTCTATCACCGAAGCCATATTTTCCAGCTACGGATCCTTCTTCTTCATTTCCAACTTTTGCATTCCAATAGCCAGTAATTATCAATGCATCTTGATTGCATGTTTCATTAATTTCAGACTGTAGAATTTGGAAAACAATCTTCAATTTCTTCAACTTTGGCATTAGTGGGTAGTGCAGAAATTTGAATAATAGTCGTATTAACTGGTCTTCCTTGTAGGCGTATGGATATTATCCTTTCACTGACAGTGCTGTACTTCAGGATAGATCTTGAAATGTTTTTTGGACAATAAATGTGACACCATTCTTCAATTTGTCATTCCTGTCATAGTAAACCATAAGCTAGCTGAACATGAATTTAAAAAGGAAAATATCCAGTTTACCTGGATTAAGGCCTCACTCAACATGCCTTCATCAACCTCCAGAATAATGTTTTTTATATCTTCATACGGCATTCGATACGATCCCAGGAATATAGCTAAAATTTAAAAAGAGAAGAGCATCACTATTTAAGTGTCAATATATACCTGATTCCCATTTTTGTAGACTCAAAATATAAAATTTATGTCACTAATACTAAGTTTCAGAGTTACGAACAAACAAAAGTAATTTCCATTTGATGGACTACTCTACTCACCTAGGGAAAATGTCCTATTATCTCTGGCTCTAATGTTTACAGTTCATGCATATTAATACACAAAATATAATTTCTACTAATAGCACTCATGAATATATGTTCATGCATTTTAGACTGAGCTGATACAACATGACCTATGAAAACTTTGAGATTTTATTTCAAGTTGGCCTTTTAATTCAAGGCAGAATTTAATGGGGAGATTATCAGGTGTATCCAACGCAATCATTCTCAGGAATAACGATAAAATCACCAAATAAAAATATCTTATCAGTCAACTTTGCCATTTTCCCACATAAGGAAAAGTCCAGGTGTCAGCATCATGAGTGCTCTCTGTTTCTCCGTTAACATTCATGTGGTATATACCATTAGTTGTTTTGTATGTTGAATCATGATTTCCCCTGTCAAGTTTTTCTTAATTGGATATGTATTATATCATGTTAGAATAATTCAACAAATTATACCTGGCAGAGCTCATAATTATTCAGAAGGTATTTTCCAACAACATATTTCAGAATAATATCAATTAAACATACCCTTTAAAGAACACATACATGTGTTCTTATCATCCCCAGTACCCAGTGCCATCGAGTCGATTCCGACTCATAGCGACCCTATAGGACAGAGTAGAACTGCCCCGTACAGTTTACAAGGTGCACCTGGAGGATTTGAGCTGCTGACCTTTTGATCAGCAGCTGTAGCACTTAACCACTACGCCACCAGGGATTCCTTCTTATCACCTGAATATGAATATATTTGTATGGCTTTTATTGACCCATGAAAAGGTCTATATTACTTAACTGCTACCAAAAGAAAAAAAATCCTCACGATCTAGCATAATGCTTAAAAAAAATTTTTTTTTCCTAGATGAAAAGACCAAATTCGATTTCCATACTCTAAAAAATAATGCTGACAGACATCAATTAGGAATGAAAATCATACTGTGTTTTGAAAAAAAGTAGTAAACATCAGCTTTAGAAACAAAACGTATTATCCAGTAAGTAATGTACACATTCACAATAGCTATTAGTAAACTACTTTTCCCGACAGTAACATTCCTACTTATACAAGAACGATGCATTGCCTGTTCTAATCTTTTTCCCTATAGTGCATTCCTTAACAAAATATACATCCCATGGTATTTCTTTGTGCAATTAGAAATGCTTGGTATGTTGAAATTTCTCATGTGTAGTGTTCAGTATTCTCGGAATTTAAACATAGTCTACCATGGTGATTAAAAAAAAAAAAGAAAATTCTTCTGATTTCAACATAGAGGGAAGTATATCAAAGTAAAACTTCAGGCCTCCTTAAATGAAGACGAATTTAATCATGCAGCTGATTATAAAGGACTACCCAGTAAAAGGATTTGCCCAATGTGACTAGTGAATACTCTAAAAATATCAATTCTAGGACTAGGCAAAATAAAAAAAAAATTATGTTTTTTCTTTCAATTCTACCTTCTGTTTCACTATGCTCTCTAACAATTCTTTCTTCGGTACTTTCCAACATTTTATAACTCATAAGCTTCATCTGGCCTGATGAAGCCTAAATTACGATTTTCTCCATACTGGCTGACTGAGAAAAAGCTAAACCAGAACTGAGACTGTCCCAGATTATTACAAAGACTTTCATGTGATCAAAGAAGTCACAACTTTACTTAAATACGTTCAATAACCTCTCACTACCACCACTCCCTATGCAAAAAATATTACATACACAGATTTTGTGCTGTTTTGGGATCTAAAACTCTCAATTCTTTCACTCTCTTCTTTACAGGCGTGATCTTCTTTTCTTCTGAAGCTTCTACATTCTTTTGAACTGAAAGAAAAATGTTGATACATGAACAATAATGGTACAAATCCAAGTACACAGAATAACATTAGTAAGACATATTAACTACATTAATACATCTCATTCTGAAATCAATAAATGTGTTTATTTCATTAGTTCAAGGAAAAGGATAAACATAAAAATATAGACCTGTTTAGAGGTTTCCCTACAAATTAAATATCAGCACTTAAGCCAAACAGATAAGCCAAATAGAACCAAAAATCAATTGCTGCTTTTTCCCTAATGTGCAACATTAATTACTCCTTTACCAGGTACCTATAGAAGCACTGGAATTAATCATATAGTAAAATCTCACTAATTTGGACTAATTGAGAAGAAGGTGGACATGAATTTTTCCTGAAACATGCTAAAATTCAGACAGATCTTTAACCCACCGAGACTTCTTTTAAGTACATTAAGTTAATTAACTGCTAAACAAGCTGTCAGATAAGAATTGCTACTAAGACTGCTTTGAAGAATAAGTATGAATTATTTGCAAGTTACATAATAATAGCATCTATTTGCATACACATAATTTAAAAACTTCAAGTTAGTTTTGAGTAACTTGGCTTTGTGGCCCTCACAATTTTTTTTTTAATACAATTCGTTTTCTTGAAACAAAATATTACTTTTGCTTTAATCAGAAGGTAACCCTCTAGTGCAAAACAGTTAGAACTACCTGGAAACCTGAGAAGTGGCAGTGCCAAGAAGTGGCTTTAACCCTACATGACCTCCATCAGCCCTCCCACCAAATAAGCCATTCCCAAAATAAAAACAATGTACCTCTCTACTATGAAAACGAAATGTCAAGACAAATCTCTAAACCCCTCCTATATAGAAATTCTACAGCTGCCATAGTAGTCAAGTGTTGGCAGTTTACCCCTTCTAACAAAAAAAATTCTGTTACACATAATGGGGCTATCAAAGAATATGAAAAAAGTAAAGCCAACATTTTTTCAATGAAGTAGAGTGATAATACTCTTCCCTCCAAACTCAGGCTGCTAAATATCATCACTGAATCATATGGTCATAACCATGCTGATACTTTATTACTACTAAAAACACAACTTCATTTTGACATACTAATTATTTTTACTATTTTCATTCATCTAATCTTTGTTAATGAGATCACAAACAAGGTATAAATTTTCTTTTCTACAGGAAAAAGAATACACGAACTTAGCACATTTTTTCAAGGGCTACATGTTCAGAGATGTTAGCATCTGGGAAGCTTCACCAACATAGAATATATCAAAATATTGCACATACACTGAGACTGTCTTTTTGTTAATGGCACAAAATATAGGAAAATTAAATAAGAACACTAGAGAAATAAAAGATAAAATAAATTACCTAAATAGCTAATGTCTGACAGGGAGTTTAAAGCATTACGCATATGATCAATCTAAAGTGATGTACTGTCTAAGGAGGCTAGATTATAATTACACTTGACAATCAAGGTCTTAGGAGAGATGCCAAATAGTTTGTCATGTTTACTCAATACAATAGCATCATTCTACGATTAGAAGAAACATGACTTGTAGTACACTTCTTTTAAAATCATCACAAATGTTCCTTACAGGTTATTTCTAAGAGCACAATGTCTTTCCTATGGAGCCATTAGCATTTTAATTAACCTTAATTTTTCAGTCACTCCTAGTTTAAGACAACTCTATATAAAGAAATGACAGTCCAATAGTTGATGCCTTCTGTCTATAAACAAAATAATAAACTGAACCATGCTGAAATTACTTTTAGAGTCATTCAAAAATTTTACCCAGACAAGAATAAGAAAATTATCATAATTTCTCGGTGTGCACTAAATTCCACTAGGCAAACCAGGTAACCAAGTATATACAAGATGAAAATGCTATAGCTTGAAGAATATATTAACATTATTCTATAAATTGACTATAGGGTCACTGTGCGTTGGAATCGACTCTGCAGCCACGGGTACAAATTGACACAGGCTCTTGACCAACCCAAGCATAGATAGATAACATTCATTCTTCCGCATTTTTTCATGCTTTTCCAATTTTTTCATTAAACTGTATTCTACTCTTCCCCTAGTCAAATTCACAAACTAGTTTAAAATTAGGATTAAAAAAAAATAGGATGTCTCATATATCTAAATTTTTTTTTAATCCTAATATTTCTAGTGTTATGCAACGTGGCTTCAATTCTTGGGTTCAAGAAAGAAAGATGAGGATGCTATGAGTGGGCACTGCTGTTTTAAGAATCACTAGAGCAAAGTAAATTTAAAACAGCCCTTTAAACAGACAAGCTTTCAAAAACAATCATGTTTCTGCCCTGATCCTTAGATACTGACCAGTGGCTATTATTGCTTCAGGCGGCCACGCATTCCTTAAGAATCACAGCTACAGGCTTAGATAGAGAATTTAAAGAGTAACGTGAGACTTGAAACTTAATCCTATAGCATCGAAGTTTTCATATGTTAAAAACCACCTGGTTTTACACCGTACAAAATGCCGTTTGTCCTGGCTTGCCTTTCTCCCACACATTTCTAATGTTTCCATAACCTAAATGAACTATACCAGTTCTACATTTATTAATATAACTTGGATGGGACTGAAGAGTTTTTTTTCTAATAGTCTTTATATAAAAATTTCAAGTTTTTTTTTTAATTAATGGCCCTATAGTCCTCAGACTCAGAAAGAGTTCTCCAGTCACATGTCATCTCTCCCTGAACAAACGAAAAATCATCCACCAATTGGATTAAATCAATTTGAGCAATTAAATTGGCACTGATAATTCTACAGAATAATAAGGGAACATTATAAAATACTGTCTGTAGAAAGACAATGATGCTAATAATTATGAAAGATATGTTAAAATCAAGATATTCATTATCTAAAACATCCAACAGGCATTCTAATATTTCCATTAACACACAGAGTTTTTACATGAAATCGTGCTATAAATTTATTCCTTTACAACCAAGGGGTGCTCATCAGCATACATAAAGTAAACACGGTTATATTATTTTCCCAATCTAATTTAGGTGATGTTCAAGAATCTCCTTTTAATTTCCACTATCCCAGTGGACACACAGAACATATGACAATATGGCTGCAATCTGCAGCATATATTAAGATATTTTAACTGGGTAATGTTGAACGACTTACATAGTACTAAACCGAAAACACCAAACCCATTGCCACTGAGTCAATTCCAACTCATAGTGACCCTATTAAAAAAAAAAAAAGACCCTATAGCTAAGCATAAAACATAATAAAATTTGTGTACCCAATTTATTTTGCAATTCCAGTGGCAGGGACTCATTCATTCATCCAACAAATATTCACTGAAAACCTACTATGTGTTAGCCTAGCATAAACACACACTAGAGCGCATTACGTAAGTGTGTATCTGTATCTTTTAAATGTGTTTATATGTAAATTACTAATTATGGAAGTATCCCCAAAAGTTAGATAACATTTTAAATTTTATTTATCCGATATAGTCTGGATGAATATGTATATATCACTTAGTGAACTATCTTTTTGTTAATGGAAGCTGTATTTCAGTATTAGAGAATTCTCTATCTTTGAGTCAGCAGCAAGTAATGTACTACCATCATATTATAAGAGATATTTGGAGGAGTAAAAGTATTCTTATTAAGTGCACTTTATACAAAGCTAAGACAAATAAAGCTAATTATAGCAGTGTGAAAAAACACACTGCAAAATGTATGTAACTTCATGAATATACATACTTATATTCAACAAGTAAACACCCAACTATTCTTTTGGATCATACAAATATAAGAATTTATAATCTCTACATATTTATATACATATTTTGGCCATGTATAAACAACTACAGAAGATATTCTAACTATATAGAAATAATTTTTCATGTATTATTTGAAAAAGGTGTTAATGTAGTTTCAATTAACAATTTGATGATGTTAAAATGAGTGCAGATATAACAATGGCAGACGGGAAAAATCTGTGATTCCAGTGTGTGATATCTGCAATGATTTTTCATTGAATTATTATTTTCTACTATAATTTTCATACTTGTATTTCTAGAAATACACAATCTAAGTGGAAAATGAGCAAAGTGTATGTGTGCATGAGCAACACACAACAATGGAAAGTGTAATAATATCAGTAGTAGTAATCACCACCACAATGATCACAACCACCATGAAAATCAACTTATACTATCTGCTCTGTATCTACCACTTACTAACCTTTATATCATCTTATATGATAGGTATTGCCATTGTAATTTTACAAATGAGGAAAATAAGGAACAGAAAAATTGAGTGATTTGCCCAAGATTAAACAACTAGTCATGAAAACATGCTAAATCTCACTGGTAGTCAGGGAAATTCAAATGAAAACACAATGAAATTCTATTGCACAGCCATCATATTGAAAATAACGAAAAAAGTCTCACTATACCATAATACCAAGTGTTGATGAGGATGTGGAGAAATAAGAATTTGATTATTCCAAGAGTGGCATAAAACTTAAGATAACTTAAAAAAAAAAGTATTAACATCAAATAAATTTGAACGAACACCTCCTCACTTCTTCAAGCATCCCCCAGGCAGACATGATGAATGACACACAATAACATGCCAACAAAAGCTTAGTCGTGACCTACAATAGCCCAAAAGTGGAAACAACCCAAATGTCCATCAACAGATAAATGGACAAATGAAATGTGATATATATATATATATATATATATACACACACATACATATATATACATACATACTCACATACATACACACAATTGGAACATTGCTCCACCAATAAGAAAAATGAAGTTCTGACACATGCTAGGACACCCAGGAACTTTGAAAACATGCTGAGTAAAAAAGTCAGTGAAAAGAGGACAAATACTCTATGAACCCTCTTATATGAAATATCCAGAATAGTCAAATACACAGAAACCAAAGTTTATTAGTGGTTACCAGGGGCATGAGGGAAAAAATGAAAGGAGAAATCTTTCTTTACAAAGCATTGGGTATCTGTTCATGGTGATGGGAAATTTGTCAAAGGACAGGGGTGATGGTTGCAAAACATGATTAATGTAATCAATGCCACTGAATTATGCATGTTTTGCTATATATATTTTTATCAAAATAAAAAATAAAGCGAAGGTGTGTTTACCATGAATATAATTCCACATTTCCACTTCTAGGTCAAACGGTCAAGAAAACAAGGAAGCTTGCTGTAGTAGCATTTATAGCAGCACAAAAACTGAAAACAACCCACATGTCTAGGATAAATAAAATGGAATTCCACACTGCAGCTACAATGATTGTACTGCAGCTAAATATTTCAACAAGGAATAAAACCCAAATACAATGCAAAAATTAAAAAATAAGTGGTGGAAAATGTACAAATAGTACATTAATCATTTACCTAAATTAAAAATAAAAACATATCATTTATGGCTCAAATAAATGTAGAAAAATTATAAAAATCTCAAATAGATAGTGAATCAATGACAGTGGTTGCCTTGGGGAAGGAAAGTGATACTGGCAAGCCGAATCTTGAAAATGTCAAAATTACCTATAATGTTTTATTTCCCTAAAAGCAAAAATTTGTAGCAAATACAACTAAATGTTAGCATTTGTTCATTCTAGGTGACTGATAAATGGGCTTTTGTTATATTGGCCTTGGTGATTTTCCATTTGTTCATCATAAAACTCATATGACTAAACTACATAAACATATCTATCCCTTTTATAAACTGTTAGCCTTGGAAATTCCAAGGACGAGGCACAGATAATCATCAGAGACAATATTGAAGAGAATAATAAAAAATACAGGGAAATACTGCTCAGTTTGGTGAGAAACCACAATTTCGTTTTCCTTTGTTTGTGAGCCGATTTTGTGAGGAATAACACATTAGTTTACCAAACCTTGAGAGAAAGCCACTGCAATATGCAATAAGAGATTGCATTTCTGTTTCCTCTTACATGCTACATAGCACAGCTGTGAAGCTTCCCCTTTCCCTGTTGTCCACAGCTGCACACTAAGGCATTCCACATAACGGTAGATTTCATTCTGACACCTGCATAATATCTGAAGTGATAGGAATAACATTGCCAGGAGTGTTCCTAAACTTTAGAGCATATTACACAAGAATAATGGTTCTAATGGTGGGAATCACACACACATACTCTGTAATGATTTCCTAATTAAGGGAAAAAACATGTTACTGGTCGAAGTTTACACAAGAACCCCCCAAATCAGGAAGCACACGTTACTCCAAATTAACGTCTGCATAACTAATACACTTGCACACCTGTTCATTAAGCCAATTACCGAACTCTGCTAAATGGCACCAGAACACTAGGTTTAACAATGTGCACAGCGAACGCTGTATATTTTCAAATGGGCCTCGATAGTTCACCAGGTAATGCATATTTTATGAAAGACAAAAAAAGTTTGTCTTAAAGGTTCTAGGGAAAAATTTCCTTTGTTTGAAATGATAATTTAAACATCAAAACTGAAGTTTGGTTCTTACCTCGACCTAGCATTTGACACAAGGGGTAGTTAAAGCACTTCCTATTAACTTGTAACCTATATGGTTCAAACTATAGTTAATCCTTTTACCGACAAGTTTTCTCTGGCTTTGTCCGTATGGAAAAACTGAAATTTTTCCAGCCATTTCCAGACACTCACAGAGAAATGCATGTTACGTTAAATTTCATATTTCACGGCACAAACCAATGAGTGCAGTAATAAACCATAACCATGAAGAGTTTTCAGAAAAGCAGGTGTTCTAAGAAAAGCATAGCAGTGGGACTTATAATGCTAAAAACCATTGTGACTAAGCTAATACAGCATTTTTTGGTGAGACTCCAGTTTGAATATTCATCATATCCAGATTTCCTATTTCAGTGTGGTCCTTCTCAGACTGGTGCAAATTTTACACACAATTTAGTTTAATTCAGAATGTAGTTAAAACTTGTTGACCAAGACTAACCAAAATAAAACCCGAAAATATCTGTAACTGGGGTCTCAACTTGCCAATGTAGAACATTTCAGTTTAGGTTTCAGATAATAATCTCAGCATGTCTAGAAGGTCAGTGTTGGGGATCCTGCCTTGAGTCTGTGCAAATGAAGGACCACTGGGAAACTGTTTATCCTAAAAGAAACTACTTTGCTACCTCCTTCTCATTTCCTGGATATTTCCTCTTGATTGTCTAATAAGCTTCTCAAATTTAGCATATGTCAAATCGAACTCCTGATTTTCCTCCCAAGCCTACTCTTGCCATAGTTTCTTTCAGTTTTCTTCTCCAGCACAACTGAAGTCTCGTTGTACGCCTCCCCAGTTCCATTCTCCTCTTTCTCATGACTGACATGAATTTGGTGTGATGTCTATATACCTACGTATTTCTGTGTGTTTACTGGACATGTCACAGCCTATTTTTACACAAATACCATACCAAATGTAATGTTCTCAACTTGTTATTTTCAGTCATTTTTGTGTTTTTGTGCAATCTTTCTGCGCTGATGCATAAAGCACTAGTTCATTCAAAAAAAAAAAAACCTGTGAAGTCATCCTTGACTCCTCTACTCAGAGGCCACACCCAGTTCTTCAGCATATCCAGTATATGACCACTTCTTACCACCTCCACTTCCGCAGCCACCATCATTTCTACCCTCAGTCATTGTTGTAGCTTCAAAACCAGTCTCCCTTCTCCCTTTGCCCCTCTTCTTTATATTATGTCAAACAATTCATTCTATCCCTATGTTCAAAACCCTCCAAAGGCTTTCCACTTTATTCACAGTAGGAGTCAAAGTCTTCACAATGGTCTAGGCCACCCTACTTTATTTCATGATCTCTCCTTAGTTACTCTGACCTCATGTCCTACTGCTTTCCTTTCATTCCCTCTGCTCCAGCTACACTAGCTCCTTTGCTTTTCTTCAAACATACCAGACCAACTCCCACAGAAGAGCCTTTGCACTTCCCGGTCTGTTTTCTCCACATCTTCCTTCACTTCTTTCAGATCTTCCAATGTCACTTTCTCACAGAGACCTTCTCTGACTGGGAGGTTCAAAATCACAGTCCCTCCCTCTTAGAACTCCTTTCCTTCATCCCCTGTTTCACTTTTCTTCATAAAACCTATTACCATGTGACATAATATATTCTTCATTTGTGTTTTTATTATCTATACCTTCCATAATAACGTAAGCTCCATAAGAACAGAGATGTATAACTGTTTCATTTATTGTTACGTATTAGCAGCTAGGAAAGTGTCCAGGATGGAAGAGGTACTCCAATAATTTTGGAATCTATCCTACATATATAATCTTACTTGTACAAAATGATTTATGTATAAGGTTATGCATTCCAGTACTGTTAATAGCAAAATTATAAACGTTCATCAATTGGAGACAGATTTAATAAATCCTTGCACATTGAGTGTTTATAACAGCAAAAGATTTGAAATGAAGTAAAAGCTCATCAAGTTAAACATTAAACATCCACTCAATGGACTACTCTGATGTTGTATCAATGACCAAGAAAGCTCTTTGTGTAAGGATATGGAATGCTCTTCAATAAATATTGTTAAATGGGGAAAAAAAGGTATACAAAAGTATGCAGTATATGCTACCACTTATGGAAAAAAAAGGGAAGGATATTTATATATTTTGGCTGAGACATGCATAAAACATTTCCAGCATGATATACAAGAAATTGATTGGTTACTTCTAGCAAAAGAACTGAGTAGCTGGGGGCAGAGGTGAGAGGGAGATGTTTTACTATACACTATTTTGTGCCTCTTGAATTTAGAAACAAATTTATTTCCACACAAATGAATTTTAAAAGTTAATAAACGAAAGTGACACCACTAAAATGTCTCTAACATAAAGTGCATGAGAACAGAAATGCTTTGTAGTACAAGTCAGAGAGAAAGTCCTTTGCCCACTTGAGGTTTTTGAATAGCACCATCAACAGTCAGAGCAGAGGAAGAACTAAATTACACAGAACAAATGGTGGCCTAGCCTTGAAGGCATGTTGATATACGTAAGCGAAATTCATATATGCAAAATTTGAACAACACACTTGCGTATTATATGTGGTGGAGGCTAAAGATTTCCTACTTTCACCAGGCCTAATGAATTCCACCATCTTCACAATTATATAATGTGTCATACGCATATTTCTTATCAATAGTATCAAATTCATTTTCCTATTCCTGACTTACAATTTAGAAAAAAAAGAAAAGTCAAATTTCAATAAAAATATTAAAATAAATGCAAAAACATTTGCTGTACCAACAAAAAAATAGCAATGCTACAAAAACAGAGCTGTTGGTTGGTGGAAAGCATAATTATGTCTATAAAAATGCTTGAATTCCTTGTATAAAAGGCAGTTTGAGAGTTTCCAAGACTTACAATGTCTGAAAAGAGTACTCTGGAAGTTAAACATACAAAAGTCAAGGTCTACATATATATTATATAAACAAGTGAGCCTCCACTAGAGAATTCCAAAACTAGTTAGGGAGAATTGAAGATTATAGTTCCTGCAATTGAAGGCAGAGACCCATTCAGATATATTATTTGTGTAACAGTTTCTTTGCTTTTAATTCTATCCCAGACTCATATAACCGGGGATATATTGGACTTATATCATAATTAAAAGTATATACATACAAACCACCACCAGGCAGTGCACTGTGTAAGGCTGGTATATTTATTTCTGTTTTAAAAATTAGGAAACCGGTGTTCCCAAACAGTTGCAGAAGATCTCAGAAAAAAATTAAACTGAAGACCTAGGATTCAATCCCAGGCTATCTGGCTCCAAAACCAATGCTCTTGACAACAGGCTCCACCATTCTCCATATAGATACAGAAGGAGCCTTACATTGTCTCCCGCATATTTATTACTAAATAACTCGAGATAAGAGGATTCGTTAGAAATGTTAAAAATAACCCATGGTTTTAATATCTCGCGTAGAGTTCTTTCTTGTGGTCTAACTAAAATGTGTACTGCTGTTCCTTCTTGAGTAGAAGACCAAAGCCATGATTTCTTTTTCAATAAATGTCAGGGTGTCCTTACATTCCCAAACTGGAATTCTGAATTTGGTGGTCAGTGATTCTTGCAGGAGCTACTGGGCGTGACTGATTTTTTAAATAGTTGACATGGGAATATGAAGAAGATAACTACAGATGGAACAATGGCTTGGAGTCCATGCTCTATAACTATCTAGTTCATGCTGGTAAACTAATTTTTGTGTATCCAATGAAGGAAGGGCTACAGTGAGTGGCTTGGACATTTATTCAAAGACCCGAGGGTTCAGAGAAGTTACCAGATGACATGGTCATCCAGAGTGGAGCAGTATGCTCATAGAAAGCATAGGCTTGACGAGGAAGTCCAAGCCAAAGAACATTAGCTGACTAGTTACTCATCACTTCCACCCTCATGAACTCCCAGAGTAAACTAGGAGAGCCTTTGAAAGTCAGTTGAAACAAATGCTAAGAATTGTGTAAGTGGGGGTTCAGGACTGTGGAAATGTATTAACAGGACAGCATTTAAAAGCTTTGAGACATAGGAAATGTAAATTACTTGGGACCACAAGGGCAAAAACATCTGTTTCATAGGGTTGCTGTGAGAAATAAATGGAGCACACATGTAACATTCTAGTAACGCAATACAGAAGTGGGCAAGCTTTTGCTGCATATGGCTAGAGATTAAAAGTTTTAGGCTTTGTGGCTCATATAGTCTCTGTTGCAACTACTCAACTCTACCATCACAGTATGAAATCAGCCATAAATAATAAGTAAATGAACGGGCATGGCTGTGTACTTTAGTGACAAAATAGGTGACCTGCCATAGTTTTCCAACCCCTCACAAAGTAAGCGCTGAATTGTCTAATCCCTTACACCTTCCCTTATAAGTGAGGTCAATTTACTCTTTCTTTAACCTTTGGAAATGTGAGTGGATGTTCAAAAGATATTTTGCTAAAGAGCATTTAGATGTGTGTTGCTATCACTGTTGATGGATAATTTTGTTTTTCAAATACTGTTCACATAATGAAACATATTTATCCTCCTTTTTAAATGAGGTAACATGTCACTTTTCCCAATGTGTAACTGTCCCTTCTTTTATTCTCCACATATTATTCTCAAATGACTTTATCATATGTCTGCATGTAAAATGGCCATAAAGGAAAATCAGCGTTAATAAAATTATAAAAGTAGTTTCTACCATCCCATCAATATCTGGGTAGAATGAGAGCTCGTAAGGAGCTACAATGTTTGGTAACGCTTCACTTGGGATACTCTGGCTTATGATAAAATGAAAAACTGAGTTTTATAAAACACATACATAAATTAGGCCTCTGAATTTCATCTAAGACAGTTCTCTTTATGCACGTAAAAATAATACTGACTATCTCAATTTAGTTTGTTGCTGGCTGAGCTCAATGGGGGGACAACCAAAGTTACATTGTCTCTGTTTTCCCCATTCGGATTCCAACTGGTTTCAGTTTTGTCTTTCAGCAGTAATTTTCTTTAGTTCAGAAACCACATCAGCTTATCTTGTTGAAGGCAATGGAAGCATTAGAAACAATTTGAGAAGGTAGGATAGGGTGTACCTGAATTTTTCATTTCTTTCTTTGTTTTAACGTCAAGTTTAGTCTGCTAGTGACTTTCTATTTCAAAACAGAAAACCAATATTCGAGCCTACTTCGGAAATGTGAAAAAACATGATAAGACCATCAGTCGTACATACTCAATGTTTTCTTGTTCTTAGGACAAAGAAATTTGTTAGTTACCCTCTCTTCCTTTCTCAATCTACCATCATCTCTTATATGAATACTTCTTAGAAGAATACTTGACACCAATGCCTTCTCTTTTCCTTCTATTCTCTCATATACTTGTTACATGGATTCTAACATACCCATACCCACTGAATCAGAACACCAAAATCTCTACAACCAGGGCCTCGACCATTATATCTTAAAAGTCCCCAGGTAGTTCTGGATACAAGTTTTAAAACAACTCTTCTATATACTCTTTAATAGATCAATAAATAGTTGTCAATTTGGAAAGCTCAAACACTAGCAACAATAACTCATCAAAATCCTCTCTGTGATTTCTTCAAAATTTCAGAATCTAACACTGAAGGCAATATTTGGTGAACCACAGGTCTCATAATAGTGACAAGTAATGATATTTTAAGAGAAATCAAAGGACCCTCAAGGAACACTGTTTATTTTTAAATCAATTACAAACATCTTGAGGGCAAGGATATTGTCATATAGTCCTACAATCTGTCACTCTGCGAAGTACATAGACATTTGGGGAATAAAGAAGAATGTAATTCATACATTAATTAAAACTATATATGCACATTATAAATGTTAAAACAAATATTACATATCATCATCTTTCCCCCTTTTTATAGGTGCAGCTATCACAAAGCTTGAAGACAAGGAAAAGACAAGCCAATGATTTGTTATCAGAAAAAGAAGAGAAATATAGTTGAAGAACAGATTTACTTTTTCATGAAATAAATATACTCCTATTTGGCCAGGTCACTAAAAACAACCAGGGATAGTAAGCACATAGACCATGCAAAATAGGATGAGACAAAATCTTTTATTTTGTGGGAACTAGAGTCTTCCAAAAAAAAAAAAAAAGGATAATTCAGCCTAATGAAAACCCACAGTTCAGCTAGACAAATGCCAAGCAAACACACCATAGCTTGGTTTCGTTGCTTTTGCACACCATGTAACCATTTTAAAGGTTTTGATCTTTAGACCAATAGATCTCAATCAAGAACCAAATTCTAGTGAATATACACATTCCTAAATTTAAATAGAATACAAGCATACCTAATTTTATTATGTTTTATTTCATTGCACTTCACAATTTTTTTTTTTTTAACAAATTGAAGGTTTCTGGCAACCACGTGTCAAGCAAGTCTATCAGCACCATTTTTCCAATAGCATGCGCTCACTTCCGGTCTCTGTGTCACATTTTTGTAATTCTCGCAATATCTCAAATTTTCTCGTTAATGTTATGTCAGTTATGGTGATCTATGATCAGTGATCTTTGATGTTATTATTGTAATTGTTTTAGATCACCACAAACCACATCCTTTTAAGACAGCAAATTTAATCAATAAATGTGTGAATTCTGACTGCTCCACCGATAGACCATTCCCCCATCTCTCTCCCTTTTCTTGGGCCTCCCTATTCCCTGACTCACCACAATATTGAAATTAGGCCCATTAATACCCCTACAACGGCCGCTAGGTGTTCAAGTGAAAGGAAGAGTTGCACGTTTCTCACTTTAAATCAAAGGCTAGAAATGAGTAAAGCTTAATAATTACTAAAGCTTAATAAGAAAGGCATGTAGAAAGCCGAGATAGGCTAAAACAAGGCCTCTTGAGTCAAAGAGTTAGCCTAGTTGTGAATGCAAAGGAAAAGTTCATGAAGGAAATTAAAAGGGCTGCTTCAGTGAATACATGAATGATAAGAAAATGAAACAGCCTTACTGTAGACAGGCAAAAAGTTTCAGTGGCCCGGATAGAAGATCAACCCAGCCGCAACATTCCCTTAAGCCAAAGAAAGTGTAATGCAGAGCAAGGCACTGACTCTCTTCAGTTCTATGAAGGCTGAGAGAGGTGCAGAAGCTGCAGAAGAAAAGTTTGAAGCCAGCAGAGGTTGGCTCATGAGGTTTAAAGAAAGAAGCCATCCCCGTAACATAAAAGTGCAAGGTGAAGCAGTAAGTGCTGATGTAGAAGCTGCTGCCAACTAAATCCAAGAAGATTGAGCTAATTGATGAAAATGACTACACTAAACAACAGATTTTCAATGTAGATGGAACGGCCTTATATTGGAAGAAGATGCCATTTAGGACTTTCATAGGCAGAGAGGAGTCAAAGCCTGGCATCAAAACTTCAAAGCTTCAGAGGGCAGGTTGACTCTCTTGTTAGGGACTAATGTACCTGGTGACTTTAACTTGCAGCCAGTGCTCATTTACCATTCCCAAAATCCTAGGGCCCTTAAGAATTATGCTAAATATGCTCTGCCTGCTCTCTATAAATGGAGCAATAAAGCCAGGATGACAGCACATATATTAACGACATGGTTTACTGAATATATTAAGCCCACTGTTGAGACCAACTGCTCAGAAAAAAAAAAGATTCCTTTCAACATATTACTGCTCACTGACAATGCACCTGTTAAGCCAAGAGCTCTGATGGAGATATATAAGGAGATTAATGTTCTTTTCAAGACTGCAGACACAACATCCATTTTGCAACCCATGGATCAAGGAGTAATTTTGACTTTCAAGTCATTATTTAAGAAATAACATTTTGTATGGCTAAAGCTGCCATAGATAGTGATTCCTCTAATGCATCCGAGCAAAGTAAACTGAAAACCTTCTGGAAGGGATTCACCACTCTAGATGTCATGAAGAACATCTGTGATTCATGGGAGGAGGTCAAAATATCGGCATTGCCAAGAGTTTGGAAAAAGTTGATTCCAACTCTCACGGATGACTTTGAAGGGTTCAAGATTTCATTGGAGGAAGTAAATGCAGATGTGGTGGAAATAGCAAGAGAACAAGAAGCGAAGCCTGACGATCTGACTGAATTGCTGCAATCTCATTATAAAACTTAAACAGATGAGGAGTTGCTTCATATGTATGAGCAAAGAAAGTGATTTTGTGAGATGGAATCTACTCCTGGTGAAGATGCTGTGAACATTATTGAGATGACAGCAAAAGATTTATTTTATTACATAAACTTAGTTGATAAAGCAGCAGCAGGGTAAGGGAGGATTGACTCCAATTCTGAAGGAAGTTCTACTGTGGGTAAAATGCTATCAAAGCATTACATGCTACAGAGAAATATTTCGTGAAAGAAGAGTTAATCGATGCGGCAAATTTCACTGTCGTCTTATTTTAAGAAATTGCCACAGCCACCCCAAACTTCAGCAACCACCACCCTAATCAGTCAGCAGCCATCGACATCGAGGCAGGACCCTCCACCAGCAAAAAGATTACGGCTCACTGAAGGCTCATATGATGGTTAAAATTTTTTTTTAAATAAAGTATTTTTATTTAAGGTATATACCTTGTTTTTTAGACATAATTCTAATGTGCACTTAATAGACTACAGGATAGTTTAAACATTACTTTTATGTATACTGGGAAACAAAAAAATTCATGTGACTTGCTCTATCCAATATTCGTTTTATTTGGTGGTCTGGAACCAAACCCACGATATCTTCAACTTATGCCTACAGTCTATTTTCTGTGAAAGTCACTTTCTGTTATATTGCTACCTAGCAGCTTATTGATACGACTTGTAAACAATGAGAATAATGATAACGTGAGTTCAACATGTAAACTATTTACTAAAGTAAATGGAATCGACTTCTGTGAAACAGTTTTGTTTGTAAGCTTTTAAGAACTTAAAAAAATGTATTGCATGAGGGCCCAGCTTTGAGGGATTCTGTCTCCTGTGAGAGCCACCTTTTAATATATTCTATACAGTGCTACAGAGCATTTTTAGCATAACTGCAAAAGATATAATACACGAACATAAGCTCAAAATTTATTATAGAACAATTGGTAATTGCCTAATATTTACCTTTTATTAATTTTTGAGGCCGAGCACTAGAAGATAGAGCCTTCCTACATTGACTAAAAAGTCATATATAAGATGCATGTATTGTTTAAGATTAAACAATAATCTCGGGGCAAAGTAAAATTCAAATATATCCTGTATCCCCATTGTACTGCCCCAAAATTCTTCTTAATTTTCTGAAATAGGCATAAGGCAGATGGAACTATTACTGTAAACAGTAAAACATTTTCAGAAAGATACGAATGAAACTTGAATCCTGTTTAAAAAAAAAATCGGAAATCCCCGTAATTGAAAGTTTTAGCTGAAATTTACCGATGATTAAAGAGAAAGTAATAGCCCAACTAAGAAGCAGTTGCTAATACTAAAAAAAAGACAGTAAATAAATTTGATTGGATCGGGACAGCAACCTACTGATTCTTTTTCCTAGCAATCTATTTCAAACCTGCTATGCTCAACAATAGGCTAGCCTTTACTTCACCCCAGCCACTTCAGTCCCATCACTGTAGGGACTCATTGTGACTCCCATCATGGCTGCCTCCAGAAGCGTGGCTCTGCTTTTCTCCTAGAAGGCTTTGAATCTGAACTCAAGTACAGGTTATTACTACACAAAGCCTGAAATCAATATGTAAAACTTGGAACAGAGGTGTAATAAAGAAATACAAACAAATTAAAAGCTTCATACTGGCTAATAAGAAATGATGGATTCATACTCCATCCTGGAAAACTGTACTAAAATATCAGTTAGAAAATATAAACTCTGAAGTTTGGTGTGACAATCCATGAAGAACTAAAGAAGCACTAATGTATTGAATTTTTCACTTAGATCTCATGGAACTAAGTCTGATAAGACATTTAAAAGGGTGGGGATGGCATATGATATTTGGCGCACTATTAAAAAACCAACTCGAAGGCACCTAAGAAAAACAATAATATAAAAAAAATACAAAGCATATGAAATACAATACATATACATTAGTCCTGCCTCCATAATATATATCCACTGCCACTGAGTCAGTTACGATTCTAGGCCACCCTACAGAACTGCCCCATAAGGTTTCCAAGGCTGTAAATGTTTACAGAAGCAGACTACCACATCTTTCTCCCGAGGAGCCCCTGGTGGGTTTGAACTACTGACCTTTTGGTTTCCAGCCAAAACTCTTAACCATTGCACCACTGGGCAATGTTCTAATCAGGGCCACAATAGATGGATCCTTATAGAACGGGAGAAAAAGGTAGAAAAGAACTCAAATCCTTAAAAAAAAAAAAAAAGTCCAGACTTACTGGACCAGTTGAGACAAGAAGATTCCCTGAGACAACTGACAATTGCCCCGACATATTCTCCAAACCTTAAATGGAAATTATCCCTTGAGGTCAACTTTTAGCTAAGTAACAGATTGGCTCATACATTCAATATCACCTGTGAGTTATGAGCTCCTTTAAAAAATTATGAATACGAGACCAAACAGTCAATAATTACTCAAAAGCAAAGATGAGAAGGTAAGAGGTCAGGGAAACAAGAGTACTGGAGATGATACACTCAGAATGGAATAAATGAGAATGATGACACATTGTGAAACAAATAACCGGTATCACTGAATAATTAGAGTAGAAATTGTTAAATGGGGATGTAATCTGCTGTGTAAATTTTCACTTTAAACACAATAAAATATTATTAAAAAAAAAAGATTTCACTAAATTCTAAGCATGGCTAGTGAGAAAGCAACAAAGACAGAAGGTTAGATCCTGGAGGATGCTCCAAGTCTTGGGACTACAGATGAAAAAACAGCCAATTACAAGGACAAAAAGAATAATCAGAAAGGTGTGAAAAACAGGATCGAGTACACGGTCCCAAAAGTGAGGAAAGAAAATGTTTTAATAAGGGAATGTGATCAACAGTGTCAACTGTAGCAGGAAAATCAAGCATAGTCCTGAAAAAAAAAGACCAAAAGAACAGGCCATTTCAGACCTTAGAAAGCAATTGCAAGAGAGCAATGATGACAAAAGCCATGTTACAGGAAGTGAGGTAGAAGTGAATGGAAACAGTGAGATTATTCGAGTTTAGTAGGAAAAATAACTATATTTATAGAGCAAAGAAGACATTAACAACATGACTGAATCCCAGTTTTGTATAAGATTGCCTGTTACAAGAAACCTGATTGTCAAATTCAAGAAGAGATTTTATGCCCAAACTGATTTCAGACCAAACCCAGCATACAATGATTTACTGGAAAAGATCAATAGAAACTGTGCAAAGGAGATTATACTGTTCAGCGATCCATGTTGCATCGATATCTACAGTGGAATGAGACAAGGTGATACAAGGGCCCAAAGCTCCCTAGAATTCCTCTTTAACAAAATCAACCAGGAAAATAGAGTCCATATTGACAATAAATAAATACAACACCTTCTCTTTACTGATGACAATGTAGAATTTTCCAATGTCATAGCAAAAGAAAAGTAGCATGTAGCAGTACCAACAGAACTAGGCTGGAAATTATTGTTTAGAGAACCAAACGTTTTTATACAACAAGCACAGGCGAAAAAACCCTGTAAACACCTCTGACAAAGAAACGTGACAACTCGATCTATGAGTCAACAAATGAACAAAACTGGTATATTCATTGGTGAATATCACAGAGCAAAAGCCTAGACCATTTTGATTGGAATACAAAAAGTTAATGGATAACAAACTACTGATGAAAATTAGAACACTTTTTAAGTATGTCCAAACAGGACTAAGATAAAATATGAAGTATTTATCTACAATATTAGCTGAAGGAAATAAACTAGCTGCTACCCAATTACCTATGGCGTCACAAATATGTGAAATCTGACAGTATGGAGACCTAATGGCAGTTAATAAAGTTTCCCTCCACACCAAGTACAGACAGGGCAGCTAGCTGGTCTGCCAACTAGCCAATAGGTGGCTTTCTAAACTTACTTACAGCATTTGTAGTCTTATTAAGAGAAAATATTCTAATGAAAGAATAAAACTTTCTGGGTCAAGTTAGTAACAGACGCATGCTGGTTCAAACCATTTTAATGCTATAAAATTAAAGAAATAGTTAAGTCCCTAGCAGGGTCAAGGTGTTACCCTAGGAAGTGAAAGAGTTCCAAGAAACAGTCACCGACCTTAAGAAGGCTACAATATCCAACATGATTGCCAAATAAACATTTCAATTAAATTTTTAAGTTTTATCTAAAAGGGGAATGTCTATACCTTCCCATGTCTCTGTATGCCATGCATGAACTATTTAGTAATAGCACCCAAAAAAAAAAAAAGTAAACAATTCCCTTTTTCGTACCAACATTATGTTATTATATTGCCTCCTATTTAATGAGTACCCTTTATTATATATCATCATCCCCCAATTATCTCTTTAAGGTTAGTACCCCTTTTTCATTGTACAAAAACGTCAGATGAGAGCAGTGAAGTAACTCTGTCCACCTAATGAGTAATAAATGAGGGATTCAAATCCAGATCAATATAGCCTTCAAATTCATATTCGTTCCACCACAGCAAGCTGCCTCTCTTAGCGTGTTTACATATCATTTCATTAAATGAACTAACATGTACAAAACACAGATCAGAGTGACTGGTACTTAATAGGCACCTCCGTCAATAGCAAATCCCACTCAATGCCCCCTAATAGTTATTATCCAAATACTGTACTATGTGCAGTCTACCATAGGGGGCTATACAAAGAAATTGAGTTCTGTAAATATACAGATAAGCATACCAGACATATCAAATTTCATTACTAAATAATGAAAAAAAATTTGGTTTAACAAAGAGAGCAGAAATCAATGAGTATATCCACTGATAAGTTTGATGGTAATTCAAGCATGATGTGATGACTTTACTGTTTCCCAAAGGCAAGGATAATTATTCACTGGCAGTTTTCTGGGCTAGACTTTTAATGCATATGGTCATTACCAGTTTTAAAGTAAAGAATCTCTGTATGAATTTTGTTTAAGTGATTCCACTAATGAATAATCCACAGTAAAAATGCACACTCCAAAGATAATATAAAACCTAGTCTTCTACACAAAGAGGAATGAAATTTCCCTGTCATAAAGTACCTTTGGGAATGAGTTTCCTCTTGGCAAAAATAAAGAGTATCAAAATAATAACAAAAAACCTGTCAAATACAATAAGGGAGAAGTCACTGCATTTTCAGCAGTTATTAAATGCTAGAGTTTACCATCACATAAAGGCTCTTACAGCTGCATTCTCAATACTTGGCCACGTTAAAACCTTTTAAAGCATTTAATCCATGAAACTGAAATGCATAAACACACAGAATGAAGAAGAAGAAGAAAAAAAAAAACACTTCAAGTGGATCACTTGAAAAATGAGAGTGCAGTTCTATTAGATGAGAAACAAATCAAGAACTGTTTACTCTTTGTTCTTATCACTCCTTCCTAGAAACTGTCCTTTTGGTTTGAGGTCTGAAATTATTTTATACCAGATAGGGGTGATCTTGGTATCTTTCAAATCTACAGTAACGTATGTGTTAAATATATACCTATATATATATACATACACATCCATACTGGAAAGTACAGAATATGTTACATTATCAACACAGCTTTTTCTTGAAACTTTCTCCTCAATGACTTCAAAGACTGGGCACTTACTTCCCTGATACTCAGTCCTATGTTTTCGATTGGTCTTTTAGTATTTTAATTACATTCTCTTCTTTTACCTACCTGATAAATCTTTGTGACCTCTAAGTTCCAACACACTAGTCTTTTTGCTTTATATTCTTGCCCTGCGTGGTCCACTCTCATGACTTAGATCGTTAATCTGGGGGTTTATGATTCTTAAATCTGTATTTCCAGCCCACGCCTTTTTCCTGAGCCGCAGACCCATGAACCCAATGGTTTACCGCTTCCAGAGGCCCTTCCGACAAAGACGATCCAACGCAAACGCAACCTCCAATACCTGAAAATTATTTTGTCTGTTCCCTAAAGGCATATAATATATAATATACATCATACAAATAAGAGACCTCTAAGGAATCTTTGACTCCTGTTCTCCCTAAGCCACCCATACGCTTAACTCTTGCCCCACACAAATTCTGCCTCCATTCCCACTGCCTTGTTTAAAGCCCTCAACATTTCTTGCTTAGACCATTCCTTCATTCACTCATTAGTTCATTGATTCCACAAACGTAACGTGCACTATGGGAGGCAATGCGAACGCAAGAATGATTAAAGCACAATCTCGGTCTCAAGAAGCAAAAGAACAGCTGCGACGATGTATTAAGGTAGACAGAAGGGCCAGGAACTCAGAGCAGTCTCCTGGATTTTTTTGTTTCGCATTTTTTTTCTCCCCTTCGCCCTAACTACTCCAATTTCTTCTACACGTTTGTTAATGGGGTTAACTTTTAGAAATGTTATGATGTTAGTACTTATCCTTATTTTTTTCCCTCAATATCTAAAGAATGAAGCTTAAGCAATAAGCAGGGCACCCAGGACCTTTCATAATCTGGCTCCAAATTCACATAATAGCCCCCAGGTACCCCAGTGCTTCAGCCACACCACAATACTCACCAGTCCGGGACATGTTCAGGAAATCCCCGATCTCTAAGCCTCTGCTGAAAGTTCTTTACATCCCACTCCTTCTCAAGCTGGAAAAATCTGGCCAGGCTAAAATATGATTCTCTCTGAGATGTCTTCCTGGATTCTTCTAAACACAATTAATTATTCCACCCTCTGAGTCTCTACTGCCTTTTGCTCCTATCATGAATGTAGCGCTTAATATACTGCCTTATTATTAGTTTATACTATCCGGCTTCTCTAAGTGTGAGCTCCTTAAAGCCATCAACCATCTTTGCATCTCCAGACACGACTAGCGATTTGGCAAATAACAGCCATTGAAAAAAATGAGTGTTGAATTAAATGAAAGTACGACATTGCCACGCTGTAAAGATTCTTAAATTTTATAATTTAGAAGTTAGAATGCATTCTAATATAACATATTCAAAGATAGTGTTTCTATGGTTATTGAATATCAACCCTTATATGTGTAATTAAATTGCATTTATTGTAGCATTCTAAATTTGATAATGATTATCCCATGATTTATTTATGTTTTCTGTTCCCATCACTGGCATGAAACTTCACAGCTGGCACAAGTGTTTCCCTGGTAAAACCCATTATTGCAAGCAGATAACAACTAGGACAAATTTTCTGATGGCAAAATTCTTCAATGTCAAGTCACTCTACATGATAAGCAGAATCTCTGTGAGCACTCCTAAAGCCTGAAGCAATTGCGTGCAGAAAGCTCTCGCTCTGTGCCCTCCAGTTCTGAACTGAAAAGTCATAAACCACACACAAACACACAGAAGCACACATGCATTCATTATTAAGGATCCATTTATAAGATAATGCCCGGTGTATAGTGTATTGATTTTTTCTTCGCCTTTTCCTTTTTCAAACTTATTTTGTGAATTGGAAGGCAGAAAAGTGTGAGAGAAAGGGAATAGAAACTACAACAAATTGCAGAACATAGCTCTTGTCTACAAAATCACCTGAATCACTCTCATTCCTCAACAGGTGTGTTTAAGAATGTCTTTCTCAATTCTAAAAGAAAAAAAAAAATGATTAGCAGTAAGTAGCAAAACTGGATCAAAAAACACTGAGAACCATTATCTCTGTGTTCAAGTACCAATCAATATCTCACATTTTAGAAACCGTAACATAGGAATACAGTCATTTTAAGAATGACACACGTCCACATAAAAGTGGGTCATCTGAACTTTCATATGTGAAAGTATGGTAGAATATATACCCTACAACTGGAAAAAACTAAAAATGATGAATACTTAAAAAAACTTGTTCAAAATGTATAAGATAATCTAGTAAGAAAGTGAGGAATACCTGGAGGCCAAAAACTAAGTGAAAGAGGAACTCAGAGAGGTAAACATCATTAGAGCCAGCTTTGAGCTTGAGTGAATTTACTAAACCCAGATAAACCTGAGTTTCAGTTTTCAAGTCCTCAGATATGAACGGATGCAAAACAAGCCCAGGGCCTGAACAAAGTGGAAAGAGTAATATGAAACGGACCTATAAACCCCAGAGGACCACATCCCAGTTTAAGAGTAAATTAAAAATAAGCCTGTTGTCTGACTGAGACTAGAAGGACCCTGGTGGTCATGGCCCCCAGACCTTCTGTTGGCCCAGGACAGGAACCATTCCTGAAGCTGACTCTTCAGACATGGATTGGACTGGACAATGGGTTGGAGTGAGGAGTGAGCTTCTTGGATCAGGTGGACATTTGAGACTATGTTGACATCTCCTGCCTGGAGGGGAGATGAGAGGGCAGAGGGGGTTAGAAGCTGGTGAAATGGACACGAAAAGAGAGAGTGGAGGGAAACAGTGGGCTGTCTCATTAGAGGGGGGAGTAACTGGGAGTGTGTATCAAGGTGTATATGGGTTTTTGTGTGAGAGACTGACGTGATTTGTAAACTTTCACTTAAAGCACAATAATAATAATAATGAGCCTGTTCACCTCACAGAAGGCCTGAGAAGAAAACTGCCCGTATCAAACCTTGGTACTCAATGGAGAAGGTAAAAATTTTTTCTGAAAATTACTACCCAAAAGTTCTCCTGATACACCTGAACCCATGATACCTTAATAGTCTTTATAAAAAGAAAAAAAGAAAGTGTATATCCTCTAAAGGATATCACCCATCACAACGGGCCTTAAAATATTCCTGTAGATAAATGTATAACAAACAGTACGACTGTTTAACATGTTCAAAGAAATAGAAAGTACTGAAAATATGACTAAAGTACCAGATACTATTAAAATGAATAAGCAGATCTGAAAAGAACCGAACAGAATTTATAGAAATTTTAAAAAGGTAATAATTAAAAAAAAAAAAACTAAGTTTACCAACAAATTAGACAGAGCTTAAGGGACGTTCATGAAATAAAAGACATAGCTAAAGAAATTTTCTAAATTGTATCACTAAGAGATAAATGGGTGAAAAATATGAAACAGAGATTAAGACATATAGAGCACAGAATAAGAAGGTGCAATTTCCATATAATCAGAATTCCATAAGATCAGAAAAGGAAGAATAGGACAGAGGCAATATTTGAGGAGATAATGGCCGAGAATTTTCCAATATTGAAGAAAAACACAACCACCCACAAAGCTAAAAGAATTCCAAGTAGGAAAAATAAGAAATTCACACCTAAATACTGTGAAGCAAAAGTGTTTAACACCAAAGGTAAAAAGATGATCTTAAAAGCAAATACAAAGAAAAAAAATACTTTAAAAGTATAAAAATATAGATTGAGAGCTAACTTAACAGCAACAATGAAAGCAACAAAGTGAGGAATGTGCTGAGAGAATATAATACAGTGACCTAGAACTGAATATCCAGGGAAAATATTTTTCAAAGAGATTAAAAAAAAAAAAAAAAGGGAATCTCTAGAAAAACAAAACCTGAAAGTACGCATCAATAGATCCTCACTAAAGGAAATTTAAAGGATCCATTTCAATGAAGGAAAATGGTCTCAAAAGAAAGTTATAAAATATATGAAGGCATGTTCAGCAAAGAAATCAGCAAATACGTGGGCAAATCTGACTTCACAAAACAATTACAACAATAACAACACAAGTTATGTTGATGACATGCATACCCTATAACCCAGCAATTCACTCTCAGGTGTATACTTTAAAAGAATTCTTACACAAGACCAGATTGGCACTTTCAAGTCTACCGGAAATTTTCTTTTGGATCATGGTTTCTAAAGCCATTCATCGTGTTCCTTTGAACTTGTTTTTCCTCTTACTTTTCCTTCTCTAGTTGTATTAAAAGTATCACTTTTTCCTAGTCATATAATCTTGAAATTCCAGAGTTATGTTTAACTCCTTCCAATACTCTGTTGCACAACAGCCAATCCCCTAGCCCTGAGGATGCTAATTCAGCAATTGTGTTCTTCTTCTTCTTCTCTTCATCCCCAGTGGCACCATCCTGATCTAGGCACTCACTCCCTCTTACCTTACAAAACTCAATTAAACTTCCTAAATATAGATCTGTTCATGTCAGTCTTCTAAACTCTCTTAATGATCCCAAATCTCTTATCAACTAAATTCTATGTTTCTTAGTCTAGGATTTAAGGGTCCTCATATTCCAGCCCAAATATACCATTCTAACACCATTTTCTTCCATTTTCCCGGAAGTTACCACCTCTCCATCTCCAACATGAACCCTATAGTCCAACCATATATTATATACCTTCTGTTAACTGGGGAGAAATGGCATTATAAGCTCCATTGTTTTTCAACATACAATATATTCTACTGAAAACATCTTTCTTCCCTTGGCCACATTATTAAATGCCTAAATCACACACATTCTTAAAAGGCTCTATTAAACTACTTTCTCCCCCATGATGCCTTCACTTTGTCTCTCTTTCCTTCATCCCCTCAAAACCAGCAGCACTTCATCTCTATCTCACTTATAGGACTTTTATGTGTTACTATATTCTTATTAGTTACATACATGTCTTATTCTTAAACATTAAGTTCCTAGATGTAAAAATGTGAGTCTAATTTCATCATGTCTGTAGACCTCACAATATTTTGCAAAGTAACTTTCATGTAATAGGTGCTCAAAATATCCCTGACTTAACACATAAATTGGAACTAACAAGCACCTGTATTCAGTAACTACCATACTGAAGGCCCTATAAACTGAGTAATGAACATCGCACATCTTTCATCCGTCAGCTTTTATTTTTAACCAAAAGAACTATTGCTAAAAACAATCAGGTTGACCCAAGTTCTTAACAGGTTGTCTTAGATCAATTGCAAAAATTTCTTTAGCTCAGTTATGTGATTCTACTGCTGAAATGAGCCATGAAACTGAGGCTGGTTGAAATTTTCATTTTCCTTCTTGTAGGTACTTAAACTCTCTAGTTAATTCTTGAAATCCCAAATAATCCTTAAAAATATATTCCGTTACTTAACAGAAATGCCCACCTAATTCAAAGGTTATGGTGTGTGTGTGTGTGTACACATGTCCTCTAAACTATTAAAATGTCTGCTGGGGGAAAAACAGAAAACAAAACAAGACAGTTATTTGCCACCAAAACGCCAAAGAAATAGACAACATCTGAAATATCATAAAAACCACGGAATAAATATGTTTCCCTAGATATATCTGAGAATACTTCAAATTCCAGATTCCATAAACACCTGCTAAACTTACACCACGATCCCATTCCCACCAAGCCAGAAGCTGTGTGATCTATCCACACATTTCCACTACCACCTAGGAAAAAAAAATGTAAAGAAATTGTACAGCCCTGTTCTTATAAAAAAGTCTCTGCTGAATTTCTACCCTCTCTGTACTATAAAAGTTAACAGACCTGGCAAGGAAGATTGAACAATTAAGAATTAAAATTTTAATGACTTAAATATTCTAATCCGTTTTTGGTATCACTTTAATTATATGATAAATGGCCAGGAAGGGAGATATATGCTTTGCTTTTGAAATTTAAAGTCTCTTTAAATCAATAATAAAAATATACATAAAATTATATTTAACATTGATACTGTTCTAGGTATTATATAAGACCAAAATGAAATACAGTGTGTGGGGTAAAGGACCTAGTTTTATCCTAAGTAAGGTGGACCTTGTCCTTAGTTCCAGAGAAATAACCCTGAGAGTAATTGGGGTAACTTGGTCTAGGACTTCCAGGCCACACCTGAGAATTTGTGCTAGTGAGGGGGCCTGGCCAGACCAGAAAAGACTCACCTGGGCGGTCAATATCAAGTAGCCTCAGGAGGTCTGATTTATATAAAAAAAAATAAATAAATCAGCAGAGGCTCAGAGCTTCCCGGTTGACAAGAACACCTGCTCTGGGAGGGCAGCACATGCCTTGGGACATTAAAGTTCCATGTTGGGAACCTTCCCTGACCTCACCCTATGCATTTCTTCATTTGTTATCTTTTTCATTTTATTAAATCTGTAGTCCTAAGTATTATGCTCTCTGTGAGTCGAGAGTCATTCCAACAAATTATCAAACACAAATGGGTAGTAGAAACCAACAAGGGTGTTGTGTGGACTCTTAAACTTGCAGCTGGCCTCCTGAAAGAGTAGCGAGAAAACAGCACCAAATTGGTGGCCAGCAGGTCGCTAGCTTGGGGTGTTGTGTGGGCTCCCCAAATTTGCACCTGGCGTGTGCCTATTTGGAAGTCTGAAGGACAGTGTCCTTTTAACTTGTGAGCTCTGACCTAGCTCCAGGTGGATAGGGCCAGAGAGAGTGTTGCAGAGGCAGCTGGTGATGAGGATGGAGAAGTGGAAAAATGTGAGGATACCCTGAGGATTAGATTCATGCTCATCCGTACTGCTCAAGTGTCTCAGGAATTTATGGAACTTCCATACTTAAAAAGAATATAATTCATTCTGTAAACCTACAAATCATGCTCTCTCTACTCCACATGATTGAAAACTCAAAACATAATATTCCACATAATTTGTTCTAAATTCACCAAGTAATATTATGGAAAATAATTTATATACAGATAATCATTGAGACAGTATAAAAAATAAAATAGAAATAAATGCCAAGTTTCCTAAGGAAACAAATCAAAAGAAAAGGGACTACGAAAAATCTAAATTAGATGGACATATTAAATAGGATCCTTAGGCAATGATCTAGTTTAATGTAACACTCAAAGAGCATAACAAAGCTCTTCTGTACCCTTAAGCTAAGCAAACATCTTTCCATGGTTTCACAAAACTGACACACTTGAATAAAGTCCAAAGATGACTTCAGTTTCAATGTTAGTAATAAGAGCATTTCCTTTTCAGAGGAAAAAACAAAAAATAAAACAACAGGGTTCAATTATATGTAAATTGTTGATGTCTCCTATAGATAGGGTCAATCTAAAAGAAACTCTTTTAATATGCTCTCAGAATTATGTTACTGCTACTTAATGAACCAAGTGAGAATACACAATTATTTACACAGGAAGAAGCAATAAAAGGAAAAGCTGAATCAAAAGGATGTGCTCGTTAACAACAACAACAAAAAAAAAACCCACTTGGACATGTCAAGAAAATGTTTCAAAAAGTAAGCATTTGATCATCACTGTCATAATAAAGGGGTAAAATATATGCCATCAATTTGAAGATCTGTTTTAGAGAAAACTTGAGAATTAAAAATATGAGATTTTAGAATAATGTATTTTGAAAGAGATAGATAAAAAGTATATCTATTTTCATTATCACGTATGGCACTGATGATGCATAGAAGAAAAAAGTCAAATGTCACTTTGCTATGAACTTCAAGTTCTGACTTCATGCCTCAGAGACCAAACGAGTAATGCAGCTGACAAGGTGGTCTACCACAGGCCGGTGGGGAGGAAGAGGACTCTACTATCAGCTGCATTGGAAACATCAGCAATTCAAACAACTTTTAAAGAAACAGGCCTCCCTGCACAGTGCCTTGCATATATTAAGTGCTCAATTAATATCCTCAGCATAACAAAAAATATCTAAGAGTGTGAACTAAGTTTCTGTTCCTGTGGCTCAGAGTATGCTATTTCTATAAAGGTCAATTATCAGGCAATTCAAGAGGGAAGAGAAGAAATTCACATGCTTAGGAGGAGGAAAGGTATTACACATGAATGATTTTAGAAAATAGAGCAACAAAAAAAATATTGACTATGTAGGGCCTGTGTCATCAAATATAATTTCCCAAATACAATTTTTTTTTCAGTGAAAGTACTGCTTACACATAGGGTAAACTCTATAACCAAAAAAAACCAAACCCAGTGTCTTCGAGTCGATTCCAACTCATAGCAGTAAACTCTACGGAACCCTATAATTTTTAAAACCGAAAATACAAATAAATTCAAGAATTGTGTCCATCTATAGGATTCCATAAAGAGCCCTGGTGGCACAAAGTTAAATGGTCAGCTGCTAACTGAAAGGTTGGTGGATTGAACCCATCAGCTGCTCCGTGACAGAAAAGACCTGGAGATCTGCTTCCATACAGATTAAAAAACAAAAACCAAACTCACTGCCGTCGAGTCAAGTCTGACGCATAGTGACCCTATGTAGGAGAACAGGTAGAGAAGGGGTTAAGAGCTACGGCTGCTAATCAAAAGGTCGGCAGTATAAATCCATCAGCTGCTCCGTGGAAACCCCATGAGGCAGTTCTACTCACTGACCTACCGGGTTGTTATACGTCCATAAAGATCAGAACCTAGAAAACCGTATGGGGAAGTTGTATTCCGTCATATAGGGTTGCTATGAGTTGCAATTGACTTTATGACATAGAAAAACAAGACAGCACTCCAGAATGTATCGTTAAAGCTATTATTTATCTGTAACATTTTTTCAGTTAAAAATAGAGTATTTTTCACTAAAAATCCTTGTCTAATTCTGTTTAAGATTTTATTGAGTCACTGACAGAATATAACTAGAGTATGAATATATGGACATTAGGTAATACAGTACAGTACCTAAGTAGTGTAGATGGTTAACATGCTCAGCTGCTAACCAAAAAATTGGCAGTTTGAGTTCACCCAGAGGCATCTAGAAGAAAGGCCTGGTGATCTATTTCTGAAAAATCAGCCATTGAAAACCCTATGGAGCACTGTTCTACACTGACACACATGGGGTCATCATGAATTGGAATCAATTTGCAACTTTTTTTTTTTAAGTTAAGGTGGCAGTACTTTGTTTACTGTAGGGAAAACAGATATCTGTTACTTCTTCACCATACAGATTTTTTTTTTAATTAAACTTATTAACTAAAATTAGTATACCACAGATGCGTTTGAAATCATCTCACAACTGGATCATATCAATGGAATATATATAAAAGTAAAAGTCCATGATTTGGCTAAAAAATAGTGTCCTAATTACATTTTTAATCCTTTATATTTTATTTTATTTTATTTTAAAATACTTAAAATAATTATTTTAAAACTAACTTGTCTTTTCTTGCATTGCAGTAGCAATAAGCATACAGCTAGATACTGGTCTCGTACCACTCTCCACTAAAAAGAGCCAGGTTCCCCGGAGAAACTGCTGGTTCTATGGCTGCGGAAGGGTAGGCACAAGATGAAATGAGAATATATTTTTACGTCAGAAAGTAACGCAATGCTAAAAAAAAAAAAAAAAATGGGGGATGTCATGAGGACACAGGAGCTAGATTGAAGGAGCTCTCGCTGGGCAAATTGGGAAAATTTGAACACCAAAACAATTCAGCATAGTAACAAATTATAAACCATTGAAAAATATGAATTCATTAAGCTTATACTGGTAACAAATCAATCAGTAAGTAGAGAGAGATAGACGGACAAACGAGAAAGGAAAGGCCTTGTTTTCAGTTAGAACACCAACTGGAACGTGTGGAAACAGTGCCCGAGTTGGAAAATCATAATTTTGCAACCATTATGGTAAATATTGGATAACCTGGGGCAAAATTTTGATAAGGAACAGGATATCTGCATAGTCTTGAAGTGTCTCCTCACAGACTGCTTATTAGGATAAAAGGGAAAAACAGTAAATACACACTGGAGAAACTGTGTAATAACTTAACCAAGTGATCAAGATTGTCATCACCAAAAAGGGACAGATATTGTGGGCTCCTGATGTGATACCCAGTACAGCATCACCTCTGCAGTATTCTGGCTAAGAATTCACATCCTAAATTAAATTATGTGGAAACATTAGACACACCCAAAATGAGGAATATTCTTTTAAAAAATGAGAACTATATTGTTCAAAAATGTCAATGTCACAAAAGACAAAGAATGGCTGTGGAAATGTTCCAGATTAAAGGAAGCTGGAAGAAAAAACGCACACGGAGGGGAGGAAGAGAAAGAGAATGAGGGGGAGAGGAAGGGAGAAGAAGAAGAGAGTGAATGAGAAGGGGAAGGGAGAAAGATGTTAATGGTGGGAAAATCTGAGTAAACGATAGATACAACTGTTCCTTATATTATTCTTATCTGTGCAACTTTCTGTAAGTTTGAAATGATTTTCAAATGAGAAGTTAATATACACCTTGTGTTTCTTATTGACTCTTAGTTTACTATATTATGCTATTTTACTGGTGTTGCTTTAAAGAAACCTATTTGAATAATACTACAAGATAAAAGGAAAACCAGAAACATTAAATCACAACATCACTAACAGCTTGGCATCCTATATCAAGGGAATACAAATATATCTAGCATATACTGTTTTTATTTGTCTACAATAAAAGCCCAGATATAATTTCCATAGCAGTGTTTCAAATTTGTTTTCTTTGAATCATAGAACAGAGGATTCTAGAATCAGAGTCAGAGGATTCCCTGAAAATATCTAAAACAACTCCCCTGTTTTTCATATTAAAGAACTGAGGTCACAAAGTCACAGAGAACCAAGGCTAAAACACCAAACCTCGTCTTGAGTCTACTTTTCAAAGTATCTGCTTGACTAACTTGGACCATCTGAAATGATTCAAATAAATTTTTTATATACTGTTCCTTTGAAACAGAGCAGAAATCATATTTTATCCCATAAACTGTTACATATATGATGTATTTATATTTTCAAATAGTTTATACTTTTTTTTCTTTACAACATGCTTTTTTATATAGAGTACTATGTAAACATAATTGTTTAATCTAAGCTTTAAAAATTCAGTATAATCATTGCTAGCCATCATTACTATCGTTCCACTTAAACCACTCTCATTAAATGCACCATCTGAACTAGATAAACACAATGGAATCCATTTTCACTGGGCTACTTCTAACAATGCATGAAGTCATTTTCATTCAGTCATCGGTTTATAAGGTAATTGGTTTCCTAATATTTAATTTTCATACTATTCTTGTGAAAGAAATAGGTACTAGCTAGCATAATCCAGCTATACCACCTTTTCAATCTCATTTTCACATTTCTTAGTCACTCCCCTTCATTTATTAAAGACTGCAGAAACTGACTCAGTCTTTTTGTCCACTCTAACTTCCATTGTTCGCTGTGATTTCATCATCCACATTCTGGGCCTATCTAGCCTCTTAGCTTCTTGATCTTTATATCTATCTTTTCCTGAATTCAGCCTCCACCATTCAGTCCCATGGTCCCACCCTTGTCATCATGAATAACACAATTTCTCAAACCTTAATTTAATCAAAATATCTGATGGCCTCTTCTTATATAGTTCCAGTTTAATTTATCAAGTAATAATGCTAAAAGAATTCTTGGGTATCACTGAAACCAGCAGCCCTTTGAGCCACCATGCATTTTTCCTCTCTTGTCCCCACTTCCCTCTCCAACTAGTTTAAATTCTATGCCCCAATAATCATTTCTTGATATTAGAAATCACTGTCTAACAACCACACTCAGTGATCTTTCCCTCTTATGTTTCTATCGCCCTTTCTAGGACTAGATTTATACAGCTGAGTATTCCTGAGAAAATAACATAACTGGGAAGAGTGTTGTCACTCTAACTTAATAATCATTAAATTCAAATGAGAACTCAATATTGCCCAGTAATGATGCCAACATTATACTGATAGTTATTTCATATTTATCCAAATAGTCCACTCCTCAGCAACTTAAGTCAAATTTTTACTAAACTGTTAGGTGATGACCCTGCTGCACGACTCATGAGAAAAGAGAAAACATCAAATGGTAACACCCTAATTATATAATCGACAAAATAGGCCTGCATTTCCAACATGTCCTTCTCTCTTATTACAAAGCAGAAAAGGATCCTCCTATCAAAAGCCACTCCTTACACATGAGAATCTAGAACTCCTCCTTTTTCAACTCATTTTCTTTTTTGTTTGTTTGTTTTCTTATCTCTCCCCTACATCTTCAGTCCTTCCTTCCTAACTATATTATTCCCATCAGCATACAAAGGTACTTTAGTATTTCCCATCTTAACAATAAAAATAAAATCCCTTAATACCATACCCCCCTTCAGATACCAGTTTATCTGCTCTCCTCCCGAGCCAAACTTCTTGAGGCTTGTCTAGCCACTGTTTTCACTCCCACACTTTCTATTTCACTTTTAACTCACTCTAACACGGTATGTAGGTCAAACTCTCTGCAAAAACTATCCTAAGGCCACTAC
Organism: Loxodonta africana; assembly: GCF_030014295.1. Lineage (NCBI taxonomy): Eukaryota > Metazoa > Chordata > Mammalia > Proboscidea > Elephantidae > Loxodonta > Loxodonta africana. Next base: position 116,344,531 of record NC_087369.1, on the reverse strand, counting down.
GAACCCCGCTGTTGTCTATTTAATGGACACCAGTCCTTCTCTAACCTAATCTCTCAGTAGCTTTTGACTCATTTGATTTTACTTCCATTCTTGAGAAATTCTCTTATCTGGGTTCCACTATGCCATTCTGTTTTTACTTTTTCTGGCTATTCTTTCGTTAATATGCTTTGACAGATCTTCTTTTCTTCAATCTCTAATTGATAGAATATACCAGGGCTTGATGCTGTGCTTTCTTCTCTTCTCCACAGAGTGATTTCATCCAGACACATTAGGTTAACATCGTTTTTCGCCAACGTGGAAAAGGAGAGTGTAAGCAAAAAATAGGAAGACCTACAATGATACAGATTGACAAAGTGGCTGCAACAATGCTATTAAGCATAACAACGGTTGTGAGGATGGGACAGGACCGAGTAGTGTTTCGTTCTGTTGTACACAGGGTCGCTATGAGTTCGAACCAACTCAATAGCACCTAACAACAACATGTGCTAATGATCTCGAATTGTTATCTGTGATCATGAGTAATCCCTGGAATTCCAGGCTCAAATCCATTTGTTTATCTGATACCTCCACTTTGATTTTTGTTTAAAAGGTATCTCAAACTTACCACAGTCAAAGCAGAAATCTTTACGCCTGATCCCTGAGCGTCCTATTCCTCAAGTCTTCCCCTTTTCGATAAATGGCATCATCATCCAGTTGCTCAGACCAAACAGCTGGGAGCCTTTTTTTATTCCTTTTTGTCTTTTATTTCACACTTCCAATTCATCACCAAGTCTTGTTGTCTCTATCCCCAAAATATATCTCAAAAGCAACCAAAGCAATAAACAGAGCAAACCGAGAAAGAGTGAGCTGGTGAAGAAGAAAGAAACCCAAGGAAGTGTGGAGTCAAGAGACAATATAAAAATTTGCTCTAAGAAACTGGGAGTGCTCAACTCTATCAAAAGCTGCTGAGAGGATAAAATAAGAATTGACAAGCAAACACTGGAGGCCACTGGAGATCTTCAGAACAATAGACTCTGTAGAGTGATGAGGACAGAAACCTAATTCAAGAGGACTGAAGAAAGTATAAGATGAGAACGCAAAGACAGTGACTGATAGGCTAAGTGAAATGTATCAAGGAAGCTGGATAGGAATATGGGGTCATGAGTGGTTCTTTTTTTTTTTTTTCAAGAGAGGAGATATTAGAGCATATTAGTATGCTGCTGGACATGATCTAGTTGAGTAGAAAAAATAAATAAGGCACGGGGAAAGGAGCTAAATTACTGGGGACTGGGAACCAGTACACGAGTGGACGGATTGCGCTTTCATAGGCACAGAGACTCTTTGTATCTATAGTAATAGTAAATAGTATGGATATAGATGCAGGACAGTTTGGTAGATTTAGTGCAAGAAGATGAAGGGGGCTCTTAATTGTATTTAGATTTCTTAATGAGTTAGGAGGCAGGTAACCAGGATTATGTATATACGTTTATGGCTCTCTGTGTTTGCATGGTGTGGGTTTTGGAGACTTAGGAATAGGGAATGGAAAGTTGAAGAAGAGAAAATGTATGAAATAGCTTTGTTAAAGAGCAGGAAAAAAAAAAAAAAAAAAGAAACCAGGAAAGTTTCAATAAAGTATTCAGAACTTATTTGGTCATTTGTAGGGTTTGACCCAAAAAACTCACTTATCTACTGGTTTACCGGATTTTTATTTTCTTTTGGTGCAAAATCACTACTTCTTCTTATTATACAATAAAATAGTGTTGAAAGATAAAACATTACATATTTTGTTTGTCATATGCTCAAACATAAAACTCTGTTGTAATAATTTACAAATGAAATGACACTTCTGTACTCTTGTAACTCATAACAAGTTATTCATTTTTCTTTGTACAAGTATATTTCTGAATAGAGATGTCATAAATTAATTTGGAGATGTAGAAACACAGAATTAATGTTGCACTGTGGTAAAAACTATGCCCATTTCAAACACGTTTCTATTATTCTGTGGTTTACCGTTACATGATCAGAAAGCCTGATGTCTTAAAATCAAGAGTATTTATTTAAAATTATATCAAGTAAGCAAGTTGTATTTACAACACCAGCAGCAGTGGCTGAAATTGTTTGCCCTTTTAGCATTTTAATTTAGAGCTTTCTAAATGCAAATTAGAAAGGAAGTCTGTTCACTAGATGGTAAGATTTTTTTTCCCTTTTTTAATATCTCAATTGTATTAGTGGTGTTATTTTATTGGTTGTATATTTACATACAGCCTTCATGCATGCTCCTCAAAATACTTTATAAATATTAAAGCATGCCTGCAATCATCTCTACTAAATCTCTGAGACGTACCATTAAAATTATCTTCCAGAATCAAAATGTTACTATTTTCGTATAAAGAAGCAAACTGATATTCTTATCAACTGACTTCCCCAACATACAAAAATGAATAATATCAGAATCTAAACCTCTTCCCAGTATGTAAATATAAAATACATCATGAAATTTAAAACACCTCAAGCTATAGGTTCTCAAAAATTGAAATGCCAAAGCTGGTGAAGTTCACTCACATTCACCAAAAGGCACTTCACTCATTTGAGAAGCTACAAGTATGGAAAACAATTCTAAACCCAGTAACACTTGCAACCATAAATTGAGGAACTTTATTGCCAAAAAACAATGTCCACTTTACTATTTTATTGGTTTAAAGAAGTAAATTTAAACTACCAGAGTTAATGTCCAGGTATTTTATATTTTAAAGTATAAATACTGGCAGACAAGAAGGCTCAAAAAAATCAAACTATACAGTTGTTTTTTTTTTTTTTTTTTTTTTTAAAAAGCATCTTTAATAGATTTTGTGTTTTACCTACTTAGAAGCAGCTGCTTGGAAGACGGATTTCTCTGGATATGTTTTAACTAGTTATGATGAATTCTAAATTTCAGCAATGTTTTTCAGCATACACATTCTTTTTTCCTTAACACCAATTTAAATACCAAACACAACAAACAAGATGAAAAAGAGCAATAGCTTCTCCAGTTTAGTGATAATAATTGTTTCATTTCTTTTACTCTTAAAGGACTATCAAAGTTAAATTGCCCTCACAAAACAGAAATGAGCAGACATGGTATTTCAACTGTTTAGGTTAACATGCCCACATGAAAAAGTTGGTATTAAAATAGTAAAACTCAAAGACCAAGCATTCCTTATATTAAAATAAAATACGGTTGAAGAAATTTTGACCAGGCTTTATTTTCGATGACTGACTCAACTTCCTCTGGAATTTATTTTCTTATGATATTACCAATGGTCCGATATTCACTCAATGAAACATACATATTAGGATGTCTTAAAGATCAGAAGCCTGAGAGAGAGAAAATAAAGTACCAACTTCCCATTTCACACAAAAAGAGGTCTGTAGCTCTATATTTAACACGAAATTTCTCAAAAGCAGTCGTTAGTCATGAAAAGAAAGTTCTCCAAGAATAAATAAATACTTCTAAGAAACATAAGAAATGTACTCATGGATCAAGAACTCTACCTTGGTCAACTGCAATATAATAACAATTATCATCACAACAAATGCTAAATGGCAAAGTTTTTCTTGTACCAAGATCAAACCCATTGCCATTAAGTGGACTGTGAGTCACAGCAACCCTACAGGACAGAGGAGGACTTCCCCATAGTTTTCCAAGGCTGTAATCTTTAAGGACGCAGACTGACACATCTGGTGGGTTTGTCGACCTTTTAGTTAGCAGCCAAGCACTTAACCACTGCACCACCAGGGCTCCTTTTTCACATATGTTATTCTATTTAATCATAGTAACATCAATATGAGAAAAGTATTACTATCATGACTCTCAGAAGAAAGTGAGATTCAGAGAGGCTAAGATACTTGATCCTGCTTGCATAGCAGTGAAGATTTAAACTCAGATATTCTGACTTCAAATCATATTTCCTCAAACTTTGTAAGAACAATAATAACCAGCTTCTGCAAAAGAAATATCTAGCAAATTCTATTAGAACCTACCAAGAAATTGTGCAAGTGTCTACCTTAGAGGCATCACTATGAGCTAGTCAATGTATAATATTACAAGTAAGGAGAAAGGGAATGATACAATCAGAAAAGAAGATGAATGAACTATATAAAGTCTATATTTATATTCCTTATTTATGTGGATATTTATTTATTTATGTGGCATTATTGTTTCAGTAACGAAAATAATTTGCTGGACTATATGAAAAGAACGGGGCATCAGAATTGGAGCAAGACTCATAAACAACCTGCGTTATGCAGGTGACACAACCTTGCTTGCTGAAAGTTGAGGAGGACTTGAAGCACTTGCTAATGAAGATCAAAGACCACAGCCTTCAGTATGGATTGCACCTCAACATAAAGAAAACAAAAATCTTCACAACTGGACCAATGTGAAACATCAAGATAAACAGAGAAAAGATTGAAGTTGTCAAGGATTTCATTTTACTTGAATCCACAATCAAGGCCCATGGAAATAGCCGTCGAGAAATCAAAAGACGCATTGCATTGGGCAAATCTGCTGCAAAGGACCTCTTCAAAGTGTTGAAAAGCAAAGATGTCACCTTGAAGACTAAGGTACACCTGACTGAAGCCATGGTATTTTCAATCGCATCATATGCATGTGAAAGCTGGACAATGAATAAGGAAGACCGAAGAAGAGTTGATGCCTTTGAATTGTGGTGTTGGCGAAGAATATTGAATATACCATGGACTGCCAAAAGAACGAAAAAATCTGTCTTGGAAGAAGTGCAACCACAATGTTCCTTAGAAGCAAGGATGGCGAAACTGTGTCTTACATGCTTTGGATATGCTGTTAGGAGGGATCAGTCCCTGGAGAAGGACATCTTGCTTGGCAAAGTACAGCGTCAGCGGAAAAGAAGAAGACCCTCAATGAGGCAGATTGACACAGTGGTTGCAACAATGAGCTCAAGCATAATGATTGTAAGGATGATGAAGGACTTGGCAGTGTTTCATTCTTTTGTGCATAGGGTCGCTATGAGTCAGAACTGACTCAACGGCACCTAAGAACAACAAATACGTGTGTGTGTAAATGGCATGAGAATGGTGCGGACTGCTAGTTGACTACAAAAATCCATTCTCCATTTTTTCCTTACTAAATATAAATAAATAAATTTTTTTTAATATAACCTCAACATTTTGGGGGGTGGCAGTGTGCCTAACAAAAATACTACATTCCTCAGCCTTCCTTATACCCAGATGTGGCTACATGCCTAAGTTCTGATCAATGAGATGTAAGCAAAAGGAGTTGGAAATGACTTCCAGAAAGTGTACTTAAAAGAGGGAGGGAGGATAAAAGTATCCTTAGTGTCCCTCTTCCCTTCTTTCTTCCTACTGCCTTGAAGACAGACAGGATGACTGCCGCTCTACTGGTGATCCTGGACAATGAAGTAACCTTGAGAATGGAAGGCATATACCAAGGATGAAAGGAAGTTACAAAAGCCTGAGTCCTTTAACTTTGTGGAGCTACCAAACTGAATCTGGATTGTCTATCCTGCCATATATTTATTGTATGAAATTTTTATTGTAAAAAAAAAAAAAAAAACTCTGTCATCTTAGATTTCCTGGTATATACAACTGAACATAACAGTACTTGATACTGGGTCCAGGAAATGAATACGGCCAGTTTTTAACAGGAGGCCAGGTCAACAAGCTTGAATCTTGCCTGAGCAACTCTGACCTTTCCCTGTAACACTTCTTACAGCTCAATAAAATACCTTTTACCTAGTGTGTATGTTCTGAATTTCTCAAACGGCTAAAGGATTGATGTTTAGCACTTCTCTGACCTATACATACCGACACAAATTCATTCAGAGCATTACAGAACACTGGTCCAAAGAGTGAAACGTAAGTAAAAATAAATCATTTTTTTAATTTCCTTATTTATATTATGAAACTAGACCAATTATCTTATTTCTTTCCCAGTTCTATGTTTGCATGAGAATAGTTAAAGGACAAAGTGCAAATGCTAAAAAAAAAAAAAGGGCATAATTATAGCCTTCTATAGACATATACTTTTTACCAACCTAATCCATGTAACAAATTATTTAGCTGCTCCATAATAATAAAAAAAAAAAAAAAAGGAAAATGTTAAGGTATTATTATAGATGCCTTTTTTTTTTTTTTTTTTAGTTTTTCAGAATATATAAGTTGCATTAAAACTAAGGCCTGTCAATCTAATCACAACAATTAGACTTTCTATAAAGGAATGTTTGAAGTCTCCTCCCCTCCCAAAAAAAACAAACAAAAAAAACTTTTTGCAACATACAAAAATTATACACTACAACATCAAATGACTAATACAATGCTAACCTCTAATTGGTTACATTCATGTACGTATGAATGGGTGCATATACACACATCTGTGTACACAGGCACATAAGCCTTTCTATAAATGACTCCTTCCTTTTTGATTCCAAGAGGACATAATCTTAAATATGTGTCATTTAGTGTCACTTTCTAAGTTAGTAAAGTACATTGGTTAAAATGAACAGTATATTTTCAAATTAAGAAATGCCAGGCCTGACTGAAAATCTAATCTTTTTTTTTAAATTACTATTATTTTAAAAACAGTAAAAAGAAAAAAAAAGGTGGAAGAGGAAATCTTCCTAACACTTCCAATGGAAGGGAACAGTCGTCAAAAGTGAAGAGAAAAACAAGGAACACCATATGTATTATTATTGTGATTTCTAAAAAACAGCAGTACAAAAGACCTCCATCAGCGTGTCTAAAAACATGTCAATCTACATATTAAAATGAAAATGCTCCCAAACAACCCAAATACAGACAAATAAAGCTGAGATAGACATGAAATATCAAAGTATGCTCAATGTAAAGAAAATCTCAAATCACTAGAAAAGATAAAACACCCAAAAACCAGGCTTGTTCAAAGCTCTAACATCTGATGATGTGAGCTACACTTCTGTCAGGTCAGAAAGGAATAATATATTTCATCTGAGGGCCCAACATATTTCTAGCTTACAATATCCCAAGCTGGGAAATGATGGCTAGTCAAAATTGTTGTGAGACCTGTATGTTAAATAGCACTCAAATTGGCTGGGATTTTTTTTTAAGTTACGTAAACTGTGAAAAACAGTTTCTTTTATCTCACTATGTTAACAAGCATGCAAATATATTTAATAAATGCTTTTTGTAATAATGCCATAGACAGAATACCACTGCAGACACCACATTCTGAAAAAGCTCAAATGACTAGGTTATTTGCCATGCCTCATCCTAGAAAGTTCATGACAATGAAGAATCATGCAATACAGTTTTACTAGATCAGTAGAAATTAAATATGCAAAGGTGATCAATAATAACAAAGTCTCAACAATACAACCTGGCTGTCAAGGAATCAACCAAGTTCACTTTCCTGTAGAAGTGTCTGTGTACCTGAGAGAGAAAGCAAAGGCAGTTTCTCTGAATTTGATTTATCTACACAGTGAGATTTTTGGACCACGAGCTTTGAGGTCCCTTTCAGATTTAATATGCTTTGATTTTATGACACAGATAAGATCCACTTGAATCTTAGGAGATTTGACTACCCTACAAGTTTGCATCTATTGCTCCACCATCACAAGATCTCCAAGCCACTAGATACACAATGATAGGGAACTCCTCCCAGAAAGCGAGAAAAGCTGGCTCAGTTCCAACCCAAAGTATAAAAGATAGAAGTGGATTGAAATTCTGCCAAGAGATTGTCACAGATGGAGCCTCAGAAAGGAGAATATGAAAATAACAAATCTAGTTCCATTTGAATGGAATCCAGGGATAATAAATAGCATTACTTGTGTAATTTCTCTTCAGTCCATAATACAATTATTATACTCTTCTCTGTTTCCCTGCAGTAACTAAAGTAAAACTTTTTCTATTTAAAAGGGACATTCTCATTTAAATTGTTTCTACCAACTTTTCGCTGAAATTGAAAACTTCAGTTCATCTTAACTTATCTCAAAACAAAACTAAAAGGCAAATGAAAACCTTGGGAAATACTGCAACAAAGGTGACAGCTGGTTAATATAAACATTTTTAACAAGATCTTCAAAAAAATAAGAAAATACTAAGCTTGTAATATAAAAATGAGTAAGAAACTATGAATAAAGGACAACTGTTTAAAATAGTAATCAAATTAATACAAATAAAAACAATGAAATATCACCTTTATCCATTTATTTGGCAGGTTTTTAAAATTATACTGGTAATGGTTCTACAGCATTGCCCCTGATGGGAATACATATCTGAACGACTTTTCTAGAAACAGTTTGGCAATACATTAAAAAAAATTTTAAAAAGTTTAAAATAACTCATACTCTTTCATCAGTAATTTCAGAAATTTACACAAAGGTTTATATATAAGACTATTCCAGGTGGCATCATAAGATCGAATAATTGGAAACGATCTAAATATTGAATAATAGAGGAATAGTTAATAAATTAATCATGGTATACCCTTACAAGGGAGTTTTATCATCTAAGATTAAGATCATGTATTTACAGAGCAATAGTGTTTGTGTCCCAAAATAATATTATTAGGTCCATAAACAGGGTATAGTATATACGATATACACAATAGGATACTGTTTTATAAAAACACTTAAATAAGGATACACACACATATAGCAAGAAAAAACACAGAGAAACTACCACCACTGAAAGAATATGTAACAAAATGACAACGCTGGCCATCACACTGGGGGATACAAATTCAAAAGATTTTTTTTTTAAGCCTCTTCTGCTCTTTCTAAGGAGTCCCTGAGTAGTGCCAACTGTTAATTCACTCGGCTCCTAACTGAAAAGATGGCGATTCGCGTCTACCCAAAAGTGCTTTGGAGTAAAGGCCTGGAGACCTACTTCTGAAAAATCGACCACTGAAAACACTATGGAAACAGTTCTACTCTGATACACATGGAGTTGCAATCAGTAGGAATGCAAATGGTTTTAGTTTTGGTTTTGTTTTTTACTGGTTAGTCTTCTTAAATGGTATAAAATGAAATATGTACCAGAAGTGGATGTGAAGAGGAACATGAAAACATTCTTCAAGGCAACCCTTGGTGAAAAGAGGACCTAGGTTGTAGCAACTATAGTGTAAAAGGACAAACTGCCCAAATCCCAAGCATTTGTGAAAGCAAAAGGTACATGGAGAGGCAGCAGGGTATACATATCAGAGCCAGTTGGTTCAAGAGAAACTTTTGTTCATCTCAATGTTTAATTATACTAGATTATATTACAAATAAAAATGAGGTATACATTAAATTGTATGAACGGCTTAGGTTTTAATTCTCGATCTTCCACTTGAAGTTGTGTGATTTGAAACAAAATACTTAGCACTTCAAACTTCTCTGTCTTGAACAACAAACTTGAGATCCCTCGTGGTTCAGTGGTTAAAATGATTGACTGCTAGTCATAAGATTGGTTGTTCAAAACCACCAGCGGCTCCACGAGAGAAAAATGTGGCAGTCTGCTTCCATAGAGATTTACGGCCTCGGAAACCCTATGGGGTCGCTATGAATCGGAATCGACTTGACAGCAATGGGTTTGGTTTTTTTCGTTTATACCTCACAAGGAATCTGCTAGCATTAAATGAAAAGACTTAGGTAAACTCATGTAGCAGTGTGTCACCAAAAAACCAAACCCACTGCCATCAAGTCAACTCTGATTCAGTGACTGTGTAAGGACAGAGTAGAGCTGCTCCATAAGGTTTCCAAGGCTTTAAATGCTTCTGGAAGCAGGCTGCCACATCTTCCATGGAGCAGCTGGTGGGATACTGTAGACCTTTCGGTTAGCAACCGAACGTTTTAACTATTTCCCCACCAGGGCACCTCCATCTGAGTGATCATCATGTCCCTACTGCAGTTCCCTAAAGTTAACCTCCCTAAAGGTAACTATGTTCCCATAAAATACAAAAACAGTAAAACAAAGAATTAGTCTGACTCATGCTTTACTTTTGGTCAGTCAACACTTTCCTCAAAAGATGCCCTACCAGTGAAAGTTACAAAAACAAAAACCTTTTTTACTGGTTCAAAGGTAGGAGACAGAATGATAGCCATTCATAGCCTAGTCGTGTTCTATTTTTACCGGCAATCCTGCTAACCCCCTGCTTTACGAATATAAAGGTATGAGTCTGATATTTAGGCAACCATGGGCGCACTGAACACTGATAAGCACTGTACAGCCTATTATTTTGCTAGATGTTCCATACCCTTATAATTCTACGAAATAGAATTAATTTTTTTAGAATTGTTCTATGAAATAAATTTATAGAATATTTTAGTTGTTTTTGTTAAGATCTCACATCTCAAAATACTTTATTCTTCAAGAATGCTGGTTTCTGTAGCACTTTTTGAGATGTTTGGAAATGAACACATGAAAAATGTTGAGTCAGATACAAAAGAAAATATTAACATTAATTGTGTATTCTACATAAAATCTAGTTACATTATTTAAGCAATCAATCTACTGTTGAATTTTTTTTTAAGTGGAGTGGAAATGGTGAAATAAGTTTAAATCTTTTAGTCAGAATCGACTCATCGGCAACATGCTTAGTTTTTTCGGTTTATTTATCAGAAGTAGTTTTAAATTCCTGGTGTTCATATTTTAAATTTCATACATTGAATTAAAAATAAAATACGATTTAAATTGAATAAAATGTCTAATATTAAAATTGATATTACATTCCTGGATTTTTCTTCAATTGGAATTAAATCTATTCTTAAATACTGTTCCTAACACTTCTTCCTCTTCCCATGAATCTTGAACAAATTACAAGCTAATTCCACTCTGTCTGTAAATCCTTTCCAGATTCAATTCCTTAGTAAAGGCTTCTTAGAATCCCCACAGAACTGAAGCCAAGCTTCTCACCTCTCCACCTAGAAGTACATAATTCTGGAATACAATGTGCCCCACATGACCTTCTTTAAAACAGCAAAGTGATACTCAATATCTAGTATACCTCTAATCCAAGAGACTGAAGGAAAACTACTCTAATTCTGTTAACTGGTTATATGAAAGATGGCTACTATTTTCCACCTTGTTTATCTGAGACTTCGTAGAAAATAAGTCCGTATTCAGTTGATCGTACCATTTTATAGTATGCAATTTCTTTTTTGCTCCAGAAATTGAGATTTTGCAGAATCAAAAAGTTAAAAATACTTTTTAAAAATTCTTTATACAGCATAACTTCTGAATTTCTCTTCATTAACTTCATGTAAAAATCATTCCCAATAATGGAGGAGTCCCATAGATCAAGACTACTTATATGAATGTATTCATATTTCATGCTAATTAGTCCCTGTACACATAATCTCTTTCCCTAGTGTGTCCAGTACATGTGTCTCTGTCCTAGATTGCTCATTAACTCTGCTATAGTTCATTTGAACACTGCACCACAGTGACTGAATCAGACATTTCAGAATCCAAAGCCTATGATTCCTTCCTCTTGTGTATTTCTTACAAAATCTTTACAAGCAAAGCTCTGGTAGTGTTGGAGAAATAATGCATACAGCAGTCGATGTGTTCTGTAAATGTATAAACAAGGTTACCACAAAGGTAGACCAGTACCATCAATGCCTCCATTGTGCATGCAGGTAATATGCCCAGTATCTGACAAGGTTTGAGACGTTGCAATCCTTATTCTTTTTAATGGGGGCCTCTGAGACCAACAATGTCGAGAAAAATACCATGCTCACTGTTACACAGAGACTTTTCCTAGATTACTGTATACTCAGGCCTCTTTCTCTTTCTCTCAAACACACATACACACACACAGACAGGTACACTTTTTTTTTCTTTTAAAATTAAGTAGCAGAGAGAGTTCAGTAGTTACAATGGTAATGTATTCCTGCCTGAACTATAATGTTCTCAATCCAGTTCTTTATAAGTGGAGGAGGTTATGTTAAAATAACACAGTGGTACAGGGCTCTCAAGTATGGATTAATTTTCAAATTGTTACATGGCAGTAGTTTGATTTCTACCCTGTTTCTAGTCCTATGTTATGAAAGAGCATTACTGGAGGATGAAGTTTTTTACTTTCCTTTCAGAACCAGTTCTGTACAATCCCAAGGTAAGATATTCTGTAGACTTGACAACTCCACATTGATTTTCACTTTCCTATTTCTGGAACCTTAGGCTAACAACATTAAAAAAAATCCTCTCTCATATATACCCTATAGACAGTTTTAAAGACCAATCTATATCATGCATGTGTTTCTACTCAGAATGTTTGAAACTGTTCATTATCTACATAACAAAAATAAAAATAGACTGCAATGCTTATTGCGATAACTACATTATACTTCTCATTGACATTTTTAATCCTAATTTCTATGTACAATGATTTGTGAACAAATGCTATTTGATATTATCTGTGACCTTTTATTTTACATTTCTATAATAAATATATTTGCCATTATTAAGTTTAATTCATAAAACAGTATCCCATTCAAGGAAAAGCATAGACTAAGAATGACTATAAAAATTAACAAAACAATCAAAAGAATTTGCATCATTTAAATTTAAAATTCTTATAAAGTTATCAATGCAGTCCCTGGGTGGCAGAAATGTGTAAGTGCTAAACTATTAATGGAAGGAAACTCTGGTGGTGTAGTGGTTAAGAGTTCGGCTGCTAATCAAAAGGTCGGCAGTTCGAATCCACCAGGTGATCCTTAGAAACCCTATGGGGCAGTTCTACTCTGTCCTATAAGGTCATTATGAGTCTAAATCGACTCGAAGGCAAGAGGTTTGTCTTTTTGTTTGTTTGTTTACTAACAGAAATATTGGGAGGCATCTTAGAAGACAAACCTAAACCTGGCAACCTGCTTCCAAAAGGTTACAGCCTTGAAGATGCTATGGAACAGTTCTGCTCTGCACACATGGGGTCACCATGAGTCGGAATCCACTGGATGGCAACTACAACAACATTCAATTATCAATAACCTCTAATAGAATAAGGTAGTAAGAGGCTCACTTTAAGACATTCCCAGGTATGAGATATTTCCAGCTGATAGGGCAGGTCACTTCATGCTAATTACTAGAACAACCTAGGCATACAATATAAGGAGTTGTCACCAAAAAGGCAAGTTTAAACAACTTTGGCCCTTCAAACCTATGTGTATTTTTTTTTTATCTACTCATAACTTTATGATCATCAAGGTATGGACTTATACAACATTTATAGGTTTTCTTTTATTTTTTTTTTTTGAGTTTGAAAAAAGTCCCCTTGACCCATCCACTCTCAAAAAAAAAAAAGAAAAAAGGCTCAGATGTATTATAAAGTAACTGACCCTGAGGGAATTTACTAATTTGTGTGACAGGAAATAGTTTTCAGCTCTTTTCTGGCAATCATCTTTAAAGAAAGTATACATTTACTCATATTGTCACACTACTTGGACATAACCTATGGGTTTATCTTGCTTAACTAAAGGGGTTTTAAATAATTCATAAAGTTCTGTATTTGGTTGAAAGTAATTTATGGTACAATAGTGATCATTTTAAAAGAGAGACAGAAGGAAAGAGAAACCGACTGAGCTCCACAAGGATAGCAACAGAGGAACCAATGCAGATGAACTTTGAAAAAGACATTTATTAGCACTCTAGTGCAACCGACTCAGTTTATTAAGGAGGCCTCGCGGTGCTGTGGTTCAGTGCTCGGCTGCTGACCCAAAGGGCAGGAGTATGAACCCAGCAGCCACTCTGCAAGAAAAAGATGTGGCAGTCTGCTTCCATAAAGATTACAGACTTGGAAATCCGACAGGGGCAGTTCTCCTCTGTATTACATCTGCAGTCTTTCTGGTCTCCAATACTATTATCTTACTTTAAAAAATAAATACATTTTAAAAAATGAAGATCCCAAATATTTAAAGTTGCTACCTGGTTGTAATTGTTTTCTAATCTTGCTCATAAAATTCTCACATTTTCATTTCTTGACATAGAATGGATATATAATCTAGATGTATCTATGGAAACAACTATATCGAAGTTCAAACATTCTCAAAAATTTTTAATACCATATTAGGAATTGTTTTGTGGCAGATAAAAGAAGAAAAGTCTATGTGCCTGGGTGATAGTAGGTTTGAAACTCTCAAAATACAGAATCTAGAACTTTTGGAAAGGATACCACATGTCAGTTTTACACGTATTCCTTAAGGGCATCAAGGTGTCTAGTTAGCATTGTATCCCTTTTTTTGGTAAATGGTTGTTTGAAATGAACAATTAATGATTTCAATAGAGATGCTAGCAAAGAAAATCAAATCTTTTTGACCAAAAATAGGTGTACTGAATTATATTGAAAGACCACTTGAGAAAAAACATTAAAAAACCCAAAGTAGTTAGTCATGTTAAGTCAAACTCTCCTAAATAAAGGAGATCCATCCTTCAGGCAAAACTGAAATGGTGCAAACAAAACCATTATCATAATATACTCTTTTAAAGCTATTTTAGGAAATTTATGCAAGTCCTTTTGTAACTGGGATAATCTCTTGAAAATTATCTCTTTTACGTTAAGATTTATAGTGCTTTTTTATGTGGAACATGCCAGTAGTAGGAGATAAAAAAAGAGGACAAGAGTAAGGTGCTACACTAGCCTCCAAAAGTTTAAAAATTAAAGAAGTAAGGCTAGTAAAAGCCTACGCATAATGATGATTATTAGTTACATAGTGACACAAAACTAGACGTTAGTTCAAAGACTTGGGCACTGAATTGTTTGTCAACACTCAATAATTCCAACCATGCTTGCAGGGATAACCTCAGGAAACAGAACTATAATTTAGTACATTGAATACTATAACAACACTTACCACATTCCAGGAACTAAATTTTATATTTTTTACATCTATACATATGTATCAGCCTCTTATTCTCACTACTTTAGTTTGGACCCCTGCAATGTCTTGCCTAGATTTACACTGCAATAAGCTCCAGACAGATCTCTCTGCCTCAATTCTAAATACCTCCTCTACACCCCCAACTAGTTCTCAATCACCTGTCATACAATAATCAGAATGATCCTTTTAATATTTTAATCTGAAAATGTCACTTCTCTGCTTAAAATTCATATTCCATGTTGCATTTAGATTAACAATCCAAACTTCTCAATACTGCATGCTAGGCCATTAATGAGCTGGCCCCTTCTTGCCCCTACATACTCATTTCTTAATACTTTCCCCAAAAGTATACCTAAATACACCATGATTTCTCATACCTTAACATATGCCTCAAAATATACTTCTACTCTACCTAGAATTCCTTGTTGCTGTTGTTAGGTGCCATCCACTCAATTTTTGACTCACAGTGATGCCATGTTACAAAACCTCATAAGGTTTTCTAGGCTGCAATCTCTATGGGAGGAGATTGCCAAGTCTTTCTCTTGTAGAGTGGCTGGTGAGTCCAGGTCACCCACCTTCTGATTAGTAGCCAAGAGTTTAATCATTGTGTAACCAGGGTTACTGCAACCTCCTTTTTTCACTTGGCTAATTTTTTTAATCCCTATTAAGACTTTGAAACTCAGACCTGGCATCAACATTTCACAGGGAATTTTTATTTACTCCGCTTCCTCTGAATTCAGTGGCTCTCCTTCCTCTGTGACCTGCTTATACCCTACTCTTAGGTACTCTTATCTCTATTCAGGCATTTATCACAGATTATCATAATAATCTATTTACTTGCCTATCTCCCCCACTACACATGAACTCCCAAAGGATACAGAATCTTATTTCTGTAACCTCAACGCTCAGCACAATGCGAAGAATAAGGAAGGCACTCAATAAATGTGTATTGATTAAGAAATCAGAAAAGCACAACTAACATTTACGGCTAAGACTACATTAACAAGATTGGACAGACCAGGTAGGGACCCTCACACAGAATGATGCTTGAAAGGCAGTTTTTGTTATACACCCATTTACAAATCCATGAACAAAAAGATGGAGATATTTATGCTTATAAAAAAAAATAAATCCCTTTAGGGTATGGGAGCAAGTTTAATGGAATTAGGGATTTTTTCATTATCTCCCCTACTTTCGGTAATACTATTATCAGAGTTTCCCTCACCCCACCTCTTTAGGAAGTAATGAAAGAAACATCATAAGGTCAGTCCTAAAAATTTCATCATTTCACATTCTGATGAAAGCTAGTTACAGAGACCTCTTGTGGGGTACTCTGGAAGCTAATGGTTCCCTTGAGGTGACCTAAGGACACTGATGACAGCAAATAACTAATCTCCCCCTAAGTAGTGTTCCTTGAAATCACACTGTAGGGCTTAAAAATGCTGCAAAGAATGGTTCATCAGTGGACCTTGGGAAGCCAAAGCAAGTCAAGATGGATATTTAAAGAGAATGTGAAAGAAGTACCAACTATTGAGCTAGACAGGTATTTTAAAAGTACTGAATAAAGGGCTTGGCTAAACTAAGCAGGAAATAAACTCAATGCTCAAAAATACGGAAAATAAAGACAAGAGATCTGTAAAGTGTACTTTATTGTATTTTTAAGAATAACTGTGACTATCATATTTTTACACAAGTAATGTGCACCTTCTACCTTAGTTTGCCAACTGTGCCCTCCTGGCTAGGAGGTATTTTCATAAGTGCCGCTGTGCCATTTTTTTTTTTTACGTTACTGTAAAAAAAAAAATTACCATAGTGTGCTTATGAAAATATCTCATGGGGGAGGGCAAGGTTGGCCAATGAACGACAAAGGGCCACGTTATTTGCATAAAAATATGGAGCACCTTCTTCTCTTGTATTAAAATTATTTTAAGCATATGTCTCTACTAATTAGCATTAAAAAAGCATTAAAGTCATGTGTAAATTCAAAATAATTAATTATATCATCACGGTACAATTGGCACCGTTATATTTTCATGCTACCGTGAAAAACATTTCACTAAGAATCCAAAAGGGTTAATGTGATTTTCTACTTTGAAATGAAATTGATGACAAATTATGTACATACTACATTACATCCCAGTATGGCAAATCCAACACATCTGGAAAACATGAGGGGAAACACTAAGCCATTTTGAAAATGAAGCTGTAAAAACATGAGCTTTTTATTCTTGTGATTTGTATATTTACCTTTGTTGCCAGATATAGTTTATATCCTATGAGCATCATGGTATACACAGGTACAACCTTATCATATTAAATTACTAGTAAGTATAACAAAACCATCAAAAATATTTGCATCATGTATTAGCACTGTGAACTGAAATAATATTTTGTCATACTGCTCTTAAACATAACTGATTGGAGAGAAACTGGTGGTAGTTATGATTTTTGCCAAAATATAGCAAAACTTAAAATTTTTTCAGTTTTCTCTCAAGTACTCACTTATTTATTTTTTAAGAATAGTCTTGTTCATTCTACCTTTTAAGGATCTTGCAAATTATTCTCTCCATCCCCACAATCTTTGCCTCCTCCTCTATGATCTCACTTCACATTTCAGTTACTACTAACTGGGCAATACAGAGGTGGCAAAACACTATTTGTCTTTCTCCTTCATCTGCTACTCCTCAGCTCACAGAAAATAAGCAGGATTGTTAAATCTGTAATTTTCTTTCTCAGAGAAAAAAATGAGATTATATTAAACCGAGAGAAAAAGTAAAGATAGTGGGAGTTTGGTGGGATGGCAGAACAGAAAAGAGTGTTGACAAGTAGCCTGAAAAATGAGTAGTCATAAACAGGTGGAAAAAGGAGCAAAGAGCAAAGTTAAGAGAGAGTATATCAAAGAAAGAAAAAAAAAGGATTCATATTTCTCAATTTTTAAACTTACAACATAGTTTTAGTAATCAAGACATTGTAGTATAGGGTACCAAGACAACCATGGAAATAATAGGCTTATCAACCAATGATGTTGGGAAAACTGGATATCCACATATAAATGAATTACATTGGATCCCTTCCTCACAGCATATATAAAATTAATTCAAAGTAAATCAAAGACATAAAGAGCTAAATCTATAAAACTCTTAGAAGAAAACACAGAAGCAAATCTTTATGACCTTGAATTAGACAATGGTTTCTTACATATGACACCTAAAGTACAACCAATTAAAAAAAAACTTGATCAATTGGACTTCATCAAAATTAACAACTTTTGCACTTTAACAGACATAATCAGGCAAGTGTTGAGACAGCCCACAGAATGTGAAATGATGTTTGCAACAACTCTAGAATAAAAAGACAAATAGCCCGATTTAAAAAACAGGCAAAAGATCTGAACAATTATCCAAAGATGATATATAAATTGTCAATAAGCAAATGCAAAGATGCTCAACATCATTAGGCACTAGGGAAATGCAAATCAAAACCACAGTGAGATACCACTAGGATGGCTATTATCAAAGAAATGGAAAATAATGAGTGTTGTCCAGGATGCTAGTAGGAATTTAAAATAGTGCAACTGCTGTGGAAAATAGTCGGCAGTTCCTAATAAAGAAACAATTACCATATGACCCAGGAATTATACTCCTAAGCATCTACCCCCCCCCCAAAAAAGGAAAGGAGGTGTTCAAACAAAAGCATGTAACGGAGATGTTTATAGCAGCACTATTTACAATAGCCAAAAGGTGGAAACAACCCATATGCCCATCAAGTGATGAAGGGATAAACAAATTGTGGCATATGAATACAGTGGAATAGGATTAGGCCATAAAAAGGAATGAAATGTTGATGTGTGTTACAACATGGATAAACCTTTAAAATATTATGCTAAGTGAAAAGAGCCAGGCACAAAAGATCATATATTGGATGATTCCATTGCTATGAAATGTGTAGAATACGCACATCCATAGTGATGAAAGTAGATCAGGGGCTGCCAGGGTAGTTTTGACAGAGTGACAAGCATGGGCATCACAGGGCCAGGAGTCAATGAAAGACGTAGGAAGAAGTAGAGGCAATGGATCTAGCCACCATAATGGGAATATAAAATCAAAACCATTTAGATGTAAGGACTATAGGCAGGTGGAAGGCAATTCCATGAACATTTTAAAAAGGCATTCTATGGGATATTTTGGCATCATTACTTCCATAATGCAATTAATTTCCTAATACCTTAAGAAGATTAAAGTAACATTTATTCAAATGACCAAGCTTATATATCACACTGTCACTTAGTTTACGTAATATAGCTTTTTAAATTAAAAATCGCAGTTTAAAACTTTTCCCATTATTGTTCTGAATCAACTATTTTTCCCTCAAAATGAAGACCTAGATGTAATTGCATGAATAGTAAACAAAGGAACATAGGCAGACTCAGTGTTTACAAGTGCCCCTGATAGTTGGAAGCTCTGGTTTCTTTTAGCGTCATTGGAATGCTGCTCTATGTAGGTCCATTGTGCAGTGATGAATGAAATGGCTGCTGATGCTCTCTAAATAAAAGACTCACTCTCCCTCAACAGAAGCAGGTGCTATCAAACAGCTACTGTTTGCACACCGACTTTGCAGACAAAAACTTTACATAAAAGGAACATATAAATAGTTCCTGGGAGGCCTCCTCTGTGAATTTCCTAGACAATAGCCCAGCTGCAGTAATGCCACATGTGTCATCCTTAAGGTCAGTCTGGTATCGGTGCCTTTTTTATGGCACTACTACAAGTGTATTTATAAGACACACATCACATAGAATTCAACATTTGGTGTTATATTTCATTACTTGATAAATGTCTTAGTATAAGACCTTTATTGCAAACATCCTTTTGGCTGTCGGTGCTTACAACTTTAACACAATTAAATATTGGCAAGAAATATCTTTATAGCACTTTCTCTATCATCCATCATATTTTAGGCTAATCTATTATTTTGAAAAGTAGCAGTGCATATATTTTACTTACTTTGGAAAAGGAAGAATTAGATTTGCAGCTTATAAAAATGTAAAGTAATATTACTGTTGATGACAATTCCAGAATCCACACTAAGGGCTATGTATCTCTAATTTACTTCTGCAAATAATTTGCTTAAGTGTTTCTATCTCTACACTATCATGGTCTCCGGTAGTTTCTTTAAAATAACCACTGGAATGAATAAAAGATACAGATGAGATTTAGGTCTCCATCTGAAATTTTATCAACAGGTTTTCATCTTAATTTATTTTGGTACTACTGAAATTCCTGTAGTGCCAACTGTGTCCAAAATAAATTATGGACTAAAAAGGCAAAGCTACTCTGACAATGAGAGGAAGGAGAATTAACTGAAACATACATTTTAAATGATGCTAGAATATTGGTATGGACTTACAGAAACATTACCAACACTATAGTTGGTATTTAAGAAATCCTCATAGCCAAAGGAAAAACAGAGACATTTTAAAGGAAGGCTAAGCAATATGTTTTTTAAAAAAAATATCTTCTATATGTGAGAAAACCAAGTTATGTTGCTTACAAACAAATAATACACTTATCAGATGTTCCAAGAGGAGGTCTGGTAATCTGAAAGAAAATATTTTCTCAAGCAGTTAGTGGATAAGAAGGTAGTGCAATAGTTTTAAACCTAAAGCTAGAACTGAAAGATTGAGAGAGCCACCTGCAGTCTGAAATCCAGAAATATGAAAATTCCCCTGACCCTTTATTTAAAAGCATTGCTTCTAAGGATGAGTTTCCTAGAGGCCCGGATTAAGTCAGATTTGGTTAGGAAAACACATCATGATATAACTCAGACGTATTATAAAAGTAATTATTTGCCTTTTGAATTCTATGATCCTTTCAATCTGAGGTTTTTTTTTTTAAATAATTGTACATTAATGCACTCAACAATTAATCAAAACAAATTTGTTGAACACCTAATACATTGGTTATTTTTTCCCTAACCAAATGGCAGCTGGATTTGTATTATAAATTATATTTTCTTTCAAACATCTATGTAACCATATTATATAATATCTTGCTAAGAGCAATTTTCAACTGTTTTGAGTACTATCAAAGTATAGAATTATACTATATTTTGTGAAGTTTCTGTTTTCAGGTTTGCATGACAATGATTCTACAATATTTCCCATCCTCAGCTTTCACAATGGGGAAAAATCTTTCACCTGAGATTTAGTAGAAAACTAACATCAATGACTTAAAAGTCTGTATTACTGCTTATAAGAAATATTTTAAAAAACCTATAGAAGACTGTTGCAAATCAAAGTTTTGTTTTACAGATTATTGCATTCTCAGTTGACCTCTGCATAGGTAACAAAGTCCAGAGTTGAATCTATCAACCAAAAGCCAAACCCATTTCCATCAAGTCAATTCCAACTCATAACGAATAGGAGAGAGCAGAGTTTCCAAGGAGCGCCTGGTAGATTTGAAAAACCGGCCTTTTAGTTAGCAACTATAGCATTTAACCACTACACCACCAGGGTTTCCTTGAATCTATCAGTAGCTGTTAAAACCTAACAAGACAGAACACCAAGACTGCTACCACCACAAGCAAACGTTCTGCATACAGTCATATGCCAACTTTCCCAGGAGTAACAATATCTCCCCTACACAAAATGTTAGAAAAATGAAATATGGGGAGGATTGGCAAATCAATTATGAGCCTAATGACTTTTTACAGAATGAAGGGTAACAGCTGATGAGCTGACCTGTCTAACAGCTCGGATCATCCTGAACTTGAGAGAGCAGCTATTTTCAGATGCAAATTAAAAAAAAATCAGATTTTATTCAAAAACCAATACTTATCCTTTCATATTGCCAATTGCTACATTTCTTTACCTCTTCTTGTCAGATCATACTCAGGAGAATTAAATAAAAGTATAAGTAAAACTATTCAAGTCTGTTATTACTACATCATGTTGCTCTTGTTGTTAAGATTCCAACTCATAGCGACCCTATGCACAACAGAACAAAACACTGCCCGGTCCTGTGCCATCCTAACAATCGTTGTTATGCTTCAGCCCATTGCTGCAGCCACTGTGTCAATCCACCTCATTGAGGGTCTTCCTTTTTTTCACTGACCTTCTCCTTTACCAAGCATGATGTCCTTCTCCAGGGAGTAATCCCTCTTGATAACATGTCCAAAGAATGTTAGACCAGTCTCGCCATCCCTGCTTCTAAGGAGCATTCTGGTTGTACTTCTTCCAAGACAGATTTGTTTGTTCTTCTGGCAGTCCATGGTATATTCAATGTTCTTCATCAACACCACAATTCAAAGGCGTCAATTCTTCTTTGCTCTTCCTGATTCACTGTCCAGCTTTCATACGCATAGGAGGCAATGGAAAATATCATCACTTGGGTTCAGGTGTACCTTAGTCCTCAAGGTGACATCTTTGCTTTTTAATACTTTAAAGAGGTCTTTTGCAGCAGATATGCCCTATGCAACACATTGTTTGATTTCAAGATTTCTGATTCCATGTGCATTGACTGTGGATTCAAGTAAAATGAAATCCTCTGACACTGTTACAAATTAATTCTTGAGATGGTCTCCAAATTCAGTTGAGACATACTCAAAGTCATATTTTAGTCCTCATGGATGTGATTTAATTTTCTTCTGCTTCAACTTGAACTTTCATAGGAACAACTGACAGTCTGTTACACAGTCAGCCCCTGGCCTTATTCTTACTGATATTGAGCCTTTCCATCATTTCTTTCCACACGTATAGTCGATTTCATTCCTGTGTTTTCCATCCAGTGAGGTCCATGTGTATAATCACCATTTATGTTGTTGAAAAAAGGTATTTGCAATGAAGAAGTCATTGGTCCTGCAAAATTCTATCATGCGATCTCCAGCATAGTTTCTATTACCAAGGCCATATTTTCCAACTTCAGATCCTTCTCCATTTCCAACTTGTGCATTCCAATCACCAGTAATTATCAATGCATCTTCGTTGCAAGTTTGATCAATTTCAGAAGGTAGAAGTTGGTAACAATCTTCAATTTCTTCATTTTTGGCCTTAATGTTTAGTACATAAATTTCGGTAATAGCCGTATTAACTGGTTTTCCTTGTAGGCATATGGATATTACCCTATCCCTAACAGCACTGTACTTCAGGATAGATCCTGAAATGTACTTTTCGATGATGAATGCTTCTGCTTCAATTTTCATTGATTCCTTTTCAATTTTGCATTCCCAGCATATAAAAAAAAGTCTAATTCAAAATGGCCTATACCAGTCCATTTCAGCTCATTAACACCTAGGATATCGATGTTTATGCATTTCATTTCCTTTTTGACGACTTCCAATTTTCCTAGATTCATGTTTCATACATTCCACATTTCTATTATTAATGGATGTTTGCAGCAGTTTCTTCTCATTTTGAGTCGTGCCACATCAGCAAGTGAAGGTCCTGAAAGCTTGACTCTACCCACATCATTATGGTTGAATCTAGGCATTGAGAAGGCTGCTCTTCAACAGTAGTATTTTGAATGCCTTCCAACGTGATGGGGCTCATCTTCCAGCACTATATCAGACAGTGTTCTAGTGATATTCATATGGTTTTCACTGGCCAATATTTCAGAAGCAGACTGCCAGGAACTTCTTCCTAGTCTGTCTTAGTCTGGAAGCTCTGCTGAAACTTGTCCATTAAGGGTGGCCCTGCTGGTATTTTAAATACCGCTGGCAAAGCTTCAGTATCACAGTAACACACAAACCACAAGAGTACAACAAACTAACAGACACATGGTGGGTAATTACTATCCAAACCAAACCCAAACCCAGTGCCGTCGAGTCGATTCCGACTCACAGCGACCCTATAGGACAGAGTAGAATTGCCCCACAGAGTTTCCAAGGAGTGCCTGGCGGATTCGAACTGCCGACCCTTTGGTTAGCAGCCATAGCACTTAACCACTACGCCACCAGGGTTTCCGGTACTTACTATAGAAAACATAAAATGAGAAATTCCTGCATTGATAATTCTTTTCACTTGATCAAATATTCAGTAAGTCAAGAGGAGCAGTATAATGACGGAGGTTAGAGTATAAGCTACAGGGCCAGGCTGCTTGGATTCAAACTCTAGCTCAGTCCCTTACTAGCTGTGTGACCTTGGGCAACATACTTAGCTTCGTTGTGCTGCACTTTTCTCATGTAAATGTGGATAGTATCAGTTGTCATAAGATTATTGTGAGAATTAAATGTGTCAATACGTGCAAAACAAAATGAAATCTAGCACATACTATGTACTAGATACGTATTGGCTATTGTTATTGTTATTTTTACTATAACCTTTCAAATAATCTAATTAATAGACATTACAGAAAGACTCTAAAACTAGGGAATTTTCAATAAAGTGAAAGAGAAAAGAAAATGTTAGAAAGAATGAAAGAAGCAAAAAAAGTAGGTCTAATAACCAACATAAAGCAATGAAAATGTAAAAATAAAATCTGCATCATTCCCAATGGCATTAGTGAAAGACATGTTAACAGTTCTCATCAGTTATTTAAAACTACTAGTAAGTGTGAATCACAAGCCAAGAAGAGCAAATAATAAAAACTATGAATATGAATGTTTGTAATTGCCAAATACCTAATGCATCCCTATGTATCAATACATATATGTAACATTTTAAGGAACATACTAAGTCTTTCACATACATCTGTCTGCAAAGTTGGTTTTTAAGAATGTTTTTAAAAGTTAAAAATCACTATCTTATGATGGCTACATTCCAAAAGAAACTATTTTTATATCTTTATGCAATATTTTTTCCAAGTTTCAAAATGATTTTTCTAGATTTTATATGTTGTTGTTAGGTGCCATCAAGTCGGTTTCGACTCATAGCAACCCTATGTACCACAGAACGAAACACCGCCCAAGTACTAATTTTATAAAAATATTACTAAAAAAGAATTGTTCTTCAATATCTTTTTTAAATTTACAAAGTGTATAGGTAACAGAACACATGGCATTTTTACAATTTTCACTTGCATAGTTCAGTGACATTAATAACATTCATCATGTTCAATCGTTACCATTAGTCATTCCTGAATTTTCCAATCAGCCTTAATAGGAGCTCAGTGTTCCCTAAGCATTGTGTCTTCCTTTCCCCCTCCCTCTGTCCACCCCTGGTAACAGCTAATGAAGTTTTGATCTCTATACGCTTGTCTCTTCCAGATATTTCATATGATTGTGATCATACAATATTTGTCCTTTTTTGACTGACTTATTTCGCTCTGCGTAAAGTTTTCAGAGTTCATCCATGCTGTAGAATGTATCCAAACTTCATTTCCCTTTATGTTTGCATAATATTCCACTGAATGTACATACCCAATTTTCTTTATCCATTCATCTGTTGATATACATTTAGGCTGTTTCTACCTTTGAGCTACTGTGAATTGGGCTGCAAAGAACATTGATGGACAAGTATCTATTTGCATTCCTGCTTTTAATTCTTTTGACTATATTCCTAAGAATGGAATTGCTGGATCAGATGGTAATTTTATGTTTCAGTTTTTGAGGAACCACCAAACTGTTCTCCACAGCAGCTGCACGGTTTTACATTCCCACACAGAATGGATGAGGGTACAAATATCTCCACATTCTTGCCAATTCCTGTTGTTTTCCCTTTTCTTTTTGTTCAGTAAGAGCCATCCTAGTGAGTGTCATGTGGTATCTCATTGTGGTTTTGATTAGCATTTCCTTAATGACTAACAAGGTTGAATATCTTTCTATATGCTTGTTGGCCATTTGAATTTCTTCTTTGGTGAAATGTCTATTTAAGCCCCTTGCCCATTTTTTGATTGGGTTATTCGTCCTTTTCTTGTTAAATTGTAAGAGTTCTTCATATATACTGGATATTAAACCCTTATCTGAGAAAAAACTAACAGTGTAAGCAATATTATATTGTATAGAAAATTCATATTTCCGTGAAGACATCTACCTAGAGATTACATACAGGTCTTCTTCCACCAAAGTTCATCATAACAAGCACCTTGCTGAACTTTTCCTATTTCACCTAACAGAAGAAAAACAGTATTTTACAGCACTTCAAACAAAGGTGTTCAGGACAGACAACACTGGATATTATCAACAGTGGGAACAATGTATGTGAAAATGTATATAGCATTTTTAGGTTAATAATTTTCACACTTTATCCTTACCCTTAAAATAAACCTACAACTAGGCAGATCTAGTATTGTTATCCTTACTTTACAATTGAGAAAAAAGGCTCAAACAGGTAAAGTGACTTGCTTGATGTCAGGACGAGAAAATTACAGAACTGGGATTAGAACCTAGATCTTCTAATTCTCAGTCTATAAGTGATACTACTCTGTTCATGTCCCTATAGTCCACTGCCTTCTAAAATGTACTTGCAACCTCTTAAATCCAGTCAGACAGACTTAAATTTTCTTTACCTATTTTTTCCACTAGTCTTAAATGCAGTGCCTACTTCCATTACAACAACAATCTAACTGTATAACATAATTCTTTCTTCATAAACCTCTCCCCTCTACATTATAATCTCCCTGATGACATTAATCATATCAAACAAAAGAGAAAGTACTGTGCAAAAAAGAAGTGCTTATTCAATGTTTTCTGAACAAATAAACTGCAATTTAAATGCATACAGTATATTCTACTTATCCAGTTTCAGCCTGCTTTTTTTTTTAATCAAACATATTGACATATTAACAACTAATTAACTATTAACTATTTTCCCTAACCAATTCACATTCTACTTAATAATCACTTCTTACATTTCAATATTACTGACCATTAATTTCATTTCTAGACCTTACCACTGTTCACATTATATTCTTTGGTCTTTGTAAGATTCCTTTGTAATATTTACTATAAATACATTACTCAAGTCTCTCAATAGCCTTGCAAAAAACTAATTTTTAAACTTTCTCTGCAGAAGTCCCTAAGGACACTAAGAGAAATAGACAATGATCACTACTCATCAAGATCTCACTTTCTAGGGGGAAAAACAGTTGTACTCATCTTGACTGCAACTTCCTTTGTGACAGCTCAAATAATCTTCCTTATGTACAATAACATTTTTCAGTGAGCGATAACAGGTGTAACTACAAAATCACCTTGCTATTACAAACAAAAGTCTAAATGTTAATTATTGTTAATTAGAAAGAAGACCCGGAATATACATAGCTATACACGACTCGACGGCACTGGGTTTGGGCATACACACACAAAGAATTATTCAGAGAGTACTGAGTAAGTCAGAAATTGTGTTCCTGAGACCTCAGGGGTTTACTTATAGTATGCTTCAGGTTCATTCTCACTAGAGAATGTTTCATACGATAACATTAACTATCCTTTATTAAAATTTATTGATACAGAAGCTGGTAGTAACTAGATTACCTGAACTGAGAAGAGAATGAGCCAACCACAGCACCACATAGCCAAGAGCTTAAACTTTCCTTCTTCTTCAGGATTTCTTTTAACCCAGTTGATGTTTGAGGTGAGCTGGCATTATTCCATTAGCTTTAGGGTACAGGTAGATTTAAAATACAGGCATATTGGCATTAACAATTTGACGTATTTCCCCAAGGATTTGTTTCACATAATCATGTGACAATCCCAATCTTTTCTGATTTTTATACCTTCACTAACAGTCTCAGTTTTTTAGCAGAAGACTCTTTCTTTTTATTTTGCCAATGGAAAACATAAAATTAATATTTGGAACAGCTCAAAATGGATAAAACTAACATTAGACAGTTCAAGTAAAATTTATTAATGCCTATTACACATTTGGAAGGATAACATTGTTTGAAATTATCTGGATGACTATTTCTGGGAAGCATGTCCTAAATAATTAACTTTTAAACCATAAACATACATCTGGAACCATTATTAAACCTAGAATTGAAATAGCACTGGTCCCAAGTTGGGGGAAATAAAGGAATGGCTCATAAAAGGTTCTACATGTTTAAGCTATAAATTAGCATCAAGGCCCTAGCATTTGTTTTGGGTGGTGAGGTCAGAGGTACTTACAACATTATCAAAAATAACTAGTTAAATAACTTATTGAATGATAAATAATAAAAAGTGAACCAATGATAAAAATGGATTATGAACTAAGAAGATGTGATTAGTCCAAATCCGTGCAACTGAGGTCCAAAAATAAAAAAAAAAGGAAGAGAACAGACAAAATAGCACCAACCAGGATTGCACAAGAGGGAGGCAGTGTTTGCCTCTGTCGTACATAGGGTCGCTGTGAGTCAGAACCCAGTCAACAGCACCTAACAACACAACAACAAGCCATTTATCAATGCCTACTTAGCTCAGTTTAACTGAAAGGTCAGCAGTTCAATTCCACCAGCCACTACTTGGAAACCCTACGGGGTAATTCTACTCTGTCCCATAGGGTCGGGGACTCCATGGCAACGGGTTTGTTTTGGTTTTCTTTAGTTAACAACGTGGCTTTATAATATATGACTAATTTCTCTCTATTAAAGTCAATGCACAAAGCATGATTTAAAAACAAAAGTATAAGACATCTACTCCTCACTTATCAACTACCTAATTACCTGACAGTTCACATTTACGACAATAATAAAACATCTACTACGTGACTGTTTTGTACATTAAGGAGGAGCTGAGGTTGCGGGGCGAGAAGGGCGAGGCCTAGGAGAAGGAGCAAGGTTAGCTGCTCCTATTACCTGGCTCAGGCGGAGAAATTAGGCTGGCCCTGGTGACTGTGAGCCAGGTGGCAAGCAGTAGGCATTGGGAGCCTGGGCAACAGGAATCAGGTGGGGAGGCTCAGAAATCTTTTCTTCCAAAAAGGCCTCTTTGCTACCTCCCCAGCCTCCATCGTTTCTGGGACTGGCAGAGTGGAAAGGTGGAGAGACGAGGTGTGGGGGTCAGTGTGGAGGACCATGGCCAGGTAATGCGGGGCCCCTCCTGCTCCAGAGGAGGCGGGAAACAACCCCAGCCACCACCCCTAACCTCCAGCGGGCTCTGTGGTGGTGCGGACGGGGGGCCCATCGTGCCATGTACATCCCCAAACGCACCAGGGGTGTCCCATGTGTGGTGAGCGATAGGGCGGGGGCACTGGCGCTGAAGACAGGGCGTGACGCCAACACTTGCATAATGCTGATTTTCGCATAACAACCTGGTCTTTGGAACCTAACCATGTCAGTAAGAGAAGAGTAAGTGTAGATGGAATATGTTGGTATATTGGTAATGTCACAATCATACCAAAGTAAATACAATACTTGTCATAAAAATAAAAACTAATAACTAATTAAATTTTGTTCTACCACTTTTCAATTGATGAAGGATACTTAAAAAAAGTCACCTCACAAATTTATAAAATAAACATGTATATACAAACTTTTATACTTAGTTTTCTGAGATGCTAGCCTTTCCTGTCTCACATATGAACAGGCAAATACAATTACATGTTTGTTCATATGACAAGACAGCAGCAATTTATTTAAAATGATTAATCAGTCAACTGAAGATAGATGACAATATGATGCTGGTGTTAAGGGAAACTTGGGGGGAATTTAGCTTCCTCTAGATCTGGTCTGATGTTTAAAACACAGTAATATATTATAAATGAAAAAGTCAGATTTATAAATGCAAATGGTACAATGTCTTCTGCTAAGTAATAACTTCCAACAGGTTTGACATGCATCGATTTCCTTGCTCACCTAGGAAACCAAGCTTCTGCTATATTTATGTGCTTCTGGTAGATCCTGGCTCTCCACCCTGTCATCATGGCACAAAGTACTAAGTACAATTAATTTGCAACAGGTCAGCTCCACTTACATGAATTTTCCTCCTTCTATTAAAGTTTTTTTAGGGTTTCATGAAGATTTTTCCAGTACCATAGTCACCCCTTATCTGCGGTTTCGCTTTCTGCACTTTCAGTTACCTAAGGTCAAACACGGTCCCAAAATGTAAAACGTGTAGTGTGATGAAATCTCGCACCCTCCCACTGGATCCTGACTGGGGATCATATTCACATAACCTTTTGTTACAATATATTGTTATAATTGTTCTATTATTATTATTGTTAATCTCTTACCGTACCTAATTGATAAATTAAACTTTATCATAAGTATAGGAGAAAATGTAGTATATATAAGGGCTCAGTATATCTGCAGTTTTAGGCATCCACGGGGTCTTGGAACATATCTCCCACAGATAAGGGAAGACTGCTGTAATCTAGGGAAGAGGCAGCCAAGTCCCCCTTTTTTTTTTTTTTTGTCACACACTGTAACTTTCTATTTGTTTGTTTTATCTCATCATCATTGATACATTTAAAAAGTGCTAAAGGAACTCATTAATAGAAAATACTTGCACCTCCAAATAGCCCTAGTGGTGCAATAGTTAAGCGGTGGGCTGCTAACGGAAAGGTCAGCAATTCTAACCCACCAGCAGCTCCATGGGAGAAAGGACCTGGCAATCTGCTCCTGTAAAGACTGTTGTTGTTAGGTGCCATCGAGTTCGTTCTGACTCATAGTGACCCTATATACAACAGAATGAAACCCTGCCCAGTCCTGCACCATCCTTAAAATCATTGCAATGTTTCCCGCTATTCATAAGGTTTTCACTGGCCAGTTTTTTCAGAAGTAGATCACCAGATCCTTCTTCCTAGGCTATCTTAGTCTGGAAGCTCCCCTGAAACCTGACCAGCACATGAGACCCTGCCGGTATTTGAGAAATTCTGGTGGCATAGCGTTCAGCATCACCAGTAAAGCCTAGGAAACCCTATGGGGCAAGTCTACCCTGTCATATAGAGTCCCTATGAGTCCGAATCAAGTCAATGGCACACAACAACTTAACTTCCAATTACCATCAAGCTGCACCACAAGACTATAAAAAAAAAAAACCTTTGCTGTCGAGATGATCCTGACTCATAGCGACCCCATGTGTTACAGAGTAGAACTTCTCCATAGGCTTTTTATAGCTGTGACCTTTTGCAAGCAGATCACCAGGCTTTTCTTCTAAGGCATCTTTGTGTGGGTTAAAAAAAAAATCAACTGCATAAAATGGAAGGTCATGTCATCATGAGTTTAATTAGAAAGAACATCATCCAATTCATCTACACTGTCACAAAAAGGCATTAAAACATAGACAGGGAAGCTAATACTAAACACAAATGGCTGTAAAAGGAACTAAGAAGGTCCCAAATGATCCTGAGTGAGTCACTTCCTAACCCTTTCCTCCTCATTCAGATTGTATCTGAATTCATGTCATTATACAGTGCTTTACACCAAGGCTTTCCTGTATTTATGACCTTAGAGTTAATGTACTATTTATAATATCTGACAATTAAGTGTCCTACCCTCACCTCCATCAATAAAACCAAGCAAACAATAAAAGAACAAATTCTGTTTTTAAAGAGCTACTGATACACAGTAAAATTCAAACAGGAAAATGATTAATGGTAACCATAATCCTTTCTTTAATGAACTATATTAAAAAGACTTAGTGATTCTCAACTTTGTATTCACAGACATATCTCAATGTTAAGATTTTCTAGGAAATTATTATATATATATGTGTGTATGTGTGTGTGTGTGTGTGTGTGTGTTTTAAATAAGCATGTTCCAATTGATATACCCAAAAAGTTCCTGAAATTTACTTCAAGCAGCTCCAAGAAAGGTCTTAAAAACAGAAGTGCTGCACACCTTCATATATAGCCTCACAATGGGAACCTGTGACAGACTCCACAGATTCCCAGTTGTGCCAAGCATAAAAATGTCACATTTAACATTACCAAAGCAAGATGAGATCACCAAGTTTGTTATAAACTGATCTATTTTCTCCTGCTCACCACAAGACCTTGAAGAGCCCTATCCTGACCTTATGCAATTACAAACACAGCAGATGGAAACAATGATTTTAAAATATACTTTAAGAGAATAAAGCTAAGTGCATTGTGGTGGACAGCTTGGAAACAATAGAAGCGGTAACCACAGTTAAATACACAGCAATTAAGAATCGAGAGGCTCCTTTTGAACAATTTTCTTTGAGAAGAGACTGAACCAGCTTATCAGAGGTATCACTAGCTTCACATCCTATAAACAGTGGTGAGAGCTTCAAATTAGTCAGAAAAACAAATGACTGCCATATGCCATATTTAAGACTATACCTAAATAAAGAATAAACTCCACAAACAAGATCAATTCCTGAAATAGTGAAGATGTGTATCCTAAAATAGATAGCGAAAGCTGATTATCTGTTTTTCCTAATTTTGATTTTTTTTTTCATAAAGACTCTCTGATGATACATCATTAACAGTATACAAGGAAAATAAAAACTCAGTTTTCCAAAACAAAAGGTCAAGAATGAGTTCATCTTAATACTGCCAAATATGTTCTCACTGTCTGCCAAATTGTATAAACTTACGGGCTAAGTGAGATGTTCACCAAGACAAATGAGAACAACTTAGCCTTAAGAAAAGACCAGCATCAATTTTTCTTGAATTAGCCACTGGTGGGTTTGCATTTCATAGAAAGAAAGATTAAATATCAATTTCGCACTTGGTGAGCTGCCCCACCTACTGATCCAAATGAAAACAGACAAAATCCATCACCAATTTATTGGCAGCTTGTGATTTGTTTCAAGACACACCTTTTATTTCTTTACCAGTATTCTAGTTTGAAGATAATATATTAGTATACATAAAGTTAATACTAGGTCCTGACATTATTGTTTTACTTACTTCGAACAAAAGGGCTGACTGAGTGTCTTTTAAGACATTCCCAACTACTCCCGACAAAAACAAAAACAAACCCATTGCCATCAAGTCAATTCCGACTCATAGCAACTCTATAGGGCAGAGTAGAACTGCCTGTAGAGTTTCCAAGGAGCACCTGGTGGATTCAAATTGCTGACCTTTTGGTTAGCAGCCATAGCACTTAACCAGTACGCCACCAGGGTTTCCTTCCTAGCTACAAAAAGGACTGTGTAAATATAATTTGCTCAGAACTAAAGAAAGCACACACGAATTAACCATCCTATAGTTTCAGTGGAAACCCTGGTGGCATAATGGTTAAGTGCTACCGCTGCTAACCAAAGGGTTGGCAGTTCAAATCCTCCAGGCGCTCCTTGAAAACTCTATGGGGGGTAGTTCCACTATGTTCTGTAGGGGTCGCTATGAGTCGGGCACTGCTTTTGTTTTTTGTTTGTTTGTTTGTTTTTTCATAGTTTCAGTATATAAATCTGAAGGTAGAAAACTCCAGGCACAACTATTAATTTTTCTCTTACACAGATCATCTGCTGTGAGCTGCTAGATGAAAAGGCTTTTTTTCTTTTTTAAGAGAGATTTTCTGACAGGAGTTGTTTTAATTGAAGATGTGTTACAAAGTGACCTCATATAAAAAATGCCATGTTAGCATTGCGCAGACTCACATTTGTATGTGTCCTTAAGCATAGATAATAAATTAAAAAAAAAAAAAAAACAGAAAGAAAAAAAGTGAGTTTCGCATAAGACCAACATATTGGACAACATTTGTTACTAATGTGCAGCTTGGAAGGCTTGTCAGAAGTCAAATATTGAAAAAATGAAGAGTGAATGCAGATAGGAAAAACTGAATGGAAATTATTAAACTGAGTCACTTTTTATTGTGCATTCATGGAAATAAAAATGAGACCTTCTCCAACATGAAACACCAGAGTATTTACTGAGGGCAGTTCATTTACATAATAAGAAATGGCATATAATCAAAGAATGCCTTTTTTAAAATACAATGTTCATTAAAAATACTTATTGATTCTCACATAAGAGTTACGATTAGAGAATATTTTAAACAAAATATGGTACCTTTTGATGGCCAATGACATTACACATAACCTATTTCTTTTTGGTACAACTTTCATATTACTTATGTACTCTTCAAATAAATAAAAGTGCTAGTTACCCCATCCTTTCAAAAATATTCTTAATGTGATCACTCTAATCTTTAAGAGACTGAATTAAGTATCTTATTTGAAAAATAAAAAAAAAATATTTTGAAGCTAAATGTCTCCAATATACAAAAAAAAAAAATTTAAATCAGGTCTTAATGTTGGATGATCTGAACTCATGGCCATACTTCAAGTCTATGTAACAGTAAATCGAAACAACAATAACAGCCACCACTTCTATAACATTTACTATGGGCCAGTCAGTATTCTAACCATTTTAATCCTCTCGCAAACCCTATGAGGTAATGCTACTGCCTCTCCTATTGAGGCACAAGAGTTTAGGTAACTTACCTCAGGTCATTTACAGGCAGTTAAGTGCCAGTGCCAGGTTCCAAACCAAGCATCCTCACCTCCAATGTTCATTCCTTTTAAGCACTACACTGGAGTTTCAGAATCACCTACCCACTGTGAAAAAAGCTGATGGTATCTCACAGTTGTTTCTTAACTGACAAATGTCTGTAACCACCTCTCAGAGGAGTAGGGACTGTGGAATTGATCTGGTTCAAGCTGTTGAAAAGGTGGATGCTTAGGATTTATGACAGGATTAGAAAAAATAGGATGTTTCATGAGGAACAGTAGGAAATAAGTGTGGGGAAAAATAGAGGCAAAGTACACGACAAAAGTAATAACTCAAGAAATCTGAAACAAAAAGTAAATTTTATAAAAAGAAAAAATGACTCTAAGTAGCAAGGCCAAGAAACAAATGCCACTCCATCTCTAAGTTCCAACAATGTGGTTCTCCGATTCACCATGTGACTGAAACTACTAGTTTTGCCCATAAATTCCCCCTGAATTCTTTTTCATTTTCATTCTCCCTGAACAATTATCTAACCATAAACACTGATCATGATTCCCACTTTTCTTCCTTTTGCCATTAACCATGGCTACTCCCCATGGTTCAATACTGTCTCTGGTTCCTCTCTCCTCACTGACCATCTTAGAAAGCTCGCCTTTCTATGGGTATATTTTTAGTTTCCGAAAACTCATCTCTAATTACAGTGAAACCGGTGGGAGTCAGAACTCAGCAGAAACTGTCCTGTTTTTCCAATGCTTACAAGTTTTCTGCCTTTCTCAGGGTGCAGTATTACCACTTTTTATCATCTATTTTAGTGGAAAATATTTGAGTTTTCCTTCTCCAACAGGTTTCCACCTAACACAGGTTCTGACTTTCACAAGTTTTACTGTATATATCCCACGGTGGCACAGTGATTAAAGAGATCGACTGCAAACCGAGAGACTGGCAGCTTGAAACCACCAACAGCTCAGCAGGAAAAAAATGTGGCAGTCCGCTTCCGTACAGATTTACAACTTTGGAAACCCTATGGGTCGCTGAGTTGGAATCGACTTGACAGGAGTAGTTGAGTGTTATAAAAGTAAACATGGTAAAAGTGGAAATAATACACTGTATCATTTGTAGAACAGCCCCACAGAGTTTCCAAGGAGTGCCTGGCAGATTCGAACTGCCAACTGTTTGGTTAGCAGCCGTAGCACTTAACCACTACGCCACCAGGGTTTCCAATCGTTAAAAGGCTCTTTTCTATTTCTCCATTATCAGAATCATTCTGTACTTCCCTACCTTCTCAGCCAGTGATTCTTTGGTGCCATAGTCAATGCTAACTAATCCTACTTCTTTTAAGATGTGTCTCTTCCTTTCTATCTCCACTGCTATTAACACAGCATCTCTTCTAAGCTTTCATTACCTTACATCTCAGTTGCTAAAAGAGTCACATAGCTCATGTCCCTGACCAAAGTTTCTTCACACTCCATGTCCAGCTGCCAGATCAGTTCATCTTCAACATCCCTGGGGAAGAAAAATCATGCCTTCCTAATGCCAATCACATTCAACTTCAACCTAACGTCCAGAATTTGTTTTCAAAGAACCATTTGACAAATTCCCCTACCCTCCTTTCCCCTTGCCACTTCCTTATTAAATGCATTTCTCACCATTCCTAAATATGCGTTTCCTAACCCAGTGACACTGACTCAATTGTATACTCCCATCCCACGTGCACTTCATCTCATATGTTCTCTCTATGCCTTTAAAAGTAAACAATTTAAAATATCAAGACTCTGGGTATTTTGAATAGTTAACTGCATCTACTTCTTTATTGGCATATGTGGTCATGAAAAATTAACATTTATTTTATGGATAACCTGGAAAAGGAATTGTGCTGGGTGAGTATCACAATACTGCAAAGCAGAAATTTTTAAACAATTTTATAGTTAAGGAAAAGTGGTGAGGTTAAACTATTTGTCCAAGGTCATACGGTAGAACCTAAGTCCAAAGTTTACGTTGCATTACTTCTATCCCTTTTCTTTGCTTGCTCCCTCTCTCAAGAAAATTGGAAGCCACAGGTAATCTTACTCCCCTTACTCCCCCTCTGTACTCAGATAGTCTCTTCTTGCTGCTGCTTCTGCTGCTGCTTGCCTATTGGTGCTGGAAACTTCAGGCAACCAAGCTAATTCCATAACTTAGAAACAAAGGTGTTACGGCCTTTAACTTCTTTAATCCTAGCAGTTGGGCCCCCACTACTGATGTATGGCAGACACACTGATAACTGTATGAAATGACAGCTGACAGCGAGAGAAGACAAAATACCTATAAAAAGCAGACACAAAAAACTATTAAATGACAGCAGACAGGGACCACAAGCCTCTCCTGGTATTCTCTCTATGCATTCCTCTCCAACTGAAAACTGACAAGCAAGAACAGAGAAGCTGTCCACCCCTTTTCTCCATGACTATTTTCTGCTCAATGAACACATGAAGGAAGCACAGAGGAGGGGTTATTTCTCCAGTCTCTTCAGTTTTCTCTGTCTAGTCCATGACTCTCTTTCCCTCTAAAGATGTCCATATAACAGACCAAGGCAAATCTCTGCAACTTTGCTGACCAATTACAAATGGTTGCCTACGGAGAATACTTAAAGCATCACCTTGTTCCTTTAAACTACTTTTTTCTGCAATAAACTTATTCTCCAAGGTCCACATCTATTCCTTTCTGATTTTTTCCCTAAACATCTGGGACACATGTATAAGAAAATGCACAACTGCCACTTGAGGTTACTGGTATTATCCCTGTTTTTCATACCTGAGGGAACTCTAATTCCAGGTTACCAAGGTCATGGATCTACTAAGTTTTGTTTTACTTAAAAGGCCTTGTTTTTTCCAACAATACTATGCTTTCTCAAGAACTTCTGTTATTATGTGTAGACATTCAGATCCAACAGTCACTGAGTGTTTCCTACAGGACATGCAGTTTGTTTATTTATTTATTTTTTACTTCAGAGGTGGTTTATGTACAACCAAAACCTCATGGAATTTGGTTTCTTGGTTTGGAGGATTAGGATCATGGTTTCATGGGATATCCCAGTTAATGGATGGTCAAGAAATCTTCAATCTTTTTTTTTATTGAACTTTAGATGAAGGCTTGCAAAACAAACTAGCTTCCCATTAAACAATTAGTACACATATTGTTTTGTGACATTGGTTACCAACCCAACATGTCAACACTCTCCCTTCTGAACCTTGAGTTCCCTACTACCAGCTTTCCCAGTCCCTCCTGCTTTCTAGTCCTTGCCCCTGGGCTACTGTGCTCCTTTAGTCTCATTTTGTTTTATGAATCTGTCTAATCTTTAGCTGAAGGGTGAACCTCAGGAGTGACTTCATTACTGAGCTAAAAGAATGTCCAGGGGCTATACTCTCGGAGTTTCTCCAGGCTCTGTCAGGCCAGTAAGTCTTGTCTTTTTTTCTGAGTTGGAATTTTGTTTTACATTTTTCTGTAGCTCTGTCTGGGACCCTCTATTGTGATCCCTGTCAGAGCAGTAGGTGGCGGTAGCCAGGCACCATCCATTTGTACTGGACTCAATCTGGTGGAGGCTGAGGTAGTTTGGTCCATTAGTCCTTTGGACTAATCTTTCTCTTGTATCTTTAGTTTTCTTCATTCTCCCTTGCTCCCAAAGGGGTGAGACCAATGGAGTATCTTAGATGACTGCACACAAGCTTTTAAGACCCCAGACACTACTCACCAAAGTAGAATGTAGAACATTTTCTTTATAAACTATGTTATGCCAACTGAGCTAGGTGTTCCCCGAGACCATGGTCTCCACGCCTTCAGCCCAGCAGTTCAGTCCCTCAGGGAGTTTGAATGTGTCTATGGAGCTTCCATGACCTTGCCCTGGACAAGCTGTGCTGGCTTCCCCACTATTGTGTACTGTATTACTCTTCACCAGAGTTACCACTTATCTATTGTCTATTTAGTGTTTTTCCATCCACCTATCCCCTCCCTCCTAACCCTCAAAGATTGTTTCTTCTTGTGTGTAATCCTTTTCACAAGTTTCTATAGTAGCAGTCTCTTACAATATTTGTCCTTTTGTGATCGACTTATTTCACTCAGCATAATGCCCTTCAGATTCATTCAGGTTGTGAGATGCTTCAGGCCAGGTAGTTTATCTCATTTGCTATTTATTACAGCCTAGTAGGGCAGGTATTATTAAACTCAATACACAAAGTAGGAAACTGAGCATCAAAGAAGCTAGCTAACTTGTTGAAGTTATACAGGCAATAAATAGCAAAAACAGGGTTTAAGCCCATATCTTTTGCACTAAATCCAGTGGTTCCTTTCTCTTCCACAGCTGTCCCCATCACTCTAAAATATCCCTAGCATCAAAACCATTTGCTACTGAGTGAACTCTGACTCAAGGCGACCCCATTTGTGTCAGAATAGAACTGTGATTCATAGGGTTTTCAATCACTGATATATCAGAAGCAAATTGCCAGACCTTTCTTCCAAGGTGCCTCTGGGTAGATTCAAACTGCCAATCTTTCGGTTAGCAACTGAATACTTAACCATTTCCACAATCCAGGGACGCATATCCCTAGAATACCACATCTCATTTTACTCTACACTTATTTATAAGAGCTGTCTTACCTATGTCTTAGATTGTGAAATCTTCAAGAACGGAAGTTGTGTCTTATTTAATAGTTGTACTTCGCCACTATAATGTATGAGATGGCTCATTGCATGGAATTTGCATGTGGACAGAAGATTTTCAACACTGAATGCAACATCTAGAGTCAGACTGTCTGGGCTGGAACCCTGGTTCTGCTACATCCATGAGAGCGTGGGGGTGTTAGGTAATCTCCTAGAACTTCACCTTTTTCTTTTCTTAATTAGAGTTTAATAATAGTACCTACTTCATTGTGAGCATCAGATGAGAGAATGCATGTAAAGTTTTTACCAGACTTTCTAAGACAGAATAACCTTTCAATAAATGTTAGTGAATATTTCTATTGTGATTTTTTGAGGTTACTCATCTCAGCAACTACTTCTTTCAGTGCTATGGTTATCTGCCCTGCAAAGCGTTACCATAAGAGGCAGTTAGAAATACCTCCCCCTGTTCTCTTATTCCATCTTAAGCTTCACTATTGCAGCACTTATCAAATGGGGGGGGGGGGGTAATCTGCTTTAGCATCCATCTCCCACACTGTATGGAGTATTCATTCAATACAGACCATCTTACTCGATTTTGTAACATCATCATCTAAGAGTACCTACACGCATGAATCAATTCATCTGCCTGGAATACCCTTTACTGTCTTCTCTGCCTACAAACTCCTATTCTTTCTTCATAAACAAAATTTTCCCTTCCAACGTGAGGCCTTCTCAATTGTCTTGGGCAAAGTGAAGATTCCCAGAACAATTTGTTCACACCTCAACTATAGTGCTTATAATACTTTAGCATAATTTATCTGTCCATCTGCATGCCTATCTCTCTATCTGGACTATGAACTCTTCCATGTGAGAAATCCTGTTTTATTTATTGTTTAAGCTCTAGCGAAAGCAGAATATAACATATAAAAGATACTCAAGAACTATTTGTTTGGATGAATGACTGATGAATAAATAAGGCAAGCAAGGGCTAAACAATGTATAATGGACATCGTAAGTGGCGTTTAAAGTATTATGAAGTAACTAGACTTCAAGTCACAATTTATGAATTGTTTTGACTATTATAATTATTAAAGAAGGATATTTAGAGAAGAATTCACATATTCATGGGCTATTTAAGTTTGAAGGATAACAGGAACCATACGTAAGTGGGTAGATATTTGGAGTTAGGGCAAATAAGATTTTTCTTCTTGTCTTGTTTATAAAGCAGAACCATTTGAAAATTTCAGC
This sequence comes from Loxodonta africana, assembly GCF_030014295.1. Classification (NCBI taxonomy): domain Eukaryota; kingdom Metazoa; phylum Chordata; class Mammalia; order Proboscidea; family Elephantidae; genus Loxodonta; species Loxodonta africana. Next base: position 116,304,535 of record NC_087369.1, on the reverse strand, counting down.
ATAATTGTAAATAATATTATATGGGAGTAGGTTATGAAAAGAGAGATAAAGACTTAAATTCCTTCCTCCTTGAGTGCAGGTTAAAGTTTTCCTCTTAGTATATACATTTATTTGCATAGAGAAGAGCAAAGCAATGACTGGGAAGATAGGCAGAAAGTTGAAAACGGGAAGGGAGGGAGAAGAAAAATACAGAGACGCAGGTAAATACAGGAAAGAGGTGTGGTTTGTATTAGAAAACTAGAATAGGAAAGATCTATTTGTCATCTTAAATTGCACCATAAAGTTACCCACCCAGCTTAGATCTAAGAACTGATCCATGTGACAATTTTCAAAAGTACTAAATTTACTTCGTGACAATGAAAATAATTCCCTAAAACTCCACATAACATTTTTTCTTTGAGAAAATCATTATCTGTCATTTCCCTCTTCCAGTTCTTGGTGATTTTGGAGCAAATAAAATGGGAATGAGAACATAATTTATTTGTCCCATTTGATAATTATGTATTGGGAAGTGCTCACACTGATATGATGAGTGAAAAAAAAAAATAAGAAAAAAAAGGAGTGTATTTAAATTTCAAACTAACAATTAACAATTAAAATCTTCTATGGAGTCAATCCACCATTGCTTTTAAGAAAATGTCAATTTTATCTGTTTGCTTTATTAGGATTAGGTGTTTCAACAAGTGTGAATGAAACTGAGGCTTTTGTACTCAGATACACTCATCGTATTTGCTACACTCTGTAACGGGGTGGGCCACATGGCACTGATACAAAAGTATATATACTCATTATAAGTTGTCAGATTTCATTGGACAGTAAAGATAATGGATAAAACTTTTAATAACGTACTCAAGCTTAGATATATAAAAACATGTAATGCTTAAATACACACAGTTAAGCCAATGTGCAAATGAGTAGTTAAGACTATAGATACATGGATTAGGTTTGACCTACTGAGTGAAAACAGACTCTCAGCCAGTGAGACTAATACACATTCATGGATTAAAGACTTGAATTATCAAGACAGTATCTGTTCATGAGTATTTTTTTTCCCAGAAAAGCTAATTACATATCTATGATATATGTCTCTGTATGATCTTAGAAAGTTTGCTTTCATTGTAAGAAAAAAAACTAAGCCTACATAAAATACTGAACTAAACCAAATTTGGTAAATAACCGTTCTTCCAAATAGAGACCCACTTAAACACGTCACCAAATAGGATCACCTTTGCCAAGCAAGGTGAAAAAATTCAAAGCTACAGGTACAACCTTCAATGCCTAAAGTTTAGAATCTGCCACCGTTATTAAGGGTGAAAAATAAGGAATACACAAAGGGAGAGATCAACATTAATACACTCCATACCACTAATAAATACCTTTGGCTTGGAGTTTTTAAAGAGATCATAAATCTCCACAACCCCTGCATTTACCTAGTTTTGTGTTAATTAAGGTAATTTTAAATAAATTTGCTTACTCTGAGCATTTCCCCACTGAGGAAGTTAGTTAGGAAATAGCTTGAACTAAACACCCGCTGGTTTCCTAAAGGGAACAAAACAAATAGATGCCCTGCTTCCTGCCCTCAGGATGCTAGAAACAGGTGGAGTACACCAAAGAGAACATTTAAAAGGAACTCAAAGGTGTTTAGAAAGCAAACTACACTTGTTAATAGAATGCATATTAAGAAAATGAAAGGCTCCAGCTGGGCATAGTTAGCTCTCCGCAGTATTCTCAAAGCTGGTATCAAGAATAATTAGAAGTGAACAAGATTGTAAAGAAAGTAGGTGCCCTGGTTAGTGGAGTCAGAGGTACATGTCATTTGGGGAAGTGGTATGTGACAGGCACATCTATGTAACTCATATGCACAAGTGATGACAACCAGATTGGCCGGGCTGAAGCAAGAGTATGGTTCAAACGTACTGAACACTGAGTTTGATAACCATGAGGTTAAATGGTGAACTGGTATGTAACAATGGCAGGAACATATAAGGAATTATTGTTATTGTTATAGTCAATAGTGCTATACGTATTTTTCATTTGAGACAAGATGGATTGACACAGTGACTGCAAAAATGGGCTCAAGCATAACAATGATCATGAAGATGGTGCGGGACTGGGCAGTGTTTTGTTCTATCATACATAAGGGTCGCTGTGAGTCAAAACCAACTTGATAGCACCTAACAACAACAACAACAATTCTACAGAACTCATGAAGTAGGCATATATGTTAAATGTTTTACAGAAACTCATGTTTATGAAAACATGAATCTCTACATTAAGAATTGAGAGAGAAAATATCAACACTTTCCAGCTAAAAGCTGTAGGAATAAAATGCATCTTGAAACTTTCAGCCTTCTCTGTTCAACAAAGATATAGAAATATTCCACCAACAGTTCTCAGTTCTTTACTTTGGAAGTGGCCAAATACTGTACTGCATTCCTATCATTGATTTCTTTTTTCGGCCTACATCTTCTACTCATACTGACTAAAGGCAATCCCTGTTTCTTTTTTTTTCTATTTTGCATTAACTTTATCCCCCTGTACTCTTAAGTGTGTCTTTTATCAAATCTTAGGTGCACATATATACAGTTTCATAATGGTCATCAACTGAAAGATAATTCCAAAAATGGTATTTCAGAGTTCACATTTTTTCTGGGAAAACAAAAAACCAATACCTATTGTTTTAAACATTTACTACATGGACCTTTACCCAAAGGAGTTCATTATTCAAAAATAGAAGAAAACCCCATAGATAAACAAGCATGAAAAACAAGTGGTATCCAACAGGCTGTCAGAAGAGCTGTATTCAAAATCACACTCGTAATTACCAGCTCTATAACCTCAAGCAAATGCATTTCTGGCCTGCAGTTTTTTCATCTTCACAGGACTCTACAGGAACATTGAACAGGTAATAACATTGTCAAAGGTGTTGACCATATTTACTGTAAACAGATGACAAAGAATTGACTATACCCCTGAGCTAAAAAAATGCCTGCTGCTATAATAAGTGATCATTATTGATAGTGACAAAATGATCACAATAACTCCTATATCTACCGTGCATAGGTACTATTTCAAATGCATTATGTTTATTAACTCAATTTTCAAAATAAACTTAAGAAGTAGCTACTATTACTCCCATTTTACAGATGAGGAGACTTAGATAGTAAGTATCTTCCCCACCATCAAGGAGCCCTGATGGCGACATGGTTAAGAGCTCAGCTGCTAACCAAAAGGTGGGAGGTTCAAACCCACCAGCATTTCCATGGGAGAAAGATGTGGCAGCCTGCCTTCATAAAGATTTACAGCCTTAGAAATCCAAGGGGCAGTTCTACTCTGTCCTACAGGGTGCTATGAGTTGGACTCTACTCTAAGGCAATGGGTTTGGTTTTTGGTTTGGCCCCCTAGATCATACTAGTTAGGAAGTGGTAGAAGTAGATTTTGAACCTAAGCAGTCTGACTCTAGAGCCTACATTTCTACATCTGTTTCTCTGACTAAACCAAACCCGATGCCATTCAGTTGATTCTGACTCACTACGACCCCACGTGTTTCAGAGTAAAACTGCACTCCATAGTGTTTTCCATGATCACCAGGCCTTTCTTCCCGGTGGCTGCGCTGAGTGGATTAAAACTGCCAGCCTTTTGGTTAGTAGCCAATCACAAACCACTTCTGCTATCCAGAGGCCTGCTTCTCTAAATAATCCAGCGCTATTTGATTTTTTTTTTTTTTTTTTTTTTTTTTATTTGATAGGAAAGGTCCCTGGTGGCACAAATGGTTTGCAATCAACCACTAACCTAAAGGCTGGGGGTTCAAATGCACCCAGCAGAGCCACAGAAGAAAGGCCTGGAAATCTGTTTCCGAAAAGGTTACAGTCAAGAAAACCCTATGGAACAGTTCTACTCTGTAATAAATGGGGTAACCATGAGTTGGAATCAACTTGACAGCAATGGGTTTGGTTTGTTTATTTCATAGTAGATCTTTGTTTTACTTTTTACCATGAATCCCTGCTGATGGGCATAAGGTCCAAATAAAGCAAGTGAAAATTCACTGTTTTTACTCTATCATAAAGATCTCTTTAGTGGAGAAATGCATATTAAACAATCTTTCATGTCTACTATCAAAGGCAATCAGAAAATATATGAATTTGGCTTCACTCAACAATAACAACAAAATTATTATCTAATTTTGAAGGAATACAGTTTCACACTTAAAATAATTACTGTGTCCTCCAAAAACAGAGAATAATCATTTTTTTCTCCTTATGGAGGAAAATCATTAAAATGAGTTGGTTCTCTCTAATTTAATACAGCTAACATTTTTTCCCCAAAGTAAAAAAATATACTCAACAAATCATGCCAGAAAACCTGTGGGTGAAATAGATTTTAGGGTTTTCCTTTTCTTCTTATTTTGTGATAAGTCACATGAGCCTATACACATATTCTAAACAGAAATATCACAAAGGTTAAAGGCTAATATATATTATTTACTATTTTTATTGAGGCACAGTACAAAAATTTCATCAGAGTACAACCATCTTTCTTTACTGACAAAACGTACAACTCCAATCATAGGAACTAGAAGTTAAGGTTGCCCTTTAAGAAAAAAAAGCATTTGCTTTTCCTAAAACAACTATCATTTAATGATGAGTACAGCGTCCTACAATATAATCTCATAAAAACTAAGCCAGCTTTACTGGACACTGACATTTTTAACATATAAAGGCATGAACTGCGCAAATGATGAGCTGGTTGCCTACCTTAGTCGTTTTAGCGGTAAATTCACCATCTTACCTTTAAAGTTTATACTGTCCATTGAGATAGCTTTTCAAAGCAAAAATATAAAAAGTATGACATTTAATATAATCAAAATGATCACAATCATCAGATGAAGTGAGAAAATGCAACAAAGTACATAAGACACTGAAGATTGTTAACAAAATGGAGATGACTATCAAAGTGGGAGCGTGAATACAGCCCTGCCTAGAGAAAGGGCAAGGATGACTCAAGGTCTTTTCAACACCTATGAGATTTTGATGTAGAAGAAATCTCACAAACTCTGAGGAAACGAAGATCAGTTGTATTCAGAGCTTTGAGACTCTGAATTGTACATCTGCAATCATCAGTGACCGAAAGGTCACGATTCCTGTATGCCACGCAAAATTTAATAGGATTGAATATTTCAATGAAGATATTTTTTAAAATTCCAAGGTCTTGGAGAGCCATACCCTACGTTTCAATTTGCTAAATGTGAATTAAAAGGTCACTTACATCATGGGACAGCACTTATGGTGAATATGATGGTGCATATACCACCCAAGCCTCTCTCACACACTAAGGCAAAAGAATTCTGAAGGATAATTTCACAATTTACATAACTCCTAAAAAAAGACCAAAAACCAAACCCAGTGCCGTCGAGTCGATTCCGACTCACAGCAACCCTACAGAACAGAGTAGAGCTGCCCCATAGAGTTTCCAAGGAGCGCCTGGTGGATTCGAACTGCCAACCCTTTGGATAGCAGCCATAGCACTTAACCACCACGCCACCAGGGTTTCCATAACTCCTAGACACCATAAATATGACATCTTCAAGAAACCATAAGTGTGAGATAATTCTCCATATATTATACCAACATGACATATATGTGTGTGCATTCTTCAAGTATGGGTAGACAAACATCCACAGAGGGAGAGAAAATAACCTTTGTACAGATTAATTTAAGAGTTTTCCATTCAAGTATTTATTGACAACAGCAAAAGTGGTAATCCTGTGATATGTTAACACTACGCTCACATTTCCATATACTCATTATGTTTCAACATTCGGCCTTTTGAAACACTGTGTTAACTATAGCCATGTCCTTAAAGGCGGCCTGGCAGAAAAAGTGATCACCACATATCATAACCAAATCTTGTTTAGGTGGTAAGTAACAAATCTGATTGACCCTGAAACATACTGCACTGAACAGGGAACAGGAAAAAGTTCTGAGTAAGAAAATAAGACAATGTTTCAGCTTTTCTTTACTGCTTTTGTTGTGTGGCTCTACAGGTTTAGAGTGTGACTTTATAGAACATATTATGAATGTCTAAAATCAATATCAAATATCAAAAATACATTAAGGTAAACATAATTATAAATGCTTTTGAAATTAATCCACCCAGCTTCATCTCATACAAATATCTGGCCTATATACATAGTCACTAAGGATAACGTAACTTTAGAAATTAAACTAAATATCTATTAAGTAAGAATTTAACTGTGACCACTAAGTTTTGACACTTAACACACACACTAATTAAGGCAATATTTAATGAACTAGTAGTTGTTACTAAGAAAAATAATGAGCAAACTCTGGCCTTATCAGTAGACAATTTCTTTAAAAATGTGACAGTATTGTCAGTGAGAGTTCAACCACCAAGTTAATTTCTGTCAACATTTTACTGACAAAAATGCCTTAATAGAATCCTTGACCTTCAATAAAGAGTTTAAAAGCATCAAGCGCAAATCATTAAATAAAAGCATACAATAGCAATTTTGACATTTTACAAGGTCATTTTTCAAAAGCATAAATGGATAAAGGTTTCATTCTGTAAAATCACTAACACAACTCATTAAATTGTATAAAATTAAAATTAATAAGGTCAATCATATTCAATGTTTTCTTTACTAGTATCAAAAACTATGTGATAAAAATAATTTAAATAAAAAATGGTTCTCTACTTATTACTAGTGAATAACTTCTAAAAGAACTTTTCTGAATTTCAGAGGATTTCAGCAATTTGTCTGATGGTACTTTACTTCTGGGTTAAAATGTTGTTGTCGATGGGTGCCTTGGGGTAGATTCCTACTCATAACCATCCCACATGACAGAGTAGAACTGCCCCAGCATTTTCTTCCAGGGAGCAGATCGTCATGTCTTTCTCACACAGAGCCACTGGGTTTCCAACTGCAAACCTTTTGCTTAGGAGCCGAGCACTTAATCATTGTACCACCAGGGCTCCTTCTACGTGAATATTAGAGAAAATAAGTATATAACTTAATGTGACACTTCATGGAAATCTAGGGTGTAGGTGCAACTGAAACAATTAATGATTTGTGCTTTTTAAGCCATTAGTTGTGTTTTTTTTTTTGGGGGGGGGGGAGGTCCAAGCCTAGCCATTTAAATGGAACTGTCTGATTACGCTTGGATTTTATATGGATGCCTGATTTTCACTTTTTTTTTTTTTTCTAATTAACTACGATCCTAGACTCAGAAAACACTCTTCAGGTGTTGGGTGCTATAACCGATATTTAAATAATTCAGATAATTAGTCTTCGGAGAAGGCTAAGCTAACACACTTCATTAATTTGACAACTGTCTCCTTTGTAAACTGTGATGTATGTATTTGTATAATATATTATACATTATTAAAACTAGCCAATCTTCCATAATTTATTGGATGCAATTTTATGTCAAAATGTTTCTGAGGATATCCATGAAGCTTTAACTGCTGAATAACCTCCCAAAACCCTACGTTCAGGCCAGAGTGCTCTCATGAGCTTCTGATCATGTCTTCATCCTTGCTGAACACCCCCAGCTGAGTATAACACACAACAGGACTCATCGTCCATTCTTTCTTAACCCAATAAAACCTTTACTCCTTCGATATTATCCCAACAACTCCACCATCAATACCTACAATGGCCCTGACTACAAAGAACTCCAGTCTCGTTTCCATTCATACCAACCCTTAAAAGATACTTACGTTAAGATCACTACCATTCGCCTTATTGCCAAATCGAAACCTAAAAGATGTTTTTTTTTTTTCCTCTGTCCTCACCTGACTTGACTTCTTAGCAATGTTGAATATGGTTGAACCAGCAGCTTCCTTCTTCCTGAAATATTCCCTTTTTTGGCTTCTGTGACACATTTTCTTGGTTTTGCTCATTCTTTGTTGGCATTTCTTTTCACTGTCTACTCCACTGTCCTTGAAATGTTGACATTCCTCAGGGATTAATCCTGGACTCTTTTTTCTTCCTCTACAATTCCTCTTTAGATGATCTCATCCCTTCTCATGGCTTTGTGGATGAACTCCCAATTTCTCTCTCTCAAACCCAGATATTCTTCTGAGCTCCAATTTTCGACATCCATCTGCCTACAGAACATAACCACTAAACTGTCTTATATCTCAAACTTAGAATATCTGAAACTTATGTTTTGTTCTTTCTGTTTTTCCCTATCACAGTAAGTAGCACCATAATCTACCTGGCTGTATAAGCCAGATACATGGGAATCATCGTAGACTTCTCTTTCCCCTTTCCTTCCTGTCTCTCACCTTCCCAAGTTCAATATGCCACTAATAATGGCTAATTTCACTTTCTAAATATATAGTTCCCTCCTTTACATCTCCACTGCCATTGCCTTGTTCTCTCACTTAGAATACAATAAAAAGCCTCCTAAATGGTCTCCCATCAATCGTTCACTTTCCTACCTAATATGATCTTTCTAAAACGCAATATGATCACACCTTCACAACCCTAATTAAAAATCCAGTAAAGGCTACCTAAAGGCCACAGTAAAAAAGTCCTTTGTCAATAGACTCCAACCTGCCTTTCAAGTGATCGTCCTCCTGACCGTCACATCACCAATGTTCCAACCACATACTTTATGCATTACTCCCCAAATATGTCATGCTTTATCATACCTACACTTGTTCACGTATTTTCCTTTGTCCTGAATGCCCTTTTCTTTTTGGAGGGGGAAAAAAATCTACATAGACCTTAAGTCCCAATTCAAATGTTACTTTTTGTCTGAAAACTTCTGAATCCATCTTTATTCTTCAATGATATGAATATTAATTCTTTCATGCCTCTTTACAGCAGTAACCACATTGTATTATAGCAATTATTTTATGTATCTGCCTCACTTTTAATAATTAATGCTCACTGAGGACACAAACTGTATATTATTCATCTTGATATCCCTAACTGCTGAAAACATAGTGATATGAGGTAATATATTCTCTCCTAACGAGTCAAAGTAGTTGCCTTATTGGCCTCTTCACCAATAAATACACGGTAGAAAGTTCTCTCTCTTCATTAGCACTGAACGCCCCCTAGTGGACCAAAACCAGAATGTCTTGCCTCACTGTTGTGAAATCATCAGTTCTGAGGTAAGACAGAAAAATTTTTTACATTTTTGTGCATATTTTAATGGAATTTGTTAATCATTCACTTTTTAACAAAGCAACAAAGTAGATTTCATGTTTTCCCTATAAGAAAGATATTCTAACTTGCCTGCACTCTAAAATGTCTTTTGAGAGACAAAAATGATAGAGTTACTGCCAGCACAGGGACAAATGCATAACACCTTGTCTACGACAATGAAAGCAGTCATGATGTGAACATAATTTATTATCTGCATTTTGTAAAGAAAAGATCTGCTCTAGATCTCCTTTCCAGCATCCTTTCAACTAGGAGAAAGTGGTAAAGTATCAAAAGAAATATGGGAGGTAACAGGGCTTGCATTAAAAAGACAAAGTGTAGATCCTTGTTTGCTGTACCCTTCTGTTATCTTGCTTATCACTTCCCTGTATCCAATGTCCCTTGGAAAGTTCTATTGAGGTTTAAAGTCAAACAATAATTCCAAATACCATTGTCAATCGTCTTCCCTCTTTAAAGGGTCCAAATGGATGAAACCTCCCTATACTCATCAGTTAATAACATTTCAGGCTACAAAGTGGTCTGTTGTTGTGAGCAGCTAAGTTGATTCTAACTCACAATGACCCTACATGACAGAGTAGAACGGCCCCATAGGGTTTCCAAGGAGTGGCTGGTGGGTTTGAGCTGCCGACCTCTTGGCTAGCAACCTGGGCTCTTAACCAGGATGCCATCAGGTCTCTATTGGTTATATAAGTCTGTTAAGTGCTATGGCTGCTAACCAAGAGGTCATCAGTTCAAATCCACCAGCCACTCCGTGGAAACCCTATGGGGCGGTTCTACTCTGTTCCTAGAGTGTCGCTTTGAGTCGGAATCGACTCGACAGTAATGGGTATATAACCAACATATATGTATATATAGATGGTGTTTCTAGTCATCCATTAAGGAAATGGAGCTTTTATAACGTTAGTAACTTTTAAAGGCACTGCATTGACTAAAAGGACACACTTTTATAGCTACTGATATGCTGCTATTTTATCCCCTCTGAATACGAGGAAAAAAAATAACTGCTGATTTATTGCAGAGCTTGATGAAAAGTTAAAGAGAGGCAATTAGCAAATCCATAAATTATAACACAGTAAAAAAAAAAAAAAGGCTATGAAACAGAATGCCTCGGTTAGAACTGCGATTCCACAATTTATTCTGTATGATATCTTGGGCAAATTACAAAAATTTTCTGCACCTCATTTTCCTCATCTATTAAATGGGACTAATAATAATAACCTCCAGGGTTATTGAGAAGATAAAAGAGTTGTGTGAACTATTAATACTATCATTTCTTTCTAAGCTTCAATTTATTAAGTTTATTTATTTAAATTGGATTTTTTTAAATGTAGAAGACAATAATCACTCACCCCAAGGTCAGAGGGTAAACAAATTGTAGTTAAAGATTCTGCATTGTAAAGGAAGAAGGAGCTGAGAAAAGAGACAAAATGCTGAGATATATTCCAGACTCTAATGATATTGGCATAGTAATTACAGCAAATATAACTCTTCAGGGAAACACTTGCCTTATTCCCAACAAAGAGAAATAATTAATCACCTTTAGTGGAATTGGCTTCCTGCTGGTAAGGGAAAAACAAAGAAGAGGAAAAAACAAAGCACAGAAGAGAAAGCTCTTTGAGGGGAGTACAGGGATTGAAGGCCCGGAGAATCATGTTCAGCAGCTGCCTGGCTTACAGCCTGCATGGGCTGTCTCCAAGCTGTACGGCACTATTGTGCAATTTACAAATGGGCAGTTCCTCTGGGTGGATGTACGCCTATGCGTACACAGCTCTGCAAGTAGAGCTCTTGCCAAATTTCAGCCTCTAGCCAGAGTCTCATCTGGTCACCCTTGTACAGTGAGCAAACATAAAAAGCATCTCTGGACCTTTAGTAGCATGCCCCTAGAAGAAGCCTGCTGAGAATACAGACATGGAAGATTAGCCCAAACAAAGGTAATAGAATGTGGAAATAATTGAACAATATCATTAATATCATATGCCAGCAAAATTTTGCTGAAGATCATTCAAAAATGGTTGCAGCAGTACACTGACAGGGAGCTGTCAGAATTTCAAGCTAGATTCCAAAGAGTATGTGGAACCAGGGATATCATTACTGATGTCAGATGAATCTTGGCTAGAAGCAGAGAATATCAGAAAAATGTTTACCTGTGTTTTACTGACTATGCAAAGGAATTTGACTGCGTGGATAACAAATTATGGATAACATTGCGAAGAATGGGAACTCCAGAACACTTAACTGTGCTCATGAGGAACCTTTACAAAGATCAAGAAGCAGTTGTTCAGACAGAAAAAGGGGATACTGATTCGTTTAAAGTCAGGAAAGGTGTGCGTCAGGGTTGTATTCTTTCACCATACCTATTCAATCTGTATGCTGAGCAAATAATACGAGAAGCTGGACTATGTGAAGAAGAACGGGGCATCAGGATTGGAGGAAGACTCATTAACAACCTGCATTATGCAGATGACACAACCTTGCTTGCTGAAAGTGAAGAGGACTTGAAGCACTTACTAATGAAGATCAAAGACCACAGCCTTCAGTATGGATTACACGTCAACATAAAGAAAACAAAAACCCTCACAACTGGACCAATAAGCAACATCATGATAAAGGGAGAAAAGACTGAAGTTGTCAAGGATTTCATTTTACTTGATCCACAATCAGCACCCATGGAAGCAGCAGTCAAGAAATCAAAAGATGCGTTGTGTTGGGTAAATCTGCTGCAAAGGACCTCTTTAAAGTGTTGAAGAGCAAAGATGACACCTTGAAGACTAAGGTGTGCCTGACCCAAGCCATGGTATTTTCAATCACGTCATATGCCTAAAATAATTGGTTTTAAACTTCCTTATGTACTTCACAGAAGTCTTCCAAAATGATTTCTTTGGCGTTCACAAATCAAATAAACTAAGCCATCTCAGATGCAGGCTAGCAAATCTGAGTTGCAATATACTATCAATATGTACTAGAATGCTGATTGAAAAGATTATCACACAAAGAACTTGCATTATCTCCTTGAATGCAATTCTCCAATACTTTCTTTCATAAATGAAGGTATTACAGTGAAACCTGTGAGAGCTAGAACTTGATGGACTGCCTTGTTTTTCCGGACCTTGCACGTTTTCCACCTTTGACAGGGTACAGTCTTACCACTTTTCTATTGCTCACTTCAGTGAAAAGTATTTCAGTTTCTCTTCTCTGACAGGTTTCTGCCTGAACAGGTTCTAGCTTTCACAGGTTTTACTGTATAAAACCAGAAACTAAACCCGTTGCCATCGAGTTGATTCCTACTCATAGTGAACCTATAGGACAGAGCAGAACTGCTCCATACGGTTTCGAAGGAGTGCCTGGCAGATCTGAACTGCTGAACTTCTGATTAGTAGCCAAGCTCTTAATCACTGCACTACCCGGGCTCCTTTTACTGAATAATGGTGCTAAAATATATCCTTGCCAAACTGAAATGAAGTGAATTACAGTTGAAGACACATCAATGTCCTGGATAAAGTTGGAAAGCTCAGCAAAACCACCTTAAATCCCTCTTGAGGCTTCAGATATGGTTGTAGGGCTTTCCAGATGGTGCAGTGGTTAAGAGCTCAGCTATTAACTAAAAGATCAGCCAGTCAGCAAGAAAAAGATGTGGCAGTCTACTTCTGTGAAAATTATACTCTTGGAAACCCTGTGGGGCAGTTCTAGTCTGTCCTATAGCATTACTATGAGTTGGAATCAACTTGAGGGCAAAAGGTTTAGTTTGGTTTTTGGAATTGAAGATCACAGTTGCTTTATATAATTCTACGCATTCTGTAGGACTAAGCATGGAACATTAAGAAATGAATGAGAGGGTCCTTTCTTATGTACTGTAAATAATAATACAGCTACAGTTAGAATACTTCAAAATTTACATGAAACATTATTTGTCATATATCTATACTCCATTTTGGTAATTTCTCCAATAATTAATTAATAAATATTAAATTTGTTCTCAACTCCTACAACAAGGTAATGCAAAACATTTTAAAAATTCCTCAATAAGGAGTTTTACTTTAATTTGGAAAGAGGACTTTGGAATATGATGCTTCAAGGCATTCAGTGGAAGAACCAAAAGAAATGACCTACATTTCCTTCTGAATTCCACAGGGTTTTTATCAGTACACTTTCAGTGCCCCTCAGGCACACAAAGAATGTAAAGATCTTTCTTAGATCACAGATTTAGTTGGAATGAGGATAAAATTCTCTAGAGCAAAACTGCTCAATTTGTAATTAATTCATGCCTAGTACACAGTATGACCTCAGCCTAGAATAAATCAAAAGGAAGACTTAGAGGTGCAATGTTCATTTGACCAAACAGTTAAGCACAGAGAATAAAAGGAAGGGTTCTCTTTACAGTCAAATCAAAAGAAGCACAAACCCGCAGAGCTGAGGCCAAGGTTAATGCTAAAGCAATACATTTTACTTCTCTGTATCAACACTGGACTAGCTCAAGCTGTACTGTATTTCCTAACTTTGAAACTATTAGTATACCACATCCAAAGGGAGTTTTATTTTAATTAGCACATCGTTTTAAGCCTCTGATCACTTTTCCTATCAACAGTATCCTCCCCAGACTTTTCTGATGTAGTGGCTCGAATACTATATTTACCAAATGGTACTTTTTTTTTTTTCTTTTTGACTTGAGACCTAAACCTAGGAGTGATCCTTGAGTCTTTGCTTTATTCTTATGCCCTGCATTCAATCTATCGACAACTCCTGTTGGCGTCTGCTTCTAAAGATATTCTTGATTCATATACTTTTACAACTACTTTCCTTAACTATCCTATTTAAGGCCCCACCTAAGTAATTATCTTATTATTGTATTTTATCTCCTTTAGAATACTTAACGCTATTTGAAATGCTTATTAATTTATGTATTTATTATTATATATATATATTTTAGACTGTAAATTCGAAGAGTCAAAATTACATCTGCCTTAATCAAGGCCTACATTAGCATCTGGCACAGTGTTTTATATGTATGTATATACATATATATATACATACAGAGAGAGAGCCCTGGTGACACACTGGTTTAAGAGCTCGGCTACTAACCAAAAGGGCACCAGCCACTCCTTGAAAATACTATGGGGCAGTTCTACTCTGTCTTATAGGGTTGCTATGAGTTGGAATTGACTTGATGGCAATGGGTTTGGTTTGGTTTTGGTTTTCTGAATGTGTGTGTGTGTGTGTGTGTGTATTCACACCTTTTTAGTAGGAGTGAATATAAGAATGCACAGGTGAGTAAATTTACTGATTACTATTAAGAGACCCATCATTTCTACAAAAGATTGTTCACTACATCTTGAACATTAAAATAAAAAAAAATTCTGAGAAAACATGAGCAGTTCTCTCAAACAAAAATTCAGTTACTAATTCTATAAGCCAAATGCCTACGGAGGCAGAAAGCATTTTATTTATTCCACCCCTAACAATCTTTACCACAATCTTAGTTTTCCTTTTACTGAACGGGCTACCTGCTGCCTCTCCACTCCTATTTCTAAACTTTAAAATACAGAAACCTGTTGCCATCGAGTCAATTCTGACTCATAGCAACCCTAGAGGACAGAGCAGAACTGCCCAACAGAGTTTCCAATGAGCGGCTGGTAGATTCGAACTGCCAACCTTTTGATTTAACAGCCAAGTTCTTAACCACTGGGTCACCAGGACTCCTCAAAATACAGCTCCACCCCAAAGTCCAGTGTTTGACCATGTTTGCATTTTTATCATATTGCATTTCAGGAGACAACAAGAAGACTCAGTTCAAAATAGGCCAGGAATAAGAGAATAACTAAGCAGAAGGTCTCTGGAAAATACTGTCCATCATAACTCATAATGGGTCAGTTAACACCCAAAAGTTTAAGCACGTAAAAACAACAATAATAATAATAATTTGGATTTCAGGACATTTGTAAAGATACTAGGAAGAAATAGTTATCTTGAGTTTAGTTAATCAGGCAGGACCTAAAATGCAGAAATACAGAGATGGTGGCATAACAACACAAGGTAAGAAAAATCCATTTCCGCCACTGAGAATTCAGAGTAACTCACTCTGTGGGTCACAGGCCTAATGGTGCAATAAGCATTTTGTGAAAACTAGCAGTGTATGATATATGACAGAAATTCAATGCATTATTTGTTGAATGAGAAAATAAAACAAGGAGGACAGCCTCAATGGCAGCTTAGAAGACTCGCTAGAATAACGCCGTTACCCCATTTCTACACTGAATTAGTCTCTATGTAGGACATTATTAGCTATTAATATCCATGCACAAAATGTAGCTACCAACACTTGAACATCAGTTGATCCAATACACATGAAACGAAGTAAATTTTTAACTGTGCCGATATACAGGTATCTGAGTACAGTGAGAGAAGGGAGATGTCTGAGGAAAATAGATGGAAGGAAAACTATTTTACGAAGTTTAGTTACACTGAATGTAGGCTTATGATATTATCTGCAAGGCTTATAAAAGTTATCTTTTGTGAAAATTTAGTCTAAAAAAATTGCAGTTGCTGCTTGGCAACAAAGATTAGCACAGAGTGTCCCTTGGGAAATATCTACTGCCCAAAACAAGCAAATTCTGCACCGTGGTTAGCATATTGATATATTAAGTCTACTGGACGGTTTATCTAACTCATAGCTAGTGCCTTAATTAAAATTTATTAGTACATCAAAATATTGTCTACTATGACTGGCAAAGATCTGTCTAATATTACATGTTCAACAGTTGCCCACCTCTATATGGTACGGGAAATAGGTTGCTTTAATTCTATAAATTACATGTCCTTAAGAATGAATTAAGGATTTTTTTTAGGTGGCACAGTGGTTAAAGCACTTGGCTGCTAAGCAAAAGATAGTGGGTTTGAACCCACCAGCCACTCCTCTGGAGAAAGAAGTGGCAGTCTATTTCCGTAAATATTTATAGCCTTGGTAACTCTATGCGGCAGTTCTACTGTGTCTTCTGAGTTATACTATGTAGCTGTGAGTCAGAATCAACTCCACAGCAGTTTTTTTTTTTAAGAGTAAAGCATTTAAAACATCCATTCTTTAAGTTTTGTACTTAATTATGCAAATAAAGCAGACCATATTTTCATTCCCCCTTCAAAGAGCGCAATGATGGATTTCAATATAAGTAACATACTGATGCTCTATAAGCAACCATTCCACAGGCTCCCATGTCTTAGCAACTCTGTTATTCTCTACATACAAAGTTGCTTGGTTCCAAGGTGAATTTCATTAATGGCAGTGTTAGGGCAGAAGTTTGTTCCAAAGTATTCAAAGCAACCTGATTCTAGGTAATTATTGATACTTTTAATTATTCATAATGCACAACTATTAATATATATGTAAATGCACATGTTATTAATGTCACCAGGCATCAATGCCCATTTATATAACCCCTTTATATTTTGATAATTCAAATTTAAAGTATTTCTTACAAGCCCTTTAATCTGTTTCTAATTCAAAATTGAAAAGTATAGAAAATTGGAAACGGATGCTTATGTTCACCAAGCATTTTAGTGAGACAGTACTGATGAGCATTACATACAATGATTCTTATAAATGATCACTGCATTTCATAAACACACAAAAAGTGACATAGCACAATTTCAATTGAAATAATAAATTTGATAAAAGAATTATAGAATTATACTTTCCAAAGCCTATAACATGATTTATACTTTTTCAATGACTTTTTTTAAAGCAATCTATTCAAAACAGTATAAAAAACATATTTTAATAACTTGACATATCGATTCCTTTCAACCAGTCAAAAAGGCATGCTGTCATGCCTACAACTGCTATACACAGTCACCGCTTAGTTGACATTTGGATATGACCTTGGAACTCAAAATTCCACACCCTTCAAAAGCCTATTAGTAAAGTATGAATAGTTATATTGCAGGCATGATAATATAATTTAGGTACTTAGATTAGCATTTCTAGGAGTCACATGAGCAGGAGGCTTACAGTAAGGTTAAGCATATCTAACACCATAGGACCCCTTCTTTTAGTAAGGATGGATGGTAAAGGAATAATGATCAATATCTATTTCAAAAGTAAGACATATCGATTATGGCTTAGAATTCTCACTCTATTAACATAACAGGGAAATAAATTTGCAAAACACAGGAATTCCTTATGAAGGAATTCTAAAATGTTTTTGACTTCCTAATTCCTATAGAGTAATTTCAATAAGAAAGACTATTTTTGATAAGAATTAATATACAGTTAGAGGAACTAAATCAATAGCAACTTCTGTTAAAGTGCTCAGTCCCTCCCAAATAGCAAATGTCATCTCCAAGCTTTGATGATAGAATTAACACACTTAGATGCAAAGAATGAATGATACTGGTTAGACATAGAAACAACTCAGATACAGAAACGCAGATAGTACAGAATTTCTCCCACAGCCCACAGCTAGTTTCTATCCCCTCTCTAGGCCCTCTTCCTTGATGTCACGCCCATTCCTGCTTCAGGATAAACCCCAAACCTGCTTGCGCACATATCTGGCAGGTGGAATAGGACTGCACTTTATATACTATGTACTTCAGGTTGTTGTTGGTAGATGCCCTTGAGTAGATTTTCAACTCATAGCAACCCCTTGTGACAGAGAAAAACTGCCCCACAATAGGGTTTTCTAGGCTATAATCTTTATGGAAGCAGATCGCCAGCTCGTTCTCCTGTGGAGCCTCTGGGTGGGTTTGAACCACCAACCTGTCAGTTAGCAGCTGAGTGCTTAACTGTTGCACCACCAGGGCTCCTTTTACATAAAAGGAACCTAGATTGCAAGTTATATAATTGACATTCTGTGAATAAACTGGAGGCTGCAGTTTGCATAGTTTTAAGGGCACTGGGTTCAAACCCAGCTTTGCTATCTTTGGGACCTTCAGGCAAGTAACTTAATCTTCCTGTTACCCAATTACTTTTTCAATAGAACTAAACATACTAACATTATCTCACAGATGTTCTTTGGTGAGGATTAATTAAATTATATATGTAAAGTTTTTTAGAAAAATGTGTGGTATATAACAAATGCTTGATGGACTAATTATTTATCTTTCTCCTATTAAATTAATAGCTGAATTTCTAGTTCATATGCACATTCCGGGTTTGCAATTGCCCCGTGGCTAAGGATGTAGAGTACCCTCAACATCCAGTCAATAGAAAACTCATAAACTCAACCTAGCACAGTTCACAAATTAATTCATTTTACATACATTACAACTCTAATTAATTATATTAATCCTCAGGTTCTGGATTCTGAACAACAATATCATTGTTGCTGCAAAAAAGAAATAATCAAGGTGGGGGAATTAAGATAATCTCCAAAAACAGAGTTTTTTTACAACTTAAAATCTAAAACATGTAGATCCATTGTAACTCTTACAACCATGGAAGAATTCAACAGTAATTTTATGCAATACATGGCCCAAGAAAAACTTATGCCCTAGGAGAAGGCTCATAAAGCATGTTTCCTAAAGGCCAAGAGTACCTTTTCTCTCTGATAACGAAGGTTTCAGATTATCTTTGAACAATCTTTAAATAATCCCTATTGGAAGATCTGAACATATAATGATTTCTCCCACCTCTTTTACTTCTTACTCCTAGTCTAAAACAAAAAAGCAAACCCATTGCCATCGGGTGGATTCCGGTTCATAGCGACCCTATAGGACAGAGTAGAACTGCCCATGGAGTTTCCAAAGAGTGCCTGGTGGATTTGAACTGCCGACATTTTAGTTAGTAGCTATAGCACCTAACCACTACGCCACCAGGGTTTCCACTCCTAGTCTAGGATGACACAAACAAGCCTAGGCTAAAAATACTGAGACTCAAGAAAAAGACTACTATCAAAATATTTAACTGCCTTTCTCATCTATGTGTACCTCCAAAGTTCCATGTATTTATTCACCTCTAAGATAATTGAGAGCAGCTACATATATCACATAAATACTAAATTATAAAAAATAACCCATTTATAATCACTTTTAATATTATTAAAACAAAAATCATATTAAGTCAATAACAGAAATTGACTGAAGTTTATTTAAATACGATTTGCAAACTGGGGTAACATTTCGACTACAGTGTCAGAAATGTTCCCAAGATGAAAAGAACTTCCAAAATTCTTATACCAAATCTTACTGGTATCGCCATGAAAAAAGGGTGGGAACAGAACGGATTTTCACACAGCACCGTCTTGAAGAACAGTTAAAATAATTAGCCATTTACCCTAAACATAGCTCTCGGTCTGATCCTCGTAGTCTGTTTTCCCTAAACAGACTGAATTCTTCAAAAGAGCCCAAAGCCCAAAACCAAATGGTCTTTCAAGTTTATCTGGACCATTGTTTGACTCAAAATTGGCTTTTAGGAAACAGTTTTTTCAAGGCTTAAGGTTCCAAAGGACACAGAAGGACAATGACCTGTGTGGGTTACCCCAACTTCCATGGAAGCCAGAAATGTGGATTTTAGGGAGATTAAAACTCCTGCATCGGTATTCATAAAAATCACAGAAAATTCTTAAGACTGCTACTTTATTAGGTTCTAATTGGGGTGCAACGGTAATTAATTAAACATATTTATTGGCACTCATTCTCAAATATTAAATAATATTATGTAATATATAAACGTTGAGGCATAAATGTAATCGCCATGCCAAGGAAACTGATAACGATATTTTCAAAAACATTATTAAATCTGAGAGCCGAAAATGATAAATAATTGTCTCAATATGTCTGAGAATAAGAGGAAACATAGACTATTACTGAAATAAAGCAAAAATTATACAATATTAGGATAATGCCAAAAAAGCTTTGTACAGACAATCGTTTCAATATAACTTAAGTAAAATGTATTCAGCTACGCCCCTGAAAAAAATAATTAAGAATTTGTTGACTTGCATTTTTTCGTTTTGTTTTATAAGATCAATTAAACTAAAACTAAAGCCATTGCCATCGAATCAATTCTGACTCACAGTGACCCTACAGGACAACGTACAACTGCCCCACAGGGTTTCCAGTGAGTGGCTGGTGAATTTGAACTGCTGACATTTTGGTTAGCAGCCAAGCTCTTAACCACTACACCATAAGATCAATTACATACTGTTATATCCTGATCCAGTAAGGTATTAATTAGAAAACATGTTCAAAGGGCTTCTTATACTATGAAGTTTTTCTCAGACGTTGCTATTGGTGAAAGCAAATAACACCAAGTTCATGTCTACTACAAAAAATGGCTGCTTAAAACAGTTATTTTTGCGATCATGAAAACCTCAATCAATACCCCTCCCCCGCCACCCTTTCTTTGTCTTGCTAAACACAAGCTTGTTTTGAGCAACATTTTTCAGGAAGTTGCAGCAGGCAGTGGCTCCATCTACTGAACCAGCCCCAAGCTACACCTTGAAGCTTGCTCAACATGCGCAGATTGAAGAGATCCCGTCCTTCAACCCATCCCGGACACGACTGTCACTGGACAGAACGATATTTCCCAGCCCACGATTTCACCCGATTCCATTTTATAGGCAACGGGTCCCACTACACGTACATCCGACAGAAGATGATTTAATATCCGGACCTCCAAGTATGGGCATGGGAGGGCTAAGCGTGGAGAGTTCCGGGTTCCAGCTCCCCAGCCCCCTTAGACCGTGAACACGTGGCCTTATGGTCACTAGTCCCTACGCTGCTCCTTGTCTGCAGAGACAATAAATTTCCACTTTATTTCCCTTGCAACTGGTGGTTTGGCGTCCATCTTATTTCGATCGGGTAATAGGACAAAAAAAAAAATTTTTTTTTTTTTTTTTTTTTTTTAAATAGGACAGGACAAGAACCCTCATTCGGTTACAGATTTTGGTGACTCTGGCGGGAGCTGTGGACTCCGAAACCAGGGCGGTGAGCCTCCGGACCCCCGCAACCCCTTAAGGCGCACCCCCGCAACCCCTTAAGGCGCACCCCAACCCTGTTTGGTCAGTAAGGAGTTTTGCGAGGCCACCGTGATCCCTGCCCTGGGACGAGGTCCACCGGGTCCCCACCTCAGCTCCGAAACAGAAACTGGAAACTGGATGGGAAAAGCCTCTGAATTAAGGTAAGCACGCGTGGGACCAGGTTGTTCCACTGATCCACCTGAGGGGGGTTACAGTCCCCCCGGAGAGCTAGGCAAAGAAGAGGGTGGCAACAGCACAGTCCTAAGACCCGACACCAAGGGATGTAAAATGAGGGAAGTGGGTGTTGTGGCCCCTGGGACCCATCCTCTGCCTAGCTGGGGTCCCTCGCCCCATCTGAAACCAAGGGTATCAGGTCACTCTGCCATCGGTGACAATCTTTGTCCATCTGTGATCACTCAAGGTTAATCGGTAGTTGATAAAAAAAAGTCCCTCGGCAGTCACCCTGACATTGTGACAATCTTTCTTTCGGAACACTCTTTTCCTCTTTCCCTTTCTTTCTCTCTCTCTCTGCTCTCCTACAGCAGAAAACAGGTAATTTAGTTTATGGTCACTGATTTCTGGTTAAGTCCTGGTTTTGGTTTTTGGTTTAGGGGACATCCTTTTTGCATTGTTATTCTTTGTCTGTCTGATGGGCTCTCCTCTAGATTGTGGGGGGGGGGGGGCATCCGTCTGTCTGAATGCATTTAAAACTGGTGTTCTTTGTCTGTCTGTGTGTCTTCATGTGGGTATGTAGGTGTAGGAACAGGGATAATCCTAAAAAACATTCCAAAGCATTCACCCTTAAGGTGTACTTCAGAGAACTGAGATAAATTCAGTTGTAATTGTAAAAAAAAAAAGTCCACCTTGCCGCCGCCATGGTTAGTGATGAACAGCCCTTACAACTCCAGCAGTGTGCACAGCTCCCTCCTGGACCTGTGCCAGGCATGGAGAAAGGGTGAAGAATTAACCAGGGAAGGCAGTTTAAATATTCTGGGAATTTTCACTTACCATCGCCCCATACAAGGCAGGGGGATGCCCTATAGAGGGACAAATGTGGCCCTGGGTGCCTCAAACCAGTACAGAACCAACAGGGAGGGCTAACCCCTGGCCAATATCCCCTCCACCAAACAACTTCTGTGGCAAATAGGGAGGGGCCGGTTCCCTTTAGTACAGCAGACCTGATTAACAGGAAGAATAACACCTCAAGATGTCGAGAGACACCAAAGAAATTGTATGAACTGTTTACTGCCATCTTTAACTCTTTTGATTCCACCTAGGCAGGCTGTCAATCTCTCTTAATCACCTTCCTCCCCACTGGAAGAGAAAAAGATGGTCCTAGACAGGGCCAGAGAGGAATCCCAGAGGAGACATTATTCTCGATGGACCAGAGATGCAGTCAATGGCATCCTCCCCCTTCAAGACCCCACTGGGACCACAATTGCACAGTGGAATAAGGTAGGCTCACCCGATATCAGGACTGCCTTTTGGTGGGCCTTAGATGTGCAGTGCCTAAGCTCTTAGGTTAGAACAAAGTATATGAAATTAACCAGTGTAAAAATGAGGACACTGCAACCTTCCTCAAAAGAGTTATAGAGCCTTTAGATAATGTACTGATCAAGATCCAAAAGACCTAACAAATGCTCACATGGTCAATAATATTTTTATAATACAGTGTGCCCTGGATATTGGGAACCAAGTTCACAAAATAGAGAGAGGAGTAATTATGAATGTCGAACATTTAGTTGAGTTGACATTCAAGGCCTATATCAACAGAGAAGAAGAAAAAAGACAGGAAGTGCCAGGTTACCCTACTGGCAACAGCAACAACAGTACAGAAACGGTACAGGCCGCCTAAGAGGGAAAGACCCACAGGCTCTAGGGAGGCCCGGCCCTGACCCCCGCTGGGAGAGAACCAGTGTGCATAATGTAAGCATGATGGCCACTGAAAAAGAGAGTGTCCCGAGAGAGTGAGTACCAAGTAACTCAATGCCAGACCTCTCTAGTCAGTAATCCCAGCACATCGGTCCAATCTGTTACCGCTCCAGATTCAGCCACCCCTCTCCCCACTCTGTCCCTGGGAAACTCTGTCCACCAAGACTATGTCTGGACAGTGGGCCTGGTCCATACCAGCTGTCCAGACCCACAAAATCAACCTCTAAGAGATGCCAGTTTAGAGATCTTCAGAGGTGGAAATAGCTTCATTGAGGGTGGCCAAAGGAAAGTGGGTTATACAATTGTCAGCCACACTGAGGTCCTCAAGACAAACGCTCTCCCAAATAGAACCTCAGCCCAATAAGCGGAGCTGCTCACGGTGATCCAGGCCTTGTGGCTGGCCAAGTCCAAGTGAGTGACCCTTTATATAGATTCAGAGTACGTGTTGTCAGTTTTACACGTATATGAGACTTTGTAGAAGCAAAGAGACCTTTTAAATTGAGTCAGTAAAGAAATCAAACACAGCCAACAGATTTTACAACTCCTCGAGGCAGTGTCACTCCCTGCCCATCTGGCTGTGGTATACTGCAAAGGACATCAACAGGAAGATACAGTAGTGGCCCAAGTCCACTAAAGGGCCGACTTATAGGCCAAAGGAGCAGTGAGAACGGTGACCCCAATAATAGTGACTGATTCTAGATTTCCATAAGCTACAAAAGACCTTTATAGTTATAAAAATAGGGGCCGGACAACAAAGAAAAAAACTGATGAGGCTTAAAAGAATAAAAGGGTAGAGAGTAAGAAGAGTGAAGAGAAAACCAAAATGTGAGAAAGGAAAAGAAAGGTAGAGAAGAAAAGGAGGGATGGTTCCCAACTGGACTGTCCTGGGTTTCCCAGAAAAACCTAAATGTAAATATATTGATTTATTCTGCTACTAAATCAGGTTTTAGAGTCTTGTGAACAGCTAGCTCTGCACCACTTGTCATTCTGTATGGTCCCTCTCAATATTAAAGACCACTACGTAAAAAAAAGAGAGACAAAAAGATCTTGGCAGCGTAATAAAAGACTAAGCACCAGGAATATATTCCGGAAAAAGATTGTAAGAAAAAGGTAAACTGAACTATTGAAGCCTACCAGGCCAAGCCTTACCCCAAAAAACCTAATTAGCATAGGCTAAGACCCTTCCCTTGGCTCTGTTCAAGACTAGGGTTGTACCTCAAACCAAACTTAAGGTAAGCCTTTTTGAGCTTATGTATAGGCGTCCCCTCCTCCATAACATGTGGGAGGGCCTCATTACTCTGGGTCCTGAGGATGCCTTGGAGGCTAGAGACATGCACAAAGCTAATTCTCTATTAAACAATATTTGTATTCTGTGGCAGGGGTACTTGACTCACTTTACAGATACACGACGTGACAGACTCTTCCACAACCTGAAGTCTCTCCCTCCATGTCAAGATCTAGAGCACTACAGACCCAGCAAGAGAACAAACCCCCAGCACTACAATCAAGATCGCCAAAAAGAGAGAGTAGATCTATAACTCTCGCATGAGCTGGCTGCTACTCAGGATACCTACCTGTAGCCAGCCAATCAGTTAAAACATCACACTAATAACACCAAGGTCATGGGTTCAATGCTTACTGAGTCAGTTAAGTTTGTTCTGCACCAAGGGTACAAACGATATCCTTAGTCCACTGTCATCACAAATGAGTGTCACTGATCACAAGAAACATTAGGCAAAAATATATCAATCAGTTCAAAAAAATGCCACTACTGGAAATCAAAATAACATCATGCCCTACTAATTACAATGGGTAGCAATATCTTTATATAACAATGATAACATTAGCAGACCAAGTAACATTCAAGCAAAAACACAACAAAAAAATTCTAGTGCTTTCATAGGTTAGACATGAGTGAACATGGAAAAAAAAAAGTCTGATTGGATGTCTTCTCAGGAAAGGGCAGAGAATTCTAAAGGAATCCTTTAGCTAAATTATGTCTTAGTCTAAAATATTCAAAAAAGTGGACTCATGTCCCCAAATCCTGTCTCAAATCTTAAGAAATTGATTTCCTATGATTTTATCTTTGCATACATTTACTTTATGCCCTAACATGGATTAAGAAACTGTATAATGCCAAGTCATAATATGATTGATAAAATGCATGTCTATGAACAATGACACAAGGATTTTAGAACCATATTCTGAGCCATCATTTAGCTACTTACATTTTATAATACAATCAATTATTAAAACACCTAAGTTGTCAGCACTAAGAAAACAAAAGCATGCGAAAACAGAATCAAAATGCCAATAGTTAACAGGGATGTGATCTGATACTGCAAGAGCAAATAGTAAGTAAAACCTAGGAAAGGAGTGATAGCATCTTTATTATTGCTGTTAAAGGAACAAAAGGTACCTAATCACACCAGCCTCTCTTTTCAAAGAAAATTACAAATATCCTAATAGCATCACATGTCACAAAGTAGTTACTTTTATTGCCTTCTATTAAAAGCAATTACATGCAAGGAAACAACACATTCCTCACACATTGCCAGAAGCATGTTATCTATTCTTATCACATTAAGCAAGACATAGTCAACTCTTAGTAAGCCATTCTAATGGATGGGATATTGTTAAGTCACAATAGTTTTATTTGCCACTTGAATTCATCACATATTTTGCTTAGGCACCTATAAAATTAATTTAAATTAAAAATTACGATCCTTAAGCCAGTATCAACAACAGGAAATATGTAATGCTGGGAGGCAGGGAGAAAGCAGACTAGTACGTTTGATTTCTAGTATGGCCATGGATAAACCAAAGGCAGACCACATACAAGTGGAAAACTTAACCATACTTTCACTTTTTAGACTGGTTTTATAGTGAGAGATGTGCTCAAAACACTGCAAACAACTATTATTTTACTAGGCAAATTGATTAATTCATTTGTTTATGATACATTTTTATCGGGTCCGTTTAATAGAAACACATTAATACTCTACATTTTTTTTTATAAGCTAGGCAAGATGGGGTAGGCAAAAATAAGGAACTTTAAAGGGCAAGAATTCACATATAAAAGGCCTATACTCGTCCTATGAGATGGGGGGGGTTGAATTAAGATTTTTGATAACAGAGCTTTAACACGCACAATGACACTGCAGGAAGAGAGAGTACAGTATAATGTTTAAAAGCAAGGACAATGGATTCAAGCTTGTTCTACCGAACCCCGCTACCATGTCTTTGCTCATGTTAGGAAGTACAGCAAAGAGGTGAAGTGCGTTGTCTTTGGAGAAAGCATGCTTGGGCTTTACATCCAGCTTTTTTTTTTTTTTTCACATTGCTCATATGCAAAATGGTGAGAGTAACAGTACCTACGACATGGGCTAGATGACAAAATTAAATGACATAATCCAAGTAAAGCACTTAACGAAGTGCCTTAACAAAGTAAGTGTACAACAAATATTAACAATTACAGTTGCTGAAATTGTCAGTCTTATTAGTCTGTGATATATGTTCATTTTTACAAAATCTCATTGTTAGTTATTGTTTTTTCCTGATCATTATTCTATTTTACAGTTGGCTAAATAGAGACAATAAGAAATCAAATGGTTTCTTCATGGACAAACAACAAATCAAGAAATAGACATTTATTTTAGCGTACTACTCTCTGGAGCCCTGCTGGCACAATGGTTAACAGCTCAGCTGCAAACCAAAAAGTTGGCAGTTCGAATCCACCGGCCGTTCCTTGGAAACCCTATGGGGCAGTTCTGCTCTGTCCTATAGGGTCGCTATGATTCGGAATCAACTCAATGGCAATAAGTATAAAGTACTACCTAAGTGAATCAACTTTTTAAAAATGTTATTGACTAAATCAACTATAGGCCACTTTTGAAAAAATCTAGCTTTCACATTTGAAATTTTTAAAGAAAATATCTGGAAGAATAAAATATTAAAGAAAAAGAAATGAAGCGAATTACTAAGCCATGTGAACTTAAATGTGCAAATTAACATTAGCAGACTACTACGCTACTACAGCCAGATTTAAAGATGTAGTTTCTGGTACTAATCAGTAATAAGAGTTTTCAAGAGCTAGGGTTAGTTATGTACCTCACTGAGTGAATGACTAAACACACACTGAGTTTCCACTAGGGGCCCAAGTGTTGCAGTGGTTAAGACCTAGGGCTGTAACCAAAAGGTCAGCAGTTCGAATCCACCAGCTGCTCCTTCGAAACCCTACGGGACAGTTCTACTCTGCACTATAGGGTCGCTATGTGTTGGAATCAACTTGATGGGTTTGGTTTGAATTCTTAATATGTGCCTAAATACTGGGCTAGTTATTTGTAAGACTATTTTATTTGATTTGCCTTGGTACTACACAACTAAATATACATAACTGTAGTTCACTGAACAAACTTAAGCTTGTCAGAAGCTGTGGTAGATCCTAAGAAAACAATAGTAAACAAAATGGAAATATTTCTTCCTGCTTGCAAGAAGTTCAGGGTCTAATGGGGGGCACAAATGAGTAAACAAAATTATAATATATTGTGAATATCGCATTCTGCATCTAAATGGTGACCAAATGAAGAATCAGTGAAAGTATGCTCAGAGAGAAACTGCAAAGGCTTGAAAGCAACTCTCTTCCGGGGATAAAATAGTTCAGTCTAAGTACAGTTCAGGGTGAGTAAAGAGTTAAGCGGCATAGTGGTTAAGAGCTACGGTTGCAAGCCAAAAGGTCGGCAGTTCAAATCCACCAGTTGCTCCTTGGAAATCCTATGGGGGCAGTTCTTCTCTGTCCTATAGGGTCGCTATGAGTTGTAACTAACTCAACAGCAACAGGTTTGTTTTTGTTTGTTTGTTTGTTTGTTTTAAAGATGTGGCCTTGTAAGGCATGAAGACTTTAGATATCTTCCTGCAGATAATGGATAGTCAGTAAAATGTACTAAGCATAGAAGTGCCATGATAATTTACATTTTAGAAAGATAATTCTGCCTAGGTTGTAGAAAACAGATCAGAGGGAAATAGGAAAGAAGGCAGAGAGACCAATTAGGATGCTTTTGAAGGCAACAAGGAGAGAGATGTCATAGCAATTGTAATTACCAAGATGTGGTAGGCAGCTTCTGAAATGGCTTCCGATAATCCTTGTCTCCTGGTATTCATGATCATGAGTAATCCCCTTCCCTTCTGTGTGTGAGGGGCTGGACCTATTTATGTTCTTCTGATGAATACAATCAGCAAAAGTGATGGAATATCACTTTTGTGATTAGTCTATAAAAGACTCTGACTTTCAACTGTTTTCATTCACTCTTCTTCTTGGCTTGTTCTCTTTGATGAGGCCAACAAGTTGCCATGGTGTGAAATGCCCTATGGAGACACCCCAGTGGCAAGGAACTGACAGCAGCCTCTGGACAACAATCAGCACATGATACAGACTCTCAGTCCAAGTATCTGAATCCTGTCAACCAACACATGTGTGAACTTAGGAACAAATGACTCCCCAGTTGCACCTTCAGTTGAGACCACATCTGGGCTAATACCTTCCATATATCCTCGTGAAGAACACTGAAACTGAGGACTTAACTGAATTGTAGCCAGGGTCCTGAAACCATAAGATAATAAATGGGTGTTCTTTTAAATTCCTAAGTTTAGGGGTAATTTGCTACCTTCCATATATCCTCGTGAAGAACACTGAAACTGAGGACTTAACTGAATTGTAGCCAGGGTCCTGAAACCATAAGATAATAAATGGGTGTTCTTTTAAATTCCTAAGTTTAGGGGTAATTTGCTACCTTCCATATATCCTTGTGAAGAACACTGAAACTGAGGACTTAACTGAATTGTAGCCAGGGTCCTGAAACCGTAAGATAATAAATGGGTGTTCTTTTAAATTCCTAAGTTTAGGGGTAATTTGCTACCTAGCTATACATTTTTTTATAGATAGCTAAATAATAAAAAAATAATAATAATAATACCCACAATAAAATAAACCCATTGCCATTTATTCTATTCTGACTCATAAAGACCCTATAGGACAGAGTAGAACTGCCCCATAGGGTTTCCAAGGCTGTAAATGTTTACAGAAATAGACTGCCACATCTTTCTCCCACAGAGAGGCTGGTAGGTTCGAACCGATCAGTTAGCAGCTGAGTGCTTAACCCACTGCACCACCAGGGCTCTTTTTAAATAATAAAATTAAAAAAGTTAAAATTCTTTCAACATAATCCTGTTGCCGTTGATTCGATTCAGAATCATGGTGACTCTACAGGACAGAGAAGAACTGCCCCATAGGGTTTCTGACTGGAAACAGGTTCCGATGTACAATTATATTCCAAGAAGCAGCCATTAATATGGAAGCAATATTTCTGAACTATAATTCTGGATTTGTTGGGTCATCTCACATACAGAATCTGAAGGGCACCTAATAACAAAATTTTGTTCACACAATCTATACACCCATCTTACAAGACTTTAAATATTGTTTCAACATAATGATAATAATATAAATAAGCATAGTTTAAAATGAGGAAAAACTAAGTGAAGGCATATATTACTAAATAAACTATAAAAAGACAGTTAAATGTATTCTCAATCAATAAGATGACTAATTGACTAAAGGGATTACTTATATATAATTCCTCAGAAAAGCCAGCAGACTTGAACTTCTCTAAATTAAATGCATTTTTATGGAGTCAGAGAAATCTCTTGTGCTGAATTCTTAGGCCATACATGATATAGCCGGGGGCTGCTTTTACCTGCCATTAATATCCAATGGGAACAAAAGACACCCCTTGGTCATTTTATATAGCTGTGCTAAAAATGGAACCCTGGTAGGGCAGTGGTTAATGAGCTTGTCTGCTACCTGAAAGGTAGTCGGTTTGAACTCACCAGCCACTCCATGGGAGAAAGATGTGGCAGTCTGCTTCCATAAAGATTACAGTCTTGAAAACACTATGGGGCAGTCTACTCTGTCCTGTAGGGTTACTATGAGTTGCAATCGACTCAACAGCAATGGATTTTTGGTGTTAAAAATTCCCTTTGGGTTTCAATGTAAATAATTTGTATTTTCCAATATAAAACTAGCAAGAATAGTTATAACAAATATAAATGAGAATATGTGTGATCTGTAAATGCTATCAACAAAATACCTCATTACGGTGCTTAATATATACAATGTTTATCAGCGGAAATCACTGAAATGAGGACAGTCAGACTCACTAACTCATAGCTAAAAGTATCATCTTAAAAGAACACAGGGTGTACATAAATAGTCATAAAAAGAATAACCTTACCTCCTTAAGTGGAGAACATACAACTTCTTAGCTTTATTTTGAGCTCTGAAGAACTGTCTTCAGTGCCATGATAATTATATTATACATTTTGCAAGATAATACATGTGTAACTATATTATAACTGTATGAAAAAAATGGATGTTAGTTATGCAGCTGAACGTAAAAATTCCTAGGGCCATAAAAGCCATCAAAAGTCATTGTAACATTATAGGGGAGTGACTAATAACAAATCTGGGTTCAAATCCCAGCTCTGTCACTTACTAGTTATGTAGCCAAGACATGTTGCTTAATCTCCCTTAGCCTCAGTTTCCTCACTTAAAAAATAATAATATTACCCAGGGTTGTGTTAGGACTAAATGAGATATGGGTTTAAAATGCTTGTCATAGCTCTTGGGACACATAAAGTGCTTAATAAATGTGCTTTTTTTATTATGATGATTGCTGTTATTACTATTACTAGTAGTGATAGTAGTGACGGTGGTAGCGGAAATGGTTGTATCCCCTTATCTATATCGAGGTATTTTGAACCCTACTCACTTAGAAAGTTGAAGAAACCCTGTCCTCAACATCTCTCTCTAATTGGTGATTCCTATAATGAAAAAAAAATGGCAATCACAAATTCCTGGCTCCCTCTCATACATAAAGGAAATGATTTTTGGATGCTAGAAAATACCAATTGGAAACTATATCCGTCCTTATGTGAAACATTTAAAATAATCATAAATGAAAAATGGTAAAGTGATAGGCATAAAGATAATCAGTTAATATACAGAAACCCAAAGAACTTCAGATATAATACAAATGATGAAATTATATATAGGTAGAACCAGTACATTGGTTTCTAGTTCACTACCTGAAAAATTCAGCATTCTTGCTTTGTTCCCTTATGTATAAAGGTTTACACTAAAGAATCATGCCTGCTGAATCACTAAAATGACAAATTATTTGTTAAGACACCAGGTCTTTCAGGACACTTTAGCACCATTTTATAGGAGGTGTGCACTCTGAGATTGACATCTCATTATTTTTGAGCCAATTCCAAGAATTTCTATATTATCAAGACAGAGATGAATTAGATTTTACTACTCTTGTCTTTTCATTGCTTCACAAAATATAGAAGACTGTATTCAGCAATCAAGCAAAGATGGGTATTTTCAAAAGAAGCCAGCTGATTCAAAGACTAAACAACACAACTTATAATGCTAGAAGAAAAGTGCTTTTACATAAATACATCTTCAAACTCAGTTCTACCATAATTTGAAGCTATGCCCAATATTTCAAGCAATTGCAGAATGACATTTATATGCATGTGAAATATTTATAACACCTGAATTTTGTTATTATTAAAACTAAATTACACTACAGAAATATGTTATTGAAGAAGCTAAATTTTATTAACCTCTCATGCTTATTTCTTACATTTCCTCCAAGCAACATTAAAACAAAAGAAACTGCTTACAAGAATCACACACACTATCTATGTTTTTCCCGAACCCTCTAGAGAACCCTAGAAATTCTCATTAGAATTAGCAGTTATAACTTACATGTTTTATTATTATTTCATGTTTAGTTACTATTAACCATCATTACTTTAATTCTTATATAATATCACTGTTATCTACAATATGGGTTCTGGGTTTTATTATCTATAATTACTGTAGTTTTTTGTTTTTTTTTTAAGGAAGTGACACTGTATTTATAGCCTTGATGATTATACTTACCCAAATATCTTCAAATTGAATAATAAAAGAAACTAAAACACATACAAATCTCGACAGTTGCACATACAATGCATATTCAAAAGTACTAATAGGATTTTCTCCAACTGCCTCTAACATCTATACATCTTCTCATTAATCCTTTTGGTTAGCAGCTGTAGCACTTAACCACTAAGCCACCAGGGTTTCCTGTATGATCTCACAGATATGAAATATTTAGAATAGGCAAACGTATAGAAGCCAAAGTTTGTTAGTGCTTGCCAGGGGTGAGCAGGAGACACGGGGAAAGCGGAACTTATTGCTTAGGAGACACTGAGCTTCTGTTAAGGGTTATGGAAAAAAAAAACTGGAAACAGATAATGGTGACGGTTAAACAACATGATAAACGTAATTAATGTCACTGAATTGTACATGTAAAAAATGTTCAAATGCCAAATGTTTTGTTACATATATATTTATCCCACAAAAAAGTAAATTTCTCTAAAACTCAAAGAGTAATTCCAATCCACCACCAACCCAAAAGCATAATATCATGGTACTTTTTACATTTTAAATAATTTACCTGTTGAAATATTATAGGTATTG
This sequence comes from Loxodonta africana, assembly GCF_030014295.1. NCBI lineage: Eukaryota > Metazoa > Chordata > Mammalia > Proboscidea > Elephantidae > Loxodonta > Loxodonta africana. The sequence continues at coordinate 116,271,867 of NC_087369.1, read as the reverse complement.
AAATTATTGTATTCTAAAAGATTATTTCTATTTAGTACTCCTAAGCCACTTTAGACTCTTAAGCTGAATGCTTTCTGGAAAACAGACTAATGAAGTTTTGGCAATGCATTTAGTGAGAACAAAGACGTGAGCTTTACCAAACTCCCTTGCAGTAAGGGAAGTCCTCAGAGGTTTTAGAAAACAGGGTCTAAGGGCTCTAGAAATGGGTTTTAGAAACAGTGGATGTGTTTGCTCTTTCCAGAATGCAGCTGAGTGTGTAGAGATGAGCAGCAGACTGGGGATAAAAGTGTTACCCTGAGGCTAGGAAGGTTAGGGCAGTGTGGTTTACGCTCACGGTGACAGAACCTCACACTGATTTCTTACTAATCCTGCCATGTATTGAGTGTTATGTTTAAAAAATGGCAGCTGTTTATCACTAAAATTTGGTTTGGCTACACTGTACATGCCTGTAGTATGCTACAATGCTTAATATGAAAAGATGCTTAGGTCCTGATTCGTTAGGAAGGTAGAAGTAGTAACACAGAAAATTGACAGAATCAGAGTTAAGAGTAAAGGAAATCCAGCATTGTAAGCAGTGAGTACCTAAGAATCTTTACATTATTTTTGTTGGGTTTTACTTTGAATTCATTGATGTAGGCAGCAGCAGTGAGAATTGCTTCCACTGTAAATGATTGGCTCTACTAGCTGCTGCACTGAAGAGCAGGAAACTCTTTTGCTGAACTAACAGTTATATTAAGTGTCAATACCTAAAATAAAACAACAGCAGCAGCAAAACAACAACAAAAACCTAAGGAAGGAGAAAAAAAATCAACACACTGTGATGGGTTGGTTCATGTCCCCCAAAAAGGTATGCTTAAGACTTAACCAACAGTGCCTGTGAGTATGACTTTATTTGGACATATCCTCTTTGTGAATGTGATTAGTTAAGTTTACATGAAGCCATACTGGACAAGGGTGGGCCTTAATCCATTATGAGTTATGTTTTTTTATCAAAAGAGGGAAAGAGACATATATACAAACAGATGGGGTGAATGTCATATGATAATGGAGGTAGAGATTAAAGTGATAGTGCTATAAGCCCAGGAGCCGCTGAAACCACCAGAAGCTGTAAGAGACAAAGAAGGATTTCCCCTAGAATCTGATCCTGCTGATGCCCTGAATTTGAACTTCCAGTATCCAGAACTGTGAGACAAAAATTTCTGTTGGTTTAAGCTACCCAGTTTGTGGTACTTTGTTATAATATCCCTAGGAAATTAATACACCAAAACAGCATCGAGGGGATTCTGGAAAGATGGTAGTGTAAACGGACCATTGTTCTGACTCTCCCCCACAAATACAACTAGGAAACAGTGTTCAGCTTTGAGGGACTCTGAATTGGGGAGCAGAGGAATGCAGCAGGGAACTGAAAACAGGCAAGAATCAACGAATGACATATGGTAGTAAAATCGCTTTTTCCACTGTCCCGACCCCTCCCCACAGCCACATGGGCCACTGGCTGCTGTAAACTAGAGAAGTGGTACCTGAAAAAGAACCTCTCTCCCTAACCACCACACCCACTGCCTGTACAAAGAAACAGGATCCCATACTTCTGCTCTAAAATCATGAAGGTAGACCTTCCTGGGGGGTCCATTTGGAGTGTGCCAGCACCACCCCCCACCTAGACATTATCAGCTGCAAGCCTACTGCAAATTGCTACAAGAGGCCCCCTACAGTGGAGTCTGTTCTCATATTCAACACTCTACCTGCCTCCCTGCCCATGCAATAGCTCAGTACTTTGCAACCAATAGGGCAAACCTCCCTAGGGGTCAGATTGGGTTAGTTTGAACTTATTTCCAGTTGGCACTAAGGACTGCTGTCTGAGGATGTTTTGTGCTAGGAAGCAGGCACCTTAAGTGGAGGCTGCATTCACAGCCAATAATCTTCCAGGGGTCGGGGTACTGATAGCAACAGGGCAGATCTCCAAGGGGATCTAACCGAAACGTGAGGCCCTCTCCTCCACCTAGTAACTGTTCATTATTAGGGTGTTGCAAACTGCTACAGAAAGCTACTTCAGTAGCATCTATTCCCATAGTCAGCACTCTACCTGCCTCCCTATGCACCCCATAGCTCAGGCCTCTGAAACTAATGAGACAGACATCCCTGGAGATCAACTTTGATCTGTCTGCTTCCTCTTCTAGTCGGCACTAAGGACAGCTGAAAAAGGCTGCCATATGCTAGGAAGCAGGCATCTTCAGTGGAGGCTATACCCGCAGTCAACACACTACAGAGCAGGCTCTGATACCAACAAGGTAGAACTCCCTGGTGGTCCATTCAGAGAGTGACAATCCCTCCCCAACCCGGTAACTGTTGACTGCTGGACTGATAACAACTCCTACAGAAGGTCCAATACAGTGGAGCCAGGAGGAGAGTCACCTAAGACGACTACCCCCGCCACTCCAACAACCACTGGGCCACTGCGGCTCTGATACCAACATGATATATCTCTTGGAAGTTCTACTAGGGAGTGCAAGCCCTTCCTTCTCCTAAAATAGAGGAAAGTCTACCTGTGTTTCCCCGGAAAGCCAGCATCCCCGAAAGCACAGGGAAGGAAGCCTCAGACAAAACCAGAGGGAATAACCAGCCCCAAAAGGGGCTCGCTGGGTGTGGGTTCTCTGACTGAAAAATGTGGTTGCAGAAACAGAGAAGGGAAGGGTGCAACAACCGAAGAGAGAGGACTGAGCCCTCTGGAGGTCAAATTGATTACTATACAATATTTAGCCTGAGTGGAAATGTCAGCTGGTGAATGAATTGATCACAGCATGTTTTCTGGTGTGACCGAGAGAGGCTGAAAGTTGAAAACTGAGATCTGAAATTTTTGGATCCTAATTAAACCAAGGAGTAAAAAGGAGCTATCACAAAAAAGGAGAGGAAACTATAAATAAAGGCTGAAGGCTCTACCTACGTAAGAGTTTTTTGCAGGGAGTAGTGTGGGCTAAATCACTAAACACTGGGGAGAACTGAGAAAAATTCCACTGCCCCAACAGAAAATCACAAGACACACAAAGAACAGAGAAACAATGACCCATCCAAATGAACATGACAAAGGGAATGAAAGTGCACCTAGGGATGATCAAAAAATGAAAAAAATAGAAGAATAAAATACAACAATGTTAAACATAACTAAAAACCTAAGGGAAAACAGACAAACAGCTAAAAGAAATAAGGAAAACAATGCAAGAACAAAACGAGGATCTAAAAAAAGAGATACTACAACTGAAAAGGACATTAACTGAAATTAGACACACACTAGAAGGACTTCCCAACAGATTGTCAGGCAGAAGAATCAGTGAATTAGAAGATCCAAACCAAAAACCAAACCCAGTGCAATCAAGTCGATTCTGACTCATATGGACACTATAGGACAGAGTAGAACTGCCCCATACAGTTTCTAAAGAGCACCTGGTGGACTCTTTGGTTAGCAGCCGTAGTACTTAACCACTATGCCACCAGGGTTTCTGAATTAGAAGATAAAATAGCTAAAATTACATAGGCTAAACAGCAATGAGAACGGAGGACCAAGAAGGCTGAGCACAGTTTAATGGAATTATGGGACAACAACCAAACCCATTGCTGTCGAGTTGATTCTGACTCATGGAGGCCTTATAGGACAGAGGAGAACTGCCCCATAGAGTTTCCAAGGAGCGGATGGTGGATTCAAACTGCCGACCTTTTGGTTAGCAGCTGTAGCTCTTAACTACTGCACCACCATAGCTTCCAGACAACAGTAAGGGACTTAACATGTGCATTGTGGAATTCCAGGAGATGAGAGAGAGAAGGTAACAGGAAAAAATATATTTGTTGACATAATGATAGAAATTTCCCCCAATCTAATGAAGGACATGAATCTGCAAATCCAAGAAGCGCAAAGACCCCCAAGCAGGATAAACCCAAAGAGATCTAAATCAAGGCAAATCAAAGCTCTTAAAAATTAAAGATAAAAAGAGAATCAGGGTGAGAAACCAGTGAGAGGGAAGCAAACATTCCCAAAGGATCCCCAACAAAATTAAGCACCGATTTATCATCCAAAACATTGGAGGAAAGAAGGCAATGGAATGATATATTTAAAATACTGAAAGAATAAAACTTCCAATGAAGAGTAACATACCCAGCAAAACTATCCTTCGAAAAAATGAGGGTGAAATTAACATATTCCCAGGTAAACAGAAGCTACAAGAGTTCATCTCTACCACCCTGGCCCTACAAAAAATACTAATCGGAGTCCTGTAGATGGAGGGGAATTAACACACTAGAAAGAAATGCAAAGCAATACATAAAAAGATAGATCCTGAATAAAGGAAAATGCATGGACAAGTATAATGGGTAGTAATTAGGTATCCATGCTTGATAATACTAATTGTATTGTACTTCATATTTCTTAATAACAAGTATATAAAAAAACAAGGATAACATTATCTTGCAGGCCATATGAAATACACATGTAATTAGTGATAATAATAACAAAATGGTATATATATAAAACTTCCTTTATGTCATTGAAGTTAATTAAGTTGGCACCAACTTATCCTAGAATGTTAAAAAAAATAAGCTTGTTAAATATAATATTCATGGTAACCACTAAGAAAATATATAAAAAAAAAATGCACAAAAGGAAAGGAGACGGGAACCAAAATGGCTCGCTACAATAAACCAACAAAACAAAAGCAAGCAGCAGTAAAGTACAAAGACAAAAGAAGGCGTAAGATACAAAGAAAAAAAAACAGCAGAAGTAAGTCAATTCTTGCCAGTAATTACAGTGAATGTAAATGGATTAAACACTTCAATCAAAAAGGCACAGAGTGGCAAAATGGAAAGAAAAGCATGCTCCAACTTTAAGCAGTTTACAAGAGATGCACCTTAGACCCAAAGGTACAAATAAGTTGAAAGTGAAAGGATGGAAATAAGTATTCCATGCAAATAATAACCAAAGGAGAGATGAAGTGGCAATATTAATATCAGACAATGTAGACCTTAAGACAAAATCTGTTAGAAAAGATAAAAGTGGACATTATATAGCGATAAAAGGGTCAATTAATCAAGAAGATTTAACAATCGTAAATATAATATGCACCCAACAATAGTTTAGCTTAACTAGTAAAAAAGATCTGCCTTGAGCATTATGCTCTTTTAAGAACTATCTATATGGGATCAAGTTGACAATAGCAGTGTGAAAGATTAGATATGAAGCACAGAGGGCAGTGAGCTTATGTTAATGAGGGAATAACAATTCAGAAAAGATGGGTAAGAATATTCGCACAAGTCAAAGAATGGAATCAATATCACTAAATGGTACATGTAGAAACTAGAATTGGCATATGTTCTTCTGTTTATTCTCAATAACAATAACGTAACAAAATTTAGAAAAAAAGTTAATAAAATGATAATTATCCTTTAAAAAAAAGTATCAAGTTAAAGGAAAAGGAGAGGGGATATTTATCAAGTGCCTGCTAGACATCAAGCACTGTGTTGAGTGCTTTAAAAATACAATCTCATTTAATTCTCACAATACTACTAGGTTAACATTGGTATATTCATTTTATGGATAAGAAAATACAGTCTCAGAGGTTAGAAGTATCATAGTTGGAATGCAAATACGTGTGACTTCATTTTGTCTGACTTTTCCCACTAACTATATCACACTACCTTTAGAAACATACTAATGGATTTTATGACCTTTATGTCTCAGATTTCAGTTTCTTCATTTCTAAAATACAGAGGCTGGGTTTAGCTACTTCTAAGTTCCAGATTAACTCTAAAATTTTATGAATCTGATTCTTTCGGTAATCACAACAAATCAATAAGTATGACAGTAACTGCTCAATAAGATATGTGCAAAGAACATGAGAAGCAAGTCCACAGAAAATAAAAATACAAATGGATTATGAATGGATGAAAAGCTGCTCAACCTCACCTATAATTTTAGAAGTACAATTTCAAGCACCAATGATTTACATTTTCCCCTCTTAGATTGGCAAAAATTGTCAGGAAAGATACTCATATACATTCTTTGTAGGACTACAAACTGACGCAAACTCTTTGGAAGGCAATTTTGCAATATCTAACAAAATTTTAAATGCACGCAGTAGTTAATCCAGCAACATCACTTTTAGAATTTATCCTACACATAGACTCCTAAGGGCATATATAGAAACATATTCACAGCTGTTTGTTTGGAAAAAAAAAAAAGACTGGAAATATCCAAAATGTCCATTACTAGGGGACTGCTTGAATAAATTAAGACGTGCATATAAAACAGAATTGTATGCAGCATGTAAAGAGAACACAGTAGATAAATACATGCTACTACAGAAAAATAAACGGAGGGATAGATGAATGAATGAATAATACACATAAGCTTCAAGAAGCATAGACAATTTCTAGGAGGTAACTCAAGAAATTAGTAATCATAGTATTCTCTAGGGAAGAAACTTCATGTTTGGGATTGAACAATTTACTTTTTTACCTACGTATCTTTTTATTTTTTTCAATACATAAGTACTATTCTAAAAGCATGTATTCCCAGTAAACCCAGTGCCGTCAGTATTACATTTTCAAATTTAAAAAGGGATTATAATAAATAGTAATCTCTGAGGTCACTGAGGAAACCCTGCTGGTGAAGCGGTTAAGTGCTACGGCTGGTCACCAAAAGGCCGGCCGTTTGAATCCACCAGGTGCTCCTTGGAAACCCTGTGCAGCAGTTCTACTCTGTCCTATAGGGTAACAATGAGACGGAATACACTTGACGGCGATGCTTTTTTTTTTTTTGGAGTCACTGAAGATCTCTTTAAAAGTGAGATACATATCAAATAAGAAAAAAATAGACCTAATGGCAGGAATGAAAAAAGAAAAAGTCAAAATTCTTCAGCGTATTCTAATCACCTCAGATGTCTGTGGAGGGGGGAACTTCAGTCTATGAGGGATAACAAACAGAGCACAATCACCCCTAGGTTTCAAGAAGGGTTGAAAGGGAATAATTTTCATCCTTCCTTTGCTCTCTTGAGTCTTCCAAAATTCATATTCTCACATTCTAGGCCATGTTGTGACAAATCAGACAAAATAAATGGCATAGGTGCTAATTCTAAGTGCATGACAGTGTGGAGCGTATCAATTTATTAGTCGTATTGACTCATTCATACAGAAAAAAAAAATTCTATGCTTGCCTGGACTATCACTGAGTAAAATTGCAATGCTAAAATAAAAAACAAAAAACTCATGATCCATCACGATTAATTCTGAGATTGAGAATTACCTATATAGTACCAAAAATATGGGTGAAATTGACAAGATGTTAAGGATCTACTTATAAACAAGGCACTCTACTATCAAATCACTAAACTATAATTATTAGACGGATACTAGATATTGACATTATTTGTTTACAAAGGAAAATGGAAAATTTCCTAGGAAACCAAACTGGTAAGTAGTACACATGTAAGAAGAAGGACTATTTTAGCACCATGACATTGATCTAATTCCAATTTCATTCAAACTTCTGACCCATTACTAAGTATTCAGTTACATTATTCTCTCTTCTATGGTGAATCAACTTCCCCTCCTCTGCTTATCAGTAAAAATGGAAATTTCATTATAAAGAAGTAACACACACATTCAACAACAGAAATGACATATTTTCAAATGAACAATAACATTTACGCAAAATAAATTTTCACAGGAAACAGCTATTCTTCTTTAGTTTCCAGGTAAAATATAGATAATGCTAATATGCTAATCTATGTATGTTTGACTCTGTCCAGTGGGAAAAAATTACACCTACACACATTACTGGGAACTTTTAGCAAAGCACTGAATCTCAATATATCAGAATCAGGAATTTACATTTAAAAAATAAAAAGTACCTTTCATCTGGGTAGCAAAGTTCAGCGCCAATTTTGCAAAGAGATCTGGATTTTCAAACTTGTCTTCTTTAACTTTTAACCAAACACAGTTCTCAGATAATTCTCTGGGCTCAATCTGAAACAACAATATTAAAGTATGTTTCTAAATTATTATTTCATATTTAATTTTTTTAACTTTCACTTTCACCAAGGTTGAATGACAGCTCCTTTATTCAGCTATCCACTAAATCAATCTTATAATAGTCATATAGCAATAGGCCATATAGCAAGTTATATTTTAAAAAATCTTCTATTGGAAGAAGTCTGAAAATAATTTAGTAAATCCCTCCTCCAAATCACATACATTCTTCTTGTTCCCAGATTAAAAAAAAAAAAAGGCAAAGCTGAGACTCAGAACTGAGAATTCATGGACTAGGTTGAAGGCAATAACCATAATAATACCTGATACATAATTCTTGCATGTGCCAGGTAATATATTAAACAATTTACATATATTAATTTATCTAGACTTTACAATAATCCTCTGAAACAGGTCCTATTATTCTCTCCGAAGTGAAGATGTTGAAACTGAGGGTCAGAAAGTTTAAGTTCCTGCCCAAGGTCACATAGCTTGTAAGAGGTGGAGCTGGGATATACACTAAGGCAGTCTAGCTCCTGAGAATTGTGCTCTTAACCACTACACTGAAACCCAAAATTTGAATGGTACTCCTTACAGTATATCATGATGGTCCGTAATATGGCTGCATGCTAAACTGCTAAATTAACAAACATATCATTACATTGACACACACACACATAATCACACCAACAGCTTCTAGAACCTATATTTTGGTGAATTTTGCCTTATAAAAAAACACATTCCAGAACAATTAATTCCTCATTTACTTTCATGAACAAAGCATACACGGATACTTAGCTTTTAAAACTGATTTTGCTATCATTCTAGTACAATCAATTTACCACATACACACTGTCAGATATTATTAGAAGTTTGCCCTTAGATGAGTTACTTCTCCCAAATGGTGGTCTGGGAATTAAGTTTTCATTAGAAGATCAGTTCATTCCTAGTTAATGGGAACTTTATCAACTTTTATAAGCTTTTTAATAAACATATTTTTAAAACACATTTTAATGACAAAGCAAAAAGAAGATTCAAGAGAAAAACACATTCTCCATACATTATCAAAAACCAATAAGGTTATGTCCCCACTGGATATTGTCACCTATTCCATATTATCTCAAAGTTTAAAACTCAATAGAGAAAGCACTCTCTAAGAGCAAGAACAACTAAAATAAGAAGGCTCAATTTAAAAAAAAGATTATATTTAAGAATGATATACTACTTAAGGGAAACCCAGGTGGCATAGTGGTTAAGTGTTACGGCTGCTAACCAAAGGGTTGGCAGTTTGAATCCACCAGGCGCTCCTTAGAAACTCTATGGGGCAGTTCTACTCTGTCCAGTAGGGTCGCTATGAGTCGGAATCAACTCGACGGCACTGGGTTTGGTTTTTCTGGTTTTATACTACTTAAAAGTTAATGATGGTAAAAGAATCAACATTGCTTTTTATTTGGGGATATATTTTGTAATATTATTCATTATACCATTTTATTGATTTATTTTGTATTCCACATTAGTTTTAAATTCTCTGTGAAGTTTTCAGTTATCTAGATACTATACTGAAAGATAAGCATGAGATAGTGAACTCACAAAGGAAAGCAAAAGAGTCAACAGTTACATTCTCAAACATTATACAAAACTTGTACATAACAATACAGTTATCCACAGATTAAAGATCCCCAATGGCTAAAAAAAGCCATAAAACAAAAACAAAAAAACAAACTCTCTAGTTATAGCATTACCTTTGACCAGTTGATTCTTTTCATGGACACTTCAGGTTTATATAGTTTTTTCTGCTTCATTCCAAAAGGTAGATCAAGTGGTGCCCCAGGAGGAGGAGGAATTCCTCCAAGGGGTGGTGGCAGAGGAGGTCCTGCACACAAAGGAGGTGGTGGTGGTATGCCACTCATTCCCGTTGAAAGAGGTGGAGGTGGAGGCAGAGGAGGATTTCCTCCTGGTAGAGGTGGTGGTGGTGGAGGTGGTGGTGGGGGTGGCCCAGTACTTGGCAATGGAGGTGGTGGAGGAGGGACCACAACTCCTGTAGAACCGGAGAGTGCATGCCCCTGAAATATAAATAATTCAATATTTAAATGCTTGTAATATAATTTAGCAACCAAGAATACGTATAACGGACATTTATAGTTTTTTTGTGTTTTTTTTTTAAGACAGTATGTTCTTTATTTAATTTAGCAACATCTAAGTACTAAACAGGAACTCACATGAAATAAATTTGTGTAGACCTTTGATAAGAATTATAAACTCTGGACAATGACTTTTCCCAACATACTAATGCCAGCAAAGTTGGCATTCTCAAAGATTTTGTGAAATATTCTTCCAAAAATCATTTTAAAAAATCATCTTTTATTATAAACACACACAAAGAAGAAGTACTCTATATGGCTTGGGCCTATTAGACTAGTTGGGTAGAATACAGAATAATTAATACAAGGTCATAGATTTGATCCCCTTGGCAGCCAATTAGCTTTACACAAAGAGTCTGTCTCTCATTTCCAGTGACTTAGCTGTTTTCTAATACCAATAATTAATACTAAGTAACATTCATTTGTATTATAATGTAAGCTTATCAACATTTTTATATCTATTATTTCTCTTGATGCATATTATATGGTAGAGGAGGCCCTCAGTGGCACAAATGGTTAAGTGCTCCAGTACAAAAAAAAAACCTCACAGTTTACATTAAGCCAGAGGTGCCTCAGAAGAGAGGCCTAGCGATCTACTTCTGAAAGATTACATTCACTGAAAATCCTATGGAGCACAGTTCTACTCTGCCACACATGGGGTCACCATGAGTTGGATTAACAAACATAGCAATGGGTTTTATTTTCGTTTTTTTTTAATGTACTTAGTGAAAGTAGTTTTATTTCACTGCTTATAAAGGAAGAAACATAAACTGCAAAAGGTTAAGAGACTAACCAAAGGTCACGGTTTGAAACGTGATGAGGACTTGAATGCAATTCTCACGCTTAAGGCAGTACTCTTTCCTCTAAAGCAGACTTCTTGTTGTTGTTATTTGCCATCAAGTTGATTCTGACTCATGGTGACCCCGTGTGTGCAGAGTAGAACTGTTTTCCATGGCTGTGTGTGACCTTTCAGAAACGTATCACCAGGCCTGCCTTCAGAGGTGCCTCTGGGTATGTTAGAACCATCAACCTTTCAGCTACTAGTCTAACATTTAACCATTAGTGCCTCCCAAGGACTCCATCTACAGCAGACTACCTCCTTATGAATGCATATCATTTGCCATGAAGATAATTAACTCACACAGACTGAATTATAGAGTACAATGTATTTCTTGGTTCCACAATCAATGCCCAGGGAAGCAACAGTCAAGAAATAAAACAACATATTGCATTGGGCAAATCTGCTGCAAAAGACCTCTTTCAATTGTTAAAAAGCAAAGATGTCATCTAGAGGACTCAGATGCACCTGACCCAAGCCATGGTATTTTTAATCGTCTCATATACATACATATGTGAAAGCTGCATAATGCACAAGGAAGACCGAAGAAGAATCGATGCCTTTGAATTATGGCGTTGGTGAAGAATATTGACTATACTATGGACTGCCAGAAGAACGAAAAAATATGTCTTGGAAGAAGTACACCCAGAATGCTCCTTAAAAACGAGGATGGCGAGACCTTGTCTCATGTACTCTGGACACGTTATCTGGAGGGACAAGTCCCTAGAGAAGGACATCATGCTGGTAGAGGGTCAGTGAAAGAGAGGAAGACCCTTAATGAGATGGAGTGACACAGTGGCTGCAACAATGGGCTCAAGCATAGCAACAATTGTGAGAATGGCGCAGGACCAGGCAGTGTTTCATTCTGTTGTACACGGGGTAGCTCTGCATCAGAATATACTCAACAGCACCTAAAAACAACAATGTACTTCTACTACCAGAAAGCAACTTCAAGTTCATTCTCTAATGATAATGGATGGCAGATGGAGAGCATTGCATTGTATATAGTCATCTATTGTGATGATTAATCCATACGTGTTTCTATTAACAATGGTTCGCTTTCCAAAATAAACGAATGTAAAAGTGGAATAATTCATTACGAATATTCCTAAGAAACCCCTATGAATGAATAGGCATTTTTTGTAAATAAGAAAAGACATTGTATTGATTGAAAGAAAGGTTGAAAACTAATGAAAATTTCTTGACATAGTGTTATTTTGGGGGGAAAGAAAATACCCTTATTTTTATTAATGTGAATTTTCTACTTGGATTATTTAATTGTACTAACAATTACAAAATAAATAAATTGAAGTACATTTTTTTGAAGCACATTTTTGGAACAATCAATTTAAAGGGTTTACCTATGCCCAAAAATATTAAAAGTTAACAATCATTGGAAGTTATCATGGAAATATTTCCATAATAGTTGCAGAGCACTGACCAAATGTTTTATTCATATACGTGAATGTTAATGTGTAAATATGCATATACACAACTAAAGTGCTTGTATACTTAACCAATGACAGTCCTCTCCTGAGGTTAGGAAGAAATTAATGGTAGGATTAAAATATGTGAAGCTGTTTTCATTTTACTTGTAATGTAGCAAAATTACACACAAAAAAAATTTGACTGGGAATCAAGGAAATTTTGGGAAAAATTGCAATATTTTTTTCTGAAACATTTCAGGAAACTAGTAATTCATCCTACAAGTTTTTGTATAAATAGATTTTTTGAATAATTTGAAAGACAAAATGTGTGTCCCCTTTTTTTAATCAATGGATAGCAAAATTAAAGTCATAAACTTTGTAAACATCGGTCAACTTTTGTCTCTATTAGATATTTTTTATGTTATTAAACTGGTACCACCACAAAAATGTTATTACTTTAAAACAGAATTTTACTCAAGCTAAACACATATTTTACAGATTTAATACAGAATCTCCAATGCTTATATTAAATGTCACAGACCTTCAGAAATCAAGTCACTGCATCTTTTTTCTTCCCTCCCATGAAAAAATAAGAATGGCGTGACTAAATTAGGCCACAACATAGTATTGCGAATTGAATATGACAAATGAATAATTCTGTATTTGACAATCTTAGTGCACTAGAATGTGCTGTATGATTCTGCACCTTTAGAGACCAGTTAATTTAATAATAAATAAGCAACTACTGAAGAAATTGCAAGGCCTACCTTAGTGCAGAAGGGTCTTGATAAGAACAAAAGTAAGAATACAAATACAAGTAGGAAGCAGAAATAAAGACACTACCCTCAGAACTCTTTACATTCAAGTGGAAGAAATAAAGCAGGCCCAGAAATAAATACAAGTGGTCTGAAAAAGTAGTACAGAAATTGCCTAATGAGGCCTTTGGTGAAGATTTCCAAAGGATATCCTATATTGAGCTTAACCTTAAAGGATATGTTTCCCGTGCACAGATGAGCAATGAAGGACACTTGTAACGGAGAACAATATAAGCCAGCGTTTCTCAAACTAAGTTCCAAGAAACACTGTTTCCAGTAGATGTTAACAGCTGTTCTGAGATAAAGCGTTCTGTTCTGTGAAGTGAGTTTAGGAAAGTTGCAGGAGAGAAGGTTAGACAGGTTTTTCCACGTAGGACATCTAGGACTCTTGGATATGCTAATGAGTACAGCAAAATCTCCAAGGGGAGAATTCTGCGTTTACCACATTTCTTAGACTATGAATGAGTTCCTCACAGAAGACCTATTAGCATCTCCGTAACTAATGTCTAGGAAATGCGGGCAGAAGGAAAAGTGTGTAGGCAGCAAAGTTCAAATGTGAAGGGAGGAATGGTAACTTAGCTCCAACACCAGCTGAAGTTAGGGAAGCAGTCACAGGCTAAACTGGAAAGGGAAGATAAGGGAGGCTATGATGGAAGGCCTTAGAAGTCCTAGTAAGGAGATTTTTATTTAATCATTTTTATTTAACAGACAACACTGAACATATTAGAGCCTGGAGTGACAATAATCAGGGCAGTGTTTTCGCAAGATTAATTTGCCACTGACACAAAGGATGGGTTTGAGGAGAAAGAGATTATAGGCAAGAACAAAAAGTTAGTAAACAATTGTAATATTCCAGGCAAGATGTAACGACAGAGTGGACCTGGGTGGTTGGTAGTGGGTTTTGATGTAACAGGGAAAAATAAGTCAGAAAGAGAAAGAATTGACATAAAACAGTGACTAGCTGAATTTGTCAGGGGGTGAGACAGAGAAAAGAAATAGAAAATTTCAGTCTCATTCATTTAAAAGAATGGTGGTAAAATTTAAACAAATATGAATGGAGACCAAGCTGGTTTGAGGAAAAATAAGCAAAAAAAAAAAAAAAAATGCATTGCCGTCAAATCCATTGCGACTCATAGCAACCCAGTAAGACAGAATAGAACTGCTCTGTAAGTTCCAAGAAGTGGCTAGTGGACTCAAACTGCTGACCTTTTGGTCAGCAACTAAATGCTTAAGCACTGCGCCACCAGGGCTCCTAAAGACCAAGTTGTTGTTTTCACCCGGTTTTGAACCAGAGACCTGAGGAAAGATAAGAAATCACAAATAATGGATTTAATTTCAACATGCAGCAGGACCTTCCCATGGGATAGCTAAGTAAGAGTTGAAAACATAAGATAAGCTCAAAAGACTGGAAACTTTCTAAAAGGTGACATTTGACTTCATGATAATGGGATATCAGAACAAAGACACACAGAGAAAAGGAAAGAGCAGAGGACAGTACAATGGGAAATTTTTCCAATTGGGGGGTGAAAAAACAGAGAAACTGAGTAGATAAACTGCTGTAAAAATGGAAGATAATGCCAAATAGAGAGTGAAAGAGAGAAAGAGAGTTATATAGCAAAAAGAAATGATTAAATATAAGTGAAATAGGCTAAGGATAGGAAAAGGCCACTGTTAACGTGCAATTTGAAGCTGACAAGCAACTATTAAATAACTTTTTCAATAGACTGATGGTAACAGACCAATTCAATCAACAAACACCTACTGAGAATCCACTATGTTAAGAGGTAAACTTCAATTTCTTAATATTCATTCAAGACTTAAACTGTAATTTCTTAATATTCATTCAAGACTTAAACTGTGCTGAAGATAGTACTTAATGAGCTCTAAAGTGAGACACCCTATTTTAGATTTTACATGTATATAGGAACTTTTCATCATAGGGAATGTAAGTAGAAATGCAAAGCTTATAGGTTTTGAAATTATGATAGTCGACATTTAAAGAGGTCTCAAAAAGCTTTCGGGACAATTAAAATTAATGAGCACTTCTATATTCTTTTTGAAAGAAAATACTGTGTACTCGATTTTTTAAATCATCATGAAAATTTCATCTCAAAAACAGTTTTTGCTTGTGTAATATATTCTGTTAGAAAATATTCTGGGCAGTTTAAATAACTAATGCCTTATTTTCCCAAGCATTAAAATGATTTATTGTCCTGGGAAATCAAATTTGTAGAGTTATTTAAACTAAAATGTGAAACTGCCAAAAAAGTCTGCTTCTGGTCACATTTTTACCTTCCATCTAAAAAGATAATTTTCTACTGTAGAACTCACTGTGACATGACACAAAGTCTATATCTTGTTTCATTACCTGGGTTCGAAGTTGCTGGATTTCTGCTTCGAGCTCTTTGATTTTTTCTTCTTTTTTTTGAAGCTCAGCTTGAGCTTGCTGCCGAGCTGTGAATTCTTCATCAAACTGCAATGATCACCACCATAAATGTACACTTAATAACATAATTTCAAAACAAGTTTTAAATAAATTTATATAATACCCTGGTTTTTTTGTTTGTTTGCTTTTTGATTGCCTAGACTACAAGGAAAATCAAAAGTTCTTGATTATTTTCATGACAACTAAGTACCCATGTCAGGGTGGGGTGAATGCTAGTAGTGGTAGTAATGAAGAAATACGCCCTGATCCAAGGAAGACAAACCCATTTTCAATTCTGAAAAGAAGACACAAACTAAAAGATGGGTGAACTGAGAAGTTTCTCTTCACATATAATGGGCAATTATTGGTTGAAAATTAGATCTCAGAATACTGATTATTAACGTTTCATACCATGTATTTAAGTTTAATGAATTAGAAAATGAAAACTAAAAACGAGTTGTCGAGAAGTTCAACTTAAATATATTTAACCTTAACAAGAGATTGCACTTTTAGAATGCTCAAATAGATGTACATTTATACAAATTAGAGTATTTCTATTACAATCTTAATTGTCTACCATCCCAAAATAAATGTTTCATGAAATCTCATGGTGGAATAATAATATATGCTGTCAAGGCATTCTCCTTCAGATGGCTAACCAAAACACTTGTATAACGTGAGATATTAAAGTACAGTATACTAAGTCAGAGACCATCTGAATGGTCTCTGAACTCATCTACTGAGTCCCAGTCTCAGCCCTCACCTCAGTCAAGCCTCTTAACAGGTTCAAACAAAATTGAATTCTTAAAAGTGAACAATGTGTATGTCCAGCTATACAAAGATATTATTTCCATTTTATTGGCTCATTTTTGCCAATGCTGCCTCAAGTCATTGTAGAAATCTGTATATTATTCCAACGATTCTATTTCTGTTTTGAAAAATTATCTATCTTGTTGTCTAGAATTGTCTTTAGAGTTTGTGGAACAATAAAAAGTGCATTCATTGTTAATAAAATATTCTCTCTCAGAGTGGATTTGACCTTTGCAAATTCTAATATACCGTTATTCAGATATAACTCTGACCAAAGATCAAACCTAAAACACTACTTAGTAATTATTTTATTCATCCTACCTGAGCCCCTGGAAAATGTCCCAGAGAGGCTAATCTAAATCTTTTCTAGCTCTTGAAATTTCAGAACAAACCCAGATCCTCAATGGTCAGTAAATGACCTTGTTTCATAGTTGACTGAGAAGATGGAGGCCCTCCAATGTGAGCTTATCTGACTTCACTTACTCTCCATGGTAATGTTTACCTGAATCCATTGCCACCCCTCTTCCCAAAGCCAGCTGCTCCATATGTGCTATTCGAGCATAATACACATGCAAGCACACTGTCCACAATTTCCTTCTATAAATGGATTATTGGTACATTTGAAGAGAGGAACACAATCTTTCTGCCCATAATTTAAAATTATCTTAACAATTTGTAAACACATAAAAGCAGAATCACAGAAGCCTGAAATATGTGAGCTGGAAGAGGCCTTCTTAGAAGTCTGCTAATCTTATCCTCTCCTTTAATGATGAATAAACTAAGATCCAAGGAGAATATCTGACTTACTTAAAGTCACAGCTAATCAGTGGCAAAGCTGATCTTTCAGCTATCTGTCATTCTAGATCTTTCTTTCTTTATTTTTTTTACACTGATTTATACTGCCTTATAAAATGGCCCAAAACAAAAGAAGAAAGGCAGATAAAACATAGGAGATCATACATGTTTTCATTCTAAATGTGGTGATGACGATAAAGCATCAAACACTGAAAATTTTCTTTGTTATTACTATTTTCAGTATTCCATTTCCCATAATATATGCTTAAGGAAAACTTTTACCAGATAGATAATCACAATTTGCTCTAGTCTTGCGGTATATAATCACAGTGCCAGTCAAGCATTAAGGAGATTCTAAGATTTTCAAAGGGAATTTTAAATATGCTACTTAAAACAGGAACATTAGAAATATAAAGGTCTATTTTTTATTAATCAAAAAGCATGCATTTTCTTTCACCAATAAAAATGACAGTTTCACACAAACATTTTATGCTCCAGCTCTTAGAATCTATTCTAGCAACTGAAAGAGCAAACACATTTCTTCAGATGCCCTGAAGTAACATCAGTAATACTCTATAATTTCTACAGTGAGAGCAAAAGTGATTATCTAATCTCAAGATAAGTCATAACTTTGAAGAGACAGCAATATGTAAGCACTTTATCTTGCTGTCAGAAGGCTGAAAACTAGAGAGCTTTTAGACTTGTGCTTCAATCCTTTTCCCTGCCACCAACAGGAGAGAAATACTACACTAAAGCTTCTTAGGATCTAGAACAAAAAGAAGTGAAACTTTTGGGAGAAGCTAATATAACTGCAGCTATGCTTTCATGACGCAAAGAAAAGACAATCTTGGATCTAAATAAAATTAAGAGATTCGTAGCACTGGCATTTGCTCAAAGGCCTTTACATAAGGCATTAACATGGAAAGTTAACAAAAATTCCACGAAGGGTACATGAACTAGCAGCATCATTTTTAAAATGCTAATTAGAAAATTCAAAGATGCTAATTTTAGACACAGAGACACACAGAGAGAGATCATTGCATCATTCTGTTGCTGCCAATAGGACTGACTTTAAAAACCAGAACAGATATGACTAGCTAAACATCTCACAGTTCTCCCAAGAGCTACCTATTTTAAGTGAAAGCTATGGGAAGCAATGGGGGGAAATAATTTTGGTTGACTGCATCTAAGTATTTTCTTTCGGCAACCTAATTTTTGTTCATTTATCACTTTAGCATAACATGGCTAGTGTTTTTCTTCCATTAAGGATTAAACGTGATGAGGAGAGAACCTTATTAGGAAACAAATCATATTCTGTGGTTATGTTTTAGTTCCAGAAATATCAAGTACTAGGCATGTAAATGGAGCAACATTTATAAGGCCTCACATAGAGAAAAAAAGATAGAATATGTGTTGTGAGAAAATTAACGATTATGACTCGTATTTCGTAAGCCTTACCTTCTTTGAAAACTCCACTGCTTTTTGTTCACTTTCTTCAACTTTTGCTTTGTTCACACACGAATCTATTGACCAAAAATGATTAGACATTATCACATTGGATCTCTAGGCAAAGGACTGCTGCCAGCCAATAATTCTCCTACGTATACTATCATTTTTATGTCAATTGATATTAAAGAGAAATTGACCTATATTACACATAAAACAAACTACCACATTTTCTTTCTTTAGCATATTCACTGAACTCCATCTCAAGCTTGTTCAGGCACAAAACCAAACATCCCTGAATCTATTTGATCAAATCATTAATATTTTAGAAGAATTCAATTAGTTTTCAACTTTGACAATTATAGACTTCTTTTAAATGTTTTTCATACTTTATTGTGGGTAGAGAGGTATAAAAGAACTCCATGTTTAAAATTATCAAATCTCAAAATGCCCCTTAAAAAAACCTAAAGGAGAAGATAAAAAAATCACTCATTAATTTAGGTTTTCAAGTGAAATATTTTATTTTACTAATTTTTAATCCGGGGCAAATCATATCATGTACGTAAGAAAACGAACTTCAAAATTTCAGATACAAGCATTCTAGAAGAATGTATACATGCATGTATGTATATTTTCCTAATAAATTATTTCTATTGATTCATAAAACAAATAACTAAAGAACATCTTTTGAGCAATATTACATTTCTCATTACTACATATACAGTCTATTCTGTATCTACCCATTTTACTCCTATTTACCATAAAACCATTGCCACTGAGCTAATCCTGACTCATAGTGACCCTATATGACAGAGTAGAATGGCCCAATAGAGTTTCCAAGGCCATAAATCTTTACAGAAGCAAACCGCCACATCCTTCTCCTGCAGAGCAGCTGGTGGATTCAAACCTCTGACCTTGTGGCTAGCAACCGAGCGCTTAACTGCTACGCCACCAGGGCTCCTATTTACCGTACAGAAATGAAAGTATATGTCTATACCAGGACTTATACATGAATATTTATAGCAGCTTTATTTAAACAGGCAAAAACTGGAAATAACCCAAATATCCATCAAGAAGTGAATGGACAAATTGTAGTAAATCTATATAATGGAATACTACTACAGCAATAAAAAGGAATGGAATATTGATACATGCAACACAACAACATAAATGGATTTCAAAATAATTATACTGCATGAAAGAATCCAGACCAAAAAGAGTATATGCTGTTTCTTTATATACATATATATCTATATATAGATATAGATATAGATATATATATGACAATGAAAACGAATCTATACTAAGAAAAAACAAATCAGTGATTGGGGATGAGGAGAGGTGGGAAGGTGAAATGGACTACAAAGAGAAGGCAAAAACTTCAGGGGGTGATAGATATGTTCATAAACTTGATTGTGATAATGGTATTAGAGATATACACAAATATCAAAGTTCATCGAATTGTATAGTTTAAATGTGGGTAGTTTACCTTACATCAAGTATATCTCAATATAGCTATAAAAAAGACCTGTGTGACTAGAGCGAATCAACTAAGGAGGAAAGCAGTAAGTGATGAGGTTAAAGAGAGGCCAGAATGGTGCCCGGCTACCACCAGTGACTGCCGTGACAGGGAACACAACAGAGAAACCCTGATGGAACAACACAAAAGTGGGGTGCAGAACTCAATTCTAGTAAAAAGACCAGTCTTAACGGTCTCAGTGAGACTGGAGGAGCCCGGAGGACATGGCCCCTGGACTCTTTGTTAAACCAGAACCGGAACCATTCCCAAAGCCAACTCTTCAGACAAAGAATAGACTGGACTCTAAGAAATAAAATGATACTTGTGAAGATACACGAGACTAAATGGGCAGCTCCTGTCCGGAGGCAAGATGAGAAGGCAGAAAGGGATACGTACTGGTTAAACGGACACAGGAAATCCAGAGTAGAAAGGAGGAATGTCCTGTCACATTATACAGATAGCGAACAGGGTCATATAACAATGCGTGTGTAAGTTTTTGTATGAGAAACTAACTTGAGCTGTAAACGATCACATAAAGCACAGTTAAAAAAAAAAAAAGAGAGAGAGAGAAAGAGGCCAGATCTTGTGCTTTGCTGGCCATGGCAGGAAATGAGATTTTGATTTAAATTTCACTGGGAAGTAGTTGAGTATTTTATACAGGGGTCTGATATGATCTGATTTATGAAAGATAATACAATCATAGTATTATAAAATCAGGAGTGACTGAGTTCCTTGAGTCCAGGTGATTGTAAAACTGAGACCCACATATGTCCTAGAAGTTCCAAAAGCACCTGCGAATTTTTGCGTGTGTGTTCATATTTATGTGTGTGGCTTTAATGAAAGTTCCACAGCATTCATCAGATTCTCAAAAAAGCCTCTGACCATTAAATATTAAGAGGCACTCATACATTTTACTTATCCGATTTGAAAGCAGAGGAAATTGAAACCTAGAGAAGTTAAATGATTTGTTCACAATCACAGAGATGACACGTAGATGAGGTCATAATGGGTTCATGATGGTGGCTATCCTCTCTCACCTGGTCCCTTCATCTCTCCTCACCCCAATGCTTTTGATTAAAAGTACACAATCATAAGTACTTGGCACACATCATAAAAAGAAATGTTGAACACCGAACAAGCTAGCCAAAATCAACAGTGGAGTATATGTGCCAACTATGATCAATAATAGATGATAGGCCAATGAAAATATTTGGAAATAAGGGACTCCCTTCAATAAAATTTGAAATAAACAACTGAGGTTATCACGCTGCGTAAAAAATATACAATGAGACTACCATTCACATTCATTGCCGGGGCAAAGTAAGTTAACACAACCTTTCTGAAAAAGCATTTGGCCTTTGAAAGTTCACACCCTCACTTCAATTTTAATTAAATAACAACAAAAACCCAAAAATTTAACATAAGGATGTGCACTGCAGATTTATTTATAAGAAAAACCTGAAAACAATTTAGATATATAACAAGAAAGGACTACTTAAGCCGATTATAATATTCACATTTTGATGGTTAACATGAGAAAAGTCTCATAATACTCCATGAAAAATCAGCAGATAGACAGAAAGACATAGACAGAGACAGACAGACAGACAGACAGACAGATGAATGTACCAAGCTTAAAAGCATGTAATTCTTGGGTGATGTGCTTGGTCGTTTATTTTATCCCTTATATAGGTTTCTAAATCACCTACAATAAGTATGTATTACTTAATAAATCAGAAAATAAAAGATAAATAATAAAAAAAGGTCTTCATCTTTGACTACTACTGTGAGTCTTCCCTGTAAAAAACTACGGAATAAAAGAATAATACATAATTGGCATTCAACAGCTGTTGTCTTGTTTCTTTAAAGACAAGACAAATGAGTTCATGTTTGAACTTTAATAATAGTGATTTCAATTTGATAGAAATAAAACTGCTTAAGTATTAGGCCATATAACATAGTACATTTCACAAGGCAAGTTTCACATCATCCTTCAGAAATTGTTTTAGAAAGTACAGCCAACTGCTAGCCTGGGATGATATAAAATCATTTCCTCAGCAATACAGAGAGATGAACTTTATCACCTCCAATTCTTTCCTAGCTCTAAAGTTCATGAAAATATAAACTGATCTACTTTCTTAGCCTTAAAAGTTCTCAAGTTACTGAAATAAGCCTGTATTTCTTTGGCTAAATTTCTACAAAAGCACCAAGGTGCCAGCAGAAACTGAATTAAAAGATTTCAGAAAACCATGCTTCACATTCAGCTATAATAACATAATGATCTTTTATGGAGCATTGAGTTTTAACGGATTCAGGGGTATCGAAACTTATCAAATAGACTAATATTTCCAATCACACAAGCAAAACTCTCATGATCATCATAATTAACAATTACAGCTATTGGGCACCCACCCATGGACACAATGACTTACCAGATACTAATAGAGGAGGTTCAGTGGGAGAATTACCTTTAAAAAATATCTATTATACAGAAAAGGGAGAAAACACAATTAAAGGAACACTGAGGATTATATTACATACCTATCAGATGTGTGAGATCAATGTCTAATCTTTGCCTGTACTTGAAGTCCGGGTCCATACCACTGCAGTGTAGCACTATCTGTGAAACACACTCCTCAATTATTTTGTAATATTGTGGCCTAAAAACAGGATGAGAGTATTCTTGAATGCCTTTTCTACATACACAAATCAATTTTCTTAAGAACAGAGTCAGCACAGTAAAAGAACTGAGTATTTTTTCTAGGTCTTAAAAAAAAAAATGCCTAAGCCTAAAACTGGTCTGAACTTTATAGTGTAAAACCCATTGTGATGTAATCGACAGTGAACACTTAGTGACTTAATAATCGAGTTTGCTGACATTCATGCCTGTATTCAAAGATACTTACCTACATTATTTACTTACTTAAGGTATTTTTCCCAAAGTTAATGAAAATGACCTGTTAGCCCTATGTCTGTGGGTACAAAAATGGTTCTAGGCTTCCCCAAGTTCCCAGTTTCAGTAAGGGATGAGGTGGAAAATGACATACTGAATTTACTGCAGCATTTTTACTCAATATAGCTATAACAGCTTACAAAACTGGACCGATCGATCCACTTATGTTAGAGATGATTCCAAAGATCTATTTATGTGCATATTTTAAAAGGTCCATTTTATAGAAGTATACACACTTAATATGCATGGCTACAGGCTCAATTTGTTTAAAAAGTGTCAAAGGTTTTAAAACATATCCTAATTCTGTCATCTATCAAGGCAATTCTGGCCTTAAAACATGACCACTCACATACTACAAAATAAAAAAATTAAAAGTATTTCTTAAATTAAAATTTGGGGAAATTTTAGTATTTTGTCAGTGGCTAATAAATTCAAAAGAGGGAAAAAATCAATAAGAACCACTACTGTAGACAAATTATGGCATAAACATCCCTATATAACACTGTGCTGATAACTAACCAACCTACTAAAAGTTTGAAAATGAAGCCTAAAGGATTCTAATTGCTCCATGACTAAAGATATAAAAGAGCAATTAGAATCCTTTAGGCTTCATTTTCAAACTTTTAGTAGGTTGGTTAGTTAGCAGCAATATCTTTAGTCATGGAGTCGATCCCCAAACCAAAAAGAGATCGTAATATATATTACACCTTTGGATCAATTTCAAGTCATCATCAGGTCTAGAGTAGATAATACTGGATTATAATCTCAGTCTCTTCAACTCTTTGGGTATATAAGGAAAACAGAAATGTTTTCTTAACCACTGATGGAATAAAAGTGCTTGTCATACCTCTACCTCCATGGATGTTCTCAGGATGAAAAGAATATGATAACAGAATAACTTTTTCATTTCTTCAAAGTTACTGAGAAATGTACAGTGTCACACAAATGATTTCCGCAGGTAACTAAGTACTCATGGGCATAAACCTGTTGCTGTCAAATAGAATTCACCTCATAGCAAACCTATAGAACAGAGCAGAACTGTCCCACAGGGTTTCCTAGGCTGTAAACTTTACAGAAGCAGACTGCCACATCTTTTTCCCATGGAGCAACTGGTGAGTTCAAACCGCCGACCTTTCAGTTAGCAGCCAAGCACTTAATCACTGTCACCAGGGCTCCTTAGTACCCCTTTAATTGCCAGAATTTAAATTAGAAAACATCATTTTAAATGCATACCATCTTTCCTGCATTAAATAACATATAATTTGATATTTTTAACATTTTTCTATGAATCTATAACATTACCATGCCCATCAGTTACTGTACTGTTCTGAGCTATAATTCTTTATCTTCCTTTTAGCTGTCCTTCTTGTTTAGACCATACCTGATTTCATGGTGCCCTTCCTTTTCCCGTTATTGTATTTTTACGCAAATAACATGTGCTTTTTATGACTGTTTGCTCACCATGCTCTCCCCCTGGAGGTATTTTCATAAGCTCACTATGCTAATTGTTTTACATTAACATGTAAAAAAATTGGCATAGCAGTGCTTATGAAAATACTCACAGGGAGGTGGGCATGGTTGGCAAATAAACATGTAAGGTGTGTGTTAGCTGCATAAAAATACAGTAACCAAACAGAATTTGAGAGATCAGAGAACTCAGGTTGTCAGAATTTCATGCAAATTAAGAATCAATGAAGCACAACAAAAAGTCGCTTGAACAGTTAAATATAAGATTGTGGTCACCAATTTATGGGTAATTTCAGTTACTCAGAGACCTTTTTTCTAATGCTTTATTTTTCAGATATATTCCTACTTACTAGACTCTAAAACTTCTAACTTTACAGGTCATTACCATACTCATTTTTAAAAAATTACATTACTGGACATAAAACTGAAATACTAGACTTATTATTTTCTTAGAAGCTAAGATCACATCTATTATGAGATAAATACAAGAAAAGTAATAGTAAACCTTTACTTACTAAAATATACAAGATAAGAATTTAAAAATTCTGCCATAAAATCTTCAGTACTTCTTCTGTGCTACCATTATTTACCAAAGAAAATTCATCATGGGGACAACAAAATCTGTTGGATTCATTGCTACTAAAAGTTCTATCATTGGGATACCCCAATTTTATAAGTAGGTTCTCTCTTCTGGTCCAATTAAAAATAAATTAATACCTTTAAAAATATAGACCTAAAACAGTCAAACTCTTATACTTTCCTTATGTATCTATTCATATACTACCTAGGCCCCAGTACATTGTTCATTACCCTTTAATATCCAATTCAAATTACAAATATATGACTTTCAGAACTGCCTCTTACCTGACATAATAATCATTTCTGATGAGCAAAAAATGCTGTAGAATGGATAATAAGTAATTTTCTGCATCAGTGTCCTTCAACATATTATACAGAAGATGGTACACCTCATTCATGTCAGTGGAAAGTAAGTAAAGGAAAAAAAACCCAAAGATTCTTGATGAAAAGTTGCTTAATTTTTCTTAAAAATACAGATTTATCATTTTCTTTCCAATGCTGCTTCTAAACCTTTAACTCCAAGATCCAATATTTAAGCATTTACATAAACAAATTTAATCTATAGGATCATTTTAATCCTTTAAGTAGAAAAATAGACCTAAACATATTTCCGAGACTATTTTTCATAGCCTTAAATGATAAGCTATTCTTTGCAGTTTAAAATACAGATTATACCTGGTACCATTGGAACAGCAATGCCATCAATGAAAATGATTTCTTCTTAATCTCTCTGTGAGTGTTATGTTGTTGTTGTTGGTTGCCGTTGAGCCAATTCTGACTCATGGCGGTCCCAGACCCCTTGTGTGCAGAGTAGACCTGCTGCGATCTTTCAGAAGCCCATCACCAGGCCTGTCTTCCCAGGCAAACTCTGGGTAGGTCAGAACTGCCAACCTTTCAGCTAGTAGTTCAGCACTTAAGAGTTCGTGCCACCCAACAACTGATGTGGTTATGCTAGAGGACTATGTTATTCATGCAAGCCAATACTCCTCTATCTTCGCTGTCACATAAGATAGAGGGCAAGCGAACCTTCTCGAACTTTGTGGAATACTACAAAATCACAAAAGCAGTTTTATTTTGTCCAGATGAAATACTTATTAAATCTGAAATGTAATCCAACATCATAAAAATAAGTTGAAATATCAACATTTTCTCCAAAGTAGAATTAATTATATGATGGATTACTTCTTAGGCCCCGTGTAAGAATGTTGAGGTAAAAGTCTCATAAAGTCTTTTAACTAGCTACAGAATGGATCCAAAAGTAACTTTACAGTGAAGTTCAATTATGAATCCAAAAGTAATTTTATGGTGAAGTTCAACTATAAAAGAAGTCTACACAAAGCAAAAAGGCAAGACATATATTAATTAATAGAAATACATTTAACATTAGACTGGTATCATCAATGATGGATAAGAAATTACTAGAAATTATTCCACATAATAACAACATTCAGTTATTCATTGTATACACAATACCTATGTGTAAGACACTTTGATAGGAGCACTGGAGGAAAAAGATGAACCACAATAATTCTATTCTCACTCTCACAAGGGCAGAGAAGTGTACATAAATAAGATACAAAGAAAGTACTGCGGATGTTTCAAGGAGGGAGTGATTACTTCTAGATTGTGGAGTGGGGATGAAAAGACGACTTCATACAGAAAAGTTCTGCTCAAATGTCACTTTGGTTTTGAGGTATTTCTCAACTTTCCCAGAATTTACAGACAAGAAATTTAATGGGTGTAAAACAAATGACCAGCAATGCTATGACGACCATCTCTTAGATCTAAAATTATTTCATATAAAATCATTGCCATAGGAAGATTGTATGCCAGCTGTATGTGACTTGGATGCTTTTACCATACAACCATGTTATAGTCAGATACCACTTTACTTGAACATTTTGTTGTTGTTGTTAAAGAATATAAAATATTTGGATAAGGAATAAGTCATTTATTTGAATTGAATTCTATCTCTAAAGCATTGATACACATTTAATAAGCTGAAAAAGTATATTGCCTATAGATTCACATGAACTCAGTGAACTTTTCCCAAAAAAATCCTAATACATAAGGTAAACTGCCTTAGGCTCTTGTCTATTCAAGACCATTGAGCAGAGTATATCTCTAATAGAGCAAGCCATTGTGCAAGATTTCAGTACAGTCTGTGTAGTAAATCATCAGGACAGTCTGACAAGTCCTCAGCATGAATCTCAAGAACAGTATCATAGTGAGGTTCTAATGTAAAAGAATGGATATAAATTGGCTTGGCAACAAAAACTCTAATAATGTTCACAAAATTTCCCACATATCCCTCTTTCACAAGACATGCAAAATTATTTTGTTGTTTGTCAAAGGATATTCCATTTCTGCTCGAATGTCATTGAGGCGGTGTGATAATTCAGTTAGGTCATCCTCTTTGTTCTCATCAAATACTTTCAACTGAATATCAAGCTCATCGTTCTCTTTTTCTTTTAGATCCTAATACATAAACACAAAACTTAACAGACAAATAACAGTTTGACAACAGCATACTTTGATAATAAAGGCCAGAATATTATTATTCATTTGCACGCAGAGAAGCAATTTCAAATATTGACCTAGGCACTTGGTTTCCTGAAAGAAAATAAATGTAGCTAAATTTGTTTCTCTTTCAAATTAAAGGATCTCCTTGCATTCATTGCATTTTCTGTCCATGCCCCAGATTTTGATTATTCACATAAAAAAAAATTAACTATCACTTTTAAAATGGGAAAAAAAAACTAATTGCTAACAACTCAAATTAAATGCTGTCATTTTGACTAAACACACTAATCAAAGATCTCAAAAGAACTCATGCAGTTAGAACATTCACATAAGCCTCTGGCAAAATATGCAAATATAGATCAATTGTATTAATGAAGAACAAATGCAAGGATATATTCAAGCACAACAGTCCCAAGTATGGCGTAAAAAGTTGTATAAACAAATTTATTTTTAAATGATATTTTGTGATTTTAAAGCAAAAAGACATTAGAACTTATTATCAAGCTACATGTCTAGTCTTCTCCCCCAGCTTTCATTTTTGCTTAGTCTAATCACAAAATACCAACTTGGGCATCGAAGATTTGTTTTTGTAATACATTAGAAGCACATGCATTACAAACCCCTGTTAATTTTCAAAATAATAATTCAAAAAAAAAAAAAACTTTGGAAGCATGCCACACTAGAGATTGTTGGGCTTAATATATATCACCTGGAAGATCTTTTAATATGTGTCCATTAAGTTGCAGCTTTCAAAACCCAAATCGATAATCACAACTGTGGATGCTCAAGGGTGATACCGAAAAGTGGGACTAGGATGTTCAGAGCTGAGCTTGAACTCTAAAAGGAAATGCAAGCATGGCGTACTTCAAATTAGGTAGATAAACAAAATGGGATGCATTGCTTGTTTCTATTTTCATTCAACAGGACAATTATAAATCGCTATTACTAAAGCCAAACAAATTTAAGCAAATTCTAGATGTTCTTTCCTAATATTCACATACACAATAATTTACTACAGATTTGCCTCCAAAGCATATGCAAATAATAATAGGTTTCTACATAATTTTACATAAAACATATAACAAATAATTATATTTACACTGTTCTCTGTTTAGTAATAACCTGCTTTTAGGTCTACTTATCCACTGTGAAAGTGAATGAAGGAAGTTACTGGAATGCAGAATTCCATAATTGGTGGGTCATATTATCAGGTGATTTCTTAACTTTACTTAGAAAATAACTGAAACCAGATGCAATCAATACACTGATCACTGAAGAAAGAACCTTTCAAGTATCTTTGAGAATGGATTTTTCTTATTTTTATGTCACAATATGTTCTCTTACACACTCATCATAAAACTTGAATACATTCAATTTTTTGAAAAACAGGAAAATCTAAGTTAAATATTTTCACTTAATTGGCATCAGAACTTTATAAAAGGTGGAAATCAGTCTGCGAGATTAAAATACTTTCTGTAAAAATAACTGGTCAAATGTTTAATTTGGCTTTCAATTAGGATCTGACATTTATGCAACATATATAACATGTGAACACATATAACACAAAATAAAGCACAGGCATGTTCAAAAGTAATATATTATAAATACTGTTGATTAACAATGCTCCCAGCTTATTAAAATAAATATATATGTATGCATACATATATATACTTCCTTTTGGTCAAATGTCAAACCTTTAAAGATACATCTATAAATTCTTTATTAAAAATAACATTTTAATAAATTACTAATATTTATGTATAGCAAAAACAATATGAGTCAACAAAAGAAAATGGAAATGTATGAGTAAAGTTTTATATTTTAGAAGGTAGAATATCAAAATGATTGAATTACACTATTTTATGTGAAATACTGTAAATATATTTCAGGAATTCTTTAAAGAGATCTGTTGTATAGATGGAGCCCTGATAGTACAGTGGTTAAGAGCTCAGCTGCTAACCAAAAGGTCAGCAGTTCAAAGCCACCAGCTGCTCCTTGGAAACCCTATGGCATAGTTCTACCCTGTCGAATAGGGTCACTGTGAGTCGGGATCTACTCAAAGGCAATGGATTTGGTTTGGTTTTGGTGCTGTATACATAGATACTGAACTATTTTTGCTAATTCCCTGCAAATATAATTAAGTTTCTATAGTGTACTGTACTTCAAAGGATATCAAAGTCTATTACCAGCACACTACTGATCAGCAGGCACTGTCAGTCTCTTAAATTGCCACAGACACAGCCTCTTACTATCTTGTTCCTTCACATATCTCACTAACATAATATTTACGTAATTTCTTTAACTAAATAAGAGGTAAAAGTTAAAAACTTCACAAGAAGTCCATGTAAGTTAAGTACAGAGCAAATATTTAGTTTACAAATCTACGTAACAACTCTTTTATTTAAAATGATTAAAGCAAAATTATCAACAGTGAATTTTCCAGATGAAGTATAAACTCCATTTAAACACCAAATTTAACCATGGGGGACAAGGGAAAGACCTTGAAAATAATTATGTTACAGAATATATTTAAAACAATTGTCCTTGTCTCCAGGATCCAGATAATTACTAGGAAAAACGTTTCACTCTAACTCTGGTGACGTAGTGGTTAAGATCTACGGCAGCTAACCAAAAGGTAAGCAGTTCAAATGCACCAGTCACTCCTTAGAAATTCTATGGGGCAGTTGTACTCTGTCCAATAGGGTCACTGTGAGTCGGAATCAACTCAATGGCAGTGGATTTGGTTTTTTAATTAGTTATACAGTAATTTCTACTATTAAGATCAAAGACTGACGACAAGGACTTCCTCCAGAGCCAACAGAGAAAGCCATCCACTGGACAAAACTGCTTAGAAAGAACACCCACTCTGCTATACAATGGAAACCCTGGTGGCGTAGTGGTTAAGAGCTCCTTAGAAACTCTATGGGGCAGTTCTACTCTGTCCTATATGGTCGCTGTAAGTCGGAATCGACTCCATGGCAATGGGTTTGGTTTAGTTTATTACATTATGATGTGGAACCCTGGTGGCATAATGGTTAAGAGTTTGGCTGCTAATCAAAAAGGTCGGCAGTTTGAATCCACCAGTCGGTCCTTGGAAAACCTATGGAGCAGTTCTACACTATCCTATGGGGTCGTTATGAGTTGGAATCGACTCAAAGGCAACAGTTTGTTTTTAATTATATTATGATGGTCTCGGGCTAAAGAAATACTAAGAACTAGTCTTCTGTAACATTAACAGTTCCAGAGAGGTATAATTTTTGATCCATGTACCAAGTACTAATACTAGCCCTGTTGTTGTGTGTCCCTGAGTTGTTTCTGACTCATAGTAACCCTACAGGGTAGAGTAGAACCGTCCCATAAAGCTTCTTGGTCTGTAATCTTTACAAAAGTAGGTCTTTTGTCCAGCTGAGTGGCTTGTGGGTTCCAACTGCCGACTTTTTGGTTAGCAGAAAAGCACTTAATATTGTGCCATCAGGACACCTTAATATTATTATTTTTTTTATTGTACTTTAGGTGAAAGTTTACAGCTCACGTTAATTCCTCATATGAAAATTTATTCTCATATTATTATGTGACCCTTTTTTTCTAGCTGTAATCCCTATAATATGACAGCACACTACCCCTTTCCACCCTGGGTTTTTCATGTCCATTCAACCAGCTCCTAGCCTTTTCTACCTTCTCATCCTGCCTCAAATCCACCAGGCGCTCCTTGGAAACTCTATGAAGCAGTTCTACTCTGTCCTATAGGGTCACTATGAGTTGGAATCGACTCGACGGCAGTGGTTTTCATCCTGCCTCCAGACAGGAGCTGCCCATTTAGTCTGCTGTATCTACTTGAACTAAGAAACACACTCTTCACGAGTATTATTTTATGTTTTACAGTTCAGCCTAATCTTTGAAGAGTTGGCTTCGGGAATTTTTTTAGTTCTGGGTTACAAAGAGTCTGGGGGCCACGTTATCTGGGGTTCCTCTAGTCTCAGTGAGACCATTAAGTCTGGTGTTTTTACTAGAATTTGAGTTCTGCACCACACTTTTATCCTGCTCCATCAGGGACTCTTGTGTTCCCTGTCAGAACTGTCATTGGTGGTAGCCTGGCACCATCTAGTTCTTGTCTCAGGCTAATGGAGTCTCTGGTTTATGTGGTCCTTTTGTCTCCTGGGCTAATATTTTCCTTGTGTCTTGTGTTTTTCATTCTCCTTTGCTCCAGATGGGTTGAGACCAACTGATGCATCTTAGGCAGCCACTAGTGAGCTTTTAAGACTCTAGACACCACTCACCAAAGTGGGATGCAAAACATTTTCTTAATAAACCTTGTTGTGCCCATTGACCTACATGTCCCCCAAAACCAGGGTCCTCAGACCCCTGCCCCTGCTACTCTATCCCTCGAAGTGTTTGTGTTCAGGAAACTTCTTAGCTTTTGGTTTAGTTCAGTTGTGCTGACTTCCCTTGTATTGTGTATTGCACTTCCTTTCACCAAAGATAATTCTTATCTACTATCTAGTTAGTGAATTCCCCTCTTCCTCCCTCCCCACCCTCATAAGCATCAAATAATGTTTTCTTCTATGTTT
Organism: Loxodonta africana; assembly: GCF_030014295.1. Taxonomy (NCBI): domain Eukaryota; kingdom Metazoa; phylum Chordata; class Mammalia; order Proboscidea; family Elephantidae; genus Loxodonta; species Loxodonta africana. The sequence goes on along the minus strand of NC_087369.1, from coordinate 116,239,551 downwards.
AAACCTTTCCTTGAGTTCTTATAATAGTGGTTTCATACAATATTTGTCCTTTTGTGACTAATTTCACTCAGCATAATGCCTTCCAGATTCATCCATGGTGTAAGATGTTTCGTGGATTCCTCATTGTCCTTTATCGCTGCATAGTATTCCATTGTGTGTATATATCATTTTTTTTATCCATTCTTCTGTTGATGGGCACCTAGGTTGTTGCCATCTTTTTGCTACTGTGAACTGTACTGCAAAGAACATGGGTGTGCATATACCTATTAGTGTGACGACTCTTATTTCTCTAGAATATATTCCAAGAAGTGAGACTGCTGGATTGTATGGTATTTCTATTTCTAGCTTGTTAAGGAAGAACCAAATCAAATTCCAAAGTGGCTGTACCATTTTACATTCCCACCAGCAGTGCATAAGCGTTCCAGTCTCTCTACAACCTCTCCAACATTTATTTTTTGGTGTGTGTTTTGGATTAATGCAAGCTTTGTTGGGGTGAGATGGTATCCCATCGTAGTTTGGATTTGCATTTCTCTAATGGCTAATGATCGTGAGCATTTCCTCATGTATCTGTTAGCAGCCTGAATGTCTTCTCTGGTAAAGTGCCTGTTCATATCCTTTGCCCATTTTTAATTGGGTTATTTGTCTTTTTGTTGTTGAGGTGTTGAAGTATCTTGTATATTTTAGAGATTAGACCCTGATCAGATATGTCATAGCTAGCCTGTAGGTTGTTGTCTTATTCTTTTGATAAGCATAAGTGCTTGATTTTTAGGAGCTCCCAGTTATCTAGTTTTCTTCCAGTGTTTGTCTGCAATATATTAGGGCTCCTAGCATTGTCCCTATTTTTCCTTCCATGATCTTTATCATTTTAGATTTAATATTTAGGTCTTACATCCATTTTGTTTAATGTTAATATTAGCCCTAACCACTTCAAATCTGCTACTTTGAATATGTTATATTCTAGAAAATTTGGGAGTACCTCCTGTTAGAATTGTATGTAAAGTAAGACTAAATTGAAAAAAGTCTTTTAAGGGCTCATCTATGAATGTATTATTAAGCTTTAGTGTATGTGTAAAAGACACTTAATGTTGCAATAAATTCTAAATATTTAATTTAAATATCTAGTTGGTTAGTTAGTTAATTATGGATGGCAGGCATAGGAGGCATGTTAGGTACAACTAGCATATTTTAACGCATGATCATTCTGTCCTTTGCTCAAAACCATGATAATAAAACTACGACAACAAAAACACCAGTAGTGGAATCTATGGTATTAAAGGGATGATCTCCAATCTTCTCAGGGACTATCTGCCTAGACTCTGATTCTCATCTTTCTGTCAGATTTACCTGGGGAGGGTATTTTTTTTCCAAACCAAACATCTCTGGCGATACTCATAAAGATTTTGCCAGTCTCTCTTTAGGGAGACATGTCCCACCTCTTTATTCAGAATCAAAGCCATAATTAAGCTATTATTATTGATGAAAGGGGAAGCCATAGGTCCACTGTCTTATGGACAAAAAATTCTTTGAGAATCCCTTTAGGGTCTTCTTCTATTAAAAATTTTTAGGTGCAGAAACAGGCACTTCCCACTTTTGCTGAGACATCAGTAATATCTGAGAAGTAGGGCATATTGAAGATACGTGACAGTTAAGAAAAATTTGATTGAAGCATATATTAATAACAAATAAATTAAGAAGTACATGGTGCCACAAAAAGTTCTACATAGAGCCAGATGGCCAATGGAAAAGTATAGCTTGGAAATATTGATGCAAAAATCTCAGCTATGGTTGTAGCCAAATGAATAATGTACCATGAGACCACTAAGTCCAGAAGAGATTAATACACTCATCAAAGTGTAGAAGGTAAGAACGAGAGCTACTACCCCATATTTTTTTCTGAAAAGTTGATGAGTAAAATAAATTAATACAAGAGTCACATTTCAATAGTACAAAGCAGAAAATGTTCAACTACAAATACACAGAGAAATGAAAGATGGAATAATAATAGCAACAACTAGGCAGAAAACTTTGTATTAGTAAATGAACAGAGGATACAAGGATCTCTGGCAGTCAGGAAGCTTTAAAGACATTACTTTACCAGCCTCCTGAGGCCAAACATAGAAACCAACAAGAAAGCAACTCAGAGCAAACTAGAATCAAGACTACAACATTATTTCTAGTTCTTTACAGCCTTAGTCTTTACCAATCTTTTTGTAAAAAGAAATTTTATCAATACGTACGTATCGCACACACTATAACTGTCAAATGAGCCTAAGTTAACTGCATACTGAACCTCTATATGAGTCACCTAACATGTTCCTTTGATTCCCTGTAACCAATTCTTTGGTAATTAAAGTCAAGAATTAAAAAGCCACTCAAGGTGGGTCAGAAATTTCTGAAATCAGACATACCCAATCATATATCTTATTAAAATAAATGGATTTCAATACACTTAATCATAAATCTTATTACAATGGGTTTCAACAACTTCCAGCTATAACTAACAAATCATGAGTTACAGAAGCATCATACTAGTTCCTCACCTAGAAATGTCTCTGATTTTGGTATTTCTAGCAACCTAAGTCTTATATACATGCTTACTGACATCTTTTTCCTTTCCTCAGTCATTTTTTTTCTCCCTCACTTTTACTTCTTGTTTCTCAGATGTGTCTTGAATAGCTAAATGGACTAGTGAGATTCTACTGATTTCTATTAACAAAGCCATGATCTTGAACAATGTTGCTTTACTAAGTCTACTTACTTAGCAAAATATAAAGCCAAAAGACTTGTACATATATTTTTAAAATTAGTGTGCTCATTTATCTCAGATCAAGCCTATAAAGTTACTTCAAAGATTTTTTAACATTAGCATAGTTGAAGAAAATGTTCACATTCAACTTAAGAAATAAAATTATTTTTCTTTAAAAAAGTTTCTAAACCACTGTAACAAAGGTACCATTCTTAAGCGATGTGTATAGATAGAATACACTAGTCAAAATTCTATGCAGTTATGTTAAGCATAAATTAATCTAACTTATCAAACAGGAAAGCAAAAAATTTTCAAATGGAAATTGAAACTATAAAAAATCTTAATCTTTTATGGTCTCAAAATTCAATATTTAAAGAAAAGAGGGGCCCTTTTGACTTCAAGGTGACAAAACAAATTAAAAACCGCATCACTTCTGGACACGTCATTTGTTGAATTCTGAATCATCAGTTCTCTATAGTGACTGGTATTACTCTAACACAAAAAGCTTATGAAATGCCTAATGCTTTACAAAAGAAAATAACAAGGAACAATTTATTAACTCTTCTTCAAGTACTCTGTCTAAAGAGAAAAAGTAGTAAGGGTCATCAATATAGTAAATGTACACATGCAACTTACTGGTAACATTGTTTTTAGTCCAGAACGAAGAAATTCATTCCTTAAATGTATTCGAAAATCAAGCTCATAAGGAGAAGTTACAAGGGCATTTATAAACTGCATGCAGGCCACCTGCAATTAGAAAGGAAATTTTATTTTAAAAAAGAGACATTTAAATAATTTAGGAAATATTTACATTATGCATTCAGAAAAGTATTCATTTTCCCACAGTAAAGGCCTATAAACATACATAATGTAAGAAGAATTGCAAATATTTCCACAAGTATAATGATGATTATGACTTTAGAGTATAAACAGCAAAATTAACAAACTTTTCTAATGTCTGAAATAATTCCAAGGAAGATTTGATGGCTGGTCAAGTACTATTATGTTTTGCTAAACAATATAAAGGAAATTAACCTCCCTCTGAGAAACCTAACGTTCCAAAAGGGTGCATATAGAGCCCTTTAAAAAGATCATGATGTATCTTTTATATGCAGCTGTCCTCAGAGTACACTTGGCCTCAATTCTACATGATGATAAAAATTTTTTCTAAAATAAATCAAATATAGTTATCAAAAAGAAAAAATATCATGATCTTAAACAGGGAATAGTGATAACTTGCAGAAATTAAACTGATTTACACTCTCTCCATCTTCTTCAGATGGATTTGCACAAGATACGTAGAGAGCGTTAAATATATAATTAAGATGAATTAACTTACTATGTATGAAAAAAATGAATGCAAGTAAATTAAGATCAACTAGAAGCCACTGTGACACCAATACTAATGTGCATTTCACAATAAAAAATATAAGGGCTTATTTTCAAGTGAAAGCGTTTCATTAATTGTATTAATACTGGAAAATGAGTTTGGCTTTTCTTACCTTTTTATTTTGAAGTTCCCTATTACCAGAACTTACTTTCTGGAAATTGCAAGCTAGAAGGGAATCAACAAAATTCTAATTGCCCAGTGTTCCATCCGTTATTACTGAGTAGCATTTTTTGGAAAATGCTGCTCAAGTCTAAGGCAACTAGTAACTTAATTGAAGAGCTGCTCATGTAGGCAAGTAGTACTAGAGTGCTCAAAGAGTAGACTGTAAGACAACGCCTGGAAAATACCAGATTTAGTGAAGATGTTAAGTATACATAGAAGAGGACACAAATTAAATCAGTAGTTACTAAGGAAAAAACGTATCGCCAAACGTGAAATATTTCAAACGTTATTTTGACTAGATATACCCAGGCCTATTAATATGATAGTTATTCTTTCAAGGTACAGATATAACATAAAAACATACAGTGAAACCTATAAGAGCCAAAATCCAAAGGCACTGCCTTGTTTTTCTGGGTCTCGCAAGTTTTCCGCCTTTGACAGGGTGCTGAATCCTACCTCATAAACACATAGTGGGTTTTCCTTCTCTGCCAAGTTTCTGCCTTACACAAGTTCCAGCTTTTGTAGGTTCTACTCCATTTTTTTTTTTAAATTTTATATCTTTACCATGTACATTCAAGCTGCTTTTTGGTAGATTAGCCCATCTACCTCACATCCAGGTTCAAAAATCAAAAGTTGATGATTATTTTAAAGGGGATGATTCAGGTTGTTTCCAACAATACTAGATATCTAAATGATATTTTAACAAAGTAGTCCAACTTATACAAATGCCCAATTATTAAGATAAAAACACTTAAACAATTGACTATTTCCCGTACACTTGGCATTATCTTAAAAGACACGCCAAGTAAGTTACTATGAAACTGAAGCCTTAATGGATAACTTAAACTTCATATTTACAGTAAGAAAACTGTGTTAAGTCTTTATATTGTTGATAGGCTGGGACGTAAGTCTGCATGCTTTACTATATTATCACTGTATTGCTTGACACCAATACAACTGTAACATGACCAAACAAGTCAAAATACATGCTTAATCCAAAATTAATAGAGAGAAAAGTTGCCATCTGCTGGGATTGTTTTTGCCAGAAGAAATTCTAGCTTAATGACTTGTATTAATACCCTACAAGTAAAGAGAACATTTCTGTTAAGAAGTTAATGAATCTTGCAAATGTACCTTTACATTAATGAAAGTATTTGGATCAGAAGATAATAAAAATAGTAAAAGTCCATAAAATGAATGTCTGTATCAACATCAAAATAACTTTACATTTAATCAGATAAATGTTTCAGTGCTATTAAGTACTAATTTTACATACAGTAAATGTACATATAACTGAATATCAGAACAATGAGGTTTCATTTTTTGACTAGAATGTAAAATGATTAGCAAACACATTGAAGTCAGTATTTTCAAGAGGTAGTGGCACTGGTTTATCAAACACTAATAGATATTTAATTAATAACAAATAACATTAGATGAACAGTCATGCCACCATGTCATTTCCACCATAATCTTCTAAGCAATATTCTTTTATAGAAATATTTATATAGTATGAATGTGGGGAGCAAAAAAGTCATTTCAATTATTTCTATTTCTCTGTGCTACTACACTATTACTGCCCTTTTCAGAGAACAGAAACAAAATCAATCAAAAATTGAAATAAGTGTTACTATTTATTATTACAAAATTATAAAAAATATAATTAGCTTAAAGGGTAGAAAATATTATTATTTAATTATAAAAATGAAACACCTATTGGGTAGATTGTGAATTCATAGCTGAATACAGGACCCCAAAATGTTATCGTAATTATTTTTTTTAATTACTTAGTTGTCTGATAATATATTAGGTGCTTTACGTAACTCACCCTTAATCTCACCCACATAAAAACCACATAAGGTGTTATCCTTATTTCACAGGCGATGAAACTGAGGTTAAAAGCAGCTAAATAACTTACAAAAGGCCACACAGCAAGGAGGAAACTCAGGACTCTATACTGTATATTGTTACTCCAAATACTGATTAATTACCAGCACATTCCAGCTGTCTCATAAGCTCCATTTATGGATTCATACAACAGAAGGTTTAAGGACGTGTTAGATAATAAAATTTAACTTGTGCATCATGCTTAATACACTCCAAATATCTAGCTTTGAAACTCTAGATTAATTAGAAAAACATAGGTTATTTTAACTATAAAAACTATAAAAAATAATAATAATGATTATCATATTACATAAGGAGCCCTTCTGGCACAGCAGTTTAGTGCTCGGCTGCTAGCTGAAAGGTTGGAAGTTTGAGCCCACAAACCGCTGTGTAAGAGAAAGATGTAGAAGTCTACTTCCATAAAGATTACAGCCTTGAAAAACTATGGGGCAGTTCTACTCTGTCCTATAGGGTCACTATGAGTCAGAATCGACTCAACAGCAGTGGGTTTTGGTTGCTATAATACACAATGGAAAAAAAAAAAAACAGACGAACTAAAGGAAAAGTAGAAAATAGTTTCAGGAATGGATTACATTCCACTTTAAACACATCCTGAATAGTGAAACATGGCAGTATCCCATCATCCAAAATAACGATCTCTTCCCTCTTTCTCTACTTTCTGTTACCCATTCCCAACTCAGCATGGGTGTGCACTCACACTTGCACACACACTACAGCTGCACTGTTTAATGCAAGAGTTACTAGTCACAATTTAAGCTTTAATTATAATTCAATAAAATTTAAAATTCAGTTCCCCAGTTCCCTAACGACCCCTACTAATAGTCACACTAGTCACAGTCAAGTGCTCGAAAGCCACAGGTGTGGCTAGGAGCTACCATATTGGACAGCATGGATATAGCATATTACATTTCCATCATCTCAGAAAGTTCTACTTGACAGCATTACACTGAAGACTTTAAAAAAAAAAAAAAAAAGGCTTCTGGTCTAATCCTAAACTCCAAAAAGTACAAAATTCATTTCTGAATAATGAAAGTTTCAAAATTGGTATGCTAAACTTCCAAGAATATAAATCCTCAAGAGCATGATTGAACTGTGTTGCCCCCTTAAAAGGTAAAACCAATCTCCTTTCCAGAAAGAAAAAAAAAAAAAAACTCCAGAGATAGAAAATAAAGAATCATGGGATTTAAAAGCTTGAGAGAACATGAATACTCTGGTCATACCTACCCATTTAAAGGTAAAGAAACTGAAAACCTAGAAAGATTAGATGATTTGCCCAAGATCACACAGCTTGCGAACCACAAAGATGGTTCTAGAACTCAGGCCTCACAACTTTTAGCATTGGATTCTATCACACTATAATGCAGAAGCTGCGACTACTGAATAGCATTTCTCCTTACACTGTGGCTTACTTTCTCTATAATAGCTTTAAATTTCAAAATGGTCTGTCCTATCTATTTCAGTTTTTAAATATTGCTTCCATGCAAATTCAAATTTAAAAATCACTAGACATCAGTGAATTTTCACCATTATAAATAACTAGGCATGCTAGGTAGGCCCACAATTCTGATTTTTAACTATTAAAAATAACCAGTTTCTTTATTTGCATTTTTATTCAATGTTCTCCTTATGTAATCAGGACATTTCTAACGATATCTAAATAAAGTATTGAGAAAATGCATAAACATATATAGATTAAAAATACACCAATTTTGCCCATGTGATAATACATCCAATAATCTGTGCCATATATTAAACTGAATTACTACTGCTTTTTCACATTATGAGCCTTCCTTTACTAAAATAATATATTCTGTTTCTCAATACTCATCTGCATTCCTTATTTACAGGATGTTACTGTCTCCATTTGTGTGTGGGGGGGGTGTTGATTAGATTGTAAACTTTCCAAGTCTTATCTGTATTTAAGATTTTCTTCTCAAGAATAGCCCCCATTAAAATGGTTAAAATACAGTTGAGTGAAGAGCATTTAAATATTTCACAATTTATTGGCATGAGATATGTCATCATCAAAAAAAAAATATGCTCCATTACTTGCTAAGTGGTAGAGAGGGTGAAATGTTTAAACAGGATACATGTTCACAAAATTACTGGAAAAATGCCAGAACCTTTTATTTATTTTAACTTAACAGCTTTGAAAACTAAACAAACATCTATCTGTTTGATCACAATTCATAGAGCTATGGAGTATAATAATTCCAACTCTAGGGCATTACCATATAGATTATCCATATTGCCATTAACTGTGACAAAATGTACTTTTAAAATTTTATTGACACTGTCACATACTTGACCTTATTAAGTACTTTGTTGACATTAACAAGGTCTGTCTTTATTCTAGCCCAGCAGGATTTAGAAAAAAAGATGGTTTAAGTCAAAAAAGTACCAACCAAGAAAGATAAATGTACAGAACAAGTTAATTAAGTCAAGAAATGGAGAAGGATTCCAGGCAAAAGGAAGACCTGTGCAAAAGTATGGAGGTGGAGGAATGAAACAGCATAACATGTTCAGGAAACAAAAATGCAGTATGACTAAACCAAAAAGTACATAGAGAGGTGGAACATGAGGCTAGAGACAAAAGCAGGAGCCAAATTAGGAAGTATTTTGTGTGGGCTAGGAACAGACTTCAGTCCTACAGGCTATGGGAAGCCATTGTATGATTTAAGTAGTGATATGACAAGAATTACATCTCAGAAAGATAACTTAATGGAGGATAATTTAAAGGGAGCTAGAATGGAATGGAGGGTAGAAGACATTTAACAGTCCAGTGAAATGATTAAATGGTAAGAAGTGAGCCCACCCTGAAATAAAGAAGAGGCAGTGGTAGGGAGGAAGGGATACTATACTAAGGAAGCTTGGAAGTATAACACTAAAGAAATAGAATTGATAGGATATGGTGAAAACAAACTGGTAAGAGAAAACCAGGAGAGCTTAGTATCAGGGAAATCAGAAAGCTGGGGCAGGGGGAAAGCTTTTATAAAGGAGTGATCAACAGTGTCAAATGCTCCTGAAGAAACCAATATGATGACTTCAAAAATGTCAACTGCTTTTTATATTATGGAAGTCACCGGTAGCTCTCTATTACTAAAGCTGATATTTTGATTTGATAATTAACTTGGAATAGTTAAAAGGCATCTTTTCTTTAAGTTAGAAACTATTCTTTTTAAACACTGAAAAATGACTTAAAAAAAACTTCTGTTGAGTGGATTATGGCTCACAGTGACCGTATAGGACAGAGTAGAACTGCCCCATAGGGTTTTCAAGGCTGAAATCTTTAGGGAAGCAGACGATCACATCTTTCTTCTGAGGAGTGACTGGTGGGTTGGAACTGCCAACCTTTGAGTTAGCAGCCAAGCACTTGGCTACTGCACCAATGATAACACTGTACAAATATCTCTATAAAACCCTCCACTGTAGTATTTCTACATTAAAAATGGTAGTAACATAAAAACCATCAATAAATAGAACACGTTTCCTAAGAATTACCAGACATCCATGCAACACTTAATATTTAATATGTCCTTTACTTTTCCACAACTTTTCACCTAACTCATAAGCTTCAATGAGTAATTTTCTTGTTAACCCACCTCTACTGACAAATGATATATCCCAAGCCACTACTTCACTGGTGATAAGAGTATACTAACACCTAATTTAACAAATATACTGAGAGTAAAATCTCTACTCTCTGTGAACCACTACAGAGAAAGAGTCCATGCATTAGAGACACTGATTTTTGCACAGAACTCTATTTGAAATGAATTACATAATTCTCACCTCCTGAGGAGCCCTGGTGGTGCAGTGGTTAAGAGCTGCTAATCAAAAGGCTGGCACTTCGAATCCACCAGCTGCTCCGTGGAAACCCTATTGGGCAGTTCTACTCTGTCCTATAGGGTCAGATTTGTTTTGTTTTGTTTTTTGCTCCATCTCCTTAAACAAAATATACTAGGTAGGATTTAACATTTTCTTGCTGACTCTGGGCATCATTAAATATGTGAGTTAATGAGCTATGCTGTACTACAGAGATGCTCTTAGGAGCTATTGAGGTATGTAGGACTATTTGCCCTGACACGAAATGAAATAAAATGTTAGAATTTTTTGCATTCTAGTTTCAGCCTTTCATTGTGTTTCTACCTCCTCCCTTACTTTTAGTGTGCTAGTTATCACTTCTTGATGATCTCCGTGCACCAGTCTGGAATAAACCCTCTCCCAGCCTTCCAACTTGGGCTTCTAGTCTCATGTGTCTGGAAAAGAGACAATCAGGCTCATTAAACAGCATAAGAAAAAAGAGTAAAAAGCCCTGATTGAAAGGCCAAAAGGTTTTTTCTCGACGTGAGCCTTATTTGATGGACTTGGGGACATTGTTGTAGGCTGCTCAGGGTGTTTTATTTTATTTCTTTTTTGGTTCTCAGTTCTATTCCAAAATGATAAATCTATTAACTAAGTGAGAGCTCTGGATAAATGAGCCGATTACATTATCAGTAAAGAGTATATTGTCATTTTCACGTACCATATCTAATCACGACCTGCACTAATTTTTTTTATTTATTTTTAGCATGTTAGAAAACATTTTTAAAATGCATTAAATCATGCTAAACACACTTGTGCTCCTGATGTACTTTAAGACATGGCAATTTAAAAATTATAAATTTTTATAATACATCATTTTCTGATAAAGTCACTACTTTCTCATTCCATAAACAATTATTATTAATGCTCAGTATTCAATATCTTTTCCTGCTGAGCTATGAAGAAATCAGTTTCAACAACTACGTATAGGTAATCTCACTCTGTTCTCTTTTCTGAAGTAACTTGCAGACTACTCTGGCCTCTATTTTTACCCACTGGAAGCCTTTCTCCTTGACTCCCACTCTACCATAATACTGCTTCTCTCCAAGAAAAGGCTATTTCCTGGAAAATTACTACCTATCCTTCGAGGCCCAGTTTAAGTGTCACTTCATCACTCAAGCTTTCCCGGACTTACGCAAGACTTGGCTAAGTCATTCCTTTTTGCTCTTTTTAAACCTTACCAGGAGAAAAGGGATATGGGTGGGGAAAGACAGGAATTTCAGGCAAAGGAATCTGCACTATCAAATGTATAAAAATCTACAGCATATTTGGGAAACACAAGATTTGGTATGGCTGAAACCTATGGTACATTCGTAAGAGTGATATGTCCAAAGGTCAGCATGTAAGAATGGGGCCACACTGAAAAAGGTCATCTTCCATGATCAGGCTTTTCACCTTTATCACACTAGTAATGGGTCATGAGCAGAGGATTTTACTAATGTCAATATGTTAGAATCATATTTATTTCTTAAGGATAACTGACAATAGGATAGAACATTTGTCTGAAGAGGGAGAATGTGTTAGTATGGAGTACTAATAAAAAAAACTTGTAATAATATCGGTGGGAGAAGATAAACGCAGTGGCACTAGAGAAAATAAGACAGATTAAAACTAATCAATAAGACTTGATGATTGATTGGATTCAGGGGACAAAGAATGAAGTCATAAGGAAAATTGGAGATTGGGTAAAACATGATACCATTAATAAGATGATCTAAAATGGGAAACACAGAAAGAAAGTACATTTATTTTGGGGGAATCAGGTTAAGGGGAAGAGATAACAAGCTCAGTTTTAATATAAGAAGAGGTACAGTATAGTGGTTAAGAGCATGTGCTTTGGAGCCAGATTGCCTGTTATTAAATCTAGGCTTGGCCTCCCATTTGCTTTGTGAGTCTAAGAAACTCATTTAAAACTTTCTGAGCTTCAGTTTACTCATCTATAAAATGGGAATATTACTACTCTATCCCTCATACAATTGCTATGGGGTGTAAATAAGATAACATATGTAAAGTATTTAGAACATTGCTCAGTGCATGGCTTATAAATGCTATTTTTAATTTCTTATTTTTTAAAATGCCTATAAGACATGCAGTTAAAACCAAAATACCAAACCCATTGCCGTCAAGTTGATTCCGACTCATAGCAAACCTATAGAGCTGCTGCCCCATAGGATTTCCAAGGCTGTGATCTTTATGAAAGTAGACTGCCACATCTTTCTCCTGCAGAGCAAGTGGTGGGTTCAAAACCCTTGCGGCTGGCAGCCGAGCACTTAACCACTTTGCAACCAGGGCTCCTTAGACATCTAGTCAGGCATTTGGAAATGCACGTGTGAATAGAGAGAGCTGTATAATCTGGACTTATAAATCTGGGGAATCACTAGAACATACTTGGATGTTGAAGCCAGAGAAGCAATTAAGTATATTCATGAGGGAAAATATATATATTCGTATGTACATACACATGATTATATATATATACATATGAATACATATATGTGTATGCATATATACATATGCATGTATATATGTAAAAACGGCAATAAAAGAGGACCAAGGATAGAACCTAAGGAACAAAATACCCAAGGAGTAAGAAGAAGAGAAACACATTAAAAAGACAGAAAAGAAACAGAGGTAGTCGGAGAGCATGTAGAGAAGAGTGCCTAGAAATCTAAGGTATATAAAATTTTCAAGGTGGGAGGTGATCAACAGGGCCAAATGATCAGGACTGGATAGAAGCAGTATGATTTTGAATTTAAAGGATCACTGTCGACCTTTTTGAGAACTGTAAAAAAGTGGAGTTGTGAAAGGCAATTTAGAAAGCAGAGAAAGTAAGTACAGTTGATTCTTTTAGAGACTTGGACTATTAAGTAAAAGAGGGAGATGAGAGGCTAGTTTGAGGTATAAACAGGATCAGAAGATACTATAGTATAAAGCAGACTTGAGGATGATACTAAGCTGAAAGGAAGTCAATGAAGAGAGATCATATGAAGACATATGATTTAGTTTCTACCTATTTCTTGAACTACTAAAGATAATGAAAATCTTATCACAGAAACAAAATTTCACTTTAAAGATGAACTAGAAAAAAAATCTGTAAGAAGTTAATGATCTGCTTTGAGATCCAAAGAAAAAAGAAAGAATAGGTATATAGTTGTTATTTAAAAATATAATTAGTGCTGTATTTTAACAGAATTACTTTCTGAGACTCTAAAAACATTTTGAGAAGTCTCAAGGTACTACAGAAATAGGAAAAGTAATTCTGTTAAAATACGGCACTAATTATATTTTTTAAACAACAGATTTAAACTTTTGTTTTTCATTTCTGTATTCTGAATATGTTTTAGATGATATTTTTTCATTCACATTAGGTAGTCCAAATAAACAGGCCCACTCCACAATTCTTGTGAGAGTAATAGGCGCCGTATATAACAAATTAGTAATTTTTGTACTCATTAAAATAAGAAATTTCATATTGTGGTTTGCATATGCATGCATCTATAATCAGTATCCAACAATTTCTTGAATACCTAGCAAGATGTCTATGAATACTCCATATGTTACTTGTTAACAACTTGCCACATAATCATTCCATTTAGTCTAGCTTCTTGAAGGCTAGCACATTGTCAATCCCATCTAATTGGGGGTGAACTGCTCTTTGAAGGTGGTTTCACATTTAAAAATCTGGCAGTGTAGTACACAAATGACGGCATCACAAAGATCTGAGTTCAAATCACACCTCTATTGCTTAATACTGGTGGGATACTGAGTTATTCAGCCTCCCAGCTCCTCAATTCCCTGATCTGTAAACTGGAGATAGTAATATCGAACTCACAGAGCTGTGCTTAAAAATCAATTTAAATAAGAATTTTAAAATATGTAAAAGTGCTTGGTCCAAGTATGGCAAACCATGTATAAAATATGATGAATCCTCTTACTACAATCAAAATTTTTAATTCTTCCTAAACAAACGTCACAAACTTGTGCCTATGTCCGAATGTCAACGAAATTAAGCTAGGTAAGCTCAATCGCAGGAACAAGAACAAAACATTCAAGAAGCATCTAAAAAGACAGTTCTAAAACCTTTAAGCACAGACATTATATTTCATTGAGAAAATTTTATAACAAGTATATTATAAAAATCAAAGCAATGGAAAGACATACCTCAACTTTTTAAAAAAAATGTAATAAACTGACATAAAATGCACATCATAAAAGTTTTTCAAAAATGCTCATCATACTTGGAATAGGAGAAGTATGATTAACAAAGATCTTTAAATATTTGGAAAGGGATTATATTTTTATAACATTACAAATTATCTTTCGAAAAGCCAATTCATCTCTCTGGTGTAGTTTGAAATTCGGGGGAGGGGGTGAGATACCAATACTTATTAATATGATAAAATAGAAGAAAACCAATAGTATTTCTTTTACACCAGTTAAGGAATTTTAATATTTAAACACTCACTACTAAATAATTTCATAAAATTAAATGAACCATCTTTTCTTTGTTGAACAACACTACAAGAGGTTTAAAAGATAAAATATAAATATTTAATATAATATTGCATACACATTATGACATAAAAATATTCCAGAGACGGTTTTCTGTGGTATATTAAATGGAAAACTGTCTAAAATAAAGAGATGTGCATCAGAGACTAAAAAACCTAGGGTCAACTTCAGCCTCTGCTACTTATAAGCTGTGTTACTTTAGACACGTTATTTAATATCACTTAGGCTAATTACCTCAAGGGTCCCTGGGTTATGCATTTGTTTACCTGCCTGACTACCAGCTGAAAGGTAGGAGGTTCCAGAGGTGGCTTGGAAGACATATACCTGGCAATCTGCTTCTAAAAGGTCACAGCCTTGGAAACCCCACAGAGCAGTTCTACTCTGCACATATGGGGTGACATGCGTCAGAATCAACTCAGTGGCAACTAACAACAACAAACTTTATTACCTCAGAGGTAAACTGGAAATAAGAGCGTCTATAGTTGGATTGTTGTGAGGATTAAATCAGAATATATATGTAAATTAAAATGTTTAGCCCAGGAACGCACATCATAAATGTGGTCGATAAATATGAGCTCCCACCTTTGAAAAACAAAGTTATTGTTCATAAAAATGGTTAATTTCCTGAAACCATTTAAGAAAAGATGATTTTGTCTTATAAAGAAGGCATTTAAGCTGGGTCTACAAAAGGCTATCATATACACCCTGACCTAACAGTTGCGATTCAACTCACTCAATCTTGGTGAATTGGACCTTTGAAAGTTGTGTGAATGTAACAAAAGAAATGTGTTTATGCAACTCACTCAATCTTGGTGAATTGGACCTTTGAAAGTTGTGTGAATGTAACAAAAGAAATGTGTTTAGTTACCTTAAATTTCATCAACAAACCCTCTGACTTCATTGACACTTGTTAAGATAATGGCATTCCATAAGCTGCTTGATCTCTTGTTCTGATTATTGCTAGGGCTTCAGTTTCCCCTGGTGTATTACATTCATTACTGAATTTCTATCCAAATATTAATGATAAGCATAAATGCCAGTTATAATATCCCAGAAGTATTTTTTCCTAATTTTAAACAAATTATTATTCTCACAAACTTCTAGCTTCTATAAATCCTCAAAGCAACAGCAAGAATTTTATTTTTGAATTCCATTCTATCTAAATATCAGATAAAATGGTGTTGATGCCATACAAAATGAGTACTTTAAATAAAACCCTAGAAACCAATTTTAGACAAAACTAACTCACCTGTAATTGCAAGGCTTCATGATTTTTTAATCCTTCCACAATTGGTGAAAATCGTTCCCTGTTATTTCTTTCTGCTGCTGTAGTTATAGCCCCTAACAGTTTTTCTAGACTGTAGAGAAAAAAAAAGGAACATAAATAAGAAATATATCTTACATGCACAATATAAGTATGAGTTATCTCTTTCAGTCTTCCCCGTTTAATTTCTGGTGCTTGGTGTTTATATATTGTTGTTGTTGAATGCTGTCAAGTCAATTCTGACTCATATCGATCCCATGTGACAGAATAGAATTACCCCATAGGGTTTCCTAGGCTGTAATCTTTCATAGACCATTACAATTTAAGAACTGTGTTCCTGTCCACTTATTTCTATGAGTCAACTATTGTTTAAAATTATTTTAGCACATAAAAATACAATTAAAAACATTTGAAGAAAATGAATTTTCTGAGCGATACTTTTTAAAGTATGCTTGGCTGATAAATGCTGAAATGTTTTTAGATTTGGTATTTTGTATATTAAAATAAATATTAATACCACTTCCTCATAATACAATATCCATAATCAGAGAAAACCCAAGTAAATAAAGACATGTCTATAATTACCTAGCATAAGAAATTATTTACCTGAAGAAAAATATTGGTAACCATCACCATAAAGTGTCTGAATCAAATTAACCTTATGTACTAAAATAAAAATAAATAAATAAATAATTTTTTTTTTTTAGTATATACCTCTTACCATGAGATATCTGAAATTAAAATTGTATCATAACAATTACACCAAAAAACAAAAAATCCATTAGGGTCGAGTCAATTCTGACTCATACCAACCCTAAAGGACAGAGTACAACTGCCCCATAGGGTTTCCAAAGCTACAATCTTTATGGAAGCAGACTGCCACATCTTTCTCCCATGGAGTAGCTGGTGGGTTTGAATCATCGACCTCTAGGTTGGCAGCTGAGTGCTTAACCACTGTGCTACTGGGGCTCCTTAACAATTTCACCAGGTAGGTCATATTTTATGAATTAAGTATTGAAAATCTAATTGACAAGAAAAATCTTTCTTACTCATATATGAACTACTTTTTTTCTAAAAAACCTAAGGAAACCTTACTTATGCATATGTTATTTCATTTTCAGTTTGATCTCATTGAGATAAGACTTGATGCTATACAATAATATTTTTCTGTAGTGTTTCTCATTTACTTTCTAAGGACATTAGAAAGCACTAAACAACATCTCACTTTATTCTAACAGGTACAAAATTCTTACTGATACACAAAGTGTTCAGAAAAACATATTTCAGTTTAGGTTCTCAACTGATATTTCATTTTTTATCACAATACTTTCTTTCAAACTGGGCCTATCAATGACATCAAATCTGAAAATTTCCTTCTGATTCAATATTATTTCCATAAGAAGATATTATCTAACGCATATTCAGCAACAACTTGTTGAATTTGGCACATGCATACAATTTGAATAATTATCAACAACCTTTTTTTAAAAGGCTTAGTTTATTTCACAGTATGAATAATTGCTTCATATTTTCAGTTACCCTAGGCACATAAGTAAACTACTGTTCTAAAATAAAAGTATCTAGGCAATTCAGTTATTTAAAGAAGTCAAGTTGTGTGAGTACATGTGGGGTGTGTATGTGTGCATTTGGCCAAAATAACACTCTAAAATTTTTCAAATTTTATACTGATTGCTTTACCTTCAGGTACACAAAATCACTATTCATACCCTTTAAAACCAACTTTGAAGAATTCCCCATTAGGATTCTATCTGCTTAAGTCTTTTTTTTTAAATAAACAAAAATGCTAAAACAAAGTAAAAATGTCACACTTTCATGCAGGTTATAAAAAGTAACAGAAGAAAAATAAGACATTAATTTCTCAAGTCTCATTTTTTCATGCAGTTAATATAATAATATAGGAATACTTACATGTTCTCTTCTGCAACAATGCAAATAGCAGAAAGTATTTTTACTATTTCAGTCATCATGTTGGGTTGTTTGGGGTCAATTGCTCTTGCCAATAGTAAGAGACTTCTTTCATCTCCTAGAATCCTTTGTAGTCCAAACTAGAAAAAAAAAACCTTCACTCAAAATGTCTATGGAATTTATCTTTAATTAAAGAAAGCAACTTACAATGATTTTCTGAAAACCTATACCCCCACAATGACTTTCTACCTAATTGTATGAAAGTTCTTCGTTTTTGTTTTGAAATGACTGCATCTTTGAGTTTTCGCCCCTTGATCAGATATGCTCTCCATTAGTCTGCTCTAAGAATTCCATAACGATTTGGGAGAAATATGGGAATAATCAGTAGTTCTGCAACAAAGAAGAGCATGTAAAGCACATACTGATATGATTTTTTAAAGTAAATCTACTTATGTCATTGGATCTCCATGGAGATGTCTGGAGTTCACGGATAAATTCTCCAACATCCTAGTGTGTAAAATTATGTTCAACAAAAAAAGTAAAACATTGAGAAATTCTTTTGTATACTATATGCCAGCCAAAGATGCAATAAACCTCTGTCTGGATTTTTCCACAACTTTCTTATCCTACACTCTTTTCACGCCACTTGGATGCACTACAAAAGCTATGAACCCAAAGAAATGGTGCCTGTCACGGTCAACTATGGCATAAGAGATACCCTTGTCATTTATTCTCATTTCATTCATTAATACACGTGTGTTTGCATGCATGTGTGTCTGTGTGTGCATTATACTAGGTTAAAAAAAAAAGCCCAAACCTTGGGTTTTCACTACATAAAGGATATAATATTTTCTTTGATATATGTCCCACAAAATATTTCTCAGATTTATTATGAAATATGTTCGCTTCTTTCTAAAGTCTAATGGTGAAATCTTACACCATTTCATTGGAACACAATTACCATTTCAGTCTAAGCTTTAGTTAATAACCAAAAACATGAATATTTTCATGGCTTTTAACTTCTAAAAGAACTCAGGAAAACATAGCTAAAGCTCTAAAACACGACCTTATCAGAGATCATAAAAAATAAGGAAATTTATGGAGATAAAATAAATAAATAAAGGATGAAAAAGGAAATGGAAGACACTAGAGTAAAATGGAACAAAGAAAACAAAAGGGATAACCTATTTTACGCAAGCAACGCGAGTCTTCTATGTTTGTTTGCCCTCTGACCCTAAATGCTGCTACGCCATTTTTTTTTACTTGTTGCTGTAAAAAAAAAATGAGCATAGGAAGCTTACGGGGGAGGTGGGACACAGTTGGCAAACAAACAGAAGGCGTGTGTTATTTGTGTAAAAATACAGTAAATATGTGTAAAGTTGGCCAGTAGATAACACTAAGGAATAGAAGTGATAAATCTGTGTGAAACTAAAAGATGGATGATTACTATGCAATTACCAAACTTAAAACAACAGCTTTAAAAATCATTTGGACTGAGAGAGAAATCATTTGCATTTTCCATTTATCGTGCCCTTTTAATAAGCATTTTCTAATACGAAGATAAAAATAACACTGAAGAGTAAAATGAAGAGATGAGAAATATATCTGAAAAACCATCAGTCCAAACATCAGAGCAATTATCATAGCAATATATGTTAAGCAACAATGGGTTGATTTTATGATTCTATTTTTACATGCATTGGATAGGGGAAAATAATTTTTGAAATAGGTAATCTAAACTCCACGGGGCCTACAAATTAATGTTTATGTCATTTCAGATGAAAGTTTTATTATTTGAGCTGGACAATTTATTCCAAGATGAAATGGATATCTCATTGTTGTGCTTTTAATTTTGAATGCACGCTTTATGCCCATTGTTTCATGTCTACAATTTAAAAGATCCATTTATTCATGTTCTAAGAAACTTACGTGCAAGATGTTAACACGTTCTAACTAAAACTTAGCTTTAGTTTAAAATAATCTAAGTCAAATCATCATGTTTCTTCAAAACTGCCAAACTTACAAGAGATAAGAAAGTACGTGTTGACATATCAACTTACGTCCTATAAGGAAAAGCTCCCACAGGAAATCCCATTAATATGACTTTCTATAGTGACTATTCTGATTTCAGCCACTTGGTATCATGGAAAACTATGACAGTTAATAACACAAGTCAGCAAGAATTTAAGACAAAGGGTTGCATAGCTAATTTCGTAGATGAAGGGACTAATAGCCAGAGAGGTCAAGTGATTTTCCAAAGGTCACTCAGCTCATTAGTGGCAAAACTTCAACTACAACTCTTATTTCCTGATCTATAGTATTGTGTTCTCTTTCCATTATTTCATTGTTTCCCTCAGCTGAAGAAACAGATCCATCCTGATCTTGGAAGGAGCAATATTCATTAAGTCTTTTCTTGTTAAGCATCACATTCTGCATAACTTTGTAGCCAAAGGCTAAAAGCACAGAACTAGAGAAAGTCTATGACATGAACCTTTCTGGAAGAAACTTACAAGGACAACACAGTTGGTGTATCCTACGATAGAGTGTCACGCCAACTAGCAAGCACCCATTCTACCTCCCAATAACATTCTCTATTAATATAAAAAATATACATGTGTGTAATAAATACATACTTACATATAATCCCATATGCTTAAGACTATTTACAGATTAGTTAAAAAGACAATCTTATTTGCATTGGTTATTTAATAGCTATATTTCACAACTGACAAGTTCCTGGTTATTGTTATAATTATTAAGTATTTTAAAACACCATCTGAAGGGAACTCAAGTAATTAAATGAAATAGTCAACAGTATGCTACCTGCAGGCATACAGAGCAAATCATTTTCAAGATAGTAACAAAATAAGTTTACAGAAAAAATGACTTCACAGCCTGAACAGACTATTTTTAGAAGAAAAACATTTATTTAAAATTCATAGACCCCGTCAAGTGTAACTGTTGTTTAACATATATAAAAGAAAAAAAAAAACTATTTTCTAGACATGTCTTTTATGTCTGTTAACTCACTGTCATTAACTGAACATAAAAAGAGAAGTCTTACCCTTACAATGTTCTTAGCAAATAAGTCAAATCAGAACTTTGGATATTCCTTTACACTAAAATAAAACTCTGTATCAGGAAACAGTACTCAAAATACAACCTTTAAATTTTCCTACTAAGATAAAAGAAATAAAAAGTGCTATCTAATTTGGGAACAAGAATGATATGTTTGCATGATTGCAAAAACCTACCAATAGATATTTTGTGAAGCAAAGTATATTTTAAATAATATTTAAATGAAACTAAAGATGATTTGCATCATAAAGAGAAACACCCTTTTGTGAACCAAATAAGCACCCACTAGTTTTTTTTTAGTTTGTCTGTTTTATACTTTCATACTGTCAGGCAAATTCTCACCTTTTGTGGTAGAGGCAGAAATAAACATTACATACTTACCTTATTATTCATAAATGCTTTGAGGCACTGAATAAGTTTATACTGATTCTTCTTGTCAATATGTTCTTGCCTAAATAGAAGCGAAAAAAAAAGATGATGTTGTGCTTAAAAGTTTCCCCTTTGGTGACTATTTTATCA
Organism: Loxodonta africana; assembly: GCF_030014295.1. NCBI lineage: Eukaryota > Metazoa > Chordata > Mammalia > Proboscidea > Elephantidae > Loxodonta > Loxodonta africana. Next base: position 116,218,182 of record NC_087369.1, on the reverse strand, counting down.
AGTGTTTATTCTTACTGTTTCTTCTCGAGAAGCTTTTCAAGCACATCCAATAAGAGTCCAAGACCTTCATGGCCAAAGTTGTTAACCCAGCTAAAAAATAAACAAAAAACATATGTATAAGTTTGTACATTTAAATCGCCAAATATCCAAATGAAATTTTGAATTACAAATCTCATAATCCTGACAGTATTGCCTGCATTCTTTCTTCTACTCTCATGGCATCAAGAATTAACTCTATGAGGATGACTTGGAGTTCATTACCTCAATCCCGGATCTCTTGTCACATTTCAGATCGCCCATTAGACAGTACTGTCTTGGTTGTGTTGCCAGCATCATATATTTATAAATCAAAAATTTCTCACCCTGCCTTCACCCCCCAAATGAACTCCTCCAGTGGTATAAATAACATCACTACCCTCTGAATTGTTTTTACTTGAACTATTGGCATATTTTTTGGTCCCCTATCTCTTTCCTCTTTGCATTTATTCTGTTCATTCATTCAACAAATTATTTATTGAGTACCTACTAAGTATCAGGTATGTTTCAGATGCCAAGGATACAAGAAGGAGACATACGATTAAAAAAAAAAACATACAGTTATCAGTGCAATGGTGCTAGGCTTAAAAATAAAACTTGGTAGATGGAATAAGGAGTACCAGGATGCTAATTTTTAATGTGTTGCCAGGGAATGATTCTTTGATAAGGTGGTATTTGAACAGAGCCCTGAAGGAAGTGAGGGCTTTAACGGTAGTTAAAGTAACAGAATATTGGTTCCTGAGGAGGTAGCTAGTGTTTGGCACGTTTCAGGAATTTCCAGAAGACCAGTGTGGAGTGAGCTGAATAAGCAGGCTTGGGAGAGTGGCAGGGGATGATGTTCTGAGTGTGGCAGAAGGCTGGATGACCGATCATGTAGAGTTTGGTTTGACTTTCTAGAATAACTCCCATACATGCCTCCTCCCTCCTTTTCATTGCTTCTGCTAAAAATCCTAGTTTATCCTAGTTACCTCTCCTTTAATATGCCAGGAGACTCCCAACTAGTGTCTCTACATCTTCTATCTCTTCTTTTATTCATTTTACAAAATGCCAGATTAAGTTGCACTTAATTACAGTCAGCTGTCCAAAAATTTCCACTGGACTACCTAATACATTTCAAATTCTTTGGCCTGACATTCTGAACTAGCTTCAACCTACGATTCCAGCCTCGGGCCTTATACCACATATCCCAATAAAATGAGACACATTTTCTTTCCTGAAGTCCCCCTTCCACTTCCCTGCTTTGGCTCATTTATTCTTTCCAGAAGGTAACCCCAATTACACCTCTCCAAACCCTTCAAGGTGGAATTTCACTGTCAACTCCTCCAATAATGTTTTTCCCCCATAGGTCCTCCAACCAAATGTACTTGTTTTTTCTCTCTTTTGAACTCCCATGTATCTTTATTTATCTCCTTACACTTAATATTATGATTTTTGCAACACATGTCTTATCAACCTTTCTGGATTATAAATTCTCTGAAGACAGTTATATCTTATTCATCTTTCTACCTCTCACAGTGCTTAGCAGAGTGGTGTACATATAGTCAAAAATAGGTAAATTAAACTTAATTACATTCGTTGGTTTGTGTGGCTAAGAAAATTTGGACTAACACTGGTAATAATAATGTGCATTTAGTCAGTGAGTCTCATACTGTCCAAGAGCTTCATTAATATACAGCAGACTCCTGTGAACCCAAACCAACCCAAGACTCCTGTGAAGCAGTAGTTAAACTCTATACTCTAAATATTTAAGCCAGAACTTCATTTCATTCCACAGTTTTCAAACCAATGACTTCATATCTGACAAAGTAAAGCTTATCAACAAAGCAAAGACTTAAATTTCTAAGAGAATATCAGTAAAAGACAACAGACCACTGAGGAAAACAGATTCAAAAAATACCTCAAATATTCAGAACCAATCACATCTACAAGATATATAAAAACTCATTTTAAACAAATTCTCCTTTAATTTCCATTGTGGAAATAAGCAAAAATCAATATGGCATTGTAACGATAATTGGCAGCAAGTTACTATTCAATTGAGGCATGTAATAATCCAGTGCAATGAGCTATTCTCTCTAAAGACTCTTGATAATCAGCGGGGTGGCAGTAAAAGGATAAGAAGACATCAGCTCTAAGAATAATATACTGTATTTAATCTATCCCGGGGAAAAATCAGCAGATGCCGTTACAGCGCGATATGTTTTTTTTATAAAAATATATTTTTATAAAAATACTTTATAGCAACCTTAAAATAATAGGAATCCTGAACAAATTTATATATATGGGCCTCGATATCTGCTATGGCATTTGGAAAGATAATCTATGATTTCTTTGAATTTAGCACTCGCAAATAGTTTTTTTAATTCAAAATTGGACTCAAGTTCTTTTTATAACTAACACTATTAAAATTACTACGGTTATTTCTTCTGTGGTTTAGGGAAGCATTTGACACAAGAGCATGATTTATATGTGTTCTCTTGAAATCAGTCACTCACACATCCCAAACTGCTTTAAATTGTACAGTTTGTGGTACTTTGGCTTCATTCAGTAAAAATTACTATTGCTTTGAAAAAAAATAGGATACAATCATGAAACTTAAGTGTGAAGAGGCAGGGCTTATTTATTACAAACGAAGGAATGAAAAGTCTTAACTGAAGAATATTTTTGGCCAATGGGCAGAGGAGACCTAGTAGGAGTCATTAAAATTTTAACACAGAGAAAAGGGACCCCAAAAGGAGCCTGTTGTTAGAGAGACAAAATAATTATGGTGTAAGCATGATGCCACTAGATGTTAGAAGAAAGGTAGGGGGGAGGGTAACGAACAGCAGACATTCGTTTTTTTCCCCCCTTTTTCTCTTGCCAGCAACACTGTGTTTTTCAGGAATCAAATATTTGTGAATGAACAAATGAATATTATACAAGAGTAGCCATGAAATGATGAAACAGTTTAAAAGCAAAATGCTGGCACCTATATGAGGGCAGGAGTTGATATTGCAACAGCAGAAGCAAGCATAAATCACTGGTTTTGAAAGTAAGCTCCCCAAAACAAAACCATCAGCATCACCTGGGTTAATTGTTGTTAAAAATACAAATTCTTAGGCCCCCACTCAAGACCTAAATTTCTAAAAATTACCCGGGTGATGAGCTTACTTCCAAAGCCACTGATTTACGCTTCAGAGCCCTGGTGGCACAACGGTTAAGAACTTGGCTCTTAACCAAAAGGCCAGCAGTTCAAATCCATCAGCTGTTCCTTGGAAACCCTAGGGGCAGTTCTACTCTGCCCTACAGTGTCGCTATGAGTTGGAATAGACTTGACGGCAACGGATTTGGTTTGGTACCCCATACCTACAGAATCAATAATTCTGGGGGTAGGGCTCAGAAATCTGTATATTATTAACTGTTCTTCCAGGAGAGTCTGATGTTCAATCCAATCTGAGAGCCAGTAGTATAGAACAATGGTTGGCTGAGAAGTGGCTGAAGTCTTTCTGAGGCAGGACTCAGGCTCAGAACTCAAGACTGCTTTATAAACTGTCCCAGCCATACTGTGTACGCCCACTGTCACAGAATACAGATCAGGTACCCAGTTGAGGCAGGAATATTTGGTATAATTTTACAGAGAATGCAAATTTCACCTCAGTTATTCAGTACTAATTGGAACATCTAGAACTATAAAAGCACAGCTAATGACTCAACTTAAAATCTGCACTCAAGGATTTCAGGCAAAGATAGGTAAATTTCCTGTAGCATAAAAAAAGTAGCATATCAGCCCTGAAATAAGAAATCACAGTTCTACATGGACTTCAAATATATGAGACAAATAGAAGAGAATTAAGAAGAACTAAACAAGAAATAAGTGGAGGAGAATGATCTTTCATAATTTCTATAACCACCCGAAAAACTTTTTTTTACTTTCCTCTTATAAGGTATGATTTACATATCATAAAATCTGTCATTCTGATAAACATATATAGTGATGTAACCACCAAAACAAACAAGATATAGAACATTTCCATCACCCCAAAACATTCCCTCATTCCCCTTTGAAGTCAATCCCTTTTCCCTGCCTCTTGGTCCCTGACAATCACTTCTCTGATTCCTATCCCTGTTTCCTGAGTAAATGGAATCATACAATATACAGGTTTTTGTGTCTGATTTCTTTCACTTAGTATAATTCTTGAGAGCCAAACACATTGTTGTACATTTCAGTAGTCCATTCCTTTTTCTTCTACGGATGTACCACAATTTGTTTATCCATTCAACAGCTGGTGAACACTTCGGTTGTTTCAAGGTTTTGACAATTAGTAATAAAGCTGTCATAAACATTCACATGTAAGTTTCAGAAAAAATGAACCACCCAAGCAAAAACAATGGAAAAATCAATCAGGAGGATTAATATATGAGTGGACAAGAGATCAGGCTTAGGTTTGTAGACTGAAAAAGAAGCCAGAGAGATTATATAGCAGGCAAGAGGAATGACACATAATGAGACAGAATTTTCCAAACATACATATAAAAGGCTTGGCTATATATATATCAGGGAGCACAACATCTGGTACACTGCTCAAGAAGTTCAAAATTAAAGACCCTCACCCAAGTTTACTCAAAGATTAGGGAAGCATGCCACCATCCAACAATGGAATATGCTAGGAAACCATACACTGGCATGATTAAACGCATAAACTGTAGAGAAAGATGATTTTATATTTTGATCCTATCTTTACAATCTTCTAGCTGTATGACTTTTGATCAGTTACTTAACTTCTCTAAGCTTACTTTCTTATCTTCAAAGTAGGGATGATAAGGATAGTATCTACACCTCGGCAGGTCTCTGTGAGGACTAAATAAAACAAGGCATATGAAACAGCACAGTGAAGCCAGTATTAAGATATTTTTAAGAATGTTAAAAACCAAAAATTTGAATGCTCTTTGAATTTTCTAGTCTAAAATACATCCTGAATTTTAGACCTACGTTAAAGAATTATTTTCAATAATATTAACACAAACGCTTTTCACCATTCATTTAGTAAAATGTACTTTAATTAATTTAATTAATATGAAATATACAAAAGAATCTAAACATATAGTAGATCCCTACTGATTTATTTTAAAAATAAGACTACAAATATTTTAAATATGCAGTACTCATATTAGCTCATGTGTTTTCTTTAATTCGCTGTTACTATTCAATTTTGGGGAAGCCCTGGTGGTGTAGTGGTTAAGTGCTACAACTACTAACCAAAAGGTCAGCAGTTCAAATCCACCAGCTGCTCCTTGGAAACCCTATGGGGCAGTTCTACTCTGTCCTATAGGGTTGCTATGGCTCAGAATTGACTTGGCGGCAATGGGTTTTTGTTTATTCAATTTTGTGTATATTTAATTCTAACTATTTGGTGCTGGTCAACTCACATTACGATAGTCATGGAAATTACAATGGTAGAGAGAGAAAGGAAAAAAGAATGAATTTATAGTTCAAGACTAATGCCGAGAGAAAGTATCCTATCAAAATATATGAACATTAAGGTTTTAAAACAAATCTATCCCAAGACTTCAGAACTTCTGAGGCCACTATCTTTAAAAGGCTCACTTACACTGATCAGGAAAGAAAATCTTATTTAATAAAAGTATATCAGAGGATTCATTTAGCTAGAAATCCAAAAGAAAGCAAGGTTCTCTCCCTTTCTAGCTCTCCAGGGCAAAACGAAGTGGGGGAAATTCTATAAATGTACCTACTGGAGGAGAGAATGAGGTTCTGCTCCTTCACAGATACACGTAAAAGAAAACCCTTCACGGTTTTCCAAAACCTCAACCTTTCATCCATAATTTGGAGATTCAGACACTGAATTACTTAGTTACTGTTCATATAAATATAGTTTAAATTCAAAGATTTAGTGGACAAATGAGTTCATTACACTATACACAATACAACCATAAAAGCAAATACTGTTTGCATACCCATTTATGATTAAACTGTTCCATTGACTTATATCTTTCAAAAGGATTAAAGCTAAAATTAGAAAGTTCTATACTGAGTCCCCTAAGCTGTAAAGGCAATTGGTCTCATGTGAAGGAGCCCAATATTAGTCATGTCATCCCTTTATCACTGTTTGTGCAGTGTTAAAGGCTAGTAAAGAGGGTTATGTGTTCTGTACAAAGGACTGTATTTCTCTCTAATGGTGTTCTATTCCCATGTGTAATCTCATACTACAACCCAAACCACTGGAACATCAAATAAAATAAATGATAGTTCAGAATTTCTTGGGGGAATTCAGAAAGTTGGTAAAATTGTAACACATGAAACTAATTCAAAGGGTTGAGGAGGCTGTACAAATTACGGTAAATGGTGGGTGTATTTTCTGTTTTTACAAGAAAACATCTAATTTTAATACCAATGTTGCAAATGCAATGTTTTTGAATGTACTTAAAACTTAGCCTAGTTATATGCACTTACAGGAAGAAGATGAGACCTGGGTGATTAAAACCAATGCATAACTCAATGCAGGCACTATTATGCATTCAGCTCAAGGTTAATAGCCCCAAAAATAGCTAAGGAAAACTTAGTTTTTCAGCTTCTTTCAGTTCAAATGAATGAGCTTCACAGATAATTCAACTGTCAATATATGCATCCATTAAAAAATAAAACAGCAACATGAATTTGCATATGCTATTTTTTCAGTTTTATTTTCAACTGACTTGATCTTAGTTCAACAAAACCATGTATTTCCATTCAGGTTCGTCTACATGAAAGTAAGTACAATAATTTTGGGTACTTCAATGACCTTGGAAACTATTCGCTATGGTAGACTAGTGCATGAACTATCTCTGATCAATTATTAGATGCAAAATTGCCATTTCTAGATATATGTGCAGATATACCTTTGAAACATGATGTGCACTGACCCTTTTCTTTCACCTGATTCATGGAAGTGTTGGATACATCAATTGTCCAGCTACTTCTCTCATGGTTTTGACTTAATTCTGAGATAGATCTCACTCTCCTCAAAAAACACCAAAAAAGACATTGCATCTTTCTCTTTAATCTTTGTTACTCACTTAAAAGGGTTTCACCTTGCTGCATTTATTTTCCCCATCAGGTCTCATTGGAAACATTCTGCTCTGTTTCATGCTACTCACACATTTTTAAGACTTCCTTCCAACGGAGGATGTATGCTCTTTCTAGTTGCGTATATTATACAAAAGCAACTTCCTCTTACACATTCCCAACAAATTATAAATGCCTAAGGTACATGCAAAAATCTCTTGAGGGCAATATTTTAAGTAAAATATTCCCTCTGAACAGAAAGGGCCACATGAACCAGAGACCTACATCATCCTGAGACCAGAAGAACTAGTTGGTGCTCGGCCACAATCGATGACTGCCCTCACAGGGAGCACAACAGAGAACCCCTGAGGGAGCAGGAGATCAGTGGGATGCAGACCCCAAATTCTCATAAAAAGACCAGACTTAATGGTCTGACTGAGAGTAGAGGAATCCCGGCGGTCATGGTCCCCAAACCTTCTGTTGGCCCAGGACAGGAACCATTCCCGAAGACAACTCATCAGACATGGAAGGGACTGGACAGTGGGTAGGAGAGAGATGCTGATGAAGAGTGAGCTAATTATATCAGGTGGACACTTGAGACTATGTTGGCATCTCCTGTCTGGAGGGGGGATGGGAGGATAGAGAGAGTTGGAAGCTGGCAAAATTGTCACGAAAGGAGAGACTGGAAGGGCTGACTCATTAGGGGGAGAACAAGTGGGAGTACGGAGTAAGATGTATATAAACTTATATGTGACAGTCTGACTTGATTTGTAAACATTCACTTGAAGCTCAATAAAAGTTAATAAAAAAATATTCCCTCTGAAAGGATAAAATTTCCTTAAGCATTAAAATTAGTTTCTTAAGCTGTCTAAATTACTTTGGATATAGTCAAAGAAATGGTTTAAGATCAAATCTGTTAAAATGTCTAACAAGTCACGCAATAAAGACTATTTTCCTCCCCACCACCCTTCAAAATTATTGTTAGAACAGTATAAGAGACTGTCTTCCCTCATAATGCAAAAATATCTATAAAAAATGTGAATGAAAATGAAAATAGTCTTCAATCTGCAGTTAATAGAGGGAAAACAAGTGGGAAAAGAGCATCCCAAATATTCAAGCAAAAGCTAAAGGCATATTTTAAACTTCCTTCATATGTTTGAAATATAAACATAATTATGTTAGGGCACTTACTAAAGGTGTCTTCATACAACTAGGCAAACTTAAAATTTTAACTACACAAGGAAAATGTACTGCTTTACTTCCCTACCTTAAGCAATACAGTGAAAACTCCACCACGCACTCCACAGGACATCTAATTTCTTTTACTTTAGTGAAATTTTGTTAAAATGAAGTTACTCCAATAAATCACATTCTAATCTATAAACCCTGGAAATTACTAAATAGAGCTGACACCCAGTTTATCTTTTGTGAATAAGGTAAGTAAAACGTTCTTTGAATGCAAGGCGGAAAACAGAGGCATCAGCATATACCACCCGCACGTTTCCCTTTTTTTTCCCTAAACTAATTTGTACGTTATACCGTCTGATTCTGGTGGGCAGCAGAGAAGTTAAATGAATTTTCTTTCACTGTGACAGGGGTAAGGAGAGTTGATGGGTAATTGCTATTTGATGACTGAACAAGAGAAATGCAACAGGCCTTTTTACTTGCCAGGTGCAGTTTCAAAAACATGTAATTAAAGACTCATTATAGAGTGTGATAGCTACATGGACAAAGATCAAAGAAAGTTAACACTCATGAATATTTTTATTCAGGATAACTGCAACCAAATCTAAAAAGAACCATTTCTATAATTCCTCATTGTGGATATATCTTAACAAATCTAAATGTTTTCTTCTTGCTGAAACGATCTGTAATGGTAATTGTTTTAGTCTTTTCTGCTTTATTTTTATGTAATATTTTAAAACCTCTTCCACCCAGACCTGGGAAAGAAAGCATGGATATTTTGTATGTGTCTTTTATGCACACGTACGTGCACTCTTAAAAAAAAAAAAAAACCCCGTTGCCAAGAAGTCAATTCCAATTCATGGCGACCACAAGTGTTACAAAGTAGAACTGAGCTCCACAGGATTTTTCTGGGCTGTAATTTTTTTTTTAATCTTTAGGGAAGCAGATCGCCAGTGTTGCTCAGTGGGAGGGAATGCCACCTTTTCAATTAGTAGTCAAGTGCAAACAGTTTGCACCACCCAGAGACATTCACAGGCACTTTTAGCCACGGTTAAATGCCTTAATGCAGCCAACATTAATAAATTTTTTTCAAAATATACTTATTGAACAATGAACATTCAAAATATTTAATAGTCCATCATTAGACAAGTTGTGAATTGTTAAAGCTTATCTAAGACAAATTAAACCAAATGTACTAATTATTTTTCTCTACCACAGTGATATATACCATCGGGGAATCCCTGGGTGCTGCAAATAGTTAAAGTGGTAGCCAGCTAACCAAAAAGTTGGTGGTATGAGTCCACCAAGAGGTGCCTCAGAAGAAAGGCCTGGCAATCTACTCCTGAAAAATCAGCCACTGAAAATCTATGGAGCACAGTTCTACTCTGATACACATGGGATAGCCATGAGTTAAAATCAACTCCATGGCAACTGGCTTGGTTTTGGTTTAAAGGAATAACAACAATAATAACAAACATGTTCATAAGATATAGACAAAATCTTTATAGGACTAGCTGCAGTATAAAATACCTAAGAAAGAAATATTAGCCTTCTATAATTTTCAACCAGGCTTGCACTTATTTTCAGAAAAAATCTAGAGACACAGCTATGTATAAAAGGTATCCATTCATACTTGATAAATCTTTCAGAACAAATAAATGCTTTTTGAAGAAAGAATGTTTTGATTGCTGAAATAACTTTGACCTTCTTCAAAATGACAAGGACACTCTTTTTTTTCAACTGGAACAGTTGAAAGCCAAAATGAACACAAACAATTTAAATTAACAACATGGTTTTATCCTCATTTACCATTAATGAATGAACAAACCTCCATGAAAGAACACACACTGATAAGAGTAGACTTATTGGTGTGAAATCAAACTAAATTATCCCATATTGAGTCCTTCATTTTACATATGAGGAAACTAAAAAAGTTTAGTGACTTGTCTTAGGTCACAGGGCTTGTTAATGGCAATGGCATAATTAGAATCCAGCACTCCTCAACTTTTACAGGCCTTTCATTCAACTATATTATCAACAACTAATGTAAAAATTGTCAATTAATGGTTTCAAGTATTTTGGTTATTTTCCATTTGTGATTGTACATGGGAAAAAACCTAGAATTCATAAAAATATCATCAGTGGGTATATTGTGAAATGAAAGCAATACCAGTGAGTTTTTTTGTTTGTTTGTTTTTTAATGATTTATTCTGGGTTTCGTCATCAAGACAAGGGAAACTTTAGTAAGATAATAGAAACATTAAGAATGGCCAAAAATACTTCTTGTTTCCCATGTAGTGATAAAATATTTAATTGTTCAGCATTGACAGCAGAGCCTTATCATGCTGCAATTTGTTCTTATGAGATCTAGCCATGCCATTGAAAAACATATCTGTAAACTTCTACTTAACTGTTAATTGATATTTTCCCTGACACGAAATACAAGAATTAGGAATCACCTGGAAAAAATAGAGCCACTTATTATTAATTTGGGAATAAAAATCCTTGCTTAGCCTTATTTGCATCATTACCAGCAGGAACAACACAGTCAGCCATTTTAAGGTTCCTTCCTCCTGACTTTCTAGACTTCTCTGATTGCCTTGTGCTTTCCCTTACTCACTTTGACTAATAAACCCAATGACCTCTTTTGGAAACCCTAGTGGCATAGTGATTAAGAGCTAAGGCTGCTAACCATAAAGGTCGGCAGTTTGAATACACCAGGTGCTCCTTGGAAATCATATGGGGCGGATTTACTCTGTCCACTGGGGTTGCTATGAGTCAGGATCGACTCAACGTCAACAGGTTTGGGTTTTTTGTTTGTTTGTTTAATGGCCTCTTTTAGCTGGAAAAATAAGAGTCTTTTATCAATTCAAGTCTCTGAACGGAGTGAGGCCTGAATTAGACTACTGGCAATAGAAATGTAAAAACAACGCAAGAGATACTGCAAATGAAAAGATGGGCAAATATGATGAACAGCAAATGTCAGTGGAGACTCCAAATCATATACACAGAGATCAGAGCCAAACCCTGAATGGATGGATGAGCTCTCTAAGACAAAGAACATAAAAGAGGAGATTATTTAAAAAAAAAAAAAAAACATTCCTTAATACTATTGTTCTTACTGTTGTTAGGTGCTGTCAGGTTGGTTCCAACCCACAGCGACCCTATGTATGACAGAACAAAACAGCCCCATCCTGTGCCATCCTCACAATCATTGTTATGTTTGAGCCCATTGTTACAGCCACTGCTTTAATCCATCTCATTGAGGGTCGTCTTCTTTTTTTGCTGACCCTCTACTTTACCAAGCATGATGTCCTGTTGTGAGCCCACAAACTAAAAAAAGTCCAGCAACATGCTTATATATAGCTTCAGAGTAGGTGTCCAGTATGGTGCTTATTTCTCCACTGTGCTATCTAGTATTTCTCATGTTGAGATGCTTCAGAAATTTTCAGTCACATGTTAGAAAAATCAATCTATATACTGAATTTTCTCTTGCTCATCAAAATTAATCATTCTAAAGCAGTCTATTATTAACTTCTAGTACTCCAACTTTTCAAGATACTTAGAAAGGATTGGGAAATGTATTAAGGTGGAACACTGGAGTCAAACTACTGTCATCAGCAATATTAAGACATGATTTCAACATTTAAAATCATAACTATCATATGCGAATAATATAAAAAAACAGAAAATAAAATTAATGGAAAGCCCACGAAATAACAACTCACCACAACACATTCTGCATTCTATTCCCAGAAGTAATGATGAAAAAATAAACTGACAGATTTTTAAGGCACAAAGTACGCCATAAGGTTACAGAATACTCCCAGTTCACTGTCCCATACCACTTACATTTAAAGTATTATGCCATTTTAATTAACATTGAGAATACAGACCTTAAAGTCACTATAAAATTCATAAGCATTTTCTACATTGAAGAAAAATTCATTAATGTTTAATATAGTTTTAATGCTGGATCCATATCAGGGTATTATTATTCTTTGACAATTGCTAATTTACAAACAGAAATTTATGATAAATTTTTTTTTAATTCTGTTTAACTATAGCATTCTAGTCTTAAATACTTCTGGATAAATAAATGTTGAACATGTCATTTTAAGAAATTCTCTCCAGGAAACTCTCTTGGGATCAAGTATTAAAGGAGGTATGGTTAGGCACATAGCCTTACCGAGAACAGTACTCGGTACTCACGTAGTATTCCCCAAAATAGACAGAAGTAGAACCAATCTGCATATTTTCAGTAACACTGAATGTTGTTTAACAGAGCTAACAAATAGGAGTGACATGATTCTGAGTGTTTCAAGGTTTAGATTCATATTCATATGTCAGGCCAGTAAGCTACATCACTTAACACTGATTTACTTTTAAAAAGTACACTATAATGTTATGCCGCCTTCTCTATTCTGACATCATGCATTCAATTTCAACAAAAGATTTTCAGGTTTAAACTGCCTAATGTGAGACGCGATGCACCTATATAGCTTTGCTGACCAGGTGGGAAATCTCCCAAAATTAGCTGTCCATTATCTAACACCAATCGAACTGCTGGGGTCACAGAGCGAACACTGTTATCTAATACACATGGATCTCCTTTCAATCTACCTCACAAGAATACCTGCACTCCAGGTGCTTTCTGGCATCTTAATTGTGAATTGTCAGCTATCTAGCTCCTATCAAAAGTCCAGCTAAGATGACAGATGTTCCAGGGAGAGAGCCAAAGGGATATTTCTCAAGCACACCTTGGTGGCAGGATACATTACTAGAAAGCTGCAGAACAGTACTGTTACTCTGGGTCTTTGTCAAAACACCATGACCTTTTTTTTTTTTTAAATCAAAGCCCCATAGAGGAAATGGACACTCATAGAAAATCTCTGTACACTATTCAAAACTGTGAAGAACTCACTCTACTGTGTTGTTCAACATCCCTCATTTAAAGAACCACAAAATAAAATTCTCTGAGTTCAGCATTAGGAAGACTGTGTCTCCTGAAACAGACTGATGCACGGTCATGCATCAGACAACGGCGATGTCTCTCATTATTCTGCCTTCCCCAACCTACCTTTGGCTGCAAAGAAACTTCCAACTATTTTATACTGAGATCATTACTGGGCACTGACCTATGGTTTTCTTTTGTTTGTGTTTTAATACCACCCTCTCTTCTTGCTTACTTGGAGTTTTTAATTGTACCCCTGCCTTAATGGTAGTAGGATATCGTCATGCACTGAATTATGTCCCCCAAAAATGTGTGTATCAACTTGGTTAGGCCATGAATCCCAGTATTCTGGGGCTGTCCTCCATTTTGCGATTGTAATTTTATCTTAAAGAAGATCAGGGTGGGATTTTAACACCCTTACAAGGTCATATCCCTGATCCAATGTAAAGGGAGTTACCCTGGGGTGTGGCCTGCACAACCTTTTATCTCTCAAGAGATGAAAGGGAAGCTAGCAGAGAACAGGGATCCTATAGCACCAAGAAAGTAGCACCAGGAGCAGAGCACATCCTTTGGACCTGAGGTTTCTGCACTGAGATCCTCCCATACCAAGGGAAGACTGATGACAAGTACCTTCCTCCAGAGCTGACAAAGAAAAAAAGCCTTCCTCTGGTGCCAGTGCCCTGAATTTAGACTTCTAGCCTACTAGACCAAGAGAAAATACATTTTTCTTTGTTAAAGCCATCCACTTGTGGTATTTCTGTTAGAGCAGCACTAGATGACTAAGACAGAGATCTACATTTCCTATTATAAGTTAGTAGCAGTGCATATCAAGTGATCACTTGATGGTGAGAACCCCAAAAGGAAAGGAGAAATATACAAACTCTGTGTGTCAAAGACCTTTTTTTAATACATATACTTTAGATGAAGGTTTTCAGAGCAAACTGGCTTCTTGTTAAACAATTAATATAAATACTGCTTTGTGACACTGGTTGCCAACCCCCATGACATGTCAACACTCTTCCCTTCTCGACCCTTGGTTCCCCATTACCACCTTTCCTGTCCCCTCCTGACTTCTCATCCTTGCACCTCGGCTAATGTGTCCGTTTACTTTCATTTTGTTTTATGGTCCTGTCTAATCTTTGGCTGAAGGGTAAACCTTAGGAGTGACTTCATTACTGAGCTAAAAGTCTGTCCAGGGGCCATACTCTCAGAGTTTCTCCAGTCTCTCAAAGGCCAGTAAGTCTGGTCTCTTTTGTGAGTTAGAATTTTGTTCTACATTTTCCTCCAGCTCTGTCCCGGACTCTCTAGCGTGGTCCCTGTCAGAGCAGTAGGTGGTGGTAGCCGGGCACCATCTAGTTGTGCTGGACTCAGCCTGGTGGAGGCTATGGTACTTGTGGTCCATTAGTCCTTTTGTCCAAGACTTTATTAAAATTAATTTATATAGTTCAGGAAATGTAAATATTTGAAGTGACAATTACTTATAAGCATGTCCTTCCAAAGATTGACTTTGACTAATTATAGAATATAAAATAGAACACATGTAAAATGTTTTTAAACAGAGGAAAGTTAGTCTTCCATTAAGAAATCCATTTAAATAGTACGCCTAGACTCTGCTGCTACATTTTATATACCTTTATAACCACATGTCCAGTTAAAAGTTTCTAATTATTTTAGCTGATTTTGAATATATAAATTGGCTTTCTAACATAAAACATATCATTTACATGAGAAAATGTATTGCCTTGGTAGAGCTTATAAATGTCATATAATAATAAAATAAAATGCCATCACAAAAGCTGAGCCACCATTTATTTATTTATTTTAATTTATTGTGCCTTAGGTGAAAGTTTATAGCTCAAGTTAATTTCTCATACAAAAATTTATACACGTATTATTATCTGACCCTAGTTGCAATCCCTATAATGTGATAGGAAAACTCCCCCTTTCCACTCCAGGTTTCCTGTGTCCATTCGACCAGCTCCTATCCTTTTCTGCCTTCTCATCTCGCCTCTGGACAGGAGCTGCCCATTTAGTCTGCTGTATCTACTTAAACTAAGAAACACACTCTTCACAAGTATGATTTTATGTTTTATACTCCATTCTAATCTTTGTCTGAAGAGTTGGCTTGGGGAATGGTTTAGTTCTGGGTTAACAGAAGAGTGCAGGGGCCATGTTTTCTGGAGTTACTCTAGTCTCAGTCAAACCATTAAGTCTGGTCTTTTTACTAGAATTTGAGTTCTGCATCACACTTTTCTCCTGCTCCATCAGGGATTCTCTGTTGTGTTCTCTGTCAGGGCCATCACTGGTGATAGCCAGGCACCATCAAATTCTTCTTGCCTCAGTCTGAAGGAGTCTCCGGTTTATTTGACCCTTTGTCTCCTGGGCTAATATTTTCCTTGTGTCTTGTGTTATTCATTCTCCTTTGCTCCAGATAGGTTGAGACCAATTGATGCATCTTAGGTGGCCGCTTGCAAGCTGTGAAGACCCTAGACGCCACTCACGAGAGTGGGATGCAGAATATTTTCTTAATAAACTTTGTTATGCCCATTGACCTAGATGTCCCCTGAAACCATGGTCCTCAGATCCCTGCCCCTGCTACTCTGTCCCTCAAAGTGTTTTGTTGCGTTCAGGAAACTTCTTAGCTGTTGGCTTAATTCAGTTGTGCTGACTTCTCTTGTATTGTGTGTTGTCCTTCCTTCATCTAAAATAATTCTTACCTACTGTCTAGTAAGTGAATTCCCTTCTCCCTCCCTCCTCACCCTCAGAGCCATCAAAGAATGTTTTCTTCTGTGTTTAAACCTTTTCTTGAGTTCTTATAATAGTGGTTTCATACAATATTTGCCCTTTTGTGACTAATTTCACTCAGCATGCCTTCCAGATTCATCCATGCTGTGAGATGTTTCCCAGATTCCTCACTGTTCCTTATTGCTGCAGAGTATTCCATTGTGTGTATATACCATAATTTGCTTATTCGTTCGTTGGTTGATGGACACCTAGGTTGCTGCCATCTTTTTGCTATTGTGAACGGTGCTGCAATGAACATGGGTGTGCATATATCTACTGGTGTGACAGCTCTGATTTCTCTAGGATATATTCCAAGGAGTGGGATTGTTGGATTGTATGGTAGTTCTATTTCTAGCTTTTTAAGAAAGCACCAATTCAACTTCCAAAGTGGTTGTACCATTTTACATTCCCATCAGCAGTGAATATGCATTCCAGTATCTCCACAACCTCTCCAACATTTATTATTTTGTGTTTTTTGATTGATGCTAGCCTTGTTGGGGTGAGATGGTATCTCATTGTTTTGATTTGCATTTCTCTAATGGCTAATGATCATGAGCATTTCCTCATATTATCTATTAGCCACCTGAATGTCTTCTTTGGTGAACTGCTTGTTCATATCGTTTCCTCATTTTTTAATTGGGTTATTTGTCATTTTGTTGTTGAGGTTTTCCAGTGTCTTATAGATTTTAGAGATTAGACCTTGATCTGATATGTAGTAGCCAAAAATTTTTCCCAGTCTGTAGGTTGTCTTTTTACCATTTTGGTTAAGTCTTTTGATGAGCTTAAGTGTTTGATTTTTAGGAGCTCCCAGTTACCTAGTTTCTCTTCTGGTATTTGTGCATTGTTAGCTATATTTTATATTCTGTTTATGCCTTATATTAGGGCTCCTAACATTGTCCCTATTTTTCTTCCATAATCTTCATCGTTTTAGATTCCTACTTAGGTCATTGATCCATTTTGAGTTACTTTTTTATATGCTGTGAGGTATGGGCCTTGTTTCACTTTTTTGCAGATGGGTATCCAGTTATGCCAGCACCATTCAGCTATCACTGAAGCCAGAGCAGAGCAGGGTGGGGGCAGGTGAATGGGAGAGAGGTACTTCCCAGAGCGGCAAGGGTTTTTTTTGATCCTGTGCCATAGGTTATACAGTTACACTTAATTTTTTCAGATCTAGCACAGCTTTCCCCTGATTCCGTAGGATTGTGCAGACTCTTTGCCACTCGGTTTCTCCCAGTGTGGAAAATTTGACCCAAGCGTTACTGCTTGTCTCAGCTTGTGCACACCAGCCAATCCAGCCTGCAGCGTGTCGGCCAGATCAGGTCTGGCAAATTCTCGCTGCTTCTAAACTATCCTTCCCTCCCTCTGCCGCTCAGTCCGACTCCTTAACTTTCTCTTTGATGTCTAGTACTCCTGGATTGTCATATATAATCGATTCACTCGTTTTTTCAGGTCTTTGTTATAAGAGGGACGACAGGAAGCATCTGACTACTCTGCCATCTTTGCCTCACCTCTGCTACCACTTACATTAAACGTCTTAATATTTTCTCCTACTAAAACAATACTTCAGAAATTGGGATGAGTATCTGCTGTTTCTAATTCTTTAAGGCTAATATAGGACACACAGATATAGTTTGCTTTTATTCCGAGGTATAAACTGCATCTTCCTGAAGTCAAAATTGTATTTTGAAGTTAATAATGTATCATGAAAAATTTGAAGTTACTTAATATTTATAGTGCCAACTTACTCAAATGAGGTTGGATATGGCCGATGTTAATTCAAATTGTTGCCCAAGATTTAAAAAGAAGCATATAAATTGACATAGCTGCAATGAATTCACTATTTTTCTATTCTAGGGATAAATGTACTAGTGGTCTACTAAAATGATTTATGCACTTGAAAGCTAAAGCAAACAAATTTAAAATACCAACAACAGACAGCCCTGCTTTAGTAGTACTGCTGATAATGCTCTTATGAGATGTGCTCACAATTTTAAGCTCTGTTCACACTTCTGTATCGTAAAAAATTATTTTCATTATTCAGTTTTTTATAGGTAGTCCCCTGCAAAACGTTCTAAGATTATGAATCTGCACCTACCTTTAAATTAACTCTCTAAGCAGTGAAAGTAGTGGCTGCTTTGCGAAGCTTTTAATAAGTTTAATATAGGCTGCTTAAATGCTTACTAACACCCATAATTCAGAAAGTGCTTTCCATTCCTAATTTGTATTTCTGTCAAGAGTCAGCTATTTTCATTACAATGATTATAATAAAATGTGTATTTGTTAATATGCTAGAATATGTTTAAATCCAAAGGGAATGAAAATATCAAGTAAAAACAAGTATTCCAGAAGTAATGGAAATATCTGCACATTTATAAACTCTAAAGGATATGTTTTCACCTGCTTGGCAACATCGGCTGAGGAAGCTATCATCACAGAAAGTGAACAGAGACACTCTACCATGAATTTAGCAGATAACTACATTCCAAACAAAACAGAAAAAAACAGTTTCCTAGTGGGGTAAAATACCCCTCAAACTGTGAGGCAATTTCAGCAACAACGCTGAAGAGAATCCAACACGATCACAACTCTGTGATACTATTCTTCAAACCAGCATTTGCTGTTTTTCTGTCATATGTGAGAAACCTTAGTGACAAAGATTTCTTGCTACCTATTTCTTTGAATCTTCATAAAACATATTACCAACTACCTACATATCCTATAATGGGTTGGCTGGGATTAAAATTGTCCAAACTCAGTGGTCATTTCTCAGGAGGCATTGCTTCCTTTCCTTAATAAAGGCATATGAGCAAAAATCTGTAAACAACATAGTCCACATTCTAAATCACACACAGATCATGGTATGTGCAAAGTCTAATGCAATTTGTGATGGCAGATTGGGATTTATTTTACAGTCAAACCACATGGATTTTTAGAGTGTTAAATAGACTTGTAAACATTCAATTTCATTAATTCACCATGTAACCATAAAAAGACTGTTGTGTAAAGCATGCTAAGTTGTCTGTAGCTTATGAATACGGTTTGAATCTAACCAATAGGTTTCATTCCTGTGAGGAGGAAGTTAGCGTCATTCTGTTTTTCTGATGACATCTAAAAATGCATGGCCACAAGGTAGTGCCAGATTAATGCAAATTCATCTTCTGTACTGGAGAGGTTGGAAGCACAGGTTGTTACTGATGGTGGGTCAACAGCCACATCAAATCACACATTATTGTATCACACAGTACCAGTCATAATGAAACAAACAAGAGGGGGAAAGGGTCCCTTAGCAGAGGAGTCTAAAATTTAAATGAGAAAAACAGACTGCATGCATGAAACTATTATAGAGCTTAAGAAGGTGCAGGTGAATATATACAGTTATTTATATATATATATATATATATACACACACACACAGTAAAAATACTGAGGAGACGTATACTAAGGGAGTGATTTGGGATGTCACCAGTTAACAACCGCTGTTAGCAGGAATTAAAAAAAAATATTTGCCTTTAGCAGAAAGTACTATAATGAATGACTTTCTCAGAGCCTTGTACCATCTGATTAAATGCCCTAAGAATCTGGAACTCATGACTTCATATCATATTCTGAAATGACTGTGCTTTGAGTATGTTTAACAAAGCTATATTTTATACACACATACACACCCACACATATATAAACACACACATTTATTTATTTATGGGCTGACTTCCTTTTTTTACTGGGGCTGAACGAAAAGAAACTAGTTAAAATGTGGTAAGGAAGAAAATCAGCCATGAGGGGCTAATGCCCATGTTCTAATGAACATCAGGTTCTAAAAACAGTATGTAACAGAGACTTAGAAATTGCTTTCTTCTTGATCTTAAACTGCCCTCCCCCCCTCCCCAAAAATTCATTGCCATCCAGTTGATTCCAACTGAGACAGAGTATAACTGCCCCATAGGGTTTCCTAGGCTGTAATCTTTTTTAAGTCTTTATGGGAGCAGATTGCCAGGTCTTTCTCCCTTGGAACAGCTGGCGAGTTTAAACCACCAACCTTTGGGTTAGCAGCCCAGTGCTTAACCATTCAGACACCAGGTCTCTAACATCTTAAAGGAAATTATAAATATCTGTCTGGAATCAGTTAAATATTTTTAAATGCAAGAAAATAACAGAATGCTGGGAAATCTTTAAGTTTTATGGATCATCATTTTTCTAACTTTTTAAAATATTTCTAAACACTAATCTGGTTCCAATAGCAAAGGTAACTGGATTGGAACTAAGCAAATGGAAACATAAAACCATGGAATTTTAGAGCTTGAAAACTCCAATCTTATTTACATATGAAGAAACCGAGCCCCAAAAACGTCCACTGAAGGACTGAGGTAACAGGGTGAGCTATCAAGTACTAGAACTCAGATCTCATGGCCCGCCGTCCAGTGTGACTCTATCATACAACATATTGTCTTTCAGAATTTAGTGTTAGGGAATATTTTTCCTCTATAATGGGAGCAAGGCCAACAAAATTTAAGGGATGATAAACCTACATTAAAAAAAAAATCCCATTGCCGCTGAGTCAATTCCTACTCATAACAACCCTACAGGACAGAGTACAACTGCCCCATAGGGTTTCCAAGTCTGTAATCTTTAAGGAAGCAGACTACACATCTTTCTCCTACAGAGTGCCTGGTGGGTTTGAACCACAGAACTTTGGGTTAGCAATCAAGCGCTTAGTCACTCCGCCACCAGGGCTCCTTCAAACCTAGAATTCTACTTTTTCTCATATCCAATTCTAACTCATTGCAACCCTGCAGGACAGAGTAGAACCGTCCCATAGGGTTTCCAAGAAGCGCCTGGTCGATTTGAGCTGCAGACCTTCTGGTTAGTAGCCATAGCTCTTAACCATCACACCACCAAGGTTTCCTCATATATCCTAGTTAATGTTTTTTATCCAGATGAAATTTACCTTAGTTTTCTAATTTGAATGATCTTAAGGAAAATATTTCTTTGTATAATAACTGACGATTCCTGTTTAATTTCAGGAATTTTTTATCTTTATATAAGACCCTGTGCATTTAAGGTGATTTATCCTTCTACAGACTATTTTGCTTTTATTTTCTGTGTAATTTCCTTCTTGTTATATAAATTACTCTCATTTGGGGGTTTATTCTTAAACTGGTTAGCTCCTTTTCTGATTTTTTTTTTTTGGTAGCTCTTGTTTAATTCCTTTTATTTGTTTGGGTCCAAGTTTACTGTTGTTCTTGTTAGGTGCCATCAAGTCATTCTGACTCATAGCAACCCTATGTGACAGAGTAGAACTGCCTCATGGAGTTTTCTGGGCTGTTATCTTTACAGGAGCAGATCGCCAGGTCTTTCTCATGTGGAGCTGCTGGGTGGTAGGTTCTAATTGGTAACCTTTCGGTTAGTAGCCAAGTGTTCACTGTTGTTTGCTATATTGGTTTAGTTGTTTATTTGTTGTTTTCCGTGAGGCAGATTGGGACTTTCAAAGAAGAGGGTGGATAGACAGCAAAATCTTATGGCTGTTAGTTGGGTTTAAATCTGGTGAAAATAGAATGACAGTCCATATTAGGTAATGGTCACAGGTATTTCCAAGGAATAAAAAGAGATTTTATTTATATATTCAAAAAAAAATGGAAACTCTGGGTTGACAAAGTTAAACAAGTTCTTTCCTGCAGAACTTCTAAAAGTTTTTTTTAACTATGCTAATATTCACTGTGAGTACCCAAGAGGAAAAAATATTACACAAGACTTCCAGAACTTACTTAAATACGTGATACAGGCACACATCCCACCACTACCACCACTTCTTCTTTATTTTTTTTTTTTGCAGGGGTGGATTGGAGAGTGTATCCCCTTATCAGAGAGGAGGAAGAAAAAAAGTTTACAGAGAGTGAGACAAATGATATATAAAAGGTCGAGGAGAGACCACTGCTTGGAGGTAGTTTACCAGGCTATGGTAAGAATTCTCAGGACACTCAAAGGAAAAGTAAGGACACTTGTGTTGCTTGTTTTTTTACTCCTCTCTACAAAATGTACATGTACACACACAGACACACTTGAGGCACTTCATGGTAGCAGTGTGTTACTTTTTCTCATTTACTAAACTTTGAATGCCACAAGGAATAATGCTAAATCGGAATATATACAATGAATAAAACATAATCCTTGACTTCAAGGGGTTCTCTATGCAATAACTTTTCTTCTCGTTTTATTGAAGTTACTATACTGGCTAGTGCCTGACAAGTTCATAACCCCTTCTTAGGGAGAGTTCTCCACACAGTCACCTTGTGAAGGATTAGCCCTATGTGCACAAATTCTGGACCATACAATCTTGCCTCACTGTCCTTCCCCAAAGACAAAGCTGACTGGATTTGGGACAGCCACCTGACCCATGGTATGGCAAGCACTTATAGTTTTCCTGACAGTATGGAATACTGACAATGGTGTATTTAAGGAATTTTCTGTTTTTGCATCCCCCTTTTAATGATCCAATTAAAACTAGTTAAGTTTTTCTGTTTTATCTATCTGATATATATATATGTAAACACACACACACATACATATACATACATATATACACAGACACACACAATCCCTCGATATCCACAGGGGGTTGGTTCCAGAACCCCCTGCAGATACCAAAATCCGAGGTTGTTCGAGTCCCTTATATAAAATGGTGTGGTATTTTCATATAACCTATACACACCCTCCTGTATGCTTTAAATCATCTCTAGATTACTTCTAACACCTAACACAATATAAATACTATATAAATAGTTATTATACTACACTGTGTTGTTTAGGGAACAATGACAAGACACAAGGAGAAGAACGCTCAAACAACGAGAGCTGGAGAGAGACTGAGCCATCTGTGAAATTGTGGGAGGCAGAATATGCCTATGCATCATTTCATTCACATGGATCCAGCGAAGTGCTCAGCTTGTGGCAAATTCAAGTTTTGCTTTTCGGAACTTTCCTTTTTTTTTTTTTCAAAATATTTTCAATCTGTAGTTGGTAGAATCTGCAGGTGCAGAACCTGTGGATGACCCGCAGATATGGGGGGCCAACTATATGTATTTATGTGTGTGTGTATGTATGTGTACATATATATATATATACACACACACACATATATATTATGGTGGCACAGTGGTTAAGAGTTCAGCCGCTAACCAGGTAGGCAGTTGAAATTTGCCAGATGCTCCTTGGAAACCCTATGGGTCAGTTCTACTCTATCCTATTGGGTCACTATAAGTCAGACTGACTCAATGGTAACTTTTAAAAAAAAAAAAAAACAAACCAAATACATTGAAAAACACCATCTTTAGTGAATATATAACTGAGAGCTTACTTAAAGGTCAGTTATTTTAAAATCTCACAAAGTTAATATAAGCTACATTAAAATATATCATTAAAACATACATAGAAAAGAAAAATTTCTTCTGGACAAGTAAAACTATTAAAACTCAAGAACATACAAGAAAAGCTTTTTTAATGTATTTACAAAAAAATCAAACAAGATTTTGCAAAACTATTTTAATACAAATTTCTGTTAAACTTAGTAACCTTAATATTCCTAAAATAATGGTTTTTATTTGTTTGCCTGAACTATAAGAATAAGACTCTGTTGTACATAAAACAGAGCATTTAGCACCATAGATAATATACCAGAACATCAAAATTTCAAAAAAGTCTGGCAACCATGTACCATGCAACTACAATAGAGTAATTTCATCCAAACATAATCACATTGAATTTGAAATAATCGTTAAACTTCATCACACCTTAAGGGAAAAAATATTAAAAGATGACCCTACAAAAAGTGAAGTAATTATTTAGACATATAGTCTTATATTAAAAAACAAAAACCCATGGTAATAAGAGAAAATCACTCAATAAACGCTTCAACATTTGAATTAATCACTATCTTTAGCACACATTGGAACTAATCAGTTATTATATTTATCAAGAGATAAAACATAATAGGCTAAATCCAAACGTGTACAATAAGTCTAGTGTGAAAACTTTTTTTTTTTTTTTTGGTCTCTTAGCTGGTTCTCTTTCTATGTATACTTCTTCTAATATATAGATATTTCAGAAAAAGAAGCTCCCACACAATTAAATAATAATTTTCAGCTCTTTCTGTACCTTTTCTCTACCAAATTTATCTACATTGTAACATTTTCACTAGCTTGCTGGTAATTCCTCAAAACGTTCAGTCAATTTATCCATCACTATCTCCTTCTGAGCTTCAAACACAGTTAGAAAAACAGAAAAGTTCAAAGCAGTTGGAAAAGCAGAAAGTTTCAAAAGGGTGCCAGCTAATATTTTTCTTGAAAAACCCTACTTCCTAAAAGTCAACAGGTCAAAATTACTCACAGCTGGAGACAAGGGTCTTCCAAAAATTAAGAGTGTTTTAGATGCCTCAGTCAGCAGATTTAAAATGCTCCCTATCCACAGTAGAACAGACATGGCCCTCCATGGTCAGGGAATCACTTCCTTGATGGCTCTGATGCTCGCGCTGGGAAGCTCGATCTGGAGCGCCCGAGCGCTCTTTCCCTCAAGTCGAGGACACTGGTGAATAAAACGTAGCGCCTCCTACCGGATGCAGTTGAGGTGGTGCTCACTGTAATAGATGGTGTCATACATTTCTGATGGGGCAACAGGCACACTTTCCCCAGGGGTGGCTTGGTGGGCTTTATCCAGCATCACGTGCGCATTGACAGTTTCTAGAACACGTGTGGTGAACTTGTTCATGTCTTCCACGACATGAATTTTCAGTACCTCAAGGCTTTTTGCTTCAGCAGCACATTTGAGGATGCCAAACACTTTGGCATATATTCTGACTGGAAGCGGAATCATCTCTGTCAAACCACTGTCCCGCCTTGATAGGCTTCGAGGTCATATCATCAATTTTGTAAAGAATATATATACTGTGGTGCCCTCTCAGCCTGCCTGATTAACCCCACAATAGAGACTTGGGAAATCTCAATTCCCCTAATCATTATCAACGAGAGTAGAGGTGAGCAGCTGGTTTACACAACAATGTATAACGGTCTGGATTCCAGATTTGGATCTTCCGGGCTTAGCAGGAGGAGTTGCACCTCCCCTAGAGGGTTGGCCATTACCCCCACTGGCTCCACCCACAGCAGACAAGCTTCTATAACTCCCATATCCACCCTTACTCACTTTAACGACAGTTCTGGCAGGTGAGGAGGTTTGGCTCTGATCTCCACAGTGAGTTCCCCAAGCCAGCTCCAAGCTCTACTGAGGGCTACAACAGATTGCCTGGATCTTGGCAGCACAATTGGCTCACGCTTTCCCCAGAGCCAATCAGCTGCAAGAATGCAGCTGCCTTCGGCCAATTGGGACCTGGCAGGTTCTCACCCGCTCTCATGACTCCTTTGAGTGTGCAGTTGCACAGCTACTTTTGAAAAGTTCCACGTGCAACTTCAACCCTTTCCTGCCATCTTTAAAAAAAGTGCATCTTTTTTTTTTTCTCTTAATTCTTGAATGCCACAACTTCTTCTATAGTCACTGTTTAAAAGATAAGACTTATTCACTCATTCAATCAGCCAACCACTGAACTGAGATTTTTGAAGCTAGGCACTAGGTAGGGTGCTGTGGGCTATACGCAGGACGGAAAAAAGAAAAATCACCACCAGCACAGTTACTGTTCTCAAAGAACTCACATTCCTTGTTCAAATCATTAAAATCAGAAGTGTTCTGGAATAAATGGAGAGAGAAATTACCTCTGAATAACTATAATGTTCAAAGGTAAGTCACATCTCACCACTGCTTTTTTTTTTTTTTTTTTTTACTGAAGAGTAATAATCTTCCAGTTATTCTGCCAAGTGTGTAGTCACTGTAAACAAATGAAAGACTGTGAAAGCCAGAACTGGACAGGACTGCCTTGTTGACCTCAGTCTCGCAAATTTTCCGTGTTTGATAGGGTGCGGTCTTACCACTTTTCTATCACTCCGTTAGTGGAAAATATTTGTGTTCTCCTTCTCTAACAGGTTTCTGCTTTACAGATTCCAGCTTTTGCAGGTTTTACTGTAGTATAATATTTTTCAATTTATATATAAATCTAAACTGAATGGCTGATACCTAAATTAATTTTCAGAGCTCTGTAGACATTTCAGAAGTACAACACATGGTCCTATTTTTATAAATTAGGAAAAATATTAACACAATAAGGTTCCTATATACATCTCATCCACTAATTTCTAAACTTATGATTGTAACAATTTTTTGTAACCAGACCCCAGAATATTTATTACATTGAAAAACTGTTTTTCCTTATAAAACATCATTTTATTTTGTGTTATTAATGGAAAGTTTTTTTTTTTACGCTTAAAAAAGGAACAATAGTTATCGGAATCCACCATTGGCAAGTGACTTCTTCCTTAATAATCATTTGTAGTTAGTCAATAGTCTACATGTGTAGAGATCTTAGAAGTTTAGTTGTGTTTTCTTTCTTATTTCTTTTTATTGGTTAAAAAATTTAGTTTTTGCTATCCCAAAATTACAGAAATGCATGAACAGTGTATCTAAAACTGGTAGAAAAATATAGAATTATATGTACTTCTCAGGTTTAAAAGGAATAAAATCATAAAGCCAATATACTTAACTTGTTTTACAAGTAAACATGTAACAGTCATCTGAGTACAGAAATAGGTTTCCTTGTAATACATAGATATTTAACTTCTGATGCTATACTTTATATAACTGAGGAGGAATTAAATATCCAAGTAATGTTTATATTCTTAAAGTTGCACATTATTGGAGGTCATAGTGACTATATTTTTTAAATGTTTACAATCTTATTAAATAATATCAGGCTTCTAGTCTCAAAATTTGGGGATTAAAATGACGAAACTGATTATATTTCCAAATAATTACATACAGTACAAATTATATTAATCATACCAAAATGATAAGAACTACTTACCTGACAGGATTGCTGGTTAAAGAAACTCTCAAGGATTCTAGGCAATTAAGAAGTTTCTCATCTGAAATACCAGATCGTAATTCATGAACATACTCTTGTGAAGACAGGGTACATTCATGTTTGCTGTTTTTCAGCCCTCCCTATAAAAGAATAAATGATACCATTAAAGACAACAGTTTTGTAAAAAGATTGAAGAATAAGAACACATTGAATATTTACTATCTGAGAAAGTGTACAAAGTGCTAGGCACTTAACAATTCTTGATCAGAGAAATAACCGTGTTAAATTGCATATATCACAACACGCTCCTCACCCTCGTTTAAAAGAAAAATACACTGCTGGTGCTTATGTCCTGGGACTCACAGAATATGGACTTTAATTGTATAAAGTCTCAATGACAGGGGTGCTTAAATTTATAATCCAGGCATCAGGATTAACTTTAGCCCACAGGATGCACATTTAAGAATCATCTAATTCATGTTCCTAGTTAAGATGTCTACATTCTACAAAAGACAGTAGAGAGAATTGGAAAGTATAAAGAAGATGAGTATAAAACATTATGTAAAACCCAACTCTACTGAAATATAGTATCACTCTATCTCAAAAAAAAAAAGTGAAAAGGGTAATTAAAATACCAAACAATACACTCTCCAGTTAGCATGTTAGTTAATCAAATCAGTCTAAGGCATTCACCAATTCCCAACTATCCCTTCCTGTTACTTCTATGTTATAGATTAATCTTAAAAAGTCATTAAAGGCATTTATTTGATAACCCACTCGTTGCCATCGAGTTGAATCCGACTCATAGTGACCCTATAGGGCACAGCAAAATTGCCCCATACGGTTTCCAAAGCTGTAATCTTTCTGGAAGCAGCCTGCCACATCTTTCTCCCACAGAGGTGATGGTGGGTACAAACCACCAGTCTTCAGGTTGGCAGCCAAGCACTTAACCACTATGAAACCAGGGCAGCAACTAGTTTTTATTGCCAATATACCTGGGATTACTTCTAGAACTCATTATCTCATCACAGCTCCTTAAGCGTCATCACCTTGATATAACTATATGAATAGTTTGGGGAAAAGGCTGAGAGGAAAATATCAACACATTCATTGTACTAATAACTCACAGTTTCATATTCTAGACATATATCACCATAACTGCCCCTTTCCTGGATTATAAATGTATTCCCCTGACTCTCGCTCGAGTCCCATTTTCCAAGTTCATAAAAATTACACTCACTTTCTGTTATATTCTGTTATATTAAGGAAGGCATTTTTTTCCATTTGGTAGAAATCATACCATTAAAGAATAGCAAATTTTTAAAAAAGAAAAAAAAATGTGCTGATAATGAGAAATGGATTCCCTAGGGTTTCATACTATTTGACTTTTTATTGGGAATGATTTCTCAATATAGAAATTGTTGATCATACTTAATTTTCTGAATTAAAAAATCCATTAAATAATAAATGCTTAAAGCCTGATAAATCCTTATAACATGTAGGGAACTCTATTATCATACAGCGCTATAGCAATATAACTATGATAGCACTTAAAACACTGTGGTAGAGTCTCTCCTAGATGCGAACTCCATGTATGCCAAGTGCCTAACACAGCGCCTGAATTTAGTGAGCCTTCAATAAATGTGTGCTATTGCTGAATTTGTCCCTAACAAGTACAGAACAAAGAATACAATTTCGTCCTTTTAGTTCCCATATTTCATCTATGGAGCCCTGGTGGCGAAGCGGTTAAGAGCTCCACTGCTAACCAAAAGGTCACCAGTTTGAATCCACCAGTTGCTCCTTGGAAACTCTATGGGGTAATTCTACCCTGTTCTGTAGGGTCCCTATGAGTCGGAATCAACTCGATGGCAATGCGTATTTTGTGTATTGGCCACTGACTTGAAAATCGTTTTCATACTTCGTTAGGATAAATAGTACAAGTTCATGAACTATACTTCATGAGTCACCATATAGATGGAACAATACCAAACAAACCCATTGCTGTCCAGTTAATTCTGACTCATAGCAATCCTATAGTGATTCTATAGGACAGAGTAGAACTGCCTCATAGGGTTTTCAAGGAATGGCTGGTGGATTCAAACTCCTGACCTTTTGGTTGGCAGCCGAGCTCTTAACCACTGCGCCACCAGCGCTCCATACATGGCACAGTAAGTAAAAACATTTCCATGAAATCATTTCCACATTCCTATAACTTATTTAAGGAGCCCTAGTGACTGTGTTTTTTTTTTTAGTGACTGTGTTTTTAGTGACACAGTGTAAGTTGGGTAGTGACAGTAGTGAAAGCAACTTTTTGAACCCATCGGCCACTCCACAGGAGAAAGATGTGGCCATCTGCTTCGGTAAAGATTTCCATCCTTGGAAACCCTGTGGGGCAGTTCTACTCTGTCCTATAAGGTCTGTATGAGTCAGAATCAAATGTATGAGGCAGAATCAACTCAACGGCAATGGACAATGGGTGGGCGACGCAACAGTTAAGCTCTTAGCTTCTAACTGAAAGGTTTGTAGTTCAAACCCACTAGCTGCTCCACAGGAGAAAAGACCTGGCAATCTGCTCCCAGACAGATTAAAGCCTAGGGAACCCTATGGGGCAGTTCTGCTCTGTCCAACAAGGTCGCTATGAGTTGGAATCGACTCGGCAGCACACAACATAACTTAATTACCCATCTCTTCAGGCTACAGATACACAAGAAATAACAGCAAGGAAAACATTTATAGCATAAATTTTGAAATTTTAAAATTATACTTTTATTTTTGCTGAATCAACTCACTTTCTACATCAATAGAAAGTCTATCAGTCACAATGAATGGATCTATTTACCACATGCACCAAATATCCCCAAAAACTACTAGTACAATTTCACTCCCACTAAGATTAAAAAAAAAAAAAATCAGAAAACAACAAATGTTGATGAGTATGTGGGGAAATTAGAACCCTTATGCACTGCTGTTGGGAATGCAAAATGGCACAGCTTTTGTGGAAAACGGTGTGGCACTGCCTCAAAAAACAAAAAATAGAACTACCATATGATCCAGCACTTCCACTCGTAGGTATACACCCAAAAGACTTGAAAGCAGAAAGTCAGAGACTTGTACACCAGTGTTCACTGTAGCATATTCACAATAGCCAAAAGGTTGAAACAATCTAAAAGCCCATCAACAGATGAATGGATAAACAAAACGTGGTATGTACACACAATGGAATACTATTCAGCCAGTAGGAGAAATGAAGTCTTGAAACATGCTACAATATGGATGGAGCTGGAAGACATTATGCTGAGGGAACTAAGTCAGTCACATAAGGACAAGTGTTGTATGACTTTGCTTATATAAAAAGACAAGAAAAGACAAATGTATAGTTAACAAAGTTTATTAGTAGTTACCAAGGGCGGGAGGGAGGAGGAAAAGTGGGGTTAGCAGTCACGGAAGTATCGCGTTGATTAAGGGTAGGGCTGCACAGTCTACTGTTATAATTGCTGTCAATAAGTTGTAAAAAGCTCAAGTGGCAAAAGTTGTGTGATAAATATATTTACAACAGCAACAAAAAAGAAAGAGTAATTGCTGAGGCTGATTAGGCACAATCAAAAACCTCATGGGATTTGGTTTCTTGGTTTGGAGGTTTAGGGTCATGGTTTCATGGGCCATCCCAGTTAATTGGCCTAATAATATGTTTAGTGCCCCTGTTCTACCTCCTAGTTCAGTGAGTGGTGCCTAGGGTCTTAAAAGCTTGCATGCAGCCATCCAAAGCACAATAATAGGTCTCTATTAAAAAAAAATTTTTTTTTTTTTTTTTATTCAACTAGACCGACAAAGAAAGAAAGTCAGGAATAGGAAGAGGATATGGAATGTGTGGCTAATTGCCTCCATGAACAATTTGGCCATGAGACCAGAAGAACTGTACGGTGCCTGGTTACTGTTACTGAACATTTTGATCAAATATTTCATAGAAGTATCCTGATCAAAATGCAGAATAGAATTTCAAATTCTCATGGACCCCAGACTTCCTGGAACTAGGAAGGTTGGATGAACCCCAAAACTGTTGCCCTGAGGTAATCTTTAAACTTTAAACCAAAATATCTCCTGAAGTCTTATTAAAAGTAAAAAACACTCTAGCTTAACTAGTAAAAAATCTCTGCCTTAAGAATTATGCTCTCTCAAGAACTATCTATATGGGATCAAAATGACAACTCAAGAGATTAGGTAGAAACCTTAGGGGGCAGTGAGTTTATGTTAATAGGGGAGGAACAATTCAGAAAAGAAGGGTGAGAATGTTTATACAACTCGAAGAGTGTAATCAATGTTACTAAATGGTACAAGAAGAAACTGTTGAATTAGTGTATGTTTTGCTATGTATATTAATAACAAAATAAAATTATGCTAAAAAAGACCATTACAAAAAATTAAAATTTAGCTATAATCACATATCACTTTCTTACAATCCTTAACTGATTTTCTTAATTAAAGGATAAAAAGCCCCTACTGATTCTCCCCTGTAGGCTTGTAAATAGAGTTTATTCCTGTCCAATGACCTTTGTTATTTGCCTTTTTCTCTGCCTGGAAGACTCTTACCCAGACCTCTCCATTGCTGGCTCCGCATCACTCAAGTCTCATCTCACTCCCTGGCACACTCCAGATATTATCACAACACCGTTTAAAATTTCGTTCATAGTACTAGCCCTATCTAAATTTATCTTTAGTAATTTACTTGTTTCCTGTGTCTTCCTCACTACAACATGAGACAAGAATCTTGCCTGCCTTGTTCATTCTCATATTCCCATATCTTAACACAACGCCTGACACACAATAAGCACTCAGTACTTATTTCTTGGATGGATGAATGAAGAAACAAGGAGGTGAACAACTAGTGAGTTTCAACATGCTAAAACTTCTAAGCTCAGCTTAAGCTTTACTTCACGATATTATAGATCTGAGTCTTCCAGTTACAATATATTCTGGGATGCTGAGTACAGAGCAGGAAAATAGAGCAAGTGTATGGGATATTGAGAACTGCTCAGACTTTGCCACCTGGGCTTGAATCATGGCCCCATTACTTACCTGGTAGGTAATCTGTGGGTAGGCTCTTTAACTAATTTCTATAAACGTGTTTGCTCATCCATGATACAGGGGGCAATAAACTCCTCCTACCTTTCATGTTTGTTTTGACAATTAAATAAGACATTACACTTAAAGCGTCTAAAACAGGCATTTATTATATGTTGTGTTGTAGACACAGATAAACTGCTCAGCAAATTTAATTCTCTTCTTCCAACTCGTCTTCTACAGGGTTAGTCTAATCAGGCCTACGAAACAGTTTCCCTGTCTATAGTCTTGGGGATCATGCCTCCAAGTCTTAGAAACGAGTTTAAATTATGTAATTTGGGATAATCTGTGAGTAAGGAGAATGGAAGCAAACAATCTAATGGAACAAGTCAAAACACATCATCTTATAAAACAAATACCTTTTACCAAGCTTAGAATGACTTTGGGGTTTCAACATAAGCTCATACGTGAACATTATGAAAACGTAAATAGAACGTTAAGGCTTGACTGGCCCTCGAAAATCAGTCTGTCCAATATCCTCATTACAGAGATAGAGAATCAAGGTGACCGCCCAAGTTCATATAATTACTGAGGTTGCGGGACTAAAACATAAATATTCTGGTCCTCCTTTTTCCACTATACTTCACTTTTTCCAATGTGGAGCAAAAAAACTCAACAAGTATTTAATTGTGAAATCTCCATTATAAAATGTCAAAGTATCTTCAGCATAATCAATATGGTGCAACATAATATCAATCATCTAAAAACAAAACAGTGCAATAGATTAAACTAATTCTCACTATATTTAATAGGGTTGTAATACAAGAATGGCTTATTATTAACATCCTGTCCTGATACTGAACAAAGGAAACAACTAGATAATGGATGGATAATAATGGAAATTTTAATTAGCTGCTCTGTAGGAGATTAATGAAAATTACCACTGTGCCCATTTGATCTTTAAAAAATAATGCAGACAAAGTTAGCAATTAAGAGTACATCATGCTATTGCAAAGCTAGGTGAACAAAAAGCTTTCCTAATTTGAAGTCATTCTTTAATTTGAAAATCATTGGGATGGAGATACTTGTCAGTGTTGACTATGCCTGCATTATTCTAAGACAGTACACAAAGAACCAAAAGGTACTTTGGGTCAGTTTAATTATCACATGTTTCCTCTACTCTGATATTCTGGTTAATATCAAAACCAGGTGAGCAGTATAAACTTTAAGTTTGCAATGGACATACCACTTCAGATTTCAGACTGACATTCTGAACATGATCTGTCATTATTTAATGTAAATACAGATTTACTTATAATTTGAGGAAAGACGTGACAGTTCTAAGCTGTAAAGGTATCTTGCTGCAGATGGGAACTACGGATTGTACACAGTTCTTTTCAGCAACAGAGTGCACACAGATAGCAATTACAATCAGTGGTCTATTTTCAAACAGGAAGGACAATATAATTGTCATGAAAACAGTAATATCGTCACTATTATCGACCATGATTTATAAACCCTAAGACAGTCATGTTTCTTCGGCTACTTCAATCAAGACAGCTTCTTATCTACCACTGCAGGTCTCTGAAGATGCGATGTTATAGATTAAAAAATTTGGAATTATATCTACAAAAGTTCAGAGTGCTGTTCTTTGAGAAGCTTCTATCACTTTAAAAGCATAAGAAATCGAAAAGTAATTTTCCTCATCATCAGTTCCTTGACTTCGAGTAGGGAAAGGAAACACAAAATAAGTGCCCGATCCATGTCAATCTACCTATTTATTCTGACAGTAGCATATTAGTGGGCTATGTAATTCCAAAAATGTTGCTGAATCTTTAGATGGCTTCTCTCCATTTACATAAGAAAAACATCTCTTAAAGGGAGACTATTAGAGTTAAGTAGCTCATTTACCAAAACACGCAAAAGGTATTTTAAAATGAATTTATTACATTAAAACATTTCAAATTATTTCATATGCAGTTTGCAGTGAGAATTCATATAATTGCATAAAAGAAATGTAGGGTAAAAGATACTAAAAATTAACATGTTATCAATTCAAGGACTTAAAGAAAAGACCTATGCAGAAAATCACTGTCATGAGATAACTTCATATACTGTCATTTCCCTTTGCAGGACACACTGTGATGAATTAAGGCATGTTCAGAAGCTGAAAGTAATACTCAAAATAAGAGAACATATTCCAAACTCTAGGAGAGAAAAAAATGCTTTTAAACAGTAATTTAGAACCGTCGTAATTCTGATTATACATGCCATTTATCCCAAAAGGCTTTGATTAACTGAACTTAAGTATGATTAGCCAAAATGTTTAATTGAAGTATAAGGTTTCCTATATCGAAATTGTTTATTGTGTACTTATTGAAGCTTCTAATATATTAAATATCAGATTAAGCATCTCACTCCCAAATTAGAAAAATAAGACCATCACAAAACAAATGCTTAAATCATTCCTTCAGCATATGTATTCTTAGAAATGCCAAGAACACAAAGAAACTCTAAATACACATTTAAATTCTATGACTCGATTGTTATTTCTTTTGTTGTAAAACACGTATTTAGAGAGTTTAGAGAGAATACTTGAAATAATTTCTCAGTTAAATACACAAGAAGTTTTAAAAATAACTGAAGCAAAAGGGTGATATTTTAAAGCAGAATGTTTATCCCAAAACACTGAACTTCATTATTGTAAAACACAACTTCATTTGGTCTGAAAGGCTAACCCAAAACCCCACTGCCATCAAGTCTATTTCGACTCCTAGCAACCCTATAGGACAGAGCAGAACTGCCTCATAGGGTTTCCAAGACTATAACATTTACTGAAGCCAACTGTCACATCTGTCTCCCACAGAGCAGCTGGTAGGTTCGAACCGCCAATGACTTCTTGTTTAGCAGCTGTGTACTTAACCATTGCACAACCAGGGCTCCCTAATGACAGGCTAAACCACCACTAAATGATTTGCTAGTGAAAGCAAATTAAAACATTTATTGACATTTAGGACCAGGTGGTGTTTCATTCTGTTATACACAGGGTCACTATTTGCCATAACCGACTCAACAGCACCTAACAACAACAACAATTGGTATTTCAAATTAGGTAATGTGTATAATAAGCAATCAGTCTGACAGGTTTCTCTTTCATATCAGACTTAATACGTGTGGTCTACTCATGCTTAGTAAAGGGTCAGCAAAAAAGAGGCAGACTCTCAATGAGATGGACTGATAGATACAGTGGCTGCAACAATATGCTCAAACATGGCAACGATTGTGAGGATGGCCCAGGACTGGGCTGTGCTGCATTCTGTTGTACACAGGATCACTATGAGTTAGAACCAACTCAATGACACCTAATAACAACAACTCTATACTAAGAATCTACCCATATTTGCCTTTCAAAACTAGCATTAAGCAATTATGGTAGATAATGTGCATGTGAGTGAATGACACCGAGTAAATCTGCAATGCCTAATCCACAGTACTTGGTAAGGATAGTATGAGCATTATGTTTATCTTTTATTTGACAAAGGCCCCTTAGATGTATCAGATAAAGAAATGTAAATAGATATTTAGGTAGAAACCCAAGGGTTCTTAATCTGGCATACCAATTCAGTGGGGTATTGACCATGGAAGAAGAAAAAAATACATCTTTATTTTTAGTAACCTCTAAGGGAAATTTAGGATTTTGTTCAATTATGAATGAAGGCAATAGACCACAGTGGTATTAGCAGCACCTGTGACTTGCTCTCCAATACAAATCACAATTATTTCCATATCCCACCAGACACTACACTTGTGGGCCTATAACTCTGAATATTGTTTATGCCCATCACTTCTTCGAAATTACCAGTTATATAACAGACTACTTTACCCCTTATTTAACACATATTGTAAATATTGCTGTGCCTCAATTTTTTAAATTAAACTTTCTATTTTGAGATAATTATAAATATGCATGCAGTTGTAAGAAATAATGCAGAGAGATCCCTGGTCTCCCTCAATGGTATCATCTTGCAAAACAATATAACAATATCACAACTGGGATACTGATGTTGAAAAAATTTACCTATGTTATTCATACTTCCTCACACTTACTTGTACTTGTGTGTATTTAGCTCTAAGTAATCTTATCACATGTGCAGATTCATGTATCTACCAAAACAATCAAGAAACAGAACAGTTCCGTCAATACAAATACCTCTCTTTTTGCCCTTTCTTAACCACCACTGGCAACCACTAATCTGTTCACCATTTCTATAATTTCATGTTTTCAAGAATGTCATATAAATGAAATCATACAGTATTTAGTCTGTTGGCATGGGCTTTTTCCACTCAGTATAATGCCGGAGGATTCATTTGAGTTGGTTTCTATTTATTGCTGAGTAGTACTCCATGCCATGGATATAGGATATACCACAGTTTGTTTCACCATTCACACCTTGAAGGACATTTGGGTTGTTTCCAGGTCCTGGCTATTATAAAACTGCTATGAACATTCATGTACAGGTTTTTTTGTAAGCATTAAGTTTCCATTTCTCTGTAATGTATCACAATTTTAAAACATTAATAAGTATATTCTAAAATAATTGCTTTTCTTTATAATCCTATATAATTTATGCTTTACATTTAAAAAATATGATTCTGAGAAGGTATACAATAGGCTCACCAGACTGCAAAAAGGCTCCATGGCACAAATTAAGTTAATAACCCCCATGGTAACATGTTTCCTCTATTTTGTAATTACACTATATTTATACTCTGCCTCAGGAAGGGAGAGAAAGCATGCAATCATTATAAATAAAGTTTAAGTAACATCTTAAAATATTAGGTAGGATTTGATCAAGGATTATGGGATACTA
This sequence comes from Loxodonta africana, assembly GCF_030014295.1. Taxonomy (NCBI): domain Eukaryota; kingdom Metazoa; phylum Chordata; class Mammalia; order Proboscidea; family Elephantidae; genus Loxodonta; species Loxodonta africana. Next base: position 116,181,301 of record NC_087369.1, on the reverse strand, counting down.
ACTGTATTTGGTACAGCCAGCTTCTTTAACATACCACTGAAGGAAGAGATCAATAGTGAAAATTTTATCAGGATTTGTTATGTTGGGGCAAAGACTATGAAGATACTTAATGACAACATTTTCTCTCCCTGCTTTACTACTTTATAGATCCAATTCCAAAAGTAACTTTAAGACACTGTAAGAAAGCCAGTTTAATACTTTTGCAGGTTATATAGTATTTCCTACAACCTAGATAGAAACTACATTTTAAGTAGATAATCAAGCTATAAATTGTAAATGAAATAAAAATTCTTTCCACAAAACAAAACAAAAAATCACTCCATTATTTTCAACCTCCTAACCTGCCAAATATTTTATAAGTCCTATCATCCAAGATGAACAATCTGATTTTATTCAATCCCTTGCCTACCTGCTGATGGGAGGTGCATCAATACTAAAATATCCAAAATGGAATGGGAAAACAAAGTAAAAAATCTGAGAATAACTGGCATGTTAATAAATGAATGTGCATCTTTGACACTGAATGGGATTCATAAATTTAGATATAAACAATACCTTACATTTCTATACCATGAACATTTATCAATACTTTCCATGTTATACAATTTCATCTGAGTCCAACAATAGGGCAAGATTTACTAAAAACTTTTTTTGTTGTTATTGTTGCAATTTTGAAAGTTGAGCCACAGAGAAATCATGACTTTGTGAAATTGTATAAAAAGCAAACAACTGGCAGAAGTAAGGCTAGAACAACTCAAACTCTAGAGTTCCATTTCGTCTAAATTCTTTACATAGTATGAAACCATACTCAGGGGAGCACAATTTGCTCTCAGTGGATGGTTATAACAAAAAGAAAAAGTGGACATATGTTTCAAGAATATTCCTTGCTTGTAATGTTGTTATTAGGTGCCACTGAGTCAGTTCTGACTCATAGCGTTCCTATGCATAACAGAATGAAACACTGCCCAGTCCTGCACCATCCTCACAACTGTAGCTGTGTTTGAGCCCAATGTTGCAGCCACTGTGTTAACCTATCTCGGGGAGGGTCTTCCTCTTTTTTTCTGACCTATTTTACCAAGCATGGTGTCTTTCTCCAGGGACTGGTCCCTCCTTATAGCACGTCCAAAGTACGTGAGACAAAGTCTCACCATCCTCGCTTCTAAGGAGTATTCTGGCTATACTTCTTCCAACACAGATTTGTTCATTCTTCTGGCAGTCCACAGTATATTCAATATGCTTCACCAACACCATAATTCAAAGGTATCAGTTCTCCGTCAGTCTTCCTTATTCATTGTCCACTTTTCAGATGCATATGAGATGATCGAAAATACCATGGCTTGGGTCATGGGCACCTTAGTCCTCAAGGTGATATCTTTGCCTTTCAACACTTCGAAGAGATCTTTCACAGCAGATTTGCCCAATGCAATAAGTTGTTTGATTTCTGACCCTTAATAGCTGTGTCAATGTAGGGGCTTAGTCACTATTTTTTTTTACTTCCTGGACTCCAAATTCCTTATCTACAAAATGGGAATAATATAGTATCTACCTTCAGGGTAGTTTTAAGGAAGAAATAAGAATCCAGGTAAAATACTTAGCACAGTGCTTGGCATACAATAAGCACTCAGTTAACATTTCCTATTATTACATCTTATTTTATTGTTAATTTAATAAGCACTTTCGTTAAAAAGGAAACCCTGGTGGCTCAGGGGTTAAGTGCTGCAGGTGCTAACCAAAAGGTTGGCAGTTTGAATCCACAAAGAGCTCCTTGGAAACTCTAAGGGGCAGTTCTACTCTGTCCTATAGGGTCGCTACAAGTCGGAATCGACTTGACAGCAATGGATTTGGTGGGGTTTTTTTCCTTTAAAAAAATTGCCTAGTGAAAGAATTACTGGTGTTATGAAATTATCAGTTTCTCATTAGCTAAATTATTCAGGCAGAAGTGGGATGTTCATCTGTCAGAGACTTTCAGAAAGAATTCCTATTTTAAGTAGGAGATGATGCCATTGTTTTCCAGCTGTGTCCTGAGGGGCCACGGGGTTCCTTTAGCAGTTGCCTTGGGGGCTGAGGAGGGGATGTGTACAAGCGAAGGCTCATGGTGCGGGGGTGCCAAGTCCTCTCCTACCCCTATAATGAGGTTATTTACACGCTTATTTGTTTTATATATTCATATTCCTTCCACAAATGATTTCCTTTGCATACGATGTTAAATAATGTTTTAAACCCAGTAAGCTAGATGATCTCTAAGGGCTTGTCCTTTTGAATCTATGATTCAGAGTATGGCACCATGTACATTCTAAAGCGGAAGCTTTTCTTTTGTAAAGTATAAAATTTTAATTGGCCGCCATATTCTCTGAACACATGTTGATTATCCAGGTTTACATTTCCTTAAAAAAAAAAAAAAGAATAGAAAAACACTACAGAGAGTCAGGCATCTATGGTGTCCTTTTCATAATAGAATATATTCATTCAACATATATTGAGTTCCCATGAGGTTCCTGGAGCTGGGAGAACAGAGATAAACCAGGACATAACCCCTGCCATCGAAGAGGTTATATTTTTTGGAGTTGAGTGAGGAAAAATAAGCAGACCTGTACGAAACAATGTGGTAGGTGCCATAATAGAAGTAAATATGGGGTGCTATGGGAATGTGAAGGATACACGACCAAATTCTATTTAGGAGAAGAAGTTCTGGCAAAAGATGAGTAGGTATTCTCCCAGGACAGAGAGAGGTAATTTTAATCAATAGATACAGTGTATATTGGGGAATAACAGAACATGCCATGTTTGGGATTTGCTAGTAGGTCAACAAGCCTGGAGCTCAAAATGTATGTGTGTGTATGTGTGTGTGTGTGTGTGTGTACAGGGTGGGGTGTGTGTGTGTGCGTGTGCACGCGCGTGTGCGCGTGTAGGGTGGTTTTAGGAAATAAGATTAAGACCAGTCCGTGTAGGAACTTAAATTTTAATCTGGGCTAATGTTTTTAGCACTGGGAACCTCAAAAATATTCTTAATTGTCCCTGAGCTCTACAAGATAATTTTAAACTCCGCAGTTTCATTTCTAAAATAGGTGTTATAAAATTAATCATAAGCTGGATCACCTGGATAACCACCTTATAACCTTATAACAAGTACTGCCACCTAAACTCAGCATCCACATTTGCATTTAGCAATGTTAGCAGCAAGCACTACTTTCTCAAGCTATTGAGGATACAGATAATGTTAGTATGAAAACAATACATTGATACTAAATAAAGACCAAATGACAATGTAGTATGCTGTACTAATAGAAATTTCACCATAGATCCAATAAAGAAAACTTGTGGTAGAATCAGGTCAGCCTACACATATTGTTGGCATGAGTCAGAATTGACTCCTTGGCAACTGGTTTGGTTAGAGCATTCTAGGCACAGAGAACTCAAAAGTGCCTGCACTGTAGTGTATTCACATTATGAGACGCAATTTGAGTTCAGCAAAACATCCTTCATCGCTTAAAATAATGTTGTTGATTTAAATTTTATTGGTTTTTCATTTTTGTTTAATATGTATGTTTGTTTTTTGTTTTATAAGTTATATAAGAGCTATTGGCATGCTTTATGTTTTATTTTGTGTTGGCACATAATTAAACAGTATAATAAAAAAAATTATGTCAACACCTAGGATCTTTGAGAAGGCTTCTCCTTTAAAAGGGGGCTACATTTTGCTCAAATTTGAGAAACTGCTGTAGTTACTAGGAAGGTGCTGAATGGGTTCAGGTTATGGAATAAATAAAAAACATATCTGTGTTTTTTTGTTTCTCTCTTTTGTAGAACTATTGATTGCGGGCACACTGCCACTTTAATAAAGTCCCATTTTAAATATTTATCACTTTATTAGATCATTTCTAGTTTTTTTTTAATGACGCGTTGATTTCTAAAATAACCTGTCTCTGCAGTAGGTTTCCTTAGAGCATGACAAGAGAGAAGGAGAGAGAAGCAAGCAAGCAGAGAGAAATGGACGTCCTACCACCAAAAAAGAAGAGCAGGGAGTGGAGCATATCCTTTGGCCCAGGTTCCCTGTGCTGAGAACCTCTTAGACCCAGGGGAAGACTGATGGCAAGACACATGGAGATCTACAAGGAACGCCAGGCCCACAGATGTTCAAAGGAGGAGACAAGGAATGCCTGGACCCACAGATATTGAAAGGACACAAGGACCTTCTTCCAGAGCTGACAGAGAAAGAAAGCCTTCCCCTAGAGCTGGCACTCTGAATTCAGACGTCTAGCCATCTAAACTGTGAAAGAATAAATTTCTGTTTGTTAAAGCCATATACTTGTGGTATTTCTGTTTTAGCAGCACTAGATAACTAAGACAGTTATCTATTGGTGAGTGGAACTATCAGAGGTCAGGCAGAACATCTGGTTCTTGAAGAATGGAAACTGGTAAAATAAATTTTAAATGAAGATAAGGTTAACAAAGGAGGAAGGAGTAGGATAACAAAAGCCTGGAAGGCTCTTGAACAGTGCCATTTCCAAATGCAATCTAATCAGTTGCCATGGAATGGACTCACTCATGGTGATCCCATGTGTGTCAGAGTAGAGAACTGTGCTCCACAGGGTTTTAAATGATGGCTTGGGCAAAGAAGTATGTAGAAGCTACTGGGGAGAGAATGGAAGTAATAAACATGCTTGAAGTCTATTAAAACCACCCCAAGGGCGAATTTGATGAGGAACTAACATTAACATCGCTGTCAGAAATAAAAGACTGGATCAGAAAGTGTTTTAGGACATACACTTGGTAAGTAAATTGGAATGAGGATGGTGTGGCAGTTAGGATAGAGGAACTAAGATGCTTCCCAGGTTTTAGCAGCCCCTCTAAGGTAAGTGATAAGTAGTATTTTGGTTTTTACAGCTGAGGTATTGGTACAGTAGTAGAATTTTTGCCTTTCATGCAGAAGACCCAGCTTGGATTCCCAGCCAGTGCACCTCTCATACACAGCTACCAACCATCTGTCAGTGGAGACTTGCTCGTTGTTATGATGCTAAACAGGTTTCGGTGGATCTTGCCAACTAAGGTGGACTTAGAAGAAAGGTCTGGCGATATACTTCTAAAAATCAGGCAGTGAAAACCCTATGGATCACAAAGGTCCAATCTGCAGTCAATGAGGACCAGACACTGTTTTGCTCCACTGTGCATGGTATCCGTGACACAGCTAACAACAGTGTTTTTACAGACCAAGAAACTGAGACTTACTTAGAAAGCTTGAGTGAGGTCACAGTGCTGGTAAGTGGTAGAGCCTGAATTTGATCCCAGGTCTGTCTGACTCAAGGGACTGTATGCTGAACCACTTGGCAACACTGCCAACGTGTTAGTACTAATAAATCTGTGTTCAAGATTTCCAAGGAGAATACGGAAAGTGAGAATAGAAGGCCAAGTAAGAAACTCTAAGCAGTGCTTACATTTAGAAGCAAACAGGAAGAAATACAAGATAGAATATCTTACAGATAGGTGAGAATGAACAAGAGGGAGAGGGCGTTTTAATTTGTATATATGCAAATGAATGCTCAATTTTCACTTTATGTGATATGGCCTCTAAGAAATAATTGCAACATTTTCAGTGACCACTAATTCACAATAAAAAATCAGCTGGTCTATAAATTTTCAGTTTAATTACAGAAACTGACATCTTTGTAATAAAATAGTATTTTAGTATGATATTCTTCTGGTTAGTGTTTAAAATAGAAATGATTTATTTAGGTTAGTATATGTAAACTCTAAGAATGCATGTAAGTTGAATTTTATTTATTTATTTGTTTCACTTCAATAAACTGATTTTACCTAATGAACCCAAACATTTGCTTTTATTTTCTACAAGAGTGATGGATTTACAGTTATTCAAGCTTCTCTGTGTTAAATAATTCATCTATGCTGCATGAGAACCAATTTTAGTTCCCAAATACTATACAATGAATATCACAAAATACAGCTTACCCAAAGCCCTAGTCTAACCTGAAAGGACGACTTGACAAGAATACTAAGCTAGTACTTGAATATGTAGCCTTTACGTGGCATTTTAAAAAATGCAAACAGTGTTCTGGCCCGTAAGTGCTGTATATCATGTTATAGTTAGAGGTTATACCTATAGAAACAGCAGTGTAATATTAGCCAGCATGATGGCATTACTTTTATAGATTACTAACCATCTGTTTCTGCTGGTAGCATTCTTACCTCTAAAGACCTAAGTTGTGAATTTTGAACATAAGAGAATACACATTTCTGGTTCCACAAAATAATTTTAGAAACATTTCTTTACGGTCCATGTTCTATGAGTTATTATTTTAGCATGTCATTACAGCTCACAGAGAAAATTAATATAAGCTAGCAATTCAAAATACATGCACACATCTCTAAAAGTCTTCATTTCTTTCTTCTACCACCTAAAGCAGACTGCAGATGTTAAATACCATCAATAGTTACGATAACAGGTAATGTCTCTATAAACATCTTCCCAAAATGAATGAGGCTTTCGACTTATCAAATACATTCAGCAAGGGTTTTGTACACCAAAGAAAAAAATATATAACTCGTGACTTTTTTCAGTGCGTGTTTACTCAATGTTAAACACAACAATTTACACGACCCAAATCCGACTTCAGTCAGAGGACTCTGCTGCCATTCCACACTCCTTTTAACAAAACAAAAACAAAACCTACCATCTGGAGCTCAGTCGATGAACGTACTATTCTGACATTTCCAACTTGTACAATTAAGCGAAAACATTTGCAAAAGAAGAGGCTGCTATAATGATGTGCACCTTTGGGAAAAACCTGACTATTCCTGAGGTTACTTCAAAACCTTTGGCATGTTGCTGGCAAGTAGTAACGTTGATATGCAGATCCACTTAGTCAATGAATATAATAAGAATTTCTAGGAGGCACTGAGAAGAACGGGAACATGCATTAAAGTTCCTTGCCTGGCAAGAGCTGTTGTTCATGCAATACCAAAGATTTATTGCATCTCTAAAGTTTGTATAGTCGCTACTTTAAATTATACACAAAATCAACCAACACATTATAATTGCTTTATTCCCTTGATATAGTGGGAGGAAACTGCCTCTAGAGTCAGGGAAATTTGATTTGGAATCCACTTATTGAGTATACTATATACCTGTCACAGTACTACTCACTTTATATTTATTATCCCAGTCCTTATAAACACAACCTAGCGAAGTAATAATTATCCGCGTTTTACAAATAAGAAAACTGAAGCTCACAAAAGTTAAGCAACTTATCTGAAGTTACACAGGTAATAAGTAGTAGAGATCCAAACTCAGGACTATGTGAACTCCTTTCTGCTGCCTGCAAGGCCCTGTGTAATCTTGCCCCCACTACCTCTACAGCCTCATCTGATTCCATCTCCAACTCCCATTCACTACCCCCCAGGCACAGTGGTCTATTATCTGGCACCCAAACACCCCAAGTCTATTCCATAATAGGGCCTTTGCATGTGTTCTTCCCACGGCTTGGAAGGCTCTGTTCCTGATTTTGTGCATGCTGTCTCCTTCCCATCATTCAAATACCACCTCCTCCTTGATCTTTCTATCTATGTAGCCCACCATTAAGGCACCATATTAAAAACAACAGCAACAAAAAAAGTATCACTCTGTTTTAGTTTGGGGGGGGATCTTATTACTATTAGGTATTTTCTTTGTTTACCTGCTTCACTAAGATATAAGTTCCATGACAGCAGGGGTTTTATCCATTTTCTTAAGAGCTGCATTGCCAGCCCGTGGCATAGTGCATGGAACACAAGAGATACTCCTATAATATTTGTTCGTTAGATGAATGAATGAGCGAGTGAGTGAGCGAGCGAGCAGGTGGATATATACACAACCTGAGTTTTTAACTCAGTTATTAAAATACACACACACAAAACATACTGAAAGCAGATGAGTTACAGGTGATTTTTAAGAGACGCAAATAATCTTGGTAGAAAGAATTTGTGATATGTTACCCTGAAACACACTGAATAGTACACCAAATATACTCTTTGGCCTACAATAGGAACAAACTTCTCACCTTGAGTCAGATCCCCTTATTTTTAGGTAAATTGATACTCTCTGTCCATCGTGGAAATACATCTCTAGAGTCCTGACCTTACACAAACCTGTCGATGAACCCTCCCTTCTTAATCACTTTGGACCCATAAATCATTCCATACGATCTCTCTCTGGTCCTTGGACCAGTCAACGTCCCATATCCATCATTTTAAATGAACAGATTTTACTAGAGTAGGTTGCAAACTAAAACAATACCAGTAATACTAAGGAAGTAGTATGCTGAATGGGGAAAATCGCTGGAGTAGAAATTATGGCACTTAGGTTTTAAGCCTTGCTCAGTCACCAGGTTGCTTTATTCGATTAGACCACACACACAATGTCAAATACACTTGTATAACTAGAGTTTTAGAAAATCCTAGGGTTGGGAGCGGAGCTCCTTTCTTCCACATATTATTCCTATTGAAGCACAAAAATCTGCATGAAGTACCAGAAAGCACTTTCATCAAAAATATCACATACATTAGTAAATTTATAAATGTAGAGCTCACACCTAATTTATAACAATTCAAACAAAACAGAAGGTGTCATTAGCACTAAATATGGCAAAAAAAAAAACACTTTAAAAGTAATTTGCAACATTACTGACATTCCAAAGCATTCCCAAAAAAGCGGTTTTCTTGAAATGATAAAAAATTCTTACAAAGCTATTATCAAAGTGGCTTAGTCCCTGAAAGCAAAAATAAACCAAAAACTAAAGGCCAAAATCCTGTATCAGAAAATAATTAATGGTATGACTTTACATGAAGCATAAACTCTTGGTGATCAAAATAGTATCAATCTAAAATATCCGCACACAGTATAGCCTCTACACCAGAAATGTGAAATTTGAGGATAAGAAGAGTGGTGATATGCTTTGAGTTCTTACAAAAATACAGTGTCCACGCAAAGTACCATTATTTTACCTAAGGCATTAATTCTTTCAAAGAACCTTGTAGCTCCTACAGTGTATTAGTTATCTTGGAAGCAGATGACTTTCATTTATTCCTTTTATTTTTTGTCTGAACCAGCAGATTTAATTCATTCAGTAAACATTTACTAAGCATCTACTATGTGCTAGACACTGGATATACAAAGATGTCTAAGACACAGGCCCTGCCTTCAAGGAGCCTCAAATAGGCCCTTCCCTCAAGGAGCCTCAAAGTCTGGTTGAAGAGGATGAGAATAACAGTTTCTTTACCAGGGGATCATTTAATGAAAATTTCTAAATGAGGCTCAGTTATTACTAAATTCGTTACCTAACTCTTACGCTCATCCGAAAGATATCCATTTTTTTTAACCATAACACTCTTTCTAGATTAGAAAAAGTAGATCTATAGACAAAACTTTGCCAAATTCAGGAAAAAAAACTGATTCCAGTAATGAGGTTAAATTATTTTTCATTCTACTACTTCATTGATCGTTTCTTAAAATATCACAAATTAGGAAAGCAAAACAATTTTACGTTATTTTTAGACTCACCGTGATAACTCATGGTGTTTCCTTTAAAATAATTGATTTCCTTTTTTAATTTTTATATATGGTAAATATGAAAGAATATATGTAAATTATGTTACAAAGCAGAAAATAACTTCCCATAAATCCAGTATCAAGTTTTTGCTACATTTGGAGAACACCAGTGGTCAGTCTATACTTTGTGTGAGTAGCCAATAAATATTTTAAGTAATAAGCTAAACTGGGAGTAAGAAGTTTGAGAGTATAAAAATTAATTTCTACCATTCAAATTTTAGATTGACTTTAGTATTTGGTCTCTAATATTGGAACTATTTTGGAAGAACATAAAATTATTAGAAAAAAGTATTTCATTGATCCCTCTAGGATCCCTGAAAGGTGAGACATATTACCCCCATTTTACAGATTGGGCAAGTTCCTTCATCAAATTTGGCCATGACACACAGTGACAAATGGAGCTGGGAACAGATCCTAGGGCATCTGACTTCTAGTCCAGTTTCCTACCCATTAGTCTTCTCTCTCATACCTTTGGCACTTTTCATTGTCTTAGCATGCAATACAGGGCTCGCTCAGTTGTCAAGGCCACAAAGTTATAGAATTTAGAAAAAAATTAATTAGTTTGGGAGTTTAACAGAGTAATGCAATATCACAGAGTAATAACCCAGCACAATCAATACAAATGTAGAAAAACAGACCATATACCAACTGCCTTGAGAGAATGTAAGCACAAGATTCAAATATGTATATAAAATATTTTAAGGATTTAAAATTTGATAATGCAGTACACATAATCCAGAAATTATCCACTTACTGATGCAGAAGAAAGTTTAAAAAAACTAAAAAGCTCTGTCCATGTGGTGATATTGGTATTCTTTTACAATACTGGTAGCAACACGCAGTTAACGTTACCTTTCAGGAAAGGCATCTGATAAAAGGAACCAAGAGCCTCAAAAAGCATGCATTCTCTTTGACTTAATAATGCTACTTCTAGGAATCTATCATAAAAAGCAATTTCAATAACAGACATATCTTTTATGCTTTGTCTGTGACATCATTTTTATAATAGGGAAATTGGTAAACACTTTCAGAAATCCCAGTGTAGGGAAAATAAAAAAGTGTAGGGAAATAGAGGTAAACTACGGTAACTATTTAAAATGGAATATTATGCAGTCATTAAAAATTTTTAATAATATGGAAATACATCTTTGAGTCAATGGTATGTGAAATGAGATACAAAACTGTATGTACAGTATGATTTCATCTATGCAAAAATGTTTTTATCACCTAAAGGGAACTCTATGACAATGTTAATGATAATTATCCTTAGCAACAGGATTTGAGATATTTATTTTCCTCTTTCAAACTTGCTATGTTTCCAGATTTTCTAAATGAAATATTATTTTTTTTAATTAAAATACATTAAGTATTATTTTAAAAAGATAGCTCTACCATCTGCTTTGGTCAAATTTACTCGTACATGTAAGAATAAGGCTTGGACAAGGAAAACAAAAGGTGAGAATGAAAGATTTATGGGATGAAGGGATACTATAAATAATAATAAAAGGAGAGCCACAAAAAGGTACCCCCAAAAAAGTGTAGAAATGAAAGATTAATGAAAGCAACAAAAGAAAGCATTTTCCCCACAACAAAGCAGATAAAATCGCACCTGTTTCAACCAAAAAAGACTTTCACTCTTAATCCCAGAGGGAAATTGTTTATTAAAGTATGTACCACCTTCTTTCTATGTGTTAAAATAGGCTTCAAGACACATCTTTATAGGCATACACTTATAAGTAAAACATATTGATTAAGGGAGGAGGAGTAGAAAGAATATAGATTAAAACATCACCTGAACTTCTATACTTAAGCAGAAAAGATAAAAAGAAAAATAATCTTTCCCATAGAGAGAGTCTCACAAATATTTCCTGTAGTAATTTTTTTTTCCCCTCAACTCTTAATACCCTCTTCATTGATCACACAGTGAATGATTACGACAAGCCTTAGACATTTGCCTCACAGGTTTACAGAACAACTAAGGATTATTTGGAAGATCAACATTTAAAAAAAAAAAGGTTTAAAACAAGTCAAAAACCTAAAAATGAGATTAGAACTTCGAATAGTTGTCGGGTGATGCATCTTTTTAATGGTCACTCATTAGTATGAATGAGTAATAATGGTCACTCATTAGTATGAATGAGTAATAATGGTCACTCATTAGTATGAATGAGTAATAAAGCAGTCTACTTCTTTTAAATAACGTGTGTTGACATGCATATGCGTGCATGCACACATAAGTATACAGAGAAATACCAGCTAAAGCCCAAACTCCAAATATGGTCAAGATCACTGAGTCAAAATTAGCATTAGCTGCAACTCCCTAGCTAGTGTTCAGTCTTAGGAATTCAATTATTCATTGAGTGTCTACTACATATTAAGTCACTCTGTTAGGTACTGTTGTTGGTAAAACGGAGACAGGTGAGATAGTCTCTAGGCGGACTGCCCATCAACCTCAGTGAGGTGTCACCATTACAAGGACTAATTCATTCAAACACTTATTGAGTTATTCATTCACTTCTATCCATTACTGAACTTGTATTGTGTGTAGCATCATGCTTTTTGTTAATGATATGATGATTAAGAAGATAATGCTCAGTTTTTAGGCATTGAAAACATACATTTTAAGGAGTTTACAATGTTCACTATAAGCCAAAACCATACCATTTCCCTTAACAAATACATATTGAGCCATCTACTATGTGCAAGACACTCTGCCAGCACTGAGGATATATTTGCCAACCAAGTAGACAATGGTCTTTACTCAGGTGGTCCTTATTTTCTAATATAAGTAGAAAAAGGATGGCATATGTTGGTATGGCAACACATAAAAGGATACAACCCAGATGTCGCAAAAGTCTTCCTAGAAGAAGAAATGTCTAAGATGAAACCTGAATGATAAGCAGGAGCTAGAGAAAGTAGGAAAAAGCCAGGTAAAAGTTTGTCAGGTAAGTGGGGCCTAGCACCTGCGAAATCTTAATGGTGGGGAAGAATAAAATAGAGTCATGGAAATGGAAACCACTCAGTATGGCTATAGGTGTGTGAGTAGGTGTGGTGTGTGAATTTATTTGCTGAGAAACAAAGACTGGTCAAGTAAACAAAGACTAAGGCAAGAAGAACCTTGAAAACGCCATTAAGGGATTCCGACTTTATCCAGCAAGATGAAATCACTGAGGAGTTTTAAACAAGAGAGTAGCATGTTTAGATTTGTGTGGAAACTGGAAGAAAGGAGGGGCAGAGTTAGAAAAAAGGAAACCAATTAGGAGGCTGTCATTGTGGTATAGGTAAAGAGGATAGTGGCCTAAACCGGGAAAGTGACAGTCGGAATGGGGAGGAGAGGGTGAATTTCAGAAATATTTTAGCAAATCAATAGAATTAAGTTAACTGATTGGAAGAAGGGAATGAAGAAATGAAAGGAATCAAGAATGAAAGCCTGGTTTAGGCATCAAAATGGATGGTGGGCCTGGATGGGTAATGTCTACAGGGGATCAGGAATGTTGTTAGCAGTAAGTCAAGATCTGTTACTTTAAAATTTTTTACCTTGTTGATTCTAGTCCCCCCAATACACACACCCAAGTAATCAAAAAGGACTATTCTAATTATACTTTCATATCACAGCCTTCAAATATTTGGATATATGTATATCCTGCCTAAACCTCCTTTTCCAGCTTTCAAATATTTCAGCATGAGAGAATACATACAAAACCCTTAAACTGACCTTGATCATAGAACGGGATTCAATGAAACCTGTTATCAATATAAATTAGCAGGTTTCAAACATCCTCAGCATACTAAGCTTCAGCATCCTTGACACTATTATTAGAAGTCTGTGCCTTTCTCACATTCCCTATACCGCTTAAAAAAAATAGTTTGCAGAATATATATATTTTTTTAAAGTCACTAAAAGTCTCACTATCCCAGAAACTAGCTTTGTATATCATCATCTAATTTTTCTTACAATTCACATAATTGAAAGCATATAAAATACCACATGGGTAATTTCTTTTAGCCACTTTTTTTTTTATGAGAACATATTTTTCATTTTTCTACACAGCCTACATAAGTCATTTTAGTGTCTACCTGATATTCTACTGAGTGCATGGTCCATAACTTAAGCATTCTGTTCTTGAAATTAAGGTTTCTGCCCACCCCAATTTTTATTGGAATAAACAATCCACAAAGGAATCGCTTTTTCCCTCTTTTGGATAATTTCCTGAGGATAAACTCTCTGAAGTACACACAGAGGTAAAAGGGTATCGATATTTCTAAATTCTGTCGAATTGCTTGTATAATGCATTTGGTATTACCAGCATGTTAAAGTACAAATTTCATGGTATTAGGAAATGTCACTTTTATAAATTCAAATTGAAGAGATGTAAAATGATAAGCTGATTCTCAAGTTTTGTATTTCTCAATCGGTATATTAAATTTTCCATTTTATTGATTTTATTTTCTCTTCTGTGTATTGTCTGTTTTTGTTCACTTTAAACATAAATGTTTCCATCCTGCTGTATGCAGTGTTTATATGCTAACAATACTAAGTCCTTATATGACAAACTTGTAATTATTTTTTTCTGCAATTTTAATTTGATATTTGTGCAGTTTACCTTTTATTTCTTCAAACAAGTAAATCTTTCTTTTTTTGACTTTATTTCACAGCTTACAAAGTTTTCACTTTGATATTTACTTTATGATTTTGGTATACAATATGAGTTATGAACCTATTTTTTCCCCCAGATTACTACTCAGGTAATTTAATAAATGGTGTTCGGGTGACCATCTCCTCCAGCATTATCCTTTCAAAATACTTATACTATATATATATTCAAAAATGTGATCTATTGTTTAACTTTCTTTTTATTCCCACTCATCTACATGAATGTTGGTGTAAATAGAATATTTCTCTTTTTAAAAATTTTTTAACACTTTAACTTATTATGAGGTTAGTTTTTTACCACCAAAATGTTACCCTGGTTCTCTCAAAATAGTCTTTTATATTCTTTTGGTTTCCTTTCCATATATTTAATAATACTTGTTAAATTCAAAAATTCAATTAAAATGCCTCTTTTTATTATAATTATGTTAAATGTATATACATTGGCAAAGAGAAATTTTCTATTTTTGTTATCTTTATTCATCCCTTCTAGAATTATACTTTGTTTGCATTTATTCTAATCTTTTTTTATTTTTGCTCTCTAAGTGCTATAAAAGCAACAAAAAAAAAACCTTGCCATTGAGTCAATTCCAACTCACAGTGAACCTATTAGATTTCTTTTTATAGGTTATATACAGCTCCTATGAGTCAGAATCGACTCGACAGCAGTGGGTTTGGTTTGTTTTGTTTTGTTATGCAGCTCCTATTAAATTTACTCAAATTATCTCATACTTTGCTGCTATTATGAACGTGGTCACTTTCATTATGTTTCTAGCTGGTTGTTATTGTTATGAAGAAATGCTATTGATACCAGATCACTTAACAGTCAATTAAAATTGAACATTTAAACTTAGGTACACATTCAGCCACTGACTTTTTTTTATCCCTGTCTCTTTCAAAATTCTAACCCTCAACTGGAAGATAAGACAAAAATAACATATGTGACCCTAGGTTCTTTGATTTCTAGTCCAGAGTTTTGCTGCCTTTAGAAGCATTTTTCAAGAGTTTCTTGGTTGTATCAGTCCTCAGATGAGTCAACAAAAAGAGACAGAAGTGGAATATCTGTCACATTTCAGATGCAAGTTTCATGTTTTTAGTGTGTTCTATTAGGTTTACAAATGGCTGCTTCCAAGAACTGATGCCTGCAATCTGCAGGTTCAGTTATGACTAGGGAACTCAAAATATTTAGGATCCGCATCATGACTGTAAAGAGTGTCTACATTTAGCTTTGCTGTTCTAAGTCTAGGGTCCAGTACGCTTAAGATAAACTTCCTCTCCAGGACAGGAATATACCCTAAACCCTAGCTAACTTGGTATCCTGCTAGCCTTTTCCCCTAATGATTGAATACAGCTTCCTGCTCAATGATTCTCAAAGCCTAGCGAGGGTTTTGTTCCAAACCAAACCTGACTTCTCACTTGGAACCACAATGCTTGCTAAGGCCTACCTAGAAGATCACATAGGGGCATCCTAATTATAAGATCAATGCCCTGGGTATTGTCAATAGGCCAGATGAAGTGTCATTTTGCCGTACCCCTTCAAACCCTGATTTCACCTATGGTCACCCCACATGGAGGAATCAACCTAGTTCCAAACTCCTGACTCGCTGGTTGTCAATTTACTCTCTTTTCCCCACTGGCCATTACATTAGTGGTCACAGTAAGCTTTAAGGCTGAAACAGATCAATATATAGGAGAAAAACACCAGTGACCACTATGAATCACTTTCTATAGTGCTCTAGAATATAAAATTAAAACTATTTAGATATGTGCTTTAAGGGAATCAAATGATTTTTGCCATTTTACTTAATATATACTTAAATGCCTTTGCATTCATCAAAGATTTTATCATTGTTAAAAATTGTTACATCAACAAAAAAAATTATTACATGCATACTCTTTGCCTCAAATATTTAAGATTATAATAAATTATTTTAACAGTAGGAGGAATTTATATTCGATTTTTATAATATGTATATAGTTGACTCCCTCTGCTGCATAAAATACTGATAGCTAAGCTTCTTTAATAATAGGTGTACCTTAAATTATATAGTAAACTATAATTTACAAACTTCTTCACATATTTTATGTCCTTTCAGTCACATAATAATCATGTGTGATATACAGGGCAGATAAAACAGTGCAAAGGAAATAAGGTCCATGTAAGTTGAGTGCACTAGCAAATCTCATGCGGGATGCAATAGAACCCAGGTGTCTTGGCTGCTCTTGGCTGTGTTGTTTTCTATATCATGGCACAGACCTTTTGAGAAGAACCTGGTTATTCCAACAAGAAAAAATTTCCAACTACATAATAAAACCTGCATGACTTTCCATAATTGAAACACTCTTAAGATTACTTCATTCAATACCCTTGAAAGATACTGCATTTTTCTATGTATATTTGACATACATTGTAGGAAGTATTTTGAAAATATATATTAATATATATTTATATTTTAGTAGATTTTTATGTGTTTCTTTTTTGAAAATAGATAACATCTCTAGAAATAGCATTCTGGAATTTTCACCACCATGGAAAACCTAGTCTAAATTTTTGGTAAAATAATAACTTGCAATTTCTGAATATTTTTGTAAATAAGTAACTATTATTTTTGAGTGAATTTATTCACTTTTTCCTATAAAAATAAAAATAATACACACTGGAAAATTGAGCCACCAGGATTCCTTTCTTGAGTTTAGAGACTGAGTTTTATACTTCTTAAGGATCTTCTTTCAACACCACAAACCAGAGGTACTCAATAAATATTTTCTGAAAAAGCAAATGAGTATATCCAGGCAGCTTTAAATTATCAGAAACATTGTTGTATTTCCCTCTCCTCCTTCTCTGTTTCTGAAAAACTTTTTTTTTAAATATATTAGTACAAATAAATACTCAACTCTTCTGAAGTATATGAATCCAACTAATGAAGACCTGTGGCACTAGTAAAACAGCATAAGCTTTAAAAACAGTGTTACCTCAGTAAGAGTACTAGAGAAAGAAAACAAGAAATTGAATAATATTTTTAAATCTTATGCTATCTCATTTAGCGGTCATATAACTTTTTTATACCTTGTAAGAACTAGGGCATCTGAAAGCAGCTAATAAGATACCTTTTATCACCTAGAGGGCCCAGGCATAGAGTTACCTAGAAAGAAAAGACACTGAAATTTGTTGTTGGATGAAAATTATCTCTCATAAACTTTTACTATGAGTTACCAGAATCCACAGGTGAGATACCCAACCATGGTTAGTCTGCTTATTAAATGATATGGAGAGTTAGATATCACAGAGGCTCCTTATTAACATCTTTCATGTTTTGGTCTGTTCCCCTTTCCCCCTACACAAATAACTTCCTGGATTACTTGTTAAGTATTTGTTTTTCCACATTCTGTTCTTAATCAAATAGGCCACTGACATTTGGCTGGCTGCCATCTTTCCTTCCAATACTCCGTTTACAGCCAATTGAACCAATGTGTGTTCCAAAGCCTCATCGAAAATAAAACTTATATTCATTAAAATTAAATTTCAGTAAGAAGCCCTGGGTGGTGGCACAGTGCTTAAGAGTTCAGGCTGCTAATCAAAAGGTCGGCAGTTCGAATCCACCAGCCGCTCTTTGGAAACACTATGAGGCAGTTCTACTCTGACCAAAAGGTTGCTGTGAGTCAGAACCGACTCAATGGCAACCGGTTTGGTTTTTGTTTTTAAGGTTCTAATGCAGCTTTTTGTTATTCCCGTGCTGTTCTTGTGCTCACGGTATTTAAACAACTTGAGTTAACTTTGATTATCCTACATCTCAGATTCTATTCATGTACTTTTTTAAAGTATTAGACTCTAACTTACCCACATTGAAAAGTGTTCTACTTATTCTCTTTGTCTATCTACTCCTTATTCATGGCACAAAATTCAGCTTCAACATCGCTTCCTCAGGGAAGCCTTCCCTGTCCTCCCAAACTAAGTACCACTGATCTCCTGGATGTCTCCTTGAGGCATTTGGGATAATTAAATGCAATACTGCTTTTATATGTCTCCCTGTCTTCATGAGAACAGAGACAATGCCATACTTATTTATTGTTGCATACACCAACAATTCGAATCTACCAGCCACTCCTTGGAAAGTCTATCTGTGGGGACAGTTCTACTCTGTCTTACAGGATCACTATGAGTCGGAATTGACTTGACAGCAAAAGGTTCGGGTTTTATGCATGCCAAATATTCAACAGAGAAATGTATATTTAATAAATGAATATACAATGAAGCATATTATGTTTTTAATATTTTTCATATTTGTTTACAAACAAGAAGACCACATAGCTCTTATTCTCGTAAACTATGTAACAAACCCAATTCTAACTTGAAGGGTATTACAATAAGAAGGGTTAGAAATGTTAGAGGTTTTAATGCCAAAGCTAGAACCTAAGCTCTCAGTTCTAATTTGGATAAAATCTGTTCAATCCTTAACTTAATTATACTACAGTTTTTCTTTTCAGGAGCCCTCTTGGAGCAGTGGTTACAGCGCTAAGCTGCTAACCAATAAAGAGGTCCACAGTTCAAACCCACCAGCCACCCTGCAGGAGAAAGATGTGGCTATCTGCTTCCGTAAAGATTACGCCTTGGAACCCCTATGGGGTAGTTTTACTCTGTCCTATAGGGTCGCTATGAGTAGGCATCGAATCAACGGCAGTGGGTTTGATTTCAAAGTTTCTTTTGCTCTTTAACCAAAAAAAAAAAAAAAAAAAGCAAAGATGTCATCTTGAGTACTAAGATGTGCCTGACCCAAGCCATGGTATTTTTAATCACCTTATATCCATGCGAAAGCTGGACAATGAATAAGGAAGGTCAAAGAAGAATTGAAGCCTCTGAATTATGGTGTTGATGAAAAAATATTGGATATATTCTGGACTACCAGAAGAACGAACAAATCTGTCTTGGAAGAAGTACAGCCAGAACACTCCTTAGAAAAAAGGATCACGAGACTTTGTCTCACATGCTTTGGACGTGTTATCAGGAGGGACCAGTCCCTGGAGAAGGACATCATGCTTGGTAAAGTAGAGGGTCAGCAAAAAAGAAGACGACCTTCAATGAGATGGACTGACACAGTGGCTGCAACAATGGGGTCAAACATAGCAATGACTGTGATGGCACAGGACCAGGCAGTGTTTTTTTTCTGCTGTACATAGGGTCACTATGAGTCAAAATCGACTCAATGGCACCTAACAACAACATAGACTAACTGAATAAATGAAGAAGGACTGTAACACTGCACCAACCTTTCAGAGAAAATCTAGGAAGATATAAATTCCTAATTACCTGAGAATGAGAGTCTAAACAAGAGAAAGATGAACCAATAATAAAATATAAAATAAAAATTAAGAAATTAAAAATGTAAGACAGTCCAAATTAGAATCACATTTTTAGTGTAATAAGAAAGCCTAGATTTACGCCACCAGTGTTTCCAAAGAAAAGATAGCTGCTATAACACATTGACTCAGCAGCTCAATTTTTAATTCAGATGCATGTAAGGTTTACCTAAAAAAACCAAAGATTGTGTTTTAAGCCTGCCACTTTGTTGTTTAAGAAATTGGGGGTTTTGTTTTTCAATTAATAGCATTTCATTTCAAAGGATACTCATATAAAACCAATAATAGAACAAGCTAGGCTAGGGAAGGAAAATAAGGTTTTGATGTTTTAATCCTGCATGTCATTACTATGTACATTTTAGTTTGTTTTCTTTAACTGCTGAAAAGATGAATGAGGCCATTTGTATTTTTCTTATTTTCAATACAAACTTCAATGCAATATTCTTAGACTCTCCCATTGTGATACAAAGAAAATATCCAGTACCAGTAGAAAGACTTAGCTTTGGACTAAAAAGAATAAGAACAGAAGGGGAAACAAGAGTTTTGCCAATACTGCAGTACCTAATAGTTTCATACATTATGTAAGGTGACACTAGTTAATGTATTAGTGCTCGTGTAATTGAAGCTACCTATAATAATTTTAAAACCATAATTTTTCAATTTTGAAAATAAATCTAGAGTGAGTGTATAGATCTTCTTTATTTCTTCTTTATTTAGTTGTTAAAAGTAGGCAATAAACGTTTAAATCTAGTATATGCACACTATCATATCTAACTGGTAACTTATCTTCCATTAAACAGTACAAAATACAAAGCAGCTTTCAAAAAAGAGCATCAATAAAATGCTATAATCTCAAATTGCAATTAAACAATTTTAGAAGCTATACCTAACAACACAAATAGTAAATGGTAAATGAAGATGGGCTCAGAAATATTATATTCATAATGCTGAAGAAATTTTAGTTATTTCTGAAAAGTAAAGTCCTAAAATAGGGAATAAAAACACACAGAAGTGAATCTACTTAGCAGTATCGATATCTTCAAAGTGAATGTATTTCAATACATTAACAGGAAATGGGAATTTCCCTTTAATGTGAGAACCAACAGAATCTAGGTTGATCTTTTTCTCCTAAGATAACTATTCTAGAAGCCTAAAAAGGAAAATGCTCTGTGGTCCTCCTAAGTTTGAAAACTTGAAAAGGACATCTAGAACAGGGATATGAGCCAGAATAATCAAAGGATTATTTAGAACTTAATATTACCTCTATTACTACCATTTACAAAAGTAACAAATATCCTAATAATGTGTTAGGGGTATTTTTATAAACTAATACTAAAACCCACTGCAGTCGAGTCGATTCCGACTCATGGTGACCCTACAGGACAGAGGAGAACTGCCCCATAGAGTTTCCAAGGTGCGCCTGGCAGATTCGAATTGCCGACCTCTTGGTTAGCAGCCGTAGCACTTAACCACTATGCCACCAGGGTTTCCAAACTAATACTATACAGGTTAATTTGTGTCTATAAGTGTTTAAAACTCTTGCAACAATTTCTTATAAAATTACTAATAAGCATGAGAAATTTATAAATAGATAGGTCATAAATTAAGCAAACTCTAGTATTTGTTCATCTCCTATGCCTCAGCCCTCAAAAATTTGAAAAATAAAATTATTTGTACAGTGTGCGTCTTCAGAATGGTTTAATAGGAAAACACTGTCTGGCCTTATAGCCAAAGCACTTGAGTCCAGTCTTGATTCCCTCCTTTTCATCATCTTTTGACGTAGGGCAAGTCACTTAACCTCTCTGAACTTTGAGGTGTTAAGTAGGGATACTAAATAGGGATAATAATCCCTGCACTCCTCAATAGGTTATTTTGAGATTCCGACTTAATTAAGGTGATTTCTGACCTGAAACTTGCTATAGGTAATTTAGCATCTTTCGTTTGCACTGGAATCCCTTCAATAGCTGGGGCTCTAGATCAAGTCACAGAAAAGCCTGCTGCCAAATGGTAAATTCACTAAAAAATCAATTACAAGAATTTACAAGTTATATAAAATTGCTTTTCTTAATTATTTTTAAAATTTCAAGTGAGTCATATTGGATGAATTGGCAGAGCCAAAGAGAACTGCAGAAAGCCAGGACTCTAGGCTTTTGGACACTTCAGGCTCTATCCTTCCTATCTCACTCTGGCCCTCATATTTCCCCTTCTTTGGGATCAATAACCCAAGCCCATATTAACTCTCTTCTCCATCCTTCCCCCAACACAGAGTCCCATTTGTACCCTAGCTCACTCCAGCTATAATACCAGGGAGCTGGGTAAAAAACAAATATTTTTTTAAATACTAGTATAAAGAAAACATGAAGACCAGCCACCTAAAACCTCACGGAAACCATGAGCACCTACAAAGCACTGCATTCAATAAAACTGCTATAAACTTGACATGAATGGATTCCAAAGAATACAGTATTTAATAATTTCAAGGTAGATGTTTCCTAAAACAAAGTTTTGATAAGTTGGTAAATACGATCAATTTTACCAACTGGCCACTTGAAATAGCTTATAAGCATAGGAACCATTTCTTAAAGGTTTTTGAAACATTCAGTGTCTAGCACACTGTAAGAATTCAAAAGATGTTCGGCTAAATTAAAATGAATTAAAGAGAAACTTACTGTCTATTTTACTTAATGCGTTAAATTTCAATTAAAATAAATGAACATTTCAGATTTAAAATATGGAATGGACTAAATAGGTCACATGCTAAAATAAGAAGGGTTTTTACAGATAGGTAATACACATTTTTAACTCATTTACTACTAAATAAAAATCTAAATACCAGTTTTAACTACTATGACAAAAAATATGATCATCGATCTGTTCCGTGACTCATCTACAGTAGAATTCTTAGTGCATACGTACAATTACTTCACTTAAAATATTCAAACAATGATTAACAGGAATGACTGTTTGGTGTGAGTTATGCTATGTTCTAGTAAATTTAAGTTTCACTTTAAGTTTTTCATGGCTACACTATCTTTCTTTGGTTAGTTTTTGTTTAAACCCGTATTAGGAAAAATACTTCGAAAACATTCACATTCCTGTTTATAAGTACCTTATTTTACACAAATAATGCGCGCCATCTGTTTGTTTGCCAACTGCCCCCGCGGCCAAGTATTTTCATAAGCACACTATACTATTTTTTTTAAAGCAACATGTAAAAAAAATTGGCATAACTGGCACTTACGAAAATATCTCAAGGGGGAGGGCATGGTTGGCAAACAAAAGTAGAAGGCACGTATTATTTGTGTAAAAAATATGCACTTTCTAGGGATCAGAAGATCTTGATGCCTTCTCAGGGTCATCATTACAAATAGAAATTATCACTGTACCTAACTGCAGAATAAAAAATAAAAAAAAAAAAGACAAGATCTGGGCAAAATCTTTACTTTTCCTATTACCTAATCTTGGAATTGAGATACCATGCAAACTAAATATTATTTGCTTTATTAAAGTTTATATTTCAATTGCTATTTAAAATTAAAAAATAGCATTTGTAAATATAGAAAATCAATAGGTTTTCAACTGTTGTATGCCTCAGAACATGAAGCAATTACTATGATTAGAAACATTAAAGACATAATAATAATTCTTAGCTTTAGATGGTTCATACAGAGTAAAAAACTATGGAATGAAAATCTGGAATAAGCAGATGAAATGAAAGAGCTTCTACTTTTTCCCTTTCTATGCTTTTTTTGTGAATGAGGGGCAATGGAAAGTGAAATATTCAAGTGGTACAAAAGCAGGAAGCATAGTAACCCACTGCCATCGTAGAACCTAAAATTATCTAGAAAAAGTATAACATAATGGTTAAGAGAATGGACTCTCCAGCCAAATTACCTGAGTTTGAATTTAATCAGCTAGCTACATAATCTTGGGAAAGTTATTTAACCTCTTTGTTTCAGTTTATGCCTCTAAAAAATGGGAAAGAAAACATTACTTACTTCATTAGGAGTTGTGACAAGTGAGTTAAGACATGTAAGACACCTAGAACATTGTTTGGCACATAGTAAGTGCTCAATAAAAATCAAGCATTGTTATTATTGCTATTTAATCAAGTAATCTGTCTCTGGATTGCATCTACACTAAATATGAAGATAAATACCTTTTTAGATATGAGATTAATTTTATGGAAATATATCGTATTTTATTGAGAATCAGTGCTATAAAGATCTGATCCAATGCAGGTATACCACTGCCTATACCAGGAGGACCTTATTGATATAACTGCAGCATTAACCCTAAAGAAGTAAAGTGTCACTAGGAATAATTTTTTCTAGGTTTTGTACTGAGAGAGGGGAATTAAATTAAAAAATGGGGAAAATGCCATATATGACTCATTTTGGTGCTACATTAAAAACATAATAGAGCTTTTTTTTGATTATTCTGCCACATTTCCTCTGGAAGTACTCTGTATTTGTAGAGGAAATAAAAGGTTACTGAGCTGTTAAGCAATATAAAGGTTACTGCACTCTTTGCACAACTTTTATTATGTATGTTTCCAGTAAATATAAATATTAGTGGTACATTATTATTATTATTCACAGATAATATTTACAATATTTTACCATGCTATTGTTTCTAATTCAAAAGTGTTCCAAATCTCTGACAACTTCATCATTCATGAGGAGAGATTTTAATTTTATTAGGTATCTTCTCCTAATGACAAATGGTAGGTGAGTAAAAGGAACCAAAAAAACCCAATTCCATTGCCATCGAATTGGTCCTGATGCATAGCAACCCTATAGGACCGAGTAGAACTGACCCACGGGTTTCCAAGGCTGTAATCTTTATGGAAACAAACTGTCACATCTTTCTCCTGTGTAGTAGCTGGTGGGTTCGAACTGCCGACCTTTCTGTTAGCAGCCAAGCAGTTTTAACTATTGAGCTGCCGGGGTGTCATTAGGGTAGGTGAGAAATAGTAAGAGTATCTTTTATAGCAATCATGAAAAAAAAATTTGATATCATTAAGCCTTGGACATATACAAATAGTGGGAACCCTTGGGAAAAAAAGAAGCACCTCACGGCGAGCAAACATTGAAAATAATGTTCATACTTCACATACTAGCTTCAAAGAATCAAAGCTATAAAAAAAAGGCTGGAGAAATACATTACATAAAACCAGAAACCCATTATCTCAAAGTTATAGTCATTATGGATAATGTTCAAGATAATACTTCTGGTAGTCAAAGAACAGAAAAAAGGACAGTTTTGTTGGCATTTAATAAAGCTAAGATTTAGGATATCCTACTCTCTGACATACCTTGATCCCCAAAACTGATGGGAAAAAAAGTTGCCACTCCCGTCACTCACTATCATTTATCACTTATGAATTTCTCAGCCAAGAGGCTTGTGCCCTTTAAGATTCTCTTTGAAAAAGCAGAATAAAGGTATATGTATTTTATCCTGACTCCCCCAATTTTATGCTTTTTCCAAAAAAAATTGTCAGCAACACAGACACGAAAATTACTTTAATAGTTTAATGTTAACTGATTTTGAGCAAATGGTCAATTCACTTACAATAAGCTGAAAATGCACCAAATTGCCAAATAACTCAACCTCTGCATCCATTATTCAACAAAAACATTCACCATTGCTTTCTGTGGAACATGCACATTGCTACACATTGTGAAAATAAAGATTTGGAATATGTCCTCAAAATGCTACATGAGCTATTATATAGCTTCAGGTCTAATACCTTAGATTATTGGAGGAAGAAACAAGAGAGAAGTGGTTGACACAGCCAAAAAAATAATAAAATAATTTTTAAAAATTCCTACATGACAAATCGCATATTCCTTTAAAATGCCTATGAGTGTCTGGAAAGCAAGGCATCAATCCTGTTTTCTCTACATGAATTACTGACCTAGCTCACCTACCATGAAGAGAGAAGGGGATAATCCTCATTACCAGTCAACCATATATATTTAAGAGCAATATAGGATTATATCAGCAAGACAGAAAGGCCAATAAATATTACCTAATTTAGTTCACTACCTTGTGCAGTCCTTCAGCATTATTCTAAAGGGTGGCCTTTGATCACTCATAAAATGAATAAAACAATGACTGTAGCAATTACCATGCATTGAGTGACTATGACATGCCGGGCACTGTGCTAAGGTGCTTTAAGTACATCAGCTCTTAACCCTTACTCCAACTCACAAGGTAGGCATTGTCTCCCTCCTACTTTAGAGATAAAGAAACTGAAGTTCTGTCACTCTTAGTGACTTGCTCATGGATCACAGATATTAAGAGGTAAAGTCAAATTTGGAATACAGAGCTGCCTAGTTCCAAAGCTCACACATTCTTTCCGTAATATCCATTGCCTCCTCACCGTTCCACTCGGTACCTTTAAAGGCAGCTGTTAAAATTCTAGGCACCTTGAGTTATTCTTTTTTGATTGATGTAAAATATGCCTCACAGTGACTTATTCCTCTGCTCTACTTATTTCTTTTGGGCCTACGTAGAACAAGTCTAATTCTTCCTCTATACCACTTTCCTTGAGATTTTTCAAATTAGCTATAATGCCCCCTCTACTAGGTTGTCCTTATATCTTGTCTTTCTAGGCACTACACTTGAAAAGCAAAAGCAACTGGGGATCCTCAAATTACATATATATATATTTTTTTTTTTTGGTAATTCTCTTCCATAAACTGAGTACATTTAGATACATTTCTATATTTTAAATACCAAAATAGTAAACTGAAACATTCATATTCATAGCATTCACAGTATAAACTCAGAACAGAAGAATGGCCTGAACTTACTTTGCACATTACCTGAATCCTGAAACTCGTTGTGTGAAAAGAAAATATTCATGCTTAGAATTTTCTCAATTGGCTTTAAACACAATTCCTGATAGAGGGGGAAAAAAGTTGAGTCTCAGTCTGTAGCAAAAGCCCATATTCAATAATGCTGATGTTCATTTCAAGAAGCTTTCCATCTTGGCCATGGTCTTCTGCATGCTTCCATACAGTCTGCTGCATGCAATTAGTTGGTCAAATTGAAAGATCATTGTTAATTACTATTTCACATTCATCTAAACCATTTACAAGGTACGATTACCAAATAATGGGACTTCACAATGAAGAAAAAGAAAAAAAACAGAATATGCACTCCTAAATGGCTGCTGTCCACAAAAGCAGTCACTAAAGACTACTATAAACTCATCCCAACAGTGTTGCCAGAATTTCGTTTATAAAACCATACTTAGAATTAATCATCAAGCCCTATGAAAAGATCAATTCCTTTACTTTGGCTGCTGACCTAATCTTCCACTAAAACACTTACTTTGGATCAGCTCCTTAGTTAGCTACACATGGCTCTGAATGACTCTGGGGTGGTTCGAAACAGTAAATAAACCCTCATCTGAGAAAAATTTGGAATTATTTAAAATTATCCAGGAGAATGTGCTATGCTTGGTGAAAGGCCATTATTGAAGAAGAAACTCAAACCCTGATAGCAGTAACAAAAGCATAGAACGTTTAGAAAGTTACTCCAGGTGACTACTTTGAAGTGGATAAAGATGATGTTGACAAATAATAAAGATGCTGACATTTATAGATTGATTATACTGTGTGCCAGATACTGTGTTAAGTGCTTTACATGAATTATCTCATTTAAAACAAAAGTAACCTAATGAGTAGGTACTTATAATCCCCATTATACATGGGAAAGTAGGGATTGAGAAGTTAAGTAACTTTCCAAAAGCGATTAGGTAGGCTCCAGTACCTGTGTTCTTAATTGTATTCTATGTTACATTTTTTAGGCATATACTTCAGGTATCCCCAAACATTAAAAAAATGAGTCATTTTACATATTCCAGTTTTCTAAGGGAGAGAAGGCGGGAAGTTGTACAATGATACTCAAACCACTTGAGTTGGAATTCCAGCTATGTACCAAACTTGGCAAGAAAATGTCACACTAAGCCTCATTTTCTTCATATCAAGAATGGGACATCAGAGCGGGTCACAAATACTCTAGCTGTTCACTGCTTCCAGACATGGGGTAGGATTACCCTTCCCTATTCCATTTGAAGTTAGGCTTGACCGTGTGGCTTGCTTTGGACAAACAAATGTAAACAGAAGTGAGGTATATCTTTTCTGGGTGGAAAGTTTAAGAGCTTATCTCAAACCTTTGCTCTTGCCATAGTGATCATGGTAGTATCATCAAGATGCAGTCTCCCTCATTCTAGTTCTCTGATGACTGTGATGAGTAAAGCCTCCCTGCTGATCCACACTGGACTATACCATGAATGAGAAATGAACTTTTCATTGTTCAAACCACTGAGATATGGGGGTTGATGGTTACCCCGCCAAAATCGAGACTATCCCAAATGATAAAAATTGATACTTAGAAGTGGGGTGCTGTTATTATAAATTAAGATACATGATATTAGCTCAGAGACAAGGTAGTAGATGGTAAGAAAATTGTTATCAGAGCTTGGAAGGCTGGTGATCCATATTACACAGTGTTAGAACATTTGATAAATGTGTAGTTTGCCAGAACTTGGAAGGCAGATGAGTATGTACTTAATGAACTTACAGCCCTAGAGGAAGAGACTGGAAAACAAAATGTTAGTTGTATATATTGGTTGCTGCTGTCTGCAATCAGCAAGCTACTACAAAAAAGAAATGAACTCAGAAAATAATTGGCCAGTTTGCAGGCAAGAATGAAAGGGGATACAGTTCAGACATTCAAAGAACTGTAGGTAGAAGAAGAAACTGCTCAATCAGTAAAACAGAAAAACCGAAAAAGCACTTGAGAGACTTGTAATGAACACATAGTTTGAACAAGAAGTACTTTTGTTGTGTGTTACGTCACTACCATTTGGGGGGCTGTTTGATACTGCAGCACAACCTAGCATGTCTTGACAAAACAATGAAATATGCCCTGAGAGGCATCTCTATGGCCTTTGAGATATGCATTTTTGGCTGCTCAAAGATCATTATTTTGTATTATTATCCAATTATCAGGGATATTCTTAATAGATTAGGTTTTGGAATATTAAAGTCTAGATAAGACCAATATCCATCAAAATGCTAATAACTATTATCTCTGGGTATTAATTATGAGTACTTTCTGCTTTCTTCTTCAAGCTTTTGTGTATTGCCTGAATATCTTACAATGAGAATGTTTTACTTTCATAAAAACAAAAAATAACTTAAAAATCTCGAAGACCAAATTTGTGTTTTT
This sequence comes from Loxodonta africana, assembly GCF_030014295.1. Taxonomy (NCBI): domain Eukaryota; kingdom Metazoa; phylum Chordata; class Mammalia; order Proboscidea; family Elephantidae; genus Loxodonta; species Loxodonta africana. The sequence continues at coordinate 116,152,448 of NC_087369.1, read as the reverse complement.
TACAACATTATAAACACCCAAACGGTTATTCTTATTGCATACAATTGCCATCTCATGAGTGAGCCATGAGTCAAAAGTACATTTGCAAATCATATTGAAATTAAAGGGAAAGCCCACCAAGATGTTAATGTTCTTGAATTTATCGATAGCTTTTTTTTTTTTTTCATTAGAATCAGGACATTAAATAATAGACTCAAGTTCATAGTGGACTCAAGAAAACTACTTAAACTGTCATATAGCTTAACCACAATAATAAAATAACCCATTGCTGTCGAGTTGATTCTGACTCATAGTGATCCTATAGGACAGAGGAGAACTGCCCCACAGGGTTTCCAAGGAGCAGCTGGTGGATTCGAACTGCCGACCTTTTGGTTAGCAGCTGAGCTCTGAATCACTGCACAACCAGAACACATAATGTACTATACTTTGAAACTTAAGAAGACCAAAATCTCTGCAAGGTTCCTTAAAAAAAATTACCTTTTACATTAACACTTTAAAACATACAAAATACTACTGAAGAACACTAACCATTATAATTAGAGCAAATACACTATTGATTCATTCAGCCCAAAGATTCTGCAGTTTCAAATGCAAATTATAATACTCAAGATATGCATAAATTTTATCTCTGCCTGCTTTGTTCAATGTGTGAAACAAGAAATTGGAATAAGTGAATATGAATATAATTGAATAAACTTATACATATGCTTTAGTTCAAAGGTTAACTCTGGTTGATATTCTAGGTTTCAAAATTGAAGCTTCTCTAATAAATATATATAAAGCACAGCACTATTGTAGAGATCCAAGGAAATACACCGCTTGAAGTAAATCACCTTTTGAGTCGATTACAACTCATAGCAACTCTCCATGACAGAGCAGAACTGCCCCATATAGTTTCCAAGGAGCGGCTGGTGGGTTCAAACTGCCCAAATTTTGGTTAGCAGCCGAATGCTTAACCACTACGCAACCAGGGCTCCACTTGAATTTATACTGCACATAAAATGAAATAAGAAAGATTAAAGTTGAAATAGAAAAATATTCTTGCCATATTCAGATCTGTGTCAAGAACTCCACTGAATCAAATTCACCCCAAATAATTACTGCAAATACACATTTTCCTTGCTTCTCTACATGGAATAGCTATTTGTTAGTCAGGCTCAAAAGAAACAGGATAAAATTATTAATCATCTCATTAAATAAAAGAGTAACACACTTTTGAACATGGAAATGGTGTCTCATCAGTAAGTTGACTCTCTATATACTTAAAGGAAAAGCCCACCAGATGTTAATATTCTTGAATTTATTGATAGCTTATTCTTTCCACTAGCAACAGTTAGCACTGGTTTTGGCTAGTAGGATTAATGGTATTTTAATCAGGTAGTAAACCTAGTGTGAAAAGTAGTTGGTGTATATTTGCATAGAATTGTGCCAAAATATCTCTGAAAAGACAAGTCATCAACCGGTAAACAAGGACAAACAACAGTTAATAGCTATCATCTAAATCTGGCAGAAAAACTGGAATGCTACCTTAAGATAATTACTGCACTTTCTATTTTTAAAAAATCCAGGAAGAAAAATGAGGAATTTATGACAGGAAGACAAAAACCACCTTTTCATAAGGAGAGGTTTTAACCACTAAAAATGTTAAATGATTAACTGCCTCCAGCATAAGTGGGACCAGCCCATATATAATTTGTAAACCCAAATTAATGATGAGTTAAGAAGAAATGTGTTTTCCTTACCAAAGTGTTTTTAAATAAATTTTAAACTATTATTTTTCATATTGCATAACCATAACTGAATTATAAAGAGAATGTTAACACTTGCTAGCTTTTAAGAGCTCTAGCTTGTGTAAGAAATGGTATACTGGGTGCTTTCAATGAATAGGGACTTCAGAGAGGCTTAGTATATTGATGTGAAATAGTATTTCCTCTCAACATGCTAAATATCCCTTAAAAAAATCTGTGTGTCAACATACATTTTCTAGAATCATTCAGGTTTACTGCTACCCACAGAATCACATGAAACCAAGCTATCACCATCTACTACAGTAGGTTAGGAAATCTAACCAAAAATATATAAACATTTAGATCTTCAGAGTTTATATATAAATCAATGAGATTTTACTATTTATATTTAAAAAAAGAGATTTCTTTTTATTTATCTCCCTTTGGCTCAAACTGAATAAAAAATTTGACTTTCTTAAAACTAAAGGAAAAGCGAACCGCCTTAGTGGAGAGTAATAAAATCATTTAAAAGCTGTGACAGAATGACTATTACCTTTAAGTTGTGCGTTTAAGCAAGTTTGTTTAGGGAAAATTAGCCACTTCACCTACTTAAACCTTACCATAACTGGAAAAAAAAGGAATTAATTGATGACAGTTTAAATGGTTACAATATGTTTTCATTTAGCATATACAGTCAAGAATTATGAATGTAGATTTTGGGTGACTATTGATGGAGCAATTTTGAAATTCATCTTTGTACTACTTATGAAATGTGTTTGCTAACAAAATTAATGGAGTGACAAATATTACAGAAAGAATATTGCAATTACCTATCTGTATATCTGAAAGCAAATTTGCTTGGGGCAGTCAGAGAAACATGTATTTGAATACTATTTCATCAATTACTTATTTATAATTAAGCAAATGATTTACCCTCTTCAAGCCTCATTTTACAAATCTCTGGTAACTTACCTCATAGGGTTATATGAGGATTGCACACATTATGTTGTTCAATTCATACTAGTTTTCTACTCCTTTTCAAATATTTGAATACCTTCAAAGCCCTTTCTTATTTACTTATAATTGATACACTAATAACTGTAAGCTAATGAAACAGGCATTCCACTGTGTGGATCATAACTAATTGTGGATAAAATGGCCAAGAATGGGAATTCCAGATCCCTCATTATGCTCAGGCAGAACTTGTACATAGACCAAGGGGCAGACGTTCAAACAGAATGAGGGAATACTGAGTGGTTTAAAATCAGGAAAAGTGTGCATCAGGGTTGTATCTTTCCACCGTACTTATTCATTCTGTATGCTGAGCAACTAATTCAAGAACCTATAAGAAGAATATCAAGAACTATATGAAGAAGCACTTGGTATCAGGACTGGAGGAAGACTCAGCTACAACTTGTAATATGCAGAAGACACAACTTGCTTGCTTAAAGTGAAGAGGACTTGCAGCACTTACTGGTGTAGATCAAAGACTACAGCCTTCGGTATGGATTACACTTCAACATAAAGAAAACAAAGATCCTCACAACTGGACCAATAAGTAACATCATGATAAACAGAGAAAATATTGAAGTTGTCAATAATTTCACCTTACTTAGATCCACTATCAATGCCTGTGGAAGCAGCAGTGAAAAAAAAATCAAACAATGAACTGCATTGGGCAAATCTGCTTCAAAAGAGATGTTACATTGAAGACTAAGGTCACCTGACCCAAGCCATGGTATTTTCAATAGCCTCATATGCATGCAAAAGCTGGGCAATGAATAAGGAATGCCGAAGAAGAATCGATGCCTTTGAATTATGGTGTTAGTGAAGAATATTGAATATACCACCGGCTGCCAAAAGAATAAACAAATCTGTCTTGGAAGAAGTACAGCCAGAATGCTCCTTAGAAGCTCAGATGGCAAGGCTACGTCTCACATACTTTGGACATATTATCAGGAGGGACCAGTCCCTGGAGAAGGACATCATGCTTGGTAGAGGGTCATCAAAAAGGAAGAAGACCTTCAAGGAGATGGCTACAAAAATGGGGTCAAGCATATCAACGACTGTGGGGATGGTGCAGGACCATGCAGTTTCATTCTGTAGTACATAGGGTCACTATGAGTCGGATCCGACTTGATGGCACCTAGCAACAATAACAACAATGAAACAGGTTTCTTATGGTCCTCTACTAGCCAATGCTGTTTGCCTACTCCCAAAAATTGCATTTCATTTGAGGAAAAATCCTGTAATTTAGAATTTTGCTAACTTAGAAGAGTCTTCCCTTTAACAGTCATATTTTGTTAACTTAAATTTCACACAAATATGCTACCCGTAACATCTTTTCCAATGTTTAGTATACACCAAAACAGGAACAAGAAAATATAAGCGACGGGATTAAGCCAGTTTCCTTGGGGGAAGTAAGAGTTATCAGGTCAAAATACCTGCATCATAATATACATTGACACACTTGAATCAGTTGATCTAGTTAAGACTGTCACCTCAGTCCTCCAACCAAAGGGTTTTTGTTTTTTTTACTCTAAGCCTGTACTTTTAAATCTAAGGAGGCATTCTTCAGACACAACTGGATTCAAATCCCAACCCTGCCATTTATTAGTTGGGTGATTTGGGTAAATTAGTTGACTTCACTTAGTTCTAATTTCCTCCTCATTAAAATGATGATACTCCATCTACTAGATGGGATTATTGCCAATACTAAATGAAATAATGTATATAAAACACCTAGTAGGACCTTTAGGGTGGCTTGAGGAAGACGGGCATTCCAGGAAGGAGGAACATCATGGACAGAGGCATGGGGAAATTATGGATAACAGATTTAGGCTAAAACAACAAAAAAAAAGAAACCAAACCCACTGCCATCGAGTCGATTCCAACTCATAGCGACCCTACAGGACAAAGTAAAACTGCCCCACAGGGTTTCCAAGAAGTACCTGGCGGATTTGAACTGCCAACCTCTTGGTTAGCAGCCGTAGCACTTAACCACTACACCACCAGGGTTTCCAGAGTTAGGCTAGAGTACCAAATATTCAGTTTTGCAGAGAATGGGGGCCAGAGGGGAAAGGAATGACAGGTAGGTTTTGACTCCAGGTTGCTAAGGAACCTGTGTATTACACTGTGATGGACTACTGCTAGACAAGGAACAACATGATTAGATTTATTTTTAGAATGATAACTCTGGAGGCACTTTCAAGGGATGGAAGGTACAATATAGAAGGCTCTTCTAAAAGTCCTGGCCTAGAATATAGAAGTAGGAAGGGAATGAGAGGAGTAGGCAATTATTTTGAGAGGTATTTCACTGGTAAGAGTTTGAAATATGGATGAATTGAACAGTGAGCCAGTTTAATTCACCTCCTGAGTTTTTCCTATGTTTGTTCTCCTTTTCTCAATTCTAAATATCTCAATTCCCAATAAGCACTCACAGGAGGGGATTTATAATACCTTATTTAATAATATGATAACCATGAAGGTGAACAGAGGAAGACTCTACAAATGTTTAAAAGAGACCAAAGAACCAGGCAAATAGTTAATTCACTTCCCTCTGATATAGAAGAAAAGCATGGAGAGTATTAAGTAGGGTACTCAATACAAGTCCACATATATATATAGGTCTAACCCTACCAGAGATCAAGCAAAGCAGGGGAAAGAATGAAGAACAAAGAATGATGGTGAAGTGTGGCTCTGGAGTCTGATTCCCTGGGCCTGAAGTCTTAGTTAACCACTCAGTGGCTGCGTGAATTTGTGCAAGTCATTTAAACTCTCTGAGCTTCAGTTTCTTATTTTGAAAACAGAGAAGACAACAGAACCCATCTCACTGGGCAGCTATAAAAGATTATGTGAGATAATTCAGGCAAAGGGCTTAGAAGAGCACCCACCACACAGTCAGAGCTGAATAACTATTATCTTTTTTTTTTTAGTGGTAGTAGTATAGTAGAAATACATGTTCAAAGGGAAAAATAAGGACATTACTAATTAATAACCAAAACCAAACTAGTTGCTTCTGAGCTGATTCCAACTCATGGAGACCCCATGTGTTTCAAAGTAGAACTGCACTCCCTAGAGTTTTCAAGGCTGTGACCTTTGGGAAACAGATTGCCAGGCCTTTCTTCTAAAGTGCCTCTGGGTAGGTTCAAACCACCAACCTTTTAGTTATTAGTCAAGTGCTTTACCATCTGTACCATCCAGGGACTTCGTGCTAATTAATAAGAAGGGAAAAACATGTTTTGCAACCAGAGACTACACTGGCAATTCATTTCAAAATGCAAAGCTACAACAGAATATGGTTTAAATGACTGGGAGGAGTGAGATTCAAAGAGAATAGAGGCAATGGATGTTTAAGTAAGAAACAGCATCAACAGAACCATCATTAATAATTTGTGATGTCCCCATTCCAATAAATACCCGTGTTGTTATTGTTGTACTGAGTCGATTTCGACACATAGTGACCCTATACGACAAAGTAGAACTGCCCATAGGGTTTCCAAGGCTATAATCTGTACAGAGACAAACTGCCAGCATTTTTCTCCCACAGAGCAGCTGGTGGGTTCTAACGGCCAAATTTCTACTTAGCAGCCAAGTATTTAACCACTGTACTACCAGGGCTCCTCATAGATATTCACACCGGAGAAGAAAAACTGACTTATACCAAAAAATGAACAAATAGCATAGGGAGAAAAGGCAAGTTAGGATACAAAGAAATCTGACCCAAACAATTTACTCTAGAACACAGGCTCTGGAATGCATCTGGGCCTCAGATCCCTCCTAGGTAAAATAAGTGGGTCAAGTAAATGCAGTGATTCTCAGTGAAGAAGATAAGCCTATCTAATCTACCAGAATCATGGAGAATGTATTCCCCTGCACTCACCCCACCAAAAAAAAAAAAAATCTATGAAAAAAAGCTTCTTTCATCTGGGATGTACACCTCACTTGGTGATCCACTAGCAATGATTTTCAGCCACGTCATCAGGAAGATTGGGACAGAAAATGAATCAAGATTCTAAATGCGTGCTGTTCAATACACCAGTCACATTTGGCTAATGACCACTTGAAATGCAGCTAGTCAGAACTGAAATACGGTTTAAGTATAAAATATACACCAGATTTGTAAGATTTAGTACCAAAAAAGGATGTACTATATCTCAATAATAATTTTATACTGATTATATAATAAAATAACATTCTGAATATACTGGATTGCATAAAATTTATCATTAAAAATCAATTTTCCCTGTTTCCTTTTACTATTTATTATGACTAACAGAAAATTTAAAATTACCTACGTGGCTCAGAATATATTTCTTCTGTATAATTCTGCTCTAGATGAATTTTTTACATTCCTTCTGGTGTTAATGTTCAATAATTTTAGTCTATCATGACCCTAATTTTAAAAAGAAAAAGTACAATGGACTGGTATTGGCCATTTTAAATCAGACAAGCATATGGTCTACAATGCCGAGATTGACAAATTGAAGAGAAACGGCATCACATTCATTGTCAAAAAGAACATTTCAAGATCTATCCTGAAGTACAACACCGTCGGTGATAGGATAATGTTCACACACCTACAAGGAAGACTAGTTAATAGGACTATTATTAAAATTTACACACCAACCACTACCACCAAAGATGAGGAAATTGAATATTCTTACCACCTTCTGCAGTCTGAAATTGATAAAACATACAATCAAGGTGCATTGATAATTACGGGTGGTTTAAATGCAAAAATTGGCAACAAGAAAAATCAATAGTGATTTTTGGTGCTAGAAATGACAACGGAGATTACATGATAGAATTTTGCAAGACCAACAACCTATTCATTGGAAATAACTTTTTCAACAACATAAATGGCAATTATACACGTTGACTTTGTCAGATGATATACAGGAATCAAATGACTACATCTGTGGAAAGAGATGATGGAGAAGCTCAATATCACCATTCAGAACAAGGCCAGGGGCCAACTGAAGAATAGGTCATCAATTCTCCATGTGTAAATTCAAGCTGAAGCTAAAGAAAATTAAAACAAGTCCACAATAGCCAAAATACAACCTCAAGTATATTGAACCTAAATTTAGAGACCCTCTGAGGAATAGATTTGAAGGGCTGAACACTAAGGACTGAAGACCAGATGAGTTGTAGGATAACATCAAGGACAACATAAAGAAAGCAAAAGGTCGTTAAAAAGACAGGAAAGAAAGAAAAGACCAAAAATGAATGTCAGTAGCGACTCTAAAACTTGCTTTTGAATGTAGAGCAGCTAAAGCTAAATGGACAAAATGATGGACTAAAAGAGCTGAACAGATGATTTCAAAGGGCAGCTCAAGAAGACAAGGTAAAGCGTTATAAGGAAATGTACAAAGACACAGAGTTAGAAAACCAAAAGGGAAGAATACGCTTGGCATTTCTCAAGCTGAAAGAACTGAAGAAAAAATTCAAGCCTTGAGCTGCAATACTGAAAGATTCTATGGGCAAAATATTGAAAGACACGGGAAGCATCAAAAGAAAATGGAAGGAATACACAGAGTCATTGTACCCCAAGAACTGGTCAATGTTCAGCCATTTCAGGAGGTAGCATGCGATCAAGAACCAACAGTACTGAAGGAAGAAGTCTAAGCTGAACTGAAGGCATTGGCGAAAAACGAGGCTCCAGAAATTGACAAAATACCAATTGAGATGTGTCAACAAGTGGACGCAACATTGGAAATGCTCGCTCATCTATGCCAAGAAATTTGGAAGACAGCTCTCTGACCAAACAACTGAAAGAGATTCATGTTTCTGCCCATTCCAAAGAAAGGTGATCCAACAGAATGGGGAAATTATTGAACAATATCATCAATATCACACCAAGTAGAATTTTGCTGAAGATCATTCAAAAGCGATTGCACAACTACATCAACATGGAATTGCCAGAAAGTGAAGCCGGATTCTGAAGACGACGTGGAATGAGGGATACCATTGCTCATATCAGATGGATCGTGGCAGAAATCCAAAAATACCAGCAGGATGTTTACCTGTGTTTTACTGACTATACAAAGGCATCAACTGTGTGGATCATAAAAATTATGGCTAACAATGCAAAGAATGGGAATTCCAGAACACATAAATGTGCTCATGAGGAACCTGTACATAGACCAAGAGACAGCCGTTCAAGCAGAACAAGGGGATACTGTGTGGTTTAAAATCAGGAAAGGCATGTCAGGGTTGTATCCTTTCACCATACCTATTTAATATGTATGCTGAACAAATAATATGAGAAGCTGGACTATATGAAGAACGGGGCATCAGGATTGGAAGAAGACTAGTTAACAACCTGCGTTATGCAGATGACACAACCTTGCTTGCTGAAAGTGAAGAGGACTTGAAGCACTTACTGATGAAGATCAAAGACTATAGCTTTCAGTATGGATTACACCTCAACAAAAAGAAAACAAAAATCCCTACAACTGGACCAATGAGCAACAGCATGACAAATGGAGAAAAGATTAAAGTTATCAAGGATTTCATTTTCCTTGGATCCACAATCAATGCTCACGGAAGCAACAGTTAAAAAAAAACTAAATGATGCATTCTATTGGGCAAATCTGCTGCAAAAGAGCTCTTTTAAAGTGTTAAAAAGCAAAGATGTCACTTTGAGGACTAAGGCGCTCCTGATCCAAGCTATGGTATTTTCAATCACCTCATATGCATGCAAAAGCTGGACAACGCATAAGGAAGACTAAAGAAGAACCAATGCCTTTGAATTACGATGTTGGTGAAGAATATTAAATATACCATGAACTGCCAGAGAAACGGACAAATTTGTCTTGGAAGAAATACAGGCAGAATGTTCCTCAGAAGCAAGAAGGGTAAGACTTTTTTTCACAAACTTTGGACATATTATCAGGAGGGACCAGTCCCTGAGGAAGGACATCATGCTTGGTGAAGTAGTAGGTCTGCGAAAAAGAGGAAAATCCTCAACGATATGAATGGACACAGTGGCTGTAACAATGAGTTCAAACCTATCAACGATTGTGAGGATGGTGCAGGATGAGGTAATATTTCTTTCCAACAGCACCTAATGAAAACAGCCCTTAGAAGAATTCACTCTGACAGTGGAAAAGAAAAGTTCATGCCCAATGTAAAATATTCTTTAGCTTCAATTAAACTCTTAATGTTTAACATAATTTGACAAAAATTAGATGCTTAATTGTTTTAGAAACCACTCATTTGCATAGAAAATATTAAGTCTCTTTAAATTAAAAATGACAATGTACCATTTCTCTAAGAAGTAATTAAACCATAGTTGGCAATTTAACATAGTCAGAGATCTATTCTACAATATTTAATTTCCAGAATATAGGCAGGACATTTTAGTTATAAGAGGTATTAGCATTTAACTTTATTACACACTGACTGAAAGATGAGTGATTTAGAAAACAGGATATAGCCAAAGAGAGACATTTAAGGGCGGGGGGGGGGGGTAAAAAAAAAAAAGGTAAATGACACTTTTCAAATTATCTGACCATGAACAAAAGCTTCCGTTTTGGAGTCAGACAAATTTGGTTTAAATCTAATCTGCCTGGCTCTAAATGCCATGTTCTGAAGCATGTTCATCTATTCCCATACACATATATGATTATGTATTTATATATAAACACACACATACACACAATCTTCACCCTTTAGCCAAATTTCTTGAATGAGTAACTTACCACTCCTTCCTTACCAAGTATTCCGGAGCACATATTTGCCATGATATATTTATTCATCTAGATCATTTTGCTCTGTTTACATTTTGCTTTCTTTATAAATCTCTTCCTTACAATTTATCTAAAATGTTGCACCTATTATCTTGTAAAATCTGACACTAGAGTTATAAAAGTAGGTGTAATACGGAATTTAGACATTTTCCCCCTGATTAACAAGAATTATATGCAGCTATGAAGATTCAAATATATAGCTGAAAATTTGATAAACATTAGGATCCAAATTTTCTGGCAGGAAAACCATCTTCCCTGATAGCACATTTAAATACTGACTTAGGGAAATTCATTACAATTCTGCATAGGCTTAGCTCCAATATTAGAAACATGCCTCTAGGCTCATTTGTACAAGAATTTCTTATTCAGCATCTCAGCTGCACAAGTTTCCACACAGAAATGAGCAGGTAAAAATGGTTAGAGCTTCATAACGAGTCAACATTAAGATAATTACTTTCCATTTCATCTATTACAGTACACTGTTTGACTCTCTCATTTCTTTTCGTTTCAATCATTCCTTTAGAACACCCACAAGGCCTTGTTAAAGAAATGAGACTTTAGAGCCTGCACTATAGAAACTGAGGTGAGCTAAATAGTTTTGTAATTTTCCTTTAGAAATAATGAAATGTTCCACACTAACATAAATGGTGTGATTTTATACTCTAATATAATATTTCTTTACATCTCTTAAAACAATGTATACAATTAGATAATGACATCAAAGTGATTTACGTTCTTTGGCATCACAAAACGTGACTGTAAAATAACTATCTTTTTTTTTTTTTTTTAAACAAACAGAACTTAATCTTTCAAACGTGCATTGTCTATCAGAGTTATCTCTGGGGCTATATACTTACTATAATTATGCTGGCACTACTGAAAACATTTCTGAACATCCTTTTTTGGAATACCTTCAGGGATAGTTTACCATCTAGATGATAAAACATGTCTCATTGCTTTATATTTTAGGGCCAGGACTTGGTCAACTTAGTCACCCCATCTTATTCATCATGTTTAAGGCAGAAAATTTTGGGTAATTCCAAAGATTATTTCTCCTCTCAGAGGATGAAAACTTACTACCATTAAGGATATTCAAAAGCAGCCCCATATGAGTGCAAATCGAAGCCCCAGCACATATACCAAGCAACTAATTGAGCAGTTTACTTAAATCCTGAGATATTATAATCTTCATTTCTCCCAACTTAAAAAATGGAGATTAATAATGAGAACATGTGGTAAATGAGATGACATCTGTAAGAGTATCTAGCATGGTATGGGAAGTAAGGGATCAATAGACAAAGACACCATATTGACACTTTGGTAAATACATTCTAGAAGCTACACATGAAAAATCTAAGTACAGTAAAATAGTCCTGATGTGCTGACAACGATACGGTATTCATTTCCTAGAGTTATCACAAACTATTAGCACAAAACTTGTGGCTTAAAACAACAGAAATTGATTATTTCACAGTTCTGGAAGCCAGAAGTCTGATAGCAGTGTCACTGGGCTGAAATCAAGTTGTCAACAGGGCCATGCTCTTTGCAAAATTTCTAGGGGAGAAACCCTTTCCTGCCTCCTCCAGCTGCTGGTGGCACTAGATGTTCCCCCAGTTTGTGGTAGCATAACTGTGATCTCTGCCTCTGTTTTCCCGTGGCCTTCTCCTCTGTGTGTCTGTGTATCCTTTTCTGTCTCTCATGAGGACACTCTCCCTGGATTTAGGACCCATCCTAATCCAGTATGATCTTACCTCCATCTTTACCTTAATTATGTCTACAATGACCTTATTTCCACATAAGGTCACATTCTGAGTTTCTGGGTAGACATGATTTTTTTTTTTTGTATCAACCCACTATAGATACAAAACTAAGTCTCGCTCCATTTTAATTACAGTATTATCGCATTTGATTCAATATATACTCTCCTGAAAAGTTACGTACGCATTATTTTTTCATAAATGAAATTGAAGTCGCGTTTAGACTTACAATCATACAATCAACATTTTTGAGCACCTAGTATATTAAGGAACCATACTAGGCACTGAAGGAGAAATTTTAAAAAATTTTCTGCCTTTGAGGTCAAGTTGAGCTGACTGAATAGTTGCTTTACTTTGAGTTGATCAACCAGAAGGCTTTGCGCCACCTCACCTTGAAGCTCCTTGGCTGCTCCCTCAGCTACACACACACACACTTGCGTGCGCACACACAGACGCAAACACTCTCTCTCTTATACAATAAAACACTGAAAAAATGTAAATATGTCCATCTGTAAGTTATTTATAAAACTCCTTTGGAAACTGGTCATTAGCTAATATGACTTATAGTTCAGAATCTTCATATCTATATTTCATTAAACAAAATAACTTTATTTCATAATTAAATGATAAAATAAATAATAGCTAAAATGTCAGTACCTATCTTCCTAGTGACATCATTTTACTTTGAAGTATATGAGGAAAGGGATACTTTACATGTAAATTTTATTTACCACTCTTTTGGCTACAATGTCTCTATTCCTTGTACTAAATATACCTGTATTGTTTTAAAATAAAATTAATCAAGTGCCTCAGACTGGAGGCTGAGAAAAATAGAGCCATCATGCAAAATAATATTTTGTACCCTTTTTTTCTGCTCTGTAATGATTATAAATAATTGGTCTAGGTCAGCCTGCTTACTTTAGCCTATCAGAGGAAAGGAGAATAGTTACTCATTAATTATACTCAATGAATTATGTAAAATCCAAGGCTGTTTTGCTAATAAACTAGAGTATAACTAGCTATATAATTATATGGAAATCAATATGCCTTTGAGAACACTCATTTATCAAGAGAGAATTCATTCCATAACCAAATGGCATTTTATGAGTACCTTAAACTCTAGATAATAAAAGTTCTCTATATCATTTTTCTTTTATTAAATAATTCTATAAAACAAGGACTTTGGGCATAAATTTCTGCCTAGCTTTCAAGATCCTTAACACCATTGTTGTTAGATTCCATCTTTAACAACAGTGTAAAACTGTAAAAATCAGGCTGATGTCAACTCTGATAATCGGACATCACCATTCCCCTCACCCCTTGTACAACACAAAGAAGCTATTTTATCATAGGTTTAAGCACTCGACTACGAGCCAAAACGTTGGCAGTTCGAACCCACCCAAAAACGCCTTGGAAGACAGGCCTGGTAATCTGCTTTTGAAAGGTCACGGCCTCGAAAACCCTATGGAGCAGTTCTACACTGCTGACATGGGGTCGCCATGAGTCAGAATCAACTCCGAATAACAAGTACATAACTCTATTAATAATATCTTTTTTTTTTTTTTTATAAAAACAAGCATCTACTATGTTCTTAAAACACGTTTAAACATAAAATCTAAAACAAATCCTAATAAGACAATACACTCTTCAAGGTAACAAATATTTAAAATTTATGAAATATAAAGTTCTTCCTTCTGATTTAATATTAGGCCTCATGAAGTACAGGAAAGGTGAACAGTCATTAGAAGATGCGCCTGACTGCATCTACTCTGGAAAAGTCTTTAAAAATCACCAAATGTTGCTTCTTCATCTAAACCAAGAATCTTTGTTTTGTTGTTGCTGTTGTTTGGTGCCGTCAAGTCGCCTCTGACTTATTGCAACCCTATGCACGACAGGACGAAGCACTGCACCATCCTTAACCAGAAACCCCAGTGCCATCATCCTTAGATCATTATTACGCTTGAGCTGATTGTTGCAGCCACTTTGTCAATCCATTTTGTTGAGGGTCTTCCTCTTTTCCACTGACTCTGTGCTTTGACAAGCATGATGTCCTTCGCCAGGGACTGATCCCTCCTGACAACATGTCCAAAGTATGTAAGACGCAGTCTCACCATCCCTGCATCTAAGGAGCATTCTCGCTGTACTTCTCCCAAGACAGATCTGATCGTTCTTTTAGCAGTCCACAGTATATTCAGTATTCTTCGCCAACACCACAATGCAAAGCCATCAATTCTTCTTCAGTCATCCTTATTCACTGTCCACCTTTCACATGCATGTGATGTGATTGAAAATACCATGGCTTGGGTCAGGGGCACCTTAGTCTTCAAGGTGACATCTTTGCTTTTCAACACTTTAAAGAGGTCCTTTGCAGCAGATTTACCCAATGCAACGCATCATTTGATTTCTTGACTGCTGCTTCCATGAGCGTTTATTGTGGATCCAAGTAAAATGAAATCCTTGACAATTTCAATCTTTTCTCTGTTGATTATGATGTTGCTCATTGGTCCAGTTGTGAGGATTTTTGTTTTCTTTATGTTGAGGTGTAATCCATACTGAAGGCTGTGGTCTTTCATCTTCATTAGGAAGTGCTTCAAGTCCTCTTCACTTTCAGCAAGCAAGGTTGTGTCATCTGCATAATGCAGGTTGTTAATGAGTCTTCCTCCAATCCTGATGCTCTGTTCATCTTCATATAGTCCAGCTTCTCAGATTATTTGCTCAGCATACAGATTGAATAGGTATGGTGAAAGAATACAACCCTGATGCACACCTCTCCTGACTTTAACCAATCAGTATGCCCTTGTTCTGTCTGAATAACCGCCTCTTGATCTTCATACAGGTTCCTCATGAGCACAATTAAGTATTCTGGAAGTCCCATTTTTCTCAATGCTATCCATAATTTGTTATGATCCACACAGTCGAATGCCTTTGCATAGTTAATAAAACACAGGTAAACATCCTTCTGGTATTCTCTGCTTTCAGCCAGCATCCATCTGGCATCAGCAATGATATCCCTAGTTCCACCTCCTCTTCTGAAAGCAGCCTGAATTTCTGGAAGTTCCCTGTCAATATACTGCTGCAGCCACTTTTGAATGCTCTTCAGCAAAATTTTGCTTGCATGTGATATTAATGATTTCGTTCTATAATTTCCGCATTCCTTTGGATTACCTTCCTTGGGAATAGGCATAAATATGGATCTCTTCTAGTTAGTTGGCCAGGAATCTGTCTTCCATATTTCCTGGCATAGATGAGTGAGCACCTCCAGCACTGCATTCATTTGTTGAAACATCTCAATTGATATTCCATCAATTCCTGGAGCCTTGTTTTTCGCCAATGCCTTCAGTGCAGCTTGGACTTCTTCCTTCGGTACCATCGGTTCCTGATCATATGCCACCTCTTGAAATGGCTGATCACTGGCTAATTCTTTTTGGTATAATGATTCTGTGTATAAGCTGTGAAGTCCTTATGAATAGCAAGAATCTTTAGTCACTTTTAATGACTTCCTGGGATCAAGGTGCCCATGGTTGTGGGGGAGGGGGGTTGAAAGATCCCTTTCCTCTCTACTTGAGACAAGGTGGGTAGGATACAGAAAGTAGGGCTGATGCTTTGACTATATTATAATAGTAGAAACTTAGGGATCTAGCTAGAGCCTGCCCCAGCTCTTGCTTCTACCAGGATGCCAGGGAGAGATCACCATTCATGCCGGCCTCATACACACCACATAAGCAGTACGACTGGCACAATTCTGGCAATCATTTGTGGCAAACTTACTCAATAAGCACAAGAACCATAGAGACTGCAATCAATACTATTAAAAGCATCAACTCATAAGCACTTAACAGCCAATGGATTTATCTGGCTACACTGGCTTGGTTTTACTACTCCTTACCAATCTATACAGAGGCAACACAGCATAAAGGTTAAGACCATAATCTCCAAAGCTAGGCTACCTAGGTCAAGCCGCAGCTCCACCACTTATGGAATGTGGAATCCTTATCAAGTTACTTGACATTTCTGAATGTCGTTTTCCCCATTTGTAAAATGGGAATAATATTATCGCCTACCTCGTGGGGTTGATGTGAGGATGAGATCAGTTCACATATTGAAAACATTTAGAGCAGTGCCCCACTGATAATAAGGGTTCAATTCATGTTATCTGCTATTATTATTGTTATTGTTATGCCATTACTTACTAGCATACACCTTCTGTTTGGCTTGGACCCATTTCCTAATTTCCCTTTGAAAACCCCACTTCTCTGAATCTATTTTTGTTGTTCCTCTCCCCATAACGTCCTTTAAAATCCAACTCAACTCTCATCTATTCCACGAAGTTATTTCCTGCTGTTGAGGAGAAGTATAACATAGTCATTAAAAGTATCTTTGGTGACAGTCTGACTTGATTTGTAAACGTTCACTTGAAGCTCAATAAAAGTTAAAAAAAAAAATCTTAACCTCTATACCTGTGGTTATAATCCCATTTGGGAATGGGGTGTCTTTGTTATGTTAATGAGGCAAGATTATTGTAGGGTGTGCCTTGAGTCAATCTCTTCTGAGATATAAAAGAGGTTAAACAAGCAAGCAGAGATGGGGTAAGATAGATGCCAAGACACATGGAGATCTCCAAGGAACCAGGAAGCAGAAGCTGAAGAGACAAGGAAGGACCTCCCTCTAGAGCTACAGAGAAAGCCTTCCCTTCCAGCTAGCACTCTGAATTCAGACTTCTAGCCTCCTAAACTGTGAGAAAATAAATTTCTGTTTGTTAGAACCAAAAAAAAAAAGTATCTTTGGAACTTTCTGGAGCCACTGAGGCTGAGGGAGCCCCCAAAACTATTACCCTGAGATAATCTTTAAACCTTAAACCCAAACTTTCCCCTGAATTCTTCTTTGAACAGAAAGATAGTTTAGCTTAACTAGTAATCATGTCTGCCTTGAGCATTGTGCCCTTTAAAAGAATTATCCATGTGAGGTTGAATTAACAACAGCAACCAGAAAGGTTACATGAGATGCTTAAGGGACAATAAGTTTATGTTTACGACAGTGCAATAATTTGGAAAACCACAGTGAGAAAGTTGCACAACTTAAATGTAATCAATGTCAATAAATTGTACATGTAGAAATTGTTGAAATAATTTATCTTTTGCTGTATATATATTTTCACACACAAAAAAGTATTTACATTTAAAAAAATGTGCCTCTGAGATCTCTCTCAGCTCTATCACTATTTATATGCTCTTAGACAAATTAACATCTCTCAGCAAATGAAACAATAAAATTTTAACTTCCTTGCAATTAAGATGTCTCATACTTTTTCTGTATTCACTACACCTTACTGTAGTGTTGAATAAATAACTGGAACTTAATAAATAACTGTTGATTGACTAGTAGGCTTCTCTTCTTTGTTTCTTCCAAGCATGCTCTAATAGAGTATCCTATCAATGTTAACTGATCATGATCTAACATTTTCAATTTTAGTTTCTATTAAAAAAGTCTTTTTTTTTTTGCAAATACGATGAAAAAGTAAAAGCAAAGTTTACCAAATATATCCTCTTTCCTAATTTAGCATACTACTGAAGTTTAAATAAAGGCTTTTATTTTTATTAAATATGGAAAGAATCAGCAAGCTTGTTTATTGTTACATTCTTATTTTTCACCATATTTTGATAGACAAAGAGTACCGTAACTGGTAATTTTCTTACTCATTAATTGTGTGAAAGTGACTACTCAGTGGCAAATCTTAGAACTACTAAAAATTTTTGGAAAGAGAACTGATAGCACCTGCTTCAAAATATTCTCCAAGAGCATCTCAATTTGTTCAGCGGGATTACTCTCTCATTAGCTGATGCAGATCACCAGCTAAGAAGTATACGGTGAATGACACGGCTAACTGCAGCTGATTTTCATAAACGATATTCACATTAAACATTCCTTCACATACTAAGTATTCAGTGATCTTAACCAAATCCTGTTAGCTTCAGGGGTTTTTCCTGGTTCTTAAGCCATAGTTCGGAGTCTTCCAACTTTTCCCTAATATTTACTTAGAAATATATTACATATGTCACATTTCTATCCAGATGCAAAATGATATAAAAATTTTTTTACTGGTCTGCCCCTATTGGTTTGGGACTTACTTGTTACTAGTAAGCTTGGATATTTTGCCATGTGCTCCCCCACCAGATAGTTATAAAGATTTTTTTTAATAGTATTTTATTGTTTTCAGTGAAGGTTTACACAGCAGTTTAGGTTCCCATTCAACAATTTCTACACAAGTTGTTCAGCAACGTTGGTTACATTCTTCACAATACATAAACATTCTCATTATTTTTGTTCTGGTTGTTCTGTTTCCTTTAGTCTAGTTTCCCTGCTTCCTTATATTCTCATCTTTGTTTTAAAATAATTGTTGACCATTTGGTCTCATATTGGTAATTTTTTAAAGGAGCACAGTACTTACAGGTATATTCATTATTTTGTGGGCCAATATGTTACTTAGCTACAAGGTAAATTCAGGGGTTAGTTTCAGTTCAGTGTTTGAAGAGTTCTCAGAGCAATAATCTCGGGAGTCCTCTACTCTCAACCAGTCTAGTAAAAAAAATTTTATTGAGGAATTTAAGGTTCTGTTCCACATTTTTCTCCCATTCTATCAGGATCCAAGGAGCCCTGGTGGCACAGTGGTTGAAGCGTTTCACTGCTAACCAAAAGGATGGCAATTTGAACTCACCAGCCATTCTGCGGGAGAAAGATGTGACATTCTGCTTCTGTGAAGATCTACAGCCTTGGAAATCCTATGGGGCAGTTCTACTCTGTCCTATATGGTCACAATGAGTCGGAACTGACTCGACAGTAGTGGGTTTGGTTTTGTTATCAGGGTCCAACTACTACTGCCCTGATTAGAACCATCGGTAATGGCAGCCATGCACCATCTAGTTCTTCTGGTCTCAGGGTAGATGTGGTTGTGGTTCATGTGACTATTTGTCCTGTAGGCTAGTTTCTCCTTTGAGTCTTTGATTTCCTTCTTTCTCTATTGCTCCGAATCAGTAGAGACAAACAGTTCTACCTTACATGGCTGCTCGTGGACTTTTAAGACCCCAGACGCTACTCACCAAACTAGGATGTAGAACGTAACTTTTTAAACTGTATTATGCTGTAGTCTCAATGTTCCACGAGGCTATGGCCCTAATCTTTCAAAACCAAAAAACCAAACCTTACATTTTAAAATACTTAAGTATTGCCACTGGTCCTTGAGGAACTTCACTCTATATCTTTCTATCCAGAAATAACCTATTTATTCCCACCCTGTTTTTCTCATCTCTAAATCAATTTTCTTCTCCATGTTATGTACAATATAAGCCATCCCATATTGACTCAAGTTTAATAGTATTTACCATGGCACTTTGTCAAAGTATATGTGAAGAGCAGTTGGTAGAATTTTTTTTTAATTATGAAAGTAATGCATGTGCACAATGAAAAATAAATCAAACAGTACATGAAGACATACTGTGAAAGGTAAACATACTACTTCCCAGAACTGACTACTATTAAGAGTTTTTTTGTAGCCCATTCCATACACTTTTATAACATAAATCCAAATACTTTTAATTTCATCTTTAAAAAATAAGCTATTACCATATCTATGCATTTGTACTTTTTTGTTTTGTTTTCAATTACTATATTCTCAAATAATAATTACTGCTAACTAATAAAAAAAAAGTTTGTTTTTTTTTTTTTTTTTAATATATCTGGTTCTCTTCCTTTGGGACAAATGGTAGAATTGCACTTTCTCAAACATAAAATTTAGGTGTGGTTATGGGATTTATTTTGGCCAATGCAATGTGAGTAGAATGAAGAATGAAGGATAGCACTTCAAGATGGAAGCATCTAAGAGCCAGTGTGCCGTTCTCCATTTCCACTCACTTTTGCCACATGGTGAAGCCCAGGACTCTCAGTGAGGATAACATGGAGCACAGACCCTGACTAACATGTGATGGACAAGTAGTATGAGCATGAAATAAGCCTTTGTTTTTTAAAGATACTGAGATTCTTGGGTTACCATTGCAGTATAAAACCAAACCAATCCAACCCCGCTACCACTGAGTCGATTCCGACTCATAGCAACCGTATAGGACAGAGCAGAACTGCCCCATAGGGTTCCCAAGGAGAGCGTGGTGGATTTGAACTGCCAGCTTTTTTGTTAGTAGCTGTGGCTCTTAACCACTATACCACCAGCAGTATTTCCTGGCCTACTCTGACTAATAATATTACACATCTGGAAATAGATTCATATCAACACATATAGATATACTTCATTTACTGAAATGGCTTCATGATAGTCTATTGCATGACTGAATAATAATTTAATTCACTTGTTCAATAAGTATTTTGTGAGTGCCTACCATGTCCAAGTCCCTGGGTGGTGCTAACCGTTAACACACTCATCTGCTAACACAAAGGTTGGAGGTTTGAGCTTACCCAGAGATGCGTTAGAAGAATGGCCTGCTTATCTACTTCCAAAAAATCAGTGATTGAAAATCTTAGGGAGCACAGTTCTACTCTGACACACAAGGGGTCACCATGAGTTGGAATCGACTCCACAGAAACTGGTTTTACCATATCCTAAGTGCTGCTTTATGTCCTTTAGATGTTCGAGGTCATGCAATTCTCACAATTAGCCCAAAAGCTAGTTTCCACTCTCATGCACAGCTTTGCATATAAAGAAAGTGATATGCAAAGAGATTAAGTCAAAATTGTCCCCAAGTTCTCACAGATAGTAAATGACAGAACTGGGATATGAAGCCAGCTCTTGCTCCAGAGTCAATGCTTTTAACGACTAAGTTACGCTGCTTTTCCATATTATGAGGAAACAGACAATAACATGCAAGAAAATATTTTAAAAAATAATAATTAGTATGATGAAAATAAAACAGAGTAAATTGATGGCGAGTGACAGCTACTTTATGGTAGGTAGTTAAGAAAGACTTCTTGAAAACAAAATGACAAGAAAGAGGCAGTCCTGTAAAAAATGTGGTAAAAAGCATTCCAACCTAAGGCTGTAAGGTGGGAATGACATGGAATATTCAAGAAACAGAAAGAAGGCTAATGTGGCTGAAGCACACTGAGCCAGGGTTACTGACGGTAGATTTATTTTACATCTTTTCCTCCTTCTTTAGAATTCAAATCAAACCAAACCAAACCCACTGCCATTGGGTCAGACTACTAACTTACAGGTTGGTGGTTTGAATGCACCCAGTGGCACTGCAGAAGAAAGGTCTGGTGATATGCTTCTGTAAAGATTACATCCAAGAAAACCATATGCAGCTCAGTTCTATTCTGTAACAAATATGGTTGACATGAAAAATCTTTGGAATTAAGTGTAGAATAAATCCTAAGAACTGGGCCAAATTTTGGTAGATGTCATGAAGTTTCCCTCCAAAAAGATAGTAGGAGATAAAACTGGTACCAACGGTAGAAAATGAGACCAAAAAAAAAAAAAAACAGTTGACATTGAGTAGACTGTGATTCATGGTGACCCCATGCGTGCAGAGTGTAACTGTGCTCCATAGGGTTTTGGAGGCAGACCATCAGGTCTTTTTTCCTAAGTGCCTCTGAGTACATTCGAACTACCAACCTTTCAGTTAGAAGTTGAGCACTTAACCATTTGCACCACACAGGGAACTATCCAATAGTAAAAGAGAGTGCTTATTGCCCATACTTTCTCTTACTCTATTATGAAATATTTTAACCTTTGCCAAACTGCTGAAGTTTTTTTTTAATTAAAAATTATCATTATACCATTCGGAAACCCTGGTGGCATAGTGGTTAAGTGCTGTGTCTGCTAACCAAAAGGTTGGCGGCTCAAATCCACCAGGCGCTCCTTGGAAACTCTATGGGGCAGTTCTACTCTGTCCTATAGGGTCGCAATGAGTCCGAATCCATAGGATGGCAACGGGTTTGGTTTTTTTTTTTTCCATACCATTCTCATTTAATCTACATTTATTTAACTCTGAAGTTAAGTACCTTTGAATATGTTTATTGCTTTTTTGTATTTCTTTAGCTGTGAATTGCCTTTTCAGAGTCTTTGACAGTTTTTAAATTGTGATTTTAGTTTTCTTAAACTTATTTTGTAAAAAAATTTTGTACATTAAAAGCATAAACACTTTCTCACATGTGTTGTAAATATTTTTTTCAGTCTGTAATGTAGCATTTGGAGCCCTGGTGGTACAATGGTTAGTGCTCAGCTGCTAACCAAAAGGTCAGTGGTTTGAACCTACCAGCTGCTCTATGGGAGAAAGATGTGGCAGTCTGCTTAGGTGAAGACTTACAGCCTTGGAAACCCTACAGGGCAATTCTACTCTGTCCCATAGGGTTGCTATGATTCAGAATCGACTCAATGGCAGTGGGTTTGGTTTGGTTTCATTGCAAAGCCTAAGACACACTGCCCCCCAAAAATGGAGGGAAAAAAAGTTTAAAAATACATGTGATTTTGAACATCCTTGTCTTGTTCCTGACTTTAACGAGAATTCTTGAAGTGTTTTACCACTAAACATAACAGTGACATTTGGTTTGAGATATATACTTTTATCATGTAAAGGAAATAAATAACTCTATTAAGTTTTTTTTTTTTTTAAATCAGGAAGCATGCTGGATTTTATCAAAGACCTTTCTGTACATATTGAGATAATGCCTTTTGTTTCTTCTCTTTGTGGTATTTTAAAAGTCTAAGTAGAATACATCTACTGGATTCCATTTATCTGCCTATTTATAGTCAAAAAGAATTTAAACATTATATTTAGGCACAATTTACCCTCGCAAAAAAAGTCCTGTCTTTCTACCAAATGATGAACAATTGTATAAATTTCTGTGATTTGCTTCCTTATTAACATAATCCACACTCACTTCCCTGGTATGGAAAATGGGAGTAGAAAATTCTATAACATAAAAATGGAATCAAAATTTTATATCATCTAAAAACAAGATTTCCCAAACTCTTTTATGGGACACTAGTTTACCATGAGATGATAATAAATGCCCTGGATTCACCCAAGATTTGGAAATGGTGAGCTAAGTTAGTTTCTGTACTATATAGGACATTTCAGAGTACTTAGTATGTTAATGTGCACTGTGACTTTTCAAAGGGAGTGAAACTGTACAACATGCACAATTTCTCAAATTTATTTGGCAAAGATACATCCCACATCCATATACAAACAAGTACTATCACACTGGGCACTGACAATCAACTGAAATACACCAAAACTGGGAAAGCTCTCCAGCCAATTTACAGCTGTTATCGCTCTTACTGCTGCTGACCACCAAGACCTCTGCCAGATCAAGAAGCCTCTCTGCAGCAGGAGAGGATGAGGTTGATCCACTGGGAGAAGCAGAGATGAGAAAAGGACAAAATCCTAGTGACATTCTCGTCCCTAGTTGTCTTAAGCTTCGCTTCTGTCCTTGCTGTTTCCACATAAACAGACTAACGTTAGGAAGAGCAGCAGTTTTCAAAGTGTAATCAAAGGATTTCTGTGTGTCCCTGCTACCCTTTCAGGCTGGTATGCAGAGTCAAAATTATTCTCGTAATAATTCTAAGATGTTATTTGCTTTCTCACTCCCATTCTCTAACAAGTGTACAGTGGAATTTTCCAGAGGCTACATGACCTGGAATGAAACCACGCTCTCGTGGCAAATGGAATACGTGCCTGTATATTCTTACCCTTGCATTTTAAAAATTTGTTTTTAAGTTCAAATAAGAAAATATCAGTATATATAACCCAAAATACCCATTGCCATTTAGTCAATTCCAACTCACAGCAACCCTACAGGACACAGAAGAACTGTACCATAGGGTTTCCAAGGAGAAGCTGGTGGATTTGAACCACTGACCTTTTGGTTAGCATTTGAGCTCTTAACCACTGTGCCACCAGGGTTCCACCAACACATATAACCCACATTTAAAAAGTTATTTGAGGTACTCAATAATTCCAAGAGTATAAAGGGGCTCTGAGACCAATAAGCTTAAAAGGGGTTAAAATTCTTGGCCTAAGTGGGTTTTATTCCTCTAACACAATTTTTTTTATTCTAGCCCTTAAAAGGTACCTCTCCAAAATCTTTTGGGGTTTTAATTCTGTTTTTAACCTAACATACTCTCTTCTACTAGACTATGATTTAACAGGGATATAACAGACACAATAATTATTTTCTTGCAATACCCTCCTGACTGCCAATTTGCCATTCAAGAAATCCTTTTCAAGCCCTTGGTTTGCTTCTTCCGTTTAAGTCCTTAGCTAATAATTTCCCCTTGCTTTTTTTTTTTTTTTTTTTTACTTACAATAAGATACGTGGAGCTTGGACTATTAAAGAAATTAACTAAATTTATGATCTAATCCAGGCTTCAATTATTGATATAGATTAACTGTTACCTGGTTAAATTTATCTTCTAAAAATGTTCCATTTTAATGGTTATTCTATGTTTTTACTAATATGTAACCAAAAACTATGTTCAAATAAAAGAATATCTTTGACAAAATATTTTCAACTTCATAATATAATGTACGTTTGTTACTTCATTAAATAATTCTATTTCAAATGTTTAGCTAATGATTATTTCCCCAAACAATCCAGACATTAACTCTTTCACATAATAAATTGAACTACTCTATTTTTTATTACTAGCTATGTAGCTCTACAAGTCCAAAAGGTCACCTTGAAAACTCTATGGAGCAGTTTTACTCTGACACACACATTGTCATCATGAGTCAGAATCCACTCCATGGCAACTAACAACCACAACAACATAATCCCCAGCAAGTCACTTCCCTTCCCATCTGTAAAAGAAGGGTGCTTAATAAAGAGTCTGACTCCATTTTTGATAACTGATTGCTGACAGCTTTCAAGCATCACCCTCTTTCTTTCCCTTGTGTCTCATCTGGGTAAGCTGATCAACCTGAGTATTCCCTTCTTTGGCATGAAGTGGAAGGGATTCAAATCATATAAACCCCTGCCCACATGCAGAAGTCTCACTCTGGCCTCACCGCCTAATCACAATAAAATTTCAGGCACATCTCCTTTCCTAATTCTCTAAAGCCACTGTGGATTTGCTTGACAAGCTTGCCCTGCTCTCCCCAGAAGTCTCAACTATGTAAGGCATAACACTTCTCATACTCTCTTAGTGTGGGGGGGGGGGCATCATCAGTCTCAACCTCAGACCCAAATTTTGGGTGGGCATCCATCTGCCTCTGTAGGTGACAATAACAGAGGATATTGGAACTCCTTCTCCTGAGTACTCATTTTACTAATTCACAATTACTGAGGACATACCATACATTACTTTGTTCTTAAAACAGGGGATGTCAGAATCTTGCATTCTCAATGAACACTCTACCAAACACAAAGTCAAACTCCAACATCTGGAACAAGGTATTTTCATCAAAAACAATTCATTTGTATATCACAATGTTTGTGGCAAGGTAGATTTCATAGGCTAGCATTTAGAATGGGCCACGTGCAATAAGGGAGCCATGGCTTAAGTGCAGAAACCATTTTAAGTGGGGAAAAAAGATATTATTACCCTATATATTTATTGAAAAAATACTCTGCCACATTCAATAGGTTTTTAGGATTAGGAAATAACTAAACAATTTGCACTTAGAAATTGAAATATATGAATATAAATCGCCCCTATGGACAAAACATCCATCTTAATTTTACAAAAACATAAATACTGGTGAGAGAGAGAAAAGTTTATTTTAGTTACATATAAACAACTACTTACCACAGCATTCAATGTCTTACTTTAAGAGATATACCTAAGCAAAGCAGTTGTCTTTGCTAATATGCATTTGCTGATACGTAGCATATAGGTTTGTGATGTGTGGCGTATGTTCAATTTATACCCTTATATAAATAATTAGGGGATTAAAATCACATTTGTTTACATATGCAAATCAATTGACATTTTCTTAAATAGCTCATAAAA
Organism: Loxodonta africana; assembly: GCF_030014295.1. Classification (NCBI taxonomy): domain Eukaryota; kingdom Metazoa; phylum Chordata; class Mammalia; order Proboscidea; family Elephantidae; genus Loxodonta; species Loxodonta africana. Next base: position 116,126,248 of record NC_087369.1, on the reverse strand, counting down.
TTAATCTTTTGAGGAAATCAAAACACTGTGAGAGAAAAGCATCCTGATGAACACCTGTAGGTAAATTAAACTAGTGTATCTGTCCCTTACAACTATGCAAGATGTCATCATCTCTTTCTGAGTACATAATCTAAAACTGAAATTGTGAACCATGTATTTGTTTATTTTTAAAGAGTTTATTGCCATGTGCTTGGACAATGGGTCTCCTACTTGTAATACAAAGAGCAGATGGGAAGATGTTACCAACTATCAGACTTGTTTATGTTTTATACTGCACATCTGTACCAAAGCATTTCAGTTCAAATAAGTTGAAAGTTTAAGGACACACAATTTTCCCCATATGTGTTCTTCAACTTTAAATGTCTGGTACTCAGTTAAATTTCATCTGTTCAGAATTTTTTCCCTTACAAGGCGTTATTTTTAGCTTCCCATTCTATTAACAAAATGCAAAACCTGGCTATAAATTTATTTATAAATGTTAACGCAAGTTAATTCAGTAGCATTATAGTCTCCCCATATATAAGAACCTCCCCAAACGTGGTCAAAATAAACTGCTAATAATATGCCTGACGGAAGTTGAAAACATGATGTAGTCAGAAGGATCAGGGTGTAGGGAAAAGTTGGTAGTATTTCTATATCCATTTTCTTGTTTTCCCTTAGTCAAATCAGCAGGATATACATGTCTCTTTTTTAATATCTAAAAGAAATAATAAGTAAAGGAAATGCTATGACTTCCTTCACCACCTGCTCCTATACCCCGCAAGAAAGATCGTATTTCCATTAATTATAAACAAAATTGAATTTAAGTGACTTATCTTACAAACTCAAAGTTGGTAAACAAAGCAGAAATAGTTTATTAATTCTATCAATGAATCCAAGACTTTGAGCACGAAGAAGGAATAAAGATAACGTAACCTAACCCCACTCATCTTTATCATTATTTGCTTTTGTCTCATTACAAAACTAATAAAAGTTCATCATTGTGAATTTGGAAAATACAGTTAACACAAAAGAAGAAAATTAAAATTACCAAAATGTCTCCATGTAGGGCAAACTTGTGTTAATATTTCTGCTTACAGTCCTTTTTCGTAAGTGTAAGCACATATACATTCTTTGAAAAACTGAGGGTATACTACATGTTGTATATATACTTTATAACCTCCTTTTATCACTTAACATATCGTAGACATCTTCCATATATTAAATCCATAGAATATTATCTTTAATTACCATGCAGTAATTATTTAACAAATCTCTTATTATTGGGCATCTGTGATCCTTCTGATATTTCACTATTAGAATTAATACTGCATTGAACTTCCTTATACACATATCTTTTTATACATCTATTTCAGTAGAAAATTTTTCCAGAAATGGAATTCCTAGGTGTCAGTATAAAATTTGGATTGCTTTTATTCCATTCTGCTAAAAGGCCTTCCAGAAAGATTTTACCATTTTACAAATCAAACTTAAAGAAATGAGAATATTCCTAAAAATTAAACACTTATGCTCATCAAAAGACTTCACCAAGAGTAAAAAGAGAACCTATAGACTGGGAAAACATTTGGGGCTATGACATACCCAACAAGAGTCTAATCACTAAAATTTGTAGAAAACTTCAACACCTCAACAACAAAAAATGGGCAAAGGACATGAACAGACACTTTACCACAGAAGACATTCAGGCAGGTAAAAAACAAAGGAAGAGATGCTCGAGATCATTAGCCATTAAGAGATGTAAATCAAAACTACAATGAGATACCATCTCACCCCAGCAATAATGGCAATGATCAAAAAAACAAAAACAAAAAATGCTGGTGAGGTTATGGGGAGAGTGGAACTCTTACACACTGCTGGTGGGAATGCAAAATGGTGCAACCACTGTGGAAAATGGTATGGTGCTTCCTTAAAAAGTCAGAAATACCATATGACCCAGCAATCCCACTCCTAGGTATATATTCTAGAGAAATAAGATTTCTGACAAGACTAGGTATGTGCACACCCATGTTCACTGCAGCATTATTCACAACAAAAAAAGATGGAAACAATCTAAGCCCCCATCAACAGATAAATGGGTAAACAAACTGTGGTACATACACGCAATGGAATACTATGCAACAATAAGGCACAATGATGAATCCACGAAATATCTCACAACATGCATAAATCTGGAGGACATTAAAACCCAAACCCGCTGCTGTCGAGTCAATTTTGACTCATAGTGGCCCTAAAGGACAGAGTAGAACTGCCCCATACAGTTTCCTAGGAGCGCCTGGCGGATTCGAACTGCTGACCTTTTGGTCAGCAGCCATAGCACTTAACCACTACGCAACCAGGGTTTCCCTGGAGGACATTATGCTTAGTGAAATAAGTCAGTGTCAAAAGGACAAATATTGTATGACACCACTAGTATAAATAGTCAAGAAAAGCTTTACACAAAGAAAGAAACATTTTTTGATGTTTACCAGTGGGAGGGAGGGAAAATCACTAACTAGATTAGACGTGTGTCAACTTTGGTGAACGGAAACGCAGTACACAATATGGGAGAAGTCGGCACAGTGTAACCAAGGCAAGGGAGGACACTGAGAGGTATGCAAGAACAAAAGGCAACGATGGTAAACAACAGTAATAATAATTTATGAGTGGATACATAGGTAGATATGTACACTGAATAGGTGAGGGAGGGCGCATGGGAGTACACCCAGAGCATATAAAGGTTTAGCTGTGGATATTTCTACATACATAAGTATATATACAACATGTATAGTCATATATATAATAGTACACACAGGGAACATAGTCATGGAAACATCTTAGACATAACCAAACACCTTGCAAGACTGAGTTACTGGGCTTGAAGGCTAAGGACCATAGTCTCGGGGGACATCTAGGTCAATTGGTACAGCATAGACCATAAAGACAACGTTCTATATCCTACTTTGATGAGTAGTGTCTGGACTCTTAAAAGCTTGTGAGAGGTCATCTAAGGTACAACTATAGGTCTCCTTCCATCCAAACCAAAGGAGAGTGAAGAAAACCAAAGACTCAAGGAAACAATTAGGCCAAAGGACTAATGGACCACACGAAACAGCCTCCACTACCCTGAGACCAGAAGAATTAGATGGTGCCCAGCTACCACTACCGAGTACTCTGACCATGGCCACAACAGAAGGTCCCATGTAGAGTGGGAAAAAAATGTAGAACAAAATTCAAATTCATAACAAAGAACAGATTTGCTGGTCTGAGAGAGACTGGAGGAACTCCCAAGACTATATGGCCCTTAGACACCCTTCTAACTTGGAATTAACGCCATTCCCAGAGACCACTTTTCAGCCATATTATAAACAGGCCTATAAAATAAACAATAATACCCATGAAGAAAGTGCTCCTTAGAAAAATCATCTATATGAGACCCAAAGAGCAACATTTGCCTAAAAGCAAAGATGAGAAGGTAGGAAGGGGCAGGAAAATCTGACAAATGTAAACGGGGAACTCAGGGTGGTAATGGGGAGATGTCCTGACCCATTTTGGGGATTGCAATCAATGTCACACAACAATTTGTTTGTCAACTATTGGATGGGAAACTAATTTGTTCTGTAAATCTTCACTAAAGCACAATTTAAAAAAAAGAGAGCGTGCATACTTCTCTGCACTCTCACCACCCATATAATTATTTTAGCTCTTTATTTCTATTAATTGCACCATTCTTTTAACATGCATTTCCTTTTTTACTAATGAGGTTGAACAGATGCATACTCACGTGTGCCTGCACACACCCATACATGCCCAAACACACCAATACACACACGGGCATGCTCATATACACCCATACAAGCCCACCTGTACATAATATACATACTACACCAAAACTAAAAATTTATTAATTATATTATTATATTTATATTATGTTCATAACACTGAGTATGATGATCATTACTTTGTGAATATTATGTTCATTATTTTTCATATTTCTGAGGACAGCTATTTTTCTTATTGCTGTATAAGACTGCTAACATATATAAAGGTATTAATCTATTAATAGAATTTCCAAAACTGTTCCAAATTCATTTCTATTTTAATAATGTATATGGTTTTCAATTAACAAAAGCTCCTAATTTATCTAAAGTCTTTTTATTTTCCTTTACGTCTTCTATTTTTTCCTTTAATAATTACTAAAGCTATAGATACTTCAAGATCAAGTAAATATTAAATATATTCACCTATAGTTTGTTTTTCTTTACACTTAACTCTTTAATTATTCTGAAATTTATTCAGATGTAGACTGTGAGGTACGGAATTGAATTATATATTCCCCCAAATAATCTGCCAGTTGTTCCACCAATACTTTTCTATATTGATTTGAAATGTCTCTAACACAATTTCTAATATTAGAAAAACTCTTTTGCCATAACTTTTCCTCTATTTCTGGTATATTTCATTGTCACAAATACACCAGTGGCAGCAGTTGTGAGTACTAGCCATCTATTTGTTTAAAAACTTTCCAATATATGCTTGAGGCCATCAAAGCCACCCTTGAGTTAGCACACTCGTTTTTATTCAATCAATACCAGAACACCGTTTCTGTACTCAAGCTCCTTTAATTTCATGGAAACGCAAACTTGCAAGGCAGTGGGTATTGGGAAGGTAGGGAAAAGGAGAACACAGTATTCCAATATTCCTTTGTTCTAATTTATATCATTACCTAACGATTACTTTGATATTAGTAAGATAAATAGACAACATAGGGAAGTAGAGTTTGAGGCAAATTTGACAATTTCATATATTCAGAAAGTCTACAGGAGCTATGTCCTTCACAGGATTTAACTGCACTTTATAATTTATATGTAATCTAAGAATGAGTAGTATAGAAACTTTCCAAAAGACAAAAAAAAAATCACAACTTAGCAGCTATGTCTTTGATGTTTTAGAAATAACCAACACAGTGTCTCCTACAGGAAAATCTAAAGCAGGCATATAGAATTTTGCCTGTTGTGAGCCTTGTATGTGGGAGACTTATGACACTATGTCTTATGTATATAAATGGATTGTAGTTTTAGAGAAAAAATTCAATCCATCTGTAAAGTGTTTCCAAAGTGAGAATAACTTAAGAGCTAAAAGTCAGACCCAATACCAGTGTTAGTGACAGCAAACTATCCAAGTTCGTTCAGTCTCTCAATTTCGAAGGTGATAAAAGCTATATAAAAACAAAGAAATACTCCAGTCTTAAATTATGGGAGGGTGAGTGATGCTAGATTTAAGACTGAAAAACTACATTTTAGACAAAAGGTAACTTAAAAGAACAAAAAAAAAATATTTTAAAAGCTACTAGAATAGTCTTTGAAGAATTTAATTACAATTGCTTTTTATAACTTCAAAAAGGTTAAATGATTGATTCAATCATCTGTGGGACGAGGATGTGGCCAGCACTGATTACATATTCATCCAGCAAATTAGAAACCTCTAGACTCCTGCTTCCCCTACCTCTCTGGGCTCAAGAACTATCACAGATCTATATGTGTGCACATGTGCAAGGAAGTAAGAGACTGAAATACAGAATAAAGCAAAATGTCAGTGGGTTCTACTGTTGGACTGGAAAAGAAAGAGTGAGGGAGACTATAAAAGCAAATAACTTAAAATGAAACACTAGAACATGAGATTGCCTATGTTCACTACGGAAGTCAACCTAAACTATTAAGATTTTCTACTGGTTTATGTGCAGCTGGAAAATACTCAGGGCTACTCACAAAGTGTTCCATTTTAAATAAGGATAGCCGTTTTAGTGCCATTGATATACACAAACAGATCTGGACCCTGCCTTGCTCTCTAATTTAAACTGCTTTTCCGTGGCCCCTTACACTACTTAGCATCCAAACTTGTTTCCTTCCTGTTTTTCCATTCTAAGTTCTTTCTAACACTAAGACTTTTGTGTTAGCTGTTCCCTCTGCTGCAGGGGTCTTCCTCCTGATCTTTTCATGACTGGCTTCTTCATATTATTCAGGTTTCAGGTTAAAAATCACCATTTCCAAAAAGCCTTCTCAGACTATCAATTTAAAAAGGAGTCACCCAGTCACTACCATATCTATCCATTTTAATTCTCTCCATAGCACTTACCACTGCCTTCTTTTCATGGTAAATTACTTGTTCACTCATTTTCTACACTTCACTACAAGTTCCAGCACCTAGAACATTTGGAATACACTAAATGGAAACCCTGGTGATGTAGTGGTTAAGTGCTACGGCTGCTAACCAAAGGGTCGGCAGTTCGAATCCACCAGGTGCTCCTTGGAAACTCTGTGCAGAAGTTCTACTCTGTCCTATAGGGTTGCTATGAGTTGGAACAGACTCGACGGCACTGGGTTTGTTTTTTTTTTTTTTTTTTTGGTATGTGTTCAGAGGAGCCCTGGTGATGCAGTGGTTAAGAGCTTGGCAGTGAACCAAAAGGTCAGCAGTTCAAATCTACCAGCCCCTCCATGGAAACCCTATGGGGCAGTTCTACTCTGTCCTGTAGGGTTACTATAAGTCAGAATCGACTCAACAGCAACATGTTTGGGTTTCTTTTCTTTCTTTTTTTTTTTTTTTTTTTTTTGGATGTGTGCAATATAAACATTTTTTTTTTCAAATGAATGCATGTAATGGTCTTCATTTTTTGTTTTAAAAACAATCACATATGAATGATTCTGATTACTGTTAAGATCAGATTAGGTCTCAGTATATCTGCAACTATGTCTCATTTGGAACATACATCTGCTCCAAGAACATTTTAGGATAACGTAACTATATTTCTAGTCAGCTTTCTCTTACACATACTCTTGTATACAGTGAAAGCTGAACAAGAGTTCGTGCTCTTGATTCCCACTTGGATCAAGTCTATCTGCCTCTCATACTGTCACAGCAAACAAGGCCATGATTCTCAACCAAGAAATGAAGCAATTTCAGGGGTGGGTATGTAGGGAAGAGGTGGCAATAGTAGCCAATCTTTCCTTTTAATCATCTCAATAATTAAGAGTTCAATGAGCAGGCACTGAAGTTTAATCTCATTGAAATGTAAGTTCCTTAAAGGGAGAGATGTTTTTGTCTGTTTTGATTACTGCTGTATCTCCAGCACCTAGTATAGTACTCAGTGCACAGCAGATATTCAATAAACATTTGTTAAATAAATCAATGAATGGAAGAGTAAAAGAATGAATATACACTAAATTGCAAATACTAAGTTAGAAACAAACATCTTTATTTGCACAGAAGACAGATTTGATCTACTTCTGAACCCATATAGAGAAACACAGACTGCAATTATATTCCTACTCCTCAGGAATTCTATACAATGTACTATTAATCATAAGGTACCTGACCAAGAAAAAACTTATAGACAGTTTAGAAGGCTTATTACTAAAACTAGAAATGTTCTTAATGGTAAAATGACTCAAACATCAAATGTCCTATAAAAATGGACATCCAAGGATATTGATCACTGTTGTGGATTGAATTGTGTCCCCCCAAAACGTACATCAACTTGGCTAGACCATAATTCCCAGTATTGGCTGGTTCTCCACCATTCTGTGATCTGATGTGATTTTCTTATGTGTTTTAAACACTAACCTCTATGATGTTAAAGACCTAGGATTAGAGGCAGTTATGTTATTGAGGCAGGACTCAATCTACAGGATTATGTTTTGCATCTTTAGTCAATCTCTTTTGAGATATAAGAGGGAGAATCAAGTAGAGAGGAGGAGGACTTCATGTCACCAAGAATGAAAAACCAGGAGGGAATCATGTCCTTTGGATCTGGGGTTTCTGCACTGAGAAGCACCTATTGATGACAAGGCCTTTCCTCCAGAGCTGACAGAATGAGGAAACCTTCCGCTGGAGCTGGCATCCTGAATTCGAACTTCTAACCTACTAGACCGTGAAAGAATAAGTATCACTTGTGGTATTTCCTTTTTTTAGATGAAGGTTCACAGAGCAAATTAGTATCTCATTAAACAATTAATACACGTATTGTTTGTGATACTGGTTGCCAATGCCACAATGTGTCAACACTCTCCCCTTCTCGACCTTGAGTTCCCCATTATAGCTTTCCTGTCCCCGCCTGCCTTCTCATCCTTGCATGTGAAGTGGTGTGTCCATTTACTCTCGTTACTTTTTTTTATGAACCTGACTACTCTTTGGCTGAAGGTTAAATCTCCAGAGTAACTTCAGTACTGAGTTAAAAAGGTTTCCAGGAGCCATACTCTCAGGGTTTCTCCAGTCTCTGTCAGGCCAATAAGTCTGGTCTTTTTTTTTTTTTTTGAGTTAGAATTTTATTCTACATATTTCTCCAGCTCTGTCCAGGACCCTCTATTGCGATCCCTGTCAGAGCAGTCAGTGGTAGTAGCCAGGCACCATCTAGTTGTGCTGGACTCAGTCTGATGGAAGCTATGGTACTTGTGGTCCATTAGTCCTGTGGACAAATCTTTCCCTTGTGTCTTTGGTTTTCTTCATTCTCCCTTGTTCCAGACAGAGTGGGAGCAGTGAAGTATCTTAGATGGCTGCTCTACTTGTGATATTTCTGTTAAAACTGCACTAGATAACTAAGACAATCACTTACATGAATCATGTGAAAAAATGGAAAGGCTGTTAATCACTAATGCTTACTTATACCTTGCCATGTTCTTTATAATGTGAAGTGACTTGCAAGACAATGAAAACCAATATAAATAGAAAACAGGAAGAGTGAAAACGTAAATCAGAATAGGTCTAGATCAAGAAGAATGTTAGAAAAAGATTTAACTGGATTTTCTGGTGACCTAAACAAAAAGATACAAAAATACAATCAGTGACATATTTAAAATTGTACATAGGAATAAAATCCATTTTTCAAGGAAGCAAAAGTTTTTCCACTTTTATAGCTGGAAAAAAAAATAGCTCATGTGAGATTTCATACAAAGAACAGAGTGATATAGTGGACAATGTCCTTTACAACATTTCTATATTAAAAGTAGTAACAGATTTTTTTAAGGCTGGTTCTTGTAACATTCCCTGGTGTAACCTAAAACCACAATAACAAGCGACAAATCAGTAAAAACAACTCTTCTGGGATATAAGGGATAGGTAAGAAAATAGACCCGAATATATAACACCCATTTGAGTTTGCTTTGATACAGGAGTATATACAGTACACAGCTAATTGGTTTTGTCTTGCATCAGATTGATTTATAATGAATGTCAGTCATGGTAAATTGCATGTAGTGTTCTGTTATAAAGGATAATAATAATAGTAATTTTGAGATTTATAGGCCATACAGTCTCTGTAGGAACTATTCAACTCCGTCATTCTGTGTGAAAGCAGCCATAGACAATACATAAACAAATGGGCATGGCTACGTTTCGATAAAGTTTCATTTAAAAAAAAAACAGATGGCGGAAGCAGGGAAAGATGGCAGAGTACTCAGACGCTTCCTGTGGTCCCTCTTACAACAAAGACCTGATAAAACAAGTGAGTCGGTTATATATGACAATCTAAGGGTCCTGAAAATCAAAGGCAACGTTGAGGAATCAGCTTCAGCAGCAGTGGGAGGGAGAGATGGTTCAGAAGCAGCAAGGAGTTGCCAGGCCTGACCCAGTGGGAACCGGCACCTCACAGGCCGGATCAGCTGGCGTGAGCGCAGTGAGACAAGCAGTGGCATTCCAGACGTACTCTCCACATCAGGAGTGGCAGAGAGTCTACTCACACCTTCAGAATTAGCAAAAAGCGGTGCTAAATGGGCAAAAGAAAAATACTCACGTCTAACCTACCAAACAAACCAAAAAACATCTCTTTTGGAAAAACATCTCTCCTATTTACATGCTCCCCTCCTGCTTTGCACTGGGTCCCAAATGGCTGCATTCCCTGGACCTGAAGCAGGACCCATCGCATGACTGGAGCCACCTTCCCAGGCATGGGGCGGGAGCAAACTAACAAACAGGGAAAAAATAATCTGCCTGCTGCCCTAAGCCAGGAAATCAGGGTATAAACAGCTCCTTTCCCTAAGCACAGGCATAAGGGGGCCAATGGACTTTGAATTTGAATGCCTTTCACCCCTCCATAGACCTGTGTGGAGCCATTACATCAGTGTGGGCCCTCATTAGCACATTACAACAGGGTATATACCTGAAGTCTAACTTCAACTGTTTTAGCTACATGGTGGAGAAGAACCCCACATACCCACATCAGGGGCTTGTGGAAGGTGGATCCACCCATGACTCCTAGCCACCTGCCACAGGGCTCCAAGAATAAGTGATACCTCCCAGTTCTTACATCCAACAACATTAGGTGACCATAGTCTGGATGCAAAACTCACCCACCTGCACACGCTAGGGAACAAGGACACACTTTTCTCACAAACACTCAGGGACAGCTATCAAACCCCTGCCTTGGTCAGCGTGTGACTCCCTACTGCAGCCAGATACCTATGCCTACACCAAGCACCCCTGCTCATCTAGGGCCGTAGGTGAGAGGAGGCACCAGACTCTCGGTGACCGACTACCTGGACACCTGAGATGAATCCATACGAGAAAAGTGAGCGGATTCCTGGGCTCATGTACTTAGTAGCATGACTAACCACCTGGTGACAGGACGTTAGAGCTTCAAAAGCACCAATAATCAAACCACATCACACAAGCAGCCTATTTAGGCATATCAGAACAAAACCAAACAAGAAGCTAAGACATAGTAACCAAACATTAAATAAATACAATAACTTATTCATGGCTGGGAGACCCCCCCCCAAAAAAAAAAACCTGTTGCCGTCCAGTCGATTCTGACTCATAGCAACCTTATAGAACAGACTACAGCTGCCCCCATAAAGTTTCCAAACAACATCTGGTGGGTCTGAACTGCCAACCTTTTGGTTAGCAGCTGTAGCTCTTAACCACTGTGAGCCAGGGCTTCCATGGGAAATAACAGTTAATAGCAAATCACGTAAAGAAGCAGAACATTATGGCTTCAGCAAGTTCCCAAAACAAAGATTCAAGAAATTATCAGGATGAAGAGAACTTCCCGGAATCCCTAGAGGTAGAATACAAAAGATTAATATACAGAACTCCAAGAAATCAGGCGAAACGCAAAACAAGCCAAGCAACACACAAAGCAAAAGAGGAACTTAAGATTAGAGAAGAGCATAATGACAAATTAAATACACTGCAAAAATCCATAGAGACAGCAAATAGAAATCCAGAAGATGAACAATAAAATCTCAGAATCAGACAACTCAATAGAGTTATAAGAGCAGAAGTGAAGAAACAGAAGTCAGAATTAGTGACATTGAAGCTAAAGCTTCAATCTGAAACCATATAGAGAAACACAGACTACAGTTAGATTTTATATTCCTATTTCTCAGGAATTCTGTACCAATCTACAGGATTACGTTTTGCATCTTTAGTCAATCTCTTCTGAGATATAAGAGGGAGAATCAAGTAGAGAGGAGGAAGCCTTCATATTACCAAGAATGAAAAACCAGGAATTTTAAAAAATGAAGATACCCTAAGAACTATGTGGGATTCTATCAAGAGGAATTACCTACGAGTGACTAGAGTACCAGAACGGAGGAGACAAGGGAAAATACAGAGAGAATTGCTGATGATTTGTTGGCAGAAAATTTCCCTGATACCATAAGAGGTGACAAGATATCTATCCAAAATGTTCATCGAACCTCACACAAGGTAGATCCCAAAAGAAAGTCACCAAGATATATTATAATCAAACTTGCCAAAACCAAAGATAAAGAGAGAATTTTAAGAGCAGCTAGGGATAAATGAAAAGTCACCTACAAAGGACAGTCAGTAAGACTAAGCTTGGACTACTCAGTAGAAACCGTGCAGGCAAGAAGGCGGTGGGGTGAAACATATAAAGCCTTGAAGGAAAAAAAAAATTACCAATCAAGAATTATATATCCAGGAAAACTGTTTCTCAAATATGAAGGTGAAATCAGGACATTACCAGATAAATAGAAGGTTAGGGAATTTGCAAAAACCAAATCAAACTTACAGGAAATATTAAAGGGAGTCCTCCGGTTAGAAAATCGATGACATCCGATAACAAACCAAGACTAGAACACAGGAAAGAGCAACCAGATATCAACCCAGATAAGAAAATCACAAAAATAAATCAAGGCTAAAATGCTCAAAACAGGGAAACAAACAACCCAACCGAGTGCCGTCGAGTCGATTCCAACTCATAGCAACCCTATAGGTCAGAGTAGAACTGCCCCATAGAGTTTCCAAGGAGCGCCTGGCAAATTCGAACTGCCAATCCTCTGGTTAGCAGCCGTAGCACTGAACCACTATGCCACCAGGGTTTCCAACAGGGAAACGGAGATGTTATTATGTAAAAGCTGACTACATTAAAACAAAACAAAAAAAAATTTGTATGAGAGACTGACTTGATCTTTAAACTTTCACTTAAAGCACAATAAAACAAACGGAAATAAAAAAAAAGGTTGTCACAGATCTTTCATATGAACCGGAAGTCAAGGTGATATAAACAAATAAAAGATTGGTTTAAACTTAGAAAACTAGGGGTAAATATTAAGGTAACCACAAAAGAAACTAACAATCCTATGCATCAAAAAAACAAACAAAGACTCAGCAGGTACAAAATCAACAACAATAAAAAGAGGAAAAGAAAATAGATAAAGAAAAAGAACTCAGCACAGAAAATTACGCGGAACAAACTGTCAACAACACACAGACCAAAAAAAAAGACATCAAAATGACAGCACTAAACTCATACCTATCAATAATAATGCTAAATGTAAATGGACAAAATACAATTAAAAAGAGACAAAGAATGGCACAGTAGATTAAAAAAACACAATCCATCTATATGCCACCTACAAAAGACACACCTTAGACTTAAAGACACAAACTAAAACTCAAAGGATAGAAAAAATACATCAAGCGAACAACAATCAAAAAGGAGCAGAAGTGGCAATGTTAATTTCTGACAAAATACACTTTAAAGTAAAATCCACCACAAAGGATAAGGAAAGACACTATATAATGATTAATCAGTCCATACACCAGTAGGACATAACCATAATAAAATATTCACGCACCCAAAAGACAGGGCTCCAAAATACATAAAACAAACTCTAACAGCACTGAAAAGTCTCCACAATAATAGTAGAAGACTTCAAAAGACCACTTTCGGTGAAGGACAGACCATCCAGAAAGAAGCTCAACAAAGACATGGAAGACCTAAATGCCACAATCAAACACTTGACCTCATAGACATATACAGAACACTCTACCCAAGAGTAGCCAAGTATACTTTCTGTTCTAATGCACATGGAATATTCTCTAAAATAGACCACATATTAGGCCATAAAGCAAGCCTTAACAAAATTGAAAACATCAAAATGTTACAAAGCATCTTTTCTGACCATAAAGTCATAAAAGTAGAAATCAATAACAGAAAAAGAAAAGGAAAAAAAATTAAACACATGGAAACTGAACAACACCTTGCTCAAAAACTACTGGGTTATAGAAGATATTAAGGATAGAATAAAGAAATTTATATAATGAGAATGAAAACACATCCTACCAGAACCTTTGGGACACAGCAAAAGCAGTGCTCACAGATCAATTTATAGCAATAAAGGCACCCACCCAAAAGGAAGAATGGGCCAAAATCAAAGAATTAACCATACAACCCAAACAAATAGAAAAAGAACAGCAAAAGAAGTCCTCAGGCACCAGAAGACAGCAAATGATAAAAATTTGAGCAGGGTTAAATGAAATAGAGAAGAGAAAAACAATTGAAACTGTTAACAAGACTAAAAACTGGTTCTTTGAGAAAATCAACAAAATCGGTAAACCACTGCCGAAACTGACAAAATAAAAATAGCAGAGGAAGAAAATTACCTGAATAAAAAATTAGATGGGCAATATCACAATGGACTCAACTGAAATTAAAAGAATCACAACAGAATACTATGAAAAATTGTACTCTAACAAATTTGAAACCCTAGAGGAAATGGACACATTTCGACAAATACACTACCTACCTAAACTAATACAAACAGAGGTAGAACAACTAAATAAACCATAACAAAAGAAGAGATTGAAAAGGTAATTTAAAAACTCCCAGCAAAAAAAAAAAAAAAAAAGCCATGGCCCTGACGCCTCCTCTGGAGAATTCTACCAAACTTTCAGAGAGCAGATAACACCACTACTACTAAAGGTATTTCAGAACGTAGAAAAGGATAGTATACTCCCAAACTCATTCTATGAAGCGAGCATAACCCTGCCACCAAAACCAGGTAAAAAAAAAAAAAAAAAAAGACACCACAAAAAAAGAAATTACACACCTATATCCCTCATAAACATAGATACAAAAATCCTCAACAAAATTTTAGCCAATAGAATTCAACAAAATATTAAAAAAAAATTGCCATAACCAAATGGGATTCATACCAGGTATGCAAAGTTGGTTCAAAATTAGAAAATCAATGAAATCCATCACATAAATAAAACAAAAGACAAGAACCACATGATCTTATCAATTGATGCAGAAAAGGCATTTGACAAAGTCCAACACCCATTTATGATAAAAACTGTCACCAAAATAGGAATTGAAGGGAAATTCCTCAACATAATAAAGGGCATCTATGCAAAGCCAACTGCCAACATCACTCTAAATGGAGAGAACCTGAAAGCATTTCCTTGAGAACAGGAACCAGACAAGGATGCCCTTTATCACCGCTCTTACTCAACATTGTGCTAGAAGTCCTAGCCAGAGCAATTAGGCTAGACAAAGAAATAAAGGGCATCCGGACTGGCAAGGAGGAAATAAAATTATCTCTATTTGCAGATGACATGATCTTGTACACAGAAAACCCCAACGAATCCACCAGAAAACTACTGAAACTAATAGAAGAGTTTGACAGAGTCTCAGGTTATAAAATAAACATACAAAAATCACTTTGATTCCTCTACATCAACAAAAAGAACATCAAAGAGGAAATCACCAAATCAATACCATTCACAGTAGCCCCCAAGAAGATAAAATACTTAGGAATAAATCTTACCAAGGATGTAAAAGACCTATACAAAGAAAACTACAAAGCTCTACTACAAGAAATTCAAAAGGACATACTTAAGTGGAAAAACATACCTTGCTCATGGATAGGAAGACTTAACATAGTAAAAATGTCTATTCTACCAAAAGCCATCTATACATACAATGCACTTCCGATCCAAATTCCAATGTCATTTTTTAAGGTGATAGAGAAACAAATCACCAACTTCATATGGAAGGGAAAGAAGCCTCAGATAAGCAAAGCATTACTGAAAAAGAAGAAGAAAGTGCGAGGCCTCACTCTACCTGATTTCAGAACCTATTATACAGCCACAGCAGTCAAAACAGCCTGCTATTGGTACAACAACAGGCACGTAGACCAGTGGAACAGAATTGAGAACCCAGATATAAATCCACCCACACACGTGCAGCTGATATTTGACAAAGGCTCAGAGTTAGTTAATTGGGGAAAAGATAGTCTTTTTAACAAATGGTGCTGGCATAACTGGATATCCATTTGCAAAAAAATGAAACAGGACCCATACCGCACACCATGCACAAAAACTAACTCCAAGTGGATCAAAGACCTAAACATAAAGACTAAAACGATAAAGATCATGGAAGAAAAAATAGGGACAGCGTTAGGAGCCCGAATACAAGGCATAAACAGAATACAAAACATTACCAAAAATGACGAAGAGAAACCAGATAACTGGGAGCTCCTAAAAATCAAACACCTATGCTCATCTAAAGACTTCACCAAAAGAGTAAAAAGACCACCTACAGACTTTTCAGCTATGACAGCTCCAACCAGCGCCTGATCTCTAAAATCTATATGATTCTGTCAAAACTCAACCACAAAAAGACAAACAACCCAATCAAGAAGTGGGCAAAGGATATGAACACGCACTTCACTAAAGAAGATATTCAGGCAGCTAACAGATACATGAGAAAATGCTCTCGATCATTAGCCAATCGAGAAATGCAAATTAAAACTACAATGAGATTCCATCTCATTCCAACAAGGCTGGCATTAATCCAAAAAACACAAAATAATAAATGTTGGAGAGGCTGCGGAGAGATTGGAACTCTTATACACTGATGGTGGGAATGTAAAATGGTACAACCACTTTGGAATTCTATCTGGCGATATCTTAAACAGTTAGAAATAGAACTACCATACAACCCAGAAATCCCACTCCTCGGAATATACCCTAGAGAAATAAGAGCCTTTATGCACACCCATGTTTATTGCAGCTCTGTTTACAATAGCAAAAAGCTGGAAGCAACCAAGGTGTCCATCAACGGATGAATGGGTAAATAAATTGTGGTATATTCACACAATGGAATACTACGCAACGATAAAGAACAGTGACGAATCTATGAAACATTTCATAACATGGAGGAACCTGGAAGACATTATGCTGAGTGAAATTAGTCAGAGGCAAAAGGACAAATATTGTATAAGACCACTATTATAAGATCTTGAGAAATAGTATAAACTGAGAAGAACACATACTTTTGTGGTTACGAGAGGGGGAGGGAGGGAGGGTGGGAGAGGGTTTTTTTACTGATTAATTAGTAGATAAGAACTGCTTTAGATGAAGGGAAGGACAACACTCAATACATGGAAGGTCAGCTCAACTGGACTGGACCAAAAGCAAAGAAGTTTCCGGGATAAAATGAACGCTTCAAAGGTCAGCGGAGCAAGGGCCGGGGTTTGGGGACCATGGTTTAAGGGGACTTCTAAGTCAATTGGCAACATAATTGTATTATGAAAACATTCTGCATCCCACTTTGAAATGTGGCGTCTGGGGTCTTAAATGCTAACAAGCGGCCATCTTAAGATGCATCAATTGGTCTCAACCCACCTGGAGCAAAGGAGAATGAAGAACACCAAGGTCACATGACAACTAAGAGCCCAAGAGACAGAAAGGGCCACATGAACCAGAGACCTACATCATCCTGAGACCAGAAGAACTAGTTGGTGCCCGGCCACAATCGACGACTGCCCTGACAGGGAGCACAACAGAGAACCCCTGAGGGAGCAGGAGAGCAGTGGGATGCAGGCCCCAAATTCACATAAAAAGACCATACTTAATGGTCTGACTGAGACTAGAGGAATCCTGGCGGTCATGGTCCCCAAACCTTCTGTTGGCCCAGGACAGGAACTATCCCCAAAGACAACTCATCAGACATGAAAGGGACTGGACAGTGGGTAGGTGAGAGATGCTGATGAAGAGTGAGCTAATTATATCAAGTGGTCACTTGAGACTGTGTTGGCATCTCCTGTCTGGAGGGG
Organism: Loxodonta africana; assembly: GCF_030014295.1. Lineage (NCBI taxonomy): Eukaryota > Metazoa > Chordata > Mammalia > Proboscidea > Elephantidae > Loxodonta > Loxodonta africana. The sequence continues at coordinate 116,108,912 of NC_087369.1, read as the reverse complement.
GGATGGGAGGATAGAGAGAGTTGGAAGCTGGCAAAATTGTCACGAAAGGAGAGACTGGAAGGGCTGACTCATTAGGGGGAGAGCAAGTGGGAGTACGGAGTAAGGTGTATATAAACTTATATGTGACAGTCTGACTTGATTTGTAAACGTTCACTTGAAGCTCAATAAAAGTTAATAAAAAAAAAAAAAAACATAAAATTATACTGGTGAGGAGTGTGTTTCTTAGCTCATGTAGTCACATGAGACTAAGTGGGCAGCTCCTATCCAGAGGTGAGATGAGAAGGCTGAGGGGGACAGGAGCCTCTTGAATGGACATGGGAAATACGGGGTCGAGAGGAGGAATGTGCTGTCACATTATAGGGAGTGCAACTAGGGTCACAACAATGTGTGTCTATGTTTTTGCATGAGTAACTGACGTGAATTGTAAACTTTCATTTAAAGAACAATAAAAAATTAAATTTTTTAAAAAATGCTTATGAGTGGCCGGCCATCTAAGATACAACAATTGGTCTCTATCTGGAACAAAAGAGAAAGAAGGAAACCCAAGAATCAGAGAAGGTTCCGACTATAGGGGTAATTGTCTCCATGAACCACGACCTCCTCTATCTTGAGACCAGAAGAACTAGATGGTGCCTGACCACCGCCACTGAACACTCTAATCAGCAACAAAATAGATGGATCCTAACAGAAAGGGATAAAAATGTGGAACAGAAGCTGAAATTCTTAAAGAACCCAAACTTACTGAACCTATTGAGTTTGGAGGAGTATCCAAAACTATGGCCTTGAGTTACTCTTCAAAGCTTGAGTTGGAACTACATATCCCCTGATGTCATCTTTAATCTACGTAATAGTTTAGCTCAAAAAGTAAAGATTGAGTATTGCATTAAAAAAAAGATTCTATATAAGACCAAAGAGTCAACAGCTATTTTAAATTATAGAGAAGGAGGGTGGTAATTTTAAGTTAAATGGGAGTGAAACAATTAGGACATAAATACCTAAAATGTTGACACAGGTGCTGAATGTAACCAGTGTTATTGATCACTATGTTTAGAAACTGTGGAATGGGAGCAGGTTCTGATATGTATAATTTCACCAAAAATAAAACAAAATATTAAATAAAAAAAAAAACAGGTAGCATGTCAGATTTGGCCCATAGGCTGTAGTTTGCCAATTTCTGATCTAGAATGATGTCTGGACTACTATTCCTTCAAATCGTTCCCCATAAATGTAATTTCTCTTGATGAGGCTTTTGATGAAATTTGAATACTAGGCAGATTGAGTTTACACCCTCTTTCCAGGGCCTGTGGTTCATATTTTCTTGGCTATTGATTAAGAACAAGTCCATATCTTAAAGGGTAAGTAAGCAAATAGCAGGGCTGACATCCTTTTAAATTAGTATTAAGTATTAAGCTTTAATAAGCTTGATTTGTATCAGTACTGTCCAATAAACATTTCTGTGATGATGGGAATGCTCTATTCCATAATCTGTGCTGTCCAATAATAGGAGTCATTAGCCCCTGGTGGCTATTAAGCACTTAAAGTGTGGCTAGTGCACCTGAGGAGCTGAATATTTAATTTTATTTAATTTTAAGTCATTCACATTTTTTCAACAGCCACAGGTACCACATGACTATTTTACACGTACACCACTGAGCATTTACCTAACTGTGGGCTATAGAAAACTGGTGTCTCAAGAGGTTAGTGAGTATCATTCCCGTCACCCAAAAAGGGGTCCCTTGACCACATAACTTTGGGAAACTCTGGTTTAAAGAAAATTAAACCAAGGACTTCTTAAGCTTTTAGCAGGTTAGCACACTTCCCTGATTTCCGAAGAGGGCAACACAGTATGTGACTTCGTTTTGTTACAAACATAGACCCGATATATCAAAAGTTGATGCAAAGGCCCTTGCATTTAAATATAGCGCACCCACTGGGTTATTGGGAGGTTTACAACCACGGGTCCTGATACGACCGTCTTTCTCCTTCTTCAATTAATTTGCTCTCGCTGTACACACTGATGTAAAAGATAGCCATAAAGACCAGAGCCCAGTTCTACAAACATGCTAACTTATTCCTACTTTGGAATAGGGAAATAATAATACCCTTCCAGCCAGTATTGGACTAGAGAGGAAAATAGAAATCATATTTAAGTCTTTAAAAAAGATAGAATGAAGAGACAGAATGGACAGCAACGGAGAGTGAGAAAGAGAGACTTATCTTGTATTTTGTTTCAATCAAATACTTACTGAAGCGGTGGCAAAGTTGGACATCTGGAAACAAAATTTGTGGCTGGGTGCCCAAAATTTTAAAAATTTATTATTTTATTTTATATGCTAATAAATAAAATATACAGAAAACATAATGTTGTCTTAGGTCTCTCGAGGTACTATAACAGAAATACCACAAGTGAGTGGCTTTAACAAGCAGAAATTTATTTTCTCACAGCTTAGGAGGGTAGTAGTCCAAATTCAGGGTGCTGGCTCGAGGGAAAGGCTTTCTCTCTGTAAGCTCTGGAGGAAGGTCCTTGTCTCTCCTGAACTTCTGCTCCTGGGAAATCTCCATATGGCTTGACATCTCTCTTCCCCCATTTCTGCTTTTTTTTCCACTTGCTTGTTTAATCTCTTTTATATCTCAAAAGTGACTGACTCAGAAAACACCCTACATTAATCTCGTCTCATTAACACAAAAAAGACAATCCATTCCCAAATGGGATTACAACCATAGGCATAACCCATACCATAGGCATAGAGGGTAGTAGGATTTACAACATATATTTTTGGGGGACACAATTCAATGTATAACAAACATCATTATCATAAGGTCTTTAAACACTTTTAAAATATATATTATTTAAAGCAATCTAAGAAGCCATTTTTGAGTAGAAGAAGAGGATAAAAATAAGATCCCTACTGATATGAAACATTTAGAATAGGCAAATGTATAGAGACCAAAGTTTATTGGTGGTTACCAGGGATGGGAGGTAGGGGAAAGAAGGAACCATTGCTTAGGGGACACTGAGCTTCTGTTACAGGTGATGGAAAAATCTGGAAACGGGTAGTGGTGATGGTTACACAACATGATGAACATAATGTCACTAAACTGTACATGTAAAAAATGTTGAAATGGCGATTGTTTTATTATATATATATACTTGCCATAATAAGAAAAATGGAAACCCTGGTGTCATGGTGGTTAGGTGCTACAGCTGCTAACCAAGAGGTCGGCAGTTCAAATCTGCCAGGCGCTCCTTGGAAACTCTATCAGGCAGTCCTACCCTGTCCTACAGGGTTGCTATGAGTCGGAATCGACTCAACAGCAGTGAGTTTGGTTTTTTTTTTTTTTTTTAGTAAGAAAAATATACATACACACAATCAACCATCAAAATAGGGAAAATGGTAGAAATGGCAATATGAACCTATAGGTGATATCCTTAAATAGTCATAAAATCAAACTCTAGACTAATCTTACAGTCCAAAGGCAATGATCATTTTTGATGTTTAACTTGATTTCCATTAAAGATTCTCTTTTCTTCAATATGGTATTTCAAATGTATTTTTACCTAAATTCCTGACAGGGGAGTAGTTGAAAAACATCTACACTGTTGCTTTCTGTGCAGGCCTTCCTTTGTTGAATAAATGCCTTAATAAAAATGTTTAGAGTAGGAAACCAATCATGTTGAAAATGTGAAATGTGTTCTCAATGGACAATTAAGCATTACCACACCTATGTGTACTGCATACATTTTTAATGTAAAATTTTAAGCAAGATTTAACCCAGCTTTGCAGATATACTCAAAATAGAAGGTAGAATGGGGAAAGAATCCACAAAAATTTTACTTCTGCATAGCAGAAAACTTTTCACCACTATAACTTTAGAGTAATGATTAGTCTTTGAGTGATATAGGTACTGGTCGTATTGATGGTATTTTGTAAAATTTTACAATTACAATCTATTAGTCAACATCTTATTTATTCCACATGTATGCCTCATTTGAATTTACAGTTAATGCAAGGTTTTCTCTTTTTTTTTAATATTTCTTTAGTATTTGTCAAGTCAGCACCATTATGGAGATGTAAAGGAATGGGAAGGATAGCATATTTATTACAGCATCTAGAAACTAGAATGATATGTAATAAAATGATCATGAAACTATATCCTCCCATTTAAGAATAGGCCAAATGATAAACAGTTTTTACATCCATTGTCCTTTGAGACAGAATTATTGTTTTTTAAATTTATTTTAAAAAATTGACCCCAAGAAGGGCTCCAATATTTTTTTGGTCCATGAGGTTTACTTTTGGCATTTCTACAACTCTAAATCTAAATTTGTGGTGGACAGTAAATGTGGAAAGACTCCGTTCCCCAATCTGAGCCTCCATTTCCTCATAGATCACATGCCCTCAAATTGTCCTTCCAGTGCTAATATGATCCTCAGCAGGAAACCCCCTGGTTCATAAAACCTTTGGTTTCCTATCAATTTTTTGTGAATTCCATATACATACACATACATTTTCCTCTGCCTAGCATCTATGACTTCTGTTTAGAACCTTTTCTTAGCCCAGAGGTCGCAGACTCTGTCTTCCAAATTCTCAGACTATTAATTATTCTTTTTCAACACTGAAACCTGGTATGTGGGTCTATGATATCTACCTACATGCTCTGCCTTACTTAAAGTTGTTCACTGGTCCAGCTAGATTATTATTGACCTGGCTCCTCCTTTGGAAACCCTCATGGCGTAGTGGTTAAGAGCTACTAACCAAAAGGTTGGCAGTTCCAATACTCCAGGCGCTGCCTGGAAACCTATGGGGCAGTTCTACTCTGTTCTATAGGGTCACTATGAGCCAGAATCAACTTGCCGACAACAGGTTTGTTTTTTTATTTGTTTTGTTTTGTTTTTTTGGCTCCTCCTTCACCAATGAGTCTAGGATGTCTACACTTATCTTTCCTGTTGCAAGAGTAAAAAACACAGTTAGCTAACCAGAAAATATGTACGAGTTTCATATTAAAGTGGCATGTCCAGTTTGAACAGTCTGAGAGAAACCAGAAGTCAGACAACTAAGTAAAAGTGTGCTAGATCTTATATAACGTGTAAAATAAAATGCAATTCCCATTGTTTTCTCAAATTACAAAACCTGGGTGTTTTCACTTGAATATAAGTGATACACTGCCATATTTGCAAACTGAGGATTTATCTGTAAAATTCAAAAAAAGTGAAAGGAAAATTGTCATATTCAATTATAGAATTCTGAATATCCAGGTAGAAATTCATGACACAAGCATTACGTTTCTGTGTAGAATAATCACTAAACATCCTGCAATACCACACCTTAACAGCACATAAAAAAAACTAATAACTCATTATTCTTATTTTCCTAAAAGCTTTTCAGGCTCTCCAACTATAGTAATGGTGAATAATGGGGAAAGTCAGCAATAAGGGCAGATTATGCATAATTGGAATAGGTAATTTCCTATATGGTGTGATTTAAGGGGTACCCTAAGGTCTTATTTACTTTCCTCTTTACCTGGCCCAAAATAAAAAAAAAAAACCACCATTATTCCATTGAATACATAATGATATCAAAAGAGATTTCCAAAGAACCACTGTTACGATGGTTGTATGTTATATTCTCCAGTAAACCTTCTCAAGTTCCCTCTCATTTGATATTTAGATTAGAAAAACTAGATTCAGGGTTTGATGTGATGGAATATTTTCAATCTAAGTCAATTTTTATAAGGTGTGGAAACATTACAGTAAAATGCTCTACCCTGAGTGATTGTGGGCAGCACGTTACCCCAGGGAAGACAGTGACGGTAAAACAAAAGTCAAGGCAAAACATTTCCCCAGGGTGGACTAAGTTCTCCCTAGTATGATCCCATCATATTACGAAAAACAGAAAATGTTAATATTTCCATTTTTTCTTTAGTTATGGCCTAAATTCTTCAAAATTTCTTTAATTTAGGTACCAAATCCTTCCAGGAATGAAAACCAAAACCAAACCAAATCCAGTGCCATCGAGTCAATTCCAACTCATAGCGACCCTATAGGACAGAGTAGAACTGCCCCATAGAGTTTCCAAGGAGCGCCTGGTGGATTCGAACTGCCGACCCTTTGGATAGCAGCCGTAGCACTTAACCAGTACGCCACCAGGGTTTCCTCAGGAATGACGTGAGAAATAAATAAAAACCTACTAAATAAATACCATACCAGATATCCCCTTGGTTTATTCTCTTACCTTGTTCATCTGTTTGTTCAAATATCACTTTCTCTATGAGGTCTACCCCAACCATTCTATTTAAGGTAGCAACCTCCACTCCTGATAGTCTTTACCCTCCTCTATTTCTCTTCTTCATAAGACACTCCTACTGTGATTGTGTGTGTGTGCGTGCACACATATACACATGGGTATATACGTATGTACGTGTGTGCGTGTGGCATTGGTGGTTCAGTGGTAGAATTCTTGCCTTCCATGCAGGAGACCCACATTCAATTTTTGCCCCCACACAGCCGCCACCCATCTGTCAGTGAAGGCTTGTGTGTTGCTTTGACACTGAACAGGTTTCAGCAGAGCTTCCAGGCTAAGATGGACTCGGAAGTAAGGCCTGGCGATCTGCTTCAGAAAATCAGTCACTGAAAACCGTATGGATCACAACGGTCTGATCTGCTACCAAACATGGGAATGGTGCATGACCAGTCAGCATTTGGTTCCACTGTGCATGGGGTTACCATGAGTCAGGGGCCAACTTGACAACAACTATCAATAACAACACGTTTATGTATATGTGTATGTAGTGTGTACGTGTGCGTATGCACACGCACACACACAAACACAGAGATATATTCTCCCTGCCCCCACCTGAATGTACTTCCTAAGCTGATAGCACAATGCCTGGAACACAGTAGGCACACAAATATTTATTCGTTGTCATTTCACTTATAATAAGCCCTAATAGGTTACTATGGTTATCATTCGGGGAATTCACCTCAGTGCTACCCTGCTTCTTGACAGTATGTCAGGGAATATTAAAAAATTTCAGCAACTCTTCATTTGTTACGAGATTAAGGGCTTCTACATTTGGAAATGACACTCTGATAAATTATATGCTTTTCTCAAAAGTTTTAAACTAACTCCATTTAGATTCAGAGGATATTAGTGGCTCAATGGAAAGACATGCTTTTTCTTACTACCCAGAAGCAATTATTTTTTCAAGATGATAATTTTCACTTATTTATACTGAATAAATTATTTTTAAAATTTAGTGTATATTTATAGCTGTTTATTTTTAGAACACTAAAAAGTACTGAACTACAATCATTCACTGTTCAATTAGAATGATCTAGCATTTCTTTTGCAATATTTTCCAAAGTTAACTTGCCTATTTCAAAATATAGCTGCAAAATGATTTACAATTAATGAACAAATCTTAAAAATAACATTTTACAGTATTTAGAACATGGCTACAAATTTCTTTCTTAGTATGAGTTTTATAAAATGTGTCATTCCTTCCTTCCTCTCCCCTATCACTTAACTGAAAAGAGAAATTATTCTATACCTAGCTATTTATCAAAGCTTAATAAAACATATATTTCTACTATCAGTATTTGCTAAATGAGCTAAAGTGGACGTTGGTACTTTTGAGGGATGGAGGAAAGTGAGAGAGTAAGAGAGTGAAAGAAAAAGAATGAATTTTAAGTTTTACTTTTGATATTTAAATTTGAGATGAGATGAAATGATGATACCTTCTCAGTTATCAGAAATATAAGACCAGAAGACAGGTGAAAAATCTGGATCAGAGATGTAAACAACTTGGGAGCATCCACGTAAGACTGATAATATGAACCCATCACGGCAGGCAAATTATAGCCGGAGAAGAACTGAGAGTCTTGAACAAAAAATCAGGAGTTAGGTACACTTACTTGTGCAAGAAGATGAAAAGTTAGGAAATAAGATGGTACAGATAAGTAGAAAGCACAGGGGTTTCAAGAAAGAATGGGTAGTGGGGTTTGAAAAAGATACAAAAACAGTTTGAAAAAGGTGACATTTTAGAAAAGGACTTTGAATTTCGATTCTAAAATAAAGGTCATAGAAAATCTTGGAAAAGGCTATTATTGGAGTACTTGTGCAGAAACTATGTTACCTAGAATTTACGTATTCTCCTTTTTCTTACATGGCTACACTAATGCTACTATTAGACATTTGTTGAGAATAAAGTTCTGTTGAATATATAAAATATATAACATGTACTGTGAGAACCTTTAGTATATTAGGATTAAGGAAAATACTTAATTGGTTAAATTAGAAGCTAACATATTAGTGGTTAAGAGTTCGGCTCCTAACCAAAAGGCCGGCAGTTCAAATCCACCAGCCGCTCCCTGGAAACCCTATGGGGCAGTTCTACTCTCTCCTACAGGGTCACTATGAGTTGGAATCAACTCGATGGCAGTGGGTTTTTTTTTTTTTAACATATTATATCAGCTTTTCTATAAGGAGTTTTATGATTAGGTAAATACTGAGATTTCAATTTTAAAAAATAAGAATATCATGTATTATGTGTAGCTTAAATTAATAAAGAAATCTTTTAAAAAGACTGACAATTACAAGTGATGATGAATATAATCGCTGGTTTGTTGTTTTTAGTCACCATCAAGTTGATCCTGACTTATGTTGACCCCATGTGTGCACAGTAGAATTGCTCCAGAGGAATTTCAAGGCTGTGACGTTTTGGAAGCAGACTTCCAGTCCTGTCCTCCAAGGAACCTCAGGGCAGGTTCAAACCACCAACCTTTTGGCTAGTAGTCGAGCACTTAACCATCTGTGCCACCCAGCCATCACAATTGTTATTTGGCATTACTACTTAAGACGAACATACATGTACCTTCTAATGTAGCAATTCTATTCCTAGGTATGCTGAACAGAAATGTGTGCATATGTATACAAAAACACATGTAACAAGAATGTTCAGAGGAAAAATTCAAATGTCTGTTAACACTCAAGAAGGCAAGTAAATTCTCTGATACATTCATACAACCAAATACTATAGAGCAAGGCTTGGCAAACTATAGCCAAATGTGGCCCACAGCCTATTTTTGTAAATAAAGTTTTATTGGAATACAGCCACACTCATTCATTTACATATTACCTATGGCTACTTTTGCATTACAGCAGCCAAGTTCAACAGTTCTGGCAGAGCCCATATGACCCACAAAGCATAAAATATTTACTGTCTGGCCGGTTACAGTAAAAGTTCACTGACCTCCACTGTAGAACAATAAAAGGACAAACTACAGTTATACTCAAATGTGGATGATTCTCACAAACATAGGGTTGTGTGGAAGAAGCCACACACAGAAAAAAAAACATGCTCCTTGATTCAACATATATAAAGTTCAAAAATAGGCAATACTAACTATAGCGTTCCAACTCAAGTCAGAGGTTGTCTCTGGGGAAGAGGAAAGCTGTAGGAATTGGGAAAAGCTGGCGATGTTCTATTTCTTGACTTGGGTGTTGATTACATGGGCACATTCACTTTGTGATAATTCAATGAGCTGTCTGTTTATGATTTGTGCACTTTTCTGCATGTACATTCCTTCAGTAAATGAGTTTTTAATAATATTTAGGAGGACCATACATCAAATTACTAACAGTGGTTACCCCTAGAGAGTAGGCTAAGGAGAATGAGGGAAGATTTTATTTCTAATATATATACTTCTATATTTTTGAGCTTTATAGACAAGCCTATTATTTTAGAAGTATGAAAACAAAGCTATAAACAGTATGTTATTAACTACAGAAATCTTCATAATGAAATCATCCTATATTTTAATCAACAGGACCTAATACACTGTGGGTACTCAAGTGACAATAGACGGTCAGAAACTAAACAATTAAATCACTCAACGTCTCTGAGTTTTGTGAACCAACAATGCAAAACATATTTTATACCTACTTCTTTATGTTGTTTTGGGTTCTTTATGTTTTACCTACAAGTTTCATAATCTTATGAAACCTTCTCACATGTTTTTAAAATAGGATCTTAATTATCTTTGTCAGATTTTAGCTGTTACTCATCCCCTATCTTTAGTAATACTGTGTGTTAACATAATGGTCTTAACAGTCCCCTTAAGCTAATTCTCCTCCTTCTCAAAGAGATAAAAGACTTCAGGAATTGAAAGTGACACTTTAAAAAAATGGTGCTGGCATCTTCCAATTGTTGCTAAAAGTAAAGATTTAAGAAAGAAATATTTCTGCATGATTTAATGATTGCTTGCTGTAGCAAAGTTCTTTTGTCTGGTCTCTAATACAACTCCTGAGAGTGTCTTGTTCAATATGCAACAAAACAGTGATGTAGAGGTTTTGACAAAGAGCCCATCTCCCTATTGAGGTGGCATTACAGGATAATAGCTGCCTAAGCTATATAATTCAATGAGATATATTTTAGTATTAAAATATCTGTTAATCAGTTTTTTTAAGCTGCAATGTTCAAAACTCAGAACAATATGTAAAACATTCCTTTACCAAAGGGAATGACTAATCTTCTGTACAGCTTTGATAAGTTACAAGAAATAGGTTTATCTCAGAAGACTGGTTATGATTAATATGCAGTTCATAAAGCTCCTTAGCTCTGAATGGTCTCTCTCTAACTGAATCTAATAAAGATAGGTCACGCATTTTTCATATTCCTTTTTCACCCATGACAGAACTCTAATAGGATTTATATGCATTTGATATTAATTGTACCGGAGACTGGACCAACTGCAATAATCCTTCGTTTCTTTGCCTTTTTAAAGCTATACATAAATTACAAAGTTTCCATTTTTGTTTGACTGCAGCTCTCACTGACAATCAACCACCTTAACAACAAAGAGGTAGAAAAAGATTAAGAACCACCTCACCTAGTTCACTGAAACAACGAACGATACCAAAGGCTGTAAACCCAGTTTTGAAAGCTGCTTTAGCCCTCTTCTCCCTTGTGTCAGAAGAGCTCAAGTATATAACATCAGTGAAAACCTTGTACTCTGAATTGGAGAGGAAAGGACATGCTTTTAATAACTATCTCACAGAGGGGTGCTGGCAGTAATCCATCGTTCTGATGAAGTATTGCTTTTCTAACCATCTACAGAGACAACACAGGAAATGTAAAAATGAGATAGTGCTACCTAGGATGAAAAACTGAGTGTCCTGGGGACTCAATCTAAAATGGTCCTTAATTTTGGCTCTGAACTCAAAAGAAGCTTCACTTATGTCTGGGGGAAAAGAAATGTATCTTTTGAGACTATTCAAATTATTATTGCAGTTAAGAGAAGTGGACATTATATTTTCATATTCTATATCCTGCACTGTGACATAAGTAGTGAAAAATTTCATTCTGCGAAAAAGCATAGCAACGGATTTAAGAAACTAATAAAATGTTGCTTTACACTCTATGAAAACACTTGGCTATTAGTGAATAAAATCCAATAAAAAAAAGTAGGTCACAATTTTAATGATTTTTTTTTAGTTGAAACATACTACATATAAATTCAGCATGTAAATATTTCTCATACATATGCGAATAAAAAAAAAGACAAAAAAAAAACTCAAGGAAGTCTGTCTGATTAAAGTCATAGGATTAACTCATGGTTGTTTTTGTCCTTACATTAAGAAAGGTTACTTTTAAAATGCAATACCTAAGAAAAAAATGAACATACTCTCAAGAATCTATTAACTTAAGAAAAGCAACCAAACACAATGTCATCCATCTATAAAAGCTACATTAGGGATTTCTGCTTCTGGCCATAAGGGAGTAACTGGTATTAGACTAACCCTCCATCTGTTAACAAACAGAAAAAAAAAAAAGAAAAATACATATGGAACAACTGTTTTCAGACACTGAACAACAGGCAGCGCAGGACTGTAATCCCTGAGAGAAAGAAAACAAATGAAGTGAGTATTTTGGTCACCCCAGCTTGGTGTTGGGAGGCACTTTACATATCATGGTGCAGGGAGGAGTAAACAAATTAAAGCACTGCGATCTTACAGGGCTGAGGAGAGAAACTGGGGCTCAGGGAGGCTGAGGCAGTTTGAATTTCTGGGGTGTGGTATCAGAGAAGAGGGAGTCACACAGAAAAATAGCTCTATCCATTCGCAGAGCAGTCTCCTTGAGTCTCTGGCTTCATATCAATCTATGTATGTGTAGGGAAGACTCCACAAGGATAGGCAAAGAAGCTATCAGAGAAGGAATGACTACTAGAGAAGAATAAACTGAGTATCTACTGGAGAACCTACAGGACTGGGAGACATTTGAGTTCTAACCTCTAGAGTGGAGAGACATCATTGAGCATTCAGAGACCAGGGAAAAGACACATGTTAAAAGTGGGACTAAACTAGCCCTAGAGTAAATGCCACTTTAGGTTGACCTAAGCCAAGCTTAAAAACAAGTTTGAAATGATCAAGTTGATCTACATATAAATTCCTGCCAGAACAAAATCTAACACCCTCTAAGAGAACCAAATCCAACATTCAACAATGTCATGGTCACAACATCTAGCATCCAGCCAAAAATCACTAGATAATAAAAGAAGCAGAAAATTATGTCTCACAGCCAGGAAAAAAATCAGTTAATAGAAACAAGTCCAGAAATGACAGAGATGTTGAGAACAGCAGGCAAATATTTTCTCAAAGCTATTATTAATATATTCAAGACTTAAACAAAAACATAAACAATAAGAAGAGAAATAGGGCTATAATAAAGAACCAAATGGAACTCCTAGAGCTGAAAAATACTATATCTGAAATGAAAAATTCATTGTATCAGCTAAATCGAACATTAGACATAGCAATAGAAAAGATTACTGAACTTGAAATAAGGCAATAGAAAATACCAATCTGGAAGTACTAAGAGAAAAAACAAACAAAAAGAGTTCAAAAAAAACCTATCAGAGCCTCATTGACCTATGGGACAATATAAAGTGATCTAACATAGAACAAAAGGTTTCAAAAAGGGGGAGGAGAGAGTCTAGAAGAAATATTTGAAGAAACAGTGGTCTACAATTTTCCAGCTTTATTGAAAAACAACCCTCAAATATTAGAATCTCAATGAAACCCAAGCACGGTAAACATAAAGATAATCCCTCTGAGATAACACCATCATTATATTCTTGAAAATCAATGATAACAAAAATATCTTAATATCAGTCAGGAGAAAAAGACATGTTAAATATAAAACAGCAGGGTTTACAATGATGGCTGACTTCTCACCATAAACAATACAAGCCAGAAGAAAAAACTGCCATCTTAGAATTCTGCATCCTGTGCAAATACGCTTCAAAAGGAAGATGAAATAAAAAACATTTATAGGCTGCAGGAAAATGATACCATAAAGGAATGAAGAGTGCCAGAAATGCCAAATAAGTGAGAAAATACATAGGACATTTTTTCAATTTATTTTTCTTAAAATATAATTGATTCATCGAAGAAAAATACAATGTATTGCCAGATCTGTTGACATATATAGAAGCAAAATGTATACCAATAATATCTTAAAGGATGGGAGGGAGGATTTTAAGTGTACTATCATAAGGTTCTTACATTTTATAAAAACTGGAATAATATTATTTGAAGGTACTGAAAACCAAAATAAAGAGGTATATTTAATATGCCAGTAAACCAAAAACCAAACCCACTGCCGACAAATCAATTCCAACTCATAGCAACCTCATAGGACAGGGTAGATCTGCCCCATAAAGTTTTCAAGGACTGCCTGGTGGATTCGAACCGCCGACCTTTTGGTTAGCAGCCGTAGAACTTAACCACTACACCACCAGGGTTTCCAATAAGCCAATAAAAAAAATTTTTTTTAATAGATGAGATAAAATGGAATAGGAAAAAATATATATACTTAATCCAAAAGAAAGCAGAAAAAGAGAAAAGGAACAAAGGACAGATGGAGCAGATAGACAACAAATAACAAGTTGGTAGGTATAAACACAGCCATATTAATAATTACATTACATATGAATGGATTAAACATACCAATTAAAAGGCAGAGATTACTCAAATGGATTTTTTAAAAAAGACCCAAATATATACAGTCTACTAGAAACTAACTTTAAATATAAAGGTACAGGTTGTAAAATACAAGAAAGATGGAAAAACATACGTCATACAAATACTAGTCATAAGAAAGTTGGAGTGGATAAATAAATATCACACAAAGCAGACTTTTGGACAAGGAATATTACCAAATATAAAGAGGGACATGTCATAATTAAAAAAAGGTCAATGAATCAAGAGGACACTATCCTAAATGTATATATAACTCATAAAGCTGTTTTTAAGACACATGAAACAAAAACTGACAGAACTAAAGGAGCAATAGACAAATCCATAATTTTAGTGATTTAAACATGCATCTCTCAATAATTGATCAATTAAGTAGGCAGAAAATCATTAAGAAGACAGAATACTTGAACAATACTATCCACCAACTTGATCTGATAGATAATAGATCTAATTGATTTAATAGAACAGTTACAGAATATCATATACTTCATTTTCCAAGTACACAAGGAACGATCAACAAAACTGATTATACACTAGACCATAAAACTAGCTTCAATAGAATTAAAAGTAATGAAATAAAGCTATAATCAATCTTCTTTCAAATCTTCAATGTTGAGGTGGGGAATAAATAACCTGCTACTTACCAGAAAGTTTTAAAAGACCAGAGCAAACACCATGGAGGTCAGGGTTAGTTTTAGCATAAGAACTGCTGCAATGAACACTTGTTGAACATTGTAATGGGTTGAATGGTACCCCCAGAAAAGATATGTCCACATCCTGACTCCCAGAACCTGTGAATATGACCTTATTTAGATAAAGGGTGTTTGGGGATGTAATTAAATTGAGGATTTCAAGATGAGATCATCCTAGATGATCCACATAAACCCTAAATCCAATGGCAAGGGTCCTTAAAATAGAGAAGCAGACTGAGATTACACAGAGACAGAAGAGGAAAAGGCAATTTGACAGAAGCAGAGATGGAAGCTATCCTGCCAAAAGCCAAAGAATGCCTGGAACCACCAGAAGCTGAAAGAAGCAAGAAAGTATTCTCCTCTAGACCTTTCAGAGAAAGGAGCACAGCCTTGCCAACACTTTGATTTTGGACTTCTGGCCTCCAAAACAGTGAGAGAATAAAGTCCTGTTGTTTTAAACCACCGAGTTTGTGGTAATTTGTTACTGAGGCCCTAGGAAACTATACAAACACATATGCAAGAATTTTTCTATATTAAAAGATTTCTTATATCATAGGATTTACATATCTTCAGCTTGAATCGATGCTGCCAACTTGCTTTTCCAAAGTGATTGTACATATTTACACTCCCATGAACAGAAAATGAGAACTTACAGTGCCTGATATTGCCAGACTTTTTGTTTTTTGGCCAATTTAATGCATGTGAAATGGGATTCTGTTACTTTAGTGTTCTAAGGGGTTTTGAACTGGTCTGGGCAACCGTTATCTATAAAATAATGAGCTGAACTACCTAACTTCTAAAAGCTCCCTCCAACTCTATTATTTCTATGACTTTTCATTCATCTATTCAACACATCTTTACTGAGCGTCTACCTTGTGTTAGGCACTATGATCAGCATTAAGGATACATATATAAATAACATATTGCCCTTCTGTCTTTCTAATTTATCTTGCCAGCTTGTCAGTTTTCCTCTACTCTATATTCCCATGATACTTAAATATGTCTGGTACACTATACTATTTTTGATGTATTGTTTTACATTATTTATTTAAATTCTTATGAAAATACCATATACACACATGCACACACACATATGTATATCTATGCATGTATATTTTTTCTCTGAACTGGACTGTAAATTTTGTACGAATGGGATTCCATTTCTATCATACGATTTTTTTTTAGCCTAGTGTTTTTCATGTGAAAGTTCAATAAATCTTCTGAAATTAGTCAAATGCACAAAATCACCCATCCAACAGATTTTTGTTGGCATAAAGCTATACTCCCCTTCTTGGGGAGTTCTCTGAATTATCTACTTTCTTGCATTATTTCCCTTTCTGATACAGAAGATAACTAATGGCATGGCTGGTGAAGGAGAAGACTGCAGTTTCTGGTCAAAGAAAAGAGATGATCCAAGTAAGTTATTAACTGGTTTATGTTGGCGATGGGATGGAGGTAGAGAAAAATAAAATCCTGGGATATTGATTTAAATTGCTATATGCTCTCATTTCCAATAACTCCTCTTTTGGCAAAGCACAGCTTGGTGATGAGAAGAAGAATAAGAGAGACACAACCTGCTGCAATGAAAAGACCAGGGACTTTGGTATCACATATGGATTCAACTCCTAATTCCAGTTCAGGAATTGTGTGACTTTAGGCAAGTTACTTTATCTCTTTGAGCTTTAATTTCTTCATCTATAAGAGAGCAAGAATACCATCTACCTCACAGAATTGCTGTAAATATTAAATGAGAAAACACAGATAAATCCCTGGTGAACAGTAAGGGCTCAACAAATAATTATTTTCTCCTTCCCTAATAAAAACAGAACATAAAATATGAGTGTGGGTTGCCAATTTGGTAATAGCTATCAAAAGTCTTCAAATAAGTATACTCTTTGACCCAGAAATTCTATTTCTCCTATTTAAAGGTAAAAATTAGACAAGCACTCGAAGTTGTCTAAATAATGGTGTTCATTTTAGAATTACTATAGCAAAAAAACTGAAAATAATCCAAATGTCTTTCACTGGTAAAATGATTAAATAAATTATCACATATTCATAAAATATACTAGAGAAATGCACTACATTCCCATTAGAAGGAAGGAGACATTCACTGTTTTCAAGTAGGGAACAATACTGGTAAGAAGACTTTAGTCCTTCTCCCCACCCCTTCACTTTCTTCTTCCCATGGAAGGAGAGATTTATCTGATTAATGCAACTGATGGAACTCAGTTACTCATTAAGGCCCCATTCTATACTGAAGAGGCTTATTTTATTAAAGATCACTGCTTATGCACTGACCCATATCTTATTTATTTCTCCTTTTCACTTGGACCTACATGCCCCAGAATAATGTTTATACCCTCCATACCTGCTTTATGTCCCTAAGGTAATTCCACTCCACTCTAAACATGGTCTGCTGTTCTTCAACTTCTGTATTTGTCACTGGGTAGGAGAAGGTCCCATCATATTCTCCAATTAAACTTTACCAATAATAAATGTGGTACTTGGTATAATAATATAAACATAGATCAATGGAATAGAATTGAGAGTACAGAAATAAACACATACATCTGTGGCCAACTGATTTTTGACACGGGCGCTGAGACCATTTAATGGAAAAGGAAGAGTCCCTTCAATGAATGGTGCTTGGAAAATTGAATTTCCACATGCAGAAGAATGAATCAGGATCCATGGCTCACACCAATTCAAAATGGATTAAGAACCTAAATGTGAAAACTAAAACCATAAAATTCTTAGAAAAAAATATAGGGGAGCACTGGCTGTCAGGCTCAGTTTTTAACGATGAATTATCTGATATAATAACAAAAGAAAGAACAGCAAAAGACAAAATAGATAAATGGGATCTCAGAAAAATCAAATAATTCTGTTCATCAAAGGGCCTTATAAAAAAGCGAAAAGACAACCTACAGATCGGGAGAAAATTTTGAGGAACCATTTATCCGACAAGAGTTTAATAATATCCAAAATACATATAAAACTTTTACAAACGTAATAGTAAAAAGTCAAATAACCCAATCAAAAAATGCACAAAGGGCTTGAATAGACATTTTACCAAATAGGATATTCAAATGGCCAAGAAACACATGAAAAGATACTCAACATCTTTAGCCATCAGAGAGATGAATATCAAAACCACAATAAGATACCACTTTACTCCCACTAGAATGGCTAGATAAAAAATAAATAAATAACAAAAAATAAGAAATGTTTGCAAGGATGTAGAGAAATTGGAACCCTTATCCATTGCTGATGGGAATGCAAACCGGTATAGCTGTTGTGGAAAACAGTGTGGCAGTTCCTCCAAACCAAAAAAACCAAACCCAGTGCCGTCGAGTCGCTTCCGACTCATAGTGACCCTATAGGACAGAGTAGAACTGCCCCATAGAGTTTCCAAGGAGTGCCTGGTGGATTTGAACTGCCAGCTGTTTGGTTAGCAGCTGTAGCACTTAACCGCTACGCTAGTTCCTCAAAAAAACTAAAGAGAGAACTACCATAAGACCCAACAATACCACTTCTAGATACGTACCCAAAAGACTTGAAAGCAGAGCCTCAAACAGAGACTTGAACACCAGTGTTCACTGCAGCACTATTCACAATAACCAAAAGGTAGAAACAACCTAAATGTCCATCAACAGATAAGTAGATATACGAAATGTGGTACATACATACAATGGACTACTACTCAGCTGGTAGCAGAACTAAAGTCTTGATACATGCTAAAATATGGATGGAACTGTAAGTCATTATGCCGAGCAAAATAAATCAATCACAAAAGGACAAATATTATATAGCTTCACTTAAATAAAAAGGCAAGCGAAGACAAATGTATAGAGAACAAAGTTCATTAGTGGTTACCAGGGGTGGAATGGAGGGGGGAAGGAGGGGTCAAAAGTGATGGGAATATCATTTAGATTAAGGGTCCTATTGAACAGCTGATCGTTGTAATTGCTATCATTAAGCTGTATACCTGTAAAAAAAAAAAAAAGTTGAAGTGGCATTCTGGGAAGATGACGGTGTAAAAAGACCATTGTTCTGACCCTCCCACACAAACACAAGAAATATAACAAGGAAACATCATTCAACTTGAGGGACTCTGAATTGGGGAGCAGAGGAAAGCAGCGGGAAACTGAAGACAGGTAAGAATCAATGAATCAGCAAGTTGTATGTGGTAGGAAAACCGCTTCTCCCACTGTCCCTGTCCCTCCATCCAGCCACAAGGGCTGCTGGCTGCTGTGAACCGGGGAAGTAGCAACAGAAAGGCACATGTTTCCATAATCACCAAACCCTCTGCCTGTACAAAGAGACAGGATACCAAGCTTTCACTCTAAAATCAACAAGGCAGACCTTCTCAGGGGTTCATTTGGAGTGTGCCAGCACCATCCCCATCTGGACACTGTCAGCAGCAAGCTACAGAAGGTCCCCTGCAGTGGAGACTGCTCTCATATTCAACACTCTACCTGCCTCCCTGCCCATGCCATAGCTCAGGCCTTTGAAACCAACCAGACAGACCTCCTGGGGAGCCAGTTTGGGTTTATCTGCTGCCCCTCCTGGGGAGCCAGTTTGGGTTTATCTGCTGCCCCTCCTGGTCTGCACTGAGGAATGCTGACTGAGGCTGCTGTGTACTAGGAAGCAGGCACCTTGAGTGGGGGCTATACCCACAACCAGCATACTATGAGGGAGACCTGATAGCAACAAGACAAACTTCCCTGGGCATCCATTAGAAGCACGGCAACCCCTCCCCCATCCAGACGCTGTCATCTACAAGTCTGCAGTGAACAGCTACAGAAGGCCCCCTACAGTGGAGTCTGCTGTCATAGTCAGCATTCTACCTGCCTCTTTGGGCACTCCATAATTCAGGCCTCTAAAAACCAACAGGATTAACCTCCTTCGGTGTCATTTTGGGTTAGTCTACCCCCACTTCCGACTGGCTCTGAGGACTGCTGTCTGAAGCTGCTGTGTGCTAGGAAGTAGGCATCTTAAGTGCAGGCTGCATTCACAGCGAATAATCTATGGGGTGGAGGGGGATACTGATAGCAAAGGGCAGATCTCCGTGTGTATCCAACTGGAGCATGACACCACCTCCCCCACCTGGTAATTGTTTATTGCCAGGATGTTGGAACTACAGAAGGCTGCTTCAGTGGAGTGTGTTCCCATAGCCAGCACTCTACCTGCATCCCTGTGCACCCCCTAGTTTAGGCCTCTGAAACTAACAGGATAGACCTCCCTGGGAATTAACTTGGTTCTGTCTGCTTCCCCCTTCTGGTCGGCACTGAGGACTGCTGACTAAGGCTGCTGTGTGCTAGGAAGCAGGCATCTTGAGTGGAGGCTATGCCCACAGTCAATATACTACAGGGCAGACTCTGATAGCAACAAGGCAGACCTCCTTGGGGGCCCATCTGAAGCATGACAATCCCTCTCCCACCCAGTACCTGTCAGCTTCCAGACTGATACAAACTCCTACAGAAGGTCCCCTACAGTGGAGCCAGGAGGAGGATCACTGTCTTAGTCATCTAGTGCTGCTGTAACAGAAATGCCATAAGTGGATGGCTTCAACAAAGAGAAATGTATTCTCTCACAGTTCAGTACACTACATGTCCAAATTCAGGGCATCATCTCCTGGGGAAGGCTTTCTCTGTCGGCTCTGGAGGAAGGTCCTTGTCATCAATCTTCCCTTGGTCTAGGAGCATCTTAGCACAGGAACCTCAGGTCCAAAGGATGTGCTCTACTCCCAGCACTGCTTTCTTGGTGGTATGAGGTCCCCCATGTCTCTCTGCTCGCTTTTCTCTTTATATCTCAAAAGAGATTGGCTTAAACACTGATCTTGTAAATCTCATCAATCTAACTGCCACTAATCCATTTGATTAACATCATAGTGATACGATCTACAACACACAGGAAAATATCATCAAATGACAAAATGATGGAAGATCACACAATACTGGGAATCATACCCTAACCAAGTTGAGACATATTTTTGGGGGGCACAATTCAATCCATGACAGTCACCTATGGGAAGACTGCCCCCCTCCCCACAACCAGCACAGGGCTGCTGGGGTGCTAAAACCAACAAGACAGATCTCTTGGAGGATCCTCTGGGGGATGTCAGCCCTTCTTCCTCCTAAAACAGAGATAAGCTACATACATGTGCTTCTCCTAAAAGTCAGGTCAGATAGAAACAGCCTCCACAGGAAATGGTAAGTGAAGGCTGAAGATACTGCCTACCTAAGAGTTTTGGGCAGAAAATAGTGTAGGCAAAACCACCAAATACTGGGGAGAACTGAGAAAGTTAACACTCTTGAAAATTCCAATGTCCCAACCAAAAAAAAAAAAATCACAAGACACACAAAGAACAGAGAAATAACGGCCTATACAAATGAACATGACAAAGGGAGTGAAACTGTATCTAGGAATGACAAAATAATGAAAAAATAGAATGCAACACCAAACATAAATAACTAAGGGAAAACATAGTCAAAAAGATAAAAGAAATAAGGAAAACAATGCAAGAACAAAATGAGAAACTAAAAAAGGAGACAGTGCAACAGAAAAGGACAATAACTGAAATGAAAAAGCATAATAGAAGGAGCTACCAACAAATTTAATCAGGCAGAAGAAAGAATCAGCAAATTAGAACATAAACCTGGAACTGAAACCCACTGCTGTCAAGCTGATTTCAATTCATAGCAACCCTACAGGACAGAGTAGAACTACGCCACAGGGTTTCCAAGGAACAGCTGGTGGATTCGAATTGCCGACCTTTTGTTTAGCAGCCACAGCTCTCTGTAGCTATAGTAATCAAAACAGCCTGTTACTGGTATAACAACAGTCACACAGACCACTGGAATAGAATTAAGAGTCCAGAAATAAACCCCATATCTACGGTCAACTAATTTTTTTTTTTTGAGTCAACTGATTTTTGACAAGGTCCTAGGTCTATTCCACAGGGAAAGTTGAGTCTCTTCAATAACTGGTGCCAGGAAAATTGGATTTCCATATGCAGCAAAATGAAAACAGAATCCATGCTTCACACCATACACAAAAACAAATTAAAAATGGATTAAGGACCTAAATAAGTAAACTAAAATCATAAAATTCTTAGAAGAACAAGCAGAGGCAATGCTGTCAGGCCTAGCCACTGGATTATGCAACATAATAACAGGAACACAAACAACAAAGGACAACATAAATAAATAGACCCTCATAAAAATTAAAAATTTGCTGATAAAAAGTCTTCACCAAGAAAGTGAAATACAAGCTACCAACTGGGAGAATATTTTTGGAAACCATATATCTGATGAGAACTTAATAACCAAAATATATACAAAACTTTGACAACTTAATAACAAAAAGACAAATAACCTAATCATATAATGGACAAAGGACTTGAGTACACATTTTACCAAAGAGGACATTCAAATGGCTACCAAACACAAGAAAAGATGCTCAGAGCCTTTTAACCATCAGAAAAATGCAAATCAAATCCACAATGAGATATATCATTTCACTCCCATTAGAATGGCTAAGATTAAAAAAAAAAAAAAACCCACGGAAAATAACAAATATTGGTAAGGAAATGGAGAAATCAGAGCCCTTATTTATTGCTGGTGGGAATGCAAAATGGTACAGCCTTTGTAGAAAACAGTGTGGCGGTTCCTTAAAAAACTAAAAACAGATCTACCGTGTAACCTAGAAATTTCACTCCTAGGCATACGCCCAAAAGACCTGAAAGGAGAGATTCTAAGGCTTATATAACAATGTTCACTGCAGTACTATTCACAATAGCCAAACTTTGGAAACAACCTAAATGCCCCTCAACAGATGAATGGATATACAAAATGTAGTACATACATACAATGGACTACTACTCAGCAAGTAAGATAAATGAAGTCTTCATACATGCTACACTGTGGATGGAGCTTCAGGACATTATGATGAGTGGAATAAGCCAATCACAAAAGGACAAATATTCTATGACCTCATTCATATAAAAAGACAAGAAAGGGCAAATGTACAGAGACCAAAGTTTATTAGTGGTTACCAGGAGCAGGAAGGAGGGGGGAAAAGGGAGTAA
Organism: Loxodonta africana; assembly: GCF_030014295.1. Lineage (NCBI taxonomy): Eukaryota > Metazoa > Chordata > Mammalia > Proboscidea > Elephantidae > Loxodonta > Loxodonta africana. Next base: position 116,086,086 of record NC_087369.1, on the reverse strand, counting down.
ACAGTGACTGAAAAATTGCATTGATTAAGATAGTGTTGCACACTCTATTACTGTAATTGCTGTCAATAAGTGATACACCTGTAAAAAGTTGAATTGGCAAAAGCTGTGCGATAGATATATTTGTAACAATGACTATAAAAAAAAAAGAGTAGCTGCTGAGGCTGCTTATTCACAACCAAACACCTCATGGGGTTTGGTTCCTTTGTTTTGAGTTTTAGGGTCATGGTTTCATGCGACATCCCAGTTAATTGGCCTAATAACAAGTTTAATGCTTCTATCCTACCTCCTAGTTCACTATGTAGTGCCTGGGGTCTTAAAAGCTTACAAGCAGTCATCCAAGGCACAACAATTGGTCTCTATTCACCTGGAGCAACAAAGAAAGAAAAACAGTAAGGGATATGAGGAAGATATGGAATGTGTGGCTAACTGCTTCCATGAACAACTGCCTTCTTTGCCATGAGACCAGAAGAACTGGATGGTGCCCCGCCACCATTACTGAACATTTTGATCAAAGATCCCATAGAGTAACCCTGAGAAAAAGGGAGAAAATGCAGAACATAATTTAAAATTTTCATTGACTCTAGACTTTCTGGAGACATGGAGGGTGGATGAACCCCTGAAACTATTGCCCTGAGATAATCTTTAAACAGTGAACAAAAAATATCCCGTGAAGTCATCTTAAAACCAAACAATTGTTTAGCTCAACTAATAAAAATGATCTGCCTTGAGCATTATGCTCTTTTAAGAACTATGTATGTGAGATCAAATTGACAACAGCAACTTGAAAGATTAGATAAGAACCTTAGGAGGCAGTGAGTTTGTGGCAATGAGGTAGTATCAACTCAATAAAGGAAAGTCAGATTGACTGCACAACTTGAAGAATAAAATCAATGCCACTGAATAATACATGTAGAAACTGTTGAGCTGGTGTATGTTTTGCTGTGTATATTCTCAACAACAATAAAATAAAATTATATAAAAAACAAACAAAACTATACATAAAACTTAACAAAAACATAAAAAAAAAAGACAAAGGGCTTGCAAGCTGGCCAACAAATACACAAAAATATACCCAATGTCTTTTGTCATCAGAGAGATGCAAATCAACACCACAATGAGATACTACTTCATTCCCAATAGAATAGCTAAGATAAAAAGAAATGAGAAATGTCAGTGAAGATGTGAGGAAATTGGAACCTTATCCATCGCTGGTTGGAATGCCAAATGGTACAGCCATTGCAGAAAACAGTGTGGTAGTTCCTCAAAAAATTAAAAATAGTTAACAACCATATGACCCAGGAATCTTACTCCTAGGTATATACCCAAAGGACTTAAAAGCAGTGACACAAACAGACATATGTACACCAATGTCCACTGCAGCACTATTCACAACAGCCAAAATATGGAAACAACCTGAATATTCATCAAAGGATAAATAAAGAAAATGTCGTGCATATATACAATGGAATACTACTCAGCGATAAAGAAAAACTAAATTCTGACACATGCTATGACGTGGATGAAGCTTGAAAACATTATGCCGAGTGAACTAAGTTAATCACAAAAGGACATGCATTGAATAATCTCACTTATATGAAATGACCCACAAAAAAAAAACCCGCTGCCGTCAAGTCGATTCTGACTCATAGCGACCCTATAGGACAGAGTAGAACTGCCCCATAGAGTTTCCAAGGAGCACCTGGCGGATTCAAACTGCTGGCCTCTTGTTTAACAGCCATAGCGCTTAACCACTATGTGACCAGGGTTTCCAAGAACAGGCAAATATATACAGACCAAGATTTATTAGTGGTTACGGGGCAGGAGAGAGGGTGAGGAGTCACTGTTTGGAAAGTAGTGAGTTTCTCTTTATGGTGATAGAAAATTTGGCATCAGCTAAGTGTAATGGTTCTAAAACATGATTAATGTAATTGCTATCACTAAGTTGTACACCTGAAAAAGGCTGAGTTGGCAAATGTTGTGTTATATATTTTTACAAAAAAGAGAGACAGAGAGAGCAGCTGCTGATGCTGGTTAAGTACAAGCAAACACCTCATGGGATTTGTTTTCTTAGTCCAGAGGTTTAGTGTCATGGTTTTGTGGGACAGTCCAATCAAATAGCCTCATATTGTTTTTACTGCATCTGTTCTATCTCCTAGTTCACTGTGTAGTACCTAGGATCTTAAAAGTTTCCAAGAGGCCATCCAAGGTACAACAATGGGTCTCTATTATCCTGGAGCAGCAGAGAAAGAAGAAGAGTCAGGAATTGAAGGAAGAACTGGAATGTGTGTCTAACTGCCTCCATGAAAAAATGCATACTTTGCTACGAGACCAGAAGAAATGGATGGTGCCTGACTACCATTACTGAACATTTTGATCAAAGATTATATGCAAGAATCCTGGTCAAAAGGGGGGGAAACTCTGGAACAGAATTTCAAATTTTCCTGCAATGTAGAATTTCTAGAGCCACTGAGCCTGGACGGCCCCCGAAACTATTGCCCTGAGGTAATCTTTAAACCTTAAGCCTTAAACCAAAACTATCCCACTAAAGTCATCTTTAAACTATAAAAAAATAAATAGTTTAGCTTAATTAGTAAAGAATGTTTCCTTGAGGATTATACTCTTTTAAGTAACTATTTGTATGTGATCAAATTGAAGGTTAGATGAGATGCTTAGAGAGCAGTGAATTTATGTTAACAGTAATAGAATAATTTGGAAAAGAATAGTGAGAATGGCTGTATAATTTTAATAATATAATCAATGTCACCAAATTGTATATGTAGGAATTGTTGAACTGGCATATGTTTTGCTATGTATACTTTTACCAAATAATAATAATAAATATAACATTTTGATCACCATTTGTCTATTTCTGTTCTTGTTTGGCTACAATTAAAAAAAGAGGGGAAGTATAGAAGAGGAGGAAATCACCAAATCCCCACATAAGGGAATAATAAGCAGCCATTACAAAGCTTTATATTTTTTCACTTGGAAGAACAATCATACTACATTGTTGACTAAAAATACAAAATACATCCATGTACGTCTGGAAGATAGTCAACAATATGTTAACACTGGTTTTCTCAGCATAGTGAGATTTAAGGGTTTTTTGGGGGGGGCTGCGGTGTTTGTTTTCCTAATTTTTTTTACAGTAAGGTTGACCTACTTCTGTACGGTTTTGTTTTTTAACTGGTGGACCAGAATACAAAGGAAAGAATGATACAAGCACGATCAGTAATAAAGTGTACATCTGGGAACAAAAGCAAAATGGATTATAAACTAAAGTGACCTCTTCCAACAATCCCCAATGGTCCTAAAAGATTATAGACTAGGTTTCCAAATATGCTTTCCTCAAACACAAATTCTAATACGTTTAAAAAAAAAAAAAAACCAACAACAAAAAAACATTCTACTGCCATTGAGTTGATTCCAACTCATAGCGGCCCTATAGGACAGAGTAGAACTGCCCCATAGGGTTTCCAAGACTTTAATCTTCATGGAAGCAGACTGCCACACCCTCCTGTGAAGTGGCTAGTGGGTTCAAACAGCCAACCTTTGGGTTTGCAGCCGAGTGCTTAACCACTGTGCGGTGAGAGCTCCTTTCTAATATGGTAGAACCCTAACATGCAATAACTCAACAAACAGATTTGAATATCCTAGGTAAGTCCTACTGCTCCTGAAACTATCATTCTACATAATAAAATCATTAATATGGCAAATTAGTCCTTATAACAGGTAGTTTGCCTTGTAACCACAGCATTATAAAGAAATTCTACTGCTGTTCCAGTATGTCTATTCATTGACAAGTACATTTTTTTCAAAGCATCAGAACTCATTACTAATAATTTAACTAACACCTCCTTTGAGCCTATTTTAAAGTAACTTTTATTTCAAAATGTAATGATACTGAAATAAAAAAACATTACCAGTCCTACACAAACTTATTCAAAATATCTAAAATTCAAATAAATTAACATTGAAATGAACAAACCAACTCTAAGTCTCCAAAGTTACATTAAATTTACATACTACTGAAATTATGCTTTTATAGCAACTGAAGTGTTAAACTAACTGCAGCATACACAATTTCATATACATCACAAGATTCAAATTAATAAGAATATTCCATCTAATCTGATGGAAAAAGTATCCCCAAAACCTATATGTTATATAAGCAACTTCCAATTTACAAGTGGGTTTTATTCTACAGTCGTTTTGTAAATCACTTGGGAAGAAAACTCTGGGACATAGAAAAAGAAGTTTAAATAAGATGCTTAAGTGCCAAGGCTATCCTGCAAAAGCATACTTAACCCGTAATAGAGAATATTATGATAACAAAAGAAGTCCTAAGCCCTGATGATCCTTGCAACTGGAGACAGGGAGGGATGGAATCAAGAGGAAGCCTAAATAACTGAGTTGCTTGTTAGAGAAGGAGGCAGCACTGCCTCAACTATGGTAGCAGTAGAAGACCAACAGCAACTAAGGAAAGTTCTAGCATTATGTGGTACCAGCAACCATATTCAGCAAAACAAATAAATTGTCTGTAAAATGAGCAATCAAGGACTACCTGCAATAAAGCATCAAAGCAACACAGGAAGAATAACTGTATAAAACCACACAACCAATAACCAATTGCCATGGAGTTGACTGACAAAACCACACTGAGATGAGTAAATACCATGAAGCAAAGTGTTGCTTCACAGTTATGAATTTAAAAGTAAGGCATGATAAGTCTGCATTTCATTCACTCTAGGTAGATTTAAAAAAACTACCCTATAAAAATCCTAGAGTAATAAGGAGGCTTTTTGCATTTGTTTCATTTTTTATCTCTATAATTATCCCTGTTTCTCAACAGTGACTGAGAAAAACCAATTGGAGATCATATTGTGGCACCCAGTGTGTGCATTTGGATAGGAAGCAGCACAACATGGCAATTAAGAAATCAGGATTTAGCATCAGGCACAACTAACACTGGGCAAATAAGTCAACTTCTCCAAACCTCAGCCTCCTCTTGAACTGGAGAAAATAATAATGGTCACCTCATTGGGTTATATTGAGAACCAAATGAGGTCATCCACAAAAAAACATTTATCAGATTACCTGGCACACACAGTGAGTAGTGTTGTTATTGGATAGTTACCCAGCAGAGACGCTGGAACAGGAGTGGGCCTTTTATATACCCAAAATTGGCATAATTCTTCTCCCACTTGATAAGTAAAACTGCCAGTTTGTCAAAGAGCTACATTCCTGAAATCTAAAAAATTGTTTTGTTTTTTTCTTCCCTAGGGGATGGCACGAGGGTTCAAGAATCTTTTATCCTATTTCTATGCTAAATTACTTTTTCTCTGGCCACAAAATATTAAGACTTTTTTGCCTCGTCCAAAAGAGGCATTTTAAATAAACAACATATTTTATTTATGACCAAATATTTTCTTTGGAAATTAATCTCAAATATTAACATGAGGCAATGGGGGAAAAGGAGTGCCCGGGTGGCACATACAGTTAAGCACTCAATTACTAACCAAAAGGTTGGTGGTATCAACCAACCCAGAGACTCCTCGGTAGACAGGCCTGGGGATCTGCTTCCAAGGTCGCAGCCTTGAAAACCCTATGGAGCAGTTATACTCTGCACATATGGAGTCGCCAGGAGTCAGAATCAACTCACAGTCAGCTAACAACAGTAATAACGGGAGAAAACACAACACACATTCCAAATTTGACCACGTCTTTCTGGAAACTTCCTTTTCATTTCTTGCAGTTCTTCTGTAGTTGTGCCCACAACATTTTCGGTTGTATTCAATGTTGAATAAATCATACATATATATTTCTTTCCCATGAGCTTTCATAAGGAGAGCTAAATACAATGATTTTTTCCTCCTGCATAATCAGTGATCCATGAATATGTCCTGTGTACTTGAAAGCTATGTCTTTAAGTAACATAAGGAAAATTAAAAAGTTAACCATTCCTAATGGAAACTTTTTGAAAATATATTGCACTTAGGCTGCACTAATGAAGAGTTCAGTGAATCTACCTTTGATGACTCCTCATCAAGATCAATTTCTATTCTGTGCAATAATACAGAGATGCCCTCCGAAACCACTGAAGAACACAGGGCTGTTTTTCTCTCTGTGAAACCACGGAAAACTACTATATTTTTATAGTTCCTCCTTCTGCTGTTAGCTGTCACATCTCACTGTCAACAGCACCTTTATTTTTTTTCTTTTTGAAACACAAGATTAACTAGGTGAGAGCCTGAGTTGACACTTACGACTCTCTAAGACAGGAAAGAGTCTTTTTTCCCCTTAATTTGCAAAAATGCGGGCAATACTTCAAATAGTTGAGATCAGTCAGAATACTGAGTTACTGATAAGTGGGGCTGTTGCTGAATACAAAACTGCCATAATTTTATTCCAAAAAGCAGAAGGTAAATCCCAATTTATAGAAACCTTTATAATCAGATGTGTTATCACAGAAAACTACATAAAGCAGTAATCAAAGGTGATTTTCTATCAATCCCCATGAAGATGCCATCTATCAGGGATTTGTCTAAATAGCTCAGAAATTAAACTTTGAACATTTTAGGACATGTGATACTACAATGACATGCCCAGATTTTCTGGAATCTTCACTTTTTTCTTTGCTTTATTGTTTTCTTAAGTACTACCCTATGAACAATTGCCCAAACCATTAAGCAAAAAGAAAGAAAAAAAAGAAACCCACTATGAATAAAAACCAATAAGGTATTATAGTTATCCACAACTATCTGTAACCAGGAATTAACACAGAGTACCACTTTATGCCTAGTTCACCTTTTTTTCCAGGAGAACATGGAGTTCAAGAAACTGTACGTTTAGCATGCTTTCCATCTCTGTTGTGGGGGTGAGGGACAGGTATGTTTGATACATACAGAAAACTCAAGAAGGGAATTTAGCAACAACGCAAGTTGAGGAAGAGGCACTTAAATCACCAAGGTGTTGGAAGCAACCATAATAAAGAACAGAAGCTCTAATCTACCTGTCAAATGAATTAAGTAAGTATAAGGCCTGTTTGAAATACTAAAAGAAATCCCAGTTTCTTTTGTAGTATTCATACTAAGCCATACCGTGTAGAAAAGATTTAATACAGTAGGCCTAAGACTGCTCTCCTTAGAAAGGCTGCCTTACAAGGCTGGCCCTTGGCTGAGTATATGGGAACTTGGATTTTGGGGGTGTTCTCACCGCTTCCTAACTGATAAGGATGGTTTATTGTGTCTCGACTACACAAACAATGTGGCTTATATGGAATACCTGTTTTCCTTCTAGGAATATGAAATTTTGTTACATGTTAGGTAGAGGGTACCTACATGACCAGCCTCCAATAAAATCCTTGGGCAATGAGTCTCTAACGGACTTCCCTGGACAGAAACATCCCATAAAATATTGCTGCATTTTCATTGGTGGGGTATGACAGTGCTCTATGTGACCCTTCATGGAAGGGAGAGAGCATAAGGAAGCCTGCCCAAGAATTCCTCCAGACTCTACTTGTGTCTTTTCCCCTTATGATCTAGCTGTGTATCCTTACAATGTTGCTGTAATAAATCTTAGCTGTGAGTAAAACTGCATTCTGAGTCTCATGAGTCCTTCTAACAAATCTCCGAATGTGGGGGTAGTCTTGGAAACCCCCAACATACATGCCTACTATACTTGTGGCACTGTACTGAATGTGGAAGACAGAAGAATTTTAAAATAATTGATACTTGGGTCCTACCCTCAAATTAAGAAGCCCTAATGGTACAATGCCATAATTTTTTTTTAATGGTACAATGGTTAACCTCTCGGCTGCTAACCTAAAGGTCTGCTGTTAGAACCCACCCAGTAGCTCCGTAGGAGAAAGACATGGCAATCTGCTTCCCAAAGATTACAACATAGGAAACTCTATGGGGCAGTTCTACTCTGTCACATGGGGTCACTATGAATCAAAAATTGACTCGACGGCACACAACAACTACCCTCAAATTGGTTATGTAGTGGGAGTATTGGGAAGAGTGTTCTGGCAACAAACCAGTAAACACTCATCATTTATTCAAAAGTTTTACTGAGCATCTATTGTATTCCTGGCAACATTAGGTAATAGACATAATGGGAATGTGAAAAGTAAATTCGGCCTTTGTATAAAGGAGTTTACAGCACTAATAGAACTTATATGCTATAATTAATAGCTCCTTTGGAAATGGCATTGCCTGAAATACTAGAAACAAAAATATGTTAGCTATTCCATCATGGACATTCTAATTTTCTCTGACCTATAATTTGACTTGTACAGTTTACATGCTTCCTTGGGTAATAATAGGGGTGTTAAATTTTCTCAAAATATTTTAAAGGGGGAGGGTGACAGATCCTTGCCAGACCTTGTAGATGTTTGTTGAATGAGCAGTCCAAGAATTTGTCGGTTATCAACTAAGTATCAAGCACTGTGAAAGAATTGCTTGGACTAGAAACAGAAACCATATTCCAACCTACAAAGATCTCACACTCTCCTAAAAGAGTCAGAGAAGTAAATAAATCGTTATCATTCCAGGCTACAGGTGTGAGAAGTATGTAGGAAGTGACAAGAGAATGCAGATAAGGAACATGTAACTGACAAGCTCTACCATTAGACACCACTATTGTTAGAAAACTAATGTGTAAGAAGGTGCTAACAATTACAACACCTGGGTGACAGATTCTTAAAGTTAACTGTAAGATTATTACCACTACTTATACTTTGCAACATAGCCCTGGTAACGCAGTGGTTTCTAACCAAAAGGTTGGCAGTTCAAATCTACCAGCTACTCCTCGGAAACCCTATGGGGCAGCTGTACTCTGTCCTATAGGGTCGCTATGAATTGGAATCTACTCAACAGTAACTTTTTTTTAAAATGCTTTTCAATAGTCTAAAATATCACTTAAGAGTGATGCCTAGCATTCTAATCAATAATGATATTGGTGAGTAAAATGCATTAGACCCAGTATACCAAAACCAAACCAAATCCACTGCTGTCGAGTCGATTCCGACTCATAGTGACCCTATAAGACAGAGCACAACTGCCCCATAGGGTTTCCAAGGAGCGCCTAGTGGATTTGAACTGCTGATCTTTTGGTTAGTAGCCAGTCTCTTAACTACTACACCACCAGGGTTTCCAGAACCAGTATAGGCCCTCAAAAAATACAATTCTGCATTCCTTCCATTACAAAAAGTTCCCATCATTGGAAGATATGTTTAGTTCTATTTGGCAGTATGTTGAAAAGGAGCCTAATTTTTTTAACCAGCTCTCTTTAAACCAACAAAAACATTTTTATAAGGAGGAAATAAATCTTGAAATTACTTTTAATCACTTCATTAAATTTAAACCTCTTTACCTTAAAAAAATTACCAACTCTTTTTTCTTTACACAGAATATTACAATCTCCTATCTTTGAAGACTTCAAAAATATATTAGTTCAAAATCCATTTCTTGGTTCCCACTGAGATTTAAATTACCTGAAACTAACAGCCTCACTGCATGAGTTCTATTCCATGGCTTGTAAGTTGAATTCACCAGCATGACATCTATGTTTTATATATGTAAATTCCACAGGTTTACTGTAAATTCATGACACCGACAACACTGGTTGCCTAAAAGATTGGGACTGCTACTAAAACAAATATACAAAACGAGACAGGAAGTAGCCATAATTTTTCCTGCTTGCTTATTTTATTACAGTAAATCATAGAAAAAATAGAGATAGTCTAGAGCACAAAAACTAAGATAGCAGCTGAAAGCAGGGTAAACTAAAAGAAAAAGATATTTGCATATAAATCAAAGCAAGCAATAAGGTTTACATCATGGTACATAATAAAAAATTATTTTATTCCAGAAGCTACGGCTTTCATACTAGCTTCAATTATTACACTTTCTAAAATCTGGCACAGGCTATATGAAAAGGAAATTTCCTAGCAATAACATATGCAGTATCGACCAGAGTTCTCCTTTACCTTTTTCATGTTTACCAATACTGTAAGGAGTCTAGTCCTCAAAACAAAACATTAAATTAGTTCTGAAGTAAAGTAAAAGGATTAGTGTTGTCATCACTTTTAGAAAAGCACAATGAGGTATTTCCATTTGGGACTCTCTCATTTATCTTCTGTAAGTATTTATTTCCTCTGTTAAATAACTATGCAAATACCATTGCTAGTGCTCATCAAATTGGAATCAATAGTTTAACTGTTTTTTTCTTTTTTTAACACGAACATAAGCTGATCTAAATACATCTGTTATCTTTTCAGGAGTAAGAATGACATTTAGAATAATTAAATTATATTTGTTACCAGTTTTAATAATCTAACAAAATCTGCTTACAATCACAGCTATTCACAACAGACATGACTCATTCTAAGTTCTAATTACCGGAAGCCCCATTCACCACAGTACTTTAATTGCTCCCTAATAATCAGGTGAACACTTACAGTAGGATACTAACTTCTTCAGAGGTTATCAAGGGGCCACTGAGTTCATTTCAGCTGCCAAATTCTTGATTACTATTGCACTAAATAACTTTTATACTATGTAATAGTATAAAGTTTCACTGATGGCAACAGGGGACTTTTAGCCCTTTTCTGTGGAAAAGGGCCTGCAGGTACAATCATATTTTGGATTAAATCCCTTAGTTTCAGCTCCATCTTCAAACGTAAGCAGGTTTCCTTAACCTTGTGAAAGCCTTCACTTGACTCGGCTCACCTCCCCGTTCTGTCATTCATTCCCCAAGGACATTTTCCTCTGCTCCTGTATTTGCTCCATTAGCTCCAGGTCATCCAACTGCCCTCTAAATATGAGCCCTCCTCTATAAGGAACTTTGTCCCTCTACTCTTTTCTGTCTAGACTCTCTCCCCTGAGGGATCCTAATTTTTTCTAAGATTTGGACTCTGGTTCCTATGTGACGACTCCCAGAATAACATCTCTAGCTCTCCCCTTTTATGTAATCTTATTCAGCTTCTCCAACGGCTTATCAGATATTTTTACTTATACTTAACTACTTGAACAAATGAAATCCATTTTTGCGTCCAAAACCAAATCCATTTCACTCCCCTAATAACAACAGTAGTGGCTGACACTTAATCCTCACAACATTCCTCTGAAGTAGGTACTGTTTTTGTCATCCCATTTTACAGATGAGGAAAACATGATTACACGGCTTGCCGGGATTGGCAACTCAACTAGTCTGACTCCGACGTTGCCCTCTTAACCACTGCAGCTCATCATACTTGAAATTATCTCATAATTTAGCCAGGCTTAAATAAAGGGCTACTCTCCCATTGCAATCAACGACCAGCCAGCAATACCGAGGTCTCCATTCTGCACTGATGATTTCCTCTACAATAATTCAATACTAAGACAGTTAAGATAGAATCCACTTTATGTGCAGCTTTATCATCTAGTGCTGATGTCCCTCACTGTTATACAAAATCAAAGACCAATCTGTCACATCATCCTCTTTCTAATTAAGCAAGTCATATATATATAGTGGACCTTCATTTGCTGATGTGGCTAAAAACATCCATTTAATAATCAGAACATGTTGCTGTGATGCTGGAAGCTATGTCACTGGTATTCAAATACCAGCAGGGTCACCTAGACCAAGCAGAGCTTCCACACTAAGGGAGACTAGGAAGAAGGACCTGGCAGTCTACTTCTGAAAAATGTATTAGCCAGTGATAACCTTACGGGTAGCAGCAAAACACTGTCTGATATACTGCCAGAAGATGAGATCCTCAGGTTGGAAGGCACACAAAATATCTGGCGAAGAGCTGCCTCCTGAAAATAGAGTTGACCTTAACGATGCGGATGGAGTCAAGCTTTTTTGGGACCTTCATTTGCTGATGTGGCATGACTCAAAATGAGAAGAAACAGCTGCACATATCCATTAATAATAGGAACGTGCAATGTACAAAGTATGAATCTAGGAAAACTGGACATCGTTAAAAATGAAATGGAACACATAAACATCGATATCCTATGCATTACTGAGTGGAAACAGATGGGTATTAGCCATTTTGAACCAGGCAAGCATACTGCCTACTATGCCGGGAATGACAAGCTGAAGGAGAATGGTGTTGCATTCATGGTCAAAATCTATCCTGAAGTACAACGCTGTCAGTGACAGGATGATATCTGTAGGCCTAAAAGGAAGACCAGTTAATACCACTATTATTCTAATTTATGCACCAACCACTAAGGCCAAAGATAAAGAAAATTGAAAATTTTTTACCAACTTCTGTAGTCTGAAATTGATCAAACATGCAATCAAGATGCATTGGTAATTACAGGTTTTTGGAATGTGAAGTTGGAAACAAAGAAGAAGGATCAGAAGTTGAAAAACATGACCTTGGTTAGAAACTATGCCGGAGATCGCATGATAGAATTTTGCAAGGCCAACAACTTATCCACTGCAAATACCTGTTTCAACAACATAAATGACAACTATACACATGGACCCCGCCAAATGGAACACACAGGAATCAAATCAACTACATCAGTGAAGATAGGTGATGCAGAGACTCAATATCATCTGTCAGGAAAAAGTCAAGGGCCGAACGCAGAACAGACCATCAACTCCTCATACGCAAGCTCAAGTTGAAACTAAAGAAAATTAAAATAAATCCACGAGAGCCAAAGTACAACCTTAAGTATATCCCACCTGAATTTAGAGACCATCTGAAGAATAGATCTGACACACTGAACACTAATGATGGAAGACCAAACGAGTTGTGGGATGACATCAAGGACACCATACGTGAAGAAACCAAGAGGTCATTGAAAAGACAGAAAAAACAAAAGTAGATGTCAGGAGAGACTCTGACACTTGCTCTTGAACATAGAGTGGCTAAAAATAAACAGAAGAAATGATGGAGTGAAAGAGCCGAACAGAACATTTCAAAGGATGGCTCAAGAAGACAAAGTATCAAAATAAAATGTGGAAAGACCTGGAGATGAAAAAACAAAAGGGAAAAACATGCTCCAGCATTTCTCAAGGTAAAAGAACTGAAGAAAAAAAAAATTTAAGCCTCAAGTTGCAATACTGAAGGATTCTACAGGCAAAATATTGAAAGATAAAAGACACATCAAAAAAAAGATGGAAGGAATACACAGAGTCACTGTACCAAAAAGAACTGGTCGACATTCAACTATTTCAGGATGTAGCATATGACAAGAACCAATGGTACTGTAGGAAGAATTCCAAGCTGCACTGAAGGCACTGGCAAAAAATAAAGTTCCAGGAATTGACGGAATAGCAATCGAGATGTTTCAATAAACAAATGCAACGCTGGAAGGGCTCACTCGTAAATGACAAAAAATTTGGAAACCTGACTGGAAGAGACCCGTATTTCTGCCTATTTCAAAGACAGGTGATCCAAAAGAATGCAGAAATTATTGAACAATAACATTAATATCACATGCAAGTGAAATTTTGCTGAAGATCATTTAAAAACTGTTGCAGCAGTACACCGCTGCCAGAAATTCAAGCCGGATTCAGAAGAGGACATGGAACAAGGGATATCATTGCCAATGGATCTTGGCTGAAAGCAGAGAATACCAGAAAGATGTATACCTGTGTTTTATTGACTATGCAAAGGCATTCGACTGTCTGGATCATAACAAATTATGGATAACATTGTGAAGATCCATAATTCCAGAACACTTAATTGTGCTCATGAGGAACCTGTACATAGACCAAGAAGGCAGTCGTTCGACTAGAACAAGGGGCTACTGCGTGGTTTAAAGTCAGGAATGGTGTGTGTCAGGGTTATATCCTTTCACCATACTTATTCAGTCTGTATGCTGAGCAATCTGAGAAGCTGGACTATATGAAGAAGAACAGGACATCAGGATTGGAGGAAGACCCATTAACAACCTGCGTTATTCAGATGGCACAACCTTGCTTGCTGAAAATGAAGAGCACTTACTGATGAAGATCAAAGGCTACAGGCTTCAATGTGGATTACACGTCAACAGAAAACAAAAATCCTCAACAACTGGACCAATAAGCAACGTTGTGATAAAAAGAGAAAAGATTGAAATTGTCAAGGTAAGGACTAAGATGTACCTGACCCAAGCCATGGTGTTTTCAATTGCCTCATATGCATGCAAAAGCTAGATGATGAATAAGGAAGAATGAAGAAGAACTGACGCCTTTGGATTATAGGGTTGATGAAGAATATGGACTATACCATGAACTTGCCAAAAGAACGAACAAATCTGCCTTAGAAGAAGTACAGCCAGAACGCTCCTTAGAAGACAGGATGGTGAGACTTCCTCTCATGTACTTTGGACATGTTACCAGGAGGGACCAGTCCTTGGAGAAGGGCATCATGCTTGGTAAAGTAGAGGGTCAGCGAAAAAGAGGAAGGCCCTCAATGAGACGGACTGACAGTTGCTGCAACAATGGGCTCAAACATAGCAACGATTGTGGGGACGGCTCAAGACCAGGCAGTGTTTTGTTCTGTTGTACACAGGGTTGCTATGAGTCGGAATGGACTCGACGGCACCTAACAACAATATATAGCGTGGTCCCTGGGTGATGCAAACAGTTTGTGTTCAACTACTAACCTAAAGATTGGTAGCTCGAACCCAGCCAGTTGCACCGCAGGAGAAAGGCCCAGCAATCTTCTCTGTAAAGACTACTGTGTTGTTGCTATGTGCCATCGAGTCAGTTCCAGTTACGGGCAAGAAAACCCTATGGAGCAGTTCTACTCTAACACATGGGGTCACCATAAGTCAGAATCTACTCGATGGCAATGGGTTTGCTTTGGTTTCATATATAGTGCAGGATTCCCTGGGTGGTACAATGGTTAAGGTGCTTGACTGCTAACTGAAAGGCTGGAGTCCATTCAAAGGTATGTCAGAAGAAAAGCCTGGTGACCTACTTCCAAGAAATCAGCCATTGAAAACCTTATGGAGCATAATTCCACTCTGACACACATGCTGTCTCCATGAATCAGAGCTGACTTGACAACATCTGGCTGTGTAGTGATTATATATGTTGTGGTTGTTGTTAGGTGCCGACAAGTCAGTTCCGACTCATAGCGACCCTATGCACAACAGAACGAAACACTGCCTGGTCCTGCACCATCCTTACAATCGTTGCTATCCTTGAGCTCCTTCTTGCAGCCACTGTGTAGTGATTATATATAACGCAGGGAAATCAGGAGAGACATGCTTCTTTTAGGCTTCTGGCTGCATGACCAGCTCCACATTAATTTTTTCATCCTGCACATCTTTTTAAAATCCTAAGTCAAACAAATGACTTCCATCTCACTAACTGTTGCTGCTTAGATTTACACAAAACACGGATTTGAAAAATGGCTGCGCATATAGAGGAATCTCCTCTGAATATGCCAAAATTCTAAAGGATTGGATTTATATGTTAATAAACATTTTCTGCCAATTCCATACCTCTATTTGGTTTATAACTACAAGAGTCCTGGTGATGCAGTGGTTAAGAGCTCGGCTGCTGACCAAAAGGTTGGCAGTTCGAATCCACCAGCCACTCCTTAGAAACCCTATGGGGCAGTTCTGCTCACTCCTACAGGATCACTGTGAGTCGGAATCGACTCAACGGCAGTGGGTTTTGGGTTTTTATAACTACAAGAAATCAAAATCCACAATATGTTTCTTGAGACAAACCAGTGAGGTCTTAATAAATTTAAATAAGGTTTTAATATGGATGTTAACAACTTAATAAAAATAATGGCTTATTCTTAAAGATAATACACACACTCATCCTACTGTGATATTATTTTTAGCAACATGTGAAAATTTTATATCTATGATTACATAATTTGGCTGTGCAGTTTTTCACAAAGATAACTTTTACCTATGTGGAATACTGAAACCCCAAACAGCCTGAAAGCTGATCAATAAAGCGAAATATTTCCTTACCTAGAATCACTAGGGAATGAGACATTCTAGGGAAAAAATTTTCAAGGAAATTAAAATTTCCGTTCCACCCAGTCTATTTTATGTTTTTTGGTTGAAACATGTCTCTGTTTGTGTACAATGTCCTATTATGCTTCCCAGTACTCTGAACACGTTACAATATGCTATAGATTTAATGGGGTATTCAGGTGCAGATGGAAGGCACATAGGGTCAAACGACTGACCAGTGTGTGCTACAGATTCTGTATTCACACAATATCCTTAGAATCTCTTAAGGTACCACCAGATTTTTTTTTCCTACTGGCATAAAACATACAGAGTTAGAGGGATGGTTCCCACAGGGGGAAGAGGTTGGGGTGGGGGGGGTGACTCCAGTTACAAATATTTGCCGAAGAATTAAATCAAGAATGGGAAGAGGGGGTGGGCTTCTCAAATTGTTGATATTCCTCACCTGAAGTTCAGAACCACCACAAAGGAGATGTCTTGTGACTTTGCTACTTGACCTGCTGATGCACAGAGCTCTTCTATCTATGTCTTTAGTACATTTCTCTCAATTCAAACACCTCAATCACTACTTCTAAAGTCCACTGGAAAATTGTTTCCACCATCTCCTCTTTTCACCTGCCACTGATGGTGTTAATATCTGCAAGCCATTGATACTCATGCTGTTACTGATCACATCAACTCTCCTCTCTCTTCTCAGTCTCCTAGTTTCCCTTTTAGCTTCTGTCCAACAATACTAGGCTTTTCAAGTCAGTTACTAGCCACCAGTTGCTGTTTAGCACACATGTATCAGAGTAAGACTGAAAAAATGTGACTGAAAAAATATCTTTGTCCTTAGAGGCATCAACTAATGCTTATAGAATGAAACTTCAGAAATGTTTTATCCTATTTACTCAAAGTAGATAAATTAGCAGCTATTTCAGCCTAGTCATCTGTTTAATACAAGTAATTTTTCCAAATGAAGATCTAGCTTCATTTGTAAGGCTAATTCAACAGCACCATCCAAAGTAATGAAAATAGAGGTTTACAAAATTTCATGAACCTTATTGATGCATTTTTTCAGCCAGTATTTATGCATTCAACATCCCTAGATTTTTCTCTAAATTATTCCTATCTCATAAATAAGGAAAATATATCATAATACATGGTTATCAATCCGAGATAATCAAGATTTAGTGTTATTTCATATGTTGGTAACAATTTGTGTATTATTTTTATCCAATAATGGAATAGATCATGGGCATTTTTCTTTAGATTTTTAAAGCTATAATATACTCAAATATACATAAATGTAAATATATACTCAAACAATGCTAAAGATAAAATCATGCTACAACACTGCAAGGCATCAAATGCTTCTAGATACTGAGAATATGGTAACCAGACTGTAACTAAATGAAATGAGAGTGCCAATGTTTATTAAAATAGTACTTTATATAAAAAGTAGGGACAACACTAGGGGCCCGAATACATGGCATAAATAGAATACAAACCATAACTAACAATGCACAAACATCAGAAGATAAACTAGATAACTGGGAGCTCCTAAAAATCAAACACACTCATCAAAAGACTTCACCATAAAAGGATAACCTACAGACCAGGAAAAAACCTGGGGCTACAAGATATCTGACAAGGGTCTAATCGCTAAAATCTATAGAATACCTCAACGGTTCAACAACAAAAAGACAAATAATCCAATTAAAAAATGGGCAAAGGATATGAACAGATACTCCACCAAAGAAGACATTCAGACAGCTAACAGACACATGAGGAAATGCTCAAGGTGACTAGCAATCAGAGAAATGAAATCAAAACTACAATGAAATATCACCTCACCCCCACATTACTGGCACTAATCAAAATACAGAAAATAAAAAATGTTAGAAAGTTGCAGGGAATTGGACCTCTTATGCACTGCTGGTAGGAATGAAAAATGGTACAACCACTGTGGAAAATGATATGGCGCCTCCTTAAAAAGCTAGAAATAGAAATACCATATGATCCAGTAATCCCATTCCTAGGAATATAAGAGCTATCACAAGAACAGACATATGCACACCTCTGTTCACTGCAGCATTATTCACAATAGCAAAAAGATGTAAACAACCTAAGTGCCCATCAACAAATGAATGGATAAACAAATTATGGCACATACACACAATGGTATACCATGCAACGATAAAGAACCATGATGAATCTTTGAAACATCTCACAACATGGGTGAACGTGGAAGGCATTATGCTGAGTGAAATAAGTCAATCACAAAAGGACAAATATCATGAGGCCACTACTATAAAAACTCAAAGGTTTACAAACAGAAAAAAAAACAATCTTTGATAGTTACAAGGGAAGGGCGGGGTGATGAGAGGAAATCACTAACTAGATAGTAGACAAGTGTTAACTTTGGTGAAGGTAAAGACAAGACTCAATATAGGGGAAGTCAGCACAATTTGACCAAGGAAAAGTCATAGAAGCTTCCTAGACACATCCAAACACCTTGAGGGACTGAGTTACTGGAGCTAAGGGCTGGGGACCGTGGTCTCAAGGGACATCTAAGTCAATTGGCATAACATAGTTTATAAAGAAAATGTTCTACATCCTACTTTGGTGAGTAGCATCTGGGGTCCAAAAAGCTTGAGAGCAGCCATCGAAGATACATCTATTGGTACAAGCATGTCCGGAGCAAAGGACGATGAAGAAAACCAAGGGTGCAAAGAAAACACTAGTCCAAGAGGCTAATGGACAACATGAACCACATCCTGAGCCGAGAAGAACTAGATGGTGCTGGGCTACCACCACCAACTGCTCTGACAGGGATCACAAAAGGGGGTTCCGGGCAGAGCAGGAGAAAAATGTAGAACAAAATTCAAATTCACAAGACCAGACTTACTGGCCTCACAGTGACTGGATGAACCCCCTGAGACTATGTACCCTGGATACCCTGCTAACTCAGAAGTGAAGCCACTCTCAAAGTCACCTCTCACCCAAGAATTAGACAGGCCTAGAAAACAAACAATAACACACATGAGTGAGGAACATGCTTCTTAGTTCAATCAAGTATACTGGACCAAATGAGCAACACCTGCCCAAACGCAAAGACAATAATATAGGAAGGGACAGGAAAACCGGACTAACGAACTCGGAGAACCCAGGGCAGAAAGGGAAAGGGGGAGAGTGCAGACACATCGTGAATATTACAACTAATGTCACAAAACAACTTGTATATAAAATTTATAAATGAAAAACAAATTTCTGCTGTAAAATTTCACCTAAAACGCAGTAATTTTTTTTTTTAAATGCACAATTTAAAAAAATAGTACTTTACTATCAGGAGCTATCATCTATCAAAAATTATCAGTATCAGTTTACCTCATCATAAAAAAAAAAACAGGGACGTATTTCTGAAGGGAAAGTATAGCTACAAAAACTGGTAGAAACCATATTTTAAAAAAAAGCACCTATGAAGTGGAGAAACGACTGGATATAAATGTACCAAAAGTACTAAACAATGATTATGTTATAATTATGGGAGTGTGGGTGACTTTTTCTTAATTCCCTCTCTTTACGCTATCCAACTTTGAAAAGTATATGACTTTTAAAATAAAAAGAATAAACTGGAAAAAGATTTGTTTTAAAAAACCAATGATTTAAATCATATATTTAAAGCAAACACAGCATATTCTATTTAAACATTTAGAACTACTAAGACAAAAACAAATGCTTACTTACTATCATGAATCTCAAAATACTACCCTAGAAACTCTCACACTTCTGACTGGGTTCCTGTGACCTTGCAGTGGTAAAGCTATCAACTGCTAATGGAAAGGTGAGCAGTTCAAAACCATTAGCGGCTCCTCTGGAGAAAGATGTGGCAGTCTGCTTCCCCGGAGATTCATAGCCTTGGAAATTCTATGGGGTCACTATGAGTGGGTTTTTTTGGGTTTGTATACAATATTCTGGGGAGAAAAGAACTTTAAAGAAATGGCAAAAGGCTACTGTCTTGGTTATCTAGTGCTGCTATAACAGAAATACAAGTAGGTAGCTTTAACAAAGAGAGATTCATTTTCTCAGACTAGGAGGCTAAAAGTCCAAATTCAGGGCATCAGCTCCAGGGAAAGGGCTCTGAAAGAAGGTCCTTGTCATCAGTCTTCCCCTGATTGAGGAGCTTCTCAGCATAGGGACTCTGGACCCAAATAATACGCTATTCTCCTGGCTCTTGTTTCTTGGTGGTATGAGGTCCCCCTGTCTCTCTGCTCACTTCTCTCTTCCATATCTCAAAAGAGATTGGCTTACAACACAAACTAATCTTGTAGATCTCACCAATATAACTGCAGCTAACCCATCTCATTAACTTCATAGTAATAGGATTTACAACGCATAGGAAAATCATATCAGATGACAAAATGGTGGACAATCACACAATACTGGGAATCACGGCATAGCCAAGTTGACAGATATTTGTTGGGGGGGGGGACACAATTCAATCTATGACAGCTACCATGGCTGAGCAACTTAAAAATGCAGATATTTTAAGATTTAGATGAAAGATTAGAGAGAATCTTTCCGACTACCTAAGCCTTTTCACAACAGGGTGAATTTAAACGCAGTCCGTGGCCTAAAGGCCTTCTTAGAAGACCTGAGCTTTTACAAAGGTTATAGCTATAAGGGAAACCCTGGTTGCATAGCGGTTAGAGCTATGGCTGCTCACCAAAAGGTTAACAGTTCAAATCTACTAGGCACTCCTTAGAAACTCTATGGGGCAGTTCTACTCTGTCCTATAGGGTCGCTGTGAGTCGGGATCAACTCGAGGGCAGCAGGTTGGATGGCAATCACTGGTTTCTAAACTGACACAGAGTAACGCAGGAATGAATGCATAAATGCCTGTATCTTTTTAAGCTGGCATTAGTTGTAGCTTAGCACCCAAACCCAATCCAGTGCCGTCGAGTAGATTCCGACTCATAGCGACCCTATAGGACAGAGTAGAACTGCCCCCCAGAGTTCCCAAGGAGCGCCTGGCGGATTCAAACTGCCCACCCTTTGGTTAGCAGCTGTAGCACTTAACCACTGTGCCACCAGGGTTTCCTAGTTTAGCACAGTCTTCCAAAAATGCATATTAGGCACAACCACAAGAATCATTACTTTGATTATTACTCTAACAATGACTTCAATTTGTAGCGTGTTTTACAGTTTACAAAGTGTCTCATAACTCTATTAGGATGGCAGGGCAGGTACAAAGAGACTCAGGCATAAGAAAAGTTGAGTGTTTCACCCCAAATAACTAAGAGAGCCAGGACCCAAACCAAGGTCTTCTGAGTCTAAACATTATAATTTTCACTATGTTATAATTTATTCTCTAAGCATCTACTCTGTGTAGTGGTTTTCCTATGGGTATCAGTCACTTTGTATATCAACCTGTGAGCAAAAACAATTGGGCAAAAAATCCAGGTGAACATACAGGATGTTTCTAGTTAAGACAATGAAGAGTTATTTTTGGAATTTCTTCAATAATGGGAGGTGGAGGCTGTTAATATTTTTTAGTTGAATTTGTATACAAAAATCACAGTCACCTTCAAAAGAAGTGTCACTGCTAAAACTGAGGAACTACAAGCGCACGCGCTTAATAAAATGAGAATGAGAGCGTTTAGATTGGTTGTGTTATCAAGCAGCACTTATAGTTCTGAGGCCCCAAACTACAGACAGTTCAAATGAAACTAAAAAGAAAGTGGCACTATATGGAAAGATAAAGGAAGTGGGAAAAGAGGAAGCCAAGGGGCCACTTATACCTACAAGTACCTTAAGACAGACTGCATGAGCGATGATGAACAATTGTCCTCAGTTGAAGCAGAAAACTTATCAAAGGGGAAGGGATCTAAATTGCAACAGGATAAATTTAGTTTTACTCTAGGCAAAAAAATAAGATTTTAAGATGTTGGGCTGCATTTGCAATGGAGGAAAACTTCCACTTTCGAGAAGCATTGTAAAATAACTAGCAAGTATCTCATTTCAGTTTATATACAGTTCAGTGTCTGAAGAGTTGTGAATATACAGAGACTGAAGAAAAGGATATTGAATTATTTTATCACTGTTATAATGTAGTGTACTTAAAATGTCTAAGGTGCATAACGACATGGTCCTTGCCCTCTGAGAGCTTATAAGCAACTTAATTACACAGTATTAATTAAACAAAGCTAATGTTTAATTGAAATTAATTATAAAAGGCAGGAGTACATAAGAAAGGTGAATACTGATGATATAAAAATAGAAGAGACACAGTGTTTAATCTACTTTAGACACAAGGGGAAAATGGCTTTAAAACATTAAAGGCCATTGCTAAAAATGGGATTATTTCTAATATTTGTTTAATTCCTAAAGTAGCAGCATCTCTTTCCTCACATTAAAGTTGCTTAGTATGTTCTCTTTTTCTCTGCATTGATGTTTCCGAACATCTGCTATGAAAGCAAAGAGACCATGTTGGCACAGTCATTTTGGGCCCATAGAGCAACATTTGCATATACCTCTTCTAAGAGATGTATTTAATTCTCTGGGATACGGTTACCTTTCCACGGGGCAGGGCTCTCTGTGTGTGGTAGGTATGACCATAATGTACTATAATGTACTCCAGCTGGCAGAAGATACAAATTGTCTATTAGCATAAAGAGGATTAAATGTTAACAGTGTTGCAGAGGGTACACACCCATGGTGTTGATCATTATCCACAACTGCGTGACATCCACCAAATTCTTACTTTGGTTAAGAGGTCAAGCTCTGAAATCATTCTATGTTCAAGTTCTGGCTCTTCCAATTACTTACTGTATAACCTTAGATAATATACTTGCTTTTCTAAGCCTCACATTCCTTTTTAAAAGGGGGGTGGTAATTGTGAAGATTAGTTTTTACACGGACATGCTTAGCACAGTTCCTGGCAATGAAGCCAGTTGCCATCCAGTCAATTCTGACTCATGGCGACCCCTTGTGTATCAGAGTAAAACTGTGCCCCCTAAGGTTTTCGATGCCTAATTTTTTGGAAGTAGATCTCAGGCTTTTCCTTTGAGGTGCCTCTGGGTGGACTCAAACCTCCAACCTTTTGGTTAGTAGCCGAGCACATTAACCGTTTACACTACCCAGGGACTCTCTAGTGTTATTAAGTATTAAACATAACAAAATGAATTTTATACACCTTCTCTTATTTAAAAAAAAATTCCACATAAATAAGAAAATCTGAAATAATTTTTAGGAAAAGCTTCACATCTCTTATCATACTTCTTTCTAATATGGGGTGAATCTATTTAAGCTTACTTACCTTTGGGGGGTATAAAGAGATAGATGAATAGATAGAGACAGACAGACAGACACACACTCTCTCTGGAATACTGTTGTCAATGACCTTTTGTAGAACTGCCCTCCAAATCAAAGACTCTCTCCCCACCCCTAAAAAGCATCATTATCAATACAAATGATTTCCCTAAAGTATACAAGGTAGTCACTATTCTCAAAGCACAGGAATTACATTACACAAGCAGTTATTTTCTCCTTAGATCACAAGTTCTTTGAAGAATGGAACCATGAGAGGTTAGTAAACATTTACAAAGAGATCAGCAAAAAACTGAACCCAGAGAGCTTTTTATATCTTTGATTGATGCTCTTAAAATTCATTTTTATTTTCTATGCTGTTTTGATAGGTAATTGTGGTTACAAATATAATAGCACATGCAATTAATGCAGTAATCATGGTATCTGAATTATGGTGACCACAGTAAGAAAAAAAAATACCTTAAATGTCAACAGTCACGTAACCATTATTCAGAAATGCAGAGCCACAAAGCATTTTATACAAGCATATAAACTAGGTACTAATTCAAGTTATGAATATAGGTTGACCACTGACAGGAAATAACTTGGCCACTATATACTACCCAAAAGACTGCATGCATCCATAGCTGTCTACCAAAAAAAAATCATGAGACTAGGCCACACTCTAAGTAGCCTTCAGGAATTTGGGAGCAGAGGCATTGTCTTCCTGAAAAATTGATCACAAACCTACAGAAATACATATACATGAACTTCAAATGAGAAATTATGTGAAAGGGCTTTGAAAATGCTAAAGCAGTTTCTAATTTTCAAGTAGCATTATTAAGATCATCCTATTTTGCCCTTCAGCCCTAGTGGCACAATGCTTAAGTGCTCAGCTGCTAACTGAACGGTCAGCGATTCAAACCCACCGGCCACTCCACAGTAGAAAAAAACCTGGTGATCTGCTCCCGTGGAGATTACAGCCTAAGAAACCCTGTGGGGCAATTCTTTTCTGTCCTATAGGGTCGCTGTGAGTCAGAATCAACTTGACGGCACAGAACAGCATTTTGCCCTTCTTCCACTCAAATAAGCTAATATTGGTTCAACTAAATAGTCCTTTCCTGATACATAAACAGATAAAAGAAAATTAACAAAAATAGGAAATTAAATCAAGTATGTGAGAAAAGACCCAAAATTTTTTAATATTGATCACATATGATTATTTTCCCCTGCTGACAAGGCTAGCAACTTGGATCAAAAAAAGCATTGCTTCGTGAAAAATATCCCTGTGTCACAACACTTTAAGTTTTAAAATGGCAATAGCAAATTTTACACAGAGTTTTTAAGGGATTACTGTTATAGAGGATATATTTAATAAAGCAAAAACAAAGAATCAATTATTATATGGCATATCATAATTATCTCATCTATATAGCCAATCAAAATTTTTGCCATACTTGGAAAATAAAAAAAAATCAACCCAACATGAAATAGTAATACTAGCTTTGAGTACCTTATCTCATGCATAAGATTTTAAATCTACTCTTTGGCCTATTTACGTACACAGAGAAATAGCCTCAACAGAAACCTCTAACACAACACAATGGAAATGCGCAACTAATAAACTTGCAATACAGAATCCTGCATGAAAAATACATCTTTTGTTTCCAATATCAGGAGATATAAAATATAACTACCCCTTTACTCATAAATATTAATGTAATCAATTTACAGAATTTAAGTCTAAACTTAATGCCAATATTCATACTGTCATTTAGTCACTTGCAAATGCCCAGCGTAAGATGATTTGTTAATATTTCATAATCTACATTATCTTATTATTCCTTAAACAATGAATATAATCTGGCGTAATAAATCAATGCAACTTATGACACTGCACTAGAAGAGAAGGGACGGATAAGAAATTGTTCTAAAAATGAATATTTAAATAACAAAGCCTCAGATACCCCTATCCAAAACAGGTATAATACACAAACTGGCTTGCAGTATTAAAACATTAGGAAACGGGAAAGTAGCTAGTCATTGCACATAATGAATGTGAAATTAGAGAAGACCAAAATTGGTACTTTAATAGTGTTTGTGCTACTTTTAAAAGATCACTTATAAGGTACCATCATTAAACAGTTTCGGGTCTTATTTTCATCTGATTACCAAATGAGTTTTTCCACTTTATATTTCCTAGTTAAGAATAATGACATTGATTATTTTTATTCTGATTGAATTTAGATTTTTAGCAAAATTATCACTACCATAAAGCTAAATATTTTACAATAACAACTATCCTACAATTTCTAAATCCATAAGAAAAAAAAACCAAATTGGAGTACAAGAAAGCAAAGTTTTATTGTCATGAACCAGCTACCTCAAACTCCAATAATCAATGTTTTGTCTCCCCCTTCTGGACTACACAATTACTAAAAGAAAAAAAATAGCCAAGTAAGATTTCATCTTCTTTGCAGCTTTTTTCACAAGACAGATTCAAATAATTGGCCTGACACAATGTAACTTTACATGAAGTAAGCATTAAGATACTATTCTGTCAAGTAAACTAATAAAACTTCAATTTAATAATGCAATAGTAGTATAACAGCCTACAAAAACATACTGCCACGCTTAGAGGTATTTTATAGATATTACTACTAAAAAAAATTTTTTTTTAATAGTAAGTAAGGAAACCCTGGTGGCATAGTGGTTAAGTGCTACAGCTGCTAACCAAAGGGTCAGCAGTTTGAATCCACCAGGCGCTCCCTGGAAACTCTATGGGGCAGTTCTACTCTGTTCTATAGGGTCGCTGTGAGTCGGAATCGACCTGACGGCACTGGGTTTGGTTTTGGTCTTATAATAAGTAACACATCAATAACACTTTCAATTTATTAGTTTGAGCCTGGCTGTAAGTTCACGCTTTCAACAGGAACTTACTCTCGCTATGACCTTCTTTGACAACCTGGAGGAACAAATTCATTTGGCTCTATTTTGAGAAAAAAAACTCCTGCAATATTTAATCAAGGTCCATGATTCCTGTGCCCCAATTAGGGCAAAGAAACATACCTTTGTATCTAACCTTCACCTACGATGGGGATGTCCTTTTGACTGAGATTATTTAGAAACACTGCAAATACGACAGTCTTTGGAAATATTTGACATCTGAATTATGTAAGATGCTATATAGCTGGCAAGCAATACTACAGGCAACCAAAATGATTAGCTCTTCTCTATCCCGGTCCACTGAATCACTTAAAAGCACACCTGTCCTTTACTGCCTATTAAAGATATTTAGGCTTCAGTTTATAAACAGGTGAAGTTATAAGAATAATCAATATAATCTCAGCACCAATTTACACAGAGTATATTTTAAACGGAGCCCCGGTGGTGAAGGGAGCTAACCAAAAGGTCAGCAGTTCGAATCTACCAGCCGCTCCTTGGAAACCCTATGGGGCAGTTCTACTCAGTCCTATAGGGTTGCTATGAGTTGAAAAGTTTGAAACAGAGGAACCAAAATTATAAGATTATACTGCTAATACTACAAGAGCTAAAGAAACGTTCTTGCGTGGTGATAATTTTATCTCTGCTTTTTGTGATTTTAGTAATTTCTCCTTGATTAACATGTCTAAATGAACGCATCATCTTCTGCTCCAAAGTTGGTCTTGCTCCTGACTTCTCTAAGAATGCTCAAGTCACCATCATTCTAGTCACTCATGCTTGAAATTTCAGTCATTACTGATTCACACATCCCCTCTGCCCTTTTTAATCATTTGCTAAGGCTGATATAGTCTACTTCCACAATCTCTCTCATCTACACCCTCCATTTAGTTTACTAACCACACTCCAGTTCAGCGTCTCATTACTTACAGTATTACAACAGCTCCAGCTTGATCTCCCTGCCTTGGTCTCTAACCTCTCCAATCTCCACTGCCACATTAATCTTTTCCAAACACAGCTCAGATTTTGTCACTTCATTGCTCAAAACCTTCCAGGGTTTCTCACTATTAAAGTACTAAGTGCTCTACCTATCCCTCCTAAAATGACCTCAACCTAACTTGCCAAATTTACCACACACTACAGGAGCACTGGTAACGCAATGGTTAAGTGCTTGGCTGCTAGCCAAAAGGTTGGTGGTTGGAACCCACCAGTGGTTCAGTGGGAGAAAGACCTGGCAATCTGCTCCATAAAGATTATAGCCTAGGGAACACCATGGGGCAGTTCTACTCTGTCATATGGAACCTCTAAGAGTCAGAATCTACTCCACAGCACAGAACAACTGTTTAATATGTTTCTAACCCCCTTAACTAGCTCTTGGGATTGGTTATTAACAGGGCTTCAAAACCGTTCAAACCAGTTCAGTCATAGCCAATGAAGTCAAGTCAGAACAGACTTGGAATTTTTTAAATTTGAGTGATTCAGAACCATAACTGGAATGGGAAAAATTATGAGTCGAAGCCCTGGAACGGGAGGCTCAGAAAGGGCATGGCGAGCCCTTTCAGGAACCTGATGTGTGAGACTGAATTATTGCCAGGGCTTAGGAGAGCGACACACATTCAAAGCGGTGTGGTCAGCCACCATTTTTGAGTGGGAAACTGCTGTTTCCAACTCTGTACAAAATCCAATGGGCAAGACGCTTGGTTGCTATGCGACACGTAGCTGCTCTTCTTTTCTATGAGGGAGATTAAGTTTCTATCAGGGCTTCAACCCATAATTTTTCCCGTTATGGTTCCAGTTCACCCAGTATTTTAAAAAATTTGGGTCTGTTCCAGTGTTGCTTCCTCAGCCATGACTGAACTGGGAAGAGCCGGTTCGAAGCCCTGTTTATTAAATACCCCCATACTTTCCTTTGTTAATACTATTCTGGCAATAGTGGCCTCCTTGCTATTCTTCAAATATTCCAGGCACAATCCTGCCTCAAGACTTTTGCCCTTGCTGTTCTCTCTGCATGGCTCTCCCTAATTTCACTCAGGTCTCTGGTGAAATGCCATTTCCTCAGACAGCCTACCTATCTGAAAGCACGTCGCCATCACTCTGCCTTCTCATTTTGCCTATTTTGTCTTCCTCCATAGCACTTTTACCACTACCTGCCATTATATTTGATGTGTCTTATCATCTGTCTCCCTGAATAGAATGTAAGCTCCATGAGGATTTACCTGTATTCTTCATCATTCTAGCACCTAGAAGAATGCCTGGCACATAATGGATGCCCAGTAATTCTTTGTTCAGGGAATGAATGAAACTGTGGCTAAAGAGATTAACAAAGTCCCAAGGAATAAATGAGTGGTGAATCAGGGATTCAAACACAGGTCTATTTGATCTCAGAACACTTTTTCAAAAATCTGTTGCTGCTCTAGGCACTCAACTATTTACGCCATTAAACTACCTTATATTTAGCAGTTCAGTGTCTGGTTGCCTTTCATGCTATTTTCCAATAATCAGATGTAATCATGTCAACTCTTACTCTTTTTCCACAGAAGTATGCTTTTTTTTTTCCACCTGCAGATCCATTATCCCTGGGTTACAATCAAATCAAATAAATCACTATAGTCGTTTTCAAAATTTGCTTTACGTAATCTGTTAGCAACAAAAGCAACTTATTTTGGTTTGAAAAGTTATGTAACAATAACTTAGAGCTAGAGGTCACCGAAAAGTGGCTATCTCTACCCTACTCAAAATTCTCTCTGCTACTTTAAATATCCACAGGAAGGTATTTTACCTTTCCCTTCATAAACAGTATCTACAGTATACCAAATCCTAAACTATTTTACTAAATCTTTAAAATAACTTAGTCAATATTACCTTGGGGCCACACAGGGATCGTTGGTTTTTTTCTCAAAGCCCAGCAATAACCCATACCACATAACACACAGCTTCCAATAAATAGGTGGAGCATTTGCCTGTTTCCATTCAGCTGAATCCTTCCCACCATTCTTGACCCAGATTAAATCCTATTTCCCCATGTGCTCTTCATGTTTTATATCTTTTGATACTAAAGATTTTAATAGAATTCGATACATTTAAGAAATAATTTGGGCCTACTATTAACAAGACTCGTATGTTAAATATATTAAATATGAACAATAAGCTTCAAAACTATTATGAATTTAGGATCTTTCTTTGAAGATATTATCAGTTAAATCACACTGGTAGGATATAGGGTGGGTCAAAGTCCTAATCCCTCCACAGTGGTATCTTACAAAAGGGAAGAACAGACATGGAAATAGTCACACACACAGGAAAGGCAAAGGAATGCTAAGGATTGCTGGCAGCTACCAGAAATGAGGAGAGAGGCAACTTTCAGAAGGCATCGACCTGGCTAAGAAAGACCCTGACATGAACTTCTAGGCTCCAAAACTATGATGAAATAAATTTCTGTTCTTTAAAACAACTCACTCTGTTGTTACGGCAGCCTTAGAAAACTAAAAAAAAAAAAAGCACCTTATTATGATAAACGATAAACTCAGCTTTGCTTGATTAAAAAAAAAAACTACCATGAATTTAATATTGTTATCCCAATCTGAATTATGGGAGACTAAGGTTCAGAGAGGTCCCTAGGTGGTACAAATGATTTGCACTCCACTGCTTATCTAAAGGCTGGCATTTCAAACTCACCCAGCAGTACCACAGAAGAAAAGGCCTGGCCAGCTGCTTTGATTAAGATTCCAAACCAAAACCCAAACCCACTGCCGTGGAGTCAATTCCAAATCATAGCGTCCCTATAGGACAGAGTAGAACTGCCCCATAGAGTTTCCAAGGCTGTAATCTTTACAGAAGCAGACTGCCACATCTTTCTCCCACAGATCAGCTGGTGGGTTCGAACTGCCAGCCTTTCGGTTAAGCAGCTGAGCACTTTAACCACTTTGCCACCAGGGCCCCTCCCGAATAAGATTAAAAAAAAATTAGAGCCAAGAAAACCCTATGGAGCACTTCTACTCTGTAATACGTGGGGTTGCTCTGCAAGAAGGCTCAGAGAGATTAAGTCACATAGCTAGTATACAGCAGAGTCAGAATCTGATACCGGATCTATTTGTCTCTAAACCCGTGACTTCTATTAAAAATTGCATTCCTTTATAAAGTCTATCCTTCGAAATTAAAAAGACAGACTCAAAAGGTAACAGTATTATTCAATGATATAAATTACTATAAATGAAAGTAAAGTAGACGTATTATAAGAAAAGCCTTTAAGAAACATATACTGTAATAGAAACTATATGATAAAGTAGAAGAGTGATACCATAAGAGAATTAAAAATAAAGTGCTGTAAGAGTTCAGAGAAATGACTAGGTAGGAATCAGGAGGCTGTGAGTGAGGAGAGGCTTTATTAGAAGAGCTGTGGAGGAAGGGCAGAATGCTGACAAATGAAGGAAAACATTCTATGCAAAAGGAATACCACAAGCAAAGTCAGAAGCAGGGCTGCATGAGGCTGGCAGGGTGGTTGTGTTCAGAAACAGGCAGTTTTCCAGCTTGATTTTAAAGTAAAATCTATGAGAGAATAATAAAAAGTAAGGCTGATGGTAGTTCTAGATCAAGAGGGTTTCAAACTCTATTTCTGCTTCTAATCAGCATCAGATAGACAAAAGAAAAACAGGGCCATGTAAACCTAGCTTATTTCATCTTTCCAATTTCCATCTGGCTTCTGCATCACTCATTTTTTTGGCCAACTTATGTAATAAAATTTAAGGTGGTTATTCGAGAACCTCTATGCAAGTCTCACCTGCCTATTTTATCAATGAACAAACACTGCCCATCTTTTGAAGACTGATGAGCCCATGCAGTGTGAGCCCTTCTGTACTTTATTTTCACACAGTGATTTTATATATTGTTGTCTCGTTCCTCCTCCAGTCTCAGGTGAACAACAAAAAATCTTCCTCCTTAAGGAAACTCTATCACCTAAACTCTAGAATTCATCTCTCATCAGTTCCTCTAAAATCTGGTTCCTATAGTTTCCTTCCTTTAGAGCAGCTTTGCAAACTCAAATATGAGGGGCAGGTTATAGATAAAACAATAGGTATGAAATGGTTTATACTACTGATCAATGACAACATGTATGTCTTTAAAACACTGGACAAAGCAGAACAAAACAAAACTTTTCCATGAACCACATACAGCCTGCTGGCCTGCCATTTTGCAGCCTCTACTTTATTGCATTTCAGGTTCTATCTTCAGTCTTGTTTATCTGTCTCTCATCCCCATTAGACTGAACTTCTTGAGGGTAGGAGTTGTATTGATTGGGGAAGAGAGACACGTAAATGATTAATTATAATAGGTTAAATATGACAACAGAGCTATATACACAGTACTGTGGGAAGGAAGGAGTTATCTGGGACATCATCTTCTCAAAGGTAACATGAAACTTAATCTTGATGGATGTTTAGGAGCTTGCTGGGCACACTAAAGAAGAAAAGGGCAGTCCAGTTCCAAGAAACAGAATGTGCTTGTTTTAGAGGTATTAAAAAATAGGGTGTTAAGGAATTGCCAAGTGTTTCTTTAGGGAGAGGCACATGTCAGAATGCCCTGGAAATGAAATGAGAAAAGAAGGCAGGGATAAGATCACAAAGGACAATAGGGAGTCATTTGAAGGTTTTAAGAAAGGAAATACAGCATGATCTCTGGTAACAGTGTAGAGCATGCATGGGCAGGATAAGAGATTGAAGACAAGGAGACTGCTTAGGAGGCTACAGCAATCACCGAACCCAAACCACACCCACTGCCGTGGAGTCGATTCCGACTCCTACCGACCCTATAGGACAGAGTAGAACTGCCCAATAGTTTCCAAGGAGCACCTGGCGGATTCGAACTGCCGTCCTCTTAGTTAACAGCCGTAGCAGTTAACCACTACGCCACCAGGGTTTCCACAGCAATCACAGGCATGTTAAATAATGAGAGTCTAAACTAAGGAAGTAACTGTGGGTAATTACAGGAGAGGGTTGAGAGTTATTTAGGAGAAATAATTAGCAGAACTTGGTTATTGATTGGATGTGGAGGAATCAGTAATATTTCTCCGGCTTTTAGCATAAGTCATTGGATTGCTTATGGTGCCAAGTCCAGAAACAAAGCTGCTTATGGTGCCAAGTCCAGAAACAAAGGCTGGCTCCATCCCATATAGAAACAAACTCAAGATGCCTTTACTTCCCAAAACTTCGTTATTTAATTCCACCCTTCCTACACCTGGTCTCCAGTTTAATACAGGTCCTCAACTACCACAAGAAAGCCTCTGGGGTAACTTCCCACAGAAGTCTCTCCCTGTATTGATCCAGAGTTTTTCAAAGGGCCTCCTCAAACTACCTCCTTCAGAATCACTTGTGAACTTGGAGAAAAAAAAGGCAAATTTCTTGGCCTTACCACAAACCTCATGAATCACAATCCTGGGAGAGGAGAATAAAATGTGCATTTTGATGCACTTTCCAGTTTGAGAACCATTAGCCTAATCTAGGCTACCTACTGCTATCAAATTTTTTTTTTAAAACCCTGGATTTATCATGTCACTTCCTTGCTCAAACTAGTTTCTAATCTTCTGCCTGGACTTCAAGGTCCCCTTTCAACTTGATTTTCTAATCTTTTCAATATACATTTTTTAGTCCAACAAGGTCAACCAACCTCATCTCTTACTTCCCCCTTCCAGGCTTCCACACACACACAGCTTGGTTGTCTCTCCAAATCTTTGTGTTTGACATTACTGACAGAACCTGGGAGCCTCACCATAGCTTCCTTTCCCTAGTCAATTCCAGCCATAACAACTATTCTTGAAATCCCAGCTTAAATCCAGAAACTTGCAATTACTCCAATCTCACTTCTCTCTCCTACATGTGAATTCCCATTACGCTTATAATCAGCACACACAATTTAAGATTTAATTATTTCAACATATATCATTAAAACCATAAGGTCTTATCTCATTCTTATTTTCCAGTCATCAGTGAGCCTATCACAGTTCTTGGCATATATTAAACAATACATAAATATTAGTTGATTTTTCAAATTATCATGAAAGGGAGATGTTTTTACCCCTAGATAACACATGAATAAAAAGAAAACCAAGAAGAAATCAACTTTTACAAGCAAAACAAGCATTAAAAGACATTCACTATTATAGACACTGCTGTATTTGATGATATCAACAATAATGTTCTATGCCTTGTCCTCTAAATATAGAATTCTTAGTCATGAAAGCATGGTAATCACAAATAGTTTTCAATCACAATACGGGCCACTTTCGGTGTCTTATGTAATAATGTATCATGTAAATATAGCAACGAAATACAATGCCTTGAGTATAAAACCTTTAAATGACAGCAAGGAAAAGAACCTTAAGAGATAATTCAAGCCAAGCACCTCAATTTACCCATTTAATAACTGAAATTCAGAGAAATTATATGACTTGCCCAAAGTTACTGAGCCAATTAGTAGCACCCAATAAAGGCAAGCACCTAGGCCTCCTCACTGCACATCAAGGGTTGTTTTCTTACAGTACACGGTCAATGAAACTAAAATCAAAGTGAGGTATTTTAATAACTTCTGTTAGCCTAAACCAACACGTTATAGGTCTGTCCCTGCCATCGTGAGAAACAAAGGCAAAGTACTATTTGAAAACACACAATTTCATCAGAATCAAAGTCTAACACAGGCATAATTCCAAAAACAAACAAAACATTTCCAACACAAAATATACAAGCATATTGTAGTTCTAAAAGCACTTCCCAAAACCACAGAAGAAAAAAATACTTACCACAGCTAAATCCTAATCACCTGAACTTAATATTCGTCTCACACAACTTT
Source organism: Loxodonta africana (assembly GCF_030014295.1). NCBI lineage: Eukaryota > Metazoa > Chordata > Mammalia > Proboscidea > Elephantidae > Loxodonta > Loxodonta africana. The sequence continues at coordinate 116,052,082 of NC_087369.1, read as the reverse complement.
GATCAAAATATACACCAAAAGAAGAACCAAACACATAAAATATTTTAAGTGAAAATCACTCAATTCCCCAAAGCATAAATGTATATCTAAGGGTAAAACACATCTTTTGTACTCACCGTAACTTTACTTCCAACTATCTGCATGCAGTGGTCAACGGAGAGTGGTTATGGTGTGAAAAAAAAAGAACAAACAGCAACAATATTAGTAATCAGAAGCTTCTCACAGGAGTTTAGTGTTTAGTAAATTAGTAAATAGCTAACCCTACGCTGTTAAAACTTTAGATCTAGAGGCTAAAACAAATATATCAGTACTATTTTCTACCGTATTTCAAAAATATATGAAGTCTGTGAAAGAAGGATTCCCAAATAAAAGATAATTAGTATTCGAGGGTTTTTTTTTATGTACTATAATTGGCTTCTCATATAGTGCAATCTAAACATCAAGTAATGCATGATTAAATGTAATCAGGTATTAGGTATCTGACCAGCTCACAGCCCCTCAAAACTAAGTATGGATAGAAAATTTATTTTTTTCTCTTTCCGTGTTATGACAGAAATACTGTTAAGGTTGAAATAAGGTATATCAGAATATAAATGCTGCATTTAAATTCATGCATCAAGTTAGGAAGTGAACTTTAGGTTACAAACTGGAATCTTTTATATTTCCCTAAATTTAAGGTCTATAATATTGTTTTATGTTTGGAAACTGAAAATTACAAAGATGATAGATTGCCTTTTATTCTTGTTTTCTAGGTTATTCTAGCATTTCTTTTACAAGAGTTCTCTATATAATATGAAGGCAAAGAAGCGTATTATATCCAAACTTGCACATATTCATAAAGAGGAAACAGTTCAAAAATTGCAACTCTGATTGAGCTTTCCTAACAGATAAGAGATAAGAGAATTTCCAAGAGGCAGAATAGTGTTTAAGAAAGCAAGAAGTAACACCATGGTCCCAAACAGAATTATATGCCAAAATCCAAATACAGGTCAAATCGTTGTCATCAGACTCCCACACTTGAATATCAAGAAATTTCCAAAAAGAGCTAATCACAATTTAAACCCATTAATCTGACAGCCATTACTACCAATAATGTGTTATATTTTTCAGCTAGTGCTTTAAAAATAAAATTTAACTGAAACCCCAGTAAGAATCATAAGTTGAACAAGATACCATAAGACACAAAAAGACGATAGCTTCTAGTAAATTATTTCAGAGGGACCCATGAATCTCCAACAAGAAAAGCAGCTTTCTTAAATATTCATTCAACAGACTATTTACAGACAGTGATTATTTAGGTGAATAAAAGCCGCTTTGCTGCCATTAACAGACTTCTGTATTAGAAGATATATCTAGGCCTAAAGTATTTCCTCTCACCAAAGTCTTATGTTTTCCCTTTATTTAACACAGGCAGGCCTGAAACTAAAAAAAAAAAAAAAGAATGTGAGTCTGTCCTAACAATGAAAGCAGGTCTATATACTCTGTGAAACAACCAGGATACGGCCAATTTAATAATTCACTCGGGTTGCAAAACTGTTGCATTTAGCTCAAGCACACACTACTAGTAGATTGGACTAGCCAAGGGAAGCTAAAAGAAACTAAAAAGAAAGTGGAGTTTGGTTATATTTAAGTACAACTGTTGCACCATACCCAGAAAAGAAGACCTGAGAAAGAAATTATCTGACAATAGCAAAGCAAAACTAATACGTGCATACACACACACAGAGAGAGATACTACAACATTTTAACAGCTTGTTATTAAGATATCATGTCTGTAGATGTATTTTGTATTACCGTTGTAAATTATTGCCTACTGAGATTAAAAACATGATAATTCTGAACGGCTCAAGCGTCCTCAAAGATATATAATTTTACATATTTTTAAATCTCAACTTCAAAGATTGTGATTTAAGTTAGAAATAAATTAGATTCTTAATGTTCTAATAAGGATATTGACATCTGGCAAATGACTGTTAGGATTTCAGTCAATAAACTTTTCTCATAAATGTCTACATGTACATACTGGTAAGTGTAGTTCCTCTAAATCCCTGACATATTGTGCCTGTTTTAGTATTATGGATAGGCATGACAACTTTTTCATTATCAACAAAGCTCAATTTTCCATATCTGAAAACATATGCTGCTCTTCTGAAATACAGGCTCTTCCAGATTATTTGTGGCCAAATTATCACATGTACAAATCACCCTAGGTCAGGTCCATAACCACACTTCCTACAGTGAGTTCAGTTGATGGGAAATAACATGCAGAGAAGAGGCTCTTCTCCACCCACCCCATCCCCCTATTAAAAGTTCATTCATCACTGATACAGTTAGCCAAGCCATTTTTTTGCCCGTAAACATTCACACAACTTAACATTCTCTACCACGTGACTTTCAATTAAGAGGGGAAAAAACCTAAGCAATATTTTCATCATTATCATTGTAATTTCCTTTATGTATTCTTATTCCACACTAATTTTAGCAAAGTAATTACACAGCAAAAGACTTGTATGCTTTAGAAACTGAATTTGACCATATATCTGTGCATAGTTTCACCTTACTTTAATGTAGTTACTTAGAATGCAGGAGAATGATGGGCATTTCTTATTGAGCTCATGTTTTGTTTTGTTTTTAGATTCCATACAAAATGACTAATGCAAAACTTAAAGGGGGAAGTGTACAATTCATGTATAAATTTAACCGTATTCCTCACTTACATGTTTAACATGTGACTACAAAACATTTTTCCAGCAGAGACTCTAGCCCTTAACTTTGTTTTTCCTTCATGATGGAAGTTTTGACTACTTATAAAGCATTTCCATAAACAAGTGGTTACAATCATTTACTTTAAACAAGGAAATATTCTTAATCAGTGTTATCAATAAGATGAAAAAGTAAGTGTAAAAAAAAGTACGAAACATGCTAGACATATCAAAAGCACACAGAAAGACAGCAGGACAGAAACCTTAACTACACATAAGCCCATAGGTAAACTTATTTAAACTTAATCAGTGTCATGATCATGAAGAGAAGAAAAGAGTGAGTGTTGTTTGTCACTGAATAGTATCCCTCTCACCTTCAGAAGGAAATTACGTAAGCAATTTTCTTTGTTTTAATGACAGAGAACACAGCAATATCTACCCAAAGTGAGAAAGTTTTAAAATATCTTGTCAGTGGACTCTCCTAATATTCATTCCATAAAAAATATTAGCAAATAAAATGTATAATGCTTGAACTCTATCAAAAGTACCATGCATGTATTAAGTGTTCAGATACATGCTGAATGAACAAATAAGAGTCATAATAGCTACAGTACTGATTACGAGGCTAATACTTTAAGCATGGAATTTTCATGTCTTTTGAGAAATATTCAGTTTCTAACTTCTGAATAAGGCAATTCAAGAGAGCTCATCAAATATTTACCAAAATTGTAGCATTTTAATCTGATAAATGACTATATAACCTAAAATGTGCATTTATTTTGGTCAGTTGAAAAGGAAACAATATAGGAAAAAATGAAAACTAGTTCTTTGTAGAGAGATGGAGAGTAAAAATCAAAAGGGTAAGAAATAAGAGCTTCATATAATCTTCATTATATTCAGTCCCACTTCCATACATACAACAACAAATGAGCCAATGGCACTAAAAATCTTATCATTAAAAACACCACATGATTATTCATATATTGTTATCTGTACTTTGCACTCAGATTTAGCTATATTGATTTACTAGCACATTTGCCTTTAGGTATTTGAAAAATAACACTGAATGTACACCCTGCATTTCCTAAAGCACTTTTCTGTGAACAATAACTTGAGTGCAAAAATGAGAAGAGATTCATCAGAATTTCAAAGTAAAACCCTATGCATCACCTAATTCTATTGAAAACGACGCTCACGGCAAATTTCACTTATCACTTGAAACATATTTCTGCCCTTGGATACCAGAAGCAAATTAAAAAACATGCTGTTGCTCTGCTCTGGCAGAGCTGCAATGCATTATGTTTAAATACTTCAGCATTCAGATTTAGCTTGGCTGAAAGTACAATATAGAATCAATATAGTCGCAGAATTCAGGACAAAATGCATTAGCAATTGCCACCGGAATTACTGTACTGAAATAGAATAGGGTATCCAAATAATTTTAAAATAGTTTTTTGGCAATGAAGAACATTTTCTTCACTGATCAACTTTTAAATTTAAAATACGTATGATACATATCTCTGTGGAGCCCTGGTTGTGCAGTGGCTAAGAGCTCGGCTGCTAACCAAAAGCTCGGCAGCTCGAATCCATCAGCCGCTCCTTGGAAACCCTATGGGGCAGTTCTTCTCTGTCCTATAGAATTATTATGAGTCGGAATCAGCTCCATGGCAACGGGTTTTGTCTGTGTGTGTATATATACCCCCCAAAACCATATATATAACCCAAAAAACCCAGTGCCCTCGAGTCAATTCCGACTCATAGCGACCCTATAGGATAGAGTAGAACTGCCCCATAGTTTCCAAGGAACGCCTGGGCAGATTCGAACTGCCAGCCCTTTGGTTAGCAGCCGTAGCACTTAACCACTACGCCACCAGAGTTTCTATGTATACACATACATACATACATACACACACACACACACAGACAAAACCCATTGTGTATGTATATACACACACACATACACAAAGTGATTTTTATGGAAGGAAGGAGCCCCGGTGGCAGAATGGTTAAGTGCTCAGCTGCTAAATGAAAGGTTGGCAGTTCAAACCCACCAGGTGGCTCTGTAGGAGAAAAGACCTGGCAATTGGCTTCCATAAAGATTACAGCCTTAGAAACCCTATGGGACAGACAGTTCTACTCTGTCCTACACGGTATAGACTTGGCGGCATTGGGTTTGGTTTTTTTGGTTATAGATATGAACAGGTTTCTTTACAGAAATGTAAAAAATACATTTCACCATTTCAAAATTACATTTTATTACAAAACAAAATCAAATATGAAGACTATTTTTGGAATCATGTTAGGAAGTGAATGAAGGAAAACATTCCATTAAAGCACTAAGTTTTTTCCTGTTGATAACAACTCCTTTCAACAAACCCTACTATCAAATCTTTTGAAACTCACAAAAACAGACTGGATTAATACAGCTAAACGACAACAGTTATGAGGCAGTTTACATAACTGGCATCACATAAAATGATTAAAAAATGAACAAAGCTGCATATTTTTAAAAATTGCCAGAATAGCATACAAGCAGACACCAGACATGTAGGTTTAATGCAAATTTAGTTAAAGCTTGTGGCTAGGCTATGTTTGTCTCCTACCTCAAAATCTACAATTTCCATCAAACAAACCGTATATTAAGCGGAATTCCTGCAAATTGCTATCAATTTTTAGTAAGTGCACGAACCTGTGCTCCGAAGCTCACTTGATTAACTCAGAGCCTTCACTCCTTAGTCTTTCTTATTCATAATAATGGAGTTGTCTTCTTTCTAATTATGAACAGTTTTGAAATACATAGTAAAAGTATAAAAATACATGTATAAACTGTTTTCTGAATAGTCTAGATGAGTACATTGAGGCAAGAATGTGAAGATTTAAAGCCCTTTTTTTTAAGCATATAATGCTAAGCTCATTATGTTGGTGCTGGGAAAGTCTCACTACTTACAGATTTGGCAGTGGCAGAAATATACTGGACAACCATCTCACGTTTGGTGGTAAAATCTTTATTTCGCAAAGGAGCTTTTCGTTCTTCATTAAGGTTCATATCCTCCTGTTAGAAAGAACACATACTGTGAGCAATGAAAAATTTCTGCTTCAGAGTTTCAAAAGTGTTTAATATGAATATTCTCTATATCTTAAAATGGAGCGTGCTCAGCTGCTAATCCAAAGAATGGAGGTTTAAGTCCACCAAGGTGCCTCAGAAGAAACGCCTGGTGATCTACTTCTTAAAAGTTAGCCGTTGAGGACCCTATGGAGTACAGTTCTACTCTGGTTCACATGGGGTTGCCATGAGTCAGAGGTGACTCCGAGGCAAGTAAACTTGTTGCTGTTGAGTTAATTCTGACTCATAACGACCCTATAGGATAAAGTAGAACTGCCCCACAGTGTTTCCAAGGAGCAACTGGTGGATTCAGACTGCTGACCTTTTCGTTGGTAGCTGAGCTCTTAACCACTGTGCCACCAGTGCTCCTGGTGATGGTAAAAAACCCATTGCCATCGAGTGGAATTTCAACTCAAAGTGACCCTGTAGGACTGAGTAGAGCTGCCCCACAGTGTTTCGAAGGCTATATATAGATCTTTATAGAAGCAAACTGCCACCGCTTTGTCCCAAGGAGCGGGCTGGTGGGTTTGAACTGCTGACTTCTGGTTAGCAGCCAAGAGCTTAACCACTGTGTCACCAGGGTTCCTGAGGGTGGTAATATCTTAAAATAATAAGTCACGCTATGACTAATAACAATAGTCATTTTAATGGACACTTTACTATTATTTTAACTTTTTACATCATAATCGTACGTAAATTTCACCATATATCCACAGTTCATACCTCTACCTAGTCAACTAATGAGCAGAAAGAAAAAGAAAAATTGTTTAACTATTCCACCAAGGAACTGGCAGTTTACAACATACGTATACATCATACAGTCTTACTTAAGCTATTTATCTATTCTGAAAAAAAAATATTGCCTTTGAATTGTGGTTTTGGCAAAGAATATTGAATGCCAAAGGAACGAACAAATCTGTCTTGGAAGAAGTACAACCAGAATGCTCCTCAGAAACAAGGATAGAGAGACTACGTCTTCCAAACTTTGGACATGTTGTAAGGAGAGATCAGTCCCCGGAGAAAGGACATCAAGCTTGGCAGAGTACAGGGTCAGTGGAAAAGAGGAAGACCCTCAAAGAGGTGGATTGACACAGTGGCTGCAACAATGAGCTCAAGCATAACAACGATTGTAAGGATAGCTCAGGACTGGGCAGTATTTCGTTTTGTTGTGCATAGGGTCGCTATGAGTTGGAACCGACTCGAGGGCACCTAACAACAACATACAACTATAACGTGTGACTGAAAAAAAATTCACCAGCAGTTGCTGGATTTGGAAAGGAAAAAAAAGGAAATCAGAAATATAGTTATCTGAGTTGGGATAACAAAAATCATTTATGAGAGAAAAATATTTAGTTAAAAGTATACATTTTTTGAGCTACGATAAGCTCTAATTTTGTCGGGAATTTTCCTTTATTTTGTCATATACACACATATAATATTTTCATTAGACAAATTATTTTTCTACCTTTTAAAACTCATACTAACCCTTGCAAAATGTGAAGACACCCTTAAGGGGTCACAAAACCAAGTTAGAAATGACCTTGCTTCAAAGAACAACATCAAGTGAAGACAATCCATAGAATGGGTGAAAATGTTTACAAATCATGTCTGGTAACGGAAGTGTATACACAATACATAAAGAACTCTTAACAATTCAACAAGTAAAAAGACAAAGAGCCCAATTCTAAAAATGGGCAAAGGATTTAAACAGAAATTTCTCCAAAGATATACATATAGCCAACAAGCACTTGAAAAGATGCTCAACATCATTGGTCATTAAAAACCCAAACCACACCCATTACCATCAAGTTGATTCTGACTCACAATGACCCAAAGGACAGGGTAGAACTGCCTCATATGGTTTCCAAGTCTGTAATCCTTATGGAAACAGATTGCCAGGTCTTTTCTCCTATGGAGCAAGCTGGTCGGTTTGAGCCTTCGACCTTTTGGTTAGCAGCCAAGCGCTTAACCATTTTGCCACCAGGGCCCAATGAGATACCACTTAACGCCCACTAGGATGGCTAGAAATCAAATAACGGGGTGTTGGCAAGAATGTGGAGAAATTGGAAGCTCATCCATTGCTGGTGGGAATGTAAAATGGTACAGCCACTTTGGAAAACAGTCTGGCAGTTCCTCAAAAAGTTACACATAGAGTTACTATATGAGCCAGCAATTCCATTCCTAGGTATATACCCAAAAGAATTGAAAGCAGGAAGTCAAACAGATACCTGTACACCAATGTTCACCGCACCACTATTCACAATAGCCAAAAGATGCAAACAACCTTAATGTTCGTTGACAGATGAATGGATAAACAAAATGTGGTGTATCTATACAATGTAATATTTTTCAGCCGTAAGAAAGAATTCTTCACGTGTACTGACACATACCACAACGTGGATGAACCTCAAAATATTATGCTAAATGAAGAAGCCAGTCACAAAAGACCATATATTGTATGATTTCGTTTCTATAAAATATTCAGAATAGGCAACTCTATAGAGATAGAAATTAGATTGGCGGTTGTCTGGGCATGGGGGTGTTGGGGGGTGAGGAGTGACTACTAATGGATACGAGGTTTCTTTTATGGGTGATGAAAATGTCCTAGCTTTAGAAAGAGGTGATGGTTGTACAACTTTGTGACTACACTAAAAATCACAGAATTATATACTTTAAAATGGTGTAACTGTATGGTATGTGAATTATATCTTAATTTTTAAAAAATCAATATTTTTATCCCTTTACTTTTTCAATAATTCTAGCCACTCCTGGTATTTTTGTTTTGTTTTATATTGTTTTGGTTTTATTAAGTAAACTAATGGGCAAACAAGGAACAAATCTGAAATTAACTGATTCATGTGAGAATGGGTGGAAATCTACTAAAAGTAATCAACCTGTGTCTATCTATTGAATAGCAGCTACATTGAAAGCAAGAGTCTCATGATCTATATTTGTAGTGAGTACATGTAGTCCCTGACTTACAAAGGGATTCCACTCATGCGCACGTGAACCCTCTTCCTAATCACCTCTATCGCTCTCTCTACCTTTACCTCATCCATCTTATTTTTCATTTGTATGTATTACTTGTTAATGACTATTATTAGGAAGTAGACTTCTTTTTCCTCTCTCTCTCAAGCACTGAATCACAGCAAAATCACAGAAAAGAGGCTGGAAAACACTGTTAATGCAGTCCGCAGATGCTCAGCTATGTTCTGTGTCTATTTCAACTCATGGGGAACACACTATCTCTGGTGGTAACCCATCCCATCTTAGGGCTCTTTAATTTTTGCCACGTTTATCCTTGAAGAGTTGGACATAAAACATATACAAAATACTAATAGTGTGTTAAGGTGGTAGGGTGATATCTTTTTTTTTCCTTCCCCATTTTCTATATTTTGAATCACTTATTTAGTGGTTATGTACTATACACCAGAGACAACGCTAGGCTGGCTAGGGGAATACAAATTAGGGATACTGCTTCTATCCTCAAATTAAGTGAGTTACTATTTATAAAGCATTTGGAACAATGCCCAATACTTTATAGTCTTCATCTTTTTGTTAAATAAATATAAACAAATAATCCACAGTCTAGTAGGAAAGACCAATATGCAAACAAATAATTATAATAGAGGCATATATAGGATGATTTGGAAACACAGCGGGCAGATGGAAAGGTCAGAGAAGTCTTCACCAGGCTTTGGGTCTTGAAGGATAATAAAAGTCTCACTGAAGGCAAAGTGACTAGCCAGGAGACTAGAGTGGTCATCTGTCATTTCTGACTGCCTAACATCATTTGTACAACCCCTCTACATTTTAATACATCCTCACATTGTCAGTACCACCAAATCAAGGCAGAATCCATAAAAATTACATTTCTCAATCTCCCTTATAGCTGAAGTACAGGCATGTGTCTTAGTTTCCGCCAAAGCATTACATTTAGGAGAGGTGTCGATTCGGAAATCAACTATGTAAGGAAGCAGACCAGGATTAGACCATCATTTGGCTGGTCGGGGTAACAACGGAGGTGACAGGGTTCTGAAATTGATGGCAGCAGACACATCTTTTTCATCAAGACAGTTTCACCAAGCTGTTCTGAAAATTATTCCTGTAAGGTTAACTAGAGCTTATTTCTGCAATCCCTCCTGATTCAAGAGCTACTTAATATCCTTTAATAATATATATACATTTTTTTTTAATTTAAACTAGCCAGAGTGGATTCTCTTATATGCAATAATTTGAGCTATTAAAGTAATTCAGGGGACAAGTGATAAGAGCCTGAACTAAGAGAGATGGTAATCAGATTGGAGAAAAGGGAATAAAATGAAGAACCATGTAGAAGTTATTTAAAGGTACCATTCTCAAGCTAAAGTAGACCTATGACCTTCAAATTATTCTCATGTGAGATGGCTTAACATCCATGTTTATCTCTCTCAAAAACTGTGGTTTGAAAAATGCAAGGAAGGAAAGGGCTTCCACCTCCTTCATCTTGAAATACTGTATCTCTATTACTTCAGCCCCTGACTTTATAACCTTATTGGCAATCACACCATTCTACTGACTCATATTGTTCATTTCCATTAAAACTCCTAAAATCTGCTCACAGACATGCTAAGCTATTTATCTACTGCCTCCAAACATTCTGGTTAAATTTCAGTCTCCTGCAAATGTAGTTAGCATGACTCTGCTCCCCCAAATGGAATCAACTCTGAAACACCCTAAGGTTGAGTTTCTGTATTTGTATAGTTCACAGCCAGAACTAAGAGTGTAATAGAGCCACTTTTTGCAGTTTCTAGGTAGAGAGCTTACTCCCTCTCCTTCCAGTGACACTTCTCTATTACTATGTACCTCCATTCGATTGTTAATGGCAGACACTGCTGAGATCACGACATCAAAGTAGAATTACTTTGTAGGGAGGTAGCCAGGACAGTGAGGAGAATGTAAGAGTATATACCTCAGACAGATCAGAGAGATGCTGTCAAGATTAGATGTGACCACACATATGAAGCCCTGGTGTATATTAACTAGCCTTCAAGGATACTAGTTATTGATATTATCACCTCCCAGCCTCATTATTTTTATCATTTTTCATCTTACCTTTTATATTTTAATAGTCCTAGGTTGTTTGTAGGAGTCCCTGGGTAGCACAAACAATTAGGCGCTCAATCACTAACTGAAAGGTTGGTGGTTCGAACCCACCCAGAGGCGCCTCAGAAGAAAGTCCTAGCAATCTGCTTCTGAAAGGTCGCAGCCTTGAAAACCCTATGGAGTAGTTCTACTCTGCACACATGGGGTCACCATCAGATGGAATCGACTTGACAGCAACTAAGAGCAACAGGTTGTTTGTAGTTTTCCTACATACACTATGCGGTTACACACTTCCATTACTTTGCTCCTGATGCTGTTCTATCTGCCTGGAACATTGTCTTCACCAACCTCTCCTGCTACCTTACCTTGCCAAACCCGTATCTGGCTAACTCTTAATTAAGAACTTCAGTAAGCCACTAATTTTTTCAGGAAGAGTTTCTCCAAAACACCTCACTTGGAAATGACTATCTACATCCCATTCTTCCACATAAATTCCTATATTGTAGCAGTTATATTGAAACTATCTGATAAATCTTTGTCCCCTGAACTATATAAGCTGAGGGCAGGAACAAGGTCTTACTTATCTTTGTACTCCTAGCACATAGTGCCTGGAATGTAGTAAGCATTTAATAAATATTCGTTGAACCAAAGTGATATTCAGGACTTTTTTCCTCTAAATATTTTTATTTGCTTTACATTCACCAGCATTTTTTATACCTATAAATCTGCTGCGTAAGTTGATCGGGAATGCGTACAATTCACATAAAGAGAAGCAACCACAATGACTCATTTTATTCTTATAGAAATAAGATATTAGGCAGCTAATACTTCCCACTAATTAGGCAGCTAATACTTCCAAATCATGTAACTCTAGCTTTATGATACAATAATGAAAGCAAATAGAGCAATATTCGTAATTCAATTATAATTCTAAATAATGAAATTGAGTATGAAACTACTTTTAAATACAATGAATTTTTATAGTACTCAAAATACAAAAGCAAGCTTTTACTATGTTTAACATTTACTTAATAATTTCCACAATGCATGAGAGGAATGTAGCATTTTGTAGTTTTTAAAAAATAATTAATTGGCCACTTGTAATATTTTTAAAGTCACTTTTGTAAATAGCCATTTTTCTCCTTCTACATATACCATGATGCAATTTTTTCATTATACACAAATTCCTTTACTTCTTCAGAAAATAAATACTATATTCTTAAAATTATTACTCAGGAGTAACCTTAGAGTGAAATGAGATGGTTAAAAGTTGAATTAGCTACCTATTTATTCATTTGTATTATAATTCATATTTTCACTCTCATTCTCTCTCCATAAATTTTTTAACAGATGACAGTACAATTTTTAAAACTCTCCCCTGGTCTTCTAACATCATTTTCTATTTTCCTATCTCTTCTACTGTGTTTATTTTTTTATTTTAATTATTATTTGCTTTTTGAGAAGGAATAGTCAAACGTTTACATTTTTACATCTCTTCTTTCACTATAAGACAGAGATAACACTTACTCCTTCTTTTTATAAATGTGCTCTTTTATTAAGTGTTATTTCTTTCTACCACATCTTGAGCCCAGTTTAAAGCTAGATTTTCTACTTGCTAGTTTTAAATCTTAACTTGACTTCACCATCAATTGTTTGCCCTCTTCCCTCTCCTTCTCAATAGTAATTATTCAAATATCCTCCAACTCCTGTGCTGAGAGGACCTGTAACCCTGAAGAGAATGAACCAATGATACGCTGTACCAAAAATATACCCTAGCATGAACAGTGATTATAGTTATGTTTAATTACTTTAAGATCATAAATTTTTCCGTATTTGTTAATTTTTTTCTGAAGATATGTTCTCTACTTTTTAAAATTCCAATGAAAGTACCAGAGATTTTTTTACATAATTAAATAACTGGCCAATTCTATCTAGAATTAATTAACCACCTTGTGTTTTCAAAAGGTACAGTTAGCTTTACCTACCTATAGATTCTAACCACATAACATAGAGAAGCTTAGATGGAAAACCAAATTGAAGGAAAAAAATGTCTAAGTACGTTATCTCTAAAAATAGTATAGAGGCAAAGCAGAAAAAAAAGTGAATGTTACTGAGTATGGCACAAAACTTTATCTACTTCTACTTTCAGGTCCTGTTGGAGGGATTCTACTTTGAAAACCTACATATACCTCTCTGTCATCAAGAGTGGAAATACAGAACACATATTTAGATATTAGAAAACAGATATTTTTATTTTCCTATAATCTTTAATCTTGAGCTCAACACTGGACCGGGGGTTTCCACAGATTACATAAATCCAGAGATTACACAAAGGATCCATTAGGGCTTAGAAAGGAAATATTTATTTTTAATGAAAAAATAAAAATAATAATCTTTACTAATATTTAACATGTAAATAAACAATGCAGCCTTCATTGGATCCACAGACTCATATGATACAAGAGGTATCTTAGAGGAAGAGTGGGGCATTCATAATGCATGTTTGTTCACTTTCTGAGTATTGCAACATACTATATACGTTAAGCGGATTTACAGATTATTTTATCCAGTTTTAATTAAATCAACGCTCATAATATGGAAAGGTGGTTTTAAAAAGATTCCTGCAAATACAACAGATTGGGATAATAAGATAATACTAACAGTGCAAGAACAAGAGAATAAGAAGATTCTAAGCTGTTATACCTCCAATTCATACTTACGAGCCTCATCAGTCACGTTAAATGGTAGAAATAATTAAAATCTAGCACTAATAAGAAACTGACCCCACAAGATTGAAATTACCAAAATAATTCCTTATTTTAAATATGGATGTATATCCATCATCAATTATGACCCTCAATCTAAGTGTATAATGTACCTTGAAATACTAGATAAGGATAGTATAACCTACCCACTGTCGTAGAACCAATTTCGACCCATAGCAAGCCCACAGGGTTTCCAGGGCTGTAAATTTTTCTGGAAGCTGACTGCCACATCTTTCTCCTGCAGAGTGTCTGATGGGTTCGAATTGCTGACCTTCTGGTTAGCGGCCAAGCGCTTTAAAGGCTACCTCAAATTAGCTATTTAAAAGCCAAGTATCCAGATCATGAAGAAAGGCTTCTCCAGTTTTCTCAGCAATAATTACAATCATGTGATACTCAATCTAGTACGTTAGTGAAGTTTTGTAAACTTAATGACAACTGCTTAGAAACCTTTTTTTTAATTATTTTCTTTCTTTAATAGCAAAAGACAAAAGGTTCCATGACGCTGGGGAAACCCTTGGTAAAAGCAGCTGAAATAATACATGTAAAACATGGCAGTAACTGAAACACATTCCCTTGTCAGCAAATACTGTCAGAAGACACATAGAAATCATTGGTGAAAATTTGCTGAACAGATATTAGAAAAATTACGCAGTGTGGGAGGTTTACTAGAGTTGGATGAAAATACAGCCTTTAAAAACATCTAAGCTTATAGTATGTGCAAGATTGTTTCAACAATGAAATATATAAACTACTTTTCTTTGAATCACTAAAGAAAAGATCTAACAGAGAAGATACCAAAAATAAATGATGTGTACTTCCAAAAAAAAAAATGTTATGCATAAACTCTAAGTGCGAAGGATTCTTGAATAAGGTAACCCCACATGTGAAATCCAGCCATTGCAAAAAGGAAGTTTAAACTGAAATACACAGTATTATAGAAAGTTAAAAATGTACTATTTTTAAATAAAAGCAAGATATTTTAAATACAGTCAAATATTTACAATATTTTTAAGTGAGAGAGGAAGTGACTGGAAACATAACTTAAGAGTTAGCTCTGGTTATCTCAAGACAATTTAAAAACTGTTCAAATATAGCATGACTTTTTCATTTACAAAAAAGGCAAGTAACCTCTTGACATTTTAACAGTTAGTAAGAAAATAACTGCTTTTCCAATGAACTTTATTGAAAAAGACATACACTGGCAGACCCAACTTCCCAGTCAAGCCCCTTCACCCTTGTTTGAATTACCTCTTCCTCCTCTTTTCTAGTATTGGATAGCAATGGCTGGAGTGGATGTAAATAAACAAACAGGATGATGACGGTCAACACGCTAAGGATGTGAAAGTAAAAATAGGGAGAGCCTGTGTCCCTGATATCATGAAGACTCATTTATTAAAGCCCATTTTGAACCCATGTATTTAATTTTTTTTTTTTTTTAAAAAAAGCAACATTCCAGATTAGTTGCAAGAACAACTTACTGTCATCGAGGAAGACGGAAATTTACTAGCCATGGCTGAGCAAGAAACCTCTGCTTGATTCATGGATTGAACTGAGAAAAGTATTGATACTATGATTTAATAAGTGATGCTAAGAATGTTCCATTTGGACCTATGTGTAAAAAAAATTTTTTTTTTTATCACCCTGGTGGCGTAGTGGTTAAATGCTACGGCTGCTAACCAAGAAGTCGGCAGTTCCAATCCGCCAGGCGCTCCTTGGAAACTCTATGGGGCAGTTCTACTCGGTCCTCTAGGGTCGCTATGAGTCGGAATCGACTCGAGGGCAGTGGGTTTGGTTTTTTTGTTTGGTTATCTTTGTCCAATTTATGTTTCAACTATGACAGACATTAACCCAAATATCAAAATAAAATGAACTTGGAAGTAAACCTTCTAATTACTGTCTGTTTTTAAACAAGATACATTTAAACATTTAAATTTAAAATTAAGCATTTAAACATTGACACTGCTCTCACTGAAGAGTTACTAATTATGACAGTAAAGACTTCTGTACCATTAATAAACAAAATTATTTTAAATCATTTAAAATATTGTTCATCTCAATGTTTTTCTCATCTTTTACTTACTATGTTGTATTTTATAATTATATAATATTAGTACATATAAACATGTATATAATTTTTCAATAAAATATATTGGCATTACTTGCGCTAATCTTTTTTTTTTCTCCAATGGGGTGGAAAATCAAAAAGTTTATAGAGGCTACTGCAAGTGGGCCAGGGGTTAGCAAACTTTTTTCTGTAAAGGTTCAAAAACCAGCCAGACAGTAAATACTTTAGGCTTTGCTGGTCACACAGTCTCTGTCTGAACTATTCCACTCCGCAGTTGTAGCACAAACACAGTAATAGACAATCCATAAACAAATGAGTGGGGTCGTGTCCAATAAAATTTTATTTATGAACACTAAAATTCATACGATTTTCACGTGCTAGGAAACAGTCTGCTTTTGTAGGCTGTGCAAAAACAGGCTACCGTAGTTTGCAAACCTCTAGTTTGGACTATAAATCCCCTGAGGCAAGGATAGTGTCTCTGGCATCTTTACGTCCCCTGCACCATACAAAGCAGCTAGTATTCAGCAGAGAGTTGTCAAATAAAGTTCCCCTTGGCACAGCAATTGTCTTTTCTTTTATGTTTCTACAATTACACTTTATGCTCTAATGTAGCACCCCCATGAGAACATAAGCTCCTTGATGGTAGGGATTTTCTCTGAGTTGTTCACTGTTCTCTCCTCAGAGCTTAGAACAGTAACTGGCACATAGAAGGCACTGAACCTTGATGAGCTGAATTGTTCAGACTTTCAGAACATTTTAAATGCCAAACAATAAATACTGAAATTCCAGAAGGGACAGTAGGTTTTATAGCATATTTAGATCTTCCCTGCTTCCTCCCTGAGCCCCTAGGTTGGGCTAAGTACCCACAGTAGCCTTTTACGGCTATCCTGCTGTTGTATTTACTGGGTGCTGTCAAGTCGATTTCGACTCAGAGACCCCATGTGACAGAGTAAAACTGCCCCATAGGATTTTCTAAGAAGCAATCACTATGGGAGCAAATTGCTAGGTCTTTCACCTGTGGAGCTGCTGTGTGAGTTTAAACTCCCAACCTTTTGGTTAGCAGCCGAGCATCTAACTGTTGCACCACCAGGGTTCCTTACAGCTATCCTATTATTGTTATTAGGGGCCATCGAGTCAATTTTGAATCATAGTGATCTCATGTGACAGAGCAGAACTGCGCCATGAGGTTTTCTAGGCTGTAATCTTTATGGGGGCAGCTTGCCAAGTCTTTTCTTTCACGGAGCCACTGGGTGGGTTTGAACTGCAGACCTTTTGGTTAACAGCTGAATGCTTAACTGTAGTGCCACCAGAGCTCCTACAGCTATCCTAGTACTATGCAAATAATTCATTTACTTGCTTGTCTCCCTGATTAAACTCTGGGCTCTATGAGGGCAGGAGATGTGTTGAATTCATCTTTGCACCCTTAGCACCCAGCATACTACCCAGCACATTGTATGCAGTCAATAAATGGTTGCTGAAATGCATTCATGGCTATAAATACTAGAATATTTTATATCGGAAAAAATACATTTTTGAAAATATTTCTAGGTATAATCCAAGAATACCCAAACCCCACTGCTGTCAAGTCAATTCTGACTCATAGCGACCCTATACGACAGCAACCCCATAGGGTTTCCAAGGCTGTAAATCTCTATTGAAGGAGACTGCCACATCTTTGTCCCATGGAGTGGCTGGTGGGTTCAAACAGCTGACTTTTCAATTAGCAGCTGAGCATTTTAACCATTGCACTACCAGGACTCCTCTAATCCAAGAATAGAGACAGTGAATTATTAAGTTTACCAGCTACAATTTGAGTAAATTTGAGAACCTAGTTCCCTTCATTCCTTTCCTGGAACTCCTGTCCTGCCCCTTCAATTGTCAGCCTTAGGTGAGAATTATAGACGGTAAGGAAATTAAAGGGAAACCCTGGTGGCGTAGTGGTTAAGTGCTACAGCCGCTAACCAAAGGGTCGGCAGTTCAAACCCACCAGGCACTCCTTGGAAACTCTATGGGGCACTTCTACTCTGTCCTATAGGGTCGCTATGAGCTGGAATCGACTCGACGGCAATAGGTTTGGTTTTTTGGTTAAGGAAATCAAAAACTGACCCAGACTTAGTACCATTTAGACCTATTTATTGGGTAATATTTGCTCATCTTTTATAAACTTTTAGAAGTTATTGGGTAATATTTGCTCATCTTATATAAACTTTTAGAAGTTTGTGTAAGAAAACAAAATATATTGTATAGGAATGATGCTAGTCTAATGATACAGAATAGGGATATTGAAAATGTAAATGTAACCAATAGAAATTATGCTCTCTAGACAATTCTAGGAGCCCTGGTATCTTTTATTATGCAACAGTTAAGTGCTCAGTTGCTAACTAATTTTGTTGTGAGTCAAAATTGATGGTACCTAACAACAACAGACAATATCTGAAAATCTAATCATTTCTGAAAATTATTTCATGGCTTATTATAGATTTTAAGACCTCTTCTACTGAAAATTTATTTTATGGTAACAACAATTAATTAAAATTATTTATGCTAAGAGCACTAAACAGTTCTCATCCAAGCTAACCTGCTTCTGAAAGGCTGGGGTTGGATGAGACAGAAAACTCATAATAGCAGTCTGAGGAGAACAAGTATGCTTGGGTTAGTGTACAACACCTGATGTGTAAGGTCTAACATTCTACTAAATTGGTGAAAGGCAAAAGTGAGAGAATAAAAATTAAAAGCTTTGAGATTATTTATGAGACTTCTAACAGAGGGAATATGGGATAGATAATTTAGTATTTATTGCATATAACCATAAACCCAAGAAAACCAAACCCATTGCCATCGAGTCTATTCCGACTCATAGAAACCATATGGGACAGGGTAGAACTGACAAAGAGGGTTCCCCAAGGCTGTAATCTTTACAGAAGGAGACCACCACATCTTTCTCCACATATATCTATACTATGATTAAATTATGTCAAAAATGTGAAATATATAAATTTGCTGAATAAAAGCAAAGTGTAAAACATCACATTTGCACATATAATCATGTATCAGAAGTTGCCTTTAATAAATGAGATTGAAATGAAGTGTGCCTAGAAATTCATTATAAATCACTAGACTCATCCTTTGCATAAGACAAAACTATTTAAATATCTGTATTAGAACACATTCCTTATTGACATATCTATATGAATCCAATGTCACCAATTGGTAAACTGGACCTGGATTCAATAGATACTTGTGCTAACAGGAAAAAAAAAAAAACCCAAACCCATTGCCATTGAGTCGATTCTGACTCAAAGCTAATATAAATCAAAATCCAACTTGAACTTCCAAGAAGTTTCCGTGTTTATTCTTTTAAGCTTAAAATGGAAACTCCCTTATTCCCTTTCAAAAAGAGAGAGAGAACAATTGCATACTAAAGAGCAATAAGGTTCAAAAGGAAATGCAATAGTCCATATGCATTTCACTCCTTGCTCCAATTACATTAACTCTGTTTGGGTAAAAAAGAAGTTATCACTGTTAAACATTTAATAGTCCCTAAATTTTTTTAAGCAGTATATTCAGTGTACAAACAGCAGTTCAGTTATTTTCAGTTAGCTCAAAGGCGATGCTAATTTACAATGTTGAATTCAACTGAAACGTTATTCAACTGAAGCATTACTGATTTCCCTATGTTTAAAGTAGAAAAAAGGAGACATTTCATCCAATGCTAAAGAGAGACAATACAAAATGTCTCTGGTTAACACATACGATTAGAGAAAGGTTATGGATATAAACCTTTAAATTTGAATTAGGCGTTAAAGATGATGGTTAATACCACTATAATTCAGTCAATTCTAAAGTTGCCAAAAAAAAAAAAAAGGAAGCCGTACTGTTGTGGTCCTACTACCTTTCCCTACTAGTGGAAGATTTGAAAACATGACTCTGGGCAGAGGGGAGGAGCAGGAGTCTTGAAGAGCAATGATAATTTACCCCATGCAGTTAATTATAAAAATTATAGAAAAAAACAAGGTATTTTTAGATCTTCAAAGTTTTAATGAAAGAATCACTTTCCAATTTTCAATTACTGGTTTGTGACTATACAGAATTCAGTTTTACAAACTATGGAAGACACACTGATAATAAAGAGCTTGTGCTCTATAAAATAAACAATCATCTAAAAACTTCAAATCTGGAGCTTTAAATCTATCAGCAATAACCACTGATACCATTACCCAGAAGATCCATCTATAATAATTTCACTGATTATCTACAATATGAAAAGTGATGTACCAATGCATAGAACAGATGTCAGTCAATGGAACATTAGTAACCTGCTATTTTTTTTTTTTAATACACTAGTAAGCAAAACTTAACCACTCAAATCTTTCAATTAACTGGACTTGTTTCAGGATTTTACTTACCCATAAAGAGTCAGGAAATCCTGGTGCCAAATGTCAGCAGTTCAAATCCACCAGGCACTCCTTGGAAACTCTATGGGGCAGTTCTATTCTGACCTATGGGGTCGCCATGAGTTGGATGGAGTTGCTATGAGTTGGAATCGACTCAGCTGCAATGGGTTTTGGGTTTTTTTCATAAAGAGTCAAGTGATTTTTAGAATGAGTTATTAGCAATTAAATAAAACAGCTAATACTTAAAAAACATATCCTGGGATAATTTTAGATTTAGCCCAGTGTACCCTATTATCTACATCTACAACCCTATAAAATAACTGCTGTTGAAAGATGTGATCCTCAGGTGTAACAAGAGTTTCGATTATCGGACTAAGAGAGTAAGGATTATGTTGAACACTGTCTTTAAGTTTTTCACCAAAATTTCACCAAAATATATCATTACCCAGAAATTCCAAAAAAGAAACTGTATTAGCAATCTCAAGGTAATTTGCTTCTTGTCAAATATCTTACTTGCTATTACTATGTATCGTTCTGTCGTTAGGTGCCATCAAGTCGGTTCCGACTCATAGCGACCCCTACGCACAGCAGAACAAAACACTGCCTGCTCCTGCGCCATGCTCACAATCGTTGCTATGCTGGAGCCCACTGTTGCAGCCACTGTGAATAATGATGTACTATTTTATGCAATTATTTAAAACATTCTATTCCTCAGGGTGTTATCCTAAAACACATACATAGTATTTAGGCGGAACGGTCTAAACATTTAGCAGTTATTTAAAATCGAAAAAAGCCAATCAACAGGAACACCACAATAAAGGGTAACATCAAGGGAAACAAGATTGTCATAACAACCATCCAGTAGGACAAGAACATATTTTACATTATTTGTACAAGGAAGGATGCTCACAGGAGTGAAATAAAAAAGGGATTCATACCTGAAAATCTACTTCTGTGTTTTAGAAACAGAATGACTTAAGTGCCTTCTCCCAATCAACTGTAATAATGACATTTTAACAGTTTGCCATTACTAAACTGTTAGCCTCTTTCTTTTCAATTTACGATCTAGAAAAAGCTATTACGGACAATTTTCCATCATCAGCGGGAAATAATCAATCCTTGGCTGGCTTTACCTGCTACAGCACATACCCCCCCAAGTTGCCTTTTACTTCCAGTCAGTGTAAGTGCAAGGAAAGCTTATTAATTTTGCATTTACCTTAAAGGAAACATTATTATACATGCTACCAAAATGCCAAATTACTGAGCTAAGTTACTTAACCTCCTTCTAAGCCTCAATTTCCTTATCTGTAAAATGGGTCATAATATGTTGCCTACTTTGTGGCATTGTCATAAGAATCGGCTGAAATAATACACATAGCTTGTTTAGTGGTATGCATGGCTAATAAGTGCACGGTAAGCGAAAAGCTATGCTTATTAACAAAAATAAACTGTTCGCCGTAAGCTGATTACAGTCAAACCAAAGATAATGATACAGAAAATACATAATGTTCAAGGTAAAAGTAGACTTCTCTCAAAGAAGGCATTGTCCCTTTTTCAAAACATTTCTTTTTTTAATCTTTTGTTTGTTACTTTTAATGAACTCATATTTCTCTCCGATTTCCTATTCCAAAATTCCCATAGAAGGAAAGATTCCCATTAAGGAAAACGTGGCATCAAGTTGTGTGTGTGTGTATATATATATATATTAAAATCATATTTATTAGTCCAACAAGCAAATCTTTTAAAACTGTAACAAATTTAGAGAGGAAAATAGTAATTTTCTGATGAAACATTAAAATAATATTCAAACCACAAAATAGAAATGTACAAAAATTGAAAACATTGTACACAAATTGAAAAGAAAAAATTACTAAGAATAATTTTTGCTTAGGGCTACATTTACATAAAACACACTCGTGAAGTTGAAGCAGAAGGAGCAAGGGGAAAAGGTAGAAGACAGGGGTATATCAACTTTTTCACTGAGTGAACTGGGAAGCCATTGTAGGAATCTGAGAAGATCAGTGACATGATATTGCTCAAGTTTTCTTCTGTGTTGAGAATATACTGTAGAAGGTCAAGGGTGGATATAGTGAGACCACTTAGGAGGCTACTGTGGTAGTGGGTGAGATTTCAACCAATGTGGCACCAATGCAGGTAGTGTTAGTGGAATTTAATAATGGATCAAATGTGGGGAAGTGAGAGAGACTAGTCAAGAGCAATTCTAAGGTGTTTGGTCTGAGTAACTGGTAAGATGAAGATGCCAACAACTTAGAAGGGGAAGACTTTGGGTGGACTTGTAGGGGACTATAATTAGTTTTGCATATGCTACTTTTAAGCGGTATATTAAACGTCTAAAGATCCCTGGGTGAAGCAAACAGTTTGCACTTGTCTACTAGCCAAAAGGTTGGCAGCTTGATCCCACCCAGCAGCACCGCAAAAGAAAGGCCTGGCAATCTGCTTCTGTAAAGATTACAGCCAAGAAAATCCTATGGTGCTCAGTCCTACTCTGTAACACATGGGATCACCATGAGTTACAATCAACTCAGTGGCAACGGTTTTGGTTTTTTAATTAGACATTCAAGGAAAGAGGTCGATTAGAGAGCTGGATATTATAAGCCTGGAGTTCAGGTGTGAGGATGAAACTGGAGATAAATGTGAGAACTGTGAGCATATAAATGGATTTTAAAGCCATAGGACTGGATGCAATTACCAAAAAAAGTAGTGTAGACAGAAAACAGATGTCCAAGGACTGATCGCTGGGCTACTCCAAAATTTAGAGGTTGGAGCAAGACCAGGAGGATGGGAGGAAGACTAGTTTGCAGACTGTTTTAATAGTCTACGAGAAACAACTAGAGAGGGATATTGTCTAAATTAGGGCAAGAGCAGTTGGAGGACAACTGAGGACACAGATGCAAGAGTCATTGCAAAAGCAGAACAAATGGGATTTGGCAAGCAATTAGATAAAGAAGTGAGGGAGAAAATGAATGGAGTGGAAGACAGCCCTGAAGGGTTGAGCTCAAGCAAACTGGAGTGTGGCAATGCCACTGATGAGCTCAGAGAAACTACTTATGCTATGAGAAGTAGCAACTGAATTGGTCATCAGATTAAAACTGTCAGTATAATTTTTCAGCGAAGAAAAAATATGGTGATAAAAAGTGTTAATAATGTCAAAGAATGCTTCTATTGTTGTTGGCACTGTTTTGCGGGGTTAAGCTAAGAGAGGACAACAGAGCTGCTGCCAGGTAAGGGGTGATCAGGAAATACTGGCAATGAAAGAAAGAACAGGGATTTCTTTGATAAAGTGAAAGAAATGGAACAAACATTTATAAAAATGTTTATACAGAAAGCTTATATGCCAGATACTGTTCTAGGAATATTTAACTCCCTTAATCCTAAAAATAACCATATGAGGTAGATACACTAATACCTTTGCCACGTTAAGGAAAATAAAGTTTAGAGAGGTTATATAACCTCCTCAAAGTGATGTGATTAATGGCAGAGCCAGAAGTCAAACCCGCCCACCAATACATAATATATGTTCAGTAGAATTAAGAGTCTGAGAGAGGTAAAATAGGTGGTTTAGCTTCCAAGGAGAATTTCAGATTTAAGCGTCTTAGAGGGTGAATCATTTCCGTTGATGACACAGGCCAACGTGCAGTCACACCTGTAAGTAATTATTATGGATGGAATTGTGTCCTCCAAAAAGATATGTTAAAGTCCTAGCCCTTAGTACTTGTGTCAGTGTTACCTTGTTTGGAAATGGGGTCTTGGAAGATGTTATCAGTTAACATCAGGTCATACTGGAGCAGGGTGGGTCCTAATCCAATATGAGTGGCAACCTTATAAAAGAAGACACAGACACACACACAAAAGGGGAAGGCAGCTATGTGAAGATGGAGTAATGCTGCAGCTGCAAGCCAAGGAACACCTTCGACTACCACAAGCTGGGAGAGACAAGAAAAGATCTTCCTCTAGAGCCTTCGGAGAGAACATAGCTCTGCTTAAACCCTGAATTTGAGCTTCTGGCCTACAGACCTGTGAAACAATACACTTCTGTCGTTTTAAGTCACCCATTTTGTGATACTTTATTATATCAGCCTCTGTGTCTATATAAAAAAAACTATCTCTGTGCCTATCTTAAAATAGATACACAGGTCAGAGTTTAGCAAATTCAGAAACTAAGAGCAAAAAAGCATTGAAGAGGTTACCAACAGTTTAAATCACCAAAATGAGTAACAAGAGAAAAGGTGAAAAGAAAAATTTAAGCAGGTGCTATTATCATCAAGAAAGGTCAGCAGATAACAGGAGAAAAGTTGGCTAAATGATGGTTCAAAGAAAATGCCATGGAAAGAGCAGTGGGAAAAAGAGTATACCACAGGACCGGGAAGGAAGGGTTGTAGCTAGATAGAAGGACTGGTAGACAAGTTGAAAGACAAAAGGAATTTGTTAGTATTCATTCAAAAACTTGCCAGGAATATTCACTGAAGGCCTAGTAACTCTTCTTGGCACCGGAGGGAGACAGTGGGGGTGGTGGTAGGTGTAGTGATAAGATGGTTCCATAGTGGGCAGCGTAAGAAGGCCTAAGATTTCAGTAATTCTTAACTTACTCTTTTGGCATGAGTGAAGGGTCATTGAAGCCCCTGGGGACTCTAAGTCCAGATAAATAAAAAATCAAAAACCAAACCCAGTGCCTTCGAGTTGATTCTGACTCAGCAACCCTACAGGACAGAGTAGAACTGCCTCGTAGAGTTTCCAAGGAGAGCCTGGTGGATTAGAACTGCCGACCTTTTGGTTAGTAGCCACAGCTCTTACCCACTATGCCACCAGGGTTTCCTCCAGATAAAAAGACAGCCATAAAAAATTTTACAATGATAAGCGGGATAGAGTTTTAAACAAATGAATCCTGAATCAGGTTCCCCAGTTATTCTCTAGTCAAGCGTGCCAATGTAATATGATCCAATGCCTCATGTCAACTCTCTCCTAACACAAACTGCAGAATGCTCAAAATATCATATTTATTATCTAATCTAAGAAATAACCCAGACCACAAGCTATAAAATATAGGAAACATGCTAGAAAATGTAAGTTGTATGACTGCTGCCAATAGAACAAACTTGGATGAATTCATTTCTTTGTCCTTTCTACTACTTCTTACATATGCCCTCCCAGCTCTATTTCACACACCCAACAAGACACCTTGTGCTGTTTTCAGCAAAGTGGAATTAGGTCTGGTTTGCTATATACAAACAGACACACAAATTAGTTAATTGAACAACTGATTTAATGTGCCAGAGACTAATAAATGCTGGAGAGCAAAGATAAATAAGTCAGCCCCTGCTTCTAGGAGCACACAGTAGAAGAGAAAGACAGGTAAGATGCTTTAGCTCTAAAAACAGATACTTAAGAAAATAGTTCCGTTGGATCAACAAGTTTCTGGTCTCTCCTTTAGGTGATATAAACACAGTCCATACTAATGCACCTGCTAAAAACCTATTGCTATTCAGGGCACGCACATTTTTAAATTACAACAAAATTAGCGGTGTAACTTACCATCATTTTTTCAAAGAGATCCAGTACTTCCTTTTCTGACAAATTCAAAGATCGCTCATCATATAATGGCTGAGCTGCTGGAAACTCACTCATCGCAACTTGAGAATCAATAGGATGTTGAATAAGAGGTTTTTCTTTTCTGACAGTAGATTTTCTAAAACTTGTAATTCGGTCACGCTGCAAACAGAAAAAAATAAGCCCTAAGAAAGAGATCAAGAACCACGAACATGAAGAATCGAAACAACAAAATGGCACTTAGTACAATATATGATTACTGTCTTTTGACAAAATGTGATTTTAAGCAGCAAGCTCCAGTTAGAGATTGTACTATTTTGAAACCTTGAAGTAATTCTTCAGCCTCAGAAGTGGAGGGGGAGAAAAGTATTCTTCAAAAGTAAAACTTAGTCCCTTGTCATTCTTATTTTCCATAATAGGTAGGTGAAAAAAGTCTTAGATCAAAGTCCCGTGGTTGTTTAAGGTAAATGTATCTTTGATGGCAACTTCAGAAATATGAGAAACAGAGAAATGAAATGAGTGGAGCTTCTGATACCCAATTCTAAGGGGAAATTATGTGAATGTTTCTCTTCTCCAAAGTGGCAAACACTGGGACAAATATGTAGGAATAATTTCTCAGTGTAGCAGTACAGTATGGTGGTTAAGAGTGTGAACTCTGAAGCCAGACTACCTGGATTTGAATCTAGGCTTTTCCATTTACAAGAATCCTTGGTGGCGCAGTGGTTAAACCACTCGGCTGCTAACCAAAAGGTTGGCAGTTTGAACCCACCAGCCACTATGCGGGAGTAAGACATGGCAGTCTGCTTCCGTAAAGATTACAACCTTGGAAATCCTATGGGACAGTTCTACTCTGCCCTATAGGGTCACTATGAGTCGGACTCCACAGTAACGTTTTTGTTTGTTTTTTTGCCATTTAGGAACAGAGTAACCCTCTGCAAGTTAGTCTCACCATACCTGTATCCTCATCTTTAAAATGCGGAAAATGGTACTACTTACACCATAGGGTTATTGAAAGGTTTAAATAAATTAATATGCTTAGTGTGCCTAGCTGCTATTTATTGTTACTACTGTTATTATTATTTTCCTTTGCCCCCAAGTTTTTCTCCCCTAAAAAAAGAGACCAACAAGGAAGAAAAACAAAAATAAAACATCACCTTTCCATTAACTGGAAAAATAAATAGATATAATTCCTACAAATATTATTATGAAGAACTAGTTATTTTATGGATATTGACTTGGAGCCATTGATTGCATGTACAATCTCTTAATGATTAGCGTGCTATTGCACATAAAGTACGTTAATGATTTCGTCTGCACGTAAACAAGGCATTCTTTTTTAAACCACAAAATAATAGACGTAAAAAATTAGTAACGTACATAAAACTGAACACAACTCAGTTTTATTCTGGTTTCTGTTAAGAAGCACATGCACACCTTCAGCTCACATTAAACAAGCAGACGTGTTAAATATGAAGACAACGCATCTTCACTGCCGCGGGTACCAGAAATTTCACAAATTACCTTAATGTTACACAAAGCATCACAGAAATGATTACCACAGCTTATATAAAATTACGTTGACTCTCATTAAAAGAATATACCTTATACTTTATTGATTCAAAAAACACTTTTTTTTAATTGAAAGGTATACTTTGAAAGAAATACAAGCAGTCGTAAGCAGCTTATTTAGGATGACAAAAATGATTTGAGTACACGGTTGCTCACAAAGAGATTATATAAACCATAACATTTTAGACCTGGGAACAAACTTGAGAAATCATCTAGAGCAACTCTCTTAATTCAAAGAAAAAGTGACACCTAAAGTCACGAGCCCCCAGTTTCTAGTCCAGTGTTCACATTAAGATTCAGTACTTCAAATCATCTTGAACTATTTTTTTTTTCAAATTTTCTTTTAACTTTTTGAGGGAAATTAAGGTGCTTTAGAGATGCAGACTATCTTTAAACAACTCAAGAAAAAAATTAAGTAATCCCAAATAAGCTGAGCAGATATCAAACAGTTAAATTTCACTGAAAGATATGGTGGACATAAAAGCATTTAAATATGCAATCAACCATAAAAATCAACATATCTCTTTCCTTTCCCTTCATATCATTTACTGTTTCCTTTCGCAGTTCTGGCCATTTTACTGAGTAGGATTATTTACATATATATTTGATCTTTTGCTGTGTCCTTCATTTCTGTCTAGAAAATTGGCTTTTGCCTTCAGCTATATCTTGATAAGAAAATGAAGTTAAGCCACATACCTTGACCTCCTTAAAGCACAGGCAATATTAACATTATTTGTGGATAGGTAACTTCACAAAGAAAAAACTGACATAGCTTAAAACACCATTTAAATTTTTCTAGCAATAAAATGGTGCACTTAAATTTTGAGTCCACAACTTTTAATAAGTTTTACTACGAGAGACTCAGCTTGAAAATATTTAAGGTTTTTAAATGTAATAGCACATATCTGATAGGAAGGAAACGTAATTCCCTTTCTATTTGCAATTAATTTCCTCCAATATTATGCTTAACATATTCAGTCAATTGACTATCAATAAAGGACAGGTCTGTGTTTCCCAGAGTTAGATTTAGGTAGAGGTTTTTTTTTTAATTGTTTAGCATACATATCAGGATGGTATCAAAATTTTGCTGAGATTCCATATAATTGTTTATACTGATATTCAAGAAGAGAATTCACTCTAAAGACAATCTTCCATTTCACTATACTTTGTAAACATTCAGACATCTTATATCTTACATATATCAATGCTTTAATGTCCACCTACTTTAATAAAAAGACAACATGCATGAGTAATGCAATAACATGCTGCTAAGACCACCTTACCACATCATCTGCCAAAGTTTTTATTTGAATGTTCTATTAAAACCAAAAGGAAACAAAAAAAAGAAACACCTGTCAGATAAGAAAAATAATTCATAGCTCAAACAAGAAAATAATAATTGATCCTCATTTTTTTATATTATCAACTATAAATAGGAGAATTAAAAAGTTTGAATATAGAAACATACACATTCTTTATAAAAGAAAAAAAACTTGAAAGGTCAAAAAGTGAAAAAAGATATAGCAAAGTCATAAACTCAATTTTTTTTCAAAGCATTGTAATAAATAATGTTTTTAAGACACCTAAATTAAAAAAAAAAGACATGAACAACAAGAAAACTCACATTTAACAGTATAATGAAACAACTAGGTCTAAGAAGTCAGTGTTACACCTGATGGGTATTTAAATGACACCTTTTCCAGTATTCTAAATAAAATCAACTTTCTAATTCTGTTAATATATGCCCATTTCTCAAAAACTCCAACACAATTTTTGCATACAGTTTTCTACTTCTACTACCAAGAATCACTGGAAATGGTATGTTCTAGTTAATGAAATACAGTGGCTAATAAAAACTAATACATACCATATATAGTGATCCTTATTTAATGAATTAGAACACAACAAAGCTAAATACCTCACAATTTAGTAATCTTCCATGATTCAGAAGTTATTTTAAGATCCTACAATAACATAATAGCAGCATGAAGAGCAGTTATTATTTATATTACAAATATGTTGAAGTGTCAATTAAGAGATATAATTAGGAAAGAATCAGATTTTAAAATACTGGTTACTAGGAATTGAATTTAACCCTTCTGCCACATTCCATACATTTATTTCTTATAACAGAAGCTTAATAATGCTTTGTATTTTCATGCATGCTAAAAAATACTAAGAAAAATATGGTCATCTCACTGGTGTGGAGAGCGCCATTATGAATTTTAAGGAAATGAGAATTACTTGGTCCCAGAATCTCAGGAAATTGTTTTTGAATACTACCGACCAATTGCTGTTCAAGATCATTGCCACCTGGGTCACCTGGGGCAAACATACAATTATATATACAGCTCTTTTTCTACTTTTAATCCATTGATTCCCTCAGTGATCTAAACTTCTTTATCTTTGTACTATGTCTTCATTACACCCTGCTAACACAAAGCCCAATCGATCTTTACTGCCCAAAAAAAAGAAACAGGAGGGGGGATTATTTATATCAGAACTGAAGCCATTTTAAGAGAGATCAATTCACCCTAGGACCCTTTCTGCCAGGTATATTCTCTTTAATTTTCCCAGTGGGTTACAGAAGACTGTCATATGCACAGTGACAAGCTTCATGATTTCCTGTAATGTAAAATCAGAATAAACAATGGCAAAATACCAAAATGCCTCAACTAACCCTGCTATCATCCAGAAATATACCTGCCTCGCCTGTGTTATGATTTGAGCAAGATCATGCAGTTTTTCAAGTAACTCCTTCCCCTTCTTCCCACCCTTTGGGGTTAAAACTCAAGATTGGAAACACAACTTTATCTCTAAAGCAAGAATGCAGATTAGGAGAAAATATGATTTGCTTTAGTGAAATTTTTTAACTTCAGATGCACATGTGCCTGGAATGCTTCAAATCTGTATTGCAATTGAATATACCCTGACAGTTTAATCACTGGAGATAGGCACAAGAAAAAAAATATTGTTACCAATATTTCCAACTTGTTTTATGGGAAGAGATTGAGTCCTCTTCTCTTTCTCTCCCCACGCCTCTTTTTTGAGAATTAATATACTTTTGGTCCAAATTAAATCACACAGTATGGAGTTATATACTATTAGAGCAGGATAGAATTTGAAATTCTCTGGTCAAAACCTCTCACGTTACAAATAAGAAACTGGAGCCTAAAGAGGCTAAGGGACTTGCCCAAAGAACCTAGATCTGGTTATCAATAGACTAACTCTTAGTCAAAACATGGCTTTTACAGTTGGTACGGTCAAGCCATAGGACATTAAAATGACTTAATAAAATGAAACAGTCCATGATAATCTCAAAATCACAAATAACTCCCCACTCCCATAAATTGCATTTCCCCTTGGGTAACTATCTTTTGTCCCACTGCACAGGGGGTCAAGACCGTATCATCCAAAACACCATTCCTCTGGTACCCATAGTCCTTCCCCAATGCATCTTACCCATGTACGGAATTCACTTAGACTAAAATACTTATGCTCTTTGAGTGGCTAATTAATTAGGTATTTACCAAAAACAAACTACATACAAATTTAGATTATTCAGTCTTTCATAATGAGATTATTCAGTCTTCCTAATTCTGTCTTAATAATGCCAGAATTCTAAGAGTTAGAGCCCCTTCTCTCAGCTCTCCGTGTGTGGTCCAAAAACCAAAAACCCAGTGCCGTGGAGTCAATTCCGACTCATAATGACCCTATAGTGGTTAAAAAAAAAAAAAAAAAGTGGTAGGAGGGGAAAAATGGGTACACAATTAATAACTCAATGGAAACACTACATGAGCACAAAGGGGGCAAACCGTTGGCTCAGAGGGTCAGGAAAGACTTGAAAAAAGAGAGTAACATGTATGTTAATGGTACCAGCCACATTCCATTTGTCTAGGCTCAAGACTTCCATGTCACCTTAGTCTTCTCCTGCTTCTTGACAAGCAGTGGTCAACTTCCATGATAATCTTTCTGCACTTCCCTCAAAAACCATGCCAGTTTAGGTTCTAATCACTGTCATCAGCCTTCTAATGAATATCATGGCTTCCATTCTCTCCCTATTGCCAAAGTCATTTTCTTAAAGCAAAGCTCTGGTTCTAGCCATCATCGCCTCTTGCTTAGATTCCTTTAATAACTTCCTAGCCTGTCTCCCTGCTTCCACCTTTTCTCTGCTACAGCTAATTTTTAACATAGCAAGCAAAAGTTAGATTCTGTCACTCCTCTGCTCAAAACTTTCCTAGCACAAGTCAAAGTCCTTACAATGGCCTACAAGGCCTTATTATTCTGCTCATTCACCATATTCCTCTGACCTCATCTCGTACTACACTCCACCTTCATTCACACTGTTCCAGTCACAGTGACCACCTCACTGCTCCTCAATAAGGCAATAAACCACATGCATTGGCTCTTTTGCCTGGAATACTCTTTAAATACCCTTATGATTCACTCCCTCAAGTTGGTTTTAAATCTGACTTCCAATGTCCCAAAGCCAGATCTAGATCAGATATCACTATCATAGTATTGTAAAGCAAAAAAAAAAAAAAAAAAAGGTACACAGCAAAGTCATAAATGCTTTCAAGATTTTTTCAAAGCTTTGGAATGAATAATCATGTGAGTGAGGCCTATTCTGCCCATCCTACCTAAAACTAAAACATCAACTTCCTCCATGCACTCCTGCTTTACCCTGCTCTACTTGTCCTTTTTTTTTCAGTAGAACATACCACTTTCTAACATAGTCTATAATTTATTTTATTATAATGTTTTTATCTGTTTACTCCACTGAACATGGAATTTCATGAAGGCAGGGACTGTTGTCTGTTTGGTTCAGATGGACCCCTAAGGCCTAGAGTATGGCTTGGTACGTAGTAGAAGCTCAATAAAGTGATCAATGAATGTCACACACTTGTTCATAAATATTCAATGCCTCCTTATGATCTACAGAATAAAGGTTAATATCCTTAACATGGCATTCAAGGTCCAACATGATTCATCCCTACGCCACCTTCTACTTCCTTCCTTATGACCAATGTGCTGTAAAATACAAAAATTGAAATACTTTTCCCAATGTATGCCCCCATTATATCCCATTTGTGCACCCACGGCTCCCTCTACCTGGAATGCCCATCTAACCACATGCATTTCTATTTCTAGAGCTTCCCTTGAGTTTAAAGTTTAGTTATTGATAAACCAAATGTGGGTCCTTAGTCAAAAATAATACTGGAAAAGAACTGCGTTTTGTTTATTTTTTCTGAAAGAAATTTTTTTTTTCCGAACAGCTATCTTCAAGAATGATTGAGTACCCCAAGGCACATAGGAAATTATAATCACGTAAAAAATTATCCCAATTACTTGTGATGGAAAACCATAAAGAAAAACATTCTGATTTCTTAATTTATAAGTTTTATTCAACTACGGTACATATCCTGCGTAAACTGCACATCTGATCTAATGTATTTTCTCAAAGGTTTCTGTGATATAAAAATCTGCTTTTACAAATACCTTCTCAAAAACCTTACTTTACAACTGTTCGGAAGAAAGAAACAAATTTAGTCTACTGAAAAGGAAATTATTTAAACAGATATAAAGAGGCTGAGTTTCATAAGAGGTTATTTTTGGCCACTGTACATTCAAATGCATTGAGATTATTGTATAAATTACAATTAAATGATCTGCTGTAGAAGAAAATAAATCCTTTCTACCACGCAATTACCTTTGTACATTAGCTAAAAATTAAAGGTGCAAAAGAAGTTGAGAATAATAACAAAAACAAAACCCAGGCCAAAAAGTTTAGAGAGCTTCAAAAAGCTGGGGCGTTGTTGTTGTAGTTGATTTGTTTTGACAAGAGTAAATTACACTACCATGTTTTTACACAAATAATGGAAGCCTTCTGCATTTGTTTGCTGACCACGCCCTCCCTCCAGGTATTCTTCCTTAAGGGCGCTATGGTATTTTTTTTTTTACAGCAAAATGTGGAAGAGGATTGGCATGGCGGTGCTTATAAGGGGGTCTCTGGCTGTACAGGGCACAGCAGCCAAAGAAAAGCAGAACCAAAAAACCAACCAAACCCAGAGCCGTTGAGTCGATTCGACTCATAGCGACCCTACAGGACAGAGTAGAACTGCCCCATAGAGTTTCCAAGGAGCACCTGGTGGATTCGGACTGCCGACCCTTTGGGTAGCAGCCATACCACTTAACTACTTATTATGCCACCAGGGTTCCCATACATAAAAATACAGTCGTCACTTTTATGTGAACTGACCTTTAAAAAATATTTGTAAATAGTTGTATTAAAATACAATCTCATTTATAATGACATTCTACAAGGACAAGCTCTCAAATTATATCTGAATGCAATTTATATAGCTGTGTATGTCTCTCACATCACATACAAGCAGACACGGATTGTACCCCTGAATATAAACTATAGAGCTACAATGTAATTTTAAAAAATGACACAAAAAACTTTTATTAAAGTCACACTCCTGAATTAAAAGCACTGATTAAGTCATTTTAGTGAGTTTTTTTCTAATGATAATGGTAATTACAGTAAGGGCATATTGTACCAATAAGTATAGTGACCACATATTTTCATTAAAGTCAACTCTGGAAAAGCAATAAGACTGTACATTAGTCAAGCAGAGTTTATTAAACTTCTATAGTAAATATAACTTAGTACAGTATATATGAATATTATATAATTATAAAAGTATCACTCCAGAGTCTCAACGCCTTAAGAATAAGAGAAATAGCTGATTTACTTATAAACTCTAATGTTGAAGTTCTGATGGCACTGTAAGAGTCTTTATTACAAGAAAATTAAGTTTTAATTTTCTCAATCAGGCCAAAATTAACAAAAACAGCAAGATGCAAAGATTCAACTCTCTTATGGCTAATGTTCCATGGGAATACAATGTTTTATAAACATCACTGCAATCACTCTAGTACAGAAATTGGCCAACTAAATTGTATGTAATTCAAAAGTCTCACCACCAACTCAAAATCTTAGACACACCATCTGACTACTCTCATAAAAAAATACGTTGGCAATAACAATTAAAAGGAAGGGTCTGTAATTTATCCAGCTTTATGTTTCTTGCTCTCCAAGAAGGGCGGGGACAATATGACACAGAAAAGTCTGTTCAATTCAACTGGATAAATATTTGAGCATCTACTATGCACCTGTTCAGTGCTGGACAAAGTAAGCATGCTCTTTTCCTTTATGAAGATTACAGTCTAGTTGAGATCAGAGAATAAAGGAACGATCATGATAGAGGAATTCTGAGAGCTCTGAGTAGAGCTCTGTGGTAACCTCCATATACTCTCCAGGTTAGAAGGAGCCTTGAGTAAGGCCATCCGTCAACCACCCACCCAGGGTTTGAATTCCCTGGACTCCATTCCTGCCCAATACCTATTCAGATCAGCAGCAGTCACAGAAGGAAGTAGTTACTATTAAAAGGTCTGTCTTCCAACTTCTCAGATTTTGTCCTCACTCCAAACTTAAAACCAAACAAGACAATTCAAGGCCATTTACTTATCTGGTAATCAAGCTGAACATTCTGTTCAGAAGTTCCAGTATTTTATTATAAACATATTTGTTTCTTAGTTGAGTGCCTCTCAGTTGTATTTATTTCATCAAGAAAGCTAAACCTAATCTGAGTTTCAGAAACTATATCAATGTAGGGGTTTGATTCTAAGACGAGAGGGGGAAACTACATTTTGGCTTTCAAAATCAAACGGCTCACTGCCTGAGTTTAAATTACTCAAACGTTCTTTCATCTCCTTTCTAACAGTATGGATCATTTTTAGACACTCACATGTCAGAATCTTAGGCACTGTAGTCCTCTGTCACCATTAGCACTTATGAAGAGATGACAGATCAATTGCCAGGCACTAGGGGTTTTTTTAGAGATTTGAAGAGACACGCCCCTGGCCTGGATCGGCAAAACTAGGGTTGAAAAGAATTTAGATATTAAGCTCCAATTCTCCATCTTACTTTGCTATTGTACCATCTCAAACTGTCCATGGCATCATTTTAAAGGAGAAATACTTTTACATTTTTGTAACAATAAGGACACCATCTCAGAAGTACTGTCAAATCAAAGCCCTCACATTTTAACCCACCACAGTTCGTCGCTATTACAAATATTCTTCCCATCATTGTTATGACAAGAGAAAATTCCTTTTGAAATTTTCTTCTCAAGATGTTCTTTCAATTGATAAAGAACAAAAAGTTTATTTACAAGACAAAATTATTTAATTCAAGTTCTAGTGAAACTCAAACATGCCATCATAACACAGGGTTTTGGTTTTCTTCATGAAGCAAAAGGCCATGTTCCTTCACTGGTTAAATTTTTTAAATTTTATACATCTGACCAAGGGCATACCGATGACAAGGACCTTCCTACCAGAGTCGACAGAGAGAGAAAGCCTTCCCCTGGAGGTGATGCCCTGAATTTGGACTTGTAGCCCACTAGACTGTGAGAGAATAAATTTCTCTTTGTTGAAGCCATCCATTTGCTGTATTTCTGTTACAGCAGCACTAGATCACTAAGACAACTGTCTTGCCACAAAAGGTAATCTTTAACTACCAAGCGGGGTGACTACGAAATAGAATCCTGTAGTTGCTTCCATACAGCAAGTATGATCACTTTCAGGACTGAGGGTGAAACATTCAGGAAATGTATGCTTGCAGCTTAGGTCTTTAAAAAAGTTCACACTAATGAATTGGAGGAAGTCACTTAGGTACCTGAATTAATCAGCAACAATTGCAGGAATAAGCTTACTTCTTAACAGTAGCAGCTTCTTCTGCAGGTAGAAGAAGAATGTTTGTTTGCTTTGTAGTAAACAATTTTTAAATGGAAAAATTATTTGGATATGAACGTTCCACTACCTTTACATAAAAAGATGATTCAGAACCTAGCCCAGTACCTTAGCCAAGCAGGGCTCAATATTTAATAGATGAATTTTTACCTCGGGGTCGCTATGGGACTGAACCGACTCAACAGCAACAGGTTTTGGTTTTTATAAAAGACAAATGTCTCAATCAAACATCAATCAAGTACCTACTCTATGCCCATCAATTTATGGCACACAGAAGTTTAAGGGATGATTCTGCCCTTAAGCGTGAAAACTAAACACATAGAACAAATAGAAAATTAAATGCTAAACTCTAAGATTTTGAGATATGTAATTTGTCTTCCTCCCTAAACACTATCACATCACCCTGTCTTATTATCTTCACAGCATTAACTACTATCAGAAATTATCTTGTTCACTGATTTATTTATTCATTTGTGTTTTGGTTTCTAGAATATAAATTCTTTAAGAGTAGGGATCTTAACTGTCTTATTCACTCTGGATCTCTGACACTTAGAACAGTAGCTGGCACATAAGAACTGCTCAAATATTTGATGAATAAATAAATGTAAGTACACTTGGATTTCAGAGAAGAAATAGATAAATATAGCTTCATTAAGAAACAATAAAGAACTGTGTCCTAATGGTTGGGTAGGATTTGCATAGCCAGAAAGAAGGGAAGAGAAAAACCCAGACAGAAGAAGCAGAGTTAATATATTCCTTTAGGAGAGGTGAGAAGAGCAGCCTTATAAAACAAAGGGCTCAAGTTGAAGGGTATTAAATTTTGGATGTGTAGGGTGAGGTCAGATTAGAGACAGTCTTGAAAACCAGGAGGAGTAGCCTAAATTAGGTTTGACAGCCGTTGGGAACCATTACAATTTCCTGTTTCAGAGAGAGACATGGAGAATGTGATATTTTAGAAAGATGACCTCCTGTGGTACAGGACCACAATCTCTTATCTAAAACACTTAAAGCCAGATGTGTTTTGGAATTCATACTGTTTCGTGTTTTAGAAAGGAATAGAGTATATGTAACAGATATTAAAAAATACCCCCAGCAGGATCTGGGATAGCATCCTGTGCCCAAATGCATTCAGGTTTAGCAGTGAAACATGAATACTGCACAAAATGAAGACTACATACAGCCTCAAGTCAGGTCAGGTTTTGTAGCCAAATGATAAAATTCTGTTTTCTGGGCTTTGGAATTTTAGAATTTCAGAGAATGATTGTAGACCTGTAACATTCAGGACAGACTGGAGAAGCATCAGAGGCAGGAAGAACAACTAAAAAGAAGGCTTGCAGGAATCAGCAAGTTTGGTCTAGTCTATCTAAATAATAAAAAAATAGCTACCATTTATTGAGCATTTATTATGTGCCAGGCACCATGCTATAAACCATACATGCATTGCCTCACTTGAATCCTCACACTAATCTCATGAGATAAAGATTTACTATTCTATTTTATAAATTAGGAAATCAAGGTTTATAGTCATGAAGGCATTTGTGTTAAAGTCACAAAGATAGTAAATCACATAGTTGGGATTAATATTTAGATCTAACTACAACCAACCCTTTAAAACCTCTATCTACCTTCTGAAATCTATGAGAGTCTCCATCAGTATAACAATCCTGGTTAAGGGCAAAAGCTGTTTCAGTCTTGGCCCTCCCAGGTTTTCTTCGCTTGCTTAGAGCACTCTCTCCCCTACTTCTTCAATTAGCTCATCCTTTCTTGCCTCAGCTAAGGATAGGTCCCCCTTGGTTGCTGACCTTTCCCTTTTGTAACACATCCCAATTATCAAAATGCAATTACCTATCAGTATTGGTCTTCCCTGCAAGACTGTAAACTCAATGTAGTACAGACTAGGTCTCTTTTGGTTCCCACTGTGTCCTCAGGTTTTTGCACTGTTTCTAGCACACAGAAAGCACTCGAACTTTGATGACAGAATTAAAACGGATACAGATCCAGTTGTGAGGTGACAAGGGCCTAGGCTAGGATGGTAGCAATAGGAATGGAGAAGGCGGTTACTATATATAATTCTGTTTAAAATTATGCTTGTTATTGACGCAATGTACCCAGACATGTGATTGTTGTTTGTATTAAATAAGGTAATTTAAATATCTGTTGTTGTGATTACCATCTTTATAACACACAAATAACCTCTAAATGGCTATGATTATCACTCTGGAGATACTTCACCTCACCATGATTTGTCATGTATCTACTTCAAATAGCTTTTATAAATAACCACATCATTTAGTTCTCTGATGTAGCTGCAAAGCTAATCTGACAAAACAAAATGACTCATTCCTTTAAAAAGTTAAGAGTATAAATCTCCTAAAAATTAAAATTAAACCTGAGTTATGAATAAGGTATTATTATAATATACTTTTTATAGAGAAAAAATACATAAAAGTCAACTAATGATTAAAGTTAATATTAATATTACTAATTTTAACTGCTATTCTGAATGTGGAGCCATGGTGCCACAGTGGTTAAGAGTTCGGCTGCTAACAAAAAAGGTCAGCAGTTTGAATCTACCAGCCACTCCTTGGAAACCCTACGTGGTAGGTTTTACTCTGTTTTTAATAGAGTCACTTATAAGGTGGAACTGACTCAACCACAATGGGTTTGGTTCAGTTTGGTATTCTGAATTTGCAAACAATCCTCAATTCAGAAGTGGGATGTGATCTAAATGTTCATTTGTATGACACCTGTTTAGCTCGTACAACATTTGTTTCCAAAGGTGCAACCAGTAAAAATGGTTTGCAAAGTGAAAGTTGACAACTCTCATCCAGGGAATACAAAACCAGCTTATTTGAACTTGCAAGGTAGAAGTTTTAAAGTAACTAAATATCATTCTTTCTTAAAACAGATATTAAAAACTTAACCAAAACATGATTGTATCCTAGGCAAAAAATGTTTTTAAGTTGTCAGAAAACTTTAAAAGGGTCTTTGAAATGATTCAGTATTAACCAAAAAAAAAAAAAATCATTAAATTTCTTAAACTCCTTTTTTTCCCCAGGGGCTTCAAATTCTATAGTAATAACTCCATTAATAGCTTTTGTCCCATAAACCAAAAACTAAACCCATTGCTGTCAAGTCAATTCCAACTCCTAGTGACCCTATAGGACAGAGTAGAACTGTCCCATAGGGTTTACAAGGAGTGGCTGGTGGATTCGAAAGCACTTAGCCACTGGGCCACCAGGGTTCTTTGTCCCCCAGTGTTCCTTAAATAGTTTTTAACTTAGTTTTAATTTGGATAAAGGATTTTTTCTGAAGATAGTGACAGAAATCGTGTCAAAACAATATAAAGAACACACTGCAGAAAAAATTTCACTTAATGCCACCATGTTTCACAAATACTATTTTTTATCATAACCAATTCAGAGGTAGTTTTAAGTTTTTAACTTTTAAATGATTTTAGCCTAACAGCAGTCATATTAGTGTTAATTCTGATAGGTCTCAAATTTCTTCTATGCCAATTTATACACCACTATGTATTCACAATGGGTTTTTCATGTATTTGAATTATCTGAGTTGGAGTGGGAAATGCAAATAAATCAGCAACTATACTTATTCTTTCAAGCCTCATACGTAGTATGTAATCACTATATCAGTTACAACATGAAAAACAATGAACTGTATGTCCCTTTGCCTGAAAAATTACAGGTAACCCAAGAACTAACACAATGGCACTCATACACATACAGGCCAAGGCATATGATTCAAAACTTTTTTCTTTTTTTTTTTGGTATCACAGAAATTTTTCAGTCAAAAGATTTTTGATATAGAAAATATACTTTTTGTTTCTTTTTTGCCTAGATCTTAAGACAGCAACAGTGTACCTTATGCATGAACAATGGAGCATAGTATCCAAAAAGTCAGAAAATATGAAAGAGCTATTAACGTCTTCTATATATCTTTGACTTTGCTAATACAAAAAAGGATTCTAACCAGCACAAAATCAAGCCTTTTCACAGGGGTTTCAAAAAAACCAATGAGAGATATCTCTGTACATAATACTCCAGGCATGTTAAACTTGCCCATAACCTTCAGAATATGAGAGGGTGATCTTTGATAAAACAGAGCAAGTCTGAATTATGATGGCTAGATATGAGATGTTCTGAACTTAATTTAATAATGTGTGTTCTTGTTTCTAGTTTCCTCACTTCCAGTAATTTGGTTTTGTAACATCTTAGCCAATTAGGGATGAGGAAGCTTGAACTTCAATGTTACTATGTGACTGACAGAATGATTTCATATCAGGAGATCACCGAAAAACAAATACAGAAGGTCCCTGAGTGGCACAAACAGTTTACACTTGACTACTAGCCAAAAAGCTAGAGGTTTGAACCTACCTAGCAGTGCTGCAGAAGAAAGGTCTGACAATTTGCTCCCTTAGAGCACAGCCAAGAAAACCCTATGGAGCAGAGTTCTATTCTGTAATACCTGAGGTTGCCATGAGTCGGAATCTGCTCCATGGCAACAGGTAAACATACGTAGAATTTCTCTTACTGTGTTGTCACCAGCTCTAAAAAAAAAAAAAAACTAGCTCCAAATTAATGTGTGCTAGCACAGAATCATGGCCAGATTTTTTTAATGAAAATCTTGAATTCTTTTCAAGTACCATTTCATTTGCTAATCATGTTATATTTATCATAAATGAAATTACATATTTAATGGCCATAATCAATACTACTGAAGTTTACAATTCACATGGGACCTTTATAGCCCTGACACCATACACAGACTTAGTTCTGCCACTCTGATTTCTACAGAAACAAAGTTCTCAATGATGGTTGAAATTCCAAGCCAGTTTACAAAATCTTATTTAATCTATAGTACACCTTCAGATTAACGCTAGTAGTATCCCAAATCCAGCCTCTTGCAACACTTTTTGTAGAAAATACCTATTGTAACTCAAAATGTCAAAAACCTGATTTTCCCTTTCTGGAAACCCTGGTGGTGTAGTGGTTAAGTGCTACGGCTGCTAACCAACAGGTCGGCAGTTCAAATCCACCAGGCGCTCCTTGGAAACTCTACGGGGCAGTTCTACTCTGTCCTGTAGGGTCGCTATGAGTCGGAGTCGACTAGATGGCAGTGGGTTTTTTTTGGGTAGGTGGAACTCGCTACAATAGCAATGCTACATACGGAGACGAGAGAGAGAACTGGCCACTTACTTCAGTATAAGGGTGCTGAGAGTTAATACAGGAGGAGACAACACGCTAGATCAAGATCCTTAGGTGTCTTAACTAGGAAACAGAGAGCAATTTCCCCCTTCCATAGAAAAAGTGTCCTGGGATCTAAATCCCTTTATGAAAACTGCCTCTAAAGTACTTAAAGTGATAAGAGCTTAAGTACAAACTTGATCAATCAAATTGAAAGGTCTGTCCATTTTCCGATATCCATTGAGCTCTGTCTGAATACCTCAAAATCATAAAATATACATACACATCCTCCTAGCTGAGTTTTTAATATGTGGTCATTGATGGTTCAGTTGTAGAATTCCTGCACTCCATGTCGGAGACCCAAGTTCAATTCCTGGCCATTACAACATGTGCGGCCACCACCCCTCTGTCAGTAGGGGCTTCCATGTTGTACTGATGCCAAACAGGTTTCAGCAGAGCTTCCAGACTAAGATAGGCTAGGAAGAAAGGTCTGACAATCTACTTCCAAAAATCAGCCAACGAAAACCCTATGGATCGCAATGGCCCAATCCGCAAGCAATCATGGAGATGGCACAGGACTGGGCAGCATTTGATTCTGTTACACATGGGGTCACCATGCAACCCCACTCCTAGGAATATATCCCAGAAAAATAAGAGCCATCAAACAAATAGACATATGCACATTCATGTTCACTGCAGCATTATTCACAATAGCAAAAAGATGGAAACAACCTAAGTACCCATCAACAGATGAATGGATAAACAAATTATGGTACACACACACAACGGAATACTGTGCAAGGATAAAGAATAATACCGAATCTCCAAAACATCTCACAACACGGATGCAGCCGGAGGGCATTATGCTGAGTGAAATAAGTCAATCACAAAGGACAAATATTGTATGAGACCACTACTATAAAAACTCAAGTAAAGGTTTACATGTAGAAAGAAACAATCTCTGAAGGTCACCAGAGAGGGGAGGGTTGGGGAAGGGAAACCACTAACTAGATAGTAGACACATTTTAACTTTGGTGAAGGGAAAGGCAATACACAATATAGGGGAAGTCTGCACAACTTGACTAAGGCAAAGGAAGCCACGGAGAGACAGGAAACCAGACAATTGGAAACAGAGAAGGGGGAGTGGATGGGGAGAGTGCTGACACATTACAGGGACTGCAACCAATGTCATGAAACAATTTGTGTATAAATTTTTGAATGGGAAACTAATATGCTCTGAACTTTTCATCTAAAGCACAATAAAATGTTAAAAAAAAATTAACCTATGAAAATCCTATGGATCACAATGATCCAGTTAGCAACCAACCATGGAGATGGCACAGAACTAAGCAGCATTTCATTCTGTTGTAAATGAGGTCACCGTGAGTCGGGTGCTGGCTCGATGGCAGCTAATCACAACAGCATTTATTTTAGGAAAGTACTAGAATGACTTCTTCCCTTTCTGTAATAATAGGCTTCCCTTTCATAATAGGCTAAGAGAGGCATTTTCTTTCACATGAAATACAGAAATGAGACTATGTGTACATCAACATTAGAGATGGTTACCTAAATCCAGTTATTGGAAAAAAAAAATGAAAACTCTAAAAGTTATGAAATATGGTTTCAGTGACCAGTTGGCTACAACATAAAGAGTTTTCCTGAGCTAGAGAATGTTTTAATGAACCTGGAAACACCACAAAACTGGTGTTTTGTTTTGTTTGTTTGTTTTCTTCTTTTTTAAATCCTGGAGAGTATCTTTCTTGAGGTCTTAGTTCAAACTTTGATTTTTTAGCACTTACCAGGGTATTTGATTTCCCACAAGATAGTGTGAGCTTCTTGAGGCAGGGACTGGGTCTCATGTATTTCTAGATGCCTAGCATATATGGCCCTTGGGGCTGGCACACATTCATTGAATAAATTACTGGAAGTTGGAAATCTCGTAACTTAAACAGAGTGTCTCTCAGGTTGGCAAGGAGTGCTTCCTACCACTGGAGTCCACCATATAAGGAATCTCAGAGTCAGAACACTGGCAGACATAAAGTTAAAATGGTGAAAGAGAAGAGCTAGGTAGCCATAATATGGATGTCAACAACAAAAGCATAATTATAATTATCACTTATTGAGTGTTATCTATGTTCCAGAGTCCCTGGGTGGCACAAATGTTTAAATGTGTGGCTAACTGAAAGATTAATGGCCTGAAGCCACCCAGAGATGCCTCGGAAGACAGGCCTGGCAATCTGCTCCTGAAAAGTACCAGCCATGAAAACTCTATGGGACACAGCTCTACTCTGTACACATCATGTTGCCATGAGTCAGAATAGATTCGATGGCAACTAGTTTGGTTTTTGTTTTGTTAACTATGTTTCAGGCACCATGCTGCTGTTAGGCGCTATCATGTTGATTCCGACTCATGGCGACCTCATGCGTCCTGAGTAGAACTGTTCCAAAAGGTTTCAATAAAGACCTCTTTATTTCTTTTCTTCCTTTTTTTATTGTATTTTAGATGAAGGTTTACAGAGCAAATTAGTTTGTCAGTAAACAATACACATCCTGTTTTGTGACATTGGCTGCCAACCCCACAACATGTCAACATTCTCCCCTTCTTGACCTTGGTTTCCCCTTTACCAGCTTTCCTGTCCCCACTGCCTTCTTGTCTCTGCCCCTGGGCTGCTGTGCCCATTTAGTATCATTTTGTTTTACGGGGCTGTCTCATCTTTAGCTGAAGAGTGAACCTCAGGAGTGACTTCGGTGTTGAGTTAAAAGGGAATCCGGGTGCCATACTCTCAGGGCTTCTCCAGTCTTTGTCAAACCAGTAAGTCT
Organism: Loxodonta africana; assembly: GCF_030014295.1. Lineage (NCBI taxonomy): Eukaryota > Metazoa > Chordata > Mammalia > Proboscidea > Elephantidae > Loxodonta > Loxodonta africana. The sequence continues at coordinate 116,007,990 of NC_087369.1, read as the reverse complement.
GGGTGTGTGTGTGTGTGTGTGTGTTAGAATTTTGTCCTACATTTTTCTCCAGCTCTGTCCGGGATTCTCTATTATGATCCCTATCAGAGCAGTCGGTGGTGGTAGCCAGGCATCACCTTGTTGCTGGACTCAGTCTGGTGGAGACTGTGGTAGTTGTGGTCCATTAGTCCTTTGGACCAATCTTTTCCTTGTGTCTTTGGTTTTCTTCATTCTCTCTGGCTCCAGATAGAGTGAGACCAGTGGAGTATCTTAGATGGCCATTCTCAAGCTTTTAAAACCCCAGATGCAACTCACCAAAGTAGGATGTAGAAAAAAAACAAAAAAAATGTAAAACATTTTCTTTATAAACTATGTTATTCCAGTTGAGCTAAATGATCCCTAAGACCATGCTCCCCAGCCCTCAGCCCAGTAATTCAGTCCCTCAGGAGTTTAGACGTTAACCGTGGAGCTTCCATGACCTTACCTTGGTCAAGTTGTGCGGACTTCCCCACTATTGTGTACTGTCTTACCCTTCACCAAGGTTGAACTAAACCAAACCCACTCCCCTCAAGTTGATTCCGACTCATAGTGACCCTATAGGACAGAGGAGAACTGCCCCATAGGGTTTCCAAGGAGTGCCTGGTGGATTTGAACTGCCGACCTTTTGCTTAGCAGCCCAGTTCTTAACCACTATGCCACCAGGGCTCCTCATTAAAGTTACTACTTATCTATTGTCTATTTAGTGTTTTCCCTCCCCATTCCTCCCCTCCCTTGTAACCATCAAAGACTGTTTCTATCTTTGTGTAAATCTTTTCATGAGTTTTTATAATAGTGGAATAAAGACCTCTTTAAAGAGTTAAAAAGCAAAGATGTCACCTTGAGGACTAAGGTGTACCTGACCCAAGCCATGGTATTTTCAACTGCCTCATATGCATGAAAAAGCTGGACAATGAATAAGGAAGACCGGAAGAAGAATTGATGCCTTTGAAGTACAGTGTTGGTGAAGAATATTGATTATACCATGGAGAGCCAGAAGAACAAAATCTGTCTTGGAAGAAGTACAGCCAGAATGCTCCTTAGAAGCGAGGTTGGCGAATCTTAGTCTCATGTACTTTGGACATGCTATCAGGAGGGACCAGTCCCTGGAAGAAGGACATCATGCTTGCTAAAGTAGAAGGTCAGTGAAAAAGAGGAAGACACCTGATGGCACAGATTGACACAATGGCTGCAGCAATGGGTTCAAACATACCAGAGGATGGCGCTGGGCCAGGCAGCATTTTGTTCTGTTCTTCGTAAGGTCGCTATGAGTCAGAACTGACTAGACGGCACCTAACAACAAGGACATCCGGTTTTCAAGGCTGTGACCTTTCAAAAGCAGAGTGCTGGGCCTGTCTTCTGAGGTATCTCTGGGTGAGTCTGAACAGCCAACCTTTCAGTTAGTAAAAACCCAAGTTTGGGTTTGGTTTCAGTTAGTAGTCGAGTGCTTATCATTTATACCACCCAGGCACTCTATTCCAGGCACCATACTAAACGTTTTACATTTATTATGAGACCTAATTTGCATAAAAACTCTATAATGTAGATTCCATTATTTATCCCCATTTTACAGATGTGGAACGTGAGGTTCATAGAGATAATGTTACTTAATCAAGGCACATAACTAGTAAAATATGGAACCAAGGTTGAAACTCAGGTTTGTTGGTCTCCAAAGTCAATGCCCAAAGAGTAACTACAAACTCAGTCAAAGCTCAGGAAATATTAGTAGCCAAAGAAAAAGGAGACTGACCTTAGGACAGAGAACGTATACTAGGCATTTATTTAGGGAGACCAGAGTCAATTCAGCTGAAAGGCAATGTGACAGGGGAGGGGGGTTAGTAATAAAAGAAAAAAATAGAGAAGAATTTTAAAACCAAGAAAATAAATCTACAGAGAAGAATCAAGATTAGCAAACAATTTAACAGCACCCTAAGAAAGTGGGATAACATTTAACCTTCAAAACCGTTAACCTTCAGACATATTTGTAATCTCTATGGTTCCCACTGTAGCCCTGGTGGAGAGCCCTGGTGGCACAGTGGTTACGAGCTCAGCTGCTAACCAAAAGACTGGCAGTTTGAATGCACCAACCGCTCCTTGGAAACATTATGTGGCAGCTCTACTCTATCCTATAGGGTTGCTATGAGTCAGAATGGACTCAATGGCAATGGTTTTTTGGGTTTTTTTTTGCTTGTTTTTTGGTTTATGGTTTCCACTGACAATGCAGCTAACTGATTAGGTCTACTACCTACCGGGCCCACAAAAAGTGTGGGTGCATGGCGGGGGGGGGGTGAAGTCTTTCAAAAAAGAATTATTACACATACACACTTCTGGAGTCTAAATATTCAGAGGTCATGGTGGTTTTTATGGACGGTAACTCTCCCTCCAGGTGATGACTGTTTGTTAGGCAGCGTGATAAAATACGTTTATTTTTAAAATCAGTTTTTTAATACATTTAAACTAGAAACTCTAATTTTAATTTAAAAAAATCAGTAACCATAAAGAAGAGATATCTGGGTCTCTTTTCTTCTGGGATATATGGCTCCAAATCCTCCCTCTTAGTGACACTAAAAGGGTTCACAGAGGAACATTTACATGTCGAGCCTACCACTGCTCCAGCAGGAGAGTAAGTCAAGGGCAAGAGTGAAGAGAAAGAGAGAGAAAAGGTGCATGAGCAAGCATAAATCTCTTTAATTGCCAAATTGTAGAGTTGGGTACCAGCCACAAAATGGCTTCAATTTATAATTTGTAGTCTGGTCCTAATTTACAATTTGTACGTAAAACAAACAAAATGAAGAAAAACTAGAACTAAAGTTTATTTCTTTAATATTCCCTAGCTCTATGATTTCTAACAACTTTATGGAAGAACATCACTACTATTAGGACTACTAAGATTCACTGAGTGCCTATTACGTGCCAAACATTGTTCTATGTGCTTTGACTGAAATGATTCAACCCCCCAAGAAACCTGTATTGTAGGTACTATTATTAGCCCCATTTTAATGGTTAAGAAACTGAGGCACACAAAGGTTAAACAAAACCATTTAAAATGTTCTCTAACTTACATGCAGGAAGACTGTGTTAATCAATAATATACCTTCAAAAACTAAAGAGCGAATCTAGTACTATGGTACAGTGTGACTCACCATACATACCATACCAATAGTACAGACTGAAGCACCTCAGCTCATTCAATAGCTCCCTTGGTTGAAAACCAATGAAAGTTTTTGGCCTGAAGTCTTAGATCATGTACATAGTTTACTTTCAGAATGCCAGTGAGAGCTACAGAGCAAAAGCTCACGTGCCTCCAAGATCACAGGAAGTTAGCTTGTATATAAAACCTACTGGATTTATTTTCTGACACCAAAAACACACAGACCTTTTCAGGCATTCATTAGTTAGCACTTGACCAGCCAACTTTAAAATATAAAATAGTCAGCAACAAATGCACTCCCGTGAGCATTTACTAGAGACCTTCTCATGGAATCAGCATTAAAAATATACAAGAAAAATGCCATAAATGCTAATGATCTCTGTAAAATGAATTCTAAGTTTGGGTTTGGATTAAAAATGGCTATTCCATTTTTTTTAATTACATGACAAAAAACTAGGTATTCCCATCTTAAATAAATCCTAAAAAAGAAAAACAAAAACCTTCCCAGTTTCTGCTTTTACATACCTAAGTTTAGTTCTAGTAACATACAAAATTGAGTATATTAACCTAATCCCTCAAAAACTTGACTATTTCAACAAAAGCTTTAGAGACAGCCAACAATGAAGAATTTATCTCTTTGACTTAGCTTTGTCAAACATAAGCTTTCTTTGAATTTCAGCAAGAAGGAAAACTCAGATAACTTAACAACCTTTTATTAAATGGAATCAGGAGGGAGAAAACCAGCATAAAATGTAGCCTTGTATATGATATGCTACTAAAAAAAAGTTTCCTAGTCTCTATATTCAATTTGGAAAACTTGGTGTCATAGTGGTTAAGTGCTATGGCTGCTAACCAAAAGGTCGGCAGTTCAAATCTACCAGGTGCTCCTTGGAAACTCTATGGGGCAGTTCTACTTTGTCCTATAGGGTCGCTATGAGTCAGACTCAACTCGATGGCAACAGGTTTGGGGTTTTTTTGTATATTCAATTTGCTTACATGACATGATTTTTAGGTGTAGTTTCGGGGGGGGGAACCCTGAAACTGAAAGCCAATCAAAAAGGATTATTTCAGAAATAACCATTTATAACTGACTGGTTTGCTGTTAAATCCTCTAGTACATTTAGCACGACCAAAATCTGTCAAATTGATGGGAACTTTTCTGACAAAATCCACGTCAATGTGACTATACTGTACACCAAGGTAACATCTGTTCTTACTGAAAGTAACTTCGATTTTCTCATACCTTCTCTTCCTGCCAGCATGACCTATGCGAATGTTTCAGCTTAAAGAATATATGAGGTTACAATAATAATCCTCAAACTATATTATGTGTTTATTCTAACAAGATTTTGTCTGAATTTTTATAATAATCAAAAATGAAAACATCTTGAACATTAATTGTGTGACAAGGCAAAATCTAGACGGTTGCTTACTAGAGAAAGACTGAAATGTATGCTGCTCTCGATTTCTTCATGTGCAAGTAATAAACTGTAAGGTTCTCTTTAACTCTAAAATTATATTTCTCTGCTATATTTCTAGTAAAAACACAATATGTGTTTGAGCTGGAGACTTTGATATGTGAACCCAGAAAGATGGAATTTTAACCAAGGCTGGAGAAGGTGTTCTAATAAACTAGAAAGGAATAGATACACCAAATGACCAGGGGAGAACAGGTAGAAGGAAAAATCCTTAGAAACTGGGATAGCTACATGTACAGAATTTTTCTTAACAAAATGTCAGTTCAAATCCACCAGACACTCCTTAGAAACACTACAGGGCAGTTCTAGTCTGCCCTATAGCCTCACTATGAGTCGGAATTGACTCAGTGGCAACGGGCTTGGTTGGTTTTTGGTTTAAACAAGTTCAATAAAGGAAATAATTGCCAAGTAACTATTGAACAGAACAAAGCGAGACTGCCAGGCTTTAAAATAACTGTTGAATAGGCAATTTTGATCTAAAGACTAAGCAAGAAGGTTGGAAGGGGTTGGTTAACATTCACCCAAGATTGACCAAGTGCTTGGGGGGAGGGGAAGGGTAGTGAAAGAGAATCATAAAATTCCCCATCAATTTAATTAGCTATGTCACACTGTAGTTTTTTGCTTGCTTGTTTTGTATTTTTTTAAGGAATCTAGGACTTCCACTTCTGATCTAATTCACCGTCCTATCTGAAGCGACCAAAAGAAAAAAAAAAAAAAGTATTTGAAACAGCACTTTCAGGACACTGGATTTCAAGCAATAAAGGACACTGGTCCCTAAGAGAGAGACTGCTCCAGTTTACTGTCCTGAGAGCGCTTCCCGGCCATGGTTAAGAAAAGGAAAACCCAGGCAGAGCCTGGAAAACCCCCTGAGCTGAGGAGCTGAGAGTTCAGAGAGACAAGAGTGCTGGAGTTCACAAGACAGAGTGCCAGAAAGGAGAGAGCTGCACAGAAGAAGAACTCAGGAAACCTGTGAAGAATTCCCCTTGAGTACTGACTGCTATTGACTGGCACCTGCATGCAAGGAAACTAATGAAGGATAGGAAAGAACCATCCAAGAGAATGAGAGAGAGAACACTGCCTGGCGCTCACACAAGAACAGAACCTGTTCCTACCAACCAGACTAGAAAACCTCATAATTAATGAGGCATTGGGTAGAGCGCTCAGAAGGCTATTGTATTGCCTAAGCAGCATGGAATAAGTAGTCCTAGTCTAAACATTGCTCTGGCCTTGCCAAAACACAGCTTAAAAGCAAGACCCAATAGGATCAATCCAAGTAGCTTCACGCATCCCAGGACAAAGTTACAAAATAACTCATTGTTGTTATTATGTGCTGTTGAGTCTATTTTGATTCACAGCCACCTCATGTAACAGAGTAGAACTGCCCCCATAGGGTTTTTTTAGCTGTAATTTTTTTTATTTTTATTATGTTTTAGGTGAAAGTTTACACACCAAATTAGTTTTTCATTCAAAAATTTATACACAAATTGTTTTGTGACTTTAGTTGCAATCCCCGCAATGTATCAGCACTCTCCCCATTTCCCTTTCCACCCTGGGTTATCTGTGTCCATTAAAAAACCAAAAAGCAAACCCAGTGCCCTCGAGTCGATCCCGACTCTTAGGGACCCTACGGGACAAAGTAGAACTGCCCCATAGAGTTTCCAAGGAGCACCTGGCGGATTTGAACTGCCAACCCTTTGGTTAGCAGCTGTAGCACTTAACCACTACGCCACCAGGGTTTCCCTGATTCCATTAGTCCAGTTTTTTTGGTATAATCTTTATGGGAGCAGATCGCCAGGTCTTTCTCCTGCAGAGCTGCTGGTGGGTTCAGTTAGTAGCCAATCACTTAACCATTGTGTCACCAGGGCTTTTAGCACCCAACAAGGTAGAATTCACAAAATCCAGCATTCAATCCAAGATTACCAGGCACGCAAAAAAGCAGGAATATATGACCCATAATGAAGACAAAAAGAAATTCAATCAATCAAAACTTACCCAGAACTGATATAGATGTTAAAATTAGCAGGCAGGAACATTAAAACAGTGATTTTAACTCAACTCCATTATGTTTAAAAAGTAGTGATATGGCAGACATTTTTTTTAAAAAAAAAAAAAGCTGACTCTTCAACAAATGATGCTGGGAAAAATGTATCTCCACATGAAAAAAAAAATGAAGTTGGACCCGTAACTCACATATATAAAAATCATCTCAAAATGGATCAATGACCTAAATATAAAAATTAAAACCATAAAATTCTTAGAAGAAAACATAGGGGTAAAATTTCAGTACCTTGCTTTTGTAGAACACCAAAAGCACAACCAACAAAATAGATAAATTGGACTGTCACGGATTAAATTTTGTCCCCCCAAAATACCTGTTGTAAATCTTAACCCCTATACATGTGGATATAATCTCATCTGGTAATAGGGTTTCCTTTGTTATGTCAATGAGGCTATATATCCAAGTAGGGTGTGTTTTAAGACAATCACTTTTGAGATACAAAAGAAGCAGATTAGGCACAGAAACAAGCAAGCAAAATAGAGGAAGACAGATGCCAGGCCACATGAAGATTGCCAAGGAACCAAGGAAACAGAAGTTGAAAGGAGTCAAGGAACTTCCCCCAGAGCCAACAGTGAGAGAACCTTCCCCTAAAGTCGGTGCCTTGAATTTAGACTCCTAGCCTCCCAAACTGTGAGAAAATAAGTTTTTGTTCATTAAAGCCACCCACTTGTGGTATCCCTGTTATAGCTGCACCAAGAAATTCCACTGGAGAGTAGTCACTCAAACTCCAGCCCTTTCTCAGTAATAATTAGATGTGAAGAGTCTCATTCTAAATTATGTGTAAAATTTCTTGCAAAATATTCTAGTTTAGGTCATCAAAGTTTAAAAAAGAAATAACCATGAGGAAAAGCATCACATTACATCCTGTTTGTGCCCCCCTTTAACTTAACTATATGACTGCTTAACTCTGTCCTAGAGTATAACTCTCAGACTCTGCTAGAATAAAACAAAAGGATTTATTGAAAGCTCAAAAACATTCAAATGGGAAGACGTGAGATCTCAGCCAGTGAAACCCAGGAATCCAAGGGGCGGCTGTTTCCTGAGGAGATATAGGCCAGACTGAGGCACTACCATTAAAAACTATTCTAATTAGCTAGCTAATATAAGTTCTTCTGATTGGTTATTTTCGGTAAATCATTAAGGACATGCCCAGGCAAGTTCCCTAAGTAAACACTTTCTGTATACTTGTTAATCTACTTTTAACCACATTCTTCTTGAGGGTGAGATGCCCCTCATTCACCCACCAACAGGGGTACCTTTTCAAGAACAGAAGCAGAGCCTGGGACAAAATGGAGTCTCCCCCTGACTTTAAACCAGCACTCTACTTTGGTCAAGTGCCTTGAGTTTAGGGCTCCTGAACATAATCTCTGGGGTAAAGTTGTTCTAGAATCACATTCCTGACCCCCATCCTTATTTGCTAAAAGTGGCTTTGGGACAAAGGCCAGGCAGGTTAAACAAGATAATTGCTAGGGTCTGTTGGTTCTACCCAGAAAGAGACCCCCGAGTCCATATGTATGTGAATGGGAAGAAGTCAAGGTTATATTCTCTGGAACGCAGAAACAAGAGCTTATAACAAAACGGGAGTTGGGCCTGCTTCTAGTCCAGCCACCCTAAATATGCCAGGTATCTTTGTTCTGAAACTCTTATTCAACTAGGATGATGACAGAAAATAAATCTTCACTGTTTAATCAATATTTCCATGTAAAAGCATATATAATCCAGTCATAACAAGGGAATTACTGCAGTGTCATCAATTACTTTCAATGAGATTTGACTCCATTAACAGCTTGCATCATTAGTCAATAATTGTTGCCCTGAGTTGAGATTTTTTGTTCTGAAACTCATCTTCATCTGCAAGGCCACTGTGTTACACAAAAATGAATGACCTGAATGAATGCCTTCCTCCCTAGATTTTTTTCCTTCAGGATGAACAGTTATCAAGTGATTAAAAACTGCATAGAAGTCTTCATCTAGACCTAAGTTATAAATAAGTATTTTTATTGTTCAACATGTATTTATCATAAAAGAATGCAAGCAAAATTTTAGTTGGGTGAGTTAAAAAATTTGAAAAAAAAAAGAACTTTCCACTTCACTATTTAGCAACTCATACCACTTTAGAAAAGGCAGGCATGTCTCTTGTTTAACAGACCACACTTCTCAAAAAGTTACCTAATACTTCACAAATTGAGTAATTCACTTGAAAACACTCTATTTTAAAACTTAAACATAACATACACAAGCACATGTATACAAACAGGCATACAGAGAGTTTGGGTTTAGAGAACTTTTGTTGCTAAGTCAGTCCCTTCTGATATGAACTTTCAAATGGCTTTGCCCAGCTTTTCTTCAGTCTTCTAGGTAAAATTTTTTCTTCAGTCTTCTAGGTAAAATTCTTTAAGCAAAGTAAACTTGCCAAATCAAAACATAATTATCAATCATCAAGGAAAAAGAAAGAATTGGTGTCATTCATTCAATATATATTTGATAAACACTTGCTAGAATGCCAGGCACTGTTAGGTACTAGAGACAAAAAAAAAGACAAAGTAGTGAGCAAAAAAGAAAAATGGTTCCCGCTTTCATAGAGCTTATGAATTAGCGGGGGAGACAGGCATTAAAATATCATGCACACAAACTTATAATTATAATAAGTGCTCTGAAAACCAAAAACCATACCCGTTGCCATCAAGTCAATTCTGACTCACAGCGACCCTATAGGATAGGGACGAACTGGCCCATAGGGTTTCCAAGGAGCGGCTGGTGGATTTGAGATGCCAACCTTTTGGTTAGCAGCCGAGCTCTTAACCACTGAAGGAGAGGTATACGCACTATGAAAGCGCGTAATGCAACGAAATGACTGAATCAATGAGAAATGTGAGAGAACTGAGTTGAGGTCTTAACGAAGAGTAGAGGTTAATTAGAAAAAAGCTGGGGACCACAGGAATGGCCTAAGCAAAATCCTTGAGGCAGGAGCAAGCTTGACACTGCTGCGAAGAACACTGATTACAAAAAAGCTGAGGATGGCATATTCTCAGGGTAAAGGAAATAGAAGCAAAATAGGAGAGAAGGTGTTCAAGAAAACAAACTCAAGTTCAGGTTGTCAATTAACTCTAGCTCCCCTCTATCATGTTCTCTCACATACATGAGTTTGGACATATGCACTTGAATGCATCCTGCATTTGTGCATGTATCCACTCTTCACAGCAGGCAGCCAGACCAATTCAAGGATAAATGATCAGAAAGGGGTCGAAAACCTATACATAAAAATTGCAAAAACTCTAGATAGACTTTAGATGTTGTTCTTCATGTTGTTGCTGTTGTTAGATGTTGCTGAGTCGATTTTGACTCATAGCAACCCCATGCAACAGAGCAGAATTGCCCCATAGGTTTTCTAGGCTATAATCTTTACGGGAACAGATCACCAGGTTTTTCTCCAACCTTTCTGTAGCGCTTAACCATTGCAAATACATTACATGTGATTTTGTAAAAAGAGATCAAAGAAGGTATCCCCTTAGACCAGAGAAACTAAAAACAGTGATAACTGTTCTATGATTTAAGGATGGGGTGGTGAGAGGTGGAATAAGCTTAGTCCTCTTCTATCATAGTAGGAAGTCAATAGATAATGTCTAAGACAGATAAGGTAAAACATAGCAGCTTAAGCATATTATTTAGAGAAAACTATCAGACTTTCTTTTTTTATCAGACGAAAGAGTTAAAAAAGGGTTGCCTTTTAGCTAGTGAGCAAAACCAGGGAAAGGAAAGGGTGGGGCATAAGATTGTTGCTTTTTTATTATAAGTCTTTCTATACCACTTTAATTACGTGCACACATAGGCTCTCCATGAGTCGGTTTTATAGAGTACTTTGATAACAATAAGGCTCTTTGAAAGAACATAAAAAAAGAAAAGAAGGAAGTAAAAACAAACCTGGCAGAGATCTGGAAAGAAAGGATGAGAAATTATAAATAAAATCAACAAAAGAAGCAACAGCAACAAAGAGACTAAAACATCTGAAAAACAGAGAAATAGTGGGTAGACTTGAGGAAGCCAAATGAAACAAAATGGCAAAGAAAAACATATAATGATTATGAAGAAGATGACAGAAACAGAAAACAAAGGAAAGCCAAAGTAGTGAAAAGTGGCTAAAGTCACAGCATCAAGATTAGAACCCGACTCTGCCCCTTTACAACCTCTTTATAAGCCTGCTTATTTTGCTGAGTTCAACATTTTAAGAATTCAATATCTAGCCAGATAACTACTTTAGTTTGTCAAAGATGTCACCCACTGGAAGTTTTGGGTGATTTATTTTGTTTTGTTTGGTTTTTGCTAGACCTGTTTTCTATAGAATGTCCATCTTGATTATGTGCAAGAACAGAAAAAGCTAGCAAATATTACGATGACATTTGAATAGACTTTTGCATCTAAAACTAATATAGGTAGACACAGCATTAGTAGAATGCAAAGAAAAAGTCATTTCTGAAAGTGAAAAAAAATGAGAATTTTAAAAACATGAGATACATTTTCTTCTACCTCATATACTTTCTCTGTTCATCCATTTGATGAAATATCCAGCATGTAGACATCCAATCATTGTGTATCACCAAAATATTTACAAAACACACAAGTTCCAAACTTATTACCCTAACCGTTTGCTTATTTTTCCCCAACATCCTATGGCTGGGGTGGGGTGAAGGGTCTCATATGTGATTCAAAGATAGATTAGCATTAGCTCTTCAAATTTAGAAGGCTAATCCTTGCAAGGGAACAAGAGAAAAACAAATACCTTTATTGCCCATCAAAAGTAATCAACTCAAACTTAAAATCACCAGAGAGAATGTGGCAGACAGGAGAGTGAAGCAGCAATTAACAACGGAAACTGCGATACACTATACCCCTCTGCATCTAAATTCTAACCATTTGACTACTATATATACAGTCATTAAAAAGACATAGTCAGTGGCTAAGAAGTATGTTATTTTTTTTCCCCCAATACAGCATGGACAAAAACTGAATCCAGCAAATTCCTTGGGAATATATTGCCTTCATTGTACCTTGAAGGCTGGGCCAAAACAAAATAAGTTTAGTTAAATGACAGTTTATCTGCATTAGAAAAAAACTATTGTGATATGTCAATGGTTCTAGAACCCCCCATCAGACTTCACTTGTAAATGATACTCTTTAACCTTCCAAACAAAAATCTAACTAAAAATAAGGAACACTAAGTAAGACTGAAATGTGCAAGGTACAAATATATAGAAACCCTCAAGATTACTTAAGAGGAACAACAAATGTCCCAGAAAGTACATCTCTGAATAAGTACTTGAAAAACAATCTGTAATTATAAGGTTGCAGTCACTACATAATGAAATCATTCCTTGCTTTATCGTTTCCCCAAATTTTAATTTCCATGTTCAGTAAAGGCCTTCTCCTATCATTGCAAGGATGTCATAACAAAGCAACAATTTGTGATTAGTAAATTTCAAGGCATTATAAAAAATTTAGCTTGGCTACCGTGATCAATCAATAAACTTTGATTCAAAGACATGCTGGTTCCTCACTATGCCTAGAAATGGAAAGGAGGGAAGTGCTAACTAGAATTCCATTTCATAGCATGGAAAATAAGCTTTTACTCTACAGTACTTTAACACATGGTAAGTCCAGCAATGGTTAATTTTTTTTAAGTTGATTAAGGTGAGGAATTATTAAAAGTAAAAATTATCATCAACATTTTTACTGTAACCTACACCATAGAAATATACATCCATTTATCAATCTTTTCAAGTAGAGCTAAGGCCTTTACTTTCAATATAGGTTTGTTAGCCTGAGTTCAGAGCACTCTTCCTTGCATAAACCACACCTTTAGTATATCTTTATTATTTACAGTTTCGTTTTCTTAAAATAGAGAATTTAAAGATAACCTGTGAAGCCATATGAATCCTTCTAGACTTTTATTTTTCCTTGACTTTCAGCCGCCTTGACTTTTAATAGAAACCTTTTTAGCTACTTTATCAACTCATGCAAAAGACTTCTATTTAATTTTCAAAGAAACAGCTCTTCTCACACTCACATTTCATCAATTTACATGTTTAATTAGATCACATAATTACAATAGCAATTACAACTATTAATTAAACATCCAGCGCATAGGGATATACAGTTTTGGAAGCAAATGTAACTGACTCTTCTTTGGTAAGCATACAATTCACAGCTTGGAACAGAGTGTAGTTAATAAGTTATTAGAAGCCAATGAGATGTATGCTTTTAATAATATTTGTCATTTGCCTCAATAATGAAATTTTCTAAGAAACTGCTATGTCACTATTTGTTGTAAGGCACATGAAATGATTTTATTCATTGATTACTGATTAAATTAAGCCATTGTGGAATATACTTTCACTCAAAAGGTTATACAGGCAGTGCCAGACTTAAAAGAACCACTTTTCTTGCTCTATTGGCCTACCCTCACTCCCAAGGTATCTCTGCTGCTCTCATGAAAGCAATCATAAAAAAGCAGAAGCTCTGAGAGAAATGAACTCATAAGTGGGGAAAAAAAAAGGAAAAGGCAAGAATTGAAAACTAGAAACTTAGAGACAATTACCTGCAACAGAGAACCTTAATAAGGGCTGCTTACATAAATGCTCTTCCCCCAAACATTCTCCTTCACTGCCTGAATTTATTCACTTCGCTGTGCTATCCTATTGAACATTTTACCAAACAATTCACTTATGTTAATAATCACCTTAAATAATAATAATGGCACCTCCATGAATGATTTTAACATGACTTAGTTCATTCTGATACTTAGCAGAGATTAAGTTGCATGACAGAAATGAGGAGTTTTGGAAGAAAAAGGGGGAGGTAATTTTGGAATACTGAGGAACAAGGAAGGCCCAGGAGAGAGATCACAGGAGTAGTGTCATCTGAAGGGAGAGGCACCATTATATGGAAAAGGAGTACAGAAAGGGATTTAGGGAATCCCCAAAATTTACCAATTTCAAAATATTGCCTAGGGTCAGCCCTGCATCTTCATTGTTCCTATACCATATGATACATGTCTGCTCCCAGAGCTCACATCCATGATATTAATAAAACAGCTCATCTGCAATGTGGATTAAGTAGGATTTGAAAAGAGAGAGCAACCCTGGGAACCTAATCTCCATTCATAACATTTTCCAAAGTAGTATTCTTGGAGATCTAAAAAAGAAAGAAAAATAAAATGCCTTGCACACTTTTTGAGATACAGCATGTTTCTAGTATCCACATAATTTAAGAATACTCACAGAACAAAATTCAAAATGCAGAAGACACGAAGGGAGAAAGAATCCAATGTGACAATTTGCAAGAAAGAAGTGGCTGTCATTAAATCGCTGTGTCATCATATCTTACAGAAACGTCTCAACCTTTGCTAACCTTTGACTCCTTTGGTCCTTTGACTTCAGTGATTCTGATTCGCTCTCACTCAGGGATTGTGTGTGCCCTTCTGCTCCAGTTAGATTAAGGTTGACGATATGCTATTTTCTACCTATTCCTGCTAGCCATGGTTTTGTAGCACTTTCTTTTTTAGCTTGCATTAGGAAAAACAATTTTTTCAAAATAAACATACATACCCAGGAGAATGATATAAGCTCCCCTAAGACTTAACCTCTCCTCCAACAAAGTAGGGAGTTTCCACTCCATAGCAAGCTATACCTCAATACCAAGCAACAATGTCCCGCAATCACCTCAAGTCAATGTGTCCAAAAAACAAACCCATCTTTCCACCTACTTCCATCTTTCTCCCCACTCTACCATGCCTGTTCTTTCTTCTCCCATCCAGACCCTACCCATGAATTCAGTCAATCACCAAGGTTACCCATTGCAACCCTGTAGTTGGTAGCCTCTAAATACTAATCTTTCTCCTCTTCTCTATCCCTAGTACCACTGACCTAGTCCAGCAGTTCATTTCTTACCTATACTATTGAAGTAACTTCTTTGGTCTCCTAGCCTCCAAGCTCACCTCTTTCCAACCGTTTCTCCTCACTGGTTTTAACCTCTGAATCAGTCAAAACTCAAATACACATGGATTCCAGGCAGGCGATATAATTGAGTGATACAGGCCTGCGGTAGGATAATACATGCCAGCTAACACTTGACCTGGGGTGAAATACAACCGAGATAGACTGTAGCAAATCCAGGAGCACACAGTCCATTTAAATGAGGCAGACCTTATTCAGGTACAGTGGATTGCTGCCATCTTAGGCTGGGTTCTCTATAGGAGCAAAACCAGAGAAGTGTATATATATAAATATATATATACGGAGAGATGTATATCAAGGACATGGCTCACATAGTTGTGGAGACTGACAAGTCCCAAATCCATGGGTCAGGCGTGAGGCTGGAGACTTCTCCTGACTCACGTTGTTGCAGTGGCTGACAAACCTAAAACTGGCAGGTCAGACAGCAGGCTGCTGGCTCACGTCCCAAGAATCAGAGGTCAGGCGATGACGAGTTGGATGTACTACTGAGAGAGAGAGAGACCTTTTCCAGAACGTCCATATATATTGGATGCAGGCCACACCCCCAGGGAAACTCCAGTTTTGACTGATTGGCTGATCACATCAAATCACATTATGGAGGCGATATCATTATATTACATTATGGAAGAACAATCAGTCCAATGTCTGTCAAACCACTGAGAATCACAGTGAAGCCAAGTTGACACATAACATTAACCATCACAGCTACTAGCCATGTGGGAACATGGGCCCGGTACTGCAAAATTACTGTGATGTTTCAAGAGAAGCCAAAAGTTTTGACTTCTGTGTGTAAACTCCCAATTTTTAAGAGCAGGCAACCAAGTCAATTTTTAAAAACCATACTGCCAACACTGCAAGCCAACAAAACACATCTGTGGGCTGGATATGACTTGAGGGCTGCCATTTTGCAAACTAAGCACAAGATTAAGATTTCTCCAAATTTAGAGTACAGGATCATCTAGGTACCTTATTAAAGATGCAGCTTCCAGAGCCCCCAACCTGAAGGATTCTGATTAAGTCCATGGTGGGGCTCCAGAATGTACATTTTTAGCAAGTTTTCCTCATGGTTTTGATGCCAAAAAAAAAAAAAAAACAGTTGACTTTGAGTGTATTCCAACTCATGGTAACCCCACGTGTTTCAGAGTAGAACTGTGTTCCATGGGGTTTTATGGTTTTCAAGAATGCGACCTTTCAAACCGAGAAGAACACATACTTTTGTGGTTACGAGGAGGGGAGGGAGGCAGGGTGGGAGAGGGTTTTTTACTGATTAGTTAGTAGATAAGAACTACTTTAGGTGAAGGGAAGGACAATACTCAAAATATGGAAGGTCAGCTCAACTGGACTGGACCAAAAGCAAAGAAGTTTCCGGGATAAACTGAATGCTTCAAAGGTCAGGGGAGCAAGGGCGGGGGTTTGGGGACCATGGTTTAAGGAGACTTCTAAGTCAATTGGCAACATCATTCTATTATGAAAACATTCTGCATCCCACTTTGAAATGTGGCGTCTGGGGTCTTAAATGCTAACAAGCAGCCATCTAAGATGCATCAATTGGTCTCAACCCACCTGGAGCAAAGGAGAATGAAGAACACCAAGGTCACACGATAACTAAGAGCCCAAGAGACAGAAAGGGCCACATGAACCAGAGACCTACATCATCCTGAGACCAGAAGAACTAGTTGGTGTCCGGCCACAATCGATGACTGCCCTCACAGGGAGCACAACAGAGAACCCCTGAGGGAGCAGGAGATCAGTGGGATGCAGACCCCAAATTCTCATAAAAAGACCAGACTTAATGGTCTGACTCAGACTAGAGGAATCCCGGCGGTCATGGTCCCCAAACCTTCTGTTGGCACAGGACAGGAACCATTCCCGAAGACAACTCATCAGACATAGAAGGGACTGGACAGTGGGTAGGAGAGAGATGCTGATGAAGAGTGAGCTATTTGTATCAGGTGGACACTTGAGACTGTGTTGGCATCTCCTGTCTGGAGGGGGGATGGGAGGGTAGAGAGGGTTAGAAACTGGCAAAATTGTCACGAAAGGAGAGACTGGAAGGGCTGACTCATTAGGGGGAGAGTAAGTGGGAGTATGGAGTAAGGTGTATATAAACTTATATGTTGACAGACTGACTTGATTTGTAAACGTTCACTTGAAGCTCAATAAAAATTAAAAAAAAAAGAATGCGACCTTTCAAAAGTAGAACACCAGGCCCTTCTTCTCATGTGCCTCTAGGTGGGCTCCCACCAACCTTTCAGTTAATATTTGAGTGCTTAACTGTTTGCACCACCCAGGGACTCAGGTTTTTTATGCAAATGGTCCTAAATCCACTTTTTAACAAATCTGTACTAGCATATGTGAGAAAGGGCATCTAGTGCATTATCAGAAATTAAAAGAGTGGAAAAAACAGGAACTATGTTTCTAATGTCATTTAAAATATTTTAAATGATCTTATTTCAACTCTCTCCCAGTAAAGTACAACTTAATTTCATATTTGTTTCAATTTTTAACAATAGAGCTCGTTCATAAATGTATTTTTATAACATAAGTTCTGTGAGATTTATGAAGAAATTACTTTTTCTTCAATGTGAATGTACTGGACATTTCACATCAATAGTGTGGCAATTGTTCTAAGCATTAAAAATACAAGGTGTCATCTAAATAGTTGGCAACATTTTGTATACTAAAACATAGTGCTTAAACAAGTACTACTTGTTTATTTTGGCAAATTTTTAGAAGAAGAAAAGGAATTGGTTACAATAAGTCTGCACTGACTTTCCTATAAAAGCAATCATTGCCCCCTAATTTGTCTCCTTTGTAAATTCAAATCTCCTGCTGGTATATTTTCTTAACCAAAGTAGACCCACCATGTCTTAAACTTTAAAAAAAAAAAAAAAAACTTTTTTTTTCTTATATTAAAATCCTGAAACTGACTGTGCTGTATGTAATCCATTAATTATATTTAAGTCTTCTGTTTAGAATTCCGAATATATTTTCCCCATGGGGTATATGGGGGGGTATCTAGTGACTCGATTCCTAGCTTATTTTAATCTAAATTATTAATCTCTCCTGTCTCATAAAAAAAAAATACTGATATGTATACAAATTCTATTCTCCTTATAAAATTATAAACTCTTTGATAATAAGCAGCCCTCGTGGCACAGTGGTTAAGAGCTACAGCTGCTAACCAAAAGGTCAGCAGTTCGAATCCACCAGGTGCTCCTTGGAAACCCTATGGGGCAGTTCTACTTTGTCCTTATAGGGTCGCTATGAGTAGGAATCGACTCAATGGCACCAGGTTTTATATCTCATAACTATATATCCTTCAGAACTAAATAAAATGTTAGGAAACTGAACTGCACTGCAATATACATGGAATAAAGGAATAATGTCTATGTGAAAATGTGTCCCATACTACTATGCAAAAAAAGGGGGACAGGGGCTGGTAGCAGAGGAAAGCTCATGCTTATCAAAAGCCCCAGCATTTTGGCAATAGTCATATGATAGGGCAGGTGAGAGAGATGCTTGTGAACTAGATTTTCTGGTACCACCACACTTATGGAGGTCACTGAGAAAAGAAGCAAAACAGACTATTGCTACACATGATTGGGTCGCCAAGTCCTAAGGCAAGATCAGCGGAAAGGGGGATAAAAAAAAAAGGTCAGGCAATATTTTTGGCTCCAGCAATTACCAAGGAGAGTCCCTGCACAAGGGCCTTTTGTAAGGGCATACATTTATAACTCAGGAAGTTGCTATCCTCTGCTTTCGTAGTAATAATCTTTGTGTTTCGAGGGCTCAAAAGGGTTTTTGCAAAAAACCAAAAATCTCTCATGAGAAAGGTGTCTAGCAAGGGATGATTTGTGTCCTAAAGATTTATGTCTTGTTAGAATAATTTGGTAATCCAACAAGGGGCTTGAAATTTTTCCCAACCTATATATACCCTGCAGGTGCAGTGGTTAAGTGCTCGGCTGCTAACTGAAAGGTCAGAGGTTCTAACCCACCAGCCACTCCATGGGAGAAAGATGTGGCAGTCTGCTCCCATAAAGATCACAGCCTTAGAAACCCTATGGGGCATTTCTACTTCGTCCTATAAGATCGCTATGAGTCAGAATTGACTTGACAGCAATGGATTTTTTATACCCCGTAAAATAACGTCCCATTTCTATAGCTACAAACCACTACACAAAAAAAGTCATCATTCAGTTGCAGTAAAGACATGATAGGTGATATCACTAAACATGAGTAGACAAAATATACCACTTTGGCCCAAGAATCTCTGCACTCAACTAAACTAAAACTATGCATAACAATTAGGTACTATACAGAAAGGGAGGTTACCTTTACTTTTAAGGGAGAAGCTAAATCCTAAAAGCCTACATGTATTTGAAAAGTTTAATGTTGAAATCAACATAATCATTAATAATAATTTAATAGATGTTATTTCATTCGCATACTAGAGATGAGCCTTGGTGAAAGAATTAGATATGAACACAGATATCACATACTTTGATATCCAAAGTATATAAAATTTTCATTTCTCTGGCTCTTATCGTGAATTCATTTGAACTCCTGTTCTTAACTACCCCATCTTTTAAGTTATAGTAATAAAACTGATTTGACAGTTTCTCGTAATACAAATGGCATTTGAATTCAAGGCATAGCCCTAAGATTACTTGGTCATGGTTGAGAGCAAAGTACCTCTTCCTCTTTTAAAATAGGAAATTCATACACAAAAATGGAAAAACCACAAAATGAAACAAAAATACCAAATCATGACAATACTTTAGTGAGGGTAATTTTATCTCATTTTATATGTCATAAATCTTGCACCATTACTTAGAATATCCCAGGGACTGTAATTCAGCCTGGACACAACACATTCGGTTTGGCAGCAGCTGCCTTCTATGCTAAGCTACCTGACCTTTTGAGTAATATCTATTTGTAAGAGGACTTTATGAGTTAGAGGCACAGATCTACAGAATGGTATGTTGGGAGCAAGGGCCAATTAAGTAGCTACAAAACTGTAAGTTACCAAAGTGCACACAATTTACAGTAGACGTTTAATTTCACAGGTTCAAACCTGTCAAATTAAAACATGCCAAAAGGTATCAGGATGAATAATGCCTACTGTATTTACACTACAAGCAGTCTAATTACTGTGAAGTTTTGACAAAAGATTTTAGACTTCATGATATTTCTAATTATAAAAAAAGTTTTAAAAAGTTAGGACCGTAAGGTCTGATCACATCACTACCCTGGCTCAAATACTTCACACGGATTACAGAACGAACTCCAAACTTTTTAGCTAAGCATTCAATGCCCACTGTGATGGCACTCTAATCCCCCTGTCCAGACTGATTTGCCATCACTTCCATACATATATTTGATTTCAGTGGGCTATTCATAGTTCCTCCAACTTGCTCTAACTCCTTTCCTCCTTACAGTTGTGCACACTGCCCTCACTACAGAGAATGTCCTTTCTCCACTATCAGTAGCTGTTAAGAAAAAAAAAATCCCTGTTCTTTAAGACTCTCCTCTATTGTTAATCATTCCACAATGTTATCCCTAATACTCCCACTTGAGATTAATGCCATTGGTACTCCCATAGTACCTTTTACCTCTATAGTAACACTTAGCACATAGGGTTGCAATGAGTCAGAATCAACTCAACGGCACCTAATAACAACAACCTTGTTCTGTATATTTGTACACATCAGATTTTCCAACTCTATGTACCAAGAAGGCTGGGGCTGTTTACTTGAACATCCTCATAATGCTGGGGTGGGTTTCTCCAAAATTTTTATTAGATTGTTAAACAAGAAGAATTTCAGAGCTAGAACTTTTCAAACTGAATAGCTTGACCAGATCCTCTCAGTAGTAAAACTAACCACATATTCAAATTAGATGCTGGTGAGGAGTCCCTGGGTGATGCAAATAGTTAATACGCTTGGCTCCTAACCGAAAGGTTGGAGGTTCACGTCCACCCAGAATGCCTCAGAAGAAAGACCTCGCTGGTCTACTTCCGAAATATCAGCCATGGAAAACCCTACGGAGCACATTCCCTCCTTCCATCCCACTTCTGAGTTGGAGAAAAATGCTTCATATGGTCACGTATATACAGTTACAAAGCAAGTTCAATCACTGTCTGCCCTCTAAGATCTTAACATTTTAAATCAATGGTACTAAAAAAAAAAAAACCTGCCTTTACTGAACTCTGAATTTGTGTACATGAGGCTCTCTCTAATGAGAATGTCTGCCCTTTTAACCACAAACTATTCTTCATTCTCAAAACCCAGATCAAATGTTAACCTTTGTGAATTCTCTTCTCTCCTTATTAAGCACAGTATGTGGCATTCTCAAGAGTTTTCTCAATAGACTATGAGCTCCTTAAGAGTAAAACCTAGGCATACTTGTGTTCATACCTCTAGCAAGATGCCTCATACATAATGGGGATTTGATGGAATGACTCTACACTAGAGCACATATTTAATAAGACAACTGTTAATATGGCCACGCATGCTGCAGAATAAGCTGGCTCTCTACAGGACATTGAAGGCTGAAGGAGAATGAATTGATAGTGTCATTTTCAATCAAGCAATAAAGGTTTTAAGAGTTCTATGAGGAAATGGAAAGTACTTAGAATTCACTAAGAGAAAAAGGGATAAAAGAGTATTTGAGGCAGACAGGGGAATGCAGAAAATAGGCTCACATAAATAAATTAAGCAGCAAATAAAAAATGGACCATAAGAAGGTAGGATGAGGCAGTTTAATAATAACTCTAAATATAACAATTAACTTGGTCCTGATGAGCTGGGAGAGAAGTAGTCACTGACTTTCACTGGTCAGACAGAGAAGCTAACCTTGACTCTACTGAACCAGAAATCATAAAGGTCAGTGACTAATATTATATTAATACAGTCTGATGATAAGCATGGCAAGGGTAAACCTTAGCTTGAAAAAGTAAACAGGACAAATACCACATGTGTGTGTTTGTGTGTATTTGTGGGAGAATCAAATTGATTTTCACTTGCCCTGACAAGCTTGGAAATATTAAAACCACCGCCACCGTAAAAGATTTCAGGTTTGAGAAGATTCTTTTATAGAGACAGAAATTAAGGACATTTTACTGTTTTTACTAGAAATGCACCACAATTGGGAGATGCCTTTCAGCAATCAAAGATAAAGGATCAAACTAGCTAATTAGAATAGACAGAAAGGTTTGGCATCCTTTGTATTCAGGTAGTATGTGAAGAGGCATATGATTGCCCACAACCGTATGTAAACAAGAGCAGATAAACAGTGAGAATATTTTTAGATGGGAGGCAAGGAAAGCTTGTACTTTGGCAGTCAATAAATCAAGAAGCAAAAGCTGCCAGAGAAAATTACCATAGAATCTAAAATCCTTACAGATGATAAGTTAAAAGTGACTAAACCAAAAAAACCCGTTGCTGTGGAGTCGATTCTGATAGCATCAAAAATTGGTGAGATATCAAAGAATCGGCAGATGGAAAAAGAGCCTTTTAAACTCGTAAGATGATAACGAATATTTTCCTTAAAGGTCAGGCATGAGATAAGTGACAAGAGTTATAGTTTACAACTACTAAGTTGTAAACGGTCCAGTCCAGCAGATTTTCACTGATAGAAAGAAAATAAAAATATGACTGGTGGGAGTCAATAAAATAAACAATGCTGCCCTGAAGACAAGGTTGATCTATCTGGCCCTGTCTCAATACAGAGGAACAGACAGAATGGAGAGTGGAGAATGGTTAAGGGGTCACAAGAATTTTTCATACTAAAAAAAAACCATAAGGTCTCAAGCAGGGTTTCCCAATCTTGGCACTATTGACATTTTGGATTGAATAATTCTTTGGCGGGGTGGAGGGCAGTTGGCCATCCTATGCATTGTAGAATGTTTAATAGCCTCCCCAATCTCTACTTACTAGATACCACTAGCACCCTCCCCCATTTGCGATGATCAAAAATGCCTCCGGACATTACCAAATGACCCCTGGCAAACAAAATCTCCCACTACGGAGAACCACTGGTTTGAAGAAAAAGAACAATACACTTTTGGGGTGAGAAGAATGCTACGCCCTTCCTCATATGTTTGCCCATAGTTTGGATTAGATGAGGTAAAAAACAAAAGAACATCAACAACCTGAATAACTTTTGGAAGGAGAATGAATTTGTAAGAGGAACTCTTGAAAAATAGAAATTAAAAAAAAAAAAAAACTTAAGTCTATATAGTTGGAAACCCTGGTGGCGTAGTGGTTAAGTGCTACAGCTGCCAACCAAAGGGTTGGCAGTTCGAATCTACCAGGTGCTCCTTGGAAACTCTATGGGGAAGTTCTACTCTGTCCTATAGGGTCGCTATGAGTCGGAATCAACTCGATGGCACTGGGCTTGGCTTGGGCTATATAATTATCAGCTTTCCGTGTTACGTCTACATCATTATGAGAGCTTAAAGTATCCTTTACCAACTCTTACAACTCAAACAAGATACAAACAACCCCATTAAAAAATGGGCAAAGGACATGAATAGGCATTTCTCCAAAGAAGATATACAAATGGCCGAGCATATGAAAAAATTCTCAATGTCATGAGTCATTATGGAAATGCAAATCAAAACCACAATGAGAATCTACTTCACACCCACTTGGATGGCCATTTTAAAAAAAAAAAGAACAAGTGTTGGTGAGGATGTGGAGAAATTGGAACCCTCATGCATTTCTGAGGACTGAAAAATCTTGCAGGCATCTTGAAAAACAGTTTGGCCGTTTCTCATGAACTTAGAGTTACCATATGACGCAGCAAATCCATACCTAACCATATACTCGAGAGAACTGAAAACATATAATCTACTCAAATATTTGTACATGAATATTCATAGCATCATTATTTATAATAGAAAAATGTGGAAATGAGCCAAATGTCCATCAACTGATGAATGGATAAAGAAATTATGGTATGTCCATACAATGGAAATTATTCATTAATAAAAGGGAATGAAGTACTGATACATACTACAACATGGATGAAACTCTAGAAACATTATGCTAAGTGAAAGGAGCCAGACAGAAAAGACTACATATTGTATGAGTCCATGTACATGTAACGTCCAGAAAAAACAAATTCAGAGACATAAAGTAGATTAGTGGTTGCCAGAGGCTAAGGGGAGGGGAGGTGAGTAGTAACTGCTTAATGGACCATGGTTTACTTTTGGGGTGATGAAATAAATGTCTTGGAACTAGATAGAGGTGGTAGTTGCCAAACACTGCATATACTAAATGCCACTAAATTGTATACTTTTAAATAGTTAATGGCTAATTTTATGTTAAGTGAATCTTACTTCAATAAAAACAAAGATGTCCTTTACCTCTTAGTTCTACGAACATACCAATCAAAACCAAACCAACTGCCTTCGAGTCAATTACAACTCATAGCGACCCTACAGGGCAGAGGAGAGCCATCCCACAGAGTGTCCAAGGATCGCCTTGCAGATTCAAACTGCTGACCTTTTGGTTAGCAGCCGTAGCACTTAACCACTACACCACCAGGGTTTCCCTACGAACATAAGCAACATAGAAATTTGAACTCACTAAAAAAGGGGGATCATAACTGTGAAATAGCCTGATTCTAGGCACATACTGATGTATTTATTCATGATCTATTTTATCCATCACATTTTTTATAACTGAAAATCATTTTGGGAAGGATGATGTTTAAGTCTGAGAGAACTAAAACTCAATCTACATTATGTACACTTCCGTATTATTTGGCACTTAAGCTCAGAGTTTAGGGCTCTATTATCACACGTCAATACAAAAATAGTTTGTCACAACACTTCTGCAGACTAATTAAAAAAGATAGCACTTGGATGAACATGCCACACTTTTACAGCAGCCAATCTTCGGGCAAAGCAAACACAGGAAGCAGCAGGAGAAGGTAGGTGGTTCTTGGCACTCCCCTAAACAAAAAACAATGCATATCGTGTACTCATGTAATGGGAGATAGCATGTGTTTTTCCAAAGCAGTTTTACTTCACGCAAAAGTTCACAAACAAACAGAAGGAGAATGTGGAGGAGGACGAGATAGAAAGAAACGAAAAGATGAAACAGGCAGTATAATTTATAATATAACCTGTTCAAGAGTTACTCTCTACATAGCGAAGACAAAAAAAGAGAATCACACGCAATATGCAATGGTAGTAAAGCACAGCAGGCTTGTGCTGACCAAAAAATTATTTAATTAAAGGCCAGAGCGCCAGAGTAGTATTTTTTAGAACTATGTTCATGTATCCTTAAAATTCCGAGCCATATCTCTTTCACCCTCATGGCTCTTTTCTAGCAAGTGGTCAGATATCTGATCCATTACTTCATGGCAGTGATTCAAAGAATTTTAACATATGATTATCAGTGTCACTAAAATGAATAGCCCCTGAACTCTATCTTCTAAAATTATATGTAAGTATAGTGCAAATCTAGGCCAGGTCCAACTATCACCAGTCTGGAGGACAACTAGGTCTTACACAGAAAATCATCGTTAAAAACATAGATGTTATAGTCAGACTGGTCTTGAATTCCCAACTGACCACTGCATACCCTTGCGCAAGTTATTTATCTGCTCTGAGCCTTTTTCCTCACTTACAAAATGATTGTTACGAGGATCACATAAGTTAATGCTGATTGAAGAGTCAATCCGCCATGGGCCCTGAGCATCCCTGCACATTTATGCTGCACATTTATGCCAAGACTGAAATGACCTGACAGCATTTTATCCAGGCCATTTCTCACAGTTGTGTTCGCAGGAGACAACTGTGAAGATGAGGTAAAATCTGCCTCCCATATAAACAGCAAGCTTGTTTTATCTTACTATAACAGTGGTAAATCCCCCAAGCTCAGTATTCCTCTCCTGTAACTCAACGCATCACCTGTACAGGCATTCATCCCAGTCCACTCTGTAGGACTTACTTCTGTCTTAGTTATCTAGTGCTGCTGTAACAAAAATACCCAGGTGGGTGGCTTTAACAAAGAGAAATTTATTCTCTTACATCCTAGGAGCTTAGAAGTCCAAATTCAGGGTGCAAGCTCCAGGGGAAGGCTTTCTCTCTCTGTTTACTCTGGGGGAAAGTCCTTGTCATCAATCTTCCCTTGGGTCTAGGAATTTCTCAGTACAAGGACCCCAGGTCCAAAGGACATGCTATCTTCCTAGTTCCTTCATTCTTGGTGGCATGAAGTCCCTCTCCTCCCTGCTCACTTCTTTTATATCTTAAAAGAGACTGACTTAAGACACAACCTAATCCTGTAGATTGATTCCTGTGTCATTAGCATAACTGCCTCATTAATATCATAGAAGATTTAGAACACATAGGATAATCATAAGATGTTTAACTGTGTTTTACTGACCATGCAAAGGCATTCGACTGTGTGGATCATAACAAATTATGGATAACATTGAGAAAAATGGGAATTCCAGAACACTTAATTGTGCTCCTGAGGAACCTTTACATGGATCAGGAGGCAGTTGTTTGGACAGAACAAGGGGATACTGATTGGTTTAGGGTCAGGAAAGGTGTGCATGAGGGTTGTATCCTTTCACCATACCTATTCAATCTGTATGCCGAGCAAATAATCCGAGAAGCTGGACTATATGAAGAATAGGACATGAGGATTGGAGAAAGACTAATTAAAAACCTGCGTTATGCAGATGACACAACCTTCCTTGCTGAAATGAAAGGGGACTTGAAGCACTTACTAATGGAGATCAAAGACCACAGCCTTCAATATGGATTGAACCTCAACATAACGAAAACAAAAATCCTCACAACTGGACCAATGAGCAGCCTCATGATAAACGGAGATAAGATTGAAACTGTCAAGGATTTCATTTTACTTGGATCCACAATCAACAGCCATGGAACCAGCAGTCAAGAAATCAAATGACACATTGCAGTGGGTAAATCTGCTGCAAAGGACCTCTTTAAAGTGTTAAAAAGCAAAGATGTCACCTTGAAGACTAAGATGCGCCTGACCCAAGCCAAGGTATTTTCAATTGCATCATATATATGTGAAAGCTGGACAATGTATAAGGAAGACCAAAGAAGAACTGACGCCTTTGAACTGTGGTGTTGACAAAGGAACGAACAAATCTGTCTTGGAAGAAGTACAGCCAGAATGCTCCTTAGAAGCAAGAATGGCGAGACTGCGTCTCACATACTTTAGATATGTTGTCAGGAGGGATCACTCCCTGGAGAAGGACATCATGCTTGGCAAAGTACAGGGTCTGCAGAAAAGAGTAAGACCCTCAACAAGGTGGACTGACACAGTGGCTGCAACAATGAGCTCAAGCATAACAACAACTGTAAGGATGGCGCAGGACCACGCAGTGTTTCGTTCTGTTGTGCATAGGGTCGCTATGAGTCAGAACCAACTCAGTGGCACCTAACAACAACAACAGGATAATCATATCAGATCACAATATGGTAGACAACCACTCAATACAGGGAATCATGGCCTAGTCAAGTTGAGACACATTTTGGGGGGGACACTATTTAATCCATAACATCCCACCCTTTGGCCCCCAAAATGTACGTCCTTGCCACACGTAAAACACATTCACCCCATCATATCACAGCAAAAGTTTTAAATCAACTCCAAGTTCAAATTACATCCGGGGCAAAATTCCTCTTCATCTGTGAGATCTAGGATAACGAGCTATCTGCTTCCAAAGTACAATGGTGGAAAAGGCACAAGGTAGGCATTTCCATTACAAACGGGAGAAACTGAAGGGAAAGAAGGGATAACAAGCACCAAACAAGACAGCAGAATATATTACATTAGCTCACAAGGCTTGAAAATAATCCTCTGTTCTCTGAGACCATTTAGGCAATGGCCCTGACCTCTAGACTTTGGGTGCTGGCCACACACTCTGCATTATGGGCAGAGGCCCATCGGCCCTGGGCTTCAGCTCTGCTTTCCAGGCCCATTGGAATGGCAACTCTGCTCCCTCATATTTGAGCAGTCCCATCCTTCTAGTCCACCTGAGTGCCAACTCCACCCCCTCGGCCCCAACAGACCCTGTTCTTCTGCCCCTTGGGCATGGCAGCCTTGCCCCTCAGCTTTGGGCAGCAGATCTGGCCCCATCCCACCAGTACTCGTGAAAGGCAGCTCCACACTCTGGAACCAAGATCTGACTCTTTGAAACCAAGGTGGCTGCAGCCCCACCCCTTGAAACCCCAGAGTCCATGGCTCCACCCTTTGGGACCCCAGCAGGGCAGATGCAGTGAGTGAGGCCAGAGGGGCCAAGACGCCAAGGAACAAAGAAGCGGAAGCTGAAGAGACAAGGAACACAGGAAACAGAGCTCCCTCAGTCTCATAGAGTAGGGCCCTGACCGCTGGAATCTCAAAGGGTGGAGCCATGGCCTCTGGGGCTTCAAAGGGTGGGGCCATATCCTCCTAGGTTTCAAAGAGTCAGATCTTCAGGGCCCATGGCAAGCTGGCGAGTCATGCTGACATTCTGGCTACTGCTTTTGCAATGAGTAATAAACTATCTTTTGTCTCTGACCCAGGAGGTCTTGAGTCTTCTGCAGTCATTCACGAAAGAGTAACAGGTTTAGCTTGTAAAGGTAGGAAAAATCCAAGACCCTGCACAGTTCTTAGCAAAAACATGTAAATCACTTCAAGTAGCAACTGATGTGCTCTAAGTGCTCAAAACACAGAAGCCATCAATATTGTTTATTATTGAGAATCAAGTCTGGGCAGGCTTGAGTGCTATATTTGTTCACTGAACCAAGGCAACCACCCAATGATTAGGGTGACTAAAGCTAGGCTGGCTCTCCTTAGGGCTCAGTACATTGCCCTACATACAATCCATGGTTACAAAAATGTTGATGTCGCCTGCACTGGACTCAGTTAACACAGACTCCAAAAATAGGAAAATAACTGAGACATTCATTCTTTGGCATTCGACCTTAACAGTCATCTTTCATGGCTATCAACTTTTTGTCTAACTAAATCCCAAATGCCATGTATTTATGTTAGGGCAGATTCATTACAGTTTTCAATAACCTTTGACTCCCAATATATCAGAGCTAAATGGAACCTTGTAGACCATCTATCTCAACTCCTTTATTTTACAGAATAAACTGACACTTAGAAAGAAGATAAATAAATGATTTGCCCAGAGTTACATTTTAGAAAATAGTCAGCTTGAGTGTAAAATGGTACAGCCACTGTGGAAAACAGTTGGGCAACTCCTCAAAAAACCAAACATAAAATTCCCATGTGAACCAGCAATTCCACTCCTAGATATATACCCCAGAGATCTGAAAGCAGGGCCACAAACAGATACTTGTACACCAATGTTCACTGTAGCAAAAAGGTGGAAACAACCCAAGTGCCCGTCAACAAATTAACGGTTAAACAAAACATGGTATATAAAGCCATAAAGAGAAATGAAGTTCTATAACATGGTTGAACCTTAAAAACAAACCACCAACAACCTGTTGCTTTGGAGTCAATTCCAACTCATAAGGACCCCATAGGACAGAGCAGAGCTGCCCCACAGGATTTCCACGGAGCTGCTGGTGGATTTAAACTGCCGACCTTTTGGGTAGCAGCCGAGCTCTAACCACTGGACCACCAGGGCTCCAGAAAACATTATGCTGAATGAAATAAGTCAGTCACAAAAGAACAAATATTGTATAATTGTATAATTATAATTGTATAATCTCACTTATATGAAATATCTAGAATGAGCAAATGCATAGATACCAAAGTTTATTAGGGGGTGGTGGGTGAGGACAATAGGGAATTATTGCTTAAGGGGTACTGAGTTTCTATTTGGGGTGATGAAAACCTATAGAAATAGAGGTGATGGTTGCACAACATGGTAAATATAATTAATGTCACTGAATTGCTCACTTAAAAATGGTCAAAATGTCACATTTTTTGTTATATACAGTCGTCCCTCAGCATCTGCAGGGGATTGGTTCCAGGACTCTCACAGATACCCCAATCTGCAGACACTCAAGTCCCTTATATAAAATGGCATAGTATTTGCGTAAAACCGATGCACATCCTCAGTATACTGTAAATCAGGTTTAGATGACTTATAATAACTAACACAATGTCAATGCTGTGTAAATAGTTGTTTCCTCAATATTGAACACTTGCTCTGAAAGGTGGCTTTTCTCTTCTATGAGTTTCTTAGGCTCTTCTGAGAACGCTGATGCTGCCTGGCCATCAGCCAATGCTGATTTGCCTGTGATCTTGAAGTTCTCGAGGCTATAGTGCTTTCCAGCGCTGGCCGGCTGTCATGGGTTGAATTGCTGCATGCCCCCAAAACACGTGTCAATTGGTTAGGCCATAGTTCCCAGGATTGTGCGGTTGTCCTTCATTTTGTGATTGTAATTTTATGTTAAAGAGGATTAGGCTGGGAATGTAACACTCTTACTAAGGTCACTTCCCTGACCCATTGTAAAGGGAGCTTCCCTGGAGTGTGGCCGGTACCACCTCTTACAAGAGATAAAAGGAAAGGGAAGCAAACGCAGTGGGAACCTTATACCACACCTCCAAGAAAGCAGCGCTGGGGGAGCAGAGCATGTCCTTTAGACCCAGGGTTCCTGCGCAGAGAAGTTTCAATAATCCAGGGGAAGACTGATGACAAGGACCTTTCTAAAGAGCTGACAGAGAGAGAAAGCCTTCCCCTGGAGCTGACGCCCTGAATTTGGACTTCTAGCCTACTCAATTGTGACAGAATAAATTCCTCTTTGTTGAAGCTATCCACTTGTGGTATTTCTGTTATAGCAGAACTAGATGACTAAGATACCAGCCATCCTTTATTAGCCTGAAACTCCTTCCTCTCGCTCTCCTCAACCCCCTCACACTTAGCCTTTGAGGGATTGCTTTGACCACTTCATTGCTTTTTAGGAGTAATTTTTTCACAGAAACAAAGGGTGCACACAACACAAGTAGCAAATGAACGAGACGCGAGGAGGACAAGGTCCAAACAATGCAATGAGTGCTTTGAGAAACTGAGACTATAAAATAGTGGGAGGCTATGACCTCACATCACTTCATTCGCTTGGATTCAGCATAGTGCTCCGCTCATGATAAATTCAAATTTTTCTTTTTAGGAACTTTTTTTTTTCCTTTGAATATTTTTGATCCACAGTTGAGTGCATCTGCAAATGCAGAACCTGCGGATATGGAGGATCGGCTGTATACATCTTTAGCACAATAAAAAATTTAAAAAGTCAATTTATTTTCTGTATAACCTCTTTAAATTGCCAGAAACTCTTCAAAACAATAATAATAGGATCAACTCTTATAAGCATATAAAAACCAATTTTGGATTCTATAAAAGAAAATGTGGGACCTTGAAAAACATGAAGTGGTGCTGCTAAGATCAAAGTGCTGTTTCTACAAGTTCATGGTAAAATGGTTGGTGACGGGGGTGGGTAGGAAATGCTTTTAAATAAATCTTTGTCACATTCAGTAATTGATTTAACATCCAGTGGCCCTCCTTCTGCATGTTATTTCCATGTTCAGGCAATAGGATACCCCACTATAATATTCAGAGAAACCAGTAAAAACAACAAGGAATATGATGACCTTCACTTAGAAACATGCATTGATAATAGATGATTAAAAAGGGGGTGAGGGAGCTTGGAAAACAGGGACTTTTAACAGTAACATATCTTGTTCCACAATTAGCTACAAAAGAACTGGTGGCGGAAGTGTGGAAAATTGAGCCCAGAGTCCTGTACAATCTCTATTTTAAAGTATAACTATTACCTCAATTTCATGTTATAGAGAGATATAGTCACATAAAATTTTGTATTTGTCCCACCCCATCTAAAGCAAGGGAGAATGAAGAAAACCAAAGATAAGGGAAAGATTAGCCCAAAGGACTAGTGGACCACAACAACCACCACCTCCACCAGACTGAGTCCAGCACAACTAGATGGTGCCTGGTTACCACCACCAATTGTTCTGACAGGGATCACAACAGAGGGTCCCGGACAGAGCTGGAGAAAAATGTAGAACAAAATTCTAACTCACAAAAAAAGACCAGACGTACTGGTCTGACAGAGACTGGAGAAACCCCAAGTGTATGGCCCCCAGATACTTCTTTAACTCAGTACTGAAGTCATTCCTGAGGTTCACCCTTCAGCCAAAGACTAGACAGGCCTATAAAACAAGCAATAACATACGTAGTTGAGCCATGCATTCAAGACTAAATGGGCACACCAGCTCAGGGGCAAGGACAAGAAGGCAGGGGCAGACAGGAAAGCTGGGGAAATGGAAATGGGGAACCTGAGGTCAAAAAGGGGAAAGTGTTGACATGCCACAGGGTTGGCCCCCAGTGTCACAAAACAATATGTGTATGAATTGTTGAATGAGAAACTAATTTGCTCGGTAAACTTTCACCTAAAGCACAATAAATTTTAGTATTTGGAGTTAGGCTTACTCATATAAAAATGGAGAATTCTATCTCTGAGAATTCACAAGAAAAATCATCACAGTTTGATCAAGCAAGTACAGGCTCTACCAAAGAAGTCTAAGAACCTAGAAATTAGAGAACATGGGTAAGCCCTGCTTTAGTAAAACAAGTGCAGGAAAATCCAAGCCACCAACATGGATAAAATCCAGAGCATTTTTATTTGTTTTGCATTGATAAAATTATTCTTCCCTTTTGTAGGCTGTATAAAGACCATTAGCTACTTAACCGAAGGGGGAGGATGCAAGCTAATTCACTGCCAATGAAAAACAAGCTATGAGATCAGCCTAAGAAAAGATTATTTCCACTCACAAATATTTTATGCACACACTGGCTCTTCGGGAACGCATTGATTTTGTAATTTGAGGTACTAGACTAGAGAGCATGAGCATATTATTAGAGCAAATGCTTCTGCCAGATTTATTTTTACCTATCTTAACTGGGTTTGGGGGTTTAACTTTCTGTAGGTTCTCGTCTTATATCACGGGCAATGTATATGAAATCATGACAAACTTCAAAAAGAATGCAGTCTTATCAGTAAAATCTGTAAACATGTAAAACACTGTAGAACAACGTATCAAGGAAATTACCAGGAGGGGTGAAGAAAAGGAGGCCCCTTAAGTTAGAGATGGTAGTGAACATACTGACCTATAGCCATGTTCAAGCTTTCAAGGACACATCTATGTACAGCCATCTATGTACATTTAAGGATTTCAAAAATCCAAAAGCAAATGTAGCCAGGTTTAGGGCAATATATTACATAGATAGACACCTTATATTCTTATTTCAGAGTGAGTGAGAAATGAAAAATCTTCATCCTAAATGAGACATTAAACTATGTCTAGTGCCTTGCTGAATTTTCTATGAGGTATGAGAATAAAATTCATCCGGTTTAAAATGCTGCAGCTATCCCATATGGCATCTTTGTGTGAATCAGACAAAGTAGCCCTCCGAAGACACAGCCTGTGTCTGGACACACGATTTGGTGAACAGTGCAACCTCCATGGCCTCACACCCTTAACTATACATGGTGGCCCTGGTGTCTATTACATATACATTTTATTAAAGTTCAAAATGTAAGTGTATAGCCTGTACAAGGTCTTGTTATCTACATGTAGACACTTCCTAAACAGCTCTAGCCACCATAATATGCTATTAAGCATTTAAGATTTTATCAGAGATTGATTTCAAAGCACATAAAACAATACCTCTACAGCTTTCCCTTCCCTGGGCAAAACAAAGAAGAAAACACCTGTCCAGCCACAACAATTATCACTCATCTACCTGTTTTGAGGAAAATTATCCACCTGATTGGGTAAGAAAATGGCCAGCCTAGCCAGCCAATTGTAGAGTAGAGATGGATTACTAGTCTAAATCTCTTGAGTTAACAAAATTAAGAGAAATTATATGCCTACTGCCTCCCAGCACAGTCACAGCACTAAATTGCTGTCTGGAAAGTAGCGGTTACACAATTTCTTCAGTAAATCTGTGTGGAGTCTAGGCCATTTGCCCAAGTAGATTTCTCATACTTACCCACTCCACCCATCCCCAATTCCGTCACCTCATTAGTGTAGCCTGGTTTTCAATTTTAACCCCACAAACATCTAAATAAGGCAACATAATAGTTCAGAGTTCTTTGCAAATGTTTGCTTAACAATTATCTAGATTCAGCAACCTAGACTGTATTAAAGTGGTTTCAAAACACAAATAGACACTTCAAGCACCATATTGATACTGATTTTGATTTAAAAAAACCACTAAAGCTAGTAATACAAACCTAGGTATTTTTGTGTGTGCGTGTGCATGTATGCTTGTGTGTGTGTGTTCTGTATCAAAGAGTTATATGAACCCTTTATCTAGAGAATTCAAGAACACTTTTCCTTTGCCCAGCTATCTACAACATTTCCCTGGAAGGAAAATCCTTACAAATAAATCCAACCCCACTTCATAAATTGCAAAATGAAGAATGACTCATCACCCACCCAGGCAATAGAGCCACAAGTCTTAATTTGGTCTATTTTCTACAGTTCATAACACCTATTCCAAGGAGTCTACCCACACTTGTATACTCAACCTTCCCAGACACTTCCACAAAATTAAAGAGAAAAGTGAACATAATTTGGGCCAATGCTTTATGATAGCACTTTACGCAGAGTAAATTTTAACAACATTTTACCATTAGTTTAAAGCTGTATTTGTTTAAGGAGTTCAGTGACATATAAATTAATTAGGCACACATTAGATTAAAAATCTAATTATTTTTGAGGCAATTGGAGACATATTATGTTGTTTTTTTTTTTAAAGATGCAACAATGTCCAAACCAAACCCGTTGCCGTCTAATCGATTCAACCCATAGCAACCATATAGGATAGAGTAGAACTGCCCCATAGGGTTTCCAAGGAGTGGCTAGTGGATTCGAACTGCCAGCCTTTTCATTAGCAGCCATAGCTCTTAACCACTGCATCACCAGGGCTCCAATGGCATAGTGGACATGTTAAATAAAAGATTTTTAGAGATACACACGGATGTAGGAGTAAAATGTCACACTATCTGGGATTTGCTTTAAAATACTTCAGCAAGGAAAACTCAAGGATAGATGACGCAACTATAGCAAAATCTAGGTAACTGTTGTATCTGAGTAATGGATATATGGAGGCTCATTTTACTATTCTACTTTTTAGTATGTTTCCAAGTTTTCATTAAGTTTTATGAGGGTCTTATTAACTATCCCATATTATAAATAAAGTAAAAACTTGATGTCTTTGATTTTTAGCTTGATGACAAAACAGCAAGTTAAAGGTAGATAAAAACTCCTTATAGTTTTGACTGGATCTTTACTAACACATGTGGATATCTACCACAGAACAACAAATCGAATTTTAAAAAGGTTTTTATCCGAAATCTTTTCTCTTAGGTAAATATCAGAATTGGCAGTGATTGAGTCAATTGCCATTTGGGAATAATTCATTCCTAATGAAGTCTTGTATTCCTACCTAGGCATGCCTGAAGAACCTCCTAGAAACTTCTCTCTTAAAGTAGACACAAGGAGAAACTGGTGGCCAATTTGCTAGTCTGTATTCAGTAGCAACATAGCTTTTTGTTGCCGTTAGCTGTCCTTGAGTTGGCCCTGACTGATAGCTACCCATGCACAACAGGGCAGAATGCTGCCTAGTCCTGTGCCATCCCCATCATTGATTGTGGGTCAGACCATTGTGGTCCACAGGGTTTTCACTAGCAGATTGTTCAGAAGTAGATCACCAGGTCTTTCTTCCTAGTCCATCTTAATCTGGAAGCTCTACTGAAACGTGTTCAGCATCA
This sequence comes from Loxodonta africana, assembly GCF_030014295.1. Classification (NCBI taxonomy): domain Eukaryota; kingdom Metazoa; phylum Chordata; class Mammalia; order Proboscidea; family Elephantidae; genus Loxodonta; species Loxodonta africana. The sequence goes on along the minus strand of NC_087369.1, from coordinate 115,972,460 downwards.
TAGCAACACACAAACCACCACTGATAGAAGAGGGATGGCTGTACATGAAGTGCATTGGCTGGGAATTGAACCCAGGTCTCCCCCATGGAAGGCGAGAATTCTACCAGTCAGCCACTAATGTCCCCAGTAATGTAGCTTACTCTCCCTAAATCAATACGGTAACACCCTCATTAAACCAACCCCCCTATAAATGGTGATTAGTAAGAATTTTATTTTCTACATTCTTTCATAAGAAAGGCACCAAGACTCTTTTCCCGAGCTCCCCTCACACAAAGCATGTCAGGATTTAGTTAAGTGTTTGTTTAAGCTACAGCCAGGGTACATCATTTGGACTGAAACAGATTTAGCCTGATCAGTTAAATAAGTTTTAAATATACTATGAGTTAATTTTTCTATTACTAATATTCATAATAAATATATATTTGAAACAGTATTTCAATCTTCCTTTACATACATCAATTTTAAGCTGCAAGAGTGGATTACCCAATAAGCAAGGTACGCACGGGCTTACTTGTGCTTACTTACTAATCTGTAATACACTATTTCTCCTGTTTTTCAGCACATTTTTGAAACCCATCTGAAATTATGCACTACAGATTAGTAAATAAACACAATTAAGCCTGTGCATACCTTGCTTACTGGTTAATCCACTCCTGTTAAGTTGTCTCATCTTCCACAACAGCTGTTTTCCAAAAAGTCCATTTAGATATCAAGTATTAGCCATATTACAATTCACATAGTCACCATCTTGCTTTCTTCAGTTTTTAAAAAAAAATGAAGCATCATACGCCCCAAATCTGGTGGAAGAAATTTGTCTTTTCCACATGGCCAATTGAATATAGGCATAGGGGAAAGACAGGTCTTCAATAATAATCCCCGTGGTGCTTGTGATACCCAGATGTGCCAATTCATGGAAATTAGCACATACTGTTTGTGTACTGTTTTCAGAGCATCCTGTTCGTTGAAACCAAGTTAGAAAAGGATATGATTTCATTTCAAAAGTGTCACTCCTGCCAGAGCTCTTGATACTTGGGAGTAAAATTTAGGTGGATCAATTATAATTGTTCATAAAAGAAATAAAAGATTGAATAGTTTTTCATTTTCAGAGTCCTTGAAGCATAATGACTCAGTGACATAGCTAACTTTTACAACAGAGGTGGTAGCTTTAAATTTCTAAGTCAGTCCATTAACACTTCAATGACTCAGTTTTCTTATCTGTATATCAGCAATAGGCTGCCTGACAAAGTAGAATACCAGGGGAATCTAATTAAAGTTTTATAACAAAAATTTAAATGCCTCCAATTGATAAATTCAAAGAAAAAGATATTCTTTTTGATTCTTACAAAATTACAGTGGAAAGAAAAGTTAAACCTGCATTTTATGTTCTTTGAAGAGAACAATTATTAGTAAAAGGACAGAATGTATAATCCACCAAATGGACAAATGGAATTGGGAAAATAGAATAGGAATCAATCAACTTAAAATCATATTATAGCACATGGTTCCTAGGTGGTATGAATGGTTTGCACTTGGCTACCAACTCAAAAGTTGGCAGTTTGAATCCACTCAGCGGTGCAACAGAAGAAAGGCCTGGAAATCTGCTTCCATAAAGATTACAGCCAAACAATAAAATCTATTAAGAAAACATTCTGCATCCCACTTTGAAGCGTGGCATCTGGGGTCTTAAATGCTAGCAAGCAGCCATCTAAGATGCATCAATTGGCCTCAACCCACCTGGATCAAAGGAGAATGAAGAACACCAAGGACACAAGGCGATTACGAGCCCAAGAGACAGAAAGGGCCTCATGAACCAGAGACTACATCATCCTGAGACCAGAAGAACTAGATGGTGCCTGGCTACAACCGATGACCTCCCTGACAGGGAACACAACAGAGAACCCCTGAGGGAGCAGGAGAGCAGTGGGATGCAGACCCCAAATTCTCATAAAAAGACCAGACTTAATGGTCTGACTGAGACTAGAAGGACCCTGGTGGTCATGGCCCCCAGACCTTCTGTTGGCCCAGGACAGGAACTATTCCCGAAGCCAACTCTTCAGACAGGGATTGGACTGGACAATGGGTTGGAGAGGGATGCTGGTGAGGAGTGAGCTTCTTGGATCAGGTGGACACTTGACACTGTGTTGGCATCTCCTGCCTGGAGGGTAGATGAGAGGGTGGAGGGGGTTAGAAGCTGGTGAAATGGGCACGAAAAGAGAGAGTGGAGGGAGCGGGTGGGCTGTATCATTACAGGGAGAGTAATTGGGAGTGTGTAGCAAGGTGTATATGGGTTTTTGTGTGAGAGACTGACTTGATTCGTAAACTCTCACTTAAAGCACAATAAAAATTATTAAAAAAAAAAAAAAGATTACAGCCAAGAAAACCCTGTGCAGTAGTTCTACTCTGTAACACATGGGCTCACCATGAGTTGGAATCAACTCCACGGCAATGGGTATACAATAATAATGTTAGAGCTATCAAACAGCAAGAAGCCAATTAACTATCCAACCACAACTACAAAAAACCCAAACCCATTGCCAGCGAACAGATTCTGACTCATAGTATGACCTTATAGGTCAGAGTAGAACTGCCCCATAAGGTTTCCAAGGCTGTAAATCTTTACGGAAGCAGACTGCCACATCTATCTCCCAGGGAGCAGCTGGTGGATTCAAACCCTGACCTTCTGGTTAATAGCCAAGTGCTTAATCACTGCACTTCCAGGGCTCCTTCAGGTAATATAAGCCCGTTGCCGTCAAGTCGATTCCGACTCATAGCAACCCTATAGGACAGAGCAGAACTGCCCCATAGGGTTTCCAAGGAGTGCCTGGTGGATTCAAACTGCCCACCTCTTGGTTAGCAGCCATAGCTCTTAACCACTATACCACCAGGGTTTCCTCAGGTAGTATAACGGGTTAATAATAATACTTTATATTTGTACAGCAACATAGAATTTTATATAAGCCACCTTCAGAAACCAATCAGGCAGGCAGAGTTATCGCCTACTGGCAGATGTTAATCAAAAAGCCCCAAATTCTTGTGTTAAATGGATCATCATAGATCACTAGCAAACAACAAAATCAACACGGAACCCAGGTCTTTTGGCTCTCTATTCCGGGCTCTTGTACCAATACCCTGAAACTTCCTCTAGTAACAGCAATATGTTACTTGGCTTAGTGGTTTTGATACTGTTCCTCCACATAGAAATTCAGATTATGTAACAAGAATCCAAACAAACAATAAGTTCTCTTAGCCCTGCAGAAAGAAACCAGTTACCTTAATTTCAAAATAAGAGAAAGGACACAGAAGAATGCACGGATATGTTCATTTGATGGAATATATATAGTACGAAAAAAATGGCACCTAAAAGAAAACATTTGTTTTTTAAAAAGCCTCTTTTCAACAAATTAATACTCCCAAAATGTCTGGCATGTGAGGTATTCAAGAATAGGCATAAAATGGAACCCTTGTCCAAAAGCAAGGTATTCTCTTTATAGAAAAAAGATTGGCTTATAACATTTAGATTCACTGTATCCTTTCACCACACCTATTCAATCTCTATGCTGAGCAAATAATCCGAGAAGCTGGACTATATGAAGAAAAATGGGGCATCAAGGTTGGAGGAAGACTCATTAACAACCTGCGTTATGCAGATGACACAACCTTGCTTGCTGAAAGCAAAGAAGACTTGAAGCACTTACTGATAAAAGATTAGGGACCACAGCCTTCAGTACAGATTAGACCTCAACATAAAGAAAACAAAAATCCTCACAACTGGACCAATAAGTAACATCATGATAAACACAGTAGAATGAAGTTGTTGAGGACTTCATTTTACTTGGATCCACAATCAACAGCCATGGAAGCAGCAGTCAAGAAATCAAAAGACGTACTACATTGGGCAAATCAGCTGCAAAAGGTCTCCTTAAAAGTGCTGAAAAGCAATGATGTCACCTTGAGGACTAATGTGTGCCTGATTCAAGCAATGGTGTTTTCAATCACCTCATATGGATTCCAATGCCCGCTCATCAACTTATCCATGTACTAGCTGATCCACTTACTAGATATATCTCTCTGCACCTCAGTTTCTTTGGGCCTTCTCTGTTGGTTCTTCCTGTCACTCACCATGAATATCCTCACCAAATCTGAAATGTCCACACTGTTTCTCCTTTATAAATCTCACCTACCTTTGGACAAGGAATAAGAAACACCAAAGAAGAATTGCTGCTTTTGAACAGCTGTGTTGGCGAAGAATATTGAATACACCATGGACTGCCAAAAGAATGGACGAATCTGTCTTGGAAGAAAGAAGTACAACCAGAATGTTCCTTAGAAGCAAAGATGGTGAGACTACATCTCACATACTTTGGACATGTTGTTAGGAGGGATGAGTCCCTGAAGAATGACATCATCCTTGGTGGAGGGTCAGTGAAAAAGAGGAAGACCCTCAATGAGATGGACTGACACAGTGGCTGTAACAATGGGTTCAAGCATAGCAACAACTGTGAGGATGGCACAGGACCAGGCAGTGTTTCGTTCTGTTGTGCACAGAGTCACTATGAGTCAGAAGCAACTTGACGGCACCTAACAACAACGTTGTTATAAGAGTTCAGAATAAGGAAGAGCCCTCAGTAAGCTGAAATAATCAGTGAAGTATTAACGAAAGAATGGGAGAACTGTGAGGCATGAGCTGGGTTATGAAAGGTAGGTGAGATTTATAAAGGAGAAACAGTGTGGACATTTCAGATTTGGTGAGGATATTCATGGTGAGTGACAGGAAGAACCAACAGAGAAGGCCCAAAGAAACTGAGGTGCAGAGAGATATATCTAGTAAGTGGATCAGCTAGTACATGGATAAGTTGATGAGCGGGCATTGGAATCCAGGTCTCTAACTCTAAACACCAAGCTCTTTTATACCACTGTGCTCCTCCAAGTAATGCTCCATAGTATTGTTTCTTTCTGAAACATAAATCTGATCCTGTCACTCTCCTGTTTAAATTCCTTCAATGGCTCACTCTGCCTTTCAAAAAGAAGCTGAAACTAACATGGCATACAAGGATTCATCATGATCTGGATCCTGCCTTTTTCTGGCAGACCCACCATATATACTTTGTTTCAGCCATACATATTGACCCACACTTCCCTCAATGGGCATGCTCTCATATCTCTGTACCTTTGTGTATGTTGTTCTTTCATTCTGTAATGTCTTTCTTTCCTTTTCTTCAATTAATCCCTTATATTCTTCAAGCCTTGGTAAAACTGTCACCTATTCTGGCAAACCTTTGCTTACCACACTTGAGCATTCGATCAGATTTAGATGCTTTTCCATGACGTTTTTATAGCACCCTCCCGTGTATATTCCTGTTATAGCTTTATAACACTGCTTTTTAATCATTAATAAACTTGTCTATCTCCGTTACTTGACTATGAGCATCTTTATATCACCAACTCCTAGAATAGCACCTAGTACATAGTCGGTGCTCAGAAAACCTGTGGAGCATACATGAAATCATTCTACTCAGAACTTATCATTAAAAAAATCAAAACATGATTTATATAATTGAAAACAAATAACTACTCAGGAAGTTATACAATAACCAGAAAATTAATTTCTCTTACTTTAAGTTACCATTTTGACTCTAAAATCTAAAGAACCAAAGGCTTCCAAAATTATACAGAAACACAAAATCAAAATAAAGAACAACATCAAATAGTGTTAAGCCACTTACTCCATTGTGTAGGGGAGGAGAAGGGTGTTCTTCATCAACACTAGCCTCTCTCACTACTAAAGTTATACCTTAAATATGTGGGATTCAAGATGCAGCTTCTTCATATCATTTCTAGAGCTCACTCCCCTACTCAACTTGAGAAAATACATATCAAAGTTGACATCAAATTACTAATTATTCTAAGACTCATGATGTTTAATGACGTGCTACAATCTGGGCCTAACTAACTAGTTACATGAAATCCAAAGCTCTACTACTAACGCATTTTTCAAAACGTGATGAGTGCAAGACAGTGGTGCCAACTTTAAAAAGAATAAAAATAAAAGGGTCATTATGATGATGCATATATGAAGAAAACTGAAGTGAATTTCTTTACACTTTGGTTTCATTAATCCTAAACAGAAGTCGTTAAAGTCCTGAAATGCTACCCTGAAAAAACTGTCACAGAAACCTATCAAAAAGTTGAGAGTATAAATGAAAGTAGTTCCTCTCTACAGAAAACATGCCCTCCTCCAGTTTTCCAGAACCACAAGGAACTAAATGAAAACCACTCAATCACAAGCCTTACGCTTTATGAATTCACTATATATAAGTTACTGAGTTAATTACTCTATGTAGTGGAAACTTAACCTTAGCTAATACTATGTAGTCATTATGTAGTCAACCCCTTTTTACCTCCAGACAAATTTTCATCAATATCTATCACCCATGTGGTCAGTGCTAATTTCCCTTTTCCCAACTTCACTACCACCCCCCGCCGCCCCTGCACCCACACCCTCCTCAGTAACGTGGAGTGGAATAAACTGAGTCATTTCCTTTACTCTCACTCCTTTGTAACCCAACAGTTCTTATTCTTCTATGCATGACGGATGCTTTGGAGAAACTGAGGGAAGTTATGAAGTCCAGAACAATGAATGTATCTACATATACTCAATTTTTTTTCATACAATTTCAGGAGCTTAAGAACCCCTATCCTCATACACAAATAACTTATGTTACCATATGGTTTTTTGTAACCCAACACCACAACTCCTTTACACACACACACACAGTTAAAGACTATTACCACCAGTTGTCACTGAATCAACACAGACTCATGGCAATCCCATGTGCATCAGAGTAGACCTGTGCTTAATAGGGATTTCAAAGGCTGATTTTTCAGAAGCAAATCACTAGGCCTTTCTTCTGAAACACCTCTGAGTAGACTCAATCTTTTTGTCAGCAGCCAATAGGGTTAACATAGTAGTACTCAAAAAAATAAAATTTAGGTAAAGCTTTCAGCTGCTAACCAAAAGGTCAGTGCTTCAAACTCACCAGTGGCTCTGCAGAAGAAAAGATACAGCAATTTGTTTCCATAAAGATTCTCCTGTTGCCGCTGAGTGGATTCAGACTCATAGCAACGCTATAGGACGGGGTAGAACTACCTCATAGGGTTTCCAATGCTGTAATCTTTATGGGAGCCCTGGTGGTGCACTGGTTAAGTGCTCGACTGCTAACCGAAAAGTGGATGGTTCAAACTCACCAGCCACTCTGAGGGAGAAAGATGTGGCAATCATCTTCCAGAAGGACTGGAAACCGTAGCGGGCAGTTCTACTTTGTCCTATAGGGTCCTATGAGTCGGAATCAACTTGAGGACAGACAACAAACAAAAAAACCTTTATCTTACCAGCAATATTTTAAGTTAAGAATTCCAGATGAACTCTTCCCTAAAAGACCTCAGAAGAACATGTTGAGAACTTTAGTGCTAACACTAAAGACTGGGACCCAAACAACTCAAAAAAAAAAAAAAAGGAATAGGACACTTATAAAAACATTTACCAAGTCTTGTTGTTTGGTCAATTTGCTTGCCTTACAATGTGCTGTAATGTCGTCCTAAATTTGTTTTTATTATCTCTGACCCATTTGCTTGTAAATTCATGTAAAGCTCAAAATTTAGTTTGAGCAAAAGAAAGCTAACATTGAAATCAATAAACTCTTGGATTCAAATACCTGTTCTAATATATCAAGCCATGTTCAACACCGAACAGTGAAGCTAGTTAGGAATTGAAAGTGATACCATTTCCTATCTAGTTACCTTGTCCAAGCAAGTCAAACATAAAAGATAAAACAGGACAAATGGCTAAAGGGAAGAGAATAATATAATCTAGGTGTTATTACTAACAGACACGGATAAGTGCTTTTTCTTGAGAGCATGCTTCTTAAGTTCCTGCTGGATGTACCAAACTATTTGTGGAAACTATCAGTTGACTTTTTCTTTTTAAAACTTGTAATTGCTGATGAAACCACAGTTTTGTACTGGACCTCCCCCACACCAAAAAAAAAAAAGGAAAGATGCTCACTCTCTTATGGCAAGCTGACACATTTCAAAATCACATCAAAATTTTTAAATACATTAACTTTGGTGAAACACTATCGAAACTTTTCTAAGTTTCATGATCGTGGGATGCAGAGTTTAGAAGTAGTAATGAAGCACTCATTAAACCTCTGCCAGCAAAGACAAGTAACAAAAACCCTGTGACTTGATTTCTTCACTTGTAAATTACTGCATAACAGTACTCATCACTTAAACAAATTCCCTATTTGCCTCAAGTTAGGACAGAATTAATGAGACTTAAAATTTTTTGTCATTTTAATCTACCCCACCATGTCCCTTCCCACATAATGGAAGACTGAATTCTTTCCGGAAATGATAACTCTTTGACCACTGTTTTCCAATATGGACAGTTCATAACTGAAAGGCAAACGGGAGGCAAGAGAGAGAGAAGTACAACAGGTACACACCAAATGGTCAAATGCCGAAAAACGCATTTTAAGTTATATGTCACCATACCCTTCTCTACTATAATCGAATTGCTGGCTAAAACTGAAAACTAGTCGTGCAACATGTGGCTTGTGCTTCAGATCTTGACTAGGAATCCTCAGATATAAGGAGTATTTGCTGAATTTGTGCAGGAGAGCCCTTTCCTTTCATGCCACCCGAATTAGAAAGTTTACAAAAAGAGGAACTTTTTTACTGATGAGTTGCGGAAACTCCAATATTTCCCAATCTAATACCAGGCCCCATAGATTTCATTCCTCTGCACATTAAGTCGGTGGCAGGAAATGGACTGCTACCACTGGTTCACACTATCAGAACGTTGAGACTTGCACAGCCTGTCTACTGCTTTTGAGCGTTCTTAATCAACTGAGTAACAGTACTGTATGACTATGCCTGTTACACACTCGACAGTTGGTGGTACCTCACCAAGCCTCCAACTCCCACGCTCCCCCTCCCTTGCAAAGAAATGTTTCTTGAGAGAGCACATGGAGAGGCAAGCGACAAAACGCACGTAGGCGCCTCTTCCTTAGATTTCTGGTAAAGTAGAAAGACTGGGGGCCTACGTTGTGTCGTTCTTGATTTGCAAGGCTGTGGGTGGGCTCCCAAGTATTTGGACAGAAAAGGCTAGAGGATCTCCTGCTCTGGACCCTAAGCATTAATAGGCAAAACAGCAACTGACAAGGGGTGGGAAAGGAATGGAATCGCGCAAAGAAGGTTCGTGTCCACAAGTTAGACAAACAACAGACTCTACCCAGTACTCGGGGTCCCCCTAAAGTTGAGGCGGGGCCTTCCTCCTTCCCGTACTACCTCTCCGACTGACAATAGTGAGAAAGGGGTTAAGTGAAGAAGGGGGTGCTCTTCCGCCCCCACGCCGTCTCCGCGCCTCGGCGTGGCCGCTCCTTTAGCGGCTCCCGGAGTTGCACAGCGAGGTCGCGGTCACTCTTGGGAGAGGGCCCCGGGTCCCCCCGTGTTAAACGGCAGGAGAATCCCGGGGCTCTCCCTGTCCCCAAGGCCGGCGAGGGCTGCGGGAGCACTCACCAATTTGGGTTTGTTTTTCGTTTCCTCTTCGTTGGCGGCCCGATTCCCCGTGCTCCGCTTGTTGCTCCGGCCCCCACCGGGTTCCTCGCTGCCGCCTCCCGCTCCCGACGCCGCCGCCCCGGGTTGCTCCATCTTTCTCCGGCCCTATCACCTGTGCCCTGTAACCCCACCTCTCCTCAACTGAGGAAGCCCCTCGGAGCGTTCACGCTGCCCCGCGCTGATTCGGCAGCACTTCTTCCTGTGTGAGGGAGTGTTTGCCTCCGGAGCTGCTGATATCAGGCCCCCGGGGCTCCTAGCTCCAAGGAACCCCGGACGTAACACGCCGTTGCCACTATTCAGTGCTGGGGCAAGCCCTGCCCCTGAGCAGCTGCAATTACCACGGTCGCCACCGCCCTCAGGGCGGTGTTTAGGGTGGAGGGAAAGTAGGTGCCTATCTCTTTAAGAGGGCCTCAACACACGTGATTCATCAAAGTGCCCGCAGTCAACCGCCCGGGCGCCGAAAGCTGCTTCCTACTCCCGGTGCCGAGCCGGCCCCAGCTACTGAGCATGCCCGGCGCAGCAACTGGAGCTTAGTGAGAGGACTTTAAGCTGTGATTAAGCACTGATTTCACTTCCCAGTGGCCTGGCGTGAAATGGGAGGGAACTAGTTAAGAGTAAGGAGGTGTAGCCCATTTTAGAGATGGGGAAACTGAGACCTTGGAGGATTCACGTGTGAGCTTCCCTGGCGGCTCTCCCATAGTATCAGCTTCCGCCAGGGCAAGCCAAAGCACCTTCCCTCCCAGAGGCCTTGCTGAGGGTGTGGTCTTGCTATGCTCTGTGGGAGAGTTTGATTGGCAAGGCAACTGGCATTCTATAAGATAAACCACGGGGAGCGCTGATTAATTGCCTAGACAGACTGTATAGGTCAAAGTGGAAAGAGTGGGTGTTTTCTGTTGCCATGATTGTGTTGAGGCTAAAGAAATACAGGCGTTCCTTTATTCCTATGCTGACAGATTGTTTAAGCAGCAGACACTCAACACTTAATCCCCAAGGAGTGTTAGGCTCTTTAACCAAAGTACCTATATAGAACTAACAATTGAATTGCAGCTTTCCGAACTAAGTTTAGGGTTGTGAGAACTGATTAAGATCATGTGTGTTCAAGTTTAGCTTAAAAATAAAAATCCCTAGACAAACACTAGGTGTTTTTGTTCAGCAGCGACAGGGCAGTGGGTGTATTGTTAGTCTTTAGTCCCGAAGTCATACCTCAAGGCCCGCGCTATATTTTTTCCATCCCCTTTAAACAGGGTCCTTTAAAAATAAAGGCACATGCTGAGAACATCAGAGGGGCAGGGTGGGATTTGAATTCACCACCACCTCAGAATAAGAGTACATTTCCTAGTAAAAACATTTGGAATGTAAATTTAGGTAAATTTATAAACATGTCTATATGCCTATGCCAGTTACTCAGATATCTTCAGGCTATGACTCCTTTTGCCCTTCTCCCCTTCAACCTATATGTCCTCGATTGGATAAAAAATGCTATGCTGAATCTAATTTATATCTAAACATATTTATTGAGAGTGCATTAGGATGAATTTGACCATGATATAGGTGTGATGAGGCAATTAAATTCAACAGTAGAGTGAAAAGAACATTAGATATCTGAAACCAGTTTTAATCCCAGCTTTATCATTGTCATTAACTTTCTTTGTAACGATGCAGATGTAGCTTCTCTACTCTGATGGTGGTAAACTACTGGAGGACAGCAGAGGAGAGGAAATGCGTGCTCCCAGACAGGGTGCACAAGAAACTTTAAGGTAAATTTTGCTCTGTTAAAGTTCCTGTTTGATTTAAAATTTCATGTATATTATAAATGGATACTGCAGAAAGATGTAACCTGTTTACCTTGTGCTTTCAGGTAATTCCTGTTTGAGAAATGTGGTTGCGAGCCATAGCTGAGGGTCCTCCAAGCTCAAACATTGCTCAATAATCTACTCAGCAGACATTGAGCTTCTAGAGTATACCAGGTGCTATACGGAGCACTGTGGAATAGAAGGATGAAGATTACACAGTTTCTGCCCTTTAGAACCTCATAGTCAGATGATTAAAGAACAGCACCGTTGTCTGACAGAGAAGGAACCCATGGAGCACATGAGAGAGGTAACTAATGGAGTGTCAGAGGCTCAGGGAAACATTCCCAAAGGAAATGATGTTAGAGCTGAGTCTTAAGGGTTTAATTAAAGTCAGTAAACATTTGTTGAGAACCTACTAAGCGTTAGGTATTGTGCTAGGCATTGTGGGTACAGTGGTGAACAAGACAGACATCCACTCTTATGGAGCTTTCAGGCTATTAGGAAAGATATTGAACAAAAATGTATTGAGCAATTACAAGGCAGAGAAGGAGAGTGAAGAGCATTCCAGGTAAAGGAAATGACAATTGCATATGCAAAGACCCAGTGGTTGAGAAATTGGTGGTGGGAGAGGGACTGTTGGCAAGAGAAGAAGCAGAACAGATAAGAAAGTTCCATATCATGAAAACCCCTACTTGTAGATTTCATTAGAGTTGTTTTAAAGCGGGGGGAAGGGGGGGTGCTGTGATATTATTGACTTCTGTTTCAAGTATGTATATATAGACCTGAAAATGGATTGGCGTTATTTTGAAAGTTAGTCACGGCTAAGCCGTTATGAGTCAGAATTGACTCGATGGCACTGGGTTTTTTAACTACATTTGAAATTAGAGGTATTTGTAAAAGAGCCATAATCCGTAGTGCCAAAAGTGAAAAAGTCTGTCCCTGATAAGGCTTACATTGGCTTTATTGTGGTTATCTCTGCCCCTGCCTTAATTCTTGGTGTTGGTTTTTCAATGTTTTGCTCCAGTTCATGTACACAGTAATTAAAATTAAAAGAAAAAAAAAAGCTTGCCTTCAGGCATTAGGGTCATTGGCCTCTCTTGGAAGTGAACATGCCACAGGAGCCACAAGGACACTGTCCACTGATTACAAACCAGGCACCTTGCCAACTGCAGCCCTAGGCTGATCTGACTGCACCCTCATTCCTTTATTTTTACCTTCCTGGGACACACAAATAGGTTGGGGAATGGAGGCACATCTTTTCCCTGAAGCTGAAGAAAGAAGCCTACCATGATCAGGTTGTATAAGAAAGTTGTATGTTAGAACCATTGCCCTTGCAATCTCTCCTCCCAGCCTTTCATGAGTTTAGCATCCAGTCAGCATTAAAAAGCCAGCCCTGGGAGAGAAGAAGGATAAAAGGTTGCTAGGCTCTATCTTTCTTCAGACTGATCTTAGAACAATCTGTTACCCTAGAGGTTTCTGATGATCCTTGTATTATCCACTTACACTCCCTCTGGTTTTCTGTGTCTCCCTTTTTACTGTGTGTTCTCATCTAAATAATCTGGGTCATTAATAAAGGAAACATGGATTAGACAAAAATGAGAAATAATCAGCTCCAGGGTTACAGACAAATATTTATGAATTAAAGTTTGCCTAAGAATAAATATTTATTTATTTTAATAATGTTTTATTGTGTTTTGGGGGAGTTTACACAGCAAATTAGGTTCCCATTTAACAATTTCTACACACATTTTTTTTTCACACACATTATTCAGTTGACTACATTTGTCACGATGTGTCAACATTCTCATTAGTTCCATTCTGATTGTTCTATTTCCAGTGGTCTAGTTTCCCTGCCCCCTTACCTTCTTTCTCATCTGCTTTAGAGTGATTGTCGATCATTAGTCCCATATAGGTGATTTTTAAACGGAACACATTACTCATGGGTTATATTCTTCATTTTATGAGCCACTCTGTTGTTTAGCTAAAAAGTAACCTCAGGGGATAGTTTCCACTCAAGGTTTAAAGGGTATCTCAGGGTGATAGTCTCAGGAGTCCTCTAATCTCAACTGGTCCAGTAAGTCCGGACTTCTTAAGAATTTGAATTCTTATAAGACATAAAATGATACTTGTAAAGAGTGTGCATCTTAGCTCAAGTAGATAACGTGAGACTAAATGGGCAGCTCCTGTCCGGATGCGAGGTGAGAAGGCAGAAAGAAATAGGAGCTGACTGAATGGACATGAGAAATACAGGGTGGAAAGGAGGAGTGTGCTGTCACACTATAGGAAGAGCAACTAGGGTCACATAACAAAGTGTGTATAAATTTTTGTATGAGAAACTAACTTGAACTGTAAACTTTCACTTAAAGCACAATAAAAAAAATGAAAAAGAAGATGTTGTACATCCGACTTTGGTTGAGTAGCATCTGGGATCTTAAAAGCTTGTGAGCAGCCATCTCTATTGGTCTCACCCCGTCTGGAGCAAGGGAGAACGAAGAAAACCAAAAACAGAAGGGAAAGATTAGCACAAAGGACTAATGGACCACGACTACCACAGCCTCTACCAGACTGAGTCCAGTACAACTAGATGATGCCCGGGTACCACCATTGACAGCTCTGACTATAGGACAGAGTACAACTGCCCCATGGGGTTTCCAAGGAGTGGCTGGTGGATTTGAATAGAGGGTCCTGGACAGAGCTGGAGAAAAATGTAGAACAAAATTCTAACTCAAAAACAAAACAAAACAAAACAAAAAAACAGGCTTACTGGTCTGACATAGACTGAAGAAACCCTGAGAATATGGCCCCCAGACACCCTTTTGACTCAGTTCTGAGGTCTCTCCTGAGGTTTACCTTTCAGCCAAAGATTACGCAGGCCCATTAAAACAAAACGAGACTAAAGGGGCAAGGATGAAAAGGCAGGAGGTGACAGGCAAGCTGGTAATGGGGAACCCCAGATCAAGAAGCGGAGAGTGTTGACATGTTGTGGGGTTAGCAACCAATGGCATAAAACAATATGTGTGTTGTTTATTGAGAAACTAATTTATTCTATAAACCTTCATCTAAAGTACAATAAGAAAAAAAAAAAAGAATTTGAGTTCTGTTCTACGTTTTTATCCCATTCTGTCCAGATCCATCTATTTTGGCTCTAATCAGAATGGTTGATGGTGGTAGCCAAGCACCATCTAATTCTTCTAGTCTCAGGGGAAATGAGGCCATGGTTCATATAAACTATTAGTCTATAGACTAGTTTCTTCTCTGAGTCTTTGGTTTCCTTCTTTCTCTTTTGCTTCTTACCAGACCAGTAGTGATATCTTAAATGACCACTCGCAAGCTTTTAAGATTCCAGACACCACTCACCAAACCAGGATGTAGAACATAAACTTTATGAATTATATTATGCCAGTTGACTGAGTTATCCCATGAGACTGTGGTCCTAAGCCTTCAAACTCAGAAAACCAAATTTGCAAGATATTTGGTTATGTCTAAGAAGCATTCATAACTGTGCCCCCATGTAGTTTATTATATATATGAATATATACATATATGCACATACCTGCATATAAATACAGATATATCTGTATGTGTATACATATGTACATACATATATATGGAGCCCCAGTGGCATAGTGGTTAAGACCTTGCCCGCTAACCAAAAGGTCAGCAATTCAAATCCACCAGCCACTCCTCGGAAACCCCATGGGGCAGTTGTACTCTGTCCTGTAGTGTCGCTATGAGTCGAAATCAACTCGATGGCAACAGGTTTGGTTTGGTTTATATATACATATGTAGCCACAAACATTTTTTTTTGGTTGTTGTTGATGTTGCAAAATTACATATGTCTTAACTTTTACCAAAAATGTCGTTTTCTCCTGTGTATTTCTTAGTGGCATCATTTATCTTGGTCAAGCTGTGCACACTTCATCCACATTCGGCGCTACTTTTCCCATCACTCAAACTAAGTGTCTAATAAAAAAAAAAATACCTAGTAGTAATTCCCCCTCTCCCCCACCCCATCCCTGGTAACCATCGGTGAACGTTGATCTCTGTATGTATACCTATTCTTGTATTTTTATGTAAGTGCAATCGTACATTTGCCTTTTTGTACTCAGCATAACATCCTCCAGATTCATCCATGTTATAATATGTTTTGGGAACTCATCATTATTCTTTTTGGCTGTGTAATATTTCATTGTATATATGTACCACATTTTGTTTATCCATTCATCCATCGATGGGCACTAAGGTTGTTTCCATCTTTCTGCTATTGTGAATAGTGCTGCAGTGAACATAGGAGTGCATTTGTCTGCTCATGTCTCTTTTATTAAACCTCTGTGGTATATACCTAAGAGAGGGATTACTGGATCCTAAGGTATTTCTATTTATAGTTTTTAGAGGAAGAACCATACCATTTTCCATCATAGTTTTACCATTTTACAATCCTACCAGCAGTAGATTAGGGTTCCAGTCTCCCCACATCCTTACCAGTATGTGTTGTTCTCTGTTTTTTTAATAGTGCTGTTTTAGCAGGAGTGAAGTGGTATCTCACTGTAGTTTTAATTTGCATCTCTCTCTTTTTTTTTAATGGTTAATGATCACAAGCATTTCTTTCATGTGTTTGTTGGCTGCTCGACTGTGCTCTTTAGTGAAGTGTCTGTTCGCGTCTTTTGCCCATTTTTTTAATTGGGTTGTTTGTCTTTTTGTTATTGAGTTGTTAAAGTTTTCTATGTGTTTTAGAGATTAGACCCTAATCAGCTATGTCATTCCCAAAGATTTTTTCCCAGTCTGTACGTTGTCTTTTTACTCTTTTAGTAAGTCTTTTGATGAGCGTAAGTATTTAATTTTTAAGAGGCCCCAGTTTCTAATTTGTCTTCTGTTGTTTGTGCATTTGTACTTGTGTTTCATAATCTATTTTTAGGTCCCATAGTTTTGTCCTTATGTTATCTTCCAGGAACTGTATAGTTTTAGGTTTAACATTTAGGTTCTTGATCTATTTTGAGTTAGTTTTTGTGTATGGTATGAGGTATGAATCCTGTTTCATTTTTATGCAAATGGTATCCAGTTTTGACAGTGCCATTTGTTAAACAGACTGTTTATTCCCCATTAAATGGACTTTGATCCCTTGTCTAAAATCAGTTGTCCATAGATCAATGAATTTATTTCTGGGTTCTCAGTTCTATTCCACTGGTCTGTGTGTCTATCAATGAACCAGTACCAGGTCATTTCGATTGCTGTGGCTGTATCATACGTCTTGAGGTCAGGGAATGAGAGGCCTCCTACATTCTTCTTCTTCTCCAATATTGCTTTGGCTATTGAAGGCCTCTTACCTTTTTGTTTAAAGTTGGTGATTGGTTTTTCCATTTCAATAAAGAAGGCTGTTGGAATTTGGATCAGGATAGAATTATATCCGTAGATCACTTTGGGAAGTATTGACATTTTCACAGTGTTAAGTCCACCAGTCCATGAGCACGGAATGTTCTTCCATTTATGTAGGTCTCTTTTAGTCTCTTGTAGTGTTTTAGTTTCCGTTGTATAGGTCTTTTACATCCCTGGTAAGGTTTAAACCCATTGCCGTTGAGTTGATTCCATTTAGTCCTAGGTATTTTATCATTTCAGGGGCTATTATAAATGATACTGTTTTCATGATTTCCTTTTCAGAGTTCTCCTTGGTGTAGAGAAACCCCACTGATTTTTGTGTGTTGGTCTTGTACTCTGCAACTTTGCTGAATTCTTCTGTTAGATCCAGTAGCTTTCTTGTGGACTCTCTGGCATTTTCTATGTGTAAGATCATGTCATCTGTGAATAGAGATGCATAGTTTTACTTCTGTTTATCTGATTTGGATTTGCCCTTTCCTGCCTTATTGCTCTGGCTAGGACTTCCCGTGCAAACACTGAATAAGATCGGTGATAATGGGCATCCTTGTCTCGTTCCCATTCTCAAGGGGAAGGCTCTCAGTCTCTCTCCATTGAGAATGATGTTGACTGTTGGTTTTGCATATAAACAAGTATTTATTAAGCATATATTATGCAGCTAACATCTATCTAGATTTTGTGCTGATAAAAAACTACCAGACATTTCTTCAAGAAAGCCATATATGTAGAATTCTCTGTCCTGCAAAATTGCACACTGAAGATAACAAGGCTTATGGAAAAAAACATGGTTAGGAAAGGAAATTCAAATCTGATACAACTTTGTAATCAGAGCACTAACTAAAACAATAACCATCCTAATAGAAAATACTCACACAGTTAAGTCTCCACTGGCATTTGCACCCAGAATCACAGCCATCAGTTCTTAGTAGCCTTTTTGCTTCCCACTTCACCATGTGGGTCCTCAAGGGAATTCACTTTTAATAGATGCCATTTTTATCATATTTAAAAATCTAATCTAGGGAGTAGTCTTCTTAATCATTTTTTTAATACACCTGATGAAATGTCTTCACAACTTCATTATCAATACTCTCAGCTTCACCAGATAGTTTAATGTTCAGAAAACTTAGAAGTTGTTGAAGCAACTAAACCAGCCACTAAAAAATTACAGTAAAGGCAGTCTTGTGCAGGATTCTTCACTTTTGCTTGAAGTCTTCATATACTGCTAAGGCTTCTCTTTAATTGTGAAAAAGCTTGCTCCCGTTTACTTTAAAACTTAAACTGCTAAGAAAAATCACATGTGAACTAACTAGAATTTCACATTATTCTTTTTTTTTTTTAATTGTGCTTTAGGTGAAAGTTTACAGCTCAAGTTAATTTCTCATAAAAAAATTTATACACAGATTATTTTGTGACATTAGTTGCAATCCCCACAATGTGACAGCACACTCCCTCTTTCCACCTTGGGTTCCCTGTGTCCATTTGACCAACTAGTTCCTGTCCCTTACTGCCTTCTCATCCTGCCTGGACAGGAGCTGCCCATTTGGTCTCCTGTATCTGATTGAACTAAGAAGCACACTCCTCACAGGTATTATTCTTTGTTCTCTACACCTGTCTAATCTTTGGCTGAAGAGTGGGCTTCAGGAAGGTTTCAGTTCTGGGTTAACAGAGCATCCTGGGGCCATAGTTTCGGGGGTTCCTCCAGTCTCTGTCAGACCATTACAGACTTCCACATTATTCTGACATCATATTCCTATTTACCAATTGAAAAAAAAATTTTTTTATTATTATTAAGCTATTTGTGGTGCACAAACTCTTGTAAAGGAACGAACTATAAAAGGTAAAACCTCTGCCATCAATGCACGTAAAATCTACTCAAGAAAACTGACATAAAATTAGCTGCCTAATTCAGAGGTATTGATTCTAAATTCAACATAGTATGGTGATCAGTTGGGCCTAGAATGAATGAAGTTTTTTAAGGAGAAGGTAAGACTTTAGCTGATGAGCTGTGAAGCAGAGATCAGACTTGAATAGGAAAAGCAAAGAAAGGCAATCAAGCAAAAGAGGATGACATAAAGCTTAGCCTGGAAATAATAATGACTAATAATGTTTAAAGGGCTGGTGAGGCCTGACTAAAACGGTGAGAACAAAGATGTCGAATAATAGTAGGAAACGTTGTTGCCTGCATAATGTTTTCCCAGTATGTAAACAGGTTTGAATGCAAGACATGGGAGTAGTAACTGATAAGGATCTGTAGCAAGGAAGTTTTAATGAAAGAAGCATTTTAAGGAACTGGTTCTGGCAGTGGTATGCAGGATAACTTGAACCCTGATTTTCAAACTTTTTTTTCCCTTTCATACAGAGTATTTCCCCCCAAACAAAATCCTTCACAGAAACCCAATATATAAACCAGATCTAAATCTAGCTAACCTGTTTGAAGCTGGTGTAGGAATGGAGGCTGTAGCTCTCCTTCTGCTCTCTTGGTTTATCTCATACCCTGAGGCAACCCTTTGAGGCACCTCTGCTGAACTTCCTGCTACATAACCAAAACCAAACCCGTGGCCTTGGAGTCTACTCCAACCCCAACTAGAGTGGCCCCAGAGGAAATGAAGAGAAAATAATGAACCTAAGAGATGATTCAAGGGAACAAACTGTCCCTTCCTGCAGATTACATACAGGGAATAAAATAAGAGTAAAAAAGATTACCAAGATGTTGACCCAAGGAAGTAAAAGACTGATGATTAACTAGGAGATATTGTCTCAATAGATGCCTACGTAGGATCAGTCAAACCAAGGGCCCTGGTACCCAGAAATTTAAGAGACTAAGTGGGGTAGAACAGGAAAACTAAGAAGGTTCCTGTAGCCAGTAATAAGAAGAGTGTGGACAGGCTGGTAAACCAGAGGAGAGTGTAACAGTGGGAATAAGCAAGCAAGAACACAGACTCTGGAAGTTCAGCAGTATATGTCCTGGCAGGCAGACAGAGAACAGAATCCAGAAAATCTGGTGGCAGGCAATAGACAGAGGTTGAAGCAAGCAGTATGTAGCAGGAATTCAGCCATGAGGATTAGGATTAAGAAACAAGTGATAAATCTTTTAAGAAGTCCTGGCAAGACAGTTCTGAGCAGGCAGGGCACCAGCATATGAGATGAAGCCCGTGAAAGAGAGGCAGACACAGGAGAATAAAACTGGTACCCAACACCCAGATACTTCAACTGATCAGTGAGCTTAGATTTGGACCAGCAGCAGTATGTCTACTTGATGCTAAGCCACCAAGCTATTGAAGTAAACTGCACCACCAGGGCTCCTCTAGCTGTTGAAATAAACCCAAAACCCATTGCTATCAAGTGGATTCCGACTCATAGTGACCCTATCGGACAGAGTAGAACAGCCGTATAGGGTTTCCAAGGCTGTAAATCTTTACGGAAGCAGACTGCCACATCTTTCTCCTACAGAGCAACTAGTGGGTTCCAACCGCAGTCCTTTTGGTTAGCAGCCAAGAGCTTTAACCACTGCGTGCCACCAGGGCTCCTTTAGCTACTGAAATACTGCTCCTTACATCATCTCTGACTAGGAACTGGATTGGTCCCAGGTGAGGAAAAAAAAGGACAGCCTAAGAAATGGCCTGGAAACAATATGACAAATAATGTTGCAAGGCTGAGCCTGGAGTTAAAGGCTAATGACTTCAGGTTTGATGATTACAGAGTTTGAGGATCAGGGAGCAAGGCAGCTAAAATACAGCCCCACAAAAATTAGACCAAGAGACGGTAGCACATGGGCTGAGGGCTGTGGGAACCATGATCTCGGGGAATATCTAGCTCCACTGACATAATTTATAAAGAATGCGTTCTTAATAAAATCTATTAAGAAAACATTCTGCATCCCACCTTGGAGAGAGGCGTCTGGGGTCTTAAACGCTAGCAAGCAGCCATCTAAGATGCATCAACTGGTCTCAACCCACCTGGATCAAAGGAGAATGAAGAACACCAAGGACACAAGGTAATTATGAGCCCAAGAGACGGAAAGGGCCACATAAACCAGAGACTACATGAGCCTGAGACCAGAAGAGCTGGATGGTGCCCGGCTACAAACCATGACCTCCCTGACAGGGAACGCAACAGAGAACCCCTGAGGGAGCAGGAGAGCAGTGGGATGCAGACCCCAAATTCTCATAAAAAGACCAGACTTAATGGTCTGATTGAGACTAGAAGGACCCCGATGGTCATGGCCCCCAGACCTTCTATTGGCCCAGGACAGGAACCATTCCCAAAGCCAACTCTTCAGACAGGGATTGGACTGGACAATGGGTTGGAGAGGGATGCTGGTGAGGAGTGAGCTTCTTGGATCAGGTGGACACTTGACACTATGTTGGCATCTCCTGCCTGGAGGGTAGATGAGAGGGTGGAGGGGGTTAGAAGCTGGAGAAATGGACACGAAAAGAGAGAGTGGAGGGAGGGAGTGGGTTGTCTCATTAGGGGGAGAACAATTGGGAGTGTGTACCAAGGTGTATATAAGTTTTTATGTGAGAGACTGACTGGATTTGTAAACTTTCACTTAAAGAACAATAAAAACTAAAAAAAAAAAAAAAGAATATGTTCTACTTTGGTGAGTAACATCTCAGGTCTTAAAAGCCTGTGAGCAGCCATCTAGGATACTCCATTGGTCTCACCCCTTCAGGAGCAATGAAGAAAACTAAAGGTACAAGGGAAAGATTAGTCCAAGGGACTAATGGACCACATCTACCACGGCCTCCACCAGACTGAGTCCAGAACAACTAGATGATGCCCAGCTACCACCACTGACTGCTCTGACAGGGATCACAATAGAGGGTCCTGGACAGAGATGGAGAAAAATATAGAACAAAATTCTAACTCAAAAAGAAATACCAGACCTGCTGACCTACAGAGACTGGAAAAACTCTGAGAATATGCCTCTCGGACACCCTTTCAGCTCAGTAATGAGGTACCTCCTGAGGTTCACCCTTCAGCCAAAGATTGAACAGGCCCATGGAAGAAAACAAGACTAAAGGGGTGCATCAGCTCTGGGGCAGGGACTGGAAGGAAGGAGGGAACAGGAAAACTGGTGTTGGGGAACTCAGGGTTGAGAAGGGAGAGTGTTGACACGTCTTGGGGTTGTTAACCAATGTTATACAACAATGTGTATACTAACCCTTTGATAAGAAACT
The DNA here is from genome assembly GCF_030014295.1 of Loxodonta africana. Taxonomy (NCBI): domain Eukaryota; kingdom Metazoa; phylum Chordata; class Mammalia; order Proboscidea; family Elephantidae; genus Loxodonta; species Loxodonta africana. The sequence goes on along the minus strand of NC_087369.1, from coordinate 115,950,499 downwards.
AGTTCTGTAAACCTTCACCTAAAGTACAATAAAAAATAAAAAGAGACAATAGCACAGTGCCAATTTCTCCTTCTGAAGAAAGTGTTCAGGCTAATAGACTGAGATACCCTAGATTCATGCCTCCATGGTTTTATATAGTACACTGAAAACCAACCTTTTGAATTTTATCTTGAAAATACACATCCAACGATGAACGGATCTCCCTGTTCTACATTAACCAAAGCTCCAAATTGATTTTGAGAGTAGCTTAACAGATAGTGATTTGTAATTTTCTGATCTGTAAATTACTAAGACATAGGTGTAGTAATAAACAGAGAAAGAAAAACTTAAACAGCTTGCTTGCTAAATTATATGGATCGGAGAGATATACAATAGTATTCATAGGAATGCTATTTATTTTATGAAGCTTAGACTTTTCAAAAAATCAGTATGAACACTGTCTTGATGAAGCATATAGTTCCAAAGCAGGACAAAAATTATGCAATTAAAATCTCCTATTTATTTTATTTGGTGATTTGTATTTATTTTCTGACCTTTAAAAATCTAATTAATTATGTGAAAATAAAGGAACACATGCTTGACATCTGTAAAAAAATCATGTTTTCATACCAGGGCATCAATAATCTGGCAAGTATTCAAAATAGGTTTATTTTTGTTTTAAATATTCTTCCACATCAATTTTTAACAGCTTTATTGAGATGTATTTCACATGGAGATAACTCACCCCTTAAAAGTGTACAACTCAGTGGTTTTTACTATATTCACAGAGTTGTACAACCATCGCCACTAATTCCAGAATGTTTTCATTACCCCAAAAAGAAACCCCGTATCTATTAGAAGTCATTCCCAATTCCTACCTCCCTCACCCTTCTCACCCTAGGTAACCACTAACCTACTTTCTGCCTTTATATTTCATATAAATGGAATCATAAAATATGCCATCTTTTGTGACTGGCTTCCTTCACTTAGTATAATTTTTTAAGGTTCATCTACTGCACACCAATTTTTATTTGTTCATTGTTACCCATTTGTTTCTTGCACACAAGTACAAGTCGAGTGTTTAAGCCACCTCTGCTGCCATGCACACATGCACACTGACAAACATACCTACTTACAATTCCACAAGAATAATAGTCTCATATAAACACCAGTCTCACATCTCCTCTCCTGGGAAAGGCAGAAAATGTTGGGTTCGGTTTTCCTATGGAAACAATGATATAATAGAAGAACTTCTTTCTGACCCAGTGCCTGATGTCTGATGTTTTATAGAAATGACCACAAATACCATATTTAATCAACTACACATCATGTGCCAGTACAGTTCTTAGGAGTTTATATAAATTGTTTCAACAGGGCAACCCCAAAACTAATTACATTAAATTGTATTTAACCTAATTCAGTAGCAGAGAATTCGTAGGTCTTAGCTTGCTTATTTTTAAGTCTTTTATTCCAGAAAATTAGATGCTAAAAAGTACATCTACATTGGCATCGGATTCATTCAGATAGCTTTCTTTGAAGAGATCTACACAGGAATTTTTAAGAAAATTGGGGGAGAGACTTGATCACAGGATGATTTCCTGAGAAGCGAATGCAAGGATGTCTATTTTGCTGCTGTTTTTATTTTATTTATTATCTTCGCAAATTGGTAACATGTCCTTCTGCTGTCTTCAAAACAGAAAGGCTAATTTGAGATGCCATCTGACCAGCACTAGCCGCTTCAACTCACACCCTGATTTTATGCAAGGGCAGACCTGCCTCTAAACCCTATGAACCAACCCTGATTTATATCAAAATTTTCATCCGTTATTCGCTCATCATGTTGTTGTTTCACACCAAAAAGCCTCAAAGCCTTGGCTTGAATAGTGGCCAAATTCAGAGGCACCAAGGCTGAGCTTGAGCGCAAATCCACAGAGTAAAGCTTTTCCATTGCAGGCATAAGTCCTGTATGTGGCCCTATGATAATAAATATATAGCTGTTATTAGAAGGTTGGGTTTTTTTTTTCCTGTTTCACAAGCTATTTTTGATTATTCAATATGACGTAGGACTATAAAATAATTAGATTTTAGCTAGCATATTAGAATTTATGCATCCAATTTTAATTAAATAAAATTATATTATCAAATTGCGTAGTAACTATGTCTAGGCCATTGTGCTAAGAATAATGAATGATACACTATTCATGATCTCAGCAGGCTTAGAATCTAGTCCAGGCACTGAAAGATCCACAAGAACTGCAAAAGAATGTTACAGAAACATATAGAAGAAAGAGAATAGGGAAGGTTTCATAGAAAAGCTGGATTCCAAAAATTGGAGATGAAGAGGTAGAGGTAACAGCATAGATAAAGAAAAATATGGGCTGAGTTTGGAAATTGATTAGTGGTCTGATGGGGCTGGAGAGTAGGTCTTGTGATTGTATAGTAGGAGATAAAGCTGGAAAAAGCAAAGTGGGGCCCAATCAGGAAGGCTTTGAATGCCATCCTGATCTTTGAGTTTATTCTATAGGCTACAGAGAGTCACTAGAGATATATAAACAGGAAAAACACAGATCAGCCCTGTGTTTTAGGAAAAGTATAATGGCAAGGGTGTGTAGGATAGTTTGTAAAATGAGAGACTAGAGGCAAGGAGATAAGTTAGGACACCATTTTCAAAAGCCATACTCTTGGATGGACCACTGGGGAATGAGGAACTGGAACAGCAAGCTAAGTCAAATTATGCCAAGAATAACCAAGAGTCAAAATCTGGGGAAACCGTAAATAGAATACAGAGGACTAAAGTCTGCATTGGATTTGGCTTGTGGATTCAAAGTTTGTAAGATGGAATGAGCATCATAGAAGGAAGAGAGGAGAATCAAGGGAGACAGCTTGGAGGCATCTATAGCTTTATTGGTTGGCGGATGTGAGAGGCATAGGTATGGTGGCCGGTTCCAGGGAGAAGGGGCAGTTGGTTAGATATTTCAATGAGGGACAAACAATAAAGAGGCAATGATTTGGGATAGTAGAAAAGAGAATGGAAAAATGAGAATAGGTGTCAGAGATAAAATTCTCAGGGTTTAGTGACCTAATATAGGCAATGGGGGAATGGGAAGAGTAGAAGATGATTTTGAGATCTTAATACTGAGTAACAGAAAGGGCGATAATACTATAATGCAGATTATGAATCTACTAGGAGAAATATACTTGGAAAATATGGTGAGTTATATATAGAAGTAAGATTTCGGGTGTCTGCAAAATGTGCATGTGGAGATGTCTAGTAAAGTCATTAGGAAATAGTTCTGGTGTTTGTGAGAAAGGTTGGAGACAGATGAAAATTAGAATCATCTGTGTGCTAACCGAAAGGTCAGCAGTTTGAATCCACCAGCTGCTCCTTGGAAACCCTATGGGGCAGTTCTACTCTGCTAGGGTCACTATGAGTCAGAATTGACTCTACAGCAATGGGTTTTTATGTAATAATATTAGTTGAAGATGTGGGAGTAGGTGAGATAGCCAAGGAAGAAAGTGTAGATGGTAATGAGAGTCAAAGAAAGAAATCTGTGGAAAGCTCATTTTAAGTGTGAACAGAGGGAACAGAGTCATCAAAGGACAGAGCCTAACAATTTCTTACCATGGTAGATTATGAGATTTCAATACTGAATGACAAGGAAGTACTGAAGGAGCAGTACACGGAATGGTATCACTCTGACTGCCTTCACAAGAGCAATTCTTTCAAATATTGTAAAAGTACTAAACTGAAAATTTTAAATTCAGCAGTAACTGGAGTGGAATGGGAGACCAAATGTTGAGTGAAAGATGAGAACAGAGTCAAGGGTAGCTGGTACAAGAGGTGGATCAAATCCAGGCCCTGCCAGGAGTGGAATAGAGCACAGCAGGGGTAGATGAGCAAAAAGAAGAGTTGTAATCAGTTGCTTCTGATGGTTTAGGGAAACTGATGTGCTTGACAGTCTATGATGAAATAAGTTCCTTTATGTGGCCTTTTGCTTTGGTTCTTTGGAAAAACAGCTTGAGAGATTTTCCCCTAAGCCCTGAGGAGTTACCTTTGCTCTAGTTTCTATCCCAGAGGGTTTGTTACTTTTATCTAGATTGACATTTCCTGGGTAAGCTGTAAACAACGTGACTTTTTGTCTAGTCCTGGGCTGCAGCCTTCCCTGTGAATGGTACGCACCTTGCAGGGATTGGTTATTAGACTATGCAAATGAGGTAAGTTGCAGCACTGAGAAGCTCCTGGACTTAGGAAGAAAGATTGATGATAAGGACTTTCCCCCAGAGCCCACACAGACAGGAAATCTTCCCCTAGAGCTGTCACCCTGAATTTGGACTTCTAGCCTCCTAGACTGTGAGAGAATAAATTTCTTTGTTAAGCTATCCACTTGTGGTATTTCCTTTATATAGCAGCACTAGATGACTGAGGCAGATTGCTTACAGTTTCAGGCTATTACCAAAGGAAAAAAAAAAAAGGATGATTTGAACATTTACATACAGTTCTTGGTGTATACATAGGCTTTCATTTCTTTTGAGAAAATACCTAGGAGTAGAACGGTTGAGTCATACATTAGATGTATGTTTAACTTTTCAGGAAACTGGCAAACTGTTCCCCAAAGATGTATCATTTGCACATTTACAGTGATGGTAGTTCCAGTTGTTCCACATCTTTGGCAACACTTACTAACCCCAAAAAACCAAATCCAGTGCTGTCAAGTCGATTCCGACTCATAGCGACCCTATAGGCATTTTTTTTATTTTAGATGTTCAAAAAAAAAAAATAGGTGTGTGGTGAGATCTCATTGTGATTTTAATTTGCATTTCCCTAACGACTTTTGCTGAAACCCCGGTGGCACAGTGGTTAAGAGCTACAGCTGCTAAGCCCAAAAGGCTGGTGGTTCAAATCCACCAGGTGCTCCTTGGAAACCTTATGGGGCAGTTCTGCTCTGTCCTATAGGGTCGCTATGAGTCAGAATCGACTCAATGGCAATTCAGTGAGTCAGTGAATGACTAATGAGAGGAACCCTGGTTGCCCAGTGGTTAAAGCACTTGGCTACTAACCTAAAGGTCAGCAGCTCAAACCCATCAGGCACTCCATGAGAGAAAGATGTGGCAGTCTGTTTCTGTAAAGATTTATAGCCTTGGAAACCCTAGGGGGCAGTTCTACTCTGTCCTGTAGTGTTGCTGTGAGTCAGAATTGACTCGAGGGCACTTTTTTTTAATGACTTAATGAAGGAGCCCTGGTGGCTCAAGGTTAACTTCTCAGCTGTTAACTGAAAGGTTGGTGGTTCAAACCCACCCAGCCACTCCCCAGGAGAAAGCCCTAATGATCTGCTTCCATAAAGATTACAGCCAAGAAAACCCTATGGGGCACCACAATGTCACTTTGTCACATGGGGTCACTATCAGTCGGAATCGACAGCACTCAACAATGACTAATAATGTTGAGCATATTTTTGCATATTTATTTGTCATCCAAATATCTTTTGTGATGTATCCGTTCAAATCTTTTGCCCAATTTTTTAATTGGGCTGATGGTTATTGAGTTTTGAAATTCCTTTATATATTCTGAATACAAGTCTTTTTATCAGAGATATGCTTTGCAGATACTGCCTCCTACTCTGTGGTTTGTCTTCTCATTCTCCTAGCAAGGTCTTTTGAAAACCAGAAGTTTTTAATTTTGATAAAGTCTAATTTATTGAATTTTATTTTATGGACCATACTTTTAGATATAATATCTATAAAATCTTTGCCTAACCCAAGGTCACAAAAAGTTTTTTTTATATTTTCTTCTAGAAATTTTATAGTTTTAGGTGTTACATTTAGGTCTGTGATTCTTTTGAGGTAATTTTTTTTAATGGTACATGGTATAGATTGAAATTCATTTCATTTTATTTTTTGCATATAGACAGACACCCAATTTTCCCACTATCATTTGCTGAAAAGACTATAATTTCTCTACCTTTGCACCTTTCTCCATCTCACACCTTTGTAAAAGATCAGTTGTCCATATATATGTACGTTTATTTATGTTCTCCCTATTCTGTTCCATTGATCTATTTGTCTACTGTTAGGTCAATACTACACTGTTTTTTTGCCCAGTGAAAGTAACCAGTCACAAAGACCACATATTGTATAATTCCATTTACGTGAAATGTCCGTAATAGGCAAATCCATACAGACAAAAGTAGATCAGTGATTCCCAGGGGCTTGGGGGCAGAGGTGATGGGGTGTGACTGCTAATGGGTACAAGGTTTATTTTGGGGGTGATGGAAAGTGTTCTGGAATTATATAGTGGTGATGGTTACACAACTTTGTGAATATACTCAAAACCACTGAATTGTACTCTTGAAAAGGGTTATGGTTTGTGAATTATATATCAATAAAAATAAACAGCCATGGAAGAGATACCCTTTCCCTCCAGAGTCAAGACCAGGCATGCTTACTGCCCATTATAGAAGATAAACTTAGGATTCTCTCTCCTATAATGCACCTATCCTGGAACACTTCACGTTGCTCTGTGGGGACTGGGGCTCAGAAAACTGGTGCAAATGCTGATACTCTGGCTAGTGTTACTGCTGGGATTAATAGGCTGTCCTTTGTCTCTGACCCAGGATTGTTGTGTCATCTGCCAGTAACCACGTAACTGTAGCAGACTAACTTGTTAACTTGTACACAGGGTAAATCTCAGACCCTTCAAAGTTCTTGACAAGGACCATAAAAATTATTTAGTTCAATTTTCTCATTTTATGTATTTCAAAGCTAAATCATATAGCTATGTATTTTGTTTTAAACAAGCAGAAACCTATAGGAAGCAAAAGTTAATTTCCTTGTGGAATGGCCTTATCAATCCTAGACAACTTTGTCCTTAGTTGTTACTACTTATTTTCATGCCATATTTCCTTTTATTTGAGTCATATTAGAATATTGTTTTGAATATACAACTGCAAAGAGCATTCATTCTCTGACCATTTCTTGGTGGCATTTGCTGACCTAAAACCTTTCGTCCAGCATCCAATAGCATCTTCAAAGGACTAAAAAGAAAACAGATGTATAAAGAGGATTCACTTGTGTATGTTTGATTTATAATCAATTTATCCTTGGTTATCAAGAAAAATGGTGGTATTATTGAAAAATAATTTAGACTGAATGCTTCTTGAAATGTATCACACTTTCAGGATAATTTTATAAGATAGATATCTGCTATCTAAGTGATACAGTGCTTGATAATGAAATGGGTTCTCTCACTTCTTTTTTTTTTTAACCCTGGTTCTTGTGTATCACTAGGGATTATTCTAGTTCTTAGCAAAAAATTCATGTGTAGCTTTCTGAACTGTCGTTGGATTTCTGAGTTCAATGATGGCTTAGCTTATAGTGTTCTATAAAGAGTGATTTTTAATTGGGATAACATACCTTGCAAGGTCATAATCATTATGACAGAAAAAAATATTAGCACATTTCTACTGAATTTTTCTACAAATATAAACATAGCATCCTATAAAGTTTTTTTTTTTTTTTCATTTACATCAAATGAATTTTAAGACCAGGCAAAAAATAAATAGAAGAATAAATTTTTTAAAAAATAATAAACTCCAATACTTTATGCAGTGGTGTTAATTAGGCAGTATGCTAGGGCTTAATATATTCATTTACCTTGGTTGGGTCATCATGGGTCTAGTTGAATTTATTTCTTAAGCATTGCAATTCCTCTAATAATATTTAGCACATTTTATTGTATTTGTTTGTATTGTTTCCCCTACTCTACATTATAAACTCCTCAACGGCAGGGAATGGCCTCCAGGCCCAGCACCTACAACAATGCCTGGAACAGAGTAGGCATTCATGAAGCAAATGGATGTTGGTTCCACAGGGTGACCAGGCCTTTGGCAAGGTAACTCACAGTAGACTAAATTTCACCAAAAAATCAAATTTTTAGATTTATATTAGATGATATATATTTAGAAAAGCCTTTCTTAGTATTAATATATATAGAAAACTGAAATAGTAACTAAAAGATGGTTTTCGTAAGTATGTAATTATATAAAAAAAGAAACTTCATGGTCCTGAGGGTATATTTTTATACATTATACTGGAGCCTCTTCTCCTCTACAAAAAAAAAAAAAGTGTATATGTATGTGTATATATATATATGTATATATATATATATACATATATATATATATAAAACCCACTGCCATTGAGTCGATTCCAACTCATAGCGACCCTATAGGACAGAGTAGAACTGCCCCATAGAGTTTCCAAGGAGTGCCGATTTTTAAAAGTATATATATATATATAACACTTTATAGTGACCCAGTATTTCTTTTCTCAGTATTTTTCCTTTACACAAATTTGCACACACTGAAAAATTCTTATTCTCTAGCTCTCCAATCTCTAGGTTTTCATGATTTTTCTTTGCAACATAATTCCTCAGCTCCTAGGTGGAATCAGAGTAGAAGTGACAGTTTATTTCCCCTATTGCTCTTCTTATACTTCCTAACAGCATCTTCTAATTTCTGTTTAACTGGGGGCCATCATCTGCTTCCCATGTATTACTAACTTGTTAGCATATTATGTGGGTCAGGAAATTCATCTTGGAAAACGTGTTAAGGATAAAGGCATTAATGAATATACAGTGAGAAGAGCTAGTCCTCTGATGAAACTTATCATTCTTCATGTTTAATTTTGGGATCAGAATGGACTTAATTTTATCACAGGAAAGGGCCTGGTATAGAAGTATCTTCAAAGGAGGCAATTGTTTTTATAAGATACAGTTATTTTCTAGAATAATCACAAGGAATGAACAGAAATTTTCACTGTGCAGTTTTTCTGAAAACAAAGTAATATAATCTTTTGAAGTTAGAGAGTATATTTCTAGCAAGGTACTACTCAGCTCTGGAAAGCCATGTAGATAGCTGCTTTAACAAAATAACAAAACACATTAGCAGATTTCTCAGAAGAATAATATTTCTAGCCATAGCAGAATATTCATCGGTCATCAAATTTTGTTTGAGAGTACAGCTCTGGGATTCCATAAACACACAAGTGAGTTAATTCTCAAGAGTAATCTAGTTCATGATATACTTCAAATAATGTATTTCCAGACTTGCAGTTATCTATCTTTTTTATGAAGACATAGAAAATTTTTTTAACTTAACAACAGACAATGACTTGACTAGAGGTTTCCTCTTTTCAGGGCAAAGATTATGGGATATGTGGAAATTTTATCCCTGGCAGTATTGATCAAGTGAAAGACTAAGCGTTTTGTGACTTCAGGTAAGGTGAGCTCATTACGAAGGGCTGAGGGGAAAGTGCCAGATAACCAGCTGAAAGAGAAAACAAAATCAGGGTAATTAATGGTGGTGGTGGTGGTGTTTTAATGACCACATCCAATCAATCAAATCAACTGTTGGTTTCTTTCTCATCAAGGTGCCTTTTATGTACTATCTTGTTGACTGGGGATCAGCTCAGATGAGAACTGCTCTGCTCTTTGTCCTACTTAGATCGTTTTTCCTTTCTAATGAAAGAGAACAACTTGAATCAATTATACTCTTGCAAAACCTCCCTCCCTCCAGTTTTCCCACTGTGTCTTCCTACTAAAATGGGCAAGAAAAGAGTAACAACTTGGAGGTCACAATTCTTTGACCTCTTCAATGCAAAAAAACTTCTATAACCACTCTACTTTAGCTGCACATTCCCATGGTCACACCTTAAATCAGTTCGTGCAGAGAATTTAGCCCAGGAATCATCTGCTTCAGAATCACTTAAAGAACTTGTTTAAAATGCCGATTCCTGGGTCCCATTCCCCCCTACCTCCTCCTTCTGATTCATTAGGTCTTTAAAAAAAAAAATCTTGCTGCTGTCAAGTTGATTCCGATTCACACAATGATATGCATTCTTAAAAGCGTGCTAAATGATTCATGCAGGTGAACTGTTAACCACACTTTGAGGAACACTGCTCTTGATATGAGTGTTTAGGGTGGGGAATAGCTGGGGCAACTCTAATATGAAGTCCTTTGTTTTTCTGCTTTTATGCCCCTCATTTTATTGGCATAGTTCTATACATCCTTCAATATCTGAATCAAAGTACAGCCTATTATTATACCTTTTCCCCACCAAGTTGATCACTTTCATTTTGAGTAACTAGAGTATATCATGGAAACCCAAGTGGCATAGTGGTTAAGAGCTACAGCTGCTAACCAAAGGCCAATAGTTCAAATCCACCAGGTGCTCCTTGGAAACCCTATGGGGCAGTTCTACTCTGTCCTATGGGGTCGCTATGAGTCAAAATTGACTCGACGGCAGTGGGTAGTGGGGTAGGGTATATCATGCATGTCTTTACTATGGTACTTATCACACACTATGGCAGTTATTTGCTTCTGTCTCTTTCTTAAATTTTGGTGTTCCCCAGGGTTTTATTGCTTGTCTGCTTCTTTTCTCACTCTTTACATATTCCCTGGACAATATCATCCATGCCATGGCTTCTATCACTGATGATCATCAAATCTATACCTCTAGCCCACATCTCTCTCCTGAACTACAGATCCATACTTTTAGTGGTATACTGGACATCCCCACTTGATTGTTTACAGGTATCTTGTGTCTCAATGTCCAGAACAGAACTTATTTTTCTCCTATATCCTGAACCCATCCCCCAAGCCTGTTTGTTCCTTGTCTTCTATTCTCTATTTAGGTAAATGACACCACCATGTACTTAGTTGGTAGGAGTCATTCTACACCTTTTCCCTCCTCCTTCCCTAATCTAATGCTGCCATTTCTTTTGAGCTATTTCTTAAATCTCTACTCTCTGCTCTCTCACCACAATAGCAGTCGATAAAAGCTAGTTTATGGTAGAGCCAAGACTAAATAAAAATATTACTTGGTAAAATGTAAAGAATTGTACATATTGATTCCTCAGAAATCTTCCATGTTACTAATGGAAATGGACCAACCAGAATGGAAATAATGAGAATGTTCACACATTGTGAAGAATGTAACCAAGGTCACTGCACAACTTGTGTAGAAATTGTTGAATGGGAATCTAAACTACTGTGTAAACTTTCACGAAAAACACAATAAAATATTCAAAACCTCTCATGGTTATTCTATCACCAAAGATATTAAAAGGATAAAGAGAGAAAGGTGAGTAGAGTAGTATGTTAGCCAAATCCTCATATTTCATAGCACAGAATAAATGTATACTGGTAATGGCTAAAGTCATTAAAACAATAAATATCAGCATTACTAGAAATACAGGGGACAGAGAAACATGTTTCAAACACCACAAGGATACAATCAGCCAAATCCAGGATGTGGGAAATTTCATGCCACAAATGACACAGTTTATTTTTTTTAAATGTCATGGAAAAATGGGGTTGGTGGGGACTGTTATAGATTACTATATGCTTCCAAGTCCTCTCCCATACAGAGTCACAAGGGACAAACGTTCTCTCTGGCAATGAACTGTAGGGACACATCTGAAGGCTGTCTGTATAGGGAAGCTCATTCAAAGCTCAGGGTCCAAGATGATATGATTAGAAACATATCATCCTAATGTAATATACTGATTTTGTTTATATATGTTCTATTAGGAGACTGCAAAGACAAACCAAGGAACGGGAGAAAATATTTCCAAAGCATATATTTGATAAAGTATTGTATCTAAACTATATAAAATAAATCCCTAAATTTCAATCATAAGTAAGCGAGCAATCCAATAATAAAATGGGTGTTAGAAAAAGAGTTAATACATCAGGTCTTGTTGCTCATTTCTCACACATCTCCAAGAGAACCTGGAACCATTATTTATCCTTGGACAACTTCTGAGAATGTGGCCCTTGTGAAGTTCTTTAAGTCAATGATTGAGGATTTTATTGTGTACACCTAGAGCAATGGACCATGTCAGGACTGCTTTGCATACACATCAATATTTATGATGTAAATCTGATTTCATTGTTGGGGTCCTGAAATTTGTTTTCCATATAGCAGAATGTACCTATGTGGCCAAAAAAAGAAAAAAGCAAAACCAAATCCAGTGCCGTCGAGTCGATTCCGACTCATAGCGACCCTATAGGACAGAGTAGAACTGCCCCATAGAGTTTCCAAGGCCCTCCATAAACATCTTGGACCCTGAGCTTTGAATGAGCTTCCCTATACAGACAGCCTTCAGATGTGTCCCTACAGTTCATTGCCAGAGAGAACGTTTGTCCCTTGTGACTCTGTATGGGAGAGGACTTGGAAGCCTGTTCTTGACTGCTCCTAACTCCACCCAATTGATATCTTTTCCTGTTGCTCTTGCTCTGAGTTATTTTGCTGTAATAAACTTAGCCATGGGTAAAACCTGCTATTGTGTCTTGTGAGTCTTACTAGTGAATCAGTGAACTTAACTGTGGTCTTGAGACCCCTGAGACAATGGACAATTTGGACAGTTCACCAAAGAAGATATTAATTTATTTTTTAATGGCTTGGAAAAATGGGGTTGTGGGGACTGTTATAGATTAACAGAGAGTTAAGAAATTTATAAAAGACAAAATACTAGCAAATAAGCACATGAAAAGATATGCAACATTAGTCATCTGAGAAATACAAAAAAAATACACACAATGAAAGACTAGTATACACCTATTAAACCCATTGCCGTCAAGTCGATTCCAACTCATAGCGACCCTATAGGACACAGTAGAACTGCCCCATAGAGTTTCCAAGGAGCACCTGGTGGATTCGAATGGCCAACCTTTTGTTTAGCAGGTGTAGCACTTAACCACTACGCCACCAGGGTTTCCATACACCTATTAGAATGGCTAAAATTAAAAAAGATTGACCGTACCAAGTGTTAACAACAATGTGGAGGAACTGAAACTCTCATACACTGCTGTTGTGAATATAAAATTATGCAACCACTTTGGAAATAAACAGCTTGCCAGTTTCTTAAGAGTAGTGCATACGCGTACCATGCAATCCAGCTGTTACGCTCCTATGTATTTATCCAAGCAAGAAAAAAGAAAGCATGTGTTCATACAAAGACTTGTACATGAATGCTCATAGCAGCTTCATTTGTAATAGCCCAAAACTGGAAACAACCCAAATGTCTATCAAGAGGTGATTGGAAAAATAAATTGTTGTATATCCATTCAGTGGAACAATGCTCAGCAATAAAAATGAATGAACTGCTGGTATGCACAACATGAATGGATCTCAAAATAATTATGCTGAGCAAAAGAAGCCAGACAAAAAGAGTACATATTGTTTGGTTCCATATATATAAAACTCTGGAAAATTAAAACTAATCTATAGTGTCAGAAAGCAGATCAGTGGTTTCTGGGTTGGAGAACAGGTGTAAGGAGAGGCAGGGAGGGAACAAGAAAACATTTTGGGGTAATGAATATGTTCATTATCTTGTGTGATAGTTTCACAGATGTGTATATTTAAAAACTTGCCCGATTGTACACTTTAAATATGTACAGCTGATTATATGTCAATTACACAAAAAAATAGTGTTAATAAAACCAATAAATCCAGTTTAGGGGAATAAAAGGGGCCCAATGTTACAGATTCCACCTTACACCCTGTGTTCCCAACAACATTAATTGTTTCCTCTGCAAACAACCCAGCAAAGGTATAAGGTTTCCAGGCATTGAACAAGGCATGGAAGGGATAGATATTGGAGCTAGAAGTTACACTTGGCCCCTGCCCCAGTGACTGGTTAGCTAGGGAAAGAAAACCTGAAACAAAAATATACCCCAGGGGGGAAAAAAGGAAGGAGGAGGGTTGTAAATGAAGCAAGATTGGCAAATGTTGGTAATTTGTGAAGCTGAATGATGGATATGGGGTTTATTATAGAAAAAAAAGCGATATTAATTTAGCATACTAAGTTAACAGCAGAACTAAAATCCCAGAATGTTTGAACGTGATTGTCTATAGGGAATGGGTGTGTGGGAAAGAGACTCAGCTATGAGGGCTCCTTTATTCTTTACTGATTAAATTTTACCTGGTCTGTGTATCACCTGGAAACGCTGGTGGCCTAGTGGTTAAGAGCTACAGCTGGTAACCAAAAGGTGGGCAGTTAGATCCACCAAGCGCTCCGGAGACACCCTTTGGGGCAGTTCCACACTGTCCTATTTGATCGGTATGAGTTGTAATTGGCTGGGTGGCAACGGGTTTGGTGTATTGCTTTGTTAAAAATTAGAACAATTTTGCAAAAGGAGAATTATTAAATCAAAATCAGATGCATGTTAAAATCATGTTCTTCCGCATGTAAAGTTACTAAGTTGTATAAATCAGTTAATGATAACTGCAGTAAATTTACTCATTTTGATAATCACTTACTTTTTGAAAGCTGAAGATTTTTATTTTGACTAATTCTTCCTAATACAGTTTTGGTGGTAAATGGAATTGTAAATTTGAAAATTGTAAGTACTTAGATGTTTGAAAGCTATTAGGCTTTTATTTAAGAATATATAATTTTGGTAGGGCTTTATGAGTTGAAAAATTTGTTGAATATATAAAATAATATGAATGGACCTGGGGATCTACTCCTGTAAAGAATACAGGCTAGAAAACCCTATTGGGCAATTCTACTCTTTCACATTGGGTTGCTTTGAGTCCGAATCTACTCTACGGCAACATTTTGGTTTTGGTTTATACACGGATAACATGTATGTTGTTAATATTAGGTGCTGTCTAGTCGGTTCGGACTCATACCAACCCTACCTAGAACAGAACAAAACACACCACCTGGTCCTGTGCCATCCTCACAGTTATTGCTATGTTTGAGCCCATTGTTGCTGCCACTGTGTCAGTCCATCTCATGGATGATCTTCCTCTTTTTCGCTGACCTACTTTCTAAGCATGATATCTTTCTCCAGGAAGTGGTCCTTCCTGACAACATATCGAAAGTACATGAGACAACTTCTCGCCATCCTCGCTTCTAAAGAGCATTCTGGCTGTACTTCTTCCAAGACAGATTTGTTCGTTCTTCTGGCGGTCTATGGTATATTTAATATTCTTTGCCAGTGCCATAATTCAAAGGCATCAATTCTTCTTCAGTCTTCCTTATTCATTGTCCAGCTTTCACATGCATATAAGGTGATTGAAAATACCATGAGTTGGATCAGGCACACCTTAGTCCTAAAAGTGACATCTTTGCTTTTGAACACTTTAAAGAGGTCTTTTGCAGCTGGACTGCTGCTTTCATGGGCGTTGGTAGTGGATCCAAGTAGTAGGAAATCCTGACAACTTCAATATTTTCTCTGTTTATCATGATGTTGCTTATTGGTCCAGTTCTGAGAATTTTTCTTTATGTTAGGTGTAATCCATAGTGAAGGCTGTGGTGTTTGATCTTCTTGTGTAATTGCTTCAAGTCCTCTTCACTTTCAGCAAGCAAGGTTGTATAATCTGCATATTGTAAGTTGTTAATGAGTCTTCCTTCAGTTTTGATGCCACATTCTTCTTTATATAGTTCAATTTCTTGGATTATTTGCTCAGCATACAGATTGAATAAGTATGGTGAAAGGATACAACCCTGACACACACCTTTCCTGATTTTAAACCACACAGTATCCCCGTGTTCTGTTTGAACAACTGTCTCTTGGTCCATGTGCAGGTTCCACGTACTAGTATATACACATGTATCTCAATTATCTTAATACCTTGTTATCTCTAGGTGGGAGCGTTTTATTATATTCTACAGCACTATTATTTCTTTTTGTGTAACGGAGAAAATTTTCAGAATTGCGCACAGTTAAAGAAAGGAAAAGAATGCCTTCGTCCTTCTCTTGTCACTCTGTTTTGGGGCAACTCTTTAATCACCATAAAGGAAATTTTTTGTAAATGTATGTCTTAAAGTCTATAGATTTGGGAAATCTGGGATTCTCAGGATTCAGAACAAGAACTCTGAATTTATTGTGGATTTGAACCAATTGCTCCAAATAGTACTGTAATGGCCTGAAATAATTACTTTTTTTTTTAGTAAACACAAGAACATAGGAAATGCCATACTGGATTAAATCAGTGTCTCTCTAAAAGTAATACCAGGGAATATTTTCCTAGAAGAACTCTATACTTTGCCTCCAAAGTGAAAAGTTCAAAATATTTTTAAAAACACTGTATCCTAAAACATCCTTTCATATCTCGTTGTTGCCGTTGTTTTTAGTTGCTGTCAAGTTGATTCCAACTCATGGCAACCCCGTGTATGCAGAGTAGAACTGCTCCCTAGGGTTTTCAAGCCTTTCAGAAGCAGATTTCTAGGCCTTTCTTCTGAGGCAACACTGGGTGGATTAGAACAGCCAACCTTTCAGTTGGCAGCAGAGCATGTTAACCGTTTGTACCACCCAAGGACTCCTCATATCCCCGCTGCCATTGAGTCAATTCCGACTCATAGTGACCCCCATAGGACAGAGCAGAAGTGCCCTGTTGGGCTTCCAAGGAGCGACTGGTGGATTCAAACTGCTGATCTTTTGGTTAGCAGCTGAGCTGTTAACCACTGTGCCACCAGGGCTCCTCATATCTCATCAGGGATCTGCAATCAGTGAATTTATCTTTCATTTACCTATTTGTACTGGAGGCTGTGCAGCAGATCTTTAAGGGCACAAACTCTACAGTCAAGCAGTTCTGGGTTGGAGTCTTAGATCTTGGACAAGTAATTTTAACAGACCTCGTTCTTGTCATCTGCAGAGAATTAGCTATTTCACAAATTTGTTTTATTACGCAAGAAGTTTCATGTAAATCATTTAGTATAGGGCCTGGCATTCAATATGTTGTAAGCCATCATTATTTTGTCTTTTCACCCTGTGTATTTTCTTGGTGTTTACTATTCTTAGTATCAGGTCCATTCTATTAGTTAAAAGAAAATTCCTTTTTGTAATAAGGGCTGACCTTTAAAAAGGTGAAATAGTTAATCACCTACATGGTGTGATCTTAAAAGTGTCAGGAAGTTTCCAAAGCCCCAACCTCCCCTTGTCCCACATAAATACAATATATTCTTCTACTCAACTTACATTCCACCAATAAATCTATATCTCTTTATTGACTTTAGTCAGGTTACAACGCAGATGCTCCTGGCGCTGGTACTTCTCTATATTTAAATAATAGATTGAATAAAGAACCCAGGGCTAATTTTGATTCTTTGGAAAGGAGAAGCCAGGAAAGGCAAAAAATGGAGAAGAGTGGAGTGAGGAATGCTAGTAACTACCAGGGAAATCTATTCTCTTCCTTCCTTTACATAGTAGTTAGGAAAGCCATTTAGTGTGGAAGGAGGAAAGCAGAAAACACTAAAAAGATGTTTACCTGTGCTTTAGTGACTATGCGAAGGCATAGTGTAGTCATAACAAATTATAGATAACATTGAGAAGAATGGGAATTTCAGAACACTTTGTTGTGCTCACGTGGAACTTGTACATGGTTCAAGAGGCAGAACAAGGAGATACCGTGTGGCTCAAAATTGAAAAAGGTGTGCAGCATGTTTGTATTGTTTCACCTTTTTTATTCAATGTGTATGTTGAACAAATAATCTGAGAGGCCAGACCGTATGATGAAACATTCAGCCTAAGAATTGGAGGAAGACTCATTAACCACCTTCGATATGCAGATGACACAACCCTGCTTGCCAAAAATGAAGATAATTTGAAGCACTTACTGATGAAGGTCAAAGACTACAGCTTTCAGTATGGATTATACCTGAACATGAAGAAAACGAAAATCCTCACAACTGGACCAATAAGCAACATCATGATAAATGGAGAAAATTGAAGCTGTCAATGATTTCGTTCTACTTAGACCTACAATCAGTACACATAGAAGCAGCATCAAGGAACAAAACAACACCTGGCTACCACCAATGACTGCCCTGACAGGGAACAAAACAGAGAATCCCTGATGGAGCAGGTGGAAAGTGGGATGCAGACCTCAAATTCTAGTAAAAAGACCAGACTTAATGGTCTGACTGAGACTGGAGGGACCCCAGAGGTCATGGATCCTAGACTCTCTGTTACCCCAAAACTAAAACCATTCCTGAAGCCAACTCTTCAAACAAAGATTAGACTGAACTTTATAAGACATAAAATGATACTGGTGAGGAGTGAGCGTCTTAGGTCAAGTAGGTACACATGAGACTACGTGGGCAGCTCCTGTCTGGAGGTAAGATGGGAAGGCAGAGGGGGACAGGAGCTGGTTGAATGGACGTGAGAAATACAGGGCTGAGAGAAGGAGTGTGCTGTCTCATTAGGGGGAGAGCAGCTAGGGTCACATAACAACGTGTGTCTAAGTTTTTGTATGAGAAACTAACTTTAATTGTAAACTTTCACTTAAAGTAAAATAAAAAATCAAACAACGTATTGCATTGGGCAAATCTGCTGCAAAAGACGTTTTTAAAGTTTTAAAAAACAAAGATGTCACTTTGATGACTAAAGTGTGCCTGACCTAAGCCATGGCCTTTTCAGTTGTCTTATATGCTCAGCTGCTAACCAAAAGATCAGCAGTTCGAATCCACCAGCACTCCTTGGAAACCCTATGGGGCAGTTCTACTCTGTCCTGTAGGGTCACTATGAGTTGAAATTGACTCAAAGGCAGTGGGTTTGGTTTGCATATGTATGAGAAAGCTGGACAGTGAAAAAGGAATTGATGCATTTGAATTCTGTTGTTGGCAAATAATACTGAAAATACTATGGACTTCCAGAAGAATGAACAAATCAGTCAGATGTGATAAGGCAGATATGATAAGCAGCATAGAAACACAAAATGCCTTTTAGCCCAGAAAAAGTAAGAATACATTCAGTTGGAGAATGGTGTAGGTAGCATTGGGGCTGTGCCCTGAAGGATGAATACGGATTTGACAGATGGAGGGGAAAGAAATTTGCAAATAATGGGAACAATTTTAGTGAAACTCTTGAGGAAGAAAAACAAGGGATGTGTTCAGGAATGAAGAAATACAGCCAGAATGCTCCTTAGAAACAAGGATGGTGAGACTTTGACTTGCTTAGTTTGCACACTTAATCAGGAAACACCAAGGGCATCATGTTTGGTAGAGGGCCAACAAAAATGAGGGAAACCTAAATGAGATGGACTCATTGAGTCCACAACAATGGACTCAAACATACCAGTGATCGAGAAAATGGCCAAGGACTGGGCAACCTTTTATTCTGTTATATATAAGGTTGCTGTGAGTTGAAGCCAACTCAAGGCAACGAACAACAACTGTTTCCCAAATCCACTTGAAGATAAAAATGACCTGGGTCATTTGTAAAACAAATGGACTCCCAGGCCCCTCCTCCGGAAGTTGGAAGGTTTAGGGTGGGGCTTGGGAATCTGGAGGTTTAATGAATACTCAAGTGATTCTTAAGAGTTTACAGGTTTTAAAAATACTGGAAAGGTTAGGAGTCTAGGCTTTGAAATCAGACTACACCTGAGTTCAAATCCTAGCTATTCTGCTTAGTAATGGCTGATCAGGAAGTTTTTTTAGCCACCTTCAACCTCAGTTTCCATATCCATAAAATGTTATTTTTGGATTAAATAAGTTAAAGTACACAAGACAATTGTCTCACAGTGGGCACTGGAAAGAATAGTTGGTATTGTTAAGTGCCTTTAGTTTCAGTTCATTTATACTTTATATATAAATCCCTAGGGTCTCCTGGGCAAGGTACTAAAATGGTCAGTGGTTTTCTAGAACTTTTTGTTTGCCTCTAATATGTTGTCTCACCTTTGAAGCCAGACTTAGAGAAATTAGCATTGTTGTTGTGAATAGCTTTTGTGGGCCACCTTTTACATCTTATGCCTTGTCATGTAAATTAAGCATTCAAAGCATCTGTGGAATCCAATTCAAACCCTTTACTATAAACACTGGTTATCTCCTGTGCCTGAAAGTTAATTTTCCTAGGAGTTACACGGTTTTCAGACTTTAGCCTTTTCTTTTGAAAAGGCCCAGTAGCACTCTACTTTGAGTTACAGTTTAAGCAGGGCTTTGAAAGAGCTTCAGAGATTGACCTCCAGGTTAGAGGGGGCAGGGTGTGAGAGAAACAGAAATAGATAGAGGAAGACACAGAGAAAAATTCAAAGACACCCTGGTAATAAAAAGGCAAAGACAGGGAAAAAGAGACAGAAAGACAGATCAACAGAGCCAGAGAAAGGAAAGGGGGAGAGAGAGTGGACACAGAGAAGGAAAAAGAGAAAGACAGAGACTGAGCTAGACACATGGACTGAGATAGACAGGCACGGACAGAAAGTGAAAGACACCAAGACACGTGCTGGGGTGAATGCTTCTTTTGTTATTTATATTTACCACTAGTAGTTTTCATTTCAGGACTATTCCTAGAAGTTGAAGATGGGGAAGTTAACTCATTCAATATATTTTAGGGTAATTACTATGGGCAAGGCACTGCTAGGAACTATGTGAGAATACAAGCCTTTCTGCCACCAGGTGGCGGAAGTAAGAGTGTGATAAGGCAGATGTGATAAAAAAATACAAAATGCTTTTTAGCCCAGAAAAGGTAAGAATATTTTTTTTTTTTTTGGAATATGGTGTGCCCTGAAGGATGAATAAGGATCTGACAGACAGAGAGGAAGAAACTTGCAAATAATAGGAACAACATTAGTAAAAATCTTGAGCAAGAAAAACGAGATGTGTTCAGGAATAAAGGACTGGTCTAATTTGGCTAAAATTTAGGTTGTAAGCACAAGAATAGTGAGAGGAAACCAGAAAAAAATCATTTTGTGTGCTGGAGGAGGAGTTGAAGGTAAGATAGAGGACCAAGTGGGGTTTTTTTGGTGAGGAAATTAACACACGTATGTGTGGGAAGAATTAGGTGGAAGGAGACCAGAAGACTGGAAGTAAAGATGTGAAGATGTGCTTTTGTATTGTTTAGGAGCTGTCCTATCAACTGTCTCCTGAACATCCCTACTATTCATCCCTTCCTCCTTGTTCCCCAGTTCCTAGAAATTATTTGCTTGGACCAGTGATGGTTTAAAGTCTTAATTAGAGGTAGAGGGAGGAATTGAACACAGCCCATTGGTTTCTAGCTTGACTAATTGGGAGGATAGTACAGTCATTAACAGAAATTGGGAAATCAGAAGAAGGAATAGGTTTGGTAGGTAAAAAAAAAAAAAAAAAAAACTCATTGCCACTGAGTCAATGCCAACTCACCATGACTCTATAGGAAAGAGTAGAAGTACCTCATAGGGTTTCCAAGGCTATAATCTTGATGGAAGCAAACGGATATGGGTGGTGGGTTCGAACCAGCGACCTTTCAGTTAGCAGCCAAGAGCTTTACCATTGTGCCACCAGGGCTTCTTGTTTGGTAGATAGAGTCTTAATTTTTAATATGTAGTGTTAGAGATGCTAGTCCAACATTTATTAAGATATCATGACTCTCCGTAATAGATTCAAATTAGTTTTACCCTTCCACTTGTCACCTCCACCCCTAAAGCACCCTTCCAGACCCAGAGTGTAAAGAGAGAGGGAATTAATAGGATATTAATATTAGGATATAGACAGTGGAGGTGGAAGCTGATCTCTTGCTCCAGGAGAGCATGGCACCTGCCTCCCTAGATGGGTTTACTCCAACAGACTAGCAGAGTAATAGCAGATGGTATGAGATGTGCAGCAATGTGAGATAGCACTGGTTCTTGTCAGGCAGTCCCACTTTGCTCCTGGAGCTAGAGAGTGTTCTTCTGATGATTTGTACAGAACTGATAAGACTAAAATTGCTGAGGACAGGACTCTACTATCTTCACATGGGCATTTTTAAGGCAGTGAAACTGTTCCGTATGTTATGTTACAGTCTTACCCATTGCCATCGAGTCGATTCCCACCCTATAGGACAGAGTAGAACTGCCCCATAAAGTTTCTAAGGAGCAGCTGTTGGATTCGAACTGCCGACCTTTTGGTTAGCAGCCGAGTTCTTAACCACTGTGTCATATTTTTTACTGAAAAAAAAAACAAACTTACTTAAGGACTCCTTAATTCTCAGGTCCTCGTGATGGGGGAGGGGGTTGCTGTGATTATGGAGAGGATGAGGCCAGATGCAGAAACACTTGGCTATCCCAGAATCTGGCATCACCTACCTTTTACCTTGGTATCTTTTATTTCCCTAATCCTTTTTTCCATAATATTACATAATATTAATTTTTTATCCACATTCAGTATAAGGTATTCCTTAAGTATTGCGAAAATGTGTGCCTCTTTGTCCTATAAAATAGGACAGTCTGGCAGTTTTTTACAAAGCAAAGCATAGGCTTACCATACGATCTAACAACCATGCTCCTAGGTATTTATCCAAATGAGATGAAAACTTATGTTCATACAAAAACCTGCACACAAATGTTTATGGCAGCTGTATTCATAATTGCCAAAAATAAGGAGCAACCAAGATGTCCTTTAATAGGTGAATGGATAACCCGACTGTGGTACATTTGCACAATGAAGCAGTAGTCAGTGATAAAAAGAAATGAGTTGTTAAGCTATGAAAAGACATGGAGGAACCTTAAATGCATGTCACTAGTGAAAGAAGCCTGTCTGAGAAAGTTACATATGGTATGATTCCAACTATATGACATTCTGGAAAAGCCAAAACTATAGAGATAGTAGAAAGATCAGTAGTTGCCAGGGTTTTTTTTTTGGGGGGGTGGGGTAGAGGGAGGAGAGGAGAAGCAGGGGTGAATAGGTGGAGCAGTAGGCATTTTTAAGGCAGTGAAACTGTTCTGTATGATACTGTAATGCTGGACACATGACATTAAGCATTTTTCAAAACCCATAGAACTGTACAACACTAAGGGTGAACTCATATAAACTCTGGATTGGTTCATGAATTGTAACAAATGTACCACAGTAATGCAAGATGTTGATAATAGGAGAAACTGTGCAGGGAGAAGAGGGAGTATATGGGAACTCCCTGTACTTTCTGCACAATTTTTCTGTAAACCTAAAATTGCTCTAAAAAATAAAGTCTATTAAAAAAAAAAAAAAAGGGCAAGGCCCACCAAAGAACATGTAGACCTCAATAATAGGGAAGGGCTTCCTGGGTCTTTTGCAAGTAACCTCTTTCACTCCGCTAGCTGCTGGATATGCTGAAGCAATTGATCTAGTGCAGTGAATCTCACAGGTTAAAATATATCAAAATGACCTAGCAAACCTTGTAAACATACAGAAGCCCAGGCCCTTTGGTTTGGGGGTGGGGCCTAGTAATATGTATGTTTAACAAGTTTCCTAGGTGATTCTGATTCACACCAAAGGTGTTAGTGGCAAATACAGTTATTTGCATCCAGGCCTTTTAGTACACTAGTGCGACATTTAAATTGTCCTACAAGCCTTAGGGCTTATTGTACTAGCAACAGCAATCAATGGGTCCCAAAATTAGTGAACATGAGGTTCACAAAGGGGAACATGTTCAAATCAGCTTCTCAGGCCCCAGTGGCACAGTGATTAAAGCACTCAGCTGCTAACCGAAAGGTCTGTGGCTCAAACCCACCAGCTGCTCCATGGGAGAAAGATGTGGCAGTCTGCTTCCATAAAGATTTACAGCCTTGGAAACCCAATGGGGCAGTTCTTCTCTGTCCTACAGGGTCGCTGTGGGTTGGAATCCACTGCTGTGGATTTGGTTTTTTGGTCTACTATATCAGAATCTCTGAGAATAGGGGCTCTGGAATCTGCATTTTAACAAGCACCCAAGTTCCTTGAAGTGCACTCGACCATAAACCACATTTCGGGAAACACTAATCTAAAGTTATGAGCCCTGGCGGCACAATGGTTAAGTGCTCCACTGCTAACCAAACGGTGGGCAGTTCAGTGCCTCTGTGGGAGAAAAGACCTGGTGATCTGTTCCTGTCAAAATTAAACCCGTTGCCATCAAGTCAATTCTGACTCATAGCGACCCTGTAAGTCAGAGTAGAACTGCATCGTAGGGTTTCCAAGGATATAAATCTTTATGGAATCAGACTGCTGCATCTTTCTCCCACAGAACGGTGATTTGAACCACCAAACTTTCAGCTAGCAGCCAAAAGCTTAACCACAATGCCACCAGGGCTTCTTCCACAAAGATTACAGCGTAAGAAACTCTATGGGGCAGCTCTACTCTCTCATATAGGGTCACTATGAGTCAGAATCAACTCATCATCACACAATAACAACAAAGACTGGGAAGTTAAAGTTGACGTCTGTTGACAGAAGCAATGAGGTTTGGGCCGCAGTGGAAAGATAAGGTAGATCTGATCAGCTGTTGAGTCACTGCAGCTCAGTGGACCAAGAAGGTCATGGTTTGAGTCTCAGCTTCAGTAATGTACTGAGATGTGGTTACAGCCTAGGCAAATTAGGTCAGATGACAGTTGGAGAAATCTGCTAATTAATTGAACCTGGTCTAAGGTCAGACCACCAACTGGCAGATGCAACTTTTTTTTTAGTTGGAGAATATGGATGAGAGAAATAGGAAAGATCTGAAATATAAGAACTTTTGCTTTGACTTCTCAAAGCCCTCTTATTGTTTATTTCAACCAGAGCTTAAATAGTTTCCTCTGACAGTATCAGAACTGACTCCTGAATTATTCTTCATTGTTAAATTATGTTAGGAATGCATTTGAAATTCAAGAACAAAATGTACAATGTAGACACTATTTGAAAAAACACTTAGACCTTTTTAAAGTGAGGGAGGGATACTTTTTAGTGATATTTGAACAATGAAGGGAATGTTTGTATTTGTCATGGTGTATATTTTATGAAACCATCTCATTATTTGATATTAAGAGTTCTTCAACTGCAAAAAGCCATGTAAGTTGGGCTGGCTTGCTTTCCTATTAAGGGGGAGCCAGAGTGGAAACTCTATGGGGCAGTTCTACTCTGTCCTATAGCGTCACTATGAGTCAGAATTGACTCGATGGCAATGGGTTTTTTTCTTTAGAGAGCATAACTCCCACTGGATGGTTAAACTGAGCTTTAGATTTCTCATACGTTGTTGTTATGTAAGTCTTTAGCTGTTAAGTATTACTGACAGCATTGTCCTCTTTTCCAGCCAACTAGATGGTAAGTTTCCTGTTTATAGTGCTCCATCTTGCATAGGACCAAGCAGGCACGCAATAAAGATTTAACTTATATGAGAGTAGGAAGATAGGAATGGAAGAATTGCACATGTCCATTTCACTTGTGCTTAGCTGGTATTAGGTAGTCCTAAGACATAGAACAGCATGGGATAAGGGGTAGCACAACTTAGACAAATCTGCCCAGCACTTGCTACTTATATTATCCACCCCTGAGCTGCAATATTTTTTCTTCAATTTTGAAAACAAAATTTTATTTTGATATACTAATCACCCCTTAATGTTTCTAGGCAAAATACTTTCTAAAAAAAGAGTTTTTAAAAATTTTTAAGAGCATATGAGTTTGTACCTTTTTGAAAAATCTCTTTTAAAAAAACATTTATTTTAGGTGAAAATATACAGAGCAAAACATGTACCTATTGCACAATTTCTCTGCGTACAGTTAAGTGACGTTTATTACATTCTTCACTTTGTGCCAACAATCTTGCTATTTCTATTCAAATTGTTTTACCACCATAACCTACACTCATTGCCTCCCTAAACTTCTCATTTATGATGTAGAGTTACTATTGTCAATCTGGTCTGCAATAGTAACTCTAAATCATAAATGAGAAGTTTTGGGGGGCAGTGAGTATATATATAAAATCTTGTAAAAGACTTAATCTTTCTGTCCCACTGAATATATCCACTTGCTTATACAATCTCATCTTAAAATGTATTCTGTTACATATTCGTTCAGGAAACATTTATTACTATATTTCAGACACTGAAATACAGAGGTAAATAAAACACAAGCATCAGCCTTAGAAAATTTATAAGTTGGTGAAGATATCTAAACTAATGATTTACAGAGAAAATTTTTCATTTGTTCATTCATTTATCTAATCAGCCAAATATATTGAGTGCCTTCCATTTTCCAGGCACTAGTCTGAGAACACAGAGGATGAGTTCTCACATGAGGACGATTGTGAAACCTAGACTTGTGGTGTCATGAAAAACTTCCAAGAAAAGGTGAAGCTTGATCTGAATCTTGTAGGAGCTAACTAGGTAAAAGGATGTGGCAAACAATATCTATTCTTCTTGCATATGATTAGAATCCTGAATTTTTTGAGACAACACTGTGTCCAGTTAAAAACTACTTACTCCTTCATATACCATTCGAGATATGAGTGACCCTGTAAGTAAGAATCTATTAGGTAGGACTTTTCTGAAAGTCATTTTTTTTTCCTGATAAAAACTAACACAACTGGCAGGTTCTTCACTATCCCTTTTCTTCATGCTTGAAATGCAGTTATGAAACCTAGAGCTGGAACCACCATCTTGCAGCTATGAGAATAAAAGTCTCATTATAGTAATGGTAAAATGAAAAGATAGTAAGCATCCGAGTCCCTGATAATATATAACTTCTATGTCCTCTGGACTTTTCTTTATGCCACTGTCATCATTTTTCTAACATGCCATTAAACACAATTCTGAATAACGAAGGAGAATACTGGTGTTTGGTAGTAGAGAGTTTGAGAAAAGCATTCCCTGTGTAGGAAACAATAATATGTGCAAAGACATAGAGCGAGAAGCCTTCAAGGTGAAGAAACTTTAAATAGACCAAACTGGTTGGAGTTATGAAGGGAATGTGGCTAGAGATGAGGTTGGAGAGGTAAGTAAAGACCAGTTCCTCATAAGGAGTGTGACCTTTATCCTAAAGACAATGGGGAGACATTTATGGATTTTTAAACAACATAATAATATATATTTAATAATACTTGTGCTTGAGAAAGATCGTTATTAGAGTATTCAGAAGGGTTTAGGTAGAGGAGAGACTGATGGTAGGAAGACTAGTTAGGAGATTTACAATAATCTAAGTAATAAGATCAAACCCAATGCCGTCGATAGATAATAAAAATCAAAACTAAGGTAATGGAAATGGGAATTGATAGACAAGATTGGAATTACTAAGTACAGGTCTCTAGAAGAGAGTCAAAGTATATCAAGGAAATAGGATAAACCTAGATTGTATGTAGGGGTTTAAAGAGGACATCGTAAGGATGATCCTCAGGTTTTTGTTTTGGGTGACCAGATAGTTCTGCAAGATAGGGACTACAGGAGAAGATGATGGTTAAGTAATTATCCAAACTCTGATAACTCTGATAGCCAAAGCAAACTGAAATATGTTTTGTCAATTGTAAAAGTGTCTCTCAGAACCAGCAATGATACAGCCTCAACTCTTAAAGATGACATTTATATTAACGTATTATTCTCAGAAAATTCCCAAGAAGATTGAGACCAAGATAATATTTTATCTTTATGTAATTTATGCTGTCCTTTAATATTTCTTAAATTACTGTTAGAAAAAAGAAAACAACAGGAACACCATCAAAACATCTATGTTTCAGGAACTATAGTTACCATTGGGTTAAAGGTACATCAGCCACTTTTTATGCCTCTGGACCTCAGAACCAACCCAAAACCAAACCCAGTGCTGTGGAGTCAATTCTGACTCATTGTGACCCTATAGGACAGAGTAGAGCTGCCCCATAGAGTTTTCTGGACCTCAGAGGTAATGGTTATTCTGATTCTAATGCATTTAGCATTTAGCATGAAGGCGGGTCCCTTTTGAAATGCGTGAAGCACAACAGAGAAGAGTTGGAGCCTCCTTGTTGTGTAGATTGAGCATTCTATTAGGTGATGCTTCCTGGATGTGTTAAATTTTGTAAACTTTTGTATTTTTCCTTTTATTTCTGTGAGATAAGGCTTGCAAGCATAATTATGGCTTTCCTGTGTGATAGTTAGGGAGTCCTGATAGGTTCGTTTTGGTTTTTTTCTGTGTCAAATTTGGAGAACCAGAAGTTCCCCAAATAACCTAATGGAAATCGCCTGCAATAAATTATTTCTGTAGCTCTCATTGGTATATTGTCATACCACAGATCTGTGGCACCACAGTGCCACTTGCCTCATTGCTGGCTTGTATTGCCAGATCGTATTTCTCAAAATCCATATCACCAATCAAAAATTTAAATACACCTCAATTAGTAAGCATGCATTCCAATACTGAAAACACATGCCATCAAAAAAAAATTTTTTTAAGAAGGAAAAATGTAGTAATGAAAGGGGTAATATGTTTTGTTGGTTTGTTTGTTTCCTATTTCAGCCCCGTTCAAACTCGGTAAAGAGAAAATGATGAATGGAACGAAATAAGAAGGAAAGAAATGTGCCATAAGAGACATTTAGCAGATGTTATTTTAATGTGTCTGGCATAGCTCTGCATAGTTTTACACCTTTCTGAATTTACTGTGATAATGGTAGCAGGAAGAGGCAGGCTCCAGGCACCATTAAGTAATGATATAATTTTGAGTTTTACTTGATAGTTTCATTAAAATATTTTCACAAATACTGTGGACTGCATTCTTTCAATCCAGCCTAAAGAGAAGCCCTGGCAGTGGTAAAGGGGATTGAAACTACTTCGTCCTTTTCCATCTAGATGTTCTCTGTTTTGTTAGGCCAAGCTTAGACAGAGTAGGCTGGCACGTAGTCCGGTAAGAAAGATTTGAGCTCACATTTCTGTCTTTGATTGCGTAAAACTGGAGCCCGTATTAGGACAAAGCGATTACGGCATGGTAATCATTCATTTCATCTTGGTAAGATCCGGTTTATTGCTACTGCCTTCTGACTCAAACTAATTTAAAGGGAACAGTTTAAAAGACTTTGAAAAGCTGCCATTGCTACATATGTGCTGCTATTCTTAAACAATGGAACACTTCTTCTGATACATGAGGATACTGGTATGAGGGGAGAAAGGTGGATATTTGTGGAATATCTAGGTTCTTATGAGCTAGAAATAGGATTTGGAAGTTGTTAACTGTGGCTGCTTGAGCTTTATCAGCATTTAAAAAAAATCCTGAAAATAAAGGATTACCTTACAAAATTTATTTATTTTTGTTTGTAGGTCATGCTCTTAAGCGAATTCATAAAACACTCCTTGGAGTAAAGTCAGGCACTAGGGTAGTATTTGCTAAATTATCATTTCAAGGCCTAGAGACCTAGGCATCAGATGTATTTTTAGCCATCTGTTTAATTCACATTTTTCTGACTCAGTGCTCAATAGCAGGAGAAGCACAAATCCCACACTATTTGAGATTGGACAATAAAATACCCCAAGGGGAATTTTTTCCTGATCCAGATTACATTCATCTTATACCCAGAAGGACAAGGACTCATTTTACTTTTAACTTTTCTCTTTCCCAAGCACAACCTCATCACAGATGGTTTTTATACAAATGTGTGATCCTTTTTCGATTTACCTCAACTGTTGTTTCTGCCTTTCATTTCCTAGGGTACTTTGCAGAGTCCCAAACAATTTTAATTCCAAAGCAGGTTAGTTATATATTGGTATGGAATCAAAGGTTCACCAATCAGGAAACTAGAAATGGGATGGGTGTATGTTTGTAAAGGCATTATAGTGATTTGGGGTCAGACCAGGTGGTGAAGTAATGGCCATAATGACAGAAGAGCTCCAATGCTGCCACTTTGCATGAAAGCAGGAAGGTACTGGAAGAATTAATGATGCCTTGAACTGTGTATAAAAGAAAGGAAAAGAATAAGAAATGAAGCTGAACGCATAGAAATAACCTGTAATTTAGCTTTCATTTTATTTAAAGGCTCTAGAGTGCCCTCTGATATATCTGCTAGGAGAAACACTAAATAAAAGATATGAATAAGTTTCATTTATATGTGTATTTTTTAGCCCACGTATGAAAATGAGCCCATTTGAGGAGTATGTTTAACTGCAACATCAGTGAACTCAAAAGCAGCTGGATTGTCAGCATACTTTGAAAAACTGTTTATTTCAAACTCATGTTATTTGCCCTTGTAATAAACAAAATAAACAAAATAGTTTGAAACAGAGTTGTGAGATAGTCAGGCTTTAAGAATTCAACTTTGACAAGCTTGAGAAGTAGAAAAAAAGAGGACTCAACTTTTTTTTTTTTTTAGATGGTGAGGATGGTTTATCCTTTTCAAAAAAATTAAATCAAGATCAACAATTCATCAACAATTATTGAATACCTTTTATGTGTCAGTGATTTGGCAAGATACTAGATGTGTTAGAAATGAAAAGCAAAAAAAAAAAAAAAAAGAATAGCAGGCAGGATTCATTTCAAGCCAGAGAGGAAGAAGGAAATACCAAGACACAGTGGTAGGTGAGATATTTAGGTCAAAGGTAGCCTCTTAACATCCCTCAATTCTCACAATGTAAATCTACATAATGGCAGCCTGGGTGGCACAAAAGGTTAAGCTACAAACCAAAATGTTGGCAATTCAAATCCACTCTGAAGAAAGGTCTGGAGATCTGCTTCCGAAAGGTCACGGCCTTGAAAACCCTGTGGAACAGTTCTACTCTGCACACCTGGGATCACCATGAGTCAGAATCAATTAGAGGGCAACTGGTTTTAGATCTACATAAAGACCAGCCCCACCTCATAAGTTAGGAAACAAATAGAGCCTCAGATTCATATTCCCAGTATTTGCTTCCCATTCTTTAATAATGAAGAAAATAAAAACATTTTAATTGAGAAGTTGATGCATCTGAGCAAAAGCTTGCATACTTTAAAAAATTCCTACAATTCCTGGCCCTTTATTACTCTGATGCTAAAGCCCATATTTGCCACATCTTTATGATATCCTCCAAGAACCAGGAAATTTTGCTTCACTTTTAAAACTTTCAATTATAAAACTTGAGTTTGAGAAATGGAATAAGCATAGAGATATATCTAGGTAATTCCACTTAACGTGCTTCTTTTTGCTTGGCCTGGATAATCAGACTCCCACCATGTTTTTCCTGTGCAGGTGGTAAAAATAAGAGCAAATGATGATACTCACCAGACTGACAAAAAATTTTAAAGTAAATAAATAAAGAAAAGAAAAACATCAAAGGCAAGTGCTGTGAGGATATGTAGCAAATAGAACTCCCATACAGTGCTAATAGAAGTGTAAATTCATATAACCACTTTGGAAAATTGCTTTTCTGTTTCTGTTAAAGCTGAATATATGCTTAACGTATAACCCAGAAATTCCACACCCAACATATATACACACATATATACACTAAGAAACATGTACAGAAAATTTTATAGCCACATTACACCAGGGCCAGAAAAAAAAAAAGTTTATCAACAGGAGAATGGATCAATAAAAAGAGGTATATTTGGACGATTGAATGCTTTACAGCTATGGAAATAAACAAACTACTACCACAGGCAACAACATAGATGAATCTCACAAACATAAAATTGAATGAAAGCTGTCAGACACACACAAGAAAGGACTACATACTCTGATTCTGATTATATAAAGTTCAAAACCAGGCAAAACTACTGTATGATAATAGAAGTCAAAATAGTGGTTACCTTTGGAGAGGAGGAGAGATAATGAGTGGGAGAAGAGGACATGAGAGGGCTTTCTTGAGTTTGCAAAGCTTTATTTCTTGAATTGGGTTGTGGTCACACAACTATTTTCATTCTGTGAGAAATCACTGAGCTGTATACTGTGATATATGTATTTTTCAGAATGCATGTTATTCTAATTTAATACAAACATTTATTAAATGAACTTAGAAGCAATTCAACTCGACCTACTGAAATCTATAAAAGCTATTAGAATATCTATGACAGAGAATCTAATTTCTTTTAAACTTGCACTTATTGGAAATTTACTACCTGCCAGACAGCAGGCTAATCCCGTGAGCTAGGAATTACCATTTTATAGATGAAGTGGGATTACAGTTTAGGTGTGTCTGCTCGTAAACACTATCCTGTACCACCTTCAGATTAAATATTCTCCTCCTTATGTACTTATGGAAACACCAGTGGCGTAGTGTTTAAGTGCTACAGCTGCTAACCAAAAGGTCGGCAGTTTGAATCCGCCAGGCGCTCCTTGGAAACTCTATGGGGCAGTTCTACTCAGTCTTATAGGGTCACTATGAGTTGGAATCGACTCCACAGCAGTGGGGTTTTTTTTATGTACTTATACTGAAGAGCTATGGTTCCTTTCTGTTTTGTTTTATGACACTAAGGAACATTAAAATGCTAAGTGTATACTTAACTATGTTTTATGATAACAAAATAAATTCGAAAGACATTTGTTTGCTCTAAACAAGGGCAAATGACTCTCTTTCTCTTTTTCTTTCTATCGTTTTTGTATTTATTGTGTTCTGCAGTCACAAAGTTTAGGTATATGTATGTGGTGTAACATTGTATCTTTGTGAATAACTCTTCACTTGTTTCATAATACTTTTTAATGTTTTGCTCAGTATTTTGACACAGCTGAACATTCAGCAGACAATCTCATTGAAATGTCTGTGGTGCACATTTAAGGGTTCCCCCCGAAAGATGTACTAATTCCAAATCTTTCAGAGTATGCAAGCAGTTTAATTTTTTCCCAGTGTGCATTTACTAGTACATAGCAATCTTAAATTGTATTTGTCATTGCTCATCTGTTGCCCAATGATACCGTTTGCTTAGCTACCCAGGAGTGCTTTATAACCCTCCCCCCATCTTGACTAGTTCTAATATTCATCCCTCTTTTGATTCTTAATAAATTGATGTAACCGAAACCTCACTAGTCATACGTAGGATTGTGGTACCTCCTTATTCACTTTTTTTACACACTGAAAGTCATTTATTCTTACAATTAGCTCTTCACTTCTTAAATACTTTCTAGCCAATAGCACACCTGACCGTTAAGTCCATTGATTTAATATGTAAGCATCAAAGGATGTGAACATACTATTGTTTTCATGGAGATAAACACTTTTCTAGAGGATACCCACTCAGTTCACCCATGAAAATCATTGGTGATTATTTTCGGATTTTTTTTCCATAAAAAACAGCTTGTCTGATATTCCAGTTCTGCTCATGCATTTATTCTAGTTCCTTTAACTGACAAAATGCACACAACACTTCTTTTATTGAAGAGCTTATTCATAAGACTATTTACAGTATAAATGTTCAACTCATTTTCGTGTGTATTGATAGTTTGGAAACCTACATCTGAATTTAATATATACATCTTTGTTTGTGATATAATATACCAATTTTCTTCACTTAAACTTTCATAGACTATACTACACAATTCCTAAAAGGATAAAAACAAGGAAAGCACTATTTCCAAAAAAAAAGATTTATAAAATTAATAAATTAATATGAGAGGGCAGTCAAATTTTTGGCTTCCTTAATGTTTTAATGCACAGAGCTAGTCCAAAAGTCCATCAGGTAATCATTATCTACATGACTGAAAACAGTAGATCCTCACTCTGCTCAGGGAAATGCAGCAAACTAACAAATTTTTTTATAGAGTCTATGTGCTAATTATAGAGTAGGTCTCAAAGTTGAAACTTGTTCGAAGTTAGAAACAATAACACACCCACATAATTTTCAGCCACCTTTCAGTAACTTGCCTGTTTCAAAATTTGGTAGCTTCAGCTCATATTACTAGCTTTTACTGTTTTTTTTTTTTTTTTGCAAGATATTTGGGAAAGGTGAAATAGGAAATCATTACATTTCAATGGTGTTTCTGCATTGCCTGTAGGTTTAAGATTTTGACTTGTTTGTCTCAGAGACACTTGGTTAGAAATCCAAATAAATAGTTTTAAATCAGTCTTGGAAGAGAAATATCTTGTCACAACCTGTTAAGCTTTATTTGTGAAAATCTAATGAAAAGTTTAAGGAAGGAGGAAGAGGAATGAAAATACCAAGATTTTCATGAAAATTAATCTGACCTGTAGCTAAACTCAAATTCCAAGTCAGAGTTTTGAAACAAACTTTCTTATGGCATTATAGCTAATCTGCGATGACTGTTACATAAATAGCCTTTTTCGCACTACACCAAATACAAAATGCTTTCATTTCCAAATCCCTAAAAAACTGTGATAACATTGAATAAACAAGAATCATTTTAAAAGAATAGGCCATTGCTACAATCAAGTCAATTTCAGCTTTCCTTTCCTAGAGCTATTTTGCATATTGGATCATACAACAGTTTTAGTCCTAGTACCTGTCTATTTTGGGGGCTCAGCTACAATCTGGTGACATTATGAAAAAGTACGAAATTAGAACTGTAATATGAATAAAAAAGGCAAACACCCAGAGTTTTAAAAGATTATCTTAGTACTTAGCTACTTTTCATCTATAAAGGTGCTTTTCAAGCACTAATTAATCCTCTTAAATCCCCTGTGAACATGGTTGGGCTAGGAGAAAATCAGACTTTTGAGGAGACAAAAGTGAAAAGTTCTTAGTGGACCTGTATTTTTCCTGAATAGGTAAGTCAATTAAATTCCTCCTATCTGGACAGTCAGACTGTTCAGTAGATTAAGAAATACAGTTTTGCTTGTTAGGAGGAATCAAAAACATTGTCCCACAGTCAGACAAAATCTCAGAATTGAGAAATCAAGGCAGCCCAGAGCTACCCAGGATATGTGGACATCTTCTGGGTCAGAGATGGACTAATACAAACCTAAATACACTGGTTCTTATGAGACTTGGAAACCCTGGTGGCATAGTGGTTAAGTGCTATGGCTGCTAACCAAAGGGTCGGCAGTTCGAATCCACCAGGCGCTCCTTGGAAACTCTACAGGGCAGTTCTACTCTGTCCTATAGTGTCTACTCTGTCCTATAGTGTCGCTATGAGTTGGGATCAATTCGACGGCACTGGGTTTGGTTTTTCGGTTTTTATGGGACTTGGACATATTGCTAAGAAAATTACCAGTTGACTCACCATGTCTAATCCCTTGCAGGTCAATAATTCGTTTCTGACTCTGGCAGTTTCAATCAAACTTTTGGGCTTAAGGAATGCATGTGGGTGTCACTAACTGCCATGGGCAGGCCTGAGGCATAAACAAGAGGGAAGACCAAATAGGAAGGGAGAAGTGGTTGTAGTAGAAGATCATCAACAAATTCTTAAGGTGCCAGCCATAATTTCTATCAATGGCCCAGAGGGCAGGGAAATAAATACATTAGATGTTAAAGTAATGGAATGAGTAAGTAAATTCAAGGGACAGAGACAAGGTTGTGCTGAAAAGTGCAGGAAGATCACCACATGTAACAGACAAATTATGAGAGAACCATGCCAGAAGCCAGAATGTTGCCATGTAGATAGAATCTATGACGTGTACAAAACACAACTCAAGAAATATGTCAAATCCAAATATGACATAGTGGCAAGGAACAACAGTGAAACTGTGCACACACAGCATGGACACATGCATGACACATGCACACACTCTGCACCGCTCATCCCGCTCTATATTTTTTTCTATAGCATTATCACCTTGTAACATTCTTCATAAATTTACTTATTATGACTTTCTCTCCCTTCATAGAATAGAAACTATGCTAGGGTAGAAATTTTGGTCTGTTTTGTTCACAGATATATCCCAAGCATATATGACAGTGTCTGGAACATAGTAGGCTCTCAGTAAATATTTGCTGACTGGATTAATGGGTTAAGTGAGGCTTACGAAACAAGAATGGGAAGTGTTCCAGACTTAATAAGCCAAGTGTACAAAGCACACTGAGCTTATTGCAGTGGCTTGTTTTTTGACTACTACTTTTATAGCCATTTAGAATCTATTTTAAAGTACGTGTTCTGTATGGTTGCTGCTTGTTAGAGAAATAGTATGGAGACCAGTGTGGCTGAAGTGGAGTGAGGAGAGAGTAACAGGAAAGGGATTCAAAGAAAATGTTGAAGGTCGAGGGTATGACATATTCTGTAGGGTCCTGTTGTCCATTGTAAGGATTTGGGCTATGACTAAAAGTGAAGTGGGATGCCAGTGGAAGGTTTTAAGGAAAGGAATGACTGGATCTGACTTACGTTTCAACTGAATCACTTTGGATGTTGTGTGAAAAACAGACTGCAGGAAAATAATTAATGTTGGTGAGGATGTGGGGAAATTGGAACCCTTAACCATTGCTATGGGAGAAAAGACCTGGCAATCTGTTGCCTTAAAGATTACAGACTAGAAAATCCTATGGGCCATTCTACTCTGTCTTATAGGGCCACTATGAGTCGAAATTGACCTGATGGCATACAACAACAACATCCATTGTCGGTGGGAATGCAAAATTGTACAGCCATTGTGAAAAACAGTGTGGCAGTGCCTCAAAAAACTAAAAATAGAACTACCATATGACTCAACAATTCTACTTCTAGGTATATACCCAAAAGATTTGAAAGCAGAGACTCTAACATGACTTGTACACCAGTGCTCCTTACTGCACTATTCACAGTAGCCAAAAGGTGGAAACAGCTTTAATGCCCATCAACAGATGAATGAATAAACAAAATGTGTACCTACATAAAATGGAATACTACCCAGCCAGTAAGAGAAAAGAAGTCATGATACATGCTACAGTATGAATGGAGCTGTAAGACATTATGCTGAGTGAAATAAGCCAAACACAAAAGAAAAAATATTGTATGACCTCATGTTATGAATTAAATTGTGTCCTCCCAAAATATGTGTTGTAAATCCTAAACTCTATACCTGTGGTTTTAATCCCACTTGGAGATGGGTTTTCTTTGTTATGTTAATGAGACAGTATTAGTGTAGGGTGTGTCTTAAATCAATCTCTTTTGGGATATAGAAGAGATTAAACAAACAAGTGAGGAGCAGAGATGGGGAAAGAGAGATGCCAGGCCAGATGAAGATCGCCCAGGAGCAGAAGCTCAAAAGAGACAAGGACCTTCCTCCAGAGCCAACAGAGAGAGAAACCATTCCTCTAGAGCCAGCACCCTGAATTAGGACTTCTCTAGCCTCCTAAAATGTGAGAAAATAAATTTCTGATTGTTAAAGCCACCCATTTGAGGTATTTCTGTTTTAGCACCACTAGATTACTAAGGTACCTCACTTATACAAAAATGACAAGAACAGGAGAATATATAGAGATAAAACTTTACTAGTGATTACCAGGGTTGAGAAGAAGGGGGAAGAGGGGATTATTGCTCATGGAGCGCTGAGTTACGGTTTACGGTGATGGAAAAATCACATTAATTAAGGGTAGGTTTGCATAGCCAATTAATGTAATTGCTGTCAAAAAGTTGTACACGTGTAAGAAGTTGAGTTGGCAAAAGTCGTGTGATAGATATATTTATAACAAAGACAAAAAAAAAAGTTGCTGCTGAGGTTGCTTATGTACAACCAAACAACTCATGGGATTTGATTCCTTGGTTTGGAGGTTTAGGGTTATGGTTTCATGGGACATCCCAGTTAATTGGCCTAAGAATGTGTTTAGTGTTTCTGCTCTACCTAACAATTTGTTGCATAGTGTCTGGGGTCTTAAAAGCTTGCAAGTGATGATCCAAGATACAACAATTGGTCTCTATTCTCCTGAAGCAACAGAAGAAGGAGAGTCAGGAATAGGAGGAGGAAATGGAATGTGAGGCAAATTGCCTCTGTGAACAATTGCCTCCTTTGCCACGAAACCAGAAGAACTGGATGGTGCTTGGCTACCATTACTGAACATTTTGATCAAAGATTCTGTAGAAGAGTCCTGATTAAAAGGTGGGAAATGCAGATCAGGATTTCAAATTCTCATGGACTCCAGACTTACTGGAGCCATAGAGGCTGGGTGAACTCCTGAAACTATTGCCCTAAGATAATCTTTAAACGTTAAAACAGTAATACCCCCGAAGTCTTAAAACCAAATGACAATTTAGCTTACCTAGTAAAGAATGTCTGCCTTGAGCATTGTGCTTTTTAAAGAAATATCTAATGTGATCAAGTTGACAACAGCAACTGGAAAGATTAGATAGGAACTTTAGGAGGTAGTGATTTTATGTTAATAGAGGAAGAACAACCCAGTAAAGGAGGATGAGAATGGTTGTACAACTCAAAGAATGTAATCAATGTCGCTGAATTCTACATGTAGAAATTGTTGAATTGGTGTATTTTTGCTGTGTATATTCTCAAGGACAATAACAAAAAATAAATTATTTAAAAAAAATAGACTGTAGGGAGTCATTGGCCAAAACAGAGAGACGAGTTAAAAAACTACTCAAATGATTCAAGAGATAGATGAATATGGGTTGGATCTAGGTGTTAACAGTGGACATTTTGAGAACTGGTCCGATTGTGGCTGTATTTGGAAGATAGAGCTGATGGGATTTCCTGCTGGATGGATATGAGGTATGAGAGAATGAGAGGAGTCAAAGATGATGCCAAGATTTTTGGCCTGAGCAAATGGATGGTTCAACATTAGGAAATCAATAAAGTGCAATACAAACCATAACTAGCAATGCACAAACACCAGAAGGTAAGCTAGATAACTGGGAGCTCCTAAAAATTAAACATGCTCATCCAAAGACTTTACCAAGAGTAAAAAGAGAACCTACAAACTGGGGGAAAAATTTTGGCTATGACATATCCAAGAAGGATCTAATCTCTAAAAACTATGGAATACTTCAACACCTCTACAACAAAAAGACAAACCATTTAAAAAATGGGCAAAGGATATGAACAGACATGTCACCGAAGAAGACATTCAGGTGGCTAAAAGACACATTAGAAAATGCTGGTCATCATTAGCCATTAGAGAAATGCAAATCAAAATTACAATGAGATACCATCTCACCCCGAAATTACTGGCACTTGCTTCTTAGTTCAATCAAGTATACGAGACCAAAAACAAAGATGAGAAGGCAAGAAGGTACAGGAAAACTAGACCAAGGTTTTGGTATGATGTATTTTCATTCTTATTTGATTTTAGGAATTTTTTTATTCCTTCTTTGATTTCTTCTATTACCCAGTTGTTTTTAAACAAAGTGTTGTTCAGTTTCCATTTACCCTTATCTTCCTAACTTTAAACCAGTGTTTATTACTTGATATTGCCTTGACTTACTCTCCATTTGAAAGTTCTGTACCTACACAATTTATTCCCCCTTTTATTGTTTTGACGTTTTTGTCATTTACAAATTGATGTTTCTGTTTCCCTGTTTTAAGTCCTTAGCTTTGTTTTATTATTGAGAGCTCTTTGCCTAGATTGGTATCTTGCTGATGCTGTCCTGTGTCTTAGACTCTAGTTGTTCTCTGATGTTGTTGGTTCTCTAACCGAAGGCCTCCCTTTAATGTTTCTTCTAAGTTTGGTTCTGTTTTTATGAAATCCCTTAATTTCTGTTTACCTGGAAATGCCCTAATTTCACCATTGTATTTTTTATACGAGAGAGAGTTTTGCAGGCTATATTATTCTTGGTTGGCAGTTTTTTTTTTTTTTCTTTCAAGGTTTTATGTCTGTCTTGCCTTGTCTTTATGCCTTCTTGCCTGCACAGTTTTTGCTGAGTAATCAGAGCTTAGTCTTATTGTTTCCTCTTGGTAAGCGACTTTTCCTTTTTCTCAAGCTGCTCTCAGGATTATTTCTTTGTCTTTGGTTTTGGCCGGTGTGATTCTGATATGTCTTGGTGACTTCCTTTTGGGGCCTATCCTATATGGGGTTCACTGAGCTTCTTGGAAGGTCAGCTTTTCGTCTTTCATGATGTTTGGGAAGTTTTCTGCCAGCAAATCGTCAACAGCTTTCTCTGTGTTTTCCATCGTCTCTCCCTGTTTTGGAGCTCTGATCAAATGCATTTTTTTTTCTCTTGATTGTGTCCCAGATAATTCTTAGGTTTTCTTCATTCTTTTCTCTGATTTTTCTTCAAACGAAGCAGCGTCCATGGATTTGTCTTCAACTGCCGATTCTATCTTCTATTGTTTCAAATTTGCTCCTAAAATCTTCTATTTAGTTTTCCTTTTTGAAAATTTTGTTTTTTATCTTTTAGATTTCTTGGTGCTGTTTTTTGTATGATTTCTAATTGTTTATTTACTTTGATGTTTTGTTCTTGTATTATTTTCCCGAATTGTTCTTTTGCTTTGTGTTTTCCTTGAATATGGCTGTTTTCATTGGTTTTGTCTGTTCTCCATGATTTTGTCTATTTTTTCCTTGGTTTTGTCTGTGTTTTCCTTGATCTCTTCCTAATCTCTTAGAAAATCCTAAATAATTAGTCTTTTGAGTTCCCTGTTGGGTAGTTACAATGCCTTTTCTTCTACCGGAAGATTATCTGATTCTTTATTTTGGTCACTTGCTGGAACCATCTTGTCCTGCTTTTTTCTGTATTTTGCTATGGTCTGCTATCTCCTTGACACTGAGGTATTATTTTCTTTATTGATTGTGTGTTTGTTTGTTCCACCCTGCTTTTTTGTATTGTTTTGGTATGTCAGGGCAGGTAGGCTGGGCATACATTTTCTGCTTGCTTGGCTGTGGGCACAATAGTTCTCACCACCTTATCCTGATGGGCAGGGTAGCAGCAGGCAGGGTGAGCCTTCTTCACTGTACACTGGTTTTGCAAGGTGGCTGAGGCCGAACTGGGCAGGCACTATCTGCCTCCTGATGTTGGTCCAGTTGTGTGGGAATGTTCACAGTCCCTTGCTAGATGGGCACGGGTGTCAGATGGGGAGTGGTACACACTTGCTTCCTACCATTCAACAGCTGGTCAAGTGGCGGGAGGGGAGGGGCAGTGAGGGCCTGGTGTGGTGGCAGGCCTGAACACCAAAGGCACTCTAGCCACAGCGGGGAGTGGAGGCCAGGAGAAAGGTGGGGAGGCAGCATACGGAACTAGGTGTTGAGAAAAAGAAAAGAGAGAGAAAGAAAGAAAAAAAAACTGTGGCATGGCGGGAGCCAGTGGGTGGGATGGGGTGGATTCTGGGGTTGGCAGAAATGGGAAGAGGTGGTGTACAGGGCAGAAGGGTAAGGGGTGAGAAAGCATGTTTCTCTGGTGAATGGCTGCTCTGTCTCCTGTTGGGAGCTCTGTGAAGTTGCCTTCCATTACTCCCTGTCTGGGGTTGTTGCTGGATGTGTTTCAAGATGGTGACGTGGTATTGTGTTAGTTGACAGGGTACCTCCACTCTCTATCTCTCCTCTTTCTCTGTTTTCATCATTTTCTTATTCTGTGCGGTGTTTGAGTTAGTTCTTTATCCCTTCATTTGATGCTCAGGTTTCCAGGATTGACTATTGTATCCATTTTAGTTTTTCAGGTCTTTGCTGCAGGTGGACGGCATGGTGTGTCTGTCCAGGGTGCCATGTTGACTCTGCCTCTCAGTTAGTATTTTAACGTGATAATTCACCAAACATAGGTTTCAAGAAACGTTAAAGATTAAATCCCCATATGTGCATAGGGTAGAAATCACTAGCAAAAGCAAGATTAGTGTGACAATCAGCTGCACCATATTAAACTGAAAAAGTTATACATACACATACACAGACCACACACAGACACAGAGACACCTTTCAGGAGTTACACTGCTTCCTGAATGTTAAATCCTAAGGAGTATGTTATTGTTTTCACTTGTGTGAAAAATCTGTGCAATCAGTGTATGGCTAATATTAGGGCATTTGCTAAGCAAACAATGTTTGGAGACACACCCATATCCTTTGATCCAGAATTCCACTTCTGATTTCTCTTGAGGAAGTATTAAGGATGCGCACAAAGTTTACATCCCAGAATATTTCTCTTAACTTTGTTTTTAATAACAAAACATTGGGAATAATTTAAATATCCAAAGCTAGAATTTTAAAAAATAAATTATGGTACAATCTTATAAAGAAATACTATGCAGCCAATTATAAGAATGTTGTAGAAGTGTGTTTCCTGAGGCATTGGTGGTTCAGTGGTAGAATTCTCACCTTCTCTGCAGGAGATCCAGGTGTGATTCCTGGTCAGTGTACATCATGCATAGTCTCCACCTGTCTGTCAGTGGAGGCTTGTATGTTGATATGATGCCAAACAGGTTTCGGGGAAGCTTCTAAACTAAAATAGACTAGGAAGAAAGGCCTGACAATCTACTTCTCAAAATTAATTAAAACCTATGGATTATGATGGTTTGATTCCCAACCAATCATGGGAAGGCACAGGACCAGGCAGCATTTTGTTCCATTGTGCATGGGGTTTCTATGAGTTGGGGGCTGATCCAACAGCAGCTAACAACAATAGCATGGCACACACATATAATGGAATACTGTGCAGCCAATTATAAGAATGTTGTAGAAGTACATATATTAGTATAGACACATCTGTCTGACATATTGAGGGAAAAAACTAAGTTAGAAAACATTATTACTTTTGATCTGGAGGGCAAGGGATTAATCTATGCATGAACAGAAAAGTTCTGAAAGTGTATATCACAAAATGGTAACTGGTCATCACTGGTGGGGTTGTGGGCAATTTTT
Organism: Loxodonta africana; assembly: GCF_030014295.1. NCBI lineage: Eukaryota > Metazoa > Chordata > Mammalia > Proboscidea > Elephantidae > Loxodonta > Loxodonta africana. The sequence continues at coordinate 115,908,272 of NC_087369.1, read as the reverse complement.
AGGGTTAAACTATATTTTCTAAAATAAACATGTATTACTTTTATAATAAAAGTGTTCAAGATGCACGGAATCACAAAGATTACAATAGACAATAGTATTTCATGATTTAGGAAGACAGGTGTCTTGTTTTCTCTGGAGACACACCCTCATTCATGTATCATAGGATAAACCTCTCAGTATATTATTGGCACTCCCTGGCAAGAGTTCTGGTTGAGATTAGTATAAGTAATGAGTTGCCAGATTAAATATTTAAAACAGCCATGTATAACTCTTAAAATGTAACAAATGTGACTAAATAAGACACATGTCCATAAGATTACTCTCAGAGTTTTGCCAAGAAAAGTAGTAATTTAAACAAATAACATTTAGTGTAGCTTCTCACAGAGCCTCGTGTGCTTTTGGTTAGCTATACAAAAAAGGGACTAGGGAAAAAATTCTCAGCAGAAACAGGAAAGCAGACAGCCAAGCCAATATCTTTAATTTTTCCTACTGAAGACCCACTTTTTTCTCCATATGGCAAGACAAATTATGTATGGCCAACTCTAGATTATGCAAGGTCACGAGGGACAGAAACAACATGGATAATTAAAATCCACTGATAATCCAGAAACCTAATTTTACCTAATAGTTGCAACCACCTCCTGGACAGAACCCTTCAGTAGAGCTGCTAATGAGAAGCATAATTGAGTGGTTTTAGTTCATCTGCTTTCAGTTATCCTTTGCAGGTGCTAATGAACAGTGAAATGGTCAAAAAGCTGTCAGCCAAAGGAAGTGGTATAAGAAAAAGCAGAACATGGATAGCCCAGAAACTGGATAACCAGCCTCAAAATGGTTGAGTTGACTACAGTGAAGATCAGCTATTAAATATTTGCTTATCTAAATTCTGTGAAGATATATGTTATGAAATCAGACCCTCATATTAAGGGCTTTCATGTATGCATATTATATTTTGGTTCATATGAACTGTGGTTTTTTATAGTCTTAAAAATTCTCTATACTGTGGTGATTTTCATTGGCAGCAATGATATTTATTGTCAGAGCACAGCTAATCAAGTGCAGGCTCCTCTGCTAAATGTGGTCAACAGGCTGCTGATGAGTCAGGACTCTGGCAGATAGCCCTACTTTTAGACCAATGGAAATGTTATTGACTCACTCCCATGCCTTTCTGGGCGAGAATATAAACATTGCTGGTATCCAAATCATTTTTTTATTATTGCTCAAAATTCATGTTTTAGTAAACAGCATTTTGAATGTATTGTTATGGTGAACATTTTGTGGTTTATGTTAAGCATTTGGTTTTCAAGAATTGTTGAAAATAAATGTATTTAGAGTGCAATTATTTTCAAGTATTACACAATAAACTCTAATATTTATAACTAAAACTATCTATGTTTGATTAGTAATTAAGCTCAAATAGTTATTCAAGTAATTTTCTCTTTTAAGGCTGTACCTTAGGACAAATTACTTGATACACTCACTAATATTCAGAGCTTCAACTATACCTATGTATGATTATTAATGTAACTCTCGTGGTAGTGCAAGTGATTTCCATTTATGGCAACAGTTTACAAGTACACTGTAAACTCTCTGATATTTGTAATTAAAACTATATCTGCACATGAATATTAATTATGTTTTCTATAGCAATTGTGAGCATAATCTCCATTTATAGCAGTCGTTTTGAGTAAATGAGGTTTTTAGTCATTTTAATATCAACTGTTATTTCCTAATATTGTCCTGTGTTAGTGTGTCCCTTTGCCCATACTGTGAGCAAAAGGGCATATGAGCTAATTTTATGTAATGTGAGTTGTTTAAGTCACTGGAATATTCTAGACTATACCCTAACTCTTGCTTAACGAAGAAATAAACTTCAATTCAATTACAAGTAACATTCCCTAAATTCTACCTAACTGAAAAATACAAGTCCCTATAATATGTTTCTGCTTCAGTAATAATTTGGGTAAACTAACTTTTTTTAGTTTTTTTTAACCCAGTTTACTTTTGTGAAATACAATGATATGAGTAGATGAATTGTAAAATCTATTCATATTGAGCACTTACTATGTGCCTGACCTGGTAGTGGTTTATATGTATTATCTCATATAATACTTGCAAGAAATCCACAGGGGAGATGATACTACTGTATCTTGAGTTTATCGATGAGAAACTGAGATTAAGTAATTTATTGAAATTCATCTAGAGCTCATACATAGTAGGGCTCAGATTTGAACACAAGCAATTGAGCACTGGTGTCAAGTTTTGTAATTCTGCATTTTATATTGCCTTACTTGGGTTTCTGTTGCCTAAAGTATGTAGGCGGAGTACGACTACTTTTTAGGAACTCCAGAAACATTTCCAACTTTCATCTCTGTTCATTTGGTAAGTGTGTAGTATATTCAAATAGGCCCATAGAAGTTCTATTTAGGCCACTGATTTTGAATTATTTTCTATGTGTTTATCAATTTGATTTCTCTGTCAATTAATGATTTCTGTCTTTTTATTTTTTAACTTTCCCTATATGATGCTGTCAATTCCTTAGTGAACACGGATTCTTAGCAAACAAAAAATAAGAAACTAATTATAATGCATTGCATTTGCAGTTTTCAAAGCACTTTCACATGCTTGCTCTCATTTTGTTCTCACAGCCTTACTTGCTATTTTTTTTTAATTATAAAAGCTATTGAAGTATAAGAGGATTCCTAGAGTGAGACTGAGCTGTGGTAGTACTACGTGTGGATTCAGACCTGTCCAGGCATATCTGGATGCCCAGCAGAGCAGATCCATCAAGGGTTTGTTTATATAAATAAAACTATGGGGAAAAGGGAAGAGAGCTAAGAGTAGGAAGGGCCTGAGGACTCTGATGGGAACCGTAATAACTGGGAAAGTAGGTGGTGGGCTCTGATAGATTATAGGTCAAGTAAAAAAGCTGCAGGATTAGAGTTATTCTAAGAACTTGAAAACACCAGGCAGTGCTATTTGTGGCTTAGTAACACAGAGACGTTGGAATGGAATGGAAAAGCAACTAAGACCACAGTATTGTGGCTGTCATCCAGAGGTATAACAGAAGCAGTAGTTGACATTAGGGCACAGGTCTGGAGCAGCAGAGGCAGAAATGGCAAATGCTATAGGAGGAGAACAAATGAATTAGTTTTATATAATGTGAGTTGTTTAACCCACTTGTATATTCTAGACTGCACCCTAGCTCTTGCTTAAAACCAAAGAAATGGATTTCAATTCAAATACAAGTAACTGTCCCCAAATTATCACTGATCATTCAGAATCCATGAGGGTTCACTCACAACTAGCAGATTTTCAAGTCACTTGATAAATAGGCTGGAGTAGCACACCTAAATTAGGGATATGTTGCCTCCAAAATCCAGAGTCCCACCAGGTATTGTGCCTCCTTTTTAGTTACAGAAGGGGCCAGATGCAATGATTTCTCCTTCACCTTAGAAGGGATATCTTGACATGCCCACATCCCTGGATCCCTAGAAATTTTACTGAGGTGGATGACCCCTAAATTTTTGTCAGATTTATTTTCCACCCTCTGGCAAACAAATGTCTTACCAATAAAGTGTAGAGTAGTTGCTACTTCTTGCTCACTAGGTCCAATCAGCATGATGTCATCAATGTAATGGAGTAGTGTAATGTCTTGTGGAAGGGAAAGATAATCAAGATCCATGTGGACAAAATTACGACATGGGGCTGAAAAGCTGATATACTTCTGAGGTGGGATAGTGAAGGTGTATTTTTTGCCTTGCCAACTGAAGGCAAACTGCTTCTGGTCGTCTTTACTGATAGGAATCGAGAAAAATTGAGGTCAATAGCTGCATACCAGGGAATGTATTAATTTGCTCAAATAATGAAACCACATCTGGAACAGCATCTGCAATTGTTGTCACCATCTGGTTAAGTTTATGATAATCCACTGTCATTTTCCAAGATGCATCTGTTTTCTGCACAGGCCAAATAGGTGAGCTGAATGGGAATGTAGTGAGAATCATCACCCCATCACCCCTGCATCCTTGGAGTCCTTAATAGTGGCACTAACCTTTGCAATCCCAGCAGGAGTGTAGAATGGTTTTTGGTTTACTTTTTTCGTAGGTAGAGGCAGTTCTAGTGGCTTCCACTTGGCTTTTCCTATCATAATAGCCTTCAAACCACATATCAGGGATTCAGTGTGAAGATTCTGCTGGTTGCTGAGTGTGTCTATTTCAACGATACGTTCTAGAACTGGGGAAATCACTACCGGATGAGTTCTGGGACCCACTGGACCCACTGTAAGATGAACCTGAGCTAAGACTCCATTGATAACTTGACCTCCATACACTCCTACTTTGACAGGTGAACCACACTGACATTTTAGTGTCAGTTCAGAGCCTGTGTCCAGTAACACCCCCAAAATCTGATAATTTCCTTTTCCCCAATGAAAAGTAAACCTGGTAAAAAGCTGTAGATTCCTTTTGGGGAAGGCCGGGAAGCTGAAACATTGAATGCACAATATAAATTTTTGGAATGGAGTGGAGTCCTTCCTCAGTAGGATCTGATTTCTCCTTCATTCAAGGTGTTGGGGGTCTATAAGCTGGCTCAAATTTGGGAATTGATTGAGGGAATCATGACTGTCTATTTTGGCAATTCAAGCTAGACTTCTATTCACTTGATCTAGAACTCTTCCACTTATAGACATTATGTAAATATTTAATAGATTTTCTATCTATTTCACTCTTAGGATATTAAGACCAATTAGCCAGTGCCATAGGTCTCTGCCAGTCAGACTATTCTGATTACTGCTCTGACCCTGCTGTCCATTAGGGTAACTACACCCACTTTGTCTTTGGCAATTAAGTCCTGCCACGTGGCACCTATCACCTGTGATTCAGTCACCCCCATTATATTCAGCTTTTCCAGTTCACTGCTGACAATTTCCACTGTAATATCTAATGTACAGAGCAGAGAAATTACAGTGCTCTTCAAGAATGCTGTGGCTCCCCTCACAAGTATTCCTCATAGTCAGGATGAAAGGTCTGTCCACTCTCATGTTGGGTTGGTAGGTCTAACATGATAAATCCATTCTAAAATTCCAATTTCTTTAAGCCTTTGGATACTTTCTTTTGTAGTGTTTTAGTTTCTTAGTGCTGCTATATAACAGAAACACCACAAGTGGCTGGCTTTAATGAACAGGAATTAGTTTTCTCATAGTTAGGAGCTAGAAGTCTGAATTCAGGGCACTGGCTGTAGGGGGAGGTTTTCTCTCTTTTGTCCACTCTGGGGGAAGGTCCTTGTCTCTTTTCATCTTCTGTTTCTTGGTTCCTTGGCTATCTCCACATGACATCAGTCTCCTCTGGTTTGTCTTCTTGCTTTCTTCTGTGCTTAAGCTGCTCCTTTTATGTCACAAAAGTCATTGGTTTAAGAGACATACTTGACACTTTATACAGCATCATTAACATAACCTATGTTAATTAACGAAACCCTATTCCCAGTGATTATATATCCATAGGTATAGGGGTTTAGGATTTACAATACATGTATTTAGGGGACGCGATTTAATCCATAACATACAGTACACCAAAGAAATTCTTGTATTTCAGCTTCATTTAGTGTAAACCACCTTTTGGTCCATGTTCCAGCCAACCAACCAACCAGTTAGATCCCTTTTTAACCACTCAAGCTGGAACACTGAATGCAGAATCTGTGCTTAGGGAGGTTACATCAGTAAATTTGGACTGATTCACCTTTGTTACTTCCACAATTATCTCACACTCTTAATATCCATTCCCGTACATATTCCCTGAATTTGTCTTTATAAATTATAAAAATCATGTAGTTCTCTTAGAATGTAGCACATCTCTTCATGGATCACACTTTGTACCTCATCTTATAGGGCTGGAAGCAAAGGGGGATGGTGAGGGTGGCTCCTGAGGACATTGAGCTGAGTCTTGTAAGGCATTTGCCCCAGGAGATGCCTTAGGCAAAATTTCCTCAGGCAAAGCTGAATTAATCTCTTCTGGGGGCAGAAGGGCTGCTTCTACTGGCAAAGAAAACTCAGCAGAATTTAGGGGCATCATGTGCCCAACTTCATCAGCATCTGTCCATAGGTCTCCACTCCAATTTTCAGGATCCCATTTCTTCCCAATCAATCTCCTCACTTTAACAGCAGACGCCTTGCAAGTTTGGGAATTCAATTAGCATTATAATTCAGTTACTTGTAGAATGAGACTCTCGGTTTGGTTTTTAGATTTCAGCTCTGTGACTACAAGAGATAAGGTTTCCTTTCAGGGCCCACATAGCAATTTTCAGGTCCTTTATGCAGTGCTTGAGCTGGGAATTTGAAGCCCTGAGCTCATCCTTTTCTTTCTCCACTCTTTCCAGTGAAAGTAGTAGGAGCAATCACCCAATGTCATTAGACTGGTCAGTTTGACAAAAATGTTCTAAGGTTTCATACACATGATCACCCAGAGCCTTAGTCTCTCATAGGTATTTGATTAGGAGTGTCCAGTGGTGATAGTTTGTGTATCTCTATTGCCACATCATGCCAGGGATTATCAGTGCCCTCTTTACTACTGGAAATAGAGTCATTAGTGCCTTTAAATCTCACTAGATTTGACAACCAATTCCAGAAATCCCAAAACCAATTTGGAAAACTCATCTTTAAGATTCTTCTCCTTGAGAACCACTCTCGGTACCAAAATGTCTTTGTTAGGGTTCTCTGCAGAAACAGAGAATATGCACGCTCGGCTGCTGACCAAAAGGTCAGCGGTTTGAACTTACCAGCCAGTCTGCAGGAGAAAGATGTGGAAATCAGCTTCTGTAAAGATTTCACCCTAGGAAACTCTATGGGGCAGTTCTATTCTGTCCTATAGGTTCGCTATGAGTTGGAATTGACTCGACGGCAAGGCATTGGTTTTTAGTTAAGAGTTTGGCTGCTAACCGAAAGGTCAGCAGTTCGAATCAACCAGCTTCTCCTTGGAAACCCTATGGGACCATTCTACTCTGTCCTGTAGGGTTGCTATGAGCCAAAATCAACTCAACAGCAATGGGTTTATATATATATAGAGAGAGAGAAAGGGAGCAAGAGAGAGAAATGGGAGGAGAAAGAGATTTATTTTAAGGAATTGGCTCACGGAATTGGGGCTGGCAAGTCCAAAATCTGTAAGTCAGGTGACAGGGTAGAGAATCCTGCAGGCTTGTGTCTCAGATTCTGTAGGTCAGGTGATGGGAAGAATAAAGAAGGCGGAAGTCTTCGAAAAAAGTCTGTTTATACTCCAAAGGCAGAACACACCCTAGGGAAACTTCCTTTTTGCTTATTAGGCCAACAACAGATTGGATGAAACCCACCTACTTTATGGAAGGTAATCAGCTTTACTTAAGGCCAATTGATTTAATCACATGTAACTACTACATAGCAACAACGATATTAATGTTTGATAAACAACTGGGCACCATAGCCTAGCCAAGTTGACACACAAAATTGACCATCACACACACTAACGCCAGATGTTAAAAGAAAAAAACAGTTTGCAGAGAAGAGAAGGGGTACATGAACTTTCTGTACTTTTTTCACAATTTTTCTGTAAACATGAATCTGCTGTAAAAAATAGTATATTTTAAAAAAGGCTAAAAAAAAAAACCCTAACAGATCAAACTCAGTAGTATGTGTAATAACAACAATCCATCAAAACTATTTGGGAAATAACTCAATCAAAAATACACAAAGGAATTGAACAGGCAGGTCACCAAAGAGGATAGCCAACAAACACATGAAAAGATGCTCAACATCGTTAGCCATTAAGGAGATGCAAATCAAAACCACATTGAGATTGCACCTCACCCCCATCAGAATGACAATGATAAAAAAAAATGGAAGAGTTGTTGGAGAGAATGTAGAGAAATTGGAACTTTTATCCATTGGTGGTGGGAATGTAAAACGGTATAGCCACTGTGAAAAATAGTTTGGTTATTCCTCAAAAGGTTGAACATGGAACTACAGTATGACCCAGCAATCTTTTTTTTTTTTTGATATTTTATTGTGTTTTAGGAGAACGTTTACACAGCAAATTAGGTTCCCATTTAACAATTTTTATACAAATTTTTCATGACACTGGTTACATTTTTCACAATGTGTCAACATTGTCATTTCCATTCTGTTTGTTCTGTTTCCGTTAATCTAGCATCCTTGCCTCTCCTTACCTTCTCGTCTTTGTTTTAGGGTAAATGTTGACTGTTTAATATTGGTTTCTTTCTTTTTTTTTTTATTGTGGTTTAAGTGAAAGTTTACAAATCAAGTCAGTCTCTCATACAAAAATTTATATATATCTTGCTATATATTTTTTTATATATAATCGACTTCACGGCAGTGGGTTATATACTCCTAGTTGCTCTCCCCCTAATGAGACAGCACACACCTCCTCTCCACCCTGTATTCCCTGTGTCTGTTCAGCCAGCTTCTGTCCCCCTCTGCCTTCTCATCTCCCCTGCAGACAGGAGCTGCCCACATAGTCTCATTTGTTTACTTGAGCCAAGAAGCTCACTCCTCACCAGTATCATTTTCTGTCTTAGAGGCCAATCCAATCCCTGCCTGCGGAGTTGGCTTTGGGAATGGTTCTAGTTTGGGCTAATGGAAGGTCTGGAGACCATGACCTCCAGGGTCCTTCTAGTCTTAGTGAGACCATTAAGTCTGGTCTTTTTACAAGAACTTGAGGTCTGCATCCCACTGCTCTCCTGCTCCGTCAGGGGTTCTCTGTTTTGTTCCCTGTCAGGGCAGTCGTCGGTTGTAGCCAGGCACCATCTAGTTCTTCTGGTCTCAGGCTGTTTTATGTGGCCCTTTCTGTCCCTTAGGCTCATAATTACCTTGCGTCTTTGGTGTTCTTCGTTCTCCTTTGCTCCAGGTGACCCAGCAATCTTAATCCTAGGTATATACCCAAAAGAAGTGAAAGCAGGAACTTAAGCAGAAACCTGTACACCAATGTTCGTTGAAGCACTTTTCATAATAGTGAAAAGGTGGAAAGAACCATAATGCTCATCAAGAGATGAATGAATAAACAAATTGTGGTATATACGTACAATGTAATATTACTCAGTTATAGAGAGAAATGAGGTCCTAATACATGCTACAACGTGGATGAACCTTGAAAACATTATGCTGAATGAAATGTCAGTCACAAGAAGACAAATACTGTATAACCTCACTTATATGAAATAAGCAAATATATAGAAACCAAAGCTTATTAGTGGTTACCAGGGGTGGGAAGAAGGGGTAAAGGGGGAGTTTTTGCTTCAGAGGGGCACTGAATTTACTTTAATGGTGGTAGAATAATTAGCAAAAGATAGTGATAAGGGTTTTGCAACATGAAGAGTGTAATCAATGTCATTGCATTGTGCATGTAGAAACTATAGAATTGGTGAATGTTGTGTATATTTGCATCACAATAAAAAAAACCCAACAACTATATGTGGCTTACTTCAGAGATGCAAAGATTTATTTTATTTTGTTTTATTTTTAGAAAATCTCTCTCTATGTAGGTCGCCAGTAGATGAAAATAAAATAGTATCTCCATATAAAATTTAATGCCTATTCCTTCAACTCAAGAATAATTAATTACCTAAAAATTAGATATTTTAACCTATTCAATTGGCAAATATTGATAATATTTTTAATAGCCAGTATTGAAATTATCATACACAGTTAATGAAAGTGTATTGTTGTTGTCGTTAGGTGTGATCAGCTCGGTTCTGACTCATAGCACCCCTATGTACAGGTATCGCCCACTTTTTGGAAGTTTGCTTTACACAACTTCGCTTTTATGGAAGACCTACATTAGTACCTGTTTTCACTAACCGAAAGAAATCTGAAGAGAATTTTTGCTTTTACAAAAAAAGGTGAAAAGCGAAAATAACATTTAGCGTTTGTTTTGCAGCAAGCCGTTAAGGAGGCAAGCCGTTAAAGAGGCAGCACACACTCTTAGCAGTGAGAGTGGTGTCGCTAAGCTCCTTCTGTGGGAGCTACACTCAGCATCTCAGCATCAAGTCACCATAGCTTTGAACTGTGTCTGTGAAGCTACACTGTACATACATTATTTCTACTTTATATAGGCTGCGTGGTTATCATATCATTCCTGCTTTTACTCTATGTTAGTGTCATTTTAAGTTTTGTGTGTTATTTGGTATGATTTGATAGGTTATTTTTTGGGTCTGGGAATGCTCAAAAATGTTTCCCATATAAGTTAACAGTACTTGCTTCTTAACTTTACTCCATCTTGGCTTAAGAAAGGTTTCGCAGGAACGCTCTACTTTCGGATAGCAGGGGAAACCTGTACAACAGAACGAAACAGTACTGGGTCCTGTCCCACCCTCACAATCGCTGCTATGCTTGAACCCATCGTGGCAGCCACTTTGTCAATCCATCTCATTGAGGGTCTTCCTCTTTTTCGCTGACCCTTTACTTTACCAAAAGGGTGTCCTTCTCCAGGGACTGATCCCTACCAAAAACATATCCAAAGTATGTGAGACGACGTCTCTCCATCCTCGTTTCTAAGGAGCATTCTGGCTGTACTTCTTTTAAGACAGATTTGTTCCTTTTTCTGGCAGTCCATGGTATATTCCGTATTTTTTTGCCAACACCATAATTCAAAGACAACAATTTTTCTTCGGTCTTCCTTATTCATTGTCCAGCTTTCACATGCATATGAAGCGAATGAAAATGCCATGGCTTAAGTCAGGTGCACCTTAGTCCTCAAGGTGACATCTTTGTTTTTTATAATACTTTAAGGAGGTCTTTTGCATTAGATTTGCCCAGTGCAATACATCGTTTGATTTCTTGACTACTGCTTCCATGGAGCATTGATTGTGGATCCAAGTAAAATGAAATCCTTGACAACTTCAATATTATCTCCATTTATCATGGTGTTGTTTGTTGGTCCAGTTGTGAAGATTTTTGCTTTCTTTATGTCGAGGTGTATGTTATGAAAGTGTAAATCAGTACAACTTTTCTGGGAGGTAATTTGATATTATTTATTAAATTTAAATAACAATACCCTTTGACCCTGCATTTATACTTTCAGCAATTTTTCCTACAGATACAAATATGTGCTGCTCAAAATTTGACCAGATACAATATTTTTTATTGTATCCATCAATAGTACATTTGTTTACTATATTATCCTAAACCATACAGTGAAATATGTTAATTTATGAAGTATTTTTATATGTAGTAGCTTGAAAGATGTCAATGCTACACTAAGTGAAAAAAAAACAGGTTACAGAATAGCAAATTTAGCATTATAATATTTTATTGAGAAAATTCTATCTACGTACAAATATATTATCATCTTAAACTCCATCCTTGTGTTTTTTCTTCCTTTCTTTCACTTCCTGAACTTCTTGACCCTTCCCCTAGTCAGAGGCATATGAAAAGCTTGAAGAATGGGCATAGTTATAGCAAATATGAAAAGGGAAAGAGTTAATATACACTTTGTTGTTGTTTTAGTTCATTTTGTTTTTACTTCCAAACTATTCAGTGGTTAAACAAAAGGGAAGGCCCTCTGGAAAACAGAACATAGAGTTTTTTTTTTTTTTTTTTTTACTATACAAATATTACAAAGAAAATAGAAGCAGTAAGGACCTTGTCTATGCACTCTACCTACACCTACAACCTTGGGAAAAGATTAGATTAGGGTCACTTAAGCAGAAGGATGTGTGTCTGTAAGGGACAAGTCCTTGGAGGTGGTCATAAGGTAAACACAAAAATAAAGGAGCTGGGACAATATGGATTACAGGAAAAAATCATCACTGAGAGGCACCAAGGACTCCATGGGTGACCACTGTCAGGGAGCCAAATGAAAACTGAATCAATGCCAGCAAACACTCATCACTAGTTAAGAGAGTATATGACCTATGCTGAGTAATCATGCCACCTCTTCTTTTAGCGGTTAGACAAAACTTTCCTTTAAGAGGTGCCTGTGATCTTTACTGCTGCTCATCCAGCAGAGGGAAACCCTGAGACTTTCTGGGTTCCATCCAAGCTGCAGCTTGTGGACACTTCTCCTTGGCAATGACCCAAGACTCTGGTAAGCCCCCACCCCAAATAAGGGGGTGATGGTGGTATAGTAAGGGAAGTTCCATTACTGGTCCTTCAGTGAGGCTGGATAGTGGTGGAAAAAATCCTGTATGTGTGTGTATATATATATATATATATATATATGGCAGAACATATACCAAATTGTTAACAATGAATGAGATAAAGTGGAGGAAATTTCATTTTTACTTTCTGTTTTTATAGATTTCTTTATTGTTTGATTTTTTTATGGTAAGCATACATTACTTTTATAATAAAAAGGCTTTTTTCAAAAAGAAAAGAAAAATCTAGATACTGCAAATGCTGCATTTTATCTGACTTGTTGATAAGAAGAACAAATTAGATATTTCTTCAGAAGCACTTAATGTCTAAAGAAATTAATTTTTAATGTCATTGTATATAGAATGCTTACACACTTGGGGTCATGACACCTTTAAAACCAACCGGGGTTCAGTGGGAAGTAATAATCCATTTACTCCAAACAATAGTTACCATATATATCAGCACAACTCTCTCAGTTCCCCATTCTTAAAATTTTATGCCTGTGTCTATGTTTTTCTTGCAAGTTTTTACTGTAGGTATTTTAGGACTTCTGATTCCACCCATGAAGTCATACCTCCTATGGGACTTGCCTTTCTGCCATGAACAACTAGGAAAATGTACAACTTGGCAAAGCAGTTTTCAGACATTGGAGAACAGGCTGTGCAGAACCATGATACCTGAAAGAAAGGAAATAAATGAGGTGAGCCCTGAAACCACCTCAGCTTTCTGCTGGAGGCACTTTCCAGCAGTGGCACAGGGAGAGGAACTCTTACTGAGTTGAGGAGATAGAGATCATAATTCAAGACAGATGAATTCCACTAGAATTTGTGCGGCAGAGTACAGGCAGTCCCTGGATTATGAATGACTTCCATTCCTAATCTATCTTTAAGTTGAATTTGTATGCAAGTCGAAACAGTTAGGTACGGTTCCTATCTAACATCAGTTAGTCAAATGTTTGTCTTAGTATATAGTATGTAGTGTATGTTTCTATGCATAAAAACATTAAAGAGCCACTTCCAGATACACTAAAACATCTTGAACATAATACTACGGTAAGAACAATAATAATGTTTTGATGCACATCACAAAGTAGTGCCCATTTGTGATTACAGACCATTGTATGTACCTTGACTTTTTAATAAAATGCTCTTTATGGGCATTGGTTCATAACTACGGGTTGTACATAAGTTGGATGTTCACAACCGGGGGAATACCTGTACTGAAAAAACAGGAAAATGTGACCCATAAGCAGGAGAAACACAGACCGTAAAATGAGAGGTGATGAAATTTGCAAACAATGACATTAAAACAGCTATAATAGGTATGTTTCATACACTTAAGGAGGTGAAGGAAAACATAAGCATCATGAAAAGAGAGCTGGAAGATGTAAAAGGACTTAATGAAACTTGGAGATGAAAAATATGTTATCTGAAATGAAAATTCCATTGGATGGAATTTACGCCATTAGAAATTATAGAAGAAAAAGTCAATTAACTTGAAGACATAGCAATAGAAACTAGCCAAATTGAAACACAGAGAGAAAAAAAAAAGACTAAAAAAAAAAAATGAAATAAACGCAGTAATCGTATGAAGAAGTGACAATATCATACACTCTAGCGTAATTGTAATTGGAGTCCTAAAGAAGGGAAAGGTGAAGAAATAATGGCCAAACATCTTTCAAATTTGATCCAAACTATAAATTTACAGATTCAAGAAGTTCATCTTCCACCAAGGTCACACGATAACTATGAGCCCAAGAGACAGAAAGGGCCACAGGAACCAGAGACTTACATCATCCTGAGACCAGAAGAACTAGATGGTGCCCAGCCACAACTGATGACTGCCCTGACAGGGAGCACAACGGAGAACCCCTGAGGGAGCAGGAGAGCAGTGGGATGCAGACCCCAAATTCTCATAAAAAGACCAGACTTAATGGTCTGACTGAGACTAGTGGAATCCCGGAGGTCATGGTCCCCAAACCTTCTGTTGGCCCAGGACAGGAACCATTCCCGAAGACAACTCATCAGACATGGAAGGGACTGGACAATGGGTAGGAGAGAGATGCTGATGAAGAGTGAGCTACTTGTATCAGGTGGACACTTGAGACTGTGTTGGCATCTCCTGTCTGGAGGGGAGATGGGAGGGTAGAGAGGGTTAGAAACTGGCAAAATTGTCACGAAAGGAGAGACTGGAAGGGCTGACTCATTGGGGGAGAGTAAGTGGGAGTATGGAGTAAGGTGTATATAAGCTTATATGTGACAGACTGACTTGATTTGTAAACGTTTACTTAAAGCTCAATAAAAATTATTAAAAAAAAAAAGAAGTTCGTCTTCATCCAAGCAGGATAAATACAGTGGCCATTTGTATTTTTCTTAGACCTACTTTTCCCTGTTTTTGGTTCCTTGACCAGTAAACTGAGTGCCATCTGGACCAACCAAATGATAATATTCGGCTTGACAAATGTGAAAAGATGTAAATTAGGGCACCTCCCTTGTGTATTTACTGGAACTCTGCAGTCAGGTAGCAGCTCACTGTAATCTCTACTTGTCATTGTGCCACATTTGATTTTGGTACCTGACTTAGGCCCTAGCAATGACTTTGTGTTGTTAGGTTTCATTTTTGTGTGTCTAGTAAGATTACTACTCTAATTCTGTTGGAATGTTTCAAATAATAAGAACTCTCTCTGATGCTTATTTTTATTCTCCAACTGTCTATTTAGTTAGTACCTTGCAATAAGTTAATCAATAAACATAGACTTATTGATTGATTAGAACAGTGATCTTCAAACTCTAGCATGTATCAGAATTACACAGAGGATTGATAAATTATAGGTTGCTGGGCCCTGCTCCCAGAGTTTCTGATTCAATAAATCTGTGGTGGAGCCTGAGAATTTGCATTTCTAACACATTCGTAGGTAGTGCTGGTGTTGCTTGCTCTCAAACCACATATTTCAAATTACTGAATTAGACTATATTGGTAAAATTCAGTTGTTGAGAAAGTCTGCATATATTTCCAAGACCTCTTTAAATCCTACCTCTTCCACATAGTAATTACCTCTCCCCCAGAAGAGTAGCCCTTCTTTCTAATGTTTATTTCATTTCTCTCTTTGCTTCTCTTACAATATTTATCATAATATTCTTTATTTACAAGTTGTTTATATGTGTGTCCAGTAAGTATGTGTAGATTGAAATAGTGAACGGATGAATAAATCTGCATGCTTGTAGAACAGTTTTGTAAAAGCCAGACCAATTAACAAATTGATATTTTCACAAATATGTGCCATAATGTGTATATTGCTATGTAAAGGAATTAAACTGCTTATTTTCTAGAAACATCTAAGTGATAGGAGTGGGGGTAGAACTCAAAAATCTCAGTCCCTGCTTCTTTATATGTGCCAGGTCAATAAAATGTTAGCTAGGATTTGTATCCCTGAATAAAGAAGGTAACTCTAACAAGAAGTGTCTTAATTTATTCTTCACTGAAATGTGCAAAGACCTGGAGTTAGAAAACCAAAAGGGAAGAACACGCTCGGCATTTTTCAGGTTGAAAGAACTGAAGAAAAAATTCAAGACCTGGGTAGCAATATTGAAGGATTGGGCAAAATATTGAATGACACAGGGAACATCAAAAGAAGATGGAAGGGGTACAGAGTCACTGTACCAAGCATTGGTCCATGTTCAACCATTTCAGGAGGTAACATAATAAAAAAACCAATGGTACTGAAGGAAGAAGTCCAAGCTGAACTGAAGTAATTAGTGAAAACAAGGCTCTAGGAATTAACTGGTTACAAATTGAGATGTTTCAATAAATGGATGCAGCACTGGAAGCACTCACCCATCTATGACAAGAAATTTGTAAGACAGCTACCTGACCAACCGACTGGAAGAGATCCGTATTTATTCCCATTCCAAAGAAAGGTGATCCAACAGAATACAGAAATTATTGAACAATATCATTAATATCACATGCAAGTAAAATTTTGCTGAAGATCATTCAAAAATGGTTGCTGCAGTACATCGACAGGGAACAGCTAGAAATTTAAGAGGACCTGGAATGAGGAACATCATTGCTGATGTCAGATGGATCTTGGCTGAAAGCAGAGAATACCAGAGAGATGTTACCTGTGTTTTATTGACTATGCAAAGGCATTTGACTGTGTGGATGATAACAAATTATGGATAACATTGCAAAGAATGGAAATTCCAGGACACTTAATTGTGCTCTTTAGGACCTGTACCTAGAACAAGAGGCAGTCGTTCTAAAAGAATGAGGGGATGCTGCGTGGTTTAAAATCAGGAAAGGTGTGTATCACGGTTGTATCTTTTTACCACACTTATTCAATCTGTATGCTGAGCAGTAATCTGAGAAGCAGGACTATATGAAGAAGAACGAGGTATCAGGGTTGGAGGAAGACTCATTAACAACCTGTGATATGCAGATGACACAACCTTGCTTGCTGAAAGGAAAGAGGACTTGAAGCACTTACTGATGAAGATCAAAGACCAAAGCCTTCAGTATGGATTACACCTCAACATAAAGAAAACAAAAATCCTCACAACTGGACCAGTAAGCAACATCGTGATAAATGGAGAACATACTGAACTAGTCAAGGATTTCGTTTTACTTAGATCCACAATCAACCCCCATGGACGCAGCAATCAAGAAATCAAACGATGTATTGCATTGGGCAAATCTGCTGCAAAAGATGTCTTTAAAGTGTTCAAAAGCAAAAATGTTGCTTTGAGGATTAAGGTGCACCTCACCCAATCCATCTTATTTTCAATTGCCTCATATGCATGTGAAAGCTGGACAATGAATAAGGAAGACTGAAGAAGAATTGATGCCTTTGAAGTATGGTGTTGGTGAAGAATACTGAATATACCATGGACTTCCAGGAGAATGAACAAGTCTGTCTTGGAAGAAGTACAGCCAGTGTGCTTCTTGAAAGTGAGGGTGGTGAGATATGTTATCAGGAGGGTCCAGTCCCTGAAGACGGATATCATGCTTGGTAAAGTAGAGGGTCAGTGAAAAAGAGGAAGACCCTTGATGGGATGGATTGACACAGTGGCTGCAACAATGGGCTCAAACATAGCTATGATTGTGAGGATGGCGTAGGACCAGGCAGTGTTTTGTTCTGTTGTACACAAAGTCGCTATGAGTTGGAACCGACTCAGCAACACCTAACGAGAACAACAACATTGTTAGTGGTACATTCTAACTGCTGGGAAAGGTCAAACATTCCTCCCATGAACTTCATCTTCCACACGATGGGAAAGGTCAATCATTCCTCCCAACCACTTCATCTTCTAGAAGAAACAAGTCTAACTTGGATAAAGAACACATAATTCTCATGCACTGGAGTTTTTGGTGCGAGTAACAATGAAGTAAAAAGCTCAAGCTTCAGGCATGCTCTCATGTGAAAGGTGTGGTAAGATGGATCTTCTGCGTGTTGGATCCTTCTCACATTCCTTTTTTCTGTAACCCAAATGAGCGTATAAGTAGTGTGTGAGACACAGGAAGCATTTGAAGTAAATTCTACTCTAGGATTTTCGTGGAGGATTTTTTCCCCTCTCCTTTCACTATCAGAGTGGTAAGGCCTGAGGGTGGGGGAAATGGAGACTATGGCCTTGTCCCCGGGAAAAGGGCTAAGAAATCACTTTTTCTTACTTCTAGCCTGAACCCTAGGCTGTGATGGGAGGTGGATGGGTATATAAAGAGTCATTTTATTTCAGTAAAAATTTAGGGCCCTAGCTGACATATTGTGTCCATTTATCCAGTGTTTCCTATGTACTATATATATTCCTCAGGAACCTAGTACGGGAAAGAGTAGCATGATGGAATCTGAAGATTGGAAGATTTGGGATCCCAGCCATCTCTCTTCCTATATGAGCTACTACTAATGTATGTGTCCAATTACGTATTCAGTTATGTAGGGATGAAATCCGTTTCATGTAAAGTATCTGATTATAACATTTCAATGAATAAATCTTTGTGGAAATGAATAATGTCAATGTTTTAATTGAACAAGTTAGTTGTTAGTAGGACTCATCTTGTCTTTTAAAAGAAAATTTGACTGCCATGAAATTTCTGTTACAAAGCCTGAGTTTTGAAGTAGGTATTATAAATATTATCATAAAAAGATGACCCATTCTTAGTATTACAGGTTACCCATTTTTTTTTTATTATTTTATTCTCCTGGAGGGCACAGTTTTTCTTAAAAGTCTTCTCATCATTTTTATAAGTTCTCTACCAATCAACATGTTGGTATTATAAAGAGTTAATTTATCATTAAAAAAAAAAAATAGTGCCAGCTTATCAATAAAAACACTTCTTCATGGGTAAAGCCAGAGGATACTACTTTATTGTAAAAGAACACAGTTGGAATAAATTCTAATTACATTTCTTTTATGCTGAAGTGAAAGGTCATTTCCTCAGGTCTTTACTCACACTGAACTATTAAACATATATCCTAAGAAGCTATATTCAACCATTTTAATACACCGTCTTTATCAGTTTCTCTCTGTCCTCCATTTCATTTACTGATCTGCATTTCTGTTTATGCCAGCATCCTTTAATAATGCCATGACTTGCTCAGCAAAATCCTACCACTTCTGGCAACTGATCAAGCTTATACAATGTGCTTTCACATAAAAGCTTCCTCACTGCAGACAGCTATGTGAACTATTTTGGTAGGGATTTTATAATGCTGTTTTGTAATTAAATGAATGAAAATTACAGATCCAATTTCAAATTAGCTTGTACAAAGTCATTATCTATCATTCTGACCAGAAAAGCAGTAGGCCCTAAATCATTTGAATAATACGCTAGTAGGAAAGACATGCCACTTATCCTGCGTCTTAATATCTTATTCATATTTGAACAGCCGAATTACATTCAATAAAATGTAGGGATATATAAAAAGCACAAATCATTTACCAAGATTCATTTTTTAAACCTTGACGGTTTCTACAAGCTCCCATAAAATTTACTAAAGAAGAATACTACTGTAATTTAACCTAACCCATTTGGAATGAGCTTATCATCATGTATTTTGAGTGAAAAATATTTCTGAAGGTTTAGAAATGCTTAGTGATGAATGTGGTTTTTAAGTTGTGAAAATTCATTCTTTCTAATAAAAATACTGAAAAGCAATTTATCGCTTGCAGATAAAAATGTAAAAGTGAATCATTTTCTGAAAACAGACCAACTACTATGAAGCAATGGGAAATCTATAACACATGCTACCTGACAACTAACTTCCATGAAATAATACAGTACCTTCTTTTGTATAGTGTTTGCTATGTATAAATTAAAAGTAACTAAGTGACAGTCTTGTTAACCAATCTTCCCATGTGTTAGTTTTTAAAATCCATGAAGATATATAATAACTATTAGATACTGTTTATTTTCCAATGCCAAAAAGAGCGGGACCTGCATCAGCACTGGGTCATAAATCCAGAAATATGTCTTTGCAGTCAGTACATACATATGCACACGCACACACGCGTGCACACAAAAAGAGAGAATTTCTTGACAACTGAAAAGAATTCACCAGTGATCAGTCATTGGTGTCAGAAGTAAGAGGTAGTTAAGGGAGTGCTGGTAAATCCCACCTCCCACGCACACTCTTCTGACAACTGCAATGTGATCCCAGTAGAATGAAAAAGAAGCAAATGTGTCAACTCTAATGATAGCAAAATTAATGCTTGAAGGAGTAGCTCAGCCTCTCTGTCACCTGGTCCTGCCAATTATGTAGTTGCTCCATTGCTACTGATAAATAGTATGTCTATTTGCATTTTGTATTTAGGGAAATTGTGTGGTTCTGTGGACTGAGACATATTCATTTGTTTTAGGCACAATTTTATTGGGACTACTTAACAATAATTGTCAGAATAGTAAAATTAATTAATAAAAATGTGTTTCAAACAAAGAACTTCTATTAACTAGTAATACAAATGTAGTTGGGATCCACTTCTTAAATACCCAAATTCAGTACTCAAGGGAATCTTATCCCTTCTAAAAATATATAACTTTAATGGTATAGCAGGAAATAAAACACAAATAAACAATTATAGAATCAAATAAAGTTAACACGTTTCCATCTTAGAATCTTAAGTAATTTTTAAAGTCTTTTTTTTTTTTTACTAGGCTTTTTTCCCCATGTGATTATATCACTCAGTGAAAGTTTCTTACTTTGGTGCTTTGATCTTTTCCCTCAGAACAGTTAGAAAAGCCTGGAAGAAATTACTAATTTCTAAGTTTGCTGTAGCTTCAGATCAATTTATTGAAATAAAAAAATATAGCACCATGTTTATGAATAAGGTAAAACAAGAATATGAATGTAATATATATTCTTCTCATTTTGATATGTAATTTTGCTGACTTTTAAAATCCAACTTTTATATATAAAAGAAAGTACATATTGGGTTTGATATAATTACAGGGGAAAAGACTTACTTTATACTGTTTAAGAAATAGATATATTATTTAGAAAATCACATCTTCATGGGTTATATAAATGTTAATATGTTCTCAAGACTTTGATTTAAAATTAGGGTGAATAAAGTCCATCGTAATGAATTCATGCTACATTTTAGAGCTTCACTAATGTCCCTAATTTGGCATAGTGGTTAAGAGCTATGGCTGCTAACCAAAAGGTTGGCAGTTCTAATCCACCAGGCGCTCCTTGGAAACTCTATGGGGCAGTTCTACTCTGTCCTAAGGGGTCGCTGTGAGTCGAAATCGACTCAATGGCAGTGGGTAGTGGGTTTTTAATGTCCTAAAACATGACTTTTATTGGTGCTACTCCCTTGGTTGAGAAACAGACACCTACTTTGTTTAAAAAGGACCACATTAAGTGGTGATAGCCGCACAAAGTGATGAATGGAATTAATGTCACTGAATTGTACATGTAAAAAATGTTGAAGTGGCAAAGGTTTTGTTAGATATATATTTAACACAATAAAAAAATAAAGTCAGTCACCATTTAAAAAAGAAGAAGAAATCTAAATTTCCCTGCCAGGCGACTGAAGGCCTTCATAATCAGACATGACTTTCTCTTTCCAATGTGATTTCCTTTATTTTGAAAGTTATTTTGAAACCCATTTTTATGTCAGATGCTAGTCAATACTTTCCCACCATGTGTCTGTTCGTCTATCGTACTGTGATGGCTCGCATGTTGCTGTGATACTGAAAGTTTTGCCGCTGGTATTTCAAATATCAGCATGGTCACCCTTGGTGGAGAGGTTTTGGTGGAGCTTCTAGACTAAGGCAGACTAGGAAGAAGAACCTGGTAGTCTACTTCTGAAAAAATTGGCCAGTGAAAACCTTATGAATAGCAGTGAAATAGTGTTTGGTATAGTGCTGGAAGATGAGCCCCTCAGGTTGGAAGGCACTCAGAATACGACCAGGGAAGAGCTGCCTCCTCAAAGTAAAGTTGACCTTAATGACGTGGATGGAGTCGAGTTTTTGGGACCATCATTTGCTGATGTGGCACAACTCAAAATGAGAAGAAACAGCTGCAAACATCCATTAATAATAGAAACATGGAATGTACGAAATATGAATCCAGGAAAATCAGAAGTCATCAAAAATGAAATGGAGCACATATAGATCAATATCCTAGGCATTTGTGAGCTGAAATGGACTGGTATTGGCCATTTTGAATCAGGCAATCATATGGTCTACTATGCTGGGAATGACAACTTGAAGAGGAATGGCATCACATTCGTCGACAAAAAGAACATTTCAAGATCTATCCTGAAGTACAATGCTGTCAGTGATAGGATAATATCCATATGCCTACAAGGAAGACCAGTTAATATGACTGTTATTCAAATTTATGCATCAACCACTAAGGCCAAACATGAAGAAAATTGAAGATTTTTACTAACCTCTGCAGTTAGAAATTGATCAAACATGCAATCAAGATGCATTGATAATTACTGGCGATTGGAATGGGAAAGTTGGAAGCCAAGAAGAAGGATTGGTAGTTGGAGAATACGGCCTTGGTGATAGAAACGATGCCAGAGATCACATGACAGAATTTTGCAAGACCAACAACTTCAACATTGCAAATACCTTTTTTCAACAACATAAATGGTGACTACACACATGGACCTCACCAGATGGGATACACAGGAATCAAATTGACTACATCTGTGGAAAGAGACAATGGAAAAGCTCAATATCATCAGTCAGAACAAGGCTCGGGGACAACTGTGAAACAGACCATCAATTGCTCATATATAAGTTCAAGTTGAAGTGGAAGAAAATTAGAACAAGTTCACAAGAGCCAAACTACGACCTTGTGTATATCCCACCTGAATTTAGAGACCATCTGAAGAATAGATCTGACGCACTGAACGCTAGCGACCAAAGACCAGACGAGTTCTGGAATGACATCAAGGACATCATAGATGGAGAAAGCAAGAGTTCACTGAAAAGGCAGAAAAGAAAGAAAAGACCAAGACGGATGTCAGAAGAGACTCTGAAAGTTGCTCTTGAACGTAGAGTAGCTAAAGCGAAAAGAAGAAATGATGAAGTAAAAGAGCTGAACAAAAGACTTTAAAAGGCGGCTCGAGAAGACAAAGTAAATAAAGTATTATAATGAAACGTGCAAAGACCTGCAGATAGAAAACTAAAAGGGAAGAAATTTTATGCAGAAGACACAACCTTGCTTACTGAAAGCAAAGAGAACTTGAAGGACTTAATGATGAAGCTCAAAGATCACAGTCTTCAGTATGGCTTACACCTGAACATAAAGAAAACCAAAATCCTTGCAACTAAACCAATAAGCAACATCATGATAAATGGAGAAAGGTTTGAAGTTGTCAAGGATTTCGTTTTACTTGGCTCCACAATCAACGCCCATGGAAGCAGCAGTCAAGAAGTCATACCATGTATTGCATTGGGCAAATCTGCTGCAAAAGACATCTTTAAAATGTTAAAAAGCAAAGATGTCACATTAAGGACTAAGGTGCACCTGACCAAGCTGTGGCATTTTCAATTGCCTTGTATGTGTGTGAAAACTGGACAATGAATAAGGATAATCAAAGAAAAATTGACACCTTTAAATTATGTTGGTGAAGAATGTTGAACATACCATGGACTACCAGACCCAAAAAATGAAACCCATTGCCGTTGAGTTGATTCTGACTCATAGTGACCCTATAGGACAGAGTTGAACTGCCCCATAGGGTTTCCAAGGAGTGGCTGATGGATTTGAACTGCCGACCTTTTGGTTAGCAGCCTAACGCTTAACCACTGTGCCACCAGGGCTCCCGGACTGCCAGAAGAACGAACAAATCTGTCTTGGAAGAAGTACAGCCGGTATGCTCCTTAGAAGCAAGGATAGCAAGACTTCATCTCATATACTTTGGACATGTTGTAAGGAGGGACCAGTCCCTAGAGAAGGACACCATGCTTTGTAAAGTAGAGGGTCAGCTAAAAAGAGGAAGACCCTCAATGAAGTGGATTGACACACTGGCTGCAACAATGGGCTCAAGGATAGATATGATTGTGGGGATGGCACAGGACAGGGCAGTATTTTGTTTTGTTGTGTGTAGGGTTGCTATGAGTCAGAGCCAACTCGAAGGCACCTAACAACAACAGGGAAAGCTTTGAAAATCAGTGGTTAAGAGTGGGAAGGCATAGTGAAAACTACCCTTGCTTAGAAATCCCATTCACATAATTAGATGGATAACTCTCAATTTCAGATACATGCTAGAGCTGTCTGGTTCCCAGTGTTGTTGTTAGTTGCCATAGAGTCCATTCCTACTCATGGTGACCCCTGCATACAGAGTAGTTGACTTCTTTTTTGGCTTTTACCCTCACCTCACCAGACTTATAGATTTTCTTCATGATTTCTACTGGCATCTATGAGAGTGCCTCCTACTATGAATGTGTCTTCCTTTCAAGGTTTACTGTTACTGATAAGATATTTGTCTTGATTTCCTAGTCCTTCCATTGCTCCATCTTAATGATACAAGTTGGTTTCCTTCATGATACTTATTCTTTCCCCAAATTAGTGCATGTCTTTGCTTGTACAGATTCTCATCCTTGAAGTCATCCTTTTCTGACTTCAATTAGCTCCAAGTTATTGAAATCTTATTCAGTCCTCAAGGCCTAGTTCAATTTCCACCACCTGCATCAAATCTTCTGTGGCTGCTCCAACCCACTGATCTTTCGCTTTCTCCTCTCTGAATTCCTTTTATGCATATAGATAGTACCTCAATCATTCATTCCTTGTTTTAACATATATTTATTTAGTTTTCTCTATATGCCAGGCACTATGTACAGGAGTGATCAGGTGTGTCTGTGCCTTCAAAGAGTTTGCAGTGTAGTTGGGGAGATAGACAAAAGATGATACAGTATAATAAGAGTTATTATGGGGATGGATGCTGGAATGGACCCCTGAAACTATTGCTCTTAAATAATCTTTAAACCTTAAACCAAAAATATTCCCTGAAGTTTTCTTAAAACCAAGCAATTTTTTAGTTTAACTAGTAAAGAATGTCCACCTTGAGCATTGTGGTCTTTTAAGGTCTATCTACATGGGATCAAATTGACAACAGAAACTCAAAAGATTAGGAAACTTAGGGCGCAGTGGGTTTATGTTAATGGGGAAGGGGTAACTCAGAAAAGGAGGGTGAGAATGGTTGAACAACTCGAAGAATTTAATCAATGTCACTGAATTGTACATGTAGAAATTGTTGGTGTATGTTCTGCTGTATATATTCTCAACAACAACAATAAAAATAAAATAAATTATCAAAAAAAGGGTTACTATGGGATGAAAAAAATTTTTTTTTTTTATGGGATGATACAAGATAGTGAAAT
The DNA here is from genome assembly GCF_030014295.1 of Loxodonta africana. Lineage (NCBI taxonomy): Eukaryota > Metazoa > Chordata > Mammalia > Proboscidea > Elephantidae > Loxodonta > Loxodonta africana. The sequence goes on along the minus strand of NC_087369.1, from coordinate 115,883,320 downwards.
CATGTAAAATGAGGTTTAAGTTGGATGGGGAAGGAAGTGAAGAAAGAAGAATGACGGTATATACAAAAAAACCAAGGGACTAGAGGACTTAAAGGTCACAGATCAAAGAAAGTGGAAATAATAGTGTGAAAGAACTATGAAGATAAGAGACTGGTTAGGGTAGGATGTCTCAATTTAAGATTTCAAAAGTGTAACAGTACTGAGTAATGATGAGTTCTAAGATGTGGCCATGGAAATGAGTGGCTGAAGGTGACCATTAAATTATCCTTAATTTCCTATGTGTTAATTTACTTTTTTTTTATTAACCTTTATTAAGCTTCAAGTGAACGTTTACAAATCCAATCAGTCTGTCACATATAAGTTTACATACATCTCACTCCCTACTCCCACTTGCTCTCCCCCTCTTGAGTCAGCCCTTTCAGTCTCTCCTTTCGTGACAATTTTGCCGGCTTCTCTCTCTCTCTATCCTCCCATCCCCCCTCCAGACAAGAGTTGCCAACACGATCTCCAGTGTCCACCTGATATAATTAGCTCACTCTTCATCAGCGTCTCTCTCCCACCCGCTGACCAGTCCCTTTCATGCCTGATGAGTTGTCTTCGGGGATGGTTCCTGTCCTGTGCCAACAGAAGGTCTGGGGAGCATGGCCGCCGGGATTCCTCTAGTCTCAGTCAGACCATTAAGTTTGGTCTTTTTATGAGAATTTGGGGTCTGTATCCCACTGATCTCCTGCTCCCTCAGGGGTCCTCTGTTGTGCTCCCTGTCAGGGCAGTCATTGATTGTGGCCGGGCACCATCTAGTTCTTCTGGTCTCAGGATGATGTAGGTCTCTGGTTCATGTGGCCCTTTCTGTGTCTTGGGCTCTTAGTTGTCGTGTGGCCTTGGTGTTCTTCATTTTCCTTTGTTCCAGGTGGGTTGAGACCAATTGATGCATCTTAGATGGCCGCTTGTTAGCATTTAAGACCCCAGACGCCACATTTCAAAGTGGGATGCAGAATGATTTCAGAATAGAATTATTTTGCCAATTGACTTAGAAGTCCCTGCAAACCATGTTCCCCAGACCCCCGCCCTTGCTCCGCTGACCTTTGAAGCCTTCATTTTATCCCGGAAACTTCTTTGCTTTTGGTCCAGTCCAATTGAGCTGACCTTCCATGTATTGAGTGTTGTCTTTCCCTTCACCTAAAGCAGTTCTTATCTACTGATTAATCAATAAAAAACCCTCTCCCACCCTCCCTCCCTCCCCCCCTCGTAACCACAAAAGTATGTGTTCTTCTCAGGTTTACTATTACTCAAGATCTTATAATAGTGGTCTTATACAATATTTGTCCTTTTGCCTCTGACTAATTTCACTCAGCATAATGCCTTCCGGGTTCCTCCACGTTATGAAATGTTTCACAGATTCGTCACTGTTCTTTATTGATGCGTAGTATTCCATTGTGTGAATATACCACAATTTATTTACCCATTCATCCGTTGATGGACACCTTGGTTGCTTCCAACTTTTTGCTATTGTAAACAGAGCTGCAATAAACATGGGTGTGCATATATCTGTTTGTATGAAGGCTCTTGTATCTCTAGGGTATATTCCGAGGAGTGGGATTTCTGGGTTGTATGGTAGTTCTATTTCTAACTGTTTAAGATAACGCCAGATAGATTATTTATTTACTTTTATAATGAATATTATTGAATATATGATAGGCAGAATTCTAAGATGACTCCTAATGACTATCACACTTGTATAATCTCTCTTTGAGAGTAAGTGGAACCTGTGAATACATGAGCCATCACGCATGTGATTATGTCATGTTATATGGCAAAAGAGATCTTGCAGGTGCAATTAAGGTCTCAAATCATTTGACTTTTTTTTTTTAAGTAAAACAAGACAGAATTTGATATTTAACCCTCCAAGTAGATTGTCAATTTCTTGAGGGCAGTTGATAAATCACAGGTGTATTGAGTTGAGTATCTTTTCTTGTTTAGGTTTTGCCAATAAGACTAGCCTTCCCACTGGAAGAATTAGAGGGCTGACACTTACTTGTGCCAACCCAGGAGCCAGTCCTGAGCCTGTATATATGATTTAATTCATAGGTTATAAACCATGGACATTAGGCTACAGTAACTAAGCTAATTTTATTTATTTTTATTGTACTTTAGATGAAGGTTTACAGGGCAAACTAGTTTCTCATTAAACAATTAATAGACATATTGTTTTGTGATATTGGTTGCCAACCCCATATGTCAATACTCTCTCCTTCTCAACCTTGGGTTCCCCATTACCAACTTTCCTGTCCCCTCCTGCCTTCTTGTCCTTGCCCCAAGGCTGGTGTGCCCATTTAGTCTCCTTTTGTTTTATGGGCCTACGTGACTTCAGTACTGAGTTAAAAGAGTGTCGGGGGTCATACTCTCGAGGTTTCTCCAGTCTCTGTCAGGCCAGTAAGTCTGGTCTTTTTTTGTGAGTTAGAATTTTGTTCTACTTTTCTCTCCAGCTTGTCCGGAACCATCTATTGTGATCCCTGTCAGAGCAGTCGGTGGTGGTAGCCAGGCACCATCTAGTTGTGCTGGACACAGTCTGGTGGAGGCCTTTGGGCTAATCTTTCCCTTGTGTCTTTGGTTTTCTTCATTCTCCCTTGCTCCTGAAGGGAGCCAATTGAGTTAAATGTTTCCCAAGATCATGGTCCCCAGCCCTCAGTCCAGTAATTCAGTCCCTCAGGGAGTTTGGATGTGTCTATGAAGCTTCCATGACCTTGCCTTGGTCAAGTTGTGCTGATTTCCCTGGTATTGTGTACTGTCTTACCCTTCACCAAAGTTAAACCCATTGCCATCGAGTTGATTCTGATTCATGGAGACCCTATAAGACAGAGTAGAACAGCTCCATAGAGTTTCCAAGGAGCGCCTGGTGGATTTGAACTGCTGACCTTTTGGTTAGCAGTCATAGAACTTAACCACTATGCCACCAGAGCCACCAAAGTTGCCACTTATCTATTGTCTAGTTAGTGTTTTTTTCTCCCCTCCCCTCCCTCGCAACCATGAAAGATTGTTTCTTTCTGTGTGTAAACTTTTTCATGGGCTTTTATAATAGTGGTCTCATACAGTATTTGTCCTTTTGTGACTGACTTATTTCAATCAGCATAATGAACTTCAGATTCATCCGTGTTGTGAGATGTTTCGCAGATTCATCATTGTTCTTTATCCTTGCATAGTATTTCATTGTGTGTATGTACCATATTTATTTATCCATTAATTTGTTGATGGGCACTTAGGTTGTTTCCATCTTTTCATTATTGTGAGTAATGCTGCAATGAACATGGGTGTGCATATGTCTATTCGCATGATGGTTCTTATTTCTCTAGGATATGTTCCTAGGAGTGGAACTGCTGGATCATATGGTATTTCTATTTGTAGCTTTTTATAGAAGCGCCACATCCTTTTCCAAAATAGTTGTATCATTTTACATTGCCATCAGCAGTGCATAAGAGTTCCAAGCTCCCTGCAGCCTCATCAACATTTGTTACTTTCTGTTCTTTTTTTTTAAATGCTAATTTTATTTTTTGATCGTTTTTATTCCTCTGATGATCTCGTGATTTTCGGTTACAGAACTTAAAGATTTGTTGATATTTTTGGTCCCTTTCTTTGATAAATTCCCAGGTGTAGCTTTTACTTAGTAGGAAACAGTCTTTTCCTTGTAATCGTTGTGAAAACTGTTTTCCCTTGCTGGGATGTAAATGATTGTAAGTAGCCAATAGCATATGGTTCACATTTATCTGGTTTTAAATTTCTTTCTTTCTACATCAAAACAGTTCTTATGTTATCTGGCAGGTGGTTACTAGGTAAATACGTTGTCTCAGGCTTCTTCATTGCCTTAGAAAAACTGTATACTTTGGGTGAGTCATTTTTGTGAACAGGGCCTTCTTTTGGGAGTGGCAGCAAAATATGATGTAGCTCTCGAAGAGAAGTTGTCTTTTGAGACCAACAGCAGGTAGAAACACCTGTGGTTAAGGGCATAGGCTCAAATTGTGATTCTCTCACTTACCAGGGATTACCTTGGACAAATTCCATACTCTCTCTGAGCCATAATTGCTTCTTTTTTGAGATTAGAATATTGTCGGGATAAAAAAGCTAATGTGGGTGAAGAATCAAAAACACGGTACCTAGCAAATATTGAATAATTGGCAAATATTCTGATTATGGAAACTCTGGTGGCATAGTGATTAAGTGCTACGGCTGCTAATCAAAAGGTCAGCAATTTGAGTCCACCAGGCGCTCCTTAGAAACTCTGTGGGGGAGCTCTACTCTGTCCTATAGAGTCGCTATGCGTCAAAATCTACTCAAAGGCAATGTTTGTTTTTTTTTGGGGGGGGTTATTTTCATTATAACATTCATAATAGTAATATGATAGTAGTTTAGGGAAACTAGGTGAAATTGATGGATTCAGTGCTTCAAATCAGTTAACTTTTATATAGGGAAATTATCCTGGCTGAGCCCGAAATAATCACATGAGCTCTTAAAAGGGACTAAGCTCTTCCTAGAGAGAGATTTGAAGCATGACAGGAATTTGATTCAAGAGAGATTTAGAGATGAACGGGGCAGGAATGACAGCACGAGGAGCTCCACAGACCTACTTCCCCGTGAAACTGGTGAAAATTATTAAAAACAAAAACTACCATTTTAAGCCTCTGGAAATGGTCCTCAAGATATACAGCAAATGAAGAAACATTTATTCAAGAAAATCTACTAACATTTGGTAATAGCAGTGACAGTCTGTGGTAGCTGAACTGAGACTAATGCCTGCTTCCTCACTCCCAACTCAACTAGATGGAAACTCTACTCTAGACTGGTGCAGCCAAGTACACAAGGCTTCCCCAACCCCTCATTCCTAGTCTGGAGGGCTATCTTTCTGGGAAAGGCAGGACATCAGCATTTCTCATGCTAACCTGACACCTGTTGCTGAGGCTAAGTTCTGGCCGGAACACTATTCTTCCACCCAGCCTCCAATCATGGGATGAAGGCTCTATTTTGCGTGTGGAACTGCTGAGAATACTGGGGCACTAATTACCTTTGCCCACCTAAGAAGGCAATGGTTTATATTAGGAGAGACTGCGAGAAACCAAGAGACCTGAGGCTACTTCCTGCCTCCTTCCAAGTGCTCAGGTCTTAAAACTAGGTTGTCTCTCAGAGCAAAGTGTGTCATTGTCCCCACTCCTGGCTTGAGACCCCTGGCTCAGACATTTTGCCTTGAGGGAGAGGCAAACTCTAAAACAAATGGCTTGTAACCTCTTCCCAAATGAACTGACTTCATTCATCACAGACTCTGGAGAAGTTCAAGCCTAAAGGTACTCATATACAGTGGTGATTGTACCGAAAGACATTTGGAAGAAGACTGGAAATATTGGAGGTATAGGCTAAATTGTGGGCCTGCTAGTTTGCCCAAGAGTACTATGGAAAGAGAGAGCTGGGAGGAGCCTGCCTGGGGGTCAGAACAAATTTCAAACACTGACCTCAGGAACTATCCAAAGGAGCTCAAATTTGTTTCAGGTGAACGTGAAATAACAATTAGATTATATGATGGACAGCACCCTGTGAAATGCATCATTCAAGGAATAGAGAAGATGGATAGTGTGAACTATAATTTATAGATGGGAAGACACCACTTATCATCTCTAGGACAATCCTTTATGCCTGTTGGCTTTGCTCACACTGTGTAGTATATTGATTTCCAGGTCGAGTAAATCTCACGTAACTACTAAAGTTGTTTATTTCCTTTGTATATCCATGAAAGTAGGGAAACAATAAAAGATGCTCACAAGAAAACTCATGAGCCATAACTCTTGTTCTCAATCTGGGAGGTTGAGAGTGAGAATGTGAACTTGTGGTACACATCATGCCACAGCATGGTTTGCTTTCTTGAAAAACATCTGTTGAAAGCAGTGATGAAGGGAGAAAACACAGAAAAATCAGGCAAGCCACATCTGTGGGTGGCTCTGTGGTTTCAGATTTGCCCATTCTCACCTTGAAAAAACCATCTGAAGCTGGGTAAATTTGTGTATTCATTAATTCAAATAAGAAAAAGAAAAAAGTAACCTATTGAAAGTCAGATCAAGAATATTGAATACTTTTTTTTAAGGTATGCATATTTCCTCCAGGGTACCAAAATTCCTGTGTCTGGAAGCTCTTCCTTTTTTTGTGTAACTTCGAAGCTCTAGTTCTTAAGGTTGAGTTGATTAAAATTAACTGGTCTTGCAATGGGGTCCATATGTTTAAAGTCTAATTAATATTTAAATGTTTTCACTTGAATGGTCTTTTATGCCAGCATGACTGTTAGTTTCCCGAAAGTTGTAGTTAGAGTTACTCAAACTTTAATAGAAAAAATAGAATTGTTTATTTAGAGACAATTTGTAATCACCTGTGCTTATAAGAGAAAGTAAAGCCATGGATAATTGAAAAGCACAAACTTTTCCTGCCCTCAAACTATTTTAATGATTAACTTGATCCTCCTTAATCATCATATTGTTTTGTTTTTTTAAAAACTTCCAATATACAGCCAAACTGACTAATTATTATGTTCTTTAATCTGCATACCATTTCCCAACCATTTCTTTAAGATTTTGGTGTAAACATACCCTTAGTGTGTTGAGACGTTCTAAATTCCCTATATCTCTTTTGCACAATTTTGACCTATAAGGAGGAAGTAGTTGTGAGTAGAGAGAGGGCAGTGATTGATGTGTTGTCCTATTTTGGGTTCCAACACCAAAATCAGGATTGTATTCATCACTACCGGGATGGTGCCCAGGCTAGTCACTTGTTAAGGGTAGATAAATGAAAAAGTATGATCAAAGTGTAGCCTAGGGATCAGAACCAGAAAGTCAGCCAGGAGACTAGATTTCAGGAAGGTTGATATATATCTAGCAGAAATGAAGTCAAAGGGAAGTCACAGATTCTGGGAGTGAAGATCATGGAATAAATAGTGCTCTAAATAAGGGGCACAATGGGCAAATCCCACCTTCATTGCTAACTGAATGGTAAGGATCAGGATGAATCCAATTTCCAAAATGTGGAAATGGATACAGTCCCTGTCTTCTCACTTCTCTGTCCTTGTCACCAGCCACACGCGTGGTACACCCTCTTCCTGACCCTAGCCATCCAGAACTGGGTCAGAGCTCATGAGTTAGACACCATCTTTCAGACCAGCTCTCTATGCAACATTTCTTGGACTTTGGCAACCCAGAGATGGATCAGGGCTCACACGTTAGAAGGACAACTTTTTTCACACTGCCAAATAGGCAGACACCAGCCCCTGCTGGCTTTCACTACCCATGTAGGTTTGTTAATTCACTGGAATGACTCACAGAATTCATGGGCAGTACTTACTACCACAACTTTATTACAACCAAAAATGATAAAAACAAAGAGACACATAGGGTGAGGTCTGGGAAAGGTCATGGCACAAAGCTTCTGTGTCTCAAAGAGGGAGTGCTGCCCACTTCCATGCATGATCACTAACCAGGAAGCTCCTCTGAGCTTTAGGGTTCAGGGCTGTTATTGGCCTCCCCATGTGGCCATGACAGATTACATCATGCCTCATGCCTTGCGAGGTTCAGTCAGGATCAGGCCCCCCGGTGGTCCCTCTTGGTCTCGTCATCAGCCCTCATTCAGTAGCCTCAGGCATTGGTACCACTGAAAAGATCCAAAAACAATGTCCAAGTTGCTTTCTTCAAGGTGATTTCACACCTCACAAATAGGTCAAAAATCTCAAATTGTTTTGTATGGAGCTGAAGATGGGGCTGAAGCAAAGCTGGAGATTTTTATAGTCAGTTTTAAGGTTGACACCATCCATGCCTGCACTAGAAATTTTAAGATTTCAAGGATCAATACCTTTGGGTTTAGACAAAGACTCCTTATGTTCTGGAGAATTTCATCTGGTGGTATCATAATCTGTGCGGCTTCCATCGCTAGGCTTGTTGAACGTTTTATGTGTGTCATTGGGAAAATAAAAAGAAAGATGAATGAGTGGATCCAGGATCAGTGGGAGTAACAAAGCTCTGGCGCTGACTCTTTCAGAATGTGGCCATCAATAGTGTCCAAAGGATTTGAGAGAACTCCGATATGCTCTCCATGGCAAAAGCTAAGGAGTTACAACAGTTCCATTTCTGGGAACTTATCCTATGGAAATAATCAAGGATGTACCCCAAAAGATAACTATAAGTATGCTCTTATTAGTATTGTTTCTTAGTATGAGAAAAAAACTAAAACTAAAAGCCCAACAATAAGGGGATAATTATATATGTATTGTACATACATCCATATAAGGGAATATATATGCAAAAATAAAATAATGGATTAGAAGAATATTTATTAACAAAGATAAAGCTAACTTTACAAAATAAATTACATGAAAGTATGATATATAAAAAATAGCAATTCCCCCCACATTTCTTACTTTCAATATCCTGCATTGTTCTCTCTAATATTACTTGTCACCGTGACATACTATATATTTAGTTGTTCATTTTTTATTGTCTGTATTCCTATATCCTCATTTGAATGTAAGCTCCATGAGGGCAGGGTTTTTTTTTTTTTTTTTTTTTACTGTTGTATTCCTCACTCCTAGCACAATGCCTGGTATACTGTGGATGCTTAATAAATATTTGTTAAATGAATGGGTGAATAATTGTAATATGTTTTAAAAATCAGCACAAAGTAAAGGAACACAAGACTGAGTTGAAGCTAAAGAAAATTAGAACAAGTCCATGAGAGCCAAAGTATGACCTTGAATATATTCCACCTGAATTTAGAGACCATCTAAAGAATAGATTTGACTCATTAAACACTAATGATCAAAGACGAGACGAATTGTGGAATAACATCAAGGACTTCATACATGAAGAAAGCAAGAGGTTGTTAATAAGACGGAAAAGAAAGAAAAGACCAAAATGGATGTCAGAAGAGACTTTGAAAGTTGCTTTTGAACGTAGAGTAGCTAAAGCAGAAGGAAGAGATGAAATAAGAGTTGAACAGAACATTTCAAAGGGCAGCTCGAGAAGACAAAGTAACATATTATAATGAAATGTGCAAAGACCCGGAGTTAGAAAACCAAAAGGGAAGAACATGCTCGGCATTTCTCAAGCTGAAAGAACTGAAGAAAAATTTTTGAAAGATTCTATAGGCAAAATACTGAACGACACAGGAAGCATCAAAAGAAGATAGAAGGAATACACAGAGTCACTATACCAAAAAGAAATGGTCAATATTCAACCATTTCAGGAGGTAGCGTATGATCAAAAACCAATGGTGTTGAAGGACGAAGTCCAAGCTGCACTGAAGATGTTAGTGAAAAACAAGGCTTTAGGAATTGACAGACTATCAGTTGGGATGTTTCAACAAACGGATGCAGCACTGGAGGTGCTCATTCGTCTACGCCAAGAAATTTGGAAGACAGCTACCTGGCCAACTGACTGGAAGAGATTAGTATTTGTGCCCATTTCAAAGAAAGGTGGTCCAACAGAATTTGGAAATTATCAAACAATGTCATTAATATCACGTGCAAGTAAAATTTTGCTGAAGATCATTCAGAAGTGATTGCAGCAGTACGTCAACAGCGAACTGCCAAAAATTCAAGCCGAATTCAAAAGAGGGCATGAAATGAGGTATATCATTACTGATGTCAGATGGATCTTGACTGAAAGCAGAGAATACCAGAAAGATGTTTACCTGTATTTTATTGACTGTTCAAAGGCATTTGAGTATGTGGATCATAACAAATTGTGGATAAATTGTGAAGAATGGGAATTCTAGAACACTTAATTGTGCTCATGAAGAACCTGTACATAGACCAAGAAGCAGTCTTTCAAACAGAGCAAGGGGATACTGCATGGTTTAAAATCGAGGTATGCCCCACGGTTGTATCCTTTCACCATGCTTATTCAACCTGTATGCTGAGCAAATAATCTGAGAAATTGGACTATATGAAGAAGAATGTGACATCAAGATTGGAGGAAGACTCTTTAACAATCTGCATTATGCAGAAGACAGAACCTTGCTTGCTGAGAGCAAAGAGGACTTGAAGCACTTACTGATAAAGATCAAAGACTATAGCCTTCAATACGGATTACGCCTCAACATAAAGAAAACAAAAATCCTTACAACTGGACCAATAAGCAACATCATGATAAATGGAGAAAAGATTGATGTTGTCAAGAATTTCATTTTGCTTGGATCCACAATCTACTCCCATGGAAGCAGCAGTTGGGAAATCAAATGATGTATTGCATTGGGCAAATCTGAGGCAAAAGACCTCTTTAAAGTGTTAAAAGCAAAGATGTCACTTTGAGAACTAAGGCGTGCCTGACCAAAGCCATGATATTTTCAATCGCCTCATATGCATGGGAAAGCTGGACACCAAAAAAGGTAGAGTGAAGAAGAATTGATGCATTTGAATTATGGTGCTGGCAAAGAATATTGAATGTACCACAGACTGCCAGAAGAATGAACAAGTCTCTCCTGGAAGAAAAATAGCCACAGTGCTCCTTGAAAGCAAGGATGGTGAATCTTCATCTCAAGTACTTTGGACATGTTATTAGGAGGGACAAGCCTCTGGAGAAGGACATCAAACTTGGTAAAGTAGAGGGTCAGTGAAAAAGAAGAAGACCCTTAAGGAGGTGGATTGACACAGTGGCTCCAACAATGGGCTCAAACATAGCAAGGATTGTGAGGATGGCACAGTTTTCATTCTGTTGTACATAGGGCCGCTATGAGTTGGAACTAACTTATAACAACAACAACAAATAAAACAGGGAATATAAGAGAAACACATTAAGAAATGAAAATAAAATTCTATTTTAAAGAGGTTATTGGCTGTCATATTAGGCAAAAAAGAAGCAAATTGAAAACATTTAATTTTGGTTATAAGATTAGGGTAAAATAAGATCTATAGTAATAAAGTGGATATTTTCATGAGTTAAAAAATTAATCTTCCGTTTTTAAATATTATACTTCACAAATTAAACTCTGCCCATAAACTAGTCAATATACGGCCCTATCTTCATTAAAAAGCTAGATTTATAAATGTTGTATTATATTGTACACTTTATTATTCAATGTAAGTGTCACAAAATGAAACACTTGGAATGAGAGTTAAATGCATTTACAGTCCAAGTATCACATTGCCAATATTAAAATTGCAGGATTGAGTTAAAATTTTGTTATCAGTATTAAAATTAGTCAGAGTCCATTTAATTATTTAAAAGAATTATAATATCATCAAGGGTAATTACATAGGTAAGGCAATCAATTATATAGGACTCACGTACAGTTTTAAAATAAAAAGAACAGTTGGTATATATCCAGTACAAATGCACCTGGTACTTACCCAAGGCAAAAGTACTGATAATTTCTGCCAAGGTATATTTAAAATAAGACGACGTGGCATCCAGCTATACTGTGGTGAATACTGACATAGCAAAAAGAATTTTGATCCTTTGGAGTGAAATACAAAAATATTTAAAAGCATGATTGCATTTTATATGGGTGCACTTTATGATCTACAACATGAAAATAACCAGACTGAAAAGCTGGTGGAAAAAGTTCTTCAGATGAATACCCTCTATTCCCATATCCCACACCCAAGAAAGACAGGTCCTGTTTTATGTTGACATATTTTGCTTTTTACTGAAAACATTATAATAAATAACATTTATATATAATAGATTCAAAGACCCTCTGAGTTGAAGAGGACCTTATATATAATCTGATCTGACCCCTTTCTTTACTGAGGCAGAACTGTAGCCAAGAGATGTTGGGCGACTTTCACAAGGTCACAAGGCAGAGTTGGGATATAATCCAGATGTTCTCGCTTCTGGTCCAAAACTTGATTCTCTGTAACACATAATTGCTTCTCATTTTAGACAATGATATAACTTTATAAAGTACTCAAGAGTTTTAGAAGTCAAGTAAGGCATAAAGATGACAATTTCCAGAGTACCAAACACATAAATGGCCTCCTTAGAGTGATGGCCAATGAGGCATACAGTAGTGATTAAAAAAAAAGAAAAAAAAATTATCCTTCATAAAACTACTGCCATCAATTCACCTTTGTTTCCCAAAATCAAGCAAAGTAAACTCGTTCTTTATTTTGATATGCATGATCTAACGGGAAACAGATCACATATTCAATGAAACTCTTTCAATTTCAGTCAACGAAATTCTTTGCCAGCTCTAAAAAAGCAATTTCTTTAACCATTTTAAAGATCAATCTTTGGATCAATTCATTTGTATACAAATCCATTGTGAAGATGACTGAAATAATTGGAAAAGCTGCCCTTTGATTCAATATAGCGGACATATATAATTATGGCTGAGGCTTAATATTGTCCTATGTCCAGAAGGCTCTCAATATTCCTCTGAAATTCACTTATCTCCAAATTCATGAACATGTTTTCCTGAGTTAACAGCCTCCTGGCTTTCTCTGGAATCACATTTCCTTTTCTTAGACATATCCTCACATAGGTAAATACTGCCTTTTCAAAATTTACTAGAGGTTTAATCCTAGACTGACGGCCATTTTACACACGCATATACGTACACACACACACAACACTGTTCTCAAGAGTAGAAAGCAACAAAGTCAATTAAGATACAGTTGCTTAGGAGGTAGCTAAATATCCTCAGGAGTTAAGTGACTCACTCTACCACATGGCAAGTCTGCATATTTAGATCACTTGAGAATACTAGTGAAAACCTTCTCAATTGTTAGTTCAGTGAATGCCAAGGGTTTTTCTCTATATGCAATAATAAGAAAGCAGTCCAGGGGACAGGCTATGCCCAGAAGTGCTAAATACAATAAGAAACAGCCTATCTGAAGTTTTCAGACAAAAAAAAAAAAAAAACTTAAAAAGTTACTTTAAAAGACTTTACGTTGATTAATCAAAGGTCATAAAACAGAGTCTACAGAAGTGACGCATGATAAAGCCTTTAGTGTGCATGGTAGATATTTGTTTAGATTAAGCGAGGTCCCTAAGCTAACTGAGAAATTCAGATAAACTGAACCTTAATTTCTTAACTAATTTTTTTTGTTGTTGTAAATATATATGTAACAACATATTTGCCATTTGAACAGTCTTTACATGTATAATTCAGTGACATTGTGTTCATCCTAACCTTGTTTTATAATATGAAGTATATTTGAGTGCCCCCTAAAAGCCATGTATGAGGGATGGAGTGGTAAACAAAAATCGACTGGAGTCTCTGCTCTCATTAAGTTTATATTCTCATGAAATATGTGTGTCTAAATGTGTGTGTGATGTTGATTTTTAAATTGAACATGCCATAGCACGGAAAGGAACGGGAAAAGAACCAACATTTGAGTTCCTATATATGTATTATCTCCTTTAATATTCACAGCAATTCTATAACTATATGAGATACTTATTATTTTTATCTCCCTTTAAGAGATGAAGAAGCTGAGGAACAGAGAAAATAAGAAACTTGCTCATGGTTATACTTCTGAGAAGTGGTGGAACTGGGATTGAAACCCAGATGAAACCCAAAACTTCTATATGTTCCACTAATCTACTCTTCATAGAGAAAGAGAAAAAAGAAAATGGGACAGTATGGACTCGTGATCCATATAATGTTGCATATGTATGTTTGGGTTTGGGCTAAAGGGGCATGTGTATCTCAGGTGGAAAATTCTACCTCTGGGAATTGGATTCAGCCCAAAGATACCAATTAACAGCTGACAACTGATTTGTTTTTAACTTGCCACCTAAAACCATCCTCCCTTCCACATTTCTATCAATGGCACACACTATTCCATCACTTATACAGGTTTTTTCATACAGACGTATAGCAATTGGGGGCCATAGCTGTTGCAAACTTTTAAGCACCCAGCTGATAACTGAAAGGTAAGCAGTTCAAATCCACCCAGAGGCACCTGGGAAGAAAGGTCTGGTAATCTGCTTCTGAAAAATCAGCCATTGAAAACCCTATGGGACACAGTTCTACTCTGACACACATGGAGTCACCATGAGTTGGAACCAACTCAATGACAACTAATTTTTTAAATAGAAATTACTAAGGTATTGCCTATGTGCATCTCTTCTCCTTCAGGTGTAAATAGAAGCCATGTTCTAAGGTTGATTTGGTGAATCCACAGTGTAGCCTCAGAAATCTGATTTGTCCACATATGGAGATTGGCTTGTGGCCCACCAATAGACTCATATTGACTAAACTCACAAGAGACGATTGTACTAATGAATTTGTGAGGGGGTCAGTCAGGTGTGACATAGGAAAGAGGAGTAAGGGAAGCCATGAAAAGTAAATAGGTTTATTATACTCATCATTTCTGGAGACAGGGAGGCACAGCATGCCGTGACACAGGGCCACACAGGGGGCTTCACTCAGGAACAAGGTAACAACAAGCTTGAATTGTAGGTTAGGGCTTATGCATGGCAAGCAAGGTAAGATGAGCTAGGTTAGTGGGCTTCCAGGGGATTGTGCATTTTGAATAATTCTGCAGGTTCCAAGGTATAGAGGCTGTCTCTAGGTGTTAGGTACCTGGCCCCTGGGTGATTAGGATGGGTACACAGTGGCCCAAGAGTGTGAGAACCTGATATGGGAGTGGTTGAAGAGTGGACTGAATGAGTTGCTGAAAAGTGGAAACACACAGGCAGAATCTCAAAACTGGGTCAAGACAGCATTTTAAGAAAATTATATTGCAACAATCCAGAACGCCAAATAATTAATTTGCAACAAAAAATAAACTCTCAGAGTGGATGGAATGTTCACATTGACATTACCAAAGTGTTCTTTTCCCGTAGGAATCGCTGCCAAACAGGATGATAACTTTAGGAGCAAGCAGGGAGTATTAGTGGGATGAAATTAATGTGTAATGACAACTAGCTCTGAAGGAATTATGTGTCCATTTCTGGAATAGGCATATATCTGCCGAAGGAACTAAAGTGCCCTATGGCCCCGATATTCTCTCCCCTGGACAGTGCTAGGATGGGCATTGCCAAAGTCTCTACCGTTCTCCTCTTTCTAGTATTTCTTGTCTGACCAACCCTTCTTCATGGATTGTTCTGCTAGTCTTGCTTAGGCCTGGGAGCCATTCTCTTTCTTTAATATGTCTTTACCTATCTATGACCTGATCCATTAGGCCTTGATTTTATAATTTAACTCTTAGAGGATAAAATAATTTTCAAGCTTATTAATTAGGTATTTTACTATTCCTTATAAACACTCCCCCTTTTCCTCCATGTACCTTCTATAGCATACGAAACCTTACCTCTTTATTTTTTAGACTGAAGATCTCTTTTTTGTACTTTTTGCATTCTGTGTTCTGTGAAAATTTCCTGGCTATCATTAGAGTATACTATGTCACTTTTATAGAAGTTTTACTGTCCTTTAATGCTAGAATCTTTCTCATATTTTTCTAATGAGCATTCTTGTTTATGTGAGATGGAGAGAAAAAAACAGAAACTTCACATAGAAACTAACTTCAATTTTAAAGTAATACGTGGTTACTAACAACTGAAAATAAATCTTAGTTCTGAAATGTTTAAATTTTTCTACCTTTTTGTCATATGTGTATAAAAACCCAAACCCATTGCTGTTGAGCCGATTCTGACTTATAGCAACCCTATAGGACGGAGTAAAACTGCCCCACAGGGTTTCCAAGGCTGTAATCTTTAATGAAGCACACTGCCATATCTTTCTCCTTCAGAGCTGCTGGTGGATTGGAACTGCCGACCTTTGGATGGCAGCCTAGTACTTAACCACTGCACCACCAGGGGTCCTATGTTTATGAATAATATATTTCAATAATTAATAAGTATATATTATTTCAATAATTATGTAAACATATCTATTTCTCTATATGCATATATATAAGGAGCCCTGGTGGTACAACGGTTAAGTGCTTGGTTGCTAACCAAAAGGTTCGAACCCACCCAGAGGCCCCATGGGAGAAACGCCTGGCAATTTGCTTGCATAAAGATTACTGCCAAGAAAATCCTATGGGGGCAGTTCTACTCTGTCACATGGGGTTGCTATGTGTCAGAATAGACTTGAAGGCACTCAACAACAACAATATTTATATAAAAATTTAAGATTGTAAGTACCCTATGTGTTGCTTTGTGAAATAGATTCTCGGAAAGTTCATCATAAAACGTAGTGCAAAAATTTCCAGACATGGAGTCAGCAGTCCTGGTTCTTACTTTCTTTCAGTACTGGTTTGCTGTGTGGCTTCTGGCAAATACTCGGACACTTAGTACCTTAGCCCTTCTAGCTATAAAATGAGTGTCATGGTGGGGCAGGGGCACAATGGTTAAGAGTTGGCTGCTAACCAAAATGTCGGCAGTTGGAATCCACCAGCCACTCCTTGGAAAACATATTGGGCAATTCTACTCTGTCCTATAGGATTGCTATGAGCCGGAATTGACTCAACGACAATGGGTTTGGTTTTTTTTGGGGGGGGGCGGGATCATGACTCTGACTTGGGGGAGGAACCAAGGTGCTATGATTACCAAGAAGTTCTTATAAAGCGGATAACACTTGACCTATCTAACTCAATATAACTCAAAGGGCACTTCTGAGGAGGATCATATGAAACTAGGCAAGAGGAAGTACCTTGAAAAAGGTTTGTTGAAACCTTTCAGAAAGAAAAGGGTAATAACTCTCCTTCTGATACTCACATGTTGTATATCAACAATACTAAACTTGCTGGGACCTCTAGCCTTATCTGGAATTTCACTTTTCTTTTGAAAACATTTTCAGATTTTCTTTACTCTCTATACTCATTCCTATTCACTATCACTTCTAGGCAGACACCTTCAAATCTATCCTGATCGTAACTTTTATTAAGGTACAGAATTGCATTCCCAACTGCCTTCTGGATATCTACACTTGGGTGTTTATAAACTACCACTTTCTCAGCATCATTAAAGAAGTCATCATCTACTGCATCAAACTATCAACTGCAAACAACTTTCTTCTTTTAATATCTCTGGTATGTAACTTCAGAGTTAGATTAGACTTTTTTTTTTTAATATTTTTGGTTCTGTGTCCAATGATTTGTCAAGTTCTATAGGGTGACTATGAGTCAGAATTGACTCAACGGCAATTTTTTTTTATTAATACGCTCTAATGCTACAATATCTTTCATCTTTTTACTTCCATCCCCTTCCAGTCCTATTACTACCATCTTATTTCAGTACCTCACTACCTATTGTCTGGATTATACTAAGTGTGCTCTCTAGTCACCTTCTTTCACTTATCTCCAATCCATATTTCATAAGCCTGGAGAGTAATCTAAAACACACAGCTGATCACAGTACTCTTCTGATTAATCTCTTTCAGTGGATTCTTATTGCCTGTTAGATAGAATATAATATAACAAGGCTTTTCATACTCTGGCACCAATCAGCCTCACATTTTACCACTTTGCTGCAAATATGCATCAGCCGTACTAAATTATTTGTAGTTTGTTCAGCCTTCTATGCTGTCGCTTGCTACATATGTTGCTCCCTCTTCTTGGAATACCTTTCCTGGCTTCTTACCCATTTTCTCCACCTTGTTAATGCCTATCTAACTTTTAAGACTCAGATTAAGTATCACCTCCCCCAGGAAGCCTTCCATAATACTTCCCTTTGTGTTTGCATGGCTTCCTTTACATAAGACTTTTATAGCCCATTCTATTATAATTGTTTATTTACTTCTCTGTATCCTTCACTAAAAAAAAAAAAAATTATCCTTCACTAAACTGTAGGTTCTTTGACAACTTTGTCTTATTCATCTTTGTATCATCAAAGCTAAGAGAGTGTCTTCATGTCTGTCGAATAAACAAATGAAAACAAATTTTGTCATTATGATTATTACCAGTATTTCGTGGGACAGAAATTAGAGCATAGGTAACCCAGGGGTTGAAGTTTAGATTAGGGAATAAAAGTCATTTATTAGAATCAAGGTATTGGGTAGAAACAAGGCAGAAAGAAACACAATCTGGAAATAAGATTAAGACCCAGGAGGTGGTGTTAATATACTAAGAATATAGGACAAAAATCAAGATCATAAACTAGAGAAAATACGCAATCTGAGCAAGATTGTTAAAATTGTGAGTAAGAAAACACAGAGACAATGCAGGGAGGTTGTTGCTGAACCAGTCAAGGCCCTCAGGCTTTGGTAAGGAACCTTGAATAATAGGTTAGCTCTTGAGTGGGAGTGACTAAAAGGCTAGTGTATTATGCCTGGTTTCTGGGCCTCAGGTATGAACAAGCATAGGGTCAGACAGCAAATCCTAATGACTCTGAGTTATATCTAGAGATCAGGTAGATACAAATACAAGCCACAGCGGGCTAACCACATTTGCATTCAGCATTGCTCTGACCAAAGTGTTTCTCTTTTGTGAAAGCTGAGCATAAATATAAGGTGGCTAAAAAAAAAAAAAGGCAAAATTGTCATATTAAGTTTGCCTTAAAAGGTTCTTTTTAATGATGATGTTCATGGTTAATAAAGCCATTAAGTACCCGAAAGGAATGAACTTATCCTATGCTTTACATTTTAGCTTTAATGTATAAATCAATATGCAATTGATTTAATTAAGGAAGTTGCAGATAGTTCTTTCACAACATGGCTCTCTTTACATTTGTAAATATTTCAACTGCCAAGAATTTGCTAGGAATTGTATGACTTCTATGGATCTTAAATGATTTTTTAAAAAATAATGGGACTGGCTCTATATTAAGTATAGATTGGAACATGTTGGAGTAGTCGAGGTCTGAAAGATTTGTATTTTGCTCTCCATTACTTTTCTTCCACTAGACATGCTTTTTAGTTGCTCACATTAGCCTAATTAACTTTCTGTTATTCCAAAGAGGCTGGTTTTTCTTTGGCAATGACAACAACTCTTCTAATCTAGGGAGATATAATAATGATAAAAAGTATAAATACAGTTACTTGAGTAGTTTTTGCAAGGCACATTTGAAAAACACCAATATATTCTGTGGAACTGTAGTAAAAATGTGGCTACTCTGTTGTAATTATTTCATTCATTATGTCTGACATACTTCCTAGATTATAAACTCTTTGAAGGCAGGCATTATGACTGATTCGTCTTGTGCTTCACAATTCTTGGCACATTGTTGATAAGCTCAACGAATATTGGCTAAATGAGTGTATGAATGTGTCTTCATATGACAACGATACTGCTGTAATGAACACTGGCAATCCACTTATTTAACATTCTTCATATTCCACCTCTGCAATATTTATAAACTACTCTCCTCCCTCTAACTCTTTAAGTATTAATGCTCAAATGGAAATTTCTATGACCTAAGGCTAAAGTCATCAAATTTAAATGAAATCTTAGTCAACCATCACAGTGAATAATTGTCTTAAAATCTTTATCTTAGACAGTATGTTTTTACTGGACACAAAAATATAATTTGAAGTATCAATTATTTTTAAACAAAATATTATGCTTCCTTTTTAGAACTTCTTTATTAGAGACATGGAGTTTATATTTGGAAAAAAAATGGGTAATATGGTGAATTCCTGGCCTTGAAAATGAAAGGAACTTTAAAGAATTATTCAGGATATTTCTTGCACATCCACCATGATCTCCTGAAATAGTTCAGACCAATTTGTATTAATATTTTCAGAGATCCTCCTGGTGAACAAGTTAGTTTGGCAACCCAATCTAAAGTTTACCAGAAGTTATTCTTTATGTGTTATCTAAGTCCCTTCTGGGAAAATGTAAACTTTTTCTTCTTTTCTATATTCAGTGAAGATAGAAAAAAAAAATTGGCCAGCAACCCTTTAAAAACAACACTTTATGTAATTAAGGAAGCCTTGAAATCATCCTCAGTCTTCTTGGCTTTGGGTTATTTATCTTCACTGGTTGTCTTCGCTTATATCCCTATCTTTATTGCTTTGCTTCTTCTGTCTCCACTATCTGGAATAGTCTCTTTTATCCTTCCAGTTTAATATTCATATTTTTCATTAATTTCAACAGCTTTTTATTAGAATTTGTAGTTACTACTTGAATGAAAAAAGTTAAGCCCTTTTATCTGCTCTCGAAGAACTTGCAATCTAATAAGACTGGTATGGATTGAATTGTGCTCCCCCAAAAGATATGCTGAAGTTCCACCCTCTTTACTGGTGAATGTGACCTTGTTTGGGGAAATACCGTCTTTCTTTGAAGATATTATCAATTAAGTCAGGTAGCTTTTTATAATTCTGATCAAATGCATTATATAGTGATATAATTTAAGTCTGAGAGGACAATCTTTTTTATCTTATTTTCAGAATTTTGTCAGTATGTTGACCCAATGCTCCCTTTCCCCTGGAAGGTTCTGTCTGTGCAAAGCCAGCTTTGGCTTTTGAGATTTGTTATTCTTTTTTGATCAAAACATGCTTTCCTTACATATATAAATGAGCTTATTTAGTATGCAGTCAAGGGCTGGAGTCCTGTGAGTCATTCTGACCATACAAGGTGACTTTGCATGGTTTTGTTCTGATTTATTTTGTAATTTTCCTCACTCATGACCAAGTTCTTGTGGTGGCGGTAGGGACTGCCAAGGGATATCTGACTGAAGACTCCTGAGTAATAACAACAATAAATGCTAAGAATATTCAGTGGAAGGAAAAGGTATAGTGTGCTATGGCTAGGAAGGTTTTACGGAAAAGGTTATAATTAATATGGCTACTCATGGTTAGGATTTTTAGAGGTAAGTACTCCAGATGGGAAAACTTGAAGCATACTGATTAAGTCATTCTAGCTATACCAGAGGATTACTATTAGGATATAGTATGTGATAAAGTGAGAAAAACAGATTTATACTCCAGGCAGTGAGGAGCCACTATAAGCTTTCATATAGGATGTTCAATCCTTGTTAAAAAAAAATCTAGATAAAATCCCACTTGCTCTATCCTGTATTTAATGTTCATATTGTATAAGACTTGATAGCATTCTATTTTCTGTGTGTACATTTGTTTTCTGACTAGACCATGAGCTCTTATGGATAGGAAATCTCTTACTTTTGCTTGTCCTGGAGTGGGTAGTACTTACTGAATCAGTTAGAAAACATTTTTTTAACCCTTTGCAGTCTTATATGTTGGTCTGTAAATAAGTGTCAGAGTTTTTACGTCTCTCTCTTAAATGTTTAGTCTGAATGTTATAAGATTGTGTCCTATGGTTTGAGGATCACCTAAAAGTTCCTAGATAATATACTCCAATTAATACAAGCCATTAGAATGCCTTTAAAAAAGGAGAGAGAGAGATGTAGTGCTGACTCATGTTTATCTTGAAAGTTTATAGAAGCTCAAGTCCTTGGCAGAAGAGGGAGGTTAGATATTTGTTGTGAAACGCAAACTTTGGAAACTTACCATAAAATGCTCACTGGATGTGGAAACTATGTTATGAAAGGCTGGCATCCTGTGACATAGAGTAGATTATCTGGAGGTTTACAACACCATTTGCAGTTGTTTCCCAGCTTGTCTTGCAGAACAACCCTGTTATGTCTCACAATGATGACTTTTTGTTGCCAAGCTTGAGTTGTAACCAGAAAATCTTGCTGTATCATAAAATTTGGTGGGTCACTTTTAGGTTTGGTGAGGAATCTTACAAAGACTTTCTCTCCTTTAATGGAAAAAGGGAAGAGATAAAAAGTTGTTATTAGAGTTTTCCATATTTAAAGTGCCTCACTCCTCCACCCTTCCCTCCCCAATCCCAGTTGTGTGAGTCTCCTTTGTATGCTCACAGCACCCTGAGATTATACTTTCAAAGCATTTGCCACGTTGTATTAACACTGTAGGCATATGTGCCTATTCCACATTGTGTAAGCTTTTTCAATGGCAGAAACTTGTTCTTAGTCAACTCAGTATCATCAATAGCTAGTTGAGTGGTTAGTTAATGAATCTTTGTTGAATTAAGCAAAGACTAATAATATTAATAATAGCTAATACTGAATGCAATTGCTTTGCATCAGGCACGTTTTGAGCATTTTATAAGCATTAATTAATCCTCCCTACAATCCTGTGATTATTATCATTAATATCACATGCATGTAAATTTGTGCTGAAGATAATTATAAAATGGTTGCCATAGTACATTGAGAGGGAACTGCCAGAATTCAAGCCGGTTTCAGAAGGGGACAAATGAGGGATATCATTGCTGATGTCAGATGGATCTTGGCTGAAAGCAGAGAATACTAGAAAGATGTTTACATGTGTTTCATGAACTGTGCAAAGACGTTCGACTGTGTGGATCATAACAAATTATGGATAGCATTGAGAAGAATGGGAATTCCAGAACACTTAATTGTGCTCATAAGGAACCTGTACATGGATCAAGAGGCAGTTGTTCAAACAGAACAAGGGGACACGACTTGGTTTAAAATCAGAAAGGTGTGTGTCAGAGTTGTATCCTTTCACCGTACCTATTCTATCTGTATGCTGAGCAAATAATCTGAGAAGCTGGGATTATATGAAAAAGAACACACAAATCAAAAAAAAAATGAACACACAGCAGGATTGGAAGAAGACTCACTAACAACCTGTGATATGCAGATGACACAATGTTGCTTAATGAAAGCAAAGAGGACTTCAAGCACTTACTGATGAAGGTCAAAGACTGCAGCATTCAGTATGAATTACACCTCAACGTAAAGGAAACAAAAATCCTTACAACTGAACCAAAAAGCAACATCATGATAAATGGAGAAAATAAAGGTAGTGCCCGGATTACGAATGAGATGGGTTCCTGAGTGTGTCTTTAAGCTGAATTTGTAGGTAGATTGGAACAGGTGCATATGGTTCTTATTTAGCCTTTCTTAAGAGTCCTCGTGGTGCAGTGGTTAAGTGATACAGCCGCTAACCAAAAGGTTGGCAGTTCAAATCTACCAGTCACTTCTTGCAAACCCTATGGAGCAGTTCTACTCCATCCTCTAGGTTTGCTATGAGTCAGAACCGACTGGACTGCAACGGGTTTGTTTTTCTTTAGTGCAGCCTTTTCAATGATTTAAAAGCTGCACGTCCAGCAAGCGGAGGTAATTGTGATGAAGAATTTGTTGTGAGTAGGAATTGTTCAATTGTTTTAAAGTAAGGATAAGTTTACATAACATTAAAGGGCAAGCATGTGACCCAAGCCATGGTGTTTTCAATCGACTTACATGCATGGAAAGCTGGACAATGAATAAGGAAGAACTAAGAAGAACTGAAACCTTTGAATTATGGTGTTGGCAAAGAATATTGAATATGCCATGGACTGCCAGAAGAATGATCAAGCCTATCTTGTAAGAAGTACAGCCAGAATGCTCCTTAGAAACGAGGATGGCGAGATTTCATCTCATGTATGTACTCTGGACACGATATCAGGAGGATCCAGTCCCTGGAGAAGGACATCCTGCTTGGTAAAATAGAAGGTCAGCGAAAAAGAGGAAGACCCTCGACGAGATGGATTGACACAGTGGCTGCAACAATAGCTTCAAACATAGCAACGATTGTGAGGATGATGCAAAACGGGGCAGTGTTTCGTTCTATTGTACATAGGGTTGCTATGAGTCCAAACCGACTCAGCGACACATAACAACAACAACACAATCTTATGAGGTACCAAATTTACAGATAAGAAAAATATTTCCATTTTAGAAAGCAAAAGAACAGGAATTTATTGGACAATTTGGGAGAATATTTTATAATCTGGAGTTGGAAAAGTTTCTTAAGCAGTAGAGAAAACCCAGAAATTTGATAGGTAATGATAGATTTTTTAAAAAATTTATTTATTTTGCTTTAGGTGAAAGTTTGCAAATCAAGTCAGTCTCTCAGGCAAAGAGCCATACATACCCCACCATGCACTCCCAGCAGCTCTCCCCTTAATGAGACAGCACATTCCTCCTCTCCACCCTGTATTCCCCGTGTCCCTCCAACCAGCTTCTGTCCCCCTCTTTCTTCTCATCTCACCACCAGACAGAAGTCGCCCGCATAGTCTCATGTGTCTACTTGAGCCACAAAGTTCACTCCTCACCAGCATCACTGTTTATCTTATAGTCCAGGCCAATTCCTGTCTGTAGAGTTAGTTTCAGGAATGGTTCCAATCTTGGGCTGTCAAAGGGCCTGGGGACCATGACCGTCAGGGTCCCTCCAGGGTCAGTCAGAACATTAAGCCTGGTCTTTTTACAAGAATTTAAGATCTGCATCCCACTGTTCTCCTGCTCCACGCAGGGGCTCTCTGTTATGTTCCCTGTCAGAGCAGTGATCAGTGGTAGCTGAGCATCATCTAGTTCTTTGGGTCTCAGGCTGATGGAGTCTCTGGTTTATGTGGCCCCCTTCTGTCTCTTGGGCTCATATTTACCTTATGTCTTTGGTGTTCTTCATTCTCCTTTGCTCCAGGCGGGGTGAGACCGATTGATGCATCTTAGATGGCTGCTTGATAGCATTTAAGACCCCAGATGCCTCTCACCAAAGTGGAATGCAGCAATTATAGATTTTGAATCCATAAAATATTACAACTTTTATGGAAAATGGTATCATAAATTCAAAAGCCACTGAAAGAATATTTGCCACACATTTGACAAACAGAAGGTTAATATCCATAATATACAAAGAGTTTTTGAGAAATGATGAGAAAAAGATAATCAATCAAAAAATAGGCAAAGGATATTAATAAGCTTTATAAAGAAGAGGGAATACAAATGGCCATTAATGAAATGGAAATAGGGATCTTCCGGTTAAAATATTACCTGCAGCAGTGCAATGAACTACTTAATATGGCCCTTCTAGCCATAGTCTTTGTGACTTCCACACAATGATTGGGTGGGACTATGCAAATAATGTGCATGTGGCTCACCAAGTGGATTAGACGATTTGCCGCTACTGCAAATAAGGCATGGGATCTATGATGTTTAAGATTCTGTCAACTTGGCAGGGCCATGATTTTCAGTGGTTTGGCCGTTATGTAATGATGCAGTGATGTAATTTGGACCTGGAATCCCTTCCCTGAGAGCCTTCTAGACCCAGGAGACAGAGAGCTGTAACACTAGAGACAGCACAAGATGGTGAGAAGCAGCGGTAAGTGTGGCAGAGAACTAGCAGCAGCAGAGACCAGGACACTGGCATGAGATGGCATGGTGGACTTTCCAGCCCATGGAGCAAGGTGGCTACAGGGGTTGTGCTGACCCACGGAGTGAGAGAGCTGAGTGCCTTTGGGCAGGAGGCTTCCTGGCAGAGTGGGGTGCCTGTGGGAACTTGACAGAGCTAGGCTTGCTGACCCATGGAGTGAGTGAGAGAGCTGAGCTCTTTGGGCCAAGGTTTGCTGGCAGATTGGGGTGCCCTGGGGCACTTACTGATGGAGCTAAAAGAGCTTTCTAACACTTGTCCAAGCAGGGTAGCGGCTGGGCTGAGGGGCCAATTGGAAAGAGACTCAGAACGAAATCAGCAGGAATGCAGAGGTTCTCGGAGCTTCCATGCTCAGTCAGCTAGCCTGGCACAGCATGGCCATTTTGAAATGGCAGCAAACAACATCCTCAGTTGAGGACTCCAGGAAGGCAACTTCACAGAAAATACAGCTGGAGGTAGAGACACTGAATAAACAAACCTGGAAAGAAACAAGTTAGGCACTTGTGTGCTGTGCCTGAACTAGCCTGAGAAGCAGACACACAGGAGTGCCATAGCTTTAAAACTGGGAAAACATAGAGAAGTGCCACTGGAGCAAAGTGAGGTAGACCAAATTGTTGTAGCCTCAGGACAGGGGATTGATGAGACAGGGAGTGAACTTCTATGGAGGGAAAAGGGTAAGTACAGGAAAGTGGGTAAGAGGCTCAGAGTACCTGGTGAGTGCAGAGAAGAGAGGGACCTAGAAACTAGTGACAGACTTCCTATTCATGATGGTGCCTATCTATATGGACCGGATACATTCACTGAATACTAAAAATAGCAGGGTAATAATCAGAAATTTCCCCCTTAGCCAGCCTTGTGCCATCCCTTTTCCTCCCCACTTGAACAGGCCCCTTCTCTCATTGCCCATGCAGTCAGGTGCCCCTGGTGACCGGTCCACCTCTTGCCCCACCTGGTCTATGCAGTGAGGCATCTTGCAACCCACCTACCACTCACCCTGCCCCCTGTTGTCCCGTCCGGCCTGTACAGCTAGGCACGCAGGTTGCACATACTGCCCACCACTCACTTCGCCTGTCCTGCACCCACTGTGCACCCTGCCTGGCTTGTGAAGTAAGGTGCACCCAGCAACTTGCCTAAGGCTCACCCTGAACCCATCATGCATCCTGCCTGGCCCACTCACTGAGACACTCAGGTGGCTCACCCTGCCCACATTTTGTTCTGCCCAGTTTGCACTCACTGTGCACCCCTCCCATGCTCTACCTATTCCCTCTGGCTGTTTGAGCATACGCAGAACCCCCAGCCTTCCCCCCTTCACTAGGACAATAATCTGTGGCTAAGCAGAGGGTCTACATCACCCATTAGAGTAGTGCTGTCACCTGGGTCTTTGAAGACAACTCATCCTGCTCTCCAGAGGCTGCACTAACAGTACGCGCTGACACAGAAGGACCACTTTGCCCCACAAGAGTTGTGGAGGGATCCTGACCACCTGACATCTGGAGCCCCAGAACGGGGAAGGGTGCCTCTTGAATACCTCCATGCAATCCTATAAGGGAAGACATATACACCCAACGACAGTGGATTCTGTGTATATCCGACCCACCATACCCACCAGTGAGAGAAAATTATTCCCAACCAACTGGCAGCACCATAGTCATTCACAGCCTAATATTACAAAACAAGAACTAAAACAATACAAAGGAAGATAGACAATATACGGAGAAAGAGAAGAAGCTAAGGTCCAGATATATCAAAACAACGCAAAGACAAACAAACATGCAATCAATAAGAAACATGTAAACAAATAAAATAGAACCTTAATGTCTCAAGACAGCAGTCAATTACAAATCATATGAAGAAACAGGATGAGATGACTCAAGCAAAGAAGCAAAATAAAGGGACTGAAAACCTTTCTGAGGAAAAGCTGTTAATGGAACTACCTGACAAGGTGTCTTAGGCTGGGTTCTCTAGAGGAGCAAAACCAGTAAAGTGTATACATATATGTAGAGAGAGAGATTTACATCAAGGAAATGGCTCATGCGATTGTAGGGGCTGGAATGTCCCAAGTCTGTGGATCAGGATAAAAGCTTCTCTTGATTCACGTAGCTGCAGGAGCTGGTCAACCCAAGATTGGCACATAAGCTGCTAGCTAAAGTCCCAAGAACCGGAGGTTAGATGAACAGGAGGCAGCTGCAGCATCCAGAGCAGGCAAAAGCCAGGACGTCCACTTGTATTCAGATGCAGGCCACAAGCCCAGGGAACTCCCTTTCAACTGATTGGCTACTCACAGCAGATCCCATCATGGAGGTGATCATATATAAAGACTGAGAATCATGCCCCAGCCAAGTTGACACACAATTTTAACCATCACAGTCCACCCCTTGTCAACATGGCACCTGTACGCATCCCCCCAAACTATACATAATTTCTGAATAAAGACAATTGCAAAGTCATACTTTTGCCTAACGTGATACAACTAACATGCGTACAACCGAAAACACTGTAGCCCCATTTACATTTATATTTTATAAGGGAAGAAAACAAAAATATTTTTGACTTGATGGCAATGGGGTATACAAGGAAGAAATACTCATAACAATCACAGTCCTTGTTTCTGCAACTGGCCACATGATACTCAGAATTACCTTCTTCCACCACCCATTCGGTATTCCCTATATCCTCAGCAAGCACCTCAGCTCATTCTTTACCTGGTGGGGTGACCCAAACCTTCATTCCTGAAGGGCCTGGGCCATTAGTAGTCATGTCTGAATTCGGTTGCTGTAGTTTTCCACTGACTTTAATCACAGGGCATGGTAGTACTGAGACGTGCCCTAAGGGATCTCCTGCATTCCAGACATACCCTTCTTTACCTCCAATGTGTAGTATCAGGCTGATTTCCTCTTGGTAATCAGGATCGATCACACCAGTCAGTATGGTAACTCCCTTCTTTGCCTGTTGATCTAGAGGCATAAGAAGCCCAAAGTGGCCAAGTGACATTCATAGCTTCCAGTTCAATGGAATCAGTGATGTGTCTCCAGGTGGGAGCATTCCTCCCTTTGGAACTAAGACTTCTAGAAAGCAGAGCATAAAGTCTCAGGGACAGGAAGCAAAAATCTTGCCAGTAGGTCACTAGGGGTAATAGTGAGTGGTGTCACTCCCATTTCCACCCCTTGATTCCTGGGCACATGAATCCTGGCTATGGGAGAAACAGCACCATACGTTGGATGCTGGTTTAGAGCATATACAGCCTTCTGGAGAACATTTCCCCAACCCTGCAGGGTATTGCCACCTAGCTGGTGACTTAATTGTGCCTTTAGGAGGCCATTCTATCATTCTATCAAGCCAACTCTTTAGGATGATGAGGAACATGGTAAGTTAGTGAATTCCATGAGCATGGGCCCACTGCCACACTTCATTTGCTGTGACATGAGTCCCTTGATCAGAGGCAATGCTGTGTGGGATACCATGATGGTGGATAAGGCATTCTGTAAGTCCACAGATGGTAGTTTTGGCAGAAGCATTGTGTGCAGGGAAGGCAAATCCATATCCAGAGTAAATGTCTATTCCAATAAGGACAAAGCACTGCCCTTTCCATGATAGAAGTGGTTCAATGTAATCAATTTGCCACCAGGTTGCTGGCTGATCACCTCTAGGGATGGTGCTGTACTGGGGACTCAGAGTTGGTCTCTGCTGTTGGCAGACTGGGTACAAGCAGTGGCTGTAGACAAGTAAGTCTTGGTGAGTGGAAGTCCATGTTTCTGGGCCCATGCATAACCTCCACCCCTGCCACCATGGCCACTTTGTTCATGAGTCAATTGAGCAATGACAGGAGTAGCTGGGGAAAGATGTCTGGTTTCCACAGAATGTGTCATCCTATCCACTTGATTGTTAAAATCATCTTCTGCTGAGGTAACCCTTTGGTGAGCATGAGATGCAAATATCTTAACTTCTTCTTTGGCCCATTCAGAGAGGTCTATCCACATACCTCTTCCCCATAAATCCTTGTCTTGGATTTTCCAGTCATGTTCCTTCCAAGACCCTGACCATCCAGCCAAACCATTGGCTGCAGCCCATGAATCAGTATACAACCGCACATCTGGCCATTTCTCCTTCCAAGATAAACAACCAGGTGCACTGCTTGAAGTTCTGCCCATTGGGAGGATTTCCCTTCACCACTGTCCTTCAGGGAGGTTCCAGAAAGGGGCTGTAGTGCTGTTGCTGCCCACTTTTGAGTGGTGCCTGCATATCCTGCAGAACCATCTGTAAACCAGGCAGAATTTTTCTCTTCTTCAGTCAACTTTTCATAAGGAACTCCTAATGAGGCCATAGGTGCAGACTGGGAGATGGAAGGTAATGTGACAGGAGTGGAGGCCACGAGTATTTGGGCCACTTTCTCATGCAACTTACCTGTGCCTTCAGGTCCTGCTCAGGCCCGATCTTGTATATACCACTTCCATTTAATGATGGAGTGCTGCTGCGCATGTCTAACTTTATGACTCTGTGGGTTAGGCAACACCCAATTCATGATGGGCAGCTCAGGTTGTATGGTGACTTTGTGTCCCATGGCCATGCATTCAGTCTCTACTAAGGCCCAGTAACAAGCCAAAAGATGTTTTTCAAAAGGAGAGTAGTTATCTGCAGAGGATGGCTGGGCTTTCCTTAAAATCCTAAGGATCTGTGCTGTGATTCACCAATAGGGGCTTGCCAAAGACTCCAAACAGAATCTCTATCTTCCACTGACACTTCAAGCACCACTGGATCAGCTGGATCATATAGCAGCCTGAACCTGTTGCAGAGCCTTCTCTTGTTCTGGGCCCCACTCAAAACTAGCAGCTTTTTGAGTTACTTGATAAATAGGCCAGAGTAACACACTCAAATGGAGAATATGTTGCTTCCAAAATCCAAAGAGACCCACTAGGCATCGTGCCTCATTTCTTGGTACCAAATGTCTTAGGCTGGGTTCTCTAGAGAAGCAAAACCAATAAAGCATACACACACACACACACACACACACACACACACAAAGTATAAAAAAATGGTAGCAATAAATTCTTACCTATCAATAATCACATTGAGTATAAATGGATTAAATACACCAGTCAAGAGGCAGAGAATGACAGAATGGTTTAAAAAAATCTGACCCATGAATATATTGTCTACAAGAGGCACACCTTAGACACGAAGACATAAATCTGTTAAAAATCAAAGCATGTAAGAAAATACACCAAGGAAACAGTAACCAAAAGAGAGTAGGAGTGGCAATATTAACATCTGACAAAATAAACTTCAAGTCAAAATTCATTATAAGAGACAAAGAAGGACATTATATAATGATTAAAGGGTCATTTCACCAAGAAGACATAACAATTATAAATATTTATACACTCAATGCCAGGACTCCAAAATTTATAAAGCAAGCTCTAACAGAATCAAAGAGAGAAATAGACAGATCTACATTAATAGTAGAAGATTTTAACACACTGCTTTTGAGATGGACAGAACAACTAGAAGGAAAATCAATAAATTTACAGAAAGATCTGAGTAACACTATTAACAAACTGGACCTCACAGACATATATAGAGCACATCACCTAACAGCAGCACAATACAAATTCTTCAATGCACATGGAATATTCTCTAGAGTAAAGCACATTTTAGATCACAAAGTGAGCCTCAATAAATTTAAAAAGATTGAAATTATACAAAGCATCTCCTCTGACCATAATTGTATGAAACTAAAAATCAGTAACAGGAAGAATAAGGAAAATAAATTAAATACGTGAAGACTAAATAATGCATTACTAAAAACTATTGGGTTATAGAAGAAATCAAAAGTGAAATAAAAAAAAATACTTAGAATCAATCGACAATGAAAACACAACATACCAAAACCTTTGGGATGCAGCAAAAGCAGGGCATAGAAGGAAATTTATAGCAATAAATGCATACATTAAAAAAAAGAAAGGTCCAATATCAATAACAACCCTACAACTTGAAAAAATAGAAAAGAAAGAGCAAGAGAAGACAAAACTACCAGAAGAAAAGAAATAATAAAGATCAGAGGAGAAATAAAAGAAATAGAAAACAGAAAAATGATAGAAAGAATCAACAAGATTAGAAGTTGGGTCTCTGAAAGAATCAATAAAATAGACAAACCACTGGCCAAATTGACAAAGGAAAAAAAAAATGAGAAGGTGCAAATAACCAAAATAAGAAATGAAATTACAACAGATCCAAATGAGTTAAAGAGGATCATAACAGAATACTAAGAAAAACTGTACTCCAACAAATTTGAAAACCTAGAAGAAATGCACAAATTCCTAGAAAGACACTACCTACCTAAACTAACAAAAATAGAGGCATAAAATTGTCTTAGTTATCTAACTGCTATTGTAGAAATACCACTAGTGGGTGGCTTTAACAAACAGAAATTTATTTTCTCACAGTTTAGGAGACCAATCAATATTCTAATTCAGGTTATACTGGCTCTAGATGAAGACTTTCTCTCTCTGTCAGCTCTGGAGCAAGGTCCTTGTCTCTTTGAGCTTCTGCCCCTGGATGAGCTTCACGTGGCTGGGCATCTGTCTTTCCCCATCTCTGCTTTTTCCTTGCTTGTTTAATCTCTTTTATATCTCAGAAGAGATTGACTCAAGACACACCATACACTAGTCCTGTCTCGTTAACATAACAAAGACAACTCATTCCCAAATGGGATTATAACTATAGGTACAGTGGTTAGGATTTATAATACATAATTTTGGGAGACAAAATTCAATCCATAATAACAATCTAAACAGACCCATAATAAAAGAAAAGATTGAAGATGTCATCAAAAATTACTACCAACAAGAAAAAAGCCCCAGTCCAGATGGCTTTACTGGGGAATTTTACCAAACATTCAGAGAATAGTTGACAAAAGTTCTACTCAAACATTCAAACTCTTCCAATACACAGAAAAGGAGGAAATACTGCCCAACTCATTCTATGAAGCCAGTATCACCGTGATACCAAAGCCAGGTAAAGACATCACAAAAAAGAAAATTACAGATCAGTATCCCTCATGAGTGTAGATGTAAAAATTGTCAACAAAATTCTAGCGAATAGAATTCAACAACATATTAAGAAAATCATGCATCATGATCAAGTGGGATTCCAGCCGGAATGCAAGTGTGGATCAACATTACAAAATCAATCAATATAACTCACCACGTAAATAAAACAAAGGAAAAGAATCACACGATTATCTCAATTGATGCAGAAAAGCCATTTGATAAAATCCAACACACTTTCCCAGTAAAAACTCTCCACAAAATAGGAATATGAGGGAAATTTGTCAACCCCTCATGGTGCAGAGTTTAAGAGCTCTGCTGCTAACCAGATGGTAGGCAGTTTGAGTCTACCAGCAAACTCCATGGAAACCCTATGGGGCAGTTCTACTCTGTCCCATAGGGTCATATAAGTCGGAATCGAAGAGATGGCAGTTGGTTTGGTTTTTTTGGATGCAAAGCCAACAGCCAACTTTATTCTCAATGGAGAAGGGCTGAGAGCCCTCCCCTTGAGAATGGGAATGAGACAAGAATTCCCTTTATCACCACTCTTATTCAATATTGTACTGCAAGTCCTAGCCAGAGCAATAAGGCAAGAAAGGGAAAAAAGGAGTACCCAAACTGGAAAAGAAGAAGTAAAACTATCTCTATTTGCAGGTGACATAATTCTATACATAGAAAATCCCAGAGATTCCACAAGAAAGCTACTGGATTTAATAGAAGAATTCAGCAAAATATCAGGGTACAAGATAAAAAAAATCAATTGGGTTCCTTTACACTAACGAGAACTCCAAAATGGAAATGAAGAAAATAATACCATTTACAATAGCCCACAAAATGATAAAACAGCTAGGAATTAACCTAACCAGGGAAGCGAAAGGCCAAATACAATGAAAGCTATAAAACATTACTGCAAGAAACTAAAAGAGACCTACATAAATTGAGGAACATTCCATGCTCAGGGATTGCACGACTTAACATTGTGAAAATGTCATTACTGCCCAAAGTGATCTATAGATAAAATGCCATCCTGATCCAAATTCTAACAACGTTCTTTACTGAAATGGAAAAACTAATCATTAATTTTATATGGAAAGGAAAGAGGCCCTGAATAGCCAAAGCAATATTGAAGAATAGCAAAATAGGAGGCTTCGCACTCCCTGATCTCAAAACATATCATACTAGCACAATACTCAAAACAGCCTGGTACTGGTTCAATGATAGACACATAGAACAATGGAATAGAATTCAGAACCCAGAAATAAATCCATCCATCTACAGGCACCTTATTTTCAACAAGAGGTCAAAGTCAATTCAATGAGGGAAGAAACAGTCTCTTTAACAAGTGGTACTGGCAAAACTGGATATCCATTTGCATAAAAATGAAACAGGATCCATATCTCACACCATACACAAAAACTAACTCAAAACGTATCAAAGATCTAAACCTAAAAGCTGAAACTATAAAAATACAGGATGATAACATAGAAACAAAACTGTTGTTGTTGTTAGATGCCACTGAGTTGACTCCAACTCATAGTGACCCTATGTATGACAAAACAAAGCACTGCCCGGTCATGCACCATCCTCACAATCGTTGATATGTTTGAGCCCATTGTTGCAACCACTGTGTCAATCCATCTTGTTGAGAGTTTTCCTCTTTTCACTGACCCTCTGCTTTACCAAGTATGATGTTCTTCTCCAGGGACTGGTCCCTTCTGATAACATGTCCAAAAGTATGTAAGATGAAGTCTCGCCATCCTCGTTTC
Organism: Loxodonta africana; assembly: GCF_030014295.1. Classification (NCBI taxonomy): domain Eukaryota; kingdom Metazoa; phylum Chordata; class Mammalia; order Proboscidea; family Elephantidae; genus Loxodonta; species Loxodonta africana. The sequence continues at coordinate 115,849,410 of NC_087369.1, read as the reverse complement.
TAAGGAGCATTCTGGCTTTACTTCTTCCAAGGCAGATTTCTTTGTTCACCTGGCAGTCCATGGTATATTCAGTATTCTTCGCCACCACCATAATTCGAATACATCATTTCTTCTTCGGTCTTCCTTATTTATTGTCCAGCTTTTGCATGCATGCATTGAAAGTACCATGGCTTGTATCAGGCACACCTTAGTCCTCAAAGTTACATCTTTGCTTTTTAACACTTTGAAGGAATCTTTTATGCCAGATTTTCCCAATCCAATACATCGTCTGATTTCTTGACTGCTGCTTCCATGGATGTTGATTGTAGATCTAAGTAAAATGAAATCCTTGACAACTTCAATCTTTTCTTTGCTTATCATGATGATGCTTCTTGGTCCAGTTGGGAGGATTTTTGTTTTCTTTATGTTGCCATGTAATCTATATTGAAGGCTCTAATTTTTGACCTTCCTCAGTATGTGCTTCAAGTTCTCTTGGCTTTCAGCAAGCAAGGTTGTGTCATCTGCATATTTCAGGTTATTTATGAGTCTTCCTCCAATCCTAATGCCACGTTCTTCTTCATATAGTCCAGCTTCTTGGATTATTTGCTCAGTATACAAAACTGTGACATCTGTTGTGAAAAATAATAGATGATCAGACACAACCACAAATGCATGAACAACAGAAGACACATTCGATAACTGGGACCACCTAAAAATTAAATATTTATGATCATCAAAAGAGTTTATGAAAAGAGTAAAATGACAATATACAGACTGAGAAAAAATCTTTGGGAATGACATATCTGATAAGGGTCCAATCTTTAAAATATATAGAAAACTTCAGCAATTCAACAACGAAAAGACAACCCAATTAAAAAATGGGCAAAGTACATGGACAGACATTTCAACAAAGAGGACATTCAAGTGGCTAACAAACACACAAAAAGATGCTCATGATCATTAGCCATTAAAAAAATTTAATTAGAGAGATGCAAATCAGAACTATGGTGAGATACCGTCTCACCCCTGCAAATAATGCACTGATCAAAAAAAAAACCAGAAAACCACAAATGCTGGCGAGGTTGAGGGAAGATTGGAACTCTTATACACTGCCAGTGGAATTGTAAAATGGTATAACCACTATGGGAAATGATATGGTGCTTCCTCAAAAAGCTAGAAATAGATATACCTTGTGATCCTGCAATCCCACTCCTAGGATATACCATAGAGATTTAATAAGAGACAATGACAGACATATGCACACCTATGTTCATTGCAGCATTATTCACAATAGCAAAAAGATGGAAACAACATGTTTATCAATGGATGAATGGATAAACATAATGCAGTACATACATGCAATGGAATACTACACATCCATGAAGAATAGTGATGAATCCTGGAAGTATAATGTGGATGAATTTGGAGGGCATACTGCTGAGTGAAAAAAGTCAATTGCAAAAGGGCAAATATTGTACAATTACACTTTTATAACAAGACAAGAATAGATATATATACACAGATCAATGCTCATTGGTGCTTTCCAGGGATTGGTGGCAGAGTAATAAGGTAAGGCAAAGCACTCTTGTGATAGTAGACAATCGTTTTTGGTGATGGGAAATGTAGTATTGAATGTGGGTGAATTGTGCACAGCTTGACCAAGGTAAATGATGTCACGAAGAAGTGCACAAGAAAAAAAAATGTTTTGGTGAAAATACTACAAATATAATTTTGCAACAACACCAACAACCAAAAATATGTGTGGTTACACAAATATGTATATAGGCATATACCATATTTTTATGCAAAAAATATGTGCCTTCTCATTTTTTTGCCAACTGCTCTCCCCCCCACAACTTATTTTCATAAGTGCCACTCTGCCATTTTTTTTTTAACATGTTGCTTTTAAAAAAAAAGTAGCATAATTCACTTAACGAAAATACCTCACAGGGCGAGGGAGCAGCTGGCAATAAAATATAGAAGGCACATGTTATTTGCACAAAAATATGTTATGCGTATGGGTATGAATATGTGGGTACATTATGTGTGCACGGATAGATGTATCTATAGGCATACGTGTGTACAGGTATGTGTGTGCATGCATTTATATCTATATATATATAACAAACTACATAGGGGACACAGTTATGGGTACTTCTTAAACAAAACCAAACACCTCACAAGATAGGTTTTCTGTGTTTGAAAGCTTAGGACCATAGCCTCGAGAGGCAGTTCAGTTAATTGCCATTCTATAGTTCATAAAATGTGTGTTCTAAATCCCAATGTGGTAAGTAGTGTCTGCAGTCTTAAAAGCTTGTGAGCGGCCATCTAACATACATCTTTTGGTCTCTACTTCTCTAGGACACAAGAGAAAGAAGGAAACCAAAGACTCAGAGAAGAAAGTAGTCTACAGGACTAATAGTCTAGATGAACCACAGCCTCATCCACCCTGAGACCAGAAGAACTAGATGGTACCCAGCTAACACTACTGACTGTTTTAATTAGGGACACAGTACATGGATCGTGACAGAACAGGAGACAAATGAGGAACAGAACTCAAATTCTTAAAAAGTCTAAACTTGATGTACTGGTAGAGACTAGAGGACTCCCCAAGACTATCACTCTGAGATACTTTTTACCTTTCTTTTTTTTCTGAGCTCGTAATTACCTTGTGTTTGTCTTTCTCCTTTGGTCCAGGTGGGTGCAGAACAATTGATGCATCTTAGATGAACACTTGCTAGAGTAAAAACCCCGGACACCACGCTCTAAAGTGAGGTACAGAATGTTTTCTTAATAGATTTTATTATGCCAATTGACTTAGATGTCCCCTGGAACCATGGTCCCCAATGCCCCACCCCTGCTACACTGGCCTTTGAAGCATTCAGTTTATTCAGGAAACTTCTTTGCTTTTGGTTTAGTCGAATTGTGCTGACCTCGCCTGTATTGTGTGTTGTCTTTCCCTTCACCTAAAGTAGATTTTATCTCCTATCTAATTAGTGAATACCTCTCCTCCACCCTACTGCCCTCCTTCCTCTCGTAACCATCGAAGAATATTTTCTTCTCTGTTTAAACTATTTCTTGAGTTCTTATAATAGTGGTCTTATACAATATTTGTCCTTTTGCAATTGAGTAATTTCACTCAGCATAATGCCTTCCAGGTACCTCCATGTTATGAAATGTTTCACAGATTCATCACTGCTGTTTATGGATGCATAGTATTCCATTGTGTGAATATACCATAATTTATTTATCCCTTCATCCATTGATGGGCACCTTGGTTGCTTCCATCTTTTTGCTATTGTAAACAGTGCTGCAACGAACATGGGTATGCATATATCTGTTCGTGTAAAGGCTCGTATTTCTCTAGGATGTATTCCAAGGAGTGGGATTGCTGGATCGTATGGTAGTTCTATTTCTAGCTTCTTAAGGAAGTGCCAAATCGATTTCCAAAGTGGTTGTACCATTTTACATTCCCACCAGCAGTGTATAAGTGTTCCAGTCTCTCCACAGCCTCTCCAACATTTATTATTTTGTGTTTTTTAGATTAATGGCAGCCTTGTTGGAGTGAGATGGAATCTCATTGTAGTTTTGGTTTGCATTTCTCTAATGGCTGGTGATTGTGAGCATTTCTTCATGTATCTGTTAGCTGCCTGAATGTCTTCTTTAGTGAAGTGTCTAGTCATATCTTTTGCCCATTTTTTAACTGGGTTATTTGTCTTTTTGTAGATGAGTTTTTGCTGTATCATGTAGATTTTAGAGATCAGATGCTGATGGGAAATGTCATAGCTAAAAACTTTTTCCCAGTCTGTAGGTAGTCTTTTTACTCTTTTGGTGAAGTCTTTGGATGAGCATAGGTGTTTGATTTTTAGGAGCTCCCAGTTCTCTAGTTTTTCTTCTGCATTGTTAGTAATGTTTTGTATATCGTTTATGCCAGGTATTAGGGCTCCTAATGTTGTCCCTATTTTTTCTTCCATGATCTTTATTGTTTTAGATTTTATATTTAGGTCTTTGATTTATTTTGTGTTTATTTTTGTGCATGGTTTGTGTTATGGGTCTTGTTTCATTTTTTTGCAGATGGATATCCAGTTATGCCAGCACCATTTGTTAAAAAGACTGTCTTTTCCCCATTTAACTGTTTTGGGGCCTTTGTCAAATATCAGCTGCTCATATGTGGATGGATTTATGTCTGGATTCTCAATTCTGTTCCATTGGTCCATGTGTCTGTTGTACCAGTACCAGGCTGTTTTGACTACTGTGGCGGTATAATAGGTTCTAAAATCAGGTGGAGTAAGGCCTCCCACTTTGTTCTTCTTTTTCAGTAATGCTTTATTTATACAGGGCCTCTTTCCCTTCCATATGAAGTTGGTGATTTGTTTCTCCATCTCATTAAGAAATGTCGTTGGAATTTGGGATGGAATTGCATTAAATCTATAGATCACTTTTGGTAGAATAGACATTTTTATAATGTCAAGTCTTCCTATCCATGAGCAAGGTATTTTTTTCCACTTATGTAGGTCTCTTTTGGTTTCTTTTAGAAGCGTTTTGTAGTTTTCTTTGTATAAGTCTTTTACATCTCTGGTAAGATTTATTCCTAAGTATTTTATCTTCCTGGGGGCTACTGTAAATGGCCTTGATTTGGTGGTTTTCTCTTCAATGTTCTTTTTGTTGGTGTAGAGGAATCCAACATATTTTTTATGTTTATATTGTATCCTGATGGTCTGCTGAACTCTTCTATTAGTTTCAGTAGTTTTCTGGAGGATTCCTTAGGGTTTTCTGTATATAAGACCATGTCATCTGCAAATAGAGATACTTTTACTTCTTCCTTGCCAGGCTGGATGCCCTTTATTTCTTTATCTAGCCTAATTACTCTGGTTAGGACCTCCAGCATAATGTTGAATAAGAGTAATGATAAAAGGCATCCTTGTCTGGTTCCCGATCTCAAGGGGGATGCTTTCAGACTCTCTCCATTCAGGATGGTTTTGGCTATTGGCTTTATATAAATGCACTTTATTATGTTGAGGAATTTTCCTTCTATTCCTATTTTGCTGAGAGTTTTTATCATGAATGAGTATTGAACTTTGTCAAATGCCTTTTCTGCATCAATTGATAAAATCATGTGATTCTTGTCTTTTATTTATATGATGGATTACATTAATTGCTTTTTAATGTTGAACCATCCCTGCATACCTGGTATGAATCACACTTGTTCATGGTGAATTATTTTTTTGATACGTTGTTGAATTTATATTAGGTTTAGAATTTTGTTGAGGATTTTTGCATCTAAGTTCGTGAGGGATATAGGTCTGTAATTTTCTTTTTTGTGGTGTCTTTACCTGGTTTTGGTATCACGGCTATGCTGGCTTCATAGAATGAGTATGGGAATGTTCTTTCCTTTTCTGTGCTCTGAAATAACTTTAGTAGTGGTGGTCTTAACTCTTCTCTGAAAGTTTTGGTAGAACTCTGCAGTGAAGTCGTCTGGGCCAAGGCTGTTTTTTGTTGGGAGTTTTTTGATTACCTTTTCAATCTCCTCTTTTGTTACCGGTCTATTTAGTTGTTCTTACCTCTGTGTTAGTTTAGGTAGGTAGTGTGTTTCTAGGAATCCATCCATTTCTTCTAGGTTTTCAAATTTGTTAGAGTACAGTTTTTCACAGTTATCTAATATGATTCTTTTCATTTTAGTTGGGTGTGTTGTAATATCGCCCATTTCATTTCTTATTTGGGTTATTTGCGTCCTCTCCTGTTTTTCTTTTGTCAGTTTGGCCAATGGCTTATCAATTTTGTTGATTTTTTCAAAGAACCAGCTTTTGGTCTTGTTAATTATTTCAGTTGTTTTTCTGTTTTCTATTTCTGCTCTAGTTTTTATTATTTGTTTTCTTCTGGTGCCTGAGGGTTTCTTTTGTTGCTCTCTTTCTATTTGTTCAAGTTGTAGGGTAATTCTTTGATTTTATCCTTTTTGTGTTTTTTGTTTGTGTGCATTTATTGGTATAAATTGCCCTCTGAGCATTGCTTTTGCTGTGTCCTAAAGGTTCTGATAGGAAGTGTTATCATTCTCATTGGATTCTGTGAGTTTCTTTATTCCATCCTTAATGTCTTTTATAATGCAGTCTTTTTTGCCAATTGACTTAGATGTCCCCTGAAATCATGGCCCCCAAACCCCTGCCCCTGCTACACTGGCCTTCAAAGCGTTCAGTTTATTCAGGAAACTTCTTTGCTTTTGGTAGTCCAGTTGTGCTGATCTCCCCTGTATTGTGTGCTGTCTTTCCCTTCACCTAAAGTAGTTCTTATCTACCAACTAATTAGTGAATACCTTCTCCCACCCTCCCACCCTCCCTCTTCTTGTAACCACTAAAGAATGTTTTCGTCTCAGTTTAAACTATTTCTCAAGTTCTTATAATAGTGGTCTTATACAATATTTGTCTTTTTGCAACTGACTAATTTCACTCAGCATAATGCCTTCCAGGTTCCTCCATGTTATGAAATGTTTCACAGATTCCTCACTGTTCTTTATCGATGCGTAGTATTCCATTGTGTGATAATACCATAATTTATTTATCCCTTCATCCATTGATGGGCACCTTGGTTGCTTCCATCTTTTTGCTATTGTAAACAGTGCTACAATAAACATGGGTGTACATATATCTGTTCGTGTAAAGGCTCTTATTTCTCTAGGATATATTCCAAGGATTGGGATTGTTAGATCATATGGCAGTTTGATTTCTAGCTTTTTTATGGCAGTTCTATTTCTAGCTTTTTAAGGAAGCGTCAAATCGATTTCCAAAGTGGTTGTACCATTTTACATTCCCACCAGCAATGTATAAGTGTTCCAATCTCTCCACAGCCTTTCCAACATTTATTATTTTGTGTTTTTTGGATTAATGGCAGCCTTGTTGGAGTGAGATGAAATCTCATTGTAGTTTTGATTTCCATTTCTCTAATGGCTAATGATCGTGAACATTTCCGCATGTATCTGTAGGCTGCCTGAATGTCTTCTTTAGTGAAGTGTCTAGTCATATGTTTTGCCCATTTTTTAACTGGGTTATTTGTCTTTTTGTAGTTGAGTTTATGCTGTATCATGTAGATTTTAGAGATCAGATGCTGATGGGAAATGTCATAGCTAAAAACTTTTTCCCAGTCTGTAGGTAGTCTCTCTACTCTTTTGGTGAAGTCTTTGGATGAGCATAGGTGTTAGATTTTGAGGAGCTCCCAGTTATCTAGTTTTTCTTCTGCATTCTTAATAATGTTTTGTATACTGTTTATGCCTTGTATTAGGGCTCCTATGAACGTTTTTTTTTTATCTTGATTTATTTTTGTGATTTTCCTGTCTGGGTTGACTTCTGATTACTCTGCCCAGTGTTCTAGTCTTAGGTTGATACCTGATTTTATTGATTTTCTAACTAAAGATCTCCCATTAGTATTTCTTGTAGTTTTGGATTGGTTTTTACAAGTTCCCTAAACTTCCATTTATCTGGAAATGTCCTAATTTCACCTTCATATTTGAGAGACAGTTTTGCTGGATATATGATTCTTGACTGGCAATTGTTTTCCTTCAATTTTTTATATAAGTCTTTGCATTGCCTTCTTGCTTGCATAATTTCTGTCGAGTAGTCCAAGCTTATTCTTACCAACTTTCCTTTGTAGGTGACTTTTCATTTATCACTGGTTGCTCTTAACATTCTCTCTTTATCTTTGGTTTTGGCAAGTTTGATTATAACATGTCTTGGTGACTTTCTATTAAAATCTACCTTATGTTGTGTTCGTTGAGCATTTTGGATAGATGTCTTCACATTTTTCACGATATCGGGGAAGGTTTCTGCCAACAAATCTTCAACAATTCTCTTTGTATTTTCTGTTATCCCTCCCTGTTCTGGTACTCCTATCACTCGTAGGTTATTTTTTTTGATAGATTCCCACATGATTCTTAATGTTTTTTCATTTTTTAAAATTCTTTTATCAGATTTTTCTTTAAATATATTGGTGTCAAGTGCATTATCTTCAAGTTCAGAAACTCTCCCTTCTACTGGCTCAATTCTGCTCCTCTGACTTTCTGTTGAGTTGTCTACTTCTGTAATTTTATTGTTAATCTTCTGAATTTCTGATTGGTGTCTGTCTATGGATTTTCCAGCTTATTAAATTTTTCATTATGTTCCTGAATAACCTTTCTAATTTCTTCAACTGCCTTATCTGTGTGTTCCTTGGCTTGTTTTGTGTATTGCCTGATTTCCTTCCTGATGTCTTGAAGGGTTCTATATATTAATCTTTTGTATTCTGCTCCTGGGAATTCCAGAAAGGCACTTTCATCCAGAAGACCCCTTTATTCTTTGTTTTGAGAGCTTGTTGAGGAGATCACGGTCCGTTTCTTTATGTGACTCGATGTTGACTGTTTTCTCTGAGCCATCTATAAGTTATTGTATTAGTTTATTTTATGTTTGCTTACTGTGTCATAGCTTCTTGCTTTGTTTTGTTTTGATATGCCCAGATGGGTTGCTTGAGTGAGCTAGCTTGATTATTTTTGCCTTTGGAGCTCTGAGGTCCTGTCACCAGATGGCTAGAGCTGTTATCAGGTATATCAGTCTAGGAGTCCATTCACTTTTCTTGTGTGAATTCAGTTTAGGTGTCCAGATAGCTGATCATCAAGTATGTGGTACAAGCTCTGTCCTACAGTCTTAGAGGGGCAGGGGTGATTAGTGTAGGTACTAGTATCTTGTTGCAGCAGGGGGTCATGCTCTGTACAAGGCAGGGCGCTGAGAATCATCCCCCATGTGTCTGTGGGGAAAGCGTGTCTCTGTTCCCTAGAGTGTGCAGGTGGGTGGGTTTTGGAGACTGACCATGGGCACCCAATGTCTTTGGTTGTAAGGACTGGGAGGTACCAGTTATCCTTGGAACTCTGTTGTGGGTGGCTGGGTGATCTGAGTGGAGCCACCAGGCCTTAGGCCCTTGATGTGGGTAGGTGAGGACCCTGTTGAATAGGCAAAGCAATGTCAAACATCAAACACCCACCTCTCCACCTCACCACTAAAACTGTTGTAGTCAACCAACAACAGCCTGTTCTCCTGAAATAGTCCCACACGGGTCCATGTAGAGAGACTGTTTATGCCCGGACAGGAGCTGCTTCTGTCCTGAGCTCCCCTGCTAAGTGGAGCTGGCAAATTACGTTTTCCCCTAACTGCAAGTTTATTCCTTCTCCACTTCTGGGAGGATGGCTCTAGGCACTCAATAGGGCCTTTCTCAGGCTCAGGGAAATCAGCCAGTGAAGCTGGCTTTGGAGTGGGGGTGGGGTGGGGGGCGTGGTAAAATATACACAAGTACTTAACTTTTGCTGAGCGCTCTGTTCTTCTCTGGTTCCGGAGGTAGGCTGTGTGGCTGGCTGCTTCTCCCTGAAGAAACTTGGCAGAACCCTAGTACCAGACCTCCACAGCCATTCCAGGAATGGTGCTTGAGTGATCCCAGCAATTCAGGTCTGGTAACTCCTTTCTGCTTCTGAACTGTCTCTTCCTCCCCCTGCCTCTCAGTTCATTTTCTAACCTTGCTTTTGATGTTCAGGGCTCCTAGCTTGCCATAAATATACTTGTTTCACTTGTTTTTTCAGGTCTTTATTCTAAGAGGCTCACCGGAAGTGTCTGTCTATTCCATCATCTTGGCCCCGCCTCCTGAGATAGTCTTTAAACCTTAAACTGAAATTATCCCTTGAGGTCGCCTTTTAGCTAAATAACAGATTAGCTCATAAAATAAAGAATATCGCCTGTGAGTAATGAGATCATTTAAAAAATCATGTATATGAGACTGAATGATCAAAAATTACTCTAAAGCAAAGATGAAAAGGTAAGAGGGCAGGGAAACTAGAGTACTGGTAGTGGTACAACCAGATCAGAATGCATGAGAATGATGACATATTCTCAAAAATATAACCAGTATCACTGAATAATATGTGTTGTGGTTTTTAGGTGCCATTGAGCCGGTTCTGACTCATAGCATCCCTATGCGCAGCAGAACGAAACACTGCCCGGTCCTGCACCATCCTTATAATTGTTGTTATGCTTGAGCTTATTGTTGCACCCACTGTGTCAATCCACCTTGTTGAGGGTCTTTATCTTTTCCACTGACTCTGTACTTTGCCAAGCATGATGTCCTTCTCCAGGGTCCGATCCCTCCTGACAACATGTCCAAAGTATGTAAGATGTATTCTTGCCATCTTTGCTTCTAAGGAGCATTCTGATTGTACTTCTTCCAAGACAGATTTGTTCCTTCTTTTGGTAGTCCATGGTATATTCACTATTCTTCGTCACCACCACGATTCAAAGGCGTCAATTCTTCTTCAGTCTTCATTATTCTACACATATTATTTCTTATTTATTTCTACACATATTTTTCTGTCTGAATAAGGAAGACTGAATAATATGTGTAGAAATGTTAAAGGAGAGCCTAACCTAAAGTGTAAACGTTCACCTTAAAGACAATAAAATATTACTGAAAGAAAGAAATGGCAATAGCCTCAACCTCAACTAAGAAAATGAAAATTTAAGTAGCAATGAGATATTTTTTTAAACATCCAATTAGAGAAAATTTAAGTGTGCTAACAGTGCTAGCCAGTTAACTAGGAAAAAAGCTCTGTCATATACTGTAAGTAGAGATTTGAGTTGCCACTATATTTTAGGGAAGTAACCTGGCTATAACTATTAAAATTGAAAATCATATACTATGTATAAATATCTATGGAAAGTTATAATTTTGATATTGGTTTACTTCGGTCAAGGAAATTGAGGCCAACAGGGAAATTTTATTGTTCAATTTTTTTCCCAAATGTACATATTACATATCAATATTTTTTGTTAAAGTAAGACAGTAACTTAAAAATATTATGTAAACATGTACTTCAGCAATCTCATGCCTAGCTCTCTATCCTATTTTACCTATTTTAAAAAAAAGTGTGTAAAGATACATGTCTAAACATTTTTATTATGTTATTGTTTATAGTGGCAAAACTGGGAACAATCTGAATATTATGAACAGACACAACTAGAAGCAAGCTGAAATTATGCTTAAATTTGAGTATTATGAAATATTATGCTGCTATTAAAAATAATGACTACAACTCAAAACTATCAACCTGGAGAAATGTGTGTTCTTAATGTTTTGTTAAGTGAGAAGAGTAACTTTCAGATTAATGTTTTTAAATTGCCACCATTTTAAAATTAAAACATCTGACCAAAAAAAGGAAAGAAGCCATATAGATCTATATGTTTGTATGAGCATATACAGAGTTGTGGAATTTTATACATTAGGTTAACATTGGTTACCCTGAGTAAGGGAGGGAGGAGAAGGGAGTGAAGAAGATATAAAGAAAGGCTATCAAGAACAATTTCCATGGTACATTATTAAGTAAGCGTATAGAATTTAATTTCTGCCTTTAATGCTATTGCACATATGCAAAATTTGAATGCATATGAAGAACTAGGAGGAAACTTGGCTAAATGAAAACATTGACTTGATTAGGTATTGGAATTGTGGGCAATTTTATTTTGGAATGCAGACATTTTAATATATTTTTGCAATAATGTAACAAATATGATTAAGATGTAACAGATACATAATGTAACAGATGACCCAGAAGCTTAAAGAAAAATCTTTAAAAACATTACCCCATTTTCTTCTTCCTTAGCAATGTTGCCTATGAAAATTCATATATCATTGATTCTTGCTCCTTTAGGGCAATTTGTTTTATTCTCTGGAAGCTGTTTAAAAAGGATTTTTTAAAAATTTATTGTTGTTTTGAAGTTTTACCACAGTATTCCTAGCTGTGGGTCTTTATTCATACATCCTGCCCGATGCCTGATGGGCCTTTGAAATCTGAGGGCTTCTGTCTTTCTTTAATTCTGGGAAATTTTATTCTATTATTGCTTTGTCTATTCCTTCCTTAGTGATCTAGTGCTGCTGTAATAGAAATACGACAAATGGATGGCTTTAACAAAGAGAAATTTATTTTTTCAGTCTTGTAGGCTAGAAGTCTAAATTTAGGGCATCGACTCCAGGGGAAGGCTTCTCTCTCTGTCTGCTCTGGAGGAAGGTTCTTGTCATCAGTTTTCCCCTGGACTAGAAGGTTCTCCACGCAGGAACCTGGGTCCAAAGGATACGTTCTGCTCCTGGCACTGCTTTCTTGGTGGTATGAAGTCCCTATTCTCTGCTTGCTTCCCTTTTCTTTTATCTCTTGTAAGATAAAAGGTGGTGCAGGCCACACTCCAAAGAAACTCCCTTTACATTGAATCAGGAATGTGACTTTAGTAAGGGTGTTACAATCCCACTGTAATCCTCTTTAACATAAAATTACAATCACAAAATGGAGGACAACCACACAATACTCAGAATCATGGCCTAACCAAGTTGACACATATTTTCGGGGGACACAATTCAATCCATGACACTTCCTATCCACTTTGTTTCATTTGGTGCTTATAATAGATGGACACTGGAAATTTTGGATACATCCTCCTTGTCTACCAACTTTTCTTTCTTGTTATATTCCTGCATTGCATTCTGAGAGACACTATTGGTTTGACGGAAGGTGGCGGGAGTGGGGGGCTGGTTACTAGTGACTGAACGGGGGAAGGTTTCTGGGGTATTGCTAAAGTTTAGTTTCTCTTTTTTAAAGAAAATAATTTTATTTCCTTTTTGTTGTTGAGAAGACACACAGCAGAACATTCTCCAATTCAACAGTTTCTACATGTACATTTCAGTGATATTTATTGCATTCTTTGACTTGTGCAACCATTCTCACCCTCCTTTTCTGAGGATGTCAAGTATTGTGCTAAGTCTTCCTTATAGGTCAAATAAGATGAGGATTGAGAATTAACCATTAGATTTAGCTATTTGGAGTCTATTAGTGACCTTGATGAGAATACTGTTGGTAGAGGAGAGCTAGAACTTAGAGTTGTTTTAAGAGCATGAAGGAGATGAAATGGAGACTACTGTTTGCTGTCTGGTCCAAGATCACGGTAGGAGCACTAGGGTGGCATCTTGTCCTGTGGTAATCAAACCTGTCATCATTTTGGTTGCCCCGTGGCCCCCTTATATTCCCAGTCTCTGCCATATATGTGCTAGAATTACTCCTAAACTCTTCCCACTTTTCAGGAGCCCCTCCTGTGTTGGACTGTGATGTTTTTCTTTCTTTAATTTGAGCCCATCTGACTTCTATTTTTTTGAGCATTCTCATTTTTTTGATCCCCTAGGGTACTTGCTCTTATTTCCCAGTGTGTCATATCAATTTAATTCCCTCTCTTCACTTTTGAACCCTCAATTTCCTTATCTATCCAGTAAAACCAGTTGCCTTTGAGGGACTCAAGGCAGCCCTTACCTATAAAATGTGCAAAACAATGGCTGCTTAACTCTTGGGTTTATGAGGATTGAATGAGATTATGTAAAGTGGTTTGTAAATTGTATACTCTATAAAAATGATACTTTTATGTTAGCTATTACTTTTAGTTTTTAAGGAGGGATTGATTTCATTATTTTGATATGGATTCCATTCTGTTTTCTAAATGTAATAGTTTTTAGTGCATTTATTTGACCCGCATTTTTTTGATGACCTGCTTGGTATCTCCAGTTGTGGTTAGCAATACTATGGGAAGTGGACGAAGGCAAAATTTTACTTGCATGTGATACTAATGATATTGTTCGATAATTTCTGCATTCAATTGGATCACCTGTCTTTGGAATAGGCATAAATATGGATCTCTTCCAGTCAGTTGGCCAGGTAGTTCTCTTCCAAATTTCTTGGCATACATGAGTGAACACTTCCAGCATGGCATCCATTTGTTGAAACATCTCAGTTGGTATTCCGTCAATTCCTGGAGGCTTGCTTTTCGCCAATGCCTTTCATGAAGCTTGGACCTCTTCCTTCAATAGCATCATTTTCTGATCATACGCTACCTCCTGAAATGGTTGAACATCAACCAATTAGTTTTGGTATAGTGAGTCTGTGTATTCCTTACATCTTCTTTTGATGCTTGCTGCATCATTTAATATTTTCCCTGTAGAATTCTTCAATATTGCAACTTGAAGCTTGAATTTTTTCTTCAGTTTTTCTCCTTGAAAAAATGTAAGTTTGTTTTTCCCTTTTGGTTTATCTGGAAATGTCCTAATTTCACCATCGTGTTTGTCAGTGACAGGATAATATCCATACGCCTACAAGGAAGACTAGTTAATACGATTATTATTCAAATTTACGCACCAACCGCTAAGGCCAAAGAGGAAGAAATTGAAGATTTTTATCAGCTTCTGCAGTCTGAAATTGATCGAACATACAATCAGGATGGATTGATAATTACTGGTGATTGGAATGCAAGAGTTGGAAACAAAGAAGGGTTGGTAGTTGGAAAATATGGCCTTGGTGACAGAAACAATGGCAGAGATCAAATGATAGAATTTTGTAAGGCCAACGACTTCTTCATTGCAAATACCTTTTTTCACCAACATAAATCGTGGCATTGACCTTGGCAGATGGAACACACAGGAATCAAATTGACTACATGAATGGAAAGAGATGATGGAAAAGCTCAATATCATCAGTCAGAACAGGGCCAGGGACCAACTGTGGAACAGACCATCAATTACTCATATGTAAGTTCAAGCTGAAACTGAAGAAAATCAGAGCAAGTCCATGAGAGCCAAAATATGACCTTGAGTATATCCCACCTGAATTTAGAGACCATCTGAAGGATAGATTTGATGCATTGAACACTAGTGACTGAAGACCAGAAGAGTTGTGGAATGAAATCAAGGACATCATACATGAAGAAAGCAAGAGGTCATTGAAAAGACAGGAAAGAAAAACAAACCAAGATGGATGTCAGAGGAGACTCTGAAATTTACTCTTGAATGTTGGGCAGCTAAAGCAAAATAAAGAAATGATAAAGTAAAAGAACTGAACACAAGATTTCAAAGGTCAGCTGGAGAAGACAAAGTAAAGTATTTATAATGACATGTACAAAGAGCTGGAGATAGAAAACCAAAAGGGAAGAACACACTTGGTGTTTCTCAAGCTGAAAGAACTGACAAAAAATTACAAGCCTCAAGTTGCAATAGTGAAGGATTCTATGGAGAAAATATTAAACGATGCAGGAAATATCAAAAGATGGAAGGAACACCCAGAGTCATTAAAACAGAAAGAATTGGTCAATGTTCAACCATTTCAAGAGGTAGCATATGATCAGGAACTGATGGTACTGAACGAAGAAGCTGCACTGAAGGCATTGGTGAAAAACAAGGCTCCAGGAATTGACTATCAGTTGAGATGTTTCAACAAACAAATGCAACACTGGAAGTGCTCACTCTTCTGTGCCAAGAAATATGGAAGACAGCTTCCTGACCAACTGACTAGAAGAGATCCATATTTATGCCTATTCCCAAGAAAGGCAGTCCAACTGAATGTGGAAATTATTGAACAATATCATTAATATCAAATGCAAGCAAAATTTTGCTGAAGATCATTCAGAAGCAGCTACAGCAGTGTATTGACAAGGAACTGCCATAAATTCGGGCAGATTCAGAAGAGGACTTGGAACCAGAGATATCATTGCTGATATCAGATGGATCCTGGCTGAAAGCAGAGAATACCAGAAGGATGTTTACCTGTGTTTTACTGACTGTGCAAAGCCATTCGACTGTATGGCTCATAACAAATTATGGATAACATTGCAAAGAATGGGAATTCCAGAACACTTAATTGTGCTCATGAGGAAACTTTGCATAGATCAAGAGGCAGTTGTTTGGACAGAACAAGGGGATACTGATTGTTTTAAAGTCAGGAAAGTTGTGCGTCAGGGTTGTATTCTTTCACCAACTTATTCAGTCTGTATGCTGAGCAAATAATCCGAGAAGCTAGACTATATGGAGAAGAATGGGGCATCAGGATTGGAGGAAGGCTCATTAACAAGCTGCATATGCATATGACTCAACTTTGCTTGCTGAAAGTGAAGAGGACTTGAAACACGGCTGGACATCAAAGACCACAGCATTCAGTATGGATTGCACCTCAATATAAAGAAAACAAAAATCTTCAGAACTGGACCAATAAACAGCCTTCAGATAAAAGAGAAAAGATTGAAGTTGTCAAGGATTTCGTTTTACTTGGATCCACAATCAACACCCATGGAAGCAGCAGTGAAGAAATCAAAAGATGCATTGCATTAGGCAAATGTGGTGCAAAGGACCTCTTTAAAGTGTTGAAAAGCAAAGATGTCGCCTTGAAGGCTAAGGTGTGCCTGACCCAAGCCATGATATTTTCAATCGCATCATATGCATGTGAAAGCTGGACGATGAATAAGGAAGACCAAAGAAGAATTGATGCTTTTGAATTGTGGTGCTGATGAAGAATATTGAATATACCGTGTACTGCCAAAGGGATGAACAAATCTGTCTTGGAAGAAGTACAGCCAGCATGCTCCCTAGAAGCAAGAATGGCAAGACTGCGTCTTACATACTTTGGACATGTTGTCAGGAAGGATCAGTCCCTGAAGAAGGACATCAAGCTTGGTAAAGTACAGGGTCAGTGGAAAAGAGGAAGACCCTCAATGAGGTGGATTGGCACAGTGGCTGCAACAATGTGCTCAAGCATATCAAGGATTGTAAGGATGGCACAGTCCGGCAGCGTTTCGTTCTGTCGTGCATAGTGTTG
The DNA here is from genome assembly GCF_030014295.1 of Loxodonta africana. Taxonomy (NCBI): domain Eukaryota; kingdom Metazoa; phylum Chordata; class Mammalia; order Proboscidea; family Elephantidae; genus Loxodonta; species Loxodonta africana. The sequence goes on along the minus strand of NC_087369.1, from coordinate 115,832,765 downwards.
CTATGAGTTGGAACCGACTCAACGGCACCTGACAACAACAACATTTGTGTGAGAGCTTGCAGGATATATTATTCTTGGTCAGCAATGTTTTTCTTTCAAGGTTTTGTACATGTCATCCTATCGCCTTCTGCTCTGCAATGTTTCTGCTGAGCAATCAGAGGTTAGTCTAATTGTTTCCTCTCTTTACGTGAATTTTCATTTTTCTCGAGCTACTCTCAGGATACTTTCTTTGTCTTTGGTTTTACTGAGTGTGATTATGGCATGTCTTGGTGATTTTCTTTTGGGGTCTAACCTGTATGGGTTCATTGAGCTTTTTGAATTGTCAGCTTTTCATCTTTCCTGATATTAGGGAAGTTTTCTGTCAGCAAATCTTCAATAGAGCCTCTCTGTGTTTTGTTTTCTCCCCCTGTTCAGGAACTGTGATCACTCCCAAATTTTTCTTTTGATTGTATTCCACATTGTTCTCAGAGTTTCTTCATTTTTTTCCCTTTCTTTTCTCTTGTTTTTCCTCAGAGGATGTGGGATCCTAGGATTTGTCTTCAATTTCACTGATCCTGTCTTCTATTGTTTCAAACTTGCTCCTCAAACCATCTATGACACTGTCCATTTCTGAAATCTTTTATCTTTTGGATTTCTTACTGTTGTTTTTGTATTTTTTCTAATTTTGTGTTTTTTTTAATATTTTTTTACTGTATTATTTTCCTGAATTCTTCCATTGTCTTGTCTGTTTTTTTCCATGATGTTGTGTATGTTTTCCTTTTTTTTTTTCTGCTTTTTACTTATTTTTCTCTGTATTTTCTTTCATCTCTTGTTGAGCCCTGAATATTAGAATTTTGAATTTCCCTATCAGGTAGTTCCAGTGCCTTTTATTCTACCCAAAGGTCATCTTGTGTTTTATGTTGGATGGTTACTGGAATCATGCTGTCCTGTTATTTTATGTAATTCGATATTGTCTGCTGTCTCTTGGTCATTCAGTAATTATTTTCTTCATTTATTAATTGTAGATTTATTTGTTTTTTTCTTGCTTTTTTGTTTTATTTGGTTGTGTCTGGCAGGCTGGCTGAGCGTTCTTTGTTGTTTGCTTGTCTTGTGGACATGACCCTTTTCATTACCTTGACCAGGTGGACAGGGCCAGTTGCTCAGTTATGGTGCAACAGGCAGGTCCAGAGGAGGGAGAGGGGCAGGAATGGGTCGTTTGTGGCATGTACTGGGGCCAACAGGGTGGGGCAGATGGGCAATGCAGGGCTGGGTCTGGTGGTCTGTGTCTGTGTCTGTGCTGCTTGGGTGTTTGGTGCTCAGCGAGCAGTGCTGATAGACAGGAGGGATGGGGGAGTATGTAATGTGTGGTGCTATGTGGGTGTGGGAAAGAAGATAAAGGAACAGAAGCCCCCAAAATATGTGCTGAAGGAGTCTGCTGTTGGAGTTGAGCAGACCCTGGGAAGCCCTGTGCTGGTGGCTTTCTAGCTGGATGGTGTGGCACAGCCCGTCAAGAAGGAGCAGAGGTGGCTCGTGCAGCTAGGTGGGCAGGAGAAAGGAAGGGAAGGAAGGTAGAGAGAGACAAGAAACCAAGAAAAAAAGGAAAAAATGCCTCTAGGAAGCCTACTGGAAGTGGCACCCCAGCCAGGTGGTGCTACAAAGTCTATCAAGAAGAAGCAGCGATGCCACATGGTGCCAGATGTTCTGGAGAAGAGTAAGGAAGGAAGGTAGAGAGGGACAAGAAACTAAGAAAAAAAATGCCCTAAGGAGCTTACTGGCGTCGTGGTTTGGACTGGGGAAGGGGCTCCCCAGGTGAGCGATACTGCACAGTCTGTCTAGAAGGAGGGGAGCTGGCACGCTGTGCTAGGTGTTTGGGAGAAAAGAAAGAAAGGAAGGTACAGAGAGATAAGAAACCGAGAAAAGTCCCAAGGGAGCCCACTGGCTTGGTGGTGTGGACAGGGGAAGTGGTTCCCCACTGAGTGGTGCTGCACAGCCCATCAGGAAGGAGCGGAGATGGCACAAAGCACCAATTTTTTTTGGAGAAAGGTAAGGAAGAAAGGTAGGGAGAGATAAACTAAGAAACGAAAGAAAAAAGTTCCAAGGGAACGTATTGGCTTGGTGGCGTGGACCGTGGAATTGGTTCCTCAGCCAAAGGGTACTGTTCAGCCCATCAAGAAGGAGTGGAGATGGCACATGGTATCAGGTGTTTGGGAGGAAGGAAAAGAAGGAGGTGAGGGAGAGAGAAGAAACCAAAAGAAGCCAAAAAAGCAACAGCAGCAACAAAAAAAAAAAAGGCACTGAAGGAGCTGGCCGATGGGAACAAGGTGGATCCAAGTGGGAAGGAGCTGACAAAGGCCATGCAGAGGGAAGAAGGGTAGGGGGTAGGAAAGCATGTATCCCTGGTTACCAGGTGCTCTCTCCCCTGCTGGGAGCTCTGTGAAGTTGCTTTTCTATACTCCCTGTCCATCATTCTTGACGGCTGAGGGGTCCAATATGGAGAATCCATGCCCTGTTAGCTGATAGGAGACCTCCACTCAGTAGCTCTCCTCGTTCTCTGCTCTCTGTCAGTTTCTTATTCCGTTTGGTGCTTGGTTGAGTTCTTTATCCCTTCATTTGATGCTTGGTAAACCCTGGTGGCATGGTGGTTAAATGCTACGGGTGCTAACCAAAAGGTTGGGAATTTGAATCCACCAGGTTCTCCTTAGAAACTCTATGGGGCAGTTCTACTCTGTCCTACAGGGTTGCTATGAGTCAGAATTGACTCGACGGCAGCGGGTTTGAATTTTTTTTTTTTTTGGTTTTCGTTTGACACTTAGGATTCCAGGATTGATGTTTGCATCTGTTTTACTTAGTTTTTTGAGTCTTTGCTGTGGAGGGACAGCGTTGCACTTCTGTTTATAGTGCCATGTTGGCTACACCTCTCCCAGGTGATTCTTATGTATAATAAAATTTGAGAAAAACTGCTCTACTAATAAGGAGCCCTGGCGGTACGGTGGTTAAGGCAGTTAATTGCTAACTGAAAGGTTGGTGGTTCGAAACTACCAGTGGCTCCACGGGTGAAAGGTGTGGCAGTCTGCTTCTATGGAGTTTTATAGCCTTGGAAACCAAGTGGGGTTGCTATGAGTCAGAATTGACTCGATGGCAGTGAGTTTGGTTTGGGGCTTTACTAGTGGTTCTCAGAATTGGTCCTTAACCAGCAGCATTAACATCACCTGGGAACTTGTTAGAAATGCAAATTCTCATGAGGAGTTTAAACATGAATGAATCCTTTGGAAGCTCTGTCTGAACTTTAAACTCCATTGCCTCTGATTTGCTTTAAGCCAAATAGGTAAGGAATATCAGCTGCACAGCTTCAACAAGTACAGTTTTCTGTTGTCAGAGAAGGGTATTAGTTTTTTTTTCCCACCAATATTTGTTTATTCATTTCTCTCCAGGGGATTAGTGATGAAGAGTGGTACTTGATTCTTTTATTCTGTGTTATGCTGACCTCCTTTTTTTTTGTTATTCTTAACCACACTGAGGCTCTGGAGGGCCTTGCTAGTTTTAATCCCTAATTTTTTCACTGGAAGAAGAGAAATGGCTTTTCTCCACAGGGCTATATCTAATTTTAGCATTGTTTATGCAATGACTTTGAAAGTATGTTTTCAAATTGCAGTTAGTATTTTTGTGTAGCCTTTGTGGCCTAAGCAATGATCAAGATTAAATGTTAATACATTTAGGGTGAGAAAATACTCTAATAATAGGTATTGATATAGTGAAGTTGAACAAATATTTACTGAGTGCCTACTATGCGCCAGCATAGTTCTAGGCCCTGGGGAATACAGCAGTGAACAAAATATACCAAAGACAAAAAAAGGATATATTTATGCTAAAAACTTATTTAATGCTAACAGAAATTGCATTTTAGAATTTCTAAATAACATGATGTAATTTCTTCTCCTTGAAACAGGTTATATACATTGGTAGGTTCAATATTTGCAGTATAATTATTTTATTTTAAAATGAGTAAAACCATACAGTAAGGTTACTTGGCCATTTTTTCTTTTTCTCTTTTGATGGCCTCAAATCATTTACTAAGTATACATTTTCATCTTAGCATTTTTGTAGTAGCTATTAATTTTGGGACACTGTTTCAACTTGGATGAAGATTTCTCCTCAAAGGGTACTCTTATATTTTTCTGAAGTTAAAGCAAGGTATGTGTTATTTGCCATAAAAGGAGAATATAATATTTATTATATGTTAGTTAGCAAGATCTATGTTCTCAGTCTTAGAGTTGAGGAAACTTTTTTTTTAATGCTTTGGCAGGGATTTTAATGATAATAATTACACATTGTGAGGAAGGAGAATACAGGATATATTTTTATTCCTGGGACATTGGTGGTGACATATGGCCAGCCTTGTCAAGCAATGCCTCCTCAGATCAATGTCTAGTAGCTTTGGAGCAAATAGTACATGCTTTCCTACTCCTGTCCTATCCATTTCTTCTGGCCTACCCTTTATTCTTCTGTAGTCAATGCCCCACTGGCACTTGACACTGATTATGTATTATCTGATACTACCTGTTACCTTCTTCTTACATGACCTCACATAAATTTTAAAGCTAGTGACAACAGGAGCCATGTCTTAAACTTTAAGAACCTTTTAAAAACTTTAGCTTTGTCTTCAAAATATACCACATTAGTAAGCACATAGTAGGAACTCAATAATCACTTTTGGATTCATTCATCTCGTCAAGATATAGTACATAATTGGCATAAGCAGCGTGGTGTAGTAGAATGAGAGCTGAACTCTCTGAGGTGTAGTTTCTTCTTTAAAATGAGGGTGCCTAAACTAAATTTTTTTCTCCAAATTCTTTTCAATTCTATGATCCAGTGATCCAAAGGGATGGGTAAGAACCCTTTATGTTTCTAATTTTCCATCCATGCGTTATAGCTACTGAATGTTCTGCCATCCTCTGCAATTTTATTTATGGGTCTTCTTGATTGTATATGACAAAAAAAATTTTTTTAAAGAACTTGAGTACAGTATGGTACATTCAGTAGATAATTAGTATATAAAGAATAAAAAGGCAGATTATTTTTCAGAGTGAACTGTTTTTCCGGGCATAGTTACCAGTGGTTTCAAAACATATCGCTCAAAGAATAACAAACAGTTTTCTCTTTAATGCTTTCCCTTACATATTTTCTTTATTTTTAGCTGAGTGGAGTGTGTTATAGACTAAACTTCCTCTAGCTGGTATTCTTTTGAACCTATGAAAATTTCTAATCATAGTCCTTTGTAAGAGCAATATTGCGCATGCTGATAGGAAAACAGCTTATTTTAGGAATAATTAGACCAGTGGTGAAAATACTCATCTATGGTGCATGGTCTTAGAAGAAATCGGTCTGGGATGAATATGTATATAAATATTAATATGAATCAAGCTCTTGATCAATAAGAAAAACATTAGTAAGAAATAAAATATCTTCTCCCTCACTTTCCTATGTCTTAGTGCTGTTTCAAGGGTTTAACGAAGTAAGGTCTAACATATAGAAAATAATAGCCCTCAAATAATATCTTAGATCCTTTTCTTCACCACTGGTACCCATTCTGGGGTAAAGGAGAAGGGAGAACTCACCAGTTCCCTTGCGATACTTTAAGTTGACATTGGTGAAGACCCTTAACTCTGCATTCCCACTTTGTCTGCTACCTTAAATTCCAACTTGATATTTCCAACTTTCTATCAGGAATCACGTAATTGATAGTGAGTCCCACTATCATTTCAAAATCAAAAGAATCAATTGTTTTTCCAACCAAATTTCCTAATTTTCTGCCTTCCCAAACATCATAATTTTTGTCCAAGCCACTTGTCCTCAGTTCAAACAAGAAAAAGAAAAATGTCTTTGACTTTGCTTATATCCGAACCTCTGGGAGGGAGAAATATCCAGAAAGATATTAACTAGCTGGTGTCTGGGAAGTTCGAAGGCAAAGTAGGAAAGGAGCCAGATAAAGAAGAGAGGCTTGGAAACCAGATGATTCAAAGGCAAGAAAAAGGCCAGTGGAATTGAAAACCAGTTAGTCTTCCCCCTAGGCCCCTAACACTCATCCTTTCCACTTTGTTCTTACTGTCAGTTTAGCCTGAGCCAAATAATCTCAAGTCCAAACTCTCCTCTTTTGTATTTGAGTGCCTCCAAAATGGCACCCCAATTTATTTCCGACCTTATCTTCCCCTACTGCTCATCAGGGACTTTTTACTTATCTTAACAAGTCTCCATTCACCTTCTTTTGTTTCTTTACTTTTCTTTGTGCATACCCTTTTCCCTCATTTCCACTTAATTCAATATCCTTTAAGATCCAGTTCAAGTCCTATCACCTCCATGAAAACTTCTATGTACATTTCAGTGAATATGAACCTCTTCTTTTGAATTTCTACTGTAACTTCTGCTGTACCTTACATGTTGACACTCATTTTTTACCCTAAATAATATGTGTTTTAACTTCTTAGAGAATATGTATGTCTTTGAGGACAAAGACTTCTTTTGTGTCTCCCACAATGCTTAGTCAATATGGTTATTAAATGAATGATTCATCTTGAGTACAGGAATAAAAGAAAGAAACAAGGAAATGATGATGAAATAATATAAGTCCCAGTTTCACTTTATTATACAAGAGATCAGCAAAACAGCTTTAAAGACTGGAAATGTCCTCCACATCCCAAGTTTATAATAATAACACAATGTATAATTTTATATATTCTCTATTTTTTGCGGGGCAGGGATAAACTCATATCCAATGAACTTTTTAATGAGATAACTTCTTTTAAAACTTGAAATAAAATCACTGCCATGGATGCAGATTTTGAGGGCAGCAGTTTTTTTTTTTTAATCTAATTTTGGAGCCCTGGTGGCATAATGGTTAAGAGCTCAGCTGCTAATCAAGAGGTCGGCAGTTTGAATCCACCGGCTGCTCCTTGGAAACCCAATGGGGCAGTTTTACTCTGTTCTGTAGGGTCACTATGAGTTGGAATCGACTCCATGGCAATGGGTTTTTAATCTAATTATACCATATATCCCAGGAAACAATTAAAACACCTTGATAATAAAAGACTTGGAAAAAACAAGCAAGCCATGGAAGGCAAGGAATCTTTTGAGGCTATAACTGGTTGTTGTTGTGTGCCATGAAGTCAATTCCAACTCATGGCTACCCTATGTGACAAAGTATAACTGCCTCATAGGATTTTCTAGGCTGTAATGTTTATGGGAGCAAATTGCCACCAGGTCTTTTTTCCCACAAAGTGGCTGGTGGGTTCAAACAACCATCTGGTTAGTAGGGTAAAAATAAGTGAGACTTGTAGTTGTTACAAATATTATTTTCCAGATGCGACCTTAAATTAGAAAAATGTTACCTGAACATCCTTGAAGTGCAGACTGGTCTATTGGTCTGGGGATTATAAAAGAATAATAAAGTTAGCTGATTTTGAATAAAATGCTAATCTTGACCCACTTCATGAAATTGACATGCATGCCTTTAATAGCTCATTTTCTTTATTTCTTTCTAATTTTTTTTCTCCTTAACATTTCATAAATGTCATAATACACATTAAGAATCACGATGCCTCCCCTGTATTTCTAAAATCACTATCCTGGATATTACTGTACAATTTCAAACATTTGAAATGCTGACATTGATTGATAAAATTATTCATAATAGATGCCTATTGCTGATTTAATTACTTTGGGGTTAAATGAAGAAGCAGTTTAAATGGAGTGCTCTAATACAGTTCAATTATTGAAAAACAAATCAAACAAGAAACATGTTTCAAAAAAGAAAAAGATGATAAAAGAATATCATTTCTGTGAGGAACTATTTTTAAGTGCAAAATATTTACAAATTAATAGCACACAGAAAAGATGAGTTCCTTGTCCTTTCTCTTTAAATATCAGCATCATCAAATATTAAGTGCCTGTAAATATCTACTCTAATTGATCTCATGCTTTTCCTTGACCTTGATACATAGCTGGATGTTTCCCTAAAGAGCTAAATACCAGTTTAGTTCTTCTGCTTTGCTGGCTGATTCCTTCCTATTGCTAAATTGCTTGTTCCCAAAACCCAGTTCCCTCTAGAATTTAACCTCTTTTCTCAAAAATTTGTGTATGTGCCACAGCCCATCATACTGTGCTAATGCTGTCTGCAAGATGTGTCAGTGAAACAAGCCTGCTGTAATGGTAGTACTGCAGCTTTCAGTGCAGCTCCACGCATAATACAGTCAGCTCATGTCAGGAGATGATGTAAGATGAAGTTTCAGGGCTGTGATTAAGAGGTCTGCAAATCTAAACAGCTTCTGCAAGGCAAGTGGCTCTGTGTTTCTCAGGTAATTGTAATCCCTGAAATCAAACCACCCCTTGAGGTGTGCAATGACATGGTTATCAAATGTTTTAAATGATTTCTTGGGCGTCAGAGCTGAAAAGAATGACAGGTTTAGATTTGGTTGAAATTCATAATATTTGTCATCCAGCTTCTGAACCAGCTTGTTCTTATTATTTGACATGGAGCTATACAGATGGAAGCCACTTGAATTCCTCCCCCGCCCCCGAGAGACTATTGTCCTAGAATTATAGCAGCATTTTAAAGAAAAAAAAATACACTCTTCAAAAATAAATTTCTAGCTCCCATGGGATATTGTCTAGGAAAAACCTGATAATTAATTAAAAAACAAAAACCCATGCACAGCGCTATCTCACATCAGTTTAGAAAGCATTGAGTATAGGAGTTGCCTTACAGAAGTCGTACATCTTTCTAGTTAGAATTATAAAGTTATTTTTCTTAGCTATCTCCAGTAAGGTTAAGTTACACTCTCAATAAAAGCAATTCTACTCAAAGATATTTTCCCAAAAAGAAATAGATATTTCGATCTTGAAAATTGCTGTGTGAAAAGTATAGATCAATGTGAAGCAGTGCTTTTTAACCCTTAGTGACAAAGATAAACTTTACTTATGAGTTGTTATGAAAAACTTGTCACTGATGACTATCTATTTCACTCTTTAATGTTGGTGCTTAAGCTATTTTAATAACAATTTCTGGATTTTTAGTCATAAAATGGATAATCAAGTACAAAGCATGCTAATTTCTTTCTCAATAAACCACATATATGAGGAACATGACCATTCCAGTCAAAAGAGCACACTTAAGTCATTAATGATATGGAGGCAGTGTCTCCTAATTGCAGGCCGAGTACACTAGAAATTAAAGTTGTTGTTGTTAGGTGCCATCGAGTAGATTCCGACTCATAGCAACCCTGTGTACAAAAGAACGAAACACTGGCTGCTCCTGCATCATCCTCACAATTGTTGCTATGTTTGAGCCCATTATCGCAGACACTGTGTCAATCCATCTCGCTAAGGGGCTTCCTCTTTTCCGCTGACTCTCTATTTTACCAAGCTTGATGTCCTTCTCCAGGGACTGATCCCTCCTAATAATATGTCCAAAGCATGTGAGACGAAGTCTTACCATCCTTGCTTCTAAGGAGCATTCCGGTTGTACTTCCTCCAAGACAGATTTGTTCGTTCTTCTGGCAGTCCATGGTATAGTCAATATTCTTTGCCAACACCACAATTCAAAGGCATCAATTCTTCTTTGGTCTTCCTTATTCATTGACCAGCTTTTGCATGCACATGAGGAGATTGAAAACAACATGGCTTGGGTCAGGTGCACCTTAGTCCTCAAAGTGACATCTTTGCTTTTTAACACTTTAAAGAGATCTTTTGCAGCAGCTTTGCTCAATGCAATGCGTCGTTTGATTTCTTGACAGCTGCTTCCACAGGTGTTGATTGTGGATCCAAGTAAAAGGAAATCCTTGACAACTTCAATATTTTCTCCATTTATTATGATGTTGCTTATTGGTCCATTTGTAGGGATTTTTGTTCTCTTTATGTTGGGGTGTAATCCATACTGAAGGCTATTGTGGTCTTTGATCTTCATCAGTAAGAGCTTCAAGTCTTCACTTGCAGCAAGCAAGGCTGTGTCACCTGCATAATACAGGTTGCTAATGAGTCTTCCTCCAATCCTGATGCCCTGTTCTTCTTCATGTAGTCCAGCTTCTCAGATTATTTGCTCAGCATACAGATTGAATAGGTATGGTGAAAGGATCCAGCCCTGACCTTTCCTGGCTTTAAACCACCCAATATCCTATTGTTCTGTTCGAACGACTGCCTCTTGGTCTATGCACAAGTTCCCCGTGAGCACAATTAAGTGTTCTGGAATTCTCATTCTTCCCAATGTTATCCATAATTTGTTATGATCCACATAGTCAAATGCCTTCACATAGTCAATAAAATACAGGTAAACATCTTTTTGGTATTCTTTGCTTTCAATCATGATCCATCTGACATCAGCAATGATATCCCTCATTCTACATCCTCTTCTGAATATGGCTTGAATTTCTGGCCGTTCTCTGTCAATGTGTTGCTGTAACTGCTTTTGAATGATCTTTCACAAAATTTTACTTGTGTGTGATATTAATGATATTGTTTGATAATTTCTGCATTCTGTTGGATCTCCTTTCTTTGGAATGGCCGCAAATATGGATCTCTTCCAGTCGGTTGGCAAGGTAGCTGTCTTCCAGATTTCTTGGCATAGAAGAGCGCGTGCTTTCAGTGCTGCATATGTTTGTTGAAACAACTCAGTTGGTATTCTGTCAATTCTTGGAGTCTTGTTTTTTGCCAGTATCTTCAGCGCAGCTTGTACCTCTTCTTCGGTGCTATTGATTCTTGATCATATGCTACTTCTTGAAATGGTTGAATGCCAACCAATTCTTTTTGGTGCAGTAATTCTGTGTATTCCCTTCCATATTCTTTTGATCCTTCCTGCATTGTTTAATATTTTCCCCATCAAATCCTTCAATATTGTAACTCAAAGCTTGAATTTTTTTTCTTCAGTTGTTTCAGCTTGAGAAATGCCAAGTATGTTCTCCCTTTTTGGTTTTCTATCTCCAGGTCTTCGCACATTTCATTCATAGGGATGCATTTTAGACGTTATTCTTTTGCGCTCATCTCTATCACAGCACTTACTGTAACATTTTGTAATTGCTGGTTTATGAGCATGGCTCTTGCTTAGACAATGTACTCCTTGAGGGAAGGGACACTGTCTTCATCTCCATAAGTCTCTCAGCATAGTGACTAGCATAATACTAGATGCTGAAATAAGACATCTTGTGTTATAGGACCCTTGAGAAGTGATTCAGTTAAATTCATTTTTATAATGAGAACAGTGATTCTGTTTAATTCATCTTTGTATTTTGAGCATCTAGCACAGTTCCCAGCTAAGTGAATGTGGAATAGATTTTAAAAAAATGATATAAACTTTATTAATAACTTTTGCATATATCATCTCATTTCATTGTTAAATAAACTTCATGCAATAGTAGATAGGGTAGTTTATTAGTATCCCTATTTTATAGATGAAAAGATAAAGATCCAGAGTAATAACTTACTGTAGGTCTTATAACTATTTAGTGACAGTCTGGGCAAGGGAGCTCAGTATGTGTCAAGTAAGTGCCGTTGAGAATAGATATTGGGGTCTGTTATGAATTGAATTGTGTCCCCCCAAAATGTGTGCCAACATGGCTAGGCCATGATTCCCAGTATTGTGTGGCTGTCCATAATTTTGTGATCTGATGTGATTATCCTATGCATTGTAAATCCTAACCTCTGTGATATTAATGAGGCAGGAATAGAGGTAGTTATGTTAATAAGGCAGGGCTCAATCTATAGGATTAGGTTATATCTTGAGTCAATCTCTTTTGAGATATGAAAGAGAGAAGTGAGCAGAGGGGGAAGGGACCTCATATCACCAAGAGAGTAAAGCTGCGAGCAGAACATGTCTTTTGGACCCAGGGTCCCTGTACTGAGAAGCTACTGGACCAGGGGAAGATTGATGACAAGGACATTTCCTCAGAGCTGACAGAGAGAGAAAGCGTTCCCCTGGAGGTGGCACCCTAAATTCGGACTTCTACCCTCCTAGACTGTGAGAGAATAAACTTCTGTTTGTTAAAGCCATTCACTTGTGCCATTTCTGTTATAGCAGTGCTAGATAACTAAGATGGTGTCTTAAGCCTTAACTCATCCCTCACTTTTGTTCCCATCCCTGAGCAGAGAAGAGAAAAGCTGCTGTAGTTACATAAAGGTGTTGGCAAGCACTTTTTCCTCAAAGATATTTGGGTGTATGTGTTTGTCAAAGTGCATGTAAGTATATGATGGCATTGTTTTAGCTCTTTTAAAGAAGTATTATTTATATAGCATCTAATGTTTAATAATAATTTCATTTTCACAAGCTTTGTAAATAGGCTAACTAATGTAAATGAGTTACTTGATTCAGTCCCCGAAACTGTGGCTTTTTCTCTTTTAAAGTGGCTGAATATTTCTCACAACTTTTCTAATTATGACTTTTGGTGAAACAGATCAACAGTAGATAGCCTAAATGGGAGTGTGATCATAATAACCGATTCTCTGAGGTTCAAAAAACTATGCTAATAAGCTTGATGCAAAATTAGTGTCAGAATATTCTTGGAAAAATATTTTAGGCGAGTTAAAGTTGGTTGGAACTCTGAGCATTTACAAAAAAGGAAAGTTTTGTGAAGATATCATAGGTTAACTTATTTCCACTTATTGCTAAAAGATTCTAAAGTATATTATTACTAAAGTAGTCCATGCTTTGCTTCATCCTTACTTGTAAGGATTTTCCATTAATGACCGCTTGATGCTGTCATTTTAAGTGAAAATCCACTCTAACCAAATCTTCAGTTGCTGCCTCCCTGTTTGATAAACTCCAGACATTTGTGCCTGCTGCTCTTTTTCACTGATTGAAAATCTCCTACGAGGTCGCATGATCTTATTCTTTTGAGTACTCAAAAAGTCTTTGGGTCATTGCTAATGTGAAAGAAATGGCAGATATGTCCCTTGAAAACTAGCGAGCTTTATATTGAGTGTACCTTGTGGGTAGATGGAGATATTTTGCTACCTTCTGACTTTTTTTCTTTGAGTAGATTTTAAATATGTTACATGAAGTTTATTTAAAATGCTCTGTATTCCAGAGTCTTCCTAAGATCTTCTTCAACTAGAGTGCAACACCTGGAGTCCTAAAACCATCTTGCTTGGCCCCAAACCCACCAATTTTTAGGAATTGGTCTTTTTCTTGGGAATGAGGGACGAAAGTGTAAGTAAGCAAATGTTTCCTCCCTCCCTCCCTCTCTCCCTTCCTCCTTCCGTCCTTCCTCCTTTCCTTCTCTTTATTTTATTTAGAAGCAGGTCTAGAAGAAAAACACACAAATGGAAACCAATCCAAAAACGAACAAACAAAAGCACTTACCCAGGTCTCTGTTGGTAAAGTATAGAAGGCAAGTGTCATGGATTGAATTGTGTCCCCCCAAAAATGTGTGTATCAACTTGGTTAGGCCATGATTCCCAGTATTGTGTGGTTGTCCCCCATTTTGTGATTGTAATTTTATGTTGAGAGCATTAGGGTGGGATTGTAACACTACCCTTACTCGGGTCACCTCCCTGATCCAAGGTAAAGGGAGTTTCCCTGGGGTGTGGCCTGCACCACCTTTTATCTCTCAAGAGATAAAAGGAAAGGGAAGCAAGCAGAGAATTGGAGACCTCATACCACCAAGAAAGCAGCACCAGGAATAGAGCGCGTCCTTTGGACATGGTGTCCCTGAGCCTGAGAAGCTCCTCAACCAGGGGAAGACTGAGGACAAGGACCTTCTTCCAGAGCCGATAGAGAAAGCCTTCCCCTGGAGCTGACACCCTGAATTTGGACTTGTAACCTACTAGACTGTGAGAAAATAAATTTCTCTTTGTTAAAGCCATCCACTTGTGGAATTTCTGTTATGGCAGCACTAAGATGACTAAGATAGCAAGGGTGGATAGAGGCTTATTCTTTCTCTCAAATTGCTGAAGAAGAGGATGTTCCATGAGACAGTGTTCAAGATTTCTTTTGGGGGTAAGCATATGCTGTGGACTGGCCATTAAGATCCATGGCCTTGCCTTGAGAGGAACAGTGAATGGTCCCTTAGGTAAATCCTAGAGTGATTAGAGACATGGAGAAAACACTGCTACTGCTTCTTGCCACTACCCAGAGCAACCAGAATTCAACAGTATCATTGAATAGCAAAAACACAGGTAATGATGGTGACCATTAAGTAATAATGGTGATCATTAAGGATTAGAGGAGCCCTGGCGGCACAATGGCTAAGTGCTTGGCTATTAACCAAAAGGTCAGGTTGGTAGTTTGAACCCACCAGCTGTTCTGTAGAAGAAAAGACGTGGTGAACTTCTCTCGTAAAGTTGACAGCTTAGGAAACACTATTGGTCAGTTCTTTTCTGCCCTATAGGGTCAGTTATGAATCTGAATTGACTCAATGGCATACAATAGCAACACTAAGGATTAACTCCTCCCCTCTTATTTTCCTATGATTTAGCAAACTCTATATGATCTGATGAGGCGCCTTGGTGGCACACTGGTTAAGTGTTTGGCTGCTAACCAAGAGGTCAGTGATTTGAACCCACCAGCCGCTTCATGGGAAAAATATGTGGCAGTCTCATTTACAGTCTGGGAAATCCTACGGGGCAGTTCTACTCTGTCCTTTAGGGTCGCTATGAGTTGGAATTGACTTGATGGTAATGAATTTGTTTTTTTTAGTTTTGGTATAAGATCTGATGGGGGAGGGAGCTCCAATAATGACTGATAGCAGATGGCCTGTCAGCTAGGAATGTGAGAGCATTTAAGTGATCTGGAATAAATTCATTCCTATCACAAATACATTAACAAAAAATTGAAGGACACATCACATGTCTGGGAAGTGGGATAGAGGAGGGGAACTTTCAAAAACAAAAACAAAAGTCAGTTTGGATTGTTATGGAGTTGTAGAGGTCATTTTGACCATCCCTGATCCTGATGAATGTTCCTAGAAAGACTGAAAACCTGGAAGCTCTGTATTCTGACACAGCTTTGAAGGGAGTACACTAGGAAGAATAAAAAGTATTATTCTCTACTCTTTATATGATTCCACAAAGAATGTTTGCAAGTATATATGTTTGAAACTATTATACGAGCTGCAATTATATAACCAAATTAATTAGCACTCATTTATTCATTCAATATTTAATAAATATTTGTTTAGGGTCTACTATGTTGCCAGGCACTTAGGATATATCAACAAATGAAATAAACAAAGATCCCTACCCCCATGAAGCTTACATTCTAGCAGGTAGGGGGGTGGGCAGACAACTAAAAAATAAATCAGTCCTGCACCTTCTGCCCATTTTAATCGACTATTTTTGTTTGTTTCTCCACACTGCTGGTATGATACATACTTCTACTGTACTGTTTATCACATTGTATTAAAATAATCAATTTATGCAATTTGGGTTGACAACGGCTTTTATAAATATAAAGGCAGAAACTATGAAGAGATGTAACATTAGGTTTGATTACATAAAATTTTTAAATTGTACAGAAAGAAAAATAAAATTGCAAGGTAAATAATAAAGTGGGGAAAATATTTGTAACATATATGACACAGAGATTTATGATTTGTGCCCTGGTGGTGCAGTGGTTAAGCACTCAACTGCTAACCTAAAGGTCAGTGGTTTGAACCCACCGGCCTCTCCAAGGGAGAAAGATGTGGCAATCTTCTGTAAAGATTGGAAACCCTATGGGGCAGTTCTACTTTGTCCTACAGGTTCACTATGAGTTGGAATTGACTTGACAGCAGTGGGTTTTGGTTTAATATGCAATGACTTTTTACAGGTCACTAAGGATCAATAATTAGTTGAGAGACAGAACCAACATGGCACTCTAGACAGATACACCATGCCATCCCTCTGTAGCAAAGACCTGAAAAACCAAGTAAAACAGATACAAACGCCAATCCTGGAACCTTAAGCATCAAATGAAGGGATAAAAAACTAGACCAAACACTGAATGGAAGAAGAAACTGATGGAAAACAGAGAATGAGAGATATGGAGTAGAGGTCCTGCCAACTAACACAGCACTGCTTCACCATCTTGGAACACAGCCAGCAATCACCCTGGACAGGGAGTATGGGAAGGCAACTTCACGGAGCTCCTAACAGGAGACAGAGCACCTGGTAACAACAGAAACACACTTTTCCCACCTTTCATCCTTCTGGTGTCAGTAAGAACCTCTCCATCCCAGCAGCCCCCACCGTCAGGGCCCACAGTACAAGCCACCCCCTTGCCCACTCCACCTTTTCCTGCTGCATGGCTTTTTTCCCCCTCTTTCTTTTCTTTCTCCCTTCCACCTAGCCCCATATGCCACCTTCCCCACTTCCTGCTGGACCCTGACATGCCACCACGTGTAGAGTGCTACCAGCATACCAGTCCACTGCTGTCCTGGTTCCACCGTGCCACCATCTGCTGGCCTCCATTGAGCAATCATTTGTTTATTTCTTTTTCTTTCTTTCCGTTCTCCCTCTCAGATTGCACTGTATGCCACCACCCTTGCTTCCTGGAGGCAACTGGGTCTGCTTCTCCCCCACCAGCTGGCTATGGCTGCATTGCCTCCCCTTTTTAAAATTTTTATTTTTCTTTTCTTTCTCCCTCCCATCTAGTCCCATACACCACCACCCCTGCTTCCCACTGGCCCCACCATGCCACCATTGCTAGAGTGCCACCAGTACTCAGGCCCACTATTGCATGGAGCCTACACAGCCCCTCCTCTCCTGCCACTTGACCAGCTGCTGAATAGTGGGAAGCAAGCCCATATCACTCCCTGTCGGATACCCCTACCCATCTGGCGAGGGACTGTGAATGCTCCCACACCACCAGACCAACATCAGGAGGCAGAGAGCACTCACAGTGTCTGACTTCAGCCACGTTGCCAAACCAGTGTACAGCAAAGCAGGCTTGCCCTGCCTGCTGCTGCCCTGCCTACCTGGACAAGGTGCCAAGAGCTCTGATGCCCACATATGAGCAAGCAGCAAAGCACACCTGGCTCGCCCTCCCTGATATATCAAAACAAAAACAAACAAACAAAAAAACCAGGATAAAACAAATGAACAAATCAACAAATAATGAAAATAATAGTTTGATGTCTCAGCGACAGCAGGCAATATCAAAACATATAAAAAGTAGGACAAGATGGCTCCAATAAGTGACCAAAATAAAGAATCAGATAACCTTCTGGTAGAAGAAAGGGCAGTGGAACTACCTGATATGGAATTTAAATGACTAAATATTAAGGGTTCTCCAAGAGATTAGGAAAGAGTTCAGAGAAAACCAAAGAAAAATAGGCAAAATCATGGAAAACACAGACAAAACCAATGAAAATTTAGCCAAAATCAAGGAAAACACAGACAATGCAACAGGTGAATTCAGAAAAATAATACAAGGCCAAAACATGAAAATAAATAATTAGAAATTATACAAAAACAGCAGCTAGAAATCCAAAAGATAAAGAACAAAATTTCAGAATGGGACAAGCCAATGGAAGGCTTTAGGAGCAAATTTGAAACAGTGGAGCTCAGAATCAGCAACTGAAGGCAAATCCACAGACACCACTTTGTTTGAGGAAAAATCAGAAAAACAAATTAAGAAAAATGAAGAAAACCTAAGAATTGTGTGGGAAAAAAGCAAGAGCAAAAATTTGCATTTGCTTGGAGTTCCAGAACAGGAGGAGAAAATTTAAAACACTGAGAAGATTGTTGAAGATTTGCTGGCAGAAAACTTCCCAGATACGAAAGATGAAAAGCTGACCATCCAAGAAGCCTAAAGAATCCCATATAGGATAGACCCCAAAAGAAAGTCAATAAGACATAGTAGAATTACACTTGGCAAAGCCAAAGACAAAGCTCTGATTATTCAACAGAAACTGTGCAGGCAAGAAGGCAATGGGATGACAGATATAAAACCTTGAAAGAAAAAAAAAAAACTGCCAACCAAGAGTAATATATCCTGCAAAACTCTCTCTCAAATATGATGGCAAAATTAGAACATTTCCAGATATACAGAAATTAAGGGAATTCTAACTGAAGGGGGTCCTTCAGTTAGAGAACCAACAACATCAGACAACAACCAGAGTCTAGGACACAGAACAGCATCACCCAGATGCAACCTAGGTAAAGAACTCTCAACAATAAAACAAAGCTAAAAGACTTAAAACAGAGAAACAGAAACATCAATCTGTAAATGACATCAAAACTATAAATGGGGGAATAAATGGCGTAGGTATAGAACTTTCAAATGGAGAGGAAGTCAAGGCAATATCAGGTAATAAAAGAGTTGTTCAAACTTAGGAAGATAAGGGTAAATTTCAAGATAACCACAAAGAAAGTTAACAAACATACTTCTCAAAATAAAAAAAGAAGAAAAACATAGACTCAGTAAACACAAAACTTATAACAATGAAAGAAAAGAAAGCCCACAAACAAAAGCAAGTCAGCACAGGGAAGTAGGAGGTACAAAAAAAATGTCAGCACCACACACACACACATACACACACACAAACAGCACAACAATATGACAGCAATAAACTCATATCAATCGATAATCACACTGAATGTAAATGGCTTAAATGCACCTGCGAAGAGGCAGAGAGTGGCAGAATCGATAAAAAAAATCGATCCATATGCTGTCTACAAGAGACGCACTGTAGATGCAAAGACATAAACATATTAAAAATCAAAAGATGGAAAAATATAGCAAGCAAAAATTAATGAAAAAGAGCAAGAATGGCAATACTAATCTTAGATAAAATAGACTTTAAGGCAAAAATGAACCATAAAAGACAAGGAAGGTCATTATATAATGGTTACAGGGACAATCCACCAAGAAGTCATAACTCCAATAAATACCTATACATCCAATGACAGGGCTCCAAACTGCATAAAACAAACTCTAACAGCACTGAAAACAGAAATAGACAATTCCATATTAATAGTAGAAAGCTTCAACATAGATTCTTGGTAAAAGACAGAACATCTAGAAGGAATCTCAAGAAAGACAGAGAAGGTCTAATGGCCAAAATCATCAACTTGACCTCAAAGGCCTATATAGAACACTCCAACCAACAGCAGCAAAGTATACATTCTTTTCCAATGCACATGGAACATTATCCAGAGTAGACCACATTTTAGGCCACAAAGCAACCCTTGATAAAATCCAAAACATCAAAGCATTACAAAGCATTCTCTCTGATCATAACATCGTAAAAGTAGAAATCAATAACGGGAAGAGCAAGGATAAAAAAAAAAATCAAATGCATGCAAAGTCAATAACACCTTGCTTAAAAAAAGACTGGGTAATAGAAGAAATCAAAGAAGGAATAAAATATTTCCTAGAATCAAATGAAAATTAAAACACATCATACAAAAACTTTTGGGAACCAGCAAAGGCAGTGCTCAGAAGTCAATTTATAGCAATAAACTCACACATCAAAAAAGAATGGGCCAAAATCAAACTTTAGCTCTACAACTCGAACAAATAGAGAGAGAAAAGCAAAAGACCACAGTTACCAGAAGAAAGGAAGTAATAAGGATTAGAGCAGAAATAAAAGAAGAGTAGAAAACAATAGAAAGAATCAACAAAACCATAAGTTGGTTCTTTGAAAAGATCAAGAAAATCAACAAACCACTGGCCAAACTGACAAAAGAAAAACTGGAGAGAGAGAAAATAACCCAAATAAGAAATGAGATAGGGGACATGACAGCAGACCCAACTTAAATAAAAAAGATCATAGCAGAATACTATAAAAAGAGTATACTCCAACAAATTAAAAAACCTAGAGGAAGTAGACAAATTTCTGGAAACACACTTCCTACCTAAACTAACACAAATTGAGATAGAAAATCTGAACAGACCCATAATAAAAGAAGAGATTTAACAGGAAATTAAAAAAAATACCAACAACAAAAAAATGCCCTGGCACGAATGGCTCCATTGGAGAATTCTTCCAAACATTCATAGAAGAGCTCATACCAGTACTACTCAAACTGTTTCGGAGCATAGAAAAGGAAGGAATGATCCCAAACTCATTTTATGAAGCCAGCATAACTCTGATACCAAAGCCAGGCAAAGACACCACAAAAAGAGAGAAAATTATAGACCAATACCTCTCATGAATATAGATGCAAACATTCTCAACAAAATTCTAGCCAATAGAATTAAAATAGAAATCAGCATCATTAAAAAAAAAAAAAAAACCACGATCAAGCTGGATTCATACCATTTGTCTTAGGCTGGGTTCTCTAGAAAAGCAAATGGTTTTGCTTTTCTGTATATATATAATGGTTTTGCTTCTCTCTCTCTCTCTCTCTCTCTCTCTCTGTGTATATATATGTATACAGTTAGGTGCCGACAAGTCAGTTCTGACTCATAGCCACCCTATAGGACAGAGTGGAACTGCCCCATGGGGTTTCCAAGGAGTGGCTGGTAGATTTGAACTGCCAAGTTTTTGGTTAGCAGCCAAGCTCTTAACCACTATGCCACCAGGGCTCCATATATACAGAGAGAGAGAGACAGAGACAGAGAGATTTATCTCAAGGAAGTGGCTTATGTCAAGTCCCAAGTCCATGGGTCGGACGTCAGGCTGGAGGCTTCTCCTGACTCACATAGGTGCAGGGACTGACGAACCCAAGATCCATAGGTCGTATGGGAGGCTGCTGGCTCACGGTTGCGAAGGCTGACAAATCCAAGATCAGCACATAAAACAGCAGGCTGCTGGCCCAAGTCCTCAGAACCGGAGGTCGGATTTTGATGAGCTGAATGCAGGATCCAGAGCAAAACAAAAAGCCAGCGAGCTTTGCCAGAAAGTGCACATATATTGGATGTAGGCTATGCCCCCAAGGAAACTCCCTTACAACTGATTGGCTACTCACAGCAGATCCCATCATGGAAGTCATGACATTATATCACATCTCATTATGGACATGATTGCATCATTATACAACTGCCAAACTACATCATAACTGCCAAACCACTGAGAATCATGACCCAGCCAAGTTAACTATCACACTAGGTATGCAAAGATGGTTCGAAATTAGAAAATCAATCTACATAATCCACCACACAAATAGGACAAAAGAAAAGAATCACATGATTATTGCAATTGACACAGAAAAGGCTTTGGATAAATTCTAACACCCATTCCTGATAAAAATTCTCAATACAATAGAATTAGAAAGGAAATCCCTCCACATAATAAAGGGTATCTACACAAAACGAACAGTCAACATCATTCTCAATGGAGCAAAGCTGAAAGCATTCCCCTTGAGAACAGGAACAAAACAAGAATGCCCTTTATCACCAGTCCTATTTAACATTGTGCTAGAAGTCCTAGCTACAGCAATAAGGCAAGAAAAAGAAATAAAGGGCATGCAAATTGGAAAGGAGGAAGTAAAATTATCCCTGTTTGGAGATGATGTGATCCTATACATAGAGAACCCCAAAGATTCTGCAAGAAAAATACTAGAACTTATAGAAATATTCAGCTGAACAGCAGGTCATAAGATCAACATATAAAAATTAGTTGGATGCCTATACACCAACAAAGATAACTTCAAAAAGGAAATCAGAAAAACAATACCATTTATAAACTAAAAAACGAATTGTCATCAAGTCAATTCTGACTCAGCGACCCTATAGGACAGAGTGGAACCACCCCATAGGGTTTTCAAGGGGTGGCTGGTGGATTCAAACTGTTGACCTTTTTGTTAATAGTCAAGCTCTTAACAACTGCGCCACCAGGGCTCTAAAAAAATAAAATACTTAGGAATAAATCTAATCAGGGATACACGACTTATATAAAGAAAACTACAAAACACTGCTGCAAGAAACCAAGAGATCTATATAAATTCAAAAACATACCATGCTCATGGATAGCAGGAATCAACATTATGAAAATGTCAATTCTACCTACAGATCTACAGATATAATGCAACCCTGAGCCAAATACCAGCGCATTCTTTAAAAAGATAGAAAAACTTATCACCAACTTTATATGGAAAGGAAAGAGACCCTGGAAAAGCAAAGCATTACTGAAGAAAAAGAACAATGGTAGGAGGCCTCACACTACTTGATCTCAGAACCTGTTATACATCCATGGTAGTCACAATAGCTTGGTATTGGTAGAGTGACAGACACATAGACAAATGGAACAGAATCAAGAACCCAGATGTAAATCAATCCACCTATGGCTAGCTGATCTTTGACAAAGGACAAAAGTCCATTAAATGGGAGAAAAGACAGTCTTTTTTTAACAAACGGTGCTTGCAAAACTGGATATCCATATGTAAAAAAAATGAAGCAGGAGCCATACCTCACACCATACCAAAAAAACTAGCTCAAAATGGATCAAAGACCCAAATATAAAACCTAAAATGATAAAGATTATGGAAGAAAAATTAGGGAAAATTCCTGGGGCCCTAATAAAAAAAAAAAAAATTTTTTTTTTTTGCCCTAATACATGGCATAAATACAATACAAACCATAACTAACAATGCAGAAGCACCAGAAGATAAACGAGCTAAATGGGAGCTCCTAAAATTTAAACACTTAAGCTTTTTTTTAAAATTGTGCTTTAAGTGAAAGTTTATAAATCAAGTTAGTCTCTCATACAAAAACTTATATACACCTTGCTAAGCACTCCTAGTTTCTCTCCCCCTAATGAGATAGCACACTCTCCTCTCCAGTCTGTATTCCCCCTGTCCATTCAGCCAGCTCCTGTCCCCCTCTGCCTTCTCATCTCGCCCCCAGACAGGAGCGACCTACATAGTCTCATGTGTCTACTTGAGCCAAGAAAAACACTTCTCACCAGTATCATTTTCTGACTTATAGTCCGGTCCAAACCCTGTCTGAAGAGTTGGCTTTAGGAGTGGTTCCTCTCTTGGGGCAACAGAAGGTCTGGGGACCGTGACCTCCGGGGTCCTTCTAGTCTCAGTGAGACCATTAAGTCTGGTCTTTTAACAAGAATTTGAGGTCTGCATCCCACTGTTCTCCTGTTTCATCAGGAAATCTCTGTTATGTTCCCTGTCAGGGCAGTCATTGGTGGTAGCCAGGTACCATCTAGTTCTTCCAGTCTCAGGGTGATGTAGTCTCTGGTTTATGTGGCCCTTTCTGTCTCTTGGGCTTATCTTTACCTTATGTCTTTGGTGTTCTTCATTCTTCTTTGCTCCAGGTGGGTTGAGACCAATTGATGCATCTTAGATGGCCGCTTGCTAGTGTTTAAGATCCCACATGCCACTCACCGAAGTGGGATGCAGAATGAAAAGAAACAATCTTTGATGATTATGAGGGAGTGCAGGGGTGGGGAGGGAATAAACAATAAATAAACAATAGATAAGTGGTAAGTTTGGTGAAGGGTAAGGCAGTGCAAAATACTGGGGAAGCCAGCACAGTTTGATGAAGGCAATGTCATGGAAGCTCCATAGACACATCCAAACTCCCCGAGGGACCAAATTACTGGGTTGAAGGCTGTGGGGGTCATGGTCTCGGGAAAAATCTAGGTCAACTGGCATAACATAGTTTATAAAGAAAATGTTCTACATTCTATTTTAGTGAGCAGCGTCTGGAATCTTAAAAGCTTGTGATTCGCTATGTTAAGATACTCCACTGCTCTCACTCTGGAGCAAGGGAAAATGAAGAAAACCAAAGACACAAGGGAAGAATTAGTCCAAAGGACTAATAGACCACAACTACCACAACCTGCACCAGACTGAGTCCAGCACCACTAGACAGTGCCCAGCTACTACCACTGACAGCTCTGACACGGATCACAACAGAGGGTCCTGGACAGAGTTGGAGAAAAGTATAGAATAAAATTCCAACATAAAAAAAAAAAAGACCAGACTTCTTGGTCTGACAGAGACTGGAGAAACCACAAGAGTATGGCCCCCAGACACACTTTTAGCTCAGTAATGAAGTGACTTCTGAGGTTTACCCTTCAGCCAAAGATTAGACAGGCCCATAAAACAAAATAAGACTAAATGGGCACACCAGCCCAGAGGCAAGAACAAGAACTCAGGAGGGGACAGGAAAGCTGGTAATAGGGAACCCAAGTTCGAGAAGGGGAGAGTGTTGACATGTCGAGGGGTTTTTAACCAATGTCATAAGACTATACATGTATTAATTGTTTAATGAGAAGCTAGCTTGCTCTCTAAACCTTCATCTAAAGTACAATGAAAAAAGAAAGAAAAAAAATTACCCAGCATGCAAAGAAGCATGAAAATACAAACCATAATAAAGAGAAATATCAAGCAATAGGAATAGAATGATCCAGATGGAATTAGTAGACAAGGACACTAAAAGTTACTATAAATATATCATGTATGTTCAATAAGGTAGAGAAGAATATGATTTTTTAAATAGAGACATTTAAGATATTAAAAAAGAGACCCAAATGGAACTTACAAGAGATGAAAAGCCTAAACCAAACAAAACAATGTCTGAGGTAAAAAATAGATTGGTTGGGATTAATGGAAGATTAGACACTGCAGAAGAAAATATTAACGAACTTGAAAAAATAGCAATAGAAACTACTCAAAATAAAACTCAGAGAAAAAGACTGAAAAAAAAGTTTGCAAACATAAAAAAAAATATTTGATGGTTACGAGGGAGGGGAGGGGTGATGAGGGGAAATCACTAACTAGATAGTAAACAAGTGGTAACTTTGGTGAAGAGAAAGACAGCATACAACATAGGGAAAGTCAGCATAATTTGAACAAGGCAAAGCCATAGAAGCTTTCTAGACACACCCAAACACCTTGAGGGACTGAGTTACTGGGGCTGAGAACTGGGGACTATTGTCATGGGAAGCATCTAGGTCAATTGGCATTGTTGTCAGATGCCATAGAGTTGATTCTGATTCTTAGCGACCCCACGCACAACAGAACAAAACACTGCCCAGTTCTGCGCCATCCTCACAATCGTTGTTATGTTTGAGCTCATTGTTACAGCCACTGTATCACTCCACGTTGTTGGGGGTCTTCCTCTTTTTCAGTGACTCACACTTTACTAAGCATTATGTCCTTCTCCAGGGACTGGGCCCTCCTGATAGCATGTCCAAGGTACATGAGACGAAATTTCTCCATCATTGCTTCCAAGGAGCATTCTGGCTGTACTTCTTGCAAGACAGATTTGTTCATTCTTCTGACAGTCCATGGTATATTCAGTATTCTTCACCAATATCATAATTCAAAGGCATCAATTCTTCAGTCTTCCTTATTCATTGTCTAGCTTTCACATGCATGTAAAGCGACTGAAAGTACCATGGCTTGCGTCAGGGACACCTTAGTCCTCAAAGTGACATCTTCGCTTTTTAACACTTTAAAGAGGTCTTTTGCAGCAGATTTGCCCAACACAACCCATTGTTTGATTTCCTGACTCCTGCACGTAGGGGCACTACTTATGGTTGCAAGCAGAATGAAATGCTTGACAACGTCAATCATTTCTCCATTTATCATGATGTTGCTTATTGGTTGTTGTGAGAATTTTTGTTTTCTTTTTGTTGAGGTGTAATCCATACTGAAGACTGTAGTCTTTGATCTTCATTAGTAAGTGCTTCAAGTCCTCTTCACTTTTAGCAAGCAAGGTTGTGTCATCTCCGTATGAAAGGTCGTTAATGATTCTTCCTCCAATCCTGATGCCAAAGTTCTTCCTATAGTTCAGTTTCTCAGATTATTTGCTCAGCATCCAGATTGAATAAGTATGGTAAAAGGATACAGCCCTGATGCACACCTTTCCAGATTTTAAACCATGCAGTTTAGTGTCCCCTTGTTCTGTTCGAATGACTGCCTCCTGGTCTATGTACAGGTTCTTCATGAGCACAATTAAGTGTTCTGAAATTCCCATTCTTCACAATGTTATCCACAATTTGTTGTGATCCACATAGTCGAATTCCTTTGCATAGTCAATAAAACACAGGTAAACATCTTTCTGGTATTCTCTGCTTTCAGCCAAGATCTATCTGACTTCAGCAATGATATCCCTCATTCTACATCCTCTTCTGAATCTGGTTTGAATTTCTCACAGTTCCCTGTGGATGTATTGCTGCAACCAATTTTGAATAATTTTCAGCAAAATTTTACTTGCATGTGATATTAATGATATTATGTGATAATATCCAAATTCTATTTGATCATCTTTCTTTGGAATGAGCACAAATATGGATCTCTTTCTGTTGTTTGTCCAGGTAGCTGTCTTCTAAATTTCTTGGCATAGAGAAGTGAGCACCTCCAGAGCTGCATCTGTTTGTTGAAATATCTCAACTGGTATTCTGTCAGTTCCTGGAGCCTTGTTTTTTGCCATGCCTTGGACGTCTTCCTTCAATACCATCTGTTCTTGTTCATATCCTACCTCCTGAAATGGTTGAGTGTTAACCCATTCTTTTTTGTACAGTGACTCTGAGTGTGTTTCTTCCATCTGCTTTTGTTCCTTTCCTGTGTCTTTCAGTTGGTGTAGCATAGTTCATAAAGGAAATATCATAATCCTACATTGGTGAGCAGTGTTTGTGGTAATAAAATCTTGTGAGCGGCCATCTAAGATACATCTGTTGGTCCCATTCCGTCCACAGCAAAAGAGAATGGAGGAAATCAAAGACAAAGGAAAATAGTCCAAAGGACTTGAACTACAACCTCCACCAGCCTGAGACCAGAGAACTAGATGGCCTCTGGCTACCACCACCATCTGCTCTGACAGAGATCACAGAGCAGGAGAAAAATATAGAACAAAATTCAAATTCACAAAAAAAGACCAGAGCTACTGGTCTGACTGAGGCTGGAGGAATTCCCGGGAATACTGCCTGTGGACACTCGGCTAACTCAGAACTGAAGCCACTCCCAAAGTCCACCTTTCAGCCAAAGATTAGACAGCCCTGTAAAACTCTGGTGTTGTAGTAGTTAAGAGCTATGGCTGCTAACCAAAAGTTTGACAGTTCAAATCCACCAGGCGCTCCTTGGAAACCCTATAGGGCAGTTCTACTCTGTCTTAATAGGGTTGCTATGAGTTGGAATCGACTCAATGGCAATAGATTTTTTTTTTTAAATAAAACAAACAGTAACACAAGTGAGCAACTTGCCTCTTGGTTCAGTCAAGTATGCAAGACCAAACGGGCAACACCTACCCAATAGCAAAGACAAGAAGGCAGGAAGGGACTGGAAAACTGGATGAATGGAAATGGGGAACCCAAGGTCAAGAAGGGGAGAGTGTTGACACATCATGGGGTTAGCAACCAATGTCACAAAACAATTCGTGTAGAAATTTTTGAATGGGAAGCTAATCTGAACTGTGAACTTTCACATAAAGCACAAAATAAAAATAAAAAAATTAGTTGAAAAATCTTCAAAGGACACAAGCATAAAATATTTGGTATGGCTAATAAATATATTTGAAAGTCCAATTTTACTAGTAATTGAGAAAATATAAATTTAAGTAACAGGGTATCATTTATAGCTATCAAATTGGCAAAGATTAAAAAAATTTAAATCTTCTATTCCTCTAGACAGTGTTTCTCAGCCTTCTCAAATTGACAATTTAGGCAGGATAATTCTTTGTGGTGTAGGGCTGTCCCGTGTATTGCAGAGTGTTTAGCAGCATCACTGGCTTCTACCCACTTGAAGCCAGTAGCATCCCTTGCCTGTTGTGGCAATCAAAATGTCTCCAGTTATTACCAAATGTTCTCTGAAGGGCAAAATTGCCCTGGGTTCAGAACCTCTGCTTTAACCATATTGAGGTATTTGGCATTCCTCCCACTGGCCTTGATTTCTCTTGCCTTGAGACCTTTGC
This sequence comes from Loxodonta africana, assembly GCF_030014295.1. Classification (NCBI taxonomy): domain Eukaryota; kingdom Metazoa; phylum Chordata; class Mammalia; order Proboscidea; family Elephantidae; genus Loxodonta; species Loxodonta africana. The sequence continues at coordinate 115,805,014 of NC_087369.1, read as the reverse complement.
ATATTCTTGCTCTGTACATTTCCTCTCCAACCTTATCATCCTTCACGTCTCAGCTGAGGCTTTTGAGAAGCTTTCTATGATGCCTTGAGATGTGTTCCCATAAAAAAAGCCATTGCCATGGAATCGATCCCAACTCATAGTGACCCCATAGGACAGAGTAGAACTGCCCCATAGGTTTCCAAGGAGTGGCTGGTGGATTCGAACTGCCAACATTTTGGTTAGCAATAGCACCCTGTATTTACCCTTATTTCAGCACTTTTAATAATGTATTTTATCTAATTATTTGTCAGTCTCTTCTAAACTTCACATAGACCTGCATTGTGACTTTTATTGACATTTCTGCCTTTGTGGGCCCCTTCCTCCAAAAATAATATTAAAATTATCTTCTATAACTGCATTGATATAAAGATGAATACAACTCAGCTCAGAGTATATTCATCTTCTGATTTTAAAAGAAATTAAAACATTTCTGTGGGCTCTTAAGAAGTATTGTAAGTCCTAGGCACAGTGTCCATTGTGCCTAATGGGTGTCGGCCCTGGCTTCAAACATTAAAAAAAAAAAAACTCTTTGTGTCCTTTGTAGATTTTTCAACTAATACCCGGTCAGTTGGACTGTGCTGATTTTGGCCACCACTTTATACCCAATGCTTTCCACAGTGCCTACTATTTAGTAAAAAATAGTAGGCACTGTGGAATTTAGTAGGTGCTCAATAAATAATTCTTAAATGAATAAATGGATTAAAATATTCTTAAACAAAAACATTTCTAAATATTTGTTCCACAAAAATACTTCAAAAAGAATTTTATTTTTATTGTGCTTTAGGTGAAAGTTTACAGCTCAAGTTAATTTCTCATTCAAAAATTTATACACGTACTTTTCTGTGGCATTGGTTGCAGTCCTCAAGATTGCAACCATGCAACTGACAGCACACTCCCTCTTTCCACCCTGGGTTCTCTGTGCCCATTTGTCCAGTTGCTGTCTCTTCCTGCCTTCTTATTTTGGTTTTGGACAGGAGTTGCCAGTTTCATTTTGAATATTTGATTGAACTAAGAAGCACACTCCTCACATGTGTTATTTTTTTATAGCCTGTCTAATTGTGACCCTAATACTCCCCAGCATGTTTTCTCCTTTTCAAAATGGGCGACTGAGAGCTTGACATAACTAATGTTGTGATGAACCTGTAAGTTCTTCTTCCTCTGCCTGCCTCCTCCTTCACATACCTTTGTTAATGACTTTGTTTTGACCTAATGCTAATCACTTTGTTCTTTGTTTGATCTGATGCAAATAACTTTGTTTTGTTCTGTGAGACCACCTGTAACTTACAACCACCCACAGAAAAATCAGAGCCCAGATGTCTGACATATATATCTTTAGCTTGATAAGGAGATGTCTGGCATGTATTTCTTTAGTCTGATAAAGAGCCTTTTGTCACTATCTTGTAATGAAGAACTCCTCCGGCCATGCCATCTGTAGGCTACAAAGACATTTCTTTTTTTTTTTTTAAATAATTTTTATTGTGCTTTTAAGTGAAAGTTTACAAATCAAGTCAGTCTCTCACACAAAAACCCATATACACCTTGCTACACACTCCCAATTACTCTCCCCCTAAGAAGACAGCCCGCTCCCTCCCTCCACTCTCTCTTTTCGTGTCCATTTCACCAGCTTCTAACCCCCTCCACCCTCTTATCTCCCCTCCAGGCAGGAGATGCCAACATAGTCTCAGGTATCCACCTGATCCGAGAAGCTCACTCCTCACCAGCATCCCTCTCCAACCCATTGTCCAGTCCAATCCATGTCTGAAGAGTTGGCTTTGGGAATGGTTTCTGTCCTGGGGCAACAGAAGGTCTGGGGGCCATGACCACTGGGGTCCTTCACAGTCTCAGTCAGACCATTAAGCCTGGTTGCAACGACATTTCTAACCCTTGTAGAAATTCTATATAAGCTCTAAGGTAAAATTGCTCTTTGAGACTCCATAGAGACAGTCTGTGTTGCTGTTGGGTTCTGGTGGTGTATACATCCCCTAAATAACTTTCTGACTCTTTCTGACTTGGAGTATTTTTCATTGGCTCAACTGCTCTAGGGCATGGACCCTAATTGGGCAACAAATTTTTGGCACCCAACATGGGGCTCGAATTAATCAGGCCCTGGTTCATTCTCCCTAAGGATTGAGCCCCTGGGATGGACCTGGGAAGAGAGAAGGTGCACCTCTCCTCAAGTTGTGGAGGTCTCTCGACCTTTGGTGGCCCAGAGGTCTGGCAACAGGGGAGGACTCCAGGGCAGTGAGCTCCAGGGGGAGGGAGAAATTTTCCTTTGCCCATGACAGGTAACTGGGCAAAAAAAAAAAAAAAGTTTTTTTTTTCATTGGCTGGTAAATCCTCTGTAAAAGCCACAGGGGAGTCAGTTCTCATAGATTCCCTCCAAGAAAGGCGGACTAGGTCCCATGACATTGGATGAGAGACCAGTGAGGTTACCCATTGCAAGTGGGTACCCAGGAAATTCCAGTGGAGAGTCCCCTAGGAACTGGACTTATTTAGGAGGGGATCCCCTAAGAGACCTCTTAAAATTTTGTGTAATCAAGTGTGGTCTGTAAATGATCCTGGAGATTTTGGTACTATTATGAAGCTTGATCTGTTCTGTACTATAGCAAGAGAGATGAAAAGCTGTATGTGAAATGTTTTATGACTTTATGGCATGAGAAAAAGATAAAGCCTATGTTTTAGCCCCTCTTGTACAGGCCCATGATGATGATGGGGTAAGAGACAAAGAACCGGAGAATGTTCTTCTCATTCTCCTGCCTCAAAGTACCCCCTTGGTACCCATTCATGACCCTTCCTGGTGGTATCAGAAGATAAGTACAGGAAGGCATTGAAAGGGGGGGGGTGCATGAGGTGGGACAGACATGGTGTCCCTACCCCATACTAGGAGTGGGGTACAATTCTGCCCAGTTCCCCCAGTAAGGCTTTACCCACGCCAGGAGGTGCCAGTCCCTGCTGCAGAAGGGCCGCCTCAGATAATGGGGGTCCGTAATCTGTTCCTTGCATCCATTTTGTACAATTGGAGGTGAAACCTTTCAGAATATCAGTCAGACCCACATGCCATGACTGGAATGCATTTAAAGTCTTTTCCAACAGAGATCAGGGAAAAGAGGCCAAGAAAAAGAAAGGAAAAGACCAGGACATAGAGAAACAGACCAATCCAGTGGCCGCTGCTCTAGGATCATCTGGAGGAAGATGACAAGACCAAAGTAAGGATAGGCTCCAACTAAAGAAAAACCAAAGTACATTTCGAAAACAGGAGGGACACTGAAAAATGAGTGCCTCAAAAAAAGAATGGAAAAGGGCCAGGCAAGATACAAAGGGGGGAGAAGCTTTTTCTAGGAGCCTGCTGTTGGCTCTCCCACTTATTATACTGTTGGCTCTCCCACCTTCCTGTACTCCTTCTACTGTTTTGGATTTAAAAGACTGTCTTTTGCATCCCACTGGACTCCATTGGGCTGCGCTTCCTCAAGGGTTTAAGAACTCCCCCATTATTTTTGGAACAGCGCTGGCCCAAGATCTAGAGCGGTAACCTCCCTTCAACCGAGGAGTGATCCTGCAATATGTGGACCTCCTGGTAGGGAATAAGTCTGAAAAAGACTCTATTTCAAATACTGTGACTGTCTTAATTTTTCTGGACCAAGTGTCTTTAAGAAATTTACAAGCTAATGTCTCTATCAGGCTACTCAGGGGGCAGAGAGAGATCCTTTCCAGGGACTCCTGAGTGTCAAAGAGCCCTTTGTGATTTAAAGTCCCAGTTGATGAAAGCCCCAGCCCTGGTGCTACCAGATTATCAAAAACCCTTTGAATTATACAGATGAAAGAAGAGGAGTAGCCATTGGCGTATCAACACAGTTGTTGGGACCATGGAGATGCCTTGTCATGTGTTTCTCTAAAAATCTGGATACTGTCTCAAAAGGCTGGCCGGCCTGCCTCCAAGTGGTTGCCACAGCTAACATTATTGTAAAAGAGGCTAATAAATTTACTTTGAGACATGATACTATCGAGTTTGTCCCTCATGCAGTGACTGTAGTATTGGAACAAAAAGGACATTGGTGGCTCACCTCCAGTTGGGTAACACTATATCAAACCCAGCTTTTGAGAGAAATCAAATTTAACTTTTGTGAAGTGTTCAAAACTAAATATTTGATGAAATATTTACTGGCGTGTGTAGATTCTTTTTCAGGATGAGTAGAGATTTTTCACTGCCGGACTGAAATGGCTAGAGAGAGGTACAACAGGTTTCAATGCCTTTAGGACTAAAGCGGAAACTCCACACAGCAAGGAGACCCCAATCTAGTGGAAAGGTTGAAAGAATGAATAAGACCATAACACGTCATCTTAGTAAACTGTGCCAAGAGACCAGACTGCCCTAGACAGATGTTCTGCCACTGGCACTCTCCAGAGCACAGACCCTAATCAGGCAATATAATCTTTGCCTGAAAAGTGGGGTTTGGGAACGGTTTCAGTTCTGGGTTAGCAGAATGCCCAGGGGCCATAATTTTGGAGGTTCCTCCAGTCTCTGTCAGACCAGTAAGTCTAGTCTTTTTTTGTGAATTTGAATTCTGTTCTACAACTTTCTCCCACTCTGTCCAGAACCCTCCACTGTGATCTCTGTCAGAGTTGTCATTGGTGGTAGCTGGGCACCACGTTGTTCTTCTGGTCTCAGGCTGCTAAGTCTATGGTTCATGTGGTCATTTAGTCCTTTGGACTAATGTTTTCCTTGTGTCTTTGGTTTTCTTCGTTCTCCTTCCCTCTGCATTGAATGGGACCAATAACACGTATCTTAGACTGGAAACTTTTATGATCCCAGATGCTATTCACCAAAGTGCGATGTAGAACATTTTCTTTATGAACTAAAAAACCTATGTTATGCCAATTGACCTAGGTATCCCCCAAGACTATGGTCATCAGCCCCCAGCCCCAGCTACTTGGTACCTCACAGTGTTTGGATGTGTCTAAGAAACTTCTGTGCTTTTGCTTTGGTCCAGTTGTGCTGACTTCCTCTATATTGTGCGTTGTCCTTCCTTTCACTGAAGTTGACATTTGTTTACTATCTAGTTAATCACAAAAGGACAAATATTATATGAGACCACTATTATAAGAACTCAAGAAAAGGTTTACACACAGGAAAAAAAGTATTCTTTGATGATTATGAGGGTGGGGAGGGGGAGAAGAAATTTCTAACTGGATAGTAGACAACTGTTAACTTTGGTCAAGGGAAGGACAACACACAATACAGGAGAAGTCAGTACAACTGGACCATAGCAAAAGCATAGAAGTTTCCTAGACATAACAAGAATAATTTTAATTGAGTCAAAATATATTCATTTCATTGGAATTTTTTTTCCTAAATTCATTTGTGCTCTAGTTGTGACACATACTTGAAAAATATTATACATTCTCTCATCATATTTATTATTAAAACATTCCTGACATGATTCATTAAAAATTTTAAATAGGTCCTTCCCCATCAAGTCTCCCACTTCATTCTTATTTCAAATAATTTGGATCAAATTGAGAATATAGACCCATAGTCTATATCAGATTATATAATTTTCTACTGGTTTTCTTTTATTTTGGAAAATACTTGTATAGTAGATATAATTATAAGTCTGGTAGGCTGTGTAAGAGTTAACTCACAATTAGGAGTCAATTCTGCTCTCTTGATACTTAGAATTGTGATTTTGTCGGTTTTCTTAAGCGGTCATCAAGTACTGACACATTGACATATGCTAACCAGCATATAGTCCCTGTCCTCAAGGAGTTCACAGATTAGTGGGGTCCTTAAAACATTTTCCTTTCTGGGATTACTGTACACAGTAACAGTCATCAAAAGGTTAGTAGGTAATTATGAAATAGGAGGAAAAAAATTGGTAGTCTTGATAGAAATGTGCATCTCAGTCATGGTCTAGTCTAGCAAACTACTCCTGTTCTACTTTCTAGTGCATCTTCCTAGTGATAGAATATTTACATCCTCCTGCTCTTTTAGGCAGTGTTCTATATACTCTTTTTCTACAGCTGAGAGTCATGACATCTGTGATGGTTAATGTTATGTGTCAACTCAGCTAGGCTATGACTCTCAGCATTTTTGCAGATATTGGACTGATTGCTCTTCCATAATGTAATATAATGTAATCACTTCTGTGATGTGATCACCCTATCAGTTGAAAGGGGAGTTTCCTTGGGGTTGTGGCCTGCCTCCAAAATATAAATGGCTGTTCCTGCAAGGCTCACTCACTCTGTCGAACCTGCACTCTTCTTGTAGCTTGACCTCTTGGGATGTAAGCTGCAGAAGCCTTCAGCCTGCCACCTGACCTGCAGGTTTTGGGTTTGCCAGCCCCTGCAACCTTGTGAACCAGCAGAGGCCTCCAGCCTACTGCCTGACCTGCAGATTTTGGGTTTGTCAGTCCCTATAACCACGTGAGCCAGCATAAGTCTTCAGCCTGCTACCTGATCCACAGATTTGAGACTTGCCAGCCCTCACAATTACATGAGCCATTTCCTCACAATTGTGTGAGCCATTTCCTTGAAGTAAATCTCTCTCTCTCTATTTATATATGGAGCCCTGGTGGTGTACTGGTTAAGAGCTTGGCTGCTAACCAAAAGGTCAGCAGTTCGATCCACCAGTCGTTCGTTGGAAACTCTATGGGGCAGTTCTACTCTGTCCTGTAGGGTCACTATGAGTCAGAATTGACTTGACGGCAATGGGTTTTATATTTATATATACGTGTCACTGGTTTTGCTCCTCTAGAGAACTCAGACTAAGACAACATCATTTTTCTTGAATTCAATATTTTATACTTTTATTACATGTAGCAATTACCATGGGAATGGATATTATTCATTGATTGAATTTTAGGTTGTATGATTTGTAATGACATGAAGGGAAAGCTCTTTTGTTTCATTAATAACATCCCTCCCATTGTAGGATGGATAATCTTTGGGCAAGTTTCCCATCATGAGTTAAATTCAGCTATGGAATGTAGTTCTTGTTTCATTCCACAAGGGATGTTATTTAACTTGGTTTATGAGTCAATTGTCACCTCAATTAAGCCTCCCCTAATCCTCCTTTTTCAGAATCAATCACTTCTTTCTCTGAGCTCTCCCTACAGGGCATCTATATCTCTATTTAGCATTTACTTATTCTGCTTTACTTATTTTCCTACTTGTCTTATCTCTAAGGGAGAAGGAGGGACCCTCTTATTCAGCTTTGTTCCCCCTGTGTACCTAGGGTAATGCCTTGCACATAGTAGGTCTCGAAACATTTTGATTGGGTTAAAATAATTTCAAAGTTGAAATAGAATGTTTAATACCCACGATATCCTCAGACCTTAGCGTATGTTTTAAGAAGATATATGTTTTAGCAGTATAAGTACGTGAATGGTTTTGGTGGAAAACCCATGTGAAATCTACCTATTTTTTTCAAACAAGATTTCATCAGCCAGGCAGCTTTTAGCATTCACAACTATATCACTACCAGCAGTAAATTTCTTTGAAAATGCCAAGTGAGGGTCACCAGGCTAATGGATTTATCCACTATGAAATTCTAGGAAATTATTCCATCCAACTCACCAGAAGTTGCTTCAAGGTCAAACACTGAAATATCTAAGTAGATTACAAGGGTGCATGGAAGATTCTTTTTTGACAGTCTTGCCTATTTCTCTCTCTATATTCCCACCTCTGATTATATATTTCTCTTGTCCAGTGTTATGATGTTCTTTCCTTGCCACTTTTTCAGTTTACAGTTAGGATCTGGCAGCTATTTCAATTCTCAGCTCAATAAATATTTCAGAAAATTTTTACCTTTTTAGCAAGCACTTCTTCAACTCTACAGAACAAGGAATAAAAACAGAAAGATGAAACAGTAAAACTTTATTTGGACACAGCTTCCTATAGAGCAAGTATATAAGTGTATTCTGTTTGATCAGGAATTAAAATATTATCACACAGATGAATTGAACTGGCTGAACAACCTTCCTTCTTACTTATTCATGAGTAATGATTGGCAGATATTGGACACAGTCTTAGACAATGGGAACAAACAGCTCCCCCTCAGTCAGACCTTCTGAAAACATTATCCCTCCCTGGCCACTTTCTGTCACTCAAGGCAGGTCTTCAATCACCTTGTCCATTATAAAACACATCACTAGCTACCTGGTTACTCTCTGTCTTCCTATTTGCTTTGACAGATCTCTGATCATTGGGTTTATTAAAGGAAAAAACACCATCCTGAAAAGTTATTAAGAATACAGGAGAGGCCCCAGCTTGACCCCAAGTTGTGTTCAGATGTGTTTCAAAACGCCCCAGTAGGCTATATGTAGATTCCTTGAAGGCAGGGACCATGTCTTTTTTTTATATTTTCTGAGATGTATCTCTGTCTTCATTGTCATTTTTGGACTTCTGGTTTGACATTTCCCGTTTGATTCTTTTTATTCCATTTCTCATTTTGGCTTGTTTTGATTCAGCATGCCTTCCTTGAGCTCAATATTGTATGAGTTAGTGGTACTTTGGGAAATCAAGGAGGGAGAGTGCAATATATGGTGTGGGGCTGCAAAGTGGGGAGGAGAGAAGGCAGCAACTTCAAGATATAGGATGATAAAGGGATTGAGAATTCAGTGGTGGGAAGATTTTGGGCTGAGATTTTGCCTCTCCACCCTTCTCCTGGCCCCAGGAATTTTTGGAGATTAGAGAGGGCGCTTGACTTCCCATTATATGAGCAATTCATTTGCATCATTTTATAGTTGAATATAAAATGAAAGGATGGCCTCAGAATATTGGAGAGGTGCTTGTTAACATTTAATTATTTTAGCAATTGTTTGTACATACATCTGTCTCTGTTAGAAATCTCAAGTTAGGTTTTAACCTGATTGAAGAGGAAAATCAAAGGGGAGGGCAGAGAAACCTTTCTTTACTGCTGTCCCAAGGGAGCATGTTGAGAATTTAACTCAAGATGTGGTTATGGATTTGAGTCAGGAAAATATCAGACAAGACTATAATTGAGTTCCTAGGGAATCGACTCGACGGCACTGGGTTGGATTATAAAGGACTAAGTTCTTTAATTCAATGTCATCTTTTACTTACCAAGATGAACATGCCATAGCTTTGTGCCAGTGAAGTAAACTATTATGCTTCCCTTGAAGAGAAGTGCTTTGTGTGATGAAGTCATTGACAAGCTCTATTTTTTAAAGGCAAGCAAGAGAAAAATAGTAAAACCCAAACCTCTACATTTCTATTGATCATAGGATGCAGATTTTTATTGTCTCTTTGTCTGTCAAAGACAAAGTATAAATGTTAATATAAAAATGTTAGAGTCTTCACACATTTATACTTTGAATTTGTGAAAGTTTGGCTAAATACATCTCTAGGTTCAAGTGATAAATAATCAGAACCAGGCTTGACTGTGAACTGAAACATGTTCAACCAAGGAATAAATATTCTTGTAAAATTGAATGGTTTGATTCTGTGTAACTTCTCAGCATGTTTCACTTATGCTTTTCTGTGCAAGAATAAGTAGTAGAGCAAAATATAATCTGTTAGTAAACTAAATATGAAAAGTCATAAAGTTTTTATACATCAATACATTATTTTCAAAGTTGGGGGGTGTTGTTTCTCCTAATTAGTAATATTTAGTCCTTTTGTGCTTGCAAGATTAGTTATCCTAAAGGCTTGTCTGGGGATTGGAGGAAACAGAGATGTCCATGTTTATGCTGTTATGTTTTGTAGTGGCTTCAGGAAGGAAATAATAATTACTGTGATGATCTGGTGGGGCCCTGGTGGCGCAGTGGTTAAATGTTTGGCTGTTAACCAAAAGGTCGGCAGTTTGAATCCATCAGCTGCTCCTTGGAAACCCTATGGGGCAGTTCTACTTTGTCCTATAGGGTTGCTATGAGTCGGAATCGACGTGAAGGCAATGGGTTTGGCATTTTTGGTTTTGTGATGATCTGATAGTTTCTTCTCTATGCATACCAAAAAAACCAAACTCGTTGCCGTCAAGTCGATTCTGACTCAAAGTGACCCTATAGGACATAGTAGAACTGCCCCATAGAGTTTCCAAGTAGCGCCCGGTGGATTTGAACTGCCTATCTTTTGGTTAGCAGCTGTGTCTCTTAACCACTATGCCACAATGGTTTTCTCTTTTCTATGCAGGTCTAAGTAATTTGAAGGGGAGAGCACTGCACATCAGCCATTGTTTTGTGTCTAAGTGATTCAATGATGAGCAAGTACCTATATATTCAGGGGAAAAGACAGTAGAGGCATGAACTCAGACAATTATTTAAGCCATGTGCTGAAAATCAAAGGTTTGCACAGCGTTACAGATATAATTTTCCTTTTTTCATAGGAAAGGGGAATGTGACAATTTATTAAAATAAACTGTAAAAAGTTCTCAAACAATTGAGGGTGGTCATTAGCTTTTTTTTTTAATAGGGAAATTCTTCCTTTATTTGTACTACTGTGTCAAGGTTATCTTTCATCTGCAGGATTTTGTAATTTTGCACTGATCAAGAGACTGTTACTTATTTTCAAAGCTAGTGTATGCAAATTATGATTAAATTCCTGGGTGTTTAATCTCTTGAATATCATTTTAAAAATAGGAATGATGGTACACTGAGATGTTAATTAACTCATTATGAATAATTTATTTTATAGCTTGAAACTGCATACAGCAAAGTCAATGTTGACTAAATTTTCAAGCAGATTCTAGTTGAAATATCAGTAAGTTCAAGTCATGTGCATATTATTATACATTAAGTGAGAAACTTCATTACAAAAGTCATGCATTTAATGTTTCTTTGTTTATACTATTCGTGCTAAAATTTCAATCGCCTCATATGCATGCGAAAGCTGAAAAATGAATAAGGAAGACCGAAGAAGAATTGTGGTGTTGGTGAAGAATTTTGAACATACCATGGACTGCCAAAAGAATGAACAAATCTGTCTTGGAAGAAGTACAACTAGAATGCTCCTTAGAAGCAAGGATGGGGAGACTTCATCTCACATACTTTGGACACGTTATCAGGAGGGACCAGTCTCTGGAGAAGGGCATCATGCTTGGTAAAGTAGAGGGTCAGCAAAAAAGAGGAAGACCCTCAGTGAGATGGGTTGACACAGTGGCTGCAACAATGGGCTCAAGCATAACAAAGATTGTGAGGATGGCGCAGGACCAGGCAGTGTTTCGTTCTGTTGTGCATAGTGTCACTATAAGTTGGAACCAACTCTACGGCATCCAACAACAAGAACAAATGCTAAAAATTCCCAGCTTGGGACTCTAAAAGACTAGTGATGTACAATAAAATTTCCCTAATAAACGTATTTTAATTTTAATTTTCTTTAGAATTCCTGAAAAAAAAAAAGGCAACTAAATCTACTTTTGACTATAGGTAGCTTTTGTATTTTAAAAGTTTAGAGCAATTATAATTAATCCACTCTTAAGCTGATGAGTGAATATAACCACTTTCCAATTACAGATTTAAAATAATGGCAGCCATTAGACATCATGGAATTTGCCAGGATCAAGCTGCATGTCATTCATAGACAATATTAAATTCTCATGTCAAGGAGAATGCCCGTGATCCATTTGTTTGTCTATTTATTTGTTTTACCCTTTTACATTTTGTTTAACAATTTATCACTTACTATGTGCCACACAGTATTCTAAACACATAAAACAATTCTATGAGGTAGGCACCATTATTTTGCATATTTTGCAAGAAGTGTGGTATAGTAGCAACAGCATGGGTTTTAGCAGCTAACAGACTTGGGTTGAATCCTGAATCCATCATTAACAATGTGTCCATGAGTACTTATTATGTTCTTAATGTCTCTCAACCTCAATTTTCTTCCAACAAAATGAAGGAAGATACTATCTACCTCACAGAGTTATTGTAAACATTAAATAAGAATATAGAAAAACACATAGTATAGTTTATGACATGTAGTAAGAACTCAATATAGTTTAATTTCCTCACATTCTTTTCAGCCTTGCATTGGTCAGTAATCTTAGTTACAAGTGATGAAAACCCATGTCAAACCTGCTTTAAAAAAAGGAATGAGTTTATTCATTTTAACTGGAAAATTCAAGTGATTCCACCAATGTCTTTAGAATGTTGACACTGCTTGCCATTATTTTGGCTTATTTTTAGGCAGGCTATCAGTTGAATCCTTTTAAAACTTTTTTTTTTTTTTTGCCAAGTTGTATTTGGTCAGCTTCAAGGGCTGGTAACCAAAGAGAAATCATCTCTTAAGTCATGGGCCTTGAATCTGGGCCTCAGAATTTCTGTCTTTAAGCAACAGAACAAGGTGCTCTGCCCACTGACCCAGCCCTCAGTTAAATGACATCTGTTTTGGCCTCTTTCTCGGGACAGTGCAAGTAATAGTAGGTTAGTGTGTTGTGGAGACACAGTTAATCTGTCCCTTACCCAAGGCAGAATCCTAATGGACAGTTCTTTAAAATGCAAATTGTTGCCTTGTTAGCTACTGACAAGTTGACCCCTGATTCATGGTGACACCAGACACAATGGAACAAAATGCCGCGTGGCCCTGCACCATCCCCACGGTCACTTGAGGATTGAACTGTTGTGATCCATTGGGTTTTCACTGGTTGATTTTCAGAAGTAGATTGCCAGGTCTTTCTTCCTAGCCCGTCTTAGTCTGGAAGCTCCACTGAAACCTGTTCAGCATCATAGTAACACGCAAGCCACTACTGACAGATGGATGGTGGCTGCACATAAGGTGCATTGGCTGGGAATCAAATCCTGGTCTCCTGCATGGAAAAGGGATGTGAGAATTTTGTCACTGAACCAACAATGTCCCCTTAAAATGCAGGTAATTTTGCCCTTTGCCACACAGTGAATGCACAGAATAAAGTCCTTGGTAAGAACCTAGGGCATCAGTACGAGTCTTATCTCCTGTTATATTTTCTGTTCCCTAAAGTTGGCTCAAAGGAGCCCTGGTGATGCAGTGGTTAAGTGCTCAGCTGCTAACCAAAAGGTCTGTGGTTAATCTACCAGCTGCTCCATGGGAGAAAGATGTGTCAGCCTGCTTCTTGTAAAGATTTACAGCCTTGGAAACCCTGTGGGGCAGTTCTACTCTGTCCTATAGGGTCACCATGAGTCAGAATCGACTTGACAGCAACGGGTTTGCTTTTTGGTTTAAAGTTTGTTCACACTAAGTTTAGCTTGGAGCAGAGTATACAGCACTTCTAGCTCAGTCAGATTCATGATTATCTGACTTTCAGCCATTTTGGATTGTAAGGCATAAGTATAAAGTGTTTCTATTTTCTTCCCTGTCTGCTTTCAGACACACTAACTTGAACAACAGCTTTTATTCTCCTGATAGGCACTTATTCAAGGTCAAAAGCAGTAGTCAATAAAGTCCAATATCCTGAAGTATTTATATCAAACTCCTAAAGCATCAACTTTGGTAGACACAAGATCTGAGTCTTAAGGTACAACAGGAGAAGTTTAACAAGCTACTGCAAAATAGAGCCAATTTCCCAGCTCGAGGATGGAAAGTCTTTACTGTCCTACATTCCAATTGCAACCAACCAGTTCTCCTTTTGGAATCTGTCACTTTCCAGTACACTTCTTTTAGATATCTATGTCAATATTATGAGTACTCTTTGAGTTGCAAGGGACAGAAAATCAGTTCAGTCTTGTTTTCATTTATTGACTCATAATGAAGAAGTTCTTCAATGGTTTGACCCAGGGATTTAAGTTATATCGTAAGGACACTGGCCCTCTTTAAGCAAATAGGCAATTGGAATACAGAGTGATAGAGTTAAACGTAGGGTGCTATGCTAGAGTAGAAGTTATAAGAATAGAAAGCAAAATAAAATGACCTCTTCCCTTAAATAGTATAGTAGGCCAAACAAAAAAACCAAACCCAGTGCCATTGAGTCGATTCCAACTCATAGCGACCCTATGAGTATAGTAGGAGACACCTACGTATAGGAGGATCACTCTATGCAACATGCAAAATCTTAAGGAAAAAGAGCATGAGAAGTGGTCTTTGAAAAGGTAGATAAATGGAGAATGGAATAGAACCTTCCTGGAAATATAGGCATTAGAAGAGAGAAGTAGAATTAGATGTGATTCGTATATAATTCAATTGTATAGACATATGCTATCAATGTATATTCACTTGCAGAGAGAGACACATTTTTGATGCAAAGTATCATTTAGTGAATTCTTGAAAAACTAAAATATGGCGTCCTCCGTTCCCGGAATCATTCAGTGGATTATCGCTTATGTTGTGTTAGGTCTTAAGTTCTTTGAAGCCTCACTCAACCTTTGAAATAAATACTCTCACAGAAGTTTATAGCCTGTATAATAGACAGGATTTTAAAAATACAACCTTTAACACACTAATATGAGATGCCTCCTAAACTGAAATGCTAAACTTGGTTTTGATTTCTTACTGTAATCTTCTCAACATTCATTTAAACATATTTCCTTTAATCATTAAGATGATGTAAAAATTCATTTGGAAATGTCTTCAAATTCTCATTAGCAATACGTGCAGACTTTTCATTGACATGATTGAAGGAAAGGATGAACAATTCCATTTATATTCTTGAAAGAAAAGATATAAAAGCCTGCTTTTCAACTGATGATAGCAGACTCTTGATTTTCACTGATATTTCTTTCTCTCCCCTAAAAGGGTTGCTTCACTTTTCGACAGTTTGCTTTCCTCTATCAAATAACGCCAATGACTTATGCTGTGATTGAGAACTGACAATCTGACCTGAGTATGCAGGAAAGAAGGACTTCCAATGTAATGCCTAGCTGTTACTTACGGCTTGGCTTTTTGCTTGCATTTCTTTGTGGCAGACAAATAAATGATACAATCCTGAGAAAGCTTTCAGAATCCCCCAGAGGGTTGCCTTAGAAAAAGCCAAATTTCTGTGAATTCAAGAAAGAAAGCAATTTCTGTCCATGTGAAAGACGAAGAGGATAGAGCAGAGTGTTGATCACTGTGGGGATTTTAAGGGTATCTGGGGAAAATCAGTTTCCCTGGGGTACAATCTAAGTTTTATTTGATGGATAATATCTATTGATGCAGCTCAATTTTTTGTAAAGAACCAAGTCAAGTTATTATTTACTTATGAATCTGAAGAAAAAAGGCAGGGAAAGAATAAAGCAGCAGTATGCTTTCTACCTGTCAAGTCTACATGGATTTGATGTCAAAATGAAGATAACACTTGTCTTGGGAATCACTTTGAATAATTTAGAAATAATATTAAATGATTAACCCCTCAAAGGTTCTGTCATTCTTGTTCCCATCTGTTTTTATATGATATAACATTATTATACATTGTGCTTCATCGTGAAGGATCCCAAAGTGGTTTACAATCACAGCGTACTTTTAAACCAGTCCAGGTCTCCTGGTTGAACAATGCATTTGGAATGTCAGAATTATAATTTCCTTGGCAGACCCATGCGTAATTCACTAAGCATATCTACACTACAAAAAAAGTTATATGTAATTCTTAATAATGGAAAAATTACCCCATTAAGTTGTATGCTAGTCAAATTGAGGGAGAGGGTGAGAGAGCAATGCTGAGTAAGAACACCGAATTATGACATTGCATAAAACTAAAGGATTAAGGTCACCATTCTGCTTCCATCAGGGATGGGTTTGTAAAGGATTGTGGAAAAGGGACTGGTGCAATAGTAAAATTACGTCGTTTATATATCTGGGTACATCAGTGAGGTATACTGCTTTGTAATGTGTTCCAGAACTCTAGCTAGACTGAAAGGGCTTGTTAACACATTGTTTTTCAAAGAGGATCCAGTGGATGATTGTGACAATTCCTTAGCCTTCCAAAGGTCGCTCTTTTGTTAAGTGAACAATGCCAAGCTTACTCAACTTGTACTATGTACCCTTCCTACTCATTTGCTCCTACTCAAATTCAAACACCTTATATTAATTTAAGTGCTACCACTCATTTTCCTCATTTTAATAGACTGACAGATATCATGGAAGAAAAGAAAGCAGATGAAACTTTTAAAATACCGGTTTGTGTGTGAGAACTTTCAGAATATATCTGCTAATAAAAGCTCACTTGTAATTTAGAATTTATAATGATTTAGGATTAGCATAATTCTTATTGAGGAAAATGCTCAAAATCTCTCCCACTGACAATTTTAAGATCTAACTAAAGATTAAAAAAAAAAAAAGGGAGTCCAAATCTAGCAATTTTATCCAACCATGGTATCAAAAAATTGAAGAACGAGAAAGAAATCCTCATGTTTTTTGCTCCAAAACCAAATGCTGATACTTACGATGCAGTGTTATATACAGCAGTTGATTGTGGACAATTTTTCATGAGCATTTTACTTAAATATATACTTCCATTTGTATTTTACTTCCTTAATTATGTGCCTGAAGATAAAAAATAATGTATGTGAGAAATATTTTAAAACTTGATCTTTTGCAACACACCAGATTTTTTTTTGTAGTTATTACAATATAGTGAAATTTTAACATCTATATCCCCAGAGGTACACACATCGTTTTATGGAAGGGTACCATTGTGTACATAATATATAACCACATTATATGACAGCACGTAAGAGACTTTATGCAGAATATAGCATTAAAGACGCAGAGTGTTAAGCAGAATAAGGAAACTGAAATTCAGCTCTGTATCTGCTCTATTTAAAGGGATGAAGACTAGCAAAATAGTTTTTTCATGGCATTCTCTGTAATGTGACTGGTTAGTCCTGGAAACTGTGAGAAGATTAAGATTATAATTGGATAAGGTAAGTATACCAAAACAAAACAAAACCAAACCCAGTGCCATCGAGTCGATTCCGACTTATAGCGACCCTATGGGACAGAGTAGAACTGCCCCATAGAGTTTCCAGAGAGCACCTGGTGGATTTGAACTGCCGACCCTTTGGTTCGCAGCCATAGCACTTAATCACTATGCTGCCAGGGTTTCCAAGGTAGGTATAGGTAATTTCAATCTTTAATCAATATGGAACTCATAATTGGCTAGTGATCACTCCAGAAATTGGAAGAGAGGAAAAGGGACTGAATCAAACTCCTCTCTCCTTTTATATTTCTGAAGAGTTACAGGAGTTCGGAGCAGAAGGTAACAGCATGCCCCTAAATGCTTAAAATAAACTAGTTCCCTCTCTCTTTTCTCTCTCTCCCTTTCTTCCTTTGTGTTGGATCAACTTTGAAAATAAGAAATCCTAAAAAAAAAAAAAAAAACCAAACCCAGTGCCGTCGAGTCGATTCTGACTCATAGCGACCCTATAGAACAGAGTAGAATTGCCCCATAGAGTTCCCAAGGAGCACCTGGCAGATTCGAACTGCTAACTCTTTGGTTAGCAGCCGTAGCACTTAACCACTACGCCACCAGGGTTTCCAGAAATCCTAATATAGTTTATTTTGTAGCTAATTGAATGAGAGAGGGCTGGGAGATGTTATTTATTTTTCCATGCTGTATCAGTTTATTGCTGGTTATCAAATTACCACAAACCTTAGGGCTTTCAACAACAACCATTTATTATCTCAGGGATCTGGGTGAAGCTTAACCGGGTGTCTCTGGCTCAGGGCCTGTCAGAAGGCTGCTTGGACTGCGGTCATTTCAAGGCTTAATTTGGGGAGGATCTACTTCCAAGCTCACTCACACGGCTATTGGTAGGTCTCAGATTCTTACTTGGTTTTTGGCTGGAGACATCGGTTCCCTGCTATGGGGAACATGGCAGTTGGCTTCTCTTAGAGCAAAAAATTGAAAGAGGGAGCCCAAGCTGGAAGCCACAATCTTTTTGTAACCTAATCTAAGAAGTGACATTCCATTACTTCTGCCATATTCTATTAGTTGGAAGAGAGTCAATAAGTCCAGCCCATGCTCAAGAGAAGGGGATTAGACCGTTGGGTTAATACCAGGAGGTGGAGATCATTTGGGGCACTTTTAATGATTCTCAACCGTAGTCCAAAGTGGCTAGTGAGGAATTTCTCCTAAGTCTATTTGCTTTATCTTTAAAATTGCATGTGGCCATTTGTATTCTACTCCAAGTATAGATCCCTTTGCATGAAAATAACTTTTTCCTTTCTCCTGAGCCTTCAGGTACAATTGAGGCTCTAGGAAAATGTTTATTTTATGGTGTTGTGGGCACACTGCATCTTTCTGCCTCAGGGCTAAACGTGACTAATTTGAGAGCTGTTAGATTATTTGGAACCTCTAGATACATCAGGGGTTTGTTGTTGTCACAATTGGACTCATTCTTCATCCCCTCTAAAATAAATTTGCCCTGTTTACAATTCTCCTGTCACCAGAATAAGGTTCTTGCCTCTCACCGGTCAAGAAGAAACAGGTAAGGCACACAGAATTTTCCATGCGAGCAAAGATTTATTGAAGAGGCTTGCAAGTGTAGACGAGGAGGGCCTAGAGCAACGCTTACCCCCATCTCACAGAACAAAGGAGTGGCCTGGGTTTTTTAAAGTTCTTGGATGGGAAAAGATTCATGCTTATTCATAGGCACAGGCGGGAATATGTTAACAAAGGTGCACGGACAGCAGCTTCCCAAGATGGCTCCTGTCCTGGAGGCCTCTGGGATTCATAAAAAAAGGGCTTATTATGGGGCATCACAGCTGCTGCTGCAGCCCCTCACTGCGCCTGGTGGAAGGTCACACAGCAGTCACAGATGGATGTGCCGTGCATGTCCCTGGGGCTGGTTTTCTCCAGTTGCTTCTGAAAGACAACTTTATAGAAGTTTGCAGGTTATTTTCTGATACCTTGTCCCGTTGTTCTGGGGAATGGGTTTGTTTCTGTGCCCTGGCCCATTTCTTGTTACTTTGTTTGCAGATTTGGGCGCCCTCTGTTCCCTGTCTTACTTCCATTAACCATATTATTTTGCTTAATTTGGTTTTTTTTTTAATAGAAGTTAAGCTTTTCTTTCTGACCAATGGGAGTATTTTAAACTATACTCAGAAGTTGAGTTACCAATCTCTGTTCAGGTACGACATCAGCTTTCAAAGAGTTGGTTTTCCTTAATATGCCAAAGTTTGATCACCTATTTATTTATCTGTAATTAAGCTTGCAATAGATTAGTAGGCAACTTCTGGGTATGATAATTCTTCACCATTTTATTTAGAAAAGAAAACTTCAAAGGAGGAAAGGAGTTTAGAATTTACTGTTGAAAACTAAAAGGGTATTTCAAGGCAGATGTCAGTCCTGGAATGTGTCAAATTATTTTAGGAATATGAACTATCATCACAGTATGCATTTATTTTCTATATAAGTCAGTTCTTTTGTTAGTATTCATTTATTATCCTAATAATCTCTGGGAATTTTCTGATAAACTATATTATTTTAGGGAGTGTGGTAGGGGAACTCTAGGTATGTTAGTTTTCCCTTTTTTTATACATTAGGTTTTATTATTCTGAGAGTCTGTTATCTTTGGAACCTGTACAGGGATTGAAGGACCCTCAACTTTCTAACATATTTGCCAAAAAGAAAGGCAAAGCCAGGTGACTTTTCTTTTGTCCATTGACCAAGGTGTTACACTGGGAATGAGGGCTGCTGCATGTAAGCTGGCTGCCAAACCAGGGAGGGGGTGGGGCAAGTAAAAAAAAAAGCTTTCCTACTGTCTTTATGTTGTCTTTTTCTCAATTCAGCATACACTTGTTTGCTGTAAACATTGACTATTTTCCAGATTTCTGAAAAAGTTGATTCTGCCAGTTTCTGTTGTTTTTTTTTTTTATGTTTCTGTGGAGGGATGGGAACTTGCAGCTACCTACTCCACCATCTTGTTGACATCACTTACTAACATATGATCTTGTTTGTTTTGATAGTGGCATAATATTCCAGACTGTTGATGTAACATTTTATATGACTAGTTCCCTGTCAATACAAATTAATTTCCTTTTAAGTTTGTTACTAAAACTAATAATGAAAAACAATAATTTTTACATGCTCTTAGATTTTCTCCTACTTACAAACTAACAAATTAGACTGTTACAATTTTGTGGATTATGATATGAGACTCCTGTTCAGTGACAATGGATGTTATTACTCACAGCACAACAAGCAGTGTGATCATTAGCATATTTGCTTCAATTCCCCTTGCCTCCAAATCCCAAGGAAAGACCTGGTATGGGCCCAGATGGATGCATTACCTTTAGTGGGTTTTTGTCACAGCTGAGGAGCACTGAGTTTGGGAGATCTACCATTTCTGTACAAAACAGTAGCAAGCCTACTGTTTGTCCTGCAGGGAGATGTTACTTTATCCCTCAAGGTTGCTCACTGCAAACATTACCCTGAGAAATTATCTGAGTAAAGAGTAGTCAGGCCTTTGCTTTCTTGGCATATCCAGCAAGATGTGTAGAATTATAAGAGACAAATGGAGAACTGTTTTTCCCAACACTTAAAAAAAAAAAAAAACCCACTGCCATCGAGTCGATTCCGACTTCTAGCGACCCTATGGGACAGAGTAGAACTGCCCCATAGAGTTTCCAAGGAGCGCCTGGTGGATTCAAATTGCTGACCTCTTGGTTAGCAGCCGTAGCACCTAACCACTATGCCACCAGGGTTTCCTCCCAACACTTATATACTGGTAATTTTTATTTCTTTGGATTAGTTTCCTCAGAGTGGGCTTGTTTGGTTAAATTTTATACACATATATATATTTAATTGGATATTGCCAGATTAGCCTTTTAAAAGGCTGCAGAAATTCACACTCTCAACAGCAATGTCTGAGTGTGCCAGTTTCCCAAAGCACTGTCACCAACATTGAATATTACAACTTTTTTTCTGACTACTAATGAGATTGAGTACATTTGCATATTTAACGGACGTTAATCTCTTCTCTCAAATATCTCTTCAAATCTGTATCATCTAGGAACACTTTTAGCTTCGAGTATCAAGATATCTGGTTAAGAGTGACTTAAACAATAAAGACATTACTTAATCTCACACCACAAGAGGTCTGTAAGTAATCAGTCCAGAGATCATGCAGTTGACCAATATAGCATCAGCATTCCAGGCTTTTTCTCTGTCAGCTGTGTTATCCTTTGCATATAACAAATTCGTGGTTGCAAGATTTGTGTTGCAGATCCAGGTATCATGTCCACATTCAAGGCAGATAAAAGGGAGATGGGCAGTGATAGCCACATGTTTCTTCAGTCGAAATAATGAAAGCTTTTTCAGAAGCCACTCCCTTTGCCTCAGCAGACTTCTGGTTAAGTCTGAACAATCACATATGGGTCACATAGTCAGTCATTCCTGTTGTTGTTTTTGTTACGTGCCATTGAATCTGTTCCGATTCAAAGCGACTCTACATAGAACAGAACAAAACGCTGCCTGGTCCTGGGTGTCATCCTCATAACCTTTGCTGTGTTTGAGCCCATTGTTGTAACCACTGTGTCAATTCATCTCACTGAAGGTCTCCCTCTTTTTTGCTTACGTTCTACTTTACCAAGCATGATGTCCTTCTCTAAGGACTGGTCCCTTCTAGTCATTCCTAAAGACTGAGAAAGCAAACATTTACCTTCTCTAGCCTCTGTAGGGGGCCCTGGTGGTGCAGTGGTTAAGAGCCCAGGCTAACTAAAATGTTGGCAGTTCAAATACACCAGCTGCTCCTTGGAAACCCCATGGGGCAGTTCTACTCTGTCCTATAGGGTCGTTATGAGTCGGAATCGACTCGATAGCAATGGGTTTGGTTTTGGTTTAGCCTCTGTAGAGAGGAACCCTGGTTGTGCAGTGGTTAAGAGCTCAGCTGCTAACATAAAGGTCAGAGGCTTGAACACACCAGTGGCTCTGCTGAAGAGAAGACCTGGCAGTCTGGTCTCATAAAGGTTACAGCCTAGGAAACCCTATGCGACAGTTTTACTCTGTCCTATAGGGTCACTTGATATTGTTCTATAATTTCCACATTTGGTTGGATCACCTTTCTTGGGAATAGGCATAAATATGGATCTCTTCCAGTCAGTTGGCCAGGAAGCTGTCTTCCATATTTCTTGGCATAGACAAGTGAGCACCTCCAGCGCTGCATCTGTTTGTAGAAACATCTCAACTGATACTCCATCAATTCCTGGAGCCTTCTTTTTCGCCAATGCCTTCAGAGCAGCTTGGACTTCTTCCTTCAGTACCATCGGTTCCTGATCATATGCCACCTCTTGAAATGGTTGAACATCAACTAATTCTTTTTGGTATAACTCAGTATTCCTTCCATCTTCTTTTGATGCTTCCTGCGTCTTTTAATGTTTTCCCCACAGAATCCTTCACTATTGCAACTCGGGGCTTGAATTTTTTCTTCAGTTCCTTCAGTTTGAGAAACGCCAAGCGTGTTCTTCCCTTTTGGTTTTCCATCTCCAGCGCTTTGCACCTGTCATTATAATACTTTACTTTGTCTTCTCGAGCCACCCTTTGAAATCTTCTGTTCAGTTCTTTTACTTCATCATTTCTTCCTTTTGCTTTAGCTGCTAGATGTTCGAGAGCAATTTTCAGAGTCTCCTCTGATATCCATCTTGGTCTTTTCTTTCTTTCTTGTCTTTTCAATGACCTCTTGCTTTCTTCTTGGATGAACAATATCATTAATATCACACACAAGCAAAATTTTGCTGAAGATAATTCAAAAACGGCTGCAGCAGCATATCGACAGGAAACTGCCAGAAATTCAGGCTGGTTTCAGAAGAGGACGTGGAACCAGGGATATCACTGCTGATGTCAGATGGATCCTGGCTGAAAGCTGAGAATACCAGAAGGATGTTTACCTGTGTTTTATTGACTATGCAAAGGCATTCGACTGTGTGGATCATAACAATTATGGATAACATTGCGAAGAGTGGGAATTCCAGAACACTTAATTGTGCTCATGAGGAACCTGTACATAGATCAAGAGGCAGTTGTTCGGACAGAACAAGGGGATACTGATTGCTTTAAAGTCAGGAAAGGTGTGCGCCGGGGTTGTATTCTTTCACCATACCTATTCAATCTGTATGCTGAGCAAATAATCTAAGAAGCTGGACTATATGAAGAAGAACGGGGCATCAGGATTGGAGGAAGACTCATTAACAACCTGCATTATGCAGATTACACAACCTTGCTTGCTGAAAGTGATTAGGACTTGAAGCTCTTACTAATGAAGATCAAAGACCACAGCCTTCAGTATGGATTGCACTTCAACATAAAGAAAACAAAATCCTCCCAACTGGACCAATGAGCAACATCATGATAAACGGAGAAAAGATTGAAGTCGTCAAGGATTTCATTTTACTTGGATCCACAACCAACAACCATGGAAGCAGCAGTCAAGAAATCAAAAGACGTGTTGCATTGGGTAAATCTGCCGCAAAGGACCTCTTGAAAGTGTTGAAGAGCAAAGACGTCACCTTGAAGACTAAGGTGCGCCTAACCCAAGTCATGGTATTTTCAGTCGCATCATATGCATGTGAAAGCTGGACAATGAATAAGGAAGACCGAGGAAGAATTCATGCCTTTGAATTGTGGTGTTGGTGAAGAATATTGAATGTACCATGGACTGCCAGAAGAACGAACAAATCTGTCTTGGAAGAAGTACAACCAGAACGCTCCTTAGAAGCAAGCATGGCGAAACTGCGTCTTACATACTTTGGACATGTTGTCAGAAGGGTTCAGTATACGGAGAAGGACGTCATGCTTGGTAAAGTACAGGGTCAGCGGAAAAGAGGAATACCCTCAATGAGGTGGATTGATACAGTGGCTGGAACAATGGGCTCAAGCATAACAATGATTGTAAGGATGGCGCAGGACTGGGCAGTGTTTCGTTCTGTTGTGCCTAGGGTTGCTATGAGTTGGAACCGACTCGACAGCACCTAACAACAGCAACAACAACAACAACAATGTTGGAGTGAGATGGTATCTCATTGTAGTTTTGACTTGTGTCTCTCTAATGACTAGTGACGTGAGCATTTCTTCACGTGTTCTTTAGCTGTCTGAATGTCTCCCTGGTGAAGTTTCTGTTCATATACTTTGCCCATTTTTTAACTGGATTGTTTTTTTGTTGTTGAGGTGTTGAAGTTTTCTATAAATTTTAGAGGTTAGACCCTTGTCGGGTATGTTGTAGCCCAATTTTTTTTCCCAGTCCGGCTGTTCTCTTTTTACTCTTTTTGAGAAATCTTTCTTAAGCGTAAGTGTTTAATTTGTTGAGGCCCCATTTATCTACGTTATCATCTGTTGTTTGTGAATTTTTTTATCATGGTTGGTATTCTATTTGTACCATATGTTTGGGTTCCTAGCATTGTCCCTGTTTTTTCCATGATCTTCATCATCTTAGATTTTGTGTTTAGGTCTTTGATCCATTTTGAGTTAGTTTTTGTGTATATTGAGAGGTATGGGTCCTGTTTCATTTATTGACAAATGGACAACCAGTTTTTCTAGCTCCATTTGTTAAAGAGACTGTCTTTTCCCCATTCGATGGACTTTGGCCCTTTGTCAAAGATCAGCTGTCCTTAGGTGGATGGATTTATATCTGGATTCTCAATTCTGTTCTGTTTGTCTTTGTGTCTGTCGTTATACCAGTACCAGACTCTTTTGACTACGATGGCTATACACTATGTTCTGAGATCTTGTAGTGTGAGGCCTCATGCTTTGTTCTTCTTCAACAATACTTTACTTATCTGGGGCCTCTTTCCTTTACATATAAACTTGGTGATTTGTTTCTCCATCTCGTTAAAGAATGCTGTTTGTATTTGGATCAAGATTGCATTGTATCTGTAGATCACTTTGGGTGGAATCGACATCTTCACAATGTTGAGTCTTCCTATCCATGTGCATGGTATGTTTTTCCATTTATGTAGGTCTCTTTTGGTTTCTTGCAGTGGCGTTTTGTAGCTTTCTTTGTATAGGTCTTTTACGTCTCTGGTTAGAGTTATTCCTAAGTATTTTATCTTTTGGAGAGCTATTGCAAAGGTATTGTTTTCCTGATTTCCTCTTCAATGTTCTCTTTGTTGATGTAGAGAAATCCAACTGATTTTTGTAAGTTTATCTTGCATTCTGCTACTTCGCTGAATGCTTTTATTCTAATAGCTTTCTTGTGGAATCGTTTTGGTTTTCTATGTATAATATCTATTCCTATTTTGCTGAGATTCTTTATCAGGAATGGGTGTTGGACTTTATCAAATGCCTTTTTTCTCTGTTGAAACTATCATGTGATTCTTTTCCTTTGTTATCTGTCCAGTTTTTCTAAATCTGTTTGTGTTAGTTTAGGAAGGTATAATGCGTATGTAGAAATGTGTCCATTTCCTCTAAGTTTTCAAAGTTGTTGGAGTACAGTTTTTCATAGTACTCTGTTATGATCCGTTTATTTCACTTGGTTGTGTTGTAATGTCACCCATCTTGTTTCTTATTTGGTCATTTGCTTCCTCTTCTGTTTTTCTTTTGTCAATTTGCCCAATTGTTTTTTGATTTCATTGATCTGTTCAAAGAACCAATTTCTGATCTTGTTGACTCCTTGTATTTTCTGTTTCCTATTTCATTTATTTCTGCTCTAGTCTTTATTTTTTTCTATTTTTCTGGTGATTGTGGGCTACTTTTTCTGCTCTCTTTCTATTTGTTTGAGTTTTAGTGTTAATGTTTTGATTTTGGACCTTCTTTTTTAATATGTGCATTTGTTGCTATAAATTAACCTCTGAGCATGGCTTTTGGTGTGTTCTAAAAGTTTTGGTAGGATGAGTTTTCATTCTCATTTGATTTCAGGAATTTTTTATTCCATTTTTGATTTCTTCTATTACCCAGTGGTTTTTAAGCAAGGTGTTATTCTGTTTCCATGTATTTGACTTTTTTTTTCCCTTGCTATTCCTGTTATTGATTTCCACTTTTATGGTGTTGTGATCAGAGAACGTGCTTTGTGGTATTTAGACGTGTTGGATTTTGTTAAGGCTTGCTTTGTGGCCTAAAACATAGTCCGTTTTGGAGAATGTTCCATGTGCATTGGAAAGAAATATATACTTTGCTGCTGTTGGGTGGAGTGTTTTGTATATGTCTCTGGTTGGTGTGTGTGTGTGTGGCATTTTAGATCTTTTGTATTTTTGTTGAGTGTTTTCTAGGTATTCTGTCCTTCACCGAAACTGGTGTGTTGAAGTCTCCTACTATTATTGTGGAACTGTCTATTTCTCTTTTCAATGCTGTTAGAGTTTGTTTTTTGTATTTTGGAGTCCTGATCCTTTAATCATTATATAATGTTGTTCCTTATCTTTTATGGTGAATTTTGCCTTAAAGTCTATATTATCAGAAATTAGTATTGCCACACCTGCTCTTTTTTGGTTATTGTTTGCCTCATATATTTTTTTTCCATCCTTTGAGTTTAGTTTGTTTATGTCTTTGTGTCTAAGGTGTGTCTCTCTTAGATGTATTGATTGGTCATTTTTTTTTCCATTGTGCTACTCTCTGTCTCTTTGCTGATGCATTTTAGCCCTTTACGTTCAGTGTGATTATCAATAGGTTTGAATTAACTGCGGTCATTTTGTTATTTTTTTTTTTTTTGTGGTGTTGTTGGTTTCTTTCTTCCACTTAATTTTCTGTGCTGAATTCTTTTTTTTGTGAATTTTCCTTTCATTTCTTTTACTGTTGTTGATTTTGTATTTACTGAGTCTTTATATATATTTTTTTGATGAGTAAGTTTGTTAACTTTCTCTGTAGTTACCTTGAAATTTACTTTTATATTCCTAAATTTAAACTACTCTTTCATCTCTTGAAATTGCCTTGCTTTCCTCTTCGTGTGAAAGTTCTATAACTGTACCGTTTATTCCCTTTTATTTGTTTTGACATTGTCCTCATTTACGGCTTGATGTCTCTAGTTCTCCATATTCAGTCTTTTAGCTTTGTTTTATTTTTAAGAATTCTCTATCTAGGTTGGTATCTGATTGTTGCTGTCCTGTGTCCTAATCTCAGGTTGCTGTCTTATGTTTGTTCTCTATCTGAAGGATTCTCTTTAATATTTCTTGTAAGTTTAGTCTGTTTTTTCAAATCCCCTTAATTTCTGTTTATCTGGAAACATCATAATTTCACCATTGTATTTGAGAGATATTTTTGCTGTATATAAAATTCTTGGTTGACTTTTTTTTTCTTTCAAAGTTTTATGTATATCATCCCTTTGCTTTCTTGCCTGTATGGTTTCTGCTGAATAATCAGAGCTTAGTCTTTTGTTTCCTCTTTGTTTTTTCAGAGCTTCTCTCTGGCTTTTTCTTTGTCTTTGGTTTTGGCAAGTTTGATTATGATATGTCTTGGTGATTTTCTTTTGGGATCTATCCTTTATGGAGTTCATTGAGCTTCTTGGATGGCTATCTTCTGGTTTCATGATATTAAGGTTTTCTGCCAGCAAATCATTGACAATTCTCTGTGTTTTCCATTGCCTTCCCCTGTTCTGGAACTCTGATCACACCCAGATTTTTGCTCTTGATAGCATCCCACATAATTCTTAGGCTTTCTTCATTCTTTTTTTTTTTCTGATTTCTCCTCATACAAATTTATGTCAGGGGATTTGTCTTCAAACTTGCTGATTTTATCTTCCATTGTTTCAATTCTGCTCCTATATCCTTCTATTGAGGTGTTCATTTCTGAAATTTTATTGTCAGTCTTTTGAATTTCTAGTTGCTGTTTCTGCATGGTTTCTAATTGTCAATTTATTTTGTCATCGTGTTCTTAAAAAAAATTTTTTTTTCTTCTTAGATTATTTCCCTGAGTTGTTCTATTGCTTTGTCTGTGTTTTCCTTGAGTTTGTCTGTGTTTTCCTTGGTTTTGTCTGTGTCTTCCTTTATTTCTTTCTTAATCTCTTGGAGAACCCTGTATATTGGTTTTTTAAAAATTCTTTATCAGGTGGTTCCATTGCTATTTCTTCCTTTGGAAAGTTTTCTGGTTTTTTATTTTGGTCACTTGCTGGAGCTATCTTGTCCTACTTCTTTATGTGATTTGATATTGTCTGTTGTCTCAGAGGCATCAAGAAGTTATTATATTTATTTATTGTATGTTTGTTTGCTCCATCCTAAACTTTTGTTTTGTATTCATATATTCTAATAGGCTGGGTGTGTGTGCTACTCTGGTTGCTAATTTGGCTGCATTGAAGCTCTCTACCTCTTGTCTCTGAGTGAATGGGGCTGTGACTGGGTGTGTTAGTGTGGGTCTCTGTTCACTGGTTCTGTGGGAATGCTGAGGATGTAACTGATGTTTCTGGTGAGGTGAAGCATCTGTCCATCTGGGCGCCTGGCCATGGATGCAGGTAGCATTCTCCCTTGCTGCTGGTTTGGATGTTGTGTGCACGCTCTGCCAATTTCTGGGTATTCATGGTGAAGGTCCCTGGGTCTTTGGTCATTGGGTGGGGGTGCAGAAACTCTCACCAGTTGTGCCAGGTGGGTAGCACTGTGCGGGAGTGTTTAGGGTGGGCACAAACCTCTGATTGTGGGGGAGGGTGATGTGGGGGTTGAGGCTGAGAGGATGTAGCCATTTGGATGGTGTACCCCTGTCTGCTAGAGCACATCGGGGGGACGTTGTGCAGCCACTCCTCAGGGCTCACTCGCACTCAGACCCCCAGCGCGGGCGGCTGGAAGGAGTGGAAAGCACCGCCGGCCCTCAGGCCCTATGTTCAGGTAGCTGCCAGTCCTCAGGCCCCCACCACAGGTGGCTGGGGGAAGTGGGGGACCGCTGGTCCTTGGGCCCCTGGAGCGGGTGGCGGGCTGGAGGGAGTGAGAGGCACTACTAGCCCTCAGGCCCCTGGCGTCGGTACCTGGATGTAGTGGGAGACATTGCCAGATCTCAGACCCCCAGAGCAGGTGGCCGGAGGGAATAGGGGGCACTGCAGGCCCATGGGCCTCCAGTGCAAGTGCCTAAGTGAAGGGGCGAGTGCCTCCAGTCCATGGGTTCCCAGCTTAGAGGGCAGGGCAGTGGTGGGTGCTGCCAGAATGTGATTGGATGTGGGGAGGGAGATGCCTGAGGAAACTGAGGGGGGGGGCTCACAGGAGTTGGCATGAGGGGCTAGAGTGTTTGTGGTGGGTGGGAGGTGTGCATTTAACTTTCTCAGGGTGGGAAGCACTCCTGCCTGGCTCTGGACATGAGTGCAGAGTTGCTCCTGCTTGGCTGCACCTGGTGATAGGGATTATGGCTGGGAACACTGCTTGCTTTGTCTCAATATGGCTGTGTTGTGCAGGTTTGGCTAGCAGGGCACAACGATCTGTAATTCTCCATGTCTGCTGTTTTTATACTGTCTCTCCTTCCACTTGGTGCTTGGTTTGATTGCTCAGCCTTGTCTTTGATGCTCAGGGTTCCAAAGTTGTCATCTATATCCAATGCACTTGTTTTCTTGGGTCTTTGTTGTAAGAGGGATGTTGTGAAATGATTGAAGCACCTTGGATGCTCCAGAAGCACATTTAATGTCCGCATTTCTAGCAACATTCTGTTGCTGGCACCATATATTTTCTCTAAGACGATAAAGACTTTCTCTATAGTTCTCCTCACTTCCAACTGATCCCCCACCAGAATTGCCTTTGATGTCATAATTCTACAAACAGTCTCTCTAAGGCAATCTAGGCTTTTACTGACAGGCACCTTAAAACTTTTCCAGCCTCTGCCTATTACCCAGTTAATTCCAAAATCACTTCCATGTTGTAGGTATTTGTTAGAGTAGCACCCCACTCTTAGTACCGAATTCTGTCTTAGCTATCTAGTGTTGCTATAACAGAAATACCACAAGTGAATAGCTTTAACAAACAGAAATTTATTTTCTCACAGTTTAGGGGGCTAGAAGTCAGAATTCAGTGAGCAGTCTCTAGGGGAAGGCTTTTTCTCTCTGTCAGCTCTGGAGGAAGGTCCTTGTCTCTTTGAGCTTCTGCTCCTGGGTGATCTTCATGTGGCTTTGCATCTATCTTTCCTCATCTTTACTTCCTCACTTGTTTAATCTCTATCTTACAAGAGATTGACTCAGTACACACCCTACACTAATTCTGCCTCATTGATACAACAAAGAACCCATTTCAAAATGGGATTATAACCATAGGCATAGAGGCTAGGATTTACAACACATATTTTGGGGGAACATAATTCAATCCCATAACAGATGTTGAGTTAATCAACTGTTAGTATCTGTTGTAACACTTTTTATCTTTTTAACTGAGATGTTTGTCTTTTGCTCCTCGATTTGTAGAATATTAACTTTTTGTCATGTTGTTTTTGTTATTAGGTGCTGTCTAGTTGGCTCCAACTCATAGAATGAAACACTGTCTGGTCCTGCACCATCCTCATAATCATTGCTATGTTTGAGCCCATTGTTGCAGCCACTGTGTCAATCCATCTCGACAAGCGTCTTCCTCTTTTTCACTGACCCTCTACTTTACTAAGCATGATGTCCTTCTCCAGGGACTGGTCCCTCCTGATAACATGTCCAAAGTACATGAGGTGATGTCTCGCCATCATCACTTCCAAGGAGCACTCTGGCTGTATTTCTTCCAAGACAGACTTGTTCTTTCTTCTGGCAGTCCATGGTATATATACAATATTCTTTGCCAACACCATAATTCAAAGGCATTGGATTTTGTCATATGTTCAAATATGTTTTCCATTTTGTCATTGACTTTGGCTTTGGTTTCTTTCTCTTTTTAAAAACTATGAATTATTTTGATCAAAAATGTATAGAAAAGTATAATGTACCCCACTTTTAACAAATACCAACAATTTGCTATGTTCCCTTTGTTTCAGGTCTTAAAAAATATGAACTGGTAAAACAATATGAATAGAATAGAAAGCCCCTGTGTCCTCTAATCCAATTAAATTACTCTTCCTTTATAAAGGTACCTCTGTCTTGACTTTTGTGCTTGTCATTATCATGAACATTTTTATACTGGTTCGATGTGACCATTTGATCAAATTTGTTAATTTATTGTTCAAAATTTCTAAATAATTTTTGTTTTCTTAACCTATCAATTACTGGGACAGGTTTTTTTAAAATGTCTTGCTCCGAAAGGAATCTATATCCCTTTGTAGTTATCATTTTCTGCTTTATATATTTTGAAACATTGATAATGGGCTCATGCAAGTTTAGAATTCTTACATTTTCCTATTAAATTGGGAGTTCTAAAATCATTGTATAGTACCTCTTTTTTCCTAACACCCCCCCCCCCACCGTTTCCTTTCTAGTATCTTTTGTTTGCTATTCATATACCAAGCCTGGCCTTAGTGGGGAGGTGGGGGGCATATTTTTTTCTCTTTGTTCTACATTCCAGGTGATTTTTTCAGTATCATTTTCCAATTCACTAATCATCCAACCGTGTCCTGTTTATCTTATCTATTGAGGGCTTTAAAAAAGTGATTATATGTTTTATTTCTGGTTAATTTCTTTACACATCTGCCTGTTCTTATTTCAGTTCTGCCTGTTTTTAACCTGAAAAACCCTTTTCGTCTTTTTATTTTCAACCTCTCTATGTTCTAAAGGGAAACCTTGGTGGCATAGTGGTGAAGAGCTACAGCTGCTAACCAAAAAGATTGGCAGTTCAAATCCACCAGCACTCCTTACAAACACTATGGGGCAGTTCTACTTTGTCCTTTAGGGTCCCTATGAGTCGGAATCGACTCAATGGCAATGGGTTTAGTTTTTTTTTTTTTTTTTTTGTCATAAAGCTTTATTTAGGTGCATTTCTTAAAAACAGCATTTAGCTGGATTTCTTTTTTTTTTTTTTCTCATAATCTGAACACTTCTGTCTGTCAAGTTTGGAGCCCTGGTGGCACAGTGGTTAAGAGCTCTACTGCTAACCAAAAGGTCAGCAGTTTGAATCCACCAGCTGTTCCTTGGAAAATCTATGGGGCAGTTCTACTGTGTCCTATAAGGTCGCTATGAGTCGCATTCGACTCAAGGGCAACAGGTCAAAACACTTCTGTCTGGCAAGTTTAGTCCACTTAAAATGATCTGATTACATATGTGCAGTAAGTCCAAATTCTTCATCATAATTACCTTCACTTGCTGCATGTGCAGCTTTTAAACCATTGAAAAGGCTTTGAAAACCCACTATTGTCAAGTTGGTTCCAATTCATAGCAACTCCATAGAGTTTCCAAAACTATAAATCTCTACAGAAGCCAATTGATACATCTTTCTGTCATGGAGAAGTTGTTGATTTCAAACTGCCAACCTCTCGGTTAGCAGCTGATCGATTTAACCACTGTGCCACCAGGGCTCCTTTTTCTTGTAGTAAAACAACAACAAAAAAAAACCAAACCCACTGCCGTCAAGTCAATTCTGACTCATAGCGACCCTATAGGACGGAGTAGAACTGCCCCGTAGAGTTTCCAACGAACACTGGGCGGATTCGAACTGCCGACCTCTTGGTTAAGAGCGCTAAAGCAAGGGTAAATAAGAACTGCATGAAACCGTTCCAACTTACCTACAAATTCTTAAAGATACACTTAGGAAGGGCTCTTACTTTTAACCAGGGAACTGCCTGTATTTAAATTTAGTGCTCATGCCTTGCTTTGTGTTTTCTTTCATTCTCCTTTCCTGCTTTCTGGATTTCTTTATCCTCCCATTTCTTCATCTTGTGGTTTGAAGGCTTTCTTCTCCAAAGTGATTTTCCATTTGTTTTTTGTCAGAAGCTCCTAAGTTATCACCAGCTTGTGACCACTTTTCATGCAATGAGCTTTGGGGGTGATTTCTGGATCAAACAGGTAATGTAAATTCAAACTCCAGACTCCTTATTTAAAGACAAACCTATTATTATGAATTCTTAGAGGAGATTGCCCCTCCAAGCCTCTACTCCTGATAATGCAAGACAATTGTCTTTATTTGCTCCTTGTGCCGGTGGTTTACATTTCTTCTACTCCCTGTTATTAAAAAATGTAGCTTTTCAAGATCCATTCTTTGTAAGAGATTTATCAGTTTCAACTCTAGCCTTCACATCCTGTCCCTACTTCTACTTTAAACACAAACTTCTAAATTGCTGTGACCAGCAACATTCCCCGGCATGCCTGCTGTATCGGCTCAGAACCTTATTCCTCTAGCTTTCAATTTTCTCTTCATTCTTTCCCCCTGGGGATTTCCTTTACTTTCATTGGAGCGCAGCTATGCATTTAAAAGGATGTTTGTATATTTTATCCAGTATTTTTAGCTGTTTTGTAGTTGAGGAGTTTTCAGGTTATTTAGTCTGTCATATTTGTAGATATGGAAGTCAAACTTAAAATTTTCAATTTTTTTTGTAACACATTTTTCAGGTGTTCTTTTCTTCCTGAATACAATAAAGACCCTAGGGTGCACTAACTGCCATCTTCTTATTGTTGTATCAGGGTTTTTAAACTCAATAATAGTTATTATTTTATTTTTATAGAAAATTTATTTTACTGACGATTTCTTTGTTGAACATTTTTTTTCCCCCTCCCATGTCTTCTCTCTGGGTCCCAATTTCTTTATTTCCCTCTTCCTTCCCTCCAACCTTCTATCATTTGTTGTCATTCTTGAATAATAGTTTAACTGGTAATAACACTTTTCACCCTTAATACATAGAAAATTCTACTTTTTCCTGGTATTCGTAATGCTTAAGAACGCTAAAAAGCTGTTCTTAAGGTACTCTCTCTCTCTTTTTTTTAATTGTACTTTAGATGAAGGTTTACAGAGCAAATTAGTTTCTCATTAGACAATTAATACACATGTTGTTTTGTGACATTGGTTGCTAACCCCACAACATGTCAACACTCTCCCCTTCTTGACCTTGGGCTCCCTGTTACTGGCTTTCCTGTTCCCTCCTGCCTTTTTGTCCTTACCTCTGGGCTGGTGTGCCCATTTAGGCTCCTTTTTTTTTAAGGCCCTGTCCAATCTTTGGCTGAAGGGTGAACCTCAGGAGTGACTTCAGTACTGAGTTAAAAGGTTGTCCAGGGGCCATACTTTCAGGGTTTCTCCAGCTTCTGCCAGACCAAGCAGTCTGGTCTTTTTTGTGTGTGAGAATTCTGTTCTACATTTTTCTCCAGCTCTGTCCAGGATCCTCTATTGTGATCCTGTCACATCAGTCAATGATGGTAGCTGGTCACCACCTAGTGGTGCTGGACTCAGTCTGGTGGAGGCTGTGGTAGTTGTGGTCCATCAGTCCTTTGGACTAATCTTTTCCTTGTGTCTTTGGTTTTCTTCATTCTCCCTTGCTCCAGACAGGGGGCAGGACCAGTGGAGTACCTTAGATGGCCGCTCACAAGCTTTTAAGACCCCAGACACTACTCACCAAAGTAGGATGTAGAACATTTTCTTTATAAACTACATTATGGCAAATGAGCTAGATGTCCCCTGAGCCATGGTCCCCAAGGCCCTCAGCCCAGTAATTGGATCCCTCAGGGAGTCTGGATGTGTCTATGAACTTTTCATGGTCTTGCCTTGTGAAGTTGTGCTGACTTCCCCAGAGTTGTGTACTGTCTTACCCTTCACCAAGTTACCACTTATTTATTGTCTGTTTAGTGTTTTCCCCTCCCCACACTTCCTCTCCCTAGTAACCATCAAAGATTGTTTCTTTCTGTGTGAAAAACTTTTCATGAGTTTTTATAATAGTGTTACCCTATAATGTCCTTTTGTGATTGACTTATTACACTCAGCGTAATGCCCTCTAGATTCATCTATGTTTTGCAGATTCATCATTGTTCTTTACCATTGCATAAGTACTCCATTGTGTATACCATAGTTTGTTTATCCATTCATCTATTGATGGGTACTTAGGTTGTTTCCATCTGTTTGCTATTGTGAATAATGCTGCAGTGAACATGGGTGTACACATGTCTATTCGTGTGATGGCTCTTATTTCTCTAGAATATATTCCTAGGAGTGGGTTAGCTGGATCGTATGTTATTTCTATTTCTAGTTTTTTAAGGAAGTGCCATATCGTTTCCAAAATGGTTATACCACTATGCATTCCTGCCATCAGTGCCTAAGAGTTCCAAACTCCCTGCAGCCTCTCCAACATTTGTTATTTCCTGTTTTTTGATTTGTGCCGGTAATGTGGGAGTGAGATGGTATCTCTCTGAAGTTTTGGTTTCCGTTTCTCTAATGGCTAGTGATTGCAAGCATTTCACCATGCATCTGTTAGCTGCCTGAATGTCTTCTTTGATGAAGTGTCTGTTCATATCCTATGCCCATTTTTTAATGGAATTACTTATCTTTTTGTTGTACAGGTGTTGGATTTTCCAGTAGATTTTAGAGATTAGACCTTTGTTGGATTTGTCATTGCCAAACATTGTTTCCCAGTCTGTAGGTTCTTTTTGCTCTTTTGGTGACATCTTTTGATAAACATAAGAGTTTAATTTTTAGGACATTCCATTTATCTAGTGCATCTTCTGGTGTTTGTGTATTGTTAATTGTGGTTTGTATGCTGTTTATACAGTATATTAGGGCCCCTAGGAATCGACTCGAGGGCACTGGGTTGTTTACTGGGTGGGTAGTATTGACCCTATTTTTTTCTTCCATTATTTTTATAGTTTCCAGTTTTATATGTAGTTCTTTGATCAATTTCAAATTAGTTTTTCTGTATGGTGTGAGGTATGTGCCCTGTTTGTTTTTTTTACAGGTGGACATTCAGTTTTGCCAGCTTCATATGTTAAAAAAGACTGTCTTTTTCCCATTTAATGGACTTTGGGCCTTTGTTGAATATCAGGTGACTGTAGGTGGATGGATTTACATCCGGGTTCTAGATTCTGTTCCTTTAGTCAATGTGTCTGTCATTGTACCAGTACCATGCTGTTTTGTCAACCATAGCTGTGTAGTAGGTTCTGAGGTCAGGTAGTGTGAGGCCTCCTACTTTATTCTTCTTCGATAGTGCTTTACTTATCCAGGGCCTCTTCCTTTCCATATAAAGTTAGTGATTAGTTTTTCCATCTCATTAAAAAATGCTGTTGGTATTCGAATCAGGATTGCATTGTATTTGCAGATTGCTTTGGATAGAATTGACATTTTCACAATGTTGAGTCTACCAATCCATGAGCATGGTATATTTTTCCATTTATGTGGTTCTTTTTTGTTTCTTGCAGTATTGTTTTCTAGTTTTCTTTGTATAGGTCTTTTACATTCCTGGTTAGATTTATTCCTAAGTATTTTATTTTTCAGGGAATATTAAAAATGGTCTTGGTTTCCTGATTTCCTTTTAGTAGTTCTTTTTATTGGTGTATAGAAATCCAACTGATTTTTGTATATTTATCTTGTATCCTGGTAATCTGCTGAATCTTTCTATTAATTCCAGTGGTCTTCTTGTGGAATCCTTTGGGTTCTTTATGTAGAGTATCATATCATCTGCAAAAAGGGACAGTTTTAATTCTTCATTACCAATTTGGATGCCCTTTATTTCTTTTTCTTGCCTTATTACTCTAGCTAGGGCTTCCAACAAAATGTTAAATAAGAGCAGTGATAAAGGGCATCCTTATCTTGTTCCTGTTGTCATGGGGAATGTTGTCAGCCTTTGTTAAGAATGGTGTTGGCTGTTGGTTTTGTATAGGTGTCCTTTACTATGTTGAGGAATTTCCCTTCTATTACCATTTTATTGAGAGTTTTTATCAGGAGTAGGTGTTGGACTTTGTTGAATGACTTTTCTGCATCGAATGAGATGATCACGTGATTCTTTTGTTTTATTTATGTGGTGGATAACATTGATTGATTTTTAATGTTGAACCATCCTTGCATACCTGGTATGAATCTCACTTGGTTGTGGTGTATTGTGTTTTTGATGAGATGCTGAATTCCACTGGCTAGAATTTTGTTGAAAATTTTTGCATTTATATTCACGAGAGTTATTGGTCTGTAATTTTCTTTTTTTTTTTGTGGTGTCTTTGCCTGGTTTTGGTATCAGGGTTATGCAATATGCCTTCATAGAATGAATTCGGCAATATTCCTTCCTTTTCTATGTTCAGAAATAGTTTGAGGAGTACTGGTGCAAGCTCTTCTCTGAATGTTTGGTAGAATTCTTTAGAGAAACCACCTGGGCCAGGGATTTTTTGTTGTTGTTAGGCATTTTTTCCATTACCTTTTCAATCTCTTTTCTTTTAATTGGCCTGTTCATATTTTTGATCTCGGTTTGTGTTAGTTTAGGTAGGTAGTGTGTTTCTAGAAATGTGTCCATTTCCTCTAGGTTTTCAAATTTGTCAGAGTAACTTTTTCATAGTACTCTGTTAAGATCTTTTTTATTTCAGTTGGGTTTGTTGTAGTGTTCCCCATTTTGTTTCTCGTTTGGGTTGTGTCCTCTTTTGGTTTTTTTTTGTCAATTTGGCCCGTGGTTTGTTGATTTTGTTTATCTTTTCCAAGAATTAACTTTTGGTTTTGTTGATTCAATTGTTTTTCTATTCTCTGTTTCATTTGTTTGGGCTTGATCTTCATTATTTCCTTACTTCTGGTGCCTGTGGGCGTCTTTTGCTGTTCTCTTTCTATTTATTCAAGTTGTATAGCTAATGTTTTGATTTCTCCCTTTCTTCTTTTTTGATGTGTGCATCTATTGTTATAATTGACCTCTGAGCACTTCCTTTGCTGTGTCCCAAAGGTTTTGGTATGCTATGTTTTCTTTCTCATTTGCTTCTAGGAAATTTTTTATTCTGTCTTTTATTTCTTCTATTACCCAGTGTTTTTTAAGCAAGGTGTTGTTCAGTTTCCATGTATTTGATTTTTTTTCCTTGCTCTTCCCACTATTAATTTCTACTTTTATGGGGTTGTAATCAGAGAAGATGCTTTGTATTATCTCAATGTTTTGGATTTTGTTGAGGGTTCCTTTGTGGCCTAAGATGTGGTCTCTTCTGGAGAACTTCCATGTGCATTGGAAAAGAATGCATACTTTGCATCTCTTGAGTGGAGTGTTCTATATATGTCTATGAGTTCAAGTTGGCTGATTGTGGCCTTTAGATCTGTATCTTTGTTGAGTTTCTTTCTAGATGTTCCGTCCCTTACCAAGAATGGTTTGTTGAAGTCTCCTACTACTATTGTGGAACTGTTAATTTCTTTTTCCATGCTTTTAGAGTTTGTTTCATGTATTTTGGAGTCCTGTCATTGGGTACGTGATATTTATCATGGTTATGTCCTCATAGGGGATTGCCCCTTTAATCATTATATAATGTCCTTCCTTGTCTTTTTTGGTGGATTTTGGCTTAAAGTCTATTTTATCTGAGGTTAGTTTTGGCACTCCTACTCTTTTTTGGTTGCTGTTTGCTGGATATATTTTTTCCATGCTTTGATTTTTAATATATTTATGCCTTTGTTTCTAGGGTATGTCTCTTGTAGACAGCATCTTGATGGGTCTTTTTTTTTTTTTACCCATTCAGTCACTGTCTATCTCCTTTTGGATGCATTTAAGCCATTTACATTCAGTTTGATTATTGGTAGGTGTGAGTTTATAGCTGTCATTTTGTAGTGGTTTTTTTGTGGTACTGACATTTTCTTTGTTCCTCTTACTCTTCTGTGCTGAATTCCTTTTGTTTGTGGATTTTTTTTTTCATTTCTTTTGTTTTTGTAGATTTCATGTTTACTGAAACTGTTTTTCTTCTTTATTTTGATTAGAAAGTTTGTTAACTTTCGTTATGTTTACCTTGAAATTTACCCTTATCTTCCTAGGGTTGAGGAATTTCCCTTCTATAATAGAACTAGTCTAAATAAAAAAATTTTTT
This sequence comes from Loxodonta africana, assembly GCF_030014295.1. NCBI lineage: Eukaryota > Metazoa > Chordata > Mammalia > Proboscidea > Elephantidae > Loxodonta > Loxodonta africana. The sequence goes on along the minus strand of NC_087369.1, from coordinate 115,766,405 downwards.
TTTTTATTACTTGGTATCATCTTGCCTTCCTCTCTGTTAGAAAGTCCTATACCTATACCGTTTATTCCCTTTTATTGTTCTGACGTTGTTGTCATTTACAGAATTACCTCTCTGGTTTCCTGTTGTAATTCTCTAGGTTTTTAATAGTTCTCGAGAGTTCATTTCCTAGGTTGGTACCTAGCTGGTACAATCTTGCATCCCAGATTCAGGCTGTTGTCTGATCTCTATCTGAAGGACTCCTTCTAATAATTCTTGTAAGTTTGGTTTGGTTTTTACGTATTCCCTTAATCTCTGTTTATCTGGAAATATCCTAATTTTGCCATCATATTTGAGTAAGAATTTTGCAGGGTATATTATTCTTCATTGGCAGTTTTCCTTTCAAGATTTTATATATGTCATCCCATTGCCTTCTTGCCTGCGTGGTTTCTGCTGAGTAATCAGAGCTTAGTTTTAATGTATCCCTTTGTATGTGACTTTTCTTTTTTCTTGAGCTGCTGTCAGGATTCTTTCTTTGTCTTTGGTTTTAGTGAGAGTGATTATGTCTCAGTGTTTTTCTTTTGGGGTCTATCTTTTATGGGGTTCATTGAGCTTCTTGGATGGTCAGCTTTTTGTCTTCAGTGATCCTCTCTGTGTTTTCTGTTTTCTCCCCCTGTTATGGGACTCAAATCACAGGCAAATTTTTGCTTTCAATTGTATCCTACATCATTCTCAGGGTTTCCTCATTTTTCTTCCTTCTTTTCTCCGATTTTTCCTCAAACAAAGCAGTATTCATGGATTTGTGTTCAATTTTGTGGAGCCTGTCTTCCATTGTTTTAAATTTGCTCCTAAAACATTCTATTGGCCTGTCCGTTTTTGAAATCTTGTTTATCTTTTGGATTTCTAATTGCTGTTTTTGTATGATTTCAATTTGTTTATTTGTTGTGACATTTGTTCCTGTATTATTTTTTCTGATTTCTTCCATTAGTCTGTCTTTTCCATGATTTTTTTCCTTATTTTTGTCTGCATTTTCCTTCATCTGTTGGAGAACCCTGAATATTAGAGTTTTGAATTCCCTATCAGGCCATTCCAGTACCTTTCCTTCTAGCAGAAGGTCATCTGATGTTTTATTTCGGTTGCTTTCTGTAGCTATACTCTCCTGTTTTTTTTTGATATGTTTTGATATTGTCTGCTGTCTCTGGGAGATTCAGGAACTATATTCTTTGTTTATTTATTGTAGATTTGACTGTTTTGTTTTATTTGGTTATGTCTGGGCAGGCAGGCTGGGTGTGTTTTGTTGCTTGCTCACCTGTGCGTGTGATACTTCTCACCATCTTGTCCAGGTTGACAGGCTGGTCACTCAGCTATGGTATAAGAGGGTGGTTCCAGCAGGGGTAGTGGGGTGGGGATGGGTAGTTTGTGGTACAAATTGGGAGTTACGGGATGGGGCTGGGGGGCAGTGCAGGGCTGGGTCCTGGGGGATCTCGTTGGTATCACTGGGGGGCATGGCACTCAGCACATGGTTCAGATAGGCAGGAGGGAAAGGATAGGATGTGATGTGCAGAGCTAAATGGGTGGGTGACAGAAGAGGGAGAAACAAAAGCAAAAAAAGGCCAAGAAAGTAGAAAATCTAGTAAAAAAAATAAAAATTAGTAAATAAATTGGTGGTGCAGTAGAATTCAGCAGGTGGGGGCCGGGGAGACCTAAACGGGCTGTGTGCTGATGGCTTTCTAACTGAGTGGTGTGGGTCAGCCTGTTGAGAAGGGGTGTGGTGGCACATGCCACTAGGCAGATGGAAGAAAGGAGAGGAGAGAAGGGAAAGAGAGAAAAAAACAATCCAACAAAGAAATTAAAAAAAAAGTAAAAACAACAATAACACAATATGGTGGTGGGGCAACCGTCTGTTGGCGGTGGAGACAAGTTAGGGTGGTGGTGAGCTGATATCTCTCTTGCCAGGTGGCACGGCATGGCCCTACATCAAGGGGCAGGGGCAGCATAGGGCCTAAGTAGGAGGGAGAAGGAAAAGGAGAAGGGGAAATACAAAGAAAAATAAAAAATATGGTGCTGAGGGAGGGACCTGTAGGAGCTGTGCAGACCTGGGGAGGCCGTGTGCCAGAGGCTCTCCAGCCAAGCAGTATGGCACAGCCCACCAAGAAATTAGGGGTGGCACATGGGGCTGGGTGAATGGGAGAAAGGGATGGAGGGAAAGGAGAGGGAAAGAAGAAACAACAACAAAAGGGACAGTAAATAAAATGATACTGAGGGAGCTGGTCAGTGACAGCGGGGCAGACCCAGGGAGACTGCACAGAGTGACTCTCCAACCAAGCTGTGCAGCACGGCCCCTGCAGAAGGGGCGAGGGCAGTGCACAGGGATGGGTGGATGGGAGAAAGGAAAGGAAGGAAAGGAGAAGAAACAGAAAGAAAGAAGAAGAAAAAAAGAACAAAGCAAAGAAACCAAAAAATCACAGCCTGTCAAGAGGGGGAGTGGATAGCACACAGGCTAGCTGGGCAGGAGAAAGGAAGAAAGGGAAAGAGAGAGAAGCAACAAAAAAGGCCAAAAACATACTATATCAAAAAACAAACAAAAATACAAACCAAAGCAAACAAAAATGGTGCTGGAGGGGCCAGCTGGTGGGGGTGGGGTAGGCACTGGCAGCAGTGAGCTGGTGTCTCTCTGGCCGAGGAACCGTGGCCCATTGGAAAGCAGCAGAGGCCATGTAGAAGGAAGAAAGATAGGGGCTGGGAAAGCATGTATCCCTGGTTACCCAGTGCTCTGTCTCATGCTGGGAGCTCCGTGAAGTTGCCATCCCGTACTCCGTGTCTGTGTTCATTGGTGGCTGTAGTCCAAGACGATGAATCTGACCACGTTAGCAGGTAGGAGACTTTCACTCCATAGCTCTCCTCATTCTCTGTTCTCTGTCAGTTTCTTATTCCATTTGGTGCTTGATTGAGTTCTTTATTCCTTCATTTGTTGCTTGGGTTCCAGGATTGACGTTTGTATCTGTTTTATTTAGTTTTTGGGTCTTTGATGCAGAAGGACACCTTGTTGGCTCTGCCTCCTACAAGGTGCTGTCTTTTTATTGGTAACTTTTATGATTTTATTGTTATGTTGAAGTCATGCTGCTTTGTCACTGTGTGCCTAGGTGGACCTTTATTTATATTTGTCTTACTCAGTACTCAGACTGTACTTTCGATCTAACGATTTGTGACTTTGGATTCTGGAAAAAGCTTCAGCCATAAACTCTACAAATATTGATTCTTCATTATTCCCTCCTTCTATTTTCTTCTGAAACTCGTTAAAATGATGTTTTGGCCTTCCAATCCATTCTCCATATCTTGATCATATTTTTCTTCTCTTCGTGCCTCATTCCAGGTTGGCCTTTTCAGTATCATCTTCCAATTCACTAATTATCCAACTATGTCTTGTTTATTCTATCCATTGAAGTTTTTTTTTTTTTCCTTAAAGGTTACATATTTCATTTCCAGAATTTCTGGCTGGTTCTTTGACACATCTGCCTGTTCTTGTTTCAGTTTTGTCTGGTTTTATTCCATAATTTAGTGACTCATTTTTATCCAGGTGATTCCTTCATTAATTTTTTTCAGCATTCTAACCATATTCACAATCTTTGTCAGAATATTCTCTGAGATTACTCATCAAAAAGGAAAGGGTTTTTGAGTAGGCAAACAAAAAGAGTCGGCCACATTGGTGTCTCACCTCACTAGACTTGTAGCTTCTTCTAAGCTGTAGGCAGTTTATTTTTATTTTCAGCCTCATTTTTAGAGCAGAATAAATCTGCCTCATATCCTAGCTTCAAGCAGTAAATCTTGCTTGAAGATTTTTCTATTTTATTTTTATAGCACTTTTAGCCTCTTTTACTCAACAAGAGGTAAATTCCTGGCCATCCTTACTTTATTTCGAAGAACTGTAACTCAGCAGGCCAGTAGCTGCAGAATTGTCCACCACTTTGCATTTTTGTTTAATTTCTGGTCCATAGAGATGTTTCTCTTGTTTTCAAGCTTAGTTGTGTGTTTTAATTTTAATCATTTCATATTTTATCTGTAATTGCAATGTGTTTGGAGCATTCAAACTGTTGGCCAGGGCTGTAGTCTCTGAAGATTTGACTGGGGCTGCAGCATCCACTTCCAAATGGCCCATTTAACATGGCTGTTGGCAAGAGACTTCACTTCCTTGCCACCTGGGTCTCTTCGTAGGGTTGTTCATAGCATAGCTTCCTCAGAGCGAGTGCTCTAAGGAAGATGGGGCCAAGACAGAAGTTGTAGTTTCTGTGACCTAATCTCGAAAACCATATATCATCATTTCTGCCATATACTATTGGTCACACATACCAACTTTGGCACAATATGGAAGAATATGAATATCAGAAGAGATGAAACACAAGGGATAATTTGGGGGGCTAGCTACCACATGTTCTCTTCCTAAGTGGGCAGTAAATCAGAAATAAATTCATTTATCATTCTGTCTGTCACTTATCTTACAAATAATGTAGTTTTTTTCCTTGTGGTAGGCCCCAGGATAGGGCGCTGAAATGATAGTAGTAATGGAAACCTTTATTCTCAAATTCGATTCACATTTTATGTTGGTGGGAAATGCTTTCTGTCATATGAACATTTCTGACTCTGTACTTGGTGAAATGATGCATCTGTCTTCAATATAGAGGATGATAACCTCTAAGAGTCCTTCGAAATCTCCTATCCTGTCCTTCTATGAGGTGTTTTTCAGTAATGGTAATCTTACACATAGGAGTCACATCTTTAGGCATGGCATTTCAGGTAAGATTTCAGCAACAAAAGTAACTGATCTCATCAGAAAACATTGGAAAACACAATTGTGAGGTATTTGTTATAGTTTTTCAGGCTTTTAAACTTCTCATTAACACAACATAGTTAATATTCCAGGCATGTATTATTAATGTTATTTTGTCATTATAGAAACAGGAAAAAGAGTACTTGTAGTAATACCATGGATTTAAAAAATGTCATCAGGACAAGAATTATGCATGCATGAATTAGATGTTCATTATTAAAATTGCTTCTTATTTTAACCATAATAACATGCACACTTACTCATATAAATCTAAGGCATGGCCGAAGGTGGAATACTGTAGATACAATAAAGGCATAATGAACATATTTTATCAATAAGCATTCAATAGCTATTTTTTTAATGATTCAAATAACAAGATTTTAGAACTGGATAAGACATTAAAGTGCTTATCATTTTACCCTTTCATTTTAAGGCTATGATAGGTAAAATGATTTACTCAAATCAATAGGAGAATTTGTAGCTGAACCTTAACTAGAACTAGAACCAAGATCCCTAACTTTTATTGTAGGGATCGTTATACTATACTGCACCACTACTCAAATCACTAAACTTAAGATTTATCCTCAGTATCTCCTGTAACATTTTATTATATTTGGCATAGTTTACGTAGCAAAATACTATAACAGCAGCATGAAAGCAAAAATAGCCTAAACTCCAATTTTAGTTGAAGCAGTCAAGGAAATGAAGGAACACACTACATAAAGGGTGGACGATCCATTTTTTTTCTCTTCTGTAGATAAGACCACTTATCTACAGAAGAAAACAGTTTATGAACAAACACACAAAATACTCAAAGCACGTAACCAGTTGCCATCGAGTCACTTCTGACTCATTCTGACACGTGTTTCAAAGCAGAAATGCACTCCAGAGGGTTTTCAGGGCTGTGACCTTTCAGAAGCAAATTACCAGGACTTTCTTTCATGGTGCCTCCTCTGAATGGGCTTGATCATCCAACCTTTTGGTGAATAGCCCAGTGCTTGACCATTTGCACCATCTAGGAACTCCACAAAATACCCATACACCTAGAAAAAAAAATGTAGCTTTTGACTTATATGAGGAACTTGAAGAAATATAAACAACATGAAGTTCCACTTTAAAAATGAGAAACCATAAAGCAAAATTATAGGGTTTCTATTTACCCCCCCCTTTTTTTTTCTAACTCTGCTTATTCCACAAAGGATGTGAAGCATCCATTTGAGGAGCACATAAAATAAAATGATGAGAAAATGTAAATAAAAATCATCAGGACAAGGCAAAATAAAGTTATGAATATAAAATCACTATCAGGGACAAGTAGGACAGGAGTCTGTGTAACTTTTGAAGTTGAGCTTCCAATTTTGCTCGGAGATTTCTGGAAATCAAAGGGAAAAAAATACTCATTTTCATAATCCTCAAGGAAGATTTCCAAGCTTCAGCTGGATCCTAAAAGAAATTCTACACCAAAAAAAAAAAAAAAAGCCAAACCCACTGCCATCAGGTCGATTCTGACTCATAGACATGGGGCTTTATATCAGAAATACTGAATGACATAGTGGACAGCCAGGAAAATCTCTAATTCTTATTGTTTCTTGTATTGTCCCTTGAAAACTGGCTTGATGTTAACACACAATTGACATGGTGAAGGTTATTTCTGAAGGTCTACAGTAGTATACAACAAATACATACCCTCCTGGTAGTCTAACTTAATCCAGGAATGGAACTTAAAATATTTAGAAAATGAATATCATTTGAATAATTCAAGAATATCAGAAACCACATAGTTAATATGTAGGTAATTGTTATTGATGTGGTTATGAAGTGTAATGGTAATTTCAAAACAGTTACTAAATAATAAATTATATCATAAAAAGGATTTAATGATCTCAATTTAAAAAATCAGGTTATTTCAATAAAACATGAAGGTTTGTGGGGGTTGGTGGTGACGAAGAATAAATGCACGTTAAATCTCACATCCTATGTAGAGGAGATCAATAGACGCTTGTGGTTTTGGTGTTGGCAGAGATGCTGAGATCAAATTTTTAAATGAAAGTATAAACATTAATAGAATACATTCAGAGGTGTGCTGAAGCCAGATCATACCAGCTCCTGAGAGTCGCATGTATGTAGTGCCACCTCTGCGTTCAGTGGTATCATGTTGGTAACCCGAAATAGGCCATGGCAGGAGTATTTATACCAGCAAAATCGACAATCAGCAAACACTACACCATACTAAAAATCAGACCTTTTTTTTGAACAGTTTATTAGAGTACCACAGGATAAAAGTATCACATATGCTTCCATATCATCAGGTTAAAAAGAGAAAGACAGAAAGTGAGCACAAGGAAAACTGGTGCAATAATGAAACACATTTAAAAAGCAGTGACACATTAAATACTAGACACATTAATGTTAAAATAATGAAATAGCAGGTCAGAATTAAGACCAAATACATCGTTTATCATTTATCATAATAAATATGAATGGATTAATCCTCCCTCATACAAGATCAATATTCTAAGACCAGATCAGAGAAAGTTTAAAAATAAATAGAACAAAGTTGTGCCAGGCAAATAAAAACGAAAAGAAGGAAGATTTACAACTTCAACACCAGGCAAAGTAGAATTAAAATAAAAAGTATAAAACCACATTAAGAAGATGGCTTTTTAGTGATAAAGCAATGCTTATGTATCATCAAATAAGGTAGTATCAAAACATATAATGCAAAATTTGCTAGAATATAAGGGAAAAGTTGCCAAATCACAGCCATGAGGAAGATTTTAACACATCTTTCCTAATCTTTGACAAATTCAGTAGGAAACAAAATAAATTAGGAAAAAGACTAATTTAATAAAACTATAAACTTGACACACACTATTTATACTACAGAGTATACCTTTTTAAAAAATGCCTGTGGAACACTTACCAATATTGGTCATATTTTAATCCACAAAGAATATCTTATTCTTCACCCAAATTGGAAATTGTATAGACCACATATTCTGGCAAGAATTCATAAAACCAGTTATTAATAGCAGAGCTATAAATTAAAAAAAAAATCAAACCTCGTAGCAACTAAAAACACATGGTTCTAAATAACCATTGGATCCTAGAAAAAAAATCAAGATTAAATCATTAATTAGAAAATAATGTCAGTGAAAACAATACTATCAAAAATTATGAGATGAGGCTAAAACTGCATTCAGAGAAAACTTAAACACCTTTATAATTATAGAGGAAACATTTTTTAAAAGGTTAGAAAAAGAGAAACTTCCCTCCCCCACAAAAAAAGGCATGGAAAGAAAAGAAAAACAGAAAAAAGGAGAAATAAATGAGAAACATAAATCTATTAAAAAAATATATAGTGCTATTGATGAACAAATACAAGAGCTATTTCTTCAAAGACACCAATTAAATAAGCAAACTTTTTTGGAGTGCCAAACAAATAAAAAAAAGTGAGAGAGCATAACTATACAACAGTAGAAAATAAAGAAGTGGTATATCTAAAGACAGAGATTAAAAAAAAAACTATAGAAATAAGTCTGAAAATCTCAATGTAATGGCTGTGTTTATAGGGTGATACTAATGATTAAAACGAACCCAAGTACAGATAGAGAACTTGATTATAATTGAGACTTGTCACAGAAAACACCTTGCAGAAAGCTGCTTGCCACGGCAATTTCATAGTAAGTTATTTCAAATCTTAAATTAATAAATCACAAAGAAGGAAGGATCCTAAATTATTTTACAAGGCTCCTGTAAATCTGTTGCCAAAATTTGAGAGCACAAAAAGAGAAGACAATGTCCAACACAAACTGTAAATATTAATGTAAAAATCTCAAGTGACAACTTAGCAAATTTAACATAGTAATATATACAATTTTTTTTTTTATATACAAAGGCTAATATTTGATGATCAAGTAAATGTACCATGAATGCAAGGATGGCTCGATATTAGAGACTAATAAAAACAACTCATAATAATGGGTCAAAGGAGAAAAAATATTTCAACAATGTTTATCTCTACTTTGGGAAAATTCAAGACATTCCTAGTGAAAATCCCTGGTAAAATAAAAATAAAAAAGATAATTTCTTCATATGGTAGGTAACGCATTAACTCAGGTCAAGACTAGCATCATACTTTATGGAGAAATATCAGAAGTGTTCCCATTAAGATTCAGAACAAACAGGTTTGTCCACCATTACCTCTATTATTTAATATAATTATGGACATGTTTCTCAAAGAGTTCATAAAATATAAATGTGTAAACCAAGTATAAACAAAAAATAGGAAATTTTCATTATTTGTAGGTGGCGCAATTCCCTAGCTGAGAAGACTTAGAGAACAACGTACAAAAGTATAATATTAATATACCAGTGTCAATATGGAGTCCCTGGGTCGTACGAACTGTTAAGTGCTCGGCTGCTAACCACAAGGTTGGTGGTTTGAGTCTACCTAGAAGCACTTCAGAAGAAAAGTCTGGTGATTTACTTACAAAAAATCAGTCATTGAAAACCCTATGGAGAGCAGTTTAATTCTAACACAGATGGGGTTGCCATGAGTCAGGATCAACTTGACAGCATCTGGCTTTAGTATCAATATAGGTCTTATATTTCAACAATAGTCAGTCTGATAATAAAATAAAAAAAATTTCTTCACAATATTAACATGAAATAGAAAATACCAAACTATAAAATTAACAAAAATATGTGCACAACCAAGTTAAGACAACCACAAAAGCCTATTAAAGATATAAGAGAAGACTTTAGTAAATGGAGGAACATATTGTAAGAAGTATGTATTGATGGGGAGATCCATTTATACATTTAATACACTCAACCAGAATCACATCACAGGATTTTTGTTTGCTTGTTTAGTGCCTATGTGTAGTGGTAGAGGGCTGAGTTGTAGCCAGGGCGTTTTAGAGTTTATCTGAAAGAATAACCATGAGAGGATACCCAATTAAATTCTGATTAAAAAGCTAGTAAAAGGGTGGGGGCAGACAACTTGTCAACCAGGTATAAAAACATACTATAAAGCTGCAGAAAATAAAATGAGGTGATGCTGATACCAAAATTGAACGAAAGATCAATGAAAAAGATACACACGACATTTTAAATCAGTGGGGAAGGCAGTATTATTCAATAAATTACTCTGGAGCAACTAGATAACCAACTGCACAATAAATTCTAGTTAAGTTGAAGAATTAAAAATACCAAGTAATAGATCCCAGCATACATGAGTTGATACATGACAAAGATGGTATTTCAAATCCAGAGGGAAAAAGATTATTTAATAAATGCTGCTGGCACAACTGGCTAACCACAGGAAAGAAAATAAAGTTAGACTCCTATCTCGCATCATATACAAGTAATTACGTATGGGTTGAATAAAAAGTGTAAACAAAAATAAAAACGCTAGGGAAAAGATGAGACTTCATTTACAGCTTAGGGGAAAGAGAGACATTGCTAAGACCGGAGAACCAGAAGTTATACAAAAATATAAAATTATTAGACTATATAAAAATGAAAATATTTGGATGGCAAAAGATACAATAGTAAGTCAATAAGCAAATTATAGATTTGGGCAAAATGCTGGCATTACAGTATGAACAAATCACAGAAGAATAAATTAAAAAGCAAAGATGTCACTTTGAGGACTAAGGTGTATCTGACCTAAGTCATGGTGTTTTCAATCACCTTATATGCATGCGAAAGCTGGACTATGACTAAAGAAGACTGAGGAAGAATTGATGCCTTTGAGTTATGGTGTTGGCGAGGAATATTGAATATACCATGGACTGCCAGAAGAACGAACAAATCTGTCTTGGAAGAAGTGCGGCCAGAATGCTCCTTAGAGGCAAGGATGGCAAGACTGCGTCTTACATACTTTGGACATGTTGTCAGGAGGGATCAGTCCCTGGAGAAGGACATCATGCTTGGTAAAGTAGAGGGTCAGCAGAAAAGAGGAAGACCCTCAAAGAGGTGGATTGACACAGTGGCTGCAACAATGGGTTCAAGCATAACAACGATTGTGAGGATGGTGCAGAACCGGACAGTTTTTCATTCTATTGTACATGGGGTCACTATGAGTCAAAACTGACTGGATGGCACCTAACAACAACAACAAATTAAAAAAAAAAAGACGTGAAAATGCTAAGCTCACTGGTAGTCAGGGAAATTAAAAACAAAACAAAATGAGTTGCCATATTCCATTGATTGAAAAACACATTTCCCCTGAAGTTTTTCATTTCTAAAATTAGAATAATGTGTCTTAGAATTGTTGTGATTTTATAAGTGCCGTATGGCAGGCAACAGTCATGACATAGTTATCCCTGCTGCGCATGCACGAAGGTGCCTGTTACTCCTGAAGGCATTGCTGGACAGCTACAATTCCTCTATCTTTCACTCAACAAAATCGCTGGAAAAAAGGCTATCAGTCCTGATTGTGTTTCTGAAAACCTCGTATTGACACTGTCTGATATGATCAGAAGACTTCAGCATGAAAAATTATAGAACGGGTGTCAGTGACTTCAAATAAAATCCTGGTGACCACAGTGGAGTACTTTTAAGAAACGCCTCACTACCAATTTTGCTGATGCAGAAGACAATGTTGTGTATAAAAACATGGATGATGATGACCCTAAATTGAAAGTCATTCAAAATATTGGGGGTCTCAAATAAAAAACAAATCCAGACTTGGATAGGTAGGGAGAAGCTTTATTCAGAAAGAAAAAGGGAAAGGAAGAGGGAGAAGGACTAATATAATAGCGGGGGAGGAGGACTGTCACAATTCGGAGGTGTTTCCAAGAATTAGGGAAAAATAATTTTCTTTTCTAGAGACTGAGAGTAAACAAGGACAGAAAAAACCCAGGTGTGGGGAAGTAGGATAAAAGGGTGACATCATGGGGACAGTAAATCACAATGTTTTGCCCTGACGTCAACCTATTTTCCAGGATACCTATCATCTATGTTGACTCAGGCTGCGGGTGGGTCAAAGTTCAGGGACTTTGGTTAACAAGCACTTTATTTCTGATTGATCACTGAGGGCAAACAATTCCATTACTTGTTTATGATCCAAGGAATGAGAATTTGGAGGGACTGTGTTTTGCCTTGTCTGAGGTAAACAAGGGGACACCCACGAGTCTTATCTAAATCATGTGGGAAGGGTGGCTACTTGAAGTAAGCCATTTTCCTGAACACAAAAGGTAGGGGGATTTGTTTAACCATCATTGTTTCCCAGGATCATAAGTTTCAGGTAAAATTCAACAGGGCTCAATGTGAAAAAGTTTTTTTAAGAATGCTTCAACCAATTTACTTCATTTATATTTTCTTTTTGTACATATGCCAAAGAATAATATATGATAAAATTCTATGTGTAAATATATCTAAAAGGACTCTTTCAATGAGAATAAAACAAAGATTCCTACTGATAAGAAAGCATTGTGTCGTATTTCATTGGTAGTGCTTTTTCTTTCTTAAAAAAAAAATTATGCATCTTACAATGAAAGTCATTTTAAGATTCAATGAAATACAGTATTATGTATCACCTATTTGGAAAGCAAGATATTCCTCCCTCCAGAAAGATGTGCATATTATTATACTATTTTCAGTATAATAATACATATATGATGATCCCAAACTCCCACATATATTAATAGTTAACACTTAGATATCACATAGAACGTGCCAGAGTTCTAAGAAATTTATATATATCAAATCAATTACGTATTATTATGATGCCCATTTTACAAATGTGGAAACTGAGGTAAAGGAAGGTAAAGTCACTTGTCCAAGTTCACACAACTAGTAAATGGCATAGCTAGGAATTGAACCTAGACAGCTTGGCTCCAGAGTATCCATGTTCTTAACCATGGTCTATCTCTCCCTTTCTCTCGTTCAATCTGTGCCATTGTTTTTATAACCAAGGCCATATTTTCCAACTACCGATCCAATGAAACACTGCTTGGTCCTGCACCATGCTCACAACTGTTGTTATGCTTGAGCCCTTTGTTGCAGCCACTGTGTCAGTCTATCTCATTGAGGGTCTTCCTCTTTTCCGCTGACCTGTACTTTACCAAGCATGATGTCCTTCTCCAGGGACTGATCCCTCCTGACATGTCCAAAGTATGTAAGACACAGTTTTGCCTTCCTTGCTTCTAAGGAGCGTTCTGCTTGTACTTCTTCCAAGACCGATTTGTTTGTTCTTTCTGCAGTCCATGGTATATTCAATATTCTTTGCCAACACCACAATTCAAAGGTGTCAATTCTTCTTCGTTCTTCCTCATTCATTGTCCAGCTTTCACATGCATATGATGCAATGGAAAATACCATGGCTTGGGTCAGGCGCACCTTAGTCTTCAAGGTGACATCTTTGTTTTTCAACACTTTACAGAAGTCTTTTGCAGCAGATTTGCCCAATGCAATACACCTTTTGATTCCTTGACTGCTGTTTCTGTGGGTGCTGATTGTGGGTCCAAGTAAAATGAAATCCATGACAACTTCAATCTTTTCTGCGTTTATCACGATATTGCTTATTGTTCCACTTGTGAGGATTTTTGTTTTGTTTATGTTGAGATGTATTCCATAAAGAAGGCTGTGGTCTTTGATCTTCAGCAGTAAGTGCTTCAAGTCCTCTTCACTTTCAGCAAGGAAGTTTGTGTCATCTGCATAATGCAGGTTGTTAATGAGTCTTCCTCTAATCCTGATGCCCCGTTCTTCTTCATATAGTCCAGCTTCTCAGATACTTTGCTTCAGTATACAGATTGAATAGGTATCGCGAAAGGATACAACCCTGACGTACACATTTCCTGACTTTAAGCCAATCAGTATTCCCTTGTTCTGTCTGAACTACTGCCTCTTGATCGATGTACAGGTTCCTCATGAGCACAATCAAGTGTTCTGGAATTCCCATTCTTAGCAATATTATCCATAATTTGTTAAGATCCACACAGTCGAATGCCTTTGCACAGTCAATAAAACACAGACAAACATCCTTCTGGTATTCTCTGCTTTCAGCCAGGATCCACCTGACATCAGCAATGATATCCCTGGTTCCACGTCCTCTTCTGAAACCAGCCTGAATTTCTGGCAGTTCCCTATCGATATACTGCTGCAGCCACTTTTGAATGATCTTCAGCAAAATTTTGCTTGCATGTGATATTAATGATATTGTTCTATAATTTCCACATTTGGTTGGATCACCTTTCTTGGGAATAGGCATAAACCTGGATCTGTTGCAGTTAGTTGGCCAGGTAGCTGTCTTCCAAATTTCTTGGCATAGATGAATGAGCACTTCTAATGCTGCATCCATTTGTTGAAACATCTCAATTGATATTCTGTCAGTTCCTGGAGCCTTGTTTTTTGCCAATGCCTTCAGAGCAGCTTGGACTTCTTCCTTCAGTACCATTGGTTCCTGATCATATGCTACCTCTTGAAATGGTTGAATGTCAACTAATTCTTTTTGGTATAATGACTGTGTATTCTTTCCATGTTCTTTTGAAGCTTCCTGCATCGTTTAATATTTTCCCCATGGAATCCGTCACTATTGCAACTCGAGTCTTGATTTTTTTCTTCAGTTCTTTCAGCTTGAGAAACGCCCAGCATGTTCTTCCATTTTTGTTTTCCATCTCCAGCTTTTTGCACGTGTCATTATCATACTTTACTTTGTCTTCTTGAGCCGCTCTTTGAAATCTTCTGTTCAGTTCTTTTACTTCATCAATTCTTCATTTTGCTTTAGATGCTCGACGCTCAAAAGCAAGTTTCAGAGTCTCCTCTGACATCGATTTTGGTCTTTTCTTTCTTTCCTGTTTTTCAATGACCTCTTGCTTTCTTCATGTTTGAGTCCTTGATGTCATTAGTATTCAAGGCATCAAATCTATTCCTTCAGATGGTCTCTAAATTCAGGCGGGATATACTCAAGGTCATATTTTGGCTCTTGTGGACTTGCTCTGATTTTCTTCAGTTTCAGCTTGAACTTGCATATGAGCAGCTGATTGTTCCACAGTCGGCCTCTGTCCTTGTTCTGACTGATGATATTGAGTTTTTCCATCATCTCTTTCCACAGATGTAGTCGATTTGATTCCTGTGTATTCCACCTGACGAGGTCCATGTGTATAGTCACCGTTTATGTTGGTGAAAAAAGGTATTTGCTGTGAAGAAGTCGTTGGTCTTGCAAAATTCTATCATTCGATCTCCGCCATTGTTTCTATCACCAAGGCCATAGTTTCCAACTATGGATCCTTCTTTGTTTCCAACTACGGATCCTTCTTTGTTTCCAACTTTTGCATTCCAGTCACCAGTAATTATCAATGCATCCTGATTGCATGTTTGATCAATTTCAGACTGCAGAAGCTGATAAAAAATCTTCAATTTCTTCATCTTTGGCCTTAGTGGTTGGTACTTAAATTTGAATAACAGACAAGTTGTCTTCCTTGTAGGCATATGGATATTATCCTATCACTCACAGCTGTGTACTTCAGGATAGTTCTAGAAATATTCTTTTTGATGATGCATACAGTACCATTCCTCTTCAAGTTGTCATTCCTGGCATAGTAGACTATATGATTGTCTGTTTCAAAATGGCCAACACTAGTCCATTTCAGATTACTAATGCCTAGAATATTGATGTTTATGTGTTCCTTTTCATTTTTGATGATTTCCAGTTTTCCTAGATTCATACTTGGTGTATTCCAGGTTTCGATTTTTAATGGATGTTTGTAGCTGTTTCTTCTCATTTTGAGTCAGGTCACATCAGGAAATGAAAGTCCTGAAAGCTTTACTCCATCCACATCATTAAGTCGACTCTACTTTGAGGAGGCAGCTCTTCCCCAGTGGCCTTTTGAGTGCCTTCCAACCTGGGGCACTTGTCTTCTGGCACTATATCAATGTTCACCTGTATTCATGAGGTCTTCACTGGCTGATTCTTTTCAGAAGTAGACTGGTGAATTCTTCTTCCTAGTCTGTCTTAGTATGGAAGCTCAGCCGAAACCTGTCCTTCATGGGTGACCCTGCTGATATCTGAATACTGGTCACACAGCTTCCAGTATCACAGCAACACACAAGTCACAAACTGACAGATACATGGGGGAAAGGAGTGGCTGGTAGATTTGAACTGCCGACCAAAAGGTTAGCAGCTGTAATTCTTAACCACTGTACCACCAGGTGCCGTCAAGTCAATTCTGACTCATAGCGACCCCATTACAACAGAAGGAAACACTGCCTCATGATCGTTGTTATGCTTGAGCCATTGTTGCAGCCACTGAGTCAGTCAATCTAATTGAGGGGCTTCCTCGTTTTTGCTGACCCTCTACTTTACCAAGCATGAGGTCCTTCTCCAGGGGCTGGTCCCTCCTGATAACATGTCCAATGCACTTAAGATGAAGTCTCATCATCCTTGTTTCTAAGGAGCATTCTGGCTGTACATATTCCAAGACAAATTTGTTCTTTCTTCTGGAAGTCCATGGTGTATTCAATATTCTTTGCTAACACCGTAATTCAAAGGCATCAGTTATTTTTTGGTCTTCTTTATGTGTGTATATGTGTAAAATACAAGAAACAAAAGTCATCTAAAACTATTAAATGACAGTCCAAAAATAGATACAAATGTGCAATGCTATATTTCAATTTCATTAGTAACAAAAAATCAAATTAAAAGAATGCTGGCATATGATTTTGGCCATAAAATTTGCCAGAAGCAATAATATACAACGTTATTGGTAAAGCAGGGAAAGGGACAGTTACTACTCTGAGGGAGTCCCCGGGTGGCACAAATGGTTAATGCGCTTTGCTGCTAAGTGAAAGCTTGGCAGTTGAGCCTACCCAGAGGTGACGGGCAAGAAAAGTCCTGGGGATCTGCTTCGGAAAAATCAGCCTTTGAAAACCCTATGGAGCACAGTTCTATTCTGACACGTATGTGATCCCCGTAAGTTGTAATTGACACGACTGAAACTGTTTTTTAATGCTAGTTTTTTTTTTTTTAACATATGTACTGTGAATGAATATTTAATTGGTCAACCTAGCTGGAGGAGAAAGATAGCATATTATCAGGGCTTTTGATGCCGACATCCTACTTTTAGGAATTCACCCTAAGGTAACAATCAGAGATAATGACAAATATCAGTGTTTAAAGATGTTCAGTGAAGCTTTATTTATTTATTCATACGTTCATTTAGATTTTGGTACCAGGGTGCATATATAAGCATTAATTATAATATCAAAGAAGATGAAGTAGGAGGCAACTTCAATGTCTGAAAATATGAATTGTTAAATAAATTGTGGTATGTTTATTTAATAGAATATTATACAATAATTAAAATTACATTCACAAATGATATTTTATGACAAGAACTGTAAGGTAAAAGTAAACGTAGATCTATTTTATGATTCTAAATTTGTACAACAGATTTACGAATTAATAGAAAATTGAAAAAAATTATACTGATTATTTTGCATGTAGGGGCTATTCATGATTTTTTTTATCGTTTATATCCTTCTAAAATATATAATAATTTTATATTTAGCTATTTATAGTTATATTACTATGCATTATATTTCTATACTTCATACATTGTATTATAAGGAAGCAATGTTCATTATATTGTTATAAAAAATAGAAACAAACTAATAGTAGATTATGTTATCTCATCAAAAAATGGTGCATTCTAGTAAAATAGAATCGTGGTTCAGGAAGGTTAGCCTTCTTTTGATAGACTCTCTTTCACAGTTTAATGTCGTATATAACAATCATAAGAGCCAACAGTTATAGAGCATTACCATGTGCCTGGAATGACTCTAAGTGTTTTATGTGTATTAACTCGTTTAATCTTTACAATAACCCTATGAGGTAGGGAATACTATTATTCCTCAGAAACTGAGGTACAGAGAGTTTATGTAACTTGCCCAAGGTCACACAGCTACTATGAGGCAAAGCTTGGATTTTCATCCAGATAATTTGGTTCCGGATTTTGCGGGTCTTAATTCCTATACTTATGTGCCTATTACAAATGAATAAAACAATAAACATGAAAAGTCAGAAGAAATGATGTTACCATATAGTATCCCTGGAGATGGGTTTGATATGCAGGGTCACATTGGATGGATGAATGTGCAAATAAAATTGTTTGAAATATTGTCTGTGGCAGCATAGGGCAGTATGTGGAATAATGGGTAACAATCTTAGTTTTACTTCACATTTCAGTGGAAAGCTAGCTATGATGGATGATAGATAATTCAGAGGAGTCGTTTTTATCACCATACCCTTCCCTCCCTGTGCCCCTCCCTCTCTTCTTCCTTCCTTCCCTTTCTTCTTCCTAGTAGAAGAAATTCTTTTGCTTTTGTCCAGACTGCTTTTAAAAAAGGTCTCTACTCGCCCACAAAGGGGTCCTGGCGGCACAAGGGTTAAGCACTTGGCTGCTAACAAAAAGGTTAGTGATTTGAACCCACCAGCTGCTTCACAGGGGGAAAGACTTGGCAATCTGCTCCTCCAAACCCATTGTCATTGAGTCAATTCTGACTCATAGAGATCACAGCCTAGGAAACCCTGTCATATAGTGTCGCTATGAGTTGGAATCCACTCGATGGCACACAACAATAGCAACAACAACTAGCCCACAAAGGTCCCTACTACTCTACTCTTAACCTAAGGGTTGGTGGTTAGAACCCACCCAGCAGTACTGAGGAAGATAGGGCTGGCGATACTCTTCCATAAAAATCACAGCCAAGGAAACCCTATACAGCAGTTCTATTTTGTAACACTTGGGTTCATCATGAGTCAGAATCGACTGGACGGCAATGGATTTTTATGCATGTTATTGCTTCAGGGTTGCTATGAGTTGGAATCAACCTGATGGCAAGGGGCTTGATTTTGTTTTTGGTTTCCTGCTGCAGGCTGGCTTACCAAATGTGACCTTCCCAACCTGCCCTTTTCATCTTGTAGTTCCTACATAGAATTCAGATCTATTCTTTGCCAATGACCATCCCCCGAAAGCATGACTCCCAACTCCCCTTCCAGGTTCTGATGGTCTTGCCTTGAACACAGATTTAGTTGCCTTTGCTCTTACACCCTCCCCTCACTAAAATACATAAAACCCAAAGCAAACAAACAAGCAAAATATTCCCTAAAACTAAAACAGCTTTTTTTTTTTTTTGGCTGAAAGCAAGTTGGTTAATAAGATAATTTGGTTGAAAATGAATAATATCTCCAATCCTTGCTTTTTTGAGAATTGGCGATTTGGGTACAACATAGGGCTGTTTTACAACGCTTTATGCATCTTTAAACATTCTTGTCCATTTTTCTGAATGCTTTCTCCATATTGAATTTTTATTTCAAATTAGTTTTCATCTAATGTTTCCTTTGTTGTGCTTTTTGTGAAAGAGAAAAGCCAAATGTCTAAGAACAATTTTGTTTTACTGTTTATTACATTTTCTTGCTACAAAAATGATACATGTTCATTACACACACACTTTTGCACACAAGTAAAATATGACCTCAGAGCGTACTCAAAATCTCTCCTACTCAGAAACAGCCACTGTTAATACCTGGATGTCTATCTTTCAGATTCTGTCTGATGTTTTCTCTATTTTCTATAAAATGGAATATTACCATATTTGGTGTTTAGTGACCTGTCATGACTTGTTTAAGTAATCATCAATTATCTAGACAATTAGGGCAAATACTATCCTTAGACTACTACTGCTACTATCATTAGTAACTACCTCCTAGGATTGCTGTGAGGATTAAATGAAATAGAGAATGCTGAAATGAATTTAGTGCAATCCTGGTCCATATTGAGTAGTCAATAAATAGTAGTGTCTTTTTTCGTTTTGCAATTTAATCCAGACTTATGTTTCCAACATTTCCTCTTATTTTTCTCTACTGTTCCTATGCTTTCACAATAAAGCATAAAACACTGAGCATGTCTTGCAAGGCACGTCCAGATTTTGCCCCTAGCGAATGTCTCTTCTTTCAAGACAATTCCTTGGCTCCTTCAAGACCAAGTTAGGTCGCCGTTTTATGTACTCCTATTAAAAACAAAACAAGACAAACAAAAACCTATTATCGTCAACTCTATCATAGACGGAGTAGAGCTGCCCCATAAGGTTTCCAAGGAGTGGCTGGTGGATTCGAACTGCTAACCTTTGGTTAGCAGCTGATCTCTGTGCCACCAGGGCTCCATGTACTCCTATGGCATCCTTAATTCCTCTATCATAGCGCTCACCACAGCTCATTCTTAGTTTTTGGCTTCTCTGCTAGATTGTAAGCTTCCTGATGATCTAGCCTGTTCTTTATATCCTCAGCATCTAGTAGTGTACATGGTATATCGTTGGCACCTAATCAGCTCAGCCTCTGAGTGTGTCTTCTCTTCCTTCATAATGGGCTCCCTACCTGCTCCACCTACCTCACAGAGTTGCTGGGAGGGTTAGATGAAGCAATGCATGTGAAACAGACCATATGTATATACCTACAAAGTATTTCACAAATAAAAAGCATTTGAATAATTTTCAAGCAACCTTGCACAAGGTTAATAAAACTTAATAGTTCAGAAAATTGTAATCTGGTTTTAATGGACAAATGTTAATATACATTCTCAACCAATACTTAGTAATAATATAAAGGTGGGAGGCATTTCTAGCCGTCAAGAACTTTATAGTGTATTTCATTACATGATAAATTCATGAACATTTCTTATCTCCGAGAACAGTTGTATATCTTAAAAGCTCATCATCATAAGCATTCTCTGGATTTTCAAAGAATTAATCCTGAATAATTAATGAATATAAAAGAGTTAGACAAGTACTGTAGCATGCTAATCATTTTGTTTTAATGTCAATTAGGGGAAAAAAAAGGTCTTTTTGGCCCGCTCCTTTGGAATATGTATTGTATAGTTAACTTTGAATTTACAAATATGAAATTTATCTAATTATTAAGTGACTATATTGAGATACAGATGAATGCCTTTGATGAAAGCCATAGTTTGTAAGAAAAAATAGAAACACTTTCATGTAACTGAATTATTAACTGTATTTAGACAGTTCTTGCAACCATGTTTAGTTTGTAGATAAATATTTACATAATATTTACATGTTTTCTTAAAAATGGTGTGACATCTTAAGCACTAATGACTTAGGAATTATGTCAAATGCAAGTCTTAAATAATGATTATTTTAGGCAGAATCAATATAAATTTGATACAAACAGAATTGAAGGGACAGGTAACATTCATTTATACTTTTTATAGGTCTCTCAAATGCATATAAGTCTTTATTACTTTGCTTCTAAGAATCTTGCTCAGTTTCATCTGGGTCATGATTTATTGGTGCCTGTTCAAAATTTCAGCCATAAAAATAAAAGCGAAAGTCAATGTAACACTTAATAAAAATTCTCAAAATATGTAGATTGCTGCTGGGAATTCAGTTAAGAAAGCAACTTCTAGATTGAAGGATGAGGAAAAAATAATTTTACTATTTATTTAGCCTTGCATTTGTTAGGATTTAACCCCCTATAAGGAAGCAAATAATCATGCTGTAAGAAGATAAATTTTCCTTATTAAATAGTTGAAAGGTTGTGCACTTAGATTGGTAGAATATTTCTAGGCATTGCTATGAGTTTGTCGCAAGAAATGCTTCTATCTGTAGTCATAGAACATTTTGGTTGACAAGCCTGAACTGAAAATTCGAGCAACTTGTCTTTTTTCATTGTTCATCTGCCCACATGGTCTATACTTATACAGACTGGCCCTTTCCCTAGCGTGGCACTGGTAATGATTATATTATGATGAGAACACTATAAATTGTGAATTTAATGGAAAAGCCCCTAGATTGTGAGTCAGATGACTGAATTTGAGACTTCACTCTGCCACTTATTAGCTCTGTTACCTTAAATACATTCTGTACTCTAAATAAGGCTTTAGTTTGTTTTTTAATTTGTAAAATGGGAATAATGCTTACCTCACAGGGCTGTTGTGGAGTAAATACGATGTTATGTAAGTTACTTTATAAACCATAGAATAGTACACAAATACAAATATTATTTTATAGAAGATTAGTAATTTTGTTTCACTAATAAATAAAAAAAATTAGTTCAATTTGTTCATGGATAAATAGACCTTGCTTTGCATTTTAGCCTACTCATTTCTAAAGGGAGCCCTGGTGGCCCAGTGGTTAAGAGCTTGGCTGTTAACCAAAAGGTCAGCAGTTCAAAACCACCAGCCAGGCACTCCTTGGAAATCCTGACTTTGAAATAATTGTAAGGGACTAATTATTTTCCAAAACATTCAATATCTTAGGTAAAATGTGCTATTTATGTGCACACACAAACAATGAGTTAATACGTCATGAATTTCAGATGACCTCTCTCTTAATATGCTAAAGGAATAGTGGTATGATCTTGTGATTTTAAATATTTGGGGTTTTAGACTTTTGTGAATGCATTTCTATACTTTCATTTGGTTAAACTTGGATCATTTTAGATATATGTGAAGGTTATACTAGGAAGTATATTAATTCTTGTAGTGTGTCTTTAGTGAATATGGGTTTGTTTTACCTGTGTAAAATCTAAAATGTCGCTCTCATCTCAATACTGTCCTCAAAGCTGTGGTTCCCAATGTTACTGATTTGTCCTTTTGGGAATCAAATTTTTTTTTTTCTTTCTAGTTAAGCACTGGGCCAAGAATGGAGTTGTTATTTAAAAAGCTAATCAGACACGGACAACTTAAATTGCAATAATTTGTTATTTTGATGAATAGGATGATAAAATCAGATTAATCTATTATGAAGTTCTCTCTGCTAATACATAAATTGTGTAATGATGGACCACTATCGCTATAGTTCTAAATATAATGAGATGGTAAAATACACTTTAAAAAATTAGATATTGTAGAAGCAGTTACATGTTTTATATTTTTCTGTGGAGTGTTGATTAGTTACTAGCACCCTTGTATGAAATTATATGGAACAATGGTCTACTTTAGTGTGATGTCAGTGTTTCTAAAACAGACATCAATGACTGGTATATAAACAGATATTTCCAATAATAGTCATACAGAATCATTGCCTGAATTGTCTTTGTGTTCCACAATATTTAGAGAATAGTAAAATATAAACCCATTTTCCATTTCTTAAGCTTCTATGTAGCTAGGATAGAAAACGAAACTGACAATTAAAGTGACAATAATGAAGCCTTCACTCAAATCCAAAATGGTTACTATAGTAACTTAAAATGGGAGCATTATGATAAAAATGGAAAGAAAAGATAATTTCAAATGCTATATTAATCTTCTTTTGAAGTATGGAGAAGGGAGGTAGTGTTTGAGGTTTGAAAGAGACTAGGCTGCTGTTCGAGGGCACTGGGTTGGGTTAGGCTGTTAAATCTTCTAAGATGACTGATTTTTGTCTTGACTCTCCTCTCTTGTGTGTAAAATGCGGAAGCCTCTGACTGCAGGCATTAACTGGGACAGAAGCGAACTGTTAGTTTTGCTTGTATTAATCTCCCTAAGACTGATAACAATGGCTTTATACAAATAACTTGTAATCATCTCTGGGAATGGAGGGCAGATTAGAGAAGTGCATTTATAAATCAACTAAAGGATCTCATATTGACATTAATTTTCTACTTTCTCCATCACTAACATAGTGATGATAGAAGGAAGGAAGGGAGGGAGGGAAGAAGGCAGGGAGAAAAAGAGGAAGAAAAGGAGAGAGGGAGAGAAAAAGCGGGGGGGGGGGAGGACTGTATGTTCTTAAAGACAAAAGTGACTCACCGCTGTTCACCTGAGTCAGAGACTTCATAAAAAGGAACATAATACAAGACATTTTACTAAAAAGGAAAGAAGAAAGGGAAAATCCTTAGTTTAAGATGAGTATAGAACTGCTCATTCAATAGATTCCATATTTAAACTACTGAGGTTGTCTTGTGTTGAGGTCACTTATTTTTTATTTTTATTGTACTTTAAATGAAAGTTTACAAATCAAGTCAGCCTCTCATAGAAAAATTCATGTACACCTTGCTATATACTCCTAGTTGCTCTCCCCCTAATGAGACAGCAAACTCTTTCTCTCCACCCTGTATTCCCTGTATCCATTCATCCAGCTTCTGTCCCCCTCTGCCCTCTCATCTCCCTTCGAGACTGGAGCTGCACACATAATATCATGTGTCTACTTGAGCCAAGAAGCTCACTCCTCACCAGTATCATTTTCTATCTTATAGTCCAGTCCAATCCCTGTCTGAAGAGTTGGCTTTGGGAGTGGTTCCTGTCTTAGGCTAACAGAAGGTCTGGGGACCATGACTTCTGGAGTCCTTCTAGTCTCAGTCAGACCATTAAGTCTTGTCTTTCTACAGGAATTTGAGGTCTGTATCTCACTGCTCTCCTGCTCCATCAGGGATTCTCTGTTGTGTTCCCTGTCAGGCAGTCATCAGTTGTAGCTGGGCACCATCTAGTTCTTCTGGTCTCAGGCTGATGTAGTCTCTGATTTTTTTTTTCTGTCTCTTGGGCTCATAATTACCTTGTGTCTTTGGTGTTCTTAATTCTTCTTTGTTTTTTTTTTTCTAGGTGGATTGAGACCCACTGATGCATCTTAGATGACTGCTTGCTAGCATTTAAGACCCCAGATGCCACTCACTAAAGCGGGATGCAGAATGTTTTCTTAATAGATTTTATTATGCCAACTGACCTAGATGTCCCCTGAAACTATGGCCCCCAGACCACTGCACCTGCTGCGCTGGCCTTTGAAGCATTTGGTCTGTTCAGGAAACTTCTTTGCTTTTGGTTTAGTCCAGTTGTGCTGATCTCTCCCGTATTGTGTGTTGTCTTTGCCTTCACCTAAAATAGTTCTTGTCTACTATCTAATTAGTGAATACCCCTCTCCCATCCTCCCTCCCCACTCTCTTAACCATCAAAGAATATTTTCTTCTCAGTTTAAACTATTTCTCAAGTTCTTATAATAGTGGTCTCATACAATATTTGTCCTTTTGCAACTGACTGGTTTCACTCAGCACAATGCCTTCCAGATTCCTCCATGTTATGAGATGTTTCACAGATTCATCATTGTTCTTCATCGATGCATAGTATTCCATTGTGTGAATATACCATAATTTGTTTATCCATCCATCCATTGATGGGCACCTTGGTTGCTTCCATCTTTTTGCTATTGTAAACAGTGCTGCAGTGAACATGTGTGTGCATATATCTGTTCGTGTAAAGGCTCTTATTTCTCTAGGATATATTCCAAGGAGTGGGATTGCTGGATGGTATAGTAGTTCCATTTTTACATTTTTAAGGTAAAAGTGTTTGTACCATTTTACATTCCCACCAGCAGTGTATAAGTGTTCCAGCCTCTTCACAACCTCTCCAACGTTTATTATTTTGTGTTTTTTGGATTAATGCCAGCCATGTTAGAGTGAGATGGAATCTCATTGTAGTTTTGATTTGCATTTCTCTAATGGCTAATGATCATGAGCATTTCCTCATGTATCTGTTAGTTACCTGAATGTCTTCTTTAGTGAAGTGCCTGTTCATATCTTTTGTCCATTTTTTAATTGGGTTATTTGTCTTTCTGTAGTTGAGTTTTTGCAGTATCATGTAGATTTTAGAGATCAGACACTGATTGGATTTATCGTAGCCAAAAGCTTTTTCCCAGCCTGTAGGTAATCTTTTTACTCTTTTGGTGAAGTCTTTGGATGAGCATAGGTGTTTGATTTTTAGTTTCTCTTCTGGTGTTTGTGCATTGTTAGTAATGTTTTGTATACTGTTTATGCCATGTGTTAGGGCTCCTAGCATTGTCCCTATTTTTTTCCCCATGGTCTTTATTGTCCCTATTTTTTTTCCCATGGTCTTTATTGTTTTAGATTTAGATCTTTGATTCATTTTGCATTAGTTTTTGTGCATGGTGTGAGTATGGGTCTTGTTTCATTTTTTTTGCAGATGGATATCCAGTTATGCCAGCACCATTTGTTAAAGAGACTGTCTTTTCCCCAATTAACAGACTTCGGGCTTTTTTCAAATATCATCTTCTCATAAGTAGATGACTTTATGCCTGGACTGTCAAAGACCAGGTGACCATAGGTTGGATGGAATTACATCTGCATTCTCAACTCTGTTGCTTTGGTCAGTGTGTCTGTCACTGTACCAGTACCAGGCTGTTTTGGCTACTGTAGCTGTGTGGTAGGTTCTGAGGTCAGGTAGTGCGAGTCTTCCTACTTTCTTCTTCAATAGCGCTTTACTTATCTGGGGCTTCTTCCCTTCCCATATAATTAATGACTTAAAGAATGTTGTTGGTATTTGGATCAGGATTGCATAGTATTTGTAGATTGCTTTGGGTAGAATTGTCATTTTCACAATGTTGAGTCTACCTATCCATGAGCATATATGTTTTTCCATTTATGTACATCTCTTTTAGTTTCTTGCAGTAGTGTTTTCTAGTTTTCTTTGTATGGGTCTTTTACATTCCTGGCTAGGTTTATTCCTAAGTAGTTTATTTTTTTAGGGGCTATTATAAATGGTATTATTTTCCTGTTTTCCTTTTGTCATTCTCTTAATAGGTGTATAGGAACCCAGCTGATTTTTGTATGTTTATCTTGTTTCCTGCTAATCTGCTGAATCTTTCTATTACTTCCAGTAGTTTTCTCGTGGAGCCTTGGTTTTTCTCTGTATAGTATCATATCATCTGTAATTAGGGACAGTTTTACTTCTTCTTTACCAATTTGGATGCCCTTTATTTCTTTTTCTTATTGCTCTATGACTTCCAGCACAATGTTAAATAGGAGTGGTGATAAAAGGAATCCTTGTCTTGTTTCTGTTCTCAGAGGAAATGTTTTCAGCCTCTCTCCACTGAGAATGATGTTGGTTGTTGGTTTTGTATAGATGCCCTTTATTATGTTGAGGAATTTCCCTCCTATACCTATTTTATTGAGAGTTTTTATCATGAATGGGTGTTGGACTTTGTCGAATGTCTTTTCTACGTCGATTGAGATGATCACATGATTCTTTTGTTTTATTTATGTGGTGGATTACATTGATTGATTTTCTAATGTTGAACTATCCTTGCATACCTGATATGGATCTCACTTGGTCATGGTGTATTGTTTTTTTAATATGATGCTGAATTCTATTGGCTAGAATTTGTTAAGAATTTTTGCATCTATATTCACGAGAGATATTGGTCTGTAATTTTCTTTTGTTTTTGCCTGGTTTTGGTATCAGGGTTATGCTGGCTTCATAGAATGAATTCAGTAGTATCCCTTCCTTTTCTATATTCTGAAATAGTTTGAGTAGTACTGATGTAAGCTCTTCTTTCAATGTTTGGTAGAATTCTTCAGTGAAGCCATCTGGGCCAGGGCTTTTGTTTTGTTGGGAGTTTTTTTTTTTCTTATTTTTTAAAATCTCTTCTCTTGTTATGGGTCTGTTTAGATTTTCATCCTCAGTTTGTGTTAGTTTGAGTAGGTGGTGTGTTCTAGAAATTTGTCCATTTCCTCTAGGTTTTCAATTTTTTGGGGAGTAAATATTTTCACAGTACTCTGTTATGATCCTCTTTATTTCAGTTGAGTCTGTTATAATGTCCCCCATTTCGTTTCTTATTTGGGTTATTTGTGTCCTCTCCTGTTTTTCTTTTGTTAGTTTGGTCAGTGGTTTGTCAGTTTTGCTGATCCTTTCAAAGAACCAACTTTTGGTTTTGTTGATTCTTTCTATTGTTTTTCTATTCTTTATTTCGTTTATTTTGGCTCTGATATTTATTATTTCCTTTCTTCTGGTGCCTGTGGGTCTCTTTTGCTGTTCTCTTTCTATTTGTTCAAGTTGTGTAGCTAATGTTTGGATTTCGTCCCTTCTTTTTTGATGTGTGCATCTAGTGCTATAAATTGACCTCTGAGCACTGCCTTTGCTGTGTCCCAAAGGTTTTGGTATGATGTATTTTCATTTTTGTTCGATTATAGGAATTTTTTAATTCCATCTCTTATTTGTTCATTTACTTAGTGGTTTTTAAAAAGCAGGGTGTTATTCAGTTTCCATGTATTTGATTATACTTTGATGGTAGTATGATCAGAGAAGATACTTTTTAATATCTCAGTGTTTTGGATTTTGTCGAGGGTTGCTCTGTGGCCTAAGATGTGGTCTATTCTGGAGAACATTCCATATGCATTGGAAAAAAATGTGTTCTGTGTATGTCTATGAGGTCAAGTTAGCTGATTGTGGCATTTAGATCTTCTGCATCTTTGTTGAGTTTCTTTCTAGATGTTCTGTGCTTTACTGAGAGTGGTGTGTTGAAGCTTTCTACTATTATTGTGGAACTGTCAATTTCTCTTTTCAGTGCAGTTAGAGTTTGTTTTATGTAATTTGGAGCCCTGTCACTGGGTGCGTACTTATTTATTATGGTTATGTCTTCATGACAGATTGTCACTTTAATCATTATATAGCGCCCTTCTTTGTCTTTTGTGGTGGATTTTGTTTTAAAGTCTGTTTTATCTGAGATTGATATTGCCACTCCTGCTCGTTCTTGATACCTGTTTGCTTGATATATATATTTTTTCTAGTCTTTGATTTTAAATAAATTTATGTCTTTGATTTTAAGATGTGTTTCTTATAGACAGCATATTGATGGATCCTGTATTTTTTAACCATTCTGTCACTCTTTCTTTATGGGTGCATTTAGGCCATTTATGTTCAGTGTAATTATTGATATAATGAGATATAATTATTGAGTTTATTGCTATCATTTTGTAGTGCTTTTTTGTGGTACTGACATTTTCTTCGTTCCTCTTACTTTCCTTTTGAATTCCTTTAGTTTGTGGATTTTTTTTGCTTCATTTTTGTAGATTTTTTATTTACTGAGACTTTATGTTTTTCTCTTTATTTTGATGAGTAGGTTTGTTAACTTTCTTTGTGGTTACCTTGAAATTTACCCTTATCTTCCTAAGTTTGAACCAGTCTTTTTTTACTTGGTATCCCCTGGACTTTCTCTCCATTTGAAAGTTCTATACCTATACCATTTATTCCCTCTTTTATTGCTCTGATGTTGTTGTCATCTACAGATTAACGTCTCTGGTCCCTGTTGTAAATCTTTTAGGTTTGATTAATCTTTGAGAGTTCATTACCTAGGTTGATATCTGGTTGATGCAGTCTTGCATCCTAGATTCAGGCTATTGTTTGATGTTGTTCTCTAACCGAAGGACTCCCTTTAAAGGACTCCCTTTAATAATTCTAGTAATTTTGGTTTGTTTTTTACATATTCCCTTAATTTCTATTTCTCTGGATATGTCCTAACTTCACCATCATATCTGAGCGAGAGTTTTGCAGGATATATTATTCTTGGTTGGCAATTTTTTCTTTCAAGGTTTTATGTATGTCATCCCATTGCCTTCTTGTCTACATTGTTTCTTCCAGGTAATCAGAGTTTAATCTTATTGTTTCCCCTGTGTATGTGACTTTTCACTTAATGATTTTTACTTTTCTGAAAGCCACATGAAGTTTAGGGGAAAAAAGTATGTGCAGCTGCTAAGAAATTAAGACCATACGGCATTTGGGTATTTAATTTTTTTAACCTTTGCTCGAATTGTATTATTTTTAAAAATATGATAATGGGAATCATATATTGCTATAACTTTTAATAAAGTATGGAGGAATTACGATTGACATAATTAACCGTCCCAGGGCTATGAGACAATAACCAAGACACTATTGTCTAACAAATAGCATCTTAGCTCTAATTTCAGCTAAACTGTCCAGCATAAAGAAATATATTTAGAAATTCTAGCCTCACAAAAACATCTGTACAGAGGAATCTGAGACAGTCTTCTGAATTTCTATAGCTGTTATTCCTGTTACACTCATCTGACACTGGAAGAAGGCCTTAAACTTTATGTTATGGTGTTCTGTATAGCATCTCCAACAATTCTTTGTAGGTGGTGCTATGTCTTCACACTAATTTAGACTTTTAAGGCAATGTGCATAACACACAGACTTTAGGTAATTTTAGTGCTTTTAATGCCTGACAATAATGAAAAATTGCCCGGGTAACATTACTCTATGAACCTAAGAATAGTTGAAAACTAAAACTACTAAGGATTAAACATTAGTGACTATTGTCACTAATTTTTTTTGTCTTTAATTTTGATAACAATGTGGTTTTGATAATCTCACAATGGAAAGACTATATATAATGCCTATGCCTTCATAGGTAAGTATTCTTAAAGTTTTTGTATCTATTATCAAGGCTTTCATTTATAATCTTTGAATTACTGCCACGGTAAAATTTCATTGGAAGAGAAAACAAAGGAAATGCTGTTTTTATTTTAATGTGTTCAGTGACTTTTAGAGCTGCTTTTTTTTTTTTTGACCTAGGTTGTCAAGGAAATCACATTTGGTATGATATTCAGTGCTTGCTCTAGGTTATTTGACCACGCTAACACAAAGTCATCTTATTTTTCTACATAAAATGAATTGCACTTTGTATAAATCCTGACAAATAAATTAAGGCTGTTTTATGAGGCAGTGTTAAAGAAACAAAGACTAAAGCGTGACACAAAAAAATTTAAATTAGAATCACAACGTTCAGTTTGTAAGCTCTATCATGCTATTTAGATGTTAGGGTTAAAATTGTGATTCATTACAAATTAAACATTAACACCCTCACAGACATTTCCTTTTGTCCCTCTCCATGAAAGTAGAATGTCATAACTATAAATGCTGTCTGAACCTCAAGGAATTATAGAGGTAGGTTTCTGCTTTCATCATATGGTGAATTACCAGACCATTTTTTGGGTTAGTGAAAACACCTCTGACTGGAATTTTGGCATCCCTTCAGCCTTCTAAATCTTACAGGGATTTTTAGCTCCTTTACATTTATGTGACAAATCAGATGTTGTGTATAAGCATGGTGCTTTATTGAGCCATGGAAGGTGCTAATAGCTTTGTGTCCAGTCGAGGTTCAAGATCACCAGCAAAAACAAGACTTACACACAGACAATGGATGGAACAATGCTTTCCTCACATAGAGAAGGGAGAGAGCAAGGTCACCATCAATAGTGAGTGTCGGTCCCCCATGATCAGCAGGTGCTTTTGGTGTCATATCTAAGAATTCATTGCCAAAG
This sequence comes from Loxodonta africana, assembly GCF_030014295.1. Classification (NCBI taxonomy): domain Eukaryota; kingdom Metazoa; phylum Chordata; class Mammalia; order Proboscidea; family Elephantidae; genus Loxodonta; species Loxodonta africana. Next base: position 115,735,530 of record NC_087369.1, on the reverse strand, counting down.
CCAAGACTTTGTTCCTAAGTTTACTTCCAAGAGTTTTGTGGTTTTAACTCTTATATGTAAGTCTTTGGTACATTTTAAGTTTTTTGTATGTTATGAAGTAAGGATTCAACTTCATTCTTTGGTTCGCGTGTATCTAGTTGTCCCAGCACAATTTGTTGAAAAGATTTCTTTCTCTATTGAATGGTCTTGGCACCCTTGTTGAAAATCAGTAGTCCACAGACACATCAGTTTATTTCTGGACTCAATTCTATTTCATTGGTCTATATGTCTATCCTTATGCAAGTACCACACTCTCTTGATTACTGTTGATTTGTAGCAATTTTTGAAATTGGGACGTATGAATCCTTCAACTTTTCTCTTCATTTGCAAGTTTGTTTTGGCTATTCTGGGTTCCTTGCAATTCCGTATGAATTTTAGAATCATCTTGACAAGTTCTACAAAATAGCCAGGTGGGATTCTGATAGAGATTATGTTGAATTTGTGGATCAATTTGGGGAGTATTGCCATCTTAAAAATACGAAGTCTTTTGAACCATGAACGGGAAGTTTTTCCATTTATTTAGATCTACTGTGTCCTACAGGGTCACTATGAGTTGGAGTCAACTCGAAGACAATGGGTGTAGTTTTTTTAATAGCTAATGACATTGAGCATCTTTTCTTCTTTTTTTGTGTGTTGTCATTCTTCCCTGGCCTCGAGATGATTGCTCACATATGCCCCTTCTTCCCTCTCCTTATCCCTAGTGAACCTGTATCTGGTGACTCATCCTCCAAGGTGACAATCCATGTGAAGATGGCAATGGAATGATATTGAGCATCTTTTCATGTGCTTGTTCGCTATTTAATATCCTCTGTGGTGAAATATCTGCTGAAGTCCTATGCCCGTTTTTTTGATTGGATTGTTTGTCTTTTTGTTGTTAAGTTCTAAAATTTTTTTTAAATGAAGCAGAGGATTTATTAAAGCATTCAAGGGAACATTCAAATGGGGGCTTATCAGATCTCAACAAGTGAAACCAAACAAGTCCACAGGATTCATCTTAAAAATAACACGTGTTTAAAAAGGCAAAAACCACAAGCAGCTGAGGTATCTTCATTGATGAGGAAACTAGACGTGGGCTACATCAGAAGCAGGGTTTGTGGAGGTGGTCTACGGTCAGAAGTGGGGCTGGGTCTTGAATAGGTTCATTGCAGGCATGTGATTGGAATGGGCTGACCACCTACTGCTCGGCTGACCACAAACTGCTCATGGGTACAGCTGTTTCCTCACTAAGGTGTTTAAGTCTCCAGATGCTACCAGACAGATGAAAGGGTTCAGATGTCATCAGACAGATAACCAGGCACCACTACAGGTGTTTTCACCATGCTGTTTAAAATTGTAGAGGGCTGACTCTCAGGCGAATCTGAAGGCCTCGGGGAAAAGAGAAGGGCACAAGGGGCGCAGATGCCAGCACCAGGCTCCAGTCCGTGGTTCCTCGGGGTCCATTGTAGTAAAGTTGTCACTGGATCCTGCCAACTACATCAGAGAATGCCATGGGGGAAGAAGACTCCAAACCTTGTGTTTAGCAGCAGATAGGCGGCCATGTGATTTGTGGGTGCAGCATGTTTATTGGATGCTTGTCTTTTTGTCGGCTGCTTATCTTTTTGTTGGCTGCAGGCCTCTTAACCAGGTTCTCCTGCCCATGCTATTCTCCCGGGCTGTGCTTAGCAGAGCTGCCAGACTCTTCACTTCGTTGACTTTCACAGCGAAAAACAGAGGCCTCTTCTCTTTGTTCAGCCACTGAAAGCTGCTTGCAAGATGGACTTCTGAAGTTCAGACCCTTGTGTCCTTGGTGTTCTTCATTCTCCTTTGATCCAGGTGGGTTGAGACCAATTAATGCATCTTAGATGGCCGCTTGCTAGCATTTAAGACCCTAGACACCTCTCTCCAAGGTGGGATGCAGAATGTTTTCTTAATAGATTTTATTATGCCAATTGACTTATATGTCTCCTAAGTTCTAGAAATTTTATATATATTTCCATATTATACCCTTATCAGACATACAATCCAGAAATTTTCTCCCAATCTGTAAGTCATCTCTTCACTTTGTTGATAAAGTTCTTTAATGAACAAAAGTATTTAATTTTTATGAGGTCCTATTTATGTATTTTGTCTTTTGCTGCTTGTTGTTTTGTTCTTTTATCTGACAATGCATTGTTAAAAACTGAGTTCCACAGCCTTGCTGCTACATTTTCTTCTAAGAATTTTACGGTTTTAATGTTTACATTTAGGTCCTTGATCCATTTTGAATTCTTTTTTTGTGTATGGTGTGACGCATGGATCCTGTTTCATTCTTCTGACTGAGGAAATCCAATTTCCCTGACACCATTTATTGAAGAAACTCTTCCTTCCCCATTGAATGAACTTAGCACTGTTGTTCAAAATCAGCTGACCACAGATGCATGGATTTTTTTCTGGACTTTCAGTTCTATTCCATTGGTCTGTTAATATACCAGTACCAGGCTGCTTTAGGTACAGTGGTTTTGTAGCATGGTTTGAAATCAAAATTTGTGGGTCCTTTTCATTCTTCTTCAAGATTGCTTTAGCTATTCGGAGTCCCTGTCCTTCCATGTGAATTTGAGGATTGGCTTTTCTATTTCTGTCAAAAAGGCTGTTAGAATTTTGATGGGAATTGCATTCAATTTATAGATTGCTTTGCACAGTTTTGACATCTTAACTATATTAATTCTTCCAATTCACAACCATGTAATGTCCTTCCATTTACTTAGATCTTCTTTAATTTCTTTAATAATGTTTTATAGTTTTCAGTGTACAAGTCTTTCATCTTTCTGGTTAAATTTATTCCTAGTTACTTGATTCTTTAAAATGCTATTGTAAATGTTAATGTTTCCCTGATTTCTTTTTCTGCTTACTTATTGCTGACATATAGAAACCCAACTGATTTTTGTATATTAACCTTGTACTCTACCACCTTGTTGAATTCATTTATTAGTTCTAATAGCTTTCTTGTGGATTCTTTGGGATTTTCTATGTATAGGATCATGTCATCTGTGAAAAGCATTAGTTTTAACTCCTGTGTCCCAATTTGGATATCTTTTATTATTTTTTTTCCTAGCCTAATTGCTCTGGCCAGGATTTCCAGTACAATGTTGAATAGCAGTGGTGAAAGTGAGCATCATTTTTACTCCTGATCTTAGGGGGAAAGTTTTCAGTCTTTCTCCACTGAGTATGATGTTAGTTGTGGGTTTTTCATAAATGTCCTTAATTATATTGAGGAATTTCCCTTCTATTTCTATTTGTTGAATGTCCTAGTATTTCTTTCTTTCTTTTTTTTCTAACCTTTACTTAGGCTATGGCTAAACTCTGGTCAAACCCGTTTTTCTATCCACAAATACCTCAAAGCCCTCTCATGTTTTATTTCATACTTTGTTACCTGTGTTTTATTTCAGTCCCTGGAGAAGGACATCTTGCTTGGTGAAGTAGAGGGTCAGCGAAAAAGAGGAAGACCCTCAACAAGATGGATTGACACAGTGGCTGCAACAATAGACTCAAGCATAACAATGATTGAGGATGGCACAGGACTGGGCTGTGTTTGGTTCTGTTGTACACAGAGTTGCTATGAGTAGGAACCAACTCAACGGCACCAAACAACAGTTTTATTTCATACAAAAGGTGTTTAAATGTGAAGCATTATAGTTAGATATTGCAGTGAAGACAGATTTAAAATACTAAGTGACTTTCTTTACCACTACCAAACTAGAAAGAAGTTAGAATGGAGCCAACACTCTTGTTGCAATATGTCCCTAAAACAAATGCAGGGAGAGGAAAAGAGAAGCTAATCTTTATTCCTGAGTGTTCTCTCAATCTCTTTCACCTTAAACTGTACCATGTATTTTGTGTTCAACATCTCCAGGGTCACACATTTAGCAGCAGCTTGTACCTGTTCCTGACTCAGCTTTCTGACACAAGCAGCTTCTTTAACCTTAGGTGGCCAAGGAAGACTTTCTAAATACACCTATTGAAGTGAGTGCAATTATTGCTCAAAAGCTTTAGTAATTTAAGATTCTTATTCCAGAAATTAGATCGTGGGAAATATTTCAAAGCTAGGTAGATTACATGCAATCTGAAATTTGCTTAATATTGTTCCAGTACTTGGAGAAGTATAGCCCTTACAGAGCAGTCAGGAAAAAGCCACAGGACTTTGAGAAGTGGATTGTTTCTGGCTCCATGTAAGAAGAAATTCAACTCAAAAAGAAACCAAACTTTTTTGCCTCAAGCAGAAATGGAGGCATGGATGGTCTGCATATCAAGGACTACCCAAGAATATATTATTTTAAATGTATTAGAAATGATTTCAGCTGCAAATTAAGAAAGTCTGATTAATGGTGGCTTAAACAAATGAAGATTTACTTTTCTCACAGAAGTCTAGAGTGTGAGTCTCTAAGTGTGGTCCCTGGACTCCTGCAGGTCCCTGAGACATTTTCAGGGGTTCTGCAAGGTAAAAACTATTTTTTATAATAATTATATCATTTGTCTTTTTCACTGTGTTGGCATTTGCACTGAGGGTACTAAAGCAACAGAGGCTAAAACTACTGGCACTTTGGTACAAATCAAAGGCCTGGCATCAAACTGAACTAGCAGTCATTGTGTTTTTCACCTGCACGCATGTGTAGGAAAAAAAGAAGTCACGTTGATTGCACTTGATGAAGCAGTGAAAATTTTTAATTTTATTAAATCTTAACCCTTAATTACACATCTTTTTAATATTCTCAGGGATGAAATAGAAAGTTTGCATAGAAGCGCTTGTTCTGCGTACCAAAGAACAATTGAGTAGCGAGCTGAACTAGCTGCCTTTTTCATGTAACGTCATTTTTTTTATTTAAAATAATGAATGACAGACAAACTATAATTATATAGACTTGGGTATTTAGCAGACATTTTCTTGAAAATGAATAAAGGGAACCTTGTCATTTTAAGGGAAACAGTTTAAGGTAATTTTTGCCAATGATGAAAGCTTTCAGGTGAAAATTAGAGTTCTGGAAAATTCGTATTTGCCACCATGAGCTTTTCAGTTTCCCAATTTAAAGATTTTTCTGATGAGATCAATGGTGATCACAACAAATGTGATTTTTTTTTCGTGTTGTACAATGAATTTTGTCATCAATTGGAAGTGCTGCTTAACTCAGTAAACAACTATTTTCCAAATGAGAAGTGAATGCATCATGTTACAAAACCATGCCTGAGTAAAAGATCCATTCAAAATATAAGATAGAGAAATAGATTCTAACGTGACAGAGTATGAAAAGCTCATTGGTATGGTTTTAGATTCCATGTTGCAACTAACTCTTTTTAAACTATTACTAGTGAATTTCAGTGTAGTATCAGACAGGAATACCTACAATTATCTGAAAGTTGCCACTAAAATATTCTCTTTTCAAATTGAATACCTGTGTGATGCCAGATTGTCTTCATTTACTTCAACCAGAACAACATATCGTAACAGATTGAGTGAAGGAGGAGTTTAGAATATGGCTGTCTTCTATCATGCCAGGCATTTAAGTCCCTTTCAGGGACCCTCTGAAGGACAGTGGTGAAGGGAAACCCTCCCAATGAGCAAAACTTCTAGCAGTGCACCTGATTGTTCACTTTGCTTGGAAAGAGAAATTGCCAGATGTGCGTTTGTATACTGATTCATGAGCTGTAGCCAATGGTTTGGCTAGATGGTCAGGAACTTGGAAGGAACATGATTGGAAAATTGGAGACAAGGAGGTATGGACAAGAGGTCTGTGGAGAGATCTCTCCTAATGGGCCAAAGAAGTGAAGGTATTTGTTTCTCATATGAATGCTCACCAAAAACTGATCTCAGGAGAGGAGGATTTTAACAATCAAGTGGATAGGATGACACATTCTGTGGAAACCAGTCATCCTTTTTTTTCCCAGCTACTCCTGTCATTGCTCAATTGACTCATGAACAAAGTGGCCATGGTGGCAGGGATGGAGGTTATGCATGGGCCCACCAACATGGACTTCCACTCACCAAGGCTGACCTGGCTACAGCCACTGCTGAGTGCCCAATCTGCCAGCAGCAGAGATCAACACTGAGTGAGTCCCCGATATGGTACCGTCCCTCAAGGTGACCAGCCAGCAACCTGGTGCCAAGTTAATTACATTGGACCACTTCCATCATGGAAAGGGCAGTGTTTTGTCCTTACTGGAATATACACTCTGGATATGGATTTGCCTCCTTGCACGCCATGCTTCTGCCAAAACTACCATCCATGGACTTATAGAATGCCTTATCTGCCATCATGGTATCCCACACAGCATTGCCTCTGATCAAGGGATTCACTTCACAGCAAACGAAGTGCGGCAGTGGGCCCGTGCTCACGGAATTCATAGGTCTTGCCATGTTCCTCATCATCCTGAAGCAGCTGGCTTGAAAGAATGATGAAATGGCCTCCTAAAGACACAATTAAGGCACCAGCTAGGTGGCAATACCTTGCAGGGCTGGGGCAATGTTCTCCAGGAGGCTGTATATGCTCTAAACCAGCGTCCAATATATAGTGCTGTTTCTCCCATAGCAAAGATTCATGGGTCCAGGAATCAAGGGGTGGAAATGTGAGTGTCATCACTCGCTATTACCCCTAGTGGCCCACTTGCAAGATTTGTGCTTCCTGTCCCTGCGACCTTATGCTCGGCAGGCCTAGAGGTCTCAGTTCCAAAGGAAGGAATGCTTCCACCTGGAGACACATCACTGATTCCATTGAACCAGAAGCTAAGAATGCCACCTGGCCACTTTGGCCTCCTTATGCCTCTGGATCAACAGGCAAATAAGGGAGTTACCTTAGTGGCTGGTGTGATCGATCCAGACTACCAAGAAGAAATCGGATTGACATTACATAATGGAGGTAAAGAAGAGTACTACCATGTCCTGTGATTAAAGTCAATGGAAAACTACACCAACCCAATTCTGACATGACTACTAATGGCCCAGGCCCTTCAGGAATGAAGGTTTGGGTTACCCCACCAGGCAAATAACCATGACCAGCTGAGGTGGTTGCTGAGGGCAAAGGGAACACAGAATGGGTGGAAGTAGGTAGTTCTAAATACCAGTTACGGCCACATGACCAGTTGCAGAAATGAGGACTGAAATTGTTATGAATATTTCTGCTTTGTATGTGTACATCAGATATTTTTCTTTTCTTCGCTTATAAAATATAAGATGTAAACGGAGCTAGTGCATTTTTGGTTTACGTGTGTTAGTTGTATCATGTTAGGCACAAGTATAACTTTGTAATTGTGTTTATTGAGGGACTATGTATAGGGTCGCTATGAGTTGGAATCGACTCGACAGCACTGGTTTTTTTTCTTGGGTATGGTTTGGGGAGATGTGTACAGATGCCACGTTGACGAGGGGTGGACTGTGATGGTTAAGATTGTGTGTCAACTTGGCTGGGGCATAATTCTCAGTGTTTTGACGGTTGTATAACGTTGTGATCACTTTACTGTTGAAATTTGATATGTGATCATCCCCATGATGGAATCTGCTGAGTAGTACCGGTGGGGGTGAGGCCTGTGGTGGCTCACCGCCCCCTCAGCCTTCATCTCTCTGCCTTCTGCCACCTACTTCCTTCCTGCTTACCTTGCAAAGGTTGTTGGCTTGTTCTGGATCCAGTAGCTCACTCTTATCTGACCTCTGGTTCTTGGGACTTGAGGTAGCAGCTTACCTGTCCATCCTGGGATTTGCCGATCTTCATGGCCTGTGAGTAAGAGTCCTGCTCCCTGACCTACCTATCTTGGATTCGCCAGCCCCTGCAGCTAAGTGACTGAGGAGAAACTTCGCAGTCTTGCCTGCTGACCTTGGGAATTCCTTGACTGTCACAACCTGTGAGCGGGATCCCTGCTCTCCAACCTGCTCATCTTGGGTTCACCAGCTTCTGCGACTCTGTGAATTGGGAAAGAACTCTATCCTGATCCAAGAACTTGGGACGTTCCAACCCCTGAAATCTCATGAGCTGTGTCTTTAATATAAATCTCTCTCTATATATTTATATGCATTACTGATTTTGCTTCTCTAGAGAACCCAGCCTAAGACAGTTACCTTGAAATTTACCCTTGTCTTCCTAGGTTTGACCCAGTCTATTATTACTTGGTATCGCCTTGCCTTCCTCTGCATTAGAAAGTTCTATACCTACACCATTTATTCCCTCTTTTATTGTTCTGGCGTTGGAGTCATTTATAGATTAACGTCTCTGGTTCCCTGTTGTAATTCTTTTGGTTTTGGATAGTTCTTGAGAGTTGATTTCCTGCATTGGTATCTGGCTGGTACAATGCTGCACCCTAGATTCAGGCTGTGGTCTGATGTTGTTTATTCTCAGATCAAAGAACTCCCTTTAATAATTCTTGTAAGTTTGGTTTGGTTTTTACATATTCCCTTAATTTCTTTTTATCTGGAAATGTCTTAATTTCACCATCATATTTGAATGAGAGTTTTGCAGGATATATTATTATTCTTGGTTGCTAAGGGAGCTTACTGTTGGAGTGGATAAATGAGAAACCATGAAATGGGAAAAAGCAAAAAGGAAAAAAAAAAGAGAAAGAAAAAGGAAAAAAGAAAAAAAAACTAAATAAAAATTTGGGAAAGAAAAGAAGAAAAGAAAAGCCCCCAGGAGTCCCAGAGTCCCACTGGTGGTGCTGCCAAGACCAGGCTCCCTGGCTGCTCAGTATAGCCTGGCTAGAGGGGGTATAGATGTCACACAGCACTAGGTATTCAGGAGACAGGAAAAGAAGATAAGTGTAGAGAGATGAGAACTGAGAAATGAAGAAAGACTGAAAGGGGAAAAGAGAGAGAAAAGAAAAAAAAAAAAAGAAATGCCCCCAGGGATCTCACCTACCTGGCTGCGCAGACTGGGGAGGTGGCTCCTAAGCTGTGCAGTGCAGCCTGGCTAGAAAGGGCTCCCAAGCTGCAAAAAGAAAAAGAAAACAAACAAACAAAACAGAACAAAGCAAAACAAGGAAAAAAAAAAAAAAAGCCCCAGGGATCCCACCAGTGTGGTGCTGCAGACCAGGGGAGTGGTTCCCCAGTCTAGTGTGGCTTCATAGCCTTTCAAGAAGAAGCAAAGATGCCACACATAGCCAGGTGTTCCAGAGAAAGGAGCGGGAGGTGGTAGGAGGCACAGAAGAAACCAAAAGAGATGGAAAGAACCAACACAAGCTCAAGAGCCTGGCCAGTGTGTGCAGGGTGAATCCAAGCAGCTTGAGGCTAAAGCAGTTGCCTCTTGGTCAAGAGACTGCAGCTGGCGGCTGGCAGGAAGCAGAGGAGGCTGAAGGGGAGGGGGAGGAGAGTTAGGAAAGCATATATCGCTAGTTACCGGGTGCTCTGACTCCTGCTGGGAACTTCGTGAAGCTGCTTTCCTGTACTCCCTGTCCGCCCATCTCCAACGTGGGTGGGGTGAATCCAAGTGGCATGGATGCTGCACTACCCGGTGGGCTGAGCTACCACAGCCAGCCAGGAAGCTCAAAGGTAGAGCAGTGGGGAGAGAATGGGGCGGGGGATGGGAAAGCGTGTATCGCTGGTTACCAGGTGCTTTGTCTCCTGCTGGGAGTTCCCAGAAGCTGCTTTCCCGTGCTCCCTGTCTGCCGGATCTCCCGACAGGAGTCTAAGATGGTGGATCCATGCTGCGTTAGCTGATAGGGCCCTCCGCAAGTATCTCTCTTTGCCCTCTGTTGCCTTTCAGTTTCTTATTCCATTTGGTGCTTGGCTGAGTTCTTTATCTCTTCATTTGACCCCTCAGGTTCCAGGATTGATGTTTGTCTGTTTTACTTAGTTTTTTGGGTCTTTGCTGTGGAGGAACGGCATGGTGCTTCTGTCTATGGTGCCATGTTGGCCGGAAGTCTTTTTTTTGTCACTTTTTTTTTTTTTTTGTACTTTAGATGAAGGTTTACAGAACAAACTAGTTTCTCATCAGTTTGTACACACATTGTTCCATGACATGAGTTAACAAATCCATGACATGTCAACACTCTCCCTTCTCAATCTGGGCTCCCTATTACCAGCTTTCCTGTTCCCTCCTGCCTCCCAGTCCTGCCCCAGGGCTGGTGTGCCCCTTTAGTCTTGCTTTGTTCCCCAGGCCTGTTCAATCTTTTGCTGAAGTGTGACCCTTAGGAATGACTTCATTACTGAGCAGAAGGGTGTTGGGGGCCATACTCTCAGGGTTTCTCCAGTCTCTGTCAGGCCAGCAAGTCTCTTCTTTCTTTTTGACTTAGTATTTTGTTCTACATTTTTCTCCATCTCTGTCCGGGACCCCCTATTGTGATCCCTGTCAGAGCGGTCAGTGGTAGCCGGGCAGCATCTCGTTGTACTGGACTCAGTCTGGTGTAGGCCATGGTAGATGTGGTCCATTAGTCCTTTGGACTAATCTTTCCCTTGCGTCTTTAGTTTTCCTCATTCTTCTTGCTCCTGAAGGGGTGAGACCAGTGAAGTATCCTAGATGGCTGCTCACAGGCTTTTAAGAGCCCAGACTCTACTCACCAAAGTAGAATGTAGAACATATTCTTTATAAACTATGTTATGCCAATTAAGCTAGACATTCCCCGAGATCATCATCCCCACAACCCCCAGCCCAACAATTCGTTCCCTCAGGGAGTTTGGATGTGTCTATGGAGCTACCATGGCCTTGCCTTGCATAGTTTGTGCTGGCTTCCCCAGTGTTGTGTACTGTCTTATCCTTCACCAAAGTTTCCACTTATCTATTGTCTATTAAGTGTTTTTCCATCCCCACCACTCCCTTCCCTTGTAACCATCAAAGATTGTTTCTTTTTGTTTGTAAACCTTTTCATGAGTTTTACAGTAGTGGTCTCATACAATATTTGTCCTTTTGTGATTCACTTATTTCACTCAGCATAGTGCACCCCAGATTCATCCATGTTATGAGATGCTTCACAGATTCATCATTGTTCTTTATCGTTGCCTAACACTCCACTGTGTGTGTATGTACCACAGTTTGTTAATCCATTCATCTGTTGATGGGCATCCAGGTTGTTTCCATCTTTTTGGTATTGTGAACAATAGTGCAATGAACATGGGTGTGTATATGTGTGTATATTCCTAGGAGTGGGATTGTTGGAACATATGGTATTTCTATGTCTGGCTTTCTAAGGAAGCGCCATATCATTTTCCAAAATGGTTGTATCATTTTGCGTTCCCACCGGCAGTGCATAAGAGTTCCGATCTCACCGCAGCCTCTCCAACATTTGATATTTCCTGTTTTATTGATTCATGCCAGTAATGCTGGGGTGAGATGGCATCTCATTGTGGTTTTGATTTGCATTTCTCTGATGGCTAGAGATCGTGAGCATTTCCTCATGTGTCTGTTGGCTGCTTGAATGACCTCCTTGGTGAAATGTGTGTTGATTTCCTTTGCCCATTTCTTAACTGGATTATGTCTTTTTGTTGTAGAGGTGTTGGATTCTCTTGCAGATTTTAGAGATCTGACCTTTGTCTGATTTGTAATAGCCAAAATTTTTTCCCAGTCTGTAGGTTCTCTTTTTACTCTTTTGGGGAAGTCTTTTGATGAGCATAAGTGTTTAATTTTTAGAAGATCCCAGTTATCTAGCTTATCTTCCGGAGTCTGTGTTGTTAGTGTATCCTGTTAATGTCATGTATTAGGGCCTCTAGCATTGATCCTATTTTTTCTTCTGTGATGTTTATAGTTTTTGGTTTTACATTTAGGTCTTTGATCCATTTTGAATTAGTTTTTGTGTATGGTGTGAAGTATGGGACCTGTTTAATTTTTTTTTGCAAATGGACATCCAGTTTTGCCAGCACCATTTGTTAAAAAGGCTGTCTTTTCCCCATTTGACAGACTTAGGGCCCTTGTCAAAGATCAAGTGACCATAAGTGGATGGAATTACATCTGGGTTCTTAGTTCTGTTCCATTGGTCAAAGTGTCTGTTATTGTACCAGTACCAGGCTTTTTTGACTACCGAAGCTGTATAGTAGGTTCCAAGGTCAGGCAGTGCTGTCCTCCTACTTTATTCTTCTTCAGTAGTGCTTTACTTATCCGGGGCTTCTTTCCTTTCCATAGAAATAATGATTAGTTGTTCCATCTCTTTAAAGAATGTTGTTGGTATTTGGATCAGGATTGCATTGTATTTGTCAATTGCTTTGGGTAGAATTGTCATTTTCACAATGTTGAGTCTACCTATCCATGAGCGTGGTATGTTTTTCCATTTATGTAGATCTCTTTTGGTTTCTTGCAGTAGTGTTTTATAGTTTTCTTTGTATGGGTCTTTTACATTCCTGGGTAGATTTATTTCTAAGTATTTTATTTTTTAGAGTATTATAATGACATTTTTTTCTTGATTTCCTTTTATTGTTTTATTAGTTTATAGGAATCCAATTGATTTTGTATGTTTATCTTGTATCATGCTAATCTACTGAATCTTTCTATTAGTTCCAGTAGTTTTCTCGTGGAGTCTTTTGGGTTTTCTATGTATAGTATCATATCACCTGTAATTAGGGACAGTTTTACTTCTTCATTACCAATTTGGATGCCCTTTATCTCTTTTTGTTGCCTTATTGCTCTAGCTAGTACTTACAGCACAATGTTGGTGTCTTTGCCTGGTTTTGGTATCAGGGTTATGCTGGCTTCATAGAATGAATTTGGAAGTATTGCTTCCTTTTCTATATTTTGAAATAGTTTGAGTAGCACTGATGTAAGCTTTTCTCTGAATGTTTGGTAGACTTCTCCAGTGAAGCCATCTGGGCCAGGCGTTTTTTTTTTTTTTGTTGGAGTTGATTTTTTTTTTTTATTACCTTTTCAATCTCTTCTCTTGTTATGGTCTGTTCAGATTTTCAACATTATTTTGTGTGGGTTCTCACACACTATTTTTAATGACATCATTACTGCATAACAAAAATCCATGTGTATTTTTTATGGCCTCCAATGATACACAGATAAGGAACCTTTCTATCCAAATCTAAGATTAAGAAAAATGGTCTATCAAGATTTTTTTTCCTGATTTGTGAACATATTATGAATATGCTTATAAAGTAATAAGAATTAAACCACCTTTAGTCATATAGTAGGAGTCCCTGGGTGGTGCAAATGGTTCCTTGAAAACCTTATGGAGTGCAGTCGTACTCTGCAACACATGGGGTCTCCATGAGTATGAATCAACTGGGCAGCAAGTTTTTTTTGTGTTTTTGCTTTAGTCATACGTTTAAATTCCCATTATTGAAAATAATATATAATTGGAGTTGTCCTAGAAATTTTGCGGTGTATTTTTGACTTATTTGTACAATTAACATGTTGATAACTATTTCAACTGGCACCTAGAATTCCTCATTTCCTTGACCTTCCACTATATCCGTCTTGCCATTTTACAGTGCTCAGTAAACCCAAACATCTGTTTTGTTTGCCAGTGCTGAGTTTTGCTACAGAAAGTTGGAGAACTGTGCCAATTGGCTCCACTACAACTTTATGCCATTTAATCTGAATTGTGCCTTCAATACTGCTTGGCAATTCTTCATTCATCCTTATGATGATACCCCCAGCAGCTGTTTGAAATCTATTTTATTTTCTACAGGCTCTTGGTCCCCAAAGAAAAAAATCATAGGAAGGAAATAAAACAATTTCTAGAAAGTATAATGCAAGAAAACTTTCTTGAAATGGGATTTAAAACTGCATTTTAAAAGAGCACAGCTACACACCGGAGGAAATTGACACAGCTAAGCCCACAAAAAACATATTTGGGTAAAAGTGTTGGACTTTAAGGGGGAAAAAATCTTTCAGTCAAAAGGATCAGAATCACTCATAAAGGAGAAGAAATCATGTAATTGTCAGACTTTGACAGCAAAGCTTTACGCCAGCAGAAAAAGGAGTGGCATATTTACTATAGTGAAGGAAAGTAAATGTGAGCTAAAGAGTTTATATCAAGCCTGACTTTCAAATAAAAAGGCCACAGACAAGTTTATCAACATGGTTAAACAACATGATGAATGTAATTAATGTCACTGAGTTGTACATGTCAAAAATGTCAAAATGGCAATTTTTTTGTTTTTACATATATATTTGCTACCATAAAATAAAAAAGAACTCAGGGATTATTGTTCCCAAGAGTCCTTCCTTATTTTAGAGAATGAGCTTCTGATAACTAAAACCTCTGGAAAGACATCTTCAATCTAAAGACTGATGGCATTGATCATTAATAGTAGTTCACACCACAGAAAAGATACGCAAGCAAACATTTTGTACCTCCAGATAGAGGAACACACCACCACTTATGAAGCCACAAGGAAAAAAAAAAAAAAAGGGACTGTCAAAACCATTGTCAATTTACAGGAAATGTAGTACAGAGCAAAATCAAGACTTTGTAAAACTCTAGAGGACAAAAGACATTTCTTCAACGAATAAATTGCCAGGAAAAAAAATGATGGATGGGGAGCTCTATATTCAAAGAGATTTAAAACTTCTAAGGGAGTGGCATAACCAAATAACTAGTGTTTAGGAATGAACATTTGAGTGGTAAAATTGTAAAGAAACTATTACCATAAAAACTAAGATGAGGAGATGGAGGGAGTTGTGATTAGGATAGTGCTCTAGAGTGGCTGGCAAAATCTTGATTTTTTAACCTAGGTGGTGGTTACAAGGTTGTTTGCTTCATAATAATTGCTTAAGCTATAAATTTGTTTTATGCGGTTTTCTATATTTATTAGATTTTCAAATAGAAAGTTTTTAAAAGAAACTGAATGTAGTTTCATGTTGGTTATCTGTTTATTTTACAGCAGCGAGGCCTTAACACCCAACCCAGATAAACATATTTTTACAGCAGGGACATAGAGGGCAGGGCCAGAATGGCTTAGTTGCTTGAGAAGTAAACAATAACTCAGGAATTATTCAATATTTTGCAGTTAAAAAAATCATAAAACACATTCCCCAGCTTTTGTCCACTCCAAGTCCCATTGCTTCCATTATTTCTTTTATAAAGGTAGTTTCTTCCCTAGTAATCTAAATTCTGAATAAGAATAACAGTAAATTTTATACTCACAGATACAGCAACCCCTGCTGAAAACTGACGTTTTCACATAAAATCTGCAGTTCCCTCTGGCTTTAACCCATATCAGAAAGGTGACTTTTATATTTTATCACTATTTCTTCAATCTCACCTAAAATTAAGTCACCAAAAAATAAGTTCAATTATGTTCATATGTACTAATACAGAAGAAAGACAATGTAGAAGAAAATAAAATCTACCTGATGGACCAAATGCCTGTAGTTTCATTACTCTATTACTAGCTAGCACCTATTGCCAATCAGACTTGTATTTTATAATACAAATAATGATTTTATTTTTTACCTTTTGATAATGGTAACTTTCAGGCATATACAGTAGTAGATATAGTAGTATAATGAGCCTTCATGTACTCATCATCCAGCTTCAACAATTATCAACGCATGGCCAATCTTGTTTTATCTATATACATATCCATTCCCCCTTTCCACCAGATTATTTTGAAGCAAATCCTAGAGTCTATATTATTTTCATTCCCAAACAGACCTTCAACAAAGTTAGCAACAGAGAACTATTTAAGAAAACAGCCTGTAGAAAGACTTAGCCAAATACTGCCAGTTAATACCAGTGACTACAAAACAGCAAAGTTGACAAAAGCCTACAGCTCTATTCAGAAAATTTCCAGTATTTTACTTAAGTTTAAAGTTTCAAACTTTACAGTTGTACTTATACTACCAGTTAGCACCTGTGCCCATGGGATACCAAAACCAGCAAAACAATAATTCTATCCAGAAAACACCTAATATCTTACTTAAACTGAAGTTCACAACATTACACTGGTACTTTAAAGTTCAATTCACAGGGATATTGGAAAGAGAATTGACCCAACTCTGCTAATTTACTTTATTACATCCTTAAGCAAATCACTTAAAACTCTGAGCCTGTTCCCTCAGAGGATAAAAATGATATCTCAATTTTCTTCAGTCTCTGTATCTCTAAGTCTCTACAAATTGATTTTGAGTACCTCTATCTCTTTTTGGAGTTAGAAGATAAAGCTTAAATGCTCTTCCCAAAGAGTTAACTGTAGTTGAAAAATGCTCCAAGAAGAATCAGGTTAAGATAGAGTAGCACTTTAAAGAATACTTCAAAATACAAATTTTTGCTAAATATACTATCACGGCTATTCCAAGAAGCTGCTATTCCTGAGAACTTTTTTCTAGCCTAGGTATATGGACACCACAGAGATTGTTCTCTAAAGAACTAACTGGAAAGCATTGGCTTGCTATATAATGAAATGCTCAACTAAGAAGTTTATTAAACCAGAATTCACTTTCAGATAAATTCTAGGGCTAGATTTTCACCCTGTTCTTAACAAGACAACTCTGGAAATAATGTTTACACTCAGAATATGCTTATCAATGTCATTTCTAGAGAATTATTGCACGCAAAAATGCTTCCTAGTAGGAAAAAAAAATCTCTGGTTTGAAAAAACGTAGTTTGTTGGCATTATTAGTGTTCCAAACCTCACCCTCCTACCACCGTACCAAAAACCTAGTGAACGATATGATTGAACCCACTCTGATTTCTCTCCTTTAGTGCATTGCAACTGCCATCTCATGGGAGTTTACTCCTGAGAACAATGAAACCCAATTCCTAATTCTCTGCAGCTACTCGCTAAGATCCTTGTAATAAAATCAACTTATCTTTTGATGTCTTGCCCATCTGCAGATGATCTTTAGCTTTCAATTCACTTCTGATCCTTCTGTTGGTGCTTTGACCTGGGAGGGGGTTAGATTTCATAGCTCACTGGCACTTCTCTGCGAGTCCGGCAGTCCCGTCTTCAACATCTCTGCCTCTATGTTGCTGACCTTGCAGATTGTGGTTGATGGGCCGCTATCTGCATACATTTTTATACACTTCAAGACCTGATCAATGATTCCCAACTACCTGGAGTTCCCTGCACTCTCCTAGCCGCTCTCATTCCCTTCCACTGTGAGATTTCTGGTTGCTTGCTCATGATCCAGATTCCCTGGCTGTACGGTTGCCCATGTTCCTTTCCGTTAAGATAGAGGATTTGTTCCGTATTGTGATTGAAGTTTCCTATCCACTGACAAATTTCTTTGTTGCTACCCACTATATTTGGAGTTCCCAGTTCACTTTAGCTGTCCACTTTCCTCTCCACTATGACCCAGAAAAACTGGCTTGTTGGACACTATTTTGGAGTTTCCTACCCACTCTGAGACAAGACTTTCACCACTCTGTCTATTGTAACTTGTCTCTACCCTGCTCTGTTATTTTCCTCACACTAGGTGACTCTCTCACACTCCTGCCCATTTTTCTTCACCAAAACTTCACTTTGTGCCAAGAACCAGTGCCTTTCAGATCTGCATAGTCTTTTCAATAAACGTAGGTTTTTTTTTCCCCATCCTCCTTCAGAGACACATTTGCTTATGTGGATTGTTGTTGTTAGGTGCCGTCGAGTCAGTTCCGTCTCATATGTACAACAGAATGAAACACTGCCCAGTCCTGCGCCATCCTCACAACTGTTGCTATGCTTGAGCCCACTGTTGCAGCCACTGTGTCAATGCATCTCATTGAGGGTCTTCCCTCAACTTACATGGATTAGATAACACAAATACCTAGTCTAGGAAAAAAAATCATTGGATTTAATGTTGGTGGTGACTTTGCCCTTCCTCCTTCAGAGAGACGTGATTACTTGTAAGGACTAGACCCCATGACTAACTAATCTGGAATCCAATATCTCTGGAATTAATTTGTTGTTAGTGGTTTTTCCATCTTCCCTCAGATAAGCATTTACTTATATTGATCAGATCTCACATCTAACTTGTCCAGGATGCAATATCACTGGACTTAATTTTGGTAGTAGTGGTTTTTCCTTCCTCCTTCAGATAAGCATTTATTATATGGATCAGATCCCAGGACTAATTTTCCAGGATTCAATATCACTGGAATTAAATTTTGGTTGTGGTGCTTGTCCCCTCCTTCTTCAGATAATCCTTTACTTATATAAACTAAAACCAAACCAAACCAGTTGCTCTCAAACCAAAACCAAACCAAACCAGTTGCTCTCAAGTTAATTCTGACTAGACAACAGAAATAACTAGTTGTGAAACAAATGTCGCCGAATATAGTTTTGGAGGTGGATTTTTTCCTCTCCTTCAGGGATGTGTTCATTTTTATGGATTAGACCCAGAACTAACTTGTCCAGAATCCAAAATCATTGGAATTAATTTTGGTGGTGACAGTTTCCCTCCTGCCACTTCCCTCTGCTACTAGATAAGCATTTACTTACATGGTTCAGATCCCGGTTTAATTCTTCCAGAAGCCAACATTACAGGAGTTAATTTTAGTTGTGGTAGTTTTCCTTCAGATATGCATTTACTTATATGGACCAGACACCATGACTATCTTGCCTAAGATCCCTCATCACTAGAATTAATTTTGGTGTTTGCCTAGAGCATAAACTTCCTCCTGGGTTTTCTTCCTTTCTTTCTTTTTTTGACAATTTTTTTGTCCAAACCCAACCTCAAGCCTTCTCATAGTTCTAGTACCATTTCCTTTCCTCCCTTAACCACTCGTTTCTCCATTTACATCTCTGTAAGAACAGGTTCTTGGACTTGGATTTCATAAATCACTTGCTATGTGGTTTAAGAAGTCCGAAGGCTACAACTTCTATCTGGGAGGTTGGACGTACACAGTCCATATCAATAACTAAAATCCGAAAGTGCTGAAGAGTGCCAGCTTTGACAAAATAGTTCAGATCTCCTTCAACCAGTCATATTCTAACCCCATTCAATACCATTTCCTTTCCCATAATATTATATTCTCACCCCACATCCTCACAGAAAACTCTAGGAGAGGAAGCTTATTTAGTACTTTCTCATCCGATCATGTTCTGATCCCACCCCTTGACCATTACTTTTTTCAGAAAGTTCTGTTTTAACCTCTCCCCTCCCCTGCCACACACACATAGACACACATTCATTGATATCTTTTGGGGGGGGGAGGATTAATTCAGTTCTTCTTCAACCACGGATGATCAGACCCAATCCCAGTCCTTTATTTCTCCCAGAATGGTCTGTTCTTACCCAGATTTCTGACAGAAACCACCAGATCCAGATAATGAAACTCAGTTCAGTTCTTCTCCAACTAATCACATTCTGACCATACATTCTTTTTTTTTTTTTTCCAGAAATTTCTGTTCTTTTTTGATACCCTCAATATATCAGAAAATCTCAGGGAAGGGAACATATTCAGTTCTCCTTCAAACAGCCATATTGACTCTACCCTCTACCCTTATTTCTTCGAGAATGTTCTGTTCTTATACCTCCATTATATCAGAATCACCAAGAGGAGAGAGCTTAGTTCAATTCTCCTTCAATCATTCATATTTAGATCCACACCCAAAATTATGTTTTTCCCAGAATGTCCTGTTTTTATCTCTCTGCTTTCACAGAAACCACAAGGGAGACCATTTGGCTATTCCTCATGCAATCATGTTCTGAGTCCACCCTCTGTCCTTTTCTTTTTCCAGAAAGTTCTGTTTTTATCTTTCCTTCCCACAGAAACATACCCTCATAGAAAGCTCAGGGAAGGAAACTTAGTCAGTTTTCCTACATTCAGTCACATTCTGACCCTATCTCCTGACCTTTACTTTTTCTAGAAATTTTCCTCCAATTACTGTCAGAATATCAGAATCATCCAGGGAGGTAGCTTAGATCTGTTCTCCCTCAACCAATCACATTCTGACTCTAACTTTTGACCTTTGCCTCTTCCAGAAAGTTCTGTCTTCCTATCCTCACTATATCACAAACTGCCAGGAGACAGTGCTTAATTCACTACTTCTTCATTCAGTCATGTTCCACTATCTCTCAAATCTTTACTTTCTCCAGATTTTATCCTCATCCTCTCGCCCACACAGAAACTGCTAGGAGAGGAGGATTATTCAAGTCTTCCTCATCCAGTAATGTTATTTAGTCTACTCCCTAACCTTCACTTCTTACAGTAAGTTCTTTCTTACTCCCTCAAACACACAATCACAGAAACCTCAGGGGGAGTGTCTTAGGCTGGGTTCTCAAGAGAAGCAGAGCCAGTATAGGAAATGGCTCATGTGGTTATAGAGGCTGGCAAGTCTCATGTCTGTGGGTCAGGTGTCAGGCTGGAGGCTTCTCTTGACTTATGTAGCTGCAGGGGCTGAGGAACACAACATCGATGGGTAAGATGGCAGGCTGCTGGCTCACAGGTTGTGGGGGCCAACAAATCCCAAGATCAGCAGGCAATATGGCAGGCCACTGGCTGAAGTCCCAAGAACCAGAGGTCAGATGATGATGAGCCAGATGCAGGATCCAGAGTGAGCAAAAAGCCAATGAGCTTTGCTGTAATGTCCATATATATTGGATGCAGGCCACATCCCTAAGGAAGCTCCCCTTACAACTAACTGATTGGGTGATCACATCAGATCGTATCATATAGGTGATTACATTATATCACAAAATGGAAGATAACTAAATCATTACATAACTGCCAAACTGCATCATTACATAACTGCCAAACCACTGAGAATCATGGCCCAGCCATGTTGACACAAAACCTTAACCATCAGAGGTAGGGAACTTATTTTTTGTTTCCTTCAGCCAGTCACACCTGACTCCACTTCCTGACCTTAACTTTTTCCAGAATGTTCTGCCCTCATAATCTCACTATATCAGGAACACCTGGGTAAGGTCCTTAATTCAATTCTCCAACCAATCATGTTAGACTTTGTTCCCAGTCCTTTACTTTTCCCAGAACATCCTGTCCTCATTCTCCACACACTTTAACTGTGAGTGTCAGGGGCTTATTCCCTCTCCACACCACCATTACGCACTCATACCCTCATAAGAAACCCCTAGGGAAGGTAACTTAGTTCAGCTCTCCTTCAACAAATCACATTCAGATCTCTTCTTCTAATCTTTGCTTCTCCCTGTAAGTTCTAGCCTCATAACCACATGTGGTATAAAACACACCAGGGAGTCTGGTTGGTTCAGTACTCCTCCCTCTAGTCATATTCAGTTCTACTCCCGGATATTTATTTTTCTTAGAATGGTATCTTGTCCCTCCCCATAGAAACTCCGAAGAAAGGCTCTTACTCAGTTTTCTCTTGTCCAATCATGTCTGAGCCTACCCCATGCTCTTTACTTCTTCCAGAATGTTCTGTCTATCTCTCCCCACATTCCTTCACAGAAACCCCAAGGGAGGAACTTTTTTCACTTCTCTCTCAAACAATCATGTTTACACCCTCTCCTAGATCTTTACTTTTCCCAGAATGTTCTGCCCTTTGGCCCTACCTTTACAGAAATCCTAAAGGAAGAGGGCCTATTCAGTTCTTCTTTAACCAATTATGTTTTGATCCCATGCACTGACATTTACTTCTATAATAAATTCTCTTCTCACCACCCCACTGTTGCAACAGTAGCAATAGAGGGGGCTTTAGCTTAGTTCCCCTTCTACAAATCACATCCTGGCACCATACTTATAGAAAGTTCTGTGTTCATTCTTCTATCCTTACAGACATATCCCAAGAGTGGACTGTAGCTCTATTCTCCTTTAACTAATCATCGTGTTATATGTTTCCCTGAATTTTACTTCTTCCAGAATTTCTGCCTTTCTTCTGCCCTCATAGAAACACCTAGAGGAGGGATGCTCTGCTCAAGCATGTTCTGACATCTCTCCCTGACTTTTGTTTCTCCCAGCATATTTTTTCCTCTTTTGCTTACCCTTGTAGAATCAATTCAGGGAGGAGGTTTGCTTTATTTCTCCTTGAACCAACATTAATTGGGACCAATTACCTCTACTCTGGTCTCTCCCTGGTCTGTAGGCCCTATGTGGGCCCAGCTCTGATCAAGCAATTTTCACATGAAAGCAGTAATTTGAACAATTTTATTTCAAGGTATGTATAGCTACGTAAGGAACATTGGTGGTGCAATGGTTAAGTGCTTGGCTGCTAACTGAAAGGTCAGCAGTTCAAACCCACCAGCGGCTGTGCCAGAGAAAAAACCTGGTGATCTGCTTTCATAAAGATGACAGCCCAGGGAACCATATGGGGCCGTTCTATTCTGTCACATGGGGTAGCTATGCTATGAGTTGGAATCGACTGTACAGCACACAACAATAACAACATAGCTAAATGGCTTTCTTTTCCCTGATATCCCTAAAGAAAATAAAAAATAAAAACAGGATTGGCTATTTTATTGTCATTTCTACAAAAGTTGTCTCCATTTTTATATATTCAGTGAGGTTGAGGGCTTGAGTATAGTTGTTTATACAAAATGGAGCTATACCGACTAGAGTCTCTCCCAAAAGCTTGTTTGAAGCAAACTTATGAGATAATAAACACTTACTTGTTTTCAGTTCTGCTTTTTTTAGAAAAATGTTTTAAGATAATTATAGTTTACATGCAGTTATAAGAAATAATACAGACAGGAACAGATTGCCCAATAAGCAAGGTAAGCACTTGATTAGGGCATCAGCAAAACAGGGACACCAGTTGTCCAAAGCAAAGACCCTTAGTGTACAACAATGATTCAAGAAAGACTGGATTCATTATCCTTATTACGTATGGAAGTAGATATTGTTTGGCAGCTTAATGGTGAAACAATCATTGAAGAATTTGTAAGAGCAAAGACTAGAAAGAAATGTTTTTAATTATAACATCTTAGAGATGAAAAATCTATCTAAAAATAAAAGGCAGTATAGTAATTTGTTGTAATATTTGCTTTCTGATCATTATATTTTCTTTATGACATCTTTTCATTTGTTCATTTATAATTATAGCATTTATTACAAAACAAGCATCAAAATTGAAGTATGAGCCATTTAAAGCAAAATTGGTGAAAGTCAACTTTTTTGTTGTGGGAGATCACCAGAATTTTACATTGATTGTTGAAACAACTAAGTTCACTGACTCATTTTCTTTGTTGTAGAATATTCTTTTTGTAGAAATTGTGGCATATAGTAAAAATCTCAGCACCCTGCATCCACTAAAAATGTTATGGTCCAGTTCATCTCGTTCTGCTAAAATGGCATACACCAATTTTGTGTTGAATTGCTGGTATTGTAGTTGCATTTAAAAAGAAGTTATATCATGGATAGCCAAGACACACACACATATATGTATATATGCAGTGGAAACCTTGGTGGCATAGTGGTTAAGTGCTATGGCTGCTAACCAAAGGGCCAGCAGTTCAAATCCACCAGGCGCTCCTTGGAAACTCTATGGGGCAGCTCTACTCTGTCCTATAGTGTCGCTATGAGTCAGAATCGACTCGACGGCAGTGGGTGGGATATATATATAACACACATATCTCACTCAAATGTGTGAGTAAGCAGAGGAGGGGGCACCACAGATTTTCAATGCCTGGGACCCTCAAGTGCCTTAATCCAACCCTGAATACAGAGATGCCATGTACCCTTCACTCATTTTCCCCCAATGGTAACATCTTGCAAAACTATAGTATAATATTGCAACCATGATATTGACAAGCCACAATCCACTGAGCTCATTTAGATTTTCCCAGTTTCACTTGGACTCATTTGTGCGTGTGTGTGTGTATTTAGCTCTACACAGTCATAAGGCATTGGTAGGTTATTGTATCTACCACCACAGTCAAGATAGTAACAGTTTCATCATCACAAGCATTCCTCATGCTTATAAATACACCCGCCTCCTTACCTCTTTCCCCAACCTGTGTCTAAATCCTGTTAACCACTAATCTGTTCTTCATCTCTGTATTTTTGTTATTTTAAGAATATTATACAGATGGAATCATATAGCATGTAACCTTTAAGGTTTCACTCAGCATAATCTTCTGGAGATTCATCAAGATTGTTTTGTGTATCAATAGTTTGTTCCTTTTTATTGCTGAGTAATATTCCATGGTATGGCTGTACCAAGATTTGTTTATCCAATCACCCTTTGAAGAACATTTGGGTTGTTTCCAGTTTGGGGCTATCATGAATAAAACTATGAATATTCATGTATAGGTTTTTTGTGTGAACATAAATTTTCATTTCTCTAGGATAAATACCCAGGAGTACAATTGCATTTTTAATTTTATAAGAAATTGCCATATAGTAAATAACACTTTAAACTGACCTCATGTTAGTTTCACATTCAGAGTAACACTCTGGTTTTAACTAAGATGTCAACACCCTATTTACAGAATTCTCTTTAACATTATACAGAGTGTAACTTGAGAATCTTCAGTTGTCTTCATATAACAACCAAGTTTCAAACACACAAGGACAGATTAGAACCTGTATCGATGGATTGATTTATTAATTTTATTCATTCAGAAAATCATCATGGTAAATCTTCCATTAATTGTTTTTGAGGACAATATAGATTTAAATTTAAAGGATATTGAAAAAGTGCTGTTGAATAGAAATGATTTATATTTTCCACTAATTCTAGGGTCTTTGTCATTTTATCACATAACTCTTTATTATCACTAAAAATAACAGAAATAAGCTTTACTTTTTTGGCTGAAAAAGCTTAATGATATGCCACATAATGTAGGCAGTTTATTATTTAGTAAAAAGAGAAAAAGCAGTTTTTCTTTAAGTCAGTTTCAGATAAGTAATGGCTATGCTAATAAAAACAGCATAAGTGAGTTGTCCAATAGTACTGTGTATTGTTTATAGTTACAATGGTATAAAGCTTTTTCTTATAATTAAACAAGTTTTCTCTAATTTTCATATATGAAGATCTTGTACTTTTCAATATCTATTCTACAATTTTATTCAACAGATCTACGATAAATTTATGCTGAACAGAGTTTAAATCACATTTAGATAGATACAGCAATAAAAATAAGTGTTTTCAGGTAAGAGAATGTTTAACATTGAAAGTTTTTAAAATAAAGTGATATGTTTGAAGAAGTTGGGGCTGTTACTTCTTTAAAAGTGATTTTTTACTGCATTGCCCTGAATTGGATGCTAGTTTTGACAAACCAACTATAAATGATGTTTTTAGTTCAATTGGGGAAATTTCAATGTGTGTTGGGTATTAGATGAGATGAAATCTTGCTGACATTGAAAGGTGAAAATCATTGACTTAAGAAAACCAAACAGACACCAAACTCATTGCTATCAAATGAATTCTGAATCATGGTGACCCATGTGTTACAGAGTAGAACTATTCCATAGGGTTTTCTTGGCTGTGGAAATGGATTGCCAGGTCATTCTTCTGCTGTGCTGCTGGGTAAGTTCAAACTGCCAACTTTTCAATTAGTAGTTGATGGCAAGCCATTTACGCCACCCAGGGACCTTGACTTAAGCACCTACTTAAGCAGATGCTAAACAGCATAATCTTTTTTTGGCCAAAAATATATAAACTTGCATTGTACATATACGTATGCCTAAAAAATGTTAAGAAATATATGCACTACAGAGTTATACAAATACAAAGGCATTTGACTGTGTGGATCATAACAAATTATGGATAACATTATGAAGAATGGGAATTCCAGAACACTTTATTGTGCTCAGGTGAGCCTGTACATAGACCAAGAGGCAGTCATTTGAACAGAACAAGGGGCTACTGCGTGGTTTAAATTTTTAGGTGTCAGGGTTGTACCCTTCCATTGTACTTATTCAATTTGTATGTTGAGTGAATAATCTGAGAGGCTGGACTATATGAAGAAGAATGTGGCATCAGGATTGGAGGAAGACTCATTAACAGCCTGTATTATGCAGATGACACAACCTTGCTTACTGAAAGTGAAGAGGACTTGAAGTACTTACTGAGGAAGGTTAAAGACTACAGCCTTCAGTAGGCATTACACAGCAACATAAAGAAAACAAAAATCCTCAAAACAGGACCAATAAGCCATGCCATTATGAAAGGAGAAAAGATTGACGTTATCAAGGATTTCATTTTTCTTGGATCCACAATCAATGCCCATGGAAGCTGCAGCCAAGAAATCAAACGACGTATTGCACTGGGCAAATCTGCTGCAAAAGACCTCTTCAAAGTGTTGAAAAGCAAAGATGTCACTTTGAGGATTAAGGTGTGCTGGACCCAAGCCATGATATTTTCAATTGTTTTTTATATGCATGCGAGAGCTGGGCGATGAAGAAAGAAGACCAAAGAAGAATTGACACTTTTGAATTATGGTGTTGGCAAAGAATATTGAATATACCATGAACTGCCAGAAGAACGATCAAGTGTGTCTCGGAAAAAGTACAGCTAGAGTGCCCCTTCAAAGCAAGGATGGAGAGACTTCAATCTCGGTTACTTTGGACGTGTTATCAGGAGGGACCAGTCCCTGGAGAAGGACATCATGCTTGGTAAAGTAGAAGGTCATCGAAAAAGAGGAAGACCCTCAATGAGATAGATTGACATAGAGGCTGCAACAATGGGCTTAAGCATATCAACGACTGCAAGTATCGTCCAGTGCCATGCATTGTTTCATTCTGATGTGTATAAGGTCACTATGAGTCAGAACCGACTTGATGGCACCTAATAACAACAACAACAGAGTTAACGTAGGGGATTTCTGGTGGTGGGAATATGAAGATGTTATTTTTTTGGTTTTGCTTATCCATGTTTTTTAATTTTCTACAATGCACATATAAAAAAAACCTGTTGCCATTGATTCAGTTGATTCTGACTTATGGTGTCCCCATGCATTACAGAGTAGAACTGATCTCCATAGGGTTTTCTTGGTTGTAATCTTTATGGCAGCAGATTACCAGGCCTTTCTTCCGCAGCACCCCTGGGTGGGTTCAAACTGCCAACCTTTCAGTTAGTAATTGAGTGCAAACTGTTTACATCACCCAGGGATCATGGACTGTATAAAATGACGATTATTTTTGATTGATTACAAACGGAACTGTTTTATGGAACATAGTATTTCACTTACGTGTGACTTAGTTTTTTCACCAACGATGACAAAATAAACACAAAATCACGAATTAAAACAAACAAACATTTTTACTAGTTTAGCAAATGAATTGGCTTTCATATACTTTTTATTTTTTCATTTTTCTGTTAACATTTGAAACAGTCCATCTTCATTTGGTCGTTTTCAGGGCAAACATTTTATAGTACTATTTTATTTTCATATTTTTGTGTACTGGCTACATTTTATTCTGGGTGGCAGGTTCGTTCACACCATAAGGCTTATTGGATGTAGATAGAATATATCAGTACAGTTTGAACATACGTATACTAGCTTAGAACAAGCTTGGGAGAAGGAAAATTCTTATCTGCTTGAATGATTTGTTATTGACCTGAGTTATCTTGACATATTGTTTTAAGTACAACCACATAGTTTGTTTTTTAACTTAGGGCCTGTTCATCGATATTCTACATGAGAATGTCCTATCTTATGCAATGAACATATATTAATTGAGTGCTAACTTTGTGCCAAGCACTCTTCTAGGTGCTTGGGATACATCAGTGAAAAAAATAGAGAAACACTTGCCTTTGTGGAATTAGTGGACGAACATTCCTTCATTCTAGTAGAGGCAGACAGTGTCATGAATTGACTTATGTTCCCCCAAAATATCTGTCTACTTGGCTAGGTCACGATTCCCAGTATTGCATGATTGTCTACCATTTAGTCATCTGATATGATTTCCCTATGTGTTGTAAATCCTGTCACTATGATGAAATGAGATGGATTAGTGCCAGTTATATTGATGAGATCTACAAGATTAGATAGTGTCTTAAGCCAATCTCTTTTGAGATATAGAAGAGAGAAGTGAGCAGAGAGACCTGGGAACCTCATACCACCAAGAAAACAGTGCTGGGAACAGAATGCGTCCTTTGGACCTGAGATTCCTGCGCTGAGATGCTCCCAGATCAAGGGAAGACTGATGCATCACAAGGACCTTCCTCAAGGGCTGACAGGAGAAAGCCTTACCCTGGAGCCGGCGCCCGGAATTCAGACTTCTAGCCTACTGGACTTTAAGAGAATACACTTCTCTGTTAAAGCCATCCACTTTGGCATTTGAGCAGTACTAAATAACTAAAACACCAATCGATTGGATCTCACATTCTGGTGTGGGAGGTGACATAAAATAAAATTCTAAACTTAAATTTAAAAATTATTTTAGCGAAAAATGTTATAAAGCAAATAAAGCAACGCTGACACCCTGAATGTGAACTTCTAGCCTACTAGACTGTGAGAGAATAAACTTCTCTGTTAAAACCATCCACTTATGGTATTTCTGTTGTAGCAGCACTAGATGACTAAGACAGACAGTTAACAAAACACTTCAGTAAATTGATTGTGTTTTCTAAAGCTAAAATTTTCAGGAAAAAATAAAGCACGTTAAGAGGACCCAGAGTGCAGGGGGAAGGTCGTGATTTTAAATGGGGTGGCCAAGCTATACCTTATTAAGGTGACATACGAGCAAAAACTTGAAGAAGGTGAGGAGTAAGCTGTACAGATATAGGGGAAGAAAAATTTCAGGCATGCAGTCAGTCCTTACTTGGGAGCATTCCTCCTGAGTTAGAGGAGCAATCGGGAGGCCAGTGTGGCTGGAATGAATTAAAGGAGGGAGAGACAGAGACAGAAGATGTGGTCATAGTCAAGGGGATTGGGAAGATCGTGTAGGGCCCTGTAGGTCATTTTAAAGCCTTTTTCTTTTACTCCGAGTGAGATAGAACTATTGAGGTTAGCAGGGGAATGCCATGATATTAATGGGGTAATTTTGGCTGCTGAAGAGGCCAGGACAGAGGCAGGGAGACCAATTAGGAAACTATTGCAGTAGACCAAGAGATCATTGATGCTGGGTTGGACCAAGGTGGTGGCAGTGGGAGTAGCGAGAAGTGGTCAGATTCTGGAAATATTATAAAGATAAAGCCAACAGGATAGTTGAGGTCAGAAAGGCTGAAGGTGGAACAGGTCTGGGGCTTTATTGACGTGGTAAATTTGAAATGTTAATTAGGCATTAACTCTAGTTGTTGTTTCCATCATCATTACCATTATCTGTAGGAGAGGAAGTACTAACTGCAAGAAATGTAGAAAACATTTCTTTCTAGCCAGTGTGCTTGCAACCTAAGGAGATCAGAGTGTACAAATGTCATTATAACCTCTAACATTTAACATGTATTTATTCACTGATTGGACAAATATTCATTGAGCAACTACTAGATGCTCAATATTGTGTTAAACATTAGGGAAATTGGAGATAGACTTCTTAGGTTTGAATCCTAAATCCACCAGCTACTAGTCACTTAGCCTTTCTGTGCCACCAGTTCCCATCCGGAGAGTACAGGTAATAATAATACCTCAGTGGGATGTTGGGAGGATTAAATGAGATAATCACGTGTAAAGCATTTACACCAGTACCAAATGAACACAATATGCTTATTATTTTCCTCAAGGCCTTTCTTTTTTATCCATCACATCCTCTACCCTAGCCAATCCTAATATAAACAGAAAATAATATTTATGAAATGCGTGATGGACACAGTTGGCATATATATCATATACCCAGATCAAAATGCAGAGTCTAGAACTTCAGGTCAGTTCCTACTGCTATGTCTGATCAACACGCTGCCTAGGTATCTACAAATTAATTTGTCAGGTTAATAAACCAAAAACCAAACCCACTGCTGTCGAGTCAATTCCGACTCATAGCGACCCTATAGGACAGAGTAGAACTGCCCCATAGAGTTTCCAAGGAGCGCCTGGCGGATTCAAACTGCTGACTCTTTGGTTGGCAGCCGTAGCAGTTAACCACTATGCCACCAGGGCTTCCATAGGATTTCCAAGGAGCGCCTGTCAGATTTGAACTGCCAGTCTTTTGGTTAGCAGTCATAGCTCTTAACCACTAAGCCACCAGGGTTTCCCCACAAGCATGCTCAAATCCAGAACAGACAGCAGACTGTCGGAAAGGTACCTTTTGTGTCCTACCCTAGTAGTGCTTCTATGTGAACCACCCCATTTGTTCTTTTCTCATCTCCTCGCCTAAGGTCTGCTGGTTTCCTTATTTAAACCCTATGTGAACTTCAAAGCTCAAATGCCAACCTGTGACCATCTGATCAGATTTGGATGCTGTTTATACCTGACCACCTAGCCCACTAATGTAGAATCCAATGTAGTGTTGTGTCGTTCAATTTGGCCTGACCCTATAAAGTCTGACTTTGGTTTCTCTTTCAGGAAAGATGAAAAGCACGTGCATCTTTTCCTGTTGAACCAACTTCCTTTTCGTGATCACCTTCTAGGTTATTATGCTTTTCTTTCACTATTCTTCATGGCTTCTCTGTGAGGGTTAAGGACACTAGCATACAGTGCAGTTATGGTTTGGGGGAAGTGTGAGAACACTCACAGTCTCCTGAATGATGTTTAGGTTCTCAATAATAAGAAAAATATTATTAATAATAATGATGACCAATATTTATTGCTTACCCTGTGCCATATAGTGTGCTGGTGTTGTGCTAAATCCTTTACATTCAATATAATATCTCAGTTAAAGTAGTAAATAAGTGATGAGATATTATTATTATCTCTGCTTTATTGATGGAAAAATAAGGCTGGAATAGTTGCATTAGTCTAAAGTCAGCTGGTAAGTGGCAGAGTTTAGACTCAAGCTCAGGCTTTCCTGGGCCAAAGCTGATACTCTTACCTGTCAAGTATATCACCAAACTACGGACTTCTCAGGACTGTTCTCCCCTGCAGTGTATGATGGGTGTACAAAGCATCGGCTCACAGTTATTCTTCAACAGTTAATGAACATTGAGGGACAAAAAGACCTCTTTATAAATGTTCAGTAATGCCTTCCCTTTACTAAAATGCATTCCTTATATTTGTACAGGGCTTTGCAACCTCAAAGTACTTTCACATCCTATCTCTTTTGATCCTGTTATGGACTGAATTGTATCTGCCAAAAATGTGTCAGCTTGGCTAGGTCATGACTCCCAGTATTGTGTTTTGTGATGTGATTTTCCTATGTGTTGTAAACCCTACCTCTATGATGTTAATGAGGCAGGATTAGAGGCAGTTATGTTAATGAGGCAGGTCTCAATCTACAACATTATGTTATGTCTTGAGTCAATCTCTTTTGAGATATAAAAGAGAGAAGAGAAGCGAGCAGAGAGACAGGGCGACCCCATACCACCAAGAAACAAGAGCCAGAAGAATAGTGCGTCATTTGGACGCAGGGTCCCTGTGCTGAGAAACTCCTAGACCAGGGGAAGATTGATGACAAGGACCTTCCCCCACAGCTAACAGAGAGGGAAGGCCTTCCCCTGGAGCTGGCACCCTGAATTCGGACTTCTAGCTTACTAGACTGTGAGAGAATAAATTTCCGTTTGCTAAAGCCATCTACTTGTGGTATTTCTGTTATTGTAGCACTAGATAACTAAGATCCCCATGACATTTTTTGTGGTAATCAACATAGGGCTTGGTATCCCTTCTTATGGATAAATAAACCAGGGCAAAAGGAGGTCAAGTGACCTGCACAAGGTCTTATGTTTAGTAAACTGGCTAACCAGGTTACAATCAAATTTCCTGACAGTTATTCAACTTTCTAAAACTTCCAGTTGTAACTTGTGTTTGTAAATTACTGTTAGGATATATCATTGTTAATAAAAATTCAAAATGCTCATGGCTTTACCTTCTAGGAGAGTATCAAATATCAACAACAAGGTATTAACAAAGTGTCAAAGGTCATCGTCTTTTGTTTTTGACATGAGGGTTTGTGACCTTAAAGTAAATTTCTTATTAAGTAAATGTTCCTTCATCTGATGGATCTGAGAGCTGTAATAAAATAAAAAGGAGCTTCAACACCAGAGACATCCCATGAAGATTTAAGCTTGAAGCAATTTTTAAAAGAGAAATTCCTAATAAACAGACAAACACGGGCTTGATCCTATAACCCATTGCTAGAAGGAAGAAGAAAGAAGGCAATTAAAAAGCACTTAGATCACTTGGGGGAAAAACAAAACTTAAAAAAAAAAAACCAAAAACCCAAACCTTCAAAATATACAGTGTAATAGTAGACTATGTCACAGGTGTCCCAGTTAATCTCTCAAGCAAGTTAATATCTGACTACACTTACTGTTTCTATGGGGTGCTTATATTAATTTTTTTCTTTTTTTAATTGTACTTTAGATGAAGGTTTACAGAGTAAATTAGTTTCACATTGAACAGTTAATACACATATTGTTTTGTGACATTGGTTGCCAACCCCACGACATGTCAACACTCTCCCCCTCTCGACCTTGGGTTCTCTGTTACCAGCTTTCCTGTCCCCTCTTTTTTTTTTAATTTTTATTGTGATTTGAGTAAAAGTTTACATTCAAGTCCGTCTCTCATACAAAAATTTATATACACCTTGCTATATACTCCTAGTTGCTCTCCCCCTAGTGAGACAGCACACTCCTTTTCTCTACCCTGTATTTCCGTGTCCATTCAGCCATAATCTGTCCCCCGCTGCCTTCTTATCTCCCCTCCAGACAGGCGTTCCTGTCCCCTCTTGCCTTTTTGTCCTTGCCCCTGGGCTGTTGTGTCCATTTAGTCTTGTTTTGTTTTATGGGCCTGTCTAATCTTTGGCTGAAGGGTGAACATCAAGAGTGACTTCCTTACTGAGCTAAAAACGTGTCTGGGGGCCATACTCTTCGGGTTTCTCAAGCCTCTGTCAGGCCAGTAAGTCTGGTCTTTTTTTTTTTTTTTTTTTTGAGTTAGAATTTTGTTCTACATTTTTCTCTAGCTCTGTCCAGGACCATCTATTGTGATCCCTGTCAGAGCAGTCAGTGGTGGTAGCCAGGCACCAGCTAGTTGTGCTGGACTCAGTCTGGTGGAGGCTGTGGTAGTTGTGGTCATTTGTCCTTTGGACTAATCGTTCCCTTTGTGTCTTTGATTTTCTTCATTTTCCCTTTTTCCTGATGGGGTGAGACCAGTGGAGTATCTTAGGTGGCCGCTCACAAGCCTTTAAGACCCCAGACTTAATATTTTGACTGATTGCTTATTTGGAGTTTTTTCTTTTATCAAATTTTTATCCCATATCATAAGTGGAGTTTAGAATGCATCAGACCAAGAATGACTGAAGCCCCAAATCTGATTGATTAGTAAAGGGGCAGGACAAGAATATGGGGACTGAGACCATAAAATGAGATTCGAGGAGGTCTGTCACTAATTCCTGACAGACAGTGCAGGCATGAAAAGCAGCCAGTTGGTGTCAGGCAGACTTTCAATAAGCGTCAGTAAGCCAGCAATAGGAATTGGAGTTTGGGGTGGATCTGAAGTTTTCCAGGGCTCAGTGATCAGGCATAATAATCCTAGACTTGGAGGAATGATGTAGAAACCAAAGTAGGGACTTAAGTACTGAGGCAGAAGACCAAGATCTACTTATAGGAAGTAGGCCATATGTTCGAATCAAATATACAAGGAATGTCAGCATGGAGACACCAGCAAGACAGCTTGATTTTGAGCAGGTAAGCTACTGGCTGGCCTAGAACTCCCTATTCTCCTCTTGCTTAGGAGCAGAACTGGTCTCAGAGTTTAGAATAAGATTAAACCAAGACTGAGAGTTAAATGGCCCAGAAGGATACAGGTGCAAGAGATTTGACACATTGTTCCTCCCTATGGGAGAGAAAATGTCATTGCCATTTGTTCATTTTGTTTTTCATTTAAGTTAAGCAGGTGAAGCAGGAAAGTATTCCAAAAATGCTTCTAGAAAATTATTGTTCAGGCAGTGTTAAGTTAAATTAGCATTTTCTTTTATAAGAGTGCAGACTTGCGTCATCACTAGCGTATAATAGAGCTTGTCCTAGGTATTGTACTTTTCTTAAGACACCCCTATGCAATCCTGCTGTTGTGACTGGTTGCCATTCCCAGAAGGGGCAGTGATTTCATCCAACTATCAAGCTTCACATACATATTATATCCTCACAAAATAACAGAAATTTTGTATTCACTTTTTCCCAGGAAAATTTTAAGGAGAAAAGGAAGGCAGTTAAGAAAGCAACTAAATCACCTGGAGGGGGGAAATAAAACTTAAAAAAAAATAAAAGTTCGTTTCTGTATATATGTTGCCCTGGGGCTACAGTGAAGCAATGCAGCCTCCCTGGGGCTTCTCTTGTACGCCACCTGGAAGTGTCAGTTGGTACAGATTGTAGCAGACTCTCTGCTTAAAGGCATTGTTGACCACATGGAGCCTGGGACATCTGTACTTTTTGATTTTTAATGACTGTATGTTTGATTCTAGTTCTGATATATGTATTTGTCCAGTGTTAAATCTGGAAGATACTTTAAAAATGATGTAAAAATATTAGTAAAGTAAATAGAATCTCTGTGATTTCATTTATTGGATATCAGATTTCCTCAGTGTTTTATAAAAAATATAACAAAATTAATAATACAGAACATAATTGGATTTCTTGCTGAATATTTGAATACAAGAGCTAAGGAAAGATAGACTCCAAAGGGGTATCTAGACATCATTTTGCCCAGCTTTCTATCTCTTGTCAGAATTGTGTGTATACAGGGTTGGATTAGATTTTAGAACATCCCAGGCAATTTTTAAAATCTTTGGTTACTGTTGAGTTTTGGGCTTTGACTTCTGGCAGGGGGAATGCCACAGAGACTTAGCTGTCCACATAAAACTAACTTCTTTTCTTTTTCTTTTTAAGGAAACCGTACTTGAATAGCTTCTGGTATTCTCTGCTTTCAGCCAGGATCCATCTGACATCAGCAACGATATCCCTGGTTCCACGTCCTCTTCTGAAACCTGCCTGAATTTCTGGCAGTTCCCTGTCAATATGCTGCTGAAAGTGAAGAGACTCTGAAGCAGTTACTAATGAAGATCAAAGACCACAGCCTTCAGTATGGATTGCACCTCAACATAAAGAAAACAAAAATCCTCACAACTGGACCAATGAGCAACATCATGATAAAGGGAGAAAAGATTGAAGTTGTCAAGGATTTCATTTTACTTGGATCCACAATCAACAGCCATGGAAGCAGCAGTCAAGAAATCAAAAGACACATTGCATTGCACAAATCTGCTCCAAAGGACCTCTTTAAAGTGTTGAAGAGCAAAGATGTCACCTTGAAGACTAAGGTGCGCCTGACCCAAGCCATGGTATTTTCAATTGCATCACATGCATGTGAAAGCTGGAAAACGAATAAGGAAGACTGAAGAAGAATTGACATCTTTGAGTTATGGTGTTTGCTAAGAATATTGAATATACCATGGACTGCCAAAAGAACGAACAAATCTGTCTTGGAAGAAGTACAACCAGAATGCTCCTTAGAAGCAAGGATGGCGAGACTGCGTCTTTCATACTTTGGATATGTTGTGAGGAGGAATCAGTCCCTGGAGAAGGACTTCATGCTCGGCAAAGTACAGAGTCAGCGGAAAAGAGGAAGACCCTCAACGAGGTCGATTGACACAGTGGCTGCAATGATGGGCTGAAGCATAATAATGATTGTAAGGATGGCGCAGGACCAGGCAGTGTTTTGTTCTGCTGTGCATAGGGTCGCTATGGGTCAGAACCAACCCAACGGCACCTAACAATAACAACAACTTGAATAGCTCAGGACACCTAGTAGTGTTCCTGGGTGAATGACTGGGTTTTCAGAGGGGCTGCTTTTTTCGTGTTTATATATTTTTATATATCTCAGAAACACTTCATGTGTTCAAAGACAGAAGTTAGACTTCTCAACCATTCTGGTTATGCTCACTATTAACTGATTTAAAATGTGAGGGTACTGCCACGTGTGGAATTAGGTATCTTACTTTTTATCCAGGTTGAAAAATCCATTTGTTACAGCCTCGGTCATATTTTACCCCAGCAAGTTTACAACTATGTCAGTATATATCCTAGTACATATTCTATTAAAATCTAAGTAGCAATGAACAAGCCTCATTATTTTCAGCCATGATAGATTTATTAGCAGGTTGGTATCAATGATCAATTCCTCACCAGTCTTTTAGAATGGTCAGTTTTGGGAGTATTTATAATACCATTAGAGAGAAACTATTGATGAACTTGTATTACACATGTTAAGATCACTTGGAATAGTAGTGGGAAACAAGGTAGTTAATTCCATAATTCCATTTTATTGGCAGACAGAAACATAAAGCCTCGTCCCACAGAAATAATACCATCTTGTCATATCCTGATTTTCAGCCTTATGCTCTAAGGCAGCAACATTGTTTTGGTCTAGAACACATATGAGTGATTTTTTTTTTCCTGCCATTTCCATTGCTCTGCTTCTATGACCATTGCTGCTTATGACACCAGGTGTTGCCACAGGTCCACACAGTGGGGCCGTTCACTCATTCACAAAGACCTGGAAATGATAAGGGATTAGAATGTTCAGAAAATCAAGAACTAAGAATTTGTTAGAGATTTTCAGAAAGGCACTATGGTCTGATGGATTGCTTTTATGTGGCCTTTCTCGCCATGGTCTTGTACCTCTCAGCCAAGTGATTGCGTGGGACTGTGCAAATAAGGTAACCATGTCCCACCAAGGGGACTGGTCAGTTTTGGCATCCTGCTAGGCTCAAAAGAGAACCAATTCCAGGAGAAAGAGAGGATCCCACCACCACCAAGGAAGAACAGCTAGGAGTGGAGAGCACGTCCTTTGGACCCTTATTCCTGCACTGAGAAGCCCCCAGAACTAGGAGACAAAGAAAGAGAGAGAGAAAGAAAAAGGGAGAGCTCTCCAGAAGCTGTGGCAGAAAAATGATGGGAGGAGATGGCGTGGTGGGCTTCCTGGCCCACGGAGTGAGAAAGCTGAGTGCCTTTGGGCAGGAGGCTTGCTGGTGGAGTAGGGTGCCTCTGGGCACTTATTGGCAGAACTAAAAGAGTTTTGTAACAGCTTGCCCGAGTAGGGTAGAGGTTGAGGGCCAGAGAGGCGTGCCTGTGACCATGGCTGAGAAGAGGCTGTCCTGATGGAAGAATTCTATCCTGAGTTTTCCTGAACTTGAATTGTAACGTGTTACTTCGCTAAAAGCCCCATAATTGTATTGTCTGTGAGTTCTGTGTGGCCATTGCAATGAATTATTGAACCCAGCAGAGAAGTAGAGAGTGCCACGGGAGGGATGGTTGGTGCCAGAATTGGTAAAGATGGCAAAGAGAGGAGGTGTGTCTCACCTCCACTTCATAGGAATCAGCCTCGGGCTGTTGACCTTGATTCCTCTTCCCCCTCTTGAAGTTAGAGGAGGTCAGACGCTGCCCCCATGGTGTGTTTACGGGCACCATAATTAGTCATAGAAATTATGCAAAGTAGCACATTTACATGAATTTTTCTAGGGAATCAATTTATTCAAGAAATACAACTAAAAATTGAAATAGGTAATTTATCAGGATTTTACAGAAATAAGTGAAAACCTGTATGTCTCTTGGATGCCTGCAAATATGATGCCCAACGTACCAAGTTATAGATATTTTCTGTTCAGCAGTAATGGTAATTGGGTAACAAAACTGCAATGACAGCTTCGCATTAGCAGATGTATTGCAATATGAATATTTCTGCATTTTTTTGTTCTTACTCAGAATGTTACTGTAATGACTGAGTCTTGTTAGAGAAGGCATAAGCTTATGTGATTTATATTTTGTGAAAAGTGAAAGCCAAGTAAGTTGGGACAGTCAGAAGCCCAGGAATGGATATAAGATTATTTAAACTCTCTGAAAGCAGGAGACAAGTAGTGGGGAGAGGTGCAAGAAATTCGGTGCACAAAGTTTGACAGTATCTGTAAATAATGGTACACGTTCTCTTTCTGTTGTTATTTAGAGCCTAGTAGTAGACAGGAGCTATAAAAACAGCTTGCCAGGACTTTTCTTTTTTCACTTCTACAAACTTACTGAATATTTTTAAATGCCAAGATCCAGAATCTCAGTGAGTATATACAAATGTTGGTTTTAGTTGGAACACACACACACACACACACTCACACACACACACACACACATCCTTTACTCTCCAGTGTTTTTCATCTAATTTAATCGAGAATACCGTGGTATGAGTTGGCATGTAAATTATCACTTAGTGGAAATTATCACTTAAAAAAAATAGGTTTCAGACTTAGCTCCCAAGCAAGATTTAGTCTAGAGCCTACCCTCGAAGATCTTATAGTCCAGAGCAGTATTTCTCAAACTTTAATGTGTATACAGATCAGCTGAGAAATCTTGCTAAAATGTAGGTTCTAATTCAGGAGGTCTAAGCTGGGGCCTGAGATACTGCATTTCTAATAAGCCCCTAAGCAATGCTGGTCCATGAATTAGCAATTTTGAGAAGCAAGGGTGGCGGGGGGTAGGGAGTCAGTATGTGACAAAATGGTCTTAAAGTGGCTAAGTGACATGCCCAATGTCACAAACTACAGTTGATAAAGCCCATTGTGATGGTTAATTTTATGTGTCAACTTAGCTAGGCTCTGGTTTCCATGGTTTGGCCAAATACTGGAAGACTAGTTGCTGTTCCACAATGTAATCTAATATAATGTAATGTGATCACCCTCCATAACGCAATCAATCAGTTGAAAAGGGAGTTTCCTTGGGATGAGTTCTGCCTCCAGACTATGAATAGATATTTTGGCAGAACTTGCCCTCTCTCTCCACTCTTTCCATCACCTGACCTATGAATCTTGTTATGCAAGCCTACAGAACTCTCTAGCCCGATGCCTGACCTATAGATTTTGGACTTGCCAGCCACCCACAACTCCATGAGCCAGCAGGAGTCTCCAGCTTGTCACTTAACCTACGGATTTTGGACTTGCCATCCTCCACAATCGCCTGAGCTAACCCCTTGAAGTAAATCTCTATATATAAACCTATTGCTGTCACGAGCCTATGGGACAGAGTGGAACTGCTGCATGGGGTTTCCAAGGGGTGACTGGTAGATTCGAACTGCTGACCTTTTGTTAGCAGCCAAACTCTTAACCACTGCTCCAAATCTATATATACCTCACTGGTTCTCTTTCTCTAGAAAACCTTGACTAGACCCAGATTCCTGCCTCTTAGTCCAGTGCCCCTTCTATTTCTTCACACTGCTCTGAAGAGTAGAGTCTACGTATTATTTGGCTTAGGTGTCTCCCACACATTTGAAGTGTTTATAATTGTTGATCTTAAATAGTACTATTTATTGGTAAGAGTTACAAATTTCTGTTTGCATTAGAAGATGTAGTGAAAAGAGAATACTTGGAAAGGTGGCCCTTCCATAGAAATTCTAGAGCCCAGGGGAATGATACCCAAATCCAAGAAAGATCCCCATGTGGCTAAACATATCCCTTTATTGCATTTGCTCATTTATACGAGAAACATTTATTTTCAGCCTGTTCTAATGCATAGGCAATAATCTTTACTTACTTCTTCCATACTCATAACGCACTGTACAGTGCTAAGAACACAAAGAGATGGCCAAGCAGTCTTTTTGGCTGAATGATAGCACTGGAATAGATATTACTGGAAATCAAATGCATTGTTTAAGCCCTCTCCTCAAGGAATTTGAGATCTAGTTGTAAGATCAAGCCTCATTATTATAATTATTTTATACTACACCCACAGAATAATTCCTATATCTGAACAAGATTATGATCTTGTGTTATAAACTAATAATAAGAGCTGGAGGAATTCTAAGTTGTGAAAAGTTTAAGTATAGGCTGGGACTAGTTAGAAGTCTTCATAAAGTGCATGAAAATTCAGCTGAAGTATAAAGGAATTGGAGGATTTGGGGATTGATGGGGAAGGCATTGTGAGAATATTTAAAGTAGCGGATCCTCATGTGTGATGGCACAAAAATAACAATGACTATGAAAAAGTGATGGTAGTAGATTGACCTGGCTATAGAGAAAGTTGGGATGTGGGACTTCTAATGTAAAGAAAAACTATAATATACATACAAGATGAACAACCCAGTAGAAATGTATAACATGAAAATTTTTAACTTGTTCTGTCTTTCTCTTGGGTATACATCTTACTGTTAACATATAGGAGCATTGGTGGTGCGGTATTTAAGAGCTATGGCTGCTAAGCAAAAGGTCGGCAGTTCAAATCCATCAGCGACTCCTTGGAAGCCCTATGGAGGCAGTTCTGCTCTGTCCTATAATGTCACTATGAGTCAGAATTGACTCGACAGGAATGGGTTTTTTTTTTTAGTTAACATATTAGCACCATCCAGTTAAGATAATTGCTCAACATTATTTAGTATTCCTTATTTGTCCAACATTAAGATGCAATATGAACTATACTGGAACTTAAAAATGTATTAGTGTATTTTGTTGACTTCAGGGAGTGTGACCTTAAGCAGGCTCTCTGATGTCCAGTTCTCTAGCTTATTTGATAACAAAGCAATCTTTAAAATGCATAGCCGTTACTAACACTGCTATGTAACATATTAGAAGACAGCGGCAGCTATCCAGTGCAATCTTAGATTTCTAACTTTTCAGAGAATAAATGCATTGGACATTCTGTACATTATTTCTACAGTATGTGTAAAGTTACTACTAAACACTTTGAGTTCCTAATGATGGAAAGATAATCAACATAGATTTACATTTTATTGTGAAAATTTTCTACATAAATCTTAGGAAATTTCCATTTAACATATATTTGGACTATGAATGACTTGGGAGATTACAAGAAAGAGGAGAGAGAGGGGATAAATTGCTTGGCCAATGTAAATTGAGGCAAAAATAACCCATCAATAATACTCGATGTCTTCTTAAATTCCTGAACAGCTTTTCTGAATTTATTGTGAACTTGATTTGAATGCTTGCCAGTCTTGACGAGTATTAATTACTTGGAACTCTCCAAGCAGACTTCTTTTTTCATATATTCTATTTTCTTTTGCAAACGTACCTTTTCATTGTTCTGATCAGGCTCCTAATTTATCAGCACATGCTGAAGTTTAGTTTCATCCCATCTAAAGTCGCTGCTGAAAAGCTACTCTTTGGTAATCACTATAATGAGAGCATTACACATTGTAGAATATATCTTCTTGTTTGTGTACAGATTGCGTTGGTCATACATTGCCCAGCCCATTCCATTTTTTCATCTATGCATCTCCTTAGAAGATTAGTGTGTGTCTACACCCCAGTGCATTTCCTTACTCTGAGGCTACAAGATAGATATCCCTTGGGTCCTTCCTCCCGTTGTTTGCTTCCTTTAACTCTTGGCAACTTCGGTTTTGTCTGTAGCAGCTGCTGGAGAAACCTCTTTTTTAACCTTCCCTGACAGGCCCTGAGATAATTCTGGGAAGCTTTACTAACTTGCCCTTCTAACCCTCTGGTGCTTTTTTTTTTTTCTTTGTGAATGTTTTGCTGTATTTCTCATAACCATAAATGTATTTCAGATGAACCACTGTAGTTTACAGTTGCTGCAGCCTTTCTCATGAGAAGGTTCCAAACAAGTTTTACCAGCTGCTAAGGAGACTGGCAAAAAGCCTTGATTGCTAATTCTGTGCTAAACTTCTTTTCACAATGGGACATTCTATAATATTTGACAGTCTTTAAAACAAATGATTTCCTACCTTCTACTATTACTGTTTGTATCATACTCATTCCTGGCTTAAAAGGGATTCCAAGTCTGTACTTTCCTGAATGAGCTTACTTTTATTTAAAACTCTAAAAGAGAGAGTGGAGGGAGAGAGCAGGCTGTCTCATAGGGGGAGAGTAATTGGGAGTGTATATGGGTTTTTTTGTGTGAGAGACTGACTTGATTTGTAAACTTTCACTCAAAGCACAATAAAAATTATTAAAAAAAACTCTATACATAAATTGTTGTTGTGTGCCTTCGAGTGGATTCCAACTCATAACGACAATATACGACAGAGTAGAACTGTCCCATAGGGTTTCCTAGGCTGTAATCTTTACAGGAACAGATTGCCAGGTCTTTTCTCCCTTGGAGCAGCTGATGGGTTGTAACTGCCAACCTTTCATTTAGTAGCCGAACGCTTAACCATTGTGGACGAGGGCTCCTTATAGAGAAGTCAGGGGTTCCCAATGTAATATGGGAGCTAACAGGTAAAAGTGGTGCCAGTAGGGTCAAGTGAGTTTATATATAGATGTAGTAAACTGTACCTTCTGGGAACATTATCTCTATAAAAGTGAAGGTTTGCTCTCTTGGCTATAATTTCCAAATGGGTAGAAGTAAAGCTGCTTGAATAAAATTGGAGCAGACAGATTCAGATGTTGTCAGTGTGCTTTTTAGCATCCCGGGTTAAGAGAGTCTGCTCAGCAGTCTGGTGTGAGGTGAAAATATGCTCAGAATCTCACAAATAAATCCCCATTGCAGTGAATCCGCTGCCAGATAATTGACAGTGCATTATATGAGGTAACAAGACGGAGGATGCCACACTAATGTGGAAATCATTGAAAACAGGATCTGAACTATAACTGCTAAAGGTTGCTTTAAAATCATATTTGATCTGCTAAAAACCCCAAACCAAACCTGTTGCCATCAAGTCAATTCTGACTCATGGCAACCCTATAGGACAGAGTAGAACTGCTCCATAGGGTTTCCAAGGAGCTGCTGGTTGATTTGAACTGCAGACCTTTTGGTTAGCAGCCAAGCTTCTAACCACTACAACACAATATGATCCACTAGGTGTATCTGGGAGCCCTGGTGGCTAAGTGGTTAAGTGGTATGGCTGCTTACCAAAAGGTCAGTAGTTCGAATCCACCAGCTGCTCTTTGGAAATGCTGTGGGGCAGCTCTACTCTGTCCTATAGGGTTGCTGTGAGTCGAATTGATGGCACTTAACAACAGGTGTCTCTAAATTAATTTTTAGTTATTAAGCAAACTTTTTAAACAACCTAACAGGAGAACTGAGCTGTTTTACTGTTTTATGACACAATTTGTCAATTATGTTTTGATAGTTAATTTCTTATTATAAAGATATTTAGATCATAAATAACAGCACATTAATAAACTGAACAATAACAATTTATTGATAAATAAAGAGACATGGAATCTCAACAATTTCTGTTTGTTTTCGTAAGTATATTTACCCATTGCCAAAATCAGCTCTTCTGCTGCATATATTCCTCATTTAAAAAATAATTCAATAGTCTAATAATCAACTCGATGGCAATGGGTCTTGGTTTTTTAAAATAAATAAGAGCCTACACCATGTTGACAGTGAAACGTTAGAGCAATATTTTCTAAATATACTCATATTGACATAAGCCATAGTACATTAATAGGTTTCTGAGAATAAGGAGCTCCATAGTCAAATAAGATTAGAAAATGATGGATTAAACGATTTTATTTATTTATTTTATAATGAAGGATTTCTCAGAAACTTTAATACGTTAATATGCACTGGGATCCTCTAGGAGGAATATATAATTTGGTGATATGACAAATGTATTTGATCCCAGAAATCTTTTTCTAGAACATTTCTTGGAAGCAGAGTCATGAAGAATGTACTTTGGCAAACACTGACACAGTGTTCAGCCAGACATGAGACAGTATGGCCTAAACTTCTGCTAGAGTTTACTCTTGTGTAACTCACAGATAGATAGGTGTCAGCCTGGTGAAGTGCTTACTGCATTGCGCACCTGAATCAGTTGGAGATGATTGTCGAAATGCGGGTTTCTGGGTCCTACTCTGATTCAGCAGATCTGATTTTCGGGAATCTCCGTTTTAACAAGCATCACATGAGAAATGCCACATTAAAAAGCTTGGGTCAATTAATAACTAACAAAAGATGAATGTATTTAACTACACAGTTTTGAAGTTAGGAGTTTGGTAACACTGATATTACATGTTGAAACTGGGTGTTATGGATTGAATTGTGTTCCCCATAAGGATATGTTGAAGGCCTAACTCGTGGTACCTGTGAATGTGACCGTGTTTGGAAATAGTGTCTTTAAAGGTGTTATCAGTTAAGTAACATGAGTTCATACCACAGTAGGATGGGTCCGCATTCCATCTGGGTAGTATCTTTATAATAGAGGAGAAGAGACACAGAGAGAGAGAAGGACTCCATGTGATGCTGCAGCTGCAAGCCAAGGAACACCTGGATCTACCAG
The DNA here is from genome assembly GCF_030014295.1 of Loxodonta africana. Lineage (NCBI taxonomy): Eukaryota > Metazoa > Chordata > Mammalia > Proboscidea > Elephantidae > Loxodonta > Loxodonta africana. The sequence goes on along the minus strand of NC_087369.1, from coordinate 115,691,524 downwards.
ACGCCAGGAGAGAAGCATGGAACAGATTATCCCTTGGAGCCCTCAGAAGGAATCAGCATGGCCGATATCCTGATTTGAACTTCTAGCCTGCAGAACCGAAAGGTTGGCAGTTCAAATCCACCCAGAGGTGCCTCAGAAGAAAGGCCCAGTGATTTTCTTCTGAAAGGTCACAGCCATAAAAATCCTATGGAGGGCAGGTCCACACTGCAACATGTGGGATCTTCAAGAGTTGGAATCTACTTGGTGGCAACTGGTTTTTTTTTTTTTTTTTTTTGGTTTTTGGTTTAATGCATTAATAATGATTACTAGTTACTGACCAAATGGGATAAGAAGAGAGGTTCTTGGTGGGCTTTTACCAGCTAAGCATCCTTCTTTGGATTTCAGTCAAAGAGCTTAATCATTCTGAAAATAAAAACAAATACTGATGCTTCTCAGTTATTTCAATTTTGTCTACTTCTTTAACATACTCAGCTAAAGGAAGCAGCATATCATCCCATCTCCCTTGTTCACACTTGGTGGTACAATTTGTGTCAACATGCCAAATATCTGCCATGATAGATATATATCGGTGTGTAGATTATGATCATAATGTTTGATAATGGAGAATAATTTTACTTAAAATTTCTAGAGATGTTAGGCTTCTCTCCTTTCTAGTATGAGGCTGATTTCTCAGAAAAAAGAAAGGATATTGCATTTAGTTCTGATTCATGAATGTCAGGGTTTAAGTGTTTTAGAGCTTTGTGGGAACGGAAGAGATAGTGGAAACAGGAAGCCAGGCTGCCATAAGCACATACATAACAAGTAATTAATTGACTAAAGATGTGAGGGAACCTACAGAGAATATTAGAAAATAGTATTGTACGTGAACTGTATTAACGTTAATATGGTGAACAGCTGGATGGCTGGATGTTTGATAACGAAGCAAGTCATTTTAATTTGATCTAAGCTTGAGTTTTTAATTGAATTTATAAGAACATGGAAAAAATTAACAGGCAGCTTCTGGCAATTCAAAAACAATATTTTGGCTCAGAGTCTAAGTTTCTCTCTAAATTTGAGAAATCTGGCTCTGGATAAAGATGGAGCAAAGAAAAACATGCTATAATACCAAGGACAGCAGATTTATGTATCTGACTTTTAAATAAATACAGATTGTCATTGTCAGAAAGCTAACTATTCCTTTGGACATAATCATATCTTATAGTGACTAACAGGTCAGCTCTAATTATTAGATAGCTGGTTGAATCAGCTACGCGACTTTCTTCTGTGTTAAAAGTCAAGAATATTGTGTGGAATCATTTTTCAAAAACTTTCGAAGCAGAGTGGTGCACAAAGGCCAGAGATGAATCTTCTTTGTTAACAGACCCCAGAAGAGCTGGGCAAGAAACTTTTTTTTTTTTTTTAATAATGGGACCCCTGTCTTTTGACTAGGGCTGCTAAGACTTATGTGTTCAAAACTGCTGCTTCCTACAAGAAATATAAAGTATTATCACTTTTCCTGAAAAGGGAGCCCTGAGCAATCACATTTGTATCCCAATAACCTTAACGTATAATCTAACGCGTCCCTGTTTTGCATTCTCAGATGAAATGTTTTATCATCTTACTCCATCATTCAGTAGAACAATGCAAGGCAAAACAGGCTTCTGTGGTGGGCGATATGAATCATACTTTGGAGAAGAAGGGGTGCCTAAAGATGAAGTATAGTTTTTCTTCCCCCTGCCGAGGTGATGGATCTCTTCTGCCCCTCTTTTATCTTACGAAAGAAGAGATTCAGTTGTTTTCATCCAGCTCCCAAATTACTTCAGTCTGAAAGTTTACTTTTTCAAAAACTGTTGGGCCAGGTTTTCTCAAATAAATAAAAAGTCATTTCATCTAGTTCAAGGAGTTTTCCCTAATCATATTTACCTTTGGTTTCTACATGTATTTACGTTCTGTGGAATTTTATATATAATTTGGAAAGTATTATCAGACTTATTCTTTTTTTCACATGTATCTGTCTTAACTCTCATTCTAAATAATAAACTCGTGTAGAGCAGGAATTCTGTCTCTTTTATGTTTTGTGTATTCTGTAGTGTCTAGAAAGCTGCTATGTATACTGTAGGTGCTTAATATAAATGGTTAATATGTTTATAAATGTTCTTGGTTAGCCCCTATATTGGCAAAGTGTACTTGAGAAACTATTTAACATCTAATTAAAAAGTATGAGAGCCTCTTTTTCTATTTTTCCTTGGTGAAGGCAATATATAGGGCCTCTGTGACTTGTACGCCTTGGTATTGAATATGAAGCAAATTATAGGTTGGGATTAGTGGGTTGATAAAAGGAAATAAGAATTCCTTTATAAACGACCTTGAAAATGCACCTATGAAGGCTTCAAGCCCTAAAATTATGTCTTAAAAGGGTCATGTCCAAACTGTGATAAATAAGCAATCTCTAAACTAAAAAGTTATGATCAACAACAGTTGTTGTTAGCTGCTGTCAAGTTGACTTCAACTTATGGCCCCCCCTTGCACAACATAATGAAATGCTGCTTGGTCCTGCACATCCTTCAAGATCATTGGTAAGCTCTAGTCCATTGTTGTGGCCACTGTTCAGCCAACCTTGGGAGCTCATCTTCCAGCACCCTATTGGACAATCTTCTGTTGTGATTCATAGGGCTTTCATTAGCTAATTTTCAGAAGTAGATTGCCAGGCCTTTCTTCCTAGTCTGCCTTAGTCTGGAAACTCCACTGAAACCTATCCAACATGAGTGACCCTGCTGTTATTTGAATCACTGATGGCATATCTTCCAGTACCATAGCCACATACAAGCCACCACAATAAAACAACTGACAGATGGATGATCAAGCTAGCTCCAGATTTTTTGGATAATTAGGGATGATGTCAATTGATGTAAGTGAAGGGCTATAACAATTGCTTTGGTTCACTGTGGTTGGTGATGCAGAGCAGGAGAGGGTGCAGACATATACAGCTGCTATGTAAGCCCAGGAATGAAAGGAATTTTGGAAGATACGGTTGACTTCTGATTACCTATGTATAGATAATTCACACCCCATGACATGATGTATTTTGAATTTCATCACTGACTAGCTTTCCCTTGTTACTCAGTCTCTCTCCTTTTCCTTCTATCAACTGTTTGGGTGTTGGAAACTTGCACAGAGTTGGATATCTAGATTATGCAACATATAACAAGACAGGTAAATTTTTGGAGGAAATAAATGCATAGAATGAAAAACAAAACATATAGCTACAATAGAATAGCTGCTGCGTCTTCCCTCAGATAGGATGGACACTGCTATTGACTATGTTTTCAGGAAATGGCCAATTTTAAAGGAATTATTGTTTCTTAAAAAAAAAAAAACGCTCCATAACCAGTAGTATGCTTCGAAATAGCCTTTGAAACACTGCATGATGGTCGATGGCAACAAGGGTTGTGTTAAAGTTTCAATGAATTGATAACTCAGTTTACTTTGCAAACAAAATCATCCATAATAGGCAGAACCTGAGAAAAGTAGAAATGGTGCTTTTAATATTAAATTACTGAGAAATAATACACGTTTTGTTGCATGCAATGTGTTAACCAATTAGCAAGGCCCTAAATAAATTTTTCAATAAGTCTTGGCATCACCTTAACTTTTTTGTTGCCATTGGGTGCCCTGAAGTCGATTCTGACTCATAGTGAGCTACAGGTGTGTAAACGGGTTGTGGGTAAAGGTGCTAACAAGTTTATGTAGAATTGCTTATGCAATGAGACAGTTGCACTTCCAGCACAGGTTGTTTAACAACCTCATTTGCATCAGTATCTGCAGTAGTCGATTGGATGAACTAATCGGTAATTCTTTGTGAAGAATATTGAATGCTGTTCACAGAAAATTTGATGCATTGTGTGCTTACTACAGATATTAGTCAGACAGAATTTGGACCCCATGGGACATAATGTATTTTCAGTCTACTTAATCAGTTACTGAACAGTGCATAGAAAAAAAAATCTTTGGAATTGATGCAGCAGTGTGATAGATTGAACATTCCTGAAAGTGCATGTTGGTAACTTCTTTGTTCTGGAACCTATGCAGAAAACATTTGAAGTAGAGGGAAAGATAACCTCATGGGAGTTTGACATGGAATTACTGAGGAGAGTGGTGCTGACTGCCACCCCCACCCCAATACATTTGTTGGTCTTTTCTAAAGTACAGTATTGGTGGAATGTCCTCAATACGTGGAGATTATCTGGCTAAAAAATTGTTTAGAGTGAGACAAACTAGAATTGTGCCTTTTTAGAACTGATTTCTTCTTACACTTGTTAACTCTTTCTGTGTACTTGCCTTGTCTCTACAACTCAGTTAAGGCCTGAAGCCATTCCTCACTTATCTTCGGTATTCCCAAGAGACTGTGCAGAATGGTATGAACATACCAGGCACTTGATGTATGTTGTTAGCATGAATGAATAACATGGTGAATCTGTGTTTTCCTGATGCATGTAAATGTCTATTGTATTCAAGACAGATGGTTGTCCTTTCTCCTCTTAAATCAGGAGAGAGAGGCTCTGTGCTCTACTCTAATATTTGTCACACTCAACATGTAGGGGTTCTTCCAATACCTTACATTTTATTTACAATTCCCATATCAACACTTGAGGTTTTCATGATCGTTACAGGGCATGCACACGTGCTGGGCAGCCAAAAAAGTTCAGTGGCTCTACAAGCATGTTCTCAGCTGAGGTCGAACAAGGCTGATTCAGTATTTGCTAATTCAGTGTCTGAGGTGTCTTTAGCGGCCATAACTAAGGTGAAAAATGAGAAAATATATATATATATATATATATATATATATATATATATATATATATATATATATATGGTTGGCAGTTAGAATCCACCAGCCGCTCCATGGAAACCCTATGGGGGCAGCTCTAGTCTGTCCTATAGGGTTGCTAAGAGTCAGAATTGACTCAATGGCAAAGGGTTTATATATCTATATATATAAAATGAATCACTTTAAATTTCATTTTTATGCTAAATAATCCTAAGTCTTTGGGGGACTTCTAGCTCCTTTATTATGTTGTACTTACTTTATCATAAAATAAAAATTTAGGTCTCTAAAAGACATTATCCAATTTTTTTTTATATCCTTTCCAAACTTTGGTAACCAATACTGCTTGCATTGCTATCATAAGATAACAATTTAATTTAAAAATAGCATTAAATATTTATTTACATTTTCTTTTTGGTAAATTCAAAATTTTCAGTAGCTTGTAACTATGCTAATTATGTAAGTTAATGAATGAGTGGATCTTGAATTTGACTTGTGAACATTCAAACAAAGTTCATGGAAGTATCTGGCTGACTTTCTACCTTACGGGAATCTTAACTCTATATTTGTTTCCTGTCTTCTAATTTCAGCAGAAGAAAGAATTTCTTTACCGTTGCTGCTTGCTCCATGAAGGCAGGTACTATGACTGTCATCCCCATCCTCCAGAAGAGTGCTTAGAGCATAATAGATGATCAGTGAATATTTTCAGAAAGAATGGATATACAATGAAGGTAATGTGATCAAGCAGCCACGTTGACCTTCTAGCTGTTCTTCAAACCTTCGAAGTAATTTCCCACTTCGGGGCCTTTGCACTTGCTGTTTTCTTGTCCCTGAATACTCTAGATAATTACATGACTTATTCCATGAGTTTACATAGGCCTATGCTAAAAGTCTGCGTTACTCTGATGGCTGTGCATTGCTATGATGCTAGAAGCTATGCTGCTGGTATTTCACATAGCAGCAGGGTCACTCATGGTGGAAAAGTTTCAGAGGAACTTTCAGGCTAAGGCAGACTAGGAAGAAAGGCCTGGTGATCTACTTCTGAAAATTAGCCAGTGAAAACCTAATGGATCACAGAGCATTGTCTAAGACCTCGACTCACTTACTTTAGACTCATCATCAGGAGTGTCTTAGTAATCTAGTGTGGCTAAAACAGAAATACCACAAGTGGATAGCTTTAACAAAAAGAAATTTATTCTCTCACAGTATAGGAGGCTAGAAGTCCGAATTCAGGGTGCCAGCTCCAGGGAAAAGCTTTCCCTGTCTGTCGGCTCTGGGGGAAGGTCTTTGCCATCAATCTTCCCTGGTCGAGGAGCTTCTCAGTGCAGGAACCCTGGGTCCAAAGGATATGCTATGCTCTTGGTGCTTCATTCTTGGTGGTCTGAGGTCCCCATGTCTCTCTGCTTGCATCTCTCTTTTATATCTCAAAAGAGATTGGCTCAAGACACAATCCAATCTTGTAGATTAAGCCCTGCCACTAAATCCACATCCTTAACATCTTAGAGGTGGATTTACAACACATAGGAAAATCGCATTAGATGACAAAATGGTGGACAATCACACAATATTGGGGATCAAAGACTAGCCAAGTTGACACACATTTTGGGGGGACACAATTCAATCCATGACAAGGAAGGACTGATTGCTGGAGAAAGACATCATGTTTTGGTAATACCAACCATCCTGAAGATGGCGCAAGACCCAGGCAATGTTTTGTTTTGTTACACATAAAGATGCCATGACTTGAAACCCACTTAAGGCAACTAACAACAACAACAATGTTAAAATGTTACTTCTTTAGAGAAGTTTTCCTTCTCCAGTTAAAACAGTTAGCTCCGACTATCCCACCCCAATCACTCTTACCCTGTTTCACTTTTTCTTCATAGCACATATTACCATGGCATTTTTTTTCTGTCATAATGTATTTGATTTTTGTCTCTTTTCCTCCACCTGATGCAGCGCTACAATTAGAATGTGATTTCCACAAGTTCTAGGACTGTATCAGTTCGGAGTTCATCAGAAAACAGGAATTAATGCAGATAGTTCAAATAAAGAGAGATTTTTAAAGAAGGACTACTTAGGGAGGTATAGGCAGGGTTAAGGGAATAAACAAGGTATATTGAAATGAGGCCTGAAGGAGCAAGAGGAAGAAAGAATGTTACCAAAGCCCAGTGATAGCTGGAACTGGGAAACGGGAATTGCCTGGCAGAATATGTAGTCTTGGAGCGGCCCTGCGACTGCCAGAGAGGCACATGACACTAAAAGTAAGGAGGAGCAGGAGGAGAAATAGCCAAACTCTCTCTCCTTCTGTACTTCCATTTTCTACCAATGCCTTCTGTTGGTAAAACCCAAGAAGCCAGCTGGAAAGGAATCCCAGGTGACAGGTGAAGCTGTTCCCACAGGTCAGCCTCTTGGGTGAAGAAGTGTGGATGATGAATCCTGTGAGAGAAATGAAATAAAAATCCAGGTGTTTTGTTTGGCTTACTTTTGGCCCAGAACAGTGCTTCGCACACTTGGTTGTTGGTTGCCATCAAGTCAATTCTAATTCGTGGCAATCCCACGTGTGCAGAGTAGAACTGCTCCATAGGGCTTTCAAGGAAGGCTGTGACCTCTCAGAAGTAGATCGCCAGGCCTGTTTCCCAAGGCACCTCTGGGTGGGTTCAAATCGCCAACCTTTCAGCTGGAAGTCAAACACTTAATCCTTTGCACCACCCGGGGAGACCTCTAGTACCCTTTAGGTACTCAAATATTTGTAAGATAAAATAACAAATGATAATTGAGGGTTGGGAGTGAATGAACTGTGGCATTAACCCAGGATATTATCTCATAGGGTCTCAGAGCCTATTTTGCGGGATCTAAATTTTAATTGTCTAAGGAGTCCCTGGGTGGTGTGAATAGTTAACACGCTTGGCTATTAAATGAAAGGTTGGAGGTTTGAGTCCACCCTGAAGTGCTTCAGATAAAAAGCTTGGCAACCTACTTCTGGAAAATCAACCATCGAAAGCCCTGTAACACAGTTCTACTCTGACGCTCGTGGGGTTTCATGAGTCAGAATTGACTCAACAGCAAAAAAAAAAAAAAAAAAAAGCCCAAGGTTTATGTTTGTAGAAATTCAGAGGTAGCAACCCAGAAATAAGAGACATTTAATGCCTTTTGTTCATCATTTCAAGATAGTAATCACTTACGTTGTAATTTGTGGGTTAGATTTCACTATTAAAAGATCCTGTAAGAAATTTTCCAGTAAGAGATTTTGGTAATATGATGGTTGTATTTTGCTGGGTAAAAAGGTATTAGAAGACAGTTACCAAATTACTTTATTATTACACATGGTAAGTAAAAAAGGATTGAATGACATCACTAATTAATTAGCTTTACTTTCACCTGGATTCTTGGGGATTTATGGTGATCAACAGCATAGATAAGGGAATTAGGGCTGTTTATGATCTCAACTCTTTTTTTTTTTTATGATCTCAACTCTAAGCCGTGTAGCTCTAATTCTTTCACTTTATTGCGAAGACCACTGGCTTCAGTGTGGAAGAAGAGAGGAGTCATTCACTGAAATCAGGAAATACAGAGAAAGATCAAATATTAGGGGGGTAATGATGACTTTAGATTGGACATATTAAGTCTGAGGTAACTATGGAGTGCCCAAGTGGCAATGTCTTGCTGGCAGCTGGGATACATGGGTCTGAATCTCTGGAAAGAAGACTGAAAATTATTTGCACACAGATGGTAGTTGAAATCATGTAAGGGGGGAGGATGATGTCACCTAGGGAGAATTTGCAGCATGAGAAGAAAAGAAAGCTCCTTGGATCTACTCCCCCCTCCACCTCCAGGCAAACCATATACCAGTGTGCTATGTACCTGGATACCCTCACTGAGCATGTGGGTTTGGGGTGAAATGTTGCAGGGTCTGCAGAGCATGGAGTTGAGTGATCTGAGAAGCAGCATCAAGGGATGAGATTGAAAGGAGAAAGGCAGATAATTCTAACTGAGAGGTCCATCTAAGGGGCTAGGCAAAGAAAGAGACTCCAGGGATGAGACAATGATTATGACAGACCAAGAACAGCAGATCTGTGTAGGAGTATTGGAGACAGAGTATGGAGAGGTTCCCTGAGTGCTGGAGCATAGCTACCAGGGCCTTTCACTGGACATCTGCAACTAAGCTGGAGAGTGGGAAGGGAGCTGCTAAAGGGTGCTGAGATGCCCTAGAGCAACTATTAAATGATGCAAAGAGATGGAGTAGTAAGATGATTACTGAAGGATTTTGCTAGAGCACTTTCATTGCAGTGGTGGGAGCAAAAGGCTGACTATAGCAGATTGTAAAGTGATGAAATAGAAACATTCTGGACTCTTCTTTCAAGGAGCTCACCTGTAGAGAGGAGAGAGGAGCCAGTAGCAAGAGGAGGATGTAGGCTCTAGGGAGGATTTTTAATTAAGTTTTAAGAGGAGGGATTCTTCAGCATGCTTGTAGCCTCTGAGAAAGAGGTTGAAAATGAGAGAGAGAAAGAAGGAGCATGTGTGAATACAACAAATGGGTAAGGTCTTAAGTGTTGTAGAAAATGGGTCAAGGCCATGGATTGGGAGGATATTGTCTTGAAGCTGAGATGTGAGACCTTTTCTTTAGAAAGTGCATTAAAAGAGGTGAGGGTGGGTACAGCAATAAGTGGATATTTGGGTGGGAAGTCGAGGGAGTGATACTTCAATTTTTTCTGCAAAAAGGAAGATAAGATGAAGATAAAAAAGATTTTGGCAGTGGTGGTGGGATATAGGTGGCTTGAGAAAGATGGTAAAGGTTTGGAATAGAAGGAGCCATTACAACTTGAAGGGCCCTTACAAATCTCCTAGTTCTGTGACTCTGAAACTTTTTTTTCTTTTTAATTAGTTGAACCATCTCTCCAAATTAACTCTTTGCAGAACTCTGGTATGCACAATCAGATAAAAGTTCAACAGCTCAGATAGATGAGGTGGAGAGAGGCCCAGAGCCTCAAATGCTAGGCATGCCCAGTTCTCCCACCTGCCCATCCTCCTCATTGCCCAACCCCACTGTGTCAGTCCATCTCGTTGAGGGGCTTCCTCTTTTTTGCTGACCCTCTACTTTACCAAGCATGATGTCCTTCTCCAGGGACTCGTCCTTCCTGACAACATGTCCACAGTACGTGAGACATAGTCTCGCCATCCACACTTCTGAGAAGCATTCTGAGGAATCCTTAGGGTGCCTTTCAGCAGTTTTAAAACCATTTTATAGATAAGGAAAAAGATCCAGAGAAAAGAATTGACTTGTCCAAAGTAGAGTCAGAACTGGAATCCACATCTTCTAATTCCTAGCCAGAACATTTTTTACTCTGTTATGTTGTTACATTGCATGTGAGCTTAAAATAACAGAAAAGTCTCCAAGAATCTAGAATTTTAGGTTTTATTCTTCCAATGACATTTGCCCTTTAATAAATTCCCTTTCTATACTTAATGGGAGCAGTTCTACTCTGTCCTATAGGGTCGCTGTGAGTCGGAATTGACTTGGTGGCAACAGGTTTGGGATTTATATATATATATATAAAAAATTTTTTTTTATACCTCGAATTTCTTATTTGTTAAAAAATACTAGGAAATGTCTTTTGCTACCAATCTTACAGCTGTTAGATTAAATGGGAAAGTATGAAATGGTTAGAGATTCTTGGAAGGAAGTTGTTATGCTCATCCTATATATTACTTGTGAAAAATATAAAGGCGTTTCAGGGGATTTCATCAGCCAGAACTGGGGATGAAAAACATTAGAACCTTAAAATAATTACTCCATGTACTCTACAGTGACTTGGTTGTTCTAACCTTCAATTATGTTTCTAAGATTCATCCTGTTATTGTGTGTCACTCTAGTTTATTAATTTTCACTGCTGTTTAATATCGCATTGTCTGAATATACCATTATTTATTTATTGTAGTTTATGGATACTATATGACGTTTTTTATATGACAAAATTAGGATTTTTAAAAAAAAATAGAGAATTTTTTTTTAAATCAAGATAGTAATGATCTCTTAAGGGGAGACAGAAATAAAACACTGGGGAGAAGCATCCAGGTACTTTAACATAAAAACCCATTGCTGTTCAGTCAGTTCTGACTCATAGCAACCCTATAGGACAGAGCAGAACTGCCCCATAGGCTTCCCAAGGAGCAGCTGGTGGATTCAAAGTGCTGACCTTTTGGTTAGCAGCCAAGCTCTTAACCACTGCACCACCAGGGCTCCAACTAGCATTATTAGTAGTGTTTTAGTGCAGTAATTCTCCAAGTGTGATCCCCGGGCCAGCGGCCTCAGCATCACCTGGGCTCTTGTTACAAATGCACATTCTTGGGTCTCACCTAGACCTGCAGATTTAGAAACTTTGGGAATGGGGCCCAGCAATCTGTGGCCTAACAAGCTTTCCAGGTGATTCTGATACACGCTGAAGTTTAAGAACCACTGTTGTAGTGTTACGCTTTATAACTTACACAAGTTTCTCTCTCTCTCAATCTCTCCTGTTCTCCCTCTGTTCCATAATAAAAATTAGTTAAAAACAGCTGGGCAGTGGCTAACCAGAAATAAAGAGCTGAAGTGATATTAGAGCTATGTGATAGCTATTTCTTTTGCAGGCTATTTTGTCAGAAAGGCAGGTGGTAGAAGAAAGAAGAGGAAGAGTGAAACTGCTGAGTAATTGAGGAGGAAGGTGAAGGTGAGATGAGAGGATCATTTTTGTAGTATGTTATGATAAAAGTGTAGTTGAAAACACCGAATACATTTGAAGTGTATGTAGGTATGTATGTGTGTGTGTGTGCCTGAGTGCACATGCTTGTGCATTTGTGTGTGTGTGCGTGTGCACTTAGAATTATATCTTGTGTGGAAAGGTTAACTTGCCCCATTGGTAGAGATAATTACTCCCCCTCTCTATCTACCCCTGCTTCTGAATAATTTAGAACCAGCAGGGAATAACTTACTCTCACCACAGGATACAACTGCTATTATTCAAGTAGAGCTTGCTGCCCTGGCCAGGCATTCTAAAATGAAATGAGTCTGTACAGTACTGCTTTGACTCCCTTTTTTTTTTATTCTGGAGCTGCAGTTGCCTTTGCAAGCTACCTCTTTTCCCTGCTGCTAACATCACATATCATCCTATTGAAAGTGAGCACACATAAAAAGGAAAAAAAAAGCATAGCTTTATTTACTTTTGACAGAAGCCAGTTATTAACAGAACATTTATGCTTAAATTACTTAAAATAGTGTTCAGACTGCAAAACTGTAGTCCACCCTGAAAAGTACCACACAGTCTAACAGTTAAAGACGTCATTGTTGCCCACAGAGGGCACAGAGAACTTTAACCTGCCAACTTCCTGGACACACTTAGGGAAGTGTCTCTTGAAAGAAATTAATTGTGCAGCATAGACACCCTAAGGAAAACACCCCTAGTTAAAAGAAAATAGCACCAAATTAGTTTTTATACATCTTTGGTGTTTGTCACTTGCAACATGTTTTGGGTCAGAGATATGAGAGCAAGTTTATCATCTTTGCCAGATTTATATAAACCAAAAACAAACAAAAAACGAACCCGTTGCCATCAAGTTGATTCCGATTTATAGTGACCCTGTAGGACAGAGTAGAACTTCCCCACAGAGTTTCCAAGGAACGCCTGGTGGATTCGAACTGCTGACCTTTTGGTTAGCAGCAGTAGCTCTTAACAACTATGCCACCAGGGTTTCTGATTTATATAAAGGGTAACTAAATTCCATAAGAAATTCTCTTGTCATCACCTTGTCATCACGCTATTTTAATAACTTCCTAACCAGCCCACATCCTCGTACATCCGCTATCCTCCAATTCATCCTTCATGCCGGTTCTATATTAATCTTGATAAATCACAGCTTTGATTGTGCCATTAGTCCACATATTACATACATCTCTGTGTTTGCTTTGGTGAATAAGAAGCCTAGAGCCGACTGTATGTCCCACTGTTAATAATTGTGCAGGACCGTCTCTCTCTATCTTTTTGCGTTAACTATACTTTGTGTCATTTCACTATTTTATCGTTATTTCTCCCCTTTATCTTAGTCTTTTTATATATTTTATGCTGTTACATTGAATATATTTTTTATTAGCTGCCTCAAATGCTTTTTGGAATGTGGAAAGGTGAAAATAAACAGATGTGTAAATAAATACCATAAGTTGGTCTTCTTCTTGGAGGCTTCCATTGACTCCCTGCTGCATACTAAATAAACTCTGACCTTCTCAGTCTGGCTGAGGTCCTCTATGGTGTGTCCCCGGCACACTTTTACGGTTTCACTGTCCATTATCTAAGGATGTACCCACTATGAGCCATCACTTGCCTTTCTCCAAACTTGCCGTTTGTTTTCCTGCCTCCATGTCTTTCTGCATACTGTGACATCTACCTGGATGATTTCACCTATGATCTCCGCCTGTTGAGATCTTCTCTATTAAATTCCATCTCTTCACTGCTACCTCTTCTTGAATCCTTCTCTGGTCCAGTGATCTCTTCCCCTCTAGAATATTTGCATTACTGCCCTTATCATATTCTACATCACATTACAGTTATTTGTACAGTTAGCTTGCACCACTGCATCTTCTCTACCCTGAAGAAATTATAAGCTTCCTGAGGGAAGGGGCCATGTCCCATTCATCATTGTATCCTCTCTACAGCACCTGCAGCATGTAAATAAGTCTGTTGCACACAACAGGCCCTCAACAAATGCTTGTTGAACAAATTTGTATAACTAAAAATAATGACTGCAACTGTATTTCCACTTAGGTAAGTGATCTCTTGTTCTAGAATCTAGATATATGTGCAAAGACATATGTGACCACTCAGCACAACCCATTCCCACTCCTGGAAAATCCAAGAAAAAGAGTAGATCTTACTGTCACAGGGTCAGTAACAATAGCTTTTTCATGAAGAACTCTTGGCTTCTTTTTACTTGAAAAAGAACATTAGCCCTGAGGATTGAAAACATGGGGGGAAAAGACCTAACGAACACTGCAAATACAGTTGAACATTTACAGAAGAAGATATCAACATGGCAAAGCTAATCACGGCAAAGCTAATCTTCAAGCAGATAATAAAAATACAACTTATTCTCCTGTGGCATAGTTATTAGAATGGTTGAATGTCCTATTGAGTTGTCCAAACTATCTGAGAAGTCACCAGACACCCTGAGCCAGTTTGAAGAATCTGATAATATGCCTTTAGAGACTTACAACAGGATGCAGAGGCTAAAAATAGATCTGATGAGTGAGTGCAGCAGAATTCCTAGTGTGACCAAATCAGGAAGCAGGAATTTATTGAGCTGAAAACCATAACAGGAAGGCGAAAGACAATGATAACGCTTGGTTCTTAAAGTGGATGCTGTTAAATAAACATCTCAAGATGCCAGAAGTTTAAAACGATGCTCATTTTCCCCCTCCTTACTCTTAATTTTTACATACCATGTTGCTTTTAAACATCACATCAAAGAACTACGTTATTGAAAATATTCCACTGAGTAGACTTATCATATACTTCATGTCTGCCTAATTGGTAAAGTAGAAAAGTAAAGAAAAGACATCAATTGAGGAACAAAAGGGAAAAGGAACAGAGAAGACTTCAAAGTAATTATTTCAGAGATTTTTGTTTAGGCTTGAAAAAAAAATGGCATTCAGCGTGCTGCTACTGACACATGGTTCATTCTATGACCCTCAAAACTGAACAGTACGAATAACCCCAAACTCGCAAGAATTATAGTAAAGTCATCCTCTCCCCCACTGCCCCCCCCCAGCCTTGTGTAGCAGCTTTGCTGTACAACAATGGAAACACATTTCCTGCCTTTCTTTTTTCTTTTCCTTTTTATTTCATTTTTCAATTCCGGACCAAGCTTTAGAGTTTAACTAAAAATTCCTCCATCAGGTAAAGTGGGGCAGCAGTACTTAGGGCTATTTTTATGTTTTTATTCATGACCTGGGTCACAGAAGAATGCTAACTTTGAAGTATGAAAAAATACCTGATTTTTTTTTATGTGCGGAAGATACTACATGCATCTTTTACATAGTTTAGTAAAGATGCTTAATATAAGGTCTGTTATATGCCCTCGGTTGTTAATGTTCCAAGTAGAAAAATTTATTAAACAAAATTGTGATTTTTTTGCACGTGATTGAGCACCTTTCTTTTCTAAACAATAACTTTGCA
Source organism: Loxodonta africana (assembly GCF_030014295.1). Taxonomy (NCBI): domain Eukaryota; kingdom Metazoa; phylum Chordata; class Mammalia; order Proboscidea; family Elephantidae; genus Loxodonta; species Loxodonta africana. Next base: position 115,676,518 of record NC_087369.1, on the reverse strand, counting down.
AAACAGTATGTTTTTGTTTTAGGTCTTCATAAGTCAACTACATAAAAAAAATTTTTTTTTATAGGGTGCAAAATAGGAAGAGACAATTGTGCTATGTTGTATGTAGGCCTTCAGATTCGATTTTAATTGCTGTGAGCTTACATTTCAATATTTATCCTATAGTTTTGCCTTCAACAGCCACCTAGGTAGTGTCCCTGTCTTAAACTCCAATCCCCCTCCACATAACTACCTGATACATCTATCAGATGCATTGAACAGGTAATACCACTCTCCTCCTCAGTACCTTCAGTGTTTCCCCATTGTCTGCTAAATCAAGGTGAACCTCTTTAGTCTGGCATTCCAGGCTTTCCATGATTTGGCCTTCCCAGCTCTACCTGTCACTAATGGCTCCCTTCGGGTGAACCCTGGTGGCGTAGTTGTTAAGAGCTTGACTGTTAACCAAAAAGGTCAGCAGTTCAAACCCCCCAGCTGCTCTTTGGAAACCCTACGGGGCAGTTCTACTCTGTACTATAGGGTTGCTATGAGTCAGAATCGATTCGAAGGCAACAGGATTTTTTTTTTTAAATGACTCCCTTTTCATGTATCTATGCTTCGGCCAAACACATGTACTTTACACACATGCACGTACACGCACGCACCAACCCCCCCACCATCACACACACATACTCCTTTCTGTCCTTTCCTACTGCCACTGCTTTTCTCTCATAATACTCTGCCTGGACCATCCAATGCCTCATTCCTACCTATATTTTGAGACAGAAATCATACCTATATTTTGAGGCCCAGTTAAAATGCCCCATGTTTTACAGCTTTCTCTTATTTATTATAGTTATTCATATCTTATTTTCCCTCACTAAAAAGTCTCTGGGTGGCACAAATGGTTTGCGCTTGACTACTAACCTCAGGTTGGCAGTTCAAAACCACCTAGTCGTACTGTGGAAGAAAGGACTGGCAATTTGCTGCCATAAAAATTACAGCCAAGAAAATCCTATTGAGCAATTGTATTTTGTAACTTGTGGGGTGGCAATGAGTCAGAACTGACTAGATAGCAATGGGTTTGGATTTTCCCCCACTGGCTCATTAATTGCAGGACTCTACCTTATATTCCCACAGCACTTCCCTGTAGGCGTAGATTGTCAATAAACCTTTTTATATATATGTATATAATTTTATTTATCTTGTCGTTGTTGAGAATATATCCAGCAAAACATACACCAATGCAACAGTTTCTCATGTACCATTTAGAGACATTGATCATATTCTTTGAGTTGTGCAACCATTCTAACCTTCCTTTTTTAAAAATTTTTATCGTGCTTTAAGTGAAAGTTTACAAATCAAGTCAGTCTCTCACACAAAAACTTATATACACCTTGCTACATACTCCCAATTGCTCTCCCCCTAATGAGACAGCCCGCTCCCTCCCTCCATTCTCTTTTCGTGTCCATTCCACAATCTTCTAACCCCCTCTTCCCTCTCATCTCCCCTCCAGACAGGAGATGCCAACATAGTCTCAAGTGTCCACCTGATCCAAGAAGCTCGCTCTTCACCAACATCCCTCTCCAACCCATTGTCCAGTCCAATCCATGTCTGAAGAATTGGCTTTGGGAATGGTTCCTGTCCTGGGCCAACAGAAGGTCTGGGGGCCATGACCACCGGGGTCCTTCCAGTCTTAGTCAGACCATTAAGCCTGGTCTTTTCAGGAGAATTTGGGGTCTGCATCCCACTGGTGTCCTGCTCCCTCAGGGGTTCTCTGTTGTGTTCTCTGTCAGGGCAGTCATCGGTTATAGCCAGGCACCATCTTAGTTCTTCTGGTCTCAGGCTAATGTAGTCTTTGGTTTATGCAGTCCTTTCAGTATCTTGGGCTCATAATTACCTTGTGTCTTTGATGTTCTTCATTCTCCTTTGCTCCAGGTGCTTTGAGGCCAATTGATGCATCTTAGATGGCTGCTTGCTAGTGTTTAGGACCCCAGACGCCACTCTCCAAAGAGGGATGCTAAATGTTTTCTTAATAGATTTTATTATGCCAATTGACTTAGATGTCCCCTGAAACCATGGCCCCCAAACCCCCACCCCTGCTACGCTGGCCTTTGATGCATTCAGTTTATTCAGGAAACTTCTTTTGCTTTTGGTTTAGTCCAGTTGTGCTGACCTTGCCTGTATTGTGTCTACCCCTCCTTTTCTACATTATTCCTCCCCCCTTAACATGAATTCACTGCCTCTAAAGTTCCTATCTAATCTTTCAAGTTGATTTTGTCAATTCGATCCCATATAGATAGTTCTTAAAAGAGCATAATGCTCAAAGCAGACATTTTTTACCAGTTAAGCTAAACTATTGTTTGGTTTTAAGAAGACTTTACAGGATATTTTTGATTTAAGGTTTAAAATTTATCTCAGGGCAATAGTTTCAGGGGTTCATCCAGTGCCCATCACTCCAGAAAGTCTGGAGAACTTGAAATTATATTTGTACTACAAAACAACAAAAATACTGCCTGGTCCTGCACCATCCTCACAATCATTGCTGTTTGAGCCCATTGTTGCAGCCACTGTGTCAAACCATCTTAAGGGTCTTCCTCTTTTGGGCTGACACTCTACCTTACCAAGCATGAGGTCCTTGTCCAGAGACTGGTCCTTCCTGATAAACATGTTCTAAGTACGTGAGATGAAGTCTCGCCATCCTTGCTTCTAAGAAGCATTCTGGCTGTACATCTTCCAAGACAGATTTGTTCATTCTTCTGGCAGTCCATGGTATATTTAATATTCTCTGCCAACACCATAGTTTAAATGCATCAATTCTTCTTTGGTCCGTTATTCATTGTTCAGCTTTCACATGCATATGAAGTGACTGAGAATGTTATTTAATGTTAACATTAGGTTTGTTGATGGAGAACAATAGTTTGGAACAGAGAGTTAAGCCTCTGAATCAATATTTAAAGTAGGCATAGCACAACAGAATGTTGTCCCCTCAGACATTTGAAGTAATGACCAAGTCATCAATTTAGCTTGTAAAATGTGTGACTTTGCATGAAACGAAGCCTTAGATACATCAGTATTAGCCACACTGGCAGAACTGAGATAAGAGAATCTCTTTCACTTCAAGCAGAATTTGCATAACACTCTGGACTCAAGCCTCAGGTGACAAAAATACTCAAAATAATCCTTACAATTGTCTGAGTGTTTAGCTCTCTCCCACTGATAAAAGATATTGTTTAGCATTTCTTGACTTGTTATTTAAAAGTAAATGTCTTGGCCACGTGCATAAAGGGTTGAGAGTTCCCCTCCCTGTTTATTTGGTGAGTTAAGTTGGCAGGCAGTCCTCAGAGGGAAATTGATGTCTATTAGTGCCACAGGTTTGAGTTTTGCAGTCTCTCTGGAAAATGTCCAGGAGTCACTATTTAGAAGGCTGACTTCCCCTTTAAAAAAGAAAAAGTAAATATACTCTACACTATTGAGCTATGGACCAGTAAGATCTAAAAGCCTCTTGAGAAATAAATACAAGTGGGAAAAGACTAATTGTACTGGCATTCTCAAAAAACAAAAAGCAAAAAAAAAGCTCATCCCTAAAGAGAAAACTCCCCGAAGTTAGTCTCTGGAATAAATAAATAAATAAAAGAACAACTAAGTTATCTGAATATGTGGATTGTCTGACAGTAAATCTGCCACACATTGACCTCCAGATTTGACACAGTTTATTTGGCTTGACTAATCTCCCTTCTTTATTGCTTTATGCATGTCCATACTAAGGCTGTATCAAATTATCTGATATTTTAAAAATAACTTCTTGTCTCCAATAGCTTTGATTGAAGAGCTGCAAACTAAGTATGAAGGAATTCAACCACATTAAGTCCCTAGGCAATTTTTGGGTTAAAGGGCTAGAAGATTATTTCAGAAACCTGAAGAATAAGTACTTTAGAAAATGAATCCCCTATTGTTCATTCAAAAGGAGCCCTCGTGCCCTAATGGTTAAGAACTGGGCTGCTAACTGAAAGGTCTGCAGTTTGAAACCACCAGCTGCTCCACGGAAGAAAGATGTGGCAATCTGCTTGCATAAAGATTACAGCCTTTGAAACCCTATGGGGCAGTTCTACTCTGTCCTATATGGTTGTTATGAGTTAGAATTAACTTGACACAACACAGCAACAACATTCTTCATTCACTGAAGATCGGTACCCTTGAACAACCTTAATGAACTTGTGTACTATTTAGCTTCCTCACTAGGGGTAGGAGTCTGTCACTCACTATTAAATCAAACCAACAAATTAAAACAGAACCTCAAACAGTTTTGCATCAAAATACTGTTTTTCTTTGCTTGGCTTCCTTCCCCACAGTGTTGCATTAAAATCCTGTTTCTTTTGCTCGACTTCCTCCCCCATAAAAAAAAAGCTTTGCATTAAAATTATTCTTTGCTTGGAAGTTATATATAAACCCCTTCGAGCCTGAGTAGTATGATTAAGAATGTTCTGACATAACTTGTATGAACTCCCTACTTGTAAACCCCTTAAAAGTAAGTTTTCCTATCACCCTCAGGGAACAGTCTTGGCAGCAGCAGCTCTGACTGACTCCTTTTCCTTGCACAATGAAATAAAGTTGCTTTTCTTGCTCTTCCACCTCAGTCTTTCCTTTAGTGGCCAGTTCGAGTCAGGCTGAGCAGAGCCTGGGGTTTCCACCAGTAACAAAATCAATGCCATAGACCACCAGCCTGCTCTTCCCACGGTGTGTTTTGCCAGATCTTACAAGCTCATGTGAATGGGTCAAAATTTTGGAAACGGGTTAAACAAAATTTAAAGACTTTTTTAGTATAGAACTTCTCAAAACCTTTATTTTATTCCAATGTGCTTTGTGAATATCTAAGGGGAAACTAAAGTATGCAGTGTTTGCCAACTGTATTGGACCATGAGACCCCTTCTTCAGGTTCATCCAATGGAACTGGGACTCTTTCTTCGATGAATGTGGATGTAGACTGAATATCCCATAACAACAAAATCTGTTAGCAGCATCATAACTGAAGAACAGCTCATATCGTGAACTAGCTTTGTTTTCTTTGGTGGACAGAACTAGCTCTACTTGTAACATTCTGTTCTTGGCTTAACAAGCAGATCCTTGCATATTTTCTGTTTTAGGTCACTCTGAGAAGTTAGTTTACTCATATTTAGATAAACAGTACAAAATAACACTGACCTTATGGGACATTCGTTTCTTGGATTTCCTTTTAGAATTTTCACACAACTAGGATTAAGGAGGACTAAAAGGATTTAATTTCTGGAATGGCCTATACTAGTTTGGTAGGCATGATAAATAGAGAGCCTTTCACTCTGGATGGAGCAGTAACATTGGCTCTGATACAATTGGCTCCTTCTTTCTGATTCATTCATTCATTCGATAAATATTTATTGAGTGCTTATTTATTTATTTATTGAGTGCACTAATATTAAATTTTAATCACTTATTATGTACTAGCACTGTCTTAGGTGTTGAGGGTAGAGTTGTGAACAAACATTTCCAAGTTCATGGAGCTTAAATTCTATGGGAGAAAGAGTCAAGTAAATACATATGTGAATAAATGATATGTTTACAGATTGGATAATTGATTAAAAAAACTGAAACAGGGTGATAGGCTACTGGATGACTAAGGGAAATAGGAGATTCTTTGTATAAAAAAGTGTGATTTATAATTTGTTTCTGATTTCAAATATATGTGCTCTCTAATGAAATTCAGTGGTAATAAAATGCAATACCTCTACTTGATTTTTTGATAAATATATATGAGGTGGTGATAGTTGAGCTGATGAGGAGCCACCACGTGAAGAGCTAGAACAGCTTTCAAAGTGAAAACTATAAGAATTACAAGGACGCTGAGGTAGGATCCTTCTCTGGTTTTAAGAACAGAATAAAAGCAGTGTGGCTAGAACATAGTGAGCAAGGGAACAAATAATCAGTGTGATTTAACAGGTCTGTTGTTTTCAAAGTGTGGTCAGGTAACTTAGTAGCCACAACAGGCTAGCAAGATGTACAGTTGAGTTCAAGGGATAAGAGGTGGTATCCTCAGGCATCCAACTTATGCATGTCCTGATGGCGCTCTGATTATTAAAAATCAGGGATATATTACTGATTTTTATGTTAGTAATAAATATGCAAGTACAGTGTTCTCAAAGTAAGATCCCTGGTCCTGTGGCATCAACATTGCCTGGAAACTTGTTAGAAATTCAAATTCTCAGCCCCATTCCACACAGATGTACGGGAATCAAAAACTCTAGGGATGGGGGGTCAGTAATCTGTGTTGTAACAAGTTATGCAGGTGATTCTGATGCCAGATAGAGTTAGAGAATCACCAGAACACCCCCCCAAAAAAAACCCAAACCCAGTGCCGTCAAGTCGATTCCGACTCATAGGGACCCTATAGGGCAGAGTAGAACTGCCCCATAGAGTTTCTGAGGAGCGCCTGGCGGATTTGAACTGCCCACCCTTTGGTTAGCAGCCGGAGCACTTAACCGCTACGTCAACAGTGCTAGAAAATAACTGGGGCTAGAGGTGTGGAATAACTAAGAAGAAGTGTTTCCTTTTCTTTAAAGGCCTCTCTTCTCCATTTGTGCCCTTGAATTCATCTCCTGGAAAGGACCTAGCTTAATTTATCTATTCTTCCTGCCTGTATTAGGAACAAACAGTACTTTCAGGGTTATAATATATGAATTATTTCACTTAATTCTCATAACAGCCCTATGAGATAGGGACTATTACTATTCCCATTTTATGGATGAGGAAATGCAGGCACAAAGAATAAACTTCCAAATCCAGGATGTCTGGTTCCAGAGCCATGGTCATAAGCACTTCTCTATACTGCCTCTTGGAAACCCTGGTGGCGTAGTGGTTAAGAGCTATGGCTGCTAAACAAAAGGTCGGCAGTTTGAATCCACCAGGCGCTCCTTGGAAACTCTATGGGGCAGTTCTACTCTGTTCTGTAGGGTCATTTTGAGTTCAAATTGACTTGATGTAGATGGGTAGTTTTACGCTGCCTCTCAGTATTCCAGGGGACAGTTGGGTTGATTTGATCTAAGATAACATTTTTTTTTTTGAGATAACATTATTCAAACAATTGCTTTCACTTTGACTTTGATTTAAAGACACTGAATGATGCTCATAGGGGACATCTAGGGGCTATTCTAGTCTAAGGCCCTAAGAGGTGAAATAACTCGCCCAAGATCATATAGCCGCATAGCTTCAGAACCATGACTTAGAACCCAGGTCCCTAACTTTCAACTCAGTGTTAACACATTTCCACTGAAAACAAAGCTGTCAATTTTGCATACTGAAAATAACAAAGACAAGCCACATATCCAGTGGTTCATGTATCTACCAGTCTGCTTTTATCTTGCTGTTGTTAGCACAGTGAGCTCTTTTCCTGACTCTGGTGCCTACATAGGGCTATAGGACAGGATCTCCTTGGGAGGATACTGCCATACCTGATAACAAGAGCAGACACTAGTCACTTTGCACAAAGAAGTTGTCAGTCTAGGATACAAGAACAGAATGTTAGCTTCTATTAGTAATACTTTCCACTGTCAAATACATGAAAATAACAACACATTAAAAAACAGTAGCTTTTCTGTTTGTTTGTTTGCTTGATTTTATTCTTAACTGTGCTTCTCATTTTATTTGTAGTAAAAAATTGCCAGGAAAATATATAGATGTTGATGCTCTGTACATACTTAAAAATTATCTGTCACTCCATCCCTCCAAATTTAAGGCCTCAGCATTAAAAAAAAAATTACTAAACATAAAATCTCCATTTTTACATACAAATTAGAAGGTTGCCAGTTTTTCTCCCTATACCTTCTGTTCTACATTTACAAAAGTGTGATATATAATTTCAGTTTTTAATCTCAGATGTTTTTGCTGTATAATAAAATTCTGTAATAATAAAATATAATACCTCAGCTTTATTTTCTATATAAATATACTAACTATTCTTGTCATTTGCCCTTTATTACAGTGAGCAAATAAAATGAATTATTAATTCTAATTTAAAACCTCATTCTGACTGGCATGATTTTTTTTTTCATTAGAGTAATGCAAAATACTTTTGGTGGTGTCTCTTAGAGAACTAATAAGGGATTGTAATGAAAGATCACATTTTGTAGAGTAGATGTAGTCATGAAGTACTTTTGTTTTTATTACAGGCTCCCAAACAAGCTCTATTTGAAAAAAAAAAAGGGCATGTCTTCAAAATATTTTTGGAATTTTTTTTTACATGAAATTAATTTATTACTTGGCTGTTCCTAAACGCGGTAGCTATGAGAGGGAAGAATGCTCACTTAATGTTTTCTGAAGGGGAACTCTTACTTGTACATCCTTTCTCAAGTGTTTTTGAAACTAGGGTATATGTTGAGAAATAATGCCCACCCCCTTAGAAAGGGCCTAAGGAGAAGGTATTTTACTCAAATAGCAGCTTCCTTCTTTTTTCCGTCTTTGATTTCAGTAAAATTATGGCTTTAGCAAAGAATACCTCAATAATAAATGTGAGTCATTTTGCTTTAATGCTAGTACTGGGTTTTCTGCTGCAATGAAAGAAAACATTTTTAAATTGTTGTAGTTCCTGAAGACTGTAGCACAGGCTAGTGCATTACAATATAGAAATGCTGTGTTGTGTAATTAGTTTTAATTAAGAGCTAGTTAGATTTTCAGGTAAAGTGGTATCCTACTCCCCTGACACAGCATGACGGCAGCATTACTGCAACTTGAGGAGTTACTAGGGAGAGTTTCTGTCTTTCTTTTGGCTGATTAATAACAGATTGTATTAGGGAAATTGTTCACTTCTATTCCTAGTGGAAGGAGTTCTCATGCTGAGATTCAGAGTCTCTCCAGAAGGCTGGGGTGAGAGTTTCTCTTTTTATTTTATTTGTTTTTTTTTTTTCACCTGGACATGTTCAGTTTTGTTTTATCAAACAAATAATATGTAGATACACAAGCTGTTATATAGAGACAGGCATGCACGTTTTTCTCTAACATTTTTGAAGGTTTACCAGATACTAGGGTAACCAGCCATCTTTGTTTGCCCAGGGCTGAGGTGTTTTCCTGGATTATGGGACCTTTAGTACTGAATCGACTCGACAGCAATGGTCGGTTTTAGTACTCAAACCAGGGAAGTCTTGGGCAAGCTTGGACAGTTGGTCAGCTGAGTTCAGCAAAGTAATTCTGATATGACAGTGCAACTGCTTTGTATTCCAGAAGAGTTAATTCGGGATTTAAAGTGGGAAGATTTGGGAAGATAATCTAATACTTCTAGTACATAATAAAGTGTTGAAAATCATCAAATTCAGTCAACAACAGACCTGAGAACTAGTAAGGTGCCAAGTTCAGAAACAACAGGAAAAGTATAAGGGAAACCATGGATGGATAATCATAGTCCTCAGATTCTGTAACTTTATTCTGGGTCTCACGATTTACTCTAAGTGTTAAATAAACAGTGGGGTTAGTATATTGAGCTGAGCAATAATGGAAAGTATTATTAAAAATATCTGCACTGTTTTTATCTACTTGGTGTGCAATAAAATGCAATAGACTATGAATGATTGTGTAATAGTTATCACATTGTGCCATTAAATGGGAGACAGACAGCTAATATCCAGTTAAATGCACTTCTATTTTCATCCTATAGAATTATACTTCAGTTCTGACAGAGGAAATGTGCATTAGTGTGTGAAGTCTAGGACTGAAACCAAGAATCGTTGGATTTTAGTTCTTTGATCCAATACAAAGTTACGTGCTTCCAGGCAAGTTGCTGAAACTTGGTGCCACAGTTTTCTGATGCTTTGACTTAAGAGAACAAGAGGTAGCTCTCAACTTCTGGGCCACACAATTTTGGGCAGTCCATGTTGTTTTTGTTAGGTGTTCTCGACTCGGTTCTGACTCCTAGCAACCCTATGAACAACAGAAGGAAACACTACCAGGTCCTGTGCAATCCTCACAATCGTTGCTATTTTTGAGCCTATTGTTGCAGCCATTGCGTCAATCCATCTCGTCAAGGGACTTCCTCTTTTTTGCTAACCCTCTACCTTACCAAGTATGAAGTCCTTCTCTAGGCACTAGTCTCTCCTGAAAACATGCCCAAAGTATGTGAGACAAAGTCTTGTCATCCTTGCTCCCAAGAAGCATTCTGACTCTACTTCTTCCAAGACAGATTCGTTCATTCTTCTGGCAGTCCATGGTATATTCAGTATTCTTTGCCAAGAATTCAAAGGCATCAATTCTTCTTTGGTCTTCCTTATTCATTGTCCATCTTTCGTATGCATATGATGTGATTGAAAATACCATGGCTTGGGTCAGGCACACCTTAGTCCTCAAAGTGCCATCTTTGCTTTTCAACACTTTAAAGAGGTCTTTTGCAGCAGATTTTTTTTTTTTTTTTTGCAGCAGATTTGCCCAATGCGATACATCTATAGTAGTGGTCATTTGAAGTGGGAGTGGGAGAGAAGAAGCCAGCATGAGTATCAGAGATGTGCTCTACATATGGTATAGACACAATTCTTTTACCATCACTTTTCTGCCAAGAACCAAAATAGTTAGGCATCAAGTGAGAACTCCTCAGCTTGGCTTTCAGGGCTGTCCATTATCTGCCCCCAAACGGCCTCTCTCTCAAACCTTATTTTCTACTGGGCAATATGACATGGTAGTTAAGCACATGCATCCTGGAACTAGACTGCCTGGGTTCAAAGCCTTACTCTACCATTATTAGCTCTCTGATCTTGGGCAAGTTACTTAATTTCTTTGTGCCTCAGTTTCCTCATTTGCAAAATTGGTTTATTACTAATAGTACATAACTCTTCGGGGTAAACATAGGTAAGACACTAAGAATAGTGCCTGGCACATAGTAATTGTTCACTATTATTATTACTATTAATATTTACCACGTGCCCTTTACTCTAGGCTTGACGCTCCCTTTAGCATCCACATGCCATGCCAACTCTTTTTCTTTGTATTTTTGCTTGTGCTGAATTCCCTGCCTGCAATATGATACTTTTTCATGCTTGCCCAAATTTTATCCATTATTATAAAGATCATTTCAATTGCGATTTCCTGTGTGAGACCTTCACAAAACTCTCCCTTTTGTAAATTCCTTTATAATTACAACCAAGACCATGCAATGCACTTTTCAACATTTGCTGTTTGGTGTGTGCTAATGTTATTTCTTCATTTCATCTGCTGAATCCATTGTCTATTTTTTCTTGGTGTGTTTCACAGTCTCTAGTGTTGGTTTTAGTGTGTTTCTCAAGTAAATAGTTAATTGATTCATATATGAGAACCAATGCCTAAGTTTTGGTTCTGGATTCTTAGATTCTCCCACCGCTTTTGAGACATAAAGTCATTAGTTGTATCATTTTAAGGGTAGATGTTACAAAAATCGTTATAACTTTATACTATTTTTCAGCAGCTAGGTATTTGTGGTAGAATATTATTTACAGGTCAATTTTCTTTCATGTTTGGATTCAGAAAAGAATACAACAGGATGTTTTTACATAAAATTGATATACGTTGCTAAAGCACATTTACTAGAGTTAATCCCTTGCATGAAGAAGAATTGTGATAAAAACAATTCTTAAAATATTCGTTCAGAAAATCTCACAAACACACAAAAGTAAAATAATCAAATCCATGTAATCATCATCCAATTTCTACAATTATTAACACTTTTCCAACATTGTTTCGTCTACTCCCACCCATTTTTTAATGGAATGTTTTAAAGCAAATTCATATTTTATCTGTAAACAGTTCAGTATGCATCATTAGCAGTTGAAGAGATATAAAAATAATTTTTAAAGGGAACCAAGAGGTAGTTCTCAATATTGTGCTAACATTGTCAAACCTTTTCTTACAATTTCACAACTTTAATAATACCCTTTGCTCTCAACTACACCCAAAATATAGATAAGCCTCAAAAAAGAGAAATTGTTAATGATTACAGGGAATATATGTGAAACATGAAATATATTTTACGTCTCAGTATGATCTTTGAGGTATAGCAGGAGCCATGCTTTGATAAAAAACACTGCACTACAATTTCAATGTGATAGATTATTATAATAATCAAATGAAAAGTAGATACTTATTCTATTCGAATGTCTTTTTTTTCAGCTCTGTGATATTTTTGGAGATCTTAAATTAAATGTAGAATGGGGCTGTCCAGGTTTATGACACAATATAGCACATCAATCTATTTTAATAAGGCAATTTTTCTAGGGACGTTAGAACCTGATGGCTTTAATGATTTGATGACACTGTTTCACAAGTGATTGTGATATCATTCCCTCCTAAACCGATCATAATGTATACCAGGGGTGTTAAGATAGATGTTTAAATATCTATTTACGTTATTCAGCTTACCAAGTGCTGTCCATACAAATGGAAATCATTGATTTATAAACGGTGGTAAGTTATTTTTGATTGCACCTTTTGAGTTACATTTTAATAGGACACTGGTTTTAAGCTATACATAATTTGTAAATCCTAAACAAACAATGCTTTATAAAAGCCACATTATGGGAATTGTTAAGAAACAAAACAAAAACAAAACACATCACTGTTGAGTCAATTCCAATGCATAACATTTCTATATGACAGTAGAATTGCCCCATAGCATTTCTGAGGAGTAGCTGGTAAATTTGAACTGCTGACTTTTTGTTTAGCAGCTGAGCTCTTAGCCACTGTGCCACCAGGGTCTTTAGGAATTGTTAGGTGCATGTATATATGCTACAACAAAATTTGGAGAGTTCTGTTATGTAAACCTGAGTCAGACATATTTAAGAAATAAAATTTAGATCTTAAGGGTTTTAATAATTTATAGATTATACCTGTAGGTTCAAAATCTACATTGTATATCTTATTTTCTCTGGTGTTGGGGTAAGCCTGATAGATAGACAGATACGCACATCCCTGGTAGTCCCATAAATTCCTGAAGGCAATATCAGCTCTAACAGAGTGGACTGAAATGTACCATAGCTGACTGGCAGTCAGTTCCCTTTGTAAGTCAAGGTTCAGTGAACTCCCATTTTGGAATCTTTTAGGATGAACAGAATTCAAATAAAAACTTCCCTGTAGGCAGTTAAAGTGAACTATAAGTCTGTGTCTTTCAGTGATCTTTGCTCTGATATTTTTCTTCACATTCACAATTGGTACCTCTGTGCATATTTTGACTTTGCAGGTATTTTTCCAATAAACTGTTCAAGTTTGTAACTTTATTTGATTTCATAAATTTGTATCAAAGCTTGCGCATATCCATATGGCCTTACAGAATTAACTTTAGCCTTTTATTTTCCCTTCATTATGCGAATATGACTAAAGCAGAGCTATCCTTCAAAGTGAAAAGGTTTTATTTGGAAATTTTCTTTAAAATGATGCCTTTATTACAGCATTCTAGAATTGCCACACTACAGCCATTTCTAGAATATAATTCCCAGGAAATTTCTTTCACTAAGGTGAATTATGAGTTGCCTGCACATCTTTTGTCTTGCATGGTAAATAGGAAAACATAAAGAACACTGTAACATCCATTTTGAACAAAAACTGTTTGGTCTGGTGCCCTGAAATTCAATCTTCAATCATGGGTACTTTGAGTAGAAAAAAAAATAGGGCTGCTGTTTTTCCCCCTCTCATCTTTCAGGCTTTTCAATATAGTTTTCTTCTGAAATATTATGAGGAATTTGCTATCTGAGTAATGCTTACCATAAAAATTTAAAACGCAAATAGCATATCCAAGATAAAAATAAAGGCAAACAACTCAATAGCAGTCTGTCAGAGAGTTGGATTTTATGTTCTCATGAGAGTAATTAGAAGAGTCAACCAGGAAGCTATCTAAATTACGCTTAAGACAGGACTGGGAAAATGTTTTCCAGTAGCTCTTTTGACCTCCAAGCTTTAGGTCATATTTCTCTGAATATATCTCACAGATGTGAGATATATTTAACGGATAGGTTAGAAAATGCACAGCCACTATTAATGTGGAAAGACAAGGCCATGGTAGATAGTGAATTATTCTGTGGCTAGTTCTACAACCTATGCCCGTTGCCCAACTTCACTCATCCTCTATTTTCTCATTGCAAAATGAGATCACAGTATTTATTATCATGATGGCAAGATAAATGTAACGCATGTGCAAATGGGCATGAAATAGCAAAATCCCAGCTACCTCTGTTAATGGGGTGAAAAAGAAGAGGGAAATGGGCTAGTGATTGCATGATGCCAGATATTATCATGGAATAAGGATCTATGAATTATAAAGTAGAATCATAGACTAAAATAGTTCAGGAACAATGTTCAAGGTGGTAATTTATTAAGAAATTAGCATTTTCTTAGTCAAAACAGTAACAACAAAACTAGTAGACACAAGATACTGGCCTTGTGGAGAAGATTACGTAGCACCAGATAAAACCAGAAAACCAAACTCTTTGCTGTTGAGTTGATTCCAACTCATGGAGACTCTAAAGGACAGAGTAGAACTGCCCCATAGGGGTTTCGAAGGAGTGCCCGGTGAATTTGAACTGCCAACCTTTTGGTTAGCAGCTGTAGCACTTAACCACTATGCTATCACAGGTTCCAGCACCAGATAGGAAACAAAATTACTGTAAGAGATAAAATTATCAATGATGTCAGATTTAATGATGAAGACAACTTCCAGCAGAAAACAGACTAGAGGCTTTGGTTTTTTTTTTTTTTTCCACAGTAACAGGATCCACTCCATTCACTTGGTCTTAGGGTGACCAACCACCCTGGTTTGCTGGAGGATTTTCTGGTTTTAGCACCGAGCGTCTCACTTTTCCTGTACTCTGAGGCAGACCTTACAGAACTGGGCAAACCAGGCTGGCTGGTTTTCTTACTTGGTCTCCACATCACTGGCCATGAATTTGGCAAGCTATGCAGAAGGGAATGAGAGTTTACAAGGCTTTCAGCTTTAATATTTAAATCTGTAATTTTATTCTTTCACATGCATATTCTCTGTTAATTAAATATCATTTTTAGAATTTTGTATTAAACATGTTTGCTGCGTAGGTGAGCACAGCACACCCTGTGCTATATAGTGGATGTTTCCAGAAGGGCTGGGAGGGAATTATGCCATACAAAAGTGACATAAAACCAGTGACCTGAAGAGTGTTAATGATAAGATGCCTGTATGAGATAATAGATATCAAAGTGCTTTGCAAATATTAAGAACTCAACACACAAGATATTTGTCTGCCATGTAGTTTTGAGCATGAAAGTGCCTATTTTGGGGAATGAAGTCTCTCCTTCTCTAGACTTCTTGGAGCCGAGAACTTCTTAGTATAGTTTATCTCTTGGAGTAGGTGATAGTAATTTTTGATATACAAATTGGCTATTCACCAAAAGGCTAAAAGCATAAATTACTGCCAAGATGATGAATCATACAGAGGTATGTCTGAGCTCAAGGATTGAAATTGGGGCAAAAATGGTCTTTCTCTCCCTATTCCCTTCCTTCACTTCAAAAGAGTCCCTCTCCTGCTACAAGAAGAAAAGAAGGGGTCAAGAAATGAAAAGGGAAAACAGAAAAAAACACAGAAAGGGAACAGACAAGAGTTGTTATGGAATGCTTTTCATTAACTCAAAATTAGTAGGATGAAATTAAAGCCCACCAAGGAATAATCCCAGACCTATTTGCCTGTATTCCAAATATCTAAAGCCTATTTATTTGAGTAGCTTGTGTCATCTAGCAGCCATAAGGGCCATGTTATGGAGGTGGATAATGCATGACACTTGATAAAGATGAGAGACTTTGAAAATGATTTTCCAGAGTAGAGGGAAGAGGACCCTTATCGATCTTAAGTTTTCCTTAGGCACCAAAAAGCTAAATGCAGAATATTGTGGTAACATGCTTGCTCATGTACAGCTGCGTTATGTAAACACTCCACATTAAATTTCTGACTCACTTTTTGTTGCGTCCCAAACTTGTGTAATAATGCCAAATGCATTAATAATGTAACATTTATGCCTGGATTCTCTGAGTGTCTTGTTGACTTTACTCATGGTAAGTTTTTTAAAAAGGAACGTGGAAGGTAATATAGTGTTCGGGCTTGAGAATATTTGCTACCTGGAAACAGCTCTCTGACCTTAGCTAGTCTTGAAAGTCAGTGTGTTTCATGTCCTCCAGTGCCTACTAGGTGTTCTGCAAACTCTGACACTGAAATTCTCCTCTTAAAATCCAGCTACAAGTGTTCTGGCATACAGTTTGCCCACCGACCCACTGGATCTTGGCTGTCTTTATGGAAACCATGGAAAGATCTATTATTTCTTTCCCGGTATATAAATATAACTTTTTATAGACCTGGACACTTATATGACAGTAGAGAATGTGGGCTATATTTCCCCACAAAGTACTGGCAAGATTCCTTGGATGTATAAAAGCAAAACTCATAGAATAATTAACAAAATAAGTATTAAAAACTTGACTGTCTTTGTTATGTAGTGCTGCTATAACAGAAACGCCACAAATGAGCGGCTTTAACAAACAGAAATTTATTTTCTCGCAGTTTAGGAGGCTAGAAGTCTAAACTCAGGTTGCCGGTTCTAAGGGAAGTTTACGCTCTCTGTCGGCTCATCCTTGTCCCTTTGAGCTTTTGCCCCTGGTCGATCTTCATGCGGCTTGGTATGTGTCTTCCTCCATCTCTGCTTCTTTAATCTGTACCAGCCCTGTCTCATTAACATAACACAGGAAACTTATTTTCAAATGGAATTATATCTAAAGGCAGAGATGTTAGGATTTGCAACACATCTTTAGGGGACACAATTCAATCCATAACATTGAACAATACAAGCTATTTGGATTTACAACACCAAGCTGAATTTTATAGTGTTTTTATAATTATGGATATTATAAAAAAATTTTTTTAAAATTAAAAGTTATAAAAGCAGAAACAAATACCCACTTAACATTCAGTGGGTGAACTCCGTCAGTAAAGGCTATTTATTTTATAATACATTGTCAAACAGAATAAAAATAAGGCATTATGCATTTAGATTTTCTTCCTCATATTTTTAGGAAAGTTAAACTTTTAAAGAAAGTTTTCCATTAGGTAAAGGTAGGTGAAAACGAAATTATAAGCTTCAAAGTGGTCCTGGTTTTGTTCGACTAAAAGGACACTTAATAAGGATTAGTATGTAGAAGTCAGAAGCCAAGTCATTAAACATGTAATTAACAAGACATAAATTTATCTAGTACATGTTCCTATTGAACAACAATATTTCTTACTTCTCCACAGCAGGCTAAACTTTATTGAACATTTCTTTTTAAATAATGCCATTCATAAAATAGACAGAAATACTTAAATACAGCTAAAGATATCAGACCATTTTTTTTTAAAGCTGTATTTTCCATAAGCTCACAAAATAAAATCTGTGCTACCTTTGGTTGGACTGCTAGTGGAGAGGAAAATGTGTGAGAATTCAGATTTAGGACACTCTAGCCATTCTTGTGACCTGATTAATCTCTTTCTTATGCAGCACTTATTTAAATAATTTGCTCACATTAATTTTAGAACTCTAAATTACCCATACTTTGCGTGCAGAAACTGATTATGATTGTCATATCCATGAAGTGGTACAGAACTAAGAAATCTCAACTCGAATCTCAAACTTAGTAGGCATGAATTAATTTGAAATCTGCTTA
The DNA here is from genome assembly GCF_030014295.1 of Loxodonta africana. Taxonomy (NCBI): domain Eukaryota; kingdom Metazoa; phylum Chordata; class Mammalia; order Proboscidea; family Elephantidae; genus Loxodonta; species Loxodonta africana. The sequence continues at coordinate 115,658,856 of NC_087369.1, read as the reverse complement.
TCTAAAAGTAACCCTAGTGTTACTTCCAAGAAATGCTTGAAAATTAGAGCCATTGAATATGCATGAATTTATAATATTGTCAGAGTAGAGAATGGAGCCACTGTTGACCACTTCAGGGTTTGAAATAACTGAAGAGAGAGAAAAATATCCATTCTGTTCTGTCATAGAAGTGTTGGGGTACCATTGAAGGTAGAGATTATTGAACTGACCATTCAAGAATATTAAAAAGATTTTTGAGCCAACATCATGAAAAACATTCCAGTCAGTAGTGGTTTCTTTCTTTCTTTCTTTGTGCTTTAGGTGAAAGTTCACAGCTCAAGTTAGTTTCTCACACAAAAATTTACACACACATTGCTATGTGACCCTAGTTGCTATCCCTATAATTTGACCACACATCCCTCCTTTCCACCCCAAATTTCCTGTGTCCATTCAACCAGCTCCTCTCATTTTCTGCCTTCTCATCTCACCTCCAGACAGGAGTTGCCCGTTTAGTCTCGTGTATCTACTTGAACTAGAAGCACACTCTTCACGAGTATCATTTAACGTCTTATAGCCCAGTCTATGTCTGAAGAGTTGGCTTCGGGAATGGTTTTACTTCTGGGTTAAGAGAGAGTCCAGGGGCCATGTCTTCTGGGGTTCCTCCCATCTCAGACCATTAAACCTGGTCTTTTTACTAAAATTTGAGTTCTGCACCCCACTTTTCTCCTGCTCCATCAGGGACTCTCTGTTGTGTTCCCTGTCAGGGCAGCCATTGGTCATAGCCAGGCACCATCTCATCCTTCTGGTCTCAGGCTGATGGAATCTTGTTTATGTGGCCCCTTTTGTCTCTTGGGCAAATATTTTCCTTGTGTTTTTGGTGTTCTTCATTCTTCTTTACTCCAGGTGGATTGGGACCAATTGATGCTTGTTAGATTGCCACTTGCTAGCTTTTAAGACCCCAGATGCCACTCACCAAAGTAGGACACAGAACATTTTCTTAAAAAATTTTGTTATGCCAATTGACCCATATGTTCCCCAAAACCATGGTTCCCAGACCCTCACCCTTGCTACACTGTCCTTTGAAGTGTTTGGTTGTGTTCAGGCAACTTCTTAGTTTTTGGTTCAGTCCAATGGTACTGAATTCCCCTGTACTGTGAGTTGTCCTTCCCTTCACCTATAATCCTAGTCTACTATCTGGTTACTGAATTCTCCTCTACCTCCCTCCCATCCTCTTAACCATCAAATAATGTTTCCTTCTGTGTTTAAACCTTTTCATGGGTTCTTATAATAGTGGTCTCATACAATATTTGTCCTTTTGCAATTCACTAATTTCACTCAGCATAATGCCTTCCAGATTCATCTATGTTATGAGATGTTTCATGGGTTCATCATGGTTCTTTACTTTTGTGTAGTATTTCGTTGTGTGAATATACCATAATTTGTTTATCCATTCATCCATTGATGGGCACCTAGGTTGTTTCTATCTTTTGGCTATTGTGGACAGTGCTGCAGTGAACATCAGGGTGTATATATCTATTCATGTGAGGGCTCTTATTTCTCTAGGATATATTCTAAGGAGTGGGATTGCTGGATCATATGGTACTTCCATTTCTAGCTTTTTAAGGAAGCAGCAAATTGATTTCCAAAGTAGTTGTACCATTTTACATTCCCACCACAAGTGTATTAGTGTTCCAGTCTCTCCACAATCTCTCCAACATTTATTATTTTGTGTTTTTTGGATTAACGCTAGCCTCACTGGGGTGAGATGGTACCTCATTGTAGTTTTGATTTGCATTTCTCTAAATGGCTAATGATCATGAACATTTCCTCATGTATACGTTAGCCACCTGAATGTCTTTGTTGATGTGCTTCTTCATGTCCTTTGCCTATTTTTTAATTGGGTTATTTGTCTTTTTGTGGTTGAAGTTTTGCAGTATCTTGTAGATTTTAGAGATTAAACCCTGATTGGATATGTCACAGCCAAAAATTTTTTTCCCAGTCTGCAGGTTGTCTTTTTATTCTTTTGGTGAAGTCTTTGGATGAGCATAAGTGTTTGATTTTTAGGAGCCCCCAGTTATCTATTTTCTCTTCTGGTGTTTGTGCATTGTTAGTAATGTTTTATATACTGTTTATGCCATGTATTAGGGCTCCTAGCATTGTCCCTATTTTTTCTTTCATGATCCTTATCATTTTAGATTTTATATTTAGGTCTTTGATCCATTTTGAGTTTGTTTTTGTGCATGATGTGAGATATGGGTCTTGTTTCATTTTTTTGCAGGTGGATATCCAGTTTTTTTTTTTAATCCAGTTATGCCAGCACCACTTGTTAAAGAGACTGTCTTTCCCCCATTTAATGAACTCTGGGCCGTTGTCAAATATCAGGTGCTCATAGGTGGACAAATTTGTGTCTGAATTCTCAATTCTGTTCCATTAGTCTATGTATCTGTTGTACCAGTACCAGCCTGTTTTGACTACGGTGGTGGTACAATAGGTTCTAAAATCAGATAGCATGTGGCCTCCCAGTTTATTCTTCTTTTTCAGTAATGCTTTCCTTATCCGGGGTATCTTCCCTTTCCATATAAAGTTGGGGATTTTTTTCTCCATCTCATTAAAAAACGTCGTTGGAATTTGGATTGGGATTGCATTGTATCTGTAGATCACTTTGGATAGAATCAACATTTTCACAATGTTGAGTCTGCCTATCCATGAGCGAGGTATATTTTCCCACTCAACTTAGTTCTCTTTTGGTTTCTTGCAGTAGTGTCTTGTAGTTTTCTTTGTATAGGTCCTTAACATCTCTGGTTAGGTTTAGTCCTAAGTATTTTATCTTCTTAGAGGCTATTTTAAATGGTACTGATTTGGCAATTTCATCTTAGAAGTTCGCTTTGTTGATGTAGAGGAATCCAACTGATTTTTGTATGTTAGTCTTATATCCTGATACCTTGCTGAAATCTTCTATTAGTTCCAGTAGTTTTCTTGTGGATTCTTTGTGGTTTTCTGTGTATAAGATCATATCATCTGCAAAGAGTCATACTTTCACTTCTTTATTACCAATTTGGATTTCCTTTATTTCTTTTTCTAGCCTAATTGCTCTGTGTAGGATATCCAACACAATGTTGAGTAAGAGTGGTCATAAAGGGCATCCTCTTCTGGTTCTCTTTTTCAAGGGGAATGCTTTCAGACTCTCTCCGTTTAGGATGATGTTGGCTGTTGGCTTTGCATATATGCCCTTTTTTATGTTGAGGAATTTCTCTTCTATTCCAATTTTGCTGAGAATTTTTTAAAATCACGAATGGGTGTTGGTTGGACTTTGTCAAATGCCTTTTCTGCATCAATTGATAAGGTCATGTGTTTCTTGTCTTTTGTTTTATTTGTATGGTGTATTACATTGATCATTTTTCCAATGTGGAATCATCCCTACATACCTGGTAGGAGTCCCACTTGGACATGGTGAATTTTTTTTAATATGTTGTTAAATTCTATTGGCTAGAATTTTGTTGAAGATTATTGCATCTACTTTCATGAGGGATATTGGTCTGTAATTTTCTTTTTTTGTGGTGTATTTACCTGGCTCTGGCATCAGGGTTATGCTGGCTTCATAGAATGAGTTTGGGAGTATTCCATTCTTCTAAGATCTGAAATGCTTTTAGTAGTAGTGGTGTTAACTCTTCTCTGAAAGTTTAGAGAATTCTCCAGTGAAGCCGTCAGGGCCAGGGCTTTTTATTTTGTGTTGGGAAATTTGGAATTACCTTTTCAATCTCTTCCTTTGTTGTAGGTTTATTTATTTGTTCTACCTGTTTGCCCCCAACTGTCTGTCAGTTTGTCATACTGTGGGGGCTTGTGTGTTGCTGTGATGCTGGAAGCTATGCCTCAGGTATTCAGATACCAGCAGGGTCACCTATGGAGGACAGGTTTCAGCTGAGCTTCCGGACTAAGACAGACAAGGAAGAAGGACCCGGCAGACTACTTCTGAAAAGCATTAGCCAGTGGAAACCTTATGAATAGCAGCGGAACATTGTCTGATATAGTGCTGAAAGATGAGCCCCCCCCCCCCAGTTTGGAAGGCACGCAAAGGATAACTGGGGAAGAGCTGCCTCCTCAAAGTAGAGTCAACCTTAATGACGTGGATGGAGTAAAGCTTTCAAGACCTTCATTTGCTGATGTGGCACGACTCAAAATGAGAAGAAACAGCTACAAACATCCATTAATAATTAGAACCTGGAATGTACAAAGTATGAATCTAGGAAAATTGGAAATTGTCAAAAATGAAATGGAATGCATAAACATCAATATCCTAGGCATTAGTGAGCTGAAATGGACTGGTATTGGCCATTTTGAATTGGACAATCATATGGTCTACTAAGCTGGGAATAACAACTTGAAGAGGAATGGTGTCGCATTCATTGTCAAAAAGAACATTTCTAGATCTATCCTGAAGTACAACACTGTCAGTGATAGGGTAATATCCATATGCCTACAAGGAAGACTGGTTAATACGACTATTATTAAAATTTATACACCAACTACTAGGGCCAAAGATGAAGAAATAGAAGATTTTTATCAGCTGCTACAGTCTGAAATTGATCGAACACGCAATCAAGATGCATTGATAATTTCTGGTGATTGGAATGCAAAAACTGGAAACAAAGAAGAAGGGTCAGTAGTTGGAAAATATGGCCTTGGTGATAGAAACAATGCCAGAGATCGAATGATAGAATTTTGCAAGACCAATGACTTCTTCAGTGCAAATACCTTCTTTCACCAACATAAACGGTTTTTTTATACACATGGACCTCACCAGACAGAACACACAGAAATCAAATTGACTATATCTGTGGAAAGAGACCATGGAAAAGCACAATATCATGAGTCAGAACAAGGCCAGAGGCTGATTGTGGAACAGACCATCAATTGCTCCTATGCAAGTTCAAGGTGAAACTGAAGAAAATCAGAGCAAGTCCACGAGAGCCAAAATATGACCTTGAGTATATCCCACCTGAATTTAGAGACCATCTGAAGTATAGATTCGACGCATTGAACACTAGTGACTGAAGATCAGATGAGTCGTGGCATGAAATCAAGGCCAACATACATGAAGAAAGCAAGAGGTCATTGAAAAGACAGGGAAGAAAAAAAGACCAAGATGGATGTCAGAGGAGACTCTGAAACTTGCTTTTGAATGTCGAGCACCTAAAGCAAAAGGAAGAATTGATGAAGGAAAAGTACTGGACAGAAGATTTCAAAGGGTGGCTCGAGAAGACAAAGTAAAGTATTATAATGACTTGTTCAAAGAGCTGGAGATGGAAAACCAAAAGGGAAGAACACACTCGGTGTTTCTCAAGCTGAAAGAACTGAAGAAAAAATTCAAGCCTCGAGTTGCAATAGTGAAGGATTCTATGGGGAAAAATACTAAATGACACAGGAAGCATCAAAAGAAGATGGAAGGAATACACAGAGTCATTATACCAAAAAGAATTAGTTGATGTTCAACCTTTTAAAGCGGTAGCATATAATCAGGAACCGATGGTACTAAAGGAAGAAAGTCCAAGTTGCTCTGAAGGCATTGGCGAAAAACAAGTCTCCAGGTATTGATGGAATATCAGTTGAGATGTTTCAACAAACAGATGTAGCACTGGAGGTGCTCACTCGTCTATGCCAAGAAATATGGAAGACAGCTTCCTGGCCAACTGACTGGAAGAGACCCATATTTATGCCTATTCCCAAGAAAGGTGATCCAACTGAATGTGGAAATTATAGAACAATATCATTAATATCACACACAAGCAAAATTTTGCTGAGGATCATTCAAAAATGGCTGCAGCAGTATATTGACAGGGAACTGCCAGAAATTCAGGCTGGCTTCAGAAGGGGACGTGGAAAGAGGGATATCATTGCTGATGTCAGATGGATCCTGGCTGAAAGGATGTTTACCTGTGGTTTATTGATTATGCAAAAGCATTCAACTGTGTGGATCATAACAAATTATGGATAACACTGCGAAGAATGGGAATTCCAGAACACTAAATTGTGCTCATGAGGAACCTTTACATAGATCAAGAGGCAGTTCTTCCGACAGAACAAGGGGATACTGACTGGCTTAAAATCAGGAAAGGTGTGCTTCAGGGTTGTATTCTTTCACCATACCTATAAAATCTGTATGCTGAGCAAATAACCTGAGAAGCTGGACTGCATGAAGAAGAACGGGGCATCAGGATTGGAGGAAGACTCGTTAACGACCTGTGTTATGCAGATGACACAACTTTGCTTGCTAAAAGTGAAAAGGACTTGAAGCATTTACTAATGAAGATCAAAGACCACAGTATGGATTGCACCTCAACATAAAGAAAACAAAAATCCTCACAACTGGACCAGTGAGCAACATCATAATAAAGGGAGAAAAGATTGAAGTTGTCAAGGATTTCATTTTACTTGGATCCACAATCAACAGCCATGGAAGCAGCAGTCAAGAATTCAAAAGACGCATTGCATTAGGTAAATCTGCTGCAAAGGACCTCTTTAAAGTGTTGAAGAGCAAAGATGTCACCTTGAAGACTAAGGTGCACTTGACCCAAACCATGGTATTTTCAATCACATCATATGCATGTGAAAGCGGGACAATGAATAGGGAAGACTGAAGAAACTGACGCCTTTGAATTGTGGTGTTGGCGAAGAATATTGGATGTACCATGGACTGCCAAAAGAACGAACAAATCTGTCTTAGAAGAAGCATAACCAGAATGCTCCTTAGAAGCAAGGATCGCAAGATTTCGTCTTACATATGTTGGACATGTTGTCAGGAGGGATCAGTCCCTGGAGAAGTACATCATGCTTGGCAAAGTACAGGGTCAGGAGAAAAGAGGAAGACCCTCAATGAGGTGGATTGACACTGGCTGCAACAATGAGCTCAACCGTAACAGCGATTTTAAGGATGGCGCAGGACCAGGCAGTGTTTTGTTCTGTTGTGCACAGGGTCTCTATGAGTTGGAACCAACTTGATGGCACCTAACAACAACAACCTCTTTTTTTGTTAGATGAGGTACCTAGATGTGTTTCTAGAAATTTGTCCATTTCCTCAAGGCTTTCAAATTTGTTGGAGTACGGTTTTTCGTAGTATTCTGTTATGATTCCTTTAATTTCAGTTGGGTCTGTTGTGATAATTGCCCATGTCATTTCTTATGCGGGCTGTTTGCTTTCTCTCTTGTTTTTTTGGTCAGTTTGGAGAATGCTTTATTGATTTTGTTGATCTTTTCGAAGTATCAACTTTGGCCTTGTTGACTCTTAACAATTGTTTTTCTGTTCTCTACTTCATTTAATTCTACTATCATTTTTATTGTTTCCTTTCCTCTGGTGCCTGAGGGTTTCTTTTGCTGCTCTCTTTCTACTTGTTTGAGTTGTAGGATTAATGTTTTGATTTTGGTCCTTTCTCCTTTTTGTGCATTTCTTGCTATAAATTGACTTCTGAGTGCTGCTTTTGCTGTTTCCCAAAGGTTCTGGTAGGGTGTGTTTTCATTCTCTTTTGATTCTGTGAATTTCCTTATTCCTTCTTTAATTTCTTCTATAACCCAGTAGTTTTTGGGCAAGGTGTTGTTCAGTTTTCGTGTATTTCATTTTTTTTTCCTTGCTTTTTCTGTTATTGATTTCTACATTTTTGGATTTATGGTCAGAAAAGATCCTTTGTAATTTTTCGATGTTTTGCATTCTGTTAAGGCTTGCTTTGTGGCCTAATATGCAGTCTATTCTGGAGAAACTTCCATGTGCATTGGAAAAGAAAATATACCTGGCTGCTGTTGGGTGGAGTGTTCTGTATATGTCTATGAGGTCAAGTTGGTTGATTGCACCATTTAGATGTTCTGTATCTTTATTGAGCTGGATGTTCTGTCCTTCACTGAAAGTGATGTGTTGAAATTTCCTACTATTATTGTGAAGCTGCCTATTTCTCTTTTCAATGCTGTTAGAGTTTGTTTTATGTATTTTGGAGCCCTGTTTTTGGGTGTGTAAATATTTATTATGGTTATGTCCTCCTGGTCAATTGAGCCTTTAATCATTACATAGTGTCCTTCCCTATCCTTTGTGGTGGATTTTGCTTTAAACCTATTTTGTCAGAGATTAATATTGCCACTCTTGCTCTTTTTTGATTGTTGTTTGCTTGATATATTTTTTTTCCATCCTTTGAATTTTAGTTTGCTTGTGTCTTTGAGTCTAAGGTGTGTCTCTTGTAAGCAGCATATAGACGGATCCTGCTTTTAATCCATTCTGTCATTCTCTGTCTCTTTATTGGTGCGTTTAGTCCATTAACATTCAGCATAATTATGGATAGGTATGAGTTTAGTGCTGTTATTTTGATGTATTTTTGTGTGTGTCTGTGTGTGCATTGTTGACAGTTTCTTTGTTTCACTTAATTTTCTGTGCTGAGTCATTTTTCTTTGTGTATTTTCTTTTCATCTTTTTCATTGTTGTTGATTTTGTATATGCTAAGACTATGTTTTTCTTGCTTTTTATTATGATGTGTAGGGTTGTTAGTTTCCTTTGTGGTTACCTTAATATCTACTCCTATTTTTCTAAGTTTAAACCAATTTTTTATTTCTTGATATTGCCTTCACTTCCTCTCCATATGAAAGATCTATGACTACATTATTTTATCCCTCTTTTTTGTTTTCATGTTGTCATCTTTTACATATTGACCTTTTTGTTTCCCTATTTTCAGTGTTTTAGCTTTGATTTATTTTTGTGATTTCCGTATCTGTGTTGATATCTGGTTGTTCTGTTCTATGTTCTAGTCTTGGGTTGTTATCTGATGTTATTAATTTTCTAATTGGAGGACTGCCTTTAGTATTTCATGTAATTTTGGTTTGATTTTTCCAAATTTCCTAAATTTCAATTTATCTTGAAATGCCCTAATTTTGCCATCGTATCTGAAAAAAAAAAAATTTGAGAGATAGCTTTGCTGGATATATAATTCTTGGCTGGCAGTTTTTTTCCTTCAAGGCTTTATATATGTCATCCCATTGCCTTCTTGCCTGCATGGTTTCTGCTGAGTAGTCCGAGCTTTGTCTTATTGACACTCCTTTGTAGGTGACTTTTTGTTTATTCCTAGCTGCTCTTAAAATTCTCTCTTCATTTTTGTTTCAGTAAGTTTGATCATAATGTGACTTGGTGACTTTCATTTGGGATCTACCTTGTGTGGGGTTTGTTGAGCTTCATGGATAGATATCTTCCTGTCTTTCACGTTATCAGGGAAGTTTTCTACTAACAAATCCTCAACAATTCTCTCTGTATTTTCTGTTATTCCTCCCTGTTCTGGTGTTCCAATCTGTCGTAGGTTATTCCTCTCGATAGAGACCCACGTGATTCTTAGATTTTCTTTATTTTTTTTATTCTTTTATCTGGTATTTCCTCATATAAGTTGATGTCAAGTGCATTATCTTCAGTCTCACTAGTTCTGACTTCCATTGCCTCAATTCCACTCCTATGACTTTCTATTGAGTTGTCTTATTCTGAAATTTTATTGTTTATCTTCTGTATTTCTGTTTGCTGTCTCTCTACGGATTCTTGCAGTCTTCTAAATTTGTCATTATGCTCTTGTATAACCTTCTTAAATTCCTCTATTGATTTTTCTGTGTGTTCCTAGGGTTGCTTTGCATTTTGCCTGATCTCCTTCCTGATTTCTTGAATAGTTCTGTATATTAATCTTTTGAATTCTACCTCTGGTAATTCTAAGAAATTCTCTTCCTCCGGAAGGTTTTTAAATTTTTTTTTTCTTTTTATTGTGCTGTAAGTGAAAGTTTACAAATCAAGTCACTCTCTCATACAAAAATTTATATACACCTTGCTATGTATTCCTATTTGCTCTCTCCCTAATGAGACAGCACACTCCTTCTCTCCACCCTGTATTCCCTGTGTCCACTCAGCCAGCTTCCATCACCCTCTACCCTCATCCTCCCTCCAGACAGGAGCTTCCCACATAGTCTCATGCATCTACTACAGACAAGAAACTCACTTCTCACCAGTATCATTTTCTATCTTATAGTCCAGTCCAATCCCTGTCTGAAGAGTTGGCTTTGGGGATGGTTCTAGTCTTGGGCTAACAGAAGGCCTGGGGCCCATGACCGCCAGGGTCCTTCCAGTCTCAGTTAGGCCATTAAGTCTGCTCTTTTTATGAGAATTTGAGGCCTGCATCCCACTGGTTTCCTGCTGCATCGGGGTTCTCTGTTGTGTTCTCTGTCAGGATGGTCATTGGTGATAGCTGGGCACCATCTAGTTCTTCTGGTCCCAGGCTAATGCAGTCTCTGGTTTATGTGGCCCTTTCTGTCTCTTGGGCTCATAATTACCTTGTGTCTTTGGTGTTCTTCATTCTCCTTTGCTCCAGATAAGTTGAGACCAATTGATGCATCTTAGATGCTGCTTGCTAGTGTTTAAGACCCCAAACAGCACTCACCAAAGTGGGATGCAGAGTATTTTCTTAATAGATTTTATTATGCCAATTGACCTAGATGTCCCCTGAAACCACGGTCCCCAGACCCCTTCACCTGCTACTCTTGCCAGAAGGTTTCTCAATACTTTTTTTTTTTTGATGGCTTGCTGAAGTCATCATTGTCTGCCAGTTTATGTGATTTTATATTGACTACTGCCTCCGAGACATGAATAAGTTATTATGTTTTTTTTTTTATGTTTGCTTACTGTGTCCTAGATTCTTGTTTTGTTTTGATATGCCCAGATAGGCTGCTTGCGTGAGCTAGTTTGATTATCGGTGTCTTTGAAGGTCTCACATGCTGTCTCCAGGTGGCTAGAGCTGCTACTAGGTATGCGTGCCCAGGAGTCCGTTTACTTTTTTTGTGTGGCTTCAGCTCAGGTGTCAAGGTCTTTGGTCACCAAGAGCGTGGTGCAGGATCTCACCTATAGTCCTATATGGGTAGGGATGATTGGAGTAAGCATAGGTGTCTGGCTGCAGTAGGGAGTCATGTGCTGATCAAGGCAGGGTATGATGGCTGCCCCTAAATGTCTGGGTGGAAGGTGTGTTCCTGTTCCCTAGATCGTGTAGGTAGGTGGGTTTTGCAGCTAGACTATGGGCATCCAATGCTGTTGGCTGTAGGGACTGGGAGTCACCACTTATTCTTGGACCACAGTTGCAGGTGGCTTGGTGGAGTGGTGGAGCCACTTGTCCTAAGGCCCCTGATGTGAGTAGGTGAGGACTGTGCTTGATAGGCATGGTAGTATCAAATGTCACAAATCTGCCACTCCCCCTTTTAGATGATACTGGTGAAAATAGGCTTTGAGTATAAACCCTGTTGTACTGTGCTAATGAGGGCCTACACTGTTGAAATGGTCCCACACAGGTCTATGCAAGGTGAAAGGCATTCAGAACTCGTGGACCCCTTATGCCTGTGTCTAGGCAAAGGGGCTGTGACTGCACTGAGTTCTTGGCTTAGGGAAGCTTGCAGATTATTTTTTCCTGTTAATTTGTTCCCTCTCCAAAGCCAGAAGAATGGCTTAGAGCTTGCAATGGGTTCTACTTCTGGTCCAGGGGGCTCTGCAATCTCTGAAGCTGGACCAGGACCTGGAGCTGAGAAAGGAGGGGGCAGGCAAGTGGGAGAGAGGTACTTCCCAAAAGCTTTTTTTTCTTTTTTCTTTTTTTACCTGTACAGTAGGTTAAATACTTTTACTTACCTTATGCTGAGTAAGCACTGCTTCTCACATATTCTGGAGGATTGAGCACATTCTCCATCACTTGATCTCTCCTGATATAGAAATCATGTCCTGAGCCACACTGCTAGCCTCACCCCTCGTGCGCTAGCTGATCCAGCCTGCAGGGTGCCTGTGCTGGCCAGGTCAGGTCTGGCAACTCCTCGCTGCTTCTGAACTGTCTCTCCCACCTCCTGCCACTCAGTCCAATTTCTCAACTTCGTATTTGATGTTCAGGGCTCCTGGATTGTCATATATAGTCAATTCACTTGTTTATTCGGGTCTTTTTTGTAGGAGGGGCCACAGGAAGGGTCTGACTACTCCACCATCTTGGCTCTGTCTCAAGTCTCAGCAGTGGTTTCTTTCTTTCTTTCTTTCTTTCTTTCTTTCTTTCTTTCTTTCTTTCTTTCTTTCTTTCTTTCTTTCTTTCTTTCTTTCTTTCTTTCTTTCTTTCTTTCTTTCTTTCTTTCTTTCTTTCTTTCTTTCTTTCTTTCTTTCTTTCTTCTTTCTTCCTTCCTTCCTTCCTTCCTTCCTTCCTTCCTTCCTTCCTTCCTTCCTTCCTTCCTTCCTTCCTTCCTTCCTTCCTTCCTTCCTTCCTTCCTTCCTTCCTTCCTTCCTTCCTTCCTTCCTTCCTTCCTTCCTTCCTTCCTTCCTTCCTTCCTTTTATAATTTTTATTGTGCTTTAAGTGAAAGTTTATGGATCAAGTCAGTCTCTCACAAAAAACTTATACACACCTTGCTGCATACTCCCAATTGCTCTCCCCCTAATGAGACAGCCTACTCCCTCCCTCCACTCTCTCTTTTTGTGTCCATTTCGTCAGCTTCTAACCCCCTCTTCCCTCTCATCTCCCCTCCAGGTGGTAGATCCCAACATAGTCTCAAGTGTCCACCTGATCCAAGAAGCTCACTCCTCACCAGCATCCCTTTCCAACCCACTGTCCAGTCCAATCCCTGTCTGAAGAGTTGGCTTTGGGAATGGTTCCTGTCCTGGGCCAACAGAAGGTCTGGGGGCCATGACCACCGGGGTCCTTCTAGTCTCAGCCAGACCATTAAGTCTGGTCTTTTTATGAGAATTTGGGGTCTGCATCCCACTGCTTTCCTGCTCTCTCAGGGGTTCTCTGTTGTGTTCCCTGTCAGGGCAGTCATCGGTTGTAGCCGGGCATCATCTAGTTCTTCAGGTCTCAGGCTAATGTAGTCTCTTGTTTATGTAGCCCTCTCTGTCTCTTGGGCTCGTAATTACCTTGTGTCCTTGGTGTTCTTCATTCTCCCTTGATCCAGGTGGGTTGAGACCAATTGATGCATCTTAGATGCCCGCTTGCTAGCGTTTAAGACCCCAGATGCCCCTCTCCAAAGTGGGATGCAGAATGTTTTCTTAATAGATTTTATTATGCCAATTGACTTAGGTGTCCCCTGAAACCATGGTCCCCAAACCCCCATCCCTGCTACTCTGGCCTTTGAAGCATTCAGTTTATTCAGGAAATGTTTTTGCTTTTGGTTTAGTCCGGTTGTGCTGAGCTCCTCTGTATTGTGTTTTGTCTTTCTCTTCACCTAAAGTAGTTCTTATTTACTATCTAATTATTGAATACCCCTCTCCCACCTACCCTCCCTCCTCCCCTCATAACCATCAAAGAATATTTTCTTCTCTGTTTAAAATATTTCTTGAGTTCTTATAATAGCGGTCTTATATGATATTTGTCCTTTTGCAACTGGCTAATTTCACTCAGCATAATGCCTTCCAGGTTCCTCCATGTTATGAAATGTTTCACAGATTCATCAGTGTTCTTTATTGATGTGTAGTATTCCATTGTTTGATATACCACAACTTATTTATCCATTCATCTGATGATGGGCACCTTGGTTGCTTCCATCTTTTTGCTATTGTAAACAGTGCTGCAATAAACATGGGTGTGGGTATATCTGTTCATGTAAAGGCTCTTATTACTCTAGGATATATTCCAAGGAGTTGGATTGCTGGATAGCATGGTAGTTCTATTACTAGTTTTTTAAGGAAGCACCAAATCGATTTCCAAAGTGGTTGTACCATTTGACATTCCCACCAGCAGTCTATAAGTGTTCCAATCTCTCCACAGCCCTTCCAACATTTATTGTTTTGTGTTTTTTGGATTAATGCCAGCCTTGTTGGAGTGAGATGAAATCTCATTGTAGTTTTGATCTGCATTTCTCTAATGGCTAATAATCATGAGCATTTCCTCATGTATCTGTTAGCTACCTGAATGTCTTCTTTAGTGAAATGTCTGTTCATATCTTTTCCCCATTTTTTAATTGGGTTGTCTTTTTGTAGTTGGTTTTGCAGTATCATGTAGATTTTAGAGGTCAGGTGCTGATTGGAAATGTCATAGCTAAAAACTTTTTCCCAGTCTGTAGGTAATTTTTTACTCTTTTGGTGAAGTCTTTGGATTAGCATAGGTGTTAGATTTTTAGAAGCTCCCAGTTATCTAGTTTTTCTTCTGCATTGTTAGCAATGTTTTGTGTACTGTTTATGTCATGTATTAGGGGTCCTAACGTTGTCCCTATTTTTTCTTCCATGATCTTGCCCTTTATTTCTTTATCTAGCCTAATTGCTATGGCTAGGACCTCCAGCACAATGTTGAATAAAAATGGTGATAAAGGGCATCCTTGTCTGGTTCCTGATCTCAAGGGGCATGCTTTCAAGCTCTCTCCGTTTAGGATGATGTTGGCTATTGGCTTTGTATAAATACCCTCTATTATGTTGAGGAATTTTCCCTATTCCTATTTTGCTGAGAGTTTTTATCATGAATGGTGTTGAACTTTGTCAAATGCCTTTTCTGTGTCAATTGATAAAATCATGTGATTCTTGTCTTTTGTTTTATTTATATGATGGATTACATTAATTATTTTTCTAATGTTGTTAATGTTGAACCACCCCTGCATACGTGATATGAATCCCACTTGTTCATGGTGAATTATTTTTTGATATGTTGTTGAATTCTATTGGCTAGAATTTTGTTGAGGATTTTTGCATCTAAGTTCATGACTGATATAGGTCTGTAATTTCCTTTTTTGTGTGTGGTGTCTTTACCTGATTTTGGGATCAGAGCTAGGCTGGCTTCGTAGAATGAGTTAGGGAGTATTCTGTCCTTTTCTATGCTCTGAAATACCTTTAGTAGTAGTGGTGTCAAGTCTTCTCTGAAATTTTGGTAGAGCTCTGCAGTGAAGCCGTCCAGGCCAGGGCTTTTTTTTTTGTTGGGAGTTTTTGATTACTTTTTCTATCTCTTCTTTCGTTACAGACCTATTTAGTTGTTCTACTTCTGTTTGTGTTAATTTAGGTAGGTAGTGTGTTTCTAGGAATTCATCCATTTCTTCTAGGTTTTCAAATTTGTTAGAGTAGAATTTTTCATTGTAATCTGATATGATTCTTTCAATTTCAGTTTTATCTGTTGTAATATTGCCTATCTCATGTCTTATTCAGGTTATTTGCTTCCTCTCCTGTTTTTCTTTTATCACTTTGGCCAATGGTTTATCAGTTTTGTTGATTTTTTTCAAAGAACCAACTTTTGGTCTTGTTAATTCTTTCAATTGTTTTTCTGTTTTCTATTTCATTTAGTTCTACTCTAGTTTTTATTATTTATTTTCTTCTGGTGCCTGAGGGTTTCTTTTGTTGCTCTCTTTCTATTTGTTCAAGTAGTAGAAATAATGCTTTGATTTTGGCCCTTTCTTCTTTTTGTATGTGTGCATTTATTGATACAAATTGACCTCTGAGCACTGCTTTCGCTGTGTCCCAAAGGTTCTGATAGGAAGTGTTCTCATTCTTATTGGATTCTATGAATTTCTTTATTCCATCCTTAACGTCTTCTATACTGCAGTCTTTTTTGAGTAGGGTATTGTTCAGTTTCCAAGTGTTTGACTTCTTTTCCCTGCTTTTTCCGTTATTGATTTCCACTTTTATGGCCTTATGGTCAGAGAAGATGCTTTGCAGTATTTCAATTGTCTTGGATTCTGCTAAGGCTTGCTTTATGACCTAATATGTGGTCTATTCTAGAGAATGTTCCATGTGCACTAGAAAAGAAAGTATACTTGGTAGCTGTTGGGTGGACTGTTCTGTATATGTCTGTGAGGTCAAGTTGGTTGATTGTGGCGTTTAGATCTTCCTTGTTTTTATTGAGCTTCTTTCTGGATGTTCTGTCCTTTACCGAAACTGGTGTATTGAAGTCTCGTACTATTATCGTGTAGCTATGTCACTTTTCAATGCTGATAAAGTTTGTTTTAAGTATCTTGGAGCCCTGTCATTGGGTGCATAAATATTTAATATGGTTATATCTTCTTGGTATATTGTCCTTTTAATCATTATATAGTGTCCTTCCTTATCCTTTATGATGGATTTAACTTTAAAGCCTATGTTGTAAGAAATTAATATTGCCACACCTGCTCTTTTTTGATTGTTGTTTGCTTGGTATGTTTTTTCATCCTTTGAGTTTTAGTTTGTTTTTGTCTCTAAGTCTGAGGCGTGTCTCTTGTAGGCAGCATATAGACGGACAGTGTTTTTTAGTCCATTCTGCCACTCTCTGTCTCTTCATTGGTGCATTTAGTCCATTTACATTCAGGGTAATTATGGATAGGTATAAATTTAGTGCTATCACTTTGATGTCTTTTTTTGTGTGTTGTTGACAGTTTTTTTTCCACTTAATTTTATGTGCTAAGTAGATTGTCTTTATATATTGTCCTTTCCTTGTTGTTGATTTTGTTTCTGCTGAGTCTCTATTTTTTTCTTGTATTTTATGTTGATGTGTAGGACAGTTTGTCTCCTTTGTGGTTCCCTTATTATTTACCCCTATTTTTCTAAATTTAAACCTAACATTTATTTCTTTGTGTTGCCTTGTCTTCCTCTCCATATGGAAGATCTATGACTACATTTCTTAGTCCCTCTTTGTGTTGTCTTCTTTTACATAATAACATCACTGTTTAACTGTTTTGAGGTTTTTTAAAATCTTGATTTAATTTTGTGATTTCCCTGCCTGGGTTGACTTCTGATTGCTCTGCCCAGTGTTCTAGTCTTGGGTTGATACCTGATATTATTGATTTTCTAACCAAAGAACTCCCTTTAGGATTTCTTGTAGTTTTGGTTTGGTGTTTATGAATTCTCTAACTTCTGTTTTTCTGGAAATGTCCAAAATTCACCTTCATATTTGAGAGACTGTTTCGCTGGATATATGATTCTTGGCTGGCAATTGTTTTCCTTTAATTTTTTATGTAAGTCATCCCTTTGCCTTCTTGCCTGCATGGTTTCTGCCGAGTAGTTTGAGCTTATTCTTATTGATTCTCCTTTGTAGGTGACTTTTTGTTTATCTTTAGCTGCTCCTTAAATTCTCTCTTTATCTTTGGTTTTCATAAGTTTGATTATAATAGGTCTTGGTGACTTTCTTTAAAATCTACCTTATGAGGAGTTCAATGATCATCTTGGATAGATATCTTCTCATCTTTCACGATACCAGGGAAGTTCTCTGCCAACAAATCTTCAACAATTCTCTCTGTATTTTCTATTATCCTTCCCTCTTCTGGTATTCCAATCACTGGTAGGTTATTTCTCTTGATAGAGTCCCACATGATTCTTAAGGTTTCTTCATTTTTTAAAATTCTTTTATGTGATTTTTCTTCAAATATATTAGTGCCAAGTGATTTATCTTCAGGTTCAGAAATTCTGCCTTCCACTTGCTTAGTTCTGCTCCTTTGAATTTCTATTGAGTTGTCTACTTCTGTAATTTTATTGTTAATCTTCTGAATTTCTGATTGCTGTCTGTCTATGGATTTTTCCAGCTTATTAAATTTTTCATTATGTTCCTGGATAATCTTTTTAATTTTTTCAATTGCTTTATCTGTGTGTTCCTTAGCTTGTTCTGCCTATTACCTCATTTCCTTCCTTGATGTCTTGAACAGTTCTGTATATTAATCTTTTGTATTCTGCCTCTGGCAATTCCAGAAATGCACTTTCATCTAGAAGATCCCTTGATTTTTTGTTTTGAGAGCTTTTTGAGGCGATCATGGGCTGTTTCTTTATGTGACTTGATATTGACTGTTTTCTCCGAGCCATCTTTAAGTTATTGTATTAGTTTATTTTATGTTTGCTCCCTGTGTCGTAGCTTCTTGCTTTGCTTTGTATTGATATACCAAAATGGGTTGCTAGAGTGAGCTAGCTTGATTATTTTCACCTTTGGAGTTCTGATGTCCTGTCCCCAGATGGCTAGAGCTGTTATCAGGTATATCACTCTAGGAGCCCATTCACTTTTCTTGTTTGAATTCGGCTCAGGTGTCCAGGTAGCTGATCATCAAGTGTGTGGTATAGGGTCCGTCCTACAGTCTTAGAGGGACAGGGGTGATTGGTGTAGGTACCAGTTTCTGGTTGCGGTAGGTGGTCACTGCCTGAACAAGGCAGGGAGCTGAGCATTTTCCCCTACGTGTCTGTGAGGAAAGTGCATCTCTGTTCCCTCCAGCGTACGGGTGGGCGGGTTCTGTAGACAGACCATGGACACCCAATATTTTTGGTTGTAAGGACTGGGAGGTACTAGTTATCCTTAGACCCTTGTTGCGGGTGGCTGGATGACTTGAGTGGAGCTACCAGTCCTTAGGTCCCTGATGTGGGTAGGTGAGGACCCTATTTAATAGGCAAAGCAATGTCAAATATCAAATATCCCCCTCTTCACCGCATAGCTGAAATGGTTGGAGTCTGCCAACAAAGGCCTATTTTCCTGAAATAGGCCCGCACAGGTCCACGCAGAAAGAAATGTACTCAAAGTACATGGACAGTTTATGCCTAGACAGGAGCTGCTTCTGTCCTCATCTCCCCTCGTTAGTGGAGCTGGCAAATTATCTTTCCCCCAATTGGAAATTTATTCCTTCTCCAAGGCTGGGAGAATGGCTGTATGTGTTCAAGAGTGCCTATCTCAGGCCCAGGGAAATCAGCTGCTGATGCTGGCTTGGGGGTGGGGGGGTGGGGCATGGTAAAATATCCGCAAGTACTTGGCTTTTGCTGAGAGCACAGTTCTTCTCAGGTTCGAATGTTAGTACCAGCCCGCTGCCGCCGCTCCGGGAATGGTGCCTGAGGACTCCCCGTGATTCAGGTCCGGTAACTCCTTTCTGCTTCTGAACTGTCTCTTCCTCCCGTTGCTCCTCTGTTCATTTTCTAAGCTTGCCTTTGATGTTCAGGTCTCCTAGCTTGTCATAAATGTACTTGTTTCAATTGTTTTTTCATGTCTTTGTTGTAAGAGGGCTTGCTGGAAGCCTCTGTCTATTCTGCCATCTTGACTCCACCTTCCACCAGTGGTTTCTTAAACAGAAACAAGGAACACATATTTGAATGACCAGAATCCAAAACCATGTGTTGAATTACAGTTATAAATATTAAGAAAAATTCAGATATTTTATGCAATCTTAGACTTGTATTTTTCTCTGTGAAACCTAGACTTTGTGAAGTGTCTTAAATGAATTATGGTCCCAGTCTTCCTGACAGTTTGTAGCTTCTGAAAGTGAGAAAGCAGATTCACCGTGATGATGAACAAGGACAAAAATCGTGCCTTAGGTTGCTGTTTGCACAATGTACTGCTGAATCTGGAGCTCTCACCTTTGGCTAGCGTGAAGAAATCATGCTCCCATCTG
Source organism: Loxodonta africana (assembly GCF_030014295.1). Classification (NCBI taxonomy): domain Eukaryota; kingdom Metazoa; phylum Chordata; class Mammalia; order Proboscidea; family Elephantidae; genus Loxodonta; species Loxodonta africana. Next base: position 115,639,569 of record NC_087369.1, on the reverse strand, counting down.
GATAGAGTAATTCATACCCAGTGATGAAAGAGGTCTCCTGGAAACTACATTTTCTTTTTATGAAGAGAGCTCTTTCTACACTGAAGCTAACTCAGGAAAAAAATTTTATCACACAATCATTTGTATTTCATTATGGGGATGATTGTAATGGTTACATACATATAGAGAAAGTAGGGTAAAGAATTAAGGCATTTTAATACCGGTCTAGGCAAAAACTAAGGCTATTGAGGGGAAGATGGAGGGAGGGAATTTTTCACAGTAGGAAGGATTATTCAGATAGGTTGCTTGTATTGTTTAACTCTTACTTTATATTGTATTTGATGGCCTTTAAATCTGTGTCTCAGAAAAAAAAAATGACATAAGTTTGTGGTGGCAAGCAACATATAGCCTGTTTCAGGTGACGATGGAGATGATGTTGGTATGCAAAGAGGCTTTTACTGTTTTTGGTGGATTCCTCCTTCTGTAATGATCCTGCTTTATAGTTTAGTCCTTTTTGTGTTCAGGAAATAACTGTCTTGATATGGGATCCCTATGATTAAAGGTATCTTATAATAAACTTTTGCTTCATAAGAAAAAAGTTTATAGCTTGGTGTTAGCACATTTGAAATATTTGTGTTGAAATGGGAAGTACTTCCTCTCAGCCTAAATTTTTCTTCTACTTGATGTAGGCAGTTAAGTAGTCTTTAATGCCTGTGCCATAATCATAGACTCATAGAAAGGACCATAAAGGTGAGATTGTCCAGCCCCTTCATTTTACTTCTCCAGTGAAATAGAGTGAATGAAAAAATAACTATAACTGCATTACCAAGTGACATTTAAAAAATGATGCAAGTGGACCTTTAAAAAACAAAGGAAAGATACAGAAAGACAAAATACATCGAGAGAATACTAGATAAAGTTAGGTTTTATACTTATCTTTCTAAAGAGAAATTCTACTTTGGATCTATCTATGATTGAAACTTCAGAGGGCATGTTATGCCTCACCCTGTCTGAAATGAAAGCAACTGTCTTCATTCCTGAGACTAAGGTACACTCATACGTTAGCAAATTTGATAACTGGCATAGCTACATTTTTTTGTATATTCCTTTTATTTCTTAAGAATAGTAAGAAGGTATATTTTGTAAAACTTACTAGGGGACTATGAAATTGTTTCCCCCTTGTATTAAAAAGAAGCCTCCTGCTATGTATATACTTGTTGGGAATTATTTTGACATGAATTGTGGGAAATAGAGAGCAAAATAATTTACGATAGAGTATATAGCTTTGTAATAAGTATATTGATGTTTTATAGTTGTTCATTAAAAGTGTTTTAGCACTCCCTTTTTTAATTCAAGGATGTCTTTGTGAATCTAGTTTCTGAAAAAAATTCAAATTACTATCAAAATGTAATTGGGTCTTAAGAATGTGCTGTCCTATATTTTCGCTGTCAAGGAAATGATATTCTGTGAACCCTATTTAATTTTCTAGCTATCTTAATAGAATGTGTTGAGTAAGCATTAAGAATTATTATTATTATTATCACCACTATCGTCATCACCATTAATTGTGTTAAAATGAAACCTTGAGAAGCATAAGTGACCTGTTGGCAAGAATCACCCACCCTGGGGTGTGCAGTGGATCAGTTTTGCTCTCAGCAGTAGGCAGAATTATAATCAACAGAAATTGCCCATATGGGGTTTAAAAGACACTGTGATAATTAAGTTCACAAGAAAGACGTGAGAAGTTTTGGAGGCTTATTGCAAACCACTATTCTGTGAACCTTTTGCAATGTCTAAATCAGAAAGTAGAATTTAAAAAAAAAAAGCTCAGTAAAGACTGTTAACAGGTTTTGTGCGTGTGTGTATGTGTGTGCTGGTATAAATAAACATCCACCGAGTGTTTCCATATTCTACTGAGTAAATATTAAACTGCATTTTTCCGTTTTTGCTAATAATCATCATCATAAAAAAGAATTTTTTTTTCCTCACATGCCCATATTTCAAGTAAACAGTCTCTTCCCTCCAGGAGGTTTATCTTAAAGTAGTATCAATACTTTACTACTTTATGTCTCAACAAACCTTCTTGATTGAAGTTTCCAAAAGGCTGGACTTCACATAAACAAATGTAGGTAATGGATGTGAGGGTTTGTAAAGTACACAGAACCCCTTTCCAGGAAGTGAAGCTATTTTTTAGCCATAAAATCCTTGTATATTGGTATCATTTAGGAAAAGGGCAGTGAATAAATTATCATATTAGTAACATTTTGCATGGAGAGGTTAGAAAGACTTGCTTGAGCATCAAAGGAACAACCCAGAATAAATTCTAATGCTCCAGAGTACCTAAATCATTGTTTCTCAAACTGTAATAACCATAGAATAACCTGGGGGTGTTTGCTACAAGGACAGGGTCCAAATTCCAACATCTTAGAAAATATGCTTTGGAAAGTCTGGGGTGGTAGAACCTGGAATCAGTCTTCTTACTGAATATTCTGAGTGATTTTGATGCACGAGGCTCACTTACAATGCTTTGAATAATACTGTTCTAAACTGTATATCCTTAACTTCTACTTTCTTGGTCTGAGAGCAGGTGCCTTTCTTTATTAGGATTCAGAAGTTTCAATGGTTAGATGTACAACCTTCAGATCTTTAAATACATTATTTCACACAGATCTAAGGAAGCTTTTTAGTTTCAATGGATTTCTATCTACTTATTAATATCATTTACTTTGTAGCACACAAGTGTAATCCATTTTTACACAAAATTTCTGTCTGAAAGGGTGTTTCTGTCTATGTGTCTCCTCTCTCCAAACAGCCTTGCATCAGTTTCTTCCAGTGGCTGATACCATTCTGACTCATTGTAGTTCATTGGACTTAACATTTTCTGATCAGCCACAATTTTGGTTATTTGCTTTAAAGAGAATTTTGTAAGTTATATACAAAAAATGGCTTTTTTTTTTTTTTTACCATGCAGAGAAATATAGGTAAATAAGGCAGTATTTGTAGCATGACAATCAAAGATACCTCAAGGGGTGACATTGGATTGTGTATTTAGTTGCTAGTTGTAGATTATAGAAGCCTATTATGTTAAACTATTATGTGTCTGGAGTTGAAGTAAAATATATCAGAAAATGTTTAAAAAGAAATCTCAATTTATCCACTGTGTGAAAAAGGAATAGATTGCACCGTACTTGCGTGCAGTGATTGCATTATTAAGGGGAATTTTATTTTTAAAATATAAAAGACAGACCTTTTCCAATGCTGCTATTATTTACTGTACGATAAACAGTTCCTCCTATCAAGGCCTTTCTGCTCCAATCAAAAGTATTCTCTGTAGTTGCTGGATTACAGAAGTTTGATGGTATAATTATACTAAGTTGTCAAGAGACTGTTCTTGATTCCCAGGGTGAAATTCTTTTCTTTAGCTACCCTAGAATTGACATGCTTCATTGTTCATTATTCACCATTCTTTTGCTTCCTCCCCTTTACAGTCTGCATCAAGAAAAGTCCCTTTGGAGTCTATTGCACATGCTTGGGCATCTTGGTGGTGGCGATGGCTTTTTGTTTTGTTTTTATCTGTTTGCGCCAAAGGGACACCTAATTACAGCTTGATCAGTTTATGGTTGTTCTAGGTAGGCTTCTGAGGCTGTCACTTCTCCAATTCCTTTTTTCTTAGCAGATGGCTGGGAGGTCTTTCCAAAGTAAATGTACAACTCACCAAAAACAAAAACAATAAAACCTGCTGATTTTCCTCAGAAGACTCCGTGTTTAATTTATTCATTAAGAAACTTTGCCTTGTGTTTCTCCTCCTCCTCCTCCCCCTCCTTCTGTTCTTCCTCCTCTATGCTTATAGAAAAGCTCAGGCAGCTTTGTGTTTTGATAGGCAGGCAGAGTTCTGCCTCTGGGAAATGTTTACTCTGGAAAAGTACAGGAGACATTTGTTTGGTCTGATTCATCTAGACTGTGCCATAAGCCATGTTGGGCAAAACAGAGATGTCTTAAATATTGATGTCTGTCCAGGCTAAATGTTGTGTTTAAAAAATAACATGGCCACTGCAACTTCTTAATTGACCACTATTTACCAGTGCAATAATAGTACTCATCAATACTCATCTTTCCTTCCAGAGTTATGCATAAGGTTAATAACACAATCAATTTTTGTTGTTTGTCTGACAAGTGATTAGCCTTGAGGGATAGCCATTTTCAAGGCTTCTTTAGCAATTTGAAAGACTAATGCTAAGGAAAAATCAAATTGTGAACTTACTAATACCAAAGCTGGTCATGTCTCTGTGTTGGGAGGTGTGGGGAGTATGGAGGGAGAAGGTAATATCCTGACCCTGCTTTGTCTACTTGATTCTATCTTTGTTCTTACTTATCTGTGCAAATCTCTTGCCAGAAATCATGATCCAAAGGGATTCTGATCCCCTCTTCCTGCCTCTGACCAGCAGCCCAGGACTACCACCTGATCCTCTCTCTCAATTAGTCATTGTTTCTACCTGAAAGTGAGAAAGGGAAAAACAAGCAGAGCTGCTTTTACACTCCTTTTTTAAAAAACTTTTCAGACTAAAGCTAGCTTTCTTTGTATTCAGTCATTTATTTGTTTAGTTAATTATTCTTCACTCAACATTTATATTGAGCATACTTACTATATGTTCAACAATGTGGTAGGTGTAAAGGAACAGCAGCGGAGGACTACAGGGAGTGGGTAGTGTTGACAAGAGAAATGGCAAAGAATAAGAAATCTTATTGAAGATTAAGACTGGTGACTTCAAAGCTAGCTGGAGGAAAAGTACATGCCCCAGTCAAGTAAGTTAAAACAATTACAAGGCAATGGACACAAAATAATATGATGTAAACTGTATATGAATGTTGACAGGGATGGAAGAGCTCACAAATATTTAATTCTGTTCAACATTTGAGTAGAAATTACATGTTAGACCTTCTATCGAAAACAATGTGATGGAAAATAAGATAACAAAAGTAACAATCTGCCCCCAGACACCATCTTAACTCAGTACTGAAGTCACTCCTGAGTTTACCCTTCAGCCAAAGATTAGACAGGCCTATAAAAAAATAACTCACATAGCTCAACCATGTATAGGAGACTAAATGGGCACATCAGCCCAGGGGCAGGGATGAGAAGGCAGGAGGGGACAGGGAAGCTGGATGAATGGAAATGGGGAAACCAAGGTCCAGAAGGGGAGAATGTTGACATGTCGTGGGGTTGGCAACCAACGTCACAAAACAATGTGTGTATCAATTGTTTAACGAGAAGCCAGCTCGTTCTGTAAACCTTTCTCTAAGCACAATTAAAAAAAATAAAAACAATTTGAAGACAGAGAGAGACACAGATAAGTTTATTATGAGGCACACTCTGCTGAGTGTTTTAAGATCTACAAAGTACCATGGGGAAATTGTGGAGGAGAAATTATGATTACAGGTAGAAATTGTGGTGGGCTCTGTGGGAATGTGCGGAAATTGCAGGAAGTACCCAGGCCCTCTGTTGTGTTTCAATCATAATGCATAAGGTAGGGAGCAAGAAGAGGTCAGAATGGAAAGACATGCTAGATGTGGAGGTCCTTCAAAGCAAAACTAAGCAGCTGAAGCTTTATTTTTTAGACAATGGCAGTACAGATGGTTTTGAGGAAGAAGTAAGGTGAACAGATTTTTCCTTTAGGATGTGATTTAGCATACTGGTTAAGAGCTATCCCTCTGAAGTCAGACAAAACTGGATTCTATCAATGAATTGAGTTCCTACATACTAGGCATTGTTCTAAACATTGGGGCAAGACCTCTGTTCTCATGGAGCTTACTGTAGGGGAGGGAGATGACAAACAAAAAAGAAAATATTTGAGGTAATTTCAGATGGTGTCAAGTGCTATGAAAAAATGAGACAAGGCAATATAATAGTGACTGGTAAGGGTCAAAGTGGTTAAGTGCTACAGCTGCTAACCAGTGGGTTGGCAGTTTGAATCCGCCAGGCGCTCCTTGGAAACTCTATGAGGCAGTTCTACTCTGTCCTATAGGGTCGCTATGAGTTGTATTCGACTCGATGGTACTGGGTTTGGTTTGTTTGGTTTAGTAAGGGTCAGGGAAACTAGATTACATGGTCAGAAAAGTCCTAACTGAGGAGGTGAAATTTGAATTGAGACTTGAATTAAATGATAGGATCAGCCAGATGAATATCTGGAGCAAAGTCTTCCAGGGAAGTGGAATAGCAGATTTAAAGGCATTTTTATGGGAATAAGAATCCCTGGTTGGTATAAATGATTAATATGTTTGGCTGCTAACTGAAAGTTTGTAGGTTCAAGTCTACTCAGATGTTCCTCACAAGAAAAGCCTGGTGATCTACTTCTGAAAAATCAGCCATTGAAAACCATATGGAGCACAGTTCTGGCACCCATGGGGTTGCCATGATTTGGAGTTGACTCGGTGGCAATTGTTTTATGTGGGAATGAGCTTGATGTGTTCCAGCAAAGACAGATGAGCAGTGTGGCTGGGTGAAGTGAATGAAGGGAAAGCCTGTATAAAATTATGTTGTAGAAGAAGCAGGGGTGTGTCTAATTATGCTTGTCTTTGTAGATCAGGGTAAGGATCTTGTAGTTTATTCTAATTCTAAAGGGAATTCATTAGAGGAGGTTTAAACAGAGATTTTGATATGACATGATTTATATTAATTTTTTACCTCCGGCTGATATGTGAATAATTGGTAGGGGATATAGGCCCAAGCCCAAGCCCATTGCCACCGAGCGGATTCCAATTCATATTGACCTTACAGAACATAACAGAACTGACCTACATAGTTTCCAAGGAGCTCCCGGTGGATTTGAACGGCCAATCTTTTGGTTAGCAGCCGTAGCTCTTACCACTACACCACCAGGGTTTCCAGAGGATATACACAGAGAGGGTGAATTCAGGCTATATATAGCAGAGGGAGCAAATTCGGGATATATTTTAAAGGTAAAAAAAAAAAAAACCCATTGCCGTCGAGTAACAGCCATCAAAACTCGTTCAAGATCTACTGTTTTCTAGTTATTTGATCTTGGACAAATTATTTAACCTCACCTCAGCCGCAATATCCTCATCTGTAAAAAAGGGATAATAATAGTAGAGTAGACCTTATAGAGCTGTTGTGAGGATTAAATTTAAAACCCTGCATTATATACTTGGCATATCATGTGCACTCACTCAATAATAGCAACTGTTGTTATTAATACTGTGATACTGATAGTAACACTAGATGGGACCTTTGAGAAACCAGAGGTACAGAGAACAGTCAGGAGGCTATCGTGATTATCCAAGAGAGTTAAAGTAAAGGTTAGAAAAGAACAGCAGAAAGAAAAAGAGAAAAAGCATTATGTTAATAAATTTAATAAATGAGTACGAAACATTTAATTTAAGCCGCAATACTTAATGACTTATATTCAAATGACTAATAAAGTTTAACATTAGTGAGTGCAGAGAGTAAAACCTCACTTCCATGCTGAGACTCAAAATAAAATTACCAATGGCTTATTTTCTCTCTTTTAATTCCTGGCTAACTAATTACTTTTCTGTATTATAGTTTCCTATCACATGAAACCATTATTCATTTAAAGTATTCTCTTGAGACGTGGTCAAAATACATCAACCAAGACTTCAAATAAAATGATTGTGCCTGAGTTGCACTCTCAGCTCTGCACCATAACTAAAATTTTTCTTTGTTATTTTATATTTGAACTTAAGGTGATTCTCTTGCATTCATGAATAAAAATAAAGGTAGACCTTCTATTTGTTGTTTCATGTTTTGGATGGACCTAACTGCCCTGGCAGTGGAAATGATTTGCTAAGTATATTGGTAATTTTCTCTCAATGTTATATGAGTTATCAGGTAAGTCATCATCCCTGAAGTTTCAAAGGGCAGTTTCCAGTTACTCATTTCTATTTTCTGGTGTTGGACACTCCAGATAGACCTAGAGAGGCTGAGCTTCCTTCAAAGAACTGGTCTAATATTTATGAAGTTTAATGCACAGTTACCTAGGTGACAAGACATTAACCATAAAGGTTAAGGCTTATGAATATTAAAACATTAAGAACTGTTTGGCAGATGTGAATTTTTATCAATTATTTCCTTACAGACAAGTGAGGCGAAGTCAGAATTTAAAATATACAAACCATCAGAAAAAGACGAATAGGGTTCAGAAAAGTCCTAGTTAGCTCAGCATTGCAATTATTATTTTTCTTTGGGTTTCAGGTTTTTGGAAAAACAATTAGGAAGTAGAATGCGGGGGAAGAAAGCACAGTGGATTTGTTGCCTAAGTATTTTATAAAACATCCAAAAGACATTAATTGCTAAGGTAACAAGATGGACATATAAGTTCTGATTCAATCACTACTAGAAAAAAAATGTTTTAATAAAAATCAGGTAACTGTAACCAAATGAAATATTGGGTTGTGAGCAAGATTTGAAACAAATAGCAACATATGCCCTTTTAATGCGCTTTCTGTCTCTTAAACATGCATGTTCACAATTGTTATTACTCTTCATCAAGTGCTGGTGTATTCTCAGAAGTCACACTGAATCTTATAACCCCTCTGTTCCAGTCACCACTACTTGCTTAATTGAGCTTAGATATTGTAGCCTTTTAATGTCTCTGCTGTTGGTATTTAGACTGCATTTATCTCTGTGGTTATCCATATCACCTAAACCACAGTTTAAGAACAGAGGGTGTTGTTGGCTTTGCTGTATTCATGAACACCTTTCAAATGGAAAACTCACAGGAGGCAAAAGTAGGCTGAGACTATTTTATATAGGAAAGTAGGGGCCTGAACATGAAAGACAATTTAGAGTTCCTTTTGTTCTTCTTTTATGTTTGCTTCTATCCACTCTGTTCTCATTTGTGAATCTCAAGGCTGCCTCAAGGGCACCTGATATTTAGTAAAAATGAATTGCCAGCCTTTCAGCTTCTGAGAAAGTTATAAGGTAAGTAAACTGTCAGAGCAATTATTTTTCTTACTTTAAGCAGATAATTAGCTCTAAACATTCCTTCCTTAACATTTTCCAAAGTATGTTCCTCTCACATTCAAATCTGCCCTCAAATCTATCCAATTAAGGTAAACTGAGAAAAGAATTCCCATATCCTATTTCTAGAATTACTGTAAATGTCTTTAAATAGAACCGTATCTTAACATATACGCTGTTTTAGCTCTGGCGATCTTTGCAAAATTTATTTTTAAAATATCTCTGGTCAGGTATTTGTGCCAAAAACTTTGCACATTATTTTATTAATTTTCACAAGAACCCTTTTGAGAGGGAAATTTTTAATCTTATTCCACATATGAGGAAACAAATTCAGAGTGATTAAAATCTTTGCCTAAATCACAGAATTTGTAAATGGTCAAACCTGGATTTGAATCCAGGTCTCCCTATTTATGAAGCCTGTTACTTTTTTTTACTATAATACACTGTGATAAAAGTATCTCATTTATTGCTATCTCCTCCCCATCCCACCGTGCAAGCTTCATAACAGAGACCTCGTCTGTCTTGTTCACTGCTGTGACTACAGAGCCTAGAACAGTCTCTGATATATTGCAGACACTAAGTATATATTGTTGATGGCAGAAATCATTAAAGGTTTTTTCGTTGATTTCAAATTAGATAATTGTACAAGAAGTACCAAATGTACCAATTAAGTGCTTTAAGGATCCATCAGACGGAGAGTTTAGTATAGGTTGGAGGCTACTATATGATTGTAGCCCATATACCAAGAAAGAGGAGTACATACATCTCAGGGTTGTGTCCAAAACAATACATTGAGATGGGGAAAGAACATGTTAGAACTTCTATTCATTTTTGTGTTTTAGCTTATCCTTTTTAAATGTCTGTTTTCATATTCTAGCCTATGAACATAATTACAGTAATATTTATCTAAAAATTTTCACTACTAGTTGTTTGCACTTGGAGACTTCTAGTCCATAGAGAAAAATAAATGTAAGAAAATACCTATAATTCAACTTTCTATCTGGTAATATGTGTCTGTACAAATTACTTCAGAAACAAAGAGAAGACAATGGCTAACATGTCCTGATTTTGTCAAGGTAGTGGTGGTGTTGTGTATATTGGGGGAGGTGATCAGAAAAAGTTTCAGAGACAAGATATTTTAGACAGAATCCTACCAGATGGGTAGGCGAAATGAGGATTTTCAGGGAGAGAAAACGCTTGCAAAGGTGCAGAGTTGTAACACTCTTGATATGTTTGAGGAACTATAACCTATACATGAATTGCTGAAGTAGAGGGGGTAGAATAGGGAGTGGCAATATATTAGTATTGCATTAAAAAAAAAAAAGCATTACATGCATCTAATTATAAATACTGTACATGTATTAAGGGTAAGTGCTCATTTATTAAAAAACTGGGTGAATTACAGAATTTAAAAAATGGAGCTCACTCACTGGACTAGACTAGAGGCAGTAAGACTCTGAAATAACATGACTATGGGATGCGAAGAAGGATATCACAAAAGAAGGATAGAAGGCTTTTTGTTGGGTGGGCAATGGAGAGAAAGACAAGGGTGACTTCTGGATTTTAAACCTGAGTGAGGTTATTATAACATTATCATAGACTGAATTGTGCTCCCTCCCCCCAAATATGTGTCAACTTGGCTAGGCCATGATTCCCAGTATTGTGTGGTTGTCCTCTGTTTTGTGATCTGATGTAATTGCCCGATGTGTTGTAAATCCTAATCTCTGCCTGTGGTTAATGAGGCAAAATCAGGTTATGTTAAAAAGGATTAGGGTAGGAGGCAAACCCTTACTCAGGTCACAGCCCTGATCCACTGTAAGAGGAGTTCCCCTGGGGTGTGGCCTGCATCACCTTTTATTTTATAAGAGATAAAAGGACAGAGAAATGAGGAGAAAGAGGGGGACCTACTACCACCAAGAAACAAGGGCTGAGAATGGAGCCAGTCCTTTGGACCCAGAGTCCCTGTGCTGAGAACCTCCTAGACCCAGGGGAAGGATCAAGAGACAGTCATTCGAACAGAACAAGAGGGATACTGGATAGTTTACAGTCAGAAAATGAATGTGTCAGGGTTGTATCCTTTCACCGTACCTATTTAATTTGTATGCTGAGCAAATAATCCGGGAAGCTGGACTATATGAAGAAAAATGGGGTGTCGGGATTGGAGGAAGACTCATCAACACCCTGCATTATGCAGATGACACAACATTGCTTGCTGAAAGTGAAGAGGACTTGAAGCACTTACTAATGAAGATGAAAGACCACAACCTTCAGTATGGATTACACCTCGACATAAAGAAAACAAAAATCCTCAAACTGGACCAATAAGCAACATCGTGATAAACAGAAAAAAGTTTGAGGTTGTCAAGGATTTCATTTTACGTGGGTCCACAATCAACACTCATGGAAGTAGCAGTCAAGCAATCAAAAGATGCCCAATGTCATACAAGAGTGTGTGTTCTAACTGTTTGATGAGAAAATAGTGTGTTCTGTAAACCTTCATCTAAAGTTCAATAAACAAACAAAAGAAATCAAAAGATGCATTTCAGTGGGCAAATTGCCTCCAAAAGACCTCTTTAAATTGTCGAAAAGCAAAGCTGTCACCTTGAGGACTAAAGTGTGCCTGACCCAAGTCATGGTATTTTCAATCGCTTCATATGCATGCAAAACCTTGGCAATGAATAAGGAAGACCAAAGAAGAATTGACGCCTTTGAATTGTGGTGTTGGTGAAGAATATTGACGATACAATGGACTGCCAAAAGAGCAAACAAATCTGTCTTGGAAGAAGTACAGCCAGAATGCTCCTTAGACACAAGGATGGTGAAACTATGTCTCACAAATTTTGGACATGTTATTAGGAGTCTAGGGTTGCTGAGTTGGAATTGACTTGACGGCAATGGTTTGGTTTTTTTTTTTTTTTTTTTTTTGGTTTTATCAGGAGCAGTCAGTCCCTGGAGAAGGTCATCATGCTTGGTAAAATAGAGGGACAGTGAAAAAGAGGAAGACCCTCAATGAGATGGATTGACACAGTAACTGCAGCAGTGGGCTCAAGCATAGCAACAATTATGAGGATGGCACAGGACTGGGCAGTGTTTCGTTCTGTTGTGCATAGGGTTGGCACCTAACAACACAACAACAGAGTAAATATACAATTATGCCACTCCCCTGCTCAAAATATTCAATGGTTCCCTTGTGCCTACACAATATATATAGTCAGCAGCTGTGATGGTTAAGATTGTGTATCAACCTGGCTGGACCATGATTCTCAGTGTTTTGGTAGTTGTATATTGTTGTGATCTCTTCCCTGTCGAGATTTGATATGTGATCACCCCCATAACGGGATCTACTGTGAGTAGCTAATCAGTTGAAAGGGAGTTTCCTTGGTTGTGTGGCCTGCATCGAATATAAGTGAACATTCTGGCAAGGCTTGGGGGCTTTTTGCTCGTGCTGGATGCTGCAGCTGGCTCCTGTAGCTGGCTCCTGTTTGACCTCCAGTTCTTGGGGCTTGAGCTAGCAACTTAGCTGTGTTCTTGCCTGCCGATCTTGGGATTCATTGATCTTAGCAACCTGTGAGCAAGAGCCCTGTTGTCTGACTTGCTGATTTTGGGTTCACCAGCCCCTGTGGCTACATGAATCAGGAGAAGCCTCTATTCTGACCTATGGACTCAGGACATTCCACCTCTACAACCTTGTGTGCCATTTCCTTGATATAAATCTCGCTATATATATTTTTATATATATTTATATGCTTTACTGCTTTTGCTTCTCTAGAGAACCCAGCCTAAGACAGCAGCCTAACACTGAAGGGAAACCGCAGTAAGTTTCCAACCATTTCCAGGCTTATTTCCAAGAACATCCTTGTACATACCACGTGTTATTGCCAATTACACTAGTAACTGTTTCCTGAACATGCTATGTACTTTCTGACCTCCATTCTTCTGTTCATATTTTCTTCACCTTCTCTCTGATCTGTGTCAACATCTTACCTTCTCTTTTAAGACCTCTCTAAAATGCCACAACCTCCTCCATAATGTCTTTTCTGCCTCCCCACAATTGGATTTTCTCTCTTCTGTAGATTTCCATAGTACTTGGGAACTCTTATACATTTATAACATACCTTTGTTGTTGTTAGTTGCCATCAAGTTGGCTACGACTCGTGGTGACATTATGTATGACAGAATGAAACATCGTCTTGTCCCATGCCCTCTTGATGATCTTTGGTATGTTTATATTGTAGCAATTATGTGTAAGATCACCTAATTACCACTCTCAAATTATAACTCCTGTGAAATTTCACACTACTTAGTGATGGGATCTGATTTCTTGCTCATTTTTTATCCCTTTCAAAACCTAGCATAAGCAATTCTTGACATGAACTGATATATAATTAGAAAGAGGTGAGGGAATGATGTAGTTGGGAGGCATCAGTGAAAGTCTTACTATTAAGTGATAGCTCAATCTTTGTCTCGATTATCTTTCTGAAACCTTTAGTCATTTAATTTTTAATGTTAGTTTTTTACATATACTAGTGGTTTTCTTTATCACTATTTATATTTATTTCCTATTGTAGTTATTTCCTATTGCTGTACTACTTACAGAATTTGTGACATTTTTGAGTTATAAATGTACTGAGAAAAACTATATATTTTCAATGTGATATATGGAAGTATATAGAGAGTATATGCTTTGAAGTAAAAAAAAAAACCTGAGTTTGAATCCTTACCCTCCTACTTAGCTATGTGTACTTTTTTTGCCTGTCAATTATCTATTTCCTCTTATTTTGGTTATTGCAGACTGATTTTCATTTTAGAGGATTACTTCTTTCCCATTATGGTTCTATAGGGCTTGAGGTAGGGTTAACAACTTCTCACCCTCAACTACTGATCCAAGGGAAGGCATGTGGCCTAGGCCTGGCTAGGATGGCAGCAGTCAACTGGGAAAATGAATGAAGCTTTTTGTCTGGTGAGAGGATGGGACGTAAGCCTGAAGGTGCTGGCTGTCATCTTTCTACAACCAGGATCAATCCTGCCCTAGAACCAAGCCAATGCAGAGAAAAGCAGAGTTGAGTGACCTAGATAAGAGAGAGACATGATGACATCATTAAGCCTCTGGTTCTAGCCATGGATGAAGGCCATTTGCCCCCTTTTACCCACCCCCACCTTGGCCAACTTTTAGTTACATAAGCCAATGAACTCCTTGTTTATTCCTAAAATCAATTTGAGTTGGGTCTCTTTTGCTTGCAATTGAATAATGGTGATAGATATAGTATATGACTTTGGGCAAGTCATAGTCTTTCTGAGGCTCAGTTCATCTGTAAAATGTGATGATTCCTCTTTTACCTATCCCACGGTGATATTATCAGGCTCACATATATGTGCAATATAAATGAGCATTTTGACAACTAAAAGTGTTTGAAAAAAGAGGATAGGTATTAGTGTCTTTCTTTGAAGAAAAAAAAACATATTGTTTACTATGATTATGTTTTCTTTAAAAACAAAGAAACAGTGTTTTATCAACCGTTATAAACATTGAAAAAGCATAAGCCTACGTCCAAGCCGTTAGAGTTAAAGATCTCACCACAGGATTTCTCTTTGATGGCTAAAATCACAGATTTTTTTTCTTCTTTTTTATAAAAGAACATGAAAACCTACTTATTATTCCATCTATAATATGCAAGAACTAGCATTTTACTTTAAGGCTGGTTCTTAAAAGCCTGCACAAAAGACTTGAAACAAAGATTTGTTGCTGTCTCATATACTCTGCACTCAACTTTTCTTTCTGAGTATAGCTGTAAATACGTTTTTAGAGCAAAGCATTTAAGGAATGGCAAAATTCAACCTTGGGACACTGCATTAGTCTTTCAAAGAAGAAATATGTTAAAATTGGCTCAAATACTGTCTTTACCACCTTTTTGTTCCCACTTCTTTCCTTATATACCATATTATATTTGATGAACCAGGCACTTAAATAATAATCTCACATCAACAGAACAAAGGAAAAGAACCACATGATCATCTCTATGGATGCAGAAAAGCATTCCATAAAATCCAACACCCTTTCTTGATGAAAACCCTAAAGAATATTGGAATAGAAAAGAAATTCCTCAATATGATTCAGGGCATGTATGAAAAACCAATAGCCAACATTATACTTAATGGAGAAAGACTGAGTGAGAGCTATCCCCTTGAAACCGCAAACAAGACAAGGGTGCCCACTCTCACACCTTCTATTCAGAATTGTATTAGTAGTCCTAGCCAGAGCAATAAGACAAGAAAAAGAGTAAAAGGTACCCAGATTGGAAAATAAGTAAAATTATCTCTATTAGCAGATGATATGATCCTACATATAGAAAATTTCAAAGAGTTCACAAGAAAACTTCTAGAGCTAATAGAGGAATTTAGCAAATGTGTAGGGTACAAGGTCAACAAACAAAATCAGTTGGATTTCTATACACCAGCAGTGAGAAATATGAAAGAAAAATTAGAGAAACAATTCCATTTACAATAGCATCTAAGAGTAGAAAATACTTAGGAATAGATCTAACCAGGGACCTGAAGGACTTATACAATGAAAACTATAAAACACTGATGAAAAAGATTAAAGAAGACTTAAATATGTTAATTTTTGGTGAAGGGAAAGGCAATATACACTATGGAGAAAGTCAACACAAAGTGACCAAAGCAAAGGAAGACACTGAGACGTGGGAATAAATGGCATGCACTATTATGCAAGGCCAGTAATAACAAGCAGTAATTTGTGAGTGGATACATAGGTAGATATGCATGCTAAATAGATGTGGGAGAACATATTGGAGTGCATCCATGTGTATATTTAGGTATGGTTGTGGATATTTCTACATACCTATCTGTAAGGGCTGCATGTATATTCATATATGTAATAGAACACATAGGGTGCATAGTGTCAGTATGCGTCGGAATCTACTCAATGGCACCTAACAACAATAACAACAACATAGGGTAGACAATAACACCTGTGAAGAATTCACTCTTTAGAACAAGCAACTATATGAATCCAAAAGGGAAGCATTTGCCCAAAAGCAAAGACAAGAAGGCAGGGAGAGGCAGGGAAACCTGATGAATGGAAACGGGGAAGCCAGGGTGAAAATTGGGAGAGTTCTGAAACTTTGAAAGGATTGTAACGAATGTCATAGAGCAATTGGTATATTAATTATGGAATGAAAAACTAATTTGCTGTGTAAACATTCACATAAAGCACAATAAAACGTTCAAAAAAAATAACAAACTTTTGTTCATCAAAAGGCTACCAAAACAGTGAAAAGATACCAACAGGGAGAATGTCTTCAGAAACCATATAATCAACAATCTAATAATCAAAATATATACAAAATTTTGACAATTTAACAACAAAAAGACAAATAACCCAATCATAAAATTGGCAAAGGACTTGAATAGACATTTCACCAAAGAGAGCATTCAAATGACCACCAAACACATGAAAAGATGCTCAGCATCATTAGCCATCAGAGAGATGGAAATCAAAACCACAATGAGTTACCATTTCACTCCCACTAGGACGTTAAGATTAAAAACAAAACAAACAAAAAAACAGAAATTAACAAATGTTGGCAAAGATGCGGGGAAATTGGAAATTTTATCCAGTGCTGGTGGGAATGCAAAGTAGCATGGCTGTTGTGAAAACGGTGTGGCAGTTCCTCAAAAATCTAAAAACAGTACTACCGTATGACCCAGGAATTCCACACCTAGGTATATGCCCAAAAGACTTGAAAGCAAGGACGCAGAGACTTGTACACCAATGTTCATTGCGGCACTATTCTCAATAGCCAAAAGGTAGGAACAACCTAAATGTCCATCAACAGATGAATGGATAAACAAAATATTGTACATACATACAATGGAATTCTACTCAGCCAGTAGAAAAAACGAAGTCTTGATACGCGCTACAATAGGCTGGAGCTGGGAGACATTATGCTGAGTGAAATAAGTCAATCACAAAACGATAAACATTGTATGACCTCACTTATATAAAAGGACAAGAAAAAGCAAATGTAAGTTTATTAGCGGTTATCAGGATTGGGAGGGAAGAGAAAATGGGAGTGGTTAAGAGTGATAGAAATATCGTATGGGTAAGTGTTGCACAGGCAGTTATTGTAATTGCTGTCAATAAGTTGTACTCCTGTAAAAAAGTCCAATTGGCAAAAGTTGTGTGATAGACATTTATAACAACAACAACAAAAAGTAGCTGCTGAGGCTGCATATGTACAATCAAAATTCTCTTGGTATTTGGTTTCTTGTTTTGGAGGTTTAGGGCCGTGGTTTCATGGGATATTCCAGTTAACTGGCCTAATAACTTATTAGTGCTTCTGTTTTACTTCCTAGTTTGTTGCATAGTGCCTGGGGTATTAAAAGCTTGCAAGCAGCCATCCAAGGCACAACAATTGGTCTATATTTGCCTGGAGCAACAGAGGAAGGAGAATCAAGAATATAAGGAGGATATGGAATGTGTGGCTAATTGCCTCCATGAACAACTGCCTCTTTTGCCACGAGACCAGAAGAACTAGATCATGCCCAGCTACCACTACTGAACATTTTGATCAAAGATTCTATAGAAGAATCCTGATCAAAAGGGAGAAAATGCAGAATGGAATTTCAAAGTCTCATGGACTCCAGACTTCTTGGAACCATGAAGGTTGAATGAACCCCTGAAACTATTGCCCTGAGATAATCTTTAAACCTTAAACTATAAATATCCCCTGAAGTCTTCTTAAACCCAAATAATAGTTTAGCTTAACTAGTAAAAAAAGGGTCTGCTTTGAGCATTATGCTCTTTTAAGATCAAATTGACAACAGCAACTTGGAGGATTAGGCAGGAACCTTAGGGGGCACTGAATTTATATTAATGCGGGAGGAATAACTCAGAAAAGGAGGGTGAGAATGGTTGCACAACTTGAAGAATAGAATAAATGTCACTAAATGGTACATGTAGAAACTGTTGAATTGGTGTGTGTTTTGCTGTGTATATTCTCAACAGCAACAACAAAATAAAAAAAAATGATGAGTGACCTGAAAAAAAAAATAATGCAATTGCTGAAAGAGCCTAGTTTATAACCTGACGCCTTCAGGACTTGGAATCATCTGCATTATTTACAGATGCCTCGATCATAGGGAGATGTGTGCATATGAGCATGGGTGTGTAGCTGTGGGAGGTTCTCCTGTTAATATATCCAAATATATGTTAACCTAAGGAGGTGAGCTCTCTTCCTACTCTTGGTCTTGGAAATCTACCTTGAAGTTTTTGATCCCAGGGATTGCCTGTTTAATTTTCACCGTTTTTGTAGTGAAGGACTGATACTGATATAAGGATGTAAACGGCGCTTGCAAAATTCTATTTTAAGGCCAAAAGCTAGCACAGCAGAATAATATTTAGAAAGCAAACATAGGGAGTTTAAACAATTGTTTCCTTTATGTCAGAAAGATGGTCTTGCTCTTAATTTTTTCCATTCATTTTCACTGACTAGAAATGCTAAGAAATGCAGTATCTTTAGGGGGAAAATCAGTCTGTGTGCCACAGTGTTTTATGCAAATAAATCCAGTCATGGAAAAATTATCACTCATGGGTCTACGAATATAGTTTCTTATATTGAGTATAGATCCCGATGTACTCATCTTTTTTTTTTTTACCTTTGATATCTGTGAGTGTATCCCAGCAACTTAAAAAAACAGTCCGTAAGGTGCTTTCTTCTAAATGCATCTGTGAGTAAAGCAATTACATTAACTCAGTATTCAACAGGATATATGCTTTTAGTATACATAATTTGATGAAATTCAGGAACATTTTGTTCTTTCCAAATGAGTTCACCAATGAGCAGAAGGGTTCCAACCATATTCCTCATTACTAGAGTATCAACTGCTTAAAAATAATAGCGTTTGTGGGCTTTGTTTTTTTTTTAACCCAGGCAAGTGGTTGAAACATGTCTTGCCACATGGGAACACGAGGGTTTCAGAAAGCAGATAACAAAGCTCTTAATGCTGTGAGCATTGTTCTTCCTACTGACTCATATTCATCAACCCTAGACTTGTTTTTTACAAAGAAGGTATTCTGATTTTAATGATGATGAAGCTGAGACTCAGAAAGCTTAAATGATTTATCTATCCCTCCAGAGCTAACACGGGGTAGATAAAGGATTTAAAATCAGGTCTAAAAAAAAAAAAGTGGATTTAACATCCAAGTCAATGCTCATAATTCACTGCACTATCCTACCTTCCAAGCAAAAAATGACTTAAATTTCAGTACAGTGCCCACATCTACAATAACGTAGCAACTTAGACTCCTAGAAACAGTCATACAACTGTCCCACCACCTCTCTCACTCAGGGCCAATCCTCCACCCCACTTCTGGCCACAATTGGCATTCATGAATTTTTAGGGTGACTTTCAAAGAATATGGAACTTATTCACTTCAAAAATCTGAAAACTAAGCTTCAGAGAGGGAAGAAATGAATTTTCAAGGTCACATAACCAATTAGAAGCAATACAAATACCAGCACAGATCTCCTGCTTGTTCAGTCCAATGCTGCCTCACTTAGTTTTCCTATTCATGATGAGCTAGTTTATTTATTTATTTGGCATACTCAGGTCGAATAAATGAAGAGATATGAAGTGTCTGGTGCATTATAAGCACTATATTAAGCACAAAAGTATCTACGATTATCGTGTCCAAAACAGAAAGCTGGAGTTTTCCCCTCCAAACCTGTTCCTTCTCTGCTGTTTCCTATCTCAGAATGTAGCTACGACCCTTAGGGCTCTAGGGGGACAAAGGGGAGAGGCTGGAGCTATCAGAATTTAGAAGCTCCAAGCTGGAACCTAGATTCCTGAGGAGAGGACGCTTGCCAACAGGTGCAATTATCACTTGAAGCAACACGATAAGGCTGGTTTTGGGAGTGTTGGAACAAAAAGATGGAGATTGGAAATAACTGCCTTGGCCTCGGTGAAGCCCCATTACTGGAGTAACGCTTGCTGTTGTTGTGTGCCTTGGAGTGGATTTTCATAGTGACCGTATAGGATAGAGTAGAACTGCCCCCATAGGATTTCCTAGGCTGTAATCTTTATGTGGAGCCCTGGTGGAGCAGTGGTTAAGCGCTTGGCTGTTAACCGAAAGGTTGATGGTTAAAACCCATTAGCTGCTCTGTGGGAGAAAGATGTGGCAGTGTGCTTCCATAAAGACTACAGCCATGGAAACTCTATGGGGCAGTTCTACTCTGTCCTATAAACCCACTGCTGTTGAGTCGATTCTGACTCACAGTGACCCTATAGGACAGAGTAGAACTGCCCCATAGAGTTTCCAAGGAGCACCTGGTGAATTCAAACTGCTGACCTTTTGATTAGCAGCCATAGCACTTAACCACTAAGCCACCAAGATTTCGCTCTGTCCTATAGGGTTCCATAAAGATTACAGACTTGGAAACCCTAATGGGGCAGTTCTACTCTATCTTACAGGATCACTATGAGTCAGAATCTACTCGCCTGGCACTGAATTAGTTTGGTTTTGGTTGATCTTGACGGGAACACATTGTCAGATCTTTTCTCCCACCTAGTCGCTGGGTTCCAACAGCAGAATTCCAACCATGGACCTTTCAGCTGACTAAACCGTCGTGCCACCAAGGCTACTTGAGGTAACGGTTAAGGGACCAGAAACAAACTGGAAGAAATAATGCCATCTCTCCTCTCCTCCAGGCTTGCATTCTCTGTCTAGTGCCTCATACCCTCAAAGCCTAACAGGGAACCACCTAGCAAAAAAAAAAAGAAATGTGTTTTTCAGAGTCACAGTTGAGGAATCACTAGGTATCTATCACAAAGCGGGATTAAAGGTGAGCTTGAGAGACAACGGTGGCATACTGGTTAAGAACTATGTCTGCTAACCAAAAGGTCGGCAGTTTGAATCCACCAGGCACCCCTTGGAAACCTATGGAGCAGCTCTGCTCTGTCCTATAGGGTAGGAATCAATTGTCAGCAACAGGATTTGAGAGACAATAACTTAAAAATGGATACAGACGATCTTAGTGAAAGGAAAGGATTCTTTCCTCTCCTCCACCATTCCCTCTCCTCCAGTGAACATATTTGTGATCATCTGTGAGGCTCATGGCAGAAGGAATAATTATGTCTATGGGGAGGTAGGTAGTATTTTGTTTTTTAAATCCTCTTTCCTAATATCTAAATGGTATCCTTTGTGTCTTCTGGCTTGATGGATTCCTGGTTTCTGCTTCTACCACTCTAAATCCAGTGGCTTCTTTTCCATGCTCATTCTAATTTTCTTTGGCACATAATATTGTTGACAACTTTCTCCTTCTTAAAACTCTTTAGATTTCCAAAGCACATTTCTATTTTCAGACTCTTTTTGCCTAGTGCCCTCTTTTTCTCAGTTTTGCCTTCTCTTCCTCTGCCTGCTCCTTAAGGCTTGATAGTCTTAGGAGTTCTTGACTAGACTCCCTTCTGTTTTCACTTTTTCTGGGTTATCTGATCCAATCTTCCACCTTTAGCTAAAACCACCCATCAATGACTCTGGAGGTCTCCATTGGTAACCCAGACTTCTTTCTTACAATCTCATCCCATGTATCTCTCTACTAAACAGGTCCAACTGAATGACATCTCAAACCTAAAATCTCCAAAACAAAACTCATTATTCCTTTCCCTGAATCCTGTTCTTCCGTTTGCATTCTCTTTCTTTGATTAATAATACCAATGTCTACTAAATCGCTCAAGCTAGAAAACTTGGGATCATTTTGACTAATTTATCTTTCCCTCAGCTCCTGAATCCAATCAGTCATCAAGTCCTATTGATTATCCTGTCATTTAAATATCACTCCAGCCTGTTTCGCCCTTTTCATTCCTGCAGGCACTGATCAGTTCAGGCCCTTACCGTTTCTTGCCTTGACTTTCACAATAACCTTCTAACTGGAATCCCTGCTTCCTCTTTCTCTCTTCTCCCAGACATCTTCCATATTATTATCAGGTTAGCTTTTAGAAAAACAGATCTAGTCATGTTGCTCCTCTACTTTAAAAAGAGTCACAAACAATTACGACAACAACAACAAAAACCAATTGTGGTATCTTCCCATTTTCTAAAGAATTAATTATAAAGTCTCTTATTCTCTCTGTGAGTGAACAGTAATCCTGCAAGACCTAACTTAACTACCCTAATTGCATGGAGTCTTCCTTGACTCATCCAGACAAAGTCATTTTCTTTCCAGTATTCCCACACCACTTTGTATTTACTTATATTAGCATCCACCCTCTTGGATTGCACTTAGTTTTTTACATGCCTGCCTCCCACACTAGATATCTGGGATCTCCAAAGAGCAAGGACTTTGTTTTAATCATATTTGCATTTACAACACCTGGCATAGTTCCTGAAGTAGTCTAGAAACTTCAAAAACATTTGGTAAAAGAATACATAAGTGAATTCATTCATGTATACAAGGGAACAAATTGTAACCTGACTCAATTTTTCTCTTCTACACAAGAAAGCACATTGAAATGTAAGTAAATGAGAAGGATAACCATGAATTGACTAACATATTAAAAAAATCACTTGCAAACTTTCCTTTTTTAAAAATATTATTCATAACGTATTACTTGCAGCACGTCCCAAAATTGATCTGTGAAACAGTGATGTATCATAACCCCATGCTTGAAAACTGCTCTAAAAAAAACCCAGAAAAGTGTTCTTCCTCTTTTTCTCTGAAAGTGTATAGCCAGTGTATTTTGGATTTCGGATTAAACCTTACAAGTTCCTTTTAAAGTTGTTTTTTTGTTTGTTTTTTTTCATGCTTTAGTGTTTTGCTCATACACACACCCTGAAGCCTTTGATGATGGACTCCGTTTTAGAAATCTAGTACATATATCATTGTCCTCTCTTATAAATGCAGCCCTCCAGATCAGCACTCAAGTAGGTTGCAAGAATGTTTGTGCTGTTTTATTTCTTGTGATACTTGTTCTATGTGTAAACAGCATTTTTGCTCTTCTAGGGTTGTTGTTGCAAGTCCCTGAGAACATCATGTAATTTTCTAAAGAAGTTACAAAAATAGAAAAAAAATTTTAAAGAGAATTTAAGGAAATTGTTCATGAAGTCTTGTCTGTTCTTAGAGGCTTCAAGGGCTCTTTTAACTAAATTCTCTAATTTTTATGATTAAAGTCTTGCCATAGGCTAAAGAGAAAAGATTTTTTCCTCTTCTGCAAGGAGAAATGAAGTCAACTAGAAATGTAGTAGACAGTGCAAGACCTTTGATTACTTTAGCTCATCTTTTCAGAGAATATGAGACTATGACAATACAATGTTCCATACTTGCTGTTCTTATGGTTTTCATAAATAATGTGAATTTTTAAAATTTTTGCCTTGTTTATAAAGTATATTCACGCTGTAGATTTTGAGTCTTGAATACTTTTTGTTTGTGGAAAGTGCCTCCTTTTTTGAGGAGAGGTCTACTTTTTTATGCTAGTTTATGTGTACAAGAGAGGATTTGACACATGCAAACCGTCTGTGGATTTTTCAGTTGTTATTCAGAAAGTTATTAGAAACTTTGTCTTGTTTTTAAGGAGAAAAGTTAAAAACTCAAGACTCCCTATCCAAAGAAAGAACTTTTAAAGATAATACAAAGAGCCCTGGTGGCGTAATGGTTAAATGCTTGGCTGCTAATTGAAAGGTTGGAAGTTTGAACCCACCAACGATTCCACGAGAGAAAAGGCCTGGCAACCTGCTCCTGTAAAGATTACAGCCTACAAAACCCTATGGGGCAGTTCTACTCTGTCATATAGGGTCACTAGGAGTTGGAATCAACTCAAGGGCACACACAACAACAACAACAAAGATAATACACAGAATATAACTACATTTACTGAAAGGCAGCCGACAGCATATATTGTTAAAATTATTTTTTTCTTTACTTGAGGAAATCTAGAAAATGTCACTAAGTTTAAACACCTGTGTGATAAGTCATCTCACTGTGCCCAAATCGTGGAGCTGTATGTAGGCTGGGTATAGCTTCCCTCCTATAGGGCCCATGCACAAATGAGTGAGATTAGTCAGAGCTTTGCTCTGACAAGTGTGAAAAACATCCAAGCCAAGTCAAATAGTGGTCAATATAAGTGCCGTCTAAGATCGACTTGACGGCACTGGGTTTGGTTTTTTGGTTTAAGATAGGTTGTGCTGGAAATCCCGTTTAAATTCCGCATGAAAGGAAAGGTCAAGAAAGGTGGGAAAACTACTGGTCACCCCTGCTACCTCCATCAAAAGGAGCTTAGAATTTCCCTTTTAGCAGTCTGATAAGGGCATGGCATTTGTGTTACATGCTTTTATTTGGTAGTGTGAGGTAATTTAATAGACTCATTGTACTGAGAAAATTAAGGCAAAGTAACTTAAGCTTCCCTATCTTAAAGAATGTACTATTTCTTCTAGTTAATTTTAGAAACAGTGAAGTCTGTATGTTAGCGGCAGTTACTGCAGCAAGAAAAGCTACCCATGATGGAGTCAGAAACTTGGTATCAGTGAGGTGTGCCCATGGATATCAGAGTTGATATTCGCCTTTGACAAGTTTCAGAAGCCAGGCAGTGCTTTTCAGTTCTAAACATTTTGTAAATGCTTTGTCTTTGACAAATCTGATCTTCTTAGCCCCTTCTTCATGGCTGCATATACCAGTGCTTGTGGTGACAATCTCATTTTGAGAACAAAGGAAAAGAATTCTCACCAATTAGTGACTTTTATGACCTTCCTAGACTGACATATGAAATTATTGTATTTCTCAGGGCAGAATAACTATTAAAATTGGAAGGGCTGTTTTGTTTGTTTGTTTGTTTGTTTTCCCTAGTTGTGTCCTGTAAAGGGTATATTGCTTATTTAACACATTAGCATTAGATATTGCCCAGGGGAAGAAAAGGAGATGGAAAGCTGAAATTAGGTCCCTTACAAGGTTAGTATGAAGAGGCTGCAAGATGAAAGAGCTGTCTTGGCGTGTCACGGTTCATGGGTTACCTGTCGGTGAATCAGACTCCCTTTCCTTAGAAGTATTTCTTTGGTGTTTCATGGCTCACAGGGCAGGAAGAAGTAGGGATTAATTCATTATGCTTATTTTTGGTATTTCAACTTATTTTATTTTTCCTTTTCTCTCTTACCACTCTGTTCTTCTGCCATGCTCAGGTTCTGGCTTCCCATCATGCCACCTCCAGCTGTGTTCACATGAAAATGGCTGGCTCATAAATTTAGATGAATAGTGCTAGGTGAATAAACAAGTAGATTCTCTGTCATGTGGCCTCCATACCAAGCAATAATATTTTCAGTGCCTATCCATAGATTCTTAAAACATATCTGAACTTCTCTGGCCTGCCCAAATCTATCAGACTAGAAATCCCTGAAGACCAGGCTATTCTGTAAGATTTACGATTCTTCTAGTTTTTAGCCAAGTATGAACTACATCTATCTTCTGGTAGATAAGTACTTTCAATTCCACTGTTGTCTGAAACAAGGTGGTGAATTTTTGAAAAAGACAATATAGTATAGAGGAAG
This sequence comes from Loxodonta africana, assembly GCF_030014295.1. Taxonomy (NCBI): domain Eukaryota; kingdom Metazoa; phylum Chordata; class Mammalia; order Proboscidea; family Elephantidae; genus Loxodonta; species Loxodonta africana. The sequence goes on along the minus strand of NC_087369.1, from coordinate 115,614,040 downwards.
GGGCAGAGACCTGGAAGCCAGAGACCTGGTTTCAAGTGCTGAGTCAACCACTAACGGACCAGTCACTTACAATCTGTGGCTTTCAGTTTATGTGAAAAGGAATATCTACATCACTCTGTGTTTTTTAGATTTAGAGTCAATAAATAATTTGGAATGCTAGCAATCTTTCTTTCCTCTATACAGATTGCATCTGAATCATGAAATTAGGTGCACATCATACAGAACAGAGTATATACTGGACAATACCAAATAGGTGTTCAGGCAGGAAATAAGTCATATATGTACGTATGTGTATGCAAAAGGACATGCATGAGTGTGTTGTAATGTCTTCAAAGATAATATTGACTTTCCATATTACAACCCAAAACAAACCCAGTGCCGTCGAGTCGATTCCGACTCATAGTGACCCTATAGGACAGAGTAGAACTGCCCCCATAGAGTTTCCAAGGAGCGCCAGGCGGATTCAAACTGCCGTCCCTTTGGTTAGCAGCCGTAGCATTTAACCACTACGCCATCAGAGTTTCCTTCCATATTATATGAATAATATATTCTCTGTTTTGGTTATTTATTGCTGTTTAACAAACCACCACAACTTGGTGTCTTTAACAGTAATCGTTTTATTATTTATTATCATTTTATGAGTGACTTGGCCTCAAACGAATGGTTCTGCTCCATGTAATATTGGCTAGGGCTGTGGTCATCTAGGACCTTGACTGGGTTAGAGAGTCCAAGCTGGCTTCACTCACATGCTTTGGTGGAATGGCTGGAAGGCTGGGCTCAGCTAGGACACTGGAGCGACTGGACCTCTCCCTCTCTCCATGTAATCCTAGGGCCATTCTCTCTCCACAGGACTACTCCACTTATTTCCTTCATGAGAGTAGCTGGACTTCATTCATATATGATGGTTTAGGGTCCCCCCAAAGCACAAAAGTGTAAGCTTCTAGGCTTTCTTAAGGCTTAGGCTTTGGAACTGGAACAGTGTCACATCACTTTTGCCTCATTCTTTGGCTAAAGTGAGTCAGAGGGTCAGTCCAGATTCAAGGGCCAGCCAAAGTTCACAGGCATGTCTTTAGAGATAAGCTACATTACACTCATTCTAAAAAAAATTGTAAAATGCAGGAAATTATATAAGAAAATAAGAGAAATATTATCCACACAGATGTTTAGGATTTAATAAAGTTACAAAATTATATAGACTCTATGATACCATTTTTGTTAGATATGTGTGTGTATATGTGCACACGTGTAAGGATAAACAACAAAAGAGTTATGAGTTGTGAAATTATGGATGACTGTTTTCTTTTTTTTATTTATCTCCATCTTATAACATTTAAAGAATGAATGTGTATTACTTGTGTAAAACATTGAATCAATTTAAGTCCTACTGCCCAGTGATAAGCACTGTTAATATTTGGTGTATTTCTTCCTAGTTATTTAATATTCTTTGAAAATGTAGTTTTACTGGTTATAGTATATTCTATTATATACATTGTATTATGATTCTTTTAATCATTTCCCTGCTGTTGCATATTTAGATTGTTTATGCATGTATTATGTATCGTTATTTTAAACAATATGGTGAACACTCTTGTACATATTTGAGTGAGTGTATCATTTGTGATTTTCTTAAGAGAAAGCAATAGAAGTAAGTTTTCTAGGTGAAGGAGCATGAATTTTCAAGTCTTTCAATGAATGTTGTTAAACTGCTTTCCAGAAGACTGTAAAAATTTGTTCTATGTTTTTTCTCTCCTTGGCAGAAGTCCTCTTATTTGTATAAGGCAAATGGTTACCGTATTTTTTCTCAAATAATGTGCCCATGTAAGTAACTCGCCCACACATATAATGCGCAGAAATGATGAAATTAAGTAAAACAGTTCTGGAATACTGCGCCTATGTCTTGTGACATTTCTAGAAATGAATTTCACCCTCATTCACCCGTCCTCCCACATTACAGGCAAATTGTATTGGTCTGTTCATTTTCTTTTGTTCTGTTCATTTTATTTAATCTCCTGCTTATGTGTATAAAAATAGTCCAAAAATGTTACTTTTGATATAATTGAAGGAACTGAAGTCAGCAACATGTAAAAAAAAATTGGTATAGTGCACTTATGAAAATAATGCGTGGGGGTGGGAGCTGCGTGGTAGGCAAAAAATGTATAACACGCACATTATCTGCTTAAAAACAGTACAGGTTAATTAAAAAAATTAGTTGAATATGATATATATATATATATATATGCATGTCTTAGCATTTTTAACTTAAAACATAATCACACGTGTGTTCATTTGCTAACCTTTTACTGCAGGATCAAGGATTTTTCTTTGAGTATGGTCCCATTTACTCTATTTGTTTTGTTTAGTGTGCTGATAAATGCTTAAAACTGATGCTTTGGGGAAAAAATAGGCCTGATTGCTGTGTCTGATGATTTCTGTGGTATAAATACTCCCACTTGTTGGCTTTTAAGCTACCAATATGGCACTGAATGCGGAGTTCAGAAGAAATGTGTAGCAACATACCATTATACAGTATTTCCACTATGCAGATACAAGATACATAAATAACCTCAAAAGCATAGATAATAGTAAATGTCTAGGAAGTGATGAATTTTCAGTGTTTAATACCTTTGTTTTTAAATATAGTTTATTTAATTGTAAGTTTATACCATTTAATTTTTGACAATGACAGTATTTAAGACCAGGCTCACAAAATTCCAGAAAAGTTAATAATTGGCTCTCTCAAGGCAATATAAGCTGTCTCTAGCATGCCACTGGTTTTGTCTCTCTCAGAAACCAAAACATGAAGCATCCTCTATGATTTCCAGTTTCAGTTTCTTGAAAGTACAGCATGAATTTAAAGACACTTCTAGTGACATCTGAGTATGGAATCATTCTTGACATTAATGATTCCCACTCCCAATCGAACTCTTTTTTTTTAAATTGTGGTGAAAGTATACACAGAAAAAACATTCACCAACACACCGGTTTCCACATTAACAATTCAATAACATTGATTAAATTTTTCATGTCGTACCACCATTATTGCTATCCTTTTCCAAATTGGAGCCCTGGTGACATAGTGGTTATGAGTTCAGCTGTTAACCAAAAGGTTGGCAGTTCGAATCCACCAGCCACTCCATGGAAACCCTACTGGGCAGTTCTCTGTCCTATAGGGTCTCTATGAGTCAGAATGAACTTGATGGCAATAGTTTTTTTTTTTTGTTTGTTTCCCAAATTATTCCACCACCATTAACATGAACTCAATGCTCCCAAACAAAAACTCCCCCTTTTCCTCTCCCCCTCACCCTGGTAACCATTATTAACCAATATTTTATAGTTGTTTCACCCAAACCTAATTCAACAACTTTTTTTTTTAACAACTTGACCTTTATGAGTTACAATTTAATTTTCATGGAAATTACTTTTTTTCTTTTTGCATTTATATTTCACCATTTTTGTGTGATATTTAATTAAAATTACATAACGACAGTAAAAAGTACAGCTGACACCATCAGGCTTGTGAGCAATCACACCTGGCTTCATAAATATACAACTCAGTTGGTGACACCAGAATTGCTCTGGCATCCATGCAATGAGAATATCCTGGTTATGTGCATTCAACATGCCAGAGACATGGAAATGTTAGGCAAGTTCTGTGTTTTGCATTCTGTTTCTTTCTTTAGTGAACTGCCTCATAATGGGCTAGACAATGCAGATTTCTACCCTGTTCCTCACAAACCTGTTGCCATCGAGTCGATTCTGACTTACAGTAACCCTATAGGACAGAGTAGAACTGCCCCACAGGGTTTCCAAGGAGTGGCTGGTGGATTCAAACTGCTGATCTTTTGGTTAGCAGCCATAGTTCTTAACCACTGCATGACCTGGGCTCCACTATAGTGGAATTTATTATGCTGATTCACTCATGTTTTATTGTTTCCCCCATGAGCAATAGGAAGGATTTGTGAGAGAGCTAGACGGAATTACAGGGAAGGTATGTGGCAGCCAACTAGTCCAGAAAAAAAATCAAATCTGTGACCCTATGCTCTAGGGTCATTGACACTGAGCTCTAACCAATGAACCAATGAGGCTCTTGACATTAGATTCTATCGGCATCTGTTTCTTCTACTCTATAGCTTATTGAAGCCATTATTGAGTCCAATAACGTCAGAGCTAGAATGGCTGTTACAGAGCAACTCCCGTGCACTCGTTTTTATAGAATTTCTCCCAAACTCTGTTCCAGGTCCTCGCGTCTCCCGTTATATTGAAGTATGTATCTCAGGAACTTGGAGTTGTAATGCTAACAAAGAATTTCCAGTAGAAGACTCACATTTTGTTATGTATCTAGGTGGCCCCATTAAGTGTGTGCATGCATAACTGAGGTTTGAGGATAGCAATAGTTAAAGCAACTGGAGAAGAATCACCAATGCTACTTATTAAGAACCTTGTAATCTTATTAGAAAGGTAAACAAGACTCCACACAATGAAAATGTCAAGTGATATTTGTGAAACTTTCAAGTTTCCACAGAGCCCCAAGGTATCCAAATGACCAAAGGCAATCCAAGAAGTTAGTATCCGCTCCTTTAAGTAACGCCATTTCCCTCCTGCTTTCTGGCTGGAGGCTTCTTCATAACCTTCTGTAAAAGAGGTTTCAAAATGCTTCATACACTTGAAACATACTCTTATGTTATTATTTATTTATTTCTAATTCTATCAGGCCAGAGAACTAATTTAAGTCTAGCCAAAAAGAGCCTTATAGGAGAGTTGTCACACGAATAGACATAGGCACACCCATGTTCATTGCGGCATAATAGCAAAAAGATGGAAACAACCTAGATGCCCATGAACAGATGAATGGATAAACAAACTATGGTACATACACACAATGGAGTATTACCCAATGATAAAGAACAATGATGGATCTGTGAAGCATCTCATAATGTGGATGAATCTGGAGGGCATTATGCTGAGTGGCATAAGTCAATCACAAAAGGACAAATATCGTATGAGACCACGACTGTAAATACTCATGAAAAGGTTTACACACAAAAAGAAACAATCTTTGATGGTTACAAGGGAGGGGAGGGGTGGGGATGGAAAAACACTAAATAGACAATAGATAAGTGGTAACTTTGGTGAAGGGTAAGACAGTACACAATACTGAGAAAGCCAGCACAGCTTGTCCAAGGCAAGGTCATGGAAACTGCACAGACACATCCAAACTCCCTGAGGGACCAAGTTAGTACGCTGAGGGCTTTGGAGACCATGGTTTTGGGGAACATCTACCTCAACTGGCATAAGAAAACGTTCTACATTCTACTTTGTTGAGTAGCATCTGGGGTCTTAAAAGCCGGTGAGTGGCCATCTAAGATAAAACACTGGTCTCACCCCTTTGGCAGTAAGAGATAATGAAGAAAACTAAAGATACAAGGGAAAGATTAGTCCAAAGGACTAATGGACCACATCTGCCATGACCTCCACCAGACTGAGTCCAGTACAACTAGATGGTGCTTGGCTACCACCACTGACTGCTCTGACAGGGATCACAATAGAGGGTCTCAGGCAGAGCTGGAGAAAAACGTAGAACAAAATTCTAACTCACAAAAAAAAGACCAGACCTACTGGCCTGACAGAGACTGGAGAAACCCCAAGAGTATGGCCCCCAGACACTCTTTTAGCTCAGTAATGAAGTCACTCCCGAGGTTCACCTTTCAGCCAAAGATTAAACAGGCCTATAAAACAAAATAACACTAAAGGGACACACCAGCCCAGGGGCAAGGATTAGAAGGCAGGAAGGGCCAGTAAAGCGGACAATAGGGAACCCAGGATCGAGAAGGGAGATTGTCAACATGTCATGGGGTTGTTGATCAATATCGTAAAACAATATGTGTACTAAATGTTTAGTGAGAAACTAGTTTGCTCTGTAAACCTTCATCTAAAGTACAATAAAAAAATAAAGCATAATAAAATATGTTGGGAATTAAAAAAACTCACATTCTCCCACCCCCCAAAAAAGAGCCTCATAGGTGATAAGCATTTTGAAGTGTTGAGTTTAACGATAAGTTCAAACTGTTTCATGTGTCAATGTTATGAAAACTCACTTTATTTCTAGGATCAGTGTTTTGTTGTTGTTGTTAGGTGCCATCGAGTAGGTTCTGACTCGTAGTGACCCTATGTACCACAGAACGAAACACTGCCCGGTCCTGCACCATCCTCATAGTCGTTGCTATGCTTGATCCCATTGTTACAGCCACTGTGTCAATTCATCTCATTGAGGGTCTTCTTCCTCTTTTCTGCTGACCCTGTACTTCACCAAGCATGATGTCCTTCTCAAGGGACTGATTCCTCCTGACCACATGTTCAAAGTATGTAAGACGCATTCTCGCCATCCTTGCTTCTAAGGAGCATCCTGGTTGTACTTCTTCCAAGACTGATCTGTTTGTTCTTTTGGAAGTCCATGGCATATTCAATATTCTTTGCCAACAACCACAATTCAAAGGTGTCGATTCTTCTTCAGTTTGCTTATTCGTTGTCCAGCTTTCACATGCATATGATGTGATTGAAAATACCACGGCTTGGGTCCGGCAGATGTTAGTCTTCAAGGTGACATCTTTGCTTTTCAACACTTTAAAGAGGCCCTTTGCAGCAGATTTGCCCAATGCAATCCATCTTTTTTTTTTTTTCATTGTAGTTTTTTTTAAAGAATGTTGTTGGCATTTGGATAGGGATTGGCAATGCGTCTTTGGATTTCTTGACTGCTGCTTCCATGGCTGTTGATTGTGGATCCAAGTAAAATGAAATCCTTGACAACTTCAGTCTTTTTTCCACTTATCACGATGTTGCTCATTGGTCCAGTTGTGAGGATGTTTGTTTTCTTTATGTTGACGTGCAATCCATACTGAAGGCTGTGGTCTTTGATCTTCATTAGTAAGTGCTTAAAGTCCTCTTCACTTTCAGCAAGCAAGGTTGTGTCATCTGCATAACGCAGGTTGTTAATGAACCTTCCTCCAATCCTAATGCCCCATTCTTCTTTATATAGTCCAGCTTCTCAGATTATTTGCTCAGCATACAGATTGAATAGGTATGGTGAAAGGCTACAACCCTGATGCATACCTTTCTTGACTTTAAACCAATCAGTATCCCCTTGTTCTGCCCGAACAACTTCCTCTTGATGTATGTAAAGGTTCCTCATGAGCACAATTAAGTGTTCTGGAATTTTCTTTAGGATCAGTGTTTTAGAATGAGCTTAATAAGTTTGAACATTTTATCCTTTGATATTTTGCATTCCTGATTGGTAATTCCAGTCTTCTTATATTTTTTCATGCTATTCTCACACTCTGGTTGTGCAGTGGTTAAGAGGGTCGGCAGTTTGAATCCACCAGCTGCTCCTTGGAAACCCTATAGGGCAGCTCTACTCTGTCCTATAGGGTCGCTATGAGTTGGATTCAATTCAACAGCAACGAGTTTTTTTGTTTGTTTGTTTATTCTCACACTTGATTAACTTTTCCCAATCATTCTATTAATTGACAGTCAGAATTCTTTCAGTCTGAACCTGAAGTAAAGTTGAAGTTTTTCCATGGTTTAAGGGTTAATCTAACTACTCTAAGTTTAAACCAAGATTGGACATAAAAATGTGATCAGAACCCATGAACAGCCTGTCATGGTAAATGATCCCTTTTTATAGTGCTAAAAACTGCGAAAGAGACAACAACTTAGGATGGCCTATTTGTGAGTCTCTTGAGACAAATTACTTTATCTTATTCAATTCTTGTGGCTTTGAGAGTATCCGAGTCACATATCTGTCAAGTCATATAGCTATCAAGAAGCAGTGCCAGGACTTAAACCTAATTCAGATATCAAATTCATCTTGCTTTCCAATTTACAGAAGCTATGGGGAGCCCAGGTGGTGTGGTGGTTAAGAGCTACGGTGAGCTATGGCTGCTAACCCAAAGGTTGGCAGTTCGAATCCACCAGGCGCTCCTTGGGAACCATATAGGGCAGTTCTACTCTGTCCTATAGGGTCACTATGAGTTGCGATCGACTCAGTGGCAAAGGGTTTATAACACACACACACACACACACACAACCAAACTCATTGTTGTCGGTCCTGTACGACAGAGTAGAACTGCCCCATAAGGTTTCCAAGGAGCAGCTGGTGGATTTGAACTGCCGACCTTTTGGTTAGCAGTTGAACTCTTAACCACTATGTCGCCATGAGTAGTGAGTAAATGCTGCTTTGATCTGGTTGTTTGGTTTTGTAAAAGAGGATTTCCAAGTTTTCCTTACAGTGACTAAGGAATTCCATCTGAGGACTAGGTAGGTTGAGCCCCTAGAAATAATAGATCTGTTCTTCTGCCCCGTTTACTGAATCCACAGCAAGAAAGAAAAAAGCAGCCCCTGACATCTGGGAACTGGTCTGATACAGGTAGGCCTCCATGGTATTATAAACTAGGCTATGTTGCTCTCCTGTTGGACATAGACAATCTCGCAAAACTTCAACATCAGGCAAGGTCACTCTGAAATCATGAAGTAACACAAGGTTACTTCAACCCACACAACACCAACTGTCTCAGCTAAAATGAATGATAGCTACTTCTTTACCAATTACAGCTTTATCTTCATCTAGTCTGTTCTCCCTGTAGATAAGATTCATTGAGATACCCAGTCATAGAATTTCCCCCACCTTCTGACTGTACCCAACCTAGAGCAACCCTCTGCTTCCTTAGACCACCCCCAAACTTACACAGCCTAATCTCAAATTGTATAATAGGTTTTTTGTAATACCCTCTTCCTGAATTGCCCATGGTTAACTTTGATGGGCATCTCCCTCCCTGTAAAAAGTAATGAATCCAGTGTGTTAAACTATAGGTATGTTCTTGTTGGTCTTTGGATGAAAGAAATTGACACCAGACTCTTTTGATGGTATGTAGCCTGCCTTTTGCTCAGGATATCTAGTGAGCAGTTACCCCTGATGGAGGTGGCTAGATTCCTCTTTCACTGTGCAAGTGCTATATGAGATAGAAATTTTCTTTTCTTAATGAGACCTCAGCCCTGATTTAAATTTCTGGGCATCACCAGCTATAGTTCTACAGGGGTGGGGCCAAGATGGCAGAGTAGTCAAATGCTTCCTGTGGTCCCTCTTACAATAAAAACCAGAAAAAACAAGTGAATTGATTATACATGAAAATCTAGGAGCCCTGAATATCAAAGGCAAAGTTGAGGATTTGGACTGAGTGGCAGGGGGAGGAAGAGATGGTAGAGAAGCAGCGAGGAGTTGCCAGACCTGACCTGGTGGGAACCAGCACTCTGCAGGTTGGATTTGCTGGTGCAAGCATGGCGAGACAAGCAGTAGCGCTCAGGACACGTTTTCCACATAGGGAGAGATCAAGCAGCAGAGAATCTTCTCAAGCCTCCAGAACCAGCAAGAAGCAGCACTCAGCTGGTGAATGATAAGTACCACTTGGATGGTAGGTTAGGCCCTCCCCACTTGGGAAGTACTGCTCTGCTCTGGTCCCGGTCCAGCTTCAGCGATTGCTGCACTCCCTGGGCCAGGAATAGGACACATAGCACATCCTGAACCATTCTCCCTGCTTTCCAGGAGAGAACAAATTAACAAACGGGAAAAAATAATTTGCCAGCTCCGCTAAACTAGGAACTCAGGGAAGGTACAGCCCCTTTGTGTAGGCACCGACACAAGTAGTACTTGTCGCACGCCTCGAGCCATTCTCCCAGCTTTGGAGAGGGAACAAATTAACAAACAGGAAAAAAATAATCTGCCAGCTCCCCTAAGCTAGTAACTCAGGGCAGGCACAGCTCCTTTTCCTAAACACAGACAGGCATAAGGGGTCCATGGACTTTGAATGCCTTTCACCCTTGCATAGACCTGTGTGAGCCCATTTCAACAGTGTAGGCCCTCATTAGCACAATACAATAGGGTATTTACCTGAAGCCTATTTTCATCTATATCAGTTACAAGGTGGAGTGGCAGATTCATGACATGTGACATTGCCCTGCCCATAAGCATAGTCCTCACCTACCCATATCAGAGGCTGAGGACTGGTGGCTCCACCTATACCAACTAGCCACCTGCGACAGGGTCAAGAATATGTGGTACCTCCCAGTCCTTACAGCCACAGCATTGGGTGCCCATAGTCCGACTGCAAAACCCACACACCTACATGCTCTAGGGAATAGGGCCATGCCTTCCACCCAGGCACTTAGGGGCAGCAGTTAGCCCCCTGCCTTACTCAGCTCATGACCTCCTACTGCAGCCAGATACCTGTGCCTACTCCAATCACCCCTGCTCATCTAGGACTGTAGGTGAGAGCCTGGGCCACACACTGATGACTTGGAGACCTGAGCCGAATCCACACAAGAAAAGTAAAGGAATTTCTGGGCTCACATACCTGGTAACAGCTCTAACCACCTGGTGAGAGGACTGAGAGCTTCAAAGACACCATTAATCAACGTAGCTCACATGACCACCCTATTGAGGCATTTTAAAACAAAACAAAACAAGAAGCTAGGACACAGTAAGGAAACCAGCTGTAGTTCTACAGTTTGATATCTCTAGACAGGAGGGGTTCTCAGTGGGAGGATGTGGTTAATTCAAATAACACTGAACAAATTGTGAAAAAAAACTTGGCTTCTACTTTGTTGGTAAATAACTTTGTAACCATGGCCAAGTGGTTTAATATCTTTGGCCATCAGGTTTTTAACTCTAAAATGAGAGAGACAGACAGTAGATGGTCTCAGAGGGCCTTATAGTTCTAATATTTAGTGATTCTATTACTTGACATTCTTGACATTCTACTCTGCGAATGTCATCTCCTCTTTCTGATAGGTAATGCCATATAACTCTTGAATAGTTTTGTGATGGCAGTCACCCAGTATACTCTATAACTATTGTAAAAAGATATCCAAAGTACATAAAGGTATTGTTTGTAATTTTCATCACAAATATTTGCAGACAGATGGCTAGCATAATTGTTTCTGGTGTAAAAGCAGACATTGTTAAAATATAATAAGAACCAGATAAATCTGCAGGAACTCTCTTAGCTCTTTCTCCAGAGAATCAGTGCTAATAAGTCAAATTAGTCATTTTTATTTAGGAGATATAAAATGGCATATGGTTTCATGCTGTACCAGCTGTCATAAAATTTTGGAGAGAAGTGTTGCTTACAAAACTTCTAGGGGGAATGTTGCATAGAAGCATTTTAACCTTTATAGCTTACAAAACCAGTTGGCTTCCTTTCTTCATAAACTATTTTTTTTTTTTTGGACTGAATTCGCTTTAAAAACAAAGGTTTAGCAGGAAGGAAGCACACAGCTAGGAGAAAAATAACTGGACTGCCTTCTATTGGAGTACTTGTTATATATTCTTTTCTTTATGGACCTAAGATTTTGAGTCTAAAGTGTGTTGTGATGATATATACTGAGACTTGTTTTCAGGTAAAATAGGACTAAGCTCTAGAAAGTTATGTTTTACTGTTTAACTTTCCCGCATAATATGAATTATAATGGTAACCACAATATATACATTCTTTAAAAAATCCCTACTCATATGCAAGGTCCTTTCATTTTCTGGCCTCTCCTTTTTTATCATTGAATTGTGTGTGTGTGCGTGATTGTAGAGTCAAAAGATCTTATATTTACTGTAATTCGTTTTTCTGACACTTTCTCTATTCTTTTGCATTTTCTCCTGTTTGTTTTGTTGTTTTTGTTTGTTTGTTTGTTTGTTGCTTGTTTATACCACTTTGCAGACTAAGGGGTTTTATTTTCCTTTTCCTTTTAGATTTTCCTTGAAAGAAACCAGGTCCATAAGAAAAAAGACAGGGTACAAAACAGAAATATAGAAACTAATATTTCCAAGTTTACATAAAAGATTCCAATATTGCATTTTGTTTGGCCTCATGCCAAGAAAGACATGTAGGGTAAATCACAAGAGTCTAGATTAATGAGAAAGTCTTTGGAAATAATCAGAAAAGATAGTGGAGTTCTCAAAAATGAATAGGGGAAATTGAATAGTTACATATGAATGATGTTTATAGAGATAAATAATATTTGGAAGGTGTTAATTAGAAAATCTATTGATTTTGCCTAAATTGCAAACTTAGCGTTTGAGTTGTCATAGCAACTTGAATACATTTGTTCTTAGAAATGATTTTTTGATTATGCAACTGTAGAAAGCTTCCAACGATTTTTACCATACATTAGATGGAGGCCTTATGTCCTCAGTTTCTTCAAAACAAAATTACGTTTCACTTCTTTTTTCATTTTGCTAAGACTAAAGAACATTTTATTGCATTTTGCACAATACATTGTTTATGACTCTACCAGATAATGCATTTGTTAAATAGTTGACCTCTGCCATTATCTCAATTGATTAGAACAGTGGTTCCCAAAATTTTCAAGGATGAAGATTTCTTGTATGTATCAAAATACTTCCTGGGACTACCTCCACCCCTACCAACAAGAAAATAGCTGTCCTTTTCTGTTTTTCTGTTACAATGTCGTCTTGTTTTGCAGATGTTAGCTGTCATCGAGTAAGCCTCTAATGCATGACGACCCAATGCACAACTGGATCAGACCTTACCTTTGTGATCCATAGGATTTTCATTGGTTGATTTTTTTAGGAGAAGATTGCCAGGACGTCCTTCCTAGTATCTTAGTCTGGAAGCTTCACTGAAAGCTGTTCAGCATCAGAAATATGCATGTCTCCACCAACAGATAGGTTGGTGGCTGCACTCGAGACGCATTGGCTGGAAATTGAAGGTAGGCCTCCTGCATGGAAGGTGGGGATTATACCACTGAACCACCACTGCTCCTAGTGTCATATCCAACCCCCCCCCTCAAAAAAAAAAACGCATTGCTGTCAAGTCAATTCTGACTCGTAGCAACCCTATAGGACAGAGTAGAACTGCCAAGTAGGGTTTCCAAGGCTGTAAATCTTTATGGGAGTAGACTGCCACATCTTTCTTCCAGGGAACAGATGATGCATTTGAACCACTGACCTTTCGGTTAGCAGCCAAGCACTTAACCACTGCGCTACCAGGGCTCCTTAATGTCATGTGTTGTTGTTGTGAGGTGTCATCAAGTTGGTTTCAACTCATAGCGACCTTATGTGCAACAGGACGAAGCAGTGTCTGGTCCTGTGTCATCCTCACAATCATTGCTGTGTTTGAGCCTATTATTGCAGCCACTGTTTTAATCCATTTCACTGAGGGTCTTCCTCTCTTTAGCTGGCCCTCTACTTTATCAAGCATGATGTCCTTCTCCAGGAATGGGTCCCTCCTGATAACACGTCCAAAATATGTGAGACCAAGTCTTGACATCCTTGCTTCTAAGGAGCATTCTGGCTGTACTTCTTCCAAGACAGACTTGTTCATTCTTCTGGCAGTCAATGATATAGTCAATATTCTTCGCCAACACCATAATTCAAAGGCATCAATTCTTCTTCAGTCTTGCTCATTCACTGTCCACCTTTTCCGTGCATATGAGGCCATTGAAAATCTGAACCAAGGCTTTGGTCAGGCACACCTTAGGCTTCAAACTGACATCTTTTCTTTTTAACACTTTAAAGAGGCCTTATGAAGCAGATTTTACCAAAGCAATGCATCCTTTGGTTTCTTGACTGCTGCTTCCATGGCTGTTGATTGCGGATCCAAGTAAAATGAAATCCTTGACAACTTCAATCTTTTCTCTGTTTATCATGATGTTGCTTATTGGTCCAGTTGTGAGGATTTTTGTTTTCTTTATGTTGAGGTGTAATCCATACCGAAGGCTGTGGTCTTTGATCTTCATTAGTAAGTGCTTCAAGTCCTCTTCACTTTCAGCAAGCAAGGTTGCGTAATCTGCATAATGCAGGTTGTTAATGAGTCTTCCTCCAATCCTGATGCCCCGTTCTTCTTCATATAGTCCAGCTTCTCGGATTATTTGTTCAGCATGCAGATTAAATAGGTATGGTGAAAGAATACAACCCTGACACAAACCTTTCCTGACTTTAAACTAATCAGTATCCCCTTGTTCTACCCAAACAACTTCTCCTTGATCTATGTAAAGGTTCCTCATGAGCATAATTGAGTGTTCTGGAATTCCCATTCTTTGCACTGTTATTCATAACTTGTTATGATCCACACAGTTGAATGCCTTTGCATAGTCAATAAAACACAGATAAACATCTTTCTGGTATTCCCTGCTTTCAACCAACATCCATCTGACATCAGTAGTGATATCCCTGGTTCCACATCCTCTTCTGAATTTGGCTTGAATTTCTGGCAGTTCCTTGTCAATGTACTGCTACAAGCACTTTTGAATCGTCTTCAGCAAAATTTTTCTTGTGTGAGGTATTAATGATATTGTTTGATAATTTATGCATTCTGTTGGATCACCTTTCTTTGGAATGGGCACGTATATGGATTTTGTCAGGTTGGTTGGCCAGGTACCTGTCTTCCAAATTTCTTGAATGAAATTTCCAGCATTTCATTCACCTGTTGAAACATCTCAGTTGGTACTCTGTCAATTCCAGGAGCCTTGTTTTTCGCCAATGCCTTCAGTGCAGGTTGGACTTCTTCCTTCAATATCATTTGTTCTTGACCATGTGCTACCTCCTGAAATGGCTAAACGTCGACCAATTCTTTTTGGTACAATGACTCTGTGTATTCCTCCTATCTTGTTTTGATGCTTCTTGTGTTGTTCAATATTTTGCCCACAGAATCCTTCAACTCTAGGCTTGAATTCTTTCTTTACTTCTTTCATCTTGAGAAATGCTGAGCATGCTCTTTCCTTTTGGTTTTCTTACTCCACATCTTCGCACATTTCACTATAATACTTTACTTTTCCTTCTTGAGACACCCCTTGAAATCCTCTGTTCAGCTCTTTTACGTGATCATTTCTTTCCTTTGCTTAGCTACTGTATGTTGAAGAGCAAGTTTCAGAGTCTCTTATGACATCCATTTGGTCATTTCTTTTTTTCCTATCTTTATAATGACCTTTTGCTTTCTTCGTGAATGATGTCCTTTATAACATTCCACAACTAGTCTGGTCTTCAGTCATTAGCGTTCAACGTGTCAAATATATTATTGAGACAGTCTCTAAATTCAGGTGGGGTGTACTCAAGGTTGTGCTTTGGCTTTTGTGGCTCTAATTTTCCTCAGCTTCATCTTGAACTTGTATATGAGCAATTGATGGTCTATTCCACAGATGTCCCCTGGCCTTGTTCTGACTGATACTGAGCTTCTCCATCATCTCTTTCCACAAATATAGTCAATTTGATTCCTGTGTATTCCATTCGGCCGTGTTCACGTGTATAGTTGCCATTTATATTGTTGAAAAAAGGTATTTCCAATGAATAGGTCATTAGTCTTGCAAAATTCTATCATGTGATCTCCAGCATCATTTCTATCATGAAGGCCATGTTTTCCTACTACCCATCCTTCTTCATTGTTTCCAACTTTCGTATTCCAGTCACCAGTAATTATCAATGCATCTTGATTGCATGTTTGAGCAATTTCAGGCTGCAGAAGTTGGTAAAAATCTTTAGTTTCTTCATCTTTGGCCTTAGTGGTTGGTATGTAAATTGTAAGAATAGTCATATTAACTGGTCTTCCTTGTAGGTGTATGTATATTATCCTATCACTGACAGAGTTGTACTTCAGGATAGGTCTTGAAATGTTTTTGGCAATGAATATGACACTGTTCCTCTTCAATTTGTCATTCCCGGAATAGTGGACCATATGATTAAAAAAAAAATTTTTTTTTTACCTCATTCAAAATGACCAATACCAGTCCATTTCAGCTCACTAATGACTAGGATATCTATCTTCAAGTTTTCCATTTCATTTTTGACAACTTCCAATTTTCCTAGACTCATACTTTGTACATTCCACATTCTGATTATTAATGGAAGTTTACAGCTGTTTTTTCTCATTTTGAGTTGTGCCACATCAGCAAATGAAGGACCCAAAAGCTTTACTCTATCCATGCCATTAAGGTTGATTCTACTTGGAGGGGGTGGGCAGCTCTTTCCCAGTCATATTTTGAGTGTCTTCCAACCTGAAGGGCTTATCTTCTGCCATTTTAGCAGGCAATGTGCCGCTACTCTTCATAAAGTTTTCACTGGTCAATTTTTTTAGAAGTAGATCTCCAGGTCCTTCTTCCTAGTCTGTCTTAGTCTGGACCATGGGTGACCCTGCTGGTATATGAAATACTGGTGGCGTAGCTTCCAGCATCAGAGCAACAACACCGGCCACCACAGTATGACAAACTCACAGATAAGTGGTGGTAATGTCATATAAAAACTAAAGAAATTTATTATAAAAAAATATAGCTCCCATTAATTCAGGAATATTTTAATAGATTTGCCTTTCATTAATCATAAAACTTCTGCATATATTAAAATAGCACATATTATTATTCAGTTAGCAGATAATTCTTAGTGTACTATGGATTGTCAAGCTGTTTGTAAGAACTGATTAGCCTCTCAGGTATCTATGGATACCTGAGAAACCACTGGATTAGAGCTTGATACTACTAAATTGTCACCTCACTGCTTTTGCTGCTTTAAGTCTCTAAGTGGTTCATGTGGATCAACTCTCAAATCTGACCCTGTAACTTTAGGTGGGCTGTTACTAAAATGATTGTACTATGGTATGATTTACTGACCAAACTCCTTTTGTTGTTCCCTCAGGGTTGGTTGTGGAATATGGTGATGGGATGGCTGGCCCAGATGGGCACTGATTAATCAGAAATCATGAGGGTTGGGTTCTTTGTGCTCTGAGCTAATGTAGGGCATTTCCTGCTCTAGAGAGATTGAGTGGAAAATAACAGGAGTGACCAGCCAAGTTAAATTCCATACAGGATAAGTTAGAGTTGAAACACTGAGAAAAACACACACAAATATCAAGTGTAAAGGTAGAATCCATGTCAGCAGTTCTAAGTCAAATGTTCCAGAGCTGAGCTTGGAAAAGACAGTGGTAAAAACAGCAGCAAGTGTGATATTGCTTTTTATACATTTGCTTTCGAAATGGGTCCAGATTTTTGCCATGTGTTTTTAAAAAACGGAGAAGAGCTAATTTGCTTACTGTGCAATGTTTTCCATTTGGTGTCCCAAAGTATACTTCTCAGCTCTGTCTAGAAACTGGAAGGTTAGCTTGTTCCCATTGTTATAAATGAAAACTGTAACCTTGGTTTTGGTTATGTAATAGGAGGCAGGATAATGGATGTTTGGGCTGGAAAATCCATCTTCTGACCCATAATTCTCAAACCTACATTTTATATAGATTTTCTAACACAAAAAATTAAACAATTTACCTTTTCTTAAACCCTCTCCTATGGGCTTTCCCTTCTCACATAACAACAATCTGTTTTCTGTCTACAGCATGCTCAAACAACTGTGTCCACCTGTTGTGTGGATATGTGATGTTGGGCATAGGGGGATTTTATGTAAATGAGTGATCACTGTCTGATCTTTCTCTCCTAGTGTGGAAGCTAAGGAAAGCTCAGATGAGCTCCATAGGCCTGGAGCAGGGGTTAGGAGCATCTCTCCACCATACATGTGATATGTTGTGCAGGTGAATAAATATCAAATATGTTTGAATGCCAAGGGGCAAACCCAGACAAGTGAGCGTAAATGGGAATTTGAAGTAAGAAGGCCTTTGTTAAGTGAAGATAAATTGATTACTGAATAACTTATCATAGTACTTCACATGCTAATGTGAAATGTGACTCCCCTAAATGGGGATAGAGTATGTCTTCTTTCCCAAACTTATGTGATCATTGATTCTTTGAATGTGTGTGTGTGTGTGGTGGGGTGGTTTTCTATTAATATATTGCTGGACACTAGTGTCCCATGGAACACAATTTGGAGAATGCTGCCTCAATAGCAATAAAATTTAAAACATAAGTTCTGTAAACTGTGTGCAATCATGTTAATTTTGAATATGGGCAGAGCAAAAAGAAAAATGTAGTTCAATTTCTTAGGGTCTGAAAGGTGATAAGGCACATTAATAATACGTTAAATTATTGAATTTAAATTATTAAATTATATATTATAAAATTATTATTAAATTTAAATTTTTTAATTAAATGAAGACATTAAAACTGAGAAGGTTGGATTTGCAACATTCGACAAAGGACTGAAACCTTTTCAGATAACAGGGTGCTAGACTGGAGACAGGTTTTGATCACCCTGGTCTTCATGGTGTGCTCTATAGCAGTGTGAATAGGAACCCAAATGTAATTTCAAACGAAGCCTAAGGGATAGCAGTAAGTTTCCATGAATTCACCTTTTAAAATTCAAACTAATTCCTTTCCTTTAAGTACCACAAAATACTTATTATTTTCAATCCCAAAATGTTCGTTTTGCATCAGTCCTTTTTCAGTGATAACATTTCTCCAACACAAAGAAAGTCATGGTTTACATTAAAATTCATTGTTTAAAAGCCGTATTTACAGCACTCATACCAGGAGGTCTAGAGGCGCTTTTCTCTAGGAGAATTTCTAAATGTCATAGTCTTCATCACTTCCCTCTATTCACCTTTCAAGGACAAAATTCCTCTTAATTAAGAGTTTAACTTGTGAGATGGTATGTTTCAGTTGTCTGAATTAATGTCAGTGTGCCTTAGTATGCTGAGACATCTGTTCAGAACACAGGTCACCCTCTCCAGTTAATTTATTCTGCTAGACATGGCTTCTACTTTTCCTGTCCAAGGAAGTCATAGTTGGCTGCAGGCAAACTTACAAGTTGAGAATATCATTTCATTAAGCCTGTCTCCACATAGTATTCTGCAGGGTGGAAGAAAAGATAACACACACAAATAGCTCAACATTAATGAACTTCTTTGAACAAGTTTTGTATCTGTTCATGGCTAGCCTTACAAGAAGGCAGAAGATCTACCACAAATTCAGTATGAATTGAGATGTGCTAGTAAGGGCCTCTACTCCCTCCAATGCTTGGCATAGAACCAAAATTTCCTCTATTGGAAAATTTATTCCTTTGGGCCTTGAAGATTTCAGTCTCTCAAAAGACTTGTGTTAGAATTAAATTACCCCAAGGAGAGGAGAACGCATTAATTCCTTATCATCTGATAATTTTAACTGATTTAGGTTTGACTTTCTTTGCAAGTAACATCCAGAGCAGGCATGCAGTCAGGTATTGTGGGACCTGAAACTTATACAGTTTAGAGGAGGCCTCTTTAAGAAAAAAAAAATGAAAAAATTACTAATAAAATAATTAGATAAAGGGTCTTAGAAGGGATCCTCGCAAGTTAGGGGCCCTGGAGCTTCATTAGCTTCACAGTAAATCAACCTGTGTTCTAGAGCACCAAAAATCCAAACCAAACCTGTTGCCGCCAAGTCGATTCCGATCTGCTGACCTTTTGGTTAGCAGCCAAACACTTAACCACTTCGCCACCAGGTCCCCATTGCTAGAGTAGCGATTATCAAATTTTAGGGTGCATTAGAAGCATGTGAGCCGTTTGTTACAAATGTATATTCTAAAGGCCCCCTCTTGGAGACTGAGCTTTAGTAGATCTGAGTTGGAGAACCAGGGTCTCAGAGCCCAGGTGAGTCTGAGGTAATACCTATATATTATACTTTGAGAAACGCTATTCAGAAAAGCAGAACACAGAGTGGGTACCCAGGAAAGGAGTAGGACCTTACACTCCTAAATACGTCAATGGTACTCAGTTATGTGACTCCAGAGCCACATCCACAATCACCATTACCATATGTGACTCCTTCAGGTCTTATTCTCCTCGCAGTAAATATTCAAATTTCCTCAAAATAAATGTAGATCACGAAAAAGTCTAAATTTAGTGACTTTACCTATCTAGGAAAAAACAAGAGGAAATAGAGGTTTTTCTCATAAGGAGAAGTTTTTACTATTGAAAACAGGACCTATATGTTGTTTGTTATATGGAATACATCTTTCTTGGAAAACTGCAAGAAGAATAGTACTGAAATCTCTGACATTACTCTCTTTGCGAGGATAGTCCTTGGCCTATATATAAAGGGGACATGAATTTTTAAAAATTTATACAGCTCAAGTTAACCTCTCATACAAAATTTTATGCACATATTGTCATGTGACACTTGCTACAAACCCTACAATGTGACAGCACACTCCCCCTTTCCACCTCAGTTTTCCCTTGTCCATCCAACCAGCTCCTGTCCCTTCCTGCTTTCTCATCCTGCCTCCAAACAGGAGCTGCCATTTGGTCTTGTGTATCTGCCTGAACTAAGAAGCACACTCTTTACGAGTATTATTTTATGTTTTATAGTCCAGTCTAATCTTTGTCTGAAGAGTGGTCTTCAGGGACGGTTTTCGTTCTGGGTTAACATAGCATTCAGGGGCCATGGCTTCTGGGGTTCTTCCAGTCAAAGTCAGAGCATTAAGTCTGGTCTTTTTATGTGAGGTTGAGTTCTTTTCCACACTTTTCTCCTGTTTCGTCGGGGATTCTGTGTTGTGTTCCCTGTCAGGGTGGTCATTGGTGGTAGCCAGGTACCATCTAGTTCTGGTCTCAGCTGATGGAGTATCTGGTTTATGTGGCCCTTTTGTCTCTTGGGATAGTATTTTCCTTGTGTCTTTGGTGTTCTTCATTGTCCTTTGCTCTAGGTGGGTTGGGACCAATTGATACATCTTAGATGGCTGCTTGCAAACTTTTAAGACCCCAGATGCTACTCACCAAAGTGGGATACAGAGCATTTTCTTAATAAACTTTGTTATGACAATTGACCTAGATGTCCCCCAAAACCATGATAGAAGGACGCGCATGTTTGGGGCAGGAAAAAAGGTAGGGGACATTGTGTCTTACTTATGGCTCAAGATGTATTCTCCCTTTCTCAGAAAACTAAGATCAACAGGGCTGTTAGGAAACTTTTCCTAACATTTGGGACAGTAAGAGTTTCACAGTTATTTTCCCCTACATCATAACTGTAAAAAGTTGGGTGGATATATGGATCCAAAAACCACTGCTGTCGGGCTGGTTCTGGTTCATAGCAACCCTATAGGACAGCACTGAACTGCCCCATAGCGTTTCCAAGGTTGTAAATCTTTACGGAAGCAGACGGCAACTTCTTTCTCCCTTAGAGTAACTGGCGGGTACGAACTGCTGACTTTTTTTTGGCTAGCAGCCAAGTGCTTTAATCACTGTGCCACTAGGGCTTCTTGGATATATGGATAGGCATGTGATAATACAAAATAATAAAATGTAAATTGTAGAATCTAGGTGGTGGGTATATGAGTGATAAAAAAAATTTAGAATACCTTCTAAATTCCGAACACTTCGTATGTTGTTAGTTACCTTCCAGTCAGCTTTGACTAATAGTGACCTTTTGTGTAACAAAAAGAAACATTGTCTGATCCTACACCATCTTCATGATCATTGGTATGTTTGAGTCCATCGTTGTGGCCATTGTGTCATTCCATCTCATTGACGGTCGCCCTCACCTTTACTGGTCCTCCACTTTACCAGCCATGACGTTCTTTTCCAGTGATCAGTCCCTCCTAACGATGCTTCCAAAGTAAGGCCTTTGTTGACTAATTTTCAGAAGTAGATCTCCAGGGCTTTCTTCCTAGTCTGTTTTAGTCTGGAAGCTCTGCTGAAACCTCTCCACCATTGGTGGCCCTGCTGGTATTTAAAATACTGGTGGAATAGCTTCCAGCATCATAGCAACATGTAAGCCACCAGAGTATGAAAAACTGACAGGTAGGTAGTGGACACTTCATATACATTACCTTATTTATGTGATACAAGTATCAATATCTGGAAACCCTGGTGGAGTAGTGATTAAGTGCTACGGCTGCTGACCAAAAGGTAGGCAGTTTGAATCCACCAGGCACTTCTTGGAAACTCTATGAGGCAGTTCTACTCTGTCCTATAGGGTCATTTTGAGTCAGCTTCGACTTGATGGCAACAGGTTTTTGCTTTTTTATTCTCATATTACCGATGTGGATGTTTAACATTGGAGAAACCTGTCTAAATATACACAGCTAATAAATAGTTAAACTGATCTGAATTCAAGTTTGTCGGATCCCAGAAGCTCACCGTAGGTGAAGGTGCTTGCCCCTGCTGGGCTCTCTTATACTCCCAGGGATGAATTCCTCCAAGTTGGAAGAATGATCATGTTTAATTAAATAAATCATATTTCTGTTTAGCTGGTGTCATAAAGCCACATATGTTAAGAAGCAGTATAGTTACTGAACTGTATATCAAATCTAAGCTGCAGACTGGATGCCAAACTGTCACAAGAGCCACGATCTTCCCTTTTTCATTGTGAAGGATCAGCTCTGTTTGAAGCAATGGACCTCCCGAGGCACCCAGTGAAGCCAGGTGTCTGGCATACAGAAGCTTTCTATACTTGGTAGAGACCACCTGCTTCTGTTTTGGGGCATCCAGGAACCACCCAGCAGAAGTAGGCCCTGAACTCCTCCGTAATTGCTCTCTCTGATATTACTACAGTATTAGTTGTAGTGTTAAGATTGTCCACAAGACTTTTTCCTAATTTCTGCTTCCCCTAACCCAAGTATGATTTATCCTCCCTATGAATGCAGCAGAAAGCCCTTGCGGCACAGTGGTTAAGTGCTCGATTGCTAACCAAAAGGTCAGTGGTTTGAACCCACCAGCCACTCCGAGGGAGAAAGATGTGGCAGTCTGCTTCCATAAAGATTACAGCCTTGGAAACCCCATGGGGCAGTTCTACTCTGTCCTATAGGGTCGCTATGAATCTGAATCGACTCAACAGCAATGTGTTTGGTTTTTTGGTTGTCAATATAGCACTTGATTTTCACCATTCTTATGTAATTTATCATATTATATGCTCTAATATAAAAAAAAACCACTGCCGTCGATGCTCTAATAAAGGCATGGGTTTATGGGTCACTTGAAAGTAGAGGTTATGTGTCACTTCTCTATGTTTCTCATCACATCTAGCAATGGGCCTTGATCATAGTAGGTGTTCAGTGAGTATTGGTTGAAATTATTTAGAATAGATTTGTGGGGTTCCAAAATACGCCACTTTTTTTTTTAATTAATTTTTATTAAGCTTCAAGTGAACATTTACCATTCCAATCAGTCTGTCACATGTAGGTTTACATACATCTTACTCCCTTCTCCCACTTGCTCTCCCCCTATTGAGTCAGCCCTTTCAGTCTCTCCTTTCGTGCCAATTTTGCCGTCTTCCCTCTCTCTCTGTCTTCCCATCCCCCCTCCAGTCAAGAGTTGCCAACACACTCTCCAGTGTCCACCTGATTTAATTAGCTCTCTCTTCATCAGCATCTCTCTCCCCGCCACTGACCAGTCCTTTTCATGCCTGATGATTCGTCTTCGGGGATGGTTCCTGTCCTGTGTCATCAGACGTTCTGGGGAGCATTGTCTCTGGGATTCCTCTAGTCGCAATCATACCATTAGGTATGTTCTTTTCATGAGAATTTGGGGTCTGTATCCCATTGGTCTCCTGCTCCCTCAGGAGTTGTCTGTTGTGTTCCCTGACAGGGCAGACATCGATTGTGGCCGGGCACCAACTAGTTCTTCTGGTCTCAGGATAATGTAGGTCTCTGGTTCATGTGGCCCTTTCTGTCTCTTGGGTTCTTAGTTGTCGTGTGACCTTGGTGTTCTTCCTTTGCCTTTGCTCCAGGTGGGTTGAGATCAATTGATGTATCTTAGATGGCCGCTTGTTGGCATTTAGGACCCCAGGCGCCACAATTCAAAGTGGGATGCAGAATGTTTTCATAATAGAATTATTTTGCCCGTTGACTTAGAAGTCCCCTCAAACCAAGTTCCCCAGACCCCAGCCCCTGCTCCGCTGACCTTTGAAGCTTTCATTTTATCCCGGAAACCTCTTTGCTTTTAGTCCAGTCCAATTAGGCTGACCTTCCTTGTATTGTGTGTTGTCTTTCCCTTCACCCAAAGCAGTTCTTATCTACAGATTGATCAGTAAAAAGCCCTCTCCCTCCCTCCCTCCCTCCCCCCTTTGTAACCACAAAAGTATGTATTCTTCTCCGTTTTTTTCTATTTCTCAAGATCTTATAATAGTGGTCTTATACAATATTTGTCCTTTTGCAACTGACTCATTTCGCTCAGCATAATGCCTTCCAGATTCCTCCATGTTATGAAATGTTTCAGAGATTCATCACTGTTCTTTATCGATGCGTAGCATTCCATTGTGTGAATATACCACAATTTATTTACCCATTCATCCGTTGATGGACACCTTGGTTGCTTCCAGCTTTTTGCTATTGTAAACAGAGCTGCAATAAACATGGGTGTGCATATATCTGTTTGTGTGAAGGCTCTTGTATCTCTAGGATTACGCCACTTTTTGACTAGTGCTTGATTGAAACAAATTAGAAGATACACTCCTCATAAACTTTTGCCTGACATAAGATAGCTGGCATTTTAAAACTTGTTCCTTGTATTCCTGTAGCTCCTCCTAGTGGGAAGGTAGCAAAATCTCTTGACTGCAGGTTGACCTGTGCCATTACTGCCCAAAATAACAGGAACCAACACCAAACTAAACACAAAGCCTTTGTGGGAAATACATAATTTTAAAACTTTTTTTCTCTTTTGACTTTCTATCTGGGTTCTAAGTTTGTAAAAGGTCTATTCTGCCCCTGTTAACAGTAACTTGGATTCTTTTGGGGGGAGATATTTAAACAGAGGATGTTAACATAAACCATGGCATTCCTGACTACTTCTTAAAACTTAAGTGGGATGAACAACAAACATTTTTCTCCTTCTCCCTGAGCTCCATCCTGCAATTGCAGTCCAGCAGGGGAGCAGTGAAGTTAGTGCTGTGGCCCCACGGATATCCTACCTTTCCCCCTTAACCCTCAGCAGTATCTTCTGCTTAGTCCTGGCAGCTAGGTCAGTTTGTTTCAGTCAGCCTGACTGATTGATGCTGTGTTGGAATTCCTTAAGCTTATGCTTCTGGTATTTTGTGTTTCAGATAAAAGCAGTGTTTTAGATTTTTACATTTCTCTACAGAAATCATATGCTCTTCTCTTTAATCCCAATGTTTTGAGGGAATGTCAGAGCATTATATATGCGTTTTTAATGATTCATACTTCTCAGAGTTTGAATTTATTCTTAACTGAACTGTATCTCTTTTAAAGACTTTCAGAGATATTACAAAACAAAAAATAATATAAACTTTTGTAGTGTCTGTTTGCAAAAGTTTGATTACTATATATATATACATACATATGCATACACACACACAAACCGGAAACCCTGGTGGCGTAGTGGTTAAGTGCTAACACACACACACACACACACACATACACAAACCGGAAACCCTGGTGGCGTAGTGGTTAAGTGCTAACACACACACACACACACACACACACAAACCGGAAACCCTGGTGGCGTAGTGGTTAAGTGCTAACACACACACACACACACACAAACCGGAAACCCTGGTGGCATAATGGTTAAGTGCTACGGCTGCTAACCAAAGGGTGGGCAGTTTGAATCCGCCAGGCGCTCCTTGGAAACTCCATGGGGCAGTTCTACTCTGTCCTGTAGGGTCGCTATGAGTCGAATCGACTCCACGGCAGTGGGTTTGGTTTTGTTTTTTACATACATATATATAAATCAATTCATGTACAGTACTGAACATTCTCCAGATCTATTAATGGAAAAATATTCCCCTTTTTGCTGTGAGGAGAATAATTAACTGTTTGATCACTGATCTGCACAAGTCGATGTCATGCCCTTTAGCTTTTTGAGGTTATGCATAACTCTTGTCTATCCAGCTTCATAAACTGTCGAATAGGCTTTCTGGAGACAAAAATTTGAGAGTGAATGTTATAACATGAGTCAGCCCTAGCTTCAAATTTGATGTAGTGTTTGCTGGAATTGACAGCAAAAGGCAACATTAATCCATATTCTAGCACGGCAATGGTTTCATTTCATCCCTTTGCAACTACGTGACTTGGAATATATTTGTGTTGTCATTTTATTTCAGTGCCTTTGTGCAGACAATATGGCACCTTCTGAGACATGACATAGGTTTGAAGCATTACTGTTTATACCTGTGCAGTGCTACTCATTAGAAAAACAGTTCTAGCTTAGAATTATACTCTCATTACATGGAAACATAAAACACAAAAACATAGAGTAGTTATAAAAACTATCAATGTATGGTTGGCTCGGTTACTTGGAACCACCGTGGTCCCTCTTATGTATTCTGCTTTGTCAGAGTCTCTTCTGTGATCTTGGACAAGGGATATGATTTAATTTTCTAGTCTTCTAAGATCAATTATGTAGGATGTGATTGTGCGTTGCTAAATTTACCTAGGAGTTAAATATGCACTCTCTGATTTCACATTTGATTACCATGAGGTAATTAGAGATGGAAGTTTGGAGTTGGTGGGGAGCACAATCAACAGTTTAAACTTTTTGTTATAGATTAGTACACTCACATATTTAATGGAGGAAAATAATTGAAATTAGATGTGATGTTTTCTCAGGAAAAAAAATTGGCTAAATCTCTTTGATCACAAAGCTTTTTTGAGGATAATGGAGCAATGAAGAATACTTACTGGTTTCTCTGTTGTTCTCTAAACACATATCATTTGCCCCAATGCCCATGTGTGATAATTACTCGACATTTTTCTTATGTATACACTTTTTTCTGTGTTGACAATGGGTTTAAAAAAGATTAAATATAAGTATATGTACTGTTAGTTTGTGTTAAGGACTAAGCTATAACTATACCAATGAGCATTTTGCCAAGTTTTATATGTGGGGCCTCTGGATTCTCTTGTATCTGGGGAGGCTTTCTGGCTGAAAAATTAATTAATACTTGTCAGAGAAGCCAAGCCTGTTGGCTGGATACTTAACCCATCTTTGGACAAGTGGCAGATTAGAGTCTTTGCCTAACTGACAGCTGCCTACAGAGACCAGAGACTATAGGTGACAGAGTAAATTGCAGCCTGAAAAATGCTACCCGAAAACTAATAGCCAATGTGGAATGGCAGATAGAAAGTCTTAAAGCTTGTGTTTATGGACATTGTGGGGAACAAAAAGGGTTCCCTTTGATCCAGACTTTAAGGAGGTATGAGTACTCTGGGAGGAATTT
Organism: Loxodonta africana; assembly: GCF_030014295.1. Lineage (NCBI taxonomy): Eukaryota > Metazoa > Chordata > Mammalia > Proboscidea > Elephantidae > Loxodonta > Loxodonta africana. Next base: position 115,586,965 of record NC_087369.1, on the reverse strand, counting down.
GGACAACCTGGATCACTGTAGGGGAGGATCTTATTACTGCTAGTTAAATGCCTCTGTTTATCTCATTCAGAGCCCTCAAATTTTGGTGGAACAAGGAATTATCCTTGGAAAAGGGTCATGACATAATGTTCCCTCTTCCTGGAAAGCTCTTCCCAAAGATACTTGCTTGGGTATCTTTTTCATTTTCATCAGGTGTTTGCTCACATACTACCTCTGCACTGAGGCCCTGGAGATCATCCTATTTAAATTTGCAACTTGTCTCACCTACCACATACACACATTTTATATCTCCTTCCCTGCTTTATTTTTATTTTTTTCTTGGCACTTATCACTATGTAGCATATAAAATATTTTTTAACCTGTTTATTCCCTGCATATCCAACTGGAGTATAAGTTCCATGAGGGCAGGAATTTTATCTGCCATGTTCATTGCTGTAACCCTGGTGTCTTGAACAGTACTCAGCACAGAGTAAGCCCTCAATAAAAAAATTTGTTGAATGAATGAATGGATGAAAAGAAGGAAGTGCAAAAAGAATGGAAGGAGGCACTAGGAAAGGCATGCAATCCAGGATCCAGGGGCTCTTTTTACTTTCAAAATCAAATCCCATGTTACAATCATTCTTTTTCTGTAAGATAGAGGTGATTTAGAGAATGCTTTTTTTTTATGCCTACTCTTGAATGGAGGGGACTTCAATCAAATAGAGCTGTCTCCTATTAGATGGAAGAGGCTTCAGTCAATTGGGTTAAAGAAGAAAGAGAAAAGATATAATAAATCTGCAGGGTTGCCAAAGAGCATGTTGGTCAGGGACATGTTATAGTATCTTGTTTACTGAGACAGAAGGGAGTGTGTGGAGAAGGGGTAGCACAGCAGTGAGGGAGGGAAGGGAGAGGGAAAAGAAGGGGGTGCAAAGTATAAAACTAAATCAGTTTTGTTATAAAAACATGACTTTTCAAGCAAATTATCTTGCTTTTAACCATTTGTTGTATAACTTGTAGATCGTAAAAGACATTACAACTTAATAGGGACTCCTAGGTTTATGCTGAATTTGATTCCTGAAAAAGGCGTTGTAAAGGAAAATTGGGCCAATTAAATCTGATTTTCCTAATTAATGAGGCCTTTTTTTCCTAAACAAAGATCTGTTCCCACTTTTTTTTTTTTTTTTGGAAAACGACCACAAATACTATATTCTGTTGTTGTTGTTATGTGCCGTCCAGTTGGTTCCAACTCAACAATGCCAGGTTCTGTGCCATCTTTACAATCGTTGCTATGTTTTAGCCCATTGTTGCAGCCACTGTGTCAATCCATCTCTTTGAGGATCTACCTCTCTTTCACTGACCCTCTACTTTACCAAACGTGATGTCCTTTTCCAGGGACTGATCCTTCTTGATAACATGTCCAACGTATTTGAGTCTATGAGACAAAGGCTTGCCATGGCACTCTGGCTGTACATCTTTCAAGACAGACTTGTTCATTCTTGTAGCAGTCTATGGTATGTTCAATATTCTTTGCCAACAGCATAATTCAAAGGCATCAATTCTTCTTTGGTCTTCTTTATTCGTTGTCCAGCTTTTGCATGCTTTATTAAATAAAATTATAGGCATTCAGGTTAAAAAGTTTTTAAAGTGTATAAAAATTGATTCCATAGGATAAGGTAGAAAATTATAATTAATGACACAATTGCAGTTCTTAGCTTACCTTTTGTCATTTCCACCTTATTGTTATTGCAAAACAAATTAGAATTGCAAGTAATACCTTCATTAGAATAGGTTCATTCAGATGTTCTGTCTTGAGGATATTTTCACAGGCATTTTTAAGGAGTGTTTTGGGGGATACCTAGGGCCATTTGATGACTTCTTGTGAAATGATCATAGAGGTGTCTGCTTTTTTTGCTAATGAAAATTGTCATGAAGCTAACAGTTTATTGCCCCTTCAGCTGCCTTCAAATAGAAAGGCTAATTTGAGTTGCCAGTTCATCAGTTTCATTCACATCCTGGTGTTATGTAAGGGCAGACCTTATGAAACAACCTTGATTTGCACTGAAATTGTTATACTTTGATCCCTTACCATGTTCCTGCTTCTCACTGTCAAAAATCCTCAAAGCCTTGACTTGAATAGTGAGTGCCAAATTCAAAGGCACACAGGCTGAGCTTGATCCCAAATCCACAGAAAAAAGCTTTTCCAATGCAGATACATGTTCTGCACCTTGTCGTTTAGTAGTGGATTGCAACCATCACTGGAGTACTAGTTTTCCTTTTTAAAAACAATTTTAAGGTTTGAATACAATAATGTAATAATACCTTTTTTTGGTGACAAATGTGCCATAACTTCCACATTCGTATGAGTATTTTCCTTAAAAGTGATCACATTGGGCCAAGATAAACATTTAAAATGGTATTATCACAATTCGAACTCTTTTTAAACTTTTATTAAATTGCTTTCAGTGATAGTTTACTAGCAAGGCAAAAGCACAATTAAGCCAGTTTCATTACTTTATACTAACAGGATAAGTCTCTTGATCCCTTATCTTCTTCACTCATCTTATTATTCCTTTATATTTCTTATCCTTTTAACAATATCAACCGTGCCCTAGGTTCTGAGGATACCATTGGGAATAAACTTCTCCTATATTGTCTACCAAAGAGGGAGAATATATGGGCCCCTCTGGAAGCTGACTGAGACAAGTCCTACTAGATTGTGAGGAAAAGAAATGTGCCTTGTTTACTTCTGTATCCCTGGTACCTAGCACAGTGACTGGCATGTAGTATCCCTCAGTCAGTATTTGATGAATAAATTAGTTAGTGCCCTGTTAGTCTTGAATGCTGTAAGTTAATAATACGGGAACAGTTGATGGATCATTGGAAATTGATAAACTATAAGTTGAGGACTTCTGACATAATAACAAAAGACAGGCAATTTAATTACAGAGTTTGTTGTCAGAACTTTTTTGTTACTGATAGAAATAAAAAAAGGAGCCGAAGTTATGTGCTTCAGAATCTCAGAAAAAATATCTGGTGATATCCTTCTCCATAACTCCAAGCATGCTGTTATACGGCTTCTGAAGCAGACACTGTTGATAGCTTACCAACATGTGCTCCCCGCTTTCCTTTTTCTTTCTAACAGACACGAGATTTTGTCCATATATCAATCTGGATAAGGCTGACTTCAGTCCAGGACATAAGGGTGATCTAAAATTGATCTAAAATTTTCTTGGTAGTCCCTTTTTCCTTGCTAATGATAGATTGGTTTAGGCACAAATTGTTGGTAGCTGTAGTTGAGTTGGCCCCCAACACATGGGGACCCCATGCACAACAGAATGAAACACTGCCTGGTCCTGCACCATCCCTATGATCTGTTGAGGATCTGACTGGTGTGTTCCACAGGATTTTTATAGTTTGATTTTTGGAAGTAGATTGCCAGGTCTTTCTTCTTTGTCCATCTTAGTCTGGAAACTCTGCTTGAAACCTGTTCAACATCATAGTAACATGCAAACTACCACTGACAGATGAGTGATAGCTCACACGAGGACATGAAGTGCACTTGCCAGGAACTGAACCTGGGTCTCCTATATGGAAGGCGAGAATTTTACCACTGAACCACCAATGCCCTAGGCGCAAGTACATGATCTAATTTTGGCAAGGCTTCTGAGAACCATTTCTTCCTTCTGTCTCTCAGAGTTATTGCCAACAGTTTAAGGAGGAAGTCCACATTTAGAGGAGGTCAGAGACTGGGGAACCACAGGGGAGAAGAGACGGAGCCTTGGTGTATCAAACTAGAGCCTGCCCTACCTATGGACTTCCTATTGTGTGAAATTTAAAAAATCTTATACTTAAGGTCCATTTGATGCACACTTTTCTGTTACTTGCAGCTAAAGGTAACCTAACTGATACAGCTCCTAGGTCTCTTGACTCACATAAGGGTGCTCCCCTGTCAATGATGGATGGCACTAGCACAGTGATGGGGAGCCTGTAAACACTGACTGAGTGGCAGCTCCCCTATGCCTGGGTTATAATTGTAACTTCAGGTAGCAAGGAACAGTGGTAATTTCCATTTCTTTCAGGTAATATGGTTATTGTAAAGATATGTGAGAAAGTAAGGTAGCACCATAAACTATTTCAGTACTTAGGCAATCAATCCTCAAGGAGGACCGAAAGGTCATATTTAGGATATTATACAACTCTAGTGCACAAAAAGCAACTCTAGTAGAAAATAACTTTCATAGTTCAGATTCTTCCTTTTCTACTTCCACTTCTTTCTACTGTGATTCTCTCTGTTTCTACTGCTGCCAAACGCTCTTGGCTCTGGACTTCATGGACTTCTGCTGCCTCAGGAATTCTTGCTATCTTTTCTCCATGTGCCTTTCAGCTTCTGTTCCTACTCTACTGTGCAGTGTCTTGTCACTTTCCATGGTATTTGAAGTTTCAAATGCCCGGGTAGGATAATGACCTCATGTCAAACATGAACCCTTCTCCATACTTGAGATGTTGCCATTATTCAACACAAAATTGGCCTGATGGGCCAAGCTCTCTTGCCACTTCACCACAGACTGCTGGTCTCCCCTCAAGTCCAGCTACCTTTGGGTTAGGTGCCTGTCCTGTTCAATCAGTGTGTCCAAGGTTGCAGTGTCACATGGCAAAAGACATGGAAGTTTGTACAGAAGAATCCTGTTCTGGCTGCTTTGTTCAGAAGATGACTGCGTGTAGCAGATATTTCAGAATATCAGAGTGCCATGGCCTATTTAGTACATTAAGATGCCAGGAAATATGACTCTGAAGAACATGTCCTTTTCATAGCCTTTGATCTACCTTAGAAGTATTTATACTTGAGATGGTGTCATGAGTTCTTCTCCCTCTACTACTTTTCTCTTCCATTATACAAACATTTTCAGTCAGCCAACTAACTCTCCACAAGTCTTACATTCTGCTTACTCAGATCCTCCTCCTTACCTATATACCGTGATTAACTAAAAAAGTATGGTTTCCGTTTTCTCTACCTTGATCATGACCACCTCTAGCCTCTTGGTCAAAACTTGGCAAAGGGAGATATATGACCAATCCACTGGAAGTTTTAATAAGTATAGTAGTAGGTAGAGGAAGAACTAACATTTATTGGGTAACTACTATGTACTAAGCACTGTGTCAAGTTCTTTATGAGGTAGAAGACAGCACTATTCTAGGCAATTATCTCGTTTATCCAGTTCGTTGTGAAAATCTGAATAGTAATAATAGTTATGTATGCCACTAGAATTACTGTATCATATTACTTGTTAGTCGAAGACTATAATGGTTGAATTTGCTAGTGTCTGGGCATTTAAAAATGATTTTTAGTGATTATCATGATGAAATATTTTTGTGGTTATTGTTGTTTGGGTGTGTAGTTCCAGAGTGTAAATGGGATTCATTTTCTTTAACAGTAGTCAAAATATACTCAGAGTGATACCATTAACATTACAGTATATTGCTTTTAGCCTCTTTCCTAGTCACTTTGGACACTGATTTTTTTCATTCCTGTTGAAATAAACGAGGAAGACAAAATGAAATCCAGGGATATAACCTTAGTATAATTATTTTCCATTGATACCTTTTTGATCGTTTAGTTTTTGTTACCATTCTAAATATACCAGGTGCTAAAATGAGTATGCACTTTCCAGAAGAGTTATATTTTGAAATACTTAAAACATCCAATCTTGTAATTTTTAAAAATTGTTTATAGTGTTAGAGAAGATGATTTCCAGGCACAGGAGATGGTAGAAGAAAATTTACTTTTAGAAAAAAGCTCCAACCAAGGAAGCAGGTAGTTATTCTTATGCTGATTTGTGAGACAAAGAAAAAGAAATGGAGATAAGACTACTTGTAAGTAAAGCAGTATCTGTCTCAAGGCTATTCCTAAATAACTACACAATTCATTTACATGTCTATTTCTGTCTGTGTCTCTATTTTTCTTTCTACTGTATTATGGTGTCTACCACTAAGACATAGATATATATAAGTCTGGAACTGCATTATTGAAGTTGCTTTCTCAATTACATTTCTAAGATAATTACCTTTGTACTAGAGAGTTTTAAAAAATCAATAGAATGTTCCTGGCAATATCTTCGGTAACCATTAATTAATATTGCAACTCATGTTAACAAACAGTTATTCCGCTTAGCAAAAATGACCATGCTTTTAATGTTCCCAACAAGGAAGAAAAGTGTCTGGGATAAAGTGTATCTCTTGAAGGATATAATTTAAAATAACTGCACATTCTTGGTATAGAGTTGAGACCAGATCCCATAGAAACCAGAGACTTCCACTGAAAGCAATATTGAATGAAAAAAAAAATTGAATGAAGCTGTCATTAATTGTTTTAATATCAGAGGATCTCTAAAAATGTCTTTGGTCTTCATAGAAGCTCGATTGATTTAGCTCGTCTGGCATCATATTCTTGGAGTAACAAGTAATATAGCAATTGTAATGGTATAAATTATTAGTTCAACTATTTGGATCCTTATCAATACATTTTAATGATTTCCTGTTAATGAATACTCTGTCTTTCTCTCCCTATAGTGTCTATAATAGGCCTCAAGTTTCTTATGCATATAAAATATACAGAGTGGGGAAAGTCACTGAAGGTCTTAGTTGGATTGATATGCAAATTAACTAATACAAATGAATTACTAAGAAGTTTGCAAATATGAAAGTTCTGTAATAGATCTTAATAATAATTTTAGATAGACACTTGTAATTGGAACTTTGGGTGAACATTTCATGGGTCGACTCCCCTTTTACATTAGTTTGCTCAAACCTTTCAAAACAGTTCTCTGTTCATTGACATCTTTAATTCTATTTGACAGAAAGAGTCAAAACCTTTCCTTCAACAGAATATTCAGTAACCTTCACCAAATAACCATTAATTAAGCAATTAAAGTAAATTTGTGGAAAAAAGAATTTTGAAAGTAGAACAGAATTAACTCAAACGATAGTTTAAAAATAGTCTTATAGCACTTCAGTCATTATTGACCAAAAACTTCCTAGGGGATATTAACAATGCATTTGATAGTTGCCAAGGAAACCTTAACCTTTCTTCAGACTGTCTGCCCTTCTGCATTGTACCTGATTGTCAGAATAACTTCAGCAACTGATTATAACTGAGCCATTTTCAACATCAGGCTTTTTCTTGCCAATCCCTTTTCAAAGTACAAGCTCAAGTATTCAGGATATCTTGCTCTGTGTCTGTATTTATGTTTCTGGGGATTTGCACTTCAAAAATGAAAGTTCTTTGTAATTATTTTCCTAGTCACTTCTCATCACCATGTGAGGTAAATAAATCCTAATTTAGAGACAAGGAAACTGAGGCACCACAATGTCTTTATCGTGTCATAATCATTCTATCATAGAACCTCTGACTTCTTTTGTTTAGAGCACAACAACTAAACAAACACCTAGCACCACTTACAAAGTCTGTGTTTTCATGTGTGTCGATTAGACAGGACTGTGAGACTCTAAGGCAGTGGGAAAAGCACAAGACAGGGAGTCAGGGGACCTGGTTATATCACTTACCAGCTGTGTGACCTTGGCCAAACTAATTTATCTCTCAATTTTTTCACCTATTAAATGGCAGTGATACTATCAATCTCATAAGAATGTTGGGATTAAATGCGTTTGTGTATGCAAAGCACCTGACGTGGTGCACATACTAAGCACTCAAAATCTAGTAACTATTTTTATTAGTTAAGGGTTATACATCATATGAATGCATATTCCATATTCTGAATACCGATATATGTCATATGAATGCATACTCTGTACCCTGAATACTGACTTGAAGATTACGATCTGTAGAAATATATTTGATGGAGTTAGGGGAACAACATATATGATAATGGCACCACATTGGAAACACGAAGCTATACTGCCATCATAAGCATAATATAAATAATAAATAATAATAATAAATAAATAGTAATTCCCTTCCCACCCTGCACAGACAGGGTGGGAAGGGAACTATTATTTATTTATTAGTTACTATGTTCCAGGTACTACGCTAAATACTTTGTAATCTGTTATCCCAGTTAGTCTTCGTGACAACCTAATGGGATAGGTGTTGTTATTATCTCCACATATGTCACTTTGGTAGGCTTTGAAATAAGGAAGGAAGGGGGCACAAATGTAATCTTAGAGGGAAACTGACAGAATAAGTAAATTCTTCTAATCACCCTGATAAAGTCCACGCATGAAGAGGTTGTTATCAATAGGAAGAGAAATGTAGTTAGGAGTTATATAGTAAGCAGAACAGTATTTTTTTTATGTTTGAGACAATGACAAATGAAATGATAGCAGCAACATAACATTATAGACTGAAAACTGAATGTTTCTGTTTTTTTATTTACATTGTTAGAATGAATATTGAATTATTTTTCATGTGTGAAAACTCAAGCAAACAACTATTACTCACCCCGGACATTTGTCATTAGATTATCCAGGTCCCTGGGCTTTCCTGTCCGTGTCTGTGTTCTTTATTTGTGACTGAGCCTGCTATGAAGGAGGACACCTGTGTGCGTTTATAGGCACACATGTAAATCTAACATTCTATGACTAATATTATGTTGGGAACCAGCAAAAGATACACTTCTCCAAACTATACAAGGGCATAGATCCAGCTATTTAAAACTGGATTTATTCTCAAGATGATAAACATATCTCAATTTTTATCCTAAGAGACAGAGTGAGCTAAAAATATAAAGAGAGTCAAGAGAGGCCAAAAAGGGATTTCTAACCCATGACTGATGGATCTCTAGGGGGTCCATGTATAGATTTTAAGTCTCCTATGAATTGCGCTAAAATTGTGCACCCATTTGTGTTCATTTAGGCTTGGTTTGGTCACTAAGTATCCATCGCTCTTTAATTAGATTCTTAAACAGACACACACAAATTTCCCCAAAGAGAGTATATTCAATTTTTACCTGATTGGAAAAATAATACATACTTCTCAATGATCTACTGCCCACAAAGGCACTAGACAAGTTCTATCAAACCATAAAAGCTCAGGCCATCATGTTACATGTATTGGTAGTTAGTGAACTACTCCAGATAATAGAGGAAAAGGGAAAACTTCCAACATCACTTTAAGAGATTAACGTAACCTTAAAATCAAAACTTGGAAAAAAAAACTGCACAAAAAAAGGGAAAACTACAGACTAATCTGACATATACACGTGGGTGCAAAGAATATAGAAACATCTGTGTTTCTCCTACCAAACCAGAATCACACTTTCTTAGACACTGATTTAGATCACTTTGGATGCCAGCCCTAGCTGGATCAGTTCCCCTAACTCCATCTTATTCATGACTATATCTCCAGGTTTATTATCACCTCCTTTCTTTCCCTCCACTTACCAGTAGAACTTCCTATATCTCTCATGGATATATCCAGTTTATGACAATTTTCAAAGATCATGCTTTTATTTATCCTCTTTATGACATACGTAAAGCTTACACAGTTTATTCTTCCAAACATGTTTCACCTTATATGTGATGCTATAACATATATTTTTCTTAGATACTGTAAAAATTGACTATGTTTATCCATACTCAGTCTTAGTAGAGGAGGACTATGCTGAGATATTCCTCTACAAAGAAGTTCTTGAGATGGGTCCATGAACTCCAATAACTTGTATGCAGAGCTATTCATCTATAGTGTGTATGTGTGTGTGCGTGTGTGTGTGTGTATGGATACACGCACACATTTTTCTGGGAATTAAGTTCATAGCCTTTCTCAGAAATTCAAGGAGGTCTGGGGCCTCAGAAAGTGAAGTAGTTCAGACAATCTGTCAGCTTCCCCAAAGGTTTGACCCTCCCCTTTCAATTAAGGAGCCCTATTTAGTCAAGGGAGTCCTTAGTCAAGGGAGTCCCTGGGTGGCACAAACTGTTAGTGCTTGGCAAACTGTTAGTGGTTGGAAGTTCAAGACAACCCAGAGGTGCCTTGGAAGAAAGTCCTGGTGACCTGCTTCTGAAAAATCGGCCATTAAAAACCCTGTGGAGCACAGCTCTACTCTGCCACACATGGATGGGGTCACCGTGAGTTAGAATCAACTTGACGCCAAATAGTTATTTAGTTATCATAACTTCGTGAATAACTACTAATCTATGAAGGTTTTGGAGGGAATTTGGAGGGCAGTTGCCATATTTTCCACAAATTGTCTCTTGCTGTCTTGATAGAAATAGAATCTTGTGTGGAATATACCATAAGACTGGCTCAGCATTTCCTAGGTTTTTTCATTCTCCTGTTGAAGTAGTTTACTTTCATAATATGAAGACTTTCACAGTAATTTTAGTAAACTTTTCTATATGAAAGTAGAAACTTTTTTTTGAGGCATTCAGTTCAGTAAAGTGCAACCTTGTGATTCTAGACAGTATGTGTAAAAAGAAATTTAAGAATAATATCAAAATTTCAGAATACCTATGTGTGGATTGGCAACCCTGGTCACGTAGTGGTTAAGAGTTCGGCTGCTAACTAAAAAGTCGGCAGTTCAAATCCACCGGACACTCCTTAGAGTCCTTATGAGGCAGTTCTACTCCATCCTATAGGGTTGCTATGAGTCAGAATTGACTGGAAGGCCATGAGTTTTTTTTGTTTGTTTGTTTATGCATGGATTAAAATATTACAAGAACGTTGTGCTAATTCATTCTTTGTCTAAAGATTACTTTTTCTTGCAGAATTCGTTGTAAAAGATCGGAAGGAATGATAGATAATGGGAAGTTATGTTGATTCTTTTTCACTCACTCATCTTGGAGTAAGGGAAAGCTTCTCTTTCCAAATGCCCATGTTGTCACAGTTCCCAGGCTAAGCCTATTATTTATTCATACATTAAGAGTGGTAGGGGGCAAAAAGGAGCGATCATTTTGGAGGAGGTATAGTTAGAGCCCTTTTTCAGTGCCACCATGATTTAGTTTGCTGCCCATCTCCATGTGGATGACCACACTGATGTGGTCTACACCTCAAGCTCCTGAGATGCCTGGATCGCCTTCTTGGATTTTCTTACCTGAATGTGACAGAACCATTAAATCCAGTGAGGCTGAGCAGACAGCTTAAATTGGCTACCGTACAAACACGGTGTCATAAAACAAAAATTAGGGTAAGAAGAAGATTAAGATCAGGATATGAGACTGTGAATTAAAATAGAGTTACATGGTATAACTTCATCAAATCAAATCAGTATAATTTGTGTGCATGTGTGTGTGCGCGTGTGTGTAAGAATGGGAATGTTCAGCAAAAATGAAAACTTCTGGTTTAAAATAATTTCATATCACATGTTTGCTGAATGTTCTGATGAAAATTGCAATGGCTCCATATGGACAAAGATAGCTCACACTATAGTGAATTCGAATCTTGGGTTCTGATATGATTGAATCTTCCCAAATAAACCAACCTCAGAGTGATAAGGCCATGAGTGAGCTAATATGAGTGGACCTTGAATTATTTGTCAATTCTTTACCTTAATGCCTGACCTGTGGACTTCAGATCCAGCTGTTCCAAAACATAAAGCACCACTTTATATGGACTAACAGGCCAGAGGTTGGTGAATATATTTTCTCCTCTCAACTCCTGAGAATGAAAAAGGAAAGGTTTCCTCCTCTTTACAGATCCAGTATTTCCAGTTAAAAAATGAAAATGAAGGTGCTTATGGACAAAACCAAAAATCGAAAGTATGGATTTATCTGTATTAGTTTTTTCTCAAACCTAAAAATAAGTTTTTATAGGGACAGAAGAGTATTAAGTCCTGGCAGTTGAAATACAACTGCTTTTATGATAGAAAACATTTTTTCCCCAAAGTTCATCTTTAACTCACAAGTACTAAGCTTGGAGGGAAGGGTGCAGTGGGAGAGGAAGGAATAATAATGTTTTTTAGACTACAAATTGAAGAAAAGCTAAACGTTCAGGAAAGTTTTTCTTTCAGAAAAACCTTCGGGTCCTCTTATTCATAGATCTTTAGAACATAAGAAAAAATTCTGAAAATTCTGAGTACACATCTATGATGGTAAAGAGGGCCATATCTGATATAATATAAAATCAAATAGATCAAAAGACTATGAATAATAGGTTTTTCACCCCTTAGTCCTTGTGGCCATTGACATTAAATTATATTAAGAACATTATTTGGGCAACTGTTATACTGCAGCTTTTTCCAGTTCAAAAGAAAATGTCCTAGGTTAAAGAAAGGAGGAAAAAAAATTTTTTTAATTCTTATTGTGCTTTAAGTGAAAGTTAACAAATCAAGTCAGTCCCTCACACAAAAACTTACATACACCTTGCTACATACTCCCAATTGCTCTCCCCCTAATGAGACAGCCCGCTCCCTCCCTCCACTCTCTCTTTTCCTGTCCATTTTACCAGCTTCTAATCAACTCTACCCTCTCATCCCCCCTCCAGACAGGGGATGCCAACATAGTCTCAAGTGTCCACCTGATCCAAGAAGCTCTCTCCTCACCAGCATCCCTCTCCATCCCATTATCCAGTCCAATCCATGTCTGAAGAGTTGACTTCGGGAATGGTTCCTGTCCTGGGGCAACAGAAGCCCTGGGGACCATGACCACTGGGGTCCTTCTAGTCTCAGTCAGACCATTAAGTCTGGTCTTTTTATGAGAATTTGGGGTCTGCATCCCACTGCTCTCCTGCTCCCTCAGGGGTTCTCTGTTGTGTTCCCTGTCAGGGCAGTCACCGGTTGTAGCCGGGCACCATCTAGTTCTTCTGGTCTAAGGTGGATGTAGTCTTTGGTTTATGTGGCCCTTTCTGTCTCTTGGGCTCGTAATTACCTTGTGTCCAAAGGAGGAAAAATTTTATTAACAAATGTAGTTATATCTTGACAATTTGCATGTTTTGGAGTCAGATATTTTTAGAAGAAATTTAGAAGGATTTTGACATATTTAGAAGTCAGAATTTTATTTTAGAAAAACACTTTCATGTAGTGATATTATCAAGTTTAGAACACACCATATTTTTATATATTTGGTCAATTTTAAAGTCAAATCACTTTTTAAAAATAATTTTTGAAAGTAAATTCTAGGGAGATTTAGGCAACACACCATAACTGGATTAGTCTATGAGTTACAAGCTTTTATCTATTTATTCTTGCTCTCTGATATAACAACCTGTGATATGCAGATGACACGACCTTGCTTGCTGAAAGCAAAAAGGACTTGAAGCACTTATTGATGAAGATCAGAGACTACAGCCTTCAGTATGGATTAGACCTCAACATAAAGAAAACAAAAACTGCCTCTTTTTCTGGCTGGAAACATGGAGGGTGTCGAAGAGAAGAAAAAGAAGGTTCCTGCTGTGCCAGAAACCCTTAAGAAAAAGTGAAGGAATTTTGCAGAACTAAAGGTCAAGCACCTTAGAAAGAAGTTTGCCCAAAAGATGCTTCAAAAGGCAAGGAAGAAGCTTAGCTATGAAAAAGTTAAGCACTATCACAAGGAATATACGCAGATGCACAGAACTGAGATTTGAATGGCTAGGATGGCAACAAAAGCTGGCAACTTCTATGTACCTGCAGAACCCAAGTTGGCATTTATTATTGGAATCAGAGATACCAATGGTGTGAGCTCAAAGGTTCGAAAGGTGTTGCAGCTTCTTCCCATTTGCCAGATCTTCAATGGCACCTTTGTTAAGCTCAGCAAGGCTTTAATTAACATGCTTAGAATTGTGGAACCATATTGCATGAAGGCACCCAAACCTGAAGTCAGTAAATGAACTGATCTAGAAGCATAGCTATGGCAAAATCAATAAGAAGTGAATTGCCCTGACAGATAACACTTTGATTGCACGATCTCTTGGTAAATATGGCATCATCTACATGGAGGATCTGATTCATGAGATCTATACTGTCCGCAAATGCTTCAAAGAATCAAACAATTTCCTGTGACCCTTCAAATTATCTTCTCCATGAGGTGGAATAAAGAAAAAGACCACCCATTTTGTACAAGGTGGAGATGCTGGCAACAGAGAAAACCAGATCAACAGGCTTATTAGAAGGATGAACTAAGGTGTCTACCATGATTATTTTTGTAATCTGGTTGGTTAGTAAAATTGTAACTGCTTTCAAATTGAAATATTGTTGTATTGACGGCTTTTTGTTAGCCTCTCCCTTCCCTTATTATGGCAAATCTTGGTGTGTGGTAAAATTAAGCCAAATAAACTGCCTACTGCATGTAAAAAAGAAAACAAAAATCCTCACAACTGGACCAATGGGTAATAAATATCATGATAAACAGAGAAGATTGAAGTTGTCAAAGATTTTGTTTTACTTGGATCCACAGTCAACACCCATAGAAACAGCAGTCAAGAAATCAAACAACACATCTGCTTCAAAAGACCTCTTTAGAGTGTTAAAAAGCAAAGATGTCACTTTGAGGGCTATGGTGCACCTGACCTAAGTCATGGTATTTTCAATTGCCTCATATGCATGCAAAAGCTGGACAATGAATCAGGAAGACTGAAGAAGGATTGATGCCTTTGAATTATGGTTCTGGTGAAGAATATTGAATATACCATGGACTGCCAGAAGAACGAACAAGCCTGCCTGGGAAGAAGTATAGCCAGAGTGCTCCTTAGAAGCGAGAATGGGGAGACTTTATCTCACATACTTTGGACATGTTATCAGGAGGGACCAGTCCCTAGAGAAGGACACTATGCTTGGTAAAGTAGAGGGTCAGCGAAAAGAGGAAGACCCTCAATGAGATGGATGGACACAGTGGCTGCAATGATGGGCTCAAGCATAGCAAAGATTGTGAGTATGGCGAAAGACCGGGCAGTGTTTCATTCTTTTGTACATAGGGTCGCTATGAGTCAGAAATGATTCAATAGCACTAATAACACTGCTATCTGATATAACAATATGTAAGGTCTAAGGGGCAAAAAAAAAAAATTTTTTTTTTTAAGGGGCAGACCCTGCACTCAGTGCTTTGTATTCATCATCTTAGTGAATTTCCACAACTTTGAGGAATTACTGTTAGTATCCTCATTTTGTAGTTGAGGAAATTGAAGCACAGGGGAGTTAAGTAAATTGCCCAAGGTTACAGAGGTACTGAATGGTGGTAAATAATGATGAGTGACAGTTGTAAAGTTAGTCTGCTCAGCAGGAGAAAGATGTGGCAATCTGCTTCTGTAAAGATTTATTGCCTTGGAAACCCTATGGGGAAGTTTTACTCTCTTCTATAGGGTTGCTATTTTTTTTTTTATAGGGTTGCTATAAGTCGGAATTGACTTGATGGCAAAGGTGGGTTTTTTTTCTTTAAGCCAGTAGCACCCACAGTAGACAAAATCAAAATGCAAGTTATACTCTTGAAAAAACACAACATATAAAGAATTAATGTTCCTTTTTAAAAATATAATTCATTCTTAGAGAAAATTTCCAAGAGTAACCAAAACCGTTGCCGTGAGCTAATCTGACTCATAGCGATCCTACAGGACAGAGTAGAACTGCCCCATAGAGTTTCCATGGAGCGCCTGTTGGATTCAAACTGCGACCCTCTGGTTAACAGTCATTCATTGACCGCTACGCCACCAGGGTTTCCTTTCCAAGAATAGTACCAAGAATTTCTATATACTCTTCACCTTTTTTCTCTTCTTCTCCTTCTCTCTCTACAACACACACACACACACACACACACACACACACACACACACACACACACAGCATCTTATTTTTCCTGAACTAAATAAGAGTAACTTGAAGACATGATTCCTTCATGTCGCTAAATAGTGTATATTTCCCAAAAACAAGGAATTATCTTACATACAGAATACTCATCAAAATTGGGAACTTAACATTGATACGATGTTGTTGTTGTTAGATGCTATTGAGTCAGTTCCGACTTGCCATTGAGTCGGTTCCGATACACTGCGACCATATGCACAACAGAACAAAATGCTGCCCGGTCCTGCGCCATCCTCACAATCATTGCTATGCTTGAGCCCATCATTGCAGCCACTGTGTCATCTGTCTCATTGAGGGTCTTCCTCTTTTTTGCTGACCCTCTACTTTGCCAAGCATGATGTCCTTCTCCAGAGACTGGTCCCTCCTGATAATGTGTCCAAAGTATGTGAGACAAAGTCTCACCACCCTTGCTTCCAAGGAGCATTCTGGCTGTATTTCCTCCAAGACAGACTTGTTCGTTCTCCTGGAAGTCCATGGTATATTCAATATTCCTCGCCAACACCATAATTCAAAGACAATCAATTCTTCTTCTGGCTTCTCTATTAATTGTTACAATATAGCTATCTAATCTACAGATCTTATTGAGATTTTGCCAATTGTCCTAATGATGTCCTTTATAACAAAAGAATATTCAAAGTTGTGATGGTTAAGATTGTGTGTCAACTTGGCTGGGCCATGATTCTCAGCATTTTGTTAGTTGTATAATGTGATCACTTCCCTGTTGAGATCTGATACATGATCACCCCCATGATGGGATCTGTTGTGGTACCAGTGGGGTTGGGGCCTATGACGGCTCACTGTCCCCCTCAGCCTTCATCTCTCTGCCCTCCAATTGCCTGGCTCTTCTTGCTCGCCTTGCCAGGGTTTTTACTTATTCCGGATCCTACAGCTGGCTTCTGTTTGTCTGACCTCCAGTTCTTGGGACTTGAGCTGGCAGCTTGCCTGCGGTCTTGCCTATCTTGAGATTCATCGATGTTCACAGCGTGTAAGCAGCAGCCCTGCTGTCCAGCTGGTGATCTTGGTTTTGCCAGCCCCTGTGACTATGTGAGTCAGGTGAAGCGTTTTTCCTCCCCCAAGGACTTGGGATGTTACTTACAACCTCTAAGAACCTTGTGAGCCATTTCCTTGATATAAATCTCTCTCTGTGTATATATTATATGATTTACTGGTTTTGCTTCTCTAGAGAACCCAGCCTAAGACAAAAATCATGTGTTGCATTTAGTTGTAAGGTCTCTTTGGTCTCCTTTTGCCTGAAAAAGTTCCTGAGCCTTTATTTGTATTTCACGACACTGGCCTTTTTGAAGAGTGCAGGTTTGTAATTTTGTAGAATGCCCTTCAATTTGGGTTTACCTGATGTTTTCTCATGATTAGATTCAGGTTATTCACTTTTGCCAGAAATACCACAGAACCATAAAAACCATTCGCCATCAAGTCATAGAAGCTTCATAGACACATCCAAACTCCCTGATGGACAGAATTACCGGGCTGAGAGCTGTGGGGACCATGGTCTCAGGGGACATCTAGCTATATTGGCATAACATAGTTTATAAAGAAAATGTTCTACATCCTACTTTGGTGAGTAGTGTCTGGAATCTTAAAAGCTTGTGAGCAGCCATCTAAGATACCCCACTGGTCTCTCCCCACCTGGAACAAAGGAGAATGAAGAAAACCAAAGACACAAGGGAAAGATTAGTCCAAAGGACTAATGGACCACAACTACCACAGCCTCCACCAGACTGAGTCCAGCACAACTAGATGGTGCCCGGCTACCACCACTGACTGCTCTGACAGGGATCACAATAGAGGGTCCCAGACAGAGCTGGAGAAAAATGTAGAACAAAATTCTAACTCACAAAAAAAGACTAGACTTACTGGTCTGATAGAGATCAGAGAAACCCAGAAAGTATAGCCTCCGGACACCCTTTTAACTCAGTACTGGAGTCACTCCTGAGGTTCACCCTTCAGCCAAAGATTAGACAGGTCCATAAGACAAAATGAGACTAAACGGGCACACCAGCCCAGGGGCAAGGACTAGAAGGCAGGAGGGGACTAGTAATGGGGAATCCAAGGTTGAGAAAGGGAGAGCATTGATATGTCGTGGGGTTGGCAACCAATGTCACAAAACATGTATTCATTGTTTAATGAGAAACTAATTTGCACTGTAAACCTTCAACTAAAGCACAATTAAAAAAAAAAAAAAAAACTTTTGCCACTGAGTTGACTCTAACTCACGGAGTCCCCATATGTGTTAGAGTAGAAATGTGCTCCATACGATTTTCAGTGACTGATTTTTGGAAATGGACCACAAGGCTTTTCTTCTGAGGTGCCTCTGGGTGGTCTTGAACCTCCAACCTTTTAGTTAGCAGCTGATCTTGTTAACTGTTTGGACCACCCAGGGGTTCAAAGTGATTCTGAATTCTTGGAATAGTCCCATTACTGGCAATGTTCATTTATCATTTTGTAAAGATGATGTCTGCCAGGTCTCTCCACTGTAACATAAATATTCTATTAAAACTGAACATTTGAAACACTTCAATAATAGGAGATTAGTTAGATAAATTATGGCACATACAATGGAATTTCAATACAGCCATTCTAAATAATGTTGTAAGAGAATGTCTAGATTGTGGAAAGATGTTTATCGTATAGTTTTAAGTAAAAATAAAGGCTGGTTACAATGCCATAAATATACTATTGTTTCATATTTTACACGTACATATCCAAAAGGTGGGACCGATACATACTGCTGCAGGTTGGGTTCCTCAGAAAGCAGGCTCTGAGGTGGATATTAGCATGAAGGAAGCGTATTAGGAAAGTAATTTCACAATCAACCCCTGTATGGGGGAAGGGAAGCAATTAAGATTGGGCAGTGAGAGAAGTTGGGCCGTGGTGTGACCACTACAAGGCTTCATTTGACTCCACTGGGAGTCCTGAAACTGGGAAAGCCCTGATGTTCTGAGTTGGAGAAAGGGGGCCAAGCCGTTATACAGGTACAACAAACACTCATTGTATGCAAACTACTTCTGGGATGGGGGTGCAACTTTAGGTTAGACGTCTCTCTCCTGCCAATGCAATGAACAAAGAGGGCTGAAAGCTGGCGGTCACAGCCTGTCTAATATGGGGAGAACAAGTCCTTTTATCCTGAAGGGGTGATCTCAGTGGTTCAGTATAGCATATATGGCACGCACCGTAATGTTACTGATGTAAATACTAATTATTTCTATTTTCTTTTTTTCTCTCTGTATTTTACAGATATTTTTCAATAAACACATATACTACTTATAAATAAGTTAATAAACCTTTTTTTTTTTTCTTCATAAAGAGTTGTTATCATGCTTTGGCAAAGAAATACTCTGTATATGCGTAGTCCTAGGTAGGACTTGAGTATTTCTTTATAGGTATAAAATTCATGGTTTAATTAGCTTTGGTGCTCCAGGAAACTGGTTTTAAGTCCATTCTGCTTTACGGCCTTAGGCCTTAGCTCTTAATATCTTACTTGGTATCCCAGATCTTCAGATTCCTTACTTATAGTGGGATAAGGTGGAGTGTTTGGTGGAAGGGTGAGGAGTAGATGGTAGATAGCTGATACCTATCCTGAAGGAATGTTGATTGTAATAATTACAAATAATATTGCTAAAGTTCCTGACCCACAGTAAGGCCTCAATAAATGATAGTCCTTGTTTCTTTGTTTGCTTAGATTATATAGTTTGTTAAGGCTTCTAGATTTTTCTATTTGTTGAAAAATATTATTTACATATTTGATATATTTTAAGAAGCTAGCTCTCCATTAAAACCTAGAACAACTGAAAACTGTTTTTTCTTTTTTTCCAAAAGTGTTCAGTTTTAGAATCTCTCCAGAACAGAGGCAAGGTATTCTCTAGGTATTTGCTTAACCCTTTATTTTCAACTAAATGTTCATATATCAAACAAATGAACTGAGAGCAAGGGAAAAGTGATAGATTGTGTTCTGTCATGCATAGAACAACTTTCTATATTTAAGGGTATATAATTTTTCTTGGTTTTGTTCAATACTACACTTGATTTAAAAAAGTCCCTTTAATACCATGTTTTAGGCATTATAGCATAATCAACCATCTGTACAAAATTTAAATCATCATGACTAGGTGTTGAGAAATGTATAAGAAAGTATAGTGTGGTGAATTGAAAGAAAATGACTTGAATGCAGCTTTGGTATACTGGGCTATCTGAATTGCAATTAAAGCTGAGAAATTTTCAATTGTGATTTTTTCATGTCATGCATCCTCTGCTACTCTTGCTGCTTCTGTGAAAATTCCAGTCTATTTTTCATTCCATAAATTGCCTTTTGCCTTTAATACATTCAATTCTCACTCTAAATCATTGACTTGAGCTGATGAAAAATTAAATTAGATTTCATATTTGTATCACTTTATTGCTCTATTTGTCTGATATACTCAATAATGTTCTTTGATCCAATCTAAGGATTAATAGTGGGAAGTATTGCTCATAGACTCTCAAACCTAGTACCGTCCTTCTGTGTATTGTGTTTTTACTCCTTTTCAAAAATTACTAGCCTATAAAAATTCCACTCAATTTGAGCATAGCCACAACCAACTATTTAGAAAGGACCGAGCAATTAATTCAGTCAAACAACTGGGAACTTCTGTTTGAAAACAAAACAAATCAAAACTCCCCCACACCCAATCCTCAGTTAAATCAGGTGTTTGACATTACAAAAAAAAATAAATAAATTAACCATTTGAATGAATTTTGTAGTTTTAATGAATTATGGTAGCATCTTATAGGCATAGCATAAGAATTATTTTACTAATATTCATTATACTAATGTAATCAGTCATATACTAAGTATTTATAATATATCAGGTACTGTGCTAAGTGTATCAAAATATGATAAAAAATTAACTTTCACAACAACCCTATGGGTGAGGTACAATTTTTTGCCCATTTTTAAAGAGGGAACTGAGGCCAGGAAAGGGTAAATAAAATTTAATATACCACATAACTAGTAACTCTTGAGGCAGGTGTTCAAACCCACGCTGCCCCATTCTAGAGTTACTGTATTTAACAATAAGCTATATTGTACCTCCCTTCCCCTTGAAGATTACATCAGGTAGGCTTAGGATGACACGATTCAGTGTATTTATCAAATGTCTTCTTAGGTACTTCCATTAATGGATATAAGAAAATGAGCAGGTGAGTCTGCGTTTATTCTCCTGGTTGGATTCATGTAGCACTTTTAGGCCAAAATTTCAAACCATTCCTGACTCAACTATCCTCATAACAGTCCTGTGAGGAAGATGTGCATCGGTGTTATCCCCTTTATGAAACTTTGATCTGAACATAAATGGCAAAACCAAATTAACCTAAGTCTAAGCCTCAAAGCTACGTGATTCTTGGGTAGCATAATTTTTCCAGCACATGCAAGCCTCGTGCATTTAATTTAGCTCAAAGAAATGGAACACAAACACTGGATAATTTTGGCTAAATCTGGAAATTTGAGGACAAATATATTGCTAAGTACTATTGAACTCTTTATTATGCTTTGGATGGGTCCTCAGTGACTCCTCAAGTATATCAGCCATTGTTCCTTTCTTCTATGCCACAAACACAGAGAGGATTAATTTTGTTGGTATAAAAGTAGGTAATCAGCTTGTAATTGAATGTCCATACTCCCTATTATAAGCATCTGAATGAAATTTTTGTTTTTCTGATCTGGTAAAGTTATGAATAGTTTTCACTAGGATGAGGTCAGACCACTTGCATTTCAGAGCTTTGAACCATTACAACTTTGTGAATAATTTAATGTTTGCTTTATTTCGTGCCCAAGAGAAGCTTAAAACTATACAGATCTCTTCCTGGACCCTCTTACAGAAATACGAGACTCATGTTTAATGCAAAGC
The DNA here is from genome assembly GCF_030014295.1 of Loxodonta africana. Taxonomy (NCBI): domain Eukaryota; kingdom Metazoa; phylum Chordata; class Mammalia; order Proboscidea; family Elephantidae; genus Loxodonta; species Loxodonta africana. Next base: position 115,565,370 of record NC_087369.1, on the reverse strand, counting down.
TTGAACAGAATCTCTTTACTTTCTTTTGTTTCCAGATGGTGGCACCATTTTTTTTTTAATTGTGCTTTAGGTGAAAGTTTATAGTTCGAGTTAATTTCTCATACAAAAATTTACACACATATTGTTATATGACACTAGTTGCAATCCCTGCATTCCTCCTTTCCACCCCGGATTTCTTGTGTCTGTTCAACCAGTTCCTGTCCCTTCCTGCATTCTCATCCTGCCTCTGGACAGGAGCTGTCCATTTGGTCTCATATATCTGCTTGAACTAAGTGTACACTCTTCACTAGTATTATTTTATGTTTTATAATCCAGTCTAATCTGTGTCTGATGAGTGAGCTTCAGGAATGATTTTAGTTCTGGGTTAACAGAGTGTCTGGGGGCCATGGCTTCTGGGGTTCCTCCAGTCTCAGTTAGACCATTAAGTCTGGTCTTTTTACGTGAATTTGAGTTCTGCTGCACACTTTTCTCCTGCTCCATCAGGAACTCTGTGTTGTGTTCCCTACAGGGCGGTCATTGATGGTAGCTGGGCATCGTCTAGTTCTTGTGGTCTCAGGCTGATGGAGTCTCTGGTTTATGTGGCCCTTTTGTCTCATGGGCTAATATTTTCCTTGTGTCTTTGGTGTTCTTCATTCTCCTTCGCTCCAAGTAGGTTGGGACCAATTGATACATCTTAGATGGCTGCTCGCATGTACTGTGGTGGTAAAATAGGTTCTAAAACCAACATAAAGAAAACAAAAATCCTCACAACTGGACCAATGAGCAACATCATGATAAGCGGGAATTGTCAAGGATTTCATTTTACTTGGATCCACAATAAACAGCCATCGAAGCAGCAGTCAAGAAATCAAAAGACACATTGCATTGGGTAAATCTGCTACAAAGGACCTCTTCAAAGTGTTGAAGAGCAAAGATGTCACCTTGAAGACTAAGGTGCATCTGACCCAAGCCATGGTATTTTCAGTCACATCATATGCATGTGAAAGCTGGAGAATGAATAAGGAAACTGAAGAAGAATTGACGCCTTTGAATTTTGGTGTTGGAGACGAATATTGAATATACCATGGACTGCCAAAAGAATGAACAAATCTGTCTTAGAAGTAGTACAACCAGAATGCTCCTTAGAAGCAAGAATGGTGAGACTGTGTCTTACATACTTTGGGCATGTCGTCAGGAGGGATCAGTCCCTGGAGAAGGACATCATGCTTGGCAGAGTACAGGGTCAGCGGAGAAGAGGAAGACCATGAACGAGGTGGATTGACACAGTGGCTGCAACAATGAGCTCAAGCATAACAACGATTGTGAGGATGGCTCAGGACCAAGCAGTGTTTCTTTCTGTTGTGCATAAGGTCCCTATGAGTCGGAACCGACTCGACGGCAACTAACAACAACAACAACAATAAAATCAAGTAGTGTGAGGCCTTCTACTTTGTTTTTCTTCTTCAGTAATGCTTTACCTACCCAGGGTCTCTTACCTTTCCATATGAAGTTGGTGATTTGTTTCTCTATCTCATTAAAAAATGTTGGAATTCAGATGGGGATTGCATTGTATCTGTAGATTGCTTTGGGTAGAATTGACATTTTCACAATGTTGAGTCTTCCTATCCATGAGCGTGGTATGTTTTTCCACTCATGTAGGTCTCTTGGTTTCTTGCAGTAGTGTCTTGTAGATTTCTTTGTATAGATTTTTACATCTCTGGCAGGATTTATTCCTAAGTATTTTATCTTCTTGTGGGCTATTGTAAATGGTACAGATTTGGAGGCCTCCTCTTCGAAGTTCTCTTTGTTGGCGTAGAGGAATTCAACTGATTTTTGTATGTTTATCTTGTATGCCGATACTTTGCTGAAATCTTTTATTAGTTCCAGTAGTTTTCTTGAGGACTCTTTGGGGTCTTCTGTGTATAAGATCATATCATCTGCAAATGGGGATACTTTTACTTCTTCCTTACCAGTTTGGATGTTCTTTATTTCTTTTTCTTGCCTTATTGCTCTGGCTAGGACCTCCAGCACAATGCTGAATAAGACCGATGATAAAGGGTATCCTTGTCTGGTTCTCGTTCTCAGTGGAAATGCTTTCAGACTCTCTCCATTCAGGATGATGCTGGCTGTTGGCTTTGTATAAATGCCCTTTATTATGTGGAGGAATTTGCCTTCTATTCCTACTTTGGTGAGAGTTTTTGTCATGAATGTGTGTTGGTCTTTGTCAAATGCCTTTTCTGCATTGATTGATAAGATCATGTGGTTCTTATCTTTTGTTTTATTTATGTGATGAATTACATTGATTGTTGTTCTAATGTCAAACCTTCCCTGCATACCTGGCATGAATTCCACTTGGTCACGATGAATTTTTTTTTGATATGTTGTTGAATTCTATTGGCTAGAATTTTATTGAGGATTTTTGCATCTATATTCATGAGGGAGATCAGTCTGTACTTTTCTTTTTTTTGTGGTGTCTCTACCTGGTTTTGGTATCAGGGTAATGCTGGCTTCGTAGAATGGGTTCGGGAGTATTCCACCCTTTTCTATGTTCTGAAGTACCTTTCTTAGCAGTGATGTTAACTCTTCTCTGAAAGCTTGAAAGAATTCTCCCGTGAAGCTGTCAGGGCCAGGGCTTTTTTTTTGTTGGGATTTTTAAATTTATTATTATTACCTCTTCAATCTCTTCTTTTGTTACAGGTTTAATTAGTTTTTTCTACCTTGGTTTGTGTTAGTTTAGGTAGGTAATGTGTTTCTAGAAATCAGTCCATTTCCTCTAGGTTTTCAAATTTGTTGGAGTACAATTTTTCATGGTATTCTGTTATCATGCTTTTAATTTCAGTTGGGTCTGTTGTGATATTGCCCATCTCATTTCTTATTAGGGTTATTTGCTTTCTTTCCTGTTTTTCTTTTGTCAGTTTGGCCAATAACTTATCGATTTTGTTGATCTTTTCAAAGAATCAGTTTTTGGTCTTAGCTCTTTCAACTGTTTTTTTCTATTCTCTATTTCACTTATTTGTGCTCTAATCTTTATTATTGCTTTCTTCTGGTGCGCGAGGGCTACTTTTGCTGCTCTCTTTCTATTTGTTTGAGTTGTAGGGTTAGTGTTTTTGTTTGGCCCTTTGTTCTTTTTGGATGTGTGCATTTATTGCAGTAAAAAGACCTCTGACCACTGGTTTCGTTGTGTCCCAAACGGCACTGGGTTGTTTGGTTGTTAAAGGTTCTGGTAGGATGTGTTTTCATTCTCATTTTATTCTATGAATTTCTTTATTCCATCCTTAATTTCTTCTATAACCTGGTAGTTTTGAGCAAGGTGGTTTCATTTTCCATGTATTTGATTTTTTTCCTTCCTCTTTCTGTTATTGATTTCTACTTTTATGGCTTTATGGTCAGAAAAGATGCTTTGTGATATTTCAATGTTTTGGATTCTGTTAAGGCTTGTTTTGTGGCCTAATATGTGATCTGTTCTGGAGAATGTTCCCTGCACTTTGGAAAAGAACGTATACTTGGTTGTTGTTTGATGAAGCATTCTGTATATGTCTATGACAGTAGGTTGGTTGATTGATTGTGGCATTTAGATCTTCTGTTTCTTTGTTGAGCTTCTTTCTGGTGTTCTGTCCTTCACCTAAAGTGGTGTGTAGAAGTCTCCTACTACTGTCGTGGAGCTATTTCTGTTTTCAATGCCATTAGAGTTTGTTTTATGTATTTTTGGAGTCCTGTCATTGGGTGCTTATGTATTTATTATGGTTATGTCCTCCTAGTGTACTGATCTTTTAACCATTATATAGTGTGCTTCCTTATCCTTTGTGGTAGATTTTGCATTAAGGTCTATTTTGTCAGAGATTAATATTGCCACTCCTGCTCTTTTTTGATTGTTGTTTGCTTGACATATTTTTTTTCCATCTCTTGAGTTTAGTTTGTTTGTGTCTTTGAGTCTAAGGTGTGTCTCTTATAGGCAGCATATAGGCAGATTTTTTTTAATCCATTCTGCCACTCTCTGTCTCTTTATTGGTGCATTTAGTCCGTTTACATTCGGTGTAATTATTGATAGGTATGAGTTTAGTGCTGTTGTTTGATTTTTATTTTTTGTGCTGTTGACAGTGTCTTTGTTCCACTTAATTTTCTGTGCTGAGTCGTTTTTATGTATTTTCTTTTCATCTTTTTCATCATCGTTAGTTTTGTATTTGCTGAGTCTTTATGGTTTTCTTTTTTTTTTGTCTTTATGTGTAGATTTGTTAGTTTCTTTTCTGGTTACTTTAAAATTTACCTCTATGTTTCTAAGTTTAAAATAATCTTTTATTTCTTAATTATTGCCTTAAATTTTTCTCCCTATGAAAGTTCTATGACTACACTTTTAATCCCTCTTTTTTGTTTTAACGCTGGCATCTTTTACATATTGACATCTCTGTTTCCGTATTTTCAGTGTTTTAGCATTGACTTACATTTGTGACTTGCCTATCTGGGTTGATATCTGGTTGTTCTGTCCTGTGTTCTGGTCTTAGGTTGTTATCAGATGTTATTGATTTTCGAGCCAGAGGACTCCCTTTACTATTTCTTGTAATTTTGGTTTGGTTTTTACAAATCCCCTTAACTTCTGTTTATCTGGAAATGCTCTCAATTCATCTTCATATTTGAGAGACAGTTTTGCTGGATATGTAATCCTTGGTTGGCAATTTTTTTTTCTTCTAGGCTTTATGTATGTCATCCCATTGTCTTCTTGCCTGCATGGTTTCTGCTGAGTAGTCAGAGCTTGGTCTTATTGACTCTCCTTTGTAGGCAACTTTTCATTTATCCCTAAGTGATCTTAAAATTCTTTATCTTTAGTTTTGGCAAGTTTGATTATAATGTGTCTTGGTGACTTTCTTTTGGAGTCTTTCTTTTGTGGAGTTCGATGACCTTGGATAGATATCTTCTTGTCTTTCTCTATTTCAGGGAAGTTTTCTTCCAGAAAGTCTTCATTAATTTTCTCTGTATTTTTTATCTCCCCTACCCCCCACCCCCATTCTGGTACTCCAATCACTCGTAGGTTGTTCATCATGATAGACGCCCACATAATTCTTAGGTTTTTTTTTTTCATTTTTTAAAAATTATTTTATCTGATTTTTCCTCAAATAAATTGGTGTCAAGTGCTTTTTCTTCAATCTCACTAATTCTGACTTCCATTGCCTCAATTCTGCACCTATGACTTTCTACTGAGTTGTCTAACTCTGAAATTTTATTGTTAATCTTTTGGATTTGTATTTGCTGTGTCTCTATGGATTCTAGCAGCCTGTTAAATTTGTCATTCTGTTCTTGTATAGCTTTCCTAAATTTCTATATTGCTTTTTCTCTGTGTTCCTTGGCTTGGTCTGCGCTTTGCCTGATATCCTTCCTGATCTTTTGAAGAGCTCTGTATATTAATCTTTTGAATTCTACCACCAGTAATTCAAAGATCTTCTCTTCCTCCAGGAAGTTTCCTGATTATTCATTTTGCTTGCTTCCTGGAGCCACCATGGTCTGCCTCTTTATGTGATTTGGTATTGACTTTATGTGATTTGATATTGTCTCGGAGCCACCAATGAGTTATTATATTTATTTATGTTTGCTTACTTGTCCTAGCTTCTTGTTTTGTTTGTTTTCATATGCTTAAATAGGCTGGGCGTGTAAGCTACTTTGGTTATTGGTATCTTAGAAGCTCTCATGTCCTGTCACCCAGTGGTTAGAGCTGCTGTTAAGTGTGTGAGCCCAGGATTCTGCTTAATTTTGTTGTGTGAATTCAGCTCAGGTGTACAGGTCATTGGTCACTGAGTGTGTGGTGCAGGCTCTCACCTACAGTCGTAGATGGGCAAGGTTATGCAAGGGTGATTGGAGCAGGCACAGGTATCTGGCTGAAGTAGGGGGTTATATGATGAGCAAGGTAGGGGGCTGACAACTGCTCCTGAGTGCCTAGGTGGAACACATGTCCCTGTCCCCTAGAGCACATAGTTGGGTGGATTTTGCAGCTGGACTTTGGGCACCTGATGCTGTTGGCTGTCAGGACTGGGAGGCACCACTTATTCTCAGACATCTCTCACGGGTGGCTAGATGGAATGGGCGAATCCACCAGTCCTCATCCCTGTGATGTAGGTGGGTGAGGACCCTGCTTAATGGGCATGGTGGTGTCCAATGTCATTCATCTGCCACTCCCCCTTAGCTGTTACAGTTGAAAATAGGCTTTAGGTATGTACCCTGTTGTACTACGATAATGAGAGTCTACACTGTTGAATGGGTCCACACAGGTCTAGGCAGGGGTGAAAGGCATTTGAAGTTCATGGACTCCTTACACCTGTGCCTAGGCAAAGGGGCAGTGCCTGCCCTGAGTTCCTGGCTTAGGGGGCGTGGCAATTTTTAAAGCCAGAAGACTGGTTTGGATGTGGTTAGTCCTGAGCTCCCAGCTTAGTGGAGCTGGTGGTTTCTTTTTTTTTGTTTGTTTGTTCATTTGTTCCCTCCCCAAAGCTGGGAGACTGGCTTAGGTGCAACGAGACCCACTTCTAGCCTAGGAGGTGTGGCAATGACTGAACACTGCCAGAGCAGTGCTGGAGCAGAGCGGGGAGGGGACAGGTGAAGGGAAGAGAGGCACTTCACCCTTACAGAAGTCCCAAAGGGGAAAGGGTTATTTTGATCCCACCAGGTAGGTTAGATGGTTGCACTTAACTTTCACAGATCCAGTGCTGCTTCTACCAGCTCTGGAGGCTTCTGCAGACCCTCCACTGCTCGATTTCTCCTGACATGGTAAAGCACATACCTAGTGCGACTGCTTGCCTCAGCCCATGTGCACCAAATGACCCAGCCTGCAGGGTGCTGGCCAGATCAGGTCTCGCACTTGTTTGATGCTTCTGAACTGTCTTTCCCTCCCCGCTGCTGCTCACTCCACTTTATCTTTGATGTTCAGTGCCCCTAGATTGTCATGTATGATCGATTCACTTGTTTTTGGGGAGGTCTTTGTTTTAAGAGGGACTACAGGAAGCATCTGACTATTCTGCCATCTTGGACCTGCCCCTTAATTTTTACTTTCGAAGACTGTCATATTGACCACTGAATGTCCTGCATTTCTAAATTAGAGAGAAGCAAGCCAAAACTTTCCTTCTGTTTGAAACTGTCTTTTGGCTTTATGTGCACAAATGGATTTTATGACGACCAATCAGTAGGTATTTAAGAATGCATGCAGATTTACTAATTTTTAAATTACACAGTGATTTCTTGATGGCAATGTTTACCTCCTGAATGAACTGAGAAAACATGTACAATTCAGAAAATATAATCACTTCAAACATATTTTCTGAAAGCCTTCTTTTCCAGTTGCCATCAAGACAATTCCAACTCATGGCTACCCCATGCCCATCAGTGTAGAACTGTGCTCCATAGGGTTTATAATGGCTGATTTTTCAGACATAGATCACCAGGTCTTTCTTCCAAAGCACCTCTGGGTGGCCTCAAACCTCCGACCTTTCAGCTAGCAGCTGAGCACATTAAACATTTGCACTACCCTGGGGACCCTTGAAAACAGTAGCTTCTAATTTCTCTTAGGTTAAATAAGGGTTGGCTGCCTCATTTGCTACAGCAACTAGAGTCAGCCTTAAGGACAATTAATCATCTAGGTGTCCTATGCTGTACCAAATATAATCCACAGGTTAGAAATACCGTGCTTCAAATTTCACCATTAGCTATTAAAATTCATCCAGAAAAAAACAAAAAACTTTTCAATGTTAATTAAAACACAAATATGCCTTGGCAGATGCAGTGTTACCGATGTCACTTTGTATACGTAAGTTTGCAGCAGCCAAAAGTATTTTTTTCTTCATAGACATTTTGTCTGCAATTAGGGTCTATAATCACCAAAGAAGGGTCTATCACCAAGATATTAACAAATTTGGTGACTACTAAGTCCCAGATACTCTACCAAATATTTTTACATATGATTATTGTATTTAATTTACATAATAATTTTATAGTTAAAATTACTCAAGAAAGGAGTCACTGACTCTCCCAGCATCCACATAAACAACTCTTAGGGAAGAAAGTGGCTCTGCTTAAGCCATGTGCCCATTCTTGAATTATCTTTGAGATCAAAGAATTGAAGTACTCTGCTTGACCAACCTCTATAATGGTTCCACGTGTGATGGCAGGATTAGATCCACCATAACCATATGACATCCTTTCCCCACAGTGAAAAAACAAAACAGTGCAGCGAAGGGAAGAGAGAAAGAAAGTCTGATAAGACAATGCGTTGTAGAAGACCTAAATGATAAAACTATAAAATTTGATACAATGGATGTATATTAAAGTGAATTGGAGGAAGAGACAATGAATATAGAAGTAGAAATTAATGAAATATAAAAGGGTAATAAAGCCAATCAATACAACTAAAAGCTAATTCTTTGAAAATACTGATAAACAAAAAAAACCTGTGGATAGAAAGAACAAAGGGAAAACTCACAAATACTACTGGAAATAAAAAGAGAACATAAGAATAGATACAAGAAAAATCATAAGAGACCGTAAGTAATTTTGAAAACTACAGTGAAATGGTGCATCAGATACCTCCTATGCTCCACCTTGCGTGCACGCAGCCACTTTTTACTCTAGTCATTGCTGTGGCGAACAGCTTCATACAGGTGTGACCTAATAGTTGTGGTCACTTGATCTCACCCTCAAACGTGCAGGAACTCATAGCACTCGTATGCACATGCAACCTAGAAGTAAGAGAGATTTAACAGCCCATGACCAAGGAAGGGCAGGAGCCACCAGATGTACAATTCTAAGGTACAGTCTTATGGCTCCTCATAATGTCCTAGTGGAATCTAGCTCCAGTTGGCCACCAAAAAAACCCAAACCCCAAACCCGTTGCTGTTGAGTTGGTTCTGACTCATAGTGACCCTATAGGACAGAGCAGAACTGCCCCATAGAGTTGCCAAGGAACAGCTGGTGGATTTGAACTGCTGACCTTTTGGTCAGTAGCCAAGCTCTTAACGGCAAGTCACCAGAAAAAAAAAATTTTTTTTTCAATAATATAAACCTGAATAGGCTTTTTTTTCCTGCCTTATTTCACGTCTCTCCAGTTTGACACATCTATTCCCGGGGATCATGCCCCCTAAATATATTATCTGCACACAAACCCTTGTCTCAGGTTTCAATATATAGGGAATAATCCCAGACTCAGACAAATGTTCAGGTTTCCAGACAAATATAAATTGCCAGAATGATGCCAGAAGGAAGAGAAAGTCTGAATAGACTACTACCATTAAAGAAATTGAGTTGAGATGGGATTTTTATTACACTTTCAAGGAAAAGATAATCCTCATTCCACACAATCTCTTGTTGAGTCTACAAAACGAGGGAGTGCTCCGCAGCTCACTTTGTTGTTGTTGTTGGCTGCTGTTGAGTTGACTCTGACATATGGAGACCTTATGTACAACAGAACGAAACGTTTCCGGGTCCTGTACCATCTCATGATCATTAGCATGTTTGACTCCATCATTGCTGGTACTGTGTAAATCCATCTCACAGAGGGTCTCCCTTGCTTTCCTTGGCCTTCACTTTACCAAACATGATGTCCTTCTCTAGTCATTGATCTCTCCTGATGATGTGTCCAAAGCAAGTGAATTAATCAATATTATATTGCCATCCATAAGCTTTTCATTGACTAAATTTCAGAAGTAGATTATCAGGACTTTCTTCCTAATTTATATTAGTCTGGAAGCTCTGCTGAAACCTGTCCACTATGGGTGGCCGTGCTGATATTTGAAATACCAGTGACATAGCTTCTAGCATCATAGCAACATGCAAGCCATCACAGTATGACAAAATGCCAGATGGATGGTGGCAGCTCACTTTATGAAACTATTAATAACTTACTACCAAAATATAGACAAAGACAATATAACAAAATAAAATTATGGTCTAATCTTTCTTCTGACTATAAACACAAAAATCCTAAATAAAGCATTAGCAAACTGAGAGAAATATGGCAACATCTAATAAGGCTGAAAGTGCTCACATCCTGTGATTGAATGATTCATGTTTAGGTATATAACCTAGAGAAATCTGTGCACATTTGTACAAGGTTTATTGCTGAATCAGTGTTTACAATCCCCAAAACTGCAACCAATTTAAATATTTATCATAGTGAATGGATAAATGATGATGTCTTCATGAGATAGAATAATACATGGCAATTAAAATTAATAAATTAGATCTTTAAATAATTAACATGGATAGATGAGAATTAATGAGCTAGATCTTTATACATCAACATGAATATATCTCAAAACAATATTGAGTCAAAAAAAGTAAGTGGCAGATTGATGTAACTTTTTAAGGCAGTCTAAAAAATGCTATATAGTTTTTCATGGACTGATACTTGTACATATAAAGAATATGCTGGTAAGGATACACACAAAACTCATGATCATTGATGGTTCTGGGTAAGGAGGGAGGGGAACTGGTATTGGTAGGGGTGCAAAGGGGCTTCAACTCTATCTCTAATATTTCAAAAAAAGAAAAGATATGGAGCAATTATGACAATGTTGGTATTTATTAGTTCTTGAAGGTAGATAATTATACTTGTATTGTTGTTTGTAATTTTCTATGTTTTAATAATTTTCATAATAAAATTGAAACCTTCATTGGCAGATAAAGTTTTAATATTTTTATATTCAGGCAGTACTTAGAGTTCATTAAGAAAGCAAGGAATGCTCTGTAACCAATAGAAAAATGGGCAAAGGCTTAAGAAGAAATATTTTTAAAAATCAGAAATATACATAATTGCTATACACATAAAACAAATGCTTCACCAGTGACCAAGAAATAAAATTAGAGTAACAAGAAGATCTCCCTTGACTTCTTTAAAATTAGCCATTTAACTATGTGTGTGTGTATGTATGCATATACCTATCATCTATCTGTGTATTGTGGTGTTAATGAGGGAAACACACTGCTGATGATGATAATGTAAAACCTTTTCTGAAACCAATTTAGTGATATTTATTAAAAGACTTTAAAATGTTCATACCCTTTGCCTATTTCCCCTTCTAATAACTTATCCTTAGAAAGCAATTGGTGGCCTACAAAAAGTCATATGTTCATCATACAGTTAGTTACAATAATGAAAATTTGGAAATAGCTTAAATTTTCTACAGGTCAATTGTTGAGTACCTTAAGGTCTATTTATTGTATGGCATTCTATGTAACTATTTCAAACAATACTTTTAGAAGTATATCTATAAAAAAAAATAGATAGGGGAAAATGTTCACAATATAGTCTAAGGTGGGAAAAGCATATTACATAAATCCATGAATATACCACACAGAGCACACACATATACACACACTGGAGGTAAATAAACCAAAATGTTGATATTTGGAATTTTTGAGTTTTATGAAAATGAAGGGTGTTTATAATTTTATTTGCTTCTTGCTGGTATATAAAATTTTCTGTAATCAATGCATAATTATTTTGAGAGAAAAAAATCTGCTCCTAAAATGTTACTATAACCTCTATCTAGCACATCTGTAGTGGAGTATAATATAAAATATGCATTATGATTTAGTGTTATTTTTTAGACAACTATCAACTATAATAGTAAATAGTTGGCTGGATCATCATGCAGTCCAACACTGCATATAACCAAAAAACAAAAAACAAAAAAACCCATTGCCTTCGAGTCGATTCCGACTCATAAAAAAAAAAAATTTTTTTTTTTTTTTTTAGCGACCCTATAATATACGCTGTTGTTAGGTGCTGTCGAGTTGGACAACAGAACGAAACACTGCCTGGTCCTGCACTATCCTCACAATTGTTGCTATGCTTGAGCCCACTGTTGCAGCCACTGTGGCAATCCATCTTGTTGAGGGTTTTCCACATTTTCTCTGACTCTCTACTTTACCAAGCAAGATGTCTTTCTCCAGGGACTTGTCCCTCCTAATAACACGTTTGAAGTATGTGAGACATAGTATCACTATCCTTGCTTCTAAGGGACACTCTGGTTGCACATTTTCTAGGACAGATTTGTTTGTTTTTTTGGCAGCCCATGGTATACTCAATATTCTTCGCCAACGCCACAATTTAAAGGTGTCAATTCTTCTTCAGTCTTCCTTATTCACTGTCCAGCTTTCCCTGCATATGAGGTGATTGAAAACACCATGGCTTGGGTCAGGTGCACTTTAGTCCTCAAGGTGACATCTTTGCTTTTTTAACACTTTAAAGAGATATCTTGCAGCAGATTTATCCAATGCAATACGTCTTTTGATTTCTTGACTGCTGCTTCCACAGGTGTTGATTGTGGATCCAAGTAAAATGAAATCCTTGACAACTTCAATCTTTTCTCCATTTACCACGATGTTACTTATTGGTCCAATTGTGAGGATTTTTGTTTCCTTTATGTTAAGGTACAATCCATACTGAAGGCTGTGGTCGTGGATCTTCATCAGTAAGTGCTTCAAGTCCTCTTCACTTTCAGCAAGCAAGGTTGTGTCATCTGCATGACGCAGGTTGTTAATGAGTCTTCCTCTAATCCTGATGCCCCGTTCTTTATTTCATATAGTCCAGCTTTCAGGATTATTTGCTCAGCATACAGATTGAATAGGTAAGGTGAAAGGGTTCAACCCTAACGCACACCTTTCCTGAATTTAAACCATGCAGTATCCCCTTGTTCTGTTTGAACGACTGCCTCTTGATCCATGTACAGATTCCTCATGAGCACAATTAAGTGTTCCGGAATTCCCATTCTCTGCAATGTTATCCGTAATTTGTTACGATCCACACAGTCGAATGCCCTAGCACAGTCAATAAAACCAGGTAAATATCTTTCTGGTATTCTCTGCTTTCAACGAGTATCCATCTGACATCAGCAATGATATCCCTGGTTCCAGGTCCTCTTCTGAATCTGGCTTAAATTTCTGGCAGTTCCCTGTTGATATATTGCTGCAGCCACTTTTGAATGTTCTTCAGTAAAATTTTGCTTATATGTGGTATTAATGATATTGTTCGATAATTTCCACATTCAGTTGGATCACTTTCTTGGGAATAGGCATAAATATGAATCTCTTCCAGTAGGTTGGCCAGGTAGCTGTCTTCCAAATATCGATATTTATGTGCTCCATTTCATTTTTAATGATTTCCAATTTTCCTAGATTCATACTTCGTACACTCCAGGTTCCAATTATTAATAGATGTTTGCAGCTGTTTCTTCTCATTTTGAGTTGTGCCACATCAGCAAATGAAGGTCCCAAAAGCTTGACTCCATCCACTTCATTAAAGTTGACTCTACTTTGAGGAGGCAGCTCTTCTCCAGTCGTATTTTGAGTGTCTTCCAACCTGAGGGACTCATCTTCTGGCACTATATCAGATAACGTTCTGCCACGCCTCATAAGGTTTTCACTGGCTAATTCTTTTCAGAAGTAGGCTGCCAGGTCGTTTTTCCTATAGTATATAAAAAAACCCAAAACCAAACCTGTTGCCGTCGAGTCTGATTCCGAGTCTGATTCATTCCATATAGTATGCCACCAGGGTTTCCATTATAGTATGTAGGGTACGTAAAACCCATTTCCATCGAGTCAATTCCGACTTATAGAGTCAGGCCCGTTTTCTTAATGTGTGTCTTCTTTTGGACATTTATTTTTTAGAAATTTTTTTTCAGCTTTAATAATATGTAAACTTATTTTTGTGCTTTACTTGAAGGTTTACAGAGCAAATTAATTTCTCATAAACAATTAATACACATTTTGTTTTGTGACATTGGTTGCCAACCCTGTGACGTGTCAATATTCTCCCCTTCTCGACATCGGGTTCCCCATTGCTGTTTGTCCAGCTTTCCTGTCCTGCCTTCCTGTCCTTGTCCCTGGGACAGGTGTGTCCATTTAGCCTCATATATGTGGTTGAGCTACATGTGTTATTATTTGTTCTATGGGTCTGTCCAGTCTTTGGCTGAAGGGTGAACCTCAGCAGTGACTTCAGTACCGAATTAAAAGGCTATCTGGAGGCCATACCCTCGGGATTTCTCCAATCTCTGTCAGACCAGTAAGTCTGGTCTTTTTTTGTGAGTTTGAATTTTGTTCTACATTTTTCTCCTGCTCCCTCCGGGATACTCTATTGTGATCCCTGTCAGAGCAGTCAGTGGTGGTAGCTGGGCACCATCCAGTTGTTCTGGACTCAGTCTGGGGGAGGCTGTGGTAGTTGTGTTCCGTTAGTCCTTTGGACTAATCTTTCCATTGTATCTTTGGTTTTCTTCATTCTCCCCTGCTCCAGATGGGATGGGACCACTAGACATACCTTAGATGGCCACTCACAAGCTTTTAAGATGCTACTCACCAAAGTAGGATGTAGAAAATTTTCCTTATAAACTAGGTTATGCCAATTGAGCTAGCTGTTCCCCGAGACCACGGTCCCCAGCCCTCAGCCGAGTAACTTGATCCTTACAGGAATCTGCATGTGTCTACCAAGTGCCTATGACTTTGCCTTGGTCAAATTGTGCTGACTTTCTCAGTGTTGTGTACTGTCTTACCCTTTACCAAAGTGACCACTTACCTACTATCTAGTGTTTTTCCCTCCCCACCCCTCTCTTCCCTCGTAGCCATCTAAGATGGACAATTCTTTAATGCCATTAAATGCTTTGAGTCTATTAACACTATAAGGTTGTACATAGTGGTAAAATTCTCCCTTTCACAGACACTGTATCTTTTAATTATCTATGGAGAAGGAAATTAAACTTATTTAGTATTCAGCTAGGGACCCAGTCATTTCCAGAGAAAAGAGGATAATAGTGGACTAAATTGCTAGGTCTTAAAAGTTGAGTAAAAAATTACTCTTAAAGGCTTTGCTTGATTATTTTAAAAATCAGCTAGTACTCCTGCTATAATCTATCAAATATTGGGATGGCCACTTATGGTTCCATAAGCTGCTGGAAATTGTCTAACTGTGCTTGAATGAAATACCTAATAAGGTTTGGGGAAAATTATATAATAGACTCAGAGAAATCTCACTTTATATAAAAGAAAATGAAGAATAAATTTAAATGCTTAATATTACTAATAATATGAATACCTGTTTAGGTGTATTTAAAACATCTCCTAAAAGATGATAATCCATGTAAAATAACTATCCATAGCTTTTATTGTTTGGGAGATGGCACAAAGAGAATATTGGGAAAGCAATCTAATTTAGATTATAAGCATTTAAAAACTGATATCCTAGTGAGTAATGCCTCATTTATCTAGCATAAAGTATTCCAGGTGATGAAATCTTACCTCTCTTAGCACTCAAAATTTTATTGATTTAAACTGTTTTTATTTGAAAAAACTTCTTTACAATATGCCACGCACTGGGCTAATGCTTAGAGAATGGATATATCAATAGGGCACAATCTTTTATAACTTTGGATTATAATTATTGTCTTCATTCTTTGTTATCCCACTAAACTATTCATTATCCAAGGGCAAATAATATGTCTTATTCCTTTTAATATTGTCAAGACATAGCACAATTCTTAGTACATAATAGGCACTTAATAAATGTTCAATGAAGAAAACTGCCTTTTATATTCTTCTGCCTTTCTTTGCTGTCAGCTCTCATAGCTTATGGTTGTCTATCTGTTATTTATCCTTCTAATCCGATTTATGTTCCTTCATTTATATATCTGTGCCTATTATGTGCAAGGTTCTATTTAAAATCTTTGAGAGATACAAAGATGAGCAACATATGGAACTTTCCCTCAAGGAGCTTATAAAGCTTCCTTTTTAGTTGGAACAGTTGGGAATATAAGACATATATAAAGATACCTATAATAAAAGCATGCAGTAAGTGTCAGACTCTATTGAAAAACTGGACAAATCAAATAGCCTTTTCCTAGTCCTCATTACCTTGACCTTTCTGCAACCTTCATGAGGCTTTAAAGAATGGAGAAATGGTTCTTTACAGAACATAAATGAAGAAACTGACATTGTGGGGAGTAAGATAACTTAGACATGGCTCCTGCCAGCAAAGATCTTCCAGGTTGGTAGGGGAGATAACGCATTTACATAAATAAACAGAATAATAATGAAGAATTCCAAGTGTCATGAGAAAAGTACAGATAATAAGCAATGCAAGCTCAGGGGAAGAAGAGACCATTTTGACTTCTATTCTTATGAAATAAGTATGTGCTTTTTGACAACTGGCCTCTCAGAAACCTTTTTCTCCTTTTTAAAAGCTTGTGGCATTTTTTCCCCCCTGATGGTTGAAGTCGCTAGAATTCTGTTCTTTGGATAAGTGACATGTTACTCTATGAGCCTTTTTTGGAAAGGGAATCATTTATGTGCAGACGCAGAGAAACAGAAGAAGGAAATCTAAGAATAGAAGGAGATGCACTTGTTAGGAATACGGTTTCTTCATGAATGCAGCCCCTATGAGAGAGATGAATTATTGGAGGGATAAACAATTATGTTTTCCCTGTGTATGAAAAAAGAAAAAAATATCAACACAGCTGATACAAAAAAAGCAATATGATCGATTTTATACATGGAAAATCTGTTTTACTGCTTTATACTTACCACTCATATTTATGTTCTCTCTATATTTTTTTTATAAGAAATGCGATGGAGCCCTGGTGGTGCAGTGATTAAGAGTTCGGCTGCTAATCAAAAGGCTGGCAGTTTGAATCCACCAGCCACTCCTTAGAAACTGTATGGGGCAGTTCTGCTCTGTCCTGTAGCTTTGCTATGAGTCAGAATTGACTCGCCGGCAGTGGGTTTGGTTTTTATATGAGCTACTAATAATCTCTAGTTAGAGAGACATATAATAAGACAAAAGCAGTAAATTAAGAACATTTTCATTTTAGAATAGCCAGCATAAAACAGTTACCATTTGGAGTACAGCGATCAAGCTTTTTGGTAAAATAGCAACCCACAAATTGATTGAAAGCAGGTGAGTTCGTTTCATTGTTAGAAATTATCCCCTAAACATACTACGTTTTCCAGGCAGGGTGGCACCTTCTGTGGAAGCACTGGCCAGGCTGGCTGTTATCTGTGCAGAAGGATTGAGCTTTGGAAAAACAACATCTGGCATGATTAAACTTGACTGCCAAGGTAGAGCCAACAGTGAAGGATAAGAGGGTAATAAAATTTTACTCATGTAGGCAGAACCACTCTACCATAAATAGCAAAGTGAACCAGAAGAAAGGTAATGTGAATATAATTCAGTCCAAAAAGTTAACGAGAGTGGCACATGACAGTCCTTTGGGGAATTTCAAAAACTAAAGTGACATAGTCTTTCCCTCAACAAATCTACATTGTTAAAGGTTCAAGGTGTTATTGGAAGAAACTCTAACGATAGATATCAATGCATAAGGAACTGTGAGCTTATGAAGTGAAATACCTTTGTATTTAAACTCCTAAATGGGGGCTAGAAATGGCCACGGGCTGAGGATTGCGCACTTCTATGCACTGCGACATCCATTGTCTATTTCTTGCATTGAACTTAGCAGTTGGCATGGTGATGTCTGTTCATTCAGGGAGGTGCCAGCAGTGATCTTAAAATAATGTGAAGTATAATTTATCCATTTTGTCTTCTGCATAATGTTTGATCATTGAATATTAACATTATTTTCATTCATTGGGAAATTCTAAAATGATAATGTTAATGCAGAAGTTCTCTTTATATTTTGACATTTTGAAAACTTTCAGGAGGATAGTCAAATCTATTATCACAGACTAAAGGCATGCAGTTATTGCAGGTTCTTTCCTTCCTTTTTTGACTCAGGTTTCAGAAGTTTGGAAATAGTATGGGCTTAAGAAACTTTAAAGCTTTGTCACTTTCTAGTTTTGTCATCTTGGGAAAATCTCTTAGTCTCTTTAGGATTTATTTTCCTCCCCTTCAAATAAGAGAACTGGAATAATAATCTCTAAGGCCCTTTCCAGTTCTAATATTCGGCGGTTCTTAGCTCATTCAAAGATTACATTTTTTATGAATGTCTCATCTGAGAGATTCAAGAGAGTTCAGTTTGAAGTTCCACGGCGATTTAAAAAGTGTCATTTCTCAATAACTAAAGCACCGTACAGCATTTATTGCATCATGCTGTACTTCTTTGTCACCTGGTCTAGGCTCTGAGAGCCTTGACGGCAAATGCTCTTTCCGTTATCATACAGCACAATGTCTGGCACACAGTAATCTTTCAATAAAAGCTAAACTTATTGATGGAAGAAGAAAAGTACGGATATTTATGGCTGTGAATTTGATTACTTGAGTGATATTAAGCTAGTCACTTAAACTTGTGTCTCTTGGCTCACCTGACAGAAGGGCTTGGTCTCTGCTCTTTCTTACAGAAATGCTTTACCAAATGAAATTGTTGATATGAAAGCGCTTTTGAAACCTTAACTGTGTTATATAAAAGTAAGGTTTCGTTATTACTTTTTCCAAGGTGGAATGAAAAGCTGGAGTGGCTCAAAAGTTTTGAGTTTTATTTTCCCCTTATTCCACTTCTAATTTCCTGAAATAATTGTTAAGTGTTTTCCTGCAACAAATTCTTTTTCTAAGCAGTACATGGCTCAATTTGAAAGATCTTTACAAATTCTGGATAGTTTTAAGAATGCTGAAATTTCTACCATTTTGAGGAAAGTCATATCACAAAAATTATACAGGATTTGCCTTGTTTTTCCTTTCTAGGAAAATTTTTTAAATGAGAACTATGCATTTCATTCTATTTGTCAATATGCTACCTTAGAAACTCTACAATAATTCGGCTGTCCCAGAAGTAAAACTGACGAGATTTTTACTGCAGTCCAGTTGCATCAAGTGTCAATTATGAATGGTTTATGATGTGACTATAGCAGAATTATGCATGTGTGCTACTAATACCCAAACCAATCCTTTGCCATAGAGTCGATTGTGACTCCTAGGGACCCTGTAGGACAGAGTAGAACTGCCCCATAGAGTTTCCAAGGAGTGCCTGGTGGATTCAAGGTGCCAACCTTTTGGTTAGCAGCCATAGCACTTAACCACTAGGCCACCAGGGTTTCCAGATACTAGCTATTGACTTTTCTATATTTGGCTTCTATATGGCCACTTTACTAAACTGCCTTGTATTTGTGTTTCCTTTTTTATTTCGTTCATTTTCTATTTCATTGATTAGAACTTCCGTATCAATGTTAAATGGTGGCTCAGTGGTTAAAGAGCTTGGCTGCTAACCAAAAGCTCAGTAGTTTGAATCCACCAGCTGCTCCTTGGAAACCGTGTGGGCCAGTTCTACTCTGTCTTATAGGGTCACTATGAGTTCAGGTAGGTCTTGAGAAACATAGGCCTAGTCACCTTATTGATGGTGAGTGGGAAAGCCATGACATATGTGCAGACATAGGAGAAAAGAAGAGCAGTAGGAAGGAACTAATTAGGGACACTAATTTCCCATACTTAAAAGGCTTTTAAGATGACAGGAAGCTCTGATGTATACATTTACACATTCACGAAGTTTCTGTGAACCTATAAAAAAAATTTTTTTTAAAAATTTAGAAAAAAAATTTTCTAAATGCCTACATTAGAAATTTAAACAAAATACCTTTATATCTTATTCAATATTTTTTTATTATATAAATTTGAAATTTTAAATATAGTATACCTTTTCACAAACTTTTAGTGTTCTGATAATTAAAGGAAATGGAATCACAGTTTTCTTAGGAATTTGTGTTTGTTTCTGCACATGCCGCTGGGAAGGCAGAGTCACAGATTTGGGAAGAATCAAAGTTGATTATTTGTAAAGTCTCTGTGGGAAGACTCTTGAGAACTGCAGATCAAAACTCAAGTCAGAGTTTGACTTTTCCATTATGAAGAAATGAATGTGTCAGTCTGGTGTGTGCCCTTGTAAGATACATTTCCAGAGGCCACACATCTCATATTGTCTAGGGGACTCAGCAGGGCAAGGTGCTCAGAGAAGGTAAAAATCTAGTGGGCATGCTTCTGGACTGATAGTCCAAAGCCTTGCTCCTCACCCCTTCTATCTCTCATAGTAACTTATTTCCTTCAGGGTCTGGGGACCTTAGTCTCTTTAACCTACTGTTCTTGTAGCTGCCTCACAAGAAATGTGGAAGGAGGAGAATAGTTTGAAATTATAGAGCCTTTGGTAGAGAAATATGTCCCTAAGTTGGCACTTTAACTATGGTACTATGATTTCTTATATTATTCTAAGATTCTGGGATATAGCTATTTTTTTCTCTACATGTATGAGAAGATTATGACAGGTTTTGTTATAATAGGTGAGTTTCGGTAAATATTTGTTGAATGAATATGTGAAATAAGAGGAAAAGTTATTTTTTTAAGGGGTTTACAAATAGGGAGTTCGCATAAGTTATGTCAGTAACTTGCTTCATCATCCTATGCAGGCACCAGGATTTTTACGGGTCAGGCCAAGGAAAGGAGCCGGAATTCTAATGCAAAATTTCAAGACCAGCCAAGCAAAAGAACTGGAATTCTAATACAAAATTGGGAGACCGGCCAAGCGAGCTGCAGTGGAATTTTCTGCAGCCTGGGGACTTTTCTATTATTAGGACTTCCAGCAAGATGTTAAATAGGAGTGGTGATAAAGGACACCCGTGTCTTGTTCCTATTCTCGAGGGTAATGTTTGCAGCCTCTCAACATTAAGAATGATGTTGGCTGTTGGTTTTATATAGATTCCCTTTATTACATTGAGGAATTTCCCTTCTATATCTATTTTACAGAGAGTTTTTTTTTTTTTCCTCAGGAATGGGTGTTGGACTTTGTTGAATACCTTTTCTGCAGTGATTGAGATGATCAAGTGATTCTTTGATTTATGTGGTCAGTTACGTTGATTGATTTTCTAATGTTGAACCATCCTTGCATACTTGGTATGAATCACACTTGTTCATGTTGTATTATGTTTTTGATACCATTCTGAATTCTGTCGGCTAGAATTCTGTTGAGAATTTTTACAACTATATTCATGAGAGCTATTGGTCTGTAGTTTTCTTCTTTTTTGGGGAAGGTGTCTTTGCCAGGTTTTGGTATCAGGGTTACACTGGCTTCACAGAATGAATTTGGAAGTATCCCTCCTTTTCTATGTTCTAAAATAATAAGAGTAGTACTGATGTGGGCTCTGCTGTGAATGTTTGGTAGAATTCTCCAGCAAAGCCATCTAGGCTAGGACTTTTTTTTGTTGAGAGTTCTTTTTTAACTACCTTTTCAATCTCTTCTCTTGTTATGGGTCTGTTCAAATTTTTGACCTCAGTTTGTGTTAGTTTAGGGAGGTAGTGTGTTTCTAGAATTTTGTCCATTTCCTCTAGGCTTTCAAATTTGTTGGAGTATAGTTTTTCATAGTAGTCTGTTATGATCGTTTTTATTTCAGTTGGGACTCTTGTAATGTCCCCCATTTCATTTCTTATTTCAGTTACTTGGTTCCTCTCCTGTCTTTCTTTTGTCAGTTTGAGCAATGGTTTGTCGATTTTGTTGGTCCTTCAAAGAACCAACTTTTGGTTTTGTTGATTGTTTCTACTGTTTTTCTATTTAATTTATTTCTGCTCTAATCTTTATTATTTCCTTTCTTCTGATGGCTGTGGGCTTCATTTCTGTTTTCTTTCTATTTGTTTGAGTTGTATAGCTAATGTTTTGAATTTGTCCCTTTCTTCTTTTTTGATGTGTGCATCTATTGCTATAAATTCACCTCTGAGCACTGCCTTTGCTGTGCCCCACAGGTTTTGATATGATGTGTTTTCATTCACGTTTGATTCTAGGAATTTTTTGATTCCATCTTTGATTTCTTCTATTACCCAGTGGTTTTTAAGCAAGACGTTATTGAGTTTCCATGTATTTAATTTTTTTCTTTGCTGTTTCTGCTATTAATTTCTATTTTTGTGGTGGTGTGATCAGAGAAGATACTTTGTATTATCTCAGTGCTTCAAATTTTGTTGAGGGTTACTTTATGTGATCTGTTTTGGAAAATGTTCCATGTGTGTTGGAAAATAGAAATGTATACTTTGCTGCTGTTGGGTGGAGTGTTCTATATATGTCTATAAGGTCAAGTTGGTTGATTATGGCCTTTAGATCTTTTGTATCTTTGTTGAATTTCTTTCTAGATGTTTTGTTGTTTACCAAGAATGTTGTGTTGAAGTCTCCTATTATTGTGGAAAGGTCAAATTCTCTTTTCAGTGCTGCCAGGGTTTGTTTTATATATTTTAGAGCCCTGTCATGGGTTGCATAGGTATTTATTATAAAACTTGAGAGATGCCAAATGATAGGAAACAATTTATGTATGGTTTAGGAAAATTCTCCTTTTGAATCTTTTCATGGAAATGCTTTCTGTGAAATTTTATGTCAACCTAATAACAAATAATTTAACAAGTAAGTAGAAGTAGAAATTGAACCTTTCTTCTAGTTAACCTTCGGCCTCTGGACTCTTGGGTATTTGGCTGGACGTCTTTCTAGTCTACTATTAAAACTCTCTCCATTTCTTATCCTCACCTGTTTTTCATATCAAGCATCAATTTCTTAATTGTATCTTTGATGATGTGCTCAGCCTTGCCTCAGCCTCCTCTTTTTACCCTTGCCTTCTTACTCATATACTTTGCTCCAAACACATGGCTCTCCTGCTTTGTCATTCCTGTCTTGCCCAGTGGCCTGTATGCAGCTTCTAGACAATGCTATAAGCCCAAAACTCTCCCAGTGATCATGGCCCTTCTTCCCTTGGATTGTGGGTGCTTGCTTGAGTGAAGATCATCGTAATCCATTGTAGCTACCCAAATAATTCTAATTAGGTTTTTTATATTGGTGCTGACTCTCCCAATGTATTCCTTTCCTTTCTGTATCTATGTTTATACCATGCTTGCTTGCTACCTTTAAAACGTATTGTCCCTTTAATCATTATATAATATCTTTCCTTGTGTTTTATGGTGGATTTTGTATTAAAGTATATTTTATCTGAGATTAGTATTGTCATTCTTGCTCTTTTTTGGTTGCTGTTTGTTTGCTTGTTTTTTTTCCCCCATCCTTTGATTTTTAATATATTTATGTCATTGTTTCTAAGCTGTGTCTCTGCTAGATAGCGTATTGATGGATCTTTTTTTTTAATCCATTCTGTCACTCTCTGTCTCTTTATGGGTGCATTTAAGCCATTTGTGTTCAGTGTCATTATCTATAGGTGTGATTTTATTGCTGTCATTTTGTAGTGCTTTTTTTTTGTGGTGCTGTTGTTTTCTTTGTACCTCTTACTCTCCTGTGCTGAATTCCTTTTGTTTGTGGATTGTTTTTCATTTCTTTCATTTTTGTGTTTAGTGAGACTTTATGTTATTCTTCTTTATTTTGATGAGTAGGTTTGTTAACTTTCTTTGTGATTACCTTGAAATTTACCCCTATCTCTCCAAGTTTATGCCAGTCTTTTATTCCTCGATATTACCTCAACTTCCTCTCCATTAGAAAGTTCTATACCTACAATGTTTATTCTCTCTTTTATTGTTCTGACGTTGTCATTTACAGATTAAAATCTCTGGTTCCCTGTTGTAAATCTTTTAGTTTTGTTTTATCCTTGAGAGTTCATTACCTAGGTTGGTATCTGGCTGGTGCTGTCCCGTGTCCTAGATTCAGGTTGTTGTCTGATGTTGTTTGTTCTCTAACCAAAGTACTCCCTTTAGTAATTCTTGTAAGTTTGTTTTGGGGGTTTATATATTGCCTTAATTTCTGTTTATCTGGAAATGTCTTAATTTTGTCACCATATTTGAGCATGAGTTCTATAGGATATATTATTCTTATTTGGAAGTTTCTTTCTTTCAAGATTTTATATATGTCATTCCATTGCCTTCTTGCCTACATGGCTTCTGCTGAATAATCAGAGTTTAGTCTTATTGTTTCCTCTTTGTATGTGACTTTTTGTTTTTCTCGAGCTGCTCTCAGGATTCTTTCTGTCTTTGGTATTGGCAAGTGTGATTATAATATATCTCGGTGATTTTCTTTTGGAGTCTGTCCTACATGGGATTCGTAGATCTTCTTGGATGGTCAGTTTTTCATCTTTCATGATATTAGGGAAGTTTTCTGTCACAAATTTTTGAAGATTTTCTCTCCTTGTTCTTTTTTTTTTAATTTTTATTGAGCTTCAAGTGAACGTTTACAAATCAAGTCAGTCTGTCACATATGTTTATATATACCTTACTCCATACTCCCATTTGCTCTCCCCCTAATGAGTCAGGCCTTCCAGTCTCTCCTTTTGTGACAATTTTGCCAGCTTCCAACCCTCTCTATCTTCCCATCCCCCCTCCAGACAGGAGATGCCAACACAGTCTCAAGTGTCCACCTGATACAAATAGCTCACTCTTCATCAGCATCTCTCTCCTGCCCACTGTCCAGTCCCTTCCATGTCTGATGAGTTGTCTTTGGGAATGGTTCCTGTCCTGTGCCAACAGAAGGTTTGGGGACCATGACCGCCGGGATTCCTCTAGTCTCAGTCAGACCATTAAGTCTGGTCTTTTTGTGAGAATTTGGGGTCTGCATCCCACTGATCTCCTGCTCCCTCAGGGGTTCTCAGTTGTGCTCCCTGTCAGGGCAGTTATAGGTTGTGGCCAGGCACCAACTAGTTCTTCTGGTCTCAGGATGATGTAAGTCTCTGGTTCATGTGGCCCTTTCTGTCTCTTGGGCTCATAGTTATCGTGTGCCCTTGGTGTTCTTCATTCTCCTTTGCTCCAGGTAGGTTGAGACCAATTGATGCATTTTAGATGGCTGCTTGTTAGCATTTAAGACCCCAGACGCCACATTTCAAAGTGGGATGCAGAATGTTTTCATAATAGAATTATTTTCCCAATTGACTTAGAAGTACCCTTAAAACGTAGTCCTCAAACCCCCGCCCTTGCTTCGCTGACCTTTGAAGCATTCAGTTTATCCCGGAAACTTCTTTGCTTTTGGTCCAGTCCAGTTGAGCTGACCTTCCATGTATTGAGTATTGTCCTTCCCTTCACCTAAAGTAGTACTTATCTACTAACTAATCAGTAAAAAACCCCTCTCCCTCGCTCCCTCCCTCCCCCCCTCGTAACCACAAAATTATGTGTTCTTTTCAGTTTATACTATTTCTCAAGATCTTATAATAGTGGTCTTATACAATATTTGTCCTTTTGCCTCTGACTCATTTCGCTCAGTATAATGCCTTCCAGGTTCCTCCATGTTATGAAATGTTTCACAGATTCGTCACTGTTCTTTATCGATGCGTAGTATTCCATTGTGTGAATATACCACAATTTATTTACCCATTCATCCGTTGATGGACACCTTGGTTGCTTCCAGCTTTTTGCTATTGTAAACAGAGCTGCAATAAACATGGGTGTGCATATATCTGTTTGTGTGAAGGCTCTTATTTCTCTAGGGTATATTCCGAGGAGTGGGATTTCTGGGTTGTATGGTAGTTCTATTTCTAACTGTTTAAGATAACGCCAGATAGATTTCCAAAGTGGTTGTACCATTTTACATTCCCACCAGCAGTGTATAAGAGTTCCAATCTCTCCGCAGCCTCTCCAACATTTATTATTTTGTGTTTTTTGGATTAATGCTAGCCTTTTGTTGGAGTGAGATGGAATCTCATTGTAGTTTTAATTTGCATTTCTCTAACGGCTAATGATCGAGAGCATTTTCTCATGTATCTGTTGGCTGCCTGAATATCTTCTTTAGTGAAGTGCGGGTTCATATCCTTTGCCCACTTCTTGATTGGGTTGTTTGTCTTTTTGTGGTTGAGTTTTGACAGAATCATATAGATTTTAGAGATCAGGCGCTGGTCGGAGATGTCATAGCTGAAAAGTCTGTAGGTGGTCTTTTTACTCTTTTGGTGAAGTCTTTAGATGAGCATAGGTGTTTGATTTTTAGGAGCTCCCAGTTATCTGGTTTCTCTTCATCATTTTTGGTAATGTTTTGTATTCTGTTTATGCCTTCTATTAGGGCTCCTAACGTTGTCCCTATTTTTTCTTCCATGATCTTTATCGTTTTAGTCTTTATGTTTAGGTCTTTGATCCACTTGGAGTTAGTTTTTGTGCATGGTGTGAGGTATGGGTCCTGTTTCATTTTTTTTGCAAATGGATATCCAGTTATGCCAGCACCATTTGTTAAAAAGACTATCTTTTCCCCAATTAACTGACACTGGGCCTTTGTCAAATAGCAGCTGCTCTTATATGGATGGATTTATATCTGGGTTCTCAATTCTGTTTCATTGGTCTATGTGCCTGTTGTTGTACCAGTACCAGGCTGTTTTGACTACTGTGGCTGTATAATAGGTTCTGAAATCAGGTAGAGTGAGGCATCCCACTTTCTTCTTCTTTTTCAGTAATGCTTTACTTATCCGAGGCTTCTTTCCCTTCCATATGAAGTTGGTAATTTGTTTCTCCATCACATTAAAAAATGACATTGGAATTTGGATTGGAAGTGCATTGTATGTATAGATGGCTTCTGGTAGAATAGACATTTTTACTATGTTAAGTCTTCCTATCCATGAGCAAGGTATGTTTTTCCACTTAAGTAGGTCCTTTTTAGTTTCTTATAGTAGTACTTTGTAGTTTTCTTTGTATAGGTCTTTTACATCCTTGGTAAGATTTATTCCTAAGTATTTTATCTTCTTGGGGGCTACTGTGAATGGTATTGATTTGGTTATTTCCTCTTCGATGTTCTTTTTGTTGATGTAGAGGAATCCAAGTGATTTTTGTATGTTTATCTTATAACCTGAGACTCTGCCAAACTCTTCTATTAGTTTCAGTAGTTTTCTGGAGGATTCGTTGGGATTTTCTGTGTATAAGATCATGTCATCTGCAAATAGAGATAATTTTACTTCCTCCTTGCCAATCCGGATGCCCTTTATTTCTTTGTCTAGCCTAATTGCTCTGGCTAGGACTTCTAGCACAATGTTGAATAAGAGCAGTGATAAAGGGCATCCTTGTCTGGTTCCCGTTCTCAAGGGAAATGCTTTCAGGTTCTCTCCATTTAGAGTGATGTTGGCTGTCGGCTTTGTATAGATGCCCTTTATTATGTTGAGGAATTTTCCTTCAATTCCTATTTTGGTGAGAGTTTTTATCATAAATGGGTGTTGGACTTTGTCAAATGCCTTTTCTGCACCAATTGATAAGATCATGTGGTTTTTGTCTTTTGTTTTATTTATGTGGTGGATTACATTAATGGTTTTTCTAATATTAAACCAGCCTTGCATACCTCGTATAAATCCCACTTGGTCGTGGTGGATTATTTCTTTGATATGTTGTTGAATTCTATTGGCTAGAATTTTGTTGAGGATTTTTGCATCTATGTTCATGAGGGATATAGGTCTGTAATTTTCTTTTTTTTTGTGATGTCTTTACCTGGTTTTGGTATCAGGGAGATGGTGGCTTCATAGAATGAGTTAGGTAGTATTCCGTCATTTTCTATGCTTTGAAATACCTTTAGTAGTAGTGGTGTTAACTCTTCTCTGAAAGTTTGGTAGAACTCTGCAGTAAAGCCATCTGGGCCAGGGCTCTTTTTTCTTGGGAGTTTTTTGATTACCATTTCAATCTCTTTTTTTGTTATGGGTCTATTTAGTTGTTCTACTTCTGATTGTGTTAGTTTAGGTAGGTAGTATTTTTCCAGGAATTCATCCATTTCTTCTAGGTTTGCAAATTTGTTAGAGTACAATTTTTTGTAATAATCTGATATGATTCTTTTAATTTCAGTTGGGTCTGTTGTGATGTGGCCCATCTCGTTTCTTATTGGGGTTATTTGTTTCCTTTCCTGTATTTCTTTAGTCAGTCTGGCCAATGGTTTATCAATTTTGTTAATTTTTTCAAAGAACCAGCTTTTGGCTTTGTTAATTCTTTCAATTGTTTTTCCATTCTCTATGTAATTCATTTAGTTCAGCTCTGATTTTTATTATTTGTTTTCTTCTGGTGCCTGATGGATTCTCTTGTTGCTGCCTTTCTATTTATTCAAGTTGTAGGGAGAGTTCTCTGATTTTGACTCTTTCTTCTTTTTGTATGTGTGCATTTATCGATATAAATTGGCCTCTGAGCACTGCTTTTGCTGTGTCCCAGAGGTTTTGATGGGAAGTATTTTCATTCTCGTTGCATTCTATGAATTTCTTTATTCCCTCCTTAATGTCTTCTATAACCCAGTCTTTTTTTCAGCAGGGTATTGTTCAGTTTCCAAGTATTTGATTTCTTTTCCCTAATTTTTCTGTTATTGATTTCCACTTTTATGGCCTTGTGGTCTGAGAAGATGCTTTGTAATATTTCGATGTTTTGGATTCTGCAAAGGTTTGTTTTATGACCTAATATGTGGTCTATTCTAGAGAATGTTCCATGTGCGCTAGAAAAAAAGTATACTTTGCAGCAGTTGGGTGGAGAGTTCTGTATAAGTCAATGAGGTCAAGTTGGTTGATTGTTGTAATTAGGTCTTTCGTGTCTCTATTGAGCTTCTTACTGGATGTCCTGTCCTTCTCCGAAAGTGGCGTCTTGAAGTCTCCTACTATAATTGTGGAGGTGTCTATCTCACTTTTCAGTTCTGTTAAAGTTTGTTTTATGTATCTTGCAGCCCTGTCATTGGGTGCATAAATATTTAATATGGTTATATCTTCCTGGTATATTGTCCCTTTAATCATTATGTAGTGTCCTTCTTTATCCTTTTTGGTGGACTTAACTTTAAAGTCTATTTTGTCAGAAATTAATATTGCTACTCCTCTTCTTTTTTGCTTATTGTTTGCTTGATACATTATTTTCCATCCTTTGAGTTTTAGTTTGTTTGTGTCTCTAAGTCTAAGGTGTGTCTCTTGTAAGCAGCATATAGACGGATCGTGTTTCTTTATCCAGTCTGAGACTCTCTGTCTCTTTATTGGTGCATTTAGTCCATTTACATTCAGCGTAATTATAGATAAGTGTGTGTTTAATGTTGTCATTTTGATGCCTTTTTATGTGTGTTGTTGACAATTTCATTTTTCCACTTACTTTTTTGTGCTGAGACGTTTTTCTTTGTAAATTGTGTGTTCCTCATTTTCATAGTATTTGACTTTATGTTTGCTGAGTTGTTACGTTTTTCTTGGTTTTTATTTTGAGTTATGGAGTTGTTATACCTCTTTGTGGATACCTTAATATATACCCCTATTTTTCTAAGTAAAAACCTAACTTGTATTGTCCATTATCGCCTTGTATCCCTCTACATATGGCAGTTCTATGCCACCTGTATTTAGTCCCTCTTTTTGATATTGTGATCTTTTACATATTGACTTCAATGATTCCCTGTTTCGAGCATTTTTTTAATTAATCTTAATTTGTTTCTGTGATTTCCCTATTTGAGTTGATATCAGGCTGCTCTGTTCTGTGACCTTGTGTTGTGCTGATATCTGGTATTATTGGTTTTCTGGCCAAACAATTTCCTTTAGTATTTCTTGTAGCTTTGGTTTGGTTTTTGCAAATTCTCTAAGCTTGTTTTTATCTGTAAATATCTTAATTTCACCTTCATATTTCAGAGAGAGTTTTGCGGGATAAATGATCCTTGGCTGGCAGTTTTTCTCCTTCAGTGCTCTGTATATGTCATCCCATTGCCTTCTTGCCTTTGTGGTTTCTGCTGTGTAGTCTGAACTTATTCTTATTGATTCTCCCTTGTAGGAGACCTTTCTTTTCTCCCTGGCTGCTTTTAAAATTTTCTCTTTAACTTTGGTTTTGGCAAGTTTGATGATAATATGTCTTGGTGTTTTTCTTTTTGGATCAATCTTAAATGGGGTTCGATGAGCATCTTGGATAGATATCCTTTTGTCTTTCATGATGTCAGGGAAGTTTTCTGCCAGCATATCTTCAACTATTCTCTCTGTGCTTTCTGTTATCGCTCCCTGTTCTGGGACTCCAATCACACGCAAGTTATCCTTCTTGATAGAGTCCCACATGATTCTTAGGGTTTCTTCATTTTTTTAAATTCTTTTATCTGATTTTTTTTCAGCTATATTGGTGTTAATTCCCTGGTCCTCCAGATGTCCCAATCTGCATTCTAATTGCTCGAGTCTGCTCCTCTGACTTCCTATTGCGTTGTCTAATTCTGTAATTTTATTGTTAATCTTTTGGATTTCTGAATGTTGTCTCTCTATGGATTCTTGCAACTTATTAATTTTTCCACTATGTTCTTGAATAATCTTTTTGATTTCTTAAACTGCTTTATCAGTGTGTTCCTTGGCTTTTTCTGTAGCTTGCCTTATTTCATTTCTGAGGTCAGCCCTGATGTCTTTAAGCATTCTGTAAATTAGTTTTTTATATTCTGTATCTGATAATTCCAGGATTGTATCTTCATTTGGGAAAGATTTTGATTCTTTAGTTTGGGGGAGGTGTAGAAGCAGTCATGGTCTGCTTCTTTATGTGGTTTGATATCGACTGCTGTCTCCGAGCCATCACTAAGATATGGTAGTGATTTATTCTATATTTGCTCACTGAGTCTTATCTTGTTTTGTTTTCTTTCCATATACTTAGATGGGCTACTAGATTGTGCTGTCTTGTTTGTTGTAGCCCTTGACTCACTTATGACCTATTACCAGCTGGTTTGGGCTGTTGCCAGATATATATGCCTGAGTCCATTCACAATTCTTGAGTAGAATCTGATTTTGGGTCATCAAGTGTGTGATGCAGACTGTCACCTATCCACCTAGGGAAGTTGTGGTGATAGTTGTGTGCACCAGATTCTAGTAGCAGCTGGGGCTCACACTCCAGGGGGGGCAGGATGCTGACAGGCTTCCCCCAAGTGTCAGTGGGATAGGTGTGTCTCTATTCCTAAAGCATTTTGGTGGGTGGGCTCTGCAGCTGTACCTTAGGCCCCCAATGCAAGTGCCTCTACAGATTGGTAGGTGTCACCCTCCTTAGACCCTTAAGGCAGGAGGCTAGCTGGTCTGGGGGGAGCTTCAGCCCTCAGTTTCCTGTTGTGGGTCAGTGAGGACTCTGTTGAATAGGCAGAGGTATCAGACCTGGGAAATTTGTCTTTCCAGTAAATCAGCTAAAACTGTTGCAGTCAGATCCCTATCAGAAATGCCTTTGCATTATAATAGGCACCTTGTTCCCTGCAGGGATGAAAGCCAGAGACTGTGGATCACATATACTTGGCTGGAGCTGGTTCTGTGTTTTTGGTCCAATTAGGGAAGGATTTTCGGTCCCTGGGTTTTTTTGTGTTGCTTTTCTCAGGCCAGAAGAATGGGTTAGGAAAAGACCAAAAAGTGAAAAAAAAGGAAAAGAAAAACCACGGAACAGTTCTCCCTCTGGCTCAGGAAATTCCAATGTTAATGAAGCCGCCTGGGAAGGGGAGGGGAGGGTTCAGATAAATAGGAGAGAGTAGCACCCCGGAATATAGACAAAGTTACTTATCTTGCTTGGGATGACTTTTGTCTGAGATTCCCAAGGGGCGCGTTGACTGTGTGTACTGGCTGGGTAGAGATTGCCCCCGAGGGTCAGACCCACGTCCCGTGCTTGCGCTGTCTCAGAAGCCATGGTTAGTTCCTCCGCTCCCAGTCCAAAGCCCAGCGCCAAGGTTTCCCAGCTGGGATGCTGCACTCCTGGCTCTAAAAAGAGTCGCTGCCTCCCGGTGACTTCTCCTCCTGTCAGCCGCATCGCTGCGCCGCCTGTGTGCACTGGCTGGGCTTCCCCCGAGGCCAGTTCAGGGGACTGGGGCTGGGCCTTGTGTTTGCACCGTCACAGGATGCCGTGCTCAGCTCCCCTGCACCCAGTCCAAAGCCCTGTGCCAAGATTCCCCAGCTGGGACGCCGCACTCCCGGCTCCAAAACCAGTCGCTGCCTCCGGGCGACTTCTCCTCCCACCAGCTGCATCGCTGCGCCACTCGAGCGGACTGGCTGGGCCCCCTCCCGAGGTCAGTTCAGGGGGGTAGGGCTGTGCCCCGTGTTCACGCTGTCACAGGATGCCGTGCTCAGCTCCCCTGCACCCAGTCCAAAGCCCAGCACCAAGGTTTCCTGACTGGGACACTGGCTCCAGGCTCCGAAAACAGTCGCTGCTTCCCCGTGGTTGTTCCTTCTCAGTCTCTGTCACTCAGGTCAACTCTTTAAATCTGTGTTTGTTGGTCAGGGTTCGTAGATTGTCATGTATGTGATCGATTCACTTGTTTTTCCGAGTCTTTGTTGCAAGAGGGATCCGAGGTAGCGTCTACCTAGTCAGCCATCTTGGCCCCCGGCTGGTACCTCTCCTTGTTCTTGAACTCCAATCACATGCATATTTTTGCTTTTGACTGTATCTCACATCGTTCTCAGGATTTCTTCATTTTTCTTCCTTCTTTTCTCTGATTCTTCCTCAAACAAGGTGGTATCCAAGGATTTGTCTTCAGTTTTGCTAATCCTGTTTTCCATTCTTTCAAATTGCTCCTAAAACTTTCTATTGCCCTTTCCATTTCTGAAATCTTGTTGTTTGTCTTTTGAATTTCTAATTGCTGTTTTGTATGATTTTTATTTATTTATTTATTTTGACATTTTGTTCCTGTGTTATTTTCCTGAATTCTTCCCTTGGTTTGTCAGTGTTTTCCCTGATTTTGTTTGTATTTTCCCTGATTTTGTCTTTTTTATTTCCTTATTTTTATCTGCATTTTCCTTCATTTCTTTCCTAATCTCTTGGAAAGCCCTGAACCATACACTTTTGAATTCCTTATCAAGTAGTTCAAGGGCCTTTTCTTCTACCAGAAGATCATATGGTGCTTTATTTTGGTTGCTTTCTGGAACTGTCCTGTCCTGTTTTTTTTTTTTTTTTTTTAGTATGTTTTGATATTTTCTGCTGTTTCCTGGACATTGAGGAATTATTTTCTTAATTTATTGATTGTAAATTTA
Source organism: Loxodonta africana (assembly GCF_030014295.1). Classification (NCBI taxonomy): domain Eukaryota; kingdom Metazoa; phylum Chordata; class Mammalia; order Proboscidea; family Elephantidae; genus Loxodonta; species Loxodonta africana. The sequence goes on along the minus strand of NC_087369.1, from coordinate 115,532,628 downwards.
TTTGTTTCATCCTGCTTTTTTGTTTTATTTTGTTATGTTTGGGCAGACAGGCAGAGTGTGTTTTGTCACTTGCTCATCTGTGGACACGATACTTCTCACCACATTGTCCAGGTGGACAGGGCTAGCCGCTCAGCTATAGTGCAGCAGGGCAGGTCCAACGGGGGAGTGGGGAGGGATGGGGATGGGTCATTTTTGGCACAAACTGGGGCTGATGGGATGGGGCCAAGGCGCAGTGTGGTGTGGCGTCTGGGGGCCTGGGAGTCTGCACTGGTGCCACTTGGGGATGTGGTGCTCAGCATGGGGTGTGGATAGGCAAGAGTGAAGGAAGAGGATGTGATGTGCAGAGCAGTGCTCTGTCTCCTGTTGGGAGCTCTGTGATGTTGCCTTCCTGTACTCTCTGTTCATGATCCTTGGTGGCTATAATTCAAGATGGTGAATCCTTGCCCATTAGCTCCTTGGGGACCTCCACTCCGTACCTTTCCTCATTCTCTGTTCTTTGTCAGTTTCTTATTCCATTCGGTGCTTAATTGAGTTCTTTATCCCTTCATTTGAAGCTTAGGGTTCCAGGAAGGATGTTTGTATCTGTTTTACTTAGTTTTTTAGGTCTTTGCTGCAGAGTGACTGCATGGTGTTTCTGTCTATAGCTCCATGTTGGCTCTGCCTCCTTATTATCTTTTCAAAGTACTTACAGCTAGCATTATTAATAACCTCTTTTGTATATGGTATCAATTTCATTAATCTATGCTCTTGTTCTTATTTCTTTCCTTGGCAGTCATGAATATCATCAGGATTTATTTCATAACTTTATCCTTGAATAATGGATGTTAAACTAACCAATGCATTTATTTGCTTGGAAAAGACCTGCAGCTTATCGATACTCAGGATTTTAACCAATATCATCCTGATAGTTAAGGATGGTATTGTTTAAAATATTATTTGTTTCCAGATAATTAAGGAAGAGGGAATTTCAGCATTGAAGTAAAAGGATTTCTATTATATGTTAACTTTATTTAAGAGACTAGCATATAATGTAGAAAGGAGTAGAAGTAGAAAGAACATGGACTTTGTAATTGTACATATATAGATTCAATCCTGGCTGTCATTTCCTGTATGATTTTAAGCAAGTACTTAATTTCTCTGAGTTTAAATTCCTACATGTGGTACTGTTTGCCATGCATTTCTATTTCTATTTGTTCCAGGTACCTGATAGAATTGCACTTTTTGATTCTTTAGTGGGTGAGGGAGGAACTGACTAGCTCTGACCAGTAAGTTAGGAGTGGAAATAATATGTTACTTCTGGACCAGAACACATGATTGCTGCTTTTTCTTAAATCAATTTACTGTTGTTATTTTTTTCCCAAATGAAGGAAAGGAAGAAGTCTTCAAAATGGGATTTAAAAAGCAATGGTGATAAAACTAAGGGGTTAACTAGGAAAGAATAGGGTCTTGCTGGACTAGTTTAAGCCATTTAGCAATGTTAAGCACAAAATGGTTATGGTGCCTCCCTATAAGTTTATATGTACTTATTAAAAATACTAAAAAGTAAGTATAAGAAATAAATTCTGAATTTTCACATGACGGCTACTTTGACACATTTTTTTGAAATATCAAATTCTTTAAAAAAATCTCTCTCTGTTTCTCCTTTACTTGTGTTTGAGCATAAGTTTATAATATTTACTGGGAAAATAAATCAAGAGAATAAAGAGAATATTTAAAGAATCAAATATCAGACAGAAATTAAAATTAGATTTGAAATTGTCTGTATAAGTTGGCATCTAGGAGGTCTCTGGTGTCCTTAATAAAAACATGATCAGAAGAGGGGCAGAGGAGGTCATTGCACAATTGGTGGGGCAGTAAGTAGAAGGGGAGGAAATTGATACAGCAAATACAAGTGATTATTGCCATTTTACTGCACAGAGATAGAATATGGCAGGGTGATAGACAAGGGTAGGACTTTATTGTGGGAGTGGGGGAAGAAAAAAGTGTCCTACCAGGCTTCTGGAACCCTGCCCCAGTAAAAAAAAAAAAAAAAAGGTAATCTATAAAAAAAATTTTTTTTTTCATGAAATATCTTCACATCCCTAGTGCCTTTTCTCCCACCATTTCCCTGTGAGTCCAGGATCTGGTAGTACACACCACAGGACTTCTGTCAAGAGTATAAAAGTTTGACCACATTCAGAAGCCCCCCTACCTCCACACAACCCCTTCTTTGGCCCTCCACCGTTTGTCAGGCCTTGGTCCTCGGCCTCTTGGCTGCTAGTGCCCAATTCTCTGAGTAAACTTCTAGTACAATCTAACTAGTCTATTAAGTCAATACACTTAAAAGAAGGGGCTTGGCACATGACCACAAAAGGTCACATGACCACAGGATCCACATGACCTGAAGCATTAGGAGCCCACAATCTTCACCTGACTGAGAAGGCTCAGCCTGCCACATGACCACAGAAAAGGCACATAACCATAGGATCCATGTGACCAACAGCAGTAGGGCACCTATAGTGCTCACATGACTGAGAGAGCTGACCACGTGATGGAATGATTCATGTGACCTTCAGGTTTGATGCTCATGTGACTGGAATACCTAGGCCTACCACATGACAATAGTGGCCACATGATCAAAGAAACCACATGACCTCAGCGTTTAAGAGCCTATAATGCTGACAAGGCTGATAGGACTAGGCCAACCACGAAATCTGCAGCCTTCGGGATCCCATAATGCTCATAGACAGGGAGAATAGGGCCTGGTGGGGAGGAAGAAGTCTGCCACTTGGAGATAGGGACCATGTGACCTTCACGGTTTAGAGATCCACCATGCTCACATGACCTGAAGGGCTAGGCCTGCTACATGACAGCAGTATTCACACAGTTGAAGGATCCATGTGACTTACAGAGTTAGGAACTTCCAATGCTCAAGTGCTTGGAAGGACTGGATCCGCCTCATGACAATAGGATTCAATGACAGCAGAGTCCTAGTGATCTGAATGGCTCAGGGGACCATCCTGCTCATACGTCCTGGTGATCTGAGATTGCTCTCATTTTTGTCCATATTACTAGGGCCTCCAGTGATGGTGTTCTCTTCACATGACCTTCCAGGGCACACAGGTTTGGACATCAGCTGCCTCACCTGTCTTTAAAGTACTAATTTTATGTGTCTTTTTTTTCCTGAATGACACATTAACTTTAAAACATAAACTAATGTACAACAATGAAATAGGTGCTCTCTAAAACCATAACTGTAGGCATACTGTAGGAAGCACTGCAAGAGTCTAACCAGTGGGTATAGGCAAGCATTGCTGACTTAATTTCATACAGGCCTAAAGGGAGTTAAACCTAATCAGTCAGTTTTAATTGTTAATTTGAAATTTTAAAATGTGCATTGTGTTTACTATGTACCAGGCACTTAAAAGGTTAACTCATTTCATACTAGTGATTTTATGGAGGGTGTACTTTTTTTTTTTTGGTACTATTAGTGCTTAAATTTTACACATAAGGAACTTGAAGTACAGAGGTGGTATATCACTTGCCTGAGAGGTCACAGAGCCTGTAGATGGTGAAGCCAGGATTTACCCTAGGCAGTTTGGCTCCAGACTCTGTGTTCTAATCACCCACTAGATTCTCCCAAAAAAATAAATATTAATTGAGCCTTACTAATTCAGACAAACTAGAAAGCCAGCCTCAGTTACTGAAAAATTGAGAACATGGAAAATCTCTTTGAAATTCCATTTAAATACCTTCAAGTACTATCAGTAATTGAAATCAATCAAATAAGTTGAATCTAATTAGGGAGCTCAGGTGATTTGTTTTAATAATAAAAAAATTTATCACTAATATCAAATATTTGTATATAAAAGGGGTATAAAATGCTAGATTTTAGTTGAAAATAGTTCATTCTTTTAAATTAACACTAAAAAGAAATATTGCAAAGTCTAAACATCATACCTGGCTCTTGCCTGAATTACAAAAAGTATAAAAGTGGAATCTAAATTAATTACATTTTACTGTATTTATAGTCTGTCTGTGCCTCTCCAGAACAGCTTTGTCTGTATGTCCAAAATTATTCTGATGTGGTCTTTCCATCTTGTTGGTTTAGGCTAACAATGCTATACAAGTGGTGGGGTTATTTTGCTAGGTCCCTGCAATGTGGCATGGCTACATAAATAAGCTTCAAAAAACTGAACAGACCAGAGTTTTCATCGTGGTTAAATTTGAATACTAGTAATGACAAAAGACTTTGTGTTTGTGGTTCTAAGCCTATTGAAGGAAGTCACATTTTTTTTGAGTGAAGAATAGCAAGAGGCCAAATCAGTGGGCCTTCAATAATTTTGGAAAAGTATTTATTGTACATATGTAAATACCAGATGCAAAAATGGAGCCACATGTTTACAATAGAGCCCATTATGAGACTTTAGATTTAAGAAGCATCTATGTATAGTCACAGGATGGAATTGGACATAAAGTCCTGATGTTTGTTCCAATCTTAGTTTCTATAATTATATACAGATGCACAGATAATAGTCTAAGATGCAACAGAATTATATCAAGCCCACCTATGCTCAGTTGAGATTTACATATTATCGATGTCTTACATAGTATTGGGGTTAACCAGCTGTAGAAGTACTCCCTGTCAAAGCACACGATGTATCCATCTTCCAACACAATACGAAATTTATCAAAAAAAAAAATTTTTTTTTTTTTTAGGATGACGCCGTGGTTAAGAGCTCGGCTGCTGACCAAAAGTTCAGCAGTTTGAATCTACCAGCCACCCCTTAGAAACACTATGGGGCAGTGGCACTCTGCCCTATAGGGTCCCTATGAGTTAGAATTGACTAGAGGGAAACTGATTTTTTTCTTTTTTTTAGGTAATGGGTAAGTAGGCCTGGTGGTGCTGTGGTTAAGTGTTCAGCTGCTAACCTATAGGTCGGTGAATCAAACCCACCAGCTACTCCATGGGAAAAAGATGTGGCAATCTGCTTCTGTAAATATTACAGCTTTGGAAACTATGAGGCAGTTCTACTCTGTCCTGTAGTGTTGCGACGAGTCAGAATGGACTCAAAGAGAATGGGTTTCGGTAATGGGCTCTTTGGGGACTGCCACAGCATGCAAATAGCAAATCGCATCCACAGTGAGAACTTCTGTTAGGCCAAAGGATGGAGATGAGCGATAAAGTAGGAATTTCTTACATGGTGTTTGCTCATAAGCTGTGTCATTTGTGATGATACGACTCTCAGGACAGTATGAAAACCCCCTCTATGCAAAGACCATTAAACGATAAACGACTATGAATCAAGGATTTTTTCAATTATTAGAAGGGAAAATTTACATTGTCCCAACCTGGCTCTTGTTAGCTGCTCAAAGCAACTTTTTTTTTTTTTTTTTACCATTCAGTAAATAATTCTAATAATTCTTTGAAAATATTGTTAGATCGTTTTTTATACAAGCAGTCACACTATTTTCTTGTTGCTATATCACACTTCACTCTAAATACTTCTGATGGGTCTGTTTGCATATGATGTGAACGAGTGAGCTTAGCCAGTTTTCTTTAGAAGAAAATTAGCCTTTGGGGACTATATGATCTCCATGGACTTTATACTTCCATAATGTCACCAGATGATTTCTTAATTACCTACTTCATTTAGCGTATGTGAGCCCAATTACTATTCCAAAAATGAAAGATGCTGTACCATTTTTTCCCACTAAATCTAAAGAACACAATATGTCCTGTGCTTTTTCAAATAGTGATAGGTACATGGGGTAATTGATGAGAACTAGATTCTTAAATTTGAAATTAGTCTAGTATGCCTGCGGTGAGATGGATCACTTATCGTGTGGTCCTTCTTGCCAGGGTCTTGTAAATCCCACCCAAGTGATTGGGTGGGGCTGTGCAAGTAAGGTAATTGTGGCCCACCAAAGGGATTGGTTAGTTTTGCCGTCCCGCTAGGCTTAAAAGAGAGCCAATTCTAGAACAGAGAGAGGATCCCACCACTACCAGGGAAGAAGAGCCAGGAGGAGATACCATCCTTTGGACCCCAGATCCCTGCATTGAGAAGCTCTTGGAACCAGGAGACAGAGAGACAGAGAGAGAGAGAGAGGGAGAGAGCTGTAACATTAAGTAGACAGCTTGTATGCACATTTGTGGTGACCACCTGGAGTCACTAATGAATAGAAATGGAGGAAGTGTAGCAATGAAGAGAGGGCTGAGTTTGGACATGTTCCACTAGCACGCATTGACCTAGCCCATGGGAGATAGGGATGAGAGAGTGAGAGTAAGGGCTGGTTGGTCAGAAGTAAGGAAACCCTGGTGGCGTAGCGGTTAAGAGCTATTGCTGCTGACCAACACTAGGCGCTCCTTGGAAACTCTATGGGGGCAACTCTACTCTGTCCTATAGGGTCGCTATGAGTTGGTATCAACTTGTTTCAGTCAGAAGTAAAAAGAGTTGTGTAGACTCCTGAAGTTTATGAGTGGAATCTGTTGAGCTAGCCCAAGGGGACTTGGGATGAGAGAGTGTGAAGGGGCTCTCTGAAGTGCTGGGAGGTGTGTGTGAACTCTGGAGCCTAAAACTGCTACCCTTATGTGACCTAGGTTGGATGGCTAAGGATGAACTGACCAGAATCCAACCAAATGAAGGTAAAGATGTTTGACACCTTTCCTTCCTTTTATTTGAATGATTGTGTTTCTTTTTTCCCCTTTCCCTACTCTGTTGGTTTGCAAGTTACATATTACATTTCTACTGTTTCGGTAGTTATCCTTAAATTGTCAATATGCATACAGTTAGCAAAGACTAACCTTTCATTAACGTCTCTACTCTTCTCCCTTAATAGAGGGGACCTTAAACTAAACCCTGATTAACCCTATGTGGCTTATTAAATGTTAGTGTTCTTTAATCTTTTAGGTTCACCATATATTTATATCCTCAAATTTAGTCATTATCATTATTCTTTTGCCTACTGTTGTCCACCTGTTTGGCAAGTATTTTGCTTACCATTGATCCTAGCAACTCAGTTTTCTAGAACAGTTTTGTTCAATTTCTGTCTCACTGAAATATATACACCTCTCACATTCACAGTGAGGGTCTGATAGTGGTAAATATCTATTTGAAAATATATTTTATTTTGTGCTGTCCTCCCTTTTAGACAATGGTTTAGCTGAGTGACAAGTAAATGTCTCAGGAAATTATACAAACATGAGACAGTGCATTTCTCACCCTGGCAGAGGGTCAGTAGCAGGATGGTGCATGTGGTTCTCTAGTTTCTCATGATACTCTAGAGAAGGCTTGGGCAGGACAGGGCTGGATGCATCATGATTACACTCCTGAGAAGGCACCCTGCCTTTCTGCTACTTTCTACTGATACCTTCTAACTTCTACTGAGAAGTAGGAGATAAGATCTTCTGCTGAGAAGAGGGAAGGTGTGGTGACATTAGAGATTTGAGATGAATGCAGAAGGTTTGAAATAGCAGCTATGGGGAATAAAAGAGAGGGTATATATATAGAGAAACAATAATGTATTCTTAGACAACAAAGAGACTTCCTTTGAGGTTAGATACCTTGTATTTTTAGTGCTAAATGATTTTCATAATTGCTTATTTTTCTTCAGCAACTCTCAGGAAATAGGTATAGGCATGGAGAAACAGTCAGATTGATCCATGGATGATGTTTTGCCAGGCAGGTGCCATATTAGAACTGTGGCAAAAAGAGTATTGGGATTTGGGTAAGAGGCTGCTTACTTAACTTGATGGCTCATGAGATCTGAATTGGTTAAGGAAGTAACTAGCAGTGTCTATGTGGCTGAAGGACACAAGCATATACGATTGAGCAAGTTAGAAGAAAAAGTTGCTGTAAGTATAGAGAATGTGATGTTTAAATTTAATATTTTATGAGTTGGAGAGTTCTGGGCAATTAACAAGGCCTAGGGTGTGGCTGTGGAGTGGTTAACTGAAGTAGAATGGAGGTGAAGATGATCAAAAATAAGAAGCTAAAGAAATTGAGAAGCTAAGAAATTGGAGAGGTCTTTCATGTTACAGGCCCCCTGCTTTAAGAAATATGCTGACAATTAATAGAACCAAGACATAGCCTCTAATATGTTGACTTGAATATGCAATAAACTAAACCTCATGGTCCTCTTTTTCATATTGATGTTTATTATGGAAGAAATATCAACAAAACAATATAATTCATCTGGTATAAGTTTTTTTTAACATTGCATGCCATTTTTCCTCTCACTCCATCATCTAGGGGTGTGGTCATGCATAACTAGAAATGAGTGGTTCCATGAATCTTATCATTACTGAGTGAGCTTAAGTAGCATGTATGGTTATTTTCAATATTCAAGTAAAACGTAATTTTATATGACATTGTTAGGATGCAAGAATTTTGCCACAATTTACAAGTAAAATAGCCACAGTGTTAATAGCCTCTAGATTTCATCTTAAATATTTTCACATCATGATGAATGAAGCAATTCTATGTATGGATTATAGAGCATGTATGAAATCATTTTAGAAACTGTAGGTAGAAAGCATTTTATTGGGAAGTTTCGAAGTCTCAATTAGTGGTTGTGAATCTTTAGTTACTATGATTTTGAATCATTTGGGCTTAAATAAAGTTTAGCTTCCACATTAGATAATCATCAGTCCATAGTGGTTAGAGGAGATATAATTGACAAACTTGAAATTTTTTTTCAGATAATGAAAATCCCGTCATGAACAGAAGTATTTTCAGTTTTTCACTCAGCAATTTATTTCCCCTCTTTTTAGAAAAATATCAAGAGAGAATTGGAATTTCTGGCATGATTTTCCATCTACAGCTTTCAGTCAGCACAAATGAAATTATTTCATAAGCAGTTTTAACATTTAATAAACTTAATTCCTTAGTGATGTAATCTATTAAATAATGTGAACAGATACAAAATAGAAATTAAGTGTAATGTTAAAAACAATTTTAGTTCATTCTACCCTTCCTCCACCCCTTTCTTTTATACTTGTATTTGTTCATTGCTACAAGAAATTTGGGAGATCAACACAAGTACTGCACAAGGAACCATCTAGTCAACTCACTGCTTTTTTTTGTATATCACTGCATTATTTTGTTATGCTAATGAGGAGAGACACTGCACAAAAGGAGCAAAGTTTCTCAGGATCATAAATATGGGGCCTTTTTCCTCCTCATCTGAGACCTTCCAGTACCAGTAAATATTCTGGAAATTTACTAGAAGTCTAATCTCATTTATGTTGTAGTTAGAGTAATCAAGTTACAGTTTCCATAAAGGGCTCAAGTTCTCATGTAATTACAAGACTGGTACCAGCATGCAGTTATTTATGTCATGAAGACTAAGCAAATAAAAATATGTTAGATCATCTTGAACTGAAAGGTTGCAAGCCAGGAATATGTGTTTGGCATGAATAGTCTGTTTAATGTAGATCTCTCAAAATTCCAAATGTACCCCGTAGGCCTCTTCATCTAAAATTACTAATATCCCTGTATATTACTAATTTATCGTTTTATGGTAGAAATGTTTTCTCTCATGGCTATTAGTTCAGATTGTCTTAGTCATCTCGTGCTGCCATAACACATATACCACAAGTGGATGGCTTTGACAAAGAGAAATTTATTTCCTCACAGTAAAGTAGGCTAAAAGTCCAATTTCAAGGCATCAGCTCCAGGGGAAGGCTCTCTCTCTCTGTCGGCTCTGGAGGAAGGTCTTTGTCCTCAATCTTCCCCTGGTTGAGGACCTTCTCAAGTGCAGGGACCCCAGGCACAAAGGAAGCACTGTGCTCCTGGTGCTGCTTTCTTGGTGGTGTGAGGTCCCCGCTTTCTGCTTGCTTCCCTTTCCTTTCATCTCTTGAGAGACACAAGGTGGTGCAGGCCACACCCCAGGGAAACTCCCTTTACCTTGGATCAGGGAGGTGACCTGAGTAAGGGTGGTGTTACAATCCCACCCTAATCCTCCCAACATAAAATTACAATCACAAAATGGAAGACAACCACACATGGCCTAACCAAGTTCATACACGTATTTTTGGGGGGACATAATTCAATCCATGACACTGACTAAAACCAATACTTTATTTTTGTGTTCAAAGGTTAATCAGACTTGGATTTATAAAACAATTAGAATGGGGACTTAGCTTTTCTGGAATGACCCATTTTAGCTTAATGGTCTCAAAGATTAAGGGAAGTTCTATGACTTTATTGTGCTACCTAATGCTAAAGGATGTTAACAGAAGATAAGATCTGTTAAATAGTTAAAGGATTTGTCAATCAGGAAATTCAGTGCTATACAACCCAGATAGGATTTTGAGAAATGAAGCATTTTCCTAAATTAGATCTGTGTGAATGATAGAGGAATTAGTGGTGGCTTTTTTTTCTATATATTTATGATGAAAAGAGAGTTTGTTTTAGATACTTATTGCTAACCAAAACTTGCAGCTAGAATTCTTTTTATGGTCATCTAAAATTTTAGTATGTATGCATATAAACTATAGTGGTTTGAGTGATTGAGGTTAGAAGAGAAGAACTCTTAGTGATGTATTTGTATCATCTTCTAATGAATTAATCCAGTTTATTCTGACTCATTGCTTAATTAATAAGGCCTTAGGCATAGAACAGTCTTTGAGAATTAGCCATGGATAGATATTTTTACATATTCCATATAACTGAGCTATTAACTAGATAAAACTTGATTTCTGTGCTTTAGTTTTTGTTGTCGTTCAGAATGCTAGACTCAGTTTCCTGGCTTTATTGCACATGTAGCTTAAAAAATGACATGAGCGCTATGTTTTATTTATCCGTATGATATCAAAAATGATAGGTGCAGAAACATGACTTTGAAAGGACTCTGATATGTTGGATCAACATAGATAGAGCTGTTAGCAGTAAAATTATTTCAGTTGTGTCATTTAGTCTGAAATTTTTTATTGAACTCTTTTTCACTCTTATAATATTCAGTTGTCCTGAGAATAGTTGAAAAGGTAAGAGGGTGGGGCAAAATATAGAATGAATAACCAGCATCGTGTAATCATTAACCACCTCTCAATTTTGGACTAGAAGTAGAGACGCCAATAGTTTTTATAATGGTATTAATAAATATTTACAAAATACACACACTTAAACATATATATGCATGTGTTTATATCTACATGTCTGTGTGCGTGTGTGTGCATGTGTGTGTGCGTGTGTGTGTGCGTGTGTGTGTGTGTGTGTGTGTGTGTATTCCAACCTTTCCTCTCTCCCTACCACATATGATTTGGGTTATATGGAGCAACTATCAACTTCTCTAGGCCTCAGTTACTTTGCCTTATAAAATTTGCATAGCAACTTGTTGCCTGCCCAAAGGCAAAAAGCTTTTAGGGCTGTTTGTAGTTCTAAGATCTCTGATAGTGTAGCTAGCAAAGTGGTAAGGAATCTCATCAAAATATCATTTCCCAGGGTCACAAATGTTATTTTACCAAAATTTCAGAATAGTTTATGATACAGTTGTGTTGAACTGCATCATTCTGAAATGTACATGTTTAATAAGTAATGAAAAAATGGCATCATGTATTATGTCTTCATTACATCTAACTAGTAAGTTAGCATTTTGAATAGTGATAATATAAATAAAATTAAAAAGACCAAGAGCTTAAATAATGTTTTCATTGATCCTTGCTATTTGCAGTATCCACACCCACAATTATTAAATTTAATCACACTTTTATTAAAATATTACATTCTCTGTAGTTACCAGACTCAGAAAAGGCAAGCATCTGTGGGCAGCAATTGTTCTGATTCTCCCTCAGCCCTAGGTCATATGTACCTATACGACTGATCTACCTCTCTTAAATGAGCTTATAAAATGCTCAGAAGCAGGGCAGTTAGTGAATAGTTTTGGCACTGTTTTTTAATGTAAGGAACCAGCAATGGCCTGTCACCGTAGTGATGTTTATAGACAGACTGATACTTCCTTATCTCTAACCACTGTGCTGCCATGTAGATAGTGCTGCTGATTGGATCAAGCTGAAGTTGTGTTGGGAACTATTCTATTATGGCCCTACCACCTGGGATGTTGCCATAGCCACAATTCCCTTGGAAATTCAATCAAATAATGACAACAAATATCTGATTCAGTGATGAATAATCCAGTTGCCTGGCATCGTAATTTAAAAACACAATCCTTTGCATGTATAACCCAAGTTTAACTAAAATTTCCTTTTCTCTACCAGTCATTTTGGATCTGGTACATTTTACTCTAAACCAGACATTGTGTTAAGTCCTTAAAAAATACCAAACAAACAGTTGCTGTCCAGCGGATTCCGACTCATGGAATAATTAAGATATAGTCCATAGCCTCAAGTCTAATGGGTAAACCTTCAATGAAACAGATAATTATAAAACATGGCCTTTTGTTGACAGCCTGTAGCTGGGGGCCTGTTGGTACAGTGGTTAAGAGCTTGGCTGCTAACCAAAAAGTCAGCAGAAAACCCCTGTGGGGCAGTTCTACTCAGGGTCGCTATGAGTTGGAATCGACTCCATGGCAACAATTCTTTTTTTTTTGTCTGTATAGTTCTTTTCCAGATTTCATTTAGGACTTCTACCCGATATCTGGGGCCCTGGTGGCACAGTAGTTAAGAGATAGGCTGTGAACTAAAAGGTTGGCAGTTTGAATCCACCGGCCACTCCTTGGAAACCTTATAGGGCAATACTGCTTTGTCCTGTAGGGTGGCTGTGAGTCGAAATAGATTTGAAGGCCATGGGTTGGAGTCTGGTTTTACCTGATATCTAGGTCCACTTTGATTTACTGTAGGGTCAAGGTGTATGTTTAGTAATTGAAAGAGTTCATTAGCTTTCTAGACAGTGTTAAAGCACATCTGCTGATTTTTCATTTTTGATACACTTGATTTTTGTTTTTATAATCTTTGCTACTTCTAGTACCTGCACCTGTTGCCATCGAGTCCATTCTAATTCACGGCGACCCTATTTGTTACAGAGTAGAACTGCTTCATAGGGTTTTCTTGGCTGCAACTTTTACAGAAGCAGATTGCCAAGCCTTTCTTCTGTGGTGCCACTGGATGAGTTCGAACTGCCAACCTTTTGGTTAGTAGTTGAGTGTAAACCATTTGCGCCACCCAGGGACCATTACTATATTTTTTAACTAGTACGGTTTCATAGTCTAAAGAAGATGAGAAAAGGGCTGTTAATCATTTTTCCATTTCTTCTGAAATTCTGCTTTAAAAGACAGCTGAAGGAATGCTTTATTTAAACAAAATGAAAGCTAAGTCTTGTTTTTGTAACTTTCTAAGATACTTGTGAAGTGTGTCAACATTTGTTTAAATGTTGTTGCTTGTTCAATGATTTTTGTTTAGGAGTAAAAAGACATTGTGCAGTTCTATGAAACTGTAGCGGAAGACATACGTGACATTTAATCTATGTCGCAAAAGTGAGGTAGTGATTAGTTTTGATGTTTTAGATATAGTTTTTTACATGGCGTAACACTGACTCCCAGATGTATTTGCGTATAACAGAGCCAAACCACCCAGTTGAAAAAGTAAATAATATGATACAAGTCAACTAATTCAATTTCAGGATTATTTTTCACCTATAGAGGTTACATCCAGCAGTGGAGGAAGAAACTTTAATTAAACAAGATTTCCTCTTCCTAGGCTCATTTTTACTGCTAGTTGTCTCTGCTTAAGAGTGGCATTCAGGCTCTTTTCTTAAAGATGCCTCTTTGGGTTATGCTGGTCTTTAAGAATAAGGTTTTTTTTTTTTTCTACTTAAGATCTTATTGTTCTATAAACGAAGTATTTTTGTATTAACGTTTACATAAAGGAACATAGAATTCAGCAGGGAAAATTAATTTAAAGTATCAAAATCTTTTGAAACTACAAGGAGACATCTTGGACCTACCAGCTATCACATAGTCACTTTCCTCAAGTAAAATCTCTCCTGCCAGGGATGTTGATTAGGCCTTTGTACCCTTTTTCCAAATGAAATCCTAAGAGGACAGCTCTCCCTGGTATGAACCATCTTTAGAAATATTTGCTTTCCATACACTCACACTCACTAATCAATTCCATTTGTTTTTAGAGATAGATATTTAATAAACCAAGGAACACAATTTCTTCCAACACATCATAATCAAGTTTCACATCAGTAGTTTTTACTAGATTAGTTTTCTTGGCTAATAATAAATATAATTCCCTTCAATGTGCAATATGATTGGAATAATTAAGGAATCAAAGTTTCTTTGAACTAAATATTTCGTCCTCAGGGTTAACAAAGTCTCTAGGTATTTAATCTTAACCAAATAATTTTTAAATATAAAACGAGACTATCACCCTGTGATATTGGGAATGATGAAGTCTTGATCTAATTAATTTCATATTCATTATTCTGTTCTTAAAAGATGTTTTTGGCAGCACTCATGTTGGAAGTAAGACAGATTTGTATGATGAAAAAGTATTGCATATGTCAAAAGCTTTATAGATCTCAGAATCCTCCAACTTTCCAAAGATCATTGTACTGGAACAATTAGTAAGAGAGTTAAGCCACTGAGTTAAGATAAAAATGAAATTGCTGGCTCATTAAAATTGCAATTTGAAGGAATCACAATGCATCAATAAACCTCCTTTCTACAGCCCAGCCGAGATGGGGTGGATCTCTCTCTAAACCTGCTTAGAGAAACTCTGTTTGAATGACTTATCTGCCAATACTTGCTCTAACCATGTCAGAGAACCTCATTTCTTCTATTACCTGCTGTAAAGAACAAAAAAATATTTTCTCACAGTTCTGGAGGCTAAATGTTCAAATTCAGCTATGATAAAGCTGATAAAGCTATGCTTGCTTTGTCAGTTATGGGGGAGAGCCTCCCAACTGGTCCATGGGGTTTCCAAGGAGCAGCTGGTGAATTTGAACTACCAGCATTTTGGTTAGCAGCTGAACTACGCTAAACCACTGTACCACCAGAACGCCTCAGTTTCTGTAGCCCCAGGCATTTCGTCATGTTCCTAGGCTTGTAGATGGATCCTCACATACTGTCTTCCCCTGTGTGTGACTCTATTTCTGTGTTTGTCTATTTTATGAGGCTTCACTAATAACATCTGTAAGAAAAAGCCTGTACTCAAAACAAGATAATGCTCACCAGTGCAGAGTCACTTTTAGGGGCATGCAATCCAATCCATAACAAATTCCTAAACTTTGATTTTTTATTTTGTCAGAAATCTGTTTCTCACTCAGTGCTTTAGAGGTCTTACTTCCCTGGTGGTCTTCTTTTTCCTCCTTGGAAATGTATCTAGTCTCTATTCTCCCAAGCTGTGTTCTCGACCTGAAAGTCCCCCTCACCATCAAAGACTGCTTGCTTCAGGAACTTTTCTACCTCCTATCATCAAGAGAAGTCAGTGACTCCAAGAAGTCATTTTGAAAATAGTCAAAACAAAATCCAACAAATGGCTTTCATTTTAGGACCTTGCTAAGTATATAATTTTATTATTGCAGTTCATGTGAGTGCTTATTTGAGGTCATGTATCTTTCATAATTGTGTTAAGGTATGTGCTTGATTAGCGTCCCTGATACCTGCTTATCTCACAACAAGGAGCTAATTATTTTTCAATTGGATCATATCTAACCACTTTATCCTCCCAACATTTCTTTCCTCTGACCAACAACTTTTTATCCAATTTCTAGAAAATTGGTTGGCTTACCATTATCATTAATATTTTGAAATAAAGTTATTTTTCATGCTAACATCTTTCATCACAGATATACCTTCTAGTGTCAAATTCTAGTTGTATAATGTCTGTTTTACTTATGAGATTAGACAGGTGCTTCCTGAATTATATTCATAATTATAGTGGTGAAGATCAGATAACTTCTGGAACAATGCTGTGAAGAAATAGATCTTTCATATTTTACAATAAAGGATTTACCAGATTTATAGTACATTACTAATGGTAACATAATGGTAAACACATGGTAATATTAAAGCATATGCCAAATATTGAAGTATAAACATAAAAAAATTTAAGCGGTCAAGATTGTTAATTAGTATCCTAAGAATCTTCGAAACACTTTATATAAATGTTGTTCAAATAAAAATGGGTTTATATTTTATGCTCTTTTTCAAAAAACTTCCTTTTCCTCTATATAATGCACACACTTAGCAAATTATATAAGTGTTATATAGGATAGCTATGAGCTGGAGTCAACTTGATGGAAACGGGTTATTATTTGTAAATTAAAAAAGGTATTAAAAGTAAGTGCTGTGTTAATATAAAAAATATGGAGCAATGTCAGTGAAAATGATAGAGTAAGGAACTCCAAATTCTGCCCCTCCATAAAAGCAATGGGAAAAAAAAAAAAAAAAAAGACCAGGCAAAAGCTGTCAGAATCAACTTTTTCAGAACTCTGGAAATTAACCAGCCTTGAAGTGACCCAGGGAATGCTTTTTAAAGAAAAATGTCTTGTTCTCAGAAAGATCAGCAAATTTTATTGTGTTTTAATTTACCCAAGCCCCATTCCCCACTTTCTAGCTCAGTGGTAGCCATGAAAATAACAGCCAGCATTGTCATTACCTGAGGAAGATGAATGAATTTCGTTCTTAAAGAATTAAAATTATTTTTTTTTCTGATTTTTTTGCCTGGTGGCCCCCTTGCCTTGCTTAAGTTGTAACTGGCCCGGTGCTACACCTGCTTCCTGAGAAGCATTTGTGGAAAACTTATACAGGCTAATGTTTTAGTTGCTTCTGCCTGGGGCAATAGATAAGATTTGGAGCAAACTATAAAAAAAGAGCAAACAATAGAGGAACCAAAAAGCTTGGGAGGAAAGTTTGGGGAATGAGATATCCCTAAGGGCTTTGAAAAGTTATAATACATTCCTGGGAATTTAGAAGGCCACGTGCATGCCCACAGCTATGAACATGCTCAAGAAAGACCTCTTGCTGAACTTGAGGCTCTATGGAAGCAGGAATTGAAGGCTAAGGCAGAGTTGTAAACTGCCTGGCTGAGCGTTGAAGATGTGTGTCAGCAAACAGAGATCCTTGGCAAAGACGGGAAGATTTTTTGGCTTTGGGTTTTTAGGAAATATCTTTCTATTCACTAGGTAACCACCAAGTTAATGGAACAGTGACTTCAGGGACAAAAAAACGACAAAGAGAACAGACTTTACAGAATTAGCTCAGAAAAGTCACTAAAAAAAAGTAAAATATGTAGCAACATACAACAACCAAAAAAAAAAAAAAAAAAAAAGAGGTTGCTGAAGCTACTTAGGTACAACCAAATACCTACGAGATTAGTTTTCTTGGTTCAAAGGCTTAGGGTCATGGCTTCATGGGTCTGTCCAGCCAATTGGCCTAACAAAATTTTTCAAGTTTCTATTCTACCCCCTAGTTTGATGAGTAGTACCTGGGGTCTTAAAAGCTTTTGAATGGCCATCCGAGACACAGCAATTGGTCTCTATTCACCTGGAGCAGCAAAGGAATAAGGAGATGCAGGAATCAGAGAAGGAACAGGACTGCAGGCTTAGCTGCCTCCTCTGCCATGAGACCAGAACTGGATGGTGCCCGGCTACCATTACTGAATGTTCTGATCAAGGACTCAATAGATAAGTCTTGATCAAAAGGGAGAAAATGTGAGAAAAAAAGTTCAAGTCTCTTATAGAATCCAGACTTACTGGACCCATTGTGGCTGGAGGAACCTGCGAATCTGTTGCCCTGAGAAAATTTTTGAACCTTGAAGTCATCTTCAAACTACACAACATTTTAGTTAAATTAATGAAGAATGTTAGCCTTGAGCATTGTGCTCTTTTCAAGAATTATCTGTATCAGATCAAATTGACAATAGTAACTCTAAAGCATAGATGAGTAGTTTTATGGGGCAGTGAGTCTAAGTAATTCAATGGCGGTGAAACAGTATAGGGAGAGAAAGTTAGCTTAACCATACAACGTGAAGAATGTAAATGAATGTAATGTCATTGAACTGTACATGTAGAAATTATTGAATGGGAGTATGATCTGCTGTGTACATTTTCACCAAAAATAAAATAAATATTAAAAAAAATCAGCAGCAATAAAAACAAATCCTGAGGAGGGGAGACAATCCTGCAAATCTGTTCTTCAGTATTGTGTTGGTTATTTTGGGTCTTTTGCCTTTCCATGTAAACTTTATAATCAGTTTTTAAATAACAAAATAACACGCTGAGATTTTTATTGTGATTGCATCGAATCCGCAGATAAAGTTGGGAAGAATTGATATCTTAATACTATTAAGTTTTTCTGTCTATGAACATGGAATATCTGTCCATTTATTAAGATTTTTGATATTTTTCATCAGAGTTCAGTAGTTTTCTTCATGTATATCTTCTACATATTTTGATAGATTTATACCTAAGTGTTTAATTTTTTTTTTGGTATTAATGTAAATGGTGTTGTGTTTTTAACTTCAAATTTCAATTTGTTGGTATATAGGAAATCAATTGACTTTTGTATATTAACCTTGTATTCCGCAACCTTGCTGTCTTAGTTACCTAGTGCTGCCATACAGAAATATCATAAGTGAACAGCTTTAAAGAACAGAAATTAATTTTCTCACAGTTTTGGAGACTAGAAGTTTGTACTCAAGATGTGGCTCTAGAGCAAGGTCCTTCCTTGTTTATTTCGGCTTCTAGTAGATGCCAACAATTCTTGGCATTCCTGGGCTTGTAGATGCCTCTGTCTCAGTAGTCTGTCTTCCTCTTCCCCCTGTGTGTGTGTCTGTGTCTATTCTGGTCTTTTCATGACTCAAGAGTTATTAGGTTTAGGACCCAAACTACACTGATATGACCTTATTAACATAACAAAAGAAAACCCCCTATATACACACAGTGTCATTATTATAGGTACAGGGGTTAGGATTTCAACAAATATTTTGGGGGAACAAAATTCAGTCTGTAACATTTGCTATAATTGCTTATTAGTTCCAGGAGTTTTTTCTTTTTTTTGTCAGTTTTGAATTTTCTACATAAACAATCATATCATTCGTGAACAAGCACAGTTTTATTTCTTCCTGACCAATGTGTATAGCTCTTACTTCCTTTTCTTGTCTAATTGCATTAGCTAAGCCTTCCACTAAAATTTTGAATAGGAGTAATGAGAGGAGACATCCTTGATTTGTTCCCAACTGCTGTTAGCTGTAGGGTTTTTTTTGTAGATGTTCTTTATCACGTTGAGGACCAACCAGTTGCTACAGAGTCAATTCTGACTCATGGAGATCCCATGTGCATCAGAGTAGGGTTTTCAAGGCTGTGACCTTTCAGAAGCAGATTGCCAGGCCTGTCTTCTGAGGCACCCCTGGATGGGTTCAAACTGCCAGCCTTTCTGCTAATAGTGAAGTACTTAACCATTTGCACCACCCAGGAACTCTATTTAGTAGATATACGTTTATTCAGATTATCTGTATCTCCTTGTGTGAGTTTTTGTAGATTATGTTTTTCAAGTAATTGGTGCATATCATCTAAGCTATGAAATTTGTGGCCACAGATTTGTTCATGTTTTTGGTCTTAGTTGCCATCGAGTTGATTCCAACTCATGGCTACCCCATATGTATCAGAGTAGAACTGTTCTCCATAGGGTTTTCAAGGCTGTGATCACCAGGCTTGTCTTCCAAGGAGCCTCTTGATGGGTCCGAACTGCCCACTTTTTAGCTAGTAGTTGAGGGTTTAACCCTTTTCACCACCCAGGGACTCCTAGAGATTTGTTCATAATATTCCTTTATTATTCTTTTAATTTTCATGGGATGAGTTGTGATGGTCTCTCTTTCAATTTTAATGTTGGTAATCTGTCTCTTTTTTCTTCTTCTCTTGGTTAGTGTGGCTAGAGTTTTATAAATTTTATTGATTTTTTCAAAGAATCAGCTTTTGATTCCATTATTTTCTCTATTGATTTTATGTCTTCAATTTCATTGATTTCTGCTCTTAATTTTATTATTTCTTTTTTTCTTTCACTTTGGATTTAATTTGTTCTTTTTCTACTTTCTTAAGGTGGAATCTTAGATTATTGATTATAGGTTTTTATTCTTTTCTAATATATGCGTTGAGTATTATAAATTTCCCACTAAATACTGCTCTCACCACAGACTTTGAAAAGTTTTATTTGCAATTTAATTTACTTTCAAATAATTTTCAATTTCTCTTGATACTTCTTCTTTGACCCATGTGCTATTAAGATGTGTGTTACATTTTCAGATTTTCTAGCCATCTTTCTGCTACTTATTTTTAGTTTAATTTCATTGTGATCTGTATCTCTCTCTCTTTTTTTACATTGTTAAGGTGTGTTTTATGGCCCAGAATGTGATCTGTCTTGTTGAATGTTTCATGTGAGCTTGAGAAGAATGACTTATTCTATAAATGTCAATTAGTTGTAGTTGAATGATGGTGCTTTTAAGTTCTACCATATTCTTACTGATTTTCCGTCTGCTGGATCTGGCCATTACTTATAGAGGGGTGTTGAAGTCTCCAACTCTATTAGAAGTTTTGTCTATTTCTTGTTGTAGTTATATCAATTTTTGCTTCAGGTATTTTGGCACTTTGTTGTTAGGTTCATACATTCAGGATTGTTATGTCTACTTGGAGAATTGTCCATTTTATCATTATATAATGCCCATCTTTATGCCTGATAATATTCTTTACTATGAAATATGCATTGTCCGAAATTAGTATAGCTACTTTCAGTTTTCTTTTGATTAATGCCTGTGTGGTATGTCTTTCTCCACTCTTTTATTTTTAACATATCTGTATCTTTATATTTAAAGTGAGTGTCTTGTAGACAGCACATAGTTGGGTCTTGCTTTTTTATGCACTTTGATAGTCTCTGTTTTTTGATTGTTATATTTATACGTCACATTTGAAGTGATTATTGAAATAGTTGAATAATAGCTACTGTATTTATAACAGTTTTTTATTTGTTGCCCTTGTTCTTTGTTTCTTCTTGTGTCTTCTACTTTTTTTGTGCCTTCTCTGGTTTTGAGCATTTTGTATGATTCCATGTTCTCTCCTTATTTAGCATATAAATTAAATATTTTTTAAATTTTATTTTCAGTGGTTTTCCAAGAGTTTGAGATATTAATTTACGACTAATCTATGCTCACTTTCAAATAACACTATACTGCTCCACAGAGGAAACCCTGGTGGCATAGTCGTTAAGTGTTTCGGCTGCTAACCAGCAGGGTGGTGGTTCGAATCCACCAGATGCTCCTTGGAAACTCTATGGGGCAGTTCTACTCTGTCCTCTAGGGTCGCTATGAATTGGAATCAACTCGACAGCAATGGGTTTGGTTTTTTTTTTTGGAGGGGACTTCACAGATAGTACAGGTACCTTATAACAGAGTATTCTCAATTCCTTCCTCTTATTCTTTATAACATTACTGTTACACATTTCACTTATCCGTAAGTTACGACATCCAATATATCATGGCTCTTATTATTTTAAACAAACCCTTCTATTAGATCAGTTAAGAATAAGAAAAAAAAAAACTTTATTTTACCTTCTCTATTCCTTCTTGAATACTTTTCCTTTCTTTATGTAGTATGAGTTTCTGACTTACATCATTTTTCTTCTTTCTGAAGAACTTCTTTTAACATGTCTTGCAAGGCAGGTCTATTAGCAACAAATTTCCTTAATTTTTGTTTATCTGAGAATATCTTTATTTCTCCTTCACTTTTGAAGGATACTTTCAATAGGTACAGAAGTCTAGGTTGTAGTTTTTTTTTTCTTTTTCCCTCAACACTCTGGATATTTCACTTTCTTGCTTGTGTGGTTTCTGAGGAGAAGTACTATGTAATTCTTACTTTTGTCATTTGTAGATAAAGTGTTTTTCCTTTATTCTGGCTTCTTTCAATATTTTCTCCTTGTTTTTGAGTTTTCGCAGTTTAAGTGTCGTATGCCTAAGTGTAGATTATTTGGTATTTATTCTCCTTGGTATTTTCTGAGCTTCCTGGATCTGTGGTTTGGTGTTTTTCAACAATTTTGGAAAATTTTCAGCCATTACTATTTCAATTTTTTTTTCTATTCCTTTATCTCTTTCTTTTCCTTCTGGTATTCCCTTCATGTGCATGTTACACCTTTTATAAGGTATACATCCCACAGTTCTTGGATATTCATTTTTATTTATTTTTAAGTTCTTTTTTCTCTAAGCTTTCAGTTTGTGAAGTTTCTTTTGACATATCTTCAATCTCGTTGATTATTTCCCTGGCCTTGTCCAGTCTACTGATGAGCCCGTCAAAGGCATTGTTTATTTTTGTTACAGTGGTTTTGATTTGTAGCATTTCTTTTTGATCTTTCCTAGAGTTTTCACCTCTATGCTTACTTTACCCTTCTGTTCTTGCATGTTATCACTTTTTCTTTTAAAGATATTGGCATACTTATCATACCAAAACAAAACCCATTGCCATCGAGTCAATTATGACTCACAGTGACCCCGTAGGACATAGTAGAACTGCCCCGTAAGGTTTCCAAGGAGTGGCTGGTAGATTGCAACTGCAGGCCTTTAGGTTAGCAGCTGTAGCTCTTAACCACTGTACTAACATGGCTCAATACTTATATTTATTTAAAATTCCCAGTTTGATAATTCCAAAATCTTTTCAATATCTGAGTCTGATTCTGATGCTACCCTTGTCTCTTGAGACTGTGTTTTTCGCCTTTTCCCATGCCTTGAATTTGTTGTTGTTGTTGTTGAAAGCCAGACGTGAGGTGTCAGGTAAAAGGAACTGAGGTTCTTTCAGCTGTAATCCCGGTAAGACCCTGTTGATGTCGATGTGATGGTAAAGTGTGGGGAAAAGGGAATTGCTCTGTAATTTTATTGTCTCAGTCTTCTGTGAGTTTGTGCCCCTAGATAGTGTCCTTTGTAAGTGCTTCTCAGCTTTTTTTTTCACCTCTTAAGTGAAACAGGAAGGCTAGAAGGGGGCCGCAGTTGGGTGTTTATCTTCCTCCAGGTTGGTAATTCTTTGATCAAGCTTGCATTGATTAGACTCTGATAAAGTGTTTTACTTGAAAGCAGGCTATTATGAAGGAGAACATAGCAGCATTTTAAAATGGTTACCCTTCCTCTGCCCCTGCCAGAAGCACAAGGAAAATTTCTTGAGTTTCACAGTGAGATTTTGGTGGTGGTCCTGGGGGTAAAACTCATTAAAGTGTCCTCTCCCCCCTGAGGCTGGGCTTCCAGGAGTTTTTTTTTTCTTCTCAAACTAGTCCTTGCTCAATCTCCAGTGATTAGTCACTTACCCTTTAAATTTTCCTGATTCTGAGTCCAGTGTGGCAGTTTCTGCTCCCAACAAGTAGTGATTCTCTGTATCACCCTGTTTGTCTTCACACTTTTCAGGGTGACAGTTTGCCTTGTGACATCAGTTATCTGACGGATTTATAAAGAGCTGTTAATATTTAGTTTTACATCTTTTTCTTGTTGTGAGGATGGAAGGGAAGACTTCCAATCTCTTCACATGCCAGACTGGATCCATTATAAACATTTTTTTAAATTTTTATTATAGTACTTTAGATGAAGGTTTACAGAACAAACTAGTTTCTCATCAAACAGTTAGTACAGTACACATATTGTTTTATAACATTGGTTAACAACCCCATGACATGTCAACACTCTCCCTTCTCAACCTTGGGTTCCCTATTACCAGCTTTCTGTCTCCTCTCACCTTCTAGTCCTTGCCCCTGTGCTGGTGTGCCTCTTTAGTCTCACTTTGTTTTATGGCCCTGTACTATTTTTGGCTGAAGGGTGAACCTCAGGAGTGACTTCAGGACTGAGCTGAAAGGGTGACCAGGGGCCATACACTCAGGGTTTCTCCAGTCTCTGTCAGGCCAGCAAGTCTGGTCTTTCTTTTTGAGTTAGAATTTTATCCTACATTTTTCTCCAGCTTTGTCTGGGACCCTCTATTGTGATCCCTGTCAGAGCAGTCAGTGGTGGTAGCCAGGCACCATCTAGTTGTACTGGACTCAGTCTGGTGGAGGCCATAGTAGATGTGGTCCATTAGTCCTTTGGACTAATCTTTCCCTTGTATCTTCAGTTTTCTTCATTCTTCCTTGCTCCCAAAGGGGTGAGACCAGTGGAATATCTTAGGTGGCCACTCACAGGCTTTTAAGACCCCAGATGCTACTCTGTACAGTAGAATGTAGAACATTTTCTTTACAAACCATGTTACACCAATTGAGCTAGATATTCCCCAAGACTATGGTCCCCACAGCCCCCATCCCAGTAATTTGGCCCCTCAGGGAGTTTGGATGTGTCTATGGAGCTTGCATGACGTTGTCTTGTACAAGTTGTGCTGACCTCCCCAGTATTGTGTACTGTCTTACCCTTCATCAAAGTTACCACTTGTCTATTGTCTATTTATTGTTTTTCCATGCCCACCTCTCCCCTCCCTTGTAGCCATCAAAGACTGCATTATAAACATTTTTAATGATCTTATAATATTTATCAAGTGGATCAGTCAGAATTTAATTATTTCTCTATTGTCATGTTTTTAGGTTATTTCTGATTTTTTAAAATTTTGCACAATAACATTATGAAACTTTTCCTTAAGATGTCATTCAAGGGATAAATTTTTCAGTTCTATCCTGTTTAAAACTCCTGTTTCATACGGATGAATTATTTTCTGAAATGCTGTACAAATTCAATATACTGTCAGAAAAGTGTTGGTTTAATGTACGTTACCAGCATTGTGTCATCAGCATAATAATAATAATAATAATAATAATAATAATAATAATAATAATAATAATAAAGGCTTGCCAATTTACAAATAAAGCAGAGTATATTCTTATTTCATACAATTCTTTGTTAGAGAGATTGAATGTGCTTTATATAGTTTATTGTTAGCTGCATTTTCTCTTAGTGGGTCTATTGATGTACTTTGTAAAATATAATTTTTTTTCTTAATCATTTGAAAATTTCTGTCATAACTCTATTCTGATTCTTCTTATACAATGTTTATACTAATTTCCATTATGCTATTTCCAAAATCTAGATGCATAACTTCAAGTAATGGTAATTGCTTGCAAATATTTGTGTTTCAGTTAGAATTTAGAGGAAAGAAGAAAGATCATGTTATTGCACAAAGTGAGAAACTTTTTTTAAAAAGATTTACCAATGACCTCCTAATTGCCAATGCAAAAGAGAAATTTATAAAGTAGAAAATTAAAAATAAAATTAATGAAATAAATTCATTGTCTAGTAACTGACTTCAAAGAAGTAAATTTTCCTGGAAAATCTAATTAAGATGAACAAAAAAGTGTGAGAAAGAAAAAGAAACAAATATGATCAAGAGTAAGAAATCATTTAAAACAAGAGATGCAAAAGGCTTTTAAAAATCACACTTTTAGGTACAATTCTCTGCTAATACATTTAAAAAATTCAAGAAATTGATTTTCTGGAAAAACTCAAATTGCTCAAACTGCCCCAAGATGTAGAAAAATGAAAAGATCAGTGACTGTGGAAGAAACTGAAAAATTGTCAAAGAATTAGCACTAAAAATGTTATCCACATAGTTTTATATTGGAATCCCTTCAATATTTCAGGTACAAGTAATTTTTTTGCTGTAGAAACTGTCCCAGAGCATAAAATAAAATGGAAATCTTCCTATTCATATAATTTAAAATAGCATAATTCTGATCCCCTAGCCTGACTAAAATAGCATACAAATATAAAAAGATACATTATACTTCTGAATACTGATGCAAATAGTCATATATAAGATGTTTCTTATAAAATCTAGGAATACATTAGAAGAATTCTATATCATTTATAAGTATAGTTTTCCCCAGGGAATCAATGATGATTGATTATTAGGTAATGAAACAATTAATCACATTAATAAATCAAGAGGAGATAAAAAAAATAACTATCAAAACATAATTAATGTAATTCAACATTCATTCATAGTAAAAAGGCTTAGAGTATGAGGGCAATAAAGATAATTTCTTAATATGATAAAGAAATTCTATTTTAAACTCAAAGCCAGCATTATCCTCAATAATTAAATCTTAAAGGTATTTTTGTTAATATCAGAAAAAAAGTTTTAGCCAGTTCATTAATAACAGCCAGCCAACAAACCAAACAACCAAACTTCAAAATAAGTGGAATGAGTTTTGGAAAAGAGGAAATAAAATTATGAATATCTGAATATTTTTAATCTATGTAATCACAGAGACTTAACTGAAAAATAATGGAAACTGATAAGAGTTCATTGAAATAGACCAGAGGCCAGCAAACTTTTTCTGTAAAGGGTTAGACAGTAAGTATTTTATGCTTTATAGGCTATTAAGTCTCTGTTGTAACTACTTAACTCTGGTGTTATAGTGTGAAAGCAGCCATAGACCATAAGTAAGTGAATAAGCATAGCTGCCTTCCAATAGGAAACCCTGGAGGCATAGTAGTTAAGTGCTACAGCTACTAATCAAAGGGTCAGCAGTTCGAATTTGCCAGGCGCTCCTTGGAAACTCTATGGGGCAGTTCTACTCTGTCCTATAGGGTCGCTATGAGTCGGAATCGACTCAACGGCACTGGGCTCGCCTTCCAATAAAACTTTATTTACAAAAACAGGATGTGGATGGGATTTGACTCAGGGACCATAGTTTTCTTGACCTATGAAATAGACAAATTTTTCTGTTTTCAGTAATTACCGGTCAGAAATAACATTAGGGAAATAATTATAATAACAAAACAAAGATACAGAAGAATAAACTTAACAAGAAATGTACAAGGCCAATACGGAAAATATATATATAAAATGGTATTCAGGAACAGAAAGGGTCACATGAAAATAGAACAAATTACTGTGATTGTTGATGGAAAACCTGCATGTTATAATGATGTTATTTCTCTCAAAATACCTTATAGGCTTCAAGACATTCCCACTGGATCTTTTTTTTTTTTCAATATGACAAAGCTATTCTGAAGTTCAACGGGAAAAATTAACTATAGAAGATAGCAAAATATCTCTGAATGAAATAGGAGAGAGCTTGGCATAGGAATGAAGTGAAACTTTTTTTTTTAAAGCTTTTGGCTGCAAGTAACTAAAATTAGTCCTAGAATTTTTTAAACAGTAAGGTAATTTATTAGCTCATACACACAACTATAATTTTATAGGTAGGCTTAGTTCAATTGACAGATTGAATAAACAAGGTGAAAAGATACAAATAACTGTGTCTCACACCCTTTCTAATACTGAACCACATAGCATTTCGTTGTTTTGTTCAAATGGCCTTTTGATTCATGTACAGGGCCCTGATGAGCACAATTAAGTGTTCTGAAATTTCCATTCTTCATAATATTATCCATAATTTGTTATGATCCACATAGTTGAATGCATCTCTGTAATTGATAAACCACATGTAAATATCGTTCTGGTATTCTCAGCCAAGATCTGTCTGACTTCAGTAATGTTATCTCTCATTCCACATCCTTTTCTGAATGTGGCTTGAATTTCTGTCAGTTCCCTGTCAATGTACATCTACATTTGTTTTTGAATTATCTCCAGTAAAATTTTGCTAGCATGTGACAGTAATGATTTTGTTTGATAATTTCTCCATTCACATTCCATTTGATCTCCTTTCTTTTGAATGGTCACCAATATGGATCTCTTCCAGTTGGCTGGCCAGGAGCCTGTCTTCCAAATTTCTTAACATAGACTAGGAAGCACTTCCAGAGTTGAATCCATTGGTTGAAACATCTCAATTGGTATTCCATCAACTCCTGTCAAAATATATGAGAAGTTGGACTATATAAAGAAGAATGTAGCATAAGGATTGAAGGAAAACTCATTAACAAACTGTGATACACAGATGACACAACCTAAAATGAAGACAGTTTGAATTACTTACCGAAGAAGATCAAAGACTACAGCCTTCAGTAAGGATTACACCTCAGCATAAAACAAAAATCCTCACAAGCAGACCAATAAGCAACATAATGATAAACAGAGAAAATATTAAAGCTGTCAAGGATTCCATTTTATTTGGACCCATAATCAACGCCCATGGATGCAGGAGTAAAGAAATCAAATGTTGTATTGCATTGGGAAAATTTGCTGCAAAAGACCTCTTTAAACTTTTAAAAACCAAAGATGTCACTTTAATGACGAAAGTGTGCCTGATCCAAACTATGATACATTCAATCACCTCATGTGTATGTGGAAGTTTCACAATGAAAAAGGAAGACAGAAGAAGAATTGATGCATTCAAATTGTGGTGTTGGCAAACAGTATTGAATATATTGTGGATTGCCAGAAGAACGAACGAATCAGTCTTAGAAAAACACAACCAGGATGCTTCTTAGAATCAAGGATGGTGAGACTCTGTCTTGTTCACTTCAGGTAAGTCATCAGGAAAAACCAATTGCTAGAAAATCACGTCATGTTTGGTAAAGTAGAGGGTCAGTGAAAACGAAGGAAACTCAATGAGATGGGTTAACAAAATAGCCACAACAATGGACTCAACCATACCGACAACCGTGAAGATGGCACAGGACCAGGCACCATTTCATTCTTTTATACATAAGATCACCAGAAGTTGCAGCTGACTAAAGGGCAACTAACAGCAACAACAGGTTCAGTTTTGACTTAATCTAGTCTTTTCAGTTCCATTTCTCTGAGATTCTCTAAGCCAGTGTTCCTTAACTGGAGATGATTTTGCTTCCCAGAGGACATCTGGCAATGGAGATGTTTTTGGTTGTCAGAACTGGGCTGGCGGGTGGGGAGCATGCTACTTGTATCTTGTGTGTAGAGGTCAGGGATGTTGTTAAACATCCTACAATACACAAGGCAGCTCCCCCACAACAAATACTTATTTGGCAAAAGTGTCAATAGGGCTGAAGCTGAGAAATGCTACTCTAAGCACATTATTCTGTGTGAGTTGTATTCATTTAGACAGAGGATAAAAGACACTGTCTTTTCCTGGAGTCTTTGCCTAATAGGAAGTAGACTAGCTGTTCTCCTAAAATGATTTTAGATACTTTCTACCTTTTTTTAAAAAATTGTACTTTAAATGAAGCTTTACAGAACAAACTAGCTTCTCATTAAACAGTACACAGATTGTTTTATGACATTGGTTAACAACCCCACGACATGTCAACACTCTCCCTTCTAAACCTTGGGTTCCCTATTACCAGCTCCCCTGTCTCCCCTTGCCTTCTAGTCCTTGCCCCTGGTCTGGTGTGCCCATTTAGTCTTGTTTTATGGGCCTGTCCAATCCTTGGTCAAAGGGTGAACCCCAGGAATGACTGTATTATTGAGCTAAAAGGGTGTCAGGGGGCCATACTCTAAAGGTTTCTCCAGTCTCTATCAGGCCAGTAAGTCCAGTCTTTTTTTGTGAGTTAGAATTTTATTCTACATATTCTCCAGCTCTGCCTGGGACCCTCTATAGCTATCCCTTTCAGAGTTGTCAGTAGTGGTAGCCGGGCACCATCTAGTTGTACTGGACTCAGTCGGGTGGAGGCCATGGTAGTTGTGGTCCATTAGTCCTTTGGACTAATCTTTCTCTTTGTATCTTTAGTTTTCTTCATTCTTCCCTGCTCCTGAAGGGGTGAGACCAGTGGAATATCTTAGATGGCCACTCACAGGCTTTTAAGGGCTCAGACACTACCAACCAAAGCAGAATGTAGAATATTTTCTTTATATGTATGTTATGCCAATTGAGCTAGATGTTCCCTGAGACCATGGTGTTCACAGCCCTCAGCCCAGTAATTCGGCCCCTCAGGGAGTTTGAATGTATCTGTGGAGGTTCTATGACCCTGCCTTGTACGAGTTGTGCTGGCTTCCCCAGTATTGCGTACTGTCCTTTCACCAAAGTTGCCGCTTATCTATTGTCTGTTTGGAAACCCCGGTGGCGTAGTGGTTGATAGCTATGGCTGCTAACCAAAAGGTCAGCAGTTCAATTCCACTGGGCGCTCCTTGGAAACACTATGGGGCAGTTCTACTCTGTCCTATATGGTTGCTATGAGCTGGAATTGAGTCGATGGCAAAGGTTTTTTTTTGTCTGTTTAGTGTTTTTCCATCCCCACCCGTACCCTCCCTCATAACCATCAAAGATTGTTTCCTTTGTGTGTAAACCTCTTCATGAATTTTTATAGTAGTGGTCTCATAAAATATTTGTCCTTTTGTGACTGACTTATGTTACTCAGCATAATGCCTTCCAGATTCATCCATGCTGTGAGATGCTTCGCAGATACATCATTCTGCTTTATCGTTGCATAGTACTCCATTGTGTGTACGTACCTTAGCTTGTTTATCGATTCATCTGTTGATGGGCATCTAGGCTGTTTCCATCGTTTTGCTATTGTGAAGAATGCTGCAATGAACATGGGTGTGCATATGTCTATTTGTGTGACAGCTCTTAATTCTCTAGGCTATATTCCTAGGAGTGGGATTCCTGGATCATATGGTATTTCTATTTCTAGCTCTCTAAGAGAATGTCATATCATCTTCCAAAATGGTAGTACCATTTTGCATTCCCACCAGCAGTGCATAAGAGTTTCAATCACCCTGAAGCCTCTACAATATTTGTTATTTCCTGTTTTTTTGATTCGTGCCAGTAATACCGGGGTGAGATGGTATCTCAACGTGGTTTTGATTTGCATTTCTCTAAGGGCTGGTGATCATGAGCATTTCCTGTTGTGTCTGTTAGTCACTTGAATGTCTTTGGTGAAGTGTCTGTTCATTTCCTTTGCCCATTTTAAATTGAATTGTTTGCCTTTTTGTTGGAGAGTTGTTGGATTTTCCTGTAGATTTTAGAGATTATACCTTGTCAGATTTTTAATAGTCAAGTTTTTTTTCCCCAGTCTGTAGGTTCTCTTTTTAATCTTTTGGTAAAGTCTTTTGATGGGCATAAGTGCTTAATTTTTAGAAGATCCCAGTTATCTAGCTTATCTTCTGGGGTTTGTGTGTTCTTAGTTATGGCTTGTATTCTGTTAATGCCATGTGTTAGGGCTTCTAGTGTTGATCCCATTTTTTCTTCTACGATCTTTAGTTTTTTGTTTTATATTTAGGTCTTTGTTCCATTTTGAATTAGTTTTTGTGTATGGTGTGAGGTATGGGTCCTGTTTCATTTTTTTTGCAGATGGACATCTAGTTTTGCTGGCAGCATTTGTTAAAAAGACTGCTTTTCCCCATTTGATGGCCTTTGGGCCCTTGTCAAAGATCAGGTGAGAGTTTGTTGTTAGTTGATAGGTACCATCGAGTCAGTTCTGACTCATTCTGACCCTAGGTACAACAGAAAGAAACACCACCTGGTCCTGCACCATCCTCACAATCATTGTTATGTTTAAGCCCATTGTTGCAGCCACTGTGTCGATCTACCTCGTTGAGGGTCTTCCTCTTTTTAGCTGACCCTCTACTTCACCAATCGTGATGTCCTTCTCCAGATGATATGTGCATCTATTGCTATAAATTCAACTCTGAGCACTGCCTTTGCTGGTTCCCAAAGGTTTTGGTATAATGTGTTTTCATTTTCGTTTGATTCTAGGAATTTTTTGATTCCATCTTTTATTTCTGCTTTTACTAAATGTTTTTTAAGCAGGGTGTTATTCAGTTTCCATGTAATTGATTTTTTTCTTTGCTGTTCCTGCTGTTAATTTCTACTTTGATGGCATTGTGATCAGAGAAGATACTTTGGGTTATCTTAATGTTTGGATTTTGTTGAGGGTTGTTTTGTGGTCTAAGATGTGGATCTATTCTGGAGAATGTTCCGTGTGCATTGGAAAAGAATGTGTACTTTGCAGCTGTTCGGTTGAGTGTTCCATGTATGTCTATAAGGTCAAGTTGGCTGATCGTGTCCTTTTTTTTTTCATTTCTTTTGTTTTTGTTGCATTTGTTTTTACTGAGACTTTATGGAAACCCTAGTGGTGTAGTGGTTAAGTGCTATAGCTGCTAACAAAAGGGTCGGCAGTTTGAATCCGCCAGGTGCTTCTTGGAATCTCTATCAGGCAGTTCTACTCTGTCCTATAGGGTTGCTATGAGTCGGAATCAACTCGACAGCCCTGGGTTTGGTTTTTTTGTTTTTTTGAGACTTTATGTTTTTCTTTATTTTGATGAGTAGGTTTTTTAATTTTCTTTGTTGTTACCTTGAAATTTACCCTTATCTTCCTAGGTTTGAACCAGTCTATTATTACTTGGTATTGCCTTGTCTTCCTCTCCATTAGAAAGTTCTATACCTACACCATTTATTCCTTCTTTTGTTGTTCTGATGTTGTTGTTGTTTATAGATTAACCTCTCTGGTTCCCTATTGCAATTCTTTTGGTTTTGGAAAATCCTTGAGAGTTCATTTCGTACGTTGCTATCTGGCTTGTACAATCTTGTGTCCTACATTCAGGCTGTGGTCTGGTGTTTTTCGTTCTCAAACTGAAGGACCCCCTTTATTAATTCTTGTAAGTTTTGTTTGTTTTTTACACATTCCCTTAATTTCTTTTTATGTGGAAATATCCTAATTTCACCATCCTTTTTCAATGAGAGTTTTGCAGGATATATGCTTCTTGGCTGGAATTTTTTTTTTCTTTCAAGATATTCTTTATGTCATCCTATTGCCTTCTTTCCTAAATGGTTTCTGCCAAGTAATCATAGCTCAGTCTTATTGTTTCCCCTCTATTTGTGACTTTTTGTTTTTCTTGAGCTGCTCTCAGGATTCCTTCTTTGTCTTTGGTTTTAGCAAGTGTGATTATGATATGCCATGGTGTTTTTCTCTTGAGGTCTGTCATATATGGGGTTCGTTGAGCTTCTTGGGTGGTCAGCTTTTCATCTTTCATGATATTAGGGGAGTTTTGTGTCAGCAATTCTTCAATAATCCTGTCTGTGTTTTCTGTTTTCTCCCCCTGTTCTGAAACTCTGATCACTTGCAAATTTTTGCTTTTGATTGTATCCCACATCATTCTCAGGTTTTCTTTATTTTCCTTTGTTCTTTTTTTTTTCTGATTCTTTCTCAAAGTGGTATCCAAGTATTTGTCTTTAATTTCACTGAGCCTGTCTTCCATTGTTTCAAACCTGCTCCTCAGTCTTTCTATGACACTGCCTATTTCTGAAATCTTGTTGTTTATCTTTTGGATTTCTAATTGCTGTTTTTGTATGTTTTCTACTTGTGAATTTATTTTGGCATTTTGTTCCCGTATCATTTTCCTGAATTCTTCCATTGTTTTGTGTCTTTTCCATGAATTTGTCTATTTTTTCCTCATTTTTTTCAGGTTTTTCCTTCAACTCTTCGATAGCTCTGAATATTAGAGATTTGAATTCCTATCAGGTATATCCAGTGCCTTTTCTTCTAATGGAAAGTCATCTAGTGTTTTATTTTGGGTACGCACTGGTACCATCCTGTCCTGTTTTTTAATTATGTTTTGATATTGTCTGCTGTCTTTGGAACATCCGGTAGTTATTTTCTTCACTTATTGATTGTAGAATTGTTTGTTTTATCTTGCTTTTTTGTTTTATTTGGTTATGTCTGAGCTGGTGGGCTGTGCATTCTTTGTTGTTTGCTTTCCTGTTGGCACAATATTTTTCACCTTCTTGTCCACTGGGCAGGGCCAGTCACTCAGCTATGGTGCAGCAGGGCAGGTTCAGCTAAAGGGGAGGGGCTGGGATAGGTTGTTTGTGGCAGGTTGGCCATGGGTCAGTGCAGGCCAGCTTCTGGTAGTCTGTGTCTGTGCTGCCTGGGGATGCAATGTTCAGCACACATTGCAGGTAGGCGGGCGAGGGAGGTTGTGATGTGTGTAGCTAGGTTTCATATGGGAAAGAAGAGGGAGAGGAGGGAGAAATAGTAGCCAGAAAAAAAGGTGTTGAAGGAGCCTGTTGGAGTAGGGAGATGTGAAACCAAGAAATAAAGAAAAGGCGAAGAATAAATAAATAAGAATGAAAAAAACAAAAAGAAAAGAAATGCCCCCAGGTATCCCACTAGTGACCCCAGGAGTGGCTCCCAGGCCTCAGGGCACAGCCCCTCTAGAAGGGGCAGAGATAGCGCACAGCACCAGGTATTCGGGAGTCAGGAAAAGAAGGAAAGTAGAGAGAGACAAGAAACTGATAAATGAAGAAAAGGAAAAAAGAAAATGAAGAAAATACTAAAAAAAAAAATTGTCCCCCAGGGATGCCACCAACGTGGCTGCACAGACAAAGGAAGTGGCTCCCAAGCTGTGCAGTACAGCCTGGGAATGGGTGGAGATGGCACACAGTACCATGTATACAGGAGACAGGAAAAGAAGGTAAATAGACGTGAGAAATGCAAATAAAGAAAAAGAGGAAAGAAAAAAAAATGTTCCCAGGTACCCCACCAGTGACCAGGGAAGTGGCTCCCAAGCTGCTCAGTACAGCCCAGCTAGGAGAGGTGAAAGTGGCATACAGTGCCAGGTGTTCAGGAGACAGGAAAAGAAGGTAAGTAGAGAGAAATGAGAAACTGAGAAATGAAGAAAGACAAAAAGTTAAAAGAAAAAAGAAATGCCCCTAAGGATTCTACCAACATGGCAGCATGGACTGTGGAAGCAGTTCCCCAGCTGAGCTGTGCTTTACAGCCCGTCAAGAAGCAAAGATGGCACATGGAGCCAGGTGTTTGAAGGAAAGGAGGGGAAGGAGGTGAGAGGCAGGGAAGAAACCAAAAGAAGCCAAATAAAGCAACATCAGGAAAGAAGAAATGGGACTGAAAAAAGAAATGGCCAGTCTGGGTGGGGCAAATTCATGTGGCATGGAGCCAGCACCTCCCAAAGGAGCGACCATGGTCTGCCAGGAAGTGGCAGAGGCTGAGCAGGTTGAAGAAGGGTAGGAGGTGGGAAAGTGTGTATCGCTGGTTACCAGGTGCTCTGTCATCTGCTGGGAGCTCCATGAAGCTGGTTTCCTGTATACTCCCTGTTTGCCCATCTCCAACAGTAGTCCAAGATGGTGAATCTGTGCTGCATTAGCTGGTAGCTGTCCTCATTTACAGTGCTCTGCCAGTTTCTTATTCCATTCAGTGCTTGGTTGAGTTATCTCTTCGTTTGTTGCTTAGGTTTCCAAGATTGACGTTTGCCTCTGTTTTACGTAGTTTTTTGGCTCTTTGCTGTGGAGGGACTGCATGGTGCTTCTGTCCATAGCGTCATGTTGGCTCTTATAGTTTAAAAAAAAAAAAAAACTGTAATATTTTATAGGAAAAGAACTAGCTGTTCCTTAGAGGAACCAATATACATAACTTTACCTTTTAATGTGGTTTAGGTTGAATTAGTTTTGTCTGATGTTATTATTCCACCAGCTTTATTTTTGTTAATGCTTGCCTAGAATAGTTTTTGTTATCCTTTCATTTTTAGTCTTGTCATATCACTTTGTTTTAGGTGTGGGCCTTATGAATAGTTTTGTATTTAAAAATCCAATCTCAGAGTCTGTCTTTTAATATGAAAGTTTAGCCGTTTAAGTTTTATTATGATTAATGAAAAATTTGGATGTTTCAGTCATCATATATTTTTTGGTATGTGTTCTCTATTTGCCATGGTTTTCTTTTTTTCTTCTTTATGGACTTTTGTTGGACAAGTCAGTTTTTCTTTGTTCATTTTTTCCCCAGTTTTTTTTTTTTTGGAAGCTACATATTCTACTTTTATTTACTTTGCTAAACTTACATATTTTAAAAGAATACTTAAATATTTTCTTGGTAAACTGTAAAGGAATCAGCATTTCTCCACTCCTCACGTATATTTCATGAAACTTGGTATTCTTTATTTCTGGTCTTAAGAGAGTTTCCTTGTTTGTGAGTGCAGTGATACACTTGAGAAGACAATCTCTGATATCTCCCTGTGTTTGGGAGGTTTCAGCATTTATTCAATCTGCCATCTTGAACTAGATGCACCCTCTGACTTTCTATTTATAAAATTTTATCCAAAGATACCAATCATAATGACCACAAAGATGTATGTGCAAGGATATTCATTGCAAAATTGTATTTACAAAAATAGAAGAGTCAATCTAAATGTTCACTAGAAAGAAAAGATTAAATAAATTAGCATATATTCCTGTGGCGAAATATTATGGCCAAATTAAATTACTATTTTTTGGAATATTTAATATTATAGGAAGATGTTCACAGTATTTTGTATAGTAGGATGTTATTTCATTAGTAAATCTCTGCTTTCTGTTTTGTGAAGAAAAAGGACTGGAATGAAATATACCAAAATGTTGATATAATGATTCTCTCTCATTTTGTTTACTATTTCATGATTCGCTGTGTTTTTAAAACATTGGTTTTACGCAAGTTGCAAAGCTTTTTTGAGTGTGTTAAATGTTGCTGACCCTGGTTTGGATGTTGGAGATACAAATGCAGTAGGTGTAATATGTCAATTTATAAACTTTCTCACTTTTTTCTACATTTCAACTTAAATTTTGAGCTGATGTACAAATAAGCTGGGTTGTGGAAACAATCTTAACAATTCAAAGTTCCCCAGTTATTTCAGAGTCTCTATCCCTCTTACTAACTTTTTTTCATGGGTCCTCTCTTTCTCTGTCTTCATCATCTATGCATGTTAACATCTGTTAATATTTTTCCATTCTTGTCTAAATTCTTGCCTTTGGTTCATGAAGAGTACTGTTATGCATTTCTCATCCCGACCACAAGGACTAATTGGTTCAGTTACTTTCTTGTTCTTTTAGGTACATGGACAACATGTGATCCTTCCTATATCTTGCTAGATGATGGGGAACTCTGGGGCTGTTGGAGTCCTATTTTTGTACACTTCAAATACAGGCATCTCAATTTTCTGCTCCTGTTTCCTGCTGGATTTAGGGGACTCTGAAAGTCATGCCATAAAGGGAAACCCAGAACATTTCTACTCTCCCATTCTTCCAACCATCTGAGGTTTCATTACCCCTACACCATCAAATTTCATCTAATCAAAAATATTGTTCAGGACCCTTTCTCAGGGACCCATTACCATCTCACTCTCTTTTTTTCCCTAACCTGTGGAATCTTTATCTAGTTTGGGCTGGGAAAACTGACTCTAACTCCAGATGTATTGTTTATGCCATAGTTTAATGCTCCAGATTTTTCAGGGTTGAGGCTTTGGAAGCTCAACATCCCAATTTCCTACAATTCAAATAAGTTTTTAAAATTCAAAATGCATGATTTGAATTTTTTACTTTTCCCTGAGGCAGTGAAAAACACTGTCTGAGTTGGGGAGAAGGGTGTCAAAAGAAGTAAGAAAATGCAAGGATGTTAATTTAATATCTTGGGATATTCTACCATCACACAGGAAAATAAAACACAATCTCACTTTCAATCAGTCCCTCTCAACGGTATCAGAAATTTCACATTTTACTATAATTAGGTTCAGGTTTTTTTTGTGGCCTTGTCTCCCACTTGTCCTTGCACTACTGTAATAAAAAATTCACTTGATTTTCTCCAAATATACCATTTCGTTTCATTTTATGCTTCTGTGCCTCTGTTCATACTGTTTCTCCGGAGTGAATTGCCCATCGTGTTAGGGAAACACCCATCTACTAAGTTCAGTACCAATGTTTGGTCAGAGTCTACATGAGGTCCTCTCTGATCCCCCTTCTACTTCACTGACACCTTTTAAAAACAGTTTTACAGGACAGTGCAAAGTTATGAAGATTGTGGCATTCCATAAAGATCAGTTTCGGGCCCTCTTCTTTATATACTATATTCTTTCTGGAGGCAATCCCCCATACCTTTGACTTCAACTATGCTGAAAACTCCCCAAATATTTCAAACCCAGACATTTCAGATGACCTTCGTAACCATATATCCTGCTGGTTTTTCTTCAAGTCCATTAGAATGTCTCTCAAGCACCTCAATCTCAAACATTTAAAACTGAACTCACATTAGGTACTCAAACGCTTGTTGAATGTATGGTTAAAATAGTACCTAAAGTATCCCTTTGAGGATTCTTGCTACATTCTTCATGCAACTTGGGTTCCCATCACTGTTTGTAAGTAATCAGGTTGCCTCCCTTATACTGCCATCTTGCAACATGCAGATGTGCTTACAGCCTTTCAAACGGGATACCTAGCAGTGCTTCCTTCAGTGTGCACTTCAGCAGCCATTGAGAATTCTTCCTTACCTGATGTATGTAGTATTATAAGTCCAAGCTTTGGAATTAAGCATTAAAAAAAAAAATTCCTGCCTTGCCACTTATTGGCTGCATGGCCCTAGGGAAGTTACTTATCTTTTATGAGCATCTGGTTTCTCACCTGTAAAATGTGTGAAATAATACCTAGACCACCAGGTTGTTGTGTGGAATGAATGAAATAATATGTGTAATAGTACTTAGAGCAATCCAAAGTAAGCACTCATAATGGTTTTTTTTTTTTTTAATTTTCCTCTGTACTTAGAAAATACCTTACATGCACTTCTATTTTAGCGTTTGTTTCTTTTTGGCTTTTATTACAGTTGTTTATATTCTGTCTCTTTGACTAGATTGTAAGTTTCATGATGGCAAGAGCCATGTCTTTTTCATCTGAGAAAACACACAGGATGGCTCAATAAGTGCCTTTGAATGAATCGATCAATAATTTAGTGACCACAGATCTGATTCTATTTTATCCTTTGATCTAGTTGAAACTTTTCCAAGTTTCTGCTCATCCAGGTAGCTTATTTGACACAAAATGCATTAATATACTTGGCGTTGCTTTAAGGAATTACAATGATAATATTTCATATGTGAAAGTTGAGAATTCACACAGTTTTTTAAATCTTGTCATTGGAGCTCAAAGAAATCCTGGTTGTTTTAGAGGAAATCTGAGTGGTTAACATTGATCACTAGGGGATTTTCATAGATTCTCAAGTTTTATGACCTGTGCCAAGTTGCTTTTGGTTTAATAATGTGTCCTACTGTTCTCTGGTAAGACTGCTTTATTGATTTCAAAGTCAGTAAAGAATGGTTGTAAATCACAATATGCCACTTTCTTGTTCCTAGCCTATTGCTTATTCATTCTTAAACATGACAGTAACTAAACCTGAAAGTTGTCTTAACCTCTACTGAGGTAAAACTCCACTTACATTCCATTGACAGAGGGTCTCAGAAATGAAGTACACTAATTGCATAGCTTTTTTTTTGGGGGGGGGAGCCTTGGTTTACCCATTAACTGTAATGTAGGAAATGAAAGTCAAAACACTCATAACTCCAGGCTCTTGACTGCATGATTTACTCCAATGTATTCCCAGAAACACTGATGGACTGTAAAAGGCAGAGGATACCCACTGAAATTTATTAACAGGCCAGAAAGTAGCTGTTTTGTGAGCTGCAAACAAAAGCAAAAGTTAAGCTGTTGAACAGCCCTTTTATTTTTTGTGGGCCATTACAAAAGGGCTTTATTATAACCTTAACTTTGGAAGTTTGCTTTCTTGTAGATTGAACCCATAACCCATTGCCATTCAGTTGGTTCTGACTCATAGCGACCCTATAGGACAGAGTACAACTGTGCCACAGTTTCCAAGGAGCACCTGGTGAAATTGAACTGCCAACCTTCTGGTTAGCAGCCGTAACACTTAACCACTACACTACCAGGGTTTCCTGTAGGTCAAAAGAGATGCCCAAAGGACAGATAGAAAATTTATATTTAGTAGTGATTAGCGTTGTGGAGCCTCAGGGTGGCCATGTATACAAAATGTTCTGATGGCTTTCTGTATGTTTGAAGTTACTCATTTCCCATCTCCGATATTGGCTGTGGGGCATAAAGGAAACAGCAATGTTTGGAGTGAAAAAATGAAGGGGAGATTGTGTAGAATTCTGTCTGGTTAGTCAAACACTTTTTAGAAGGAGACATTTGTGTTCACATTGCCTTTAATAAATTTATGGAAATGCTCACTCTAATCTTTTTCCACCTATCAAAATCTTCAAGACCCAGCTTTGTGAGACTCATCTGATTATTCCAACTCAGAATTTTCTTGCTCCTCTGAAAACTTGTAACACATTGTTTATATCCCTCATTTTACTTTTATATACAGCCTAATATTATCATTCAAATATTTCAGTATTCAAATCTTATCTCTCTGACATGATCATAAAATCCCTGCTGCTCAGGGTTATATATTTTAAATATCCTTATCATATCTATCATATTGTTTCTTATCAAAGGTACATTGCTGTTTCTTGCTCATGGTAGGCTACAGGCAAAGTATGCAGATTGACTGACTGAGCTATAGGTGTATTTTTACTATCCAGAATAATCAAAAGGAGCCCTGGTGACACAGTGGTTAAAGACTTGGCTGCTAACTGAAAGGTCAGCAGTTGGAACCCACCAGCTACTTCACAAGAGAAAGATGTTGCAGACTGCTTCCATGAAGATTAAAAAACAAACAGAAGGAGGGGAAGCCAGCATGGCTCTGTAGACAGAAGCACCATGCCATCCCTCTGCAGCAAAGACCTGAAAAACAAAGTAAGCAGATACAAATGTCAATCCTGGAACCCTAAGCAACAAATGAAGGGATAACAGACTCGATCAAGCACCGAATGGAAGAGGAAACTGACAGAGAACAGAGAACGAGGAGAACTGTGGAGTAGAGGTCCCCTACCGGCTAACGCAGCACAAATTTGCTATCTTGGAGTACAGCCACCAAGGAACACAGACAGGGAGTATGGGAAGGCAATTTCATGGAGCTCCCAACAGGAGATAGAGCACCTGGTAACCAGGGTTACATGCTTCCCCACCCCCCACCCTACTTCCGTGTACATGGTCTCTAAAGTTTTCCAATGGGCCACGATTGCTCGGCCAGAGAGACGCCAGCTCACTGCCACCTGGATTTGCCATCTTGGACCTCAGCCACCAAGGACCGTGGACAAGGGGTACGGGAAGGAAAATTCAAGGAGCTCCCAACAGGAGACAGAGCACCCGGTAACCAGAGATACATGTTTTCCCACAACTCACTGGTCTTCCCTCTAGGCAGCCTCTGCAGCTTTCCAACAGGCCATGGCTGCTTGGCTGGAGAGATACGAGCTCACTGCTGCCTGGGTCCTCCCTGTCCCCACTGGCAGGTCCCTTCAGCACCATTTTTTGTTTTTTTGTTATTTTTTTTTTGGCTTTTTTGTTGCTGTTGTTTTGTTGCTTCTCTCTCTCTCCGTTTCTTTCCTTTCTCCTTCCCAGCTAGCTCTGTGTGCCATCCCTTCCCCTTCTTGATGGTCTGTACCATACCACTTGGCTACAGAGCCACTGGTACATGGCCGCCCCTGGTCTCTACTGCCCCTGCCATTTCTTATTTTATTTTTTTCCAGTTTCTTCTCTCTCCCTTCCTTCCTTTCTTTTCTCCCACCCACCTAGCCCTGTGTTCCATACCCTCCCCTTCTTGATGGGCTGTGCCACACCACTTGGCTACAGAGCCACTGGCACAGAGCTGACCCGGGTCTGTACCACCACTACCGGCAGGCTTCCTCAGCACCATTTTTTATTTTATTATTATTTTTATTCTTCTCTCTCTATCCCACCCACCTAGCCCTGTATGACATCCTCACCCCTTTTTGGTGAGTTGTGCCACACCACTATGCTAGAGAGCCTCCCTGGGTCTGCACCACAACCCTCTGGCAGGCTCCCTCAGTGCCTTTTTTTTTTCTTTTCCGGTTTCTTCTCTCTCTCTCTTTCTCTCCATTCTTCCTTTCCTTTTTCCAGCCCACCCTGCCCCTTCTCTACAGGAAGTGCACTGCTTGACTAGAGAACCACTGGTGCACGACCTCCCCGTGGCTGGGCTGCCCCCAACAGCCAGGTCCTTAAGCACCATATTTTTTTTGTTGTTGTTTTCTTTGTTTTGTCTCTCTCTACCCCTTCCTTCCTTTTCTTTCTGCCATCCACCAGGCCCCATGTGCTGTCCCTGCCCCTTCTTGATGGTCCTGGCTGCATCACTTGGCTGAGGGGGCCACCTGCACACAGCCTCCCTGGGTCTGCACTACCCCCACCAACCATCTCGCTCAGCACCAATATTTTTTGGTTCGTTTGCTTTTTTCTTTTTTTCTGTTTCTTCTCTCTCTTTCCTTTCCTTCCTTTTCTTTCTCTCACCACCTAGCCCTGTGCACTGCCCCCACCCCTTTGCAAGGGGCCATGCTACACTGCTTGGCTGGAGAGTCACTGGCACTCAGCCTCCCTAGATCCGTACCGCCATCACTGACCATCTCCTGCAGTGCCTTTTAATTTATTTATTGTTTTTTCTTTTTTTGCTGTTGTTTCTTCCTTCTCTCTCCCTTCCTTCCCCTCTTTTCTCCCACCTACCTAGCCCCATGCACTGCCCCCCCCACCTTCTTGGCAGGCTGTGCTTTACCACTCAGTTGCAGAGCCTCTGGCACATGGCCTCCTGAGGCTGCACTGCCCCCACAAGTTGGTACCTTCAGAGTCATATTTTTTTAATTTTTATTTTCCCTTCTCCCTCCCACCTAGGCCCTGTGCTGCTTCTGCCTCTTTCTGATGGGCTGTCCTGTGCCACCCTGCAAGGGAGATATCAGCTTGCTGCCACCCTAATTCCACCAGGCCCCCAATGGCCAGTCCCACCCCAGCATATTTATTTACTTTTTGTTATTGTTTTTATCTTTTTGCTTGTTGGTTTTTTCTCTCTCTTTCCCTCTTTCCTTTCCTTTCTCCTGCCCACCTAACTCTGTGTGCTACCCATACCCTTTCTCAACAGGCCAAGCACACCACTTGGCTAGAGAACCACCAGTACATGGCCTCACCAGGTTTGCCCTGCCCTCACCTGCCAAATACTACTGCCTTTCCATTTCATTTACTTTTTTCTTTTACTTTTTTTTTATCTCTCCTCTTTTTCCACACATTACAGCATCTTCCTTCCCTTCTGCCTGTCTGCACTGTGCACTGAGTGCCACACTCCTGAGTTGCACCAATGTGGCCCCCTGGATCCCTGTACTGTCCCTGGCCCTGCCACTGGCCACAGTTTGTGATGCAAACTGCCCCTCTACCCCTGCTGTACCTGCTTTGCTGCACCACAGCTGAGTGGCTGGCCCTGCCCACCTGAACAAGTTGGTGACAGTTATCATGCTCATAGGCGAGCAAGTAACAAAACATGCCCAGTGCACCTGCCCATACATAACCAAATAAAATAAAAAGCAGATGAAACAAACAAATCTACAATCAATAAAAAAGAAAATAATTCCAGAATGTCCCAGAGACAGCAGACAGTATCAAAACATAAAAAAAGCGAACAGGTGGCTCCAGAAAGCAACCAAAATAAAACACCAGATGACTTTCTGGTAGAAGAAAGGGCACTGGATCTACCTGATAGGGAATTCAAAACTCTAATATTCAGGGTTCTGTAAGAGATGAAGGAAAATGCAGACAAAAAAAGACAAAATAATAGAAAATACAGACAAAATCAGGGAAAACACAGACAAAGAAATGGAAGAATTCAGGAAAATAATACAGGAACAAAATGTCAAAATAAATAAACAAGTAGAAATCATGCAAAAACAGCAATTAGAAATTCACAAGATAAACAACAAGATTTCAGAAATGGACAGTGCCATAGAAGGATTTAGGAGCAATTTTTTAAGAATTTTTATTGTGCTTTAAATGAAAGGTTACAAATCAAGTCAGTCTGTCATACAAAAATTTATATACACCTTGCTGTGTACTCCTAATTGCTCTCCCCCTAATGAGACAGCACACTCCTTCTTTCCACTCTCTATTTTTGTGTCCATTCAGCCAGCTTTTCAACCCCTCTGCCCTCTCATCTCCCCTCCAGACAGGAGCTGCCTGCATAGTCTCATGTGTCTACTTGATCCAAGAAGCCCACACCTCACCAGCATCACTTTCTATCCCATAGTCCAGTCCAATTCCTGTCTGAAGAGTTGGCTTTGGGAATGGCTCCCATCCTGGGCTAACGGACCTCTGGGGTCCTTCTAGTTTCAGTCAGA
Source organism: Loxodonta africana (assembly GCF_030014295.1). Classification (NCBI taxonomy): domain Eukaryota; kingdom Metazoa; phylum Chordata; class Mammalia; order Proboscidea; family Elephantidae; genus Loxodonta; species Loxodonta africana. The sequence goes on along the minus strand of NC_087369.1, from coordinate 115,488,832 downwards.
CCATTAAGCCTGGTCTTTTTACGAGAATTTGGGCTCTGCATCCCACTGCTCTCCTGCTCCCTCAGGAGTTCTCTGTTGTGTTCCCTGTCAGGGCTTAGGAGCAAATTTGAAGCAATGGAGGCAGGATCAAAGAAATTGAAGGCAAATCCTTGGATACCATTTTGTTTGAGTCAAAAATCAGAGAAAAGAATGAAGAAAAATGAAGAAACCCTGAGAACAATGTGGAATACAATCAAAAGGAAAAATTTGCATGTGATCAGAGTTCCAGAAAAAGGGGAGAAAACAGAAAATACAGAGAGGATCGGTGAAGATTTGCTGACAGAAAACTTCCCTAATTTCATGAAAAATGAACCCCATATAGTACAGACCCCAAAAGAAAATCATATCATAATCACACTCTCTAAAACCAAAGACAAAGAAAGAGTCCTGGAAGTATCTCTAGAAAGATGAAGTCACAGTCAAAGGGGAAACAATAAAACTAAGCTCTGATCACTCAGTAGAAACCATGCAGGCAAGGATGCAATAGGATAATGTACATAAAACCTCAAAAGAAAAAAAATTGCCAACCTAGAATGATATGTCCTGCAAAATTCTTGCTCAAATATGATAGCAAAATTAGGACATTTCTAGATAAACAGAAATTAAAGGAGTATGTAAAAACCAAACCAAACTTACAAGAATTATTAAAGGGAATCCTTCAGTTAGAGAACAAACAACATCAGACAACAACCTGAATCTAGGGCACAAGATCACATCAGCCAGATACCAACCTAGATAATGAACTCCCAAGGATAAAATAAAACTAAAAGATTTAAAACAGGGAACCAAAGAGGTCAATCTGTAAATGACAACATCAAGGCAATAAAAGAGGGAATAAACAGTGTAGGTATAGAACTTTCAAATGGAGAGGAAGTCAAAGCAATATCAAGTAACAAAAGATTGGTTTAAACTTAGGAAGATGGGGCAAACTTCAAGGTAAGCACAAGGAAAGTTAACAAACCTATTCATCAAAATAAAGAAGAAAAACATAAAAATATCAGTAAAAAAAAATCAGCAAAAATGAAAGAAATGAAAAAAAATCCACATACGAAAGGAATTCATCACAGAAGAGTAAGAGGAACAAAGAAAACATCAGCAGCATACACATAAAAAAAAGCACTGCAAAATGACAGCAATAAACTCACACCTATCAATAATCACACCAAACTTAAACATCTTAAATGTACCCACAAAGAGATGGAGTGACAGAATGGATAAAAAAAAAAGTGACCAATCAATATGCTGTCTACAAGAGGCACGCCTTAGAAACAAAGACATAAATATATTAAAAATCAAAGGATGGAAAAATATATCAAGCAAACAGCAACCAAAAAAGAGCAGGAGTGGCAATACTAATCTCAGGCAAAATAGGCTTTAAATCAAAATCCACCATAGAAGACAAGGAAGGACATTACATAATGATTAAAGGGACAACCCACCATGACAACATAACCATAATAAATATCTATGCACCCAATGATAGGGTTCTAAAATACATAAACTAAAAGCACTGAAAAGAGAAATTGATAGTTCCACAATAATACCAACACACCACTCTCAGTAAAGGACAGAACATCTAGAAAGAAACTCAGCAAAGATACAGAAGATCTAAAGGCTACAGTCAATCAGCTTGACCTCCTAGGCACATATAGAACACTCCACCCAGCAACAGCAAAGTACACATTCTTTTCCAGTGCACATGGAACCTTCTCCAGAATAGACCACATCTTAGGCCACAAGCAACCCTCAACAAAATCCAAAACATTGAGATAATGCAAAGCATCTTCTCTGATCACAACACCATAAAAGTAGAAATTAATAACAGGAAAAGCAAGGACAAAAATCAAATACATGGAAACTGAATAACACCTTGCTTAAAAACAACTGGGTAATAGAAGAAATCAAAGATGGAATAAAAAGATTCCTTGAATCAATCGAGAATGAAAACACATCATACCAAATCCCACTCATAGGAATATACCTTAGAAAAATAAGAGCTGTCATAAAAATAGACATATGTATAGCTGTGTTCATTGCAGCATTATTCACAATAGCAAAAAGTTGGAAACAACCTAAGTACCCATCAACAGATGAATGGATAACCAAACTGTGGTACATACACACAGTGTAATACTATACAACAATAAAGAACAATGATGAATCTGCAAATCATCTCACAAAATGGATGGACCTGGAGGTCACTTTGCTAAGTGAAATAAGTCAACCACAAAAGGACAAATACTGTATGAGATCACTATTATAAAAAATTCGTGAAAATGTTTACACACAGAAAGAAACAATCTTTGATGGTTAGCAGGGTGAGGAAGGGTGGGATAGAAAAACACTAACTAGACAATACATAAGTGCTAAATTTGGCGAAGAGTAAGACAGTACACAATACTGGGGAAGTCAGCCCCACTTGACTGAGGCAAGATCATGGAAGCTTCATAAACACATCCAAACTCCCTGAGGGACTGAATTACTGCGCTGATGGCTGGGACCATGGTATTGGGGGATATCTAGTTCAATAGGCATAAAATAGTTTATAAAGAAAATGTTCTATATCCTACTTTGGTGAGTAGTGTCTGGTGTCTTAAAAGCTTTTGAGAGGCCATCTAAGATACTCCACTGATCCCACCTCATCTGGAACAAGGGAGGATGAAGAAAACCAAAGACACAAGGGAAAGGTCAGTCCAAAGGACAAATGGACCACAACTACCACAGTCTCCAGCAGACTGAGTCCACACAACTAGATGGTTCCTGGCTACCACCACCAACTGACAGGGATCACAATAGAGGGTCCCAGACAGACTGAAGAAAAATGTAGTACAAAATTTTAAACTCACAAAAAAAAAAAGACCAGACTTACTGGTCTGACAGAGGCTGAAGAAACTCTGTGATCGTGGCCCTCAGAAATACTTTCAGCTCAGTAATGAAGTCACTGCTGAGGTTCACCCTCTCCCAAAGATTAGACAGGCCTGTAAAACAAAATGAGGTTAAATGGGCACACCAGTCCAAGGACAAGGACTAGAAGGCAAGAGGGGAGAGGAAAGCTGGTAATGGGGAACCCAAGTTCTAGAAGGGGAGAACGTTGACATCGTGGGGTTGGCAACCAATGTCACAAAACAGTATGTGTATTAATTGCTTAGTGAGAAACTAGTTTGCTCTGTAAACCTTCATCTAAAACACAATAAAAACAAACAAAAAGTTGCTGTGGAATCGATTCCAGCACATAGAGACCCTACAGGACAGAATAAAACTGCCCCACCGTGTTTCTGAGACTAAATCTTTATGGAAGCAGACTGACACATCTTTCTCTCACAAAGTGGCTGGTGGTTCAAACCGCTGACCTTTCAGGTAGCAGCCAAGCACTTAACCACTGCACCACCAGGGCTCCTCTTCCATACAGATTGCAGCCTTGGAAATCTTATGGGCAGTTCTACTTTGTCCTATAGGGTCACTGTGAGTCGGAATCAAGCCGATGGCAATTAGTTTTGAGTAAAGTGTATAAATTTGAACATACATAAAATTTATTCTTGATAGTAAATGGTCATTCTCCCTCTTAAAAAGTAAATACTTTAGTACAGTAGAATTTTAGAAATATTGTTTGAACCCCAAAGAATAGTGTAAGGACTGTTCAAATCAGACCTGCTTCTATAACAAGCCCCTTTCCTTTTGTATTTACTGCCATCTCAAGAACTCTTCCCTGTATTTGCCTCTTGAGCCCTGTCCCTTCAGGTTGCAGACCCATCAGTCATGCTAAATAATTTCATTTTTTATCTTGTTATTGGTTTGGTAGATAGGAGGCTATCTTCTCTTTTTAGAAAATATTTGACAATCTTTAGCATTCATTTAGCATATGTGGGGATATGTGGGTTGGGTGAGAGTAAAGTTAAATAAGTATTACAGTTGGGTGGTGACTGTTTTAGACTGGGTTTTATAGAGAAGCAAAACCACTGAAGCACGTTGTTGTTAGGTGCTGTTGAGTTGGTTCCGACTCATAGCAACCCTATGCAAAACAGAATGAAACACTGCCCAGTCCTGTGCCATCCTTACAATCATTGTTATGCTTGAGCTCATTGTTGCAGCCACTGTATCAGTCTATCTCGTTGAGGGTCTTCCTCTTTTCCACTGACCCTGTACTTTGCCAAGCATGATGTCCTTCTCCAGGGACTGATCTCTCCTGACAACATGTCCAAAGTATGTAAGACACAGCCTCGCCATCCTTGCTTCTAAGAAGCATTCTGGTTGTACTTCTTCCAAGACAGATATGTTTGTTCTTTTGGCAGTCCATGGTATATTCAATATTCTTCACCAATGCCACAATTCAAAGGTGTCAATTCTTCTTCAGTCTTCCTTATTCATCTCCAGCTTTCACATGCATATGATGTGATTGAAAATACCATGGCTTGGGTCAGACGCACCTTAGTCTTCAAGGTGACATCTTTGCTCTTCAACACTTTAAAGAGGTCCTCTACAGCAGATTTGCCCAATGTGTTGCATCGTTTGATTTCTCGACTGTTGCTTCCATGGGTGTTGATTGTGGATCCCTGAAGCATAGATATATATATATATAAATACATACAGAGAGATTTATCTCAAGGAAATGGCTCATGTGGTTGTGGAGGCTGGCAAGTCCCAAATCCATGGATTAGACATCAGACTGGAGGCTTCCCCTGACTCATGTCATTGTAGGGGCTGACAGACCCACAGTTGGCAGGTCAGACAGTAGGCTGTTGACTTATGAGGCTGCTGAAACCGGCGAATCCTAGAGTCAGCAGGTCAGACGACAGGCTCAAGTCCCAAGAACTGAGGTCAGATGATGATGAGCCGGAAGCAGTCTTAAGAGCAAGGGAGAGCCTTGCCAGAGCATCCATAAATATATTGGATGCAGGCACATCCTCAAGGAAACTCCCTGCCTCAAAGTAAGGGTGTGGCTTGAGTAAAGGTGTGACTTGAATCACACCCTATTGTAAGGTTGTGATTCAAGATATGCCCAACACTAATCCTGCCTCATTAACATTTAGAGGTTAGGATTTACAACACATAAAATGGAGGATAATTACATAATATCACAAATTGGAGGATAATTACATCAGATCACAAAATGGAGGACGACCACACAATACAAGGAATCAAGGCCTAGTCAAGTTGACATATAACACTAACCATCACAGTGGCCAACCTAAACAAGTTACATTGATTACTAAATAAGTACCAGGTGGTATTTTCTATCACGCACCATGCTTTGTTCTTGGCCATGTTTTGTTAAATCAGTTTTATCTAAGAGTTGGATGAAGACATGAAGGCATCCTTGTAAATTGCACAGATGATATTAAGGAGGCTAGCTAATATTTTGGAGGACACACCAGAGCAGAGAGGTTACAAGCCTGCCTTTATAAGTTGGAAAGATTGAAGGCTTAAATCAACTTTGACACTTAATGGTGCAAATCACTTTTCTCTAACTTGTGAAGACCAAATGAACAGTGCTTGGCACATATAGAGCAATAAATAACTGTTTCTATTCTTCATTGGTTTTCATATAATCATTATTACTTACTTAGGGTAAAAAGATAAGTTGAAACTAAAGATGGAATTTAACAATTAAAATTAAAATCAATCCTATATATTGAATTGGCAAATGTTGTTTTACCTAGAGGACCCCTGGTGGTGCAATGGTTAAGTGCTTTGTTGATAACTGAAAGACTGGTGGCTCAAAACCACCAGCTGTTTTGTGGGAGAAAGATGTGGCAGTCTGCTTCTGCAAAGATTACTGCCTTGGAAACCCTGTGGGGTAGTTCTACTCTGTCCTATAGGGTCACTATGAGTCAAAACCGACTTGACGGCAGTGGGTTTATGTTACCCGTATTTTTACAATAAAAATATTGAAAATTTTGGCAATAAAATAAATAAATACATAAATAGTGCAAATGGAAGGCCTGAATACATTTCATGTGAATAAAACTTGATAGCTTTAGTTGACTATTATCTCAATATGAGTCAAACATATGACATGAATGACAAGCCAGCTAATGCAATCTTGCTGCAGAATGACACTATTTTGATTAACGGAGGTAATAGTTCCTCTGCAGTCCTCAGACAACATTTGAGAGATTGTGTTCAAGTGGAACTTTGACATGGAAGGATTTTCCCAGAGGAGAGTATGTAGCTTGGTGAAGAGTTTGGAATCCATGTCACAGGTGGAATGGCTTAAAGAACTAAAAATCATTCTGCTGGAGAAAATAAGACTGATGGGATGGGGATTTGGTAGTAGACAATGGGGGGGAATTTATTTTAAGCTGCTTAAGGAGAATTTGAAATAGCTTAAAAAAAAGAGTGATTTGTATAATGAAGCCTAATATACCCATCATCCACCTTTACCAATTATTTATTTATGGACAATCTTGTTTCATCTATTACCCTCCCAACAGTATTATTTGGAAAGCAATCCCAGAATTCCATATATCATGCCAATTCATCTATAAATATTTTGCTATGCATATCTAAAAGATAAGAACTGAAAAAAAACCATAACTACAATATCATTATCATACCTAAAAATAATAATTTCTTAATATCATTAAATATCTAGTCTATTTAAATTTCCCCAGTTGTCTTACAAAAGTTATTTTATACTTTCTTTGAATTAGGATCCAAATAAATCCATACATTGTAATTGGTTGGTGTCTTAGTCATCTAAATGCCACTATAACAGAAATACCACAAGTGGATGGCTTTAACAAAGAGAAATTAATTTTTTCACAGTCTAGTAGGCTAGAAGTCCAAATTCAGGGCGTCAGCTCCAGGGGAAGGCTTTCTCTCTCTGTCAGTTCTAGAGGAAGGTCCTTCTTGTGGATTTTCCCCTGGACTAGGAACTTCTCCACGCAGGAACCCTGGGTCCAAAGGATGCACTCTGCTCCTGGCACTGCTTTCTTGGTGGTATGAGGTCCCCCCGTCTCTGCTTGCTTCCCTTTCCTTTTATCTCTTGTAAGATAAAAGGTGGTGCAGGTCACACCCTGGGGAAACTGCCTTTACATTGGATCAGGGATATGACCCTAGTAAGGGTGTTACAATCCCATCCTAATCCTCTTTAACATAAAATTACTATCACAAAATGGAGGACAACTGCACAATACTGGGAATCATAGCCTAACCAAGTTGACACATATTTTTGGGGAGACACAATTCAATCCATGACAGTTGGTATTTCTTTTAATTCCATGTATGTCTATGTTGTTGTTTTAGGTGACTTCGAGTTGGTTCCAACCCATAGCAACCCTGTATACAACAGAATGAAACACTACCCAGTCCTGTGCCATCCTCACAGTCATTGCTATGCTTGAGCCCATCCTTGCAGCCACTCTGTCAATCCATCTTGTTGAGCGCCTTCTTCACTTTTGCTGACTCTTCTTTACCAAGCACAATATCCTTCTCTAGGGGCAGGTTCCTCCTGATAACATGGCCAAAGCACGTGAGACAAAGTTTTGCCGCCCTCCCCTGTAAAGAGCATCCTGGTTGTACTTCTTCCAAGTCAGATTTGTTTGTTCTTCTGGCAGTCCATAGTATATTCAATAATTTTCACCAAAATCATAATTCAAAGGCATGAATTCTTCTTCTGTCTTCCTTATATATTGTCCAGCTTTCACATGATTTATTAGCTGAAATTATAGACATTCATATTTAAAATTTTTTAAAGAGTATGTAAATTGATTATACAGGATACTGTAGAAAATTGTATTTAATGAAACCATTATAGTTCTTAGCTTACTCTCCATAATTTCCACTCTATTGTTATTGCAAAACAAATTAGAATTGCAAGTAATACCTCCATTAGAATAGGTTCATTAAGATGTTCTGTATTGGGGAGATTTTCACAGGCATTTTTAAGGAATGTTTTGGGGGATATCTATGGCCATTTTATGACTTTTTGTGAAATGATCAGAGGTGTCTGCTTTTTTTGCTAATGCAAATTGCCATGAAGCTAACAATTTATTGCCCCTTCTGCAGGCATATGAGGCAATTAAAAATAGCATGGTTTGGGTCAGGCTCACCTTAGTCCTCAAAGTGGTATCTTTGCTTTTTAACACTTTAAAAAAACTCTTTTGCAGCAGATTTGCCCAACACAATACGCCATTTGATTTCTTGACTGCTGCTTGCATGGATGTTGATGGCAGATCCAAGTAAAATCAAATCCTTCAATCTTTTCTCTGTTTATCATGATGTTGCTTATTGGTCCAGTTGTGAGGATTTTTGTTTTCTTTATGTTAAGCTGTAATCCATACTAAAGGCTGAAGTCTTTGATCTTCATTGGTAAGTACTTCAAGTCCTCTTCACTTTCAGCAAGCAAGGTTGTGTTAGCTACATATCACAGATTGTTTAAGAGTCTTCCTCCAATCCTAATGCCGAATTCTTCTTCATATAGTCCAGTTTCTCGGATTATTTGCTTAGCATACAGACTGAATAAGTATGGTGAAAGGCTACAACCCTGATACACACCTTTTCCTGACTTTACGCTACACAGTATCCCCTTTTCTGTTCGAAAGACTGCCTCTCAATCTATGTACAGGTCCCTCATGACCACAATTAAGTGTTCAGGAATTCTCATTCTTTGCAATGTTATCCATAATTTGTTATGATCCACACAGTCGAATGCCTTTGCATAGTTAATAAAACACAGGTAAACAGCTTTCTGGTTTTCTCTACTTGCAGCCAAGAACCTTTTAACATCAGTAATGATATCCCTCGTTCCATGTCCTCTTCTGAACCTAGAAATTCTACTTGAATTTTTGGCAGATCCCTGTTGATGAACTGCTGCAACTGTTTTTGAATTACCCCCAGCAAAATTTTACTTGTGTGTGATAATTTCCACATTCTGTTGGATCACCTTTCTTTGAAATGGGCACAAATATGGATTTCTTCCAGTCTGTTGGCCAGGTAGCTCTATTCCAAATTTCCTGGTATAGATGAGTGAACATCCATTTATTGAAACATCTAAAGAGGTATTCTGTCAAATCCTGGAGCCTTGTTTTCGCCAATGCCTCCAGTGTAGCTTGGACTTCTTTCTTCAATACCGTTGGTTCTTGATTATACGCTACCTCCTGAAATGATTGAACATCGACCAATTCTTTTTGGTACCATGACTCTGTGTCTTCCTTCAGTCTTCTTTTGAAGCTTCCTGTGTAGTTCAATGTTTTCCCTGTAGAATCCTTCAGTATTGCAACTTGAGGCTTGAATTTTTTCTTCAGTTCTTTCAGTTTGAGAAATGCCGAGTATGTTCTTCCCTTTTGCTTTTCTAACTCCAGGTCTTGGCACACTTCATTATAATACTTTACTTTGTCTTTTCGGGTTGCCCTTTGAAATCTTCTGTTCTGCTCTTTTACTTCATCATTTCTTCCTTTGCTTTAGCTACTTCATGTTCAATAACAAGTTTCATAGTCTCTCCTGACGTCCGTTTTGGTCTTTTTTTTTAATGGCCTTTTGCTTTCCTCATATATGATGTCCTTGATGTCATCTCACAACTTGTCTGGTCTTCGGTCATTAGTGTTCATTGCGTCAAATCTATTCTTGAGATGGTCTCTAAATTCCGTTGGAATATACTCAAGGTTGTACTTTGTATATGGACTAGATTTCATTTTTTTTTCAGCTTCAGCTTGTACTTACATATGAGCAATTGATGATCTGTGTCACAGTTGGCCCCTGGCCTATTTCTAACTGATGATCTTCAGCTTCTGCCTCATCTCTTTGCACAGATGTAGACAGTTTGATTCCTGTATATGCCATCCAATGAGGTCCACGTGTATAGTCATTTATGTTGTTGAAAAAAGGTATTTGCAATGAATAAGTCATTGGTCTTTCAAAATTCTATCATGTGATCTCTGGCATCTTTTCTATCACCAAGGCCATGTTTTCCAACTATCAATCTTTCTTCTTTGTTTCCAACTTTCACTTTCCAATCACCAGTAATTTTCAATGCATCTTGGTTGCATGTTTGATCAATTTCAGACTGCAGAAGTTTGTAAGAATCTTCAATTTCTTCATATTTGGACTTGGTGATTGGTGTGCAATTTTGATTAATAGACGTATTAACTTGTTTTCGTTGTACGGGTATGGATATTATCCTATTCCTGACAGTGTTTGTACTCAGAATAGATCTCAAAATGTTCTTTTTGACAATGAATGCCACGCCATTCCTCTTCAATTTGTTATTCTCGACATAGTAGACCACATGATTGTCTGATTCAAAATGGCCAGTACTAGTCTATTTCATTTTTGATGACTTCCAATTTTCCTAGATTCGTACTTCTTACATTCCACGTCCAGGCTAATAATGTATGTTTTCAGCTGTTTCTTCTCATTTTGAGTGGTACCACATTAGCAAATGAACATCTCAAAAGCTTTACTCCAAACACGTCATTAAGACAGACTCACCTTTGAGGAGGCAGCTCTTTCCCAGTCATCTTTTGAGTGACTTCCAACCTAAGGAGCTCATCTTCCAGCACTGTATCGATGTTCCACTGCTGTTCATAAGGTTTTCATTGGCTAATTTTTTTCAGAAGTAGACCTCCAGGTCTTTCTTCCTAGTCTGTCTTAGTCAGGAAGCTCTGCTGAAACCTGTCTTCCATGGGTGAACCTGTTGGTATTTGAAATACCAGTGGCATTTCTTCCAGGGTCACAACAACATGCAAGCCAATACATTACTACAAACTGATGGACAAGTGCTGGATCTGCATACTAGCTACATGTATATGACCAAAACATTGGATCGAAGACCAGCAGAGATGGTGTTTTCAGCCATTTGGTGGACTTAGATCAACTGCTTAATTATTTGACAGATTTTGCAAATCTTATGTCAAGAGATAGCTTTGAAGTTGATTGAGTTGTAGAATGGTTGATATCATTCCATATAAACATAACAACAATGTCATCTTTTTGTAAATACTGCTCTTCACTCAAATGCTCTCTTTAACCCAATTTTTTCTTTCCAGTCATCTTGTCCTATTTTTATTGTTATACGTATTCCATTTTTCTTCTTGTCATATTAATTTCTAAATCCATACTTTTCATGAAAAATCTTGTATATTTAGTGGTGGTGGGGTGGCACTCAACTGAAGATATCTCTTTTACTAAGGAATAATGACTAGTAATAGGAAAGAGGAGAGATACTTTGGCCATTTCTGCTCATCCCTTTTACTTTGGCAGGGATTATTTTCTTGCTATGCGTTTAATCTTATTTGAAGTGGAAAGTTAGAAACAGAGGTATCTCACTCACCTAGTAAACATATACTCCCACATCTCTTTAACCTAATCCACATATTTATTACTTCCTTTGAACCAAAGCTTATCTTGTTGGATATTGTAATTGGGCAGATTTACTTTGAAGGTGGGAAAACTTAATCTAGTGGACCTCTTACATGCATGGACCCTTCCAAGTCCCTGTACCTAATTTTTTTTAAAACAATTTATTGTTTTAGATGAAAGTTTACACAGCAAATTAGTTTCCCGTTCAACAATTCGTACACAAATTGTTCCATGAAATTGGTTGCTATCTCAGAAATGTGTCAGCACTCTCCATTTCCACCCAGCCTTCCCTGTTTCCAGTCCTTCAGTTTCCCTGCCCCTCCTTGCCTTCTCATCTTTTCTTTTGGGCAAATGTTGCCCATTTGGTCTCGTACAGTTGATTGCTCTAAGGACCACATTCTTCGTGAGTGTTATTGCTTATTTTATAGGCCAATCTATAATTTGGCTAAAAGGTAACCTCCGGAAGTGGCTTCAGTTCTGGGTTAAAGAGTTTCTTAGGGCAGTAGTCTTGGGGGTTCCTGTACCTAATTTTATATTATTTTCCTAAAAGTACTCCATTCCTATTGTAAAAGCTTTAGACCCTTAAAAAACCCTAGCTCCAACATTGATGTAATCTCTTCTGTCTCTGCTACTCTCTTCCCCCGAAGACTTTTTTCTAATTGTTGCAATGCTCCTGTTGTCATTCCTTCCATCCTTGACCTCTGCTTAAGGCAGGTAGGAGGTCAAACCTTTAGTGACATATGGTCAGTCAGAGTTCTCTAGAGAAATAGAACCAGTGAGATTATATCTATATCTATATTACATATGCATATTTGTACATACACGTATGTATAATAACTATCTATATATTCTTAGAGAGGGAGAGATTTACTTCAAGGGATTGGCTCATGTGATTGTGAGGGACTGGCAGATTCCAAATTTGTAGATCAGGTGGCAGGCTGGACACCTCTGCAAGTTTGTGTCTCAAGATCCACGGGTCAGGTGTTAGAAAGAGTGAATAGTAAGTGTTCTGGCAAAATGTTTATAGTCTGAAGGCAGAACACGTTCTAGGGAAACTCCCCTTTTAACAGATTGATTGATTGATTACATTACATTACAAGATGTGATTATATTACATTACATTATGGAATAGCAATTAGTTTAGTGTTTGGCCAAACCACAGGGAACCATAGCCTGGCCAAGTTTACACATAAATTTAACCATCACGTATAGGTTCTCTGAATGGCTTCTTTTACTCTATTAAATGTGAATTAATCCTAGAGAATTGAGAAGTCTTTGAAGATACAATGATGGCTGTGGTTCTGAGAAAAAAATGGGAGGACTCAGATAGACTTGAGTTCTACTTAGGCTTTTACTAGTTTGACATTAGTTAACATTTATGAGCCTCGGTTTTCTCATCTGTAAAATAGAAACAATGCTATTTATTTTTCAGACTGGCTCCAAGGATTAAACCAGAAAATCTATGTGAAAATACCTTACTCAAGTGCTTGGCACATGTTGCTGTTACGTGCCATAGAGTCAGTTCCAACTCATAGTGACCCTATATACAACAAAACAAAACATTGCCTGGCCCTGCACTCGGCACTTACTAGGTCTCAACACATTAAATTCTACTTTCTTTTACTTCCCTGCCATAGGACACCAAAGAAAAGGAAGCTTGTTAAGGGAGAGAGAGTATGTCCCATCTTTTTTTTTTTTTTTTCACTCTTCTCTAGCTTACATGACCTAGAAAAATTCATGTCATTAGCCTGAAAAGGCAAGTAAACCCCCAGGCAGGCACAGAGGGACGGAACTGCTGCTTTGTTTTAAGAAGTGGCAGCAGACAGAAAGGACAACAGCAGCAGCAGCAGCAGCAGAAACACTGTAAGCCACCCATTTTCAAACCCTAGAATCTGTTCAGCTCTGATAAGAGCGCACGTCTTCCTCTGCCCACACGATGTACTAAAAGTTTGTCCCCCCCCACCTTCCTCTACCAAGTGCTATGTTTAGAAAATGAACATTTGCTCTTAAAAATGAGAGAACAAATCTTTGTTGGGAGTGAAGGTGTAGCATAGAATTTTGTTTATGAAACACACACCTTTCACCGCATTTCTTAAATAATACTGAACAAAAGCCAAAAGAGGGACACAGATGCTCAGTGGCTTAGTTGCTACAGTTAGATATTGAATTAGAATGCCTGGGTTCTTTCTGCTTTTTCTGAGCTCTTTTCTGTCAGAGTATTGGTTCCTTTTGAAAAATCTTTGCAGCATTTACAGGTATATTTTGAACATCAGGCTCTTTAGCGATTATGTAGTTTTTCTGCCTTAAAAGTTAAGGAAATTCACTACCGCATTATGCCCAGCAGATATTTGACCTTAGACAGTAACGGATAATTATTATTAATAATACATGGTAATTAATGGTAAATACATTGTGCTTGTGACCTTGTTGGGAATGTTTCATTCCCACGGTATGTGGACACGTGTTTATTTTACATTTCATCTATGCACAAATATAATGGAAAGGACAATAGGCTGGAAGTTAAGAGACCCTGTATTCTAACCCTAGCTCTGTATCAATGAACTATGTAGTTTTTAGGTGAATCGCTTCATTTTGCACCACAGATGATGTACCTGCAATGCATAAAGTTAACTTCCTGTCCCTAGGTTGTGCTGTGGAGACAAATGAGGTAATGTCTATAGCAGTGTTTTAAGTTCAGAGGAAAATAGGAAAACTGTTAATAGTAGCAGTAACTTCTCACATTAACATTGTGATTTAAGCGTAATACCTATGTTTAAGACAATACCTATAATAGTTTAGTTTCTGGCAAAAAAAAAAAGAAGTCTAAATCCAGATGAATCTTTTTTTTTTTTTAAACCAAAACAAAACCTTTGAATTATGGTGTTGGCAAAGAATATTGAATATATCATGGACTTCCAGAAAAAGTTATATAATTAATAGTATTTCCGTTTTTGCATTATCAGGAAACTTGCAGTTAAATATAGTAAGGAGTTGCAGTAATTGTCCTCAACCTAGTTTTCTCACATAATTATCTTCTTTCTTCAATCTTACAGTATTTTTGTGTAAGTGTCATAGTAAACTCCTTCAAATATAGTCTTTTAAATAGACAGGGAGATAAATAATATTTCTGTGTAAATCCAGTGGCTCATTTGTGGACACTTATTAGTGATGCCTGGGTATTTGATTTGACTCTTGTGTAAATAATTGAACATTGCTCTCTTCTAAGACAACTTGCATCTTTCTTAAGTCTGGATGACTGTATACAAACCTTTGGCTATAAGGAGGAACTGTGAGAAAATAGGGGAGCAATTAGAGTTAAGCCTTTATTAATACTATAAAAATAGCTAAAACCACATATTATTAATGACAGTTTAGTAGAATCAACTTTAGACTTAAACAACAGCAATATTTTATTATTCATACACGTGTGGGAGGATAATATTTTGCCCTTATTTCCTTAGTAATGCTCATGGAACTTTAAGATCTGAGGTTCCATTTTCCCACCCCATCCTCTAATGGCATGGGAATAGTAGAATAAAGGTATCCATATGCTATTATTAAGTAAATGGGCCTTAGAGAGCCTTACAGACTATTCCATGGCCCTTCACGAGCCAGGAACAGCAGAATACATTATTATGTGCTCAAGAAAGTCATGTCAGAGACATTGGTAGACTCCCAGAAGACAATGATGGTTTTAAATGTAATAATGGCGGACTGTGAGGGCAATAGGTTTTAAAGCCTACTACAGAATTTTACAGAACACTTTGAATTTCTTATTTAGATGCAAGGTAGTCGGCAGAAGGAAGGAAGAGAGGACCTATTGCAGCCTTGTTAGAGCTTGCCCCTGAGATCAACCTTGAACTAAATTTTTAACAGAACTGTACCTCTTTCTGAATAAGAAAGGGTTATTCCATTTGGTTTTTGCTATGCCAATGGTATAAGCTCTGGCTGCTAAAACAGGGACCTAAAAGCCTTTGACCTAAAAAACAGCATCCCTTAAACTGTGGCCTAAGTCATTTGCAGAAAGACTTAATGAGTTTAACAGCATAACAAGGCTAGGAGCAGAGGACGAATCTTTCTAAGATAGTTACTGTGACTTTAAGGAAATGCAAGAATTCTTTTTTTATTACCACTTTTCTGGAGCTATGATACCATTAAAGAAAAAAAATCATAGCTGGTAATGCAGAGGAAACCCTGGTGGTGTAGTGGTTAAGTGCTACAGCTGCTAACCCGAGGGTCGGCAGTTCGAATCTGCCAGGTGCTCCTTGGAAACTCAATGGGGCAGTTCTACTCTGTCCTATAGGGTCACTATGAGTCGGAATCGACTCGACGGCACTGGGTTTGGTTTGGTTTTTTGGGTAATGCAGACACTAGAGAAAAACCACTCATCTCCCAAGAGTCTAGCTTTATTCAATAACAACTTCCTTTACTGAAAGAGACTACTAGGGCCAAGAGACTAGACAATACTTCTGAGAAAGAATAGGGCGTGACAGGGGATTCAGGTTGGGGAATCGGACCACACAACCTACTGCCTTTTAGCTAAGTTGCCTATTCTTTCCATTTTTAGGGAAGCTCTATCATAGGTGTATACCAGCTTACAGGTGACTCTGACTGTATAAGAGGCTGAAATCACCAGGATGGGGGTGCAAGGAGAGACACTTTTGAGAGGTGAAAACTCCTCTGGAAAAATTGGCACCTTCTTTAGGTGAAGGTTGAGTATGTGTGTCTGTGTGTAGGCAAGAGCATCTAGATGAGAAGTAAACTTTCTTCATGGAGGTACAAATATTTAATAGGGGAAAAAGGAATAAAGATAATATTTTGAAATATTAACCAGGAGATTTTATTCTTTTTCATATTTTCTTGTCCATATGGTTCTTCCTCTTTACAATCCCACTCCTCCAAAAAAAAAAATGCTATTATAAGCCTAGAAAACAGGGTATAAGTGGCAACTCTAGGGGTCAGAGCAAGACTTTTTGCTCCATAGAATAAAATAAAATTTCTTTGAGGTGGAAGAGAAAGTAGGAGGGAAAAGCAAAGAGAATTTGTGGATGAAGATTTAGATCCATTACACATTCATATAGATATAGAGGTGCATGCAATTAATGACTGTCTCAATATTTAGCATTTCACTTTCAGTTATTAATGATTTGAATTAAGATCTATTTTTCATGAATCATCAGCTTCTTGATATTTATTAACTCTCAAGATACAGTATAAATAAGGGCATGATTTCACAGAAGGGTTGCTAGTAATAAGAAGAAATGAACAGAGTAGAATATGTATTTCAATGAAATTAAATTAATACATTGTAGGTATTTTTTGAGTATTTACAATGTGTAGGAGGTTCTATGGGGAAGAAAAAAAAGTATAGTATACAGAATCTACCTTAATGAAACTTGTAATTTTATCTAGTAAATAGGATCAAATGTGAGTGATTGAAATATTATATAATCATATGTGACTATATATGTTTAAGTAGAAGCATGAATGACACAATGTTCTAAATTCTCTAGGAGATCAAAGCAGGAATGGACCAATGTTGATGAAGATGATTGGGAAGTGCTTTACTGTGCATGATCTTTGGAGTCAAATACATATTGTTCTAATCTTGGTTCTGCTCTGTGTGATTTTAGGCATGCTATATAGCCTCTTTGATCCTCATTTTCATACATTTGTAAAATGTAGATGATAATAGTGCTTACTTCATTGGGTTGTTGTGAGGATTTAATGAGATAATGCATGGTAAACACAAAGCACAGTGGTTGGCATGTAGTAAACATTCATTAAATAAAGATATTAAGGAAGAAGCAAGACATGGTGCAGTTTTTGAAAGAGTTTGATGGGTAGAAAAGATGGAAGAAGGCATCCCATATCAAGGGAATAGATGAGCTAAGTCATAGAAGTAGAAACGGCTTATTTAGAGGGCAGTGTCATGAGCCTAGCAAAACTAGGATATTCTTTTAGGAAAATTAGATTAAAAATGGCACAGGGCCGGGCAACATCTTGTTCTGTTATACATAAGGTCAGTATGAGTTGGAGCGGTCTTGACAGCAATTAACAACAACAGCAAGATGTTTTAAAAGTACATTCAGATGGTAGTAGCTACAGTAAGGGGCCATAGTAAATGAGGTTTCCTGAGATTTTATTGAAAAAAAAAAGGCCAGGAAAAGCTTACCATCCAAGAATGAAACTAACACAAAAAAGTGCATATTTATGTGGCTAGTTATTTATAGACTTTATCCACGGATACCATGTGTTGCTGAAGAGTCTTTTTTTTTTTTTTTTTTTATCCACGGATACCATGTGTTGCTGAAGAGTCTTAAAAAATACACTAATCTAATTAACAGTTCCCTAGTTTCTCTCAGCCTAATCAAAGTGATCAGGGTATATCTTTAGGTTGAATCTATAACTGAAGAAAGTCGTACCTAATTAACTATATTGTTTTCTTTAGGAAAGGAAAGAAGTGTCAAGATCTGCATGGGGCCTCTCCAAAATGGTAGAATAGTAAGAAGCAATTGAACGTTTGAGAACAAAAGAATAACACAATCAGATAACTGTTTTGGAAGCCATCGTGGCTTGAATCGTGTCCCCCCAAAATATACGTCAATTTGGCTAGGCCATGATTCCCAGTATTGTGCAGCTGTCCTCCATTTTGTGTTTGATGTAATTTTCCTTTGTGTTGTAAATCCTAATCTCTGCCTATGGTTAATGAGGTAAGATTAGGTTATGCTAAAAAGGATTAGGGTTGGGTGTGGCCTGCACCACCTTTCATCTTACAGGAGATGAAGGGAAAGGAAAGGGAGCAGAGAGTGGGGGACCTCACATCACCAGCAAAGCAGTGCCAGGAGCAGAGCACATCCTTTGCACCTGGTGTTCTTGTGCAGAGAGGCTCCTTGTCCAGGGGAAGATTGATGACAAGGATCTTCCACGAGAGCTGACAGAGAAAACCTTTCCCTGGAGCTAGCACCTTGAATTCAGACTTTTAGCCTCCTAGACTGTGAGAGAATACATTTCTCTTTGTTAAAGCTATCCACTTGTGGCATTTCTGTTATAGTAACACTACATGACTAAGAATTTGGTACTGAGAGTGGGGTGCTACTCTAACAGATACCTAGAACGTGGAAGTAGTTTTGAAACTGTGAAAGGATAGAGGACTCAGAAGGAAGTGGGGAGAACTGTAAACACCAGAGATGGCACAGAAGGTGAAAAGCAGCAGCAGAGAACTGGCTGCAGCGGAACCAGGAGACCACCACCAGACAGCACTGGGGCTGACCCACAGAGTGAGAGAGCTGAGCGCCTGTGTGCAAGAGGCTTTCTGGTGGAGTGGGGTGCCTCTGGGCACTTATCAGTGGAGCTACAGAGCTTTGGAACACTTACCCCAGCAGCACAGACTGGGCTGGTGAGGCCAAAGGGGCCAAGAGGTCAAGAAATCAGGAAGCAGAAGCTGAAGAGACAAGGAAGCTGAGCTACTTCAGTATCAAAAGATATGGCCACGACCTCTGGGGTTTCAAAGAGTGGAGCCATGGCCTCTGGTGTTTCTAAGGGTGGGGTCGCCACTTAGATGGACTAGGAGAATGGTGCACCTAAAGCTGAGGGAGCAGAGTTGCTGTCCCAGTGGGCCTGGAAGATGGAGATGAAGCCCCAGGCTGAGGGGCCTTCACTCAGAATCTGGAATGTAGCCAATACCTAGAGTCTGTAGGGCAGAGCCATTGTGTAAATTGTCTCAGAGAACATAGGATTATTTTCAAAGCATTGAGGGCTAATGTAATGGGTTCTGCTAACTTGGTTGGTGCCTGTTATCCCTTCTTTCCCTCCAATTTCTCCCATTTGTAATGGAAATGTGTAGCTTGTGCCTGTTCTGCCATTTTACTTTGGAAGCAGAAAACTTGTATTCTAGACTTCACAGATGAAGAGGAATTTTTCAGTTTTGGACTTGGAGTTGATTTAATACTTTTGCACATGATGGGGTGAATGTGTTTTACATGTGAGAACATGAGTTTTTGGGGGCCAAAGAGTGGAATGTCTTGGATTGAATAGTGTTCCCCCAAAATATGTGTCAACTTCGCTAGGCCATGATTCCCAGTATTGTGTGGTTGTCCTCCATTTTGTGATTGATGTAATTTTCCTACATGTTGTAAATCCTGATCTCTGCCTGTGGTTAATGAGGCAAGATTAGGTTATGTTAAAGAGGATTAGGGTGGGATGTAACATCCTCACTCAGGTCACATCCCTGATCCAATGTAAATGAAGTTTCCCTGGGGTGTGGTTTGCACCACCTTTTATCTTACAAGAGATAAAAGGAAATGGAAGTGACAGAAAGTGGGTAACCTCATACCACCAAGGAAGCAGTGCCAGGAACAGAGTGTGTCGTTTGGACCCAGGGTTCTTGCGTGAAGAAGCTCCTAGTCCAGGCGAATATTGATGACAAGTATCTTCCTCCAGAGTTGACAGAGAAAACATTTTCCTGGAGCTGGCACCCTGAATTCAGACTTTTAGCCTCCTAGACTGTGAGAGAATACATTTCTCTTTGTTAAAGCTATCCACTTGTGGCATTTCTGTTATAGTAACACTACATGACTAAGAATTTGGTACTGAGAGTGGGGTGCTACTCTAACAGATACCTAGAACGTGGAAGTAGTTTTGAAACTGTGAAAGGATAGAGGACTCAGAAGGAAGTGGGGAGAACTGTAAACACCAGAGATGGCACAGAAGGTGAAAAGCAGCAGCAGAGAACTGGCTGCAGCGGAACCAGGAGACCACCACCAGACAGCACTGGGGCTGACCCACAGAGTGAGAGAGCTGAGCGCCTGTGTGCAAGAGGCTTTCTGGTGGAGTGGGGTGCCTCTGGGCACTTATCAGTGGAGCTACAGAGCTTTGGAACACTTACCCCAGCAGCACAGACTGGGCTGGTGAGGCCAAAGGGGCCAAGAGGTCAAGAAATCAGGAAGCAGAAGCTGAAGAGACAAGGAAGCTGAGCTACTTCAGTATCAAAAGATATGGCCACGACCTCTGGGGTTTCAAAGAGTGGAGCCATGGCCTCTGGTGTTTCTAAGGGTGGGGTCGCCACTTAGATGGACTAGGAGAATGGTGCACCTAAAGCTGAGGGAGCAGAGTTGCTGTCCCAGTGGGCCTGGAAGATGGAGATGAAGCCCCAGGCTGAGGGGCCTTCACTCAGAATCTGGAATGTAGCCAATACCTAGAGTCTGTAGGGCAGAGCCATTGTGTAAATTGTCTCAGAGAACATAGGATTATTTTCAAAGCATTGAGGGCTAATGTAATGGGTTCTGCTAACTTGGTTGGTGCCTGTTATCCCTTCTTTCCCTCCAATTTCTCCCATTTGTAATGGAAATGTGTAGCTTGTGCCTGTTCTGCCATTTTACTTTGGAAGCAGAAAACTTGTATTCTAGACTTCACAGATGAAGAGGAATTTTTCAGTTTTGGACTTGGAGTTGATTTAATACTTTTGCACATGATGGGGTGAATGTGTTTTACATGTGAGAACATGAGTTTTTGGGGGCCAAAGAGTGGAATGTCTTGGATTGAATAGTGTTCCCCCAAAATATGTGTCAACTTCGCTAGGCCATGATTCCCAGTATTGTGTGGTTGTCCTCCATTTTGTGATTGATGTAATTTTCCTACATGTTGTAAATCCTGATCTCTGCCTGTGGTTAATGAGGCAAGATTAGGTTATGTTAAAGAGGATTAGGGTGGGATGTAACATCCTCACTCAGGTCACATCCCTGATCCAATGTAAATGAAGTTTCCCTGGGGTGTGGTTTGCACCACCTTTTATCTTACAAGAGATAAAAGGAAATGGAAGTGACAGAAAGTGGGTAACCTCATACCACCAAGGAAGCAGTGCCAGGAACAGAGTGTGTCGTTTGGACCCAGGGTTCTTGCGTGAAGAAGCTCCTAGTCCAGGCGAATATTGATGACAAGTATCTTCCTCCAGAGTTGACAGAGAAAACATTTTCCTGGAGCTGGCACCCTGAATTCAGACTTTTAGCCTCCTAGACTGTGAGAGAATACATTTCTCTTTGTTAAAGCTATCCACTTGTGGTATTTCTGTTATAGCAGCACTAGATGACTAAGACAGAAGCTAATCTGATAACAGTGGGAAGGATGGACTGGAAGAGTAAAACATTGGAGGCTGGGAGGTAAATTAAAAGGCAGTGATTTTTAACATTCATATTAAAAAAAAAAAACAGTGCCGTTGAGTCGATTCCGACTCATAGCGACCATATAGGATAGAGTAGAACTAACATTCATATTAAAACATTCATATTAGACCCCCCAATTTGCAAATATTCTTTTGCCATATAATTTCTTCTGAAAAATACCATGAAATACAACAGTATAATGACCAATTTAGAACTCTAACAATTCTATAAATATATTTCTAAAGTAATTTATTAAACTTCATTTTTTCTGGGTAAGGACCATCAATTTATTTTTGTAAAATAAAATGTGTTTGTTCAGTTGAAAAATAATATTAAAACCAAAACCCATGTACCCATCACTCAGTTTAAGACCTATACTGTTACTAGTACCTTAGAAGCCCTTTGTGTGCCCACTGTCCTGATAACATCCATCTTTTTATCACCCTGAGCTAACCACTACTCTATTTCTTGATTGCCGTTATTGCTTTACCACCTATGTATGTATACCTAAACCGTATGTTATTTTTCCTGTTTAATGTTATATAAATTGAACAATACTCTTTTGTAATTTGCTTCATTAGCTCAACATTGTGTTTTCTAGATTTATCAGTGTTATTGTGTATGGATATAGTTCATTCCTTTTGTACTGCTCTATATTATTCCATTATATGATTATATCATAATGTATTTATCCAGTGTAATATGGTTACGTATTTGGAATATTTCAAGTGCTTTTTTTCTATTATGATAGTGATGGTATACCAGCCTCAGTTCATGTGCTGTGCTAATCCCTCCTATCTACCTCTTTTCACTCCCAGCCACGGCCACTTGCCATACCTGTCTAGTAACTGCTCATATTGTTCCTGTAGTCATAAAGCTACAGATTAAAGAGCACACACTTGTGATACTAAATGTCAAAAAACGACTGTGAGATTGAGGACCTATTAAAAACATCTATTTTTTAATGACTGGAAGACTTCTGGCCAACATGGTGCCATAGGCAGAAGCACCATGCTGTCCCTCCACAGCAAAGACCCGAAAAACTAAGTAAACAGAGACAAACATCATTCCTAGAACCTGAAGTGTTAAATGAAGAGATAAAGAACCAAATGGAATAAGAAACTGACAGGACAGAGAATAAGGAGAGATATGTGCTGAAGGCCCCATCAGCTAATTCAGCACGGATCCGCCGTCTCAGACTCCTGTCAGGGATTGGCAGACAGGGAGCACGGGAAAGCAGCTTTTCAGAACTCCCAGCAGGAGACAGAGCACACCTGGTAACCAGCAATACATGCTTTCCCACTCCCCATTCTCTCCGCACGGCTCTGCCTCTGATCGTCCTGGCTGGCCGTGGTGGCTCGGCCAGCCGGGAAGTGCAGCATCCATGCCGCTTGGATTCACCCCACCCAGGTCAGAGATCAGTGGACAGGAAGTAGGGGAAAGCAGCTTCACGAAGTTCCCAGTAGGAGACAGGGCATCCAGTAACGAGAAATATATGATTTTCTAACCCCCTTTCTTCTCCCCGCTCCCCAGCCTCCTCTGCTTTCCACTAGCCACAGTCTCTTGGCTGGGAGGCAACTGCTTTGGCCTCAGGCTGCATAGATTCGCCCTGCCCACACTGGCCGGGCCCCTGAGCTGGTGTTGGTTCTTTCCATCTCTTTTGGTTTCTTCTGTGGCTCCTACAACATCCCCTCTCCCCCTTTCTCTGAAACATCTGGCTCCATGTGCCTTCTTTGCTTCTTCTTGAAAGGCTGTGAAGCCACGCTCAGTTGGGGAACCGCTCTCCTGGCCCGCGACACCACATTGGTGGGATCCCTGGGGCTTTTTTTCCCTTGTTTTTGTTTTGTTCTGTTTTGTTTTGCATTGTTTGTTTGTTTTTCTCTTCACAGCTTAGGAGCCCCTTCTAGCTGGGGCGCACTGCATGGCTTACGAGATAGTCCCCCAATCTGCAAAGCCACTTAGGTGGGATCCCTGGGGGCATTTTTTTCTTTTTTTATCCCTCTTTCTTTCTTTTTTCCTTTTCTCTCTCTTTTTCCCTTTCTGTCTTTCTCCATTTCTCAGTTTTCATCTCTCTACACTTCTTTTCCTGTCTCCTGAATACCTGGTGCTGTGTGACATCTATACCTGCTCTAGCCAGGCTATACTGCACAGACTGGGAGCCACGTCCCCAGTCTTTGCAGCCCCACTGGTGGGACTCTGGGACTCCTGGGGGCTTTTCTTTCCTTTTTTGTGCCAAATTTTTACCTAGTTATTTTTACTTTCTTGTTCCCTGTTTCTTTCATTCTTTTTTTTCCTTTTCACTTTTCTCCATTTCTCGATTTCTCATCTATCCACTCCAACAGCAAGCTCCCTTAGCAGTCTTTTTTTCTTTATTTCTTTGCTTGTTTGTTTTGGCTCCTGTTCCTCCTCTCTCTCCTCTTTCCCATACCCCTATTAGCTTCACGCATCACAACCTCCCCCCTTTCTTGCCTACCTGCACCGTGCACTGAGTATCACAGCCCCGAGCAGCACAGGCATGGCCTACTGGAACCTGCCCAGCACTGATTCCTGGCCAGCACTGTGGGACCTAGTATGTGCCACAAATAACCCACCCCAACTCCTCCCCTTAATATGGGTCTGCCCTGCTGCACCATAGCTGAATGACTGGTCCTGTCCATTGGACAAGGAGGTGAAAAGTACCATGACTACAGACGAGCAAACAACAAAGAACGCAAAGCCTGCCTGCTCAGACATAACCAAATAAAACAAAAAAGCAGGACGAAACAAACAAATCTAAAATCAAAAAAGAAGAAAATAGCTACTGAATGTCCAGAAGACAGCAGATGATATCAAAACATATAAAAAAAAAAACAGGCCAGGGTGGTTCCAGTAGGTGTCCAAAATAAAACACCAGATGACTTTTCAGTAGAAGAAAAGGCACTAGAACTGCCTGATAGGGAATTCAAATCTCTAATATTCAGAGCAATCCAAGAGTTGAAGCAAAAAGCAGGCAAAAAAGAGGAAAAAATAGACAAATTTGTGGGAAAGGCAGACAAATTCATGAAAAATACAGACAAAAGGAACAATTCAGGAAAATAATACAGGAACAAAATGCCAAAATAAATTCACAACTAGAAATCCTTCAAAATCAATTAGAAATCCAAAAGATAAACAGGAAGATTTTAGAAATGGACAGTGTCATAGAAGGGCTGAGCAGCAGGTTTGAAAAGATGGGAGACAGAATCAGCAAAATTGAAGACAAATACTTGGATACAACTCTGAAGAAAAGTAAGAAAAAAAAAAAGAATGAAGAAAAATGAAGAAACCCTGAGAATTATGTGGGATACAATCAAAAGCAAAAATTTTCCAGTGATTGGAGCTCCAACAGGGACAGAAAACAAAACAGAGAGGATCACTGAAGAATTGCTGACAGAAACTTCCCTAATATCATGAATAATGGAAAGGTGGCCATCCAAGAAGCTCAATGAACTCCATATAGGATAGACCCCAAAAGAAAAACACCAAGGCATATCATAATCACACCTGGTAAAACCAAAGATAAAGAAAAAATCCTACGAGCAGCTCAAGAAAAACAAAAAGTCACATACTGAGGAGAAACAATAAGACTAAGATGTGATTATACAGCAGAAGCCGTGCAGGCAAGAAGGCAATGGGATGATATATATAAAGCCTTGAAAGAAAAAAATTGCCAACCAAGAATCATATATCTCACAAAACTTTCTTTCAAATATGTTGAAATTAGGACATTTCCAGATAAACAGAAATTAAGGGAATATGTAATAACCAAACCAAACTTACAAGAATTATTAAAGGGAGTCCTTCAGTCTGAGAACAAACAACATCAGACCACAGCCTGAATCTAGGATGCAAGATTGTACCAGCCAGATACCAATCTAGGAAATGAACTCTCAAGGAGTATCCAAAACCAAAAGAATCACAACAGGGAACCAGAGAGATTAACCTGTTAATAACAACAACATCAGAACAATAGAAGAGAGAATAATGGTATAGGTATAGAACTTTCTAATGGAGAGGAAGGCAAGGTGATAATCAAGTAATAATAAACTGGTTCAAACCCAGGAAGATAAGGGTAACCACAAAGAAAGTTAACAAACCTACTCATCAAAATAAAGAAGAAAAACATGAAGTCTCAATAAAAACAAAACCTACAAAAAAAAATGAAAAGGAAATCCACAAACACAAGGAACTAAGCACAGGAGAATAAGAGGAACAAAGAAAATGTTAGCACCACGAAAAAAAAAAAAAGCACTACAAAATGGCAGCAATAAGGTCCCACCTATCAATAATTACACTGAATGTAAATGGCCTAAATACACCCATAAAGAAACAAACAGTGACAGAATGGATAAAAAAACAGGATGCATCAATATCCTGTCTACAAGAGACACACCTTAGAAACAAAGACGTAAATTTATTAAAAATCAGAGAATGAAAAAAATATGTCAGTCAAATAATTACCCAAAAAGAGCAGGAGTGGCAATACTAATCTCAGATAAGATAGACTTTAAAACAAAATCCACCATAAAAGACAAAGAAGTGTACTATATAATGATTAAATGGATGATCCATTATTAAGACTTAACCATAATAAACATCTATGCACCCAATGACAGGGCTCCAAAATACATAAAACAAATTCTAACAGCACTGAAAACAGAAATTGACAGTTCCACAGTAGTGGTAGGAGACTTCAATACACCACGGTCAGTAAAGGACATAACATCTAGAAAGAAACTCAACAAAGATACAGAAGAGCTAAAGAACACAATCAGCCAACTTGATCTCATAGACATATATATAGGGCACTCCGCCCCACAACTGCAAAGTACACATTTGTTTCCATGTACATGGAACGTTCCCCAGAATAGACCACATCTTAGGCCACAGAGCAACCCTCAACACAATCCAAAACACTCAGATAATACAAAGTATCTTCTCTGACCACAATGTCATCAACGTAGAAATTAACAACAGGAAGAGTAAGGAAAAAAATTCAATTACATGGAAATTGAATAATGTCCTGCTTAAAAACCATTTAGTAACAGCAGAAATCAAAGATGGAATCAAAAGTTTCCTAGGATCAAATAAGAATAAAAACACATCATACCAAAACCTTAGGACACAACAAAGAGAGTCCTCAGAGGTCAATTTATAACAGTAGATACACACATCAAAAAAAGAATAAAGGGGCAAAATCAAAACATTAGTTACACAACTTGAACAAATAGAAAGAGAACAGCAATAGAAGCCAAAAGCCACCAGAAGAAAGGAAATAATAAAGATCAGAGCAGAAATAAATGAAATAGAAAATAGAAAGACAATAGAAAGAATCAACAAAACCAAAAGTTGTTTCTTTGAAAGGATCAACAAAATCGACAGACCACTGGCCAAATTGACAAAAGAAAAACAGGAGAGAACACAAATAACTGAAATAAGAAATGAAATGGGGGGACATTACAACAGACCCAACTGAAATAAAAAAGTATACTCCAACAAATTTGAAAACCTAAGGGAAATGGAGAAATTTCTAGAAACACACGACCTACCCAAACTAACACAAAATGATGATGAAAATCTGAACAGACTCATAACAACAGAAGAGATTGACAGGGTGATAAAAAAAAAAAACTCCCAACAACAACAAAAAAGCTCTGGCCCAGAGGGCTTTACTGGAGAATTCTACCAAACATTCACAGAAGAGCTTACACCAGTACTACCCAAACTATTTCAGGACATAGAAAAGGAAGTGATACTTTTGCATTCATTCTATGAAGCCAGCCTAACCCTGATAGAAAAACCAGGCAAAGACACCACAAAAAAGAAAATTAGAGACCAATATCCGTCATGAATATAGGTGCAAAAATTCTCAGCAAAATTCTAGCCAATCGAATTCAGCATCATATCAAAAAAATAACACACCAAGACCAACTAGGATTCATACCAGGTATGCAATGGATGGTTCAACATTAGGAAATCAGTCCACGTAATCCACCACATAAATAAAAGAAAAGAATCACATGATCATCTCAATCCATGCAGAAAAGGCATTCTACAAAGTCCAACACCTATTCCTGATAAAAACTCTCAAAAAATAGGTATAGAAGGGAAATTTCTCAACATAATAAAGGGCGTCTGTGCAAAACCAATGGCCAACATCGTTCTCAATGGAGAGAGGCTGAAAACATTCCCCCTGAGAACAGGAACAAGACAAGGAAGTCTTTTATCACCACTCCTATTTAACATTGTTTTGAAAGTTTTAGCTAGAGCAATAAGGTAAGAAACAGACATAAAGGGCATCCAAACTGGTAATGAAGAAGTTAAACTGTCCCTATTTGCGGATGATATGCTACTATACTTAGAAAATCCCAAAGACTCCACGAGAAAACTACTGGACCTAATAGAAATGTTCGGCAGAGCAGCAGGATATAAACATAGAAAAATCAGTTGGATTCCTATACACCAATAGAGAACGATGAAAAGAAAGTCAGGAAAACAATACCATTTATAATAGCCCCTAAGCAAACAAAATACTTGGGAATAAATCTAACCAGGGATGTAAAAGGCCTATACAAAGAAAACAACAAAACACTACTGCAAGAAACCAAAAGAGATCTACATAAATGGAAAAACATACCATGCTTATAGAAAGGTAGACTCAACACTGTGAAAATGACAATTCTACCCAAAGCGATTTACAAATATAATGCAATACCGATCCAAATACCAGAACATTCTTTAAAGAGATGGAAAAACTTATCGTTAACTTCATATGGAAAGGGAAGAAAACCCTGATAAGTAAAGCACTATTAAAGAAGAATAATAAAGTAGGAGGACTCACACTATCTGATATCAGAACCTACTATGCAGCTACAGTAGTCAAAACAGTCTGGTACCGGTACAATGACAGACACATTGACCAGTGGAACAGAAATGAGAACCCAGATGCAAATCCATCCACCTATGGTCACCTGATCTTCGACAAGGGCCCAAAGTCCATCAAATGGGGAAAAGACGGTTTTTTTAACAAATGGTGCTGGAAAAACTGGATGTGCATCTGCAAAAAAAAAAAAAAAAAATGAAACAGGACTCACACCATATACAAAAACTAACTCAAAGTGGACCAAAGACCTAAGTAAAGCCAAAAACCATGAAGTTCATAGAAGAAAAAATAGGATCAACACTAGAGGCCCTAATACGCAGCATTAATAGGATACAAATCACAACCAACAACACACAAGCTCCAGAGGATAAGCTGGATAACTGTGATCTTCTAAAAAATAAACAATTATGCTCATCAAAAGACTTCACCAAAAGAGTAAAAAGAGAACCGACAGACTGGGAATAAAATTTTGGGGTATTACAAATCAGACAAAGGTCTAATCTCTAAAATCTACAAGGAAATCCAACACCTCTACAACAAAAAGACAAATAATCCAATTAAAAAATGGGCAAAGGAAATGAATACACACTTTACCAAAGAAGACATTCAAGCAGCTAACAGACACATGAGGAGATAAATGCTCATGATCTCTAGCCATCACAGAAATGCAAATCAAAAAACAGTGAGATACCATTTCACACCGGCATGCCTTACATGCATACAAAAACTGTACAATGAAGCAATAAAACAGAAAATGACAAATGTTGGAGAGGATGCAGGGAGATTGGAACTCTTATGCACTGCTGGTGGGAATGCAAAATGATACAACCATTTTGGAAAACGATATGGCGCTTCCTTAGGAAGCTAAAAATAGAAATACCATTTGATCCACCAATCCCACTCCTAGGAATATATCCTAGAGAAATAAGAGTCATCAAAAGAATAGATATTTGTACGCCCATGTTCATTGCAGCATTGTTCGCAATAGCAAAAATATGGAAACAGCCTAGATGCCCATCAACAGATGAATGGATAAACAAACTGTATTATATACACACAATGGACTATCACATAACGCCAAAGAACAACGATGAACCTGTGAAGTCTCATAACATGGATGCAGGTGGAGGACATTACGCTGAGTGAAATAAGTCAGTCACAAAAGGACAAATATTGTATGAGACCACTACTTTAAAAAATCATGAAAAGGTTTACATGCAAAAAGAAACAATATTTGATGGTTATGAGGGAGGGGAGGGGTGGGGATGGAAAAACACTTAATAGACAATAGATAAATTGGTGAAGGGTAAGAGTACACAATACTGGGGAAGCCAGCACAACTTGTACAAGACCAGGCCATGGTAGCTCCATAGACTCATCCAAGCTCCCTGAGGGACTGAATTGTTGCACTGAGGGCTGTGGGGACCATGGTCTCAGGGAACATCTAGCTCAATTGGCGTAACAGAGTTTATAAAGAATAAGTTCTACATTCTACTTTGGTGAGTAGCATCTGGCATCTAAAACCCTGTGAGTAGCTATCTAGGATATTCCACTGGTCTCACCCCTTTGGGAACAAGGAAGAATGAAGAAAACTAAAGATATAAGGGAAAGATTACTCCAAAGGACTAATGGATCACATCTACCACGGCCTCCACTAGACTGAGTCCAGTACAACTAGATGGTGCCCAGCTACCACCACTGACTGCTCTGACAGGGATAACAATAGAGGATCCCAGATGGAGCTGGAGAAAAATGTAGAAAACAATTCTAACTCGAAAAGAAAGGCCAGACTTGGGGCCTGACAGAGATTGGAGAAACCCTGAGAACATGGCCCCCGGAAACCCTTTCAGCTCAGTAATGAGGTCCCTCCTGAGGTTCGCCCTTCAACCAAAGATTGAACAGTCCCATAGAACAAAACAAGACTAAAGGGGCACACAAGCCCTGGGGCAGGGTCTGGAAAGTAGGAGGGAACAAGACAGCTGGTAACAGGGAACCCAGGGTTGAGAAGGGAGAGTGTTGACATGTCGTGGGGTTGTTAACGAATGCCGTACAACAATGTGTGCACTGTTTGATGTGAAACCAGTTTGCTCTGTACACCTTCATCTAAAGTTCAATTAAAAAAAAATCTATTTTTAACTCTCCAGGGAACAGTATGAAACAGGAATCTGGAGGCAAAGAACAAAGAAATGTCTACATTTGCCTGTGTACAGTGATGACAGGAGCCGTGTTAAAGGATGAGAGTAACTAACGGGAAGATGTTGAACATGAAGAAAGGCAGAGTCTTACATTCTTTCTACATTTAAAGGATAAGTATAGGAACAGGAAAAAGTTAAGGAAACTCAACTGAATGGAACATGACGTAGGAAGCAAACCAGGAGAATGTAGTTTTATAATAGTCAAGGGAAGAGAATGTTTTAATAAGGGAGGGGTTGGGTCGCTTGTGTCAGCTGCTCTAGAGAGATTGAGTATTAAGAGAGTTGTGCAGAATCCATTGAATTTGATCGTTAGGAAATCATTGGTTACCTCACTGAAAGAAACTTCAGTAGACTTATAAGGGCAGAATTAGGAAAGACTGAGATTTTTTTACGAAGTTTCGTAATGAAGAGAAGAGATACAGAGGGGACAGTTTAAGAAAAATGATTGGTAAAATACAACTTTTTTTTTAATAGTGAGATTTGAACATACATACATACATATATATATATATATATATATATTTGGAAGAAAGGAAGTTACCAATCTGTAGAAAAGAGAAAATTCAAGAAAGAATGGTTATGATAGGAAATGTGTTGTTGATGGAAATCTTTCTAAAGTTAGAGTTGAGGAAATGGCGTTTATAGGCTGGCTCTTCCATTTTCCAGATATATGTTCCTAGACAAATCATTTAACATTTGGGGACCCCAACTTCCCTGATGTGTAAATTCCAAGTAATCATATACATTTACTATACATACCTTAAAGAAAACAAAAATACAACTGGATCAATAAGCAACATCATGATAAATGGAGAGGATATTGATGTTGTCAATGATATCATTTTATTTGGGTCTATAATCAACACCCATGGAAGCAGCAGTGAAGAAATCAAATGACATATTGCATTGGGCAAATCTGCAGCAAAAGACTTCTCTAAAGTATTAAAAAGCAAAGATGTCAATTTGAGGACTAAGATGGGCCTGACCTTGATATTTTCAGTTGCCTTATATGCATGCAAAACTGTGCAATGAGTAAGGAAGACCAGAGAAGAACTGATGCCTTTGAGTTATGATGTTGGTGAAGAATATTGAACATGGACTGCCAGAAGAAGAACAAGTCTGTCTTAGAAGAAATACAGCCAGAGTGCTCCTTGGAAGTGAGGATGGTGAAACCTCCTCTCAAGTACTTTGAACATGTTACCAGGAGGGACTAGTCCCTGGAGAAAGGACTCATGCTTGGTAAGGTAGAGGGTCAGTGAAAAAGAGGAAGAACCTTGACAAGATGGATTAACACAGTGGCTGCAACAATGGGTTCAAATATAGCAACCATTCTGAGGACGGCACAATACTAGGCGGTGTTTCATTCTATTGTACACGGGGTCTCTATGAGTCAGAACTGCCTCGATGGCACCTAACAACAACAACATATATACTATATTTTATTTGATTTTTATATGTTAGATGATTTATTAGCGGCATTCCAACTCTAAAATTCCGTAGTTCTATGAATTGGGAAGGCTTCAATAGAATACGTGCAGAAATTCAGTTAGAAATGAATATACATCATATCTCAGAGTGCACCATTGTGATGAGTGATCATTAATGTTGATTCCTTTTTATTTGGTACACTTATCATTAGCAAAAGTCACAGTGATTATATTGGGAAAGTTCCAGAGGTTACGCTCAAAGGTAGAGATGTCGTTTTTCTGTGAAACTACAGATACTACTTCTAGCAAAACAGAAGGGAAGTAGAAGACAAAGGGAAAGCTGAAGTAGGAACTTATGGGATATAATTACAGAATATTTCAAATAATTCAAATTAGCTAAAATGCTACTTATATAAGTTGTTTGTAATCGGCCTGGATAAATACAAGGATACTACTTCTCTTATATCTTGTGTTGCTAGCAATTTTCTACAGCATATTATTTTACCTTCAGTAATTTCTGATGAGGTTCAATATTAGTTCCACTGTTCATTTTGTGGGTTCTTTTATCATATATGAAACTTGTATGGAGTTTGTCCAGCCACGTTATTAAAAAAAATATTTTATAAATACAATGTGCAGAACATTGTACTGGGGCAGTAGTTCCCAACTGAAGGTAGTTCGCTCATGTGGGGGTTATTCTGCTCAACCGGGGGTGTTTAGAAATGTGTGAGGTAAGTTTTGATCACTACAAAGACTGCAACGGTATTGGCATATTGTGGATGGGGGAGGGCTGTTAAACGTTCTTCAGTTCATAGGACAGTCCCATACAATTAAGGATTGGCAATAGCATTATCTAAGGACTATGAGGAACAAAGGCATTAAATCACAATCATTGTCCTAAAGGAGAGTGCAGTTTCATTGTGGATACAAGACATATACACTAAACGTTCTGTAACAGTACAAAACACTGATGGAATGTGTAAAATCAGTGGGAAAGATAATGGGATTAGTAAGCTGCATGAAGGCTGGGATCATACCCGTTTTTCCCAGCTCCTAACCTATTTCCTGGAAAATAGTAGGATCCCAATAAATATTTATTGAATGACTACGTGAATAGATGAATAAATATAGGATTCGAGAAGACAGCCAGCAAATGAAACAGTGGGGTGCGGTAGAAAGAGCATGTGGCTGGCAATCAGGAGGGAAGCCTAAGGCTTTGGTCCTGGTTTGCCCACTGACTCTGTAATTTAAAACAAATCATCAAATCTCTGAGTCTTGATTTCCTTATGTATTGACAAGGGCGTTATGCTAGATGACTTCTTACCAGCCTTACAATGCTAAGATTCTATGAATTGGAGAAGATTTCATGCAGAAGATGAAGCTTAAAGGATAGAACAAAAATTGCAGATACACAGAAGAGAAGGTAGCATAAACCCTGTCATAGAATGACCCTGAATATGCAACCCCTTCTAGAGGAGAGAGTTTCTGTTGGGAAGTAATGGTGGTAAGTTAGGAAAAGCAGGGTTGGGCACTGATAGTGGAAGGCATTGAGGTCTAGGATAAGGAGGTGAATTTAACACTGTAAATAAGTGAGTAGGCTTCTGCTTGACTTGGTCCTGTTTCAAAATAACATTGCCCCAGATTCTTCTTACTACACTCTACCAACCAGATTGGCCAAAGTTTACCTATACCTTTGACACTAAGTTTTGAACCCCTGACCTTTATGGGGCCAAATCTAGCCCTATGTGATACTCCCTCTAGACCACTGTTTCTCTAAGTGTAGTCTGGTGATGAGAACTTCCAAATCTCCAAGGGTGCTTATTAAAAATATGGATTCTTGGGACCCAGTCAGATATGCTAAATCGGAACCTCTACAGGGTGCTCTCCAGGAGTCCACATTTTAAACAAGCTAACCAGGCGATTCTTAGTCACAGAGCTGGCTTCCTGGGTAGGCTCATGGGCCCCACATTTGTTTTAATGCTGTGCTCTTGCTGTTTTGAAATTCTTCTTCTTATTTTTTTTTTACGAAGGGCCTTGAATTTTTATTTTGCACTGAACCCCACAAATTAGGTAGTCAGCCCTGCTTATGAGAATTGCTGCAGTTTGAGAATCACTTCCCTGGGTCAATCCTTCTCATTCCCATTGGTCTTTGCCAAACTAGGCCTAACATGAATTTTCACAAGGCAGATGTGAATTATAACATGAGACAATTGGAAATGTTGAAATGATTTTTAGTACAAGTTTAAATGACAAAAAGGCTGTTTTGTGAAAGATTAATTGTTAACAGAGAGCAGTGTGGTTTGTAGAGGTTAAAGACTGCAGGTTGAGAGATTAGTTAGGAGGTTATTATAATAAATCAGGCCTGAACTAATTAGAGTTGAAAAAAGGGTGACAGTAGGAACGGAAAGAAATGATGAGTACCAAAGCCAAAACAAAAGACTAAATGGAACTTGGTAGTTGATTAGTTATGTGCCCAGAAGAATTTCCAGGCCTTGGGGCTTAGATGAATGTAGACAGAATTTTATAAGGGGCATTTGGGTTTTGAAGGAAAGAGACATTTAGTCTTAACACACAGTGTTTGAGGTAGTGGCAGGTAATCCAGATAGGAAGGCTCAGTTTGACATTACAATCTAGAGTTGAATGTTTAGTGCAGAGATTTAAGCCTTTAGTGTCTTCACAAAGGAGGTGACACTTGAAGCCATGGCAGAAGACGAATTGGACAAGAAGATGTAGAAATGTAAAGAAAGTGAAAGACTAAATGGACATCTCTTGATATTCATGACAGGAGAAGCAAAGGAGAAGTTTTGTTAAGTGGGAAAAGAAAGAGTCTGAAGACATACTTTAGGAATCTTATATTTGTTCATCTTGGAGTCAGTGGAATACACTAACTTGATAGCCACTCATTCTTTTTAGTTTGATGGCTCTATAAGTTTATCACACTGCCCAGGTACAATTATTATTATATGGCTGAGTAAACATAATATCTTCAAGATGTTAAAATTTTCTTGGTCATCTTCAGCGATGCATATTCACAACATTTGTCAAAAGCAGCTTGCCTTAAGAGGCTATTCAAAGGAGCCAGAAAAAAAATTCCTGTCTGGAAGAGGTGGTTTGTTACCTGAAGGCCAAAAGAAAGCATACTGGCAATGTGCGGGATACTTAAAAATAAGATGTAACATTGACTGGGTAATGCCTATACATTGACTATGTCATGATATAGTTCAGATTTAAAATAATGAATACACTTTTTGTCAGAAGACATGTGCTATGTGTTTTCTAATCCATCATGATAAAGCTTTCCATAGGAAGTTTGTTTTCAAATAGCTGTCACACATTTGGTTGTTGGAATTCACAGACCTTCATGCCGTCCTCACCGCATCTGACAAAATATGTTGTTCGTTTTGTTTTTAATGAGATCATTGACCCGGTAGACATTTCTGCACACTAGCTTGAATACACTGGTCGTGACAGAAAATAAATCAGACTCAAAAATAAAATTATAAGTTTTCATTTATAATTTGAGCTGTGAGAAACAAGTAAATTCTATGAAACCTCTTCTATGACGAGAACAGATCAAGTGCTTTAATAATACTTTGAAAATCTTCCAAGGAGCTCCCGACAATAATACATCAGCTTTGGAAGCTGTATGAAGCAAGAAATTAATGCCTGCCAAATCAATGCCAGTCTCTTCTCCCAAAGCTAAAATTAACAAAGACTATCCAACCTCTCTAACGTGTCCAAAAAGAAGAAAGCCCTAACGTGTGCTTTAATTAATGCTCAGTGTATGTTATTTTTTTTTTTTGTATGTTATTAGCACAACAGATGAAGGTCTACCAATTACTTTTGGAGATAAAGAAAACTCCTCTCCTAATTAGCCTCTTTATAAAACATCCCTAATATTTTTTATTCTTTGTGAAGACTGATTTTCAGCTTAAGAAAATCTGATATGCTGAAATCTGAGAAATATATTCTTTACCTAAGGAAAAAAAGCCTTTGAGAATGTATAACAATTTTGAAGAAACTACTGGGCAGTGCACAAGGAAAGGTCTCAATTATTTTTAAGTCACATTAGGAAATGTATTGTTACGTTGTAAGCAAAACTGTCAGCAGTCTCATGATGCCTCAACACAATGGGCATCCACTTGAATTAATATTTTAATTTGCCTTGTGCTTATTAGAGGACATATGGCAGGTTTCTGTCTTGGCTCTGAAATGCCCTGCTTTTAATTTTGATAAAATTCTTAGCAGCCATCTCATGCTGTATTTGATGGGAAGCTAATTTCCAACATTCCGTTAACAAGGTCTTTCAATGAGTATGAGGTTTTAAAATGAAATTTGCATATCTACCATGCAGTGAGTCAACATCCAGTTTCATTGCTCCTTCGTTACAATGAAACATGATGCAGATTAGTGAAAACGTTTGGTTCTATACTTTTTCCATTTCTCCATTGATACATACGTTTGATAGATCTGCTATTATGTTAATTTCCTTGCATTGTTTTTGGTTGCCTGGGACCACGGAACAAGAGAATTCATGAATTTTGGAAAATAATAAAATGATTCTCAGCAGGGCAATCACAGGAACACATTTGGCTGTGAAATTCATTGTCACCTCTACAAATACTTCCATGTTTGTCCAGCATCAAGATCATTGAAGGGAGAATGGAAGATGTCCATTTAATGATAATACATATTCTTTGCTATTTGAGTAACACTGCCTTATCCTTAAAATTAAAGGCTGTGAGAGAACATGCAAGATATTAACAAGAGGAAGGGGTTGTACAAACTGAAAGGGAGAAGTTCGATGGAAGGAGAATGTTGTATTAACCTCAGAGTGGACGGATTAGAGTTTACATCAGTGTCATGTCTGCGAAAATGTAAAACTAGTGGTAGGACTAGGAAACATATAGAGCTGAATATAAAGGTTTCAGAAATGATTCCCAGGCAACCAGTCAGCATCAGTAGTAGTATAGTTGATAGTGATGTGGAATTTGGGGATGCTGTGGAAATTATTCTGACCACAGTCTAGTTTTAGGTCATAGAAGATAATTCAAGTGAAACAATCTTAGGGGCAATCAGAATCAAGGAAGTAAAAATGAACGTGAAAGTGAAGATGCAAATTCACTGTGTCTAGGTAAAAACACAAGCTATGAAAACAGAATTTAAGCCTCTTGGGGTGAATTAAACAGACTAGGTCAACCTAACCTCTTAAACTTTTTGAGGAGAGTGAGAGAAGAATTTTCCCTTCTGGAGGGAGCATTCCTGGAAGAAGCCCTGGTGTGCCACTTTAAGGTTTTCTATAGTGCCATCTGCTGTTCATAAAGAGCTCCACACTGTGGTGACTTGATTACTGTACTTTATTGATATGTAGTAAGTGAAATAAAATAATAGAGTGCATTCATTCACCAACAACTAGGATGAAAGTGTATTATTATTATAAAAGGCTTGAAGGTACTCAGAAGTCTCTGGCCACTTACGTAGTTAATTCAAGCAACACGACTCTCGTTTTGCTAACCCATCAGCCTCTCCGACAAAAAAATCATTAGAATAAAAGTCTATCTTTCCAGGCAATGAAAATGATAGGGCGATTTTTGTAATGGCTCCAGTAATAGCAGTGGACTACAGGATTTAAGAGATCCATCTATAGCAAATAAAAAGGAACTAAATTAATGAACTGATGTACATATCTGGCTTACATATTTATATATGTTTGTGTGTATATCAACTCCTTCTATCTGTAGAAATAGGAGCACCCTTAAAAATCGTCGTCTGGATCATTGATACAAATTTTCTAAATCATTTCCTTTTTGTTATTAACACAAATTCAACTATTGTCCAAGAATACATTCCAGGAAGTCATGGCCTTTAGGGACAGAATGAGTAAGTACACTAATTTGTATTTTCTTTTTCTCTCTTTTTTTTTTTTATTGTGCTTTAGGTGAAAGTTTACAGTTCAAGTTAATTTCTCATACAAAAACTTATACACATATTGTTTTGTGACCTTAGTTGCAATCCCCACAGTATGTCAGCATGTTTCCCCTTTCCATCCTGGGTTCCCTCATTCAGTCAGTTCCTGTCCCTTCCTGCCTTCTTATCCTGCCTCTGGTCAAAAGCTGACTTTTTGGTCTCATATATCTGATTGAATTAAGAAGCACACTCCCCACGTGTATTATCTTTTGTTTTATAGGCCTGTCTAATCTTTGTCTGAAAAGTGGGCTTTGGGAATGGTTTCAATTCTGGGTAAACAGAGTGTCCAGGGGACATAGTTTCGGGAGTTCCTCCAGTCTGTGTCAGGCCATTAAGTCTGGTCTTTTCTCCCACTCCGTCCGGGACTTTGTTGTGTTTCCCTGTCAGGGCAGTCATTGGTGGTAGATGGCACCATCTAGTTCTGGTCTCAGGCTGGTGGAGTCTCTGGTTTTTGTGGACTTTTAATCTCTTGGGCCAGTATTTTCCTTATGTCTTTGGTTGTCTTCATTCTTCTTTGCTCTAAGTGGGTTGAGACCAACTAATTCATCTTAGATGGCCGCTTGCAAGCTTTTAAGAAGCCAGGCGCCACTCACCAAAGTGGGATGCAGAACATTTTCTTAATAAACTTTGTTATGACAATTGACCAGGATGTCCCCTGAAACTATAGTCCCCAGGCCGCAGCCCAGCTACTCTGTCCCTCAAAATGTTTGGATGTGTCCAGGAAACTTCTTAGCCTCTGCTTTGGTCCAGCTGTGCTGACTTCCTTTGTATTGTGTGTTGAAGATGATCCTTGTCTACTGTCTCGTTAGTGAATTTCCCTCCCCTTTCCTCCCCACCCTCATAACCACCAAAGAATGTTTCTTCTGTTTAAACCTTTTCCTGAATTCTTATAATTGTGGTCTCATACAATGTTTGTCCTTTTGTGACTAATTTCACTCAGCCTAATGCCCTTCATATTCATCCATGATGTGAGATGTTTTGTGAATTCTAATTTTTATTTTAAATGAATGACTTGTGGGGAAATAAAACTTCCCTGTATTTCTCAGTACTCCTTAAAAAGCCCTAGCCTCCTGAGACAGAAAATATGTATACAATATAAAGATATGTGATGTTTGCTTTCACTTCCTCTAGAAATATTTTATTGTTCACATAGTATGAGAATTAAATCTGTAACCATTTGTCTAGTTAATTGCTCTGATCTAATAAGGTCAAATGGTTACAGCCCAGACTAGGTACCTAGTTAAGTTCCAAGGTGCCAGAAAGCCTTGAAAGCTATCTCCCTAGGTATTTCCCAGATTTTGGAGACATCTTTAAGTCTCAAAAACTGGAGACACGTTGGGTTTATTTGTCCCTTGGAAAGCTGTATTTACATTCCAAAAGGTTAGAGTGAGAATCCAGGATCATTTTCATTTCAAAAGAACAAAAGTTTTTTTTTTCTTCTTCTCTTTTATGGAGAAGCGGGATGGGGTGTGGGAGGGGGCATGGGGTCCCTCTCCTGTACATAAACGAAGAAAATCCATTGTTCTTCTCCCCTCAACTATGAAATGTCCAGCTACTTGAGCAAGAAATTTGTCATGACTCTTATTGAGGGGTAAGGCTGGGGGCAAGGGGGGGGTGTAATACACTTAATATTTACTGTAAGGTAATCAATAAGAAATCTGTTTATGACCCATATTGCCTCATATATGCATTAATAAAAATTAATATTATAACTCAACAGGCTGAATAGTGAAATGAAGAACACCACAGAGACATTCTTTCAAAACTTTCTAGATTTAATATGAGGAACTGTCCAAGGTATTAGAGCATTCTATATAATTTTAGTGGTTTGTGCATAGCTCCAATACTGACAGAAATTGGTGGAGCTTAATATGTACTATAGAAAGACAGCTTCCTAGGGGCTGTTATGGATTGAACTGTGACCCCCGCCCCCCACAAAATATATATTGTAAATTCTAACCCTTATACCTGTGGTTATAATCTCATTTACAAATGGGTTTCGTTATGATAATGAGGCAGGATTAGTGTAAGGTGTTGTCTTGAATCAGTCTTTTAAGATATAAAAGAGCAGATTGAGCAAGCAAGCCAGCAGAGATGGGGGAACATAGATGACGTGCCACATGAAAATCACCAAGGAGGCGAGGAACAGAGGCTGAAGAGACAAGGGCCTTCCTCCAGAACCGAGAGAGAGAGAAAGCCTTCCCCTAGAGCTGGTACCCTGACTTTGGACTTCTAGCCTCCTGACCTGTGAGAAAATAAATTTCTGTTTGTTAAAGCCACCCACTTGTAGTATTTCTTTTGTAGAAGCTCTAGATAACTAAGACAGGGGCTATGGTGTTATAATGAAGAATTTAAAAATCAGTTGGTTTTCATGTAGATAACTAGACAATAATGCATATAATTCCAGAACCCACTTTTTTTCTGTATGCACAGAAAGAGTATTTTGGCTGATTATTTACCTTAAATCTTTCAGTTTACTTTGTATGCCCACACTCAAGCTTAGTATCTCATAATTTTGCAGAGTAATTCTGTCGGTATACTGTATTTTTACACAAATAACGTGCACCTTCTATGCCAACCACCTCTTCCCACCTCAAGGTGCTTATGAAAATACCTTTCAGGGGCAGGGAGGTTGGCAAACAAATGTAGAAGGTGTGCGTTTTTTGCATAAAAATACAGTAATAG
This sequence comes from Loxodonta africana, assembly GCF_030014295.1. Classification (NCBI taxonomy): domain Eukaryota; kingdom Metazoa; phylum Chordata; class Mammalia; order Proboscidea; family Elephantidae; genus Loxodonta; species Loxodonta africana. Next base: position 115,448,160 of record NC_087369.1, on the reverse strand, counting down.
AGCCTATCACTTAATAGTTATTTGTATAAAATCTATAGTTTATAAACACTTTATAGTATATAAATTGCTTTGTAATTTGTTATCTCATTAAGTTCTTGCAACAGATATACTAAAACAAAAGAAAAAACAAATCCATTGCTGTCGAGTCGATTCTGACTCATAGGGAACCTATAGGACAGACTAGAACTTCCCCATAGTGTTTCCAAGGAGTCCCTGGTGGATTCCAACTGCTGACCTTTGGTTAGCAGCCGAATCCTTAACCACTACGTCATGGGGGTTCCAAGATGAAGAAACTGAGGTGAAGAGAGGTGACAAGACTTACCAAAGTCACAGAATGTGAGAGCTTGGAGCTGAATCCAGGATTCGAGACTCCAAGTCTGTATTTGACCCAATCACAAGATAGCTATTTTATACCTTATCTCTTTCTCAGAAAATTCTAAATTGTTTGTGGCAGCATATGGAATTACTTTCTGAAATATTTACACATGTAGGAAAAAATAGTATGGAGTTTAAAATTGGGATAACAAATGATTTTAAAAATGTTTTTAAAAATCCTCAGAACAGGCATTCTATTGGACTCCATAAACTGAAACCAGTAAAAAAAAAAAAAAATGACTTTAGATTTTAAGATATTCCTTTTCGCTGGTTTGATAACGATCAAAATGAAAGATGTGGCTCTTTCTTGTCAAAAGTAATTTTCAAAAAAAGGAGAAGCCACGTGTTCATTACTTCAATAAAAGTCATGCTTTTACCTACTTTTAACTTTTATTCAGTATTTTCCATGGTACCTACCACATAGGACTGTTAGGATCCACAAAAGCAAACTCACTGCCATGGAGTTGATTCTGACTCATAGCGACCCTACAGGACAGGGTAGGATGGTCTCATAGGGTTTCCAAGGCTGTAATTTTTTTTTTTTTTTGCTTTAGGTGAACATTTACAGAGCAAATTAGTTTCTCATTAAGCAATTAATACACAAATTGTTTGTGACATTAGTTGCTAACCCTGTGATGTGTCAACACTCTCCCCTTCTCAACCTTGGGTTTCCCATTTCCATTTGTCCAGTTTTCTTGTCCCTTCCTGCCTTCTCGTCTTTGATTTTGGGCTGGTGTGCCCATTTTTTTTTTTTGTGCCCATTTAGTCTCGTATACATTGTTGAACTACAATGTGCTATTGTTTGTTTTATAGGCTTGTCTAATCTTTGGCTCAAGGGTGAACTTCAGGAGTGACTGCAGTAATGAGTTAAAAGGGTGTCCGGGGGCCATACTCTCAGGGTTTCTCCAGTGTCAGACCAGTAAATCTGGTCTTTTTTTTCTTTTTTTGTGAATTTGGATTTTGTTCTACATTTTTCTCCCACTGTCTAGGACCCTTTATTGTGATCTCTGTCAGAGCAGTTGGTGGTGGTAGCTGGGCACCATCTAGTTGTGTTGACTCAGTCTGGTGGAGGCTGTGATATTTGTGGTTCATTAGTCCTTTGGACTAATCTTTCCCTTGTGTCTTTGGTTTTCTTTATTCTCCTTTGCTCTAGATGGGTAGGAATTGTAGATGTATCTTAGATGACTGCTCACAAGCTTTTAAGACCCCAGACACTGCTCATCAAAATAGTATGTAGAACATTTTCTTTATAAAATATGTTATGCTAACTGACCTAACTGGTCTCCAGCCCTCAGCCCAGTAATTCAGTCCGTCAGGGAGTTTGGATGTATCCACGAACCTTTTATGACTTTGCCTTGGTCAAGTGATGCTGACTTCCCCAGTATTGTGTACTGTCTTATCCTTTACCGGAGTTACCATTTGTCTATTGTCTAGTTAGTATGTTTCCCTTCCCACCCTTCCCTTCCCTCGTAACCATCAAAGATTGTTTCTTTCTGTTTGTAAGCCTTTTTGTGAGTTTTTATAATAGTGGTCTCATACCGTATTTGTCCTTTTGTGATTGACTTATTTCACACAGCATAATGCCCTCCAGATTCTTCTATGTTGTGAGATGTTTCGCAGATTCATCATTGTTCTTTATTGTTGAGTAGTATTCCATTGTGTGTATATACCATAGTTTGTTTATCAATTCATCTGTTAATGGGCACTTAGGTTGTTTCCATCTTTTCGCTATTGTGAATAATGCTGCAGTGAACATGGGTGTGCATGTATGTATTCATGTGAAGGTTCTTATTTCTCTAGGATATATTCCTAGGACTGGGGTTGCTGGATGGTATGGTATTTCTATTTCTAACTTTTTAAGGAAATGTCACATTGTTTTCCAAAATGGTTGTGCCATTTTGAATTCCCACCAGCAATGCATAAGAGTTCCAATCTACCTGCAACTTCTCCAATACTTGTTGTTTCTGATTTTTTTTTGATTAGTGCCAGTAATGTTGGAGTGAGATGGTATCTCGTTGTTTTGATTTACATTTCTCTAATGGCTGGTAATCTCAAGCATTTCCTCATGTGTCTGTTAGCCACCCGAATATCTTCTTTGGTGACATGTCTGTTCATATCCTTTGCCCATTTTTTAATTGGATTATTTTTCTTTTTGTTGTAGAGGTGTTGGATTTTCCTATAGATTTTAGAGATTAGACCTTTGTAGTATATGTCATAGCCAAAAAAATTTCTTGTCTATAGGTTCTCTTTTTACTCTTTTTGGTGAAGCCTTTTGATGAGCATAAGTTTTTAACTTTTAGAAGGTCCCTGTTATCTAGCTTATCTTCTGGTGTTTGTGTATTGTTAGTTATGGTTTGTATCCTCTTTATACTGGACCCCTAGCATTGACCCTATTTTTTCTTCCACGATCTTTATAGTTTTTGGTTTTATATTTAGGTCTTTGATCACTTTTGAATTAGTTTTTATGTTTGATGTGGGGTATGGGCCCTGTTTCATTTTTTTTTGCAGATGGACATCCAGTTTTGCCAGCACTGTTTGTTAAAAAGACTGTCTTTTCCCCATTTAGTGGACTTTGGGCCTTTGTTGAAGATTAGGTGACCATAGGTGAATTGATTTACATCTGTGTTTTTGATTCTGTTCCACTGGTCAGTGTGTCTGTTGTACTTGTACCAGGCTGTTTTGGCTATCATAGCTGTATAATAGGTTCTGAGGTCAGGTAATGTGAGGCTTCTTCTTTGTTCTTCTTCTTAAATAATGCTTTACTTGTTGTGAGTCTCTTTCTGTGTAAAGTTAATGATTAGTTTCCTTCTTGTAAAAAAATGCTGTTGGTAATTGGATCAGGATTGCATTATATTTGTAAATTGTTTTGGGTAGAATTGACATTTTGACAATGTAGAGTCTACCTATCCATGAACATGGTATGTTTTTTCATTTATGTATGTCTCCTTTGGTTTCTGCAGTAGTGTTTTGTAGTGTTCTTTGTATAGGTCTTTTACATTCCAGTTTAGATTGATTTCTAAGAATTTTACTTTCTTAAGAGCTGTTATATATAGTATTGCTTTCCTTTTCATAATTCTTTTTATTGGTGTATAGGAATCCAACTGATTTTTGTATGCTTATCTCGTATCCTGCAACTTTGTTGAATCTTTCTATTAGTTCCAGTAGTTTTCTTGTGGAATCTTTAGGGTTCTCTATGTATCATGTCATATCATCCTCAAATAGGGATAGTTTTACTTCTTCCTTACCAATTTGGGTGCCCTTATATTTCTTTTTCTTGCCTTATTGCTCTAGCTAGGACTTCTAGGACAATGTTAAATAGAAGTGGTGATCAAGGGCATCCTTGTCTTATTCCTGTTCTCTGGGAGAATGTTTCCATCAAGGCTATAAATCTTTTCGAAAGCAGACTGGCATATCTTTCTCCCATGGAGTGGCTGGTGGGTTGAAACTGCTGATCTTCTGGTTAGCAGCTGAGTGCCTTAACCACTGTGCCACAAGGCTCCTTTCCATTTTAAGATATGCAGTGGATATTGGTTGTTGCCTATCCAAAATCTGTTCTCCAATCCTTGTTTCTGGCAGAACTATATGTTCTTTAAACCGCTACCTGAGACACATGTGGTCATATGCCTCAAGTAAAAAACAACAAGCAAGAACAAACACACACACACAACACTTGCTTTTGAGTCAATTCTGGCTCATAGAGACCTCATGTGTGTTAGAGTACAACTGTGCTGCATACGGTTTTCAATGGTTGATATTTTGGACATAGATAGCCAGACCTTTCTTCCAAGGCATGTCTGGATGGACTTGAACCTCCAAACTTTCAGTTAGAGCCAAGTTTATTAATCATTAGCATGAATCAAAGCCTCCTCAGAGGATGTTAATTCCATCTTAAACTGAAGTACCATATCTTAGTGGTTTAAGAATAACCAGAACCTACTCTCATGTAATTGGTTGAAGATCCAATTATCACCAATAAGATGCAAGAAGAGATTTACTGGAGTCCTCTGGTAAAGGTTTTCCTCACTTTTAAGATAGAGCCATGGGAGGCAACTCTTTCTCCAGATGTAACAACAATGTAAACATGCCACTCGGATCTCCTGATGAGGGGAGCATTGTTGACTGATGACCTCAGTTGCCACCTCTCTGGATCTACCCCTGCATTTGCAGCAAGGCCAGTGACTGAGCACAAGAGATATGTTGACCTAGGTCCATTCCTGTGGAATGTTGGTCTCCTCTAGTGGACAACATTGGCTTGAAGATTTTCCAACAACTTAACCAAAACTTTCTTAGAGCTGCACTGATGTCTGAGATTCTTCCTACCAGTCTTCCTTTCTTCAGCTTCTCTGTTCACAGTTGACTGACCTGAAGCATGAGCTGAATGATGCCCCTGACTACTCTTTATTCCTCACCTTTATCCTTCGTGAACATTCTTCCAATAAATCTCTTGCCCAAAAAATTCAGCCTTGGTTTCTGCTTCTCAGAGGGGCTGAATTGACACTGGCATGAATGTAGAAACATGTAGTCCCAGTTGCTATTAGGAGTCTTCCTACAGCCCAAGAAGAACAAGCCATAGAATGAAGCTGACATATTGGGCAGCAGAATAGTAAAATAAAAGCAATCTGGTTTTTTGATGAGTCACTAAAAGAACAAATCAACCAACCCTGAAAAAAAAAAACCCTGAAGCTTGACTAATTTCCTTATTAAGTGGGTTTAAATGATATTTAAATAGTATTTTCTCTTACTTGCATCCAAAATAATTTTAATTGATATAAGACAGATAGAAAAACATGTAGCGTGCTTAACACAGAATATGCACATAGTAATTGAGGAAGTTTAGTGTATAGTTAAAAGAATGGACTCTAGAACAAGGCTGCTTAAGTTCAAACTCCACACCCACCACTTCCTAGCTATATTATCTTGGTCAAGTAATTTAAACCGTTACCTCACTTTTAAAATGGAGCTGATAATAAAACAAACCCATTGCTGTCGAGCCGATTCTGACTCATATCGACCCTACAGGACAGAGTAGAACCCCATAGGGTTTCCAAGGAGTGGCTGATGGATTCAAACTGCCAATGTTTTGGTTAACGGCCGAGCTCTTAACCTCTGTGCCACCAGGGCTCCAAATCTACCTTATAGGTTTTAGCAGGGTAAATGAATTATACTTAAAACACTTTGAACAGGGCCAGTCACGTAATATGTATTATATAAATGTTTATTTTTAGAAACAGCAGTAAGTGTTCAATTAATGTTAATAGTAGTTGTTATAGTTACATTTTCATTATTATTCTGGAGGTAGATTATTAAAGTTCTGTGGAAAATAATATTTGAAGGAAAGAATAATTACCATTGTGGTGGTCTGGTCAGCAAAAGTAATATTTTTTTATGTAATTAAAACATATATTCAAGTACACAAATTAACTGCTATAACAGTTATTTTACAATCTAACAGCACATCTCAAGAATAAAAAAAATAAAATCACTTCTATTCAGGTGACAGGTCTTTACTACCACATCGGATTAAGCAGCTAATTTCATGCTGGGTGCATTTAATTAATTTTTCATTCTTTTGATGATTTCTGTCTAGTTACAGCACATCTACCTGGATCACATTTTCTCTAGTCCAGGTATGTTTCATATTGCCAGTCTAATTCACCACAATAGCATTGATTCTCCTTCTTATATAACTATAGCCAGTTATTTAACTTGAATAGGATTGGCTATTTCTAGACATATTGGTAGCTCTAAGCTGTCAGTAAAAAATGCTAATAATTTCTGCAAGGGCAAGACTTTTTTTGAGAAATAATTTATGGTTATTGTTTTAGGCTACATTCTCTAGAGAAACAAAACAAATGAAGCATATAAATATATATATAGAGAGAGATTTATATCAAAGAAATGGTTCACACTATTGTAGAGGTTGTATAGTCCCAAGTCTGTGTGTCAGGATAGAGGCCTTTCCTGATTCATGAAGACACAGTGGTGGGTAACTCAAGGTCAGAAGGTCAGACAGCAGGGCTGTTGCTCACAGGCTGTGAAGACCAACAAATTCTAAGATCGGCAGGCAAGATAGCAGGTAAACTGCTAGCTCAAGTCCCAAGAACCAGAGGTCAGATGAACAGGAGCCAGATGCAGGATCTAGAAAGAGCAAAAGCCCTCAAGCCTTGCCAGAAAGTCCGCTTATGTTTGATGCAGTCCACACCCCCAACCCACACAAGCCTGTCAGTTTGTCGTACTGTGGAGGCTTACATGTTGCTATGATGCTGGAGGCTACACCACCAGTACTCAAATATCAGCAGGGTGGCAGACAGGTTTCAACTGAGCTTCCAGACTAAAACAGACTAGGAAGAAGGACCTGGCAATCTACTTCTGAAAAGATTTAGCCAGTGAAAACCTTATGAACAGCAGCCGAACTTTGTCTGATATAGTACTGGAAGATGAGCCCCTCAGGTTGGAAGGCACTCAAAAGACAACTGGCGAAGAGCTGCTAACTTAAAGTGGAGTCAATCTTAATGATGTGGATGGACTCAAGCTTTCCGGACCTTCATTTGCTTATGTGGCACGACTCAAAATGAGAAGAAACAGCTGCAAACATCCTTTAATAATTGGAGCCTGGAATGTACAAAGTATGATTCTAGGAAAACTGGAAATCATCAAAAATGAAATGGAATGCATAAACATCAATATCCTAGGTATTAATAAGCTGAAATGGACTGGCATTGGCCATTTTGAATCAGACAATCAGATGGTCTACTATGCCGGGAATGACAACTTGAAGAGGAATGGTGTTGCATTCATCGTCAAAAAGAACATTTCAAGATCTATCCTGAAGTACAACGCTGTCAGTGATAGGATAATATGCATACGCCTATAAGGAAAACCAGTTAATGTGGCTATTATTCCAATTTGCGCACCAACCACTAGGGCCAAAGATGAAGAAACTGAAGATTTTTATCAGCTTCTGCAGCCTGAAATTGATCCAACATGCAATCAGGATGCATTGATAATTACCGGTGACTGGAATGAGAAAGTTGGAAATGAAGAAGGAAAAGTAGTTGGAAAATATGGCCTTGGTGATAGAAAAAATGCTGGAGATCTAATGATAGAATTTTGCAAGACCAATGACTTCTTCACTGCAAATACCTTTTACATGAACACAATATGCAACTATACACATAGACCTCGCCAGCTGGAATACACAGGAATCAAATCGACTACATCTGTGGAAAGAGATGATGGTTTCCAGCTTAATATCATCAGTCAAAACAAGGCCAGGGGCTAACTGTGGAACAGACCATCAACTGGTCATATGGAAGTTCAAGTTGAAATTGAAGAAAATTAGAACAAGTCCATGAGAGCCAAAGTACAATCTTGAGTATGTCCCACCTGAATTTAGAAACCATCTTAAGAAAAGATTTGATGCATTGAACACTAATGACCAAAGACCAGAGGAGTTGTGGAATGACATCAAGGACATCATATGTGAAGAAAGCAAAAGGTCACTAAAAAGACAGGAAAGAAAGAAAAGAACAAAATGCATGTTAGAAGAGACTCTGAAACCTGCTCTTGAACGTTGAGTAGCTAAAGCAAAAGGAAGAAATGATGAAGTAAAAGAGCTGAAGAGATTTTGAGGGGTGGCTCAAGAAGACAAAGTAAAGTATTATAATGACGTGTTCAAGGAGTTGGAGATAGAAAACCCACGGGAAGAACACGCTCTGCATCTCTCAAGCTGAAAGAACCAAAGAAAAAATTTAAGCCTTGAGTTGCAATAGTGAAGGATTCTATGGCGAAATTATTAAATGACGCAGGAAGCATCAAAAGAAGGTGGAAGGAATACACAGAATGACTACACCAAAAAGAAGTGCTTGATGGTCAACCATTTTAGGAGGTAGCATATAGTCAGAAAGCAATGGTACTGAAAGAAGAAGTCCAAGCTGCACTGAAGGCATTGGTGGAAAACAAGGCTTCAGAAATTGATGGAATATCAATTGAGATGTTTCAACAAATGGATGCAGCACTGGAAGTGCTCACTCATTTATGCCAGGAAATTTGGAAGACAGCTACCTGGCCAACTGACTAGAAGGGATCCATATTTATACCTATTCCCAAGAAAGGTGATACCACCAAATGCGGAAATTCTCGAACAATATCATCAGTATCACACCCAAGTAAAATTTTGCTGAAGAGCATTCAAAAGCGGCTGCATCATGTATCGACAGGGAGTTGCCAGAAATTCAAGCCAGATTCAGAAGAGGATGCGGAACCAGGGATATCATTGCTGATGTCAGATGGATCCTGGCTGAAAGCAGAGGATAGCAGAAAGATGTTTACCTGTGTTTTATTGACTATGCTAAGCCATTTGACTGTGTTGATCATAAAGAATTATGGATAACGTTGCAAAGAATGGGAATTTCAGACCACTTTAATTGTGCTCATGAGGAACCTGTACATAGATCAAGAGGTAGTCATTCGAATAGAACAAGGGGATGCTGTGTGGTTTAAATCAGGAAAGGTGTGCGTCATGGTTGTATCCTTTTACCGTACCTATTCAATCTGTATGCTGAGCAAATAATCCGAGAAGCTGGACTATATGAAGAAGAATGGAGCAGCAGGGTTTGAGGAAGGCTCATTAACAACCTACTATATGCAGATGACACAGTCTTGCCTGCTTTAAGTGAAGAGGACTTGAAGCACTTACTGATGAAGATCAAAGACCAAAACTCAACATAAAGAAAACAAAAATCCTCACAACTGGACCAATAAGCAACATCATGAGAAACGGGGAAAAGGCTGAAGTTGTGAAGGGTTTTATTTTACTTGGATCCACAATCAGCACCCGTGGGAGCAGCAGTAAAGAAATCAAAAGATGCATTGGGCAAATCTGCTGCGAAAAACCTCTCTAAAAGTGTTGAAAAGCAAAGATGCCACCTTGAAGACTAAGGTGCACCTGACCCAAGCCATAGTATTTTGAATCACCTCTATGCATGTGAAAGCTAGACGATGAATGAAGAAGACCGAAGAGGAACTGACACCTTTGGATTGTGGTGTTGGAGAAGAATATTGAACATACCACGGACTGCCAAAAGAAGAAACAAATCTGTTTTGGAAGAAGTACAGCCGGAACGCTTCTTAGAAGCAAGAATGGTGAGACTATGTCTCACATACTTTGGACATGTCAGAAGGATCAGTCCCTGGAGAAGGACATCATGCTTGGCAGAGTAGAGGGTCAGCGAAAAAGAGGAAGACCCTCAACGAGATGGATTGACACAATGGCTGCAACAATGGGCTTAAGCATAACAATGGTGTAAGGATGGTGCAGGACCGGGAAGTGTTTCGTTCTGTTGTACATAAGGTCAGTATGAGTTGGAATGGACTAGATTACACCTAACAACAACACCTATATCTGGTGAAAATTCTAGGACATGTGTTCTTAGTCTGTACAACAGAATTTTCCAAATCTTTAAGTTTTGCTTTCATTTTTTTCTCAAAACTTTTTCTTTTTTTATTGTACTTTAGATGAAAGTTCACAGAACAAACTGGCTTCTCATTAAACAGTACACATATTGTTTTATGACATTGGTGCAGTTCATTTTTAAGTCCATCTCTTTCCTCTCGCATTTTACTATAAGCAGCAAGGATAAACCACATGGCCCCTTTAAGATCTTGCTTAGAAATTTCCTCAGGCAAATATCCAAGTTCACACTTACAAGTCCTACCTTCCACTAAACATTGGAACATAATTCAGACTAATTCTTTGCCACTGCATGAAAGCGTTGCCCTTCCTCCATTGTCCCATCACAGGTTCATTATTTTCTTTGAAAACCTCAGCAGGAGCACATTGAATGTCCACAAGTCTAGCAGCATTCTGTTGCTGGTGTATTCTCTAAGATGACAGAGACTTTCTTTACATCTCTTCTCACTTCTTTCCGAGCCCTCACCAGAGTTGCCTTTGACGTCCATAGTTCTACCAACAGTCTCTTCAAGGCAACTTAGGCTTGTACTATTAAGTACCTTAAAACTTTTTAGCCTCCATCCATTACCCAGTTTCAAAACCACTTCCACATTGTAGGTATTTGTTAGAGCAGCACCCCAATTTCTTGGTATCAAATTCTGTCTTAGTTATCTAGTGCTTTTAAAACAGGAATACCACAAGTGGATGGCTTTAACAAAACAGAAATTTATTTTCTCACAGTTTAGGAAGCTAGAAGTCCAAATTCAGGGTGCCAGCTCTAGGGAAAGGCTTTCTGTCTCTGCTTTGGAGGAAGGTCCTTGTCTTTTGAACTTCTGCTCCTGGACAATCTTCATGTGGCTTCGCATTTCTCTTCTGCCATCTCTGCTTGCTTCCTTGCTTGTTTAATTTTTTCTACATCTCAAAAGAGACTGACTTGAGACATACCCTGAACTGATACTGTCTCATTAACATAACAAAGACAACCCATTCCCAAATGGGATTGTAACCACAGGTATAGGGGCTAGGATTTACAACATATTTTGGGGGAATACAATTCAATCCATAACACAGATATCCATCAATTGCTAACATTTTACCACATGTCCTGTACCATCCTTTCTCTTAAATATTAGGCACTGTACTTTCATCAATATATAGTTTATATTCAAAATTTGCCATTTGTCCCAATAATGTACCAATAATATTCTTTTTAGCAATCCAGGATCACACATTGTATTCAGTTGTCATGTGATTTTAGTCTTCTTTAATTAGAATGTTACTGTAGCCTTTCTTTGTCTTTCATGATTGTGATGGTTAATGTTATGTGTCAACTGGGCTAGGCCATGATTCTCAGTAGTTTGGCAGGTATTATGTAATCATTCTTTGTTTTCTGATCTGATGTGAGCAGCCAATCAGTTGAAAGGCCAATCAGTTGAAAGCCGATCAGTTGAAAACTAATCAGGTTCCCTGGTGGTGTGGCCCGCAGCCTCTCTGTGTATCCTGCATCTGACATACCATCCTCTGATCTCCAGTTCTTAGTTCTTGGGACGTGAGCCAGCAGCCTGCTGCCTGACCTGCAAATCTTGGGATTCATCATCCCCTGCAACCATGTGAGTCAGGAGAAGCCCCCAGCCTGATGCCTGATCCATGGATTTGGGACCTGCCAGCCTCTACAACTGTGTGACCCATTTCTTTGAGATATGTGTATATATATACATATGCTTCGCTGGTTTTGCTCCTCTAGAAAACCCAGCCTAAGACAATGATCTTGGTATTTTTGAAGATTATAGGCCATGTATTTTGTACAATGTACCTCAATTTGTATTTATCTGAAGTTTCCTCATGATTATATATAGGTTATGCATTTTTTCCGAGAATGTCATATCAGAGATGTTGTGTCCTTTAAGGTGTATCACATTTCTTATTACTGGTGATATTAAATTTGATCACTTGGTTAAAATGGTGTCTGCCACTTTTCCTCACTGTGAAATTACTATTTTTCTGTTTGTAATTAATACACAATTTGTGGATAAATGCTTGAATATTGTGTAAATATATAGTTCCTCATATATCACCCAATAGTTTTAGTGTCTGCTGATGATTCTTAGAATAAATTATTGCTATTATGGTTGCAAAATGGTGATTTTCTAACTCCGTCATTTTTTATCCTCACTTATTTTTATACTAAAGACATTCTAACATACTTGTCTGTATTATTTCCTAGTTCACAGCAGATGATAAATAAAAAAATTAGAAAACAGAGTGTTTAGAAAAAAAGGAAGACACATTGACAGCAGAAGTGACAGGTTACAGTAGAAGAGAGAAATATATAATTGCCAAATCTAGGAACCAAAAAGCAGAGCATTATGTGTGTACTTCTGAGCTGAACACTTCAGAGTAGTTTATTTCCCATCTTAACCACATAACCATAAAAAGTCCTCACTGAAGCTGCAAAGAGTTGGCTCAGAACATTACTGTAGACTCTGTCTCCAGCCCTTTACTTTAAATGTTTATCCCACAGTTTTCATCATGTCAATTTTATGCCCAGAATTTCCTTCTCAGTTTGAATTTGGATGGTTTGTCTGGCATATAGATTTAGCTTGTTACCAAGATTAATTTTATCCTGGTTTCTAGACACTGTAGCTTGTGAGTAAGTAATGCTCACCTCTGGGCTCCGAATACTGCCCTATAGCTTGAGCCTGTTTCCTTCAGCCTTGCTTATCTGGAAATTGGGATAGAATAAGCTGGCATCACTTAGTATGAAGCCATATAAATTTGCACACTTCAGTAATCTCTAAGCTCACTCAGAGGTCATGTATTCTATATTAGTATAATAAATATGAATTAATTATTAATAATCAACATACTAATTAATATAGAGCTAAAAATGATTAATGATTAATGAATTGGTTAATAGAAAATGACCTCGAGCCACTGAGAAAATATAAATGTCTGATATCATTTACTTAATAAATAAGGAAATGTGTATATATGTGTATATATTAAAAAAAAAACCCAGTGCTGTCGAGTCAATTCCAACTCATATCAATAATTCCATTGCATATATATAAAATGTATATATATACATAATATATATAAATGTATATATACTAAATGTGTATATATATTAAAAATAGAATTATTATTTTTGTTATGCTTTTATGCTTAAAAATATAATAATCACTTTGGTCATTTTTAATATCTGGTTAATATTCCACCAAGTAAATCCATAACTTATTTAGCTGATCATGTATGGTTGAGTGTCTAGATTATTTTCAATTTTTCATACATCTAGGTAATGTTGAGGAAATCCTGGTGGTGTAGTGGTTAAGTGCTACGGCTGCTAACCAAAGGGTCAGCAGTTCGAATCTGCTTCGCGCTCCTTGGAAACTCTACGGGGCAGTTCTACTCTGTCCTATAGAGTCGCTATGAGTCGGAATCGACTTGATGGCACTGGGTTTGGTTTTTGGTTTTTAAGTAATGTTGGGAAGAATTACATATAAGTACACTTATAAATAAGGTTATCTCCTTGATTTAAACTCTTAAAAGTGGAATGTGTGAATAAAAGGAAATGGACAAGTTGAGAAATTTGTTTTGCATTGTCAAAGTATCCTCCAGAAAGATGCACACATTTACAGTATCACCAGCTGTGTATCCTCACTGTTACTGAGTGTTAAGTGCTTTTATCTCTGACATTTGATAATCAAGATATCTTATTTTAATTGCCACTGAATTTTTGGATGATTATTGACATTTGAATTTCTTTTTTCATTTTCTTATTTATGTCTTTCCTCATTTTTGAATGCTTAAGTTCTTTTTCCTTACTGATTTCTGAGAATTTCTTATATGTTAAGGAGATTAACAATCTCTGAATTTATTCATGTTTTCTTTTATGGCTGTTAGTAGGATATTGGCTTTTTTCTTCCTAGACATTTCATAGCTTCAATATTAAGTATTTTATACACCTTGTTTTTTTTCCTGTTTGAAATAGGATATTTCCTTCCAATATGTTTTTATTCAGTTACTTTGTATGTTTGTTTTTACATATTAGTACTCTAACCAGTCACCTCCAACAATTCTTATATTCATTTTAATAGTTTCATCCAATTGATTCTCTTGAATTTTCTAGGTAGACAATTATTATGAATTGAATTATGTCCCTCCTTCCCAAAAAGTATGTTGAAGTCCTTCTTTGAAGACATTTTCAGATAAGCTGTGCCTGAGCAGGGTGTGCCCTAACCCCATATGACTGATGTCTTATAAAAGAAGAGGACAGACACCAAACACGGAGTCAGGGTCACACAGGGGGAATGCAGACACCATGTGAAGATAAATCTACAAGCCAAGGGATGCCAAGAAATACTACCAGAAACTGGAGGAGATAAGGAAGGATATTCCTCTAGAACAGACAGAGAGCATGGTCCTGTTGATAGTTTCAATTTGGATATCTAGCCTCCAGAACTGTGAGAAAATAAATGAAACTGGCAGCCTGCCCACCATCTTAAATAAGCAAAGGCTGTGTCTGCCATCTTCTGTGATATATGAACTAACTCCCTGTCTTTAAGCTATCTCCTTATTTATGGATGCTTCCAATTTCTGGCCAAGTTGAGGAAAAACAAGAGACTGGGGTCCCAGGATCAGCTGAAACTGGCAAGAACTAGATCTGGCCTACCTGATATGCATAGAACCGTAGACCCTGTCTTCTGGGTGATGCTGGAACTCTTTGCCCACCTGAGGGAACCAAACTTTAGCAGCCGAAGATTGGGGGAAGACTTTTAGAAGCCAGGGTTTAGCCTAAGATCCGGTTTGAGAGACCTCCCCTTTTCAGACTGTGCAAGTGCAGAAAGGCCAAACTGCCCCAGAATGCCTTTTCGGGCCAGACCAATCAGCAAGCTGGCCCCACCTCGAGGCCTTCCTGAACACCCCAGACCTTATTTACTTCACCCGTATAAACCCCATGGGCTATGGTTCTGGGAGCCATCTTGGTGACGCAAGTCCCAGGTGTGCTCCTTTGCTTGGTCAACCAAATAAAGCTGCTTCTTTCACTTTCACCTGTTTCTTGTCTCCATGACCATGCCAAGCAGACCCGGTACAGTCCAGTTACATAAATTTCTGCTCCTTAAAACCACTCAGTTTGTGGTATTTTGTTATGGCAGCCTTAAAAAAGGAAACTAAAATATCATATTATGTATGAATAATAGTAACTTGACTCTTCTTTGTAATACATTTCTCTTTCTTCCTTGCCTTACTGAATTATCTAACACTCCCAGAATAATATTAATTTATAGTAGAGATAATGGGCATCCTTTTCTTATTCTTGTCTTTATATAGGTTGAAATTTAGCACAAACTTTTAATATTTAACATTTTAAGTTAAATTTTAATTATCTGGGAATTTCAATTATATAGCCTAGAGCATATCTGCTCAATACCAAACAAAAAGAGGCATTACACTATTAAGAGTAATTTTTTTTTTTGAGAAAATGATCTAAGTGAGCCATCCCTAGATGTGTCATGCTGAGTAAAATGTGAAAAATAATTTTGGAAAAGAGTCTCAAACTTTTTGCATGACAAAAAATGTGCCTGCTTATGATCTAATTTTTTTTTTCAACCTAGAAAATATGGGTTGGGTTTAATCACACATTTCCCATTCTTTTTAGATAATTAAAGCCCTAAGCTTAGCAGCCACAATTGTAATTTCTGCACTGGTATGTTTGTCGATTGCTTATTCTTATAAAAGAAAAGTAGCTCAAAACTTTCAGTAAACTTTTAAAAATAGTCTGTAACCATTCAAACTTGCTAAAAAGAAAGATTTGAGTGTATATACAGTACAAAAACCAAAGCAAAAAAAAATTAAAACAAGTTTGTTGAATTAGATCTACCAACTTTTCCTTTTTGGTATATATTATACTAAATGCTCATTTGGTTATGTTGCTTTTAATCATGCAGTACAGTTGGATTTCGTTTGATTTTATTATCCCAAATGAAATTGAAGGATTCTTTTGACTTTTCAAAAGGTGATTCAAATTTTATATACATTTTTATCTTTTCTTCATATAATCTGTTTTATTTCCCAAGTTGGAACAGCAGTATTTCAAATATAAGACATGCAGCCAAATGAAACCAATGATCAACAGATTTGGGTTCAAAAAACCAGTTTCCAGTTCTGCTATTTAGACTGTATATTTGTTGATAATATGCTTGTAGTTACAAAATAAATTGAGGTTCTAAGGAAGGTTCCTATTTGTGTTATTCATACTATGTTTTTCTAAATATTTTAGCTGAGAAACACAAGAAAATCACTGAAATAACACTTCTAAGATTATAAGCATCCAACTAGTAAAGGGTGTTTTGTTTTTGAAAATGTCTTTACATTTTAACTGCCTTTAGTTCTTACTTTAGAACTAGAAAATTTGTATCTGGCTGTAATTTTCCTCTTTAAACTACAGCAATCAACATTTTGGCAGTATTGAAACTTAATTTGTAGTTGGTGTGCATTTTTAAGGCATTAAGACATTGCTTGCTTTCTTTTTTCTCCTTCCTCCCTTTCCTTCTTCCTCTCTCCTTTTCTTCTATTTTTATTGTTTTTACTTTTGAAATTCCTTGCCTAATGGTGGTCTCTACAGTCTATGTGCTTCTTTTTTAGAATTTATTTTATTTTTTGTTGTTGTTGAGAATATACACAGCAGAACATATACCAATTCAACAATTTCTACATGTATAATTCGGTGACCTTAATTGCATTCTTTCAATTGTGCAACCATTCTTACCCTCCTTTTCCAAGTTGCTCCTCCTCTGTTAACATAAACTCACTGACCCTAAGGTTCTTATCTAATCTTTCCAGTTGCTGTTGTCAAACTGATCCCATAAAGATAGAACTTGAAAGAGCACAATGCTCAAGGCACACATTCTTTCCTAAATTATTGTTTGGCTTTAAGAAGACTTCAAGGGATGAATTTGGATTATGGTTTAAAGATAATCTCAGGGCAATAGTTTCAGGGGTTTGTCCAGCTTCCATGGCTCCAGAAAGCCTGGATTCCATGAGAATTGAAATTCTGTTCTGCATTTTCCCCCTTTTGATCGAGATTCTTGTATAGAATCTTTGATCAAAATGTTCAGTAATGGCAGGGCACCATTTAGTACTTCTTGTCTCATAGCTAAGGAGGCAGTTGTTCATGGAGACAATTAGCCACACATTCCATTTCCTCCTCCTATTTCTGACTCTCCTTCCTCTGTTGCTCCAGGCAAAAAGCGACCAATTTTTGTACCTTGACTGATTGCTTACAAGCTTTTAAGACTCCAGTCACTACACAAGGAACTAGTAGGTAGAACAGAAGCACTGAATATATTATTAGGCCACCTAACTGTGATGTTCCATGAAACCATGATCTCAAACCTCCAAACGAAGGAACCAAATCTCTCATGTGTTTTGTTGTACATAGACAACCTTTCTTCTTTCTTCCCTCCCTCCCTCCTTTTTTCTTTTCCTTCCTTCCTTATGTTTCACTTAATCCATATTTAAGTAAATAAGGGGAAATTATAGCTAAAAAAAACAATAACTAGGTGTTATAATTATGTCAGTTATGTCTTTCCTGTTATTTCCAGAAAACAATTCAAAACCTTAGCAATTGTCAGTGTGATGCTGATGCGTGGTGGCTTTTGAGAGAAACAAAAAGAGGGAGATGCAGTGAATTTGATTTTCCATTCTTATTTTCTCTAAAGTTGTTGTAAGATAGCATGTCAAAGTGGAAAGAGGAGTGTTTTAGTCATCTAGTGCTGCTATAACAGAAATACCAGAAGTGAATGGCTTTAACAAAGAGAAATTCATTTCCTCACAGTAAAGTCAGCTAAAAAAGTCCAAATTCAAGGTGTCAGCTCCAGGGGAAGGCTTTCTGTCTCTACTGGCTCTGGAGGAAGGTCCTTGTCCTCAATCTTGAGGATCTCCTCAGGTGCAGGGACCCCAGGTCCAAAGGATGCGCTCTGCTCCTGGTGCTGCTTTCTTGGTGGTTCGCCGTCCCCAACTCTCTGCTTGCTTCATTTTTCTTTTATCTCTTGCGAGACAAAAGGTGGTGCAGGCCACACCCCAGGGAAACTCTCTTTACCTTGGATCAGGGAGGTGACCTGAGTAAGGGTGGTGTTACAATCCACCCTAATCTTCTCAACATAAAAGTACAATCACAAAATGGAGGACAACCACACAATCCTGGGAATCATGGCCTAAGCAAGTTGATACACACATTTTGGGGGGACATAATTCAATCCATGACAAGGATTATGGTAGTAGACCTGAGTCATAAGCTCAGCTCTATTACAAGCTCATTATACAACTTTGGGCAAGTCACTTCACCCTCAGTTTAGTTTCCTCATCTGTAAAAACTAAGGGTATCTTCATCTCTAAGGTCCCTAGAATGTAAGCTCCATGAAGACAGGACTTTTGTATCCTTTGTTCTCTGATGTATCTCCAGCAACTAGAACAGTGTCTGGCACAATGTAGATGGTCTGTAAATATTTGCTGAATGAGTAAGGCACTTTCTGACTCTGTTCTATAATTTTGTTCTAAAAGACATATAAAAATAGTAACATAGCAAAGCTAAATGTAAACTGGGTATAATATAATGTATTTGTTTACTCTCTCTCTCTACATCCAAGCCTCTAGCATCCCCAAACACAATAATTATCATGGCACTCTCATAGATAGGTGCCTAAGAATTTATGTCTCCTCTCCTTATACTCCTGTAAAATAATTATACCGTAAAAGAGGCACTGTGCTCAGGAAACCTAGTTTCTAGTCGTATGATTTTGGCCTAGTATTTTAACCTTTTTTGGAACTCTTTTTTTTTTTCTCACGTATAAAATTTGGTATTTTATTAGATTCCTTTGATCATAAATTTATTCATGCATTAATTCATACAAAAAACGTATATGGAAAGTTATTGTGTGTAAGATATTTAGTTGAATAAAGTGACTGATTTATTAATTCATTAAATTTCTAAAATTGTTACTTTACAGGTGTTTTGATAGGTACAGATATGAAAAATTATTGCTGAATTATTTCCTGAATTTAGATTTGTAATTTTCAGTTATATTTTATTCCAGATGAAAAATCAGTTATTATATTTATATTAGTAGCTTAGATTCTTACCATTATTTATTTATTTTTTAATCAGGAGAATGGAAATTAATTAAGCCATTTCAACTTTCTCCTTCAGCAAGGACGAAATCTTGATTCTAGTGCACATTAGCTTTTTCTTTTGGTTTTATTAGTAAAACCAGATATTATGTATAAGCTGAGCTTTTAATACCACAGTGTATTTCTTGAGGGTTTTTTTTTTCCTCACTTCAGAATGGTAAAGAAATACTGGCATTTTAAAAAATGTTTTCTTCTGACTCTGAGTACAAAATACTAAGAATGTCCCATAGTTTTATGGTATGAAAAGGGGAAAAATATCACCTGATTTCTTATATGTACATGTGGTTTCTGTATATACATTTTATGAGGATGGGAGTGATTGACATGATTCATCAATGACCTGCAGACCCTTTCATTATATTTTAATGGCTGTACCTGATGTTCTTATTTGGTGTCACTTATTGAACTCTGTTGTTATTCTCGCTTTTGATCTCACTGATGCACGAACTTGGAAATTCCAACTGACCCACTGTATCTCAGAATGTCACATCACAGCATGATTTTCCTGCAGCTGCAGCTGCTGGTTCTGTCTGCAACATAACATTGCTTGAGATTGGATATCAATGGGCTCTTGGTGTTCATGGTATTGCTGTTGTTGTTGTTAGGTGCCATTGAGTTAGTTCCGACTCATAGCAACCCTACGTACAACAGAATGACAAACTACCTGGTCCTGTGCTATCCACACAATCATTGTTACGTTTGAGCCCATTTTTGCAGCCACTGCGTCAATCCATCTCGTTGAGGGTCTTCCTCTTTTTTGCTGACCCTCTACTTTACCAAGCATGATGTCATTCTTCGAAGACTGGTCCCTCCTGATAACATGTCCAAAGTATGTGAGGCAAAGTCTTGCCATCCTTGCTTCTAAGGACCACTCTTGGCTGTATTTCTTTCAAGACAGACTTGTTTGTTCTCCTGGTAGTCCCTGGTATATTCGATATTCTTTGCCAACACCATAATTCAAAAGCATCAATTCTTCTTTGGTCTTCCTTATTCATTGTTCAGGTTTCACATGCATCTGAGGTGATTGAAAACACAATGGCTTGCGTCAGGCGCAGCTTAGTCCTCAAAGTGACATCTCTGCTTTTTAATACTTTAAAGAGATCTTTTGCAGCAGATTTGCCCAATGCAATGCGTCCTTTAATTTCCTGACTGCTGCTTCCATGGACATTGATTGCAGATCCAAGTAAAATGAAATTCTTGACAACGTAGTCAGTCTTTTCTCTTTTTTCATGATACTGCTTATTGGTCCAGTTGTGAGATTTTTTGTCTTCTTTATAAATGAGGAGTAATCCATACTGAAGGCTGTAGTCTTTGATCTTCATCTGTAAGTGCTTCAAATCCTCTTAGCTTTCAGCAAGTAAGGTTGTGTCATCTGCATATCATAGGTTGTTAATGAATCTTCCACCAATTGTAGTGCCACATGCTCCTTCATATAGTCCAGCACACCTTTCTTGACTGTTAAATCACACAGTATCCCCTTGTTCTGTTTGAACGACTGCCTCTTGGTCTAGGTACAGGTTCTGCAGGAGCACAATTAAGTGTTCTGGAATTCCTATTCTTCGTGATGTTATCCATAATTTGTTATGATTCACACAGTCAAATGCCTTTGCCTAGTCAATAAAGCAGGCAAATATCTTTCTATTATTCTCTGATTTCAAGATTCATCTGACATCAGCAATGGTATTCCTAGTTTCATGTCCTCTTCTGAATCTGGCTTGAATTCTGGCAGTTGCCTATTAATGTACTGCTGCAACCACTTTTGAATGATCTTCAAAAAATTTTTGAAGATTTATCAAGATTAATGATATTTTTCAATAATTTCCGCTGTCTGGTGGATCACCTTTCTTTGGAATGGGTGCAAATATGGATGTCTCCCAGATGGGAAGTAACGTGAACCATGGCACAGAAATGAGGATGTACAGGGCATATACTGGGAACAGTGACTAAAAGTAAGGCAGTCTTGTCATTAAGTTAAAGAATAAGTATTTGAAGATATGCCTTACCATTTTTGTCACCATATTTTGGCATTTCTTCATTTTAAAATATGCCAGGACAGTAAGTAACATTGGATATGGTCCCAGGACACTAACATTGGAAGTAACCTAGGTGCCTTTCAACCCCTGAGATGCCAGACCTGAGCCTAATTCTCCCTTAGTCTTAAGAAGACCAGTCTCTTCTGTTCAAGTTTGATTTTTGCCATCTGTCTTCTTGATCCCGTTTTTTCTGTTTTCTCTGAAATGGTGGAAACCTTGGAGCGTAGTGGTTAAGAGCTACGGCTGCTAACCAAAGTGTTGGCAGTTTGAATCCACCAGGCGCTCCTTGGAAACCGTATGGGGCAGTTCTACTCTGTCCTATAAGGTCGCTATGAGTTGGAATCGACTCGATGGCAATGGGTTGGTTTTGGTTTTCTGAACTGGTGGTATTCTATCAGCTAAACCCACTATTCTGTCTCTTTGTTTCTAATGGCTCATTTCCTGTACTTTATACACATAAATCTCTCCCAAATTAAAAATAAAACAACTTCCTATATTGACAGGCTTCACTCTCTTCTTTCCTTAAGAACTAAATTTATCAATAGTATCCCTTCACCAGTTGTCTTCATTTTCTTCCCTTTCTTAAACTCACTGCAACCTGTATTCCTCATTTTGAGTTGCAGGTTAACACTTGTTAAGGATTTCTCTTTTTATAGTTGTGGTTTGAATTATTAATGTGATTCTAATATTGTGATTGGTAGTTATGGAAAATAGAATTCTGGAGCACAGAGACAAAAACAATCTTAGCCTTGGTGGGGAATGTTAAGGTACTTCTATAGTAGCTATAGAGTTTTTTTTGTGGAGGATTACAGCAAGTAATGATAATCTAAATTCCGTATCTTAAGAAAGAGTTGCTTTAGTCATTTGAATAAGATTTCACTTTCAGAATTATATCTTTGTATGGATGTCATTGTATTATGAGCTTTTCCCCTTTTATTAGACTCTGTTTTCATTCCTGGTTTACTCTGAAGAACATGATGGTATGGTATCCATATTGTCTTATGGATCTCTCCTTGGCCCATTAGATATATTGTACTGACGAAAATCTCTAAAGGTTATTTTATTGAGTATCATTGTTTGTATAAGTCAGTATAGGTAAAGGGTATATTAAAAAACAAAAACAAAAAACCAAACCTGTTCTGTCGAGTCAATTCCAACTCATATGTCTTTTATTATGAAGTTATTTTTCTGTAGTACTCACCACCGCCCTCAGACTGCATCAGCCCTAAGAAGGTGCCACACATTGTTTCTATCCCCACCTATGGAACCACTCATTTAATTTTACAGTAATGATTTTTTTTAATTTATTTCATTGTACTTTAGATGAAGGTTTACAGAATAAACTAGTTTCTCATTAGTTAGTACACATGTTATTTTATGACATTGGTTAACAATCCCACAACATGTCAACACTCTCCCTTCTCAATCCTAGGTTCCCTATTACCAGGTTTCCTATCCCCTCCTGCTTTCCAGTCCTTGCCCCAGAGCTGGTGTGCCTCTTTAGTCTTGTTTTGTTTTATGGGCCTGTCCAATCCTTGGCTGAAGGGCGAACCTCAGGAGTGACTTCATAAGTGAGCTGATAGGGTGTCTGGGGGCCATACTCTCAGGGTTTCTACAGTCTCTGTCGGGCCAGCAAGTCTGTTCTTTCTTTTTGAGTTAGAATTTTGTCCTACGTTTTTCTCCAGCTCTGTCTGGGACCCTGTGTTGAGTTTCCTGTCAGAGCAGTCAGTGGTGGTAGCCGGGGACCATCTAGTTGTACTCCACTCAGTCTGGTGGAGGCCGTGGTAGATGTGGTCCATTATTCCTTTGGGCTACTCTTTCCCTTGTATCTTTAGTTTTCATCATCCTTCCTTGCTCCCGAAGTGGTGAGACAAGTGGAGTATCCTAGATGGCCGCTCACAGGCTTTTAAGACCCCAGGTTCTACTCACCACATTAAAATGTAGAACATTTTCTTTATAAAATATGTTATACCAGTTGAGATAGATGTTCCCCGAGACCACGGTTCCCACAACCCTCAGCCCAGCAATTTGGTCCCTCAGGGAGTTTGGTTGTATCTATGGGGCTTTATTGACCTTACTTTGTACAAGTTGCGCTGGCTTCCCCAGTATTGTGTACTGTCTTACCCTTCACCAAATTTACCACTTATCTATTGTCTATTTAGTGTTTTTCCATGCGTACTCCTCCCCTCCCTCATAACCACCAAAGATTTTTTCTTTTTGTGTGTAAACCTTTTCATGAGTTTTTATGGTAGTAGTCTCATACAATATTTGTCCTTTCGTGATTGACTTATTTCACTCAGCATAATGCCCTCCAGATTCATCCATGTTATGAGGTGCTTCATAGATCCATCATTGTTCTTCATTGTTGCATAATACTCCATTGTGTGCATGTAGCACAGTTTGTTTATCCATTCATCTGTTGATGGGCATCTAGGTTGTTTCCATTTTTTTGCTATTGTCAACAATGCTGCAATGAATATGGGTGTGCATATCTTTATTCGTGTGATGACTCTTGTTTCTCTAGGATATATTCCTAGGAGTGGGATTGCTGGATCATACGCTATTTCTATTTCTAGCTTTCTAA
Source organism: Loxodonta africana (assembly GCF_030014295.1). NCBI lineage: Eukaryota > Metazoa > Chordata > Mammalia > Proboscidea > Elephantidae > Loxodonta > Loxodonta africana. Next base: position 115,424,528 of record NC_087369.1, on the reverse strand, counting down.
GGAAGCGCCAGAAACCCTGGTGGCATGGTGGTTAAGTGCTGTGGCTGCTAACCAAAAGGTTGGCAGTTCAAATCTACCAGGGTCTCTTTGGAAACTGTATGGGGCAGCTCTACTCTGACCTATGGAGTCGCTATGAGCTGGAATCGACTGGATGGCAACAGGTTAGGTTAGGTTTTTCAGGAAGTGCCATATCGCTTTCCAAAATGGTTGTATCATTTTGCATCCTCACCAGCAGTGCATAAGAGATCCGATCTCGTTGCAGCCTATCCAACATCTGTTATTATCAGTTTTTTTTTTTTGATTTGTGCCAGTAATGCCAGGGTGAGATGGTGTCGCATTGTGGTTTTGATTTACATTTTTTTAATGGCTGGTGATCGCGAGCATTTCCTCATGTGTCTGTTGGCCGCTTGAATGTCTTCATTTGTGAAGTGCCTATTTTTTAATTGGATTATTTGTCTTTTTGTTGTAGAGGTGTTGGGTTTTCTTTTGGATTTTAGAAATTAGACCTTTGTCTGATTTGTAATAGCCAATTTTTTTTCACAATCTGTGGGTTCTTTTTTTACTTTGTTGATGAAGTCTTTTGATGAGTGTAAGTGTTTAATTTTTAGATCCCAGTTATCTAGCTTATCTTCTGGAGTTTGTGTGTTGTGGTTTGTATCCTGTTAATGCCATGTATTAGGGCCTCTAGTGTTGACCTTATTTTTTATTCTATGAATTTCATTGTTTTTGGCTTTATATTTAGGTCTTTGGTCCATTTTGAATTAGTTTTCTACATGATGTGAGGTATGGGTCCTGTTTCATTTTTTTTTGCAGATGGACATCCAGTTTTGCCAGCACCATTTGTTAAAAAGACTATCTTTTCTCCATTTGATGGACTTTGGGCCCTTGTGGAAGATCAGGTGACCATAGGTGGAAAGATTTACATCTGGGTTCTCAACTCTGTTCCATTGGTCAATGTACCTGTCATTGTACCAGTACCAGGCTCTTTTGACTACCATAGCTGTATAGTAGGTTCTGAGGTCTGGTAGCGCAAGTGCTCCTACTTTATTCTTCTTTAGTAGTGCTTTACTTATCCAGGGCTTCTTCCCTTTCCATATAAAGTTAATGATTAGTTTTTCCATCTCTTTAAAGAATGTTGTTAGTATTTGGATCAGGATTGCATTATATTTGCAAATAGCTTCAGGTAGAATTGTCATTTTCACAATGCTGAGTCTACCTATCCATGAGCATGGTATGTTTTCCCACTTATGTAGATCTTTTTTGGTTTCTTGCAGTAGTGTTTTGTAGTTTTCTTTGTAAAGGCCTTTTACACCCCTGGTTAGATTTATTCCTAAGTATTTTATTTTTTTAGGGCTATTATAAGTGGTATTAATTTCCTGTTTTCTTTTTCATCATTCTGTTTGTGTATAGGAATCCAACTGATTTTTGTGTATATATCTTGTATCCTGCTATGCTGCTGAATCTTTCTATTAGTTCCAGTAGTTTTCTTGTGTAGTCTTTTGGATTTTCTAAGTATAGTATCATATCACCCACAAATAGGGATAGTTTAAATTCTTTATTACCAATTTGAATGCCCTTTATTTCTTTTCCTTGCTTTATTGCTCTAGCTAGGGCTTCCAGCACAGTGTTAAATAGGAGTGGTGATAAAGGGCATCCTTGTCCTGTTCTCAGGGGGATGTTTTCAGCCTCTCTCCATTAAGAATGATGTTCGCTGTTGGTTTTGCATAAATTGCCCTTTATCATGTTGAGAAATTTTGCTTCTATACCTATTTTATTGAGAGTTTTTATCAGGAATGAGTGTTGGACTTTGTTGAATGCCTTTTCTGCATCAATTGAGATGATCATGTGATTCTTCTATTTTATTTATGTGGTGGGTTATGTTGATTGACTTTCTAATGTTGAACCATCCTTGCATACCTGGAATGAATCCTGCTTGAATGTGATGTATTATTATTATTTTTTTTATATGATGCTGAATTCTGCTGGGTAGAATTTTGTTGAGAATTTTTGCATCTATATTCATGAGAGATATTGGTCTGTAATTTTCTTTTCTTGTTGTATCTTTGCCTGGTTTTGGTATCAGGGTTATGATGGCTTCACAAAATGAATTCAGAAGTATCACTTCCTTTTTTGTGTTCTGAAATAGTTTGAGTAGTACTGGCATAAGCTCTTCTCTGAATGTTTGTTAGAATTCTCCAGTGAAGCCATCTGGGCCAGGTCTTTTTTTTTTGTTGGGAGTTTTTTTTTTTTTAATTACCTTTTCAATCTCTTCTCTTGTTATGGGTCTGTTCAGATTTTCAACATCATTTCATGTTAGTTTGGGTAGGTAGTGTGTTTCTAGAAATTTGTCCGTTTCCTCTAGGTTTTTAAATTTGTTGGAGTATAGTTTTTCATAATACTCTGTTATGATCCTTTTTTTTCTGTTGGGTCTGTTTTAATGTTCCCCATTTCATTTCTTATGTGGGCTATTTGCATCCTCTCTTGTTTTTCTTTTGTCAGTTTGGCCAGTGGTCTGCTGATTTGTTGATCCTCTCAAAGAACCAAACTTTTGGTTTCGTTGATTATTTCTATTGTTTTTCTATTCTCTGTTTCATTTATTTCTGCTCTAATCTTTATTATTTCCTTTCTTTAGGTGGCACAGTAGTGATTTTTGATAGTTGTCACAATTTTTTTTTCCAGCAGAAGAACTCAAGGTTTTGATATATTTCTTGCTTTCCTCAGAACACTGTCTGGATTACACACCTACACACAGCACTACATATCTTAGAGAAGATAACTCTGCTTGTGGTGATCACTATCAGCATGTCTTTGCAACTAGAATAGAAACTCCCCAATACATTGTAGATTGCTATGTTCCAGGCACTGTGCTATAGCGCAATGGTGAACAAGAGAGACAGGCTCTGTGCACACCACCTACATCATATTTCTCTTCAGTCCTGTTTGACACAAAGTTGATGCTCAAAGAAGTCTTGCTAAATAATTGGTTGTGTTGAGCTGAGCCTCTACATATTACTGTAAAATCTATCGCTTAGCCATATGTGAAGGTATAGTTTGTGACTTAATCTATTCTTTGCAATGGCTTGTGTAATGTTTCTCAAAAGGTGGATCTCCTAGAATGTATCAGTCAGGGCTCTTCAAGATAAACAGAACCAAAAGGATACGGATAGATAGAGGTATAAAAAAAATTTATTTTATTTTTTTTGGTATAAAAATTTTTTTTTTTTTTTTAGGTATAGCTGTAGATAACTTGAAGGAATTGGCTCACATGGTTTTGAGTTGGGTTGACAAGTCTGAAATCACTAAGTCTGTAGGGCAGGCCAGCAGGCTGGAAATGCAGGTGAGAGTTATTCAGTCTTGAGGCAAAAATGTCTTCTTCCCCAGGAAACCTCAGTTATTGCTTTTAAGGCCTTTTAATTGATTGGATGAGGCCCACCCACATTATTGAGGGTAATTGCCTTTACTTAAAATCAGCAGATTGTAGATGTTAACCATGTGTATAAAATGCCTTCGCAGCAACATCTACATTAGTGTTTGATTTACTAACTGGGTACTATAGCCTAGCCAAGTTGACATATGCAACTTACTGTCACATGGACTATCTGCGTTAGAATCCTCTGGGATGATTGGAAAAAATACAAATTTCCTGCTTCTACCTCAAAGTTCCTTATTCAGTAGTCTGGGACAGTGCTTGGAGTTCTGGGTATTATCAAGTTCCCCAGGAGTCTAGTCATTTAATGCTGCTATAACAGAAATACTACAAGTGGATGGCTTTACCTAAACAAATGTTTATTCTTTCACAGTCTAGTAGGCCAGAAGTCCAAATTCAGGATGCGAGCTCCATGCGAATTCAGGATGAGATCCAAGGATGTGAATTCAGGAGGCTTACTCTTTCTGTCGGCTCTGGGGGAAATCTTTGTCATCAATCTTCCCCTACTCTAGGAGCTTCTCTGTCTCTTTGCTGGCTTTTCTCTTTTATATCTCAAAAGAGATTGATTTAAGACAAAACCTAATCTCGTAGATTGAGTCCTTCCTCATTAACATAACTGCCTCCAATCCTGCCTCACTGACATCATAGAGGTAGGATTTACAACACATAGAAAAATTACTTAAGATGACAAAATGGTGGGCAGTCACACAATACTGGGAATTACGGCCTAGCCAAGTTTACACATATTTTTGGAGGACACAATTCAAGCTGTGACACCAGGTTGTTCCAATGCACCCTGATAACAATAATGCTAAGCAATATTTATGGAGTACTTAACTGTGTACCAGGCATACGCTAAGCACCTTAAATATTTCATTTAATTCTCATAGCAACCCTGTGATGTAAGGATATCTTTTTATCACTATTAAAAGAGGTAACTATAGCACAAAGAGCTTAAGAAATTTTTAGAACCACTAGTAGTACTTTGTAATTCTATACCTTTGATTGAATTTATTCGGTACCAAATTATTCAGATAGTTCATTCATGAATTCAGTAAACTTGACCTCTTTGGTGTCGAATAGATATGCTCTTTAACTCAAAGGTCAGAGCCCCATCTCTGGTACCTTCTTTATGACAGCCGGGTATGACAACGATCTCATTAGTGGGCAATCTATGGCAGAGTCTGAAAACTTGTGTATTTACTGATGTTTTCGTCCTTTCTTAACATCCTAAAAACAGGGTACTGAAAAACTGCTGTGGTGCTTTTCAGCAAGTAGGATTTGGGTTTCTTCTGCACATAAATACTTTCTTTCAGTTGTGGGTGCTCTTAAGAAGCTTAAATTATTAGTGATTAATAAAATAAGGTATTTGTCCAGATCCTATCATATATATTCCTAAGCAATAAGACCAAAAGATAATTAAAAAAGAAAAGCTGCTAGTTCTTAGTTATTGCTATTTTAAAGAGCAACCAAATGCATTGCCATCAAGTTGATTCCAACTCAAAATGAACTTATAGGACAGAGTAGAATTGCCCTGTAGGGTTTCCAGGGAGTGGCTGGTGGATTCAAACTGCCAATCTTTTGGTTAGGAGCCATAACTCTTAACCACTGTGCCACCAGGTCTTCTAAAGAAGTAGAGTATGATTTAAGTGGCACAGTACTCTGGCTCTGTGACCTTGGGAGGACAGTTGATTTGAAGATCAGAGAATAGATCATAAATCATAGATAGGAGACTGATTCCTATAGTTGAAGTTACTTCCATCTAGATACAGCATCCAAACTAGAGGAACTATTCTGAGTTCTCTCCTTTGCATATACAGAAGAGTAGTACAACATTTTAATGTATTTTATTAACAAAGAACACCTGCGAATTGCAAGCAAGTTTGATGAGAGGATGGAAAGATGGGAGAAAGGAAGTATCATGCCTGGTAATATCCCTCATTAAGTACAGACTTCATTAGAAGGAAATTCATGGGAAAATAACTTTAAGGATATATAAAATCATTTGATGATGTTCTCTCCATCTTGATTAAGAACTGCTCTAATTGCCTAATTTGATTAAGAATTGCTATAATCTAGGCTCCTTGTACAATAAAGCATAGATTTCTAAATTGTTCCTTATTTATTCCTGCTTGTAATGTCTTAAAATAATTCCCTGTATATGCTGATCTGAGCCTGGATTGCCTTGGTAATGACTTAGGTTTTGTTATGTAGATAATTATTTAGTTAAGAAAGGTTAAATCAGGAAGATTATACTCTACTCTGAAGTTAGTGTCTAGGACATTAAATACATTAAGAAATGAAAGTTATTTTGTCTAAATAAGCATAATAGTTAAGAGTCAATGGCACAGTGGTGTGAACTTTAAAAGATAAAATGAAATATGCCACATAAAAAATTTATTTGTAATGTATGAAAACAAAACCATTAATATCAGTATTTTTAATTAACGATTCAACATGGTCTTTGGATGAATGAAAGTAATTAAAGGAATAACATCCCTTATTGTTGGTTATATTATTATATAAATTTAAAATTATACATATGCACACAAACACATCATAACTAGGGATTAATTTTCCTTCGAGGTCACCTGACAATTCGAATAGCAGAATAGCTTTAGAGTGAGTAATATAAAGGCACTTGCAGGCTTTGCACATTGGCCATGCAAATCAACATAAGACTGTAACTCATTGAGAGGGCTGTCTTCAAGAAAAACAGAAAAAAATACTAATTTTGTTCTTGGAAGCAGGTAATTTCTATGCATCGACTGCATAAAGAATCAATCTATTCGATGATATTAATTTATATATATTATCAAGCAAAATAATTGGTTGAAAAGTATAAAAAGTGCTAGACAAATTATTTGGCATAGTGTAAAACAAAAAATTAAAATGTTTTACTGCATTAAACCTTTTAGAAATTGAATTCCCACTGTAGGTATGTGCAGACATGATGATATAAGGTACGTGATATTCCTAATACATACTAATACGTGTTTTGAAGCTGCAATAATTAACACAGTTGGGTACTGGAGAAAAACTAGACAAGAGGCGAATGGATTACAATAGAGTTGATAAATAGGTCAAAATAATATACGGAAATTTGATATACACTAAAGCTGTCATTTCTCAGCAACAGAGAGAGGATAAATGGTTCTGAGACAACAAGGAAAAAATGAACGTGTATTCCAACTTCTCTATTTGTACTGAAAAATTCCAGCTGGATCAAATACTTAAACATAAATTAGATCATAAAAGTACTTTAAAAAAGATGAATTTACTTATAATCTTGAAGTCAGGTATACCCTTCTAAGTAGGATACAAAGCCCAAAACCAAATATTTGACTACGTAAGTAAACTATGAAGAGCATTAAACTATGCTGTAGGAAAAAAATGAACAAAATCAAAAGGCAAACTAGAAAAACAGTTGCAACGCATATGACGCGGGGCTTTTTTTATTTACAAAATGCTACTATATATTGATAAGCAAAAAATGGGCAACAGGAAAATTGGCAAGATATGAATGAGCTGCTCCAAAAAAGGAAACACAAGTTTAGAAGAGACATATGGAATGATGTTCAACTGCGTTCATAATTTAATAAATGCAAAGTAAACCAACATTTTCTATCAAGAATTAATAAAAATAATAATTAAAAACATGGTAATACCTTTATATATCCCCTGAAGTCTTCTTTAAACCATGCAATAGTTTAACTTAGGAAACAATGTCCACGTTGAGCGTTGTGCTCTTTTAAGATCAAAATGGGATTGAATTAAAAAAATAGAAACTCGAAAGATTAGATAGGAAACTTAGGGAACAGTAAGTTTATGTTAATAGGGGAAGAACAATTGGGAAAAAGAGGGTGAGAATAGTTGCATAACTTGAAGCGTGTTATCAGCATCACTGAGTTGTCCATGCAGAAATTGTTGAATTAGAGTATGCTCTGCTGTATATATTCTCAACATCAACAGTAACAAAAATAATTACAAAAATAAAACAAAACATGGTAATGCCTATTGTTGGAGAAGTACAAGAAGCAGACACTTTATATACTATTGATAGTAGTATAAGTTGAGGCAGCATTTTTAGAAGGCAATTTTGCAATTTCTATCAAAATTCAAAATTACTTTAATCACTTGCTTTCACTACTAAGAATTTAACTAAATGACATGCACACAAAAGTGTGCCAAAATATACCCACAGGGCTAATCATTGCAGCATTGTATGCAGTAATGATAAACTGATAAACCTGAATGTCCACCAATAGGGTATTGGTTAAATAAATTCTGGTGTGTCCAGACAATGCAGAAATAATAAAAAATGAATTTGACCTTTATGTATTGATATGGGGTGATACCTAAGATATAGTATTAAATAAAAATGGCAAGCTACAGAAGAGTGTGATCCTGTTTGGTCAGTGGGTTGTCCAAAAATGACCCAGGGAGCTCTTTATGAGTTGCCTGGTTAGGTGAGAAGACTTTTACCTAAACAATTGTATTTTTCCACAAGTAATCTGCCTACGTAAATAACCCGCCCACACACATAAAGCACAAAAATGATGAAGCGAAGTAAAACAGTTCTGGCATAGCATGTTCATGCATATACCTCACATAGCATGACATTTTCCGAAGTGAATTTCGGCCTCATTAACCTATCCTCCCATATTACAGGTGAACCATATTGTTCTGTTGATTTTCTTTCATTCTGTTCATTTTCTTTAATCTCCTGCTTATGTGTATAAAAATAGTTCAAAAATGTTACTTTTGTAGTCTTGTGCATTCATACTCTTTGGTTTCAGCATGGTGTCCCACTGCTCCATTCATGACAATGATGATGATATTTTGTCAGGAAATTGAAAGAGTTAAATTTTGTAGATCTACTTTTGGCTTCTGATTTCACTTTTGGTTTAAAAATTTCAAGTTAATATAAAATCAATACCTACCTTAAGTGAAGTTGCCATGTGATCAGAAATAGAAATTGAAATCAGCAACATGAAAAAAAAGAATTTGCATAGTGTGCTTATGAAAACAACCCGCATGGGGGTGAGGGATTGCATGGTTAGCCAAAAAACATATAATGTGTGGCCTATTTGTGAAAAAATATGGTACAAGGGCAGTTCTGCAACCTAAATTCCCATTGGAATATGGCTTCTCCCTAGCAGGAAATACTGTAACTTCCCTTCAAAGTCTCCATGTACTGGGCAACTGTTATTACCTAGTATCTCTTTAAATAGCTGGCATTCGTTCCCTTCAGTTTTGGAGCTCACAATATTTGTCCTTCTCTGGAAAGGCTATTGTCATGGATTGAATTATATCCCCCCAAAACGTGTATCAACTTGGTTAGGCTGTGATTCCCAGTATTGTGTGGTTGTCCTCCATTTTGTGGTTGTCATTTTATGTTAAAAGGATTAGGGTGGGATTGTAACACCACCCGTACCCAGGTCACCTCCTTGATCCAAGGTAAAGGGAGTTTTCCTGGGGTGTGGCCTGCACCACCTTTTATCCCTTAAGATAAAAGGAATGCGAAGCAAGCAGAGAGTTGGGGACCTCATACCACCAAGGCAGCACTGCCAGGAGCAGTCTGTGTCCTTTGGACTTGGGGTCCCTGGGCATAGAAGCTCCTAGTCTGGGGGAAGATTGATGAGAAGTCTGACAGAGAGAGAAAACCTTCCCCTGGAGCTGACACCCTGAATTTGGGCTTTTAGTCTATTTTACTGTGAGAAAATAAGCTTCGCTTTGTTAAAGCCATCCACTTGCGGTATTGCTGTTATAGTAGCACTAGATGACTAAGACAGCTATTCTTATGCTTGACTCCCCCTGCCCCCCCAAAAAAAAGAAGAAAAGAAAAGAAAGGTGGAAGCAGCAGTGAACATGATCCTGTGTTGAAGCACAGCCATGGGGTTTCCACCAGCAGACAGGCTTCTCCAGTGAATGCCAACGGATCAAGGACCTCAGGACTTCTCTTGCTGATCCTTAGCTACCCCAATAAAGCATTTTCCTTACTTTATACCATGTTACATTGTTGAATTTGCCCTTGCTCACCATGTCACAATATACATTTGCAGTTATGTGCAAAGATGTTGTTTGAAGAATATACAAGAAACTGTTAACAGGAGTTAGAGAAAGGAGTGATCTCGGTAGGGAAGAGGACTTTTAAAATTTTCTACTCTTTCTACCAAAGTTTTTTTTTTTTCTTATTTCACTTTAAGTTCTTTATTAGATTAGAAATACAAAAATAGTGTGTGCTTATTTTTGCAAGTCACACAATATAGAAGTATATAAAGATAATAATTTTCCCTCTCTAATTATGTCCCTGCCCCCACCCCAGTTAACCAACATTAAGAGTTTAGTGTGTATAATTTCACATCTTCCTCTATGTTATGAAGACATTCAGATACATTTATAGATTTTTTAAAATGGGTTATACTATGCAGATTACAGAAACTCTGGTGGTGTAGTGGTTAGTTGCTAGTGCTGCTAACCAAAAGGTTCACAGTTTAAATCCAGCAGGCGCTCCTTGGAAACGCTATGAGGCAGTTCTACTCTGTCCTATAGGATTGCTATGAGTTGGAATCAACTTGATGGCAACATGTTTGGTTTGTTTTGGTTTTATACAGATTACATTGAAATTGCTATTTTCACTTTTATACCTTATTGATCACTGCATATTAGTTTAACTATTTTTCATAAAAAAAATTTTTTTTAGCTGCACAATATTCCATAGTATGGCTATAACATAATGTAATGTAGTCTTCCTCTGCTAATAGATAATCTATGCAATAAAAATAGAATAGCCAACAATGGAATTGCTGGATCAAAGGTTGTGCACATAAACTTTTATAATAGATTTGGGCAGAGAGTATTTTACACAATGTTTAGCAATTCTTAACCCCACCAGCAATGTATGAGTGCCTGTTTCTTTATACTTTGGCTACACTGAAAGTTATTAATATTTAAAATTATTCTCAATAAGGTGCACAGCAGGAAGGGTATATTGTGCTTTTGATTTGCATTTTTAAATAAGTGGAGTATCTTTTTGCCTATTTAATTAGTCTATTTGAATTTCTATAGAAAAAAGGCAACAGGTCTAGATGGTTTTACATGGAATTCCTATGTGATTGTAAAAAGGTGAAAAATTTCCCAGTTGATTTAATGAAGATAACATAATCATAAAATCAAATCTGATAAATAAAATGTCTTAGTCATTTAGTGCTGCTGTAACAAAAATACCACAAATGGATGATTTTAACAAAGAGAAATTTATTTTCTCAAAGTCTAGTAGCTACAAGTCCAAATTCAGGGTGTCAGCTCCAGGAGAAGGCTTTCTCTGTCAGCTCTGGAGGAATGTCCATGTCATTAATCCTCCCTTGGCCTAGGAACTTCTCCATGCAGGAACCTCAGGTCCAAAAGACATGCTCTGCTCCCAGCACTGCTTTCTTGGTGGTATAAGGTCCCCATGTCTGTCTGCTCCCTTCTCTCTTTTATATCTCAAAACAGATTGGCTTAAGACACTGTTTAATCTTGTAGATCTCATCAATATAACCGCCACTAATCCATCTCATTACATCATAGTGATAAGATTTACAACACATAGGGAAATCACATCAGATGACAAAATGTTAGACAATCATACAATACTGGGAATCATGACCTCGCCAAGTTGACAGATATTTTTGGGGGACGTAATTCAACCTATGATAGAAAAAAAAGTAGATTAATTATTCTTCCTCCAGGTTGGACAATGTAATCATTAGGTTGTTGTTGTTAGGTGCCGTTGAATTGTTTCTGACTCATAGTGACCCTATAGGACAGAGTAGAACTGCCCCATAGGGTTTCCAAGGAACAGCAGGTGGATTTGACCTGCCAACAGTTTGATTAGCAACCAAGCTCTTAATCACTATGCAACAATCATTTGGGGAACTTTTGTAAAATACTCACGCCCATGCCCCATCCCAGATGTTCTGATTTATTTGATTTGGGATATGATCTGGAATTTAGTGCTTTTATGTACAATAGACCAATTTTCCTCATTCACATGAGATTCTAAATGAAATATTAACAGGAAGAATCAAGTAGTTCATTAAAGGAATAATACCCAATGATTGGAAAGCTTTTATTCTGGAAATATAAAGAAGGTTTAACACTAGGAAATCTATCAACATAATTCATTACCCTCAAAAACCGAAGGAAAAAGACCATTTAGGTGCATCAGAAGATGTTTAAATGGAATTTACTAATATTCTGCCAGCATTTTTAGGAAAAACTCTTAGTAAATTTGGAATTACCATGATAAAAAATCATTTGTCCCAAAACATAGGGAACATAATTTTAAAGTGAGACATACTGAAATCATTAAATTCCCATTAAAATCAAGATCAACTCAGGGATGCTCATTTTAATCAAAAGTAAAAATTAGATCAGGCTAATTAACTAAGACAATGGATGAGTGCTGTCAATTTTGAAAATAAAGACAAATACAACCATGCCATGCAATTGTAGATCTAAAAAATCCAAGAGACTATAAAAAATACTAACATTTACAAGGTAATACCAAGGAGCCCTAGTGGTGCAACAGTTAAGCAATCTGCTGCTTAACCAAGGTTGGTGATTGGAACCCACCCAGAGGCTCTGCAGTAGAAAAGGCCTTGTGATCTGCTCTCATAAAGATTGTTGTTCTTGTTTTTAGGTGCCATTGAGTCGGTTCCAACTCATAGTGACCTTATGTACCACTGCCTGGTCCTGTGCCATGTTCACAATCATTGCTATGCTTGAGCCTGTTGTTGCAGCCACTGTGTCAATCCATCTTGTTGAGGGTTTTCCTCTTTTCCACCGACCCTCTCCTTTACCGGAAACCCTGGTGGTGTAGTGGTTAAGTGCTATGGCTGCTAACCAAAAGGTCAGCAGTTCAAATCCACCAGACGTTCCTTCGGAACTCTATGGGTCAGTTCCACTCTGTCCTATAAGGTCGCCATGAGTCAGAATTGACTCAACCATAATGGGTTTGGGTTTGTTTTTTTTTTTTCTATTTTACCAAGCATGATGTCCTTCTCCAGGGACTGATCTCTTTTAACAACATGTCCAAAGTATGCAAGAGGTAGTCTTTTCATCCTTGCTTCTAAGAAGCATTCTGGTTGTACTTCTTCCAAGACAGATTTGTTCCTTCTTTTGGAAGTCCACGGTATAGTCAATATTCTTCGCCAACACCACAATTCAAAGGGGTCAATTCTTGTTTGGTCTTCCTTATTCATTGTCCAGTTTTCACATGCATATGATGCAGTTGAAAATACCATGGCTTGGGTGAGGTGCACCTTAGTCTTCAAGGTGACATCTTTGCTTTTCAACACTTTAAAGAGGTCCTTTGCAGCTGATTTGCCCAATGCAATGCATCTTTTGATTTCTTTACTACTGCTTCCGTTGGTGTGGATTGTGGATCCAAGTAAAATGAAATCCTTGACAACTTCAATCTTTCCTCCACTTATCATGATGTTGCTTATTGGTCCAATTGTGAGGATTCTTGTTTTCTTTATGTTGAGGTGTAATCCATACTGAAGGCTGTGGTCTTTGATCTTCATCAGTAAATGCTTCAAGTCCTCTTCACTTTCAGCAAACAAGGTTGTGTCATCTGCATAATGCAGGCTGTTAATGAGTCTTCCTCCCAAAATGATGGCCCATTCTTCTTCATATAGTCCTGCTTCTCGGATTATTTGCTCAGTATACAGACTGAATATATATGGTGAAAGGATGCAACCCTGATGTACACCTTTCTTGACTTTAAACCATCCAGTATCCCCTTGTTCTGTCCAAACAACTGCCTCTTGATCTATGTACAGGTTCCTCATGAGCACAATTAAGTGTTCTGGAATTCCCATTCTTTGCAATGTTATCCATAATTTTGTTATGATCCACACAGTTGAATGCCTTTGGATAGTCAATAAAACACAGGTAAACATCCTTATGATAGTCTCTGCTTTCAGCCAGGATCCATCTGACATCAGCAATGATATCCCTGGTTTTACCTTCTCTTCTGAATCCAGTCTGAATTTCTTGCAGTTCCCTGTTGACACACTGCTGCAGCCACTTTTGAATGATCTTCAGCAAATTTTGCTTGTGTGTGATATTAATGATATTGTTCAATGACTTCCACATTCAGTTGGATCATCTTTCTTGGAACAGAAATAAATATTGATCTCTTCCAGTCATTTGGCCAGGTAGCCATCTTCCAAATTTCTTGGCATAGATGAGTGAGCACTTCCAGTGCTGTGTCAGTTTGTTGTAACATCTCAGTTGGTATTCTGTCAATTCCTGGAGCCTTGTTTTTCACCAGTGCCTTCAGTGCAGCTTGGACTTCTTCCTTCAGTATCATCAGTCCCTGATCATATGCTACCTCTTGAAATGGTTGAACATCGGCCAATTCTTTTTGGTGTAATGGCTCTGTGTATTCCTTCCATCTTCTTTTGATGCTTTCTGAGTCTTTTAATATTTTCCCCATAGAATCCTTCACTATTGCAACTCAAGGCTTGAATTTTTTCTTCAGTTATCTCAGCTTGAGAAATGCAGAGCGTGCTATTCCCTTTTGGTTTTCTATCTCCAGTTCTTTGCACATGTCATTATAATATTTTGTCTTCTTGAGTTGCCCTTTGAAATCTTCTGTTCAGCTCTTTTACTTCATCATTTCTCCCTTTTGCTTTAGTTGTTTGATGTTCAAGAGTAAGTTTCAAAGTCTCTTCTGACATCATATTGGTCTTTTCTTTCTTTCCTGTGTTTTTTAATTACCTCTTGCTTTCTTCATGTATGATGTCATTCTACAACTTGGTTGGTCTTCGGTCATTACTGTTCAATATGTCAAATCTATACTCGAGATGGTCTCTAAATACAGACAGGATATATTCAAGGACATACTTTGGCTCTCATGGACTTGTTCTGATTTTCTTTAGTTTCAACATGAACTTTCGTATGAGCAATTGATGGTCTGTTCCACAGTCAGCCTTTGGCCTTGTTCTGACTGATGATATTGAGCTTTTCCATCATCTCTTTCCACAAATGTAGTCAATTTGATTCCTGTGTATTCCATCTGGCCAGGTCCATGTGTATAGTTGCCGTTTATGTTGGAGAAAAAAGGCATTTGTAATGAAGTCTTTGGTCTTGCAAAATTCTATCATGCAATCTCCGGCATTGTTTCTATCACCAAGGCTATATTTTCCAACTAACGATCCTTCTTCTTTGTTTCCAACTTTCGAATTCCAATCACCAGTAATTATCAATGTATCCTGACTGCATGTTCCATCAATTTCAGACTTCAGAAGCTGGAAAAAATCTTAAATTTCTTCATCTTTGGCCTTAGTGGCTGGTGGGTAAATTTGAAAATTCGTATTAACTGGTCTTCCCTGTAGGATTATGGATATTATCCTATTACTGACAGTGTTGTACTTCAGGATAGCTCTTGAAATGTTCTTTTTGACAATAAATGCAACACCATTCCTCTTCCAGTTGTCATTCCTGGCATATTAGATCATATGATTATTCGATTCAAAATGGCCAATACCAGTCCATTTCAGCTCACTAATGCCTAGGATATTGATGTTTATGGATTCCATTTCATTTTTGATGATTTCTGATTTTCCTAGATTCATAATTATACTTTCTATCTTCCAATTATTAATGGATGTTTGCAGCTGTTTCTTCTCATTTTGAGTTGTGGCACATCAGCTAATGAAGGTTCTGAAAGCTTGACTCCATCCACGTCATTAAAGTCAACTCTACCTTGAGGAGGCAGCACTTCCCCAGTTGTCTTTCAGTGCCTCATCTTCTGGCACTATATCAGACAATGTTCTGCTGCTATTCACAAGGTTTTCACTGGCTAATTCCTTCCAGAAGTAGACTGCCGGGTCCTTCTTCCCCGTCTGTTTTAGTCTGGAAGCTCAGCTGAAACTTGTCCTCCACAGTATGACAAACTGACAACCTAGAAAATCCAATGGGATAGTTCTACTCGGGGGTTGCTGAGTTGCTGAATGGGGTTGCTGAATCGAAATCCACTTGATGATACCTGACAGCAATAACAACAACAGAAGATAATTTCATAAGGTAGATAGATAGACTGTAACTATAGAAAATAAATAGCTTTTCTGTGTAGTAGGACTCAGCTGTCAGAAAACTAAATGGAAAAATTTGACATGTCCATAATAATAACAAAAAAATATGAAATACCTAAAATTAAACAAGAAAGTATAGGACCTAGATGAAGAAAGCTATAACATTTTCTTGAAAATTTCAAATTTCTCCTAAAATGGAAAGCCTATACCCTGCTCTTATATAAA
Source organism: Loxodonta africana (assembly GCF_030014295.1). Taxonomy (NCBI): domain Eukaryota; kingdom Metazoa; phylum Chordata; class Mammalia; order Proboscidea; family Elephantidae; genus Loxodonta; species Loxodonta africana. The sequence continues at coordinate 115,408,787 of NC_087369.1, read as the reverse complement.
AAAGAGTATTATAAAAACTCCCATTTATCCCAAATTCCCATTCAAATGTAATAAAACTAAAAAAAAACTTCAATGTTTTTATTTTTTTTGAAATGAGATAAAAATAGTTTAAGTTCAAATGGAAGAATTAATGTCTGAAAATATTTAAGAAACCTATGAAAATAAGAATGTGGCAAGAGGATTAGCCTTACCAGATACTAAAATACACTGTAAAAGCATCAGATTAGATAGGTAGATGATAGATAAATAGATGATAGATGGATGGATAGATAGAAAAATATATAAATAAGCAGGAGAGCATAATCAAGTCCAGAAATAGGCCTGAGTATTTATATTCAGAATCTAGTATTTGACATATATGGTCTTTTAGTTCTGAGTGAAAATGACTTTTTAGATAAATCAAGTTAGGTTAATTTGCTATCCATATGTAAAAAAAATAAATACATAGCCTTAGCTCACAACATAAACAAAAATAAATTCAAAATGGAATAATGATCTAAATGTCAAAAAGTAAAATATACTATTATTAGAAGGACGATTAAGTTTATTTATTTATTTATTTATAATCTTAAGCAAGATAGGAAGTACAGATGTCATAGGGAAATTTTCACAGATTTTGCTAGGTAAACATTTAAAACTCATGTTCCACAAAAATGAAATAAACATCATGAACAATGTCAGAAGACAACAAACTGAGAAAATATTTACAATATTTTTTATCAGATTTATATCCATAATGAACAGAGGTCTTCATAGAGAAGAAAAAAGTAGTAGGCAAATAATCCAAAAGAAAAATTGACAAATTATTTGCAGAAACAATTCATAAAAAAAGGAAATGATGTCATTCTTTGAATTGAAAACTATGTAGATGTATTACTTATGATATGTAAAAATCACAGTATAATTGTTTTTAAAAATAAAAAACCAAATAGGTCATTATAAAAATGTATAAATATCAGATAACATGGCTTGTATTTGCTGAGGTATAAATTTGAGTTAAATACCAGATCTCTGGTTTTTCATTTAAGTCTGATTTTCTTGGAGTTATAGGAGGAGTCTGGGGAATAAGAACCTAATAGACCAAGGAGAAGTCTGGCAGTTTTAATTTTGATCTTCGAATTTATGACAGCATCGCCCTTTGCAAAGTTTAGACGTATGAAAGTTTCTCAATAATAATGTTTTAAAGACTCCCTAAAGATTTTGACTGTTTATCGAGCACTTACATATACATGCCAGCCAGCACCAAAGAACTGTACATGTTTAATCTCATTTAATTCTCAGAACAATTTATAAGTACAATTATTATTGCATATTAAAGATAGGAGGAAATCCTGGTAGCATAGTGGTTAAATGCTACAGCTGCTAACCAAGAGGTCGGCAGTTTGAATCCACCAGGTACTCCTTGGAAACTCTATTGGGCAGTTCTACTCTGTCCTATAGGTTCACTATGAGTCAGAATCGACTCAACGGCAGTGGGTTGAGGGGGTTAAAGATACGAAACTGAGGCTCAGAGAGATTAAATAGCTAGCCCAATATCACACAGTAAGTGGTGGAACAAGACTTTTAATTAGCCGTTTCTGACTTCACAGCCCATGCTCCTAACTTTTTAATAGCATATGTTGCAATTGACAATCAAATGGAAGCTATAACATTTTCTAAGACTGGGTCCATGAACTGTTTATACAGTGCTTCTTCACCATTCCCCCCCCACCCGCCTTATGTATCTCTTTAGGAATTTTATAAAATATATGGGTCTTCTGTTGAGAAAACTGAAAATGTGCACACACACAAACATGCACACAATTTTCTATACAATTTCCAAGAAATAATGGACTCTTTGAAGCCCACCCTGGATCCCTATGTTGTGAACCTCTGTTCTATCTGTTGGTGATCAGGAGATCTGGAAACATAGGTTTCCCTTTTAATGCAAGAGTACAATTGATCTATTTTTTAAACCTCATATCTGCTTTGTTTTAATGCAAAAACAAACAAACCCATTGTCTTCGAGTCGATTCCGACTCATAGGGACCCTATAGAACAGAGTAGAGTTGTCCCAGGACAGAGTAGAACTACCCCATAGAGTTTCCAAGGAGCAGGTGGTGGATTCGAACTGCAGACATTTTGGTTAACAGCTGAGCTCTTAACCACTGTGCCACGAGGTCGCCATTTTAATGCAAATATGGATTAAAGGGGCAGGTTTTTGTTGTTGCTGTTGTTGTTCGTTATTAAAAGAAACCCAGGGAGTAATGAATTTCTAAAGGATAAGAAGAAAAAAAAGAATTCCTGTTTGCTACTTCTCTATCTACCTAGAAAAGATCTGGAGCAGTCCATAAATTTGAAGTCATCAATTATTAACAGTAATGTCAAGAATACAAAATACTTTGGTTATAACTGCATCACTACACACACAGTTCTATAACAAATAAAAAAGAAACAATTTTTTTTCTTTTTTATTTGTTATAATAGTCTACTTAAAAAGAATGACTTTTCAGGGTTTTCAGGGTTCATCCTTGTGTGGTATGTATCAGAGCTTCATTTGTGATTATGGCAGAGTAATACTTCATTGTATTATGCTGAGTGAAATAAGTCAGTTACCCAAACTCAATCCCATTGCCATCCAGTCAATTCCAGCTCATAGCGACCATATAGAACAGAGTAGAACTGGTGCATAGGGCTTCCAGGGCTGTAAATCTTTATGGAAGCAGACTGCCACAGCTTTCTCCTGGGGAGCTTAATCACTGTGCCACCAGGGCTCCTAAGTCAGTCACAAAAAGACAAATAATGTGTGGTCCCACTGATATGAAACATCTACAATAGGCAAATATATAGATACCAAGAGGAGCCTGGGCGGTGCAAGCAGTTTGCAATTGGCTGTTAACTTAAACGTCTGGCAAACTGCTTCGGTAAAGATTACAGCCAAGAAAACCCCATAGAGAAATTCTACTCTGTAACACATGGGGTCACGATGAGTTAGGGGCTGACTTGAAGGCAGCTAACAACAACAACAACGTAGAGACCAAAGTTTATTAGTAGTTAACAGGGGTGTTAGGGAATGGGAAAAATGGAGTCACAGCTTAGGGGACACTGAGCTTCTGTTAAGAATGATGGAAAAATATGGAAACAGATAGTGGTGATGCTTACACAACATGACAAATTTAATTAGTGTAACTGGATTGCACTTGTAAAAAAAATGTTGAAATGGAAAATGTTTTGTTGTATGTATACTTACCACAATAATAATAGTAAAAGAATGACTCTATCATTCTTTCATCCAGTTTACCCAAGGATTTACTTGTCAGTCCTTAACCCAGATTTTAAAATTTCTAAGGGATTCTTATGCAAGCCCAATGCTAAAATAATGTATTTGCTGTGTGCACCAAGTTGTTGTTAGGTGAAGTCAAGTTGGTTGCGACTCATAGCGACCCTAAGAACAACAGAATGAAACACAATCTAGTCCTGCACCATCCTTACAATCATTGTTATGCATGGGCCCATCTTTGGAGCCACTGTGTCAATCCACCTCATTGAGGGTCTTCCTATTTTCTGCTGATCCTTACTTTACCAAGTGTGCACCATATTCTTGTTAAATCTAGTGGACGACTACATTGACAATCATTCGCCATTCAATAAGAAAAACAACCTTATCAGTTGTGATGGTTCCATTCCTGATGGATCGGGCACAGAGCCAGTAAATGCATAGCATATACGAGGATGTTCGATTAACCAAAATATCCCCTACACCAAAATCTAATATACGTTTTGTGGCTAGTCATATAATAGATTAAAAAATCCGGGACAGTATGATACTCTTGTTGGGAGTGAATAATGGTAAAAGCTCCTTAAAGCAGTGACAGAAATGTGAGTTATTGAAAATGATGGAATTTTAAGAAGTGTGTAGGTAGTAATAGATGCATTCAGTTTTGCCGAGAACTGATTAAAATACAGGATTGATGAATAGGTATTAATTAATTTGTCCTTTAGTTTTTGTTTTTGCTGTTTTTTTTCTTTATAGTTGCTTGTCTTGCCAGCAAAATCAGCCAAAACTTTTTTTCAGCATTCCCTTCATATATGAATGAGGTTCCTTTGACCTTGTTATTGCACAATGATATTGAAGTATGAAAAGAAGCAATGATAATCTCAGAATCAGGTATTCACAGTAAAACAATGTACTGCATCTTACATGGGTTCTTATTACATGCAGTTTGTTGGGGTCTTGGCCCTGACTGCTTGTGCCATGGTCATCTATTTAGAAGTTGAAGATGAAAGTGCCTTATTTCTGCGCACTATGGTAGCTATCATTTGTGAATACCAGAGGATTTTCTTTCAAAAAATTTACCTCAGTTTGTGAGAATTTCAATTTCACAACTACTAGTTTGCCTTTGCAAAGAATGGGAATTCCAGAACACTTAACTGTGTTCATGAGAAACCTGTACTTAGACCAAGATGCAGTCGTTCAAACAGAACAAGGGGATACTGCATGGTTTAAAGTTAAGAAAGATGTGTGTCAGGGTTGTATCCTTTCACCATACTTATTCAATCTGTATGCTGAGCACATAATCCGAGAAGGACTATATGAAGAACGGGGCATCATGATTGGAGGAAGACTAATTAACAACCTGTGATATGCAGATGACACAATTTTACTTGCTGAAAGTGAAGAGGACTTGAAGCACTTACTGATGAAGATCAAAGACTACAGCCTTCAGTATGGATTACACCTTAACATAAGGAAAACAAAAATCCTCACAACTAAACCAATAAGCAACATCATAATAAAAAGAGAAAATATTGAAGTTGTCAAGAATTTCATTTTACTTGGATCCACAATTAACGCTCATGGAAGCAACAGTCAAGAAATCAAATGACGAATTGTATTAGGCAAATCTGCTGCAAAAGGCCTCTTTAAAGTGTTAAAAAGCAAAGATGTTACCTTGAAGACTAAGGTGCACCTGACCCAAGCCATAGTGTTTTCAATCGCCTCATATGCATGAGAAAGCTGGAAAATAAATAAGGGAGACTGAAGAAGAATTGATGCCTTTGAATTATGGTGCTGGCGAAGTATATTGAATATGCCATGGACTGCTAGGAGAAGGAACAAGTCTGTCTTGGAAGTACAGCCAGAATGCTTATTAGAAGCGAGGATGGCGAGACTTCGACTCACATACTTTGGACATTTTATCAGGAGGGATCACTCCCTGGAGAACATCATGCTTGGTAAGGTAGAAGGTCAGCAAAAAACAGGAAGACCCTCAACGAGATTGATTGACACAGTGGCTGCAACAATGGGCTCAAGCATAACAATGACTGTGAAGAAGGTGCAGGACAGGGCAGTGTTTCGTTCTATTGTGCGTAGGGTCACTCTGAGTTGGAACTGACTTGATGGCAACTAACAACAACAACAAGAGTTTACCTTTACTTAGACCCTTATAATATTTTCACTGGTGAAACACTGTACAAATTTCTGAATTTTCCAATTAATTTCACATTATTTTGGACATACAAAAAAAACTGTTATTCTATTGAAGAAATCTTAGCATAAAAATTCATACTTAGTCTTTTTCCAGTAGGTGATTAATTATTTAGTTTATAGTCATCAAACCACCTTGTGGCTTCATAGGTTGATGTCAGCCTGAGGGTAGGCTGGATAATGCATTCCTTTTGCCAAGGGTGGGTGGTAAAAGACCATATTAAATGGAAGGTTTTCTAAAATTTTTCTTAAATTCTCCTATTCCTGTATTTCTTAAAAAAAAAATCTGTATAGCACTCTGGCTTTCTAGAGAAGTTTTTTGATTTGAAGGGTTCTTGGATTTCTACATTAGACATATGCCTGGACCCCTTACGCTGTAGGTGGCTGCTGTTTTGATCACTGAGCCTTACTTGGTTCTCCCTGATCTAAAGCTCCCTTATAATATAACTTTATGAATAGGTGGCTCATTTAATCTCAGAGCCAGACAAAGCAAGTCAGGCTCTGATGCGCTGATGTGAAGGGGTAACCATTGCTTTCCGTCTCCAACTTTTATCACGTGTAAATTCCATTGCTGTACAGATTCCCATTTAACCCCTGCCCTTTTTGGTGTAATGTTTGCCCCCTTGCACAATTCTACACTTATCCACTGCTTCCCAATAAAAATTAATTAAGCTGGAAAAAGGCAGCTTTTCAGTAACATGACCATTTAGATACATCTCCTTAATCATTACCAGTGTGTGTATGTGTATCCAGTCTTACGAAAGCTGAAAGACTCTTTACATTTTTAGATTATATTTGCTACAATAAAGAAATAGTAAGCAGATATAACAAAATGAACCACAAGTTATATTTCTTAAGGCATGGACTGAACCAGAATTTCCACTCTGCCTTGACATCTCAGTCAACTTTTTCTCAGATGAAATACCTACAAAATTATCCAGGTTTCTATTATTCTGTGAGCTAACTGGTTATGTTATTTTAAACCAATGCTCAAAATGTAGTCAGCGTGCTGCACAAATTGAATTCTGGATCATATTGAAGCTCAAGGTTTGAAATGCAGGTCTCTACTTCCAACGATGTATGCTTGCTGGCTTCTCTTTTCACCACTGAATTTTCAAAATAATAATAAATGGTTATAATCATGAATAAGGTGCTTGTGAAAAGTGTGCTAAACCAGAGGTCAGGAGACTAAATCTCTGATTCTTGCTTTTCCACTAACCAGATGGATGATTTAAGGCAAGTCACTTCCCCTCACTGGGCCCCATATTATCTTTGGAAATGAAGAGCCTTGGACTCCTTATGTTCCCTTTTATCTCTAAATTTCTGTGTGTATTGTTTTAAGACTGTTTTTACCAGACAATTGCATTTAATATGAGGTACTCTTTTTCAACATCTTTAGAACATTTTCGATTAATTTACTGAATTATAGGAACCATTTTGAAGTCCTCTGTTCTTTTTGTCTTCTTGAGAGACAAACCAGCATTGAAGAAAGGTAATATCTATATCTTCCTTTAACTTGCAACTCTTTAGCAGCGCAGTAATAAATAAGCTGACAGAATTTATTGACAAAGGAGAAGTTCATTGTTAGTAGGAGTTAATCTTCTTTTCTGTGATGCATTAACGTTCTTCAATAAAGATCACCCAATTTTGTTCCCACACTTCCGGAGAGAAGTTTAGAGCATGTTTCAGATTTCAGTACTTGTGTTTAATGAATCAAAATCATACTAATATATAGAGCAACCTAGGAGGAAATAAAAAAGGAAATCTTTAACCTAAGGGAAGGGTGATGTGGTAGAGAAGCCTGTTACTCAACATAAAAATGCAAAGGATTCATTTTTCTTCCTCACTTTTGTATCCAGCTTTCAGTTTTCTGAATCATTTCTCTCTTCTTTCCAGGTGTATTTCCCCTTTCTTCAGTTAGATTGTCTCTTAAAGATGCTGTTTATCTGAGCTGACACTGGGAAGGCCATAAAATTAAGGCCTTTTGGTGATAAATGCAAGAAAAAAAGAATTCAAGCTGTGCTCACATCATTGCATTTCAGCTCTGTTTCTGGTGTATGGAGATGTTTATCTTCTTTTATATGCTAGCTCCAACTTTTTGGGCTTCGCTTTTTATATTTCTCCCATCAGTGCTATATTTGCATGAATGTATTGCACCATCTTGACTGGAGGACTATTTTTGCTCTCTTTAGCTTTACAGATTACTTCTCTATCTCAGACTTTATTAGGATGGGGAATTAGATAATAGGGAATCAATGTCTATAATCAAGATTATACAGCAGGCTGATGAAAAGGAAAGGGAGAACTGAGTCAATTATGTAGATAACTGGTCTAAGAATTGACAAAAATAGGACTAGATGTGGAGAGTAAAGATTACTTATATTGGTAACACAGGAAGATCCATGACCCCAATTCCCAACAACAACAAAAAAATTTAAGCCAGTTCAGAATAAGGTAAAACTCTTTATCTCCACAGAGGAAGTGATTCTGACAGTCCCTAAGTCAGAATAAATCTGATATTTATTCTATATCTTTTTTCCTTGTTAAAATGATGTTCTGCTGCTTATTGAAAGTAATTCTAATTTAACATTAAGACGCTTGAAATAAAGTCTTTAAACTTGGTTGGAAAACAAATCAGAAGCCTAGCAAGAAATGGAATGGCCACTAGAATGACCATTCTAATACACAGCTAGTGACACACCTACACAACGGCAATTCAAAAAGAAGACATAGCTGGTGTGTGACTGAAATGTAGGCTTCTATTTCCCCCTAGTGATTTGCTTTTCTTCCTTGAAAAAAGTAGAGTATTTCTCTACTCTAGAGTGCCTATCCCTTTAGAATGAACGACCACCTAGGTAGTTCTAGGACAAACTTGGCAAAGTGTGTTGTGAATATACAGGGCGAATTTTCTGGGAGAAAATGAAATCACTAGTAGCAGAATTGAATTGTGTTCAAAACTTTTCTCTTGATTTTTATGGCCAAGTCTCCACTTATCTCCTCCCTAGTCTCTCCTCGTCTTCCCCCTTTTATTTTTGTCCCTGTTGCTTACTGACTGTAGTTGGGATAGAGAGGTAGAACTGAAAAAAAAAAGAAAGAAAACTTTGTTGGCAAGAGCTTCCAATTTCTAAAACGCAGTATTTTCCACTGGGGAGAAGAGTAAGACTTTGGTCTTGATGAGAGTTTAAATGACACACATCTAAAAACAATAAAAAAGACAGAAAAACCTAGAATGTTTGGCATCATAGAGAAAAAGTCTTATTTAACCAATTTTTAAGCAGAAAGCGTTCCACAAAGATTAAATCTTGCTATTTACTCTATATCTTTTTTCCTTGTTAAAATGATGTTCTGCTGCTTATTGGAAGTAATTTTAACTTAACATTAAAGGACCTGAAATAAAACGTTTAAACTCTGTTGGAAAATAAATCAGAAGCCTAGCAAGAAATGAACTCCAAAAAGGTTTATGCTACGACATGAGATGAGGGGGAATCCCCAAGGATCCAAATACATTACATACTTTATGAAGGAATAATTCCTCTGCCTAATTTTTGAGAAATGTCTCTTTATCATTACTCCAAGCAATTTAGGGAACCAAATAGCTCTAAATCAAATAAACATCAGTGATCTTACTCATTTCCTCCAGAATGCAAAGCTGTCCTTATTTAAATAACTCCTTAAAAAAATTTTTTTTCTTTTTTTTTCTAACTTGGATAGTTAATCAAATACCCTTATTTTCCCCCAATATATTTGTCATTATACAAAATACAAAGCAAGAAATACAAATACCAGCAATTGATAATCCCACTATCCAGAGATTATAACTATTAACAGTTTAGGGTATATTTCCCTGTCTTTTTTTGTGCATTTATCTTATACAGTTGGGATCATACTCTGTACACAGCTTTGTATCTTGACATGTTCACTTAACATTATATTCGAAGCATTTCCTTTGCCATCACATATTCTTTTATAAATTGATTTTTAAAATGGCTACATATTAGATGATTTAATTAATGGAAAACAATTTATTTAACCATTCCATTGTAGGATATATAAGTTGTTTCCAGTGTTTTTGCTCTTATAATGTGGTGATGTGCTTCATACATAAACTCTGTGTCTGTTTTCTTGCATATTTACTTAAAATAATATGCTAAAACAAGGATTATTAGATTAAAAGGTATAAACATTTTAAGATCCTTGATACCATTGCCAATTATGTTACAGAGTATTGTGCTAATTTAAGGTCTTTGAAGCAATTTATGACAGTGTTCATTTTATTCAATTCTTGTCAACACTGAGTACTATCAATTTAAAAATTCTTGACTGGTTTGTTAAAACAAATTATTTCCTGTTTTATTTTCCTGTTATTGATTTCTAGAAAAGATAAATCTTTTATTCTACATTTATTGGCCATTTATATGTCTTTGGGAAATTGCTTTTCCTTTTTTTGCCCATTTTTATTTGAGGATTAGTTGTGTTATAAAAAAATTAAAAGTATAACGAGTATTGAGACTTTGAACTATTTTCCTCTGTTTGCCTTTTAATTTCTTTATGTTGTTATCAATGTACATTTCATTTGTTTTCAAATCTGTTTATTTTTCCTTTGAGAACTAGAAAGTTCTTACCCTTTCCAAGATCAATTATGTATTTACCTACATTTTCTTCTAGATTTTATGGTTTCACTGCTTGTATTTCATTTTTTAAACCATTTGGGAATTTATTTTGACATGTGATATGTGGTAAGGATCTAACATAAGCTTTTTTACAAATCACGAGCAAAAATTCCCCACACCTTTTGTTTAGCAACTGACACTTTCCCCATTGGATTGAAATGATGCCTTTATCATAAGTTAAACGGTTACTCTAGTGTCTTATTCTGGCCCATCAATTCTGTTTCAATTTTATGTCTGCCAATTCTTTTACCATACAACTAGGGTTTAAAACCTTATAAATGTAGTAGACTAGATTATCCCAAATCCTCATTCCTGCCCCAGAAATAAAAGTATATATTTACATATTTCACCCTAAAGCTTTTCAGTGTCTTCCCACTCTGATTCTGGGCTTGGACTTGTGACTTTCTTTGGCCAATGTGATTTTAAGAAATGTGAAGCAAGCAGAGACTTGAAAAATGCTTCTATATTTGGGCTTGCTCTCCTTCACTGCTGTCATGCCCATGTCCATGCCCAGGCTATTCTCCTACACCCAGGAGTAAAATGAAAGAAATATTTAAGAAGAGCTGCCCCTGCCAAGCCACCCCAGTGAGGCCTAGCTTAGCTGATCCTTAATGAATGTGCAAGATGTGCAAGAAATCCCGGTCAAAATCCATAAAGCTGCATTAGCCTAGACAACACTATATTAGCTGAGCCCTAGCCAAAAAAAAATTTTTTATTTTAGTCAACTCACAGACATGAGAGCTAGATACAGGCCACTAAGACTATTGTGGTTGCTTATTATGCAGCAATAGCTAACCAATGCAATAATGAATTTTAATATATGGTAGGATGTCAACCCATTTTATTTATTTACTGTTTTGCAAAAATATTTTGTAACTACTATTGCCTGTTTACCCTGGTTTTTTTAATAATAGAATTATTTGTGCATTGCCTTATCTTGCCCCTTAACCTAATCTAACTCCAAGGAGACTATTCACCTTTGTTTAGCTCAGAGCTTTCCTCATAACAGTACTCAGCACATAGTCACTGCTGAATTAAATTAACTGTGAATCGAGTTCTAGAAAAAAAAAAAAGTTCTAGAAGCATATACCAAATTCCTACATTCCCGTTAACTTCAGAATTTCATAATGAACTTTGGAATATTTGGTGTTACATGGATGCAGCCCATATTTAGATATTTTGTTTTATTTTGTAGTCTCTTCTCCACTGTAGAAATCTTTATTACAATTTATATTAAATGGTATATGCTACCTTGGGTTGTGATAGTCAGTATTCCTAACACAGGAGCCACGTAACCAGTTTTCATCTCTTTGTTTTTTGATTTTACTTTGGCTCACTCTCCTTCCAACTTATTCTATAATCTCCTTTACTTTGCTTATTTGTATTAAGAGAAGCTAAGCAATATTTAGATATATATGAATATGTTTCAAGCAAACGTGCAACCTAGATTCACAGAAGTAACAACATTTACAGATTTTTCATGGGGTTTAGATTTATAATTGACCCCACATGCAACACTTTTGAATAAAAGTAGGTTCATTACACATAAATTATGACTTGGAAGTCAAAATGTCCTAGCTTTTTATTTTTCCTGAGAAAAAATTGGAGGAGAAGAGAATATTAGGGCCTAGTGCTATCACCAATATAACGCCGATTTATTTGCATGAGTGGGGGTGCATTCTTAATTTCTTTATCAGGATCAATCTTCCTTTTCAATGTTTATCCCACCAGAGATCTTATTAATGGTACTTTATCTTTTGGCTTCACCTTTCCCACTTTCCATCTGTTTGTGGGATATGTAATAGCCTCTACAGATCCCCGCTGCAACTAAATGTTTTCTGAGGCAGCCTATGATAGATGGCTCTGCTCTTGTGTTTAATCACTTTCATTAAATATTATGCTAAAACTGAATTATGATTAAATAAAAGAATAATATATTATGTTGATTTTCATTTAGAAAACCTCATTAATTTATGTTTGCATTTAATAAAACTAACTTCTTAAATTACTTGTCCAAAGTTTAAAAACATATGGTTTCTGGGATAAAAATTGTTAGAAAAAGGTAACTAAATTACTAGTGTGATGACAGGTCTTTTGAGACATTCTAGCCTTATATTTTAGGATGTGTGAGAATCATGCAACTTTCCCAGTTTTCATTCAGTCAAGCTTTTTTTCAGAACCTTGTACAAGTCATATGAACTTGTCCAAGCCACATAATATCTATGAGCACCTGCTTTTTAAAGTTTATATCCTGAATTAATTATCTTACTCTGTACATGGTAAAAGGAAGTGACTGTACTACTTTCCGCCACTCTGTCAGTTTGTCGTACTGTGGTGGCGAGAATTTTGATACGATACTGAAGCTTATGCCACTGGTATTTCAAATACCAGCAGCATCACCCATGGTGAACAGGTTTCAGCAGAACTTCTAGACTAAGACAAACTGGGAAAAAGGACCTGGCAATCTACTTCTGAAAAACATTGACCAGTTGAAAACCTAATGAACAGCAGCAGAGATTGTCTGATATAGCGCCGAAAGATGAGCCTTTCAGAATGGAAGGCACTCAAATTACAACTGGGGAAGAGCTGTCTCCTCAAAGTAGAGTTGAACTTAATGAAATGGATGGAGAAAAGCTTTCAGGACCTTTATTTGCTGGTGTGGCAAGACTTAAAATGAGGAGAAACAGCTGCAAACATCCATTAATAATTGGAACCTGGAATGCATGAAACATGAATCAAGGATAACTGGAAGTTGTCAAAAATGAAATGGAACACTTGAAGATCGATATCCTAGGCATTAGTGAGCTGAAATGGACTGGTACTGGTAATTTTAAATCAGACAATTGTAAGGGCTTCTATGCTGGGAATGACAAATTGAAGAGAAATGGCATCACAATCATAGTAAAAAAGAATAAGATCCATCCTGGAATGCATCACTGTCAGTGATAGGATAATATCTATACGTCTACAAGGAGGACCAGTTAATATTACGATTATTCAAATTTATGCACCAACCACTAATGCCAAAGATAAGGAAATTGAAGATTTTTTACCAGCTTCTGCAGTCTGAAATTGATCAAACATGCAGTCAAGATACATTGATAATTACTGGTCATTGGAATGTGAAAGTTGGAAACCAAGAATAAGGACTGGTAGTTAGGAAATATGGCCTTGGTGATAGCAACGACGCCAGAGGTCACATGGTAGAATTTTGCAAGACTGAAGGGTTATTCACTGTGAATACCTTTTTTCAACAACATAAATGGTGACTATACAGGTGGACCTTGCCAGATGGAATACACGGGGATCAAATTGACTAGATCTGTGGAAAGAGACAATGGAGAAGATCAATATCATCAGTCAGAGTAAGTCCAGGGGCCGACTGAAGAACAGACTATCGATTGCTCATATGCAAGCTCAAGTTGAAACTATAGAAAATTAAATGAAGTCCTTGAGAGCCAAAGTATAACCTTGAGTATATATCACCTGAATTTAGACATCATCTCAAGAATATATTTGATGAATTGATTACTAGTTACTGAAGACCAGATGAATCGTGGCATGACATTAAAGACATAGCACATGAAGAAAGCCAAAGGTCATTAAAAAGACAGAAAAAGAAAAAAGACCAAAATCAATGTCAAAAGAGACTCTGAAACTTGTTTTTGAACATACAGTAGCTAAAGGGAAAGGAGGAAATGATAAAGTAGAGGAGCAGAACAGAAGATTTCAAAGAGCAGCTCAAGAAGACAAAGTATCATAATGAAATGTGCAAAGACCTGGAGGTAGAAAACAAAAGAGAAGAACACACTCAGCATTTCTCAAACTAAAAGACCTGAAGAAAAAAATCAGTCCTTGAATTGCAATATGGAAGGGTTCTATGGACAAAATATTGAACCATGCAGGAAGCATCAAAAGAAGATGGAAGGAATATACAGAGTCACACTGTATTAAAAAGAATTGGTTGACTTTCAACCATTCAGGAGGTAGCGTATAATCAGGAAACGATGGCACTGAAGGAAGAAGTCCAAACTGCACTGGAGGCATTGGTGAAAAATGAGGCTCCAGGAATTGGTGGATTGCCAATTAAGATGCTTCAACAAATTGAGGCAACACTGGAAGCACCCACTCATCTGTGCCAAGAAATCTGGAAGACAACTACACAACCAACCGACCTGAAGAGATCTGTATATGTGCCTATTCCAAAGAAAGGTGATCCAACAGAATGCAGAAATTATCAAACAATATCATTAATATCACACACATAAGAAAAATTTTGCTGAAGATAATTCAAAAATGGTTGCAGCAGTATATCTATAGGGAACTGCCAGAAATTCAAGTCGGATTCATAAGAAGACGTGGAATGAGGGATATCATTGCTAATGCCAGATGGATCTTGGCTGAAAGCAGAAGAGTACCAGAAAAATGTTTACTTGTGTTTTTTTGAGTATGCAAAGGCATTCAGTTGTTTAAATCACAACAAATTATGGATAACATCGCAAAGAATGGGAATTTCAGACCACTTAATTGTGCCCATGCAGAACCTGTACATAGACCAAGATACAGTTGTTCGAACAGAACCAAGGGATGCTGCATGATTTAAAATCAGTAAAGGTGTATTTCAGGGTTGTATCCTTTCACCATACTTATTCAGTCTGTATGCTGAGTAAATAATCTGAGAAGCTAGACTATATGAAGAAAAAAGTGGCAACAGGTTTGGAGGAAGACTTATTAACAACCTGTGATATGCAGACGACACAATCTTGCTTGCTGAAAGTGAAGAGGACTTGAATCACTTACTGATGACAATCAAAGACTACAGCCTTTAGTATGTATTACACCTCAATATAAAGAAAATAAAAGTCTCACAACTGGACCAATAAGCAACATCAGGATAAACAAAGAAAATATTAAAGTTGTCAAGGTTTTCATTTTCCTTGGATCCACAGTCAACACCCATGGAAGCAGCAGTCAAGAAATCAAAGGGTGTATTGAATTGGGCAAATCTGCTGCAAAAGAGCTCTTTAAAGTGTTAAAAAACAAAGATGTCACTTTGTGGACTGAGGTGTGCCAGTCCCAAGCCATGGTATGTTCAATTGCCTCATATGCATGCAAAAGCTGGACAAAGAATAAGGAAGATCCTAGAAGAATTGCTACCTTTGAATTATGGTGTTGGCAAAGAATATTGGATATACCACGAAGTTCCAGAAGAATGAACAAATCTGTATTGGAAGAAGTACAGCCAGAATGCACCTTAGAAGCGAGAATAGTGATATTTTGTCTCATGTAATTTTGACATGTTATCAGGAGGGACCAGTCCTTGGAGAATAACATCATGCTTGACAAAGTAAGCGTCAGTGAAAAAGAGGAAGGCCCTTGACAAAATGGATTGACACGGTGGCTGCAACAATGGGCTCAAACAGCAATGATTGTGAAGATGGTGCAGGACTGGGCAGTGTTTTGTTCTGTTGTACATAGGATCACCTTCAGTCTGAACCAACTCAATGGCACCTAACAACAAAAAAGTATGTGTTAAAATAGAGTCAACGTGATACTCTCTATCTCCCGAGCCCTACAAATATAGCTGCCTCTGTGTAATGAATATAAAATGCCTCTCAGAGTTACCTGTATCTGGCTGCTCTATGTGGTAAGATAGAAGTGCATGTAGCACAGTGTCCATCATATAAATACTTATTATATGCTTATTGCATTGGATTTTCACTTCCAGAAAAATATTTCTTTTACTAGAAAATTAGATACCTGGCTATATATATATAAGCGTTGGTACTATTTGCCTAAATTGATACTAAAATTCTCTCCAGTAAAAAAGAAAAATATAATCTGCTGTTTGTCATTCACATAAATCTGTCCACTGAATAAAGCTTATCTTTAGGTAGAAAAGATCTTACAATGTTTCCATCTTGAGCTGAAAAGGTAGTCTGTGAAGGTAGTTGCACTCAGGCAAATCCAGTGATGAAGCCATCATTGGAATAGTTGAAGAAAAACTATGTTACTAAGGCTCTTATGAATATTGACCCTTGACATTGGTTAAAAACAAAACAAAACAAAACAAAAACCTCAGTGTTCTCATTTGTCTCTATCTCTCCCAATGTTGAGAGCACAAGCAATTGAAATTTCCCTCGGCTTCTTTAATCTGCCCACATTCCATTTTTATTATTTTCTTCTCTTTCCATTCTTAATGCAGAATAATATTTCTTACCTATTTTTGAGATTTACCATGAAAGAAGAAAGAACCTGGCATGCAGGCCAGATTCTGAGGGAAAATAATAGAAACCAGGGCCAGGGTCAAGAACAAGCCAATAAGAGACCCTATCCAAAAACCTAGTACCAGGGAATGAGAAGTTTGAGTAAAAGCAAAAGTAACTAACCTGTTAGTCAAGGAACAAATGTAATATAATATAATATAAAAATATAATAATTGAGGGACAAATATAAGTAATGTTTTGATACCTTGGGTGTCAGAATAGAGAAAAACTTTATTGAATGGGCACTTGCTCCCTAGCCCCATGTCCTTAAGGCTTGTCTCTTTTTCTATCATGTACCAGTGACTCTACCACTGAGCTGATGGTTCAATAAAAAGCAGGAGGGGTGGTAAGGATATGTGTTATAGATTGAGCTGTGTCCCCTAAAAATGTGTGTCAACTTGGCTAGGCCATGATTCTCAGTATTGTGTGGTTGTCCTACATTTTGTGATCTGATATTATTATCCTATTTATTGTAAATCCTACCCTCTATGATGTTAATAAGGAGCCCTGGTGGCACCGTGGTTAAAGTGCTTGAGTGCTAACTGAAAGTTTGGTGATTTGAAAACACCATAGGCTCTGAGGGAGAAGGATGTGGCAGTCTGCTTCTGTAAAGGTTTACAGCCTTGGAAACCCTGTGAGGTTGCTATGAGTTGGAATCAACTCCATGGTAGTGGGTTTGGTTTTTCAGTGGTATGATGTTAATGAGGCAGGATTAGAGGCAATTATGTTCATGCGGCAGGACACAATCAACTGGATTAGGTTGTATCTTGAGTCGATCTCAAGATATAAAAGAGAGAAACAAGCAGAAAGGAGAGAGGCTGCCTATCACCAAGAAAGGAGAGCCTTTAGCAGGATGCGTCCTTTGGACCCTACACTGAGAAACTCCTAGACCCAGAGGAATATTGATGACAAGGACCTTCCTCCAGAGTCAAAAGAGAGAGAAGGCCTTCCCCTGGAGCTGGCGCTCTGCATTTGGATTTATAGCCTCCTAAACCATGAGAGAATAAATTGCTGTTTGTTAAAGCCATCCACTTGGAGTATTTCTGTTACAGCTGCACTAGATAACCAAGAGAGTATACAACTGGCTTTTGAATCTCTAGCATCAGATGACATTCCTGGAGACCTGGAAGAAAGTACAAACACCAAAGTTGTTGTTAGGTGCTGTCAAATTGATTCCAACTCATGGCGACCCTATATGACAGAGTAGAACTGTCCCATAGTGTTTCCAAGGCTATACTCTTAACTGGAGCAGATCGCCAGGTCTTTTCTCCCACGGAGCCACTGGTGGGTTTGAACCGCAAAACTTTTGGATTAGTAGCTGAGAGCTTAACCACTGTACCACCAGACACCAAGAGACCATAAGAATTATCTATTTTAACTTTATGCCTCCTGGGCTTTCGGCTGCCTCCCCTTTCTCATTCTAACAGATTTTACAAGAAGAGTGTGTCATATGGAAGATTTTCAATGTGCGGAAAGTTTAGGGTTTTTTTTTTTTTTTAATTTGCTTTTGATTTTTTGCTGTATTTAGACAGTCTGCATGTGGGCTACTGCATAATAGCATGGCTAGGGTCCACTTTTGTGAAAAATTAATTTCAAATGGTCAGGACAACAATGCTGCTGAGTGATCCTTGACAGAGTGAATACACTAAGTCAACTAAGTTATCATATATACCAGAGCAATGTTGTACAGGTTTCCTAGAAAAGTGCTCTAAAAATACAAAGCAGCCTATTCTGAGAATGATAATTGTTGAATTCAGTATAATCTTTAGAAAATTAGATGAAGAGTAGCAGGCAAAAAAAGAACAAAAGGGAAGCGATAAGGAAAAGACCACTTTTTATCTTATTGTTAGTAATAAAGAAGACTTCTGCTTCAATTTATTCATTCTCATGTAAAACTTCTACAGAGATATTACCTTTTCACTTTCAACCAACAGATCTTTTTTTTTTCTCGTTCATCAACTTATCCAGTGTAGAGCCATTTCTTAGTGATATTAGATTATGTGTATAAGCAGTGAAAGTTCTGGTCCATTATCTGTAGTGTTTGGTCCATGTAATACCACATCCACCTGTGTGATAATGCCAGGGAAATGGCAACTGCTCACAGTTTACTCTGAGTGTTTGGGATCACTGTCCTAGAAAAATGTTTGTTTGAATACAGGAAAGGGAGATTTGACTCACTAGAAACTAAAAGCCTTTCACAAAAATTGAAAAGGTGTATAGTTCTTAAGGACCCTGCCCTTTGAGGTTTTGTGAAGCTGAGTGTGATTATTGCAGAGTAAGTGACTTATCCCATTGTAATATAATGTGATGAACAGAGCTTTAGATAATAGGATTTCAAGATTACAGACAGATAATTTTTCTAGTCTGTGAATGAATGCTAGGCTTATTTGGGAAAGAATTGTCTTTGTGCTTGTGATATGATGTCCTGTTATGGTGTGAATAAATACTGTACCTGAGAATAATTATTATTTTGGAAGACTAACCAAGCGCTAACCCTACGAGTTTAAATGGAATGCAGCGTAAAATCTAAAACTTAGAAACATCTTGCTATTAAATATGAAAAACAGTAATAACAGTAGTTATCACTTACTATGTGTGAAGTGTTTCATACAAATTGCCTTCTTTAATGCTGAGATCGAAACCGTAAATTCAGCACTACGATTACACCCATTTTTTTAGATCAGGAAGTTGAAACTCAGAAAGTTTAAGTAGTATGGCCTAATTTGTTGTACAAGCAGGATTTGAGCCTTGGTCAGTCTTAGTCCGAAGTCCATGTTTTTTACCAGTACACTCTATTGCATTTTACTGTTTAAAGTTGCACCTATAAGATAGCAGGAAAAAAAATGTTGAGGAAATATAGGGAGACTGCAAAAATAATTTTCCTCAGCATGGTTTTCTTTGACTATCAGATTATGGGCAAACCTCAGGGTTGCACCCACTAAGACAAGTGATTTTAACTTCATAATGAAGAATGGCTCTGTCATCTTTGAGGTGTATCGGTTAAATATCCTGATCTTATATGGAAGCCCTGGTGGCCTAGTGATTAAGAATTTGGCTGCTAACCAAAAGATTGGCAGTTCAAACCCACCAGATGCTCCTTGGAAACTCTATGGGGCAGTCCTACTCGGTCCTTTAAGGTTGCTATGAGTTGGAATCGACTCAATGGCAACTTTTTTTTTTTAATCTTATATGGGAGGCTAAGGTTTCCAGAAAGCTTGTTTATAGGAAGGATTTATGTTTACTTCATGGAGCAGTTTATGGCATACAATATGTTCCTGTGCTAAAAGGAAGCCAGTTGCTCTACTGCCTTCCACAACTTTGGTCCTCCTGGCTTCTGAGGCTGCTTGAACACTGGTGTACCAGCTGCCCCGACTGATACCATTTCAACTCCGTACCATACCACAGGAGCAAATGAGTGAGGCTCCTTGTCACAAGGACTCTTGAGGTCGCTCTGTTTAGTTTGTGCTTCTTCTAAGCCCTCTATAAGTCATTTGGGGCAATAAGGAAATAAAACTATCTTCATTATCTCTGAATCCAGCTGGGCCATGATTTGGTTAATTGAAATGAGCTAGAACATTTGAGAAAGATGGATAAATTTACAAGGATGGGGCAGGCAATAGGGCATTCAACTAGTGGGACAAAGTCCATTTGAGTAGGTGGTATAGTCAAACACAGTCAAACCATCAGGGTTGTAATCTAGGCTCTGCTTGTTACTAGTTGTGTGACCTTCGGAAATTATTTCATCTCTTTGAGTCTTGTCTGTGTAAAATGAGGATAATATTATTTAGCTCACAGGTTGCTGTAAGGAAGAAATGAGATACTGTAGGTAAAGTTTAGCACACTCCATGGCATAGAGTAAGCACTTAATAAATGGCATCTAGCTTATCTTAGACCACAGTATCTGTAAGGTATGAAAGATGCCAGTGCAGGCAAGCAGTCATCATCAGGGCTATAGGATGTCTGGACAAGCTGAATTGAATAAGTGGTGTGGAGAGAGGAGGCCTTGAATGTGGAAGGAACAGCACAAGCAAAGGAATAACGGCATAATAAAAAGGAACATCTTGAACCATATTAAAAAAAAATAGAGCTACAAACAATCATGCAGGCAAATCCAAAGAAAAGGAAGGAGGCTTTTTAAAAACCAGCTTTTAGATATCACTTTTTATGTTTACCATTCCTATTGCCAGAAACCTGATTAAGTTGGAAGTACAATCAGTTTTCTCAGGAAATGCTATGGGTGTTAATTAGAATGGTGTGAAACTAGCAGGTTTCACATATTAGTGGGGTGAATGGAAATTTTAGTCATTGCAACTTTGAGAGCATTCATCACTCGAACCATGAAGTTTGCAAACTTTTTCACATATCCTAAATAAGGTAACCTATTAACTACAAAGCCAGCTATTAACAGGATTACTGTTAGCAACACCTTTAGAAATGGGGGAGTAGCTGGAGCGTAGAACCACTTAATTGCTACTACTGCTAACCCCAAAAGAGGACTGTAAGGAGCATGTGGCATATTTCATTGTTCGAATGCACCTGTGCAGTGTTCGTCCAGTCTTTTCATTACTACTGAGAATCCTCAGATGCATGTTTCATGTTTAAAAGACCCTTTGGAATATATTGCTGTCCATGAGCGTAGACAGAGGGCACTTAAAATGGTGCTTTTTTTACAATAACAGAATTTACACCCCAAAGCTCTCCCTACTGGTGCCTGCAAAAATCATTAATCAGTCTTTAGACCTGAGATTTTGACAGTCCCTGTTAAGATACTAGTAACACTGGAAAGGGTGATATATTAAGTCATGAAGTGGTATTAATCCCTAAGTGAGAATTAATTGATCAGATCCTTTCCAACAGCAACAAAAATATGTATTGAAGAGTGGTTTTCCAAGAAAGAATATAGGAAATTAATCTGGTCTGAGTTTGATTGTTTAGAGTGGGGTTGGGGAATGTAACGTAAAGATACTGTGAGATACCTGGACAGTGCAAAACGTTCTACTAGTAGGGAAAAAAAGGCTGAAAGGAGAGGAATAATGTTTTGGGAGAAATTTTAGCAAGTGATTATTATGTGTTAAGCATTGAGTCAGGCACACTCACATTTAGTTTTTTTTTTTTCTTATTTGTTGAAATTAAGCTTTATCTGCTTCATAATTTTGCCTAAGACAGGTTATGTATATAGCTCTAGCTATTATTTTAAAACTTTATTTACTTATGTCTGTAAGTTTTGATTCAATTTCTATTTATAGTTCTTGTATTTGACATTTCAGATGCAAGGATGAGTAAAAAATGAAACCAAATTCCCTAATGAACACCAGTAGCTTTCCTTTAGGAAATGGATGAAAAAAAAATTTTTTTTTTGATCAGCTGCATCCTGATGAAAGGAAAGCTTTGCAATGTAATTTTTTAAGGCTATTTTAAAAGGGTCCTTTTCAAACCCTTCAAATCCTCCTGCCTTATCTGCAAAGGTATGAAGATAATAATAAGTGTTATATTCCAGCCTAGGCATGCATTTTAGTGAAAATTCAGGTTCAGTAATGAGTCCTTCCAGCAGAAATACTAATCCTACCCTTTCAACCTGCGCTTGTGTATTTGGCGTCAGAGAAACAAGAAAGGAATGATGTTTGGTTTTATAAAATGGACAAACGGCAAATCTCATTGTGAGTAAAGATTTCTTTTAAATATTGGTGTTTTAATGATCAACACGGCACCCAGAGCAAGTGATTTTTATTTTATTTCCTTTTTATCTAGAGCATAACACCCCAATAAATAAATAAGGAGACAGTTTCAACTTTATATGCATGAAAATGGGACTTTGGCCTCACAATTTCAACCTTCTGGGCTCTCTTATCTGTGCCTCCTCTATGACCTGTGGCATTAAGTAGTATACTATACTGTAATCTCACATATCCACATGTCTCTG
Source organism: Loxodonta africana (assembly GCF_030014295.1). Taxonomy (NCBI): domain Eukaryota; kingdom Metazoa; phylum Chordata; class Mammalia; order Proboscidea; family Elephantidae; genus Loxodonta; species Loxodonta africana. The sequence continues at coordinate 115,386,464 of NC_087369.1, read as the reverse complement.
GATTCATTCGGATCTGCATTATGAGTTTGTAGAAAATGCAGTAAATTGGGCATGTACAAAAAAACACGATGGTGACTACATATACTCATAACTAAGACATCATTTTGATACTTGAATAAGAGAATAATTCTTTGCCAATCAGCATCAGAAGGACATTCTATTGTTCTTCAATGAACAGGAGGTTTGAGGAGTAAGTGCATTCATGCCAATAATTAACTAATTTCAACCAAGTGCAACTATGTATGACATGCCTAGCACCATCTGAAAATAATTAAAAAAAAAATTTTTTTCTTCTTCAAATCAATCAGCTTAAAGGACTTGGTTGATCATGGGTAGTTTGGAATTCATAATTTTAACTGAAAGTCATAGTGGAAATTGTACTCATGCGCAATTAAAATCTCCATTAGCTGAACAAATACAACATTATTAAAAGCAGATTGTGAGGTGAAAAAGAAGAGAAAGGGGGTAAATGAAAGAGAAAGAAGTACTTCCCAGTGTGTGTAATAAGTGTCATGTTTGAAGAATATGCTTTGAGAAGAGAAAAAAAGGCCCCGAAGGGATAAAATTGTGTAATTCTGATAAAAATTACTTTGGGGAATTTATTTATGAACAATCACTTACTGTCATGTGTTAATATGTTGGACTTCAGGGAAATGACGCATGCTTCTTTTTCTGAGGCCCTTTAAAAGCCAAAATAGACAAGGAAGTAATGTTCATCAGCTGAGAACTTTGATTCTAGACCTGTAGAAACACTCAATATCAGCCTCATTTTTATCATGAAAAGTTGACAGGCAGACAAGAATCCAAGACTTTGACACAAGCCTCAATCGTCGAGCCCGAAAAGAGAACGAATTACCATTAGTTTTCTTCACTGCTAGGAACTCAGTGGGAGACAGTGAGCAGTGAAGCTGCTTGCTGTACAGCTAAACTTGGGGCTCTTGACAGTTAGCTTGCCAAAACAAAATCAGCTACCCTGAAAACTTAACTATCACTGCAATCAGAAGTGAATGAGCAAACTTCTCTTGAAGTCAAATTTAAATATAATTTAACTAAATCACAATAATCAAAAGATCTTTTTAAAAAGAATATTTGGGAGAATAAAGGCAACAATAGGAGATGAATGAATTTTATTGAATTATGCCAGAAGCTGATTTCTGTTCATAGATAACAATTTGTATTTTGGAAATTAATGGAGGCGCTATACCATTTCCTAATGGCATAACTTACAGCACTCCACTCTCAAAAACATGACATTATATATAATAAAATAAAAAATCCCTTTGAGTACATGAAAGTGCTTTATAAGAATAAGTAAAACTGAAGAATCTCCTTGAAAAATATGGAACTTGTTTATTGATTCTGCCTCAAGGAAAAACTGTTTTCATAAACATTTGAGGAATCAAAATTCGTATAACATAAAGTGCGTGTCTTTTTCATAACCTTTCTAACTAATATTAGAGCAAAGACCAGTGGGGCTGTGCAATTATTTTTTCTACCATAAAAAAGATTAACATATCATCTTAACTACATTTCAACCTGATTATTCGTATGAGCATGAATCTTTGGGAGAGATATACTAGTGAAGTGAGGCAGGAAGTGGACACCTGCCTAGCAAGCTAGATGTTCGTACACAACCCTGGCAATCAGTGTGGTGGCAGCCAGATTCTGTCTGATCCACCACCTTGTAAATTAGGATTACAAGATTATTAGCTGAATGTTAGTCATATACAAAATTGTATGTGATGTACATAATGATTGGAAACCCTGGTGGCGTAGTGGTTGAGTGCTATGGCTGCTAACCAAAAGGTCGGCAGTTTGAATCCACTAGGCGCTCCTCGTAAACTCTACGGGGCAGCTCTACTCTGTCCTACAGGGTCGCTACGAGTTGGAATCGACTCGATGGCAATGGGTGGGTGATTGTAGGTAGTTATTTAGAGAACGCACAACATGCTGTAGCTTTTACTTGCAGTGGGTGGGGTTTATTTTATACATAATGATTAAATGTGTGTATGAGAATGCTTTCCTAAAATGATGGCAATATGCCTGTCTTATGTACATGGCATTCACATTTCAAAAAGACCTAAAGTCATTTAAATAGAACAAAGATGTTATCACCTCTACTTATTTACATACATTTTTAGTATTAATTTTAAAGAATTGTGTTTCTGAGAGCATATAGCATATCAATTTGGATTGCTCGCAAGCATATATTTCCAGCCTAGACCTCTGCACAGAGTTTCAGTTTTCCATAGTCAGTTATATACAGTCTGGGTATCTCTAACTGCATATCCAACTGGTTCCTCAAATCAACATACCCAACATGGAAATTATGTAGTTCTCTACCCAAGCATATTTTCCTTTTTACATGCAACTTGAAGTCACTTCCTAATGATTCCACCTCCCTAGCACTTTTCATATATGGCAACTCTTCTACATCCTCACTATTAGAACTTCAGTTCAGTCTCTAGTCACCTCTTCCAGCTGTTTTGCTTGTCTCAAATCTTGCCTTCCTTAAAATTATTCCCGCCACACTACTGCCTGACTTATCTTTTATGGAATGTGTATCTGATTATGTTACTCTCCTATCTAAATACTTCAGTGGGACTTCTAGATAAACACGGGTTTATCTGAACTACTTTTTGAAGTCTGTAAAAATGATAGCACAAAAAACTAAAAGGATATGAAATCGCAAGGACAAAGAGAGTGAGAGGAAATTCAGAAAACTAGAAATATTCATACATTTTGGAAGATAGAAAGCAAAAGGATGAATAAGAATTGGCATAACAGAGTAAAAAAAAAAAACATTAAAACTCAAATATCTGTAGTGACCCTATAGGACAGAGTAGAATTGCCCCACAGGGTTTTCAAGGAGAACCTGGTGGATTTGAACTAATTGCTGCTCTTTTTACAGCTGAGCTACCAGGGTTCCTCTGTAGGTGGTTAAGTCAATTCCTGTACTACCTCAACAGAAAGACTCAGGAACTAGAAACTCCAGGTACTTTTGAAGGCAGCTTTACTGTTTGAGGTAAATGGAAACTGTAAAATTGATTGAATGCGTTGATAAATAGTAAGACTTCCTTATCCCCTCCCATAACTTGTGTGCATAAGCCACTATACTTTCCCATGAAGATTTCTTCTATAAAAAGGTTGAATAAGAGAGTCTCCGGACTTTGTGGCACGAACATGACTAAGGGCAGGGGTAAAGTTTCATATTGAAAACATGGTTTAAATGACAGTCCATACACTTGGTAGTGGAACTCCCAATTACCTGTTCAGTCTTCAGAAATTGGCAACCAGGCTTACACATTTCAGGCAGGAAACTGAAGGATCCTTTCTGCGGAGTCTGATTGGTCTAAGAAAAAGAAAAAAAAAAATCCACAAACTGATATTTGTGGGGGTGAAAAAAAAAATTGCCGCAGAGTCGATTCCAATTCATAGCGGCCCTATAGGACGGAGTAGAACTGCCCCACACGGTTTCCAAGGAGCACCTAGTGGATTCAAACTGCCGACCCTTTGGTTAGCAGCCATAGCACTTAACCATTATGCCACCAGGGTTTCCATTTTTTTTTGTGTGGGGGTAGAACCCAATAAAATGGCCAGGTTCCCACCTGATAATCTTAGAATGAGCCCACCAGTTGATAAGTCCTGCTCATACACAAAATATTCCAATCAGCATTTTAATGCCTCACTTTAAAAAATGAGCAGAAAGCCAGGGTCTACCTGGTATTTGAAGACAGTATCTAACTGGGCTCATAGGCCCAAAAAGAAATTGGAGGAAATGAAAATAATGTCTGGAGCAAAAGATAAGTTTTTTAAAAAGCAGTTATTATCTTCAGAGAAATGAGTATATGTTGTACCTGTGAAACAAGAAGAGTTTGCTTTAAAAAGGGAGATGCAGTGAACAAGAAAGCATTCTTAGAAATAAAATCCTGAGAGCAGAAATTAAAAACTCACAGAGGGTTAGATGATTCTTCAGTAGCTTTTCGTTGCCATTATGACAAAGTATGAACATTTTATCAGTTTTTACAAGGATGTTTATGATATTCTCCACCTTCATCACTCTTTGGTCACATTAATTTGTCTACTGTTCCCTAAATGTGTTATTTTCTTCCATTTTTAGACCTGTGTATAACCCTCCGTAAGCTCACAATGCCTTTCCCCAACCTCTTTCCACTGGAAAAAAGTCAACACATTTTCAGGACTCAGTTGAAGCATTATATGCGTCACAAAGCCTCTTCTGATGCCCTATACATAGCATAGATCATATTCCTCCTGTCCTTGTTGCTGTATCCCAAACATAAGTCTAATAACAGCCACTCTGCTACTGCATACCTTAATTGACATTGTGTTTGGGACACAAATATCAAAAGCCATGGTTTCTCTACTTAAGGAACTTACATTCTAGTAAAAATACTTACAGTATATGTATTTAGTGATTGCATGCACAGTGCCTGGCACCTCATAGGCAATCAGTACGCATTAGTTTTGCACTTCCTTTCTTTTAGGCAATGGAAAGCGCGAATATATTGATATAGTCATAGACTACAGCACAAATATTTTTAAAAGCTCTTGCATACTTTAAAGTACAGATGGTATACATGTGGATATGTTTGTATCATTTCATTACAATACACATGAAACAAACATTTGATAGCCTGGAAAACTATGATACTGTATGTACCACAGTTGTTTTCTTGCAAGCTTTATGAGCATCTTTGGGGCAACACAGTTTGCATAAAGTATATTTTCAATAAATACATAATTGATCTTCAATGAACAATGTACACAAATTTGCTTTTTTACTGAAAGCATGTTTACGGGATAGAGGCTTTCTAGAAACTATAACCCGCAAAACCTCGTGTCTTTATTGATGGGGCATTTGTACACCTATTATATTGTAGTAGTTGATGTTTAAGAAGGAGTAGCAGATGGAAACCATACATAAGGGGTGAGGTTGCAGAGACCTGGGAGAGGTAACAAACATATACTGCAAAATTGCGTAGCAAATTTATAATCTGCTTTGCATTTGAGTAGGTTGCAGAAAATGACTTGTGCACTACAGAGGTAAGATACAGAAAATCTAGCCTTTGGGGGAATGAAAATATAATAAGGCTTAGATAAAAGGTAGGTGGGTTATAAAATAGGATGGAATTATATTTCATATGAGTATGGTATGTGTTGTGATTTTGAATCCTTTTCAATTTTCATGTATCTCTAGTGCCAACTTGGGAGACATATTGTCATGAATGAATTGGAGAGTTGACAGCATATCAAAAGTATCAGTGGGACTAGTGAAGATGGAAATCATAATATCTTTTTTTTGCTTTTTCAAAACCACTTCAGGAAATTAACCTCCAAATATAACTGAGGAATAGGCACAGTTATGGCTTTTTTTACGGATCAGTAGACTGATGAAATATGGTAAGTAGGCCAACGATGTACAAGAAGATATGCAATGAGCAGTAACTAAATTTGAGCTCTGCTTCTCAACTCTTGATTTAACCAGAGACAGTTCTATCCCAAACATGAGTTCCTATATAGAAGCATGAGGGAATTAGGAAGTAAAATCTGATGAGTATTTTTCCTGAAATATTACAGCTGTCATTCCCAGGGTCCTAGTCCTGAGATGGTGGCAGGTTAAGATATTAAATTTATATTTTTCAGGAAACTCTTCATGGGCTATTGCCATATCAATGACAATGCAGACAGAAGTACAGGTGATTTTAAAGAACTGGCTGCTTGATGTACTCAGTGTATAGTACAGCTACACTCTAGAGCAACTAGCAATGTTCATCTGAATCCTTTATTACTTGTCAAAGAGATTAGTGTTTTCTGACATAATCTTTCTGTTCTAAGAAAAAAATATCAGTGATGCATATGTAAGTTCCCTTTAGTATCTAAACTTCTGTGTTAAGATCAAACCATCAAGACTCTACAAGGTGACCTCAAAAGAAAAAAAGTGATATGGATATAAATCGAGTGTTTTTAAATTAAAAAAACTGAATATCCTGTTTCTCGCTCTCTTTCTTCCCTTAATGCATTAAGCATCAATTCATACAGCCATGAACATAAACCGTGACCAGTTTACTGAGTAAGATTATAATCAAAAGAACATATAATGATATATTTGTCTTTCCTTTCTTGTCTTCACATTTAATGTTAATACATATGTACATTTGTGAAGTGACTTTCAATGTGTCTCCTGGAGGCAGATGCTCCTTCAGGTTTCATATAGTGAAAAGAGTAGAGGGAAACATTGATGACCACGAGATGATACTTTGTGCAATGTGGACAGGCTAAGATGTATGGGGCGGGGTAGGGAGCAGAGTTTGGGTATCAAAGGGAGCCAGAGTCTGCAACTTTGCTTGGTGGGAGAACCAGTTCATAGACAAGGCACTGTCTTTTGATTATTTCCTGTATATATCTAAGTGAAGCCAGGGGCCCTTCAGTGGTAGAATTCTTGCCTTCCATGTTGGAGACTCAGGTTTGATTCCCAGCCAGTGCACTTCATCCGCATGCACCACCGGCCTGTGGGCGGAAGCTTGCACATTGCCGTGATGCTGACCAGGTTTCAGTGGAGCTCCCAGATTAAGAAGAAAGGCCTTATGATCTACTCCTGAAAATCAGCCAGGAAAATCCCTGTGGATAGCAATGGTGTAGATCCTATTGTGCATGGGGTTGCCATGAGCTGGGAGCCAACTTGATGGCAGCTAACAGCAACATGTTATGTTTAAAGGATTTCCTTTCAAATGGATTATTTTCAGGACTATTCATTATAGTTTTAACAATGGTCATGTAAAAATATGATCTTTTAATATTGTTGAAGGGCACCAAATTGGGAGGCTTCACAAATCTAAGTTCTGGGGGACAGTGGGCAGGGAAGGGGGTTGGAATGCTCTGAAGATGATACTAGAGGTAAACGTTTCCCCTGATATTATTCCTTTCTCTCAAAAAAGTGACTACAAAAGCTTTTAGTCTGTAAAATAAACTAGATAGTTGTATATTCTGATGGAATCAATAATTAGAAAAAAATAGATACTAAGAATAGATAAAACGGGGTTTAAGGATAATAATACCAACAACAGATATAGCATTTCCTAATTTTTTTTTATGTGGGTTTTTTTTATGTGGTGGTGTAGTGGTTAAGTGCTACGGCTGCTAACCAAAGGGTCGGCAGTTCAAACCCACCAGGCGCTCCTTGGAAACTCTATGGGGCAGTTCTATTCTGTCCTATAGGGTCACTATGAGTCAGAATCGACTCGACGACACTGGGTTTGGTTTTTTTTTTTTTTTTGGTGCTCAATACACCATACCCATCTTCTCGTGTATACTACTTTGTGGCCTTCCACAGTTATAAATACTTCAACATATTATCTCATGTAACATTCACAAAACCCTGTGAGATGGGTATTCATATTGTCTTCATTTTACAAAAGAGGCAGATTTGGGATTTGGTCCCAGGTAGTGTGATTCCAGAGTCTGCAGACTTTATTACTACGTGGAACTGCATGTTGTGAAATAAAGCTATGTGCTGTTTTGACTGATTCATGACAGGACCACAGCTTAGTCATTCTTGTGAGACAGATGATGTTTTTGTCTGGCATGGCTCAATTGTCCTTTTCTCTACCCTTTCCCACCTTTCCTAATTGCTTTCCCACCCCGTGTCCCATGCTTTACTGGTTCCTTGTGGTGTTGGTCTAATAGGAAAACATCTGAAAAACTGTATTCTCTAAAGTGTGTATTATGTTATACCTCTCAGATGTATTGCATTGGGCAAATCTGTGGCAAAAGACTTCTTTAAAGATGTCACTTTGAAGACTATGGTGCACCTGACCCAAGACATGGTATTTTCAATTGCCTCCTATGCATGGAAAAGCTGGACAATGAATAAGGAAGACCGAAGAAGAATTGTTGCATTTGAATTATGGTGTTAGCGAAGAATATTGAATATACCGTGGACTTCCAGAAGAATGAACAAATCTGTCTTGTTAGAAGTACAGCCAGAATGCTCATTAGAAGCAAGGATGGTGAGACTTAGTCTCACATACTTTGGACATGTTATCAGGAGGAACCAGTCCCTGGAGAAGGATATCATGCTTGGTAAAGTAGAGGGTCAATCAAAAATAGGAAGACCCTTAATGAGATGGATTGGCAAAGAGGTGGATTGCTGCAGTGGTTGCCAAAATGGACTCAAACACAGCAATGTTGTGGGGATGGTGCAGGACTGGGCAGTTTCGTTCTGTTGTACATAGGGCCGCTGTGAGTTGGAACTGACACAAGAGCACCTAACAGCAGCAACAACTCAGAAATATATTTTCTTAAGTATATAAAATGTTAATCCTCCTAGAAATATCTATATTTTCCAAAATAGATGCATAGCAAAGGGATTAAGACAATATTCTTGAGCAAGTGATATTTCTAAGCGCTCTTCAAATTGAAAAAAGAAAAACAAAATAGATAACTATATACTTCTACCTTTACGGATATCCTAGCTTTATGATGATATCAACACTTCCTTGCCAGATGCAAAGGTCTTAAGAAATTGAATAGTTTTCCTATCACTTCAAAGGTTTCTGCCTCCTCTTTTCACCCTGAATTCATTACCACTCTGTGTATTTCTATGGGAGTGTATTTCTATGGGAAGGAGAGATACTTATCATTTATAGTACAATAGCGAGTAATCCTTGGCTCCTAAACTTCCCAGATTTAGCAAATATAAATACAAGACTCAAAGTTAAATTTGAATTTCAGTCAAACAATGAAAAAATTTTGGCACAACTATATCCCATGCAATATTTGGGAAGCACTAAACAAATCATTTGTTGTTTATATGAAACTAAAATTTAACTCAGCAGCCTGTATTTTATCAAGGAACCATGTTCAGGGTGGATTTTAACTGTCTCTATACAGGAAAAATTCTAATTATGGATTATTAAATAATCTAAGTATGAGATGGTAAGAGCATTAAGAATGGTGGCGATGGAGAAATGGACAAATCCAGACACAAACTGAGAGAAGAATCAAAACCTGGTAATTGCTTATCTATAAAGGGGCTGATGAAAAACGTTGTTGAAAGAGATCCTAAGTGTCTTGCCTAAAAGTTATAAGCAACAAAAAAAAAAAGCCATTATAAAAGACTAAGACCAGAAATACAGGACTTTGGTTCAGTTTTTGGGAGCAAACAGATTGCATAAATGAATTACAGCAGAGAATAGTTTGAGTTCAGCGAGTTGAGCAAGGTTTACGGGACTAAGCAAAAAAGTAAATGTTACTTCAGCCAATGAACTAGAAATCAGAAGGTCAGTTAGTTTACTATTGAATCACTAACAACCAGAAATACCATAATAAACAGAAAGTGTTAATCTTATGACATTATGTAAGTATCCTCACTTATGAATAAAGAATATTCCCGATAATTGACAGTTTAAATTAGATGGTTGGATAATCAAGTGTGATGGTTTAAGACCAAAATTAAAATTGCAAAATATCGTACATGTAGTTCTGGAAAAAAATAAAAAATTCAAAACATTTAATAGCTATTTTCTGATGTCGCAAAATACTTCACACATAAAAGATAATCCAATTACACTTCCCCTGAGGCATCTGTCAGTTGGTCATACTGTGGAGGCTTGGGAGTTGCTATGATGCTGGAAGCTATGCCATCTGTATTCAAATACCAGCAGGGTCACCCAGGGTGGATAGGTTTCAGGTGAGCTTCCAGACTAAGAATAGGAAGAAGGCTCCGGCGGTCTACTTCTGAAAAAAAAAAAAAATTAGCCAGTGAAAACCTTACGAATAGCAGCAGAACACTGTCTGATGTAGTGCTGAAGATGAGCCCCTCAGGTTGGAAGGCACTCAGAGGATGACTGGGGAAGAACAACTGCCTCCTCAAAGTAGAGATGACCTTAATGACATGGATGGAGTCAAGCTTTTGGGGCCTTCATTTGGTGATGTGGCACCACTCAAAATGAGAGGAAACAGCTGCAAACATCCATTAATAATCAGAACTTGGAATGTATGAAGTATGAATCTAGGAAAATTGCAAGTCTTCAAAAATGAAATGGAATGCATAAAGATCAATATCCTAGTTATTAATGAGCTGAAATGGAATGGCATCAGCCATTTTGAATTGGAAAATCACATGGTCTACTATGCCGGGAATGAAAACTTGAACAGGAATGGCATTACATTCATCATCAAAAAGAACATTTCAAGATCTATCCTGAAGTGCAACAATGTCAGTGATAGGATAATATACATAAGCCTACAAGGAGGACCAGTTAATGTGACTATCATTCAAACTTATGCATCAACCACTAAGGCCAAAGATGAGGAAATTGAAGATTTTTACCCACATCTGCAGTCTGAAATTGACTGAACATGAAATCAGGATGCATTGACAATTACTGGTGATTGGAATGCGAAAGTTGGACAAAGAAGAAGGATCGGTAGTTGGAAAATATAGCCTTAGTGATAGAAATAAGGCCGGAGATTGCATGATAGAATTTTGCAACTTATTTTGTGACTTATTCATTGCAAATACTTTTTCTCGCCAACATAAATGGCAACTATACACGGGGACCTCGCTGGATGGAATCCACAGGAATCAAATTGACTAAATCTGTGAAAAAGGATGATGGAAAAGCTGAATATCATCACTCAGGACAAGGCCAGGGGCCGACTGTGGAACAGACCATCAATTGCACATATGCAAGTTCACGTTGAAGCTAAAGAAAATTAGAATGAGTCCACAAGAGTCAAAGTATGACCTTGAGTATATCTCACTTGAATTTAGAGACCATCTCAAGAATAGGTTTGATGCATTGAACACTAATGACCAAGACCAGATGAGCTGTGGGATGACATCAAGGGCATCATACATGAAGAAAGCAAGAGGTCATTAAAAAGACAGAAAAGAAAGAAAAGGCCAAGATGGATGTCAGAAGAGCCCTGAAACTTGTTCTTGAGTGTCGAGTAGCTAACGTGAATGGAAAAAATGACGAAGTAAAGTAGCTGACTGGAAGATTTCAAAGGGCAGCTCGAAAAGAGGAAGTATTATAGTGACAAGTGCAAAGACCTGGAGTTAGAAAACTAAAAGGAAGTACATGGCTAACGTTCCTTAAGCTGAAAGAGCTGAAGAATAAAGTTCAAGCCTAGAGTTGCAACAGTGAAGAATTCTTTAGGCAAATACTGAACAACACAGGAAGCATCAAAAGAAGATGAAAGGAATACACAGAATCACTGTATCAAAAAGAATTGGTCGATGTTCAGTCATTTCAGGAGGTAGCATATGATCGGGAACAATGGCACTGAAGGGAGTTCTCCAAGCTGCACTGCAGGCATTGGCCAAAAAAAAAAAAAAAAAAAAGGCTCCGAGAATAGACAGAATATTGATTGAGATGTTTCAATGAATGGATTGTCTTAGGCTGGGCTCTCTAGAGAAGCAAAACCAGTAAAGTGTATAAATATATATTTATATCAAGGAAACAGCTCACACGATTGTAGAGTGTGGAACATCCCAAGTATGTGGATCAAGATAGAGGCCTCTCCTGATTCATGCAGTCTCAGAAGCTGGCAAACCCAAGATTGGCAGGTTGGAGAGCAGGACTCTTGCTTGCAGGCTGTGAAGATCAACAAATCCCAAGATCGGCAGGTTAGCTGATATCTCAAGTTCCAAGAACTGGAGGTCAGATGTCAAGAGTCAGCTGCTGGATCCAGAACAAGCCAGAAGCCTTGGCAAGGTGAGCAGGAAGGAAGTTGGCGGCAGAGGGCTGAGAGATGAAGGCTGAGGGGGTGGTGAGCCCCCACAGGCCCCGCCCCCACTGGTGCCACTCAGCAGATTCCATCATGGAGATGATCACATGTGAAATATCAACAGGGAAGTGGTCACAACATTGTACAACTGCCAAAACACTGAGAATCATGGCTCAGCCAAGTTGACACACAATCTTAACCATCACAAGGATGCAGTGCTGGAAGTGCTCACTAGTTTAAGTCAAGAAATTTGAAAGACAGCTACTTGGCCAACCGACTGGAAGAGATCCATATTTATGCCTATTCCAATGAAAGGTGACCCAACAAATGCAGAAATTATACAACAGTACCATTAATATCACATGCTACTAAAATTTTGCTGAAGATCATTCAAAAGCAGTTGCAGCAGTATATCGACAGGGAACTGCCAGAAATTCAAGCTGGATTCAGAAGAGAACGTGGAACCAAGGATATCCTCGCTGATGTCAAATGGATCTTGGCTAAAAGCAGGGAATACCAGAAAGATGTTTACCTAATTTTTTTTCCAATATGCAAAGGCATTTGACTCTATAGATCATAACAAATTATGGATAACATTGCAAAGAATGGGAATTCCAGAACACTTAACTGTGCTCATGAGGAACCTGTATATAGATCAAGAGGCAGATGTTCCAACAGAACAAGGGGGTACTACATGGTTTAAAGTCAGGGAAGGTGTGAGTCAGGGTTGTATCCTTTCAGATTTCATTTTACTTGTATCCTCAATCTACACCAATGGTAGCAGCAGTCAAGAAATCAAATGATGCATTGCATTGGGCAAATTTGCTACAAAAGGCCTCTTTAAAATGTTAAAAAGCAAAGGTGTCACCTTGAGGACTAAGGTGTACCTGACCCAAGCCATGGTATGTTCAATCTCTTCATATACATGTGAAAGCTAGACCACGAATAAGGAAAACTGCAGAAAAGTTGATGCCTTTGAATTATAATGTTGGCAAAGAATACACCGTGGACTGCCCAAAGAATGAACAAGTCTGCCTTGGAAGAAGTACAGCCAGAATGCTCCTTAGAAGCGAGGATGGAGAAACTTGTCTCATACTTTGGACGTGTTATCAGGACGGACCAGTCCCTGGAGAAGGACACCATGCTTAATAGAGGGTCATTGAAAAAGAGGAAGCCCCTCAACGAGATGGATTGACAAATTGGCTGCAACAATGGGCTTAAACATAACAATGATCACAAGGATGGCACAGGAGCAGGCTGTGTTTCGTTCTGTTGTACATAGGATTGCTATGAGTTTGAATTTGCTCAACAGCACCTAACAGCAACAACAACAATTTCATTTCCTATTTTGTTGAGTTTGTTGAGATGATTCTTCAAAAAGTGTGTGACATCTAGTAGCCAAATTAGGAAACACAAGCTAGATGTATGTAATTAGTCCTAACGTGAATCTTATTTTCTTTTCTAGTCAGAATGCCTGTTAGCTATTTGGATTTATTTAATTTTAGTTTGATTTCAGAAATTAGTAAATCATTGTTCATATGGTAAGGTGAGTACTTAACCAGGCAGCTTTTGTAAGATGCTGATGCTGAGAGTTGCAATATAGTGTACAAAAGCATTTTTATGTAAAGACAATGTTGTAGGGCCTATACAGTAGGGGAAGAGCAGGGTTACTGTGGGAACTGTAATCCTGAATTTCATGACTTGTCTTGTGTGATTACAAACTTAATGCTATAGGAGGATTGTGGGACTTTTTATTTTGAGGGTGATTTATTTGTGAATAATCAGGAAAGGATAAGGCTTAGATGTGACCTGAATCTGCCCAAACTGGGCATATCCTGCATTTTTTGGGAAGGTGGAAGGAAAGAAAACAGTGTGGGAGGGTGAGCTCTTCAAAAGTACACAAACTCAGCACACTGCAAGTTTTCACTGTAGAAAAAGACAGAAAACAGTTTTGTACTTTGACATTATTTGCAGCTGAGATTTCCAAAATGCTTTGAAACGGGCATAGAAACTGTTCAATGTTTCTGGAAACTCCACAAAGATATTTGTGACCGTGAATGAGTTTCTGGATATACCAGTCAGCTAAGGCTGGAAACAGAAATCAAGAGGGGCTAGAGAAATGTACCTTTACATAAATTTACTGAAGTAAAACTTACAACAGTGAGGTATTAATATAGTTGTCTGAGAAATAACAGCAGCAGACAGGCTCAGTGTGTAACAGTCAACATATGAGTTGGTTTGTTCTGAGAAAAAGTCTAGAGTCAAATATGAGCACGAGATTGCATGTATATACAAAGATGTGGCAAGCTGACTATACATCAGCCGCTACTTGTGTCTACACATCACGCATTTTGATGGAAAGGTAATCTACAGTTAATTAATAGGGTCCAAAAAAAATTTTTTTTTTTTTTACTACGGCTCTAAACATTTGCGTATCTCTACAGAGTTAGTTATTTGACACCCTTTTTATAGTGGATCCCTGGATGGTGCAAACGGTTAATGCACTCAGCTGTTAACCAAAAGGTTGAATCCAACCAGAGATGCCTCAGAAGAAAGGCCTGACGAACCACTTCTGATAAATCATCCATTGAAAACTCTATGGAGCACAGTTCTGCTTTGACACCCAAGTCAGAATCAACTTGATGGCAACTGGACCTTATTTATTTTTTGCACATTGTTGGAGGCACTAGAGTTTGAGGTTAGGCCAATATAAGCAGTAGATCTATTCCAAATAACAATCTTTATTGTGTTGTTGTTAGGTACCATCAAGTTGGTTCTGACTCATAGTGACCCTATGCACAACAGAAGGAGGCACTACCCATTTCTGTGCCATCCTTACAATCCTTGTTATGCTTGAGCCCGTTGTTGCAGCCACTGTCTCTTGGGCTTATAATTACCTTGTGTCTTTGGTGTTCTTCATTCTCCTTTGATCCAGGTGGGTTGAGACAATTGATGCGTCTTAGATGGCTGCTTGCTAGCATTTAAAACCCCAGACGCCACTCACCAAAGTGGGATGCAGAATGTTTTCTTAATAGATTTTATTATGCCAATTGACTTGGATGTCTCCTGAAACCATGGTCCCCAAACCCGTGCCCCTGCTACGCTGGCCTCCGAAGCATTCAGTTTATTCAGGAAACTTCTTTGCTTTTCATTTAGTCCAGTTGTGCCGACCTCTCCTGTACTGTGTGTTGTCTTTCCCTTAGCATAAAATAGTCCTTATCTATTGTCTAATTAGTTAAAACCCCTCTCCCTCCCTCTCTCCCTGCCCCTCTCATAACCATCAAAGAAAATTCTCTTCCCTGTTTAAACTATTTCTTGAGTTCCTATAATAGTGATCTTATACAATATTTGTCCTTTTGCAACTAATTTCATTCATCATAATGCCTTCCAGATTCCTCCATGTTATGAGGTGTTTCACAGATTCATCGTTGTTCTTGATCGATGCATAGTATTCCATTGTGTGAATATACCATAATTTATTTATTCATTCCTTTGATGGGCACCTTGGTTGCTTCCATCTTTTTTGCTATTGTCAACAGTGCTGCAATGAACATGGGTGTGCATATATCTGTTCGTGTAAAGGCTCTTATTTCTCTAGGATATATTCCAAGGAGTGGGACTGCGGGATCGTGTGGTAGTTCTATTTCCAGCTCTTTAAGGAAGCGCCAAATCGATTTCCAAAGTGGTTGTACCATTTTACATTCCCACCAGCAGTGTATAAGTGTTCCAATCTCTCCACAGCCTCTCCAACTTTTATTATTCTGTGTTTTTTGGATTAATGCCACCCTGTTGGAGTGAGATGGAATCTCATTGTAGTTTTGATTTGCATTTCTCTAATGGCTAATGATCGAGAACATATCCTCATGTATCTGTCAGCCGCCTGAATGTCTTCTTTAGTGAAGTGCCTGTTCATACCCTTTGCCCATTTTTTAATTGGTTTATTTATCTTTTTGTTGTTGAGTTTTTGCAGTGTCATGTAAATTTTATAGATCAGATGCTGATAGGAAATGTCATAGCTAAAAACTTTTTCCCAGTCTGTAGGTAATCTTTTTATTCTTTTGGTGAAGTCTTTGGATGAGCGTAGGTGTTTGATTTTTAGGATCGCATAATTTTCTAGTTTCTCTTCTGGAACTTGTGCATTGCTAGTAATGTTTTGTATTCTGTTTATGCCACATATTAGGGCTCCTAACACTGTTCCTATTTTTTCTTCCATGATCTTTATTGTTTTAGATTTTGTATTTAGGTCTTTGATCCATTTTGAGTTAGTTTTTGTGCATGGTATTAGGTATAGGCCTTCTTTCATTAATTTGCAGATGGCTATTTATTTATTTTTTATATATATCCAATTATGCCAGCATCACTTGTTAAAGAGCCCATTTAACTGACATTGGGCCTTTGTCAAATATCTGCTGCTCATATGTGGATGGATTTATGTCTGGATTCTCAATTCTGTTCCATTGGTCTATGTATCTGTTGTTGTACCAGTACCAGGCTGTTTTGACTACTGTGGTGGTAAAATAGGTTCTAAAATCGGGTAGAGTGAGGTCTCCCACTTTCTTCCTCTTTTTCAGTAATGCTTTACTTATCCGGGGCCTCTTTCCCATCCATATGAAGCTGGTGATTTGTTTCTCCATCTCATTAAAAAATGTCGTTGGAATTTGGATCGGAATTGCATTCAATCTATAGTTTGCTTTTGGTAGAATAGACATTTTTATAATGTTAAGTCTTCCTAACCATGAGCAAGGTATGTTTTTTCACTTTTGTAGGTCTCTTTTGGTTCCTTGTAGTAGTGTCTTGTAGTTTTCCTTGTATAGGTCTTTCACATCTCTGGTTAGATTTATTCCTAAGTATTTTATCTTCATGGGGGCTACTGTAAATGGCATTGATTTGGTGGTTTTCTCTTCAACGTTCTTTTTGTTGGTGTAGAGGAATCCAACCGATTTTTGTATGTTTATCTTGTATCCCGATTCTCTGCTGAACTCTTCTATTAGTTTCAGTAGTTTTCTGGAGGATTCTTTAGGGTTTTCTGTGTATAAGATCATGTCATCTGCAAATAGACATACTTTTACTTCTTCTTTACCAATCTGGATGCGTTGTATTTCTTTATCTAGCCTAATTGCTCTGGCTGGGACCTCCAGCACAATGTTGAATAAGAGTGGTGATAAAGGGCATCCTTGTCTGATTCCCGGTTCTCAAGGGGAATGCTTTTGGGCTCTCTCCATTGGGGATGTTGGCTGTTGGCTTTTTATAAATGCCCTTTATTATGTTAAGGAATTTTCCTTCTATTCCTATTGTGCTGAGAGTTTTTTTTTTTATCATAAATGTGTGTTGGACTTTGTCAAATGCCTTTTCTGCATCATTTGATAAGATCATGTGGTTCTTATCCTTTGTTTTATTTATATGATGGATTACATTATTTGTTTTTCTAATGTTGAACCCTTGTGCATGAGTACTGAACTCCAGAGGCCAAGCACCCAGAACTCCTGAGTCAATGCTGAAAAAACTTAAGGGTAACAGTGGCCTCTCGTGGCTCTTAGGAGAATATTGCACAGTTAAATCAACTAAACCAAAACAAACTAAAAAAAAAAAACCTATTGCTGTAGATTCAATTCCAACTCATTAGCCAAGTATAACCAGAAAATTTTTCTACAAAAATAAAAAAACACAATTTAAGCTATTACATAAAAAGATCAAAATGGCACAAATTTAACAAACAATACTAAAACACACCAAATCATAAGAGAAGGACCAATCAAAAGCAAAACATGAAGAGGACATTTCTCCTATGGAGGCCGGGTTAACGCAAAAAATGGAAAGTTTTCAGACAGTGGTGTCGATTATGTTTAAAGAAAGCAAAAAGCACACAGAAACTAATGGAGATCAGGCAACAAATGGAGGAACAAAATGAGAGACTCAACATGGAAATTAAAAACGTTAAAAACAAAAACAAAGAGAACTAGTAGAACTGAAGAATAAGGTAACTGAATTAAAAAAAGCAAGATAAACACTCCTCAGTAGAGGTGAACAAACAGCAGACTAAGTGAACTGGAAGACAGAATAACTGAGCTTAGCATGCCTCAATAAAAAAAGAGAAATGAACAAAGAGAAGAGAACAAAGCCAAATTGAAATGCAAGATTCAATTAAGAGATCTAAAATTAGAATTATTGGCATTCCAGAGCACCATGACAACAATAAAGGTATAGAAAGAATTTTCCAAAAATAATCTGAGAGAATTTCCCAGACCTGAACAGAGAGCCACGCCTGCAAATACAGGAGGCTACATAAACCCGAATTAGAGGAAATACAAAAAGATCAACTTATGCCACATCCTAATAAAATTCCAGAAATCCAAAGACAAGGATAGAATTCTGAAAGCAGCAAGAGGAAAACCCAACATAACATACCAAGTGTCTTTCATAAGAATCAGTGTGGATTTCTCCCCAGAAACTCTAGAGGTCAGGAGACAATGGAGTCACATACATAAAATATTGAGCAAAAACAACTGCCAACCAATAATTCTTTACCTAGCAAAGCTGTCATTCAAAAAAAAGAGTGAAATCAAGACATTCCCAAATAAACAGAAGTACTGGGAATTTGCCACTACTAGGCCAGCTCTGCAAGTGTTACTCAAGAGAGTTTCCAAACAGAAAGGCAAGAACATTGAAAATCTACACACGGGGAAAAAAGTAAGAAAGAGAGAAATCTCCACAAAATGCAACAACAGGAGCAATCATAAGGACAAAGTACATGATATTTTCAGGGAATAAACTCAATAATATAATCCCACAAACAATACCACATCAAGGTTGTAAGAAATAAGCACAAAGCAAAGCTGTCAGATGCAGCATGTACAATGATATTAATGGAGACTCACCAGCAGAAATGAGGAGGGAGGAGCACATCAGGGATAAGTTTAATGCACTATATGCTGTTCATATGTTAACCTTTCTTGCAATTGGAAGTTGTATAATGTCATATGTGTGGTAAATACTAAGAAATTATGACAAAAAATACACAGAAGTAAAGAAGGAAGAAAGCAAAAAGGCTGATCACAAGAAAGCAGCCAAATACAACCAAAAACAGAAAATGAGAACAGCAAAGAAAGAAAATAAAAGAAAAAATACTCAAAAAACAAACAGCAAAATGAATGCGGTAGACACTTTGTTATCAGTAATAACCTTAAATGTAAGTGGCCTAAACTCCCCATGCAAAAGGCAGAGAATGGCCAAATGGATTTAAAAAAAAATTTTCCATCCTTTTGCTGTCTACAAGAAACACACCTTAGACATAAGGATGCAAACAGATTGAAAATAAAAGGATGGAGAAAATATTCTATATGACTAGTAAACAAAAAACAGCAGGGGTGGCAATAATGATATCAGATAAAATAGACTTTAAATCAAAATCTATTACAAGAGATAAAGAAGGACATTATACAATAATAAAAGGGTCAATCCAGGAAGAAGACATAACAATTATAAATATATATTCACCTATCAGCAATGCTCCAAAATACATGAAACAAATACTAACCAAGATGATAGGACAAATATGCAACTCGACAATAATAGTAGGGGACTTCAACACATCACTTTCAATTCTAGACAGAACATCTAAAAAGAAAATCGCTAAGGACATTGAGAACTTAAATAAAACCATAAGCCAATTAGACGTAAAGAACATGTGTAGAACACTCCACCCTATGAACACGAAATGCACATTTTTTCTCCAGTGCATGTGGATCATTTTCCAGAACTGATCATGTGCTAGACAACAAATCAAGTCTCAATGAATTTAAATCATACAAAACATCTTTTCAAACCATAACCAACAAGAGGAAAAATAAGGGGAAAAAAATGAGTGCACGGAAACAAAATAATGCACTAGCAAACTATTGGTTCATGGAAGAAATAAAAGTGAAATTAAAAAATTCTTAGAATCAAAGGAAAATGAAAACACAACATATCAAAACTGTTGGGGCACAGCAAAAACAGTACTCAGAGGAAAATCCATAGCAATAAATGCCTACATTAAAAAAGAAGAAAGATCCCAGGATCTGTACCTTAAACCGACAATTTCAACAATACAAAAAGAAGAGCAAAAGGAGCCAAAAGCTACCAGAAAAAAAGGAAATAATAAAGATCAGGGAAGAAATAAAAAAAATAGAAAATACAAAAACAATAGAAAGAATCATCAAAATCAGAAGTTGGTTCTTTGAAAGGTTCAATAAAATAGACAAACCACTGGCTAGACCAACAAAAGAAAAAAAAAAGAGGCAAATGAAACTGGAGACACTGTAACTGATCCAACCGAGATAAAGAGAATCATAACAGATTAGTATGAAAAATTACACTTGAACAAATTTGAAAACCTAGATGAAAAGGACAAACTCCTAGAAACACACTACCTAAACTAACTCGAACAGAAGTAGAAAATCTAAACAAGCCCATTACAAAAGAAAAGATTGAAATTTCATCAAAAACTGCCAACAAAAAAAGCCCAGGATCAAATGGCTACCCTGGGAAATTCTACCAAACATTCAGAGAAGAGTTAACTCCAATCTTTCTCAATATCTTCAATAACATAGAAGAGGAAGGAACACTACCAAACTCTTTCTATGAAGCCAGTATAACCCTGATACCTAACTCAGGCAAAGTCATCACAAACAAAAGAAAATTGCAGGCCCATATCCTTCATGAAAATAGATGCAAAATTTTCAACAAATTTCTAGCCAAAAGAATTCAGCAACATATCAAAAAAAATCACACACTATAATCTAGCGGGATTCATTCAAGGGTGGTTCAACATTGGAAAATCAATAAATGTAAAACAAAGGAAAAGAACCATATGATCATATCAATCAATAGATGCAGAAAAGGCATGTGATAAAATTCAACTTTTCCTGATAAAAAGCCCTGAACAGATAGGAAGAGAAGGGAAATTTTTCAATATAATCAGGAGCATATATGCAAAACCAACAGCCACCATTTTACTCAATGGAGAAAGACTGAGAACTTTCCCTTTGAGAATGGGAATCACCACTCTTATTCAATATTGTACTGGAAGTCCTAGCCAGACCAATGAGGCAACAAAGAAAAATAAAAGGTATCCAAGTCAGAAATGAAGAAGTAAAACTATCTCTGTTTGCAGGTGACATGATCCTATACATAATAAAACACAAAACATAGAAGACCCTAAATATTCCACAAGAAAACTGCAGGAACTAAGAGAAAAATTCAGCAACGTTGCAGGGTACAAGACCAATACATAAAAATCAGTTGGATTCCTTTACACTAACAAAGAGTATTCTGAAGAAAAAATCAAGAAAGCAATACCATTTACAATAGCCCCAGAATGATAAAATACCTAATAATTAACTTAGACAGGGATATAAAAGACCTATACAATAAAAATTATAAAACGCTGCTACAAGAGACTAAAAGAGACCTACAAAAATGGAAAGTCATCCTGTGCTCATGGATTAGAAGACTTAATATAGTGAAACTGTCAATTCCACCTAAGGTGAGCTACAGATACAATGGAATCCTGATACAGATCCCAGCAACATCCTTTACTGAAATGGAAAAGCTAATAATCAACCTCATATGGAAAGGAAAGAAACCCTGAATAGCAAAAGCCATATTGAAGAAAAAGAACAAAGCAGGAGGCCTCACACTCCCACTTACCAAAGCATACTAGAGCCACTGTAATCAGAACAGCCTGGTATCGATTCACTGATAGACACATCAACCAGTGGAACAGAACTGAGAACTCAGAATTAAACCCAGCCATCTTTTTTTTTTTTTTATCTATAGATAACTGATTTTCAACAAGGAGTTAAAGTCCATTCAGTGGGTGCAAAAATGGTCTCTAATAAATGATGCTGGCAAAACTGAATATCCACTTGCAGAAAAAAAGAAACAAAACCCATGCCTCACACCATACACAAAAACTAACCAAAAATGGATCAAAAACTTAAGCGTTAAAACTAAAACTAGAAAAATCCTGGGAGAAAGCTATGAGACCTAATCTTTTCTAAAAATAGGGTAACAAACGTAACAACAAATTCTGGAATAGAAGAAAATAGACAAATGAGACATCATTAAAATTAAAAACTTATGCTTATCAAAAAATCATTAAAAGAGTGAAAATAGAAACTACAGATGGGGAAAAAATCCTTAGAAATGACAAATCTGGTTTGATCTCCAAAATTTATTTAAAAATTTTCAACAACTTGACAACAAAAAGACAAACAATCCAATTTTAAAACGGGCAAAGGTCACTAAAGAAGACATCCAAGCAGCCAACAAACACATGAAAAGATGTTCACGATAATTAGCCATTACAGAGTTGCAACTCAAAACTGCGATGAGATATCATCTTACCTCCCGTTAAAATGGCAGTGATAAGAAACAAATAAACAGATAACAACAAACGTTATCAAGGATGTGGGGAGATTGGAAGCCTTATCCACTGCTAGTGGAACCGTAAAATGGTACAACTAGTATGGAAAACGATATGGTGTTTCCTCAGAAAACTAAAAATAGTACTACCCTACAATACAGCAATCCCACTCTTAGGGATATACTCTAGAGACCTAAAAGTAGTGACACTGACAGATATATGCAATCCTATGTTCATTGCAGATTTAATCACAATAGCAGAAAAATGGAAACAACCAAAGTGCCCATCAGCAGATGAATGGATAAGCAAAATGCGTTACATACATACAGTGGAATACTACTCAACCACGAAGAATAATGATGAGTTCGTGAAACATATTATAACATGGATGGACCTGAAGGACATAACGCTAAGTGAAATCAGACAAGCACAGAAGGACAAATTTTGTATGATCCCTCTTTTATGAGAAGACAAGAATAGATATATATAAAGAGACCAGTGTTCATTGGTGGTTACCAGAGGGAGGAGGGGAGAGATGGGTAAGCATGCTCTAGGTTGTAGACACTTGTTATTTTTGGTGATGGGAAAAGTGGCACCAGATGTGGCTGTAGTGAGCACAACATGGCCAAAGAAAATGATGCCGCTGAGAAGTGCTCCTGGTTAGAATGGGAGAAAAATGTAGAACAAAACTCAAATTCTTAAAAAAAGAAAAAAAAAAAAGGCCAAACTAAGCAGGACCACCTGATACTAGAGGACCTCCTGAGACTATTGCTCTGAGACACTCTTTAAACCTTGAACCAAAACTATTTGCTAAGGTCACCTTTTAGAAGAAAAGCAGTGTGACGCACAAAGGATATTACCCATTAGATTGGTGCCCTACTAAAAAAACATCTGTACGAGTCCAAAAGGTTAACATTTATTAATCCAAAGCAAAGATGAGAGAACATAAGGGGACAGGGAAAGTAGAGTACTGGAATGGAACAATTAGAACACCATTAAAGAGAATGTTGACTCAATGTGGAAAATATAACTAATGTCATTGATTAATTTGTGTGGAAAATGTCAAACACGAACCAAACATGCTGTGTAAATTTTCACCAAAAACACTATAAAATATTATTTAAAAAAATAGTAGGTTATTCTAGAGTGGCAAAGAAAAAGCAAAAAGTAGGCAGGGGTTTTAGGTTTTTGCTGAATGCAATAGACTGAAATGAATAAGAACTAAAGGACACAAAGGGATGCAAGGCCTAAGCAAAAACACAAACAGTTTGAGGGTACTATCTTTTACATGAATAGACTATACAACCAATAAAATGCTAAAAGCATTTGCATGTAAAAAAAAAGAATTTTAGAGGCTCAGAATTTGATAAATATTTGGCATAATATAGCGCTGTTTTTCCTGAGCTTTTGTTGCTTTTTATCACCATTTTCTCATGAAATTTCTTATTCTGTAGGAGAAAACCAGTGTTTTAATATGATAGCCATGAGTACGTTTATAATTTAAACTAGCGAGAATGAGCTCTATTTCACCAGACTGGTATAAACCAGAAGCTCTACAAAATGAAAAAAAGCAGAGGGGAAATGATTTCTCAGAAAAAGAATGATTTAAAATAAGTATAATACCAAAACTGATAAAAGAGGAAGAGTTGCTTAAATGTAAGTTAGGATGAAAATGATACAAATAGACAAAAGTAAAATGAAGAGGATAATGAAACTGAGTCACATATAGATGAAACAAATGAATAAGAATTCATTTTAACAACGTGCGTTTTGTTCCAGATAGTTCAAGTTGTGTTAGTAATTCTCTGAATACGCCAGTTAGCAGTGGTTTTATTACTTAAGTAGAAAGGACACTTCCATAGCTTAATCATAATTTAGAAAAACAAACAATTTAGCCCCACTGGCTCTTCAAGCTCCAGTTTCTATAGAAGCTCTGGTAGATTTTAGGTATCTCCATTCCCATTTGTAAAATAACAAAACAAAACCTTTCAGTTCACATGTAAATTTTGGAGTTCACATTTTGAATTTTGGAGTCTATTTTAAAAATTATGTGATATATTTCTGAACTTAAAAAAAAAAACTTAAAATGTGAATAATTAAAAGCTTCACCCTCCCCCCTTTTTTAAAGCAACATATATCTATTTTCTTGCAGTTCTGGAGACCAGAAGTCTGAAATCAACGTGTGGGTAGGGGTGCATCTCTCTGGAGGCTCTAGGGGAGAATCCGTTCCTTGTCTCTTCTAGCTCTGGAAGCTTTTGGCATGACTTGAAAAGCCCTTTTGTTTTATCTGTGAAATACAGCTCAAAAGAATGTGAACGTCAGAATAACACACACATACCTGTACTTGTCTTAAAAAAGAAAAATGAATTTTTAAAAGAAACTTTTTAATGATGCAGATAGAATAAACTTTAGAAATGAAGTCTTTTTCCCTCTTTTTCCCATTTGCTCTCTATTTTCACTTTACAGTTTATAATTCTCCTTGGATGCTATACTGATAAAAAAAAGGTTAAAAACTTCGACCTTTTTATAATAAGGTGTTCTTAAAAGAATATTTTCAAAGAAATGCTTCAATTTAATTCTAAATATGCAATTGGAACAATGTTCATATGTCTACATTCTTCCACAATCTGAGATGCAGAACACAGGTTGTCAGGTTCGATGCCATATGTGATATCCCCATACACAATACAGTAAAACCTGTGAAAGCCGGTACCCGTGTAAAGCAGAAATCTGTCAGAGAATGAAAACTCAAATATTTTTCGCTAATAGAAAATGATAGAAAAGTGGCAAGCTGCACCCTGTCAAAGGCAAAAAACTTGCAAGACCCACCAAAACAAGGCAATCCCATGGAGTTTCAGTTCTCACAGGTTTCACTGTATAATGTAAAAGGTGTCTCAAACTTTCTTGTCCCACTGGCTCCAATTCAGAGCTTTGAATTCTCACCCCTAACTGAAGTTCCCCTTTTAGGCTCATGGGAGGAGCAATAATTCCCAACATCTATATAGGGTCCCTGAGTG
Source organism: Loxodonta africana (assembly GCF_030014295.1). Classification (NCBI taxonomy): domain Eukaryota; kingdom Metazoa; phylum Chordata; class Mammalia; order Proboscidea; family Elephantidae; genus Loxodonta; species Loxodonta africana. The sequence continues at coordinate 115,361,288 of NC_087369.1, read as the reverse complement.
GCTCAAACAGTTAAGTGCTGGGCTACTAACTGAAAGTCTGGTGATTCAAACTCATTCAGGGGAGCCTCGGAAGGAAGGACTGATGATCTACTTCCGAAAGGTCACAGCCATTGAACCCCATGGAGCACAGTTCTACCTGAAACACGTGGCATCACCACGAATCAGAGTCCACTCAACAGCAACTGGTTTGGTTTTTGTTTTATATAGAACATCACCTTTTTAAAAGTGCTTTTACGTACATTATCTCATCGAATTTTCACAACAACCTTAGACTGGAGTTACTGCTATACAACTTTTGAAGCTATAGAAAACTAATGCTCAGTGAGGTTAATTTACTCACCTGATGGCGTATAAGTCATGAAGAAGCTGAAACCTGAACTTCGAAAATCTGGCTTTAAGTGCAATTACCATGATGCTACAGCTTTGTCAACATTTCAGTGCATCCAGAAGCATCCTTTTCAAATGGAGCTCCCATATGGAGACCAAAGAGGAGAGGAAGAGTGCCGTGGTATGCCAGAAAACTAATAGAATGAATCACTTTCTCAGAGTCACTAGCTCTTACTCAAGAGAAAGTAAAGCCCAGAGTTATGGAAGTTTTTATGTGTGAGGAGATGGGGCCTAAGTGACTTCAAATAAAGACACAAATATTAACCCAGAGTATAAAATAGACATTAAGTAAATACGTGTTCATTAAATGTATTCAGTAATCCTAGAATATTTTACTAGTATAGACAATAACTTTTTTTTAGAAAATAGTTTTAAAGTAGAAATACGTATATTATTTCATTTTGTTTCAGTCATTTCTAAATAGTAGAAAGTTATACTCCATGAGTGCAAGTACAGATCTGTGTGTTTTGTTTTTGGAATTAAATTTCGAACGCTGCAGGGTTCTATGATTCACACGTGCCGTCTTGTGGGGTAGAGCTCCAACGTTCTCTGATTTCCTGTTTTTTACCAATGAGTTGAGGCATTTACACTTTTTCCTTCTGATTTTCTTTTGATAAAACATTGCTTTCTGTTTTTTTTTTTATTGTTTAAAATAACCCTATAATGTGGCTCTGTAACATCTTCTTTACCCATTTCTGCAAATAAAATTAGTTTGCCTTAGGTCCCACATAAATATGTCAAATACAGTTGTTTAATTATGAATCGTAACTCCTCGTTCCAACCTGTCTAGCCCGCCATCTTGGAATACTTTTCTTTCTTTCTACTTCTTTTTTAATGTATTGTCCAGAGTATACTACGATGTTCAAAGGCTGGCACTTGATCAGTTCATTTCCTACCAGTGAAGAAGCACAATGCCCTCCTGCTTAACTGGCCTCATTTTGTTTTCTTTGGAGAACTGTGTTAGAAAACAATCTGCTGTAATTTTGCACAGTTGCAGATAAGCTAGCCCTGCTTTTCAATATATGGCATGTTGTCATTTTTTTTTTTTTCTCCTGAAAAGACATGAGGTTTGGTATTCTTGTTAAAAGGACAGGAGATCAGTCTGCAACTGAATTATGATTCTAATTCTGTTCTCAATTCCATCTGGTTATTTCTATCAAATACTCCAGGGTAAATCTATCTATCAAGCATCTGCCTGTCTGTCTATCTATCTATTTAAACCTTCATTTCTCCACTTGCAAAGTAGGTAGAATAATGTTACTGTTTATATATATCTGAGGTATTTGAAAAATAGTTAGGATTGACATTATTGAGCATAACTGAATTTTAATAAGTGTTTCTATTGCTTATACTTAAATTTGAGACTTTACATCTGTGTCTATGTGTATAAAATCAAGTGAATAAATAAGTCAATTAAAATTCCTTATAAAGTTAAATGTAGCACTCTATATTTAAAAAATCCCTTTCACATATGCTATATCTTTAAAATAATTTTGTTATTTTAGGTAATTCTCATGTACCCACATTTTTGCTTTCAAAACGTACCCATATACAACTCAAAGGTTTTTTTTTTTAAAGCCCAAATATAATTCAAGCAAAAGTGAATTATTTCGATAATTATCTTCATTTTTCATTTCAGGTTGCATGGATGGACAGACTTAAAGTACTGTTTTTTTTTTCGTTTCAATTAAGCTATGCTGTTGTCAAATGGAGTCTAAGTTCAGTCTACTCTGGATCTTTATAGTATTTTATCTTCCATTCTTAATCAATTAGTCATGAATCAACATTCTTTCCTAAGTTATTTGCTGTATGGAAAACTAGCCGCTGAGCTGCTTAATGATTCCTTAGTGAGTGCCTTGACGGAAACCGTGGGGACGTAGTGGTTAAGTGCTGCGGCTGCTAACCAAAGGGTCAGCAGTTGCAATCTGCCAGGCTGCTCCTTGGAAACTCTGTGGGGGCAGTTCTACCGGGTCCTATAGGGTCGCTATGAGTCGGAATCCACTCCATGGCAATGGGTTTTGTTTTGTTTTGTTTTGTTTTGTTTTGGAGTCCCTTCACAAGCCTGCAGTAGCAGTGAAATTATATCAGTTAGGATGCCTTCGGCTTCAAGTAACAGAAGACCTAGACAAAAGCACCGTAAGCAATGAAGAAACATATCACCCTCACTATAGGAACTCAGAGTAGACATATATTTTCTTTTATGATTTATGCATGTCGTGTACTATATAAGAGCCCTTTGACTACGTCACAATGAAGTCATTTTTTTCTTGCCTTCTAGAATAAGATCATTAAACTTTTTTCTGTAAAAGGCCAGATAGTAAATATTTTGTGCTTTGTGGTCTATGTATTGTCTTTCTTGCACATTGTCCATCTCCTCTTCTTCCTCCTCCTTTTTAAAAACGTAAAATATATTCTTAGCTCAAGCACCATATGAAAATAGACTGTAGGCCAAATAAGACCCATGGGCAGTAGTTTTGCTAATCCCTGTTCTCAAAGATTTATTGCTCTTTAGCTTTTATGATTAGGTTTATGATTCATTTCAAGTTAATTTTCCGTATGGTATGAAGAGTTAATGTTAATTTTTTCTCCTATGTATACCCAATCGTTTCAGCACCTCTAGTTGAAAAGACTAGAATTTCCTCCAGTGAATTACTTTGACTCCTTCATAAAAAAAAAAAATCAATTGAGAGCCCACAAATAGACCCACACTAATAAGATCAATTGAGCTATATGTCTAGCCTTAGGTGTATAGCACACTGTGCTGATTGGCAGCTTAACAATATTGTATCTTTATATAGGACATCTCTCTATTTAGCTTTTCCTTAATTTCTTTCAATAATGTTTTACACATATTTCATTATGAGTGGACAGCCTTATCTTAATTTTCATCTTGGGGGAAAGAATTCAGATATTGGCTGTAATTTTTTTTTTGTCATAATTGTTTTTCATCAGGTTGAGGAGGTTTCCTTCTATTCCTTTTTTTTTTTTTTTTTTTGACAATTTGTATCATGAATGGATATCGATTTTTTTTTTGTCAGATACTTTCTCTTCTGACTCTATGGAGGTGGTCATTTGACTTTTATTTCTCAATATGTTTTATGGTGAAACATAGTAATTGATTTTTTAATGTTATGTCCATCTTGCCTTCTTTGGTTAATCCCCAGTGGGTCATGATGTATTATCCTTTTTATATATAATTGGTTTTGAATTGTTCATATGTTGTCAAGGATTTTTCTGTCTATGTTCATTAGGGATATTGGTCTGTCATTTTTTTGTTGTGTCTTTTTCTAGTTTTGGTATCGGAGTAATTTAGCTGGCCTTGTGAAATTATTCGGGAAATGCTACCTCCTCCTATATCATGTGAAGAATTAGTGAGAGACTGGAATTATTTCCTCCTTAATTGTTAGCATTTATAGATTAAGGCATCTGTGGCTGGAGTTTTCATTGTAGAAATGTTTTAATTACAAATTGGATACCTTCAACATATATAGCGCTATTCAAATTTTAGAATTCTTCTTGTGTCCATTTTGATCATTGTTGTATTGCAAGAGATCTTTCATTTTATCCTAATTATTATATTTGTTGGCATGAAGTTCATAATATTATTTTATTATCATTTAAATGAATGTAACATCAGCCCCTCTTTTATACCTAGTATTTAAATACATGTCGTTTCTCTTTTACACTGATCAGCCTAAGTAAAGGTTTGTCAAGTTGATTGATTTTTAAAAAACAACCACCTTTTGCTTTCATAGTTTTTTTCTTTCTTTTTTGCCTTTTTCTAATGATTTGATTTAGTTCTTTTTTTTTATTATTTCCTGTCGGGTTTGATTTACTCCTCTTTTTCTAGATGGCTTTGTAATTAAAACCATCATTTTCTGTTGGGTTTGATTTACTCCTCTTTTTCTAGATGGGTTTGTAATTAAAACCATCGTTACAGTGTGATAATTTTTTTTTATTGTACTTTAAATGACGGTTTACAGAGCAAACTAGCTTCTCAGTAAAGAATACACAGATTGTTTTGTGACGTTGGTTGCCAACCCCATGACATGTCAACCTTGGATTCCCCATTACCAACTTTCCTGTCCCCTCCTGCCTTCTTGTCCTTGCCTCTAGGCTGGTGTGCCCCTTTAATATCATTTTGTTTTATGGGCCTGTCTAATCTTTGGCTGAAGGGTGAACCTCAGGAGTGACTTCATTACTGACCTATAAGGGTGTCTGGGGGCCATACTCTTGGGGTTTCTCCAATCTCTGTCAGGCCAGTAAGTCTGGTCTTTTTTTTGTGTGTGTGAGTTAGAATTTTGTTCTACAATTTTCTCCAGCTCTGTTCAGGACCCTCTATTGTGATCCCTGTTAAAGCAGTTGGTGGTGATAGCTGGGCACCATCTAGTTGTGCTGGACTCAGTCTGGTGGAGGCCGTGGTAGTTGTCCTTTAGACAGTGTGATAATTTTTAAGTGAAGAAAAAAAATATAGTCTTTCATAATTATCTACATATTTACCATTTCCATTGCTCACATCCATTTCTGTAGATCTGAATTTCTAACTGATGCCATTTGCCTTCAGCCTGAAGTAGTTTCATTAGCAATTTTCATAATGCAGGTCTGCTTGTGGTGAATTATCTCAGATTCTGTTTATTTCAAAATATCATTATTTTACTTTCATTTTTTATAATTTATTTTTGATGTTGTTGAGAATATATACAGCAGAACACACCAATTCAACAATTCCTACATATACAATTAAGTGACATTGATTACATTCTTTGAGTTGTGCAACCATTCTCACCCTCCTTTTCTGAGTTATTCCTCCCCCATTAACATAAACTCACTGCCCCCTACATTTCCTATCTAATTTTTTGAGTTTCTATTGTCAATTTGATCACATATATATATATCTTAAGAGAGCACAAGATTCAAGGCAGACATTCTTTAGTATTAAGCTGAACTATTGTTTGATTTTAAGAAGACTTCAAGGGATATTTTTGGTTTAAGGTTAAACATTATCTCAGGGAAATAGTTTTGGGGGTTCTTCCAGCATTCATGGATCCAGAAAGACTAGATTCCATGAAAATTTGGAATGATGCTCTGCATTTTCCTCCTTTTGATAAGGAATATTCTATAGAGTTTTTGATCAAAATATTAAGTAATGATAACCAGGCACCAACTAGTTCTTCTGGTCTCATGGAAAAGGAGTCAGTTGTTCATGGAGGCAATTAGCCATACACTGCATTTCCTCCTCCTATTCCTGACTCTCATTCTTCCTCTGTTGCTTTAGGTGAATAGAGATCAATTGTTGGTCGTTTTCATTTTTGAAGGATAGTTTCAATGGGTATAGAATTCTTGTTTGACAGTTTTCTATCTTTCAGCACTTTGAAGATATTTCAGTTATTGTACTTTTCCCCCCTAGAATTTCCATTTTTTATAATAGATTCCATTTCTTTGTTCAGATTCCCTATCGTTTCATTTATTGATATGGTGTCTTAGTTATCTAGTGCTGCTGTAACAGAGATAACACAAGTGGGTGGATTTAACAAAGAGAAATATATTCTCATACAGTCTAGTAGGCTACAAGTCCAAATTCAGGGCATCAGCTCCAGGGCAAAGCCTTCTCTTCTCTGTCAGCTGTATTGGAAGCTCCTTGTTATTGATCTCTCCCTGGTCGAGGAGCTTCTCAGCACAGGGACTCCAGGTCCAAAGGACAAGCTATGCTCCCAGTGCTTCTTTCTTGGTGCTATGAGGTCCCTCTGTCTCTCTGCTCACTTCTTTCTTTTATCTCTCAAAAGAGATTGGCTTAAGACACAATCTAATCTTGTAGATCTCATCAGCATAACTGCCACTAATCCATTTCGTTAACATCACAATGATAGGACAATCACACAATACTGGGAATCATGACATAGCCAAATTGATACACATATTTTGGGGGGACACAATTCAATCCATAACATATGGTACTTTTTAAAAATGTTTTGCATATATTTTAATAGCTCCTTTGAAGCCTTTGTCTGATAAAGGGAATATCTCTGGGTCCATTTGAGATATATATGTGTATATATATATATATATATATACATACATATATTTAAATGCCTCTATTTTCCTGAGTTTAGGTCATACTTTCCTATTTTTCTGCATATCTGTAAATTTTTGGTTAAAAACTGGACATTTTAAAATCCATTTTAGCTATTCTGGTATCAGTAGTGTTCTTCTGATGATTGTTCTTTTTGTCTGTTTGCTTTGGCTTTGCTTTGCTTTTTCTTGGCTCCCAAACTAGAGTATACACATACATCAGAGATATTGTAGGTTCAGTTCCAGACCTCTGCAATAAAGTAAATTTCACAATAAAGTGTGTCACACGAATTTTTTGCTTTCCCAGTACATATAAAAATTATGTTTACACTATACTGTAGTCTATTAAGTGTGCAATAGAATTATGTCTAAAAATTGTACATACCTTAATTAGAAAATACTTCATTGCTAAAAAATGCTAACCATCATCTGAACCTTCAACTAGTCGTAACACTTTTGGTGGTGGGGAGTCATGCATCGATGTTGATGGCTGCTGACTGATCAGGGCGATGGTTGCTGAAAGGGGTGGCCGTAGCAATTTCTTAAAATAAGACAACAATGAAGTTTGCTGCATTAATTGACTCTTCCTTTCATGAAAGATTTCTCTGTAACATGCGATGCTGTTTGATAGCATTGTATCCACAGTAGAACTTCTTTCAAAATTGGAGTCAATCCTCTCAAACTCTGCTGCTGCTTTGTCAACTAAGTTTATGTAAACATTAAAAATCCTTGCTGTCATTTCAATAATGTTCACAGCATGTTCACCAGGAGTAGATTCCATTTCAAGAAACCAACTTCTTTGCTCATCCATAAGAAGCAACTCCTCATCCATTAAAGTTTTATCGTGAGATTGCAGCGATTCAGTCACATCTTCAGGTTCCACTTCTAGTTCTCTTGCTATTTCCACCACACCTTCAGTTACTTCCTCCACTGAAGTCTTGAACCCCTCAAAGTCATCCATGAGGATTGGAATCAACTTTTTCCAAACTCCTGTTAATGTTGATATTTTGACCTCCTCCCATGAATCGCAAATGTTCTTAATGGCATCTAGAATGGCGAATCCTTTCCTGATCCATCAGAGGAATCAGTATCTATGGCTATAGCCTTACCAAATATATTTCTTAAATAATAAAACTTGAAATTTGAAATTACTCCTTGATCCATAGGCTGCAGAACGGATGTTGTATTAGCAAGCATGAAAACAATATTAATTTCTTTGTACATCTCCATCAGAGCTCTTGGGTGACCAGATGCATTTTCAATAAGCAGTAATATTTTGAAAGAAATCTTTTTTTCTGAGCAGTAGACCTCAACAGAGGGCTTAAAATATTCACTAAAGCATGTTGTAAACAGATGTGCTGTCATCCAGGATTTGTTTTTCCATTTATGGAGAACAGGCAGAGAAGATTTAGCATAAACCATAAGGGCCAGAGGATTTTCTGAATGGTAAATGAGCATTGGCTTCAACTTAAAGTCGCCAGCTGCATTAGCACCTAACAGGAGAGTCAGCCTGGTCTTTGGAGCTTTGAAGCCAATTATTGACTTCTCCTCTCTAGCTATGAACGTCCTAGATGGCATCTTCTTCCACTATAAGGCTGTTTCATCTACATTGAAAATCTGTGTCTAGTGCTGCCCCCTTCATCTCAATTCTCTCAGCTAGATCTTCTGGATAACCTGCTGCAGCTTCTACATCAGCACTTGCTGCTTCACCTGGCACTTTTATATTATGAAGATGGCTTCTTTCCTTAAACCTCATGAGCCAACCTCTGCTAGCTTCAAATTTTTCTTCCACAGTCTCCTCTCCTCTCTCAGTCTTCATAGAATTGAGGAGAACTAGGGCCTTGCTATGGATTAGATTTGGCTTAAGGGAATGTTGTGGCTGGTTCGATCTTCTATCCAGACCACTAAAACTTCCTCCATATCAGCAATAAGGCTGTTTTGCTTTCTTATCGTTCGTGTGTCCATTGGAGTAGCCCTTCTAACTTCCTTCAAGAACTTTTCCTTTGCGTTCACAACTTGTCTGTTTGGTGCAGGAGGCCTAGCTTTCAGCCTATCTGAACTTTCAAATGTCTTCCTCACTAAGCTTAATCATTTCTAACTTTTGATTTAAAATGAGAGATGTGGAACCCTTGCTTTCACTTGAACACTTAGGGGACATTGTAGGGTTATTAATTGGCCTAATTTCAATATTGTCATATCTCGGGGAATAGAGAGGCTCAAAGAGAGGGAAAGAGATGGGGGAATGGCTGGTCGGCAGAGCAATCAGAACACATACGACATGTACTGATTAAGTTTGTCATCTTATATGGGCCCGGTTTGTGGTGCCCCAAAACAATTACAGTAGTAATGTCAAAGATCACTGATCACAGAACAGCATAACAGATATAATAACAAGAGAGTTTGAAATATTGTGAGAATAACCAAACTGTGACACAGAGACATGAAGTAAACACATGTTGTTGGAAAAAGTGCGTCAATAGATTTGCTCAATGAAGGGTTGCCACAAACCTTCAATTTGTAAAAAACAAAACAAAACAAAACACCACAATATCTGTGAAACGCAATAAAGTGAAGCGCAATAAAACCAGGTATGCCTGTATACAGCAGCTGTTGTCTCTGCTCCATTCATAAGATCTTCCACGGTTCTTCTTTTTAGCCTGGTCCTTCCAAATTCTCCTCTGTGCTTGTATAATTTTGCAGCCAGTGAATGATTTAGGAGGAATTGTGCCTCACAGTCTCTGTGATTTCCTTGCCTTTAGGGACTGACTCCTAATTTTCAGCTACTCTTCTCATCCCTGACTCTGTCTTCCGACACATCAAGGCCATAAGGAAATAGCTTTCTGCCTACTGTAGCTATGTATGACTGGGAACCATCTTTGTTATTGATTTATAATTCAATTCTGTTGTGGTCAGAGAATATTATCTTTATGATTTTACTACTTTGTAATTAATTGAGGGAAACCATGGTGGCCTAATGATTAAGTGTTATGGCTGCCAACCAAAAGGTTGGCAGTTCGAATCCAGCAGGCGCTCCTTGGAAACTCTATGGGACAGTTCTACTCTGTCCTATAGGGTCGCTATGAGTCGGAATCAGCTTGACAGCAATGGGTTTGTTTTTTTGTTTTTTTTTAAATTAATTGAGAAATTTTATGGAGCAATATAAAATTATTTTGTGTAAACTTGAAAAGAATGTGTGTTCTTTTGTTGAGTGAGTAGTCTATAAAATGTCAGGTCAAGTTGGTTAATTGTGTTGCGCCTTCTGCAGTCTTCCTAATTTTCTGTTTCTTGTATTGATTACCAGGAAATAATTTTTGAAATTTCCAGCTATAATTTGGGATTTGTGTATTTCTCCATTCGGTTCTAGCAGTCTTTCTCTGTAATTAGGAAATAATCTCCTTTGCCCTGGCAATATTTCTTGTCTTAAATTCTACTTTATCTGATATTAATATAGCCACTCCATTTATGTTATGATTTGTGTTTGTGTGATGTTATCTTTCTTCATCCTTTTACTTAGAACCTACCAGCATTTTTGTATTTAAAGTTGATAACAACAAAAAACAAACCCCTTGCTGTCAAGTCAATTCTGATTTATAGTGACCCTATAGGACAGCGTACAACTGCTCCATGGGGTTTCCAAGGAGCAGCTGGTGGATTTGAACTGCTGATTTTTGGTTAGCAGTGGTAGCATGCCATAGCTTTTAACCACTGCACCACCAGGGCTCCTTAAAGTGAATAGCTTAGGTAATACAGTCTTAGGACATTTAGTGGGTCTTTTTTTTTTTTTTACCTATACCTTTTAATTGGAGTGTTTTAACTATTTACCTTTTATGCAATTATTGGTATAAAAACCAAACCAAAACCCTTTGCCGTTGAGATGATTCTGACTCATAACTACCATATAGGACAGAGTAGAACTGCCCCACAGAGTTTTGAGAGCTGCTGGTGAATTCAAACTTCCCACTGTTTGGTTAGCAGCCAAACACTTAACCACTGTGTCACCAGGTCTCTAATTATTGATATAAACCAAAAAAATCAAACGTGTTGCCGTTTAGTCGATTCCAACTCATAGTGACCCTATAGGACACAGTAGATCTGCCCCATAGAGTTTCCAAGGAGTGCCTGGTGGATTTGAACTGCCAATCTTTTGGTCAGCAGCCATAACGCTTAACCACTACGCCACTGGAGTTTCCAATTATTAATAAATCTACCATCATGCTGTTTTTCTGTATTTTGCTCTAGGATTTATGATATGTACATTTATATTTTCATACTATTATAAAGCTTAATGCATAAAATGACATCTTTATAAGAGTACACTTCCCATGTTAACATATTTTATAAACACCACAATAGTTTGGTATTGCTTTTACTTTAAACAATCATCTTATAAAGACATCAAAAAATTAGAAAATTGTGTTTTAAATTTATCCACATATGTATTATTTGTGTAGCTCTTCATTCCATTTCCATTTGGTATTATTTCTTTCTGTCTGAAAAGCTTACTTTAATATTTTTGTAGTAAAGATGTGATGCTTACAAAGTCTCTCAGCCTATTTTTATCTAAAAAAGTATTTTGCTTTTACATCTGGAGTCTATTTTCACTGGATATAGAATTCTTGTTTGACAGTTCTCTGTCTCTCAGCATTTTGATGGTATCATTCACGATCTTCTGGATTGCAAAGTTTCTGATCAAAGGTCTTGTATTATTCTTACCTTAGTCCCTCTGGACAGATCTTCACTACAAAGACATCAAAGCAATTTCCAATTTTATGTATGCCAGACTGATAGTTTCCCATGGGTCACTAAGATTTAGTTGGTTTTTAATTAAATCATTTTTTTTCATCTGTGCATTAATTTGGACAGTCTTTATTGCTATGTCTTCAAATATACCAAACTTTTCTTCTGCAATGTCTTACCTTATTTATGTCTCTTCAGTGCATCTTTCATTTCAGATATTGTGTTTTTCATCTCTTAAAGCTTCATTTTGTTCTTTTTCTATCCTCCATTTCTCTTTCTATTGTGTATACGTTTTTCTTTTATCCTTAAACATATTTATAATCACTATTTTAAAATCTGTATTCATTATCACTTATTACTGTGATTTCAGGCTCTTTAGTTATTGATTATTCTACTGCTTATGAGTCATTTTTTCTTCTTCACATTTCTATTCATTTGGGTTGGATTTTTGGGCACTGTATATTTTACTTTAACTGAGTGTTGGCTCTTATTATTTTCTCTTAAGGAATGTTGGGCTTTTTATGGCAGTCAGTTAAGTTCTTGTGCAACAGCTTTATCCTGTTGAGCTTTTTCTTTTAAACTTTTTTAGAATGGTTCTGAAGCCCTGGTGGCACAGTGGTTAAGCTCTTGTCTGCTAACTACAAAGTCGGCTGTTCAAATCACCTAGCTGCTCCTTGGAACCCTATGGGGCAGTTGTATCCTGTCCTTTAGGATTGCTATGAGTCAGAATTGACTTGACAGCAACAGGTTTGGTTTAATTAGAATGGTTCTAGTATAGCTTTTACTCTGTTGCTAGTTTAGCCTACTTCTAAAGCATGAAATTCCTTTGGTCTTTATTGAGTACTCTGGTTGTTTAGTTAGGACTCTCCAGTCTTGCTTGTCAAAACTTGAAAATCTTCCCACTTTGTGAGCTACTCCGCATACAGTCATTGTTTGCCTTACCTCACGTTGCTTCATTCTATGTATGTGTGGCTTAATATTCACCAACAAACATAAGGAGATACTGCATGGTTTAAAATTGGGAAAGCTGTATGTCGGGGTTGAACCCTTTCGCCATACTTATTCAATCTGTATGCTGGACAAATAATCCAAGAAGCTGGATGATATGAGGAAGAACACGGCATCAGAATTGGAGAAAGACCCATTAACAACCTGCAATATGCAGATGATACAACCTTGCTTGCTGAAAGTGAAGAGGACTTGAAACACTGATGAAGATCAAAGATCACAGCCCTAAGTATGGATTACACCTCAACATAAAGAAAACAAAAATCCTCACAACTGGACCAATAAGCAACATCATGATAAATGGAAAAAAGATTGAAGTTGTCAAGAGTTTCATTTTACTTGGATCAACAATCAATATCCGTGGAAGCAGCAGTCAAGAAATCAAAAGACGCATTGCATTGGGTAAATCTACTGCAAACAAACTCTTTAAACCTTAAAAAGCAAAGATGTCACTTTGATAACTAAGGCATGCATGACCTAAGTCATAGTATTTTCAATTGCATCATAGACATGTGAATTCTGGACAATGAATAAGGAAGACCAAAGAAAAATTGACACATTGGAATTATGGTGTTGTTGAAGAATATTAAATATACCATGGACTGCCAGAAAAACAAAGTAATCTGTCTTGGAAGAACTACAGCCAGAATACTCCTTAGAAGCCAGAGGGTGAGACTTCGTCTCTCTTACTTTGGGAATGTTATCAGGAGGGACCAATCCCTGGAGAAGGACACCATGCTTTGTAAAGTAGAGGGTCAGCAAAAAAGAGGAAGACCCTCAATGAGTTGGACTGATACAGCGGCTGTGGCAATGGGCTCAAACATAGCAAGATTGTGAGGATGGCGCAGGACCGAGCAACATTTTTATTCTGTTATATATAAGGTCTCTAAGAGCTATGGCTCCTAACCAAAAGGTTGGCAGTTCAAATCCACCAGGCGCTCCTTGGAAACCCTGTGGGGCAAGTTCTACTCTGTTCTATAGGGTTGCTATGAGTCAGAATCGACCCGACAACAGTGGATTTGGTTTCGGTTAAAAGGAACTGACTCAACAGTATCTAACAACAGACACATGCAGATTTTTTGAGCTCTTTTCTGTGAAACTGTCTCATTTACAGTACCAAAACCAAAACCAAACCCAGTGCCGTCGAGTCTTTTCCAACTCATAGTGACCTTGTAGGACAGAGTAGAACAGCCCCATAGAGTTTCCAAGGAGCACCTGGCAGATTCGAACTGTCGACCCTTTGGTTCACAGACGTAGCACTTAACCACTACACCACCAGGGTTTCCATTTACAGTACTGGGCCCTGGAAATTCTAGCCCCAGCTATCTGTCAAACTCCAATTTCTGTCTCCTCAATTCAGTGTACCTCTGCTATTCTCTGCTTGGCTTCTCCGGCCATATATCCTAGTCTTGAGAGTGTTTCTTGACGTAAAGCCAGAGTGATCATAGATAACACCTCTTTTGTTTCCCTTGGCTCCTGGATCATAGTCCTGTGCTGCCTTTTGTGCAATTTCTAAAAGGTATGGTTTCATGCATTTTGTTCAGTTTTCTAGTTGTTTGTGTTAGGAGCACAAGTGCGATCCCAGTTATTCTACCATGGCTAGAAGCAGATATTTTTCATATACTTATTTGGCTTGTGTTGGAGCTGCATGGGATGGAGAAAGACACCATTTTTCAAAGCCAAAGATCAAGCCTTCATATTAAGTTTTCTTTGCACAATTTTGATAAAAACACCTGGAAATGAAAAGTGACTAAAAGAAATATTGAATGCTTTTTTTTTTTTTAACTGCAGTAAACAATGAAAGTGAAAAAGGTAGTTTTTAAAAAAATTATTTTATTTTTGTTGTTGAGAACATACACCAATTTGACAATTTCTACATGTATAATTCAATGACATTGATTACATTCTTTAAGTTGTACAACCATTCTCCCCCTCCTTTTCCATGTTGCTCCTCGCCAATTAGCATAAACTCACTGCCCCCTAAGTATCCTGTCTAATCTTTCAAGTTGCTATTGTCAATTTTTTTTTAATTGTACTTTAGATGAAGTTTACAGAGCAAAATAGTTTCTTACTAAACAATTGATACACATATTGTTTTGTGACCTTGGTTGCCAACCCCACAACATGTCAACACGCTCCCCTTCTAAACCTTCGGTTCTCCATTACCAGGTTTCCTGTCCCCTCCTGTCTTCTTGTCTTTGCCCCTGAGCTGGTGTGCCCATTTAGTCTCTTTTTGTTTTATGGGTCTGTTTTTTTTTTTTTTCTAACCTTTGCCTGAAGGGTGAACCTCAGGAGTGACTTCAGTACTGAATTAAAACGCTGTCCAGGGTCCATACTCTCACGAATTCTCCAGTCTCTGTCAGGCCAATAAGTCTGGTCATTTGTGTGTGTGTGTGTGTGTGTGTGTGTGAATTTGAATTTTGTTCTACATTTTTCTTCCACTCTCTGATCCCTGCTAGAGTAGTCGGTGGTGGTAGATGAGAACCCTCTAGTTGTGCTGCACTCAGTCTGGTGGAGGCTATGGTACTGGTGATTCATTAGTCCTTTGGACTAATCTTTCCCTTGCATATTTGGTTTTCTTCATTATCCCTTGCTCCAGATGGGGTCAGACCAGTGGAGTATCTTTGATGGCCGCTCACAAGCTTTTAAGGCCCCAGATGCTACTCACCAAAGTAGAATGTAGAATTTTTCTTTATAAAATATCTTATGCCAGTTGACCTAGATGTTCCCCAAGACCATGGTCCCCAGCCATCAGACCAGTAATTCGGTCCCTCAGGGAGTTTGGATGTGTCTGTGAAGCTTCAAAGACCTTGCCTTGGTCCAGCTGTGCCGGCTTCACCAGTATTGCATACTGTTTTACCCTTCACCAAAGTAATCATTCATCTATTGTCTATTTGGTGATTCCCCCCCTCTCCTCTGCTCCCTCATAACCATCAAAGATTGTTTTTGCGTGTAAAACTTTTCATGAGTTTTTATAATAGCGGTCTCATACAATATTTGTACTTTCGTGATTGACTTATTTCACTCAGAAAAAAAAAAACAAAACCCGTTGCCGTCGAGTTGATTCCAACCCATAGCGACTCTATGGGACAGTGTAGAACTGCTCCATAGAGTTTCCATAGAGTGTCTAGTGGATCCGAACTGCTGACGTTTTGCTTAACAGTTGTAGCTCTTAACCACTCTGCCACCAGGGTTTCAATGCAAATCAAAACCAAAATAAGATACCATCTCACCCCAACATTACTGGCACAAATAAAAAAAAAAAAACAGAAAATAACAAATATTAGAGAGACTGTGGGGAGACCGGAACTCTTTTTTTTTAATTTATTTATAATTTTTATTGTGCTTTAAGTGAAAGTTTACAAATCAAGTCAGTCTCTCACACAAAAACCATATACACCTTGCTACACACTCCCAATCACTCTCCCCCTAATGAGACAGCCCGCTCTCTCCCTCCACTCTCTCTTTTCACGTCCATTTTGCCAGCCTCCAACCCCCTCCACCCTCCCATCTCCCCTCCAGGTAGGAGATGCAAACAGTCTCAAGTGTCCACCCGATCCAAGAAGCTCACTCCTCACCAGCATCCCTCTCCAACCCATTGTCCAGTGCAATCCATGTCTGAAGAGTTGGCTTCAGGAATGATTCCTGTTGTGGGCCAACAGAAGGTCTGGGGGCCATGACCACCGGGGTCCTTCTAGTCTCAGTTAGACCATTAAGTCTGGTCTTTTTATGAGAATTTGGGGTCTGGATCCTACTGCTCTCCTGCTCCCTCAGGGTTTCTCTGTTGCGTTCCCTGTCAGGGCAGTCATCTGTTGTAGCTGGGCACCATCTGGTTCTTCTGGTCTAAGACAGATGTAGTCTCTGGTTCATGTGGCCCTTTCTGTCTCTTGGGCTTGTAATCACCTTGTGTCCTTGGTGTCCTTCATTCTCCTTTGATGCAGGTGGGTTGAGGCCAATTGATGCATCTTAGATGGTTGCTTGCTAGCGTTTAAGACCCCAGACGCCACTCTTCAAAGAGGGATGCAGAATGTTCTCTTAATAGATTTTATTATGCCAATTAACTTAGATGTCCCCTGAAACCATGGTCCCCAGGCCCCTGCCCCTGCTACGCTGGCCTTGGGAGCATTCAGTTTATTCAGGAAACTTCTTTGCTTTTGGTTTAGTCCAGTTGTGCTGACCTCCCCTGTACTGTGTGCTGTCTTTCCCTTCAACTAAAGTAGTTCTTATCTACTAATTAGTGAATGTCCCTTCCCCACCCTCCCTCCCTCCCCCCTCTCGTAACCACTAAAGAATGTTTTCTTCTCAGTTTAAACAATTTCTCAAGTTCTTAAAATAGTGGCCTTATACAATATTTGTCCTTTTGCAACTAATTTCACTCAGCATAAAGTTCCTCCATGTTATGAAATGTTTCACAAATTCCTCACTGTTCTTTATCGATGCGTAGTATTCCATTGTGTGAATATACCATAATTTATTTATCCATTCATCCCTTGATGGGCACCCTGGTTGCTTCCATCTTTTTGCTATTGTAAACAGTGCTGCAATAAACATGGATGCACATATATCTGTTCGTGTAAAGGCTCTTATTTCTCTAGGATATATTCCAAGGAGTGGGATTGCTGGATCCTATGGTAGTTCTAAAAAACCCCAGTTCTATTTCTAGCTTTTTAAGGAAGCACCAAATCGATTTCCAAAGTGGCTGTACCATTTGACATTCCCACCAGCAGTGTATAAATGTTCCAATCTCTCCACAGCCTCTCCAACATTTATTATTTTGTGTTTTTGGATTAATGCCAGCCTTGTTGGAGTCAGATGAAATCTCATTGTAGTTTTGATCTGCATTTCTCTAATGGCTAATGATCATGAACATTTCCTCATGTATCTGTTAGCTACCGGAATGTCTTCTTTAATGAAGTGTCTATTCATATCTTTTGCCCATTTTTTTTAATTGGGTTGTCTTTTTGCAGTTGAGTTTTTGCAGTATCATGTAGATTTCAGAGATCAGGCGCTGATCAGAAATGTCATAGCTAAAAACTTTTTCCCAGTCTGTAGGTAAACTTTTTACTCTTTTGGTGAAGTCTTTGGATGAGCATAGGTGTTTGATTTTTAGGAGCTCCCAGTTCTCTAGTTCTTCTTCTGCATTCTTTATAATGTTCTGTATACTGTTTATGCCATGTATTAGGGCTCCTAACATTGTCCCTATTTTTTCTTCCATGATCTTTATCGTTTTAGATTTTATATTTAGCTCTTTGATCCATTTTGAGTTAGTTTTTGTGCATGGAGTGAGCTATGGGTCTCGTTTCATTTTTTTGCAGATGGATATCCAGTTATGCCAGCACCATTTGTTAAAAACACTGTCTTTTCCCCATTTAACTGTTTTGGGGCCTTTGTCAAATATCAACTGCTCCTATGTGGATGGATTTATGTCTGGATTCTCAATTCTATTCCATCGGTCCCTGTATCTGTTGTTGTACCAGTACCAGGCTGTTATGACTACTGTGGCAGTATAATAGGTTCTAAAATCAGGTAAAGTAAGGCCTCCCACTTTGTTCTTCTTTTTCAGTAATGCCTTATTTATCCAGGGCCTCTTTCCCTTCCATATGAAGTTGGTGATTTGTTTCTCCACCTCATTAAAGAATATCCTTGGGATTTGGATCGGAATTGCATTAAATGTATAGATTGCTTTTGGTAGAATAGACATTTTTATAATGTTAAGCCTTCCTATCCACTAGCAAGGTATGTTCTTCCACTTATGTAAGCCTGTTTTGGTTTCTTGCAGAAGTGTTTTGTAGTTTTATTTGTATTAGTCTTTACATCTCTGGTAAGATTTATTGCTAAGTATTTTATCTTCTTGGGGGGTACTGTAAATATCATTGATTTGGTGATTTCCTCTTTGATGTTCTTTTTGTTGGTGTAGAGGAATCCAACTGATTTTTGTATGTTTATCTTGTATCCCGATACTCTGCTGAACTCTTCTATTAGTTTCAGTAGTTTTCTGGAGGATTCTTTAGGGTTTTCTGTGTATACGATCGTGTCATCTGCAAATAGAGATACTTTTACTTCTTCCTTGCCAATCTGGATGCCCTTTATTTCTTTATCTAGCCTAATTGCTCTGGCTAGGACTTCCAGCACAATGTTGAATAAGACTGGTGATAAAGGGCATCCTTGTCTGTTTCCCGATCTCAAGGGAAATGTTTTCAGGCTCTCTCCATTTAGGGTGATGTTGGCCGTTGGCTTTGTATAAATGCCCTTTATTATGTTGAGGAATTTTCCTTCTGTTCCTATTTTGCTGAGAGTTTTTATAATGAATGAGTGTCGAACGTTGTCAAATGCCTTTTATACATCAATTGATAAAATCATGTGATTCTCGTCTTTTATTTATGCAGTGCATTACATTAATTGTTTTTCTAATGTTGAACCATCCCTGCATACGTGGTATGAATCCGACTTGGTCATGGTGAATTATTTTTTTGATATGTTGTTGAATTCTATTGGCTAGAATTTTGTTGAGGATTTTTGCATCTATGTTCATGAGGGATATAGGTCTATAATTTTCTTTTCTTGTGGTGTCTTTACCTGGTTTTGGTATCAGGAATATGCTGGCTTCATAGAATGAGTTTGGTAGTATTCCATCCTTTTTTATGCTCTGAAATGCCTTTAGTAGTAGTGGTGTTAACTCTTCTGTGAAAGCGTGATAGAACTCTGCAGTGAAGCCATCCGGACCAGGGCTTTTTTTTTGTTGGGAGTTTTTTGATTACCTTTTCAATCTCTTCTTTTCTTATGGGTCTATTTAGTTGTTCTACCTTTCTTTTTTACCTCTGTGTTAGTTTAGGTAGGCATGTTTCTAGGAATTCATCCATTTCTTCTAGGTTTTCAAATTTGTTTGAGTATAGTTTTCGTAGTAATCTGATATGATTCTTTTAATTTCAGTTGGGTCTGTTGTGATATTGCCCATCTCACATCTTATTCGGGTTATTTGCTTCTTCTCCTGTTTTTCTTTTGTTAGTTTGGCAAGTGGTTTATCAATTTTGTTGATTTTTTTCATAAAACCAGCTTTTATTCTTTCAATTGTTTTTCTGTTTTCTATTTCATTTAGTTCAGATCTAATTTTTATTATTTGTTTTCTTCTGGTGCCTGTGGGTTTCTTTCGTTGCTCTCTTTCTATTTGTTCAAGTTGTGGGGATAATTCTTTGATTTGGGCCCTTTCTTCTTTTTTGGATGTGTGCATTTATTGATATAAATTGGCCTCTGAGCACCACTTTTGCTGTGTCCCAAAGGTTCTGATAGGAAGTGTTTTCATTCTCATCGGATTCTCTGAATTTCTTTATTCCATCCTTAATGTCTTCTATAGTCCAGTCTTTTTTGGAGCAGGGTATTGTTCAGTTTCCAAGTGTTTGACTTCTTTTCCCTGCTTTTCCTGTTATTGATTTCCACTTTTATGGCCTTATGGTCAGAGAAGATGCTTTGTAATATTTCAATGTTTTGGATTCTGCTAAGGCTTGCTTTATGACCTAATATGTGGTCTATTCTAGAGAATGTTCCATGTGCACTAGAAAAGAAAGTATACTTGGCTGCTTTTGGGTGGAGTGCTCTGTATATGTCTATGAGGTCAAGTTGGTTGATTGTGGCATTTAGATCTTCTGTGTCTTTATTGAGCTTCTTTCTGGATGTCCTGTCCTTCACTGAAAGTGGTGTGTTGAAGTCTCCTACTATTATTGTGGAGCTGTTAATCTCACTTTTCAACGCTGATAGAGTTTGTTTTATGTATCTTGCAGCCCTGTCATTGGGTGCATAAATATTTAATATGGTTATATCTTCTTGATGTATTGTCCCTTTAATCATTATATAGTGTCCTTCCTTATCCTTTATGATGGATTTAACTTTAAAGTCTATGTTGTCAGAAATTAGTATTGCCAATTCGGCTCTTTTTTGATTGTTGTTTGCTTGATATATTTTTTCCATCCTTTGAGTTTTAGTTTGTTTGTGTCTCTAAGTCTAAGGTGTGTCTCTTGTAGGCAGCATATAGACGGATCTTGTTTTATAATCCATTCTGCCACTCTCTGTCTCTTTATTGGTGCATTTAGTCCATTTACATTCAGGGTAATTATGGATAGGTATGAATTTACTGCTACCATTTTGTTGTCTTTTTTTGTGTGTTGTTGACATTTCCTTTTTCCCACTTGATTTTATGTGCTGAGTAGATTTTCTTTATATATTGTCCTTTCCTCATATTTGTTGTTGATTTTGTTTCTGCTGAGTCTGTATTTTTCCCTTGTATTTTATTTTGATGAGTAAGATAGTTTGTTTCCTTTGTGGTTACCTTTTTTATTATTTACTCCAATTTTTCTAAATTTAAAACTAACTTTTATTTCTTTGTATCGCCGTATCTTCCTCTCCATATGGAAGGTGTATGATTACATTTCTTAGTCCCTCTTTATTATTTTACTGTTGTCTTCTTTTATATAATAACATCACTGTTACCCTGTTTTGGGCTTTTTTTTATAATCTTGCTTTGTTTTTTTGTATTTCCCTGTCTGGGTTGACTTCTGTTGCTCTGCCCACTGTTGTAGTCTTGAGTTGATACCTGATATTATTGATTTTCAAACCAAAGAACTCCCTTTAGTATTTCTTATAGTTTTGGTTTGGTTTTTACAAATTCCCTCAAGCTGTGTTTATCTTGAAATGTCTTAATTTCACCTTCATATTTAAGAGACAGTTTTGCTGGATATATGTTCTTGGCAGGCAATTTTTTTCCTTCAATTTTTTAAAATATGTTATCCCATTGCCTTCTTGCCTGCATGGTTTCTGCCGAGTAGTCCAAGTTTATTCTTATTGACTCTCCTTCGTAGGTGACTCTTCGTTTATCCCTCGTTGCTCTTATAGTTCTCTGTTTATCTTTGGTTTTGGCAAGTTTGATTATAATATGTCTTGGTGACTTTCTTTTAACATCTACCTTACGTGGAGTTCGATGAGCGTCTTGGATAGGTATCTTCTCATCTTTCAGAATATCAGGGAAGTTTTCTGCCAACCAATCCTCAACAATTTTCTCAGTATTTTCTGTTATCTCTCCCTGTTCTGATACTCCAGTCGCTCATAGGTTATTTCTCTTGATAGAGTGCCACATGATTCTTAAGGCTTCTTCATTTTTTACAATTCTTTTATCTGAGTTTTCTTCAAATATATTAGTGCCTAGTGATTTTTTTCGAGTTCAGATATTCTAGCTTCTACTTGCTCAGTTCTGCTCCTCTGACTTTCTACTGAGTTGTCTAATTCTGTAATTTTATTTTTAATCTTCTGAATTTGTGATTGCTGTGTGTCTATGGATTTTTCCAGCTTATTAAACTTTTCATTATGTTCCTGAATAGTCTTTCTAATTTCTTCAGTTGCTTTATCTGTGCGTTCCTTGGCTTGTTCTGTGTATTGCTTCATTTCCTTCCTGATCTTGAAGAGTTCTGTATATTAATCTTTTGTATTCTGCATCTGGTAATTCCAGGAATGCACTTTCATCTAGAAAATCCCTGGATTCTTTGTTTTGCGAGCCTGTTGAGGTGATCATGGTCTGTTTCTTTATGTGCCTTGATATTGACTTTTGCCTCCAAGTCATCTATAAGTTATTGTATTAGTTTATCCTTCCTTACTGTGTCATAGCCGCTTGCTTTGTTTTTATTTTGGTATACCCCTATGGGTTGCTTGAGTGAGCTAGCTTCATTATTTTCACCTTTGGAGCTCTGGTGTCCTGTCCCCAGCTGTCTAGAGCTGTTATCAAGTATATCAGTCTAGGAGTCCATTCAGTTTTCTTTGTATGAATTCAGCTCAGGTTTCTAGATAGCTGATCATCAAGTGTGTGGTACAGCTTCTTGTCTACAGTCTTAGAAGGGCAGAGGTGATTGGTGTATATACTGGTATCTGATTGTACCATGGGGGTCATGCTCTGAAGAACGCAGGGGACTGAGAACTGAACCCCAAGTGTCTCTGAGGAAAATGCGTCTCTGTTCCCTAGAGCGTGCAGGTGGGTGGGTTCTGCAGACGGGCCATGGGCACCCGAAGTTTTTGGTTGTAAGGACTGGGAGGTACCCATTATCTTTGGATCCCTGTTGCGGGTGGCTGGGTGACCTGAGTGGAGCTACCAGTCCTTAGATCCCTGATGTAGGTAGGTGAAGACCTTGTTTAATATGCAAAGCAATGTCAAACATCAAACACCCACCTCTCCACCGCACAGCTGAAATGGTTGGAGTTTGCTATCAAGGGCCTATTGTCCTAACTTAGGCCCACACATGTCCATGCAGAAGCAAAAGGTGCTCAAGGTCCATGGACGGTTTATGCCTGGACAGGAGCCGTTTCTGTCCTGAGCTCCCCCGGTTAATGGAGCTAGCAAATTATCTTTTCCCCCCATTGCAAATTTTTTCCTTCCCCAAAGCTGGGAGGATGGTTCTAGGTGCTCAGTAGGGCCTATGTCAGGCCCAGGGTTTCAGCTGCTGAAGCCGGCTTGGGGAGGGGGGGCGCAGTAAAATATATGCAAGTACTTAGCTTTTGCCAAGAGAGCCTTTCTCCTCAGGTTCCGGAGGTGTGAGTAGGCTGTGTGGCTGGCTGCTTCTCCCTGAGGAAACTGCAGCCGAATTCTAGTACCAGCCCGCCGCCACCTCCGCCGCAGCTGCTCTGGGAATGGTGCCTGAGGGCTCCCTGCGATTCAGGTCAGGTAACTCCTCTCCACTTCTAAACGGCCTCTTCCTCCCCCTGCCCCTCAGGTTGTTGTCTAAGCTTGCCTTTGATGCTCAGGGCTCCCAGCTTATCACAAATATACTCTTTTCACTTGTTTTTTCTGGTCTTTGTTGTAAAGAGGGCTTGCCCGAAGCATCTGTCTATTCCACCATCTTGGCTCCGCAGAGACTAGAACTCTTATGCACTACTGGTAGGAATGCAAATTGGTACAATCATTTTGGAAAACAGTATGGTGCTTTCTTAAAAAGCTAGAAATAGAAATACCAGACGATGCAGGAATCTTGCTCCTAGGAATATATCCTAATAGAAAGACTCAGAAGAGTAACAGGATACAAGATAAAGATACAAAAATCAGTTGGATTCCTATATACCAATAAAGAGAATGATAAAAAGAAAATCAGGAAAACAATAGCCCCTAAAAAATTAAAATACTTAGGAATAAATCTAATCAGGGATGTAAAAGCCCTGTACAAAGAAAACTACAAAATACTACTGCAAGAAACCAAAAGAGACCCACATAAATGGAAAAAACATACAATGCTCATGGATACATAGACTCAACACTGAAAATGTCAATAATACCCAAAGCAATCTACAAATACAATGCAATCCCCATCCAAATACCAACAGCATTCTTTAAAGAGATGGAAAAACTAACCAATAACTTTGTATGAAAAGGAAGAGGCCTCGAAAAAGTAAAGCAGTATTAAAGATGAGTAATAGAGTAGGAGGACTAGCACTACCTGACCTCAGAACCTACTATACGCTATGGTAGTTAGAACGGCCTCATACTGGTACAATGACAGACACATTGACCAACGGAACAAGATTGAGAACCCAGATGTAACCATCCACCTACGGTCACCCGATCTTCGACAAAGGCCCAAAGTCCATCAAATGGGAAAAAGACATTCTTTTTAACAAATGGTGCTGGCAAAACTGGATGTCCCCCACCCCCCCAAAAAAAACACAAAACAAAACAGGGCCCATACCTCACACCATACACAAAAACTAATTCAAAATTGAACAAAGACCTAAATATGAAACCAAAACCAATGAAGATTCATAGAAGAAAAAATACGATCAATACTAGAGGCCCTATACATGGCATAAACAGGATACAAACTGTAACTAACAATGCACAAACACCAGAAGATAAGATAGATTACTGGGATTTTCTAAAAATCAAAAACTTAGGTTGATCAAAAGACTTCACCAAAAGAATAAAAAGAGAACATACAGACTGAGGAAAAATAATTTGGCTATGACAAATTTGACAGAGGTCTAATCTCTATAATATGCAGGAAAATTCAACACCTCTACAACAAAAAGACAATTCAATTAAAAAACAGGCAAAGGATATGAACAGACTCTTCAACAAAGAAGACATTCAGGCAGCTCACAGACACGAGGAAATAAACTACTCTGTCACTCTTTCTCTCTTTATTGGTGCATTTAAGCCACTCATGTTCAATATAAGTGTGAGTTTATGGGTGTTGTCTTGTAATTTTTTTTTTTTTTTTTTTTTTGTGGTGCTGAAGTTTTCTTTGTTCCTGTTACTCTCCTGTGCTGAAATTTTTTTGCTTGTGGATTTTTTTCATTTTCGTAGATTTTGTGTTTACTGAGGCTTTATATTTTTCTTCTTTATTTTGATGAGTAGGTTTGTTACCTTTCTTTGTGGTTACCTTGAAATTTGCACCCATCTTCCCAAGTTCAAACCAGTCTTTTATTATTTGATATTGCCTTGACTTCCTCTCCATTTGAAATTTCTATACCCTACACCATTTATTCCCTCTTTTATTGTTCTGACAATGTTGTCATTTATGGTCTGACCTTTCTGGCTCCCTCTTATCAAGCTTTTAGTTTTATTTTATCCCTGAGAGTTCATTATCTAGATGTGGCCTTGCATCCTAGATTCAAGCTGTTGTCTGATGTTATTGGTTCCCTAACCGAAGGACTCCCTTTAATAATTCTTTTAAGTTTGTTTTGGTTTTTACGTATTACTTTAGTTTCTGTTTATCTGGAAATGTCATATATGAGTGAGAATTTTGCAGGATACCTTATTCTTGGTTGGCAATTCTTTTCTTTCAAAAACCAAAATAGGTGTAAAACTTAGACAACTTAAACAGCAAAAGACAAATAACCCAATCAGAAAATGGGGAAAGGACTTCAATAGATATTTTACCAAAGAGCACATTCAAATATCTACCAAACGCTTGAAAAGGTGCTCAACGTTATTAGCCATTAGAGATGTAAATAAAAAATACAGTGAGATATCATTTCACTCCCACTAGGATGGCTAAAAAAAAAGAAAAAAACAAATGTTGACAAGGATGTGTGGAAATTAGAGCTGTTACCCATTGCTGTTGGAGATACAAAATCGTACAGCCATTGTGGAAAAGAGTGAGACAGTTCCCCCCCAAAAAACTGAAAATAGAACCACCACATGACCTGCAATTCCACTTCTATGTATATACTCAAAAGACTTGAAAGTAGAGACTCAAACATTTGTACACCAATGTTCATTGCAACACTATTCACAATAGGAAACAACCTAAATGCCCATCAGCAGATGAACTAAACAAAATGTGGCACAAACATACGATGGAATACTGCTCAGCCAGGAGGAGAAACGAGGTCTTGATACATGCTACAATATGAATGGAGCTAGAAGATCACATTATGCTGAGTGAAAAAGGTGGCATTTTTTAAGAGTTTATTAAAAAGTAGAGACATCAAAGTATACAGCCACTTTCAAACCAAAATACTGCAATTTCTAATGAAGAATGTAAACTGTTTCCATGTTACAAGAAGTGGAATTTAATTTACATAGAGTTTCTATGTCCATGGGCATTAAAAAATGTAACCGTTTTGTTGTTTGACCGTAGTGTTATAATTGAGTTTTTAGTTCCTTGAACTATATGATTGCTTATGGCATTTTCTAGTTTTAATATTTTATGATTATATTAAACATGTTTAAGTGTCCATTATGTCCAAGAAACTGGCCTACATTTGTTGTGGGACTGAAATAAAGATGTATAATTTATGCCCTCCACAAGCTTATAACCTAGTATGAGAAATATGAGAAACATTCACACACACAGAAACACACACATACACACATACGCATGCAAACCAATAGTAAAAGATAGAGAGTACAGTATTATGAGGCATTAAAATGAATAATGAAAGAGCCATGACAATTTCTGGGTAAAGGTGACATTTTTGTGAAAAAAGCTGGGAAGGCTTCAATAAGGAATAGGATTTTGATCTGGGCCCTAAAGAATGGATGGGCTTTTGTCAGATGGATATGGAATAAAAGGATATTTCTGGCAGAGTTTTTGATGCTATGGTGCTTTTGTGCATATATTGCAAAATTTAACGTTATATCTATATATGTGCATTTGTAAAATTTTAATGAAGTGGCATTAAAATCATTTGTACTTATAGTTAAAATAGGAAATATTATAATGTATCCCAAGGAGTCTATTAATAAAGGTGTTAAAACAGGGTAAATGTCAGTGCTCTTCGATATTGTTCTTTGTTTATTCTTTTCCCACTTGTTAAACATTAGCTGGAATACTTGATAGAGAAAATAATCTCTATAATGTACAAATACTTTTATATATGCATTTTTTTCTTTAAAATGTTGTTAACAGTTTGATTCATCACAAAACCAAAAAAAACCTGTTGCCATCTAGTTGATTCTGACTCACAGCAACTCCATAGGACAGAGTAGAACTGCCCCATAAGGTTTCCAAAGAACAGCTGGTGGATTCAAACTGCTGGCCTTTTAGTTAGCAGCTGAGCTCTTAACCAGTGCACCTCCAAGGCACAGTGTGGATTTTTCAGTTACTTGGTATCTTAGTCTGGGTTCTCTAGAGAAGCAAAACCAGTAAAGCATATAAATATAGACTGAGATTTATATTAAGGAAATGGCTCATGGGGTTGTAGAGGCTGGAACGTCCCAAGTCCATCGGTCAGGCTGGAGGCTTTTCCTGATTCACATAGCCACAGGGGCTGGCAAATTGGAGTTCAGCAAGTTAGACAGCAGGGCTCTGGCTCACAGACTGCGAAGACTGATAAATCCCAAGATTTGGCAGACAAGATGGCAGGTAAGCTGCCAGCTCAAGTCGCAAGAACTGGTGGTCAAATGAACAGAAGCCAGCTGTAGAATCCAGTGTGAGCAAAAGCCCCTATATCTTGCCAGAAAGTCCACCTATATTGTCTGCAGGCCAATTCTCAGAACTAACTGTTGACACAGACATTATAATATCCATCTTAAAGTTGAGCCAAGTGAAAAATCAGAGAGGTTATGCAATGTACCCAAATTCACAGAGTTAATGAGCTCTTGAACTAGTATTAAAAACTGTATCAGTCTCATTCCAAGACTAGTGTAGGTAAGCCATTTTGTGTATTGCCTCAGGTTCTAGAATTTTGATTGTCTTCAAGTAATTTCTAATGGTGGATAATGTATAATCTAAAATTTCTTAAGGGACTTGAAAAATGTAAATAAACTAGTACCTTTTTTAAGGAAGACTGGAGTAGAAAGTACAGCTATCAATATTACCATAGCTAGATCCACTTTGTAGGAAGTCTAGGCATGTCAGACTTCTGCTGATTATTTTGTGATATAATTATTGTAGGAATAGTTCTGTGAAACCCTCAAGTACAGTCTTGGTTAAACAAATAAGACTCATTCGTAGAAATAATTCTTGCATTTTATATTTTCACACCAGAAGTGTTACTAAAATTAATTTAACCAAGGACAAGAACTTGAACAAACTTACATTAACACCAACCATTTGCAAACCAGGCTTTATGTTTGTAAATAATTATTTTGAAAATATTCCAAAACAAAAAAAGAACTAAGATTCATTTAGATTCGTAATCCCCAGGAATCAAAGCCTCCAATTTTTAAGATATGCTAGAATATAATTTTCTTCTGTCATATAGAAATTACATACAACTTTGGTACTTAAATTTCATTTAGATGTAAATTGATCTACTATTTGCAGAACATTATGAGAATTTTGTGTAAAAAAAAAAAGATTCCTAGATGAAAATTTACTAAGCAAAATATCACAGAGATGTTAATTTTTGAACAAACATAGCTTTGAGTATAAGTTTTATTATGTGACAAGACTTAATTTCTGTTTTTATTTGTTTATTTATTTTAGATTTTAGGCTTAGTATTACAAAACGAGAAGTGTTTATTACAAGTTTGACCGTAACCACAGCAAGGAGAAATATTCATCATTTGAAATAGCGTTCTGTATTGAATATGTACATCTTTCCTATTTAAACAATGTAAATTTTAAATGTATCATATAAATTATGAATAGAATTCATAACATGCCTCAAATGGACAATTTAAGCACATATATAAGATAAATATATATTACAATTTTAATAGGTCTTATGGCATGCCAGCTGGAAAAAAAAGAGCTAAGATATATAGCTTGTTTACATTTAAAAAAATAAATATACTAGAGTCAAATCTTAATGCAGCGTTTCAGGGCATTTTAATAATGTGAAAATCAAATGATAAAAACCAAATAAATATCTATCAAAACTCTAGTGCAGTTCAAGACTTTGTCTTCAGATTGAATTTAAAAATGAAAAGTTGCATTTTGCTGTCACCTTTCTACCTTGCCTTGCTACTTGCATGGTAAAAAATGTGGATATTTTGAAATGATGATCACAAAGCTACTTAAAAGCTTCACATTCCCAGAGATTTTCCTTCTGAATAGGTATCTTTCTGAAGGAACAAATTGACCCCTTTTTCATGATTATGATTTATGTGAAAGTCAGAAAAGAAAATATAGGCAAGGAAAGGATCAAAGTCTCTTTACTTCATAGTTTTAGAATATATACTATTTCTCATGTGCTGATGATACGCAAGATACCCTCAAAATAATCCTATAAAATGTCCACAGTTTTTGAGTAAAAGAGTTAGTGCTGAAGGCTCTGGGAGAGGTGGACGAGGGAGGGAGGAATGAATTTATTCTGAATTTGCATTTAAGCTGAGAATGTTTAAAGCCAGTTAGTGTTATAGAATTGTAATTTATGATCAGTCTGTTATCTTTACATATTCTAGGAAGACATCTTAAGTCTGATTGATGAGAACATGCTTAAGAAAACTTGTGAAAAATTAAGGGATAAAAGCAAAAGTAATAATGAAATATTTCGCTGCTTTAGAGCAAACTTTGTTCAGACTCTCAGATATGCCATTTGGCACACAGGGTATTTTTACTATGATTAGCAGATAGCCTGTTTGGTAGAGTGAGTTTGCAATGCATCATTGCAAAGCTCATTAGCATCTCTATATTAATACGTTTTTGCAGAGTCTCTCCTTCCCTTCTTCATGATCTGGCACATTTCTGGTATGCGAAAATTGTTTTATTCACTACTTTTCACAGTTTTATTTTGATGAGATACACATAGATTGAATATTATCTGTAGGATAGAGATCTAGATGCAATAGTAGCATCTTTTTTGAATGGCATATGTTGAGTTTCAGAGCCCTGGTGGTGCGGCGGTTAAGAGCTCGGCTGCTAACCAAAAGATCAACAGCTTCAATCCACCAGCTGCTCCTTGGAAACTCTACAGGGCAGTTCTACTCCGTCCTATGGGGTCTCTATGAGTCAGAATTTACTCAATGGCAATGAATGTTGAGTTTCAAGCCTGGCCAACAACTTCCAGAAATGAACGAATAGACAGTGGAAAAGGACATTTTAGCAATGTTTTTCAATTCCTCAACTCTTCCTTCTGCTATGGGTAGTATGAACTCGTCATGTTTGTTCTTACAACGCTCTTCACTTTCTGTCTCAGAAACATATTTGTTTTCTTTATACATAGCTTATTTTTTCATACATATGTGCTATTTTTCACTCATATATGCTGTTGGCTTGCTTACATGTTTATTGTCTATATCTACCATGGGCCTACAAATTCCATAACATCAGACAGCTCTCTTGTTCACTGTTACATTCTCAGCACCTAAAACAATAATGCCACATTACAGGCATTAAATATTTGTTGAATGAATGAACACATGGATATAAGTACATAAGCAAAGGAGAAAAAAGGTTCGCAAGAGCAAGATTGTCAATAATAGCAATGTGGCTAGCCTGTAAATATGGATAAAAGTTACATTTGATTCATATTTAATAAAATGTGTTGTTCAAATGTAGAGATATTTATCTTCGCAAGTTGACAGTAGCATAAAATTGCACAAACATACACAAAGTAGCATAATAAAATATTTATCAACTTGGCTACCTTTGTCTTTATCCTTGAGGTATCAGTCAGCTTTGGACGAACTCCCCAGCAGTCATAATCAGTACTTGACAGGCACTACAACAGTGTAAGTCTTCTAAGACTACTATTGTATTTTTACACAAATAATGCATGCCTTCTATGTTTGTTTGCCAGCTGCACCCTTCGCCTGCGAGGTATTTTCGTAAGCGTGTTATGCTAATTTTTTTACAGCAACATGTTAAAAAAAATTGGCATAGTGCACTTATGAAAGTACCTCACAGGGGGATGGTGCGATTGGCAAACGAACGTAGAGGGTGTGTGTTATTTTCGTAAAAATACAGTAGTAGATAACTAGGGAATAGATTTTTTGAAAAATAATGTTTTTCCTGAACATACGCGTTTTTCTACCCTTCCTAAAGCCTCACTGAAACTGTCACTAAAGGAGAATAAAATGGAATAAATTCCTAAGAGCATTAATGTATGTGAATTTCTCAGTTACGAAAGACAAAAAAAAAAAATTTATTGGTGTATAAATCACATCAAGAGCTACTGCCCAGTACAGACACAAGAGACAGCTACAGAAGAATGGTAGTGCCATAACAAGGTTGCAAATTCTGACTAATCATCTAAAAAGTGTGAAAAGTGGGATGATTAATTACAGTGCTTATTTTTGGCATTATTATTATGAAATTATTGTTGTTACTATTGTGAAAAGAAATTATTTCAAGCTCTTTTATGTGAAGTTATGAAATTTAATCTGGAGTTGAAATCAGAGATCTAAATTATAAAAAATAAGGCAATCTGCCTGAGAATATCTAGTTCTCCTAACAGAGATACTGTAGTTTCACAGTAAAGCCCTCCTAATTTTGGAATGGGGGAGGTGGAAGCACTTGCTCACAATTCAGCTTCAAAGTCTAAAGCAAAGGGAGTCTGCCCATGACGCACTCTCACTGCATACACAAACTGAAAGTGTCTTCTAGCATTCACAACATTATGATTGTGTAATTATCACTCACTTCAGGACCAGTAGTGTGGCTGAACCCTTAGTGAAGGTGTTGTAATCATACAAAATGAAATCTGTGCCACTCAAAGGAGAATATAACAAATTTGAAATTGGGAAAAAGGAACAATGCATTGTGGAGAAAACTATTGGAAAAACATACATACATAATCACAGAGGAAACCTATGCCAGCCAGTTCTCCAGTCACATATATCACTAAAAAAACTAAGAATCAGTCGGCATTTGAGAAAATGATTTTCCCCATTTTTGTAGGATGGACAATGAACAAATAAAATCATTGCTCTTAGAAGGAATCACATAAAATCTAAGGAACAAAAGAAAAAAATCCATCTTCAGAAATAAACAAGAAGAGGCTGTTAGGGAAAAGGAGCAAACATAAAACAAAAAGATGTCTTAGATATTAATATTAAATCATCAAACTAAAAGAATTAATAAAAGAGAAGAAAAAAATGAGGCACAGAAAAATATGAAGCAAAATGTCAGAGAAAATATTGGAGAAAAGTTAGGAAATCAGTGCAAGTGTTCCAATATTTATTTGAAATTCCAGAAAGAACAGCAAAAACAAACTGGGGGTAGTAATCAAACGAATAACAGAATAACATTTTTAGAATTGTCCTAGAATTAAAGACATAAAGACATAAATTTCAAATTGGAAGGGACCACAAAACCGGGATAAATTTCTTAACACCAAGAATGAAAAAAATTTCCTAAGTATTTGTAAAGTGAACAAATATACTATGTACAAAGGAATATAAATCTGATTGGCATCAGATTTCTCATTATTTACATTAGAATCTAGAAAAGAATAAAACGATGCATCGATGTTCTGAAGAAAAACTAATTTTGAATTCATAATTCTATACCAAGACAAACTAGCATTTAGATATGGGGGGGAGGAGGCACATTTTCAGACATATAAAAATCATAAAATTTATCAGTAATACATCTTTTATGAAAGAATCACTTAAGGTTGTACTCTAGTAAAACAATTATTTTTTAAAAAAGAAATTAAAAAAGGAACAAGATAAAGTATCCAAGTGACAATAGGCCAAAACAAGAAATGTGAAGAAAAGAGATCATAGGATGAGAGCTGAGCACCAGGCTTAGAAAATAACCAATCCAATTAGAAATGTAAATAAGAGGGCTTTGAGGAGAATATATTCAAGAAAAATATGGATTCCTTGTACTTAATAATATGACTTAGAATCTGGATAATCTTAGTAATAAAATAAAAGCATATAATAAAAATTAAAAAAAATCACAATGCATTGTTCCTTTTTCCCAATTTCAAATTTGTTATATTCTCCTTTGAGTGGCACAGATTTCATTTTGTATGATTACAACACCTTCACTAAGGGTTCAGCCACACTACTGGTCCTGAAGTGAGTGATAATTACACAATCATAATGTTGTAAATGCTAGTTACAGGCTTTTAATTTTTAGAATCAACCTATAGGCAAAGCAATGAAGTCTTATCAAATGTAAGGTTTAAATTCTATTACCCTTGACGATTTAAACAGAACAAAATGGCAGGCTGATATTGGATGGAGGAGGAGAAATATAGTACTGTACACATACTAATTTTTTGCATACATAATGGAAAATCATCTAAAATTGATGTGCATGAATTACCATCTTTATACTATTGGGTCTTCTCATTCATGAACATTGTATATATTCACAGATATTTAAGTATTCCTTATGTCCTATTTAAGATCTAGGCTGCTAACCAAGGTTGGTAGTTGGAATCTACCAGCCAATCCTTGAAAACCCTAGAGGACAGTTAGTTTTACTCGTCCTAAAGGGTCGATAAGAGTTGAAATCGATTTGATGGCAATGAGTTTGGTTTTGGTTTGGGCTTATGTCCTATTATAAAAATTTATTATTTTTCTCTGTAAAGATCTTATATGTTTTTAAAAGCTTTATTCCTAGGTGCCTAATTGTACTGACATTTTTAATGTTATTTTAAAATAACATTTTGAAGTGATTTGTTGCTGGTGAATGTGGATTCAAATGACTTCTGTTTATTGATCCAGTAGCCTTACTGAATTCTCTTATTAATTCCAATAGGTTGGTGATAGATTTCCTTGCATTTTCTAAACAGTCATTTTGTCTGCAAGTTTTGAAAAACAACTTTGTTTCTTTCATTTTCTTTATTTTCCTTTTCTTAGCTGAATAGACTGGCTTGGATGTCTGGTACCATGCTGAATAGTAACAATGAGAGTAGGCATCCTTTTCTCATTCTGATTTTAAAGGGAATGTTTCTAATGTTTTACCATTAGGGATGATTTTTTTTTTTTAGCTTTTTGGAAGATATTACATAATAGGTTAGTGGTTACTTTTTGTGCCTAATTTGCTAGGTGTTTTTTATAACAAGCAAGTATCAAATATTATCATACACTTTTTCCGTGTCAAATACACCAACTCCTCACTCATTGACATGGTTAGTTTCCAAAGACCTGTTATGCAAAAATCAGTGTTATGCAAAAATGGAGGTTAACCACATCAAATTAGAAAATGGAGGATGACTACATCATTACACAACTGCCAGATTTAATCGTTACATAACTGCCAGAGTACATCATTACACAACTGCCAAATTACATCATTACATAACTGCCAAACCACTGAGAATTTTGGCCCAGCCAAGTTGACCCATAACTTTAACTATCACAGCCAGTGTTACTGTCACCTAACACCTCAGCATTCATTACTGCTAGACGTACATTGTTAATAGTTGGATAGTAGATTTTTTACTATCGTAAATGTGGAATATCAAATATCGAGATAGTTGATAAGTGAAGAATAAGTGTAATGTGATTATATAGTTTATGTGGTAAATTGCAATCATAGATTTTCAAATATTAAATCATTTGTCTTTTCATTTGGAATCAACTGAATTTGATTATTAAAACATTTTCATGCATCTTAGTATTTAGTTTTCTAATATTTCCTTTTGGAATTTTCATCTATGCCCAGAAGTGAGATTATCTCCTTGACTGGTTTTGATAACAAACTCATAATAGAATCATTAAATGAGTATTCTATAAGAGCTTGCATAATACTGTTATTATATGATGTTTGAATTCTGGTATAATTCACCTGTAAAAATATCTGCTTGGGAAAAGTGGTTTTTAGTAAGCAGGTAAATTTCAAAGTATGCATATAAGATTTGAAAATATTTTTGTCTATTCATAACATCTTTATCTTTTTTGTCAGTTACATTTTTAATTTAACTGTCCATTTTATCTGTTTTAAAACTTTTTGCATAAAGTTGTTCATGCTATTCTCTGTTGTAGTTGTACTTATGTTCCATTTTTCATTTCTAATATATTTATATTTTTCCTTTTCTTTTTTATTTTGATTAATGTTGACAAATGTTTATTGTATTTTTTTAATCAACTTTTGACTTTTTGATTCTGTTATATATTTGTTTTCTATTTCACTATCTTCTATCCTTGTATTTATTATTTCCTTCTTATTCTCTTTAGTTCTTTTTCTAATATATTAAGTTGGAAATTAGCTCATTGATTTCTAACCTTTTTAATTTTCTAATGTAAACATTTAATGCTATAAATTTGCCTTTAAATACCTCTTTCACTACACAAACTAGTTTTGACACGTCTTTTTGATATCTTTCAGTTCCAAATAAAAAAAAGAATATACAATTAATATTATCTATTGTATATTCTTTTTTTCCACTTTTTAAAAATTTTATTGTAGCTTAGTTAAAAGTTTACAGCTCAAATTAGTTTCTCATTCAAAAACTTATATACAAACTGTTTTGTGACATTGACTGCAATCCCCACATTTTGTCAGCACTCTCCCTACCCCTTTCCCTTTCTACCCCGGGTTCTCCATGTCCATTCATCCAGTTTTCCTGTCCTTTCCTGCCTTCTTGTCTTTGCTTTTGGGCAAGTGTTGCCCATTTGGTCTCCTATACTTGAATGAAATAAAAAGCACATTCCTCATGTTTGTATATTGTTTTATAGGCCTATCTAATCTGTGGCTTCAGTTCTGAGCTGGCAAGGGGTTCCTCCAGTCTCTGTCAGACCAGTAAGTCTGGTCTTTTTTTGTGTGTGTGTGTGAATTTGAATTTTGTTCTACGTTTTTCTCCTACTCTGTCTGGGACCCTCTGTGGTGATCCCCCTCAGAGTGGTCAGTGGTGGTAGCTGGGCACCATCTAGTTCTTCTGGGGTCTATTCATTTCTTTGACCTATATTTATTTGAAAGTATGTGCTTTATTTTCTTAAAGTATCTGACTTTTCTAGTTATCTTTTTGCTTTTGTTTCCCAAATTAAATGGCATTGTGCTCAGAGAGTCTTTGACATGTGATGATAATTGCTTTATTGTGTGTGTCAACTTCTTAAAATGTTCTATGTATTTCTGAGAATGTTTAATCTCTAATTATTGGGGGTGTAACAATTGACTCGACGGCAGTGGCTAGTGTGGAGTATTATATATTTATTCATTACGTGATTAGTCTGTAGTTCAATTCTTCTGTATCCTTAATCAATTTTTATTTACTAGTTCTGGGAACTACTGAGAACAGTGTGTTAAAAATCTCCCACAATGATGCTAGATTTGTCAATTTTTTGTTTTGTATTTTATAATTTTGTTTTACATATTATTTCCTTCTTTCTTTTTTTCCTGTTGTTCTTTATCTATTTTATTAAGCTGTCCTTTAGCTCAATAATTTTTGGTTTTTCTTCTTTTTTGTTATAAGCATTTAATATCATAGTTTTTTTGTTTGTTTTAAATTCTACATATACTTCTTCAAACAATTAGTCATTGGAATCCTCAGTCTCTTTTTTTTATTCTGCTGGCTTTCTTTTATACTGACTTCTTTATTCTTGTATTTTGTTTTTATAGTTTTAATCACATTGCTGGCATTGTGATTCCCCAAGTCTAAAAAAACAAAAAAAAAAAAAGAGAGATTTCTTATTTGAGAAGCCTATTCTTGTTGGAGCCCTGGGGGCACAGTGGTTAAAGAGCTTGGCTGCTAACTGAAAGGTCAGCAGTTGAAATCCACTAGCTGCTCCCTGGAAACCCTATGGGGCTGTTCTACTCTATCCTATAGAGTTGCTATGAGTCAGAATCGACTTGACGGCAACGGGTTTGGTTTTGGTTTTATTCTTTCCCTTACTTTCCCTGTTTTACAGTTTCTTTGACCTTATAAAAGCTTTTGTACATTGCTTATAATTTCGAAGATTAAAAATTGACCCAATACTTAGTGTGAAGGTGCTTAAATGTAACCTAGTAGGACTAACAGATAATATTACAGTACACTCATGGATTTCCACTAGTGAATTTTTCAGGTTATAATACTATAAGGCGCTGCATAAGGTTTGTTTTTCCTCTTTTGAAAATCGATGTAGCAGTGTTTTCAAAAGGACTATGACACACCTAGAAAATTGTATATTTTTAGAACAGCTGTTTCTTTTAGAGTTGGATGTTAAAACAAAATTTAGAAAACTAAGAAGTGATCCTTTATTCTAAAGAGGAAGTTAAAGATATACGTTATAATTCAAGTTTATTTTATTTATTGTCTAAAAACATTGATTAGGCATTTATTTATAAGTAACATGTGGCCTGTGGTATTTCCCATTTTCTTATGGAGTAAGGGAAAGTGAATTGCCATCTTTTTAGGCAAAAAGGGAAGTAAAGGAAGGTCTACCTCTTTTTTTAAGCATTTATAATAAACTTTGAAAAATGTTTTAATAAACACACAGAGAATGTAAATCAGTATTTTGTAGTGCTTAATTAAGAGCATAAGGTCAACCTAGACTACCTGTGTTGTATTCTGGGCTAGATTACTTCCTTTCGATTTTTCCTTGTGTAAGTTACTTAATTGGACTTTCATTCCCACATCAGTTAAATGGGGATAATATTAACCTATTAGGGTTGGTGTGATAATTCAATAATGTAATCCATATAAGGTGTTCAGAGTCCCTAACATAGAGTACTCAATAAATGTTTATTATTAACCATATTTAAGAGAAAGTCAAATCAGCAAAAATTATCACCAGCAAGACGATTTTAATATTTATCACAAATTACTATTTAGGGATCAAGGAAACCATGGTGTTGCTCTCTTCTTATTTTTCCAGTATGTTCGTAGGTGTATTTGATGCAAATATGTGTCAGTGTGATGAATGTATGTGGATAAGAGCTGCTTCCTTATATTTTGGTATTGGTCATTTATTTTTGTTTGTTCTTTCCTGGTTTTTATATTTCAAAATCATTCGATATTTTCTATATAGAAATACAGACATGAATGCTTCTTTGTTATTTTAATAAATAAATGATAAATTTGCAATTGGTCACATTTTGTGGGGCCATATCTCATGTTTATCAATATGGCAATTTTTAAAAAATACTGTCTTTTCTTGTTTAATTTTTCATCAGATATTGAACTTTGTATAGTCAGAGACAATGCATTTATAATTATTTAAATGGGAATCTACACTAGTTATTTAATTTGCAAATTTTATTTATTTTTAAAATATCAGCTAGAAATGTTGGATTCTCAAATCTCATCTTTGCAATTCCCAAGGAAAGGCAATTAACATTCCAGCCAAAATTATAAGATAAAATTTTATGTAAACTAAATAAAACAATTGCATCTAACTTCTTCCTATAAATATTTACCTAAAATTGATTTAAAAAAAGATTGCATTAAATCAGTACTGACTTATTCCCTGAAAAATTCTGCTGTTGTTAAGAGGACAGGGAATGGATGACTCTCTCTCTATATATATACATGAAACTTAGTTTATGAATGTCTTAAAATATTTTTACTATGTATACTTCAATTCTGTATGTAGAAGAGGTAAACTATCAGGAGGGTTATCAACTTGTGCTCAACCTCTTAAAGGTAAGTTGTGGATGGTGGTTGGTAGACGATCAGAAAAATAGTCCTGCTTTGCACCCAAATCAAGTTAATTCAATACATTCCAAAGTGAATTTATTTATTTTAAATGGAGAAAATAGTGTCAGAAGTATATTTTAAGTGCAAGTGGTCAATTTAGCACCAAAAATTTAGTTGTTGGTCTAAATAAACCATTGATTCAATTTTAAGGGTTATATCACAAATTACAAGCTTGTGATGTTAACAAAAATGCAAAACAGGGTTTAAGCTGAGCAAAGAGATAGGACTATTATAACATTCAAAATCAGATTTAAAAAATCTGTAACAGAAAAACAAAAAAGTACAAATTATTATTTATATAACATGGGGAGAAATAAAAAGGTGAATAAACATAAATATCTCCAGAAAAGGGGAAGTCATGGTACAATTGTATGAGTGGAGAGCACAGAAAATCGGTAAGTGCAGCACAACCTCATTTTCTGGACATAATTAAATGAAAATAAAAGCATAATTTGCAAAAGCAACTATTAATAATGTAAACAATAATACTTTCAAAATGGGAACTCTCCAATTTTCCTGCATAAATTGGGATATGGTTAAGAAAAGTAAATTGCTGGTACCAAAACCAAAACCAAACCCAGTGCCGTCGAGTCGATTCCGACTCATAGCGACCCTATAGGACAGAGTAGAACTGCCCCATAGAGTTTCCAAGGAGTGCCTGGCGGATTTGAACTGCCAACCGTTAGGTTTTCAGACGTAGCACTTAACCACTACCCTACCAGGGTTTCTTATTTTTCAATACAAGGGAGAAATAGAGGTTCTGTGATAGTTCGAGCTTAAAAATAAGAAAGACTAAATTAATACTATCTAGTCCATCTTTTTTTTAGTCCATCTTAGTCTGGAAGCTCCACTGGAACTTGCTCGGTATCATAGCAACACGCAAGCCTGCGTTGACAGACAGGTGTTGGCTGCACGTTAAGTGCATTGCTGTTGTCCTCCTTAGGTGCTGTTGAGCAGCCCTTTGTACAACAGAAGGAAAACACAGCCCTGTCCTGCACCATCCCCACGGTTGTTACCACTAACCAATGAAAAGCCTGTGGATCACAACAGTCTGATCTGCAACCAATCACGGGGATACTGTAGGGCCTGGCAGTGCTCACAGTATTTTTACAAAAATAACACACCCATTATAAGTTTTTACAAACCATGCAGCAGCCTCCTGCCAGCTATTTTCATAAGCACTTATGCCAGTATTTTTTTACATGTTCCTGACATCGATTTCAGGTCTTCTCAGGGCATGGCATTTACCAGGGTCAGGGAAGCCAGCTAGATGGAAGCTAGAACATCTATGCATTTCAAGTTCTTGTATTCTGCTACTATTATATGTTGATTTTAAATAACAATAATGGTAACAACCCCAACAGAAAAATGATTTCCCGATCTTACCAGCCAACTGAAGTGGTAGGGAAGGGAGAGGAATTCCAAGGTGACCACCCTACTGTTCAGGACTTGGGCTGTATTTTCTTCCCCCATGATCTAGGCTGCCAGAAATAACAATGGAAAATACCCCAAGGTATTTTGCTGTTGCTACTGTTAATTAGGATTTTCTTGTACTTTGTACTTGCTTTGTCCTGTCTCTCCCTGCAGCCCTGAACATGGGGGCTTTCCAATAGAAAGGACAACCACAGACCTGCATCTCAAAATACATACAATGTAAGCCAAGAGGCAGTGAAGAGATGACATGGTCAAGAAAAGGGTCTGCAGCTTTTACTTATTTCCCTGTTAAAAAAAAAAAAAAGCTAAAATCCACTGGGAAAACGTGAAGCATTTGTAACTTTCAGCTTATGCATGTTTCTTTTAATGAAGCCCATTAACTGGCAGAGTCTTATATACCCTGATCACTTTAGTTCTAATATAATGCTTGAAGAACTTGAATTGAACTTGCTACTAGATTTGTAAAAATAAGAATGCATTTATTAATCACCTACTATGGTCTCAAGGGAACACTGGTGATGCCGTGGTTAAGAGCTATGGCGAGCTACAGCTGCTAACCAAAAGGTCAGCAGTTCGAATCTATCAGCTGCTCCTTGGAAACCCTATG
Source organism: Loxodonta africana (assembly GCF_030014295.1). Classification (NCBI taxonomy): domain Eukaryota; kingdom Metazoa; phylum Chordata; class Mammalia; order Proboscidea; family Elephantidae; genus Loxodonta; species Loxodonta africana. Next base: position 115,321,111 of record NC_087369.1, on the reverse strand, counting down.
GGGCAGTTCTGCTCTGTCTTCTAGGGTCGCTATGAGTTGGAATCGACTCGATGGCAACAAGTTTTTGATGCTCTCAAGCACTATATTATGAAGGTCTTTTAGGTGGTAAGAAGGGATTAGAAGCCATCTCTAAGCTTAATTCTACTGCTGTTATATGTTAATTTTAAATAATAATCATCATAGATAAATACCATTTCCTAATAGATTACCAGGAAGGCTATCTAGCCCAGAAAAAGTGAGAAGAACTTGTGTAAAGAGGGGAGATCAGTTAAAAGAGGTAGAAGGGGAAAGCTGTGACATTATCCTAAAACACATAAATATAAGCATACCCAGAAATAACTCCTAAAGAAGAAAGGGAGGAAAAAATAAAGAATGCTGGGTTTAAATTTGAGAAAACTTGTCAGGATGTTAAAATTCAAGAGTATCTTGATAAATGTACTACTCCTTTTTATCTTAACTGGAACTTTCCAAGTAATGATTAAAATCTATTAGAATTCAGTTATTCTTAATAAATCAAATAGATAAAATTCTAGATTGGATCATATGAGAATGGGAGCTGTGTTTTTCATGTGAGATATAGAGTTTGCTCCCCTTAAAAGAGAGTCCCTATTTACTTTCATGCCACTGCTGCCGCGTGCAAATCATAAGACCCAAATTTAATAAGTAAAACTAAGAAAGTATCAAATTGTGATTAAAAAGGTATTTCTGCAGATCTGCTTTACTGATTAAAGACATGTAAGATAAAGGCTTGCAGCACAGAACTTTTGTGTGGGCATAAAAGGTTGTGAATCATTGACTTTTACTTGTTGAAATAAAGGACAAAGGGAAAATGAATAAATGAGTAAAATAAGTGACCTTTATAAAGCAAATCATAAGGATCACATGAGTCTTTGCCTAGCCCCAGGAAGACTGCTTACATACTTAATTTCTCCACATTTCAAGGAATGACTGTGTTAACACAAATAGGGTCCTCTCTCCCCCTGCAGCCCTGAACATGGGGGCTTTGCAATAGAGAGGACAACCACAGGCCTGCAAATAAAAATACATACGATGTAAGCCAAGAGGCAGTGAAGAGATGACATGATCAAGGAAAGGGTCTTTGCGGCTTTTACTCTTCATGCCTCAATGGATAGAAGGGCCCTCAGGGGAAGCCAAAGAGGGGCATAGGCTGCTAGGGTCCATTCAGAGATAGAGACAGAGAGGAAACAAAAGCAAAACATATGTTTAATGAAGAAAGTGGAGGAAATCCAGTCATCTTTTCTCCAAGCTTATTTATAGTCATATTTCTTTCCCCCACCCTGATAGTTAAAGCAACTAGCCACCTTTCTTACCAATCTTTCAACATATATTTTCTACCTTCTTGAAAGAAAAAAAAATGACTGAATGTCACAATTGTACATGCCTTTTTTTTTTCCTTCCTTCGGCAGAAAAATACAGCCATCTTTATTACTTGGTCCCTTGGTGTCAATACAGTCTATACCTACCTCCCTCTCTCTCCTTTGTGTATCAAGTTGTTAAGTCCCAGGTTAAAGTAGAACTAGAAAAGCCCAGAATGTTCAAGAAAATAGCTATCAAATCTATTTAAATGGCTATAATTCAGATAAAGAATGAAAGGTAAAAATCAAAACGCGCAAATGACTATATATTATAAAAACCTTGATTCTTCCAGAATATGTGCATTATTTATGCAGATTCACTATTTGCAAAAAATACGGTAGTTCCATTGTGCATGGAATGACATGCCCACTCAATGGCAACTAACAGCTACAGCACGTTGTGCATTCCCTAAACAACTGTCCACACCCGCCCACCCATTGCCATTGAGTCAATTCCGACTCATAGCAGCCCTAGAGGACAGAGTAGGACTGCCCCATAGAGTTTCCAAGGAGTGCATGGTAGATTCGAACTGTGGACCTTTTGGTTAGCAGCCATAGCACTTAACCACTACGCCAACAGGATTTCCCTAAATAACCATAGGGGAATAAAAAAGCAAAGAACACTGTATACAATGAATGACAACAGGGAAAAATAAAAGGAATAATGAGGATGTTATGAAAACTGTAAAGCATAAAATGGCAGAAGTAAGATTTAATCTATCAGTTACATAAGTAGAAGCAAACAGCTTAAATGGCCACATTACAAGACAAGATGACAGATTAAGTTAAGAAAAAAAATCTTCAAAATTATTAATGGTCTTTCTATGAGAATTTGGGGTCTGCATCCCACTGCTCTCCTGCTCCCTCAGGGGTTCTCTGTTGTGTTCCCTGTCAGGACAGTCATCGGTTGTGGCAAGGCACCATCTAGTTCTTCTGGTCTCAGGCTGATGTAATCTCTGGTTTATGTGTTTCTTTCTGTCTCTTAGGCTCATAGTTACTTTGTGTCTTTGGTGTTCTTCAATCTTCCTTGCTCCAGGTGGGCTGAGACCAATTGATGCATATTAGATGGACGCTTGCTAGCATTTAAGACCCCAGACGCCACTCTCTAAAGTGGGATGCAGAATGTTTTCTTAATAGATTTTATTATGCCAATTGACTTAGTTGTCCCCTGAAGCCATGTTCCCCAAACCCCGCCCCTGCTTCGCTGGCCTTCGAAGTGTTCAGTTTATTCAGGAAACTTCTTTGCTTTTGGTTTAGTCCAGTTGTGTTGACCTCTCCTGTATTGCATGTTGTCTTTCCCTTCACCTAAAATAAAACTTATAATTTTTTTTTACTATTTAATTAGTGAAAACCCACCTCCCTCCCTCCCTCCTTCCCTCCCTCCCTCCCCACTCTCATAACCATCAAAGAGTATTTTCTTCTCTGTTTAAACTATTTCTCCAGTTCTTATAATAGTGGTCTTATACAATATTTGTCTTTTTGCAACTGACTAATTTCACTCCGCAAAGCATCTTCTAGATTTCTCCATGTTATGTAATGTTTCACGGATTCATCGTTGCTCTTTATCAATGCGTAGTATTCCATTGTGTGAATATACCATAATTTGTTTATCCATTCATCTGTTCATGGACACCTTGGTTGCTTTCATCTTTTTGCTATTGTAAACAGTGCTGCAGTGCACATGGGTGTACATATATCTGTTTGTGTAAAGGCTCTTATTTCTCTAGGGTGTATTCCAAGGAGTGGGATTGCTGGATCCTATGGTAATTCTATTTCTAGTCTTTTAAGGAAATGCCAAATTGATTTCCAAAGTGGTTGTACCATTTTACATTCCCGCCAGCAGTGTATAAATGTTCCAGTCTCTCCACAGTCTCTCCAACATTTATTAGTTTGTGTGTTTTAGATTAATGCCAGCCTTGTTGGAGTAATCCAGTGGACATTTTTTAACATTTGACTCTATTTTTGAAAGCTTAAGTTTTTTTTTTAAGTATATAAAAATAATAAGGCCATACAAGATCTGAGAGAAAAAAATTAACAAGTTTGATTTAATAGATTTATCAAACTTCAGATCCTACAGGGAATATTGCATTTTTCTAGTGTCTATACAATATTTCTGGAAACCCTGGTGGTGTAGTGGTAAAGTGCTATGGCTGCTAACCAAAAGGTCAACAGTTCAAATCCACCAGGTGCTCCTTGGAAACTTTATGGGGCAGTTCTACTCTGTCCTATAGGGTCCCTATGAGTCAGAATCAATTCAATAGCAGCAGGTATGTATGGTATGTATACAATACTTTTAAATATGGATACACTATTGGACCACAAAATAACCTCAATAACGCCCTCAAACAAGAAAGTATATAGTCCAAATTACAATAGAACTAGAATTTATTTACAAACGCTTAATCCCGGGGGTTTGGCTGGTGATGACAGTAATCAAAGCACACTGGAATTTTAAAAATAGCACTTTTTTTTCTAAATAACCCGTTGGTCAAAATGGAAATAAAAGCCGCAATTCTCTTTATTAAGAAGACACTAATGAGAGTATTTCAATTGAAGACTTATGAGGAGTAGGCAAAGTTTATCCAAGGAAATATTTATAAAAGCTTACTATTAAACAAGAAAAAAGATATAAACCAAATTTTTATGAAACACAGTAAGTTATGAAAAAAAAAGTAAATCACAATCAGAAAGCAAAACCCAATCATTTCAAAAAATTAGATATATAACATTTGTGAATATTTTCAGGAGCTTATTTGTAGGAAGAAATCTATCAAAGCAGTCAAAAGCATGGCTAATATATTTAGGAAAGAAGATGAAGAAACATAAATATAAAAATTTAGGGCTGATACTTCATGGCATATTACAATTGATTTAGCAGAGATTAAAAATTATAAGAGAATTGTCTGTATAACTCAAATAAATTGGAAACTCTTCATTAATTGCATTGCTTCCTAGAAAAATATAGATCACCGCAAATACTATACCAAGAATACCCTGAAATTGCTCAGAACCTTTAGAAAACTAAAATACATGAAATAATCTAAAAGTAACTTATTAAATCTGGACAAATTTTATTTGAGTTACTTTAAATTGTTAAGGGAAAAAATTCCAATGTATTTCCAGAGCATAGGACAAAAATAGAAAAATTATCAGTTAATATTACGATGTTAACATAATTGTAGTAAAAATAACAAGCAAAAAATAAAAGTAGATTCTAATTTCTTTTTTGGATAGAGAGACATAAATCATCATAAATGTTAAAAAATTGACTACAGCAGTATAAAAAGGAGAAATATATTGTAACTATGTAGAATTTGTTCCAAAAACACAATGACAGTTTGGTAATGAGAAACTTGTGAAAAATATTTCTCATTAAGAGATCAAAGGAGAAAAACAACCTGAGAGCCACAAATTTCATCTAAGTGGACATATTAAGCACACCATTCTACATAATTCTTCGGTTAAATGGTTCACTAGTGCTATGAAACACTTATATGTCAAAATTCGCATGGATTTGTCCAAACATATATCACTTGTTGTTAGGTGCCATCTCGCCGGCTCCAACTCATAGCAATCCCATATACAACAGAAAGAGACACGCTGCCTGGTCCTGTGTCACTCTCCCAGTCGTTGTTGTGTTTGAGCCCACTCTTGCAGCCACTGTGTCAATCCATCTCGTCAAGGGTCTTCCTCTTTCGCTGACCCTCTAACACTTTTGAAATATGATGGAGTACATGACCTGGCACATGTGAGATGCAATGAAGGACTAGATAGCTACTAAGAGAAAAAAAAAAAAAAACACTAAACAGGAGAGAATGGGCTGATAGGATAAAAGGGTCGGAAATAGAAAAAGAAATACATTTCAAGTTAAGATATGCTTATACCAATATTGATTTTAAAAGTATTTACAAAGTAACTATATAGTTTCATTAAGATTGTGAAATGATCTTAAAAATTTTTGTCTAGTATTTGCTGGAAACTGACACACTTTTCTCAACAGCGTATTATTTTCTCTACTCAAGACACTTCCATTTAGTAAATATTTTATTTTTCATGATTTTTTTTGTTTTATATTCAGTGGAACCTGTGAGAGCTGGAACACGACAGGACTGCTTTGTTGTTTCAGGCCTCACGAGTCTTACCACTTTTCTATCACTCTCTATTAGTAGAAAATATTTGAATTTTCCTTCTTTGACAGGTTTTCACCTTACACAGCTTCCAGCTTTCCCAGGATTTATTGTATAATTTGAATAACATTTTTACATGTTGGCCTATGATGACACTACCATGTTTCATTAGGTACATTTTAAGCCACTACAATGGTGGCTGGGATGTCAAATGCTTAAGATTGTCTAAATGTTAATGGATAATATAATTTGGAGGTAATGAATTTTCTGCTCTATTTTTTTTTTTAGTATTTAAAAAAAAAAGAATAGGCTTTATATCATAATTGTTAATCACCATTTTTACTCTAGAATGTTAATGCACTTTTCGAATTCTGAATAAGTGAAATTTTGATGTTTTGTTGTAACATGTTGCTTATTAGTATCATATATGCCCTTTTTTTCAGGTATCCACAGGGGCTTGATTTTTCCTTTGCTCTCTGTTGTATTTGAGATCATTTACTCTCAGCTAGTGGTTTCTGTTTATAGTATTTTGATATAAACTTTCTTGCTAGAGATACTAGTCTTAGTTTGCTGGTATTATTGCATTTGCAGCAAAGTAGACTTTACTTGCTAGTTAGAAGACTTCCATCTCTTCTCCCTTTCATTTAACTTTCCTGGAAAGAATATTTTCTATGAGGTTGATATGCTTCAGTTCTCTTGGCAAGAATTTGGTATAGCCCATAAGTAGCAAATTCAGAAATTCTAATTGAACTGCATTACTGTTATACCTAACACCCCTCTGTCAGTTTGTCATACTGTGGTGGCTTGCATGTTGCTATTATTCTGGAAGCTATGCCACTGGGATTGCAAATACCAACAGGGTCGCCCATGGTGGACTGGTTTCAGCGGAGCTCCCAAACTAAGGCAGACTAGGAAGAAATGACTGGTGATCTACTTATTAATATCAGACAATGAAAGCCCTATGGATCACAACAGAATGTTGTGCAATATTGTGCTGGGAGATGAGCCCCTGAGGTTGGAAGGCACTTAAAATACACAGTGGCTACAACAACATACCAAGAATCATGAAGATGGCACAGGACCAGGCAACTTTTCATTCTGTTGTATGTGTGGTCGCCACGAGTCAGAGCCAAAAGCAACAGCAACTAACAACAATCGTTATACAATTGCATATATTGTACTCAACAATTAAGGTTCTTTAAGTTAAGTCTAGAAGCCAGGGTGGTGCAGTGATTAAGCGCTTGGCTGCTAAACGAAAAGGTCATTGGTTTAAACCCACCAGCCTTCATGGGAGAAAGATATGGCAGTCAGCGTCTGTAAAGATTATAGCCTAGGAAATTCTGTGGAGCAGTTCTACTCTTTCTTTTAGGGTTGCTATGAATCAGAATCCACATGGCTGCAAGGTTTTTTTTTTTTTTTTAAGGCTTATATTGCTTTGTTCCAAAGAGCCTGTGCCTTTATTCTATGAGTTTGTGTGGCGACTATAATGGAATTAGCGTGTTGTTGTTAGAGGCTGTCGAGTCAGTTCTGACTCACAGTGACCCTACGTACAACAGAAGGAAACACTGCTCAGTCCTGCGCCATTCTCACAATCTTTGTTATGCTTGAGCCCATTGTTGCAGCCACTGTACCAATCCATCTCGTTGAGGGTCTTCCTCTTTTTCTCTGACCCTCTACTTTACCAAGCATGATGTCCTTCTCCAGGGACTGGTCCCTCCTGAAAACATGTCCATAGTACATCAGATGTAGTCTCGCCATCCTTGCTTCTAAGGAGCATTCTAGCTGTATTTATTCTAAGACAAACTTGTTCATTCTTTACATTCAATATTCTTTGCCAACACCATAATTTAAAGGCATCAATTTTTCTTCAGTCTTCCTTACTCATTGTCCAGCTTTCACATGCATATGAGGTGGTTGAAAACACCATGGGTTGGGTCAGGTCCACATTAGTCCTTAAAGTGACATCTTTGCTTTTTAACACTTTAAAGAGGTCTTTTGAAGCAGATTTATCCAATGTGATGCACTGTTTGATTTCTTGGCTGCTGCTTCAATGGGCGTTGACTGTGGATCCAAGTAAAATGAAATCCTTGACAACTTCAATCTTTTCTCCGTTTATCATGATGGTGCTCATTGGTCCATTTGTGAGGATTATTGTTTTCTTTATGTTGAGGTGTAGTCCATACTGAAGGCTGTGGTCTTTGATCTTCATTAGTAAGTGCTTCAAGTCCTCTTCACTTTCTATAAGCAAGGTTGTGTCATCTACATATCCTCATCTCAGGTTGTTAATGAGTCTTCCTCCAATCCTGATGCCACATTCTCCTTCACATAATCCAGCTTCTCAGTTTAATTGCTCAAAATACAGATTGAATAAGTATGTGGGAGGATACAACCCTAACGCACACCTTTCCTGACTTTAAACCACACAGTATCCGCTTGTTCTGTTCGAACAACTGCCTTTTGTTCTAAGTACTGTTTCCTCATGAGCACAGTTAAGTGTTCTGGAATTCTCATTCTTCACAATGTTATCCGTAATTTGTTATGATCCACACAGTCAAATACCTTTGTATAGCCAATAAAATGCAGGTAAATATCTTTCAGGTATTCTCTGCTTTCAGCCACTATCCATCTCACATCAGCAATGATATCCGTTGTTTCATGACCTCTTCTGAGTCTGGCTTGAATTTCTGGAAGTTCCCAGTCGATGTACTACTGCAACCACTTTTGAATGATCTCCAGCAAAATTTTAGTTGCGTGTGATATTAATGGCATTGTTCAATAAGTCCTGCATTCTGTTGGATCATCTTTCTTTGGATGGGTACAAATACAGATCTTTTTCAGTTGGTTGACTGGGTAGCTGTCTTTGAAATTTCTTTGCATAGATGAGTGAGCACTTTCAATTTGCATCTGTTTGTTGAAACATCTCAATTAGTATTCCATCAATTCCTGGAGCCTTGTGTTTTGCCAGTGCCCTCAGTGCAGCTTGGACTTCTTCCTTCAATACCATCAGTTCTTCATCGTATGCTACCTCCTGAAATGGTTGAAAGTCAACCAATTCTTTTTGGTACAGTGACTTTGTGTATTCTTTCCATCTTATTTTGATGCTTCCTGTGTCATTTAATATTTTCCCTGTAGAATCCTTCAGTATCGCAACTCAAAGCTTGAATTTTTTCTTCAGTTCTTTCAGCTTGAGAAATGTTGAGCATGTTCTTCTCTTTAGGTGTCCTATGCACATTTCATTATAATACTTTGTCTCGTCAAGTCACCCTTTGAAATCTTCTGTTCAGCTCTTTTCCTTCATCATTTCTTCCTTTTGTTTTAGCCACTCTATGTTCAAGAGCAACTTTCAGAGCCTCTTTTAACATCCATTTTGGACTTCTCTTTCTTTCCTGCCTTTTAAAATAATTTATTGTGTTTTAAGTGAAAGTACAAATCAAGTCAGTCTCTCATACAAAAACTTATGCACACCTTGTTACGTACTCCTAGCTGCTCTCCTGCTAAGGAGACAGCACACTCCTCCTCTCCACCCTGTATTCCCCATGTTCATTCAACTAGCTCCTGACCCCCTCTGTCTTCTCCTCTAGCCTCCAGACAAGAGCTGTCCATATAGTCTCATGTGTCTGCTTGAGCCAAGAAGCACATTCCTCACCAGTATCGTTTTCTGTCTTAGAGTTCAGTCCAATCGCTGTCTGAAGAATTGGCTTCAGGATGGTTCCAGTCTTGGACTAACAGAGAGTCTGGGGTCCATGACCTCCAGGGTCCCTCTAGTCTCAGTCATACCATTAAGTCTGGTCTTTTTTATGAGAATTTAAGGTCTGCATCCCACTGTTCTCCTGCTCCATCAGGGATTCTCTGTTGTGTTCCCTGTCAGGGCAGTCATCGATGGTAGCCTGACACTGTCTAGTTCTGGTCTCAGGCTGATGTAGTCTCTGGTTTATGTGGCCCTTTCTGTCTCTTGGGCTCATATTTACCTTGTGTCTTTGGTGTTCTTCACTGTCCTTTACTCCAGGTGGGTTGAGATCAATTGATGCATCTTAGATGGCCGCTTGCTAGCATTTAAGGCCCCAGACGCCACTCACCAAAGTGGGATACAGAAAGTTTTCTTAACACATTTTGTTATGCCAATTGACCTAGATGTTCCCTGAAACCATGGTCCCCAGACCTCTGTCCCTGCCATTCTGGCCTTCGAAGTGTTTGGTTGTATTCAGGAAACTTCTTTGCTTTATGTTTAGTCCAATTGTGCTGACCTCTCCTGTGTTATATGTTGTCTCTCCCTTCACCTAAAAAAGTTCTTGTCTATTATCTAATTAGTGGATACTCATCTTCCTCACTCCCCATTCTTATAGCCATCAAAAAATATTTTCTTCTCTGTTTAAACTATTTCTCCAGTTCTTATAATGGTGGTCTTGTACAATATTTTCCTTTTACAACTAATTTCACTCAGCGTAATGCCTTCCAGTTTCCACCACATTATGAGATGTTTCACGGATTCATTGTTGTTCTTAATCGTTGCGTAGTATTCCATTATGTAAATATACCATAATTTATTTATCCATTCATCCATTGATGGGTACCTTGGTTGCTTCCATCTTTTTGCTATGGTAAACAGTGCTGCAATGAACATGGGTGTGCATATATCTGTTCATGTAAAGGCTCTTATTTCTCTAGGATATATTCCAAGGAGTGGGATTGCTGGATCATGTGGTAGTTCTATTTCTAGCTTTTTAAGGAAGCACCAAATCCATTTCCAAAGTGGTTGTACCATTTTACATTCTCACCAGCAGTGTATACTTGTTCCAGTCTCTCCATAACCTCTCCAACATTTATTATGTTGTATTTTTTTGATTAATGCCACCCTTCTTGGGGTGAGATGGAATCTCATTGTAGTTTTGATTTTCATTTCTCTAATGGCTAATGATCATGAGCATTTCCTTATGTGTCTGTTAGCCGCCTGAATGTCTTCTTTAGTGAAGTGCCTGTTCATATCCTTTGCCTGTTATTTAATTGGGTTATTTGTCTTTTTGTAGTTGAGTTTTTGCAGTATCATGTAGATTTTACAGATCAGACACTGATTGGATTTGTCATAGCCAAAAACTTTTTCCCAATCTGTGGGTAATCATTATACTCTTTTGGTGAAGTCTTTGGATGAGCATAAGTGTATGATTTTTAGGAGCTCCCAATTATCTAGTTTCTCTTCTGGTGTTTGTGCATTGTTAGTAATGTTTCATATACTGTTTATGGCATGTATTACGGCTTCTAGAGTTGTCTGTATTTTTTCTTCCATGACCTTTATCGTTTTAGATTTTATATTTAGGCCTTCAATCCATTTTGAGTTAGTTTTTGTGCATGGCGTGAGGTATGGGTCTTGTTTCATTTTTTTGCTGATGGATATTCAGTTATGCCAGCACCATTTGTTGAAGAGACTGTCTTTTCCCCATTTAACAAACTTTGGGCCTTTGTCAAATATCAGCTGCTCGTACGTGAATGAATTTATTCCTGGATTCCCAATTCTGTTCCATTGGTCTATGTATCTGTTGTTGTACCAGCACCAGGCTGTTTTGACTGCTGTGGTGGTGTAACATGTTCTAAAATCAGGTAGTGTGAGGCCTCCCACTTTGTTCTTTATTCAGTAATGCTTTACTGATCTGGGGCCTTTTTTCTTTCCTGTTTTTTTTTTAATGACCTCTTGCTTTCTTCGTGTGTGATGTTCTTGATGTCATTCCACAACTCGTCTGTTCTTTAGTCATTAGTGTCCAATGTGTCAAATCTATTCTTGAGATGATCTCTAAATTCAGATTGGATATACTCAAGGTCATATTTTTGCTCTTCTGGACTTGTTCTAATTTTCTTCAACTTTGGCTTGGACTTGCATATGAGCAATTGGTGGTCTGTTCCACAGTCTGCCCCTGGTCTTATTCTGACTGATGATATTGAGCTTTTCCATAGTCCCTTTCCACAGATGTAGTCAATCTGATTCTTGTGTATTCCATCTGGTTCCTCATTAGCACAATTAAGTGTTCTGGAATTCCATTCTTTGTAATGTTTTCCATAATTTTCATGATCCACAGTGTCAAATGACTTTGCGTAGTCAATAAAACACAGGTAAATATCTTTCTGGTATTCTAATAGTTGGTAAAAAATATCTGAAACATCTCATCTATGCAAATACACAGGAATAAAAATAAATGAAAAGTCAGAAATCTAGGTAGAAATCTAGATATGGAAAGATAGAACATTAGATGAATGGATTGATGGGTGAATAACTGGACAGATAGAACTGTTTTTCCAAAAATAGTATTATATATAAAATTTTAATTTAAAAAAATACTATGCTCATTTTACTTGAGGTTAACAGAAAAAAGAGGAGCAGAAAGGCAACCAAAGAACTGATGAAGTTCAGTTAAATGTTTCTTTACCACAGGAGATTATACTTAAAACATCTTCTAAAATTAAGAAAAGTGATTTTGAATAACTTTTATAAGTTGGAAGTCTTGTTTCACCTTAATTTAATCAGTTTCAACCTTAGGCTTTTTCTATTGACTACATCAGAATTTGCTTCCTCCTGACTCTTGACTTATTGTTTAAATTATTACTATTTCTACATTGTTAAGGTATAAATACTTACATTCTCTTCTGAATATACAATTCCAGCAAGCCTTAGTAGTGCATTGAAATAGTTTTGATGCTCCCTGGGTACAGATCATTATCTAAGAAAATATATACCTTTTCCTCAGTCACTACTTCTAAGTGGACAAAAGATAGTGGAAGAAAGAGGAGGAAGAGAGCAATGAAAAAGGAACAGGTCGCGTGTCCTCAACATCTCCTACCTGTGTTGATTGAGAGGATCATGTAGTCCTTTTCCTTTGTTCTATTAATTGTTCTTTTCCATACTCATAACTAAGCAGTGTTTCAAGGGGGATTTCCTTGTATTCCAAGAAAGAATCAAACAGTAAAAAGCATATACTGCCTGATTGTCCCACTCCTTAAAGGGCTGCTTATGTTAGTTAATGAAGGCTTCAGTCAACTGTTTGTTTGTTTAATGACTTTTGCAAACTAAATTTTAAATTGTGTGTGTTCCAATTCTTTTATTTTGGCAGTCAGTTATTAACTTGATAGATAGCAGCAAAGGGTGCTCTAGTCCTTTAAATCTACTAATAGAGTGCAGCTGTTGATGGAAGAGGCCCAAAATTGCTGCCATGGTGTGCTCCCTCTCCAGGGCACCACCACACCGTCCCAAATGTGCACACTGTGTAAACCTAATCCCTTGAAGGACAAAGTCTCCACTGCCTGCCCTGATACCAGCCAGCCACTCTATGAATATGGGCCACTGACTCCACCACAGCGGAGGTGCTCAGACATGTGGAATAGTAGCTGGTTGGTGCATATGGCTCACCTAGGAGAGATCAGCAACTTGTCCATTCATCAGTTACTTCCCTGGTTAAATTAAGTGACTGATTGTATTCTATAATTCCAAAGTAGTTTATTCCAATTGTTCTTTCCAGTGCTGTTGTTGTTTAGGTGATGGTACAGTCCTCTAGAACTTCTTACTCTGCTATTTTGCATAGTTTCATGCTAGTATTGAAAGCTCTGAATTCTGTAAGACACTCTTACAGCAACCCATCTGCTTCAGCCCTTAGAAGCTGAATCTATGCTTTAGTCCCCTGTGTTTAAGTGTAGGCACTTCCTGTGGGCTTTATTTAGTGCTCCCTACCCCCACCCCAGTCCCACAGGAATTTGGATGCTGTCTAATCTAAGAGGATTGCCTCATATGTTTTTCAGGCAGCCCTCAGATAGATATGAGCAGAGACAACAGCCCACCGGCAAAAACAAAGTCTGTTCCACACACTCCTGAGCCAGAGAGAAAGGCCCTGACTGGGAGCACATGGCTTGCAGCTCTCCAATATAGCAGCAGCTTCCACAATACCACCCACCACTGTGGAGGCAGGGGAAGGGGGAGAAAAGGTCCATGGTAGAAGAAAAAAAGAAAAGGAAAATTCCTACCATCTGAGTGCAGTTTTTTTCTTAATTCGGTGTCCACTTAAATGCTGAAATTCTTTGACAGAGAATTAATTCTAGAGGACTGAGATAGTAAATTTACCTTTTTTCGCTTGGAATTTTCTATATTTGTTGTGGGGAGATGAGAGCACACAGCTGCTTAGGCCACGATCTTATCTCTCTCTCATGACCATCTTTTAATATATTCCCATTTGTGAGCATGGCTGGGAGATAAAAGTGGAAATGATCATTATATAATTTTTTGTGAACTTGAACAATCACATTTCTGAGCAATGAGTCACATTTTTCATCATTTATTTGGTTTATTTCTCATTAAGTAAACAAAAAGTTACCGTATGTTAGTCAGGGTGCCCTTGGTAGGCAATTTTAAAATAAGAAATAGAATAGAAATTATTTTATTATCTAGAAATAGTTCATTACTTATTTAAAAACAAAAATAATGTAATATAATTATGCTTGTTAAATTTCAAATCTGAATGTAGTTCTTTTAAAAATTATTCTCTTAAGGGATAATGCTACTGAGGCCCTTATAGCTCTAGAAAACAAATCTATTCACAGTTATATTTAATGTTAAAATTTTAAATATTTGCATATTCTTATCTATAGAGATGAAAATAAAGGATACAAATTCATTTAAAAATCAACATATCTGTTTAAGTTGTGTATATTAAATAGCTACATAAAAAAAGTGTGATTATTCATTTCCTTTGAGTTGATACCCAATAAAAAAAAAATAGTCACTAGATTTGGTGTCAAGGAAAAAAAATGGGCATCACATCCTGTTGTGGTTTTGACTATGTTTCTGATCGAAGTCAGTGAGTGTTTGGTGTAAGAAATGATGACAGACTATAAATTTTGATAATTTGGTTAAATTCAACTGAAATCATCATCTTTTTCTTTTGAAGTATATAGCAACATGTGAGGAAAATTCTCAATGAAAACCTCATTTGTAAAAATAAATTTTACTCTGCACATCTTGTTAAGAAGATTATTATTCAATCATCTTTTCTTTGATCGATCAGAAGTACATTAGTAATGGACATTGCTATTCTTTTGTTTCTCATACCATATTGTACATAGATATTGCATTTGATTCTGCTTGTAATATAAACATTCTTGTATTAGTCATTGAAAGTATTCTGTTGCAGAGTTCAGAGTAGTTATCTCTAGCAAACAGAAAGCTATTTCCCTAGCTGTGGTTATGCTTAATGGTTCATAAATGTCTGCATAATAATGCTCTTGTTTACTTATCCTCCTTGTTTATTTTCATTCCCTACTAGTTATTCTTTTAGATCCCTTGTGCAATGCAAACTGGTCACTCTCTTTCTCTAAACCAGAATGTTGAATTTACATTAGATTATATTGCTGCCTGTACTACAATCTCTTTTCAGATACTTAAAAAAAAAGTTGCCGAGTTTTCAAATAGATTCTTACATTGCAGTTAAAAATAAAGATGCAGATGCATATTATCTTATTTGCATCATTTTTGTTATACTATTTTGTTCGTAGAAAGCATATACATTGTAAAAATTAAGTTAAAAAACAACAAATATTATTTAAAATAAATTAAAAAGGTACTATTTTTACAAAGTACTGTCACAAAAGCTACCTTTCATGTCATTTCTGAAGCAAGCATAATGATCTCCTTGCAATCAAAATATTTTTTTTTATATTGTTATTGCAGGGAAGACCCAGAGAGCAATTATTTCTTTAAAAAAATTCAGAGTTTTGACTGATTTCTCTGTTGTGGTGGTATGGCGTGATTTTTGGTTCTCATCATAGGTCCTTACAACAAAAGATAGATCGTAGTACAAAAAATGAGGATGTTATCCTAGTAGATCAAGGACATGTATAGGGATGGAGTCAAAAAGAGAAACTTATATGAAACTAGTATACTATGTGAAGTTGATTTAGAAATAAAACAACCAAAATACATAAGGAGACCTGGTGGTGCAACAGTTAAGTGCTTGGCTGCTAACTGAAAATTTGGCACTTCGAACTCCTCCAACGGCTCCAAAGGAGAAAGACTTGGTAGTCTGTTCCCACGAAGAGTAAAGCCTAGAAAACCATATGGGACAGTTCTACTCTGTCATGGGGGGTAGCTATGAGTTGAAATCGACTTGATAGCACCTAATAACAACAACAAATCCTAAACATATGGTTGGATACGTTTCTTGGAAATACAAAGACACTCAATTTGAATCAGTAAAGTAAGATTCTGAATTCATATTTCTGTTACAAAACTCCTTACCCATGAAATTTCTCTGCTCACAGTAAAGCAGAGTCAATCTCTAGTCTAAGGCAATCAGAATTTTTCTACCCTCTGCCCAGAATCATTGGTTCAGAACATATGACCTAAGGCACTCAATCGGATGAAATGTTCTGACAGAGCGATACTTTCTTCTTTTTTTTTTTCTGGACAGTGTGCTATGCATTGTGAAGCCTGGAATTGTAATAGCCATCTCACCATCATGAAGTAAGCTAGACGGAGGACAAAGCCAGTACATTAAAAAGGGTTAAGATGAGAGCATCGCAGAGAACTGTACATCCCTGAGCAAATCATACCTGAAGCTTGTCCCACCTTTGGCCTTTCAGTTACATGAACCAATAAATCCTATTTTTTGTTCAAAGAGTTTGTGTTCCCTGTTGCTTAAAGCGTAGAGTCCTAACTGATTCAGAAGGCATGAAGCTCATGAAATTATTGAGTGATGATAGTCCTGATGATTGGTTATGGGAAGAACTGAAGCTAAAAGGAAGTCCTGCTTTAAGAAAAACTGCATCATCATTTCATAAGGAAGCACTCTGAGGTCATTAACAGATTTTTAAAGCACCATCAACATTACCACAAAGGACTGGAGGGATGAATTAGAAGAAAAATGTGGAACAAAAGATTAAAATTAATTTTAAATCATGAAATTGGGTTCTAAAGTGAGAATTCTCTAAAAAGAAAAAGTCTTCACCCTTCCTGTGACACGCTACCTACTATAGCTGCCACAGCTACAACTATCTCTTTTTGCTGGATTTCACTTTGAGCCCTTTCAATTCTGTCTTTTATGAAATTTAACAGCAACAAATTGTTGTAAGCTATTTTAACAAACAATTTAAGGCACTTAGAAGTGACATGTCAAAAAAACCCATTGCTGTCGAGTTGATTCTTATACATGAGCCTTGAGTAAGAGTTTGCAACCTTTAGTATGTATAAGAATCACCTATGCAGCTTTTAAAATTCCAAGTTTCACACTCCGGCAAATCTGATGCAAGTGATCAGTCCATATTTGGAGGAACTGACTTTAGGAAAATCAGCTACTATTTACTATGTATTCTCACAAATTTGGATCCTCAAGATCTAAGCCAGAAAATTTTTACTCTAAGAACATAGTATTAAAATTGCATAACAAAACCAAATTGCCATTGATATTCTCATTTAAATCAGGTATGCAGCTGATAATATTAGGTCTAGATTCTATACACATATCTTAAGCCTGTTGACATCAAGTTGATTCCAACTCATAGCGACCCTATAGGACAGAGGAGAACTACCCCATAGGGCTTCCAAGGCTGTAATCTTTACGGAAATTGACTGACACATCTTTCTCCCATGGAGGGGCTGCTGGGTTTAGGCCACTGACCTTTTGATTAGCAGCCTATCACTTAACCACTGAGCTGCCAGGGTTCCTTACGCATATCTTACACTAATATAAATTTACGTTTTAAACCACTATCACGTATTGAAAAGGGAGAAGATTTGACTTAAGATAAATCTAGATTCTAATCTGGATTACTTGAGCAATTATTTAACTTGATTTCACCTCAATTTCTTTATGCATATACATAAAGTATAAATATTTCTGTGTTATTTGTGATACACAAAGCACCTAGCATAGAATTTTGTATAAAGTAGAAGCTAGTAAATTGTAAAAAAAAAAAAAAAAAAAAAAGCAAATTGTAGCTATTATTATTTGAATTTCCTACTATTTAACCCTTTCACATGTAATTTAAAAATGTAAATCCAAGTGTTCGGTGGTGGAAAATGACCACTTTGGGGAAACTTGGTATAACAATGACATACCAGGAAGTTTAGTTCTTAGAACCTCAGATAGCTTGTACAATGGAAAGAAAGGTTAAGTGCCTTGAACTTCCTGAGAGTTACATAGTAATCTTTAGAAATCTATTGCCTGCTATGATTTATATCTATCCTGAAATAGAAATTATGTGAAAAAGAAAATAAGGGAAAAGGCCATAGCTGTGCATTATGTGTGTGTCATTGAGAAGGTGCAACATTACTCACACTTAATGAAGTCACAGACTGTGGCTAGGGCAATGATCAATTAAATAACAGTGTAACCATCAGTACAATAAAGGTATAAAGAGTCCAGGTAAAGTTATAAAGTTAGATTTATTCTAATCTGTTGTATTGTACATTATAACAATTATTCACAGTATAATTATACCCCAGAGAACCTTAATTACAAAATTGAATGATTAAATAGAAGTATGGTGTTAGACAAAAGAAATATTATGCCACAACAACTTTCCACATCCCACCTGATAATCCGAAAATGCCTTGAATGAGAACAAAAGAGTACTAAGCTCAGTGTAGTGTTTCTGAATCATTTTCAACTCTTTTTTTTTTTTTTTAAATAATGTCACTACGATCTGTCCAGCATCCCTGGAGCACCCTGAAGGTTGATGAGTTTTCTTAAGATAGGAAAAGAAAGAATTTGGGACCCAAGAGGACTATGTAGAAAATCATAATATCAATTCAAATCTAGAGGAAAGACAAGAAAAACTTGTGCATTAGAGGCAGTGGTTGTGTCTGGCCGTTATATGACTATTGGAAATCCATAGAGGATAAAATGGATTTTACTGGGACTATTTTTTGACTTATGAGGCCATTATGAAACCAGAAACAGAAAGTTTTTATGTAATTTAGTTCACTAGTTCCACACATACAAAAAAAAATTTAATCTCTGCTTCGCTGCTTTCATCATTCAATTTATATTAGTTTGGTGACATTAATAGTGTCAAGCGTTGCCTATTATTTTGTGCTTTCTTTTGATGAGCCCTTAGCCATAATCCACTGATATATTCACTTAACTCAAAAACTGTTCTCAACTTTGTAGTGAGTTGAATGATGGCCCTTAAAAGATATGTCCATGTTCTAAGCCCCAGAACATGTGAATACAACCCCAGATGCTAAAAGGTTGAATGCTAATTTACCTGGAAAAAAAAAAAAAGGTCTTTGCAGATGTAATTAAGTAAAAGATCTTGAGATGAGATTATACTGGATTATGTGGGTGGTCCCTAAATCCAATGACACATGTCTTCATAGCAGAAGGGGAAGTGAGATTTGACACAGATGGAAGAGGGCTATGTGAAGACAGAGGCAGAGATCAGGATGATGTGGCCACAAACCAAGAAAGCCAAAGAATGCTGACAGCCACCAGAAGCTGGAGGAGGCAAGGAAGGATTATCCCCCAAGAATCTCCAGAGGGAGTGTGGCCCTGTGTCATGGATTGAATTGTGTCTCCCCAAAAATATGTGTCAACTTGATTAGGCTATGATTCCCAGTATTGTGTGGTTGTCCTCCATTTTGTGATTGTAATTTTATGTTGAAAGGATTAGGGTGGGATTGTAACACCACCCTTACTCAGGTCACCTCCCTGATCCAAGGCAAAGGGAGTTTCCCTGGAGTGTGGCCTGTACCACCTTTTATCTCTCAAGAGATAAAAGGAAAGGGAAGCAAGCAGAGACTTGGGGACCTCATACCACCAAGAAATCAGCACCATGAACAGAGTGTGCCCTGCAGCTGAGAAACTCCTCCACCAGGGGAAGATTGAGGACAAGGGCCTTCCTCCCTGGAGCCGAGACCCTGAATTTGGACTTGTAACCTACTAGACTGTGAGAAAATAAATTTCTCTTTGTTAAAGCCATCCACTTGTGGTATTTCTGTTATGACAGGACTAGATGACTAAGACACCCTGTCGACACCTTGATTTTGGACTTCTGGCCTCCAAAACTGTGAGAGAATAAATTGTTTGTTGTTTTAAGCCATTAGGTTTGTGGTAATTTTTTATGACAGCCTCAGACACCTACTTATAAAATCTATTTGTATATTTTGTATTCTCTAACTTCTTTGGTACAATTTGTAAAATTAAAAAAAATGGAGAACTTAAAATAGAGATTCATGATCACTCATCTGTTAATCACAGTTCAGTCTGGAAAACAGGAAATTGTACTATTTCTTGTACTAGGTATTTCAAGCAGTAAGAGATTTAACACAGAAAACTACGCTTCCAAAATTGTTGGAAAGGTGGAGGACTATAAGTCAGGAAGGATGGCACTAGCTTTCAGGTTCACTGCCATGGAAAATCAGAGAGTCGTTACCACCTGGAATTAAGAAACTAAAGAATCCTCTAAAGACTTCACAGCTCCTTTTCAGCTCCAAGAAGGGTGACTGTCAGAAAAAAAAATTCAAAACATATCTGGGAAGTCCAAAAATCTGACTGCCATTGCTGCCATAGGAAGAAGATGACATTTGTTTTTTTCTCCCAAATCTCATATGAAAGCATCTCATTTACAACATAAAATACATATGTAAAAAGCTGGAATCTAGGTAATCTGGAAAATGTACTTCCAATGTTTTCACCTCTTGGAATGGAGGGGAGAGCATTGAAGGTAATGTAAAGATTGCCAAGAGTCAGTGTACAATATTAGGCACAGCCCTCTCCTTTGGCTAATTAGCTTCCATCTGCACACTTTAGTTAAACTTCTAAGCATCGCCAGTAGCAAACATTTTTTCAGTCTAACCTATTGCAGCTACTTCTCACACAAAAAGGAAGCCCAATATTTCATAGTCATAGTACCTGTCTTTGGAGGTTGTTAATTACTCTGCTAGTGTAGCCACCTGACACTTTTGATATCTTGTAGCCTATAGACTAAACTATAAGGATAACAATCATTGATGTTAATTCCTAAGATAAGAAAATGAGAGAGGAAAAAAATAATTAGTTAATTAAGCAAATATGTAAATAAAAAGCAAGGACAAGACTATGCCTACTGTTGTCCTCTTTTCTTCAGACCATAATTACTATTTAGCATTTAGAGTCACCTTTACTATGCATTTGGTGTTCATTTGTCCTCAACCAAACCTTCAGATGGCCATATTTCTTTGCTGGTGTGGTAAGCCAAGACTTCATTCCTGAAGAGTCTCAGTTCTTAGTGGTCCTGATGGTATTGGGTTTTGGTGATCTTCCACAAACATTTACCACTGGGTCATGGAAATACTGAGTCACTCGATAAAATCCCCTGGTTCTCAAACACATCTCCTCTGTTTTGAGGAATAGCGACTTTATCTTTCATTGATAATCAGGATCAATCACCCCAGCTAGCACGATATTTTAGCTAGCACAATGATTTTGGAGGGACGCATGTACTTAAAGTATAGGTTTCTGGGTGCTACACACTAAATCAATATCATTTGTGTGGAGCTCAGGAGTCTACATAAATTTTCAACAATGACAATCATAGTACTTGTATTTTCTTTTAATTCTGGGTCTACATAATGCTAGTATATCTATTTTGGATGTTGACATTTTCTTTTTTCTGATTGTACTTTAGATGAAGGTTTACAGAACAAACTATCTTCTCATTAAACAAATTAGTACACTTATTGTATTGTGACAATGGTTATCAACCCACGACATGTCAATATTCCCCCTTCTCGACCTTGGGTTCCCTGTTACCAGCTTTCCTGTCCCCTCCTGACTTCTAGTCCTTGCCCCTGGGCTGGTGTGCCCTTTTAGTCTCGTTTTGTTTCACGGGCCTGTACAATCTTTGGCTGAAGGGTGAACTTCAGGAGTGACTTCATTACTAAACTAAAAGGATGTCTGGGGCCATACTCTTGGGGTTTCTCCAGTCTCTGTCAGGCCAGTAAGTCTAGTCTTTTTTGGTTACTTAGAATTTTGTTCTGCATTTTTCTCCAACTCTGTCTGGGACTCTCTATTGTGATCCCTGTCAGAGCAGTAGGTTGTGGTAGCCCGGTGCCATCTGGTTCTGCTGGACTCAGTCTGGTGGAGGCTGTGATAGTTGTGGTCCATTAGTCCTTTGGGCTAATCTTTTCCTTGTGTCCAGACGCTACTCACCAAAGTAGGATGTAGAACATTTTCTTTTTAACTATATTACACCAATTGAGTTGAACATCAACTAATTCTTTTTGGTATAATGACTCTGTGTATTCTTTCTATCTTCTTTTGATGCTTCCTGCATCGTTTAATATTTTCCCCATAGAATCCTTCACTATTGCAACTCAAGGCTTGAATTTTTTCTTCAGTTCTTTCAGCTTGAGAAACGCCGAGCGTGTTTTTCCCTTTTGGTTTTCCATCTCCAGCTCTCTGCACATGTCATTATAATACTTTACTTTGTCTTCTCGAGAGGCCCTTTGAAATCTTCTGTTCGGTTCTTTTACTTCATCAATTCTTCCTTTTGCTTTATCTGCTCGATGTTCGAAAGCAAGTTTCAGAGTCTCCTCTGACATCCATCTTGGTCTTTTATTTCTTTCCTGTCTTTTCAATGATCTCTTGCTTTCTTCATGGATGATGTCTTTGATGTCATTCCACAACTCGTCTGGTCTTCGGTCACTAGTGTTCAGTGCATCAAATCTATTCTTCTGATGATCTCTAAATTCAGGTGGGATGTACTCAAGGTAATATTTTGGCTCTCTTGGGCTTGCTCTGATTTTCTTCAGTTTCAGCTTGAACTTGCATATGAGCAATTGATATCACTTTGAAGTCTAAGGTGTGCCTGACTCAAGCCATGGTCTTTTCAATCGCATCATATGCATGTGAAAGCTTGGCAATGAATAAGGAAGACCGAAAAAGAATTGATGCCTTTGAATTGCAGTGCTGGACAAGAATATTGAATATACCATTGACTGCCAAAAGAACGAACAAATCTGTCTTAGAAGAAGTACAGCCAGAATGCTCCTTAGAGGCAAGGATGGCGAGACTGCGTCTTACATACTTTGGACATGTTGTCAGGAGGGATCAGTCCCTGGAGAAGGACATCATGCTTGGCAGAGTACAGGGTCAGCAGAAAAGAGGAAGACCCTCAACGAGGTGAATTGACATAGTGGCTGCAACAATGAACTCGAGCATAACAATGATTGTGAGGATGGCTCAGGACCGGGAAGTGTTTTGTTCTGTTGTGCACAGGGTTACTATGAGTCAAAACCGACTCAATGGCACCTTACAACAACAACAATGCCAATTGAGCTAGATGTTCCCTGAGACTATGGTCCCCACAGCCATCAGGTCAGTAATTTGGTCCCTCAGGGCCTTTGGATGTGTCTATAGAGCTTCCATAACCTTGCCTAGGACAAGTTGTGCTGGCTTCCACAGTATTGTGTACTGTCTTATCTTTCACCAAAGTTGCCATGTATCTATTGTCTATTTAGTGTTTTTCCATTCCCCACCCCTACCCTCCTTCATAACCATCAAAGGTTGTTTTTTTTTGTGTGTAAACCTTTTCTTGAGTTTTCGCAGTAGTGGTCTCATACAATATTTGTCCTTTTGTGATTGACTTAGTTCACTCAGCATAATGCCCTCCAGATTCATGCATGTTGTGAGGTGCCTTGCAGATTCACCATTGTTCTTTATTGTCGCATAGTACTCCATCGTGTGCATGTACCATAGTTTATTTATCCATTCATCTGTCAATGGGCATCTAGGTTGTTTCCATCTTTTTGCTATTGTGAACAATGCTGTAATGAACGTGGGTGTGCATATGTCTATTTGTGTGAAGGCTCTTATTTTTTTAGGATATATTCCTAGGAGTGGGATTGCTGAATCATATGGTATTTCTATTTGTAGCTTCCTAAGAAAGAGCCACATCATTTTCCAAAATGGCTGTACCATTTTGCATTCCCATCAGCAGTGCATAAGAGTTCCAATCTTCCTGAAGCCTCTCCAACAATTATTTTCTTTTTTTTTTATTCGTTCCAGCAATGTCAGAGTGAGACTTCATCTCGTGGTTTTGATTTGCATTTCTCTAATGGCTAGTGATCGCGACCATTTGCTCAATTGTCTGTTAGCCACTTGAATTTCTTCTTTGGTGAAGTGTCTGTTCATTTCTTTTACCATTTTTTAAAAGGATTATTTGTCTTTTTGTTGTAGAGTTGTTCGATATGCCTGTATATTTTAGAGATGAGAACTTTGTTGGATTTGTCATAGCCAAAAAGTTTTCCCAGCCTGTAGGTTCTCTTTTTAATCTTTTGGTGAATTATTTTCATGAGCATAAGTGTTCAATTTTTAGAAAATCTCAGATGTCTAGCTTATCTTCTGGAGTTTGTGTGTTGTTAGTTTTGGTTTGTTTCCTGTTAATGCCATGTCTTAGGGACTCTAGACTTGATACTATTTTTTCGTCTATGATTTTTGCAGTTCTGGGTTTTATATTTAGGTCTTTGATCCATTGTGAATTCGTTTTTGTATATGGTGTGATGTTTGGGTCCTGTTTCATTTTTTTGCAGATGGACATCCAGTTTTGCCAGCACCATTTTTCCCTATTTGGTGGATTTTGGGCCCTTTCGAAAGATCAGGTGACCCTAGGTGGGTGGATTTACATCTTGGTTCTCAATTCTGTTCCATTGGTCAATGTATCTGTCGTTGTACAGGTACCAGGTACCAGGTACCAGGCTGTTTTGACTACCGTAGCTGTATAATAAGTTCTGAGGTCAGGTAGTGTGAGTCCTTACACTTTCTCCTTTTTCTTCAGTAGTGCTTTACTTATGCGGGGCCTCTTCCCTTTGCGTATAAAGTCAATGATTAGTTTTTCCACATCTTTAAAGAATACTCTTGGTATTTGGATCGGAATTGCATTGTATTTGTAGATTGCTTTGGATAGAATTGATATTTTCACAATGTTGAATCTACCTATCCATGAGTATGGTATGTTTTTCCATTTATGTTGATCTCTTTTGGTTTCTTGCAGTAGTGGTTTGTAGTTTTCTTTGTATAGGTCTTTCACATCTCTGGTTAGATTTATTCCTAAATATTTTTTTTAGGGGCTATTATAAATGTCATTGCCTTCCTGATTTCCTTTTCGTCATTCTCTTTATTGGTGTATAAGAATCCAGCTGATTTTTGTATGTTTATCTTGTGTATAGCTACTCTGCTGAATCTTTCTATTAGTTCCAGTAGTTCTCTCACTGAGTCTTTTGGGTTTTCTACGTATGGTATCATATCATCTGCAAAAAGGGACAGTTTTACTTCTTCATTACCAATTTGGATGCCCTTTATTTCTTTTTCTTGTCCTATTGTTTTATCTAGGAGTTTCAGCACAATGTTAAACAGGAGTGGTGATAAAGGGAATCCTTGTCCTGTTCCTGTTCTCAAGGAGAATGTTTTTAGCCTGTCTCCATTAAGAATGATGTTGACTGTTGGTTTTGTATAGATGCCTTTTATTATGTTAAGGAATTTTCCTTCTATACCTATTTTATTGAGAGTTTTTATCATGAATGGGTGTTGTGTTTTGTCCAGGTCTTTTTCTGCATTGATTGAGATGATTATGTGATTCTTTGTTTTATTTTATTTCATTTATGTGATGGATTATGTTGCTTGATTTTCTAATGTTGAACCATCCCACTTCATCATGTTGTATTATTTTATTTTACTTTTTTATAATGTTTATTGTGCTTTAAGTGAAAGTTTACAAATCAAGTCAGTCTCTCACACAAAAACCCATATACACCTTGCTACACACTCCCAGTTTTACTCTCCCTCTAATAGCCCACTCTCTCCCTCCATTCTCTCTTTTTGTGTCCATTTCACCAGCTTCTAACCCCCTCCACCCTCTCATCTCCCCTTCAGGCAGGAGATGCCAACATAGTCTCAAGTGTCCACCTGATCCAAGAAGCTCACTCCTCACCAGCGTCCCTTTCCAACCCATCCTCCAGTCCAATCCATGTCTAAACAGTTGGCTTCGGGAATGGTTCCTGTCCTGGGCCAACAGAAGGTCTGGGAACCATGACCAATGGGGTACTTCCAGTCTCACTCAGATTATTAGGTCTGGTCTTATGAGAATTTAGGGTCTGCATCCCACTGCTCTCCTGCTCCCGTCTTGGCTCTGCCTCTGTATTATTTTTTTTTGATATAATGCTGAATTTTATTGGCTAGAATTTGGTTGACAATTTTTGCATCTACATTCATGATTGATATTGGTCTTTAATTTTCTTTTGTCTTTGCCTGGTTTTGGTATCAGGGTTATGCTGGCTTCATAGAATGAATTCAGAAGTTTATCTTCTTTTGCTATATTTTAAAATATTTTGAGTAGTAGTGGTGTACTATCTTCTCTGAACGTTTGGTCGAATACTCTACTGAAGCCATTTGGGCCAGGGCTTTTTTGTTGGGAGTCTTTTTTATTATGCTTTCAATCTCTTCTCTTGTTATGGGTCTGTTCAAATTTTCAACATCATTTTGCGTTAGTTTGGGTCAGTCGTGTGTTTCTAAAGAGACTTTTCCTTTTCCTCTAGGTTTTCAAATTTGTTATAGTTTTTTATAGTACTCTGTTACAATCCTTTTTATTTCCATTGGGTGTGTTGTAATGTCCCCCATCATATTTCTTATTTGGGTTATTGCGTCCTCTCCTGTTTTTCTTTTGTCGATTTGGCCAGTTTGTCAATTTTATTGATCCTTTCAAATAACCAACTTTTGGTTATGTTGATTCTTTCAATTATTTTTCCATTCTCTATTTCATTTATTTCTGCTCTGGTTTTTATTATCACCTTTCTTCTGGTGGCTGTGGACTTCTTTTGCTGTTCTCTTTCTATTTGTTCAAGTTGTGTAGCTAATGTTTTGATTTTGTCCCTATCTTCTTATTTGATGTGTGCATCTATTGGTATAAATTGACCACTGAGCGCTGCCTTTGCTGTGTCCCAAAGGTTTTAGTATGATGTGTTTTCATTCTTGTTTAATTCTAGGAATTTTTTGATTCCATCTTCGATTTCTTCTATTACCCAGTGATTTTTAAGCAGGGTGTTATTCGGGTTCCATGTATTTGATTTTTTTTCCTTTGTTATTCCTGTAATTAATTTCTACTCTTACAGCATTGTGATCAGAGAAGATACTTTGTATTATCTCAATGTTTTTGATTTTGTGATCTAAGATGTGGTCTATTCTGGAAAACATTCCATATGCATTGGAAAAGAACGTGTAATTTGCGGCTGTTGGGTGGGGTATTCTATATATGAAATGAGGTCAAGGTGGCTGATTGTGGCCTTTAGATCCTCTGTGTCTTTGTTGAGCTTCTTTCTCAATGTTCTGTCCTTTACCAAGAGTGGTGTGTCACTTTTTCTTTTCACTGCTGTTAGAGTTTGTTTTATTGTATTTGGAGACATGTTCTTGGGTGCGTAGATATTTATTATGGTGTGTCTTCATGATGGATTGTTCCTTTAATCATTTTATAATGCCCTTCTTTGTCTTTATGGTGAATTTTGTTTTAAAGTCTATTTTATCTGAGATTAGTATTGCCACTCCTGCTCTTCTTTGGTTGTTGTTTTCTAGATATATTTTTCCATCCTTTGATTTTTAATAAATTTACATCTTTGTTTCTAAGGTGTGTCTCTTGTACACAGGATATTGATGGATTCTGTTTTTTTGTCCATTCTGTCACTCTCTGTCTCTTTATGGTTACATTTAGGCTACTTACATTCAGTGTAGTTATTGATAGGTGTGAACTTGTTGCTGTCATTTTGTAGCACTTTTTATTTGCAGTTCTGGTGCTTTCGTTGTTCCTCTTACTCTACTCTGCTGAATTCCTTTTGTTTGTGGGTTTTTTTTTTTTCATTTCTTTTGTTTTTGTAGATTTCGTGTTTACTGAGACTTCATGTTTTTCTCCTTTATTTTCATGATTAGGGTTGTTAACTTTCTTTGTGGTTAGATGGAAATTTACCCTTATCTTCCTAATTTTGAACCAGTCTTTTATTACTTGGTATCATCTTGTATTCCTCTCCATTTGAAAGTTCTATACCTACACAGTTTATTCCCTCTTTTATTGTTTTGACATTGTTGTCATTTACAGATGAGCCTCTCTGGTTCCCTGTTATAAATCTTTTAGTTTTGATTAATCCTTGAGAATTCATTACCTAGCTTGGTATCTGACTGATGTGGTCTTGCATCCTAGATCCAGGCTGTCATCTGATGTTGTTTGTTATCAAACAAAAGAACTTCCTTTAATAATTCTTTTAAGTTTGGTTTGGTTTTTGCATATTCCCTTAATTTCTATTTATCTGGAAAAGTCCTAATTTCATCATCATATTTACAAGAGAGTTTTGCACGTTATGTTATTCTTAGTTGGCAATTTATATATGCCATTCCATTGCCTTCTTGCCTACATGGTTTCTGCTGAGTAATCAGAGCTTAATCATTTTATTTCCCCTCTGTATGTGACTTTTTGTTTTTTTCAAGCTGATCTCAGGATTCTTTCTTTGTCTTTGGTTTTAGGAAGTGTGATTATATGTCTTGGTGGTTTTCTTTTGAGGCCTATCCTATATGGGGTTCATTGAGCTTCTTGGATGGTCAGCTTTTCATCTTTCATGATATTAGGAATGTTTTCTGTCAGCAATTCTTCAATGATCCTGTCTGTGTTTTCTGTCTTCTCCCCCTTTTCTGGAACTCCAATCACTTGCAGATTTTTGCTTTTGATTGTTTTCCACATCAGGGTTTCTTCATTTTTCTTTTCTTTTCTCTGATTTTAACTCAAACAAAGTAATATCCGAGGATTTATCTTCAATTTCCCTGATCCTATCTTCCATTGTTTCAAACTTGCTCCTCAGCTCTTCTATGACACTGTCCATTTTTGAAATCTTGTTGTTTATCATGTAAATTTCTAATTGCCGTTTTTGTATAATTTCTAGTTGTGGATTTTTTTTTTTTACATTTTATTCCTGAATTCCTCAATCATTTTGCCCATCTTTTCCATCATTTTGTCTGCCTTTTCCATGATTCTGCCTATTTTTTCCTCATTTTTTTGTCTGCTTTTCCCTTCAACTCTTGGGTAGTTCTAAATATTAGAGATTGAATTCCCTATCAGGTAGGCCCAGTGTCTTTTCTTCTGCTGGAAGGTCATCTGGTGTTTAATTTTGGACACCTTCTGCAACAATCCTGTCCTTTTTTTTTTATATTTTGACATTGTCTGCTGTCCTCAGTACATTCAGTAGTTATTTTCTTCTTTTATTTATTGTAGATTTGTTTGTTTCATCATACTTTTTTGTTTTATTAGGTTATGTCTGAGAAAATGGCCTGGATGTTCTTTGTTGTTTGCTCATCTGTGGGCACGATAGTTACTACCTTATTCAATGGGCAGGGCCAGTCACTCAGCTATGGTGCAGCAGGACAGGTCCAGTGGAAGGGGATGGCTGGGATGGATTGTTTGTGGCATGTACTGAGGCTGACATGGTGGGGCTGGGGTCAATGCAGGGCAAGTTCCAGCAGACCGTGCCTGTGCTGCTCAGGGGTGTGATGTTCAGTGCACAGTTCAGATAGGAGGGAGAGGGAGGTTGTGATGTGTGGAGCTAAGCGAGTGTGGGAAAGAAAAGGAGAGAAACAGGAGCCAAAAAGAAAGTGCTGAGGGAGCCTGCCATTGGAGTGCGGGGAAGCCATGTACCGGTGGCTTTCTAGCCAGGCAGTAAGGCACAGCCTGTCAAGAAGGAACGGATGCGGCGCACACAGCTAGATGGCAGGATAAAGGAAAGGAAGGAAGGGAGAGAGAGATACAAAACTAGATTTACAAAAAAAGGAGAGAGAAAGGCACATGTTGCTAGGTGGTTGGGAGAAAGGAATGAAAGGAATGTAGAGAGATATGAAATCAAGAAAAAAAAGATGCCAGATGGTTGGAAGGAAGGAAAGGAAGGGAGGTAGAGAGAGAGACAAGAAACCAAAAAAAAAAAAATAAAAAGGAAGGAAGGAAGAAAGAAAATTCCTCAAGAGATCCCACCAGAAGCAGGTCCCTAGCTGGGTGGTGTCAAATAGCCAATCCAGAAGGAGCAGAGATGGCACACAGTGCCAGGTGTTCAGGAGAAGTGTAAGGAAGGGAGGTAGAGAGAGACAAGAAACCAAGAAAAAAGAAGAAAGGAAAAAAATACCTCAAGGGGGGCCACCGGAAGCAGGTCCCCAGCTGAGTGGCACTGCACAGGAGCAGAGATGCACACAGCACTAGGTGTTTAAGAGAAGGTTAAGGAAGGAAGGTAGAGGGAGACAAGAAATGGAGAAAAGAAAAAAAGAGAGAAAGAAAAAGAAAAGAAAAGATGCCCAGAGGGAGCCCACTGGTGTGGTGGCATGGACTGGGGAAATGGCTCCCCAGCTGCACGGCACCACACAGCCCATCTAGAAGGAGCAGAGATGGCACACGTTGCCAGATGTTCAGGAGAAAAGAAGGGAAGGATGGTAGAGAGAGATAAGATATTGAGCAAGGAAAAAAAAATCCCCAAGGGAGCCCACTGGTGTGGGGGCGTGGACTGGGGAAGTGGCTCCCCAGTGGCATGGCACTGCCAGCCTTCCTAGAAGGAGCAGAGTTGGCACACAGCACCAGGTGTTCAGGATAAAGAAGGGAAAAATGGTAGAGAGAGGCAAGTAATCTAGAAAAGAAAAGAAAAAAAAAAGAACAAGGGAGCACTGGCTTGGTGGCATGGAGTGGAAGTGGCTCCCAACACGCAAGGCACAGCCCATCTAGAAGGGGCAAAGATGGCACACAGCACCAGGTTTTCAGGGGGCAGGAAAAGAAGGAATGTAGAGAAAGACAGGAAACTAAAAAATGAAGAAAAAAAGAAAAAATGCCCCCAGGGATCACACCAATGTGGCAGCGTAGACCGGGGAAGTGGTTCTCTAGCCAAGTGGTACTTCACAGCCTGTCAATGAGAAGGAGAGATGGCATATGGAGCCAAGTGTTCCAGAGAAAGGAAGGGAATGAGGTGAGAAAGAAGAAACTGAAAGAAGCTGAAAAAAGCAACAAGAACAACAAGAGAATAGCACTAAAGGAGCCGGCCAGTGTGGGCGTGGCGAATTCATGCAGCACAAAGCCAGAGTCTCTCCGACCTCGGAGAATGAGAAGCGGGAGGAAGGATGGAGGTGGGAAAGCATGTATCGCTGGTTACAGGGTGCTCTGACTCCTGCTGGGAGCTCCGGGAAGCTGCCTTCCCGTACTCCCTGTCTGCTGATCTGGGTGGCTGAGGAGCCCAAGATGGTGAATCCGTGCCACGTTAGCTGACAAGGGACCTCCATTTCCTATGTCTCCTCGCTTTCTGTTCTGTCAGTTTCTTATTCCATTCAGTGCTTGGTTGAGCTCTTTATCTCTTCATTTGACCCTTTAAAAAAAATAGGTTTCCAGAACTGACGTTTGTCTCTGCTTTACTTAGTTTTTCAGGTCTCTGCTGTCGAGGGACAGCAGGGTGCTTCTGTCTATAGTGCCATGTTGGGTCCTCCTTGGATGTTGAAATTTTCTGTTTTGAGATATATATATATACATATAAAGTAATTTTATAGATTGCCTTTCTTTAAAAATAGCTTTGTTGAAATTTTTTATTTGAGAGTTGAATTAGCAGAGTTAACTCACTCAAATTTCAAAGTGTCTGAAATAGATGCATAGATTTTTTTTTTCCTTTTCCTGAGCCAAGAAGGGAAAAAAAAAAAATCGCTTGCTAAAACGGAATTGGAGCCCTGGTGGTGTGGTGGTTAAGAGCTACGGCTGCTCACCAAAAGGTCAGCAGTTCAAATCCACCGGGTGCTCCTTGGAAACCCTATGGGGCAGTTCTACTCTGTCCTATCGGGCCACTATGAGTCGGAATTGACTGAATGACAATGATTTTTTTGTTTCATTTTGCTTTTGTATAAGCCTAATTACAGTGTGTTGCTTTTGAGTTTATACAAGAAAAATGGGATATCTACCATATATCCTTTGCTCCCGCTTTCCAAGAAAAAAATATGATCAAGTTCAGCCCCCACGCCTCTACCCAAAATACATGAATGTTGCTTTTGTATACTTGGTAATCAAACTCAGGAAACTCTAGAGGGGTTCTCAAATTCTAGTCTATCTAAAGATGGGCTGCATCAGAACAATTTTGAAAGGAGACATTTACTAAAAATGTAGATTTCTCGGTGCTATATACTAAATCAATATCACTTGTGTGAAGCCCAGGAATCTATATTTTAACAAGCAATCCAAATGATATTCATGTAAGAGGAAGGCAGAAAAATATACTAGTTGGTTGATTTGCAAAGGTGTTGATTCCATTTCATTTTCTTCTCCAATTAAGACTGGAGAGACAGTATAAAGGGTCTGTTCCCTTTTATGGCTCTGCTC
The DNA here is from genome assembly GCF_030014295.1 of Loxodonta africana. Taxonomy (NCBI): domain Eukaryota; kingdom Metazoa; phylum Chordata; class Mammalia; order Proboscidea; family Elephantidae; genus Loxodonta; species Loxodonta africana. Next base: position 115,289,247 of record NC_087369.1, on the reverse strand, counting down.
TATATAGTTGTGAGGGCAGAATCAAGCTGAGCCAAAAGACAGTACATTCAAAATTGTGGCCAGATTTATCATTTTCCATTTCCTCTTATAGCACCTTCATCTCTTTTTTCATAATTTTAATAACTTACTTTTGACACTACTGACTCACCATGAAATACTTTATGTATGATAATAATTGTATAATTAAATAATGTATAATTGCTTATAAAAAGTAAAGCAATGGAAGGAACATTTTTGAGGAAGTTGAGAGCCCTAGTATTTTGTTCATGGGAATTATATATTGCTTACTTTAGTTATAAAGTGTTATTTATTGTGGTCAATGTTTATAATTAATTAATTATTAATTAATCCAACCTATTGTTTTAGTTATTAATTAAAGTCATTTAATGTTATAATAAAATTTATTTAATGCATAACACCTCTTTTTAAATGCATAAAATTTTCTAATTTATGAAATAATTCTTGCAATATTATTATCACCCTGCACTGAACATTATCATTTCATTAGTTACAGAAATTGGTTTTCTTGCAGTTAATTCTGCATAATTCCTCCAGTCTTTGAAATTTTAAGCAAGACATTTGTGGATTGCATTATGGGTATGAATTATAGTTCTTGAGAACATAGTGAGAAATGAGCTCAGAAAAATAAATGTGTCTTGAATGAAATGCAGCAAGAATGAGGCTTTTACAGAGAGGTATTTTTCTTGACTTTTGAAGGGCATCTTCTAAATAATACCTTATCTCTTATAAGTGTGAAGTTAAAGCTGTGCATTAGAAAAAACATCTCTGTCTTTATTCATTCTTTTAGTTATGCAATTTTAAGTGCTAAGATTTTCCATTGGTGATATAAAATAATATAGGACACTCCAAGTTGGAAAACACAAGTAGATTTTCACTATTATCAATGTGCTTAATAGTGTAAAAGAAGTTTGTACTTACTTTGGTCACACCTATATAGAGCAGAGACATAAACAGGAGAAAACTGTGGGTAACAAAAAAGTCTCTGCTGACAAATCAAAACTCCTAGGATTTTTGTCTGCCTCTATTGTTAGTAGGGGAGCCCGGGTGGTGCAGTGGTTAAGAGGTTGCCTGCTAACCAAATGGTCAGCAGTTCGAATCCACCAGCCACTCCTTGGAAGCCCTATGGGGCAAGTTCTACTGTGTCCTACAGGGTCACTGTAAGTTGGAATTGACTCAAATGCAAAGGGTTTATTGGTGGGTAAAGTTCTTCCAGTACAACTATTCTCTGAGGATGCAGCACTTAAAGTATACTAGCTTGGTACAGGTGTCTCACTTCCAACACCCTGCCTTGCATTGGGCCCAAGCCCTGTCTTCTTGCTCCTGCGTGGATGTTAGAACCTGAGTGTTTTTCTCCATACTATGATGTTCTCCATTATGTTTTAGTTTCTCTATTTAATGAATGTGGTAGGTCAGGTTTCCTAAAAGCAGAGTCTCAAATAGGGATTTGGGGAAAAAATAATTTATTGAACAAATGCTCTTCAGGAAAAACTTAGTCTTGACCTGATTCTCTGGAGAAAGTAGAGGAGAGTGAGAGGGAAATGTTTTGGAGCATAAATCACATCATAGAAATGTTTCTCCTTGAGGCAAGGAGGTCTGGCCTTTTGTAACCCCTTATCAGTCAGTGATTGGCTGTGGCCCACACAAAGACAGGATGTATAACCTTGGCCATCAGGAACTGCATCATCTGGGAGGTTACGCAATTCTCCCAAGAACAGGAGCAGCTATGAGGTGTTAGCATCAGCCAACACTTACAGGATCTGGGGAAATGGGTGCACTGGCCAGGTAAAAGGTATCAGAATTGGACAAGAACAGCATTTACAATAATATTTGACCTGCTTCCCTAGCTTGGTGTACTAGTACAATCTCTCTATTCTCTTTCATTATGACAATTACTCACCTGCCTTCATTTATAAGAAGTTTATTATCTCCCTCTAAGAGGTATTTTTCTCTGGTGAGTCATTCATAAAGTCTGTGGACTAATCAAAGGAATTCTGCTTCCAAAAGCCAAATAGAGCTGGACAATTCACTAGCCCCATTTTTTCACAACTGTCTTCATGTTGTCAACCTGTACAACCCATTGAATATCCTGCAATGATCCCCTTGCTAAGCTACATGCTTGCCAATGCAGTGATGTCAGGCTCCAAAATATCATCACTTTTATCCCTCCCTATGTGTTTTTACACATTGTTCCCAAAGAATACCATTCTGTATTATTAAGTCCAGACAGAATTTCAGCTGTATCAGCATGTCCTACTTGAACCAGCCTACTTAGTCTACCAACTGGACTTATGTGACTAAAGGAGATTGCTCAACTAAATTTTCCCTGAAGAACAAAAACCTGACCCCAAAGCAATTTTCTGTCTTTACTTTTAGACCAGGTTTCTCAACCTTGGCATTATTGACGTCTTGGGCTAGACAATTGTTTGTCATGTTTGTTGGAGCAGGGGGCTAGTGGGGAGTGTGAGCTGTCTTGTGTTTTGTAGAATGTTTAACAACATCCCTGCTAGTAGAGCCACCCACCAACTCCCCAGCTGTTACAACCAAAAATGTCTCTAAACATTGTCAGATGCCCCCTGAGGGACAAAATTGCTCCTGGTTGACAATCACTGCTCTAGACATAGAAGAGGCTTCATACTTATAGCAATCCCTTCCATGCAGTCATATCATTATGTATTTCTTATTGCTCCCTTAATTCTGTAACCACTTGGAGGCAAGGACTGACTTTTCTGCTACGTGTCTTCCAAAGTACTTAGCACAGTACCTTGTACATGCTGGTTTATTTCTTCTTTGCATATATTTATCAACTATGTGTTATTGTTTATTCTTAACATAAAATCGATTCACTTGATTTTAAAATTCATAAAACATGTGCTGTGGAATGAATAGAAAGCCAAGTTTAGTCCGGAAAGAATCTTTTATTCAAATGTCCTAACCCAAACTTCTTAAATATAATATGAAGTGCGTTTTGTAATTTCCTGGCACAGGAGTAAATCTAACACAATTAATTAAATAAAAAATCAAAACCTTATTTAATTTCCATGTTTTTTTTTCCTGCAATGAAAACTTGAATATGTTTGTCTACATAAGGTCAGCATTTGTTGTTAATTGGTTTTGCTCAGTTGATTAATTTGTTTGTAAGCAGGGAATATATGAAATGACATTTTATCACCAAAGTATTCTGGCATCTCTCTCTCTTCTCAATATAGGACAAGGTAAACTTGTTGATCATCGTAAAGTAGGTGAGACAAGTGTATTTTGATGGTGATGCTGTTGACAGGAATGAATTAAAAAGTGATGGTAAATCAATGAAAGGAAGAAAGTAGAGTCAGAAGCATATATTCCATTTATGAAAGGCCATATAATTTACTCCAGATCATAATTTGCATTTTGGTGGCATCATCTTTCTCAGTTAAGAATGGTTAGATCAGAATAGCAAGTTAGTATCATTAATGAGTGTGTTAGATAGGAAATAAAACATGACTGCAAAAGTATCAGGACAATTAGAAACAATGAATAGGGAAATGAAACTTTCCTATTCAAAATTCCTCTTTTTTGAGTACTCAGAAAGATGGAAAGGCTTAAATTATAAAATAAAGGTATTTTTTCTCAAATATTCTCTAAATTGAGACAACTCTCCATTAAATATTGGAGCATTTTGTATAATTATAATCTATATTATGTATCTTGTCCTCTATAACAAGTGCAAGAGGATTCTATGATGGCTTTTAATCATTTTTTTTTCCCCAAGGGCAAAGCCTCACAAAATTATAGCAAAAATGTTTAATAGGAGGCAAAGGTAAGGCAATTTCCAGACTATTTGAACCAAATGCAGCAATATTTGATGTGCTGATAAGTGATGGAACTTTCAAATGAAACTCTTGAAATAATGCAATATTTTATGCAATAGTTCATTAAAGAGCATTTGAACAGAATTTTAAAAAATGGTTTCTAGTTTCTTATTCATCCCTAGCTCACAAATTACATGGCATTGAGCAAAATATTTCACCTTTCCATGCTTTCGTTTTCTCACCTGTAAAATAAAAGTAAAAAAATTCCTTCTCTGAAACTAAATTAAGCCAGAAATAAAACTTTGAAAGTTTATATTCTGCCTTTCATTAAGCAAGCCATCGACATTTATTTAGACACTGATGCATTACACCCATGTGCTAATAAATATGGTATGGTTCCCAAGCTTGACTATATGTCAGAATCACTGGGAAACTTTTTAAAAAATACAGATTCCTGAGTTCCACTCTAAAACCCACCCACTGCCGTTGAGTCGATTCCAACTCATAGCGACCCTATCTGGTATCACTTTTTTCAATGTATATTTTAAACAACTCCCCAGTTGCTCCTTCCTGATCTGTAACTGGGTTGAAGGCAACTTTTGTGGGACATGCAGAATAACACGTAAATTATATATATGTATATGAAAATCATACAGCCTGGCTGGTGATATAAGGTCAGTACCTAATATAAAACAAATACTAAAATAATGAATGCCCTACTGGATTGCATCAGGAAGAGAAACTGAGGTTTGGAATAAATGGAGGCTACAGAGTTTCACAGAGTTTACATGGAGGATACAGGGTTTGAGTAGAGCTGAAGTTGGAAAGAGAAGGAAAAATAAAGAAAATGGTGATTTCCAGACAAGGAAAAATAAAAATAAGAATGGCATGAGGGTGAAACAAAAGCAGTAGGCTTGTACGGCAATGAAGTCTGATCAGATTATAAAGAGAGACTGGCAAAAAACAGAAAGTGAGGGATCTGTTTCCTGGCTTCTTCTTTGATTATTAGTGATCAGTTTTTTCAAACTACATTTAACTTATTTCTGTGGTCATGCATGATGTTTTAAGTCGCATATCTCATAAATGACACATTAAAATATTTCCTCTTCCATTTCAAGAAATAATGTTACTGAAATGCCTCGTCTGTGTTCGTTGATATCAGGTTTCACCATCATTACAGTCACTTTTTGAGTCTTCTAACAAACTTTTCCAGAGCACGTGTTCTTGCATTCTGTCTAAATAGTTTGAGATATTTGCTTTCTTAATCTCTATGTTGCTATATATTTTTTCCAAAACACGAGTATCTATTTGTGTAACATTAACACAATTAAAATATAATCTTGTAGGTATATATTGATATTGTCCAGTTTTTCTACTTAGATTGGCTTTTTAAAAAAATTATTTTATCTATTTTTGTTGCTGAGAATATACAGAGCAGAACGTACACCAATTCAAGTTTCCACAGGCACTATTCGGTGACATCGATTACATTCTTTGAGTTGTGCAAGCATTCTCACCTTTCTTTTCTGAGTTGTTCCTCCTTCATTAACATAAACTTACTGCCTCCTAAGGTTCCTATCTAATCTTTCAAGTTGCTGTTCTCAATTGGATTCCATGTAGATAGATCTTAAAATAGAATAATGCGAGAAATATTTTAAGACCCCAGGCACTATGCAACAAATTAGGAGTTAGAACAGAAGCACTCACCACATTACTAGGCCAGTTAACCATGATGTCCCATGAAACTGTGACCTTAAACCTCCAAACCTAGGAACCAAGGTGTTTGGTTGTACATAAGCAGCCTCGGCAGCTATTTTTTTTTTTTTTGTCATTGTTGCTAATCTATCTATCACACAACTTCTGCCAATTCAACTTTTTACAGGTGTACAACTTACTGACAGCAATTCTATTAATCAGCTGTGCAACCTTATTCTTAATACAATTTTTCAATCACTGTAACCCAAACCTCAGAACTCCATAAGCAATAAACCCCCTTCCCTTCTCCCCTCCCTTGCAGCTGGTAACCACTAATAAACTTTGTTCTCTATACATTTGCCTGTTGTCTTTTTATGTAAGTGAGGTCATACAATATCTGTCCTTTTGTGATTGACTTATTTCACTCAGTATAATGTCTTCGAACTCTATCTGTATTGTAGCATGTATCAAGACTTCATATCTCCTACTGGCTATGTAGTATTCCATTGTATGTAGGTACCACTTTTGTTTATCCATTTATCTGTTAGGGGGCATTTAGGTTGTTTCCACCTTTTGGCTATTGTGGATTGACTTTTATCTTTAATTTTTTTTTATTGTGAAACATGATATACATATTAAAAAGGTCTAAAACACAATGCACAGTTTGATGAACAATTTTAAAGTGAATTTCAATGTAATTACCACCAAAGACAGGAAATAGAACATTGCCAGCTTCCCAGAAAAGTCCTATATGCCCCTTTCCAATGACAACTACCTCACGCTCTCAAGAAGTAATCACTACCAAGATTTTTGTGGCAATCATTTCTTTATAGATTTAGCTCTGATATATGTGTCCCCCAAAATTCATAATTTAGTTTTGCCTGTTTTAAAATTTATGTGGAAGTTATCATATTGTATGTTCTCTTTTGTATCTTGAACTTTTTTTTTTGCTCAACATTGTTTCTGAGATTTAGCCAGGTTGTTGCAAGTAGCCGCAGTTAATTTTCATTGCTAAATAGCATTCGATTGGATGAATATGCCACAAATGCTTTAAGCACTTTATTGTTGGTTGATATTGGCCTATTTCAAAAAATTCTGCTTCTTAACTTTATTTTGCATGTATGTACCTGTTGCATGAGTGAAACTGATGTGTCACAAGATAAGTGTATCTTCAACTTCAGTAGATAATGACAATGCAGATTCTAAAATGATTTTTATGCTCCCACAGGCAGTGTATGAAAGTTCCTCAGCACCACTTAGAATTATGAGTCTTTTTAAATTTTTGCCAAGCAGGTGGGTATGTTATGTAAAGTAAGTACTTCTTCCATTTCCTGGCTGTGAGGTACTTCCTTTCAACTTAATGAAGAAAACTTTTTAACTAATAAAGGTGATATATTTTTAATTCTACATCAGAGGAAATTACACCCTGGTGCTAACTAAGGATGACTGGCTAAAAACATATGGGATAGTTAATAAGTCTGAGCTATCATAGGGCTACATATCTGACTTTTAAGCAGGCTGAGTCTTTACAAGACACCATACTAATAGCTTGTAGATTTTGTGAATGCTTCTTCTGATGGATAAATGACACAGTATAAAAACCCTCCTCATGCTTCTGCTTCCCTACTCATTTAACCAATGGTCATAATACCAGTGTTTTTTTTTTTTTTCTCTTTGGCATGGCCTGCCTCAGAGTTAATGAAAATGTGGTAATATTGAAGGTGTTAAAAATTTAGGGGAAAATATGCGTTTCCAATTGAATACTTAGAGAAATGTTGGCTTGGTTATCTTTTCTGCTCTGCTTTGTTTTGATTCGGTAAAAACTACCATCATCCAATTATCTTTTCCATTTCATGAAGGGGTAGAGATTCCCTGTAGCATCCTCCATGCCGTTTATGCATCCAATTAATTGCAGCTCTATCCAGAAGAAAGGGAAAAATGTTTTGCTCATTTTGCTGCCAAGAAGTGGATTCAATTTGGAAACATACCGTTGATGGACGATTAAAATTCAGAAACATGGGATTTGCTAACTTAAAGCCAGGAAGCAAAGATCAGAGAAGTCACTGTGTTTTTAGTCATGGTTCTTATTAAGGAAACTAGGGTCTAAATACTTAGATTTAACATTTAATAAAAATGGCTTATTTCTATATTTTTATTCATTTTCTAAAGACTTGATTCCTTCCTATAGCAGCATTTGTAAACACTGTGCTTTGTCAAAGCCAAAGCTATAATTTATACACTTTCAAAGCAAGAACCATCTGTTTAAAAAAGGTTTACATCTAAAGGCGGCATACACACACGCACACACACACATACACAGTTGAATACAGAAACTCTTTTTGTGAAAGTACAGTCCACAAGGAGGTTTTGTGAATCAGGTTTTGTGAAATAAGGATTAAAATTCATTTTATTTGAAATGTGTATGTTGAAGTAATTTCTGAAAACAAACATACAAAAACATTCTCTTGTTAATTTAAGAATTTTGAGTATTGTTAATTTTAGGGTAATAGGTCTCAGACATGGGAAAAATCCTGAAAGCCTCTTTTTCAATTATCCCCTTGCCTTGATTCTCTTCCCCTCTTGTTAGAGGTTTGGCCTAATCCAACAGAACGCCTTGATTGTCTATTTGAGGGGTTTCTTCTCTAGTCAGAAGAAATCTGCTATGGATCATTGTGCTGTCAGAAACCCATGCCCCTCAGCTTGATGAAGGTGCTAGCAACATGACTGCTTTGGATGTCACTTGAGGCAAGATGGATATCCTGGAGGTTTCTCAGAGAAATCTGACAAGTATTTCTAACAGATTTCATCAGCACTACTCTGTCAGATGGAAGAACATTTAAACACCAACCGGGTATATTGAACGCCAGAGCTGCAGAGCTGGCAGCATCACACACATTTGTGAGAGAATGTTGAGATGAACTTGTAACAATCATCAAACAGCTGCAATCAACGACCGAGTCACGGGAACACATTTTTCTCCAGACTGCAACATGTCAAAACAAAAATGTGTCGCTAGAGGCCAATGGGAAAACTATATGAATACCAGGATTTTAAGAAAACTAGGCAAGGTTTTTCAGAGACCACTTAATTCAAAAAAAGAAAAAAAAGGTATTGAGTTTTGCACACATGCATGCCTGCAAGGGCCTCCTCTTTTACATTAGCAAGTGGACAGCTTTTCTGTAAATGCTGCTTTTGTTATCTTAACAGCTTAATTTCAGCCTCTCCCCTCTTTCCCAGCACTCCAACTCTTTTTCAAGACCAGGTTGACATAGTAGAAGATAATTATTTTTTCCCTGAATTCTGAGCTATAATTTGGCTTTTGTGGATTGACCCTGGGACCTGCCGAAGATCACAGTTCAGTTCTAGAATGAGCTCCTTCTATCTGTTCTATCATCCCTTAGAAAGCTTATCTCAAAGTGAAGGGGAAATTTAGGTCAATATTAAGGTAATTCAGACAACACAACTCTAAACAACTTACTTTTGCCTTAACTATTTGAATAAGTCAAGGGCAAACTGTATTTTTACTAGAGTTGTCCATCTAATTGCTTCATTTCTATACCTCTTTTATTTTTACTTCCAACAAAGATCTCTGCTTCTCTCTCTTTCCCCTTCTTACCCCACCTGTTTTCTTATTACTGTGCATCTGTACCTTCCTAGTGACTTACACAAAAAGTACATACTGTAAAACGTACAGATTGTAAAAATCTTGGTTTTTATTTGCTTGCATTGGAGTGTTAAGTATCTCTTCAAAGTTAACTTTTAACTCAATTTTTGGTTCTGAAGAATCTTGTCTAATTTTGCTGAATACTATATTACATTTTAAGTGTAATGATATTACTTTTACCTATTAAGAATGCAGATATGAAATGTTATGCAATGTGTTTCAATAACTAAAGTCCTACTTCAAATACAAAAATAGCAGCAACTAAGAATGAGAAGAGAACTACACTAAAATCTTCTATTCACTAAGTAATAATGAAGCTCTGTCACTAAACTGGAGTATATCATATCAATGACCATATTTTCCAAATTAATTTATTGCAGTAGCATAGGAAACAATTAGGATAAATACTTCAGAAAATCTGAAATGCTATAAGACTGAGAAAACACGCACATGTTTGGTACACCTGAAACTCAAAGAAAATGTGTATATTCATACACCAAACAACTCAGAAAAGCTGTAATCTGTAAAAAAAAAAAAAAAAAGAGAGAGAGAGGGAGAGATGGTATCATCTTGAATAAATAGAAAATAGATGCTGAGGAAATTAATCAGGAAATTGAGACACAGATCATTTTTATTTGTAATAATGGGAATGAAAACCCACTGTAAATCTCATCCTGGACTTTATCCTGGATATGTATACTACACGGGAAGGGCATGACTTATGTGAACAACTCAAAAATAGCGTTAATATTCTCTTACATTAACTTAATTGAACTTGGAAGACGAGAATGAATTAACAATAATGACAGATTCATAATCAGTTTCACAGAAATCCCAATTTTCTTTATTAAGGAAAATCATTTCTAAATATAGTCCATGGCAAATGATATTTTAAGGTAATCCCATGTTATGGTTAAGTGAAGACTTTTTTTGTCTGTTAATAGTTCCTATCTGTTACCAGAGATTTATTAAATACTTTTTTTTTAAAGTAATTAAACCAAGACTAAACTTTGTGTGGTTGTTAATGATCTTATATGGTAGCATGGCCAATGGCAAGTGACAAACAATGAAATCTAAGAATGATGCCCACTAAAAAATTAGCGTTTAAAAATAGGTCCCGACTGACTGAAATCAAAGCTTCTGAGTAATGGGAAACCATGTTTGTGTAGTGGTTAAGTGCTATAGCTGCTAACCAAAAGATCAGCAGTGAGCAATTCTACAACCTTTCCCCATATCTGGAAGAAATTGTTTGTTTGCAGATAAGCACTAAATGAGACGAAATTTAGAATTTTCTAAAAATGTGTAGAAATGATAATTCTCCATGCCTTTCGGTGGCACAGTGGTTAAATGTTTGGCTGCTAATCAAAAGGTCGGCAGCTCAAATCCATCAGCTGCTCCTTGAAAACCTTTTGTGGAAGTTCTATTTTGTCCTATAGAGTCACTATGAGTTGGAATCAACTCGACGGCAGGGGTTTGGTTTGAGGTTTTTTTTTTTTTTTTCCTACGCCTTTAATCTATGAGAATTTAATGTCTCAAATATTTTCTGAAGTTTACAGTATTTGTTGTTGTTGTTAGGTGCTGTCAAATCAGTTCTGACTCACAGCAGCCCTATGTACAACAGAACAAAACACCGCCTGGTCCTGTGCCGTCCTCATAATCGTTGCTATGTTTGGGCCCATTGTTACAGCCACTGTGTCAATCCATCTCGTCAATGGTCTTCCTCTTTTTCACTGACACTCTATCAAGCTTACAATACTTAGTTCAAGAATTTAAAAACAGATATATAAAGGATACATGGGAATAGCTGGGTAATTTTAGCCCTTCACCCATAGTCAAATAAGGTCATAGAATTTGAGAAACAGACCTTAGAAGATATGTCAACAATCAACTAGTTTTATAGGCAAGAAAGCTGAGGTTCCAAGAACTTAACTAACATTCAAGTTGCTTGGCCATGTGTTCACCAGAAAGTATGTTGCTCATAGTGAATCTTCTCCTTTTTATCTACATACATATAATTCACATATGACCAAAAAGCTTCCTCTGAATAGGCACTACTAACCAGTTCTGATGACGGTTAGAACAAAATTTGCTGCATAGTCTGTTGCAGCCAGTGGCTATGCTGTGCCAGTTTCTCACATAATACATAGATGATGGATAGTGGCTTTCACTCCCAATGCCTGGTCATGTACCTATGCCAACACTTTTGTCTAACTTGACTATTCTGCATAGGCTTTCAATTCAGCATGAAATCTAGAAGGAAGAATAAGAATACAATGAAGAATATAGAGGAAACTTCTAGGCATTTAGGATATCATATTAGATGGCTAAATAGCAGGTATACAGCAAGGATAAAAATGAGATGGCATCTGTGAGTAGGAATTAGTAAGAAAATAGTTTGGAAACATTGAGGACATCCAACGAATATGGCTTATTTTGTGGGTTATCACCTATCCAGGTCAGAGACACTGTGGGAAGTGCTGATCTCACAAGGCGAGCAGGTAAGTAAAATCAGGCCACCTTTTCAGGTGCTCCCAGTCATATAAATCAAGGCTTATATAATGATTAGCTTAAAATAGAGATTTCTCTTAAAGAGCCTAGAATCAGGCACACCTGGGTTCAATTCCTTCCCCCCCCCTTTTATTATTTGTGAAACCTTGGACAATGCATTTTTATAAGCCTTGAGATTTAAAAAGAATGTTTGCATAATTGTGAAATATTTCAAACACAAAAGTGTAGAAAATATAGCAAGCATCTATGCACTCTCCATCCATATTTAACAAATGTTGAAGTTTTGCAATATTTGATTCAGATTTATTTATAATAAATAAAATGCTATTCCTTCCAAATTCCATCTGTTACCCTCCATAGAGATAACTGGAGTTATTACGTATCCATCCCATGCATAAGTTTATACATTATATATATGCGTGTGTATATTTATATATATATACACACACACACACAAAAACCAAACCCATTGCCGTCGAGTCGATTCCAACTCGTAGCGACCCTATAGGACAGACTAGAACTGCCCCATAGGGGTTCCGAAGCTGTAAATCTTTACCGAAGCAGACTGCCACATCTTTCTCCTGCAGAGCAGCTGGTGGGTTCGACATTTGGGTCAACATATACGCATATGTGTGTGTGTGTATACATGAAAATATTTAGTATTGCTTTGTGTTTGTTGCATTGTACATAATCGGTATATCATACACACACATGCACACACACACACTGATAACCCTTTGCAACTTTTTAAACACATTATGATTTTGAGATTTATTCACATAAAACATGTAGCTCTAGTTCGTTATTGTTTTACAGTATTCTATTATTTGACTATGCCATGGTTTATTCAATCATTCTCCTCTTGATGGATATTCCAGTTGTTTCCAGTCTGTCACTATAACAAACAATGATACAATGAAAATGGTCCATATGTGTAGCAGTTCTCTATGTTACCATATATACCGAAAAGTAGATTCGCAGGGTCACATACTATGCATATCTTCAAAACGTATTAGATATTCCCAAATTTCTCCCCATAATGGTGCACTAATTTCCTCTCCCAGGAGCATTATATGGTAATTCCTCTTCTTCTACATCCTCACTTACATTTGCATTTCAAACTTATTTTTTGACAATCTGAGGAGGAAAAATGGTATCTGATTTTGCATCTGCCTTAGTAGTTGAGTGTATGTTTTATGGGTTTTTACATTTCCTATTCTATGAAATTCCTGTTAGTCCAAGTTTTTAAAATCTGAAATGTAGGGTTGTCATTTTGTGTCACTGAGTCACTTTTGACTGATGGTGACTCTATATGACAGAGTACAATTGTCCCATAGGGTTTCCTAGGCTGTAATCTTTATAGGAGCCAATCGCTAGGTCTTTTCTCCAGTGAATCCGTTGGTAGGTTTGAATCACCAACCTTTCGGTTAGTAGCCAAGCCCTTAACCATTGCACTACCAGGGATCTTTGAAATGTAGTGTATTTATACCTAATTTAAAGGTTATACCAGGGCTGTATGAGATACTGTATGTATAACTCAAATGTCTACAAGTTCTCGAACTTTCAGAACTCATTCTTTCTTTTAATACTCAAGTTGACTTCAGTCTGTCTTAGTTACCTAGTGCTGCTGTAACACAAATACCATGCGTAGGTGGCTTTAAAGAACATAAATTTATTTTCTCACAATTCCGGAGGCTAAAAGCCCAAATCAGGGTCTCATTCATGCTGATTCCTTCCTTGCCGGTTGTCCTGGGCATTCCTCAGATCCTTGATGTTCTTTGGCTTGTAGATGATCCTCACATAGCATCTGTCTCCCCCCATACGTGTATTCTGGTGATTTTATAACTCAGAAGTTGTTAGGTTTAGGAGTCACTCTACACTGATATGATTTCAACTGACTGATTACATTACATTGTACTATGGAAAATATTACATCACATTACAGTAGAAGTTCCTGGGTGGTGCAAATGGTTATTGATCTCAACTAACCAAAAGGTAGGGGGTTTGAGTCTACCCAGAGGCACCTTGGAAAAAAGGCCTGGAGATCTGCTTCTAAAAAAATCACTGAAAATCCTATGGAGCTCATTTCTATTCTGATGCACATGGGATTACCAAGAGTCTGAATCAACAGAACAGCAACTTTTTTTTTAACATTAGATTACAGTATGGAAGATGATTACATTATATTATATTAGATGTGAGATGTGAGGTAGTTATATTATATTGCATTCAGTTACAGTATGGAAGGTAAAAAAAGATGTCACCTTGAAGACTAAGGTGCTCCTGACCCAAGCCGTGGTATTTTCAGTCACACCACATGCATGCGAAAGCTGAACAATGAATAAGGAAGACAGAAGAAGAATTGACGCCTTTGAATTCTGATGTTGGCAAAGTATATTGACTATACCGTGGACTGCCAAAAGAACAAACTAATCTGTCTTGGAGGAAGTACAACCAGAATGCTCCTTAGAAGCAAGGATGGCGAGACTGCCTCTTACATACTTTGGACATGTTGTCAGGAGGGATCAGTCCCTGGAGAAGGACATCATGCTTGGGAAAGTACAGAGCCAACGGAAAAGAGGGAGACCCTCAACGAGATGGCTGCCACACAGTGGCTGCCACAATGGGCTCAAGCATAACAACGATTGTGTGCAAGGCATAGGACTAGGCAATGTTTCATTCTGTGGTACATAGGGTAGTTATGAGTTGGAACTGACTCGACGGCACCTAGCAAAAACAACAACAATGAAAGATAATCCGCTTCAACCAAGGCTAACTCATTTAATTATATTTAACTACTCCATGACAGCAACTAGACTAGTGTTTGGCCAAACCATCGGGAGCCCTAGACTAGCAAAGCTGACGTGTAAAATTAGCTATCACAGTTCCTGTTTCCTATATTGTTGGACCATCAGCAAGTTCTACAATATCCCTAAGAATTCCTGAGAAAAGTGCCTGTGTGTGTATGTGTGTGGGACATCACCCATCCTCTTATTACCTGTCCCTCCAAATAATTATTCACAATTTATTTCTAGATTCCTGGTGTCATTTTGCTTCCTATAACTGCTACTTAGTGTATGCTGTGCTTTGTGCCAAGCATGGAACATAATCTCTTCTTCTTCAAAGCAATTTTACCAAAAGACTGTTTCGTATAACCAAAATATATGGAATGGTTTGGGAAAATAATGGGTGACTTTGGCCTAGAAGAGAAAATGTCTAACAAAAGTTAGATATCACTGCTCTAAAAATTTTATCAGCAGTTTCCTGTCATTGGGAAATACATTGTATCTGTCCTTGGTTCATGTTGCTGACATTTTGCTAGGCCATCTCTTATCTCTTTTCTTGATTATTTCTCTGATTATCTTTGAATCTCATTTTTAACTTCCTGGTAAATTCTAAATTTCTTTTATTCTATAATGCACAGAAAGGTACCTTTTTGTGTTTCAAAACATTTTTTTTTTAGATTATTGTGGGAAGAGACTGCGATAATAGTTGTGTGGGTTTTACAACTGAAAGGGCCAGTAATGAAATCCAGAATTGTTAAGAATAAAATAATTGTTAAAAATAAAACAAAACAAAAATGCTGTTAACCTGACTATATGCAGCCCCAAATTTCCAACACAGTCAAAAACTGCTGGAAAAAATTAAGAAATGTATTTTGTTTTTACTGGATGCCCAAGCCAGTGCAATAAGGCAAGTTAAAATATTAAGAAAACATGAAAATAGGAAAGGGAAAAGAAAAACTGTTTCTATTCGTTGTCATCATGATTTTACATGTACAAGAGCCTATTCCAATATAATATTAAAAATGTTAAAAACATGATTTTTATTCAAATAATAAGTAAAACAAGTTAAACATTTTATTCAACTAATTAAAGAGGAAACCAGTAAGATATTAACACTGGTACAAAGGGAAAATTGAGGAAATAAGATTTATAGTCAGGCAGACAAATTACCACTAAAACAAATTTACTAATAAATGCAAAACTGGTCAATATCTTGCATAAAATTAGACAGTAATATTTGGATTTATCTTTCATACTGGACAAAAATGAATTGCATCTGACTGGACAAAATTTGGGACCCTGGTAGTTCAGTGGCTAAGAGCTATGGCTGCTAACCAAAAGGTGGGCAGTTTGAATCCACCAGGCGCTCTTTGGAAGCCCTATGGGGCACTTCTACTCTATCCTATACGGTCACTATGAATTGGAATCAACTCCTTGGCAATGGGTTTGGTTTTGGGTTTTGGACAAAATCTATTTGTGTTGCTATGAACAGGAATCATTGCTTTTCCCTCAGACAAGAGTTATTTGCATTGTTTTCAGTTTTCTACCAGTTAACCTCTACCCCTACAGAGTTATAAAATAGACTAATGAGTAGAATCAAAAAAAAGTACATTCCTACATAATCAGATAATCTCTAGAGGTTCCCCTAGACCAGGAATTTTCAAACCCTGCCCTTTGCACCAAATCTGGCCCATCACTTGCTTCTGGAAATAAAATTTTATTGGAATACAGCTACATCCTGTGTTGTCTATAGGGGCTCTTGCACTACAATGGCACAGTTGAGTGGTTGTGTTAGACATCCTATGGGTCATAAAGCTCAAAATATTTATTGCCTGACATTTTACAGAAAAAAGTTGGTAGATCCTTGTACTAGACATTGCACAGCAGTCCACCGAAAAGATACCCAGTAATCTCTTTTGCCCATTTCCAAAACGTGGATATTTTTTCTTAACACTCCTACGTATACTAAAAAATAATGAGTGAAGTTCGCAGTGTCACAGCATATAACAATACAAAAACAGATGATATATTTACATAGTAACATAAAACATTTGGCAAATTAATTTTAAAGTTTCATTTACAATGGAGACAATTCATAAAATACTTCAGAATAAATTTAACAAACCACATGGAAGACCCTTACTCTAAAACTACAAAATATTGCCAAGAAAAATTAAGGAAGAGGTATATTAATGAAAATATGTAACATGTTCATGGACTGCAGGATTTGCCATTGTTAAGATATCAATTATGTCCAGATCGATCTGTAGATTCAGTGCACTATCAGTGGTGTCTAAACATGCCATTAAAATTGCATAGGAAACTCAAATAATGGAGAAATTATTCACAAAATTTACATCTGACTATGGAGTTGTTGGTATTGCAAAATTCTATCATGCAATCTCCAGTGTCATCTCTATCACCAAGGCCATGTTTTTCAACTACCAATCCTTCTTCTTTGTTTCTAGCACTTGCATTCCAATCACCAATAATTATCAATGCATCTTGATTGCATGTTTAATCAAGTTCATACTGCAGAAGTTGGTAAGAATCTTCAGTTTCCTCATCTTTGGTCTTAATTGTTGGTGCATAAATTTGAATAATAGTTGTATTAACTGGTCTTCCTTGTTGGCATATAGGTATTATCCTATCACTGTGGCATGGTGGTTAAGAGCTCTGCTGCTAACCAAAAGGTCAGCAGTTTGAATCCACCAGGCGCTCTTTGACTCGACAGCAGTGGGTTTAGTTTTTGGTGGACAACATTGTACTTCAGGCTAGATCTTAAAACATGCATTCTGACGATTAACACCACATCATTATTCTTCAATTTGTCATTGCTGTCATAGTAGACCATATTATTGTCTGATTTAAAATGGCCAATACCAGTTTGTTTCAGCTCACTAATGCCTGAGGTATCAATGTTTATGCATTCTATTTTACTTTTGATGATTTCCAATTTTCCTAGATTCAAACTTCATGCATTCTAGGTTCCAATTATTAAAGGATGTTTGCAGCTGTTTCTTCTCATTTTGAGTCATGCCACATCACCAGATGAAGGTTCCAAAAGCTTGACTCCATCCACAACATTAAGGTAGACTCTACTTTGAGGAGGTGGCTTTTCCGCAGTTGTCTTTTGAGTGACTTCCAAACTGAGGGGCTCATCTTCCAGCACTATATCCGACAATGTTCCGCTAGAATTCATTAGGTTTTCACTGGCTAATGTATTTCAGAGCTAAACCACCAGGTCCTTCTTCCTAGTCCCTCTTAGTCTGGAAGCTCAGCTGAAACCTGTGATGCTGCTGATATTTGAATACTGGCGGCATAGCTTCCAGCATCATGGCAACAACACCTAAGCCTTCACAGTATGACAAACTCACAGATGTGTGGAAGGATTCTATGGGGAAAATATTAAATGATACAGGAAGCATCAAAAGAAGATGGAAGGAATACATAGAGTCACTGTACCAAAAAAGAAATGGTCGATATTCAACCATTTCAGGAGGCAGCATATGAGCAAAAACCGATGATACTGAAGGAAGAGTTCCAAGCTGCACTGAAGGCATTGGCAAAAAACAAGGCTGCAGGAATTGATGGAATGCCAATTAAAATGTTTCTACAAATGGATGTAGAGCTGGAAGTGCTCGTTTGTCTATGCCAAGAAATTTCAAAGAGAGCTACCTTGCCAACTGACTGGAAGAGATCCATATTTGTACCCATTCCAAAGAAAGGTGATACAACAGAAAGAGGAAGTCATCGAACAAGTGCCTTTAATATCACATGCAAGTAAAATTTTGCTGAAGATCATTCAAAATCATTTGCAGCAGAACGTTGGCAGGGAACTGCCAGAAATCCAAGCCAGATTCAGAAGAGGACGTGGTACAAGGGATGTAATTGCTGGTGTCAGATGGATCCTGGCTGAAAGCAGAGAATACCAGAAAGATGTTTACTTGTGTTTTATTGGCTGTGCAGAGGGATATGTCTGTGTGGATCGTAACAAATTATGGATAACATTGCGAAGAATGGGGATGACAGAGCACTTAATGCTGTTCTCAAGGAATCAGTACTTAGACCAAGCCTCAGTCATTTGAACAGAACAAGGGGATACTGTATGGTTTAAAGTCAGGAAAGGTGTGTGTCAGGGTTGTACCGTTCCACATATTCAATCTGTACGCTGACCAAATAAACTGAGAAGCCGGACTATATGAAGAAGAATGGAGCGTCAGGATTGGAGGAAGACACATTAAGAACCTTCGATATGCAGATAATACAATAATGCTTGCTGAAGTGAACAGGACTTGAAGCACTTACTGATGAATATCAAAGACCACAGGCTTCAGTGTGGATTACACCTCAACATAAATAAAACAAAAATTCTCATGAGTGGACCAATAATAAGCGGAGAAAAGACTGAAGTTGTCAAGGATTCCATTGAAGCAGCAGTCAAGAAATCAAATGATACGTTGCATTGGGCAAATCTGCTGCAAAAGACCTCTCTGAAGTGTCAAAAAGAAAAATGTCACTTTAAGGACTCTGATGCCCTTGACCCAAGCCACGGTGTTTTCAAACGCCTTATATGCATGTGAAAGCTGGACAGTGAATAAAGAAGAACTAAGAAGAATCGATTCCTTTCAATTGTGGTGTTGCCAAAGAATATTGAATTTACCATGGGCTACCAGAAGAACGAACAAATCTGTCTGGGAGGAAGTACAGCCAGAATGCTCATTAGAAGGGAGAATGGTGAGACTTCGTCTCACATAATTTGGACATGTTATCAGGAGGGACCAATCCCTGGAGAAGGCCATCATGCTTGGTAGAATAGAGGGTCAGCAAAAGAGAGGAAGACCCCCAATGAGATGGACTGATACAATGACTGCAACAATGAGCTCAAGCATAACAACAATTGTGATGATGACGCACGACCAGGCAATTTTTCATTTTGTTTTACATATAGGGTCGCTGTTAGTTTGAACCAAGTCGACGGCACCTAACAACAGCGACAACAACGTGGAGTTGTATCCAGAATATATAAAGAACTGCTACATCTCAATAATGAAAAGACAACTCAAATTAAAAAAACAAAAAAGGAAAAAGGCTTTTTGACTTTTCTTCACAAAGGAAATTAGGAAAACAGATTATAAATGCATGAAAAGGCACTCAACATTATTATTTATCAGGGAAATGCAAATTAAAACCACAATAACATACAGAACACACCCACTAAAATGGCTAATTTTGAAAAGACTGATAATACCAAGTATCGATGAGATTATGGAGCAATGCGAACATTGCTAGTGGGAGTGCAAGATGATACTCCATTTTGGAAAAAGGTCTGGCAGTTTCTTAAAAAGTTGAACATAAACACCTTTCCACTCTCTCTCTCTATATATACACACACACACATTTATATATATATATACATATATAAAATCTCAAGGGAATTATGCCGAATGGAAAATGCTAAAAAAGTTTCATGCTGTAAAATTTTATTTGTATAACATCCTTGAAATAACAAAATTATATAGATGGAGAACAGAGTAGTGACTGCCAGAGGTTAGGCGGGTGTGGTTATAAAGGATTAGCACGAGGGAGCCTTGGGTTGACTGCCTTAGTCATCTAGTGTGGCTATAATAGAAATACCACAAGTGGATGGCATTAACAAAGAGAAATTTATTACCTCACAGTAAAGTAGGCTAAAAGTCCAAATTCAGGGTATGAGCTCCAAGTGACGGCTTTCTGTCTATGTCCACTCTGGAGGAAGATTCCTTGTCCTCAAACTTCCCCTGGTAGAGGAGATTCAAAGGATGCCCTCTGCTCTCGGTGCTGCCTTCGTGGTGGTATGAGGTCTCCAACTCTCTGCATTGCTTCCCTTTTCTTTTATCTCTTGAGAGGTAAAATGTGGTGCAGGCCGTACCCCAGGGAAACTCCCTTTACCTTGGATCAGGGAGGTGACCTGAGTAAGGGTGATGTTACAATCCCACCATAATTCTCTTAACATAAAATTAAAATCACAAAATGAAAGACAACCACACAATACTGGGAATCATGGCCTAACCAAGTTGATACACACATTTTGGCGGGGGGACATAATTCTATCCATGACAATGAATGAACAGTTCTATATCTTGATTGCGGTAGTGGCTACATGAATCTACACCTGTGATAAACCTGCAGAGAATTATACATATGCATGTGCACATGTGCTTGCGCGTGCATACACACACAGCACACACGTATATGCACATGAGTATATACACATAGTTGTCAGACTTTTTCTTCAAAAACGTTCGTAGCAGCTTTATTAACCATACCCCCAAACTGGAAACAAACCAAACGTCCAAACGTCCTTCAGCAGGGGAATGAGTAAAGGGATTGTGGCATACTCATATAATAGAATAGTACTCAGCAATAAATAAATGTACTACTGATACATGGAGCAACACTGATGAATCTCATAGACACTATGTTGAAGGGAAAAGGCAGAAAAATTACATACTGTTTGATTCCATTCATACGTAATCCTATAACAGGTAAAACTAATTTATGATTAAAACAGAACAGATAAGCGGAAGCCTTTAGGTGAAGGGGTGGTGGAATTTCCTGGGAAGGGATATAAGAAAACTTTCTGAGGCGACAGAAATATTCTATATCTTGCTAGGGGAGTGAGTTACACAGGTGTAAGTTTTATACCTCCCTAAATAATAGTAAAATAAGAATAAATAACTACTGTACTATAGTTAGTATTTGCATTCTCAGTGGTTTATATTAGGCTTGAACCAATGTGTGAATATAATGAAGATAATGGGAACCAATTTTTTCATGGTTAGAGAAGGGAGATACAACTAGGCAAAATGGGAAAATTAGAATATACCTTGTAGTTTTGGATAGGGTTGGGAGGTATCAGTGCATATGTATCTCTTTATGAGATTCTGGAAGCAATTCCATAACAATAGCAATGAACACAACTAGGACCCAGATCTTGATTTCTAAATACCATTCTGTAACCTGACGAGGGTGGGTCCTGCCCGGCGGAACCCCTCCAGTCAATTGAGAGACATCAGGCCTTTGAGAAAGAGAAAGTAGACTTCATTGCGAGCTGGTCAAGCAAGGAGCTTGGAGATGAAGTCTCAAATCAAGCGCCCTGAGGTTGGGGATTCTAGGATAGTTATAGGGTTCTGGATAGGGAAGTTATTCATAATTCATGAAGCTTCTGAGAATAGGCCGGCAATTCCAGGAACTAATTAACATGTATGGGGGTGCAGTTGGGAGTACGATATGGTGGCTAGGGGGCATGTTTCTGGGGGGTATGATGCATGAAGCTCATTTAAGGACAGCTTTTTTTTTTGAGACTTATTGTGCATGTACGAATGGAGGGGGGCAGTGAAATGGCCTTGAGCAGAGAAGTGGTAAGGTGGCCTTGAGCTACTACACAGGATGTCTTATCAGGAACTCACAGGCCTGGTATGGATGGAAGGAGGAGGAACAGTTTAACACTGTTGGTTACAATTCTCTATTTAAAGGAACCAGGAGTCTTTGGAGAACGGCTGATTGCAGGACTTGGGCATAGAAAGTACAAGATAAGCCTGCCATATCTTTGTTCCAGAAAGTAAGGAAGTGCCCAAATTATAATGGAGACAAATCAAAAGGACATAGGAGCTAACTGGAAGGGTTTTACACTGGCCAAATACGGAATTATTTGAACAACAAAACTAATAATGAGAATATTGTTTTCTAAGCCATTGAATAAAATACGAATGTATGATTAATCCTGATATAAATGAATGAATGAATGAATGAGAAGGAAAAGCTCTTTCTTACATAGAATGCCCACTAATAAATTTGAAGAAACAATGGACTTCGAAAATCATCAATAGATGTTAAAACTATTGGACAAAAGTTTTATGAATAACAGGATATTTGCATAGTCTCAACATATATCCCTACAAATTATTTATTAATTTCAAAGCAACAAATAGTAACTTCACAGTGAAGAAACTTGGTGTTCAGTACATTAACCAAGTGATCAAAGTTAAGAACACTGGTAATCGGACATATCAACATCATCTACCTCCTGATATGATGCATTGAGAGGGGCACATCACTTCTGTGGTAGTCAAGTCAACTGTGTAACTTGAATATATTCATGAGAAAACATCACAAACCCAAATTTAGGAACATTATACAAAATAACACTCATTCTCTTCAACAATGTAAAGGTCAAGAAAGACCAAGGGACTAGTACAGATTAAAGGAGCCTAAAGACATAAGACAACTAAATATAATGTTCTTACTTGACTGGATCCTGGACTGGGAAAAATAGATATAAGTGTCTCTGGACTGACACAATGGACATAATTTGAATATATATAGTCAATTAGATAATACTATTGTATCAGTTGGGAGTTTCCTGATTCTGATAGTCATATCGTAATTATACAAGAGAAAGTTTTTATTCTTAAGAAAAATGTAGTAAAACATTTAGGGGCTTCAACTTACTCTTGAACAGTTTTAAAAAATAGGGAAATAGAAGGATGGGGAGAGAGATAGCTAGAAAGCAAGAGAGAGAGAAACAGAGATAGAGAGGAAAAAAGTGTAAACAATGAACTTTGACTCCTGGCAATCCCATATGTGTCAGAGCAGAACTGTGCTCTATAGGGTTTTCTATGGCTGATTTTTTAGAAGCAGACCGTCAGGTCTTTCCCCAGAGGCATCTCTAGGAGGCTCAAACTGCCAACTGTTTGGTTAGCAGCCAAGTGCGTTAATCATTTGCACCACCCAGGGACTCTGCTGACACACATGGGGTCACCATGAGTTGGAATCGACTTAATGGCAACTGGTTATCTTCTATATCGTCAGCCTGAAATAAGAGCCTATAGGCTCCTCATTTACCTCTTATGGATAATTATATGGTCTTGTTAAGTTGCATTGTTTCAATGTCCTTGTTGTTACCACTGAGTAACAAACTACTTCAAACTTAATGCTGTAAAACACTAAGCAATTTATCATGCTCATAGATTATGTGGGTCAAGATTTAGGAAGGACAGAGGGAGTAAAGCTTGTCTCTGCTGCACAATATTCAGGACCTCAACTGAGAAGACTCAAAGACTTGAGAGGTGGGCACTGGGATCATTTGAAGACTTGTTTACTCACATGTCCTACACTTCTGTGAGGCTCTTGAAGACTAGGACTGTCAACAGCAGCACCTACATATGGCCACTCCATGTGGCTTAGCTTCCTCACAGTATGGAGGCCTCACGATTGTCAGTCTTCTTATGTGGTGGTTCAGAGCTCCAAGCAGGAATCTTCCAAGAACAAGTTGGAATGTGTATAACATTTTCTGACCATGTGATACACTTTTCTGGAAAGCCAGGAAGTCATGAAGCTTCTCTTCTGCAACATTCTGTTGACTATAAGGACTTAAAAGCCTACCTTAAGGGAAGGAAACATAGGCTGTATTTCTCAATAGGAGGAAAATCAATTTTTTGTTATAGAAACTTACGTAGGATGGGAATTAATGTTGCAGCCATCTCTGGAAAATGCAACTCATCACGCCGTCTTTTCCATTTCAGAGAAACTACTCATCTGTCCCAAGTTTTTTGCCCTTCTCAAGATTTACAACTATTTCTTCTTTAATTTTACTAGAAATTTCCACAAAAGCTGTTCTCCAAAGACAAACTATACAATATTAACGGTAACTATATTAATTCTGGAAATTCTGGTGGCCTTAGTGGTTAAGTGCTATGGCTGCTAACCAAAAGGTCGGCAGTTCAAATCCACTTGGCACTCCTTGGAAACTCTATGGGGCAGTTCTACTCTGTTCTATAGGGTCACTATGAGTCAGAATCGACTTGATGGCAATGGGTTTGGTTGGGTTTTTATATTAATTCTAGAAAAATCCACCTTAAAAAATGTGGTAACAGAGAGTGACTAAAAGAATTCAAATATCTAGAGTGTACTATATGTGCATTTTTCAAAATTGGGAATACATTTCCGTTCTTTTTAAGCATCTATAAGGAGATAGGACATGGCAATCTCTAGTTTAATAACCTTTCTAGCATTGCCTGGGAGCTTATTAGAAATATAAAACTTTAGACCACATCCCAGATCTATGGAATCAGAGCCTTCATTTTAACAATGTTCCCAGGTGATTAGTATGCACGTTAACATTTGGGAAGCTTTGGTCTAGGTGATTCTGGTGATCTTCCAGGTTTGGGAGCCAATCCCCTAGGAACAGTGTTTATCAGAGTGTGATTGACCAGGATCATCTGTAGCAGAATCACTTATTGAAGCTCTGGAAGGTAAGAACCCAGAATCTACATATTATTAAGCTCCCTACATAATTCTTATGACAACTGAGGTTTGAGAATGACTTCTCTAAAGGAGTGGGAGTTATTGCACCACTCTAAACTTTTTTTTTTTCTAAACAGTGCTTCTCAGTATGCAGATGTCATATCACACTAGCATTAACATACTTGGGAATTTAGAAAAACAAATTCTCGGATGCTACCCCAGTCCTATTGAATCAGGAACTCTAGGGGTGGGGACCAGCAATCTGCTTTTATCAAGCCTTCTTGGTGATTCTGATCCCCGCTAAAGTTTGGGAACCACTTCTCTAAAGTGTAGGCAATCTACAGAGAAATGGCTAAAATAAGATTATTAGCTTACCAGACAGGGGTTCGTCCTGTTCCTGACACTAAAGGACATCGCTCAATTTTCCCAGTCTTTATAATTACTTTAGCAAAAAATGTATGGAAAATTACTTTGTATCATGTCAGTGCTGTTATAGAAAAAGATGTTTATTGTCAAGTTTCTATTTCAGGAGAGTACTTCATTTCAATTTTAATTTACACATTACCCTTGGTTTTCTATTTATCACATGTACCTCAGCTCTGTTAAACAGCATAGAATATCGTACATAACCCGTTTATCTTATATCATTTTACCATTATCAATAAACGATAAGTATAGTCCTTTCAAATCAAATGCAAGTGTGTGGTAGCCCATCTGTATGTGTTGATTGCTAACTGTTGAGTTGTCTTGGGTATAACTTGTGTGGCAGCCTGAACAGATCCAGTGTTCATGAAAAGGAACACCTGGCAGAGTGGGGCATCAGACTCTTGCCCCATCAGTTGGAAAACAACTGTGATCTAAATGCCTGCCAAAAAAAGGCCAAGAGGGGCAAGCAAGTTTTGCACAGACTGAGAAAAACAAATAAAACAAACAAACTAAAAACAAAACAAAACTTACGCTTTTCCTAAATACCATTTCCCCTCTGGATGTGAATGACTGTAAAAGGGGTGAGGAGATGTCTCTGGAGATCATGTTTGAAAAGAAATGCAGCACTCTGAAGAAACAAATTTTGATGATGGGGGTGCTGGTGAGGGAGCCCTTATTCTATGTTCTCCCTGCGTTTATAACTATGACATCCTTTTATAGGATTCTGGCTCTTAATGCATTGCTGTTGTTAGTTGCCATTGACTCGACTCATGGCTACCTTATGTATGACAGAACTAAACATTACCCTCCTGCGCCATCTTCACAATTGTTGGTATGTTTAAGTCCATTGTTGCAGCTATTGTGTCAATTCATCTCATGGAGTGTTTCCCTCATTTTTGCTGATCTTCTATTTTATCAAGCATAATGTCCTTTTCTAGAGATTTATCTTTTCTGATGACATATCCAAAGTAAGCAAGGTGAAGTCGCACCATCCTCATTTCTAAGGAGCATGCTGGCTATAATTCCTCCAAAACAGGTTTGTTCACTCTTCTCACAGTCCACAGAATATTCAATATTTATCACCAATACCAAAATCAAATGTTTCAGTTGTTTGGCCTTCCTTTTTAATTGTCCAGCTTTCACGTTTGTATGAGGCAATTGGAAGAGATTCATTTTTGTGCCCATTCCAAAGAAAAATGAACAAACAGAAAGCAGAAATTATTGAATGATACCATTAGTATCACATGATAACAAAATTTTGCTGAAGATAATTCAAAAACAGCTGCAGCCTTACACCAATAAGGAAAGGTCAGAAGTTCAAGCCAGATTCAGAAGAGGATGAGGAACAAGAGATGTCATTGCTGATGTCAGATGGATCTTGGCTGAAAGCAAAGGATACCAGAAAGATGTTAACCTGTATTTTACTGACTATGCAAAGACATACGACTGTGTGGATCAAAACAAATTAAGGAAACATTACGAACAATGAGAATTCCAGAACACTTCATTGTACTTATGGGAAACCTGTACAAGGATCAAGAGGCAGTCGTTCAAAGAGAGCAAGGAAATATTGGTTGGTTTAAAATTGGAAAAGATGTACACCATGGTTGTATTCTTTTACCTTATCCAAACTGTATGCTGAACAAATAATCTGATAAACTGGACTACTTAAAGAAGAATGTGGCATCGGGATTGGAGAAAGACTCATTAACAGCCTGCAATATGCAGATGACACAATCGTGCTTGTTGAAAGTGAAGATGACTTGAAAGATTTACTGATGAAAACTTCAATATTGATTACACCTGAACATACCAAAAAGACCAAATCTGTTGCCTTGGAGTCAATTCTGACTCACAGTGATCCTATAAGACGGAGTAGAACTGCCCCCATACCATTTCCAAGAAGCGCCTGGTGGATTCAAACTGCCAACCTTTTGGTTAGCAGCCATAGCACTTAACCACTACACCACCTGGGTTTCCATATTGCTGATGTTGTTGTTGTTAGGTGCCGTCAAGTCGGTTCTGACTCATAGCAACCCTATGCACAACAGAACGAAACATTGCCCAGTCCTGCGCTGTTCTTACAATCGTTGTTATGTTTGAGCCCATTGTTGCAGCCTCTTTGTCAATCCACCCCGTTGAGGGTCTTCCCCTTTTCTGTTGACCCTGTACTTTACCAAGCATGATGTCCTTTTCCAGGGACTGATCCTTCCTGACAACATGTCCAAAGTATGTAAGATGCAGTCTTGCCATCCTTGCTTCTAAGGAGCATTCTGGTTGTGCTTTTTTCGACAGGTTTGTTTGTTCTTTTGACATTCATGGTATATTCAATACACTCTGCCAACACCACAATTCAAAGGTGTCAGATCTTCTTTGGCCTTCCCTATTCATTGTCGAGCTTTCACATGCATATGATGTGATTGAAAATACCATGGTTTGGGTCAGGCGCACCTTAGTCTTCAAGGTGACATCTTTGCTTTTCAACACTTTGTAGAGGTCTTTGCAGCTGATTTGCCCAGTGCAATGCTCCTTTTGATTTCTCGACTACTGCTTCCATAGGTGCTGATGTCAAATGAATACTGGCTGAAAGCAGAGAATACCAAAAGGATGTTTACCTGTGTTTTATTGACTATGCTAAGGCATTCAACTGTGTGGATCATAACAAATTATGGATAACGTTGCGAAGAATGGAAATTCCAGAACACTTAATTGTGCTCATGAGGAACCATTACATAGATCAACGGGCAGTTGTTCAGACAGAACAAGGGGATACTGATTGGTTTAAAGTCACGAAAGGTGTGTGTCAGGGTTGTATCCTTTCACCATACATATTCAATCTGTATGCTGAGCAAATAATCCGAGACGCTCGACTATATGAAGAAGAACAGGACATCAGAATTGGAGGTAGACTGATTAACAACCTGCATTATGCAGATGACACAACCTTGCTTGCTGAAAGTGAGGAGGACTTGAAGCACTTACTAATGAAGATCAAAGACCACAGCTTTCAGTATGGATTGCACCTCAACATAAAGAAAACAAAAATCCTCACAACGGGACCAATAAGCAACATCATGATAAACGGAGAAAAGATTGAAGTTGTCAAGGATTTCATTTTACTTGGATGCGGCTGATAGTATTGGGTTAATGATTCTGAGTGATGACTATGTCTGTGAGGAAATAAATTATTTGGTAATTTGATAGAAAAGTGAATGTGCAGCACTGTGAGATGATCTGGATATGGCTGTTAAACCAAAATGGAATGGATTGTAAGATATCCATTTTGTACGTGCATTGAAAAAGGACTGGAAGGAAATATACATAGCCAGATGTTAACAGATATGTCTGAGTGGGTGATGTTATGTTTATTTAGTCTCTTTCTAGTTCTCTTGTTTTCCAAATTATCTGTAATAAAAAATGCATGACCAAGTACTGTTTTTATAATTTAAAAACTGACTTGCTTAATGGAAAAAAGTACTGAAAATGAACACATTTCACTACTGCTGAATTAAGTGTAGTCTAGGGCCTTTTCTTCTCAAAGTGTGGTCTTGGACCACTAGCATCAGCATCACCTGGGATGCTAAAAAAGCAGAATCTTGAGCTGCACCTGAGATCTACTGAATCATACTTTTCATTTCGGCAACATCCCCAGGTGATGTCTGTGCACAAAAATGTTAGAGAAGCACTAACTACGGCATTAGTCTTAGGGAAGAGAATTATTCATGTTCAAATATGTTAAATTCCTACATCAGGTTGTGTATTCAAACAGATTTCAACATGCTGAAGATTGAAACAAAAATATAATTTTCAAATAACATCAATCTACTCAATTTAAATGTTGCCTCTACATCAAAACGCGTAGGTAATGGAAATTAAGTTTGCAGTAGAGATAATTTATTAAAGAGGGAAAATGAGAACAAATGCAGACTATTTTTCATTCAGTTTTCTTTCTCACTAACATCACTTTGAATTGCAGAGGTCCAGCTCCTGGAAATAAAGTTTGCTGGGAGCCCAAAATGATGGTAAACTTCTGCAAATGGCAAGAATTCCCACAGTGCCATCCTTTTTTATAGTTTCAAAGAAAACAGCTACACAAAAGCTTGGATCGTAATCATTACAGCTGGTGGGTTTTCTAAAGCCACGGCCTTTGAAGAATTTTTCGTAATTGCTAGTGCACTTAATACTGAAGTGTGAACTATAGCAAGCTCAGACTCCTGTTTGTCATATGATTCAGTACTCTATCATTTCCCTTTTAAGCTCTTCTATAAACTCTAATCAAATATAGCATGTTTCATTTTTATCAAGATTTGTTTTATTCGGTAAACACGTCAGAATGCAAATAATATTATATATGCTATTTTAAAGAATCCAGTTAACAAATGAATTCAAAATTTGCACAGGTTGTTAAAAAATAAGATGTATTGCTGCTTTTAATATTTTTAAAAATTTTATTGTGGTAAGACACATGAGACAAAAAGTTTGCCATTTTAACCATTTTTAAATATGAAATTGGGTGACATTAATTACATTCACCATGTTCTGCAACCCTCATCGCTGGCTATTTCCAAAAGTTTCTCATCATTCCAAACAGAAACTCAGTACCTTCAGATTCCTTCCTCCCTGCAGCCTCTGATAATCAGTAATAAGCTTTAGTCTCTCTGCATTTGCCTATTCTAGATATTTCACATTTTGACTCGAAGATATTTTATATAAGAGTGATCATACAGTATTTGCCCTTTTGTGTCTGTATTATTACACTCACCGTAGTGTTTTCTAGACTCACCTATGTCATAATGTATATCATAACGTCATTTCTCTTTGGGACTGAATAATATCTCATCGTATACCACATTTTGTTGATGGCCCCTTGGATTGTTTCCACCTTTTGGCTGTTGTGAATAGTTCTGCAATGAACATTGATATACAAGTATCTGAGTCTCTGCTCTCAACTGTCTTTGGTATATACCTAGAAGTAGAATTGTTGGGTTGTATGGTAATTCCATGATGAACTTTTTGAGAAACTGTTAAAACTGTTTTCCACAGAGGCTGTACCATTTTACAATCCCGGAAGAAATGAATGAAGGTTCCAATTTCTCCAAATCCTCTCCCACACTAGTTATTTTCTGTTTTTCTGATAATAGCCATCCTAATGTGTATGAGGTGGTATCTGATTGTGGTTTTGATTTACATCACTCTCTTTTTTTTTTAAATGACTAATTAAAACCACAATCAGATACCACCTCACACACATTTTTTTTTAATGACTAATTATCCCCCTCCTGTCACTTTTTTTTTTTTTTTTGTCACACCGGTGACCGGGGCATTTTTTCCCAATGGGGAGGCAGATGCCCTTTATTTTTTGGAGCACTGGTGGGGCAGTGGTTAAGAGCTCAGCTACTAATCAAAAGGTTGGCAGTTTGAATCCTTGGAAACCCTACGGGAGAGCTCTATCCTGCCCTGTAGAGTCACTATGAGTCAGAATCGACTGGATGGCAACAGGTTTGGTTTTTTGGTTTTAATGACTAATGAATGACTTTGAGTATATTTTCATGTACTTATTGGCCATTCTTATATCTTCTTTGGATAAATGTTTATGGAAGCCTTTTGCCCATCTTTTAGTTGAGTTATTGTTTGGTTGTGGAGTTGTAGCAGTTCTTTATATGATATGGATATTAAACCCTTATCAGATATATAGTTACCGAATATTTTCTATGATTCTCTGGATAGTCTCTTCACTTTTTGATATAGTCTTTTGAAGCACAAAAAATTTTCCTTTTGATGTAGTTTCATCAATCTCTTTTGTCTTTTGTTGCTCAATCTTTTGGTATCTTATCTAATTATTCATTGTCAAAAACAAGGTCTTAAAGTATTACCTGTAGGTTTTTCTCAAAAGTTTTATGATTTTAGTTCTTATTTGTAGATCATTGATTTGTTTTGAGTTATTCTTCATTTATGGTATGAAGTACTGGTCCAACTTCATTCTTTTGCATGCGGAGGTCCTTCTTTTCCCAATACTATTTATTGAAGAGATTATTCTTTCCCCATTGAATGGACTGGGCACCTTTATTAAAAATCAGTGGGCCATAGATGTAGATTATAAGCTTGTTTCTGAACTCTCAATTCTACTCAGGTGGTTTAAATGTCTATTCTTTTACAAATATTACACTGTTTTGATTACTGTAGCTTTATACTAGAGGAATCCCTGGGTGGCACAAATGGTTAAGCGCTCCACTACTAGCCAAAAGGTTGGAGGTTTGAACCCACCCGAGTTGCCTCAGAAGACAGGCCTAGCGATTTGCTTCTGAAAGGTCATAGCCTTGAAAACCCTAGGGAATACTGTTCTACCCTGACACACATGGGGTCCACCATGAGTCAGAAACTGCTCGAAGCAACTAACATTTTGAAATTTGTTCTTTTGGCTATTTATGGCCTCTTGTAATTCCACATGAATTTTAAATTCAGATTTTCCATATATGCCAAAAAGACTGTTGAAATTTTGATAGGAATTGTGTTGACTCTGTGGATCACTTTGGGTAGAACTGGTATCTTAAAAATATTAAATCTTTTAATTCAAAAACACAGGATGTCTTTCCATATATTTAGGTCTTTAATTTCTTTCTGCAGTGTTTTATAGTTTTCAGTGTACAAATCTTTCACCTCACTGGTGAAAGTTATTTGTAGATATTTTATTGTTTTTTAGATGGTATTGTAAATGGGCTTGTTTTATTGAGCACATTTTGAGATTATTCATTGCCAGTATATAGAAAGAGAACTGATTTTTCAGTGTTGACATTGTACCCTGTTACTTTGTGGGATTCTTGTGGATTCCTTGGGGTTTTCTACATATAAGGTCATATATACAAATAGAGATATGATCATCATATGATAATTTTAGGATCATAGAAGCAAATAGTGATAGTTTTGGTTCCTTTTTCAATTTGAATATCTTATTATTTTTTCTTGCCTAATTTGTCTGGCTAGAACATCCAGAGTAATGTTGAATAGCAACGGTAAAAGCAGGCATCCTTGTCTTGTTCCTGATCTTAAGGAGAAAGCCTTTAGCCTTTCACTATTGAGTATAATGTTACCTGTGGGTTTTTCATAAATGTCCTTTATCATGTTGAGGAATTTTCCTTCTATTCCTATTTTTCTTCTGTTCCTAGTTTCTCTGTATTCCTAGTTTTTATCATGAATGGTCCCTGGATTTGGTCAAATGTTGTTTCTGCATCAATGGAGATGATCATGTGGTTCTTTTCATTTTTTCTATTGGGGTGGTACATTACATCGATTCATTTTCTTATGTTGAACCACCTTTGCATTCCTGGGATAAATTCCACTTGGTCATGGTGTATAATCCTTTTAATGTCCTGATGGATTTGTTTTGCTAGTATTTTTGTTGAGGATTTTTTGCCTCTATATTAATAAGGGATATTGCTATGTAGTTTTCTTGTGTTGTCTTTATTTGGCTTTTGTATCAGGGTAATGCTGGCCTCATAGATTGTCTTAGGAAGTGTTTCCTCCCTTAAATTTTTTGGAAGAGTTTGAGCAGGATTGGAGTAATTCTTCTTTAAATGTTGGTAGGATTCACCACTAAATTCATCTGGTCCTGGACTGTTGGGAAGTTTTTGCTACCAATTCAATTTCTTCACTTGTTATATGTCTGCGGAGATTTTCTATTTCTTCTTGAGTCAATTTAGGTAGTTTGTATGTTCCTATGAATTTGTGCATTTGATCTATATTATCTAATTTTTTGGAGGACAATTCTTCATAGTAAACTCATAGTCTTTCATATTCCTATAGTGTCAGAAGTAATAGTCCCTCTTTCATTTATGATTTTAGTTATTGGAGTCTTCTTTCTTTCCTTGCCAGTTTAGCTAAAGGTTTGTCAGTTTTATATATCTTTTCAAAGAACCAGTTATTAGGGTATCTTTTTTAAGATGCTTTTTTTGTATTGCACTTTAGATGACGGTTTACAGAGCCAACTAATTTCTCATTAAACAATACACATATTGTTTTGTGACATTGGTTGCCCACCCCATGACACATCAACACTCTCCCCTTTTCCACCTTGGGCTCCTCATTACCAGCTTTCCTGTCCCCTCCTGCCTTCTCATCCTTGACCCTGGGCTGGTGTGCCCATTTAGTCTCATTTTATTTTATGAGTCTGTCTAATCTTTGGCTGAAGGCTGAACCTCAGGAGTGACTTCATTACTGAGTTATAAGGGTGTTTGGGGGTCATATGCTTGTATGCTTGGGATTTCTCCATTCTCTGTCCAGTCTAGTTTTTTTTTGCGTGTGTGAGCTGGAATTTTGTTCTACATTATCCTCCAGCTCTGTCAGGAACCCTCTATTATGATGCCTGTCAGGCAGCCAGTTGTGGTAGCAGAGCACCGCCTGGTTGTGCTGGACATAGTCTGGTAGAGGCTGTGGTGCTTGTGGTCCATTAGTCCTTCACACTAATCTTTCCTTTGTGTCTTTGGTTTTCTTGATTCTCCCTTGCTCCAGATGGCTTGAGACCAGTAGAGTATCTTAAATGACCACTCGCAAACTTTTAAGACCCCAGGCGCTACTCACTAAAGTAGAATGTAGAACTTTTTTTTTTTTTTATAAACTATGTTATCCTAGTTGAGCTAGATGTTCCCCAAGACCAGGGTCCCTACAGCCCTCAGCCCAGCAATTCGGTCCCTCAGGGAGTTTGGATGTGTCTACGGAGCTTCCGTGACCTTGCCTTGGACAAGTTGTGCTGGCTTCCCCAGTCTTACCCTTCACCAAAGTTACCACTTATCTATTGTCTATTTAGTGTTTTTCCATCCCCACACCTCCTCTCCCTCATAACCATCAAAGATTGTTTCTTTTTGTGTGTAAACCATTTCATGAGTTTTCACGGTAGTGGTCACATACAATATTTCTCCTTTTGTGATTGACTTATTTCACTGAGCATAATGTCCTCCAGATTCATTCATTTTATGAGATGCTTCACAGATTCATCATTGTTCCTTATCATTGCATAATACTCCATTGTGTGCATGTACCACAGTTTGTTTATCCATTCATCCGTTGATGGGCATCTAGGTTGTTTCCATCTTTTTGCTATTGTGAACAATGCTGCAATGAACATGGGTGTGCATATGTCTATTTGTGTGACGGCTCTTATTTCTCTAGGATATATTCCTAGGAGTGGGATTGCTGGGTCATATGGTATTTTTATTTCTAGCTTTTTAAGGAAGCACCATATCATTTTCCAAAATGGTTGTACCATTCTGCATTCCCACCAGGTTCCAATCTTCCCCAAGCCTCTCCAATATTTGTTAGTTTCTGTTTTTTTTTTCTTTTTGATTCGTGCCAGTAATGTCGGTGTGAGGTGGTATCCCATTGTGGTTTTGATTTGCATTTCTCTAATCGACTCAATGGCAGTGGGTTTTTTTTTAATGCCTAGGGATCATGAGCATTTCCACACGTATCTGTTAGCTGCTTGAATGTTTCCTTTGATGAAGTGTCTGTTCGTATCTTTTGCCCATTTTTTAATTGGATTATTTGTCTTTTTGTTGTAGACATGTTGGATTTTAGAGATTAGAGCTTGTCAGATTTGTTATAGCCAAATTTTTTTTCCCAGTGTACATTCTCTTTTTACTCTTTTAGTGAAGTCCTTTTTTTTAACTTTTTTTTTAAAAAGTGAATGTATCTGTTTATTTAACGCTTTCTGACATCCCCTGTATTGTGTGCTGTCTTTCCCTTCACCTAAAGTAGTTCTTAAAAATCTACTATCTAATAAGTGAATGCCCCTCTCCCACCCTCCCTCTCGTAACCACGAAAGAATGTTTTCTTCTCAGTTTAAACTATTTCTCAAGTTCTTATAATAGTGGTCTTATACAATATTTGTCCTTTTGCAACTGATTCATTTCACTCAGCATAATGCCGTACAGGTTACTCCATGTTATGAAATGTTTCACGGATTCATCATTGTTCTTTATCAATGTGTAGTATTCCATTGTGTGAATATACCATAATTTATTTATCCATTCATCCGTCAATGGGCACCTTGGTTGCTTCCATCTTTTTGTTATTGTAAACAGTGCTGCAATGAACATGGGCGTGCATTTATCTGTTTGTGTAAAGGCTTTTATTTCTCTAGGATATATTCCAAGAAGTGGGATTGCTGGATCGTATGGTAGTTCTATTTCTAGCTCTTTAAGGAAGTGCCAAATCGATTTCCAAAGTGATTGTACCATTTGACATTCCCACCAGCAGTGTATAGATGTTCCCATCTCTCCACAGCCTCTCCAACATTGATTATTTTGTGTTTTTTGGATTAATTCCAGGCTTGTTGGAGTGAGATGTAATCTTATTGTAGTTTTGATCTGCATTTCTCTAATGGCTAATGATCGTAAACATCTCCTCATATATCTGTTAGCTACCTGAATGTCTTCTTTAGTGAAGTGTCTATTCATATCTTTTGCCCATTTTTTAATTGGGTTGTCTTTTTGGAGTTGAGTTTTTGCAGGATCATGTAGATTTTAGAGATCAGGGCTGATCAGAAATGTCGTAGCTAAAAACTTTTTCCCATTCCGTAGGTAGTCTTTTTACTCTCTTGGTGAAGTCTTTGGATGAGCATACGTGTTTGATTTTTAGGAGCTCTCAGTTACCTAGTTTTTCTTCTACATTCTTTATAATGTTTTATATACTGTTTATGCCATGTATTAGGGCTCCTAAAGTTGTCTCTATTTTTTCTTCCACGATCTTTATCATTTTAGATTTTATATTTAGGTCTTTGATCCATTTTGAGTTAGTTTTTGTGCATGGAGTGAGGTATGGGTCTTGTTTCATTTTTTTGCAGATGGATATCCAGTTATGCCAGCACCATTTGTTAAAAAGACTGTCTTTTCCCCATTTAACTGTTTTGGGGCCTTTGTTAAATATCGACTGCTCATATGTGGATGAATTTATATCTGGATTCTCAATTCTGTTCCGTTGGTCCATGTATCCGTTGTTGTACCAGTTTGGTGAAGTCTTTTGATAAGCATGTGTTTAATTTTTAGAAGATCCCTGTTATCTAGCTTATCTTCTGGCATTTGTGTATTGTTAGTTATGGTTTGTATCCTGTTAATGCCATGTATTAGGGCCTCTAGAATTGACTCAATTTTTTTCTTCTATGGTCTTTATAATTTTGGGGTTTATATTTAGGTCTTCGATCTTTTTGAATTAGTTTTTGTGTATGGTCTGAGGTATGGGTCCTGTTTTATTTTTTTTTGCAGATGTACATCCAGTTTTGCCAGCACGATTTGTTAAAAAGGCTCTCTTTTTCCCATGTGATGGACTTTGGGCCTTTGTCAAAGATCAGGTGACCTTAAGTGAATGGATTTACATCCGGGTTCTCAATTCTGTTCCATTAGTAAATGTGCCTTTCATTGTACCAGTACCAGGCTGTTTTGACTACCATAGTTGTATAGTAGTTTCTGAGGTCAGGTAGTGAGAGACCTTCTAATTCATTCTTCTTCAATAGTGCTTTACTTATTTGGGGACTCTTCCCTTTGCGTATGAAGTCAATGATTCGTTTTTCCATCTCTTTAAAGAATGCTCTTGGTGTCCGGATTGGAGTTGCATTGTATTCGTAGATTGCTTTGAGTAGAATTGACATTTTCACTATGTTAAGTCTACCTATCCGTGAAAATGATGTGTTTTTCCATTTGTGTAGTTATCTTTTGGTTTCTTACAGTATTGTTTTGTAGTTTTCTTTGTGTAGGTCTTTTACATCCCTGGTTAGATTTATTCCTAAGTATTTTATTTTTTTAAGGGCTATTATAAATAGCACTAGAAAAAAAAATTAATAAATGGTACTGTTTTCCTTATTTCCTTTTCATCATTCTCTTTATTGATGTATAGGAACACAACTGATTATTTGTATATTTGTCTTGTATACTGCTAGTCTGCTGAATCTTTCTATTAGTTCTAGTAATTTTCTCATGGAGTCTTTTGGGTTGTCTAAGTATAGTATCATAAAAAAAATCTTCCACAAATATGGACAGTTTTACTTCTTCCTTATCAGTGTGGATGCCCTTTATTTCTTTTTCTTGCCTTATTGCTCTAGCTAGGACTTTCAGCACAATGTTAAATAGCAGTGGTGATAAAGGACATCCTGTCTTGTTTCTGTTCTCAAAGGGAATATTTTCAGCCTCTCTCCATTAAGAATGATTTTGGCTGTTGGTTTTGTATAGATGGCCTTTATCATGTTGAGGAATTTCTCTTTTATGCCTATTTTATTGAGAGTTTTTATCAGGAATGGGTGTTTGACTTTGTTGAATGCATTTCTGTGTCCACTGAGATGATCATGTGATTTTTTTACTTTATTTATGTAGTGGGTCATGTCGATTGGTTTTCTAATGTTGAGCCATCCTTGTATACCTGGTATGAATCCCACTTGGTGGTGGTGCATTATTTTTTTGACACGTTGCTGAATTCTATTGGCTAGAATTTTTTTGAGAATTTTTGAATCTATATTCATGAGAGATATTGGTCTGTAATTTTCTTTTTTTGTGTTGTCTTTGCCTAGTTTTGGTATTAGGGTTATGCTGGCTTCATAGAATGAATTCGGAAGTATCTCTTCCTTTTCTATGTTCTGAAATAGTTTGAGTAGTACTGGT
This sequence comes from Loxodonta africana, assembly GCF_030014295.1. NCBI lineage: Eukaryota > Metazoa > Chordata > Mammalia > Proboscidea > Elephantidae > Loxodonta > Loxodonta africana. The sequence continues at coordinate 115,251,434 of NC_087369.1, read as the reverse complement.
GTAAGCTCTTCTCTGAATGTTTGGTAGAATTCTCCAGTGAAGCCATCTAGGCCAAGGCTTTTTTTTTGTTGGGAGTGTTTCTATCGCCTTTTCAATCTCTTCTCTTTTTATAGACCTGTTCAGATTTTCAAACTCAATTTGTGTTAGTTTAGGTAGGTAGTGTGTTTCTAGAAAGTTGTCAATTTCCTCTAGGTTTTCAAATTTGTTGGGGAATAGTTTTTCATAGTGTTCTGTTATGATCCTTTTTATTTCTGTTGGATATGTTGTAATGTCTCCCATTTCGTTTCTTATTTGGGTTTTTTGTGTCTTCTCCTGTTTTTTCTTCTGTCAGTTTGGCCAGTGGTTTGTTGATTTTGTTGATCCTTTCAAAGAACCACCTTTTGGTTTTGCTGATTCTTTCTATTGTTTTTCTATTCTGTACTTCATTTTTTCTGCTCTTATCTTTTTTTTTTTATTGAACTTTAGAAGAAGGTGTACAGAACAAACTAGTGTCTCATCAAACAGCTGGTATACACACTGTTGTATGACATTGGTTAACAACCCCACGACATGTCAGCACTCTCCTTTCTCAACCCTAGGTTCCCTATTATCAGCTTTCCTGTTCCCGCTTACCTTCCAGTCCTTGCCCCAGGGCTGGTGCACCCCTTTAGTCTTATTTTGTTTCATAGGCCTGTTCAATCTTTGGCTGAAGGGTGAACCTCAGGAGTGACCTTATTACTGAGCTGAAAGTGTGTCCAGGGACTGTACTCTCAGGGTTTCTCCAGTCTCTGTCAGGTCAGCAAGTCTGGTCATTCTTTTGTTAGTTAGAATTTTGTTCTACATTTTTCTCCTGCTCTGCCTGGGATCCTCTATTGTGATCCCTGTCAGAGCAGTCAGTGTTGATAGCTGGGCACCATCTAGTTGTACTGGACTCATTCTGATGGAGGCCATAGTAGATGTGGTCCATTAGTCCTTTGGGCTAATTTTTCCCTTGTGTCTTAAGTTTTCTTCATTCTTTCTTGCTTCTAAAGGGGTGAGACCAGTGGAGTATCCTAGATGGCCGTTCACAGGTTTTTAAGACACCAGACACTACTCACCAAAGTAATATTTAGAACATTTTCTTTATAAACTATGTCATGCTAATTGAGCTAGATGTTCCCTGAGACCATGGTCCCCACAGCCCTCAGCCCAGCAATTTGTTCCCTCAGGGTGTTTGGATGTGTCTATGGAGCTTCCATGACCTTGCCTTGTACAAGTTGTGCTGGCTTCCCCAGTATTGTGTACTGTCTTACCAAAGTTAACACTCATCATCAAAGTTAGCACTTATCTATTGTCTATTAAGTGTTTTTCCAACCCCACCCCTCCACTCTCTCGTAACCATCAAAGATTGTTTCCTTTTGCGTATAAAGCTTTTCATGAGTTTCTACAGTAGTGGTCTCATACAATATTTGTCCTTTTGTGATTGACTTATTTCACTCAGCATAATGCCCTCCAGATTCATCCATGTTATGAGATGCTTCACAGATTCTTCATTGTTCTTCTGCTCTTATCTTTATTATTTCCTTTCTTCTGTGAGCTGTTGTCTTCTTTCACTGTTCTCTTTCTGCTTGTTCAAGTTGTGTAGCTGATGTTTTGATTTTGTCCCCCTCCCCCAGTTTTTTTTTTTTTTTTTTTTGATGTGTGCATCTATTGCTATAAATTGACCTCCAAGCACTGCCTTTGCTGTGTCCCAAATGTTTTGGTATGATGTGTTTTCATTCTTCTTTGATTCCAGGAATTTTTTATTCCATCTTTGATTTCTTCCATTATCCAGTGGTTTTTAAGCAGGGTGTTATTCAGTTGCAGTGTATTTCAATTTTTTCCTTACTTTTCGTGTTGTTAATATCTACTTTTATGGCCTTGTTATCAAAGAAGATGGCTTCTATTATCTCAGGGTTTTGGATATTTGGATTTTGTTGAGGGTTGCTTTGTGGCCTAAGATGTGATCTAGTCTAAGAACGTTTCCATGTGTGTTGGAAAAGAATGTGTGCTTTCTGTTGTTGGGTATCTCTGGGGCCAAGTTTGTTAATTGTTGCCTTTAGATCATTGTATCTTTGTTGAGTTTCTTTCTAGATGTTCTGTCCTTTACAGAGAGTGGTGTGTCTCCTACTATTATTGTGGAACTGTCATTTTCTCTTTTCAGTGCTATTAAAATTTGTTTTATGTATTTTGGAGCCCTGTCATTTGGTGGATAGATATTTATTATGGTATGTCTTCATGGTGGATTGTCCCTTTAATCATTACATAATGTTTTAAAGTGTATTTTATCTGAGATTAGTATTGCCACTACTGGTCTTTTTTGGTAGCTGTTTGCTTGATATATTTTTTTCATCCTTTGATTGTTAATAAATTTACATCTTTGTTTCTAAGGCATGTCTCTTGTAGACAGCATATTGATGGGTCCTGTTTTTTTAATCCGTTCTGTCACTCTCTGTCTCTTTATGGGTGCATTTAAGCCATTGGTGTTCAGTGTGATTATTGATACATGTGAGTTTATTGCTGTCATTTTGTAGTGTTTTTTTTTTTTTTTTTTTGTGGTGCCGACATTTTCTTTGTTTCTCTTACTCTCCTGTGCTGGGTCCCTTTTCTTTGTGGATTATTTTGTTTGATTCTTTCATTTTTGTAGATTTTCTGTTTACTGAGACTATTTTTTTTTTATGTTTTTCTTCTTTATTTTAATGAGTATGTTTGTTACCTTTCTTTGTGGTTACCTTGAAATTTACCCGTGTATTCCTAAGTATAAACCAGCCTTTTATTACTTGATAATGCCTTGACTTCCTCTCCACTTGAAAGTTCTATACCTACATTGTTTATTCCCTCTTTTATTGTTCTGATGTTATTGTCATTTACAGATTGATCTCTCTGGTTCCCTGTTGTAAAATTTTTAGTTTTGTTTTATCCTTGAGAGTTCATTATCTAGATTGGGATCTGGCTGATGCTGTCTCATATGCTAAATCCAGGTTGTTGTCTGATGTTGGTTCTCTGTCTTATATGCTAGATTCAGGTTGTTGTCTGATGTTGGTTCTCTAACTGAAGGACTCCCTTTAATAATTCTTGTAAGTTTGGTTTGGTTTTTACATATTCCCTTAATTTCTGTTTATCTGGAAATGTCCTAATTTTGCCATCATATCTGAGCGAGAGTTTTGTGGGATATATTATTCTTGATTGGCAATTTTTTTCCTTCAAGATTATATGCATGTCACTCCAATACCCTTTTGCCTACCTGGCTTCTGTATTGGGGTATTTTTTTATTCTCTCTTTTGTTTTTCTATTCTTTATTCTGTTTATTTCTACTCTAATCTTTATTATTTCCTTCCTTCTAGTAGGTTTATCTTAGTTTGGTCTTCTTTTTCAATTTCTTAAAGATGTAAAGTTGGGCTACTGTTTTGAGATCCTTCTTCTTTCTTAATGTAGGTATTTACAGGTATAAATTTCCCTCTAAGCAGTGCCTTCACTGCATCCCATAGGTTTTGGTATGTTATGCTTTCATTTTCATTCATCTCTAAGCATTTTCTAATTTCCCTTGTGAATTCTTCTTTGACCACTAGTTGTTTAACAGTGTGTTGTTTAGTTTCCACCTATTTGTGAAATTTTCTGTTTTTCTTCTGTTATTGATTTCTAGTTGTGGTCACAGATAATACTGTATATGATTTCAGTCTGTTTATTTGTGTTCCTGTCCTTTCATCTTCAACCTACCAGTGTCTTTTTGTCTCAAACAGGTCCCCTGTACACAGCATAGAGTTGGCTTATGATGTCCATTCTGCCAGTCTCTGCCTTTTGATTGGAGAGTTTAATCCATCTACACTTTAATGTAATTACTGATAGCGAAGGAATAATTTCTGCTATTTTTCTATTTGCTTTCTGTATATCTTATACTTTTTTTGTTTCTCATTTCCTCCAATATGGCCTACTTTGGATTTTAGTTGATTTTTTTTTTCGGTATTAAACCATTTTAATTTTCTTCCTTTCCTTTTGTGCATATTTTATTTTATTTTTTAGTTTTCTTTGTGTTTACCATGAGGACTGTATTTTACATCCTTAACTTATGACAACCTAGTTTAAATTGAGACCAACTTACCTTCAATAACATACAAAAACTCATCCTATACCACTCTTACCTCCCCTTTATGTTGATGATGTCACAAATTAGATTTATACATTATGTACCCAGTCTCATATATTTATAATAAGTATTTATACTTTTTTAAAATTTATTTATACTTTTGACTTTAATATCCAATATAACAAGTATAGTTACAAACCAAAAATATAGTAAATCTGGGCTTTATATTTGCCCATGAAATCACCTTTACTGTAAGTCTTTATTTCTTCATACAGCATCAGGTTACTATCTTGTGTCTCACCTTTCAAATTGCAGGACTCCCTTTAGCATATCTTTCAGAGAAAGTCTGGTAATAATGAACTCCCTCAGCTTTTGTTTATCTGAGAATGTCTTTATTTCGCCCTGTTTTGAAAGACAGTTATGCCAGGTACAGTATTCTTGGATGGCATTTTTCTTTTCCTTTCAGAATTTTAAATATGTCAATCTATTGCTTTCTGGCCTTCTTGATTTCTGAGGAGTAAGTAGTGTTAATCCTATTTACGATTCCTTGTATGTGACGATTTACTTCTCTCTTGTTAATTTCAAGATTCTCTCTTTGTCTTTGGTTTTTGAACATTTGATTACAATGGTCTTGGTGTGAATGTGAATATCTTTGGGTTTATCCTACTTGGAGTTTGTAGAACTTCATGGATGTATAGATTCACGTTTTTGCTTGTTTGTTTTATGAAATTTGGGGAGTTTTCAGCTACTATTTCTTCAAATATTCTTTCCATCCCTTTTCTCTCCTTTCTCCTCTGGGATTCTCAGAATGCATATATTGGGCTGCTTAATGGTGTCCCAGAAGTACCTTAGGCTCTGTTCACTTTTTTTCAGTCTTTTTGTGCTCAGAATTGATAATCTCAATTGCACTGTCTTCAAGTTTGCAGATTCTTTCTTCTGCCAACTCAAATCGCCTGTTATGTTCCTCCAGTGAATTTTTCATTATCATATTTTTCTGCTTCAGTGTTCTTTGTTTTTATTGAGGTTCTCATTTCATTTCTGTATTGTTCTCTTGATTTCCTTTAGTTTTTTGTCCATGTTTTTCTTTAACTCTTTGAGCATACTAAATACTGTTGCTTTAAATTTTCTGTGTAGTAAGTCCATTATTTGTCCTTCTTCATGGATGATATCTGTCATTTTATTTAGTTTTTTTTTTTTTTTTTTTTTAGCATGCGCCGTCCTTTTCTATGTCCTCTTATGCCTTGTGGGGTTTTTTTTGTTGAAACCAGGGCATTTGACTAATATAGTGCAGTGGTTAAGAGCTCGGTTGTTAACCAAAAGGTCAGGAATTTGAATCCCAGCCACTCCTTGGAAACCCTATGGGGCAGTTCTACTCTGTCCAATAGGGTTGCTATGAGTTGGAATTGACTTGATAGCAATGGATTCGGTTTTGGGGTTTTAATGTGCAATACTAATCTGGGAATCAGATTCTTTCAATTCACCAGGGTTGTGTGTGTGTGTTTTCAAATTCTTGTGGTCTTTTTTCATCCAGTTCAATACCAGGCTCCTTCTCTGGGAGTGCTAGCTGTTGCTGCTACAACACCAGATGCCCTGTGTGGGAGTGATAGCTGTCACCACTTCAAAGCCAGATCCCTTTAATGGGAGCTCCAGCTGTCACTGTTTCAAGACCATGCTTCCTGTGTGGGAGTGCCAGCTGCTACTGTCTGACACCAGGGTCCCTGGTTGGGACCACTGGCCATTGCCACTTCAACACCAGGCTCTGTCTGGGAGTGCTGGCTATTATTGCTTTAGCACCAAACTCCCTGCCTGGGAGAACTAGGCTGCTTCAAGAGTAGGATCCCTGTTTGGGAGTGTCAGCTGTCACTGCTTTAACAACATTCCAACACCAAGCTCCCTGCCTGGGAATGCCAGCTGTCATCGTTTCAACACTAGGCTTCCTGACTGGGAGTGCATGATGTTACTGCTTGAAGACCACACTCCTTGTCTGGGAGTGCTGGCTGATGCCAACTTCAACACCAAGCCCCCTGCTAGGGAGTGCCAGCCACTGCAGCCTCCTCGAGATGGCTGCACTGAGCCAGAGTAGAGGTGAAATGTGGATAGGTGGAGAACCAATGCTTTCCCACTATTGTAAGCCACTTTTTTCCTGATTAATCGTTCACTTAGATGTTGTAAGCCTCTGACTGGTTTTCAGAGTTCTGAGACCTTTGATTCCACCAATTTCTGCCTTTTTTTTTTCTGGTTTTGTTGTGCAACACCGTAGATGGCAGCGTGCAGCTGCTTATGCCACCGTATTGCCCTGCCTCAGTCTCTGTCTACTTCTAACATTTTTGGTATATAATTAATTATACCAAATCATTTCTGCCATTCTGTATGCATGTACACTCGAGGGTGTGTTTCTGTGTGTGTGTGTGTGTGTATGTGAGACTAATGAGAGAAACAGAAGGAAAGCAGCATGATGTGTAGCCTAATACAGCACTTTTCAAGTTTAATGTGCGTGTTAATCATCTGGAATCTTGTTAAAATGCAAATTTTGAATATTTCCTTTTTTAGCAAAGGTAGAATGAAAAGAACTTAGATTGCAGAAGTAGAAACATCTAGCCTAGTTAATGGATCTTGAGTCATTTGGTTCAGTTCTATGATTACTTCAATTTTTAGATTTCAACATCTGTAAGATGGGTTTAAAAATTGTGAGTATTCAAAAGACAAACTAATGTTTGCAATGCATCTGCAACAATGGGCTCAAACATAGCAACTATTGTGAGGATGGTGCAGAACCAGGCAGTGTTGTGTTCTGTTGTACATATGGTCCCTGTGAGTTGGAACCAACTTGAAGGCACCTAACAACAACAATAACAAAGCATCTGACACATGAGAAACTCAAGAAACAGTGGTCATTACATTACTGCAATTAGATTGATGGTCTGGCATACACAATAGATCAAAAGAAAAGATGTGTCAAATGAAAGAGCTAACAACTGCTGCAATATGAAATCTCAAGCTTGCTTGTATCTTGTCCTTTTCAGCTCCTTTAACAGCAAGACTTTGTCTCAGGGCCATGAAAATGACAGGACAGAAAAATGGGGCATGAGCATGACTTCAGCATTCCTTATCTCAATCTAGAACCACTTGCCTGGATTTCATAACTATCAGTTTTTTTTCTTGTTCATTTTGTCCTTCCCTTAGCAGTGGATTATAGCACATACCATTTTGGACTTCACAGCTTTCTTGTTCCACTGCATATATATATATTATATTTATATATGTTACCTTAAGCTACCCTGCAATTCTAACAATGCTGCAGGTCCTTGATATTACCCCATTCCTTGGAGAAAGAACTAGATTGTTTTAGACCTGAGAGTAAAAATACTGAAATAAATTTTAACAGATTTATTAGTCAAATATTTCAGTCCCTGGTTGCACATATAGATCCCCACACAAAATTCCCTACACATGCACAAAATTATCCCCTCATGCACCCTTTGTTTATATTATCATACTAGAATGACACACTCAGCAGACAAGAAGGGTTGCAAAGGGAATTTCAGCCTCGGGTGTTGGTGATTTGTTTCCCAAGAGGTCCATTTCCTTGAATATTTCTTTATACAATTTGGCATTAGTTCACAAGCACCCTTTACACATCGAGGTGTTTTAAGTTAAAACTGTACTTTTTCTTAGTCAAGGTTGAGTGTCTGATTTCTGCATTGATGTTGACATCTCATCCTCAGTGTATGGTTCTGAAATCTCATCAGTAGGGTTTTAGGTCCAGAATAACTAGTTAGACTTATTTTTCTCAGATCTTATTGAACTCATTCCTCTTAAGTTCTGTTAAAACATTTCGCACCCTGGTCCTATTTTGGGGCAAACTCTAAGTCACATTTTTCATTTTCCATATTCACTTACACATAAAACTCACTCAATTTTATTTCTGATTGGTTTATTGGCATAAAATTATTATTCAAAGTATGGTTATTATAGTTTATCCAGTCAACATTTAACAAGGCTTAATAAGCACCACTGTAAACATCACTAATATCACCAATACTAGTGTATTTGCTATTGCCTTATTCCTAATCGTTAACATAAATGTTAATATACTGCTATCTCATGAAATGCTAAAAGTGAGTAAATCTTTAATTATATTGTTAATGTAGCTACTTTTTTCAAAAACTATCTCAGGATTAATAGTTTTATTCTGATACATATTTCATGGTCTATCTTGATCAACATATGTTTAATGAGCACCTATTATATGTGGGATACCAGAGATTGGAAGTAATATAAGCATCCTTCCTCTGAAGAATTTAGAATCTAGTTGGTAGGACAAAGCACAATGAAAATCAGAGAATCTCTGGGCAGAAAAGGACTTTAAAGTACATTTAGTTTACATGATCCTTAAGTCCTCTGTACAACTCCATTTTCTCTTATTGAATATGTCCATTAGCAAGGGCCTCATTATCTCTGGAGGCAGCAGCACATTATGTGTTTAATCAGTTCTCTTAGAAAGCTCTTTTTCGTATTGGGCTGAAATTGATCTTCCAATAGTTTTTGACCATTGGCTCTAGTTCTATCTTTGGAACCCTATAGAACCATTTTATTTGCTCCTCATCTAAGAGTAAAAAACAAACCCTTTGCCACTGAATCAATTTTGACTCATAGCAACCCTATAGGGCAGAGTAGAGCTGCTACTTAGGATTTCCAAGGAGCAGCTGTGGATTCAAACTGCCGACATTTTTGATTAGCGGCCATCACCCTTAACCACTGTGCCACCAGGTTTCTCATATAAGAGTTCTTTGTCGAAAGTCAAGAATATGACATGAATGCACCTTGAAAATATCAGCCTGAGTGAAATAACTCAGTCACAAAAGGACCAATACTCTATGATACTACTTACATCAAGTATCTAGAACAGGCAAGTGTATAGACAGCAAAGTTTATTAGTGGTTACCAGGGGCGGGCAGAAGGGAGGAGAAAAGGAAGATTCATTGATTAGGGGACACTGAGCTTCTGTTAAGGTGATAAGAAAATGTGGAAATCAATAATGATGATGGTAGAATAACATGATAAGCATAATTAATGTCACTGAATTGTAAAAATGAAGAATGTTGAAATGGCAAATGTTTTGTTACATATATATTTGTTGTTGTCGTTAGGTGCCATCGAAACTTCTGACTCATAGAAACCGTATGTACAACAAAACAGATCACTGCCCGGCCCTGCACCATCCTCACAAACTTTTCTACATTTGAATTCATGGTTGCAGCCACTGTATCAATTCATCTCATTTTCGCTGACCCTCTACTAAGTGTGAAGTCCTTTTCCAGGGACTGGTCCCTCCTGATAACATGCTCAAAGTAAATGGGACAAAGTCTCACCATTCTTGCTTCTAAGGAGCATTTTGAGCGTACTGCTTCTAAGACAGATTTGTTCATTATTCTGGTAGTCCATGGTATATTCAATATTCTTTGCCAACACTGTAATTGAAATGCATCAATTCTTCTTTGGTCTTCATTATTTATCCAGCTTTGGCATGCATATGAGGTAATTGAAAATACCATGGCTTGGGTTAGATGCACCTTAGTCTTCAAGGTGATATCTTGGCTTTCCAACACTTCAAAGAGGTCTTTTGCAGCAGATTTCCCCAATGCAATACATCATTTGATTTCTTGGCTGCTGATTCCATGGGTGTTGATTGTGGATCCAAGTAAAATGAAATCCTTAACAACTTCAATCTTTTCTCTGTTTATCATGATGCTGCTCATTGGTCCAGTTGTGAGGATTTTTGTTTTCTTTATGTTGAGGTGCAATCCATAGTGAAGGCTGTGGTCTTTGATCTTCATTAGTAAGTGCTTCAAGTCCTCTTCACTTTCAGCAAGCAAGGCTATATCATTTGTGTAACACAGGTTGTTAATGAGTCTTCCTCCAGTCCTGATGCTGCATTCTTAGTATAATCCAGCTTCTGGGATTATTTGCTTCTTCATTTGGACCCTCACGAAATTCAAATCATACTTAATTTATGACACCTAATGAGTTTCAGTGGAATTCACTGAATTCATTTACACATATGTCTCCTCAAGTAAAATGTGAGTTCCTAGAAGGCAGAAATCTTGTTGAATTCATCCTGGTATTTCTAGCCCAGCGCTTGGCACACCGTATGTGTTCAATAAATGTTAGCTGAATGACTAAGTGACTCTTACTGCTATACAATCTAGGTTAAAAATGTATCTTCAGCCACCATTTTTCAGCAATAGTGCAGTATTGCAAGACCCCTTTACTTCAGTTATGATTCTAATTTTCCTGCATATCAGATGGCACTATTTTATAGTAAAATATACCTTTGTAAGTTTAATTCTTTTAAACTATATGTTCAATTTCAAATTATGCCTTTCAAAGTCAATTAGAAATCAACAAGTCCAAGTTTTTTTTTAAGATATTTTTTAGCAAAATTAGCATTCGAGAGCCAAGCCTAATTAATAATTGGTTTGGAAGTAAAGCTATGAAATGCCAAGTAAATCCCAAAATGTCTTAGTGAATGTATTGGGCAGATTGTGATACTGCTAAATCTGAAGATGGTTCATGAGGTGTTTGACATGTTTTCACCCTTATTCTCTTTCTTAGGAGGAGAGAGATTTATTGCTTTTAATTGGTACCCAGTTTATTGCTTCATCAGACCTTTTGTTTTTCAGTTTTGCCACTAATACTTCTCCTGTTAAAACCCTCTCCAGAGGCTAAAATACATCTGCGTATTTTCAGCCTATTTAACTTACGCCCCCAGAATGAGACAGGGATATTACAGGAGCAGAACTGTGAAAGGAATTCAGCAAGGTAAATTTTTCTGCTTGGCCTGTCGTAATAAATATTAATAATTCAGTAGATGATTACAGCGCAATGAGTATGCTAAAAGATAACTCTGAGTCAGACAGTGACACAGCCTTTGAGACACTCTTGACCCTGATAGTGGAGGCCTCAACTCATTAAAAAAAAAAAAAAAAAACTCATTAGCCAGCTTAAATTTGGTCAAGAAAAGGATAGGCTCCCACAAAAGTGAAATTCTTCTTAATGAGCTGTTAATTGTTTACATGCAGACTGAAGTTGTCTGATGATATTTCTTCTAATTTTACTAATGTATTCCTGGCCCTGCTGCTATGACGGCCTCAGGCAAACTCTATCATAAAAATGCAGGTGTGCTTAGCAGGTATAATAAAAGTGCAGATGTGCATAGCAGGTTTGTCAGTTGATATGCTCATATCAGCTTAAAAGAACTTCACATTTCTATAAATTAAGAAATGAATCACTAGTGCACTGATTCTCTGATTGCCCTCCCTTCATCATTTTCTCCCCAGGCCCAGACTGGCTGAGCTATTTTACAAGAGTTGGAGATGACTCATTACCCCACATTACTTTGTCTCGCAGATGGCATCATTTTATCTTATGCACAAAGAGACTGACAAGTGACATTTTTGCACTGATTTTATTGTACCAGGCTATGGAGAGCACTAGCTGTGATGAATATATAATCTGGGCAGGAGTTTGCAGTTGAGACTTGGGGCTTTAGTAGGGTAGGCAGGGAGTAAAATGGGGGATTTTAAAAAAGGCATATAGAAAGAGAGTGGAAAGAAGTGTTGAGAGAGACAGAGAGAGCATTCTCTATATAAGCAAGATATTATTTTCTATATGTTAGAGAATACTGAACACCCAGGGATGGTTTGCAGGCTAATCTAGTCATTTGGCACTGAAAAATAGTTTTTAAACTGTGCTGAAACTGTTGACCCAAGGCTTTTCAACTCCTGCCCTTAGTTACAGACTTGCTGGTAATTTTCATAAACCAAGTAAATTAGGGATGCTGCAGGGCTGAGCAAATGACTGGCTTCTTGCCAATGCTCAAATGATATGGCAGCAATTTCCTCCATTAAGTCCAGTATGAGAGATAACAGCCTTCGTGTGTTTGTGTGTGTATGTGTGTGTGACTGAATGCAAGTGTGGAAAGAGTGGGAATATGTAGACATTTACTGGAAATATATGTTTATCTTATTATGTAGGATGAGGTAAGAGCAATTTTGTAGAGTTGTTCTTCTGGCATATTCAGGGGAAAAAGAAACCTATAAACTGGGTAGAATCCTGTGTCTATTTCTTCTGTAAGAAAGCTAGAAGTTTTGTGAGAATGGAATTATCAAAACTTGTTGCAATACCAAAAGGGCTCATCAACTTAGCAAAGCATACAAATACCAGCGTAATTCATTACATAGCCAAATAATGAAGTGTCTTTCTTAAGAAGCTTGATCCTGCCTGTGAAAGCTCAGGTTTTCTATATCAAAGCAAGAGATACTTTCTTGCCAGGGTATCAGGTATTAATTTTATTTTATCAAAAATTTTAGATGCAAGAAATAGCCCATCATTTTCTAAGCCTAAGTAAATCTGACCTGAGATCCCCTTAGAGGGGCCTTGGCAGCACAGCGGTTAAGAGATCAGCCGCTAATCAAAAGGGTGACAGTTCAAGTCCACCCTATAGGCCAGTTCTACTCTGTCCCATAGGGTTGCTATGAGTCAGAATTGACTCAACGGCAATGGGTTTTTTTGTTTGTTTGTTTGTTTGTTTTGAAGTCTCCCTTAGGGGGACCATGGGAAAGATTTAATAGCATTCATTATTATGTCTCTCCTCCCACCTTCCCAGGGTTGTGGGAAGGTTTTGAGTGTTTATATAATCCAGAATTTGAGAAAATCCCTGTTACTTGGTCCGCAAAGTATGCTGGTATGCTTATTTGCCAAGTGTTTGTTTTCCATTGGCGGTAGCAGTATTTCTTCTTTTCTGACTGGCTTGGGAACAGGGTTTAGGGCTGGGGCTGGAGGGTCTAGAATGTGTGTTCTCTAGATTGAAGACAACTGAGGTTCCATCACATTCCCATGGGCTCTGATAGAACACAAAAAATCACAGCCACCTTTCCAGTCTTGGGGAATATCTCATATACTCAGGCTGAGCTATATTTCCTGGCAGCTTCTCCAAGCACATCTCTCTATCTCCTCTCCCTGGGATGATTTTGCATAATCTCTTCTTATTGAGCCTTTAGAGATACAATTAGCCTCTTTCTCCTTGGGGAGGGGGAGGAGGAAATACTGAAATCACTCTGTTTCGTTAGCACTAATTTTCATTAACTAAAGAAAGTTACTCCTATCATTCCAAAGTGAATGTATGGTCCAAGTAATTGCAGTCTATTACTGATTAATCATTAGGATAGGGAGACTGACTGTGTTTTAGTCTAAAAACTATTCTAGATTAATTTTTCCAAAGTATGGCTCCATTGCATATCTGTCTTTAAAAAAAAGTAGTTTCTCATAAATAAAACTCTTTCTGACCTCTACAATAGCCTCTGCTTACCTTTTCAGGTTTCTTTCCTGTAAATACTCTATGCTCAGGCAAACCTGGAGTCTCTGTTATCTGAACACCCTCTGTGTTTTACTACATGTATGCCTTTGCTCTTGCTATTTTCAGCGGAATGCCTTCCCCTCATATCTGCATTCCTATCTGACTCATTATTCAAAGTCCAACCCAGTTGCTATTTCCTTTAGAAACTCTTTCCTGATTTCCCTAATTTTATTTCTTTCTCCTTTGAACCCCGAGAACGCTTCATTTATACTCCTCTTTTTGATAATTCTTATATTCTGGTTTAGATTGTAGTTATTTGTATTTTTTGTTTTAGCTTTTCAACTAGATTTTACATTTCCTGAAAGCAGGAACTGTGCTGGAAGGCTTGGAATCTCCTAGCATAAGAGGCGGGGCCAAGATGGCAGAGTAGTCAGATGCCTTCTGTGGTCCGTCTTACAACAAATATCTGAAAAAAAAACAAGTGAATCGATTATTTATGACAATCTAGGAGCCCTGAATATCAAAGACAAAGCTGAGGAGTCAGACTGAGCAGTAGAGGGAGGGAGAGACAGTTCAGAAGCAGTGATGATTTGCCAGACCTGACCTGACTGGCACCCTAAAGCTGGGTCAGCTGGCGAGCATATGCTGAGGAAAGCAGTAGCGCTTGGGACCCATTTTTCCACAATGGGAGAAATCGAGCAACAGAAAGTCTGCTCAAGCCCCTGGAACCAGGGAGAAGCACCACTGAATCAGCAAAAATTAAGTACAAGTGTCTAACCTACCATGTGGGGGGGGGGGACACTTTTACCCTCTGGGAAGTACCTCTCTCCTATTTACCTGCACCCTCCCCGCTCTGCTCCTGGTCCTGGTCCAGCTTCAGTGATTGCTGCACCCCCTTGGCTGGAAATAGGACCCATCAAGAGCTCCTAGCCATGCTCCTGGCTTTGGAGAGGGAACAAATTAACAAACAGGAAAAAAACAATCTTCCAGGGGCCCTAAGCCAGGAACTCACCACAGGCACAGCCACTTTGCCTAGGCACAGGTATAAGGGGTCCATGGAATTTGAATGCCTTTCACCCCTGCCTAGACCCACATGGGCCCATTTCAACAGCGTAGGTCCTCATTAGTTCAGTAGGACAGGGTATATACCTGAAGCCTATTTTCAACTGCAACAGCTAAGGGGGAGCAACAGATTCTTGACATTTGACAGTGCCTTTCCCATTAAGCAGGTTCCTCACCTACCCACATCAGGGGCCTGAGGACTGGTGGCTCAAACTACTCCACCTAGCCACCCATGATAGGGTCTGAGAATAAGTGGTGCCTCTAAGTCCTTACAGCCAACAGTACAGGGTGCCCATGGTCTGGCTGCAAAACCCATCCTACTTCATGTTCTAGGGAACAGGGACACACCTTCCACCCAGGCACTTGGGGGCAGCCGTCAGCCCCCTGCCTTGCTCAGCACATGACCCCCTACTGCAGCCAGATACCTGTGCCTACTCCAATCATACCTTCCTATCAAGGACTGTAGGTGAGAGCCCGCACCACACACTTGGTAACTGATGATCTGGACCAAAAAACCCAAACCAAACCCACTGCCGTTGAGTCGATTCTGACTCATAGTGACCCTGTAGCCTGGACACCTGAGCTGAATTCATGCAAGAAAAGTAAATGGACTCCTGGGCTCATACACTTAGTAACAGCTCTAACCACCTGGTGACTGAACATGAGAGCTTCAAAGATGCCAAGAATCAAAGTAGCTCACAAGACCAGCCTATTTGAGCATATCAAAACAAGAAAATAGAACACAAAGCAAGCATAAAATAAATAAATATAATAACTTACTGATGGATAAGAGACAGCAGTCAATATCAAATCACATAAAGAAGCAGACCATGATGGCCTCAGCAAGCAACCAAAACAAAGAAACCTTCCAGAGGAAGAGAATTTCTTGGAATTACCAGAGTTAGAATTCAAAAGATTAATATACAGAGTTCTTCAACAGATCAGGAAGGACATCAGGCAAACCACAGACCAAGCCAAGGAACACACAGACAAAGCAACAGAGGAACTTTAGAAGGTTATACAAGAGTATAAGGACAAATTTAACAAGCTGCAAGAATCCATAGAGAGACAGCAACAGAAATCTGAAAGATTAATAAAAAAATTTCAGAATAAGGCAGCTCAATAGAAAGTAATAGGAACAGATTGAGGCAACATAAGTCAGAATTAGTGAAACTGAAGATAAAGCACTTGACACCAATTTGTTTGAGGAAAAATCAGATAAAAGTTTTTTTAAAAATGAAGAAACCCTAAGAATTATGTGGGACTCTATCAAGAGGAATAACCTAAAGTGATTGAAGTACAAGAATGGGGGGGGGGGAATCAGAGAGAATTGTTTAAGATTTGTGGGTAGATGTGTACACATCAAAATAAAAACAAAGAAACAAAATAAAAAACAAGAAAAACATAAAGACTCAGCAAGTACTAAATCAACAACAGTGAAAAAGATGAAAAGAAAATGCATAAAGAAAAGCAACTCACACAAAAAATTAAGTGGAACAAAGAACTGTCAACACACACAAAAAATGCATCAAAATGACAGCCCTTAACTCATACCTATCAATATTATTGCTGACTGTAAATGGACTAAGTGTGCCAATAAACAGCCAGAAAGTGGCAAAATGGATTAAAAAAAAAAAAAACAGAATTCATCTATATGCTGCCTACAAGAGACACACCGTGGACTTAGAGACACAAACAAACTAGAACTCAAAGGATGGAAAAAATATACCGAGCAAACAATAATCGAAAAAGAACAGGAGTGGCAATATTAATCTCTGACAAAATAGACTTTAAAGCAAAATCCACCACAAAGGATAAGGAAGGACACTATATGATGATTAAAGGGTCAATACACCAGGAGGACATAACCATAATAAATATTTACACACCCAATGACAGAGCTCCAAAATATATAAAACAAACTCTAACAGCATCAAAAAGAGAAATAGACTGTTCCACAATAATAGTAGTAAACTTCAACACACAACTTTAGGTGAAGGACAGAACATCCAGAAAGAAGCTCAATAAAGATACGGTAGATATAAATTCCACAATCATCCAACTTGATATCATAGACATGTACAGAACACTCCACCCAACCGTAGCCAAGTATGCTTTCTTTTCCAACATACATGGAGCATTCTCCAGAATAGACTGCATATTATGCCACAAAGCAAGCCTTAACAGAATCCGAAGCACTGAAATATTACAAAGCATCTTTTCTGATCATAAAGCTATAAAAGTAGAAATCAATAACAAGGAAAAAATCAAATATATGGAAAACAAACAACACCTTGTTCAAAAACTACTGGGTCATAGAAGGACTGAATAAAGAAATTCACAGAATCAAATAAGAATGAAAACTCATCCTACCAGAACCTTTGGGACACATCAAAAACTGTGCCCAGAGGTCAATTTATAGCGATAAATACACAAGTCCAAAAAGAAGAAAAGGCCAAAATCAAAACATTAAGCCTACAACTCAAACAAATAGAAAAAGAGCAGCAAAAAAAAAAAAAAAAAAAAAAAAAAACTTGGGCACAAAAAAAAAAGGAAATAATAAAAATTAGAGGAGAAATAAATGAAATAGAGAATAGAAAAACAATTGAAAGAGTTAATAAGACCATAAACCTGGTTCTTTGAAAAGATAAAAAATATATATCTATAAAACACTGGCCAAGCTGACAAAACAAAAACAGGAGAGGAGAAAAATAACTGTAATAAGAAATGAGATGGAATCTATCACAACAGACCCAACTGAAATTAAAAGAATCATAACAGAATACAATGAAAAATTGCACTCCAACAAATTTGAAAACCTAGAGGAAATAGACAAATTTCTAGAAACATACTACCTACCTAAACTAACACCGAGATAGAGCAATTAAATAAACCTGTAACAAAATAAGTTGAAGAGGTAAGTAAAAAACTCCCAACAACAGCAACAAAAAGTCCTGGCCCTGATGGCTTCACCAGAGAATTCTACCAAACTTTCAGAGAAGAGTTAATGCACTACTACTAAAAGTACTTCAGAGCATAGAAAAGGATGGAATACTTCTGAACTCATTCTATGAAGCCAGCATAACCCTGATACCAAAACCAGGTAAAGACACAACAAAAAAGAAAGAAAATTACAGACCAATATCCCTCATGTACACAGACACAAAAATCCTCAACAAAATTCTAGCCAATAGAATTCAACAGCATATCAAAAAAATAATTCACCGTGTCCAAGTGAGATTCATATTAGGTACGCAGGGATGGTTTGACATTAGAAAAACAATCCATGTAATCCATCAGATAAATAAAATGAAAGATAAGAACCACATGATCTTATCAATCAATGCTGAAAAAGGATTTGACAAAGTCCAAGATTCATGATAAAAACTCTCAGGAAAATAGGAATAGAAGGAAAATTCCTCAACATAATAAAGGGCATTTATACAAAGCCAACAGACATCATCCTAAATATAAAAAGCCTGAAAGCATTCCCCTTGAGAATGGGAACCAGACAAGGATGCCCTTTATCACCACTTTTATCCAATATTGTGCTGGATGTCCTAGCTGGAGGAATAAGGCAAGAAAAAGAAATAAATGACATCCAAATTGGTAAGGAAGAAGTAAAAGTATCCCTATTTGCAGATAATATGATCGTATACACAGAAAACCCCCAAAGAATTCACAAGAAAACTATTGGAACTAATAGAAGATTTCAGCAAAGTATCAGTATAACACTTAAACATAAAAAAATCAGTTGGATTTCTCTACACAAACAAAGGGAACTTTGAAGAATAAATCACCAAATCAATACCATTTCCAATAGCCCCCAAGAAGATAAAATACTTAGGGATAAATCTAACCAGAGGCATAAAAGACCTATACAAAGAAGACTATAAGACACTGCTGCAAGAAACCAAAAGAGACCTACATAAGTGGAAAAACATACTGTGCACATGGATAGGAAGACTCAACATTGTGAAAGTGTGAATTCTACCCAAAGCGATCTAGAGATACAATGCAATCCCGATCCAAATTCCAATGACATTTTTTAATGAGATAGAGAAACAAATCACCAACATCATACGGAAAAGGAAGAGACAGTCTTTTTAACAAATGGTGCTGGCGTAACTGGATATCCATCTGCAAAAAATGAAACAAGACCTATAACTCACACCATGCACAAAAACAAACTCAAAATGGATCAAAGACCTAAATAAGATAAGTAAAATATTACTGAAGAAGAAGAAAAAAGTGGGAGACCTCACACTACCTGATTTTAGAACCTATTATACCGCCACAGTAGTCAAAACAGCCTGGTACTGGCACAACAATGGATACATAGACCAATGAAACAGAATTGAGAATCCAGACATAAATCCATCCCCCTATGGGCAGCTTATATCTGACAAAGACCCAAAGTCCATTAAATGGGGAAAAGACAGTCTCTTTAACAAATGGTGCTGGCATAACTGGATATCCATCTGCAAAAAATGAAACAAGACCCATAACTCACACCATGCACAAAAACAAACTCAAAATGGATCAAAGACCTAAATATAAAATCTGAAACAATAAAGATTATGGAAGAAAAACTAGGGACAATGCTAAGAGACCTAATACATGGCATAAACAGAATACAAAACATAGCTAACAATGTACAAACATCAGAAGAGAAGCTAGATAACTGGGAGCTCCTAAAAGTCAAACACTTATGCTCATCAAAAGACTTCACCGAAAAAGTGAAAAGACAAAGTTTTGGCTATGACAAATCCAATCAGGGTTTAATCTCTACAATCTACAACATGCTGCAAAACCTCAACAACAAAAAGACAAATAACCCAATTAAAAAATGGGCAAAAGTTATGAATAGGCACTTCACCAAAGAAGACATTCAGGCAGCTAACAGATACATGAGGAAATGCTCATGATCATTAGCCATTAGAGAAATGCAAATTAAAACTAAAGTGAGATAGGATCTCACCCCCACAAGGCTAGCATTAATCCAAAAAACACAAAATAATAAATGTTGGAGAGGCTGTGGAGAGACTGGAACACCTATACACTGCTGGTGGGAATGTAATATGGTACAACCACTTTGCAAATCGATTTGGTGCTTCCTTAAAAGTTAGAAATAGAAGTAGCATATGATCCAGCAATCCCACTCCTTGGAATATATCCTAGAGAAATAAGAGCCATCACATGAATAGATGTATGCACACCCATGTTCAGTGCAGCACTGTTCACAGTAGCAAAAAAATGGAAACAACCTAGGTGCCCATCAAAGGATGAATGGATAAATAAGTTATGGTATATTCACACAATGGAATACTATGCAACGATAAAGAACAATCATGAATCAGTGAAACATCTCACAACATGGATGGATCTGGATGGCATTATGCTGAGTGAAATTAGTGAGTTACAAAAGGACAAATATTGTATGAGACCACTATTATAAGAACTCAAGAAAGGTTTAAACGCAGAAGAAAACGTTCTTTGATGGTTATGAGGGTGGGGAGGGAGGGAGAGGGGAATTCACTAACTAGGTAAAAAAAAAAAAACCTAGTGCCGTCCTCCCTATCTAGTTAGCGACCCTAACTAGATAGTAGACAAGAATTATCTTAGGTGAAGGGAAGGACGATACACAGTACAGGGGAAGTCAGCACAACTGGACTAAACCAGAACCTAAGGCTTTTTCTTGAACATGACCAAACACTTTGAGGGACAGGGTAGCAGGAGCAGGGGTCTGGGAACCATGGTTTTAGGGGACATCTAGGTCAATGGGCATAACAATATTTATTAAGAAAATGTTCTGCATCCCACCTTGGTAAGTGGCGTCTAAGATGCATCAATTGGTCCCAACCTACCTGGAGCAAAGGAGAATGAAGAACACCAAAGGTCCAAGGAAAATATTAGCCAGGAGATAAAAGGGCCACATAAACCAGAGACTCCATCAGCCTGAGACCAGAAGAACTGGATGATACCTGGCTAACACCAGTGACCGCCCTGACAGGGAACACAACAGAGAATCCCTGATGGAGCAGGAGAAAAGTGGGGTGCAGAACTCAAATTCTAGTATAAAGACCAGACTTAATGGTCTGAATGAGACTGGAGGAAGCCCGGAAGACATAGCCCCTGGACTCTCTGTTAACCTAGAATTAAAGCCATTCCTGAAGCCCACTCTTCAGACAAAGATTAGACTGGACTATAAGACATAAAATGATACATATGAAGAGTGTGCTTCTTAGTTCAAGTAGATACAGGAGACTAAACGGACAGCTCCTGTTAGGAGGTGGGATGAGAAGAGAGAAAAGGATAGGAGCTGGTTGAATGGGCATAGGAAACCCCGGGGTGGAAAAGGGGACTGTGGTGTCGCATTATAGGGATTGCAACTAGGGTCACATAACAATGCGTATATAAATTTTTGTTTGGGAAACTAACTTGAACTGTAAACTTTCACCTAAAACACAATTAAAAAAAAAATCTAGCATAATGCCTAAAAGGCTAGAAATCTGACAATTAATTTTGAAATTAGTTGATCATATCTCAAGCTATTTTTAAGTCAGACACTATTTTTCTCTCCCCCCCCCCCACAGTGCCTCCAGATGTTTTGGTCTATATCCATTTTTATACATGTGAATATCTCTCTCCAACAGTTCTTACACCTTGGCCTCCTGCAGAGTAAACACATACCTAGCAATTTGTTCCTGGTTGTTTTAGTTAGAGCTTTTCTTGTTCCTTTTCTGATTTATTACTGACAAACCACTTCTTTGTTCCTTTTGCTATGCTTCGCTTGGTGTTATATTAAACCATATTGGAATGTCTAAGCTAATTCCAGATGCCAAATTTGTCTAATTTTTTTTTAAGTTTACTAAAATGCTAGGTACCACAAGAATAATTCCAGTAAAAGTAGTCAATCAACCAATCAAACAAAAACCATTATACACTTCTTTATCACAAAAAAGTGGGGAAACTATTCTGAACTGGAAAGAATTTATTTGTGCCACTGTAAATGCTGACTCCCCTATCATTAGTGCTCTTCGTCTCCTCTACCTAGCAAACTCCTATATATCCTTCATGGCCCAGCTTGAGTAATCTTTTTTAGTGATGCTAAAAAAAAAAAAAAAAAACTGGTGCTAGGTCCCCTTAATTTTTGCCAGCACTCTACTTTGTACTAATATCAAATATAACATGTATCATATTGTACTCTTCCTTTACAACAATCTTGATTATGGTAATTAATGATTTTATAAATATTAAGCACTGACATTGTCACTAGACTGTGATTCCATAAGAGCAGGTACTATTTCTATTTTTTTTGTAGTTAAAATCCCCAGAGCTTGCCATGTAGTTGATTATTAATAACAGTATACTGTTCATTACATGCATATATTTTTAAATTTACATGTCCACCTTCTCTATACAGCTATGGCAGTGACTGTATCTTTATATTTGTTGTATACCCAGTGCCTAGTACAGCATCTGAAACATAGAAGGCACTCAGTAAATGTTTGATAAAGGATAAATGAATGAATTGCATAATACTGTACAGTAGGTATACACGATTTCCTTCATTATATTCTCTGCTCTTTGTGGGTAGTGTTTGGGTCTTACTTCTTTTGTTTCTCCCCAGCACTTAGTGTAGTGCCTAGTGAGTGGAAGTCGATCAATAAGGTGAAAGAAGCCCTAATTTCAATTCTGATACTGAATTGCTTTATAAGTCTGTACAGTATCTGCTCAGTCAATACATATCAATTAAGTATCTTTTGTGTGAAAGGTACTCTACTACCTTTTAATTTTTCCTGCATGTCAGAAAGAGGGGAAACACTTTCTAGATTTTATACATAGTCTGAGGTGTTAGGCTATATTGAAGATAATATTAGCAAATTTTGAAGATGAGGACAGTGCAATATATAGCAAACTTGCAATAACCTGGGTGTTTGGATTACTTACGTATTCTTGTCAGTTAAGTGTTTATACATACAAGACACATGAATTCCATTTTTCAAAGTATTCGAATAAAATATAACACAGCTTAGCCCTAAAACTATGATGTATGCAATGTTTACATCGTTGATTTGAATCCTGCAGTATCTCTGAGTCGTGATGGAATTGGATAATTATTCTCCAGCTTGATTCTCCAGTCTATAGATCTAGCATGTATATTTTGCAAAGGCAAGTTCTCGTGTTTTGTTTGTTCATTATTATTACTATATTTAGCCAGAACAATAATGCCTTCACCCCATGTACTGGCATAAGGCCTTCCACACAGTGGCCTTGCCTACACACTTTGTCCACTAGAAACCAGTGCATAACGCTGGCCATGCATCCTCTTTGTGTAGAGGTGGCTGTTAATGTTTAAAACTCACGCTATAACAAGCTGAAGAACTGAGGAATGTGCAAAAAGAAAGTAACTGCACATACGTGAAAAAAAAAGTTCTGCTATAGTGCACACTGTAAAGCTTTCAATTTTGTGCCATTAACCATTCCAACAATTTGCTTTAAGCAAAGCTAAGAGTCACATGTTTGATCCTAATAGACTGTAAAGAGAGGAAGGAAGAGGAAGAGAATCCAAAATGTAATCATAATGCAAAAATTCACTTTATAGAATGATATACTGAACAGTTACGATTATCCAGAGAGGTTCCCCCTGGTAAGAATGAGCCAGTACTAAATGCATGATAAACAATAGGTTCAGAATATTGATTTAATACCAACTTAAAATATACCTTTGTATTGGGAAATGAGACTCTAAATATGAAATATCGTTAACACGTAATACAGAGAGTGAGAGGCCCCTTCTGAACCAAATATACTTTGCCAAGGAGTCCCTGTGTGGAACAAGTAGTTAAGTGCTTGGCTACTAAACAAAAGATTGAAGGTTCAAACCCACCCAGAGACTCCTGGAAAGAAAGGCCTGGCAATCTGCTTCTAAAAGTTCACAGCCTTGAAAATGCTATGGAATGCAGTTCTACTCTGAAACACATGGGGTCTCCACGAGTTGGAATCAACTTGATGGCAACGGTATTTTTTTTTGATACATTGCAAACACAGTGGCTTATTGTTTCGATAATGAAAACCTTTTTTACCTGTCTAGATAATATACCCTTTTTTAATTAATTTGATTATATTTTAATTATTAATCATAAAATGTGGAAAATAGGAGCCCTGGTGGTACAGTGGTTAAACCACTTGGCTGCTAACCAAGAGGTCAGTGTTACTAACCCACCACCCCTCTGCGGAAGAAAATGTGGCAGACTTCGTCCATAAAGATTTATAGCCTTGGAAACCCTATAAGGCAGTTCTACTCTGTACTATAGGATGGCTATGAGTCAGAATCAACTCAACGGCAGTGCGTTTTGGTTGTTGTTGTTAGGTGCCGTAGAGTCGGTTCCAACTCATAGCAACCCTATGCACAACAGAACGAAACACTGCCCGGTCCTGAGCCATCCTCACAATCATTGTTATGCTTGAGCTCATTGTTGTAGCCACTGTGTCAATCCACCTCGTTGAGGGTCTTCCTCTTTTCCGCTGACCCTGTACTCTGCCAAGCATGATGTCCTTCTCCAGGGACTGATCCCTCCCGACAACATGTCCAAAGTACATAAGACTCAGTCTTGCCATCCTTGCCTCTAAGGAGCATTCTGGTTTTACTTCCTTTTAAGATGGATTTGTTCATTCTTCTGGCAGTCCATGGTATATTCAATATTCTTCACCAACACCACAATTCAAAGGCGTCAATTCTTCTTCCGTCTTCCTTATTCACTGACCAGCTTTCACATGCATATGATGCAGTTGAAAATACCATGTCTTGGGTCAGGCGCACCTTAGTCTTCAGGGTGACGTCTTTGCTCTTCAACACTTTAAAGAGGTCCTTTGCAGCAGATTTACCTAATGCAATGCGTCTTTTGATTTCTTGACTGCTGCTTCCATGGCTGTTGATTGTGGATCCAAGTAAAATGAAATTCTTGACAACTTCAATCTTTTCTCCGTTTATCATGATGTTGCTCATTGGTCCAGTTGTGAGGATTTTTGTTTTCCTTATGTTGAGGTGCAATCCATACTGAAGGCTGTGGTCTTTGATCTTCATTAGTAAGTGCTTCGAGTCCTCTTCACTTTCAGCAAGCAAGGTTGTGTCATCTGCATAACGCAGGTTGTTAATCAGTTTTCCTCCAATCCTGATGCCCCGTTCTTCTTCATATAGTCCAGCTTCTTGGATTATTTGCTCAGCATACAGATTGAATAGGTACAGTGAAAGAATACAACCCTGACGCACACCTTTCCTGACTTGAAACCAATCAGTATCCCCTTGTTCTGTCCAAACAACTGCCTCTTGATCTATGTAAAGGTTCCTCATGAGCACAATTAAGTGGTCTGGAATTCCCATTCTTCACAACGTTATCATAATTTGTTCTGATCCACACAGTCAAATGCCTTTGCGTAGTCAATAAAACACAAGTAAATGTCCTTCTGGTTTTCTCTGCTTTCAGCCAGGATCCATCTGACATCAGCAATGATATCCCTGGTTCCACGTCCTCTTCTGAAATCAGCGAGATTTTCTGGCAGTTCCCTGTCATTATTCTGCTGCAGCTGTTTTTGAATGATCTTCAGCAGAATTTTGCTTGTGTGTGATATTAATGATATTGTTCTCTAATTTCCACATTCGGTTGGATCACCTTTCTTGGGAATAGGCATAAATATGGATCTTTTCCAGTCTGTTGTCCAGGAAGCTGTCTTCCATATTTCTTGGCATAGACGAGTGAGCACCTCCAGTGCTGCATCTATTTGTTGAAACATCTCATTTGATATTCCGTCAATTCCTGGAGCCTTGTTTTTCACCAATGCCTTCAGAGCAGCTTGGATTTCTTCCTTCAGTTCCTGATCACATGCCAGCTCTTGAAATGGTTGAACATTGACTAATTCTTTTTGGTATAATGACTCTGTGTATTCCTTCCATCTTCTTTTGATGCTTCCTGCATCATTTAATATTTTCCCCATAGAATCCTTCACTGTTGCAACTCGGGGCTTGAATGTTTTCTTCAGTTCTTTCAGCTTGAGAAATGCTGAGCATGTTCTTCCCTTTTGGTTTTCCATCTGCAGTTCTTTGCACATGCCATTGTAATACTTTACTTTGTCTTCTTGAGCCGTGCTTTGAAATCTTCTGTTTAGTTCTTTTACTTCATCAATTCTTCCTTTTGCTTTTGCTGTTCGATGTTTGAGACCAAGTTTCAGAGTCTCCTCTGACATCCATCTTGGTCTTCTCTTTCTTTCCTGTCTTTTCAATAACCTTTTGCTTTCTTCATGGATGGTGTCCTTGATGTCATTCCACAACTCATCTGGTCTTTGGTCACTAGTGTTCAATGCGTCAAATCTATTCTTCAGATGATCTCTAAATTCAGGTGGGTCATATTTTGGCTCTCGTAGACTTGGTCTGATTTTCTTCAGTTTCAGCTTGAACTTGCATATGAGCAATTGATGGTCCGTTCCATAGCCTTGTTCTGACTGATGATACTGAGCTTTTCCACTGTCTCTTTCCATAGATGTAGTCAATTTGATTTCTCTGTGTTCTGCCTGGCTAGGCCCATGTGTATAGTCACCATTTATGTTGGTAAAAGAAGGTATTTGCAATGAAGAAGTCGTTGGTCTTGTAAAATCCTATCATTCGATCTCTGGCATTGTTTCTATCACCAAGGCCATATTTTCCAACTACTGATCCTTCTTTGTTTCCAACTTTCACATTCCAATCGCCAGTAATTATCAGTGCATCTTGATTGTATTTTCGATCTATTTCAGACTGTAGCAGCTGATAAAAATCTTCTGTTTCTTCATCTTTGGCCTTAGTGGTTGGTGGGTAAATTTGAATAATAGTCATATTAACTGGTCTTCCTTGTAGACTTATGGATATTATCCTATCACTGACAGCGTTGTACTTCAGAATAGATCTTGAAATGTTCTTTTTGACGGTGAATGCAACACCGTTCCTCTTCGATTTGTCCTTCCTAGCATAGTAGACTATGTGATTGTCCAATTCAAAATGGCCAACACCAGTCCATTTCAGCTCACTAATGCCTAGGAAATCGATGTTTATGCATTCCATTTCATTTTTGACAGTTTCCAGTTTTCCTAGATTCATACTTCATACATTTCAGGTTCTGATTATTAATGGATGTTTGCAGTTGTTTCTTATCATTTTGACTCCTGCCACATCAGCAAATGAAGGTCCCGAAAGCTTTACTCCATCCACATCATTAAGTCAACTCTACTTTGACTCAAGTAGAGTCGACTATGTGTCTGTCAGTTTGTCGTACTGTGGGGGCTTGTGTGTTGCTGTGATGCTGGAAGCTATGCCACCAGTATTCAGATACCAGCAGGATCACCCATGGAGGAGAGGTTTCAGCTGAGCTTCCAGACTAAGACAGACTAGGAAGAAGGACCCGGCAGTCTACTTCTGAAAAGCATTAGCCAGTGAAAACCTTATGAATAGCAGCGGAACATTGTCTGATATAGTGCTGGAAGATGAGCCCCCCAGTTTGGAAGGCACTCAAAAGACGGCTGGGGAAGAGCTGCCTCCTCAAAGTAGAGTGGGTTTTGGTACATGGAAAATATTCAGGACTAGGGAATATTTAAAAATCATCACATGCACCCCAAAAATTCAGTAATTTTTATTGTTTTCCACCTAATTCAAGGAGAGATATTCCTTTTTGGTCTAACTCCTTAGAAGGTGAAGGAAAGAAGTGTACAATATGTGCTGTTTCCATAAATGCTCATGCCTCTGTTGACCTGATAATAGAAGTAGATAGTAGGATGAGGACAGTCTTACTGAGGAGATTAAATATGTGTTTATCATAAGACTAAAGTAAAATTAATCAGAGTTTGAATCTTTTTCTCACCTTGATATAGTGGTAGTACATGAGCACAATATAAACTGGCGACTTTTTTTCCTTTTTTTTTTTTTAGTTTCTTATTACTGAAGAAAAGAAAAATGTGAAATTTGTAGTTAAAGCAGTGCATTAACCAGTTGCTATCGAGAAAAAAATTTTTTTTTTTTAATCGAGTTGATGCCAATTCAGGGCACCCTAATGTGTGTCAGAGCAGAACAGTGCGCTATAGGGTTTTCAATGACTAATTTTTCAGAAGTAGATCACCAGGCCTTTCTTCTGAGGTGCCTCTGGGTGGACTCAAACTTCTAATCTTTGGGTTTAGCAGATGAGCATGTTAACTATTTGTACCAACCAGGTACTCCAAAGCAGTGTATTAACCCATTGCCATCCAGTCAATTCCGACTCATTGTGACCCTATAGGACACAGTAGAGCTGCCCCCATAGAGTTTCCAAGGAGCGCGTGGTGGATTTTAACTGCCAACCTTTTGGTTAGCAGCCCTAGCACTTAACCACTATGCCACCAGGATTTCTAAAGTGGTGTATTAGTAAAGCTTATTCTTTCTGGTGAGAATTCCAAGCTAGTCATCAGAATACAGGTCTTGGTTCTGCCATTAGCTAGTATATATGATTTTAAATAAATCCCCTCTAACCCTCGGTTTCTTCATTTATAAATTTTCTCTTGAAATACAAGTGATTCGTAATTTGAAATGATTGGCAGCATGAGGGCTCTGCACACCTGGCATTGTTCAAAGGGAAGTGGGAACATCTTATACAGAAAGGTAGAAGGATACCTTAGCTGACTGACCCTTTATTCTTGAAAGCCAAATATAAGCTATATGGCCTTTAGTTGGTTTTCGTGCTGCATATGAATGGCCCCAGTCCTGGTGTGGACCATTGGATCCTTAACTGAAAACAAATGAAGTCTTTGAAAGCTTGTTCTCAATGCTTTACTACTTAAATGACCCAGGTTCCCTGAAGCCAAGGGCTCTCCTTGTGGGGTCTGAGGTTTTTGTGTCATTAGGGGACCAATGAGTACTACTTAGGGACAGTTCTCTCTTTGGTGATGAAAGACATACTTTTTCATGATAACATTAAGCTTTTCTTTCTGTGCTTGGGATAAAATTTATCCCCTCCCCCATTTTTTCAATCTACCACTTGTCTGAAATTGCTTGGAAGAACTGTAAACTACATATCGAGATACAAAATAGAAATGCAAACATGAATCTATGACCTGAAAATACTGCGTTTCTGCATATGGCGTTATTTAAAACCCATTAGTCCTCAACTGCTACAATTGTACTTGTGTTTCTTTTAAAGAACAGATCCTTTATTTAAACAAAATGGTTTCCTGTGATTGCAATACATTCATGAAATACCAAATGTAACATTTAAAATGGCATTTTCTTAAAACATCTTAAGATATTTTCTTTAAAACATCTTAAGATATTTAAGGAAAACAAGTTTATACTAAGTCAATTTAGCAAATTCTTTGTATTACATATTGTAGGATAAAAGTATGACAACCCTAGCTAAGTCCCTTGTGGCCAAAAAATGCATTTGATTACATTCAATGTGACTATTTGATCTGTATTTGAAGAGTTTGATTTTAGCAGTATATTTAGTCAATTTATTCCAATCTAACAGCAAATGTAGGAACAAAAGATTATTTCTGAGGGTACTTTTGGAAGAACCAGTCAAGATAAGGAGTTTTAGTTGCTAGAGTTTCTTTGGCCTGAGAGTTATTGGCTATTATAATAAGGATGTCACAAGGATAAATCACAGTGGAGTTGGGATGGAGCATTCTTGGACACAGGATGCAAAACCATTCTGAAAACTACTATTGTGCTTTACGAAGATGACATTTTGATACCTTTTCATCATCCAAGTATTTCATCTTTTTTATAAGTTAAGAATATTCTGTGGAATATTTCATTAAAATCTCTAAGTGATTTTCAGTGGTGATCTTAAAACAAGCAAGGCTAATTCCTTCTGCTTTGTTTCTTGTGTAAGGAAAAAAAAAAAGAACCCCATCATAGGAAACACATTTTACTATTATTATTTTTTTTTAACCACTGAAAGATATTTTAAAGTCTCTCTGCTTGTTAAATATTACCAGTTGACATTCACCATAACCTAAAATGTAATATTAATTTCTTCAGAGACTAGAAGATAGCTCAATTTACTGGGCAGAATTTAATGGTGGCATAACTAAGGTGCAGCAAGGCAGGAATGCTTACTAATTAGGACAGGTTCCTGACCATCATTCTACTTGTGCAACTCCCACTGAAACCAACAAGAGTACTGCAGCAACTCAATTTTCTCATGTAGTTCTCAGTTCTTGAAAGCATTGGCGACCTTAATCTGTACGCAAATGCTGTGTTTTCACAGAAAGTGGAAGAATTTGTGCATTCCAAAATAATGCTATATGGACTTTTGCATAATAAAGAACCATCTACATTATTTTAACCAGGTTGTAAACTGCAACCTAAACAATGAGAAGTTATAGACAATCTCATATCTGCCTTTAGACCAGGTCTCTATTGGCAAAGCTAAGTAGAGAATTGAATTTATTTTCATATATACCCTCAGGTTTGAAGTAAAAGCTAAAAATGAGTTTTTTTAATTTAAATAATTATCAGGTCCTTTATAACAAATGGAGCCCCGGTGGCCCAGTATTTAAGAGCTGTGGGTGCTAACCAAAAGGTCAGCAGTTCTAATCCACCAGCTGCTCTTTGGAAACGTTATGGGGCAGTTCTACTCTGTCCTATAGGGTCACTATGAGTAGGAAATCAACTTTACAGCAACGGGTTTTTTTTTTTTTTTTTTTTGGTTTATAGCAAATATAATTTTAGGTGGTATTAATTAAGCTGTCCTCATGAACTGAAACATGAAAGTAACAAAAATAATAAAATTGAACTCGCTTTAGCTGAATTACTGTCTGTGCATGCCCAAATGCATACATACTCTTCAAGTTCAAATTCCAGTTCTGCTTTACCTAAAGAAAACAAACTTTCTCAAAAAAGTTTATGAAGAATTTTTCTTGCTGAGTTATTTTAAAAGAGTAGCAGATTATAAAGCCTTTGCAATGGTATAATTAAATTATTTCTATATAAACATTGCCCCTAAACTCTTAGCCAGATGACAGAGAAGGACTTTTGCTATTCTTTACAATTAGTTGAATATTCACCTCTTTTTGATTAATTAAGGGTTTTTATTTTTTAATTTCTGAAGATAGAAATATGGTGCAGCTTTTGTTACTTTTCTGCCATGGGGAAAGATGAAACAGTAAAATCTGAAATTAAGAGAAAAACAAAAATAAAAGAGGAGGACAAATAACTTGGTGACAGATTGACATTAATGGAGCAGAGATAATAAAATATGCAAGGTAGGGTTCTGAACTACTCTGATAACCACCATACCGTATGTCAAGACTGTTTAGATGAGGTATGTAGGAGCAGGTAGCTGCTGAAAGTTTAGGTAGATAGATCAGCCTATATTCCAAAAAATTTTAAAGAGTCAATGCAGCATCCACAGACAGGGTATCATAGAGTATAGACTGCTCTCTACACTATTTTATTTTACCTGTTGGGAGCATAGATGTTCATGGTGACCAAAAGGATCTCAGGTACTTAAGTGGATTTTGCTATTTACTGAGGCTGGAATATAAATGATAGAGTAGATGCTCGCATACTCCATGCAGGATAGCAAAAACAAACAAACAAAATAAAAACTACTGGAATAAATAACCCAAATAAGAGAACCTAGTCAAAACCCCGCTCCCTTGAACTGGCCTGATATCAAGAAGCCAGTACTCAGAGCATACTCGAAAAAGTATTCTAATTAAACTTTGGAGATACGTCATTAGTTAGATTTAACTATTACCGATAGAAATTAAAAAACAGAATCCTAATTATGTAATTGCAACCTAGGTTAATTACTTAAAAAATTGCTCAATAAAATTATCTATTTTACTAGTTAACCTTGTTTAAGTTTAATTTTTAGATAGCAATTTTATTACTTTTCCAAAAATTAAGGCATAAGACATTTTTATTTCAAGTCTCTGTTAAATTTTGTCATTTGTAGTTCAGACAGAGGCATATATCACTGCTTGCTTGGCTATATACTCGAAATATGGGTAAAAGTAAAAATGAAAAAGGAAAACCTCATACAAATTGAGACTCACTCTAAAGCTATCAAGTGACAGCAACATCACAGCATGCATGTTTCACAAGCCTAGCTGAACTAAATATAACCATGTCACATACTTTACTGAAATATGGCGGTGGTCTTTGAGGGTAATAATGAGCATTAACAGTCAACTGAAATATTCCAATCTCTTTATGTAGCCAAAATTAAAAATTTGACTATGTGTAATCAGTGTGATATTTTGCAACTTTAATACTTAGTTCAAGTACAAAGCAATTTTACCCCAAATCGTTATCGGTCTTCAACTCCTTATGGAGTTTCCTGTGAAAAAAGACAGACTTTGAAGCAGGGAAGTCTACAGAGATGATGAAAATTTAGTCATTTACATTTAACAAAGCAGATATTACTGATGACACTATCTTTGCAAGCTTTGTTAAAATCCTTAAATGTCTCCCTTTTCCCAAGTACCTAAATGAATAATGTGCCAACTTACTAAACAATAGAGATCGTGCTGTCATGAATTCTCAAGTAGCTTAGGAACCTTTAGTGGAAAGCAAGTATATTCCTATTGTCTGGGCTGGCTTAAGAGCACGATACAGGGAGTCAGTAAACCTAGTCTCACAGCTGCTACCATCTTACTATGACTTGAGGCAAGCTACATTCTCTGGTTTTTAGTGGACTTATTTGTAGAAATAATAGGCTGGACGTGTTAATCACCAAAATTATTTCCAGATTTAACATTCTATGACTATATAGTTCAATGCTTTACCTTGGTTGGTGGCTTTCAAGTAATGATGATTAATCTCTTAGAATTTTTTTTTAACTTTTTGATTATATAATAAAACACAGATACATACAAACCATAAACAAAAAATGAATAGTTTAGTGAGCTATTATGAGGGAATCATGCTTGTATCCACCACCCAGGTCAAAAAACAGAACTTCACTAACCACCTCAGAGGCCCCTCCACGTGACCTGTCCCAATCTCAGCATTCTCACTCCTTCCCAAAGGAACCACTATCTTCACTTTTAAAACAATTATTTCTGTCATGTATTGAACCGTGTCCCCCCAAAATATGTGTCAACTTGGCTACGCCATGATTCCCAGTATTGCGTGATTGTCCACCACTTTGTCATCTGGTGTGATTTTCCTATGTGTTGTAAATTGTACTTCTGTGATGTTAATGAGGCAGGATTAGAGGCAGTTATGTTAATGAGGCAGGACTCCGTGTATAAGATTAGATTGTGTTTTAAGTCAATCTCTTTTGAGATATAAAAGAGAGAAGCAATCAGAGGCGTGGGGGACATCATGCCACCAAGAAAGTAGTGCGAGGAGAAGAGCACGTCCTTTGGACCTGTGGTCCCTGCTCTGAGAAGCTTCTAGTCTAGGGGAAGGCTGATGATAAGGACCTTCCTCCAGAGCTGACAGAGAGAGAAAGTCTTCCCCTAGAGCTGACACCCTGAATTTGGACTTTAGCCTACTAGACTGTGAGAGAATAAGCTTCTGTTTCTTGAAGTCACCCACTTGTGGTATTTCTGTTACAGCAGCACTAGATAACCAAGACAATTTCCTTGCATTCTTTCAATTCAGTTATTATGTTTTACTTTATAAATCAACTTTATTGAGGTATAATTTACATGCAATAAAATGTACCTATGTTAAGTATACAACTTGATGGACTTCAACAAATGTATACACTTCTGTAATCACAACCAAATCAAGTCACCAGGGCTCCTACAGACTATTTCTGTTAACCTTAAATGTTTCTTTATCCCCTTTTGAAACCAAATCCCTCCCAATTATCAGTCTCATGCAGCCACTGTTCTTTCTGAGCACACAGTATATGGAAGCCACTGTGCCTCAGATAATAAAATAATGGATGAAACCTGACTTTTTCATCAATAAACTTGTAAGAAAGTATTATTTCTGTTTGACTCACCAATGTTATCACTCAACACAAAAATAATAAGCACTCAATAAATATCTACAAAATGGAAATTAAATGAATATACAAGTAAATACATAGTAAAAACCAAAACCCAAGGTGATATTGTGTGGTTTAAAATAAGAAAAAGTATGCATTAAGGTTGTACCATTTCACTATACTTATTCAATCTGTATGCTGAGCAAATAACCTATGAAGCTGGACTATATGAAGAAGAATGGGGCATCAGGTTTGGAGAAAGACTCATTAACAACCTGTAATACGCAGATGACACCATCTTGCTTGCTGAAGCACTTACCGATGAAGATCAAAGACAGCCTTCAGTATGGATTACACCTAAACATAAAGGAAACAAAAATCCTCACAACTAGACCAATAAGCAACATCATGATAAATGGAAAAAATATTGAAGTTGTCAAGGATTTAATTGTACTTATATCCACAATCAATGCCCATGGAAGCAGCAGTCAAGAAATCAAATGATGTATTGCATTGGGCAAATCTGCTGCAAAAGACCTCTTTAAAGTATTAAGAAGCAAAGATGTCACCTTGAGTACTAAGGTGGGCCAGACTCAAGTCACGGCATTTTCAATTGTCTCATATGCGTGCGAAAGTTGGACAATGAATGAAGAGGCCCAGAGAAGAGTTGACACCTTTGAATTATGGTGTTGGCAAAGAATATTGAATATACCATGGAGTGCCAGAAGAATGAACAAATCTGTCTTGGAAGAAGTACAGCCAGAGTGCTCCTTAGAAGCACTAGAATCATCTCATGTAATTTGGACATGTTAATAAGAAAGAGCAGCATCTAGAGAAGGACATCATGCTTGGTAAAGTAGATGGTCAGCGAAAAAAAAAAAGAAGACCCTCAATGAGATGGATCGACACAGTGGCTGCAACAATGGGCTCAAACATGGCAAGGACTGTGAGGAAGGCACAGGACTGAGCAGTGTTTTGTTCTCTTGCACATAGAGTAGCTGTGATTTGGAACCCACTTGGTGGCACCTAACAGCAACAGTGGGACATGATTAAAGATAATGGGCAGGAGAGTGATATGATAACAATTGTACTTTAGGAAGGTTGGTATAGTGATAGTGTATAGGATAGATCAGAAAGAATTAGACAGTAAGGGAAAGACTAGTAAGAAGACAATTATAGTGCTCCAGGCATGAGGTAATGAGGAACTAAATCAGGTGGTTGTTGTCTGACAGTACATTGTGAAGATAGACTCTATAGGCCATTGCTACTGCTGTAAATGAACCTTCTACATTCAATGGCTGTTTTATTTTTTAAGTATATAGAGCTATAGTAAAAAGTAAGTAAAATTATTTTTCTTAAGTGCTTAGCAGCATGTTTTGCATATAGGAGAAACTTAGTAATCTTAAATATTATTGTTGTTATCACTATTATTCTTACAGCAAAAACAATTCACACAGCTTCTATATTAATGTGAGCACAGCAAATAAAGAATTTGACACTGGTAATCCAGTGTTCTGGGCCCCAGAATTTAAATTCCTACCATCTATTGAGCT
Source organism: Loxodonta africana (assembly GCF_030014295.1). Lineage (NCBI taxonomy): Eukaryota > Metazoa > Chordata > Mammalia > Proboscidea > Elephantidae > Loxodonta > Loxodonta africana. The sequence continues at coordinate 115,216,427 of NC_087369.1, read as the reverse complement.
ACAGAGAGGACCCCTGGAGGCACAGTGGTTAAAGCTCTCAGCTGCTAACCAAAAGGCCAGTGGTTTGAATCCACCAGCTACTCCATGGGAGAAAGATGTGGCAGTTCTATGTTGCAGTTCTACTCTGTCCTATACTGTCGCTGTGAGTTGGAATCGACTCGTTGGCAGTGAGTTTTGTTTTTTTATTGAACTACAATATACCTAAACATGACCATTACTCCTTTAGAGGGAGTTCTAGTCACAGTTATAAAAACAAACAAAAAATAAACATAGTTTCTGGTTGGAAGAGAGATAAAAAAAAGAATGTTTATGTTGTTTTCTTTTTCTGCGTTTTACCAGTTCTCTGGTTGTCATCTGTTCTTCCCGCCCTTTTATGACAAACAGGTTGACACCAGGGTTGAAAACCAGCTTTCAGGGGGTCATTTCTTACACTATTGATTTTCCATGACCAAGGTGAAGATTGGCTAGCTCTACCGGTTTCATGAAATGTGTCAAGTGCATCAATTGGAATTCCCTCTGTAAGCAGAAATGCTTTTTGATGAATGGGCTATTTCTCAGAATATTTTCTAATCTATACTTGTAGTGTTCTCTATACATCAGAGACAGTTATCATGATTTATGATAGAAAGTCATAGTTTGGGTCCATGCCATGTAAAGAAAAAAGACAAACAAATGAAAGTAAGGGAAAAAAACAATTAGTAGAGACAGATAATTATATTAAGATTTTTAAATTATATTTGTTTTGTGAATACAATTATAGAGAATACTAGTTGTAAGTAATTTGGAACTAAAAAATAATGTAAAATAAAATAAAACATTTGCTGTACTCACTTGCAACTCATGGCGACCCCATGTGTATCAGAATAGAATTGTGCTCCATAAGGTCTTCAGTGGCTGATTATTTGGAAGTAGATTGCTAGGCCTTTCTTCCAAGGCACTTCTGGGTAGACTCCAACCTCCAAACTTTTGACTAGACGCAAAGTGTGTTAACTGTTTGCATTGCCCAGGGACTCTAATCTAGAACTGTTGTTGGGTGCCATTGAGTCTATTTTCAACTCATAGCAGCCCCATGTGACAGGGTACAACCACCGCATAGGGTTTTCTAGGCTATAATCTTTATGAAAGCAGATCACCATGTCTTGGTTCCATGGAGCTACTGGGTGGGTTCGAACCACCTACCTTTCAGTTAACAGCTGAGCTCTTTAACCAATGTGCCAGCAGGGGTCCTTCAATCTAGAACTAGAGTGATCTAATTATACAAATTTACATGGGACATTTCAATCTTGCGTATGTTAATACTAAATGCAACTTGATTTCTACATGTTTTATTATAATTTCTTATGATCTATCAATTACAAAATGACTGATGATTGTCCCAGTCTGGAAAAATAGAATTAAACAAAAATGAAGTAAAAATATTTAATGTTCAAAGTTAATATTAATTCCAGCCTCCTCTTTGAAGCTATTTAAGAAAGATAAAATACCACAGTAAAGGTTTGGGGAACCAAATCGCATTAGAGTATACTTAAAAGACAAGTGAGCTTATTTTGTAAGAATCTAATAAAATATCCAAGGGCAAGAAATGTTTCTTCCTCCCCGTTGATGTCAATTGTCAGGTTAGTTCTAGATTTTAAACCTAAATTTGCTCTTGCTGGGTTTGAAATTTTGTGTAAAATTGTGAGTCTTTATCTTTTCTTGACCTATGCTTTCATGGAAGTGAATCTTTTGATTTTCTTTCCGGCTTATATAAAGGAACTTTTCTTTCTGGAACCTGGTAATTTTAAGATTAGAATTCTTGTTTGAATGGAACAAACCATTGACTGACCTCAATCCTTTTCATTTTCTATCTGTTTCATCTAAACCCCATGATAACATGCAGGCCCAAAGTTTTTAAAGACACAAATTTCTTTCTTTTTCTCTTTTTCCTATTCCTCTTTAGAGAAAATAACATCAACTAAAACTCTTCGTGTTAGAAATACTTCCTCATTCTTTGAGGAAAGTTAAAGTGGCTCTTCAATCTCTTTATGCAAAGATGTATTTCAATGCCTTGACCACAGAGTCTTCAGCTTCACTTAGAACAAGTGCAATCTCATTAAAATATGACTCCTTCAATATTAATTAATGTGGGAGCTTAGTTTAAACAAATATCAATGTAGAGCTTTATATGGGATATTCTATTACCAGAGGTGGAAACCCTGGCAGTGTAGTGGTTAAGTGCTACGGCTGCTAACCAAAAGGTCAGCAGTTTGAATCCACCAGGTGCTCCTTGGAAACTCTATGGGGCAGTTCTACTCTGTCCTATAGGGTCACTATGAGTCGAAATCGACTCAACGGCAGTGGCTTTGGTTTTGGTTTGGTTTTATTACCAGAGGTAGAGCTTTTAAAACAAAGTTTCTATGATGGTCTGTGATTTCTAGAATAGGATAAGAGCATATCACATTACAAATACAATGTTTAAGGATTTTTAAAAATATGATTATAAAAAAAAACAACCAAATTTTCCTAAATAGCAGAGGAGGAATGAATCAGTAAACCAGTGAACCAGAAACTTGAAGCAGGTGATTGCCCTGGAATGCAGTCCATTGAACAAAAGGAAATGAAATAGAAAAGCCAATAGACCTGGAACACAGATCCACAAGTTCTAAGAGCAGTATAAAGGGCAGTCTATAAAAAGAAACAGAATGGAAGAAATGAAATAAAGAGCAATTAAGGGAATACGTATATTAATTCCTTTATTCTCCAGGCACTGTTCCAGCTCCTGGAGAAACAATAGTGGGAGGAAAAAAAAAAAGACAAAAATCCCTGCATGTGTGATACTTACATTCTGCTTGGAAAGAATACGCTAAGGAGAAAAAAATTAGTGAATAATAAGGGATAAGGAGAAAAAAGAATTTGAAATAGTGATGTATATTTTACATTTCAGATGTGGTGGCCAAGGAAGGCCTCACTGACTCAAAGTCATATTAGTATAAAGGTAAAGTGAGGGAGTGAACCATGCTGCTCTCTGAAAGAAGAGCATTCCAGGCAAAATAATGATCACTATGAAGTCCCTTGAGCCAGGAGCATGTCAGGTATCTTCAAGGAATAGCAAAGAGTTTCAGTGTAGGAAGAACTAGGGAAGAATAATAGGAGATTGTCAGAGAAGAAAAAATGGGCAGGTTACATGGTTTTGTTTGTCATAGCAAGAACTTTGACTTTCTATGGAAAACCACTGGAAGCTTCTGAGAAAAAGTGTGCATTTTCTGACGTTCTAACAGGATCACTCTTTGTGTTGTGAGGAGAAAAGAGTGCAATAAAGTACGAATGGAAGCAGCGTGGTCAATTAGAATGCTATTGTATTGATTTAGGAAAGAGCTGATGGTGGCTTGGACCAAAGTGGTGGCAGTGAAGGAGTAGAAATGGTCAAACTGTGGAGATATTTTGTAGTGTCAACAGGATCTGCTAATGGGATATAGGTGAGCTGTGAGACAATATGAAGAATCATGGGTGAAGTCAAGTTTTCTGATATGAGTAACTGAAATTAACTCAGATGGGTAAGACTTAAGGAAGAAAGTTTTGGGGGAAGAATATTAGGAACTCAATTCAAACATATTAAGCTTCAGTGACTATTAGACACACAAGTGCAGATGTCCAATAAACAACTGGGTGTACATGTCTGGAGTTCACATAAGAGGTCCGAGGAAATAAAACAATTTGGAGTCATCAGTATGTGGATGACAAACAAAAGCCTTGAGACTATATGAAATCATCAAGGAAGTAAGTCTAGAGGGAAAAAAGGGCTGAGCTTTAGGGCATCAGAATATTTTTAGGTTTAGGATGGGAGGAGCTAGATAAAGAGATTAAGGAGCAGTCAGACAAAGACAAGAGGAAAACCAGGTGAGTGCAGTAACCTGCAAGTAAAGTGAGACAGCGTTTTAAGACAGGAGAACATGATATACTGACAAATGCCATCAGATAGGAAGAGGACTGAGAAACGACCATTGCATATGAGGTCATTAGTGATTATGAGAAGATCAGTTTCTGTAGAAAGGTAGGTTTGAAAACCAAATTGGAGTGGGTTGAAGGGGGGATGGGAGAAAAGAAATCAGAGAGAAGGTGTATAGATAACTCTTTCAATGAGTTTTTTTTTTTTTTTTTAATAAAGGGAAAGACAGGTGCAGGGTGCTAAAAACCAAACCAAACCAAAACAAAAACCAACTCATTGCCGTCAAGTTGATTCCAACTCATAGCAACCCTATAGGACAGAGTAGAACTGCCCTATAGGGTTTCCAAGGAGCAGCTGGTGGATTCAAACTGCTGACCTTTTGGTTAATAGCCAACCTCTTAATCACTGAGCCAACAGGGCTCCCCGCAGGGTGATAGGTGGAGGGAAAATAGGGTTAAGATATATTTTGGGTGTAATGGGAGAAGTAACAACTTGTATACTGTTGGGAATTATTCAATAGAGAAGCGAAAATTGATGAAAGAGAAAAGATATCTGGTACAATGTCTTTGAGTGGTAGAGAGAAAATAAGATCTTGTTCACACGGGGAGGCATAGGCCTTGGCTAGAAGCATGGGCAGTCCATTAACAAAAGGGAAGTAGATTATATTGGTACAGATATAGGCAGGTAGGTAGGTAAATGTGGTAGTGGGAAGTTATGGAAGTTCTCAAATAGTTATTTCGTTTTTTCAACGAAATAAGAAGCAATTCATCAGCTGAGAGTGAGAATAGGGGAATAAGTGTGAGAGGTGTAAGGAAACAGGAGAAAGTATAGAATAGGCAACTAGAGGTGTGAAAGAGGGAATGACCTAGGGAAACATGGCATGATAGCCAGTCATCATTAATGTTCTATTTGAGATTTATGGTCACGAATTAAATGTGTGACCATTTAGTATGGTTGTGAGTTCTTTACTACCTGCTGCAAGGGTCCACGTATAAGTAGCTGGAGAATTTTATTTAACCATGATTGTTATCTTAGTAGATGAATAAAATGAAGTGAGAAAGGGTCATGGGGGCTGAGAAGAGACATAGGTGTCGGAATTCAGAGTGCCAACTCTAGGGGAAGGCTTTCTCTGTCAACTCTGGAGGAAGGTCCTTGTCTCTTTAATTTCTGCTCCCTGGTTCCTTGGACATTTCCATATGTCTTGGCATCTATTTTTTTCTTCTCATATCACTTGTTTAATCTCTTTTATATCTCAAAAGAAATTGACTCAAGTCACACCCTACACTAATTCTGTCTCATTAACATAACAAAGACAACCCATTCCAAAATGGGTTTTTAACTATAGACATTTAGGTTAGGAGTTACAACACATATATTTTTAAAATTATTTATTGTGCTCCAAGTGAAAGTTTACAAATCAAGTCAGTTTGTCATACAAAAACTTATATATTTTTTTGCTATGTACTCCTACTTGCCCTCCACCTAATGACACAGCACTCTCTTCCTCTCCACCCTGTATTCCCCATGTCCATTCAACCAGCTCCTGTCCTCCTCTGCCTTCTCATCTCACCCGCATAGTCTCATGGGACTACTTGAGCCAAGAATTTCACTCCTCACCAGTATCATTTTCTGTCTTATAGTCCAGTCCAATCCCTGTCTGAAGAGTTGGCTTTGGGAATGGTTCTAGTCTTAGGCTAAGAGAAGGTCTGGGGACCATGACCTCTCGGGTCCTTCTAGTCTCAGTCAGACAATTAAGTCAGTTTTTTTTTTTTTTTTAATGAGAATTTGAGGTCTGCATTCCACTGTTCTCCGGCTCCAACAGGGATTCTCTTGTGTTCCCTGTCAGGGCATTCATCGGTTGTAGCTGGGTACCATCTAGTTCCTCCAGTCTCAGGCTGATGGAGTCTCTGGTTTATGTGGTCATTTTTGTCTCTTGGGCTCATATTTACCTCGTGTCTTTGGTGTTCTTCATTGTCCTTTTCTCCAGGTGAGTTGAGACCAATTGATGCATCTTAGGTGGTCACTAGCTAGCGTTTAAGACCCCAGATGCCACTCACCAAAGTGGCATGCAGAACATTTTCATAATACATTTTGTTACGCCAATTGACCTAGATGTCCCCTAAAACCATGGTCCCCAGACCCCCGTCCCTGCTACTCTGGTCTTCAAAATGTTCACTCACATTCAGGAAACTGCTTTTGGTTTAGTCCAGTTGTGCTGACCTCTCCTGTATTGTGTGTTGTTCTTCCCTCACATAAAATAGTTCTTGTCTACTATCTTATTAGTGAATACTCCTCTCCCTCCCTCCCTCCCCCCCCCTTGTAACCATCAAAGAATATTTTCTTCTGTGTTTAAACTATTTCTTGAGTTCTTATAATAGTGGTCTCATATAATATTTGTCCTTTTGCAACTGACTAATTTCACTCAGCATAATTCCTTCCAGATTCCTCCATGTTATGAAATGTTTCACGGATTCATCATTGTTCTTTTGATGTGTAGTATTCCATTGTGTGAATATACCATAATTTATTTATCCATTCATCCGTTAATGGGCACCTTGGTTGCTTCCATCTTTTAGCTATTGTAAACAGTGTTGCAATGAACACGGGTGTGCATATATCTGTTCGTGTAAAGGCTCTTATTTCCCCAGGATATATTCCAAGGAGTGGGATTGCTGGATCGTATGCTAGTTCTATTTCTAGTTTTTAAGGAAGTGCCAAATCTATTTCCAAAGTGGTTGTATCATTTTACATTCCCACTAGCAATGTACAAGTGTTCCAGTCTCTCCACAACCTCTCCAACATTTTTTATGTTGTGTTTTTTGGATTAATGCCAGCGTTGTTGGAGTGAGATGGTATCTCATTGTAGCTTTGATTTGCATTTCTCTAATGGCTAATGATTGTGAGCATTTCCTTATGTATCTGTTAGCTACCTGAATGTCTTCTTTAGCGAAGTGCCTGTTCATATCCTTTGCATATTTTTTAATTGGGTTATTTGTCTTTTTGTTGTTGAGGTTTTGCAGTATCATATAGATTTTAGAGATCAGATGCTGATCAGATTTGTCATAGCCAAAAACTTTTTCCCAATCTATAGGTAATCATTTTACTTTTTTGGTGAAGTCTTTGGATAGCATAAGTGTTTGATTTTTAGGAGGTCCCAGTTATCTAGTTTCTCTTCTGGTGTTTGTGCATTGTTAGTAATATTTTTTGTATACTATTTATGCCATGTATTAGGGCTCCTAGCATTGTCCCTATTTTTTCTTCCACAATCTTTATTGTTTTAGATTTTGTATTTAGGTGTTTGATCCATTTTGAGTTAGTTTTTGTGGATGGCATGAGGCATGGGTCTTGTTTCACTTTTTTGCAGGTGGATATCCAGTTATGCCAGCACCATTTGTTAAAGAGGCTGTGTTTTTCCCATTTAACAGACTTTGGGCCTTTGTCAAATATCAGCTTCTCATAGGTGGATGGATTTATGTCCGGATTCTCAATTCTGTTCCATTGGTCTATGTATCTATTGTTGTACCAGTACCAGGCTGTTTTGACTACCGTGGTGGTATAATAGGTTCTAAAATCAGGTAGTGTGAGGCCTCCAACTTTGTTCTTTTTCAGTAATGCCAACTGACTACTCATCATCTTCATCTATTCCTTAAATAGACTGGCTTCAAATGTATACAAATTCAACAATAAACGAATTGCCCAAACACAGATAGGTGAACTAGACCTATCCAAAAGTAGTTGTTAGCAATAAAGTGCTTGAACTCATTATTTTTTCCAAAGACCTATACATTTACCATATAAATACTTTTACTTTTAAATCCTTAGACTTTCAAAGCAATGTAATTACTTGAGAAAGTAATTTGGCAAGTTGATATTTATTTCTATAATGCTAACTGAGCAATTTCTAAGTTATCTGGTATTTACAATAAGGACCCATTCATATCCATTCTGACATTACTTACTGATGAAGTAGACTTGATAAAATCTTAATTTACATATTAGTCTGTCAAGATAGATATGAACACACCAGGTATCTGTCCACGTGAAACTGTTTTGGTTTTTCCTTAGCTAAGATTTTGGTTGCCTACTGATGAGAAGCGTGATGCTAAGCATTTTGTAGCCAGTCTCACAGTCATCCTGCTACACTGTAAGCTACGTAAGATACGAAGTGTCAGAGAAATTAAATATCTCATGCAAGTTTACACAGTTAGTAATTGGAAAAGTTCAAATAGGAATCCAGAACCAAATCTGTCTGACAAAGCCAGTGACCATTCCACTTACACCCTTCCTCTAACCTATCTGATAATTAGAGACTACCAGATTTCTTGAACCAAGAATGAGACTGTGAAACTCCAGCCATGACACACCTGGACTGGGAAGATGGCTCACTTGAAGGCCATATATCTGCAGACGATCATCTAAAGCAAAGATTTTACATTTACTGAATTCAGTTTATGTGAAATGGCAATGGTCAAATAAATAGGGCTAATCACGTGAAATACAGACCCTGAAAAAAAAAACCCACCACCGTAGAGTCGATTCCGACTCATAGCGACCCTATAGGACAGAGTAGAACTGTCCCATAGAGTTTCCAAGGAGCACCTGGTGGATTTGAAGTGCCAACCTCTTGGTTAGCAGCTGTAGCACTTAACCACTATGCCACCAGGGTTTCTGATATTGTTGTTAGGTGCCATCAAATCGGTTCTGACTCATAGCAATCCATTGTACAACATAACGAAACACTGTCCGGTCCTGTGCCATCCTCACAATCTTTGTTATGCTTGAGCCCATTGTTGCAGCCACTGTGTCAATCCATCTCATTGACAGTCTTCCTCTTTTTTGCTGACGATCTACTTTACGAAACATGATGTCCTTCTCCATGGGCTGGTCCTTCCTGATAACATGTCCAAAGTACAGGAGATGAAATCTTCCTTGCTTCTAAGGAGCATTCTGGCTGTACTTTTTTCAAGATGGATTTGTTCGTTCTTCTGGCAGTCCATGGTATAGTCAATATTCTTCTCCAACACCATAATTCAAAGGCATCAATTCTTCTTCTGCCTTCATTACTTATCGTCCAGCTTTTGCATGCATATGAGGCTATTGAAAACACCACGGTTTGGGTAAGGTCCATCTTAGTTCTCAAAGTGATATCTTTGCTTTTTAACACTTTAAAGAGGTCTTTTGCAGCAGATTTGACCAGTGCAATGCGTCATTTAATTTCTCGACTACTGCTTCCATGGGCATTGGTCGCGGATCTAAGCAAAATTAAATCCTTGACAACTTCGATTTTTCTCAGTTTATCATGATGTTGCTTATTGGTTCAGTTGCAAGGATTTTTGTTTTCTTTATATTAAGGTGTAATCCCGACTGAGGGCTGTAATCTTTGAGCTTCATCAGTAAGTGCTTCAAGGCCTGTTCACTTTCAACATGGAAGGTTGTGTCATCTGCATATCACAGGTTATTAATGAGTCTTCCTCCAATCATGATGCCTCATTACTCTTTGTATAGTCCAGCTTCTCAAATTATTTGCTCAGCACATACATTGAATAAATATGGTGAAAGGATACAACCCTGACGCACAGCTTTCCTGATTTTACTACATACAGTATCCCCTTGTTCTGTTGGAACGATTGCCTCTTGGTCTATGTACAGGTTCCACATAAGCACAATTAAGTGTTCTAGAATTCCCATTCTTCGCAATTTTATCCATAATTTGTTATGATACACACAGTCAAATGCTTTTGCATAGTCAATAAAACACAGGTAAACATCTTTCTGGCATTCTCTGCTTTCAGCCAGGATCCCTGAGACATCAGCAGTGATAGCCCTGGTTCCACGTCGTCTTCTGAATCTAGCTTGAATTTCCGGCAGTTCCCTGTCCATGTACTGCTGCAAACTACTTTTAAATGACTTTCCACAAAATTTTACTTGAATGCGATATTCATGATATTGAGAGATAATTTCCTCATTCTGTTGGATCACATTTCTTTGGAAAGGGCACAGCTATGGATCTCTTCCAGTCAGTTGGCCAGGTAGCTGTTTTCCAAATTTCTTGGCATACACTAGTGAACACTTCCTAGTGCTGCATCCATTTGTTGAGACATCTAGATTGGTGTCCCATCAATTTCTGGAGCCTTGTTTTTCACCAATGCCTTCAGTGCAGCTTGGACTTCTTCTGTCAGTACCTTCGGTTCTTGGTCATATGCTACCTCCTGAAATGGTTGAACACTGACCAATTCTTTTTGGTACAGTGTCTCTGTGTACTCCTTCCATCTTCTTTTGATGCATCCTGTATCATTTAATATTTTCACTGTAGAATCCTTCAATATTGTCACTCAAGGCTTGAGTATTTTCTTCAATTCTTTCAGCTTATGTTCTTCCCTTTTGGTTTTCTAACTCCAGGTCTTTACACATTTCATTATAATACCTTACTTTGTCTTCTTAAGCAGCCCTTTGACATTTCTGTTCAGCTCTTTTACTTTCTCATTCTTCCTTTCATTTTAGCTATTCTACCTTCAAGAGCAAGTTTCAGAGTCTCTTCTAACATTCATTTTGGTCTTTTCTTTCTTTCGTGTCTTTTTAATGACCTCTTGCTTTCTTCATGTATGATGTCATTCCACAGTTCGTCTGGTCTTTAGTCATTAGTGTTCAGTGTGTCAAACCTATTCTTGAGATGGTCTCTAAATTCAGGTGGGATATACTCAAGGTCATATTTTTGCTCTCCTGGACTTGTTCTAATTTTCTCCAGGTTCAACTTGAACCTGCATATGAGCAGTTCGTGGCCTTGTTCTGACTGGTCATATTGAACTTTTCCATGTCTTTTTCCACAGATGCAGTCAATTTGATTCTTGTGTATTCCATCCAGTGAGGTCCACATATATAGCCACTGTTTATGTTGTTGAAGAAAGATATTTGCAATGAAGAAGTCATTCTTGCAAAATCCTATCATGTAATTTCTGACATTGTTTCTATCATTGACCATATTTTCCAACTACCAGTCCTTCTTTGTTTCCAACTTTGCGTTCCAATCACTAGTAATTATCAATGCATCTTAATTGCATGTTTGATCAATTTCAGACTGCAGAAGTTGGTAAAAAATCTTCAATTTCTTTTTCTTTAGCCTTGGACGTTGGCGCATAAATTTAAACAATAGTCCTATTAACTGGTCTTCTTGTAGGCATATGGATATTATTCTGTCGCTGACCACATTGTACTTCAGAATAGATCTTGAAATGTTTTTTTGACAATGAATGCAATACCATTCCTCTTCAATTTGTCATTTCCAGCATAGTAGAGCATATGATTGTCTGACTCAAAATGGCCAATACCCGTCCATTTCAGCTCACTAATGCCTAGGATATTGATATTTATGTGGTCCATTTCATTTTTAATGATTTCCAATTTTCCCAGATCCATACTTTGTACGTTCCTTGTTCCTATTATTAGTGTATGTTTGCATCTATTTCTTCTCATATTGAGTGTTGCCACATCAGCAAATGAAGGTCCCAAAGCTTTGCTCCATCCATATCATTAAGGTTGACTACTATACTTTGAGGAGGCAGGTTTTCCCCAGTTGTCTTTTGAGTGCCTTCCAACGTGAGGGGCTCATCTTCCCACACTATATCAGACAATGTTCCACTGTTATTCATGAAATTTTCACTGACTAATTTTTTCAGAAGCAGACTGCCAGGTCCTTGTTCCTAGTCTCTCTTAGTCTGGAAGCTCCATTGAAACCTGTCCTCCATGGGTAACCCTGCTGGTATTTGAAATACCAGTGGCATAACTTCTAGCATCACAGCAACATGCAAGCCGCCACAATATGACAAACTGACAGATGAGTGGGGATAATACACCATCTTATGACTAAAAAATCATCTTATGATCAAACTAATATGCTAAATTTGGATATTTGCTTTGTTTCCAACATTTAGCATAAGAAATTTCTCATTAGAGCTTTTGTATGAATCCTTGACCTTATCACTGATTATTTTTTGAGGATAAATTACAAAATGTGGAACATTTTTTTTTTAATAAAGTTATACAACCTTTTAAGGCTCTGAGAAAATGGGTGTATGAGTCCCATCTCAGCCTACCCCCACTAGGGGTGAATGTCTTTTTAAAAAAATCTTGTTAATTTAACAGATTAAAATGTGTTGCAAATATTTTCCCATTTTGAATATATTTGTTAATGTACAGAAGTTTTAAAAATTAGATGGTCCATCTATAGATAAATTATTTTTCTTTAGGGTTCTTTTTTTTTTTTTCAACAAGAATAAAGTACCATCTTTTTTTAAATGTAAACCAATGATTAAGAAAAAAATTTAGCTCATTTCAATATACCTTTTCAAACTACTTTTTTACATAGTTTTTTTTTTTAATCCTTTTTTTTTTTTTTAATTTTTATTAAGCTTCAAGTGAACATTTACCATTCCAATCAGTCTGTCACATGTAGGTTTACATACATCTTACTCCCTTCTCCCACTTGCTCTCCCCCTATTGAGTCAGCCCTTACAGTCTCTCGTTTCGTGCCAATTTTACCTTCTTCCCTCTCTCTCTATCTTCCCATCCCCCCTCCAGTCAAGAGTTGCCAACACACTCTCCCGTGTCCACCTGATTTAATTAGCTCACTCTTCATCAGTATCTCTCTCTCCCCCACTGACCAGTCCTTTTCATGCCTGATGGTTTGTCTTCGGGGATGGTTCCTGTCCTGTGCCATCAGAAGTTCTGGGGAGCATTGTCTCTGGGATTCCTCTAGTCGCAATCATACCATTAGGTGTGGTCTTTTAATGAGAATTTGGGGTCTGCATCCCATTGGTCTCCTGCTCCCTCAGGAGTTGTCTGTTGTGTTCCCTGACAGGGCAGACATCGATTGTGGCCGGGCACCAACTAGTTCTTCTGGTCTCAGGAAATTGTAGGTCTCTGGTTCAAGTGGCCCTTTCTGTCTCTTGGGTTCTTAGTTGTCGTGTGACCTTGGTGTTCTTCCTTTGCCTTTGCTCCCGGTGGGTTGAGACCAATTAATGTATTTTAGATGGCTGCTTGTTGGCATTTAGGACCCCAGGTGCCACAATTCAAAGTGGGATGCAGAGTGTTTTCATAATAGAATTGTTTTGCCCATTGATTTAGAAGTCCTCTCAAACCAAGTTCCCCAGACCCCAGCCCCTGCTTCGCTATCCTTTGAAGCTTTCATTTTATCTCGGAAACCTCTTTACTTTTAATCCTGTCCAATTAGGCTGACCTTCCTTGTTTTGAGTGTTGTCTTTCCCTTCACCCAAAGCAGTTCCCATCTACAGATTGATCAATAAAAAGCCCTCTCCCTCCCTCCCTCCCTCCCTCCCCCCTTTGTAACCACAAAAGTATGTGTTCTTTTCCTTTTTTTCTATTTCTCAAGATCTTATAATAGTGGTCTTATACAATATTTGTTTTAGGGTTCTTTTATTGCTTTTATTTTTCCATTTGGATACGAATTAATATCAACGTATTTTTTCTTCTAGTTTAGGTATGGTTTCAGGGTATACGTTTGACATTTTTTTCAAACTGCAATAAGGTTTCTTAAAATTAAAAAATTAAATCCAGTTTACTGTGACAAAGTCTGAAAATTCAAAAAAGCGTGTGAAGAAAGTAATAATAAATGTAATTCCTATCATTGCATTCATTCAACAAATATTAAATATATACTAGCTGGCAGGCAATAGGTGCTGGAGATACAATGGTGAGCCGATCTCTGCTCTCTAGAACATATAGTCTAGTAGAGAAGCATGGAGGTAAAAACAGTGTGGTAGAGTGTGTTCAGAGCAAGATCATATAAGCTAGGTTTCCACGAGGAAATTATGGTTAATCTGAGAAATGATGGGTGAGGATTAGTTATCAATGTGGAGATTAAGGAAAAGATTGTTCCAAGGAAGAGAGAGTTGTTCGAGTTGATGCCTGGGGCAAGGGAAAGCTTAGTAATTTTAAGATGTATGAAAGAAAATTGGTATGGCTGAAGTTTCAAAGCTGAAGATGAAACCAATGAGAGATAAGAATAAAAATATACATAGGGCATAGGTTAAGAAGTTCCTTGAAAGTCGTGTTAAACATGTTGGACTTTACTTTGTGAGCTATTGAAAAGCATGCCTCCTTTATGACTTTTTACATGTACACATATTTAAAATGTAAAATGAGAAAATGTGATTATGCTATCATACAGTTTTATTATTTGTTTATAAATTTATTCAAAATTATTTGTAGCATCTATTTTTTTTTTTTTTTATTATGTGCAGATACCATACTAAGCGTTGGGCCTACAGCAGTAAATAAAGCAGAAAGATACTTCCTCTCATGGACGTTCTATTACATGGGCATGAGGGGAGACAAAGAACAGTGACAAAAAAAAAGTGTATGTGTAATATTCCAAGTTGTGATAAAAAAAAAAGTTGTGATATATACTAAAAATTGGGTAAATGGTCAGAGATGATGAACTACATTAATTCTGATTAGAGTGCTGCCTTAATTTGGATTCCCTAGAAACAGACCCTGAGATAGGGATTCTTGGGTAAGTAGTTTATTGAAAGAGTGCTCTCAGGTGAAACCTATTAGAGAATGAGCCGTATTATAGGACAGGCAAGAAGATAAGCAAAGATATGGTTTCAACTGAAATCTAGCCTCAGTCTGATTCCAGGGGAAAGCTCTGGAGCATTAATGACATCACAGAGTTTCCCACAACTCCCAAGGAACATAGCTGGTAGAATAACTCTTCTTTTATAGTAGAACCATTCTAGCATATCCAGCTCTCTGAGCCTGTGGAGTGTTTTCTCCACAGTCATCTCTACTTCATTTAATGTGAGCCATCACTTTTACCGAGCTTCCAAGAGCTGCCCCAGCAGTATATTAGAGCCAGCCATCAGGGCCCTTCCTATAGAAAAGTGTCACAATATTAACAAACTCTCCTTTATCCATTTGTGTTTTCTGCTCCCTTTGATCCAACACTCTCCAGATCTACTCCCAGGCTGACTTTCCTAGTTCCTTTCAGTACATGTTAGCCTGGTCCTTTAGCTTCTTTGCTGTATTAATCAGATCAAGCACTTCCCCAATAGGATCATGCTGAGATTTGAACCTAGTTATTGGTCTGGAATTGAGGACTGGAGGAATGGGCAGATATTGAGGCGGGCCAAAATTCTCTTATAAGAAACTTACCCCATTTGAGGCTTCTGCATAGTCTTCAGGTAAGGAACTTTCTCTCTTCTAAGAAGGAAGAGTGGGTTTATAGAAATCTGGGGGCTCAAGCTGCTCAAGTGAACCTACAGAGACATTCTCATTTGAAGTTTCAGGTTCCCACTCCTTTTCTGTCATGGTCCCAACTCTGGCAGAGGAGACTTGTCTAGGCTGAGAATTCAGCCTTCTCTAATGTTCCTTCTCTTACAACCAAGTATCCTGTCTGTCCTCCAGCTAAAGGAGATGAAAGTCTTTTAAAATGTTTCCCAACGAGGCTCTTTGGCCCTCACGCTCTGCTTTACATTGGTAATTAATAGATCCGAGCCTGTCATTTTCTCTCTTCAAAGTATCAGTGGTGCTTAGCAACAGTCATTCAACACCACAATACTGGTGCTTATTAAGATCCCCATATTTTGCGAATGCCAGAGGCTTTGAACAAACTAGTTCCTCCCTGCATTCCAGGGGCTGTCAATGCTCCACCTACCACTGCTAATGGTGTACTACTTGCCATCGACCTAATGATACTCTTTCCTAGAACCTCTCCTGATGGCAAATACTAAAAAAAAAGTTTCGTCGAATTGATTCCTACTCATAGCAACCCCATATGTGTCAGAGTAGAGCTGTGCTCCATAGGATTATCAATGGCTGATTTTTTCAGAAGTAGATCGCCAGGCCTTCCAGAGCACTTCTGAGTGAACTAGAACCTCGAACCTTTTGGTCGGCAGTGAAGAAAAACCACAAAGAGCCATTACCAGCTATATTAGGTCCAATTTCCTAGAAGCAGAATCTAAGGTAGGATTCTTGGGCAATTTGTTTGTTGAGAGATTGCTCTTAGGTGAATCCTTTAAGGGAGTGAAGAAAGCAGGTTAGGTCAGAGGAGGATGTGAGGCAAAGATATTGTTTTAACTAAAGTCTAGCCTATTCCAGGTGGGAAGCTCTGAAACTTGAATAACACAACAATGTTATCCCACCTTGAGGCAAAGGGCTGCATTTCATTCCCCTGTATTAGTTAGTCATTGATTACTGACAGACGAGGATGTAAACTCTCAGGCATTTTCAGGAAAGGCAGATCCTAGATGCCGAGGCCAACTCTCAGGAGGATGGAACTATAAACTCTTAACATTCAATAACCATAGCAGCTAGGAGAAATAGTTGTATCAGTCAGTAAAGGAGATGTGGGCAGAGCATCAACAACTTCCATTAGTATGTGTAAGGGCAAAATTTGAGCAGAGACCTGAATGAATTAAAGGAGGAAACAATGCAAATTGTCTGCAGGAAAAGACAAATGAAATGGCAAGTGGAAGGGCCCTGATGTGGGAAACTTTGTGTGTTCTAGCAACAGCATGGAGGCCTGTGCTGCGGAAGTGTTGTAAGTAAAGGGGAGAGTAGTAGATTAATTTCAATAGCCAATTTTTTTTTTGCTTTGCATTTTTTGTTGCTATCACATGTTTTAATTAATGGAAGCATACAGAATCATTGGGTGTGTCTGAATTTTTGGTAGGTAGTACGGATATTTTTTCCTGCCCCCTCTCACAATCCTAACCTCAGAATACAGTGATATATATGTGTACCCCTAATTCTACCCTCAGAGTCCAAAAGTAAATATGTATACCACTTAGAATTTTTCAAAATCCATATTTTACCTTAAAAAAATTGATTTACCAGCACTTCATACAATACCCTGTAAAAGCAGTAATTTGTGACACACACCCATTTCTTCAGTTTCGAAAGTCATAAAGGCCCCCGCCTTGTGGCAACACACACTTCAGCGGGAAAGCAGCTTCTCAATAAATCCCAGGGCTGAAAAAGTAAGTGGTCATCACATGTGCCACAAGTAACGGAAGAGTTAAGTCAGAGAGGTGGTAGTGGGACAGAGTATGAACAGCCTTAGATGCCATGGAATGGACCCTGGATTTTATTCTGAATGAGATGGGAAGAGTTCTAAGCTAATAAGTGACACTGTTCGACTTAACATTTTAAAATGCTCAATCTGGCTGCTGTGTTGAGAGTAGACTGTAAGGTGGTAAGGACAGAAGCAGGGAAACAAGTTAGGAAGCTTTTGAAATAGTTCGGGCAAAAGATACCTATAGCTCAAATTAAGGCTATTGTAGTAGGAGTGGTGAGAAGTGATTGAATTCTGGATATATTTTGAAAGTAGTCCTGAAAGGATCTGCTGATGGATTTGATGCAAGTTTTAAATATGAATTTTGGCTTGAACAACTGGAAGAATGGACGAGACTAGTAAACTGTTGGAGGAACAGGTTTTTGTTTTGAGAGTAGAAATCATAAGCTTGTTTTTCAGATAAGTTAATTTGGAGATGCCATTTAGGTTCAATTGGAAATTTAGAGCAGGTAGTTGGATACGTAAGAGGTCCTAGTGGTACAATGGTTAAGCACTCCACTGCTAAGCGAAAGGTCAGTCGTTCGAACCCTACAATAGCTCCACAGGAGAAAAGACCTGGCGATCTGCTTCCATAAAGATTAAACCTGAAAAAACCCATTGCCGTCGAGTCGATTCTGTCTCATAGCAACCCTATAGGACAGAGTAGAACTGCCCCACAGAGTTTCCAAGGAGCCCCCGGTGGATTCAAACTGCTGACCTTTTGGTTAGCAGCCGTAGCACTTAACCACTACACCACCAGGTTTTCTCCATAAAGATTACAGCCTGCAAAACCCTATGGGGCAGTTCTACTCTGTCCTATAGGGTTGCTATGAGACAGAATTGACTTGACAGCACACCACAACAACAATAGTTGGATATGTAAGTCTGAAGTTCATAATTCATTAAAATGATTCCTTCTTTTTGAACATTCAGGTTGTCTCCATTATATGCTGCTGTTATTATGAGCAACATGGCCATAACTTAATTTTTTTATACGTTGGTGTACATGTACTCCTCACTTATTGACTATCTCATTGTCTTAGTCATCTAGTGCTGTTATAACAGAAATATCACAAGTGGATGGTTTCAACAAAGAGAAATTTATTCTCTCACAGTCTAGTAGGCTACAAGTCCAAATTCAGGGTGCCAGTTCCAGGGGAAGGCTTTCTCTGTTGGCTCTGGAGGGAGCTCCTCGTCATCAGTCTTCCCTTGGTCTGGGAGCATTTCAACACAAGAACCTCAGGTCCAAAGGATGCACTTACTCCCAGCACTGCTTTCTTGGTGGTATGAGGTCCTCCTGTCTCTCTGCTCACTTCTCTTTTTTATATCTCAAAAAGATTGACTAAGGCACTATCTAATCTTTTATATCTCAACAATATAACTACCACTAATCCATCTCATTTCATTATAGTGGTAGGATTTACAACACACAGGGAAATCACATAAAATGGTGGACAACCACACAATACAGGGACTCGCGGCCCAGCCAAGTTGACAGATATTTTGGGGGGACACGATTCAATCCATGACACTCATTATCTGACATTTTGCTTTTACAATAGTAGTAAAACTTCTACTATCTGACTATTTTGCACATTAATGACATACATCTGGCAGTAACGAATGCAGAAGTGCAAGGTGACAGTAATGCTGGCTACGATGGTTAAGGTTATGTGTCAACTTGGCTGGGCCATGATTCTCAGTGGTTTGGCAGTTATGTAATGATATAATTTGGCAGTTATGTAATAACATAATTGGGCAGTTATGTAATGATGTACATACTCCTCACTTATCGACCTAGCTAAGTTCCAAAGACCAGGTTGTTAAGCAAAAATAGGCATTACGTGAAAATGAAGGATGACCACGTCAGATCACAAAATGGAAGATGCCTACATCATTGCCTAACGGCCAAAGTACATCATTACATAACCGCCAAACCACTGAGAATCATGGCCCAGTGAAGCTGACACATAACCTTGACCATCACATCCAGCATTACTCTTACCTCACACCTCAGCATTCATTACTGCCAGATGTACGTCATTAACGTGCAAAATAGTCAGATAGTAGGTTTTTTACTATTGTAGTAAATGCAAAATGTCAGATAACAAGATAGTTGATAAGTGAGGGGTAGTTGTAATTTGGCAGTTATGCAATGATGTAGTCATCTTCCATTTTGTGCTTTGATGTGTTCATTCTCGATTTCACATAAAGCCAATTTTTGCATAACAGCCTGGTCTTTGGAACCTAACCATTTCGATAAGTGAGGAGTGGGTATCCATTTGTCTAGTTCGTTAGAAGAGATTCCCAGAAGTGGACTTTCTGGTAAATGTGTATTGTTATATAAGTCTTTGGATACATGTTGTAAAATTGTTCTCCAGAATTTTTGAATTGTTTTACCCTCTAACACTGTACTGTTTCCTGACACCATTATGAACCCTAAGTATTGTTATTCTTTTAAATAGTTGTTAATCTCACAAATGAAAATCATACTTGAGTTTAATTTTCATTTCTCTGATTATGGATGAGACTGAGGATCTGAGGATATTTACCTGTTTGTCTCTGTTTTTCTTTCATTTTTTCCCCCTAAAGTGTTTGACCATAAAGTTTTATCTTTTATTTCTCTTGTGTTTGCTCTATTTATTTCGTTTTATTTCTCTATATTATATTTCTCCAGTTTTATTAATTATTTATTCACTGAGTATATTTACTTTTTTCATAAATATTTCAACTACATTTTTTCTAGCTTTTATCTGTCGATTTTGGTGATGGAGCTTTTTGCCATCTACAAATTTAAATGTAGCTCCTTACTCCATCTGAATTTGAATGTGTGATATTGCATGAGGGAAAGCTCCAATTTCCCCCATATAACCCATTATCTTCGTGATATTTATTATAAATCTATCACTTCCTCTGTAGTTTTAATTACAGTGTGTTAAAATCTGTTGCATCAAGTATCTGTTGAATCTTGAGTCATTACCATGGTGGTTTAATTATTATAACTTAAAAAGGTTATTGTGGCAAAACCTCCCTACAAATATTCATTTCTAGTGGTCATAAAAGTAAAAAAGAAATTTTTTTTTTAAAAATTAAAAAAAAGTGGTCATACCTAGTATCAAATCTTCGACATTATTTTCATTGGAACATCACTGGTGTTTCTGCATCTTTTACTTGCACATGAGATTGGTTCTAGTCAGGCAATCTGCAACAATTCTTACATGAAAGCTGTTTGTTTCTTTTTTAACTGAAGTCCTTTGCACACAATCTGTATTTCATCAGGTAATTCCTTTACTTTGTGGACTGTTCTGAATCAGTGAAAAGAGATGGGTGATAACTTTCTATACCATGCTTTTCAGCTTTTCCTGAGTGGCATTTTTAATAGTGTAACTTCATTATTTAATTAAAAGTGTTTAATTCAATTCAATAAACATTACCTATAATGTGCAAAGTTCTGTGCTGGGAGTTTATTCCTATAGATGAATTAGGCTTTGCCCTTACCCTTAACATTTTCTTTCAACTGGGGAGACAACACATAAACCAATAAATACAATAAATTATGGTTTATTAAAGGTGGAGTGGGAGAACACAAAAGAGGGTGTAGCCAATTCTACCTTGTTTAGTGAATGTGTTTTTTCTTAAAAGGTGCAGAGGAGGTAACACTTGAGATGAATTTTGAAAATTGGGCGAGTGTTTGGCAGGCAAGCAAGAAAGAAAAGGCCAGTTCAGGCAGAAAGAGTATCTGTAGGTGTGAAATGGTGTGACATATTTGCTGCTTAATGATAATTCAATATTACTGAATTTGATTGTTTAGGCATCAAAAAGCCACAGAACTTTCAAATTAAAATAAACTGTTAATTATACTTGAATTATCTGCCACTTTTGATTATTCGTGGTTCTCCTCTCCTCCCATGTTTTAACATAGGTCATTAAGAATTGACTGAAGTGAGGATAAAGTGAGATAATTGAAAGAGCATGAAAAAAAAGCTACATAAATGAAAGAGATTATTGACTTACTATTAATTTTCATTTCTTTTACTAGTACGGTAGTGAAGACTACTAAATATCCCCCAATATACACTCTTCCTTTCATGCATATTAATAGAATTTTTGTTGGGCGCATGACCACTCAGCCAAAGACAGAATTTCTCAGCCTCACTTGTAGGTATGTAAAGCTAGCCATATGACTAAGTTTTTGGTGAATGAATGTGAACAAAATTGATGTAGACAACTTCTGGGACACTTGTTTAAAAAGAAAAGGCACTGCCTCCCTTTTGTCTTTGCTTTCTTCCTTCAGGTTAGAATATTAAAATGATGGCAGAAACTAGATATCACTCCTGTTCAAAGAGATGGTAGTTGTGTATTGATGATACCAGAGCAATGCATTAGAAGGACCCAAGATCCCTGATGATTTTGAAACTGCCTACTAAGATTTTGATGTGAAATAAAAATAAACTTCTTTCTAGTTTAAGCCACAATTATTTGGAGTTTCTGAGTTATACCAACCACACTGGTATATGTTATCTAACTCAGGCACAATTTCTTGAAAAGAAATAAATTTCTTAGTGATTAATTTTGGACTTGTCAATAGGTTAACCAGCTGAACAAAATGAAAATTCTTTATTGGATCCTGATTAATGATGATAATGGAGAACTCAGTTCCATGCCTCTTAATTTATAATGGAAATATATTTAAAACAGGTTTTTGTTTTTATATTTTCAATACAGGTAGTCCCCAACTTACGAAGAGGTTCCATTCCAACAACTCTGTTGTAAATCAGGTCTGGCATAAGTTAAATACCTCACCTTTTTATTTTTAGTTTTCATTATTATTGCCTTTTGTTATCAGTATTTTATAAATATGATCTTTATCTTTGGTGGTTGAAAATATTATGTATAAACTTATGGATATATTTTAATGTGTACATACATGAAAAAATACATGAATCATGAAAATTTACTCCAACAATGAAGCAGAGTTGGATGACGCTGGCACTTGGTCAGCTGTGGAAATAACTCCACGTGTGGAAGATTCTGAATCATCGGGATTATCCCCGGGAATGGGGATGATGTTTCTAGTCAGAAAATGAGTGAGAGCTGTCTGTATGGTCCCTTTCTTTTTTCTTCATGTATGTCACAGTAACATCTGCTCCCAAATCGCTTTAGCAAAGCAATCAGCATTTGGGTCCACGTTTTTAAGCAACTGAGGCCCATGATTTAGTTTTAGAAGACTAATTCCATACAGCCGTGTGTTGAGCAGTAGACCATAATATTGAACATCTGAGAATGACAGCATCAGCAAATTATGCCCTGCAACATTGTATGTTGTACATATTGCTAACGATAAGATGTACAATTGATTAAAATAGGATGGTCGTAAGTGTAGTTCATCATAACTCGAATAAGTTATAAATTGGGGGCTACCTCTATTTTTAAATACACATGAAACTAATTTTTATATGTTGACAAAATTAAGTGCTAGAGGAACTGCAGTATTCACTATGGGGGAATTTTTTCCCATGTGGTATAAAAATAACTCATATGTTTAAAATTGATAATGATTGAGCTATTTCTGACCTACTGTTCTTAAGAAAAAGTAAAAAAAAAAAAAAATCAACTAATCCAGAAGCTCAGAGCCATTCTAAGCCTTGAGATAGGAGTCTTTTTACCTGTGAGTTGAGCAACACTGTTCCTGATAATTCTTCTCAAAAAGATCAGTCAAAGAAAACTAAGGTTGGGGTTTAACAGATGGCTTTAAAATGCTTTCCTTTTGACAAGGAAAGCATAGCAAGCTGAACATGTCCTCAACATGAATGTTGATATGGAAAGGTAGTGCAGCTGGCACACTGCTATCAGATGAATCGATAATTAAAATATGGTCTCTATTTTTCTGTGGTACACAAAGCAATAAATGACTGTTGAGATTAACTAATAATTGAATCGAAGATAAGGGCCTTAATCAACCTTAAGAGCTGCTTATTGTAAGTATACCACAATCAAACCAATACATCAAAACAGAGAAAAATCTTTCTATTCAGTTAGCAGGTTTGCAAAACATCATGCTTATTTTCTGGGAAGCAACCCAGGGAGAAGGTGATTAGAGTGAAAGACTGATTAAAGGTATAGTTAGAAAGGGGATGTTTCTTAAATGTCAGCTCCAAAGACTGAATTATGTTTGATAAGGGATTTGGAGTAAGTGATTATTTTAGAAATGATGTCATTCAAGTCTTTCTGTTTAACTGGAGATTTAAAATATCTATTGCAGCCAATTGGATCAAATTGGATTTCTCTGAGACTTTGCTGCTGCAAACAAATAGTTGGGCATACTGACAGGTAATGTTAGGCAGCAGAGAAAACACTAAAATGAGAATCAAGGGACCTGAGGTCTTGTCCTAGCTCTGCCATTAACTAAATTTTGCCAAAGTTCCCTTCCAGCTTGGAAATTTTGTAATTTCCAAAAGAAATTTTAGTCTTGCTAACTATGACATTTTGGTTATATATGCCCCTGAAGCTGAAATTCGAAGGGAATAGGCTTTAGAAAATTTAATCCTGAATCCACTATGATTCGGATCTTAAAACTCACACCTCAACATAATGAAAGAAAGAAGACCTTTTCTGATTAGGATGATAAAGAGCCAATTATAGTTTTAGCTACCTGATTGGGATCATTCATAAACACAAACACCCTAATTCTAGGAGGGCAAAGGAGATTATATCTGCTTGTTAGAGGCACAGATGAGTTGTGCTTTATTAAAAACCACAGCTTGCCTATAAGTGTTATGAATAGCTTAAATGGATTTGCTTTTCTCAGAGATTTAAGAGGGAAATGGTACTTATAACACTGGAATGGTGAAAAAGCATTTGATTTAGCAGAAAGGGATTTTTATGTTTCAGGTTTTACGGGCTTTTGGTTTTTAGGAGAACTTCATTAAACGGATGGTAACCATATATTCTCAACCCACAGCCCACATAATAAGCAATTCTATAAAGTCACCTTTCTTTATGCAATTGCAGGGTATTACAAAGGGTGGCCTAGTGTCATTACCATTACCTATTTGTGGTCACTGAAAAAGTTTGGTTATAGAGAATTCAAACCACTAGCATGCCACAGAACACTAAATGAGAAAGATATGAGAGTACAATGATTCATACTTTCATTCACATAGCCTGATGATTTTCTTAAAATAAGAAATGAAAGATAGTGGTGCAGATTAATCCCAGTAGTAGAGTGACAACTCAATATATTCCTTCCAAACTCTTTTTTGTGATGATTCTAACTTTATTTCATTAACAGAGGTGAATACCCTGAAGGTTGCCTCAGTACCTGGCAGCATTCAAAATGGCACCAATCAGTGGCGGCTACTTCTGTCAATCTTGAGAAGCAGTAGTTTAATTAAAATGAATGTTTCCCCTTCAAATCTCATATTCCCTGTCAGTAGTAATCTTTATTTGCCAAGATTTTCTTTTAACTGAGTTAGACAGATGGTTGTCTCTCTTTGAAAGACAAGGAAAAAAGCCAAAATAAAAATTTCCAAAATAGTATGCTCCTATAGGGTCGCTATGGGTCTGAATCAACTGGACGGCAGTGTTTTTTGTTTTTTTGGTTTTAGAAATAGGAAGTTTGGGATTTCCTATGTTGACATATTTTATCTAGAGGCTCAAATACCTTTTTTTAAAGAAAATGATACCACAAATACAAATTTATCAAAAGTAAACTCATACCTTGTTAAACTTGAAGCTCAAAGTAGTATATGAATAATATTAACGTGAATTAAAAGTTACTGTAATGGGACTGAATGAAGGTATTCAAAAAAATAATATCAAGCGAGAGGAAAAGAGAGAAGAAGGAGAGAAAAGAGAGTTTAACTTATGCTTACATAATTTAATTTGTGTGATAATCTTCCCTTTGGGGGTGCATAAAGACAATTTCACCAGATTATGGTTGTAAGAAGAAGTGGCTAATTTAATTTTGGGAAGGCTCTGCCCAGTAAACAGTATAATTAAAACTTATTAAGAACGTCAGCAAACTTAAATTCATGGTTGTGCAGCTGTGAAATCCCTTTCCCAAACCAAACCAAACCCACTGCTGTCCAGTCGATTCCGACTCATAGCGACCCTATAGGACAGAGTAGAACTGCCCCATAGAGTTTCCAAAGAGTGCCTGGCAGATTTGAACTGCCAACCTCTTGGTTAGCAGCTGTAGCACTTAACCACTATGCCACCAGGGTTTCCTGAAACCCCTTACCAAAAAGAAATTAGGCCTTTTGGTCCTAGTTCATGAGCCCTACCTAAGGCTGACCTTTATCTGCATTGGCTGGGGAGGCCCACCCTGATTGACATTTATCTGGATTGGTAGCGGAGCCTCTCCTGGTAACTGGCCTTTATCAGGATTGGCTGCTGGGCCTCCGCCCAGTCTAAACTTTACCCAGGTTGGCCAGAGAGCCCTGCCCAGAAATGAACTTTACTCAGAGTGACTGTCCCTCCTTTAGTAGTTGACTTTTACTGGGATTGCCTGGGAGCCCCTGCCTTGTCTGCTCTTTACCAGGATTGACTGGGGGGGGGGGTGGGGAGGGCGCCTTCTAGCTAACCCTTACACAGATTGCCTGGGGAGCCCTGCCCAGTAGTTGACCTTTACCTTAATTGGCTGGAGGGCCCTCCTGGTGGCTGATAAAAACCCTAAAACATGAAGGCTTAGATGGGGTCTCCTAATCTATGAGAGCCAGGAGGGCAGAGTGTCCTTTGGACATGCAGGCCCTCTCTGAGAACTTCCCAGATCCAGTAAATCTGAGATGGCAACAGATGCAGTGGCTGCCATGTACCAGAAAGGGCGAAGACAATGAACAGGCCTAGATGGTGGCAGCAGAGTACAAGGCCAACTCCTGGCCAAGAGCTGTAACACTGAGAACTGGGGCATGCCCAGAGCAGAGGGCCACCTGCAGAGCAGGGGCCGTCCGTAGCGCAGGGGCCATCCAAGATCTGGCCAGGAGGAGCTGGCAGCCAACTGAGAAAATTTCTGTTGGAAAGTTTCCTGATGGGTGAGAATGAACATCAGTTTTAAGGAAGGGTATGTGGGTCCCCTTTGAGACATAAGAGTGGCCCATTGAGATATTGAGGCCCCACGCTAGGACCCCTTCTGAACCTCTTTTCATATGTTTCTGTTTATAGCTTTTGTTTATATGCTTCTCTGTTACATTAAAGTTGTTATTGCAGATATGGTGTTTTCATGCGTTCTCTGTGATAGTTGGCAATGAATCATCAAACCCAAAAGAGAAAGAATCCTGTGGGAGCAATGGCTGGTGTCAGAAATAGTGAGGAAGTTGGAGAGTGGGGTATATCTGACCTCTGCCTCATAGGAACCAGATTTGTGCAGAGTTGTTATTGCAGTAATCAACCACCAAGCATTTCTTACTTCCAAAGATGAAATCACTTCGAAAGTGGGAAGATTATTAGGTTGGCCTAGAAAATTCAAGTTACGAAATGCATACCTGCATTTAATTTTGTCTTTTTGCAGAGTTCACTGCTTTGAACATTGGGATAAGGCCCTTAACGGTATGTCCCTTTCCTCTTTTAGTGACCTCAAGTAACCACCACTCACATTTACTACATTTATGAATCTTTATCTACAGAGGTAAGAGTATCATAGTGAGACTGTCAAAAATATTTATCAAGAGCCTATTACGTTACAAATACTTCCTAGGTGACAAAGATCCCATGCTAAGGATCTAAGATGAATATTGTCCCTGTCCTCAAGGAACTTACATTCCAACGCACAAAATGCAAATAAATAAGATGATTTCTAATTATGAAACAACTTCTAGGCCCAATAAGTAATACAAATAAGATGAACTAGGTTACTCTGATAGAGGGTGACCAAGTGACTAGATAATCTAGGTTGGTTGGAAGGAGCCTTTCTGGAAAAATGGCAATTGACTTGAGATTTGAAAGATGAGAAGAAGGCAGAAAGCAAAGATTTGGGAGAAAAGTCATCTAAGCAACAGTCTCAGAAATAAAGAAAAGCCCGTGTTACTGGAACATAATTAATGAGGGAGAGGGTGGAAGAAGCTGAGAATAGAGAACTAGGAAGAAGCTACATCATATAAGACCTTTTAATCCATGGTAAGGAGATAAAGGAGTTTGGATTTTATTTTGTTAGGGAGATTTTGGAAAGTTTTAAGGTGAGAAGCACTATTGTAAGACTGAAGTTTTAGAAAGATAGCCCTAGGTGCTATGAAAAGGACAGAATATAGGAGGAAAAGAGTAGAAGCAGGGAAACAAATTAGGAGACTATTGCAATAGTGCAGGGGAGAGATGATAGGGACCTTGACTAAGGCTTTAGCAGTGGAGATGGATTTGAGGCATTTTAGCAGTGAAACTAGTTTTGGAAATAGATTTTTGGAGGAACTGACAGGACTTACTGATGAATGGGATATGAAAGTTAAAGGAAAGAGAAGAATCAAGGATGACTCCTAAGTTTTTGGCCTCAACACCTGGGTTTTGTTTACTGAAAAGAGGAAAGCTTGGCAGGGAGTAGATTTAAAAATGGAAATCTGTGGTCCTATTTGAGCTATGTTAAAGTAGAAAAGTCTATTACACATCCAAGTGGTAATGTGAAGTAGAGAGTTGAATATGGGGTATGATTTACGGAGCTCAGAAGAGATATCCAGGTTGGAGCTACAGATTTGAGAGACATCAGTATATAGATGGTATTTGACATCATGGTTCTGGATGAGATGCCTTAAGGAGAGAGTATACAGAGGAAAGGAAAGCTAAGGAAAGAGTCCTGGGTTACTCCAGCTTCCAGATGTGTTAGAGATGAGAAAGACCAGCAAAAGACACTGAATAAAAGTGCTTAGTGAGACAGAAGGAAAAGCGGGCAATATATCAAGGAGAGTGTTGCCGTTCATGTCAAGTACTGCTGATGGTTCAGTAAATTAGGACAGGCATTTCATCATTGGTTTGGGAAAGATATTAGTGTTCTTGGTGAAAACCTTTACAATACAATGGTTTGAGGAAAAAATAGGAGATCAAGAAGTTGAGTTAGTGATATAGGTAAGTATTTGAAGGATTGTTACCATCGGAGAAAAACATAGAAAGGAAGGATTTTTCATTTGTTTGTTTATTTACATTTTTAAATTGGGTAATAATGAGGTATCAACTGAAAGGCAACTTTTTTTTTTTAAATGAAGTATACTTGAATGACAATGGACTTGTTCAGCAGAAAGGGAAAAACTGATAATTCAGTAGAAAGAGGACATAATTGCAGGAGCAAAGTTCTTGGGAAGGTGGGAAGAGATGGGATAAAAGCTGTAAGTGAGAGTGCATTTGTAGGGGACTCTTCTTATATAACAGTAGCAATGCAGTAGAGTATACGTTTTAGATTCAGGCTCTGGAGTCAAAGTACCTGGGTTCAGATCCTGTATTTGCCACTTGGTTTTTCCTGACCTTGGATGAGGACTTTTATTTCCCCATATCTAAAGTGGGGATGAAATGATAGAACATAGCTCTTAGATTTGTCATGAAGACTGTTGTTGTTAGGTGCTGTCAAGTGGGTTCCGACTCTTAGTGACTCTGTGCACAACAGAATAAAACACTGCCCACTCCTGTGCCATCCTCACAATTCTTGCCCTTTGAGCCCATTGTTGCAGCCACTGTATCAGCCCATCTCGTTGAGGGTCTTCCTCTTTTTTGCTGACCCTCTACTTTACCAAGCATAATGTCCTTCTTCAGAGACTGGTCCCTCCTGATAACATGTCCAAAGTATGTGAGACAAAGTCTCCCCATCTTCCCCTTTAAACAGCAGTCCTGCTGTACTTCTTCCAAGACAGATTCGTTCCTTCTTCTGGCAGTCCGTGGTATAGTCAATATTCTTCACCAACACCGCAATAAAAAGGCATTAATTCTTCACTCTTCCTTATTCATTTGTCCAGCTTTCGCATGCATGTGATGTGATTGACAATACCACAGCTTGGGTGAGTTACGCCTTAGTCCTCAAAGTGACATCTTTGCTTTTTAACGCTCTTGATAGGTCCATTAAAGCAGATTTACCCAATGAAATACGTCACTTGATTCCTTGATTGCTGCTTCCATGGGTGTTGATTGTGGATCCAAGTAAAATGAAATTTTTGATAACCTCAATATTTTCTCTGTTTATCATGGTGTTACTTATTGGTCCCTTTGAGGATTTTTGTTTTCTTTATGTTGAGGTGTAATCTATACTGAAGACTAGTCTTTGATCTTCATCACTAAGTACTTAAAGCCCTCTTCACTTTCAGCAAGCAAGGTTGTGTCATTTGCATGTCTGATCCTGATACAGCATCCTTCACATAGTCCAGCTTCTAAATTATTTGCTCAGAATACAGATTGAATAAGTACAGTGAAAGTTTACAACCCTGATGCACATCTCTCCTGAGTTTAAACCACAAAGTACCCCTGTGTTCCGATGACTGCATCTTGGCCTATAAACAACTTCTTCATGAGCACAATTATGTGTTCTGGAATTCTCATTCTTCACAATGTTATGATCCACACAGTTGAATGCCTTTACATAGTCAATAAAACACAGGTAAACATCTTCCCGGTATTCTCTGCTTTCAGCCAAGATCCATATATCAGCAATAATATCCCTACTTCCACGTCCTCTTCTGAATCTGGCTTGGATTTCTGGCAGTTCCATGTCAATGTACTGGTGTAACCACTTTTGAATGATCTTCAACAAATTTTACTTGCACGTGATATTAATGATATCATTCCATAATTTTCTGTTGGATCACCTTTCTTTGGCATGGGCACAAATATGGATCTCTTCCAGTGGGTTGGCCAGGTAGCTATCTTCCAAATTTCTTGGCATAGACGAGTGAGCGCTTCCAGCACAGCGTCTGTTTGTTGAAACATCTCAATTGGTATTCCATCAATTCCTGAAAACTTGTTTTTCACCAACGCCTTCAGTGAAGCTTGGATTTCTCCCTCCAGCACTGTTGGCTATTGATCACATGCCACTTCCTGAAATGGTTGAACGTCAACCAATTATTTTTGGTACATGACTATGTGTATTCAGTGAATATTCTTTTGATGCTTCCTGCATCGTTGAATATTTTGCCTACAAAATCCTTCAATATTGCAACTGGAGGCTTGAAAACTAAAGAAGTTGAAATGAGTGAAGTATATAAAGTAGTGCCTGGCACATATTAAGTACTCAATAAATGCCAACTGTTATGTTATCGTTGCTGCTGCTGTTGTTACATGGGTTCAAATGCAGGTGTTTTGGTAAAATTTTTGATGGAAGACAAGGTAATTGTCATTTTATTGTACCTATTATATCTAAGAAGTGTGTGATGAGGTTATTAGAGGGATTGGTTAAAAAAAAAGTTGAAAAATTGAGGACGGTGGAGAAATTTTTAGAAAGTTATTTCTTTTCTCACCTAAATGCATTCTGATATCAATGGGAAGAGTCTAGGACTGGCAACCTTGTATGATTGAATTTCTGTGAGAGGCAAATGAGATAATGCCCCCTCAAAACACTATATGAATGGTATTATTTGTTTTGTTGAAGAATTAGTTAAAAAGTGAAATGATTTCTCAAACAATTGAAAGTGAGGTGTGCTAAAAGACATCTTGTAACTAGGTTGATTTGGCATCCCGAATCACTGATTTATTTTTTAATGTTTCATAGATACTGACTATATCAAGGTTTGTATTTTCTTTATTATTCTAGATTATTTTTTGATTATTATAAGTTTTAGGCAAAAGATAAATTCTGTAAATTCAATATGAAATGAGGCAGTAAAGATTACAGTCTCAAAATATGGAATATGCAGTCTTGAAAATTCCAAATGTAATTCCTTACCAGGTTAAGTTTATTTTATAGCAAGGTTTAGGTATCTATGTTTGTAGCAGATAAATGGCATGAAAAAATCCTGGCAGGGTTACCATACTGACAACATGAAATTTTCGCATCCAGCTGGTCATTAGGCCTTTCCAACTGTCAATGTTTCTTGCAATCTGCTTTAATAGTAACATGTAATTAGCTTTATACAGATCAGAGACATTGGAGGGTAATATTCCAACCCAAATATCAAAATCCCAAGAAAGTTAACTCAAAGAGACATATGTCCCTGCCATCCTTCATGACAATCTTTAGTTTTGAAGGCTGTAGCAATCGATTTATGCAAACCCAGTGCCAACGAGTCAATTCCGACTCATAGCGACCCTATAGGACAAGGTACTTTGAATTATGATATGGAAATATTTCAACTAAATGCCTACTGGAGTTCTAGAAAATATATTCAGGAGAATAATATAAATAGCAATATGTCGTTAATGTACATTGTTGTTCTTCATATATAGAGTTCAATAATCATTTCAAAGTAATGTGTCAAATAATTAGAGAATAATATCTAATACTAGGGTGACTTTCTCAATATTGGGGCATATAGGCGGAACACAACTTTATTCTTAAGGTAATACATTGAGTAATCTAATGTTAATGTATCATAACAAATTGTGTATGCATTTCCATTATACACATAGACACATGCAGATTCTCTAGGACAAAACTTGTGCCACTTTTAAAGTTAAGAAGACACCCCAAACCCAAACCCATTGCTGTCGAGTCGATTCCAACTCATAAAAAATAGTGACCCTATAAAACAGAGTAGAACTACCCCATAGGGTTTTCAAGGAGCAGCTAGTGGATTCGAACTGCCATCCTTTTGGTTGGCAGGCTGAGTTCTTAACCACTGTGCCATCAGGGCTCCAGTTAAGAAGATAGTGATGTTTAAGTAGAATTGGAGGCATTTTTAAAATCTCTTTAGTTAAAGTATTCCATTTGGAGCTCTAAGATTTCAACATCTAATGTCTTTAATTCTCCCTTTAACAAGAATCCATTTATCCTTGGGTAGTTCCACAACACCAGGGCAAGATTTCTGCCTCCATGGAATGTAATCTTAGAAAGTGTCTAGTAGGTAGAAGAATTAGTCAGATGCTCACCAGACTCTGTTTACTTGGAAGTATTTCTAATAGTTCTATGTGAAAGCATAGTCTAAGTAGAGGACTAATGGCAAAACTGTGAACAAGACAAGGGAGTATGCAGGATTATGACTTTTCACTAGCAGAGAAAAGAGAGATAACATTACTGTATGTGCCATTCCTAAGAGTTTCAATTGCTTTGCAAGAAATTAATTTGAAGACTGTCAATAGTTAAATATTTTTGTTACGCAAAAAACAGAATCTACTAGGTTTCTAATCTGCCCACAGGAGACTTGTTGTTTGGCAGAGCGAGTCCAAGATGCCAACTGTGTATCTCAGCTCATAACTTGGCAGGGCCCATGATGCCAACTCTCGTGAGACTGATGAGTTTACCATCTACGAAAGACTCTCGGGTCGGCTTTATTACAGCTGCTAATGATAAATTGGGCAATAACCAGAATCCACTGACAGTAAGAAGGAAGCTACAGTCTGGAATTTACATGTGAATATTCTAAGTGAAAAATGTTCACTAATAAAGTCTGAACTAAATGTCAGATGGGATTTCTTTATTCCTTTTCAGTTTCTCATAAACCCATTCTCTGCACCCCAGAGAGCTGACAAGAAATTCCAGACTAGAGTTTCTCATTCTCCATCGATTTATTTGTGTCCCTTGTTGCTTTTGTTCTTGTCATAAAACCATACTCATTTTATGGCTTGGGATTCTTGAATATTTGTTTACAAAGTCGTTTCTATTTCCTTTATAAGCCACATATTCCAGCTCCTGTTAAGTACTAGAGTGGACCAACTGAGAAACTGAAGTACAAGCATTTTCATTCAACTTTAGCCTCTACAAGCATTTCATTAGATACCCCAAGTGATTGGAACTTCATGCAAGTCAGGTCAGGGAAAGTCAGGATAGTGATATTATATTAATATCCCCATTTGACAGCTGAAAAATTGGAGACCCAGAGAAGGTAAGTGATTTGTCCAAGGTCATACCACTGGTTGCATTCAATAATTAGGAAAACACAAGTCCTATTTTCTAGTGTTTTATATAACTTTATTCTGCCTTTCAATAAAGGCATTATAACTATAGCTTACTTCCATCACTGATTCTCAGTCAGAACGAGGGAGTATATTCTACGAAGAAAATGCATCTCCCTGGCTTCAGTGGCTTATAGAATATGATGATATCCTTGGAATAAATAAGCGTCAATATAAATTCCACAGATATTGCAACATGGGAATTTATTAATGAATGATTTAAGATCCTATACTTAAGTGATTTCTATGACTATTTCAATGGTCTAGCTATGACATGTGCAACCCAATTGATGATTCAACTGATATGACTTATCAGATGAATATGGCCTTGCTTCCCTAAGTATACCCACTAAAGCTGCATATATCATCCAATGTTGCTTGTTTGGCTTTAGCTCCATATAACTTGACCAAGTTATTTGCATGTACAAATATTGAGAAGATGGCATACCCTCCAAGTATGTAGCACCTACATTTTTCCAGGGATCAAGGTCATTTCACTAACTTCAACTCCATATTGTTGTTGTTATTGCTAGGTGCCATCCAGTTGGTTCTGACTTATAGCGACCCTATGTACAACAGAACAAAACACTGCTGGGTCCTGCGCCATCCTCACAATCATTGCTATGTTTGAACCCATAGTTGCAGCCACTGTGTCAATCCATTTTGTTGAGGATCTTCGTCTTTTTCGCTGATCTTCTTCTTTACCAAGCATGAGGTCCTTCTCTGAGAACTTGTCCTTCCAAAGTGTGTGAGACAGTCTCGCCATCCTTGCTTCTAAGGAGCATTCTGGCTGTACTTCTTCCAAGACTTATTTGTTCATTCTTCTGGAAGTCCATGGTATATTCAATATTCTTCACCAACACCATAGCTCAAAAGCATCAATTTTTCTTTAGTCTGTGACTTAGCATTTGTTATTTTGAAATTGTAAACTCTATGGGACAGTTCTACTCTGACCTATACGGTTGCTATGAGTCGGAATCAACTCGACGGCCACGGGTTTTGATTTTGAATACCTAGCATGTTTAGGAACCCTCAGAAGAATATGAGCTGCTAAATTAGGGGAGGCACTCCTGTACCAGATGAGTGCATAGCCTCCATAATCAAATGGACCTGGGTTTGAATCTAACAGCAGCAAGTTACTAGTTATGTGATCTTGGGTAAGTTATTTACCTTGTCTTAATCTTCATTTTCCTAACCTATAAAATGAGGAAAATACTAGTACCTACCTCAGATAGTTGAGGAGAGAAGTAACAAGTTAACGATTACGAAGGACTTAGCAAAATGTAAAGTGCACAGTGTGCAGTCAATATCTAAATGATAGTTGTTGATGCCACCGTCGCTACTGCCACCACAGCTGCTGCAGCTGTTGTTGTTGTTAAAGGATCATTAGAAATCCCACAGAAGAAAACTGGAAAGGAGAAAGGATAGGCCAAGAAGAAGAAATAAGTGATATATTTCCTGTCTGTGTAGTATAAGTAGAAGAGAATGATGGTCTACTAGTCAGTTTCTTAAACTTTTACCCATAATTCTGAAGTAAAGTGCCCTTTCTGGTTTGTCAACTACTTCTGTAACTCTTTTGAACGATCAGGGTTATTAAATAAAATCCAAAGCATAATCTTGTAAGCATTTTTTTTTTTTTGCTTCTCTTGTAAAGTTTATGGCATGTGCTTAAAAGAAATTTAACTAATAGGTAATGATTCACATATGCCTAAATCATCAAAATTGATTTTGGAAAAGCCTTTTGGTATTCAAAAGCTTTTTATTCTCATTATAAACATACACCATTCCCTATGGAAAAATAGGTTATTATATTTCCTAAATAAATGTATTCAACATCATAGATTTAGTTTGAAACTCTGAACTCAGGGATTTGGGGGGCGGGGGCTAGGGAGGGAATGTTTTGGACATTTTAGAATGAGGGTTCCCATTCATAAAAAAAATTCCAAGGGACACAGAATGTCTGAGTGTGAGGTGATTATAAAGAAATACTGATTGCCTCTCTCTTTGTTCTCTGAATACCCACAGAATACTCAGAAACATCCGTCTGAATGGCGTTTTAACTAACATATTGGCACAGAATGTCACAGACAAGCCAAGTGACAAAATAATTGTAAATGGACAAGACTAGTATAGATATGTAAAATAGCACACGCACTGGTGTTTTTGTCAAGCACACAATATTCAAAATCATAGAGGAAGTTGAAGAAGGGATACATATAATCATGATGTTTCATCATGGACAGTATAATAGCTTAAAAAAAGGAGATTTTAACTGCAGGAATATGCTTTACATGGTATGTAGAGACATATTTGTGTATTATTTACCAGAACCCCAAACACTATGTTGTGCCTTAAAAAATAATGTTGTTGTTATTGTCATTATGTGCTGTCGAGTCAATTCCAACTTGTGACTCTACAGGACAGAGTAGAAATGCCCCATAGGGTTTCCAAGGAGCAGCTGGTAGATTTGAACTGCCGAGCTCTTAACCAGAATGCCATAGGCTGAGTCAGTTTATTTCCTGGGTTATCAAATAGGTACTTTTCTGGAACACAGTGGGAATAAGCTTTTTCAAGGCCTTTACCAAGATTCTGTTACAAGGTTCTTCCAAGAAGCAGGTCTGATATAAGAGCGCTTCCCCTAGTCTAGCAACCCATGTTCTTCTAAGAGTTCCTAAACATGATAGGTATTGGTTTTAGGGTGTAAAATTTCAAAATAGCAAATGTAAGAGAATTCTAAGTCATGGGCATAAATGTAGATGGTCCAAGTCCTTTCCTTCATAAGCCTGATGTTAGTAACACAACTGAAGAAGGCCAGTCTCTCAAAATACACTTGTATTTAACCAAATCATAAGAGAAGAAATACTTTGTTTTGATAATACAAGTTTAGATTTGAATTCTATATCTGCTCCCAAAGTTCGTCAGTTCCGTGGTCCCAGGAATGAACCTGTCCTACTTTTCTAAACTATGATTTCAGTGTTTGGGGAGCTATGGTAAAGACTCTCGGACCCAGACCTTTGGTGGTGGCAGTGGAAAGGGAGGAGAAAAGATAATAACCAGCACAGAAGCCATTGTGCATCTTTCTAGACACTTTTTATATCTGTGTCCTGACTCACTGTGTGTTGATCTTACGTACTCTAAAGGAAAGTCTCATCGCACATCCAAAGTCCTGGTCAGATAGTCTTTACGGTAGCTCCCCAAGCACTGAAATCTAGAAAAGTAGGACTGATTTATTCCTGGAATCATGGGACTGATGAACATTGGGAGGAGATATAGAATCCAAAGCTAAACTTGTTTGTCTCTTATCTGGAACAGAGAGTACAGGCAATGAAGGAAAATGATGGGAAGGAAGAAGATAGGCATGGTAATAGGAATATTTAGGTGATAGGGATGCTTATGATCCATGGGCCTGAATCATCATGCACACCAAGACACAGTTGTTTCTTTTCATCATGAAAGCACTAGTGATGGCTGCCCTACACACTCAAGAATCTGAAACAGGGGGAAGAAGAGAGAGAAAAACACTGTTTTGTTGGATAGACAGAAACACTAAGTGATTTCTAGGTAGACAAAAGAGAAGCTTTGTCTTTGACATCACTTTCAAATAATCAATTATCAAGGAAATCCACCACTACCTGTAGATGAAATACACAATGATCAAGGAAGGGAAGGTTTACATAAAGAAATTCATGTGAGCAGACTATCAGAAAAAAAAAAAAAAAACCTGGAAGCAGAGGGCATGATTGAATTGTTTTGGTCAAATGAGTCCTTCCAAAGTAGTTACATTTTTCTTCCTTTTTATTTGCTATCTTAAAATACAATGGGTGATTTTTACAATGTTACTAAACAAAACTGTGACTTATGGTTCACTATTTACATAACTTATTGTATGTACTTTTTACAGTTCTATTAAGTTTCTGAAAGAAGTTGAAACTCTTTTTTTTTTTCTGAATAATTGGGGAAAGCGGGTGCATGCTCCTCATAATTACCTGATCTCTATTTTGGAAAGATGATACAGCCAGTCAGTTGATACATGACTATTCATTCCACACCTTCCATGTGTTTAGCACAAGCCTAGGTACCAGATATTATAGAAGCACTCTTAAACGTGAATAAATGTATATATATAAATACACATAAATATAA
Organism: Loxodonta africana; assembly: GCF_030014295.1. Taxonomy (NCBI): domain Eukaryota; kingdom Metazoa; phylum Chordata; class Mammalia; order Proboscidea; family Elephantidae; genus Loxodonta; species Loxodonta africana. The sequence goes on along the minus strand of NC_087369.1, from coordinate 115,179,285 downwards.
ATACACACATAGTATTAGAGAATAACACAAGACTTTATAATTAAGTACTACCATGTGTGATACACTCGGTAAGGACTAGAATATCAATGAGGGCTGGAATGCCTAGGGAAGATGGCATGGATGAACTCTAAAATTTGTGTACAATTTGCATAGGTGATGGTAATAGGAAAGAGATTCTGAATGAGGGCAACTACATGAGTGAAGTTGCAAGGGCAGAAACAAGCCAAGAATGTCTATTCCTAAAACTGAGAGAAGTAAACCATGGCTAGAAGGAACAACATATAAGAGAATAATGGGAAATCAAATTAGAAAGGTAGGTTTGGGCTACAGTATGAAAATTGTACAATTCACCCTACAGAATAAAGAATTGATGAATCAGGGATTAGGAACCATTGAAGGTTCTTGAGGAGAGTAATGCTATTATTAAAACAAATAAGTATGAAAGAGGAATCTGGTAGATGGATAGCAGGATGGACTGGAGTGGAAGAGAAATACTCCCTTAAACTGTCTGAATTTGGGTTCCCCTGGCTGCCATCACAACCCACGAAAAGTATCCTAATTCCCTTACTCTATGCAAACATTCTGAATCCCACTTTTGCAAATCTCACTTTATATACCCTACAATAAATTTATCACTTTCCTTCTCATATTAACTTCTTTTTAACTTTCATCATTCTGGTAATAGCACTTCTATTCTTCCAGGCATCAGTCTGAAACTATTCAAGGTACCTTGGTCTCTTCCTTCTGACCAACCTCCACATTTAATCACATACCGAGTTCCAAGATTTTTTCTCTGAAGTATTTCCTGCATCTAACCTCTCATTTATAATCACATCTATATCAATCTAATTCAGCGTTCATTCAGTCAACTTAAAGTATAATAATGTTTTCCAAACCACCACATGCCTCTCCCTTTTCAATCTATTCTGCATGTTGTACCCAGATGCATCTTACTAGCTAGCACACAGTTCCAACCATATTGCTCACTTGCCTATCAACTTAAAAATGTAAAAAAAAATTCTGAAAATTCAAAAAAAGCATAAGGAAATCCTACGCATCGATCTTTAATCTCCCACTCAGACAGGGTTTATTTCCCTGAAGTGTTTTTCTGAACATATGCACACGTGGTATGTTCAAATCCTCCCCCTTCCCTGATTAGAACAAAGGACAGGGCTTGTTATCTATTTTATTTATTGTTGTATGCCCAGTGCCAAGAACAGTGCCAGGTACATATCAATACATACTTTTTTGAATAAATAATTAATGCTGTTTTTTTCCCTTAGCAGAAGATGAATACTCTTTCATTTCTTTAAAATGATCTTGAAAAAAATCATGATTTAGTGTATGCATGATATTTCATCATATTGAATGTATCATGGTTTATTTAAACATTCTCAAACATTTAGGTTTTTGTCTCTACATCCTCTTTATTTTTCACTATTATAAATCCTGCGTAATGAATATCTTTGCATGCACAACTTCCTCGGCAGTTTTGATGGCTTCCTTAGTCTAGATTACTAAAAGTGGAATTTGTATCAAAAGTTGTGAACTCTAACACTCTTGGTACGAGATGCCAAATTACTTTCTACTATACCACTTTAGACTACTACCATACACCAAGGAACCATTGGCACTGCGCCTGCTCTAATGTTTAATACATATTTGATTCTTGCCATTTTGACTGGGAAAGTGTTATCTCATTGTCGGCATGGTTTTCATTTTGTTTTCAATTCTAGTAAAAAAAAAAGTAGATGTTCTTTATTTCATATTTATTGATACCTTGAATTTTTCCATAAGCGGATTGATTGTCCCTGTCTGTGCTCAGTTTTGCTTTGGGTTGTTTATCTGATACTTATTACCCATACTCATTCTATCCTAGTAAAAAGTGTTGTAAATATTTACCCTGCTTGTACTTTGTGTCTTCATTTTGCTTATGGTGCTCCTCATATGCAGAAATTCAAGTATTTAAATTTTTAAATCTTCGTTTTTCAACTGATGCTCTTGTTCTTCTTCTTTTTTTTTTTTAATAGTATTTTATTGTGCTTTTGGTGAAATTTACACAGAAAAGTAGGCTTCAATTTGACAGTTTCTATACAAATTGTTCCGTAACGTTAGTCACATTTTTCACAATGTGTCAGCATTCTCTTTAAGTGCATTTTGGTTGTTCCATTTCCAGTGCTATAGTTTCTTTACCCCCTTACCTTCTCATCTTTGCTTTAGAGTCATTGTTGACCTTTTGGTCTCATACGGATGGTTTTTTTGGGGGGGGTTTTATACTCACAAGGAAGTCTTGATGGCACACTTGTTTAGCTCGACTGCTAACCAAGAAGTCAGCAGTTCGAATCCACCAGCCACTCCTTGGAAACCTGACGGGGCAGCTCTATTCTGTCCTATGGGGTCTCTATGAGTTGGAATCAACTCAACAGCAACGGGTTTGCTTTAGTATTCATAGGTAATATCCTTAATTTTGTGTGCCAATCTGTTATTTTGCTAAAAGGTGACCTCAGAAGATAATTTCAGTTCAAGATTTAGAGAGTATCACAGGGCCATAGTCTCAGAGAACCCTGTAGTCTGAACTGGTCTAATAAGTTGACTTTTTAAGAATTTGTGTTCCATTTCACCGTTTTTTTCCCATTCTATCAAGGCCCATCAGGTTGTGATATTGTGGCCTTGATCAGAATGGTCAGTAGTAGTAGCCAGGCACCATTTAATTCTTCTGTTCGCAGGGTAGATGAGGCCATGGCTCTTGTAGGCTACTAGCCCTATAGATTAGTTTCTTTACAGAGACTTTGGTTTCCTTCTTTTTCTTTTGCTTCTGACAAGTAGAGACCAATAGATGTATCTTAGATGGCTGCTTGCAAGTTTTTAAGACCTCAGACACAACTCACCTCACTAGGATGCTGAACATGAACTTTGCGAACTATATCGTGCCAATTGACTAAGTTGTCCCATGAGACTAAGGTCCTAAACCTTCAAACCTGGAGAACCAATCTTGCAAGGTGTTTGGTTATGTCTGAGAAGTATCTGTAACTGTGTCCTCTATGAATGTACATATATACACACACATATCTGTACATACATGTGTACATGTAGATACTTCTGTCTATGCACACATATGTACACACTTGTACCTACCCATACACATATATGCCTATACACATACATATGTGACCATGCACTCATTTTGTGGTTAATATTGGTGTTGTTGCCAAATTATTCGTCATATTCTTTACCACAAATATATATATATATTTTTTTTCTTTTGTGCACTTCTTAGTGGCATCGTTTACTTTGGCCAAGTTGTGCTCATTACACCCACATTCAGTGCTACTTTTCCCATCACCAAAAATAACAAGTATCTGCAATCTAGAGAGTGATTCCTCCTCTCCCCACCCAATGCTGGTGTTCTTAGAAAATCCTTTCATATCTATTGAGCTAAATATTAGGTTTTCTTTTGAAATTTTAATGTTCAATTCTTAATAATAGACTTCTTATCTGGCAATTTATTTTCGTATATTTGGTGATATAAGAATTTACAATTATTTTCATATATTAGTTTTACACAACATCATTTTTTTGCACTGACTCATCACTTCTCAATTGTTTTTTATGCACCCTCTTTTTACATGTTAAATTCCAGTGTATATTAGGTTGTGTTACAGAGTTATATTACTATTTACCATTAATCTACCTTTTGATTCTTGCACTAATAACACATTTTTTAATTATTTTACATTTATACTATATCTTAGCATTTTGTTTTATCAGACTTTTATTTGCTATTGTTGTCTAAGTGTTCCTCCAAGTGCCTTTGAAATCATTTTGTCAATAAAAAGAAAAATTCCCATTGTGATCACTTTTTAATTTATCCCACTACTTTCAAGTGTAATCATATCCTTCTACATATAAACTATACTCTAGCCACACTGAATTTTTGTCATTTCCTTGATTTCTTCTCTAATACATTTTACTCATTCTGTTTCTTCATCTTTACCTATTAGCATTCTACCCATTGTTCAAGGCCCAAGTCAACATTACTTTCTGATCTTCGATGAAGCCTTTTCCTGATCAGTTCTTGTTACTTTGTTTATGCTTCTCACATAATTTATCACTTTTCGCATTATTTTAAACTATAAGATTTTTGAGAGCAGAGGCAGTGTCCGGATAATTGTTTCCCCAGCAACACCTAACATAGTGCCTAGAATGCACATATTTGAGGTAAATAGCCTTGAAACTCTTTAGATGACAACGTAATGGGTGCAGAATATTTGCTAATTTATTGACAACTGTATCATCATGATTATATATGCTAATGGACGCCATGGAAATGCTATTAAGAATAAGGATTTAAAATACCAGTGAATGCGACTGTTGTTAATGCAGAAAAATCTGTCTTCACATGACTGAATTTCACTCACAGGATATGGTAATAATCTTACTGCCATTATAGGTACCTTATTTTTTTCTTTAAATGAATCACTAATTTCATAAAATTTTAAAATAAAAATTATTCTCAAAAATGAAATAATGAAAATGCTGTTTTTTTCTATTTTGATACTATTCATAAGCATGACTCCCAATTCGTTACTTATACCCTAGCAGGTATTCTCTATCACAGGTTCTATTTCCAAATTACAAGAGGTAATATATATTTTAATTAGATCCTTGTTATCTATCTAAAAATTGCAAATGAAATAATTACTTAACATTCTGCCTTCAAGATTTTATCCATTTTTAATGACTAAATTCTTCTTTCACATTAAACAAGTTCAGCACTTATCAGCAATTATGAATATAAAAATAAAGTCTAATGGTGTAATAAAATACAGTACATAAAAGTGGTGCAGAAATATAAGTGGTGGTTAATTAAAAGATAATGCCTTCAGTACTGACTAGTGTCATAGGATAATCATCCTTTGGCACAAATGTTAAGGCGAAGGAAAGTCATTATTTTAAGAGCAGGAAAGTAACTTCTAAACATCATATTTGTTTATACTGCAATTTGATTTACAGGAAAACGACTGGATGACAAAGAGAAGTAGGTTTGTGTTCTTGTACCCATCCACTCTTCAACCTTTCTGGCTTTAGGCAAAACACCCTACCTCAACTTTAGTTTTCTCATTTGTGAAATGAAGAACACATCTCTACTTTAATTACTTCCTATGGTTCTAATTATTGAAAAATAAAGTAAAACATAAGAAAGAATATTGATAAATCAACCAATGTTATATAAATGCAAAGGAAGTTTCAAAATGCATACCCGCACACTCGACCACAGGACAAACATAACATGCAGTGGTATTGGGTTGAAAAAGGGCTGTTTTAGTCAGCTAGAATACAGTATATACTCTACAGTAAATTTTTCAACTACTTTTCAGTATACATTCACAGACATATATGCGACTAGGAAATAGGGTTAAACACAGGGCTCTTAAAGCTATTTAGTGCTGAAAAATTATGAGCTTTTTATATCACTCGTAAGATAGATTCCCTAGGCAATCCCTAAGATATAAAATGTCTAATTTCAGGAAAAAGAATACTTGGCCAATTCTAACAAATACAGGGTTAAAAAGAATATGAAATTTATTCTGTAGAGATGTAAGTTCAGTCCAATAAGATAATCGAATCTAGGGCAATTAAAAACATCATTGAATTGAAATTATCTTCAAAGGTGTACTTTGCAATGCATCAAAGTCCAACTCAAAAGGTTTTCCTATGTGTGTGCTGATATTTTCTTTATATATCCATTACTAGTCATTTAAAATAACTAAATATCCAGTATTTCTAATAAAACTGGCTGTGATAGACTGGTCAGCGATTAATCTGTTGTTTAGCAATCAACTTTGATGACAACAGTAAATAATCAGCAATGAATCTGTAGTGTACCATAGGACAGATAAGACGTAATAATGAAGGTTAATAAAAGTTTTTTAAATGAATAAGTGAAATGAATTGAATGCTAGAGATTTTCATCATCTCATTCAGCAATTTTATTTCTGCTTTTCATGTGTTATATTTATACTTACTTGTAATAAATACTACAATTATAATTTAAAATTACATACGCATACAGGTACATAATCTTACAGGGCCAGATGTATTTGGAATTCATAGCTTTTTTTGAATTTTAATAAGTAATATGGAGCACATACTGATATTGAGTAACAACTCAAACGAGTCTGAGACAACACCTCTTCTAAAAAAAAGCATTAATATGTTGTCAGCGAAGCATCCACATATTTACAGTAAATCAGATACACAAAGGCAGTAAATAACTTCAGATCAGCTAAGTGTAGATTTTGCTGAACTGAGTAAATTGAACATCAGATTTACAAAAGCACTTTGTTGTCAGAGATTTTGGATTTTGGATTATGAATAAGGGATTGTGGACCTGCAGTAGTTCTACCAAGGCTAACTAAAATAATTCACATCTGACTATGTTGGCCTCCTCTCAATCTGACAGTTTTTTTTGTTTGTTTGTTTAACCCCTTTTTAAATAAAGGAGAAAGGAGTTGAGCAGACATGAAAGTCCCTTATGATATGGAGGGGATAGTTTGGAGTCCTATAAACGGAGAGCATGTAGGTCGAATGGGAAGCAGCTGGAGTCCCTGAGTGGTATAAACCATTAAGGCATTCGGCTGCTTACCAAAAAGTTTGCAGTTCAAGTTCACCCAGAGGCATCTCAGAAGAAATGCCTGGCAATCTACTTCTGAGAAATTAGTCATTGAAAACCCTATGGAGCACAATTCTACCCTGACACACATGGGGTTGCCATTAGTTGAATCGACTCAATAGCAACTAGTGGCTCAGAGAATTGGGTGACCATCAGCCTAAGAATGTCAGAGAGTAGGAGAAAAGCATTGTGATGGTTAATTTTATGTGTCAACTTGAACTAGGCTATGGTGCCAAGTTGTTTGGTCAAACAATAGTATAGATGTTGCTATGAAGGTATTTACCTGTGATTAACAGATTAACGTTTGAATTAGTTGACCTTAAGTAAAACAGAGTACTCTCATGAAGTAGGTATATTACGTATATATATATATATATATATATATATATATATATATATATGGGGAAACCCTGGTAGTGTAGTGGTTAAGTGCTACGGCTGCTAACCAAAAGGTCAGCAGTTCGAACCCACCAGGTAGCTCCTTGGAAACATTATGCGGCAGTTCTACTCTGCCCTCTAGAGTCGCTATGAGTCGGAATCGATTCGATGGCGGCGGGTATATATATATATAGATAAGCCCTGGTGGCGCAGTGTTTAAGAGCCCGGCTGCTAACCAAAAGGTCAGCAGTTCAAATCCACCAACCACTTCTTGGAAACCCCATGGGGTAGTTCTACTCTGTCCTATAGGGTCACTGAGTTGGAATTGACTCGAAGGCAACTGGTACATATATATACATACATACATACATATATATATATATATCTTAGAGTCTTGGTGGCACAGTGATTAAGAGCTCAGCTACTAACCAAAAGTTTAACAGTTCGAATCCACTAGCCACTCAAAGAAACCCTATGGGGTAGTTCTACTCTGCCCTATAGGGTCACTATGGGTTGGAATCAACTCAACAGCAATGGGTTTGGTTTGGGTGTATATAATCTTAATTATGTATATGTATATATGTATATATGTATATATGTATATATATGTATGGAAACCCTGGTGGCATAGTGCTTAGGTGCTATGGCTGCTAACCTAAAGGTTGACAGTTCAAATCCACCAGGCGTTCCTTGGAAACTCTATGGGGCAGTTCTACTCTGTCCTATAGGGTCGCTATGAGTCGGAATCGACTTGACGGCGATGAGTTTGGTGTGAGTTTTTATATACACACACACACACACACGCATATATATATAGTGGATAGGTAAATCTAGCTCTGTCATCTATCTTATTCGTTCTGTTTATCTAGAGAACCTTGATTCATATAGTCATTTTTCTCCATTTCTGCTTGAAGCACACCATGGTTCATGACGATACCACAGCAGTGAAGCCTGAATGAAGGACAGTGATCATTTTGCACCTCAAAAAGTTTTGCAACTTTGAGAAACACAGGGAGATAGTATTGCCAATAGTAAGATATCACCATCAAGTGGCTTTGGCCAGTGGAGCACATGAAAAAAAAAAGACTTAAAAAGAAGAGCATGAGAAATATTTTGCATGTGGGTGAAGGTGGGGGTCCAGACATAACTGGGTGAGGGTTAATGAGAGCTAGGGATCTAATAGCAGGTGGATGAGTCTAACAAGCCATTGAGATTTAAGCATTTATGTTATTATGAACTTATATGCAATGCAAGTTGGAACATTCTGGGGAAATTCTGGTCACACCTAAATTTCAGAGGATTACATATTTAGACTTAAAATGCAACTTCTATACCATTATATAAAAACCAAAACCAAACCCGTTGCCCGATTCATAGCAACCCTATAGGACAGAGTAGAACTGCCCCATAGAGTTTCCAAGAAGCACCTGGTAGATTCGAACTGCCAACCTTTTGGTTAGCAGCCGTAACTCTTAACCACTACACCACCAGGGTTTCCATACCATCATATAGTCAGGTCATTTAAAATTTGTAATTGTTTATTTATAACAATTAACTGTCTCCTTGGCTGGCATGGTGTGTGGATGAGAAAATTATAGTGCCACCTGAATGAGATCATATATTTGGTTAGCAATCATTTTAACAAAAACAGTTGTGGATGTCCAGAGAAAATTTTACACAGCCCCTCCCTCCCTACACAAACGAAACAAAAAGACCAGTCATCATGAAATTTGCATGCGGATCAGGAAGGAGGGGTAGACTTGCCCTAGCACAGCTACTACCCAAATGATAGTTGGTCCTTAAAACTATCATTTGGTTTGTTATTCCATCAATATTCATCCTCTTTAAAATATTTATCCCTGTCAGAATCATAATTGCTCCATTTTTCTGTGGTATTTTATTCCATTTAAGTACATTTTTTTTTAAGTACGTTTAAGAAAAAAGAAACATTTTCAGGAGGAAAGACCAAGGTCACTTCCATGATAACCTAAATAATACAAGTGAATGATAAAAGGCGTTAATGAAAGGCTTTTAAAATAAAATAATACAAGAATTTGGAATTTTAGATTTAATATTCAAAAAGTTATTGAAGCAATATAAAATTACTACTTATGTTCATCCCCACTAGTTGAATGTGAATTAGTAATGTATCTTATTCTCTGTAAAAGGTTTTAATATTGGCAATTACAATCTTTGACATACTAAATTCAATTAAAGAGCCAAATGTGCTAATTTTTCCTGTAAGCATCAAACTCATTTTCAAGTTTTAGGTGCATAAGAAAAGTTTTGAAATTGAAAGCACCTTTTTGTATTAAGAGAAAAAGTTAAAGCCAAAAAGCGTGCAAAAGCATTTATATTTTAATTTAAAAAATATGCCAATGGAAACAACCTTATAAAGATATCTCAATTTGCAGCCACAAAAACCAATTGTAATGTCAGGAATATAAATTGCCACAATAAGAATTTATTTAGGAAGCAGTGGCATCACTTTTAAAAGTTCAATAACATATTCATTGCATGTAATCATTTGTTAAAACTCTAGTCTGTCTGTTCTAATTGGTTTTCAATAAGCCACTAATATTGTCCCTATCATTCCTCTTCAAAGCTCCTTGTATTGGTTTTTCTCTTTGTCCTACAGCATTACCATTAATAAAGGCTTCCAATTGTGTAAAGGAAAGAATGGCTAAAAGTTCTGTTGATTCATTGTTAACCAGAAAGCATTTTAGATTCATTTGAAAGGTATGTAGAGTGGTAACAGATTGGGGTTGGAAAAAAAAAGGAAGAAAATAAATGGAAATATTAGTGAAGTCATTTTTTCTGTGGGAGTATTGATTTCATTCATCACGCTTGATAGATAGGATGACTAAGCAAAAAAATCCAAATTCAAAGGCATCAGTTGAAGAGGAAGCAGGAGTGTAGTAGAGGAAGGGTGAAATGATGAATGTTACTTCGTTAAAAGGAGAAAAAATGCTATCGCTCTTCATAAGGGATTCATCATTTTTCTTCTTGTTCTCAAGACGCCTTAATAAGCATTTGATAAATGTCTATTTAGTTGTAAGATAAAAATCATGTTTAAAATCTTGGTTCATGGGTCATCTTTCAGCTATTCCATCTTAATAGAAACAAACAAAAAAAAAACAAGCTTTACCAGATTCCCTGTGCAATCATTTAAGGACTTGGCTTTAACTCTCCAATAGTTTTTGAGAAGCACTAAGAAATTTCATCATGAGCTCTAGCACATTTATAACAAAACAATGTATAATATATATTTCCACAGCAACATTGAGAACAGTTTATATGAAAATGTCACTACAGATATTGGTCTCAGTAGATGGCACATTATTCCAACTGCATATATGCAGATTTAAGATGAAGCTTTTCTCAGAGGGATCCCATGATATTAAAATGTGGAGGGTTGTGAAAATTGTAAAAACTGTGGAATGAAGGTTGAGAATACAAATATTTTCAATTGTTAGTATGCATGCCAACTGTCACACATACACCTATGGAAGTTTCAAAGAGAATTTGAAGGGATAAAAAGACAAACACTGCTTTTCTCATTTCATATAGAAGGCTAGTTTTTCAATTTATCTCCATTGAGTAGATATCAGATAGTTGTGCTAGAAGGCATTCGTTTAGCAAAATTGCATTATGTTCAGAGTGAAAATAAAGGAAGAACTGATTTATTGAATTTTTTATTGGTCAGATTGGGAAGATGGGACCTATTTGAAAAAAAATGTATAAAAGTATAATAATGTGCACAAACTAACAGGCTTCAATGATATATCTTACCATTTGTTGATCTAATGATTGCACTAGTATACATTTAATGTCTTGGCAAGTAATCAGTACTTTGTGTAGCTTTAAAATCAGTACTTTGTGTAGCTTTACTGGGGGAAAAATAGTCTTTGATCTGACCACATCCCTGATAGGTAAGAAATATGAGCAAGAGAAAATGAATAATCTATTTGTAAAAGCATCCTTATTAATGGAAAGACATATAATTTGGATTATATTCCAAACCAAAAACCCACTGCCGTCGAGTCGATTCCTACTCTTGGATTACATTACAGACAATATTAATAACTACTTTTTATTTAGTTCCTATTCTGTGCAGGGAAGTTTATATTATTAGCTCATACAACCATCACAATATTCCAAGAATGCAAATATTATAATTGTTATTTGTTAGCTGCCATCGAGTCCATTTTCACTCATGGCAACCTCAGATACAAGAGAACAAAACATTGCTGGATCCTGCATCATCCGCACAATGGCCAGTGTGTTCAAGTCCACTGTGCCAATCCATTTCACCAAGGGTCTCCCATGCCCTCGTTGGCCCGCTACTTCACAAACAGGATGTTGTCCTCCAGCAACTGATCCCTCCTGATGATGTGACTAAAGGAAGCGAGTTAAACAATGTTCTGCTGTGATCCATAAGGTTTTCATTGGCTAACTTTTGGAAGTAGATCACCAGGCCTTTCTTCCAAGTCTGTCTTAGTCTGGAAGTGCCACTGAAACTTCTCCACCATGGATGGCCTTGCTGGTGTTTGAAATACCAGTGGCATAGATTCCAGCATCACAGCAATTCTCCAGCTACCACAGTACAACAAACTGACAGATGAGAGGTGGATTAGTGGTATTATTGCTGTTGTTAGCTCCGATTTACAAATTATGCAACCTAGTCTCAGAATGGTGACATGACTTGCCCATGGTTCCATAGCTAGTAAATGTCAGAGCTGAGATTCAAACTCAAGTGTTATTTACCCAATTTAGCCTAAAAGAATGTACATAGGCTCTTTCCTTAACAAGGACGTTTTGAGGAAGAGAGGTATAATGCTGGGTTATTTTATTTGCTAGAACAGGGGGAGAACATGAGCACTATATTGAACTTTTCCACCATTTAAGGGAAATTGAGCAACAGCAGTCAATTTTCTCATCGAGAGATGTTTATCTGAAATGAAGCAAAACCAGAAAATGGGAAAAACAGGGCCTTTTCCAAGGTAGATTGAGATGATCAGAAATGATTTGCTTATTAAGGATGCAGAGCCTCCAGTTATCTGAAGTGGTTGTTAGCAGCCGGAGATATTTAGTTTGTGTCATCTAGACATGGCTATTTGTCAATATACTCACAGTGAAATAGAACCACTCTTTATTGCTGTGCATGGTCACTAAACACAAAAGGCAATCAATCAGTTATGGTTGGAAGAGTGTTATATGTATTGCATCACATTTAATGGAAGCATGGTATTGTTTCCTTTGTGTTTCTCACTCAAAATTTCAAGCACCAACCCTGGATGTACATCTTTGGTGTTGCACAATAATAATTTGCAGACAAAGACTAGGTAATGTGGATGTCAGATTGGATCTAGCAATTAGTACTGTTGTAAAACCCTTTTTCTTATGGGAAAAAAAAAGTCCTGTGAGCAGAATAACCTAAAAAGTGGGACTGTTGCTCAGTCTTGGATCTCTTGCTTATAATTTTGGTTGAAGAGAGATTTGGATAATTTTGGAAAATTCCTTACCCATTTGCTATAATATAACAAGGATACTTTAAATTGAAGTGAGAAAATCTTACAAAAGCAAAATTGACCGTCTGTGGTTCCCTACTCACCACTATTTTTTAGATGAGTTATGATTGGTATATTGCTAAATTAGGATGTCCCAGAATTCTGAGTTCTCAACTAAACAAGCCCATGTGGAAAGCATGACCAAATGGACTGATCCAATTTTAATCACAGGCTTATGCCTAATTCTACATGTAAAATGTATAAATGTGGTCATTATAGCATGCTTGGGCTGGGAACAACCTTTGAGGTGACCTAGTTGAAGAGGAAGAAAATGAGGTCCAGAAGTGATTTGTCCATGATGACATCTAGTTTCTGACAGAACTAGAAGTAGAGCCAAAAATTCCTATCTCCCAATCCTGAATGTATTCTACTATATCGCACCACACCCCTTCCTATTTATCTTCCGATATGGAAATTGGATAATTATCTCTTTTCTTTATACTATTTATGCATATAAGAAATGCACTCATGAAAACTATTTCTTGGAAAAATGTGATTTAAAAGATAACTCTCTTAGAGGTAAGTATATAAACTTAGCTGAGGAAAAGAATGTGTGATGACAATTTGTCATTCATTCATATTTATTATAAACTTTTTCTCTAATTACAATATATTTTTTATGGCCTAGGGAACACTTCTATATGTTTATTTAATTCAGTTTTCTCTTTTAAACTTAAAATCTGTGTGCCCAATCCATAATTGGGAAAGATTCATTGAAAGAGAAGTACTGAATTTGTTTTTAATCGATGGAACAAAGAAAAAAATCATCAAACGAAAAGGCTAAAATATTTACAGAGCATGATGTCCCTTTTTCAAAAGAATTAAGGACTATCAAAAAAGATGAAATAAACCTTTAACTTCCTGGTATTGAATGATAATATTAAATGATAAAATTTGTTTTGCTCGTCCTTGTGTCATTTTGTGCATACTTCATAGTATTACTACATGCAGCCATAATATAACATGCCTCAGGATACCATTCCCATTTGAATATTTCTTATATAGCTGAAAACAAGTCATAGCTTTATGACTAGGAATGATTGATGTACAAAATGGGCAACTTGAAATTTGGCATTTCAGGTTTCATAACATTCTAGATATACATATTTAAAGCTTTTCTCTTGTCGAAAGCTGTCTTGCTTAGCTCCATAAACACCTTTTTCTGAAATGCTCTTTGTTCATCTTCTCTTTCTCCTCTTTCATATTCCTCACTCTAGTCTACTATGTATGCCAGTGTTTATGTGTTTCCCTTTCAGTCCTATTCAACTCCCTAGCTTCCTTCCTTTGACATTTCCTTATTGAAGGTCCTAGATGCTCTGGTGATTAAGGGCTCTGAATTCACTGGATGGTGAAGATAGATAGGCTTATCACAGATTAGCAGTGAAGCCAACCACAGGTTCTTAGTGCCTCTGAAGTGGAAATGGCTTGGTAGTTTCGTAACCCACTCTTCCTTTGAAGCAGGTGCCCTCAATTTTTTCTTCAACTAAATACAGTATGACTTTATTGATATGGCTTAAATTTCTTTGATTCAGTTTTCTGACCGGGAAGCCCCAGCGGTTTCTGGATTCAAAGGGGGAAGGGGAATAGAGAGATAGGAATGATTGGGATCTTTAAATATTAGCTGGCAGCTACACAAAAAGAACGTCCCTATCAACCAAAAAGAGTCCCTGAACCAGTTAGATGATAGGCCAGTAAATAGAGCTGAAAAAAAATTTCAAGGAAGACATGCATATTTGATGGTCCACGGAAAAGTAAGCTTAATGACAATAGTACTCACTTCAGATCTCTTGGCTTTGTGTATAAAGGAGCCTAAAATAAAAGGTTGGTTGACTTAACCATTAAGAATCAGGATGGGCTTAAATATCCCTTCAGTAGACACCTGCATCTGAATTCTTCATATCCAGAAAAAGCTGGAGCACTTTATCAACCCACCACTGGACATTCTCAGATAGGGCTCTTCTCTTTTAAAGAAAGGTAGAATTGTACCTTTATCTCAACATTTGTGTAAATTAACAGAGGGAATACTCTGTTAAGTAGCCTTACAAAATGTCCAATTCCTTGCTCTGTGTAAATCTTATTAATCGAAGCCTTTTCTTTTAGAATCAAGTTCTTCAGAATACTGTATCCAGATGTATTATGATAAAGCATAGATAACTTTTGGTGGGAAAGATTGGCATTTAAAAATACTCATAAACACTGTACTGCATCGTTCTTTGGGGGATGAGCCAATAATAAGTTTGTGGAAAACCAAAAAGCAATACTTGATTTGCTGCACATCAAGACTTAGATGCTAACATACAGGGAACATGGAAACTAAGATGTCCTTGCTACTTTTTTAAAAATATAGATGTATCGACTTACTGTTTATTGACCATGCTTTGTGTATCATTTTCCAGGCAGTTATATTACTAATCTTATTGTGCTTTATATAGTAGAACTGACCTAATCATAATCACATTTTCAGGAAAATAAAGACAACTTCCATGATCGATCTATACACCCTTAATTGAAACTATTTAGACCAAATTTGTCTTCAAATTGTGATGAATTTTATACATCTTCCCACTGTGTTGTTATTGACTGAGAACATAACTCGTAAATGGTATTCACACCCCTAAATTGCCATAATCAACTCTGCTCTTTAACTGCTTATGATAGTTTATACTTTCTCTTTAAGTACTGCTTCCCTTTATTGTAGAAGTGAAGCTGAATGGAAGCCATGTAAGTAAATAAATGAAATGAGTAAAATTTATCTCTCTAATTTTTAATATCATATAGCTCTACAAGTTCCTAGAACAACTTGTTGATTGAAACTTTTTTTTTTTTTTTTGTCCTTCAGGGTTCTCTTTTCGGCCATCATTTCTTCTCTTTTTGTGTTCTCTCCTTGGTAAAGAGATTACATTTATCACACAGCATTATGAATTTTTTGCATGTCTGCCTCTCCAAGTATACCGTGGTATCCAGTTTACTCTCACATTTTCTTCTGGATATGTATTGCTACATAAAAACCACCTCCGAAATGTAATCTTTTATAGTGGCTTAAATAATGACAACAACAACAACATTATTGTTATTGTTAGTATTATATTTCATGATTTCGTGGTATAGTAACTTGGCAAGAGCTTGGCTGTTGGTTCAGCTACATAGCATAAGCCCAGACAACTGAGCTGGAGGATCTGCTTAGTTAATGGCTTCATTACTCACATATCTGGTGTCTTGGTGCTTCTTGGCTTCACTCTCTTCCTTCGATGGTACCTCATTTTCAGAACTTCCCCATGTGTCTTGGGCTTCTCACAGCATACTAAACCAACCAAAGCCAAACTCATTGCCATCGAGTCAATATGAATTCATGGAGACCCCAGGTGTTACAGAATAGAATGGCTCCATAGGGTTTTCTTGCTTATAATCTCTATGAAAACAGATTTCCAGGCCTTTCTTCCATGGCACCCCTGGGTGGGCTTGAACCATCAACCTTTAGGTTAGTAGTAGAGCACAAACTGTTTGTGGCATGCAAGTCTCAAGAGTAATCAGACTTCTTACATGTCAGCTGGCTTTCCCAAAAGCAAGTGTTCCCAGAGGTCCAGAAAAAAGCTCCAGGGCTTTTTATTACCTAGTCTCAGAATTCCTAGAACATCACTTTCTCTATATTCAATTGGTCAATCAAGTTTTTAAGCTAACCTCCATTCAAGAGAAGGGAAGAAATAGCATACACATAAAAAGAGGGAAGGGATTAATGGTGGCTATATTTTTTTTATCTTAGAGACAAGCTTTCACACATCTCCAAGCTTTATAAGGCAAAAGATTGTGTATTATTTCTTTGTTTCTTTGGTTCCTTAAAGCAGGCTTGATATATGATTGGGTTCAGTAAATGAATAAGTGACTACACAGTTATCACATCTATGCAGAGGAAATTCATTATCCCTCCCAAGTAGAGTTACTGAATTTATAATTGTCTGCTAAATACCTCCATCTGGCATCTCTTGCTGGTACTTCAAATTCTACATGCCCAAAGTGGGACTCATAAAAATAGTTTCTCTTGCAGGCTTCCTTAATCTCACAATTCCCTCAGTCATGATGGCTCAAAAGTTTAGAATCCTTGAGTCCACCATCTTGGTAGATTTCTACTTTCATCACCTTATTCTGTTGATTCTACCCCTCTCTCATCTGTTCCCTCTTTTTCATTCCTATGGCTACCACAGTAGTTCAGGCCCGTCTAACTTTTCTTTTTTACTGTCATGATAGCCATACAATTGTTCTCCTGGGCCATAGTCCTAGCCTCATCTAACTTAGTCTATGCATACTTTCGACGAAATGTTTCTAACCCACAGTTCTGATCATTATCACCCCTCAAGTCCATATTATTGTGAGTGAAATGCTGTTTTATATTCGGTCACTTGTGCACATGTTTTCATTCTGGTAAAAGTTTCATCTGCTGTCCAATTCCACTGAAGTCCTCATCCTTCTTAAATAACAAACGATCCTTCTTCAGGCCCCCATAGCAAGTTGTACTCATCACATTTTGTAATGCCTCTTTACTTCTCTCTTTTTCTCTCTCTCTCTTTATTTCACGCTCTCTCTCTCTCTATATATATTATGGAATATATTATGTGTCTTTAAATCCCCAGAGCCCAACACAGTGCCTCACACATCATAGATGTTTAAAGATATATGACAGAAATTTGGAGAAAAAAAAAGAATAGTAAGTATCATAATCTCTGCCTGATGAATCAATTACTAAAGGAGACGCATTAAAGAAAACTGAATTAGGAGACAGATGCTTTTGACAACTTCCTTCTCATCTGTCAGTGCCTCACTTTCATGGGTCTTTGGCCCTGGCTGCACAGGTTGTTCATCATTAATGCATACCAGTCACATTTGTCTTTCTTGGTGATACTTTATACTCTGGGCCAGAAGGCCCATGGATGAACTTCTGGAAGTAACCACAAACTCTACTAAACTTATTCTGTTTATTTTATCTGCATTTTTGGTTCTCTATATCTGTAATTGAAAATTGTGTGTGTGTATGTGTAGGAGTGTGTGTAACCATGACCAAAATGGTTAAAAGGCCCTGCTCCGGGTTTATCTTTCCCCTCTTATTAAAATTAACCTTAGCTATGTATTTTTTTTTTTATGTATTGTTGCCTAGGGGATTTGTGAGGTCACTAGGTTGTTTATCTATCTGGTACCTTAATACCCTATTTAAAGTTGGTCAACCCCTGTCATGAGAATTAGATTCAATTACCCATACCCTGAGCTTTTGGATGGAGCCTACCTTGACTTTACCCATCATCCAAAACTATTATCCTTGGCATCTCAAACAGTTCCACAACTCTGGTCAAATTTCTTCTGTAAAATCCACAATTTCCTTACCTGTATGATGATGTGGGTGATGAGGATAAGAAGAAGAATCATTTCCATAGTGCTTATTATGTGCCATGAACTATTCTAAGTGCTTTGTTTCAATTTCACCCTCATCATAACCCTAGGCAATAGGTAATATTGTCTTCATGTTATAAGATGAGGAAGGCTAGGCACAAAAATGTTAAATAGCTTGCCCAAGGTCATCCATATAGTAATGGTGGCTCAGAATTCAAACCCAGGCAGTCTTGCTCAAGAGTGCATACTCGCTCTTATTCAACATCATGCTAGAAGTCCTAGCCAGGGCAATTAGGCTAGACAGAGAAATAAAGGGCATCCAGATTGGCAAGGAGGAAGTAAAATTATCTCTATTTGCAGATGACATGATCTTATACACAGAAAACCCTAAGGAATCCTCCAGAAAACTACTGAAACTAATAGAAGAGTTTGGCAGAGTCTCAGGTCATAAAATAAACATACAAAAATCACTTGGATTCGTCTACATCAACAAAAAGAACATCGAAGAGGAAATCACCAAATCAATACCATTCACAGTAGCCCCCAAGAAGATAAAATACTTAGGAATAAATCTTACCAGAGATGTAAAAGACTTATTCAAAGAAAACGACAAAGCTCTACTACAAGAAATTCAAAAGGACCTACTTAAGTGGAAAAACATACCTTGCTCATGGATAGGAAGACTTAACATAGTAAAAATGTCTATTCTACCAAAAGCCATCTATACATACAATGCACTTCCGATCCAAATTCCAATGTCATTCTTTAAGGTGATAGAGAAACAAATCACCAACTTCATATGGAAGGGAAAGAAGCCTCGGATAAGCAAAGCATTACTGAAAAAGAAGAAGAAAGTGGGAGGCCTCACTCTACCTGATTTCAGAACCTATTATACAGCCACAGTAGTCAAAACAGCCTGGTATTGGTACAACAACAGGCACATAGACCAATGGAACAGAATTGAGAACCCAGATATAAATCCAACCACATATGAGCACCTGATATTTGACAAAGGCCCAGTGTCAGTTAATTGGGGAAAAGATAGTCTTTTTAACAAATGGTGCTGGCATAATTGGATATCCATTTGCAAAAAAATGAAACAGGACCCATACCTCACACCAAGCACAAAAACTAACTCCAAGTGGATCAAAGACCTAAACATAAAGACTAAAACGATAAAGATCATGGAAGAAAAAATAGGGACAACCCTAGGAGCCCTAATACAAGGCATAAACAGAATACGGAACATTACCAAAAATGATCAAGAGAAACCAGATAACTGGGAGCTCCTAAAAATCAAACACCTATGCTCATCTAAAGACTTCACCAAAAGAGTAAAAAGACCACCTAGAGACTGGGAAAGAATTTTCAGCTATGACATCTCTGACCAGCGCCTGATCTCTAAAATCTATATGATTCTGTCAAAATTCAACCACAAAAAGACAAACAACCCAATCAAGAAGTGGGCAAAGGAAATGAACACACACTTCACTAAAGAAGATGTTCAGGCAGCTAACAGATACATGAGAAAATGTTCTCGATCATTAGCCATTAGAGAAATGCAAATTAAAACTACGATGAGATTCCATCTCACTCCAATAAGGCTGCCATTAATCCAAAAAACACAAAATAATAAATGTTGGAGAGGCTGCGGAGAGATTGGAACTCTTATACACTGATGGTGGGAATGTAAAAAGGTAAAACCACTTTGGAAATCTATCTGGCGTTATCTTAAACAGTTAGAAATAGAACTACCATACAACCCAGAAATCGCACTCCTCGGAATATACCCTAGAGATACAAGAGCCTTCACACAAACAGATATATGCACACCCATGTTTATTGCAGCACTGTTTACAATAGCAAAAAGCTGGAAGCAACCAAGGTGTCCATCAACGGATGAATGGGTAAATAAATTGTGGTATATTCACACAATGGAATACTACGCATCGATAAAGAACAGTGACGAATCTGTGAAACATTTCATAACATGGAGGAACCTGGATGGCATTTTGCTGAGTGAAATCGGTCAGAGGCAAAAGGACAAATATTGTATAAGACCACTATTATAAGATCTGGAGAAATAGTATAAACTGAGAAGAACACATACTTCTGTGGTTACGAGGGGGGAGGGAGGGAGGGAGGGAGAGGGTTTTTTACTGATGAATTAGTAGATAAGAACTGCTTTAGGTGAAGGGAAGGACAACACTCAATACATGGAAGGTCAGCCCAATTGGACTGGACCAAAAGCAAAGAAGTTTCCGGAATAAAATGAATGCTTCAAAGGTCAGCGGAGTAAGGGCGGGGGTTTGGGAACCATGCTCTAAGGGGACTTCTAAGTCAATTGGCAAAATAATTCTATTATGAAAACATTCTGCATCCTACTTTGAAATGTGGCATCTGGGGTCTTAAATGCTAACAAGTGGCCATCTAAGATGCATCAATTGGTCTCAACCCACCTGGAGCAAAGGAGAATGAAGAACACCAAGGTCACACGACAACTAAGAGGCCAAGAGACAGAAAGGGCCACGTGAACCAGAGACCTACATTATCCTGAAACCAGAAGAACTAGTTGGGGCCTGGCCACAATCAATGACTGCCCTGACAGGGAGCACAACAGAGAACCCCTGAGGGAGCAGGAGATCAGTGGGATGCAGACCCTAAGTTCTCACAAAAAGACCATACTTAATGGTCTGACTGAGACTAGAGGAATCCCAGCGGGCATGGTCCCCAAACCTTCTGTTGGCACAGGATGGGAACCATTCCCGAAGACAACTCATCAGACATGAAAGGGACTGGACAGTGGGTAGGAGAGAGATGCCGAAGAAGAGTGAGCTAATTACATCAGGTGGACACTTGAGACTGTGTTGGCATCTCCTGTCTGGAGGGGGGATGGGAGGATAGAGAGAGTTGGAAGCTGGCAAAATTGTCACGAAAGGAGAGACTGGAAGGGTTGACTCATTAGGGGGAGAGCAAGTGGGAGTAAGGAGTAAGATGTACATAAACTTATATGTGACAGACTGACTTGATTTGTAAACGTTCACTTGAAGTTCAATAAAAGTTAATAAAAAAAAAAAAGAGTGCATACTCTTGACCACTATGCCTCTCAGTTAAAAGGGCTAATCAAAGAGGGTATGTTAAATAGAGTTTAGAAAACTGTGACCCAGTAAACATATATTACAAAACTTGTTGCCATCGAGTTGATTCCAATTCATAGTGACCCTGTAGGATAGAGTAAAACTACCCAATAGGGTTTCCAAAGAGTGGCTGGTGGAATCGAACTGCCAACCTTTTGGTTAGCAGCCATAGCTCTTAACCACTGCACCACCAGGGCTCCAAACCTATATTAACCCATTGCCATTGAGTCGATTCCGACTCATAGTAACCCTATAGAACAGAGCAGAAGTGCCCCATAGGGTTTCCAAGGAGCTGCTGGTGGATTCGAACTGCCCACCTTTTAGTTAGCAGCTAAACTCTTAACCACTGTGCCACCAGGGCTCTAAACATATATTAAAAAATATTAGGCCTCCTTATTTTCCAGAAATGATAAAACATTACCCCTCCAACTTTTCTTTCCGTGCCAACTTCTCACAGTCATACTCTGACTGCACCCCACAGGTAGCCAGTTC
This sequence comes from Loxodonta africana, assembly GCF_030014295.1. Classification (NCBI taxonomy): domain Eukaryota; kingdom Metazoa; phylum Chordata; class Mammalia; order Proboscidea; family Elephantidae; genus Loxodonta; species Loxodonta africana. Next base: position 115,157,659 of record NC_087369.1, on the reverse strand, counting down.
GTCGTTTCTTTGACCACTACCCTAAGTTCTCTGTCTTTCTGGTAATGGGTTGTTCTTAACTTCCCCTTCAAATTTGGGAGCGCATGAGGAAGGGACTACTTGTTTCCTTCTTGTGCCAGTTACTTTCCACAAATATATATGGGCATTTCCTATCTACTGCACAACCTTGTATATTCTGTGAAGGCAGAGGATTTTTCAAGTATCTATTTTCAGAGCCTAGGAGAGAGCTTAACACATATTAAGCACTCAGGTAATATTCATTGAATGAATCATTAAAATTAAAGATTTTTTTTCTTGGAAATTACCTGAGATCCTTTCTAGATTCCCTAGGGGGCTGTGGCAAGTGTCCACAGAGGACTTGAAAATAGTGATGCTTGTTTATTAATAAAGTACATTATTTAGAACAGGAAGTAATGTTTATAAATTTAATCAAAGATATCAGACAAAACCATAAGCTATGTAACTTGCAAACTGCATGCTTTCTATTATTTTCGGTTGCCAGTCTGGCTATCCTAAGCAAAAAATGTGAATTTAGGAATGAGGTTGGGTAGATTTATTTCCTCTCCCCACTACACTGTACCTCATCCTCAGCTCTGGGTCTTGTATTTTCTAAGGTGATAACTAGTTTATCTTATAAAGAAACCTGTACTAATGAGGATGAAGTAAGAATAATCCATATATACCCCAAGACTTTCCACTCCTTGATGACCTTTAGTCATTTTCTATATTTTTTCTTGACTAAAGGATTTTTCTAATGCTACTGAAGCCAAAGAAATGATGGTGATTTGAAGCCAATGGGGCACGTTCCTTGGAGAAGCCAGATTTTTTATGCTTCTCCAAATCATACTGTTCTAGGAACAACTTATTTAGCCTTTAAGCATAGCACCAACTCAGCTAGTCACCAAAACTTTTCAATTCAGTTTATTGGAATATCTTTTTCTGGATGCACCTTTCAAATTTTATAGTTGAAAACAATAGAAAAATCAGATTTGTTTTACATAAATTAGTTTTACAGCCACATTTTTGGAAACACATCTGTTCCATAAAGATAAAGAACCGTCCTTATAGTGAGAGCTTGCTTTATGCAATGTGAATGACATAACTTCTCTTGTGTTTAATGAACTTTCACATTATCTGCTTGCCAGTTGGATGTAGACATCTGCAGTTTAGGATCAGAGCTCCAGATCTGGTTTCATTCCTATATTGTGATATCCTTGGCCGAACATTGTGTTACAGTGCAGTTCATTGGATTTCTTGCCAGCAGAGATAACCACAGAGCCATTCCAATCTTTGCTATTACTAAAATCCCTCTGCGCAAGTTTTGGTAGGCTGGCTGAGACCCATCTGTGGTGTGTTTTGCTGGCTACCATCAAGTTTTCCGTCTGCTAGTATTTAACACTGCCTGTTATGAATTCATAAGCTAAATAGCTCTCTCAAACCTGTGAATACATCATATGGGCAAAAAGATGACATGATCTACACTTTAATTAAATTAAGAAATAAAATAAATAGAGGAAACAGGAATAAGAATCCCACTGTATGCAAGTAAATGAGGTCAATATTTGAAACAATCTGCCTGTCTCATCTTTTTTTTTTTTTTGTACTTTAGATGAAGGTTTACAGAGCAAATTAGTTTCTCATTAAGCAATTAATATGCGTATTGTTTTGTGACATTGGATGCCAACCCCACAACACGTCAACACTCTCCCCTTCTTGACCTTGGGTTCCCTGTTACCAACTTTCCTGTTCCCTCCCTCCTTCTCATCTGTGCCCCTGGGCTGGTATGCTCATTTTGCCTTGTTTTGTTTTACGGGCCTGTCTAATCTTTGGCTGAAGGGTGAACCTCAGGACTGATTTCCTGAGCTAAAAGAGAGTTTCTGGGCCATACTCTCAGAGTTTCTCCAGTCTCTGTCAGACCAGTAATTCTGGTCCTTTTTGTGTGTGTGAGTTAGAATTTTGTTCTACAATTTTCTCCAGCTCTGTCCAGGACCCTCTATTGAGATCCCTGTCAAAGCAGTCGGTGGTGGTAGCCAGGCACCATCCAGTTGTGCTGGACTCAGTCTGGTAGAAGCTGTGGTAGTTATGGTCCATTAGTTCTTTGTATTAGCCTTTCCCTTGTGGCTTTAGCTTCCTTCATTCTCCCTTGCTCCAGATGGCATGAGACCAGTGAAGTATCTTAGATGGCTGCTCACAAGCTTTTAAGGGCCCAGACGCTATTCACCATAGTAGGATGTAGAACATTTTCTTTATAAACTATGTTATGCCAATTGAGTTATATGTCCCCAGAGGCCATGATCCCCAGCCCTCAGACCATTAATTTGGTCCCTCAGGGAGTCTGGATGTGTCTATGAAGCTTTCATGACCTTACCTTGGTCAAGTTGTACTGACTTCCTCAGTATTATGTACTGTCTTGAACTTCACCAAAGTTACCACTTACCTGTTGTCTAGTTACTGTTTTTCCATCTCCGCCCTTCCCCTCTCTTGTAACTATCAAAGACCATTTCTTTCTGTGTGTAAACCCTTTCAGGATTTTTTATAGTAGTGGTCTCATACAGTATTTGTCCTTTTGTAATTGACTTATTTCACTCAGCATGATTCCCTCCGGATTCATCCGTGTTGTGAGATATTTTATAGGTTTATCATTGTTCTTTGTTGCTGCTTAGTATTCCATTGTGTGTGTACTGTAGTTTGTTTACCTGTTGATGACACTTAAGTTTTTTTCATCTTTTTGCTGTTCTGAGTAATGCTGCAGTGAAAATGGGTGTGCATATGTCTATTCATGTGACGGCTCTTATTTCTCTAGGATATATTCTTAGGAGTGGGATTGCTGAGTCTTATGATATTTCCATTTCTAGCTTTTTAGGGAAACACCATATCGTTTTCCAAAATGGTTATACCATTTTATACTCCCAGCAGCAGTGTATAGGAGTTCCAAGCTCCCCACAGCCTCTTCAACATTTGTTATTTGTGATGTGTGCCAGTAATGTTGGGGTAAGATAGTATCTCACTGTAGTTTTGATTTGCCTGTCTCATCTTGGATTTAGTGTTACTTCAACAATAACTTGATGCATGAAGGGAATTATCTTTTCTTGCCTTGGATTAAAGCCATTTAAGAAATTAGAATGATAGTACAGCAGGAGAAAATCAGCTACAATATTTTAACACATGAATACTCAGCTGAAATGATTGAGGTTTTGTTTGTTATCTGTAAATATCAGTTATTTTGGTGGGCGTGAGTGTTTTGTTTGTTTTTTGGGGGGTAAGATTGTAGTTCTGCTTGAGTTGCTGTTTTTGTTGTTAGGTGCGGTTGAGTTCGTTCTGACTCAAAGTGACCCTATATACAGCAGAACGAAACACTGCCAGGTTCTGCACCATCCTCACAATCGTTATTATGCTTGAGCCTATTGTCGCAGCCACTGTGTCAATCCATCTCATTGAGGGTCTTTCTTTCGTTGATCCTTCGCTTTACCAAGCATGATGCCCTTCTCCAGGGACTGGTCCCTCCTGACAACATGTCCAAAGTATGTGCAACAAAGTCTCAGCATCCGTGCTTCTAAGGAGCTTGGGTAAGAGGTAAGAAATTATGACTGTTACAGTTGGGTGGCAGTGGCCAACACGGCTTTTCAAAACTTAAAAACCACTATGATTTAGGGCAGTGCTTTTCAAGCTCCAAGTTGGAACAAATAGTTGGTGTTATGGGTTGAATTATGTCCACCCAAAATATGTATTTAAATCTTGACCCCCATACCTGTAAATGGAAGAAAGCCCTGGCAATCTGCTTCCAAAATTCAGCCAATGAATACTCTCAGGATCTTTGTGCATGGGTTCATCGTGAGTCAAGGGACAACTCGATGGCAGCTAAGAACAATACCTATAAATATGAAATAAGATTTTCTTTGTCATGTTAATTAGGTCACATCTAAGTAGGGTGAGTTATAAATCTAATTATGTCTGAGTTGTAAAAAGAACAGAATGGGCACAGAGACACACATACTGGCGAAAACAGATGTCCTGTAAGGATTGCTACAAGTCAAGTCATACCAAATAACCAAGGAACACCTGGGGCTACTAACAAGGAAGGGCTCTACATGTCCAAGACTTTGATTTGGACTTTTAGCATTCAAAACTGTAAGAAAATAAATAAAGCCACCCACTTGTGGCATTTGTGTTATAGCAGCATGAGGTAACTAAGACAGTGACTTATAAATTCAATTTAGTAGGTCACAAGTAGCATATTTAAAAAATAGGATAGAATGGAATATAGAATAGAATGCAACAGAATAAAAAAAATCAGTATGCATCACATGTAGTAATGATAAGTATTGATTTATGAAACTTGGTTTCTTGCGCACACATACTCACACATGTGTATGTGTACTAGGTCACAATGTAAAACATATCTTTTCTTGTGTGCTAAGGTCAAAAAAGTTTGAAGCCCACTGATTTAGAGACAGGTTAAGAGCCATTGTCCACCTTTTACAATCTTGTCAGAATACATGATGATGCAATTTCTCCTAATTTGAGAGGGCCAAAAAAAAAAAAAAAAAAACCCAGTGGTTTTAACGTGCTAAAATGAATTATAAATTTTCTTTTGATGGTAATGAAAATATCAAGAAGACCTTATGTTAAGATTGCTCTAAATTAATTATTTTAAATTATTTTGTATATAAACCCAGTGCCGTCGAGTCGATTCCGACTCATAGCGACCCTATAGGACAGAGTAGAACTGCCCCATAGAGTTTCTAAGGAGCACCTGGCGGATTCAAACTGCCAAACCTTTGGTTAGCAGCCATAGCACTTAACCACTACGCCACCAGTGTTTCCATTTTTTTGTATATAAGAAGTATAAATCTGAATATGTTGATAAGTTTCAAATCATCATTCTAGGAAACCTCTCCATTTTGAAAACAAACAACAAGAATCTGGATAAATTAGAATCTCTGGGAATATTTTAGAACACTTGGGATTCTCCAAGCCTAGGCGTCAGCCAGAAGCAGAAATAAAACCCTCCCTCTTCATATCCAACACACACAAACACAGTTTTGTGGCCATATTTACACTGAAGTTCCCAGTTTAAACCCACAGTTTGGGCAGAATTGTGGACGGACCCTCCTTAGGATCCTGTAGTTTTCCTTTGAGGGTGCTTTAATATGATCCCAGCACAGCTATTCATAAATACTTCAAGCTATTTTGGTCTTAAGTTATTTTCACTTCAATGGGAAAATTGAGGAGGTTATTTGATGATTCACTCATTTTCGACGTACATGGCCTGAAACCAATCAGGTCTGTCTGCTCTACAGAATCTGTGCTAGTGTCCATCTGTAGATGCACTGTCTTTTCTAACCCTCTATTTGAGTACATATAATCTCTAGTTTCCAAATATAAACGACTTCTATCCCTACAACTGGTGTCACCTGAGTTAAGAAAATACTTCGACTTTCTCTCCATGATGTCAGATTAAAATCATAAGTGAAATTTCCATTTTTTCAGCTAGGTTTGCTGTTTTTCAGAGATAGTCTGATATATCTGACTGTGTTTATACTTATGTGACAACTGATCTGCCTAGATTGACAAAGTAAAATGGCAATTTGAAAGGCAAAGCCATTTGTTTGCTAGCCTCACTTATCCAGAGGGTCAGAGGGAATACAACTCTATCTGCACAAAATAGTCTGTGGAAATAGCAATTCATTCATTTTATATTACCTCAGAGATCAGTGAAGATCACCACTTGATTGATCCAGCTGCGGTAATCAGAATTAATCATGAAATGGCTGAAATTAAAACATTGACAGTGCTACAATATGATTTTGCCCTTACCTAAACTTGTCTTAATCATTCAAAGAACACTCCATTTATTGTTTGTTTTGCTTTATTATTATTTTTGACTAATTTTACTGTTAAAATAAGCACATGTTTTATAAACAACAATAAGCCCATTAGTGTGGTAAATATAACATTGTAAAAGTCTCTGATTGCAGTTGTAATGACAATCAATTTTCTTCTCTAATTACATTAATTATAACATTACATACCTTTGCAAATTGCACAGGATTGTACTTAATTAGGTTCATGTTGTATTTCAATACAGCATTTTTGTCACTGTCATAAATCTTTGGAACACTAAGTCATGAAGACAGTGGCAACTGAAGATTGATCTGCAGTGTTGGAATTCAGTGGGACATCATGTCCTGTTATTGATTACTAAAAGAATCATTAATTTATAGAAGCTGGTTGGAGATTTTGGCAAGTTTAGAACTTATTTCAAAATCATTCTCAATACTAACCACAGCTTTTCTCAGAAGCAAGGAGAGAGGAAGGGAGAGACAGAGAGAGGAAGGGAAAGGGAGAGAGAGAAAAATAATATAAATTAAAATCTTAAAAATACAAAATGATTCTATGCTGCTTTTTTTTTTTTTTTTTTGAGCAGGGTAGCGTGAAGAGTATGTGTGTGGTTATATCAAGGCTATCAACAACATATTACCAGGCCACAATCAGGTTGAATAATTGGTTTCTGACAGTAATCTTTATTCTCTCAGAAACTTAACTGACAGAAAATACCTAGCTATTCAGTCTAAAAGCAGATAGCTCACCATAAGAATTCAAATAACAGGTGAAAAACAGCCCAGAGTAAGCTCTTCCCTTGTTTTCGAAATGGGAATATTCTAAAGGTACAGTCCTGTTTTCAGACTCTAATTAAAATGCTATAAAATGTACCTAGAACTAGTTTGCAAAAGGAAGAATGGCTTCATACCTTGTTGCTAAGTGCCTTTGAGTAGGTTCTGACTCACAGCAACCTTATCTACAACAGAACGAAACACTGCCCAGTCCTGAGTCATTCTCACAATTTTTGCTTTGTTTGAACCAATTGTTGCAGCCACTGCATCAGTCCATCTCATTGAGAGTCTTTTCTTTTTCACTGAATCTCTACCTTACCAAGCATGATGTCCTTCTCCAGGGACTGGTCCCTCCTGATAATATGTCCAAAGTGTGTGAGAAGAACTCTGGCCATCCTTCCTTCCAAGGAGCTCTCTGGCTGTACTTCTTCCAAGACAGACTTGTTCATTCTTTTGAAAGTCTATAGTATATTCCATATTCTTGTCAAAACCATCATTCAAAAACATCAATCCTTCTTCGGCCTTCCTTAATCATTGTCCAGCTTTCACATGCATATAAAAAAAAATGCATATGAGGCGATTGAAAACACCATGGCTTGGGTCAGGCACATCTTAGAACTCAAAGTGACATCTTTGTTTTTCAACACTTCAAAGAGGTCATTTGCAGCAGATTTACCCAATGCAATGCATCCTTGATCTCTTGACTGCTGCTTCCATGGGCATTGATTGTGGGCCCCAGTAAAAAGAAATCCTTGACAACTTCAATATTTTCTCCATTTATCCTGATATTTCTTATTGGTCCAGTTGTGAGGATTTTTGTTTTCTTTATGTTGAGGTATAACCCGTACCGAAAGCTGTAGTTTTTGATCTTCATCAGTAAGACCCTCAAGTCCTCTTCAGTTTCAGCAAGCAAGGTGTTTAATGAGACTTCCTTCAAACCTCATGACTCATTCTTCTTACATAGTCCAGCTTCTTGGAGTATTTGCTCAGCATACAGATGGAATAAGCACGGTGAAAAGATACAAGCCTGACAAACACATTTTCTGACTTAAAACCAGGCAGTACCCCCTTGTTTCGTTCAAATAACCAACTCTTGATCTACATACAGGTTCCATATGAGCACAACTAATTGTTCTGGAATTCTCATTCCTGTCAATGTTATCCATAATTTGTTATGATCCACTTAGTAGAATGCCTTTGCTGAGCCAATAAAACACAAGTAAACATCTTTCTGGCATTCTCTGCTTTCAGTCAAGATTCATCTGACACCTGCAATAATATCCCTCATTCCACCTCCTCTTCTGAATCCGGCCTGACTTTCTGACAGTTCCCTGTCAGTGTACTGCTGCAACCATTTTAAACTTATCTTCAGCAAAATTTTACTTGCCTGTGATAGTAATGATATTATTTGATAATTTCTGCATTCTGTTGGATCACCTTTCTTTGGAATGGACACAGATAAGGATCTCTTCCAGTCAGTTGGCCAGGTAGCTGTCTTCCAAATTACTTGGCATAGAAGAGTGAACACCTCCAGCACTTCATCCATTTGTTGAAACATCTCAATTGATATTCTGTCAATTCCTGGAGCCTTGTTTTTTCACGAATTCCTTCAGTACAGCTTGGACTTTTTTCTTTAATACCATTGGCTCTTGGTCATATGCTACCTCCTGAAATGAAGATTCCAAAGGGCAGCTAGAGAAGACAAAGTATTATAATGGAATGTGTAAAGACTTGGAGTTAGAAAACCAAAAGAGGAGAGGACATGCTCAGCACTTCTCAAGCTGAAAAAGCTGAAGAAAAAATTCAAGACTTGAGTTGAAATACTGAAGGACACTATGGGTAAAATACAGAAACATGCAAGAAGCATCAAAAGAACATGAAGGAATACACAGACTTACACTGTACCAAAAAGAATTGGCCAACGTTCAACCATTTCATGAGGTAGCATATGATCAAGAACTGATAGTACTGAAGGAAGAAGTCCAAGCTACACTGAAGGCTTTGGAAAAAAACAAGACTCCAGGAATTGATGGAATATCATCTGAGATGTTTCAACAAATGGATGCAAAGCTGGAAGTGCTCATTCCTCTATACCAAGAAATTTGGGAGACAGCTGCCTGGCCAACCAACTGGAAAAGATCCATATTTGTGCCCATTTAAGAAATGAGGTCCAACAGAGCACGGAAATTATCAAATAATATCATTAATATCACACACAGGTAAAATTTTGTGGAATATAATTCAAAAATGGTTGCAGCAGTAAACTTTCAAAAAGTCAAGTTGAATTCAGAAGAGGGGATGGAATGAGGGATATCATTGCTGATGTCAGATGAATCTTGGCTGAAATCAGAGAATACCAGAAAGAAGTACGCCTCTGTTTTATTGACTATGCAAAGGCATTCGACTGTGTGGATCATAACAAATTATGGATAATATTGAATAAAATAAGAATTCCAGGACACTTGATTGTACTCATGAAGAACCTATACATAGACCTACAGAGAGTTGTTAGAAGAGAACAAGGGGTTACTGTGCAGTTTAAAATCAGGAAAGGTATATGTCAGAATTGTATTCTTTCACCAAACTTATTCAGTCTCTTTGCTGAATAAGGAAACCCTGGTGGCATAGTGGTTAAGAGCTATGGCTGCTAACCAAAAGGTCGGGAGTTAAAATCCACCAGGCACTCCTTGAAAACTCTATGGGTAGTTCTACTCTGTCCTAGAGGGTAGGAGTTGACACAACGGCAATGGGTGTTTTTGTTCTTGTTTTGCTGAGCAAATAATCTTAGAAACTGGACTATATGAAGAAGAACATGGCATGAGGGATGGAGGAAGACTTATTAACAACCTGCTATATGCAGATGACACAACTTTGCTTGCCAATAGTGAGGAGGACTTCAAGTATTTACTGATGAAGATGTAAAATTTCAGCCTTCAGTATAGATTACACCTCAACATAAAGAAACAAAAATCCTCACAACTGGACCAATAAAAAACATCAAGATAAGTGGAGAAAATTTTAAAGTTGTCAAGGATTTCATTTTACTTGGATCCACAATCAACGCCTATGGAAGCAGCAGTCAAGAAACCATAGGACATATTGCATTGAGTAAATCTGCTGTAAAAGATCTCTTTAAAGTGTTAGAAAGCAAAGATGTCAATTTGAGGACTTAGGTGCACCCGACCCAAGCCTCGTATTTTCAGTCGTCTCTTATGTATGTTAAATGTGGGCAATAAATAAGAAAGACTGAAGAAGAATTGACACCTTTAAATTATGTTATTGGCAAGGAATATTGAGTATACCATGGACTGCCAGAAGAATGAAAACAATATGTCTTGAAAGAAGTACATCTAGAATGCTCTTTAGAAGTAAGGATGGTGAGGCTTCATCTCACGTACTTTGGATATGTTATCAGGAGTGACCAGTCCCTGGAGAAGGACATCATGCTTGGTTTAAGTAGAAGGTCACTGAAAAAGAGGAAGACCTTCAACGAGATGGATTGGCACAGTTGCTGCAACTATGGGCACAAACATAGGAATGATTGTGAGGAAGGCCCAGGACCAGGCAGTATTCTGTTCTGTTGTGCATAGGGTTGCCATAAGTGGGAACAAAGGTTTTATTTTCTTCTGATTTTGAAGCATATGTTTTATTTACCTTATCTTCATTTAGGGCTTTGAAGTACCTGTCACTAATTATGTAAAATGACAGATTGGATATAAATAACCACTTTTTCTTCCATTTTTTTTCCACTTTTGAAATTCTGAAAGTGTGTTTGGAATACTACGGGTTATATAAAGACAGGTAGTGTCTGAGCTTTTGCCCGCGGGTAAAGATTTCAACACCAGCAATGCATCACTTCTAATAAAGAAAAAATATATATTATTATTGTTGCTAGATTTTTATTTCTATGGTAACCATGATGTCATTAGTGCCTGCAATGCTTAAACCTCCCATCTGTAATAACTTGAGCTGATCTGGTAGGACAGAAATGTAAAAGGAAAAAAAATGTAATAGAATGTATTCAATGATACAGATAATATTTGGAAACGTAAAATGCTGTATTTGGTTGAGACTGAATGAAAAATGTAGCATAGAGTTTATTTTATTAAAAGGAAAAACACGTTTTTGTTATAAGGACTATGACATGAGTATAAAGGAGATTAAAAACTATAGTAAAGAAAAAGCTATCCATATACCTTTATTATTTGTAGCTAGAGAGGGAGAGAAACAGCTTTGGGGATTAACCATTAATTCCTGTGAAGAAAAGTAGAGAGTGACGCATATATAATCGAACAGTGATATTGCTAAGAAGCATATTATTTTATTAGATTAAAGGCGATTTTTTGCTGTTTATACTCCTTTTCCTAAATGACTTTCATTCTCTTCCCAATGCTACAGGAAGCTTTTTTTTTTTTTTTTTGCTATTACTATCTTTGGCAAAGAATAAGAAGTCATTTGCTTGCTGAGCTGTAATCCATCCTTTCAGGGAGGGGTGAGCTTTCCTGCATAGGCTTGGAAAGAAGGAAAACTGTACCATCCCAGATTCTAGAGGAGAAGAAAAACTTTTGGAGGCCCTAATAACAACCAGAACATACCCACAGCTACTGTTTACCAAGGTGATTGTTGGATGACTCAGAGTGAGGCTTGAACTCCATTCTCTTCAATGTCATCTTTGTTATTACTCGGCAAAGGAGCTTTTTACAGTCAAGCTAAGGGGTTGAGAGATAAATCAGAAGTCTATTGTGCCTGCCCTGCCCACTTTGGGCCCTTCCCTACCCTGCTCTACCCTTATGCCCAAAAAATACTGGTTCTAAATTCCAAAAAGATGAAGTAAAAGATGTCACATAATACTTCCTGCCTCACGTATTCTTAGTAATTTGTGGTTGAGGTTGAACTGAGTGTCAGTGGTATGCTTGCATTGTGCCAGTAGACTGTCCCTCCTGCCTGACATCACCCTAGTTAGCTCCATGATTGGCAAGGGGATGGTGTCTAGGTGGCTCAAAAGTTCCAGACTTTCAGTCTGTTTCCTGGGTTGTTTCTGTGAAGTCACTCTGCTGCAGTGCTGGCTATTTTTCCAAACTAATGAAACTCATTGTTTTGGGTCTAATGTTTTAAATACTTCACAGAAGACAATTCTCCCACATTAGATAGACATAACTTGCCTAGCTTGTTCATATGCCTGCCAGCACTATTACTTTTATATTGTTATCTGACTACAGCTATCAACTATACAGACACTAGAGAGATAAAATTGCGTCCGGTTGACATACAAGTAGAAATCCAGCTGACTATGAGCTCTATAAATCTCTGCTTTATAAACACTCCTATCCTTGATAACATATTGAGGAAAAAGACAAAATAAGAATAACTCTTTCTACTGAACTGACAGCACAAAGTCATTCGGGTTTCAGGAGGCAAAATGCAACATTCTCCCAAAGATAATATGGGCTCGTATTTTGATGTAGTATGGCTTAAAATTACCTCTTGCTGTCATTTACATATTTTTGTATCTTAGCAGCAGAGACATAAGGAATATGTTTTACAAGTAAGGAGATTGATAATTGTACAATGGAAAATAACTTAGATTAAAAATATTGATTACCGTCAACATTCATTTATCATTACAAAATTGTGCTTCTCAAACACCAGGTGCCTGAGATTATATGCTAAGCAAAATGCAGGGAAAATGACATGAACAAAATCTGTGTTCCCACTGAGAAAGTATCCAAGGAATTTCTGGCATTATTTGTATACAATGACACCTAAATGGAAAATAAATGAAGCTTTTTTTTCCCATAATGCCTTCTAATGTTGTTAACACTAGACTAAGTATATGACTCAGTGTACGGTAGAGATTAAGAGGATGCCCTCTAGAGTCATACTGCCTGTACCCCAATCCCACTTACATGTGTCAAGGGCACCTTGACCTTGGACAGCATTCTCAGCCTCTTTGTTCCCCAGTTTCCTCATCTGTAAAATGAGGACAATAGCAGTGCCTACATCAGAGGGCTGTTTTGAGGATTAAATAAAATAATGCATGTGAAGTGCTTAGGAAAGTATCTGGCCCATAGTCGTTTTTGTTAAGTGTCATTGAGTTACTTTCAACTCATAGCAACCCTATGTACAACAGAATGAAACACTGCCTGGTCCTGCGCAGGACTGCTGCACAGTTAGTGCTCAGTAAAAGTTAGCTACTATTATTGTTTCATAGGGTCAAAATTGCCCAAGGTCAAAAAGACTAGTAAGTGGCCCAGGGGTTTGAACTGGTTTGTTTACAAACAGATTCGCCTTTCTTCAACACTATGCCAATACTGTTTTTTTCAGTTGCCATGGATTCTATTCTTGACTAATGGCTACCCCACATCTGCAGAGCAGAATTGTTCCATAGGGTCTTCAAGGCTGTGACCTTTTGGAAGCATAACTCTAGGCCTATCTTCTGAAGTGCCTCTGGATGGGTCTGAACTGCCAACTTTTCAGCTAGTAGTCAAGAGCTTAACCATTTGGGCAACTGAGGGACTCCTTACACTATACTATACCCCCTGAATAAGCCTGCCTCTCCCCCAACAGACACTGTGACGTTCCTAAATGGTGCACTCATTTACTCAAGACATTTATTTACTGAGGGCCTGTATGTGCCTGGAGTCCCTGGGTGACACAACCTCCACTACTAGCTGAAAGGGTTGGCAGTTCGAACCCACTCAGAGGCTCCTTAGAATACAGGCCTGGCCATTTGCTTCTGAAAGGTCACAGCCTTGAAAACCTTATGGAGTGCAGTTCTACTTTGTGCACATGGGGTCACCATGAATTGGAATTGACTCTACTGCTACTGGTTTGTTTGTTTGTTTCTTTTTCGGATGGTGTTCCTGTCAACTTTTTAGGCACTAGGTATACGATGGTGAAGAAAAACAGATGAATTGCCTATGACTAGAATTCAGGTTTTCTTCTTTCCCAGTTTGTCTTTCTGGGCTCCTTTCTGTTTCAGCCAGGTTTCCAATCTTGGCACCCTACTTTATCTGTTCTTTCATTTACCTTTGACCCATTACTTTATTTTCTGGCAATTTGCTTATATCCTCTCTATTGGGTGAGTCTGTCTGACTGGAATGATACTTCAACTCTCATAATGAACTCTTCCCAGGAATGACCTATTACCCCCTTTCTTGGTTATGGCTACAGAGAAGAACAATATAGGAATAAATGAGGGACTTACATTTGGAATTTTCCATATCTTAGCACAGATAAAAATTACTGTGCTAAAGCAGCATAGTCCAATAGAAAAATGGTTAAGCATTAAACTACTAGCTGAAAGATTGGCAGTTAGAACTTACCTAGAGGTGCCTTGGAAGACAGGCTTGGCAATCTGCTTCTGAAAGTTCACAATCTTGAAAACATTACAGAGCAGTTCTACTCTGCACACAGGGGGTCACCCTGAGTCATAATTGACTTGACAGCAACTAACAACTAACAAGAACAATAGTGTAATTTAAAACTTTCTAATAGCCACATTAAAAAAAGTAAAAAGAAACAGGTGCAAATAATTAACACATTTTATATAAGCCAATGTGTGTAAAACATAACCATTTCAACAATTAATCAATATAAAAATTATGATCGATTTGTTTTACATCATTTTTTCATACTGTCTTAGTTAACATTCCACCCTTTGGCTCCTACAAATTCATGCCCTTGTGACATCCAAAACACATTCATCCCACCACTTCATCACAGTAGTCTTCAACGAGCTCCAAGTCCAAAATCTCATCTTCTGAATCATCTAATTCAAATATGGGTGAGATTCTAAGCATATCCCATCCCAGGGCAAAATTCCTTTTCATCTATGAACCTGTGAAATCTAGACTACAAGCTGTTTCCAAAGTACAATGGTGGAAATTGTACAAATGGGAGAAATTGGAGGGAAAGAAGGGATAATGGGCACCAAACAAGTCCAAAACTCAGCAGAACAATTTACATTGGCTCTCGAGGAGGCTTGAAAACAATCTTCTCTTCTGTGAGACCGTTTGGGCAACAGCCATACCCTCTAGACTCTAGGTGTTGGCCACGCGCTCTGGATTCTGGGTGGAGGCCCCTCAGCCCTGGGCTTCAGCTCCGCCTTCCAGGACCTCTGGAATGGCAACTCTGCTTCCTTGCTCTACTTCTTTGGGTTTAGGCGGCCGCATTCTCCTAGTCCATCTGAGTTGCAACCCCACCCCCTTGGCCCAGGCAGGCCCTGTTTTTCCCCTTGGGCATGGCAGCCCTGCCCCCTCAACTTTGGGCAGTAGCCCCTTTCCCCTCACACATCTTAATAGAAGCCTCACACTCCAGAACCCAGTTGGTGAAGATCTGTTTCTTTGAAACTTAGGAGGCTGTAGCTCTACTCTTTGGTACCCCAGAGGCCCACCCTTTGAGACCCCAGAGGCCATAGCTC
Source organism: Loxodonta africana (assembly GCF_030014295.1). Classification (NCBI taxonomy): domain Eukaryota; kingdom Metazoa; phylum Chordata; class Mammalia; order Proboscidea; family Elephantidae; genus Loxodonta; species Loxodonta africana. The sequence goes on along the minus strand of NC_087369.1, from coordinate 115,142,623 downwards.
CACCCTTTGAGACCAAAGCAGCTTTGCTTCCTCTGCTCCTTCTAACAATTCTGCTGATCTCTGAGCTGCTCCAGGAATGGTCCCTTTATTTTCATAGAAGACAATAGATGAAGATCCTTTGGCCTATTTCCTGCCAGTAGGACTCCAAGAGGCAGACAGTGTTCTCTCCTTTCATTCTTTCTTTGATCCCTTTAGTATAAGCTGATGGATTTTCTGCTGTGGTAGTTGATTAGTTCCATCACTCACAAAAAAAAAAAAAAAACTTTTTAACAAAAGATCGTGTAGTCATGTCCTTGGTGAACATTTTAGGACACATGTCCTTAGTTTGTATAACAGAATTTTCCAAATCTTTAAGCTTTGTTTTCAATTTGCACAGCTCATTTTTAAGTTCATCTCTTTCCTCTCACATTTTACTGTACGTGGCAAGGAGAAACCACACAGCCCCTTTAAGATCTTGCTTAGAAATCTCCTCAGCCAGATGACCAAGTTCATCACTTAGAAGTTCAACCTTCCACCAAACATTTAAACATAATTCAAACAAGTTCTTTGCTACTGCAAAAAAAGCATTGTCCTTCCCCCATTGTCCAATCACTTGTTCATCATTTTCATTTAAAGCCTCACCAGAAGCACATTTAATGTCCACATTTCTGTCAACATTCTGTTTCTGTTGCCATATGTATTCTCTTAGGTGAAAGAGACTTTCTCTGTAGCTCTCCTCACTTCCTTCTGAACCCTCACCAGAATTGCCTTTGACATACGTAATTCTACCAACGGTCTCTTCAGGGTAATCTTAGGCACCTTAAAACTCTTCCAAACTCTACCCATTACCCAATTCCAAAACTACTTCCACATTGTAGGTATTTGTTACAGCAGCACTGCACTCCTGGTAACAGATTCTGTCTTAGGTATCTAGTACAACAGAAATATCACAAATGGGTGGCTTTAACAAACAGGAATTTATTTTCAAACAGTTTAGGAGGCTAGAAGTCCAAATTCAGGTCTCTGGCTCTAGAGGAAGGCTTTCTGTCTCTGTCATCTCTGGAGGAATGTCCTTGACTTTCAGCTTCTGCTCCTGGGCAATCTTCATGTGGCTTGACATCTCTCTTCCCCTATCTCTCCTTCTCTAGCTTGCTTTTTTAAATCTCTTTTATATCTCAAGAGAGACCGATTTAAGACACAACCTACATTATCCTGTCTCATTAACATAACAAAGAAAACTCATTCCCAAATGGGGTTATAATCACAGGCATAGAAGTTAGGATTTACAACACTTAATTCAATCCATAACATGTATCAAGTCTTCAAAATCCACTGTGCATTTTATACTTAGAACACATCTCAACTCAAATTAGGTACATTTCCAGTTACTAACAGCTGCTGTATTGGATAGTGCAGTTCTAGCCTTTTTCCAACATTCATTTTTCAGATGAAGAAACAGTGCTGGAAAATAGGTAGATATTTGTGAAGAACCAAATATCTCAAACGTGAGATTTGATCAGGGCTCTTTACGTTGCCTGTTGCTGCCTCACTCACCTCATACAACAGGAATGGAAGCAATTTGTTGGACTCTGGGAATAAATTTTCAATTTAAAGAGGACAATTGAAATGACTTTAATTCCATTTTGTTATAGTAGTAACACAAAACAGTGTACAAGAATAAAAAATAAAAATTCCGTTTTAAGAGGCAATATACATGCAACCTATCCGACTCCACGGTTATCAGTGTTTAGAGCAGGCCCTGTTCCAGGGACACACCTATGTCTATGATCTCCCTCCTGACAGGCAGGGGGTCCTCTTTACGGATTGTGGAGGATTTGAGTTTGCTTGTTCTAACCCTCCATGTTTTTATATCAAATCTTGTGCCTAGGTTCCAGGTCTTTTCCATTTCCTTCAGCGCTTAGGCTTCAGAAACAAAAATAATCAGGAAGAAATTCCTTTGCTATTTGTTTTTGCTGTTCTATCTCTTCTTTGTGGAAATGACTCTGTGGAGGCTTAGGTGTTTGAATGACGGGAAGAGGGTGAGACAAAGAAGGGAAAGAGTGTTAATATTTCAAAAATATTATACTGCTACATACGTATTCCATATATTTCTTAATACTATTTTAGCAAAGCTTTTGGTCTTTGTCTTTACACCTTTCCCACTTCCCACAGTTTCCCAAATTATTGTTGTACTTACTCCCAAACTTAAATGTCCATTTGCTCCCTAATAAAACTGCCATTTTCCATTGCATAGTTCAGAATGGCCCTTTCCACACTGTTTCCACTTCAACCATGTCATTGTGCTATTATTGCTAATTCTTAGGTGATCCTCCAGGGGGTAATTAATATTTGCTGTTGGTGTTATGTCTTTGCTATTTTTTGCTAACTTTGCTTTCATATGCTGTCACATGTTTCTACCTTCCTTTCTTATTAGATTGTTAACTATTTGATGGAAAATACCTTTTTTCTGTATGCCAAACACTCTCCAGAATGTCAATAAATGTTTTGTGAGTAAAAGTGACCACCAAATCTAACACTAGCTGGTCCTGGGGAAGGAAATAAAACCTAAAGGAAATCTTATGTATTGCCACACAGGATAACAATTACGATTTTGAGTCCAAATTTGTTACATCACGTATTAGTTGTGTGATTTTTGTACAAATTAGCTAACTTCTCTGAACCTTGTTTTTCCATTCTGTAAAAAAGATTAGTGATCATATCTGTCCTTTGCAATTGTTATAGACATCAAGTGAGATGGTGGTAAAGAATCTGCTTTGTAAACTACACTTTTCAGGATAAATATTTGCTGTGATGGTCACCATGTCTTTGCCTTAGCCTGCAATAAAAGTGACATTCCTGTCAGATTTTGGTTCCTAGTCCCTATGTTGTTAAGATGGTGTTCCACTTATTGCTATATAACAAACCACCCTCAAACTTAGTGGCTTAAAACCACAGCAACAACAACAACAAAATTTATTTTGCTTGTGAATCTGCAACTTGGATAGAGCTTTGTGAGGGCACCTCTTCTCTGCTATACTTGGTCTCGGCTGGGGAGACTTGAAAGCTGATGGCTGGAATCATCATCACTCACTCACATATCTGGCAGTTGGATACAGATTGGGACCTCAGATGCAGCTTTCAGCTGGAACATCTATACAACATGTTGCCTGGATTTCAAGGACATGCATCCTGAGAGAGAGAGAGAGGGGAAGAGCCAGGTAGAAGATATATTTGCTTTTTTATGACAATCTCAGAAGACACACAGCATTGTTGCTGCCAAATTCTTAAATAAAAGCAAGTCATTAGGGCTGACTCACATTCAAGGGAAGGGGTATTAGTTTCCACATTATGAAGGGAAGAGTGTCAAAAAACATGTGGGCCACCACAGATAATATCACCACCACCATTATTAGCTGGCAATTTTTGAGTGCTCACTACATGCCAAGTACTGTATTAAGTACTTTCCTTGCATTATCCACTTTTTTTTGCATTATATCATTTAACCACTACAATACATTTTCTTTCCTTTGGTGCCATTGTACTTGCATGATGATAGGAATGCCTTTTCCATGGAGTGAAGTCTGATTACTAAGTGACAGAATAATGAAAAAACCTCCTTTGGATTTATTGGTCTGATACCTTTAAATAGATAAAAGTGCTGCTTTAAAATTATAGAAACCTACCATGATTCTCTCTAAAATGATTACCTAACGCTGGTCAATGGACACCAGTTTAAAACTCTTTTAATAGGTATTCTTTAATCTCTGACTTTCAAGAATTTACAAGATACTTAGTCTAACTGTCACTAGTCAGGAAGTCTTGGGAGTAGATGGTCCAAAGAAATACAGAGCATTAAAGTTAGTGACCCTGCTTCTTGGTCACTAACTTGAGGGATTCTGTGTTTAAGTTGCTATGGCAAGCGGAACACTTCACTAGATGATGGTCAAAGAATTTGATGCAGGGACCGTGGTTTATTTATTATGACCAATGCTGAGGAATGACTTTTAATTAATTATTTCCACTGTCATTTAACTTATGAACTCTGTCCAACCTTGTTTATAAGAGTAAACATGTTGCACATTTATTTATTGGTTTTGGAAAATCCCAACATTTTTCCCTTGCCTGAATTGCCTTGATTGACACTAGGGATGTCATTAACTAAATAAGTACATAGTCCTCTGCTTCTTTTTTGGCTCTGTCAGCATAGCCTCATGGAGGGTGGTAATTATATGTGGGAGGCAAACAGCTGTATATGGTTGTCCTTGAGTGTGGAATGAATTTGGAAGGAGAAAGACACCACGAAAGAGAGAGAGATGATTTTCTAAGTACTTTTTTTATAATACATGTGTCAAATGAAATGGGTGAAATGAGATTGATAGTATCATTAGTTAGCTGTGTCTTTTGGGACATTCAGATTCAAAAAATGCAAAAATGCAGCAACAACAAAAAGGTGGTTGTGCATGTAAGTTATGCATCTATATTCATATCCTTGCTTTACTCAGTTAGATTCAACTATATTGTTGCTCCAAGGTATGTTACCTTTTAAAAATTCATATAATAATTGAAATAGTTAAGCTACAGCCCAGATATCAATCAGTTTTGTTTGTGAAGTTCAAGTGAAGCAGAATAAAACTCTTTTACACATAAACCGGACCTACTTGGTCCATCAAGTCAGCTAGTACAGACCATTTGTATAAGGCTATGGTTTGTTTTAATGGTAACTCTTTTTGAAAGTTGTTTGCCCTAATTTGGGGAGAACAATTTACACAATAAAATCATTGAAAAGAAGAAAATCAATGCATGTAAATTGAATTTAAGATGCTGAGGTATCCGTCTGCCCGTACCTTTTTCTTCTTGCTCAAACTTTTGTTTCTTGAAAGAACGTTTAAAGATTTTTACATTGAAAGGATAAATCCATTGTTTGTAGGCATATGCAGCTTGTTGGATTTTTTTTTTCTTTTGCTTGCTAAGCATGAAACACTTCCTTTGTATTCTGTTTGTCAAATGAAGGCTAAAATGGGCAGTTATCCATGAGTATGACACATGTTTTTGCTCCACAGAGACATATATTTGATGAACATATGGACATTTGCTGAACACGTAATTATCTTATAAACATTTGGTTTGTGATGTTTTCAACAAAAACACTCCTTTTAGAGAGAGCAAGAGAAGTGCATTTTGTGGTCTGTCACTTTAAGCGCATTATTTCAGGCCAAGATTAAAGAGGAAAATTTGATGCCTTACCTATCTGCTGAGCCATAACTTTTTATTTCAAGATGACTCCTGTTTTGATAGATACTTCAAGAAGCTGCATTCAATTTTTCACCATATCCATATAACACCACATATCTAAGTACTTAAGTTTCAGAAGTCAGGGCCTGAGAATTCTGATTACAGGTTTAATATCATGAGAAATTTCGGATGTTATTAAATAGCAAGCAGATCTTAAATTTTCTCAAGTTTTATGAGTATAGTAAATGAAAAATGAGGCACAGATGAGATGTTTACTAGTATATGCTCTCTACACAAAATCAGCCAAGGTGTGTATCACCATTAAATGTTTCTTCCCACAAAACATCTATACTCAAAAACCTATATTATTTGGATTGATTCAGAACTGTCTGAAGAATTTATGACATTGAGTTTGTACTTCTCTCCAATCTGAATAAGAGTTCTACACAAATATTTTATTAGTGACCATATCTATGACTATTCTAAGTAGAACACCTGCTTTTAGATGCTAGGTCCCTAGATTTGGATATAGGGCTAGGGGAGAGGAGGGTAGAAGATATATGGAATGATATAAGTTCTATGTTTACAGCCCAAACCTAAGCTTTCCATTGGGTCTCTGTACCAACCTCCAAAGTTTTAAAGGAATTATCATATAAAATTTGACTAAAATAGTCTATTATAGTCTTTAAGAGCCCACACAATGGTAAGAATTACCATTAAATCAACTAGTACAACTAGAGGCTAAGCAATAATTTAGTTTCAAATTATGCGTTTCCCAGTTCTTTTTAAAATAGGAGAATAATGCATTCAGCCCACAAATATTTATTGAGTGTCTAACAGATGCCACTTTTATATAGCTCATAAACTTGAATTATTAGTTACAAATCTTCACTGACTAGACTGTGTGCTGTAGGAGAAAACAGGTGTGTCTTATTCATCTCTGTACTCTCCTTAGTCAGCACAATGAATGACACATACATGCTCAATGAGTGAATGGTAAGTAAGTATGTAAATAAATGCATAAGTATGTGAGCAAAAAATCTCGTCAACTGCAGCAATGGGTACGGGAAAGTAGAACAGGGAAAGATTATTTTCAACTTGAATGAAGAGAATAGGAATACCAGTAAAGACTTTGGGGGTGAGGTGACCTTTGAGTTGGACTTTAAATTATGGCTAGGAAGCCATTAGATTTGGTTTCCATTCATTGGTTAAATTTTGAAAATACATTCAGTGAAATGTTGAGGACAAACAGCAGATTGCAAGAATCAGAAGATTGGGTTGGGCATGAAGAAACAGAGATATAATCTCCCCCTTCAAAATAATTATTATGATGGCCATCTGATGTCTGGAACCATCTACGCCTAAGTGTGAATCTTTGCTCCTTACCAGCTGTATGAATGCGAGCAAGATACTTAATCTCTCTGTGCCACAATTTTCTCATGTATAAAATCAGGAAATTGATAGTAACTCTTGTAAATATTGAATCAGAAATTCTGTGTAAGCAAGTATCACAGCATTTATTTAAGTGCTCAGTAAATCGTAGATTAAAATATGAAACAAAAGAGAGAAGACAATAGCAAGAGAGGATATCAGGGTAGAACAAGAAAATGCCTCTCAACCTGGAAGGCATTATGCTGAGTGAAATTAGTCAGTTGCAGAAGGACAAGTATTGTATAAGACCACTATTATAAGATCTGGAGAAATAGTAAACCTGAGAAGAACACATACTTTTGTGGTTACGAGGCGGGGAGGGAGGGAGGGTGGGAGAGGGTTTTTTATTGATCAATCAGTAGATAAGAACTGCTTTAGGTGAAGGGAAAGACAACACTCAATACATGGAAGGTCAGCTCAACTGGACTGGACCAAAAGCAAAGAAGTTTCCAGGATAAAATGAATGCTTCAAAGCTCAGCGGAGCAAGCGCAGGGGTCTGGGGAACATGGTTTGCGGGGACTTCTAAGTCAATTGGCAAAATAATTCTATTATGAAATCATTCTGCATCCCACTTTGAAATGTGGCGTCTGGGGTCTTAAATGCTAACAAGCGGCCATCTAAGATGCAGCAATTGGTCTCAACCCACCTGGAGCAAAGGAAAATGAAGAACACCAAGCCCACACGGCAACTAAGAGCCCAAGAGACAGAAAGGGCCACATGAACCAGAGACCTACATCATCCTGAGACCAGAAGAACTAGTTGGTGCCCGGCCACAATCGATGACTGCCCTGACAGGGAGCACAGCAGAGGACCCCTGAGGGAGCAGGAGATCAGTGGGATACAGACCCCAAATTCTCATAAAAAGACCAAACTTAATGGTCTGACTGAGACTGGAGGAATCCCGGCGGCCATGCTCCCCAGACCTTCTGTTGACACAGGACAGGAACCATCCCCGAAGACAACTCATCAGAAATGAAAGGGACTGGTCAGCGGGGGGGAGAGAGACGCTGATGAAGAGTGAGCTAATTATATCAGGTGGACACTTGAGATTGTGTTGGCAACTCTTGTCTGGAGGGGGGATGGGGGGATAGAGAGAGTGGGAAGCCGGCAAAATTGTCAAGAAAGGAGAGACTGAAAGGGCTGACTCAAGACGGGGAGAGTAAGTGGCAGTAGGGAGTGAGATGTATGTAAACTTATATGTGACAGACTGATTGGATTTGTAAACGTTCACTTGAAGCTTAATAAAAGTTATTAAAAAAAAAGAGTCTATTGGACAGGCATAACACATTGAAGAACAATCTTTGCCATTTAACTGTATTCTAATGGAAGCAATAAACAAATAAAAAATGTGTTATGACAAAAAATAATAATAATAATAATTATTATGATGGCCATCTGATGTCTGGAACCATCTACACCTAAGTGTGAATCTTTGCTCCTTACCAGCTGTATGAATGCGAGCAAGATACTTAATCTCTCTGTGCCACAATTTTCTCATGTATAAAATCGGGAAATTGATAGTAACTCTTGTAAATATTCAATCAGAAACTCTGTGTAAGCAAGTATCACAGCATTTATTTAAGTGCTCAGTAAATCGTAGATTAAAATATGAAACAAAAGAGAGAGGACAATAGCAAGAGAGGATATCAGGGTAGAACAAGAAAATGCCTCTCAACCTGGAAGGCATTATGCTGAGTGAAATTAGTCAGTTGCAGAAGGACAAGTATTGTATAAGACCACTATTATAAGAACTTGAGAAATAGTTTAAACTGAAAAGAAAACATTCTTTTGTGGTTATTAGAGGGGGGAGGGAGGGGGGGCATTCACTAATTAGACAGTAGATAAGAACTACTTTAGGTGAAGGGAAAGACAACACACAATACAGGGGAGGTCAGTACAACTGGACTAAACCAAAAGCAAAGAAGTTTCCTGAATAAACTGAATGCTTCGAAGGCCAGTGTAGCAGGGGCAGGGGTTTGGGGACCATGGTTTCAGGGGGTATCTAAGTCAATTGGCATAATAAAATCTATTAAGAAAACATTCTGCATCCCAATTTGAAGAGTGGCGTCTGCGGCCTTAAACGCCAGCAAGCAGCCATCTAAGATGCATCAATTGGTCTCAACCCACCTGGATCAAAGGAGAATGAAGAACATCAAGGACACAAGGTAATTACGAGCCCAAGAGACAGAAAGGCCACATGAACCAGAGACTACATCAGCCTGAGACCAGAAGAACTAGATGGTGCCCGGCTACAACCAATGACTGCCCTGACAGGGAACACAACAGAGAACCCCTGAGGGAGCAGGAGAGCAGTGGGATGCAGACCCCAAATTCTCATAAGACCAGACTTAATGGTCTGACTGAGACTAGAAGGACCCTGGTGGTCATGGCCCCCAGACCTTCTGTTGGCCCAGGACAGAAACCATTCCCGAAGCCAACTCTTCAGACATGGATTGGACTGGACAACGATTTGGAGAGGGATGCTGGTGAGGAGTGAGCTTCTTGGATCAGGTGGACACTTGAGACTATGTTGGCATCTCCTCCCTGGAGGGGAGATGAGAGGATGGAGGGGGTTAGAAGCTGGTGAAAGGGACTCGAAAAGAGAGAGTGGAGGGAGAGATTGGGCTGTCTCATTAGAGGGAGAGTAATTGGGAGTGTGTAGCAAGGTGGTATATGGGTTTTTGTGTAAGAGATTGACTTGATTTGTAAACTTTCACTTAAAGCACAATAAAAATTATTAAAAAAAAATGTCTCTCTTAGCAAGGACTCTGAGATCTCACATAGCAAAATATTGAATAAGATTTCAGGAGAATATTTCCTCAATTAGCAGAAAAAAAGAAGAAAAATTTTATTTGACTTCGGTGTTTTCTTATGCTCACCACACTGTTTAGCTTTTTTTTTTTTTAGTTTTCTTCTGTTAGCTTCTTGTTTAGTTTTTTTTTTTTAATTGTAATTTAGGTGAAAGTCTACAGAGCAAATTAGTCTTTCATTCAAAAATTTATACACAAATTGTTTTATGGCATTGACTGCAATCCCTCATTGTGTCAGCACTCTCCCCTTGTCTCCCCTTTTCCCTTTCCACTCCGGGTTCACCATAGCCGTTCGACCAATTTTCCTGTCCCCTCCTACCTTCTCGTCTTTGTTCCTGGGCAGGTGTTGCCCATTTGACCTCGTATTCTTGATTGATCTAAGACACACGTTCCTCACATGTATTATTGTTTGTCTCATAGGCCTGCCTAATCTTTGGCTGAAAGGTGAATTCAGGAATGGCTTCGAGTTTGAGTTAGAAGGGTCCCCAGGGGCCACAGTCTTGAGGGTTCCTCCAGTCTCTGTCAGTAAGTCTGATCTTTTTCGTGAACTTGATCATTTGTTCTACATTTTTTTCCCTGCTCTGTCCAGGACCCTCTATTATAAATCCCAGTGAAAGCGATTGGTAATGGTAGCTGGGAACCATCTAGTTCTGGTCTCAGGGTCATGTGGGCTGTGGTTCATGTGGTCCATTAGTCCTTTGGGCTAATTGTTCCCTTGGGTCTTTAGTGTTTTTTTTCCCCCTCTCCTTTGCTTTGGACTAGGAGGGACCAATAGTTGTTACTCAGATGGCCTCTCTCAAGCTTTTAAGGGCCCAGATGCTACTCACCAAAGTAGAATGTAGAACACTGTCTTTAAGAACTATGTTGTGCCAATTGACATAGATGTCCCCCAAGTCTACGATTCTTTGCCTTTGAGCCTGGGAACTTTATCCCGTAAGGTGTTCAGTTATGTTTAAGAGGTTTCCCCAACTGTGCCATTTCTGTGCTCTATTGTCTATATTAATGTATGAGGAGTACCTACAATCACGTTTTTAGAAATTTCCACCTCCGCACCTGTATCTGCCAGTGGGTGTGTTCTCCTACCCACCACCCACCTCTTGACATATCTATGTATCAATTTGTAGATTATTATTTGTTGATTCTATTGTTGCAGGATTGTCTATTCTGTAGTATAGTTGTCCTTTAATCCTGCGTTCCTCTCAGTGTCCTCTCTTGCCTTGGTCATGTTGTTCTGACTTCTACCATATTTTGTATTGCCTTTCCCTTCACCAGTATTAATGCCTGTCTACTATCTCTTTGGAAACCCCGGTGGTATAATGGTTAAGTGCTAAGCCTGCTAACCAAAAGGTTGGCAGTTCAAATGCACCAGAGGCTCCTTGGAAACTCTATGGGGCAGTTCTACTCTGTCCTTTCGGGTTGATATGAGTCTACATTGACTCATTGGCAATGGGTTTGCTATGTCTTTGGTAAATTTCCCTTCCTCCTCCTCCCATCCCTGGTAACCATCAGTCTTTTTTTTTCCTGTGTGTAAACCTTTTGTTGTTACTTTATAAAAGCAGTCTTTTACAATATTTGTGTTTTTGCAATTGATTTATTTCACTCAGCATAATGGTCTCCAGATTCATCCATATTGTGAGATGTTTCTCAGATTCAGCATTATTCATCATTACGTAGCATTCCACTGTCTGTATGTACCACAGACTGTTAATCCATTCATCTGTTGACGGGCACTTAGGTTGCTTCCACATTTTTGCTATTGTGAGCAGTGCTGCAATGAACATGGGTGTTGGAATGTCTATTTGTGTCATGGCTCTTATTTCTTTAGAGCCCAGGAGAGGAATTGCTAGGTCATGTGGTATTTCTATTTCTAGCTTTTTGAGGAAGCGTCATACTGTTTTCCACAGTGGTTGCACCATTTTACATTCCCACCAGCCGTGTATAAGAATTCCAATCTCCCCACATCCTTGCCAACATTTCTTATTTTCTGTTTTTTGGATTAGTGCCAGTAATGTTGGAGTGAGATGATATCTCATTGTAGTTTTTATTTGTATCTGTCTAATTGCTAATGATCATGAGCATTTCTTCATATGTTTGTTAGCACCCTGAATGTCTTCTTTGGTGAAGTCTCTGTTCATTTCCTTTCCTATTTTTTAATTGGATTGTCTTTTTCTTTTTCTTGTTGTTGAAGTGTTGAAGTTTTCTATAAATATTAGAGGTTAGACCTTTGTTGCATATGTCATAGCCAAATTTTTTTTCCCAATCTGTAGGTTCTCTTTTTACTCTTTTGGAGAAGTCTTTTGTTGAGCACAAATGTTTAATCTTTAGGAGGTCCCATTTATCTAGTTCATTTTCTTCTGTGTATGCATTTTTACTTATGCTTGGTAATCTATTTATGCCATATATTAAGGCCCCTAGCCTTGTCCCTAATTTTTCCTCCATGATCTTTATAGTTTTAGGTTTTATATTTACTTCTTTGATCCATTTTGAGTTAGTTTTTGTGTATGGTATGAGGCATGGATCCTGTTTCATTTTCCTACAGATTGATATCCAATTTTGCCAGCACCATTTGTTGAATAGACTGTCTCTTCCCCATTTGTTATGGATTGAATTATGTCCTCCAAAAGTGCATGTCAACTTGAGACTATACCCTGATTCCCAGTATTGTGTGATTGTCCACCATTTTGTCATCTGATGTGATTTTCCTATATGGCACTGGGGGGGTTGGGATGATGTTAATGAGGCAGGATTAGAGGAAGTTATGTTAATGAGGCAGGACTCAATCTACAAGATTAGGTGGTACCTTGAATCAATATCTTTTGAGATATAAAATAGAGAAGTGAGCAGAGAGATGGGGGACCTCATGCCACCAAGAATGAAGAACCAGGAGGGGAGCTCATCCTTTGGACCCGGGGTCCCTGCACTGAAAAGCTCCTAGACTAGGGAAGATTGAAGACAGGGACCTTTCCCCAGAACTGACAGGAAGAGAAAGCCTTGCCCTAGAGCTGGCACCCTGAATTTGGACCTCTAGCCTCCCAAACTGTGAGAGAATAAACTTCTGTTTTTAAAACCATCCACTTGTGGTATTTCTGTTACAGCAGCATTAGATGACTAAGACACCACTCAATAACCTTTGGTCCTTTGTAGACGATCAGCTGTCCATAAGTGGATGGATTTATGTCTGGGTTCTCAATTCTGTTCAATTAGTCTATGTGTCTGTTGTTGTACCAGTACCAGGCTGTTTTGACTACCACGGCTGTATAGTAGGTTCTAAGATCAGGTAGTGTGAGGTCTCCTACATTGTTCTTCTCTTTTAATAAAACTGCGGATTTGGGACCTCTTTCCCTTCCATATAAAGTTAGTGATTCATTTTTTCCATCTCAGCCAAGAATTCTGTTGGGATTTGGATTGGGATTGCATTATATGTATATATTGCGTTGGGTAGTATTGACATTTTCACAATGTTAAGTCCTCCTATCCAAGAGCATGATATGTTTTTCCGTTTATGTTGGTCTCTTTTGGTTTCTTGCAGTACTGTTTTGTAGTTCTCTTTGTATAAGCATTTTATGTCCCTGGTTAGATTTATTCCTAAGTATTTCATCTTTTGGGCAGCTATTGTAAATGGTATTGTTTTCCTGATTTCCTTTTCACAGTTCTCTTTGTTAATGTAGAAGAATCTAACAGATTTTTGTATGTTAATCTTGTATCCTGCCACTTTACTTAATGCTTCTATTAGCTCCAATAGCTTTCATGTAGAGTCCTTAGGATTTTCTATCTAGAAACACACCACCTACCTATCACCTACAAATCATCTGTAAAAAGGGATAGTTTTATTTCTTCCTTACCATGTGGATGTGCTTTATTTCCTTTTCTTGCCTTAATGTTCTTGCTATTTCCAATACAATGTTGAATTAAGAGTAATGATAAAGGGCATTCTTGTCTGGTTCCTGTTCTCAGGGGGAAAGCTTTCAGATTCTCTCCTTTGAGGATAACGTTGGCTGTTTGTTTTGTATAAATTTCCATTATTATGTGGAGGAAAATTCCTTCTATTTCTATTTTGCTAAGAGTTTTTTTTTTAATCAGAAATGGGTGTTGGATTTTATCAAATGTCTTTTCTGTACCTACTAATATGATCTTATGCTTCTTTTCCTTTGTTTTATTTATGTTGTGGATTACATTGATTTTCTAATGTTGAACCAATGTCTGGTATGAACCCCACTTGGTCGTGATGTATTATTTTTTTTTTTGATATTCTGTTGTATTCTATTGTCTAGGATTTTGTTGAGAATTTTTGCATCTACATCCACTAGGGATATTGGCCTGTAGTTTTCTTTTTTAGTAGTGTCCTTGCCTGGGTTTGGTATTAGGGTTATGCTGACTTCATAGAATGAGTTCGGATGTATTCTTTTTCTATGATTTGGAATAATTTGATAAGAATTGATGTCAGTTCTTCTCTGGATGTTTGATAGAATTCTCCAGTGAAGCTGTCTTGACCAGGGTTTTGGTTGTTGTTGTTTGGGAGGTTTTTTATTTTTTTAAATGACCCCTTCAATTTCTTCTTTTGTTATAGGTGCATTCAAATTTTCTACCTCAGTTTGTGTTAGTTTACGTGGGTGGTGTGTTTCTAGAAATTTGTCAGTTTTTCTAGGTTTTCAAATTTGTTGGAGTACAATTTTTCATAGTATTCTGTTATGACCCTTTTTATTTCAGTTGTCTCTGTTGTAATGTCACCCATCTCATTTTTATTCAGATTATTTGCATCTTCTCCTGTTTTTGTTTTACCAATTTGGCCCGTGATTTGTCAATTTTATTAACCTTAAAACAAACAAACAAAAAAAACAGCTTTTAGTCTTGTTGATTCTTTTGTTTTTTCTGTTCTCTGTTTCATTATTTCTACTCTAATTTTAATTATTTCATTTTTTCTGGTGACAGTAGCCTTTTTTGCTGCTCTCTTTCTAATTGTTCAAGTTGTAGGGTTAATGTTTTTTTTTTTTTTTGGATCTATTTATTGCTATAAATTGACCTCTGAGCACTGTTTTTGCTGTGTCCCACAGGTTTCGGTATGTTGTTTTTCATTCTTATTAGATTCTAGGATTTTTTAATTTTTTTTCTTTGCTTACTTCTATTACATAGTAGTTTTTAAGCAGGGTCTTATTTAGATTCCATTTATTATATTTTTTCCCTTGGTCTTCCTGTTATTAATTTCTACTTACATAGCATCGTGGTCAGAGGGGGTGCTTTTATTATTCTGATATTTTTTAATGTGCTGAAGCTTCCTTTGTGGCCTAAAATGTGGTCCATTCTGGAGAATGATCCATGAGAATTTTATAAGAATGTGTACTTTGCCTTGTTCTAGTGCCTTTATACTGCTAAGCAACCCCTCCTATTAATATTTCTACTCCCAGAGTTACCCATATCTATCCAGCCAGCTTCCAAAATACACATGATGTGTGATGCGTCCTTAGGATCTTGCTTGTATTAGTTTTCAAAGGCTGCTGTAACAAAATACCACAAGCTGGGTGGCTTATAAGTACAGAAAGTTATTGTCTCACAGTTCCAGAGGTTCAAAGTCCTCATCAGGTTTTGGACGTGGTGATTCCTTCTGAAGGCTCTGAGAGAGAGACTGTTCTATGCCTCCTTCCTAACTTCTGGGGCCCCCAGAAACCCTTGTTGTTCCTTGGCTTGCAGATGTGTCTTCACATAATATCTTTCCTTTGTCTCCCTGTCTGTGTATCTTCTCCACTTTTATAGTGACACCGGTAATACAAAATTAGGACTTACCCTATTCCATTATGGCGTCATGTTAACCTAACTTGTAAATATCTTTAGAGATCTTGTTCCTAAACATGGTCACATTCACAGGTACAAGGGTTTGAGCTTCCATATCTTTTGGGGGGACACAATTCAATGCATAACACTTCTATAAGAATTACAAAGTGACAAAATCATACTGGTATCATTTTTCAAGGAATATATTTGAATTTTAGAAGGCATATCACAGAGACAAAATGACTTAAGTCATTTGCCTACTCAGAATTTATATCCTGTCTACTTCCACAAAGGATTTGTTACGGCACAGTAAACCAAGGTAATGACTCTAGTTAGTGGTGATAATTTTAGGTTCGACTTTACTTGTTAAGTTTTTTTTTTTTAAGATCTTTGGGTAGATTTGCCAGGAAACTGATTCAGGCCAGTAAAAGAGCTACTTGTTGCAAAGTAGGTATCTCAGTGCCCCTTAAAATATATCTTATCAGGACTTCCTATTGGATTGGCCTTGGCCCCAAAATCAAAGTTCTATATACTATGTAGTCCCTGGGTGGTTCAAATGGTTAACACACTCCGCTGCTAACTGAAACATTGACATTTTGAGCGAACCCAAAGACACTTGGAAAGAAAGACCTGGAAATCTGAAAAACCAGCCATTGAAAACCCTATGGAGAGGGTTGAGCAAGAAGTTGGAGTGAATGGATGCTCCCATTTCCTCCCCCAGCAATTAACCCACTGAAAAACAAATAAAAACAAGCACAGATCTCAAAACTCCAAATGGCAGCTGAGGTGTTAGAGAGTCAGGTTGAGTCCAGAAGCAGGAGAAAGAAGGAGTGGGAATGGCAGAGAAGCTGGGAGACCTACCTACTAACATCTGGAGCACTGGCACATCACAGCCATTTTGGGATGGGACTGGGCAACACCTCAAACAGGGAACACAGAAAGAGAGCCAATCTGAGAAAGTGTTAGCCTTATTTTTAACGTGGCAGATTGGCCATGGGAGTTCATGGTCTGCACAATTGTGATGGGGTGAAGGGAGACCACAACACTGTGATAGGGTGCTCCTGAGGCCCAAGACAACAGACACTACGGCCAGGAGGAACTGCAAGGGCAGCAAAGGGAGGGAAATACTTCAGATGGATGGGCAACACAGAGATACAGCTGGCTTCCTGCCCAGAGTGGGACACCACAGGAGAGTCTGTGCAGGGGCACCTATGAGATTAACACATAGACAGCCCCCACCTTTGCCACAGGAAACTCAAACCCCACAATTTAGTTCAGCATATGTGACCAGATAAACCACCCCCATGCACGCATAATGAATTCCAGAGATCAAGCTTCGAGAACTGTTGAATCAACACTGAAGAAAGTGTAAAGATAAGAGTGCCCCCAGGAGAAGATACCAGGCCCACTGCCACTGGGTCAATTCTGACTCATGGAGACCCTCTGTGGTGGAGTGTAGCTGCCCCAATAGGGTTTCCAGGGCTGTGAACCTTTGCAGAAGTAGGCTGCTGCATCTTTCTACTACAGAGCAGCTGGTGGGTGCAGGGCCCAACCTTTCAGTTGGCAGCCAGATGCTTGGCTGCTGCACCACTAGGGTGATCAAACTTTCCCCCAAAAATCAGAGTACAAAATTTAGTTAAAAAAGATAACAAAATGGCCCAAGTTAAAAAAATAGTAAACATACAAAATCACAAGAGAAAAAGCATCAATCAAAAGCAAAACATGAAGAGGAAATATCTCCTACAAAGGGTAGACTAATGGAACAAATTGAAAATTTTCAGACTATGATGCTAAATATGTTTAAAGGAAGCGAGAAGCACACAGAATACAAAGTAGAGATGAGTAAACAAATGGAGGAACTAAATGAGAGACAAGGAAATGAAAACATCATAAAGGAAATTAAAGAGAACTACTGGAACTGAAGAATAAAGCAACTTAATTAGTAAAAGCAAGAGAAACACACAAGTAGAGTCAAACAGACAGAAGATAGAGTAAATGAAATAGAAGCCAAAAGCACTGAATTTATCAAGAAACAAGAGAAAAGAACAAAGAAAAGCAAACAAACCCAAATGGAAATATGCAATTCAATTAAGAAATCTAACATTAGAATTATTGAAATCCCAGAGCACCATGACAACAATAAAGGCATAGAAATAATTTTCCAGGAGATAATCACAGAGAATTTCCCAGACCTGAACAGAGAACCAAGGCTGCAAATACAGAAAGCTACACAAATCGCAATTAGAAGAAACACAAAAAGATCTCCTCCACGCCATACCCTAGTAAATTATTGAAAACCGAACACAAGGAGAGAATTCTGAAATAGCAAGAGAAAAAAATGCAATATAACATACCAACAGTCTTTTCATAAGAATCAGTGCGGATTACCCCCCTGAAATTCTAGAGGCCAGAACACAATGTAGTGACATGTAAAATACTGAATATGAAAACAATTGCCAACAAGGAATTCTTTACTCAGCAAAGTTGTCATTCAAAAACAAGGGGGATATCAAGACATTCTCAAACAGAAGCTCTGGAAATTTACCACTACCAGGCCAGCTTTACAAGTATTACTCAAAGAAGTGTTCCAAAAGGAAAGTCAAGAGCATTATTACTCATATTTATATGTGGAAAAAAGAATTAAAAAATAAGACAGCAAGAGAGGTCTCCAAAAAATGGTATTTTCAGGGAATAAGCTCAATAATTAAATCCCACAAACAATAAAACATCAAGTTTGTAAGAAATAAGTGCAAAGTAAACATATTGAATATAGGTTGCATATTGATGATAATGGAGACACAACAACAGAAAAGGAGGGGAGGCACATATCAGGAAGAGATTATGTTAAGGTTGTATGTTAACTGTTATTCATATGTTAAATGTTTTTGCAATTGTAAGTTGTGTAATGTAATATATGCGGTAACCACTAAAAAATCAGCAAGAAAAAACATTCAGAAGGAAGGAAGCAAAAAGACTCATCAGAAGAAACCATATAAATACAAAAAAAAATCAAAACACAGATCAGAATAAAAAAACAAAGAAGATATGAAACACTCAAAAAAAATAGCAAAATGAGCAAGGTAGACAAATTCTTTTCAGTAATAACCTTAAATGTGAATGGGGTAAATGCCCAATGCAAAAGGCAGAGAGTGGCATAATGGATAAAGAAATGAAATAAACAAATCCTTTTGCTGTCTACAAAAACCACACCTTAGATATAAGGACAAAAATGGACTGAAAATGAAAGGATGGAGAAAAATATTCCATGCAACCAGTAAGAAAAAAAGACTAGGAGTGGTGTCATGGATTGAATTGTGTCTCCCCAAAATATGTGTATCAATTTGGCTAGGCCATGATTCCCAGTATTGTGTGATAGTCCACCATTTTGTCATCTGATATGATTTTCCTATGTGTCGTAAATCCTATCTCTATGATGCTAAAAAGGTAGGATAGGTGGCAGTTATATTAATGAGGCAGGACTCAATCTACAAGATTGGATTGTGTCTTGAGCCGATCTCTCTTGAGATATAAATTAGAGAAGTGAGCAGAGAGACAGGGGGACCTCATACCACCAAGAAAGCAGTGCCGGTAGCAGAGAATGTCCTTTGGACCAGAGGTTTCTGCACTGAGAAACTCTAAGACAAGAGAAGATTGATGACAAGCACCTTCCTCCGGAGCTGACAGAGAGAGAAAGACTCCCCCTGGAGCTGATGCCCTAAATTTGGACTTGTAGCCTACTAGACTATGAGAAAATAAATTTCTCTTTGTTAAAGCCATTCACTTGTGATATTTCTGTTACAGCAGCATTAGATGACTAAGACAGGTGGCCATACTGATATCAGATAAAATAGACTTTAAATCAAAATCTGTTACAAGAGATAAAGAAGGACATTACATAATAATAAAATGATCAATTCAACAGGAAGACATACAATTATAAATATATATGCACCTAACAGCAATGCTCCGAAATACATGAAACTAATACTGACAATATGAAAGGAGAAATAGACAATTCCACAATAATATCTGTAATGGATTAAATTGTGTCCCCCAAAATATGTGTCAGCTTGGTTAGGCCATATGTGGTTGTCCTCCATTTTGTGGTTTTCCTATGTGTTACAAATCGTGATCTCTGCCTGTGGTTAAAAAGGATTTGGGTGGGATTGTAGCACCCTTACTAAGGTCACAGTCCTCATCCAATGTAAAGGGAGTTTGCCTAAGGTGTGGCCTGCACCACCATTTATCTTACAAGAGATAAAAGGAAAGGGAAGCAAGCAGAGTTGGGGACCTCATAACACCAAGAAAGAAGCACCGGGAGCAGAACGCATTTTTTGGACCTGAGGTTCCTGTGCTGAGATGTTCCCAGACCAAGGGAAGACTGATGACAAGGACTTTTCTCCAGAGCTGACAGAGACAGAGAGCCCTCCCCTGGAGCTCATGCCCTGGACTTCTAGCCTACTGGACTGTGAAAGAATAACCTTCTCTTTGTTAAAGCCATCGACTTGTAGTATTTCTGTCATAGCAGCACTAGATGACTAAGACAATAGCCAAGGTATTTTCAATAGCCTCATATGGTATTTTCAGTTGTCCACATGCATGCAAAAGCTGGACAATGAATAAGGGAGATCAGAGAAGAATTGATGCCTTTGAATTATGGTGTTGGTGAAAAACATTGAATATACCATAGACTGCTAGAAGAACAAACAAATCTGTCATGGAAGAAGTACAGCCAGAATGCTCCTTAGTAGTGAGAATGGCAAGGCTTCATCTCACATATCTTGGACATTGTCTTAGTCATCCAGTGCTGCTATAACAGAAATACTACAAGTAGATGGCCTTAACAAAGAGAAATTTATTCTCTCACAGTCTAGTAGGTACAAGCCCAAACTCAGGGTATTAGCTTCAGGGGAAGGCTTTCTCTCTCTGTTGGCTCTGGAGGAAGGTCCTTGTCATCAGTCTTCCCTTGGTCTGGGAGCATCTCAGCATGGGAAGCTCAGGTCCAAAGGACACACTCTGCTTCTGGCACTGCTTTCTTGATGGTATGAGGTCCCCATGTCTCTCTGCTCGCTTCTCTCTGTTATATCTCAAAAGAGATTGGCTTAAGATACTACCTAATCTTATAGACCTCATCAAGTATAACTGCCATTAGTCTGTCTTATTACATCATAGTGATAGGATTTACAACACATAGGGAAATCACATCAGAAGATAAAATGGTAGACAATCATACAATCATACAAGGGAATTATGACCTAGCCAAGTTGACAGATATTTTGGGGGGACACAATTCAACCCATGACATTCCACTCTTTGGCCCCCAAAAATTCATGTCCTTGCCACATGTAAAACATATTCACCCCCTCATATCATAACAAAAGTCTTAAATCAGGTCCAAGTCCAAATCCAGAAATTCCTCTTCATCTGTGAAACCCAGAATACAAGTTATCTGCTTCAAAAGTACAATGGCAGAACGAGCACAAGCTAGACATTTCCAGTACACACGGAAGAAATTAGAGAGAAAGAAGGCATAACAGGCACCAAGCACGTTAGCAGAACACATTAAATTAGCCCTCAAATCTTCAAAAATAATCCTCTGTTTTCTGAGACCATTTACACAATAACCCTGCCCTATAAAAAAAATTTTTTTTTATAGACTCTAGGTATTGGCCACACTCTCCAGGATTCTAAGTGGATTCCCCTCGACTCTGGGCTTCAGCTCCACCTTCCAGGCTTGCTGCTCCCTTGGCTGTATGCACACCATTCTCCTAGTCCATCTGAATGGCAATTCCACTTAGAAACACCAGAGGCCATGGCTTCATCCTTTGAAAACTCAGAGGTCCAGGCCATACGTTTTGAGACTGAGGCAGCTTGGCTTCTTGTGTTCCTTGTATCTTCAGCTTCCGTTTTCTGGTTTCTTGGCCTCTCGGCTCCTTGGGCGTCACACCCACATCTGACCTGCTGGGGCAAGTGTTCCAAAGCTCTCTAGCTCCACTGATAAGTGCCTGGAGGCACCCCACTCTGCCAATAAACTTTGGCTGGAAGGCACTCAGCACTCTTGCTCCATAGGTCAACAAGCTTAGCTTTACCGATAAGTGCCCAGAGGCACCCCACTCCACCAGGAAGCCTCCTGCGCAGAGGCACTCAGCTCTCTTCCTCTGTGGGTTGGCTCCAGTGCTCCTTAGTGCTGGTCTTCTGGTTCTGGTGCTGCCAGTTCGCTGCTGCTGACATCAGTCTTCTGCTGCTGTTTCTCACCATCTGCGCCTTCTCTGGTGTTAACAGTTCTCCTCACTTCCTTCTGAGTCTTCTGTCTGTTCACAATTTCAAAACCACTTCCACATTTTAGGTATCTATTAGAGCAGCACCCCACTCTAAGTACCAAATTCTTTCTAAGTCATCTAGTGTTGCTATAACAGAAATACCACAAGTGGATGGCTTTAACAAAGAGAAATTTATTCTCTCACAGTCTGGTAGCCTACAAGTCCAAATTCAGGGCATCAGCTCCAGGCGAAGGCTTTCTCTCTCTGTCAGCTCTGGAGGAATGTCCTTGTCCTCAGTCTTACCTTGGTCTGGAAGCATCTCAGTGTAGGAACCTCAGGTCCAAAGGATGCACTCTGCTACCAGCACTGCTTTCTTGGCAGTATGAGGTACTCATGTCTCCCTGCTCGCTTCTCTCTGTTATATCTCAAAAGAGATTGTCTTAAGGCACTACCTAATCTTGTAGATATCATCAGTATAACTGCCACTAATCCACTTTATTACATAATAGTGATAGGATTTACAACACAAAGGAAATCACGTCAGAAGATAAAATGGTAGACAATCATACAAGAGAATCAAGACCTAGCCAAGTTGACAGATATTTTGGGGGGACACAATTCAATCCATGATAGACACGTTATCAGGAGGGACCAGTCCCTGGAGAAGGACATCATGCTTGGTAAATTAGAGGGTCAGCAAAAGGGAGGAAGACCCTCAACAAGACAGATTGACACACTAAGCTGCAACAATGGACTCAAGCAAAGCAAAGATTGTGAGGATGGTGCAGGACCGGGCAGTATTTCATTCTGTTGTACATAAAGTCACTATGATTCAGAACCAACTTGATGGCACCAACAACACAGTAATAATGGGGAACTTCAGCACACCACTCTCAATTATAGACAGTATATCTAAAAAGAAGATCACTAAAGACATTGATAACTTAAATAAAACCATAAGCCAATTGGATCTAATGGACATATACATATAATACACAACCCAGCATCAGAACAATGTACATTCTTTCCCAGTGAATATGGATCATTTTCCAGAATGGAACATATGCTACGCCACAGATCTCAACAAATTTCAAAAGATGGAAATCATACAAAGCATCTTTTCTGAGAAGAATGGTATGAAGCTAGAAATCAACAAGAGAAAAAATGAGGAAAAAATAAATACATGGAAACTAAATAATACACTACTAACAAATATTGAGTCATAGAAGAAATCAAAAGTGAAATAAAAAACTTCCTAGCATTAAACAAAAATGAAAATACAACATATCAAAACCTTTGGGAAACAGCAAAAATGGTACTCAGTAAAAAATTCATAGTAACAAATGCCTACATTAAAAAAGAAGATGGAGAGGTGGGGCCAAGATTGCAGAGTAGTCAAATGTTTCTGGTGGTCTCTCCTACAACAACAAAGACCCAAAAAACAAGTCAATTGATTATATATGACAATCTAGGAGCCCTGAACATCAAAGGCAAAGTTGAGGAATCAGACTGAGTGGCAGAGGCAGGAAGAAACGGTTTGGGAGCAGCAAGGAGTTGCCAGACCTAACCTGGTGGAATCAGCACCCTGCAGGATGGATCCACTGGCACTAGCACAGTGAGGCAAGCAGTGGTGTTCGGGATGCATTTCCCACATTGGGAGAGACCAAGCAGCGGAGAGTTCAGCCACTGGCATATGGAGGCCATAGACTTGCAGCACCCCTTACCCACACACAGTTCCTTGTGGGCTGATTCAACACCTCACGCCCTTATTAGCATAAAACAGCAGGGCATACACCTGAAGCACATTTTCACCTGCAGCAGGCAAGAGAGAGTTGCAGACTTATGACATTTGACACAATCATGCCCCCCAAGAAGGGGCCTCATCCACTAATACCAGCGGTATGACCCACTCCACCTAGCCACCCACAACTGAGGTTGGAGAACTAGTGGTGTCTCCCAATCCCTCCAGCCAATGGCGATGGATGCCCAAGGACCAGCTGTACTACACCTCCCACTATGCACTCTAGAGGACAGGGATACTCCCTCCATCCAGGCACCTGGGGAAGCCTTCAGCCCCCTGCCTTTCCCCAAACATTGCCCCCCACTGCAACTGAGACCTGTGCCTGCTCCAAACATCCCCATGCAGCCCTGCCCACCTAAGACTGTAGGGGAGAATCTGCACCACACACTTGGTAACTGATGAACCAGGCACCATGCCCCCACAAAAACAGTGAACAGACTCCTGGGCTCACACACCTAGTAGCTGAGCTGACCACCTGGAAACAGGATATGAGAGCTTAAATGATGCCAACAACCAAAGTACCTAGCACGCTTGGCCTACTTGGGCATATCAAAATAAAACAAAACAAAACAAAATATAGGATGCAGTAAACAAAAATACAATAAATAAATAAATATATTAATGTATTGATGCCTCAGAGACAACAGTCAATATCAAATCCTGTAAAGAAGCAAGGCAAGATGGCTCCAGCAAGCAACCAAAATAATGAATCGGAAAACCTTCCAGAAAAAGTTAAGGCAATGGAACTAACTGAGAAAGAATTCAAAAGGCTAATATACAGAGCTATCCAAGAGATCAGGAAGGAGATGAGGGAAAACTCAGACCAAGACAAAGAACATACAGACAAAGCAATAGAAGAATTCAGGAAAACAATGCAAGAACAAAATGTAAGAATAAAGAGGCTGCTAAAAACTATAAAAAGACAGGAACTAGAAATCCAAAATATTAAAATAAAATTTCAGAATTAGATGACTCAATAGATGGTCAGAT
Organism: Loxodonta africana; assembly: GCF_030014295.1. Lineage (NCBI taxonomy): Eukaryota > Metazoa > Chordata > Mammalia > Proboscidea > Elephantidae > Loxodonta > Loxodonta africana. The sequence goes on along the minus strand of NC_087369.1, from coordinate 115,118,353 downwards.
GAGCAGAACTGAGACAATGGAAGTCAGAATTAGTGAGATTGAAAATCAATCCCTTGACACCAATTTATTCAAGGAAAAATCAGGAAAAAAACAAGAATTTAAAGAAATGAAGAATGCCTAAGAATTATGTGGAATACTATCAAGAGGAAAAATCTACAAGTGATTGGAGTACCAAAACAGGTGGGAATAACAGAAAACACAGAATTTTTGAAGATTTGCTGGCAGAGAACTTCCCTATTATCACGAAAGACAAGACAATATCTATCCAAGGAGCTCAAAGAACACTATACAGGGTAGACCCCAAAACAAAGTCACCAAGATATGTCATAATCAAACTTGCCAAAACCAAAGACAAAGAAAGAATCTTGAGAGCAGCTAGGGATAAATGAAAAGTCACCTATTACTCTGGCAAGGTCTGTAGGATCTGTGGTGATAAACGCTCTTTCATTCCTGATAGCAGTGCGTGTTCTCTCGCTCTTTCTTTTTCTAATTCAGTCTAGATAGGTGTTTATTAATTTTGTTGATCTTTTTCAAAAAACAGTTTTGGGCATTGTTAATTTTCTCTATTGTTTGTTTTCTATATTGTTGATTTTTTTCTTGTTTTTATTATTTTCTTCTATCTGCTTAATTCAGATTTAATTTGTTCTTTTTGTCATATAAAGATGGAACTTTATGTAATTGATTTTAGGACTTTCTTATTTTCTAAAACAAGCACTTAAGTTTGTAAAAGTCCCTCTAAGCTGTTATTTCATTCATCATATACATGCTAATATATTTTATTTTCATTATTCTGCAGTTGTCAAGGGGGGTGTTCTAAAAATGTCAATTAGGTCAAGATAAAAAAAACAGCACTGTTCAAATCACCTATTTATTGCTGATTTTTTGTCTATTTGATTAATTGTTGAGAAGTAGGTGCTAAAATCTCTAATTATGATTGTAGAGTTGACTGTTTCTTTTTAATATCAATTTTTGTTTCATATATTTCATAGCTCTATTTTTAGGCACATGCATTTTATGATTATTATTTATGAATTTTCTCCTTAATTATTATGAAATATTCTACTTTATATTTGATAAATTTCTTTGTCTTGAAATCTCTTTTATTTGGCATTAAGATAGCCATTCCGGCATTCTTATACTCACAGTTTATGTAGTGTATCTTTTTTCATTCATTTACTTTCAATAAATAAATGTGTTTATATTTAGTGCATACGTTATAGTCAGTGTAAAGTTAAGTCTCCTTTCGTAGTTGTTGTTTCATTCATTCTGGTAAGTTCTGCTTTTTGATTCAAGTGTTTATTCCTTTACATTTAATATAATTAGTGTTATGTTTGGATTAAGATCTACATTTTATTATTTCTGTTGATCTCTTCTGTTTTATAAACTTCTATTTCTTATTTTCTGTCTTCCCTGGGATATTTGAATATTTTTTAATTCCATTCTAAGTTTTCTATTGCCTTTTTAGCTATACCACTTTGTATTATTCTTTTTTAAGCGGTCATTCTAGGAGTTACAATACACATCTTTATAGATACTGGTAGAAATTAGTATTGAACCACTTAATGTAAAATGTAGAAATTTTGCAAATATAAAGGCCCATTAACCACCTTCCTCATTCTTTATGTTACAGTTCTCATACTTATCTAGAGAAAGTATTTCACCTTTATTCTTAAAGATTACCTTTTCTGGAAATAGAATTCTGGGTTAACAGGATTTTTTTGTTTCTTTCTTTCTTTCAGCACTTTATAGATGTTCTTCCACTATTTCCTAGCTTTCATTGTTTCTAATTATAAGACAGCAATAATTCAAATATTGCACTGTTCTTCTCTTGCTGCTTTTAAGATTTTCTTTTTCTGAAGTTGGAGTATGATGTGCCCTTGTTTATACACATTTTTTTCTATTTGGGGTTCATTAAACTTTGTGAATCTGCTCGTATTTCTTTCATCCAAATTTGTGAAGTTTGGCCATTATTTCTTTAAATATCTTTTCAGCCCTACTCACTAGCTCTTAATCTTCCAGGACTCCAATTATGCATATATTATAAAATTTTATATTTTCTCACTGGTCTGTGGGGTTCTGTTCATTTATTTTCATATTTTTCTCTCTTTTCTTTAGGTAAGATAATTTCTATTAATATATCTTCAAATAAAATGACTATTTTCTCTTTCATCTCCATTCTAGAATTAAGCTCATCCAATAATATTTTTTTCATTTCAGATAATTGTATTTTTATGTATAATTTCCATTTTTGTTATTTTTTCATATTTTCTATTTCTCTGTTAAGATTTTGTTAGGTCTTCATTAATTTTAAGTGTATTTCCTTTAGCTCATAAGCATAGGTATAACAGCTTCTTGTAAATCTTTGTTAATTCCACCTTGTAGGTCATCCATTGTTTATCTTTTCCCTTGATAATGGGTCAGATTTACGATTTTCTTCTAAATATTATAAATGCTATGTTATGGTAACTTTGGTTTCTATTATAGTCCCCTGAAGTGTGCTGATGTTTTTGTTTTACTGGGCAATGAACTTATTTAGAATCAAACTCCAAATGTTGTCTCACATGTGATTGGTGGATGCTCAGATCTTATTTTAGTTCTTTTAGGCCTAGCTGCAAGCTTCTTTGAGTCTGCTCCACACACACATGGTCCAGTGGTCAGCCAGAGATTTGGAAAGAGGTTATACACATAATTGAAGCTCCCCTTCTTTGTCTCACTCCTTTCCAAGATCCACTTTTCACTTTTGGGCAGTTGTGGTTTCCCTGAGCCTTATCCTCCAGTTGCCTTGTTGTTATTGTCAGCTGTCATAGGTTGCCACCAACTCATGGTGATCCCATACCCAACAGAACAAAATGCTGCCTGGTCCTGTGCCATCTCCACGATTGGTTGATGATTGGACCATTGTGGTCCATAGGATTTTCATTGGCTGATTTTCAGATGTAAATCTCCAGGCCTTTCCTCCTAGTCCATCTTAGTCTGGAAACTTCACTGAAACCTTTTAAGTATAATAGCAACACACAAGCCTCCACTGACAGACAAGTAAAGGCTGTGCATGAGGTGCATTGGCCAGGAATAGAACCTGGGTCTCCCACATAAACTAACCAAAACCAAACCCAGTGCCATTGAGTCGATTTGGACTCATATTGACCCTCTAGGACAGAAAAGAACTGCCCCCATAGAGTTTCCAAGGAGCATCTGGCAGATTCAAACTGCTGACCCTTTGGTTAGCAGCCATAGCATTCAACCACTACGCCACCAGGGTTTCCAGTCTCCCACATGGAAGATGAAAATTCTACCACTGAACTGCTTAGGGCTGAGAAATGGTAGGTTTTCAATTGAAGTTTCAGTTACCCCACCCTGCCTTGCAACCTCAGCCTGACCTCAGGGTAACACTGTAAGCACAGGAAACTCACCCCATATTTTCCCTTCTTCCAAATTCTGCCATGTTTTTATAAATTCCACCCACATTCCATGTTGATTCTTATTTAATCAATCAACACACCTAATATTTTATTCTACTACTCTACTAAATCTTGGAGTGCATAGCAATGCAAAATTAAATAACTGATATAGAAATTGATGTGATCTATTTTCTCCAGCAGGTAGATTATTTACAAGTTAGCTGCAACAATCTATCTCTGTATGTATGCACTTTTGCAATGTTATTTTGCCACTCCTCCCATCAAGAGATAGACTCTATTCCTGTTCCCCTGTGAATCTGGGCTGGCCTTTTGATTTACTTTAGTCAATAAAATGTGATATAAATGATATATTTGTAGTTCTAAGCTTAGGCCTCAAGAGCTTCTGCTCTTACTCTTGTGCTTCCTTGAGATGTCCATGTAGATAACGTCTGAGATGTCCCCCTTGTCACAACCACCAGATATGTGAGTGAGGCCATTTGGAATGAATCATCTCCAGTCAAGCCATCAGGCAAGTACACCTGCATAAGTGACCACAGTCGAGACCAGCAGAAAAATTGCCTAACTGAGCCCATCTCATAGAATCATAAAAACATAAAATAGTTCTTTGATGATACTAAATTTTAGGATGCTTTGTTATGTATCAATGATAACTGATACACCCACTCTATGAACAGAAAATTCCCCTTTTCTCAGAACTTCTTCACTTTCTGCTTCTTGACTGAAATCTAGATGTTCCCTGCAGCTTCCTCAAATGAAAAGAAACTGTTCTTATATCTCATAAACCAGGGATAGCAATTGGAGTATGTGTACTCTGTCATTCCCATTGTTCTTTCTAGAATATTATTTCTCCTTTCTGCTGCTTAATTCCTCCTATCAGAATATCACCCACTAATCTTCCTTCTTAGTGTCATCTACTGACATCTCAGTCAAATTCTTTTTTCATGGATACTAGCAGAAACTTATTCACTTTATTTCTCTCCATCCTTAAGCTTTCTACCATTCCTGGTAATTTAGACATCTCTGTCAATAATTCAATGGCTTGGCACTTAGTTCCTTGACCACCACTCACTGCCAGTTAACCTCTCCTACACTTTATTACAGTCACCTTTTGCCATGATCATACCCTAATTCTTATATTCAGTCTTTTTTTTTTTCCTGGATTTTATTCTTCTTCCCAACCTTTAAGTTAGAATCCATAAGGTTAGGTACCATGTCTGTCTTGTTTAATGCTATATCCTTGATAATCTAGCACAGTGTTTCACACAAAATAAGTATATAATATGTATTTACTCCATGAATGAATAAATGGAGCGAATGAATTATTAACTGTATTAGGTTATCCAGCACTGCTTCCTAGATAGATCTCCAGACTACAGAGTCAGAAAATAGTCTATGCAATCATCAGTAATTACCAAGTAGCAGCTATAGGAGGAGTAGAAGGATTTCATTTGTCAAATAAATATTGAATAAATGATATTTGGTGTGTAACAGAAATTTTGCTAATTAATATTTGTCCGTGGTGAATACAAGAAATAAATTTCTGACTTTATGGAAACTATAGTTTAGGAAGCCTTTCAGGGAGCATTTGGTGATCCATTTATGCAAAGAGCAGTGTTCAGTACAGGGGCACGAGAGACAGCTGATTTGTGGGACTACAGGAAATAGGAAGGTGAATGATGGTAGAAGGAGAAAACATCATTTATACATCCCCTGACTCTCGCAACACACACACACACACACACACACACACACACACACAGAGTTTACCTTTTTTCTCTACATGCCATGGAGCACAGTGTGTGGAAAAGAGATTTTTATACCTAATGTAGTTCAGCGATGCCTGCGGATTTCCAAAGCCCAAGTACTGAGATATTGAAGTCACTGTTATAAAAATAACTAAATCATGTGCTCAGTATATACAATTCTAGGGCCGTGAAACCTCTGGGGAAAAGTGGGTGCTAAGCTTTTGGGTGTGGGAGTTAAACGGTGCTTGTGGAACTAAAAATGGTTTTTGTGATGAGTGTCTTTCTATTTGCTTAAAAAGGGAATCATAAGATTAAGAAGTATAACCAGTTGAAAGAAAAAAAGTAACACTGTAGAAAATATAATTATACATCTAGAAACCCATGAAAATAAACTTTAAGACTGAGAACACAAGATTGCAGAAAAGTGCCCCACCACAAGGTGGTGTTGCTGTTAGGTGCCATCGAGTTGATTCTGACTCATAATGACCATATGTGGCAGAGTAGAACTGGCCCATAGGGTTTCCTAGGCTGTAATCTTTATGGAAGCAGATCACCAGGTCTTTCTCTCACAGAGCCACTGAGTGGGTTCGAACCACCAACCTTCTGGTTAGCAGCCAATCACTTAACCATTGCACCACCAGTGCTCCTTTGTTACAAGATAAATATACAAAAATCAATGTTTTCCCTATATGCCAGCAATAAGTAGTAACTGTGTAGTGGTGAAGGAAACCCTGGTGGCGTAATAGTTAAGTGCTACAGCTGCTAACCAAAGGGTCAGCAGTTCAAATCCGCCAGGCGCCCCTTGGAAACACTAATGGGCAGTCCTACTCTGCCCTATAGGGTTGCTATGAGTTGGAATCGACTCAATGGCGCTGGGTTTGGTTTTTTGTAGTGGTGAAAGTCTTGAATTGACAAAAAATATAAAAAATACAATATGCCAACGAATAGCCCAAGTACAGTAAATAAATGAAAAACATTACATAACTGAGATACATAAAAAATATTAGAGAAAAAGAAATATGCCACATTATTGAGTGTGAAGCTTCAATATAATAAACATAGCAATGCCACCCAATAAATGTACAGAGTTAACACAATCCCTAAGATTTTTTTTTAAAGTTAATCTTGAAGAAGAAACAGGGAAGAATACCTAAAGAAATTTTGAAAGACAAGTATAAAGACAGACACTTCTATTACCACAGACTATAACCCATTATTAAAATATGATAATTAAAATGATGATGTGATATGGAACACAGTAAAAGACCCTCCAACAGACCCTAGAATAGATAAGAATATAGCATATGATAAAGAATGCATCATAAACAATAGCAAAAGTTTAATTAAAAAGTGAAAATTTGGCCAGGTAATTGGCCAAAAAAAAATGCAATAAGATCTTTGCCTCTACCCCATATTATAATAAATTACAAAAGAGATAATATTTGAAATATGAATTAAATATATGATATTTGGGTATATATTCATAGAAACTTTTTAGCATGTAATTCATGGAAAAAAATCTCAAATGAAATGAGCGATAGTGTGAACTACTTGAGATACTACAAACTTCTGAGTACCAAAAAATAAAACGAATGAACTCAAAAGGCAAATTAGAAAAATGAATAAGGCAGATGAAACGTTAGCACTTATATACAAAACTCATGCAGTTCACGAATAAAATGTGTAACATTTCTAAATAAAAAGTAGGTAAGAAGTACTAGTAGATATTTCACTGAAGGTATTATGTAAATGGCCTATAAATATGGGAAAACACATTCCACCTCACTAATAGTGCCACCCCATTACCCATTGCTTGTTGAGTCGATTCCGAGTCATAGCGACCCTCTAGGACAGAGTAGAACTGCCCCCATAGAGTTTCCGAGGAGCGCCTGATGGATTTGAACCACCGACCTTCTGGTTGGCAGCCATAACTCTTAACCACTATGCCACCAGGGTTTCCGCTAATAGTGAAAGAAATACAAATTGAAATGAAACAATAAGGTATTTTTTTTAACCTGTTGAATTACTGTTTTGTTTTGTCTCTTATATTAGTGCTCAGTTGTACTGAGGATAGTAGTGGGAGTGTAAATTGTTAAAAGTTTCTAAAGGCAATTTGAAAATATGTATCAAGAATTTCAAAAGGGTTTATACCACTTAAGCAAATATTCCACTTCCAAGAATATATTTTAAGGGAATAATTACAGATGTGAACAGGGGAGTTCATAACAGCATTATTTAAATTGCTAAATACTTTTAAATCCGTTTAAATATTTGACAACAAGGGTTTGGTTAAATACATTATACTAGATCCTTATTTTTCAGTTATGAAAATCATAGTTTTTGAAGTTTTTAAGAAAAATGCTCTTAGGAGGATATGTGATCGAAAAAAATTTAAATGGGACATAAAACCATAAATTAAAAGTGTTAAAAAAATACTGGAAGGTCGTATACAGAAATTTTAACTGTAATTGTCTATTGGGATTGAAATTTTTATTGTTATTGATTGATCGAAAATAATCAGAAAGAAAAACGTTATTCTTCACATACATTGCCTCATGCAATTTTCCCCATAATACAGTGAGATGGGCAGTGTTCAAATTATTTTATCTCTGCTTTACATACAGTGCAACAGGGATTGAGAAATAAGTAATTTATCCAAAGTCTCACAATTCCTAAATAGGGATCTTTTATCCCTTGTATCCCTGGTATACAGTAGGCACTCACTATGTATCTGTTGAGTGAATGTCTAAGTATAAACTTATTCCAGGTCTTCTGACTCCTAGCCCAATGCTATTTCTACAAGCTGAAAACTTCTGAAGTGACTCACTGTGGTTCTGGCCTTTAACACTTGGCCACTTATGGCCACTCTTTATGAAATATCACAATACTTTATTTGCATTCACAGTGTATATAACTGGAGCCAGAAATATTGAGTGCCATCGTGTTTCATCAATTTGATTCAGTATTGTAACAATAATGTTTTAGTGACTTAGAAAGTAATTGCCTCAAGATCAGGGACTGTGCCAGGTCTATGTCTGTGTCTATACAGTTACTCAATTGGCCGTGGAACATTCGATTTGGTAGTTTAGACTATCTTAACAATTGCTCATGTGACAATCCATCAGATTGAATGTGGTTTGATCCAATTTGGTTGTTAAAATGGACAAAAACACTGGATTGACTATGGCATGGCACATTATTTTTGGGTCATAGGCAATGTCCTGTAAAGCATCTAGCGTAGTGCCTTCAACAATAGAATATTCAATAAATAAATGTGATGATGGTGGTAAAAGCAAACACCATTACAGCATTTGTCTCTAAACGATCATCAATTCTCCCTTGAAAATAGAAAAAAAGAGAGAAAGAGACAGAAAGAGAGCTTGACTGCTAACCAAAAGGTCGACAGTTCGAATTCACCAGCTGCTCCTTGGAAACCCTATGGGGCAGTTCTACTCTATCCTATATGGTCGCTATGAGTCAGAATTGACTCAACAGCAACAGGTTTGGTTTTTTTTTTTTTGTTTTATATATATGTGCATGTGTGTGTGTGTGTGTGTAAGTTGTTATTAGGTGCTGTTGAGTAAATTCCAACTCATAGCAACCCAATGTGACAGAGTAGAACTGCTCCATAGAGTTTCCTAGGCTGTAATATTTATGCGAGCAGATCGCCAGGTCTTTTCTCCTGCAGAGCCACTGGGTGGATTCCAACTGCCAATCTTTCAGTTAGCAGCCTAGCTTTTAACCATTTCATCACCAGGGCTCCTTTATGCATGTATATATGTATGTGTACATATGTTTGTGTGTGTGTATACTCACATATACATATATATAATACCTGTTAACTTCAAGTCAATTTTGACTCATATTGACCCTATAGTACAGAGTGAAACTGCCACATAAGGTTTCCAAGGCTGTAATCTTCATGGAAGCTGACTGCCACATCTTTCTCCCATGGAGCAGCTGGTGAGCTCCAACCACCAACCTTTTGGTTAGCAGATGAGCGCTTAGCCACTGCACCACCAGGGAGATATATATATATATATATATATATATATATATATATATATATATATATATATATATATATATATAATTTTTATGCTCTCTCTAATTTACATCTTCAGTAATCCCAGCTGAAAATAGAATTAAGCTCAACACTTAGTATTTTAATGTATTTGTATTTTTGTTTGTTTTCTTCATTATCATGGAAACATGACACATGCTCATTTTGTAACTTGGTCCCAGTGGAGCTTTATTAAACTTCCCTTCATAATCTCATATCATAATGGTATTTATAACACAGTCTCTACATTTTCTTATTTAAATTATCATGAGTCTTTCATGCTTTATTCATCTCAAAATCTCTACCACCAAAATGTTTGTTTTTAAAAATGTTACATTATTTTTATACTTTAATACAAAATAATTTCTTATAAAACAAGAAAATCAATTTGATAGCAAAGTTTTAAATGATTTAATATGGATAAATTATTTGGAGAGTTCATCCAGCCTCCATGGCTCCAGACAGTCTGAAGTCCATAAGAATTGGAAATTCTATTCTGCATTTTACCCCTCTTGATCAAGATTCTTCTATAGAATCTTTGATCATAATGTTCAGTAATGGTAGCCAGACACCATCCAGTTCTTCTGGTCTCATGGCCAAGGAGGCAGTTGTTCCTGGAGACAATTAGCCACACATTTTATATCCCTCTCCTATTCCTGACTCTCCTTCGTCCTCTCTTGCTCCAGGTGAATAGAGACAAGTTGTCATGACTTGGATGGCTGCTTGCAAGCCTTTAAGACCCCAGGCACTATAAAACTAACAAGGTGACAACAACAACTTGAAACATTAGATAGGAAACTTAGGGAGCAGTGAGTTTATGTTAATGGGGAGGGGACAACACAGAAAAGGAGGGTGAGAATGTAATCAATGTCCCTGAATAGTACACGTAGAATCAGTTGAATTGGTGAATGTTTTGCTGTGTATATTCTCAACAATAATAAAATAAATTTAAAAAGAGGAATTTTGCAGGTGAAGAAAGCAATGTGCCAATATTTTCACATAACTTCAGAAAGCGCATGTCACAGCAGTAATGATGTTCTCATCTAGGATTTGTGGGCAAAATCTCCCTCCCCAACCACCTACTAAAAATCTGAGTTTACACCCAGTTCAATATAAGGACCACATTCCTTAACTCGTAAACTCAAACCTGTTGCTGTCAAGTCGATTCCGACTCATAGGGACCCTATGTAACAGAGTAAAAATGCCCCCATAGGGTTTCCAAGGAGCAGCTGGTAGATTCGAACTGCTGAAATTTTGATTAGCAGCCGAGATCTTAACCACTGTGCCACCTGGGCTCCATTCCAAAAAAAAAAAAAAAAAGACCTATTGCCGTCCAGTCAACTCTGACTCATAGCAACCCTACAGGACAAAGTAGATCTGCCCCATAGGGTTTCCAAGGAGCGGCTGGTGGATTCGAACTGCTGACCTTGTGGTTAGCAGCCAAACTCTTAACCCTTAAAAACCCTTAAAGATAGGTGGAAATATGCCAGAACAGGTCCCCAGAGATTATCTTCAAGACAGCCATAAAATACATTTGCTATGAGAAAGGAAAGGAGGAAGTGATGTAGCTTCACAGGAAACCCTCAAATGAGCTCCAATTTAAAAGACATCTTTAGAAAATATGAGGAGATGTTCACATATAAGGATAAATAAAAAAGAGTTGCACTAAACTTTCAATAATGTTAAATGCTTATGTACTTACAGCCAGGGCTGATGTTAAGTCATGTAGTGGTACAGACATTCTGGTTTACAGAAATTTTTCTAGGCATCTATTCTGATTATTCCTTGCTTGTGCCATGTAAGTTGTTAATTTTTAACTGATGCTTAGAGCAAGAAGAATGAAAAGATAAAAGATTTGCTGAATACCATTTGAGTAACTCAACAGAGAGAAAACTGATCTAGGCAACTCCCTTTGAGGTTATGTCTTCTCTATCAAAATAAATTATTACCGATATTAAGAGACCAGAAGAAACTGATATGAGAGAAATGATGCTCATTCTGTGATAAGTCTCAAGTATATGGAGAAAAACTGATCTTTAAGGGTTTTGTTACTCTACTAATGCTATCAAGTTCCAAGTTTTGTCACTATTGAGGATATACATGAAAATGCTCCACAGATTCGGAAAGCAATTCTGGTAAAGGAGATTCAAAATGTTTACAAACAGTAGCAGTAGCATTTCCTGTAATGAAAGAGGATAACCTTTGTTAAAAGAAATAAATTGTTCCACTATCTTTATTGAAAAAGAAAGAAGGCTCAGTACCTAACCTAAAGTTTTTTTTAAACGAGCTAAATCAATCACTGTCTTAGTCATCTAGTGCTGCTGTAACAGAAATACCACAAATGGATGGCTTTGACAAAGAGAAATTTATTTTCTCACAGTCTAGTAGGTTACAAGTCCAAATTCAGGGTGTCAGTTCCAGCGGAAGGCTTTCTCTCTTTCTCGGTTCTGGGGGAAGGTCTTTCTACTGGACTAGGAGCTTCCCTGCATGGGAACCCTGGGTCTAAAGGATGCACGCTGCTCCTGGTGCTTCTTTCTTGGTGGCATGAGGTCCCCCTGTCTCTCTGCTTGCTTCTTTCTTTTGTATCTCAAGAGATTGCCTCAAGACACAATCCAATCCTACAGGTTGAGTCCTGCCGCACTAACACAACTGCCACCCATCCTCCCTCATTAACATCATAGAGGCAGGATTTACAACATATGTGAAATCACACAATACCAGGAACAGCCTGGCCAAATTGATATGCACATTTTGGGGGGGACATAATTAAATCCTTGACACTCACTCAATATTTGAGTGCTACTATGTGTTAAGCACCTGGGATATAAATAAGACCCAATATCTGCTCAGAAAAAGTTTGTTTTGTTTAGTGATGATTGCAGTATGACTATGATTCACTAGTTACTGAACAAAGTAGCTAAATTGTCCTTGGCCTTTGAGGGCAGGAATTGAAACTCTAATCCAGCGCTGTCCAATAGAAATATTGACATATGAGCCACAAGTATATTTTTAATTTTTCTACTAACCACATTAAATAAAAAGAAACAGGTTAAGTTCATTTTTTAAAAAAATTATTTGAACAGTCACTTATATATATATGCAAACCCTGGTGGCATAGTGGTTAAGTGCTATGGCTGCTAACCAAGGGTCGGCAGTTTGAATCCACCAGGCGCTCTTTAGAAACTCTATGGAACAGTTATACTCCGTCCTATAGAATCACTATGAGTCGGAATCGACTCGATGGCACTGGGTTTGGTTGGTTTTGGGGTTATATATATATATATATATATATATGTATATCCCCAATAAAATTGTATATGTATATACATATGGTTTCCCATTTTAACCATTTTCCAATGTACAATTAAGTGACCTTAATTATATTCACCATATTGTGCTACCCTCACCACTATTCATTTCCAAAAGTTTTTCTCACTCCAAACTGAAACTTAGTATCCCTTCAGCAATAACCCCCACCCCCTCACTCCTCAGTCCCTGGTAACCACTTATAAACTTTTCTCTGTGTATATTTGCCTATTCTACATATTTCATATAAGTTGGACCATACTATATTTGTTGTTGTTTTTTTTGTCTGACTTATTTTACTTAGCATAATATTTTCAAGGTTCATCTATGTTGTAGCATGTATCAGTACTTCATTTCCCTTTATGGCTGAGTAATATTCCATTGTATGTATAAACACATTTTGTTTATCCATTCATCTGTTCATAGACACTTGGGTTGTTTCCACATTTTGGCTGCTGTGAACAATGCTGAGTGAACATTCTGTTTGAATGCCTGCTTTCAGGTCACTTGAATATATATCTAGGAGTGTGATTGCTGGTTCATATGATAATTCTATGTTTAACTTTTTAAGGACCCATCAAACTGTGTTCCGGAAGACCTGTACCATTTTACATTCCCAATAGCAATGGATGATAATTCCATTTTCTCCACCTCCTTGCCAACACTTGTTATTTTCTGTTTTTTCTGATTATAGCCATCCTAGTGGGAGTGGAGTGGTATCACATTGAGGTTTTCTTTGGTGAAATGTTTACTTAAGTACTTTGCACATTTTTAAATTGAGTTTTTTTTTCTTGTTTATATATAGGAATTCTTTATATATTCTGGTTATTAAACCCTTATCATATATCTTATAACGACCCTATAGGACAGAGTAGAACTGCCCATAAGGTTTCCAATGAGCGGCTGGTGGGTTCAAACTGCTAACCTTTTGGTTAGCAGCTGTAACTCTTGACCACTGTGCCACCAGGGCTCCTTATCTTACGTAGGATTCTCAAATGTTTTCTCTCTTTCTGTAGATTGTCTCTTCACTTTTATAGTAAAGTTCCTTGATGAACAAATTTTTTTCACTGTGAAATTCAATTTATCCATTTTTACTCTTATTGTTTGTGCTTTTGATGTCATACGTAATAATCTATTGCTTCAAAGAAGGCCCTGAAGCTTTACACCAATGTTTTCTTCTAAGGGTTTTATGATTTGGGCTCTTATATGTAGGTCATTGATGCATTTTGGGTTAAATCTCATACATGGGGTGAGGTATGGGTATGGGTCCAACTTCCTTTATTTGCATTTGGAAATCCAGTTGTCCCAGCATCATTTATTGAAGAGACAGTTCCTTCCCCATTGAATACATTTGGCATCCTTATTGAAAATAAATTGGACAAAAACATTTGGGTTTATTTCTGGACTCTCAGTTCTATTCCATTGGTCTTTATGTTCATCCTTATACCAGTACTACACTGTTTGGGTTACTGCAGGATTATGCTACATTTTGAAATCAGGACGTGTGAGTCCCACTTTGTTCTTCTTTTTCAATATTGTTTTGTCTATCCAAGACCCCCTTGCAATTCCATATGTATTTGAGGATCAACTTTTCCATTTCTCAAAAGGGGCTATTTTCTAATTTTTTTTTATTTTGTTGTTGAGAATATGCACAACAAAACATAAACCAATTCAACAGTTTCTACATGTACAATTTAGTTACATTGATTACATTTTCTGAGTTGTACAACCATTCTCATTCTCCTTTTCTGAGTTGTCCCATCCTCATTAACAAACTCACTGCCCTCTCAGTTTCCTATCTAATTTTTGAGTTGCTGTTGTCAATTTGATCCCATACAGATCGTTCTTAGAAGAGCATAATGCTTTCTTTACTAGTTAAGCTAAATTATTGTTAGTTTTAAGATGACTTCAAGAGATTTTTGGGTTTAAGGTTTAAATATTATATCAGAGCAATAGTTTCAGGGGTTCATTCACCCACCATGGCTCCAGAAAGTCTAGGGTCCACGAGAATTTTAAATTCTGTTCTACATTTCCCCCATTTTGATCAGGATTCTTCTATGGAATCTTTGATAAAAACGTTCAGTAATAGTAGCTGGGCACCATCCAATACTGGTCTTATGGCCAAGGAGACAGTTGTTCATGGAGGCAATTAGCCACACATTCTATATCCTCCTCCTATTCCTGACTCTCCTCCTTCCCCTGTTGCTTCTGGTGAATAGGGACCAATTGTTGAGGCTTGGATGGCTGCTTACAAGTTTTAAACACCACAGGAACTGACACAATGAACTAAGAGGTAGAACAGAAGCACTAAATACATTATTAGGCCAATTAACTGGGATGGCCCATGAAACCATGACCGTAAGCCTCCAATACAAGGAACTAAATCCCATGAGGTGTTTGGTGGTACATAAGCAGCTTCAGCAGCTGGTCTCATTTTTTGTGTCATTGTTGTCTCAGTTTTTTGTCTTAATTATTTTGTGCTGCTATAATAGAAATACCACGAGTGGATAACTTTAACAAACAGAAATTTATTTTCTCGCAGTTTAGGAGGCTAGAAGTCTGAATTCAGGGTGCCAGCTCTAGGGGAAGGCTTTCTGCCTATGTTGACTCTGGAAGAAGGTCCTTGTCTCTTTCAGCTTCTGCTCCTGAGTGATCTTCATGTGGTATGGCATCTCTCTTCCCCTATCTATCCTCTGCTCCCTTGTTTAAACTCTTTTAAATCTCAAAAGAGATTGACTGAAGATACACCCTATACTAATCCTGCCTCATTAACATAACAAAGAAAATCCATTGACAAATGGGACTATAACCATAAGCATAGAAGCTAGGATTTACAATACATATTTTTGGGAGACATAATTCAATCCATATCATTCCACCCTTTGGCCACCCAAAATTCATATCCTCGTAACATGCAAAACATATTCACTCCATCACATCATCCCAAAAGTTTTAAATCACCTCCATGTCCCATATCTCATCTTCTGAATCATCTAAATCAAATATGGGTGAGACACTAGGTGTATTCCATCCTGGGGCAAAGTTCCACTACATCTGTGAACCTGTGAAATCTAGAATATAAGTATCTGTTTCCAAAGTACAATGGTGGAAAAGGTACAAAGTAAGCATTTACATTACAAATAGGAGAAATTGAAGGGAAAATAGGGATAACAGTCACAAAGCAAGCCCAAAACCCAGCAGAACAAATGAAATTAGCTCTCAAGGCTTGAAAATAATCCTCTGTTCTCTGAGACCATCTAGGCAACGGCCCTGCTATCCAGACCCTGGGTGTTTGCCATGCCCTCTGGATTCTGGATGGAGGCTCCTTGGCCCTAGACTTTAGCTCCACCATCCAGGCTCACTGGGATGCAACTCTGCCCCCTTGGCTTTGGTGGACCCATTCTCTTGATGTATGACTCTTTTATCATTGTATAATATCTTTCTTTGCTCCAGTAACAGATTTTGACTTAAGGTCTATTTTGTCTGACATTAATAGAGCCACCCCATGCGTAACTTTGTCCTACAAATGGTTAAGTGCTGGGCTACTAACAGAAAGGTTGGCAGCTCAAACCCTCTCAGACATTGGAAGAAAGGCCAAGTGATCTACATCTCTACTTCTAGAAGGCCAGAGCCATGAAAATCCTATGGAGTACAGTTCTACTCTTCACACATGGGGCTGCTATGAATTGGGATTGATTTGACAGCAACTGGTTTGGTATTTTTGTTGTTATTGTTTTTTTCATTTAGTCACTATTCGTATGCAATATTTTTTTTTCCATCCTTTAACCTTCAATCTACCAGTGTCTTTGGGTCTCAAGTGGGCCTCTTATAGATGGGTTACATTTTCCTGTCCTTTCTGCCAATCACCTCCTTTTGATTTGAGAGTTTAATCTACTTACACTTAAAGTAATTAACAATATGGAAGTGCTTACTTATTCCATCTTGGTATTTGTTTTCTGTTTGTCTCATACCATTTTTGTATCTCATTTCTTTCTTGCAGTTCTGCCTAATTTTGTGTCTAGTTGATTATTTGTAGTGAACTATTTTGATTCCTTTTTCTTTCATTTCCTTTTGTGTATACATTTGTTAATATTTTTTCTTCAGACTTTCTATGAGATTGCATTTGCCATCCTAAATTTATGACAACCTAGTTTAAGTTTGAAACAACTTAACTGCAACAACACAAACTCTTCCTATACTATGCTCCCCCTTTACATTGTGGTCACAAATTACATCTTTACACATTGTATGCCCAAAAGTGCAGAATACCAAGTAGAGTTAAAACACTAAAATACCATAAAACTAACCATAATATTTGCCATGAAATTACCATTATTGTCTTTTTTCTTCATTATTTTGAGTTACTCTCTAGTGTCCCTTCTTTTCAACCTAAAGGACTCCCTTTAGCATTACCTGTAGAGCCAGCCTGTGGTAATGAACTCCCTCAGCTTTTGTTTCTCTGGGAATATCTATTTTTTTTTTTTGAAGGACAGCTAGCTGGATATAGGATTCTTGGTTGCAGTTCTTTTCTTTCAGCACTTTAAATATGTCATACCATTGCTTTCTAGCCTCTGTGGTTTCTGAGAAATTAGTGCTTAATCCTATTGTGGATTCCTTGTACGTGATGATTCACTTCTCTCTTGCTGCTTTCAAGATTTTCTCTTTGAGTGTTGAGAATTTAATTATAATGTGTATCAGTGTGTATCTCTTTAGGTTTAGTTTACTCATAGTTTTTTTTAGCTTCTTGAATATGTAGATTCATGTCTTTTGTCACATTTGGGAAATTTTGGGCCATTTTTAGTTCAAATATTCTTTCTGCCCATCTCTCTCTCTCTATTTTGTCCTATCTTTTTTAAAAAATATTTTTATTGTATTTAGATGAAAGTTTACAGAGCAAACTAGTTTCTCATTAAACAATTAATACACATATTGATTTGTGACATCAAGCCCACGACAAGTCAGCATTCTGCCCTTCTCAACCTTGAGTTCCCCATTACCAGCTTCTTGTCCTTTCCTGCCTTCTCATCCATGCTCCTGGGCTGGTGTGCACATTTAATCTCGTTTTATGAGCCTGTCTAATCTTTGGCTGAAGGGTGAATGCCAGGAGTGACTTCATTACTGAGCTATAAGGGTGTCCAGGGGCCATACTCTCAGGGTTTCTCCAGTCTCTGACAGACCAGTATTTTTTTGTGTGTGTGAGTTAAAATTTTGTTCAACATTTTTCTCCAGTTCTGTCCAGGACCCGCTATTGTGATCCCTAAGCAGTCTTTGGTGGTAGCTGGGCATCATCTAGTTGTGCTGGACTCATTCTGGTGGAGGCTGTGGTAGTTGTGGTCCATTAGTCCTTTGGACTAATCTTTCCCTTGTGTCTTTGTTTTTCTTCATTCTGCCTTGCTCCAGACAGGGTGAGACCAGTGGAGTGTCTTAGATGGCTGCTCTTTTAAGACCCCAGATGCTACTCACCAAAGTAGAATGTAGAACATCTTCCTTATAAACTGTGTTATACAGGTTTTCTGATTCTTCTGTCAGCTCAAATCTGTTATTGAGCCCCTCCAGTTATTTTTTCATTTTCATTGTTGTACTTTTCAACTCCAATATTTCTGTTTGGTCCTTTTCAATTTTCCTTCTGCAAATGCTCTTCCTATATCATTTTTCTGACTTTCTGTAGTTCTTTGTCCATTTTTTCCTCCAGGTTTTTGAGCATATTTAATACTTTTAAACTCCTTGTATCTTAAGTTAATTATCTGTGCTACCTTAGGTATGGCTTCTGTCACTTCATTTTGTCGTTTTGTGAAAGTTATCCTCTGCTGTTTCTTTGTATACCTTGTTATTTTTTCATTAAAACCAGAATATTTGGCTTTTATAATAGGGTAACTCCAAAAAATCAGATTATTTCCCTGCCTAGGTTTGCACTTTTTTTTTAATTGTCAAGGGTTGTAGTTGTGTATTTAATGATTTGCCCTGTTTTTTCAAAGACTGCCTTCCTGGATTTGTGTGGAAGTTGAAGACTCTCTTCTCTTTCTTAGCTGTGTTCAGCTAGAGTTTTGATCGTGATTACCTTGAACACAATGGGAAAAAAAAATATCTATCCCAGTCTTTGAAAATTTACTTTGTGCAGGTGCCCTCCTTAAGTACTTAGCCAGGCTTATACTGAGCTTAGGAATCAGCCTGAGGTAAATGTGTAGTGTCTTCTCAGGTAATTTCTGAGTATGAGTCTTGCCCTGAGCATTCTTACGGTTTTTTCAATTCCCCTGTTTACACAGTGCTGTTGACAGTCTTAATTTCTACCATTGCTGCTTTAAGGAGTCCAAGATCCCTGTCTGGGAGTGCTGGCTGCCCCTGCTTTATCACCAGGCTATCTTTGAGTGTTAGCTGCCACCACTGTAACAACAGACTCCCTCTCTGGGAGCGCTGGCTTATGCCACTTTAACATCGGGCTCTCTGTCTTTGAGTACTGGCTGCAGAAGCTGCTTTAAGATGACCATGCTGAGCCAGGGGGGTGATGGGGCATGTGTAGGTGGAAAACCATGATATTCCTACTATTTATATGTCTCCTTTTTCTTGATTCACCATTTACATAGATACTATAACCCTTTGCCTGGTTTCCGAGAGTTCTGAGACAGTTGATTCCACTAATTTCTACTTTTGTTTTTTTTGTTGTCGAGGGTGGGGTGGAAGTGTGCAGTGTTTATGCTACCATCTTGCTCCACCTTAAGTTCATTTTAATACAATATTTGATTTGTCATAATATGTCCAAAATATCATCATTTCAACATATAATCAATATGAAAAGTTATTTTTGAGATTCATTGCATATTTTTGTACTCTTTGAAATCCTATGTTTATTTTACCTTTACTGAACATCTCATTTCCTACTAGCTACATTTCAAGTGCTTAAAAGGCACATATAGCTAGTGGCTACCATATTGGACAGAACAGGTCTAGTCCATACAGTTCCTGAACTACTCTGGTATTTTTTATCTATTGTATTCTTTCTGAAGCTTGCTTTTAAGATGACCCCAAACATGAATTTTTTTTTTTTTGAGATGCCAGTTCGAACTTGTTTGCTCAATTGGATGATGTATTTGGATTTGATCCCAATAAGGGTTCCCTACAAAGAAATACTATTCCAGTCCTCTAGAGTCTCTCTAAATCCCTGAGAGCCATGTTTTAAATGCCCTCTTTCATGTCTCACTGTGCTCTGGACGTATTTACAGTATTCATAAAACTTCAGGACTTTTACTTAATAAATATATGTCTACTTCCATGTGACACAACATAACCAAGCACAAGGTTTGCAGTCAAACAGATCAAGTTCTGACCCCAGATCTGCCATTTGGCAGGTTGCTTAGCCTCTCCGAGCCTTTCTCATATTTAAAATTAGGATAGTAGTCATACTTACCTTACAGGGTTTCTGTAAGAGATATATGAGATAATGTTTATAAATGTATATAAAACTCTTAGCACATTTACTCTGACTAGCAAGGATTCCATAAATAGTATTCTCTGTTATTGTTATACCCTTCTATTTTTCTATTCTGTGTGCGTAGCATAGTAGGTCTTTAATAAATTTTACTGAATCAGTTAATCAAAGTTCATCCAATTAGATAATGCATAAACTTGCTCAAGCTTTTTTCTTTCCAAAAATGGAAGCCTTAGAATTGCCTCTAAATTGGACAGTCTTGGCTTAAAGTCTAGAGAATCAATCCCAGATTCTATCATTATTTCTCTAAAATTTCAGGAAGCAACTTTTGAACGTAATTCTCCATAGAAAGAACTAAAATATCAAAAACATCTGTGGGCTTGCCATGGCCTTAGTGTGTATTCAGGGGCATGTACAGTTCTTGATCTTTTCCTATTGTCTAATGACAATAAAGGACCTTTGGTAACCTGCTACAATAAACCTGGTCAGAGAAAAAGAATGAGAATGGAAAATAAAAAATCAATTGTCCAACTTTACAAAGAATGTTCTTATTTCTTAGAAATAAAGTTTTCTTGGAAGAATAGAGTTTGGAATCAAAGGAGGCTGAGATCTTGATGGAAATAGACATACAATACTCAACACATACATACACATTCATTCATAGACACACACATACAGATGATCTCACACACACTCATGCAAGCACACAGATTGACAACACCTGCTGGGTTTCTCTAATATTTTCAGCAATCATTAAGGAATCTGGCAGGGACCTCTTAGAACAGTCCATCATTTTAGTGGTTTGAACTGCCAGGTTGAGTCACTGATAAATTTATTTGACCCTCATTCCTTTGGCTGTCTCCTAACAATCTCTTCTATAGTAGCAAACACTAAACAGCTATCAGCACAGGAAATGGCAGATTAGAGCCATGCTCTAGGAATTGTTCATTCAAGAGAGCTTAGTCTGGGAACAGGCAATTGAAAATTGAAACAGGCTCATAATCCTATTGGTCATTCCCAAATAGACAAATGTAAACTAAGTTTTTAATTTTTCAGATTGAAAAGGGTATGATCCTTGAGGACAAAATACTGGAATTTTCTTAAGGCAGAGATGCTTTTTTTATAATGAAACTTTTTATTTGAGATAATAAAGCTTTTCTGCATTTTTCTATACTATATTGCAAAAAAAAAAATTTTTTTTTATATTGCACAACCTTAAGAATACAGATGGAATTCCTAAGTGAAAGGCTAACCCATTGAGCATCAGATAGACTAAGGAAAAAGAGTCTTCTTGCCACATTGGACAAGGGGCCATATTCGATAATGTTTGTGAACACTAGCTTTAGAGTCAGTTAGACCAGAATTTGAATCCTGGCTATGCCACTTCCTAGCTCTGAGATCTCAGTTTTTTCATCCTGTTGCGCATGGGGTCACCATGAGTAAGGAGCCGACTCAACAGCAGCTAACAACAACAGCTACAACCAGGACATAATAATACCCACCATGTAAGGTTTTTGTGACTAATGTGAGATTTACTATTATTATTATCATTATTATAATTTTTCAATATAGACCACCTCTGTCCCTAATAATTAGGTAATATGTTACAATAAATTATTATAGCTTTAGATTATTAGTAACCAGAAAACTTTGAATGCCGTTTCCAAAGTTGTCTAGCATGATAAAACAAATGTCGCCAATGGTAATAATTAGTGACTCTGGGTTATGGGTATATGGGACTTCTTTGTATTATTTTGCAACTTTTCAGTAATTTTTAATCTAATAAAAATTAAAAAGTTACAAAGGTGCCTAAACATACAATGTCTTTGAATTCCCACAGTGTTTATTTTCTACTAGGTAACAACCCAGGAACCATGGTGACCCTAAAAATTTGTAAGTCATTTTGTTATAAATAGCCTAGTATGAGTATAGTACCTCTACTGGGTTTTACTTTTTTTTTTTTAATATGTTTGTCTTACTGTATTGAGTTCCCTAACACTGGGGAAGGAGTAGCTATCCAACCATTTAAAAGATAGAAATTTTAAGCAAGTTTGCATCAGCTCTGGGCCCTCTCTGTAGCATGTGGCCTTTCTGAAGTGTGAGAATCTTTTCTGCCCTGGGAAACTCTCTAGTTTTGTTTGTTTTCCATCTAGTGCAACCCAAGGGTCCCAGGAAAAAGACTGATTGTTGCAGTGTCCTTTTCCCAGTCTCATTGTCAGCTAGAAAAACATTGAAGATTTCCAAATAAATTCTCTTCCAGCCTGGAACTCTTTACCTAGGAAAGTTTTATAATCTATTATAGAGTTTCGAGTGTAAATCTAAAACAACCATGAAAATGCCTTTACATTGCAAAGAAAGCCTTGGGTAAACTTTTCTTGTGCTTCCAAATTCCCTTTCCTCTATAAATCAGGTAAGGGCTGTGAAGATTCACTAACATGTCAAGGCAAACTATGTTGGTTTGATTTCACTTTTGAATTTAAAATTGGATCATCCTTGGCCATGAAGGCCAAATCCCAGACATGAAGTCCTTTGGAATAGCTCCGAAAAAGCAATGTCGCATTCTTGGTTCCAAAAAAAGAATTAATTGTGAAATGTTTGCTTACTTCTCGCTCAGTTTCTGTGAACAAGTCACTTAATTGGTTGAATCATTTCCATCTGGGAGGGATAATCAAACTTGTTCTTTCCTCATTTAGGAATAATTTTTAAGGACAAAGGGTATAAAAATGTTTGAACATTTGTTTTCAGAAATACATAACAGAATTTAAAAAGCACTGGGCATTTCTGTAAGTCTCTGTGGGAAGCCCATAAAAGAAAGGCTGACACAAAATATATCTAAAGCTTTTACCATATAGGCATGGCTTCTTGATAAGAAAATCCACTGGGTTTCTATCAGGAGTTTCTCAGTTCTGATTAATATATTATTATACTATAATTGTTCAGTGGAGGTAAAGAAAATCCCTTGGCTTATATATTGGGAAAAGGAATTAGCTACCTTTATAAACCCTTAGACCCCCTAACCAAAACACTGATACCTACTACTAGCTCTTTATCAAATGCCCATATAAATTAGCATTATAAAAGTTTAAGGCAAGTGAGATTTTTTTTTTTAAGGTCTTTGGTCATTATGTGATATTAATGACAGGGAACACAATTCGAAATTTGGCTTTGAGCTTCTGGGGAGGAAGAAAATGGCACCTCAATCCTATAGTGTTCTCAGTGAACATAATGTACATTCTATTTTAATAGCTTTTTATAGTCCCCATTTTTTATTAATGCACCCTGAATATGCTGTGCTTTTTATTGTGAGTAACCAATAAAGGATGGCTGTAAAAATAGTCATAACACTATACCATTTTTTCCCATACTTTTATCTCCCACTGTAAACTTAGATGCAGCTCAGAAATGCAATTAAAGTAAAATGAACTCACAAAGAAAGCATTTAGGACTATGACTATAGCCAGTTCAGCTCCCTATAGTTTCTTTCACTGGAATATTAATAATAGCACAATGTTTGCTTGGCTTATTTCTCTATATAATCTCCCATATATTTTTTTTATTTATAATTATCTAATATCAATGATTAAAAATTGCATATACATTTTGAAGACAGGCATTTCGTTGGTATCTTAACTCCTGGAAGCCTGATGAATGTTAGTAACTTGTAGTGAGACTAAAAGTTTACTCTGAGATAAAAATATTTCTGAAGTTGATTCGAACGCTTGGGATGCAGGAGGCCTTGATACTTTAAGTGCTAACTGTATAGTAAACTACACTATCACTTAAACATGCTATTCAACAAATATTAGTCACCTATTACATGCAAGGCATTGTTCATAGCACAAAGAGATACAAAATGCAACCCCTGTCCATACATATGCAAAGTATAACTTATTTGGGGGAGATAAAGCATAATTCAGTAAATGATGAATTAATGTGCATAGGCAATAACTGTTTAAGACTCACGGAAGAGAAAGAATCTTGCTGGCTCATTTTCCAAGAGGTTTCACTATAACAGTGGAATTCAGACCAAATCTAGAAGACTTTGTACGAATTAGCTAGATGGTACTGAAGGAAGAAGTTCAAGCTGCTCTGAAGGTATTGGCGAAAAACAAGGCTCCAGGAATTGATGGAATATCAATTGAGATGTTTCAACAAACACATGCAGCGCTGGAGGTGCTCACTAGCCTATGCCAAGAAATATGGAGGACAGCTTCCTGGCTAACTGACTGGAAGAGATCCATATTTATGCCTATTCCCAAGAAAGGTGATCCAGCCAAATGTGGAAATTATAGAACAATATCATTAATATCACCCAAAACCCATTGCTGTCAAGTCGATTCCTACTCATAGCAACCCTATAGGACAGAGTAGAACTGCCCCATACAGTTTCCAAGGAGTGCCTGGCGGATTTGAACAGCTGACCTTTAGGTTAGTGCCGTAGCAGTTAACCACTATATCACAGGCAAGCATAATTTTGCTGAAAGTGAAGAGGACTTGAAGCACTTACTAACGAAGATCAAAGACCACAGCCTTCAGTATGGATGGCACCTCCACATAAAGAAAACAAAAATCCTCACAACTGGACCAGTGTGAAACATCATGATAAACAGAGAAAAGATTGAAATTGTCAAGGATTTCATTTTACTTGGATCCACAATCAACAGCCATGGAAACAGCAGTCAAGAAATCAAAAGACACATTGCATAGGGTATATCAGCTGCAAAGGACCTCTTTAAAGTGTTGACAAGCAAAGATGTCACCTTGAAGACTAAGGTGTGCCTGACCCAAGCCATGGTATTTTCAATCGCATCATATGCATGTGAAAGCTGGACAATGAATAAGGAAGGCCAAAGGAGAATTGACACCTTTGAATTGTGGCATTGGCAAAGAATATTGAATATACCATGGAGTGCCAAAAGAACAAACAAATCTGTCTTGGAAGAAGTACAACCAGAATGCTCCTTAGAAGCAGGGATGGCGAGACTGTGTCTTACATACTTTGGACACATTGTCAGGAGGGCTAAGTCCCTGGAGAAGGACATCGTGCTTGGCAAAGTACAGGGCCAGCGGAAAAGAGGAAGACCCTCAACGAGGTGGATTGACATAGAGGCTGCAACAATGAGCTCAAGCATAACAACAATTGTAAGGATGGTGCAGGACTGGGCAGTGTTTTGTTCTGTTGTGCATAGGGTCGCTATGAGTCAGAACCGACTCAAGGGCACCTAACAACAATGACAATGGCTAGTGATGTTGAGTATGTTTCCAGTGTGATTATTGGCCAATTGTATATCTTCTTTGGAGAAATGTCTACTCAAATCCTCATTCATTTTTAATTGGGTTGTCTTTTTAATATTGAGTTCTATGAGTCCTTTATATATTCTGTATAACAGGTCCTTAGTAAGATATATGATTTACAAATAATATTTCCTATTATGTGGATTGTTTATCGTTTCACTTTGTCAATAGTGTAATTGTAGCATTTTTTAAAGATTTTGATGTAGTTCAATTTATCTTTTTGTTTCTTTTGTTGCTTGTAATTTTGGTGTCATATTTAAGAAACCGTTGCCTATCCTAAGGTCACAAAAATCAATCCTAGGTTTTCTTCTAAAAATTTTATTGTCTTGTATATGTCACTCCACGTTCTTATGTTGTTGAATGTCGCTGTAAAGAAATATGCAGCCAGTCTGATTTGTTTTTTCATAGAAAGTTTTGCCTGTTCTCTGAAAGATTATTCTTTACCTTTAAATATCTTTACCAAGATATACCTAGGTACAGATACCTCAAGGTCAATTTTAGCTGGTATACTCTGTCGTTTTATTATGTAGATTTAATTGTTCCTCATATTAGTAATGTTTTCCTGAATTGTATCTTTCAATGTCCCCCCCGCCCCGTTTCTCTTTTCTTTTGCAAAGTTTTTAATTGTGTATATATTAGCTCTCCTTTGCCTATCTTCCATATCTAGGTTTTTCTCTCTAATCACATCTAATTATTTCTTTGTTTCCGTTTTAATTTTTCTTCTTTTCTAGCTTCTATTATTTAAAAAAATTTTTTTTATTATTAATGTATACCTCTTACTGTGTTTTTCCTAGTGTCTATTTGCTCTTGTGTTATTTCCAATTTTGACATCATTTCTGTGAAGGTTTTTTGTTCTACTTTTTTTTTTTTTAACAATCTCAGTCAGACTGTTAAATCTGGTCTTTTTAGTAGAATTTGAGTTCTGCACCCCACTTTTCTCCTGCTCTGTTAGGGACTCTCTATTTTGTTCCCTGTCAGGGCAGTCATTGGTGGTAGCCAGACACCATCTAGTTCCTCTGGTCTCAGGCTGATTGAGTCTTTGGTTTATGTGGCCCTTTCCGACTCTTGGGCTAATATTTTCTTTGTGTCTTTGGTGTTTTTCATTCTCATTTTGTCTGATCGATGCATCTTAGATGCATGCTCGCTAGCTTTTAAGACCCAAGACAGCATTCACCAAAGTGGGATGCAGAACATTTCCTTGATAAACTTTGTTATGCCAATTGACCTAGATGTCCCCTGAAACCATGATCCCCAGACCTCTGCTTATGCTACTCTGTCCCTCGAGTGTTTGATTGTATTCAGGAAACTTCTTAGCTTTAAGTTCAGTCCAGTTGTGTTGGCTTCCCCTGTATTGTGTGTTGTTCTTCCCTTCACCTAAGATAATTTTTGTCTATTATCTAGTTAGTGAATTCTCCTTCCCCTCCCTCCCCACCCTTGTAACCATCAAAGAATGTTTTCTTCTGTGTTTAAACCTTTTCTTGAGTTCTTATAATAGTGGTCTCATACAATATTTGTTCTTTTGCAACTGACTAATTTCACTCAGCGTAATTCCCTTCATATTCATCCATGTTATGAGATGTTTTTGTGGATTCATAGTTGTGCTTTACCATTCTGTAGTATTCCGTTGTGTGGATATACCATAATTTGCTTATCCATTCATCGGTTGATAGGCACCTAGGTTGTTTCCATCTCTTCGTTACTGTGAACAGTGCTGCAATGAACATGGGTGTGCATATATCTATTCCTGTGACTGTTCTTATTTCTCTAGGATATATTCCAAGGAGTAGGATTGCTGGATCACATGGTACTTATATTTCTGACTTTTTAAGGAAGTGCCAAATCAATTTCCAAAGTGGCTGTACCATTCTACATTCCCATCAGCAGTGTATAAGTGTTCCAGTCTCTCCACAACCTCTCCAACATTTATTATTTTGTGTTTTTTGGATTAATGCCAGCCTAGTTTTTTTTGTAGGGGTGAGATGGTATTTCAGTGTAGTTTTGATTTGCATTTCTCTAATGGCTAATGATCGTCTTCTTTAGTGAAGTGCCTATTCATATCCTTTGTCCATTTTTTAATTGGGTAATTTATTTTTTGTTGTTGTTGTTGAGGTTTTGCAGTGTCTTGTAGATTTTAGAGATTAGACCCTGATCGGATATGTCATAGCCAAAATTTTTTTTTTCCCAGTCTGTAGGTTGTCTTGTTACTCTTTTTGATGAAGTCTTTTGATGAGCATAGGTGTTTGATTTTTAGGAGCTCCCAGTTATCTAGTTTTTCTTCTGATGTTTGTGCATTGTAAACAATGTTTTGTATTCTGTTTATGCCATGTACTAGGGCTTCTAGCATTGTTCTATTTTTTCTTCCATGATTTTTATCATTTTAGATTTTATATTTAGGTCTTTGATTCATTTTGAGTTAGTTTTTGTGCATGATGTGATGTATAGGTATTGTTTCACTTTTTTGCAGATGGATATTCAGTTATGCCAGCACTATTTGTTAAAGAGACTGTCCTTTCCTCATTCAGTGGACTTTGGGCCTTTGTCAAATATCAGCTGCTCATATGTGGATGAATTTATGTCTGGATTCTCAATTCTGTTCCATCGGTCCCTGTATCTGTTGTTGTATCAGTACCAGACTGTTTTGACTACAATGGCGGTATAATAGGTTCTAAAATCAGGTAGTGTGAGGCCTCCCACTTTGTTCCTCCTTTTCAGTAATGCTTTTTACTTGTTCAGGGCCTCTTTTCTTTCCAAATGAAGTTGGTGATTTTTTTCTCCATCTCATTGGAAAATGTCATTGGAATTTGGATCGGGGTTGCATTTTATCTGTAGATCGCTTTGGGTAGAACTGATGTTTTCATGATGTTGAGTCTTCCTATCCATGAGCAAGGTATGTTTTTCCACTTATGTAGGTCTCTTTTGGTTTCTTGCAGTAGTGTCTTGTAGTTTTCTTTGTATAGGTCTTTTAGGTCTCTGGTTAGATTTATTCCTAAGTATTTTATCTTCTTGGGGGGTATTGTAAGTGGTATTGATTTGGTAACTTCCTCTTCAAAGTTCTCTTTATTGGTGTAGAGGAATCCAACTGATTTTTGTATGTTTGTATGGTATCCTGACATTTTGCCAAACTCTTCTATTAGTTCCAGTAGTTTTCCTGTGGATTCTTTTGAGTTTTCAGCATGTAAGATCGTATCATCTGCAAAAAGGGAAACTTTTACTTCTTCCTTAACAATTTCGATGCCCCTTATTTCTTTTTCTTGCCTTATTTCTCTGCCTAGGACGTCCAACGCAATGTTGAAAAAGAGTGGTGATAAAGCGTATCCTTGCCTGGTTCCCGTTCTCAAGGGGAATGCTTTCAGACTCCCTCCATTTAGGATGATGTTGGCTGTTGGCTTTGCATAAATGCCCTTTATTATGTCGAGGAATTTCCCTTCTATTCCTATTTTGCTGAGAGTTTTTATCATGAATGCGTGTTGGGCTTTGTCAAATGCCTTTTCTGCATCAATTGATAAGATCGTGTGGTTCTTGTCTTTTGTTTTATTTATGTGATGAATTACATTGATTGTTTTTCTAATGTTGCACTCTCCCGGCATACCTGGTATGAATCCCACTTGGTCATGGTGAATTATTTTTTTGATATGTTGTTGTATTCTATTGGCTAGAATTTTGTTGAAGATTTTTGTGTCTATGTTCATGAGGGATATTGGTCTGTAATTTCCTTTTTTTTTGGTATCTTAACCTCGTTTTTGTATCAAGGCTATTCTGGCTTCATAGAACAAGTTTGGGAGCATTCCATCCAGTTCCATGTTCTGAAATACCTTTAGTTGTAGTGGTGTTAACTTTTCTCTGAAAGTTTGGTAGAATCCTCCAGTGAAGCCGTCTGGGCCAGGGCTTTGTTTTGATGGGAGTTTTTAAATTACCTTTTCAAGCTCTTCTTTTGGTATAGGTTTATTTATTTGTTCTACCTCTGTTTGTGTTAGTTTAGGTAGGTAGTGTGTTTCTAGATATTTGTCCATTTCTTCTAGGTTTTCAAATTTATTAGAGTACAGTTTTTAATAACGTTCTGTTATGATTCTTTTAATTTCAGTTGGGTCTGTTGTGATATCGCTTATCTCATTTCTTATTTGGGTTATTTGCTTCCTGACCTGTTTTTCTTTCATCATTTTGGCCAACGGTTTATGGATTTCATTGATCTTTTCGAAGAACCAGGTTTTGGTCTTGAATCTTTCAATTGTTTTTCTATTCTCTATTTCATTTAATTCTGCTCTAATTTTTATTATTTCCTTTCTTCTGGTGCCCAAGAACTTCTTTTGCTGCTCTCTTTCTATTTGTTCATGTTGTAGGATTAATATTCTATTTTGGCCCTTTCTTCTTTTTGGATGTGTGCATTTATTGCTATAAATTGACCTCTGAGCACTGCTTTTGTTGTGTCCCAAAGGTTCCTGTAGGATGTGTTTTCATTCTCATTTGATTCTGTGAATTTCTTTATTCCATCCTTAATTTCTTTTATAACCCAGTTTTTTTTGAGCAAAGTGTTGTTCAGTTTCCATATGTTTGATTTTTTTTCCTTGCTTTTACTCTTATTGATTTCTACTTTTATGGCTTTATGATCAGAAAAGATTCTTTGTAATATTCCATGCCTTGGATTCTGTTAAGGCTTACTTTGCGGCCTAATATGTGGCCTATTCTGGAGAATGTTCCATGTGCATTGGAAAAAAAGTATACTTGGTCATTGTTGGGTGGAGTGTTCTGTTTATGTGTATGAGATCAAGCTGGTTGATTGTGGCGTTTGGATCTTCTGTGTCTTTATTGAGCTTTTTTCTGGATGTTCTGTCCACCAAAAGTGGTGTTTTGAAGCCTCCTACTAGTACTGTGGAGCTGTCTATCTCGTGTTTCAATGCTGTTAGAGTTTGTTTTAAGTATTTTAGAGGCCTTTCATTGTGTGCGTAAAAATTTCTTATGGTTATGTTCTCCTGGTGTATTGACCATTTAATTATTATATAGTGTCCTTCTTTATCCTTTGTGGTGGATTTTAATTTAAAGTCTATTTTATCAGAGATTACTATTGCCACTCCTGATCTTTTTTGATTATTATTTGCTTGATATATTTTTTTTCCATCCTTTGAGTTTTAGTTTGTGTCTTTAAGTCTAAGGTGTGTCTCTTGTAGTCAGCATGTAGACGGATGGTGTTTTTTTAATCCACTCTGCCACTCTTTGTCTATTGGTGCATTTAGTCCATTTAGATTCAGTGTAATTATTGATAGGTATGAATTTAGTGCTGTCATTTTGATGTATTTTGCATGTGTGTGTGTGTTGTTGTTGACAGTTTCTTTGTTCCACTTAATTTTCTGTATTGAGCCGTTTTTCTTTATGTATTTTCTTTTCATCCTTTTCGTTGTTGTTGATTTCATGTTTGCTGAGTCTTTATGTTTTTCTTGTTTTTTATTTTGTTGTGTAGGATTGTTAGTTTCCCTTGTGGTTACCTTGATATTTGCCCCTATTTTTCTAAGTTTAAACCAATCTTTTATCTCTTTATATCACCTCGATTTCCTCTCCATCCATATGAAAGATCTATGACTACATCATTAGTCCCTCTGTCTTGTTTTGATGTTGTCATCTTTTACATATTGACGTCTCTGTTTCCACATTTTCAGTGGTTCAGCTTTGACTTATTTGTGACTTCCCTATCTGGGTCGACATCTGGTTGTTCTGTCTTGTGTTCCAGTCTTGGGTTGTTACCTGATGTTATTGATTTTCTAATCAGAGAACTCACTTTAGTATTTGTTGTAATTTTAGTTTGGTTTTTACAAATTCCTTAAACTTCTGTATATCTGGAAACACCCTAATTTCATTGTCATATATGAGTGACAGTTTTGCTGGATATATAATTTGTAGCTGCCAAGTTTTTTCTTTCAAGGCTTTATATATGTTATCCCATTGCCTTCTGACCTGCATGGTTTCTGCTGAGTAGTCCAAGGTTAGTCTTATTTACTCTCCTTTGTAGATGACTTTTTGTTTATACCTAGCTGCTCTTAAAAGTCTCTCTTTATCTTTGGTTTTAGCAAGTGTGATTATAATATGTCTTGGAGACTTTCTTTTGTGATCTACCTTGTGTTGGGTTAAATGAGCATCTTGGGTGGATATTTTCTCATCTTTCATGATATCAGGGAAATTTACTGCCGACAAATCTTCAACAATTCTCTCTGTATTTTCTGTTTTCTTGCCCTGTTCTGGTACTCCAGTCACCTGTATCTTATTCTTCTTGATAGGGTCCCACATAATTCTTAGGGTTTCTTCTTTTTTTTTAATTCTTTTAACTGCTATTTCCTCAAATAAGTTGGTGTCAAGTGGTTTATCTTCAATCTCACTAATTCTGGCTTCCATTGCCTCAGTTCTGCTCCTATGACTTTCTATTGAGTTGTTGGATTCTGAAATTCTGTTGTTAATCTTTTGGATTTCAGTTTCCTATCTCTCTATGGATTCTTGCAGCCTGTTAAATTTGCCATTATGCTCCTGTATAACCTTAAGTTCCTCTATTGCTTTGTCTGTGTGTTCTTTGGCTTGTTTTGTGTTTTGCCAGATCTTCTGAAGAGCTCTGTATATTAATTTTTTGAATTCTACCTCCAGTACTTCCAAGAATTTCTCTTCCTCCAGAAGGTTTCCTTATTCTTTGGTTTGGGCACTTGCTGAAGCCATCCATCATTGTCTACCTCATTATGTGATTTGATACTGACTGTTGTCTCCAACCCATTGATAAGTAATTGTATTTATTTATTTTATGTTTGCTTAGTGTGTTCTAGCTTTTTGTTTTGTTTTGTTTTGATATGCCCTCAAGAGAGTTAGATTAGTGGTGCCTTTGAAGCCTTACATCCTTTCACCAGGTGTTTAGGGTTGTTAGTAGGTATGTGAGCCCAGGAGTTCATTTACTTTTATTGTATGGATTCAGCTCAGGTATCTAGGTAGTCAATTACTAAGTGTGTGGTGCAGGCTGTCACCTACAGTCCTAGATGGGCAGAGGTGATTGAGGTAGGCTCAAGTACCTGGCTGCAGCAGGGGTCATGTGCTGAGCAAGGCAGCTGGCTGACGGCTGCCCCTGAGTATCTGGGAGGAAAGCATGTCCCTGCTCCCTAGAGAGCACAGGTGGGTGGGTTTTATAGCTGGACTGTGCACACTCAATGCTGTTGGCTGTAAGGACTGGGACTTATTCTTGGACTCCTGTCAGGGGTGGCTAGGTGACATGGGTGGAGCCACTAGTCTTCAGGCCCCTAATGTGGGTAGGTGAGGACCCTACTTAATAGGCAGAGTGGGGTCAAATGTCATGGATCAGCCACTCCACCTTACAGCTGATACGGTTGAAATATAGGCTTCAGGTATATACCCTGTTGTACTGTGCTAATGAGTGCCTACACTGTTGAAATGGGCCCACACAGTTCTATCCAGGGGTGAAAGGCATTCAAAGTCCATAGACCCCTTATGCCTGTGCCTAGGCAAAGAGGCTATGCCTGCCCTGGGATCCTGGCTTAGGGGAGCTGGAAGATTATTTTTTCCTGTTTCTTAATTTGTTCCCTCTCCAAGCTAGGGGAATGGCTCAGGATGCACAATGGGTCCTGCTTCCAGTCCAGGGGATGTGGCAGTCACTGAAGCCAGCCTGGGACCCAGTGCAGAGTGGGGAGGTTGCAGGTAAATGAGAGAGACGTTCTTCTCAAAAGGGGCATTTTTTGATCCGCATGGTAGGTTAGACACATGTACTTATCTTTTGCCAAATCGGCGTTTCTTTCCACTGGTTCTGGATGCTTGAGTAGACTCTCCACTGCTCAGTCTCTCCCAATGTAGAAAACGCATTCCAAGCGCCACTGTTTGCCTCACCATGCATACCAGCTGATCCAGCCTGCAGGATACTGGTTCCTGCTGGATCAGGTCTGGCAACTCCTCGTGGCTTCTTAACCATCTCTCTCTTCCCCTGCCATTTAGTCCAATTCCTCAACTTTACCTTTGATCTTCAGGGCTCCTAGATTGTCACATATAACTGATTCACTTGTTTTTTCACGTCTTCATTGTAAGATGCCACAGGAGGCATCTGACCTCTCCGTCATCTTGGCCCTGCCTCTGTCTCCAGTGTTTTTAAAGGTATACTGCT
Source organism: Loxodonta africana (assembly GCF_030014295.1). Taxonomy (NCBI): domain Eukaryota; kingdom Metazoa; phylum Chordata; class Mammalia; order Proboscidea; family Elephantidae; genus Loxodonta; species Loxodonta africana. The sequence goes on along the minus strand of NC_087369.1, from coordinate 115,084,971 downwards.
GTTGACCTCTATTCACTTAGTCCTGGCATTTTTTTTTTTTTTTTTTTTTGCTGCATCTCATAACCAGTGTTTCTGGACCAATCTCAGTTTTGTTTCACAGGCATTATATATGCTTTGTTTTATAGTTTATAGTGATGGCTTAGTTTCAATGAAACAAGATTTGTGTGGCTTTATACATTCACCTTCTTGACTCTTTATTATATTCAGGAGAAAAAGAGGAAACTTTTTGTATTACACTGCTATATAAAAAAAAAATACTGAAAATTATCCCTCCTTCTGTCTTGATTCTTCCCCATCACAACAGCCATTCTCACCCACCCACAACTTTTTCTCATTTATAGTATAGAGTCGCTTTCTTTTTTCAGCAGGAAACCAAGATGCCAGATTATTACAAACCTTGCAACAGACTTATCAAATATTTTTCCACAATTTAGCTATACTTATGAGCAATAGCTCCCTATGCTAAGTCACAATATCCACCAGACAATTATAAATTGTGTTAGTACATGGCAAAAAGCCAAGATTAAAAATCCAGACATATCTACCATTAATGAGTGTAAGACTCATTCCTGCAGCTTTTGTGGATTTAAGGACAATGGTTAAGTGCCAACTGCTAACCAAAAGGTTGGCTGTTTAAGCCCACCAGCCGCTCTGTGGGAGAAAGATGTGGCAGTCTGCTTCCATAAAGATTACAGCCTTGGAAAGCCTATGAGACAGTTCTACTCTATCTATAGGGTTGTTATGAGTCAGAATCAACTTGATGGCAATGGGCTAGCATGTCTAACCTTATGTACAGGTGAAAGAGTTGGCCAGCTATTCACATGGAATTTCCTACCAAAATGATTTCTCTTTATAATCTGTGATAATATCTTTAATTATACTCTCGGAATTTATTCAATTAAATTAGACATTATCTCTTGTTAAAATGCAAGTCTCTGTGAGCCAGCAACATAATAAGCCTGTATTGCACAAAGTGTGTTCTTTGCAGCACTATATCCTTAGGATGTCAATTGTTATTCTATGGAAGAATAAGAAATAACAAATAAGTTTGGGAAATACTGGGACTTCTGCGACTCTGTAGTAATCTAAAGTGCACTGTGATACTTCAATATGTAGCATTCCCAAAGCTTATTTGATTATGAACCCTTTTAAAATATATCATCTACTGTACTACTATTTTTACTAATGTAATTCTAGAGCTTCTTTGCAATAGAAGATAATTTATCACTAACTGAATGCTGATTTAAAAAAAGACCTCTAAATGGTCATAAAATATTTATGTTTTGGTAGCTGGATCAGTGGATGAGAAGGGGGGGCAGGATCCTTTCAGAAGAAAGTCCTGGTGATCTAATTCTGAAGGAAAAAAAACATTGAAAAACCTATGGAGAACAGTTCTCTGACACACATGCATTCACCGTGAGTTGGAATTGACATGACATCAACTGGTTTTAGGTCTGTAAAATTGCCTTGGATTGACTGGCCAGTTGGGAAGGGGGCCACTGAAAAGCACATAGTAAAACATAAATTATATACTTTGGCTCTATTATTTTCTTGATATCAGACAACTAATGTAGATGAGGGAATATTAGCCCTTGGACGTATGTAAATCTTCTTCAGATCTTTGATGTGGAAGTCATTTAGAAATATTTCTATCTTGGAAGAAGTACAGCCAGAATGCTTCTTAGAAGTGAGGATGGCAAGATGTCGTCTCATGTACTTTGGACATGTTATCAGGAGGGACCATAGCTGGAGAAGGACATCATGCTTGATAACGTAAAGGGTTAACAAAAAAGAAGGAGACCCTCAATGAGATGGATTGACGCAGTGGTTGCAGCAATGGGCTCAAACAACAATGATTATGAGGATTGTGCAGGACCAGTTGGTGCTTTGTTCTGTTGTGTATAGGGTTGTTATGAGTCAGAACCAACTCGGCAACACCTATCAACAACAACATTTACTAAGTATAGTCTATCTAATTGGCAAAATTGGCGTGAAAATAGTTCATATTTGAGAATAAACTTTCTATTTTTTTCAGTGCATCCATCATTCTCTCAATAACTCAGCCTTACAAGTTCAAAGTCATCTATAGTACTTATGTCTCCAATACCTCCATATTAAATCTATCACTGAGTCCTGCATCATTGATTTTCTTGCATTCATTTCACAGCTCTAGCTCAAAATTCTCCTCCCCCCATTCAAAATAATTGTTTATATCATCGTTGGCTTTATCTTCATGAAATAACTTATTTTTTTCATTTCTAACAAACACCTGCTCAAAAACGTTCATAGATCCAGTATCCAAACTCTTTCAGGTTGCATTCAAAGACTTCCATTTCCTAGCCCATGTACACTTTTCTAGTCATGTGTTCCATTGTGTCCTAATAGGATCCCTTTGCTCCAGTCAGACTGATGTACTCTCAGTCCTCTACAAGCCCTCTGTTCCTGCTCTTTCCTGCCTCTCCCTATATTTCTTTACCTATCTAGTATTGTTTAATACTCAGGTCAAGTGCCATTGCTAGGAAGCTTTCTAAGACAACATAAACACGTAGTGATATCTACCTATTCTGGACTAATTTAGCATTTTCCATCTGTACCACAGATAGGACTCCCTGGGTGGTACAGTTAAGTGCTCGACTACTAGCCTAAAGTTTGACTGTTCAAATGTACCCAGATGTGCCCTGGAAGACAGTCCTGGCAATGTGATTCCAAAAGGTCATAGCCTTGAAAATCCTGTGGAGCACGGTTCTACTCTGAAACACATGGGGTCTCCATGAGTAGTAATCATCTTGATGGCAACTAACAATAACAACAACAACTACTGGTTTAATACTAAGTCTTATTAGGTCTTGCAATATTGTGGAATACCCAAGTAGATGGTAAGCTTGAAGTTAGCAATTATGCCTTATATTTCTCTGAATCCTCTAAATCACAGAGTAAGTTTTTGAAGAATTCTAGTAAGAGAAATAAAGTGAAATTTGTTTCAATAAAAATGCTTCAAGTGACCATACCTTGTTCTCTGAACATAAACTTTGAGCATTCCTTTCCTTAAAAATTAAATATTCCTCTGTATTCTGATATTATAATTGTATTCAAAATCACTTCTACTTTACCCTGAAATAATATCAACATGTATTATATTGTGTCCATGGAAAAGCCTCTGATAAATACTTAACAAAATTCCCATTTTTACCCATGATTTTTGCTGACTAGAAGAGAATGGTAAAATACCATTTCTGTTTAACTGGGAAAAAGAATGTCATGCTTTTATACCATAAAATCTCCCAAACTTAGCACTTGTGTATCTCAGAGAACTTCATATTTCTCTAACTGCCAAATGAATAATTCATGTTTGTAATAAGCAGAGATGTTCTTTTTTTGGGAGAGAGAGGAACTCATTTTTGATGATACTAAATTGTTTATCAAAACCACCTTGAAAGTGTTGCCTTGATTTCCTTATTGACTAATTACAATTTGAGCATGTTTTGGCACCAGCTTATGCTACAGGATCTGATTACAGATGTATAGTATAGCAAACTTGTCCTTTAGTTCTCTTTATCTTCAAAAACTTTTTTAAAAAATGCCAGCATTTGGAGTGCTTATACGAAATATGTGCCTCCCAGCAATATTTCAAGGAAAATTAGGAGGTAACTAGTCTGTCTGTATGTGTGTGTGTGTGCGCGCGCGCGTGTGTATAGGTTGGAGGGGTTGGGGTCGGCGGGAAGGAAGCTAGAACCAGCGAGCTTTCTTTAAAAAAAACAGAGGATTCGTTCATCTTTAATATCCATATGAGACAATATGATGGTGGTTGCCTGGAAACAAGTAAGAGGGAGTGTGTCTTCTGTCTTAGTTATCCTAGTGGTGCTATACAGAAATATTACAAGTGGATGGCTTCAACAAACAGAAATTTATTCTCTCACAGTCTAGTAGGCCAGAAGTCCAAATTCAGGGTTCCAACTCCAGGAGAAGGCTTTCTCTCTGTTGGCTCTGGAGAAAAGTCCTTGTCATTAATCTTCCCCTGGTTGAGTAGCTTCTCAGCACAGGGACCCTGAGTCCAAAGGGCACACTATGCTCCCAGTGCTTCTTTCTTGGTGGTATGAGGTCCCCCCATCTCTCTGTTCACTTTTCTTTTTTATACCTCAGAAGAGATTGGCCCAAGACACAATCCAGTCTTATAGATTGAGTCCTGCCTCATTAACATAATTGCTGCTAATTCCATCTCATCAAGATCATAGAGGTAGGATTTACAACACACAGGCAAATCACATCAGATGACAAAACGGTGGACAATCAAACAATACTGGGAATCACGGCCCAGCCAATTGATGGATATTTTTTTTTTTTTTATAATAACTTTTATTAAGCTTCAAGTGAACGTTTACAAATCCAATCAGTCTGTCACATATAAGTTTACATACATCTCACTCCCTACTCCCACTTACTCTCCCCGTCTTGAGTCAGCCCTTTCAGTCTCTCCTTTCTTGACAATTTTGCCGGCTTCCCACTCTCTCTATCCTCCCATCCCCCCTCCAGACAAGAGTTGCCAACACAATCTCAAGTGTCCACCTGATATAATTAGCTCACTCTTCATCAGCATCTCTCTCCCACCCGCTGACCAGTCCCTTTCATTTCTGATGAGTTGTCTTCGGGGATGGTTCCTGTCCTGTGTCAACTGAAGGTCTGGGGAGCATGGCCGCCGGGATTCCTCCAGTCTCAGTCAGACCATTAAGTTTGGTCTTTTTATGAGATTTTGGGGTCTGCATCCCACTGATCTCCTGCTCCCTCAGGGGTCCTCTGTTGAGCTCCCTGTCAGGGCAGTCATCAATTGTGGCCGGGCACCAACTAGTTCTTCCGGTCTCAGGATGATGTAGGTCTCTGGTTCATGCGGCCCTTTCTGTCTCTTGGGCTCTTAGTTGTCATGTGGGCTTGGTGTTCTTCATTTTTCTTTGCTCCAGGTGGGTTGAGACCAATTGCTGCATCTTAGATGGCTGCTTGTTAGCATTTAAGACCCCAGATGCCACATTTCAAAGTGGGATGCAGAATGATTTCATAATAGAATTATTTTGCCAATTGACTTAGAAGTCCCCGCAAACCATGCTCCCCAGACCCCCGCGCGTGCTCCGCTGACCTTTGAAGCATTCATTTTATCCCGGAAACTTCTTTGCTTTTGGTCCAGTCCAATTGAGCTGACCTTCCATGTATTGAGTGTTGTCTTTCCCTTCACCTAAAGCAGTTCTTATCTACTGATTAATCAATAAAAAAACCCTCTCCCACCCTCCCTCCCTCCCCCCCTCGTAACCACAAAAGTATGTGTTCTTCTCAGGTTTACTATTTCTCAAGATCTTATAATAGTGGTCTTATACAATATTTGTCCTTTTGCCTCTGACTAATTTCACTCAGCATAATGCCTTCCAGGTTCCTCCATGTTATGAAATGTTTCAGAGACTCGTCACTGTTCTTTATCGATGCGTAGTATTCCATTGTGTGAATATACCACAATTTATTTAACCATTCATCCGTTGATGGACACCTTGGTTGCTTCCAACTTTTTGCTATTGTAAACAGAGCTGCAATAAACATGGGTGTGCATATATCTGTTTGTATGAAGGCTCTTGTATCTCTAGGGTATATTCCTAGGAGTGGGATTTCTGGGTTGTATGGTAGCTCTATTTCTAACTGTTTAAGGTAACGCCAGATAGATTTCCAAAGTGGTTGTACCATTTTACATTCCCACCAGCAGTGTATGAGAGTTCCAATCTCTCCGCAGCCTCTCCAACATTTATTATTTTGTGTTTTTTGGATTAATGCCAGCCTTGCTGGTGTGAGATGGAATCTCATCGTAGTTTTAATTTGCATTTCTCTAATGGCTAATGATCGAGAGCATTTTCTCATGTATCTGTTGGCTGCCTGAATATCTTCTTTAGAGAAATGTGTGTTCATATCCTTTGCCCACTTCTTGATTGGGTTGTTTGTCTTTTTGTGGTTGAGTTTTGACAGAATCATGTAGATTTTAGAGATCAGGCGCTGGTCGGAGATGTCATAGCTGAAAATTCTTTCCCAGTCTGTAGGTGGTCTTTTTACTCTTTTGGTGAAGTCTTTAGATGAGCATAGGTGTTTGATTTTTAGGAGCTCCCAGTTATCGGGTTTCTCTTCATCATTTTTGGTAATGTTTTGTATTCTGTTTATACCTTGTATTAGGGCTCCTAGGGTTGTCCCAATTTTTTCTTCCATGATCTTTATCGTTTTAGTCTTTATGTTTAGGTCTTTGATCCACTTGGAGTTAGTTTTTGTGCATGGTGTGAGGTATGGGTCCTGTTTCATTTTTTTGCAAATGGATATCCAGTTATGCCAGCACCATTTGTTAAAAAGGCTATCTTTTCCCCAGTTAATTGACACAGGTCCTTTGTCAAATATCAGCTGCTCATACGTGGATGGATCTATGTCTGGGTTCTCAATTCTGTTCCATTGGTCTATGTGTCTGTTGTTGTACCAATACCAGGCTGTTTTGACTACTGTGGCTGTATAATAGGTTCTGAAGTCAGGTAAGGTGAGGCCTCCCACTTTCTTCTTCTTTTTCAGTAGTGCTTTGCTTATCCGGGGCTTCTTTCCCTTCCATATGAAATTGGTGATTTGTTTCTCTATCCCCTTAAAATATGACATTGGAATTTGGATCGGAAGTGCGTTAAATGTATAGATGGCTTTTGGTAGAATAGACATTTTTACTATGTTAAGTCTTCCTATCCATGAGCAAGGTATGTTTTTCCACTTAAGTATGTCCTTTTGAATTTCTTGTAGTAGAGCTTTGTAGTTTTCTTTGTATAGGTCTTTTACATCCTTGGTAAGATTTATTCCTAAGTATCTTATCTTCTTGGGGGCTACTGTGAATGGTATTGATTTGGTTATTTCCTCTTCGGTGTTCTTTTTGTTGATGTAGAGGAATCCAAGTGATTTTTGTATGTTTATTTTATAACCAGAGACTCTGCCAAACTCTTCTATTAGTTTCAGTAGTTTTCTGGAGGATTCCTTAGGGTTTTCTGTGTATATAATCATGTCATCTGCAAATAGTGATAACTTTACTTCTTCCTTGCCAATCTGGATACCTTTTATTTCTTTGTCTAGCCTGATTGCCCTGGCTAAGACTTCCAACACGATGTTGAATAAGAGTGGTGATAAAGGGCATCCTTGTCTGGTTCCCGTTCTCAAGGGAAATGCTTTCAGGTTCTCTCCATTTAGAGTGATATTGGCTGTTGGCTTTGCATAGATGCCCTTTATTATGTTGAGGAATTTTCCTTCAATTCCTATTTTGGTAAGAGTTTTTATCATGAATGGGTGTTGGACTTTGTCAAATGCCTTTTCTGCATCAATTGATAAGATCATGTGGTTTGTGTCTTTTGTTTTATTTATGTGATGGATTACATTAATGGTTTTTCTGATATTAAACCAGCCTTGCATAAAAAAAAAAAAAAAATCCCACTTGATCAGGGTGAATTATTTTTTTGATGTGTCGTTGGATTCTATTGGCTAGAATTTTGTTGAGGATTTTTGCATCAATGTTCATGAGGGATATAGGTCTATAATTTTCTTTTTTTGTAATGTCTTTACCTGGTTTTGGTATCAGGGAGATGGTGGCTTCATAGAATGAGTTGGGTAGTATTCCGTCATTTTCTATGCTTTGGAATACCTTTAGTAGTAGTGGTGTTAACTCTTCTCTGAAAGTTTGGTAGAACTCTGCAGTGAAGCCGTCCGGGCCAGGACTTTTTTTTGTTGGGAGTTTTTTGATTACCGTTTCAATCTCTTTTTTTGTTATGGGTCTATTTAGTTGTTCTACTTCTGAATGTGTTAGTTTAGGTAGGTAGTGTTTTTCCAGGAATTCATCCATTTCTTCTAGGTTTTCAAATTTGTTAGAGTACAATTTTTCATAATAATCTGATATGATTCTTTTAATTTCATTTGGTTCTGTTGTGATGAGGTCCTTCTCATTTCTTATTCGGGTTATTTGTTTCCTTTCCTGTATTTCTTTAGTCAGTCTAGCCAATGGTTTATCGATTTTGTTAATTTTTTCAAAGAACCAGCTTTTGGCTTTGTTAATTCTTTCGATTGTTTTACTGTTCTCTAATTCATTTAGTTCAGCTCTAATTTTTATTATTTGTTTTCTTCTGGAGCCTGATGGATTCTTTTGTTGCTCACTTTCTATTTGTTCAAGTTGTAGGGACAGTTCTCTGATTTTGGCTCTTTCTTCTTTTTGTATGTGTGCATTTATTGATATAAATTGGCCTCTGAGCACTGCTTTTGCTGTGTCCCAGAGGTTTTGATAGGAAGTATTTTCATTCTCGTTGCTTTCTATGAATTTCCTTATTCCCTCCTTGATGTCTTCTATAACCCAGTCTTTTTTCAGGAGGGTATTGTTCATTTTCCAAGTATTTGATTTCTTTTCCCTCGTTTTTCTGTTATTGATCTCTAGTTTTATTGCCTTGTGGTCTGAGAAGATGCTTTGTAATATTTCGATGTTTTGGACTCTGCAAAGGTTTGTTTTATGACCTAATATGTGGTCTATTCTAGAGAATGTTCCATGTGAGCTGGAAAAAAAAGTATATTTTGCAGCAGTTGGGTGGAGAGTTCTGTATAAGTCAATGAGGTCAAGTTGGTTGATTGTTGTAATTAGATCTTCCGTGTCTCTGTTTAGCTTCTTACTGGATGTCCTGTCCTTCTCCGAAAGTGGTGTGTTGAAGTCTCCTACTATAATTGTGGAGGTATCTATCTCGCTTTTCAGTTCGGTTAAAATTTGATTTATGTATCTTGCAGCCCTGTCATTGGGTGCATAAATATTTAATGTGGTTATGTCTTCCTGATCAATTGTCCCTTTTATCATTATATAGTGTCCTTCTTTATCCTTTGTGGTGGATTTAAGTCTAAAGTCTATTTTGTCAGAAATTAATATTGCTACTCCTCTTCTCTTTTGCTTATTGTTTGCTTGATATACTTTTTTCCATCCTTTGAGTTTTAGTTTGTTTGTGTCTCTAAGTCTAAGGTGTGTCTCTTGTAGGCAGCATATAGATGGATCGTGTTTCTTTATCCAGTCTGTGACTCTCTGTCTCTTTATTGGTGCATTTAGTCCATTTACATTCAGGGTAATTATAGATAAATAAGTTTTTAGTGCTGTCATTTTGATGCCTTTTTATGTGTGTTGTTGACAATTTCATTTTTCCACACACTTTTTTGTGCTGAGGCGTTTTTCTTAGTAAATTGTGAGATCCTCATTTTCATAGTGTTTGACTTTATGTTAGTTGAGTCGTTACGTTTTTCTTGGTTTTTGTCTTGAGTTATAGAGTTGTTATGCCTTTTTGTGGTTACCTCATTATATACCCCTATTTTTCTAAGTAAAAACCTAACTTGTATTGTTCTATATCGCCTTGTATCACTCTCCATATGGCAGTTCAATGCCTCCTGTATTTAGTCCCTCTTTTTGATTATTGTGATCTTTTACCTATTGACTTCCATAATTCCCTGTTATGTGTATTTTTTTTTAATTAATCTTAATTTGTTTGTTTTTGTGATTTCCCTATTTGAGTTGATATCAGGACGTTCTGTTTTGTGACCTTGTGTTGTGCTGATATCTGATATTATTGGTTCTGTGACCAAACAATATCCTTTAGTATTTCTTGTAGCTTTGGTTTGGTTTTTGCAAATTCTCTAAACTTGTGTTTGTCTGTAAATATCTTAATTTCGCCTTCATATTTCAGAGAGAGTTTTGCTGGATATATGATCCTTGGTTGGCAGTTTTTCTCCTTCAGTGTTCTGTATATGTCGTCCCATTCCCTTCTTGCCTGCATGGTTTCTGCTGAGTAGTCAGAACATATTCTTATTGATTCTCCCTTGAAGGAAACCTTTCTTTTCTCCCTGGCTGCTTTTAAAATTTTCTGTTTATCTTTGGTTTTGGTGAGTTTGATGATAATATGTCTTGGTGTTTTTCTTTTTGTATCAATCTTAAATGGGGTTCGATGAGCATCTTGGATAGATATCCTTTCGTCTTTCATGCTGTCAGGGAAGTTTTCTGTCAGAAGTTCTTCAACTATTTTCTCTGTGTTTTCTGTCCCCCCTCCCTGTTCTGGGACTCCAATCACCCGCAGGTTATCCTTCTTGATAGAGTCCCACATAATTCTTAGGGTTTCTTCATTTTTTTAAATTCTTTTATCTGATTTTTTTTCAGCTATGTTGGAGTTGATTCCCTGGTCCTCCAGATGTCCCAGTCTGCATTCTAATTGCTCGAGTCTGCTCCTCTGACTTCCTAGTGTGTTGTCTAATTCTGTTATTTTATTGTTAATCTTTTGGATTTCTACATGTTGTCTCTCTATGGATTCTTGCAACTTATTAATTTTTCCAGTATGTTCTTGAATAATCTTTTTGAGTTCTTCAACAGTTTTATCAGTGTGTTCCTTGGCTTTTTCTGCAGATATCCTAATTTCATTTGTGATATCATTAAGCATTCTGTAAATTAGTTTTTTATATTCTGTATCTGATAATTCCAAAATTGTATCTTCATTTGGGAAAGATTTTGATTCTTTTGTTTGGGGGGTTGGAGAAGCTGTCACGGTCTGCTTCTTTGAGTGGTTTGATATGGATTGTTGTCTCCGAGCCATCACTGGGAAACTAGTTTTTCCAGAAAATCCGCTAAAAAAAAACTGCAGTCAGATCCCTATCAGAGTTCTCCCTCTGGCTCAGGCTATTCAGATGTTAATGAAGCCGCCTGGGGAGGGTGGGGGAGGGAACAGAGAGATAGGAGAGTAGCACCTCAGAATATAGCCAGAGTTGCTTATCTTGCTTGGAATGACTGTTATATCTGAGATTCCCGCGGGCGCGTCGCCTATGTGTGCTGGCTGTGTGGAGATTGCCCCCAGGGGGTCTGGCCCGCTGGAGTCACGGTCAGATCCTCCGCTTCCAGCCCCACGCCCAGCGTCAAGGCTCCCCTACTGGGACGGTGCACTCTCAACTCCAAAGTCAGTCGCTGCCTCCCGGGGACTTCTCGTCCCACCAGCCGCGTGGCCGTGCCGCCCCCGTGAACCAGGTGGGCCCCCTCCCGGGGTTAGTTCAGATGGGTGGAGTAGCTCCCCGTGCTTGTGCCGCGACCAAGTGTCCCGGCTGGAACGCTGTTCTCCCCACTCCAATACCAGTCGCTGCCTCCCGGGGACTTCTCCTACCGGCTGCGTCCCACGCCGCCCGCGCGACCCGGCTGGTCCCCTTCCCGGGGTTAGTTCAGGGGGTGGAGCAACTCTCCGTGTTTATGGCGTACCTGCGAGCAGTCCAAATCCCTGCGGGACGGTTCCCCGGCTCGGATGCTGCTCTTTCTGCTCCAAGATCAGTCACTGCCTCCCGGGGACTTCTCCTACCGGCTGCGTCCCACGCCGCCCGTGGAACCGGCTGGTCCCCCTCCCGGGGTTAGTTCAGGGGGGTGGAGCAGGTCTCTGTGCTTGTGCCGTACCTGACTGGTACGCTGGCTCCAGGCTCTGGAAACTATCGCTGCTTCCCCGTATTAGTTCGTTCTCCGTCTCTAAATCCGTGTTTGTTGTTCAGGGTTCGTAGATTGTTATGTATGTGATCGATTCACTTGTTTTTCCGTGTCTTTGTTGTAAGAGGGATCCGAGGTAACGTCTGCCTAGTCCGCCATCTTGGCTCCGCCCCTTGATGGATATTTTGAGGGGACACAATTCAATCCATATCACAATCAAATAAGGAACAGGACTCTGGTGCCCAAGTGAACCAAACTGAACTTTAAAACTACTAGAAAAAGGTGTGGTGACCAAATTAGCTTACATAATTCAGTGTTCAAAAATGTACTTTGAAAAAAAAACCTTTGCATTTAATTTTTCTGTTACCTTATCATGTTTTCTCCCAATGGGGCAATTAGAGACAGATAATTGACCACTCTGAAGGGTTTGGGGAAATAGAAAGATGAAGGCTGAAAGAAATGTTGTAAAAAGTCATTTGAAATGTTGTACATGGCTAAGGTATCTCCGAGGACAAGACTCTCCTTACATATTTCTAACTCCACCCCCAAATATTCTATCTTATTCAAGAAGGTACATGTTAGCTTGACAGCTTAAGCCAACCCTTAAAAAAATCCCCTCTAATGGCAATATGAAACAAAAATGACTTCAGAAAGTTTGATTTCAGTGATACAATTCTACTTTGTGGTTTTCAGTGGAGGATACAAGAATATCATACAATGGAACAAGAAGGTCTCTCTGAATAAATGCCCTCCTTTGTAAGTACAAAGGATATTCTATATATCAAACTTGACAGGAGTAAGAAAGACAAATGCAGATGCTTTTATAGAAACACCAGACAATTTAAGTGTGAGAAAAGCCACAATGAAAGAAACTGGTCCATGAATTCTAACATACTCTTTGTTAAAGATGAAATATAAGTATGGTATTATTATTATTTTTAATGCAATTAAATAGATCTTTTTTAAAAATTTGGAAGCTTTTTGTGTTAAGTGTAATTCATTGTTCACTTACTATCATATGCTATGGTTAGAGTATAAATTCATTTATTCAACAAGCATTTATCAGTTATGTACTGAGAATCTATTGTGTTCATGGTCCTAGGCAGGGAAAGATACAATGATGATCAAACTTCAATGCCTGCAGAGTTAGAGCTCATAACCCAGTGAGGGAGAAGGTATGCTAGCAAATAACTATAACTGTGCAATAGATACTGTAATAGACAGTTGCACAAAGTTCCCAGATTCACAAAAGAAACAAGTTATTCTCCCCAGAAGAATTAGGGAAGTCTTCACAGAAAAGGTATTTGAGTTGGTTCTTAAGTGACGAGTAAGAGATTTTGCTAGGTGAGACAAGGGAGAATGGTCTGTCAGGCAAAATAATACTGTGTAAAAAGGCATGGAAGCCTGAAAAGCAAAAACATGGAGTAATAAAGGAAGTGTAAAAAGGTATGGTTGAAGTGTTGGACATCTATGGTTGCAACTAATGAAGAGGTTTACAAACCGGTGGACCCCAAACCATGCTGATCATCAAAAATCTCCTGGGAACTTTGTAAAAATACAGATTACCTGATCCACTTCTAGATATTTGTATTCAATAGATCTGGAAGAGGAGGAAGCATTTTTTAATGTTCCCTAAGTTATTGATGGCACAGTGGTTAAGTACTCAGCTGCAAACTGAAAGGTCTGCAGTTTGAACCTGCCAGCCACTCCGTGGGAGAAAGATGTAGCAGTCTGCTTCCTTAAAGATTTACAGCCTTGGAAACCACATGGGACAGTCCTACTCTGTCTTATAGGGTGTCTATGAGTTGGCATCGACTTGATGGCAATGGGTTTGGTTTTTAGGTTATTAGAGTGATCAGCCAGATATGGGCAGCTATAATCTGAAATGCTACTTAGAGTTTAAGGTGCATAGGGATTACCTGGAGATCTTGTAAAAGTGCAGATTCTGATTCAGTAGGTATAGAGTGGGGTCTGATATTCTGTCTTTTTAATAAGCTCTCAGATGATGCCATTACAGATGATCCATAGGTCACACTTCGAGTAGTGAGGTTCTCAGTCATACTAAGGATATAAGGGAGATACTGAGCCACAAAAACTGTTAAGCAGGGAAGTAACATGATGAAATTTGTATTCCAGGAATATGACTCTGGCACTAGTTTAGAGAATGGATTGGTAGGGTGGACAAGAGTAGAGAAAAAAAAATGTGTAGAAGACCTTTGCCATAGTTTAGGTGAGAGGTGGTTATGGCTTATATAGAATTGTCAGTGAGAATGAAAAAGTGGAGATATTCCAGAAATATTTGGAGGGAAATTCACAGGAGGTTGTGACTGATTGGATGGTGTATGAGTGTGCATGGTGAGGAAAAGTGAGATCTCTCTTGGGGCAATTTGTAAATTTTTTAGATTGGAGTACAAGGAAAGTGTTTACAGAAAGATAATTATTTAAGGCATATTATGTTTGACTGAAGAATAATCATATGGCAGTTTCTAGACAGCAACCAAGAGTATGGTTCTACAGCTCAGGAGAGAACTGTGTACCACAAATAGACTTTGGGAATCAACAAAATATAGGTATCATGTGAAACCATGGAATGCTGAGATCAGCTTGGTAGAATGCACACAAAGAAAAGGACCAAGGACAGAAACTCAGGGAACATCGATATTTAAGAGGCAAGAAACAGAAGAGGAACCTATAGAAGATACTGAAAAGTGACCAGAGAGTGAAATTAAGAGAAGAAAGAATCTTTTGAGTCATTTTTGAAAACTTTCCTTTGTTTACCAACACCACCACCCACCCATATCTGAACTTACAAATTATTCCTATCAGTTCTACTTCTTAAATATCGCTCATACTTTCCACTAGTCTTCGTCCTACAGCCACCTTTCTGGTTCAAGCCACTGTCAATTTTTTTTTCTTGAATAATCCAATAGCCTTCTATCTGGCCTTGCTTTAGTCCACATGATTCACCATGCAGCAGCTAGAGCAATCTTCTAAAAATATTTTCTGATTATGTCACTCTTTGCTTATAATCCAGGAATGACTTCACATTCTTTTCCTAAAAAAATAAAATCCATACCATGACTTAAAAGGTATTGCATTTTATGTCTCAGAATTGCTTCTATGAAGATTTAGCTCACCCCAAGTTTCTTTCTCTCCATTGCTTTCCGCTGATCTTTCAAGTCTTCTAATTTACAAACAATTGAGATGTTTCAACAAACTGACACAGCACTGGAAGTGCTCACTCATCTATGCCAAGAAATCTGGAAGACAGCTACCTGGCCAACCAACTGGATGAGATCCATATTTATGCCTATTCCCAAGAAAGGTGATCAGGGCAACGGGGTTATCATTAATATCACAGACAAGTAAAATTTTGCTGAAGATTATTCAAAAGTGGCTGAAGCAGTATATGGATAGGGAACTGCTAGTAATTCAAGCTGAATTCAGAAGAGGACGTGAAAGTAGGGATATTGCTGATGTCAAATGGAGCCAGGCTGAAAGCAAATACCAAAAATATGTTTACCTGTGTTTTATTGACTATGCAAAGGCTTTCGACTGTGTGGATCATAACAAATTAAGGATAACATTGCAGAGAATAGTAATTCCAGAACACTTAACTGTGCTCATGAGGAACCTGTACGTAGATCAAGAGGCAGTTGTTCAAACAGAACAAGGGGGTACTAGGTGGTTTAAAGAAAGGTGTTCGTCAGGGTTGTATACTTTCACCATGCCTATTCAATCTGTGGGAACCCTGGTGGTTAAGAGCTAAGGCTGCTAACCAAAAAATCAGCAGTTCGAATCCACCAGGTGCTCCTTGGAAACTCCATGAGACAGTTCTACTCTGTCCTATAGGGTTGCTATGAGTTGTAATTGACTTGATATTGTTTGATATTCAATCTGCATGCTGAGCAAATACTCTGAGAAGCTGGATTTTATGAAGAAGAATGTGGCATCAGGATTGGAGGAACACTCATTAACAACCTGTGTTATGCAGATGACACAACTTGCTTGCAGAAATTGAAGAGGACTTGAAGCACTTACTGATGAAGATCAAAGACCACAGCGTTCAGTATGAATTACACCTCAACATAAAGAAAACAAAAGTCCTCACAACTGGGCCAGCAAGTAACATCATGATAGAGAGGAGATTGAGGTTGTCAAGGATTTCATTTTACTTGGATCCACAATCAACATCCATGGAAGCAGCAGTCAAGAAATCAAAAGACACTTTGCATTGGGCAAATCTGCTGCAGACGACCTCTTCAAAGTGTTGGAAAGCAAAGATGTCACCTTGAAGACTAAGGTGCGCCTGACCCAAGACATGGTGTTTTCAATCGTCTCATAAGCATGTGAAAGCTGGACAACTAATAAAGAAGACGGAAGAAGAAATGACACCTTTGAATTGTGGTGTTGGAGAAGAATATTGAATGGACTGCCAAAGAATGAACAAATCTGTCTTGGAAGAAGTACAGCCAGAATGCTCCTTGGAATCAAGGATAGAGAAACTACAACTCACATGCTTTGGACATATTATCAGGAGGAATCAGTCCCCGGAGAAGGGCATCATGCTTGGTAAAGGAGAGGGTCAGCAAAACAGAGGAAGGCCCTCAACAAGATGGATTGACACAGTGGCTACAACAATGGGCTCAAGCATACCCACAATTGTGAGGATGGTGCAGGACTGGGCAGTGTTTTGTTCTGTTGTACACAGCGTAGCTATGAGTCGGAACCATCTTGACAACACCTAACAACAACAACAACAGTTTACAACTCATCTGAGATTCTTTTCTCGTGATATTCCTTTTCCCTTGAATGATTTCCACCACATTCCTCATCTACATGACACCTACTCATATGTCAAATCCCGGCTTAAGTGTTCCCTTATTGTTCATTCTTATACTTCTATCTCATTGCATCTACCACACTTGTCATTTAATAATGAATTTTCTGATCAGTTGTTTAATGTCCATCTAAATACATCTCTAAATACATCTATTCTTTAAAAAAAAAAAATCACCCTCTAGTTATTCTCCACATTACAGTCAGAGTGATCTTTCAAAAGTGTAAATTTGACCACATTCTCCACCCTACTGAAAATATTGCAATGAATTCCCATTATTCTAAAGATAAAAGCATAAACCTTTAACAATTTCTGTCATAATCTACATAGTCTGAGCCTTGCCTACCTCTCCAGCTTCATCTCTCAGAACTCTTTCCTTTACTTCCCACCCTACAGGTACACTAGCTTTCTTTCATGTTCGGGTAAATCATGGTTTTCTCAATGATTATTGTCAGACTTTCCTGTTATCTGTTCTCATGGCACCTTTCACAGGTATTAATTTACATTTATTCTTCTGATCTTGTGTTTAGAATTTATCTTCTTGACTAGACTGTAAGTCTTTTAAGATTAGGGACCATGTCTATTTTCTCACATGACTGATTCCTCAGTGCCTGCTGAAAACTCAAGAAGGACCCCAAGTATATTTCTGGAGTTCTCTTTCTGGGCAGTTCTCCTCTCTCCAATACCCTGACCCATGAACTCCAGCTGCCTTTGTCCCTCTATGCTCTGGATACATGTCCTGAGCTCAGGAGTCCTCCAGGCTCCATTTGTGTTTCTTCTCTCTGGTCACAGCCTGGAAATTCTCTGCAGGCAGTAAGCTGGGACAATTATGTTGCTTATGTTGTTTGCTTTCTCTTTCTCACAGATCACTGTCCTTCATTTTTGATGTCCAGGGTCTTAAAGACCATTGTTACATAGATTTTGTCTCCTGTTTGAAAGAAGTCCTTCTCAACTAAAATTATGAATCAATGTGAAAACAATTTTAAGTATTTCCCCATCAATGAAAAGATGAAAAGCAAAATGTTTTGTTATGGCCAAGCAATGGGGGTAGTGATGGTTTCTCTGACATTCAACTAGTTTTCAGGGGCTGCTTCTCAAGGAGTGACAAGAAGGCATGGAGGCAGGCAGCATTGCTGCTAAGCCAGAAGTCTATCCTTTCAACTGATGACCCTTGACCTCTGGGTGCTGACAAAGGGCTAACACTGCACCAGTTGTTCATAGGCTTGTGTAAGAATTGAATGGGTTAAAACATATAAAGTACTTAAAGGGCCATCTGTTTTGTTCTCCTGAAATTTATTTTCTATCTGGAAGAGACATTGTTTTGAGTGATAGCATCTTCATTTCTTGTCAATAGAAAGCAAGAAAAAAAAAGACCTTCAACATTTTGCTGTCACATGGTTCCTGCAAAAAAAAAAAAATGTTTTCCTTTCAGATATCTGGGCAAAAAATCACACTAGGCAGGGAATATCCGAATTATAAACACCCTAAGGCAAGAAAGTGCTGGTGTGTTCCAGCAATGGTAAGGAGCCTAGTATGGATGGAATGTGGTAGGCTTAAAGAAGTGTGGAAAAAATGAGGCCAGAGGTAGTTTTGGGGGATGACGGTTTCATGAATCAGTCCTGTTGTTATGTTGTTAGGTGCCATCGATTTGGTTCCAACTCATATCAACCCTATACACAATAGAACAAAACACTGCCCAGTCCTGCACCATCCTCACAATTGTTGCTATGCTTGAACCCACTGTTGCAGCCACTGTGTCAATCCATCTTGTTGAGGGTCTTCCTCTTTTTCGCTGACCTTCTACTTTACCAAGTGTGATGTCCTTCCTCAGGGATGGATCCCTACTGATAACATGTTCAAAGTGTGTGAGATGTAGTTGCTCCATCCTTGTTTTGAAGGAGCATTCTGTTTGTACTTCTTCCAAGACAGATCTGTTCATTCTTTTGGCAGTCCATGGTATATTCAATATTCTTCTCCAACACCACAATTCAAAGGCATCAATTCTTCTTTGGTCTTCCTTATTCATTGTCCAGCTTTCATATGCATATGAGGCGATTGAAAACACCATGGTTTGAGTCAGGCGCACTTTAGTCCTCAAGGTGACATCCTTGCTTTTCAACACTTTAAAGAGATCTTTTGTAGCCAATTTGCCCAATAAAATTCATCTTTTGATTTCTCGACTGCTGCTTCCATGACTGTTGATTGTGGATCCAAGTAAAATGAAATCCTTGACAACTTCAATCTTTTCTCCTTTTATCATGATGTTGCTTATTGGTCCAGTTGTGAGGATTTTTGTTTTCTTTATGTTGAGGTGCAGTCCATTCTGAAGGCTGTAGTCTTTGATCTTCATTAGTAAGTGCTTCAAGTCCTCTTCAGTTTCAGCAAGCAAGGTTGTGTCATCTGCATAACACAGGTTGTTACTGAGTCTTCCTCCAATCCTGATGCCCCGTTCTTCTTCATATAGTCCAGCTTCTCGTATTATTTGTTCAGCATGCAGATTAAATAGGTATAGTGAAAGAATACAACCCTGACGCACACATTTCCTGGCTTTAAACCATCCAGTATCCCCTTGTTCTCTTTGAACAACTGTCTCTTGATTGATGTACATATTCCTTATGAGCACAATTAAGTGTTCTAGAATTCCCATTCTTCACAACGTTATCCATAATTTGTTATGATCCACACAGTTGAATGCCTTTTCATAGTCAGTAAAACACAGGTAAACATTTTTCTGGTATTCTCTGCTTTCAGCCAGGCTCCATCTGACACCAGCAATGATATCCCTGGCTCCACATCCTCTTCTAAATCGGGCTTGAATTTCTGGCTGTTCCCTGTCGATATACTGCTGCAACCCCTTTTGAATTATCTTCAGCAAAATTTTACTTGCATGTGACATTAATGATATTGTTTGATAATTTCCGCATTTGGTTGGATCACCTTTCTCGGGAATAGGCATAAATATGGATCTCTTCCAGTCCATTGGCCAGGTAGCTGTCTTCCAGATTTCTTGGCATAGATGAGTGAATACTTATAGTGCTGCATCCATTTGTTGAAACATCTCAATTGATATTCCATCAGTTTCCAGAGCCTTGTTTTTGCCAATGCCTTCAGTGCAGCTTGGACTTCTTCCTTTGGTACCATTGGTTCCTGATCATAAGTTACCTCCTGAAATGGTTGAAGGTTGACCAATTCTTTTTGGAATAGTGACTCTCTGTATTCCTTCCATCTTCTTTTGATGCTTCCTGTGCAGTTTAATATTTTCCCTGTAGAATCCTTCAGTACTGCAACTCGAGGCTTGAATTTTTTCTTCAGTTCTTTCAGCTTGAGAAATGCTGAACATGTTCTTCTCTTTTGGTTTTCTATCTCCAGGTTTCTGCACATGTCATCATACTTTACTTTGTTTTCTTGAGCCACGGTTTGAGATCTTCTGTTCGTTTCTTTTATTTCATCAGTTTTTCCTTTTGCTTTAGCTACTCAATGTTCAGAAGCAAGTTTCAGAGTCTCTTCTGACATCCATTTAGGTCTTTTCTTTCTCTCCTGTCTTTTTAATGATCTCTTGCTTTCTTCTTGTATGATGTCCTTGATCTCATTTCAAAGCTTATCTGGTCTTTGATCATTAGTGTTCAACGCATCAAAATTGTTCTTGAGATGGTCTCTAAATTCAGGTGGGATATACTTAAGGTTGTACTTTGGCTCTCGTAGACTTGTTCTCATTTTCTTCAGTTTCAATTTGAACTTGCATGTGAGTAATTGTGGTCTGTTCCGAAGTCTGCCCTTGGCCTTGTTTTGACTGATGATATTGAGCTTTTCCATCATCTCTTGCCATAGACGTAATCGATTTGATTCCTGTGTATTCCATCTGGCAAGGTCCATGTGTAGAGTCTTTGTTTATGTTGGTGAAAAAATATATTTTCAGTAAAGAAGTCGTCGGTCTTGCAAAATTCAATCATGCAATCTCTGGCATCATTTCTATCACTGAGGTCATATTTTCCAACTACTGATTCTTCTTCTTTGTTTCCAACTTTTGTATTTCAATAACTAGTAATGATCAGTGCATTCTGATTGCATGTTTGGTCAACTTCAGACTGCAGAAGTTGGTAAAAATCTTCAATTTCTTCACCTTTGGCCTTAATGGATCACTCCTAGAGCATGGTAAAGACATAGTAAGAATTTTAGCTTTTACTCTGAGATAGGGAATTATTGGAAGACTTTAAGCAGTGAAATTACATGATCTGATTTATGGTGTTTAAGAAAGTTACTTCGGATATTCTGTGAAGGAAAAAAATACAGGTAGCAAGAATGAGAGCAGGAAACCTTTTTGGAGTCTATTGGAGAGATTCTAGGGAAAGCCGTAAAATAGTCTCGTCCAAGATGGTGGCATTGAGAGTAGTGAGAAGTCTTCAGATTCTGCATGTATATGGAACATAGAATAAACGGAATTTTCTTATGTATTAAATATGAAATGTGAGAGAAAGAGTAGTCACAGATGACTATTAGCTGTTTTATCTCAGCAGCTGGAAAAATGGAATGCGCTTTACTGTTAAAAAGAAGAGGAAGGGGCAGTTTTGCATTGGGATGCCACATTAAGATACATGTAAAACATCTAAGTGAAGATACCTCATAGGCATTTGGTTATACATGTCTAGATGTAAGGAATACAAAAAAAAAATGGTCTTGATCCAGGGTTGGATCCTGGTATGGAAAAAACAATTATCTATAAAAGACATTAGTGAGCCAGTTGATAAAAATTTAATATGGGCTATGCATTAAAAACAGTATTTTATTAATGTTAAATTTCCTTGTTTTGAAACAAGAGAGAGAAGCCAAGTGAAGAAATTGTTCAAGGAGTAAGCATCAAAAGTTACTGATAGGTTGATATTTCAAGTAAGATGACAACCTGAAAGTAATCCTCAGATTTGTCAAAATATAGCACATTGATGACCCTAAAAAGACTGTTTTAGTAATGATAAAAGCTTAACTGGAGTGAGGTCAAGAGAAAAATGAGACTTCCTAGTTGGCTGCCTAAATCCAAATATTTCCACACATGCTCAGAAA
The DNA here is from genome assembly GCF_030014295.1 of Loxodonta africana. Lineage (NCBI taxonomy): Eukaryota > Metazoa > Chordata > Mammalia > Proboscidea > Elephantidae > Loxodonta > Loxodonta africana. The sequence continues at coordinate 115,063,576 of NC_087369.1, read as the reverse complement.
AACTACATAGATTAACAGAAATGCAAATTAAATCACACACATCACATTTTTCATCACAATGAGAAGACAGAGAATACTACAAACATCAAATTAGAAAGGAAAAAAGAATGGCATTACATGGGAGAAACCTGTCAGATAACCACCTCAGCCAAATGTGGTACTCCTACTAAAAATGAATACCTGGATCTATTCATAAGGAATGAAGAAAAATCCTATAAAATAACTGACTTGTGTTCTTCAAATAGGTAAAGGTCATGAAAGAATAAATAATCCAGAAGAACTGTTCCAGATTAAAGGAGACTAAAAAATATAACAACTAAAAGCATCCCATCATCCAGGATTGGATCCTGGTATGGAAGAAATAATGACTGATAAAAGACATTAGTGAGTCAATTGATGAAATTTGAATATGTACTGTGCATTAAAAATAGTATTTTATTAATGTTAAATTTCCTTGTTTTGATCATTGTATTGTAGTTATATAAGAGAATGCCTTTGTTCTTAGGAAATGTACACGAAACCATTCTAGGGGTAAAAGGGCATAATCTTATCAATTTCTCTCAAATTGTGGTTTGAAAAACCTGAATTTCATCTATCTGCCTATCTATCATCTATCTATCTATCTATCTATCTATCTATCTATCTATCTATCTATCTATCTATCTATCTATCTATCTATCTATCTATCTATCTATCATCTATCTATCATCTATCTATCTATCTATCTATCTATCATCTATCTATCTATCTATCTATCTATCTCTCTATCTATCTATCTATCTATCTATCATCTGTCTATCGGCTGCCTATCTGTCTTTATCTATTTACCTATTCTGAGAAAGAATGAGAAGTGCAGAAAGATGTTAACTGGTAAATTTGGGTGAAGTGTAGAAAGGACAAGGGACTTACTTGTACTATCTTGCAACTTCTTGGTAGTTTTTAAATTATATGAACATAAACAGTTTAAATGGAAGAAGTAAAAACAGCAAGCATAGGCAAACTATTGCCCTAAGAAAATCTTTAAACCTCGAACTAAAAATATCCCCCGAAGCCTTCTTAAAACCAGACAATTTTTTTCGGTTAACTAGTAAAAAAGATGTTCCTTGAGCATTATGCTCTTTTAAGAGATGTCTATAAGGGATCAAATTGACAACAACAACTCATATGTTAGATAGAACCTTAGGGGGCAGTCAGTTTACGTTAATGAGAGAGGAAAAACTCAAAAAGGAGGGTAAGAATGCTTGCACAACTTGAAGAAAGTAATCAATGTCACTCAATAGTACATGTGGAAACTGTTAAATTGATGTATGTTTTGTTTATATTCTCAACAACAACAAAATAAATAAAAATTTTAAAGAACAGAGAGAAGCAGAGAAAAGAGGCAATAGCTGGAGGAGGATGTGAAATCAAGGGAGATTTGTTTAAATAATAGTAATAATAATACTGATAGAATACTAATAGTACTGATACAGCACTTACTAAGCCACAAGCATAGTTCTAAGTGCTTTACCTATGCTAACTCATTTAATCCACATACACACACAATAATGTAGATACTAAAGTTGTCTTCATTTAACAAATGGGGAAGCTGAGGCATAGAGCACTAAAATAACTCGTTGAAGGCCACATGGCAGTAGGTGATGCAAAGGGAGATACTGCAGAATGTTTGTATGTTGATGGGAATAATCTAGAAGAGAGATAAGAGGAGCAACGAGACAAGAATATCAGGTGAGAGTGAAGATGAGAAAAAAGATATTAGAGGTTTAAAAAAGAAAGCAGCCGTAGTAGCACTTAACCACTATGCCACCAGGGTTTCCAAAAAGAAAAGAAAGCAGAAGGTGTGAATTAATCTTGGATTGTGAAAGAGTAAATTGTCCAGAGAAATGTAGTAAGATTGTAGTAATTTAGTAGTAAGATTGCTAAGTAGCAGTAATGGCTTACTTGAGGCTTTGGGTCATGAATAGTCAGTAGTCATGGTTCTGTTTTTGTCCAGCCATATTCAGTCGTCCAGTATAGCAAAGAATGTTGTTATTATTGTTCTTAGGTGTCATCAAGTCAGTTCCAACTTATAGTGAAGCTATGTACTACAGAACGAAACAATGCCCGGTCCTGCGCCATCCTCAAAATCATTGCTATATTTGAGCCCATTGTTGCAGCCACTGTGTCAATCCATCTCATCGAGGGTTTTCCTCTTTTTCGCTGACCCTCTACCTTACCAAGCATGAGGCTTGAATTTCTTCTTCAGTTCTTTCAACTTTTGGTTTTCTAACTCCAGGTCTTTGCACATATCATTATAATACTTTGTCTTCTCGAGCCGCCCTTTGAAATCTTCTGTTCATCTTTTCTATTTCATCATTTCTTCCATTCACTTTAGTTACACTATGTTCAAGAGCAAGTTTTAGAGGCTCTTCTGACATCTATTTTGGTCTTTTCTTTCTTTCCTGTCTTTTTAATGATCTTTTGCTTTCTTCAAGTTTGATGTCATCCCACAACTCGTCTGGCCTTTGGTCATTAGTGTTCAATATGTCAAATCTATTCTTGAGATGGTCTCCAAATTCAGGTGGAATATACTCAAGGTCGTTCTTTGGCTCTGGCAGACTTGTTTAATTTTCTTCAGCTTCAGCTTGAACTTGCATATGAACAATTGATGGCCTGTTCTGCAGTTAACCCCTGGTCTTGTTCTGACTGATGATATTGAGCTTTTCCATCGTCTCATCCCGGAGATGTATTCCAATGTTTTCCATCAGGTGAGGTCCACGTTTATAGTTGCCGTGGATGTTGTTGAAAAAAGGTATCTGCAGTGAAGAAATCATTGGTCTTGCAAAATTCTATCATGTGATCTCTGGCATCGTTTCTATCATCAAGGCCGTAGTTTTCAACTGCCATTCCTTCCTTCTTTCCAACTTTCACATTCCAATCACCGTTAATTATCAATGCATCTTGATTGCATGTTTGATAAATTTCAGACTGCAGAAGTTGGTAAAAATCTTCAATTTCCTCATCTTTGGCATTAGTGGCTGGTGCGTAAATTTCAATAATACTCATATTAACTGTTCAGTAGTATTCAGTTTACATTCCAGAATTGTAAGCATTCCATCACACACACTTTCAAGTTCCTTGCTCTTTTCTCCCTCTGCCACAATTATGGGGGGAAAAAACATAGCTTTGCAGCTATAGCAAAGATTTGGTGCAATGTTTTGGATTTCCTTTTTTTTTTTTCTTTCTTTTCCATTATTGTGGTGGAGGGAGAAAAAAAGCAAGGGATTTGAAAGTGTGTGTAATGGAATGCTTATAATTCTTGGACCATGGAATGTAAACTGGATAAGGAGAAAAATAAGGACAGGATGGGATTGAGGTATTTTGTAAAGTTTGTAGGATAGACAGGTTGTAGTCCCCAGCAGGATAAAAGAATTGTCATAGTTTAGGTACTAGTTGGAGTAAACTGGAAAGATAGGAGATAGTAATTCCAGATTTGGATGTGTGGAATTAAGATGATGGAGGCATTATAGTTAGTAATAATGATAAGATCTAGGGTTATATACATGAGACTTGGTGGCTGAGGTAATTACTGAAGGCCAATGTAACTAGGCTAAAGTGAGCAGACAAAGTCATTGGGGGAAAGAATGTCAAGGAACAAAGAAGCCTTGATATTAAAAGGATCATCCATGTGTATATTGAAATCAGCGAGAATCATGAGTCAAGGCTCATACCAATGTTCTTTTGATCATTAATTCACTCACTCATTTAGTTAATAAATGCTCACTGAATGCTTTTTAATGTGCTGGGCACTTTACCTGATCAATACAGTGAAGAAAAGTCATACCAAAACCAAACCCAGTGCTGTCGAGTTGATTCCGACTCACAGCGACCCTATGGGACAGAGTAGAACTGCCCCCATAGAGTTTCCAAGGAGCACCTGGCAGATTCGAACTCCTGACCCTTTGGTTAGCAGCCGTAGCACTTAACCACTACACCACCAGGGTTTCCAAGAAAAGTCATAGACATATAATAAATGAATATGAGTAAGTGTTATTGCTGTGAAGAAAAATAAAGCAAAATGGATACTGTAATAAGAGTACGGTTGGTGTGTTATTTTAGATAGAGTTATGTCAATGAGCAAGCAGTGCAAAATCAGACGGAAGTGACTTAAGACACACGAAAGAACATGCGCAGCAATCCTGAAGTTAGAACAAGCTTGACCTATTAATGCCCAATGTAACTAGAATAAAGTGGGTAGGGAATTGTAGAGGATGATTTCGGAGAGATAGGTAGGATTCATTTGATATTGTGCTTTATAGCCCTTGATAAGATGGTTGGATATTATTCTAAATGTGATGGGAAACTATTGGACATCTCGGAGCAGGGTGATTATATAATCCGATTAATGTTTTTTGAAAGACTTACTCTAGCTTCTGTGTAACTAGACTAAAGGGGGGCACAAGTATAAACGGGGAGATGGTTTATTTATGAAGCAAGAGTTAATAATGATGATGATGAAGATGGATTGCACTGGCTTTGTTCAAATTGTTCTCCATTAAACTCATTACCACAATCTTTTTTAAGTTCGTTCAAAAATGCTTTCTAGAGTGAAAAAATAAAAGACCAAGCCTTTTTAGCAGAGGGTTGCCTTTTTTGTAAAATGTTGTCAAAAGTGCTAGGGTTGCTAGTTTCAGTGTTGAAACCCAAATCCATATAAATTAAATTGTTCATGCAAAAAGTGTGGGACAGTGAAAAATTGCAAGCAGCAGGAAAAGCTTAGAATGAAAGGTAAAACTGGCTACGGTAGTTAAAATTCACCTAGGTAATCTTTGCCATACGGGGAGGAAAATACCAGGGGAGTTGGATGGTTCTTACTGAGATGATCTTGAAGGAGATTCTGCATCATGCTTTTTCTAAATTATGAAGTGCTATTTAAAAATTTTTTATTTAAATGTGAATATTGTACTTTTTTTTTTAATTTCTGATTTGAAAGAAATAAATTCTGGTAAAGACATATAATGTGATTTTTCTCCCTGGGCTTTGCAGGTGTTAGAAAAGGACAAATTTGGATAAAGAGCCTAGTTGTTCCAGAGAGGAAAGACTGACTTAAAAAGAGGGAAACTGGAACTAAAGGTACTGTTGTATCCCAGAGAGGAAACAAACAAACAAAAAAATCACTGGTTTTGGTTGTTACTGGGTGCAGAAATCGTTAGGACATAACATCAGAGCCATGGAATGAGTGATCAGAAAGGGTTTCTGATTCTGAACAAAGAGTAAGTTTTCAACTGAAATGTTATAGTAACATAAGTGTGTCAGTTAATGTCCAGGTTTTATATTTATTCATTCTTGCTTTCAATTATCCTTAGTTACTAGGTTTTTTTAACGGCATATGTGTTTAATATCATAGTGATATTTTAATAGTTATTTTGGTCCATAAAAAGTAATAGCGAGGGTACTACACAACTGTAAGGATGCTACGTATAGATGAAGGACGAGTTGACTGTAACTTAATAAGCTGGATGGCTTTAGCAAAGTCACCTATTTTTTATGCCTCATTTTGCTCATCTATTAAATGAAAGGGTCTAACTAGATGATCTTCAAGAAACTTTGTATATTCTCTGATTCATCAGGTATCTGCAAAAACTCTGGATTATAACCCTTTGTATACATTTACCTATATAACTTGGCACAGCATGACCATACTAGTTACCTATTTTACAGGAAGGAGAAATGGAAACTGGGGCCAAAAATGAGATTTAAAGCCAACCATATATAGTAGAAAAATGCAATGGAATTTAAAAATTAATACATTAGTAAATGAAAGTGTAGAGCAAGATTTACTGATTTGAAAAGATTTAATTTGGGGCTGTCCTTCCTTTTTATCTTCATTCATGGAGCAATTTGCTAGATTTTGACACAGTGAATTATAAATTTACCATTTCCCCCTCAAATAAATTTTACTAAGTTACTTTTGACAAGCACACACTAATGAAGAAAAACATAGGGAACTATAATCTTTTCAGTCTTTACTGGGGAAAAATGATATAACTCTTACATGCTATTTAATTAGTTAATTGCCAGACATCACCCAAGCTGAAACAGAATAAACAGAGCAAACCCTTGTTGACTTCTCACTGGGTATGACTAAATTTCATGTCTTTCTCCAGCATAGGTTTTTGAGTTATGACACTGAAAAAGGAATTTGGCTAATCCATTGAAAGTAGCTATGGAATGTAAAAAAACAGATGTAGCCCATCTTCTTGATATGAACAGGAAATGTCTAGGGTGCAGAAACAGTCTGTCTTGCAACACTGTATACTGCCTTGCCCATATGCTGTTTTATTCATTTTTTCCCTGCTTCTACTTGTTTTTTCACTTCTCATCTTAATTTTCACGTAAGGGTGAAGTATTTTCTGGTTTTTAGAAAGCTGGCAGAGGAGGGAATATGTTACATGCTGATAATTAATTCTAGTGTTTATTTATATAACTAAGCACAGGGACTAAACCAATTGGCTCAAGTTTTGAGTTTCCTTTAAATTTTCCTTCTTCAAAAGTCTTATTAAGACAGGAGCAAAGGCCCTGAGATCAGAGGGTGCCTGTTTGAGAAATAGCAAAGAGACTGGTGTGGTTAGAGGAGAAGCAAGTAAAAGAGAAATAGACTATACTATCAGGGAGGTAATAGGGTGTCGAGTGTGGAACCTAGAGACTTAGTCAGACTGAGAACAGAAGGGCCCCCAAATCTGTAAACAAAGTAACAAGAAATGGGCCAGGGCACAGAAACAAAGCCATTCCCAAGAATAATGGGGCAGGGAATCTAAAAATAGCCCACAAACTTCTTTAAAGTTGCCTTTCAGAAGCAGCTGGAAAAAAACAGGCCCAGAGACATGCGCAGAACAGCCCCTGCGACCAGGGCAGTGAGGGGCTACAGCCCCAGCCAGGGAATCAAACCAGGGGAGTGAGAGACTGTGCAGGCGTGACACCCCATAATAAGTTTTTTTTTTATGAATCCCAGAGGCCTCCAGGATAGGCGCCATCTTGGAAAGCTGCTGCGCACGCACCTTAGCTAACATATCCCTGCCTGTGTTTATGAATAAACATATATCTTTTCCGCCCAAGAACTTTTAAAAACTCAGGTCCATCTTTTGTTTTGTAAGACGGGCGTATGCATTGCTCCAGGCCCTCCTCATCTCTGCTAGCAAGCTTCTTCAATAAACCTTTGCTTGTGTGGAAAACTCTACGTGCCTTATCTGCTCATTCTTGACCAGTGAGAGGCAAGAACTTTATTCCGGTAACAATTTTGACGAGCCAGCCAGGAGGCACAAACAGATCTTTTGCGTCCCGTTCTCAGACCCAAGGCAGTGTGGAAAGGAGAATTGCCTACCCCGGCGGACAAACGAAGCAGCTGCCGAGACTGATTTCTTCTGGCGTTTCTCCACCGGGTAAGGACTTCTCCCCCTTACTCCTCATGGCCCGACCTTAGTTTCTTTTTCCTCCCAAGCAAACTTTCTGTCTTTCTGACTGTTTTTCCTTGGAACTGTGAAGCGCAATGACGAGAACTCAATAGAAATCCGAGCGGCGGATAGAGTCCGTTGCCCAGGTAAGGCCACCCAGAAGCCCCCCACAGATGGGTGTCTTGTACTGTGGGGGCTGGAGTCACTAGTGAAGGGTAAAGCATCACCAGAGCGATGGGTCTTTTGACCCTAGGGACCAAGGGATGCCTTCTTTTTGATGCCAGGGAGTAGAGAATTTCTGACCTGCTGGTAGTGCACTCTTTGATGGGAACTGCAGCCCATCCCCTTTCCTCTCTTTCCTCTCAACCTGACCTTTTGCTCAGCCATTTGTTTCAGCTGTTGTTTTTGTGTGTCTGGATATTGTCTCTCTCTAGATGGTGCATCTTGTTTCTGGGGAATGGATGTAGAGGTCTCTGTTTGGATTGAGAGATTGAAGCGCCTCCGTTTGGTATTGGGGATAAGAGGTATCCGGAAGATTAAAATAGAGATTCAGATATTCCTGACTTGTCTGGCCCGAGAGCTCTCTGTTCATTTGTTTTACGTGTGACCGGGGCTATCTGGGAGGTTGAGACTGCAGGATTGTCTCGGCTGCCTCTGTCTGTGTCTTATGTGTAGTTTGTGTGTGTGTGTTAAATATAAACTAATTGGTGAAGAGAAATTCAGGTTCAATTGGAGCATGCTTGGGCAGACTCCTGAGAATTTACTGATTGGGCTGTTTACTGAGCAATTGGTCATCTTTTGCTCTAGGTGGTTTAAAGAAAGAAGATAATTTTGTCTTAAAGGAAAAGTAGCAGTTCCAGAATAGCAAAAGAGAAAGAAATTGTTATCTTTTGCCTTTCAAAATGTCTGGAATCGGGATGACTCCCTCCAGCCTCCAGTCTCCCTAGCTAAGAATTGGATTCATTTACAAAATTGCTAAAGGGCTTTGGTATTTACTGAGTAGATAGCCTTTCAAAATGCCTCTGTACGTAACTGTATCAGAATGGGCTAATCTTGTCTTCTACCTTAAGTTAAAAGGTAGATAGGGTGGGGCAAAATCAGGCCTCCTTAGCTGCCAAGGTCAAATAGAAATCACAATGAAACACGCCTGAAATGCCTTGGAGAAATGTTAGTCAGTTGGACAGAAACCTTATGATTTCCAAAGCCAGTCGATAAAATTAGACTGGAAAAATATGAGAAATAATAAAAGTCAAATGAAAATTAAGAATATTTAAAGAAACTTTACTTCAATTAGTTATATTTAATGGTATACGGGCTTAAAATAATTTCTAAGATCTTTTAGGTAACTTATTGATGTTAAATTGAATCTGCTTCAGAGACAAAGGTTCAATCTGTCATTAGAATAAGATTCCTGAGTCAGAAACCAAGCCACATGGGTTGGATAAAAAGCAGTGATCACAAATTTAATACTTTGATGCTTTGAAATCACCCAATTAGGCAACATACAAGGAAGAAATGTATTGGCAATATATTATGAAATATCCTGATCTGACAACTAGTTTAAGTAAACAACTTATCACAGTTCAGAGGCCTGACATTGTGAAAAACAACAAAAGCAAAAACTAGTTGAATACATCTGAAAATAACATCATCTAGCATGTTTTTTTTTTTTTTTAGCATGAGGTGAAAGAAGATTTGGGATTTAACCACACCACAAATGAAGAGGCCCCTGAGGATAATTAATCTGAAGATGAATTATACATCCTGAAGTAATAGAGGAAGTTGAAGAGCCATCAGTGACTACAAATGAAAAACATGAAGCTCTATAGATTTTTTCATTTATTAGGAAAATATTGTGACCATGAGTGAATTTTTTTTTATATTAACCAGACAACTAGCACTGGTGGCACAGTGATTAATTGCTCCGCTGCTAACTGAAAGTTGACAATTCAAACCCACTCGATGGCAATGGGCTTTTTTGTGGGTTAACCAGACACCTATGGAATCAGAATCTCTAGATGTAGGTTATGCCATTTTTAAAAAGCACCCCACATGATTCCTTTTCCTCTATGCTAAGGTTATGCTAAAGTTTCAGAACTACCAGAGTAAAGGGTATGAATTCTGGAGTCTGAAAAACTTGAATCAAATCCTTACTCACCAAAACGCCCAGTTATAGCATTATTTCCCAATTACACATGCTCAGTTACTTTGTGTCTTGTTCTCTGTCTCTGGGCAAAGAAAGTCACCTCAGTGGTATCATAGTCCTTCCCTAACCATCTTCAGTCCTAAAACCGCTACAAGTCCTACTCTCTAAGATTGTTTGTTCTGTAGTAGGCATTTCCTTCTATGGCCAGTAAAAGGCCTGGTATTTGTATAAAGTGATCTAGTTTATTGCCATTTTAGCAACCTCAATGCAAGTTTACTAACTCTAGTGCTAGAGATTGGGCAGATTTCTAAAAGTATATTCTAGAGACCCAAGTGCATGAAAATCACCCAGAATACTTGTAAAAAAAAAAATTAGATTCTGGACCCCATCCTCAGTTCTGCCCAAATTAATTCTCTGGGAGTACAGTCCAGGAGTCTTCCTTTAACGAACTCACAGGTGACTTCAATCACTCTGAAACTTAAGAGGCACTGATTCAGAATGACTCTCTGGCTTGAAAATACACACCTTTAAAAGGAAGTAAATAATGATGGGTCGATACCTTAAGACTCCAGGAAAATGGGCACTGAACTAAAAATCCAGATTCCTGGGGTTAAGTCTCAGTTCTGCCACAACTAAATATGTGATCTTGAACAAGTCACTGTCTCCTCTTTCCTAATGTGTTGAATGAGCAAGTAAAAGAAAATGACTTACCACGAAACAGGTATTTTAATCTGCTCCTCAAAACATCCTGAGTTAGGTAACATTTTGCAGATGAGGAAAGTGAGGCTCAGAGACCTGAAGTAACTTTACCAAGATTGCAGATCTAACGGGTGGGACAAATACATTTCAAATGCAGGCGTGCCTGCCTCCAAAGCAGACTTTCTTCTACTACACACTTCTGCCTCTTCAATTTGAAGTAGAGATAGATTATCTAGTTCCATTCACTGCTAGCATTCTGTGCTGTTTATGTAATATTCCCTGGCCAACACTTATGCAACTCAGGTAATAATATTCTTGCTTATTAATTTTCCTATAAACATGCAGCTTAGAATGGAAGGTTTTAAACATTAATTTCATTGAAGAGCTATTGAATAGCAGTCAGATAGCTAAGCAAAATTCATAAGGCAGCAAGTCATAGGTGAATATAGTACTGATGACCATAAACCAAGTATAATACCCAATTGCCTACTTTTTATCTTTGCTATTCTCCAACACCATTGACTCCACCATTCATTCTCCGATGTCAAGCAAATTAAACTGTGCAATTTTTGAAACTGCAATACAATTTATTTTTATCTCCCATGACACTTTATGTGGTAGCTATTTGCATTTTCTCTAATAATCATGCTTAAGCTAATAAGGAGAAATTTCTGATTTATTTATTTCTATATTTCCCACACTACTTTGCACATAGTAAACTCGTTGCTGTCAAGTAGATTCTGACTCATAGCGACCCTATAGGCCAGAATAGAACTGCCCCATAGGGTTTCCAAGGAGCACCTGGTGGATTTGTACTGCCGACCTTTTGGTTAGCAGCTGAACTGTTAAACACTATGCCACCAGGGTACACATATTTTCCTAGATCTATGTAGCGTTTTCTTTCTACTCTGCGTATGTGCCTGTACAGTTGTATAATACCTACTTACATTGTGAGAATACCCTATCTGATGAAAGGCAGTATGTTGGAAACTAAAACAGGTTGTAGGAATCAATACAGATTTAATGATAGCCTACCCAACAAAAACTAAACATGTTGCCATCAAGTCTATTCTGACTCATAGTGACCCTATAGGACAGAGTAGAACTACCCGGTAGGGTTTCCAAGGCTGTAATCTTTATGGAAGCAGACTCCCACGTCTTTCTCCTGGATAACCTACCAAACTAAAAGCAAAATATGAGACTATACAGTACTATATATTATTTAAAGGCCTTTTAATTATTTCCAGTCACATTTACTAGAGATCAATTGGCCTGTAATATTGACCTTTAATCATTAATTTTTTTTAATTTTTATTGTGCTTTAAATGAAAGTTTACAAATCAAGTCAATCTCTCATACAAAACCTTATATACGCCTTGCTGTATACTCCTAGTTCCTCTCCCCCTAATGAGACAGCACACTCCTTCTCTCTACCCTCTATTTTTGTGTCCATTCATCCAGCTTCTGACCCCCTCTGTCTTCTCATCTCCCCTCCAGACAGGAGCTGCCCACATAGTCTCATGTGTCTACTTGATCCAAGAAGCCCACTCCTCACACGTATAATTTTCTGTCTTGTAGTCCAGTCCAATCCCTGTCTGAAGAGTTGGTTTCCAGGATGGCTCCTGTCTTGGGCTAAAAGAAGGCCTGGGGACCATGACCTCTGGGATCCCTCTGGTCTCAGTCAGACCATTAAGTCTGGTCTTTTTACTAGAATTTGGGGTCTGCATCCCACTGTGCTCCTGCTCCTTCAGGGATTCTGTGTTGTGCTCCCTGTCATGGTAGTCATCGGTTGTAGCTGGTCACCATCTAGTTCTTCTGGTCTCAGGCTGATGTAGTCATTGATTTATGTGGCCCATTCTTACTCTTGGGCTCATACTTACCTTGCTTCTCTCTCCCTCCCCCCTCTCGTAACCATCAAAGAATATTTTCTTCTCAGTTTAAGCTATTTCTTGAGTTCTTATAATAGTGGTCTCATACAATATTTGTCCTTTTGCAACTGACTAATTTCACTCAACATAATGCCTTCCAGATTCCTCCATGTTATGAAATGTTTCACAGATTCATCGTTGTTCTTAGTCAATGCATAGTATTCCATTGTGTGAATCTACCATAATTTATTTATCCTTTCATCCATTGATGGGCACCTTGGTTGCTTCCATCTTTTTGCTATTGTAAACAGCGCTGCAATGAACGTGGGTGTGCATATATCTGTTCATGTAAAGGCTCTTACTTCTCTAGGATATATTCCAAGGAGTGGGATTGCTGGATCATATGGTAGTTCTATTTCTAGCTTTTTAAGGAAGGGCCAAATCCATTTCCAAAGTGTTTGTACCATTTTACATTCCCACCAGCAGTGTATCAGTGTTCCAGACTCTCCACAACCTCTCCAACATTTACTATTCTGTGTTTTTTTTTGATTAATGCCAGCCTTGTTGGAGTGAGATGAAATCTCATTGTAGTTTTGATTTGCATTTCTCTAACAGCTAATGAACGTGAGCATTTCCTCATGTATCTTTTAGCTACCTGAATGTCTTCTTTTGTGATGTGCCTGTTCATATCCTTTGCCCATTTTTTTAATTGGGTTATTTGTCTTTTTGTTGTTCAGTTTTTGCAGTAACATGTAGATTTTAGAGATCAGCCGCTGATCGGAGCTGTCATGGCTAAAAACTTTTTCCCAATCTGTAGGTAATGTTTTTACTCTTTTGGTGAAGTCCTTGGATTAGCATAAGTGTTTGACTTTTAGAAGCTCCCAGTTATCTAATTTCTCTTTTGCTGTTTTCGCAGTTCTAGTAATGTTTTGTATACTGTTTATGCCATGTATTAGGGCTTCTAGCATTGTTCCTATTTTTTCTTCCATGAACTTTATCATTTTAGATTTTATATTTAGGTGTTTGATCCATTTTGAGTTGGTTTTTGTGCATGGTGTGAGGTATGGATCTCGTTTCATTTTTTTTGCAGATGCATATCCAGTTATGCCAGCACCATTTGTTAAAGAGACTGTCTTTTCCCCACTTAACAGTCTTTGGCCCTTTGCCAAATGTCAGTTGCTCGTATGTGGATGGATTTATGTCTGGATTCTCAATTCTATTCCATTGGTCTATGTATCTCTTGTTGTACCAGTACCAGGCTGTTTTGAATACTATGGCGGTATAATATGTTCTAAAGTCAGGTAGTGTGAGGCCTCCCACTTTGTTCTTTTTCAGTAATGCTTTAGTTATCTGGGGACTCTTTCCCTTCCATATGAAGCTGGTGATTTGTTTCTTCATCTCATTAAAAAATGTCACTGGTATCTGGATCGGGATTGTATTGTACCTGTAAATCACTTTGGGCAGAATAAACATTTTTACAATGTTGAGTCTTCCTGTCCATGAGCAAGGTATGTTTTTCCACTTATGAAAGTCTCTTTTGGTTTCTTGCAGTAGTGTCTTGTAGTTTTCTTTGTATAGGTCTTTTACGTCTGTGGTTAGATTTATTCCTAAGTACTTTATCATCATAGGGGCTATTGTAAATGGTATTGATTTGGTGATTTCATCTTCATCACTCTCTTTGTTGATGTAGAGGAATCCAACTGATTTATGTGTGTTTCTCTTGTGTCCTGAAACTCTGCCAAACTCTTCTATTAGTTTCAGTATTTTTCTTGAGGATTCTTTAGGTTTTTCTGTGTATAAGATCATGTCATCTGCAAACAGAGATACTTTTACTTCTTCTTTGCCAATTTGAATGCCCTTTATTTCTTTATCTAGCCTTATAGCTCTAGCTTAGACCTCCAGCACAATGTTGAATAAGAGTGGTAATAAAGGGCATCCTTGTCTGGTTCCTGTTCTCAGTGGGAATGTTTTCAATCTCTCTCCATTTAGGATGATGTTGGCTGTTGGCTTTGTATAATTGCCCTTTATAATGTTTAGGACTTTTCCTTCCATTCCTATTTTGCTCAGAGTTTTTATCATGAATGGGTGTTGGACTTTGTCAAATGCCTTTTCTGCATCAATTGATAAGATCATGGGTTTCTTGTCTTTTGTTTTATTTACATGATGGATTACATTGATTGTTTTTCTAATGTTGAACCATCCCTTCATACCTGGTATGAATCCCACTTAGTTGTGGTGTATTATTTCTTTGATACGTTGTTGAATTCTATTGGCTATAATTTTGTTGAGGATTTTTGCATCTAAGTTATAATCATTAATTTTTTTGGTGTATGGGTTAAAAAAACAGAAAATCATCTTATATCTTTCAACAGGAGGAAACAGATTATCAAAAAAGGAGCTATACAGGTGAAATTGAGAGCATTTCAGAATGATTTGTACTTAATCTTCCCAGTTCTATATGGAACCAAAGTCATTAAATAGAAACAGTACAAATGTCGTCATGGTTTTGAACTTAAACTGAGAATAAGCATCATAGCTTTAGCCATGTGCTCAATGTTGGAGATTTGAGTCTCAATAATTTCTATAAAAGATACTGCTAAATGTAACCCAATAGAAGACTCTAAAAATTTTTTAAATGATTTTTATTTTGCTTTAAGCGAAAGTTTACAAATCAAGTCAGCCTTTCACACAAAAACCCATATACACCTTGCTACACACTCCCAATTACTCTCCCTCTAATGAGACAGCCTGCTCTCTCCCTCCACTCTCTCTTTTCTTTTCCTTTTCGCCAGCTTCTAACCCCCTCCACCCTCTCATCTCCCCTCCAGGCAGGAGATGCCAACATAGTTTCAAGTGTCCACCTGATCCAAGAAGCTCACTCCTCACCAGCATCCCTCTCCAAACCATTGTCCAGTCCAATCCATGTCTGAAGAGTTGGCTTCGGGAATGGTTCCTGTCCTGGGGCAACAGAAGGTCTGGGGGCCATGACCACCGGGGTCCTTCTACTCTCAGTCAGACCATTAAGTCTGGTCTTATGAGAATTTGGGGTCTGCATCCCACTGCTCTCCTGCTCCCTCAGGGGTTCTCTGTTGTGTTCCCTGTCCGGGCAGTCATTGGTTGTACCTGGGCACCATCTAGTTCTTCTGGCCTCAGGATGATGTAGTCGCTGGTTCATGTAGCCCTTTCTGTCTCTTGGAAGACCCTAAAATTTTATTGTACCGACTAATTTCAATATTCAAGCCTGATAAACATTTGCTGAAAAAAAGAATAACATGTAGCACTTAACTGATTTGAGTTTCCTAGTCTGCCTTTATTTTTCCACAAGCATTGATGAAGTTCTTAATAAAACAAAAGAAAATGGCAAAGAAACAGGTAGGGCATAGAGCGGAATGCTAAAACAGTGTTTGTTCAATCAACCCAATTATATACAATACCCCCTTAAAAATAAATATAAAAAATTATTTGAATAACGGTCTGTTTTTAGCTCCAACATGTAAAAACTTAGTAGTTGTCACTTCTATTCTTCTTGTTGTTGTGTGCCACTGAGTAGATTTTGACCCACAGCAAATAAAACCTTGGCAAATTGAAAATCAGCAACTTTTCATGTACTCTTCAGAGTACTGATACAGGGAAAACCACCACTCCAAAACCTGAAGAGACATGTGAATTCAGAGAGTCATAGCAAGAATCTGCTCACCTGGAGCAGAAGTCACTGGAGCTGGGGAAATAAACCTGTAGAAATGCTTAGATGGTAATTTTGATAATTTGCTGGAAGCTCAGTGTGGGCTAGCATAAGAGTGAAAAACTATTGGGGCCTGCAGTCTTAGGAGGACCCCACTCACTCTTGGATCTTGCCTTTAGGAACCCGTAATACTTAATTTTATGTGTTAATTTCTCTAAGCTATGACGCTTAGTTGTTTCATCAAACACTAGTCTAGATGTTGCTGTGAAGGTGTATATAATATATATATATATGTATATATATATATATACACACACACACACACACTCAGTTAAAGCAAGCAAATGCATAAAAAGCAGGTGCCAGGCAGGGAAAAACAAAACAAAAAACAAATAAAACCAATAGAAGCAATATTAATCCAATTATATCAGTCACTTTAAATATGAATGCTCTGAATATACCACTTGTGTTAGGTTGGGTTCTCTAGAGAAGCAAAACCAGTGATGCGTATATAACTAGAGAGAGAGAGAGATTTATCTCAAGGAAATGGCTCACTCAGTTGTAGAGGCTAACAAGCCTGAAGTCCATGGGTCTGGCCACAGGCTGGAGGCTTCTCCTGACTCACATAGCTGCAGGAGCTGATGAACCCAAGATTGGCAGTTCAGACAGCAGGCCACTGGCTCACAGCCTGTAGAGGCTGATGAACCCAAGATCAGCAGATAAGATGGCAGGCTGCTGGCTCACAGGCTATGAAGGCCAACAAATCTCAAGATCAGGAGGCAATATAGCAGGTCACTAGCTGAAGTCTCAAGAACCGGAGGACAGATGATGATGAGCCAGATGCAAGATACAGAGCAAGCAAGAGAGCTTTGCCAGAACGTCCATATATATATTGAATGATGGCCACACCCTTGAGGAAACTTCCCTTACAATTGATAGGCTAATCACATCATATCACATCACGGAAGATGACTATATCGTTACATAGCTACCAAATTACATCATTACTAACTGCCAAGCTGCATCATTACATAACGACCAAACTACATCATTACATAACTGCCAAACCACTGAGAATCATGGCCCAGCCAAGCTGACACACAACCTTAACCATCACACCACTTAAAAGTCAAGAGTGGATTAAAAAAAAAAAAGACTCAACTATATGTTGTGTAAAAGAAGCCCACTTAAATTTAACAGCTCAGATAGGGTAAAACTAAAAGTAAAGAGATAAAGATATACCATGCTAACACTAATCAAAAGAAGGCTGCGGTAGTCACATTAACTTCAGACAAAGCAGACTTCAGAACAAGCAAAACTAACAGGGATATAAAGAGGCTTTATATAAAGATAAAGGGGTCAGTTCTTCGGGAAATATAATATGTGACAAAATATACTTTCATGATAAAAACATTCAACAAGCTAGGAATAGAAGGGGCATTTCTCAGTCTGATAAAGTGCATTTATAAAAACTCCACAGCTAAGATTATTGTCAATGAAAAAGAGTTTTCCCCTAGAGATCAGGAAAAAGACAACAAGGTCCACTGTCACCATTGCTATTCAATATTATACTGGAAGACCTAGCCACATCAATTAGGCAAGAAAAAGGAATCCAAATTGGGATAGAAAAAGTAAAATTATCCTTTTTTTCTGTTGACATGATCCTATATATAGAAAATCCAAAAGAATCCACAAGAAAGCTACTAGAGCTAATAAATGAATTCAGCAAAGTGGCAGGATATAAAGTCAACACACAGAAATCACAGATTTCTACACACCAGCAATTAGCATTCTGAAAAGAAAATTAGGGAAATAATTCCATTTATAATAGCATCTAAAAGAATAAAACACCAAGGAATAAATTTATCCAAGGTAGGAATAGAAGAAAAATTCCTCATCCTGATAAAGGGCATTTATGAGAAATTCACAGCTCACATCACTGAGAGCTTTACCATTAAGATCAGGAAGAAGACAAGGCTGCCTGCTCTCATCACTGTTATTCAATATTGTACTGGAAGACTCAGCCAGGGAAATTAGTCAAGAAAAAGAAATAAAAGCTATTCAAATTGGAAAGGAAGAAGTAAAATTATCCCTTTTCTCTGATGACATAATCCTTTACGTACCCATTGTTGTCAACTCCAACTCATATTGACCCTATAGGGCAGAGTAGAACTGCCCTGTAGGATTTCTAAGGCTGTAATCTTTACAAACACAGATTGCCACATCTTTCTCTCACACAGCAGGTGTTGGTTTTGAGCTACTGAACTTTCAGTTAGCAGCCGAGTGCTTAACCACTGCACCACCAGGGTTCCTTAATCCTATATGTGGAAGTCCCCAAATAACCCACAAGAAAGCTGCTAGAGCTAGTAAATAAATTCAGCAAAGAGGTAGAACATAAGTTGAACACACAAAAATCAGCTGGATTTTTATACATCAGCAGTGAACATTCTGGAAAGGAAATTAAGGAAACAATTAGAGTAGCATCTAAAAGAATAAAATTCCTAGGAATAAATTTAGCCAAGGAGTAGAAGACTCATACACTGAAAACTATAAAAAATTGCTGAAAGAAATTAAAGAAGGTCTAAATAAATGGAAGGATATTCTGTGTTCATGGGTGGGAGACTGAATGTTGTTATGATGTCGATACTACCCAAAGCAATCTATAAAGGTAATGCAGTTCATATCAAAATTCTGACAGCCATTTTTTTTTTGCAGAAATCTAAAACACCAATAAACCCAAAAAAACCCCAAACCCGTTGCTGTCAAGTCAATTCCGACTCATAGTGACCCTATAGGACAGAGTAGAACTGCCCCATATGGTTTCCAAGGAGCGCCTGGTGGATTTGAACTGCCAACCTTTTGGTTAGCAGCTGTAGCTCTTAACCACTATGCTACCAGGGTTTCCAAAACAACAATACTGAAAATTAAATGAACTCCAAGAGGCCCCTAATAGTAAAATCAGTTTTGAAAAATATGAGCCAACAGGAGAACTCATATGTTTCAATCAACAGTAATCAAAGCAGTCTGGTGCTGGTAAAACTATATACACATAGACCAATGGAATAGAATTGAGTGTCCAGAAATAAACCTATACATTTATGATCAATCGATTTTTGACAAGGGTGCTAAGTCCATTCAATGGGAAAAGAATACTCTCTTTAATGAATGGTTCTGGGAAAACTGGATTCCCACATGCAAAAGAATGAAGCTGTACTCATGCCTCACACCGTTTAATAAAATTAATTTAAAATGGATCAACCTAGATGTAGAAACTAAAACCATAAAACTCTTAGAAGAAAACATAGGGGTAGGTCTTTAGGGCCTAATTTTTAACAATGGACGACTCTTAGATATGACATCAAAAGCACAGGGAACAAAATTTTTTTTAAATAAACTTTATAGAAATGGAAAACCTTTGTTCATCAAGGACTTTATCAATAAAGTGACAGAGAACCTACAGATTGGGAGAAAATTTTGGCAAACCATATACCTGATAAGAGTTTACTATCCGGAATATCAAAAGAACTCCTACAACTTAACAACAAAAAGATAAACAACTCAACAACAAAAAGACAAACAACTCAATCAAAAATTGGAGAAAGAAATTGAATAGACATTCCACCAAAGAAGATGTACAAATGGATAACAAGCACATGAAGAGATGATCAGCATCATTAGTCATTATGTAAATGTAAATCAAACCTGCAATGAAATATCTCTACTAAAATCACTGTGATTAAAAAAAAAAGTTTTTAAACAACAGGTTTTGGCAAGGATGTGGAGAAACTGAAACTCTCATCCATTGCTGGTGGGAATGTGAAATGGTGCAGCCACTATGGAAAATAGTTTGGGGGTTCCTCAAAATGTTAAACATAGTATTACTGTATGATCTAGCAATTCCACTCCTAAGTATATACCCAGTAGAATTGAAAGCAGGTATACAAACATATTTATGCACCAATATTCATTGCAGCACTATTCACGGTAGCCAAAAGGTGGAAACAAATATCTATCAACAGATGAATGGATAAACAAAATGTGGTACATACAAACAATGGAATATTATTCAGCCATAAAGGAAAACGAAATCCTGATACATGCTACAGCTACATCATGGATGAATCTTGGAGACATTATGCTGAGCGAAATATGTCAGTGACAAAAAGGACAAATATTTTATGATCCCATTTATATGAAATATCTAGAATAAGCAACTGTATAGAGACCGAAGTTTATTAGTGGTTATTAGGGGCAGGAGAGAGAGGGAAAGGTGAATCATTACTTAGGGAGCCCTGAGCTTCCATTAAGGGCAATGGAAAAATTTGGAAATGGTTAGTGATGATGTTTGTAAACATGATAAATGCAATTAATGTCACTGAATTGTACATGTAAAAAGTGTTAAAATTGCAAATGTTTTGTTATACACATATACACATACCTACACACACATAAGTAAGTATATACACACACACACAGATTACCAAAGTCAAAAATATAAAACATGAAAAGAGGCTAATCACTACTGGTTCCACAGACTGTAAAGGAAATATGCCCATAAATTTCATAATTTAGATGAAAGAACAATTAGGAGGACTTAAACTACCTGTCTTAGTTTCTTAGTAGTGCTTTTACAGAAATGCCACAAGTGGGCGGCTTTAACAAACAAATTTATTTTCTCACACTTTAAGAGGCTATAAGTCTGAATTCAGAGCACAGCTCAAGGGGAGAGCTTTCTTTCTCTCTGAGCTCTAGAGGAAGGTCCTTGTCTTTTTACAGCTTTTGTTCCTTGGTTACTTGGAGATTGTCACATGATGTGACATTTATCTTCCGCCATTTAAGCTTGCTTACTTCTGTTCAGTGGCTTAGTGGTTAAGTGCTACGGCTGCTAACCAGAAGGTTGGCAGTTCAAATTCACCAGGTGCTCCCTGGAAACTCTATGGGGCAGTTCTACTCTGTCTTATAGAGTCGCTATGAGTCAAAATCGACTCAATGACAACAGGCTTTTTGTTTGTTTGTTTTTTACTTCTGTTCCTAATCTACTCTTTTTATATCTCAAAATGATTGGATTTAAGACACACCCTACACTGATATGGCCTCATTAACATAACAAGGAGAACTCTATTCCCAAATGGGATTATATCCACAGGTATAGAAGTTAGCATCCCAACACATATTTTGGGGGGGACACAATTGAATCCATAACATTCCACACTTTAAATCCAATATCCTTCCCACATTCACCTTATCACATCATCTCAAAAGTCTTACACATTCAGCATCGACTCTATATCCAAAATCTCATCTTCTGGATCATCTAAATCAAGTATTGGTGAGAGTTTATGTACGTTCCATCCTGGGGTAAAATTCTTTTCCATCTATATGACCAGGCTGTGAGATGAGTTTTTAGATACAAGACCAAAAGCATGATCCTTGGGAGAAAAAAATGATAAATTGGATTTATCTTCCACAGACTGGGAGAAACTATTTGCAAAATATGTCTCTAATAAAGGACTCGTATCCAAAATATACAAAGAATTCTTAAAAATTATCAACAAGATTGCAAATAACCCAATTAAAAAATCAGTGAATATCTAAACAGGAACCTTATCGTACGAGATATACAGATGGTGTTAGAGAGAGCTGCCAGAAGTTGAAGCCAAACTGAAAGTAACAAATCTTTATTCATTTACTGCAATCATGTAAGCAAGAGGAAAAAAAAAAAAAGAGAGAGAGCCACTACCAGCTTCCCCAGTGTTTCATTTTCCCATGGACTGTCACTAAATGAGGGTCAGATGACATGTAGTACGGGTGGGAAGATCATTTCACTGCTGAAGGAGCCCCCAAACAAAAGACTCCTGATGTTTTATGGACCTGGGGGCCGGGGAGAGGAGGAGGAGAAAGGGCTTAAAGTGATAAAGTACTAAGTAATGAGTCAGAGTAAAGAGTCTTCAAGTCTCCCAATCAGAGGGTCTTGGCAGAGTCTCCTGAATATTGCTGCAGTTGAGACCCCCCAAATAAGGCATTAAGGAACTCTCCGAAGGCAGACATGCCTAAGAATAAGGCTGGCCTGGGGATGGGGTTCTGAGTCCTTGACTGCACTTATTCCAGAGACTGCAATGCACTAGCTGTATACCATGTCTATTGTGGAGAGGGCAGCTTTTCCACATAAGACCTGCCCAGAAAAGCCTTTATAATTGTATGTGATCAGGCCTGAAAGATTAACACAGTATTTTGGCCTTGAGCAGACAACTTAGATATCAAAGAAACATGTGAAAAGATGCTTAATATCATTTGATATTAAGAAATACAAATAAAAACAATGAGATAACACTACATGACTATTGTTGTTGTTAGGTGCCCTCAAGGTGGTTCCGACTCATAGCGACCCTGTGTACCACAGAACAAAACACTGCCCGATCTTGTGCCATGCTCACAATCGTTATGCTTGAGCCCATTGTTGTAGGCACTGTGTCAAACCATCTCTTTGAGGGTCTTCCTCTTTTCCACTGACCCTGTACTTTACCAAGCATGATGTCTGTCATAGATTGAATTATGTCCCTGCAAAAATGTGTGTATCAATTGGGCTGGGCCATGATTCCCAGTATTGTGTGATTTCCCTATATGTTGTAAATCCTGCCTCTATGGCATAAATGAGGGAGGATGCATGACAGTTGTTTCAGTGAGGTATGACTCAACCTACAAGATTGGACTGTGTCTTAAGGCAATCTCTTGAGATATAAAAGAGAGAAGTGAGCAGAGAGACAGGGGGAACTTATACCACCAGGAAAGCAGTGCCTGGAGCAGAGCACGTCCTTTGGACCCAGGGTCTCTGTGCAGAGAAGCTCCAAGTCTGGGGGAAGATTGATGAGAAGGCCAACAGTGAGAGAAAGGCTTCCTCTGGAGCTGACACCCTGAATTTGGACTTTTAGCTTACTTTACTGTGAGAAAATAAACTTTTCTTTGTTAAAGCCATCCACTTCTGGTATTTCTGTTATAGCAGCACTGGATAACTAAGGCGATGTCCTTCTCCAGGGCCTGATTCTTCCTGACAACATCTCCAAAGTATGTAAGATGCAGTTTCACCATTCTTGCTTCTAAGGAGTATTCTGGTTGTACTTCTTCCAAGACAGATTAGTTCATTATTTTGGGAGTCCATGGTATATTCAATATTCTTTGCCAACACCACAATTCAAAGGTGTCAATTCTTCTTTGGTCTTCCTTATTCATTGTCCAGCTTTCACATGCATATGGTGCAATTGAAAACACCGTGGCTTGAGTCAGGCACACCTTAGGCTTCAAGGTGACATCTTGGCTTTTCAACATTTTAAAGAGGCCCTTTGCAGTAGATTTGTCCAATGCAATGTGTTTTTTGATTTCTTGACTGCTGCTTCAATGGGTGTTAATTGTAGATCCAAGTAAAATGAAATCCTTGACAACTTCAGTCTTTTTTTCCCTTTATCATGATGTTGCTTATTGGTCCAGTTGTGAGGATTTTTGTTTTCTTTATGTTGAGGTGTAATCCATACCGAAGGCTGTGATCTTTGATCTTCATCAGTCAGTGCTTCAAGTCCTCTTCACTTTCAGCAAGCAAGGTTGTGTCATCTGTATAACACAAGTTATTAATGAGTCTTCCTCCAATCCTGATGCTTTGTTCTTCTTCATATAGTCCAGCTTCTCAGATTATTTGCTCAGCATACAGATTGAATAGGTATGGTGAAAAGATACAACCTTGACACACATCTTCCCAGACTTTAAACCATGCAAAACCTCCTTGTTGTGTCCGAACAGGTTCCTCATGAGCACAATTAAATGTTCTGAAATTCCCATTCTTCACAATGTTATACGTAATTTGTTATGATCCACACAGTTGAATGCCTTTTCACAGTCAGTAAGACACAGGTAAACATCCTTCTGGTATCCTCTGCTTTCAGCCAGGATCCGTCTGACATCAGCAATGAAATCCCTGGTTCCACGTCTTCTTCTAAATCCAGCCTGAATCTCTTGCAGTTCTCTATCAATATACTCCTGCAGCCATTTTTGAATGATCTTCAGCAAAATTTTGCTTGCGTGTGGCATTAACGATATTAGAATGGGGGAAAAAAAACTGAAAACACCAATTGCTGGCAAAAGTGAAGACCAACAGAATTCATTGCCGGTGGCGATGCAAAATGGTACAGACACTTTGGAAGACAGTTTGACAGTGTCTTGCCATATGATCTAGCAATCACGCTCTTGGGTATTTACTCAACTGATTTGAAAATTTATGTCCACACAAAAACCTGCAACCAAATAATCATAGAAGTTTTATTCATAATTGCAAAAAAGCAGAAGCAACCAAGATGTCGTTCAATACGTAGATTGACAACAAACCATGGCACATCTACATAAGGTAATATTATTTGGTAATAAAATGTTAATAAGCTATCAAGCTACACAAGGACATTAATGGGTTTTTAATGAATATTGCTAAGCAAAAGAATACAATCTGAAAAGGCTACATAGTCCATGATTCTAGTTATGTGAAATTCTAGAAAATGCAAAACTATAGATAAGGAAAACAGGTTAGTAGTTTCCAGGATTTCTGGGGGGTGGGAGAAATGCTGAGTTGGTGGCACGCAGGGGACTTTTTTATCGTTGTAAGTATATATATATATATATCACAGAATTTGCCAGTTTAACATTCTTTCCCTTGTAAAATTTAGTGACACCAATTACATTAACCATGCTATGCAACCATCTCCAATATCCGGTTGCCACATTTTCCATCACCTAAAATAGCAGGGGAGTTTTTTAGAACAGTGAAACTTCTGTATGATATCGTAGTGGTAGATATATGACACTATACATTCATCAGAATTCAGAATTATACAACATATAGACTGAACTTTAATATAGGCAAATTATAAAAATCATTTAGGAGGTCAGGGGATCTCAGGGTGGAATGCAGAAAGCAAGAAAATAATCTAACTGTATTACAAATGTATGAAACAATATCACTAAAGTAGATGGGATGAAAATTTTCTGGCCTAAGTAGCTTTTGAAATGAGTGGAATCTTTAAAATTAAGGTAAAAGGAGCTGTGTAAAAGAAGTATGCTCTAGTTGAAAAACTGTTTCCCATAGTGATTGGAGGTAATAATTCTGAAACCACTGTACGGGTATACCCCATTTTATTGCGCTTTGCTTTATTGAGATTTGCAGATACTGTATTTTTTACAAATTGGAGGTTTGTGGCAACCCTGTGTCCAGCAAAACTATCGGTACAATTTTTCCGTAAGTGTGTGTACACTTAGTGTCTCTGTGTCACATTTTGGTAATTCTCACAATATTTCAAACTTTTTCATTGTTATTATATCTGTTATAGTGATCTGTGATCAGTGATCTTCAATATTACTATTGTTATTGTTGTGGGGCACCACTAACCACGCCCATATAAGATGGCAAACTTAATTGATAAATATTGTGTGTGCACTGACTACTCCAGATCAGCCATTCTTCCATCTCTCTCCCTCTCCTGGGGCCTCTCTATTCCCTGACACAATATTTAAATTAGGCCAATTAATAATACTACCATGGCCTTTAAGTATTCAACTGAAAGGAAGAGTCACACATCTTTCACTTTAAATCAAAAGCTAGAAATGATTAAGCTTAGTGAGGAAGGCATGTTGAAAGCTGAGATAGGTCAAAAGCTAAGCCTTTTGGGCTGAACAGTTAGCCAAGTTGTGAATGCAAAGGAAAAGTTCTTGAAGGAAATTAAAAGTGCTACTCCAGTGAACACATGAATGATAAGAAAGTGAAATGGCCTTATTGCTGATATGGAGAAAGTTTTAGCAGTCTGAATAGCAGATCAAACCAGCCACAGCATTTCCTTAAGCCAAAGCCTAATCCAAAGCAAGGCCCTAACTCTCTTCAATTCTGCGAAAGCTGAGAGAGGTGTGGAAGCTGCAGAAGAAAAGTTTGAAGCTAGCAGAGGTTGGTTCATGAGGTTTAAGGAAAGAAGGCGTCTCCATAACATAAAAGTGCAAGGTGAAGCAGCCAGTGCTGATGTAGAAGCTGCAGCAAGTTATCCACAAGATCTACCTAAGATAATTGATGAAAGTGGCTACACTAAACAACAGCTTTTCAATGTAATCAAAACAGCCTTATACTGGAAGAAGATGCCATCTAGGACTTTCATAGCTAGAGAGGAGAAGTCAATGCCTGGCTTCAAAACTTCAAAGGACAGGCTGGCTCTCTTGTTAGGGGCCAGTGCAGCTGGTAACTTTAAGTTGAAGCCAAGGCTCATTTACCATTCCGAAAATTCCAGTCCCTTATAAATTATTATAAATACACTCTGCCTGTTCTCTATAAATGAGACAACAAAGCTGGAATGGTAGCATATCTGTTGACAACATGGTTTACTGAATATCTTAAGTCCACTGTTGAGACCTACTGCTCAGAAAAAAAATTCCTTTCAAAATATTACTGCTCATTGACAATGCACCTGGTCACCCAGGAGCTCTGATGGAGATATACAAGGAGATTAATGTTGTTTTCATGCCTGCTAACACAACATCCATTCTGCAGCCCATAAATCGAAGAGTAATTTTGACTTTTGAGTCTTATTATTTAAGAAATACATTTTGTAAGGCTATAGTTGCCATAAATAGTGATTCCTCTGTTGGATCTGGACAAAGTAAATCAAAAACCTTCTGGGAAGTATTCACCATTCTAGATGCCATTAAGGAACAGTTCTTGAAAGAAATTAAAAGTGCTACTCCAGTGGACACATGAATGATATGAAAGCGAAACAGCCTTATTGCTGATATGGAGGAGGTTTTAGTGGTCTAGATAGAAGATAAAACCAGCCATAACATTCCCTTAAGCCAAAGTCTAATACAGAGCAAGGCCCTAACTCATGGGAGGAGGTCAAAATATCAACATAAACAGCAGTTTGGAAGAAGTTGATTCCAATCCTCAAGGATGACTTTGAGGGATTCAAGCCTTCAGTGTAGGAAGTAACTGCAGATGTGGTGGAAATAGCAAGAGAACTAGAATTAGAAGTGGAGCCTGAAGATGTGACTGAATTGCTGCACTCTCATGATAAAGCTTTAACCAGTGAGGAGTTGTTGCTTATGGATGAGCAAAAAAAGTAATTTCCTGAGATGGAATCTGCTCCTGGTGAAGACGCTGTGAACATTGCTGAAATGACAACAAAGAATTTATGATATTAAAGAAAAAGCAGAGGCAGGGTTTGAGAGGATTGACTCCAATTTTGAAAGACATTCTATTGTGGGTAAAATGCTATCAAACAGCATCACATGCTACAGAGAAATCTTTCCTGAAAGAAAGAGTCAATCAATAAAGCAAACTTCATTGTTGTCATATTTTAAGAAATTGCCACAGCAACCCCAACTTTCAGCAACCACCACCCTGATCAGTCAATGACCATCAACACTGAGGCAAGATCCTCCACCGGCAAAACGATCACGACTTGTTGAAGGCTCAGATGATGGTTAGCATTTTTTAGCAAAAAAAAGTATTTTTTAATTAAGGTATGTATGTACTTTGTTTTTATTAGAAATAATGCTGTTGCACACTTAATAGACTGACTACAGCATAGTGTAAACTTAGCTGTTATATGCACTGGGAAACCAAAAACTTCATGTGACTAGCTTTATTGCAGTGATCTGGAACCGAACCCATAATATCTCCAAGGTATGCCTGTACAAGTATACTAGAACTGAACAATTAAGTAAATATACAGTGAATGGTTAAATGTCAGGTTTCTGTTACATTGGAAGGTCACAGAGAAGCAGAGTTAGCTAGAAAGATCCATGCAAAAATGGATTAGAGTTGGAGACAGCATGCACTCTATTTAGCTTAAATATAAACATAGATGTTTACATATAAAAATCATTATAGATGCATGTATATGCGTGTATTTGTATATGCACATATATTTCTCTGCTCTGTGAGCAAAGAGGTATTAGAAATAATGAAACCCCAGTAACAATGAGCACACATAGCACCCAGATCTTAGGTTCTGATACTATTCTCCAATAAAAGAAATGCGAGTTCCTTGGAGAAATAGCTGATTCTAGAACTGAAACAAGAAATATATAAATGAGCCTTGAGCACCTTGAGCATCTTCTGTGCCAGAAAGTAAAGGAAGTGCTACCAAAAAGAAAGAAAAA
This sequence comes from Loxodonta africana, assembly GCF_030014295.1. NCBI lineage: Eukaryota > Metazoa > Chordata > Mammalia > Proboscidea > Elephantidae > Loxodonta > Loxodonta africana. The sequence continues at coordinate 115,035,577 of NC_087369.1, read as the reverse complement.
AACACAATGATGAGCATATATCAAAGGGACACAGTGCCAACCTAAACAAGTTCCCAACGGCCAAAGCTGGAACAAGTTAAGCAACAAAGTAAATAAAGTATTATTATATTATAGCCCAAAGTTAAAAATAAATATCCATGAGCCCATACTGATATAAGTAAATGAATGAGAAGAATAGATAAATATCCCATGCAGAAGAATTCCAAATAATTTCTGTAGGTACTTCACCTTCAGGAGGTGGTGCATAAATCCTCACTCTTGAATTAGAGGTTGTGCTGTGTAGTGGCTTCCTTCCAAAGAGGACAGTATGGCAGTAGGGAAAGGGGTGGGGAAAAAAAAGTAGCTTTACAATGATGAATCCTGATAAATACTACCTTATCAGGTGAATAAGTTATCAATCATGAAAAGTCATTTTGATATCATGCACCCACGATAAAATGTGATAAGAATGACATTTTACAGCTGTGGTCATCCTCGCGGAAACCCAAAACCCCAATCTAATCATGAGAGAAAAACACCAGACAAATCGCAATTGTGGGACATTTTACAACATACTTGACCAGTACCCCTCAAAACTGTCATGGTCATCAAAAATAAGGAAAGTTTGAGGATCTGCCACAGCCAAGTGAACAAAAGGAGACATGACAACTAAATGTAATGTGACACCTTGGATGGAATCCTGGGACAGAAAAAGTACATTAGGTAAAAACAAAGGTAATTAGGATAAAGTATGAACTTTTGTTAATAATAACATACCAATATTGGTTCATTAATTATGACAAATGCACCATACTAATAATAGGGGAACCTGGTTTCAGGTTATATGGGATTTCTCTGTACTATCTTTGAAATTTTTTCTGTAAATCTACAATTATTCTAAAATAAAAAAGTTAATTAAAAAACCAAATGACCATAAAAAAAATATTTGGAAAATGTGACAAGGTTATTCATACAAACTCAATTATGTGTCACAGATTATGTTGGAATGAACGGAATGGTTTGCCTAGAAGTTTAATGAATATCTACTAGTTTGAACACCTATCAAGAAATTTGAGAAACACTGTCCTATGCTTCCTAACTTTCGGTAAATCTAACTAGACTACAAAAGAACTTCCGATGATAATTATAGAACTTACTCTTTCTGTCAGTTCTTCATTCATCCTCATTGTGAACTATCCTAAGTGCATGTATTATCCAAAAAACCCAAACCTGTTGCAACTGAATCTATTCTGACTCATGATCCAAATCACATATATTACCAATGTTTTCTTCCAGTAGACACACACCTCTGAATGCAGTCTCTGGGTATGATACATCCAGGATATCATATATGTGTGTGTTGTATCTACCTCACTCTGTAAAACCTGTAAGAAAGAATTTCTATTTAAAAAGAAAATCCTCCTTAAACATTTTCTGTACTGTAGTACTTCAATTAATAGTGCTCATGTAGAAAATGTACATAAATCAAGAGGTAGTCACTGAAACAGAACCAGGGAATATTGCATGGTTTCAAATTGGAAACGGTGTGCAACAAGTTTGTATCCTTTCACCTTACTTACCTAATATGTACGTATGTTGAACAAATAATATGAAGAAGAACTTGGTTTGGAAGAATACTCATTAACAACCTGTGATAGGCAGATAGCACAAACTTGCTTGCTGAAAATAAAAGAACTTGAAGGACTTATTGATGAAGGTCAAAGACTAGAGCTTTCAGTATGGATTACACCTGAATGTGTAGAAAACGAAAATCCTCACAACTGGACCGATAAACAACATCAGGGTCATGATGAATAGGGAAAATATTGAAGTTGTCAAGGATTTCAGATTAACACTCAATGTCCATAGAAGCAACAGTCAAGAAATCAAATGAGGTGGAGCCAACATGGCACTAGAGACTGAAGCACCATGCCATTCCTCTGCAGCAAAGACCCCCCCCCCAAAAAAAACAAAACAAAACAAAAACAAATGTCAGTTCTGGAACACTAAGCATCAAATGAAGGAAGAAAGAACTTGATCAAGCACTGAATGGAAGAAGAAACTGACAGAGAACAGAAAAAGAGAAGAGCTACAGAGTGGAGGTTGCCTACCAGCTAATGTGGCATGACTTTGCCATCTTGGACTACAGCCACCAAGGACCCCGGAAGGCAACTTCATGGAACTCCTAACAGGAGACAGAGTACCTGGTAACCAGAGATACATGCTTTCCCACCCTCCACCCTTCTGCCCTGTACACTGCCTCCATCACTTTCCAAAGAGCGGCAGGTTGCTTGGCTGGAGGGATACCAGCTCAAAGCTGCCCTGGATCCACCCTGTCCCCAACAGCCAATTCCCCCAGCACCATATTTTTAAAAATATATTGTTTATTTGTTTGTTCGCTCTCTCTCCCTTCCTTCCTTTCCTTTCTTCTGCCCACCTGGCCCTGTGTGCCATCCCTGCCCCTTCTGAATGGGCTGTGCAAGAGAAAAAGGAAAAGTCACATACAAAGGGGAAACAATAAGACTAAGCTCCGATTACTCAGCAGAAACCATGCAGACAAGAAAGCAATGGGATAACATATATAAACATATTTAAAACCCTGAAAGAAAACAATTGCCAACCAAGAATAATATATCCTACAAAACTCTCTTTCAAATATGATGGCAAAATTTGGGTCTTTCCAGATAAAGAGACATTAAAAGAATATGTAAAAACCAAACCAAATCTAGAAGAATTAATTAAGGGAGTTCTTCAGTTAGAGGACAAATAGCATCAGACAACAACATGCATCTAGGACATAGGACAGTATCAGTCAGATGCTGACTGAGCTGATGAACTCTCAAGGATAAAACAAAACTAAAAGATTTACAACAGGGAATGAGAAATTTCAATCTATAAATGACAATAACATCAGAACAAGAAAAGCGGCAATAAGTGGTGTCGGTATAGATCTTTAAGATGGAGAGGAAGTCAAGGTGATATGAAGTAATAAAAGACTGGTCCAAACTTAGGAAGATTAGGGTAAATTTCAAGGTAACCACAAAGAAAATTAATAAACCTACTCATCAAAATAAAGAAGAAAAACAAAGTCTCAGTAAATGCAAAATCTACAGAAGTAAAAGAAATGAAAAGAAATCCAGAGACAAAACAGTACACATTCTTTTCCAGTGCATATGGAACATTCTCCAGAATAGACCACATCTTAGGCCACAAAGCAACCCTCAACAAAATTCAAAACATTGAGATACAAAGCACTTCTCTGATCACAATGGCATAAAACAAGATAATAATAATAGGAATAGCAAGGAAGAAAATACATGGGAACTGAATAACACCCTACTTTAAAACCACCGCGTAGTAGAAGAAATCAAATATGGAATTAAAAAATTCCTAGAATCAAAGGAGAATGAAAACACATTGTGCCAAAACCTTTAGGACACAGGAAAGGAAGTGTTCAGAGGCCAGTTTATAGCAATAGATACACACATCAAAAAAAAAGGGAGAAAATTAAAATGTTAGCTATGCAACTCAAACAAATAGAACACCAAAAGAAGCCCACAGTCACCAGAAGAAAGGAAAAAATAAAGATCAGAGCAGAAATAAATGAAATAGAGAGGAGAAAAACAATAGAAAGAATTGATAAAACTAAGTTTTCTCTCTGAAAGGATCAACAAACCATTCGCCAAACTGACAAAAGAAAAACAGGAGAGGACGCAAATAACCCAAATAAGAATGAAATGGGGAACATTAACAACAAATGAACTGAAATAAAAAGGGTCATAACAGAGTACTATGAAAAACCGTACTCCAACAAATTTGCAAACCTAGACGAAATAGACAAATTTCTAGAAACGCATTACTTACTTAAACTAACACAAACAAAGGTAGAAAATCTGAACAAACCCAGAATGAGAGAAATGATTGAAAAGATAATGAAAAATCTCCCACCAAAAAAAAAAAAAGTCCTGGCTCAGATGTCTTCACAGAAGAATTCCACTGAACATTCTGAGAATAGCTCACACCAGTACTACTCAAAAATATTTCAGAACATAAAAAAGAAGAGATACCTCCAAATTCATTCTATGAAGGCAGCATAACCCTGATACCAAAACCAGGCAAAGACATCACACGCACAAAAAAAATTACAGACCAATATCTCTCATGAATATAGATGCAAAAATTCTCAACAAAATTCAAGCCAATAGAATTCAGCATTACATAAAATAATAATGACAATAATACACCTGACCAAGTGGGATTCATACCAGATACGCAAGAATGGTTCAACATTAGAAAATCAATCAATGTAATCCACCACAAAAATAAAACAAAAGAATCACATGATCATCTCAGTTGATGCAGAAAAGGCATTCGATAAAGTTCAACACCCAATTCTGATAAAAACTCAAAAATAGGAATAGAAGAGATATTACTCAGCATAATAAAGGGTATCTATACAAAACCAACAGGCAACATCATTCTGAATGGAGAAAGGCTGAAAACATTCCCCGAGTGCACAGGAACAAGACAAGGATGTCCTTTATCACCACTCCTATTTAACACTGTGCTGGAAGTCCTAGCTAGAGCAATAAGGCAAGAAAAAGAAATTAAGGATATATAAAATGGCAATGAAGAAATAAAACTATCCCTATTTGCGGATGGTATGATACTATACATAAGGAATCCACAAGAAAACTACTGGAACTAATAGAAAAATTCAGTATAGCAACAAAACACAAGATGTTGTTGTTGTTAGGTGCCATCGATTGGGTTCCGAATCATACCGACTCTATGCACAGCAGAATGAAACACCGCCCAGTCCTGAGCCATCCATACAATCATTGTTATATGCTTGAGCCCATTGTTGCAGCCACTGTGTCAGTCCACCTCGTTGAGGGTCTTACTATTTTCCGCTGACCCCGTACGTTGGCAAGCATGATGTCCTTCTCCAGAGACCGATCCTTCCTGACAACATGTCCAAAGTATGTAAGACACAGTCTTGCCATCCTTGTTTCTAAGGAGCATTCTGATTGTACTTCTTCCAAGACACATTTATTCGTTCTTCTGGCAGTCCATGGTATATTCAATATTCTTCCCCAACACCACAATTCAAACTCATCAATTCTTCTTCGGTCTTCCTTATTCATCATCCAGCTTTCACATGGATATGATGCGATTGAAAATACCATGGGTCAGGTGCACCTTAGCCTTTAAGGTGACATCTTAGCTCTTCGACACTTTAAAGAGGTCCTTTGCAGCAGATTTACCCTATGCAATGCATCTTTTGAAATCCTGACTGCTGTTTCCATGGCTGTTGATTGTGGATCCAAGTAAAATGAAATCCTTGACAATTTCAATCTTTTCTCTGTTTATCATGATGTTTCACATTGGTCCAGTTGTGAAGATTTTTGTTTTCTTCATGTAGAGGTGCAATCCTTGCTGAAGGCTGTGGTCTTTGATCTTCATTAGAAAGTGCTTCAATTCCGTTTCACTTTCAGCAAGCAAGGTTGTATCATCTGCATGATGCAGGTTGTTAATGAGTCTTCCTCCAATCCTGATGCCCTGTTCCTCTTCGTATAGTCCAGCTTCTCGGATTACTTGCTCAGCATACACATTGAATAGGTATCGTGAAAGAATACAACCCTGACATACACCTTTCCTGACTTTAAACCAATCAGTATCCCCTTGTTCTGTTAGAACAACTTCCTCTTGATCTACATAAAGGTTCCTTATGAGCACAATTAAGTGTTATGGAATTCCCATTCTTCGCAATGTTATCCATAACTTGTTATGATCCACAAAGCCGAATGACTTTGCATAGTCAATAAAACACAGGTAAATATCCTTCTGGTATTCTCTGCTTTCAGCCAGGATTCATCTGACATCAGCAATGATATCCCTGGTTCCACATCCTCTTCTGAAACTGGCCTGAATTTCTGGCAGTTCCCTGTTGATATATTGCTGCAGCCGTTTTTGAATGATCTTCAGTAAAATTTTGCTTGCATGTGATATTAATGATACTATTTTATAATTTCCACATTCCTTTGGATCACCTTTCTTGAGAATAGGCATAAATATGGATCTCTTCCAGTCAGTTGACCAGGAAGCTGTCTTCCATATTTCTTGGCATAGATGAGTGAGCACCTCCAGCTCTGCATCTGTTTGTTGAAACATCTCAATTGATATTCCATCAATTCCTGTAGCCTTCTTTTTTGCCAATGCTTCAGAGCAGCTTGGACCTCTTCCTTCAGTACCATCAGTTCCTGATCATATGCCACCTCTTGAAATGGTTGAACATTGACTAATTCTCTTTGGTGTAATGACTCTGTGTATTCCTTCCATCTTCTTTTGATGCTTCCTGCGTCATTTAATATTTTCCCCATGGGATCTTTCACTATTGCAACTCGAGGCTTGAATTTTTTCTTCAGTTCTTTCAGCTTGAGAAACACTAAGTGTGTTCTTCCCTTTTGGTTTTCCATTTCCAGCTCTTTGCACATGTCATTGTAATACTTTACTTTGTCTTCTTGAGCCACCCTTTGAAATCTTCTGTTCAGTACTTTTACTTCATCAGTTCTTCCTTTTGCTTTAGCTGCTCAACATTCAAGACTAAGTTTCAGAGTCTCCTCTGACATCCATCTTGGTCTTTTCTTTCTTTCCTGTCTTTTCAATGACCTCTTGCTTTCTTCACGGATGATGTCCTTCATGTCATTCCACAACTCGTCTGGTCTTCGGTCACCAGTGTTCAATGCATCAAATCTATTCTTCAGATGGTCTCTAAATTCAGGTGGGATATACTCAAGGTCATACTTTGGCTCTCGTGGACTTGCTCTGATTTCTTCAGTTTCAGCTTGAACTTACATATGAGCAATTGATGGTCTGTTCCACAGTCAGCCCCTGGCCTTGTTCTGACTGATGATATTGAGCTTTTCCATCGTCTCTTTCCACAGATGTAGTCAGTTTGATTCCTGTGTGTTCCATCTGGTGAGGTCCATGTGTATAGTCGCCATTTATGTTTGTGAAAGAAGGTTTTTGCAATGAGGAAGTCGTTGGTCTTGCAAAATTCTATTGTTTGATCTCCAGCATTGTTTCTGTCATGAAGGTCATATTTTCCAACTACTGATCCTTCTTTGTTTCCAACTTTCACGTTAAAATCACCAGTAATTATCAGTGCATATCGATTGCATGTTCGATCAATTTCAGACTGCAGCAGCTGACAGCATTGTACTTCAGGATAGATCTTGAAATGTTCTTTTTGACGATGAAAGCAACACCATTCCTCTTCAAGTTGTTATTCCCAGCATAGTAGACTATAAGATTGTCCAATTCAAAATGGCCAATACCAGTCCATTTCAGTTCACTGATGCCTAGGATATCGATGTTTATGTGTTCCATTTCATTTTTGACAATTAAAATACAAGATAAACATATAAAAATCAGTTTAATTCCTACATACTATGAAAAGGAAATTGGGAAAGCAGTACCATATTTATCAGCCCCTAAAAAAAAATACTTAGGAATAAATCTAACCGGGGACATAAAAGACCTATACAAAAAAGAACTACAAAGCACTACTGTAAGTAACCAGAACAGACCTATGTAAATGGGAAAACATACCATGCTCATGGATAGGTAGATCCAACATTGTGAAAATGGCAATTCTACCCAAACAACCTACAAATACAATGTAATTCCAGTCCCAAATACCAACAGTATTCTTTAACGAGATGGAAAATCTAATCATTAACTTTATAAGGAAGGGAAAGTGGCCATGCATAAGTACAGCATTACTGAATGAGAACAAAGTAGGAGACCTGGAACTACCTGACCTCAGAACCTACTATACAGCTACGGTAGTCAAAACAGCTTGATACTGGTACTACAACAGACACATTGACCAATGGAACAGAAATGAGAACTGTCTTAGGCTGGGTTCTCTAGAGAAGTAAAATGTATAAACATATTTATAAGAGATCTATAGCATTTTTTTTTATAGCAAGGAAATGGCTCACGCTACTATAGAGACTGGAATGCATTAAGGCCATGGATCAGGATAGAAGCTTCTCTCAATTCACGTAATCTCAGGGGCTGGTGAAACCAAGAGCAGGGCTCCTGCTCTCAGGCTGTGAAGATCAAGGAATCCCAAGATCAGCAGTCCACGCCCTCAAGGAAACTCCCTTTCAACTGACTGGCTACTCACAACAGATTCTATCATGGGGGAGTGATCACATATAAACACTGAAAATCATGGCCCAGCCAAGCTGACACACAATCTTAACCATTACAAGAAACCAGGTGTAAATCTATCTACCTACGGTCACCTGATCTTTTGACAAATGCCCAAAATCCATTAAATGGGGAAGAGACAGCCTTTTCAACAAACGGTGCTGGGAAAACTGGATGTCCATCTGCAAAAAAAATGAAACAGGACCCATACCTCACACCATACACAAAAACTAATTAAAAAATGGTTCAAAGACCTAAATATAAAACCAGAAACTGTAAAAATCATAGAAGAAAAACAGGGTCAATACTAGAGGCCAGCAGAAATAGGATACAAACCATAACTAACAATACACAAACACCAGATGATAAGCTAGATGACTGAGATCCTCTAAAAATTGAACACTTATGCTCATTGAAAGACTTCAACAGAAGACTAAAAAGAGGATCTACAGACTGGGAAAAAAAATTTGGTTATGACATATTCGACAAAGGTCTAATCTCTAAAATCTATAGGAAAATCCAACGCCTCTACAACAAAAAGACAAATAATTCAAATAAAAAATGGGCAAAAGATATGAACAGATACTTTACCAAAGAAAACATTCAAGCGTCTAATAGATACATGAGGAAATGCTCTCAATCGATAGCCTTTAGAGAAATGCAAATCAAAACTACAATAAGATACCATCTCACCCCAACATTACTGGCAAGAATCAAAAAAAAAAAAAGAAAAGAACAAACATTGGAGAGGCTGAAAGGAGATTGGAACTCTTATGCTCTGCTGGTGGGAATGCAAAACGGTACAACCACTTTGGAAAATGATATGGTGCTTCCTTAAAAAGCTAAAAATAGAAATGCCATACTATCCAGCAAGATACTCCTAGGAATATATCCTAGAGAAATAAGAGCCGTCACGAGAATAGACATATGCACAGCCATTTTCATTGCAGCAGTATTCACAATAGCAAAAAGATGGAAGCAACCTAAGTGTCCATCAACAGATGGATGAATAAACATACTATGGTACATACACACAATGGAATACTTTGCAATGATAAAGAACAATGATGAATCTGCGAAACATCTCACAACATGGATGAATCTGGAGGGCATTATCAATCACAAAAAGACAAATATTGTATGAGACCACTACTGTAAAAACTCATGAAAAGGTTTACACACAAAAAGAAACAATCTTTGATGGTTATGAGCAAGAGGAGGTATGGGGATGGAAAAACACTAAATAGACAATAGATAAGTGGTAACTTTGGTGAAGGGTAAGACAGTACATGGTAGTGGGGAAGCCAGCACAACTTGTCCAAGGCAAGGTCATGGAAGCTCCATAGATACATCCAAAATCCCTGAGGGACTGAATTGCTGGGCTGAGGGCTGTGGGGACCATGGTCTCAGGAAGCATCTAGCTTAATTGGCATAACAAAGTTTATAAAGAAAATGTTCTACATTCTACTTTCGTGAGCAGAGTTTGGGACCTTAAAAGTCTGTGAGCAGCCATCTAGGATATACCACTGGTCTCACCCCTTTGGGAGCAAGGGAGAATGAAGAAATCTAAAGATACAAGGGAAAGATTAGTCCAAAGAACTAATGGACCACATCTATCACAGCTTCCACCAGACTGAGTCCAGCACAACTAGATGGCACCCGGCTACCACCACTGACTGCTCTGACAGAAAAATGTAGAACAAAATTCTAACTCAAAAAGAAAGACCAGACTTGCTGGCCTGACAGAGACTGGAGAAACCCTGAGAGTATGGTTCCCGGACACCCTTTCAGCTCAGTAATGAAGTCACTCCTGAGGTTCACCCTTCAGCTGAAGATTGGACAGGCCCATAAAACAAAACAAGACTAAAGGGGCACACCAGCCCAGGGGCAAGAACTAGAAGGAAGGAGGGGAAGGAAAGCTGGTAATAGGGAACCCAAGGTTGAGAAGGGAGAGTGTTGACATGTCGTGGGGTTGTCAACCAATGTTATAAAACAATATGTGTACTAACTCTTTGATGAGAAACTAGTTTGTTCTCTTAACCTTCATCTAAAGTACAATAAAAAATTTAAAAAAAGGTTTACACACAGAAAGAAACAATCTTTGATGGTTACGAGGGAGGGAAGGTGTGGGAGGGGAAAAACATTAACCAGACAATAGGCAAGTGGCATACACACAATGGAATACTTTGCAATGATAAAGTACATACACACAATGTACTTTGGTGGAGAGTGAGACAATACACAATACGGGGGAATCCAGCACAACTTGAACAAGGCAAGGTCTTGGAAGCTTCATAGACACATCTGAACTCCCTGAGGGACTGAATTACTGGGCTGAGGGCTGAGGGCTGGGGGCTATGGTCTCGGTGGACATCTAGCACAATTGACATAGCATAGTTAACAAAGAAAATGCTCTACATCCTACTTTGGTGAGTAGCTCCGGGGGTCTTAAAAGATTGTGAGGAGCCATCTAATATACATCTGCTGGTTCCACCCCATCTGGAGCAAGACAGAATGAAGAAAATCAGAGACATAATGGAAAAATTAGTCCAGCACAACTAGATGGTCCCTGCTACCACCATTGACTGCTTTGACAGGGATCACAATAGAGGGTCCCAGATAGAGGAGAACGTTGTAGAACAAAATTGAAACTAACAAGAAAAGACCAGACTTACTGGTCTGACTGATACTGGAGAAACCCTGAGAGTATGGCCCCCAGATACCCTTTTAACTCAGTACTGAATTCACTCCTGATGTTCACTCTTCAGCCAAAGATTAGACAGGCCCATAAAAGAAGTAATAATATACGTGGGTCAAACACGTATATGAGACTAAATGAGCATTCCAGGGTCAAGGAAGAGAAGACAGGAGGAGAAAAAAAAAATGAGCACACCAGCCCAGGGTCAAGGAAGAGAAGACAGGAGGAGAAGGCTGGACGAATGGAATTGGGGAACCCAAAGTCAAGAAGGGGAGGGTGTTGACTCCTTGTGGGGTTGGCGACCAATGTTAGAAAACAATATGTGTATTAATTATTTAATGAGAAACTATTTTTTTCTGTGAACCTTCACCTAAAGCACAATAAAAACTAAATATGTAAAAAAAAAATCAAAATTAGCCACTTAATAAAGTATTCAACCAAAAAAAAAAAAAAAGAAAGAAATCAAATGATGTATTGGGCAAATCTGCTGTAAAAGACCTCTTGAAGGTTTTAAAAAGTGAAGATGTCACTTTGATGTCTAAGGTGTGCCTGAGCCAATCCATGGTCTTTTCAATAGCCTCGTATGTATGCAAATCTGGACAATGAGAAAGAAAAATAGAATAAGAATTGATCCATTCAAACTGTGGTGTTGGGGAAGAATATTGAACATAATGTGGATTTCCAGAGGAACAAACAAACCAGTCTTAGAAGCAATAATAACTAAGATGCTCCTTAAAAGTGAGGATGATGAGAATTCAGCTCACTTACTTCAGACTTGTCATTAGGAAAGACCAATTACTAGAAAAGAACGTCAAGTTTTGTAAAACATAGAATCAGGGAAAATGAGGGAAACCCTCAATGAAATAGACTGACAAAATTGCTACAACAATGGACTCAAACATACCAACAATCATGAAGATGGCACAGGACTGGGTAACATTCTGTTCTGTTACAATAAGGTTGCCAGGAATTGGAGCAGACTCAACTACCACTAACAACAACAGCATAGTACTTGATCTTCTAGGAAAACACCATCTAGTTGACTCTTTATTGTGTAGGATTCTTGAATATTGAGTATGTGTACAGATCTTAAGTTTCTTTTTGTGGGAAGTCTTGTCTTTACCTTTATATATTCCTACACCTTACTTCTGGGATGAGAAGATGTAGTCCTCCAAACAGGCAAGAAGGCAAGTGAGGCTCTTCTGTTTTCGGAACAAAGCATCGGGATTAGTGTCAAAAAATGCCTGTATATAAATGAAACTTCTTTTAACTAGTAATACAGAATACCCGTATTAACAAACAGCCATCATTCCTATATTCAGATTATTTCAAGACAGATGTTATAGTATATTCCAGAAGACCACACCCAGCTCTCCAGAGCTTGATTTTATCCCCATTTCTCCTATGAGGAAATAAATGAATTAAGATAGGTGAAGTTCTTAGAATGGTACCTGACACATTGTAAATGCTACATGAGTGTCAGCCACTGCTGCTATGAAGGTACTGTATGCATATCAAGTGCACATACACACAAATGAAAAAAAGTGATTGTCATTGGATACATACAGCTGTGCATATTGGAAAAAAGTGCTGATGGTGAGCCTCATTCTCAGTGATTTTTAAGATTTAGAGTGAGCTGATTAATGGCAGGAATCGTAAGAGGCGACTTCATAAAATGAATGTCAGGTGATGAATTCCCATGATTAAAAATGTCTGATTAGTATTTTTAACTATAATTATCCCCAAATCACAGGGATTTTAGTTTCCTTTTCAGTTTATGTGATAACAATTGACCTTGCTTCTGAAGACAGTTTACAAAATGCTGTCTCATACATTTTCTCATAGCAATAAACCTATGTGGTAGGTAGGAAGCAAAAATAGAGCAAAATGTTGGTGCAGCTGTGAGGAATATGATATTCACTGTGTAATATTTTCTGCCTTCATAGTTTAGTAAAAAAATAAAGCTAAAATTGGATTTTTCCCTTACAATTTACAATAACATTTGCTGGCAAATCATTACATGAAGAAACTTTGCTGGTTCTGAGTTTTATATCATTAAGTACTGAGAGTTTTGAAAATATTTCTCAATGCTTATTAACATTGCTTCTCATTCTTCTTCTCATTCTCATACTTTTTTTTCTTCTTCTCATTCTCATACTTTTTTTTTTTTTTTGCTGGAATGGTATGGATGACAGTTTTCATTTTCTACTAAACTTCACATAAGGAGATAAATTCCCAAATACCTTTCTTTGCTCTAAATATACAGCATCTAGCAGATTCTCTGGCTAAATTGAAGTGCTCAGTATTTATTGAATAAAGTTAAATGTATCATCCTATGACAGCGTAAATGACAAAGTATAAAGAAAATGTTCTTAATCAGGAGACATATTTGTGGTTCCCTCTGAAATTGTATGCGAAATTTTGCACATCTGTAGTGCCTGGAGAAGGTCCATAGCTTTTATAAGATTCTTCAAAGTGACCTTCCATTAAAAAAAATGGTTAAGAACAACTGATAAAAGGGCAATAGGCCTAATTCAAAATAACATACATTTTGCATTGATGTGCACTAGATAGTTTGAAAGAAACAAGTGCTATTTGGGGAAGATTACCTTAGCAAGAAAATCTTTCCTGACCACCCTTTATAAAACAGTAACTACCTTCATTCTCTTGCCATTAATTTGCTTTAATTCTTCGTAAAATATATCACCACCTGACAATACATATATTTATTTGTTCATTTGTCTGTCTCTCAGACACCTCCCCCCTTAAGAATGTATGAGCCAAGGAAATGGGGGTTTACTTTTATACTCAGAGCTGAGAAGTGTACCTGGTTAAATAGTAGATGATCAGTAAATATTTATTGAATGAATAAATGAATTAACGCTAGAAAGCAAACAATTAACTCTTGAGCAGCCAGAGATCTATGAAGCTTAGCTAAAGATCATGAAGTATGTAATAAAGTACAATTAACTATCAAAAACAATGTCACAAAGAAATATTTCTTGCTTCAAAATGGGCATAAAATGGTTAGCCAGCCAAACTAGTTTCTCCTGCAGCTATAAATATTGACAGTATGGTTCAATGAAGGGAGATATTTTTAGCTTTTTAAAAATTAGAAATTGCTTTAAAAATGAAAAGATATTGGATTCCACTTACATTTTTCTATTGACTTTGTGTGGTCAGAAAAAAAAAAGCAGATTGAACAGATAAACACAAAAAGACTATATGATTCATACAGCATTCTGACTTGAAGGATACTTTACTTCCTGAATAATAATGCCATACCTGGCATGATTAATCTCTTGCAGCAGGGGTCAAGCACATTGAATGAGAAAAAATTTTAAAATTCCACAACAGAATAGATATAAGCAATAGCTAAGCCAGAAATATAGTAACTGAAGAATGTATTACATTCTAAATTTTATACTATTGCAGATCAAGTGATTACAAGAAAAGATAAAATACAAAGGCATAACCTTAACAGGAAATGTGCAGAGACTATATGATGAGAACTATATAACTTTGTTGAGAAAAATAAAAGAAAAATTGAAGAACTGGGAAACCATGCCCTAGTTGCAGTTTTGTTAATTTTTGCCCTCTTTTGAACAAACACCATTATCATTATGACATAACCTTCTTTATCTGTGGTAATACCATTTGCTCTGAAATTGGCTTAGTCTGGTACTAATATGGGAAACCCTGGTGGCATAGTGGTTAAGTGCTATGGCTGCTAACCAAAAGGTCGGCAGTTCAAATTCACCAGGCACTCCTTTGAAACTCTGTGGGGCAGTTCTACTCTGTTCTATAGGGTTGCTATGGTCGGAATTGACTCAATGGCAACAGGTTTGTTTGTTGGTACTAATATAGCCATTCCAGGTTTCTTTTGATTAGTGTTATCATGGCATATCTTTTTCCATTATTTTACATTTAACTTATTTGTGTATTTATATTTACAGTGTGTTTCTTGTAAGTAGCATAAGTTAGCTCTTTCTTTTTTTTTTTCAACCTGACAATCTCTGCCTTTTAGTTGGATGTTTAGACTATTTATATTTAGTGTAATTGTTAATATAACAAAAAACAAAAGCAAAGAGAAAAAACTTGCCATTGAGTCAATTCCAACTGATAGTGACCCTATAGGACAGAGTAGAACTGCCCCAAAGAGTTTCCAAGGCTATGTGGTTGCAATGAGTTGGAATTGACTTGACAGCAACAGATTTATTTTATTTCATTTTTACAGAAACAGACTGCCATATCGTTTCCTGCAGAGTGAATGGTGGGTTTGAACCACTGACCTTTCAGTTAGCAGTCAAGCGATTAACCACCGCGCAACCAGGGCTCCAAATTTTTGATACAGTAAGTTTTAAATTTATCATCTTGCTATTTGTTTTCTATTTGTCTCATCTTTTCCTAACTTCTTTTTGTTAATTAAATGTCTTTTATGAATTTATTTTTTCTCCTTGTTGCCTTATTCACTAAAACTCTTTGTTTTGTTATTTTAGTGGTTGCTTTTGGTTTTAAAGTATATGCATATTTAACTCTTCACAGTCAAGCCCCAACTGATGTACCACTTAACATATAGTACAATAACCTTACGTTTGCAAATATTACAAATATCACACTACTTTGTTATTAAGTCCCTGAGTGGCACAAATGGTGTGTGCTTGACTAATAACATAAAGATTGGCAGTTTGGCTGAGGGCTGTGGGGACCACGGTCTCCAGGAATATCTAGATCAATTGTCATAACACAGTTTATAAAGAAAATGTTCTACATTCTACTTTGGTGAGTAGTGTCTGGGATCTTAAAAACCTGGGAGTAGTCAACTAAGATACTCCACTGGTCTCACCCCTTCAGGAGCAAGGAAGAATGAAGAAAACTAAAGACACAAGGGAAAGAGTAGTCCAAAGGACTAATGGACCACAACTACCAGATTGAGTCCAGCACAACTAGATGGTCCCCAGGTACCACCACTGAATGTTCTGACAGGGATCACAATAGAGGATCCTGGGCAGAGGTGGACAAAGCTGTAGAACAAAATTCAAACTAACAAGAAAAGACCAGGCTTACTGGTGTGACAGAGACTGGAGAAACCCTGAGAGTACGGCTCCTGGACAAGCTTTTAGCTCAGTAATGAAGTCACTCCTGACATTCACCCTTCATCCAAAGATTAGACAGGCCCATAAAACAAAACAAGACTAAAGGGGCATACCAGGCCAGGAGCAAACACTAGAAGGCAGGAGGGGACAGGAAAGCTGGTAACAGGGAAACCAAGTCAAGAAGGGTGAGGGTTGACATGTCATGGGGTTGTTAACCAATGTCATAAAACAATATGCGTACTAACTGTTTAATGAGAAACTAGTTTATTCTGTAAACCTCCATCTAAAGTACAATAATAAATAAATAAATAAGATCAGCAGTTTGAACATATCCAGCAGCACCAGAGAAGTAATGCCTGGCAGTCTGCGTTCATAAAGTTTTCAGCCAAGAAAACCCTATGTAGTTCTACTCTGAAACACATGGGGTCATCATGTGTCAGAATCAACTAAGGGGCATTTTTTTTTTTTGTACGTTGTTGTTATTTTTATTTAAACAGTCCGTTATCTTTGAAAGAGATTAAAAGAATGAGATAAAGCACCTTTAATATTCACCCAAGTAATTAACATTCCTGGTGCTCCTCTTTCCTTTGTGTAAATCCAGATTGCCTTCTGGTATCATTTTCCTTCTGCCTGACCAACTCCCTTTAATATTTCCTGTAGTGCAGGTCTGTTGTTGCTGAGTTCTCTCAGCTTTTTAATGGCTGAAACAGTCTTTATTACACCTTCCATTTTGAAAAATAAATTCATGGGATATAGAATTCTAGATCGATTATATTTTCCTTTTTGTATTTTAAAGATGTTCCTCCACTGTCTTCTTACTTGCATTGTTTAAAAAAAAAAATTGGCCGTTATCTTTATTTCTGTTTGGCTGTGTAGAACAGGTTTTTATTCTAGCTGTTTTTAAGATTTTCTTTTTATCATTTGTTTTGAGCAACATGATATGTACCTTGATATGGATTTCTCCATGTTTTTGTGCTTGGCATACATTGAGACTTTTGGGTCTGTGGACTTATAGTTTTCACCAAATACGGAAAGTGTGTGGTCATTTTCCAAATATTTTTTCTGCCTCCCCTTTGACAACTCCAGTTACACAAATATTAAGCCGCTTTAACTTGTCCCACAGCTCACTGATGTTTGTTTATTACTATCATTATTTTAATCCTCTTTTCTCTCTGAGTTTAATTTTGGATAGTTTTTTATTGAGGTCTTCATGTTTACTAATTTTTTCTTCCACTATATCCAATCAGCCATGAATTGACCCAGTGTATTTTTCATCCAAAATATTATGGTTTTCATCTCTACAAGTTTAATTTTGGTTTTTAAAATATCTCAAATGTTTCTACTTAACTTTTTAAACATTTGTAATACAGTTATGCTAACTCTTTTAATATCTTTATCTGCTAATTCTAACATTCATATCAATTCTGATTTGCTTTCCATGGACTATTTTTCTTTTCATTATGGGCTGTAATTTTCATTTCTTTTCAGCCTGGTAATATTTGACTGGATGTCAAACACGAATTTTACCTTTTTGGATACTGGATATTTTTTATTCTTACAGGTATTTTTGAGCTTCGTTCTGGAATTCAGTTATTTGGAAACGGTGTCATCTTTTGGGGTCTTGCTTTTAAGATTTCTCAGTCAGGGCAAGGTAAGTTCTCATTCCAAGGCTAATTATTCCCCACTTACTAAAGAAACCCCACACTTCTGTCAGTTTGTTGTATCATGGTGGGTTGCACATTGCTGTGATGATTGGAAGCTATGCCACCAGCATTTCAAATAACAGCAGGGTCACCCATGGTGAATAGGTTTCAGCTGAGCTTCCAGGCTAAGACAGACTAGGAAGGACTTAGCAGTCTACTTCTGAAAAAATTAGCCAGTGAAACCTTATGAATAGCAGCAGAACATTGTCTTATACAGTGCCAGACATGAGCCCTTCAGGTTGGAAGGCACTCAAAATACAACTGGGGAAGAGCTGTCTCCTCAGAGTAGAATTGACCTTAATGATGTGGATGGAATCAAGCTTTTGGGACCTTCATTTTCTTCATTTGCATGACTCAAAATGAGAAGAAACAGCTGCAAATATCCATTAAAAATTGGAAACTGGAATGTACAAAGTATGATTCTAGGAAAGTTGGGAGACATCAAAAATGAAATGGAACACATCAACGTCCAAATCCTAGGCATTACTGAGCTGAAATGGACTACTGTTGGCTGCTTTGAATAGAACAATCGTATGATCTATGTCATGGATTCAATTGTGTCCCCCAAAAATATGTGTCATCTTGGTTAGGCCATGATTCCCAGTATTGTGCAGTTTTCCTCCATTTTGTGATTTTCCTATGTGTTATAAATCATAATCTCTGCCTGTGGTTAAAGCAGATTAGGGTGGGATATAACACCCTTCCTCAGGTTGCATCCCTGATCCAATGTAGGGGGAGTTTCCCTGGAGTGTGGCCAGTGCCACCTGTTATCTTAAAAGAGATAAAGGGAAAGGGAAGCCAGCAGAGAGTGGGGGACTTCATACCACGAAGAAAGCAGTACCGGGAGCAGAGCATGTCCTTTGGACCCAGAGTTCCTGTGTGGAGAAGCTCCTAGTCCAGGGGAAGATTGATGACGAGGACCTTCCTCAAGAGCCGACAGAGAGAGAAAGCCTTCCCCTGGAGCCAACATCCTGAATTTGGACTTCTGGCTTACTAGACAGTGAGAAAATAAATTTCTCGGTCATCTAGTGCTGCCATAACAGAAATACCACAAGTACGGTATTTCTGTTATGGCAGCACTAGATGACCGAGACAGTCTTCTATGCAGGCAATGACAAATTGAAGAGGAATGGCATTGCATTCATCATCAAAAAGATCATTTCAAGATCTAACCTGAAGCACAAAGCTGTCAGTGATAGGACAATATCCACATGCCTATAAGGAAAACCAGTTAATGTAAATATTATTCAAATTTATGCACCAACCACTAATGCCAAAGATGAGGAAACTGAAGATTTTTACCAACTTTTGCAGTCTGAAATTCATCAAACATTCAATTAAGGTGCATTGGTAATTACTGGTGATTGGAATGTGAAAGATGGAAAATAAGAAGTATTGGTAGTTGGAAAATACGGCCTTGGTGATAGAAATGATGCTGTAGCTAGCATGACAGAATTTTGCAAGGCCAATGACTTATTCATTGCAGATATCTTTTTACAACATAAATGGCAATGATACATGTGGATCTTGCCAGATGGAATACACAGGAATCGAATTGACTATATCTGTGGGAAGAGACAATGGAAAATCTCAATATCATCAGTCAGAACAAAGCCAGAGGCCAGTGTGGAACAGATCATCAATTGCTCATATACAAGCTCAAGTTGAAGCTGAAGGAAATTAGAACAACTCCACAAGAGCCAAAGTATTACCTCAAGTATATTCAATCTGAATCTAGAGACCATCTCAAGAATAGATTTGACTTATTAAATACTAATGACCAAAGACTAGATGAGTTGTGGAATGGCATCAAGGGCATCACTCATGAAGAAAGCAAGAGGCCATTAAAAAGACAGGAATGAAAGAAAAGACCAAAATGGATGTCAGAAAAGACTCTGAAGCTTGCTGTTGAACGCAGAGTAGCTAAAGTGAAAGGAAGAAATGATGAAGTAAAAGAGCTGAATAGAATATTCCAAAGGGTGGCTCGAGAAACAAAGTATTATAATGAAATGTGCAAAGACCTGGAGATAGAAAATCAAAAGGGAAAAACCAACTTGGCATTTCTCGAGCAGAAAGAACTGAAGAAAAAATTCAAGCCTCAAGTTGCAATATGGAAAATATTAAACAACACAGGAACCATTGAAAGAAATACACAGAGTCACTGTACCAAAAATAATTGGTTGACATTCAGCCATTTCAGGAGGTAGCATATGATCAAGAGCTGATGGTACTGAAAGAAGTCGTCCAAGCTGCACTGAAGGCATTGGTGAAAAACAAGGCTCCAGGAATTGATGGGTTACCAATTGAGATGTTTCAACAAACCAATGCAGTGCTGGAAGCACTCACTCATCTATGCCAAGAAATTTGGAAGACAGCTACTTGGCCAACTGACAGGAAGAGATGCACATTTGTGCCCATTCCAAAGAAAGGTGATCTGACAGAATGCAGAAATCATCTAACAATATTATTAAAATCACAAACAAGTAAAATTTTTTCTGAATATCATTCAAAATTGGTTTCAGCATTATATCGACAGGGAACTGACAGAAATTCAAGCCAGACTCAGAAGAGAACATGGAAATAGGGATATCACTTCTGATTTCAGATGGATCTTGGCTGAGAACAGAGAATACAAGAAATATGTTTACCTGTGTTTTATTGATTATGCAAAGGCATTTAACTGTGTGGATCACTACAAATTATGGATAACTTTGCAAAGAATGGGAATTCCAGAACACTTAATTGTGCTCGTGCAGAACCTGTACATAGACCAAGAGGTAGTTGTTTGAACAGAACAAGAGGATACTGCATGGCTTAAAATCAGCACAGGTGTGCGTCAAGGTTGTATCCTTTCACCATACCTATTCAATCCGTATGCTGAGCAAATAATCTGAGAAGCTGGACTATATGAAGAACAGGGCATCAGGATTGGAGGAAGACTCATTAACAACCTGCATTATGCAGATGACACAACCTTGCTTGCTGAAAGTGAAGAGGACTTGAAGCACTGACTGATGAAGATCAAAGACCACAGCCTTCAGTATGGACTATACTTTAACATAAAGAAAACTAAAGTCCTTGTAACAGGACCAATAAGCAACATCATGATAAACAGAGAAAAGATTGACGTTGTCAAGGATTTCATTTTACTTGGATCCACAGTTAATGCCCATTGAAGTAGCAGTAAAGAAGTCAAAGGATGCTTTGTATTAGGAAAATCTGCTGCAAAAGATCTCTTTAAAGTGTTTAAAAACAAAGATGTCATTTTAAGGACTAAGGTGTGCCTGACCCAAGCCATGGTATTTTCAATTGCCTCATATGCGTGTGAAAGCTAGATAATGAATAAAGATCAAAGAATTGATGCCTTTGAATTACGATGTTGGAGAAGAATATTGAATATACCATGGACTGCCAGAAGAACGAACAAATCTGTCTTGGAAGTAGTACAGCCAGAATGCTCCTTACAAGCAAGGATGGCATGACTTCATCTCACATACTTCGGACATGTTATTAGGAGGGACCAGTCCCTGGAGAAGGACATCATGCCTGGTGAGGTAGCCTAAAAATACCCAAATCTGTTGCCTTCTAGTGGATTCCAACTCATAGCAACCCTAGGGAATATAGTAGTACTGCCCCATAGAGAAGCTTCTCCCTCCTTACTCCTCCAGAACTCTCTCTAGGCAGTAAGCCAAAGAATTTGTAGAGCTAAACTAGCACCCCCCCATCTCTCAGAAATTACTATCCTTTATTGTGTCTGTTTATTTCTTTTGGTTGTTTTAGGTGACAAGGTAAATCCAGTCTTTGTTACTCCATGTTCTTTGAAAGCAAAAGCCTGATTCCCTTAGTTTCATTTTTTAAAGTGACTCGTTGAGGTAAATGCGTATTTCATTAACAGTTTTTCTTTACACAATAAAGGTAATTAAGCCTATGCATTTACCTCTGTATACAGTTTTTGAGATTATAATTCAGATTAAAATATGAATCTCATAGATTTTATTATTATGTTCTTTTTATTCTATTTAAGAGATTAATTTTCAAATATTGGGGTTCAATTTTTTTAATTATTCTAGCTTTATGGGTTTTTGATCAGAAAACATCACTTAAAATTTTCTACTTTTTGGCTTTTTAGACGTTTTCTTTGTTGCTTAATATAAGGTCAAGTCTTACAAGAGTTTAATGGATCTTTACACTCAGTATAAATTTTCATTTTTGTTAACATATTCAAGTCCAAGTTAACTTTTTAGAGTAGTGTACATATTTCTTAGTCAGTATTAAATCTGCAGAGTCTCTGTACATATTTCCATAAATAAGTGTCTAAAACTTGTCTTGGAAATGTGTTGTTGCTTCCCTACTTCTTACATAAATAATACCTTCACCCATTAAAGCCGTGTTATTTGTATATGGTTATGTCACTCCAAGGTCTGGAGATGTGCCCAGATGGTATACACCAGTCAGCGTATAAACCTCCCCAGGCAATAGTGAATAGTACATGCAAGGGTAATGCAGGTCAATTTGAAATAGAGCAATTTCTACCAGAAAAGGCCCTTGGCCTTCCCTTTGACAACACACTACAAGGATATAAGGTTTGAAGTTGTTACAGCAGTTTTGTGGCTACAAGGCAAGAATTTGGATTTGACACATTCAGAAGACTCAACATAGAGCCTGAGTATAAAAAACACTAGGGACCATGGAGAAGAAAGACGAAGAAAAATGCATTCTAGGTAATATCATTTTAACCAATCGATTGATCAAGTTTTGCCTAAAGCTAGGCCATCTCCAAGTTTTTCAGTAATGAGAGGCAGTAGATTTATTTTCTATAATTTCCTTTTTCCCTTAAGTACATTTGAGTTGGGTTTTTTGTCACTTGTAACCAAAGTATCCTGATATAATGCCTGATTGGTGATTTCAACCAAGATTATGATGGTCAGAGTGGGCAAAACAGGTGAGCAGTACCCATTACAGAAAGCTTATTGATGCCTGGGGTTTGCAATTCATTATACATGCTCCAAAGAGCATGCATTTTATAAATACACAATGTCTTAAGATATTTTTAGTCTTTTGCCTTCTTTCGAAATGACAAAAAAGGGCTTTGTTATCCTATCTCTAAAATCATTAGCAGAAGGTAAGTTGCAAATGAGGTAAGGGAAGAGATATTGTTATAGGCAGGCTCTCTGATGCCAGAAAAAAGTAATAGTGAGGTTTTTTTTTACAAGTAGGAGCAACCAGAAAAAAAATCATGAAGCACAGTAATGTGGTGTCACTTATCATAAGGACAAATGGTTTCATTCTGCTAAATATACTTTGCACTCATTAGAAAAAAAAATACTTTGCACTCATTAGAGTGACCCCAAATTATCAGGAACAGTAAAATTATATTTAGCATATTAAGTCTATATTTATATTATTTTGAAATATATATTTATGATAGCAATTGTTAAAATCCAATGTGGGATATAGATTATCAATATTTTACTGATAATGGATTTAAAAAATTATATAACCTTTTCTTCAGGTTAAAACCCACTAAACCAAAAAACCAAACCCACTGCGGTGATAAAAATAAACAAAAAAAGACCTTAGTCATATGACTATAACTAGGCAAATTTCTTAAAAAATTCTTATAACACTGCCATTTTATTTGCTTATAACTTTGCCCTTGTTTAATTTTCGCTTTAGATTTTCAGAGAATATTAGCATAGGCTTCCTTTTCTTAGTGAAAAGAAAAAAATTAAGTACTGGTTAAATCATTTCCCAAAGGAAAAAAGAAAGGGCATATTTTGCCTTGAAAAGTAATTAACAAAGGAATTACTTTATAGATGAATTCGAAAGACACCTTTCAAAGTGGTGCTATGATAGCTGGTTGCATCTATATATATATATATATTTGTCTTTTTTGGGGGTGGGGGGTCAATTCCACTTAGAACATTGTAGTAGCAGAATACCTGATTGAATTTTCATTACTTTACAAGTATTCTGGCTTTTGCTGAATCCTAGGAGAAAATTGTCTAGGATAGAAGGAAACCATTTCTGTTTTTTCTTCATCTTCCTTGTTGCCTTAGCTTTGTTTGTTTCTCCCATGGAAAAGGTTGTATTCTTTCTCAAACAACCAAGCTCACTTCTTGAGAACTATCTCTAAGAAGAGAAAGGCTGTGTATCAGCCATAATTTGAAGCATCATCCAGGTACTTGAGTTTTTAACTTAAGAAGATCCTAGGGGAAATGGAATAAAACATTTCAAATTTAAGTTATGGAAAGCATGTGCATATTTTTGAAAAAAGTTACATGAAAATATCATTTCAGTAATAAAACTGGCTTGGAATGCCCTTCAAATGGTTAAAGAGAGGGGGGAACTGTCAAATTGGGTTTCCCTTGAATCTCTGAGGTACAGAATTGATCATGCTGTTTGATTCCAGTATGTGTCAAAAGGATGCCAACCAAAATAACCAAGTACACATCTTGATTCTAACAATAATCCATAAAGGGAGTTTTGTTGATTTAAATTTTTTTTCTGCTCTACATGGATATGATTAATACATTGAAGGTTGAAAGAACAGTCGGTTTTCCCAAGAAGTTAAATGAATGTGCTTTGCTTTTTGTTGGTGGTAGATCAAGGTAGTAGTCTTTTTAGTTTGTTTTTCGAGGTATTGTTTCTGAAGAACCTAAAGAGATGAAGCAACTCATTTCTCAATTCTCCAGAGGCTCCAATAGCACGATGGGGTCACTCACACAATCGTTTGTTCCTTATGTTGGGCTATTTGTTTGGCCCTGTGTAAATAACTCTAAAACCATTGTTTTAGAATAAAAATTACAGTTCACTTGGAATCAGTGTCCTGTTTAGATGTGACCTCACCTGGGTTTGGACCTCTATGTACTGACTAAATACAAGACATATGTTGTAGTTGTTGGTACTGTGCCATTTCAATCAATCTGCAGGCAATTAAAAAACAAGAATATCTGTCATTTCCATTTCTGAAAATGCTTAAAGACTATATACATCATATTTTTATGCAAATAACATGTGCCTTCTATGTTTGTTTGCCAACCACACCTTCTCTTCTGCCCCTGTGAGGTAGTTTTGTAAGTGCACTGTGCTAATTTTTTTAAGCAATATGTAAAAAACATTGGCATAGCAGTGCTTGTGAAAATACCTCACAGATGGGAGGGTGCGGTTGGCAAACAAACGTAGAAGGTGCGAGTTATTTACGTAAAAATGCAGGGCGCGCGTGTGTGTGTATGACAAATGCATAAATGCATATCTTAAAGGACATAATTCTTTTAAGTTTCTTGAAATCGATTAATTTCATAAGCAGTTATCCATTAGATACAGACATTGCCCTTATTTTTTTCCTCTAAATCATTAAGTGAATATTCTTCATAGAGATTAGGTTTATTATGTCTAACGTTTTTCTTTCTGGGAAGAAGCAATAACTCACTTGTCACTATAAGCTGACAAGACTTTTTTCTCTCACTGACCCAATCTAACCTGTTTCTGACCATGTTCTTGCTTTTGCAAGATTTTGGTGGTGTCAGTACACTTCAGACACATCTCCTGTATCCAAATTGGTGAAATGATAGTGTACTAGAGCCTAGTGGGCAGGGGCTAATTTGAAATTGGTCATCTTGGCTTTTATGAAAGAGGTAATTGTCACAGGTGAAAATGCAGCACGTGTTCCTGCAGATTCATTCTCTTTTCCTCTTATTGCTGTTTTCAGCACTAAGAATCCAGCATAATCCATTATGAAGATGTGATTGTTAAAAAAAAAAAAGGTAAGTATTCAATATTCTATTCTGTCTACTGTCTACATATGTGAAAAAATCTCCTGTTTCTCTGATGACATTACTTCAGGGAGAGTGGCAAAGGTAACTCTATTCATGACTGTAGCTGTGTCTCTCATAAAACTCTTGATTTTTAAGTCATCCTTTTTGTCATTTTGGATTGTAGGTTGTCAAATAGATCATACCACTTAATAAGGCCAAGGACACAATTAACTAACGTCCAGCAAATTTGGACAATTTTAGGCTAGTTGTAGTTTATAGCTGGATGGGAAAATAAAGAATTTTTTTGTCCTTTGATTACACTGAATACGTAATTAAATTTAAATCATTTAAAGAGGTAGATGATATTCTAAAATATATCTTTTCCCTTGCTTCTCCTTAGCCAAGACATAGTAGCCTTCAAAATGCTCCAAAAATATTTTCTCATAAAACAGATTGATGAGATTTAAAGAAAAATAACCCTACATTAATGGAATAATAATATCAGAGGCTATTGACTACATGTAGTTGCTTTCCAAAAAGATGGCACCATATTATCCAAACGTGTACATGCTTTAAATTCTAAAACCTTTAGGAAAGAATCACCTTCACTAATCCATTTTAATGTTTAAAAGCCCTAAAAATGCAGGCACACAACAGATAACCTGTTGTGATCAATTAGCTCCAATGGTATTAAACCAGAAAGTGCTTGCTTTCATGAATAATGAACACTTTTCTTTGAAACTGTTAAGCCATGGTCCATTTTTAAAGTCAGCATTTCAGAAGATTATGCTACAGGCATTCCGAAGTTGCAAAGCTAATGTCATGGTTCTTAGACTGACTCTATAGGACAACCCAAATCAATAGTGACCTTTAGTATAATTTCATGCAATCTATGTAAGGAAACAATTTTTACCTGACAAGTGGTTGGAAAGATGGTATATGGTTACATTGGTGTGTTTTGTCTTTTAGGTAGCATAACCAATAGTGACACAGACATAACACAGACACCTCTAAAACATTATGCATGATATAGTTAAATTTTATATGATATGATTTTTTTCTTGGGTCCTGATTTAAAAATAAATAAAGAAAAGCTGGTCAACAGGAGTTACAGATTCATTCTTAACATCTCAATTTACCTGTGGTTTGGCCTCATGCATGCCATGAAATTATGTTATAGTAAAGTTTCAGAGTATCAATGACTGTGTGATAAATACAGACCTAGAATTGGCAGGATAATTCAATTAATTTTAGAAAATTATACAACTGTACTCAGTGGGGTTTTTTTTGGGGGGTACTCAGACAAAAAAGAAAAATCATCGACTCAGGGTTTCAGCCACAGTGCTGATTCGTGTACCTCTATACAACTTTTTCCTATGCAGTCCAGAAGAAGATTAATGCCTCAAATATATCTTTGCCTTTTAGCACAATAAAATAAATTTGGTCAAGAGTTTAGTACACACATGCACAAAAGATATTTTTTAAAAACAAGGGAAAAGTAATTAATTTTCAATTCATTTGCACAGCCGGTGTGCAGATAATAAAGGAAACAAAAAGATTATTGCTAAATTATATACCAGATGTGCTATAATTAGGAATAGAATATGAATTATTTCTTAAACCTGAAATAAATTCAGGATCAAAAAGCTAGGACACGATGTGTTTTTCTACGTTACTGATAAACATTCTAGTAAGCTAGCTTCTGTGTTTAATATCAATGGAGGCCAAATAACTTCAAATCACATAAATGCTCCAGAGATTTTCAAGGAGATAGGAAGGTGGGCTTGTTCATTTTCAAGTATGGCATTCTATGGCATTGAGAAGAATCCAAATTAGTTTGCTTCATACTTTGATAAGGATTATGTTGACTGTTGGGCTGATTGCATTTTGATCTTTGCAGTATGAAAATATATTGCACACAGTAAATAATAAAACTGTTCTGAATTGGTCCATATAACAACAGCAATTCACAGAATTCTTGCACTAGTTACCAATTCACTCTACCAGCCAATGAACTGGGCTTTTCTTGACTGTTCGCATAAAAGAGGGATTGTCTACTGTTTGATGTCACCTGAGAGAGCAATTTAGACTTTCAAGGTCACCGAGCTTAAGTTCACTCAAATTTTATGAACTGAAATGACATCATTCTAATATTTGTGCAGTGTGTTGCAGAAATGAAATGCAGCAAAAATATAGAGAAGTTGAGGTTAATCTTTAGTAGCATGTTATCTTCTTGTTCAGGATCCTTTTCTCCTTTTCTGGTAGTATTCTAAGATTCAAAGGACAGTATATTAACGGTGGAGGAGACATTTTTGGGCAGCAGAGACTGCCATGTGCCACTTCTACTTCACTGAGAAAAACCCACTGTTTCAAGGGTGATATTTCCTTGGAAAAAATATTAGAGGTAGTTTTACTCCGAAGTAACGTGCATTATTATCGTTTGTATAATTCACCCCAACACATTGGATACTTGCCAAACTATCTAATTGAGTCTTCTTTTTAGCACAGAGTTACAATATAAATAAGACAAGACAATCACTCAAAGAGACACACCCATTATGTTATAAATGTGGGCTGCGTAAGCATGCAGATAAAATCATGTGTGTACTTCAAGCCCACAAACCTCTGTACGGTTGAGTAATGACCTTCATTATTTACCATTAGAAATAAAGCTTATATAGACTTGCAAAATAGCAACATGAGTTACAAGATGATTGCAAACTTAAAAACCTGAGTGGGTCTTTAAAAATTCCCAGAGTAAGATAAATAAGGAAGGTGATCTATACTACAATGACTCTGTTTCTAGAAGCCATAGGAAAACTTTGTTTTATGTAATGCTTTGCTGGTAGTCAGAGCCCAAGTAAATCTAACTGCATTTGATAGTGCTTTTGCTACTACTCTGAGCAGTTAAAACATTTTGGCATTTCTCCTATTCATTTTTGGTCCTTGCAGACATCTCCCATTCAGAGAGTTTTTTTTCATATTAATATTCATGTCTTCTACTGGCTTTCCCTGTTCTTTTAACTGATGTCTTGTTAGTTGACATAATGAAAAAAACAAATTGCCTAATCAAGCTTTTTATAGTACTAAGAACGGGGGAAAGATTTTTTTTAATTATATGCATATAATGCATGTCATCAAAATCAGTGGCATTGTTAATGAGAATGAGCTCACAACACAGTCACTTGAAGAAGAGAGGAACTATTTTTCCCCCATGATCATTGTACAGAAAAGAGAAACAAACAAGATATGTGGACTGTTAGCATCTGTCAAATGGAATTTCCAAATTTATAATGAAATTAATGCTTTTGAAGCTATAAATATCAAAATGTGGCACTGCGTCTGCTAACTCATGCTTTCTGGCAACAAGCTGTGCTGAAAGGCAGTCAGTTGGTATTGCAGGCAAGCATGATGGGCTGAGGGGTTCCAATTTGTTTATTGTTTTCTGATGCACATCCATGGGCCATATGGCCAGGGTCTTCATGGAAACAAATTGTCCATAATTTTCTTCCAGCTTGAGGATAAGGTAGTAAAAGCATTTCAGAGCAGTAGAAGAACCTCAAAAAAATATGCTAATTATACCGATTGTATAAAGGTTGATACAACTGATCACCCATCACATCTATTAGCTATGCATATCTCAGAATCAGGCGTGTATATTATTCCAATTAGTATCTCAGAGGTATTTTATGCTCTCTTCTCCGGGACTTAGATGAGGTGAGAACTGAGTAACCACCTCCTTCCTTCTCCAGAGCTATATGCTGCCAAAGAAAGACAGCTTAGTTGAATAACCAAACTTACCATAGTTGTTTTTATAAGCAATATAAAGACCCAAAGAATATGTTTTTCTTCCACAATAGATTTATGTTTTCACATGTGTTTCCTTTTGATAATGCAGTTGGATGTTGCTAGTATCAGCAATTGAAAGTATTACCCTGGAAACCCTACTTGTAATAACATTTTATTTTAAAAAATGCTTTCTAATTCAAATAAGTGCATATCATCATAATGAAATTCAATGAGAAAAGTTATAGAGAAGAAAGTAAATATCAAAGCAATGGGTCCTAAGCACATGGAAACAAAAGTACACAGCAAGGAGATCAAGTGCTTTAATAAGAGATGTGATGTCAGTTTTCAGAGATATTAATGTTCAACAGCCTATAGCCTATAGCCTTTGAGTTGTTCAGTAAGAAGGATAGGGCTGTACAAAATCATTGTCATTCCTTGTGCCTTATGACCTGTGGCACGCAGCTGCAAGCGAGCCAACTATTTAGGGGTGCCTTTTTTCTATAATCAGGGCATGAAATGAAACCAATTGGTCCACATGGGAATTTGACATACGATGTGGGTCTTCTTAATACTATGCTCTAATCACCACAGCAAATCAATTCTAATTCAAAATAGAAATAAAGTATGTATTGTCTAAATTACCTATAATCACTCACTATTGCTATGACCACAATTCTGAAATGCTGACTGTAGTGAGTGAACAATAAATAGGTTAAATATTATAGGAGTGTTAAAAGAGATCTGCTTAAAGTAAATGAAAGGTCAAACAACACGGTGACACCCCTTTTACAGCACTCAAGAAATTATTTGAAATGGAAAACATTAAATTGTCTGAAAACTGATCTGACTCAATTGTCTATAAATGCAAAGTATTGGGGCAGTTGTCTTCATATCTTATAGCTTGAATAGCATTAAGTTAAATGTACTTTCAAGCTCTTACAATGTAGCAGAAATTCTATGGCTTGTAATCACTGCTTCCATTCCCTTTGAATGCCCACCCGCATTTGATAATAGCCAGTGTTCCACATTAAAAAGGATGTGTGGATTTTTCCTATTATTTAGCTTTGTCTTAAAATGATTTGAATGGTATTTTCAACTACTGAGTTGTTACAACATATTTGACATCACTAGTCACATCTGTGTGTCATTTAAATTTGTGATGAACAGACCTGCATGTATTTGGTTTTGGCCGAAAGATGATTATTATGCTTATTTAGACCCCTTAGGTTTGATAACAGGAGCTTTATAGCACAAGCTCACAAGAATGATTTCCCCTGAGATTTCCAGATTGTACAGCTGTGCTCTTAGCTGTGTATCCTGTAGAAATGGCCTTTGTTGTACAATTCGTCTTGGTCTTACCTGGCATGAACATGCGATTTCTAGAACTGTGTGTTTTAGAGACTGCTTCCAAAATGCACATATCCTTTTGCCTGTATTTAATGTTAGTAGTTAACTAGTTCCCAGTTAACTAGCTAACAGTTGATGACTTCTTGAGCCAAATTAAATTATGTCATCATATTTATCTTAGAGGTTAGTTCAAATTCTGGGTAGTAATTTGCTGTGAAAATTTTCGTCTAAAACACAATACAATACTCTTAAAAATTCTGGATAGCAAAGATCTAGAGAGCTAATAAGCAGTAGCAACCAAAGAGACTTGTTTACAATCCTACCATGTGTAAGGCACTCTATTGCCAGCTCCTGACAATACAGAGAAATATGTGCTATTTGTGGGAGGGGATTATAAATTTCAAAATGTGGATTGGTAATGCATGTAGAAATGTTGCATATAGCTTGAGAATTAAATTAGAACTTGCATAAAGACAGACCTAGACAAGTAGCAAAGAATGATAGGTAATGAAAGTCAGGGCATTCCGGTCTGGGTGAATGGCAGGAGCAAAGTGTGAAGGCTATTTAAGAGCTAACCTGGCACCTCAAACTGGTGCTGAGAAAGGCTCTTTGATGTTGACCCTGATGTTAATTACGGGCATATACGCAATTCCATAAAACTTAACTGCAAGGTGGTATTATTGTTGTTGTTATTATTTCAGTGATGATTATTTTTAGGTGAGAATTTTTATTTCAGTTAAAATTCTGTTTAGATGACTACCATCAATATAGGAAACCCACTTATGTGTTTGGAATTGTTTGTCCCCTGGTGAGAATAGGAAGGGAGAGGAGTAGAACTAAGCCATAAAAAAAATGTGGTTATTTCGATTCTCCTTAATCACTGAGGGATATTACTAACCCCTCTTCTCAAACAATGAAAATATCTACTCCTTGACCGCTCCAAAAAAAAAAAAAATCTGTCAAGTTGATTCTGACTCATGGGAATCCCATGTGTGAAGAATAAAGCTGCTCCATAGTGTTTTCAGGACTGTGACCTTTCCAAAGCAGATTATCAGGCCTTTCGAGATGCCTCTGGGTGGGCTTGAACTGCCAATCTTTATTTAGTAGCCAAGCACTTAATTGTTTGCACCACTCAGGGACTCTCCCTGACAACTAGGAATGTAGAGAAACCCAACTTCCACACCACCTACCAGGACAAATCGTGTACAAAACAACATATAAACAACAAACCTGCAAGTGGAAAAGGAAAAGGTATTGGGGCGGGGCAGCCCATAGCTATTTTTTTTCCCTTGCCACCTCTCACTACCACCCTCCACACATATTATGTCCTCTTTGTTTTCTTCCACCAAAGTCTAAAATGCTGCTTTTCATGTGTTAATTCAAACAGAGAAAGACAAGGCATCAGCCTTATTTTTTTCCACCTCTTGTAGATAGGTAACAAAACTCACCTCAACAAAAGCAATTCTGAAGTCTCATTTTCATAATAGCAAGATTTTACTTGGTTCCTAATGAGTGTAATTGCACAGCTCCCTGGCATGGAATTTCAGAAAGCATCCTCCTTTTTTGTTCACTAAAGCAGTGTCCTGGCTACCAAGTGCATTGTAGTCAACCAAGAATCATACACTAGATTGTGTGCTGCGGCAGGACTGCGGGGTAGGCAGGTGCTCTGCTATAGAAAAAAAAATTTTTTTTCTGCTATAGAGTTCAGTAATTAGAGAACTCCATCATTTGAATTTGACTGGTGTTTCTTTCATTCCTGACAACATGAGACCAAAATTTCAGCTGCACTATGCCATTGCTTTAAAAGGTCACATTTCCACCACCAGAGTGCAAAGTGAAGAATTGAAGAATTCAATTATAGAAATAACCCAGGCTCTGATATTTTTTCCTAAAATTATCCAGGTAATTATTCCATTGTGTTTTGGCCTAGGAATATAATCAAGGATAGGATAATAAAGATTAAATATATCTTTATGATGTAAACAACTCTGTTGCTATCCTTTGTTGCAGCCAGGTTTAAAATGTGAAATGAATCTATGAGAGAGAAAATCTAACGGAAGTGCAAACTTAAAATTCAATGCTATTATGTTTAGTGTACTGCTTATTTTTGGCATAATGTTTGGGGAGCTGCATCTCACTTCTTAATTCAGAGCCATCATATTTCGACCAAAAAGAAAGGCATTAAACTGCCCCATCTCTAGTCCTTGCTGCTGACTGTGTAGGTGATAGGAAATTTTCACCGATCTCTTCTGCATTTGTCTCAGGATCTTCTTTTTCCTGTTCGATTTAAGCCGTAAGGAACTGCTGTTGAATGCTGATGAGGCACTGGGTGAAGCCTACAGCCAGGGTTTTTTTTTTCTTCTCCTTCTTCTCTTTTTTCCCCCATTTTAGCTAATTTGTTTCAGAAAGTTAGACACCTGTCTTGCTCTTAATCAGGAACCTCTAAGGTCAGTTAAAACCATTTCCCAGAGCTGTTTAAGATGTGCTTGTGGCTGTCTGACCAGGTGAATAGGTAAACATTTTGGTCATTGCTCATGAGAATAAATCACCTTGCTTAGATGGGGCTTGGAAAGAAAAGTGAATCGAATGCCACAGAGCTTTAGCTATAGTTATCTTCATGCTTGGTGGAATGCCTCCATCTTTTGTAATGCAAATATTCATTTATTTCTTCCCAACAGCAGGTCATCCACAAGGATTTAGTTTCTTTCCAAGGTGGGGGAACTGATTTAACCTGATGTTATGCTTTTCTACAAGATTCTTATTTACAACAGATTCTTAATGAGTTATGTCAGACTAGCTGCTGGTATGATCCTCTTGATTTCAGGGCCTGTGAAGCAGAATGCTTAATGATGCACGCCTTGCTAGTTCCAGTGAAGAAAATTACAGATTGACTATAGCACCACCGACTAGATGCCAAACTCATAATAAATGGAACAGTGCCACCTTCTGGTCACAAAGTAGGGAAAGAATTAGGCTGGCCAGGCTTCTCCAGGTTGTTTCAAACTATTTGTGACTGATATGGTGATAATGCAATCTACAAATAGTAGTAACCTAATTCTTTTCGCTCTTCTTTTTTTAATTTCTTGCAGCATCTATGATTTGATTGTATGCATTTCATGTAATAACGAAGCTTCAGGAGAGGCTGAATTATGTTGCATTCTAATTGTTTTGCATGGAAATGAATTATGTATGCATTATGCAGATAATATGAAGGATACCATGGTTACCATTGTACACATGGCAACTTTTATACAGTGACAGTCTTAGGAAATATTTAGGAAGAATTTTAAAACAAAGAAACTCAATTTAGTTTTGCAATATTTGTTTAGGACTGTGAGTTGGATACTGGTCTTAATTTTGAAAAAATTATTTTGGATCTGCCTTGTTATTTCCCTATCTAACCTTTCTCACAATACAATAAAATATCAATTAATTGGAATGTAGCTAACCAAAAACACTCAAACATTGCAATTCATTTTTCTATATTCATTTTTTTAGAAGAGGTAAATTACAAGTAAGCAAGATGATAGCAAGGATTTAATAAAATTGAAAAATCCCATGGTATGTCCTGATATCTGTAAATAACTCATTCTCTTATACCATCTACAGGTCAGTGCAATGGTGTTTGATGTTCAGAATGAGGGTCCTGAGAACATGCAGGATCCTAATTCTGAAAGAAACATAAAAATATGTTCCCTGCTTACCTACTAGGGCAGGAACACATTTTTAAATTAAATCAGTGTCCAAAATTCTTCCCCCTTTTTTTTTCTCAGATTGTCACTTGTAGAAGCAGTGGTGTGTACTGAAACGCCTTCAAGAGTTTTCAGCTTTTATTAAATGAAAAGGCTAATCTGCATCGTAATTGTGAATTGTTGGAGACAAGATTCCTCTCAGCCTGAAGGAATGAAACTGTAGGCATATCAGGAAATTGGTAATATATTATTGAATTGGGCTTCTTCAGCAGGGAAGGTTGATGCTTAGTCAACCTTATTTTGAAGTGAGAGAGGATGCGTGTTTTGTCTGAGAGTGGCCAAAATTTTGCCTTAATGGCTGTTATTCAAATACCCACTCTAGGTCTTCTGTGGCATTTACGGCATTCATTTATTTCCCTTGGACTAGCTTCTGGAGCTTTTTCACACAGACTATACTTTGGCTGTTTTTCTTCCAGAAAAAGTTTGAAAACAGGGCAGAACGTTTGCTTTTTTCAAACAATCAATATTACGTAATGCAGCAGGTTTCCTGATGTGTCCTAGTTGACAGAAAACAGAGGAAAATTCAGTCCCCAGCAGTAGTAACTAGAGTATCTCAGGTACCTAGGCACATTTAGTTTCTTGAGATATCTTTGAGGCCCTCTATTCTATTTTTAGCCTCAATTATCATGAATTATGTTTTATTTTGATAGCTTATTCAAATTCTTAAGGAAATAAATAGGGTTTCATTATAAAACTATAAACATCACACTTGTAAGGGCACTGTATTAGGTGCTATAAAGGATAGAAATATATTTGAAACAAGCTCCGGTTTTGAAGAGTTTTATGCTATTATTAAAGCAAATGAAAATAAATAGATTTTAATTTACTTTATGAAGTAAGCATACTATCCAAAATTAACATTTATAAATCATATAAGATACCTGTAAGATTAATACCAATAAAAATATTCCAAATGAGAGTTTTTATCTTCCACATACATAAAACATGTTCAATTTAATGTTTAGATGTATAAATGTTCTTTTTGTGCAGGAAACTGAATGTATTTAATTTTCTCCTACCTTGATTGAAAATGCTAAAAGCTAGTTCCATTCATTATGTTAATGTAGCTGTAACATATTGTTATATTTGATATACTTCATGTATAGACATAACAGACTGTATGATATATCAAAGATAATGAATTTATAGTCCTGTGGAAATGTAGAAAGATTAAATATGCATGTCTCTTCAAGTTAACATATATTTAATTAAGTATAATGTTATACTTAAGGAAACCGTCAGGGTTGAGACATCATGAGATTTGACTTATGTGTTCTTCCTTAAATGTCTTGAAGATTCTTGTGATATTTCTTTCTGTGTATTTCTTTTCTGAGGAATCTACTTCAAATACTTCTTAAAAGTCTCCTTACTGCTTCCAAATGTATTATAAACAAAGAGAATGTCCTTTCCTCAAATATGCTGGGCTCCTAGGAGGTGTCATTGTGTATCAAAAAAAAAATCAGGAGTTTTCTCGTTTATCAGCGTTATCAAGTCCCATCCAGTAGTGAAGAACTTGTGGCAAAAGTACATATACGCTAGGCAGAAATTTAGACTTACTTTGTCCAGTTCATTTCTCTCAGATTTCAAGGGACCAGCAGAAACCAAATTTCTAACTGCTTTTTTTTTTAGCTTATTTTCTCTTCTTGAGTCATGGTTCCTGCCAGCTTTGGATAGAGATTTGAATAAAATTTCTGCCTGCCACTATAGTTGTCTATACAGGTTTGGCACATGGTCAGAGATCTACAAGGCTGCGAATAACTCCCCCAAGTGGCCTGGCCTAGTAACTGACTAAACAAGACCCCTTTCTTGAAATACAGTCAGCTGACCAAAAAAAGACCAGTGCAAAGTAATATATAATATTCTTTAATGATCGTTAATACATCAGATGAGTTTTTCAGATTTACTATATTAACATTAAAAATAAAGCCTGAGACTGGAAGGACCCTGGAGGTCATGTTCCCCTTTCTTAGCCCAAGATTGGAACCGTTCCCAAAGGCAACTCTCCAGATAGGGATTCGACTGGACTATAAGATAGATAATGATACTGGTGAGGAGTGAGCTTCTTAGCTCAAGTAGACACGTGAGACTATGTGGGCAGCTCTCGTCTGGAGGCGAAATGAAAAGGCAGAGGGGGACAGGAGCTGATTGAATGGTCACGGGGAATACAGGGTGAAGAGGAGTATGCTGTCTCATTAGGGAGAGAACAGCTAGGAGTACATAGCTAGGTGTGTATAACTTTTTGTATGAGAGACCGACTTAATTTGTAAACTTTCCCTTAAAGCACTATAAATAAATTAATTAAAAAAAAAAAAAAGAAACAAAGCCTGAGCGAACATGGCAGAAAAGAAAGAACTGGAAGTAAAGCTTTCAGGTATGGGGGATAACAGCATGGTGCACAAAAGCTGAGTCTGGGAAGGTACTGTATGGGAGCCCTTTTTGAAGCCAAGGTAAGTGTGTGGGCCTAAGCCCATGTCGAGGTGGTACCGAAAGGGAAGAGGAGAGAGACAGTTTTACAAAAGAATAACTAAACCTTCTTCACAATTTTGCCTAGGATTTGATCTTCTCTATTTTTTTATACATGTCAGTAAATAATTATTGAAAGACTGACTCCTGGAAAAGTATAAGCAAAGTGGGAATAGCAGGGAATCAGATATTACACGAGCCCTATACTCATTCTCAAGTGACCTGAAAGTTGTCAGGTTTATTCCCATAGTATACTAACGTGTGCGCTGGAAGAATCTGATTAACCAGTTATTTCTTCCAATATGTACTGTATGTAGTAAGTTAGGAGCCCGGGCAGCTCAGTGATTAAAGTGCTTGACTGCTAACCAAAAGGTAGGTGGTCTGAATGCGCAAGCTGCTCTGCAGGAGAAAGATGCAGCAGTCTGCTTCCTTAAAGACTTACAGACTGAAACACTATGGGGCAGTTTGGCTTTTTCTTATAGGGTCGCTTTGAGGTGGAATTGACTTCATAGCAGTGGGTTTGGTTTTTTGGTTTTGGTAGTGAAAATTACATTATGTTCTTTTGTTTTAAACTTTACATTTCTTTTGCATAATTAATACACATGGCAAACATTCTAATCATCAAACAGTTGTACATTTGCTATAGGAGTCTCCTAGTCCTAATTTCCATGGCTTCAGTTCCCTGTTCCTCAGAGACAATCTGTTACCAATTTCTTGGGTATTCTTCCAGAGATACTGCATGAATGTACAATCCTATCTATATGTATCTCCATTTGTTCCGCAGCTTCCTCTTTTTACTTAAAAATATATCTTCAGTATCTTTTTATTTGAATATAAATAGAGTTTTCTATCATTATTAGTAGCTGCATGGTATTCCATTTATGGATGTACTCTAATTTATTTAATCCACCACCTATCTATGGGTATATGGGTTGTTTTCAATCTTTCTGTACTATAAAGTTGAAGTGGATATTCTTGCACTTTAATCTTTGTGTATAGGTACAAACGTATCTCTAATATAAATTCCCTCAGAAGGAACTGCTTTGTCAAATGGTGTGTGTGCTTTAAATTTTAACAGTTATAAATCACCGTTTGTTGTTCTTGTTGTTGTTAGGTGCCATTGAGTCAATTCCGACTCATAGCAACCCTATGCAAAACAGGATGAAATATTGCCTGGTGCTGCACCATCCTCACATTCGCTGTTACACTTGAGGCCTTTGTTGCACCCACTGTATCAATCCATCTCATCGAGGGCCTTCCTCTCTTTCACTGACCCTTCACTTTACCAACCATGATGTCCTTCTCCAGGGCCTGGTCCCTCCTGACACCATGTCCAAAGTATGTGAGACATAGCCTCGCCATCCTTGCTTCTAAGGAGCATTCTGGCTGTACTTCTTCCAATACAGATTTGTTTGTTCTTTCCACAGTCCATGGTATGTTCAATATTCTTTGCCAACACCGCAATTCAAACTCATCAGTTCTTCTTCGGTCTTCCGTATTCATTGCCCAGCTTTCACATGCATATGAGGCAATTGAAAACACATGGCTTGGGTCAGGTGCACCTTAGTCCCTCAAGGTGACATCTTTGCTTTTCAACACTTCAGAGAGGTCTTTTGCAGTAGGTTTGCCCAATGCAATGTGTCTTTTGATTTCTTGACTGCTGCGTCCGTGGGTGTTCATTGCGTATCCAAGTAAAATGAAATCCTTGACAACCTCAATCTTTTCTCTGTTCATCATGATGTTGCTTATAGGTCCAGTAGTGAGGATTTTTGTTTTCTTTATGTTGAGGTGCAGTCCATTCTGAAGGCTGTGGTCTTTGATCTTCATTAGTAAGTGCTTCAAGTCCTCTTCACTTTCAGCAAGCAAGGTTGTGTCATCTGCATAACGCAGGTTGTTAATGAGTCTTCCTCCAATCCTGATGCCCCGTTCTTCTTCACATAGTCCAGCTTCTCGGATTATTTGCTCAACATACAGATTGAATAGGTATCGTGAATCCTGATGCACATCTTTCCTGACTTTATACCACGCAGTATCACCTTGTTCTGTTCAAACGACTGCCTCTTGATCCATGTGCAGATTCCTCATGAGCACAATTAAGTGTTCCAGAATTCCCATTCTCCGCAATGCAACTCATAATTTGTTATGGTTCACACAGTCGAATGCCTTAGCCTAGTCAATAAAACACAGGTAAACATTTTTCTGGTATTCTCTGTTTTCACCCAGGATCCATCTGACATCAGCAATGATATCCCTAATTCCACATCCTGTTCCAAATCCAGCTTGAATTGCTGGCAGTGCCCTATCAATATATTGCTGCAGCTACTTTTGAATGATCTTCAGCAAAATTTTGTTTGCTTGTGATATTAATGATATTGTTCCATAATTTCCGCATTCAATTGGATCACCTTTCTTGGAAATAGGCATAAATATGGATCTCTTCCATCGATTGGCCAGGTAGCTGTCTTCCAAATTTCTCAGCATAGACAAGTGAGCACTTCCAGTGCTGCATCCAATTGTTGAAACATCTCAACTGGTATTCTGTCAATTCCTGGAGCCTTGTTTTTCACCAGTGCCTTTAGTGCACCTTGGATTTCTTCCTTCAGTACCATCAGTTCCTGATCATATGTTACCTCTTGAAATGGTTGAACATCAATCAGTTCTTTTTGGAATAGTGACCCTGTATGTTCCTTCCATCTTCTTTTTTAATAATAATTTTTATTGTGCTTTAAGTGAAAGTTTACAAATCAAGTCAGTCTGTCACATATAAGCTTATATACACCCTACTCCATACTCCCACTTACTCTCCCCCTAATGAGTCAGCCCGCTCCCTCCTTGCAGTCTCTCCTTTTGTGATGATTTTGCCAGTTTCTAACCCTGTCTACCCTCCCACCTCCCCTCCAGACAGGAGATGCCAACACAGTCTCAAGTGTCCACCCAATACAAGTAGCTCACTCTTCGTCAGCATCTCTCTCCAACCCATTGTCCAGTCCCTTCCATGCCTGATGAGTTGTCTTTGGGAATGGTTCCTGTCCTGCGCCAACAGAAGGTTTGGGGACCATGACCGCCGGGATTCCTCTAGTCTCAGTCAGACCATTAAGTCTGGTCTTTTTATGAGAATTTGGGGTCTGCATCCCACTGATCTCCTGCTCCCAGGGGTTCTCTGTTGTGCTCCCTGTCGGGGCAGTCATCGGTTGTGGCCGGGCACCATCTAGTTCTTCTGGTCTCAGATTGATGTAAGTCTCTGGTTCATGTGGCCCTTTCTGTCTCTTGGGCTCATAGTTATCGTGTGACCTTGGCGTTCTTCATTCTCCTTTGATCCAGGTGGATTGAGACAAATTGATGCATCTTAGATGGCCACTTGTTAGCATTTAAGACCCCAGATGCCACATTTCAAAGTGGGATGCAGAATGTTTTCATAATAGAATTATTTTGCCAATTGACTTAGAAGTCCCCTTAAGCCATAGTCCCCAAACCCACGTCCTTGCTCCGCTGACTGAAACATTCAGTTTATCCCAGAAACATCTTTGCTTTTGGTCCAGTCCAGTTGAGCTGACCTTCGGTGTACTGAGTATTGCCCTTCCCTTCACCTAAAGTAGTTCTTATCTGCTAACTAATCAGTAAATAACCCTCTTCCACCCTCCCCCCCTCGTAACCACAAAAGTATGTGTTCTTCTCAGTTTATACTATTTCTCAAGATCTTATAGTAGTGGTCTTATACAATATTCGTCCTTTTGCCTCTGACTCATTTCGCTCAGCATAATGCCTTCCAGGTTCCTCCATGTTATGAAATGTTTCACAGATTCGTCACTGTTCTTTATCGATGCGTAGTATTCCATTGTGTGAATATACCACAGTTTATTTACCCATTCATCTGTTGATGGACACCTTGGTTGCTTCCAGCCTTTTGCTATTGTAAACAGAGCTGCCATAAACACGGGTGTGCATATATCTGTTCGTGTAAAGGCTCTTATTTCACTAGGGTATATTCCGAGGAGTGGGATTTCTAGGTTGTATGGTAGTTCTATTTCTAACTTTAAGAAAACGCGAGATAGATTTCCAAAGTGGTTGTACCATTTTACATTCCCACCAGCAGTGTATAAGAGTTCCAATCTCTCCGCAGCCTCTCCAACATGTATTATTTTGTGTTTTTTGGATTAATGCCAGCCTTGTTGGCGTGAGATAGAATCTCATCGTAGTTTTAATTTGCATTTCTCTAATGGCTAATGATCGAGAGCATTTTCTCACGTATCTGTTAGCTGCCTGAATATCTTCTTTAGTGAAGTGCGTGTTCGTATCCTTTGCCCACGTTTTGATTGGGTTGTTTGTCTTTTTGTGGTTGAGTTTTAACAGAATCCTATAGATTTTAGAGATCAGGCGCTGGTCGGAGATGTCATAGCTGAAATTTCTTTCCCAATCTGTAGGTAGTCTTTTTACTCTTTTGGTGAAGTCTTTAGATGAGCATAGGTGTTTGATTTTTAGGAGCTCCCAGTTATCTGGTTTCTCTTCGTCATTTTTGGTAATGTTTTGTAATCTGTTTATGCCTTGTGTTAGGGCTCCTAACGTTGTCCCTATTTTTTCTTCCATGATCTTTATCGTCTTTGATCCACTTGGAGTTAGTTTTTGTGCATGGTGTGAGGTATCGGTCCTGTTTCATTTTTTTGCAAATGGATATCCAGTTATGTCAGCACCATTTGTTAAAAAGACTATCTTTTCCCCAATTAACTGACACTGGGCCTTTGTCAAATATCAGCTGCTCATATGTGGATGGATTTATATCTGGGTTCTCAATTCTGTCCCATAGGTCTGTGTGCCTGTTGTACCAGTACCAGGCTGTTTTGACTACTGTGACTGTATAATATGTTCTAAAATCAGGTAGAGGGATGCCTCCCACTTTGTTCTTCTTTTTCAGTAATGCTTTACTTATCCGGGGCTTCTTTCCCTTCCATATGAAGTTGGTGATTTGTTTCTCCATCACATTAAAA
Source organism: Loxodonta africana (assembly GCF_030014295.1). Classification (NCBI taxonomy): domain Eukaryota; kingdom Metazoa; phylum Chordata; class Mammalia; order Proboscidea; family Elephantidae; genus Loxodonta; species Loxodonta africana. Next base: position 114,993,788 of record NC_087369.1, on the reverse strand, counting down.
AATGTCATTTGAATTTGGATCGGAAGTGCATTGTATGTGTAGATGGCTTTTGGTAGAATAGACATTTTTACTATGTTAAGTCTTCCTATCCATGAGCAAGGTATGTTTTTCCACTTATGTAGGTCCTTTTTAGTTTCTTGCTCTAGTACTTTGTAGTTTTCTTTGTGTAGGTCTTTTACATCTTTGGTAAGGTTTATTCCTAGTATTTTATCTTCTTGGGGGCTACTGTGAATGGTATTGATTTAGTGATTTCCTCTTCGATGTTCTTTTTGTTGATGTAGAGGAATCCAAGCGATTTTTGTATGTTTATCTTATAACCTGAGACTCTGCCAAACTCTTCTATTAGTTTCAGTAGTTTTCTGGAGGATTCCTTAGGGTTTTCTGTGTATAAGATCATGTCATCTGCCAATAGAGATAATTTCACTTCCTCCTTGCCAATCCGGATGCCCTTTATTTCTTTATCTAGCCTAATTGCTCTGGCTAGGACCTCTAGCACAATGTTGAATAAAAAAAAAAAGGGCATCCTTGTCTGGTTCCCGTTCTCAAGGGAAATGCTTTCAGGCTCTCTCCATTTAGAGTGATGTTGGTTGTTGGCTTTGTATAAAAAAACAAATATAGATACCCTTTATTATGTTGAGGAATTTTCCTTCAGTTCCTATTTTGCTGAGAGTTTTTATCATGAATGGGTGTTGGACTTTGTCAAATGCCTTTTCTGCAGCAATTGATAAGATCATGTGGTTTTTGTCTTTTGTTTTATTTATATGGTGGATTACATTAATGGTTTTTCTAATATTAAACCAGCGTTGCATACCTGGTATAAATCCCACTTGGTCGTGGTGGATTATTTTTTTGATATGTTGTTGAATTCTATTGGCTAGAATTTTGTTGAGGATTTTTGCATCTATGTTCATGAGGGATATAGGTCTGTAATTTTCTTTTTTTGTGGTGTCTTTACCTGGTTTTGGTATTAGGGATATGGTGGCTTCATAGAATGAGTTAGGTAGTATTCCGTCCTTTTCTATGCTTTGAAATACCTTTAGTAGTAGTGGTGTTAACTCTTCACTGAAAGTTTGGTAGAACTCTGCAGTAAAGCTGTCCGGGCCAGGGCTTTTTTTTGTTGGGAGTTTTTTGATTACCTTTTCAATCTCTTTTTTTGTTATGGGTCTATTTAGTTGTTCTACTTCTGATTGTGTTAGTTTAGGTAGGTAGTGTTTTTCTAGGAATTCATCCATTTCTTCTAGGTTTGTAAATTTGTTAGAGTACAATTTTTCATAATAATCTGATATGATTCTTTTAATTTCAGTTGGGTCTGTTGTGATGTGGCCCATCTCGTTTCTTATTCGGGTTATTTGTTTCCTTTCCTGTATTTCTTTAGTCAGTCTGGCCGATGGTTTATCAAGTTTGTTTATTTTTTCAAAGAACCAGCTTTTGGCTTTGTTAATTCTTTCAATTGTTTTTCTGTTCTCTAATTCATTTAGTTCAGCTCTAATTTTTACTATTTGTTTTCTTCTGGTGCCTGATGGATTCTTTTGTTGCTCACTTTCTATGTGTTCAAGTTGTAGGGACAGTTCTCTGATTTTGGCTCTTTCTTCTTTTTGTATGTCTGCATCAAAAAAAAATTTTTTTTTCATTTATTGATATAAATTGACCTCTGAGCAGTATTTTTGCTGTGTCCCAGAGGTTGTGATAGGAAGTGTTTTCATTCTTGTTGCATTCTATGAATTTCCTTATTCCCTCCTTAATGTCTTCTATAACCCAGTCTTTTTCCAGCAGGGTATTGTTCATTTTCCAAGTATTTGATTTCTTTTCCCTAATTTTTCTGTTATTGATTTCCACTTTTGTGGCCTTGTGGTCTGAGAAGATGCTTTGTAATATTGTGATGTTTTGGATTCTGCAAAGGTTTGTTTTATCACCTAATATGCGGTCTATTCTAGAGAATGGTCCATGTGCACTAGAAAAAAAAGTATACTTTGCAGCACTTGGGTGGAGTGTTCTGTATAAGTCTATGAGGTCAAGTTGGTTGAATGTAGCAATTAGGTCTTCTGTGTCTATATTGAGCTTTTTACTGGAAGTCCTGTCCTTCTCTGAAAGTGGTGTGTTGAAGTCTTCTACTATAATTGTGGAGGTGTCTATCTCACTTTTCAGTTCTGTTAAAGTTTGTTTTATGTATCTTGCAGCCCTGTCATTGGGTGCATAAATACGGTTATATTTTCCTGGTCTATTGTCCCTTTAATCATTATGTAGTGTCCTTCTTTATCCTTTGTGGTGGACTTAACTTTAAAGTCTATTTTGTCAGAAATTAATATTGCTACTCCTGCTTTTTTTTGATTGTTGTTTGCTTGATATATTTTTTTCCATCCCTTCAGTTTTTTTTTCAGTTTTAGTTTGTTTGTGTCTCTAAGTCTAAGGTGTGTCTCTTGTAGGCAGCATATAGATGGATAGTGTTTCTTTATCCAGTCTGAGACTCTCTGTCTCTTTATTGGTGCGTTTAGTCCATTTATATTCAGCGTAATTATAGATAAGTATGTGTTTAGTGCTGTCATTTTGATGCCTTTTTGTGTGTGTTGTTGACAATTTCTTTTTTCCACTTACTTTTTTGTGCTGAGACGTTTTTCACTGTAAATTGTGTGTTCCTCATTTTCATAGTAGTTGACTTTGTTTGCTGAGTTGTTATGTTTTTCTTGGTGTTTATTTTGCGTTATGGAGTTGTTATACCTCTTTGTGGTTACTTAATATTTACTCCTATTTTTCTAAGTAAAAACCTAACTTCTATTGTCGTATATCGCCTTGTTTCCCTCTCCATATGGCAGTTCTATGCCTCCTGTATTTAGTCCCTCTTTTTGATTATTGTGATCTTTTACATATTGACTTCAATGATTCCCTTTTTGAGCGTTTTTTTCTTTTTAAAATTAATCTCAATTTGTTTTTGTGATTTCCCTATTTGAGTTGATATCAGGATGTTCTGTTCTGTGCCCTTGTGTTGTGCTGGTATCTGATATTATTGGTTTTCTGACCAGACAATTTCCTTTAGTATTTCTTGTAGCTTTGGTTTGGTTTTTGCAAATTCTCTAAGCTTGTGTTTATCTGTAAATGTTTTAATTTCGCCTTCATATTTGAGAGAGAGTTTTGCTGGATATATGATCCTTGGCTTGGAGTTTTCCCTCCTTCAGTGCTCTATATTTGTCATCCCATTGCCTTCTTGCCTGCATGGTTTCTGCTGAGTAGTCTGAACTTATTCTTATTGATTCTCCTTTGTAGGAGACCTTTCTTTTCTCCCTGGCTGATTTTAAAATTTTCTCTTTATCTTTGGTTTTGGCAAGTTTGATGATAATATGTCTTGGTGATTTTCTTTTTGGATCAATCTTATATGGGTTTGATGAACATCTTGGGTAGATAGCCTTTCATCTTTCATGATGTCAGGGAACTTTTCTGCCAACAGATCTTCAACTATTCTCTCTGTATTTTCTGTTATCCCTCCCTGTTCTGGGACTCCAATCACATGCAAGTTATTCTTCTTGATAGAGTCCCACATGATTCTTAGGGTTTCTTCGTTTTTTTTAATTCTTTTATCTGATTTTTTTTCAGCTATATTGGTGTCAATTCCCTTGTCGTCCAGATTCCGCACCCTGCATTCCAATTGCTCGGGTCTGCTCCTCTGACTTCCTATTGAGTTGTCTAATTCTGTAATTTTACTGTTAATCTTTTGGATTTCTGAATGCTGTCTCTTTATGGATTCTTGCAGCTTATTAATTTTTCCACTATGTTCTTGAATAATCTTTTTGATTTCTTCAACTGTTTTATCAGTGTGTTCCTTGGCTTTTTCTGTAGATTGCCTTATTTCATTCCTGAGGTCATTCCTGATGTCTTGAAGCATTCTGTAAATTAGTTTCTTATATTCTGCATCTGGCAATTCCAGGATTGTATCTTCATTTGGGAAAGATTTTGATTCTTTAGTTTGGGGAGTTGTAGAAGCAATCACGGTCTGCTTCTTTATGTGGTTTGATATCGACTGCTGTCTCCGAGCCATCTCTAAGATATTGTAGTGATTTATTCTATATTTGCTTACTGAGTCTTATCTTGTTTTGTTTTCTTTCAATATACGTAGATGGGCTACTAGATTGCGCTGTCTTGATTGTTGTAGCCCTTGAATCACTTATGTCCTATTACCAGCTGGTTTGGGCTGTTACCAGGTATATAAGCCTAAGAGTCCATTCACTATTCTTGAGTAGAATCTGATTTCAGGCCATCAAGTGTGTGGTGCAGACTGTCACCTATCCACCTAGAGAGGTAGTGGTGATAGTCGTGTGCACCAGATTCTAGTAGCAGCAGGGGTTCACACTCCAGGGGGGTCAGGATGCTGACAGGCTTCCCCCAAGTGCCAGTGAGGTAGGTGTGTCTCTATTCCTAAAGCACTTTGGTGGATGGGCTCTACAGCTGTACTTTAGGCTCCCAATGCCAGTACCTCTACAGATTGGTAGGTGTCACCCTCCTTAGACCCCTAAGGCAGGAAGCTAGGTGGTCTGGGGGGAGCTTCAGCCCTCAGTTCCCTGTTGTGGGTCAGTGAGGGCTCCGTTGAATACGCAGAGATATCAGACCTGGGAAACTTGTCTTTCCAGTAATCTGCTAAAACAATTACAGTCAGATCCCTATCAGAATTGCCTTTGCATTATAATAGCCACCTTGTTCCCTGTAGGGATGAAAGCCCAAGACTGTGGATCACATATGTTTGGCTGGTGCTGGTTCTGTATTTTAAGTCCAATTAGGGAAGGATTTTTGGTCCCTGGGTTTTTTGTAGCTGCTTCTCTCAGGCCAGGAGAATGGGTTAGGAAAAGACCAAAAAAGAAAGAAAAACTGCAGAGCAGTTCACTCTCTGGCTCAGGAAATTCCAATGTTAATGAAGCCGCCTGGGAAGGGGAGGGGAGAGTTCAGATAAATAGGAGAGAGTAGCACCCCAGAAAATAGACAAAGTTACTTATCTTGCTTGGGTTGACTGTTTTTTCTGAGATTCCTGAGGGGTGCATCGACTGTGTGCGCTGGCTGGGTAGAGATTGCCCCTGAGATTCAGGCCCATGTCCCGTGCTTGCGCTGTCTCAGAAGCCGTGGTTAGTTTCTTCGCTCCTAGTCCAAAGCCCCACGCCAAGGTTCCCCATCTGGGACGCTGCACTCCAGGCTCCAAAACCAGTCGCTGCCTCCCGGTGACTTCTCCTCCTGTCAGCTGTGTCACTGAGGTGCCTGCGTGCACTGGCTGGGCTTCCCCCGAGGTCACTTCTTGGGGCTAGGGCTGCGTCCCATGTTTGCGCCATCTTAGGATGCCGTGCTCGACCCCCTGTGCCCAGTCCAAAGCCCGGCACCAAGGTTTCCTGACTGGGACGCTGGCTCCAGGCTCCGAAAGCAGTCGTTGCTTCCCCGTGGTTATTCGTTCTCAGTCTCTGTCACTCAGGTCAGCTCTTTAGATCTGTGTTTGATGGTCAGGGTTCGTACATTGTCATGTATGTGATCAATTCACTTGTTTTTCCGAGTCTTTGTTGCAAGAGGGATCCGAGGTAGCTTCTACCCAGTCAGCCATCTTGGCCCCGCCCCCTCCTTCCATCTTCTTTTGATGCTTCCTGCAGTTTAGTATTTTCCCTGTAGAATCCTTCAGTATTGGAACTCAAGGCTTGAATTTTTTCTTCAGTTCACTCAGCTTGAGAAATGCTCAGCATGTTTTTCCCTTTTGGTTTTCTATCTCCAGGTCTTTGCACATGTCATCATAATACTTTACCTTGTCTTTTCAAACCACCCTTTGAAATCTTCTGTTCAGGTCTTTTACTTCATCGTTTTTCCCTTTTGCTTTAGCTACTCGACGTTCAACAGCAAGTTTCAGAGTCTCTTCTGACATCCATTTTGGTCTTTTCTTTCTGTCTTGTCTTTTTAATGACCTCTTGCTTCCTTCATGTATGATGTCCTTGATAATGTTCCACAACTCGTCTGGTCTTTTGTCATTAGTGTTCAATGTGTCAAATCTATTCTTGAGATGGTCTCTAAATTCAGGGGGGATATACTCAAGGTTGTACTTTGCCTCTTGTGTACTTGTTCTAAATTTTCTACAGTTTCAACTTGAACTTGCCTGTAAGTAATTCATGGTCTGATTCATAGTCAGCCCCTAGCCTTGTTTTGACTGATGATATTGAGCTTCTCCATCATCTCTTTTCACAGATGTAGCCGATTTGATTCCTTTGTATTCCATCTAGTGAGGTCCGTGTGTGTAGTCATCGTTTATGTTGGTGAAAGAAGGTATTTGCAATGAAGTCGTTTGTCTTGCAAAATTCTTTTGTGCAATCTCCAGCATCCTTTCTATCACCAAGGCCATGTTTTCCAAAGACCAATCCATCTTCTTTGCTTCCAACTTTTGCATTCCAGTCACCAGTAATTATCAGTGCATCCTGATTGCATGTTTGATCAATTTCAGACTGCAGACATTGGTAACAATCTTGAATTTCTTCATCTTTGGCCTTAGTGGTTGGTGTGTAAATTTGAACAAGAGTTGTAGGTGTATGGATCTTCCTTGTAGGCGTATGGATATTATCCTATCACTGACAGCGTTGTACTTCAGGATAGATCTTGAAATGTTCTTTTTGATGATGAATGCAAAGCCATTCCTCTTCAAGTGGCCATTCCCCACATAGTAGACCATATGATTGTCTGATTCAAAATGACCAATACCAGGCCATTTCAACTCACCAATACCTAGGATATCAATGTTTATGCATTCCATTTCATTTCTGATGATTTCCAATTTTTCTAGATTTATACTTCATACATTCTAGGTTCCAATTATTAATGGATGTTCGCAGCTGTTTCTTCTCAGTTTGAGCCATGCCACATCAGCAGATGAAGGTCTCGTAACCTTGACTGCATCCATGTCATTAAGGTCGACTCTACATTGAGGAGGCAGGTCTTCCCCAGTCGCATTTTGAGTGCCTTCCAACCTGGGGGGCTCATCTTCTGGCGCTTTCTCAGACAATGTTGCACTGCTATTCGTAAGGTTTTCACTGGCTAATTCTTCTCAGAAGTAGACCACCTTGTCCTTCCTAGTCTGTCTTAGTCTAGAAGCTCAGCTGAAGCCTGTCTGCCATGGGTGAGCCTGCTGTTATTTATTTGAATACCGGCAGCATAGCTTCTAGTGTCACAGCAACACACAAGCCCCCACAGTATGACAAACTGACAGTTTGTCAGTCAAATCACCATTAGGTTCCAGTATTGAGATATAGATAATGTAGCGGACATCCAGCACTGAACGATGACTACAAAAATCTGTTGATTTAAACTCAAAGTTGTTCCATATTTATTAAGTAAATATTTACTGAGCATCTACTATGTGCAGGCACTGATCTAGGCACTAGAGAAAGAGTGAAGTCCTTTCTCTCAGTTACATTCTCCTAGGGAGCTTACAGTCTAGTGGATAAGGAGAGCTGTTTCCACATTTGCTCCCATTTTTTATTATGGGGCTGAATAAAACGCGGATCTGGCTTTTTATGTTGATCTGGATTTACATTTCCATTTTTCTTAGTGCTACTATTGTTATAGGAATTAGCTGTGAGAGTAGAGAAGAATATCCAGAAAGTCCCTAGGGACATCTTCAAAAATGCCCTGCTTCTCCTAGCAAGCTGTACTCACAAAGCAGCATCAGTAAGAAGCAATAGTAAACTAGACCTTCCTGATGTAAGTAATCATTCTTAATCTGAGCACTTTTTTACTAATAGATGACCTCCTGGGGTATTCACCACCTTCCAAATTGGCAGCTTTTGATATTTCCCTCAGTATCACAGATTCATATTCTATTTTAAAGCTAATGTGCAGTGTGCATTGGATGTTCAGGGAGCACAGCTGCTTTCAGTCAGCAGTAATAAAGTAATCCCTGTACCCAATTATATGACCAAACAATTAGCAGCAGCCTGTGTACTCAATAAATTGTTAGTTGGTTGCTGGCTCTATTCAGAAGTTGAGAATGGTAATTATGGCAGCAGCATATTTAAGCTCATGATACAACAGGCAAGATGAGTAAGGCATTTATTTAGAGCAGCTGGTTCTTTGGATGGACAGAAACCCAGATGGAGTAGTTCCGAGTGACTGAATGTTAGTAAGGTTATGCAGTGTTCTGGTACACAGTCATCTCTGCTTTGGGAAGATTTCAGGCGTTATCAGTTAAGAACCTGAAACACTGAAACTAGAACACAAAAGATACTTTGGGAGAAAAAAATGCAATTTAAAATCCAAATAAAGATTTCGTTTATTACAATAATTTCTTAAGGTTATTTGGTACCCTCTAGTTTTAAGAAATTAAAATCAAAACTAATTGTAAATTAGGTTCATAGTGAAATTTGTGGAATTAAAATACATTTCATTTTACTCTGACTATAAACAGTAGGCTATTCCAGCATTTATTTTTAATGAGATATGGTGAAAACAGAATTGGAATTTGTACGATGTATATTCTTAATTATGAAAGAGAGTCGGCATAGCCTAGTGGTTCCTCTAACTTTGGTTTCTCGATATTCTTTTGGGAGAGCTTCTCTGGAGCAATATATACTGCTCAGAGAAGTCAGAAAACTTATTTTTTGTGTCAAGAGCCTGATGTCTATTAACTACTAAAGTTTTTTTCATAAACTAGGATTTTTTAAAGAGAATTTAAATTTTGCCCAGGAATTATATATTCCTGCAGTGAGAAACAAATGACTGTCATGACTTTGGATTCCCCATGTAGAATGTCTTATTCTCTGTATATATTGAGATTTTTTAAAAAATATGTTTTGTTACATTTATTGATGACTGAAACCGTCATCATTAAAAATATTAAAGCACTATTAATATGATGTCAGTAGCCAGAAGAAATATTTATGGTCCAGTTATTTCTCAACAAGTAAGTTGGAGAAACGACTTGACTGTGCAGTTCATGGCTTGGTGTTGAACCATTACAATAACTGAAACAATGTGCTTGAAATTCATTACCATGAAATCTGCATTCTACCCATGTGGTCCCTTAAAAAAAATCAGGCATCTGCAAAAGGCTATGCAAAGAAGTTCTGTAAAAAATAAATGCCTCATTCACTAAGAAGTTTATTTATTTTGTATAAACAAACATAAAATGAGACATTGGATTAGGCTAAAAGAATATATTTAAAAAATGTTTATAGGTTCAAATTTATCATTAGCTTTTTCATTCCTTCTCTGTATTCATTATATTATACTGAGCCAAGTCTAGAGGACCACTTTTACTTAAATATTTTTCTTCATCCCATATATACACACTTTCTTTCCATGTCACCCACTTCGTCCCAGTGTTGATGATAGTTTTGGCAACAATTGTTGTTGTTGTCATTGTTAGGTGCTGTCAAGTCGGTTCCAACCAATAGCAACCCCATGCACAACAGAAAGAAACAGTGCCCGGTCCTGCGCAATCCTTACAAGCGTTGTTATGCTTGAGCTCATGTTGCAGCCACTGTGTCAATCCACCTCATTGAGGGTCTTCCTCTTTTCCACTGACCCTGTACTTTGCCAAGCATGATGTCCTTCTCCAGGAACTGATCCCTCCTGACGACATGTCCAAAGTATGTAAGACACAGTCTCGCCATCCTTGCTTCTAAGGAGCATTCTGGTTGCATTTCTTCCAAGACAGGTTTGTTCGTTATGTATTTAATATTCTTCACCAACACCACAATTGAACGGTATCAATTCTTCTTCCGTGTTCTTTATTCATTGTCCAGCTTTCACATGCATATGATGCGATTGAAAATACCATGCTTGGGTCAGGCACGCCTTAGTCTTCAAGGTGACATCTTTGCATTTCAACACTTTAAAGAGGTCACTTGCAGCAGATTTACCCAATGCAATGTGTCATTTGATTTCTTGACTGCTGCTTCTATGGATGTTCATTGTGGATACAAGTAAAATGAAATCCTTGACAATTTCAATCTTTTCCTTTAGTTCCGACAGTTCCCGATCATATGCTACCTCTTGAAATGATTGAACATCGACTAATTCTTTTTGGTATAATGACTCTATGTATTCCTTCCATCTTCTTTTGATGCTTCCTGCATTGTTTAATATTTTCCCCGTAGAATCCTATTGCAACTCGAGGCTTGAATTTTTTCTTCAGCTCTTTCAGCTTGAGAAACGCCGAGCATGTTCTTCCCTTTTGGTTTTCCATCTCCAGCTCTTTGCACAAGTCATTGTAATACTTTACTTTGTCTTTTGGAGCCACCCTTTGAAATCTTCTGTTCAGTTCTTTTACTTCATCAATTTTTCCTTTTGCTTTAGCTGCTTGATGTTCTTGAGAAAGTTTCAGAGTCTCCTCTGACATCCATCTTGGTCTTTTCTTTCTTTCCTGTCTTTTCAATGACCTCTTGCTTTCTTCATGGATGATGTCCTTGATGTCATTCCACAACTTGTCTGGTGTTTGGTCACTAGTGTTCGATGCGTCAAATCTGTTCTTCAGATGGTCTCTAAATTCAGGTGCGATATACTCAAGGTCATACTTTGGCTCTCATGGACTTGCTCTGATTTTCTTCAGTTTCAGCTTAAACTTGCATATGAGCAATTGGTGGTCTGTTCCACATTCGGCCCTGGCCTTGCTCTGACTGATGATATTGAGCTTTTCCATCGTCTCTTTCCACAGATGTAGTCAATTTGATTCCTGTGTGTTCTATCTGTTGCGGTCCATGTGTATAAAAAAAAAAAATAGTCGCCGTTTATGTTTGTGAAAGAAGGTATTTGCAATGAAGAAGTCGTTGGTCTTGCAAAATTCTGTCATTCGATCTCTGGCATTGTTTCTATCACCAAGGCCATATTTTCCAACTACCGTTCCTTCTTCTTTGTTTCCATCTTTCACATTCCAATCACCAGAATTATCAATGCATCCTGATTGCATGTTTGATCAATTTCAATTTTTATCAGCAGCTGATAAAAATCTTCTGTTTCTTCATCTTTGGCCTTAGTGGTTGGTGGGTAAATTTGAATAATAGTCGTATTAACTGGTCTTCCTTGCAGGCATATGTATATTATCCTATTACTGACAGCATTGTACTTTAGGATAGATCTTGAAATGTTCTTTTTGACGAAGAATTGCAACACCGTTCGTCTTCAAGTTGTCATTCCTGGCATGTTAGACTATATGATTGTCCGATTCAAAATGGCCAATACCTCAGCTCACTAATGCATAGGATATCAATATCTATGCGTTCCATTTCATTTTTGGTGATTTCCAATTTTCCTGTTTATTCTCATTTTGAGTCGTGCCACATCAGCAAATGAAGGTCTCAAAAGCTTTACTCCATCCACGTCATTAAGGTCGACTCTACTTTGAGGAGGCAGCTCTTCCCCAGTCGTCTCTGAGTGCCTTCCAACCTGGGGGGCTCATCTTCCAGCACTGTATCAGACAATGTTCTGCAGCTATTCATAAGGTTTTCACTGGCTAATGGTTTTCAGAAGTAGACTGCTGGGTCCTTCTTCTTTGTCTTAGTCTGGAAGCTCAGCTGAAACATGTCCTCCATGAGTGACCCTGCTTGCATCTGAATACCGGTGGCATGGCTTCCAGCATCACAGCAACACACAAGCCCCCACAGTATGACAAACTGGCAGACACGTGGCAACAATAAACACCTATTTTTTTATCACATAAATTCTGTATTTCTGAAGTATGTGCAAAACCAGTAGGCAGAAACTTATTTGGTGTTTTTGCTCCTTTTTTAGAGGAAGGTTCAAGGATCTCTTTTTGAATTCCGTGTTTTGCCTCTCCCAGTTTTCACACACAGCGTACTCACAGCAATCAGCACAGCACTGTCCCTATTCTTGACAATAATTTTAATTCATGGAATTTTTTTCTCCTGCATGTCTCTAGTGTTTTTCAAGGGAATTTAAGATGAGGAAAAAATGGAGTGGTGTGTGTGTGTGTGTATGTGTGTATGTGTGTGTGTGTGCTCTTAGTATTCCCCGGAAAGAACCAGGGAATAGGTAACATTTAGACAATTCTATGTTTTTCTACCTGATAGGGGTATTGCTTTCAGATTCAGAACCACTAGCCATTATTATAAAGTTTTAATCAGTAAAGTTCAATACTTCTGTGGTGACATTATCTGCTGCCTATTATTTTCTTATTAGTGAAACAACAACTCATGGTCTTTTAACTACATGGGAAAGGCAAACTGAATGGTTCTCTCATTTTATGCCAAGATTGTACTGCTTTTTTAGGTTCACAGTCAGCATTGACATTTGGCTGTTCTCCAGGTATGTTTTTGATGGACATTGCTCCACAGAAAAGAGAGAGGATATCATTATACCACATCAATATATGATGGCAAACTGTCCCCAAGAAGTTTTGTTTCTGCTGCTAAATTGGGGTTTGGTCTTGTACTCTTTACCATGTTCATTAAAAAAAGAGAAATTCTATTGATTTAAAATAGCTTTATTAAATAATGAGTATATACAAAATACCTATAAATTTATGTAAGGTGTAATGAAACATAAAGATCATGCTTTTCTAATCAACCCATTTAAGAAAAATAACATCATTACCTTTAACGTCATCCCCTGTGTGTCCCACCTGTCATTCCTCTTATTGAGGTAGTCTCTATCGTGAATTTTGTATTTTTCATTCTCTTGCTTTTTTTTATATTTTTACCATATGTTTGTATCCCTATACAATGATCTCTTGAAGCTTTGCACAGGTTAAAAGAAATCATACTATAAGCATTCCTCTGTGACTTGTTTTTAAGGTAAGTATTACTTTCTTCAAATTCATCAATGTTGTATCATGAAGTTATAGTTTTTATTTACTACTGTGTAGAAATTTCTATTATATGCCTATTTAAGAATGTATTTATTAATTATACTATTTATGGACATTTGAGTAGTTTCCTTTTTTTTCTTGCTATTAAAAACTGTGCTGCTCTGAACATTCTTGCCACTGTCTCCTGATGCACATCTGTAAGAGTTTATCCAAAGTATATACCTAGTAGTGGAATTGCTTGGTGTTGTGAACTGAATTGTGTGCCCCAAAATATGTGTTGTAAATCTTAACCTCTATGCCTGTGGCTATAATCTCATTTGAGATTGGGTTGTCTTTGTTATGTTAATGAGACAGAACTAGTGTATGGTGTGTCTTAAGTCAATCTCCTTTGACATATAAAAGAGATTAAACAAGAAACTGAAAAAAGCAGAGATGCAGGAAAAGAGATGCCAAGCCACAGGAAGATCTCCCAGGAGCAGAAGCTCAAAGAGGCTAGGACCTTCCCCTAGAGCTGAGAGAGAGAGAGAAAGCCTTCCCCTAGAGCTAGCATTCTGAATTCAGACTTCTAGCCTACTAAACTTTGAGAAAATAAATTTCTGTTTGTTAAAGCTGTCCACTTGTGGTATTTCTGTTACAACAGTACTAGATAACTAAGAGAATTTGGTACCAAGAAGTGAGGGTGCTGCTATAACACATACCTAAAATGTGGAAGTGGTTTTGGAATTGGGTAATGAGTAGAGGCTGGAAGAGTCTTAAGGTGCCTAATAGTAAAAGTCTGGAGCCCTGGCGGTGCAGTGGTTAAGAGTTTGACTACTAACCAAAAGGTTGGCAGTTCAAACCCACCAGCCACTCCTTGGAAACCCTATGGCACAATTCTACTCTGTCATGTAGGGTAACTATGAGTTGGAATCGACTCATTGGCAACAGGTTTGTTTTGGTTTAATAGTAAAAGCCTAGATTTCCTACCAAACAGTTGGTAGAATTATGGATGTCAAAGGCATTTCTGGCGAGGGGTTAGAAGGAAGTGAGGAGAGCTATAGGGAAAGTCTCTGTCATCTCAGAGAATACACATGGCGCCAGCAACAGAATGTCGCTGGAAATGCGGACGTTAACTGTGCTTCTGGTGAGGCTTTAAAAGAAAATGATGGACATAGGGTTGGACAATGGGGGAAGGATGATGCTTTTTATGCAGTGGCAAAGAACTTGTCTGAGTTATGTTTAAATGTCTGGTGGAAGGTAGAACTTGTAACTGATGAACTTGGATATCTGGCTGAGGAGATTCTTAAGCAAGATATTTAAGGGACTGTGTGGTTTCTACTTGTTGCTTATAGTAAAATGCGAAGGGAAAAGATGGACTTAAGAATGAACTGTGCAAAATAAAACCAAACTTAAAAGATATGGAAAATTCTATTGAGCAAACTAAGGCCACATGTCCTAGAATTTTCACGAAGGATATGGCTACACAATCTCTTGCTAAAGAGATTAAGCCTGTGACTGATGGATCTAACCAACTACCACAGCAGAAAACCCATCAGCTTAAACTGAAGGGGGCAGAGAAAGAATGAAAGAACACTGTCTGCCTCTTGGAATTCTACAGGCAAGAAACAGGCCAAAGGAGCTCCATTTGTTGTCCTCCAAGAAAAGAAAAGAACCATCCCTGGAGCAGCTCAGAGTTCAGCAGAATTGTTGGAAGGAGCATGGGAAGCAGAGCTGCCTGGGTTTCGAAGGGTGGGGCCATGATCTCTGGGGTGTCAAAGGAAGAGGGCACGGCCTCTGGGGTATCAAAGGGTAGAGCCACGACCTCCTAGCTTTCAAAGAGTCAGATCTTCACCAACTCAGTTCTGGATTGCAGGCGTGCCATTCTTTTTGGCCAAGAGGATGGGGCCACTGCCCAAAGCTGAAGGGGCATCATTGCCATGCCCAAGTGACAGAAAAGCAGGGGCTGCCAGTGCCAAGGAAGTAGGGTTACCATTCAGATGGACAAGGAGAACCCAAAGCCAAGTGAGCAGAGTTGCCATCTGTCAGGGATTGAATTATGTCACTCCCAAAATGTGTATCAACTTTGCTAGGCTGTGATTCCTAGTATTTTGTGATTACCCACCATTTTGTCATCTGATGTGATTATCCCATGTGTTGTAAATCCTACCTCTATGATGTTAATGAGGCAGGATTAGAGGCATTTATGTTAATGAGGCAGGACTCAATCCACAAGATTAGGTTGTGTCTTAAGCCAATCTCTTTTGAGATATAAAAGAGAGACGTGAACAGAGACACATGGGGACATCATTCCACCAAGAAAGTAGTACCAGAAAATGCACCCTTTAGAGCCATTGTCCCTGTGCTGAGAAGCTCCTAGTCCAGGGAAATATTGATGACAAGGACCTTCCTCCACAGCTGACAGAGAGAGAAAGCCTTCCCCTGGAGCTGGTGCACTGAATTTGGACTTCTAGCCTACCAGACTGTGAGAGAATGTACTTCTGTTTTTTGAAGTCGTCCACTTGTGGTATTTCTGTTATAGCAGCATTAGATAACTCAGGCACTGTCCCAGTGGTTCTGGAAGGCGGAGCTGAAGCCTAGGTCCAAGGGGCTTCCACCCAGAATCCAGAGGGTGTGGCCAGCACCCAGGGTGTCGAGGGCAGGGCCATTGCTTAGATTGTGTCAGAGAACAGAGGATTATTTTCAAGTCTTGAGAGCTAATGTAAATTGTCCTGCTGGGTTTTGTACTGGCTTTGTGCCTGTTATCCCTTCTTTCCCTCCAATTTCTCCCATTTGTAATGGAAATGTCTACCTTGTGCCTGTTCTACCATTGTATTTTGGAAGCATATAACCTGAAATCTAGATTTTACATGTTCTCAGATGAGGAATTCTGCCACAGAATGGAATATGCCTAATGTCTCACCCACATTTGATTTAGATGATTCAAAAGATGAGAATTTCAACTTGGAGTTGATTTAAGACTTTTTGGATGATGTGATGGGGTGAATGTGTTTTGCACGTGGCGAGCACAGAAGTTTTTTGGGGGCGGCGAATGGTGGAATGTTATGGATTGAATTGTGTCCCCCCAAAATATGTGTTGTAAATCCCAACCTCTATGCCCATGGTTATAATCCCATTTGGGAATTGGTTTTCTTTGTTATGTTAATGAGACAGGATTAGTGTAACCCAGAACCCAGTGCCGTAGAGAAAACGTAGGGTGTGTTTTAAATCATTCCCTTCTGAGATATGAAAGAGATTTAAAAAGCAAGTGAAAGAGGCAGAGTTGGGGAAAGAGAGATGCCAAGTCACATGGAGATTGCCCAGGAGCAGAAGCTCAGAAGAGACAAGGACATTCCTCTGGACCCGACAGAGAGAGAAATCTTCCCCTAGAACCAGCACTCTGAATTAAGATTTCTAGCCTCCTAGACTGAGAGAAAATGAATTTCTGTTTGTTAAAGCTATCCACTTGTGATATTTCTGTTATAGCAGCACTAGATAACTGAGACACACTGGGTCATAGGGTATGTGCAACTTCAACTTTATTAGATAAAGCCAAATTGTTTTTCAAAATGGTTATGTATCAGTGTTCCAGTTGCTCCGTATCTTTTACAACAGTTGATATTATCAGACTTAAGTCTTTGCCAACCTGATAGGTGTGAAATGGTATCACATTTTGGTGAATTTTGCATTTACCTTAGTAATGAGGTAGAGCATTTTACATATGTTTATTGGTCATTTGTGCTTCTTCTATGAAGTCAGTGTTCAAGATTTTTGTCTATTTTTCTATTAGTGTTTTGTCTTTTTTTCTTAATGATTTTTAAAATATAGTTTAGGCACTAATACTTTGTCAATTATGTGTTGCAGACCTCTCAGTTTGTGGTTTGTCTTTCACTTTATGGCATGTTTTAATGAACAGAGATTTCAAATTTAAATATATTCAAATTCGGTAATCTTTTCCTCTATGGTTCTTGCTTTGTGTGTTTTATTTAATAGATTCTTCTCTATCTTAAGTTCATAAAGATATTCTCCAACATTGTTTTCTAAAAGTTTCAAGTTTTGCTTTTTACATTTAAGCTTTTCAATCCATTTGAAATTTTTGTTTGTGTGGAGTGTTAGATAGGCATTCCCTTATGGAGAGCCAGTTGGGCAGAACCGTTTATTGAGACCATCATCCTTTCTGCCCTGGTCTGCAGTGCCCGTTCTGTATAACCAAATTTTCATGTATGTATGGCTCTGCCTCTAGATTCTTAATTCTATCTCATTAAATAATTTGTCTATTACTCTGCTAATACCAAATTATCTAAATTATAACAGCTTTATAAACATTCTTGATAAGTGGTTCTTTTACTTCAAGATTGTTATGTCTATTCGTGGTACTTTATTGTTCTGAGCAAATTTTAGAATTATGTTTAGAATTATTTAGAGTTATGCAGTCACACACACATACACACACATATCTGTTGGGATTTTGTTTGGTATTGGATTGGATCTATGTTTTAATTTGAAATGGATTGATATTATTATAATATTAAGTACTCCAATCCATGGCCACAGTATACCTCTCAATTTATTTAGGTGTTTAATCTATTTTTTTCGTAATTTTTATTGTGCTTTAAGTGAATGTTTACAAATCAAGTCAGTCTCTCACACAAAAACCCATATACACCTTGCTACACACTCCCAATTACTCTCCCCCTAATGAGACAGCCTGCTCTCTCCCTCCACTCTCTCTTTTTGAATCCATTTTGTCAGCTTCTGACTCTCTCCACCCTCTCATCTCCCCTCCAGGAAGGAGATGTCAACATAGTCTCAAGTGTCCCTCTGATCCAAGAAGCTCACTCCTCACCAGCATCCCTCTCCAACCCATTGTCCGGTCCAATTCATGTCTGAAGAGTTGTGTTTAATCTATTTTTGTAAAGTTTTATGATTATGTCCATTCAAATTTCTAATTTATTTATAATATATACTGCATCCCTAAAATTTTAATATGCACTACTTTCATTATTGTTTATCACACAATAGATTTTCTACTAATTCCCATTATAATTTCTTCTTTGTTCTAAGATTTACTTAGAAGTATGTTTCTTAATTTCTTTAAACATATGGTTATTGTTGAGTATATTTTTATGTCACTGATTTATAATTTAACTACAATATCATTACATAATCTGCTTTATATGATGCCAATACATATTGTTTGTTGAAACTTGGATTTTCACTCAGAGTGTCATTTTTTCCTTTGTGTGCTTGAAAATAATTGGTACCTGCAGTATCCTGTGGAAACCCTGGTGGCATAGTGGTTAAGTGCTACAGCTGCTAACCAAAATGTCGACAGTTCAAATCCACCAGGAACTCCTTGGAAACCGTACGGGACAGTTCTATTCTGTCCTATAGGGTTGCTATGAGTCGGAATCAACTCGATGGCAATGGGTTTTAGGTTAGTGTCCTATATTGTCCATTAGAAGTTGTTAAGTGCCCTCAAGTGGGCCTCAACTCATAGTGACCCTATGTACAACAAAACAAAACACTCCCCAGTCCTGCGCCATCCTCACAATTGTTGTTACACTTGAGCCAATTGTTGCAGTCATTGTGTCAATCCATCTCTTTGAGGGTCTTCCTCTTTTTTGCTGACCCTCTACTTTACAAAGCAAGATGTCCTTCTCCAGGGACTGGTCCCTCCTGATGACAAGTTCACCCTTCCTTCTGAAAAGTTAGCCATTGGTTTAACTGCACTTCTTTGTATATAATTTGTCTTTTCTGGTTGCTTTTGAGATTTTTTTTCTTTGTGATATTCTTCACATTTACTATGATGTATCTAAGGGTGTATTTATTTTTATGCAAACTCTTTGGGATTTATTGTGCTTGCTAAACTTATGGATTGTTGTCTTTCATAAGTTCTGGAAAATTCTCATCCATTAAATATTCAAATCAGGAGCCCAGGTGACACAATGGTTAAGTGCTTGGCTGCTAACTGAAAGGTCAGCAGTTTGAACTCACTAGCTGCTCTGCAGGAGAAAAGACTTGGCAATCTTCTCCCATGAAGATTTCAGACTAGGAAACCCTATGGGGTAGTTCTACTCTGTCTTTATAGGGTTTCTAGGAGTCAGAACTGACTTGATGGCACACAACAATAACACAAATATTCAAATATTACCTCTCCCCTTTTTCTCCCTTTTCTCCCTTTGAAACTCCAATTACATGAGTATTAAAATTTATTACTCTGTATTCCATATCCTTTAACCCCTTTTTAATATATTTCATCTCTTTGTCTCTCCATGTGGCATAAGGGCTGGGTCCTTTAGATCTATGTTCCATTTTTTTATGTGTTTATCTATAGTTAGTGATTTTACCCATGATTGCAGTTTTTGAAAATTATCAAAAGCCATTTTCTGAAATTCTGTTTTGTTCTTTTTTAGATGTGTTTGCCACTGCTTACATTTGCAAACCCTATTTTTATTTTTTGAAACATTAAATAGAATTATTTAACATTCTGCATCATATAATTTCAATTACTGATGCCTTTTTTCATGTTTTAGAAGTTTATTGGAAAGTGATGATAAAAGTATAATAAGACAGAGGGCTGGAGAAATTTAATTGCAGTACATTCATAGCAAAGATATTAACTGATTCCATGAAGCATGATAAAGTTGGGATGGCCATTCAGAGTTGTCCTACTTGGATACAAAGAAGTTAGACATTTTTACCCCCATATTGACTAATCGGAAACCCTGGTGGCGCAGTGGCTAAGGGCTAAGGTTGCTAACCAAAAGATCAGCAGTTCAAATCCACAGGTGCTCCCTGGAAACTCTGTGGGGCAGTTCTACTCTGTGCTATAGGGTCGCTATGAGTCAGAATCAACTTGACGGCAATGGGTTTTTGGTTTATTGACTAATCAGTAGATGTGGAGTGTTTCTGGGGAAGGAGCATGGCTATGGAAGAGGGGGCTTGGGCTTTTTTTTTGTTGTTATTGTTGTTGAGGACAATTCTCAGAGAGAGATTCATCTAATTGTCAGCCGCTGATACTCCAGGTAGCTGGTGAAATCAGTGCCTCATTTCTAAAGTGGAATCTGTGCAGTGCATCACAGCAAACACTATCCTCTCTTGCCAGATTTTTAATTCATACCTCAACTAACTGCTACTTAGTGTTGCATAGAGATATTAGAAATGGGATTCCATTTGCAGTTCCATATTTATACTCCTGGACAAATCTTTTGAGGACTCTGGCATCAGCATGCCCATATGCAATATGGGATCTCTGTGCTGAGAAACTCCTGGAACCAGGAGACCAAGAAAGGGAATCAGCTGTAACCCTGAAGATAGTGAGAAATGGTGGCAGGAGACTGAGCAGTGGGCTTCTCGGCCCACAGAGCAAGAAAGCTGAATTCCTGAGGTGACTCTGGAGACTCATTGGCAGGGGCTAAAAGAGCTTTGTAACACTTTCCTGAGCAGGGCAGAGGTCTAGGACCAGAGAGGGAGGTGTGCCGGTGAACACAGCTGAAAAGAGGCTGTCCTGATGGAAGAACTGTATCCTGAGTGTGCCTGGGCCTGAATTGTAACCTGTTACTTCCCTAATAAACCCCATAATCGTGAACACTGTATGTGAGTTCTGTGTGGCCATTGCAATGAATTATTGAACCCAGCAGAGAAGTAGAGAGTGCCGTGGAAGGGAAGGTTGGTGTCAGAATTGGTAAAGATGGTGGAGACAGGAGGCATGTCTGACCTCTGCCTCATAGGAATCAGCCTTGGCCTGTGGATCATGATTCTCCTTCCCCTTTGTGAAGTTCGAGGAGATCAGACTCGGCCTCCATGCCATTTTTACAATTGGCATTTGGGAACTATAATGTTAGAAGCCAGACCTGAAAATTTCAATTATGTATCCATAGAAATCAGTTACTTATCTCTTTTCAGGTAATACAAACTCTATCCCTGACTCCATCAATCTGCTATAGCATGGATACATGTTATTGTTTGCAAGATTCTTAGTGACAAAATGTGGTTAGCTCAGAGATAATCTATTCCTGCTACTTAAAAACTTTAAGAAAAATCACTTGAAATTCATACCTTAATGCATACTTTTTTCTATGAAAAATAGCTTCTTATTCAGTGAATAGCATCAATTTTCCTTTCACTTTCAGTTTCTGGCTACTCAGAAGCCTCTGACTGTTGATTATAACGTAAGCTTATTGTCCTAATCACATAATGCAAGTTCTAGGAAAAAGACTCCCATTCACTTCTATCGTTTCTTCACTATCTCTTGGAAAAATAGATTATCTAAAGTCCTTTGTGTAGTTGTGCCAACCCTGAAATTAAAGTGAAGAAACACATCTTCCCTTTCTTTCACTGCCTGTCCTTCTTTCTGCATCAGTAGATAGTGGAAACCCTTCATCACTACTTCATCTTATTCTTTGTCAACTACGTCTCTCCTTATATGCTCTGACTGCTAAGCTTTCTGATTTATGGGTTGGAAAATCAGGTAAAATGCTAGTTTTTTTTTTGTTTTTTGAGGTTTTTTGTTTTTCTTTTCCAGTAATCTGAGAAAGAGCATGCAAATATTATAATAGTGATTGCCTCCTTATTTTCACTACCCATAGCCCTCTGGCCCTGCCATGCATCCTTAGTCCAGGCAGCTGGAAGGAAACTTATTATGTCCCAGACATTGAATGGAGACTTTGCTGACGTTAACACTGGCTTCATAATACAATAAAATGCACCTTTCTACTTCCTGGCATGTATGGAGCTCATTAACTTTATTCTAATTGTCTAAGTTTACTTCAGATACACTGATATAAATGAAGACAACAAGAGAAGATCCAGCTGGACTCCAGTGGTCACTTGAAACCACAGTTTTCTTTTTCAAGTTCATCTAGGAGTTAATCAAACATTTCCAGGTGTTAAGTTTAAAAAATACTTATCAGCGGAGTAGAAAAGGAAAAAAAAGGGGTGGGGAAGAGATAGCATGGTTCATATGTTGGAGACCAAACGTTTCAGTTATAAGGAAAAAACTGAGTCATGTTGTTTAACCCTCCTACTTAAATATATTAAATCAAATGCCGTAGTTCTTTGAATAGTACATGAGTAACTTAATCATAATATTCTTTCTTTCATTATATGTGTTTGCCTAGTGCAGCCTCTGTTTCCTCTTGGGCTGCTTTGTTTCTTTTTAAGCATACAGATCTAACATAATTTATAATCTGATCAGACTGACCAGTTCAAAGAATCTTTGAAAATAAATAAAATAAAATGTTATTTATATGGATTAGACATATTAATTGAGGCATTTAATAGTTTTTCCTTTCTCTTTCTCTATTACAACACTAGCATGAAGGCTTTGACAATTCTCCAGACGTCTTAGACATCCCACCAACCAGCCTGTTTCATTTTTCTTAAGCCTCTGGCAATGTTCCTTTTTCGAGGTTATATCAGCAAAAAAAGTTTTTTTTTTTAATTAGCCTAGATCAGAATTTCCAAATGGTGTTCTGTAGAACATTAGTTCCTTAAGAAGTTAATATATGGTGCATGAAGGAAGAACACCATATTCAAATAATTTTGGGAAACACTTGGTTAAGCAAATATAAACAGAATCTCTATTCATTGTTCATTTATTCAATGAATATGTAGAATATGTATGTTCTAGGTACTGTTTTATCAGCATTCAACAAGATAAAACAAGGCCTTGCCATCGTGACACTTAGATTCTCTGGAAGAACATGTATGAACAGCAAGTATGTAATATTAATGAAATAGAGAAAATTGCTGTGAAGGAAATTAAAGCAGTGTAGGGGATGAACAGTGATGGGGTGGGGTTTATTTTAGATGGGTGGTAAAAGAGGGACTCTCAGAGAAGAAATTATTTGAGCAGAGACTTGAATGAAATTAGGGAGCTGACTACCGTGAACTGGGAATAGTTTTCAAAGTAGAGGGGACAGCAACTTTAAAGGCTCTGATGTGAGAATAAGCTTGACGTATTTAAGGACAATCAGGAAGGCCAATGTGGCTGGAGTTCAACGGTGAGGTGGAGAGTGGCAGGGAATGAGGTCTGAGATGCACTGAAGGTCCAGATTTTGCAGTCTTTTAAGCCATAGTGAAGATTTGAGGTTTTATTATTAGGGGACTTCTCAGGCTCTTGAAAGCTTTATTATGCTATTGTGCACTGTGAAGCATCAAGAATCGGCTATAGTGTACAGTTTCCCAAAGTTATGTAACCATGGATTTCTCTTTTTGTTGAATACTTTTCAGGATTAGTGATCCTTGAAACATACTTTCAGAAACATTGGACTAGATACTTCTGAATCAATGGCTTCAGGTAGAATATGTAATCACTATGATTGACTAAAATGTAAAGTACTCAGTTCACATTTATATTTATAGTCCCACATTCCAGAATTAGTATAAGTTACATTTAAGTCCACTTTTCAAACTCAATTCACTTTAAACATTCTTTGAAACAAAACAAATGAGCCAGTTCATCTTAATGAGAGTTTCTGGAGGAAGACAGACTTTAGGATGATGGCAGTCTATTTAAATATTTTAAAACTTGCTATTTTTATTGAAATGCCTTTTTTTTTTTGCTATTTCCACAGGTATTTTAGATTCAAGAGCCATGTAATGACGTTATTTTTGCATTACGAATTAAGAATTATTTTGGTGTTTCTTAAAATGCATCCTTCTTCCTTTTCTTTCTTCCTCCCCTTCCTCTTCTTATTCTTCTTTTTCTCTTCCTTCCTTTTTGCTGGTTCTTAGGGAACACTTTAAGTCAGGAGATGAATGAGATTTATACATTAAATAATTTTCTCTCCTAGTCTTCCGTATCTCTTATACACCTATGCCTGAAGTCATGATTTGACATATTTATTCAGTCCCTTCACATACATGGTGCTGTATAAGACATTACAGAGTACAACTCAATAAGTCATAGGTCTTCCCTTCTAGGAGTTTCTTGTTGAAAACAAGCTACACTGGATGTGAACATACAATATTTATTAAGTACCTAGTATGTGAAGGCAATTTCTTAGAAGTATGTAGTTACATATAGGGAACAGAGGCCCTAATATGTAAAGAGATTTTAATGCCTATATATTGGTTGTTTTGGCTTAAAGAGGCTAGCTTTCTCCCTAGCTGTGAAAAAGTTGTGAATTACTACTATCTTTTTTAGCAGGTTGAGAAAAGCTAGTACAGAGGAGAAGTGTTCAATTAGTCTGGCTTAAATCCATGCTCCCAGGAGCCCCTACAGACCAAATTTCAGATGCCGAAGTCAATTTAAAGAACTTGTAGAGGATTCATAAACTATAGTAGTTTAATCTCTTTTTTTTAATTAATTTTTATTAAGCTTCAAGTGAACATTTACCATTCCAATCAGTCTGTCACATGTAGGTTTACATACATCTTACTCCCTTCTCCCACTTGCTCTCCCCCTATTGAGTCAGCCCTTTCAGTCTCTCGTTTCATGCCAATTTTGCCATCTTCCCTCTCTCTCTATCTTCCCATCCCCCCTCCAGTCAAGAGTTGCCAACACACTCTCCAGTGTCCACCTAATTTACTTGGCTCACTCTTCATCAGCATCTCTCTCCCCCACCGCTGACCAGTCTTTTTCATGCCTGATGAGTTGTCTTCGGGGATGGTTCCTGTCCTGTGCCATCAGAAGTTCTGGGGAACATTGTCTCTGGGATTCCTCTAGTCGCATTCATATCATTAGGTATGGTCTTTTTATGAGAATTTGGGGTCTGTATCCCATTGGTCTCCTGCTCCCTCAGGAGTTGTCTGTTGTGCTCCCTAGCAGGGCAGACATCGATTGTGGCCGGGCACCAACTAGTTCTTCTGGTCTCAGGATAATGTAGGTCTCTGGTTCATGTGGCCCTTTCTGTCTCTTGGGTTCTTAGTTGTCGTGTGACCTTGGTGTTCTTCCTTTGCCTTTGCTCCAGGTGGGTTGAGACCAATTGATGTATCTTAGATGGCCGCTTGTTGGCATTTAGGACCCCAGGCACCACAATTCAAAGTGGGATGCAGAATGTTTTCATAATAGAATTATTTTGCCCGTTGACTTAGAAGTCTCCTCAAACCATGTTCCCCAGACCCCAGCCCCTGCTCCACTGACCTTTGAAACTTTCATTTTATCCCGGAAACCTCTTTGCTTTTAGTCCAGTCCAATTAGGCTGACCTTCCTTGTATTGTGTGTTGTCTTTCCCTTCACCCAAAGCAGTCCTTATCTACTGATTGATCAATAAAAAACCCTCTCCCTCCCTCCCTCCTTCCCCCCTTTGTAACCACGAAAGTATGTGTTCTTCTCCGTTTTTTCTATTTCTCAAGATCTTATAATAGTGGTCTTATACAATATTTGTCCTTTTGCCTCTGACTCATTTCGCTCAGCATAATGACTTCCAGATTCCTCCATGTTATGAAATGTTTCAGAGATTCGTCACTGTTCTTTATCGATGCGTAGTATTCCATTGTGTGAATATACCACAATTTATTTACCCATTCATCCGTTGATGGACACCTTGGTTGCTTCCAGCTTTTTGCTATTGTAAACAGAGCTGCAATAAACATGGGTGTGCATATGTCTGTTTGTGTGAAGGCTCTTGTATCTCTAGGGTATATTCTGAGGAGTGGGATTTCTGGGTTGTATGGTAGTTCTATTTCTAACTGTTTAAGATAACGCCAGATGGATTTCCAAAATGGTTGTACCATTTTACAATCCCACCAGCAGTGTATGAGAGTTCCAATCTCTCCGCAGCCTCTCCAACATTTATTATTTTGTGTTTTTTGGATTAATGCCAGTCTAGTTGGTGTGAGATGAAATCTCATCGTAGTTTTAATTTGCATTTCTCTAATGGCTAATGATCGGGAGCATTTTCTCATGTATCTGTTGGCTGCCTGAATATCTTCTTTAGTGAAATGTGTGTTCATATCCTTTGCCCACTTCTTGATTGGGTTGTTTGTCTTTTTGTGGTTGAGTTTTGACAGAATCATGTAGATTTTAGAGATCAGGCGCTGGTCTGAGATGTCATAGCTGAATATTCTTTCCCAATCTGTACGTGGTCTTTTTACTCTTTTGGTGAAGTCTTTAGATGAGCATAGGTGTTTGATTTTTAGGAGCTCCCAGTTATCTGGTTTCTCTTCATCATTTTTGGTAATGTTTTGTATTCTGTTTATGCCCTGTATTAGGGCTCCTAGGGTTGATCCTATTTTTTCTTCCATGATCTTTATCGTTTAGGTCTTTGATCCACTTGGAGTTAGTTTTTGTGCATGGTGTGAGGTATGGGTCCTGTTTCATTCTTTTGCAAATGGATATCCAGGTATGCCAGCACCATTTGTTAAAAAGACTATCATTTCCCCAATTGACTGACACTGGTCCTTTGTAGTAGTTTAATCTTGCTGTCATTGTTGTTAGGTGCCACCGAGTTGGTTCCAACTCACAGAGGCCCTATAGGACAGGATAGAACTGCCTCATAGGATTTCCAAGGAGGAGCTGGTAGATTCGAACTGCCAATCTTTTGCTTAGCAGCCATGGTTCTTAACCACTGCGCCACCTGGCTATAAAAAATCTAGTCACTGTGGGAAAAGCAGCAGTGACCTTAAGGGTTCTGCAGCCTTTGTATTGTGGTCTGAGGTAGCCACGACTGCTGTTTACTTGTCATTGCCACTTGGATGGCTCAAAGGCACTCAAAGGCACCTCAAAATCAGTATGTTCAAAATATAACACCCAGGATCCTGCCCATACATCTCTAATCTGATCCTCTTCATATGTTTTCTTAGTTTTGTGTATGGTATCTCCATGCCAGTAGTTGCATAAACCAAAAAATTGATATTTCATCCTTCCTTCTCCTTCACCTCTATATCCAGTCCATCACCAAATCCCATTTATTTTACCTCTTCCTTAATATCTCTTGAAACCACTCATTTGTTTTCATTTCCAATTAACTAAATCGTTCAAAACCCATTACCATCCAGTCAATTCCAACTCATAGCAACCCTATAGAGCAGAGCAGAACTGCCCCATAGGGTTTCCAAGGAGCAGCCGGTAGATTTGAACTGTCAGCGTCTTGGTTAGCAGCTGAGCTTTTAGCCACCATGCCACCAGGTCAAGCTATCATAAATTTTCTATTGAACTAAACCAATAACCTTTTTAAAAAAGATCCCCATTAATCCAGTCTCACTTTCTTCCTCATCCATTTATAATAGTCCAATATACAGGAGAATGGATAAATAAAATGATACATGCAACAACATACACACACGAACAGAATCGTAAACACTTTATGCTGAGTGAAAAAATACAGATTGAAGATTATGTATTGTATGATTCCATTTATATGAAATTCTAATTAGGCAAAACTAACCTAATTTCTTAGTTATGCAGTGCTGCTATAACAGAAATACCACAAGTGGATGGCTTTAACAAAGAGAAGTTTATTCTTTCACAGTCTAGGAGGCTAAAAGTCCAAATTGAGGGTGCCAGTTCCGGAAGAAGGCTTTCTCTTTCTGTTGGCTCTGGAGGAAAGTCCTTGTCATCAGTCTTCCGCTGGTCTAGGAGCTTTTCAGTGCAGGGACGCCAGATCCAGTGGATGCACACTTTTGGTTCTTCTTGCTTTGTTGTAACGAGGTCCCCATCTCTCTGTTCACTTATCTCTTTTAGACCTCAAAAGAGATTGACTCAAGATACAACCTAATCTTGTATATTGAGTCCTGCCTCATTAATATAACTGCCACTAATCTCACCTAACATCCTAGAGGTAGGATGTACAACACATCGGAAAATCAAATCAAATGACAAAATGGCAGACAATCACACAATACTGGCAATCATGGACTAGCCAAGTTGATGCACCTTTTGGGGGGGACACAATTCAATCCGTGACACCTAAAATGATACAAATCAGATTCGTGGTTACTTCTGTGGGTAGAAATTGACTAGCAAGGGGCACAAATTTTTGGTGTGACAGAAATATTCTGTTACTTGGTATGCATTCATCACAACTCATTGATACCCTTAAGATATGTGCTTTTCATTGCATATAAGTTATAACTCAATATAAAAATAATGCATATCACATCATTTATCAGTCACCCCCCAATTCAACAGATTCTCTGGTTAAAATATAACAAAAATCTTTAACATGACTTACAATCTTGACTCTTGGCTTTCCCTCCAGCTTCAACTCCCTTCCTGCATTCCAACCATACTTTCAGCCTTTCAGTCACTTTTTTCAGTTTCTCAAAATGTCCTCATGTTACCCGGCACTTGGTCCGTGCACACATTTCCTCTATGTCTGTAATTCCCTCCTCCCCTAAGTTAGCTGATATTCATCCTTCAAATTTCAGCTCAAATATCACTTCTTCAGAGAAGCCTTCCCTGACTTTCCTAACTAGGACAGCCCCTTCTATTAAATGCTATTTAATGCTCCTCTTTTTCATACCTTTAGCATACTTGCAGTTTTAAGTTTAAAAATTATTAAATTATTTTTAAACAAAGTCTGTCTTGATCACTAGACTGTAATCTTTGTTCTGACAGAGTATATGTCTTTTTTTTTTCCACCATTTTGTTCCCAGAGCCCAACACAGTACCTGGTCCATCGTAGGCACTCTATCTCTGTTGAGTAAATCGATGGACTATTGAGATCGAAGAATGGTTTTTGATCTACGGTGTGTTAGAGAAAATGAAGGAGGCTTATACTGAATGACATAATAATCTGTAAAGAAATGCATGGTGAGAATTATTCTAAAGAGACAGGGAACCGAAATCGGTATCAAGATGTTGGATTGAGTTGTTCTGACACAAAGGAGAAGGGGGGTCAGAAATCCAGCACCACTGGAGCTGAGTCACAGATCTGTGATTCATACTTTTAATGAAACAATAGTGTTTTACCACGACAGGCACAATAAGAAAAGAGAAAACACCGGAGACACAATCTACCATTTGGAAAAGAAAGACTAAGTGGAAGTCACGGAGAAATCTGTTTGGACTCACTATCTGGAGGGACTTTTCAATCATTATAATTTTTCATCCATTGCATAGATTGCCTCGTGAGACAAGGAACTCTCTTTCAGAAAATATTTCAACATTATCTGGAATGCCATCTGTGAGCAATATTACAGAACGGTATCCATTGTTTGATGGGAAGTACTACAAAATGTGTTTTCTTCTTGTTATGGATTGCATTGTGCCCCACAAAAATATGTGCTGTAAATCCTAACTTTTATGCCTGTGGTTAAAATTCCAGTTGGGAATGGGCTGTCTTTGTTATGTTAATGAGGCAGGATTAGTGTAAGGTGTATTTTGAGTCAATCTCTTTTGAGATCTAAAAGAGATTAAACTAGCAAGCTAAGAAGCAGAGATAGGGGAAAATTAATGCCAAGCCACATGGAGATCTCCAAGGAACCAAGAAACAAGCTGAAGAGACAAAGACCTTCCCCGAGAGCCCACAGAAAGAGAACACATTCCGCTAGAGTTGGCACCTTGAATTTAGGCTTCTCATCTCCTAAACTGTGAGGAAATAAATTTCTGTTTGTTAAAGCCATCCATTTGTGGTATTTCTGTTATAGAAACACTACATAACTAAGACACTTCTATATCCAAAATTTTAAAATACTATGTTTTATCCTTGAGGCACTGATTATCTAGTAGAGAAAATAAAACATAAAGAATTGTGTGAAATGTCTAAAAAATGTAAATTAGATGCTACTGGACTTATAAAGAGCAAAGATCACTTCTGGCTGAGGAGACCAAAACATTTTTATTGGAGAAGATAGCATTTGAGCCAGGCCTTGAGGGTAGATAAAATATTCAATATGCAGCAAAAGAGAGCCATTCATTTTAAAGAGAATGGTAATGACAGAGGTGTTGGGAAGGTATGAATTCCAGAAATAGTGACTATTTTAGATTAGTTGAAACATCACTTATGTACTATGAGGTTACTGAGTGATAAGCTTAGAAAAATAGAACAATAGTAATACAGAAGGGTCCTTAAAAATCATCTATTTCAAAACCACCCATTTTATGTAAATAAATTGAGACTCGAAAGATTCATTGACTTGTCAAATGCTACTTTGATGTTAGTTGGCTGAGAATGGCTTTGAACTCAGGTTCTCTTCATTCTAAAACCAGTGATTTTGTATTATATATTGCACTACATTGTTTTTTCACTGTATCTCATGCTAGATTTTTGTATAGCTGTACGTGCCAAAGAAGGCTTTTGGCCTTTTATCTAACTCATACTGGGGAGTCATGGAAAGATTTTCAGCAAGAAGTAAGTAATGTGATTAGAGCTGTGCTTTAGAACTATTCACCGTATGGCTGAATGAAAAAATGAGGAATGCCAAAGGAGAAACTGAAATTTGAAAGAGAAGCTGTGTTCAGCACAACTTGCTATCAAAGATGCATCTTGTTAGAATTATACAGGAGGCAAAATGAAATATGGGACTAGAGATCAGGAGAGTTTTTAGGTCTTGAGAATGAGATCTGGACGCCATCCACATAAAGTGATAGAAAGTTCAAGCCATGGGAGTAAATGACCTTTAAAAAGAAAAGCATGATAAATGAAAAGTGGAAAATGCAAAGTATAGAAACCTTAAGGAGTATTCACATTTCTGGTTTGGAAGGAGGAAAGGAAACCAGTGATGGAGATAGAGAGGGTGATGAAGGGAGAGGGAGGTTTATAACTCATCACACAAAGCCGATTTTTAAGAAAGAAGAACTTGTGAAATAGTGTTCTACATATAGTGCAAAGAGATGGAGGAAGATGAAGGTTAAGTAAAGGCTGTTGATGAGACAAAGTGCTTTTAACAACAATTTTGGATACGGAGGATAAGACTGTAATCCAGGGAAGGGGAGGCAACCTTTCTTTCTTTCTGCTTCAATGGGACTTGAGGCTGTTTAAGTAGAGAATTGCTCAGCTGTCATCAGGGGCCACCAGCTAATATAGGATCCTAAGTAGCTTCAAAAGCTACCTAGGGAACTGTCATATCTGAAGCATAGCAGCAACTGCTACATGTTACACAAGGGAAAGTGTGTGTTTCATTTTATTGCATTGACTGTGCTGGTTTCTATGTAGAGGGCAATTGAATGATAATGCTACTGTGAGATACTCTGGCTTTCTGGATTTCCTTTCTCTGACCACTATCCTACTCTTCACTAAATAGTTTGGATTGTCAGGATATAGAATTCATAATTCTTAAAGGTCTCCTTTTATATCCTCCCTTTTTTCCCATTCTATCATTTCTTTTTTTTAATAAAAAGATGAAGACGGCACTGGAATTCACACTGTAACCCACAAGATCAGAGAAAGCTTACTGTGATTACGACTAATTCTTTTCTTCTTTCTTTTTTACCTAGAGATATCTTTTACTTTTTTATTATACTTCAGATGAAGGTTTACAGAACAAACTAGTGTCTAATCAAACAGTTAGTACACATATTGTTTTATGACATTGGTTAACAACCCCACACCATGCCAACACTCTCCCTTCTCTACCTTGGGTTCCCTATTACTAGCTTTCCTGTCCCCTCCTGCCTTCTAGTCCTTGCCTCCGAGCTGGTGTACCCCTTTAGTCTTGTTTTGTTTTATGGGCCTGTCTAATCTTTGCCTGGAAACCCTGGTGGTGTAGTAGTTAAATGCTACAGCTGCTAACCAAAAGGTCAGCAGTTCGAATCCACAAGGCTCCTCTTGGAAACTCTATGGGGCAGTTCTACTCTATCCTATAGGGTCGCTATGAGTTGAAATCAACTTGACGGCAACGGGTTTTAATCTTTGGCTGAAATGTGAACCTAAGGAGTGACCATTACAGAGCTAAAAGAGTGTCTGGGGGCCAGACATTGTCAGCCTCTGTCAGACCAGTAAGTCTGGTCTTTTGTGAGTTAGAATTTTGTTCTACATTTTTCTCCAGCTCTGTCTGGGACTCTCTATTGTGATCCCTGTCAGAGCAGTCGGTGGTGGTACCTGGGGACCATCTAGTTGTACTGGACTCATTCTGGCGGAGTCTGTGGTAGTTGAGGTCCATTAGTCCTTTGGACTAATCTTTCACTTGTATCTTTAGTTTTCTTCATTCTCCCTTGCTCCCGAAGGGGTGAGACCAGTGGAGTATCTTAGATGGCCACTCACAGACTTTCAAGACCCCAGACCCTACTCATGAAAGTAGAATGTAGAACGTTTTCATTATAAACTATGTTATGTCAGTTGAGCTAGATGTTCCCTGAGACCATGTTCCCCACAACCCTCAGCCCAGTAATTCGGTCCCTCAGGGAAGTTGGGTGTGTCTATGGAGCTTCCATGACCTTGCCTTGAACAAGTTGTGCTGGCTTCCCCAGTATTGTGTACTGTCTTACCCTTCACCAAAGTTACCACTTACCTATTGTTTATTTAGTGTTTTCCCATCCCCACCTCTCCCCTCCCTCATAATCATCAAAGATTATTTCTTTTTGTGTGTACACCTTTTTATGAGTTTTTACAGTAGTGGTCTCATACAATATTTGTCTTTTTGTGATTGACTTATTTCACTCAGGATGATGCCCTCCAGATTCATTCATGTTATGAGATGCTTCACAGATTCATCATTGTTCTTTATCGTTGCCTGATAATCCATTTTGTGTATGTACCATAGGTTGTTTGTACATTCATCTGTTGATGGGCATCTAGGTTGTTTCCATCTTTTTGCTATTGTGAACAACGCTGCAATGAACATGGATGCGCATATGTCTATTTGTGTGACAGCTCTTATTTCTCTAGGATATATTCCTAGGAGTGGAATTGCTGGATAGTAAGTTATTTCTATTTCTAGCTTCCTAAAGAAGTGCCATATCGTTTTCCAAAATGGCTATATCACTTTGCATTCCCACCAGCAGTACATAAGAGTTCTGATCTCTCCACAGCCTCTCCAACATTTTTTATTTCCTCCTTTTTTGATTTGTGCCATTAATGCTGGGGTGAGATGGTATCTCATTGTTGTTTTGATTTGCATGTCTTTAATGCCTAGTGATCGCGAGCATTTCTTCATGTGCCTGTTGGCTGCTTTAGTGTCCTCTTTGGTGAAGTATCTGTTCATTTCCTTTGCCCATTCTTGATTGGATTACTTGTCTTTTTGCACTGACATTTGTGAAACAACTATCTAGAATAAGAGTGTAGCTAATAGAGAACACAACAAAGTTGTTTGGATTACAATTAGAACGTTTTTTTTTTTTTGGAAGAATTAGGATAATAGAGTCAATTACCTAATTTAAAAGAAATTCAACTCTGAATGCTACTGTGTTCCAAAATCATTTGAGAGCTGGTAAATCACATATGTAGAGAGGTACATGATTTAGTCTGAATTTTAAGAAATTAGAGTCTCAGACCATAAACCCAGTTGGTTAATAAAAGGTACTAATGAAGTAAATCTCTTATCCTATATTGCCTTTAGTCAGTGGTTTTAATTGAGGTCATTTTGCCCTCCCAAGGGAAATTTGGCAATGTCTACAGACACTTTTGGTTGTTACAACTGGCAGGTGAGGTGGGCAGTGCTACTGGCATCTAATGCGTAAAGTGAAGGATGCTACTAAACATACTATACTGCACAGGACACCTCCTCTCTAAAGGAAAGAATTATCTGTTCAAAATGTCAATAGTGCCAAGGTTGAAAAACTTTAGCTAAATCCGTGCTCTGCAGACATAACCCTCATTCCTTCACTGCAGCCACTCTTTTCATAAATGTATGATAGAAATTACTCGAAGGCTTGAAGATGCCAGTGCAGATATCTCCATATAAAACCTTCCCATTAGAGAAAGGAGTGAGGGAGAGGAGAGGCAATTTTCGAAAACCTAGCATTTATATTGAGCTCCACTATGTACCAGACACTCTACTTAATATTTTGCACATATTATTTCATTTATCTCTAAAAAGAAGCCCTGTGAGGTAAGCCATATTCATGGATTTGTAAAACGAGGCTCAGAGAAGAAAGGGTAACTTTTCAAGGCCATATTGTTCATTGGCAGAACTGAGGTTTTTAGCATCACAGTGAAGGTTCTTTCCATATCACTGGAAAAACCATGCAAAGTGCATAATGTAGACTGTGCAGCAGTGGCACAATATTCTTGTATGAAGGCCTTCTCTTTACTATTCAGTAAAGGTCCTGAAACATTGAAAAAAAATTACTCGTAAAAACTGATTCAAGAACATATCAAATTATGTCCTGTCTTTGACAAAATATAAAGACTGACACTCATGCCTTTATAACAGAAAATTCATTGTTGAGTCAAAAGGAAGGTCTTTTTGAAGCACAGTTTGCTTCATTCATCCTACTAAAAAAAAAAATTTAACAAATCAAATGATATATATATATATATATAGCTCTTTTCCAGTCTTAAGAGTATATGGTCATTCAAAGTTTACTTATTCCCCTAGTTTCTGTTACCTATAGCCTAAATTTATATTTCATAAATAATCAAATATTCAGCAGTAGGCACTGAAAAAGGTACAGAAGACGAGACAAAGAGAGAGAAAGAGAAGACATACATGTGTCTAGGAGTGTGCTTTTAGAATACTTCAATACTAAGCTATGGCTGTGTCAGACATGGAATGGTGAAAATGAATTTGCAATGTTTTTGAATTAAGGTTCATAACCAACTTACATGATATGGCTAGCTCACTTCGAATTTCTAGATCCCACTATCTTGGAGATTGGCAACAGCAGAAATACCTAATGGGTGAAATAGCTTTTGCTGTATTATATCTAGATCTACAGCTTTTAACAAGTAGGCATACTACTTAGAAATAATATTCAAGTCTCCAGAGCAACATTTTTTAATTTCTACTGAAATATCTATATCTCTATATATTTATACATGTGTGTATATACATATATATACACATAAAATACACATACACATATACATACACACATATGCATGTATAGTATATATCATATTTTATGGGGAAATTAAGCGTCAAAGATTCTGATGTCCAGGTAGCTTTGAGTATAAAATTTCAAACAAATGCAGATTGTCTTGCTTTATAGTCTACAAAATACATCAGAAACCAACTATACAATCTCTTTTGTTGTGCTGTGCTGCCTCGTAGATGTAGCTGACTATATATATGTATGTATTTTGACATCAGGAATTTTTTAGACTTGTTCTACTCTGGAGCCTCTGTAGAAAGCCAAAAATCAATTTAAAATTAATCCTTTCCTAACAAAATAAAATATAAAACTTAATGAGCTTTGAACAAACTATGCCAAACCATGTCCTCATATTTAATACATATACTTTACTTTTAATGTAGATTGAACACTGTTCTTATGACAAATACTTCATTAAATTTATTTGCCAACTTTTGTGTGAGGGAGGAGGTTTGTTCACAAACCTGCCTTGAGCTGACACAGGGGAGAGACCATCACTCCTGTCTTCCTCCAGGACTCCACTCATATCCCTAACATTGGTCACTCTTTTTTGGCAAACAGAGACATTCTATGGTATCCATGATTTTATTATCCATACCCTGGCCTTAATTTACTTAAACAAATTGTGCATTTCACAGAACATAATTAGAAAATGCTTAAATTGGAGGTTGCTTGGGATAAAGAGAGTGATTGAAGTAAGAATTGTGTGTGCAGTAGAACATTATTTCTGCCCTCTATGGTTCAAGAGGACATGATAGAGTTGTGGGATGGTGGCTTTTCTGTATTTCTTTACAAGGCAACATTTACAAAGAAGACTTTTGGGGGCAGTATTTTCGTCACTATATTCTTAATAGATATTTTGAGCCCATTAAAAATATTTTGAGCCCATTAGGTGTCCTTAAATGAGAAGTTTTAATCTCTAGACTGCTTCTGACCAACATTCTGAGGCATAATGCTAGTAAGGCCAAAAAAAAAGACTCCATATAAATCTGGCATCCTGGTTCTTCAAATGGCTTTTTCATCTGGCTCTAAATTCATGCCATGATAAAGAAAAAATAAAAAGAGCATTGAAATTGGAATATAAGACATTGCGTGAAAACTGCTGTTTATATTTTTGAGTTAATCTAATCTAGAGTCAGGGAAAGGAAAGGCAACTCCTTATCACTGAAATACCCTAAAGGCAAAGAAAGAAACAAACAAAATCAAATATTTGAGTTCAATTTTAAATACAGGGACAAAAAGATATAGATTCAAAAAATGTGGTGTTTCATTGTCCTGTGAAGCACAGCACAGAATACTTCTGTCTTTATAGCTATGAGGCTGGCCATTTATAAGGTGCAAATGCAGAGCCCATTAGGATCTTTTTTAAATCCTTTATAGTCTCTCTTTCCATTTGCATCCAGTTTTACAATTTTAAATCCACCATATATAGTGATGACTTGAATTTGAAATTCAATAGAGCTACTTTCAATTTTATTGGAATGAGACTTTATTAAAAGTGGACATTAGAACTTTGGTATTCTTCATGTTGACCTCTAAAACCTAGGTATGGTTTAGCAAAGGAAATATGGAAAGAAAAAAAAAGCTCATCCAAAATATTTACAAGATGAAAAAAGATGATCACGAAATACACGGATGCAAAATGCAGAAATGTCTTTGCGTTTTGCATCAATGTCATCTCCTCCTACTTTCCAGTGTGTCTCTATTGCTCTCAAGAGACCCATCTTTAAGTAAGGCTGCACTGTGTCTGCAGAGTAATCTATAGCAGGCTGACAGCCTACTGAGAAAATCCGGCACAGTGAATATTTATGACACCTCCGATTGTTTAAAAATGTATTGACTTTTAACTTTTATTATGATCCAGAAAATGCAGGTTAGGTATGTGCATATGGATGGTATGGACAGATATGTGTCTTTGTATATTATGGCACTTAACTTAGAGATAGAAATGGAAAGCTCCACCTTTTTTAAGAACGATACAGTAGATTATTTCTTGAACATCACTGGCAGTGTTTCTGCTCAATGAAAATTATCATCCAAATGACTAAAACTCCCACAGAGATGATATAAGAGATCTGTTATGCATTTGACAGGTTAATTATAAAGATGAGGATGATAACAGTAACTCTTGATTTGTCGATTTAAAATACAGGTAATAAACAAAGAAACAGAGCATATAATTAATTTTTTTTAAATAGGCAATTAATGACCACTAATCAAAACAGGTGAGAAGTTAAGTAACGAACCCTATAAAATTAGATCTACAGACTGGTTTTTGAATACTCTTTCTGATACTCAGTGTTCAAGAACCTGCTCAAATAAAAGCAGGCAAAAACAGAATCTGTAATTTTAAAAGGCATAATGTATATGCAGAACACTTGGATAATAAAGAAAATTGTGAGTACAAAGTACTTGAACATAAGGATTTAAATGGTCCTTTAAAAAGTAGCATAGCTCATAATCATATATGACCATGAGGAAAACTTAAGTTGGTCATGTTACCATAAAAATACTAGAGTATAGGCATTTGAAAGTGTTCTTTTTTTTTCCAGGTGAGACAATTCTTAAAAGTCTGAATTCCACAGATCAAATTCACATCAAAAGAAATAAAGGTGTTTAAAGAAGCGGGTCTGTGTTCCCTCTGGCTACATAATCCTGTGACAAAGAATACAGCAATTCTAGCTGCATCCAGACAGCTGCACAGAGCCCCAATCTGCCTAATGGTCTGTCAGCTCCCACTGCTGCAAAGCTCTCAGTCACTTTGGCACACAGCATTAGCAATGCCCATCCAGGCTGGCTGCGTGGCCACCAGGCACAGAGTCTACACTATTTGGGCAAAAGGAAATCAAATCTAAAACTGCAGGGAAGAATATGTGCACTATTTAAAAAGAAAAAAAAAATAAAACCAATTCTGTTGTTGACTAGTTTGAAAACTTATCACATGATTACCTTTGAGGCAGAGAGTATTTCAGCATTCTTGTAAGGAGGTTGGATATTAAAGCATTCAATGCTGTGCTCTTTATGGCTGTAAGTGCACTGAGGCATAATTCTCTATGGTTTGACACAGATGTGTATTTTGTAATGATAATGGTCAATCTTTGCTAAGATGGAGGATGTTGTCTGAAATACTGATGAACCACCTTAATTGATTCTCTGGCAGATTGTCACATAGGTTGTGGAGTGTAGATGGGGGCAAAAAGAAGCCAAGGTATGAATCTAGAGACTAAAAATAAAATCTGCATTAAAAAATATCTTTATATACTTGGTTAACATTACAACATCAAGAACACCATAATGCTCAAGGTACTTTGTTATAATAGATACAACTGACAATGTTTTATCAGCAGATTTTTGTTTTAGTCATCTTTTATCCACAGCATACATGAAATGAACATGAGAGTGCCAATTTCAATAAAAATCTATGCCCTTTCAAAAATCTATGCGCTTCCTAAATGCTATGTAAGGCTTAAGTCAGCACTACCATGGTCAAACAGAGCATGAGTGAATTATTCTAATAATTTAGACCCCTGATCTGCTTTCATCTGAATTATCTAGAAAATGACTTCCTCTCTCTCCAAACTCTTGGCCAAAAGAACAAAAAACTTGCAATAAAGATGATATTAATAAATATATCTTGTTATAATAGGCTAATGATAAAATATTTTTAATATATAATATAGTATATATATCATACCTGCTTTAAAGGACCATCACTTGCAGCTGACCCTTAGAGTGTATGGAGATCTCTCCACTTTCAGATAAGGAGTTTCAACAAATATAATATAAAAGCCTGCGGTAAATTAGGAGGCTCTTCGTGTTATAGCTGTAACGATTCATTTCCTTTCCTTTTTTTCTGGTTGTAAACTGACTTCCTAGTTTAGATACTGAATAGGTTCTCAGGTATTTTAAACCCATGCCTTACTGCAGATGCCAGTTTAGAGGATAAGTGCTTTGAGACTGGGAACCATGTTTTGCCTCCCTTTTGTGTATTCACACAACTTACACTGTATATAGATAGGTGCTTAATAAATATTTGTAGATAGAAGGATCAACATGTGTTGAATATTTAATGAGCCCCCACTGAGAACCAGCTACTATGCTAGAAACTGGGGATAGATTGATAAACGAATAAGATCTCAGGTTTAATGGGTCTCATAGGGTAGGAATCCCTGAGTGGCAAAAAAACAATTAAGCACTGGGTTACTAACCAAAAGGTTTGCAGTCTGAATCCCCCCCAGAAACACCTGAGAAGAAAGCCCTGGTCCCTACTTCTAAAAGGTCATAGACATTGAAGAGCCTGTGAGTCACAGTTCTACTTTGGAATACATGGGGTGGCTATGAGTCAGAATCGGCTTGATGGCAACTGTTTTGTATATATATTTATTCACACATATATGTGTGTGTGTGGTATGCGTATATATACATGTATACACCTGCATATACACATACATGCATACACATTATAAGGTGAGGGGCAAACAAGAAACTAATAACACTTTGTCATAAGTAAAATTAAACTAATAATACTTTGTGATAAGTGAAATGAAGAAAGCAAAGCAGGGAAATATGATCAAGAATGACTGTGCCAGGAAATGGAAAGTAATTTTAGAAAGGTGTCTCTAAATAGGTAATGCATGAATTAAGACCAAATTTTCTAATTTTTGGTGTTCTTATCTGCCCTTTGATCTTGTCCTTATAACTAAATTTTCAAGGAAAAAACACATTTGTCTCTCTTTTTTTTTAAGCATAACATTAGGTCTGGTCTGTAATTTTGTTTTAGGTTGAAAAGGAAATAAACAAATCTGATCTTTCTGGTGATTTGAGGAAGTGACAAGAACACAAAAAAGAAAAATGATCATGTTGTTAAGGTAAGCAAACTTATTTGAACTACATTAAAAAATGCTTGGTTCAAGGCTTGGACGAAGGTTCACGGCAGGTCTTATTTTATTTGAAGTTTACTACCTTTAATCACATCCCTACAATACTCAGTGCATACCAATAAAATATATCTAATGATTTCTCTGAAGGTTCCATAGACAGACAGTATTATATATCTTTTCCTGGAACTCCAAAAAACCTTTTTCCGACTTAGAATGCTTAAGTCTCTTCGCAGCTAGGTTAAATTTCTTTCAGGAAGATGCTAAATTTTGTCCTAATTTTTATCTTCCAATAAACTTAAAAGTTCTAAGTTCTAG
The DNA here is from genome assembly GCF_030014295.1 of Loxodonta africana. NCBI lineage: Eukaryota > Metazoa > Chordata > Mammalia > Proboscidea > Elephantidae > Loxodonta > Loxodonta africana. The sequence continues at coordinate 114,953,989 of NC_087369.1, read as the reverse complement.
AATGATCATATCACTTACCTGATTAAAATCCACCAATGGAGCTTCACTGTCATTAGCATTAAATCTTAGGTCCTTACCGTGGTTTACAGGATTCTTCAAGCTATAACCCTGGCATGCTTCTCTAACCTCATATTGGCCTCTTTTTGTATCCATTTGCTCTGTTAGAGCCACCCTGTCCTGCTTTCTGCTCCTTAAACAGGTTCAACTCTTTTCTGCCTCCATGTATTTAAACATGGTACTCTCATGTCTCAGCTCAAATGTCACCTGATCATCCTTTTGTAAGCTGTGTACCTCCAGTCTCTATCAAATTGCCAGATTTTAATTTCTTGTTAGTTTTTTACCAGCATATGATTATATCATCTATACTTATATACATATACATAAAAATATTTGTATATTGTTTACCCTTTTCTTCCAGATACAAGTACAATAAGGTAGGAACCTCGTCTATCTTATTCACACTGTACCCACCAAGAACAGTGTCTTGCACATAGTGGGCACCCATCAAATATTTCTTAATGAATGCATGGATGTGTACATTTGTTGCTTTGGATCAGTGTGTTGGCACACCCTCAAATTTCATCTGTCCTCGTCCTCAAAATTATAAACCTTTACAGTTGTGTTTTTTATTTCAATTTCATGGAAATCAGCCATAAGAAATCAACTCCAGGGAGCCTATATGTCTATAAATTTCCTTTATAATGCTGGGCCTATACTGTAGACCATGTTTTAAGATATACTGTTTATTGTTCTATAATCAAGGTATCTTCATAAATATACCTATGCCAGTTCAAGTGGTCTCCAGACTTATTTCCCTATGAAAATGTAATTTTCAACATTGCATTTGCTCCTTGTTTGGTTGCATCAGTGGCATTAATTCAGCAAGCATTTATGTGTAAACATGTTCTTAGATCTGTAGATTGAAAGATGAATAAAAAATGGTCTTTACCGCTGAGGAGCTCACAGTCTGGTGTAAGTGAGTTTAGTGCAAAATAACATTTTAATACTGTAGTATAATATGAGTTATCTGGTACTTTCCTAACAAGAATTCTCAAAAAAGAATTATTTTCAGTACTAATATGAAAACAGTGCCTGGTTTAAAGTCAGGTGTATCTTTTCACCACATCTATTCAATCTGTGTGCTGAACAAATAACCTGAGAAGCTGGACTATATGAAGACGAACATGACATCAGGATTGGAGGAAGACTCACTAACAACCTGCAGATGACACAACCTTGCTTGGTGAAAGTAAAGAGGACTTGAAGCACTTACCGATGAAGATCAAAGACCACGGCCTTCAGTATGGATTACACCTCAACATAAACAAAACAAAAATCCTCATAGCTGGACCAATAAGCAATATCATGATAAATGGAGAAAAGATTGAAGTTGTAAAGGATTTCATTTTACTTGGATCCACGATCAGCACTCACGGAAGCAGCAACCAGAAAATCAAAAGGCACCTTGCATTGGACAAATCTGCTGCAAAAGACCTCTTTAAAGTGTTGAAAAGCAAAGATGTCTCCTTGAAGACTAAGGTGCACCTGACCCAAACCATGGTGTTTTCAATCTCCTCCTATGCATGTGAAAGCTGGACAATGAATAAGGAAGACTGAAAAAGAATTGACACCTTTGAATTGTGGTGTTGGCAAAGGATATCAAATATGCCGTAGGCAGCCAAAAGAATGAACAAATCTGTCTTGGAAGAAGTACGACCAGAGTGCTCCTTGGAAGCAAGGATGGTGAGACTACGTCTTACATACTTTGTACAAGTTGTCAGGGGGGATCAATCCCTGAAGAAGGACATCATGCTTGGTAAAGTAGAGGGTCAGCAAAGAGGAAGACCCACAGTAAGATGGACTGGCAGAGTGGCTCCAACAATGGGCTTAAGCATAACAACAATTGTGAGGTTGGTGCAGAACCGGCAGTGTTTCATTCTGTTGTACATAGGGTCGCTATGAGTCAGAATCAACTCAACAGCACCTAACATCAGGATTCATATAGAATTTTGTAAAATATATACTTTATAGATTTGTAAATATAATTACTTATAAAGTCCTTTTTTTCCCCAGGCTTATGATGTGGAGTGTGGTGTGGAGGGCAAAAATCTAAAATCCAGAAAAAAAGGAATTGAGAGGAAGGAATCGTATTTATCATTCTACTTTACTAGGAAGATATGAGGGCATTTAGTATATTTTGATATAAAATAATTTTCACCATGCATTTGTATCATAAATGGTTAAATGACCCTTACTTAAGTAAAATACCACATTTCCTCAAGCATTGTGATTAGAAAAATGTTTTCCTTTATATCAATTTTAAGTAATAAAGTTTATGGATATGCTGAGGGACTAAGAAATATTTATTGAGGAGCTTTCATGCATCTCATTTAATTCTTAGGAGAATTTTATCAGCTAAGTATAACTATACCCATTTTGTTATTGTTAGGTGCCGTCAAGTCAGTTCTGACTCATAGTGACCCCATGTACAATAGAATAAAACACTGCCCGATCTTGCACCATCCTCACAACCATTGGTATATTTGAGCCCATTGTTGCAGCCGCTGTATCAATCCATCTCGTTGAGGGTCTCTTTCTTTTTCACTGACCCTCTACTTTCCCAAACATAATGTCCTTCTCCAGGGACCGGTCCCTCCTGATAACATGTCCAAAATACCTGAGACAAAGTCTTGCCATCCTTGCCTCTAAGGAGCATTCCAGCTATACTTCTTCCATTTTACAGATGATGAAATAGAGGCTCAGGGAGGTGAAATAGCTTATCGAAAGTCAAACAGGTAATAAGTGGTGAAGTCAGAATTTCAGCCTAGATCGGTTTAACTCTAAACTCTATGCTGTATCCATTGTACCTAGTTACTTTAAAGTGAGAGAATAAGAAGACAGAAAATTAATATAATCCAGAACAAAACATTATAGGCATCACAAAAAGGCAGAAATGAGACGTTAAATTATAAGAATTCAGATGAGGGAGAGATAAAAAGGTAATGATAACTTTTGGGTCATTTATTAATTCCATCTGCATTTATTGTACACCATGCCTTAAGCACTATGCTAGGAACGATATGCAGCACCGATATATTATGCTCTAGGTCTTAATTCTGAATTATATAGTTTTGTATTAATTTTTAAAAGTCCTGATGATGTGGTAGTTTTTAGTGTTAAACTTTTGAAAGGAAAGGGAATGTAGTTTGCAGAGTGAGTGTTATGGATTAAATTGTGCCCCCTAAAAATGTGTGTCAACTTGGCCAGGCCATAATTCCCAATACTGTGTGATTGTCCACCATTTTGTCATCTGATATGATTTTCCTGTGTGTTGTACATCCTACCTCTATGATATTAATGGGGCAGGATTAAAGGCAGTTATGTTAATGAGGCAGGATTCAATCTACAAGATTAGATTGTATCGTGAGTCAATCTCTTTTGAGACGTAAAAAGAGAGAAACTAGCAGACAGACAAGGGGACCTTATACCACCAAGAAAGTAGTGGCAGAAGCAGAGCGTGTACTTTGGACCTGAGGTTCCTGCACAGAGAAGCTCCTAGACCAATGGAAGACTGATGACAAGGACCTTCTTCCAGAATTGACAGAGAGAGAAACTCTTCCCCTGATGCCCTGAATTTGGACGTCTAGCCTACTAGACTGTGGAGAATAAACTTCTGTTCGTTGAAGCCATCCACTTGTGATATTTCTGTTGTTGCAGCACTAGATAACTAAGACAGTGGGTAACAAGTGTATGTGTGTGTTTGTGTGTGTGTGTGTATCTATATCTTATCATCACAAAAATAGACCAAGAAAGCAAATTTTCTCATCTTGCAGACTATTGGTTGTGGTCAGGGAGGGAAAGTACTAGATGTAAGAGAGAATCATTTGAGAATGCCTTGAAGTCATCCATTGAGATTGTTCAATTATTCTGGAAACAAGAAGCCAGGAAGAGAGAAACAAACCATCATTTCTAAGGAAAAGATACTTTTCTGCATTTTCCCTAAGCAAAGAAGGCAATCATGAATGGTGTAAAGAGTTTTTTTCAAAGTTAGTGATAGAGATGTCTGTATGACAAAGTAACGCACAACTGACTTATTATTTTTCAGAAAAAAAATTTATGAACCTCACCAGATTCGGGGGTATTGATTGACTGTTTAACATTCTTAAATGGTTGGCTAATCTCTGTGTACCACACACGTGGAACTGTAACCCTGTTCTTTCTGACACATCACTCAATCAATATAATTTATAGGATGAGAGCAGCAATCAGCAGCTGTTGTAGGTAAAGACATGGATATTTCAAATGGAAATCCTGAAATATAAGTGACTTTTAAAATTTGGTACCAAATTTGATTCGAGTAGAAGCTTGCAAATCTAATTAAGTAAAAAAAAAAGTGGTCAAATCTTTCATATAACTGCAATGCATTGTGAATGCCATGCTAAATTCATCCCTATTCACTTCCTTACATGTATTTCTTAGATGAATTTATAGCCTTTCTAATGGAAAACAGAATCCTCTCTTGTTACCTTTGCATTTTAAATATCTTTCAATTCACAAGGAGAAGACTATTTTCATACAAACACTCTCCTCTCCCAGCAATCTTTTCATCATTGGAGAGAAATCTAAGTTATCTCTAATCACATTTTCCAGAAACAAAATTGCCTTAGGAAATATGAACCTACAGAATTTCTTGAGGATACAGTAAATTACTTCATTTGTTGTTTTTTTTTTTTAAGAAATATTTTGATATACTGGATATTATATTTTACACTAACAATAATTTCACTATGATGAAGCTTCTTCTAACAGAACATAGTGCAATGATGAAATTCCATGTAATATCATTTTTAGTGGGAATTACTGTGAAGAAACTATTTTGCAGGATCTGGTTATTTTGTAATAACTCATCATTTAGAAAGCGGGTATAATGCTGATTTTGATTATCTATATTTCAAATTAGTAATGATCACTATTGTTTATTGAAAAGTTCTTACATTAAAGAAAATGTCAAATATTTTAAATTCACATATAATATTAGCATAAAACAATACGTTTCACTCTTGCACATTTTGCAATTATACGTATTTTCTACATAGCCGCAATTGTACTAAACACACTATTGTCTATTCTCCTCTTCACTTATAGTGTAAAGTGTTCAATGTTTTTATGGTTTAAAAAATATTATAAATTTAATGTATACTTAGTAGCTCGTTGTGCTAATATATGATTTGTTAAGCTGTGTCTCTATGTTTAGTCATGTAGATTACATCATAATTTTTACTGATATCCACAATACCGCAAAGTATTCTGGGAAGATGGTGGGATGAGCAGGTCTAGGTTCCTTACCCTCTCCACATGAACATCAAGAGATCTGTGCTCATCCCTGTGAGTCTCTGAATCAGGGGGCAAAGGACAGCAGCAAGGACCTGTGGATGAACTGACCCAAATCAGCTATGAGCTTCATAGGGTAGGAAAAGTACTTCTTCCATGATCCTCGCCCTTCCCCACCCCCACCTGTCACAGTGGACTGTGGGCTGCTATGGACTAAACTATGGTAGTGGTGCATGCAGACTGGTGGCTCTGGCAGAGTCCACTCCCCCATCCAACCCATGGCTTGTCTGTGTACTGGAAAGAAACCTTATCTCTGGCTCTGAAATTAATAAGACAGATCTCCCTTGTGGTATGTTCAGAGTGTGCCCACCTCTCTACTCCTGGTGCAGCAGAAAGACAGCAGCCAGGGTCCCAGTCTACCTACAGCCCAACTGAGTGGAAATTGCCTTTATCTCCAGCTCTGAAATAAGTGGGCCCTCACAGAGTAAGGGAAACCCTGGTGGCATAGTGGTTAAGTGCTATGGCTGCTAACCAAAAGGTTGGCAGTTCAAATCCACCGGGCACTCCTTGGAAACTCTATGGGGCAGTTCTACTCTGTACTATAGAGGCGCTATGAGTTGGAATCAACTCGATGGCCGTGGGTTTTTGGTTTTCACAGATTAAGGGAGGGAGCAGCAAACAAGGATGGAAAGCTTCAGTAAATCTCACCAGCAGTTCACCACCAGTTTGGGAGCAGCTGAAGGGCTAAAAATGTGATCAGATGCAGCCCTCACAGAGCAGGGGGATCTTAGTTTTCTAGTGCTGCTATAGGTACCATGAGTGGGTAGCTTTAACAAACAGAAATTAATTTGCTCACAGTTTAGGAGGCCAGAAGTCCAAATTCAGGGTGCTGGCTCTAGGGGAAGACCTTCTCTATCTGCCTGCTCTGGAGGAAGGTCTTTATCTCATTTGAGCTTCTGCTTCTGGGATATCTGCATGTGGTTTGGCATGTGTCTTCCTCCATCTCTGCTTGTTTGTTTAATCTCTTTTATATCCCAAAAGAGGCTGACTCAAGAACACCTTACACTAATCCTGCCTCGTTAACATAACAAAGACAACCCATTCTCAAATGGTATTATGATCACAGGCATAGAGTTTAGGATTTACAACACATATTTTGGGGGACCAAATTCAACCCATAGCAAGGGGAAAGAGAAATAACAACAACAACAAAAAGGCGGTACATTCTGAAGGGCACCGTATGTTCTCTATTCTGTTTGGAAGCTGCTAAAAGATGGAAATATGGTCTGCACATCTTAAAACAGAGTCATCACAGAGAGTGAGATGAAGCGGTAAGCAAAGTCTAATGGTGCTGCTTGCCTAAGAGTTTCTTGCAGAAAGTACTGTGTTAAAAACACCAAATACAGGCATATCTCAGAGATATTGTGAGTTCAGTTCCAGACCACGGCAATAAAGTGAGTTACACGAATTCTGTGGTTTCCCAGTGCATTTGAAATTTATACTATGCTTGTAGTTTATTAAATGTGCAATAGCATTATGTCTAAAAAAATACAATGTAATTTTGTTACCTTAATTAAAAAAAAACTTTATTGCTAGAAAATGCTAACCATCATCTGAGCCTTTCAGTGAGTAATAATCTTTCTGCTGGGGGAGGGTCTTGCCACGATGTTGATGGCTGCTGACTGATCAGGGTGGTGGTTGCTGAAGGTTGGGGTGGCGGTGACAATTTCTTAAAATAATATAACAATGAATTTTGCCACGTCAATTGACTCATCCTCTCATGAAAGTTTTCTCTGTAGCATGCAATGCTGTTTGATAGCATTTTACCCAAATAGAACTTCTTTCAAAATTGGAGTCAATCTTCTCAAACTCTGCCACTGATTTATCAACTAAGTTTATGTAATAGTCTAAATCCTTTGTAGTTCTTTTCAACAATGTTAACAGCATCTTCACCAGGAACAGATTCCATCTCAAGAGACCACTTTCTTTACTCATAAGAAGCAACTTCTCATCTGTTAGAGTTCTATCATAAGATTGAAGCAATTCAGTTACATCTTCAGGCTCCAATTCTAATTCTAGTTCTCTTGCTGTTTCCACCATATCTGCAGTTACTTCCTCCACTGAAGTCTTGAACCTCTCAAAGTCATCCATGAGGGTTTGAATCAGCTTCTTCCAAATTCCTGTTAACGTTGATATTTTGATCTGCTCCCATGAATCATGAACGTTCTTAATGGTATCTAGAATGGTGAATCCTTTCAAGGAGGTTTTCAATTCACTTTGTCCAGATCCACCAGAGGAATCACTATCTAGAGCTTTACAAAATAGATTTTTTAGATAATAAGACTTGAAAGTCAAAATGACTCCTTGATCCATGAGCTACAGAATGGATGATGTGTTAGCCAGCATAAAAACAACATTAATCTCCTTGCACATCTCCATCAGAACTCTTAGGTGACCAAGTGCATTGTCAATGAGCAGTAATATTTTCAAAGGAATCTTTTTTTTTTTCTGAACATTAAGTCTCAACACTGGGCTTAAAATATTCAACAGATGTGCTGTCATCCAGGCTTTGTTGTTCCATTTATAGAGCACAGGCAGAGAAGATTTAGTATAATTTTTAAGGGCCCTAGGATTGTAAGAATATTAAATGAGCATTGACTTCAACTTAAAGTCACCAGCTGCATTAGCCCCTAACAAGAGAGTCAAACTGTCCTTTGAACCTTTGAAGCCAGGTATTGACTTCACCTCTCTAGCTGTGAAAGTCCTAAATGGCATCTTCTTCCAATATAAGGCTGTTTCATCTACACTGAAAATCTGTTGTTTAGTGTAGCCACTTTCATCAATTATCTAAGTTAGATCTTCTGGATAACTTTTTGCAGCTTCTACACTAACACTTGCTGCTTCACCTTGCACTTTTATGTTGTGGAGATGGCTTCTTTCCTTAAACTTTATGAACCAACTTCTGCTAGCTTCACATTTTTCTTCTGCAGCTTCCTCAACTCTCTCAGCCTTCATAGCATTGGAGAGAGGTGGGGCCTTGCTCTGGATTAGGTTTTGGCTTAAGGGAATGTTGTGGCTGGTTTGATCTTCTATCCAGACCACTAAAACTTTCTCCATATCAGCAATAAGGCTGTTTCACTTTCTTATCATTTGTGTGTTCACTGGAGTAGCACTTTTAATTTCCTTCAAAAACTTTTCCTTTGTGTTCACAACTTGGCTAACTGTTGGCACAAGAGGCATAGCTTTCAACCTACCTCAGCTTTCAATATGCCTTCCTCACTAAGCTTATCATTTGTAGCTTAAGCTTTAAAGTGAGAGACGTGTGATACTCCCTTTCACTTGAACACTTAGAGGCCATTGAAGGGTTATTAATTGGCCTAATTTCAATATTTTTGTGTCTCAGGGAATGGAAAGGCCCAAGGAGAGGGAGAGAGATGAGGTAATGGCCAGTGAGTGGAGCAGTCAGAACACATGCAACATTTAACAATTAAGTTTGCCATCTTATATGGGCACGATTCATAATGCCTCAAAACAATTACAATAGTAATATCAAAGATCACTGATCATCATAACAGGTATAATAATAATGAAAAGTTTGAAATATTGTGAGAATTACCAAACTGTGACATAGAGACACTAAGTGAGCACATGCTCTTGGAAAAAAAGTGATGCTGATAGACTTGTTCAACGCAGGGTTGCCACAAACCTTCAACTTGTTAAAAAAAAAAAAAACACTTTGTGAAGCACAATAAAGTGAAGAGCTATAAAACAAGGTGTGCCTGTACTTGAAAGAATTGAGGAAACCAACGCCTTGTAAAATTCTAATGTCCCAAATTCAACAAAAAATTACAAGACCCGCAGAGAAAATGAACATGACTGCTCATTATAATGAACAAGGCAAATGCAGAGAAATTATATCTATGGAAGCCAACAGAATGGAAGAATGTAATACAACAATATTAAGCAAGCATAAAGAAAACACACAGACAAAGAGCTAAAGGAAATCAGGAAAATGACACAAATTAAAAAGACAAAATAAAGAGACAGACACTATAAAAAGGAATCAAACAGAAATATTGAAGTTGAATAACACAATAACTGAAATGAAAAGCTCAATAGATGGATTCAGCACCAGATTTGAGCAGGCAAAATAGAATGAGTAAACAGTAATCAAAATTATGGAAGCTGACAAGCAACTAGGGAGAAGGCTGAAGACTGCTGAACACAGTTTAATGGAATTATGGGACAACATCAAATAAACCAACATATGAATGATGGGAATCCCAGAAGGACACAAGAGAGAAATGGACACAAATAGTATTTGAAAAAATAATGTCAGAAAGCTTTCCAAATCTGACAAAGGACATAAACCTACAAATTAAAAAAACTCAACAAATTCTAATAGAATTAAACAAATAGACCCACACCAAGACACATTATAATCAAGCTCTCTAAAATAAAAGACAAAGAGAAATCCAGAAAGCAGCAAGACAAAAGCCAATAATCTTATACAAAGGATCTCCAATATGATCAAGTGCTGATTTCTCCTCAGAAACCTTGGAGGACAACAGTAGTACAATGACATTTTTCAAACTGCTGAAAGAACAGAACTGACAGTCAAGAATACTATATTTCACAAAGCTATCCTTCAAGAATGAGGACAAAATCAAGATATTCCAAGATAAACAAAAACTCAGATTTCAAAAACACTAGGCCTTCCCTGTAAGAAATGCTAAAGGGAGGCGGAGCCAAGATGGCGGAATAGACACACTTCTGGCGAGCCCCCTTACAACAAAGTGAAACAAGTATATTTATGACAAGCTAAGAGCCTTGAGGAAACCCTGGTGGCACAGTAGTTAAGTGCTACGGCTGCTAACCAAAGCGTCGGCAGTTCAAATCCGCCAGGTGCTCCTTGGAAAATCTATGGGACAGTTCTACTTTGTCCTATAGAGTCGCTATGAGTTGGAATCGATTCTGTGACACTGGGTTTGGCTTTGGTTTTGGTAGGACCCTTGAACATCAAAAGCAAGCTTAGAAAATGAACTGAGGGGCAGAAGGAGGAAGAGATGGTTCAGAAATGGAGTTACTGGACCTGAATTGCTGGGAGCCCTCAGGCACCATTCCCGAGAGTGGCTGCGGTGGGCTGATACTAGTGTTTGGCCGCAGTTTCCTCAGGGAGAAGCAGCAAACCACACAGCCTACTCACACCTCCAGAACCAGAGAAGAACGGTGCTCTCGGCAGAAGCTAAGTACTTAAGTATATTTTACTGCACCCCACCTCCCCAAGCCAGCTTCAGTTGCTGATTTCCCTGAGCCTGAGACAGGCCCTGTTGAGTGCCTAGAGCCATCCTCCGGGTCTTGAAGAAGGAATAAATTTGCAATTGGAAAGATAATTTGCCAACTCCACTAACTGGGGGAGCTCAGGACAGAAACGACTCCTGTCCAGGCATAAATGGGCCGTGGACTTTTAGAACCTTTCCCCTCTGCATGGACCTGTGTGGGCCTATTTTAGGAGAATAGGCCCTTGTTGGAAGACTCCAACCATTTCAGCTATGCAGCAGAGAGGTGGGTGTTTGATGTTTGACATTGCTTTGCCTATTAAACAGGGTCCTCACCTACCCACATCATGGGCCTAAGGACTGGTGCCCCCACTCAGGCCACCCAGCCACCTGTGATGGGGCCCAAGGATAACTGGTACCTCCCAGTTCTTACAACCAAAAACATTGGGTGCCCATGCCCTTCTGCAGAACCCCCCCACCTGTACGATCTAGGCAATAGGGACATGCTTTCCTCAGAGACGTGTGGGGGACATTTCTCAGCCCCCTGCCTTGTTCACAGTGTGACCCCCTGCTGCAACCAGATACTGGTACCTACACCAATCACCTCTACCCCCTAAGACTGTCAGGCAGAGCTTGTACCACACACTTGATGGTCAGCTACCTGGACACCTGAGCTCCAAAGGTGAAACTAATCAAGCTGTCTCACTCAAGCAAACCATTTGGGCATATCCAAAAAAAACAAAGCAAGAAGCTACAACATGGTAAGCAAACATATCTAATACAATAACTTATAGATGGCTCAGAGACAACAATTGATATCAAGTCACATAAAGAAACAGATCACGATCACCTCAACAAGCTCTCAAAACAAAGAATCAAGGGATCTTCTAGATGAAAGTACCTTCCTGGAATTACCAGAGGCAGAATACAAAAGATTAATATACAGAACCGTTCAAGATATCAGAAAGGAAATGAGGCAATACAGAGAACAAGCCAAGGAACACACAGATAAAGCATTTAAAGAAATTAAAAAGATTATTCAGGAACATAATGGAAAATTTAATAAGCTGGAAAAATCCATAGACAAACAGTAATCAGAAATTCAGAAGATTAACAATAAAATTACAGAAGTAGACAACTGAGCAGAAAGTCAGAGGAGCAGAATTGAGCAAATGTGAGGCAGAATTTCTGAACTTGAAGATAAAGCACTTGACACTAATATATTTGAAGAAAAATTGGAAAAAATAAAGAAAACTTAAGAATCACATGGGACTCTATCAAGAGAAATAACCTATGAGTGACTGGAGTATCAGAACAGGAGGGGATAACAGAAAATACAGAGAGAATTGCTGAACACTTGTTGGCAGAGAGCCTCCTGATAGTGTGAAAGATGAGAAGATATCTATCCAAGATGCTCATCGAACTTTAAAAAAATTTTAAAAAAAGGCATATTATAATCAAACTTGCCAAAACCAAATATAAAGAGAGAATTTTAAGAGCAGCTAGGGATAAATGAAAAGTCACCTACAAAGGAGAGTCAATAAGAATAAGCTTGGACTACTCGGCAGAAACCAAGCAGGCAAGAAGGCAATGGGATGACTTATATAAAGCATTGAAGGAAAAACAATGCCAACCAAGAATCATACATCCAGCAGAACTGTCTCTCAAATATGAAGGTGAAATTAGGACATTTCCAGATAAACAGAAGCTTAGGGAATTCATAAAAACCAAACCAAAACTACAAGAGATACTAAAGGGAGTTCATTGGTTAGAAAATCAATAATATCAGGTATTAACGCAAGACTAGAACACTGCACAGAGCTATCAGAGGTCAACCCAGTCAGGGAAATGACAAAAATAAATCAAGATAAAAAAACGCTCAAAACAGGGAAACAGCAATGTTATTATGTAAAAGAAGACAACATTCAAACAATAAAGAGGGACTAAGACATGCAGTTATACATCTTTCAAATGGAGAGGAAGACAAGGCAATATAAAGAAATAAAAGTTAGGTTTAAACTTAGAAAAATGGGAGTAAATATTAAGGTAACCACAAAGGAGACAAACTATACTACTCATCAAAATAAAACACAAGAAAAAAATGGAGACTCAGCAGAAAAAAAAATCAACGGCAATGAACAAGAGGAAAAGACAATACATAAAGATAAACTACTCAGCACAAAAAATTAAGTGGGAAAAAGAAACTGTCAACAACACACAAAAAAAGATATCAAAATGATAGCACTAAATTCATACTTCTCCTTAATTAAGATGAATGGAAATGGACTAAATGCACAAATAAAGGGGTTGAGTGGCAGAATGGATTAAAAAACACTATCTGACTATATGCTGCCTAGAAGAGACACACTTCAGACATAGAGACAAAAATAAACTAAAACTCAAAGGATGGCAAAATATATATCATGCAAACAACAATCAAAAAAGAGCAGGAGTGGCAATGTTAATTTCTGACAAAATAGACTTTAAATACATCAGAAGGGCTAAGGAAGGACACTATATAATGATTAAAGGGACAATATACCAAGAGGATATAACCATATTAAATAATTATGCACCCAATGATAGAGCTTCAAGGTACATAAAACAAACTCTATCAGCATCGAAAAGTGAGATACACCGCTCCACAATAATGGTAGGAGATTTCAACACACCACTTTTGGTAAAGGACAGGGCATCCAGAAAGAAGCTCAGTAAAGACACGAAAGATCTAAATGCCACAGTCAACCAACTTAACCTCATAGACATATACAGAGCACTCCACCCAAAAGCAGCCAAGTATACTTTCTTTTCTAGTGCACATGGAACATTCTCTAGAATAGACCACATATTAGGTCATAAAGCAAGCCTTAGCAGAATCCAAAACATTGAAATATTACAAAGCATCTTCTCTGACTATAAGGCCATAAAAGTGGAAATCAATAACAGAAAAAGCAGGGAAAAGAAATCAAACACTTGGAAACTGAACAATACCCTGTTCAAAAAAGACTGCATTATAGAAGACATTAAGGATGAAATAAAGAAATTCATAGAATCCAATGATAATGAAAACAATACCTGTCAGCACCTTTGGGACACAGTGAAAGCAGTGCTCAGAGGTCAATTTATACCAATAAATGCACACATCCTAAAAGAAGAAAGGGCCAAAATCAAAGAATTATCCCTACAACTAGAACAAATAGAAAAAGGGCAACAAAATAAACCTGCAGGCACCAGACGAAAACAAGTAATAAAAATTAGAGCAGAACTAAATGAAATAGAAAACAGAAAAATGATTGAAAGAATTAACAAGACCAAAACCTGGTTCTTTGAAATAATCAACAAAATGGATAAACCATTGGCCAAACTGACAAAAGAAAAAAAGGAGAGAAAGCAAATAGCCCAAATAAGAAATGAGATGGGCGATATTAGCAGACCCAACTGAAATTAATAGAATCATATCAGAATACTATGAAAAGCTGTACTCTAACAAATTTGAAAACCTAGAAGAAATGGATGAATTTCTAGAAACACACTACCTACCTAAACTAACAGAAACAGCGGTAGAACAACTAAATAGACCCATAACAAGAGATTGAAAAAACTCCCGAAAAACAAAAGCCCTGGCCGGGATGGCTTCACCTCAGAATTCTACCAAACTTTCAGAGAAGAGTTAACACCACTACTGCTAAAGGTATTTTAGAGCATAGAAAAGGACGGAATACTCCCAACCTCATTTTATGAAGCCAGCATGTCTCTGATACCAAAACCACGTAGATACCACAAAAAAAGAAAATTACAGACCTATATCCCTCATAAACTTAGATGTAAAAATCCTCAATAGTATTCTAGCCAATAGATTTCAACAACATATCAAAAAAATAATTCACCATGACCAAGTGGGATTTATACCAGGTATGCAGGAATGGTTCAACATTAGAAAAACAACTAATTTAATCCATCATATAAATAAAACAAAAGACAAGAATCACATGATTTTATCAATTGATGCCGAAAAGGCATTTGACAAAGTTCAACACCCATTCATGATAAAAACTCTCAGCAAAATAGGAATTGAAGGAAAATTTCTCAACATAATAAAGGGCATTTATACAAAGCTAAAGGCCAACATTGTCCTAAATGGAGAGAGACTGAAAGCATTCCCCTTGAGACTGGGAACCAGACAAGGATGCCCTTTATCACCACTTGTATTCAACATTATGCTGGAGTCCTTGCCAGAGCAATTAGGCTAGATAAAGAAATAAAGGGCATCCAGATTGGCTAGGAAGAAGTAAAAGTATCTCTATTTGCAGATGACATGATCTTATACACAGAAAACCCTTAAGAATCCTCCAGAAAACTACTGAAACTAATACAAGAGTTCAGCAGAGTATTGGGATACAACATAAACATACAAAAATCAGTTGGATTCCTCTACACCAACAAAAAGTACATTGAAGAGGAAACCACCAAATCAATACCATTTACAGTAGCCTCCAAGAAGATAAAATACTTAGGAATAAATCTTACCAGAGATGTAAAAGACTTAAACAAAACGCCTCTGCAAGAAACCAAAACAGACCTACATAAGTGGAAAAACATACCTTGATCATGGATTGGAAGACTTAACATTATAAAAATATCTATTCTGCCAAAAGCGATCTAGAGATTTAATGCAATTCTGATCCGAATTCCAACAAAATTTTTTTAACGAGATGGAAAAACAAATCACCAACTTCATATGGAAGGGAAAGAGGCCCTGGATAAGTAAAGCATTACTGAAAAAGAAGAACAAAGTGGGAGGTCTTACTCTACCTGGTTTTAGAACCTATTATACCACCTCAGTAGTCAAAACAGCCTGGTACTGGTACAACAACAGATACATAGACTGATGGAACAGAATTGAGAATCCAGGCAGAAATCCATCCACATATGAGCAGTTGATATTTGACAAAGGCCCCAAAACAGTTAAATGGGGAAAAGACAGTCTTTTTAACAAATGGTGCTGGCATAACTGGATATCCATCTGCCAAAAAATGAAACAAGACCCATACCTCACTCCAGGCACAAAAACGAGCTTAAAATGGATCAAAGACCTAAATATAAAATCTAAAACAATAAAGATCATGGAAGAAAACATAGGGACAACGTTAGGAGCCCTAATACATGGCATGAACAGTATACAAAACATTACTAACAATGCAGAAGAAAAACTAGATAACTCAGAGCTCCTAAAAATCAAACGCCTATGCTCATCCAAAGACTTCACCAAAACAGTAAAAACAGTACCTACAGACTGGGAAAAAGTTTTTAGCTATGACATTTCTGATCAGCACCTGATCTCTAAACTACAGGAAACTGTAAAAACTCAACTGTAAAAAAATAAATTATCCAGTTAAAAAATGGGCAAAAGATATGAACAGACACTTCACTAAAGAAGACATTCGGGTAGCTAACAGGTACATGAGGAAATTCTCACGATCATCAGCCATTAGAGAAATGCAAATCAAAACTACAAGGAAATTCCATCTCACTCCAACAAGGCTGGCATTAATCCAAAAACACAAATAATAAATGTTGGAAAGGTTGTGGAGAGATTGGAACACTTATACAGTACTGGTGGGAATGTCAAATGGTACAACCACTTTGGAAATCGATTTGGCGCTTCCTTAAAAAACTAGTAATAGAACTACCATACTATCCAGCAATCCCACTCCTTGGAATATATCCTACAGAAATAAGAGCCTTTACATGAACAGATATATGCACACCCATGTTCATTGCAGCACTGTTTACAATAGCAAAAAGATGGAAGCAACCAAGGTGCCCATCAACGGATGAATGGATAAATAAATTATGGTATATTCACATAATGGAATACTACGCATCAATAAAGAACAGTGATGTATCTATGAAACATTTCATAACATGGAGGAACCTGGAAGGCGTTATGCTGAGTGAAATTACTCAGCAGCAAAAGGACAAATATTGTATAAGACCACTATTATAAGAACTTGAGAAATAGTTTAAACAGAGAAGAAAATATTCTTTGATGGTTACGAGAGGGGGAAGGGAGGGAAGGTGGGAAAGAGGTATTCACTATTTAAATAGTAGGGAAGAACTATTTTAGGTGAAGGGAACGACAACACACAATACAGGGAAGGTCAGCACAACTGGACTAAACCAAAAGCAAAGGAGTTTCCTGAATAAGCTGAATGTTCAAAGGCCAGCGTAGCAGGGGCAGGGCTTTGGGGACCATAGTTTCAGGGGACATCTAAGTCAATTGGTATCATGAAATCTATTAAGAAAACATTCTGCATCCCACTTTGGAGAGTGGCGTCTGTGGTCTTAAACGCTAGCAAGCAGCCATCTAAGTTGCATCTATCGGTCTCAACCCACCTGGATCAAAGGAGAATGAAGAACACCAAGGACGCAAGGTAATTTTGAGTCCAAGAAACAGAAAGTGCCACATAAACCAGAGACTACATCAGCCTGAGACCAGAAGAGCTAGATGGTGCCCGGCTACAACGGATGACTGCCCTGACAGGGAACACAACAGAGAACCACTGAGGGAGCAGGAGAGCAGTAGGATCCAGACCCCAAATTCTTGTAAAAAGACCAGACTTAATGGTCTGACTGAGAGTAGAAGGACCCCAGTTGTCATGGCCCCCAGACCTTCTGTTGCCCCAGGACAGGAACTTTTCCTGAAGCCAACTCTTCAGACATGGATTGGACTGGACAATGGGTTGGAGAGGGATGCTGGTGAGGAGTGAGCTTCTTGGATCAGACGGACACTTGAGACTGTGTTGGCATCTCCTGTCTGGAGGGGAGATGAGAGGGTGGAGGGGGTTAGAAGCTGGCAAAATGGACACGAAAAGAGAGAGTGGAGGGAGGGAGCAGGCTGTCTTATTAGGGGGAGAGCAATTCGGAGTATATAGGAAGGTGTATATAAGTTTTTGTATGAGAGACTGACTTGATTTGCAAACTTTCACTTAAAGAACAATAAAATTTTTTTAAAAATGCTAAGGGGAGTCCCTCAGATGGGAAAAAAAGGATATTAGGCAATAACTTCAAGACACAGAAAAAAAAAGTTCTCCAGTGAAGATAATTGTAGGGGCAAGTATAAGGGCAAGATGAAAGATATTTTTTGCTTCATAATTCTAGTGGTTAAGTCCTTCATGCTTTACAATGAAAATACATTTTAAAAAGCATAAATGTATGTTACAGGACATGTGATATTTAAAGACGTAACTGGTCATAATAGCAGCACAAATGGAGGGAGGTGAATAGTATAGGTTTAGAGTTTTTGTATGTTGTTGAAGTTAAATTAGTATCGATTTTATCCAGGTTGCAAAATGCTAAATACATAGTCATAATGAGGTAAACACTGAATATTGTCTAACCGATAGTTGTGATTTAATTACACTAAGAAGAATTGGAAAGGGGATGTAAGTGTGTGTGTGTGTGTGTGTGTGTGTGTGTGAAGGGGTGGTTGCGAGGAAAGCCTGTCTAAGATAGCTAAATTCTTATCATGCATAACACATAATCATGAGATATCTACAAATGAAAAATCGAGAATTTTCAGTATTAGCATATTGTTTAGAAATATAGAGGTAAGTACTGGAAGAAACTATGCCCAGAAATTTGGAAGAGAGCTACCTGGCGAACCCACTGGAAGAGTACCATATACATGTCCATTCCAAAGAAAGATCATCCAATGGAATGCAAAAATTATCCAACAAAATCATTATTATCACATGCAAGTAAAATTTTGTTGACGATAATTCAAAAATAGTTTCAGTAGTACATGGACGTGGAACTTGCAGAAATTCAAGCAGATTCAGAAGAGGAGGCGGGATAAAGGAAATAATTGCTGATGTCCGATGGATCTTGACTGAAAGCAGAGAATACCAGAAAGATGTTTACTTGTGTTTTATTGACTACATGAAGGCATTCAACTGTGTGGATCATAACAAATTATGGATAACATTGCAAGGAATAAGAATTCCAGAACACCTAAATTCCACTTATATGGAACCTGTACATAGACCTAGAGTCAGTCTTTTGAATAGGACAAGGGGATACTGAGTCATTTAAAATCAGAAAATGTGTGCATCAGGGTTGTATGCTTTCACCATACTTATTCAATCTGTATGCTGAGCAAATAATCTGAGAAGCTGGACTACATGAAGAAGAACATGGCATCAGGATTGGTTATTGTTGTTGTTAGGTGGTGTGGAGTTGGTTCCAACTCATGGTAACCTTATGGACGACAGAACAAAACCCTGCCCGTCCTGCGCTATCATCCCAATTGTTATGTTTGAGTGCATTGTTGCAGCCACTGTGTCAATCCACCTCGTCAATGGTCTTCCTCTTTTTTTTTATGACCCTATATCTTACAAAGAATGTTGTCCTCCTCCAGGGACTGGCTCCTCGTGATAACACTTCTAAAGTACACGAGACAGAGTCTCCCCATCCTCACTTCCAAGGAGCATTCAAGACATACTTGTTTGTTCTTCTGGCAGTCCGTGGTATATTCAATATTCTTCGCCAGCACCAGAATTCAAAGGCATCAATTCTTCTTCAGTCTTCCTTGTTCATTGTCCAGTTTTCTCATGCATATGACATGATTGAAAATATCATGGCTTGTGTCAGATGCACATTAGTCCTCAAAGTGACATATTTGCTTTTTAACACTCTAAAGGAATTTTGCAGGAGGTTTGCCGAATGCAATGCGTCATTTGATTTCTTGATTTCTTGACTGCTCTTTTCATGGGCGTTAATTGTGAATCCAAGTAAAATGAAATCCTTGGCAATTTTGATCTTTTCTCAGTTTATAATGATGTTGCTTATTGGCCCAGTTGTAAGGATTTTTGTTTTCGTTGTGTTGAGGTGTAATCCATATTGAAGGCTGTATAGTCTTTGATCTTCATCGGTAAGTGTTTCATGTCCTCTTCACTTTCAGCAAGCAAGGTCGTATTATCTGCATATCACAGGTTGTTAATGAGTCTTCCTCCAATCCTGATGCTGAGTTCTCCTTCATATAGTCCAGCCTCTCAGATTATTTGCTCAGCATACAAATTGAATAAGCACGGTGAAAAGATGCAACCCTGATGCACAATTTTCCTGATTTTAAACCATGCAGTATCCCCTTGTTCTGTTTTAAAGATTGCATCTTGATCTATTACACGTGCCACTTGAGCACGATTAAGTTTCCTGGAATTCCCAGTATTGGAAATGTTATCCATAATTTGCTATAATCCACATAGTCAAAATAATTTGCATAGTCAATAAAACACCGGTAAACATGTTTCTGGTATTCTCTGCTTTCACTCAAGATCCATCTGACATTAGCAATGATATCCCTCCTTCCATGTCATATTCTGAATTAGGCTTGACTTTCTGGCAGTTAGCTGTTAATGCATTGCTGCAACCATTTTTAAATTATCTTCAGCAAAAATTTAGTTGTGTGTGATACTAATGATAACGTTCCATAATTTCTGCATTCTGTTGGATCACGTTTCTTTGGAATGGGCACAAATATGATCTCTCCCATTTGGATGGCCAGGTAACTATATTGCAAATCAGGATTGGAGGAAGACTAACAACCAGTGATATACTGATGACACAACTTTGCTTCAGGAAAGTGAAGAGGACTTGAAGCACTTACTGATGAAGACCAAAGACTACAGCCTTCAGTATGGATTACATCTCAGCATAAAGAAAACAAAAATCCTCACAACTGGACCAATAAGCAACATCATGATAAACGGAGAAAATATTGAAGTTGTCAAGGATTTTGTTTTACTTAGATCCATGATAACGTCCATGGAAGCAGCAGTCAAGAAATGAAATGACTCATTGCTGTGGCCAAATCTGCTGCCAAAGACCTCTATAAAGTGTTAAAAAGCAAAGATGTCACTTTGAGAACTAAGGTATCACCTGACCGAAGCCATCGTATTTTCAATTGCCCCATATGCATGCAGAAGCTGGACATTAAATAAAGAAGACCAAAGATGAATTGATACGTTTGAATTACAGTGTTGGCAAAGAATATTGACTATACCATGGACTACCAGAAGAACCAACAAATCTGTCTTGGAAGAAGTACAGCCAGAAAGCTCTTTAGAAACAAGGATGGCGAGACTGCGTCTCAGATATTTTGAGCATTTTATCAGAAGGGACCAGTGCCTGGAGAAGGACATCACGCTTTGTAAAGTAGAGGGTCAGCGAAAAAGAAGACCCTCAGCAAGATAGATTGACATAGTGGCTGCAACAATGGGCTCAAGCATAGCAAAGATTGTGAAGATGGCCCAGGACCAGGCAGTGTTTGTTTCTGTTGTACATAGGTTCAGTATGAGGCAAAACCGACTTGAAGGCACCCAACAGCAACAGCAAGAAGGATGAGTCTACTTTATTTTTCTGACTAACTATTCATTTATCTCAACACCACTCATTAAACGATCCTTCAACAGTCCTTGTTTTGTAAAGCTTACTTTATTGTACATAGATTTTATATATGATTGTATCTATTTATGGACTGTCAATTCTGTTCCAGTCATGAGTATCTATATTTCTTACCCAGAATGAATTTTATTTTTTGATATTTTATAAAAAATGTAAAACATGTTTTAAAACAGGGCTATATCTCAAACCTCCACCTTAGTTATATTGCCTTTCATTTTCAGAATGTCTTTGTATATTCTTATCTATTTATTTTTTCATATAAATTCTGAAATCATTTCATTGAACCACCTTCTCCCTAGGCGAAAACAATTCCTTGTCTAAATTTTACGGTAATTATATTAAACATATAAATTAACTTGGAGTGTATACATATTTTTACTTCATTGTCTCACCTCAGTCTCTCCACTTATTAATGTATAAACTTTCAGATTACATTTTTGCAGGTTATTTTTAATATATAAAGTCCCAATATATCTCTTTTTAAGTTTATTCCTAATAACTTTTTGTTGTCACTGTTAATGAAGCTTCTTGATTCATTATACTTTTTCACTTGGGTAGTGCTAGTGGACTAGAATGCTGTTGACTTTTCAATACTTTTCCCTTACCTGATGTTATGGATGGGAAACCCTGGTAGCGTAATGGTTAAGTGCTACTGCTGTTAACCATAAGGTCGGCAGTTTGAATCCACCATGCGCTCCTTGGAAACTCTATGGGGCAGTTCTACTCTGTCCTACAGGGTCACTGTGAGTCAAAATCGACTCGACAGCAATGGGTTTGTTTGTTTGTTTGTTTGTTTTTTGATGTTATGGATTGAATTGTGGCTCCCCAAAAATATGTGATGAAATTCTAGCCCCTGTACCTATAAATTTTGCCCTGTTTGGAAATAAGGTGTTTCTTTTGTTATGCTCATGAGTCAATACAAGAGTATGTTGAGTCCTAAAACTAATCACTCTGAATGTTAAAAAGGGCAGAATAGACACAGAGACACACACAAGTGGGTGATAGTTGCCAAGGAAGACCAAGGGACACCAAAGAATGTAAAGGAACTCCAAGGAACGCCTGGGGCTACTGACAAGGAAGGACCCTGCTATTGAGCTTATTTCCTGATTTGGACTTCTAGATGCGAGACAATAAATTCCTGTTTTTTAAAGTCATCTAAGTGTGGTGTTTCTTTGATACAGCAGCACTAGGTAAGTAAGACACCTGACAACCTTGTTAAGTTGTTTCATTACTTGTAATATTTTTTCAAAACTAATTTATTGGTTTTTCTAGTTATATAATTGTCATAAGTAAATGATATATTTTTCTCTCTCTTACTGATGTTTATCCCTCTTATTTTCTTGCGTGTCTTATTACATTACAAAAAAGTTCCAAAGCAATATTTAAGAATGGTAGCTAGTCTTGTTTATTTCTAAAGTTAAAAAGAATGCCTAGAACTTTGTTATTGGTGAGTTGGGTTTTTTTGTTTGTTTGTTTGTCTGCTTTGTTTTCTGTACAAGCAGTTCTTATTTAACTTCTCACTCCTGACAAGCTCCATTAGTTTTATGGCATGCACACTATATTCACACAACAGCAATTTTTTTCTGTAAGAGATTATTATATGTACTTTGGACCATAATTGGCATAATAAGAAAAACAACCCAATTTTTTAAAAAATTGTTATTATTTGTATTTCCACCATTCTTATTTTCTAGGCTGCTAAATATAGTTTCCATGCTGCTAGGTATAGTTTCCTGCATTAGTCTTGATTAAAAAAAAAAAGATAAGAGAGATTATGTAAATATTTTGGATGGAGTTAAATGAGGCTTTGTGTGGATTGAGCTTATTGCTAGTTTTTTTTTTTTTTTTTTTGCAGATTGGCTCTATTTGGAAACTATGTCAGTTAAAACTTTCCATGAGTTTTGCAGGTAATTAAATTAGGGAAGAGCGCTTATGCATTTTCTCCTTTCAACACATTCAGAAATATTTTAAGGTATAAGCATACTTATCATAAGGTGATTGGTATAGAAACTCAATTACTAGGGCATAAATTCTGAAGGCAAAATTTGCTTGTGCATGTCCTTCAGTTTTGCTCACAATAATTATAGATTCCACTTAACGAACAGTTATTTTGGGCTTTTTTTATCCTTATTTTACTGATGAAGAAACTGAGACTTTATCTAACTCAAGGTCATAGAACCAACAAGTGGTACTTGAATTCCTATTCATGCTTGTCTCATTCCAAATCTTCTGTTCAAATCTAGACGTCATACAGCATTCTACTTTGAGGACATCTTCTTGAATCATCTCTGCTGGCTCCTTCACATTCACTTTATCTTGGAACTCATATTTGAATTTCACTTCTAGTGTCTCCAGATGCCATGAACAAATGTACCATTTCTGGTAAGCCCTTAGCTGTCTTCTCTAAGGGGTGATGAAATGCTTAGGTAACATTTAATGTCTTAATAGAAGAGAAAGAAGCAATTTTGTGTATTTATGTGTGCTTGAATGTGCACGTGTGCACAACTTTTTTTTTTCCTTCCGTATGCTGCGATCTTTCCTCTCACTCTCTGCTGTATGGTAGTTTATTGATGGCGGTTGTTGTTTTCAACCCCTCTTTTTCTCTTTTCATACATAGCAAGTCACTTTTGGACCTCCACCCCCGTAATCATTTTCTAATCTATCAGATACCGCTCCAATCCCCATGTCCATGTGTATATGGAATTGCTTTTGAAAAAGATCGTGCTAATTTTGTCTGCTGGCAGTCACATTGCATGTTAGATGACCTTTCCATTTATTGACAATAAATTTATGCCAATGCATGTTTAGACAAGTACCAGTGCAATAAAGTATTAAGAGTTCCATGCACTGAAAGATTTTTCATTTAGTCAAAAAAAAAATCATTCAACATTTAAGTGCTTCCATATTAAAACCGTTGAGGAAAACTCTTGATAGCAGAAGAATGAACTCCAAGAAATGGCTTCTCTCCTCTTCAAACCTGTACCATCCATGTTACATTACGTGAAATGCAGGTTAATTGAATATAACTATAATGCACTGAACTATGTAACCCTGTATCACTACGATATATTTTGATAAGCATCAATTTCAGATTTTTCAGAGTTAGTATAATGAATATATGATTCAGATTCTGAGAGATGACTAGAAATTAAAGTAAATGCCAAATGTCAGCAGTATTGGTAAATCAACACATATTGGTTATCAAGCCTGACATATTACTATGTAGGATGACTTTTATATTAGAGCTATTTGTGATTTCATTGTAAGTAAAACATCTTCATCTTGTAGAGGTAGAATAAATCTGTCAGGAAAGGAACTTAAAATTAAAGTCACATTGCACTGTGTAAGTTCACCTATTCATCTGGTGAACATTTATCATAAAATGCTGAGACTTTTTATATACACTTGATACTTTGCTGATAAGAATTTAACATCTTAGATCCAAAGATATATTCCTTAGATTTTGTGATATCATATGTCTAATTGGTACACAGAGTACTGGATGCCACTGAGGATCTCCAGCTTCCTCTCCTAGTTTCAGCAGTGTAGATGGTGACATACTTAACTGTGCATAACCTTGGCAGTTTTCTGTGTTGATTAGGTGGGATAGGGGAGCCATCACTTGGATACTTGGCCATTTGAAGACAGTGTCCCTCTGATAAACACCAAAGACTTATAATTACATGTGCTACTAACATTTTATAGTGTTGTCAGGGGATTAATTTAATGATGCTTGAAGAATCAAATGAGTGTTGTGTTGATGCCTTAAGTGCTTAAAAAAGAATTATCATCGGTTTACAGTATTAACTAGATCAAGAAATCTCTCACTCTAGCAGGAAGCAGGTAAAAATGGACAGATTTTACAACCAATTTGTAGAGTGGGGCATGAAGGAAGTCTTTAAAATGTGTTTGATGACTCATTAATTTTATAAAACTTGTTGATAAAGCAATCAGAATAACCTGTAGTACTGCATCTTAACATTACTGTATATTTTACTATCACTTGCTTCCCCTTCCTCAAATTGCCTCTTTTACTACTGAGACTTAAAGAGAAATAAATGGATTTTTACTGGAGATGGAGTGTTTTAAGGAAGACATTTTCAATAGAATTCCAATTCCTTAGACTGACATTCAAACCCCTCACAAACTAGCCTTTACCAACCTTTCCAGATTTATCTTCATCTAAAAATATATATATATATTTTTTCTTTTATGCTTATACATGAAACCCTGGTGGCGTAGTGGTTAAGAGCTACTGCTGCTAACCAAAAGGTCAGCAGTTCGAATCCACCAGGCACTCCTTGGAAACTCTATAGGGCAGTTCTACTCTGTCCTATAGGGTCACTATGAGTTGGAATCAGCTCATGGCAACGAGTTTTTTTTTTCTTTTTGTATGCTTATATACGAAACTTCCATTTTGACAAACCTGATTTACTCCATTCCAAACATGCTTGTGGAAGTTCATATCTATACCTTTGCTCCTAATAATAATAACTACTGTTTATTAAGCATTTGGTGTCCCCAGGTGGTGCAAGCTGTTAACACGCTCGGCTGCTAACCAAAAGTTTGGAAGTTGGGTCCACCCAGAGGAGCCTTGGAAGAAGGGCCAGGCAATTTACTTCTGAAAAAATCGGCCTCTGAAAACTGTGTGGAGCACATTTCTACTCTGACACACACGGGATCACCATGAGTCAGGATTGACTCAATGGCAATTGGTTACTGGTTATTAAGCATTTGTCATGTACAGTGCATGTGCAAAATGCCGTTCATGCATTATGACATTTAATCCTCACAACAACTCTAAGGTAGGTGTCCTTCATATCTCCATTTAACATATGGGACTACTGAAATTCAAAGAGGTTAAGAATTTGCCCAACATCACACAACCAGTAAGCGGTAAAGCCAGGTTTCCAACTCCCTTCTGCCTTATCTCAAAGAGGCTGTTTTAACCATGAAACTGTGCATTGCATATCATTCCTTCTCTCTGGAAAACTTCTGAAAATCAGCCCAACCTAGCTCATTTATTCACACCTGCCCAAACTTTAAGATCCAGGTTAAGTGTCAGCTCCTTCAAGAAGCCTTCCATTAACGATTCCCAATATCGTCCTCTCTCCCTCTTTTGAACTATCATAGCCTACACTGACTTTATCATACATAGATCACTTCTTATACACTCTCTTGATATATAATTATTTATTACCCTATCATATTTCTTTGACTTAATTGTTAGCATAGACATTGGCGTTGATATCTCTGTACCATCCTCAGCATCTAGCATTTCGTCATCCATGGTAGTAGATACTGAGTATACCTGTGAAGAATAAGTAATCTACTGACTGATTGAATGAAAGAATGTATGAATCAGGATATTACAATGCAGCAGGTATCTTCTACTCTGGAGAGTTTATAGGCAAAGAAAATACTGGTGTCTTTGATATAAGGCAGAGAAAATAAGTTGGAAAAGCAGAGTTTTCATTATTGAATATAGCAATTACTATCTAGAAAGTAATGTCCCTTGCTTCTAAACTTGCTAGAACTAATATTTAGCGAGGACCTATTAGGCACTAAGTATATGCACTAACCCGTTGCTGTCAAGTCAGAATGCAACTGCCCCATAGGGTTTCTAAGACAGTAATCTTTACAAAAGCCAACTGCCACATCTTTAACCCTCAGAGCAGATTAGCTGGTGGGTTCGAATCTCTGACCTTTCTGTTAACAGTGGCCCACTTCACCACTGCACCACCAGGGTTCCTTAAGCATATGCACTATTTAAGGGGATATATATACACATAAGGAACCCTGCTGGCGTAGCAGTTAAGTGCTAAGGCTGCTACCCAAGAGGTGGGCAGTTTGAACCTGCCAGGCACTCCTTGGAAACTCTATGGGGCAGTTCCACTCTGTCCTGTAGGGTCACTATGAGTCCGAATCAACTCGACGGCAGTGAGTTTGGTTTTTGGGGTTTTTATATATACGTGTGTGTGTGTATGTGTATATATGCACACATATTTGTGCCACCGTGTATATACGGGAAACACTGGTGGCATAGTGCCAACCAAGAGGTTGGTAGTTCAAATCCACCAGATGCTCCTTGGAAACTCTGTGGGGGCAGTTCTACTCTGTCCTATAGGGTCACTATAAGCCAGAATCGACTTGACGGCAGTGCGTTTGGTTTTGGGTGACACAGTGGTTCAGAGCTACAGCTGCTAACCAAAATGTCGCAGTTCATATCCACCAGTTGTTCCTTGGAAACCCTATGGGGCGTTTCTACTCTGTCCTATAGGATCCCTATGAGTCAGAATTGACTCAATGGCAGTGGGTTTGAGATATATATATATACATCGATGGGCAATTGTTATCTCAGTTTTACCCCAATGAAAACATTGAAACTCAGGGAGTTTAAGTAATTTTTCTCAAGGTCAAACAGACTTAGACTTAGGAGTTAGAGTGGGATTTGAACCTAAACCTGTGCACTCAAGTCTTGATTAATAACTTTGTGAAACAACTGTGGCATTTTTTTTTAGTAGAAAGAGGAGGTGGTGTTTGACATTAAGTTCTGTTGCATTTTAAACTACTTTAAGAGCTCTTTGTTGTAGGAAGAAGCCTAAGTTGTATTACCTATTGCACTGCCACAGATAAGCCTTCGTTTAAACTGTGCCTCCTCTGTAAAAGCAGAGGGACTCATTGCTGTGTGCTTCTATAACACTGCTTATTCATCATTACAGTATTTTTCAAACTCCATTGTAACTAGACTATTGTGACTAGGCTATGATCCCCTTGGGAAGAAGGATCGAGTCATATTTGTCTTTGAATTGTCCCTACCTGGTGTCTAACAAAAGAAGCTAGGACAGAGAAGGTGTTCAATAAACATATATATGAAGACTATTATTAGTGAGGCATTATGGTTGGTTGCTAGGAGAATATGAACAATATTCCCTCAAAGATTGTACTTTATGGTAGAAAATATATGGCATATGCAGAAATAACTGTATTACAAGGCCAAAAAAGCAATAAGTGCCTTCAGAGAATACAAAGTGTTTGGCAAAGTCAGAGAAAGCTAGCGTTACTTCTGATTGGGTGGGGTTGGGAGATCAAGATACTAGAAGATAGCTGGATGTGTCATAGGCTTTGGATTCATTTGGTTATGCATTCAACTAGCATTTACTGACAACCTCCTGCATGTTAGGCACTGTGCTAAACCCACTGGGGTACAAAGATGAAATGTAGTCTTGCCTTCCAGAGTTCAAAATCTAGCATGGAAGAAACATATATAAATGAACAATTATAAAACAACCAGGAAGCACTTTAACAACTAAGAGAGTTTCTAAATACAACTACAATGGTAGTAGTCCTGATAGTGTTAAGGAAGCGCTCCTGAAGGAAGTGATGACTGAGCCGAATGGAACAGAGCTAGATTTTTCTACAGTGGTAATATTAATGGCTGTTTAACTTCAAAATCTGCTGAAAACTAGGTGTTAATTATAATTGCAGGGTTCTTGTGAAAACTATAGTAGGTAATACATGTAAAACTGCACTTTGTGTATGCTGCTCAACAATATAATTAGTTCCCTCCCCCTTCTCCCGTTCATCAGATCCAGTTGTTGCTTTCCTATGTGAATATTTACATTTAGGTGCAGCAAGAATGCTCACGATATTGCTCAGTGATAAACGGAGAAAAGATTGAAGTTGTCAAGGATTTTATTTTACTTGGATCCACAATCAACAGCCATGGAAGCAGCAGTCAAGAAATAAAAAGACGCATTGCATCGGGCAAATCTGCTACAAAGGACCTCTTCAAAGTGTTGAAGAGCAAAGATGTCACCCTGAGGACTAAGGTGTGCCTGACCCAAGCCATGGTATTTTCAATCGCATCATATGCATGTGAAAGCTGGACAATGGATAAGGAAGACCGAAGAAGAATTGATGCCTTTGAATTGTGGTGTTGGTGAAGAATGTTGAATATACCATGGACTGCCAGAAGAACCAATAAATCTGTCTTGGAAGAAGTACAACCAGAATGCTCCTTAGAAGCAAGGATGGGAGACTGCGTCTTACATACTTTGGGACATGTTGTCAGGAGCGATCAGTTTCTGGAGAAAGAAATCATGCTTGGCAAAGTACAGGGTCAGCAGAAAAGAGGAAGACCCTCAACGAGGTGGATTGACACAGTGGCTGCAACAATGGGCTCAAGCATAACAACAATTGTAAGGATGGCTCAGGACCTGGCAGTGTTTCGTTCTGTTGTGCATAGGGTTGCTATGAGTCAGAACCATCTCAACGGCACCTAACAACAACAAGAATGCTAGATCTGTACTCCAAAATGAAACATAAAGATGATAAACCTGCTGTTCAGTAAATTGTGCAATTAGAAAATGCCTGTTAGTGGCAGTTATAGCTGTTCCTAGATTGAAGATGTTTTAAAAAAAAAATGTCAGCTGGTGTAGAATCTACTAGTTGCATCTAAGTGACCAGATTGTTCATTGTTGTAGTCTCCTTCTCTCTCTTTTTTTTTTTTTTTCAATTTTTCCAACACTCCGAGCTCATTTGAATCATCTTACACATTTATGACGGAATGAACCTCTGTGTGAATTCTGAGGACAATTAAATGACCCCAGAGCTGTGCTGTTTTTATGTAAGTTAAAATTTTCTGTTGGGTTTCCTGTGTAACAGAGCATTACTGAGTGGGTGTTAAAAGGAAGGAATCTGTTTTACTGAGAAGACTAAAAAGGATACTACTCAACCAGTCAATTAGTGTTGTGGCAGAGATGTTAACCTCTTGTTCCCTAACTACAAAGTGGTAGAGTGACAATATTCATTAGTGCTGTTCTTTGGATAAGGCTGCAAAATGTATTCTAACCCTGAACACCAGCAGTAAAATCTGAGGCCTCAAAATGCACAGTATTCATTGTAAGCTCTGTGAAAGCTTGGTCACTGGGTCACAGCAGCCCAGCTTTCTGACAACTTAATTTGCAAGTCATTACCACCTGCGAGTCAGTCACAAAGGATCATTCAAATTAAAATAATATGATGCGGTTGAAATCTTAACCTTTTCATTTCAGTTATTTATCATAAACGGCTTTGTTTTAAATTTTGTTTGAAACTAAGCAGTATATTGATTAGTTTTCAACAACTCGTGAATCACAGTTCAACACAAATTACCTTAAATTGAGGCAATCAGGAAATACAGCAGACCTATTTCAGCTTAGCTGCATATATTACAGGGAATGTTGATACTAAAATCCTTGGCTTCATCTAGATGCTTCTGATTTTTTCACTATAATATACAAAGATGAAAATAGAGCAGAAAGTTAAATGCTAGACCGGTGGTCTGAAAAGAAGCTTTGGCAAAAGCGTAGAGTGACAGGTCTTTGATTAGTCTAGAATAAACAGAAGTATATCTTCTCTGGAATAATGTAGAAGAAGTGCAATTTTTTATCATTATAACAAAGATAATGTGTGCCTTATTTTCCTCTGCTGTCATTTCTGATTGAAAGTAAGGTCACCTTATATGAAAGCCAACTAATATCCAAGAGAATAATTAGAAAGGTAATATCAGTCCTTTAAATAGTATCCGTAATAAAATGACCCAAATGCATATTCAATTCACATTTAACTGAGACTAAGTGTAAATCCGCAGAAAATGTGTACGTGCATATGTGTTTGTTTCTCCGAACAGATTCTGCCTTGTATTTCTAGTTCCTTTTTTAGTATTTTCTTTTCTTTTTTAATTGTAGTAAATATATATTTGTAACAAAACAGTTGCCATTTCAACGTTGTTCACATATACAATTCAGTGACATAATTATGATTATCATGTTGTTCCACCATCACCATTATCTAGTTCCTTTTAATCCATACCCAAAAGTAAACAGTGTGACTTCTTTGGGAAACAGAGAAAAGGGGTGTCATCTTCCTGTTTTCTAAAAGTTGCTATAGCAAAGTCCCTTTTGCTTTTCTACTTGTGTTCTCTGCCCATTTGGGATAAAATTCCTTAACTGATTATATGGCAGTTTTTGTTTTTTTCCAGTCTGCGTGTGAACGCAGCACAATTCTCGTTGAACTGCTAGCTAGAAGTGACTTGAGAGTCCCCTTTTCTACCCAAGTTCCATTTAACTTGACAGTAAAGTGTCATGAGAGCAGTGGCTAGTCAATAAGTATTTATTCATTGTCCTCAAGATAAACCAATGTCCTCATTCCCTTCTTTTTTTTTTGCAATTTTAAAACTACTTTAAAGCCCCTGGGTAGTGTTAGCAGTTTGTGATCAGCTGCTAATCTCAGGGTTGATGGTTTGGACTCCCCCAGTGGTACCACAGAAAAAAGGCCTGGCGATCTGCTTCCATAAAGATTACAGCCAAGAAAACCCTATGGAGCGGTTGTACTCTGTAACATGTGGGGTTACCATGTGTCAGAATCATTGACTCAATGGCAACGGGTTCCTGAGAGGTGGCTTCCTTCACTTTTTCAAGTTACTTTCTTTGATTGTAGATTAGACCCTTGCTGTTCAAAGTATGGTCAATGGACCTATAGCTTCAGCATCACCTAGAGGCTTGTTAGAAATGAAGAATTTTGAGCCCCACTGAAGACCTTCGGAATCAGAGTCTCCACTTTAGATGCGATTCATATGTGCATTAAACTTTGAAAAGTACACATGGATCAGTGTCTGGCACATGGAAGGTAATTGTTATGGATTGAACTGTGTCCTCCAAAGTCATGTGTTGTAAATCCTAACCCATATATCAGTGGTTATAATACCATTTGAGGATGGGTTTTCTTTGATATGTTAATGTAGCAGTATTAGGGTAGAGTGTATTTTAAATCACTCTCTTTTGAGATACAAAAGAGCAGATTAAGCAAGGGAGCAAGGGAGTACAGGAACTGAGAAACAGAAGCCAAAAAGAGACAAGTACCTTCCCCCATAGACAGGAAGCCTTCCCCTAGAGCCAGCGCCCTGAATTCAGCCTCCTGAACTGTGAGAAAATGAATTTCTGTTTGCTAAAGCCACCCGCTTGTGGTATTTCTGTTATAGTAGCACTAAATGACTAGGACAATGCTCAAATAAATATTCGATGGAGTGAATAAACAGAATTAAAAAATTATAAATGGGTTTATAGAGATTGTATATCATTTTTATTAAAAAAAGGACATTCCAAAGATTTGGTGTCATTTTTTAAACTTCCAGACAAACTTTGAACATTGAAATGTGGAAATAAATATTAGAAAGAAGATAGATCATTTCAGGAGATGAGAACTCTTCTTTTGCACAAAGGGAAGTTGAATGAATCATAAATGTGGTCATAGTTTTAGCTATGAGATTATGTGCCCAACTCCAGTTTATAAATTATATTACTAAATGACAGAGCTATTATTATTATTTTTTTAATGGTACAACTGTGGAATTAATAATTTTAAGGAAGGTTACTCTTTAAATGAAGTTGTGATCGTTTTGATATACAACCTTCCCCACTCTCACATCTGACCCAACAGTGTCTCTGCCTTTCCCATAATTTACTTTTGATTCTGGTTCTGTCCTTGCTCCATAGGGATCAAAATCTTCAGCATGACTCCGTGACATGGAAGGGGAAGAGGACAAGCTTTTTATAAATAAAGACTGATTTAGAAAACTAAGTAGGTGATAAAATGGCATAATAAACGGGCAAAAATTGATTGAGCCATCAGTAAAGTGATTTATTGTTAGTTTAAAAAATAAACAGAGAAATCTGATCAACCTGAAACCCTTAATGAATTAAGCATGAGCATCTGCTCTACTGTAAGTAAATAAGCGAACAAAAACAGTATTTTAAAATTATGTAAAATATTTTAAAAATAGAGATATTTAAAATAAACATTACTTAAACATTTCAAAGAGTTATGTTCCTTATTCAGCTCTCTTTTAAGGAACCATTATTCAAAATGGGATAATTTTGATAAGCAAACAACAAAATGCATTATCTTATTATGAAATGCTGTTGTTTTTGAAAAACTTTGGGTGATCTGCCTCTTTAAAAATAACTGGCACAGAGGTTGTTGGCTTGAATCCACCCAGAGGTACCTCGGAAGAAAGGCCTGGTGATCTGCTTCTGAAAATTCAGCCATTGAAAACCTTGTGGACCACAGTTCTACTCTGACACTCATGGAATCAACTGAACTGTAACTGGTTACTCGTTACTGGCTATATATGATTAAATGAAAAATAAATTATATATGTAATCATTATGATTAAAAAAAAAAAACTGGCACAAACCAGTCGAAACTGGTAAGGCTTTCTGGGTTTACTTTGGGCCTTGAGAGACAATTAGAGTTCAGGTCAGTCTTTTCTATTTTATGAACAATATATTATTAGGTTAAAGCCAGCATTATGCCTTATAAGCTCTTCTTAGGTACCACTTAAGAAAAAATATACGCACCTATTTTGAGATGAAAGTCTACGGAGTGATAATTGTTGGTTTTGTTTTAAGAAATTATAATCTTACATCATCTCCTGTCTTATTTTATCATGGGGCAATTATTATAAGTAGCAGGAAAATTAGAGTGTAATATATTAATGACATTGGGACAATGAAAAGCTATGCCTTTCTTTCTGCAGCTTTCTCATTCAAATTCCCTTTTCCTGTTAACGATTCTTAAGTTTTATTGCACATGAAAATTACCTGAGGAGATTGATAAAATGCAGATTTCTGGGCCCAAATAAGTCTGAAGTGAGGCCCAGAAATCTCCACTCTTAACCAACTCCCTAGGCAATTGTAATGCTGCATATCTTTCTAGAAACATTTCTCTATAATATTAAAACCCTCTTCCATCTCCCAGATAAGTGACTGAATCAAAGTTTTTTTTTTAACTCTGTCAAATTGCCTTGAATTCTAAACCACACATTAGAATATTCAAGCTTTAGAAGTGTAATACACTTCCTGAAATATAAATTTTATTTAGTGCTATCATACCTGTTTCATAAAGGGAATCAATATTAAAACAAGCATTTCTACTAATCTCAAATAATTAGAAAACATCTGAAGTCTTGCTTATTTTTATGGATATTATTTTTATTTGAATATAGTCTGTAAACAGTATTAGCTGTTTCAGTACCTCATATTTTGTACCTACAAATAAATGGTCAAATAGGCTTAATGACTCAAGCATTCTTGACAGTATTGGTATCTTTAGTAACTTTCATGATGATAATTAGGAAACGAAGTTTAAAAAAAAGAATCTAAGCATTCACCAGCAGTGGGTGTCCGATACACATTAATTGTTCATAAAAAGAAATTAGACTCATAATTAAGCATTTTAAGTTTGTCTTTATATGCTCTGATTTTTAAATGCCGGAGCAATGAGGATTTTATGACTTCTTAGAGACCATTCTACACAAAACACACATATAAGCTGTTTTGGAAATGTCCTTGTTCAGTTTCACCTCATTACTCCTCTTGCGCTCCTTTTTCCTTGCTGTCTAACCTTTGCAAATAAATCTGACCTTCTTGTCTTTATTTGGTCAGCTCTTACACTGACAGTTATACACATGTATTAAAGCATCATAAGGCTTTGGTTGCCTGGAATTTTCAGGGCTAGATATTTGGATATTTTGTTTAGTTCGAGTTCTCGGGAAAACTAAGGGATAAATAAAAAATATATCTATATTGCAGATCTCATTACTGTAAATATTTGTAAAACATATTCATCAACTTTCTGGCCCAAGGGAGCTCTGTATGCTGAAGACAATTGCATCATTCTTTTCTGGTTGAATGACTTGTAGGACCGTCTGAGCATCAATGATCCTTATAGTTGCAACTCTATATATCTAGAAGAAGTAGGGGATTGGGATAAATGTGCAGACCCTGGAACCCTAGAGCTTTGAACAAATCACATATATGTGTTTGTATTACCAGTTAGCTCAAAATTATGAGTATTTATATTTGGGCCCACCAATATTTTATATGATATATAGTGGTAAGATAATGTATGTGTGTGTAAGAGAGAGAGAGAAAGCATGTGAGTGCACAAACTTGAGATATAACCGTTCTTTATTCCAAGTCTAGGGCAGGGCAAGCACTCTTTCACTTATCTGTAGGTATTTTAAAGAAAACGCATCCCAACCTAAATACTATGTGAAAAATGAAAGCCAAATCTGCTAGAATAACAAAGGTCATTTATACTTGTTTGGGCCTCTAATAATTATTATTATTTTTTAAATACAAGAACTAGAATTCTCAAATACCAGTCTACAAGGAGTTTTACCAAAGCTAGATGGTAGTGAGGATAGCACTCCCTGTTATGTGGAACACCTTTTAATTTTTCTTTTCATGTATTTTCATATTCACTGTTTAATGTTTACATTTAAGAAATACTTTTTTTTTTCTTCACTAGATTACAAGGAAACTAACTTTGCTGGTTATTTTCTGCATATGTGACTAGTTTTATGCTCTAATATAATTAGAGATTGAATATTATTCAGCAAAAACTTGCCCAAATTCATAACCATTCTAATATTTTTTAAAATGATGCTCTTTTTATTGTTTCTGTATTTCCCCAGTTGAGATTGGTCTAATCCTATCTTGATTTCATTGCTTTCCTAAAATTGCTTGTTACTTTTCATTTAGGTTTATTATTTAAAATACCATTTTTTTCCCCAGCTCTGCTATTTTGGAAAAAGATGTTTCAAGTTATTTCATATTGAAATTTCTTTCAGTGTATACATATTGTCTCTATCCAAATACTATGGAAGTTGCGTTATTTCATAATTTTGGTACTTAACATTTGAGAACACCAATCTATAGTTTGATATAGGCAATATATGAAAGGCAGTTCAGTCAGCTTAGTTTTTTTTTCTCTTTAAATATACATGGACCTAATTTATCTTTATAATTCCTGATGTGTTTGCAAAATTCCCTTTTATTCCCTTTATAGGCTCCCTGACTTGAATGAACTCATTCTTTCATTTTTCACCTTTGTCTCTTTCTAAGCATGTCTTGGCTAACTATATATTATCCACACATCTCCATTTTCAATATTGATTCTGCTTTCGTTGCCACCACATTACCAAGCTCAATATCTAGGTTTCTTATTTGTTTATTTGTTTGTCTTTGTTCCATTCACAGAACTAGGGGCAGGTCTTATTAAACCCTGATGACTTTTTTTTTTTAATTGGTGACTAACTACCGTACCTTGTAGGATGCTTTTTTTGGTTTGTTTTTAACCGATTTAATTATTCCCACCTGCGCCTTTTAGGTTTCCTTTTTCTCAAAATACTTTAACTTCCTATGCCTTTATCCTTCTCTGCTTTATAAACTAGCTCTAGTCGTAAACCAGGTAGTCAGGGATCACTGAGTCCGAGCTTCCTTTTCTACAGTCTCAATTGCTTCTCTCTCACTATGAAGAAATAAATCCAAGTTTTACTTCCTTTGGTCCTTAATACTCCATTTATCTGTCATTGCTACCTTAGCATTTCCTCATAAACTCTGCATCAAATCAGTCATTTCAAGCACCTTAGTACTTTATCTAGATAGTATTTTCTACTGCCACCACTGGATTGTCAATGACATGGAGAATTCCCAAACTTTATATTAGCCATATAAAGCCTATCATAATAGTTCTGAATTTAGGTGCTTATAATATTTAAAAGGAAAAGTAGTTTACAGTGTCAACCACATCATTGTGTGATTCAGATAAGTATGACAGTGATTGAACTATGTCAGTGTTCCTTTCAAACCACTATTTCAATCATGATTTTTATTATCACTTAGTAAAGTAAAATGTAATTTGTGCAAGGGCAAATTGAAAGTTAATGGTACATAGGAAAGAGAACACTGGAAACCTGACTTTCCATCTAGGTGACAGCTCTCATCTACAGAGGCAGCAAAATAGACAAAGGAGTAGAAAGTACCCTAGGCTGAGACCCCAGGTGCCTAACCTTAATACAATAACTTAATTGCTACGTTTGAGTAAGCCAGGCTCCATTTTTGTACCTCAGTTGGAACGAGGGAGTTGAAATAATCCTGGAAGTTTTTTCCAGCTCTAAAGTCTGTTTTTTTTCATAAAAGTAGGGGATGATTGTCCCAGAGTAGGATGAGGTTTCAGGAATCAACTTCGGTTACTGAATGAATAAATGGCTTTGGGAGAGCCAATTTCATAAGGAACTATTATTGAATTTAGGGATCTGGGAGAGCTATAGGAATGAGTCATCCTCTTAAGACAGGAATTTCGGATTCAAATCTTATGGAAGTCAAGAGCTATATACACTCTTAGATAATTGTTTGCCTTCTGGCAAATCAACTCTTTTAATTAAATAGGCACCTGCTCTGCACCCCTCTGGAGTTTACCTCTCACGAGTTATCATTTTCTTAAGAGCCAACTTATCTTACTTTAATGGTTGAAAGTCCTTAAAGATTCAGCCCTGACAGTCATAATTATTTCCAGTGCCTAAATTAGATTTGCTTAACTTCGTAATTTTGCTAGGTGCTGCTTCGCAGATGTTATCATTCAGCCTGGGGATAGATACATTTTAGTGTTAAATGAGCTGATCCCTTTAAAATGACGAACTTTGGGGGATTCTTAAATCTGTTGGATCTGTTACTATCATTGTGATTTATTACCCAAATTTATTTTATGTGCTTCTCTGAGTCATGACACTTGAAAAAGAATATGGCTACCAAATTATTAAAATCTTATTTGACTTTACCTCCATATTTAGCACAGCCCAAGGAATAAACGATCAGAAATGAAATGCGCATGGTTGTGCTTGCTGATCCTTTCTAAAAAGGGCAGTTGTCCTGCAGTGTACCAACCAGCTTATCAATATAAATATCCAAACTTTAATAGCAGTATTGTTTTCCTTGATAAACATTCTGAAAGTCCACTAAGAACTATTCCCACAATCTTGCTAGTCTTTGACAGCACTATTGATGCAAATTGCTGAATTGAAAACTTCAATCTATTATGACATGATGCCATCCAATAGGTCAATACAAATTTCAAAAGCATGTTATGATTCTTACTAAATGAGCATCAAAAACTTGACCTTACATGTGCCTCTTTACCTAGAAAAAATAAACTTCTTATAAAACAAGATTGGTTCTATTGTATTTAACACATCCCAGATTGATGAAATGTTTGGCAGTGTCTTGAGAAATTAGAATGTAGTTGACTATGATGAATGTGTGGCTTTCCTTGAAAGGCTTCCAAAGAGTCAGGTAAGTTATGCAGTGACGTGGTGACACAATTATGACAGAAATCCATAATGAAAAATTAAAAAGAGCCACAGGAGAAGTATATCATCTAAGAACAACAATAGCAGCAACAGTAAGGAAATATGAAGATATATCCAACTGTTTAGAAATTGCACTGAAAATAAATGATTGCATTTCCTTTCTTCATTTATGGAGCAGAAATGTTAAAATATCCCAGCAAGCACAGATCTGATACTGGTTAAAAGGAATTTTGAATAAATAAATGAACAAGTATTAGGCATACACTATAGCGTAGCTATGAGACAGAATCGACTTGATGGCAGTAGGTTTAATACCAGTAAAATTAGTTACAAAAAGGTCATGCTTTTTAAGTTCCAAGCAAGATGTTGCAAGAAAGAAATGATAGCTAGTTTTAAGGAAAATTATTTTTTGGTTGCAGGTTTTGATTTATACATTTGCGTTTATCACATTTGCTTACTGTGAAATGTTGAAAAACTGGCAAGTAAAATGGAAATATTGGAATATCTTTGGAGAAAATTTATCAGAAAAAGATTCTAGAATTTTCTGAGATAGGGTGTTGATAATGAAATTTACATCTTGAGTAATGTCTAATATTTCTGCTTAGTGTATAATTTCGGATGCTTATTTGAATTGAATGGTCAAGCTCACACCTTTAGAAATACATCAGATTTTCAATCACAGTACAAGATAACCTTCCTTTCTAATTCCTAGAAAACCAATTCTATAAAGCTTGTGCTTTTATGCACTGTTAATGCAGGCTTATTTTGAGTCAATTTCATTAGGCACACACAAAAAAGGGAATTCATTTGAAAAATATACTATGGTTAAATTATTATTTAATGTCCAGGTACATTGTTTTTTTGATTTAATAACATTTATATCTTATTTTTAATTAAATACCTACCAAAAACTAGTGAAGTTCTTGATAAGTAAGAATCATAAAAATAATACTTACAATAATAGTATACATGTCATCATTAGATTTGATAAAGAAACTATAGGATGCCAGGTGATGTAATCACTTTTACATACAGGCCATTCCTGGGTTACAAAGGTCTGACTTGCAAACCAATCCTGTAAAGCCTGTTGTATTAAAAATTAGAGATTCATACAATGGTTTGTAATAACAAATGAGCACTACTTTAAGACTCTCATCAAAACATTATTATTATTACTGTGTTATCAAGTTAAAGATGTTTTAGTGTATCTGGAAGTGTTTCTTTAGTGTTTTTACACATAGAAAAGTACACTATATACTACATACAAACATTTGACTAGCAATATTAGAACCGTACCTAACTGGTTCAACTTACATACAAATCTGACTTAAAGGCAGATTTAGGAATGGAACTCTTTCTAATCCCGGGACTGCCTGTACTTTTTGAGGTATGCATTAGTTTCCTATTGCTGCTTTAACAAGTTAACATAAAGTCTTAAAACAATACAAATTAATGATCTTATAGTTCTGGAGGTCAAATGGGTCTCATTGGGCTAAAATCAAAGTGTTGGCAGGGATGTATTCCTCCCTGGAGACTATGGGAGAATCC
Organism: Loxodonta africana; assembly: GCF_030014295.1. Lineage (NCBI taxonomy): Eukaryota > Metazoa > Chordata > Mammalia > Proboscidea > Elephantidae > Loxodonta > Loxodonta africana. The sequence goes on along the minus strand of NC_087369.1, from coordinate 114,914,173 downwards.
ATTTTCTTGCCTTTTCCAGCTTCTAGAGGCCACTTGCATTCCTTGGTTTGTGGTCCCCTTCCATCTTCATAGCCAGCAATGACTTGACGAATCTTTTGCATGATGCCATCCATCTGGTTCTGATTTTTCTGCCTCCCTCTTCTCCATTTAAGATCCTTGTGATTACACTGGGCCCACCCAGATAATTAAGGATGATCTCCTTATCTTAATGTCAGTTGATTGGCAACTTCAATTCATCTGCAACCTTAATTTCCTCTTGCTATATAAAAAAAAAAAATTTTTTTTTATGTAACATATCATGTTCACAAGTTCTGGGGATTAGTACATGGATGTCTTTGGGGGAGCATTATTCTGCCTACCACAGCATATTAGTTTCTTGAGGCTGATGTAACAAATACCCACAAACTAAGTAGCTTAAAGCAACAGAAACTTACTCTCTCATAGTTCTGGAGGCCAGAAGTCTGAAATCAGTATCACTGGGTTGAAATCAAGGTGTTTGCAGAGGCTGAAGGAAGGGAATCCATTCCCTGCCTCTTCAAGCTCCTAGAAGCTGCTGACATTCCTTGACTTGTGGCCACATTGTTCTAATCTCTGACTCTGAAGTTACATTGCCTTCTCCTGTGTGTGTCAAATCTCCCTTTTCCTCCCTCTTATAAGGACACTTGTGGTTGGATTTATGGCCCACCTGGATGATCCAGGATAATCTCCTCATCTCAAAACCCTTAATATAATCACATCTGCAAAGACTCGTTTCCCTATATTCTAACATTTACAGATTCCAGGGATTAGGACCTGATATCTTTGGGTGGCCATTATCGAGCCTGTTACACATAGATAGCCTTGGACTTTGTGGGGTTAGTAGGATCTAGTAGAAAAATGAGAAAAATCTGCGTTACAATACTTGGCTTCCTATAGTTTCGGTATCTGTTGGAAGCTTTTGCTATCTAAGGAAATGAATATTAAATAATAATATAAGATAAATTATCTACATGGAATTCTAACATAAATTACTTCCAAACATCAACATAGAGGCTAATTGAAGACATTTATTAACTTTTTGAATATTTATCTTGAAATTTTCCAAATAATATTAGCACTACCACACCTTGAAAAACATGAAAAGGAGAAGTTGGGATCATATTCCCAAACCACTATCACTCTTTCTGTTCTCATATCATGAGTGGAGCAGTGTTTCCATCTCTCTCTGACCCTTCTTCACAGCTCAGGACAGGTGAAGGAATGCATATAATATGTAGGAATTTAGCTATCTCTCAATCATTTGCCACATCAGTCTAAAACAAAAGTGGATTCTCAACGACATTCTATGCTTCAGTGAAGCAGAATCTTCCTTGAGGTCCTACAATGTTTATGGAAGCAGTGATCAAGAAATCAAATGACCTATTACATTGGGCAAATCAGCTGCAAGAGGCCTCTTTAAAGTTTTACAAAACGAAGATGTCACTTTGTTGATTAAGATATGCCTGACCCAAGCCATGGTGTTTTTTCAATCACCTCTTTTGCATGTGAGACTTGGATAATGAAAAAGAAAGAAGAATTGATGCATTCAAATTGTGATGCTGGTGAAGACTATTAAATATATCTTGGACTGCAAGAAGAAAGAACAATTCAGTTTTAGAAGAAATACAATCAGAATGCTCCTTAGAAGCGAGGATGGAGATGCTTTGGCTTGCTAACTTTGGACACATCAGGAAAGACCAATTGCTAGAAAAGGATATTGTGTTTGGTATTGGAGAAGGGTCAGCAAAAATGAGGGAAATTCCCAATGAGATAGATTGACACCATAGCCACAACAATGGACTCAAGCATACCAATGATCATGGAGATGACACAGAACCAAACAACGTTTTGCTCTGTTATACATATGGTTGCCATGGGTCAGAACCAACTCAACGGCAACTAACAACAGCAACAAGATCATATGCGCCCCTACTCTATCTTTAGTCCCTGGATGGTACAAATAGTTAACACTCTTGGCTGTTAGCTGAAAGGTTGGCGGTTTGAGTCCATCCAGAAGTGCTTGGAAGAAAGGCCTGGTGATCAGCTTCCAAAACTCAGCCATTGAAAACCTATGCAGTACAGTTCTCCTCTAACACACATGCGGTCGCTGTGAGTCAAAATTGATTCTATAACAACTGGTATAACCTATCTATACATGTTAAATACTTTTGTGGACCAGAGCAGGACAAAGTGGAAGTCTTATATTCTAGCTATTCCATTTGTATCTTGCTTGACCCATTGTTTTCTAGTGCACTTCAGTAATATTGCTTTGCCCCACTACCTTCTCTTCAGTCCTGATTTTCTTTTCAGACACTCCCCTTAAAAGGAACAAAATCTCTCCTCTCTCCTACAATGTTATTAACAATAGGAGGAGTTATGTGTACTTGCCATAAAACAAACAATTAAAAAAGGAATGGAATCTTCAGGAGATAATAGGAAGCATATTACATAGATTAAGTAAGGTGTGTTGTACCATTTACAATAAGTAAATGTTATCCCTTAGATATTTGTGTGAACCAAATTAGAGATAAAAACTCACATATCAGTAATAACAGGGACTGAATAAACTGCAAATGGAAATTTTTTGAGAATTAATAAATTAATCTTAGCCTTTATCAGAAAGTCTCAACTGTAAGGAAGCTCATTAACATTGGATGGGGTCCTATACTCTCAAATCTTGTAGAAAATCTTGAATCCAAAAAAGAATTAAAATTTCCTACAGAAATCTAGAAACATGTCTAGAAATATGTCTAGCAGTTCTCTTAAACACTGTATATAAGATCATTTAAAGTTTTATTTATTTTTACATTCAATTAGCATTTTTATTCTTTTAACTTCTTGAAAAGTCTTATGTCTTTTGCCACTGATTTTGTACTTTTAAATGCTACTGTCTACTTTTATGACACCTTTTTTTGACTAATTCGCACTGATTTTAGTTTTAATGTACTTTTTATCATTATCTACTTAAAAAATCCCAATATGGACAAATGTGTATTTTAGTCTTATGAATTTCGAAGAGAGGACAGCTAGGAAAACATGTTAGAGCATCCATATTTTAATGAGAAAAAATGGGGTTGCCCAAAGTTACTTTGTTATTCCCAGTATGGCTTTAATTAAAAAAAAAAAAAGGAATAATTTAGACAGACTACAAGAAAAAGGGAGGGGGGGGAATAAAATCCTGTGCTCAAAATTTTACCTAAATAAATTTTTGTCTTATTAGGAATTGTAATGGGCTAAGAGTCATGAGAACAGTGTCTTACAGCAAATGATTTCATTGAAAAAAAAATACCATTTTCTGCACAATCCAAAGATATGCAAAATATAAGATCAAAATGATGAGCTATTTGATAAAATTGCCTCAAAAACCAATAAGAAAAATCAGTGCATGTCTTATACTATGAAGCAGATATGAAATTTTCAAACATGCTTAGTCATATACTTTCTGCCCTCTGTGTACTTTAGTTGTCAATAAAAGGGAAGATGGTTTCACAGACTTCTCATCTTTCTACATATTTTTTCCTACTTATTGTCATTTTTGGTATTGTCATTTTAAGTGGATTATTTTTTTCTATCATTTTTGGAAAGGGATTTTTTTTTTTTTATCATTTGCTGCCCATCGGTGATTAAAAACTACTTCTTCAACCCAAGTACTAAAGTGGGGCATTCATTTGAAATGTCATAGATTCCAAAAGAAACAGTAGCAAGTGAAATCATCTGGCTCCAGTTTTAAAAATCCAAAATCTAGATTTCAGAAGGGACAAATTAGTTATACAAGACAAACAAGTGATTGTTTAACCATAGAGCTTGTGTGTGTGTGTGTGTGTGTGTATCAGAGAGAAAAGATAAATGAGACTTTTTTGTCAAACTAAAATATCCATATTTGGAAGTGGAAGCCAGGTATTTTGTGGGCCCTTTAATTTTTAGATTAAAATCCAAAATGATTTAAGAAACAAATGTTACCATTACTAACAAACACCCACTTTTCATGTAGAGGAAAGGAAGATAGGATCTGAAATTTAAAAGAAGGCTTCTACATATTACTTAAATATTTTGAAACAATAAAATAGTAGGTTTTTCCAATGATAAATATTTCAAGAAGATGCTCTGGTTTTTACTTTATAAAAATGTGAATGATGAACCCTACAGGACAGAGTAGAACTGCCCCACAGAGTTTCCAAGGGGCGCCTGGCAGATTTGAACTGCCAACCTCTTGGTTAGCAGCTGTAGCACTTAACCACTACCCCACCAGGGTTTTCTAGACTTTGCTATAGCAAAGAGATAAGACAAAATATAGATCATCATTCCTTTGCCTAAGTTCTCCAAATATCCTGTGGTTCAGAGATGGGGAAGTTACTTAGAGCACCCAAGGCAAGCTTTGAACCCTGGCGTTGCCTCTGGCGGATATCTTCTATAGATGGCCAAAACAAGGGCACCGTGCTCCTTAGCAAGGTGACTTGGTCACTCCTCCCATCAAAAAAGTAGGGTCTATTTCCCCTCCCCTTCAGTCCAGGCTGGCTCGGTGGCTTGTCTTGACCATTAGAAGTGAGTAAGTGATGCTATGCAAGTTCCATACCCAAGGCCCAAAAAGTCTTGCAACTTCCATTTGGGAGCGCTGCCCTGCAACCGTCATACCAAAAAGCCGGTGTAGCTCCCACAGAGCAAGGAGCCACATGGAGAACAACCGAGGAGGCCCAGCAACAGCCAGCGTTGACTGCTAGACAGGCGCCAGAGGTCACTGTGACCTTCCAGCCTGGCCAGCCTCCAGATGAGTGCAGTGCCTGAGTGAGCCCTCGCAAGGCCAGCAGCAGAACAGCCCAGCCAGCCCACCGCATCAGAGAACAAGTACATCATTGTTTCAGGTCACTAAATTTTTTTTAATTTTTGCAATATTTATCTAGTCAGTTTTCCCAAGCAAAATATCTGTTGTTATACAGTAAGCATTCACTTGTTGTATTCAGTACGATGTGATTGCATATGGTCACGACTTTATTTGGACCAAGAGAAAAGTTTTTCAGCTACAAACATATGACAGATTGTGTTTTGCTAAAATGGCTAGAACCTTGCTTCACTCCCATCAGGAGGTGGAGTCTATTTCCTCTCCCCTTGAACCATGGGGTGGGGATATGGGAGGTGAGAGGTTGTTATTGTGTGTTGTTGTTAGCTATCTTCTGGTGGGCCCTGACTCATGGAGACCCCAGGCACAACAGAACAAAACACTGCCCAATCCTGCACCATCCCCATGATGGGATGCAGAGCTGCCCTTTGTGATCCATAGGGTTTTCATGCATAATTTTCAGAAATAGATCACCAGGCTTTAGGTCGTAGTCTAGAAGCTCTGCTGAAACCAGTTCAGCATCATGGCACGCGAGCCTTCTCTGACAGACAGATAGTGGCTGCACGGCACGTACATTGGGCAGAAATCAAACCCAGGTCTCCCACGTGGAAGGTGAGCATCCGACAACTGAACCGCCACTGCCCTCAAGTGAGGGGATTGAGGAACTTTTGTACCTTCCTCCATGAATAGAATGAGGTGGAAGTTATGCTGTGTGGCTTCGGGGTCTAGGTCATAAAAGAAGATCTGGCTTCTGTCAGGCTTTTTCCCTTGGACCACAAGTCTTGGGAACCCTGAGCTGACATGTCAGAAGACTATCTACCCTAGTCATTCTGGAGAGAGTTGTTGAGAGGCCACACAGAGATAGAGAGAGAGCCTCATCTCCTCCTGCCTCAGCTGTTGGATTCTTCCAACCCTGGTACCAGACATGTGAGGAAATGAACCTTCAAATGCTTCCAGCCCCTGGCCTTTGAGCCACCCCACCTGATACACGGGAAAAAAAAAAAAAAAAAGTTGTTCCTGGCAAGCCCTGCCTACACTGTAGATTTGTGAGCAAACTAAATGTTTTTTCTCTTTTTAAGAAATCTAAACTTACAAGCTAAGAGCTCTGCTTGATTCAATTCAGCATGTTAAAAATCCTTCCCCCCGCTCAATTTCTCTTGGCTTGATTATATATGATCAAGTAAATGAATACAATTGTCTCTAAGTCCTCTTTTTTTTAAAAAAGAAAGAAAGAAAACCTCCCTATTCTTACCTTCCCCCGGCCCTTGAGAACCACTAATAAACTTGGGTCTCTACGCATTTACTTATTCTAGACATTTCATGTAAATGAGATCATGCAGTATTTGTCCTTCTGTGTCTGACTTATTTTACTCCGCATAATGTTTTTAAGTGATACCATGTATCAGAACTTCATTTCTCTTTATGGCTGAATAATACTCTATTGTGTGTACATGCCACATGTTGTTTATCCATTCATCTGTTGATGGACACTTGGGATGTTTCCATCATGTAAGCTACTAAGCTTTTGAGTAGTTGTTTTGTAACTACAGCTCACGGCTAACTGAAGCACTGGATGCGCGACCTCCGTCTTCTCACAAGTGGAGTATCTTCTGTGACCCCAATACTCCCCAGCATGTTTTCTCCTTTTTCAAAACGGGCGACTGAGAGCTTGACATAACTAATGCCATGATGAACCTATAAGTTCTGCTTGCTCTGCCTGCCTCCTCCTTCACATACCACTGTTAATGACTTTGTTTTGACCAAATGTTAATGACTTTTTTCTTTGTTTTAAACTGATGCAAATAACCTTTTGTTCCGTCCAACCACCGGTGGCCTACAACCCATGGGAAAATCAGAGCCCAGGTATCGGATATGTATATCTTTAGCCTAATAAAGGAATGTCTGGCAGGGGACTACAAAGACACTTGCAACCCTTGTAAGATTCTATATAAGCTCTAATGTAAAATTGCTCTTTGGGATTCCATAGAGACAGCCTGTGTTGCTGCTGGGTCGCCGGTGATGTATACATCTCTTTAATAAACTTTCTCACTCTTTCTGGCAAAAAAAAAAAAAAATGTGTATGATGCCTTCAATAGAATGGTGAATCTAGAACTGAAGTATTCACTACTTTTACTGATGTGGGGGATTATAAAGATTATATTACAGAGTTCTTAAACAGATAGATTAATCTTCTCTTCACAAGTAAATGTTCCTACTGTAGGGCATTTGTTTAGTCAAATGAAGCAAGAAAGAAATGAGATAATAGGACAATTTGTCATTCAAAACTTAAACAGAATTGAAATTGTGAATTTTATGCTACTGCAGATGAAATTTATTAATGAAATGTGAGCTTGTGGAGAATTTCCAAGAAGAGGAAGAGCTATGATTTTAGCAAATGCCAAGTATATTTGTTTTTTAAATGAACCTAAAAGGAAGGAAAAAATAGCGAATTACCAGATTTTAAATGGTTGAAAGAAGTTATACAAGAGCAAAGGAGACTAACTGTATACTAAAGGAAAATGTTTGGTATTAAGAAGTATAGAGCTTCCCTATGGAAATAAATATTGCATGTGAAAATCTGAATATTTTTTCTGATTTCTTTATTAGCTTGATAATTTCCCAAGCCTTCCTTCCTTTCTTTCCTTTTTTTTTACCATAAAAAATGCACTCTTCAAAAGGTTTTTGATTGATTGCAATCATTTAATATATGTAGCATTAATACTCAGTGATGTTGGCAAAGAATGAAAAATTCTAACTCTATAGCACGAGGGTATCTACTATGCAACTTAGCCAGCATTACACATAATTATTTGAGTGTTTTTCTTTCAAGACAAAACCTTTCTCACTGCAGTATGAAATAATTTTTCTAGTTGGGAGAAACATACACACATGCTACAATTTTATCTTTCACTGTTTTTAGAAGCCTAGTGTCTTGAGCACATTAAGACTTGAGTTTAAAAAAAAAATTAGAAACCGCTGATCACTTCCAGTTAAGATGGTGGCTCAGATGGATGCACCTTAACATCTTCCTGCAACAAAGACTCGAGAAACCAAGTGGAACAGACACAAACAACGGCCTTGAAACCCTGAATATCAAACAGAAGTTTCAAGAATTGATCTGGGCACCAAATAGAAAGAGAGAATGAAATCAGCAGGAACTCAGAGGCTCTCAGAGCGTCCATGCCCAGTCAGCAAGCTTGGGCCAGTGTGGCCATTTTGAGACAGCAGCAAACAACATAACCAGATGAGGAGCCCAGGAAGGCAACTTCATGGAAAACACAGCTGGAGGCAAAGACACCTGGAAAGACACAAGGTAGGCAGATTGCGTGCTGGGTCTGAACTAGCCTGAGAAGAAGACGAGCAAGAGTGCCGTAGCTTTAAAACTTGGGAAACACAGGGAAGCACCGCTGGAGCAAAGTGAGATGAAGAGAATAATTGGAGCCTCAGAATGGGAGATTGATAAAACAGGGAGTGCACTTCTATGGAGTGACAAAGTAATACAGGAGGTGGACAAGAGCTTCAGAGTCCCTGGTGAGCACAGAGAAGAGAAGGACCTAGAAACAATATGGGACTTCCTATCGGTGGTGATGCCTTTCCACGTGGATGAAAGAAATCCATTGACTTGTAAAACAGCAGAGTAATAATCAGAAGTTTCCCCCTTAACCAGTCTCATGCCACCCCTCTTCTCCTCCTATTTGAGCAGTCCCCTCCCCCCGTTGCTCACATGGCAAGGTGCTCCCAGCGATCCATCCACCACACACTCTGCCCGATCTGTGTGGCATGGCGACTCCAGAAACCTGCCCACCATGCACTGTGTGCTCTGTTCGGTCTGCACAGTGAGGTCCCCACCAGCCCACCACTCACCCTGCACACTGCTCGCCCAGCCCAGTCTGCATGGTGATGAGTCCTCAGGGACCCACCTGCCGCTTGTCTCAGCCACCACTTGCCCTGCCCGGCCTACCCTGCAAGGCACCCCTAACACCCCCTCTACCACTCGTCCCACCGAGCCCATGTGGTAAGGCCACCCCAGCAACCTGCCAATCATGCACCCTGCCTGGTGCATGCCTAACACATGCCCTCCCTGGACTACATGGTGAGGCACGCCTGGTGACCCACCCACTGCCCACCCTGCCCAATCCATGAGAGGAGGCATCCCCAGTGACCTGCCCTCTACTCACTCAGCCACCACTCCCCCACCCAGCCCATGTGGCAAGGGGCCACCAGCAACCTGCCCACTGCTTGTCCCACCTGGCATGCCCAGTGAGGTACCCTCAGTGACTCGCCCCACCTCATTCCACCCAGCCCATGCAATAAGGTGCCCCTGGTGGCCTGCCCACCGCTTGCCCCACCCACCATTATCCCGTCTGACCTGTGACACCGCACACCCCACATGGCCTGCACAGTGAGACACCCAGGTGGCTCACACACCCACCAATCATACCACCTGATCTGCACCCCTTGAGCACCCCACCTGGCCCATGAGGTGAGATGCTCCCAGCATCCTCTCCACTGTATGCTCCTCCCACACACTACCTATTCCCTCACGCTGTCCAAGCATACACGGAGGTCCCCAGACCTCCTCCCTTAACTAGGATACCATTGCACAACTTAGCAGAGGGCCTACCTCATCCATTAGAGTAGCACTGACTCACTGGGTCCGTGAAGATGACCTGTTCTGCTCTCCAGGTGCTGCACTAACAGCACACACAAACATGGAAGGACCACATAGACCCAAAAGAGCTGTAGAGGGATCCCAAAAAGTGACGCCCGGATCCCCACAACAGGGAAGGGACCTGCTCATGCACCTCCATGCAATCCTGTAAAGGAAAACATACAGACCCAAAGACAGAGATTCTCATATTTATGTGACCCATCATGCCCACTGGTGAGAGAAAATCACTCTCAAACGACCAGCAACACCGTAGTCATCCAAAGACCAATATTATGAAACAACAACAAATAAAACAATACAAAGGAAAGCAGACAATATAGAGACAGAGAAGAAGCTAAGCTTAATATATATATATGGAAAACAAAACAAAAAAAACAAACATACACTCATTAAAGAAATATATAAACAAAATAGAATCTTAATGTCTCAAAGACAGCAGTCAGTTACATATGATATGAAGAAACAGGATAAGATTGCTCAAGCAAACAAGCAAAGTAAAGGGAAAGAAAATCTTTCTGAGGAAGAACTGATAATGGAACTATCTGATAAGGAATTAAAAGAAATTAGTATTAAGACACCTCAAAGAGATCAAGGAAAAAAGCCTAGGAAAACAACAGAAGAACAAAAGGATGAACTCAATAAAGCAGCCATACAAAAACAACGACTAGAAATTCAGAAGCTTAACAATAAAATACCAGTGGGATAGCATCCAGCATCACAGCAACAGGAAATTATGCTCCCAGTACTTGAACACTAATGACCGAAGACCAGTTAAGTTATGGAAAGACATCAAGGACATCATACATGAAAAAAGCAAGAAGTCATTAAAAAGACATGAAAGAAAGAAAAGACCAAAGTGGATGTCAGAAGAGATTCTGAAACTTGCTTCTGAATATTGAATAGCTAAAGTGAAAGGAAGAAACGATGACGTCAAAGAGCTGAACAGATTTCAAGGGTGCCTCGAAAAGACAAAGTATTATAATGATATGTGCAAAGACCTAGAGATAGAAAACGAAAAGGGAAGGACACGCTCAGCATTTCTCAAGCTGAAAAAATAGAAGAAAAAAATTCAAGCCTCGAGTTGCAATATTGAAGGATTCTATTGGGAAAATATTAAAACATCACAGAAAAAATCAAAAGAAGCTGGGAGGAATACACAGAATCACTGGCTATTGGAAACACGAGGGTTGGGCCAATGCTTAAGGCTATTCAGGAAGAGGAAAACAGCCTGTGTAAAGACCTCGAGATGGTAGAGAACTTTGCCTGTTCCAGAAGCTGAAATTAGGCCATTATAGCTGTGGCATGGTGATCCGGGTAGAGAATAGCAGGAATTTTTTTTTCCCGCAGAGGTGGGTGTGGTTCAGATGGGGCCAAGCATTATAGTCCACGTATTTGTTGTGAACGTTAATGCTTTTTGGCCTTGGCATAGCAATAGGTTTAAAAAACAAACTACTCTTTTCCTGCTGCTAAGATTACTTTTTATAATTTATTTGTTAAGGGAAATCAATATCTTACCTATCCTTATTTCACCAATCTACCAGAGTCAGAGATGTGAAAGATAGATTTTCTCTATATGGCCTCTCTGCAGCCCCCATAACTTCTTTCTTCTCTTATAGGCAAATGCTTGAGATTCAAAGTAGATTAATGCATGACTACAACCTCTATGAATTATTTTCCCCATGATCATCATATGATGATCTTTTTTCCTTATTGGATAAAAGCTTGTGTCATAACCATTATGCCAAATACTTTTTTTTTCTGTTTTTTTTTTATTAACTTTTATTGAGCTTCAAGTGAACATTTACAAATCAAGTCAGACTGTCACATATAAGTTTATATACACCTTACTCCGTACTCCCACTTGCTCTCCCCCAATGAGTCAGCCCTTCCAGTCTCTCCTTTCGTGACAATTTTGCCAGCTTCCAACTCTCTCTATCCTCCCATCCCCCCTCCAGACAGGAGATGCCAGCACAGTCTCAAGTGTCCACCTGATATAATTAGCTCACTCTTCATCAGCATCTCTCTCCCACCCACTGTCCAGTCCCTTTCATGTCTGATGAATTGTCTTCGGGGATGGTTCCCGTCCTGTGCCAACAAAAGGTTTGGGGACCATGACCGCCGGGGTTCCTCTAGTCACAGCCAGATCATTAAGTATGGTCTTTTTATGAGAATTTGGGGTCTGCATCCCACTGATCTCCTGCTCCCTCAGGGGTTCTCTCTTGTGCTCCCTGTGAGGGCAGTCATCGATTGTGGCCGGGCACCATCTAGTTCTTCTTGTCTCAGGATGATGTAGGTCTCTGGTTCATGTGGCCCTTTCTGTCTCTTGGGCTCTTAGTATGCCAAATACTTTTAAGAGATCAATTTACCAGGTAAAAAAAAAAGCATTATCTTACCATCTTTCTCATGCTAGAACTCTGAAGTTTTTAGCTTTTATAAAAATCTGGGCTATTAGTTGTTAGCTGCCTGCTGAGTTGGCCCCTGACTGATGATAACCCCACGTGTTACAGAGTAGAACTGCTCATTGGTTTTCTTGGCTGTAATCTTTACAGAAGCAGATCACCAGGCCTTTTCTTCTACAGAACCACTGGGTAGGTTCAAACCTCCAATCTTTTGGTTAGCATCTGAGAGCAAACCACTTGCACCACCCAGGCTCCTATGGGCTATCGGTAATAGATTAAATATTTTTTGCTTAATAAAAATTTTTTTTTTTTTGCTCACTAATGTGTAAATTCTTTAAGAGGAAACACCAGGGTTTTGTCATTTTATCTTACCCGTGGGCCAAATACATTTCCTTGCTTTGAATAAACTCACAGATCTCGGGAAGATTATGAAGACAAGCTAGAAATCTCAGCTATGCTTTTAAGCACATATACTTTAATCACCTATTCACTTCTTTTACAGTCTCCTGTTTTTGGTGAGAAATAGGAAGAAAAGTGATGGCAAAGAGATCCTCCTAGCATTTGTATTACTTTATTCAATTCCATTTAAATGTTATATTTTCCCCGCTATATGCTCTAGTGTGAATCATGATTATCCTGTTTATTATAAATGGAATCATTTAACCAACTTATTGCCAGGAGTGGTGATTCCTTTTAAAGGGGATAGGCCTAGCTTGGGTAGAACATTTCTAACTGAGGCATTGAGGAATACCAGGATACAGAGGGGTGAGGTTCAAATACCTGGAAACAGCAAAACTAAGTACACAGGGTCCAAAAGTGGAGACTTACTTAAGAATCAAAAATCTAAGAGTTTAAAGCCCAGTGGAAATGGAATCAGGGTGAAGACAGGTTAGGAATAAGCAAGAAAGGTAGCAGAGAATTCTGGGGTGAATGTTTCTAATACTACTTGGAAGAAGGTGGTGGAATCAATTAAACGCCCAGTCCCATAATGGAAAAATCATTATTTTGGGGAAATACTGAAATTCAGTTTAGAAATTCAGGCTTTGTATTTTGAAAGATTGGAGATAGCCTACTTTTTTACATAACACTTCCATCTGTGCAATGTTTGTAATTCCCCAAGGTAATTAGTTTTGTGGAACTTTTCCAGGTAGCATATTCCTCTTTTCTACTACTCCTGGGAATATATAAAATTCAGTACAAGCACTTTAGCCACAAAGTTATATTAAGAAATTAGCAGCAACTGCCATGTAATACATATATATTTCACCCATAAGCACGTTTGCCGTACAAATAAAACAAGAAGGAAAAATGGATAGAAAGCAAAGTAGGGTATATCTTAACACAGGCATTAGAGCTTCTTTCACTTCACTTTCCCTGTAAGGCCACAGACTAAAAGATTTTTGACCTACTGTGGTCATGCCTATCGGTATTCCAAGCTTTTGGTTGTGCCTTTCCACACTGACTATGATTTTGGCCATGTGACTTGCTTTGGTCAATAGGACATTAGCAAGACTGGTACGAGCAGAGATCTGAAAAGCACTTGTGCATTTTTGTTTCTTCTCTGACCTCTGCCAACCCTATGACAATATCCTTGGATTAGCCTGATGGAGAGATGTAAGAGACACGTGGAGAAGAGCTGAGTACTCTGAGAAGATTCCATACTGGATGAGCCAGCCCCCACATGATCCATTAGCTGACCACAGATACATAAGTGATCCCAATGGAAATCAGTCAAACCTAGCCTAGATCAACAGAACCACCCAGCAGCCTATAGTCCCCCTGTATTCACATGGGATACCTTCCAAGACCCCCCCCCCCAGTGTATGCCTGAAACCGCAGATAGTACCAAACCCCACATATACTGTGTTTTTCAGAGGGTCCCTTGCTGAAGTTTTCTTATAGTCTCAATGCTTCCTGGTGCAACACATTGCTGTCAATCAGAATACGTTTTCTGTTTACGTCTTCCACCCACAAATTTAATGCTTTTTCCATATTAACTAAGCAGTTATCACTCAATGTGGTCGTAACTTCTTCACGAGTTCACCAAGAGAAGATTCGTTCTTATGGTAGATCTTAGGAAACTCAGCATACGATTTTTTTTTCCCTTTCCTTTTGAAGTCAAGAACTTTCACCTTTTCACAGAACTAAACACTTTACGGTTCTTTGGCATATCCAAATTGCCAGCATCACTACTCTTGCCCTTTGGGGCCATTATCAAGTAAAATAAGGGTTACTTGAACACAAGCACTGCGATATGGGGACAGTCAATCTGATAACTGAGACAGCTACTAAGTGACTAATGGTCGGGTATCGTATACAGCTTGGATACACCAGACAAAGGGATGAGGCACATCCTGGGAGGGATGGAGTGAGATTCCATCAGGCTGCTCAGAGCACCACACAATTTAAAGCTTACGAATTGTTTATTTCTGGAATTTTCCATTTAACATTTTTGGACAGCTGTTGACTGTGGGTAACTGGAATCTCGGAAAAGGAAACCACGGATAAGGGGAAACTACTGTCTGATAAGAGGTTGTTCTTTTACAGCAGTAACTGACTGATATACCTACCCTACTTTGTGCCATTTCCTGTCTTAGTTTCCAAGACCTTCCCATTCCCTCAAACCTTTCATGGTTCCTTACAATTGACATGTTGCTCTGATCTGTAAGAACTTCTATATCTCCCAGATGTCTGTATCCTGCCCAGCTATATCCTATACCTATGCTTGATTTATCAGATTCTCTATTTCAACCTCGCCGGAAAACTCTCCTGTCTTTCTTCCTAGGTTTACTTTGACTAGTTAGCTGTAAAGACAGAATAGAGTGTCCTCAAAAGTGGGAGGGTTTTCTACTTGATATGATAGTCAGTAGGGTTTTTAAGTAGAGGAGTGACTTGATAAAAGTGTTATTTAAGTAAAGGTGGTCTTGAAGCTGTATGATGAATTTGAGTGGAAAGAGATTAGAGACATTATTTCTGCTTGATGGTTGAGTTTGTGTAGATGAGGGAACATTTGTACTTTTGTGACCTGGAGAGGAGATTTGGAAATTGGGACCGAATATGTAAGTATTTGCTGGGAAACCAGGTAACTACTCTCTTTTGTTCATATTCTAGTAGAAAGAATTGTTTAGGAACTGTTGCTGATTTTTTTTTCCTGAACTCTCCAGTGCAATATGTGTTGCTAATAGTTTTCTAAGTAGATCCTACCCCCGAGGTTCCCACTGGAAACTTTTAAATGGACTAGAATGAAATTGCATGAAGGTAAGACAGTAACATTTATACGTATAATAAAATGCCAAACAAATACCTTCAAACTAAGATTACTCTGATAATTTAAAACCAATCCAGCCAGCATCTTGAGATATACGTGTTATACTGAATTCATCCTACACAGGATTTTGCTTCACATTTGGTGTCGAAGAGTTTTATATATTCTCAAATAGGTGTAACCTAAAGTATTAGGGTTTTGACAGTGTAGGTTCAAAATTAACTAAACATGATAATGATGACAACTTCTAAACTTAGTCTCCTGCTACGAGCAGGCTTTTTTTAAAAATAGCAAAGAATAATGAAAAGGAGGGGATGGGGCAAGATACCTGGTCTGTCATTCAATAGCTTCTACAGGTTGAGAAATAACTAGTTCATTTCCATAGTGACGCTCCCCTTTTCTAAGAATAAACTTTTTTTATTCTTCACTAATGATAGGTCCCATCCTGCCAAGTGAATAAACTGCTTCTAGAGACATATATTTCAATATTCAGCCCTAGAGTTTTATCATGCACCTGAAATTTTCTAGGCAAGTCACACCTGTGAATTGCTTTTTGTTTGTTTATTTTTTGCTTGCTTGTTTTGGTGAAGAATGGTCAAATTCGGGAAATTGAGAGTATCTACTAAGTAAGTTCATTAATATCACAGTTTTATATTTGGATAGATCAAGCATTGTTGAAAGCTTCCTAAACAAAAATAAAATCCAGAAGTTAGTACAAGCATTGTATGCCTGAATTGGTAATCTCTGTTACTAAAATACGTTTGAGTGAGGTATCTCATTTTTGACATCCTTTTGAAACATCCATGGTTGATTTGATAGGGAGAAGTAGTGGTAAATTTTAGATACACATTTTTCTAGTCTAATATGTTACAATGAAATACCCAATATTTAATAGACATAGAAAAATTATTTGAGTATAAAACTAAACAGAAAATGGACGAGTCAGTGTAGACTAATACCAGAAAAACAAGCATAGACAATTTGGAGTGATCCAAAAATCCACCAAAATTGATTTGGTCAATCTGCCTGGGTCTTAATACGTCCTTAAAGGGATTATCTAAGACCTGAGAATTTTTTTTTTTTTAGCTTGAGTCCCAGAAAGGGAGAGACAGTAAGATAAAGGGCATTTTAATTTAATTGTATTGATTAAATATTTTGAATGGAGCCCTGGTCACACAGTGGTTACAAGCTCGACTGCTAACCAAAAGATTGGCATTTTGAATCCACCAGCCCTTCCTTGCAAAACCCTAAGGGGCAGTTCTACTCTGTCCTATAGGGTCGCTATGAGTCAGAATCAACTTGATGGCAGTGGTTTTGTTTTTTTAAAACATATAATCATTCCTCATGTAATTAATTTTTCTATTTGGCTAGAAATTGTATGCTGTGAAAATCTTCAAATCAATATAAGATTTAGAAAAAGAAGGTGACACAGAAGAGGATGAAAAAAGGAATTGTGCTTATGGATAAATAGCATGTTTTCTAAGGATAACCATACAAGTATTACATTTTTATATATCTCAATAAAAATATTTGCAAACAAAAGCATAGGGACACATTCACTCTTACAAATATTCCACACGCATTTTCAATGAGCTTCAAAGTTGGTGTCATTAGGTGCCATAGAGTCGGTTCCAACTCATACTGACCCTGTGTGCAATAGACTGAAACTTTGCCCAGTCTTGCACCATCCTCACCATCGTTGCTATGCTTGAGCCTATTATTGAAGCCACTGTGTCAGTCCATCTCATTGAAGGTCTTCCTCTTTTTCGCTAACCCTCTACTTTACCAAGCATCATGTCCTTCTCCAGGCATTGGTACCTCTTGACAGCATGTCCAAAGTTTCTAATATCCAAACGATTTTTATAATGCTTTTCTAATACTGGTTAGCAGTAAAAATTTATTAAAATTTTTCTATGGATGTCTACTGTGGTCAAAATTGTTGAATCATTTTATTTTATACATAAAAAGTGAATAATAATAGTAGTAAAAATACCAAAGGCAACAGGTTACCCATATGTGAATGCTGTCTTCTCATCATTTGTGTCAAATATCTCATGATACTGAAGATCTAATTCAATTCAAATATTTATTGAGTGCCAGAAACTTTGCTAGGCACCTGAGTATACTGGTAAACAAGACAGCATCTCAACCCTCAAGATGTTATAATTCCTTTGGGAATACACAAAACCACACAGGCAATGTTAGTAAATTCTTTTTGGGTCATTAATGAGAAATTCTTTAAGATTCTCGTGAATATCTCTCCTTAATTAACTTGATTGGGCAAAAAAAAAAAAAATTCATGGCCCTTCAGACTTAAGCTAAACCATCTCAAAAGCTTATTATTAGCTAAGGTCTAGAAGTTCAGACAGAATCCCTTTAAACTAATCGTATTTGATCCAGAGGCTGTTCCAATGTACAAGATCAGTGCAACTCTCAGCTTAACTGATAAAACAAATGAAAAATAAGTCACCTATCTGGTTATTGTTGTAAAAGTGATCCTGTAGATGTGGCAGAATATGAAAACTATACTTTAGGCACATTAATACAGACAGGTTATGTTACCCTGTTTTACCTCTCATAGTCATCTTTGTGTTTCTGCCAATTTCAGAAGAAATACCTTACTCCTACTATAGCGTCGCTATGAGTCGGAATCGACTCGATGGCACTGGGTTTGGCTTTTTTGGGGACACAGAGTTTAGGAATTTTTCACTAATATTGAGACAAAGTAGGCTACCTGATGAATCAGTTGTGACCACTTGGATTAGAAGCCAACAATAAAGGTTAGAATACGAAAATAACAGGTAAAAGTTATATTTCAAGTTATATACTTAGGGTTATCAATAAATACAGTTAGAAAATCTATGATAGTGAATTTGGTACCGAGAGAGTGGGGTGCTGCTCTAACAGACACTTAAAATGTGGAAGTGGTTTTGAAACTGTGAATGGATAGAGTTGCAACAACAGCAGAGGACCAGCCCAGCAGAGAACCTGCTGCAGCAGAGAAGCACCAAAGCAGAAAACCAACAGCAGCAGAACCAGGAGACCAGCACAAAATGGCGCTGGAGCCAAGCCACGGAGTAAGAGAGCTGAGTACCTGTGTGCAGGAGGCTTCCTGGTGGAGTGGGGTGCCTCCAGTCACTTATCAGTGTAGCTACAGAGCTTTGGAACACTTGCCCCAGCAGGGCAGATGTAGGTGTGAGGCCCGAGGAGCCGAGGGGCCAAGAAACCAGGAAACGGAAGCTGAAGAGACAAGGAACATTAAGAAGCTGAGCTGCCTCAGTCTCAAAAAGGTATAGCCATGACCTCAGAGGTTTCAAAGGGTGGAGCCATGGCCTCTGGTGTTTCTAAGGGTGGAGTTGGCACTCAGATGGTAGAGGAGAATGGTGTGCCTAAAGCCAAGGGAGCAGAGTTGCTGTCCCAGTAGGCCTGGAAGGCGGAGTTGAAGCCCAAGGCCCAGGGGCCTCCACTCAGAATTCCGAGAGTGTGGCCAAAACCTAGAGTCTTTAGGGCAGGGCCATTGTGTAAATTGTCTTAGAGAACAGGGATTATTTTCAAAGCTTTGCGGGCTAATGTGATGTGTTCTGCTGACTTGCTTGGTGCCTGTTATCCCTTTTTTCCCTCCAATTTCTCCCATTTGTAATGGAAATGTCTAGCTTGTGCCTGTTCTGCCATTGTACCTTTGGAAGCAGATAACTTGTATTCTAGATGAAGAGGAATTTTTGGATTTTGGACTTGGAGTTGAGACTTTTGCTATGATATGATAGGATGAATATGTTTTGCATGTTGCAAGGATGTGATTTTTTGGGGAGTCAAAGGGTGGAATGTCATGGATTGAATTATGTCCCCCCAAAAATGTGTGTATCAACTTGGTTAGGCCATGATTCCCAGCATTGTGTGATTGCCCTGCATTTTGTGATTGTAATTTTATGTTAAGAGGATTAGGGTAGGATTGTAACACCACCCTCACTCAGGTCACCTCCCTGATCCAAGGTAAAGGGAGTTTCCCTGGGGTGTGGCCTGCACTACCTTTTATCTCTCAAGAGTTAAAAGGAAAGGGAAGCAAGCAGAGAGATGGGGACCTCATACCACCAAAAAAGCAGTGCTAGGAGCAGAGCATGTCCTTTGGACAAGGGGTTCCTTCTCCTGAAAAGCTCCCCGACCAGGGGAAGATCGATGACAAGGACCTTCCTCCAGACCCGACAGAGAGAGAAAGCCTTCCCCTGGAGCTGATGCCCTGAATTTGGACTCGTAACCTACTAGACTGTGAGAAAATAAATTTCTCTTTGTTAAAGCCATACACTTGTGGTATTTCTGTTATGGAAGCACTAGATGACTAAGACAGATATGTACTTCAAGAATGTCTTGATATCTGTGATCACCTCTGTCCCTGCCCAGTCACTTAACACTCCTGAACAAAGGACCATCTAACCAGCTTTGCATTCGACTGAACTGAGATTGAATAGCCTGGATGTAATTTTCGGTTTGGCTGAACACCAAAAGAGATTCATTTATTCTAGCTCACATCCTGCCCCATGATTTCAACTTGTTTACCATTAGGCAAAGAAAAGAGAGAGCAGATATCCATTCCTCAGCAGGTGTTGTTGTTGATATTTTACTTCTAAGCAGCAGCTGTGCTCACATTTAGTGGAAAAACTGGTTAACATTCCTTTGTGAGGTATAGGGGCTTTTGTGAGCTATGATAGAAATTCTATGTAAAATGTAATCAAGTTTTGGTTTCTTTTAAAAGATACACATACTTGTCTGTTTGTGAAATTCCATTAAGTCCTGGACATTTGCTGTAGATATGTATGTGTACTGGAAAGATGAACTTTAACTCCCTGAAGCTCTTTGCAAGAAAGCCAGATAAGTAAACAGTTTTGTTTTTTAATCTGAACTGCAGGTTTATTTACGAATTGTAGAATTTTTCCCTGGGCTATATGGGCCCAGTTTTCAAAATTGTGAGAGATTTATCCCACTCTAAAAACAATGATTTAACTCAAGCCATGTTTCTTTCATATTTTTGTGTTAAAATAATCCAAACATATGCATGTATAATTTTTATTTATTTATTAGGTTATTAAATGTCTTGAATAGAATTTAATATACAGAGAATGAAAACTAAATGATGAGTATCATTTGAGTTTCAGAGAACTATAGATATAGCTCGTGAAGAATTCTAAGCTGAGTGCAGAATGTGGCAGCATTTGAAGGCATTAGCGATGAGTGTGGTCTAAAGGTTCCCGCAGATCAGTTCAGCTGTACAAATGTTCCTCAGTAGATTCCTGGGAGTTCCACACTGGGCTAGGCACTAAGGAGAACAGAGAAGAGAATACCATATAGTGAAAAGAACAAAGGATTGGAAATCAAGATGTCTGGATTCTAGCCTTGGCTATAGTCTTCTTTGGATATCAATTACTTCATCATCTATAGAAACGAGGAGAGGTTACAAGATCTTAGAATTTTTATAGGCCTAAGACTCGATGATTCTGATTCAACAGAAATAGAAAACATTGAACCATAAAGCTTTACAATTATGCATCAATTAAGCAAGTTTTTAATATCACTGATTTGTACATGTAGAAATCCTGGAAATGGTATATGACTGTGTATATTTTCAGCAAAATTAAAAAAAAGATAAAGAGAAAAGAAAAAAAGGCTCACATGACCAAGTGCTATATAAGATGCAGAAGTACTATAGGAGGTCAAGTAGGATTGATAATAAATGCCGTGTTGGGAAGGCTTTTTGGAGGAGGTAGCCTATGGACTGTGTCTCGCAGGTTACGTAGAAAAGAGCATAGGACATCATTGGCTAAAACAAACCATGGAAAGACATAGTTGAACTTACACCTTCATATTCAAACTAGTCACTTAAATTGTTCTACAAGATATGAAGGCAGCATTCTGTATTTTGAAAGTAAACTAAAATCTTTTCAGTAATTCAGATTGTGTAACATCTCTGGCTATTAATTTGATATTTCTCATAAAAACAAATAACAATTTGGCCTTCTAGGAACATGCTCCTTAGCAATTCTTAAGTTATATAAGAAATTATTTCTCTTGGTTGATGGTAGAAAAAAAAAACTTACCAAGTTATTGATACAAGATTATGATACTGAATATTAAAGGAGCATACATTAAACTTCAGCACATGGTGTAAGAGTGCATAGCACTTTTTACATGGATAATTTAATTTTATGAAATTGTTTAATACAATGGCAGAGACTAGTAAAAGTGCAACTTACTTTCTATTTTGAGAAATATGAGCATATACTCGATGCACATTTGATCATCATCTTAAAGTGTTCTGTCTTTATTTCCATCCAGAAATGCATCCATTGCCCTTTTACACAGCTTCACTATTAGGATGCTTGTTTGTATTTTTTTCTGGATATTTCTAAAACTTTTTAATAGAAACTTTTTATTGTGGTAAAATACATATATACGTACATATATATTTTATATATAAAGCAAAATATTTGCCATTTTAACCATTGTTAAGTGTACAATTCAGTGACATTAATTACATTCACCATGTTGTGCGCCCATCACCACTACCCATTTTCAAGTATTTTCATTCCCCATACACTCATTGTCCCTTAAGTAATAATTCTCCAATCCCTCCTCCCCAAAATCCTGGTAATCAGTAATAAAATTTTGTCTCTATACATTTGCCTATTCTAAGCATTTCATATAAAAAAGTGGAGTCATAAATTTTTTTGTCATCTTGTGTCTAACTTATTTCACTCAGCATAATGTTTTTAAGGTTCATCCATGTTGTAGCATGTATCAGGACTTCATTTCCCTTTCTGGCTGAATAATATTTTGTTGTATATACATACCACATTGTGTTTATCCATTCATCTGTTGATGGACACTTGGGTTGTTTCTACCTTTTGGCTATTGTGGATAATGCTGCAATGAATATAAGTGTACAAGTATTTGTTTGAGTTCCTGCTCTCAAGTCTTTTGGGTATATACCTAGTAGTGGAGTAGCTGGTCATGTGGTAACATTAGATGCAAAAAATACTAGCAAACCAAATCAAATGGCCTATAAAAAAGATTATACAGTACACCATTGTTACCCAAAGCAGGTCCTGCTAGGGGAGGGAGGAAGAGTGTTTATTGCAAGCACACAGGCAAGGAGCAAGGAGGTGTATACCTCAAATCAAGTTCCCCAAAGGGAGACAGAACCTTTTATACCATCTCTCAAAAGGGAGTACATACGAACATTACGGACTACGTAGGCTATCATGGCATGCAGGAGCAGTGTGACAAATCACATTTTTTTCTTTGGCATGTAGGCTAGTAAACTGAGTTTGGCTGGCTTGAACCACACCCAGCGCTTTGAGAACGATGGACAGGAGGGGGCAGGTTCTGCTTGGTCCAAACAGCTCCCAGTTGAGCCACACCCATTACCATCACCTAAGATTTTGTTTGTTAATGGACAGAAAGTCCTGGTGGCATAGTGGTTAAGAGCTACAGCTGCTAACCAAAAGGTCAGCAGTTTGAATCCACCAGGTGCTCCTTGGAAACTCTATAGTCCTGTCCTATAAGGTTGCTATGAGTTGGAATTGACTTGATGGCAATGCATTTGGGTTTTTGGCTTTTTAGTGGACAGGAGGAGCAAGTAAGTAGCTCCTGGCTATGTTGGCTATCAATCCCTCCTTCTCTTTGGGAATATGACAATAACCCATATTCCCTGGGATGTGGAGAGCATCTTCTAAATTGGGCAACGGCTCCTCCATGTAGGGGATTGTATTTTATAGAACAGCAGGCAAAAATTCCTCTTACAATTAAAGAAAATAAAAATAGTAAACAAATGCTTTAGGCAATTATAGTTATGTAGCCAGGAGGTGAACCACTCAAAGATATTTGACCTATCTTGGTTACGAACATGAAGCCAAGGAGCTTTCTGATGTATTGACGAATCCAACATTTAGTCATGTTGGTCAAACTTGGTACTCATTGTGCTAATTTGGCAAAAGTGTTATTATGCCAAGACCATGACAGAGACAGAGTTAGGAGAACAATGAAGGTGAGGTATTACAGCTTCATATTTGCATGTAACAAGGTCTAGCTTAAGAGACCTACTACCTTAAAAAAAAAGTGAAATATGAACAGGAAGGAAAAGCCACAGTTAACAAAATCTATAAGTTAAAAATTCAGAGCTCTTAAACAAATATTTGAGGTCTTGTAATGGCTCACAGTTCCAGTTGTCCCAAAGTGTTGTCATTGTAGGGTCCAGGTCTGGGGCAGGTGCCGTTTTCAGCCAGGTGTGGTGAATTCAAGGTTTGACTCCTTTCAGTTTGACTGCGGTATGGGTGATGAGAAGCATCTTGAAGGGTCCTTTCCACTTGGGCTGGAGAGGCTCGTTTTTCCAGGCACACAGCAGGACCCAATCTCCAGGTTGAAATTGGTGGACCTTCACCTCGGGAGGGTTTCCTTGTCTGGCGACGGCCTACCTGTGAAAATAATAAAGGACAAAAGACAAAGAATGCAAGTACTCTTATACAGTTTTTTCACCTAATACAATTAAATGTTCACCATTCATCAGCCCATGATTTTTCAGGAGGGGCTTCCTGTAGACTGCCTCAAAAGGTCTTAGTTTGCTTCTGGGAGCCACCCTAACCCTAAGCAAGGCTATAGGGAGAGCCTGTATCCATGTTAATTTTGCTTCTTGACACACTTTGCTATGTTCTTTCAAGTGTCTGGTTCATTCTTTCAACCTTTCCACTGGATTGTGATCTCTGGGCTGCGTGTACTCGCCATCTGATGTCCAGTAAACATGTAAAATTTGGGGTTACGTCAGCTACATGAGGAACGTGTACATAGATCAAGAGGTGGTTGTTTGTACAGAACAAGGGGATACTGATTGGTTTAAAGTCAGGAAATGTGCGCATCAGGGTTGTATTCTTTCACCATACCTATTCAATGTGTATGCTGAGCAAATAATCCGAGAAGCTGGACTATATGAAGAGGAACGGGGCATCAGGATTGGAGGAAGACTCGTTAACAACCTGCGTTATGCAGATGACACAACCTTGCTTGCTGAAAGTGAAGAGGATTTGAAGCACTTACTAACGAAGATCAAAGACCGCAACCTTCAGTTTGAATTGCACCTCAACATAAAGAAAACAAAAATCCTCACAACTGGACCAATGAGCAACATCATGATAAACGGAGAAAAGATTGAAGTTGTCAAGGATTTTATTTTACTTGGATCCACAATCCATAGCCATGGAAGCAGCAGTCAAGAAATCAAAAGATGCATTGCATTGGGTAAATCTGCTGCAAAGGACCTCTTTAAAGTTTTGAAGAGCAAAGATGTCACCTTGAAGACTAAGGTGCACCTGACCCAAGCCATGGTATTTTCAATCACATCATATGCATGTGAAAGCTGGACAATGAATAAGGAAGACCGAAGAATTGACCCCTTTGAATTGTGGTGTTGGTGAAGAATATTGAATATGCCACGGACTGCCAAAAGAACAAACAAATCTGTCTTAGAAGAAGTACAGCCATAATGCTCCTTAGAGGCAAGGATGGCGAGACTGCGTCTTACATACTTTGGACATGTTGTCAATAGGGATCAGTCCCTGGAGAGGGACATCATGCTCGGCAGAGTACAGGGTCAGTGGAAAAGAGGAAGACCCTCAACGAGGTGGATTGACACAGTGGCTGCAACAATGGGCGCAAGCATAACAACGATTGTAAGGATGGCACAGGACTGGGCAGTGTTTCGTTCTGTTGTGCATAGGGTCGCTATGAGTCAGAACCAACTCGACGGCACCTAACAACAGCTACAAAGTGAGGTCCATTATCACCTCCCATGGAAACAGGTAATCCAAACCAAAGAATGATGTCATGTATAAGATGTTTAGCTACTTTTTTAGTTTTTTCAGTTCTACACGGGAAGGCTTCAACCCAGCTGGAAAAGGTATCTACAAAACCTAAAAGATGCTTATAGTTTCCAATGGTGCAAGGCATTTCAGTAAAATCTAGTTGCCAATCTTCTCTGGGTGCTGGTCCTTGGAACTGTACTCTAGGGAAAAGGAGGGAGGATAATGAGCTTTTGGATTTTTTTTATGCAGATGGGACACCTTTTGATATCTTTGTCTATTTTGGAATGAACTTTAGTGCTTAAGATATGCTGTTTTACATATTCATACATACTTTCATGTCTGTAGTGAGAGGATGCATGGGCTTTTTTCAAAATGGGGTACGGCATCTCTTCGGGAACTAGAACTTTTCCCTCCTGAGTACATTTCCTATTTCCTACCTCTTGGGTGGCTCCCCACTCTTCAGCCTGTTTGAGGTTTTCTGGATACTCTGGGTCTTCTTTTGGGATCTCTATCTAGGGTATCAAGGGGCCACAGTGGCAGATTGTGATTGCATTTTGGCCACTGCTTTTGCAGCTTCATCAGCTTTCTGGTTTCCTTTAATAATGTCTGTATCTCCTTTCTGTGTCCTCGACAATGGATGACTGCTACTTTTCTTGGTAACCAGACAGCTTCAAATACCTAGAGGATTTCTGTTGCATATTTAATTTCCTGTCCTGTCGTACTGAGGAGACCTCTTTCTTTCCAAAGGGCTCCAAGAGCATGCAAAACTCCAAAAACATACTTTGAGCCCTTGTGAACGTTCACTATTTTACCTTTTGATAGTTGGAGACCACTTACCACGGCAATGAGCTCAGCCTTTTGAGCTGAAGTTACCAGTGGAAGCAGTTCAGCTTCAAGGGTTTCCCAGAGGGTCACTACAGCATATCCACCATATCTTGTTCCATTCTCCATTGTCATGGATTGAATTAGGTCCTCCTAAAAATGTATCAATTCGGTTTGGCCACGTTTGCCGGTATTATGTGATTTTCCTATATGTTGTAAATCCTGCCTCTGTGATGTTAATGAGGGAGGAGGGGTGGCAGTTTTGTTAGTGAGGCAGGACTCAACCTACAAGATTGGATTGTGTCTTCAGGCAACCTCTTCAGATATAAAGGAAAAAAGCAAGCCAGAGAGACAGGGGGACCTCAAAACCACCAAGAAAGCAGCACCAGGAGCAGAGCGCGTCCTCTGGACACGGGGTCCCTGCGCCTGAGAAGCTCCTTACCCAGGGGAAGATTGAGGACAAGGACATTCCTCCACAGCTGACAGAGAGAGAAAGCCTTCCCCTGGAGCCAACACCCTGAATTTGGACTTGTAACCTACCAGACTGTGAGAAAATAAATTTCTCTTTGTTAAAGCTATCCACTTGTGATATCGCTATTATAGCACTGCATAACTATGACATACATGAAGCTACTTCTGTCCATAAAGATCTCAAGGTCAGGGTTTTGGAGAGGCTCATCACTCAAATCAGGTCTGTTGGAGTAAACTTCATCTATTTTTTTATATAATTTTTATTGTTCTTTAAGTTAAAGTTTACAAATCAAGTCAGTCTCTCACACAAAAACTTACGTACACCTTCCTACATACTCCCAATTACTCTCCACCTAATGAGACAGCCCACTCCCTGCCTCCACTCTTTCTTTTTGTGTCCATTTCCCCACCTTCTAACCCCCTCTGCCTTCTCATCTCCCCTCCAGGCAGGAGATGCCAACATAGTCTCAAGTGTCCACCTGATCCAAGAAGCTCTTTCCTCACCAGCATCCCTCTCCAACCCATTGTCCAGTCCAATCCATGTCTGAAGAGTTGGCTTCGGGAATGGTTCCTGTCCTGGGCCAATAGAAGTTCTGGGGACCATGATCACGAGGGTCCTTCTAGTCTCAGTCAGACCATTAAGTCTGGTCTTTTTATAAGAATTTGGGGTCTGCATCCCACTGTTCTCCTGCTCCCTCAGGGGTTCTCTGTTGTGTTCCCTGTCAGGGCAGTCATCGGTTATAGCTGGGCACCATCTAGTTCTTCTGGTCTCAGGATGATGTAGTCTCTGGTTCATGTGGCCCTTTCTGTCTATTGGGCTCGTAATTACCTTGTGTCCTTGATGTTCTTCATTCTCCTTTGATCCAGGTGGGTTGAGACTCATCGATGCATCTTAGATGGCTGCTCCCTAGCGTTTAAGACCCCAGACGCTGCTCTTCAAAGTGGGATGCGGAATGTTTTCTTAATAGATTTCATTGTACCAATTGACTTAGATGTCCCCTGAAACCATGGTCCCTAAACCCCTGCTCCTGCTACGCTGGCCTTTGAAGCATTCCGTTTATTCAGGAAACTTCTTTGCTTTTGATTTAGTCCAATTGTGCTGACCTCCCCTGTATTGTGTGCTGTCTTTCCCTTCACCTAAAGTAGTTCTTATCTATTATCTAATTAGTGAATACCCCTCTCCCACCCTCTCTCCCTCCCTGCTCTCGTAACCACAGAAGAATGTTTTCTTCTCAATTTGAACTATTTCTCAAGTTCTTATAATAGTGGTCCTATAAATATTTGTCCTTTTGCAACGGATTAATTTCACTCAGCATAATGCCTTCCAGGTTCCTCCATGTTATGAACTGTTTCACAGATTCATGACTGTTCTTTATCTATGTGTAGTATTCCATTGTGTGAATATACCATAATTTATTTATCCATTCATCCGTTAATGGGCACCTTGGTTGCTTCCATGTTTTTGCTATTGGAAACAGTGCTGCAATAAACATGCGTGTGCATATATCTGTTCATGTAAAGGGTCTTATTTCACTAGGATATATTCCGAGGAGTGGGATTGCTGGGCAGTATGGTAGTTCTATTTCTAGCTTTTTAAGGAAGCGCCAAATTGATTTCCAATGTGGTTGTACCATTTGACATTCCCACCAGCAGTGTATAAGTGTTCCAATCTCTCCACAGCCTCTCCAAAATTTAGTATTTTGTGTTTTTTGGATTAATGCCAGCCTTGTTGGAGTGAAACTTCATCTATTATTTGTATGCAGTTGTGTCTTAAACTAGGGGTGGTTTGTGAAGGCAACAATGTAACTGGATTTAAGGTGGCTGTTTCTTTTATAGGAAACCCTGGTGGCATAGTGGTTAAGTGCTACGGATGCTAACCAAAAGGTTGGCAGTTTGAATCCACCAGGTGCTACTTAGAAACTCTATCGGGGAGTTCTACCCTGTCCTATAGGGTCACAGTGAGTCAGAATTGACTCGACAGCAATGGGTTTGGTTTGGTTGGTTTTTGGTTTATTTTACAGTTACAGCTAGATTCTCTAATAAGGTAGCTTGGTACTGAGCCATCCACTCTGCCGTCATCCAGTGGGCCCCTTTCTGTTCTAATATTGTCAAGACTGAATGAGGAACAAACTTAGATTTTCTGTTTCTTTTTTAAAATTAGCACTGTGGCTGCCACAGCTGGTAGAGAGGCAGGCCACCCCATAGTGGTCGTGTCTAGAACCTTGGAAAAATAAGCAATAGCCTGTCACCAGTCCCCCAACTTTTGGGTTAGGACGCTTGCTGCTATTTCCTGACTGTCATAGATGAACAGTTCAAAGGATTTTGCTAGACTGGGGAGTCCGAGAGCTGGGGCTTATATGAGTTTTTCTTTAATTGTCTGGGAGTCTTTTAGTTGTTCATCTTTCCCTTTAGCTGCTTTATATAAAAGCTTGGCTATTAGTCCAAGGAAACCCTGGTGGTGCAGTGGTTAAGAGCTATGGCTGCTAACCAAAAGGTTGGCAGTTCAAATCCACCAGGTGCTCCTTGGAAACCCTATGGGGCAGTTCTACCGTGTCCTAAAGGGTCGCTATGAGTTAGAATCAACTTGACAGCAATGGGTTTGGTTTGGTATTATTCCAACGTTGAGAATCTAGATTTTACAAAAACCTGCCATTCCCAGGAATCCTAGGCGTTGCCTCTGGAACCTGGGAGGCAAGTGTCATGGATTGAATTTTCCCCCCAAAAATGTATGTATCAATTTGGCTGGGCCAGGATTCCCCATATTGTGTGGTTGTCCTCTATTTTGTGATTATAATTTTATGTTAGAGAGGATTAGGGTGGAATTGTAACATCCTTACAAGGTCACATCCCTGATCCAGTGTAAATGGAGTTTCCCTGAGGTGTGGCCTGCACCACCTTTTATCTCTCAAGAGATAAAAAGAAAGGGAAGCTAGCAGAGAGGGGGCCTCATACCACCAAGAAAGCAGTGCCAGGAGCAGAGCACATCCATTGGACCTGAGGTCCCTGCACTGAGATGCTCCAGACCAAGGGAAGACTGACAAGGACATTCCTTCAGAGCTGACAGAAGGAGAAAGCCTTCCCCTGGAACTGACGCCCTGAATTCAGACTTCTAGCCTACTGGACTGTGAGAGAATAAACTTCTCTTTATTAAAGCCATCCACTTGTGGTATTTCTGTTATAGCAGCACTAGATGGCTAAGACAGCACAAAGAGTTTCTTTTCTCTCTAGAAGCAGTTCTCTTTTTCCCTGAGAGATCCGTAATCCTAGGAATGGAACCTTGGCTTGGGAAATCTGGCCATTAAGTCTGGGTGCTTTGTACCCAGCCTGACCCAGAAAGTTAAGAGTGGTTATAGTGTTTAAATCTGATTCTTCTTTAGTCTTGCTCACTATGAGCAAGTTGTTGACATATTAAAACAGAATTCCGTCTTGGAGGATTAATAGTCAAGTCTTTAGCCAGAGCGGTACCAAACAACATGGAGCTATTTTTGTACCGGTGGGAGTACAGTCCAGCAGAACTGTTGTTTATCACCCCTCACAAGGTCCTCCCACTCAAAGGCAAACAGTTCTTGGCTTTCAGACACTAATTGTATACAAAAGAAGTTATCTTTTAAGTCTAGAGCAGTAAACCAGGCAAAATCTCCTGGAAGAGTGGCAAACAAAGTACATGGATTTGGCATTACACGAGGGACTGTAACTACTATTTGGTTAATTGCTCAGAGGTCTTGAACAAACCTCTACTCATTGGAATAAAGTTTTTTTACAGGCAAAATTGATATATTATAAGTAGATTGGCACAGTCTTAAGAGGCCAGATTCTAGATTGGTGGATAAGTGGGCAGAGGCCTCATTTTGCCTCTAGCCTTAGAGGGTATTGCTTTACTCATGGCGGGTCGATTCCTGGTAACACTTCAACATTAATTGGAACAACATTTTTAGCTTGCCCTGGTTGCCCTTGGGAAACCCTGGTGGTGTAGTGGTTAAGAGCTACAGCTGCTAACCAAAAGGTCAGCAGTTCGAATCCACCAGGCACTCCTTGGAAACCCTATGGAGCAGTTCTACTCTGTCCTTTAGGGTCACTGTGGTCAGAATCAACTCGACAGCAGTAGGTTTGGTTTTTCTTGGGTTCGGTTGCCCTTGTGCTCATACCCAAGGGACTACTGCATCCTCTGTCTCTTTAGCCACAGTTAGTGGGGGCTGCAATGGGCGTCAGGAGAGTCAATACTTGGGCCTGTACTCTCCACTCTTGCTCCTGAGGTGCTGTTTAATTTAGTTTACCACTTTGAAAGTGGATTTGAGCTTGTAATTTTCAAAGTATATTTTGCACTAGCAAAGGAATCAGGCACGTACAGAAAAGAGTGAGTTAAAGTAGAATCACCGACCGAACACTCCATGGGTTGGTTAAAATTCCCAGTAAACTTTCTTCGGGCAACTCCAACCATAAGCATTGATTTCTTTGATAAGGGTCTGTCATGAACTGAATTATGTCCCCTGAAAAGTGTATCAACTTGGTTGGACCATGTGTGGTTGTCCTCCATTTTGTGATTGTAATTTTATGTTAAAAGGATTAGGGCGGGATTGTAACACCACTCTTACTCAGATCCCCTCCCTGATCCATGGTAAAGGGAGTTTCCCTGGGGTGTGGCCTGCACCATCTTTTATCTCTCAAGAGATAAAAGGGAAGCAAGCAGAGAGTTGGAGACCTCTTACCACCAAGAAAGTAGCACCAGGAGCAGAGCACATCCTTTGGACCCGGGATCCTTGCACTTGAGAAGCTCCTCAACCATGGGAAGATTGAGGAGAAGGACCTTCCCCTAGAGCTGACACAGAGGGAAAGCCTTTCCCTGGAGCCAACGCCCTGAATTTGGACTTGTAACCTACTGGACTGTGAGAAAATAAATTCATCTTTGTTAAAGCCATCCACTTGTGGTATTTCTGTTATGGCAGCACTAGATGACTAAGACAGGGTCCCTTCAGACGGTTAATTAACCAAATAAGTGTCTCCTGCGTCCAATAAAAAGTCAATCATTTCTCCCCCAACCTTTACTTTAACCAGGGGCCTGTTGGGAGAAACTGGAATAAGATTGTCCCTTGTTCCCTCTCAGTCTGAGTCTTCCTCTTGTTGTATCATAACCTTTTGGGGTTCCTTTGGGGCCCTCTGTCTCTTAGGGCATTCTTTTTTCCAATGCCCTTTTTGTTTTCACCACATGCGTTGGGTTTTCCCTAGCTTGGGCCAGGTCCCAGACCCCGCAGGAAAACTTCCCTGATGGTCGGGGGCGGAAACCTCCTTTTGGCTGAAAAGCTACTGATTTTCCTTTCTCTCCTGCACTTGTTCTTGGTTAGAATAGACCTTGAAGGCTATTTCTACCAACTGTGAAATTCCCGTTCCTACACTGTCTTCTACTTTCTGTAAGGAAGGTGGAGGGGTCTTCCTCTGTCTTTTTTTTTTTTTTTTTTGGTTGTTGTTGTTTATCTTCATACACTTCATTTAAATTCTTTTGTTTTGGTGCCTCATTTTTGAGCCCAGTGAACAAGTAGTCACAGTACTGACTTAAGCTGGCCTGGCCAGCCTGGGTGTTTGGATTTAAACCTGATTCAGTGGCCAGCACAGCCAAATATAGAGGGCAGTGGCCATCAGAATTTTGCTGGTGGAGCCTATCTGCTTCTTCCCTGGCCTTTTCAAAAACCATTCTCCTCTCCTCTGGAGTGAGTAAAATGTCACATAAGGCTTGAAAATCTGCCCAATCTGGGTAGTGGGTTTTAAAAAGAGAAGCGAAAAGATCATGCATTCACTTAGGTGCCCTCTGTATGCTGGTGGATTGTTTTTCCAGTTGAATAAGTCAGAAGTCATGAATGGGCTATGTACTCAGATCATGGCTGGAGCTCCCACTGCCCCATCCTTACCTCTACCTAGGACAAGGAGTTGTCTTAATAGGTATAGCCCTGTTGAGGGTTCTCGGGACCCTGGACCAAATAGGTGCCACTTTGACTATGTGCCAGGAAAGCATCTCAGCACCGGAGGCCTCAGGGGCTGATAAAGGGTTTACAGGGTAAAGGGGAGGTCTATGACCTCTGGTCAAAACTGGGCCCTCTTCCAGAGGACTAGACAAAACAGAGATTCTAACTTCAGTTTGAACCATGTTTCTGTTTCTGCAAATTCTTATTTTGCCACAATGACATAAAAATTTCGACTAACATTTTCTCATCCCACTTTCTTTGTTTAGTACAGAACAAATCTAACTGCAGTGTGGTATTATGATTTAAGGGTCCATTTAGAGGCCAATATTCACCATCCCTGAGCTCATATATGGGGCCAGGTGGTGTTACAAAAATTTTCATTTTAGACTTTTCTATTGGGTCGTATCCAAAATAAGATCAATTCTTTAAAACACACCCTAGAGGACTACATTCTGGAACGCTCAAATTATTTCCCATGGTACCAAAACCTAAAACTACAGAGCACCTATTTAAAATGAAAATATTTGATCTGACTTTCACTGGGTAAGCATTACCAGAATTTACAGTCTGTCTACTTTTCTACAAATATATTTCTATACCAAACCTCAAGTCACAGACGCCTGTTCAAAATGAAAGTATTTGGCCCAACCTTCGCTGGCTAAACATTACCAGACCTGCGGTCTATCCACTTTCTGAACAATAGGACATACTTCGGTACTCACCAAGGGAGCCTTTTCCCTCTTCCTGGAGCACCTGGCACCGTTCTAATCTCCTCCTCATGTAGTCTGCCACTGAGGGATCCAAGGTTGCTCCAGCCTCGAGGGCAAAAATGAATTTCTCCTGGAGAAAGATCACCAGAATGCACGTGGGAGAAGCAATCAGTTCCTATCAACTGGAGGCGATCTCAGGATTTGAGCAGCACTGGTCCCATTTGGGATCACCAGAATTTGTTAACGAAAGCAGGTCCTGCTCGGTGCCCCTTCTCATCAATAAAGGCACACTGCGGTAAGGAGGAAGGAAGAGTGTTTATTGCAAGTGCACAGGCAAGGAGCAAGGAGGTGTATACCTCAAATCAAGCTCTCCAAACAAAGGGAGGCAGAACTTTTATACCATCTCTCACAAGGAAGTACATACAAACATTATGGACTACATAGGTTATCATGGTATGCCCGTGCAGCATGACAAATTACTTTTTTTTTTTTTTTGCCTGCAAGCCAGTAAATTGGGTTTGAGGGCCTTGAGCCACACCTAGCTCTTTGAAGACAATGGACAGGAAGGAGCAGGTTCTGCATGGTCTGAACAGCTCCCAATTGAGCCCACCTATTGCCATCACCTAAGGTTTTGTTTTTTAATGAACAGGAGGAGTGGGAAAGCAGCTCCTGGCTGTGCTGGCTATCACCATGAATAAGTGTGGTTTATCCCAAAAATGCAAGTGGTTGAACATAAGGAAAAAAAAAACTGTTAGAGCTAATAAATCAATTTAGCTTTGCATTCACCACTGCTATTCAATATTGTACTGGAAGTGCTATCTAGAACAACTAAGCAAGAAATAGGAATAAAAGGTATCCATACTGGAAAGGGAGATACCATATTCACAGATGACATAATCGTGTGTATAGGAAACTCCAATAAATCCACAAGAAACCTACTAGAGCTAATAAATGAATTTAGCAAAGTTGCAGGGAACAAGATCAACACACAAACTCAGTTGTGTTTCTATAGACCAAGAATGAACAATCTGCAAAAGAGAATTGCTTTTTTTTTTTTTTTAATGAAATGAGTTCCCTAGGGTGCCAAGGAATTAAAATATAATGACTTTCCTTTACAATTACAGTTAGGACAGTAGTGCAGAAATGACTAGTTTCAGGAAATGTGATCACATGATAGTTTGTAATTAATCTTGACTGCTTCAACTTACCTTTGTATGTGAAGACACCTGCTCCTTAAGCTATTAAGGGAGTAAAGGGAAACTAAGAGACAATGTTGCCTTATTCAGCAAATGTTGAAATCGGCAACTCCTAAAATACTTAAAAAATTCTATTCTGAGTCATTTTCCTATTGTTACATTTTTTATAAAGATTAAAATTTTATGAATAAATCATTCAGTTCCCACTGGATTAATATGCAGGGTGTATATACCATTGAATCACAAACCACTTGGCTGTGTGAAGACATGTTGGGGCTGTTGTGGTTTAATTTTGAACTTTACCTTTATAGAAGGATCCATTACGGCAGTGGTGAGAGATTGGTTTATCTTTCGCATTCTTCTGGCAGGAGATCAATCTTGTCTGAAGGCAAAGAGGACGAAACTCTCTTGTTGGAATAGTCCATTATTTCACCTTGAACCTTATATCATCAGAAGTTTATGGCCCACTTTTCTAAATAAATAGTTCACATGAATTGGAAATTGGGCTATGGCATTTAGTAGTTCACCACTTCTTGATACGGAAGAATTAAAGTAATTCTTAGTTGTGATTTTCACTAATGGTGTCATTTACCAAGAATAACAATTAGCAAAGAATTTGCTAAATTTTTCATGTTTTCAGATGTGCAGAACTTGACTAATACGGATTTGAATTAATGGTCAGTTATTTCATTCATGAGTGTATGACCAATTTCAAATTTTTAATTAGAAACTTCTTGTGATAGAAAAACTCTAATAGTCTGTAAATTAAGTATGTTAATTCTATTTAGCTACAGAAAGAAACCAATTTTTTAAAGGAAGGTGTTATTTTAGGCATAGGCAAGAATTATGGAACAATATAACATGTCTGAAATTGAGAAAACCAGGAAGTAAAATTTTTAATATGCATTATCTGCAAATGAAAACATTTTCTCTAATACATTTCCTTAGACAAGAGGAACTGAATTTAGGACTCCAAATAGAAATGCAATTTGAGGCTGTGCTGACCTCAAATAAATAATCCACTCTTAGGGCATCTTTAGAGTCTACCACACTTCAGGCATTAATTATTAAAAAGTAAATATTGCATCAGAGAGGTCATGCCCTAAGTTGCATCATTAACCCTTTAGCAAGGTTTGGTAGAAATTATATGGTATAGGAATTTGAGGTGGGGAAAAGGAGAGAGGGAGGAAAAAATACTGGTAATGGGGAAGTGAGAGAGTGCCAAGCTGACCTCCTCTGATTTTCCTGGAGTTAACTAAACATTTACATCAATTATTCATTGTATCTGTGATGGGGAACTTTGTAGCCTCTCTAGTTATGAGAATTCACTTGAGGATCTAAAGTCTCTTCTCCATGACACCCCAACATGCAGTGCTGGAATTATAAAAGAAAGTATCCTTCTGTCAAAATTTTTAGCCAACTGGCTTCAATTCAGAACAGTGTTAAGTTTAGCAGAGTCTTGTGACACCTGCCAAATTTTAATTACAAGCAGCTCTGCTCAGGAAAACACAAGCTTTTTTTTTTTTTCATTTGGTGGTGGGAGAGATGCTGCTTGCTTGGGGACTAGAGTGACCTCAGCAAACACAAATCTTCGCTTCTTAAAAAAGCAAGCAGAAAGTCACCAATAAAAAGCAGCATACGAAAGAAAAGCAGTCCCCTAAAGAAGTGTTGTTTGATCGTTTCTTGCCGGAAACTAAATACCCCACTTCTTAATCCGTGCTAGATTAAACTCCTTTGAGCAGAAAATGATGCCACTCTGTTAGTGAAATTTATTTAATATGACATATTGCACATTTTGGGGGACAGCAGAGAAGAAAATGAAATAGTCTTAGATCAGTGCCACTAGCTGTGCAAGTGCTGAAACTGTGACAGGATGTGAAAGTGAGTCTCAGGAAGAAAAGAGATAGAAATGTGAGATGATGGCCCAAAGTTTTAATGAAAGAAATACTCAGTATGAGTTGTCAAAGACTGAGTGGCATACAATACTTTTTTTTTTGTTAGTTTTAGTTCAGAAGGAAACAAACTTTTTGTAGTCATAGATTAAACCTAAATCCGTTGTCACTCATAGCGACCCTATAGGACAGAGTAGAACTGCCCCATAGGGTTTCCAGGGAGGGGCTGGTGGATTCGAACGGATGACCTTTTTGTTAGCAGTTGAGCTCTTAACCACTGCACCAATGGAACTCTGTTTATCGTCACAGTTACCTTTTTTATGCAGGGCTGTGTGCCTTTATGTATCTTTGTGTGTTTGGCTCCAGTGCGCTCTTAGGAATAATAAATCAGCAGATAGTAGGTTGACCCTCTTACAAAACAAAATGCTGTTTAGAAAATTACTTGATCCAGAAGCAGGTAAGGTTAAACAGCAACTCCACAGGAAGGCAGTGAATAGCTCCAGGAGGTTAAGAGACCAGGATGGTTTGGAGGAGAAACTGATCAGTCTCCATGTTCTTATTTTATTACCCTTGTGTGTCCCGCTATTATCAACAGTAGTAAAAGTCATTTAAAAGTCATCTGAGCATGACTTTATAATTGTGGAAACTGCAGACCACTTTACAGCTAGTTTTCAGGGTAGCAGAATCCAAGGTGGTGGCAGCTTTAAAGAAGAAAATAAAATGGTCTGGGTTAGAGAAGGGGAACAAACTCAAATGTATTTAAAGCCCAGGAAGACAGCATGTATGTTTGAGGCAAGTTATAGACCATTGTGAGTGATGGGACCTGTGGCAAAGTGAACTAGCAGGTGCACTGCTCGAACTGCCCATTTCAAACTTCTGTCCACTGTCCTTCAGGGAGGTCCCAGAAAGGGGCTATAGTGCTCCTGCTTCCCACTTTCAAGTGGTGCCTGCATATCTCGCAGAACCATCTGTAAACCAGGCACGGGCTTCCTCTTCTTCAGTCAACTGATCATAAGGAACTCCCCATAAGGCCATAGGTGCAGACTGGGAGATGGAAGGTAATGTGACAGTAGTGGAGACCACAGGCATTTGGGCCACTTCCTCATGCAACTTACTTGTGCTTTCAGGTCCTGCTTGGGCCTGACTTTGTATATACCACTTCCACTTATGACGGAGTGCTGCTATGCACGTGCAACTTTATGAATCTGTGAGTCAGACAACAGCCAGTTCATGATGGGCAGTTCAGGCCACATGGTGACTTGGTGTCCCATGGTTAAGCGTTCAGTCTCTACTAAGGTGTAGTAAGAAGCCAAAAGCTGTTTCTCAAAAGGAGAGCAGTTACCTGCAGAGGATGGCAGGGCTTTGCTCCACAATTCTAAGGGTCTGCTCTGAGATTCACAAATAGGGGCCTGCCAAAGACTCCAAACAGCATCTCTCTCTGCCACAGACATTTCAAGCACCATTGGATCAGCTGGATCATGTGGCCCAAGTGGCAGAGCAGCTTGCACAGCAGCCTGAACCTGTTGCAGAGCCTTCCCTTGTTCTTGGCCCCCAGTCAAAACTAGCAGCTTTTCGAGTCCCTTGATAAATAGGCCAGAGTAAGAAAAAAAGTAGCACACCCAAATGAAGAATGTGTTACCTCCAAAATCCAAAGATGCCCACTAGATGTTGTGCTTCCTTTTTCTTTGTGGTAGCAGCCAGATACAATAACATATCTTTCACTTTAGAAGGAATATCTCAACATGCCCCACACCACTGGACTCCCGGAAATTTCACTGAGGTGGAAGGTGCCTGAATTTTTGAGCGATTAATTTCCCACCCTCTAGCACACAAATGTTTTGCCATTAAATCCAGAGTCATCGACTCTTCTTCCTCACTAGGCCCAGTCAGCAAAATGTCATCAATGTAATGGACCAGTGTGACGTCTCTTGGAAGGGAAAAGCAATCAAGATCCCTGTGAACTAAATTATGACGTAGGGCTGGAGAGTTGATGTAGCTCTGAGGTAGGCAAGTGATGGTGTATTGCTGGCCTTGCCAGCTGAAGACAAACTGCTTCTGACGGTCCTTTGAAACAGGTATGGAGAAAAAGGCATTAGCCAGATAGATAGCTGCATATCCGGTACAGGGAGATGCGTTAATTTGCTCAAACAATGAAACCACATCTGGAATAGCAGCTGCCATCAGAGTTACCACCTGGGTAAATTTCCGATAATATACTGTCATTCTCCAAGGTCCATCTGTTTTTTGCCTAGTCCAAATAGGCGAGTTGAATGGGGATGTGGTAGGAATCACCACCCCTGCATCCTTCAAGTCCTTGATGTTGGCAGTAATCTCTGCAATCCCTCCAGGAATTTGGTGTTGCTTTTGGTTTACTATTTTCCTAGGTAGGGGCAGTTCTTATGGCTTTTCCTACCATAATAGCCCTTACTCCATTTGTCAGGGATCCAGTGTGGGGGTTTTGCCAGTTGCTGAGTATATCTATTCCAATTATGCATTCTGGAACTGGGAAAATCACTACAGGATGGTTTCAGGGACCCAGTGGACCTACTGTGAGACGGACATGAGCCAAGACTCCATTAAAAACCTGACCTCCATATGCCCCTGCTCTGACTGGTGGGCCACAGTGACGTTTTGAATCTCTTGGAATTAGTGTTAGTTCAGAGCCAGTGGCCGGTAATCCCCCAAAAGTCTGATTATTTCCTTTTCCCCAATGAACAGTCACTCTCATAAAAGGCCATAGATCCCTTTGGGGAAGGCTGGGAGAAAGGTTAACAGTAACCATTTTTGGCAGTGTACTGGAGTCCTTCCTCAAGGGGACCCGGCCTCCCCTTCATTCAAGCGGTTGTGGGTCTTTAAACTCACTCAAATCTGGGAATTGATTGAGGGACCATGACTTTCTGTTCTGGTGATTCTAGTTAGGCTGCTGTTCACCTGACCTAGAATTCATCCCTTTGTACAGATCAAGTAAATATTTAGTAGATTTCCCCTCTATTTCGCTTCCTAGGACCACCATGACTAAGTAGCCAAATCCATAAGTCCATACAAGTGAGACTATTCTGATGACTGCTTTGACTCTGCTGTCCATTACTGTAACCATGCCCACCTTGTCTTTGTCGATTGAGTGCAGCCGCTTGGCCCCTACCAAAATGAGGTCCTATCAGCCCCATTGTAGTCAGGTGTCTTAGTTCAGTTAGGGCAGTTCCCACTATCAAATCTGATTTACATAAAACGGCAATCACAGCAGTCTTCAAGGATGCTGGAGCTCCCTTCACAAATTTGTTCCTCACAGCCGTGGTAACAGATGTGTCCTCTGGGCATTCCATGTGTGGGTCTAACCTGAGAAACCCACTCTAGCATGCCAATTTCCCAAAACTTTTGAATAACTTCTTCTACAGTATACCAAGGCAGGTCTGGTACTTCAATTTGATTTAGTGTAGGCCACCTCGTAATCCATGTTTTGGCAACCCAGCCAAATAAACTATTAGATCCTTTCCTAACTTCTGGAGCGGAAACATTGAATAAAGAATCTGTGCTAATTGGACCCATATCAATAAACTCAGCCTGATCCATGTTTATGTTCTTTGCATCATTATCCCACGCCCTTAATAGCCATTCCCACACATATCCCCCAGGTTTCTGTTAGTTCATATTAGAAAATTCAATCAGTTCTTTTGGAGTGTAGTGTATCTACCCCTGGGTCACACTTTGTAGTTCACCTTTTGGGGCTTGCTGCGACTTAAGTCTAGTTATAAGTCTAGAAGCCAGAATCCATAGTGTGGAATTGTTTTGAGAACATTCAGCATTGTCTTGTAAAGCGCCTGCCTCAGGCAATGACTCAGGCAAGGGCTCTTTAGAGGCAGCTGGGCTAGGGCTAATCCCTTTAGATGGGATTGGAGGGGCTAATGGTTTTTCTGGGCAGGGTGGTTTAGCAGACAAACATGCAGTAATTTCTTCAGATGGAAGTGGTTCTGCTGGCAGTAGTGATTCAACAGAATTTAAGGGCTCAGGGTTTCCGGCTTTCTGATTATCTGCCCATATGTCCTCATCCCAAGTTTCAGGATCCCATTTCTTCCCAGTCAATGCCCTTAATTTAACTTCAGACACCTCTTGAGGTTGGCAACTGAGCTGGCGTTGTAATTCAGCCACTCCTACAATAAGGCTCTGTGTTTGGTTTTCAGCAATTTCAGCTCTGTTACTTCAAGAAATAAGGCTATCTTCCAAAGCATAAGTGGAAGTCTTAAGGTTGTTTATGTGGCACTTGAGCTTTGACTCTGAAGCCTGAGCACATCTCTTTTTTTCACCAGTTTGTCTAGCAAAAGTAGGGCCAACCAACCAGCTTGTACTTCTCCTTCTGACAAAACTGTAGAAAGCTATTACACATGTGTTCAACCCAGAGCCTTGCCTTTCACCATACCTGATCTACTGGTGGTGATATTTTGCATAACTGTATCACCACCTCACGCTGTGGATTAGCAACCCCCTCTTTACTGCCAGAAGCAGAGTCATCAACATCTTTAAGACTAATTAGACTTGAGAACCAATTTAGAAAATTCATTCTTACAGTTTTGTTTTTCTAGAACCACTCTCAGTACCAAATGTCTTAGGCTGGGTTCTCTAGAAAAGCAAAACCAGTAAAGCACATAAAGATGTATATACTGAATATAGTGAGATTTATATCAAGGAAACGGCTCATGCAATTGTAAAGGCTGGAACATCCCAAGCCTGTGATCAAGATAGAGTCTTCTCTTGATTTACGTAGCCACAGGAGCTGGCGAACCCAAAATCCGCAGGTCAAAGAGCAGGGCTCCCGCTTTCAGGATGTGAAGACTGATGAATCCCAAGGTCTACGGATAAGCTGGTAGTCAAGTCCCAAGAGCCAGAGGTCAGATGAACAGGAGGCAGCTGCAGGATCCAGAGAGAGCAAAAAAGCCAGAACATCTGCTTATATTTGGATGCAGGCCACACTCCCAAGGAAACTCCTTATCAGCTGATTGGCTACTCACAGCAGATTCAGTCATGGGAATGATCATATATAAACACTGAGAGTCATTGACCAGCCAAGTGGACACAATCTTAGCTGTCACAGCGACCCTATAGGACAGAGTAGAAGTGCCCCATAGGTTTTCCACAGAGAGGCTGATGGATTCGAACTGATAACCTTTTGGTTAGCAGCCTGAGCTCTTAGCCACTGCACCAGCAGGGCTCCAATACCTACCAGGAGGCGGTAAAATTCACATATTTAAGAAAACACAGTTCAACAAACAAAATAGATCTATGAGCTAGTGCCCACCAAAAGGTGCTAGCTCACCCCTGACCTAGAACCTAGCAAATAAATAAACATTTAATTTATAAAAGGGGCCTTGAAAATTAATGACCCTCCTTATCTCCTTTAATACGTTTTTTTCTCTGAATTTTACTTTTTATTATATTCACAGCACCATCCTTGACACTTCCCTTCTGACTTTGATTAATTTATCTTTGCAACATATGAATTTTAAGTGCATTTAGGCATTCTGTTCTGAGAGAGATCGAACACTAACTAGGAACTAAGGTTCCTGCCCAGGCTGGGGAAGTAGCCCTGAGCTTTAACACTGGAAAACTTTTGAGTGGTTTCCTATGAGGGGTTGGAGAAGATTTCATATTGGAGGTGATATTTGACCTAGAAATTGAGAGATGTATAAAATTTGCTAGATAATGAATTGGGTTATGGATAAGGACATGAGTTAATGTACTGAGGCATGGGGTATGTTCAGGAAACAAAAAATAACCTAGTGTAATTTTTTTTTTTTTTAATAAACAGTAATGACTGAGGCCAGAAATATAGGTTGAAGCATTGTAAAGGAGCTTGAATACCGTGCTAAGAATTTAGACATGTCAAATACAATACATAGGAGCCGGGAAGATTTATAGATTGAGTCTGTGCTGCTCTTTGAGAATGAGTATTTGTTGGGGGAAAAAGTTTCTGGCACATTTGATGGGCAGTGGTTTCCAAGGTTGACTGTCTTAATACAAGGAGATTATGAAATAAATAAATAAAAAGACCCTAGTATATTAACTACTCCAGCCTTTTCATTTCACCAATGGTGAAACAGATCTGGGGAACTGAGGTAGCTTATTTAAGGTTACTGAGGTACAAAAACTAGAATATTCTTTCTGTTACTACAACAAATCTATTCATCTCATCCAGTTTCAGTCCAATTTTTTTTTGAATGGCTGTCACATTTTGCTTTCATTTTTGCCAATTTTGAAATTCTTACAGTTAGGTAAAGCTGTATATCATGTCCAAAGAGTTATGTAAATTTCTGCCAATGAAATCAATAGTACTTGATACTTGAAGTCTCCAGGTGTGAAAAAATATTCTTTCATGGGACTCTGGCTAGCCTCTGGTATTTTAGGTGAACTGCACAAATTATTGAAAATACAGTGTACATTAACTGTGGCATGTCTGTTAGCACAGTCTTGGGCATGTTGATTTACAGGTATTCATTCTCTTTTTTGATGATTCTTTTCCTGATCAGAAGCTGTGTCTCCCAATTTGCATGTGGGTTAGGTTGACCTTATCCAAAGATCGAAGAGGTAGACACTGATCTGGTGTGATTTGAAGTCTGATTCCAGCCCAGAGTTTCTAATTCACGAACCTAGTCTCATCCTTTGGAGCCCTGGTGGCACAGCGGTTAAGCACTCGGCTGCTAACCTAAAGGTCTGCAGTTCAAACCCAGAAGCCGCTCCGCAAGAGAAAGATGTGGCTTTCTGCTTCCATAAAGATTTTCAGCCTTGGAAACCCTATGGAATAGTTGTACCCTGTCCTATATGGTTGCTATGAGTCAGAATCAACTTGACAGCCATGGGGTAGTTTTGTTCTTTAAGGGCCTGCTATAGGCATATACATTTTAATAATGTCATATCGTCATTATTGATTATAGCTCACATCACTAAAAAATGACCCTCCTTATCTCCTTTATTACATTTTTTTCTCTGAATTTTACTTTTTATTATATTCACAGCACCATCCTTGACACTTCCCTTCTGACTTTGATTAATTTATCATTGCAACACATGAATTTTAAGTGCATT
This sequence comes from Loxodonta africana, assembly GCF_030014295.1. Taxonomy (NCBI): domain Eukaryota; kingdom Metazoa; phylum Chordata; class Mammalia; order Proboscidea; family Elephantidae; genus Loxodonta; species Loxodonta africana. The sequence goes on along the minus strand of NC_087369.1, from coordinate 114,871,024 downwards.
TAGGCATTCTGTTCTGAGAGAGATCGAACATTAACTAGGCAACATATTAGTGAGGATTAGTTTACCTGATTCTCCCATTGTGTTAGTGTTCTGTTGCTGCTTAACAAATTACCACAAATGTAGGGGCTTAACACAACATGAGTTTTTTTCTGTAGGTCAGAAGTTCAGCATGGCTCAACTGGTTCTTTGCTGAGAGTTTCACAAGGTTGAAATCAAGGAGTCCACCAAACTGAGCTCTTATTTGGAGGTTCTAGGGAAGAACCTGCTTCGAGTTCATTCAAGTTGTTGGCCAAATTCAGTTCCTTGGAGTTGCAGGACTGAAGTCCCTGTTTCTTTGCTGGCTATCAGTTGGGAACCCCTCCTAATTCCTCCAGGCTTTCCCCATTTCTTCTCATTCGTGTCCCTTCATCTTGAAATTAACAATGGCCAAGTCCTTCTCATGCTTTGAATCTCTCACTTCTCCTTCTGTCACTTCTTCCACAAGCTGTTGAAAGCTCATGCAATTAGAATAGGCCCACCTGGATAATCTCCACTTTTTGAGAAGCAAGGCCCCTATAAAGAGAGCATGGAGACTATATTTTGATGGGAATAGGATATAAGAAAACTTCTGTGCTATGTGCTGGTTTTCAGCTTTGATATAGCACAACACACAGATGGAAGCGAGGGATTGAATGTAATAAAAAGACACAGGGTGATTGTCAAGCAGAGTGACTGAAGGGAGGGGAAGTGTGCTGGAAGATGTGTAAAGAGAGACCAAATAAAAATTTTCTACTTTCTATTTCCTTTTCTTACTTTGGACTGGTCCAGAGGGCAATGTTAACCTGCCTCAGAACTACAGAGCATCTGATATTGGTGATGTCCTCTGAGAAGTGCCTTTCAATTACTGTGAAAAGATTGGTACTTGTATTTCCTACAGACTCTTATAGTGTCTGTTAACCACTGACAGGGAGAGATGGGAGAGAAGGTCATTCTTCAAGCTTTGTGTAACAATACAGATATGTGTGCAATACAAAGTAATAATAACATCACTTGCTTATCATGACACAGCTCTACTAGGCTAAATACATGTGACCTCTAGATGACAGCGTATTTCTCAAAGCAACTTTGATATAGTGAACTTAAGTAGGGTAATTGCAGCAAGGGTATTCCAATTTTTTTTTTTTTGCTGTAGTTTTAAGCTATTAGGGTCACTTGTTAGCACGTGGGCAGCAACAATAAACTGATTGGCTTAGTATGTACCAGTCAAGAATGGAGTACGTAGTCATCTTTAAAACAGAACCAGGACCCTGAAAACAGAAACTTCAACTAAAAATTAAAAGACAAATTTGCGTGGATCTTCCATATGAACTGGTGAGAATGCCTCAGTCTCCTCAGCTCTACATTTTGATGAGCATTAGTGGCAACATCTTTGAATTATGATAGTCAATAGAAATAGTCAAGGAAATAGAGATATTTCTTAGTGGAAATTGATTATTTATCCTATACAGTCTCTTTCAGAGATTAAATTGGATTGTGTCCTATGACTCTGGCATCTTCAATCCTCTCACTAACTGAATTCCTTCAGAGTTGATAAAATCATTTGATATACCTTCTGGCACAGTGGTTAAGAGTTCAGCTGCTAACCAAAACATTGGCATTTTGAATTCACCAGGGGCTGTTTGGAAACCCTCTGGGGCAGTTCTACTCTGTCCTTTAGGGTCACTATGAGTTACAATCAACTCGATGGCAACAGGTTTGGTTTTTTGGTCATTTGCTGAAGTTACTGAAAAGGCCAATCCACTATGCCATGAATAAAATTAGTCACAGCACATAGATCCCACTGCCGTCAAGTCCATAGCGACCCTATAGGATAGAGTAGAACTGCCCCCATAGAGTTTCCAAGGAGCACCTGGTGGATTCAAACTGCCAACCTCTTGGTTAGCAGCCATAGCATTTAACCACTACGCCACCAGGGCTTCCAGCACATAGATAATGGTTTAAATTTCTGATTGTTTTTCTTTCTGCCTTTGGTTTTCACTTGCTTCCTTCCTTCAAGTAACATCTTTCCAGTTAATGGTCAGGTTTTTGTTTTTTTTTTTAACTAGTATTCTATTTTCTCTGGAGTTTCATTGCCTATAGATATGAAAATTTAATGTGCCATAACTAGCAAGATGAAGGTGTCTGTGTGAATGAAGACAGAAATATAAATTTGAACTTTGACCTTTGGATTTTTTACCCTTACTGCCTTGCTAAATTATTTTTTGTTCTTTAAATGAGAAAAAGGTGTTTAAGTTATAAAAGACTTTACTATTTAGACCATATTGAGGTGGCATTTTATGACTTTATTGAGTGGCAGTAAAACACATTTCACTGATTTTGTTTTATAAGTCACAATGCATTTTTTAAGATGAGATACAAATTCATTCTGCCAAATGTAGTTGGTTCTATAGATGATAAATATCACACAGGAGTGATCAAGCTTTCTAACTGTAAAACTGTTCATGCCTTGTTTCAGGAGAATTAAAGAATAAATAACTCATGAAGCAGAAAAACCAAGAGTGTGTACGTTTGTATTCTGTCTGTGAGATTAGAAGAATCCAGCATCAGCTATAATATTGAAGCAGCAAGCAATTTACTTACTACCTGTTTTTCCCCCATGAGATCAAAATATTTTCTCTAAAATGTGCTCTCATTTCTATATGTTCCATTTCTTCCTAGTTCTTCTTTGGCTAGGATTTCTTTGCTATGAGTGCACAGTGATTAAGTAGTATTTGAACTTCCTTTAGGAATAAGGAATGTGCTATATGCTCCCTAAAAGAAGATCAAAATATCACTTAATCACTCTGCAGAAGAACTTCAAAATATTACTTAGCCAATCAGCCTGTTTCAGGACAGCTATCTCCTATAGTTTCTCAAATATATTATGGTCACCTTTATTTTAGCATTAGTCTGATAAATCTTAGTGCTCTGAATTCCAGACACAAAATTTCATTAGTGACAAATGAAATACAGGATAGTTCACCCATTTTATATATATTGGACTTGGTCCTTTCTTCTGCCTTAGTTAAGGGGAAGGTACCTGTGATGTTTAATTTTGTGTGTCAACTTGACTAGGCTATGGTCTCCAGTTATTTGGTCAAACACTATTCTAGATGTTACTATGAGGCTATTTAGATCGGATTAATATTTACAATCAGTTGACTTTAAGTAAAGCCTGTTACCCTCCCTAATGTGGGTGAGCCTTATCCAATCAGTTGAAGGTCTTAAGAGGAAAAATTGAGGTTTCCTGAAGGGAGAAGGATTTTGCCTCAAGACTGTAACCTAGACATTCTGCCACAGTTTCGATTTGGCCTGGGATTTTGGACTCAGGACTGCCAGAATTTACAGATTGCCTCCTGACCCACACGTTTTGGACTTGCTAGCCCCTTCAAATGGGTAGCCCCTTCAAATGCATAAGCCAATTCCTTAGTCTCTCTCTCTCTCTCCAGACACATACACACACACACACATACATATATATGTAAATATGTACGTATGTGTATATGTGTGTGTATCTTTTTGGTTCTGTTTCTCAGGACAGCCTTATCTCAGACAGAACAACCTCTAGGACAGGCAAGCACAGCTCACAAGTAATGCCATCCCCCTCCCCTCTTTAGGCATAGGATGTATCATTTCTTTTTGTAGTTAATTCTGTTTAACTCTCAATTAGACTCTTCAGGTTTGGCAAAAGTAGATCAGGTAGGTGTGATTGAAGGGGGCCATATTACTTGGACTTGGTGGGGTATTGACCCTTGTTCATCCTTTCCTCTAGGCATATGATGGCACTAAGATATTTGAATGCATTTACACAACAATTAGTACCCCCGTTATTGAGTACAAGGTAGAGATACATTGCCTTAAGGAAAGATCCCAAATAAAGGAGCCTTGTTAGATTTATCAGTGGTATGGCAAAGTTCTGTTAAAGATAGTATTCACTGGGAACTGAGATGCAAGTTTTACAACCATTGAAGCACTGGAGGGCCCTAGAATCTATCTTACAGGATTCAAGAAAGGAAAACATTGACTAACATCAAAGATTTTCCTATTCAGTGCACTAATTCTGATGCGCAAGAAAACTGCAAAATAATGTTAAATCATCTAAGAGAATGTAGTTGAAGCAGGCTTAAAGTTTTTGTTTCACTGCCATCACATCAAGTTTTTAGAGAAGATTTTCAAAATAACAGACAAAACGAAGCATGCACCTTTTAAGATTAGTACATAAAAGGCACTAAAGCATTACATATAGACAAACCAGGACTACAAATTAATTTTAAGTAAAAAGCAACAGAACCGTTGTGCATGAGCTGAGGCTAATATTCACCCAGTATATACTGATAAGGTAAACAAGAAATAGGGGTAAGTGGCAGTACGGCAAGACTTCCATTAAACATAAAAAACATAGTGTATATATATATATATATATATATATTGCTCATGAGCTATTCCATGACCCTTTCACCATACTTATTCAATCTGTATGCTGAGCAAATAACCCAAGATGCTGGACTATATGAAGAAGAACGGGTCATCAAGATTAGGGGAAGTCTCATAAATAATCTGTGATACACAGATGACACAACCTTGCTTATAGAAAGTGAAAATGACTTTATGCACTTACTGATGAAGATCAAAGACCACAGCCTTCAGTATGGATTGCACCTCAACGTAAAGGAAACAAAAATTCTTACAACGGGACCAATAAGCAACATCATGATAAGTGGAGAAAGGATTGAAGTTGTAAAGGATTTCATTTTACTTGAATCTTCAATCAATGTCCGTGGAAGCAGCAGTCAAAAAATCAAAGGATGCATTGCATTGGGCAAATCTGCTGCAAAAGACCTCTTTAAAGTGTTCAAAAGCAAAGATGTCACTTTAAGGACTAAGGTGTGCCTGATCCAAGCCATGGTGTTTTCAGTTGCCTCCTGTGCATCTGAAAGCTGGACAATAAATAAAGAAGACTGAAGAAGAATTGATGCCTTTGAATTATGGTGTTGGCAAAGAATATCGAATATACCATAGACTGCAGAAAGAACGAACAAATCTGTTTTGGAAGAAGTACAGCCAGAATGCTCCTTAGAAGCAAGGATGACAAGACTTTGTCTCACATACTTTGGACATGTAATCAGAAGGGACCAGTCCCTGGAGAAGGACATCATGCTTGGTAAAGTAGAGGGTCAGTGAAAAAGAGGAAGATCCTCAAGGAGATGGACTGACACAGTGGCTGCAACAATGGGCTCAAGCATAACAGCAATTGTGAGGATAGCACAGGACCAGGCAGTTTTTCGTTCTGTTGTACATAGGAAAGCTGTGAGTCAGAATGAACTCCAGGGTATCTAACAGCAGCAACATTCCATGATCGTTATGGAGAATTTGCGTGATAGACGCTTTTACCTCACACATCTTAGATCTTGGCTAAACCATCAATTCCTTCTCCTCCTTTCCCCAAATGGTAAGTGCTAGTGATTCATTTCCCCCAAAATGCAGAGAACACTGGCTCCAGAACTGGTTAGGGATAATATTTGGACTCAAACAAGAAGTCCTGCTAATTGTGGAATTAGAACATTGCTAAAAAGCAAACATAATAGCCCAAGTGCAGGAGGCTGGACTAGAATAAAAAGCTAAGAAAAATTGCCTATCTTACAAAGCCATGCTTCTATTAGAGCAAGGAGTTTGCTTAGAAGAATTGCTTTTAAATCTAAAGATTGGGATCAACTTATTAGAAAACAGTAGCAGGCATGATTGAGACTCAAGCCACAGCAAGATGCAATAAAATGATTGGAAACTTGAGGAAAATCTATGCAGATGTGAGGAGTACATACTGGACCACTAAACTGAGTGTCAGTTTCTTCTTGGTCTAGAGTAGCTAACTGTTGCAGATCTGGAAAAAAAGTTGAAAATGAAAAAGGAGAGCGAAAAGAATCCTATAATTTGCAAGTAAAATCATTAGAACAAAGAAAGATAAGATACACCAGATGGAGTTTAAGTTGAAAGAAAAGCATCTCTATCAAAAAGCGTGTAAAATCTACGTTCACATGGATATTATTTAACTCTTTGGATCTTATTTAAGATGTGCGAGCCTGCTTTCAAGCATATACAAGGCTAAGAAGGCAACATCAAGGTAATACCAACAAACGGACATAAATTGCATATACATGGATGTTTAATTTTTGACTGCCTATTGTTTTTTTTTTATTGTGGTAGTCCATCTTATGCCTTTCTCTTCATGCCTTCTCCATGTCATATTCCTGACTGATCTGACTGATTATCTTGGTAAGACTACTCAGCCTGCCATAGCCCCTTACCAGTATGACTACCACACAAAAATCACTTTGGACATGAAGTAAAACCTTTAATAACTGAAATTACCTTATGACATGAAGTGGACAACAATAACAAGAATGAGAGGAAGAACTACTGAATATAAAGAGAATGAAATTCATTATGATGTATAAAAGGGGTAGAGAAGGGAGACTTGAGGAGAAAAGAGAGAACAGACTTCTAAAAAGGGCAATAAGGAGGTTAGAGTCAAAGGAATCAAAATATTAATTCTCTGTTGTCTTTTCTGCTTCTCTGTTCTGTTCTCTTGAGTATGCTTTCTCTACATCACAGTCTGGGTCTTGAAGTTTTACTCTCTCTCTTTCTCCTCAGCACAAACTCTTGTGTGAAGGGGAACCCAGCCTGTCCTGTATTCATGCAACCATTGACTTACTTCATCATGGCTGATAGGCTCCAATATGTGTCGGAATTGACTCGAAGGAAACAGTTTTTTTTTTTTTTTTTTTTAATTCCTGTTAAAGCAGTGATTATCAGCCATGGCTCCTCAAAAGAAGCAAATGGGGGAATGATTTTTTTTTAATTCCCTAGATTTAGCTAATGGACAGCCTGTATTATAAACCAGTGCTAAAGCCCTGAGTCTAACATCTTCTGTGCAGAAATAGTTCTCTGGGGCGTCTTATTTAAAAGGTAGATTTCTGAGCCCCAGAACTTCAAATTCAGTAGATCTGAGATAGGAGCCTGGATTTCCATATTTTTAATAAGCATCCAAGTGTTACAGATACAGATAGGCCAGGACCACACTGAAACTCTACATTAAAGCTTTTCCGTTTTTTACATGCCCCAAAAGCTCTAATTTTTACTAAATACATGATATATAAAATGTGACTGTAAAATAAATGCAACTCATAAGCCCCTCTGAAAAATCCTGCCTCATTGTCATGTTTGAGTAAATGTATTTTCTGATTAATGACCTAACTGTTGACCATTTAGGCACTTGGAGATTATTCTACCCATCTTTCTGTTATTTAAGAAAAGTTTCTTAGAAGTGAGGTTTCATTGACCGGAAGAACAAGCTTCTTAGGAGTGAGAATGCAATGATTGCATTATTTTTTAATTGCTGTATGACAAATTACCACAAACATAGAGCTTGAAACAACATATATTTATTATCACATTGTTTCCATAGTTCAGGAATCTGGGCATGGCCCTAGCTGACTCTTGTGCACAGGATCTCTGCGGCATTCTAGAGGTTGGGTGGAATGTGTTTCTTCTTGGATGAACCAAGCTCAGGTGGTTGTAGGTATAAACCGGTTCCTTACAGCCGTAGGATTGAGGTTGCTGCTTCTTGCTGGTCCTCTGCCAGGGGCTGCTCCCAGCTTCTAGAGGTACCCGCAGTTCCTTGCCACGTGACCCTCTCTCAGGTCCTCTCACAACATGGCTGCTTACTTCTTCAAAGCTGGCAGGAAAACACCTCACTTCAATCTGCTAGGACAAAGTCTTATATAAAGTAATGTAACAACTTTGTCATATCAAGGGAATTCTTTGCCATATTCTATTGGCTGGAAGCAAATCATAGTTTCTGTCATCACTCTAGAGGAGATTATACAAGGGGATGAATACTGGAAGATGACCAACTGGGTAACAAACATGTTTTGCTTTTGATAATTCATATTGGTGATTTATTTTAATTTCATAAGTACACCCACTCCTCACTTTTCAACATGGTTAGGTTCCAAAAACCAGGTTGTTATGTGAAAATTAGTGTTATGTAAAAATGAAGGACGATGACATCAGATAACAAAGTGGAAGATGAGTACATCATTACATAACTACCACATTGTATCATTACATAACTGCTAAACCACTGACAGTCATGACCCAGCCACATTGACAAGTAACCTTAACCATCACAGTGTTACTCTCACCTCCCACTTCAGTGTTCTTTACTGCCAGACATATGTCGTTAATGCCCAAAACAGTCGAACAGTAGATTTTTTATTATTGCCATAAACGTGAAATGGCGGATAATGAGGTAGTTGATAAGTGAGGAGTAGGTGTAATTTAGTTCTGGAAAAACATAATATGATTTATGTAAATATATATAAAATACACATCATGATTTAAAACAATAAAAAGAAAATAGACATTAACAATTGCACTTTTTTTTTCTAGGTTTCTGAGGAAGATTTTCATACTTCAATGGCTTTCAGAAGATGGACTACTAACAAGGATTACTGGGTCATAGGATGACCCAGCCTTAAGTCTTTCCCACTTAGTAACAACAATATATTTTATGCATGATTTTCAGATTTTATGGAATGAGGTGATTGAATCAGCAACCTTCTCTACTACTCTCTAGATAGTGCACAGACTGAAAAGGGAACATTAAGCTTCAAAGCATGTAACCTCAACATTGCTGTGATGTGAAATACAGTATTTCACCGCCCCACCTCCCACCATGACCGTGAGGTGGCTGACACCTTTACAGACGATTAGGCTCCTACACTTCCGGTTAATCCTAACATTACTTCAGATCGTATAATTAAGGGTTCTATATTTTCCACTGGCATCTCCTAGGCTCTCTGTAACATGGTCTGTCTGTCTTCCTAACCTGAAGCATCTGATATAAAGAAGTACCTATCAGAGAAAGTAATAAACTATTTGCATATGTATGACATGTGATGTATATTATAATAAACTTAAGTAGGTAGGCTGTTGGCTGCCGGGCCTTTTCTACATGTAAATGTCTCCTGGAGGTCTTAAAGGGCTGTAGACATTGAAGGGTTTCTAAGTTTTAGACTTATTGTGATTTCAACGTGATGCTGATAGAAAATTTATATTCCATATAACACGATTAAAAGTTCTTCCTTGTGTTTTGCCTACAGGGAAGGTAAAATCAAAGTTAGAATCCTTTACAAAGTTTGTGAATTGAATATATTTAAATCACCTGTAAGATGATGGTCTTTGCAGTATGACCCTGAATGTGCAGCCACTAGTGTCTTCTTGTTCAATATGGGATGAATTCAGAAAAGAATACTGCACCTAAGCACATAGAAAGAGATGGATACTTTTTCTCTTTTGGCAGAATTACAAATTCAGTATCTTCAACAAAATGAATGTTTTTGTTTTCCTTTTCATTTCAAATTTTAATTAATTTATTTAATTTTGTGAATAGGTTGCACATGGTGCAAAAATGAACAAGTATAAACTGGCACATGGTAACAAGTCTCCCTTCCAACTCTACCCCCATGTACCTCGTTCCTGCAAAAAATTTCACAATATATCACTGTGAATTTGCTTATTCTATATTTTTCTACATATTAGCAAATAGAAACATATTTTTTACACAAATGGTAGTAGGCTATATACTGTCCTGCATCTTGCTTTTTTTTTTTAAGAAATTTTTCCATGTCACTATGTGTTTGGCTCAATTTCTACATTTTCTACTCTGTTGCATTGATCCGTCTGTCAGTTTATGCACCGATACTGCTGTGTGCTGTGTACTATGTCGATGCTTTATATTAGGTTTTAATACCTAGTAGGGCTTGGTCCTCCTAATTTCTCTTCTTCAGTGTTTTTTTTTTTTCTGGGAATTATCATCTGCTCATTTTTTTCATATGGACACTAGAATCAGCTTGTCTAGTTTAAGTTTTTGCTGGTATTTTCCAATGGATTGAATTGAATGTGTAAATGGTTTTAGGCAAAACTGATAATTCGGTGATATTGTCTTTATCTTCAGGAGTGCAGTGAAGCCTATGGATAATAGATTTGCTGCTAGTGCTAAAAGACAAATGAAATAAAATTTAGGAAACTAGGACTTGTGTTTCCCGAATGGCAAAGAAAAGAAAGAAATGCTGCTGTGAAAGAAAGGAACAAATTCCATAATAAGGAATGCGTAACAAATGTTGCAGTGTTTAGGTATGATCCAGGCACTGTGTTAGATATTGGTGATACAGGGTGGAAAACAACAGCCCTGCCTTCCAAGGAATCAAAATCCAGAACAAGAAGCATATATAAATGCATGATTATGATCTAGGGTAGCATATGCAAGGAACAAGGAATAGAAGTAATTCAAAGAAAGGAGAGCTAACTATGTCTGCCAAGAATTTACAGAATGGTAGACACATGAGCAAGGTTCTTCAGTGAAAATAGGGTGCTTTCAGACCAAAAAAAAAAAAAAAAAGGGCAGGGAGAGACATTCCAGGCAAAGGGTCATGGATTTGCAAGGTACAAAACAAAATAGTGTGTTTAGGGACTAAAAGTCGTGTGACATTGCTAGTTCATAAAATACGAGGGTACATTTAATATAAAATAGACAAAAGTAAGAAAAGAGGAGTAGTGACAGATGAAGGATGGAGAGGTGATAGATTATGAAGAAAATTGTAAACCATGCTAACAATTAGGGCTTTATTGTGCTGTCATATGTTAAGCATGGGAATGATATGATCAAACAGGAATTTTACAAAATGCTTGAGGAATCAGGATTATAGTGTCTTGAAGCTAGACACAGAATGATTGGTTAGTAGGCATTTGGATAAGGCCAGGCAAATGTTTATGGCTTGAGCTGTGACAGTCAGTAGGTAGAGGAGAGAATTTCGATTTTTATAAGTGTTTAGAGAGTAAAATCAACAAGATTTACTTGGGGTGATGTAGCGGGATGAGTTTGAGAATGATTTCCAAGTTTCTGATTTAGGGTTCTGGGCAGATGTGCACTTGAAACCAAACAAGGTATAGTGTATAAAAAAGAATCCAAATCACCATGTTATGTGTAGCTATGTATTTTTGTATGTTGTGGAGTGGGGAGAAGAGTAATAAATTCATTTTTTTGTTTATTTTGCTTTTTACTTTCTACTTGGAAATAATTTCAAACTTTGAGAAAAGTTTCAAGAATAGTATAAAGAACTCCTGGTACCCTTTGCCAGATTCACATATTGTTAAAATTGCCCCGTTTTTGTGCATGGCTAATCCACGCTTGGAAACCCTGGTGGCATAATGGTTAAGAGCTATGGCTGCTAACCAAAAGATTGACAGTTCCAGTCCACCAGGCGCTCCTTGGAAACCCAATGGGGCAGTTCTACTCTGTCCTATAGGGTTACTATGAGTCAGGATCAACTCCATGGCAACGGGTTTGGTTTTGGTTTTACACTCTCTTGCTCTCTTTCTGTACACACATGGATCCCTAATCCAGACTTCGTTTACAGAAGCCACTGACTAAAGACTGAATAAATGACCACACATCTTGAGGGTGCTGGTAGTAATGTTTTTAGCTTCAAGCCTAGACATCAGGTCGTTGCCTTCTGTAGGTCACTGTAATCGCCACCAAATGAAGTATTGGAAAAATCAATATGGGTCATTCTGATAACCATTTAGGATAGTGTTAATAATCAATGTTTTTATTCGAAGTAAACTTCAAAGGCTCGTTACATTAGAGAGCCAAACTGTAGCACGCAATTTATGGTGCACATTTCCCTAAATTCTCAAACATTAATCTTTGCTAATATTGGGTATGAAAAGTCAGATAGCTAAATTTTATTTCATATATATATTGCTACTCTGCGGTATCTAATGCTCTTTCTATTGCAATTTTTTTTAATGTAAACCTTACTGTGATTCTCATTTCCCACCTGAATCTCTCTGGTTTCTTTCTCCCATGATGCTCTCTAAAGCAACAGAAACAAATAATACTTTTCCCAATAACCTCAAAATCTAAATAGGACATTGACTTTGGAAAGAGCACATTGCCAGTGGATTATAAGTAAGTCTCCTTTTCCAGTTAATTTTCAAGAATATGAATTGTGCCTGTATGGTAGAAATTACTTGCACAGGCTTTTGAGATTTCAGAAGCTGTTTAGGAAAATTTGTGTTTTTGGATGTGTATATACAAGTACACATCTTTCTATGTCCTGCCCGCATAGGATGCACATAAATATGCTATTTTTTTTTTCCTTCATCTACTTCATTCATTATTTCCAAGGTGACTCAGTGGTAAAAAAAAAAATTCAGCTTCAATAAATTCTTTTTTTCTTTTTTTTTGTTGTTATTCCATTTCCCTCCTTTTATCCTAGCACAGTTTGTGGGGGAAGGCATTCTCTAAAGACATTAGCTGTTGGTAGTTTTTGTCTTGAGAAACTTCTGAATTTCTGTCCAGGGATTTCAATTAACTCCATCTAACTAGCCTTTCCTGTCACTGTGTGTGTGTTCTCTATTTCACTGAAGAAACTACATCTTATCCAACTTCTGCTGCAACCCTTAGGTTTGAAATAAAGCTTTTTATACACACACACACACACACACACACACACACACACAGGCACTGTTTTAAAAAAAGTCATTGGCAAAAAATGCTAGCTACGAGTCCAGACTAATGTTAACATGTTAACATAGATTCTAGGATGAGACATTTGGTGTGGTGTGAGAGTCACCACTTCATAAATAAGTTGGGAGTACCAATTAGGAGTAACATTCAAGTGAGTATAGTTGGTGATGTCATTATTCCACAGTTTTTTAGTTATTATTTTAAAATATAGCCACAAATTAATGACAAGTCAATAAAGGGGCTAACGTATCAGAATTAGGAATGTTGGCCTAAATGAAATATCTGGGAACGAGGAGTTCAATTTGCCTCTCTCTCTCTCAATTCTCTCCTTCCCAAATTTTGACAAACTTACTGCCCCATTTTCTACTTATATTTTGGAAAATAGAAAATAATATTTGTGAAAACTTACAGATGAAGCTTCCTATTTAAAAAGACTTATTTTAGTTTCTTTAAGCTTAATTTTGGCATTTTGCCCTTTTTAAAAAAATTCTTTGTACCAACAGAACAAATTTCTCTATAGTGTATTTTTGGTCAGTTGAACATTCAGGATCAAACATCAAAAGTATTATATCACTTTTTCCCTTGGAAGCTAATTGTTTTTAATAGCAAAACTGAACGCCATAGTAGTTCCATGATTTGAAAATGTATGCATTATCTATATTTCAGAGTAAAGTCTTTCATTCTTTAATTTATTTTTACTATTATTACCACTACTACCTCACCTCATGTCCTACCTACTTTTTGTTTAATCTACATGCTTCCGAACTTCATCCTGATGTTTACTCAAATCCTTTTTTCTTATAAGACTGTGCAAGTGTTAGTCTGACTTAGTTTACACATGATGTTATACTAAGGGAGGCAGTGTCACACAGTAAAAAGAGTATAGGCTCAGGGGAGTCAGATAGCTGTGTTCACAGCCTGTCACTGACTAGCTGTGTTTTTATGCTCAAATAATTTAACCATGGCTTCCTTATTTAAATGTTATAAACAATTCTCAATTTCTTTAGTCATTTTGAGGGTTAACCTAAATAACACATATGAAATACCTACTACAGGTCTGGCAAATAGGCAGTTCTCAGAATACAGTAGCCACTATTATTTCTATTATTACTGTTGTTCTTTATTTTAGATTGTGAGGCCAAGAGAGAACTGGTCTGCTCTACTGCTTGATAATAACGAGGTTGCAAACAGATTTCAATATTATCTTTGATTGCCTCCAACCCAAACCAAACTCAAACCCGCTGCAGTTGAGTCGATTCCGACTCGTAGCGACCCTATAGGACAGAGTAGAACTGCCCGATAGTTTCCAAGGAGCGCCTGGTGGATTCGAACTGCTGACCTCTTGATTAGCAGCCACAGCACTTAACCACTACGCCACCAGGGTTTCTGATTCCCTCCAAGGGCTAGGAAAATTACTTAAACGTTTTACTTTCTCTTGGTATAATAGAAATAAATCATCCACTTAGGGAGTAGTGATGGCTATTAGCTGATTGGTTTGCTCCAAAGATGTTGACCTTACAGTATTCTATAAATATTGGCTGGTGGTGGTTATTTATTTTTCAGATGAAACCTTTATTAGGGTTTTAATGGACCCGTTATAAGTCCTATGTGTTTGTGTGACTATACAATTGGAATTACAAAAGTGAATCTCAGCAGAAGAATTTCAGAGACAGCTACCATGTGTTTTTTCCCTTTAAGCAGTATCTTCTTATACTTTTATTTTGCAGGAGCCGAGCCTTTTTAGCACTTCTGTGACAACCCTACCCCCAAGCAAATCAGAGAGTACCAAAGAACAGTGGGGGCTGTTAAAAATGGAATTCTGGAACATCATTCTCATTTCCCTTAGGGAACCATTTTGACATTTTATCAGACAGTGTCTAGTAGTCTACAGAGATTTTACTTATATTTAAGACTTAAAATCCATAAAAATCAATTGTATTTTTTGTTGTATTTGCATTTATATAGATCCTTTCATATATTTTATATCATAGTTCTTTTACAGACCAATGAATTATATAGTTTTATGGCAAGGACTGTAGCTGGTAAAATTGGCAGCTATTATTTACGAAAATTCCCCCTTTAACACATTTCTACATGTGAGAAGGAATGTTGAAGACTATGGAAAAGTTTATGTGGAGGGAAATTAATTAACACATAACAATTATTGTCTTTCGATGTCAAATGTGATCACAAAACATATTAGACCGAATAAAAAAGGCTATTAAGGAACTTTCTTGAACGCAGGCAACCAACTAGATCCATCTCAATATCATTACAACAAAGCTTCCTTCCACATTATGAGCATGGACTTTTGGCCAGGACATATTTCTAGAGGTGACAAACATTTATTCATACATTCTTTTGGTTGTGGAAGGGATATTGAAAGCTATGTATCAGTAAAAAGGATTCTAAGCAATCATTAACATAAATTATAGAATCCTGTCTGCACTCCAGGGCTACTTTCACAGCACACAGTGGGAAGATTTACCATGTAAGGATAGGGTGTGTAATTGTTGTTGTTAGGTGCCAACGAGTCAGTTCCGACTCATAACGACCCTATGCACAACAGAACGAAACACTGCCCGGTCCTGAGCCATCCTTACAATCGTTGTTATGCTTGAGCTCATTGTTGCAGCCACTGTGTCAATCCACTTCGTTGAGGGTCTTCTTCTTTTTCGCTGACCCTGTACTCTGCCAAGCATGATGTCCTTCTCCAGGGACTGATCCCTCCTGACAACATTTCCAAAGTATGTAAGATGCAGTCTCGCCATCCTTGCTTCTAAGGAGCATTCTGGTTGTACTTCTTCTAAGACAGATTTGTTTGTTCTTTTGGCAGTCCCTGGTATATTCAATATTCTTCACCAACACCACAATTCAAAGGCATCAATTCTTCAGTCTTCCTTATTCATTGTCCAGCTTTCACATGCACATGATGCGATTGAAAATACCATGGCTTGGGTCAGGCGCACCTTAATCTTCAAGGTGACATCTTTACTTTTCAACACGTTAAAGAGGGCTTTTGCAGCAGATTTACCCAATGCAATGAGTCTTTTGATTTCTTGACTGCTGCTTCCATGGCTGTGGATTGTGGATCCAAGTAAAATAAAATCCTTGACAACTTCAGTCTTTTCTCCGTTTATCATGATGTTGCTCATTGGTCCAGTTGTGAGGATTTTTGTTTTCTTTATGTTGAGGTGCAATCCAAATTGAAGGTTGTGGTCTTCGATCTTCGTTAGTAAGTGCTTCAAATCCTCTTCACTTTCAGCAAGCAAGGTTGTGTCATCTGCATAACGCAGGTTGTTAACGAGTCTTCCTCCAATGCTGATGCCCCGTTCCTCTTCATATAGTCCAGCTTCTCGGATTATTTGCTCAGCATACACATTGAATAGGTATGGTGAAAGAATACAACCCTGATGCGCACCTTTCCTGACTTTAAACCAATCAGTATCCCCTTGTTCCGTACGAACAACCGCCTCTTGATCTATGTACACGTTCCTCATGTAGCTGACGTAATCCCAAATTTTACATGTTTACTGGACATCAGATGGCGAGTACACGCAGCCCAGAGATCACAATCCAGTGGAAAGGTTGAAAGAATGAACCAGACACTTGAAAGAACATAGTAAAGTGTGTCAGTATCCCCTTGTTCTGTCCAAAAGAACAACCGCCTCTTGATCTATGTAGAGGTTCCTCATGAGCACAATCAAGTGTTCTGGAATTCCCATTCTTCGCAATGTTATCCATAGTTTGTTATGATCCACACAGTCAAATGCCTTTGCATAGTCAATAAAACACAGGTAAACATCCTTCTGGTATTCTCTGCTTTCAGCCAGGATCCATCTGACAGCAGCAATGATATCCCTGGTTCCACGTCCTCTTCTGAAACCGGCCTAAATTTCTGGCCGCTCCCTGTCGATATACTGCTGCAGCTGTTTTTGAATGATCTTCAGCAAAATTTTGCTTGCATGTGATATTAATGATATTGTTCTACAATTTCCACATTCGGTTGGATCACCTTTCTTGGGAATAGGCATAAACATGGATCTCTTCCAGTCAGCTGGCAGGAAGCTGTCTTCCATATTTCCTGGCATAGACGAGTGAGCACCTCCAGCACTACATCTGTTTGTTGAAACATCTCAGTTGATATTCCATCAATTCCTGGAGCCTTGTTTTTCACCAATGCCTTCAGAGCAGCTTGGATTTCTTCCTTCAGTACCATCGGTTCCTGATCATATGCCACCTCTTGAAACGGTTGAACATCGACTAATTCTTTTTCGTATAATGACTCTGTGTATTCCTTCCATCTTCTTTTGATGCTTCCAGCGTCATTTAATATTCTCCCCATGGAATCCTTCACTATTGTAACTCGGGGCTTGAATTTTTTCTTCAGTTCTTTCGGCTTGAGAAATGCCGAAAGTGTTCTTCCCTTTTGGTTTTCCAACTCCAGCTCTTTGCACATGTCATTAGAATACTTTGTCTTCTCGAGAGGCCCTCTGAAATCTTCTGTTCAGTTCTTTTACTTCATCAATTCTTCCTTTTGCTTTAGCTGCTCGACACTCAAGAGCAAGTTTCAGAGTCTCCTCTGACATCCATCTTGGTCTTTTCTTTCTTTCCTGTCTTTTCAACGACCTCTTGCTTTCTTCACGTATAATGTCCTTGATGTCATTCCACATCTCGTCTGGTCTTCGGTCACTAGTGTTCAGTGCGTCAAATCTGTTCTTCAGATGGTCTCTAAATTCAGGTGTGATATACTCAAGGTCATATTTTGGCTCTCATGGACTTGCTCTAATTTTCTTCAGTTTCAGCTTGAAGTGGCATATGAGCAATTGATGGTCTGTTCCACAGTAGGCCCCTGGCCTTGTTCTGACAGATGATATTCAGCTTTTCCATCGTCTCTTTCCACAGATGTAGTCAATAGAGTATGGAATTAGCAAGTGAGAAATCTAATGAATTTGGGGGAAATAAAAGAGAGACAATTTGTAGAAAACACAATTTATTTCATAAATTAGTGGTTTTACTATTTTCTAAATTCAATTCCATCACAAGGTCCATCTTTTTTTGTTGTTGTTGTTTAATAGCACATGTTTACTATACTAATGTGTCATACTGTATTAACTGGCAGGAAAGCTGCTGGTCTACACAGTGGGGGCCTCCTCTACTTCTTTGAAAATATATGTTTGATCTTTCATATAACCTAAATTCAAAAAAATATGTTTCAACTGGATATCCATTTGCAAAAAATGAAAAAGGACCCATACCTCACACCAAGCACAACTAACTCCAAGTGGATCAAAGACCTAAACATAAAGACTAAAACGATAAAGATCATGGAAGAAAAAATAGGGACAACGTTAGGAGCCCTAATACAAGGTATAAACAGAATACAAAACATTACCAAAAATGATGAAGAGAAACCCGATAACTGGGAGCTCCTAAAAATCAAGCACCTATGCTCATCTAAAGACTTCACCAAAAGAGTAAAAAGACCACCTACAGAATGGGAAAGAATTTTCAGCTATGACATCTCTGACCTGTGCCTGATCTCTAAAATCTATATGATTCTGTCAAAACTCAACCATGAAAAGATAAACAACACAATCAAGAAGTGGGCAAAGGATATGAACACACACTTCACTAAAGAAGATATTCGGGCAGCTAACAGATACATGAGAAAATGCTCTCGATCATTAGCCATTAGAAAAATGCAAATTAAAACTAGGATGAGATTCCATCTCACTCCAACAAGGCTGGCATTAATCCAAAAAACACAAAATAATAAATGTTGGAGAGGCTGTGGAGACATTGGAACTCTTATACACTGCTGGTGGGAATGTCAAATGGTACAACCACTTTGGAAATCCATCTGGCGTTATCTTAAACAGTTAGAAATACAAATACCATAAAAAAATAATACAACCCAGAAATCCCACTCCTCGGAATATACCCTAGAGAAACAAGAGCCTTCACACAAACAGGTATATGCACACCCAGGTTTATTGCAGCTCTGTTTACAATAGCAAAAAGCTAGAAGAAACCAAAGTGTCCGTCAACGGATGAATGGGTAAATAAACTGTGGTATATTCACACAATGGAATACTACGCATCGATAAAGAACAGTAACGAATCTCTGAAACATTTCATAACATGAAGGAACCTGGAAGACATTATGCTGAGCGAAATGAGTCAGAGGCAAAAGGACAAATGTTGTATAAGACCACTATTACAAGATCTTGAGAAATAGTACAAACTGAGAAGAACACATACTTTTGTGGTTACGAGGGGTGGAGGGAGAGAGAGAGGGAGAGGGTATTTTACTTATAAAATAGTAGATAAGAACAGCTTTAGGTGAAGGGAATGACAACACTCAATATATGGAAGGTCAGCTCAATTGGACTGGACCAAAAGTAAAGAAGTTTCCGGTATAAAATGAATGCTGCAAAGGACAGTGGAGCAAGGGCGGGGGTTTGGGAACCATGGCTGAAGGGGACTTCTAAGTCAATTGGCAAAATAATTCTGTTATGAAAACATTCTGCATCCCACTTTGAAATGTGGCGTCCGGGGGCTTAAATGCTAACAAGCGGCCATCTAAGATGCATCAAATGGTCTCAACCCACCTGGAGCAAAGGAGAATGAAGAACACCAAGGTCACACGACAACTGAGACCCCAAGACACAGAAAGGGCCACATGAACCAGAGACCTACATTATCCTGAGGCGAGAAGAACTAGTTGGGACCCGGCCACAATCGATGACTGCCCTCACAGGGAGCACAACAGAGAATCCCTGAGGGAGCGGGAGATCAGTGGGAGGCAGACCCCAAATTCTCATAAAAAGACCATACTTAATGGTCCGGCTGTGACTAGAGGAATCCCGGCGGTCATGGTCCCCAAAACTTCTGTTGGCACAGAACAGGAACCATCCCCGAAGACAATTCATCAGACATGAAAGGGACTGGAGAGTGGGTGGGAGAGAGATGCTGATGAAGAGTGAGCTAATTATATCAGGTGGACACTTGAGACTGTGTTGGCATCTCCTGTCTGGAGGGGGGATGGGAGGATAGAGAGAGTTGGAGGCTGGCAAAGTTTTCAGAAAAGGAAAGACTGCAAGGGCTGACTCATTAGGGGGACAGAAAGTGAGAGTAAGCAGTAAGATGAATATTAACTTATATGTGACAGACTGACTTGATTTGTAAACATTCACTTGAAGCTCAATAAAACTTAAGAAAAAAAAAAAAGGTCAGTGGAGCAAGGGCAGGGGTTTGGGAACCATGGCTTAAGGGGACTTCTAAGTCAATTGGCAAAGTAATTCTATTATGAAAACATTCTGCATTCCACTTTGAAATGTAGCATCCGGGGGCTTAAATGCTAACAAGCGGCCATCTAAGATGCATCAATTGGTCTCAACCCACCTGGAGCAAAGGAGAATGAAGAACACCAAGGTCACACGACAACGAAGAGCCCAAGAGAGAAAGGGCCACATGAACCAGAGACCTATATTATCCTGAGACCAGAAGAACTTGTTGGGGCCCGGCCACAATCGATGACTGCCCTCACAGGGAGCACAAGAGAGAACCCCTGAGGGAGCGGGAGATCAGTGGGAGGCCGACCCCAAATTCTCATTAAAAGACCATACTTAATGGTCTGGCTGTGACTAGAGGAATCCCGGCGGTCATGGTCACCAAAACTTCTGTTGGCAGAGGACGGGAACCATCCCCAAAGACAATTCATCAGACATGAAAGGGATTGGACAGTGGGTGGGAGAGAGATGCTGATGAAGAGTGATCTAATTACATCAGGTGGACACTTGAGACTGTGTTGGCATCTCCTGTCTGGAGGGGGGATGGGAGGATAGAGAGAGTTGGAGGCTGGCAAAGTTTTCACAAAAGGAGAGACTGGAAGGGCTGACTCATTACGGGGACAGCAAGTGAGAGTAAGCAGTAAGATGAATATTAACTTATATGTGACAGACTGACTTGATTTGTAAACGTATACTTGAAGCTCAATAAAAGTTAAGGAAAAAAAAAAGGTCAGTGGAGCAAGGGCGGTGTTTTGCGAACCATGGTTTAAGGGGACTTCTAAGTCAATTGGCAAAATAATTCTATTATGAAAACATTCTGCATCCCACTTTGAAATGTGGCCTCTGGGGTCTTATATGCAAACAAGCGTCGATCTAAAAAAAAAAAAAAAAAAACAAGCGGCCATCTAAGATGCATCAATTGGTCTCAACCCACCTGGAGCAAAGGAGAATGAAGAACACCAAGGTCACATGACAACTAAGGGCCCAAGACACAGAAAGGGCTACATGAACCAGAGACCTAAATTATCCTGAGACCAGAAGAACTAGTTGGGGCCCGGCCACAATTGATGACTGCCCTCACAGGGAGCACAAGAGAGAATCCTGGAGGGAGCGGGAGATTAGTGGGAGGCAGACCCCAAATTCTCAAAAAAAGACCATACTTAATGGTCTAGCTGTGACTAGAGGAATCCCGGCGGTCATGGTCCCCAAACCTTCCGTTGGCACAGGACAGGAGCCATCCCCGAAGACAATTCATCAGACATGAAAGGGACTGGATAGTGGGTGGGAGAGAGATGCTGATGAAGAGTGAGCTAAGTACATCAGGTGGACACTTGAGACTGTGTTGTCATCTCCTGTCTGGAGGGGGGAAGGGAGGACAGAGAGAGTTGGAGGCTGGCAAAGTTTTCACAAAAGGAGAGACTGGAAGGGCTGACTCATTACGGGGACAGCAAGTGAGAGTAAGCAGTAAGATGAATATTAACTTATATGTGACAGACTGACTTGATTTGTAAACGTTCACTTGAAGCTCAATAAAAGTTAAGGAAAAAAAAAAGGTCAGTGGAGCAAGGGCGGTGTTTTGCGAACCATGGTTTAAGGGGACTTCTAAGTCAATTGGCAAAATAATTCTATTATGAAAACATTCTGCATCCCACTTTGAAATGTGGCCTCTGGGGTCTTATATGCAAACAAGCGTCGATCTAAAAAAAAAAAAAAAAAAAACAAGCGGCCATCTAAGATGCATCAATTGGTCTCAACCCACCTGGAGCAAAGGAGAATGAAGAACACCAAGGTCACATGACAACTAAGGGCCCAAGACACAGAAAGGGCTACATGAACCAGAGACCTAAATTATCCTGAGACCAGAAGAACTAGTTGGGGCCCGGCCACAATTGATGACTGCCCTCACAGGGAGCACAAGAGAGAATCCCGGAGGGAGCGGGAGATTAGTGGGAGGCAGACCCCAAATTCTCATAAAAAGACCATACTTAATGGTCTAGCTGTGACTAGAGGAATCCCGGCGGTCATGGTCCCCAAACCTTCCGTTGGCACAGGACAGGAGCCATCCCCGAAGACAATTCATCAGACATGAAAGGGACTGGATAGTGGGTGGGAGAGAGATGCTGATGAAGAGTGAGCTAAGTACATCAGGTGGACACTTGAGACTGTGTTGTCATCTCCTGTCTGGAGGGGGGAAGGGAGGACAGAGAGAGTTGGAGGCTGGCAAAGTTTTCACAAAAGGAGAGACTGGAAGGGCTGACTCATTACGGGGACAGCAAGTGAGAGTAAGGAGTAAGATGAATATTAACTTATATGTGACAGACTGACTTGATTTGTAAACGTTCCCTTAAAGCTCAATAAAAGTTAAGAAAAAAAATGGTCAGCGGAGCAAGGGCGGGGGTTTGGGAACCATGGATTAAAGGGACTTCTAAGTCAATTGGCAAAATAATTCTATTATGAAAACATTCTGCATCCCACTTTGAAATGTGGGGTCTGGAGTCTTAAATGCTAAGAAGCGGCGATCTAAAAAAAGAAAAAAAAAAAAAAAAAGCGGCCATCTAAGATGCATCAATTGGTCTCAACCCACCTGGAGCAAAGGAGAATGAAGAACACCAAGGTCACACGACAACTAAGAGCCCAAGACACAGAAAGGGCCACATGAACCAGAGACCTACATTATCCTGAGACCAGAAGAACTAGTTGGGGCCCGGCCACAATCGATGACTGGGCGCCCTCACAGGGAGCACAACAGGAACCCCTGAGGGAGCGGGAAATCAGTGGGAGGCCGACCCCAAATTCTCATGAAAAGACCATACTTAATGGTCTAGCTGTGACTAGAGGAATCCCGGCGGTCATGGTCCCCAAAACTTCTGTTGGCACAGGATGGGAACCATCCCCAAAGACAATTCATCAGACATGAAAGGGACTGGACAGTGGGTGGGAGAGAGATGCTGATGATGAGTGAGCTAAGTATATCAGGTGGAAACTTGAGACTGTGTTGGCATCTCCTGTCTGGAGGGGGGAAGGGAGGATAGAGAGAGTTGGAGGCTGGCAAAGTTTTCACAAAACGAGAGACTGGAAGGGCTGACTCATTACGGGGACAGCAAGTGAGAGTAAGGAGTAAGATGAACATTAACTTATATGTGACAGACTGACTTGATTTGTAAACGTTCACCTGAAGCTCAATAAAAGATAAGGAAAAAAAGGACAGCGGAGCAAGGGCGGGGGTTTGGGAACCATGGTTTAAGAGGACTTCTACGTCAAATGGAAAAATAATTCTATTATGAAAACATTCTGCATCCCACTTGGAAATGTGGCGTCTGGGGTCTTAAATGCTAACAAGCGGCCATCTAAGATGCATCAATTGGTCTCAACCCACCTGGAGCAAAGGAGAATGAAGAACACCAAGGTCACACGACAACTAAGAGCCCAAGACACAGAAAGGGCCACATGAACCAGAGACCTACATTATCCTGAGACTAGAAGAAGTAGTTGGGGCCTGGCCACAATCGATGACTGCCCTCACAGGGAGCACAAGAGAGAACCCCTGAGGGAGCGGGAGATCAGTGGGAGGCAGACCCCAAATTCTCATAAAAAGGCCATACTTAATGGTCTGGCTTTGACTAGAGGAATCCCGGCGGTCATGGTCCCCAAACCTTCTGTTGGCACAGGACGGGAACCATCCCCGAAGACAATTCATCAGACATGAAAGGGACTGGTCAGTGGGTGGGAGAGAGATGCTGATGAAGAGTGAGCTAATTAGATCAGGTGGACACTTGAGACTGTGTTGGCATCTCCTGTCTGGAGGGGGGAAGGGAGGATAGAGAGAGTTGGAGGCTGGCAAAGTTTTCACAAAAGGAGAGACTGGAAGGGCTGATTCATTACGGGGACAGCAAGTGAGAGTAAGCAGTAAGATGAATATAAACTTATATGTGACAGACTGACTTGATTTGTAAACGTTCACTAGAAGCTCAATAAAAGTTAAAAAAAAAAAGGACAGCGGAGCAAGGGCGGGGGTTTGGGAACCATGGTTTAAGGGGACTTCTACGTCAAATGGAAAAATAATTCTATTATGAAAACATTCTGCATCCCACTTGGAAATGTGGCGTCTGGGGTCTTAAATGCTAACAAGCGGCCATCTAAGATGCATCAATTGGTCTCAACCCACCTGGAGCAAAGGAGAATGAAGAACACCAAGGTCACACGACAACTAAGAGCCCAAGACACAGAAAGGGCCACATGAACCAGAGACCTACATTATCCTGAGACCAGAAGAACTAGTTGGGGCCTGGCCACAATCGATGACTGCCCTCACAGGGAGCACAAGAGAGAACCCCTGAGGGAGCGGGAGATCAGTGGGAGGCAGACCCCAAATTCTCATAAAAAGGCCATACTTAATGGTCTGGCTTTGACTAGAGGAATCCCGGCGGTCATGGTCCCCAAACCTTCTGTTGGCACAGGACGGGAACCATCCCCGAAGACAATTCATCAGACATGAAAGGGACTGGTCAGTGGGTGGGAGAGAGATGCTGATGAAGAGTGAGCTAATTAGATCAGGTGGACACTTGAGACTGTGTTGGCATCTCCTGTATGGAGGGGGGATGGGAGGATAGAGAGAGTTGGAGGCTGGCAAAGTTTTCACAAAAGGAGAGACTGGAAGGGCTGACTCATTACGGGGACAGCAAGTGAGAGTAAGCAGTAAGATGACTATTAACTTATATGTGACAGACTGACTTGATTTGTAAACGTTCACTTGAAGCTCCATAAAAGTTAAGAAAAAAAATGGTCAGCGGAGCAAGGGCGGGGGTTCGGGAACCATGGATTAAGGGACTACTAAGTCAATTGGCAAAATAATTCTATTATGAAAACATTCTGCATCCCACTTTGAAATGTGGGGTCTGGGGTCTTAAATGCTAACAAGCGGCCATCTAAGATGCATCAATTGGTCTCAACCCACCTGGAGCAAAGGAGAATGAAGAACACCAAGGTCACACGACAACTAAGAGGCCAAGACACAGAAAGGGCCACATGAACCAGAGACCTACATTATCCTGAGACCAGAAGAACTAGTTGGGGCCCGGCCACAATCGATGACTGCCCTCACAGGAAGCAAAACAGGAACCCCTGAGGGAGCGGGAGATCAGTGGGAGGCCGACCCCAAATTCTCATTAAAAGACCATACTTAATGGTCTGGCTTTGACTAGAGGAATCCCGGCGGTCATGGTCACCAAAACTTCTGTTGGCAGAGGACGGGAACCATCCCCAAAGACAATTCATCAGACATGAAAGGGACTGGATAGTGGGTGGGAGAGAGATGCTGATGAAGAGTGATCTAATTACATCAGGTGGACACTTGAGACTGTGTTGGCATCTCCTGTCTGGAGGGGGGATGGGAGGATAGAGAGAGTTGGAGGCTGGCAAAGTTTTCACAAAAGGAGAGACTGGAAGGGCTGACTCATTACGGGGACAGCAAGTCAGAGTAAGCAGTAAGATGAATATTAACTTATATGTGACAGACTGACTTGATTTGTAAACGTTCACTTGAAGCTCAATAAAAGTTAAGGAAAAAAAAAAGGTCAGTGGAGCAAGGGCGGTGTTTTGCGAACCATGGTTTAAGGGGACTTCTAAGTCAATTGGCAAAATAATTCTATTATGAAAACATTCTGCATCCCACTTTGAAATGTGGCCTCTGGGGTCTTATATGCAAACAAGCGTCGATCTAAAAAAAAAAAAAACAAGCGGCCATCTAAGATGCATCAATTGGTCTCAACCCACCTGGAGCAAAGGAGAATGAAGAACACCAAGGTCACACGACAACTAAGAGGCCAAGACACAGAAAGGGCCACATGAACCAGAGACCTACATTATCCTGAGACCAGAAGAACTAGTTGGGGCCCGGCCACAGTCGATGACTGCCCTCACAGGGAGCACAACAGGAACCCCTGAGGGAGCGGGAAATCAGTGGGAGGCCGACCCCAAATTCTCATGAAAAGACCATACTTAATGGTCTGGCTGTGACTAGAGGAATCCCGGCGGTCATGGTCCCCAAAACTTCTGTTGGCACAGGACGGGAACCATCCCCAAAGACAATTCATCAGACATGAAAGGGACTGGAGAGTGGGAGGGAGAGAGATGCTGATGATGAGTGAGCTAAGTATATCAGGTGGAAACTTGAGACTGTGTTGGCATCTCCTGTCTGGAGGGGGGAAGGGAGCATAGAGAGAGTTGGAGGCTGGCAAAGTTTTCACAAAAGGAGAGACTGGAAGGGCAGATTCATTACGGGGACAGCAAGTGAGAGTAAGGAGTAAGATGAACATTAACTTATATGTGACAGACTGACTTGATTTGTAAACGTTCACCTGAAGCTCAATAAAAGATAAGGAAAAAAAGGACAGCGGAGCAAGAGCGGGGGTTTGGGAACCATGGTTTAAGGGGACTTCTACGTCAAATGGAAAAATAATTCTATTATGAAAACATTCTGCATCCCACTTTGAAATGTGGCCTCTGGGGTCTTAAATGCTAACAAGCGGCCATCTAAGATGCATCAATTGGTCTCAACCCACCTGGAGCAAAGGAGAATGAAGAACACCAAGGTCACACGACAACTAAGAGCCCAAGACACAGAAAGGGCCACATGAACCAGAGACCTACATTATCCTGAGACTAGAAGAAGTAGTTGGGGCCTGGCCACAATCGATGACTGCCCTCACAGGGAGCACAAGAGAGAACCCCTGAGGGAGCGGGAGATCAGTGGGAGGCAGACCCCAAATTCTCATAAAAAGGCCATACTTAATGGTCTGGCTTTGACTAGAGGAATCCCGGCGGTCATGGTCCCCAAACCTTCTGTTGGCACAGGACGGGAACCATCCCCGAAGACAATTCATCAGACATGAAAGGGACTGGACAGTGGGTGGGAGAGAGATGCTGATGAAGAGTGAGCTAATTAGATCAGGTGGACACTTGAGACTGTGTTGGCATCTCCTGTCTGGAGGGGGGAAGGGAGGATAGAGAGAGTTGGAGGCTGGCAAAGTTTTCACAAAAGGAGAGACTGGAAGGGCTGATTCATTACGGGGACAGCAAGTGAGAGTAAGCAGTAAGATGAATATAAACTTATATGTGACAGACTGACTTGATTTGTAAACGTTCACTTGAAGCTCAATAAAAGTTAAAAAAAAAAGGACAGCGGAGCAAGGGCGGGGGTTTGGGAACCATGGTTTAAGGGGACTTCTACGTCAAATGGAAAAATAATTCTATTATGAAAACATTCTGCATCCCACTTGGAAATGTGGCGTCTGGGGTCTTAAATGCTAACAAGCGGCCATCTAAGATGCATCAATTGGTCTCAACCCACCTGGAGCAAAGGAGAATGAAGAACACCAAGGTCACACGACAACTAAGAGCCCAAGACACAGAAAGGGCCACATGAACCAGAGACCTACATTATCCTGAGACCAGAAGAACTAGTTGGGGCCTGGCCACAATCGATGACTGCCCTCACAGGGAGCACAAGAGAGAACCCCTGAGGGAGCGGGAGATCAGTGGGAGGCAGACCCCAAATTCTCATAAAAAGGCCATACTTAATGGTCTGGCTTTGACTAGAGGAATCCCGGCGGTCATGGTCCCCAAACCTTCTGTTGGCACAGGACGGGAACCATCCCCGAAGACAATTCATCAGACATGAAAGGGACTGGTCAGTGGGTGGGAGAGAGATGCTGATGAAGAGTGAGCTAATTAGATCAGGTGGACACTTGAGACTGTGTTGGCATCTCCTGTCTGGAGGGGGGATGGGAGGATAGAGAGAGTTGGAGGCTGGCAAAGTTTTCACAAAAGGAGAGACTGGAAGGGCTGACTCATTACGGGGACAGCAAGTGAGAGTAAGCAGTAAGATGACTATTAACTTATATGTGACAGACTGACTTGATTTGTAAACGTTCACTTGAAGCTCCATAAAAGTTAAGAAAAAAAATGGTCAGCGGAGCAAGGGCGGGGGTTCGGGAACCATGGATTAAAGGGACTACTAAGTCAATTGGCAAAATAATTCTATTAGGAAAACATTCTGCATCCCACTTTGAAATGTGGGGTTTGGGGTCTTAAATGCTAACAAGCGGCGATCTAAAAAAAAAAAACAAGCGGCCATCTAAGATGCATCAATTGGTCTCAACCCACCTGGAGCAAAGGAGAATGAAGAACACCAAGGTCACACGACAACTAAGAGGCCAAGACACAGAAAGGGCCACATGAACCAGAGACCTACATTATCCTGAGACCAGAAGAACTAGTTGGGGCCCGGCCACAATCGATGACTGCCCTCACAGGGAGCAAAACAGGAACCCCTGAGGGAGCGGGAGATCAGTGGGAGGCGGACCCCAAATTCTCATTAAAAGACCATACTTAATGGTCTGGCTGTGACTAGAGGAATCCCGGCGGTCATGGTCACCAAAACTTCTGTTGGCAGAGGACGGGAACCATCCCCAAAGACAATTCATCAGACATGAAAGGGACTGGACAGTGGGTGGGAGAGAGATGCTGATGAAGAGTGATCTAATTACATCAGGTGGACACTTGAGACTGTGTTGGCATCTCCTGTCTGGAGGGGGGATGGGAGGATAGAGAGAGTTGGAGGCTGGCAAAGTTTTCACAAAAGGAGAGACTGGAAGGGCTGACTCATTACGGGGACAGCAAGTGAGAGTAAGCAGTAAGATGAATATTAACTTATATGTGACAGACTGACTTGATTTGTAAACGTTCACTTGAAGCTCAATAAAAGTTAAGGAAAAAAAAAAGGTCAGTGGAGCAAGGGCGGTGTTTTGCGAACCATGGTTTAAGGGGACTTCTAAGTCAATTGGCAAAATAATTCTATTATGAAAACATTCTGCATCCCACTTTGAAATGTGGCCTCTGGGGTCTTATATGCAAACAAGCGTCGATCTAAAAAAAAAAAAAACAAGCGGCCATCTAAGATGCATCAATTGGTCTCAACCCACCTGGAGCAAAGGAGAATGAAGAACACCAAGGTCACACGACAACTAAGAGGCCAAGACACAGAAAGGGCCACATGAACCAGAGACCTACATTATCCTGAGACCAGAAGAACTAGTTGGGGCCCGGCCACAATCGATGACTGCCCTCACAGGGAGCACAACAGGAACCCCTGAGGGAGCGGGAAATCAGTGGGAGGCCGACCCCAAATTCTCATGAAAAGACCATACTTAATGGTCTGGCTGTGACTAGAGGAATCCCGGCGGTCATGGTCCCCAAAACTTCTGTTGGCACAGGACGGGAACCATCCCCAAAGACAATTCATCAGACATGAAAGGGACTGGAGAGTGGGAGGGAGAGAGATGCTGATGATGAGTGAGCTAAGTATATCAGGTGGAAACTTGAGACTGTGTTGGCATCTCCTGTCTGGAGGGGGGAAGGGAGGATAGAGAGAGTTGGAGGCTGGCAAAGTTTTCACAAAAGGAGAGACTGGAAGGGCGGATTCATTACGGGGACAGCAAGTGAGAGTAAGGAGTAAGATGAACATTAACTTATATGTGACAGACTGACTTGATTTGTAAACGTTCACCTGAAGCTCAATAAAAGATAAGGAAAAAAAGGACAGCGGAGCAAGGGCGGGGGTT
Source organism: Loxodonta africana (assembly GCF_030014295.1). Taxonomy (NCBI): domain Eukaryota; kingdom Metazoa; phylum Chordata; class Mammalia; order Proboscidea; family Elephantidae; genus Loxodonta; species Loxodonta africana. Next base: position 114,841,499 of record NC_087369.1, on the reverse strand, counting down.
TGGGAACCATGGTTTAAGGGGACTTCTACGTCAAATGGAAAAATAATTCTATTATGAAAACATTCTGCATCCCACTTGGAAATGTGGCCTCTGGGGTCTTAAATGCTAACAAGCGGCCATCTAAGATGCATCAATTGGTCTCAACCCACCTGGAGCAAAGGAGAATGAAGAACACCAAGGTCACACGACAACTAAGAGCCCAAGACACAGAAAGGGCCACATGAACCAGAGACCTACATTATCCTGAGACTAGAAGAAGTAGTTGGGGCCTGGCCACAATCGATGACTGCCCTCACAGGGAGCACAAGAGAGAACCCCTGAGGGAGCGGGAGATCAGTGGGAGGCAGACCCCAAATTCTCATAAAAAGGCCATACTTAATGGTCTGGCTTTGACTAGAGGAATCCCGGCGGTCATGGTCCCCAAACCTTCTGTTGGCACAGGACGGGAACCATCCCCGAAGACAATTCATCAGACATGAAAGGGACTGGACAGTGGGTGGGAGAGAGATGCTGATGAAGAGTGAGCTAATTAGATCAGGTGGACACTTGAGACTGTGTTGGCATCTCCTGTCTGGAGGGGGGAAGGGAGGATAGAGAGAGTTGGAGGCTGGCAAAGTTTTCACAAAAGGAGAGACTGGAAGGGCTGATTCATTACGGGGACAGCAAGTGAGAGTAAGCAGTAAGATGAATATAAACTTATATGTGACAGACTGACTTGATTTGTAAACGTTCACTTGAAGCTCAATAAAAGTTAAAAAAAAAAAGGACAGCGGAGCAAGGGCGGGGGTTTGGGAACCATGGTTTAAGGGGACTTCTACGTCAAATGGAAAAATAATTCTATTATGAAAACATTCTGCATCCCACTTGGAAATGTGGCGTCTGGGGTCTTAAATGCTAACAAGCGGCCATCTAAGATGCATCAATTGGTCTCAACCCACCTGGAGCAAAGGAGAATGAAGAACACCAAGGTCACACGACAACTAAGAGCCCAAGACACAGAAAGGGCCACATGAACCAGAGACCTACATTATCCTGAGACCAGAAGAACTAGTTGGGGCCCGGCCACAATCGATGACTGCCCTCACAGGGAGCAAAACAGGAACCCCTGAGGGAGCGGGAGATCAGTGGGAGGCCGACCCCAAATTCTCATTAAAAGACCATACTTAATGGTCTGGCTTTGACTAGAGGAATCCCGGCGGTCATGGTCACCAAAACTTCTGTTGGCAGAGGACGGTAACCATCCCCAAAGACAATTCATCAGACATGAAAGGGACTGGACAGTGGGTGGGAGAGAGGTGCTGATGAAGAGAGATCTAATTACATCAGGTGGACACTTGAGACTGTGTTGGCATCTCCTGTCTGGAGGGGGGATGGGAGGATAGAGAGAGTTGGAGGCTGGCAAAGTTTTCACAAAAGGAGAGACTGGAAGGGCTGACTCATTACGGGGACAGCAAGTGAGAGTAAGCAGTAAGATGAATATTAACTTATATGTGACAGACTGACTTGATTTGTAAACGTTCACTTGAAGCTCAATAAAAGTTAAGGAAAAAAAAAGGTCAGTGGAGCAAGGGCGGTGTTTTGCGAACCATGGTTTAAGGGGACTTCTAAGTCAATTGGCAAAATAATTCTATTATGAAAACATTCTGCATCCCACTTTGAAATGTGGCCTCTGGGGTCTTATATGCAAACAAGCGTCGATCTAAAAAAAAAAAAAACAAGTGGCCATCTAAGATGCATCAATTGGTCTCAACCCACCTGGAGCAAAGGAGAATGAAGAACACCAAGGTCACACGACAACTAAGAGGCCAAGACACAGAAAGGGCCACATGAACCAGAGACCTACATTATCCTGAGACCAGAAGAACTAGTTGGGGCCCGGCCACAATCGATGACTGCCCTCACAGGGAGCACAACAGGAACCCCTGAGGGAGCGGGAAATCAGTGGGAAGCCGACCCCAAATTCTCATGAAAAGACCATACTTAATGGTCTGGCTGTGACTAGAGGAATCCCGGCGGTCATGGTCCCCAAAACTTCTGTTGGCACAGGACGGGAACCATCCCCAAAGACAATTCATCAGACATGAAAGGGACTGGACAGTGGGTGGGAGAGAGATGCTGATGATGAGTGAGCTAAGTATATCAGGTGGAAACTTGAGACTGTGTTGGCATCTCCTGTCTGGAGGGGGGAAGGGAGGATAGAGAGAGTTGGAGGCTGGCAAAGTTTTCACAAAAGGAGAGACTGGAAGGGCTGATTCATTACGGGGACAGCAAGTGAGAGTAAGGAGTAAGATGAACATTAACTTATATGTGACAGACTGACTTGATTTGTAAACGTTCACTTGAAGCTCAATAAAAGATAAGGAAAAAAAGGACAGCGGAGCAAGGGCGGGTGTTTGGGAACCATGGTTTAAGGGGACTTCTACGTCAAATGGAAAAATAATTCTATTATGAAAACATTCTGCATCCCACTTGGAAATGTGGCGTCTGGGGTCTTAAATGCTAACAAGCGGCCATCTAAGATGCATCAATTGGTCTCAACCCACCTGGAGCAAAGGAGAATGAAGAACACCAAGGTCACACGACAACTAAGAGCCCAAGACACAGAAAGGGCCACATGAACCAGAGACCTACATTATCCTGAGACCAGAAGAACTAGTTGGGGCCTGGCCACAATCGATGACTGCCCTCACAGGGAGCACAAGAGAGAACCCCTGAGGGAGCGGGAGATCAGTGGGAGGCAGACCCCAAATTCTCATAAAAAGGCCATACTTAATGGTCTGGCTTTGACTAGAGGAATCCCGGCGGTCATGGTCCCCAAACCTTCTGTTGGCACAGGACGGGAACCATCCCCGAAGACAATTCATCAGACATGAAAGGGACTGGTCAGTGGGTGGGAGAGAGATGCTGATGAAGAGTGAGCTTATTAGATCAGGTGGACACTTGAGACTGTGTTGGCATCTCCTGTATGGAGGGGGGATGGGAGGATAGAGAGAGTTGGAGGCTGGCAAAGTTTTCACAAAAGGAGAGACTGGAAGGGCTGACTCATTACGGGGACAGCAAGTGAGAGTAAGCAGTAAGATGACTATTAACTTATATGTGACAGACTGACTTGATTTGTAAACGTTCACTTGAAGCTCCATAAAAGTTAAGAAAAAAAATGGTCAGCGGAGCAAGGGCGGGGGTTCGGGAACCATGGATTAAAGGGACTACTAAGTCAATTGGCAAAATAATTCTATTAGGAAAACATTCTGCATCCCACTTTGAAATGTGGGGTCTGGGGTCTTAAATGCTAACAAGCGGCGATCTAAAAAAAAAAAACAAGCGGCCATCTAAGATGCATCAATTGGTCTCAACCCACCTGGAGCAAAGGAGAATGAAGAACACCAAGGTCACACGACAACTAAGAGCCCAAGACACAGAAAGGGCCACATGAACCAGAGACCTACATTATCCTGAGACCAGAAGAACTAGTTGGGGCCCGGCCACAATCGATGACTGCCCTCACAGGGAGCAAAACAGGAACCCCTGAGGGAGCGGGAGATCAGTGGGAGGCCGACCCCAAATTCTCATTAAAAGACCATACTGAATGGTCTGGCTGTGACTAGAGGAATCCCGGCGGTCATGGTCCCCAAAACTTCTGTTGGCACAGGACGGGAACCATCCCCAAAGACAATTCATCAGACATGAAAGGGACTGGACAGTGGGTGGGAGAGAGATGCTGATGATGAGTGAGCTAAGTATATCAGGTGGAAACTTGAGACTGTGTTGGCATCTCCTGTCTGGAGGGGGGAAGGGAGGATAGAGAGAGTTGGAGGCTGGCAAAGTTTTCACAAAAGGAGAGACTGGAAGGGCGGATTCATTACGGGGACAGCAAGTGAGAGTAAGGAGTAAGATGAACATTAACTTATATGTGACAGACTGACTTGATTTGTAAACGTTCACCTGAAGCTCAATAAAAGATAAGGAAAAAAAGGACAGCGGAGCAAGGGCGGGGGTTTGGGAACCATGGTTTAAGGGGACTTCTACGTCAAATGGAAAAATAATTCTATTATGAAAACATTCTGCATCCCACTTGGAAATGTGGCCTCTGGGGTCTTAAATGCTAACAAGCGGCCATCTAAGATGCATCAATTGGTCTCAACCCACCTGGAGCAAAGGAGAATGAAGAACACCAAGGTCACACGACAACTAAGAGCCCAAGACACAGAAAGGGCCACATGAACCAGAGACCTACATTATCCTGAGACTAGAAGAAGTAGTTGGGGCCTGGCCACAATCGATGACTGCCCTCACAGGGAGCACAAGAGAGAACCCCTGAGGGAGCGGGAGATCAGTGGGAGGCAGACCCCAAATTCTCATAAAAAGGCCATACTTAATGGTCTGGCTTTGACTAGAGGAATCCCGGCGGTCATGGTCCCCAAACCTTCTGTTGGCACAGGACGGGAACCATCCCCGAAGACAATTCATCAGACATGAAAGGGACTGGACAGTGGGTGGGAGAGAGATGCTGATGAAGAGTGAGCTAATTAGATCAGGTGGACACTTGAGACTGTGTTGGCATCTCCTGTCTGGAGGGGGGAAGGGAGGATAGAGAGAGTTGGAGGCTGGCAAAGTTTTCACAAAAGGAGAGACTGGAAGGGCTGATTCATTACGGGGACAGCAAGTGAGAGTAAGCAGTAAGATGAATATAAACTTATATGTGACAGACTGACTTGATTTGTAAACGTTCACTAGAAGCTCAATAAAAGTTAAAAAAAAAAAAGGACAGCGGAGCAAGGGCGGGGGTTTGGGAACCATGGTTTAAGGGGACTTCTACGTCAAATGGAAAAATAATTCTATTATGAAAACATTCTGCATCCCACTTGGAAATGTGGCGTCTGGGGTCTTAAATGCTAACAAGCGGCCATCTAAGATGCATCAATTGGTCTCAACCCACCTGGAGCAAAGGAGAATGAAGAACACCAAGGTCACACGACAACTAAGAGCCCAAGACACAGAAAGGGCCACATGAACCAGAGACCTACATTATCCTGAGACCAGAAGAACTAGTTGGGGCCTGGCCACAATCGATGACTGCCCTCACAGGGAGCACAAGAGAGAACCCCTGAGGGAGCGGGAGATCAGTGGGAGGCAGACCCCAAATTCTCATAAAAAGGCCATACTTAATGGTCTGGCTTTGACTAGAGGAATCCCGGCGGTCATGGTCCCCAAACCTTCTGTTGGCACAGGACGGGAACCATCCCCGAAGACAATTCATCAGACATGAAAGGGACTGGTCAGTGGGTGGGAGAGAGATGCTGATGAAGAGTGAGCTTATTAGATCAGGTGGACACTTGAGACTGTGTTGGCATCTCCTGTATGGAGGGGGGATGGGAGGATAGAGAGAGTTGGAGGCTGGCAAAGTTTTCACAAAAGGAGAGACTGGAAGGGCTGACTCATTACGGGGACAGCAAGTGAGAGTAAGCAGTAAGATGACTATTAACTTATATGTGACAGACTGACTTGATTTGTAAACGTTCACTTGAAGCTCCATAAAAGTTAAGAAAAAAAATGGTCAGCGGAGCAAGGGCGGGGGTTCGGGAACCATGGATTAAAGGGACTACTAAGTCAATTGGCAAAATAATTCTATTAGGAAAACATTCTGCATCCCACTTTGAAATGTGGGGTCTGGGGTCTTAAATGCTAACAAGCGGCGATCTAAAAAAAAAAAACAAGCGGCCATCTAAGATGCATCAATTGGTCTCAACCCACCTGGAGCAAAGGAGAATGAAGAACACCAAGGTCACACGACAACTAAGAGCCCAAGACACAGAAAGGGCCACATGAACCAGAGACCTACATTATCCTGAGACCAGAAGAACTAGTTGGGGCCCGGCCACAATCGATGACTGCCCTCACAGGGAGCAAAACAGGAACCCCTGAGGGAGCGGGAGATCAGTGGGAGGCCGACCCCAAATTCTCATTAAAAGACCATACTTAATGGTCTGGCTTTGACTAGAGGAATCCCGGCGGTCATGGTCCCCAAAACTTCTGTTGGCACAGGACGGGAACCATCCCCAAAGACAATTCATCAGACATGAAAGGGACTGGACAGTGGGTGGGAGAGAGATGCTGATGATGAGTGAGCTAAGTATATCAGGTGGAAACTTGAGACTGTGTTGGCATCTCCTGTCTGGAGGGGGGAAGGGAGGATAGAGAGAGTTGGAGGCTGGCAAAGTTTTCACAAAAGGAGAGACTGGAAGGGCGGATTCATTACGGGGACAGCAAGTGAGAGTAAGGAGTAAGATGAACATTAACTTATATGTGACAGACTGACTTGATTTGTAAACGTTCACCTGAAGCTCAATAAAAGATAAGGAAAAAAAGGACAGCGGAGCAAGGGCGGGGGTTTGGGAACCATGGTTTAAGGGGACTTCTACGTCAAATGGAAAAATAATTCTATTATGAAAACATTCTGCATCCCACTTGGAAATGTGGCCTCTGGGGTCTTAAATGCTAACAAGCGGCCATCTAAGATGCATCAATTGGTCTCAACCCACCTGGAGCAAAGGAGAATGAAGAACACCAAGGTCACACGACAACTAAGAGCCCAAGACACAGAAAGGGCCACATGAACCAGAGACCTACATTATCCTGAGACTAGAAGAAGTAGTTGGGGCCTGGCCACAATCGATGACTGCCCTCACAGGGAGCACAAGAGAGAACCCCTGAGGGAGCGGGAGATCAGTGGGAGGCAGACCCCAAATTCTCATAAAAAGGCCATACTTAATGGTCTGGCTTTGACTAGAGGAATCCCGGCGGTCATGGTCCCCAAACCTTCTGTTGGCACAGGACGGGAACCATCCCCGAAGACAATTCATCAGACATGAAAGGGACTGGACAGTGGGTGGGAGAGAGATGCTGATGAAGAGTGAGCTAATTAGATCAGGTGGACACTTGAGACTGTGTTGGCATCTCCTGTCTGGAGGGGGGAAGGGAGGATAGAGAGAGTTGGAGGCTGGCAAAGTTTTCACAAAAGGAGAGACTGGAAGGGCTGATTCATTACGGGGACAGCAAGTGAGAGTAAGCAGTAAGATGAATATAAACTTATATGTGACAGACTGACTTGATTTGTAAACGTTCACTAGAAGCTCAATAAAAGTTAAAAAAAAAAAGGACAGCGGAGCAAGGGCGGGGGTTTGGGAACCATGGTTTAAGGGGACTTCTACGTCAAATGGAAAAATAATTCTATTATGAAAACATTCTGCATCCCACTTGGAAATGTGGCGTCTGGGGTCTTAAATGCTAACAAGCGGCCATCTAAGATGCATCAATTGGTCTCAACCCACCTGGAGCAAAGGAGAATGAAGAACACCAAGGTCACACGACAACTAAGAGCCCAAGACACAGAAAGGGCCACATGAACCAGAGACCTACATTATCCTGAGACCAGAAGAACTAGTTGGGGCCTGGCCACAATTGATGACTGCCCTCACAGGGAGAACAAGAGAGAACCCCTGAGGGAGCGGGAGATCAGTGGGAGGCAGACCCCAAATTCTCATAAAAAGGCCATACTTAATGGTCTGGCTTTGACTAGAGGAATCCCGGCGGTCATGGTCCCCAAACCTTCTGTTGGCACAGGACGGGAACCATCCCCGAAGACAATTCATCAGACATGAAAGGGACTGGTCAGTGGGTGGGAGAGAGATGCTGATGAAGAGTGAGCTAATTAGATCAGGTGGACACTTGAGACTGTGTTGGCATCTCCTGTCTGGAGGGGGGAAGGGAGGATAGAGAGAGTTGGAGGCTGGCAAAGTTTTCACAAAAGGAGAGACTGGAAGGGCTGACTCATTACGGGGACAGCAAGTGAGAGTAAGCAGTAAGATGAATATAAACTTATATGTGACAGACTGACTTGATTTGTAAACGTTCACTTGAAGCTCCATAAAAGTTAAGAAAAAAAATGGTCAGCGGAGCAAGGGCGGGGGTTCGGGAACCATGGATTAAAGGGACTACTAAGTCAATTGGCAAAATAATTCTATTAGGAAAACATTCTGCATCCCACTTTGAAATGTGGGGTCTGGAGTCTTAAATGCTAAGAAGCAGCGATCTAAAAAAAAAAAACAAGCGGCCATCTAAGATGCATCAATTGGTCTCAACCCACCTGGAGCAAAGGAGAATGAAGAACACCAAGGTCACACGACAACTAAGAGCCCAAGACACAGAAAGGGCCACATGAACCAGAGACCTACATTATCCTGAGACCAGAAGAACTAGTTGGGGCCCGGCCACAATCGATGACTGCCCTCACAGGGAGCAAAACAGGAACCCCTGAAGGAGCGGGAGATCAGTGGGAGGCCGACCCCAAATTCTCATTAAAAGACCATACTTAATGGTCTGGCTTTGACTAGAGGAATCCCGGCGGTCATGGTCACCAAAACTTCTGTTGGCACAGGACGGGAACCATCCCCGAAGACAATTCATCAGACATGAAAGGGACTGGTCAGTGGGTGGGAGAGAGATGCTGATGAAGAGTGAGCTAATTAGATCAGGTGGACACTTGAGACTGTGTTGGCATCTCCTGTATGGAGGGGGGATGGGAGGATAGAGAGAGTTGGAGGCTGGCAAAGTTTTCACAAAAGGAGAGACTGGAAGGGCTGACTCATTACGGGGACAGCAAGTGAGAGTAAGCAGTAAGATGACTATTAACTTATATGTGACAGACTGACTTGATTTGTAAACGTTCACTTGAAGCTCCATAAAAGTTAAGAAAAAAAATGGTCAGCGGAGCAAGGGCGGGGGTTCGGGAACCATGGATTAAAGGGACTACTAAGTCAATTGGCAAAATAATTCTATTAGGAAAACATTCTGCATCCCACTTTGAAATGTGGGGTCTGGAGTCTTAAATGCTAAGAAGCAGCGATCTAAAAAAAAAAAACAAGCGGCCATCTAAGATGCATCAATTGGTCTCAACCCACCTGGAGCAAAGGAGAATGAAGAACACCAAGGTCACACGACAACTAAGAGCCCAAGACACAGAAAGGGCCACATGAACCAGAGACCTACATTATCCTGAGACCAGAAGAACTAGTTGTGGCCCGGCCACAATCGATGACTGCCCTCACAGGGAGCAAAACAGGAACGCCTGAGGGAGCGGGAGATCAGTGGGAGGCCGACCCCAAATTCTCATTAAAAGACCATACTTAATGGTCTGGCTTTGACTAGAGGAATCCCGGCGGTCATGGTCACCAAAACTTCTGTTGGCAGAGGACGGTAACCATCCCCAAAGACAATTCATCAGACATGAAAGGGACTGGACAGTGGGTGGGAGAGAGGTGTTGATGAAGAGTGATCTAATTACATCAGGTGGACACTTGAGACTGTGTTGGCATCTCCTGTCTGGAGGGGGGATGGGAGGATAGAGAGAGTTGGAGGCTGGCAAAGTTTTCACAAAAGGAGAGACTGGAAGGGCTGACTCATTACGGGGACAGCAAGTGAGAGTAAGCAGTAAGATGAATATTAACTTATATGTGACAGACTGACTTGATTTGTAAACGTTCACTTGAAGCTCAATAAAAGTTAAGGAAAAAAAAAAGGTCAGTGGAGCAAGGGCGGTGTTTTTGCGAACCATGGTTTAAGGGGACTTCTAAGTCAATTGGCAAAATAATTCTATTATGAAAACATTCTGCATCCGACTTTGAAATGTGGCCTCTGGGGTCTTATATGCAAACAAGCGTCGATCTAAAAAAAAAAAAAAAAAAACAAGTGGCCATCTAAGAGGCATCAATTGGTCTCAACCCACCTGGAGCAAAGGAGAATGAAGAACACCAAGGTCACACGACAACTAAGAGGCCAAGACACAGAAAGGGCCACATGAACCAGAGACCTACATTATCCTGAGACCAGAAGAACTAGTTGGGGCCTGGCCACAATCGATGACTGCCCTCACAGGGAGCACAAGAGAGAACCCCTGAGGGAGCGGGAGATCAGTGGGAGGCAGACCCCAAATTCTCATAAAAAGGCCATACTTAATGGTCTGGCTCTGACTAGAGGAATCCCGGCGGTCATGGTCCCCAAACCTTCTGTTGGCACAGGACGGGAACCATCCCCGAAGACAATTCATCAGACATGAAAGGGACTGGTCAGTGGGTGGGAGAGAGATGCTGATGAAGAGTGAGCTAATTAGATCAGGTGGACACTTGAGACTGTGTTGGCATCTCCTGTATGGAGGGGGGATGGGAGGATAGAGAGAGTTGGAGGCTGGCAAAGTTTTCACAAAAGGAGAGACTGGAAGGGCTGACTCATTACGGGGACAGCAAGTGAGAGTAAGCAGTAAGATGACTATTAACTTATATGTGACAGACTGACTTGATTTGTAAACGTTCACTTGAAGCTCCATAAAAGTTAAGAAAAAAAATGGTCAGTGGAGCAAGGGCGGGGGTTCGGGAACCATGGATTAAAGGGACTACTAAGTCAATTGGCAAAATAATTCTATTAGGAAAACATTCTGCATCCCACTTTGAAATGTGGGGTCTGGGGTCTTAAATGCTAACAAGCGGCGATCTAAAAAAAAAAAACAAGCGGCCATCTAAGATGCATCAATTGGTCTCAACCCACCTGGAGCAAAGGAGAATGAAGAACACCAAGGTCACACGACAACTAAGAGGCCAAGACACAGAAAGGGCCACATGAACCAGAGACCTACATTATCCTGACACCAGAAGAACTAGTTGGGGCCCGGCCACAATCGATGACTGCCCTCACAGGGAGCAAAACAGGAACCCCTGAGGGAGCGGGAGATCAGTGGGAGGCCGACCCCAAATTCTCATTAAAACACCATACTTAATGGTCTGGCTTTGACTAGAGGAATCCCGGCGGTCATGGTCCCCAAAACTTCTGTTGGCACAGGACGGGAACCATCCCCAAAGACAATTCATCAGACATGAAAGGGACTGGACAGTGGGTGGGAGAGAGATGCTGATGATGAGTGAGCTAAGTATATCAGGTGGAAACTTGAGACTGTGTTGGCATCTCCTGTCTGGAGGGGGGAAGGGAGGATAGAGAGAGTTGGAGGCTGGCAAAGTTTTCACAAAAGGAGAGACTGGAAGGGCGGATTCATTACGGGGACAGCAAGTGAGAGTAAGGAGTAAGATGAACATTAACTTATATGTGACAGACTGACTTGATTTGTAAACGTTCACCTGAAGCTCAATAAAAGATAAGGAAAAAAAGGACAGCGGAGCAAGGGCGGGGGTTTGGGAACCATGGTTTAAGGGGACTTCTACGTCAAATGGAAAAATAATTCTATTATGAAAACATTCTGCATCCCACTTGGAAATGTGGCGTCTGGGGTCTTAAATGCTAACAAGCGGCCATCTAAGATGCATCAATTGGTCTCAACCCACCTGGAGCAAAGGAGAATGAAGAACACCAAGGTCACACGACAACTAAGAGCCCAAGACACAGAAAGGGCCACATGAACCAGAGACCTACATTATCCTGAGACTAGAAGAAGTAGTTGGGGCCTGGCCACAATCGATGACTGCCCTCACAGGGAGCACAAGAGAGAACCCCTGAGGGAGCGGGAGATCAGTGGGAGGCAGACCCCAAATTCTCATAAAAAGGCCATACTTAATGGTCTGGCTTTGACTAGAGGAATCCCGGCGGTCATGGTCCCCAAACCTTCTGTTGGCACAGGACGGGAACCATCCCCGAAGACAATTCATCAGACATGAAAGGGACTGGACAGTGGGTGGGAGAGAGATGCTGATGAAGAGTGAGCTAATTAGATCAGGTGGACACTTGAGACTGTGTTGGCATCTCCTGTCTGGAGGGGGGAAGGGAGGATAGAGAGAGTTGGAGGCTGGCAAAGTTTTCACAAAAGGAGAGACTGGAAGGGCTGATTCATTACGGGGACAGCAAGTGAGAGTAAGCAGTAAGATGAATATAAACTTATATGTGACAGACTGACTTGATTTGTAAACGTTCACTAGAAGCTCAATAAAAGTTAAAAAAAAAAAGGACAGCGGAGCAAGGGCGGGGGTTTGGGAACCATGGTTTAAGGGGACTTCTACGTCAAATGGAAAAATAATTCTATTATGAAAACATTCTGCATCCCACTTGGAAATGTGGCGTCTGGGGTCTTAAATGCTAACAAGCGGCCATCTAAGATGCATCAATTGGTCTCAACCCACCTGGAGCAAAGGAGAATGAAGAACACCAAGGTCACACGACAACTAAGAGCCCAAGACACAGAAAGGGCCACATGAACCAGAGACCTACATTATCCTGAGACCAGAAGAACTAGTTGGGGCCTGGCCACAATCGATGACTGCCCTCACAGGGAGCACAAGAGAGAACCCCTGAGGGAGCGGGAGATCAGTGGGAGGCAGACCCCAAATTCTCATAAAAAGGCCATACTTAATGGTCTGGCTTTGACTAGAGGAATCCCGGCGGTCATGGTCCCCAAACCTTCTGTTGGCACAGGACGGGAACCATCCCCGAAGACAATTCATCAGACATGAAAGGGACTGGTCAGTGGGTGGGAGAGAGATGCTGATGAAGAGTGAGCTAATTAGATCAGGTGGACACTTGAGACTGTGTTGGCATCTCCTGTATGGAGGGGGGATGGGAGGATAGAGAGAGTTGGAGGCTGGCAAAGTTTTCACAAAAGGAGAGACTGGAAGGGCTGACTCATTACGGGGACAGCAAGTGAGAGTAAGCAGTAAGATGACTATTAACTTATATGTGACAGACTGACTTGATTTGTAAACGTTCACTTGAAGCTCCATAAAAGTTAAGAAAAAAAATGGTCAGCGGAGCAAGGGCGGGGGTTCGGGAACCATGGATTAAAGGGACTACTAAGTCAATTGGCAAAATAATTCTATTAGGAAAACATTCTGCATCCCACTTTGAAATGTGGGGTCTGGGGTCTTAAATGCTAACAAGCGGCGATCTAAAAAAAAAAAACAAGCGGCCATCTAAGATGCATCAATTGGTCTCAACCCACCTGGAGCAAAGGAGAATGAAGAACACCAAGGTCACACGACAACTAAGAGGCCAAGACACAGAAAGGGCCACATGAACCAGAGACCTACATTATCCTGAGACCAGAAGAACTAGTTGGGGCCCGGCCACAATCGATGACTGCCCTCACAGGGAGCACAACAGGAACCCCTGAGGGAGCGGGAAATCAGTGGGAGGCCGACCCCAAATTCTCATGAAAAGACCATACTTAATGGTCTGGCTGTGACTAGAGGAATCCCGGCGGTCATGGTCCCCAAAACTTCTGTTGGCACAGGACGGGAACCATCGCCAAAGACAATTCATCAGACATGAAAGGGACTGGACAGTGGGTGGGAGAGAGATGCTGATGATGAGTGAGCTAAGTATATCAGGTGGAAACTTGAGACTGTGTTGGCATCTCCTGTCTGGAGGGGGGAAGGGAGGATAGAGAGAGTTGGAGGCTGGCAAAGTTTTCACAAAAGGAGAGACTGGAAGGGCGGATTCATTACGGGGACAGCAAGTGAGAGTAAGGAGTAAGATGAACATTAACTTATATGTGACAGACTGACTTGATTTGTAAACGTTCACCTGAAGCTCAATAAAAGATAAGGAAAAAAAGGACAGCGGAGCAAGGGCGGGGGTTTGGGAACCATGGTTTAAGGGGACTTCTACGTCAAATGGAAAAATAATTCTATTATGAAAACATTCTGCATCCCACTTGGAAATGTGGCGTCTGGGGTCTTAAATGCTAACAAGCGGCCATCTAAGATGCATCAATTGGTCTCAACCCACCTGGAGCAAAGGAGAATGAAGAACACCAAGGTCACACGACAACTAAGAGCCCAAGACACAGAAAGGGCCACATGAACCAGAGACCTACATTATCCTGAGACTAGAAGAAGTAGTTGGGGCCTGGCCACAATCGATGACTGCCCTCACAGGAAGCACAAGAGAGAACCCCTGAGGGAGCGGGAGATCAGTGGGAGGCAGACCCCAAATTCTCATAAAAAGGCCATACTTAATGGTCTGGCTTTGACTAGAGGAATCCCGGCGGTCATGGTCCCCAAATCTTCTGTTGGCACAGGACGGGAACCATCCCCGAAGACAATTCATCAGACATGAAAGGGACTGGTCAGTGGGTGGGAGAGAGATGCTGATGAAGAGTGAGCTAATTAGATCAGGTGGACACTTGAGACTGTGTTGGCATCTCCTGTATGGAGGGGGGATGGGAGGATAGAGAGAGTTGGAGGCTGGCAAAGTTTTCACAAAAGGAGAGACTGGAAGGGCTGACTCATTACGGGGACAGCAAGTGAGAGTAAGCAGTAAGATGACTATTAACTTATATGTGACAGACTGACTTGATTTGTAAACGTTCACTTGAAGCTCCATAAAAGTTAAGAAAAAAAATGGTCAGCGGAGCAAGGGCGGGGGTTCGGGAACCATGGATTAAAGGGACTACTAAGTCAATTGGCAAAATAATTCTATTAGGAAAACATTCTGCATCCCACTTTGAAATGTGGGGTCTGGGGTCTTAAATGCTAACAAGCGGCGATCTAAAAAAAAAAAACAAGCGGCCATCTAAGATGCATCAATTGGTCTCAACCCACCTGGAGCAAAGGAGAATGAAGAACACCAAGGTCACACGACAACTAAGAGGCCAAGACACAGAAAGGGCCACATGAACCAGAGACCTACATTATCCTGAGACCAGAAGAACTAGTTGGGGCCCGGCCACAATCGATGACTGCCCTCACAGGGAGCAAAACAGGAACCCCTGAGGGAGCGGGAGATCAGTGGGAGGCCGACCCCGAATTCTCATTAAAAGACCATACTTAATGGTCTGGCTTTGACTAGAGGAATCCCGGCGGTCATGGTCCCCAAAACTTCTGTTGGCACAGGACGGGAACCATCCCCAAACACAATTCATCAGACATGAAAGGGACTGGACAGTGGGTGGGAGAGAGATGCTGATGATGAGTGAGCTAAGTATATCAGGTGGAAACTTGAGACTGTGTTGGCATCTCCTGTCTGGAGGGGGGAAGGGAGGATAGAGAGAGTTGGAGGCTGGCAAAGTTTTCACAAAAGGAGAGACTGGAAGGGCGGATTCATTACGGGGACAGCAAGTGAGAGTAAGGAGTAAGATGAACATTAACTTATATGTGACAGACTGACTTGATTTGTAAACGTTCACCTGAAGCTCAATAAAAGATAAGGAAAAAAAGGACAGCGGAGCAAGGGCGGGGGTTTGGGAACCATGGTTTAAGGGGACTTCTACGTCAAATGGAAAAATAATTCTATTATGAAAACATTCTGCATCCCACTTGGAAATGTGGCGTCTGGGGTCTTAAATGCTAACAAGCGGCCATCTAAGATGCATCAATTGGTCTCAACCCACCTGGAGCAAAGGAGAATGAAGAACACCAAGGTCACACGACAACTAAGAGCCCAAGACACAGAAAGGGCCACATGAACCAGAGACCTACATTATCCTGAGACTAGAAGAAGTAGTTGGGGCCTGGCCACAATCGATGACTGCCCTCACAGGGAGCACAAGAGAGAACCCCTGAGGGAGCGGGAGATCAGTGGGAGGCAGACCCCAAATTCTCATAAAAAGGCCATACTTAATGGTCTGGCTTTGACTAGAGGAATCCCGGCGGTCATGGTCCCCAAACCTTCTGTTGGCACAGGACGGGAACCATCCCCGAAGACAATTCATCAGACATGAAAGGGACTGGACAGTGGGTGGGAGAGAGATGCTGATGAAGAGTGAGCTAATTAGATCAGGTGGACACTTGAGACTGTGTTGGCATCTCCTGTCTGGAGGGGGGAAGGGAGGATAGAGAGAGTTGGAGGCTGGCAAAGTTTTCACAAAAGGAGAGACTGGAAGGGCTGATTCATTACGGGGACAGCAAGTGAGAGTAAGCAGTAAGATGAATATAAACTTATATGTGACAGACTGACTTGATTTGTAAACGTTCACTAGAAGCTCAATAAAAGTTAAAAAAAAAAAGGACAGCGGAGCAAGGGCGGGGGTTTGGGAACCATGGTTTAAGGGGACTTCTACGTCAAATGGAAAAATAATTCTATTATGAAAACATTCTGCATCCCACTTGGAAATGTGGCGTCTGGGGTCTTAAATGCTAACAAGCGGCCATCTAAGATGCATCAATTGGTCTCAACCCACCTGGAGCAAAGGAGAATGAAGAACACCAAGGTCACACGACAACTAAGAGCCCAAGACACAGAAAGGGCCACATGAACCAGAGACCTACATTATCCTGAGACTAGAAGAAGTAGTTGGGGCCTGGCCACAATCGATGACTGCCCTCACAGGGAGCACAAGAGAGAACCCCTGAGGGAGCGGGAGATCAGTGGGAGGCAGACCCCAAATTCTCATAAAAAGGCCATACTTAATGGTCTGGCTTTGACTAGAGGAATCCCGGCGGTCATGGTCCCCAAACCTTCTGTTGGCACAGGACGGGAACCATCCCCGAAGACAATTCATCAGACATGAAAGGGACTGGACAGTGGGTGGGAGAGAGATGCTGATGAAGAGTGAGCTAATTAGATCAGGTGGACACTTGAGACTGTGTTGGCATCTCCTGTCTGGAGGGGGGAAGGGAGGATAGAGAGAGTTGGAGGCTGGCAAAGTTTTCACAAAAGGAGAGACTGGAAGGGCTGATTCATTACGGGGACAGCAAGTGAGAGTAAGCAGTAAGATGAATATAAACTTATATGTGACAGACTGACTTGATTTGTAAACGTTCACTAGAAGCTCAATAAAAGTTAAAAAAAAAAAGGACAGCGGAGCAAGGGCGGGGGTTTGGGAACCATGGTTTAAGGGGACTTCTACGTCAAATGGAAAAATAATTCTATTATGAAAACATTCTGCATCCCACTTGGAAATGTGGCGTCTGGGGTCTTAAATGCTAACAAGCGGCCATCTAAGATGCATCAATTGGTCTCAACCCACCTGGAGCAAAGGAGAATGAAGAACACCAAGGTCACACGACAACTAAGAGCCCAAGACACAGAAAGGGCCACATGAACCAGAGACCTACATTATCCTGAGACCAGAAGAACTAGTTGGGGCCTGGCCACAATCGATGACTGCCCTCACAGGGAGCACAAGAGAGAACCCCTGAGGGAGCGGGAGATCAGTGGGAGGCAGACCCCAAATTCTCATAAAAAGGCCATACTTAATGGTCTGGCTTTGACTAGAGGAATCCCGGCGGTCATGGTCCCCAAACCTTCTGTTGGCACAGGACGGGAACCATCCCCGAAGACAATTCATCAGACATGAAAGGGACTGGTCAGTGGGTGGGAGAGAGATGCTGATGAAGAGTGAGCTAATTAGATCAGGTGGACACTTGAGACTGTGTTGGCATCTCCTGTATGGAGGGGGGATGGGAGGATAGAGAGAGTTGGAGGCTGGCAAAGTTTTCACAAAAGGAGAGACTGGAAGGGCTGACTCATTACGGGGACAGCAAGTGAGAGTAAGCAGTAAGATGACTATTAACTTATATGTGACAGACTGACTTGATTTGTAAACGTTCACTTGAAGCTCCATAAAAGTTAAGAAAAAAAATGGTCAGCGGAGCAAGGGCGGGGGTTCGGGAACCATGGATTAAAGGGACTACTAAGTCAATTGGCAAAATAATTCTATTAGGAAAACATTCTGCATCCCACTTTGAAATGTGGGGTCTGGGGTCTTAAATGCTAACAAGCGGCGATCTAAAAAAAAAAAACAAGCGACCATCTAAGATGCATCAATTGGTCTCAACCCACCTGGAGCAAAGGAGAATGAAGAACACCAAGGTCACACGACAACTAAGAGGCCAAGACACAGAAAGGGCCACATGAACCAGAGACCTACATTATCCTGAGACCAGAAGAACTAGTTGGGGCCCGGCCACAATCGATGACTGCCCTCACAGGGAGCACAACAGGAACCCCTGAGGGAGCGGGAAATCAGTGGGAGGCCGACCCCAAATTCTCATGAAAAGACCATACTTAATGGTCTGGCTATGACTAGAGGAATCCCGGCGGTCATGGTCCCCAAAACTTCTGTTGGCACAGGACGGGAACCATCGCCAAAGACAATTCATCAGACATGAAAGGGACTGGACAGTGGGTGGGAGAGAGATGCTGATGATGAGTGAGCTAAGTATATCAGGTGGAAACTTGAGACTGTGTTGGCATCTCCTGTCTGGAGGGGGGAAGGGAGGATAGAGAGAGTTGGAGGCTGGCAAAGTTTTCACAAAAGGAGAGACTGGAAGGGCGGATTCATTACGGGGACAGCAAGTGAGAGTAAGGAGTAAGATGAACATTAACTTATATGTGACAGACTGACTTGATTTGTAAACGTTCACCTGAAGCTCAATAAAAGATAAGGAAAAAAAGGACAGCGGAGCAAGGGCGGGGGTTTGGGAACCATGGTTTAAGGGGACTTCTACGTCAAATGGAAAAATAATTCTATTATGAAAACATTCTGCATCCCACTTGGAAATGTGGCGTCTGGGGTCTTAAATGCTAACAAGCGGCCATCTAAGATGCATCAATTGGTCTCAACCCACCTGGAGCAAAGGAGAATGAAGAACACCAAGGTCACACGACAACTAAGAGCCCAAGACACAGAAAGGGCCACATGAACCAGAGACCTACATTATCCTGAGACTAGAAGAAGTAGTTGGGGCCTGGCCACAATCGATGACTGCCCTCACAGGAAGCACAAGAGAGAACCCCTGAGGGAGCGGGAGATCAGTGGGAGGCAGACCCCAAATTCTCATAAAAAGGCCATACTTAATGGTCTGGCTTTGACTAGAGGAATCCCGGCGGTCATGGTCCCCAAACCTTCTGTTGGCACAGGACGGGAACCATCCCCGAAGACAATTCATCAGACATGAAAGGGACTGGTCAGTGGGTGGGAGAGAGATGCTGATGAAGAGTGAGCTAATTAGATCAGGTGGACACTTGAGACTGTGTTGGCATCTCCTGTATGGAGGGGGGATGGGAGGATAGAGAGAGTTGGAGGCTGGCAAAGTTTTCACAAAAGGAGAGACTGGAAGGGCTGACTCATTACGGGGACAGCAAGTGAGAGTAAGCAGTAAGATGACTATTAACTTATATGTGACAGACTGACTTGATTTGTAAACGTTCACTTGAAGCTCCATAAAAGTTAAGAAAAAAAATGGTCAGCGGAGCAAGGGCGGGGGTTCGGGAACCATGGATTAAAGGGACTACTAAGTCAATTGGCAAAATAATTCTATTAGGAAAACATTCTGCATCCCACTTTGAAATGTGGGGTCTGGGGTCTTAAATGCTAACAAGCGGCGATCTAAAAAAAAAAAACAAGCGGCCATCTAAGATGCATCAATTGGTCTCAACCCACCTGGAGCAAAGGAGAATGAAGAACACCAAGGTCACACGACAACTAAGAGGCCAAGACACAGAAAGGGCCACATGAACCAGAGACCTACATTATCCTGAGACCAGAAGAACTAGTTGGGGCCCGGCCACAATCGATGACTGCCCTCACAGGGAGCAAAACAGGAACCCCTGAGGGAGCGGGAGATCAGTGGGAGGCCGACCCCGAATTCTCATTAAAAGACCATACTTAATGGTCTGGCTTTGACTAGAGGAATCCCGGCGGTCATGGTCCCCAAAACTTCTGTTGGCACAGGACGGGAACCATCCCCAAAGACAATTCATCAGACATGAAAGGGACTGGACAGTGGGTGGGAGAGAGATGCTGATGATGAGTGAGCTAAGTATATCAGGTGGAAACTTGAGACTGTGTTGGCATCTCCTGTCTGGAGGGGGGAAGGGAGGATAGAGAGAGTTGGAGGCTGGCAAAGTTTTCACAAAAGGAGAGACTGGAAGGGCTGATTCATTACGGGGACAGCAAGTGAGAGTAAGGAGTAAGATGAACATTAACTTATATGTGACAGACTGACTTGATTTGTAAACGTTCACCTGAAGCTCAATAAAAGATAAGGAAAAAAAGGACAGCGGAGCAAGGGCAGGGGTTTGGGAACCATGGTTTAAGGGGACTTCTACGTCAAATGGAAAAATAATTCTATTATGAAAACATTCTGCATCCCACTTGGAAATGTGGCGTCTGGGGTCTTAAATGCTAACAAGCGGCCATCTAAGATGCATCAATTGGTCTCAACCCACCTGGAGCAA
Source organism: Loxodonta africana (assembly GCF_030014295.1). Lineage (NCBI taxonomy): Eukaryota > Metazoa > Chordata > Mammalia > Proboscidea > Elephantidae > Loxodonta > Loxodonta africana. The sequence continues at coordinate 114,821,327 of NC_087369.1, read as the reverse complement.
AGGAGAATGAAGAACACCAAGGTCACACGACAACTAAGAGGCCAAGACACAGAAAGGGCCACATGAACCAGAGACCTACATTATCCTGAGACCAGAAGAACTAGTTGGGGCCCGGCCACAATCGATGACTGCCCTCACAGGGAGCAAAACAGGAACCCCTGAGGGAGCGGGAGATCAGTGGGAGGCCGACCCCAAATTCTCATTAAAAGACCATACTTAATGGTCTGGCTGTGACTAGAGGAATCCCGGCGGTCATCGTCACCAAAACTTCTGTTGGCAGAGGACGGGAACCATCCCCAAAGACAATTCATCAGACATGAAAGGGACTGGACAGTGGGTGGGAGAGAGATGCTGATGAAGAGTGATCTAATTACATCAGGTGGACACTTGAGACTGTGTTGGCATCTCCTGCCTGGAGGGGGGATGGGAGGATAGAGAGAGTTGGAGGCTGGCAAAGTTTTCACAAAAGGAGAGACTGGAAGGGCTGACTCATTACGGGGACAGCAAGTGAGAGTAAGCAGTAAGATGAATATTAACTTATATGTGACAGACTGACTTGATTTGTAAACGTTCACTTGAAGCTCAATAAAAGTTAAGGAAAAAAAAAAGGTCAGTGGAGCAAGGGCGGTGTTTTGCGAACCATGGTTTAAGGGGACTTCTAAGTCAATTGGCAAAATAATTCTATTATGAAAACATTCTGCATCCCACTTTGAAATGTGGCCTCTGGGATCTTATATGCAAACAAGCGTCGATCTAAAAAAAAAAAAAACAAGCGGCCATCTAAGATGCATCAATTGGTCTCAACCCAACTGGAGCAAAGGAGAATGAAGAACACCAAGGTCACACGACAACTAAGAGGCCAAGACACAGAAAGGGCCACATGAACCAGAGACCTACATTATCCTGAGACCAGAAGAACTAGTTGGGGCCCGGCCACAATCGATGACTGCCCTCACAGGGAGCACAACAGGAACCCCTGAGGGAGCGGGAAATCAGTGGGAGGCCGACCCCAAATTCTCATGAAAAGACCATACTTAATGGTCTGGCTGTGACTAGAGGAATCCCGGCGGTCATGGTCCCCAAAACTTCTGTTGGCACAGGACGGGAACCATCCCCAAAGACAATTCATCAGACATGAAAGGGACTGGACAGTGGGTGGGAGAGAGATGCTGATGATGAGTGAGCTAAGTATATCAGGTGGAAACTTGAGACTGTGTTGGCATCTCCTGTCTGGAGGGGGGAAGGGAGGATAGAGAGAGTTGGAGGCTGGCAAAGTTTTCACAAAAGGAGAGACTGGAAGGGCTGATTCATTACGGGGACAGCAAGTGAGAGTAAGGAGTAAGATGAACATTAACTTATATGTGACAGACTGACTTGATTTGTAAACGTTCACCTGAAGCTCAATAAAAGATAAGGAAAAAAAGGACAGCGGAGCAAGGGCGGGGGTTTGGGAACCATGGTTTAAGGGGACTTCTACGTCAAATGGAAAAATAATTCTATTATGAAAACATTCTGCATCCCACTTTGAAATGTGGCGTCTGGGGTCTTAAATGCTAACAAGCGGCCATCTAAGATGCATCAATTGGTCTCAACCCACCTGGAGCAAAGAAGAATGAAGAACACCAAGGTCACACGACAACTAAGAGCCCAAGACACAGAAAGGGCCACATGAACCAGAGACCTACATTATCCTGAGACTAGAAGAAGTAGTTGGGGCCTGGCCACAATCGATGACTGCCCTCACAGGGAGCACAAGAGAGAACCCCTGAGGGAGCGGGAGATCAGTTGGAGGCAGACCCCAAATTCTCATAAAAAGGCCATACTTAATGGTCTGGCTTTGACTAGAGGAATCCCGGCGGTCATGGTCCCCAAACCTTCTGTTGGCACAGGACGGGAACCATCCCCGAAGACAATTCATCAGACATGAAAGGGACTGGTCAGTGGGTGGGAGAGAGATGCTGATGAAGAGTGAGCTAATTAGATCAGGTGGACACTTGAGACTGTGTTGGCATCTCCTGTCTGGAGGGGGGATGGGAGGATAGAGAGAGTTGGAGGCTGGCAAAGTTTTCACAAAAGGAGAGACTGGAAGGGCTGACTCATTACGGGGACAGCAAGTGAGAGTAAGCAGTAAGATGAATATAAACTTATATGTGACAGACTGACTTGATTTGTAAACGTTCACTAGAAGCTCAATAAAAGTTAAAAAAAAAAAGGACAGCGGAGCAAGGGCGGGGGTTTGGGAACCATGGTTTAAGGGGACTTCTACGTCAAATGGAAAAATAATTCTATTATGAAAACATTCTGCATCCCACTTTGAAATGTGGGGTCTGGGGTCTTAAATGCTAACAAGCGGCGATCTAAAAAAAAAAAACAAGCGGCCATCTAAGATGCATCAATTGGTCTCAACCCACCTGGAGCAAAGGAGAATGAAGAACACCAAGGTCACACGACAACTAAGAGGCCAAGACACAGAAAGGGCCACATGAACCAGAGACCTACATTATCCTGAGACCAGAAGAACTAGTAGGGGCCCGGCCACAATCGATGACTGCCCTCACAGGGAGCAAAACAGGAACCCCTGAGGGAGCGGGAGATCAGTGGGAGGCCGACCCCAAATTCTCATTAAAAGACCATACTTAATGGTCTGGCTTTGACTAGAGGAATCCCGGCGGTCATGGTCACCAAAACTTCTGTTGGCAGAGGACGGGAACCATCCCCAAAGACAATTCATCAGACATGAAAGGGACTGGACAGTGGGTGGGAGAGAGGTGCTGATGAAGAGTGATCTAATTACATCAGGTGGACACTTGAGACTGTGTTGGCATCTCCTGTCTGGAGGGGGGATGGGAGGATAGAGAGAGTTGGAGGCTGGCAAAGTTTTCACAAAAGGAGAGACTGGAAGGGCTGACTCATTACGGGGACAGCAAGTCAGAGTAAGCAGTAAGATGAATATTAACTTATATGTGACAGACTGACTTGATTTGTAAACGTTCACTTGAAGCTCAATAAAAGTTAAGGAAAAAAAAAAGGTCAGTGGAGCAAGGGCGGTGTTTTGCGAACCATGGTTTAAGGGGACTTCTAAGTCAATTGGCAAAATAATTCTATTAGGAAAACATTCTGCATCCCACTTTGAAATGTGGCCTCTGGGGTCTTATATGCAAACAAGCGTCGATCTAAAAAAAAAAAAAAAAAAAACAAGCGGCCATCTAAGATGCATCAATTGGTCTCAACCCACCTGGAGCAAAGGAGAATGAAGAACACCAAGGTCACACGACAACTAAGAGGCCAAGACACAGAAAGGGCCACATGAACCAGAGACCTACATTATCCTGAGACCAGAAGAACTAGTAGGGGCCCGGCCACAATCGATGACTGCCCTCACAGGGAGCAAAACAGGAACCCCTGAGGGAGCGGGAGATCAGTGGGAGGCCGACCCCAAATTCTCATTAAAAGACCATACTTAATGGTCTGGCTTTGACTAGAGGAATCCCGGCGGTCATGGTCACCAAAACTTCTGTTGGCAGAGGACGGGAACCATCCCCAAAGACAATTCATCAGACATGAAAGGGACTGGACAGTGGGTGGGAGAGAGGTGCTGATGAAGAGTGATCTAATTACATCAGGTGGACACTTGAGACTGTGTTGGCATCTCCTGTCTGGAGGGGGGATGGGAGGATAGAGAGAGTTGGAGGCTGGCAAAGTTTTCACAAAAGGAGAGACTGGAAGGGCTGACTCATTACGGGGACAGCAAGTCAGAGTAAGCAGTAAGATGAATATTAACTTATATGTCACAGACTGACTTGATTTGTAAACGTTCACTTGAAGCTCAATAAAAGTTAAGGAAAAAAAAAAGGTCAGTGGAGCAAGGGCGGTGTTTTGCGAACCATGGTTTAAGGGGACTTCTAAGTCAATTGGCAAAATAATTCTATTAGGAAAACATTCTGCATCCCACTTTGAAATGTGGCCTCTGGGGTCTTATATGCAAACAAGCGTCGATCTAAAAAAAAAAAAAAAAAAAACAAGCGGCCATCTAAGATGCATCAATTGGTCTCAACCCACCTGGAGCAAAGGAGAATGAAGAACACCAAGGTCACACGACAACTAAGAGGCCAAGACACAGAAAGGGCCACATGAACCAGAGACCTACATTATCCTGAGACCAGAAGAACTAGTTGGGGCCCGGCCACAATCGATGACTGCCCTCACAGGGAGCACAACAGGAACCCCTGAGGGAGTGGGAAATCAGTGGGAGGCCGACCCCAAATTCTCATGAAAAGACCATACTTAATGGTCTGGCTGTGACTAGAGGAATCCCGGCGGTCATGGTCCCCAAACCTTCTGTTGGCACAGGACGGGAACCATCCCCGAAGACAATTCATCAGACATGAAAGGGACTGGTCAGTGGGTGGGAGAGAGATGCTGATGCAGAGTGAGCTAATTAGATCAGGTGGACACTTGAGACTGTGTTGGCATCTCCTGTATGGAGGGGGGATGGGAGGATAGAGAGAGTTGGAGGCTGGCAAAGTTTTCACAAAAGGAGAGACTGGAAGGGCTGATTCATTACGGGGACAGCAAGTGAGAGTAAGCAGTAAGATGACTATTAACTTATATGTGACAGACTGACTTGATTTGTAAACGTTCACTTGAAGCTCCATAAAAGTTAAGAAAAAAAATGGTCAGCGGAGCAAGGGCGGGGGTTCGGGAACCATGGATTAAAGGGACTACTAAGTCAATTGGCAAAATAATTCTATTAGGAAAACATTCTGCATCCCACTTTGAAATGTGGCCTCTGGGGTCTTATATGCAAACAAGCGTCGATCTAAAAAAAAAAAAAAAAAAAAACAAGCGGCCATCTAAGATGCATCAATTGGTCTCAACCCACCTGGAGCAAAGGAGAATGAAGAACACCAAGGTCACACGACAACTAAGAGGCCAAGACACAGAAAGGGCCACATGAACCAGAGACCTACATTATCCTGAGACCAGAAGAACTAGTTGGGGCCCGGCCACAATCGATGACTGCCCTCACAGGGAGCACAACAGGAACCCCTGAGGGAGCGGGAAATCAGTGGGAGGCCGACCCCAAATTCTCATGAAAAGACCATACTTAATGGTCTGGCTGTGACTAGAGGAATCCCGGCGGTCATGGTCCCCAAAACTTCTGTCGGCACAGGACGGGAACCATCCCCAAAGACAATTCATCAGACATGAAAGGGACTGGTCAGTGGGTGGGAGAGAGATGCTGATGAAGAGTGAGCTAATTAGATCAGGTGGACACTTGAGACTGTGTTGGCATCTCCTGTCTGGAGGGGGGAAGGGAGGATAGAGAGAGTTGGAGGCTGGCAAAGTTTTCACAAAAGGAGAGACTGGAAGGGCTGACTCATTACGGGGACAGCAAGTGAGAGTAAGCAGTAAGATGAATATAAACTTATATGTGACAGACTGACTTGATTTGTAAACGTTCACTAGAAGCTCAATAAAAGCTAAAAAAAAAAAGGACAGCGGAGCAAGGGCGGGGGTTTGGGAACCATGTTTTAAGGGGACTTCTACGTCAAATGGAAAAATAATTCTATTATGAAAACATTCTGCATCCCACTTGGAAATGTGGCGTCTGGGGTCTTAAATGCTAACAAGCGGCCATCTAAGATGCATCAATTGGTCTCAACCCACCTGGAGCAAAGGAGAATGAAGAACACCAAGGTCACACGACAACTAAGAGCCCAAGACACAGAAAGGGCCACATGAACCAGAGACCTACATTATCCTGAGACTAGAAGAAGTAGTTGGGGCCTGGCCACAATCGATGACTGCCCTCACAGGGAGCACAAGAGAGAACCCCTGAGGGAGCGGGAGATCAGTGGGAGGCAGACCCCAAATTCTCATAAAAAGGCCATACTTAATGGTCTGGCTTTGACTAGAGGAATCCCGGCGGTCATGGTCCCCAAACCTTCTGTTGGCACAGGACGGGAACCATCCCCGAAGACAATTCATCAGACATGAAAGGGACTGGTCAGTGGGTGGGAGAGAGATGCTGATGAAGAGTGAGCTAATTAGATCAGGTGGACACTTGAGACTGTGTTGGCATCTCCTGTATGGAGGGGGGATGGGAGGATAGAGAGAGTTGGAGGCTGGCAAAGTTTTCACAAAAGGAGAGACTGGAAGGGCTGACTCATTACGGGGACAGCAAGTGAGAGTAAGCAGTAAGATGACTATTAACTTATATGTGACAGACTGACTTGATTTGTAAACGTTCACTTGAAGCTCCATAAAAGTTAAGAAAAAAAATGGTCAGCGGAGCAAGGGCGGGGGTTCGGGAACCATGGATTAAAGGGACTACTAAGTCAATTGGCAAAATAATTCTATTAGGAAAACATTCTGCATCCCACTTTGAAATGTGGGGTCTGGGGTCTTAAATGCTAACAAGCGGCGATCTAAAAAAAAAAAACAAGCGGCCATCTAAGATGCATCAATTGGTCTCAACCCACCTGGAGCAAAGGAGAATGAAGAACACCAAGGTCACACGACAACTAAGAGGCCAAGACACAGAAAGGGCCACATGAACCAGAGACCTACATTATCCTGAGACCAGAAGAACTAGTTGGGGCCCGGCCACAATCGATGACTGCCCTCACAGGGAGCAAAACAGGAACCCCTGAGGGAGCGGGAGATCAGTGGGAGGCCGACCCCAAATTCTCATTAAAAGACCATACTTAATGGTCTGGCTTTGACTAGAGGAATCCCGGCGGTCATGGTCACCAAAACTTCTGTTGGCAGAGGACGGGAACCATCCCCAAAGACAATTCATCAGACATGAAAGGGACTGGACAGTGGGTGGGAGAGAGGTGCTGATGAAGAGTGATCTAATTACATCAGGTGGACACTTGAGACTGTGTTGGCATCTCCTGTCTGGAGGGGGGATGGGAGGATAGAGAGAGTTGGAGGCTGGCAAAGTTTTCACAAAAGGAGAGACTGGAAGGGCTGACTCATTACGGGGACAGCAAGTCAGAGTAAGCAGTAAGATGAATATTAACTTATATGTGACAGACTGACTTGATTTATAAACGTTCACTTGAAGCTCAATAAAAGTTAAGGAAAAAAAAAAGGTCAGTGGAGCAAGGGCGGTGTTTTGCGAACCATGGTTTAAGGGGACTTCTAAGTCAATTGGCAAAATAATTCTATTAGGAAAACATTCTGCATCCCACTTTGAAATGTGGCCTCTGGGGTCTTATATGCAAACAAGCGTCGATCTAAAAAAAAAAAAAAAAAAAAACAAGCGGCCATCTAAGATGCATCAATTGGTCTCAACCCACCTGGAGCAAAGGAGAATGAAGAACACCAAGGTCACACGACAACTAAGAGGCCAAGACACAGAAAGGGCCACATGAACCAGAGACCTACATTATCCTGAGACCAGAAGAACTAGTTGGGGCCCGGCCACAATCGATGACTGCCCTCACAGGGAGCACAACAGGAACCCCTGAGGGAGCGGGAAATCAGTGGGAGGCCGACCCCAAATTCTCATGAAAAGACCATACTTAATGGTCTGGCTGTGACTAGAGGAATCCCGGCGGTCATGGTCCCCAAAACTTCTGTTGGCACAGGACGGGAACCATCCCCAAAGACAATTCATCAGACATGAAAGGGACTGGACAGTGGGTGGGAGAGAGATGCTGATGATGAGTGAGCTAAGTATATCAGGTGGAAACTTGAGACTGTGTTGGCATCTCCTGTCTGGAGGGGGGAAGGGAGGATAGAGAGAGTTGGAGGCTGGCAAAGTTTTCACAAAAGGAGAGACTGGAAGGGCGGATTCATTACGGGGACAGCAAGTGAGAGTAAGGAGTAAGATGAACATTAACTTATATGTGACAGACTGACTTGATTTGTAAACGTTCACCTGAAGCTCAATAAAAGATAAGGAAAAAAAGGACAGCGGAGCAAGGGCGGGGGTTTGGGAACCATGGTTTAAGGGGACTTCTACGTCAAATGGAAAAATAATTCTATTATGAAAACATTCTGCATCCCACTTGGAAATGTGGCGTCTGGGGTCTTAAATGCTAACAAGCGGCCATCTAAGATGCATCAATTGGTCTCAACCCACCTGGAGCAAAGGAGAATGAAGAACACCAAGGTCACACGACAACTAAGAGCCCAAGACACAGAAAGGGCCACATGAACCAGAGACCTACATTATCCTGAGACTAGAAGAAGTAGTTGGGGCCTGGCCACAATCGATGACTGCCCTCACAGGGAGCACAAGAGAGAACCCCTGAGGGAGCGGGAGATCAGTGGGAGGCAGACCCCAAATTCTCATAAAAAGGCCATACTTAATGGTCTGGCTTTGACTAGAGGAATCCCGGCGGTCATGGTCCCCAAACCTTCTGTTGGCACAGGACGGGAACCATCCCCGAAGACAATTCATCAGACATGAAAGGGACTGGACAGTGGGTGGGAGAGAGATGCTGATGAAGAGTGAGCTAATTAGATCAGGTGGACACTTGAGACTGTGTTGGCATCTCCTGTCTGGAGGGGGGAAGGGAGGATAGAGAGAGTTGGAGGCTGGCAAAGTTTTCACAAAAGGAGAGACTGGAAGGGCTGATTCATTACGGGGACAGCAAGTGAGAGTAAGCAGTAAGATGAATATAAACTTATATGTGACAGACTGACTTGATTTGTAAACGTTCACTAGAAGCTCAATAAAAGTTAAAAAAAAAAAGGACAGCGGAGCAAGGGCGGGGGTTTGGGAACCATGGTTTAAGGGGACTTCTACGTCAAATGGAAAAATAATTCTATTATGAAAACATTCTGCATCCCACTTGGAAATGTGGCGTCTGGGGTCTTAAATGCTAACAAGCGGCGATCTAAAAAAAAAAAACAAGCGGCCATCTAAGATGCATCAATTGGTCTCAACCCACCTGGAGCAAAGGAGAATGAAGAACACCAAGGTCACACGACAACTAAGAGCCCAAGACACAGAAAGGGCCACATGAACCAGAGACCTACATTATCCTGAGACCAGAAGAACTAGTTGGGGCCTGGCCACAATCGATGACTGCCCTCACAGGGAGCACAAGAGAGAACCCCTGAGGGAGCGGGAGATCAGTGGGAGGCAGACCCCAAATTCTCATAAAAAGGCCATACTTAATGGTCTGGCTTTGACTAGAGAAATCCCGGCGGTCATGGTCACCAAAACTTCTGTTTGCACAGGACGGGAACCATCCCCGAAGACAATTCATCAGACATGAAAGGGACTGGTCAGTGGGTGGGAGAGAGATGCTGATGCAGAGTGAGCTAATTAGATCAGGTGGACACTTGAGACTGTGTTGGCATCTCCTGTATGGAGGGGGGATGGGAGGATAGAGAGAGTTGGAGGCTGGCAAAGTTTTCACAAAAGGAGAGACTGGAAGGGCTGATTCATTACGGGGACAGCAAGTGAGAGTAAGCAGTAAGATGACTATTAACTTATATGTGACAGACTGACTTGATTTGTAAACGTTCACTTGAAGCTCCATAAAAGTTAAGAAAAAAAATGGTCAGCGGAGCAAGGGCGGGGGTTCGGGAACCATGGATTAAAGGGACTACTAAGTCAATTGGCAAAATAATTCTATTAGGAAAACATTCTGAATCCCACTTTGAAATGTGGCCTCTGAGGTCTTATATGCAAACAAGCGTCGATCTAAAAAAAAAAAAAAAAAAAAACAAGCGGCCATCTAAGATGCATCAATTGGTCTCAACCCACCTGGAGCAAAGGAGAATGAAGAACACCAAGGTCACACGACAACTAAGAGGCCAAGACACAGAAAGGGCCACATGAACCAGAGACCTACATTATCCTGAGACCAGAAGAACTAGTTGGGGCCCGGCCACAATCGATGACTGCCCTCACAGGGAGCACAACAGGAACCCCTGAGGGAGCGGGAAATCAGTGGGAGGCCGACCCCAAATTCTCATGAAAAGACCATACTTAATGGTCTGGCTGTGACTAGAGGAATCCCGGCGGTCATGGTCCCCAAAACTTCTGTTGGCACAGGACGGGAACCATCCCCAAAGACAATTCATCAGACATGAAAGGGACTGGTCAGTGGGTGGGAGAGAGATGCTGATGAAGAGTGAGCTAATTAGATCAGGTGGACACTTGAGACTGTGTTGGCATCTCCTGTCTGGAGGGGGGAAGGGAGGATAGAGAGAGTTGGAGGCTGGCAAAGTTTTCACAAAAGGAGAGACTGGAAGGGCTGACTCATTACGGGGACAGCAAGTGAGAGTAAGCAGTAAGATGAATATAAACTTATATGTGACAGACTGACTTGATTTGTAAACGTTCACTAGAAGCTCAATAAAAGTTAAAAAAAAAAAGGACAGCGGAGCAAGGGCGGGGGTTTGGGAACCATGGTTTAAGGGGACTTCTACGTCAAATGGAAAAATAATTCTATTATGAAAACATTCTGCATCCCACTTGGAAATGTGGCGTCTGGGGTCTTAAATGCTAACAAGCGGCCATCTAAGATGCATCAATTGGTCTCAACCCACCTGGAGCAAAGGAGAATGAAGAACACCAAGGTCACACGACAACTAAGAGCCCAAGACACAGAAAGGGCCACATGAACCAGAGACCTACATTATCCTGAGACTAGAAGAAGTAGTTGGGGCCTGGCCACAATCGATGACTGCCCTCACAGGGAGCACAAGAGAGAACCCCTGAGGGAGCGGGAGATCAGTGGGAGGCAGACCCCAAATTCTCATAAAAAGGCCATACTTAATGGTCTGGCTTTGACTAGAGGAATCCCGGCAGTCATGGTCCCCAAACCTTCTGTTGGCACAGGACGGGAACCATCCCCGAAGACAATTCATCAGACATGAAAGGGACTGGACAGTGGGTGGGAGAGAGATGCTGATGAAGAGTGAGCTAATTAGATCAGGTGGACACTTGAGACTGTGTTGGCATCTCCTGTCTGGAGGGGGGAAGGGAGGATAGAGAGAGTTGGAGGCTGGCAAAGTTTTCACAAAAGGAGAGACTGGAAGGGCTGATTCATTACGGGGACAGCAAGTGAGAGTAAGCAGTAAGATGAATATAAACTTATATGTGACAGACTGACTTGATTTGTAAACGTTCACTAGAAGCTCAATAAAAGTTAAAAAAAAAAAAGGACAGCGGAGCAAGGGCGGGGGTTTGGGAACCATGGTTTAAGGGGACTTCTACGTCAAATGGAAAAATAATTCTATTATGAAAACATTCTGCATCCCACTTGGAAATGTGGCGTCTGGGGTCTTAAATGCTAACAAGCGGCCATCTAAGATGCATCAATTGGTCTCAACCCACCTGGAGCAAAGGAGAATGAAGAACACCAAGGTCACACGACAACTAAGAGCCCAAGACACAGAAAGGGCCACATGAACCAGAGACCTACATTATCCTGAGACCAGAAGAACTAGTTGGGGCCTGGCCACAATCGATGACTGCCCTCACAGGGAGCACAAGAGAGAACCCCTGAGGGAGCGGGAGATCAGTGGGAGGCAGACCCCAAATTCTCATAAAAAGGCCATACTTAATGGTCTGGCTTTGACTAGAGGAATCCCGGCGGTCATGGTCCCCAAACCTTCTGTTGGCACAGGACGGGAACCATCCCCGAAGACAATTCATCAGACATGAAAGGGACTGGTCAGTGGGTGGGAGAGAGATGCTGATGAAGAGTGAGCTAATTAGATCAGGTGGACACTTGAGACTGTGTTGGCATCTCCTGTCTGGAGGGGGGATGGGAGGATAGAGAGAGTTGGAGGCTGGCAAAGTTTTCACAAAAGGAGAGACTGGAAGGGCTGACTCATTACGGGGACAGCAAGTGAGAGTAAGCAGTAAGATGACTATTAACTTATATGTGACAGACTGACTTGATTTGTAAACGTTCACTTGAAGCTCCATAAAAGTTAAGAAAAAAAATGGTCAGCGGAGCAAGGGCGGGGGTTCGGGAACCATGGATTAAAGGGACTACTAAGTCAATTGGCAAAATAATTCTATTAGGAAAACATTCTGCATCCCACTTTGAAATGTGGGGTCTGGGGTCTTAAATGCTAACAAGCGGCGATCTAAAAAAAAAAAACAAGCGGCCATCTAAGATGCATCAATTGGTCTCAACCCACCTGGAGCAAAGGAGAATGAAGAACACCAAGGTCACACGACAACTAAGAGGCCAAGACACAGAAAGGGCCACATGAACCAGAGACCTACATTATCCTGAGACCAGAAGAACTAGTTGGGGCCCGGCCACAATCGATGACTGCCCTCACAGGGAGCACAACAGGAACCCCTGAGGGAGCGGGAAATCAGTGGGAGGCCGACCCCAAATTCTCATGAAAAGACCATACTTAATGGTCTGGCTGTGACTAGAGGAATCCCGGCGGTCATGGTCCCCAAAACTTCTGTTGGCACAGGACGGGAACCATCCCCAAAGACAATTCATCAGACATGAAAGGGACTGGACAGTGGGTGGGAGAGAGATGCTGATGATGAGTGAGCTAAGTATATCAGGTGGAAACTTGAGACTGTGTTGGCATCTCCTGTCTGGAGGGGGGAAGGGAGGATAGAGAGAGTTGGAGGCTGGCAAAGTTTTCACAAAAGGAGAGACTGGAAGGGCGGATTCATTACGGGGACAGCAAGTGAGAGTAAGGAGTAAGATGAACATTAACTTATATGTGACAGACTGACTTGATTTGTAAACGTTCACCTGAAGCTCAATAAAAGATAAGGAAAAAAAGGACAGCGGAGCAAGGGCGGGGGTTTGGGAACCATGGTTTAAGGGGACTTCTACGTCAAATGGAAAAATAATTCTATTATGAAAACATTCTGCATCCCACTTGGAAATGTGGCGTCTGGGGTCTTAAATGCTAACAAGCGGCCATCTAAGATGCATCAATTGGTCTCAACCCACCTGGAGCAAAGGAGAATGAAGAACACCAAGGTCACACGACAACTAAGAGCCCAAGACACAGAAAGGGCCACATGAACCAGAGACCTACATTATCCTGAGACTAGAAGAAGTAGTTGGGGCCTGGCCACAATCGATGACTGCCCTCACAGGGAGCACAAGAGAGAACCCCTGAGGGAGCGGGAGATCAGTGGGAGGCAGACCCCAAATTCTCATAAAAAGGCCATACTTAATGGTCTGGCTTTGACTAGAGGAATCCCGGCGGTCATGGTCCCCAAACCTTCTGTTGGCACAGGACGGGAACCATCCCCGAAGACAATTCATCAGACATGAAAGGGACTGGACAGTGGGTGGGAGAGAGATGCTGATGAAGAGTGAGCTAATTAGATCAGGTGGACACTTGAGACTGTGTTGGCATCTCCTGTCTGGAGGGGGGAAGGGAGGATAGAGAGAGTTGGAGGCTGGCAAAGTTTTCACAAAAGGAGAGACTGGAAGGGCTGATTCATTACGGGGACAGCAAGTGAGAGTAAGCAGTAAGATGAATATAAACTTATATGTGACAGACTGACTTGATTTGTAAACGTTCACTAGAAGCTCAATAAAAGTTAAAAAAAAAAAGGACAGCGGAGCAAGGGCGGGGGTTTGGGAACCATGGTTTAAGGCGACTTCTACGTCAAATGGAAAAATAATTCTATTATGAAAACATTCTGCATCCCACTTGGAAATGTGGCGTCTGGGGTCTTAAATGCTAACAAGCGGCGATCTAAAAAAAAAAAACAAGCGGCCATCTAAGATGCATCAATTGGTCTCAACCCACCTGGAGCAAAGGAGAATGAAGAACACCAAGGTCACACGACAACTAAGAGCCCAAGACACAGAAAGGGCCACATGAACCAGAGACCTACATTATCCTGAGACCAGAAGAACTAGTTGGGGCCTGGCCACAATCGATGACTGCCCTCACAGGGAGCACAAGAGAGAACCCCTGAGGGAGCGGGAGATCAGTGGGAGGCAGACCCCAAATTCTCATAAAAAGGCCATACTTAATGGTCTGGCTTTGACTAGAGGAATCCCGGCGGTCATGGTCCCCAAACCTTCTGTTGGCACAGGACGGGAACCATCCCCGAAGACAATTCATCAGACATGAAAGGGACTGGTCAGTGGGTGGGAGAGAGATGCTGATGAAGAGTGAGCTAATTAGATCAGGTGGACACTTGAGACTGTGTTGGCATCTCCTGTATGGAGGGGGGATGGGAGGATAGAGAGAGTTGGAGGCTGGCAAAGTTTTCACAAAAGGAGAGACTGGAAGGGCTGACTCATTACGGGGACAGCAAGTGAGAGTAAGCAGTAAGATGACTATTAACTTATATGTGACAGACTGACTTGATTTGTAAACGTTCACTTGAAGCTCCATAAAAGTTAAGAAAAAAAATGGTCAGCGGAGCAAGGGCAGGGGTTCGGGAACCATGGATTAAAGGGACTACTAAGTCAATTGGCAAAATAATTCTATTAGGAAAACATTCTGCATCCCACTTTGAAATGTGGCCTCTGGGGTCTTAAATGCTAACAAGCGGCGATCTAAAAAAAAAAAACAAGCGGCCATCTAAGATGCATCAATTGGTCTCAACCCACCTGGAGCAAAGGAGAATGAAGAACACCAAGGTCACACGACAACTAAGAGGCCAAGACACAGAAAGGGCCACATGAACCAGAGACCTACATTATCCTGAGACCAGAAGAACTAGTTGGGGCCCGGCCACAATCGATGACTGCCCTCACAGGGAGCAAAACAGGAACCCCTGAGGGAGCGGGAGATCAGTGGGAGGCCGACCCCAAATTCTCATTAAAAGACCATACTTAATGGTCTGGCTTTGACTAGAGGAATCCCGGCGGTCATGGTCACCAAAACTTCTGTTGGCAGAGGACGGGAACCATCCCCAAAGACAATTCATCAGACATGAAAGGGACTGGACAGTGGGTGGGAGAGAGGTGCTGATGAAGAGTGATCTAATTACATCAGGTGGACACTTGAGACTGTGTTGGCATCTCCTGTCTGGAGGGGGGATGGGAGGATAGAGAGAGTTGGAGGCTGGCAAAGTTTTCACAAAAGGAGAGACTGGAAGGGCTGACTCATTACGAGGACAGCAAGTCAGAGTAAGCAGTAAGATGAATATTAACTTATATGTGACAGACTGACTTGATTTGTAAACGTTCACTTGAAGCTCAATAAAAGTTAAGGAAAAAAAAAAGGTCAGTGGAGCAAGGGCGGTGTTTTGCGAACCATGGTTTAAGGGGACTTCTAAGTCAATTGGCAAAATAATTCTATTATGAAAACATTCTGCATCCCACTTTGAAATGTGGCCTCTGGGGTCTTATATGCAAACAAGCGTCGATCTAAAAAAAAAAAAAAAAAAAACAAGCGGCCATCTAAGATGCATCAATTGGTCTCAACCCACCTGGAGCAAAGGAGAATGAAGAACACCAAGGTCACACGACAACTAAGAGGCCAAGACACAGAAAGGGCCACATGAACCAGAGACCTACATTATCCTGAGACCAGAAGAACTAGTTGGGGCCCGGCCACAATCGATGACTGCCCTCACAGGGAGCACAACAGGAACCCCTGAGGGAGTGGGAAATCAGTGGGAGGCCGACCCCAAATTCTCATGAAAAGACCATACTTAATGGTCTGGCTGTGACTAGAGGAATCCCGGCGGTCATGGTCCCCAAACCTTCTGTTGGCACAGGACGGGAACCATCCCCGAAGACAATTCATCAGACATGAAAGGGACTGGTCAGTGGGTGGGAGAGAGATGCTGATGCAGAGTGAGCTAATTAGATCAGGTGGACACTTGAGACTGTGTTGGCATCTCCTGTATGGAGGGGGGATGGGAGGATAGAGAGAGTTGGAGGCTGGCAAAGTTTTCACAAAAGGAGAGACTGGAAGGGCTGATTCATTACGGGGACAGCAAGTGAGAGTAAGCAGTAAGATGACTATTAACTTATATGTGACAGACTGACTTGATTTGTAAACGTTCACTTGAAGCTCCATAAAAGTTAAGAAAAAAAATGGTCAGCGGAGCAAGGGCGGGGGTTCGGGAACCATGGATTAAAGGGACTACTAAGTCAATTGGCAAAATAATTCTATTAGGAAAACATTCTGCATCCCACTTTGAAATGTGGCCTCTGGGGTCTTATATGCAAACAAGCGTCGATCTAAAAAAAAAAAAAAAAAAAAACAAGCGGCCATCTAAGATGCATCAATTGGTCTCAACCCACCTGGAGCAAAGGAGAATGAAGAACACCAAGGTCACACGACAACTAAGAGGCCAAGACACAGAAAGGGCCACATGAACCAGAGACCTACATTATCCTGAGACCAGAAGAACTAGTTGGGGCCCGGCCACAATCGATGACTGCCCTCACAGGGAGCACAACAGGAACCCCTGAGGGAGCGGGAAATCAGTGGGAGGCCGACCCCAAATTCTCATGAAAAGACCATACTTAATGGTCTGGCTGTGACTAGAGGAATCCCGGCGGTCATGGTCCCCAAAACTTCTGTCGGCACAGGACGGGAACCATCCCCAAAGACAATTCATCAGACATGAAAGGGACTGGTCAGTGGGTGGGAGAGAGATGCTGATGAAGAGTGAGCTAATTAGATCAGGTGGACACTTGAGACTGTGTTGGCATCTCCTGTCTGGAGGGGGGAAGGGAGGATAGAGAGAGTTGGAGGCTGGCAAAGTTTTCACAAAAGGAGAGACTGGAAGGGCTGACTCATTACGGGGACAGCAAGTGAGAGTAAGCAGTAAGATGAATATAAACTTATATGTGACAGACTGACTTGATTTGTAAACGTTCACTAGAAGCTCAATAAAAGCTAAAAAAAAAAAGGACAGCGGAGCAAGGGCGGGGGTTTGGGAACCATGTTTTAAGGGGACTTCTACGTCAAATGGAAAAATAATTCTATTATGAAAACATTCTGCATCCCACTTGGAAATGTGGCGTCTGGGGTCTTAAATGCTAACAAGCGGCCATCTAAGATGCATCAATTGGTCTCAACCCACCTGGAGCAAAGGAGAATGAAGAACACCAAGGTCACACGACAACTAAGAGCCCAAGACACAGAAAGGGCCACATGAACCAGAGACCTACATTATCCTGAGACTAGAAGAAGTAGTTGGGGCCTGGCCACAATCGATGACTGCCCTCACAGGGAGCACAAGAGAGAACCCCTGAGGGAGCGGGAGATCAGTGGGAGGCAGACCCCAAATTCTCATAAAAAGGCCATACTTAATGGTCTGGCTTTGACTAGAGGAATCCCGGCGGTCATGGTCCCCAAACCTTCTGTTGGCACAGGACGGGAACCATCCCCGAAGACAATTCATCAGACATGAAAGGGACTGGTCAGTGGGTGGGAGAGAGATGCTGATGAAGAGTGAGCTAATTAGATCAGGTGGACACTTGAGACTGTGTTGGCATCTCCTGTATGGAGGGGGGATGGGAGGATAGAGAGAGTTGGAGGCTGGCAAAGTTTTCACAAAAGGAGAGACTGGAAGGGCTGACTCATTACGGGGACAGCAAGTGAGAGTAAGCAGTAAGATGACTATTAACTTATATGTGACAGACTGACTTGATTTGTAAACGTTCACTTGAAGCTCCATAAAAGTTAAGAAAAAAAATGGTCAGCGGAGCAAGGGCGGGGGTTCGGGAACCATGGATTAAAGGGACTACTAAGTCAATTGGCAAAATAATTCTATTAGGAAAACATTCTGCATCCCACTTTGAAATGTGGGGTCTGGGGTCTTAAATGCTAACAAGCGGCGATCTAAAAAAAAAAAACAAGCGGCCATCTAAGATGCATCAATTGGTCTCAACCCACCTGGAGCAAAGGAGAATGAAGAACACCAAGGTCACACGACAACTAAGAGGCCAAGACACAGAAAGGGCCACATGAACCAGAGACCTACATTATCCTGAGACCAGAAGAACTAGTTGGGGCCCGGCCACAATCGATGACTGCCCTCACAGGGAGCAAAACAGGAACCCCTGAGGGAGCGGGAGATCAGTGGGAGGCCGACCCCAAATTCTCATTAAAAGACCATACTTAATGGTCTGGCTTTGACTAGAGGAATCCCGGCGGTCATGGTCACCAAAACTTCTGTTGGCAGAGGACGGGAACCATCCCCAAAGACAATTCATCAGACATGAAAGGGACTGGACAGTGGGTGGGAGAGAGGTGCTGATGAAGAGTGATCTAATTACATCAGGTGGACACTTGAGACTGTGTTGGCATCTCCTGTCTGGAGGGGGGATGGGAGGATAGAGAGAGTTGGAGGCTGGCAAAGTTTTCACAAAAGGAGAGACTGGAAGGGCTGACTCATTACGGGGACAGCAAGTCAGAGTAAGCAGTAAGATGAATATTAACTTATATGTGACAGACTGACTTGATTTATAAACGTTCACTTGAAGCTCAATAAAAGTTAAGGAAAAAAAAAAGGTCAGTGGAGCAAGGGCGGTGTTTTGCGAACCATGGTTTAAGGGGACTTCTAAGTCAATTGGCAAAATAATTCTATTAGGAAAACATTCTGCATCCCACTTTGAAATGTGGCCTCTGGGGTCTTATATGCAAACAAGCGTCGATCTAAAAAAAAAAAAAAAAAAAACAAGCGGCCATCTAAGATGCATCAATTGGTCTCAACCCACCTGGAGCAAAGGAGAATGAAGAACACCAAGGTCACACGACAACTAAGAGGCCAAGACACAGAAAGGGCCACATGAACCAGAGACCTACATTATCCTGAGACCAGAAGAACTAGTTGGGGCCCGGCCACAATCGATGACTGCCCTCACAGGGAGCACAACAGGAACCCCTGAGGGAGCGGGAAATCAGTGGGAGGCCGACCCCAAATTCTCATGAAAAGACCATACTTAATGGTCTGGCTGTGACTAGAGGAATCCCGGCGGTCATGGTCCCCAAAACTTCTGTTGGCACAGGACGGGAACCATCCCCAAAGACAATTCATCAGACATGAAAGGGACTGGACAGTGGGTGGGAGAGAGATGCTGATGATGAGTGAGCTAAGTATATCAGGTGGAAACTTGAGACTGTGTTGGCATCTCCTGTCTGGAGGGGGGAAGGGAGGATAGAGAGAGTTGGAGGCTGGCAAAGTTTTCACAAAAGGAGAGACTGGAAGGGCGGATTCATTACGGGGACAGCAAGTGAGAGTAAGGAGTAAGATGAACATTAACTTATATGTGACAGACTGACTTGATTTGTAAACGTTCACCTGAAGCTCAATAAAAGATAAGGAAAAAAAGGACAGCGGAGCAAGGGCGGGGGTTTGGGAACCATGGTTTAAGGGGACTTCTACGTCAAATGGAAAAATAATTCTATTATGAAAACATTCTGCATCCCACTTGGAAATGTGGCGTCTGGGGTCTTAAATGCTAACAAGCGGCCATCTAAGATGCATCAATTGGTCTCAACCCACCTGGAGCAAAGGAGAATGAAGAACACCAAGGTCACACGACAACTAAGAGCCCAAGACACAGAAAGGGCCACATGAACCAGAGACCTACATTATCCTGAGACTAGAAGAAGTAGTTGGGGCCTGGCCACAATCGATGACTGCCCTCACAGGGAGCACAAGAGAGAACCCCTGAGGGAGCGGGAGATCAGTGGGAGGCAGACCCCAAATTCTCATAAAAAGGCCATACTTAATGGTCTGGCTTTGACTAGAGGAATCCCGGCGGTCATGGTCCCCAAACCTTCTGTTGGCACAGGACGGGAACCATCCCCGAAGACAATTCATCAGACATGAAAGGGACTGGACAGTGGGTGGGAGAGAGATGCTGATGAAGAGTGAGCTAATTAGATCAGGTGGACACTTGAGACTGTGTTGGCATCTCCTGTCTGGAGGGGGGAAGGGAGGATAGAGAGAGTTGGAGGCTGGCAAAGTTTTCACAAAAGGAGAGACTGGAAGGGCTGATTCATTACGGGGACAGCAAGTGAGAGTAAGCAGTAAGATGAATATAAACTTATATGTGACAGACTGACTTGATTTGTAAACGTTCACTAGAAGCTCAATAAAAGTTAAAAAAAAAAAGGACAGCGGAGCAAGGGCGGGGGTTTGGGAACCATGGTTTAAGGGGACTTCTACGTCAAATGGAAAAATAATTCTATTATGAAAACATTCTGCATCCCACTTGGAAATGTGGCGTCTGGGGTCTTAAATGCTAACAAGCGGCGATCTAAAAAAAAAAAACAAGCGGCCATCTAAGATGCATCAATTGGTCTCAACCCACCTGGAGCAAAGGAGAATGAAGAACACCAAGGTCACACGACAACTAAGAGCCCAAGACACAGAAAGGGCCACATGAACCAGAGACCTACATTATCCTGAGACCAGAAGAACTAGTTGGGGCCTGGCCACAATCGATGACTGCCCTCACAGGGAGCACAAGAGAGAACCCCTGAGGGAGCGGGAGATCAGTGGGAGGCAGACCCCAAATTCTCATAAAAAGGCCATACTTAATGGTCTGGCTTTGACTAGAGAAATCCCGGCGGTCATGGTCACCAAAACTTCTGTTGGCACAGGACGGGAACCATCCCCGAAGACAATTCATCAGACATGAAAGGGACTGGTCAGTGGGTGGGAGAGAGATGCTGATGCAGAGTGAGCTAATTAGATCAGGTGGACACTTGAGACTGTGTTGGCATCTCCTGTATGGAGGGGGGATGGGAGGATAGAGAGAGTTGGAGGCTGGCAAAGTTTTCACAAAAGGAGAGACTGGAAGGGCTGATTCATTACGGGGACAGCAAGTGAGAGTAAGCAGTAAGATGACTATTAACTTATATGTGACAGACTGACTTGATTTGTAAACGTTCACTTGAAGCTCCATAAAAGTTAAGAAAAAAAATGGTCAGCGGAGCAAGGGCGGGGGTTCGGGAACCATGGATTAAAGGGACTACTAAGTCAATTGGCAAAATAATTCTATTAGGAAAACATTCTGAATCCCACTTTGAAATGTGGCCTCTGAGGTCTTATATGCAAACAAGCGTCGATCTAAAAAAAAAAAAAAAAAAAAACAAGCGGCCATCTAAGATGCATCAATTGGTCTCAACCCACCTGGAGCAAAGGAGAATGAAGAACACCAAGGTCACACGACAACTAAGAGGCCAAGACACAGAAAGGGCCACATGAACCAGAGACCTACATTATCCTGAGACCAGAAGAACTAGTTGGGGCCCGGCCACAATCGATGACTGCCCTCACAGGGAGCACAACAGGAACCCCTGAGGGAGCGGGAAATCAGTGGGAGGCCGACCCCAAATTCTCATGAAAAGACCATACTTAATGGTCTGGCTGTGACTAGAGGAATCCCGGCGGTCATGGTCCCCAAAACTTCTGTTGGCACAGGACGGGAACCATCCCCAAAGACAATTCATCAGACATGAAAGGGACTGGTCAGTGGGTGGGAGAGAGATGCTGATGAAGAGTGAGCTAATTAGATCAGGTGGACACTTGAGACTGTGTTGGCATCTC
The DNA here is from genome assembly GCF_030014295.1 of Loxodonta africana. Classification (NCBI taxonomy): domain Eukaryota; kingdom Metazoa; phylum Chordata; class Mammalia; order Proboscidea; family Elephantidae; genus Loxodonta; species Loxodonta africana. The sequence continues at coordinate 114,799,864 of NC_087369.1, read as the reverse complement.
CTGTCTGGAGGGGGGAAGGGAGGATAGAGAGAGTTGGAGGCTGGCAAAGTTTTCACAAAAGGAGAGACTGGAAGGGCTGACTCATTACGGGGACAGCAAGTGAGAGTAAGCAGTAAGATGAATATAAACTTATATGTGACAGACTGACTTGATTTGTAAACGTTCACTAGAAGCTCAATAAAAGTTAAAAAAAAAAAGGACAGCGGAGCAAGGGCGGGGGTTTGGGAACCATGGTTTAAGGGGACTTCTACGTCAAATGGAAAAATAATTCTATTATGAAAACATTCTGCATCCCACTTGGAAATGTGGCGTCTGGGGTCTTAAATGCTAACAAGCGGCCATCTAAGATGCATCAATTGGTCTCAACCCACCTGGAGCAAAGGAGAATGAAGAACACCAAGGTCACACGACAACTAAGAGCCCAAGACACAGAAAGGGCCACATGAACCAGAGACCTACATTATCCTGAGACTAGAAGAAGTAGTTGGGGCCTGGCCACAATCGATGACTGCCCTCACAGGGAGCACAAGAGAGAACCCCTGAGGGAGCGGGAGATCAGTGGGAGGCAGACCCCAAATTCTCATAAAAAGGCCATACTTAATGGTCTGGCTTTGACTAGAGGAATCCCGGCAGTCATGGTCCCCAAACCTTCTGTTGGCACAGGACGGGAACCATCCCCGAAGACAATTCATCAGACATGAAAGGGACTGGACAGTGGGTGGGAGAGAGATGCTGATGAAGAGTGAGCTAATTAGATCAGGTGGACACTTGAGACTGTGTTGGCATCTCCTGTCTGGAGGGGGGAAGGGAGGATAGAGAGAGTTGGAGGCTGGCAAAGTTTTCACAAAAGGAGAGACTGGAAGGGCTGATTCATTACGGGGACAGCAAGTGAGAGTAAGCAGTAAGATGAATATAAACTTATATGTGACAGACTGACTTGATTTGTAAACGTTCACTAGAAGCTCAATAAAAGTTAAAAAAAAAAAAGGACAGCGGAGCAAGGGCGGGGGTTTGGGAACCATGGTTTAAGGGGACTTCTACGTCAAATGGAAAAATAATTCTATTATGAAAACATTCTGCATCCCACTTGGAAATGTGGCGTCTGGGGTCTTAAATGCTAACAAGCGGCCATCTAAGATGCATCAATTGGTCTCAACCCACCTGGAGCAAAGGAGAATGAAGAACACCAAGGTCACACGACAACTAAGAGCCCAAGACACAGAAAGGGCCACATGAACCAGAGACCTACATTATCCTGAGACCAGAAGAACTAGTTGGGGCCTGGCCACAATCGATGACTGCCCTCACAGGGAGCACAAGAGAGAACCCCTGAGGGAGCGGGAGATCAGTGGGAGGCAGACCCCAAATTCTCATAAAAAGGCCATACTTAATGGTCTGGCTTTGACTAGAGGAATCCCGGCGGTCATGGTCCCCAAACCTTCTGTTGGCACAGGACGGGAACCATCCCCGAAGACAATTCATCAGACATGAAAGGGACTGGTCAGTGGGTGGGAGAGAGATGCTGATGAAGAGTGAGCTAATTAGATCAGGTGGACACTTGAGACTGTGTTGGCATCTCCTGTCTGGAGGGGGGATGGGAGGATAGAGAGAGTTGGAGGCTGGCAAAGTTTTCACAAAAGGAGAGACTGGAAGGGCTGACTCATTACGGGGACAGCAAGTGAGAGTAAGCAGTAAGATGACTATTAACTTATATGTGACAGACTGACTTGATTTGTAAACGTTCACTTGAAGCTCCATAAAAGTTAAGAAAAAAAATGGTCAGCGGAGCAAGGGCGGGGGTTCGGGAACCATGGATTAAAGGGACTACTAAGTCAATTGGCAAAATAATTCTATTAGGAAAACATTCTGCATCCCACTTTGAAATGTGGGGTCTGGGGTCTTAAATGCTAACAAGCGGCGATCTAAAAAAAAAAAACAAGCGGCCATCTAAGATGCATCAATTGGTCTCAACCCACCTGGAGCAAAGGAGAATGAAGAACACCAAGGTCACACGACAACTAAGAGGCCAAGACACAGAAAGGGCCACATGAACCAGAGACCTACATTATCCTGAGACCAGAAGAACTAGTTGGGGCCCGGCCACAATCGATGACTGCCCTCACAGGGAGCACAACAGGAACCCCTGAGGGAGCGGGAAATCAGTGGGAGGCCAACCCCAAATTCTCATGAAAAGACCATACTTAATGGTCTGGCTGTGACTAGAGGAATCCCGGCGGTCATGGTCCCCAAAACTTCTGTTGGCACAGGACGGGAACCATCCCCAAAGACAATTCATCAGACATGAAAGGGACTGGACAGTGGGTGGGAGAGAGATGCTGATGATGAGTGAGCTAAGTATATCAGGTGGAAACTTGAGACTGTGTTGGCATCTCCTGTCTGGAGGGGGGAAGGGAGGATAGAGAGAGTTGGAGGCTGGCAAAGTTTTCACAAAAGGAGAGACTGGAAGGGCGGATTCATTACGGGGACAGCAAGTGAGAGTAAGGAGTAAGATGAACATTAACTTATATGTGACAGACTGACTTGATTTGTAAACGTTCACCTGAAGCTCAATAAAAGATAAGGAAAAAAAGGACAGCGGAGCAAGGGCGGGGGTTTGGGAACCATGGTTTAAGGGGACTTCTACGTCAAATGGAAAAATAATTCTATTATGAAAACATTCTGCATCCCACTTGGAAATGTGGCGTCTGGGGTCTTAAATGCTAACAAGCGGCCATCTAAGATGCATCAATTGGTCTCAACCCACCTGGAGCAAAGGAGAATGAAGAACACCAAGGTCACACGACAACTAAGAGCCCAAGACACAGAAAGGGCCACATGAACCAGAGACCTACATTATCCTGAGACTAGAAGAAGTAGTTGGGGCCTGGCCACAATCGATGACTGCCCTCACAGGGAGCACAAGAGAGAACCCCTGAGGGAGCGGGAGATCAGTGGGAGGCAGACCCCAAATTCTCATAAAAAGGCCATACTTAATGGTCTGGCTTTGACTAGAGGAATCCCGGCGGTCATGGTCCCCAAACCTTCTGTTGGCACAGGACGGGAACCATCCCCGAAGACAATTCATCAGACATGAAAGGGACTGGACAGTGGGTGGGAGAGAGATGCTGATGAAGAGTGAGCTAATTAGATCAGGTGGACACTTGAGACTGTGTTGGCATCTCCTGTCTGGAGGGGGGAAGGGAGGATAGAGAGAGTTGGAGGCTGGCAAAGTTTTCACAAAAGGAGAGACTGGAAGGGCTGATTCATTACGGGGACAGCAAGTGAGAGTAAGCAGTAAGATGAATATAAACTTATATGTGACAGACTGACTTGATTTGTAAACGTTCACTAGAAGCTCAATAAAAGTTAAAAAAAAAAAGGACAGCGGAGCAAGGGCGGGGGTTTGGGAACCATGGTTTAAGGCGACTTCTACGTCAAATGGAAAAATAATTCTATTATGAAAACATTCTGCATCCCACTTGGAAATGTGGCGTCTGGGGTCTTAAATGCTAACAAGCGGCGATCTAAAAAAAAAAAACAAGCGGCCATCTAAGATGCATCAATTGGTCTCAACCCACCTGGAGCAAAGGAGAATGAAGAACACCAAGGTCACACGACAACTAAGAGCCCAAGACACAGAAAGGGCCACATGAACCAGAGACCTACATTATCCTGAGACCAGAAGAACTAGTTGGGGCCTGGCCACAATCGATGACTGCCCTCACAGGGAGCACAAGAGAGAACCCCTGAGGGAGCGGGAGATCAGTGGGAGGCAGACCCCAAATTCTCATAAAAAGGCCATACTTAATGGTCTGGCTTTGACTAGAGGAATCCCGGCGGTCATGGTCCCCAAACCTTCTGTTGGCACAGGACGGGAACCATCCCCGAAGACAATTCATCAGACATGAAAGGGACTGGTCAGTGGGTGGGAGAGAGATGCTGATGAAGAGTGAGCTAATTAGATCAGGTGGACACTTGAGACTGTGTTGGCATCTCCTGTATGGAGGGGGGATGGGAGGATAGAGAGAGTTGGAGGCTGGCAAAGTTTTCACAAAAGGAGAGACTGGAAGGGCTGACTCATTACGGGGACAGCAAGTCAGAGTAAGCAGTAAGATGACTATTAACTTATATGTGACAGACTGACTTGATTTGTAAACGTTCACTTGAAGCTCCATAAAAGTTAAGAAAAAAAATGGTCAGCGGAGCAAGGGCGGGGGTTCGGGAACCATGGATTAAAGGGACTACTAAGTCAATTGGCAAAATAATTCTATTAGGAAAACATTCTGCATCCCACTTTGAAATGTGGCCTCTGGGGTCTTAAATGCTAACAAGCGGCGATCTAAAAAAAAAAAACAAGCGGCCATCTAAGATGCATCAATTGGTCTCAACCCACCTGGAGCAAAGGAGAATGAAGAACACCAAGGTCACACGACAACTAAGAGGCCAAGACACAGAAAGGGCCACATGAACCAGAGACCTACATTATCCTGAGACCAGAAGAACTAGTTGGGGCCCGGCCACAATCGATGACTGCCCTCACAGGGAGCAAAACAGGAACCCCTGAGGGAGCGGGAGATCAGTGGGAGGCCGACCCCAAATTCTCATTAAAAGACCATACTTAATGGTCTGGCTTTGACTAGAGGAATCCCGGCGGTCATGGTCACCAAAACTTCTGTTGGCAGAGGACGGGAACCATCCCCAAAGACAATTCATCAGACATGAAAGGGACTGGACAGTGGGTGGGAGAGAGGTGCTGATGAAGAGTGATCTAATTACATCAGGTGGACACTTGAGACTGTGTTGGCATCTCCTGTCTGGAGGGGGGATGGGAGGATAGAGAGAGTTGGAGGCTGGCAAAGTTTTCACAAAAGGAGAGACTGGAAGGGCTGACTCATTACGGGGACAGCAAGTCAGAGTAAGCAGTAAGATGAATATTAACTTATATGTGACAGACTGACTTGATTTGTAAACGTTCACTTGAAGCTCAATAAAAGTTAAGGAAAAAAAAAGGTCAGTGGAGCAAGGGCGGTGTTTTGCGAACCATGGTTTAAGGGGACTTCTAAGTCAATTGGCAAAATAATTCTATTATGAAAACATTCTGCATCCCACTTTGAAATGTGGCCTCTGGGGTCTTATATGCAAACAAGCGTCGATCTAAAAAAAAAAAAAAAAAAAACAAGCGGCCATCTAAGATGCATCAATTGGTCTCAACCCACCTGGAGCAAAGGAGAATGAAGAACACCAAGGTCACACGACAACTAAGAGGCCAAGACACAGAAAGGGCCACATGAACCAGAGACCTACATTATCCTGAGACCAGAAGAACTAGTTGGGGCCCGGCCACAATCGATGACTGCCCTCACAGGGAGCACAACAGGAACCCCTGAGGGAGCGGGAAATCAGTGGGAGGCCGACCCCAAATTCTCATGAAAAGACCATACTTAATGGTCTGGCTGTGACTAGAGGAATCCCGGCGGTCATCGTCACCAAAACTTCTGTTGCCACAGGACGGGAACCATCCCCAAAGACAATTCATCAGACATGAAAGGGACTGGTCAGTGGGTGGGAGAGAGATGCTGATGATGAGTGAGCTAAGTATATCAGGTGGAAACTTGAGACTGTGTTGGCATCTCCTGTCTGGAGGGGGGAAGGGAGGATAGAGAGAGTTGGAGGCTGGCAAAGTTTTCACAAAAGGAGAGACTGGAAGGGCTGATTCATTACGGGGACAGCAAGTGAGAGTAAGGAGTAAGATGAACATTAACTTATATGTGACAGACTGACTTGATTTGTAAACGTTCACCTGAAGCTCAATAAAAGATAAGGAAAAAAAGGACAGCGGAGCAAGGGCGGGGGTTTGGGAACCATGGTTTAAGGGGACTTCTACGTCAAATGGAAAAATAATTCTATTATGAAAACATTCTGCATCCCACTTGGAAATGTGGCGTCTGGGGTCTTAAATGCTAACAAGCGGCCATCTAAGATGCATCAATTGGTCTCAACCCACCTGGAGCAAAGGAGAATGAAGAACACCAAGGTCACACGACAACTAAGAGCCCAAGACACAGAAAGGGCCACATGAACCAGAGACCTACATTATCCTGAGACTAGAAGAAGTAGTTGGGGCCTGGCCACAATCGATGACTGCCCTCACAGGGAGCACAAGAGAGAACCCCTGAGGGAGCGGGAGATCAGTGGGAGGCAGACCCCAAATTCTCATAAAAAGGCCATACTTAATGGTCTGGCTTTGACTAGAGGAATCCCGGCGGTCATGGTCCCCAAACCTTCTGTTGGCACAGGACGGGAACCATCCCCGAAGACAATTCATCAGACATGAAAGGGACTGGACAGTGGGTGGGAGAGAGATGCTGATGAAGAGTGAGCTAATTAGATCAGGTGGACACTTGAGACTGTGTTGGCATCTCCTGTCTGGAGGGGGGAAGGGAGGATAGAGAGAGTTGGAGGCTGGCAAAGTTTTCACAAAAGGAGAGACTGGAAGGGCTGATTCATTACGGGGACAGCAAGTGAGAGTAAGCAGTAAGATGAATATAAACTTATATGTGACAGACTGACTTGATTTGTAAACGTTCACTAGAAGCTCAATAAAAGTTAAAAAAAAAAAGGACAGCGGAGCAAGGGCGGGGGTTCGGGAACCATGGATTAAAGGGACTACTAAGTCAATTGGCAAAATAATTCTATTAGGAAAACATTCTGCATCCCACTTGGAAATGTGGCGTCTGGGGTCTTAAATGCTAACAAGCGGCGATCTAAAAAAAAAAAAAAAAAAAAACAAGCGGCCATCTAAGATGCATCAATTGGTCTCAACCCACCTGGAGCAAAGGAGAATGAAGAACACCAAGGTCACACGACAACTAAGAGGCCAAGACACAGAAAGGGCCACATGAACCAGAGACCTACATTATCCTGAGACCAGAAGAACTAGTTGGGGCCCGGCCACAATCGATGACTGCCCTCACAGGGAGCACAACAGGAACCCCTGAGGGAGCGGGAAATCAGTGGGAGGCCGACCCCAAATTCTCATGAAAAGACCATACTTAATGGTCTGGCTGTGACTAGAGGAATCCCGGCGGTCATGGTCCCCAAAACTTCTGTTGGCACAGGACGGGAACCATCCCCAAAGACAATTCATCAGACATGAAAGGGACTGGTCAGTGGGTGGGAGAGAGATGCTGATGAAGAGTGAGCTAATTAGATCAGGTGGACACTTGAGACTGTGTTGGCATCTCCTGTCTGGAGGGGGGAAGGGAGGATAGAGAGAGTTGGAGGCTGGCAAAGTTTTCACAAAAGGAGAGACTGGAAGGGCTGACTCATTACGGGGACAGCAAGTGAGAGTAAGCAGTAAGATGAATATAAACTTATATGTGACAGACTGACTTGATTTGTAAACGTTCACTAGAAGCTCAATAAAAGTTAAAAAAAAAAAGGACAGCGGAGCAAGGGCGGGGGTTTGGGAACCATGGTTTAAGGGGACTTCTACGTCAAATGGAAAAATAATTCTATTATGAAAACATTCTGCATCCCACTTGGAAATGTGGCGTCTGGGGTCTTAAATGCTAACAAGCGGCCATCTAAGATGCATCAATTGGTCTCAACCCACCTGGAGCAAAGGAGAATGAAGAACACCAAGGTCACACGACAACTAAGAGCCCAAGACACAGAAAGGGCCACATGAACCAGAGACCTACATTATCCTGAGACTAGAAGAAGTAGTTGGGGCCTGGCCACAATCGATGACTGCCCTCACAGGGAGCACAAGAGAGAACCCCTGAGGGAGCGGGAGATCAGTGGGAGGCAGACCCCAAATTCTCATAAAAAGGCCATACTTAATGGTCTGGCTTTGACTAGAGGAATCCCGGCAGTCATGGTCCCCAAACCTTCTGTTGGCACAGGACGGGAACCATCCCCGAAGACAATTCATCAGACATGAAAGGGACTGGACAGTGGGTGGGAGAGAGATGCTGATGAAGAGTGAGCTAATTAGATCAGGTGGACACTTGAGACTGTGTTGGCATCTCCTGTCTGGAGGGGGGAAGGGAGGATAGAGAGAGTTGGAGGCTGGCAAAGTTTTCACAAAAGGAGAGACTGGAAGGGCTGATTCATTACGGGGACAGCAAGTGAGAGTAAGCAGTAAGATGAATATAAACTTATATGTGACAGACTGACTTGATTTGTAAACGTTCACTAGAAGCTCAATAAAAGTTAAAAAAAAAAAAGGACAGCGGAGCAAGGGCGGGGGTTTGGGAACCATGGTTTAAGGGGACTTCTACGTCAAATGGAAAAATAATTCTATTATGAAAACATTCTGCATCCCACTTGGAAATGTGGCGTCTGGGGTCTTAAATGCTAACAAGCGGCCATCTAAGATGCATCAATTGGTCTCAACCCACCTGGAGCAAAGGAGAATGAAGAACACCAAGGTCACACGACAACTAAGAGCCCAAGACACAGAAAGGGCCACATGAACCAGAGACCTACATTATCCTGAGACCAGAAGAACTAGTTGGGGCCTGGCCACAATCGATGACTGCCCTCACAGGGAGCACAAGAGAGAACCCCTGAGGGAGCGGGAGATCAGTGGGAGGCAGACCCCAAATTCTCATAAAAAGGCCATACTTAATGGTCTGGCTTTGACTAGAGGAATCCCGGCGGTCATGGTCCCCAAACCTTCTGTTGGCACAGGACGGGAACCATCCCCGAAGACAATTCATCAGACATGAAAGGGACTGGTCAGTGGGTGGGAGAGAGATGCTGATGAAGAGTGAGCTAATTAGATCAGGTGGACACTTGAGACTGTGTTGGCATCTCCTGTATGGAGGGGGGATGGGAGGATAGAGAGAGTTGGAGGCTGGCAAAGTTTTCACAAAAGGAGAGACTGGAAGGGCTGACTCATTACGGGGACAGCAAGTGAGAGTAAGCAGTAAGATGACTATTAACTTATATGTGACAGACTGACTTGATTTGTAAACGTTCACTTGAAGCTCCATAAAAGTTAAGAAAAAAAATGGTCAGCGGAGCAAGGGCGGGGGTTCGGGAACCATGGATTAAAGGGACTACTAAGTCAATTGGCAAAATAATTCTATTAGGAAAACATTCTGCATCCCACTTTGAAATGTGGGGTCTGGGGTCTTAAATGCTAACAAGCGGCGATCTAAAAAAAAAAAACAAGCGGCCATCTAAGATGCATCAATTGGTCTCAACCCACCTGGAGCAAAGGAGAATGAAGAACACCAAGGTCACACGACAACTAAGAGGCCAAGACACAGAAAGGGCCACATGAACCAGAGACCTACATTATCCTGAGACCAGAAGAACTAGTTGGGGCCCGGCCACAATCGATGACTGCCCTCACAGGGAGCACAACAGGAACCCCTGAGGGAGCGGGAAATCAGTGGGAGGCCGACCCCAAATTCTCATGAAAAGACCATACTTAATGGTCTGGCTGTGACTAGAGGAATCCCGGCGGTCATGGTCCCCAAAACTTCTGTTGGCACAGGACGGGAACCATCCCCAAAGACAATTCATCAGACATGAAAGGGACTGGACAGTGGGTGGGAGAGAGATGCTGATGATGAGTGAGCTAAGTATATCAGGTGGAAACTTGAGACTGTGTTGGCATCTCCTGTCTGGAGGGGGGAAGGGAGGATAGAGAGAGTTGGAGGCTGGCAAAGTTTTCACAAAAGGAGAGACTGGAAGGGCGGATTCATTACGGGGACAGCAAGTGAGAGTAAGGAGTAAGATGAACATTAACTTATATGTGACAGACTGACTTGATTTGTAAACGTTCACCTGAAGCTCAATAAAAGATAAGGAAAAAAAGGACAGCGGAGCAAGGGCGGGGGTTTGGGAACCATGGTTTAAGGGGACTTCTACGTCAAATGGAAAAATAATTCTATTATGAAAACATTCTGCATCCCACTTGGAAATGTGGCGTCTGGGGTCTTAAATGCTAACAAGCGGCCATCTAAGATGCATCAATTGGTCTCAACCCACCTGGAGCAAAGGAGAATGAAGAACACCAAGGTCACACGACAACTAAGAGCCCAAGACACAGAAAGGGCCACATGAACCAGAGACCTACATTATCCTGAGACTAGAAGAAGTAGTTGGGGCCTGGCCACAATCGATGACTGCCCTCACAGGGAGCACAAGAGAGAACCCCTGAGGGAGCGGGAGATCAGTGGGAGGCAGACCCCAAATTCTCATAAAAAGGCCATACTTAATGGTCTGGCTTTGACTAGAGGAATCCCGGCGGTCATGGTCCCCAAACCTTCTGTTGGCACAGGACGGGAACCATCCCCGAAGACAATTCATCAGACATGAAAGGGACTGGACAGTGGGTGGGAGAGAGATGCTGATGAAGAGTGAGCTAATTAGATCAGGTGGACACTTGAGACTGTGTTGGCATCTCCTGTCTGGAGGGGGGAAGGGAGGATAGAGAGAGTTGGAGGCTGGCAAAGTTTTCACAAAAGGAGAGACTGGAAGGGCTGATTCATTACGGGGACAGCAAGTGAGAGTAAGCAGTAAGATGAATATAAACTTATATGTGACAGACTGACTTGATTTGTAAACGTTCACTAGAAGCTCAATAAAAGTTAAAAAAAAAAAGGACAGCGGAGCAAGGGCGGGGGTTTGGGAACCATGGTTTAAGGCGACTTCTACGTCAAATGGAAAAATAATTCTATTATGAAAACATTCTGCATCCCACTTTGAAATGTGGCGTCTGGGGTCTTAAATGCTAACAAGCGGCGATCTAAAAAAAAAAAACAAGCGGCCATCTAAGATGCATCAATTGGTCTCAACCCACCTGGAGCAAAGGAGAATGAAGAACACCAAGGTCACACGACAACTAAGAGCCCAAGACACAGAAAGGGCCACATGAACCAGAGACCTACATTATCCTGAGACCAGAAGAACTAGTTGGGGCCTGGCCACAATCGATGACTGCCCTCACAGGGAGCACAAGAGAGAACCCCTGAGGGAGCGGGAGATCAGTGGGAGGCAGACCCCAAATTCTCATAAAAAGGCCATACTTAATGGTCTGGCTTTGACTAGAGGAATCCCGGCGGTCATGGTCCCCAAACCTTCTGTTGGCACAGGACGGGAACCATCCCCGAAGACAATTCATCAGACATGAAAGGGACTGGTCAGTGGGTGGGAGAGAGATGCTGATGAAGAGTGAGCTAATTAGATCAGGTGGACACTTGAGACTGTGTTGGCATCTCCTGTATGGAGGGGGGATGGGAGGATAGAGAGAGTTGGAGGCTGGCAAAGTTTTCACAAAAGGAGAGACTGGAAGGGCTGACTCATTACGGGGACAGCAAGTGAGAGTAAGCAGTAAGATGACTATTAACTTATATGTGACAGACTGACTTGATTTGTAAACGTTCACTTGAAGCTCCATAAAAGTTAAGAAAAAAAATGGTCAGCGGAGCAAGGGCGGGGGTTCGGGAACCATGGATTAAAGGGACTACTAAGTCAATTGGCAAAATAATTCTATTAGGAAAACATTCTGCATCCCACTTTGAAATGTGGCCTCTGGGGTCTTAAATGCTAACAAGCGGCGATCTAAAAAAAAAAAACAAGCGGCCATCTAAGATGCATCAATTGGTCTCAACCCACCTGGAGCAAAGGAGAATGAAGAACACCAAGGTCACACGACAACTAAGAGGCCAAGACACAGAAAGGGCCACATGAACCAGAGACCTACATTATCCTGAGACCAGAAGAACTAGTTGGGGCCCGGCCACAATCGATGACTGCCCTCACAGGGAGCAAAACAGGAACCCCTGAGGGAGCGGGAGATCAGTGGGAGGCCGACCCCAAATTCTCATTAAAAGACCATACTTAATGGTCTGGCTTTGACTAGAGGAATCCCGGCGGTCATGGTCACCAAAACTTCTGTTGGCAGAGGACGGGAACCATCCCCAAAGACAATTCATCAGACATGAAAGGGACTGGACAGTGGGTGGGAGAGAGGTGCTGATGAAGAGTGATCTAATTACATCAGGTGGACACTTGAGACTGTGTTGGCATCTCCTGTCTGGAGGGGGGATGGGAGGATAGAGAGAGTTGGAGGCTGGCAAAGTTTTCACAAAAGGAGAGACTGGAAGGGCTGACTCATTACGGGGACAGCAAGTCAGAGTAAGCAGTAAGATGAATATTAACTTATATGTGACAGACTGACTTGATTTGTAAACGTTCACTTGAAGCTCAATAAAAGTTAAGGAAAAAAAAAAGGTCAGTGGAGCAAGGGCGGTGTTTTGCGAACCATGGTTTAAGGGGACTTCTAAGTCAATTGGCAAAATAATTCTATTATGAAAACATTCTGCATCCCACTTTGAAATGTGGCCTCTGGGGTCTTATATGCAAACAAGCGTCGATCTAAAAAAAAAAAAAAAAAAAACAAGCGGCCATCTAAGATGCATCAATTGGTCTCAACCCACCTGGAGCAAAGGAGAATGAAGAACACCAAGGTCACACGACAACTAAGAGGCCAAGACACAGAAAGGGCCACATGAACCAGAGACCTACATTATCCTGAGACCAGAAGAACTAGTTGGGGCCCGGCCACAATCGATGACTGCCCTCACAGGGAGCACAACAGGAACCCCTGAGGGAGCGGGAAATCAGTGGGAGGCCGACCCCAAATTCTCATGAAAAGACCATACTTAATGGTCTGGCTGTGACTAGAGGAATCCCGGCGGTCATCGTCACCAAAACTTCTGTTGCCACAGGACGGGAACCATCCCCAAAGACAATTCATCAGACATGAAAGGGACTGGTCAGTGGGTGGGAGAGAGATGCTGATGATGAGTGAGCTAAGTATATCAGGTGGAAACTTGAGACTGTGTTGGCATCTCCTGTCTGGAGGGGGGAAGGGAGGATAGAGAGAGTTGGAGGCTGGCAAAGTTTTCACAAAAGGAGAGACTGGAAGGGCTGATTCATTACGGGGACAGCAAGTGAGAGTAAGGAGTAAGATGAACATTAACTTATATGTGACAGACTGACTTGATTTGTAAACGTTCACCTGAAGCTCAATAAAAGATAAGGAAAAAAAGGACAGCGGAGCAAGGGCGGGGGTTTGGGAACCATGGTTTAAGGGGACTTCTACGTCAAATGGAAAAATAATTCTATTATGAAAACATTCTGCATCCCACTTGGAAATGTGGCGTCTGGGGTCTTAAATGCTAACAAGCGGCCATCTAAGATGCATCAATTGGTCTCAACCCACCTGGAGCAAAGGAGAATGAAGAACACCAAGGTCACACGACAACTAAGAGCCCAAGACACAGAAAGGGCCACATGAACCAGAGACCTACATTATCCTGAGACTAGAAGAAGTAGTTGGGGCCTGGCCACAATCGATGACTGCCCTCACAGGGAGCACAAGAGAGAACCCCTGAGGGAGCGGGAGATCAGTGGGAGGCAGACCCCAAATTCTCATAAAAAGGCCATACTTAATGGTCTGGCTTTGACTAGAGGAATCCCGGCGGTCATGGTCCCCAAACCTTCTGTTGGCACAGGACGGGAACCATCCCCGAAGACAATTCATCAGACATGAAAGGGACTGGACAGTGGGTGGGAGAGAGATGCTGATGAAGAGTGAGCTAATTAGATCAGGTGGACACTTGAGACTGTGTTGGCATCTCCTGTCTGGAGGGGGGAAGGGAGGATAGAGAGAGTTGGAGGCTGGCAAAGTTTTCACAAAAGGAGAGACTGGAAGGGCTGATTCATTACGGGGACAGCAAGTGAGAGTAAGCAGTAAGATGAATATAAACTTATATGTGACAGACTGACTTGATTTGTAAACGTTCACTAGAAGCTCAATAAAAGTTAAAAAAAAAAAGGACAGCGGAGCAAGGGCGGGGGTTTGGGAACCATGGTTTAAGGCGACTTCTACGTCAAATGGAAAAATAATTCTATTATGAAAACATTCTGCATCCCACTTGGAAATGTGGCGTCTGGGGTCTTAAATGCTAACAAGCGGCGATCTAAAAAAAAAAAACAAGCGGCCATCTAAGATGCATCAATTGGTCTCAACCCACCTGGAGCAAAGGAGAATGAAGAACACCAAGGTCACACGACAACTAAGAGCCCAAGACACAGAAAGGGCCACATGAACCAGAGACCTACATTATCCTGAGACCAGAAGAACTAGTTGGGGCCTGGCCACAATCGATGACTGCCCTCACAGGGAGCACAAGAGAGAACCCCTGAGGGAGCGGGAGATCAGTGGGAGGCAGACCCCAAATTCTCATAAAAAGGCCATACTTAATGGTCTGGCTTTGACTAGAGGAATCCCGGCGGTCATGGTCCCCAAACCTTCTGTTGGCACAGGACGGGAACCATCCCCGAAGACAATTCATCAGACATGAAAGGGACTGGTCAGTGGGTGGGAGAGAGATGCTGATGAAGAGTGAGCTAATTAGATCAGGTGGACACTTGAGACTGTGTTGGCATCTCCTGTATGGAGGGGGGATGGGAGGATAGAGAGAGTTGGAGGCTGGCAAAGTTTTCACAAAAGGAGAGACTGGAAGGGCTGACTCATTACGGGGACAGCAAGTGAGAGTAAGCAGTAAGATGACTATTAACTTATATGTGACAGACTGACTTGATTTGTAAACGTTCACTTGAAGCTCCATAAAAGTTAAGAAAAAAAATGGTCAGCGGAGCAAGGGCGGGGGTTCGGGAACCATGGATTAAAGGGACTACTAAGTCAATTGGCAAAATAATTCTATTAGGAAAACATTCTGCATCCCACTTTGAAATGTGGGGTCTGGGGTCTTAAATGCTAACAAGCGGCGATCTAAAAAAAAAAAACAAGCGGCCATCTAAGATGCATCAATTGGTCTCAACCCACCTGGAGCAAAGGAGAATGAAGAACACCAAGGTCACACGACAACTAAGAGCCCAAGACACAGAAAGGGCCACATGAACCAGAGACCTACATTATCCTGAGACCAGAAGAACTAGTTGGGGCCCGGCCACAATCGATGACTGCCCTCACAGGGAGCAAAACAGGAACCCCTGAGGGAGCGGGAGATCAGTGGGAGGCCGACCCCAAATTCTCATTAAAAGACCATACTGAATGGTCTGGCTGTGACTAGAGGAATCCCGGCGGTCATGGTCCCCAAAACTTCTGTTGGCACAGGACGGGAACCATCCCCAAAGACAATTCATCAGACATGAAAGGGACTGGACAGTGGGTGGGAGAGAGATGCTGATGATGAGTGAGCTAAGTATATCAGGTGGAAACTTGAGACTGTGTTGGCATCTCCTGTCTGGAGGGGGGAAGGGAGGATAGAGAGAGTTGGAGGCTGGCAAAGTTTTCACAAAAGGAGAGACTGGAAGGGCGGATTCATTACGGGGACAGCAAGTGAGAGTAAGGAGTAAGATGAACATTAACTTATATGTGACAGACTGACTTGATTTGTAAACGTTCACCTGAAGCTCAATAAAAGATAAGGAAAAAAAGGACAGCGGAGCAAGGGCGGGGGTTTGGGAACCATGGTTTAAGGGGACTTCTACGTCAAATGGAAAAATAATTCTATTATGAAAACATTCTGCATCCCACTTGGAAATGTGGCCTCTGGGGTCTTAAATGCTAACAAGCGGCCATCTAAGATGCATCAATTGGTCTCAACCCACCTGGAGCAAAGGAGAATGAAGAACACCAAGGTCACACGACAACTAAGAGCCCAAGACACAGAAAGGGCCACATGAACCAGAGACCTACATTATCCTGAGACTAGAAGAAGTAGTTGGGGCCTGGCCACAATCGATGACTGCCCTCACAGGGAGCACAAGAGAGAACCCCTGAGGGAGCGGGAGATCAGTGGGAGGCAGACCCCAAATTCTCATAAAAAGGCCATACTTAATGGTCTGGCTTTGACTAGAGGAATCCCGGCGGTCATGGTCCCCAAACCTTCTGTTGGCACAGGACGGGAACCATCCCCGAAGACAATTCATCAGACATGAAAGGGACTGGACAGTGGGTGGGAGAGAGATGCTGATGAAGAGTGAGCTAATTAGATCAGGTGGACACTTGAGACTGTGTTGGCATCTCCTGTCTGGAGGGGGGAAGGGAGGATAGAGAGAGTTGGAGGCTGGCAAAGTTTTCACAAAAGGAGAGACTGGAAGGGCTGATTCATTACGGGGACAGCAAGTGAGAGTAAGCAGTAAGATGAATATAAACTTATATGTGACAGACTGACTTGATTTGTAAACGTTCACTAGAAGCTCAATAAAAGTTAAAAAAAAAAAGGACAGCGGAGCAAGGGCGGGGGTTTGGGAACCATGGTTTAAGGGGACTTCTACGTCAAATGGAAAAATAATTCTATTATGAAAACATTCTGCATCCCACTTGGAAATGTGGCGTCTGGGGTCTTAAATGCTAACAAGCGGCCATCTAAGATGCATCAATTGGTCTCAACCCACCTGGAGCAAAGGAGAATGAAGAACACCAAGGTCACACGACAACTAAGAGCCCAAGACACAGAAAGGGCCACATGAACCAGAGACCTACATTATCCTGAGACCAGAAGAACTAGTTGGGGCCTGGCCACAATCGATGACTGCCCTCACAGGGAGCACAAGAGAGAACCCCTGAGGGAGCGGGAGATCAGTGGGAGGCAGACCCCAAATTCTCATAAAAAGGCCATACTTAATGGTCTGGCTTTGACTAGAGGAATCCCGGCGGTCATGGTCCCCAAACCTTCTGTTGGCACAGGACGGGAACCATCCCCGAAGACAATTCATCAGACATGAAAGGGACTGGTCAGTGGGTGGGAGAGAGATGCTGATGAAGAGTGAGCTTATTAGATCAGGTGGACACTTGAGACTGTGTTGGCATCTCCTGTATGGAGGGGGGATGGGAGGATAGAGAGAGTTGGAGGCTGGCAAAGTTTTCACAAAAGGAGAGACTGGAAGGGCTGACTCATTACGGGGACAGCAAGTGAGAGTAAGCAGTAAGATGACTATTAACTTATATGTGACAGACTGACTTGATTTGTAAACGTTCACTTGAAGCTCCATAAAAGTTAAGAAAAAAAATGGTCAGCGGAGCAAGGGCGGGGGTTCGGGAACCATGGATTAAAGGGACTACTAAGTCAATTGGCAAAATAATTCTATTAGGAAAACATTCTGCATCCCACTTTGAAATGTGGGGTCTGGGGTCTTAAATGCTAACAAGCGGCGATCTAAAAAAAAAAAACAAGCGGCCATCTAAGATGCATCAATTGGTCTCAACCCACCTGGAGCAAAGGAGAATGAAGAACACCAAGGTCACACGACAACTAAGAGCCCAAGACACAGAAAGGGCCACATGAACCAGAGACCTACATTATCCTGAGACCAGAAGAACTAGTTGGGGCCCGGCCACAATCGATGACTGCCCTCACAGGGAGCAAAACAGGAACCCCTGAGGGAGCGGGAGATCAGTGGGAGGCCGACCCCAAATTCTCATTAAAAGACCATACTTAATGGTCTGGCTTTGACTAGAGGAATCCCGGCGGTCATGGTCCCCAAAACTTCTGTTGGCACAGGACGGGAACCATCCCCAAAGACAATTCATCAGACATGAAAGGGACTGGACAGTGGGTGGGAGAGAGATGCTGATGATGAGTGAGCTAAGTATATCAGGTGGAAACTTGAGACTGTGTTGGCATCTCCTGTCTGGAGGGGGGAAGGGAGGATAGAGAGAGTTGGAGGCTGGCAAAGTTTTCACAAAAGGAGAGACTGGAAGGGCGGATTCATTACGGGGACAGCAAGTGAGAGTAAGGAGTAAGATGAACATTAACTTATATGTGACAGACTGACTTGATTTGTAAACGTTCACCTGAAGCTCAATAAAAGATAAGGAAAAAAAGGACAGCGGAGCAAGGGCGGGGGTTTGGGAACCATGGTTTAAGGGGACTTCTACGTCAAATGGAAAAATAATTCTATTATGAAAACATTCTGCATCCCACTTGGAAATGTGGCCTCTGGGGTCTTAAATGCTAACAAGCGGCCATCTAAGATGCATCAATTGGTCTCAACCCACCTGGAGCAAAGGAGAATGAAGAACACCAAGGTCACACGACAACTAAGAGCCCAAGACACAGAAAGGGCCACATGAACCAGAGACCTACATTATCCTGAGACTAGAAGAAGTAGTTGGGGCCTGGCCACAATCGATGACTGCCCTCACAGGGAGCACAAGAGAGAACCCCTGAGGGAGCGGGAGATCAGTGGGAGGCAGACCCCAAATTCTCATAAAAAGGCCATACTTAATGGTCTGGCTTTGACTAGAGGAATCCCGGCGGTCATGGTCCCCAAACCTTCTGTTGGCACAGGACGGGAACCATCCCCGAAGACAATTCATCAGACATGAAAGGGACTGGACAGTGGGTGGGAGAGAGATGCTGATGAAGAGTGAGCTAATTAGATCAGGTGGACACTTGAGACTGTGTTGGCATCTCCTGTCTGGAGGGGGGAAGGGAGGATAGAGAGAGTTGGAGGCTGGCAAAGTTTTCACAAAAGGAGAGACTGGAAGGGCTGATTCATTACGGGGACAGCAAGTGAGAGTAAGCAGTAAGATGAATATAAACTTATATGTGACAGACTGACTTGATTTGTAAACGTTCACTAGAAGCTCAATAAAAGTTAAAAAAAAAAAGGACAGCGGAGCAAGGGCGGGGGTTTGGGAACCATGGTTTAAGGGGACTTCTACGTCAAATGGAAAAATAATTCTATTATGAAAACATTCTGCATCCCACTTGGAAATGTGGCGTCTGGGGTCTTAAATGCTAACAAGCGGCCATCTAAGATGCATCAATTGGTCTCAACCCACCTGGAGCAAAGGAGAATGAAGAACACCAAGGTCACACGACAACTAAGAGCCCAAGACACAGAAAGGGCCACATGAACCAGAGACCTACATTATCCTGAGACCAGAAGAACTAGTTGGGGCCTGGCCACAATTGATGACTGCCCTCACAGGGAGAACAAGAGAGAACCCCTGAGGGAGCGGGAGATCAGTGGGAGGCAGACCCCAAATTCTCATAAAAAGGCCATACTTAATGGTCTGGCTTTGACTAGAGGAATCCCGGCGGTCATGGTCCCCAAACCTTCTGTTGGCACAGGACGGGAACCATCCCCGAAGACAATTCATCAGACATGAAAGGGACTGGTCAGTGGGTGGGAGAGAGATGCTGATGAAGAGTGAGCTAATTAGATCAGGTGGACACTTGAGACTGTGTTGGCATCTCCTGTCTGGAGGGGGGAAGGGAGGATAGAGAGAGTTGGAGGCTGGCAAAGTTTTCACAAAAGGAGAGACTGGAAGGGCTGACTCATTACGGGGACAGCAAGTGAGAGTAAGCAGTAAGATGAATATAAACTTATATGTGACAGACTGACTTGATTTGTAAACGTTCACTTGAAGCTCCATAAAAGTTAAGAAAAAAAATGGTCAGCGGAGCAAGGGCGGGGGTTCGGGAACCATGGATTAAAGGGACTACTAAGTCAATTGGCAAAATAATTCTATTAGGAAAACATTCTGCATCCCACTTTGAAATGTGGGGTCTGGAGTCTTAAATGCTAAGAAGCAGCGATCTAAAAAAAAAAAACAAGCGGCCATCTAAGATGCATCAATTGGTCTCAACCCACCTGGAGCAAAGGAGAATGAAGAACACCAAGGTCACACGACAACTAAGAGCCCAAGACACAGAAAGGGCCACATGAACCAGAGACCTACATTATCCTGAGACCAGAAGAACTAGTTGGGGCCCGGCCACAATCGATGACTGCCCTCACAGGGAGCAAAACAGGAACCCCTGAAGGAGCGGGAGATCAGTGGGAGGCCGACCCCAAATTCTCATTAAAAGACCATACTTAATGGTCTGGCTTTGACTAGAGGAATCCCGGCGGTCATGGTCACCAAAACTTCTGTTGGCACAGGACGGGAACCATCCCCGAAGACAATTCATCAGACATGAAAGGGACTGGTCAGTGGGTGGGAGAGAGATGCTGATGAAGAGTGAGCTAATTAGATCAGGTGGACACTTGAGACTGTGTTGGCATCTCCTGTATGGAGGGGGGATGGGAGGATAGAGAGAGTTGGAGGCTGGCAAAGTTTTCACAAAAGGAGAGACTGGAAGGGCTGACTCATTACGGGGACAGCAAGTGAGAGTAAGCAGTAAGATGACTATTAACTTATATGTGACAGACTGACTTGATTTGTAAACGTTCACTTGAAGCTCCATAAAAGTTAAGAAAAAAAATGGTCAGCGGAGCAAGGGCGGGGGTTCGGGAACCATGGATTAAAGGGACTACTAAGTCAATTGGCAAAATAATTCTATTAGGAAAACATTCTGCATCCCACTTTGAAATGTGGGGTCTGGAGTCTTAAATGCTAAGAAGCAGCGATCTAAAAAAAAAAAACAAGCGGCCATCTAAGATGCATCAATTGGTCTCAACCCACCTGGAGCAAAGGAGAATGAAGAACACCAAGGTCACACGACAACTAAGAGCCCAAGACACAGAAAGGGCCACATGAACCAGAGACCTACATTATCCTGAGACCAGAAGAACTAGTTGTGGCCCGGCCACAATCGATGACTGCCCTCACAGGGAGCAAAACAGGAACGCCTGAGGGAGCGGGAGATCAGTGGGAGGCCGACCCCAAATTCTCATTAAAAGACCATACTTAATGGTCTGGCTTTGACTAGAGGAATCCCGGCGGTCATGGTCACCAAAACTTCTGTTGGCAGAGGACGGTAACCATCCCCAAAGACAATTCATCAGACATGAAAGGGACTGGACAGTGGGTGGGAGAGAGGTGTTGATGAAGAGTGATCTAATTACATCAGGTGGACACTTGAGACTGTGTTGGCATCTCCTGTCTGGAGGGGGGATGGGAGGATAGAGAGAGTTGGAGGCTGGCAAAGTTTTCACAAAAGGAGAGACTGGAAGGGCTGACTCATTACGGGGACAGCAAGTGAGAGTAAGCAGTAAGATGAATATTAACTTATATGTGACAGACTGACTTGATTTGTAAACGTTCACTTGAAGCTCAATAAAAGTTAAGGAAAAAAAAAAGGTCAGTGGAGCAAGGGCGGTGTTTTTGCGAACCATGGTTTAAGGGGACTTCTAAGTCAATTGGCAAAATAATTCTATTATGAAAACATTCTGCATCCGACTTTGAAATGTGGCCTCTGGGGTCTTATATGCAAACAAGCGTCGATCTAAAAAAAAAAAAAAAAAAAACAAGTGGCCATCTAAGAGGCATCAATTGGTCTCAACCCACCTGGAGCAAAGGAGAATGAAGAACACCAAGGTCACACGACAACTAAGAGGCCAAGACACAGAAAGGGCCACATGAACCAGAGACCTACATTATCCTGAGACCAGAAGAACTAGTTGGGGCCTGGCCACAATCGATGACTGCCCTCACAGGGAGCACAAGAGAGAACCCCTGAGGGAGCGGGAGATCAGTGGGAGGCAGACCCCAAATTCTCATAAAAAGGCCATACTTAATGGTCTGGCTCTGACTAGAGGAATCCCGGCGGTCATGGTCCCCAAACCTTCTGTTGGCACAGGACGGGAACCATCCCCGAAGACAATTCATCAGACATGAAAGGGACTGGTCAGTGGGTGGGAGAGAGATGCTGATGAAGAGTGAGCTAATTAGATCAGGTGGACACTTGAGACTGTGTTGGCATCTCCTGTATGGAGGGGGGATGGGAGGATAGAGAGAGTTGGAGGCTGGCAAAGTTTTCACAAAAGGAGAGACTGGAAGGGCTGACTCATTACGGGGACAGCAAGTGAGAGTAAGCAGTAAGATGACTATTAACTTATATGTGACAGACTGACTTGATTTGTAAACGTTCACTTGAAGCTCCATAAAAGTTAAGAAAAAAAATGGTCAGTGGAGCAAGGGCGGGGGTTCGGGAACCATGGATTAAAGGGACTACTAAGTCAATTGGCAAAATAATTCTATTAGGAAAACATTCTGCATCCCACTTTGAAATGTGGGGTCTGGGGTCTTAAATGCTAACAAGCGGCGATCTAAAAAAAAAAAACAAGCGGCCATCTAAGATGCATCAATTGGTCTCAACCCACCTGGAGCAAAGGAGAATGAAGAACACCAAGGTCACACGACAACTAAGAGGCCAAGACACAGAAAGGGCCACATGAACCAGAGACCTACATTATCCTGACACCAGAAGAACTAGTTGGGGCCCGGCCACAATCGATGACTGCCCTCACAGGGAGCAAAACAGGAACCCCTGAGGGAGCGGGAGATCAGTGGGAGGCCGACCCCAAATTCTCATTAAAAGACCATACTTAATGGTCTGGCTTTGACTAGAGGAATCCCGGCGGTCATGGTCCCCAAAACTTCTGTTGGCACAGGACGGGAACCATCCCCAAAGACAATTCATCAGACATGAAAGGGACTGGACAGTGGGTGGGAGAGAGATGCTGATGATGAGTGAGCTAAGTATATCAGGTGGAAACTTGAGACTGTGTTGGCATCTCCTGTCTGGAGGGGGGAAGGGAGGATAGAGAGAGTTGGAGGCTGGCAAAGTTTTCACAAAAGGAGAGACTGGAAGGGCGGATTCATTACGGGGACAGCAAGTGAGAGTAAGGAGTAAGATGAACATTAACTTATATGTGACAGACTGACTTGATTTGTAAACGTTCACCTGAAGCTCAATAAAAGATAAGGAAAAAAAGGACAGCGGAGCAAGGGCGGGGGTTTGGGAACCATGGTTTAAGGGGACTTCTACGTCAAATGGAAAAATAATTCTATTATGAAAACATTCTGCATCCCACTTGGAAATGTGGCGTCTGGGGTCTTAAATGCTAACAAGCGGCCATCTAAGATGCATCAATTGGTCTCAACCCACCTGGAGCAAAGGAGAATGAAGAACACCAAGGTCACACGACAACTAAGAGCCCAAGACACAGAAAGGGCCACATGAACCAGAGACCTACATTATCCTGAGACTAGAAGAAGTAGTTGGGGCCTGGCCACAATCGATGACTGCCCTCACAGGGAGCACAAGAGAGAACCCCTGAGGGAGCGGGAGATCAGTGGGAGGCAGACCCCAAATTCTCATAAAAAGGCCATACTTAATGGTCTGGCTTTGACTAGAGGAATCCCGGCGGTCATGGTCCCCAAACCTTCTGTTGGCACAGGACGGGAACCATCCCCGAAGACAATTCATCAGACATGAAAGGGACTGGACAGTGGGTGGGAGAGAGATGCTGATGAAGAGTGAGCTAATTAGATCAGGTGGACACTTGAGACTGTGTTGGCATCTCCTGTCTGGAGGGGGGAAGGGAGGATAGAGAGAGTTGGAGGCTGGCAAAGTTTTCACAAAAGGAGAGACTGGAAGGGCTGATTCATTACGGGGACAGCAAGTGAGAGTAAGCAGTAAGATGAATATAAACTTATATGTGACAGACTGACTTGATTTGTAAACGTTCACTAGAAGCTCAATAAAAGTTAAAAAAAAAAAGGACAGCGGAGCAAGGGCGGGGGTTTGGGAACCATGGTTTAAGGGGACTTCTACGTCAAATGGAAAAATAATTCTATTATGAAAACATTCTGCATCCCACTTGGAAATGTGGCGTCTGGGGTCTTAAATGCTAACAAGCGGCCATCTAAGATGCATCAATTGGTCTCAACCCACCTGGAGCAAAGGAGAATGAAGAACACCAAGGTCACACGACAACTAAGAGCCCAAGACACAGAAAGGGCCACATGAACCAGAGACCTACATTATCCTGAGACCAGAAGAACTAGTTGGGGCCTGGCCACAATCGATGACTGCCCTCACAGGGAGCACAAGAGAGAACCCCTGAGGGAGCGGGAGATCAGTGGGAGGCAGACCCCAAATTCTCATAAAAAGGCCATACTTAATGGTCTGGCTTTGACTAGAGGAATCCCGGCGGTCATGGTCCCCAAACCTTCTGTTGGCACAGGACGGGAACCATCCCCGAAGACAATTCATCAGACATGAAAGGGACTGGTCAGTGGGTGGGAGAGAGATGCTGATGAAGAGTGAGCTAATTAGATCAGGTGGACACTTGAGACTGTGTTGGCATCTCCTGTATGGAGGGGGGATGGGAGGATAGAGAGAGTTGGAGGCTGGCAAAGTTTTCACAAAAGGAGAGACTGGAAGGGCTGACTCATTACGGGGACAGCAAGTGAGAGTAAGCAGTAAGATGACTATTAACTTATATGTGACAGACTGACTTGATTTGTAAACGTTCACTTGAAGCTCCATAAAAGTTAAGAAAAAAAATGGTCAGCGGAGCAAGGGCGGGGGTTCGGGAACCATGGATTAAAGGGACTACTAAGTCAATTGGCAAAATAATTCTATTAGGAAAACATTCTGCATCCCACTTTGAAATGTGGGGTCTGGGGTCTTAAATGCTAACAAGCGGCGATCTAAAAAAAAAAAACAAGCGGCCATCTAAGATGCATCAATTGGTCTCAACCCACCTGGAGCAAAGGAGAATGAAGAACACCAAGGTCACACGACAACTAAGAGGCCAAGACACAGAAAGGGCCACATGAACCAGAGACCTACATTATCCTGAGACCAGAAGAACTAGTTGGGGCCCGGCCACAATCGATGACTGCCCTCACAGGGAGCACAACAGGAACCCCTGAGGGAGCGGGAAATCAGTGGGAGGCCGACCCCAAATTCTCATGAAAAGACCATACTTAATGGTCTGGCTGTGACTAGAGGAATCCCGGCGGTCATGGTCCCCAAAACTTCTGTTGGCACAGGACGGGAACCATCGCCAAAGACAATTCATCAGACATGAAAGGGACTGGACAGTGGGTGGGAGAGAGATGCTGATGATGAGTGAGCTAAGTATATCAGGTGGAAACTTGAGACTGTGTTGGCATCTCCTGTCTGGAGGGGGGAAGGGAGGATAGAGAGAGTTGGAGGCTGGCAAAGTTTTCACAAAAGGAGAGACTGGAAGGGCGGATTCATTACGGGGACAGCAAGTGAGAGTAAGGAGTAAGATGAACATTAACTTATATGTGACAGACTGACTTGATTTGTAAACGTTCACCTGAAGCTCAATAAAAGATAAGGAAAAAAAGGACAGCGGAGCAAGGGCGGGGGTTTGGGAACCATGGTTTAAGGGGACTTCTACGTCAAATGGAAAAATAATTCTATTATGAAAACATTCTGCATCCCACTTGGAAATGTGGCGTCTGGGGTCTTAAATGCTAACAAGCGGCCATCTAAGATGCATCAATTGGTCTCAACCCACCTGGAGCAAAGGAGAATGAAGAACACCAAGGTCACACGACAACTAAGAGCCCAAGACACAGAAAGGGCCACATGAACCAGAGACCTACATTATCCTGAGACTAGAAGAAGTAGTTGGGGCCTGGCCACAATCGATGACTGCCCTCACAGGAAGCACAAGAGAGAACCCCTGAGGGAGCGGGAGATCAGTGGGAGGCAGACCCCAAATTCTCATAAAAAGGCCATACTTAATGGTCTGGCTTTGACTAGAGGAATCCCGGCGGTCATGGTCCCCAAATCTTCTGTTGGCACAGGACGGGAACCATCCCCGAAGACAATTCATCAGACATGAAAGGGACTGGTCAGTGGGTGGGAGAGAGATGCTGATGAAGAGTGAGCTAATTAGATCAGGTGGACACTTGAGACTGTGTTGGCATCTCCTGTATGGAGGGGGGATGGGAGGATAGAGAGAGTTGGAGGCTGGCAAAGTTTTCACAAAAGGAGAGACTGGAAGGGCTGACTCATTACGGGGACAGCAAGTGAGAGTAAGCAGTAAGATGACTATTAACTTATATGTGACAGACTGACTTGATTTGTAAACGTTCACTTGAAGCTCCATAAAAGTTAAGAAAAAAAATGGTCAGCGGAGCAAGGGCGGGGGTTCGGGAACCATGGATTAAAGGGACTACTAAGTCAATTGGCAAAATAATTCTATTAGGAAAACATTCTGCATCCCACTTTGAAATGTGGGGTCTGGGGTCTTAAATGCTAACAAGCGGCGATCTAAAAAAAAAAAACAAGCGGCCATCTAAGATGCATCAATTGGTCTCAACCCACCTGGAGCAAAGGAGAATGAAGAACACCAAGGTCACACGACAACTAAGAGGCCAAGACACAGAAAGGGCCACATGAACCAGAGACCTACATTATCCTGAGACCAGAAGAACTAGTTGGGGCCCGGCCACAATCGATGACTGCCCTCACAGGGAGCAAAACAGGAACCCCTGAGGGAGCGGGAGATCAGTGGGAGGCCGACCCCGAATTCTCATTAAAAGACCATACTTAATGGTCTGGCTTTGACTAGAGGAATCCCGGCGGTCATGGTCCCCAAAACTTCTGTTGGCACAGGACGGGAACCATCCCCAAACACAATTCATCAGACATGAAAGGGACTGGACAGTGGGTGGGAGAGAGATGCTGATGATGAGTGAGCTAAGTATATCAGGTGGAAACTTGAGACTGTGTTGGCATCTCCTGTCTGGAGGGGGGAAGGGAGGATAGAGAGAGTTGGAGGCTGGCAAAGTTTTCACAAAAGGAGAGACTGGAAGGGCGGATTCATTACGGGGACAGCAAGTGAGAGTAAGGAGTAAGATGAACATTAACTTATATGTGACAGACTGACTTGATTTGTAAACGTTCACCTGAAGCTCAATAAAAGATAAGGAAAAAAAGGACAGCGGAGCAAGGGCGGGGGTTTGGGAACCATGGTTTAAGGGGACTTCTACGTCAAATGGAAAAATAATTCTATTATGAAAACATTCTGCATCCCACTTGGAAATGTGGCGTCTGGGGTCTTAAATGCTAACAAGCGGCCATCTAAGATGCATCAATTGGTCTCAACCCACCTGGAGCAAAGGAGAATGAAGAACACC
This sequence comes from Loxodonta africana, assembly GCF_030014295.1. Taxonomy (NCBI): domain Eukaryota; kingdom Metazoa; phylum Chordata; class Mammalia; order Proboscidea; family Elephantidae; genus Loxodonta; species Loxodonta africana. The sequence goes on along the minus strand of NC_087369.1, from coordinate 114,772,938 downwards.
AAGGTCACACGACAACTAAGAGCCCAAGACACAGAAAGGGCCACATGAACCAGAGACCTACATTATCCTGAGACTAGAAGAAGTAGTTGGGGCCTGGCCACAATCGATGACTGCCCTCACAGGGAGCACAAGAGAGAACCCCTGAGGGAGCGGGAGATCAGTGGGAGGCAGACCCCAAATTCTCATAAAAAGGCCATACTTAATGGTCTGGCTTTGACTAGAGGAATCCCGGCGGTCATGGTCCCCAAACCTTCTGTTGGCACAGGACGGGAACCATCCCCGAAGACAATTCATCAGACATGAAAGGGACTGGACAGTGGGTGGGAGAGAGATGCTGATGAAGAGTGAGCTAATTAGATCAGGTGGACACTTGAGACTGTGTTGGCATCTCCTGTCTGGAGGGGGGAAGGGAGGATAGAGAGAGTTGGAGGCTGGCAAAGTTTTCACAAAAGGAGAGACTGGAAGGGCTGATTCATTACGGGGACAGCAAGTGAGAGTAAGCAGTAAGATGAATATAAACTTATATGTGACAGACTGACTTGATTTGTAAACGTTCACTAGAAGCTCAATAAAAGTTAAAAAAAAAAAGGACAGCGGAGCAAGGGCGGGGGTTTGGGAACCATGGTTTAAGGGGACTTCTACGTCAAATGGAAAAATAATTCTATTATGAAAACATTCTGCATCCCACTTGGAAATGTGGCGTCTGGGGTCTTAAATGCTAACAAGCGGCCATCTAAGATGCATCAATTGGTCTCAACCCACCTGGAGCAAAGGAGAATGAAGAACACCAAGGTCACACGACAACTAAGAGCCCAAGACACAGAAAGGGCCACATGAACCAGAGACCTACATTATCCTGAGACTAGAAGAAGTAGTTGGGGCCTGGCCACAATCGATGACTGCCCTCACAGGGAGCACAAGAGAGAACCCCTGAGGGAGCGGGAGATCAGTGGGAGGCAGACCCCAAATTCTCATAAAAAGGCCATACTTAATGGTCTGGCTTTGACTAGAGGAATCCCGGCGGTCATGGTCCCCAAACCTTCTGTTGGCACAGGACGGGAACCATCCCCGAAGACAATTCATCAGACATGAAAGGGACTGGACAGTGGGTGGGAGAGAGATGCTGATGAAGAGTGAGCTAATTAGATCAGGTGGACACTTGAGACTGTGTTGGCATCTCCTGTCTGGAGGGGGGAAGGGAGGATAGAGAGAGTTGGAGGCTGGCAAAGTTTTCACAAAAGGAGAGACTGGAAGGGCTGATTCATTACGGGGACAGCAAGTGAGAGTAAGCAGTAAGATGAATATAAACTTATATGTGACAGACTGACTTGATTTGTAAACGTTCACTAGAAGCTCAATAAAAGTTAAAAAAAAAAAGGACAGCGGAGCAAGGGCGGGGGTTTGGGAACCATGGTTTAAGGGGACTTCTACGTCAAATGGAAAAATAATTCTATTATGAAAACATTCTGCATCCCACTTGGAAATGTGGCGTCTGGGGTCTTAAATGCTAACAAGCGGCCATCTAAGATGCATCAATTGGTCTCAACCCACCTGGAGCAAAGGAGAATGAAGAACACCAAGGTCACACGACAACTAAGAGCCCAAGACACAGAAAGGGCCACATGAACCAGAGACCTACATTATCCTGAGACCAGAAGAACTAGTTGGGGCCTGGCCACAATCGATGACTGCCCTCACAGGGAGCACAAGAGAGAACCCCTGAGGGAGCGGGAGATCAGTGGGAGGCAGACCCCAAATTCTCATAAAAAGGCCATACTTAATGGTCTGGCTTTGACTAGAGGAATCCCGGCGGTCATGGTCCCCAAACCTTCTGTTGGCACAGGACGGGAACCATCCCCGAAGACAATTCATCAGACATGAAAGGGACTGGTCAGTGGGTGGGAGAGAGATGCTGATGAAGAGTGAGCTAATTAGATCAGGTGGACACTTGAGACTGTGTTGGCATCTCCTGTATGGAGGGGGGATGGGAGGATAGAGAGAGTTGGAGGCTGGCAAAGTTTTCACAAAAGGAGAGACTGGAAGGGCTGACTCATTACGGGGACAGCAAGTGAGAGTAAGCAGTAAGATGACTATTAACTTATATGTGACAGACTGACTTGATTTGTAAACGTTCACTTGAAGCTCCATAAAAGTTAAGAAAAAAAATGGTCAGCGGAGCAAGGGCGGGGGTTCGGGAACCATGGATTAAAGGGACTACTAAGTCAATTGGCAAAATAATTCTATTAGGAAAACATTCTGCATCCCACTTTGAAATGTGGGGTCTGGGGTCTTAAATGCTAACAAGCGGCGATCTAAAAAAAAAAAACAAGCGACCATCTAAGATGCATCAATTGGTCTCAACCCACCTGGAGCAAAGGAGAATGAAGAACACCAAGGTCACACGACAACTAAGAGGCCAAGACACAGAAAGGGCCACATGAACCAGAGACCTACATTATCCTGAGACCAGAAGAACTAGTTGGGGCCCGGCCACAATCGATGACTGCCCTCACAGGGAGCACAACAGGAACCCCTGAGGGAGCGGGAAATCAGTGGGAGGCCGACCCCAAATTCTCATGAAAAGACCATACTTAATGGTCTGGCTATGACTAGAGGAATCCCGGCGGTCATGGTCCCCAAAACTTCTGTTGGCACAGGACGGGAACCATCGCCAAAGACAATTCATCAGACATGAAAGGGACTGGACAGTGGGTGGGAGAGAGATGCTGATGATGAGTGAGCTAAGTATATCAGGTGGAAACTTGAGACTGTGTTGGCATCTCCTGTCTGGAGGGGGGAAGGGAGGATAGAGAGAGTTGGAGGCTGGCAAAGTTTTCACAAAAGGAGAGACTGGAAGGGCGGATTCATTACGGGGACAGCAAGTGAGAGTAAGGAGTAAGATGAACATTAACTTATATGTGACAGACTGACTTGATTTGTAAACGTTCACCTGAAGCTCAATAAAAGATAAGGAAAAAAAGGACAGCGGAGCAAGGGCGGGGGTTTGGGAACCATGGTTTAAGGGGACTTCTACGTCAAATGGAAAAATAATTCTATTATGAAAACATTCTGCATCCCACTTGGAAATGTGGCGTCTGGGGTCTTAAATGCTAACAAGCGGCCATCTAAGATGCATCAATTGGTCTCAACCCACCTGGAGCAAAGGAGAATGAAGAACACCAAGGTCACACGACAACTAAGAGCCCAAGACACAGAAAGGGCCACATGAACCAGAGACCTACATTATCCTGAGACTAGAAGAAGTAGTTGGGGCCTGGCCACAATCGATGACTGCCCTCACAGGAAGCACAAGAGAGAACCCCTGAGGGAGCGGGAGATCAGTGGGAGGCAGACCCCAAATTCTCATAAAAAGGCCATACTTAATGGTCTGGCTTTGACTAGAGGAATCCCGGCGGTCATGGTCCCCAAACCTTCTGTTGGCACAGGACGGGAACCATCCCCGAAGACAATTCATCAGACATGAAAGGGACTGGTCAGTGGGTGGGAGAGAGATGCTGATGAAGAGTGAGCTAATTAGATCAGGTGGACACTTGAGACTGTGTTGGCATCTCCTGTATGGAGGGGGGATGGGAGGATAGAGAGAGTTGGAGGCTGGCAAAGTTTTCACAAAAGGAGAGACTGGAAGGGCTGACTCATTACGGGGACAGCAAGTGAGAGTAAGCAGTAAGATGACTATTAACTTATATGTGACAGACTGACTTGATTTGTAAACGTTCACTTGAAGCTCCATAAAAGTTAAGAAAAAAAATGGTCAGCGGAGCAAGGGCGGGGGTTCGGGAACCATGGATTAAAGGGACTACTAAGTCAATTGGCAAAATAATTCTATTAGGAAAACATTCTGCATCCCACTTTGAAATGTGGGGTCTGGGGTCTTAAATGCTAACAAGCGGCGATCTAAAAAAAAAAAACAAGCGGCCATCTAAGATGCATCAATTGGTCTCAACCCACCTGGAGCAAAGGAGAATGAAGAACACCAAGGTCACACGACAACTAAGAGGCCAAGACACAGAAAGGGCCACATGAACCAGAGACCTACATTATCCTGAGACCAGAAGAACTAGTTGGGGCCCGGCCACAATCGATGACTGCCCTCACAGGGAGCAAAACAGGAACCCCTGAGGGAGCGGGAGATCAGTGGGAGGCCGACCCCGAATTCTCATTAAAAGACCATACTTAATGGTCTGGCTTTGACTAGAGGAATCCCGGCGGTCATGGTCCCCAAAACTTCTGTTGGCACAGGACGGGAACCATCCCCAAAGACAATTCATCAGACATGAAAGGGACTGGACAGTGGGTGGGAGAGAGATGCTGATGATGAGTGAGCTAAGTATATCAGGTGGAAACTTGAGACTGTGTTGGCATCTCCTGTCTGGAGGGGGGAAGGGAGGATAGAGAGAGTTGGAGGCTGGCAAAGTTTTCACAAAAGGAGAGACTGGAAGGGCTGATTCATTACGGGGACAGCAAGTGAGAGTAAGGAGTAAGATGAACATTAACTTATATGTGACAGACTGACTTGATTTGTAAACGTTCACCTGAAGCTCAATAAAAGATAAGGAAAAAAAGGACAGCGGAGCAAGGGCAGGGGTTTGGGAACCATGGTTTAAGGGGACTTCTACGTCAAATGGAAAAATAATTCTATTATGAAAACATTCTGCATCCCACTTGGAAATGTGGCGTCTGGGGTCTTAAATGCTAACAAGCGGCCATCTAAGATGCATCAATTGGTCTCAACCCACCTGGAGCAAAGGAGAATGAAGAACACCAAGGTCACACGACAACTAAGAGGCCAAGACACAGAAAGGGCCACATGAACCAGAGACCTACATTATCCTGAGACCAGAAGAACTAGTTGGGGCCCGGCCACAATCGATGACTGCCCTCACAGGGAGCAAAACAGGAACCCCTGAGGGAGCGGGAGATCAGTGGGAGGCCGACCCCAAATTCTCATTAAAAGACCATACTTAATGGTCTGGCTGTGACTAGAGGAATCCCGGCGGTCATCGTCACCAAAACTTCTGTTGGCAGAGGACGGGAACCATCCCCAAAGACAATTCATCAGACATGAAAGGGACTGGACAGTGGGTGGGAGAGAGATGCTGATGAAGAGTGATCTAATTACATCAGGTGGACACTTGAGACTGTGTTGGCATCTCCTGCCTGGAGGGGGGATGGGAGGATAGAGAGAGTTGGAGGCTGGCAAAGTTTTCACAAAAGGAGAGACTGGAAGGGCTGACTCATTACGGGGACAGCAAGTGAGAGTAAGCAGTAAGATGAATATTAACTTATATGTGACAGACTGACTTGATTTGTAAACGTTCACTTGAAGCTCAATAAAAGTTAAGGAAAAAAAAAAGGTCAGTGGAGCAAGGGCGGTGTTTTGCGAACCATGGTTTAAGGGGACTTCTAAGTCAATTGGCAAAATAATTCTATTATGAAAACATTCTGCATCCCACTTTGAAATGTGGCCTCTGGGATCTTATATGCAAACAAGCGTCGATCTAAAAAAAAAAAAAACAAGCGGCCATCTAAGATGCATCAATTGGTCTCAACCCACCTGGAGCAAAGGAGAATGAAGAACACCAAGGTCACACGACAACTAAGAGGCCAAGACACAGAAAGGGCCACATGAACCAGAGACCTACATTATCCTGAGACCAGAAGAACTAGTTGGGGCCCGGCCACAATCGATGACTGCCCTCACAGGGAGCACAACAGGAACCCCTGAGGGAGCGGGAAATCAGTGGGAGGCCGACCCCAAATTCTCATGAAAAGACCATACTTAATGGTCTGGCTGTGACTAGAGGAATCCCGGCGGTCATGGTCCCCAAAACTTCTGTTGGCACAGGACGGGAACCATCCCCAAAGACAATTCATCAGACATGAAAGGGACTGGACAGTGGGTGGGAGAGAGATGCTGATGATGAGTGAGCTAAGTATATCAGGTGGAAACTTGAGACTGTGTTGGCATCTCCTGTCTGGAGGGGGGAAGGGAGGATAGAGAGAGTTGGAGGCTGGCAAAGTTTTCACAAAAGGAGAGACTGGAAGGGCTGATTCATTACGGGGACAGCAAGTGAGAGTAAGGAGTAAGATGAACATTAACTTATATGTGACAGACTGACTTGATTTGTAAACGTTCACCTGAAGCTCAATAAAAGATAAGGAAAAAAAGGACAGCGGAGCAAGGGCGGGGGTTTGGGAACCATGGTTTAAGGGGACTTCTACGTCAAATGGAAAAATAATTCTATTATGAAAACATTCTGCATCCCACTTTGAAATGTGGCGTCTGGGGTCTTAAATGCTAACAAGCGGCCATCTAAGATGCATCAATTGGTCTCAACCCACCTGGAGCAAAGAAGAATGAAGAACACCAAGGTCACACGACAACTAAGAGCCCAAGACACAGAAAGGGCCACATGAACCAGAGACCTACATTATCCTGAGACTAGAAGAAGTAGTTGGGGCCTGGCCACAATCGATGACTGCCCTCACAGGGAGCACAAGAGAGAACCCCTGAGGGAGCGGGAGATCAGTTGGAGGCAGACCCCAAATTCTCATAAAAAGGCCATACTTAATGGTCTGGCTTTGACTAGAGGAATCCCGGCGGTCATGGTCCCCAAACCTTCTGTTGGCACAGGACGGGAACCATCCCCGAAGACAATTCATCAGACATGAAAGGGACTGGTCAGTGGGTGGGAGAGAGATGCTGATGAAGAGTGAGCTAATTAGATCAGGTGGACACTTGAGACTGTGTTGGCATCTCCTGTCTGGAGGGGGGATGGGAGGATAGAGAGAGTTGGAGGCTGGCAAAGTTTTCACAAAAGGAGAGACTGGAAGGGCTGACTCATTACGGGGACAGCAAGTGAGAGTAAGCAGTAAGATGAATATAAACTTATATGTGACAGACTGACTTGATTTGTAAACGTTCACTAGAAGCTCAATAAAAGTTAAAAAAAAAAAGGACAGCGGAGCAAGGGCGGGGGTTTGGGAACCATGGTTTAAGGGGACTTCTACGTCAAATGGAAAAATAATTCTATTATGAAAACATTCTGCATCCCACTTTGAAATGTGGGGTCTGGGGTCTTAAATGCTAACAAGCGGCGATCTAAAAAAAAAAAACAAGCGGCCATCTAAGATGCATCAATTGGTCTCAACCCACCTGGAGCAAAGGAGAATGAAGAACACCAAGGTCACACGACAACTAAGAGGCCAAGACACAGAAAGGGCCACATGAACCAGAGACCTACATTATCCTGAGACCAGAAGAACTAGTAGGGGCCCGGCCACAATCGATGACTGCCCTCACAGGGAGCAAAACAGGAACCCCTGAGGGAGCGGGAGATCAGTGGGAGGCCGACCCCAAATTCTCATTAAAAGACCATACTTAATGGTCTGGCTTTGACTAGAGGAATCCCGGCGGTCATGGTCACCAAAACTTCTGTTGGCAGAGGACGGGAACCATCCCCAAAGACAATTCATCAGACATGAAAGGGACTGGACAGTGGGTGGGAGAGAGGTGCTGATGAAGAGTGATCTAATTACATCAGGTGGACACTTGAGACTGTGTTGGCATCTCCTGTCTGGAGGGGGGATGGGAGGATAGAGAGAGTTGGAGGCTGGCAAAGTTTTCACAAAAGGAGAGACTGGAAGGGCTGACTCATTACGGGGACAGCAAGTCAGAGTAAGCAGTAAGATGAATATTAACTTATATGTGACAGACTGACTTGATTTGTAAACGTTCACTTGAAGCTCAATAAAAGTTAAGGAAAAAAAAAAGGTCAGTGGAGCAAGGGCGGTGTTTTGCGAACCATGGTTTAAGGGGACTTCTAAGTCAATTGGCAAAATAATTCTATTAGGAAAACATTCTGCATCCCACTTTGAAATGTGGCCTCTGGGGTCTTATATGCAAACAAGCGTCGATCTAAAAAAAAAAAAAAAAAAACAAGCGGCCATCTAAGATGCATCAATTGGTCTCAACCCACCTGGAGCAAAGGAGAATGAAGAACACCAAGGTCACACGACAACTAAGAGGCCAAGACACAGAAAGGGCCACATGAACCAGAGACCTACATTATCCTGAGACCAGAAGAACTAGTAGGGGCCCGGCCACAATCGATGACTGCCCTCACAGGGAGCAAAACAGGAACCCCTGAGGGAGCGGGAGATCAGTGGGAGGCCGACCCCAAATTCTCATTAAAAGACCATACTTAATGGTCTGGCTTTGACTAGAGGAATCCCGGCGGTCATGGTCACCAAAACTTCTGTTGGCAGAGGACGGGAACCATCCCCAAAGACAATTCATCAGACATGAAAGGGACTGGACAGTGGGTGGGAGAGAGGTGCTGATGAAGAGTGATCTAATTACATCAGGTGGACACTTGAGACTGTGTTGGCATCTCCTGTCTGGAGGGGGGATGGGAGGATAGAGAGAGTTGGAGGCTGGCAAAGTTTTCACAAAAGGAGAGACTGGAAGGGCTGACTCATTACGGGGACAGCAAGTCAGAGTAAGCAGTAAGATGAATATTAACTTATATGTCACAGACTGACTTGATTTGTAAACGTTCACTTGAAGCTCAATAAAAGTTAAGGAAAAAAAAAAGGTCAGTGGAGCAAGGGCGGTGTTTTGCGAACCATGGTTTAAGGGGACTTCTAAGTCAATTGGCAAAATAATTCTATTAGGAAAACATTCTGCATCCCACTTTGAAATGTGGCCTCTGGGGTCTTATATGCAAACAAGCGTCGATCTAAAAAAAAAAAAAAAAAAAACAAGCGGCCATCTAAGATGCATCAATTGGTCTCAACCCACCTGGAGCAAAGGAGAATGAAGAACACCAAGGTCACACGACAACTAAGAGGCCAAGACACAGAAAGGGCCACATGAACCAGAGACCTACATTATCCTGAGACCAGAAGAACTAGTTGGGGCCCGGCCACAATCGATGACTGCCCTCACAGGGAGCACAACAGGAACCCCTGAGGGAGTGGGAAATCAGTGGGAGGCCGACCCCAAATTCTCATGAAAAGACCATACTTAATGGTCTGGCTGTGACTAGAGGAATCCCGGCGGTCATGGTCCCCAAACCTTCTGTTGGCACAGGACGGGAACCATCCCCGAAGACAATTCATCAGACATGAAAGGGACTGGTCAGTGGGTGGGAGAGAGATGCTGATGCAGAGTGAGCTAATTAGATCAGGTGGACACTTGAGACTGTGTTGGCATCTCCTGTATGGAGGGGGGATGGGAGGATAGAGAGAGTTGGAGGCTGGCAAAGTTTTCACAAAAGGAGAGACTGGAAGGGCTGATTCATTACGGGGACAGCAAGTGAGAGTAAGCAGTAAGATGACTATTAACTTATATGTGACAGACTGACTTGATTTGTAAACGTTCACTTGAAGCTCCATAAAAGTTAAGAAAAAAAATGGTCAGCGGAGCAAGGGCGGGGGTTCGGGAACCATGGATTAAAGGGACTACTAAGTCAATTGGCAAAATAATTCTATTAGGAAAACATTCTGCATCCCACTTTGAAATGTGGCCTCTGGGGTCTTATATGCAAACAAGCGTCGATCTAAAAAAAAAAAAAAAAAAAAACAAGCGGCCATCTAAGATGCATCAATTGGTCTCAACCCACCTGGAGCAAAGGAGAATGAAGAACACCAAGGTCACACGACAACTAAGAGGCCAAGACACAGAAAGGGCCACATGAACCAGAGACCTACATTATCCTGAGACCAGAAGAACTAGTTGGGGCCCGGCCACAATCGATGACTGCCCTCACAGGGAGCACAACAGGAACCCCTGAGGGAGCGGGAAATCAGTGGGAGGCCGACCCCAAATTCTCATGAAAAGACCATACTTAATGGTCTGGCTGTGACTAGAGGAATCCCGGCGGTCATGGTCCCCAAAACTTCTGTCGGCACAGGACGGGAACCATCCCCAAAGACAATTCATCAGACATGAAAGGGACTGGTCAGTGGGTGGGAGAGAGATGCTGATGAAGAGTGAGCTAATTAGATCAGGTGGACACTTGAGACTGTGTTGGCATCTCCTGTCTGGAGGGGGGAAGGGAGGATAGAGAGAGTTGGAGGCTGGCAAAGTTTTCACAAAAGGAGAGACTGGAAGGGCTGACTCATTACGGGGACAGCAAGTGAGAGTAAGCAGTAAGATGAATATAAACTTATATGTGACAGACTGACTTGATTTGTAAACGTTCACTAGAAGCTCAATAAAAGCTAAAAAAAAAAAGGACAGCGGAGCAAGGGCGGGGGTTTGGGAACCATGTTTTAAGGGGACTTCTACGTCAAATGGAAAAATAATTCTATTATGAAAACATTCTGCATCCCACTTGGAAATGTGGCGTCTGGGGTCTTAAATGCTAACAAGCGGCCATCTAAGATGCATCAATTGGTCTCAACCCACCTGGAGCAAAGGAGAATGAAGAACACCAAGGTCACACGACAACTAAGAGCCCAAGACACAGAAAGGGCCACATGAACCAGAGACCTACATTATCCTGAGACTAGAAGAAGTAGTTGGGGCCTGGCCACAATCGATGACTGCCCTCACAGGGAGCACAAGAGAGAACCCCTGAGGGAGCGGGAGATCAGTGGGAGGCAGACCCCAAATTCTCATAAAAAGGCCATACTTAATGGTCTGGCTTTGACTAGAGGAATCCCGGCGGTCATGGTCCCCAAACCTTCTGTTGGCACAGGACGGGAACCATCCCCGAAGACAATTCATCAGACATGAAAGGGACTGGTCAGTGGGTGGGAGAGAGATGCTGATGAAGAGTGAGCTAATTAGATCAGGTGGACACTTGAGACTGTGTTGGCATCTCCTGTATGGAGGGGGGATGGGAGGATAGAGAGAGTTGGAGGCTGGCAAAGTTTTCACAAAAGGAGAGACTGGAAGGGCTGACTCATTACGGGGACAGCAAGTGAGAGTAAGCAGTAAGATGACTATTAACTTATATGTGACAGACTGACTTGATTTGTAAACGTTCACTTGAAGCTCCATAAAAGTTAAGAAAAAAAATGGTCAGCGGAGCAAGGGCGGGGGTTCGGGAACCATGGATTAAAGGGACTACTAAGTCAATTGGCAAAATAATTCTATTAGGAAAACATTCTGCATCCCACTTTGAAATGTGGGGTCTGGGGTCTTAAATGCTAACAAGCGGCGATCTAAAAAAAAAAAACAAGCGGCCATCTAAGATGCATCAATTGGTCTCAACCCACCTGGAGCAAAGGAGAATGAAGAACACCAAGGTCACACGACAACTAAGAGGCCAAGACACAGAAAGGGCCACATGAACCAGAGACCTACATTATCCTGAGACCAGAAGAACTAGTTGGGGCCCGGCCACAATCGATGACTGCCCTCACAGGGAGCAAAACAGGAACCCCTGAGGGAGCGGGAGATCAGTGGGAGGCCGACCCCAAATTCTCATTAAAAGACCATACTTAATGGTCTGGCTTTGACTAGAGGAATCCCGGCGGTCATGGTCACCAAAACTTCTGTTGGCAGAGGACGGGAACCATCCCCAAAGACAATTCATCAGACATGAAAGGGACTGGACAGTGGGTGGGAGAGAGGTGCTGATGAAGAGTGATCTAATTACATCAGGTGGACACTTGAGACTGTGTTGGCATCTCCTGTCTGGAGGGGGGATGGGAGGATAGAGAGAGTTGGAGGCTGGCAAAGTTTTCACAAAAGGAGAGACTGGAAGGGCTGACTCATTACGGGGACAGCAAGTCAGAGTAAGCAGTAAGATGAATATTAACTTATATGTGACAGACTGACTTGATTTATAAACGTTCACTTGAAGCTCAATAAAAGTTAAGGAAAAAAAAAAGGTCAGTGGAGCAAGGGCGGTGTTTTGCGAACCATGGTTTAAGGGGACTTCTAAGTCAATTGGCAAAATAATTCTATTAGGAAAACATTCTGCATCCCACTTTGAAATGTGGCCTCTGGGGTCTTATATGCAAACAAGCGTCGATCTAAAAAAAAAAAAAAAAAAAAACAAGCGGCCATCTAAGATGCATCAATTGGTCTCAACCCACCTGGAGCAAAGGAGAATGAAGAACACCAAGGTCACACGACAACTAAGAGGCCAAGACACAGAAAGGGCCACATGAACCAGAGACCTACATTATCCTGAGACCAGAAGAACTAGTTGGGGCCCGGCCACAATCGATGACTGCCCTCACAGGGAGCACAACAGGAACCCCTGAGGGAGCGGGAAATCAGTGGGAGGCCGACCCCAAATTCTCATGAAAAGACCATACTTAATGGTCTGGCTGTGACTAGAGGAATCCCGGCGGTCATGGTCCCCAAAACTTCTGTTGGCACAGGACGGGAACCATCCCCAAAGACAATTCATCAGACATGAAAGGGACTGGACAGTGGGTGGGAGAGAGATGCTGATGATGAGTGAGCTAAGTATATCAGGTGGAAACTTGAGACTGTGTTGGCATCTCCTGTCTGGAGGGGGGAAGGGAGGATAGAGAGAGTTGGAGGCTGGCAAAGTTTTCACAAAAGGAGAGACTGGAAGGGCGGATTCATTACGGGGACAGCAAGTGAGAGTAAGGAGTAAGATGAACATTAACTTATATGTGACAGACTGACTTGATTTGTAAACGTTCACCTGAAGCTCAATAAAAGATAAGGAAAAAAAGGACAGCGGAGCAAGGGCGGGGGTTTGGGAACCATGGTTTAAGGGGACTTCTACGTCAAATGGAAAAATAATTCTATTATGAAAACATTCTGCATCCCACTTGGAAATGTGGCGTCTGGGGTCTTAAATGCTAACAAGCGGCCATCTAAGATGCATCAATTGGTCTCAACCCACCTGGAGCAAAGGAGAATGAAGAACACCAAGGTCACACGACAACTAAGAGCCCAAGACACAGAAAGGGCCACATGAACCAGAGACCTACATTATCCTGAGACTAGAAGAAGTAGTTGGGGCCTGGCCACAATCGATGACTGCCCTCACAGGGAGCACAAGAGAGAACCCCTGAGGGAGCGGGAGATCAGTGGGAGGCAGACCCCAAATTCTCATAAAAAGGCCATACTTAATGGTCTGGCTTTGACTAGAGGAATCCCGGCGGTCATGGTCCCCAAACCTTCTGTTGGCACAGGACGGGAACCATCCCCGAAGACAATTCATCAGACATGAAAGGGACTGGACAGTGGGTGGGAGAGAGATGCTGATGAAGAGTGAGCTAATTAGATCAGGTGGACACTTGAGACTGTGTTGGCATCTCCTGTCTGGAGGGGGGAAGGGAGGATAGAGAGAGTTGGAGGCTGGCAAAGTTTTCACAAAAGGAGAGACTGGAAGGGCTGATTCATTACGGGGACAGCAAGTGAGAGTAAGCAGTAAGATGAATATAAACTTATATGTGACAGACTGACTTGATTTGTAAACGTTCACTAGAAGCTCAATAAAAGTTAAAAAAAAAAAGGACAGCGGAGCAAGGGCGGGGGTTTGGGAACCATGGTTTAAGGGGACTTCTACGTCAAATGGAAAAATAATTCTATTATGAAAACATTCTGCATCCCACTTGGAAATGTGGCGTCTGGGGTCTTAAATGCTAACAAGCGGCGATCTAAAAAAAAAAAACAAGCGGCCATCTAAGATGCATCAATTGGTCTCAACCCACCTGGAGCAAAGGAGAATGAAGAACACCAAGGTCACACGACAACTAAGAGCCCAAGACACAGAAAGGGCCACATGAACCAGAGACCTACATTATCCTGAGACCAGAAGAACTAGTTGGGGCCTGGCCACAATCGATGACTGCCCTCACAGGGAGCACAAGAGAGAACCCCTGAGGGAGCGGGAGATCAGTGGGAGGCAGACCCCAAATTCTCATAAAAAGGCCATACTTAATGGTCTGGCTTTGACTAGAGAAATCCCGGCGGTCATGGTCACCAAAACTTCTGTTTGCACAGGACGGGAACCATCCCCGAAGACAATTCATCAGACATGAAAGGGACTGGTCAGTGGGTGGGAGAGAGATGCTGATGCAGAGTGAGCTAATTAGATCAGGTGGACACTTGAGACTGTGTTGGCATCTCCTGTATGGAGGGGGGATGGGAGGATAGAGAGAGTTGGAGGCTGGCAAAGTTTTCACAAAAGGAGAGACTGGAAGGGCTGATTCATTACGGGGACAGCAAGTGAGAGTAAGCAGTAAGATGACTATTAACTTATATGTGACAGACTGACTTGATTTGTAAACGTTCACTTGAAGCTCCATAAAAGTTAAGAAAAAAAATGGTCAGCGGAGCAAGGGCGGGGGTTCGGGAACCATGGATTAAAGGGACTACTAAGTCAATTGGCAAAATAATTCTATTAGGAAAACATTCTGAATCCCACTTTGAAATGTGGCCTCTGAGGTCTTATATGCAAACAAGCGTCGATCTAAAAAAAAAAAAAAAAAAAAACAAGCGGCCATCTAAGATGCATCAATTGGTCTCAACCCACCTGGAGCAAAGGAGAATGAAGAACACCAAGGTCACACGACAACTAAGAGGCCAAGACACAGAAAGGGCCACATGAACCAGAGACCTACATTATCCTGAGACCAGAAGAACTAGTTGGGGCCCGGCCACAATCGATGACTGCCCTCACAGGGAGCACAACAGGAACCCCTGAGGGAGCGGGAAATCAGTGGGAGGCCGACCCCAAATTCTCATGAAAAGACCATACTTAATGGTCTGGCTGTGACTAGAGGAATCCCGGCGGTCATGGTCCCCAAAACTTCTGTTGGCACAGGACGGGAACCATCCCCAAAGACAATTCATCAGACATGAAAGGGACTGGTCAGTGGGTGGGAGAGAGATGCTGATGAAGAGTGAGCTAATTAGATCAGGTGGACACTTGAGACTGTGTTGGCATCTCCTGTCTGGAGGGGGGAAGGGAGGATAGAGAGAGTTGGAGGCTGGCAAAGTTTTCACAAAAGGAGAGACTGGAAGGGCTGACTCATTACGGGGACAGCAAGTGAGAGTAAGCAGTAAGATGAATATAAACTTATATGTGACAGACTGACTTGATTTGTAAACGTTCACTAGAAGCTCAATAAAAGTTAAAAAAAAAAAGGACAGCGGAGCAAGGGCGGGGGTTTGGGAACCATGGTTTAAGGGGACTTCTACGTCAAATGGAAAAATAATTCTATTATGAAAACATTCTGCATCCCACTTGGAAATGTGGCGTCTGGGGTCTTAAATGCTAACAAGCGGCCATCTAAGATGCATCAATTGGTCTCAACCCACCTGGAGCAAAGGAGAATGAAGAACACCAAGGTCACACGACAACTAAGAGCCCAAGACACAGAAAGGGCCACATGAACCAGAGACCTACATTATCCTGAGACTAGAAGAAGTAGTTGGGGCCTGGCCACAATCGATGACTGCCCTCACAGGGAGCACAAGAGAGAACCCCTGAGGGAGCGGGAGATCAGTGGGAGGCAGACCCCAAATTCTCATAAAAAGGCCATACTTAATGGTCTGGCTTTGACTAGAGGAATCCCGGCAGTCATGGTCCCCAAACCTTCTGTTGGCACAGGACGGGAACCATCCCCGAAGACAATTCATCAGACATGAAAGGGACTGGACAGTGGGTGGGAGAGAGATGCTGATGAAGAGTGAGCTAATTAGATCAGGTGGACACTTGAGACTGTGTTGGCATCTCCTGTCTGGAGGGGGGAAGGGAGGATAGAGAGAGTTGGAGGCTGGCAAAGTTTTCACAAAAGGAGAGACTGGAAGGGCTGATTCATTACGGGGACAGCAAGTGAGAGTAAGCAGTAAGATGAATATAAACTTATATGTGACAGACTGACTTGATTTGTAAACGTTCACTAGAAGCTCAATAAAAGTTAAAAAAAAAAAAGGACAGCGGAGCAAGGGCGGGGGTTTGGGAACCATGGTTTAAGGGGACTTCTACGTCAAATGGAAAAATAATTCTATTATGAAAACATTCTGCATCCCACTTGGAAATGTGGCGTCTGGGGTCTTAAATGCTAACAAGCGGCCATCTAAGATGCATCAATTGGTCTCAACCCACCTGGAGCAAAGGAGAATGAAGAACACCAAGGTCACACGACAACTAAGAGCCCAAGACACAGAAAGGGCCACATGAACCAGAGACCTACATTATCCTGAGACCAGAAGAACTAGTTGGGGCCTGGCCACAATCGATGACTGCCCTCACAGGGAGCACAAGAGAGAACCCCTGAGGGAGCGGGAGATCAGTGGGAGGCAGACCCCAAATTCTCATAAAAAGGCCATACTTAATGGTCTGGCTTTGACTAGAGGAATCCCGGCGGTCATGGTCCCCAAACCTTCTGTTGGCACAGGACGGGAACCATCCCCGAAGACAATTCATCAGACATGAAAGGGACTGGTCAGTGGGTGGGAGAGAGATGCTGATGAAGAGTGAGCTAATTAGATCAGGTGGACACTTGAGACTGTGTTGGCATCTCCTGTCTGGAGGGGGGATGGGAGGATAGAGAGAGTTGGAGGCTGGCAAAGTTTTCACAAAAGGAGAGACTGGAAGGGCTGACTCATTACGGGGACAGCAAGTGAGAGTAAGCAGTAAGATGACTATTAACTTATATGTGACAGACTGACTTGATTTGTAAACGTTCACTTGAAGCTCCATAAAAGTTAAGAAAAAAAATGGTCAGCGGAGCAAGGGCGGGGGTTCGGGAACCATGGATTAAAGGGACTACTAAGTCAATTGGCAAAATAATTCTATTAGGAAAACATTCTGCATCCCACTTTGAAATGTGGGGTCTGGGGTCTTAAATGCTAACAAGCGGCGATCTAAAAAAAAAAAACAAGCGGCCATCTAAGATGCATCAATTGGTCTCAACCCACCTGGAGCAAAGGAGAATGAAGAACACCAAGGTCACACGACAACTAAGAGGCCAAGACACAGAAAGGGCCACATGAACCAGAGACCTACATTATCCTGAGACCAGAAGAACTAGTTGGGGCCCGGCCACAATCGATGACTGCCCTCACAGGGAGCACAACAGGAACCCCTGAGGGAGCGGGAAATCAGTGGGAGGCCGACCCCAAATTCTCATGAAAAGACCATACTTAATGGTCTGGCTGTGACTAGAGGAATCCCGGCGGTCATGGTCCCCAAAACTTCTGTTGGCACAGGACGGGAACCATCCCCAAAGACAATTCATCAGACATGAAAGGGACTGGACAGTGGGTGGGAGAGAGATGCTGATGATGAGTGAGCTAAGTATATCAGGTGGAAACTTGAGACTGTGTTGGCATCTCCTGTCTGGAGGGGGGAAGGGAGGATAGAGAGAGTTGGAGGCTGGCAAAGTTTTCACAAAAGGAGAGACTGGAAGGGCGGATTCATTACGGGGACAGCAAGTGAGAGTAAGGAGTAAGATGAACATTAACTTATATGTGACAGACTGACTTGATTTGTAAACGTTCACCTGAAGCTCAATAAAAGATAAGGAAAAAAAGGACAGCGGAGCAAGGGCGGGGGTTTGGGA
This sequence comes from Loxodonta africana, assembly GCF_030014295.1. Classification (NCBI taxonomy): domain Eukaryota; kingdom Metazoa; phylum Chordata; class Mammalia; order Proboscidea; family Elephantidae; genus Loxodonta; species Loxodonta africana. Next base: position 114,755,400 of record NC_087369.1, on the reverse strand, counting down.
ACCATGGTTTAAGGGGACTTCTACGTCAAATGGAAAAATAATTCTATTATGAAAACATTCTGCATCCCACTTGGAAATGTGGCGTCTGGGGTCTTAAATGCTAACAAGCGGCCATCTAAGATGCATCAATTGGTCTCAACCCACCTGGAGCAAAGGAGAATGAAGAACACCAAGGTCACACGACAACTAAGAGCCCAAGACACAGAAAGGGCCACATGAACCAGAGACCTACATTATCCTGAGACTAGAAGAAGTAGTTGGGGCCTGGCCACAATCGATGACTGCCCTCACAGGGAGCACAAGAGAGAACCCCTGAGGGAGCGGGAGATCAGTGGGAGGCAGACCCCAAATTCTCATAAAAAGGCCATACTTAATGGTCTGGCTTTGACTAGAGGAATCCCGGCGGTCATGGTCCCCAAACCTTCTGTTGGCACAGGACGGGAACCATCCCCGAAGACAATTCATCAGACATGAAAGGGACTGGACAGTGGGTGGGAGAGAGATGCTGATGAAGAGTGAGCTAATTAGATCAGGTGGACACTTGAGACTGTGTTGGCATCTCCTGTCTGGAGGGGGGAAGGGAGGATAGAGAGAGTTGGAGGCTGGCAAAGTTTTCACAAAAGGAGAGACTGGAAGGGCTGATTCATTACGGGGACAGCAAGTGAGAGTAAGCAGTAAGATGAATATAAACTTATATGTGACAGACTGACTTGATTTGTAAACGTTCACTAGAAGCTCAATAAAAGTTAAAAAAAAAAAGGACAGCGGAGCAAGGGCGGGGGTTTGGGAACCATGGTTTAAGGCGACTTCTACGTCAAATGGAAAAATAATTCTATTATGAAAACATTCTGCATCCCACTTGGAAATGTGGCGTCTGGGGTCTTAAATGCTAACAAGCGGCGATCTAAAAAAAAAAAACAAGCGGCCATCTAAGATGCATCAATTGGTCTCAACCCACCTGGAGCAAAGGAGAATGAAGAACACCAAGGTCACACGACAACTAAGAGCCCAAGACACAGAAAGGGCCACATGAACCAGAGACCTACATTATCCTGAGACCAGAAGAACTAGTTGGGGCCTGGCCACAATCGATGACTGCCCTCACAGGGAGCACAAGAGAGAACCCCTGAGGGAGCGGGAGATCAGTGGGAGGCAGACCCCAAATTCTCATAAAAAGGCCATACTTAATGGTCTGGCTTTGACTAGAGGAATCCCGGCGGTCATGGTCCCCAAACCTTCTGTTGGCACAGGACGGGAACCATCCCCGAAGACAATTCATCAGACATGAAAGGGACTGGTCAGTGGGTGGGAGAGAGATGCTGATGAAGAGTGAGCTAATTAGATCAGGTGGACACTTGAGACTGTGTTGGCATCTCCTGTATGGAGGGGGGATGGGAGGATAGAGAGAGTTGGAGGCTGGCAAAGTTTTCACAAAAGGAGAGACTGGAAGGGCTGACTCATTACGGGGACAGCAAGTGAGAGTAAGCAGTAAGATGACTATTAACTTATATGTGACAGACTGACTTGATTTGTAAACGTTCACTTGAAGCTCCATAAAAGTTAAGAAAAAAAATGGTCAGCGGAGCAAGGGCGGGGGTTCGGGAACCATGGATTAAAGGGACTACTAAGTCAATTGGCAAAATAATTCTATTAGGAAAACATTCTGCATCCCACTTTGAAATGTGGCCTCTGGGGTCTTAAATGCTAACAAGCGGCGATCTAAAAAAAAAAAACAAGCGGCCATCTAAGATGCATCAATTGGTCTCAACCCACCTGGAGCAAAGGAGAATGAAGAACACCAAGGTCACACGACAACTAAGAGGCCAAGACACAGAAAGGGCCACATGAACCAGAGACCTACATTATCCTGAGACCAGAAGAACTAGTTGGGGCCCGGCCACAATCGATGACTGCCCTCACAGGGAGCAAAACAGGAACCCCTGAGGGAGCGGGAGATCAGTGGGAGGCCGACCCCAAATTCTCATTAAAAGACCATACTTAATGGTCTGGCTTTGACTAGAGGAATCCCGGCGGTCATGGTCACCAAAACTTCTGTTGGCAGAGGACGGGAACCATCCCCAAAGACAATTCATCAGACATGAAAGGGACTGGACAGTGGGTGGGAGAGAGGTGCTGATGAAGAGTGATCTAATTACATCAGGTGGACACTTGAGACTGTGTTGGCATCTCCTGTCTGGAGGGGGGATGGGAGGATAGAGAGAGTTGGAGGCTGGCAAAGTTTTCACAAAAGGAGAGACTGGAAGGGCTGACTCATTACGAGGACAGCAAGTCAGAGTAAGCAGTAAGATGAATATTAACTTATATGTGACAGACTGACTTGATTTGTAAACGTTCACTTGAAGCTCAATAAAAGTTAAGGAAAAAAAAAAGGTCAGTGGAGCAAGGGCGGTGTTTTGCGAACCATGGTTTAAGGGGACTTCTAAGTCAATTGGCAAAATAATTCTATTATGAAAACATTCTGCATCCCACTTTGAAATGTGGCCTCTGGGGTCTTATATGCAAACAAGCGTCGATCTAAAAAAAAAAAAAAAAAAAACAAGCGGCCATCTAAGATGCATCAATTGGTCTCAACCCACCTGGAGCAAAGGAGAATGAAGAACACCAAGGTCACACGACAACTAAGAGGCCAAGACACAGAAAGGGCCACATGAACCAGAGACCTACATTATCCTGAGACCAGAAGAACTAGTTGGGGCCCGGCCACAATCGATGACTGCCCTCACAGGGAGCACAACAGGAACCCCTGAGGGAGTGGGAAATCAGTGGGAGGCCGACCCCAAATTCTCATGAAAAGACCATACTTAATGGTCTGGCTGTGACTAGAGGAATCCCGGCGGTCATGGTCCCCAAACCTTCTGTTGGCACAGGACGGGAACCATCCCCGAAGACAATTCATCAGACATGAAAGGGACTGGTCAGTGGGTGGGAGAGAGATGCTGATGCAGAGTGAGCTAATTAGATCAGGTGGACACTTGAGACTGTGTTGGCATCTCCTGTATGGAGGGGGGATGGGAGGATAGAGAGAGTTGGAGGCTGGCAAAGTTTTCACAAAAGGAGAGACTGGAAGGGCTGATTCATTACGGGGACAGCAAGTGAGAGTAAGCAGTAAGATGACTATTAACTTATATGTGACAGACTGACTTGATTTGTAAACGTTCACTTGAAGCTCCATAAAAGTTAAGAAAAAAAATGGTCAGCGGAGCAAGGGCGGGGGTTCGGGAACCATGGATTAAAGGGACTACTAAGTCAATTGGCAAAATAATTCTATTAGGAAAACATTCTGCATCCCACTTTGAAATGTGGCCTCTGGGGTCTTATATGCAAACAAGCGTCGATCTAAAAAAAAAAAAAAAAAAAAACAAGCGGCCATCTAAGATGCATCAATTGGTCTCAACCCACCTGGAGCAAAGGAGAATGAAGAACACCAAGGTCACACGACAACTAAGAGGCCAAGACACAGAAAGGGCCACATGAACCAGAGACCTACATTATCCTGAGACCAGAAGAACTAGTTGGGGCCCGGCCACAATCGATGACTGCCCTCACAGGGAGCACAACAGGAACCCCTGAGGGAGCGGGAAATCAGTGGGAGGCCGACCCCAAATTCTCATGAAAAGACCATACTTAATGGTCTGGCTGTGACTAGAGGAATCCCGGCGGTCATGGTCCCCAAAACTTCTGTCGGCACAGGACGGGAACCATCCCCAAAGACAATTCATCAGACATGAAAGGGACTGGTCAGTGGGTGGGAGAGAGATGCTGATGAAGAGTGAGCTAATTAGATCAGGTGGACACTTGAGACTGTGTTGGCATCTCCTGTCTGGAGGGGGGAAGGGAGGATAGAGAGAGTTGGAGGCTGGCAAAGTTTTCACAAAAGGAGAGACTGGAAGGGCTGACTCATTACGGGGACAGCAAGTGAGAGTAAGCAGTAAGATGAATATAAACTTATATGTGACAGACTGACTTGATTTGTAAACGTTCACTAGAAGCTCAATAAAAGCTAAAAAAAAAAAGGACAGCGGAGCAAGGGCGGGGGTTTGGGAACCATGTTTTAAGGGGACTTCTACGTCAAATGGAAAAATAATTCTATTATGAAAACATTCTGCATCCCACTTGGAAATGTGGCGTCTGGGGTCTTAAATGCTAACAAGCGGCCATCTAAGATGCATCAATTGGTCTCAACCCACCTGGAGCAAAGGAGAATGAAGAACACCAAGGTCACACGACAACTAAGAGCCCAAGACACAGAAAGGGCCACATGAACCAGAGACCTACATTATCCTGAGACTAGAAGAAGTAGTTGGGGCCTGGCCACAATCGATGACTGCCCTCACAGGGAGCACAAGAGAGAACCCCTGAGGGAGCGGGAGATCAGTGGGAGGCAGACCCCAAATTCTCATAAAAAGGCCATACTTAATGGTCTGGCTTTGACTAGAGGAATCCCGGCGGTCATGGTCCCCAAACCTTCTGTTGGCACAGGACGGGAACCATCCCCGAAGACAATTCATCAGACATGAAAGGGACTGGTCAGTGGGTGGGAGAGAGATGCTGGTGAAGAGTGAGCTAATTAGATCAGGTGGACACTTGAGACTGTGTTGGCATCTCCTGTATGGAGGGGGGATGGGAGGATAGAGAGAGTTGGAGGCTGGCAAAGTTTTCACAAAAGGAGAGACTGGAAGGGCTGACTCATTACGGGGACAGCAAGTGAGAGTAAGCAGTAAGATGACTATTAACTTATATGTGACAGACTGACTTGATTTGTAAACGTTCACTTGAAGCTCCATAAAAGTTAAGAAAAAAAATGGTCAGCGGAGCAAGGGCGGGGGTTCGGGAACCATGGATTAAAGGGACTACTAAGTCAATTGGCAAAATAATTCTATTAGGAAAACATTCTGCATCCCACTTTGAAATGTGGGGTCTGGGGTCTTAAATGCTAACAAGCGGCGATCTAAAAAAAAAAAACAAGCGGCCATCTAAGATGCATCAATTGGTCTCAACCCACCTGGAGCAAAGGAGAATGAAGAACACCAAGGTCACACGACAACTAAGAGGCCAAGACACAGAAAGGGCCACATGAACCAGAGACCTACATTATCCTGAGACCAGAAGAACTAGTTGGGGCCCGGCCACAATCGATGACTGCCCTCACAGGGAGCAAAACAGGAACCCCTGAGGGAGCGGGAGATCAGTGGGAGGCCGACCCCAAATTCTCATTAAAAGACCATACTTAATGGTCTGGCTTTGACTAGAGGAATCCCGGCGGTCATGGTCACCAAAACTTCTGTTGGCAGAGGACGGGAACCATCCCCAAAGACAATTCATCAGACATGAAAGGGACTGGACAGTGGGTGGGAGAGAGGTGCTGATGAAGAGTGATCTAATTACATCAGGTGGACACTTGAGACTGTGTTGGCATCTCCTGTCTGGAGGGGGGATGGGAGGATAGAGAGAGTTGGAGGCTGGCAAAGTTTTCACAAAAGGAGAGACTGGAAGGGCTGACTCATTACGGGGACAGCAAGTCAGAGTAAGCAGTAAGATGAATATTAACTTATATGTGACAGACTGACTTGATTTATAAACGTTCACTTGAAGCTCAATAAAAGTTAAGGAAAAAAAAAAGGTCAGTGGAGCAAGGGCGGTGTTTTGCGAACCATGGTTTAAGGGGACTTCTAAGTCAATTGGCAAAATAATTCTATTAGGAAAACATTCTGCATCCCACTTTGAAATGTGGCCTCTGGGGTCTTATATGCAAACAAGCGTCGATCTAAAAAAAAAAAAAAAAAAAACAAGCGGCCATCTAAGATGCATCAATTGGTCTCAACCCACCTGGAGCAAAGGAGAATGAAGAACACCAAGGTCACACGACAACTAAGAGGCCAAGACACAGAAAGGGCCACATGAACCAGAGACCTACATTATCCTGAGACCAGAAGAACTAGTTGGGGCCCGGCCACAATCGATGACTGCCCTCACAGGGAGCACAACAGGAACCCCTGAGGGAGCGGGAAATCAGTGGGAGGCCGACCCCAAATTCTCATGAAAAGACCATACTTAATGGTCTGGCTGTGACTAGAGGAATCCCGGCGGTCATGGTCCCCAAAACTTCTGTTGGCACAGGACGGGAACCATCCCCAAAGACAATTCATCAGACATGAAAGGGACTGGACAGTGGGTGGGAGAGAGATGCTGATGATGAGTGAGCTAAGTATATCAGGTGGAAACTTGAGACTGTGTTGGCATCTCCTGTCTGGAGGGGGGAAGGGAGGATAGAGAGAGTTGGAGGCTGGCAAAGTTTTCACAAAAGGAGAGACTGGAAGGGCGGATTCATTACGGGGACAGCAAGTGAGAGTAAGGAGTAAGATGAACATTAACTTATATGTGACAGACTGACTTGATTTGTAAACGTTCACCTGAAGCTCAATAAAAGATAAGGAAAAAAAGGACAGCGGAGCAAGGGCGGGGGTTTGGGAACCATGGTTTAAGGGGACTTCTACGTCAAATGGAAAAATAATTCTATTATGAAAACATTCTGCATCCCACTTGGAAATGTGGCGTCTGGGGTCTTAAATGCTAACAAGCGGCCATCTAAGATGCATCAATTGGTCTCAACCCACCTGGAGCAAAGGAGAATGAAGAACACCAAGGTCACACGACAACTAAGAGCCCAAGACACAGAAAGGGCCACATGAACCAGAGACCTACATTATCCTGAGACTAGAAGAAGTAGTTGGGGCCTGGCCACAATCGATGACTGCCCTCACAGGGAGCACAAGAGAGAACCCCTGAGGGAGCGGGAGATCAGTGGGAGGCAGACCCCAAATTCTCATAAAAAGGCCATACTTAATGGTCTGGCTTTGACTAGAGGAATCCCGGCGGTCATGGTCCCCAAACCTTCTGTTGGCACAGGACGGGAACCATCCCCGAAGACAATTCATCAGACATGAAAGGGACTGGACAGTGGGTGGGAGAGAGATGCTGATGAAGAGTGAGCTAATTAGATCAGGTGGACACTTGAGACTGTGTTGGCATCTCCTGTCTGGAGGGGGGAAGGGAGGATAGAGAGAGTTGGAGGCTGGCAAAGTTTTCACAAAAGGAGAGACTGGAAGGGCTGATTCATTACGGGGACAGCAAGTGAGAGTAAGCAGTAAGATGAATATAAACTTATATGTGACAGACTGACTTGATTTGTAAACGTTCACTAGAAGCTCAATAAAAGTTAAAAAAAAAAAGGACAGCGGAGCAAGGGCGGGGGTTTGGGAACCATGGTTTAAGGGGACTTCTACGTCAAATGGAAAAATAATTCTATTATGAAAACATTCTGCATCCCACTTGGAAATGTGGCGTCTGGGGTCTTAAATGCTAACAAGCGGCGATCTAAAAAAAAAAAACAAGCGGCCATCTAAGATGCATCAATTGGTCTCAACCCACCTGGAGCAAAGGAGAATGAAGAACACCAAGGTCACACGACAACTAAGAGCCCAAGACACAGAAAGGGCCACATGAACCAGAGACCTACATTATCCTGAGACCAGAAGAACTAGTTGGGGCCTGGCCACAATCGATGACTGCCCTCACAGGGAGCACAAGAGAGAACCCCTGAGGGAGCGGGAGATCAGTGGGAGGCAGACCCCAAATTCTCATAAAAAGGCCATACTTAATGGTCTGGCTTTGACTAGAGAAATCCCGGCGGTCATGGTCACCAAAACTTCTGTTGGCACAGGACGGGAACCATCCCCGAAGACAATTCATCAGACATGAAAGGGACTGGTCAGTGGGTGGGAGAGAGATGCTGATGCAGAGTGAGCTAATTAGATCAGGTGGACACTTGAGACTGTGTTGGCATCTCCTGTATGGAGGGGGGATGGGAGGATAGAGAGAGTTGGAGGCTGGCAAAGTTTTCACAAAAGGAGAGACTGGAAGGGCTGATTCATTACGGGGACAGCAAGTGAGAGTAAGCAGTAAGATGACTATTAACTTATATGTGACAGACTGACTTGATTTGTAAACGTTCACTTGAAGCTCCATAAAAGTTAAGAAAAAAAATGGTCAGCGGAGCAAGGGCGGGGGTTCGGGAACCATGGATTAAAGGGACTACTAAGTCAATTGGCAAAATAATTCTATTAGGAAAACATTCTGAATCCCACTTTGAAATGTGGCCTCTGAGGTCTTATATGCAAACAAGCGTCGATCTAAAAAAAAAAAAAAAAAAAAACAAGCGGCCATCTAAGATGCATCAATTGGTCTCAACCCACCTGGAGCAAAGGAGAATGAAGAACACCAAGGTCACACGACAACTAAGAGGCCAAGACACAGAAAGGGCCACATGAACCAGAGACCTACATTATCCTGAGACCAGAAGAACTAGTTGGGGCCCGGCCACAATCGATGACTGCCCTCACAGGGAGCACAACAGGAACCCCTGAGGGAGCGGGAAATCAGTGGGAGGCCGACCCCAAATTCTCATGAAAAGACCATACTTAATGGTCTGGCTGTGACTAGAGGAATCCCGGCGGTCATGGTCCCCAAAACTTCTGTTGGCACAGGACGGGAACCATCCCCAAAGACAATTCATCAGACATGAAAGGGACTGGTCAGTGGGTGGGAGAGAGATGCTGATGAAGAGTGAGCTAATTAGATCAGGTGGACACTTGAGACTGTGTTGGCATCTCCTGTCTGGAGGGGGGAAGGGAGGATAGAGAGAGTTGGAGGCTGGCAAAGTTTTCACAAAAGGAGAGACTGGAAGGGCTGACTCATTACGGGGACAGCAAGTGAGAGTAAGCAGTAAGATGAATATAAACTTATATGTGACAGACTGACTTGATTTGTAAACGTTCACTAGAAGCTCAATAAAAGTTAAAAAAAAAAAGGACAGCGGAGCAAGGGCGGGGGTTTGGGAACCATGGTTTAAGGGGACTTCTACGTCAAATGGAAAAATAATTCTATTATGAAAACATTCTGCATCCCACTTGGAAATGTGGCGTCTGGGGTCTTAAATGCTAACAAGCGGCCATCTAAGATGCATCAATTGGTCTCAACCCACCTGGAGCAAAGGAGAATGAAGAACACCAAGGTCACACGACAACTAAGAGCCCAAGACACAGAAAGGGCCACATGAACCAGAGACCTACATTATCCTGAGACTAGAAGAAGTAGTTGGGGCCTGGCCACAATCGATGACTGCCCTCACAGGGAGCACAAGAGAGAACCCCTGAGGGAGCGGGAGATCAGTGGGAGGCAGACCCCAAATTCTCATAAAAAGGCCATACTTAATGGTCTGGCTTTGACTAGAGGAATCCCGGCAGTCATGGTCCCCAAACCTTCTGTTGGCACAGGACGGGAACCATCCCCGAAGACAATTCATCAGACATGAAAGGGACTGGACAGTGGGTGGGAGAGAGATGCTGATGAAGAGTGAGCTAATTAGATCAGGTGGACACTTGAGACTGTGTTGGCATCTCCTGTCTGGAGGGGGGAAGGGAGGATAGAGAGAGTTGGAGGCTGGCAAAGTTTTCACAAAAGGAGAGACTGGAAGGGCTGATTCATTACGGGGACAGCAAGTGAGAGTAAGCAGTAAGATGAATATAAACTTATATGTGACAGACTGACTTGATTTGTAAACGTTCACTAGAAGCTCAATAAAAGTTAAAAAAAAAAAAGGACAGCGGAGCAAGGGCGGGGGTTTGGGAACCATGGTTTAAGGGGACTTCTACGTCAAATGGAAAAATAATTCTATTATGAAAACATTCTGCATCCCACTTGGAAATGTGGCGTCTGGGGTCTTAAATGCTAACAAGCGGCCATCTAAGATGCATCAATTGGTCTCAACCCACCTGGAGCAAAGGAGAATGAAGAACACCAAGGTCACACGACAACTAAGAGCCCAAGACACAGAAAGGGCCACATGAACCAGAGACCTACATTATCCTGAGACCAGAAGAACTAGTTGGGGCCTGGCCACAATCGATGACTGCCCTCACAGGGAGCACAAGAGAGAACCCCTGAGGGAGCGGGAGATCAGTGGGAGGCAGACCCCAAATTCTCATAAAAAGGCCATACTTAATGGTCTGGCTTTGACTAGAGGAATCCCGGCGGTCATGGTCCCCAAACCTTCTGTTGGCACAGGACGGGAACCATCCCCGAAGACAATTCATCAGACATGAAAGGGACTGGTCAGTGGGTGGGAGAGAGATGCTGATGAAGAGTGAGCTAATTAGATCAGGTGGACACTTGAGACTGTGTTGGCATCTCCTGTCTGGAGGGGGGATGGGAGGATAGAGAGAGTTGGAGGCTGGCAAAGTTTTCACAAAAGGAGAGACTGGAAGGGCTGACTCATTACGGGGACAGCAAGTGAGAGTAAGCAGTAAGATGACTATTAACTTATATGTGACAGACTGACTTGATTTGTAAACGTTCACTTGAAGCTCCATAAAAGTTAAGAAAAAAAATGGTCAGCGGAGCAAGGGCGGGGGTTCGGGAACCATGGATTAAAGGGACTACTAAGTCAATTGGCAAAATAATTCTATTAGGAAAACATTCTGCATCCCACTTTGAAATGTGGGGTCTGGGGTCTTAAATGCTAACAAGCGGCGATCTAAAAAAAAAAAACAAGCGGCCATCTAAGATGCATCAATTGGTCTCAACCCACCTGGAGCAAAGGAGAATGAAGAACACCAAGGTCACACGACAACTAAGAGGCCAAGACACAGAAAGGGCCACATGAACCAGAGACCTACATTATCCTGAGACCAGAAGAACTAGTTGGGGCCCGGCCACAATCGATGACTGCCCTCACAGGGAGCACAACAGGAACCCCTGAGGGAGCGGGAAATCAGTGGGAGGCCGACCCCAAATTCTCATGAAAAGACCATACTTAATGGTCTGGCTGTGACTAGAGGAATCCCGGCGGTCATGGTCCCCAAAACTTCTGTTGGCACAGGACGGGAACCATCCCCAAAGACAATTCATCAGACATGAAAGGGACTGGACAGTGGGTGGGAGAGAGATGCTGATGATGAGTGAGCTAAGTATATCAGGTGGAAACTTGAGACTGTGTTGGCATCTCCTGTCTGGAGGGGGGAAGGGAGGATAGAGAGAGTTGGAGGCTGGCAAAGTTTTCACAAAAGGAGAGACTGGAAGGGCGGATTCATTACGGGGACAGCAAGTGAGAGTAAGGAGTAAGATGAACATTAACTTATATGTGACAGACTGACTTGATTTGTAAACGTTCACCTGAAGCTCAATAAAAGATAAGGAAAAAAAGGACAGCGGAGCAAGGGCGGGGGTTTGGGAACCATGGTTTAAGGGGACTTCTACGTCAAATGGAAAAATAATTCTATTATGAAAACATTCTGCATCCCACTTGGAAATGTGGCGTCTGGGGTCTTAAATGCTAACAAGCGGCCATCTAAGATGCATCAATTGGTCTCAACCCACCTGGAGCAAAGGAGAATGAAGAACACCAAGGTCACACGACAACTAAGAGCCCAAGACACAGAAAGGGCCACATGAACCAGAGACCTACATTATCCTGAGACTAGAAGAAGTAGTTGGGGCCTGGCCACAATCGATGACTGCCCTCACAGGGAGCACAAGAGAGAACCCCTGAGGGAGCGGGAGATCAGTGGGAGGCAGACCCCAAATTCTCATAAAAAGGCCATACTTAATGGTCTGGCTTTGACTAGAGGAATCCCGGCGGTCATGGTCCCCAAACCTTCTGTTGGCACAGGACGGGAACCATCCCCGAAGACAATTCATCAGACATGAAAGGGACTGGACAGTGGGTGGGAGAGAGATGCTGATGAAGAGTGAGCTAATTAGATCAGGTGGACACTTGAGACTGTGTTGGCATCTCCTGTCTGGAGGGGGGAAGGGAGGATAGAGAGAGTTGGAGGCTGGCAAAGTTTTCACAAAAGGAGAGACTGGAAGGGCTGATTCATTACGGGGACAGCAAGTGAGAGTAAGCAGTAAGATGAATATAAACTTATATGTGACAGACTGACTTGATTTGTAAACGTTCACTAGAAGCTCAATAAAAGTTAAAAAAAAAAAGGACAGCGGAGCAAGGGCGGGGGTTTGGGAACCATGGTTTAAGGCGACTTCTACGTCAAATGGAAAAATAATTCTATTATGAAAACATTCTGCATCCCACTTGGAAATGTGGCGTCTGGGGTCTTAAATGCTAACAAGCGGCGATCTAAAAAAAAAAAACAAGCGGCCATCTAAGATGCATCAATTGGTCTCAACCCACCTGGAGCAAAGGAGAATGAAGAACACCAAGGTCACACGACAACTAAGAGCCCAAGACACAGAAAGGGCCACATGAACCAGAGACCTACATTATCCTGAGACCAGAAGAACTAGTTGGGGCCTGGCCACAATCGATGACTGCCCTCACAGGGAGCACAAGAGAGAACCCCTGAGGGAGCGGGAGATCAGTGGGAGGCAGACCCCAAATTCTCATAAAAAGGCCATACTTAATGGTCTGGCTTTGACTAGAGGAATCCCGGCGGTCATGGTCCCCAAACCTTCTGTTGGCACAGGACGGGAACCATCCCCGAAGACAATTCATCAGACATGAAAGGGACTGGTCAGTGGGTGGGAGAGAGATGCTGATGAAGAGTGAGCTAATTAGATCAGGTGGACACTTGAGACTGTGTTGGCATCTCCTGTATGGAGGGGGGATGGGAGGATAGAGAGAGTTGGAGGCTGGCAAAGTTTTCACAAAAGGAGAGACTGGAAGGGCTGACTCATTACGGGGACAGCAAGTGAGAGTAAGCAGTAAGATGACTATTAACTTATATGTGACAGACTGACTTGATTTGTAAACGTTCACTTGAAGCTCCATAAAAGTTAAGAAAAAAAATGGTCAGCGGAGCAAGGGCGGGGGTTCGGGAACCATGGATTAAAGGGACTACTAAGTCAATTGGCAAAATAATTCTATTAGGAAAACATTCTGCATCCCACTTTGAAATGTGGCCTCTGGGGTCTTAAATGCTAACAAGCGGCGATCTAAAAAAAAAAAACAAGCGGCCATCTAAGATGCATCAATTGGTCTCAACCCACCTGGAGCAAAGGAGAATGAAGAACACCAAGGTCACACGACAACTAAGAGGCCAAGACACAGAAAGGGCCACATGAACCAGAGACCTACATTATCCTGAGACCAGAAGAACTAGTTGGGGCCCGGCCACAATCGATGACTGCCCTCACAGGGAGCAAAACAGGAACCCCTGAGGGAGCGGGAGATCAGTGGGAGGCCGACCCCAAATTCTCATTAAAAGACCATACTTAATGGTCTGGCTTTGACTAGAGGAATCCCGGCGGTCATGGTCACCAAAACTTCTGTTGGCAGAGGACGGGAACCATCCCCAAAGACAATTCATCAGACATGAAAGGGACTGGACAGTGGGTGGGAGAGAGGTGCTGATGAAGAGTGATCTAATTACATCAGGTGGACACTTGAGACTGTGTTGGCATCTCCTGTCTGGAGGGGGGATGGGAGGATAGAGAGAGTTGGAGGCTGGCAAAGTTTTCACAAAAGGAGAGACTGGAAGGGCTGACTCATTACGGGGACAGCAAGTCAGAGTAAGCAGTAAGATGAATATTAACTTATATGTGACAGACTGACTTGATTTGTAAACGTTCACTTGAAGCTCAATAAAAGTTAAGGAAAAAAAAAGGTCAGTGGAGCAAGGGCGGTGTTTTGCGAACCATGGTTTAAGGGGACTTCTAAGTCAATTGGCAAAATAATTCTATTATGAAAACATTCTGCATCCCACTTTGAAATGTGGCCTCTGGGGTCTTATATGCAAACAAGCGTCGATCTAAAAAAAAAAAAAAAAAAAACAAGCGGCCATCTAAGATGCATCAATTGGTCTCAACCCACCTGGAGCAAAGGAGAATGAAGAACACCAAGGTCACACGACAACTAAGAGGCCAAGACACAGAAAGGGCCACATGAACCAGAGACCTACATTATCCTGAGACCAGAAGAACTAGTTGGGGCCCGGCCACAATCGATGACTGCCCTCACAGGGAGCACAACAGGAACCCCTGAGGGAGCGGGAAATCAGTGGGAGGCCGACCCCAAATTCTCATGAAAAGACCATACTTAATGGTCTGGCTGTGACTAGAGGAATCCCGGCGGTCATCGTCACCAAAACTTCTGTTGCCACAGGACGGGAACCATCCCCAAAGACAATTCATCAGACATGAAAGGGACTGGTCAGTGGGTGGGAGAGAGATGCTGATGATGAGTGAGCTAAGTATATCAGGTGGAAACTTGAGACTGTGTTGGCATCTCCTGTCTGGAGGGGGGAAGGGAGGATAGAGAGAGTTGGAGGCTGGCAAAGTTTTCACAAAAGGAGAGACTGGAAGGGCTGATTCATTACGGGGACAGCAAGTGAGAGTAAGGAGTAAGATGAACATTAACTTATATGTGACAGACTGACTTGATTTGTAAACGTTCACCTGAAGCTCAATAAAAGATAAGGAAAAAAAGGACAGCGGAGCAAGGGCGGGGGTTTGGGAACCATGGTTTAAGGGGACTTCTACGTCAAATGGAAAAATAATTCTATTATGAAAACATTCTGCATCCCACTTGGAAATGTGGCGTCTGGGGTCTTAAATGCTAACAAGCGGCCATCTAAGATGCATCAATTGGTCTCAACCCACCTGGAGCAAAGGAGAATGAAGAACACCAAGGTCACACGACAACTAAGAGCCCAAGACACAGAAAGGGCCACATGAACCAGAGACCTACATTATCCTGAGACTAGAAGAAGTAGTTGGGGCCTGGCCACAATCGATGACTGCCCTCACAGGGAGCACAAGAGAGAACCCCTGAGGGAGCGGGAGATCAGTGGGAGGCAGACCCCAAATTCTCATAAAAAGGCCATACTTAATGGTCTGGCTTTGACTAGAGGAATCCCGGCGGTCATGGTCCCCAAACCTTCTGTTGGCACAGGACGGGAACCATCCCCGAAGACAATTCATCAGACATGAAAGGGACTGGACAGTGGGTGGGAGAGAGATGCTGATGAAGAGTGAGCTAATTAGATCAGGTGGACACTTGAGACTGTGTTGGCATCTCCTGTCTGGAGGGGGGAAGGGAGGATAGAGAGAGTTGGAGGCTGGCAAAGTTTTCACAAAAGGAGAGACTGGAAGGGCTGATTCATTACGGGGACAGCAAGTGAGAGTAAGCAGTAAGATGAATATAAACTTATATGTGACAGACTGACTTGATTTGTAAACGTTCACTAGAAGCTCAATAAAAGTTAAAAAAAAAAAGGACAGCGGAGCAAGGGCGGGGGTTCGGGAACCATGGATTAAAGGGACTACTAAGTCAATTGGCAAAATAATTCTATTAGGAAAACATTCTGCATCCCACTTGGAAATGTGGCGTCTGGGGTCTTAAATGCTAACAAGCGGCGATCTAAAAAAAAAAAAAAAAAAAAACAAGCGGCCATCTAAGATGCATCAATTGGTCTCAACCCACCTGGAGCAAAGGAGAATGAAGAACACCAAGGTCACACGACAACTAAGAGGCCAAGACACAGAAAGGGCCACATGAACCAGAGACCTACATTATCCTGAGACCAGAAGAACTAGTTGGGGCCCGGCCACAATCGATGACTGCCCTCACAGGGAGCACAACAGGAACCCCTGAGGGAGCGGGAAATCAGTGGGAGGCCGACCCCAAATTCTCATGAAAAGACCATACTTAATGGTCTGGCTGTGACTAGAGGAATCCCGGCGGTCATGGTCCCCAAAACTTCTGTTGGCACAGGACGGGAACCATCCCCAAAGACAATTCATCAGACATGAAAGGGACTGGTCAGTGGGTGGGAGAGAGATGCTGATGAAGAGTGAGCTAATTAGATCAGGTGGACACTTGAGACTGTGTTGGCATCTCCTGTCTGGAGGGGGGAAGGGAGGATAGAGAGAGTTGGAGGCTGGCAAAGTTTTCACAAAAGGAGAGACTGGAAGGGCTGACTCATTACGGGGACAGCAAGTGAGAGTAAGCAGTAAGATGAATATAAACTTATATGTGACAGACTGACTTGATTTGTAAACGTTCACTAGAAGCTCAATAAAAGTTAAAAAAAAAAAGGACAGCGGAGCAAGGGCGGGGGTTTGGGAACCATGGTTTAAGGGGACTTCTACGTCAAATGGAAAAATAATTCTATTATGAAAACATTCTGCATCCCACTTGGAAATGTGGCGTCTGGGGTCTTAAATGCTAACAAGCGGCCATCTAAGATGCATCAATTGGTCTCAACCCACCTGGAGCAAAGGAGAATGAAGAACACCAAGGTCACACGACAACTAAGAGCCCAAGACACAGAAAGGGCCACATGAACCAGAGACCTACATTATCCTGAGACTAGAAGAAGTAGTTGGGGCCTGGCCACAATCGATGACTGCCCTCACAGGGAGCACAAGAGAGAACCCCTGAGGGAGCGGGAGATCAGTGGGAGGCAGACCCCAAATTCTCATAAAAAGGCCATACTTAATGGTCTGGCTTTGACTAGAGGAATCCCGGCAGTCATGGTCCCCAAACCTTCTGTTGGCACAGGACGGGAACCATCCCCGAAGACAATTCATCAGACATGAAAGGGACTGGACAGTGGGTGGGAGAGAGATGCTGATGAAGAGTGAGCTAATTAGATCAGGTGGACACTTGAGACTGTGTTGGCATCTCCTGTCTGGAGGGGGGAAGGGAGGATAGAGAGAGTTGGAGGCTGGCAAAGTTTTCACAAAAGGAGAGACTGGAAGGGCTGATTCATTACGGGGACAGCAAGTGAGAGTAAGCAGTAAGATGAATATAAACTTATATGTGACAGACTGACTTGATTTGTAAACGTTCACTAGAAGCTCAATAAAAGTTAAAAAAAAAAAAGGACAGCGGAGCAAGGGCGGGGGTTTGGGAACCATGGTTTAAGGGGACTTCTACGTCAAATGGAAAAATAATTCTATTATGAAAACATTCTGCATCCCACTTGGAAATGTGGCGTCTGGGGTCTTAAATGCTAACAAGCGGCCATCTAAGATGCATCAATTGGTCTCAACCCACCTGGAGCAAAGGAGAATGAAGAACACCAAGGTCACACGACAACTAAGAGCCCAAGACACAGAAAGGGCCACATGAACCAGAGACCTACATTATCCTGAGACCAGAAGAACTAGTTGGGGCCTGGCCACAATCGATGACTGCCCTCACAGGGAGCACAAGAGAGAACCCCTGAGGGAGCGGGAGATCAGTGGGAGGCAGACCCCAAATTCTCATAAAAAGGCCATACTTAATGGTCTGGCTTTGACTAGAGGAATCCCGGCGGTCATGGTCCCCAAACCTTCTGTTGGCACAGGACGGGAACCATCCCCGAAGACAATTCATCAGACATGAAAGGGACTGGTCAGTGGGTGGGAGAGAGATGCTGATGAAGAGTGAGCTAATTAGATCAGGTGGACACTTGAGACTGTGTTGGCATCTCCTGTATGGAGGGGGGATGGGAGGATAGAGAGAGTTGGAGGCTGGCAAAGTTTTCACAAAAGGAGAGACTGGAAGGGCTGACTCATTACGGGGACAGCAAGTGAGAGTAAGCAGTAAGATGACTATTAACTTATATGTGACAGACTGACTTGATTTGTAAACGTTCACTTGAAGCTCCATAAAAGTTAAGAAAAAAAATGGTCAGCGGAGCAAGGGCGGGGGTTCGGGAACCATGGATTAAAGGGACTACTAAGTCAATTGGCAAAATAATTCTATTAGGAAAACATTCTGCATCCCACTTTGAAATGTGGGGTCTGGGGTCTTAAATGCTAACAAGCGGCGATCTAAAAAAAAAAAACAAGCGGCCATCTAAGATGCATCAATTGGTCTCAACCCACCTGGAGCAAAGGAGAATGAAGAACACCAAGGTCACACGACAACTAAGAGGCCAAGACACAGAAAGGGCCACATGAACCAGAGACCTACATTATCCTGAGACCAGAAGAACTAGTTGGGGCCCGGCCACAATCGATGACTGCCCTCACAGGGAGCACAACAGGAACCCCTGAGGGAGCGGGAAATCAGTGGGAGGCCGACCCCAAATTCTCATGAAAAGACCATACTTAATGGTCTGGCTGTGACTAGAGGAATCCCGGCGGTCATGGTCCCCAAAACTTCTGTTGGCACAGGACGGGAACCATCCCCAAAGACAATTCATCAGACATGAAAGGGACTGGACAGTGGGTGGGAGAGAGATGCTGATGATGAGTGAGCTAAGTATATCAGGTGGAAACTTGAGACTGTGTTGGCATCTCCTGTCTGGAGGGGGGAAGGGAGGATAGAGAGAGTTGGAGGCTGGCAAAGTTTTCACAAAAGGAGAGACTGGAAGGGCGGATTCATTACGGGGACAGCAAGTGAGAGTAAGGAGTAAGATGAACATTAACTTATATGTGACAGACTGACTTGATTTGTAAACGTTCACCTGAAGCTCAATAAAAGATAAGGAAAAAAAGGACAGCGGAGCAAGGGCGGGGGTTTGGGAACCATGGTTTAAGGGGACTTCTACGTCAAATGGAAAAATAATTCTATTATGAAAACATTCTGCATCCCACTTGGAAATGTGGCGTCTGGGGTCTTAAATGCTAACAAGCGGCCATCTAAGATGCATCAATTGGTCTCAACCCACCTGGAGCAAAGGAGAATGAAGAACACCAAGGTCACACGACAACTAAGAGCCCAAGACACAGAAAGGGCCACATGAACCAGAGACCTACATTATCCTGAGACTAGAAGAAGTAGTTGGGGCCTGGCCACAATCGATGACTGCCCTCACAGGGAGCACAAGAGAGAACCCCTGAGGGAGCGGGAGATCAGTGGGAGGCAGACCCCAAATTCTCATAAAAAGGCCATACTTAATGGTCTGGCTTTGACTAGAGGAATCCCGGCGGTCATGGTCCCCAAACCTTCTGTTGGCACAGGACGGGAACCATCCCCGAAGACAATTCATCAGACATGAAAGGGACTGGACAGTGGGTGGGAGAGAGATGCTGATGAAGAGTGAGCTAATTAGATCAGGTGGACACTTGAGACTGTGTTGGCATCTCCTGTCTGGAGGGGGGAAGGGAGGATAGAGAGAGTTGGAGGCTGGCAAAGTTTTCACAAAAGGAGAGACTGGAAGGGCTGATTCATTACGGGGACAGCAAGTGAGAGTAAGCAGTAAGATGAATATAAACTTATATGTGACAGACTGACTTGATTTGTAAACGTTCACTAGAAGCTCAATAAAAGTTAAAAAAAAAAAGGACAGCGGAGCAAGGGCGGGGGTTTGGGAACCATGGTTTAAGGCGACTTCTACGTCAAATGGAAAAATAATTCTATTATGAAAACATTCTGCATCCCACTTTGAAATGTGGCGTCTGGGGTCTTAAATGCTAACAAGCGGCGATCTAAAAAAAAAAAACAAGCGGCCATCTAAGATGCATCAATTGGTCTCAACCCACCTGGAGCAAAGGAGAATGAAGAACACCAAGGTCACACGACAACTAAGAGCCCAAGACACAGAAAGGGCCACATGAACCAGAGACCTACATTATCCTGAGACCAGAAGAACTAGTTGGGGCCTGGCCACAATCGATGACTGCCCTCACAGGGAGCACAAGAGAGAACCCCTGAGGGAGCGGGAGATCAGTGGGAGGCAGACCCCAAATTCTCATAAAAAGGCCATACTTAATGGTCTGGCTTTGACTAGAGGAATCCCGGCGGTCATGGTCCCCAAACCTTCTGTTGGCACAGGACGGGAACCATCCCCGAAGACAATTCATCAGACATGAAAGGGACTGGTCAGTGGGTGGGAGAGAGATGCTGATGAAGAGTGAGCTAATTAGATCAGGTGGACACTTGAGACTGTGTTGGCATCTCCTGTATGGAGGGGGGATGGGAGGATAGAGAGAGTTGGAGGCTGGCAAAGTTTTCACAAAAGGAGAGACTGGAAGGGCTGACTCATTACGGGGACAGCAAGTGAGAGTAAGCAGTAAGATGACTATTAACTTATATGTGACAGACTGACTTGATTTGTAAACGTTCACTTGAAGCTCCATAAAAGTTAAGAAAAAAAATGGTCAGCGGAGCAAGGGCGGGGGTTCGGGAACCATGGATTAAAGGGACTACTAAGTCAATTGGCAAAATAATTCTATTAGGAAAACATTCTGCATCCCACTTTGAAATGTGGCCTCTGGGGTCTTAAATGCTAACAAGCGGCGATCTAAAAAAAAAAAACAAGCGGCCATCTAAGATGCATCAATTGGTCTCAACCCACCTGGAGCAAAGGAGAATGAAGAACACCAAGGTCACACGACAACTAAGAGGCCAAGACACAGAAAGGGCCACATGAACCAGAGACCTACATTATCCTGAGACCAGAAGAACTAGTTGGGGCCCGGCCACAATCGATGACTGCCCTCACAGGGAGCAAAACAGGAACCCCTGAGGGAGCGGGAGATCAGTGGGAGGCCGACCCCAAATTCTCATTAAAAGACCATACTTAATGGTCTGGCTTTGACTAGAGGAATCCCGGCGGTCATGGTCACCAAAACTTCTGTTGGCAGAGGACGGGAACCATCCCCAAAGACAATTCATCAGACATGAAAGGGACTGGACAGTGGGTGGGAGAGAGGTGCTGATGAAGAGTGATCTAATTACATCAGGTGGACACTTGAGACTGTGTTGGCATCTCCTGTCTGGAGGGGGGATGGGAGGATAGAGAGAGTTGGAGGCTGGCAAAGTTTTCACAAAAGGAGAGACTGGAAGGGCTGACTCATTACGGGGACAGCAAGTCAGAGTAAGCAGTAAGATGAATATTAACTTATATGTGACAGACTGACTTGATTTGTAAACGTTCACTTGAAGCTCAATAAAAGTTAAGGAAAAAAAAAAGGTCAGTGGAGCAAGGGCGGTGTTTTGCGAACCATGGTTTAAGGGGACTTCTAAGTCAATTGGCAAAATAATTCTATTATGAAAACATTCTGCATCCCACTTTGAAATGTGGCCTCTGGGGTCTTATATGCAAACAAGCGTCGATCTAAAAAAAAAAAAAAAAAAAACAAGCGGCCATCTAAGATGCATCAATTGGTCTCAACCCACCTGGAGCAAAGGAGAATGAAGAACACCAAGGTCACACGACAACTAAGAGGCCAAGACACAGAAAGGGCCACATGAACCAGAGACCTACATTATCCTGAGACCAGAAGAACTAGTTGGGGCCCGGCCACAATCGATGACTGCCCTCACAGGGAGCACAACAGGAACCCCTGAGGGAGCGGGAAATCAGTGGGAGGCCGACCCCAAATTCTCATGAAAAGACCATACTTAATGGTCTGGCTGTGACTAGAGGAATCCCGGCGGTCATCGTCACCAAAACTTCTGTTGCCACAGGACGGGAACCATCCCCAAAGACAATTCATCAGACATGAAAGGGACTGGTCAGTGGGTGGGAGAGAGATGCTGATGATGAGTGAGCTAAGTATATCAGGTGGAAACTTGAGACTGTGTTGGCATCTCCTGTCTGGAGGGGGGAAGGGAGGATAGAGAGAGTTGGAGGCTGGCAAAGTTTTCACAAAAGGAGAGACTGGAAGGGCTGATTCATTACGGGGACAGCAAGTGAGAGTAAGGAGTAAGATGAACATTAACTTATATGTGACAGACTGACTTGATTTGTAAACGTTCACCTGAAGCTCAATAAAAGATAAGGAAAAAAAGGACAGCGGAGCAAGGGCGGGGGTTTGGGAACCATGGTTTAAGGGGACTTCTACGTCAAATGGAAAAATAATTCTATTATGAAAACATTCTGCATCCCACTTGGAAATGTGGCGTCTGGGGTCTTAAATGCTAACAAGCGGCCATCTAAGATGCATCAATTGGTCTCAACCCACCTGGAGCAAAGGAGAATGAAGAACACCAAGGTCACACGACAACTAAGAGCCCAAGACACAGAAAGGGCCACATGAACCAGAGACCTACATTATCCTGAGACTAGAAGAAGTAGTTGGGGCCTGGCCACAATCGATGACTGCCCTCACAGGGAGCACAAGAGAGAACCCCTGAGGGAGCGGGAGATCAGTGGGAGGCAGACCCCAAATTCTCATAAAAAGGCCATACTTAATGGTCTGGCTTTGACTAGAGGAATCCCGGCGGTCATGGTCCCCAAACCTTCTGTTGGCACAGGACGGGAACCATCCCCGAAGACAATTCATCAGACATGAAAGGGACTGGACAGTGGGTGGGAGAGAGATGCTGATGAAGAGTGAGCTAATTAGATCAGGTGGACACTTGAGACTGTGTTGGCATCTCCTGTCTGGAGGGGGGAAGGGAGGATAGAGAGAGTTGGAGGCTGGCAAAGTTTTCACAAAAGGAGAGACTGGAAGGGCTGATTCATTACGGGGACAGCAAGTGAGAGTAAGCAGTAAGATGAATATAAACTTATATGTGACAGACTGACTTGATTTGTAAACGTTCACTAGAAGCTCAATAAAAGTTAAAAAAAAAAAGGACAGCGGAGCAAGGGCGGGGGTTTGGGAACCATGGTTTAAGGCGACTTCTACGTCAAATGGAAAAATAATTCTATTATGAAAACATTCTGCATCCCACTTGGAAATGTGGCGTCTGGGGTCTTAAATGCTAACAAGCGGCGATCTAAAAAAAAAAAACAAGCGGCCATCTAAGATGCATCAATTGGTCTCAACCCACCTGGAGCAAAGGAGAATGAAGAACACCAAGGTCACACGACAACTAAGAGCCCAAGACACAGAAAGGGCCACATGAACCAGAGACCTACATTATCCTGAGACCAGAAGAACTAGTTGGGGCCTGGCCACAATCGATGACTGCCCTCACAGGGAGCACAAGAGAGAACCCCTGAGGGAGCGGGAGATCAGTGGGAGGCAGACCCCAAATTCTCATAAAAAGGCCATACTTAATGGTCTGGCTTTGACTAGAGGAATCCCGGCGGTCATGGTCCCCAAACCTTCTGTTGGCACAGGACGGGAACCATCCCCGAAGACAATTCATCAGACATGAAAGGGACTGGTCAGTGGGTGGGAGAGAGATGCTGATGAAGAGTGAGCTAATTAGATCAGGTGGACACTTGAGACTGTGTTGGCATCTCCTGTATGGAGGGGGGATGGGAGGATAGAGAGAGTTGGAGGCTGGCAAAGTTTTCACAAAAGGAGAGACTGGAAGGGCTGACTCATTACGGGGACAGCAAGTGAGAGTAAGCAGTAAGATGACTATTAACTTATATGTGACAGACTGACTTGATTTGTAAACGTTCACTTGAAGCTCCATAAAAGTTAAGAAAAAAAATGGTCAGCGGAGCAAGGGCGGGGGTTCGGGAACCATGGATTAAAGGGACTACTAAGTCAATTGGCAAAATAATTCTATTAGGAAAACATTCTGCATCCCACTTTGAAATGTGGCCTCTGGGGTCTTAAATGCTAACAAGCGGCGATCTAAAAAAAAAAAACAAGCGGCCATCTAAGATGCATCAATTGGTCTCAACCCACCTGGAGCAAAGGAGAATGAAGAACACCAAGGTCACACGACAACTAAGAGGCCAAGACACAGAAAGGGCCACATGAACCAGAGACCTACATTATCCTGAGACCAGAAGAACTAGTTGGGGCCCGGCCACAATCGATGACTGCCCTCACAGGGAGCAAAACAGGAACCCCTGAGGGAGCGGGAGATCAGTGGGAGGCCGACCCCAAATTCTCATTAAAAGACCATACTTAATGGTCTGGCTTTGACTAGAGGAATCCCGGCGGTCATGGTCACCAAAACTTCTGTTGGCAGAGGACGGGAACCATCCCCAAAGACAATTCATCAGACATGAAAGGGACTGGACAGTGGGTGGGAGAGAGGTGCTGATGAAGAGTGATCTAATTACATCAGGTGGACACTTGAGACTGTGTTGGCATCTCCTGTCTGGAGGGGGGATGGGAGGATAGAGAGAGTTGGAGGCTGGCAAAGTTTTCACAAAAGGAGAGACTGGAAGGGCTGACTCATTACGGGGACAGCAAGTCAGAGTAAGCAGTAAGATGAATATTAACTTATATGTGACAGACTGACTTGATTTGTAAACGTTCACTTGAAGCTCAATAAAAGTTAAGGAAAAAAAATGGTCAGTGGAGCAAGGGCGGTGTTTTGCGAACCATAGTTTAAGGGGACTTCTAAGTCAATTGGCAAAATAATTCTATTATGAAAACATTCTGCATCCCACTTTGAAATGTGGCCTCTGGGGTCTTATATGCAAACAAGCGTCGATCTAAAAAAAAAAAAAAAAAAAACAAGCGGCCATCTAAGATGCATCAATTGGTCTCAACCCACCTGGAGCAAAGGAGAATGAAGAACACCAAGGTCACACGACAACTAAGAGGCCAAGACACAGAAAGGGCCACATGAACCAGAGACCTACATTATCCTGAGACCAGAAGAACTAGTTGGGGCCCGGCCACAATCGATGACTGCCCTCACAGGGAGCACAACAGGAACCCCTGAGGGAGCGGGAAATCAGTGGGAGGCCGACCCCAAATTCTCATGAAAAGACCATACTTAATGGTCTGGCTGTGACTAGAGGAATCCCGGCGGTCATCGTCACCAAAACTTCTGTTGCCACAGGACGGGAACCATCCCCAAAGACAATTCATCAGACATGAAAGGGACTGGTCAGTGGGTGGGAGAGAGATGCTGATGATGAGTGAGCTAAGTATATCAGGTGGAAACTTGAGACTGTGTTGGCATCTCCTGTCTGGAGGGGGGAAGGGAGGATAGAGAGAGTTGGAGGCTGGCAAAGTTTTCACAAAAGGAGAGACTGGAAGGGCTGATTCATTACGGGGACAGCAAGTGAGAGTAAGGAGTAAGATGAACATTAACTTATATGTGACAGACTGACTTGATTTGTAAACGTTCACCTGAAGCTCAATAAAAGATAAGGAAAAAAAGGACAGCGGAGCAAGGGCGGGGGTTTGGGAACCATGGTTTAAGGGGACTTCTACGTCAAATGGAAAAATAATTCTATTATGAAAACATTCTGCATCCCACTTGGAAATGTGGCGTCTGGGGTCTTAAATGCTAACAAGCGGCCATCTAAGATGCATCAATTGGTCTCAACCCACCTGGAGCAAAGGAGAATGAAGAACACCAAGGTCACACGACAACTAAGAGCCCAAGACACAGAAAGGGCCACATGAACCAGAGACCTACATTATCCTGAGACTAGAAGAAGTAGTTGGGGCCTAGCCACAATCGATGACTGCCCTCACAGGGAGCACAAGAGAGAACCCCTGAGGGAGCGGGAGATCAGTGGGAGGCAGACCCCAAATTCTCATAAAAAGGCCATACTTAATGGTCTGGCTTTGACTAGAGGAATCCCGGCGGTCATGGTCCCCAAACCTTCTGTTGGCACAGGACGGGAACCATCCCCGAAGACAATTCATCAGACATGAAAGGGACTGGACAGTGGGTGGGAGAGAGATGCTGATGAAGAGTGAGCTAATTAGATCAGGTGGACACTTGAGACTGTGTTGGCATCTCCTGTCTGGAGGGGGGAAGGGAGGATAGAGAGAGTTGGAGGCTGGCAAAGTTTTCACAAAAGGAGAGACTGGAAGGGCTGATTCATTACGGGGACAGCAAGTGAGAGTAAGAAGTAAGATGAATATAAACTTATATGTGACAGACTGACTTGATTTGTAAACGTTCACTAGAAGCTCAATAAAAGTTAAAAAAAAAAAGGACAGCGGAGCAAGGGCGGGGGTTTGGGAACCATGGTTTAAGGGGACTTCTACGTCAAATGGAAAAATAATTCTATTATGAAAACATTCTGCATCCCACTTGGAAATGTGGCGTCTGGGGTCTTAAATGCTAACAAGCGGCCATCTAAGATGCATCAATTGGTCTCAACCCACCTGGAGCAAAGGAGAATGAAGAACACCAAGGTCACACGACAACTAAGAGGCCAAGACACAGAAAGGGCCACATGAACCAGAGACCTACATTATCCTGAGACCAGAAGAACTAGTTGGGGCCTGGCCACAATCGATGACTGCCCTCACAGGGAGCACAAGAGAGAACCCCTGAGGGAGCGGGAGATCAGTGGGAGGCAGACCCCAAATTCTCATAAAAAGGCCATACTTAATGGTCTGGCTTTGACTAGAGGAATCCCGGCGGTCATGGTCCCCAAACCTTCTGTTGGCACAGGACGGGAACCATCCCCGAAGACAATTCATCAGACATGAAAGGGACTGGTCAGTGGGTGGGAGAGAGATGCTGATGAAGAGTGAGCTAATTAGATCAGGTGGACACTTGAGACTGTGTTGGCATCTCCTGTCTGGAGGGGGGATGGGAGGATAGAGAGAGTTGGAGGCTGGCAAAGTTTTCACAAAAGGAGAGACTGGAAGGGCTGACTCATTACGGGGACAGCAAGTGAGAGTAAGCAGTAAGATGACTATTAACTTATATGTGACAGACTGACTTGATTTGTAAACGTTCACTTGAAGCTCCATAAAAGTTAAGAAAAAAAATGGTCAGCGGAGCAAGGGCGGGGGTTCGGGAACCATGGATTAAAGGGACTACTAAGTCAATTGGCAAAATAATTCTATTAGGAAAACATTCTGCATCCCACTTTGAAATGTGGGGTCTGGGGTCTTAAATGCTAACAAGCGGCGATCTAAAAAAAAAAAACAAGCGGCCATCTAAGATGCATCAATTGGTCTCAACCCACCTGGAGCAAAGGAGAATGAAGAACACCAAGGTCACACGACAACTAAGAGGCCAAGACACAGAAAGGGCCACATGAACCAGAGACCTACATTATCCTGAGACCAGAAGAACTAGTTGGGGCCCGGCCACAATCGATGACTGCCCTCACAGGGAGCAAAACAGGAACCCCTGAGGGAGCGGGAGATCAGTGGGAGGCCGACCCCAAATTCTCATTAAAAGACCATACTTAATGGTCTGGCTTTGACTAGAGGAATCCCGGCGGTCATGGTCACCAAAACTTCTGTTGGCAGAGGACGGGAACCATCCCCAAAGACAATTCATCAGACATGAAAGGGACTGGACAGTGGGTGGGAGAGAGGTGCTGATGAAGAGTGATCTAATTACATCAGGTGGACACTTGAGACTGTGTTGGCATCTCCTGTCTGGAGGGGGGATGGGAGGATAGAGAGAGTTGGAGGCTGGCAAAGTTTTCACAAAAGGAGAGACTGGAAGGGCTGACTCATTACGGGGACAGCAAGTCAGAGTAAGCAGTAAGATGAATATTAACTTATATGTGACAGACTGACTTGATTTGTAAACGTTCACTTGAAGCTCAATAAAAGTTAAGGAAAAAAAAAAGGTCAGTGGAGCAAGGGCGGTGTTTTGCGAACCATGGTTTAAGGGGACTTCTAAGTCAATTGGCAAAATAATTCTATTATGAAAACATTCTGCATCCCACTTGGAAATGTGGCCTCTGGGGTCTTATATGCAAACAAGCGTCGATCTAAAAAAAAAAAAAAAAAAAAACAAGCGGCCATCTAAGATGCATCAATTGGTCTCAACCCACCTGGAGCAAAGGAGAATGAAGAACACCAAGGTCACACGACAACTAAGAGGCCAAGACACAGAAAGGGCCACATGAACCAGAGACCTACATTATCCTGAGACCAGAAGAACTAGTTGGGGCCCGGCCACAATCGATGACTGCCCTCACAGGGAGCACAACAGGAACCCCTGAGGGAGCGGGAAATCAGTGGGAGGCCGACCCCAAATTCTCATGAAAAGACCATACTTAATGGTCTGGCTGTGACTAGAGGAATCCCGGCGGTCATCGTCACCAAAACTTCTGTTGGCACAGGACGGGAACCATCCCCAAACACAATTCATCAGACATGAAAGGGACTGGACAGTGGGTGGGAGAGAGATGCTGATGATGAGTGAGCTAAGTATATCAGGTGGAAACTTGAGACTGTGTTGGCATCTCCTGTCTGGAGGGGGGAAGGGAGGATAGAGAGAGTTGGAGGCTGGCAAAGTTTTCACAAAAGGAGAGACTGGAAGGGCTGATTCATTACGGGGACAGCAAGTGAGAGTAAGGAGTAAGATGAACATTAACTTATATGTGACAGACTGACTTGATTTGTAAACGTTCACTTGAAGCTCAATAAAAGATAAGGAAAAAAAGGACAGCGGAGCAAGGGCGGGGGTTTGGGAACCATGGTTTAAGGGGACTTCTACGTCAAATGGAAAAATAATTCTATTATGAAAACATTCTGCATCCCACTTGGAAATGTGGCGTCTGGGGTCTTAAATGCTAACAAGCGGCCATCTAAGATGCATCAATTGGTCTCAACCCACCTGGAGCAAAGGAGAATGAAGAACACCAAGGTCACACGACAACTAAGAGCCCAAGACACAGAAAGGGCCACATGAACCAGAGACCTACATTATCCTGAGACTAGAAGAAGTAGTTGGGGCCCGGCCACAATCGATGACTGCCCTCACAGGGAGCACAAGAGAGAACCCCTGAGGGAGCGGGAGATCAGTGGGAGGCAGACCCCAAATTCTCATAAAAAGGCCATACTTAATGGTCTGGCTTTGACTAGAGGAATCCCGGCGGTCAAGGTCCCCAAACCTTCTGTTGGCACAGGACGGGAACCATCCCCGAAGACAATTCATCAGACATGAAAGGGACTGGTCAGTGGGTGGGAGAGAGATGCTGATGAAGAGTGAGCTAATTAGATCAGGTGCACACTTGAGACTGTGTTGGCATCTCCGGTCTGGAGGGGGGAAGGGAGGATAGAGAGAGTTGGAGGCTGGCAAAGTTTTCACAAAAGGAGAGACTGGAAGGGCTGATTCATTACGGGGACAGCAAGTGAGAGTAAGCAGTAAGATGAATATTAACTTATATGTGACAGACTGACTTGATTTGTAAACGTTCACTTGAAGCTCAATAAAAGTTAAGGAAAAAAAAAAGGTCAGTGGAGCAAGGGCGGTGTTTTGCGAACCATGGTTTAAGGGGACTTCTAAGTCAATTGGCAAAATAATTCTATTAGGAAAACATTCTGCATCCCACTTTGAAATGTGGCCTCTGGGGTCTTATATGCAAACAAGCGTCGATCTAAAAAAAAAAAAAAAAAAACAAGCGGCCATCTAAGATGCATCAATTGGTCTCAACCCACCTGGAGCAAAGGAGAATGAAGAACACCAAGGTCACACGACAACTAAGAGGCCAAGACACAGAAAGGGCCACATGAACCAGAGACCTACATTATCCTGAGACCAGAAGAACTAGTTGGGGCCCGGCCACAATCGATGACTGCCCTCACAGGGAGCACAACAGGAACCCCTGAGGGAGTGGGAAATCAGTGGGAGGCCGACCCCAAATTCTCATGAAAAGACCATACTTAATGGTCTGGCTGTGACTAGAGGAATCCCGGCGGTCATGGTCCCCAAAACTTCTGTTGGCACAGGACGGGAACCATCCCCAAAGACAATTCATCAGACATGAAAGGGACTGGACAGTGGGTGGGAGAGAGATGCTGATGATGAGTGAGCTAAGTATATCAGGTGGAAACTTGAGACTGTGTTGGCATCTCCTGTCTGGAGGGGGGAAGGGAGGATAGAGAGAGTTGGAGGCTGGCAAAGTTTTCACAAAAGGAGAGACTGGAAGGGCGGATTCATTACGGGGACAGCAAGTGAGAGTAAGGAGTAAGATGAACATTAACTTATATGTGACAGACTGACTTGATTTGTAAACGTTCACCTGAAGCTCAATAAAAGATAAGGAAAAAAAGGACAGCGGAGCAAGGGCGGGGGTTTGGGAACCATGGTTTAAGGGGACTTCTACGTCAAATGGAAAAATAATTCTATTATGAAAACATTCTGCATCCCACTTGGAAATGTGGCGTCTGGGGTCTTAAATGCTAACAAGCGGCCATCTAAGATGCATCAATTGGTCTCAACCCACCTGGAGCAAAGGAGAATGAAGAACACCAAGGTCACACGACAACTAAGAGCCCAAGACACAGAAAGGGCCACATGAACCAGAGACCTACATTATCCTGAGACTAGAAGAAGTAGTTGGGGCCTGGCCACAATCGATGACTGCCCTCACAGGGAGCACAAGAGAGAACCCCTGAGGGAGCGGGAGATCAGTGGGAGGCAGACCCCAAATTCTCATAAAAAGGCCATACTTAATGGTCTGGCTTTGACTAGAGGAATCCCGGCGGTCATGGTCCCCAAACCTTCTGTTGGCACAGGACGGGAACCATCCCCGAAGACAATTCATCAGACATGAAAGGGACTGGACAGTGGGTGGGAGAGAGATGCTGATGAAGAGTGAGCTAATTAGATCAGGTGGACACTTGAGACTGTGTTGGCATCTCCTGTCTGGAGGGGGGAAGGGAGGATAGAGAGAGTTGGAGGCTGGCAAAGTTTTCACAAAAGGAGAGACTGGAAGGGCTGATTCATTACGGGGACAGCAAGTGAGAGTAAGCAGTAAGATGAATATAAACTTATATGTGACAGACTGACTTGATTTGTAAACGTTCACTAGAAGCTCAATAAAAGTTAAAAAAAAAAAGGACAGCGGAGCAAGGGCGGGGGTTTGGGAACCATGGTTTAAGGGGACTTCTACGTCAAATGGAAAAATAATTCTATTATGAAAACATTCTGCATCCCACTTGGAAATGTGGCGTCTGGGGTCTTAAATGCTAACAAGCGGCGATCTAAAAAAAAAAAACAAGCGGCCATCTAAGATGCATCAATTGGTCTCAACCCACCTGGAGCAAAGGAGAATGAAGAACACCAAGGTCACACGACAACTAAGAGGCCAAGACACAGAAAGGGCCACATGAACCAGAGACCTACATTATCCTGAGACCAGAAGAACTAGTTGGGGCCTGGCCACAATCGATGACTGCCCTCACAGGGAGCACAAGAGAGAACCCCTGAGGGAGCGGGAGATCAGTGGGAGGCAGACCCCAAATTCTCATAAAAAGGCCATACTTAATGGTCTGGCTTTGACTAGAGGAATCCCGGCGGTCATGGTCCCCAAACCTTCTGTTGGCACAGGACGGGAACCATCCCCGAAGACAATTCATCAGACATGAAAGGGACTGGTCAGTGGGTGGGAGAGAGATGCTGATGAAGAGTGAGCTAATTAGATCAGGTGGACACTTGAGACTGTGTTGGCATCTCCTGTCTGGAGGGGGGATGGGAGGATAGAGAGAGTTGGAGGCTGGCAAAGTTTTCACAAAAGGAGAGACTGGAAGGGCTGACTCATTACGGGGACAGCAAGTGAGAGTAAGCAGTAAGATGACTATTAACTTATATGTGACAGACTGACTTGATTTGTAAACGTTCACTTGAAGCTCCATAAAAGTTAAGAAAAAAAATGGTCAGCGGAGCAAGGGCGGGGGTTCGGGAACCATGGATTAAAGGGACTACTAAGTCAATTGGCAAAATAATTCTATTAGGAAAACATTCTGCATCCCACTTTGAAATGTGGGGTCTGGGGTCTTAAATGCTAACAAGCGGCGATCTAAAAAAGAAAAACAAGCGGCCATCTAAGATGCATCAATTGGTCTCAACCCACCTGGAGCAAAGGAGAATGAAGAACACCAAGGTCACACGACAACTAAGAGGCCAAGACACAGAAAGGGCCACATGAACCAGAGACCTACATTATCCTGAGACCAGAAGAACTAGTTGGGGCCCGGCCACAATCGATGACTGCCCTCACAGGGAGCACAACAGGAACCCCTGAGGGAGCGGGAAATCAGTGGGAGGCCGACCCCAAATTCTCATGAAAAGACCATACTTAATGGTCTGGCTGTGACTAGAGGAATCCCGGCGGTCATAGTCCCCAAAACTTCTGTTGGCACAGGACGGGAACCATCCCCAAAGACAATTCATCAGACATGAAAGGGACTGGACAGTGGGTGGGAGAGAGATGCTGATGATGAGTGAGCTAAGTATATCAGGTGGAAACTTGAGACTGTGTTGGCATCTCCTGTCTGGAGGGGGGAAGGGAGGATAGAGAGAGTTGGAGGCTGGCAAAGTTTTCACAAAAGGAGAGACTGGAAGGGCGGATTCATTACGGGGACAGCAAGTGAGAGTAAGGAGTAAGATGAACATTAACTTATATGTGACAGACTGACTTGATTTGTAAACGTTCACCTGAAGCTCAATAAAAGATAAGGAAAAAAAGGACAGCGGAGCAAGGGCGGGGGTTTGGGAACCATGGTTTAAGGGGACTTCTACGTCAAATGGAAAAATAATTCTATTATGAAAACATTCTGCATCCCACTTGGAAATGTGGCGTCTGGGGTCTTAAATGCTAACAAGCGGCCATCTAAGATGCATCAATTGGTCTCAACCCACCTGGAGCAAAGGAGAATGAAGAACACCAAGGTCACACGACAACTAAGAGCCCAAGACACAGAAAGGGCCACATGAACCAGAGACCTACATTATCCTGAGACTAGAAGAAGTAGTTGGGGCCTGGCCACAATCGATGACTGCCCTCACAGGGAGCACAAGAGAGAACCCCTGAGGGAGCGGGAGATCAGTGGGAGGCAGACCCCAAATTCTCATAAAAAGGCCATACTTAATGGTCTGGCTTTGACTAGAGGAATCCCGGCGGTCATGGTCCCCAAACCTTCTGTTGGCACAGGACGGGAACCATCCCCGAAGACAATTCATCAGACATGAAAGGGACTGGACAGTGGGTGCGAGAGAGATGCTGATGAAGAGTGAGCTAATTAGATCAGGTGGACACTTGAGACTGTGTTGGCATCTCCTGTCTGGAGGGGGGAAGGGAGGATAGAGAGAGTTGGAGGCTGGCAAAGTTTTCACAAAAGGAGAGACTGGAAGGGCTGATTCATTACGGGGACAGCAAGTGAGAGTAAGCAGTAAGATGAATATAAACTTATATGTGACAGACTGACTTGATTTGTAAACGTTCACTAGAAGCTCAATAAAAGTTAAAAAAAAAAAGGACAGCGGAGCAAGGGCGGGGGTTTGGGAACCATGGTTTAAGGGGACTTCTACGTCAAATGGAAAAATAATTCTATTATGAAAACATTCTGCATCCCACTTGGAAATGTGGCGTCTGGGGTCTTAAATGCTAACAAGCGGCGATCTAAAAAAAAAAAACAAGCGGCCATCTAAGATGCATCAATTGGTCTCAACCCACCTGGAGCAAAGGAGAATGAAGAACACCAAGGTCACACGACAACTAAGAGCCCAAGACACAGAAAGGGCCACATGAACCAGAGACCTACATTATCCTGAGACCAGAAGAACTAGTTGGGGCCTGGCCACAATCGATGACTGCCCTCACAGGGAGCACAAGAGAGAACCCCTGAGGGAGCGGGAGATCAGTGGGAGGCAGACCCCAAATTCTCATAAAAAGGCCATACTTAATGGTCTGGCTTTGACTAGAGGAATCCCGGCGGTCATGGTCCCCAAACCTTCTGTTGGCACAGGACGGGAACCATCCCCGAAGACAATTCATCAGACATGAAAGGGACTGGTCAGTGGGTGGGAGAGAGATGCTGATGAAGAGTGAGCTAATTAGATCAGGTGGACACTTGAGACTGTGTTGGCATCTCCTGTCTGGAGGGGGGATGGGAGGATAGAGAGAGTTGGAGGCTGGCAAAGTTTTCACAAAAGGAGAGACTGGAAGGGCTGACTCATTACGGGGACAGCAAGTGAGAGTAAGCAGTAAGATGACTATTAACTTATATGTGACAGACTGACTTGATTTGTAAACGTTCACTTGAAGCTCCATAAAAGTTAAGAAAAAAAATGGTCAGCGGAGCAAGGGCGGGGGTTCGGGAACCATGGATTAAAGGGACTACTAAGTCAATTGGCAAAATAATTCTATTAGGAAAACATTCTGCATCCCACTTTGAAATGTGGGGTCTGGGGTCTTAAATGCTAACAAGCGGCGATCTAAAAAAAAAAAACAAGCGGCCATCTAAGATGCATCAATTGGTCTCAACCCACCTGGAGCAAAGGAGAATGAAGAACACCAAGGTCACACGACAACTAAGAGGCCAAGACACAGAAAGGGCCACATGAACCAGAGACCTACATTATCCTGAGACCAGAAGAACTAGTTGGGGCCCGGCCACAATCGATGACTGCCCTCACAGGGAGCAAAACAGGAACCCCTGAGGGAGCGGGAGATCAGTGGGAGGCCGACCCCAAATTCTCATTAAAAGACCATACTTAATGGTCTGGCTTTGACTAGAGGAATCCCGGCGGTCATGGTCACCAAAACTTCTGTTGGCAGAGGACGGGAACCATCCCCAAAGACAATTCATCAGACATGAAAGGGACTGGACAGTGGGTGGGAGAGAGGTGCTGATGAAGAGTGATCTAATTACATCAGGTGGACACTTGAGACTGTGTTGGCATCTCCTGTCTGGAGGGGGGATGGGAGGATAGAGAGAGTTGGAGGCTGGCAAAGTTTTCACAAAAGGAGAGACTGGAAGGGCTGACTCATTACGGGGACAGCAAGTCAGAGTAAGCAGTAAGATGAATATTAACTTATATGTGACAGACTGACTTGATTTGTAAACGTTCACTTGAAGCTCAATAAAAGTTAAGGAAAAAAAAAAGGTCAGTGGAGCAAGGGCGGTGTTTTGCGAACCATGGTTTAAGGGGACTTCTAAGTCAATTGGCAAAATAATTCTATTATGAAAACATTCTGCATCCCACTTGGAAATGTGGCCTCTGGGGTCTTATATGCAAACAAGCGTCGATCTAAAAAAAAAAAAAAAAAAAAACAAGCGGCCATCTAAGATGCATCAATTGGTCTCAACCCACCTGGAGCAAAGGAGAATGAAGAACACCAAGGTCACACGACAACTAAGAGGCCAAGACACAGAAAGGGCCACATGAACCAGAGACCTACATTATCCTGAGACCAGAAGAACTAGTTGGGGCCCGGCCACAATCGATGACTGCCCTCACAGGGAGCACAACAGGAACCCCTGAGGGAGCGGGAAATCAGTGGGAGGCCGACCCCAAATTCTCATGAAAAGACCATACTTAATGGTCTGGCTGTGACTAGAGGAATCCCGGCGGTCATCGTCACCAAAACTTCTGTTGCCACAGGACGGGAACCATCCCCAAAGACAATTCATCAGACATGAAAGGGACTGGACAGTGGGTGGGAGAGAGATGCTGATGATGAGTGAGCTAAGTATTTCAGGTGGAAACTTGAGACTGTGTTGGCATCTCCTGTCTGGAGGGGGGAAGGGAGGATAGAGAGAGTTGGAGGCTGGCAAAGTTTTCACAAAAGGAGAGACTGGAAGGGCTGATTCATTACGGGGACAGCAAGTGAGAGTAAGGAGTAAGATGAACATTAACTTATATGTGACAGACTGACTTGATTTGTAAACGTTCACTTGAAGCTCAATAAAAGATAAGGAAAAAAAGGACAGCGGAGCAAGGGCGGGGGTTTGGGAACCATGGTTTAAGGGGACTTCTACGTCAAATGGAAAAATAATTCTATTATGAAAACATTCTGCATCCCACTTGGAAATGTGGCGTCTGGGGTCTTAAATGCTAACAAGCGGCCATCTAAGATGCATCAATTGGTCTCAACCCACCTGGAGCAAAGGAGAATGAAGAACACCAAGGTCACACGACAACTAAGAGCCCAAGACACAGAAAGGGCCACATGAACCAGAGACCTACATTATCCTGAGACTAGAAGAAGTAGTTGGGGCCCGGCCACAATCGATGACTGCCCTCACAGGGAGCACAAGAGAGAACCCCTGAGGGAGCGGGAGATCAGTGGGAGGCAGACCCCAAATTCTCATAAAAAGGCCATACTTAATGGTCTGGCTTTGACTAGAGGAATCCCGGCGGTCAAGGTCCCCAAACCTTCTGTTGGCACAGGACGGGAACCATCCCCGAAGACAATTCATCAGACATGAAAGGGACTGGTCAGTGGGTGGGAGAGAGATGCTGATGAAGAGTGAGCTAATTAGATCAGGTGCACACTTGAGACTGTGTTGGCATCTCCTGTCTGGAGGGGGGAAGGGAGGATAGAGAGAGTTGGAGGCTGGCAAAGTTTTCACAAAAGGAGAGACTGGAAGGGCTGATTCATTACGGGGACAGCAAGTCAGAGTAAGCAGTAAGATGAATATTAACTTATATGTGACAGACTGACTTGATTTGTAAACGTTAGCTTGAAGCTCAATAAAAGTTAAGGAAAAAAAAAAGGTCAGTGGAGCAAGGGCGGTGTTTTGCGAACCATGGTTTAAGGGGACTTCTAAGTCAATTGGCAAAATAATTCTATTATGAAAACATTCTGCATCCCACTTTGAAATGTGGCCTCTGGGGTCTTATATGCAAACAAGCGTCGATCTAAAAAAAAAAAAAAAAAAACAAGCGGCCATCTAAGATGCATCAATTGGTCTCAACCCACCTGGAGCAAAGGAGAATGAAGAACACCAAGGTCACACGACAACTAAGAGGCCAAGACACAGAAAGGGCCACATGAACCAGAGACCTACATTATCCTGAGACCAGAAGAACTAGTTGGGGCCCGGCCACAATCGATGACTGCCCTCACAGGGAGCACAACAGGAACCCCTGAGGGAGCGGGAAATCAGTGGGAGGCCGACCCCAAATTCTCATGAAAAGACCATACTGAATGGTCTGGCTGTGACTAGAGGAATCCCGGCGGTCAAGGTCCCCAAATCTTCTGTTGGCACAGGACGGGAACCATCCCCAAAGACAATTCATCAGACATGAAAGGGACTGGACAGTGGGTGGGAGAGAGATGCTGATGATGAGTGAGCTAAGTATATCAGGTGGAAACTTGAGACTGTGTTGGCATCTCCTGTCTGGAGGGGGGAAGGGAGGATAGAGAGAGTTGGAGGCTGGCAAAGTTTTCACAAAAGGAGAGACTGGAAGGGCGGATTCATTACGGGGACAGCAAGTGAGAGTAAGGAGTAAGATGAACATTAACTTATATGTGACAGACTGACTTGATTTGTAAACGTTCACCTGAAGCTCAATAAAAGATAAGGAAAAAAAGGACAGCGGAGCAAGGGCGGGGGTTTGGGAACCATGGTTTAAGGGGACTTCTACGTCAAATGGAAAAATAATTCTATTATGAAAACATTCTGCATCCCACTTGGAAATGTGGCGTCTGGGGTCTTAAATGCTAACAAGCGGCCATCTAAGATGCATCAATTGGTCTCAACCCACCTGGAGCAAAGGAGAATGAAGAACACCAAGGTCACACGACAACTAAGAGCCCAAGACACAGAAAGGGCCACATGAACCAGAGACCTACATTATCCTGAGACTAGAAGAAGTAGTTGGGGCCTGGCCACAATCGATGACTGCCCTCACAGGGAGCACAAGAGAGAACCCCTGAGGGAGCGGGAGATCAGTGGGAGGCAGACCCCAAATTCTCATAAAAAGGCCATACTTAATGGTCTGGCTTTGACTAGAGGAATCCCGGCGGTCATGGTCCCCAAACCTTCTGTTGGCACAGGACGGGAACCATCCCCGAAGACAATTCATCAGACATGAAAGGGACTGGACAGTGGGTGGGAGAGAGATGCTGATGAAGAGTGAGCTAATTAGATCAGGTGGACACTTGAGACTGTGTTGGCATCTCCTGTCTGGAGGGGGGAAGGGAGGATAGAGAGAGTTGGAGGCTGGCAAAGTTTTCACAAAAGGAGAGACTGGAAGGGCTGATTCATTACGGGGACAGCAAGTGAGAGTAAGCAGTAACATGAATATAAACTTATATGTGACAGACTGACTTGATTTGTAAACGTTCACTAGAAGCTCAATAAAAGTTAAAAAAAAAAAGGACAGCGGAGCAAGGGCGGGGGTTTGGGAACCATGGTTTAAGGGGACTTCTACGTCAAATGGAAAAATAATTCTATTATGAAAACATTCTGCATCCCACTTGGAAATGTGGCGTCTGGGGTCTTAAATGCTAACAAGCGGCGATCTAAAAAAAAAAAACAAGCGGCCATCTAAGATGCATCAATTGGTCTCAACCCACCTGGAGCAAAGGAGAATGAAGAACACCAAGGTCACACGACAACTAAGAGGCCAAGACACAGAAAGGGCCACATGAACCAGAGACCTACATTATCCTGAGACCAGAAGAACTAGTTGGGGCCCGGCCACAATCGATGACTGCCCTCACAGGGAGCAAAACAGGAACCCCTGAGGGAGCGGGAGATCAGTGGGAGGCCGACCCCAAATTCTCATTAAAAGACCATACTTAATGGTCTGGCTTTGACTAGAGGAATCCCGGCGGTCATGGTCCCCAAAACTTCTGTTGGCACAGGACGGGAACCATCCCCAAAGACAATTCATCAGACATGAAAGGGACTGGACAGTGGGTGGGAGAGAGATGCTGATGATGAGTGAGCTAAGTATATCAGGTGGAAACTTGAGACTGTGTTGGCATCTCCTGTCTGGAGGGGGGAAGGGAGTATAGAGAGAGTTGGAGGCTGGCAAAGTTTTCACAAAAGGAGAGACTGGAAGGGCGGATTCATTACGGGGACAGCAAGTGAGAGTAAGCAGTAAGATGAATATTAACTTATATGTGACAGACTGACTTGATTTGTAAACGTTCACTTGAAGCTCAATAAAAGTTAAGGAAAAAAAAAAGGTCAGTGGAGCAAGGGCGGTGTTTTGCGAACCATGGTTTAAGGGGACTTCTAAGTCAATTGGCAAAATAATTCTATTATGAAAACATTCTGCATCCCACTTTGAAATGTGGCCTCTGGGGTCTTATATGCAAACAAGCGTCGATCTAAAAAAAAAAAACAAAAAAAACAAGCGGCCATCTAAGATGCATCAATTGGTCTCAACCCACCTGGAGCAAAGGAGAATGAAGAACACCAAGGTCACACGACAACTAAGAGGCCAAGACACAGAAAGGGCCACATGAACCAGAGACCTACATTATCCTGAGGCGAGAAGAACTAGTTGGGACCCGGCCACAATCGATGACTGCCCTCACAGGGAGCACAACAGAGAATCCCTGAGGGAGCGGGAGATCAGTGGGAGGCAGAACCCAAATTCTCATAAAAAGACCATACTTAATGGTCTGGCTGTGACTAGAGGAATCCCGGCGGTCATGGTCCCCAAAACTTCTGTTGGCACAGAACAGGAACCATCCCCGAAGACAATTCATCAGACATGAAAGGGACTGGAGAGTGGGTGGGAGAGAGATGCTGATGAAGAGTGAGCTAATTATATCAGGTGGATACTTGAGACTGTGTTGGCATCTCCTGTCTGGAGGGGGGATGGGAGGATAGAGAGAGTTGGAGGCTGGCAAAGTTTTCAGAAAAGGAAAGACTGCAAGGGCTGACTCATTAGGGGGACAGAAAGTGAGAGTAAGCAGTAAGATGAATATTAACTTATATGTGACAGACTGACTTGATTTGTAAACATTCACTTGAAGCTCAATAAAACTTAAGAAAAAAAAAAAGGTCAGTGGAGCAAGGGCGGGGGTTTGGGAACCATGGCTTAAGGGGACTTCTAAGTCAATTGGCAAAATAATTCTATTATGAAAACATTCTGCATCCCACTTTGAAATGTGGCCTCTGGGGTCTTATATGCAAACAAGCGTCGATCTAAAAAAAAAAAAAAAAAAAAAACAAGCGGCCATCTAAGATGCATCAATTGGTCTCAACCCACCTGGAGCAAAGGAGAATGAAGAACACCAAGGTCACACGACAACTAAGAGGCCAAGACACAGAAAGGGCCACATGAACCAGAGACCTACATTATCCTGAGACCAGAAGAACTAGTTGGGGCCCGGCCACAATCGATGACTGCCCTCACAGGGAGCACAACAGGAACCCCTGAGGGAGCGGGAAATCAGTGGGAGGCCGACCCCAAATTCTCATGAAAAGACCATACTTAATGGTCTGGCTGTGACTAGAGGAATCCCGGCGGTCATCGTCACCAAAACTTCTGTTGGCACAGGACGGGAACCATCCCCAAAGACAATTCATCAGACATGAAAGGGACTGGACAGTGGGTGGGAGAGAGATGCTGATGATGAGTGAGCTAAGTATATCAGGTGGAAACTTGAGACTGTGTTGGCATCTCCTGTCTGGAGGGGGGAAGGGAGGATAGAGAGAGTTGGAGGCTGGCAAAGTTTTCACAAAAGGAGAGACTGGAAGGGCTGATTCATTACGGGGACAGCAAGTGAGAGTAAGGAGTAAGATGAACATTAACTTATATGTGACAGACTGACTTGATTTGTAAACGTTCACTTGAAGCTCAATAAAAGATAAGGAAAAAAAGGACAGCGGAGCAAGGGCGGGGGTTTGGGAACCATGGTTTAAGGGGACTTCTACGTCAAATGGAAAAATAATTCTATTATGAAAACATTCTGCATCCCACTTGGAAATGTGGCGTCTGGGGTCTTAAATGCTAACAAGCGGCCATCTAAGATGCATCAATTGGTCTCAACCCACCTGGAGCAAAGGAGAATGAAGAACACCAAGGTCACACGACAACTAAGAGCCCAAGACACAGAAAGGGCCACATGAACCAGAGACCTACAT
Organism: Loxodonta africana; assembly: GCF_030014295.1. NCBI lineage: Eukaryota > Metazoa > Chordata > Mammalia > Proboscidea > Elephantidae > Loxodonta > Loxodonta africana. The sequence goes on along the minus strand of NC_087369.1, from coordinate 114,714,777 downwards.
TATCCTGAGACTAGAAGAAGTAGTTGGGGCCCGGCCACAATCGATGACTGCCCTCACAGGGAGCACAAGAGAGAACCCCTGAGGGAGCGGGAGATCAGTGGGAGGCAGACCCCAAATTCTCATAAAAAGGCCATACTTAATGGTCTGGCTTTGACTAGAGGAATCCCGGCGGTCAAGGTCCCCAAACCTTCTGTTGGCACAGGACGGGAACCATCCCCGAAGACAATTCATCAGACATGAAAGGGACTGGTCAGTGGGTGGGAGAGAGATGCTGATGAAGAGTGAGCTAATTAGATCAGGTGCACACTTGAGACTGTGTTGGCATCTCCGGTCTGGAGGGGGGAAGGGAGGATAGAGAGAGTTGGAGGCTGGCAAAGTTTTCACAAAAGGAGAGACTGGAAGGGCTGATTCATTACGGGGACAGCAAGTCAGAGTAAGCAGTAAGATGAATATTAACTTATATGTGACAGACTGACTTGATTTGTAAACGTTAGCTTGAAGCTCAATAAAAGTTAAGGAAAAAAAAAAGGTCAGTGGAGCAAGGGCGGTGTTTTGCGAACCATGGTTTAAGGGGACTTCTAAGTCAATTGGCAAAATAATTCTATTATGAAAACATTCTGCATCCCACTTTGAAATGTGGCCTCTGGGGTCTTATATGCAAACAAGCGTCGATCTAAAAAAAAAAAAAAAAAAACAAGCGGCCATCTAAGATGCATCAATTGGTCTCAACCCACCTGGAGCAAAGGAGAATGAAGAACACCAAGGTCACACGACAACTAAGAGGCCAAGACACAGAAAGGGCCACATGAACCAGAGACCTACATTATCCTGAGACCAGAAGAACTAGTTGGGGCCCGGCCACAATCGATGACTGCCCTCACAGGGAGCACAACAGGAACCCCTGAGGGAGCGGGAAATCAGTGGGAGGCCGACCCCAAATTCTCATGAAAAGACCATACTGAATGGTCTGGCTGTGACTAGAGGAATCCCGGCGGTCAAGGTCCCCAAAACTTCTGTTGGCACAGGACGGGAACCATCCCCAAAGACAATTCATCAGACATGAAAGGGACTGGACAGTGGGTGGGAGAGAGATGCTGATGATGAGTGAGCTAAGTATATCAGGTGGAAACTTGAGACTGTGTTGGCATCTCCTGTCTGGAGGGGGGAAGGGAGGATAGAGAGAGTTGGAGGCTGGCAAAGTTTTCACAAAAGGAGAGACTGGAAGGGCTGATTCATTACGGGGACAGCAAGTGAGAGTAAGGAGTAAGATGAACATTAACTTATATGTGACAGACTGACTTGATTTGTAAACGTTCACCTGAAGCTCAATAAAAGATAAGGAAAAAAAGGACAGCGGAGCAAGGGCGGGGGTTTGGGAACCATGGTTTAAGGGGACTTCTACGTCAAATGGAAAAATAATTCTATTATGAAAACATTCTGCATCCCACTTTGAAATGTGGCGTCTGGGGTCTTAAATGCTAACAAGCGGCCATCTAAGATGCATCAATTGGTCTCAACCCACCTGGAGCAAAGGAGAATGAAGAACACCAAGGTCACACGACAACTAAGAGCCCAAGACACAGAAAGGGCCACATGAACCAGAGACCTACATTATCCTGAGACTAGAAGAAGTAGTTGGGGCCTGGCCACAATCGATGACTGCCCTCACAGGGAGCACAAGAGAGAACCCCTGAGGGAGCGGGAGATCAGTGGGAGGCAGACCCCAAATTCTCATAAAAAGGCCATACTTAATGGTCTGGCTTTGACTAGAGGAATCCCGGCGGTCATGGTCCCCAAACCTTCTGTTGGCACAGGACGGGAACCATCCCCGAAGACAATTCATCAGACATGAAAGGGACTGGACAGTGGGTGGGAGAGAGATGCTGATGAAGAGTGAGCTAATTAGATCAGGTGGACACTTGAGACTGTGTTGGCATCTCCTGTCTGGAGGGGGGAAGGGAGGATAGAGAGAGTTGGAGGCTGGCAAAGTTTTCACAAAAGGAGAGACTGGAAGGGCTGATTCATTACGGGGACAGCAAGTGAGAGTAAGCAGTAAGATGAATATAAACTTATATGTGACAGACTGACTTGATTTGTAAACGTTCACTAGAAGCTCAATAAAAGTTAAAAAAAAAAAGGACAGCGGAGCAAGGGCGGGGGTTTGGGAACCATGGTTTAAGGGGACTTCTACGTCAAATGGAAAAATAATTCTATTATGAAAACATTCTGCATCCCACTTGGAAATGTGGCGTCTGGGGTCTTAAATGCTAACAAGCGGCCATCTAAGATGCATCAATTGGTCTCAACCCACCTGGAGCAAAGGAGAATGAAGAACACCAAGGTCACACGACAACTAAGAGGCCAAGACACAGAAAGGGCCACATGAACCAGAGACCTACATTATCCTGAGACCAGAAGAACTAGTTGGGGCCTGGCCACAATCGATGACTGCCCTCACAGGGAGCACAAGAGAGAACCCCTGAGGGAGCGGGAGATCAGTGGGAGGCAGACCCCAAATTCTCATAAAAAGGCCATACTTAATGGTCTGGCTTTGACTAGAGGAATCCCGGCGGTCATGGTCCCCAAACCTTCTGTTGGCACAGGACGGGAACCATCCCCGAAGACAATTCATCAGACATGAAAGGGACTGGTCAGTGGGTGGGAGAGAGATGCTGATGAAGAGTGAGCTAATTAGATCAGGTGGACACTTGAGACTGTGTTGGCATCTCCTGTATGGAGGGGGGATGGGAGGATAGAGAGAGTTGGAGGCTGGCAAAGTTTTCACAAAAGGAGAGACTGGAAGGGCTGACTCATTACGGGGACAGCAAGTGAGAGTAAGCAGTAAGATGACTATTAAATTATATGTGACAGACTGACTTGATTTGTAAACGTTCACTTGAAGCTCCATAAAAGTTAAGAAAAAAAATGGTCAGCGGAGCAAGGGCGGGGGTTCGGGAACCATGGATTAAAGGGACTACTAAGTCAATTGGCAAAATAATTCTATTAGGAAAACATTCTGCATCCCACTTTGAAATGTGGGGTCTGGGGTCTTAAATGCTAACAAGCGGCGATCTAAAAAAAAAAAACAAGCGGCCATCTAAGATGCATCAATTGGTCTCAACCCACCTGGAGCAAAGGAGAATGAAGAACACCAAGGTCACACGACAACGAAGAGCCCAAGAGAGAAAGGGCCACATGAACCAGAGACCTATATTATCCTGAGACCAGAAGAACTAGTTGGGGCCCGGCCACAATCGATGACTGCCCTCACAGGGAGCACAAGAGAGAACCCCTGAGGGAGCGGGAGATCAGTGGGAGGCAGACCCCAAATTCTCATAAAAAGGCCATACTTAATGGTCTGGCTGTGACTAGAGGAATCCCGGCGGTCATCGTCACCAAAACTTCTGTTGGCAGAGGACGGGAACCATCCCCAAAGACAATTCATCAGACATGAAAGGGACTGGACAGTGGGTGGGAGAGAGATGCTGATGAAGAGTGATCTAATTACATCAGGTGGACACTTGAGACTGTGTTGGCATCTCCTGTCTGGAGGGGGGATGGGAGGATAGAGAGAGTTGGAGGCTGGCAAAGTTTTCACAAAAGGAGAGACTGGAAGGGCTGACTCATTACGGGGACAGCAAGTGAGAGTAAGCAGTAAGATGAATATTAACTTATATGTGACAGACTGACTTGATTTGTAAACGTTCACTTGAAGCTCAATAAAAGTTAAGGAAAAAAAAAAGGTCAGTGGAGCAAGGGCGGTGTTTTGCGAACCATGGTTTAAGGGGACTTCTAAGTCAATTGGCAAAATAATTCTTTTATGAAAACATTCTGCATCCCACTTTGAAATGTGGCCTCTGGGGTCTTATATGCAAACAAGCGTCGATCTAAAAAAAAAAAAAAAAAACAAGCGGCCATCTAAGATGCATCAATTGGTCTCAACCCACCTGGAGCAAAGGAGAATGAAGAACACTAAGGTCACATGACAACTAAGGGCCCAAGACACAGAAAGGGCTACATGAACCAGAGACCTAAATTATCCTGAGACCAGAAGAACTAGTTGGGGCCCGGCCACAATTGATGACTGACCTCACAGGGAGCACAAGAGAGAATCCTGGAGGGAGCGGGAGATTAGTGGGAGGCAGACCCCAAATTCTCATAAAAAGACCATACTTAATGGTCTAGCTGTGACTAGAGGAATCCCGGCGGTAATGGTCCCCAAACCTTCCGTTGGCACAGGACGGGAACCATCCCCGAAGACAATTCATCAGACATGAAAGGGACTGGATAGTGGGTGGGAGAGAGATGCTGATGAAGAGTGAGCTAAGTACATCAGGTGGACACTTGAGACTGTGTTGTCATCTCCTGTCTGGAGGGGGGAAGGGAGGATAGAGAGAGTTGGAGGCTGGCAAAGTTTTCACAAAAGGAGAGACTGGAAGGGCTGACTCATTACGGGGACAGCAAGTGAGAGTAAGCAGTAAGATGAATATTAACTTATATGTGACAGACTGACTTGATTTGTAAACGTTCACTTGAAGCTCAATAAAAGTTAAGAAAAAAAATGGTCAGCGGAGCAAGGGCGGGGGTTTGGGAACCATGGATTAAAGGGACTTCTAAGTCAATTGGCAAAATAATTCTATTATGAAAACATTCTGCATCCCACTTTGAAATGTGGCCTCTGGGGTCTTATATGCAAACAAGCGTCGATCTAAAAAAAAAAAAAAAAAAACAAGCGGCCATCTAAGATGCATCAATTGGTCTCAACCCACCTGGAGCAAAGGAGAATGAAGAACACCAAGGTCACACGACAACTAAGAGGCCAAGACACAGAAAGGGCCACATGAACCAGAGACCTACATTATCCTGAGACCAGAAGAACTAGTTGGGGCCCGGCCACAATCGATGACTGCCCTCACAGGGAGCACAACAGGAACCCCTGAGGGAGCGGGAAATCAGTGGGAGGCCGACCCCAAATTCTCATGAAAAGACCATACTGAATGGTCTGGCTGTGACTAGAGGAATCCCGGCGGTCAAGGTCCCCAAAACTTCTGTTGGCACAGGACGGGAACCATCCCCAAAGAGAATTCATCAGACATGAAAGGGACTGGACAGTGGGTGGGAGAGAGATGCTGATGATGAGTGAGCTAAGTATATCAGGTGGAAACTTGAGACTGTGTTGGCATCTCCTGTCTGGAGGGGGGAAGGGAGGATAGAGAGAGTTGGAGGCTGGCAAAGTTTTCACAAAAGGAGAGACTGGAAGGGCTGATTCATTACGGGGACAGCAAGTGAGAGTAAGGAGTAAGATGAACATTAACTTATATGTGACAGACTGACTTGATTTGTAAACGTTCACCTGAAGCTCAATAAAAGATAAGGAAAAAAAGGACAGCGGAGCAAGGGCGGGGGTTTGGGAACCATGGTTTAAGGGGACTTCTACGTCAAATGGAAAAATAATTCTATTATGAAAACATTCTGCATCCCACTTTGAAATGTGGCGTCTGGGGTCTTAAATGCTAACAAGCGGCCATCTAAGATGCATCAATTGGTCTCAACCCACCTGGAGCAAAGGAGAATGAAGAACACCAAGGTCACACGACAACTAAGAGCCCAAGACACAGAAAGGGCCACATGAACCAGAGACCTACATTATCCTGAGACTAGAAGAAGTAGTTGGGGCCTGGCCACAATCGATGACTGCCCTCACAGGGAGCACAAGAGAGAACCCCTGAGGGAGCGGGAGATCAGTGGGAGGCAGACCCCAAATTCTCATAAAAAGGCCATACTTAATGGTCTGGCTTTGACTAGAGGAATCCCGGCGGTCATGGTCCCCAAACCTTCTGTTGGCACAGGACGGGAACCATCCCCGAAGACAATTCATCAGACATGAAAGGGACTGGACAGTGGGTGGGAGAGAGATGCTGATGAAGAGTGAGCTAATTAGATCAGGTGGACACTTGAGACTGTGTTGGCATCTCCTGTCTGGAGGGGGGAAGGGAGGATAGAGAGAGTTGGAGGCTGGCAAAGTTTTCACAAAAGGAGAGACTGGAAGGGCTGATTCATTACGGGGACAGCAAGTGAGAGTAAGCAGTAACATGAATATAAACTTATATGTGACAGACTGACTTGATTTGTAAACGTTCACTAGAAGCTCAATAAAAGTTAAAAAAAAAAAGGACAGCGGAGCAAGGGCGGGGGTTTGGGAACCATGGTTTAAGGGGACTTCTACGTCAAATGGAAAAATAATTCTATTATGAAAACATTCTGCATCCCACTTGGAAATGTGGCGTCTGGGGTCTTAAATGCTAACAAGCGGCCATCTAAGATGCATCAATTGGTCTCAACCCACCTGGAGCAAAGGAGAATGAAGAACACCAAGGTCACACGACAACTAAGAGGCCAAGACACAGAAAGGGCCACATGAACCAGAGACCTACATTATCCTGAGACCAGAAGAACTAGTTGGGGCCTGGCCACAATCGATGACTGCCCTCACAGGGAGCACAAGAGAGAACCCCTGAGGGAGCGGGAGATCAGTGGGAGGCAGACCCCAAATTCTCATAAAAAGGCCATACTTAATGGTCTGGCTTTGACTAGAGGAATCCCGGCGGTCATGGTCCCCAAACCTTCTGTTGGCACAGGACGGGAACCATCCCCGAAGACAATTCATCAGACATGAAAGGGACTGGTCAGTGGGTGGGAGAGAGATGCTGATGAAGAGTGAGCTAATTAGATCAGGTGGACACTTGAGACTGTGTTGGCATCTCCTGTATGGAGGGGGGATGGGAGGATAGAGAGAGTTGGAGGCTGGCAAAGTTTTCACAAAAGGAGAGACTGGAAGGGCTGACTCATTACGGGGACAGCAAGTGAGAGTAAGCAGTAAGATGACTATTAAATTATATGTGACAGACTGACTTGATTTGTAAACGTTCACTTGAAGCTCCATAAAAGTTAAGAAAAAAAATGGTCAGCGGAGCAAGGGCGGGGGTTCGGGAACCATGGATTAAAGGGACTACTAAGTCAATTGGCAAAATAATTCTATTAGGAAAACATTCTGCATCCCACTTTGAAATGTGGGGTCTGGGGTCTTAAATGCTAACAAGCGGCGATCTAAAAAAAAAAAACAAGCGGCCATCTAAGATGCATCAATTGGTCTCAACCCACCTGGAGCAAAGGAGAATGAAGAACACCAAGGTCACACGACAACGAAGAGCCCAAGAGAGAAAGGGCCACATGAACCAGAGACCTATATTATCCTGAGACCAGAAGAACTAGTTGGGGCCCGGCCACAATCGATGACTGCCCTCACAGGGAGCACAAGAGAGAACCCCTGAGGGAGCGGGAGATCAGTGGGAGGCAGACCCCAAATTCTCATAAAAAGGCCATACTTAATGGTCTGGCTGTGACTAGAGGAATCCCGGCGGTCATCGTCACCAAAACTTCTGTTGGCAGAGGACGGGAACCATCCCCAAAGACAATTCATCAGACATGAAAGGGACTGGACAGTGGGTGGGAGAGAGATGCTGATGAAGAGTGATCTAATTACATCAGGTGGACACTTGAGACTGTGTTGGCATCTCCTGTCTGGAGGGGGGATGGGAGGATAGAGAGAGTTGGAGGCTGGCAAAGTTTTCACAAAAGGAGAGACTGGAAGGGCTGACTCATTACGGGGACAGCAAGTGAGAGTAAGCAGTAAGATGAATATTAACTTATATGTGACAGACTGACTTGATTTGTAAACGTTCACTTGAAGCTCAATAAAAGTTAAGGAAAAAAAAAAGGTCAGTGGAGCAAGGGCGGTGTTTTGCGAACCATGGTTTAAGGGGACTTCTAAGTCAATTGGCAAAATAATTCTTTTATGAAAACATTCTGCATCCCACTTTGAAATGTGGCCTCTGGGGTCTTATATGCAAACAAGCGTCGATCTAAAAAAAAAAAAAAAAAAACAAGCGGCCATCTAAGATGCATCAATTGGTCTCAACCCACCTGGAGCAAAGGAGAATGAAGAACACTAAGGTCACATGACAACTAAGGGCCCAAGACACAGAAAGGGCTACATGAACCAGAGACCTAAATTATCCTGAGACCAGAAGAACTAGTTGGGGCCCGGCCACAATTGATGACTGACCTCACAGGGAGCACAAGAGAGAATCCTGGAGGGAGCGGGAGATTAGTGGGAGGCAGACCCCAAATTCTCATAAAAAGACCATACTTAATGGTCTAGCTGTGACTAGAGGAATCCCGGCGGTAATGGTCCCCAAACCTTCCGTTGGCACAGGACGGGAACCATCCCCGAAGACAATTCATCAGACATGAAAGGGACTGGATAGTGGGTGGGAGAGAGATGCTGATGAAGAGTGAGCTAAGTACATCAGGTGGACACTTGAGACTGTGTTGTCATCTCCTGTCTGGAGGGGGGAAGGGAGGATAGAGAGAGTTGGAGGCTGGCAAAGTTTTCACAAAAGGAGAGACTGGAAGGGCTGACTCATTACGGGGACAGCAAGTGAGAGTAAGCAGTAAGATGAATATTAACTTATATGTGACAGACTGACTTGATTTGTAAACGTTCACTTGAAGCTCAATAAAAGTTAAGAAAAAAAATGGTCAGCGGAGCAAGGGCGGGGGTTTGGGAACCATGGATTAAAGGGACTTCTAAGTCAATTGGCAAAATAATTCTATTATGAAAACATTCTGCATCCCACTTTGAAATGTGGCCTCTGGGGTCTTAAATGCTAAGAAGCGGCGATCTAAAAAAAGAAAAAAAAAAAAAAACAAGCGGCCATCTAAGATGCATCAATTGGTCTCAACCCACCTGGAGCAAAGGAGAATGAAGAACACCAAGGTCACACGACAACTAAGAGGCCAAGACACAGAAAGGGCCACATGAACCAGAGACCTACATTATCCTGAGACCAGAAGAACTAGTTGGGGCCCGGCCACAATCGATGACTGGGCGCCCTCACAAGGAGCACAACAGGAACCCCTGAGGGAGCGGGAAATCAGTGGGAGGCCGACCCCAAATTCTCATGAAAAGACCATACTGAATGGTCTGGCTGTGACTAGAGGAATCCCGGCGGTCATGGTCCCCAAAACTTCTGTTGGCACAGGACGGGAACCATCCCCAAAGACAATTCATCAGACATGAAAGGGACTGGACAGTGGGTGGGAGAGAGATGCTGATGATGAGTGAGCTAAGTATATCAGGTGGAAACTTGAGACTGTGTTGGCATCTCCTGTCTGGAGGGGGGAAGGGAGGATAGAGAGAGTTGGAGGCTGGCAAAGTTTTCACAAAAGGAGAGACTGGAAGGGCTGATTCATTACGGGGACAGCAAGTGAGAGTAAGGAGTAAGATGAACATTAACTTATATGTGACAGACTGACTTGATTTGTAAACGTTCACTTGAAGCTCAATAAAAGATAAGGAAAAAAAGGACAGCGGAGCAAGGGCGGGGGTTTGGGAACCATGGTTTAAGGGGACTTCTACGTCAAATGGAAAAATAATTCTATTATGAAAACATTCTGCATCCCACTTTGAAATGTGGCGTCTGGGGTCTTAAATGCTAACAAGCGGCCATCTAAGATGCATCAATTGGTCTCAACCCACCTGGAGCAAAGGAGAATGAAGAACACCAAGGTCACACGACAACTAAGAGCCCAAGACACAGAAAGGGCCACATGAACCAGAGACCTACATTATCCTGAGACCAGAAGAACTAGTTGGGGCCTGGCCACAATCGATGACTGCCCTCACAGGGAGCACAAGAGAGAACCCCTGAGGGAGCGGGAGATCAGTGGGAGGCAGACCCCAAATTCTCATAAAAAGGCCATACTTAATGGTCTGGGTTTGACTAGAGGAATCCCGGCGGTCATGGTCCCCAAACCTTCTGTTGGCACAGGACGGGAACCATCCCCGAAGACAATTCATCAGACATGAAAGGGACTGGTCAGTGGGTGGGAGAGAGATGCTGATGAAGAGTGAGCTAATTAGATCAGGTGGACACTTGAGACTGTGTTGGCATCTCCTGTATGGAGGGGGGATGGGAGGATAGAGAGAGTTGGAGGCTGGCAAAGTTTTCACAAAAGGAGAGACTGGAAGGGCTGACTCATTACGGGGACAGCAAGTGAGAGTAAGCAGTAAGATGACTATTAACTTATATGTGACAGACTGACTTGATTTGTAAACGTTCACTTGAAGCTCCATAAAAGTTAAGAAAAAAAATGGTCAGTGGAGCAAGGGCGGGGGTTCGGGAACCATGGATTAAAGGGACTACTAAGTCAATTGGCAAAATAATTCTATTAGGAAAACATTCTGCATCCCACTTTGAAATGTGGGGTCTGGGGTCTTAAATGCTAACAAGCGGCGATCTAAAAAAAAAAAACAAGCGGCCATCTAAGATGCATCAATTGGTCTCAACCCACCTGGAGCAAAGGAGAATGAAGAACACCAAGGTCACACGACAACTAAGAGGCCAAGACACAGAAAGGGCCACATGAACCAGAGACCTACATTATCCTGAGACCAGAAGAACTAGTTGGGGCCCGGCCACAATCGATGACTGCCCTCACAGGGAGCACAACAGGAACCCCTGAGGGAGCGGGAAATCAGTGGGAGGCCGACCCCAAATTCTCATGAAAAGACCATACTGAATGGTCTGGCTGTGACTAGAGGAATCCCGGCGGTCATGGTCCCCAAAACTTCTGTTGGCACAGGACGGGAACCATCCCCAAAGACAATTCATCAGACATGAAAGGGACTGGACAGTGGGTGGGAGAGAGATGCTGATGATGAGTGAGCTAAGTATATCAGGTGGAAACTTGAGACTGTGTTGGCATCTCCTGTCTGGAGGGGGGAAGGGAGGATAGAGAGAGTTGGAGGCTGGCAAAGTTTTCACAAAAGGAGAGACTGGAAGGGCGGATTCATTACGGGGACAGCAAGTGAGAGTAAGGAGTAAGATGAACATTAACTTATATGTGACAGACTGACTTGATTTGTAAACGTTCACCTGAAGCTCAATAAAAGATAAGGAAAAAAAGGACAGCGGAGCAAGGGCGGGGGTTTGGGAACCATGGTTTAAGGGGACTTCTACGTCAAATGGAAAAATAATTCTATTATGAAAACATTCTGCATCCCACTTTGAAATGTGGCGTCTGGGGTCTTAAATGCTAACAAGCGGCCATCTAAGATGCATCAATTGGTCTCAACCCACCTGGAGCAAAGGAGAATGAAGAACACCAAGGTCACACGACAACTAAGAGCCCAAGACACAGAAAGGGCCACATGAACCAGAGACCTACATTATCCTGAGACCAGAAGAACTAGTTGGGGCCTGGCCACAATCGATGACTGCCCTCACAGGGAGCACAAGAGAGAACCCCTGAGGGAGCGGGAGATCAGTGGGAGGCAGACCCCAAATTCTCATAAAAAGGCCATACTTAATGGTCTGGCTTTGACTAGAGGAATCCCGGCGGTCATGGTCCCCAAACCTTCTGTTGGCACAGGACGGGAACCATCCCCGAAGACAATTCATCAGACATGAAAGGGACTGGACAGTGGGTGGGAGAGAGATGCTGATGAAGAGTGAGCTAATTAGATCAGGTGGACACTTGAGACTGTGTTGGCATCTCCTGTCTGGAGGGGGGAAGGGAGGATAGAGAGAGTTGGAGGCTGGCAAAGTTTTCACAAAAGGAGAGACTGGAAGGGCTGATTCATTACGGGGACAGCAAGTGAGAGTAAGCAGTAACATGAATATAAACTGATATGTGACAGACTGACTTGATTTGTAAACGTTCACTAGAAGCTCAATAAAAGTTAAAAAAAAAAAGGACAGCGGAGCAAGGGCGGGGGTTTGGGAACCATGGTTTAAGGGGACTTCTACGTCAAATGGAAAAATAATTCTATTATGAAAACATTCTGCATCCCACTTGGAAATGTGGCGTCTGGGGTCTTAAATGCTAACAAGCGGCCATCTAAGATGCATCAATTGGTCTCAACCCACCTGGAGCAAAGGAGAATGAAGAACACCAAGGTCACACGACAACTAAGAGGCCAAGACACAGAAAGGGCCACATGAACCAGAGACCTACATTATCCTGAGACCAGAAGAACTAGTTGGGGCCTGGCCACAATCGATGACTGCCCTCACAGGGAGCACAAGAGAGAACCCCTGAGGGAGCGGGAGATCAGTGGGAGGCAGACCCCAAATTCTCATAAAAAGGCCATACTTAATGGTCTGGCTTTGACTAGAGGAATCCCGGCGGTCATGGTCCCCAAACCTTCTGTTGGCACAGGACGGGAACCATCCCCGAAGACAATTCATCAGACATGAAAGGGACTGGTCAGTGGGTGGGAGAGAGATGCTGATGAAGAGTGAGCTAATTAGATCAGGTGGACACTTGAGACTGTGTTGGCATCTCCTGTATGGAGGGGGGATGGGAGGATAGAGAGAGTTGGAGGCTGGCAAAGTTTTCACAAAAGGAGAGACTGGAAGGGCTGACTCATTACGGGGACAGCAAGTGAGAGTAAGCAGTAAGATGACTATTAAATTATATGTGACAGACTGACTTGATTTGTAAACGTTCACTTGAAGCTCCATAAAAGTTAAGAAAAAAAATGGTCAGCGGAGCAAGGGCGGGGGTTCGGGAACCATGGATTAAAGGGACTACTAAGTCAATTGGCAAAAAAATTCTATTAGGAAAACATTCTGCATCCCACTTTGAAATGTGGGGTCTGGGGTCTTAAATGCTAACAAGCGGCGATCTAAAAAAAAAAAACAAGCGGCCATCTAAGATGCATCAATTGGTCTCAACCCACCTGGAGCAAAGGAGAATGAAGAACACCAAGGTCACACGACAACTAAGAGGCCAAGACACAGAAAGGGCCACATGAACCAGAGACCTACATTATCCTGAGACCAGAAGAACTAGTTGGGGCCCGGCCACAATCGATGACTGCCCTCACAGGGAGCAAAACAGGAACCCCTGAGGGAGCGGGAGATCAGTGGGAGGCCGACCCCAAATTCTCATTAAAAGACCATACTTAATGGTCTGGCTTTGACTAGAGGAATCCCGGCGGTCATGGTCCCCAAAACTTCTGTTGGCACAGGACGGGAACCATCCCCAAAGACAATTCATCAGACATGAAAGGGACTGGACAGTGGGTGGGAGAGAGATGCTGATGATGAGTGAGCTAAGTATATCAGGTGGAAACTTGAGACTGTGTTGGCATCTCCTGTCTGGAGGGGGGAAGGGAGGATAGAGAGAGTTGGAGGCTGGCAAAGTTTTCACAAAAGGAGAGACTGGAAGGGCGGATTCATTACGGGGACAGCAAGTGAGAGTAAGCAGTAAGATGAATATTAACTTATATGTGACAGACTGACTTGATTTGTAAACGTTCACTTGAAGCTCAATAAAAGTTAAGGAAAAAAAAAAGGTCAGTGGAGCAAGGGCGGTGTTTTGCGAACCATGGTTTAAGGGGACTTCTAAGTCAATTGGCAAAATAATTCTATTATGAAAACATTCTGCATCCCACTTTGAAATGTGGCCTCTGGGGTCTTATATGCAAACAAGCGTCGATCTAAAAAAAAAAAACAAAAAAAACAAGCGGCCATCTAAGATGCATCAATTGGTCTCAACCCACCTGGAGCAAAGGAGAATGAAGAACACCAAGGTCACACGACAACTAAGAGGCCAAGACACAGAAAGGGCCACATGAACCAGAGACCTACATTATCCTGAGGCGAGAAGAACTAGTTGGGACCCGGCCACAATCGATGACTGCCCTCACAGGGAGCACAACAGAGAATCCCTGAGGGAGCGGGAGATCAGTGGGAGGCAGAACCCAAATTCTCATAAAAAGACCATACTTAATGGTCTGGCTGTGACTAGAGGAATCCCGGCGGTCATGGTCCCCAAAACTTCTGTTGGCACAGAACAGGAACCATCCCCGAAGACAATTCATCAGACATGAAAGGGACTGGAGAGTGGGTGGGAGAGAGATGCTGATGAAGAGTGAGCTAATTATATCAGGTGGACACTTGAGACTGTGTTGGCATCTCCTGTCTGGAGGGGGGATGGGAGGATAGAGAGAGTTGGAGGCTGGCAAAGTTTTCAGAAAAGGAAAGACTGCAAGGGCTGACTCATTAGGGGGACAGAAAGTGAGAGTAAGCAGTAAGATGAATATTAACTTATATGTGACAGACTGACTTGATTTGTAAACATTCACTTGAAGCTCAATAAAACTTAAGAAAAAAAAAAAGGTCAGTGGAGCAAGGGCGGGGGTTTGGGAACCATGGCTTAAGGGGACTTCTAAGTCAATTGGCAAAGTAATTCTATTATGAAAACATTCTGCATTCCACTTTGAAATGTAGCATCCGGGGGCTTAAATGCTAACAAGCGGCCATCTAAGATGCATCAATTGGTCTCAACCCACCTGGAGCAAAGGAGAATGAAGAACACCAAGGTCACACGACAACGAAGAGCCCAAGAGAGAAAGGGCCACATGAACCAGAGACCTATATTATCCTGAGACGAGAAGAACTTGTTGGGGCCCGGCCACAATCGATGACTGCCCTCACAGGGAGCACAAGAGAGAACCCCTGAGGGAGCGGGAGATCAGTGGGAGGCCGACCCCAAATTCTCATTAAAAGACCATACTTAATGGTCTGGCTGTGACTAGAGGAATCCCGGCGGTCATCGTCACCAAAACTTCTGTTGGCAGAGGACGGGAACCATCCCCAAAGACAATTCATCAGACATGAAAGGGACTGGACAGTGGGTGGGAGAGAGATGCTGATGAAGAGTGATCTAATTACATCAGGTGGACACTTGAGACTGTGTTGGCATCTCCTGTCTGGAGGGGGGATGGGAGGATAGAGAGAGTTGGAGGCTGGCAAAGTTTTCACAAAAGGAGAGACTGGAAGGGCTGACTCATTACGGGGACAGCAAGTGAGAGTAAGCAGTAAGATGAATATTAACTTATATGTGACAGACTGACTTGATTTGTAAACGTTCACTTGAAGCTCAATAAAAGTTAAGGAAAAAAAAAAGGTCAGTGGAGCAAGGGCGGTGTTTTGCGAACCATAGTTTAAGGGGACTTCTAAGTCAATTGGCAAAATAATTCTATTATGAAAACATTCTGCATCCCACTTTGAAATGTGGCCTCTGGGGTCTTATATGCAAACAAGCGTCGATCTAAAAAAAAAAAAAAAAAAAACAAGCGGCCATCTAAGATGCATCAATTGGTCTCAACCCACCTGGAGCAAAGGAGAATGAAGAACACTAAGGTCACATGACAACTAAGGGCCCAAGACACAGAAAGGGCTACATGAACCAGAGACCTAAATTATCCTGAGACCAGAAGAACTAGTTGGGGCCCGGCCACAATTGATGACTGACCTCACAGGGAGCACAAGAGAGAATCCTGGAGGGAGCGGGAGATTAGTGGGAGGCAGACCCCAAATTCTCATAAAAAGACCATACTTAATGGTCTAGCTGTGACTAGAGGAATCCCGGCGGTCATGGTCCCCAAACCTTCCGTTGGCACAGGACGGGAACCATCCCCGAAGACAATTCATCAGACATGAAAGGGACTGGATAGTGGGTGGGAGAGAGATGCTGATGAAGAGTGAGCTAAGTACATCAGGTGGACACTTGAGACTGTGTTGTCATCTCCTGTCTGGAGGGGGGAAGGGAGGATAGAGAGAGTTGGAGGCTGGCAAAGTTTTCACAAAAGGAGAGACTGGAAGGGCTGACTCATTACGGGGACAGCAAGTGAGAGTAAGGAGTAAGATGAATATTAACTTATATGTGACAGACTGACTTGATTTGTAAACGTTCACTTGAAGCTCAATAAAAGTTAAGAAAAAAAATGGTCAGCGGAGCAAGGGCGGGGGTTTGGGAACCATGGATTAAAGGGACTTCTAAGTCAATTGGCAAAATAATTCTATTATGAAAACATTCTGCATCCCACTTTGAAATGTGGGGTCTGGGGTCTTAAATGCTAACAAGCGGCGATCTAAAAAAAGAAAAAAAAAAAAAACAAGCGGCCATCTAAGATGCATCAATTGGTCTCAACCCACCTGGAGCAAAGGAGAATGAAGAACACCAAGGTCACACGACAACTAAGAGGCCAAGACACAGAAAGGGCCACATGAACCAGAGACCTACATTATCCTGAGACCAGAAGAACTAGTTGGGGCCCGGCCACAATCGATGACTGGGCGCCCTCAAAGGGAGCACAACAGGAACCCCTGAGGGAGCGGGAAATCAGTGGGAGGCCGACCCCAAATTCTCATGAAAAGACCATACTGAATGGTCTGGCTGTGACTAGAGGAATCCCGGCGGTCATGGTCCCCAAAACTTCTGTTGGCACAGGACGGGAACCATCCCCAAAGACAATTCATCAGACATGAAAGGGACTGGACAGTGGGTGGGAGAGAGATGCTGATGATGAGTGAGCTAAGTATATCAGGTGGAAACTTGAGACTGTGTTGGCATCTCCTGTCTGGAGGGGGGAAGGGAGGAAAGAGAGAGTTGGAGGCTGGCAAAGTTTTCACAAAAGGAGAGACTGGAAGGGCTGATTCATTACGGGGACAGCAAGTGAGAGTAAGGAGTAAGATGAACATTAACTTATATGTGACAGACTGACTTGATTTGTAAACGTTCACTTGAAGCTCAATAAAAGATAAGGAAAAAAAGGACAGCGGAGCAAGGGCGGGGGTTTGGGAACCATGGTTTAAGGGGACTTCTACGTCAAATGGAAAAATAATTCTATTATGAAAACATTCTGCATCCCACTTGGAAATGTGGCGTCTGGGGTCTTAAATGCTAACAAGCGGCCATCTAAGATGCATCAATTGGTCTCAACCCACCTGGAGCAAAGGAGAATGAAGAACACCAAGGTCACACGACAACTAAGAGCCCAAGACACAGAAAGGGCCACATGAACCAGAGACCTACATTATCCTGAGACCAGAAGAACTAGTTGGGGCCTGGCCACAATCGATGACTGCCCTCACAGGGAGCACAAGAGAGAACCCCTGAGGGAGCGGGAGATCAGTGGGAGGCAGACCCCAAATTCTCATAAAAAGGCCATACTTAATGGTCTGGGTTTGACTAGAGGAATCCCGGCGGTCATGGTCCCCAAACCTTCTGTTGGCACAGGACGGGAACCATCCCCGAAGACAATTCATCAGACATGAAAGGGACTGGTCAGTGGGTGGGAGAGAGATGCTGATGAAGAGTGAGCTAATTAGATCAGGTGGACACTTGAGACTGTGTTGGCATCTCCTGTATGGAGGGGGGATGGGAGGATAGAGAGAGTTGGAGGCTGGCAAAGTTTTCACAAAAGGAGAGACTGGAAGGGCTGACTCATTACGGGGACAGCAAGTGAGAGTAAGCAGTAAGATGACTATTAACTTATATGTGACAGACTGACTTGATTTGTAAACGTTCACTTGAAGCTCCATAAAAGTTAAGAAAAAAAATGGTCAGCGGAGCAAGGGCGGGGGTTCGGGAACCATGGATTAAGGGACTACTAAGTCAATTGGCAAAATAATTCTATTATGAAAACATTCTGCATCCCACTTTGAAATGTGGGGTCTGGGGTCTTAAATGCTAACAAGCGGCCATCTAAGATGCATCAATTGGTCTCAACCCACCTGGAGCAAAGGAGAATGAAGAACACCAAGGTCACACGACAACTAAGAGGCCAAGACACAGAAAGGGCCACATGAACCAGAGACCTACATTATCCTGAGACCAGAAGAACTAGTTGGGGCCCGGCCACAATCGATGACTGCCCTCACAGGAAGCAAAACAGGAACCCCTGAGGGAGCGGGAGATCAGTGGGAGGCCGACCCCAAATTCTCATTAAAAGACCATACTTAATGGTCTGGCTTTGACTAGAGGAATCCCGGCGGTCATGGTCACCAAAACTTCTGTTGGCAGAGGACGGGAACCATCCCCAAAGACAATTCATCAGACATGAAAGGGACTGGATAGTGGGTGGGAGAGAGATGCTGATGAAGAGTGATCTAATTACATCAGGTGGACACTTGAGACTGTGTTGGCATCTCCTGTCTGGAGGGGGGAAGGGAGGATAGAGAGAGTTGGAGGCTGGCAAAGTTTTCACAAAAGGAGAGACTGGAAGGGCTGATTCATTACGGGGACAGCAAGTGAGAGTAAGGAGTAAGATGAACATTAACTTATATGTGACAGACTGACTTGATTTGTAAACGTTCACCTGAAGCTCAATAAAAGATAAGGAAAAAAAGGACAGCGGAGCAAGGGCGGGGGTTTGGGAACCATGGTTTAAGGGGACTTCTACGTCAAATGGAAAAATAATTCTATTATGAAAACATTCTGCATCCCACTTTGAAATGTGGCGTCTGGGGTCTTAAATGCTAACAAGCGGCCATCTAAGATGCATCAATTGGTCTCAACCCACCTGGAGCAAAGGAGAATGAAGAACACCAAGGTCACACGACAACTAAGAGCCCAAGACACAGAAAGGGCCACATGAACCAGAGACCTACATTATCCTGAGACTAGAAGAAGTAGTTGGGGTCTGGCCACAATCGATGACTGCCCTCACAGGGAGCACAAGAGAGAACCCCTGAGGGAGCGGGAGATCAGTGGGAAGCAGACCCCAAATTCTCATAAAAAGGCCATACTTAATGGTCTGGCTTTGACTAGAGGAATCCCGGCGGTCATGGTCCCCAAACCTTCTGTTGGCACAGGACGGGAACCATCCCCGAAGACAATTCATCAGACATGAAAGGGACTGGACAGTGGGTGGGAGAGAGATGCTGATGAAGAGTGAGCTAATTAGATCAGGTGGACACTTGAGACTGTGTTGGCATCTCCTGTCTGGAGGGGGGAAGGGAGGATAGAGAGAGTTGGAGGCTGGCAAAGTTTTCACAAAAGGAGAGACTGGAAGGGCTGATTCATTACGGGGACAGCAAGTGAGAGTAAGCAGTAAGATGAATATAAACTGATATGTGACAGACTGACTTGATTTGTAAACGTTCACTAGAAGCTCAATAAACGTTAAAAAAAAAAAGGACAGCGGAGCAAGGGCGGGGGTTTGGGAACCATGGTTTAAGGGGACTTCTACGTCAAATGGAAAAATAATTCTATTATGAAAACATTCTGCATCCCACTTGGAAATGTGGCGTCTGGGGTCTTAAATGCTAACAAGCGGCCATCTAAGATGCATCAATTGGTCTCAACCCACCTGGAGCAAAGGAGAATGAAGAACACCAAGGTCACACGACAACTAAGAGGCCAAGACACAGAAAGGGCCACATGAACCAGAGACCTACATTATCCTGAGACCAGAAGAACTAGTTGGGGCCTGGCCACAATCGATGACTGCCCTCACAGGGAGCACAAGAGAGAACCCCTGAGGGAGCGGGAGATCAGTGGGAGGCAGACCCCAAATTCTCATAAAAAGGCCATACTTAATGGTCTGGCTTTGACTAGAGGAATCCCGGCGGTCATGGTCCCCAAACCTTCTGTTGGCACAGGACGGGAACCATCCCCGAAGACAATTCATCAGACATGAAAGGGACTGGTCAGTGGGTGGGAGAGAGATGCTGATGAAGAGTGAGCTAATTAGATCAGGTGGACACTTGAGACTGTGTTGGCATCTCCTGTATGGAGGGGGGATGGGAGGATAGAGAGAGTTGGAGGCTGGCAAAGTTTTCACAAAAGGAGAGACTGGAAGGGCTGACTCATTACGGGGACAGCAAGTGAGAGTAAGCAGTAAGATGACTATTAAATTATATGTGACAGACTGACTTGATTTGTAAACGTTCACTTGAAGCTCCATAAAAGTTAAGAAAAAAAATGGTCAGCGGAGCAAGGGCGGGGGTTCGGGAACCATGGATTAAAGGGACTACTAAGTCAATTGGCAAAATAATTCTATTAGGAAAACATTCTGCATCCCACTTTGAAATGTGGGGTCTGGGGTCTTAAATGCTAACAAGCGGCGATCTAAAAAAAAAAAACAAGCGGCCATCTAAGATGCATCAATTGGTCTCAACCCACCTGGAGCAAAGGAGAATGAAGAACACCAAGGTCACACGACAACGAAGAGCCCAAGAGAGAAAGGGCCACATGAACCAGAGACCTATATTATCCTGAGAGCAGAAGAACTAGTTGGGGCCCGGCCACAATCGATGACTGCCCTCACAGGGAGCACAAGAGAGAACCCCTGAGGGAGCGGGAGATCAGTGGGAGGCAGACCCCAAATTCTCATAAAAAGGCCATACTTAATGGTCTGGCTGTGACTAGAAGAATCCCGGCGGTCATCGTCACCAAAACTTCTGTTGGCAGAGGACGGGAACCATCCCCAAAGACAATTCATCAGACATGAAAGGGACTGGACAGTGGGTGGGAGAGAGATGCTGATGAAGAGTGATCTAATTACATCAGGTGGACACTTGAGACTGTGTTGGCATCTCCTGTCTGGAGGGGGGATGGGAGGATAGAGAGAGTTGGAGGCTGGCAAAGTTTTCACAAAAGGAGAGACTGGAAGGGCTGACTCATTACGGGGACAGCAAGTGAGAGTAAGCAGTAAGATGAATATTAACTTATATGTGACAGACTGACTTGATTTGTAAACGTTCACTTGAAGCTCAATAAAAGTTAAGGAAAAAAAAAAGGTCAGTGGAGCAAGGGCGGTGTTTTGCGAACCATGGTTTAAGGGGACTTCTAAGTCAATTGGCAAAATAATTCTTTTATGAAAACATTCTGCATCCCACTTTGAAATGTGGCCTCTGGGGTCTTATATGCAAACAAGCGTCGATCTAAAAAAAAAAAAAAAAAAACAAGCGGCCATCTAAGATGCATCAATTGGTCTCAACCCACCTGGAGCAAAGGAGAATGAAGAACACTAAGGTCACATGACAACTAAGGGCCCAAGACACAGAAAGGGCTACATGAACCAGAGACCTAAATTATCCTGAGACCAGAAGAACTAGTTGGGGCCCGGCCACAATTGATGACTGACCTCACAGGGAGCACAAGAGAGAATCCTGGAGGGAGCAGGAGATTAGTGGGAGGCAGACCCCAAATTCTCATAAAAAGACCATACTTAATGGTCTAGCTGTGACTAGAGGAATCCCGGCGGTAATGGTCCCCAAACCTTCCGTTGGCACAGGACGGGAACCATCCCCGAAGACAATTCATCAGACATGAAAGGGACTGGATAGTGGGTGGGAGAGAGATGCTGATGAAGAGTGAGCTAAGTACATCAGGTGGACACTTGAGACTGTGTTGTCATCTCCTGTCTGGAGGGGGGAAGGGAGGATAGAGAGAGTTGGAGGCTGGCAAAGTTTTCACAAAAGGAGAGACTGGAAGGGCTGACTCATTACGGGGACAGCAAGTGAGAGTAAGCAGTAAGATGAATATTAACTTATATGTGACAGACTGACTTGATTTGTAAACGTTCACTTGAAGCTCAATAAAAGTTAAGAAAAAAAATGGTCAGCGGAGCAAGGGCGGGGGTTTGGGAACCATGGATTAAAGGGACTTCTAAGTCAATTGGCAAAATAATTCTATTATGAAAACATTCTGCATCCCACTTTGAAATGTGGCCTCTGGGGTCTTAAATGCTAAGAAGCGGCGATCTAAAAAAAGAAAAAAAAAAAAAAACAAGCGGCCATCTAAGATGCATCAATTGGTCTCAACCCACCTGGAGCAAAGGAGAATGAAGAACACCAAGGTCACACGACAACTAAGAGGCCAAGACACAGAAAGGGCCACATGAACCAGAGACCTACATTATCCTGAGACCAGAAGAACTAGTTGGGGCCCGGCCACAATCGATGACTGGGCGCCCTCACAAGGAGCACAACAGGAACCCCTGAGGGAGCGGGAAATCAGTGGGAGGCCGACCCCAAATTCTCATGAAAAGACCATACTGAATGGTCTGGCTGTGACTAGAGGAATCCCGGCGGTCATGGTCCCCAAAACTTCTGTTGGCACAGGACGGGAACCATCCCCAAAGACAATTCATCAGACATGAAAGGGACTGGAGAGTGGGTGGGAGAGAGATGCTGATGATGAGTGAGCTAAGTATATCAGGTGGAAACTTGAGACTGTGTTGGCATCTCCTGTCTGGAGGGGGGAAGGGAGGATAGAGAGAGTTGGAGGCTGGCAAAGTTTTCACAAAAGGAGAGACTGGAAGGGCTGATTCATTACGGGGACAGCAAGTGAGAGTAAGGAGTAAGATGAACATTAACTTATATGTGACAGACTGACTTGATTTGTAAACGTTCACTTGAAGCTCAATAAAAGATAAGGAAAAAAAGGACAGCGGAGCAAGGGCGGGGGTTTGGGAACCATGGTTTAAGGGGACTTCTACGTCAAATGGAAAAATAATTCTATTATGAAAACATTCTGCATCCCACTTGGAAATGTGGCGTCTGGGGTCTTAAATGCTAACAAGCGGCCATCTAAGATGCATCAATTGGTCTCAACCCACCTGGAGCAAAGGAGAATGAAGAACACCAAGGTCACACGACAACTAAGAGCCCAAGACACAGAAAGGGCCACATGAACCAGAGACCTACATTATCCTGAGACCAGAAGAACTAGTTGGGGCCTGGCCACAATCGATGACTGCCCTCACAGGGAGCACAAGAGAGAACCCCTGAGGGAGCGGGAGATCAGTGGGAGGCAGACCCCAAATTCTCATAAAAAGGCCATACTTAATGGTCTGGGTTTGACTAGAGGAATCCCGGCGGTCATGGTCCCCAAACCTTCTGTTGGCACAGGACGGGAACCATCCCCGAAGACAATTCATCAGACATGAAAGGGACTGGTCAGTGGGTGGGAGAGAGATGCTGATGAAGAGTGAGCTAATTAGATCAGGTGGACACTTGAGACTGTGTTGGCATCTCCTGTATGGAGGGGGGATGGGAGGATAGAGAGAGTTGGAGGCTGGCAAAGTTTTCACAAAAGGAGAGACTGGAAGGGCTGACTCATTACGGGGACAGCAAGTGAGAGTAAGCAGTAAGATGACTATTAACTTATATGTGACAGACTGACTTGATTTGTAAACGTTCACTTGAAGCTCCATAAAAGTTAAGAAAAAAAATGGTCAGTGGAGCAAGGGCGGGGGTTCGGGAACCATGGATTAAAGGGACTACTAAGTCAATTGGCAAAATAATTCTATTAGGAAAACATTCTGCATCCCACTTTGAAATGTGGGGTCTGGGGTCTTAAATGCTAACAAGCGGCGATCTAAAAAAAAAAAACAAGCGGCCATCTAAGATGCATCAATTGGTCTCAACCCACCTGGAGCAAAGGAGAATGAAGAACACCAAGGTCACACGACAACTAAGAGGCCAAGACACAGAAAGGGCCACATGAACCAGAGACCTACATTATCCTGAGACCAGAAGAACTAGTTGGGGCCCGGCCACAATCGATGACTGCCCTCACAGGGAGCACAACAGGAACCCCTGAGGGAGCGGGAAATCAGTGGGAGGCCGACCCCAAATTCTCATGAAAAGACCATACTGAATGGTCTGGCTGTGACTAGAGGAATCCCGGCGGTCATGGTCCCCAAAACTTCTGTTGGCACAGGACGGGAACCATCCCCAAAGACAATTCATCAGACATGAAAGGGACTGGACAGTGGGTGGGAGAGAGATGCTGATGATGAGTGAGCTAAGTATATCAGGTGGAAACTTGAGACTGTGTTGGCATCTCCTGTCTGGAGGGGGGAAGGGAGGATAGAGAGAGTTGGAGGCTGGCAAAGTTTTCACAAAAGGAGAGACTGGAAGGGCGGATTCATTACGGGGACAGCAAGTGAGAGTAAGGAGTAAGATGAACATTAACTTATATGTGACAGACTGACTTGATTTGTAAACGTTCACCTGAAGCTCAATAAAAGATAAGGAAAAAAAGGACAGCGGAGCAAGGGCGGGGGTTTGGGAACCATGGTTTAAGGGGACTTCTACGTCAAATGGAAAAATAATTCTATTATGAAAACATTCTGCATCCCACTTTGAAATGTGGCGTCTGGGGTCTTAAATGCTAACAAGCGGCCATCTAAGATGCATCAATTGGTCTCAACCCACCTGGAGCAAAGGAGAATGAAGAACACCAAGGTCACACGACAACTAAGAGCCCAAGACACAGAAAGGGCCACATGAACCAGAGACCTACATTATCCTGAGACCAGAAGAACTAGTTGGGGCCTGGCCACAATCGATGACTGCCCTCACAGGGAGCACAAGAGAGAACCCCTGAGGGAGCGGGAGATCAGTGGGAGGCAGACCCCAAATTCTCATAAAAAGGCCATACTTAATGGTCTGGGTTTGACTAGAGGAATCCCGGCGGTCATGGTCCCCAAACCTTCTGTTGGCACAGGACGGGAACCATCCCCGAAGACAATTCATCAGACATGAAAGGGACTGGACAGTGGGTGGGAGAGAGATGCTGATGAAGAGTGAGCTAATTAGATCAGGTGGACACTTGAGACTGTGTTGGCATCTCCTGTCTGGAGGGGGGAAGGGAGGATAGAGAGAGTTGGAGGCTGGCAAAGTTTTCACAAAAGGAGAGACTGGAAGGGCTGATTCATTACGGGGACAGCAAGTGAGAGTAAGCAGTAACATGAATATAAACTGATATGTGACAGACTGACTTGATTTGTAAACGTTCACTAGAAGCTCAATAAAAGTTAAAAAAAAAAAGGACAGCGGAGCAAGGGCGGGGGTTTGGGAACCATGGTTTAAGGGGACTTCTACGTCAAATGGAAAAATAATTCTATTATGAAAACATTCTGCATCCCACTTGGAAATGTGGCGTCTGGGGTCTTAAATGCTAACAAGCGGCCATCTAAGATGCATCAATTGGTCTCAACCCACCTGGAGCAAAGGAGAATGAAGAACACCAAGGTCACACGACAACTAAGAGGCCAAGACACAGAAAGGGCCACATGAACCAGAGACCTACATTATCCTGAGACCAGAAGAACTAGTTGGGGCCTGGCCACAATCGATGACTGCCCTCACAGGGAGCACAAGAGAGAACCCCTGAGGGAGCGGGAGATCAGTGGGAGGCAGACCCCAAATTCTCATAAAAAGGCCATACTTAATGGTCTGGCTTTGACTAGAGGAATCCCGGCGGTCATGGTCCCCAAACCTTCTGTTGGCACAGGACGGGAACCATCCCCGAAGACAATTCATCAGACATGAAAGGGACTGGTCAGTGGGTGGGAGAGAGATGCTGATGAAGAGTGAGCTAATTAGATCAGGTGGACACTTGAGACTGTGTTGGCATCTCCTGTATGGAGGGGGGATGGGAGGATAGAGAGAGTTGGAGGCTGGCAAAGTTTTCACAAAAGGAGAGACTGGAAGGGCTGACTCATTACGGGGACAGCAAGTGAGAGTAAGCAGTAAGATGACTATTAAATTATATGTGACAGACTGACTTGATTTGTAAACGTTCACTTGAAGCTCCATAAAAGTTAAGAAAAAAAATGGTCAGCGG
Source organism: Loxodonta africana (assembly GCF_030014295.1). NCBI lineage: Eukaryota > Metazoa > Chordata > Mammalia > Proboscidea > Elephantidae > Loxodonta > Loxodonta africana. Next base: position 114,689,274 of record NC_087369.1, on the reverse strand, counting down.
AGCAAGGGCGGGGGTTCGGGAACCATGGATTAAAGGGACTACTAAGTCAATTGGCAAAATAATTCTATTAGGAAAACATTCTGCATCCCACTTTGAAATGTGGGGTCTGGGGTCTTAAATGCTAACAAGCGGCGATCTAAAAAAAAAAAACAAGCGGCCATCTAAGATGCATCAATTGGTCTCAACCCACCTGGAGCAAAGGAGAATGAAGAACACCAAGGTCACACGACAACTAAGAGGCCAAGACACAGAAAGGGCCACATGAACCAGAGACCTACATTATCCTGAGACCAGAAGAACTAGTTGGGGCCCGGCCACAATCGATGACTGCCCTCACAGGGAGCAAAACAGGAACCCCTGAGGGAGCGGGAGATCAGTGGGAGGCCGACCCCAAATTCTCATTAAAAGACCATACTTAATGGTCTGGCTTTGACTAGAGGAATCCCGGCGGTCATGGTCCCCAAAACTTCTGTTGGCACAGGACGGGAACCATCCCCAAAGACAATTCATCAGACATGAAAGGGACTGGACAGTGGGTGGGAGAGAGATGCTGATGATGAGTGAGCTAAGTATATCAGGTGGAAACTTGAGACTGTGTTGGCATCTCCTGTCTGGAGGGGGGAAGGGAGGATAGAGAGAGTTGGAGGCTGGCAAAGTTTTCACAAAAGGAGAGACTGGAAGGGCGGATTCATTACGGGGACAGCAAGTGAGAGTAAGCAGTAAGATGAATATTAACTTATATGTGACAGACTGACTTGATTTGTAAACGTTCACTTGAAGCTCAATAAAAGTTAAGGAAAAAAAAAAGGTCAGTGGAGCAAGGGCGGTGTTTTGCGAACCATGGTTTAAGGGGACTTCTAAGTCAATTGGCAAAATAATTCTATTATGAAAACATTCTGCATCCCACTTTGAAATGTGGCCTCTGGGGTCTTATATGCAAACAAGCGTCGATCTAAAAAAAAAAAACAAAAAAAACAAGCGGCCATCTAAGATGCATCAATTGGTCTCAACCCACCTGGAGCAAAGGAGAATGAAGAACACCAAGGTCACACGACAACTAAGAGGCCAAGACACAGAAAGGGCCACATGAACCAGAGACCTACATTATCCTGAGGCGAGAAGAACTAGTTGGGACCCGGCCACAATCGATGACTGCCCTCACAGGGAGCACAACAGAGAATCCCTGAGGGAGCGGGAGATCAGTGGGAGGCAGAACCCAAATTCTCATAAAAAGACCATACTTAATGGTCTGGCTGTGACTAGAGGAATCCCGGCGGTCATGGTCCCCAAAACTTCTGTTGGCACAGAACAGGAACCATCCCCGAAGACAATTCATCAGACATGAAAGGGACTGGAGAGTGGGTGGGAGAGAGATGCTGATGAAGAGTGAGCTAATTATATCAGGTGGACACTTGAGACTGTGTTGGCATCTCCTGTCTGGAGGGGGGATGGGAGGATAGAGAGAGTTGGAGGCTGGCAAAGTTTTCAGAAAAGGAAAGACTGCAAGGGCTGACTCATTAGGGGGACAGAAAGTGAGAGTAAGCAGTAAGATGAATATTAACTTATATGTGACAGACTGACTTGATTTGTAAACATTCACTTGAAGCTCAATAAAACTTAAGAAAAAAAAAAAGGTCAGTGGAGCAAGGGCGGGGGTTTGGGAACCATGGCTTAAGGGGACTTCTAAGTCAATTGGCAAAGTAATTCTATTATGAAAACATTCTGCATTCCACTTTGAAATGTAGCATCCGGGGGCTTAAATGCTAACAAGCGGCCATCTAAGATGCATCAATTGGTCTCAACCCACCTGGAGCAAAGGAGAATGAAGAACACCAAGGTCACACGACAACGAAGAGCCCAAGAGAGAAAGGGCCACATGAACCAGAGACCTATATTATCCTGAGACGAGAAGAACTTGTTGGGGCCCGGCCACAATCGATGACTGCCCTCACAGGGAGCACAAGAGAGAACCCCTGAGGGAGCGGGAGATCAGTGGGAGGCCGACCCCAAATTCTCATTAAAAGACCATACTTAATGGTCTGGCTGTGACTAGAGGAATCCCGGCGGTCATCGTCACCAAAACTTCTGTTGGCAGAGGACGGGAACCATCCCCAAAGACAATTCATCAGACATGAAAGGGACTGGACAGTGGGTGGGAGAGAGATGCTGATGAAGAGTGATCTAATTACATCAGGTGGACACTTGAGACTGTGTTGGCATCTCCTGTCTGGAGGGGGGATGGGAGGATAGAGAGAGTTGGAGGCTGGCAAAGTTTTCACAAAAGGAGAGACTGGAAGGGCTGACTCATTACGGGGACAGCAAGTGAGAGTAAGCAGTAAGATGAATATTAACTTATATGTGACAGACTGACTTGATTTGTAAACGTTCACTTGAAGCTCAATAAAAGTTAAGGAAAAAAAATGGTCAGTGGAGCAAGGGCGGTGTTTTGCGAACCATAGTTTAAGGGGACTTCTAAGTCAATTGGCAAAATAATTCTATTATGAAAACATTCTGCATCCCACTTTGAAATGTGGCCTCTGGGGTCTTATATGCAAACAAGCGTCGATCTAAAAAAAAAAAAAAAAAAAACAAGCGGCCATCTAAGATGCATCAATTGGTCTCAACCCACCTGGAGCAAAGGAGAATGAAGAACACTAAGGTCACATGACAACTAAGGGCCCAAGACACAGAAAGGGCTACATGAACCAGAGACCTAAATTATCCTGAGACCAGAAGAACTAGTTGGGGCCCGGCCACAATTGATGACTGACCTCACAGGGAGCACAAGAGAGAATCCTGGAGGGAGCGGGAGATTAGTGGGAGGCAGACCCCAAATTCTCATAAAAAGACCATACTTAATGGTCTAGCTGTGACTAGAGGAATCCCGGCGGTCATGGTCCCCAAACCTTCCGTTGGCACAGGACGGGAACCATCCCCGAAGACAATTCATCAGACATGAAAGGGACTGGATAGTGGGTGGGAGAGAGATGCTGATGAAGAGTGAGCTAAGTACATCAGGTGGACACTTGAGACTGTGTTGTCATCTCCTGTCTGGAGGGGGGAAGGGAGGATAGAGAGAGTTGGAGGCTGGCAAAGTTTTCACAAAAGGAGAGACTGGAAGGGCTGACTCATTACGGGGACAGCAAGTGAGAGTAAGGAGTAAGATGAATATTAACTTATATGTGACAGACTGACTTGATTTGTAAACGTTCACTTGAAGCTCAATAAAAGTTAAGAAAAAAAATGGTCAGCGGAGCAAGGGCGGGGGTTTGGGAACCATGGATTAAAGGGACTTCTAAGTCAATTGGCAAAATAATTCTATTATGAAAACATTCTGCATCCCACTTTGAAATGTGGGGTCTGGGGTCTTAAATGCTAAGAAGCGGCGATCTAAAAAAAGAAAAAAAAAAAAAAACAAGCGGCCATCTAAGATGCATCAATTGGTCTCAACCCACCTGGAGCAAAGGAGAATGAAGAACACCAAGGTCACACGACAACTAAGAGGCCAAGACACAGAAAGGGCCACATGAACCAGAGACCTACATTATCCTGAGACCAGAAGAACTAGTTGGGGCCCGGCCACAATCGATGACTGGGCGCCCTCACAGGGAGCACAACAGGAACCCCTGAGGGAGCGGGAAATCAGTGGGAGGCCGACCCCAAATTCTCATGAAAAGACCATACTTAATGGTCTGGCTGTGACTAGAGGAATCCCGGCGGTCATGGTCCCCAAAACTTCTGTTGGCACAGGACGGGAACCATCCCCAAAGACAATTCATCAGACATGAAAGGGACTGGACAGTGGGTGGGAGAGAGATGCTGATGATGAGTGAGCTAAGTATATCAGGTGGAAACTTGAGACTGTGTTGGCATCTCCTGTCTGGAGGGGGGAAGGGAGGAAAGAGAGAGTTGGAGGCTGGCAAAGTTTTCACAAAAGGAGAGACTGGAAGGGCTGATTCATTACGGGGACAGCAAGTGAGAGTAAGGAGTAAGATGAACATTAACTTATATGTGACAGACTGACTTGATTTGTAAACGTTCACTTGAAGCTCAATAAAAGATAAGGAAAAAAAGGACAGCGGAGCAAGGGCGGGGGTTTGGGAACCATGGTTTAAGGGGACTTCTACGTCAAATGGAAAAATAATTCTATTATGAAAACATTCTGCATCCCACTTGGAAATGTGGCGTCTGGGGTCTTAAATGCTAACAAGCGGCCATCTAAGATGCATCAATTGGTCTCAACCCACCTGGAGCAAAGGAGAATGAAGAACACCAAGGTCACACGACAACTAAGAGCCCAAGACACAGAAAGGGCCACATGAACCAGAGACCTACATTATCCTGAGACCAGAAGAACTAGTTGGGGCCTGGCCACAATCGATGACTGCCCTCACAGGGAGCACAAGAGAGAACCCCTGAGGGAGCGGGAGATCAGTGGGAGGCAGACCCCAAATTCTCATAAAAAGGCCATACTTAATGGTCTGGCTTTGACTAGAGGAATCCCGGCGGTCATGGTCCCCAAACCTTCTGTTGGCACAGGACGGGAACCATCCCCGAAGACAATTCATCAGACATGAAAGGGACTGGTCAGTGGGTGGGAGAGAGATGCTGATGAAGAGTGAGCTAATTAGATCAGGTGGACACTTGAGACTGTGTTGGCATCTCCTGTATGGAGGGGGGATGGGAGGATAGAGAGAGTTGGAGGCTGGCAAAGTTTTCACAAAAGGAGAGACTGGAAGGGCTGACTCATTACGGGGACAGCAAGTGAGAGTAAGCAGTAAGATGACTATTAACTTATATGTGACAGACTGACTTGATTTGTAAACGTTCACTTGAAGCTCCATAAAAGTTAAGAAAAAAAATGGTCAGTGGAGCAAGGGCGGGGGTTCGGGAACCATGGATTAAAGGGACTACTAAGTCAATTGGCAAAATAATTCTATTAGGAAAACATTCTGCATCCCACTTTGAAATGTGGGGTCTGGGGTCTTAAATGCTAACAAGCGGCGATCTAAAAAAAAAAAACAAGCGGCCATCTAAGATGCATCAATTGGTCTCAACCCACCTGGAGCAAAGGAGAATGAAGAACACCAAGGTCACACGACAACTAAGAGGCCAAGACACAGAAAGGGCCACATGAACCAGAGACCTACATTATCCTGAGACCAGAAGAACTAGTTGGGGCCCGGCCACAATCGATGACTGCCCTCACAGGGAGCAAAACAGGAACCCCTGAGGGAGCGGGAGATCAGTGGGAGGCCGACCCCAAATTCTCATTAAAAGACCATACTTAATGGTCTGGCTTTGACTAGAGGAATCCCGGCGGTCATGGTCACCAAAACTTCTGTTGACAGAGGACGGGAACCATCCCCAAAGACAATTCATCAGACATGAAAGGGACTGGACAGTGGGTGGGAGAGAGGTGCTGATGAAGAGTCATCTAATTACATCAGGTGGACACTTGAGACTGTGTTGGCATCTCCTGTCTGGAGGGGGATGGGAGGATAGAGAGAGTTGAAGGCTGGCAAAGTTTTCACAAAAGGAGAGACTGGAAGGGCTGACTCATTACGGGGACAGCAAGTGAGAGTAAGCAGTAAGATGAATATTAACTTATATGTGACAGACTGACTTGATTTGTAAACGTTCACTTGAAGCTCAATAAAAGTTAAGGAAAAAAAAAAGGTCAGTGGAGCAAGGGCGGTGTTTTGCGAACCATGGTTTAAGGGGACTTCTAAGTCAATTGGCAAAATAATTCTATTATGAAAACATTCTGCATCCCACTTTGAAATGTGGCCTCTGGGGTCTTATATGCAAACAAGCGTCGATCTAAAAAAAAAAAAAAAAAAAACAAGCGGCCATCTAAGATGCATCAATTGGTCTCAACCCACCTGGAGCAAAGGAGAATGAAGAACACCAAGGTCACACGACAACTAAGAGGCCAAGACACAGAAAGGGCCACATGAACCAGAGACCTACATTATCCTGAGACCAGAAGAACTAGTTGGGGCCCGGCCACAATCGATGACTGCCCTCACAGGGAGCACAACAGGAACCCCTGAGGGAGCGGGAAATCAGTGGGAGGCCGACCCCAAATTCTCATGAAAAGACCATACTTAATGGTCTGGCTGTGACTAGAGGAATCCCGGCGGTCATGGTCCCCAAAACTTCTGTTGGCACAGGACGGGAACCATCCCCAAAGACAATTCATCAGACATGAAAGGGACTGGACAGTGGGTGGGAGAGAGATGCTGATGATGAGTGAGCTAAGTATATCAGGTGGAAACTTGAGACTGTGTTGGCATCTCCTGTCTGGAGGGGGGAAGGGAGGATAGAGAGAGTTGGAGGCTGGCAAAGTTTTCACAAAAGGAGAGACTGGAAGGGCTGATTCATTACGGGGACAGCAAGTGAGAGTAAGGAGTAAGATGAACATTAACTTATATGTGACAGACTGACTTGATTTGTAAACGTTCACTTGAAGCTCAATAAAAGATAAGGAAAAAAAGGACAGCGGAGCAAGGGCGGGTGTTTGGGAACCATGGTTTAAGGGGACTTCTACGTCAAATGGAAAAATAATTCTATTATGAAAACATTCTGCATCCCACTTGGAAATGTGGCGTCTGGGGTCTTAAATGCTAACAAGCGGCCATCTAAGATGCATCAATTTGTCTCAACCCACCTGGAGCAAAGGAGAATGAAGAACACCAAGGTCACACGACAACTAAGAGCCCAAGACACAGAAAGGGCCACATGAACCAGAGACCTACATTATCCTGAGACTAGAAGAAGTAGTTGGGGCCCGGCCACAATCGATGACTGCCCTCACAGGGAGCACAAGAGAGAACCCCTGAGGGAGCGGGAGATCAGTGGGAGGCAGACCCCAAATTCTCATAAAAAGGCCATACTTAATGGTCTGGCTTTGACTAGAGGAATCCCGGCGGTCAAGGTCCCCAAACTTTCTGTTGGCACAGGACGGGAACCATCCCCGAAGACAATTCATCAGACATGAAAGGGACTGGTCAGTGGGTGGGAGAGAGATGCTGATGAAGAGTGAGCTAATTAGATCAGGTGGACACTTGAGACTGTGTTGGCATCTCCGGTCTGGAGGGGGGAAGGGAGGATAGAGAGAGTTGGAGGCTGGCAAAGTTTTCACAAAAGGAGAGACTGGAAGGGCTGATTCATTACGGGGACAGCAAGTCAGAGTAAGCAGTAAGATGAATATTAACTTATATGTGACAGACTGACTTGATTTGTAAACGTTCACTTGAAGCTCCATAAAAGTTAAGAAAAAAAATGGTCAGCGGAGCAAGGGCGGGGGTTTGGGAACCATGGATTAAAGGGACTTCTAAGTCAATTGGCAAAATAATTCTATTATGAAAACATTCTGCATCCCACTTTGAAATGTGGGGTCTGGGGTCTTAAATGCTAACAAGCGGCGATCTAAAAAAAGAAAAAAAAAAAAAACAAGCGGCCATCTAAGATGCATCAATTGGTCTCAACCCACCTGGAGCAAAGGAGAATGAAGAACACCAAGGTCACACGACAACTAAGAGGCCAAGACACAGAAAGGGCCACATGAACCAGAGACCTACATTATCCTGAGACCAGAAGAACTAGTTGGGGCCCGGCCACAATCGATGACTGGGCGCCCTCACAGGGAGCACAACAGGAACCCCTGAGGGAGCGGGAAATCAGTGGGAGGCCGACCCCAAATTCTCATGAAAAGACCATACTTAATGGTCTGGCTGTGACTAGAGGAATCCCGGCGGTCATGGTCCCCAAAACTTCTGTTGGCACAGGACGGGAACCATCCCCAAAGACAATTCATCAGACATGAAAGGGACTGGAGAGTGGGTGGGAGAGAGATGCTGATGATGAGTGAGCTAAGTATATCAGGTGGAAACTTGAGACTGTGTTGGCATCTCCTGTCTGGAGGGGGGAAGGGAGGATAGAGAGAGTTGGAGGCTGGCAAAGTTTTCACAAAAGGAGAGACTGGAAGGGCTGATTCATTACGGGGACAGCAAGTGAGAGTAAGGAGTAAGATGAACATTAACTTATATGTGACAGACTGACTTGATTTGTAAACGTTCACTTGAAGCTCAATAAAAGATAAGGAAAAAAAGGACAGCGGAGCAAGGGCGGGGGTTTGGGAACCATGGTTTAAGGGGACTTCTACGTCAAATGGAAAAATTATTCTATTATGAAAACATTCTGCATCCCACTTGGAAATGTGGCGTCTGGGGTCTTAAATGCTAACAAGCGGCCATCTAAGATGCATCAATTGGTCTCAACCCACCTGGAGCAAAGGAGAATGAAGAACACCAAGGTCACACGACAACTAAGAGCCCAAGACACAGAAAGGGCCACATGAACCAGAGACCTACATTATCCTGAGACCAGAAGAACTAGTTGGGGCCTGGCCACAATCGATGACTGCCCTCACAGGGAGCACAAGAGAGAACCCCTGAGGGAGCGGGAGATCAGTGGGAGGCAGACCCCAAATTCTCATAAAAGGCCATACTTAATGGTCTGGCTTTGACTAGAGGAATCCCGGAGGTCATGGTCCCCAAACCTTCTGTTGGCACAGGACGGGAACCATCCCCGAAGACAATTCATCAGACATGAAAGGGACTGGTCAGTGGGTGGGAGAGAGATGCTGATGAAGAGTGAGCTAATTAGATCAGGTGGACACTTGAGACTGTGTTGGCATCTCCTGTATGGAGGGGGGATGGGAGGATAGAGAGAGTTGGAGGCTGGCAAAGTTTTCACAAAAGGAGAGACTGGAAGGGCTGACTCATTACGGGGACAGCAAGTGAGAGTAAGCAGTAAGATGAATATTAACTTATATGTGACAGACTGACTTGATTTGTAAACGTTCACTTGAAGCTCCATAAAAGTTAAGAAAAAAAATGGTCAGCGGAGCAAGGGCGGGGGTTCGGGAACCATGGATTAAAGGGACTACTAAGTCAATTGGCAAAATAATTCTATTAGGAAAACATTCTGCATCCCACTTTGAAATGTGGGGTCTGGGGTCTTAAATGCTAACAAGCGGCGATCTAAAAAAAAAAAAACAAGCGGCCATCTAAGATGCATCAATTGGTCTCAACCCACCTGGAGCAAAGGAGAATGAAGAACACCAAGGTCACACGACAACTAAGAGGCCAAGACACAGAAAGGGCCACATGAACCAGAGACCTACATTATCCTGAGACCAGAAGAACTAGTTGGGGCCCGGCCACAATCGATGACTGCCCTCACAGGGAGCAAAACAGGAACCCCTGAGGGAGCGGGAGATCAGTGGGAGGCCGACCCCAAATTCTCATTAAAAGACCATACTTAATGGTCTGGCTGTGACTAGAGGAATCCCGGCGGTCATGGTCACCAAAACTTCTGTTGGCAGAGGACGGGAACCATCCCCAAAGACAATTCATCAGACATGAAAGGGACTGGACAGTGGGTGGGAGAGAGATGCTGATGAAGAGTGATCTAATTACATCAGGTGGACACTTGAGACTGTGTTGGCATCTCCTGTCTGGAGGGGGGATGGGAGGATAGAGAGAGTTGGAGGCTGGCAAAGTTTTCACAAAAGGAGAGACTGGAAGGGCTGACTCATTACGGGGACAGCAAGTGAGAGTAAGCAGTAAGATGAATATTAACTTATATGTGACAGACTGACTTGATTTGTAAACGTTCACTTGAAGCTCAATAAAAGTTAAGGAAAAAAAAAAGGTCAGTGGAGCAAGGGCGGTGTTTTGCGAACCATGGTTTAAGGGGACTTCTAAGTCAATTGGCAAAATAATTCTATTATGAAAACATTCTGCATCCCACTTTGAAATGTGGCCTCTGGGGTCTTATATGCAAACAAGCGTCGATCTAAAAAAAAAAAAAAAAAAACAAGCGGCCATCTAAGATGCATCAATTGGTCTCAACCCACCTGGAGCAAAGGAGAATGAAGAACACCAAGGTCACACGACAACTAAGAGGCCAAGACACAGAAAGGGCCACATGAACCAGAGACCTACATTATCCTGAGACCAGAAGAACTAGTTGGGGCCCGGCCACAATCGATGACTGCCCTCACAGGGAGCAAAACAGGAACCCCTGAGGGAGCGGGAGATCAGTGGGAGGCCGACCCCAAATTCTCATTAAAAGACCATACTTAATGGTCTGGCTTTGACTAGAGGAATCCCGGCGGTCATGGTCACCAAAACTTCTGTTGGCAGAGGACGGTAACCATCCCCAAAGACAATTCATCAGACATGAAAGGGACTGGACAGTGGGTGGGAGAGAGGTGCTGATGAAGAGTGATCTAATTACATCAGGTGGACACTTGAGACTGTGTTGGCATCTCCTGTCTGGAGGGGGGAAGGGAGGAAAGAGAGAGTTGGAGGCTGGCAAAGTTTTCACAAAAGGAGAGACTGGAAGGGCGGATTCATTACGGGGACAGCAAGTGAGAGTAAGGAGTAAGATGAACATTAACTTATATGTGACAGACTGACTTGATTTGTAAACGTTCACTTGAAGCTCAATAAAAGATAAGGAAAAAAAGGACAGCGGAGCAAGGGCGGGGGTTTGGGAACCATGGTTTAAGGGGACTTCTACGTCAAATGGAAAAATAATTCTATTATGAAAACATTCTGCATCCCACTTTGAAATGTGGCGTCTGGGGTCTTAAATGCTAACAAGCGGCCATCTAAGATGCATCAATTGGTCTCAACCCACCTGGAGCAAAGGAGAATGAAGAACACCAAGGTCACACGACAACTAAGAGCCCAAGACACAGAAAGGGCCACATGAACCAGAGACCTACATTATCCTGAGACCAGAAGAACTAGTTGGGGCCTGGCCACAATCGATGACTGCCCTCACAGGGAGCACAAGAGAGAACCCCTGAGGGAGCGGGAGATCAGTGGGAGGCAGACCCCAAATTCTCATAAAAAGGCCATACTTAATGGTCTGGGTTTGACTAGAGGAATCCCGGCGGTCATGGTCCCCAAACCTTCTGTTGGCACAGGACGGGAACCATCCCCGAAGACAATTCATCAGACATGAAAGGGACTGGTCAGTGGGTGGGAGAGAGATGCTGATGAAGAGTGAGCTAATTAGATCAGGTGGACACTTGAGACTGTGTTGGCATCTCCTGTATGGAGGGGGGATGGGAGGATAGAGAGAGTTGGAGGCTGGCAAAGTTTTCACAAAAGGAGAGACTGGAAGGGCTGACTCATTACGGGGACAGCAAGTGAGAGTAAGCAGTAAGATGACTATTAACTTATATGTGACAGACTGACTTGATTTGTAAACGTTCACTTGAAGCTCCATAAAAGTTAAGAAAAAAAATGGTCAGTGGAGCAAGGGCGGGGGTTCGGGAACCATGGATTAAAGGGACTACTAAGTCAATTGGCAAAATAATTCTATTAGGAAAACATTCTGCATCCCACTTTGAAATGTGGGGTCTGGGGTCTTAAATGCTAACAAGCGGCGATCTAAAAAAAAAAAACAAGCGGCCATCTAAGATGCATCAATTGGTCTCAACCCACCTGGAGCAAAGGAGAATGAAGAACACCAAGGTCACACGACAACTAAGAGGCCAAGACACAGAAAGGGCCACATGAACCAGAGACCTACATTATCCTGAGACCAGAAGAACTAGTTGGGGCCCGGCCACAATCGATGACTGCCCTCACAGGGAGCAAAACAGGAACCCCTGAGGGAGCGGGAGATCAGTGGGAGGCCGACCCCAAATTCTCATTAAAAGACCATACTTAATGGTCTGGCTTTGACTAGAGGAATCCCGGCGGTCATGGTCACCAAAACTTCTGTTGGCAGAGGACGGGAACCATCCCCAAAGACAATTCATCAGACATGAAAGGGACTGGACAGTGGGTGGGAGAGAGGTGCTGATGAAGAGTGATCTAATTACATCAGGTGGACACTTGAGACTGTGTTGGCATCTCCTGTCTGGAGGGGGATGGGAGGATAGAGAGAGTTGGAGGCTGGCAAAGTTTTCACAAAAGGAGAGACTGGAAGGGCTGACTCATTACGGGGACAGCAAGTGAGAGTAAGCAGTAAGATGAATATTAACTTATATGTGACAGACTGACTTGATTTGTAAACGTTCACTTGAAGCTCAATAAAAGTTAAGGAAAAAAAAAAGGTCAGTGGAGCAAGGGCGGTGTTTTGCGAACCATGGTTTAAGGGGACTTCTAAGTCAATTGGCAAAATAATTCTATTATGAAAACATTCTGCATCCCACTTTGAAATGTGGCCTCTGGGGTCTTATATGCAAACAAGCGTCGATCTAAAAAAAAAAAAAAAAAAAACAAGCGGCCATCTAAGATGCATCAATTGGTCTCAACCCACCTGGAGCAAAGGAGAATGAAGAACACCAAGGTCACACGACAACTAAGAGGCCAAGACACAGAAAGGGCCACATGAACCAGAGACCTACATTATCCTGAGACCAGAAGAACTAGTTGGGGCCCGGCCACAATCGATGACTGCCCTCACAGGGAGCACAACAGGAACCCCTGAGGGAGCGGGAAATCAGTGGGAGGCCGACCCCAAATTCTCATGAAAAGACCATACTGAATGGTCTGGCTGTGACTAGAGGAATCCCGGCGGTCATGGTCACCAAAACTTCTGTTGGCACAGGACGGGAACCATCCCCAAAGACAATTCATCAGACATGAAAGGGACTGGACAGTGGGTGGGAGAGAGATGCTGATGATGAGTGAGCTAAGTATATCAGGTGGAAACTTGAGACTGTGTTGGCATCTCCTGTCTGGAGGGGGGAAGGGAGGATAGAGAGAGTTGGAGGCTGGCAAAGTTTTCACAAAAGGAGAGACTGGAAGGGCGGATTCATTACGGGGACAGCAAGTGAGAGTAAGGAGTAAGATGAACATTAACTTATATGTGACAGACTGACTTGATTTGTAAACGTTCACCTGAAGCTCAATAAAAGATAAGGAAAAAAAGGACAGCGGAGCAAGGGCGGGGGTTTGGGAACCATGGTTTAAGGGGACTTCTACGTCAAATGGAAAAATAATTCTATTATGAAAACATTCTGCATCCCACTTTGAAATGTGGCGTCTGGGGTCTTAAATGCTAACAAGCGGCCATCTAAGATGCATCAATTGGTCTCAACCCACCTGGAGCAAAGGAGAATGAAGAACACCAAGGTCACACGACAACTAAGAGCCCAAGACACAGAAAGGGCCACATGAACCAGAGACCTACATTATCCTGAGACCAGAAGAACTAGTTGGGGCCTGGCCACAATCGATGACTGCCCTCACAGGGAGCACAAGAGAGAACCCCTGAGGGAGCGGGAGATCAGTGGGAGGCAGACCCCAAATTCTCATAAAAAGGCCATACTTAATGGTCTGGGTTTGACTAGAGGAATCCCGGCGGTCATGGTCCCCAAACCTTCTGTTGGCACAGGACGGGAACCATCCCCGAAGACAATTCATCAGACATGAAAGGGACTGGACAGTGGGTGGGAGAGAGATGCTGATGAAGAGTGAGCTAATTAGATCAGGTGGACACTTGAGACTGTGTTGGCATCTCCTGTCTGGAGGGGGGAAGGGAGGATAGAGAGAGTTGGAGGCTGGCAAAGTTTTCACAAAAGGAGAGACTGGAAGGGCTGATTCATTACGGGGACAGCAAGTGAGAGTAAGCAGTAAGATGAATATAAACTTATATGTGACAGACTGACTTGATTTGTAAACGTTCACTAGAAGCTCAATAAACGTTAAAAAAAAAAAGGACAGCGGAGCAAGGGCGGGGGTTTGGGAACCATGGTTTAAGGGGACTTCTACGTCAAATGGAAAAATAATTCTATTATGAAAACATTCTGCATCCCACTTGGAAATGTGGCGTCTGGGGTCTTAAATGCTAACAAGCGGCCATCTAAGATGCATCAATTGGTCTCAACCCACCTGGAGCAAAGGAGAATGAAGAACACCAAGGTCACACGACAACTAAGAGGCCAAGACACAGAAAGGGCCACATGAACCAGAGACCTACATTATCCTGAGACCAGAAGAACTAGTTGGGGCCTGGCCACAATCGATGACTGCCCTCACAGGGAGCACAAGAGAGAACCCCTGAGGGAGCGGGAGATCAGTGGGAGGCAGACCCCAAATTCTCATAAAAAGGCCATACTTAATGGTCTGGCTTTGACTAGAGGAATCCCGGCGGTCATGGTCCCCAAACCTTCTGTTGGCACAGGACGGGAACCATCCCCGAAGACAATTCATCAGACATGAAAGGGACTGGTCAGTGGGTGGGAGAGAGATGCTGATGAAGAGTGAGCTAATTAGATCAGGTGGACACTTGAGACTGTGTTGGCATCTCCTGTATGGAGGGGGGATGGGAGGATAGAGAGAGTTGGAGGCTGGCAAAGTTTTCACAAAAGGAGAGACTGGAAGGGCTGACTCATTACGGGGACAGCAAGTGAGAGTAAGCAGTAAGATGACTATTAAATTATATGTGACAGACTGACTTGATTTGTAAACGTTCACTTGAAGCTCCATAAAAGTTAAGAAAAAAAATGGTCAGCGGAGCAAGGGCGGGGGTTCGGGAACCATGGATTAAAGGGACTACTAAGTCAATTGGCAAAATAATTCTATTAGGAAAACATTCTGCATCCCACTTTGAAATGTGGGGTCTGGGGTCTTAAATGCTAACAAGCGGCGATCTAAAAAAAAAAAACAAGCGGCCATCTAAGATGCATCAATTGGTCTCAACCCACCTGGAGCAAAGGAGAATGAAGAACACCAAGGTCACACGACAACTAAGAGGCCAAGACACAGAAAGGGCCACATGAACCAGAGACCTACATTATCCTGAGACCAGAAGAACTAGTTGGGGCCCGGCCACAATCGATGACTGCCCTCACAGGGAGCAAAACAGGAACCCCTGAGGGAGCGGGAGATCAGTGGGAGGCCGACCCCAAATTCTCATTAAAAGACCATACTTAATGGTCTGGCTTTGACTAGAGGAATCCCGGCGGTCATGGTCACCAAAACTTCTGTTGGCAGAGGACGGGAACCATCCCCAAAGACAATTCATCAGACATGAAAGGGACTGGACAGTGGGTGGGAGAGAGATGCTGATGATGAGTGAGCTAAGTATATCAGGTGGAAACTTGAGACTGTGTTGGCATCTCCTGTCTGGAGGGGGGAAGGGAGGATAGAGAGAGTTGGAGGCTGGCAAAGTTTTCACAAAAGGAGAGACTGGAAGGGCGGATTCATTACGGGGACAGCAAGTGAGAGTAAGCAGTAAGATGAATATTAACTTATATGTGACAGACTGACTTGATTTGTAAACGTTCACTTGAAGCTCAATAAAAGTTAAGGAAAAAAAAAAGGTCAGTGGAGCAAGGGCGGTGTTTTGCGAACCATGGTTTAAGGGGACTTCTAAGTCAATTGGCAAAATAATTCTATTATGAAAACATTCTGCATCCCACTTTGAAATGTGGCCTCTGGGGTCTTATATGCAAACAAGCGTCGATCTAAAAAAAAAAAACAAAAAAAACAAGCGGCCATCTAAGATGCATCAATTGGTCTCAACCCACCTGGAGCAAAGGAGAATGAAGAACACCAAGGTCACACGACAACTAAGAGGCCAAGACACAGAAAGGGCCACATGAACCAGAGACCTACATTATCCTGAGGCGAGAAGAACTAGTTGGGACCCGGCCACAATCGATGACTGCCCTCACAGGGAGCACAACAGAGAATCCCTGAGGGAGCGGGAGATCAGTGGGAGGCAGAACCCAAATTCTCATAAAAAGACCATACTTAATGGTCTGGCTGTGACTAGAGGAATCCCGGCGGTCATGGTCCCCAAAACTTCTGTTGGCACAGAACAGGAACCATCCCCGAAGACAATTCATCAGACATGAAAGGGACTGGAGAGTGGGTGGGAGAGAGATGCTGATGAAGAGTGAGCTAATTATATCAGGTGGACACTTGAGACTGTGTTGGCATCTCCTGTCTGGAGGGGGGATGGGAGGATAGAGAGAGTTGGAGGCTGGCAAAGTTTTCAGAAAAGGAAAGACTGCAAGGGCTGACTCATTAGGGGGACAGAAAGTGAGAGTAAGCAGTAAGATGAATATTAACTTATATGTGACAGACTGACTTGATTTGTAAACATTCACTTGAAGCTCAATAAAACTTAAGAAAAAAAAAAAGGTCAGTGGAGCAAGGGCGGGGGTTTGGGAACCATGGCTTAAGGGGACTTCTAAGTCAATTGGCAAAGTAATTCTATTATGAAAACATTCTGCATTCCACTTTGAAATGTAGCATCCGGGGGCTTAAATGCTAACAAGCGGCCATCTAAGATGCATCAATTGGTCTCAACCCACCTGGAGCAAAGGAGAATGAAGAACACCAAGGTCACACGACAACGAAGAGCCCAAGAGAGAAAGGGCCACATGAACCAGAGACCTATATTATCCTGAGACGAGAAGAACTTGTTGGGGCCCGGCCACAATCGATGACTGCCCTCACAGGGAGCACAAGAGAGAACCCCTGAGGGAGCGGGAGATCAGTGGGAGGCCGACCCCAAATTCTCATTAAAACACCATACTTAATGGTCTGGCTGTGACTAGAGGAATCCCGGCGGTCATCGTCACCAAAACTTCTGTTGGCAGAGGACGGGAACCATCCCCAAAGACAATTCATCAGACATGAAAGGGACTGGACAGTGGGTGGGAGAGAGATGCTGATGAAGAGTGATCTAATTACATCAGGTGGACACTTGAGACTGTGTTGGCATCTCCTGTCTGGAGGGGGGATGGGAGGATAGAGAGAGTTGGAGGCTGGCAAAGTTTTCACAAAAGGAGAGACTGGAAGGGCTGATTCATTACGGGGACAGCAAGTGAGAGTAAGGAGTAAGATGAACATTAACTTATATGTGACAGACTGACTTGATTTGTAAACGTTCACTTGAAGCTCAATAAAAGATAAGGAAAAAAAGGACAGCGGAGCAAGGGCGGGGGTTTGGGAACCATGGTTTAAGGGGACTTCTACGTCAAATGGAAAAATAATTCTATTATGAAAACATTCTGCATCCCACTTGGAAATGTGGCGTCTGGGGTCTTAAATGCTAACAAGCGGCCATCTAAGATGCATCAATTGGTCTCAACCCACCTGGAGCAAAGGAGAATGAAGAACACCAAGGTCACACGACAACTAAGAGCCCAAGACACAGAAAGGGCCACATGAACCAGAGACCTACATTATCCTGAGACTAGAAGAAGTAGTTGGGGCCCGGCCACAATCGATGACTGCCCTCACAGGGAGCACAAGAGAGAACCCCTGAGGGAGCGGGAGATCAGTGGGAGGCAGACCCCAAATTCTCATAAAAAGGCCATACTTAATGGTCTGGCTTTGACTAGAGGAATCCCGGCGGTCAAGGTCCCCAAACTTTCTGTTGGCACAGGACGGGAACCATCCCCGAAGACAATTCATCAGACATGAAAGGGACTGGTCAGTGGGTGGGAGAGAGATGCTGATGAAGAGTGAGCTAATTAGATCAGGTGGACACTTGAGACTGTGTTGGCATCTCCGGTCTGGAGGGGGGAAGGGAGGATAGAGAGAGTTGGAGGCTGGCAAAGTTTTCACAAAAGGAGAGACTGGAAGGGCTGATTCATTACGGGGACAGCAAGTCAGAGTAAGCAGTAAGATGAATATTAACTTATATGTGACAGACTGACTTGATTTGTAAACGTTCACTTGAAGCTCCATAAAAGTTAAGAAAAAAAATGGTCAGCGGAGCAAGGGCGGGGGTTTGGGAACCATGGATTAAAGGGACTTCTAAGTCAATTGGCAAAATAATTCTATTATGAAAACATTCTGCATCCCACTTTGAAATGTGGGGTCTGGGGTCTTAAATGCTAACAAGCGGCGATCTAAAAAAAGAAAAAAAAAAAAAACAAGCGGCCATCTAAGATGCATCAATTGGTCTCAACCCACCTGGAGCAAAGGAGAATGAAGAACACCAAGGTCACACGACAACTAAGAGGCCAAGACACAGAAAGGGCCACATGAACCAGAGACCTACATTATCCTGAGACCAGAAGAACTAGTTGGGGCCCGGCCACAATCGATGACTGGGCGCCCTCACAGGGAGCACAACAGGAACCCCTGAGGGAGCGGGAAATCAGTGGGAGGCCGACCCCAAATTCTCATGAAAAGACCATACTTAATGGTCTGGCTGTGACTAGAGGAATCCCGGCGGTCATGGTCCCCAAAACTTCTGTTGGCACAGGACGGGAACCATCCCCAAAGACAATTCATCAGACATGAAAGGGACTGGAGAGTGGGTGGGAGAGAGATGCTGATGATGAGTGAGCTAAGTATATCAGGTGGAAACTTGAGACTGTGTTGGCATCTCCTGTCTGGAGGGGGGAAGGGAGGATAGAGAGAGTTGGAGGCTGGCAAAGTTTTCACAAAAGGAGAGACTGGAAGGGCTGATTCATTACGGGGACAGCAAGTGAGAGTAAGGAGTAAGATGAACATTAACTTATATGTGACAGACTGACTTGATTTGTAAACGTTCACTTGAAGCTCAATAAAAGATAAGGAAAAAAAGGACAGCGGAGCAAGGGCGGGGGTTTGGGAACCATGGTTTAAGGGGACTTCTACGTCAAATGGAAAAATTATTCTATTATGAAAACATTCTGCATCCCACTTGGAAATGTGGCGTCTGGGGTCTTAAATGCTAACAAGCGGCCATCTAAGATGCATCAATTGGTCTCAACCCACCTGGAGCAAAGGAGAATGAAGAACACCAAGGTCACACGACAACTAAGAGCCCAAGACACAGAAAGGGCCACATGAACCAGAGACCTACATTATCCTGAGACCAGAAGAACTAGTTGGGGCCTGGCCACAATCGATGACTGCCCTCACAGGGAGCACAAGAGAGAACCCCTGAGGGAGCGGGAGATCAGTGGGAGGCAGACCCCAAATTCTCATAAAAAGGCCATACTTAATGGTCTGGCTTTGACTAGAGGAATCCCGGAGGTCATGGTCCCCAAACCTTCTGTTGGCACAGGACGGGAACCATCCCCGAAGACAATTCATCAGACATGAAAGGGACTGGTCAGTGGGTGGGAGAGAGATGCTGATGAAGAGTGAGCTAATTAGATCAGGTGGACACTTGAGACTGTGTTGGCATCTCCTGTATGGAGGGGGGATGGGAGGATAGAGAGAGTTGGAGGCTGGCAAAGTTTTCACAAAAGGAGAGACTGGAAGGGCTGACTCATTACGGGGACAGCAAGTGAGAGTAAGCAGTAAGATGAATATTAACTTATATGTGACAGACTGACTTGATTTGTAAACGTTCACTTGAAGCTCCATAAAAGTTAAGAAAAAAAATGGTCAGCGGAGCAAGGGCGGGGGTTCGGGAACCATGGATTAAAGGGACTACTAAGTCAATTGGCAAAATAATTCTATTAGGAAAACATTCTGCATCCCACTTTGAAATGTGGGGTCTGGGGTCTTAAATGCTAACAAGCGGCGATCTAAAAAAAAAAAAACAAGCGGCCATCTAAGATGCATCAATTGGTCTCAACCCACCTGGAGCAAAGGAGAATGAAGAACACCAAGGTCACACGACAACTAAGAGGCCAAGACACAGAAAGGGCCACATGAACCAGAGACCTACATTATCCTGAGACCAGAAGAACTAGTTGGGGCCCGGCCACAATCGATGACTGCCCTCACAGGGAGCAAAACAGGAACCCCTGAGGGAGCGGGAGATCAGTGGGAGGCAGACCCCAAATTCTCATTAAAAGACCATACTTAATGGTCTGGCTGTGACTAGAGGAATCCCGGCGGTCATGGTCACCAAAACTTCTGTTGGCAGAGGACGGGAACCATCCCCAAAGACAATTCATCAGACATGAAAGGGACTGGACAGTGGGTGGGAGAGAGATGCTGATGAAGAGTGATCTAATTACATCAGGTGGACACTTGAGACTGTGTTGGCATCTCCTGTCTGGAGGGGGGATGGGAGGATAGAGAGAGTTGGAGGCTGGCAAAGTTTTCACAAAAGGAGAGACTGGAAGGGCTGACTCATTACGGGGACAGCAAGTGAGAGTAAGCAGTAAGATGAATATTAACTTATATGTGACAGACTGACTTGATTTGTAAACGTTCACTTGAAGCTCAATAAAAGTTAAGGAAAAAAAAAAGGTCAGTGGAGCAAGGGCGGTGTTTTGCGAACCATGGTTTAAGGGGACTTCTAAGTCAATTGGCAAAATAATTCTATTATGAAAACATTCTGCATCCCACTTTGAAATGTGGCCTCTGGGGTCTTATATGCAAACAAGCGTCGATCTAAAAAAAAAAAAAAAAAAAACAAGCGGCCATCTAAGATGCATCAATTGGTCTCAACCCACCTGGAGCAAAGGAGAATGAAGAACACCAAGGTCACACGACAACTAAGAGGCCAAGACACAGAAAGGGCCACATGAACCAGAGACCTACATTATCCTGAGACCAGAAGAACTAGTTGGGGCCCGGCCACAATCGATGACTGCCCTCACAGGGAGCAAAACAGGAACCCCTGAGGGAGCGGGAGATCAGTGGGAGGCCGACCCCAAATTCTCATTAAAAGACCATACTTAATGGTCTGGCTTTGACTAGAGGAATCCCGGCGGTCATGGTCACCAAAACTTCTGTTGGCAGAGGACGGTAACCATCCCCAAAGACAATTCATCAGACATGAAAGGGACTGGACAGTGGGTGGGAGAGAGGTGCTGATGAAGAGTGATCTAATTACATCAGGTGGACACTTGAGACTGTGTTGGCATCTCCTGTCTGGAGGGGGGAAGGGAGGAAAGAGAGAGTTGGAGGCTGGCAAAGTTTTCACAAAAGGAGAGACTGGAAGGGCGGATTCATTACGGGGACAGCAAGTGAGAGTAAGGAGTAAGATGAACATTAACTTATATGTGACAGACTGACTTGATTTGTAAACGTTCACTTGAAGCTCAATAAAAGATAAGGAAAAAAAGGACAGCGGAGCAAGGGCGGGGGTTTGGGAACCATGGTTTAAGGGGACTTCTACGTCAAATGGAAAAATAATTCTATTATGAAAACATTCTGCATCCCACTTGGAAATGTGGCGTCTGGGGTCTTAAATGCTAACAAGCGGCCATCTAAGATGCATCAATTGGTCTCAACCCACCTGGAGCAAAGGAGAATGAAGAACACCAAGGTCACACGACAACTAAGAGCCCAAGACACAGAAAGGGCCACATGAACCAGAGACCTACATTATCCTGAGACCAGAAGAACTAGTTGGGGCCTGGCCACAATCGATGACTGCCCTCACAGGGAGCACAAGAGAGAACCCCTGAGGGAGCGGGAGATCAGTGGGAGGCAGACCCCAAATTCTCATAAAAAGGCCATACTTAATGGTCTGGGTTTGACTAGAGGAATCCCGGCGGTCATGGTCCCCAAACCTTCTGTTGGCACAGGACGGGAACCATCCCCGAAGACAATTCATCAGACATGAAAGGGACTGGTCAGTGGGTGGGAGAGAGATGCTGATGAAGAGTGAGCTAATTAGATCAGGTGGACACTTGAGACTGTGTTGGCATCTCCTGTATGGAGGGGGGATGGGAGGATAGAGAGAGTTGGAGGCTGGCAAAGTTTTCACAAAAGGAGAGACTGGAAGGGCTGACTCATTACGGGGACAGCAAGTGAGAGTAAGCAGTAAGATGACTATTAACTTATATGTGACAGACTGACTTGATTTGTAAACGTTCACTTGAAGCTCCATAAAAGTTAAGAAAAAAAATGGTCAGTGGAGCAAGGGCGGGGGTTCGGGAACCATGGATTAAAGGGACTACTAAGTCAATTGGCAAAATAATTCTATTAGGAAAACATTCTGCATCCCACTTTGAAATGTGGGGTCTGGGGTCTTAAATGCTAACAAGCGGCGATCTAAAAAAAAAAAACAAGCGGCCATCTAAGATGCATCAATTGGTCTCAACCCACCTGGAGCAAAGGAGAATGAAGAACACCAAGGTCACACGACAACTAAGAGGCCAAGACACAGAAAGGGCCACATGAACCAGAGACCTACATTATCCTGAGACCAGAAGAACTAGTTGGGGCCCGGCCACAATCGATGACTGCCCTCACAGGGAGCAAAACAGGAACCCCTGAGGGAGCGGGAGATCAGTGGGAGGCCGACCCCAAATTCTCATTAAAAGACCATACTTAATGGTCTGGCTTTGACTAGAGGAATCCCAGCGGTCATGGTCACCAAAACTTCTGTTGGCAGAGGACGGGAACCATCCCCAAAGACAATTCATCAGACATGAAAGGGACTGGACAGTGGGTGGGAGAGAGGTGCTGATGAAGAGTGATCTAATTACATCAGGTGGACACTTGAGACTGTGTTGGCATCTCCTGTCTGGAGGGGGATGGGAGGATAGAGAGAGTTGGAGGCTGGCAAAGTTTTCACAAAAGGAGAGACTGGAAGGGCTGACTCATTACGGGGACAGCAAGTGAGAGTAAGCAGTAAGATGAATATTAACTTATATGTGACAGACTGACTTGATTTGTAAACGTTCACTTGAAGCTCAATAAAAGTTAAGGAAAAAAAAAAGGTCAGTGGAGCAAGGGCGGTGTTTTGCGAACCATGGTTTAAGGGGACTTCTAAGTCAATTGGCAAAATAATTCTATTATGAAAACATTCTGCATCCCACTTTGAAATGTGGCCTCTGGGGTCTTATATGCAAACAAGCGTCGATCTAAAAAAAAAAAAAAAAAAACAAGCGGCCATCTAAGATGCATCAATTGGTCTCAACCCACCTGGAGCAAAGGAGAATGAAGAACACCAAGGTCACACGACAACTAAGAGGCCAAGACACAGAAAGGGCCACATGAACCAGAGACCTACATTATCCTGAGACCAGAAGAACTAGTTGGGGCCCGGCCACAATCGATGACTGCCCTCACAGGGAGCACAACAGGAACCCCTGAGGGAGCGGGAAATCAGTGGGAGGCCGACCCCAAATTCTCATGAAAAGACCATACTGAATGGTCTGGCTGTGACTAGAGGAATCCCGGCGGTCATGGTCCCCAAACCTTCTGTTGGCACAGGACGGGAACCATCCCCGAAGACAATTCATCAGACATGAAAGGGACTGGACAGTGGGTGGGAGAGAGATGCTGATGAAGAGTGAGCTAATTAGATCAGGTGGACACTTGAGACTGTGTTGGCATCTCCTGTCTGGAGGGGGGAAGGGAGGATAGAGAGAGTTGGAGGCTGGCAAAGTTTTCACAAAAGGAGAGACTGGAAGGGCTGATTCATTACGGGGACAGCAAGTGAGAGTAAGCAGTAAGATGAATATAAACTTATATGTGACAGACTGACTTGATTTGTAAACGTTCACTAGAAGCTCAATAAAAGTTAAAAAAAAAAAGGACAGCGGAGCAAGGGCGGGGGTTTGGGAACCATGGTTTAAGGGGACTTCTACGTCAAATGGAAAAATAATTCTATTATGAAAACATTCTGCATCCCACTTGGAAATGTGGCGTCTGGGGTCTTAAATGCTAACAAGCGGCCATCTAAGATGCATCAATTGGTCTCAACCCACCTGGAGCAAAGGAGAATGAAGAACACCAAGGTCACACGACAACTAAGAGGCCAAGACACAGAAAGGGCCACATGAACCAGAGACCTACATTATCCTGAGACCAGAAGAACTAGTTGGGGCCTGGCCACAATCGATGACTGCCCTCACAGGGAGCACAAGAGAGAACCCCTGAGGGAGCGGGAGATCAGTGGGAGGCAGACCCCAAATTCTCATAAAAAGGCCATACTTAATGGTCTGGCTTTGACTAGAGGAATCCCGGCGGTCATGGTCCCCAAACCTTCTGTTGGCACAGGACGGGAACCATCCCCGAAGACAATTCATCAGACATGAAAGGGACTGGTCAGTGGGTGGGAGAGAGATGCTGATGAAGAGTGAGCTAATTAGATCAGGTGGACACTTGAGACTGTGTTGGCATCTCCTGTATGGAGGGGGGATGGGAGGATAGAGAGAGTTGGAGGCTGGCAAAGTTTTCACAAAAGGAGAGACTGGAAGGGCTGACTCATTACGGGGACAGCAAGTGAGAGTAAGCAGTAAGATGACTATTAAATTATATGTGACAGACTGACTTGATTTGTAAACGTTCACTTGAAGCTCCATAAAAGTTAAGAAAAAAAATGGTCAGCGGAGCAAGGGCGGGGGTTCGGGAACCATGGATTAAAGGGACTACTAAGTCAATTGGCAAAATAATTCTATTAGGAAAACATTCTGCATCCCACTTTGAAATGTGGGGTCTGGGGTCTTAAATGCTAACAAGCGGCGATCTAAAAAAAAAAAACAAGCGGCCATCTAAGATGCATCAATTGGTCTCAACCCACCTGGAGCAAAGGAGAATGAAGAACACCAAGGTCACACGACAACTAAGAGGCCAAGACACAGAAAGGGCCACATGAACCAGAGACCTACATTATCCTGAGACCAGAAGAACTAGTTGGGGCCCGGCCACAATCGATGACTGCCCTCACAGGGAGCAAAACAGGAACCCCTGAGGGAGCGGGAGATCAGTGGGAGGCCAACCCCAAATTCTCATTAAAAGACCATACTTAATGGTCTGGCTTTGACTAGAGGAATCCCGGCGGTCATGGTCACCAAAACTTCTGTTGGCAGAGGACGGGAACCATCCCCAAAGACAATTCATCAGACATGAAAGGGACTGGACAGTGGGTGGGAGAGAGATGCTGATGATGAGTGAGCTAAGTATATCAGGTGGAAACTTGAGACTGTGTTGGCATCTCCTGTCTGGAGGGGGGAAGGGAGGATAGAGAGAGTTGGAGGCTGGCAAAGTTTTCACAAAAGGAGAGACTGGAAGGGCGGATTCATTACGGGGACAGCAAGTGAGAGTAAGCAGTAAGATGAATATTAACTTATATGTGACAGACTGACTTGATTTGTAAACGTTCACTTGAAGCTCAATAAAAGTTAAGGAAAAAAAAAAGGTCAGTGGAGCAAGGGCGGTGTTTTGCGAACCATGGTTTAAGGGGACTTCTAAGTCAATTGGCAAAATAATTCTATTATGAAAACATTCTGCATCCCACTTTGAAATGTGGCGTCTGGGGTCTTATATGCAAACAAGCGTCGATCTAAAAAAAAAAAACAAAAAAAACAAGCGGCCATCTAAGATGCATCAATTGGTCTCAACCCACCTGGAGCAAAGGAGAATGAAGAACACCAAGGTCACACGACAACTAAGAGGCCAAGACACAGAAAGGGCCACATGAACCAGAGACCTACATTATCCTGAGGCGAGAAGAACTAGTTGGGACCCGGCCACAATCGATGACTGCCCTCACAGGGAGCACAACAGAGAATCCCTGAGGGAGCGGGAGATCAGTGGGAGGCAGAACCCAAATTCTCATAAAAAGACCATACTTAATGGTCTGGCTGTGACTAGAGGAATCCCGGCGGTCATGGTCCCCAAAACTTCTGTTGGCACAGAACAGGAACCATCCCCGAAGACAATTCATCAGACATGAAAGGGACTGGAGAGTGGGTGGGAGAGAGATGCTGATGAAGAGTGAGCTAATTATATCAGGTGGACACTTGAGACTGTGTTGGCATCTCCTGTCTGGAGGGGGGATGGGAGGATAGAGAGAGTTGGAGGCTGGCAAAGTTTTCAGAAAAGGAAAGACTGCAAGGGCTGACTCATTAGGGGGACAGAAAGTGAGAGTAAGCAGTAAGATGAATATTAACTTATATGTGACAGAATGACTTGATTTGTAAACATTCACTTGAAGCTCAATAAAACTTAAGAAAAAAAAAAAGGTCAGTGGAGCAAGGGCGGGGGTTTGGGAACCATGGCTTAAGGGGACTTCTAAGTCAATTGGCAAAGTAATTCTATTATGAAAACATTCTGCATTCCACTTTGAAATGTAGCATCCGGGGGCTTAAATGCTAACAAGCGGCCATCTAAGATGCATCAATTGGTCTCAACCCACCTGGAGCAAAGGAGAATGAAGAACACCAAGGTCACACGACAACGAAGAGCCCAAGAGAGAAAGGGCCACATGAACCAGAGACCTATATTATCCTGAGACGAGAAGAACTTGTTGGGGCCCGGCCACAATCGATGACTGCCCTCACAGGGAGCACAAGAGAGAACCCCTGAGGGAGCGGGAGATCAGTGGGAGGCCGACCCCAAATTCTCATTAAAACACCATACTTAATGGTCTGGCTGTGACTAGAGGAATCCCGGCGGTCATCGTCACCAAAACTTCTGTTGGCAGAGGACGGGAACCATCCCCAAAGACAATTCATCAGACATGAAAGGGACTGGACAGTGGGTGGGAGAGAGATGCTGATGAAGAGTGATCTAATTACATCAGGTGGACACTTGAGACTGTGTTGGCATCTCCTGTCTGGAGGGGGGATGGGAGGATAGAGAGAGTTGGAGGCTGGCAAAGTTTTCACAAAAGGAGAGACTGGAAGGGCTGACTCATTACGGGGACAGCAAGTGAGAGTAAGCAGTAAGATGAATATTAACTTATATGTGACAGACTGACTTGATTTGTAAACGTTCACTTGAAGCTCAATAAAAGTTAAGGAAAAAAAAAAGGTCAGTGGAGCAAGGGCGGTGTTTTGCGAACCATAGTTTAAGGGGACTTCTAAGTAAATTGGCAAAATAATTCTATTATGAAAACATTCTGCATCCCACTTTGAAATGTGGGGTCTGGGGTCTTAAATGCTAACAAGCGGCGATCTAAAAAAAGAAAAAAAAAAAAAAACAAGCGGCCATCTAAGATGCATCAATTGGTCTCAACCCACCTGGAGCAAAGGAGAATGAAGAACACCAAGGTCACACGACAACTAAGAGGCCAAGACACAGAAAGGGCCACATGAACCAGAGACCTACATTATCCTGAGACCAGAAGAACTAGTTGGGGCCCGGTCACAATCGATGACTGGGCGCCCTCACAGGGAGCACAACAGGAACCCCTGAGGGAGCGGGAAATCAGTGGGAGGCCGACCCCAAATTCTCATGAAAAGACCATACTTAATGGTCTGGCTGTGACTAGAGGAATCCCGGCGGTCTTGGTCCCCAAAACTTCTGTTGGCACAGGACGGGAACCATCCCCAAAGACAATTCATCAGACATGAAAGGGACTGGAGAGTGGGTGGGAGAGAGATGCTGATGATGAGTGAGCTAAGTATATCAGGTGGAAACTTGAGACTGTGTTGGCATCTCCTGTCTGGAGGGGGGAAGGGAGGATAGAGAGAGTTGGAGGCTGGCAAAGTTTTCACAAAAGGAGAGACTGGAAGGGCTGATTCATTACGGGGACAGCAAGTGAGAGTAAGGAGTAAGATGAACATTAACTTATATGTGACAGACTGACTTGATTTGTAAACGTTCACTTGAAGCTCAATAAAAGATAAGGAAAAAAAGGACAGCGGAGCAAGGGCGGGGGTTTGGGAACCATGGTTTAAGGGGACTTCTACGTCAAATGGAAAAATAATTCTATTATGAAAACATTCTGCATCCCACTTTGAAATGTGGCGTCTGGGGTCTTAAATGCTAACAAGCGGCCATCTAAGATGCATCAATTGGTCTCAACCCACCTGGAGCAAAGGAGAATGAAGAACACCAAGGTCACACGACAACTAAGAGCCCAAGACACAGAAAGGGCCACATGAACCAGAGACCTACATTATCCTGAGACTAGAAGAAGTAGTTGGGGCCTGGCCACAATCGATGACTGCCCTCACAGGGAGCACAAGAGAGAACCCCTGAGGGAGCGGGAGATCAGTGGGAGGCAGACCCCAAATTCTCATAAAAAGGCCATACTTAATGGTCTGGCTTTGACTAGAGGAATCCCGGCGGTCATGGTCCCCAAACCTTCTGTTGGCACAGGACGGGAACCATCCCCGAAGACAATTCATCAGACATGAAAGGGACTGGACAGTGGGTGGGAGAGAGATGCTGATGAAGAGTGAGCTAATTAGATCAGGTGGACACTTGAGACTGTGTTGGCATCTCCTGTCTGGAGGGGGGAAGGGAGGATAGAGAGAGTTGGAGGCTGGCAAAGTTTTCACAAAAGGAGAGACTGGAAGGGCTGATTCATTACGGGGACAGCAAGTGAGAGTAAGCAGTAAGATGAATATAAACTTATATGTGACAGACTGACTTGATTTGTAAACGTTCACTTGAAGCTCAATAAAAGTTAAAAAAAAAAAGGACAGCGGAGCAAGGGCGGGGGTTTGGGAACCATGGTTTAAGGGGACTTCTACGTCAAATGGAAAAATAATTCTATTATGAAAACATTCTGCATCCCACTTGGAAATGTGGCGTCTGGGGTCTTAAATGCTAACAAGCGGCCATCTAAGATGCATCAATTGGTCTCAACCCACCTGGAGCAAAGGAGAATGAAGAACACCAAGGTCACACGACAACTAAGAGGCCAAGACACAGAAAGGGCCACATGAACCAGAGACCTACATTATCCTGAGACTAGAAGAAGTAGTTGGGGCCTGGCCACAATCGATGACTGCCCTCACAGGGAGCACAAGAGAGAACCCCTGAGGGAGCGGGAGATCAGTGGGAGGCAGACCCCAAATTCTCATAAAAAGGCCATACTTAATGGTCTGGCTTTGACTAGAGGAATCCCGGCGGTCATGGTCCCCAAACCTTCTGTTGGCACAGGACGGGAACCATCCCCGAAGACAATTCATCAGACATGAAAGGGACTGGACAGTGGGTGGGAGAGAGATGCTGATGAAGAGTGAGCTAATTAGATCAGGTGGACACTTGAGACTGTGTTGGCATCTCCTGTCTGGAGGGGGGAAGGGAGGATAGAGAGAGTTGGAGGCTGGCAAAGTTTTCACAAAAGGAGAGACTGGAAGGGCTGATTCATTACGGGGACAGCAAGTGAGAGTAAGCAGTAAGATGAATATAAACTTATATGTGACAGACTGACTTGATTTGTAAACGTTCACTTGAAGCTCCATAAAAGTTAAGAAAAAAAATGGTCAGCGGAGCAAGGGCGGGGGTTCGGGAACCATGGATTAAAGGGACTACTAAGTCAATTGGCAAAATAATTCTATTAGGAAAACATTCTGCATCCCACTTTGAAATGTGGGGTCTGGGGTCTTAAATGCTAACAAGCGGCGATCTAAAAAAAAAAAACAAGCGGCCATCTAAGATGCATCAATTGGTCTCAACCCACCTGGAGCAAAGGAGAATGAAGAACACCAAGGTCACACGACAACTAAGAGGCCAAGACACAGAAAGGGCCACATGAACCAGAGACCTACATTATCCTGAGACCAGAAGAACTAGTTGGGGCCCGGCCACAATCGATGACTGCCCTCACAGGGAGCACAACAGGAACCCCTGAGGGAGCGGGAAATCAGTGGGAGGCCGACCCCAAATTCTCATGAAAAGACCATACTTAATGGTCTGGCTGTGACTAGAGGAATCCCGGCGGTCATGGTCCCCAAAACTTCTGTTGGCACAGAACAGGAACCATCCCCGAAGACAATTCATCAGACATGAAAGGGACTGGTCAGTGGGTGGGAGAGAGATGCTGATGAAGAGTGAGCTAATTAGATCAGGTGGACACTTGAGACTGTGTTGGCATCTCCTGTCTGGAGGGGGGAAGGGAGGATAGAGAGAGTTGGAGGCTGGCAAAGTTTTCACAAAAGGAGAGACTGGAAGGGCTGATTCATTACGGGGACAGCAAGTCAGAGTAAGCAGTAAGATGAATATTAACTTATATGTGACAGACTGACTTGATTTGTAAACGTTCACTTGAAGCTCCATAAAAGTTAAGAAAAAAAATGGTCAGCGGAGCAAGGGCGGGGGTTCGGGAACCATGGATTAAAGGGACTTCTAAGTAAATTGGCAAAATAATTCTATTATGAAAACATTCTGCATCCCACTTTGAAATGTGGGGTCTGGGGTCTTAAATGCTAACAAGCGGCGATCTAAAAAAAAAAAACAAGCGGCCATCTAAGATGCATCAATTGGTCTCAACCCACCTGGAGCAAAGGAGAATGAAGAACACCAAGGTCACACGACAACTAAGAGGCCAAGACACAGAAAGGGCCACATGAACCAGAGACCTACATTATCCTGAGACCAGAAGAACTAGTTGGGGCCCGGCCACAATCGATGACTGCCCTCACAGGGAGCACAACAGGAACCCCTGAGGGAGCGGGAAATCAGTGGGAGGCCGACCCCAAATTCTCATGAAAAGACCATACTTAATGGTCTGGCTGTGACTAGAGGAATCCCGGCGGTCATGGTCCCCAAAACTTCTGTTGGCACAGAACAGGAAACATCCCCGAAGACAATTCATCAGACATGAAAGGGACTGGTCAGTGGGTGGGAGAGAGATGCTGATGAAGAGTGAGCTAATTATATCAGGTGGACACTTGAGACTGTGTTGGCATCTCCTGTCTGGAGGGGGGATGGGAGGATAGAGAGAGTTGGAGGCTGGCAAAGTTTTCAGAAAAGGAAAGACTGCAAGGGCTGACTCATTAGGGGGACAGAAAGTGAGAGTAAGCAGTAAGATGAATATTAACTTATATGTGACAGACTGACTTGATTTGTAAACATTCACTTGAAGCTCAATAAAACTTAAGAAAAAAAAAAAGGTCAGTGGAGCAAGGGCGGGGGTTTGGGAACCATGGCTTAAGGGGACTTCTAAGTCAATTGGCAAAGTAATTCTATTATGAAAACATTCTGCATTCCACTTTGAAATGTAGCATCCGGGGGCTTAAATGCTAACAAGCGGCGATCTAAAAAAAGAAAAAAAAAAAAAAACAAGCGGCCATCTAAGATGCATCAATTGGTCTCAACCCACCTGGAGCAAAGGAGAATGAAGAACACCAAGGTCACATGACAACTAAGGGCCCAAAACACAGAAAGGGCTACATGAACCAGAGACCTAAATTATCCTGAGACCAGAAGAACTAGTCGGGGCCCGGCCACAATTGATGACTGCCCTCACAGGGAGCACAAGAGAGAATCCCGGAGGGAGCGGGAGATTAGTGGGAGGCAGAAGCCAAATTCTCATAAAAAGACCATACTTAATAGTCTAGCTGTGACTAGAGGAATCCCGGCGGTCATGGTCCCCAAACCTTCTGTTGGCACAGGACGGGAACCATCCCCGAAGACAATTCATCAGACATGAAAGGGACTGGACAGTGGGTGGGAGAGAGATGCTGATGAAGAGTGAGCTAAGTACATCAGGTGGACACTTGAGACTGTGTTGTCATCTCCTGTCTGGAGGGGGGAAGGGAGGATAGAGAGAGTTGGAGGCTGGCAAAGTTTTCACAAAAGGAGAGACTGGAAGGGCTGACTCATTACGGGGACAGCAAGTGAGAGTAAGGAGTAAGATGAATATTAACTTATATGTGACAGACTGACTTGATTTGTAAACGTTCACTTAAAGCTCAATAAAAGTTAAGAAAAAAAATGGTCAGCGGAGCAAGGGCGGGGGTTTGGGAACCATGGATTAAAGGGACTTCTAAGTAAATTGGCAAAATAATTCTATTATGAAAACATTCTGCATCCCACTTTGAAATGTGGCCTCTGGGGTCTTAAATGCTAACAAGCGGCGATCTAAAAAAAGAAAAAAAAAAAAAAAACAAGCGGCCATCTAAGATGCATCAATTGGTCTCAACCCACCTGGAGCAAAGGAGAATGAAGAACACCAAGGTCACACGACAACTAAGAGGCCAAGACACAGAAAGGGCCACATGAACCAGAGACCTACATTATCCTGAGACCAGAAGAAATAGTTGGGGCCCGGCCACAATCGATGACTGGGCGCCCTCACAGGGAGCACAACAGGAACCCCTGAGGGAGCGGGAAATCAGTGGGAGGCCGACCCCAAATTCTCATGAAAAGACCATACTTAATGGTCTGGCTGTGACTAGAGGAATCCCGGCGGTCATGGTCCCCAAAACTTCTGTTGGCACAGGACGGGAACCATCCCCAAAGACAATTCATCAGACATGAAAGGGACTGGACAGTGGGTGGGAGAGAGATGCTGATGATGAGTGAGCTAAGTATATCAGGTGGAAACTTGAGACTGTGTTGGCATCTCCTGTCTGGAGGGGGGAAGGGAGGATAGAGAGAGTTGGAGGCTGGCAAAGTTTTCACAAAAGGAGAGACTGGAAGGGCGGATTCATTACGGGGACAGCAAGTGAGAGTAAGGAGTAAGATGAACATTAACTTATATGTGACAGACTGACTTGATTTGTAAACGTTCACTTGAAGCTCAATAAAAGATAAGGAAAAAAAGGACAGCGGAGCAAGGGCGGGGGTTTGGGAACCATGGCTTAAGGGGACTCCTACGTCAAATGGAAAAATAATTCTATTATGAAAACATTCTGCATCCCACTTGGAAATGTGGCGTCTGGGGTCTTAAATGCTAACAAGCGGCCATCTAAGATGCATCAATTGGTCTCAACCCACCTGGAGCAAAGGAGAATGAAGAACACCAAGGTCACACGACAACTAAGAGCCCAAGACACAGAAAGGGCCACATGAACCAGAGACCTACATTATCCTGAGACTAGAAGAAGTAGTTGGGGCCTGGCCACAATTGATGACTGCCCTCACAGGGAGCACAAGAGAGAACCCCTGAGGGAGCGGGAGATCAGTGGGAGGCAGACCCCAAATTCTCATAAAAAGGCCATACTTAATGGTCTGGCTTTGACTAGAGGAATCCCGGCGGTCATGGTCCCCAAACCTTCTGTTGGCACAGGACGGGAACCATCCCTGAAGACAATTCATCAGACATGAAAGGGACTGGACAGTGGGTGGGAGAGAGATGCTGATGAAGAGTGAGCTAATTAGATCAGGTGGACACTTGAGACTGTGTTGGCATCTCCTGTCTGGAGGGGGGAAGGGAGGATAGAGAGAGTTGGAGGCTGGCAAAGTTTTCACAAAAGGAGAGACTGGAAGGGCTGATTCATTACGGGGACAGCAAGTGAGAGTAAGCAGTAAGATGAATATAAACTTATATGTGACAGACTGACTTGATTTGTAAACGTTCACTTGAAGCTCAATAAAAGTTAAAAAAAAAAAGGACAGCGGAGCAAGGGCGGGGGTTTGGGAACCATGGTTTAAGGGGACTTCTACGTCAAATGGAAAAATAATTCTATTATGAAAACATTCTGCATCCCACTTGGAAATGTGGCGTCTGGGGTCTTAAATGCTAACAAGCGGCCATCTAAGATGCATCAATTGGTCTGAACCCACCTGGAGCAAAGGAGAATGAAGAACACCAAGGTCACACGACAACTAAGAGCCCAAGACACAGAAAGGGCCACATGAACCAGAGACCTACATTATCCTGAGACCAGAAGAACTAGTTGGGGCCTGGCCACAATCGATGACTGCCCTCACAGGGAGCACAAGAGAGAACCCCTGAGGGAGCGGGAGATCAGTGGGAGGCAGACCCCAAATTCTCATAAAAAGGCCATACTTAATGGTCTGGCTTTGACTAGAGGAATCCCGGAGGTCATGGTCCCCAAACCTTCTGTTGGCACAGGACGGGAACCATCCCCGAAGACAATTCATCAGACATGAAAGGGACTGGTCAGTGGGTGGGAGAGAGATGCTGATGAAGAGTGAGCTAATTAGATCAGGTGGACACTTGAGACTGTGTTGGCATCTCCTGTATGGAGGGGGGATGGGAGGATAGAGAGAGTTGGAGGCTGGCAAAGTTTTCACAAAAGGAGAGACTGGAAGGGCTGACTCATTACGGGGACAGCAAGTGAGAGTAAGCAGTAAGATGACTATTAAATTATATGTGACAGACTGACTTGATTTGTAAACGTTCACTTGAAGCTCCATAAAAGTTAAGAAAAAAAATGGTCAGCGGAGCAAGGGCGGGGGTTTGGGAACCATGGATTAAAGGGACTTCTAAGTCAATTGGCAAAATAATTCTATTATGAAAACATTCTGCATCCCACTTTGAAATGTGGGGTCTGGGGTCTTAAATGCTAACAAGCGGCGATCTAAAAAAAAAAAACAAGCGGCCATCTAAGATGCATCAATTGGTCTCAACCCACCTGGAGCAAAGGAGAATGAAGAACACCAAGGTCACACGACAACTAAGAGGCCAAGACACAGAAAGGGCCACATGAACCAGAGACCTACATTATCCTGAGACCAGAAGAACTAGTTGGGGCCCGGCCACAATCGATGACTGGGCGCCCTCACAGGGAGCACAACAGGAACCCCTGAGGGAGCGGGAAATCAGTGGGAGGCCGACCCCAAATTCTCATGAAAAGACCATACTTAATGGTCTGGCTGTGACTAGAGGAATCCCGGCGGTCATGGTCCCCAAAACTTCTGTTGGCACAGGACGGGAACCATCCCCAAAGACAATTCATCAGACATGAAAGGGACTGGAGAGTGGGTGGGAGAGAGATGCTGATGATGAGTGAGCTAAGTATATCAGGTGGAAACTTGAGACTGTGTTGGCATCTCCTGTCTGGAGGGGGGAAGGGAGGATAGAGAGAGTTGGAGGCTGGCAAAGTTTTCACAAAAGGAGAGACTGGAAGGGCTGATTCATTACGGGGACAGCAAGTGAGAGTAAGGAGTAAGATGAACATTAACTTATATGTGACAGACTGACTTGATTTGTAAACGTTCACTTGAAGCTCAATAAAAGATAAGGAAAAAAAGGACAGCGGAGCAAGGGCGGGGGTTTGGGAAACATGGTTTAAGGGGACTTCTACGTCAAATGGAAAAATAATTCTATTATGAAAACATTCTGCATCCCACTTGGAAATGTGGCGTCTGGGGTCTTAAATGCTAACAAGCGGCCATCTAAGATGCATCAATTGGTCTCAACCCACCTGGAGCAAAGGAGAATGAAGAACACCAAGGTCACACGACAACTAAGAGCCCAAGACACAGAAAGGGCCACATGAACCAGAGACCTACATTATCCTGAGACTAGAAGAAGTAGTTGGGGCCTGGCCACAATCGATGACTGCCCTCACAGGGAGCACAAGAGAGAACCCCTGAGGGAGCGGGAGATCAGTGGGAGGCAGACCCCAAATTCTCATAAAAAGGCCATACTTAATGGTCTGGCTTTGACTAGAGGAATCCCGGCGGTCATGGTCCCCAAACCTTCTGTTGGCACAGGACGGGAACCATCCCTGAAGACAATTCATCAGACATGAAAGGGACTGGACAGTGGGTGGGAGAGAGATGCTGATGAAGAGTGAGCTAATTAGATCAGGTGGACACTTGAGACTGTGTTGGCATCTCCTGTCTGGAGGGGGGAAGGGAGGATAGAGAGAGTTGGAGGCTGGCAAAGTTTTCACAAAAGGAGAGACTGGAAGGGCTGATTCATTACGGGGACAGCAAGTGAGAGTAAGCAGTAAGATGAATATAAACTTATATGTGACAGACTGACTTGATTTGTAAACGTTCACTTGAAGCTCAATAAAAGTTAAAAAAAAAAAGGACAGCGGAGCAAGGGCGGGGGTTTGGGAACCATGGTTTAAGGGGACTTCTACGTCAAATGGAAAAATAATTCTATTATGAAAACATTCTGCATCCCACTTGGAAATGTGGCGTCTGGGGTCTTAAATGCTAACAAGCGGCCATCTAAGATGCATCAATTGGTCTGAACCCACCTGGAGCAAAGGAGAATGAAGAACACCAAGGTCACACGACAACTAAGAGCCCAAGACACAGAAAGGGCCACATGAACCAGAGACCTACATTATCCTGAGACCAGAAGAACTAGTTGGGGCCTGGCCACAATCGATGACTGCCCTCACAGGGAGCACAAGAGAGAACCCCTGAGGGAGCGGGAGATCAGTGGGAGGCAGACCCCAAATTCTCATAAAAAGGCCATACTTAATGGTCTGGCTTTGACTAGAGGAATCCCGGAGGTCATGGTCCCCAAACCTTCTGTTGGCACAGGACGGGAACCATCCCCGAAGACAATTCATCAGACATGAAAGGGACTGGTCAGTGGGTGGGAGAGAGATGCTGATGAAGAGTGAGCTAATTAGATCAGGTGGACACTTGAGACTGTGTTGGCATCTCCTGTATGGAGGGGGGATGGGAGGATAGAGAGAGTTGGAGGCTGGCAAAGTTTTCACAAAAGGAGAGACTGGAAGGGCTGGCTCATTACGGGGACAGCAAGTGAGAGTAAGCAGTAAGATGAATATTAACTTATATGTGACAGACTGACTTGATTTGTAAACGTTCACTTGAAGCTCAATAAAAGTTAAGGAAAAAAAAAAGGTCAGTGGAGCAAGGGCGGTGTTTTGCGAACCATGGTTTAAGGGGACTTCTAAGTCAATTGGCAAAATAATTCTATTATGAAAACATTCTGCATCCCACTTTGAAATGTGGCCTCTGGGGTCTTATATGCAAACAAGCGTCGATCTAAAAAAAAAAAAAAAAAAAAACAAGCGGCCATCTAAGATGCATCAATTGGTCTCAACCCACCTGGAGCAAAGGAGAATGAAGAACACCAAGGTCACACGACAACTAAGAGGCCAAGACACAGAAAGGGCCACATGAACCAGAGACCTACATTATCCTGAGACCAGAAGAACTAGTTGGGGCCCGGCCACAATCGATGACTGCCCTCACAGGGAGCACAACAGGAACCCCTGAGGGAGCGGGAAATCAGTGGGAGGCCGACCCCAAATTCTCATGAAAAGACCATACTTAATGGTCTGGCTGTGACTAGAGGAATCCCGGCGGTCATGGTCCCCAAAACTTCTGTTGGCACAGGACGGGATCCATCTCCAAAGACAATTCATCAGACATGAAAGGGACTGGAGAGTGGGTGGGAGAGAGATGCTGATGATGAGTGAGCTAAGTATATCAGGTGGAAACTTGAGACTGTGTTGGCATCTCCTGTCTGGAGGGGGGATGGGAGGATAGAGAGAGTTGGAGGCTGGCAAAGTTTTCACAAAAGGAGAGACTGGAAGGGCTGATTCATTACGGGGACAGCAAGTGAGAGTAAGGAGTAAGATGAACATTAACTTATATGTGACAGACTGACTTGATTTGTAAACGTTCACTTGAAGCTCAATAAAAGATAAGGAAAAAAAGGACAGCGGAGCAAGGGCGGGGGTTTGGGAAACATGGTTTAAGGGGACTTCTACGTCAAATGGAAAAATAATTCTATTATGAAAACATTCTGCATCCCACTTGGAAATGTGGCGTCTGGGGTCTTAAATGCTAACAAGCGGCCATCTAAGATGCATCAATTGGTCTCAACCCACCTGGAGCAAAGGAGAATGAAGAACACCAAGGTCACACGACAACTAAGAGCCCAAGACACAGAAAGGGCCACATGAACCAGAGACCTACATTATCCTGAGACTAGAAGAAGTAGTTGGGGCCTGGCCACAATCGATGACTGCCCTCACAGGGAGCACAAGAGAGAACCCCTGAGGGAGCGGGAGATCAGTGGGAGGCAGACCCCAAATTCTCATAAAAAGGCCATACTTAATGGTCTGGCTTTGACTAGAGGAATCCCGGCGGTCATGGTCCCCAAACCTTCTGTTGGCACAGGACGGGAACCATCCCTGAAGACAATTCATCAGACATGAAAGGGACTGGACAGTGGGTGGGAGAGAGATGCTGATGAAGAGTGAGCTAATTAGATCAGGTGGACACTTGAGACTGTGTTGGCATCTCCTGTCTGGAGGGGGGAAGGGAGGATAGAGAGAGTTGGAGGCTGGCAAAGTTTTCACAAAAGGAGAGACTGGAAGGGCTGATTCATTACGGGGACAGCAAGTGAGAGTAAGCAGTAAGATGAATATAAACTTATATGTGACAGACTGACTTGATTTGTAAACGTTCACTTGAAGCTCAATAAAAGTTAAAAAAAAAAAGGACAGCGGAGCAAGGGCGGGGGTTTGGGAACCATGGTTTAAGGGGACTTCTACGTCAAATGGAAAAATAATTCTATTATGAAAACATTCTGCATCCCACTTGGAAATGTGGCGTCTGGGGTCTTAAATGCTAACAAGCGGCCATCTAAGATGCATCAATTGGTCTCAACCCACCTGGAGCAAAGGAGAATGAAGAACACCAAGGTCACACGACAACTAAGAGCCCAAGACACAGAAAGGGCCACATGAACCAGAGACCTACATTATCCTGAGACCAGAAGAACTAGTTGGGGCCTGGCCACAATCGATGACTGCCCTCACAGGGAGCACAAGAGAGAACCCCTGAGGGAGCGGGAGATCAGTGGGAGGCAGACCCCAAATTCTCATAAAAAGGCCATACTTAATGGTCTGGCTTTGACTAGAGGAATCCCGGAGGTCATGGTCCCCAAACCTTCTGTTGGCACAGGACGGGAACCATCCCCGAAGACAATTCATCAGACATGAAAGGGACTGGTCAGTGGGTGGGAGAGAGATGCTGATGAAGAGTGAGCTAATTAGATCAGGTGGACACTTGAGACTGTGTTGGCATCTCCTGTATGGAGGGGGGATGGGAGGATAGAGAGAGTTGGAGGCTGGCAAAGTTTTCACAAAAGGAGAGACTGGAAGGGCTGGCTCATTACGGGGACAGCAAGTGAGAGTAAGCAGTAAGATGAATATTAACTTATATGTGACAGACTGACTTGATTTGTAAACGTTCACTTGAAGCTCAATAAAAGTTAAGGAAAAAAAAAAGGTCAGTGGAGCAAGGGCGGTGTTTTGCGAACCATGGTTTAAGGGGACTTCTAAGTCAATTGGCAAAATAATTCTATTATGAAAACATTCTGCATCCCACTTTGAAATGTGGCCTCTGGGGTCTTATATGCAAACAAGCGTCGATCTAAAAAAAAAAAAAAAAAAAAAACAAGCGGCCATCTAAGATGCATCAATTGGTCTCAACCCACCTGGAGCAAAGGAGAATGAAGAACACCAAGGTCACACGACAACTAAGAGGCCAAGACACAGAAAGGGCCACATGAACCAGAGACCTACATTATCCTGAGACCAGAAGAACTAGTTGGGGCCCGGCCACAATCGATGACTGCCCTCACAGGGAGCACAACAGGAACCCCTGAGGGAGCGGGAAATCAGTGGGAGGCCGACCCCAAATTCTCATGAAAAGACCATACTTAATGGTCTGGCTGTGACTAGAGGAATCCCGGCGGTCATGGTCCCCAAAACTTCTGTTGGCACAGGACGGGATCCATCTCCAAAGACAATTCATCAGACATGAAAGGGACTGGAGAGTGGGTGGGAGAGAGATGCTGATGATGAGTGAGCTAAGTATATCAGGTGGAAACTTGAGACTGTGTTGGCATCTCCTGTCTGGAGGGGGGATGGGAGGATAGAGAGAGTTGGAGGCTGGCAAAGTTTTCACAAAAGGAGAGACTGGAAGGGCTGATTCATTACGGGGACAGCAAGTGAGAGTAAGGAGTAAGATGAACATTAACTTATATGTGACAGACTGACTTGATTTGTAAACGTTCACTTGAAGCTCAATAAAAGATAAGGAAAAAAAGGACAACGGAGCAAGGGCGGGGGTTTGGGAACCATGGTTTAAGGGGACTTCTACGTCAAATGGAAAAATAATTCTATTATGAAAACATTCTGCATCCCACTTGGAAATGTGGCGTCTGGGGTCTTAAATGCTAACAAGCGGCCATCTAAGATGCATCAATTGGTCTCAACCCACCTGGAGCAAAGGAGAATGAAGAACACCAAGGTCACACGACAACTAAGAGCCCAAGACACAGAAAGGGCCACATGAACCAGAGACCTACATTATCCTGAGACTAGAAGAAGTAGTTGGGGCCTGGCCACAATCGATGACTGCCCTCACAGGGAGCACAAGAGAGAACCCCTGAGGGAGCGGGAGATCAGTGGGAGGCAGACCCCAAATTCTCATAAAAAGGCCATACTTAATGGTCTGGCTTTGACTAGAGGAATCCCGGCGGTCAAGGTCCCCAAACCTTCTGTTGGCACAGGACGGGAACCATCCCCGAAGACAATTCATCAGACATGAAAGGGACTGGTCAGTGGGTGGGAGAGAGATGCTGATGAAGAGTGAGCTAATTAGATCAGGTGGACACTTGAGACTGTGTTGGCATCTCCTGTCTGGAGGGGGGAAGGGAGGATAGAGAGAGTTGGAGGCTGGCAAAGTTTTCACAAAAGGAGAGACTGGAAGGGCTGATTCATTACGGGGACAGCAAGTGAGAGTAAGCAGTAAGATGAATATGAACTTATATGTGACAGACTGACTTGATTTGTAAACGTTCACTTGAAGCTCCATAAAAGTTAAGAAAAAAAATGGTCAGCGGAGCAAGGGCGGGGGTTTGGGAACCATGGATTAAAGGGACTTCTAAGTCAATTGGCAAAATAATTCTATTATGAAAACATTCTGCATCCCACTTTGAAATGTGGGGTCTGGGGTCTTAAATGCTAACAAGCGGCGATCTAAAAAAAAAAAACAAGCGGCCATCTAAGATGCATCAATTGGTCTCAACCCACCTGGAGCAAAGGAGAATGAAGAACACCAAGGTCACACGACAACGAAGAGCGCAAGAGAGAAAGGGCCACATGAACCAGAGACCTATATTATCCTGAGACGAGAAGAACTTGTTGGGGCCCGGCCACAATCGACGACTGCCCTCACAGGGAGCACAAGAGAGAACCCCTGAGGGAGCGGGAGATCAGTGGGAGGCCGACCCCAAATTCTCATTAAAAGACCATACTTAATGGTCTGGCTGTGACTAGAGGAATCCCGGCGGTCATCGTCACCAAAACTTCTGTTGGCAGAGGACGGGAACCATCCCCAAAGACAATTCATCAGACATGAAAGGGACTGGACAGTGGGTGGGAGAGAGATGCTGATGAAGAGTGATCTAATTACATCAGGTGGACACTTGAGACTGTGTTGGCATCTCCTGTCTGGAGGGGGGATGGGAGGATAGAGAGAGTTGGAGGCTGGCAAAGTTTTCACAAAAGGAGAGACTGGAAGGGCTGACTCATTACGGGGACAGCAAGTGAGAGTAAGCAGTA
Organism: Loxodonta africana; assembly: GCF_030014295.1. Lineage (NCBI taxonomy): Eukaryota > Metazoa > Chordata > Mammalia > Proboscidea > Elephantidae > Loxodonta > Loxodonta africana. Next base: position 114,648,191 of record NC_087369.1, on the reverse strand, counting down.
AGATGAATATTAACTTATATGTGACAGACTGACTTGATTTGTAAACGTTCACTTGAAGCTCAATAAAAGTTAAGGAAAAAAAAAAAGGTCAGTGGAGCAAGGGCGGTGTTTTGCGAACCATGGTTTAAGGGGACTTCTAAGTCAATTGGCAAAATAATTCTATTATGAAAACATTCTGCATCCCACTTTGAAATGTGGGGTCTGGGGTCTTAAATGCTAAGAAGCGGCGATCTAAAAAAAGAAAAAAAAAAAAAAACAAGCGGCCATCTAAGATGCATCAATTGGTCTCAACCCACCTGGAGCAAAGGAGAATGAAGAACACCAAGGTCACACGACAACTAAGAGCCCAAGACACAGAAAGGGCCACATGAACCAGAGACCTACATTATCCTGAGACTAGAAGAAGTAGTTGGGGCCTGGCCACAATCGATGACTGCCCTCACAGGGAGCACAAGAGAGAACCCCTGAGGGAGCGGGAGATCAGTGGGAGGCAGACCCCAAATTCTCATAAAAAGGCCATACTTAATGGTCTGGCTTTGACTAGAGGAATCCCGGCGGTCATGGTCCCCAAACCTTCTGTTGGCACAGGACGGGAACCATCCCCGAAGACAATTCATCAGACATGAAAGGGACTGGACAGTGGGTGGGAGAGAGATGCTGATGAAGAGTGAGCTAATTAGATCAGGTGGACACTTGAGACTGTGTTGGCATCTCCTGTCTGGAGGGGGGAAGGGAGGATAGAGAGAGTTGGAGGCTGGCAAAGTTTTCACAAAAGGAGAGACTGGAAGGGCTGATTCATTACGGGGACAGCAAGTGAGAGTAAGCAGTAAGATGAATATAAACTTATATGTGACAGACTGACTTGATTTGTAAACGTTCACTTGAAGCTCAATAAAAGTTAAAAAAAAAAAGGACAGCGGAGCAAGGGCGGGGGTTTGGGAACCATGGTTTAAGGGGACTTCTACGTCAAATGGAAAAATAATTCTATTATGAAAACATTCTGCATCCCACTTGGAAATGTGGCGTCTGGGGTCTTAAATGCTAACAAGCGGCCATCTAAGATGCATCAATTGGTCTCAACCCACCTGGAGCAAAGGAGAATGAAGAACACCAAGGTCACACGACAACTAAGAGCCCAAGACACAGAAAGGGCCACATGAACCAGAGACCTACATTATCCTGAGACCAGAAGAACTAGTTGGGGCCTGGCCACAATCGATGACTGCCCTCACAGGGAGCACAAGAGAGAACCCCTGAGGGAGCGGGAGATCAGTGGGAGGCAGACCCCAAATTCTCATAAAAAGGCCATACTTAATGGTCTGGCTTTGACTAGAGGAATCCCGGAGGTCATGGTCCCCAAACCTTCTGTTGGCACAGGACGGGAACCATCCCCGAAGACAATTCATCAGACATGAAAGGGACTGGTCAGTGGGTGGGAGAGAGATGCTGATGAAGAGTGAGCTAATTAGATCAGGTGGACACTTGAGACTGTGTTGGCATCTCCTGTATGGAGGGGGGATGGGAGGATAGAGAGAGTTGGAGGCTGGCAAAGTTTTCACAAAAGGAGAGACTGGAAGGGCTGACTCATTACGGGGACAGCAAGTGAGAGTAAGCAGTAAGATGACTATTAACTTATATGTGACAGACTGACTTGATTTGTAAACGTTCACTTGAAGCTCCATAAAAGTTAAGAAAAAAAATGGTCAGCGGAGCAAGGGCGGGGGTTCGGGAACCATGGATTAAAGGGACTACTAAGTCAATTGGCAAAATAATTCTATTAGGAAAACATTCTGCATCCCACTTTGAAATGTGGGGTCTGGGGTCTTAAATGCTAACAAGCGGCGATCTAAAAAAAGAAAAAAAAAAAAAACAAGCGGCCATCTAAGATGCATCAATTGGTCTCAACCCACCTGGAGCAAAGGAGAATGAAGAACACCAAGGTCACACGACAACTAAGAGGCCAAGACACAGAAAGGGCCACATGAACCAGAGACCTACATTATCCTGAGACCAGAAGAACTAGTTGGGGCCCGGCCACAATCGATGACTGCCCTCACAGGGAGCAAAACAGGAACCCCTGAGGGAGCGGGAGATCAGTGGGAGGCCGACCCCAAATTCTCATTAAAAGACCATACTTAATGGTCTGGCTGTGACTAGAGGAATCCCGGCGGTCATGGTCACCAAAACTTCTGTTGGCAGAGGACGGGAACCATCCCCAAAGACAATTCATCAGACATGAAAGGGACTGGACAGTGGGTGGGAGAGAGATGCTGATGAAGAGTGATCTAATTACATCAGGTGGACACTTGAGACTGTGTTGGCATCTCCTGTCTGGAGGGGGGATGGGAGGATAGAGAGAGTTGGAGGCTGGCAAAGTTTTCACAAAAGGAGAGACTGGAAGGGCTGGCTCATTACGGGGACAGCAAGTGAGAGTAAGCAGTAAGATGAATATTAACTTATATGTGACAGACTGACTTGATTTGTAAACGTTCACTTGAAGCTCAATAAAAGTTAAGGAAAAAAAAAAGGTCAGTGGAGCAAGGGCGGTGTTTTGCGAACCATGGTTTAAGGGGACTTCTAAGTCAATTGGCAAAATAATTCTATTATGAAAACATTCTGCATCCCACTTTGAAATGTGGCCTCTGGGGTCTTATATGCAAACAAGCGTCGATCTAAAAAAAAAAAAAAAAAAACAAGCGGCCATCTAAGATGCATCAATTGGTCTCAACCCACCTGGAGCAAAGGAGAATGAAGAACACCAAGGTCACACGACAACTAAGAGGCCAAGACACAGAAAGGGCCACATGAACCAGAGACCTACATTATCCTGAGACCAGAAGAACTAGTTGGGGCCCGGCCACAATCGATGACTGCCCTCACAGGGAGCACAACAGGAACCCCTGAGGGAGCGGGAAATCAGTGGGAGGCCGACCCCAAATTCTCATGAAAAGACCATACTTAATGGTCTGGCTGTGACTAGAGGAATCCCGGCGGTCATGGTCCCCAAAACTTCTGTTGGCACAGGACGGGATCCATCTCCAAAGACAATTCATCAGACATGAAAGGGACTGGAGAGTGGGTGGGAGAGAGATGCTGATGATGAGTGAGCTAAGTATATCAGGTGGAAACTTGAGACTGTGTTGGCATCTCCTGTCTGGAGGGGGGATGGGAGGATAGAGAGAGTTGGAGGCTGGCAAAGTTTTCACAAAAGGAGAGACTGGAAGGGCTGATTCATTACGGGGACAGCAAGTGAGAGTAAGGAGTAAGATGAACATTAACTTATATGTGACAGACTGACTTGATTTGTAAACGTTCACTTGAAGCTCAATAAAAGATAAGGAAAAAAAGGACAGCGGAGCAAGGGCGGGGGTTTGGGAACCATGGTTTAAGGGGACTTCTACGTCAAATGGAAAAATAATTCTATTATGAAAACATTCTGCATCCCACTTGGAAATGTGGCGTCTGGGGTCTTAAATGCTAACAAGCGGCCATCTAAGATGCATCAATTGGTCTCAACCCACCTGGAGCAAAGGAGAATGAAGAACACCAAGGTCACACGACAACTAAGAGCCCAAGACACAGAAAGGGCCACATGAACCAGAGACCTACATTATCCTGAGACTAGAAGAAGTAGTTGGGGCCTGGCCACAATCGATGACTGCCCTCACAGGGAGCACAAGAGAGAACCCCTGAGGGAGCGGGAGATCAGTGGGAGGCAGACCCCAAATTCTCATAAAAAGGCCATACTTAATGGTCTGGCTTTGACTAGAGGAATCCCGGCGGTCAAGGTCCCCAAACCTTCTGTTGGCACAGGACGGGAACCATCCCCGAAGACAATTCATCAGACATGAAAGGGACTGGTCAGTGGGTGGGAGAGAGATGCTGATGAAGAGTGAGCTAATTAGATCAGGTGGACACTTGAGACTGTGTTGGCATCTCCTGTCTGGAGGGGGGAAGGGAGGATAGAGAGAGTTGGAGGCTGGCAAAGTTTTCACAAAAGGAGAGACTGGAAGGGCTGATTCATTACGGGGACAGCAAGTGAGAGTAAGCAGTAAGATGAATATGAACTTATATGTGACAGACTGACTTGATTTGTAAACGTTCACTTGAAGCTCCATAAAAGTTAAGAAAAAAAATGGTCAGCGGAGCAAGGGCGGGGGTTTGGGAACCATGGATTAAAGGGACTTCTAAGTCAATTGGCAAAATAATTCTATTATGAAAACATTCTGCATCCCACTTTGAAATGTGGGGTCTGGGGTCTTAAATGCTAACAAGCGGCGATCTAAAAAAAGAAAAAAAAAAAAAACAAGCGGCCATCTAAGATGCATCAATTGGTCTCAACCCACCTGGAGCAAAGGAGAATGAAGAACACCAAGGTCACACGACAACTAAGAGGCCAAGACACAGAAAGGGCCACATGAACCAGAGACCTACATTATCCTGAGACCAGAAGAACTAGTTGGGGCCCGGCCACAATCGATGACTGCCCTCACAGGGAGCAAAACAGGAACCCCTGAGGGAGCGGGAGATCAGTGGGAGGCCGACCCCAAATTCTCATTAAAAGACCATACTTAATGGTCTGGCTGTGACTAGAGGAATCCCGGCGGTCATGGTCACCAAAACTTCTGTTGGCAGAGGACGGGAACCATCCCCAAAGACAATTCATCAGACATGAAAGGGACTGGACAGTGGGTGGGAGAGAGATGCTGATGAAGAGTGATCTAATTACATCAGGTGGACACTTGAGACTGTGTTGGCATCTCCTGTCTGGAGGGGGGATGGGAGGATAGAGAGAGTTGGAGGCTGGCAAAGTTTTCACAAAAGGAGAGACTGGAAGGGCTGACTCATTACGGGGACAGCAAGTGAGAGTAAGCAGTAAGATGAATATTAACTTATATGTGACAGACTGACTTGATTTGTAAACGTTCACTTGAAGCTCAATAAAAGTTAAGGAAAAAAAAAAGGTCAGTGGAGCAAGGGCGGTGTTTTGCGAACCATGGTTTAAGGGGACTTCTAAGTCAATTGGCAAAATAATTCTATTATGAAAACATTCTGCATCCCACTTTGAAATGTGGCCTCTGGGGTCTTATATGCAAACAAGCGTCGATCTAAAAAAAAAAAAAAAAAAAAACAAGCGGCCATCTAAGATGCATCAATTGGTCTCAACCCACCTGGAGCAAAGGAGAATGAAGAACACCAAGGTCACACGACAACTAAGAGGCCAAGACACAGAAAGGGCCACATGAACCAGAGACCTACATTATCCTGAGACCAGAAGAACTAGTTGGGGCCCGGCCACAATCGATGACTGCCCTCACAGGGAGCACAACAGGAACCCCTGAGGGAGCGGGAAATCAGTGGGAGGCCGACCCCAAATTCTCATGAAAAGACCATACTTAATGGTCTGGCTTTGACTAGAGGAATCCCGGCGGTCATGGTCCCCAAAACTTCTGTTGGCACAGGACGGGAACCATCCCCAAAGACAATTCATCAGACATGAAAGGGACTGGACAGTGGGTGGGAGAGAGATGCTGATGATGAGTGAGCTAAGTATATCAGGTGGAAACTTGAGACTGTGTTGGCATCTCCTGTCTGGAGGGGGGATGGGAGGATAGAGAGAGTTGGAGGCTGGCAAAGTTTTCACAAAAGGAGAGACTGGAAGGGCTGACTCATTACGGGGACAGCAAGTGAGAGTAAGCAGTAAGATGAATATTAACTTATATGTGACAGACTGACTTGATTTGTAAACGTTCACTTGAAGCTCAATAAAAGTTAAGGAAAAAAAAAAGGTCAGTGGAGCAAGGGCGGTGTTTTGCGAACCATGGTTTAAGGGGACTTCTAAGTCAATTGGCAAAATAATTCTATTATGAAAACATTCTGCATCCCACTTTGAAATGTGGCCTCTGGGGTCTTACATGCAAACAAGCGTCGATCTAAAAAAAAAAAAAAAAAAACAAGCGGCCATCTAAGATGCATCAATTGGTCTCAACCCACCTGGAGCAAAGGAGAATGAAGAACACCAAGGTCACACGACAACTAAGAGGCCAAGACACAGAAAGGGCCACATGAACCAGAGACCTACATTATCCTGAGACCAGAAGAACTAGTTGGGGCCCGGCCACAATCGATGACTGCCCTCACAGGGAGCACAACAGGAACCCCTGAGGGAGCGGGAAATCAGTGGGAGGCCGACCCCAAATTCTCATGAAAAGACCATACTTAATGGTCTGGCTGTGACTAGAGGAATCCCGGCGGTCATGGTCCACAAAACTTCTGTTGGCACAGGACGGGAACCATCCCCAAAGACAATTCATCAGACATGAAAGGGACTGGACAGTGGGTGGGAGAGAGATGCTGATGATGAGTGAGCTAAGTATATCAGGTGGAAACTTGAGACTGTGTTGGCATCTCCTGTCTGGAGGGGGGAAGGGAGGATAGAGAGAGTTGGAGGCTGGCAAAGTTTTCACAAAAGGAGAGACTGGAAGGGCTGATTCATTACGGGGACAGCAAGTGAGAGTAAGGAGTAAGATGAACATTAACTTATATGTGACAGACTGACTTGATTTGTAAACGTTCACCTGAAGCTCAATAAAAGATAAGGAAAAAAAGGACAGCGGAGCAAGGGCGGGGGTTTGGGAACCATGGTTTAAGGGGACTTCTACGTCAAATGGAAAAATAATTCTATTATGAAAACATTCTGCATCCCACTTGGAAATGTGGCGTCTGGGGTCTTAAATGCTAACAAGCGGCCATCTAAGATGCATCAATTGGTCTCAACCCACCTGGAGCAAAGGAGAATGAAGAACACCAAGGTCACACGACAACTAAGAGCCCAAGACACAGAAAGGGCCACATGAACCAGAGACCTACATTATCCTGAGACTAGAAGAAGTAGTTGGGGCCTGGCCACAATCGATGACTGCCCTCACAGGGAGCACAAGAGAGAACCCCTGAGGGAGCGGGAGATCAGTGGGAGGCAGACCCCAAATTCTCATAAAAAGGCCATACTTAATGGTCTGGCTTTGACTAGAGGAATCCCGGCGGTCATGGTCACCAAAACTTCTGTTGGCAGAGGACGGGAACCATCCCCAAAGACAATTCATCAGACATGAAAGGGACTGGACAGTGGGTGGGAGAGAGATGCTGATGAAGAGTGATCTAATTACATCAGGTGGACACTTGAGACTGTGTTGGCATCTCCTGTCTGGAGGGGGGATGGGAGGATAGAGAGAGTTGGAGGCTGGCAAAGTTTTCACAAAAGGAGAGACTGGAAGGGCTGACTCATTACGGGGACAGCAAGTGAGAGTAAGCAGTAAGATGAATATTAACTTATATGTGACAGACTGACTTGATTTGTAAACGTTCACTTGAAGCTCAATAAAAGTTAAGGAAAAAAAAAAGGTCAGTGGAGCAAGGGCGGTGTTTTGCGAACCATGGTTTAAGGGGACTTCTAAGTCAATTGGCAAAATAATTCTATTATGAAAACATTCTGCATCCCACTTTGAAATGTGGCCTCTGGGGTCTTACATGCAAACAAGCGTCGATCTAAAAAAAAAAAAAAAAAAACAAGCGGCCATCTAAGATGCATCAATTGGTCTCAACCCACCTGGAGCAAAGGAGAATGAAGAACACCAAGGTCACACGACAACTAAGAGGCCAAGACACAGAAAGGGCCACATGAACCAGAGACCTACATTATCCTGAGACCAGAAGAACTAGTTGGGGCCCGGCCACAATCGATGACTGCCCTCACAGGGAGCACAACAGGAACCCCTGAGGGAGCGGGAAATCAGTGGGAGGCCGACCCCAAATTCTCATGAAAAGACCATACTTAATGGTCTGGCTGTGACTAGAGGAATCCCGGCGGTCATGGTCCCCAAAACTTCTGTTGGCACAGGACGGGAACCATCCCCAAAGACAATTCATCAGACATGAAAGGGACTGGACAGTGGGTGGGAGAGAGATGCTGATGATGAGTGAGCTAAGTATATCAGGTGGAAACTTGAGACTGTGTTGGCATCTCCTGTCTGGAGGGGGGAAGGGAGGATAGAGAGAGTTGGAGGCTGGCAAAGTTTTCACAAAAGGAGAGACTGGAAGGGCTGATTCATTACGGGGACAGCAAGTGAGAGTAAGGAGTAAGATGAACATTAACTTATATGTGACAGACTGACTTGATTTGTAAACGTTCACCTGAAGCTCAATAAAAGATAAGGAAAAAAAGGACAGCGGAGCAAGGGCGGGGGTTTGGGAACCATGGTTTAAGGGGACTTCTACGTCAAATGGAAAAATAATTCTATTATGAAAACATTCTGCATCCCACTTGGAAATGTGGCGTCTGGGGTCTTAAATGCTAACAAGCGGCCATCTAAGATGCATCAATTGGTCTCAACCCACCTGGAGCAAAGGAGAATGAAGAACACCAAGGTCACACGACAACTAAGAGCCCAAGACACAGAAAGGGCCACATGAACCAGAGACCTACATTATCCTGAGACTAGAAGAAGTAGTTGGGGCCTGGCCACAATCGATGACTGCCCTCACAGGGAGCACAAGAGAGAACCCCTGAGGGAGCGGGAGATCAGTGGGAGGCAGACCCCAAATTCTCATAAAAAGGCCATACTTAATGGTCTGGCTTTGACTAGAGGAATCCCGGCGGTCATGGTCCCCAAACCTTCTGTTGGCACAGGACGGGAACCATCCCCGAAGACAATTCATCAGACATGAAAGGGACTGGACAGTGGGTGCGAGAGAGATGCTGATGAAGAGTGAGCTAATTAGATCAGGTGGACACTTGAGACTGTGTTGGCATCTCCTGTCTGGAGGGGGGAAGGGAGGATAGAGAGAGTTGGAGGCTGGCAAAGTTTTCACAAAAGGAGAGACTGGAAGGGCTGATTCATTACGGGGACAGCAAGTGAGAGTAAGCAGTAAGATGAATATAAACTTATATGTGACAGACTGACTTGATTTGTAAACGTTCACTAGAAGCTCAATAAAAGTTAAAAAAAAAAAGGACAGCGGAGCAAGGGCGGGGGTTTGGGAACCATGGTTTAAGGGGACTTCTACGTCAAATGGAAAAATAATTCTATTATGAAAACATTCTGCATCCCACTTGGAAATGTGGCGTCTGGGGTCTTAAATGCTAACAAGCGGCCATCTAAGATGCATCAATTGGTCTGAACCCACCTGGAGCAAAGGAGAATGAAGAACACCAAGGTCACACGACAACTAAGAGCCCAAGACACAGAAAGGGCCACATGAACCAGAGACCTACATTATCCTGAGACCAGAAGAACTAGTTGGGGCCTGGCCACAATCGATGACTGCCCTCACAGGGAGCACAAGAGAGAACCCCTGAGGGAGCGGGAGATCAGTGGGAGGCAGACCCCAAATTCTCATAAAAAGGCCATACTTAATGGTCTGGCTTTGACTAGAGGAATCCCGGCGGTCATGGTCCCCAAACCTTCTGTTGGCACAGGACGGGAACCATCCCCGAAGACAATTCATCAGACATGAAAGGGACTGGTCAGTGGGTGGGAGAGAGATGTTGATGAAGAGTGAGCTAATTAGATCAGGTGGACACTTGAGACTGTGTTGGCATCTCCTGTATGGAGGGGGGATGGGAGGATAGAGAGAGTTGGAGGCTGGCAAAGTTTTCACAAAAGGAGAGACTGGAAGGGCTGACTCATTACGGGGACAGCAAGTGAGAGTAAGCAGTAAGATGACTATTAACTTACATGTGACAGACTGACTTGGTTTTTAAACGTTCACTTGAAGCTCCATAAAAGTTAAGAAAAAAAATGGTCAGCGGAGCAAGGGCGGGGGTTCGGGAACCATGGATTAAAGGGACTTCTAAGTCAATTGGCAAAATAATTCTATTAGGAAAACATTCTGCATCCCACTTTGAAATGTGGGGTCTGGGGTCTTAAATGCTAACAAGCGGCGATCTAAAAAAAAAAAACAAGCGGCCATCTAAGATGCATCAATTGGTCTCAACCCACCTGGAGCAAAGGAGAATGAAGAACACCAAGGTCACACGACAACTAAGAGGCCAAGACACAGAAAGGGCCACATGAACCAGAGACCTACATTATCCTGAGACCAGAAGAACTAGTTGGGGCCCGGCCACAATCGATGACTGCCCTCACAGGGAGCACAACAGGAACCCCTGAGGGAGCGGGAGATCAGTGGGAGGCCGACCCCAAATTCTCATTAAAAGACCATACTTAATGGTCTGGCTGTGACTAGAGGAATCCCGGCGGTCATGGTCACCAAAACTTCTGTTGGCAGAGGACGGGAACCATCCCCAAAGACAATTCATCAGACATGAAAGGGACTGGACAGTGGGTGGGAGAGAGATGCTGATGAAGAGTGATCTAATTACATCAGGTGGACACTTGAGACTGTGTTGGCATCTCCTGTCTGGAGGGGGGATGGGAGGATAGAGAGAGTTGGAGGCTGGCAAAGTTTTCACAAAAGGAGAGACTGGAAGGGCTGACTCATTACGGGGACAGCAAGTGAGAGTAAGCAGTAAGATGAATATTAACTTATATGTGACAGACTGACTTGATTTGTAAACGTTCACTTGAAGCTCAATAAATTTAAGGAAAAAAAAAAGGTCAGTGGAGCAAGGGCGGTGTTTTGCGAACCATGGTTTAAGGGGACTTCTAAGTCAATTGGCAAAATAATTCTATTATGAAAACATTCTGCATCCCACTTTGAAATGTGGCCTCTGGGGTCTTATATGCAAACAAGCGTCGATCTAAAAAAAAAAAAAAAAAAACAAGCGGCCATCTAAGATGCATCAATTGGCCTCAACGCACCTGGAGCAAAGGAGAATGAAGAACACCAAGGTCACATGACAACTAAGGGCCCAAGACACAGAAAGGGCTACATGAACCAGAGACCTAAATTATCCTGAGACCAGAAGAACTAGTTGGGGCCCGGCCACAATCGATGACTGCCCTCACAGGGAGCACAAGAGAGAATCCCGGAGGGAGCGGGAGATTAGTGGGAGGCAGACCCCAAATTCTTATAAAAAGACCATACTTAATGGTCTAGCTGTGACTAGAGGAATCCCGGCGGTCATGGTCCCCAAACCTTCCGTTGGCACAGGACGGGAACTATCCCCGAAGACAATTCATCAGACATGAAAGGGACTGGATAGTGGGTGGGAGAGAGATGCTGATGAAGAGTGAGCTAAGTACATCAGGTGGACACTTGAGAATGTGTTGTCATCTCCTGTCTGGAGGGGGGAAGGGAGGATAGAGAGAGTTGGAGGCTGGCAAAGTTTTCACAAAAGGAGAGACTGGAAGGGCTGACTCATTACGGGGACAGCAAGTGAGAGTAAGCAGTAAGATGAATATTAACTTATATGTGACAGACTGACTTGATTTGTAAACGTTCACTTGAAGCTCAATAAAAGTTAAGGAAAGAAAAAAGGTCAGTGGAGCAAGGGCGGTGTTTTGCGAACCATGGTTTAAGGGGACTTCTAAGTCAATTGGCAAAATAATTCTATTATGAAAACATTCTGCATCCCACTTTGAAATGTGGCCTCTGGGGTCTTATATGCAAACAAGCGTCGATCTAAAAAAAAAAAAAAAAAAAAAACAAGTGGCCATCTAAGATGCATCAATTGGTCTCAACCCACCTGGAGCAAAGGAGAATGAAGAACACCAAGGTCACACGACAACTAAGAGGCCAAGACACAGAAAGGGCCACATGAACCAGAGACCTACATTATCCTGAGACCAGAAGAACTAGTTGGGGCCCGGCCACAATCGATGACTGCCCTCACAGGGAGCACAACAGGAACCCCTGAGGGAGCGGGAAATCAGTGGGAGGCCGACCCCAAATTCTCATGAAAAGACCATACTTAATGGTCTGGCTGTGACTAGAGGAATCCCGGCGGTCATGGTCCCCAAAACTTCTGTTGGCACAGGACGGGATCCATCTCCAAAGACAATTCATCAGACATGAAAGGGACTGGAGAGTGGGTGGGAGAGAGATGCTGATGATGAGTGAGCTAAGTATATCAGGTGGAAACTTGAGACTGTGTTGGCATCTCCTGTCTGGAGGGGGGATGGGAGGATAGAGAGAGTTGGAGGCTGGCAAAGTTTTCACAAAAGGAGAGACTGGAAGGGCTGATTCATTACGGGGACAGCAAGTGAGAGTAAGGAGTAAGATGAACATTAACTTATATGTGACAGACTGACTTGATTTGTAAACGTTCACTTGAAGCTCAATAAAAGATAAGGAAAAAAAGGACAGCGGAGCAAGGGCGGGGGTTTGGGAACCATGGTTTAAGGGGACTTCTACGTCAAATGGAAAAATAATTCTATTATGAAAACATTCTGCATCCGACTTTGAAATGTGGCCTCTGGGGTCTTATATGCAAACAAGCGTCGATCTAAAAAAAAAAAAAAAAAAAACAAGCGGCCATCTAAGATGCATCAATTGGTCTCAACCCACCTGGAGCAAAGGAGAATGAAGAACACCAAGGTCACACGACAACGAAGAGCGCAAGAGAGAAAGGGCCACATGAACCAGAGACCTATATTATCCTGAGACGAGAAGAACTTGTTGGGGCCCGGCCACAATCGACGACTGCCCTCACAGGGAGCACAAGAGAGAACCCCTGAGGGAGCGGGAGATCAGTGGGAGGCCGACCCCAAATTCTCATTAAAAGACCATACTTAATGGTCTGGCTGTGACTAGAGGAATCCCGGCGGTCATCGTCACCAAAACTTCTGTTGGCAGAGGACGGGAACCATCCCCAAAGACAATTCATCAGACATGAAAGGGACTGGACAGTGGGTGGGAGAGAGATGCTGATGAAGAGTGATCTAATTACATCAGGTGGACACTTGAGACTGTGTTGGCATCTCCTGTCTGGAGGGGGGATGGGAGGATAGAGAGAGTTGGAGGCTGGCAAAGTTTTCACAAAAGGAGAGACTGGAAGGGCTGACTCATTACGGGGACAGCAAGTGAGAGTAAGCAGTAAGATGAATATTAACTTATATGTGACAGACGGACTTGATTTGTAAACGTTCACTTGAAGCTCAATAAAAGTTAAGGAAAAAAAAAAAGGTCAGTGGAGCAAGGGCGGTGTTTTGCGAACCATGGTTTAAGGGGACTTCTAAGTCAATTGGCAAAATAATTCTATTATGAAAACATTCTGCATCCGACTTTGAAATGTGGCCTCTGGGGTCTTATATGCAAACAAGCGTCGATCTAAAAAAAAAAAAAAAAAAACAAGCGGCCATCTAAGATGCATCAATTGGTCTCAACCCACCTGGAGCAAAGGAGAATGAAGAACACCAAGGTCACATGACAACTAAGGGCCCAAAACACAGAAAGGGCTACATGAACCAGAGACCTAAATTATCCTGAGACCAGAAGAACTAGTCGGGGCCCGGCCACAATTGATGACTGCCCTCACAGGGAGCACAAGAGAGAATCCTGGAGGGAGCGGGAGATTAGTGGGAGGCAGACCCCAAATTCTCATAAAAAGACCATACTTAATGGTCTAGCTGTGACTAGAGGAATCCCGGCGGTCATGGTCCCCAAACCTTCTGTTGGCACAGGACGGGAACCATCCCCGAAGACAATTCATCAGACATGAAAGGGACTGGACAGTGGGTGGGAGAGAGATGCTGATGAAGAGTGAGCTAAGTACATCAGGTGGACACTTGAGACTGTGTTGTCATCTCCTGTCTGGAGGGGGGAAGGGAGGATAGAGAGAGTTGGAGGCTGGCAAAGTTTTCACAAAAGGAGAGACTGGAAGGGCTGACTCATTACGGGGACAGCAAGTGAGAGTAAGGAGTAAGATGAATATTAACTTATATGTGACAGACTGACTTGATTTGTAAACGTTCACTTGAAGCTCCATAAAAGTTAAGAAAAAAAATGGTCAGCAGAGCAAGGGCGGGGGTTTGGGAACCATGGATTAAAGGGACTTCTAAGTCAATTGGCAAAATAATTCTATTATGAAAACATTCTGCATCCCACTTTGAAATGTGGGGTCTGGGGTCTTAAATGCTAACAAGCGGCGATCTAAAAAAAAAAAACAAGCGGCCATCTAAGATGCATCAATTGGTCTCAACCCACCTGGAGCAAAGGAGAATGAAGAACACCAAGGTCACACGACAACTAAGAGGCCAAGACACAGAAAGGGCCACATGAACCAGAGACCTACATTATCCTGAGACCAGAAGAACTAGTTGGGGCCCGGCCACAATCGATGACTGCCCTCACAGGGAGCACAACAGGAACCCCTGAGGGAGCAGGAAATCAGTGGGAGGCCGACCCCAAATTCTCATGAAAAGACCATACTTAATGGTCTGGCTGTGACTAGAGGAATCCCGGCGGTCATGGTCCCCAAAACTTCTGTTGGCACAGGACGGGAACCATCCCCAAAGACAATTCATCAGACATGAAAGGGACTGGACAGTGGGTGGGAGAGAGATGCTGATGATGAGTGAGCTAAGTATATCAGGTGGAAACTTGAGACTGTGTTGGCATCTCCTGTCTGGAGGGGGGATGGGAGGATAGAGAGAGTTGGAGGCTGGCAAAGTTTTCACAAAAGGAGAGACTGGAAGGGCTGACTCATTACGGGGACAGCAAGTGAGAGTAAGCAGTAAGATGAATATTAACTTATATGTGACAGACTGACTTGATTTGTAAACGTTCACTTGAAGCTCAATAAAAGTTAAGGAAAAAAAAAAGGTCAGTGGAGCAAGGGCGGTGTTTTGCGAACCATGGTTTAAGGGGACTTCTAAGTCAATTGGCAAAATAATTCTATTATGAAAACATTCTGCATCCCACTTTGAAATGTGGCCTCTGGGGTCTTATATGCAAACAAGCGTCGATCTAAAAAAAAAAAAAAAAAAACAAGCGGCCATCTAAGATGCATCAATTGGTCTCAACCCACCTGGAGCAAAGGAGAATGAAGAACACCAAGGTCACACGACAACTAAGAGGCCAAGACACAGAAAGGGCCACATGAACCAGAGACCTACATTATCCTGAGACCAGAAGAACTAGTTGGGGCCCGGCCACAATCGATGACTGCCCTCACAGGGAGCACAACAGGAACCCCTGAGGGAGCGGGAAATCAGTGGGAGGCCGACCCCAAATTCTCATGAAAAGACCATACTTAATGGTCTGGCTGTGACTATAGGAATCCCGGCGGTCATGGTCCCCAAAACTTCTGTTGGCACAGGACGGGAACCATCCCCAAAGACAATTCATCAGACATGAAAGGGACTGGAGAGTGGGTGGGAGAGAGATGCTGATGATGAGTGAGCTAAGTATATCAGGTGGAAACTTGAGACTGTGTTGGCATCTCCTGTCTGGAGGGGGGAAGGGAGGATAGAGAGAGTTGGAGGCTGGCAAAGTTTTCACAAAAGGAGAGACTGGAAGGGCTGATTCATTACGGGGACAGCAAGTGAGAGTAAGGAGTAAGATGAACATTAACTTATATGTGACAGACTGACTTGATTTGTAAACGTTCACCTGAAGCTCAATAAAAGATAAGGAAAAAAAGGACAGCGGAGCAAGGGCGGGGGTTTGGGAACCATGGTTTAAGGAGACTTCTACGTCAAATGGAAAAATAATTCTATTATGAAAACATTCTGCATCCTACTTGGAAATGTGGCGTCTGGGGTCTTAAATGCTAACAAGCGGCCATCTAAGATGCATCAATTGGTCTCAGCCCACCTGGAGCAAAGGAGAATGAAGAACACCAAGGTCACACGACAACTAAGAGCCCAAGACACAGAAAGGGCCACATGAACCAGAGACCTACATTATCCTGAGACTAGAAGAAGTAGTTGGGGCCTGGCCACAATCGATGACTGCCCTCACAGGGAGCACAAGAGAGAACCCCTGAGGGAGCGGGAGATCAGTGGGAGGCAGACCCCAAATTCTCATAAAAAGGCCATACTTAATGGTCTGGCTTTGACTAGAGGAATCCCGGCGGTCATGGTCCCCAAACCTTCTGTTGGCACAGGACGGGAACCATCCCCGAAGACAATTCATCAGACATGAAAGGGACTGGACAGTGGGTGCGAGAGAGATGCTGATGAAGAGTGAGCTAATTAGATCAGGTGGACACTTGAGACTGTGTTGGCATCTCCTGTCTGGAGGGGGGAAGGGAGGATAGAGAGAGTTGGAGGCTGGCAAAGTTTTCACAAAAGGAGAGACTGGAAGGGCTGATTCATTACGGGGACAGCAAGTGAGAGTAAGGAGTAAGATGAATATAAACTTATATGTGACAGACTGACTTGATTTGTAAACGTTCACTAGAAGCTCAATAAAAGTTAAAAAAAAAAGGACAGCGGAGCAAGGGCGGGGGTTTGGGAACCATGGTTTAAGGGGACTTCTACGTCAAATGGAAAAATAATTCTATTATGAAAACATTCTGCATCCCACTTGGAAATGTGGCGTCTGGGGTCTTAAATGCTAACAAGCGGCCATCTAAGATGCATCAATTGGTCTCAACCCACCTGGAGCAAAGGAGAATGAAGAACACCAAGGTCACACGACAACTAAGAGCCCAAGACACAGAAAGGGCCACATGAACCAGAGACCTACATTATCCTGAGACCAGAAGAACTAGTTGGGGCCTGGCCACAATCGATGACTGCCCTCACAGGGAGCACAAGAGAGAACCCCTGAGGGAGCGGGAGATCAGTGGGAGGCAGACCCCAAATTCTCATAAAAAGGCCATACTTAATGGTCTGGGTTTGACTAGAGGAATCCCGGCGGTCATGGTCCCCAAACCTTCTGTTGGCACAGGACGGGAACCATCCCCGAAGACAATTCATCAGACATGAAAGGGACTGGTCAGTGGGTGGGAGAGAGATGCTGATGAAGAGTTAGCTAATTAGATCAGGTGGACACTTGAGACTGTGTTGGCATCTCCTGTCTGGAGGGGGGATGGGAGGATAGAGAGAGTTGGAGGCTGGCAAAGTTTTCACAAAAGGAGAGACTGGAAGGGCTGACTCATTACGGGGACAGCAAGTGAGAGTAAGCAGTAAGATGACTATTAACTTATATGTGACAGACTGACTTGATTTGTAAACGTTCACTTGAAGCTCCATAAAAGTTAAGAAAAAAAATGGTCAGCGGAGCAATGGCGGGGGTTCGGGAACCATGGATTAAAGGGACTTCTAAGTCAATTGGCAAAATAATTCTATTATGAAAACATTCTGCATCCCACTTTGAAATGTGGGGTCTGGGGTCTTAAATGCTAACAAGCGGCGATCTAAAAAAAAAAAACAAGCGGCCATCTAAGATGCATCAATTGGTCTCAACCCACCTGGAGCAAAGGAGAATGAAGAACACCAAGGTCACACGACAACTAAGAGGCCAAGACACAGAAAGGGCCACATGAACCAGAGACCTACATTATCCTGAGACCAGAAGAACTAGTTGGGGCCCGGCCACAATCGATGACTGCCCTCACAGGGAGCACAACAGGAACCCCTGAGGGAGCGGGAGATTAGTGGGAGGCCGACCCCAAATTCTCATTAAAAGACCATACTTAATGGTCTGGCTGTGACTAGAGGAATCCCGGCGGTCATGGTCACCAAAACTTCTGTTGGCAGAGGACGGGAACCATCCCCAAAGACAATTCATCAGACATGAAAGGGACTGGACAGTGGGTGGGAGAGAGATGCTGATGAAGAGTGATCTAATTACATCAGGTGGACACTTGAGACTGTGTTGGCATCTCCTGTCTGGAGGGGGGATGGGAGGATAGAGAGAGTTGGAGGCTGGCAAAGTTTTCACAAAAGGAGAGACTGGAAGGGCTGACTCATTACGGGGACAGCAAGTGAGAGTAAGCAGTAAGATGAATATTAACTTATATGTGACAGACTGACTTGATTTGTAAACGTTCACTTGAAGCTCAATAAATTTAAGGAAAAAAAAAAGGTCAGTGGAGCAAGGGCTGTGTTTTGCGAACCATGGTTTAAGGGGACTTCTAAGTCAATTGGCAAAATAATTCTATTATGAAAACATTCTGCATCCCACTTTGAAATGTGGCCTCTGGGGTCTTATATGCAAACAAGCGTCGATCTAAAAAAAAAAAAAAAAAAACAAGCGGCCATCTAAGATGCATCAATTGGCCTCAACGCACCTGGAGCAAAGGAGAATGAAGAACACCAAGGTCACATGACAACTAAGGGCCCAAGACACAGAAAGGGCTACATGAACCAGAGACCTAAATTATCCTGAGACCAGAAGAACTAGTTGGGGCCCGGCCACAATCGATGACTGCCCTCACAGGGAGCACAAGAGAGAATCCCGGAGGGAGCGGGAGATTAGTGGGAGGCAGACCCCAAATTCTTATAAAAAGACCATACTTAATGGTCTAGCTGTGACTAGAGGAATCCCGGCGGTCATGGTCCCCAAACCTTCCGTTGGCACAGGACGGGAACTATCCCCGAAGACAATTCATCAGACATGAAAGGGACTGGATAGTGGGTGGGAGAGAGATGCTGATGAAGAGTGAGCTAAGTACATCAGGTGGACACTTGAGACTGTGTTGTCATCTCCTGTCTGGAGGGGGGAAGGGAGGATAGAGAGAGTTGGAGGCTGGCAAAGTTTTCACAAAAGGAGAGACTGGAAGGGCTGACTCATTACGGGGACAGCAAGTGAGAGTAAGCAGTAAGATGAATATTAACTTATATGTGACAGACTGACTTGATTTGTAAACGTTCACTTGAAGCTCAATAAAAGTTAAGGAAAAAAAAAAGGTCAGTGGAGCAAGGGCGGTGTTTTGCGAACCATGGTTTAAGGGGACTTCTAAGTCAATTGGCAAAATAATTCTATTATGAAAACATTCTGCATCCCACTTTGAAATGTGGCCTCTGGGGTCTTATATGCAAACAAGCGTCGATCTAAAAAAAAAAAAAAAAAAAAAACAAGCGGCCATCTAAGATGCATCAATTGGTCTCAACCCACCTGGAGCAAAGGAGAATGAAGAACACCAAGGTCACACGACAACTAAGAGGCCAAGACACAGAAAGGGCCACATGAACCAGAGACCTACATTATCCTGAGACCAGAAGAACTAGTTGGGGCCCGGCCACAATCGATGACTGCCCTCACAGGGAGCACAACAGGAACCCCTGAGGGAGCGGGAAATCAGTGGGAGGCCGACCCCAAATTCTCATGAAAAGACCATACTTAATGGTCTGGCTGTGACTAGAGGAATCCCGGCGGTCATGGTCCCCAAAACTTCTGTTGGCACAGGACGGGATCCATCTCCAAAGACAATTCATCAGACATGAAAGGGACTGGAGAGTGGGTGGGAGAGAGATGCTGATGATGAGTGAGCTAAGTATATCAGGTGGAAACTTGAGACTGTGTTGGCATCTCCTGTCTGGAGGGGGGATGGGAGGATAGAGAGAGTTGGAGGCTGGCAAAGTTTTCACAAAAGGAGAGACTGGAAGGGCTGATTCATTACGGGGACAGCAAGTGAGAGTAAGGAGTAAGATGAACATTAACTTATATGTGACAGACTGACTTGATTTGTAAACGTTCACTTGAAGCTCAATAAAAGATAAGGAAAAAAAGGACAGCGGAGCAAGGGCGGGGGTTTGGGAACCATGGTTTAAGGGGACTTCTACGTCAAATGGAAAAATAATTCTATTATGAAAACATTCTGCATCCCACTTGGAAATGTGGCGTCTGGGGTCTTAAATGCTAACAAGCGGCCATCTAAGATGCATCAATTGGTCTCAACCCACCTGGAGCAAAGGAGAATGAAGAACACCAAGGTCACACGACAACTAAGAGCCCAAGACACAGAAAGGGCCACATGAACCAGAGACCTACATTATCCTGAGACTAGAAGAAGTAGTTGGGGCCTGGCCACAATCGATGACTGCCCTCACAGGGAGCACAAGAGAGAACCCCTGAGGGAGCGGGAGATCAGTGGGAGGCAGACCCCAAATTCTCATAAAAAGGCCATACTTAATGGTCTGGCTTTGACTAGAGGAATCCCGGCGGTCAAGGTCCCCAAACCTTCTGTTGGCACAGGACGGGAACCATCCCCGAAGACAATTCATCAGACATGAAAGGGACTGGTCAGTGGGTGGGAGAGAGATGCTGATGAAGAGTGAGCTAATTAGATCAGGTGGACACTTGAGACTGTGTTGGCATCTCCTGTCTGGAGGGGGGAAGGGAGGATAGAGAGAGTTGGAGGCTGGCAAAGTTTTCACAAAAGGAGAGACTGGAAGGGCTGATTCATTACGGGGACAGCAAGTGAGAGTAAGCAGTAAGATGAATATGAACTTATATGTGACAGACTGACTTGATTTGTAAACGTTCACTTGAAGCTCCATAAAAGTTAAGAAAAAAAATGGTCAGCGGAGCAAGGGCGGGGGTTTGGGAACCATGGATTAAAGGGACTTCTAAGTCAATTGGCAAAATAATTCTATTATGAAAACATTCTGCATCCCACTTTGAAATGTGGGGTCTGGGGTCTTAAATGCTAACAAGCGGCGATCTAAAAAAAAAAAACAAGCGGCCATCTAAGATGCATCAATTGGTCTCAACCCACCTGGAGCAAAGGAGAATGAAGAACACCAAGGTCACACGACAACTAAGAGGCCAAGACACAGAAAGGGCCACATGAACCAGAGACCTAAATTATCCTGAGACCAGAAGAACTAGTTGGGGCCCGGCCACAATCGATGACTGCCCTCACAGGGAGCACAAGAGAGAATCCCGGAGGGAGCGGGAGATTAGTGGGAGGCAGACCCCAAATTCTTATAAAAAGACCATACTTAATGGTCTGGCTGTGACTAGAGGAATCCCGGCGGTCATGGTCCCCAAAACTTCTGTTGGCACAGGACGGGAACCATCCCCAAAGACAATTCATCAGACATGAAAGGGACTGGACAGTGGGTGGGAGAGAGATGCTGATGATGAGTGAGCTAAGTATATCAGGTGGAAACTTGAGACTGTGTTGGCATCTCCTGTCTGGAGGGGGGATGGGAGGATAGAGAGAGTTGGAGGCTGGCAAAGTTTTCACAAAAGGAGAGACTGGAAGGGCTGACTCATTACGGGGACAGCAAGTGAGAGTAAGCAGTAAGATGAATATTAACTTATATGTGACAGACTGACTTGATTTGTAAACGTTCACTTGAAGCTCAATAAAAGTTAAGGAAAAAAAAAAGGTCAGTGGAGCAAGGGCGGTGTTTTGCGAACCATGGTTTAAGGGGACTTCTAAGTCAATTGGCAAAATAATTCTATTATGAAAACATTCTGCATCCCACTTTGAAATGTGGCCTCTGGGGTCTTATATGCAAACAAGCGTCGATCTAAAAAAAAAAAAAAAAAACAAGCGGCCATCTAAGATGCATCAATTGGTCTCAACCCACCTGGAGCAAAGGAGAATGAAGAACACCAAGGTCACACGACAACTAAGAGGCCAAGACACAGAAAGGGCCACATGAACCAGAGACCTACATTATCCTGAGACCAGAAGAACTAGTTGGGGCCCGGCCACAATCGATGACTGCCCTCACAGGGAGCACAACAGGAACCCCTGAGGGAGCGGGAAATCAGTGGGAGGCCGACCCCAAATTCTCATGAAAAGACCATACTTAATGGTCTGGCTGTGACTAGAGGAATCCCGGCGGTCATGGTCCCCAAAACTTCTGTTGGCACAGGACGGGAACCATCCCCAAAGACAATTCATCAGACATGAAAGGGACTGGAGAGTGGGTGGGAGAGAGATGCTGATGATGAGTGAGCTAAGTATATCAGGTGGAAACTTGAGACTGTGTTGGCATCTCCTGTCTGGAGGGGGGAAGGGAGGATAGAGAGAGTTGGAGGCTGGCAAAGTTTTCACAAAAGGAGAGACTGGAAGGGCTGATTCATTACGGGGACAGCAAGTGAGAGTAAGGAGTAAGATGAACATTAACTTATATGTGACAGACTGACTTGATTTGTAAACGTTCACCTGAAGCTCAATAAAAGATAAGGAAAAAAAGGACAGCGGAGCAAGGGCGGGGGTTTGGGAACCATGGTTTAAGGGGACTTCTACGTCAAATGGAAAAATAATTCTATTATGAAAACATTCTGCATCCCACTTGGAAATGTGGCGTCTGGGGTCTTAAATGCTAACAAGCGGCCATCTAAGATGCATCAATTGGTCTCAACCCACCTGGAGCAAAGGAGAATGAAGAACACCAAGGTCACACGACAACTAAGAGGCCAAGACACAGAAAGGGCCACATGAACCAGAGACCTACATTATCCTGAGACTAGAAGAAGTAGTTGGGGCCTGGCCACAATCGATGACTGCCCTCACAGGGAGCACAAGAGAGAACCCCTGAGGGAGCGGGAGATCAGTGGGAGGCAGACCCCAAATTCTCATAAAAAGGCCATACTTAATGGTCTGGCTTTGACTAGAGGAATCCCGGCGGTCATGGTCCCCAAACCTTCTGTTGGCACAGGACGGGAACCATCCCCGAAGACAATTCATCAGACATGAAAGGGACTGGACAGTGGGTGGGAGAGAGATGCTGATGAAGAGTGAGCTAATTAGATCAGGTGGACACTTGAGACTGTGTTGGCATCTCCTGTCTGGAGGGGGGAAGGGAGGATAGAGAGAGTTGGAGGCTGGCAAAGTTTTCACAAAAGGAGAGACTGGAAGGGCTGATTCATTACGGGGACAGCAAGTGAGAGTAAGCAGTAAGATGAATATAAACTTATATG
Source organism: Loxodonta africana (assembly GCF_030014295.1). Lineage (NCBI taxonomy): Eukaryota > Metazoa > Chordata > Mammalia > Proboscidea > Elephantidae > Loxodonta > Loxodonta africana. Next base: position 114,625,454 of record NC_087369.1, on the reverse strand, counting down.
TGACAGACTGACTTGATTTGTAAACGTTCACTAGAAGCTCAATAAAAGTTAAAAAAAAAAAGGACAGCGGAGCAAGGGCGGGGGTTTGGGAACCATGGTTTAAGGGGACTTCTACGTCAAATGGAAAAATAATTCTATTATGAAAACATTCTGCATCCCACTTGGAAATGTGGCGTCTGGGGTCTTAAATGCTAACAAGCGGCCATCTAAGATGCATCAATTGGTCTCAACCCACCTGGAGCAAAGGAGAATGAAGAACACCAAGGTCACACGACAACTAAGAGCCCAAGACACAGAAAGGGCCACATGAACCAGAGACCTACATTATCCTGAGACCAGAAGAACTAGTTGGGGCCTGGCCACAATCGATGACTGCCCTCACAGGGAGCACAAGAGAGAACCCCTGAGGGAGCGGGAGATCAGTGGGAGGCAGACCCCAAATTCTCATAAAAAGGCCATACTTAATGGTCTGGGTTTGACTAGAGGAATCCCGGCGGTCATGGTCCCCAAACCTTCTGTTGGCACAGGACGGGAACCATCCCCGAAGACAATTCATCAGACATGAAAGGGACTGGTCAGTGGGTGGGAGAGAGATGCTGATGAAGAGTGAGCTAATTAGATCAGGTGGACACTTGAGACTGTGTTGGCATCTCCTGTATGGAGGGGGGATGGGAGGATAGAGAGAGTTGGAGGCTGGCAAAGTTTTCACAAAAGGAGAGACTGGAAGGGCTGACTCATTACGGGGACAGCAAGTGAGAGTAAGCAGTAAGATGACTATTAACTTATATGTGACAGACTGACTTGATTTGTAAACGTTCACTTGAAGCTCCATAAAAGTTAAGAAAAAAAATGGTCAGCGGAGCAAGGGCGGGGGTTCGGGAACCATGGATTAAAGGGACTTCTAAGTCAATTGGCAAAATAATTCTATTATGAAAACATTCTGCATCCCACTTTGAAATGTGGGGTCTGGGGTCTTAAATGCTAACAAGCGGCGATCTAAAAAAAAAAAAACAAGCGGCCATCTAAGATGCATCAATTGGTCTCAACCCACCTGGAGCAAAGGAGAATGAAGAACACCAAGGTCACACGACAACTAAGAGGCCAAGACACAGAAAGGGCCACATGAACCAGAGACCTACATTATCCTGAGACCAGAAGAACTAGTTGGGGCCCGGCCACAATCGATGACTGCCCTCACAGGGAGCACAACAGGAACCCCTGAGGGAGCGGGAGATTAGTGGGAGGCCGACCCCAAATTCTCATTAAAAGACCATACTTAATGGTCTGGCTGTGACTAGAGGAATCCCGGCGGTCATGGTCACCAAAACTTCTGTTGGCAGAGGACGGGAACCATCCCCAAAGACAATTCATCAGACATGAAAGGGACTGGACAGTGGGTGGGAGAGAGATGCTGATGAAGAGTGATCTAATTACATCAGGTGGACACTTGAGACTGTGTTGGCATCTCCTGTCTGGAGGGGGGATGGGAGGATAGAGAGAGTTGGAGGCTGGCAAAGTTTTCACAAAAGGAGAGACTGGAAGGGCTGACTCATTACGGGGACAGCAAGTGAGAGTAAGCAGTAAGATGAATATTAACTTATATGTGACAGACTGACTTGATTTGTAAACGTTCACTTGAAGCTCAATAAATTTAAGGAAAAAAAAAAGGTCAGTGGAGCAAGGGCGGTGTTTTGCGAACCATGGTTTAAGGGGACTTCTAAGTCAATTGGCAAAATAATTCTATTATGAAAACATTCTGCATCCCACTTTGAAATGTGGCCTCTGGGGTCTTATATGCAAACAAGCGTCGATCTAAAAAAAAAAAAAAAAAAACAAGCGGCCATCTAAGATGCATCAATTGGCCTCAACGCACCTGGAGCAAAGGAGAATGAAGAACACCAAGGTCACATGACAACTAAGGGCCCAAGACACAGAAAGGGCTACATGAACCAGAGACCTAAATTATCCTGAGACCAGAAGAACTAGTTGGGGCCTGGCCACAATCGATGACTGCCCTCACAGGGAGCACAAGAGAGAATCCCGGAGGGAGCGGGAGATTAGTGGGAGGCAGACCCCAAATTCTCATAAAAAGACCATACTTAATGGTCTGGCTGTGAGTAGAGGAATCCCGGCGGTCATGGTCCCCAAACCTTCCGTTGGCACTTGACGGGAACCATCCCCAAAGACAATTCATCAGACATGAAAGGGACTGGACAGTGGGTGGGAGAGAGATGCTGATGAAGAGTGAGCTAAGTACATCAGGTGGACACTTGAGACTGTGTTGGCATGTCCTGTGTGGAGGGGGGATGGGAGGATAGAGAGAGTTGGAGGCTGGCAAAGTTTTCACAAAAGGAGAGACTGGAAGGGCTGACTCATTACGGGGACAGCAATTGAGAGTAAGCAGTAAGATGAATATTAACTTACATGTGACAGACTGACTTGATTTGTAAACGTTCACTTGAAGCTCAATAAAAGTTAAAAAAAAAAAAAAGGTCAGCGGAGCAAGGGCGGGGGTTTGGGAACCATGGTTTAAGGGGACTTCTAAGTCAATTGGCAAAATAATTCTATTATGAAAACATTCTGCATCCCACTTTGAAATGTGGCCTCTGGGGTCTTATATGCTAACAAGCGTCGATCTAAAAAAAAAAAAAAAAAACAAGCGGCCATCTAAGATGCATCAATTGGTCTCAACCCACCTGGAGCAAAGGAGAATGAAGAACACCAAGGTCACACCACAACTAAGAGCCCAAGACACAGAAAGGGCCACATGAACCAGAGACCTACATTATCCTGAGACCAGAAGAACTAGTTGGGGCCCGGCCACAATTGATGACTGCCCTCACAGGGAGCACAAGAGAGAATCCCGGAGGGAGCGGAAGATTAGTGGGAGGCAGACCCCAAATTCTTATAAAAAGACCATACTTAATGGTCTAGCTGTGACTAGAGGAATCCCGGCGGTCATGGTCCCCAAACCTTCCGTTGGCACAGGACGGGAACCATCCCCGAAGAGAATTCATCAGACATGAAAGGGACTGGAGAGTGGGTGGGAGAGAGATGCTGATGAAGTCAGCTAATTATATCAGGTGGACACTTGAGACTGTGTTGGCATGTTCTGTCTGGAGTGGGGATGGGAGGATAGAGACAGTTGGAGGCTGGCAAAGTTTTCACAAAAGGAGAGATTGGAAGGGCTGACTCATTAGGGGGACAGCAAGTGAGAGTAAGGAGTAAGATGAATATTAACTTATATGTGACAGACTGACTTGATTTGTAAACGTTCACTTGAAGCTCAATAAAAGTTAAGAAAAAAAATGGTCAGCGGAGCAACGGCGGGGGTTTGGGAACCATGGATTAAAGGGACTTCTAAGTCAATTGGCAAAATAATTCTATCATGAAAACATTCTGCATTCCACTTTGAAATGTGGCATCTGGGGTCTTAAATGCTAAAAACCGGCGATCTAAAAAAAGAAAAAAAAAAAAAACAAGCGGCCATCTAAGATGCATCAATTGGTCTCAACCCACCTGGAGCAAAGGAGAATGAAGAACACCAAGGTCACACGACAACTAAGAGCCCAAGACACAGAAAGGGGCACATGAACCAGAGACCTATATTATCCTGAGACCAGAAGAACTAGATGGGGCCCGGCCACAATCGATGACTGCCCTCACAGGGAGCACAACAGAGAACCCCTGAGGGAGCGGGTGATCAGTGGGTGGCAGAACCCAAATTCTCATAAAAAGACCATACTTAATGGTCTGGCTGTGACTAGAGGAATCCCGGCGGTCATGGTCCCCAAACCTTCCGTTGGCACAGGACGGGAACCATCCCCAAAGACAATTCATCAGACATGAAAGGGACTGGAGAGTGGGTGGGAGAGAGATGCTGATGAAGAGTGAGCTAATTAGATCAGGTGGACCCTTGAGACTGTGTTGGCATCTCCTGTCTGGAGGGGGGATGGGAGGATAGAGAGAGTTGGAGGCTGGCAAAGTTTTCAGAAAAGGAGAGACTGGAAGGGCTGACTCATTAGGGGGACAGCAAATGAGAGTAAGGAGTAAGATGAATATTAACTTCTATGTGACAGACTGACTTGATTTGTAAAAGTTCACTTGAAGCTCAATAAAAGTTAAGAAAAAAAAAAGGTTCCCATTTAATTATCTCTATGATTTTCATTTGTGGCTCATTGTCACAATCCACCTGAGCAGCTTTCCAAACTATATTCCTGGTCCCAAACCAGACCTCCTGAATCAAAATTTCCAGGAGTGAAGAGTACAGGAATTTTCTCCCCTGTGGTTTTAAGGGGATTTGTATGACAAGCCAGGTTTGGAAACAATGGATTTAGACCAAAGCCAACCAAATTTGGTGGAATTGCATTGTATAGCTATGTATATTCTGAAATGGGGATTCCACAAGGACCTTAAACAAACAAAAAACGAAATCCTTTGTCATGGAGTCCATTCAGACTCACAGTGACCCTGTAGAAGAGTAGAACTGCCCTATAGGGTTTCCAAGGCTTTTTACTTGTTCATGAAGCAGACTGCCACATTTTTCTCCCAAGGAGTGGCTGATGTGTTCAAACCACAGAGCTTTTGTCAGCAGAGGATCATTTTAACTACTGTGCCACCAGGACTCCAAGATAACAAGGTTGATACATAATGTATATTCGGGATTGATTATCCCAACATGACACAATTTTAAATGTTTTTGTTTTGCCAAAAACAGCTTGACCAACCTTAGAAATTGTGACAGCCAGCCTTGCTCTCCCTTTATTATCAGCTATTCAAAATGTTAAAGGGTTGTATTTGATCGTCCCCAGGCACTTTTTCTCTTTAATAACAGTTTTTTACTCTTTTCTCAAAGGTCCTATTTTCTAGCTCTTTAATGACTTTTGGTCTTCTCAGGAATCTAGTTTCCTCACATATACAGGTGTGGATACCAACAGTAGGCAAAATCTGAGGAATATGTTTACTAATAAGTAGTTTTACTGGAATAACCATTTCAAATGTCAGAAAATTAAACTTGGTCATTTCAATTTTGGTGGGCCATTAAGGTATATAATTATTACTACATATACATTTCTACTTTTAATCCAGCTATTAGGAGAATCTAAATGAAAATCTGACTGGACATTGACCCTGTATCTTCTTAAGGAAAGTAAGAAGCCCTTTTGAAACTGGACTTTCACATCTTTATTTTTTTTAGTTAGGTTCTGAACACACACGCACACACATTCATAGCTGTCTTCTGAGAGTTAATTGGACCATTGTTATCAGCAATAGTTTATCTGACATAACTCTGACCAAATTTACATAACCTAATTTTTAAGTTAAAATTTATTATCACAACAAGATCTTTGAACTGACCACAAGCCCTCCCCCCACCCCCCAAAATGAATGTAGCTAATTTGATGAATTTAGCTAATATGCTGAAATCTGAACCAACCCCTACTTTTTTCTACTGAACTTTTTTTCAACCCAAATCACCTAATGAACCGGCTGGAACTAGAAACAGTAAACTGAGTTTCTAAAACTGAAATATCAATACTGAACAAAACTGAAACATCAAAACATCTGCCAAACTGACTGTGAATTGACTGAAATATTATTTAATTCCTTAGCTCAAACAGCAAAATGTAGATATAACAATATTTTGTCTGGCTCAATAAACCCAAAAAACCCAGCGCCCTCGACAGGCAAATTCTCTGAGGAAGCAGGATCAGAAGCTGTTAATCAAAAAGCACCTGGGATCATATAATTAACCTTGGTGAATCAAAGCCGATTATTCCTAAATCCTTCCTATTGGATGAATTCGTGTTGGTTTTACATACACTCATGATCTCTATTGCATTGACTATTTCATAAGGCCATTTAGCTTATGAATTCCCTTGTTAGTTTACCTGAGGATTTTCTTGACTCTGGGGCAACACAGCATAACTATTTTACAGAGTTTTCTAATAAGAAAACTTCATTTGGAAAAATATTTAAATTAACTCAGTTGACTGATGCCTGGTATTTCAAACTGAGGTTCAACATAATGTGTTTCAGTCCAAACAGACCATAAGCATCAGAAGCATTCCTCTTCTGGGATATATACATATGTATGTCTCACCTGCTTTCTGTATAATCATTTTAACTTTAACATGACTTTCCCATCTATTATTTCATCTAGCCACCCTATTTTTTTTTTAAAGTGCATTTTAATGTTGTTGTTAGTTGCAGTTGAGTCAACTCCAACTCATGAGCAGAGTAGAACTGCTCCACAGGGTTTTCAAGGCTGTGACCTTTAGGAAGCAGATTGCCAGGCCTGTCTTCTGAGGCGCCTCTTAGTGCGTTTGAACAGCCAACCTTTTGGCTAGTATTCCAGTGCTTAAAATTCCCTCATCAGCAAGCAACACAACTTGTAAACATATTTAAATAACAAACAGTTCTTCCTAAACATGAAAAGAAAAGCCTCATGTTTTCTTACCTTCTTTTGTTTCTTCCTTCTTTACATTATTTATATACTTAACAGTTTTGTTGCTGTATCATCATTAAATATTTAAGTTCCTGCTATGTGCAAGTGCCCTTGCTAGATGCTAAGGGGAATAAACAAATGAGCAAAACATTTTCTACCCACAGGATATGTCCATTCTAATAAGGAAAGTAAGTACGCACTATTCTAAGTAAAATTAATAATTCCAACCTCAAATTTCAAATTTGTTTTCATATTATCACACAATTACCAGAATCTTGGTTTCATGTCTTTCTTTTTTGGCCATGAAGTACTTGAAGGCAGAGATTAAGTGTCATTGATTTTGGAATCCCAGCATGGAGCTCCGTGTTGGGCTTGTACTAGATATTTGATGTTTCATGTTTCTCCCTGTTTTAAATCCTTTAATTTTTCCTTACTGCCTTAATGATAGACTTCAACTCCTCAGTATTAAATGTAGTGCTTTTCTGATTTAGGTCTGCTCTGTCCTTTACCACAGCTACTAGCCATATGTGACTACTGAGCACTTGAAACGTAACTAGTCTGAATTAAGATGTGATATAAAAGTAAAATACACACTAGATTCTGATGACTTAGCACAAAAGCAATGATGTAAAATGTCTCACTAATACTTTTTATCTTAATTACATGTCAAAATGATATTAGATTACATTAAATTACATACAAGTTATTATTATAATAAATGTTTCTTTTTACTTTTTTAATATGGTTACTAGAAAATTTAAACTTTTATATATGACTTGAATTTGTGGCACACATTGTATTTTTGTTAACAGCAATAATCAAGCCCTAGCCCATCTTACTTCTCCTATATCCCACATGCACCTTTGTTCCTGCCTTTAAAAAAGAAAAACAAAAAAATCTCTTCTTTGTTCTCTTCCAAAATTGTATACTAAATTCCTGTCTCAATTCCTTTGCATGCCCGCTTGGCAGGCTCTCCCCTCATGGCACAGTCCATTGGCAAAGGCCCACCCACTGCGTACCTCCTCTGATCATTTCCCCTTTCTCCCCAGACCTATTTTAGATGCCCTGTATCTGTAACACCATACCATCCTTTACAAAGTTTTATCTAGTACTTGCTGCACTGTATTGCATTTCTTGGTTTACTCCTGCCTCTTTTATGGATGGGACTGTGTGTCTTTGAAACTCTTGCACTGAAAACGGAGTCTGGCTCAGAATAACCCTTACTAAATGTTTGTTGAATTAATGTAAGCAGGGAAGCCTGAAGGTCTTTTTTTCTCTAACTCCAGATAGCTCTAACCCAAACATACTATTTTACACACACACACAAAAAGTACATAGCAGACCAAAGATTCCCCCACTCCCCTCACTGCAAACCAAAACACAAAACATCAACCCCAAATCGAAGCCACCACAGAAATGGTTTCTTCTAAAACTTGTGAACATTTATTTTTGAGAAACTGTTAACTTCTGTAAAACAAAAAAAAGTCTCAAATCCTTGTGTTATTTTGTTGGTAGTTCACACGTCGAAGAGTGAAGTCGTGGAAAATAACTGGCTCTTATAAACAGCTGGAAACAGTTTAGGCAGAAATAGTTAACAACTTCTTATAAAACACTCATTCAGTCATTTCTTATCAGTAGTACACAACTTTTATTTCAAAACATGGTGGTTCTGCGGTGTCGACTTTATCCTTCTTCAGAAAAGCTGGTAAACTCCCTGGTAACCACTAAGGTAAGGTGTGTCCTGGTTTATTTGCACATTGAGGTTAATCAATGTAGACACCAACCCACGGTTATCGTAGTTATATCTAGGAAAATAATCTCCACCATAGTCATTAAATACTGGCTGATCCCTGTAGGGAGCAGAGGCATTGCCATATAATTGATCAGAACTCCGTTCGTTGTAGACTGAGAAGGGAATAGCAGCAAGCATGGAAGAAAGATCACAACCTCCAACCGCCCCTTGCACATCAGGGTTTGCTCCGAGGGCAGCTGGGTTTGCTCCGGCGGCAGCTGGGTTTGCATCGCAGGCACCCTGGTTTGGATGGAAGCCTCCTCCTCCCCAGCGACTGCCTTGGCAGGCAAATGGAGCATCTCTTCCCTTCTGCTGCAGCTTAATATATTTTTTCGGAAGTGAAATTTTAATTTCACACCACCAGGAGCCAATTAGATGGTACCTGGTTTCTAACAGCTTTTTCACTGGTTTGTCATCTGTATATGTAATAAAACCGAAAGCTCGTCTTTCATTTGTTCTTGGCCACACCGGAAGCTTAATATTCTCAATCATTCCAAACGTCTCAAAGTAATCTCTAATTTTTTCTTCAGACACACTAGGATTCAGCCCACCCACAAAAACCTTTCTTGGAGAGAATTTCAATTCCATAGCTTTAGCCCTTTTGAGCTCTATTGTCTTGCCATCCAGTTTGTGCTCTTTTAGTTGGAGCACCTTCTCCACGGTGGCACTATTTCTGAAAAGCACAAATCCAAATCCCCTGGACAGTCCACTGTTCGGGTCGGTTTTGATAATAAAGTCTATAATCTCACCAAATTGAGACAAATATTCAAAAAGAACTTGCTTACTGGTATCACAAGATAGTCCCCCGATGAACATTTTACAGCCATCGTGCTGCGTCTTGGTGGCCTCAATTTTAAACCCTTCAGGGAATTCCATTTCGTTGACTTTACTCATGGCAAAGCTGACGGGACGGTACCCGCGGCGGCAAACTCAACCGGCAGGATGTTACAAAATGGCTGAATGAAGCTCCGCCGGCGCGCAGCGAGGTGGAATATGGGAAAGGTGGGGGAAGCGACGAAAAAGTAACGTAATGACGTACTGACGTACGGATAGCAGTGAGTGGTTTGAATTTAAAAATGGTTGCTAAGGAGAGTTCCGGGTTTTACAATAGCTGTATTTACCCGTGAAGAGAGGGTTGCTTCAGGTCTTGTTCCCCGCCTCGCCTCGGGACAATAGCAAAGGAAAGGGAATTTTGCCATAAGCAAAACTCCTAGTCTTACTACATCTTTATCTCGAAGGTTGTGTCAAACATCGCACTTTCTGGACGGTGTGTCTTGTCTGTTCGAGTGATCGCTGGTTGATTGCATACTTTAGGTAAGTTTCATACTCCCCTGTATTTGGGGCCGGAATAGGAAAGGAGGTATGGGAGATAGAGATAGAACTGGAAAATACACTACGGGGATAGCAAAATACCTATGGATTTGTAGGTTACGCTGAGGGGGTCTAAGATAACATTTTTAATAACAGCTTTTTTGAGATAAAATTTGCATACAACTCACCCTTTTAATGTTTTTAGTGTTTTTCAGAGTTGTGCAGTTATCACCACAATCTAATTTTAGAACCTTTTCCTTCCCCACCCCCTAAAAAAAATTCCCCATGCCCATTAGCAGTCACTCCTTGTTTCCCCAAAACCCTCCCTATTGCACAATACGGGTCTTTTGAGCCTGGCTCCTTTCCCATTGCATAACGTTTTTAGGGTTCCTCCAGGTTGTAGCATGCGTCAGTACTTCATTCCTTTTATGGCTGAATAATATTTCATTGTATGTTTATTCATTCCTCTAAAATAATATTTGAAAGCATTCGTGTTATTATATCCCATATCTGCATCATACTTAAAATAGATACAAGAGATTTTTCTGGCAATCATTTGCATTATCTGATTTCTGTCATTGTCAGTGTGGATAGGACTTATTACATTGTCCATACTAAAAAAAAAAAAAATACTAGTGAGGTGTTATTTAATATTAGCTTAACTTCTTGTGCTTGAAGACTGTCTTAGTTATCTAGTGCTGCTATAACCGAAATATCACAAGCAGATGGCTTTAAGGAAGAGAAATGTATTCTTTCACAGCCTAGAAGGCTAGAAGTCCAAATTCATGATGCCAGCTCCAGGGGAAGGCTTTCTCTCTCTTTTGGCTCTGGGGGAAGGTCCTTGTCACTAATCTTCGCCGGTCTGGGAGCATCTCCATGCAGGGACCTCTGGGTCCAAAGGACATGCTGTGCTCCTTGTGCTTCATTCTTGGTGGTATGAGGTCCCCCTGTCTCTCTGCTAGCTTCTCTCTTTTATATCTCAAAAGAGATTGGCTTAAAACACACCCTAATATTGTAGATTGAGTCCTGCCTCATTAATGTAACTGCTTCTAATCCTGCTTTATTAACATCATAGAGGTAGATTTTACAACACATGGGAAAATAACATCAGATGAAAAAATGGTGGACAATCACCTAATACTAGCCACATTGACACACATTTTGGGGGGGGGCACAATTCAATCCATAACAAAGACCAAAGCTGAAATTTTGAATTCTTAGTTTGGGTACTTCCATTCTCAGTTATTATGTATCCAAAATAATCAATTAATTTGTATTTATCTCCCTCCTTCAAATTTTAGCTTCTTTGAGGGAAGAGTTTTAAAATTCTTCCATAGCACCTCCCAAGAGGCTATGAACATTGTAGGCACTCAGTTTCTGCAATTACTTATTTGTAAAAGAGCAGTCTTCCTGCTAATAGTAATGCTCACCTCTTTCTTTTTAGAAACGTTTACTGAGCACACCTTGAAAATTAAAGGAAGGTAACTGCATTTTAAAAATGCCCTCAATGAAATTAAATCTTAAGGGAAATACGTTATTTCACAAAGGTAAAAACTAAAACCACTAGCAAAATATCCCTGGCTCACGTTTTAATTATAAATTATTTGAAGTCCCATCTATCCCCATGTTTCAGATGCTAGTCCACATTCCCGTGCCTTTGTTTTTTCTGAACATTCTTCTCCAAATGCCTTTGTTTTTTCCTCATCCACTCCATCTGCTTAACCTTTACAACCTCTTCTAAGATCCTCTTCTCTGTAAAACTATTAACATTTCTTTGTATTCTTCTTTTATTTTGGCACTTATAGTGTCTGTCTTCATCACTAATCAGTGAGCTTCTCATGCACAGGCGTGATGCTGTACTTATTTTTAAAGGTCTCAACACCTAATATAATACCTGTAATAAAAAACCAACCCATTGCTGTCCAGTTGATTCCAACTCATGGCCACCCCATGTGTTATAGAGTAAAACCGCTCCATGGGATTTTCTTGTCTGTAATCTTTATTTCTTTTTTTAATCTTTAAAGAAGCAAAAGATCACCAAGCCTTTCTTCCATGGAGCTGCTGGGTGGGTTTAATCCACCAGCCTTTAGGTCAGCAGCCAGTTGCAAACAGTTTGCGCCACTCAGGGATCCTACATGGTACATTAAAAAAATAAAAACAAAAACACGATGTCTTAGTCATCTAGTGCTGCTGTAACAAAAATACCACAAGTGTATGGCTTTAACAAAGAGAAGTTTATTCCCTCACATTACAGTAGGCTAGAAGTCTGAATTTAGGGTGCCGGCTCTGGGGGAAGCCTTTCTCTCTCTGTCGACTCTGAAGGAAGGTCCTTGTGATGCATCAGTCTTCCTTGGTCTGGGAATATCTCAGCACAGGAACCTCAGGTTGAATGGACAAGCTCTGCTCCCAGAGCTGCTTTCTTGGTGGTATGAGGTCCCCTTGTCTCTCTGCTTGCTTCTCTCTTTTATATCTCAAAAGAGATTGGCTTAAGACACTACCTAATCTTGTAGACCTCATCAATGTAACTGCCCCTAATCCATCTCCTTTTGTCTTAGTGATGATTTACAACACATAGGGAAATTAAATAAAACGGTGGACAATCACACAATACTGGTACTCGTGGCCCAGCTAAGTTGACAGATATTTTGGGGGGACACAATTTAATCCATGACACACGACAAAACAAAAAACTCACTAAATGTTGAAATAAACTAAAATAGAGGAGTTTTGAGGACCACTTTTTAAAAATCCTTGGTCTAACTGGAGTCTAGGAGGAAGAATCTGTTGCTCTGATTAATTCCTAAGTGATTTTTTTTTGGGGGGGGTTTTGGTAATTGACTACAGTCTGGGAAACCTGGCCTATCTTTCCTCTTGGAGCCATGAAAGAGGCTGCAAGTTTGAATCTTTCTTATTTCTGGGTCATTTGTTAGCCAACTGAGATAACCACAGAGTAGCCAGAGCTGCTGTGCTGAACCAGCTCCTGCTTCCACTAGAATGAAAATCCTGGAGGAATTATACCCTTTGTGTATTTCTGAACTAATGAGGCACCTTGATGGCTAGTTATTTACCTACGCTATTTGTCTAACTGGGGCCCTAGTAGCAAAGTGGTTAAGCGTTAGGCTGCTAACGAACAGGTGGGCAATATGAATCTACCAGTTGCTCTTTGGAAATCCTATGGGGTGGTTCTACTCTGTCCTAAAGGGTTGCTATGAGTTGCTGTGAGTCAGAATCCACAGCAGAAGGTTTGTTTGTTTGTATTTATCTAATTGGAGCCCTGGCGGCACTGTGGCTAAGTGTTTGGCTGCTAACCAAAAGGTCGGCAGTTTGAATCCACCAGCCGCTCCTTGAAAACCCTATGGGGCAGTTCTGCTGTGCCATATGGGGTCACTGTGAGTCGGAATCGACTCGATGGCAACAGGTTTGGTTTGGTTTATTTATGTAATTATGCCAATGCTGATGTTATACTTTCGACCCTTGTATAGGCTGGTTCACTTTATTCAATTATATGGCTACAGACTCCACCCATTACCCCATCAGCGGCCTTCCAAATGTATGCCCCAGGTCACAAGGGACTACCAGGTCTGAGCATGCCAATGAATCAGTGAGAAAACTATCCTCATTTCTGGATACACAATTCAAACATGTAACCAACTGGTCTTGGGTCAATACTGTCATTTTGGTACATGAAAAACAACATGTTATTACTGTAATTATTATTGAGGCAGTAAAAAAGAACATTTTTTTAAGGATTGTGTCTCCTTTTGGTCCCCTAATGAAAATAATTGTGTGCACCGAGGTTCTCTCCTCCTACACACATGCTCCATGATCTTTAGCTGTCGAAAATGTTTTGAAATAACTCTTTTCCACTGTAATGCCTGAAGAAATTAAAATCTGTGCTATTTAACTTTATTTTCCCCTGGAGATTATGCCATGCAACTTAACATATTTGAGGTATTGAAATATTGTCACCAGATTCCTAATGTTAACTTTCCTTATGGAGCAGTACAGTAACGATAATTCCAACTAGTAATTTATTCTTGTTCCACATTAACTCAAAAAAGCGTATACTGGAGATTTGAATTGAAGCAACTGGAGATTTCTTTCTTGAGAAATGAATGAATGAGTGAATGTTAGGCATTGAGACACTAAAGATATTTTACAAGTGTGAAGTGCTATAAAACAAACACTGTAAATCAAAGAACAAATGGCACAGAAGCTGGAGTATAAGGATTTGCTGTTGCTGGGGGTAGGAGAACCAAGTGCTATAGTAAGTGCAGGCTATTGTATGTTTATTTGAGGAAATATGGGATGTCTGACTAGAGTTTGTTTTACTGTGAATGTAGACCATAGCTGCAGTAGTTGTAACTCTTAATTTGATTGTCCCTTGGTAGTTGGCATCTCGTTCATAATTGTTGGAGAATCGGGGATAAGATGAAGGATGACATATGCCTTTAGAATTAATCTGCCTCTGTTATCTTGGGACTCAACCTTGGCAGAAGGATGCTGTGGAACCCATAAATCAAAAAGGTAGCCTGAATGTATCCTGATTTGATATGCTGGCATGGAGCTGTCTCTGTGGTAATATGTTCTTTAATGCTCTGTTGAACCTGTTCTCTTTAGTGAAATGAAAATGCATGTGTTTGACATACTTGGTCTAGTTGGTTGTTTGATAAAATGAGATTTCCCTTACTCTTTTTCCTCTTCATTTTCCACAGAAACTGTCAGTGCCCATTACTTAAATTAAGTTGAGAGTGCTAGCAGATAGTTTGAAAAATGATCATTTAGGCAATACTGTTCTCTGCTAACTTTAAGTGTATCCAAATAGTGATCTAGCTGAATGTAGTCCATTGGACAGAGACTAAAAATTAATTTAACTTCAAAAGCTTTTAACAGCTGAATCCAGCTGCTGGACTTCGGCCTAAACGAGAGTCATTTAAAAACCCCTCTTTGCCATCTGCAAAGAAGGCAAATATGCCTGGCTGTAGGAAGTCAACATAAAATTGGCAGTTTCAGGAACTATTTGACAAGACATATATGAAAACATGCATTTATCTTGGGAATACCACTTAAAATAGGCAGTTGATTTATGGAGATATCAGAGAGATTGTATCCAAAAAGAAAAAAAACAGAAGAAGAAGATTTGTAGAGAGGAAAGCTTATTCTCCTCCTTTGTTCTGCAAGGGAAGTCTATTATGATGTCCTCTCTATCTCACAGTCCTCCTTGGGATGATTGTTATTTACTTTAAAGGCTACCAGGTTGCTAGTTTGGCTATGATCTACCGCCAGAAAGAATAGGAATCCATCCTCTAAGTGCCTATGTATAAGCTGGAGAATATTGGAACAACACTGTTTGACCTTGTGTTTCTCTTTTTTTCTTCTTTATCCCCTAATTAGCCTATGGAGTTGGTGATTCTCCATGGATGAAAAAATAAAAATACAAATTTCATTTTTTTTTTGTACAGGTCAGAGTTCCTCACATCTGTTGAGTTGATCTAAAATTCATAAAGGGTGTAGCCTATATTGATGTTTTGTGTCATTTAATTGTTAATTTATTTTTGCAACTTTAACTATTTTGTTAGGGAGGGAAAAAAAACTACCTGCCCTCTTGTTTTTTTCTTTATAGTAGCTTTTTGCAGGGAAGGGTGTTGGTTGGATTTTTTTCTTAAATTAATGGAATCTGTATTGCTTATATATGAATTTGTAAAAACCACAGAGGTAACCATGCTTGCATATGAATCATGCAAAATAGAGTTTAGATATTATTCCTCTGCAAACATAGGTGTGAATAAATATGTGAAATCAACTTATACACTATTAAAAAAAAAAAAAGGTCCGTGCATATAATGCTACTGAAGACTTCTAAAGAATATTTGTTTACTTTATTCATATACTGTTTAATATGAACTCATTTCCAGTTATTTTTGCTGGATTAAAGAACATCTATATTTAAATATTCATAGACTGTGGATCTTTAGCCTAAGAGATAAAAATACCAGTGTAGGTTTTATTTCTGTAGGGTTTTTTTTTGACTCATAAATGTTTTTTTCGCAGTTCTCCTCTAAGGAAAAAAATACATTGACCAATAATTTCCAATTTGATTAATTATCTTCTGAGTATATAATTATTTGTTTTATAAGGGAGAATATTCTTAAAAATCAAAACATATAATCCTGCATCTCATGTCTACTCCCCATCTATTTTGGACCCCCACACAAAATCAAAGCTGATCACAGAAAGAACAGTTGTAGAGTTAGAGAATTGCAGAGGTTTGTGCAAAGTTTATATAGGACATGCAGAAAGTATTCAACAATCAGAGATAAGGAAGCAAACACAAACCTGAAAAGATGTCCTCCTGACCAATACAGAAAGATGAAGATGGACACTGAGTGTCATTTGATGGCAAATACACTTTGGTGAACCAATAGCTAGTTATAAACTAATATTAGACTTTTCACTGTTTCTTTTGACAATAACTCTTCCTTCTGTCTGGAAGTACCATCTGCCTTAAGTGATACTTGGTAAGCCATCCAAATAACAAGGACTTATGCCTATCCAGTTGCTCTTTTCTTTTTCTGATAGATGGGTTCCTGGAAACAGGAGGCTCTAGAATTCTGAACAGTATAGTTCCCAGTGTTTATTCGAATGTGGGGAACTATAATTCTTACCTAATGGTTCACTTTTTTTTTTTAATCTGCCAATATCCAGCTCTCTCTTTTCACCAGTGTAGACTCTTCTGCCTGCAGTAAACTATATATATATATTTTTTGGTCTCTGGTAGTCAGGGCTTTATATGTGTTTTCTGACAATTTAATATCTAAATTATTTGCGCCTTCTCTCTGTAGGTATTGTTCCCTAACATACCATCTAGTCAAGCCCTAGGGTTGTCTGAACCTGAGCTTAAGGAAGAGTGCAACTCTTCTATAAATGTAGTGTATTCAAGCATTCAAGCAACATGCAGTGACCATCACGCTGAGGAGGGGATGAGGGATTCTCAGACGGAGAAAACAGTGTGTGCAAAAACTTAGATTTGTTCCAAAATCAGCAATAGGGCAGCTAGAATATAATTCACATGGCAACATCTGATAGGAAATGAGATTGAAAATTTGAGCCTTTTTTAGGTCTACAACAAACATAAAAGGTCCCTAGGTGGTGCAAATGGTTTGCGCTCGACTGGTAACAAAGTTTGGCAGTTTGAACTCACCCAGCAGTACCACAGAAGAAAGGCCTGGCAATCTGATTCCATTAAGATCACAGCCAAGAAAGCCCTATGGAGCAGTTCTACTCTGTAACACATGGGGTCACCATGAGTCAGAATCAACCTCATGGCAGCTTACAACAACAATAACGTGGCAGGCACTGTACTAGGATTTGGGGCTACAAAAATAAATAAGACATTTTTAGACATTTACAGTAGGATGGTAATATACCTATAAACACAAGGTCCGTTATAATGTAAAAACAGTTATAGAGGTATATTCAGGGTGTTCTGGGAGGGTGGGGAAGGGGGGTACCACTCAGAGTCTGGAGGCAAGCAGGTATAAACTGTCCCAAAGAAAGAAAATAGAGTGAAAAGCTAAGAGAAGCCAGCACAATACCCTGGAATACTCCAGCGTATAAGGACCATGTGGCTTTTCAGCAGTGTATGAAATTCATAGTGATTTCAAGCTGAATCCTACTGTTTGGTTTTTAGAAAGCTTTAGAAAGTGTTTCCTCCATATACATGTATGTATGTATACACCACATGACCTAGCAATTCCACCCATAAGTATCTACCCAAGAGTAATGAAATCCTATGTCCATAGAAAGGCATATACATGAATGTTCATAGCAGCATTATTCATAATACCTCAAAAGTGGAAGAAAAGAAGCCTATCAACTTCTAAATGTATAAACAAACGTGGTATATCCATATAATGAAATATAAAGGAACAAAGTAACGATACATGCCTTAACATGTATGAATCTCAAAAACATTAAGTTAAGTACAAGATTTAGGATGCAAAAGTTTACATATTGTATGATTCCATTTATATAAAATATCCAATAAAGGACACTTCTATAAAGTAAAATAGAATAGTGGTTACCTGGGGTTTTTTTTTTTTTTTTTTTAGGGGTTTAGGGTGAGCAAATGGGCATGAGGGATTTTTTGGCACTGGGTTTGGTTTGGTTTTTTTTTGTAAATGTTCTACAATTGGATTGTGTGATGGTTGCACAACTCAGTAAACTTAGTAAAAATCATTGAACTATACACATTAAATGTGGGTGGGTTTTATGGTATGTACGTACGTTATACCTTAATAAACCTGTCAAAAAGCAAACCAAAAAAAGTCAGTTTCGAAACATGTCAGGGTTATCAATTGTAGATATCATGAATGAGAATTAAATAGTTGATTATTTTGAAATGTTTATAAAAATAGACAGTAAAGGATAATATAACCATCATAGAAAAATTAACTGAACATTGGGTAGTCTAAACTTAAAATTGAAATGAATTCCTGGAAATTCTGGAATTAGCTTTTTTTTTTTTTTAGCTTGAGGCATGCTTAATTGTATTTTTATTTTTATGTATACATTTATTGTTCCAGTTTCCTTCAGATGCTCTTCATGCTTTTGTGTTTTTAACCCTAGAGATATTAAAGGAAGATTTTAATACCAATAAAATATATACAAACAACAAAAAATATATATCTTTGGATTCTAGCTTACGATATTTTTTATCATGTTTTCATAACCTATTTGGGAGATTATATACATGTTTCAGATGTGTGGAATTCCTGAAAATTTTCTACGCTATCTTAGAAAACATGCTCAGATGCCTCAAGTTTGACCTATGTTGTAGTCACAAATACGTGTTTTTTAAGGAGACGCAGTGTACATATTCTGGTATGTTTCAGTGTGCAACTTGAAAAAAGCAATGAGAATTTTTGCTGAAATGCGAGGACCTTGAAACTGTGAAATCCTTACCTCCATGTATATGATGACTAGATTAGTTTACTTTTTAATTTTAAATAATAACTGCTTTTACAGTATAATATGCATATAGAAAAATACACAGTACACATAATTGAAGTGCATAACTCAATTTTTGACAAACTGAACTGATTATTGAGTTAAAATTCTCAGGTGATAGATGAATTTAGAACTATTCAATAAATGCTGAAAAAGCCTAATAATATATAAATTGCAAAATAATTTTTATGATATTGTGTTATACACTGAGTACTATTAATTCTATTTAACCACCTTAGCCGTGAGTCAAATTCAGTGTTCTTCTGAAGTGGAGGTTCTGAGTCAGCCCATAAAACCAAAATCCAAACCCATCGCCGTCCAGTCGATTCCGACTCATAGTGAACCTATAGGACAGGGTAGAACTGCCCCATGGGGTTTCCAAGGAGCGACTATTGGATTTGAACTGCCAGCCTTTTGATTAGCAGCTGAGCTCTTAACCACTGTGCCACCAGGACTCCATTTCAGCCCATACCAAAAAACCAAACCCGTTGCCTTTGAGTCAATTCTGACTCATAGTGACCCTATAGGACAGAGTAGAACCGCCCTGTAGAGTTTCCAAGGAGCGCCTGGTGGATTCAAACTGCCGACCTTTTGGTTAGCAGCCTTAGCACTTATCCATTACGCCACCAGGGTTTCCATTCAGCCCATAAGTGGAGGTATATTTTCTCCTACTTTATAATTTTTGTAGTTGTCTTGCTGGGTTTTGAAAACAAGAACGTACCCACCAGCAGTAATATCCTCTTAGAGGATTTTGTGAACATGCAAAGGTTTTTCTAATAATTCATATAAACCAAAACACCAAACCAGTTGCTGTGGAGTCGATTCGGACTCATAGCAACCCTGTGGGACAAAGTAGAACTGCCCCATAGGGTTTCCAAGGAGCAGCAGGGGATTCGAACTGCCAACCTTTTGGTTAGTAGCCAAAACGCGTAACCACTGCACCACCAGGGCTCTGATAATATTTACAGGAAATCATTTCCCTGTAATACTTGTAAGTTCATAAATCATCACCTATGGCAATGGAAAACAAGAAACCCTTTAGTTTGGTTTTATATTAACAGAGCAATACATGCAAAACAGTTCCTAAGATGGATGCCAAGTAATTTATTGAATTGCCTACTTCTCATTCATTTTTCTGAGGTTTAATAGTGAACCCTCTAAAACCTCAGGACAGAGAAATCTGTCAGCTTTCCATTGTCTAATTCAAAGGAAGTGCTTGGGAAGCAGAAAGAGAGCTGATTTTTCTGTACTTAAGGGAGAATTTCCCTGGATCGGTTTTGTATCTTGGTCTGCTTGAACTAGATGTCTACTAGGTAAATTCATCTATATTACATGAGAACCCTTGAAAAATATGTATACCTATAGTGGACAGTCTGTTTTCCAAAATATGTATACATAAAGTTCTTTGGGGTAAAACATGTCTGAGACATTCAGTTTTTAAAAGAAATGTGCTTGTGCTTCTAATGGTAAACAGATAATGGAGCCATAAACTAGCCAAACTACAGATGTTAAAGTCTAGGTGCAATCTGAATTTTAGGAGGTGAAAGCTAAGATAAACGGTATTTGCAAAGATACTATTTCAAACATATTCTGATTCAGAAAAGGTAGTATGGAAAAGTTTTAAAGATTTTATAGTTTATTTTTTAAGACAGTGTCAGTTGGTTTTATTTTTTCCATAAACTTTTTATTTTAGAATTGTTGTAGATTTGCAGAAAAGTTGCAAAGATAGTACGGAAAGTTCCCAGATACCCCTCACCCAGTTTCCCCTGTTGTTAACATCTTATATCACTGTGGTACATTTGTCACAACTAGGGAACCAACATTTGTTCTGTTAACTGAACTTTACAGTTCATTCAGATTTTATTAGTTTTTTCCCTAATGTTTCTTTTTTTTTTCTGGTCTGTCTTGGAAACCACCTTATATTTAGCCGTCGTGTCTCCTTAGGCTTCTCTTCACTGTGACAGTTTCTCATACTTGCCTTGTTTTTGATGACCTTGACAGTTTTGAGGAGTACTGGTCAGGTATTTGGGTGGAATGTCTCACAATTTGGGTTGTTCTGATGTTAGACTGAGGGTATGGGTTTTGTGGCAGAAGACAACAGAGGTGTCTTTTCATCACATCACATGAAAAGTACATGCTTTGACCATGACTTATTACTGATGATAGCCTTAATCACCCGGTTGGTGTAGTGCTTGCCAGGTTATGACATTGTAAAATTATTTTTCCTCCTTTCCATTCTCTGTTCTTTCATACTTTATTTTAATCAGTTAGAAGTGTGTTGATCATGAAGTAGTTTTAGAATGACATTTCCTCTTGCTTTTTTTCCCCCATCTTCTTCTGATCTATCCATAAAAAATTCAACCATTTATATATTTTGTGTGTGAGGTTTATTGCTTGTCTCTTTTCTTAAAAAAGGTCAAGATACAATTCAGAATTTCATTAATTCTCAGCATAAATGTTTTTATGCCATTTTATTATTTCTATTCACAATACAGCAATTTATGCTTAGAAACTTACTAATTCTTTAAAGTTACTATTTCTGGACTTAATATTTCTGCTATTCTTAGGCAATAGACTTTAATAAGCTATAATAGACTCTTAACTTAGAGAAGACTGCTCCCCTTGCATGACATAGGCCTGGAAGGTGACCCCTGGCAGGAGATCAGGTTTCTCATCCATGTTATTCTTCCTTCTAGGTGACTAAGAGTGTTTAAATAAAACCCTTCTTTCTGGAATCCTCACCCAAGCATCCAGATGTACCTTTCTGAGTTAATGTTGTGAAAATGAGTTGAGTGACTAATATAAATAGCAATAGTCCTTTTACTGTTGGGGGATAGAGAACTTGCAATGTATTATTGCCAAAGATACAGGTTCACCAGGATTTTCTAAATTCATCCTTAACCTGCCAAATAAATCTTTCAAATGACTGAACATAGTGTGCAGGCTTTAAGAGTTTTCTCTGCTTTCCTGGGATTTTATGATAATGTGGTGGCACAGTGGTTAAGCGCTTGGCTGCTAACCAAAAGGTCAGCGGCTCGAACTCACCAGCAACTCCGAGGGAGAAAAATCTGGCAGTCTGCTTCAGTAAAGATTTACATACTTGGAAGCCTTATAGGGCAGTTCTCCTCTGTCCTGCGGATTGCTATGAGTCAGAATTCCACTGGACGATGGGTTCGGTTTGTTTTTTTTAGGAGTCACTTAAGATTTTGAAACTGGGAGACCTCACTGGGATTGTGGGTTTGCTGATGGGGGTTGGCTGGTGAGGCCTTTGTTTTAACTGTTAACACCTTTGTAATTCATTTGTTCTTTGTCTTGCAAAAATGGTGCTGGATTACTGCAGCTAGGCCTATTATGGAAACCCTGGTGCATAGTGGGGAAGTGCTATGGCTGCTAACTAAAAGATCGGCAGTTTGAATCCACCAGGCACTCCTTGGAAACTCTATGGGGCAGTTCTACTCTGTCCTATAGGGTCGATATGAGTCGGAATCGACTGGGTAACCGGCCTTAGGCCTGTTAAAGGTAGCTTGAGGCTACAGAAATAACAATAGTTGTCAGGGGACAAAGGGAATGAAGCGAAGACCTGCTAGTGGCTGCTCCTGAAATCAAGTTTTGTTTTGTTTTTAAATGGGGGTCGATGTGCAACTCTGGTATTTTTAGGGGCATCAGCAATAGCTTTGACTTGAATGCCTTTCTCTTTTTTTAAACCCTGCGCTGATGCGAGTAATCGATATTGTAGTTTTGGTGAAAAAAATCCTTTTTGACAAAAGCTCCAAGATTGATTACCTAGATCAATACCATTTTAAGAACAATTTATCAAGATTGTATTTAAACAGAGACCATGATGCATTTAAACTGTTAATAATACAAACCTTCCCCCTCCTCTGTGTGGATTATCTATTCCCCACCCCCCAACAGAGCAGCAGATTTTCACAGAGTATAATGTCTATTTTTTTTTTTTTTATAATGTCAGACAGTTTTCTGGGGGTAAAAATAAGATTCTTCCAAGTTGTTACTCTCCTCTTCCCTGTTTCTCCTCATTGCAACAACAGCAACAGACAAACAACAAACAAAGCTCTCTATGATTCTCACAATACCAAAGTTTTGGAATCATAATTTTTTCATTTTATAACTGAGAACATACATCTTGGAAGAAAATGAAGACAAAGAAATGCAGCGCTCTGCTGCAATCAGGCTCAATCGCCAGCCACTCTAGGGGTAGGTGTAATTGCTTTGATAATTCAGGCAAAAGCAGATTTTTGGACTGAATGACTTTGGTAATTGTGACTGTGTGGATTCAGTTTAGTGGAGGATAAAAACCATCCTTGTATGTCAATGTGTACTTCTAAAAATTCTAACAATGAGAAGCAGTGAGTAGCCATTACAGAAGCTCAGAATTGTTTAATGCAGTCAATTTTCCCCAACATCTTTAAGAATTAAATGATTATCCATCTGCCGAGAATGCAAATCTAACCTGGAAGCACAGAGATGAGAATGGTCTCCTAGACCATTTTTTCTACATTTTTGCTAAAAATATGAAAAAAAAAAAATGAAGAAAGCAGAAAAATGGAAAATGGACAAAACGGGCTAAATATAAGGTCTGCAACTGCTCTTATAGGTCCCTAGGTGACGCAAAAAGTTTGTGCTCAACTGCTAACCTGAAGGTCGGCAGTTTGATCGCACCCAGAGGTATTGTGGGGGAAAAAAAAGGCCTGCTTCTGTAAAGATACATCCAAGAATGCCCTATGGAGCAGTTCTACTCTGTAACACATGGGGTCGCCATTGGCTGGAATTGACTTGAAGGCAGCTAACAGCAACATAATCTGCTCTTAATTGGTAGCTTTAAATTGCTTCTAACTCTCGTATGGCTCAGAAACCCTGGTGGCGTAGTGGTTAAGTACTGCGGCTGCCAACCAAAAGGTTAGTAGTTCGAATCTGCCAGGCGCTCCTTGGGAACTCTGTGAGGCAGTTCTACTCTGTCCTATAGGGTCACTATGAGTTGGACTCGATGGCAGTTGGTTTGGTTTTTGGTTTTTGGTCTCATATAGATAGGGGCTTTCTGCTATAGGCTCGAAGTAGACCCACATCAATCCCATTGAATTTGTTTTGAAATTCAGGTCTTTTTCAAAGCTGTTCCTACATCTTATCTCAGTGTGGCTTTAGATTGTGTTATATGCAGTACTGAGGGGGCCAAGATAGTCTGTGTGAAAACTGAAGATTTATGCAACTCAGGCCAAGAAAAGATATATTGTATGGTATTTTAGGATAATAAAATACCAAAAACATAATTGACCCATGGTTTTCCATTTGCAAGTGATTCATTACAAAAAGTTTATAAATTCTAGATGAAAGTATCATGTAAGTCAACTTTAGGAAGCATCAATGAAATTGAGCTTGAGGTGAACTTGGGGTGGTATAGTACTAAGTTTCGAAAGTAATCCACCATTAGCTTGGAATGTTTTATACCTCCTCTGAAGGGAGTAATAGAAGTTTTTAGTAATGCACGGTAGATGGATTTACTGATGGTTATTCTGCATTCCCCGGAGGCTAAAGCCACTCTGCTTTCCTTTT
Source organism: Loxodonta africana (assembly GCF_030014295.1). Lineage (NCBI taxonomy): Eukaryota > Metazoa > Chordata > Mammalia > Proboscidea > Elephantidae > Loxodonta > Loxodonta africana. The sequence continues at coordinate 114,601,326 of NC_087369.1, read as the reverse complement.
GCTTTACCCATCTTCAGTGACAAAAAAATAAGTGAAGTGCCCTGTCCATTAAAAGTCTTTTTTCTAGGGCTTTTTGTCATTTATAAATAAGAGTACAAGTGGTTCTCCTACATCTTATACCTGAATACCATGTATTTTGACACAAGGGAAGGTGGGTCATAGGTGGCCTTTTGAATGTCACTATGTTTCATGCTGGCTATTCATTCTTGCTTTATAGCCCACCACTCTTCTTGTGCATTATCAACCGACTCATGAAGAGAACGTTTGTCTTTTGAGAGTTCAGTGTACCTCTTCAGACCATTGTTTTTTTCTTAAAAGGAATTATGACATTTTTCCGGAAGCATTTAAAAAGAATGGAAAAGTGAACTTTTGTTGTATCTTTACATGTAACATTTTATATCTGAGGTCCAAAATGTTTTCAGATATATATGGTTTTTGAGTCTTAATGGAACAAAGGACACTAGAATCTAGGACACCGTTTCTCAAAACTTTTCTTCTGAGTTGTCTACAACTATCTCCCCTCATTCTCATAGAAAAGGCCCATTCCAACCCCCCCCCCAAATTATTTTTTCATATTCCTCATAAAGAAAGATTGACTTTGCTTTTTTTGGAAATGAGTAGATCCTTTTTCTTATCTTTCTTTTTTTATTGTGGTTTAGGTGAAAGTTTACAGCTCAAGTTGCAGTCCCTCCACAATGTGACAGCATATTCCACCTTTCCACCCTGGGTTCCCTCTGTCCATTTGTACAGTTCTTGTGTCCTTTCCTGCCTTCTCATCCTGCTTTTGGACAAGAGCTGCCCTTTTGGTCTCGTATATTTGATTGAACTAAGAAGCACATTCCTCACGTGTATTATTTTTTGTTTTATAGGCCTTTTTAATCTTGTCTGAAAAGTGGACTTTGGGAGTAGTGTCAGTTCTGGTTATCCACGGGCCATAGTTTCAGGGGTTCCGTCAGTCTCTGTCAGAGCAGTAAGTCTGGTCCTTTTATATGAATTTGAATTCTGTTCTGCATTTTTCACCTGCTCTGTCCGGGACTCTCTGTTCCCCTGTCAGGGTGGTCATTGATGGTAGCTGGGCACCATCTAGTTCTTCTGGTCTCAGGCTGGTGGAGTCTCTGGTTCATGTGGTCCTTTAGCCCTCTGGGCTAGTATTTTCCTTGTATCTTGGTTTTCTTCATTCTTATTTGCTCCGGGGGGGATGGAACCAATAGCTGTATCTTCGATGGCCACTCACAGGGTTTTAAGACCCTAGACACTTGGAAATAAGTAGATTCTTACTGAAACTAGACATTATTCATGATCAACATTTATTTGAAGGTATATTCAAGTGGATACATAGTGTGCATAGGGTAAATTCCTTCATATGGTTCACAGCTTTTTATGATATAGCTCTTGTTTACTTTTTCAGGTTCACCACTTTGAGACCCCCATACCCACTCCATGTTTGTTCAGCCAGTAAGAGATAATGAACACAGATTTAAACAGTTTATTACTTAAATAGAGAGCAAAAGCAGTATTAGTATGGTGTCAGCTATCCATTTTTTGTCCCACAGGACGACACCAAAACAAAGATGCCCAGATGACAGGTGATACAAATGGTAGAGCATTCTGTTGCTGAAGGACCATTTTCATACTACAGTTCAGCAGTTTTGTAGCCTGAAGTTGTATCCTAAGTGAGAAAGGGTGAGGAGGAAAGCTTTATACCTCACCAAAATGAGGGAAGCAAATGAAAAACTGCCTCAGAGTATGAAATGGTCTTGTAGCAGCTCCTTAGAAGACTACCTAAATTTTCATGCCCAGAAGGATCACAGGGTGTTCTGCCAAGGCTTAGGACAGCCCGTGGTTGAGCCTTGCATATGTGGTCTATGTGGATAGATGCAAGGCCGTCAGGGTGTCAGCATGGAGCAGTTCCCCTACATATACAACTAGCTATAATAAATTACCTTACAGGTCTTTGAATTTCCATTCTTACTCTCACTTCAGGGTTTTTGAGCGTTCTTCTACCCAGCGCTTTATTTACTACCACCTCATTTTGGTGATTGACCCTTAGAGACTTAAACCCCAAATCCCAAAAATTGTTCTGGGTCAAAATCAACTAGTCAATCTACGCATGTAACTAGGAGAATTTAGTTAATATCTATAAAATTGGGAGGATAAAACAGAACCTTAGGCTATATATGTGCATGGATCAATTGAACTGTATTTAATGGGGAAAAATGCTGTAACCAAAAACTAGTGTTTGACAGCTTTTGTTTGACTCTATTTAGATGTTTAATGAGTCTTGTATCATGTAGGTAATATTCAGGGACTAATTACACAGCTTGTATCCCCTTTACTGTTAAGATTATGGACCTATATGTGCAATTTAAACTTTCTCTCCCCCTAATTTTGATCCATAATATTTTTAACACAGAGTGGTAAGAAATTGATAAAAGCATCAAAATATGTATGTTTTGTCGTATTCTAATAAAGTGAGAATAAACTATATATACACACCATTTTAACAAAGGATGTTTAGTAAAAATCTACCTTGTGTGCACGTACATTGGTGCAACTATATCACTATTCTTGAAGACGATTTTAATAACTTGTCCTGAGATGAGCCTTATGAAGAATGAAAAGTATATTCGTAATTATATTTCCTAGATGACTACGGAGACTTTCTTGCATTTTCAGTTCCATTTCTCCTATCCTTGCATCCAAGATTAGAACAGGAAAAAAATAGATCTCCTAGGAGTTGCTTATCCCACATACACATAAATATATGTCACACAGACAGACAAAGATATACACAAAGACACTCACACACATATACACACATGTATGTGCTACTTTACCCCAGCCTGAGTCTTCTGAGGGGAAAAAGTCTGTAGGAAACACTGTTGTTCCTTTTAAAAGTCACATTCGTTTCCTTGGAGATTTAAATGGATTGTCTTATTTTTAACAGAAGAAAACTAAGCAACCTATCTTCATAGTTTGTAAGATGAGTTTGTTGATGTAGTCATTCTTCACTGTTTTGTCTCTTAGTGTCTAGAACAGTACCTGGAACATAGGAGGCACTCAATAAAATTAAAGAATGAATAAATGCTGAATATACATAAAGCATAGAGACCGCTGGCATAAGTTTTTGTTTTGACTTCCATTTATTGAACAGGACCAACTTATCATTCAAGCACTAAGAATTTTTCATTTCAGGTCACTCTAAAATATGAAAGTGTAGCTTTTGTTTTGTGCCATTTGATTAATAGCCTTATTTCTCAGTATGATTCTTTCAGGTGAATCTTATAGAGGGAAAAACAGTGAGCAAGAGAATTGTGTAAAATGGGACTTTTTTTTTTTTTTTTTTGCTAAGAAACATTCCCTAAACATAGACAGAGAAGGACTCACCTAAAGTAGTATATTTTTAAGAATCGTGATAGGATTTTCTGTTCCCAAAGCCAGTTATACTTCTTGGATCCTATATTGGATCTCTAGGTAATTCCATTTTAAAATAAGAATGCATTTGTAGAAGTGAGGCACATTAAGCTGGTATCCTTCACGATCTTATAAAATTTATCAGGCATATTCTTCTAGATGCCATCCTTAACCAACTGAGACAGTCCAGGGAAGTTTTGATGAGGAATTGGTAAAAATTTCAGAGTAGAAAATGCTTCTAAAAGGGTCCTGAGAAGCCAGGAGCTGTCATGAAGGGATTGCACATATTGGCCTTGCAGCAGTGACCACAAAAATGTGGAGCTGTATATAAAGAAGAAAAGGGAAGGTTAGGAAGACCAGCTTGGTTGCTCTTTGCAATTTTACCTGACATTTATCCTTGTTTGTCTTCATATATTAATTGGCAGTTCTGTAATCGAAAGTTAAAATGAGTTTAAGGGAAAAAAAAAAAAAGGAGAATATCTAAAGAAAATATTTGTTTTTCAAAATTAAAGGTATTTCCATGTGGCTTACTTAACAGGCCTCACTTACTCTTATTTAAATAATTGTCAGAGATTTTATGGCAAATTTTAAGGGGAACCAAAAAACACTCAAATTCTAGACAGTCATTTTCTTCTCGCAGATTAGAAATAAATGTGGCCGGAAATAGGTCATTTAACTTATTTTGTGTTTGTTTATCATTTTATTTCTTTATGGAAAGAAAAGCATTTATTCCTTTTTGCTATCTTCCCTAACACAGAATCTAGAAAAGCTTTTATCAAGGAACCATCAATTCTATTTTCTGTTTGTATCTTCTCACTGAACTAATGCCGTGACCTTTTCGTTGCTATCCTGGTTTTAAAAAAAAAAAAAGCCATTGCCTCCTTTCCAACAAGTCAAAGTCATCTTTATTACACAGCTATATGTCCTAAATTTCTAAACAGTAATTCACTCAACTCTTTCTTTGGAAATGCTAGTTGTATTTTTTTTTTTAACCAGCAAGTTTTAAATAAGGCTGTGATTATTTCCAAAGTTGGTGCCCAGTGCTTTTCAAGCTTAATTTTTATACCCTCCAAAATGCTCACTTCATCATCTGGGCATATTTTATAAATGATAATTTTCTTTATGTTGTATTATACTTTTAGCTTTTAACAATATTTTAATAGCTTCAGTTGCTTACGTAAAGCCCAAACACTTACACTTGACAGGGCTGTAACTAGTACCCAGACTTTGTGGGCTTCTCAAAATGTTCTGGCCTCGAGGCAGTGGCAGTGTTAGGAAGATAGGTAGCCAGATGTTTTCAAAGTAAAAGGGCTGAAATAATTTGGTACAGCCTCACGTTAGGATCAGACTTACACAGTGGAGACTCAGGTGTGATCTCTGCCTTGAAATTCTACGACACACTGATCTACAGACATCTGTCTTACATTTTAATTATTTTTAGCAACTACACTCTCCCGTTTTACATAGGGTTGCTTTGTGTTGGAGCTGACTCAACAGCACCTGACAGCAACAACACACTCTCTCATAAGTTTTAAGCCCCTTAAGAATTGTATGTCTTTTTTATCTTTGTATTTTCTTCAGTTCTTACCGTAATGCCTTGCACATACTGAGTTTGATGTTTGTGTAATGAAAGAATAACCTGTAAACAAACAAACAAAAAAAACCAAACCTGTTGCCGAGTTGAGTCCAACTCATAGTAACCCTATGAGTCACACTGTTAGTACCCGTTATGGATTGAATTCTGTGCCCGAAAAATATGTGTTGTAAATCTTAACCTCTATGCCTGTGGTTATAATCTCATTTGGGCATGGGTATTCTTTGTTATGTTAATGAGACAGGGTTAATGTAGGGTATGTCTAAATCAAACTCTTTCGAGATATAAGAGAGATTAAACAAGCAAGCGAAAGAAGCAGAGACGGGGGAAGAGAGATACCAAGCCACAAGAAGATCACCCAGGAGCAGAAGCTCAGAAGAGACAAGAACCTCACTCCAGAGCTGACACAGAGAGAAAGCCTTCCTCCAGAGCTGGCACACTGGATTCAGACTTCTAGACTCCTAAACTGTGAAACTGAAGTTGTCAAGGATTTCATTTTACTTGGATCCACCAGTCAACACCCGTGGAAGCAGCAAGCAGTCAAGAAATCAAAAGATGCATTGCATTGGGCACATCTGCTGCAAAGGACCTCTTTAAAGTGTTGAAGAGCAAAGATGTCACCTTGAAGACTAAGGTGCACCTGACCTAAGCTGTAATATTTTCAATTGCATCATATCCATGTGAAAGCTGGACAATGAATAAGGAAGACAGAAGAAGAATTGATGCCTTTGGATTATGGCATTGCTGAAGACTATTGAGTATTCTATGGACTACCAAAAGAATGAACAAATCTGTCTTAGAAGAAGTACCTCCAGAATGCTCCTTAGAGGCAAGGATGGCGAGACTGCATCTTACATACCTTGCACATGTTGTCAGGAGGGATCTGCCCCTGGAGAAGGACATCATGCTTGGTAAAGTACAGGGCCAGCGGAAAAGAGGAAGACCCTCAACGAGATGTATTGACACAGTGGCTGCAACAATGGACTCGAGAATAACGTTGTAAGGATGGCTCAGGACTGGGCAGTGTTTCATTCTGTGGTACATAGAGTCGCTATGAGTCAGAATCCACTTGACAGCATCTAACAACAACAGTGACAAGAAACTGTGAGAAAATAAATTTCTGTTTGTTAATGCCACCCACTTTTGGTATTTCTGTTTAGTAGCACTAAATAACTAAGACAGTATTTGATACCAAAAGTCGTTCTAGAGGAACAAACTCATGAGGATGAGTTGTCTGAATTGATTCTTAAGTCTGCCTAGTCTTAAAGGCGCTGAGGACTCTGCCTTCAGGAGTAAAGAGTACACTGCTAATCCATGGCATGAGGTGGCAATAGTAATATGCAAAATATCACCACCAATGGAGCAAGTAATTGTGAGGTACTAGACCCTGGGTGATTGCATATGTGATACTTTCTATAATTTTTTTAATAATTTTTATTGTGCTTTAAGTGAAAGTTTACAAATCAGGTCAGTCTCTCACACAAAAACTTATTTACTCCTTGCTACATACACCCAATTACTCTCCCCCTAATGAGACAGCCCACTCCCTCCCTCCACTATCTCTTTTCATGTCTATTTTGTCAGCTTCTAACCCCCTCTACCCTCTCATCTCCCCTCCAGGCAGGAGATGCCAACATAGTCTCAAGTGTCCACCTGATCCAAGAAACTCATTCCTCACCAGTATCCCTCTCCAGCCGATTGTCCAGTCCAATCCATGTCTGAAGAGTTGGCTTCAGGAATGGTTCCTGTCCTGGGCCAATAGAGGGTCTGGGGGCCATGACCACCGGGGTCCTTTTAGTCTCAGTCAGACCATTAAGTCTAGTCTTTTAATGAGAATTTGGGGTCTGTATCCCACTGCTCTCCTACTCCCTCAGGGGTTCTCTGTTGTGTTCCCTGTCAGGGTAGTCATCTGTTGTAGCTGGGCACCATCTAGTTCTTCTGGTCTCACAATGATGTAGTCTCTGGTTCATGTGGCCGTTTCTGTCTCTTGGGCTCAAAATTACCTTGTGTCCTTGGTGTTCTTCATTCTCCTTTGATCCGGGTGTGTTGAGACCAATTGATGCATCTTAGATGGCCACTTGCTAGCGTTTAAGACCCCAGACGCCACTCTTCAGAGTGGGATGCAGAATATTTTCTTAATAGATTTCATTATACCAATTGACTTAGATGTCCCCTGAAACCATGGTCCCCAAACCCCTGCCCCTGCTTTGCTGACCTTTGAAGCATTCAGTTTATTCAGGAAACTTCTTTGCTTTTAGTTTAGTATAATTGTGCTGACCTCCCCTGTATTGTGTGTTGTCTTTCCCTTCACCTAAAGTAGTCCTTATCTACTATCTGGTTAGTAAATACCCCTCTCCCACCTCCCTCCCTCCCACCTTGCGTAACCACAAAAGAATGTTTTCTTCTCAGTTTAAACTATTTCTCAAGTTCTTTTAATAATGGTCTTATACAATATTTGTCCTTTTGCAACTGACTAATTTCACTCAGCATAATGCCTTCCAGGTTCCTCCATATTATGAAATGTTTCATAGATTCCTCACTGTTCTTTATCGATGCGTAGTATTCCAATGTGTGAATATACCATAATTTATCCATTCATCCATTGATGGGCACCTTGGTTGCTTCCATGTTTTTGCTGTTGTAAACAGTGCTGCAGTAAACATGGGTGTGCATATATCTGTTTGTGTAAAGGCTCTTATTTCTCTAGGATATATTCCAAGGAGTGGGATTGCTGGATCATATGGTAGTTCTATTTCTAGCTTTTTAAGAAAGTGCCAAATCGATTTCCAAAGTGGTTGTACCGTTTGACATTCCCACCAGCAGTGTATAAGTGTTCCAGTCTCTCCACAACCTCTCCAGCATTTATTATTTTGTGTTTTTTGGGTTAATGCCAGCCTTGTTGGAGTGAGATGGAATCTCATTTTAGTTTTGATCTGCATTTCTCTAATGGCTAATGATCGTGAACATTTCCTCATATATCTGTTAGCTACCTGAATGTCTTCTTTAGTGAAGTGTCTGTTCATATCTTTTGCCCATTTTTTAATTGGGTTATTTGTCTTTTTGTAGTTGAGTTTTTGCAGTATCATGTAGATTTTAGAGATCAGGTGCTGATCGGAAATGTCATAGCTAAAAACTTTTTCCCAGTCTGTAGGTAGTCTTTTTATTTTTTTTGTGAAGTCTTTGGAAGAGCATAGGTGTTTGATATACTTTCTATAATTTTGTCAGAAGAAGAATTGTAAGGAAGTTGGTTGGCTGGTCCAACTTTTGCTAGACAAAGTGGTGAAAGAAATGGATGAGCTCAAAGCTTCAGAGTCACAGCTCAAGTGAAGCATACAAGACCTGAAATTTGCCACTGTGCCCTGAAAGAAATCCTTATTTCTTGTAGTAACAGAACTGATACTGCCAAAAACCAAGCCCAGAATCTCCTTGGGAGAGTGGCTGAGTCAAAAATGCCAGTTGAATTTCCAACCTTGAATGGCATCTGAAGTTAAACTGAGGACATTGATTGGGAAGAAATGGGATCCTGACACTTGTGATGGGGGCATATAGGCAGATAATTAGAGAGCTGGGGACATTGAGCCCTTAAATTGCATTAAATCACGTCTGCCAACAGAACCAGCCCTCTTTCTCCTATCTGAACAGATTATTCCATTTTTGTCTGCTAAGCTAACCTCCCCAGTAAAACCATTATCCCTTCCACCCTCATCTGATGAGATTAACCCAGCTGTGTCTGAAGAGTCTTTATGTGACATATTGCCTGGGGCAGCGCCTGGGGCAATGCCTGGGGTATCACCTGAGGCAGATGTCTTAAAAGATATTTCTGCATGTTCCCTGGATCCACACCCACAACCCATTTTTCCTTGTAGACCTATAACTAGACTTAAATTGCAAGGAGCACCAAGAGGTGAAGTACAAAGTGTGATGCAGGAAGAGGTACACTACCCTCCAGAAGAACTGCTTTATTTTTCTCATATATACAAACAGAAACCTGGAAAATATGTATAGGAATGGTTATTAAGGGTGCAGGATAAAGGTAGAAGGAACAGAAAGCTGGATCAGTCTGAGTTTATTGATATAAGCTGTTTTAGGCTGGGTTCTCTAGAGAAGCAAAACATATAAAACATACATATATATATGATTGGGTTATATGTGTACATATATTTATATATATATATAGAGAGAGAGAGAGAGATTGATATTATATAATGGAGGAAAAGAAGAGAATGTCCGGAATACAGGTGATCCCTTAGGCCATCTCTTAATTAGTACTACCATGCCTTGTGATTAAAGTCAATGGAAAACTATAGCAACCCAATTCTAACATGGCTTCTAATGGCCCAGACCCTTCAGGAATGAAGGTTTGGATCATGCCACCAGGCAAAGAACCATGACCAGCTAAGGTGCTTGCCGAGGGCAAAGGGAAAACAGAATGGGTGGTGGAAGAAGGTAGTTCTAAATATCACCTACAAACACGTGACCAGTTGCAAAAATGAGGACTGTAATTGTTCTGAGTATTTCTTCCTGTTTTATGTGTATGTGTGAATATATATGTGTGTGTGTGTGTAACCCATTACCATCCAGTCGATTCCAACTCATAACAACCCTAAAGGACAGACTAAAACTGCCTCATGGGGTTTCCAAGGCTGTATTCTTTTCAGAAGCAGACTATCACGTTTCTCTCGTGGAGTTGCTGGTGGTTTCGAACCACCACCTTTCAGTTAGCCACCGAGTGCTTTAACCATTGCCCCACCACCCTTCATATAGATGTGTGTGTGTGTATGTGTGTGTGTGTGTGTGTATATATATATATCCTTGTTTCCTTCCCTCCCTTATTACACTACTTATTATAAAAATATAAGATATAAATGAGGTTAGTGCATTTTCGGCTATACACGTTAGTTGTATCATATCATGTTAGGGACTGCTGACCTTTTGGTTAGCAGCTGAACACTTAAGCACAGTACTACCAGGGCTCCATATTAGGCAACAGTATGACTTCATAATTGTCTTTATTTAGAGATTATGTATGGTTTAAGGAGATGTGTAAAAGTACCAGGTTGACAAAGGATGGACTGTGATAGATAAGGTAATGTTTCAACTTGGCTAGGCCATGATTGTTAGTGATTTGGCAGATATTATGTAATCATTCTCCATTTTGTGATCTGCTGTGAGCAGCCAATTAGTTGATAGTGGAGTTGCCTTGGGGATGTCGGTTCATCAGCCTCTGTAGCCACGTGAGTCAGGAGAAGCCGCCAGCCTGACACCTTACCCACGGATTTGGGATTTGCCAGCCTTTACAACTGTCGAGCCATCTCCTTGAAATAAATCCCTCTCTACATACTTATATATGAGCTTCACTTGTTTTGCTCTTCTAGAGAACCCAGCTGAAGACCACACCAAAAAAAAAAAAAACCCCAAAAACACAAACCAAACCCCTTGCGGTCGAGTCAATTCTGTCTCTACAGAAGCAGTTCTAAAGGCCTTTCCTCCATGGAACATCTGGGTGGGTTCAAACTGCCAGCATTTTCTTTTAGATTCACAGCCAATCGCAAAGCAGCTGTGCCACCAGGCTCCTACTGTTAGTACAGTATCTGAAATAGGGATTTTTTTCTAAAGTTACACTTTTATTAAAATATGTGACTTTTCAGCTTTTTCGATGATTTAAAAAAACTAGTCATTATTGTATAAAAGTAAAAAATAAAAATATACAGAAAGATATAAAAACTACCTGAAGATAGCTGTTAAAATATTACTGGTGTATATTCTTCCTCCTCTTCTTCTCTCTATTATGCATTATAAAGTTATTTTTTAGATAATAGAAATTATACTATAGATACAGTTGTAACTACCATTTTGTTTGATTTTGTAACGTAAGCATTTTCTTGTATTATTTAAACAACTTCATAAACATTCTTTTTTGGACCGAATGATATTCCATTTTATGAAGTATTATAGCTTATTTTTACATTCGTCTATTAATGAAGATTTATTTTGGTCCAGTGTTTGACCATTAGAAACAATTCTTTTCTGAACAGTGTCATCTGTATTTTTGAATATTTTCTTGGGGTACATTCCTAGAAATGGGATTGTTGTTGTTGTTGTTAGGTGGTGTTGAGTTGGTTCTGACACACAGTGACCCTATAGGACAGAGTAGAACTTTCCCATAGGGTTTGCAAGGAGTGGCTGGTGGATTTAAACTGCTGACCTTTTGGTTAGCAGCTGAGCTCTTTACCACTACACCACCAGGGCTCCAGAAATGGGATTATGTTATCAAATAGTATGAACACTTTTAAGATAATTGATATATAGTGCCAAACTACTTTCCAAAATGCTTATACAATTCATAATCCTACTAGTAGTTTATCACAATATTTTATCTCACAATATCCTTCTCCATTTAGAAAAAATTTGATTAGTCAAAATATGGTATGTTGTTTTACGCTGAACTTCTTTCTTCATATATTATCTCTTAATAAAATCCTAGATTGTTATTGAATACCATTGATAAAATTGTCAATTACCACAAAATGCTGTTTGATGGGGGAAACCATTTGCCAACCCAGTTCTGCATATATGGTGTCTTAGTTATCTAGTGGCATAGTGGTTAAGAGCTACGGCTGCTAACCAAAAGGTTGGCAGTTCAAATCCATCAGGCACTCCTTGGAAACCCTATGGGGAGTTCTGCCGTGTCCTCTGGGGTCACTATGGGTTGGAATCAACTCGATGGCAATGGGTTTGGGTTTTTTTTTTTTTTTTGGTTGTTGTTATCTAGTGTTGCTATAACAGAAATACCACAAGTGGATGGTTTTAACAAACACAGATTTAGTTTCTCACAGTCTAGGAGGCGGGAAGTCTGAATTCAGGGTGTCAGCTCCAGGGAAAATCTTTCACTCTGTCAGCTGTGGGGGAAGGTCCTTGTCATCAATCTTCCCCTGGTCTAGGAGCTTCTCAGCACAGGGACTCTTGGTCCAAAGGACATGTACTCCTGGCTCTTCTTGCTTGGTGGTAATGAGGTCCCCCTGTCTCTCTACTCGTTTCTCTCTTTTATATCTCTAAAGTGATTGACTCAAGACACAACCTAATCTTGTAGACTGACCTCTGCCTCATTAACATAACTGCATCTAATCCTGCCTCACTGACATTACGGAGGTAGGATTTACAAAACATGGGAAAATCACATCAGATCACAAAATGATGGACAATCACACAATGCTGGGAATCGTGGCCTAGCCAAGTTGACACACATTTTTGGGGGATACAATTCAGTCCATAACATATGGCCTTAGAAGATTTTATGCACAGACCTAAAATAAACTCTCTTTGGAATAGATTTCCGTAGTAGGATTCAAACTATGAGTTGGAATCGACTTGATGGAAACAGGTTTGGTTGCTTTTACTAACCAAAAGTTGGAGCTTTGAGTCCATCTAGATGCACCTCAGAAAAAAGCCCTGGCAATCTACCTCCAAAAGATCACAGCTGTTGAAAACCCTATGGAGCACAGTTCTACTCTGAAACACATGGGGTTGCCATGAGTTGGAGTTGACTCCAAGGCAACTATTTTTCTCCCTTGTATCATTTATTATTTTCCTTTTTTTGAATTAGGGCTTACATATTGTTTGTATTTTGTATATATAGATAATGTGTGTATAGTGTAAATCACATTTTATAACATTTATAACATTTCATTTTAACATTTTTTCTGTGCAGTTACATTGTAAATACCAAACAAACTTCTCTGTGGAAAGCAGTTAATATCTCCTCATACAAAACTTCCTTATTTTAAAGTGTTTCCTAACTCTAAGCTTGAAAGCACGCTGGAGCTTCTTTAGAGTATGAGAGGAAAAAGTTTTTTGTGTGTGTGATTTACAATGGTGTTAGATGCACAGAGCCTGGCCTGATGGGCAACAGCACTCTGCACACTTCAGACAAAATCATGGCATGATTGTTACAGTTATAATCTCATCTAGCCTCTGGAGAGAAAGGGTCTCTAACCCAGTGATCTACAAACTTTATTGTGCATAAATGTTATTTGCAGTAGGAGTAGTGAGGATGTTAGGAGTGGTGAAAAGAGGTTAAAAATCACACATTCCTTGCCATACCTTCCTTCCCTGCCAAATGTTCGGTATATCTGGGATGGAGTCCAATAATGAGTTTTTAAAGCATACATAGATGATTCTAATGAAGCTGGTACTGATCTTATTTGACAAACACTGCTCTAACCCCTTCTCAGATTTAATCCCAATTAACAGGATTGTTTCGTGGAATGAAAGAAAAATATTTGTAATTATGACTAATCCCACAAATAAATCTTTTCTCCCTCCTCCTTCCCATCTGCCCCAAAGCTCAACTTCTTAGACTGTAGTTTTTCGGGACAGCTTTTTAGAATGCAGTTTTAACCCTATGGAATTTTTTTTTTGGATGAGGTTTAGATATACTGTATATGTGAATCTTCTGATGCATCTAGATATTATAATATGTAATATCTAAAATATCAATTCTGAGCTTCATCTATCTTTGTAATGGAAGTTGACTTATATCCTACACTACTCTAACATCAACTTTTGCTTGCATACTGATTACCAGGGTGGAAAGGCCACTTCCTCTGCCATGATAATTAATGCCATAAATACCAGGAGCCAGGCATCTCTCTCTCTCTCTCTCTGTAGCACCCCTAAAATGCAGACTTTCTAAGCTGAGAATTCTCTAGTTGTGACTCTGATCTTTAGTCAGGCCATCTGACAGATGGCAACATGATCCTGATTTGAAATGATACCACCTCTAACCATGAAAGCATGCTGGAGCTTCTTTAGAATATGAGGGTAAAAGATCTTATATATAATTTTATATAATCTAAGATTAATGTAACTGGCACTATGTGCTTTATAAACATTGATTATTTTAAATGTTACAACAACTCTATTATTTAGGTACTGTTATTATCATCACTTAACAGATGAGGAAACTGAGGCACAGAGATTCCCAAAGTTACACAGTAAGCAAATAGCATAACTTAGATTTAAAGCCAGGTAGTTTTTTTTTTTTTTTTTTAGTTCAACTTCAACTCATCTCTCGGTACAGATTGTTTTAAGACAATAATCGTGTGAGTTTTGGTTTTCCGGTTTTATATAAACCAAACACCATGATGAGGGTTAAATAGCAATAAATGTTTGTCCAGGCACCAGGGGTGTCTCTTGGTCAGATTCTGGAGAACATTTAGGTTGTCAGGTCCTCAGAAAGTTGCAAAAACTACATCTTCAGTTAGGGGTCCAAGGAAAATACTCAAGTTGGTACAAGTGACAGCAGATAGACTGAAGTATCAGGGTGTCATGCAACTGAAAATGAAAATGACCTTGGTCAAGTTCCAGAGGGCCTCAGCTAGTAAAATCTCAAGGATAGCAGATCATTTGTAAGTACCACCAGGGAAAAATCCCTCAATCATTAGGGGAACTTTTTAATGAAGGCTAATAACAGATTCTAAACCATATAAAAGATTATCTCAAAGGGGCTCCATTCTAAAAAACAAATGAGGCTCATGAATATCCATTATTAAAAGAAAATATTTTTGCACTGGGTTATCTTGTATTTTAAAACAAGTGGAACCCCTACACTTGGGATGATCAAGAATTACAGTGCACATTAGAGGCCGACTTTTATTTGGACTAATCCAGATACACGGGACCTTAAAGGAACTAACATCACTGACAGTCTTTTTCAGTTGACATTCGAGATTAAAGGACCCAGTTAAAAAAAAATCTGACAAAAAAGTAGCAACAATAATGCAGTTCTAATGTTAAATAGTACTCGTATGCCTATTAGTGGTCCTCAGTTCTTAAATAAGAACTCATAATTCAGACACCATTCCCAATCCAAAATAAACTCTCGTAGAGCTGGCTGTGTTACCACAACTCCTAACATAGTTGTTTTCCAACTAATTGTGAGTTTCACAGAACTTGTATTCATTTATTCCCTAAGAAATTACTTGTATTTTTAACTAATTCCATAACTCAGGTGAGGATATTTTTTTCTTCCTAAGATCTTGTAAATTTTAATAACTGACAAGGTTGCCAGTGTCAGCTCTTAGAAGCTTAACCGTCTAGCAGACAAGGCCATACAAATTAACGTTGAACCAAAAGGAAAGGCCAGGTGCATGCTGTGCCGCACTTCAGTTATCTGTGGCATAGTGGTCTCATGGCACATCCAGGGTGATCCACAAATAAAGGAGGGAAACTTGGCATAGCAATTAAATCTAATTGATACTATCAGTGAAATCTGGCCAGTGGACCTACTATTAAAAAAAAAAATCCAGCTGGCATAATAGCTAACAACATCAAGGTCTGATTGGACCAAATTTAGCTCAGTTGGTATATTCCAAATAATTCTGATGACGCTCAAAACTCTTGCTTCTTGTGCTTTATCTGCAAAACCCAAGCCTCTCTTTGGGACCACGAGCCTTCTACTTGACTTTATTTAACTTCCTGAGGGTAAATTTTGGAAACCCTGATGGCGTAGTAGTTAAATGCTATGTCTGCTAACCAATGGGTCAGCAGTTTGAATCCGCCAAGCGCTCCTTGGAAACTCTTTGGGGCAGTTCTGCTCTGCCCCGTAGGGTCCCTATGAGTTGAAATCGGCTCGACGGCAATGGGTTAAAGCGTAAATTTAGGATAAATGTTTTCTAATAATTGTGTGATTTCCCAATAAATTAGTATAATCCATATGAAAGAGATTAATTCCAGAATAGTACCTAAGAATTCTCTTAGAAACAGTGTCCAGCACTGGAACATACTCTTTCTTTGACGAAGTGAATTTTTCTTGGAAACATTTACAATAAGTCAGAGGTGTACATTGAGTAAGTATTTCTATAACTATAACACATCAAATCCCAGCTATAATGACCAAATCGTATATTATCTATCTTAATTTTTGTCAGTGGTAACATTCTCTCATAATCTTTCATAAAAGAAAAAATTTTCAGGTCCTGGCCTATATAATATGGCCAGAGAAGACATACTAAAAGAATTCCTTGTCTTTGTAATTATCTTGCCTTCAAATTAAAGTCACCATAAAAATAGAACCCCAAATGGCAGAGATTGCAAACATAAAATGTTTATAAGCCCTAAAATGGTTTCTTTATAAGTTTGACAAATACTCATCTCTTCAATATATTCTTATTTATTATCCACTTGTGTTTTCTAAAGCAGCTTAGCTTTAGGATACACAGATATCTCACTAAATTAAAGGTAAACTAATAATAGAAAATCATATCTAAATCAAAGTGATTTTTGCTTTCACATTGTTTAGACAGTCAAATCACTTCAAACCAATATCCTCCACTGAATTAAAAATCTGTCAGCATAGCTGACAGGCTCAGCATAATCAGGGGCTTCCTTCTGTCCTCTAAAACTACCCTGACTGCAATAGTTCCTCTTTCTTTTAGATCCAAAATATTTTTAACTTAGTCTTTTTGCAAAGTTACAACTGTAATTTGTTTTGCTGTTAATATTAAACTGTAATTTAAATGTACTCTGTATACATAATAAAAATAATTATTACAAGTGACTCCACACCAGAAATTCACCTGGCTGCTACTAAAATGAAAAAATTAGTGTTCAAAGATGAACCTCTTAAAATGAACAAAATGTTAAATCATGTAATTTATTCCCTAATTTTATTATTAGATAGTATTTAAATATAATATGTTACTTACTATGATTAAATAAAATGAAGTGTACAAGTTTGTTTAAAGTTTCAAGATATATATCACCTGGCATGTATTCACGAAAGCTTATTCAGCACTTGCATTCATTAACTCATGTTAAACATCAGATAATAGTACAACTAGGTAAAACAAATCAAATTTACGAAGGCCATTTGCCATAATAACACTCAATAAAATTTTCAGTTTCATCTATATGAGTTGCTAACAAAATGTTCATAGAATACGTAAAATTTTTCCTTTATAGAAGCCCCGAGTGCAATCAGATTCCTTTCATCAACTACTTCTAACATATTGGGACGAGATCTAGGAGGAGCAAGGAAGAAATTTACCAGAAATACTGAGAAGGAGCCCGACAAGATTTTTCTGTTCACCCACACCAGCCGTAGGTTACAGTATAGACTTAAATACTTCACTGGTAAAAATTATCTGTACCAGAAAACAACCCAACAGATTGGTCAACTCCTTCTACAAAGCAAGTAGACATAGTAAAAATACCAACTGAAATGATTGTGCAGATTCCTCTGCAAAATATCCTTAGCATTTGAGTTTACACAAAGCTTTCCAGTTCAGACAGAACCCATCCCATCTTGGGGAACTAAGATTCAAAGCCTGTGAACTGTATCATTGGGAAAAAATTCCATTTTGTACTGAACTTATTCTTAAGAATTGAGACTAGGTTTACAATAAAGGGAAGAAGAGAAAACTGGATTTTAACGAATTCCACTGAAATACAGACTTTTCACATTTAACTCCCCCGGTGCGGGATATATCTCCAGAATATTGCTGACTTAATTTGTTAATATTCTACTTAATTGCTTCTCTTTACTATTCCTGTTTAATGTTAATAGATTTGTTTACCATTTAATGGACTGAGGACTTAGAGTTAAATTTGTTATTTAGATGATTTTATTATTATGTTGATAAGGTATTCTTACATTACGGTTACTATATGTTCCTGGATAAGAAGCCCCAAACTAGGGGATAAATAAACACTAAATTTGTTTTCTCAGTGAGTGTCATGGATTGAATTGTGTCCCACCAAAAATATGTGTCAACTTGATTAGGCCATGATTCTCAGTATTGTGTGGTTGTGTCCTCCATTTTGTGATTGTAATTTTAGGTTGAGAAGATGAGGACGGGATTGTAACACCACCCTTACTCAGGCCACCTCCCTGATCCAAGGTAAAGGGAGTTTCCCTAGGGTGTGGCCTGCACTACCTTTTATCTCTCCGGAGATAAAAGGAAAGGGAAGCAAGCAAGAGTTGGGGACCTCATACCACTAAGAAAGCAGCACCAGGAGCAGAGCTTGTTTTTTTGAAGCGGGGTCCCTGCGCCTGAGAAGCTCCTCAACCAGGGGAAGACTGAGGACAAGGATCTTCCTCCAGAGCCAACAGAGAGAGAAAGCCTTCCCTTGGAGCCGATGCCCTGAATTTGGACTTGTGACCTACCAGACTGTGAGAAAATAAATTTCTCTTCGTTAAAGCCATCCACTTGTGGTATTTCTGTTGTAGCAGTACTAGATGACTAAGACAGGATTTGGTACGGAGAGAGTGGGGTGCTGCTCTGACAGATACCTAAAATGTGGAAGTGGTTTTAAAACTGTGAATGGATAGAGTTGAGACAGCAGCAGAAGACCAGCGTAGCAGAGAACCTGCAGTGGCAGAGAGGCAGCAGTGACAGAACCAGCAGCAGCAGAACCAGGAGACCAGCGCCAGACAGCACTGGAGCAGACCCGTTGGAGCAAGAGAGCTGAGTGCCTGTTTGCAGGAGGCTTCCTGGCAAGAGTGGGGTGCCTCTAGGCACTTATCGGTGGAGCTACAGAGCTTTGGAACACTTGCCGCCAGCAGAGCAGGTGTGAGCATGAGGCCCCAGGAGCCAAGAGGCCAAGAAACCAGGAAGCAGAAGCTGAAGAGACAACAGGAGAAGCTGAGCTGCCTCAGTCTCAGAAGGTATGGCCATAACCTCAGGGGTTTCAAAGGGTGGAGCCATGGCCTCTGGTGTTTCTAAGGGTGGAGTTGCCACTAGGATGAGGAGAATGGTGCCCTTAAGGCCAAGGGAGCAGAGTTGCTGTCCTAGTGGGCCTGGAAGCCAGAGCTGAAGCCCAGGGCCTAGGGGCCGCCACTCAGAATCTGGAGAGTGTGGCCAATACCTAGAGTCTTTAGGGCAGGGCCATTGTGTAAATTGTCTCAGAGAATAGGGGATTATTTTCAAAGTTTCGATGGCTAATGTAATGGGTTCTACTGACTGGCTTGGTGCCTGTTATGCCTTCTTTCCCTTCAGTTTCTCCCATTTGTAATAGAAATGTCTAGCTTGTGCGTGTTCTGCCATTGTACCATTGGAAGCAAATAACTTGTATTCTAGATTTCATAGATGAAGAGGAATTTTTGGATTTTGGCCTTGGAGTTAAGACTTTTGCTATGATACGATGGGGTGAATATGTTTTTCAGGTTACAAAGATGTGTTTTTTGGGGGGCCAAAGGGTAGAATGTCATGGATTGAATTGTGTCCCCCCAAAAACATGTATGAACTTGGTTAGGCCATGATTCCCATTATTGTGTGGTTGTCCTCCATTTTGTGATTGTAATGTTAAGAGGATTAGGGTGGGATTGCAACACCACCCTTACTCAGGTCACCTCCCTGATCCAAGGTAAAGGGAGTTTCCCTGGGGTGTGGCCTGCACCACCTTTTATCTCTCAGGAAAGGGAAGCAAGCAGAGAGTTGGGGACCTCATACCACCAAGAAAGCAGTGCTGGCAGAGGGCGTCCTTTGCACAGGGAGTCCCTGCTCCTGAAAAACTCCTTGACAAGGGGAAGCTTGATGACAAGGACCTTTCTCCGGAGCCAACAGAGAGAGAAAGCCTTCCTCTGGAGCTGATGCCCTGAATTTGGACTTGTAACCTACTAGACTTTGAGAAAAGAAATTTCTCTTTGTTAAAGCCATCCGCTTGTGGTATTTCTGTTGTAGCAGCACTAGATGACTAAGATAGACACACATTTAAGTCTAAATTTACTTTTAGTTTAAGGACTTAATATCCTTATATTTATCTTTAATATTGTTGTTTCTCGTTTACTTAATTCCACCAGCTTGCTACAAAATGCCTTTAGACAAGGTGTTGTCCTGGTTGTAAAGAGTCCTGTCTCCCTACCCTGGCTCTAGGTCATTGGTTATAACAGACTAGACTTTTTCAAAATGATTATTCTGAAGCTGACCAAGATAGACTTTTTAGAGCTAGTTTTTGCCCTCAATGTCACCACACAATTAAAGGTCGTACTCAACTTCCTTTTCCATTTGAGTGGGCACCTTAATATTTTACCAGGTGGACACATGAGAAGGCCTTCCACCCCATTCACCAAGGCCCTTTACTGGTCAGAAAAAAAAACATACATCAATCCAAACTGGTTACATTTAACTCTGTATTATATTTTGTTTTGTCCAGAACTGATAACATTCCTAGACCAAAGGCTCGGTGGTTAATATTGAAATGAGATCTGAGTGAGAAACAACTTTAACTACTTCAGAGCCTTTACAGGAAGGATGACTCTATTGCTGAGGGTTCTTCCATAGAAAACACAGACTTCATGTCATTAAAGGATAGATTTATTTCTGATGAGCTTTTCATGGAGAACCCAGACTACTTTTAGCTAGCTCTCTTGTTCTGCTGTTCAGTTAGCTCCAGCTAAGATCATTGCCTCTTCCTATGTTTATAAATCTAATGCTCTGTTTCCAAGTACTAACATTAAAAACGTAATCCAGGTACAGTCTTTAGGTCTCTATCTAAAAAGTACTAACACAGTGGTGTCTTAAGTAATTACTAACTTAACATGAGGTAAAGTGCAAAGGACATTATACTTTTGTTAACCACTGTAAATTTGCTTTTAGACATGTCCAAACTGTTTTAAATAGTTATGGTTTTCACTGAGCTATTTGGGGACTTAACATGTAACTTTTGTACATTATCTTCACAAAATTGCCTGTAAACTTACATAAAAATGCTTTATCACTGGTGTGCAGTTTAACATAATTCCTATTCTTAAATTCCTGATGACTGTTCCCTTAATGCCAGATATAACACCATAGGTAATTTATATCTGGCATTAAGGGAATGGGTACACCGTGGGTAATCTAAATCTGTTAAAAGCCTCACTCAAGTACAATGGTTTAAAATGTATATAAACCAAAACCAGACCCGTCACCGTTGAGATGATTCTGGCTCATAACGATTCTATAGGACAGAGTAGAAGTGCCCCATAGGGTTTCCAAGGAGCAGCTGGTGGATTCCAACTGCTGACCTTTTAGTTAGCAGCCGAACTCTTAACCACTACGCCACAAGGGCTCCAAAAAGTACATACCTTATTGTTTCTTACCTGTATAAGAATTTCCTCAGCAGTTCCTATGCTCAAAACAAGATGACCAAAGCGTATCATAAGTGTAATCATTGTGGTAGAAATTATTGAAAAAAGGGAAAAGATTTGGAAATATGAATGAATTCCAAAATAAAATATACTGATAAAATATTTATGAACCTTACAAATATGCAGAAGTTTGCTTATTTGTTGTTTGTTTTATTCAGTTTGCTTTTAAAACAAAAGAAGGGGAAAATACGTCCTCGTTTCTAACCCACTGTATTTGATATCAATGACTTAACTGTTTAGAAATAAATTTTCAGAAAATTCTTCACATTAGAAGTTTCTTCTAATCACCAGAAGCATCAAGACTTCTGTAAGAATCAGTGGGCTGTAATAAAACCTAAAATTGCTTGTATTTAAGATTATGTCTCATTATCTTGCTTCAAAGCTTTCTTCATCTTTGTTATCAGAGTTATTCTTGCCTATAGAATAAATGTTTGCTTATGATGAATTACCAGTGAAGAGTTACTAATAATTTCCTTTTTTGTGAAAATATTGTCAAGAGGTGATCTGAGCTAGAGAGAGCTGAGCTGAGCTGCCAAGAGTCAGAGTAGCTGATTGAGACAAGGAGCCCAAGTGAAACAATCAGTGAAGCCTTAATCCCTTACTGTGATATTATAAGCAAGAGGCTAACTTGAAGAAAGCACTGACTATCCCCTCCTCCCACACACCCCCCACCCCGTTCCATTTTCCCCCATGAAATGGAGCTGGGTGAGGGTCAGGTGGATCAGCGCAGACTTGGGGACTCTTCTCACTGCCCAAGGAGATTTGCAGTTTTATGAACCTGGAGGCTGTTGGGGTGGGGGAGGAGGGAGAGAGGGAAAGGCTAGGAGTAGAAAAGTACGGAATACTGAGTCAGAGAGGGGAGAAGTGTCTTAAAGGGCTCTCCTCCCTTTCACCTAGGGAGGATTCAGCAGAGGCACGTAAGAAAGGCATCTGCTAAAGCCCCCCCCTCCCCCCCCCAAAAAAGGAGCTAGGACTTCTATACCATGGACTGCCAAAAGAACAAGCAAATCTGTCTTGGAAGAAGTAGAACCAGAATGCTCCTTAGAAGCAAGGATTACAAGACTATGTCTCACATACATTTGGATGTGTTATCAGGAGGGATCAGTCCTTGGAGAAGGACATCAGGCTTGGTAAAGTAGAAGGTCAATGAAATAGAGGAAGACCCTCAACGAGATGGATTGACACAGTGGCTGCAACAATGGGCTCAAACATAGCAGCAATTGTGGGGATGGTGCAGGACTAGACACTATTTTGTTCTGTTGTCTGTGGGGTCTCTTATGAGTTTGAACCAACTCAGTGGCACCTAACAACAACAATAAACCTCGTGTTACTGCAACAAAAATACCACAAATGGGCGGCTTTAAAGAACAGAGATTTGTTTTCTCAAAGTTCTGATGCTAAATGTCCACATCAGGGTCTCAGCCATGTTAATTCCTTCTGTGAGCCTCTGTCTTATTTTCTGGTGTTGTCACATAGTCCTTGCCATTTCTTGGCATTCTTTGGTGTTCCTTAGTGTTTCTTTGGTATTTGTTGGTGTTCTTTTTTGATCCTTAGTGTCTGTTATCCCTGCGTGTGTGTCTCTGTGTCTATTGTGGTCTTTTTGTGATGCAGAAGTGATTAAGTTTAGGACCCGCCCTACTCTGGTATGACCTCATTAACATAACAAAAGAAAACCTATGTCACAACAGGAATTCAGCACAAATTTTGGGGGAACACATTTCAATCCATGACAGGATTGTTTTATTTCCTTTTTAGATTTTTCATTGTTGGTGTGTGTAAACAGCTAATTTTTGTGTGTTGATCTTGTACCCTTCAACTTTGCAGAATTCATTTATTAACTCTAATAATTCTTGTAGATTCCTTGGTTTTTTTCCATATTTATATAGTATCATGTCATCTGCAAATGGAGATAGTTCTGTGTCTATCTTTTCTTTTCCTGAATAGCACTGCATGATGATGGTAAAGCAAGGAGGAGATATTGGGGGATATGGTGTTTTTTTTTTTTTTTTATGGTGTAGTCCTGGCTGTCAGTGAAAGACACAGGAATATCTGCGACCTAAATTAATTTTGTTCAGCTGCTTAGTTTCCAAATTTTTAAGTCTAAAGTGTTCAGTGTTTAAATAAATGCTTGTAATTAGTTGAAACAGAGGCCATATGAAAAATGACACTTCATGGGGAACATTAAAAAAGAAGGTAAAAGCCAGAGTAAGAAACCAATGAAACAATTAGATTTCAACCTTTAGAAAATTAATACCTTAGGATGAGAATATGTTGTACTTTCAATTTAATTATAAGTTATGAGCATGTACTGATATGTAATATTGTCAGCAAAACTCTAATATACGGAATGTGTGCAGAACCTTGTGTGATAATACATTGCTATGTTATATGTGGTTTCAGCTTTCTACTGATGTTTAGGAAACCCTGGTGGTGTCGTGGTTAAGAGCTATGGCTGCTAACCAAAAGGTTGGCAGTTCAAATCTACCAGGCACTCCTTGGAAACCATATGGGGCAGTTCTACTCTGTCCTATAGGGTCACTATGAGTCGGGATCGACTCGACAGCAGTGGGTTGGGTTTGATTTGCGGTGTGTTACTGATATTTAAAAATATATATAGGTTATTGTAACCATTTTTCCATTTCCATGTTATTTGTATATTATAATTAAGTGAATTCATATTTTCAGAATGCCACAATGATAGGAAAATAGAACCTAGATGTCAATTTTTTGCAATTATGAAAAGCATAATTATAATTGGGTTTTTACCTATGAGGTCTTAGGTTACATTCCTGCTTTTAAATGTAAAAAAAAAAATTTTTTTAAATGTAGGAATTACTAAAAACACACACACACAAACTCAGACCTTAAAAACTATAGCTGATGTTGCTTTAGATAACATTTTACTGGTAATATCAAGCAGGGATCTAGATAATTGGTTGATTAGCTTTATGGAATTGACATACACCTACAAAAACAGATACTGCAGCCAAAAATTTGGGACCATACAGTGGGTGATTTCTCAACTATGCACTATTATTCTTTCTTTCCCCAACAAAAGGTATCATGGAAAGAAATTTCATGCCAATTACTGATAAGCAATTACCCTAGTGCAAATGGAAAGAGAGATGGCCTGCTTTTACCTGGTAAATGTTTAATGCCGTATCAATGGTTTTAAGGGAAAGTTTCTTTTTTAAATGTGAATTTTATTTATCTTCCAGTTGGTTTCTTCCTTCCGCATCTTTCTCTGTCACTATATCTCTGGAGTTATTGTTACAATACACAACAACCACAATTGTGTTAGTTGTTAGTTGCTGTTGTTGTTAGTTGCTGTTGAGTCGATTCTGACTAACGGTGACCCCATGTGTGCAGAGTGGAACTGCTCCACAGGGTTTTCAAGGCTGATTTTTCAAAAGTTGATCACCAGGCCTGTTCCCTGAGGCACCGCTCGCTGGGTTTGAACCATCAACCTTTCAATTAGAAGTTGAGCATTTAAACATTTGTGCCATCTAGGGGTTCTTTTCTTTCTTTTTTTTTTTGTTTGCCATCTAGGGGTTCCCTACACAGTTGTAAATTATGTATGTATTTTAATACTGAAGCACATAGAATCAATGACTGAATAGCCATTTTGAACTGACACCTGGTATGTTACATCTAAATGTACGGATTCATAGAAGTCTGTATTCTAACTGATGCAAAACCTGAGAGAATCACTTACTAATGAGTATTCATGAACATTTTTTTTTCACTGTAAAATATATAAGTTCCATTACTAGGTAATGATCTGGTCTCATGGATTATCCAAGAGCATTCTGAAGTACACAGCTTTTCCTAATATTAACATGAGGTTGCATGTATGGTAGGATACAAAATCCCACTAATGCTTTCTCCACTATATCATACTGATGACACTGGTCATCGCCCAATAACAGCAGTAAGCTTGTCCCACTGAATTATCTTCCTCCAATTTCTCCTTCTATATTTTAGAATACTGAAATCCTATTTCATTAATTCCATGGAAATTGTAAAGATAGATATATAACTAGAATTTTTGGTAAACATGATGTAACATAGTAGAAATGACATTAGGCCATATGGACTTGGTAAAATTTTTAAATATGTTGGTTACATGATTCTCTCCAAAGGGAGAATCTAGGCAATTTTGGGAGGAATATAGGCACCATTTTCCATATTTCTCTGTTGTTTCCTCTGTTTTATCTCTTATAAAGTTTTATTCATTACTTGAATAAGCTAAACACATGTTGTTCAATGACCAAAAACCCATCAGAAATATCCATGAGAGTGAAAAATAGTCCATTTGCCTTAATTTAAGGAGAAACAAAACAAAACAAAACAAAACAAAAAACAGCTTGGAAGAATCCATGGAATAAAAATCAGTTAAGGCACATAAATTATACTTCATAACACTGGCTTCTTTCCTATATAAAAAAAAATTTTTTTTTTAAACACTGGCTTCTTTCCTATATCTAGTTCATTTTTGATAGAAACATGGATTGCGGAAAAATTCTCTGTATTTTGATCAAAGACAAATTGTTTATATTATATTTCTCTAATTATATGGTGTGGTAATTACTTGCCAGGACAGATACGTCAATTAATAAATATTACTAGATTAATTAGTATGTACCCAGTACTCTTGGTGCTTTTATGACATTTATGCTGTGAGTGAAGGGACAATGTATATAAATACGTAATAATTACAGATCAGTTTGAGACACTATTCTCAGTTACTCATAATAACCAAATAATCCTTTTAGCAAGTTTGCACATGTGGGAGATTGTAATTCTAGGATAGAGCTGGGTCAGCAGCCATGGCTGATTGAGGAGCTAGGAAATTTGTGCTGTCTCCAGAACAGTGTTTTATATGTGAGGTAAAGGCCATACCCTGGAAGATCTCAAGGGCAAGTCTTGAATTAATGGGAAGGGCATAAAAACAGTAAATGGAGTATAAGTAGCACTGGACTGGGAACTGAAAGATCTCAG
Organism: Loxodonta africana; assembly: GCF_030014295.1. Taxonomy (NCBI): domain Eukaryota; kingdom Metazoa; phylum Chordata; class Mammalia; order Proboscidea; family Elephantidae; genus Loxodonta; species Loxodonta africana. The sequence goes on along the minus strand of NC_087369.1, from coordinate 114,575,188 downwards.
TTCTAGTTTACGCTCTTCTACTAACTAGTGTCCAAACCCAAACCAAACCCACTGCTGTCGAGTCGATTCTGATTCGTGGTGACCCTATAGGACAGAGTAGAACTGCCCCTTAGGGTTTCCAAGGAGCGCCTGGTGGATTTGAACTGCGAACCTTTTGGTTAGCAGCCGTAGCTCTTAACTGCCACGCCACCAGGGTTTCCACGGACCCTGCAAATATTAGTTTTTTTTTTTTTTAATTTTCTTTCCTCGTTTTCACAGGGGTACTGAGGAGTGGAGGATAAATGTTGAAAATAAATGATCTTTTTCCAGAAATAAATTTACGTTATTTAAATACACAAACAGTATTTTTATTATTGAAAACAGATGAAATTACCCAGGGACACTGAGTATAGCAGTACTGACTATACACTGAACAACTAAAAAGAAATCCATGTACTTTGACTATGATGGACATTGTTGCTGTCACCCAACATAGATATGGGCCCCTTACCCAAAATTTAGTTTGGATACCAAGACTGATGACAATATACACCACGCACACACACCGAGAAGGTGTGAAAAGGTGATATAATGTGACTTTCTAGAGGGAAGAGGGTGGTTCCCAAGCTAGTCTGAAAATGGCTTGAGAGATCAGGGAAAGGAGACTGGCTTGGAGTTTTTATGGTGGCTTTGGGTTGAGGCCAGGATAAAGGTTCTTCCACATGGCTGAGGATTTGAGTGGCTTGAAATTCCTGGCAGTGTCAAAGAGGAGAGAGCATGCAGGCTATCTTATCAGCTTGCTCAGATGTGGGGTGGAAGGATAAGGAGGTGATGGGGCTTGAAAGCTGTCAGCAATCAAACATCAAAAATGGAGTAAGACTATTATAGACATGAATGGCACCCCCTAATATTATGCAATGTGGAAGTCCTGAACCTAGAAAAATTTTATAAAAGCTTAAATTAGTACAGTATTTTTTGTGTAGAAAACATTTTGGACTACATGTGAACTTCCTGGTATCCTCTCCTGATTGTGTAGATGAGGATATGAAGAATTTGAGAGGTAAGGTTCATGTCTAAAATACAGCTAGTAATGAAAATGTATCAGCATATTCCTGAAAATGCTCCTTAGCTGTGGAATTACTATAATTGAGTCTACAACTAATGTATTGGCCAACTGAAAAACTGAATATGTAATCACTCATTCAAGTGTTTATACTGCGGAGCTGGGTAATATGTTTTTCTATTCCTTTAGTTTATTCCACAGAGCCTCTATTTTATTCAATGCATTTTGCTAGGTGCTGAAGGAATATAGAGATTAATAAAAACTAGTATCAGATTTCTAGGAGCCTACCATATAACACATTGAATAGTCATCTAGTGATGAATTCACTTAGTATAGGATGCAAACCTAGATAATCCAAGCCTATAGAAAAGGCTCTATTATATTAATTTAGCATAAAATTAGTTAAAATCTTTGCTTGTTTTACCTTCTTATATGCCACTGTAATTCTTTGGACTGCATTAATTGCAAGAACTATGCCCACAACAAAAAAGAAAATCTAAATGTCCTGTAGTTCGAGTAAAACCCAAGAAACCCACTGCTGCTGAATCAGTTCCAATTCATATAGGGACTCTATAGGACAGAGTAGAACCGTCCCATAGGGTTTCCGAGGAGCAGCTGGTAGATTTGAACTGCTAACCATTTGGGTGGCAGCCAAGCTCTTAACCACTGCGCCACCAGTATAAAAAAAAGCCACAGTTAATTATTAGAAATTGTGCTTCATAGTACATATTTTTTTAAATAATATTGTGTTTTTGGTGAAAGTTTACACAGCAAATTAGGTTCCCTCATATTACGTATTTTAATGTGGTATCAAGTATAGTACATTCTGAGCTTCTGTATGGCTCAAGAGAAAGATATTAACTGCTAAATCATTTTAATTATTGCCTGCATTTTTATTCTAAATGTTAATACATATTTCTAAGTGATATTTTGATGATAGCTGAAGTACACTAAAACTGTTATTTTTACCATTGTCATTTTATTGCATACATATTTTCTTATCTTTACCAAAGTAAAATTGAAGGCCAAATTTAAAATATTTTTGGTAACTTAATTTGTATTTGTTTAACAGTGATTAGTTAATATACTACTATTTTTGTGAAATTGAAGTGTTTCGCTATAGTAGACAATAGAGAAATGACTATTTATAAATATTGAGTCAGGAATTATCATTGATATTTCTGCCTGTTTACTCAATACATATCTTTTAGAGTGCAAATGTGGTATGATAATACTTACAGTATTAGTGTATGTAAAAGTTAAAGAAATACAGCAAAGTAGCATGAGATTAAATTAGGACTATTTATTCATAATGGAAAGTTTTAAAATGAAATCATGGTTTCAACTTTTAGGAAGTTACTTGGGCAGAAACTTCACATTTTCAAAAGCGTGAATAATCAAAAGTAGAAAATGAAGCATATGTGTGTATATATACATATATACATATATATATATGCATATATGTATATATATAGGCTAGTAGCAATATCTGGGTAATACCATATTTGATTCACCACCTGTCTGTCAGTTTGCCATACTGTGGTGGCTTACGTGTTTCTAGGATGTTTGAAGCTATGAGACTGGTATTTCAAATGCCAGTATGGTCACCATGGTAGACAGGTTTCAATGGAGTTTCCAGACTAAGACAGAGTAGGAAGAAAGGCTTTGTAATCTAACTTTTGAAAAGTAGCCAATGAAACCCTATGAATCACAACAGAATATTGTCCTATATAGTGTTAGAACATGAGCCTGGGCCTACTGCAGAAGGGACCATCAATTGCTCATGTGCAAGATCAACTTGAAGCTGAAGAAAATCAAAGCAAGCTGTCTAGGGCCAAAGTACGACCTTGAATGCATCCTCCCTGAATTTAGAGACCACCTCAAGAATAGATTTGACACACTGAACCCTAATGACTGAAGACCAGAAGAGTTGTGGGAAGACATCAAAAACATTATACATGAAGAAAGCAAAAGGTCATTAGAAATACAGAAAGAAAAGACCAAAACGGATGTCGGAAGAGACTCTGATACTTGCTTTTAAGTACAGAGTAGCTAAAGGTAAGGGAAGAAATGATGAAGTAAAAGTGCTGAAAAGATTTCAAAGGGCAGCTCAAGAAAACAAGGTAAAGTATTATAATGAGATATACAAAGACCTGGGGTGAGAAAACCAAAAGAAGAATATAGTTGGCATTTCTCAAGCTGAAAAACTGAAAATTGAAGCCTCGAGTTGCAGTACTGAAGGATTCCAGGGCCAAAAAATGGAACAAGGCAGGAAGCATCAAAAGAAGATAGAAAGAATAGACTGTCACTGTACCAAAATAATTGGTCAGTGTTCAACCATTTCAGAAGATAGCATATTATCAAGAACTGCTGCTGCTGAAGGAAGAAGTTCAAACTTCTCTGAAGGCATTGGCAAAAAACAAGTCTCCAGGAACTGACAGAATACCAATTGAGATGTTTAAATGCTGGAAGCGTTTACTCGTCTATGTCAAGAAATTTTGAAAAGAGCTACCTGGTCAGCTGACTCGAAGATATCCATGTTGGCGCCATTCTAAAGAAAGATGATCAAACAGAATTTGGAAATTAATGAACAATATCATTAATATCATATGTTAGCAAAATCTTTCTGAAGATAATGAAAAGAAGACTGTAGCTGTACATCAACAGGGAACTGTGGGAAGTTCAAGCCAGATACAGAAGAGGAGGTAGAACGAGAGCTATCATTTCTGGTGCCAGGATGATCTTTGCCAAAAGCAGAGAATACCAGAAAGATGTTGACCCATGTTTTATTGACTATGCAAAGTCATTTGACTGAGGGGATCATAATAAATTATGAATAACATCGTCAAGAATGGAAATTCTAGAATTCTTAATTGTGCTCATGTATAACCTGTGCATGGATCAAGAGGTACTCATTCAAACAGAACAAGGGTATACTGGGTGGTTCCAAATTGGGAAAGATGTGCAGCAGGGTTGTATCGTTTCACCCTACTTATTCAATATATATGGTGAACAAATAATCCAGACTATATGAAGAAGAATATGGCGTCAGGATTGGAGAGACTCATTAACACCTGAGATGTGCGGATGACACAACCTTGTTGGCCTAAAATGAAGACTTGAAGCAATTACTGATGAAGATCAAAGATTATAACCTTCAGTATGGGTTAAATGTGACTGTGAAAAAACAAAAATCCTCACAACTGGACCAATAAACATCTTCATGATTAATGGAGAATAAATTGAAGTTGTGAATGACTTCATTCTACTCGGATCAACAATCAACGTCCTTGGAAGCAGCAGTGAAGAAATCAAATGAGAGAGGTGGGGCCAAGATGGTGGAATAGTCAGATACTTCGTGTCATCCCTCTTAGAACAAAAACTTGGAAAAACAAGTGAATCGGATATATATGACAATCCAAGAACCCTAAGCACCAAAGACAAAGCTGAAGAATTGGACTGAGTGACCGGCGGAAGGGAGAGACAATTCAAAAACAGCAGAAACAGAGAATTATGGATCGCTGGCATCTTGCTAGCTGAACCTGCACAGCATGGACATATTGAGACAAGCAGCAGCATCTCAAGCGGAAACCCACCCCATCTGGCACAGCTAAGGTGGAGTGACTCTGCACACACTTCCAGAATCAAACAGGAGTGATAGCAGACCTGCAAAAGTTAAGTGCATGCTCCCAACCCATCATGTGTACCACAGCCCCTCTCCCCCACCAGAGCTCCATGGGCCAAGGAGCACTCCCTCCTCCTCAACCATCCCCCTCCCCACTCTGACACCAGTATGGCAGTATTCAGTGCTGTCACACCCCTTAAGCCAGAAACTCATGAGCCCAGTCCATGCCTTTGCCCAGCCACTGGCAACAGGGGTACACGGGATTGCAGCAAGCATCTTCTACCCCGTCTGATCACCTGCACCAGTCACTTGCTGGTAGACTCAGCACAGCATGCCCACATTGGCATAAGGTAGGCAGAGTTTCCACCTGAAGCCCATTTTCACTGGCAGCAGCCAAGTGGGAACTGCAGATCTGTGACATTTGACACTGCCCCACCCTCTAAGCTGGTAGTTCTCAGCCCAGTCTGAGGCGCTTGCCCTTTACCCCAGCCACTGGCTCAGGGAGTCCACAGACTTTCAGTACTCCTTACCCCCACTGATCACCCGCAACAGTGCTTTCCAGCATAGCCTCATTAGGACAAAGTAGACAGGGCTCCCAGCTGAAGCTCATTTTCACCTGCAGCAGCCAAGTGGGAGCTATAGATCTGTGGAATTTGACACCACCCAATCCCTAAGAAGGGGCCTCATCCACCCACACCGGAGGCCTGAGGGCCCGTAGCACTACCCACTCCAACCAGCTGGTCATAACAGGGGCTTGAGAACCAGTGGTGCCCAACAATCCTTCCAGCCAATGGCACCGGGGCTCAAGGACTGGTTGCACTTCCCCCCCCTCCCCAACTACACACTCTAGCAGACGGGCATATCCCCATCCAGGCACCCAGGAACAGCTGACAGCTCCCTTCCTCACCCCCTGCATTGCCCACCATTGCAACCAGAGACCATTGCAACCAGAGACCTGTGCCTGCCCCAAATACCCCCACACATCCCTGCCCACCCAGGACTATAGGTGAGAGACTCTGCACCACACAGTCAGTGACTGATGGCCACGTTTGCCCCAACCATCTGGCAAGTGGTGGAGCACACACACGAGACCCAACGCAATGACCAGGTAGAAAACCCCTGCATCCATGGCAGGTGACGAGTAGGACAGATATTTCACTTCACCAAAAACTCCACCTTACATCTGCAGCAGCCCCACAAAAACAACAAACAGAGTCACAGACTCACACACCTAGTAGCTGCTCTGCCAGTCTGGAGCCAGGAGATGAGCGCTTCAACATGGCCAGATTAAGGACCAGAGAAGCACACACACCCAACCTACTTGGATATATCAAAACAAAACAAAACAAAAATTCAGGATGCGGTAAACAAACATACAAAAAAAAATATGTAATAACTTCTTGATCCCTGGAGACATCAGTTACTATCAAATCACGTAAAGAAGCAGGATGAGATGGCTCCAGCAAGTGACCAAAATAACCAGAAAACCTTCCAGAGGAAGACAAGGCTACCTGATAAAGAATTCAAAAGACTAATGTACAGAAGTCTCCAAGAGATCATGCTGGAGAGTAATGAGTACAAAGACCAAACAAAGGAACACGCAGACAAAGCAATAGAAGAATTCAGGAAAACAATACAAGAGAAAAAATGACAGAATAAATAGGCTATTAGAAACCATACAAAAACAGCAACTAGAAATCCAAAAGATTAACAATAAGTTTCAGATTTAGACAACTCAATAGAAGGTCATAGGAGCAGAATTGAGGCAGTGGAAGTCAGAAACACACTACCTACCTGAACTGACACAAACGGATATAGAAAAGAGATTGAACAGGTAATAAAAACAACAACAACAAAAAACTCCTAACCAAAAAAAAAAAAAAAAAAGCCTGGCCCTGGAGGCTTCACTGAAGAATTCTACCAAACTTTCAGAGAAGAACTCACACCAATACTACTCAGACTATTTAAGAAGATAGAAAAGAAAGGAATTCTGAATTCATTCTGTGAAGCCAGCATAACCCTGATACCAAAGCCAGGCAAAGACACCATAAAAACAAAAACTTGAAGGTCAATATTCCTCATGAACATACATGCAAAAATTATCAACAAAATTCTAGCCAATAGAATTCAACAGCATATCAAAAAAGTAATGCATCATGAGCAAGTAGGATTCATACCAGGTATGCAGGGATGATTTAACACTAGAAAATCAATCAATATAATCCATCACATAAATAAAAGAATCACATCTCAGTCAACACAGAAAATGCATTTGACAAACTCCAACACCCATTCCTGATAAAAACTCTCAGCAAAATAGGAGTAGAAGGGAAACTTCTTGACACAGTAAAGGGCATTTATACAAAACCCGTAGCCAACATCATTCTCAACGGAGAGAGATTGAAAACATTCCCCTTGAGAATGGTAACCCGACAAGGAGGCCCTTTATTACCACTCTTATTCAACATCGTGCTGGAAGTCTTACTAGAGCAATAAAGCAAGAAAAAGAAATAAAAGTTATCTAAATTGGTAAGGAAGAGGAAAAACTATCCCTATTTGCAGATGATATGATCTTATACATAGAAAATCCCAAAGAATCTACCGTAAAGCTCCTAGAACCAATAGAAGATTGCAGCAATGTAGCAGGAGACAAGATTAACATACAAATATCAGTTGAATTCCTCTAAACCAACAAAGAGAACTTTGAAAAGGAAATTAGCAAATCAGTACCCTTTACAGTAGCCCCCAAGAAGATAAAATTCTTAGGAATAAATTCAACCAGGGGCATAAAAAACCTATACAAAAAAAGCAACAAAACACTGCTACAAGAAACCAAAAGAGACCACATAAGTGGAAAAACATACCATGCTCGTGAGTAGGAAAACTCAACATTGTGAAAATATCAGCACTACCCAAAGTAATCTACAGATACAATGAAATTTCAATTCAAATTCCAACAGCATTCTTTAACCAGATAGAGAAACAAAGCACTAACTTTATATGGAAAGAGAGGAGGCCCCGGGTAAGTAAAATACTATTGAAGAAGGAGAACAAAGTGAGAGACCTCACACCTACTATATGGTTGGTTGGGTTTATATAGCCACGGTGGTCAAAACAGCCAGATACTGGTACGGCAGTAGACACATAAACCAAAGGAACAGACTTGAGAACCCAGATGTAAATCTATCCATCTGATATTTAACATAGGGGCAAAGTCTGTTAAATGGGGAAAAGACAGCCTCTTTAACAAATAGTGCTGGCATAACTGGATGTCTGTCTGTAAAAAAATGAAAAAAGATCCATACCTCACACCACACACAAAACTAACTCAAGAAGGATCAAAGACCTAAATATAAAACCCAAAATGATAAAGATCATGGAAGAAAAAATAGAGACAATGCTAGGGGCCCTAACATGGCATAGATAATATACAAACCATAACTATCAATGCACAAACACTAGAAGAGAAACTGGTTAACTGGGAGCTCTAGAAAATTAAACACTTACCCTCATCAAAAGACTTCACTAAAAGAGTAAAAAGAAAACCTACAGACTGGGAAAAAAATTTGGCTACCAGTATCTGACAAGGGTCTAAACTCTAAAATTTATAGAATATTTCAACACCGAAACAACAAAAAGACAAACCAATTAAAAAATGGGCAAAGGACATGAACAGACACTTCACCAAAGAAGACATTCAGGCAACTAACAGATACATGAGGAACTGCTCACAATCATTAGCCATTAGAGAAATGAAATCAAAACTACATTGAGATACCATCTCACCCTGATATTACTGGCACTAATCAAAAATAAATAAATAACAAATGTTGGAGTGGTTTCAGGGGGATTAGAATCCTTATGCACTGCTGGTTGGAATAAAATAGTACAACCACTATGAAAAATGATATGGCACCTTCTTAAAAAGATAGAAATGCCATATGATCTAGCAATTCGACTCCTAGCAATATATTCTAGAGAAATAAGAGCTATCACATGAATTGACATATGCACACCAATGTTCATTGCAACATTATTCACAATAGCAAAAATTGGAAACAACCTAAGTGCCCATCAACAGATGAATGGGTACAAAAATTATGGTACATACACTCAATGGAATAATACACAGCAATAAAGAACAATGATGAATCTATGAAACATCTCACAATATGGATGAATCTGGAGGGCATTATGCTGTGTGAAGTCAGTCACAAAAGGACAAATACTATGTGAGACCACTATTATAAGAACTGAAGAAATGCTTTGTTGTGTTGTTGTTGTTGTTAGGTGCCATCAAGTTGGTTCTGACTCATAGCAACCCCATGTACAACAGAACGAAACACTGCCTGGTCCTGTGCCATCCTCATAATCATGGTTATGCTTAAGTCCATTGTTGTAGCCACTGTGTCAGCACATCTAATTGAGGGTCTTCCTCTTTTTTTCTGACCCTCCACTTTACTAAGCACGAGGTTCTTCTCCAGGGACTGATCTCTCCTGACAACATGTCCAAAGTATGTGAGACGTAGTTTCTCCATCCTTGCTTCTAAGGAGCATTCTGGCTGTACTTCTTCCAAGACAGATTTGTTCCTTCTTTTGGCAGTCCCTGGTATATTCAGTATTCTTCTCCAACACCTCAATTCAAAGGTGTCAGTTCTTCTTCGGTCTTTATTCATCATCCAGCTTTCACATATATAGGAGGTGATTGAAAACACCATGGCTTGGCTCAGGTGCACCTTAGTCTTCAAGGTGACATCTTTGCTTTTCAAAACTTTAAAGAGGTCCTTTGCAGCAGATTTGCCCAATGCCATGCATCTTTTGATTTCTTGACTGCTGTTTTCATGGGTGTTGATTGTAGATCTAAGTAAAATGAAATCCTTGACAACTTCAGCCTTTTCCCCTTTTATCATGATGTTGCTTATTGATCGAGTCGTGAGGATTTTTGTTTTCTTTATGTTGAGGTGTAATCCATACTGAAGGCTGTGGTGTTTAATCTTCTTCAGTAAGTGCTTCAAGTTCTTTTCACTTTCAGCAAGCAAGGTTGTGTCATCACCATGATGGAGGTTGTTAATGAGCCTTCCACCAATCTTGATGCCCTGTTTTTCTTCATATAGTCCATCTTCTCGGATTATTTGCTCAGCATACAGATTGAATAGGTATGGTGAAAGGATACAACCATGACACACACCTTTCTTGACTTTAAACCATGCAGTATCCCCTTGTTCTGTTTGAACGACTGGCTCTCGATCTATGTACGGGTTCCTCATGAGCACAATTAAGTGTTCTGGAATTCCCATTCTTCGTAATGTTATCCGTAATTTGTTATGATCCACACAGTCGAATGCCTTTGCATAGTCAATAAATCACAGGTAAACATGTTTCTTATATTCTCTGCTTTCAGCCAGGATCCATCTCACATCAGCAATGATATCCCCAGTTCTGCATCCTCTTCTGAATTCGACTTGAATTTCTAGCAATTCTCTGTCAATACACTGCTGCAGCTGCTTTTGAGTGATCTTCAGCAGAATTTTTTTTGTATGTGATATTAATGATATTGTTTGATAATTTCTGCATTCAGTTGGATCACTTTTCTCTGGAATAGGCATAAATATATATGTCTTCCATTCCGTTGGCCAGGTAGTGTCTTCCAAATTTCTTGGCATAGACGGGTGAGTACTTCCAGCGCTGCATCTGTTTGTTGAAACATCTCAATTGGTATTCTGTCAATTACTGGAGCCTTGTTTCTTGCCAGTACCTTCAGTGCTTGGACTTCTTCCTCCAGTACCAATGGTTCCAGCTCATATGGTACCTCCTGAAATGGTTGAACATCAACTAATTCTTTTTGGTATAGTGACTGTGTGTATTCCTTCCATCTTTTTTTGATGCTTCCTGCATCGTTCAATATTATCCCCCATAGAATCCTTCAGTATTGCAACTTGAGGCTTGAATTTTTTATTCATTCTTTCAGCTTGAGAAATGCCGAGCGTGTTCTTTCTTTTTTGGTTTTCCACCTCCAGGTATTTGCTCACGTCATTATACTACTTTACGCTATCTTCTCGAGCCACTCTTTGAAATCTTCTATGCAACTCTCTTACGTCATCATTTCTTCCTTTTGCTTTAGCTACTCGACGTTCAAGAACAAGTTTCGGAGTTTCTTAGGACATCCATTTTGGTGTTTTCTTACTTTCCTGTCTTTTTAATGATGTCTTACTTTCTTCATATATGGTGTTTTTGATGTCATTTCACAATTTATCTGGTCTTTGGTCGTTAATGTTCAGTGCATAAAATCTGTTCTTGAAATGGTCTTTAAATTCAGGTGGGATATATTCGAGGTTGTACTTTGGCTCTCGCGGACTAGTTCTAATTTTCCTCACTTTCAGCTTGAACTTGCATATGAACAATTGATGGTGTGTTCTGCATTTGGCCCCTGGCCTTGTTCTGACTAATGATATTGATCTGGAAACCATTGTCTTTTTCCACAGATGTAGTTGATTTGATTCTTGTGTCTTCAGTCTGGCAAGGTGCACTGTATATTTGCTGTTTATGTTGGTGAAAAAAGGTATTCATATTGAAGAAGTCTTTGGTCTTGCAAAATTCTATTATGCGATATCCGGCATCATTTCTATCACAAAGGCCATATTTTCCAACTACTGATCCTTCTTTGTTTCCAACTTTCCCATTCCAATCTCCAGTAATTATCAGTGCATCCTGATTGCACGTTTTGTCGATTTCAGACTGCAGAAGTTAGTAAAAATCTTCAATTTCTTCATCTTTGGCCTTGGTGGTTGGTGGGTAAATTTGAATAATAGTCCTATTAACTGGTCTTCCTTGTAGGCATATGGATATTATCCTATCACTGACAGCGTTGTATTTCAGGATAGATCTCGAAATGTTCTTTTTTTTCCAGTGAATGCAATGCCATTCCTCTTCAAGTTGTTGTTCCTGGCATAGTAGGCCATATGATTGTCTGATTCAGAATGGCCAAGACCTGTCCATTTCAGTTCACTAATTCCTAGGATATCAATGTTTATGCATTCCATTTCATTTTTGATGATTTCCGATTTTCCTAGATTCATACTTCATACATTCCAGGTTCTGATTATTAATGGAAATTTTCAGCTGTTTCTTCTCATTTTGAGTCATGCCACATCAGCAAATGAGGTCCTGAAAGCTTGACTCCGTTCACATCATTAAGGTCGACTCTACTTTGAGGAGGCAGCTCTACCCCAGTTGTCTTTTGAGTGCCTTCAAACCTGGGGGGCTCATCTTCCGGCTCTATATCAGACAGTGTCCTGCTGCTATTCGTAAGATTTTCACTGTCTAAATCTTTTCAGAAGTAGACTGCCGGGTCCTTCTTCCTAGGCTGTCTTAGTCTGGAAGCTCAGCTGAAACCTGTCCTCCATGGGTGACCCTGCTGGTATTTGAATACCGGTGGCACAGTTTCCCGCATCACAGCAACATGCAAGCCCCTACAGTATGACAAACTGACAGGCATGTGGGGGGTAGAAATGCTTTACACACAGAAAAAAACATTCTTTGGTGGGTATGAGGGTTGTGAGGGAAGGGGAGGGAAAATCACTAACTAGTTAGTAGACAAGTGTCAACTTTGGTGAAAGGAAAGACAACACAGAAAATAGGGGAAGTCAGCACAACTTGACCAAGGCAAAGGCATAGAAGTTTTCTAGACAAATCCAAACAGCTTGGGGGACCAAGTTACTGGGGCTGAGGGCTGGGTACCATAGTCTTGGGGGACATCTAGGTCAATTGGCATAACATAGTTCATAAAGAAACTGTTTTACATCCTACTTTGGTGAGTAGTGTCCAGGGTCTTAAAAGCTTGAGAGTGGCTGTTTAAAATACAGCTATTGGTTCTATCATATTCAGAGTAAAGAGGAATGAAGAAAACCAAAGACACAAGGGAAATATTAACTGAAATGACTAAAGGACCACAGGAACCAGAGCATCCACCAGCCTGAGCCCATAAGAACTGGATGGTTCCTGGCTACCACCATCGACCACTCTAACAGGGATCATAACAGAGAGTCCTGCATACACACACACACACCCACCCACCCACCCAGTGCCGTCGAGTTGATTCTGACTCATAGCGACCCTATAGGACAGAGTAGAACTGCCCCATAGAGTTTCCAAGCAGCACCTGGCAGATTCGAACTGTGGACTCTTTGGTTAGCAGCCATAGCACTTAACTACCATGCCACCAGGGCTTACTGGATAGAGCAGGAGAAAAATGTACAATGATGTTCAAATTCATGAAAAAGCCCAAACTTACTAGTCTAACAGATACTGGAGGAACCCCCGCAGATATGGCCCCTGGGCACAATGCTAACTCAGAACTTAAACCACTCCCAAAGCCCACTTCTCAAAGATTTGACAGGCCTATAAAACAAACAGTAAAACACGTGAAGAGCGTGCTTTTTAGTTCAATCATAGATATATAAGACCATAAGGGAAATTTCTTCCCAAAAAGCAAGATGAGAAGGCAGGAAGGGACAGAAAAACTGGACAAATGGACATGGGGAACCTGGTGGAAGGGAAGAGGGTGCTGTCATGTTGTAGGCATTGGAACCAATGTCACAACGCAATGTGTATAGATTTTTGAATGAGGAAAAAAAACAAAAAAATGATGTGTCGCATTGGCGAAATCTACTACGAAAGACCCCTTCAAAACTTAAAAAATCAAAGATGTCAGTTTGATGATTGAGATGCGTCTGACCCAAGCCATAAACTTTTTAATCACTTCATGTGCACGTGGAAGCTGGACAATGAAAAATGAAGACAGAACAAGAATTGATGAGTCTGAACTATGGTGTTGGCAAAGAATACTGTAAGCACCATGGATTGTCAGAAGAAAGAATAACCAAAAAAATTCAACCAGAAGTTTCCTTAGAAGCGAGATGGTGAGGCTTGGACTTGCTTACCTTGGGCACATCATCCAGAAAGACCACTAGTAAAGGACATTATGTTTGGTAAAGTAGAGGGCCAACGAAAGCAAGGGAAACCCTCAATGAGATGGATTGACACAACAGCCCCAACAATGGACTTAAACATATCGATGATCATAAAAATGGTACAGGACCAGGCAACACTTCATTCTGTTATGCATAAGATCACCATGAGTTGGGGTCGACTTGAAGGCAGCTAACATCAAGAAAAGTATTTGATGAAATCTAAGATACAACCAATTATAAGATGCACTATATTTTTACACCAAGAAAGAAAAAAATAATGCTGCCTGTTAAACTCTCACATATCATCAATTTTAAGAAACATTCTAATATCAAAGATGCTAAAATGTTTTAAAAAAAGGAAATATGGTATATCTTCAAATTTTATTTGAACATTTTGTTATTTAGTAGCATTCATATAAAAGAGTTCTATACCAGTTGCTGTCCAAGATTTGGTGATTAAGGTAGCAAATTGGTATTATTAAAGTCAGTATCTTCTGTAAGTTGGTGACATTTGCACAGTTTTTAGCACAAGTGATAGAGCTTTATAGTGTGCTTCATTGTGTATCTTAAAAATCTTGGTTTTTCCCCTCCATTATCTGTTTTTTTTTTTTTTTGCATACAATGACTTCTGAATGGATTTCTTGAATTAGCTTGTGCTACTGGATTTGGAAATTATATTTTCTATATAAAATCACAGTGTATATTTATTATTCTCTCAAGCCCTAGAAGTACAGAGAGGAATGGGAGGCACGTAGGTATGGCAGTTGCTCACTTGCAATGAAGTGATCATTTTATACAGGTTAAGATTGGGGTCTAAAGGAAAGAAAACATGTTGAAAATTAATGAGAAAAGTTAAATCCTCTTTCTTCTTCAGACTCTCAGTCTGAATCCCAAAGCTGTAATACTCACTGAGGTTTCCTGGAAAGATTGCTGGCGATTATGTCCCCAGGAATACCACATTTTCCCTATATACAGTAACTAGGGCATTTTTTTTTTTTAGGGCAGAAATTACCTGTTAACTGTGCCAAGGCTCTTGGGTTCCAATCTATAAGTAAATGACCAGGTTTTGTGAAGTAATTTGTGAGCTACCTAATTTTCCTTTAAGTATTGAAATTTGCACACAGTTCAGTTTGTCTAGAGGTAAATATTGAATCTCCTTGGTCCTAGAGAAGATATAATGCAGAAAGAATTTTTCAGGAATAATTGCCTGGAGAGTGTGCTTAGGAAAAAATGACAGTGTCCATTTAGTGTCTTTAGTTTAAGATACATAACATTTTTCATTGTTTATTTTTTCCTTTCCCAAAAATGTATTTTGGTGCTACTTTTAGAAAGAAGAAAAAGAAAGGAACAACTCACTCAAATATTAGTGCTCTTGCCTATTACATACACTACTTACTCATTGTCATGGTGATATCAGTGCCATTTTTATATCTTCAACTCAGTGTACTTATTGAAGTGAAGATATGGTAAGTGAAACAAACTGTGAGAGGAATACATCTAGCAGTTGGAGTAGAAAATAATTTGAAATTACAACTAGTAGGGACTTAACAGATATTGAGAAATAACTAAGACAAGAAATAAGAGAATATGAATAGGAAATTAACAAAAACTTCTCTTGGCAACCATGTAAGAATGTCTGTTGCCTGTTCACTTGCTGATATTCCATGCATAGATATTGTCTCTCTTTGAGGAGGTGAATTGTGATGCTGCAACCATGAAATAAATGTTCCTTATTGATTCTTATTCCATTAGAATTTTACCAAAAGTGCAGCTTCTATTTCTGCTGTCCATAAAGCAAACAAAATCTCTTGTTTGGTTAAAGACAGCTAAATTGGGAGTGTTTTTGTTCTCTGGAGTTCAATTGCTGCTGTGTTCTTTCTTCCTTTTTTTTTTTTTAATAAAACATGACAAAGTTAAAAACAGCATGGCCACAGGAGAAGCATTAGAGAAAGCTGCACAGCTGAAAGTAAATTAAAAAAAAATAAACAAATTATGAGCACAACATGATGCTAATACTTAGTACCTGTTTCTGTGCTCTGTGCCATGCCTGCAAGTCAGGGCCAATCTCTTTTTCAGCCTGGTAGGTCCTCCTATTCAAATTGGGAAATGAATCTCCTGTGATGCTGCTTAGCAATACCATCACCCTTCACTCACTTAAAAAAAAAATCATCTTTTGCATTCTGAAATGCCATGCTTGCTCTGTCTTTTATTACCAGTGGGCCATTGATCAGCACACTATTGTATTCTTTGCCTGAACAAAGTGAAAATGGAAGTGTGTATATGGTGTGTGTGTGTGTGTGTGTGTCAGTGATGGGTTGCTCTCTAGCAAACAGTAATATTTAGAATCAACTATGTTAGAAGGTATTTAATTATAGATAAAAAAGTGATAAACTGGTTAAGTTTTAATCCTTTCTTTCCATAGCACCTATTAGAAAAAACAAGCAAACACAATTTTATATAAAGCCATGCACACATCTAGATGTAGTAGATGGCAGTATTAGGTATAATTTCAGGAGGCACAACAAAAGGCTTACCTTCCATCTATGCCTTATATTTTTCTTTATTGATACTGTTGTGGTGTCTGGAAATTTTCATGTCATCTGTTTGAGAAGAAACATTGAAAACTTTTGCTAAAATGAAAACCATATTAGATATGGGAAATATTTAAAACAATTAGCCAACATTAATTTACCTTGAATGAGTTTCAGCTTTCTAAATGGGACAGAAGATAAGCCTGTATTAATGGAGGAGGGAAATCAAGAAAGTCTCACAGCCTGAGTTTCCATTGCAGGTTTCCCTGTCTGGAAAGATGAAGAAAAGGGATAATAAGTAAATTAGAGGGAAACTAAAGGCAAACCTTCCCAACTTAACACTTTTCCCAAGGGCTAATCTTAAATATATATGTTAAAAATAAGGTATAGAATTAGCCAATGCCCAGCTTTGCTAGATGATCTATATTAACCAGAAATGGTAGTTAAAGGCCAAAATACTACAGGGAAAAGTGTGTTCCTCATCAGAATGAAAGGCTGAAATTGAAAGCTGAGAACACTCGTAATGTGAGATGGGAATTTCCTAACTTATCATGAACCTGACCTTAACCTACATAAATACATACTTCAGTTTATAGCATGCATTTGAGTTATTTTGTACAGATTATTTTGCAGCTACAGCTATTATGTCTTGAGTTAGCATTTAGGTTGATCTTGCTGTTCTATGAGTAGAGAAGGAAGTACTTCTGCCTGTGGCTCTTATGAGGTACTGTTGTTAGGTGCTGAAGAGTGGGTTCCGACTCAAAACAACCCTACGTACAACAAAACAAAATGATGCCTGGTCCTGCGCCATCCTAGCAGTTGTTGTTATGTTTGGGCCCATTGTTGCAGCTACTGTATGAATCCATCTCATTAACCGTCTTCCACTTTTTCACTGACTGTCCACTTTGCAGAGCATGATGTCCTTCTCTGGTGACTGGTTCTTCCTGATAACATGTCCAAAGTACATGAGAGGAGTCTCACCATTCTTGCTTCTAAGTAGCATTCTATATTTCTTCCAAGACAGATTTTTGTTCGTTCTTCTGGCAGTCCATGGTATATTAAATAGCCTTTTCCAGAAACATAATTAAAACGCATCAATTCTTTAGTCTTCCTTGTTCATTGTCCAACTTTCACGTGCATATGAGATGAGTAAAAATAGCATGGCTTGTATCAGGCACACTTTAGTCCTCAGAGTGACTTCTTTGCTAACACTTCAAAGAGGTCATTTGGAGCAGACTTGCCCAAGGAAAAACATCATTTGATTTCTTCGCTGCTGTTTCCATGGGCGTTGATTGTGGATCCAAGTAAAATGAAATCCTTGACAACTTCAGTCTTTTCCCCGTTTATCATGATGCTCATTATTGGGCTAGTTGTGAGAGTTTTTCTTTATGTTTAGGTGTAATCCATACTGAAGGCTGTAGTCTTTGGTCTTCATCAGTAAGTGCTTCAAGTCCTCTTCACTTTCAGCAAGCATGGCTGTGTCATCTGCATATCGCAGGTTATTAATTGTACTTCCTCCAGTCCTAATGCTGCATTATTTTTCATAAAACCCAGATTCTTGGATTATGTACTCATCACAGAGATTGAATAAGTACAGATACAACCCTGGTGCACAACTTTCTTGACTTTAAACCATGCAGTATCCCCTGGTTCTGTTCTAATGACTGCCTCTCAATCAGTGTACAGATTCCTCACAGACACAGTTAAGTGTTCTAGAATCCCAATTATTCACAATGTTATCCATAGTTTATTATGATCCACACGGTCAAATGCCCTTGAGTAGTAAATAAAACACATGTTTCTGGTATTCTCTGCTTTTAACCAAGATGTGTCTGACATCAGCAATGGTATCCCTGGTTCCAGGCACTCTTCTGAATCTGGGTTTAATTGCCGGCAGTTCCCTATCCATGTACTGCTGCAACCATTTTTTAAAAACTTTTAATTGTGCTTTAAGTGAAAGTTTACAAATCAAGTCAGTTTCTCATAAAGAAATTTATATACACCTTGCCATATTCCTAATTGCTCTCTTGCTGATGAGACAGCACACTCCTTCCCTCCACTCTCTATTTTCATGTCCATTCTGCAAGCTTCAGACCCCCTCTGCCCTCTCATCTCCCCTTCAGACAGGAGATGCCAGCGTAGTCTCATGTGTCCACTTAATCCAAGAAGCTCATTCTTCACAAGTATCATTTTTTATCCCATTGTCCAGTCCAATCCCTGTCTGAGGAGTTGGCTTTGGGAATGGTTCCTGTCATCTAGTCTCAGTCAGACCATTAAGTCTGTTCTTTTTACAAGAATTTGGGCTCTGCATCCCACTGCTCTCCTGCTCCCTCGGGGGTGCTCTGTTGTGTTCCCTGTCAGGGCAGTCATCAGTTGTAGCTGGGTACCATCTAGTTCTTCTGGTCTCAGGATGATGTAGTCTCTGATTTACGTGGTCCTTTCTGTCTCATGGGCTCCTAATTACCTTGTGTATTTGGTGGTCTTCATTCCCCTTTGCTCCAGTGGGTTGAGACCCAATGATGCATCTTAGATGGCTGCTTGCTAGCGTTTAAGACCCCAGAAGCCACTCTCCAAAGTGGGATGCAGAATGTTTTCTTAATAGATATTATTATGCAAATTGACTTAGATGTCCCCTGAAATCATGGTTCCCAAAGCCCCGCCCCTGCTACACTGGCCTTTGAAATGTTCAATTTATTCAGGAAACTGCTTTGCTTTTGGTTTAGTCCAGTTGTGCTGACCTCTCCTATATTGTGTGTTGTCTTTCCTTTCACCTAAAATAATTCTTACCTATTATCTAATTAGGGAAAAACTCTATCCCTCCCTCCTGCCCTCCCCCCTCTAGGAACCATCAAAGAACATTTTCTTCCCTATTTAAACTATTTCTTCAGTTCTTATAATAGTGGTCTTATGTAATATTTGTCCTTTTACAACTGACTAATTTCGCTCAGCATGATGCCTTCCAGATTCCTCCATGTTATGAAATATTTCACGGATTAATCATTGTTCTTTATCGATGCTTACTATTCCATTGTGTGAATATACCATAATTTATTTATCCATTCATCTGTTGATGGGCATCTTGGTTGCTTCCATCTTTTTGCTATTGTACACTGTGCTGCAGTGAACATGGGTGTGCATATATCTGTTCGTATAAAGGCTCTTACTTCTCTAGGATATATTCTAAGGAGTGGGATTGTTGGATCCTATGGTGGTTTTATTTCTAGTTTTTTAAGGAAGCGCCAAATCAATTTCCAAAGTGGCTGTACCATTTTTCATTTCTGCCAGCAGTGTATAAGTGATTCAGTCTCTCCACAACCTCTCCAACATTTATTATTTTGTATTAATACCAGCCTTGTTGGAGTGAGATGGAATGTCATTGCAGTTTTGATTTACATTTCCCTAATGGCTAATGGTCATGAGCATTTCCTCATGTATCTGTTAGCTACCTGAATGACTTCTTTAGAAAATTGTCTGTTCTTACCTTTTGCCCAATTTTTAATTGGGTTATGTCTTTTCGTATTTGAGTTTTTGTGGTATCCTGTAGATTTTAGAGATCAGGTGCTGATCAGAAAAGTCATAGCTAAAAACTTTTTCCCAGTCTAGGTAATCTTTTTACTCTTTTGGTGAAGTCTTTGGATGAGCATAGGTGTTTGATTTTTAGGAGCTCCCAGTTATCTGGTTTCTCTTCTGCATTATTAGTAATGTTTTGTATACTGTTTATGTCATGTATTAGGGCTCCTAGTGTTGTCCCATCTTTTTTCTTCCCTGATCTTTATCATTTTAGATTGTATATTTAGGTCTTTGATCCATTTTGGGTTAGTTTTTGTGCATGGTGTGAGGCATAGGTCTTGTTTCATTTTTTTTTTGCAGATGATTATCCAGTTATGCCAGCACCATTTGTTAAAAAGACTGTCCTTTCCCATTTAACTGACTTTGGGCCTTTGTCAAATATCAACGGCTCATATGTGGATGGATTTATGTTTGGATTCTCAATTCTGTTCCATTTGTCTATGTATCTGTTGTTGTACCAGTACCAGGCTGTTTTGACTACTGTGGCGGTATAATAGGTTCTAAAATCAGGTAAAGTAAGGCCTCCCAATTTCTTCTTCTTTTTCTTTAATGCCTTATTTATCCGGGGCCTCTTTCCCTTCCATATGAAGTTGATGATTTGTTTCTCCATCTCATTAAAGAATGTCGTTGGGATTTGGATCAGAATTGCATTAAATGTATTGATGGCTTTTGGTAGAATAGACATTTTTATAATGTTAAGTCTTCCTATCCATGAGCAAGGTATGTTCGTCCACTTATGTAAGTCTGTTTGGTTTCTTGCAGAAGTGTACTGTAGTTTTCTTTGTACAAGTCTTTTACATCTCTGGTAAGATTTATTGCTAAGTATTTTATCTTCTTGGGGGCTACTGTAAATGGCAATGATTTGGTGATTTCCTCTTTGATGTTCTTTTTGTTGGTGTAGAGGAATCCAGCTGATTTTTGTATGTTTATCTTGTATCCCGATACTCTGCCGAGCCCTTCTATTAGTTTCAGTAGTTTTCTGGAGGATTCCTTAGGGTTTTCTGTGTATAAGATCATGTCGTCTGCAAATACAGATACTTTGACTTCTTCCTTGCCAATCTGGATGCCCTTTATTTCTTTATGTAGCCTAATTGTTCTGGCTAGGACTTCCAGCACAATGTTGAATAAGAGTGGTGATAAAGGGCATCCTTGTCTGGTTCCTGATCTCAGTGGGAATGCTTTCAGGCTTTCTCCATTTAGGGTGATGTTGGCTGTTGGCTTTATATAAATGCCCTTTATTTTGTTGAGGAATTTTCCTTCTATTCCTTTTTTTCTGAGAGTTTTTATTATGAATGGGTGTTGAACTTTGTCAAATGCCTTTTCTGCTTCAATTGATAAAATCATGTGATTCTTGTCTTTTGTTTTATTTATGTGGTGGATTACATTAATTGTTTTTCTAATGTTGAACCATCCCTGCATACCTGGTATGAACCCCACTTGGTCATGGTGAATTATTTTTTTGATATGTTATTGAATTCTATTGGCTAGAATTTTGTTGAGGATTTTTGCATCTACGTTCATGAGGGATATAGGTCTATAATTTTCTTTTCTTGTGGTGTCTTTACCTGGTTTTGGTATCAGGGATATGGTGGCTTCATAGAATGAGTTTGGTAGCATTCAGTCCTTTTCTATGCTGTGAAATACCTTTAGTTGTACTGGTGTTAACTCTTCTCTGAAAGTTTGGTAGAACTCTGCAGTGAAGCCGTCTGGACCAGGGCTTTTTTTTTTGTTGGGAGTTTTTTGATTACCTTTCAATCTCTTCTTTTCTTATGGGTCTATTTAGTTGTTCTACCTCTGTTTGTGTTAGTTTAGGTAGGTGGTATCTTTCTAGGAATTCATCCATTTCTTCTAGGTTTTCAAATTTGTTAGAGTATAATTTTTCATAGTAATCTGATATGTTGCTTTTAATTTCAGTTTGGTCTGTTGTAATATCACCCATCTCATTTCTTATTTGGGTTATTTGCTTCCTCTCCTGTTTTTCTTTTGTCGGTTTGGCCAGTGGTTTATCAATTGTGTTGATTTTTTTCAGAAAAAGACCAGCTTTTGGTCTTGTTAATTCTTTCAATTGTTTTTCTGTTTTCTGTTTCGTTTAGTTCAGCTCTAAATTTTATTATTTGTTTTCTTTGGGTTTCTTTTGTTGCTCTCTTTCTATTTGTTCAAGTTGTAGGGATAATTCTTTGATTTTTTTTCTCTCTTTCTTCTTTTTGGATGTGTGCATTTATTGACATAAATTGGCCTTTGAGCACCGCTTTTGCTGTGTGCCAAAGGTTCTGATAGGAAGTGTTTTCATTCTCACTGTATTCTATGAATTTCTTTATTCCACCCTTAATGTCTTCTATAACCCAGTCTTTTTTGAGCAGGGTATTGTTCAGTTTCCAAGTGTTTATTTTCTTTTCCCTGCTTTTTCTGTTATTGATTTCTACTTTTATGGCCTTATGGTCAGAGAAGATGCTTTGTAATATTTCAGTGTTTTGGATTCTGCTAAGGCTTGCTTTATGACCTAATATGTGGTCTGTTCTAGAGAATGTTCCATGTGCACCAGAAAAGAAAGTATACTTGGTTGCTGTTGGGTGGAGTGTTCTGTATATGTCTACAAGGTCAATTTGGTTGATTGTGGCATTTAGATCTTTCGTGTCTGTATTGAGCTTCTTTCTGGATGTCCTGTCCTTCACCGAAAGTGGTGTGTTGAAGTCTCCTACAATTATTGTGGAGCTGTCATTCTCACTTTTCAATGCTGATAGAGTTTGTTTTATGTATCTTGAAGCCCTGTCATTGGGGGCATAAATATTTAGTATGGTTATATTTTCTTGGTGTATTGTCCCTTTAATCATTATATAGTGTCCTTCCTTATCTTTTCTGATGGATTTAACTTTAAAGTCTGTTTTGTCAGAAATTAATATTGCCACTCCTGGTCTTTTTTGATTGTTGTTTGCTTGATATATTTTTTTCCATCCTTTGAGTTTTAGTTTGTTCATGTCTCTCAGTCTAAGGTGTGTCTCTTATTGGCAGCATATAGATGGATCTTGTTTTTTAATCCGTTCTGCCACTCTCTGTCTCTTTATTGGTGCATTTAGTCTGTTTACATTCAGGGTAATTATGGATAGGTATGAATTTAATGCTGTCATTTTGTTGTCTTTTTTTGTGTGTTGTTGACAGTTTCTTTTTCCCACTTAATCTTATATGCTGAGTAGATTGTCTTTATATATTGTCCTTCCCTCATATTTGTTGTTGTTGATTTTGTTTCTGCTGAGTCTCTATTTTTTTCCTGTATTTTATTTTGATGAGTAGGATAGTTTGTCTCCTTTGTGGTTTCCTTATTATTTACCCCTATTTTCCTAAATTTAAACCTAACTTTTATTTCTTTTTATCGCCATATCTTCCTCTCCATATGGAAGGTGTATGATTACATTTCTTAGTTCCTCTTTATTATTCTAATGTTGTCTTTTATATGATAACATCTCTGTTACCCTATTCTGAGCTTTTTTGTTTTTTATAATCTTACTTTGCTTTTTTTGTATTTCCCTGTCTGGGTTGACTTCTGGTTGCTCTGCCCAGTGTTCTAGTCTTGGGTTGATACCTGATATTATTGATTTTCTAACCAAAGAACTCCCATTAGTATTTCTTGTAGGTTTGGTTTTTACGAATTCTCTAAACTTGTGTTTATCTGGAAATGTCTTAATTTCACCTTCGTATTTAAGAGACAGTTTTGCTGGATATATGATTCTTGGCACACAATTTTTTTCCTTCAATTTTTTCAATATGTCACCCCATTGCTTTCTTGCCTGCATGCTTTCTGCCGAGTAGTCTGAGATTATTCTTATTGGCTCTCCTTTGTAGGTGACTTTTCGTTTATCCGTCACTCCTGTTATAATTCTCTCTTTCTCTTTGGTTTTGGCAAGTTTGATTATAATATATCTTTGTGACTCTCTTTTCAGATCTACCTTTTGTGGAGTTCAGTGAGCATCTTGGATAGGTATCTTCTCATCTTTCATGATATCAGGGTAGTTTTCTGCCAACAAATCTTCAAGAATTCTCTTTGTATTTTCTGTTACCCTCCGTGTTCTGGTACTCCAATGACTCGTAGGTTATTTCTCTTGATAGAGTCCCACATGATTCTTAAGCTTTCTTCATTTTTCAAAATTCTTTCATCTGATCTTTCTTCAAATATATTAGTGTCAAGTGGTTGATCTTCGAGTTCAGAAATTCTAGTTTCTTCTTGCTCAATTCTGATCCTCTTTCTGTTGAGTTGTCTCCTGCAATTTTATTTTTAATCTTCTGAATTTCTGATTGTTGTCTGTCTATTGATTGTTTCCAGCTTATTAAACTTTTCATTATGTTCCTGAATAATCTTTCTAATTGTTTCAGTTGCTTTATCTGTGTGTTCCTTGGCTTGTTCTGCATATTGTCTCATTTCCTTTCCGATGTCTTGAAGGGTTCTGTATGTTAAATTTTTGTATTCTGCATCTGGTAATTCCAGGAATGCACTTTCATCTAGAAGATTCCTGGGTTCTTTGTTTTGAGAGCCTGTTGAGGTGATCATGGTCTGTTTCTTTATGTGACTTGGTATTGACTCTTGTGTCTGAGCCGTCTATAAGGTATTGTATTAGTTTATGCTTGCGTACTGTGTCATAGGTGCTTGCTTTGTTTTGTTTTGGTATACTCCTATGGGTTGTTTGAGTGAGCTAGCTTGATTATTTTCACCTTTGGTGCTCTGGTGTCCTGTACCTAGCTGGCTAGAGTGGTTATCAGGTATATCAGTGTAGGAGTCCATTCTGTTTTCGTGTATGAATTCAGCTGAGGTATCAAGGTAATTGGCCATCAAGTGTGTGGTACAGGCTCTATCCTACAGTCTTAGAGGGGCAGGGGTGATTGGTGAAGGTACCGGTATCTGGTTGCAGCAGGATGTAATGCTCTGAACAAGGCAAGGTGCCGAGAACCATCTCCCAAATAACCGTGAGGAAAGCGTTTCCCTGTTCTTAGAGCGTACAGGTGGGTGTGCTCTGCAGGCAGATTATGGGCACCCAGTGCTTTTGGTTGTAAGGACTAGGCGGTACCAGTTATCCTTGGACCCATGTCACGGTTTCCTCAGTGACCTGAGTGAAGCCACCAGTCCTTATGTCCCTGATATTGGCAGGCGAGGACCCTGTTTAATAGGAAAGGTGATGTCATATATAAAACACCCACCTCTCCACCACACAGCTGAAAATGTTGCAGTCTGCCAACAAGGGCCTATACTCTTGAAATAGGTCCACACAGGTCCATGCGGGGGGCGAAATGTATTCAAATTCCACGGGCCATTTATTCCTGGACAGGATCCACTTCTATTCTGAGCTCCTTCAGTTATTGGAGCTGGCAGATTATCTTTTCCCCCAGTTTTGAATTTATTCCTTCTGCAAGGCTGGGAGAATGACTCCAGATGCTCAACAGGGTCTATATCAGGCCCATTGAAATCAACAGCCACTGAAGCCGGCTTGGGGGTGGGGGGTATGGTAAAATATAGGCAAGTAGTTAGCTTTTGTCAAGAGCACTGTCCTTCTCTGATTCCGGAGATTCAAGTAGGCCATGTGGCTGGCTGTTTCTCCCTGAGGAAACTGTGGCTGAATGCTACCACTAGCCTGCTGCATCTTGAGGGTTCCCTGCGATTCAGGTCTGGCAACTCCTCTCTGCTTCTGGACCGTCTCTCCCTCCCCTTGCCACTCAATCCATTTTCTAAGTTTGCCTTTGATGTTCAGGGCTCCTAGCTCACCATAAATATATTTTTTCACTTATTTTATCAGGTCTTTGTTGTCAGGGGGATCACTGGACGTGTCTGGCTATTCTGCCAACCTGACCCCGCCTCCTGCAACCATTTTTGAGTGATTTTCAGTAAAATTTTCTTGCATGTGAGATTAATGGTATTGTTTGAGAATTTCTGCATCCTGTTGCATCATCTTTCTTTGGAATGGGCACGAATATGGATCTCTTCTAGTTAATTGGCTAGATAGGTTTCTTCCAAATTTTTGTCGTAGATGAGTGAGAACACCTCCAGCGCTGCAGCCTTTTGTTGAAACATCTCAGTTGATGTTCCCTCAGTTCCTGGAGCCTTGTTTTTTGCCAATGCCTTCAGTGCACCTTGGACTTCTTCCATCAATACCATCAGTTCTTGATCATATGCTGCCTCCTGAAGTGGTTGAATATCGACGAGTTCTTTTTGGTACAGTGACTCTGTGCATTCCTTACATCTTCTTTTGATATTTTCTGCGTCATTCAGTATTTTGCCCATAGAACCCTTTCAGTATTGCAACTCGAGGCTTGAATTTTTTCTTCAGTTCTTTCAGCTTGAGAAATGCCAAAGGTGTTTTTCCCTTTTGGTTTTCTAACTCCAGGTCTTTTAACATTTCTTCATAATACTTTATTTTGTAATTGGCGTATACTTTGCTGTGTATATTCTCAAGAACAATGAAATAAATAAAATTTAAAGAAAAAAAAATTTTTTACCTTGTTTCTGGAGCTACCTACCCATTGAAATATTTTGTTCAGCTCTTTTACTTCATTATTTCTTCCATTCGTTTTAGCGAGCTTACATTAAATAGTAAGTTTCAGAGTCTCTTCTGACATCTATTTTGGTCTTTTCTTTCTTTCTTGCGTTTTTAATGACCTCTTTTTTCAGGAAACCCTGGTGCCATAGTGGTTAAGTGCTGTGGCTGCTAACCAAGAGGTCATCAATTTGAATCTACCAGGCACTCCTTGGACACTCTTCTCGGCAGTTCTGCTCTGTCCTATAGGGTCACTATGAGTCGGAATTGATTTGACAGCCATGGGTTGGTTTTGCTTTTTTAATGTGTGGTGTCTTGGTATTATTCCACAAGTTTTGTGGTCGTCAGTCATTAGTGTTCAATGAGTCAAATCTATTCTTGAAAAAAAAAAGGTGGTCTCTAAATTCAGGTGGAATATGCTCAAGGTCATACTTTGGCTCTCATGGACTTGTTCTAATTTTCTTCACCTTCACCTTGAATTTAGATGTGAGCAGTTCGTGGTCTTTTCCGCATTAAGCCCCTGGACTTGTTCTGACTGATGATATTGAGCTTTTTCATTGTCTCTTTTCATAGATGTAGTTGATTTGGTTCCTGCGTATTCCATCTGCTGAGGTCCACATATATAGTCGATGTTCCTGTTTTTGAATAAAGGTATTTCCAGTGAATAAGTAGCTGGTCTTGCAGAATGCTATCATGTGATCTCTAGCATCATTTCTTTCACCAAGGCTGTATTTTCCACCTACTCATCCTTCTTTGTTTCCAACTTTTACATTCCAATCACAGTTATCTATGTATCTTGATTGCATGTTTGATTAATTTCAGACTGGGGAAGTTGGTGAACGTCTTCAGTTTCTTCATCATTGGCATTAGTGGTTGGTGCGCAAATCTGAATGATAGTCGTATTAATTCTTTTTCCTTGTAGGCGTATGGATATTATCCTATCACTGACCGCACTGTACTTTAGGATAGCTCTTGAAATGTTCTTTTTTACAATGAATGTGACACCTTTCCTCTTCAATTTGTCATTCCCTGCATAGTAGACCATACGATTGTCTGATTCAAAATGGTCACTATCAGTCCATTTCAGTTCATTAATGCCTTGGATATTAAGCTTCAAGTGTTCCTTTTTACTTTTGAAAACTTCCAATTTTCCTTGCTTCATACTTTATACATTCCACATTTCAATTGGTAATGAATGACTACGGCTGTTTCTTCTCATTTAGTGCGTGTCACATTAGCAAATGACGGTCCCAAAAGCTTGATTCCATCCATGTCATTAAGGTCAACTCTACTTTGAGGAAGCAGCTCTTCCCTAGTATTTTGATTGCCTTCCAACCCGAGGGACTCATCTTGCAGGAGTGTATCTGAAAATGTTCCACTACTATCTGTAAGTTTTTCACTGATCAATCTTTTTTTGAAGTAGATCACCAGATCCTTCTTCCTAGTCTGTCTTAGCCTGAAAGCGCCACTGAGACCTGTCTACCATGGGTAATCCTGATGGTATTTGAAATACCAATGTTGTAGCTTCCAGAATCTCAGCAACACCCAAGCCAGTACAGTACAACAAACTGGCAGACAAGTGGTGGTATGAGGTACTAAGGCACAATATTTTTAATATAAGGCAGCATTTTAGTAACCAAGTTTGAGGGTAAAATAAAGGTTTGTTTTTGTTTTCCGTGCACTCATTCAAAGCTTACATCACAGGCACTCTACTTAAGGAAGCTACTTGAGAATAATAATATAATGATTTGGACATTTTATTCAACACATTGTACTGGACCTTATACTCAGCACATTATATCTATGCTCTTCTCTAATCCTCAGTTTTTTTATTAGCTAAACACTGTGTATCTTCATTTTGGAAACGAAGAAACAGGTATAGAAAGGATAAGCAACTTACGTAAGGTCACAAACCTATTAAAGTTGCAGAATCGAGATTCAGAGTCATCTTTGTTTAACTCCTAAGGCCATACAGTCAACCTCTGTGCTATACTGGTATAATAATACATAGTGTTTTTTATTTGGTTACACCTGGGTTTTATTTATAGCTTTGCAATTCAGTACTGTTGTAGGACATTTCTTGAGATAATTATATTGTTTCACTTTTCCCCACCGCATTTCAATTGTTGTTTGGTGCCTTCGAGTCGGTTCTGACTCACGGCAACCCTATGTACAACAGGAGGAAACACTGCCTGGTCCTGTGCCATCCTCATGATCATTGTTATGCTTGAGCCCATTGTTGTAGCCATTGTGTCAGTCCATCTCGTTGACAGTCTTCCTCTTTTTTGCTGATCCTCTACATTACCAAGCATGATGTCCTTCTCCAGGGACTGATCCCTCCTGATAACATGCGCAAAGTATGTGAGATGAAATCCTGACATCCTTGCTTCTCAGGACCACCCTGGCCGTACTTCTTCCAGGACAGATTTGTTTATCCTTTTGGCAGTGGTATATTCAATATTCTTTGCCAACATCATAAATCAAAGGTGTCATTTCTTCTTAGGTCTTCCTTATTCACTGTCCAGCTTTGACGTGCATATGAGGCGATTGAAATCACCATTGCTTGGGTCAGGCACATCTTAGTGTCCAAGGTGACATTTTTGTTTTTTTAATACTTTAAAGAGGTCTTTTGCAGCAGATTTGCCCACTGCAATGTGTTGTTTGACCCATTTCAACTAGGAGGTCAAAATTTTTGCAAGGTGGATAACAGGTAGATGCTCCGTCACTTGAGAAAGCCTGAATACAACAAAAAAATATATGTCCCTGAGGGACAAATGAAAGGTAGAAGTGACACTTAAGGAAAAGGAGAGAAAGAGAAGTGAGATTCCTGGGGACCAGAATCAGAACGGGGATATTTAGTTCCCCATGGAACCCATGTACAAAATAGTGCCAGCATTTTCGGGAGGTGATAACAACTCAGATAGATGGGATGCATGGTAAACCTAGAACCAGCTTCTGAGCCTCTTCTGATATTTCTGTGCTACAAGTGTGGCATTGAGACAGCATAGCCCAAGACTTGCAGAGGCCATGAATAAACAGACAGTAATTTAGTGGTTAAGTGCTACGGCTGCTAGCCAAAGGATCAGCAGTTCAGATCTGCCAGGCGCTCCTTGGAAACTCTATGGGGCAGTTCTACTCTGTCCTATAGGGTCACTATGAGTCGGAATTGACTCGACAGCACTGGGTTTTTAATCATTAGAAATCAATATGAACCAATAACCAATACTCTTAATCCTAGTAATTAACACACCAATGGTTGTAAACATGTAATGCAGGCTATGGACACTTACTTGCTCCAAGTCGTGGTGCACTCATATTTAAAATGAAAATAATATCAATATCATAGGACATTGGTAAAGATAAAATATAAAGCATCCAGTACAGTGCCAGGAACATACTAGGTACTCAACAATATTTATAATATTCCTTTCCACAACCTCTCACTTCTCCACTCTTTTTAGGTTTATGCGCTTCAGTCTTCTAAAAAGACAGCAAAGTATTGTGCTGTTTTTCCGTGTCCCCATTTAAAGAAGTTATGTAATTAATTCCTTTTGGAATTTAGTATAGAGAAGAAAATTTGCTCCTGGAATACAGATGTGTTTCCTTTGATCAGACAATGAATATTATACATCTTCTTATGTTTCTCATTATGTTTTGCTTGCCAAGAAGTTCACTTAGACTTAATGTGGACTCACAGTAACTATATTCATTTAGGGGACTGTTTCAAACCTTTGATACCCTCTCCTCCATATTTAATATGTTTTTACTTTCATTTTCATAACTATATTGCACAGAGGCACATTTTATTATTAGTTGCCTCAAGTCATTTTTGAAAAACAAAATAAATCTGTGGATATATTAACACCAACAATAATAGATGTGAGGCTATTTGAAATAAAAGAAGTAAAATGGAGACTTGGATTAAGTAGCTTCATTAAATTGAATGATCGTTACTGAATAAAAGTAATCAAAAAGGAGACAACTTTAGTCCCCAAAACTTGATCCAGAAAATTGTATGAATCAAATAATTGACTTTAATATCTCTAGTTGGGATACTCCAGTTCCTACTCTATTCTCAGTTAACTCTGGGCCATTTGTTTAAAGAAAAGGAGGAGGTAGAATTGTATGAGTAGAATATAAAACTATAAATATTTTCTCCTGTCCTTGCCTTGCTTATTGGCTTTTATAAAATCAAAACACTATAAAGATTGAAGGTTCCTCATTTTTGGAGATCACATTTTTCAAACCCCTCATTTTGCAGTTGAGAAAGCTAAGACTCAAGGAAAGGTAAATGTCTTGCCAAAGATCACAAAGTTGGTTAATGGTGAGATATGGTTTAGAAATCAGAAAACCTAAGAGTTGGAGGAAATTTATAAAGATCATCTCATCTATCCTCACATAAAATATGGTTCAGTGGTGTCTCTCTAATACCCCTTCAACTTTAAAAAATATTTATGTGACATAACTTGGATATTTCAAAATTAGTTCACACTCAGTGTATCCAAAACAATATATGATGTCTCCACTGCCAGCTTGACTCCTTTGCAATGTTCTCTAACTCAGTGAATGACACAACTGTTCATCCAGTTCCACGAGTCGGGAAATATAAAGTTTTACATCTAAACTTAAGTCTTTTTATATAGTTATTTAAGAAAGTTATATAGTTATTTTATATCGTTTTATAATTATTTTTATATAATTATATATTTTATATGACTTAAATTTTACATCTAAGTCATCCTTGAAACCTTCATTCTCTATAGACAATCCATCATCATTGTTTTTACCATTGAGCTGATTCCAACTTATGGTGACCCCATATGTCAGAGCAGAACTGTGCTCCATAGGGTTTTCAAGGCTGTGTACTTTCAGAAGCTGATTGCTAGGCCACTCTTCCAAGACACCTCTGGGACACTTGAATCTCCAACTTTCAAATAATAGTGACCACTGAACTGTTTGTGCCACTCAGAGATATCTAACCCATCATTAAGTTCTGCTAATTTTGTCTTTTAAATTCATCCAGTTTTTTCAATCTCCACTGCCACCACTCTAGTCCAAGTGACCATTGTCTCTTTCCTGCACTAATTTAATAGCCTTCTTATTGGTCTGTGTACATATATTTTGCATTTCCACAATGCAGCTAGAATGATTTTTTTTTCAAAATACAGTGAGCTTGTCACTGTCACACACACACACACACACACACACACACACAAAAAAAAAACATTCAGTGATATCCTATTTCTATTAAGACAAAGCCAATTTTTTTTAACATTGTGTGAAAGGTCCTGTACTGTCTAACCACTAAGCGCATTTCTATCTTGATTTTGCTCTCCTTTCTAGACACGTTGGTCTTTTCCTAGTCACTCTTATACATCATATTTCTTTTGCCCCAGGACATTTGCACTTACTTGCTTTTCTCTGTATTTGGAGCTCTCTTCCTTCTTTGTCTAATTTGCTTCTATTCTTCCCTCAAAGGTAGAATGCCTCTATGATTTAATCATGTGATACCTGGCACTTCTCCTTCATTGCGATTATTTAAGTTTTACATTTATTGATAATTATTTGACTGTTCCTGTGTCTTTGTTTTTAGATCTAGACCATAAGCTACATGTAGGCAGGGATCATTTATGGTTTTCCTCAGCATTTTATCTGAGGCTTAGAGTATAGTACTGGACACATAGTAGGTACTACAGAGGTATTAAGTGGATTGATGGATGGAAGGAAGGAGTCATCGATTAATAAATATGCTTGGTGTTAATAACAGCTAACATTTACTGAAGCTACCATGTACTATGTCAAGTACATTGAATGACTTAAGTTATTTAATGATCATGAGAATTCCATAAGATAGGTACTGTTACTATCCTCATTTTCCAGATGAAACTAAAATTCAGGAAGGTGAAAACGATTATCCAAATTATACACTTAGTAAGCAATAGAAACAAGATAAAAATCCAGGTGATACTACTTTTAACCACTACCCTATACTGCCTCCAACAACAGAATATAGAAGTGAATAACACATAGCCCTTGTCAACAGTCTGATGATAAATTATTTTGTATAGCCCTTCCTTCAATGACATCAGGCACGACAAGTTATTAAGCTAGAAAACATTTATGTTTTATATGAATATGTAAGATGTTTTATATGGATATGTAAGTAACTGATAATGGACTTGCTATTTCTAACAGCGTGCTTCTGAAGGCAACATGAAAGCCAAAAGAATAAATGTGTAATGATAGAGTGTCAGACACTATCACAGACTAGTGTTATCAGTCAGAGACCTGGCAGGAAACAGTTGATAAACTCAAATAATTTGAGGAGAGTTTAATAAAGGGACTATTTACTGAGTAGTGAGCACACTGTAGCAAAACCACAACAGAGAGTTCAGAGTTAATGTGGACATGGAGATAGGAGGGTACCCCCCAGATCTGAAAGTAGAAGGGAGAACCATAAAACCAAACCTATTGCCATCGAGTCGATTCCAACTCATAGCAACCCTGTAGAACAGGGTAGAACTGCCCCATTGAGTTTCCAAGGAGTGCCTCATGGATTTGAACTGCCGATCTTTGGGTTAGTAGCTATAGCACTTAACCACTACGCTGAATGGAAGGGAAGGGACTGGTTAATGGTAATAAGAAAGTGCAAAAACTATTTGGGGAGACACTCCAGAGAGAAGCTGTGACCTTTAGTTGAGGGACCAAGCCAGCCCAAGATGAATATTCAGGAAGAAAGCCAGGGGTGTAAATATACCACGCTCACTCTCTTCCTTCCTTCTGGCCTCCTACCAAGGCTCCTTATAAGTCAAAGCCATTCTAAAGCCAGAGGACAAGGAGGCCATTTTTGTATGGTCAACACAGGTCAGTCTCCTGGAACCTGGGGCAGCATGGGTAAAATGGAAGATATTCAACACAGATGGTAATGCAGAGATTTTTTTTTTATTTCCATAATCACATCACTCTTTATCCTGTGTAAGGTCAGCTCTGCTTTTCCGTAGTGCCAGTAAGGACAAGGGGAAAAAAAAGAGGCCACATCTTGGGATTTAATTCAGCTTTATCACAATAAATACCCTTCTAAAGTCCAAAACTTTCTAAGTTCATTCAGACCCACGTATTCTACACTTAATTTGAATATTTGGAAGATGGGTGAAGCCTTGAGCTGCTCATAAGGTAGGAGCCCTTGAAACTCAAGGCATTAGACTAGCATCATTAAAGTGATACCTCTGGCCACCAGTGTGAGTTCTGACCCAAGGTGCATTGAATATAGATAGATGAAACTAGTGTTCTGTCTAGGTCCCCCCATATTTGGTATGTTGCAGTATAGCTGTGATAATACATACCATTCTCTTTATGCAGTGTTAGAACACAAAGGAAGTTTCATCCTCTGTTTGTCATCCACAAAATCTCCTTGCTTACCCGGTGAATGCAGAGTAAAATTGTTTTGGCACCAATTAAAACTGGCTGATGCTTTTTGATGCTCTCCTACATCACTCTGTGTTCTGGGTGCCAATTCTAACACCTGGATAATGAGACAAAGTGTTATCAAATATTAATGAAAGTTGTACAGCTTAAATCCCCAATATCCAAAGAAATATTTACCCCAGGTCTTTATATGCTGGGCTTGAGCATTTCGTCTTGATTAGTTCTCAATTTCCTCTACTGAATTTTATATTGCTGAAATTAATAATGCCAATAATTATATAATCAAGTAGTATTACTAAAAATGTCTATCAGGCATAAAATTTTAGAAAGGTTGGCTAAGAAAAGATGAGTTTATACGACAAGGGATATAAAACTATTATAATAGAGTCTCAGGGGAAATTGAACATGACTTTAGAAATTATTTCAAATGAGGGCACTTCTGGGAAAAACAACTCAAAAATACAAAACTTTACAATCAGTCAATCTTATTATTGATGGTTTAACTACATCTAATTTTACTTTGCTGAGCACCTGACCTCCATTTACATCTAAAGCAAATTTCTGAGTGAGCCGGTCTTACAAAACTAGAAGATCTGATTTTTTTTTCCTCATGAATTGTCTACAAAAAATATTCATATTGTTGATTTTGTCTACTTTCAAGGATCTTAAGGTAGTGAGCACAGAAGAGAAGCTAAATAAAACAATGGCTAATATAATCATTTTAGAATTATACACTCCTGAAGTTCTGTCGTTTATTATATCTGTTTGACCTTTGCAAGTTATCCAATTCCTTTGAGTCTCTGTTTCTTTATCTGTACATTTAGAATGACAGGACCTACCTCCTTAAAATGCAAAGCATATTAAGAGAGGTGATGAATGTAAAATGCTTACTACAGTGTCTGGCACATAGCAAGTGCTCAGTAAACAGTAGGTAGCTATTACCATGTTTTATTGCTTATATGATTCAGAGCCTAGAATAACTTTTATGAGTGGAAAGAATAATGAGTTTCTTATGTGGTCTGGTTTGGTAGTTATTGGGAAGTCTCCTGAAGCAAAAATATCTATCTATTCTGGTACCTTATTCACAGACGTTTCAACAAAATAATTCATGTTTTGAGTAATTCTTCTGGAGTAATCCTTAAAAATACAAATATACCAATATGAATAGCGTATTAAGATGCTATCCAACACCCCTCCTTTCTCAAAGGAGGAACTTGGAATCTTGAGATAAAGGGAACACGAAAACGCTGGAAGTAGAGAGAGGGTTAAGGCAAACCACCCACTTTACTACTGTTCCTCCTACTAGGATTTTCTTTTTCATTCTCCGGGTAGTGGCTCGTGGACTCTAGGGACTCTAGGGTAGAAAATGATTAAGATTCCAGGTAGGCTGAGTACCTTTCCCAAGGGTTTGGTTTGGCTGTGGAATATATCAG
Source organism: Loxodonta africana (assembly GCF_030014295.1). NCBI lineage: Eukaryota > Metazoa > Chordata > Mammalia > Proboscidea > Elephantidae > Loxodonta > Loxodonta africana. The sequence continues at coordinate 114,540,078 of NC_087369.1, read as the reverse complement.
AAGGGATTACATACTTCTTGAAGCCAGAGCCCCATCTATTCATTTGAAGCAACCACATATAATCCTCAATTTCTGATCCTCTCATTTCCACCTCTCATTTCCTGGGCGGCGCAAATGGTTAAATGCTTGGCTACTGACCTAAAGTTGATGATTTGAACCTACCCAGAGTCACCTTGGAAGAAAGGCCTGGTGATCTACTTCTGAAAGGTAGCAACCTTGAAAACAAAGAAAGGGGAGAAATGGACTACTTTAGAGAGAGAATTGAGCTGCAGGACAAACATTGTGTAAAAGGGTTGCAGAGTAGGGAGTTTCAACCTTCCTGGTATACTATTAACATGTACCTTGACAGCTTTAAAGAAGACCTAGGATGTTAATGTTGAAAACTGTGGCAGCTGTTGTGAGGATGGTGCAGGACTGGGCAGTGTTTCATTCTGTTGTTCATAGGGTCTCTATGATTTGGAACCGACCTGATGGCACCTAACAAAAATAACGGTAATGACACGTGCATAATTGATCTTTATGCTGAAATATTTCAACTTTAAAAGAATGAAATCTAAAGTTTAAAATATTTATATAGGAAAAATTCATAAAACTATTTGAAGATGTTCTTCAATCAAGTCAGTATCTAATGCTAAGTATACCATGAGTAGGAATCAACTCTATGGCAGCCCAGTTTTTGGTTTAAGTGTTGCCTGGCTATTTTAGAAAACAAAGGGCACCTTGATTGCTAGAGAATTATAAGGACTATTTTCAAGAACTAAAAACAAAGGCCAAAGTTCTTTGTCCCACATAATGCACATTCATACATATGTAACCAGAACTCATTGCCTGTCAAGTAGATTCCGACTCATAGTGACTCTATAGGACAGAATAAGATAACCCCATAGGTTTTCCGAGGTTCTAAGTCTTTAGGGAAGCAAACTGCCACATATTCCTTCCACAGAGCAGCTCATGGGTCTGAACAACCACTTTCGGTTACCAGCCACTGCGCCACCAGGACCACCCTATATACATACATACATATATATACACATACATATAAATCCTGGTGATGTAGTGGTTAAGAGTTCAGCTGCTAACCAAAAGGTTGGCAGTTTGAATCCACCAGGTGCTCCTTGGAAACCCTATGGGGCAGTTCTGTTCTGTCCTATAGGGTCGCTATGAGTTGGATTGGAATCGATTAGACGGCAACAGGATTTACATATAAAAAAAAATATATATATATATATATGTTTAGGTAAATTAAACTTTCTTGGAAATGATATTTGCTTATTCAGTGAATGGTAGTGAGTTGTTCTGTGTTGCTGCTGTGGAGATTGTAGAGATATTGCTAGCTATTCTTTTAAGAACCCTATTGCTTGTGAGAGAGAGCCCTTGGACTCCTATTTCATTCATCTAAAACAATCTATTTCAATTTTTTTTTTGCCTTTCAAGCAAACAAGTTATCTTTTCACATTTGTGTCTGGTAGTTTTGATAATTTTTTTGATATTTTAAGGAACAATATTTATTTTTAAGTTAGGATTTAAATTTACAGCCTTGTGCATCTGATTCATGGAGTAAATATATTGGGAATATAAATGAAGGCATTCCGTGGTGACTATTCTGAAAAATTGTTTTCCAAGTTCATACAGCTTAGGACATAAACGCCCTATTCATTTCTTTTTTTTTTTTAATTTATCATGGTAAAATATATATGCCACTGTAACAATTTTAAGAGTACAATTTAGTGACATTAATCACATTCACAATGTTATGCCATCTCCACCAACAACCGCCTCCAAAATGTCTTTGTCACCCAAAATAGAATCTCAGTATCCATTAAGCAATAACTTGCCATTCCTCCCTTCCCCAACTTTAGTAACCACCTGTCTACCTGTGTCTCTATGCATTTGCCTCTCCTAGATATTCCTGTAAGTATGCTTACAGCAATAGTTGTCCTTTTGTCTCTGACTTATTTCACTTAGCACATTTTCAAGGTTAATCTGTATTGTAGCATCTATCAGAACTTCATTTTTCTTTAAGGGTGAATGTATGTATAGTAATGTTTTTTCCACCCTTTCACTTTCAACCTATTTGTGCCTTTGGGTCTAATATGTGTTTCTTATAGTCAGCATATAGATGGTTTACATCTTTTAGTTTTTTAAATCCATTCTACCAATCTCTGCTTTTGATTGGAGAGTTTACTCCATTTATATTTAAATTAACAATAAAGAAGATACTAATTCTGCCATTTTTCTATGTGTCTCATACTTGTGTCCCTCATTTTTTCCCACACTGCCTTCTTTTGTATTTAGTTGATTTTTGTAGTGAAGTATTTTGATTCTCTTCTCATTTCCTGTGTAATTTTTAAAGGTATTTTCATTTTGATTACCACAGGGATTATGCTTAACATCCTAAATTTATAACAATCTAGTAAGGTAGTGTGTTTCTAGAAATTTGTCCATTTCCTCTAGGTTTTCAAATTTGTTGGAGTACAATTTTTCATAGTATTCTATTATGATTCTTTTAGTTTCAGCTGGGTCTGTTGTGGTATAGGCTGTCTCATTTCTTATTCGGGTTATATGCTTCCTCTCCTGTTTTTCTTTTGTCAGTTTGACCAATGGTTTATCAATTTTGTTGATCTTTTCAAAGTACCAGCTTTTGACCTTGTTAACTCTTTCAATTGTTTTTCTATTCTTTATTTCATTTTATTCTGCTCTAATTTTTATTATTTGCTTTCTTCTAGTGCCCAAGGGCTTCTTTTGCTGCTCTCTTTCTGTTTGATCAAGTTGTTAATGTTTTGGTTTTGGCCCTTTCTTCTTTTTGGATGTTTGCATTTATTGCTATAAGCTGACCTCTGAGCACTGGTTTTTCTGTGTCCCAAAGATTCTGGTAGGATGTGTTTTCATTCTCATTTGATTCTGTGAATTTGTTTATTCCGTCCTTAATTTCTTCTGTAACCCGGTAGTTTTTGAGCAAGGTGTTGTTCAGTTTCCATGTATTTGATTTTTTTTCCTTGCTTTTTCTGTTTTTGATTTCTACTTTTATGGCTTTATGGTTAGAAAAAGATGCTTTGTAATATTTTGATACTTTGGATTCTGTTAAGGCTTGCTTTGTGACTTAATAATGTGGTCTATTATGGAGAATGTTCCATGTGCGTTGGAAAAGAAAGTATACTTGGCTGCTGTTGAGTGAAGTGTACTGTGTATGTCTGTGACATCAAGTTGGTTGATTGTGGCATTTAGATCTTCCATGTGTTTATTGAGCGTCTTTCTGGATGGTCTGTTCTTCACCAAAAGTGGTGTATTGAAGTCTCCTACTCTTATTGTGGAGTTATTTCTTTTTTCGATGCTGTTAGAGTTTGTTTTATGTATTTTGGAGCCATGTCATTGGGTGTGTAAATATTTATTATGGTTATGTCCTCCTTGTGTATTGACCCTTTAATCATTATATAGTGGCCTTCCTTACCCTTTGTGGTGAATTTTGCTTTCTAGTCTATTTTGTCAGGGATTAATATTGCCACTCCTGCTCTTTTTTGATTGTTGTTTCCTTGATATATTTTTTCCATTCTTTGAGTTTTAGTTTGTTTCTGTCTTTAAGTCTAAGGTGTGTCTCTTGTAGGCAGCATATAGACAGATTGTATTTTTTTAAAATCTATTCTGCCATTCTCTGTCTCTGTTGGTGCGTTTAGTTCATTTACATTCAGCGTAATTATTGATAGGGATGAATTTAGTGCTGTCATTTTGATGCATTTTTTTGTGTGTGTTGTTGACAGTTTCTTTGTACCACTTAATTTTCTGTGCTGAGTCATTTTTCTTTATGTATTTTCTTTTCATTCTTTTTATTGTTGTTGATTTTGTATTTGCTGAGTCTTTATGGTTTTTCTTGTTTTTTATTTTGATGTGTAGGATTTTATTTACCTCTATTTTTCTAAATATAAACCAGTCTTTTATTTCTCTTTATCATCTTGACTTCTCCATATGAAAGATCTATGACTACATTACTTAGTCCCTCTTTTATGTTCCAATGTTGTCATCTTTTCTATATTGATATTTATGTTTCCCTATTTTCAGTGTTTTAGCTTTGATTTATTTTTGTAATTTCCCTATCTGGGTTGATATCTAGTTGTTCTGTCCTATGTTCTAGTCTTGGGTTGCTATCTGATGTTACTCATTTTCTAACCAGAGAACTCCTGGTAGTATTTCTTGTAATTTCGGTTTGGTTTTACAAATTCACTAAACTTCTGTTTATCTGGAAATGACCTGATTTCACCATCATATTTGAGAGACAGTTTCCTGGATATATAATTCTTGACTGGCAATTTTTTTTCCTTCAAGGTTTTATATATGTAATCCCATTGCCTTCTTGCCTGCATGGTTTCTGGTAAGTAGTCAGAGCTTAGTCTTATTGACTCTCCTTTGTAAATGACTTTTCGTTTATCCTTAGCTGCTTTTAAAATTCTCTCTATCTTTGGTTTTGGCAAGTTTGATTATAATATGTCTTAGTGACTTTTTGGGGGATCTACCTTGTGTGGGGTTCGATGAGCTTCTTGGATAGATATCTTCTCACCTTTCATGATATCGGGGAAGTTTGCCAAGAAATCTTTGACTTTTCTCTCCGTATTTTCTGTTTTCCCTCCCTGTTCTGGTACTCCAATCACTTGTAGGTTATTCCTCTTTATAGAGTCCCACATAATTCTTAGGGTTTTTCCATATTTGTTAAATTATTTTATCTGATTTTTCCTCAAATAATTTGGCGTCAAGTGCCTTATCTTCAATCTCACTAATTCTGACTTCCATTACCTCAATTCTGCATCTATAATTTTCTATTGAGTTGTCTAATTCTGAAATTTTATTGTTAATCTTTTGGATTTTTGTTTGTCATCTCTCTGTGGGTTCTTGCAACCTGTTAAATTTGTCATTATGGTCTTATATAACTTTCTTAAGTTCCTCTGTTGCTTTGTGTGTTCCTTGGCTTGTTCTGCCTTTTGCGTTATCTCCTTCCTGATCTCTTGAAGAGTTCTGTATATTAATCTTTTGTATTCTACCTCTGGTAATTCTAGAAAGTTCTCTTCATCTGGAATATTTCTTGATTTTTTTGTTTTTTGAGCTTGTTGAAGCCATCACGGTCTGCCTATTTATGTGATTTGTTATGGACTGTTGTCTCCAAGCCATCAATAAGTTATATTTTTTATTTATGTTGGCTTACTGTGTCCTAGCTTCTTGTTTTGTTGTAATGTGCCCAAATAGGCTGGTCATGTCAGGTAGTTTGATTACTGGCGTCTTTGAAGTTCTCCCATCCTGTCAACAGGTGTTTAGGGCTGTTACTAGGTATGTGAGCCCAAGAGACTGTTTACTTTCCTTGTATGGATTCAGCTCATGTGTCCAGGTAATTGGTCATCAAGTGTGTGGTACAGGCTGTCAGCTACAGTTCTAGATGGGCAGGGGTGATTCGTGTAGGCACAGGTATCTGGCTGCAGTAGGGGGTCATGTGCTGAGCAAGGCAGGGGGCTGATGGCTGCCCCTGAGTATCTGGGAGGAAAGCATGTCCCTGTTCCCTAGAGTGCATAGGTGGGTGGGTTTTGCAGCTGGACTGTGGGCACCCAGTGCTGTTGGCTATAAGGATTGGGTGGTACCACTTAGTTTTGGATCCCTGTCATGGGTGGCTAGGTGGTGTGGGTGGAACCACCAGTCTTCTGGCTCCTGATGTGGGTAGATGAGGACCCTGCTTAATGGGCAGAATGGTATCAAATGTCACAAATCTGCCACTCCCCCTTATAGCTGATATAGTTGAATATAGGCTTCAGGTATACGCCCTGTTGTACTGTGCTAGTGAGGACCTCTGCTGCTGAAATGCCTGTAGGGGTGAAAGGCATTCAAAGTCTGTGGACCCCTTATGCCTGTGCCTAGGCAAAGGAGCTGTGCCTTCCCTGAATTCCTGGCTTAGGGGAGCTGGCAGATTATTTCTCCTGTTTGTAAATTTGTTCCCTCTCCAATGCCTGGAGAATGGCTCAGGATACATGACAGGTACTGCTTCTGGTCCAGGGGTGCTGCAGTCACTGAAGCCAAACCAGGACTGGTGCAGAGCAGGGAGGGGGTAGGTAAATGAGAGAGAAGTTCTTCCCAAAGGGTTTTTTTTTGACTTGTGTGGTAGGTTAGACACTTGTACTTTTGCTGATTGTGTGCTGCATCTCGCTGGTTCTGGAGGGTTGAGCAGATACTCTGCTACTTGTTCTCTCCAGATGTGGAATAAGCATCCTGAATGCCACCGCTTGCCTCACCATGCATGCCAGCAATCCAGCCTGTAGCTTGCCAGTGCCAGCCAGGTCAGGTCAGGCAACTCCTTGCTGCTTCTGAACCATCATGTACCCCTAATATGATGTAATGAGAATGACATTTCACCTCTGTGCTATTTACCCCCCCCCCAAAAAATCACTGTCCAACCTTGAGAAAAGCATCAGACAAACACAAATTGAGAGACTTTCCACAAAATACCTGATGAGTACTCCCTAAAACATCAAGGTCATGAAAAACAAGGAAAGTCTGAGAAACTTTCACAGCCAAAGAGAAGGCTAAGGAGACATAATGACTAAATGTAATATAGTATCCTGGATGGTATTCTGGACCAGAAAAAGACAATAGGTAAAAACTAAGAAAATCTGAATGAAGTATGGACTTCTGTTAATGATAATGTATCAATATTGGTTCATTAATTTTAACAAATTTACACATATGTCTTAGGCTGGGTTCTCTAGAGAAGCAAAACCAGTAAAGCATGTAAATACATATATAGACAGATTTATATCAAGGAAATGGCTCACACAGTCTGGAAAATCCCAAGTCCGTGAGTCAGGCTGGAGGCTTCCCCTGACTCAGTTAGCTACAGGGGCTGGTGTACCCAAGATTGGCAGGTCACACAGTAGGGCTCTGGCTGACAGGCTGCAGAGACCAATTAATTCTAAAATAGGCAGGTAAGATGACAGGTAAGCTGCTGGCTCAAGTCCCAAGAACTGGAGGTCAGATGAGTGGGAGCTAGCTGCAGAATCCAGAGTGAGCAAAAGGCCGTGAGCCGTGCCAGAAAGTCCACCTATATTGGATGCAGGCCACATTCCCAAGGAAACTCCCTTGTAACTGATTAGCTACTCACAGCAAATCCCATTATGGAGGTGATCACATTATATCAGATCTCATCATGGAAGTGATTACATTATTATATAACTGCCAAGCTGTGGCATAACTACCAAACCACTGTGAATCATGGCCCAGCCAAGGTGACACACAACAATCACACCATGCTAATGTAAGATGTTAAAAATAGGAAAAACTGGATCTGAGGTATACAGTAATACTCGGCACTATCTTTGCAACTTTTCCATACATCTAAACTTTCCTAAAATTAAAAAAAATTAAAAATATATGAGGTAGCTTAGTGAAAAAGCATATAACAAGTATCACACAGAACCAGAAAATAGTTTCAGAGAGAATTATAATAGTATGTACAGAGTAAATACTATTCAGAGTTATTCTTTGTGTATTATGTGTTTTCATGCCAAAAGTAAATCAAGAACACACTATCAAGGTCATGGGCATTACACTATAATTCTAAAATGTGAATGGAGGAAATATGTGATTAACTTGTGAAATAAAGAGACTAATTCAGAATAAGTTATCAGATATTGTAAGAGGATTTTTCACAGCATTTCTATTTTTGTCACTTAGTTACATGAACAATTTTCAGATACAGATTAAACTGGAACTAGCTAGACATAGGATCCCTGATTATGCAGTGGCTACTAACCAAAAGGTCAGCAGTTTGAATATACTAGCCACTCCTTGGAAATCTTATGGGTCAGCTCTACTCTATCCTATAGGGTTGCTATGAGTCAGAATCAACTAGATGTTGTGCAGGAATCTCAGTCTGTTGAGCTGCAAATCAGTTGGCATGGGACGATCTTTCATGAGCCATTAGGGCACTTGCCACCAATTGAAAGACTCCCCTAACAGGATAAGCTGAGTTATGGAGATGGGCTAGAAGCACTAGGCTGCCCACCAGCTACAAGAAAACTCTCATGCAATGAAGGCACACTGTAAAAGATCACCCTGTTTCCAAATACCATGACAATCCCTTTCAGAAATTATATCTGACTCTGAGAAACTGAAAGTAACGATCAGCCTTTGGTCTCTTTGTGCACATGTTTGTTCTGTCCACTGGAAAATAAAAATAGGGAATACCAAATCTAAAAATAATTCAAGGCCACCGTCTGGAACTCCTGAGAATTACATGAATAAACATTTCATTTTCTTGATGTGTACATTTTTGTCTCTGTGGCATGACTTTACTAATGATAGTTTAGAGAATCAGTGACCACTTTGGGGATCTTCTGATATTTCTAAATTGATTTTTCTGTACAGGAAATTAGAAAGTAAAGGCTCCTGGGTTAAACGTCCTCAATGGGATACCTATTTTGATTGGTGTGTAGCAGTCTCCAAAAGACATCAGGATAGCAAAATTGCTTCCCTGCAGTTTCTAAATTAGTTAAACAAAACAAGGAGCTACAATGTCAAAACTCTATTCTTGTTCCTACTGCTTCTCTGCCAGAAGCTGTTTCTCTTTATCCTGTGACAGCACTCTAGGTGAACTTCCTTTCTATCCAACACAAGAGACTGACAAGTCGTTACCTGAAATGCCTTTTAAAAATATAATTTGCAGACACTGAGGACATGCCTGTTATAACCTTTGTCCCTTGGACTCACACAGAACTGTGTAACATTGTAAGAAATTTTCCAAAGGTGTGAGATGATCCCAATAAATTTGCTGAAGAATTTAAGATTTTGATTGAAGCCTACCAACCTGGGATCCTGGACCTATATAAATTAGTTCATATGATAACTGGGCCCAGGGAAGCTCAACTTTGATTAGACCAGGCTGATTGGAAGGATCCCAAGAATACTTTAGCTTTAAACGTAGATGGGAAAGCTATTGATTTTTTCAAGGACACTCGTGAAATAAGTAAAAGGTTACGTGAGGCTATTGCTAGAGCCTGTCCTCCAGTAATTGATTGAACAAAAATTCATTCTTACAAACAAAATAAAGATGAAAGTGTATATGATTATCAAGATTACTTAAAAAATTTCTCTGAACATTCAGGTTTAACTTTAGAAGTGCCAAGGACCACAGGAGTCTTTAATGCAGTTTTTATATAGGACTGAGACCTGATATCTCAATTCTCATCAAAAGACACTGATTAGATTTGAAAATGATCCCAATCACAGAATTAACATATCTAGTTTATAAACTTCCTTAAGCTTTTGAAATAGAAGAAGAGAAAAAGACTACTAAATTATTGGTTTTCCAATTGCAATAACTGCAGTCTCCAAAACAAAACAAAAAAGAATATTAAGCCTTTCAGTAGTCCTAATGGCACAAAAACTGGTCTTCAGCATTAATGTAAGAAACCTGGCCGTTGGAAAAATGAATGTTACAAATTAAAGAACAAGGCAATGGCCTCTCAAAAAAACCCATCCAATTTGATATGAAATGATGGGGCTCTGAAGAAAAAGTAGGGACTTGCCCTATGGTGGCACTTAACCTACAAGGAGAAACTTTATGTTAATGGAGATCCTTGCAAATTTATAACTGATACTGGAGTCACTCTATCTGCTATTAACCTCACTTCCTTACAAAAGTTCCTGCCTCAGAGTAAAAAAAGCACTGAAATAGTTGGGGTTGCAGACCAGGAAAAAATATTACATCATTCTCAACCCATTTCTATATCCTGTGTCCCTGTTGAAGATTTACACCCCTTTTTGCTAAGTCTTGATATCCCTGCTAATGTATTAAACTAAGATCTTTTGTCTAATTGGAATTGTCAATTACAATTCACTGAAAAAGGGGAAATAATTTAAACTTTACCTGATACCTCAAAATCTCCCAAACAGGTTTAGATTTAGAATGAATTCAAAAGGGAAGAAAATGTTTGCTGCTTACAAGCACTTTTTTTCACGTAAACATGATTCAACTAAAATTAACCCTCTTGCCCCTGATATTCTTTCACTGGCTCCCCCAAATTTATGGACTACATAGGTCGAGTTTATCCGTGAAACCAATTAAGATTCAAATAGAGACATCTAAACCCCTGCCAAGAACTTCTCAATACCAGCTTAAACATGAAGCAAAGGAAGAATTGGCCCCTATAATTCAGGACTTTCTCAGCAGAGGATTTATTGTCCCTTGTACCAGCCCTTGTAACACCCCTGCCCTTCCTGTAAAAAAAGCAAATAATAGGGGCTGGAGATTTGTTCAGGACTTGCACACTGTAGACCTTATTGTTATTCCTAGGTTTCTGGTGGTCCTGAATCCTCTTTAATGACTTTACAATGTTCCCTCAGTTGCCACTCATTTTACAGTCTTTCAGCATTTTCTTTAGTACACCTGTACACCCTGAAAGCTAATAGCTGTTCACTTTCACTTGGGAAAATCAACAGTTTACTTGGACTGTAATGCTTTAAAGATTTACTGAATATGCTACCTACTTTTCTCAGGTGTTGCATGATGATTCACCATTGCAGTTTCCTAACAAATCTATATTGTTACAATATGTTGATGATTTATTGGTGTGCACAGCCTTCCAAAAGGCTTGTATTGATGATACCATAACATTATTAAAGCATTTGGTTATTGGTGGACATAAAGTTTCCATAGGAAAGTTAAAATTTTCTGAACCTTTTGCTAAACAGGCCACATAATTTCTGCAGAAAGTATCTGTATTGACTCTAAATGAAAAGAGGCTATTTTTGCTTTTCCTATGCTTAAAACTAAGAAACAGCTACTTTTCCTCTGCTTAAAACTAAGAAACAGCTACAGGAATTATTAGTACTTTGTGGCTATTATAAGACTTAAATTCCCAATTTTTCCTTGTTAGCCCAACTATTACATATATAAAGGCTTCTGAACTATATTCATTCCAAATTTTATCAGAAGATCAAGAGGCAATAGTAAAATTAAAAGTTGTTTAATAAAGACTCCTGTCTTAGTGTTTCCTAACCACCAGTGACATTTCTCTTTATTTGTACACGTGGTATTTTGAAATGCCTTGGATGTATTAACACAGAAACATGGAGGACAACAGAGACCTGTGGGCTACTATAAGAGGCAGCTGGACCCTGTAGCTAAAGGATACCGTCTTTTCTATGTCTGTAGCTGCTACTACGAAATTGGTAGAAAGAACCACAGATAAAGTGTTAGGAAACTTCTTACATGTTTATGTGCTTTCGTATTGTATCTGATATACTTCCCGCTTTAACGCAACACCTGTCCACCAGACGGCTCACTTCTTATGAAGTTCTCCTGGCTGCATCTAATGTTAGATTACTTTCTGTGGCTTGTTTGAACCTAGCCACACTTCTCCCTGAGACTGATTGTGATGATTACCCTATGCATAACTGCCGAGATAGAACAGCTTTGACCCTTCAGAATGATTTAAAGGAGACCCCTTTAGCTAACCCTGATTTTTTTTGTTTGTGGATGGTTCTTACCTAAAACCAGATCCTGCTGACCCTTGTTACCAGGCTGGATATGCTGTAATCACTTCCACTGAGGTCCTTGAAAGTCAAGTTATCCCTGAAACTACCACTGCCCAATAAGATGAGTTAATTTCCCTAACTAGGGCTTCGGTCACTATGAGTCAGAATCGACTCAATGGCAACAGGTTTTGGGTTTTTTTTAGGGCTTGCCAGTGGGCGTCCAAACAGTCCGTAACTGTTTACACTGATGTAGATGTGTTTTTTTTTTTTTTAAAACCCTCATGGTGTAGTGGTTAAGTGCTATGGCTGCTAACCAAAGGGTCAGCAGTTCAAATCCACCAGACACTCCTTGGAAACTCTATGGGGCACTTCTACTCTGTCCTATAGGGTTTCTATCAGTCGGAATCAACTCCACAGTAACGGGTAGATGTATTTTGGACTTGTATATGATTTTGGGATGTTTTGGAAACAGAGAGGATTTTTAACATCTTCTGGGACTACCATAAAAAATGGAACCTTAGTAGCAGACCATTTAGATGCTTTACTACTTCCTCTGAAATTTCTCCAATAAAAATATAAGCCCATAGGCCAAAAGGAGTGCCCTAAACTAAAGAAATCAGGGGAAATACTCTTGCTGATAAAGCAGCCAGACAAGTTGCCTCTAGGATCATTTCTGCTCCTATGAAAACCAAAGATGGAGGTTGTCCTGACTTCTTTATTAATAATTTTAGTCTTCCTGGGTTGACTGAAGAAATTCTTTTAAAACATCAACAATTAGCTCAAACAGAGGAAATTGAAACCTGGTAAAAAGAGGGCTGCCTCCAGGATCCCAGTATTAATCCATGGGTTGGACCAAATAAGAAACTAGTTTTACCTAAATTTTTACGTATTCTTCTGATGCGAGCCCTATACTGCAGATGTCATCTAAGATGAGATAAGAAGATTGAAATTATGAAAAAAAAATTGGTGCAGAAAAAGTTTTGAGGCTACCTTATATGTAACAACTTACTGCTACATTTGCCCTCACTACAACCCTGGAAAATGTTTCAAAGTTCCATCTGGGCAGTGCCCTTTACCTTCTGGGCCCATGCTTGAATGACAACTAGATTTCATTCAACTTTCTCCTTCTAGTGGTTATAAATATGTACTAGTTGTGATTTTCCAGTTTTCACATTGGTAGAAGCCTTTCCTTGCCAGCATGCTACTATAACCTTTGTGGCAAAGAAACTCCTTGAAAATGTCATCCCCACTTGCAGAACTCCAAAAATCCTTTGTAGCAATAGAGGAACTCATTTTACCAGCCTAGTTATTCAAGAAGTATGTCAAATATTTCCCATATTCCAGAGGTTACACTGCCCTTATCACCCTCAATCCTCTGGTTTAATAGAATTAGTGGAATAATAAAAGCTCAGCTTGCCAAGTTTTGTGAAACTTGAATTTTGCCTTGGACTAAAGTCTTACCCTTAGTTGTTTTAAATTTGAGGTCCACACAGTTTGGGCTCCATAAGCTAACTCCTTATGAAATACTTACTGGAAGGCCAAGGGCTCTTATGTTGCCCACATTGATTCCAATCTAGTTTAAACTGACTGGTTAAAGTATTGTTAATCTTTGACTCAGTATTCAATATGTATATATATATATGCATATGCATATATATAACCCAGACCTCTTAGCAAATTAAGGAAGGTTTTGAAAGTCAAAAAGTAGATATTGCCTGTGTGCCTAAAATAGACCCAGGTGACTATGTTTATTGGAAAATACCAACTAAAAGACTCCCTAGAACCCCCCTGGAGAGGACTTTATTTGGTTCTTCTTACTATCCCTTGTGCTGCCAAATTACAGGAGCCAAAACTTGGATTCACTTACAACTGAAGAGAGCAAAGACTCCTTTGTGGATTTTTCATCCTCTGGAGAACTGAAAATCACTTTGAAATGTCCTAGTGGCCAGAAACAGCTGACCACAAAGGTAGAGCGCTAATCCCAAGATCACAGAATAAGACTCCGTATACATTATTGACATTTTTGGGCTTTGTTTTATAATCACAGCTATTCTCATGCTATTTTCCTTGCTACATAAAGTTGGTCTTCTTTCTTGGTAATCTTCTCCTGATGTAGGTGACTGAAATTAATGGAGCATACTTTATTGTTGATACTATTCTTATGCTATTTGCTTATCGTATTATTTTTGGGAAACCCTGGTGGCGTAGTGGTTAAGTGTTACGGCTGCTAACCAGAAGGTCAGCAGTTCGTATCCACCAGGCACTCCTTGGAAACTCTATGGGGCAGTTCTGCTCTGTCCTATAGGGTCCCTATGCGTCAGAATCAACTCAACAGCAACAGGTTTTTTTTTCTTCATTATGAAGCTCTTCTTAAATTTTATCTTTCAATAATTCCCACTGATGCTTGGAAGAAAAAATGCCTTTGTTAAACTAGCTCAATCAGTGGGTAGAACTAGTAATCTAACAGACTGTTAGATATGTCATCTTTCCTCAAAGTCTATGCATGAAAATTCAGATCCACTAGCATTACCTCTAATTACAGCTTTATCCACAGAATTACTGTTAATTGCAGCACCACTATCAAACAAACCAGGGACCCTGGTGGTGCAGTGGTTAAAAGCTTGGCTGCTAACCAAGAGATCGGCAGTTCAAATCCACCAGCTGCTCCTTGGAGACCCTATGGGGCAGTTCTGCTCTGTCCTATAGGGTCGCTATGAGTCATAAAGACACCATGAGACAGCACATAACAACAACAACATCAAACCGTACATGTCAGTCTATGGCATCCCTCTGGACCAACAGATCAATTTTAAATATCATGCTTTAATCTGATCCTAAAACGGTGTGGCTGGCCCAGATATAAGTTTACACCTACAGACTGTTCTCCTTGTATCCATAGTCCACATTCCCTTTCTGGCACTGAACTACTAAAGCAAGCTGTTCCAATATTTGTAGGATGATTGTAACAATTTCTTAGCAGAAAACTGGCTGGAACAAGCTAATTAATCCATTCGCTTCCCACACAATCACACTAAACCTGGTGCGAATTGTGCCCCTTGTTGAGCATATATTTTTATGTGGAGGGTCAAACTACCCCACCACAAAAAAAAACTAAATACAAATAATGAATCTTATGCCTAGGCACTGCCTTGCTTAGATAGTTGGATAGTAATGGGTCAGTGTACACTCATTTTGAAAGCACTCATTGGAGGAATAATTTAGAGACACTTGTCAAGCGTGTATGTAACCAAACACAGAAGAGGATGGGAAAATCCTGGAAATCTAGTGACTGACAGACCAGGTGTGGTGTGGGTGTTCCTTCAAGCCTTCTTACCTTGGCGTAGTATCCCTCAACTTGAAAAAATCACTTTGTAATCTATTTGCTACAACGGTTCAAATTACTGATGACATTGCAGAATCTTTAGAATCTCTTGCCAAGGTTGTAGTATTTAGATTAGCTCTTGAATTTTCCTCACTCAGCAGGGAAGAGTATGTGCTGTTGCTACTAACACCTCCTGTTGTACTTGGATAAGTACCAAAGGAGAAGTAGAAGAAGATATCACAAAAGTTCTCCAGAAGGCCACTTGTTGGGAGTGGTGAAGTCAGTTCCAACTCATAATGACCCTATTTACAACAGAACGAAACACTGCCCATTCCTGTGCCGTCATCACAATCGTTGTTATGCTTAAGCCCATTCTTGTAACCACTTTGTCAGTCCATCTCGTTGAGGGTCTTCCTCTTTTTTGCTGACCCTCTACTTTACCAAGCATGATGTCCTTCTTCAGGGACTGATCCCTCCTGCCTAAATGTTTAAAGTATGTGAGACATAGTCTCGTCATCCTTACTTCCAAGGGCCACTCTGGTTGTGCTTCTTCCAAGACAGGTTTGTTAGTTTTTTTGGCAGTCCATGGTATATTCAGTATTCTTCTCCAACACCACAATTCAAAGATGTCAGTTCTTTGGTCTTCCTTATTCATTGTCCAGCTTTCACATGCATATGAGGTGATTGAAAATACCATGGCTTGGGCCTCAAGGTGATATCTTTGCTTTTCAACACTTCAAAGAAGTCTTTTGGAGCAGATTTGCCCGATACAACGCGTCTTTTAGTTTCTCAACTGCTGCTTTCGTTAGTGTTGATTCTGGATCCAAGAAAAATGAAATCCTTAGCAGCCTCAATCTTTTAGGCTTTTATCATGATGTCGCTTATTGGTCCAGTTGTGAGGATTTTTGTTTCCTTTATGTTCAGTTGTAATCCATACTGAAGGCTGTGGTCGTTGATCTTCATCAGTAAATGCTTCAAATCCTCTTCACTTTCAGCAAGCAAGATTGTGTCATCTGCATAATACAGGTTGTTAATGAGTCTTTGTCCAATCCTGATGCCCGTTCTTCATATAGTTCAGCTCCTCGAATTATTTGCTTAGCATGCAGATTGAGTAGGTGTGGTGAAAGGATACAACCCTGATGCACACCTTTCCTGACTTTAAACCACTCAGTATCCCCTTGTTCTATCTGAACAACTGCTTCTTGATCTATGTACAGATTCCTCATGAGCACAATTAAGTGCTCTGGAATTCCCATTCCTTGTAATGATATGCATCATTTGTTATGATCCGCACAGTTGAATGCCTTTGCGTAGTTAATAAAACACAGGTAAACATCTTTCTAGTATTCTCTGCTTTCAACCAGGATTCATCTGACATCAGCTATGATACCCCTGGTTCCATGTCCTCTTCTGACTACAGCTTGACTTCCTGGCAGTTCCCTTTCGATATACTGCTGCAGCTGCTTTTGAATGATCTTCAACAAAATTTCGCTTGCATGTGATATTAATGATATTTTTTGATAATTTACACATTCAGTTTGATCATCTTTCTTGTGACTAGGCATAAATATGGATCTCTTTAGGGTCGCTATGAGTCGGAATCCACTCGAAGGCACTGGGTTTGGTTTTTGGGTTCTAGTCAGTTGGCCAGGTAGCTGTCTTCAAATTTCTTGGCATAGATGAGTGAGAGCTTCCAGGGCTGCATCTGTTTGTTGAAAACATCTCAATTAGTATTCCGTCAATTCCTGGAGCCTTGATTTTCACCAATGCCTTCAGTGCAGCTTGGACTTCTTCAGTACCATTGGTTCATGATCATATGTTAAGTCCTGAAATGTTTGAATCTCGACCATTTTTTTGGTATAGTGACTCTGTATTCCTTCCATCTTTTTTTGATGCCTTCTGTGTCATTTAATATTTTCCCTATAGAATCCTTCAGTATTGCAACTTGAGGCTTGAATTTTTTCTTCAGTTCTTTCAGCTGGAGAAATGCTGAGCATGTTCTTCCCTTTTGGTTTTCTATCTCCAGGTCTTTGCACATGTCATCATAATACTTTATCTCTTGAGCTGCCTTTGAAATTCTGTTCAGCTCTTTTACTTCATCTTTTTTCTGTTTTGCTTTAGCTACTCATTGTTCAAGAGCAAGTTTCAGAGTCTCTTCTGACATCCATTTAGGTCTTTTCTTTCTTGTCTTTTTAATGACCTCTTGCTAACTTCATGTATGATGTCCTTGATGTCATTCCACAACTCCTCTGGTCTTTGGTCATTAGTGTTCAACATGTCAAATCTATTCTTGAGATGATATATTAATAATCAGAACCTGGATTGTATGAAGTATGAATCTAGGAAAATTGGAAATTGTCAAAAATGAAATGGAACGCATAAACATCAATATCCTAGGCATTAGTGAGCTGAAATGGACTGGTATTGGTCATTTTGAATCAGATAATCATATGGTCTACTATGCTGGGAACGACAGCTTGAAGAGGAATGGTGTTACATTCATCCTCAAAAAGAACATTTCAAGATCAATCCTGAAGTACAACGCTGTCAGTGATAGGATAATATCCATATGCCTACAAGGAAGACCAGTTATACAACTGTTATTCAAATTTATGCACTAACCACTAAGGTTAAAGATGAAATTCAAGATTTTTGCCAACTTCTGCAGTCTGAAATTGACCAAACATTCAATCAGGATGCACTGATAATTACTGGTGATTGGAATGCGAAAGTTGGAAGCAAAGAAGATGGATTGGTCGTTGGAAAATATGGCCTTGGTGATAGAAACGAGGCCAGAGATCACATTATTGAATTTTACAAGACCAACGATTTCTTCATTGCGAATTACCTTTTTTCAGCAACATAAACTGAGACTATACATATGGACCTCACCATATGTAATACACAGGAATCAAATCAACTACGTCTGTGCAAAGAGATGATGGAAAAGCTCAAGTAAAAAGCAGGCCAGGGGCTAACTGTGGATCAGACCATCAATTACTCATACACAAGTTCAAGTTGAAACTGAGGAAAATTAGAACCAGTCCATGAAAGCCAAAGTACAACCTCAAGTATTATTTTTAATGGTTAGGTAGTATTCCACTATATGTATGTACCACAATTTGCTTATTCATTCTTCTGTTTGTGGGCATATCAGTTGTTCCCATTTATTTGCTGTTGTGAATAAAGCAGCAGTGAACATAGGTGTGCATATGTCTGCGCATGTAATTTTTTTTTTTAGGTCTCTAGGGTGTATACCTAGGAGTGGGATTGCTGGATCATATTGCTGCTGTTGTTAGGTGTTGTCGAGTTGGTTCTGACTCATAGCACCCCTGTATACAACAATAAGAAACACTACTTTGTCCTGTGCCATCCTCATAATTTTTTCTCTGTTTGAGCCCATTGTTGTAGCCACTGTCATTTCATCTTGTTGAGGATTTTCCTTGTTTTTGCTAACCCTGGACTTTATCAAGCATGATGTCCTTCTCCAGGGATTGATCCCTCCTGATAACATGTCCAAAGTAACTGACACAAAGTGTCACTATCCACACTTCTAAAGAGCATTCTGGATGTACTTCTTCGAAGACAGATTTGTTTGTTTTTCTGTCAGTCCATGTTATATTCAATATTCATAGTCAACACCATGATTCAGAGGTGTCTTCTTCAGTCTTCCTTATTCATTGTCCATCTTTCCATGCATAAAAAAAATGCATAGATGATTAAAAATATCATGACTTGGTTCAGGCACACCTTAGTCCTCAAAGTGACATCTTTACTTTTTGACACTTTAAAGAGGTCTTTTACAGCAGATTTTTCTCCATGCAATACATCATTTGATTTCTTGACTGCTGCTTCCATAGAGGTTGATTATGGATTCAATTAAAATGAAATCCTTGACAACTTCAATGTTTTCTCTGTTTATCATGATGTTGCTTATTGGTCCAGTTGTGAGGATTTGCGTTTTCTTTATGGTGAGATGCTATCCCTACTGAAGGCTTTAGTCTTTGATCTTCATCAAGTGCATCCATTTTGCTTTCATCAAGGAAGTTTGTGCCATCTGCATGTGTAGGTTTTTAATGAGTTTTCCACCAGTCCTGATGCTACGTTCTTCTTCATATAATCCAGCTTCTCGGATTATTTGCTCATCATATAGATTAAATAGGTATGGTGAACGGATACAACCCTGACACACACCTTTCCTGACTTTAAACTATGCAGTATCCACTTGTTCCGTTCGAACAACTGCCTCTTGGTCTATGTCCAGGTTCCTCATGAGCACAATTAAGCGTTCTGGAATTTCCATTCTTTGCAATGTTATCATAATTTATGATCCACACAGCTGAATGCCTTTGCATAGTCAATAAAACATGAGTAAGCGTCTTTCTGGTATTCTCTGCTTTCAGCCAGGATGCATCTGACATCATCAATAATATCCCTTGTTCCACG
Organism: Loxodonta africana; assembly: GCF_030014295.1. Classification (NCBI taxonomy): domain Eukaryota; kingdom Metazoa; phylum Chordata; class Mammalia; order Proboscidea; family Elephantidae; genus Loxodonta; species Loxodonta africana. The sequence continues at coordinate 114,520,808 of NC_087369.1, read as the reverse complement.
TCTTCATCTGAATCTGGCTTGAATTTCTGACAGCTCCCTGTCAAGGTAGTGCTGCAGCCACTTTTGAATGATTTGCAGCGAAATTTCACTTGCACGTGATATTAATGATATTTTTTTGATAATTTCCAGATTCAGTTGGATCACCTTTCTTGGGAATAGCCTTAAATAAGAATCTCTTCTAGTTGGGTGGGCAAGTAGCTGTCTTCCAAATTCTTTGGTATAGGCAAGTGAGCACTTCTGGCACAGCATCCATTTGGTGAAAATATCTCAGTTGATATTCCGTCAATTCCTGGAGCCTTGTTTTTTGCTAGTGCCTTCAGTGCAACTTGGACCTCTTCCTTCATTACCATTAATTCCTGATTATATGTTACATCCTGAAATGGATGAACATTGACCATTTCTTTTTGGTACAGTGACTCTGTGTATGCCTTCCATTTTCTTTTGATGCTTCATGTGTCGTTTAATATTTTCCCAATAGAATCCTTAAATATTGCGATTTGAGACACCCACACACTTGTCAGCTTGTTTTATTGTGGTGACTTGTGTGTTACTGTGATGCTGGAAGCTATGCCACTGGTAATCAAATAGCAGCAGGGTCACCCATGGTGGACAGGTTTCAGCTGAGCTTTCAGACTAAAGAAGACTAGGAAGAAGGACCTGGTGACCTACTTCTGAAAGGAATTAGCCAGTGAAAACCTTATGAATAACAGTAAAGCATTGTCTGATATAGTGGCAGAAGATGAGCATCTCATGTTGAAGGCAGTCAAAAGATGACAGTGGAAGTGCTGCCTCTTCAAATAGAGTTGACCTTAATGAGGTCAATGGAGTCAAAATTTTGGGACCTTCATTTATTGATGTGGCATGACTGAAAAGGAGAAGAAATAGCTGCAAACATCCATTAATATTCAGAATGTGGAATGTATGAAGTATGGTCTAGGGAAACTGAAAATCATCAAAAATGAAATGGAATGCATAAGCATCTGTATCCTAGGCATTAGTGAGCTGAGATGGGCTGATATTGGCTATTTTGTATCAGACAATCATATCGTCTACGATGCCAGGAGTGACAATTTGAAGAGGAATGGCATTGCATTCATCGTAAAAAGGACATTTCGAGATCGATCCTGAAGTACAATGCTGTCAGTAATAGGATAATATCCATATGCCTGCAAGGAAAACCAGTTAATATGACTATTATTCAAATTTATGCACCAACCACTAAGACCAAATATGAAGAAATTGAAAATTTTTGCCAACTTTTGCAGTCTGAAATTGATAGAATAAACAATAACGATCCATTGATAATTACTGGTGATCGGAATGCAAAAGTTGGAAACAAACAAGAAGGATTGGTAGGTGGAAAATATGACCTTGGTGATAGGAACCATGCTAGAGGTCACATGATACAATTTTGCAAGACCAATGACTTCTTTATTGCAAATGCTTTTTCAGCAACATAAATGGCACCTATACACGTGAGCATCACCAGATGGAATACACAGGAATGAAATCAACTACATCTGTGGAAAGAGACAATGGAAAAGCTCAATATTATCTGTCAGAACAAGTCCAGGGGCCAACTTTGGGATATGAATTGCTCATAAGCATGTTCAAGTTGAAGCTGAAGAAAATTAGAACAAGTCCACGAGAACCAAAGTATGACCTTGAGTGTATCTCACCTGAATTAAGAGACCATCTCAAGAATAGATTTGATGTGTTGAACACTAATGACTGAAGACCTGATGGAACGACATCAAGAATACCACACATGAAGAAAACAAGAGGTCATTATAAAGACAGGAAAGAAAGAAAAGACCTAAATGAATGTCAGACGAGACTGAAAATTGCTCTTGAACGTGGAGTAGCTAAAGCAAAAGGAAGAAATGATGAAGTAAAAGAGCTGAACCAAAGATTTAAGAGGGCTGCTGGAGAAGAAAAACTAAAGTATTATCATGAAATGTGCAAAGACCTGGAGTTAGGAAACCAAAAAGGAAGGGAAGAACATATTCCGCATTTCTTAAGCTGAAAGATCTAAAGAAAAAATTCAAGCTTCGAGTTGCAATATTGAGGGACACTTTTGTAATACATTTGTTTCAATTTTCTATCTCTGTTTGTGTTAGTTTACGTAGGTAATGTGTTTCTAGGAATTTGTTCATTTCACGTAGGTTTTCAAATTCGTTGGAGTACAGTTTTTCATAGCAATCAGTAATGACCTTCTTTACCTCTTTTGGAGTGGTTGTAATGTTACCAATTTCAGTTTCTTTTTTTTTTCCTTTTGTCAATCTAGCCAGTGGTTTGTCTATTTTATTGATCCTTTCAAAGAACCAACTTCTGGTTTTGTTGATTCTTTCAATTGTTTTCCTGTTTTCTATTTCGGTTATTTCTGTCCTGATCTTTATTACAGGTATGCATTGCTTAACATGCACATATTAGTCTGTGAGCTGGAGCACCCAAGTGTCTGAGTGCCAGACTTGTCTTGAGGTCAGAGCTCCACTTCTGCCCGTTTGCTCTGTGTGGCCTGGAAGCCACTTAAGCCTGCAGTGATGGAGACCCAGGCCCAAACTCCCAACCCCAGTCTCCCTCGGCTCCTGTAACTTGGTGGGTCTAATCCCTGAGTTTTGCTCAATGTGTTCCAGTAGGATGCCAATGGAAAGGTATGCATTCTGGACACCCCAGCTTTGGCTTGGGCACCCTCAGCCTCCTTGGCCCACACCATCCCCTCCCTGGGCAGATGCTCACAGGCAATTTTGCTTTCCCTGCAGTTGGCTTAGCAGTGAAGTTGGTGATGGTTGCGTCAGAATTTTGGAGAAAGTGCTGATTGATTATTTTTTACCTATGCTTTCTGTCTTCAAATGTCACATTCTACCAGACACATGTGAAGAGAAAATGCCGGCGAGCAGATTTTTGCAGCAAAGTCTCGACTCCTACGTGGCTCAGGTCCCCTTTACATGTTTCAGTGCTGCAATATGCCATAAGAAACAAGTGTTCACTTTTTTGTGCTCTATTTACAGATTTGGGGCACTGAGTCTTAAATCTTGCCCTACCGTAAATGACAAAAACCACTGGTATGTATGAGACCACCCTGGTCTAGAATGCTTTTTGATTTCTCACTTTTGTCCTGGTTTTGCTTTTGCTTTAAGGTGACACTTTGGCTCCCTGACACTTTAAACATAGTATATATGTTTATATTTATATATATTTTGAAAGTCAAATGGGGATTGTATTTGCATATAAAAATACTCATTTGTCTTCTACAGGAATATTATCCCCAAGTAATTTTTTTTATTGTACTTTAGATGAAGGTTTACAGACTGTCTTACCCTTCACCAATGTTATCACTCATCTATTGTCTATTTAGTGTTTTTCCATCCCCACCTCACTCCTCCCTCGTAACCATCAAAGATTGTTTCTTTTTGTGTGTTTACCTTTTTATGAGTTTTTACAGTTGTGCTCTTTTTGATTGACTTATTTCATTCAGCATAATGTCTTTCAGATTCATCCATGTTATGAGATGCTTCACAGATTCATCATTGTTCTTTATCATTGTGCAATACTCCATTGTGTGTATGCACCACAGTTAATCCATTCATCTGTTGATGGGCATCTAGATTATTTCCATCTTTTCGCTGTTGTGAACAATGCTGTAATGAACATGGGTGTGCATACGTCTATTCCTGTGACAACTCTTATTTCTCTAAGATTAATTCCTAGGAGTGGGATTGCTAGATCATGTGGTATTTCTGTTTCTAGCTTTCTAAGGAAGTGCCATATCGTTTTCCAAAATGGTTGTATCATTTTCCATTCCCACCAGCAGTGCATAAGAGTTCTGATCTCCTCGCAGACGCTCCAACATTTGTTGCTGTTTTTTTTGATTCATGCCAGTAATGCTGGGGTGAGATGGTATCTCATTGTGGTTTTGATTTGCTTTTCTCTAATGGCTAGTGATGGTATTTCCTCGTGTGCCTGTTGGCCCCTTGAATGTCTTCTTTGGTGAAGTGTCTGTTCATTTCCTTTGCCCATTTTTTAATTGGATTAATTGTCTTTTTGTTACAGAAGTGTTGAATTTTCTTGTAGATTTTAGAGACTAGACCTTTGTCTGGTTCGTAGTAGCCAAAAAATTTTTCCCAGTCTGTAGGTTCTCTTTTCACTCTTTTGGTGAGGTCTTTCGGTGAGCATAAGTGTTTACTTTTTAGAAGATCCCAGTTATCTAGCTTATCTTCTGGAGTTTGTGTGTTGTTGGTTGTGGTTTGTATGCTGTTAATGCCATGTGTTAGGACCTCTAGCATTGTCCTAATTTTTCTTCTATGAACTTCATAGTTTTTGACTTTATATTAAAGTCTTTGATCCATTTTCAATTAGTTTTTGTACGTGGTGAGAGGTATGGGTCCTGTTTCATTTTTTTGCAGATGGACACCCAGTTTTGCCAGCACCATTTGTTAAAAAGACTGTCTTTTTCCCATTTGATGGACTTCTGGCCCTTGTCGAAGATCAGGTGACCATAGGTGGATGAATTTACACCTGGGTTTATCAGTTCTGTTCCAATGGTCAATGTATCTGTCGTTGTACCACTACCAGGCTGTTTTGACTACTGTAGCTGTATATAGTAGGTTCTGAGGTCAGGTAGTACGAGTCCTCCTACTTTATTCTTCTTCTTCAATAGTGTTTTACTTATCCGGGGCTTCTTCCCTTTCCATATAAAGTTAATATAAGCTTTTCCATCTCTTTAAAGAGTGTCGTAGGTATTTGGATCAGGATTGCATTGCATATGTAGATTGCTTTGACTAGAATTGACGTTTTCACAATGTTGAGTCTGCGTATCCATGAGCATGGTGTGTTTTTCCATTTATGTAGATCTCTTTTTGTTACTTGCAGTAGTGTTTTGTAGTTTTCTTTGTATAGGTCTTTTACATCCCTGGTTAGATTTATTCCTAAGTATTTTATATTTTTTAGGGGCTATTATAAATGGTGGAAACACTGGTGGCATAGTGGTTAAGAGCTACAGCTGCTAACCAAAAGGTCAGTGGTTCAGATCCAGCAGGCACTCTTTGGAAACCCTACGGGGTGGATCTACTCTGTCCTATAAGGTCCCTATGAGTTGGAATCAACGCCACAGCAATGGGTTTGGTTTTTTTTTTTTTATAGATGGTATTGTTTTCCTGATTTCCTTTTCATCATTCTCCTCATTAGTGTATAGGAATTCAACTGATTTTTGTATGTTTATCTTGTATCCTGCTCTTCTGCTGTATCTTTCTATTAGTTCCAGCTGTTTTCTAATGGAGTCTTTTGGGTTTTTTATGTATAGTATCCTATCCACAAATAGGGACAGTTTAACTTTTTCATTACCAATTTGGATGCCCTTTATTTCTTTTTCTTGCCTTATTCTAACTAGAACTTCCAGCATAGTGTTAAATAGGAGTGGTGATAAAGGGCATCCTTGTTCCTGTTCTCAAGGGGAATGTTTTCAGCCTCTCTCTGTTAAGAATGATGTTGGCCATTGGTTTTGCATAGACGCCCTTTATTACGTTGAGAAATTTCCCTTCTATACCTATTTTATCTACAGATTTTATCAGAAATGGGTTTTGGACTTTGTGGAATGCCTTTTCTGTGTCGAGTGAAATGATCATGTGATTTTTTTCTTATCTTTTAGTAATGTAGTGGATTACCTTGATAGATTTTCTAATGTTGAACCATCATTGCATACCTGGTATGAATCCTACTTGGTCATGGTGTATTAATTTTTTAATAATTTTTATTGTGCTTTAAGTGAAAGTTTACAAATCAAGTCAGTGTCTCACATATAAACTTATATACACCTTACTACATACTCCCACTTACTCTCTCCCTAATGAGTCAGCCTGCTCCCTCCTTCCAGTCTCTCCTTTCGTGACTGTTCTGCCAGTTTCTAATCCCCTCTACCCTCCCATCTCCCCTCAAGACAGGAAATGCCAACATAGTCTCAAGTGTCCACCTGATGCAAGCAGCTCACTCCTCATCAGCATTTCTCTCCAACCCAATATCCAGTCCAATCCATGTCTGAAGAGTTGGCTTCGGGGATGGTTCCTGTCCTGGGCCAACAGAAGGTTTGGGGACTATGATTGCCGGGATTCTAGTGTTAGTCAGACCATTAAGTCTGGTCTTTTTATGAGAATTTGGGGTCTTCCTCCCACTCTTCTCCTACTCCCTCAGGGGTTCTTTGTTGTGTTCCCTGTCAGGGCAGTCATTGGTTGCGGCCAGGCACCATCTAGTTCTTCTGGTCTCAGGGTGATGTAGTTCTAGTTCATGTAGCCATTTCTGTCTCTTGGGCTCATAATTACCTTGTGACCTTGGTGTTCTTCATTCTCATTTGGTCCAGGTGGGTTGAGACCAATTGATGTATCTTAGATGGCCGCTTATTAGCATTTAAGACCCCAGACACCACACTTCAAACTAGGATGCAGAATGTTTTTTAATAGATTTTATTATGCCAGTTGACTTAGATGTCCCCTGAAACCATGGTCCCCAAACCACCACCCCTGCTACACTGGCCTGTGAAGCATTCAGTTTATTCAGGAAACTTCTTTGCTTTTGGTTTAGTCCAGTTGTGATGACCTCTCCTGTATTGTGTGTCTTTCCCTTCATCTAAAGTAGTTCTTAAAAAAAAAAAAAGTAGTTCTTATCTACTATCTAATCAGTAAATAACCCTCTCCCACCTTCCTCCCTCCCCCCTCTCCTAATCACAAACTGTTCTTCTCAGTTTAAACTGTTTCTCAAGATCTTATAATAGTGGTCTTATACAGTATTTGTCCTTTTGCATCTATGAATCGGAATCGACTCGACGGCACTGGGTTTTTTGTTTTTCTTTTAAAATTTCATTCAGCAAAGTGCCTTCCAGGTTCCTCCATGTAATGAAATGTTTCACAGATTCATCACTGTTCTTTATCGATGCATAGTATTCCATTGTGTGAATATACCATAATTTATTTATCCATTCATCCGATGATGGACACCTTAGTTGCTTCCAGCTTTTTGCTATTGTAAACAGTGCGCCAGTAAACATGGGTGTGCATATATCTGTTCATGTAAAGGCTCTTATTTCTGTAGGATATATTCCGAGGAGTGGGATTTTTGGGTCGTATGGTAGTTCTATTTCTAGCTTTTTAAGGAAATGCCAGATCGATTTCCAAAGTTGTTGTATCATTTTACATTCCCACCCGCAGTGTAGAATTGTTCCAATCTCTCCAGAGCCTCTCCAACATTTATTATTTTGTGTTTTTTGGATTAATGCCAGCCTTGTTGGGGTGAGATGGAGTCTCATCGTAGTTTTAATTTGCATTTCTCTAAAGGCTACTGATCGGGAGCATTTCCTCATATATCTGTTAGCCACCTGAATATCTTCTTCAGTGAAGTGCGTGTTCATATCCTTTGCCCAATTTTTAATTGGTTGTTTGTCTTTTTGTGGTTGAGTTTTAAAAGAATCATACAGATTTTAGAGTTCAGGCACTGGTTGGAGATGTCATAGCTGAAAGTTTTTTCCCAGTGCATAGGTGGTCTTTTTACTCTTCTGGTGAAGTCTTTAGATGAGCATAGGTGTTTGATTTTTAGGAGCTCCCAGTTATCTGATTTCTCTTCGTCATTTTTAGTAATGTTTTGTATTCTGTTTATGCCTTGTATTAGGGCTCCTAACGTTGTACCTATTTTTTCTTCCATGACCTTTATTATTTTAATCTTTATATTTAGGTCTTTGATCCATTTGGAGTTAGTTTTTGTGCATGGTGTGAGGTATGGGTCTGTTTCATTTTTTTGCAGATGAATATCCAGTTATGCCAGCACCATCTGTTAAAAAGACTATCTTTTCCCCAATTAACTGACACTGGGCTTTGTCAAATACCAGCTGCTCATATGTGAATGGATTTATATCTGGGTTCTCAATTCTGTTCCATTGGTCCATGTAGCTGTTGTTGTACCAGTACGAGGCTGTTTTGACTACTGTGGCTGTATAATAGGTTCTGAAATCAGGTAGAGTGAGGCCTCCCATTTTGTTCTTCTTTTTCAGTAATGCTTTACTTATCCGGGGCTTCTTTCCCTTCCATATGAAGTTGGTGATTTGTTTCTCCATCACATTAAAAAATGTCATTGGAATTTGGATCGGAAGTGCATTGTATGTATAGATGGCTTTTGGCAGAATAGACATTTTTTTAATTAACTTTTATTGAGCTTCAAGTGAACGTTTACAAATCAAGTCAGACTGTCACATGTAAGTTTAAATACATCTTACTCCGTACTCTCACTTGCTCTCCCCCTAATGAGTCAGCCCTTCCAGTCTCTCCTTTCGTGACAATTTTGCCAGCTTCCAACTCTCTCTATCCTCCCATCCCCTCTCCAGACAGGAGATGCCAACACAGTCTCAAGTGTCCACCTGATATAATTAGCTCACTCTTCATCAGCATCTCTCTCCTACCCACTGTCCAGTCCCTTTCATGTCTGATGAGTTGTCTTCGGGGATGGTTCCCGTCCTGTGCCAACAGAAGGTTTGGGGACCATGACCGCCGGGATTCCTCTAGTCTCAGTCAGACCGTTAAGTATAGTCTTTTTATGAGAGTTTGGGGTCTGCATTCCACTGATCTCCTGTTCCCTCAGGGGTTCTCTGTTGTGCTCCTTGTCAGGGCAGTCATCAGTTATGGCCGGGCACCAACTAGTTCTTCTGGTCTCAGGATGATGTAGGTCTCTGGTTCATGTGGCCCTTTCTGTGTCTTGGGCTCTTAGTTGTGATGTGACCTTGGTGTTCTTCATTCTCCTTTGCTCCAGGTGGGTTGAGACCAATTGATGCATCTTAGATGGCCGCTTGTTAGCATTTAAGACCCCAGACGCCACATTTCAAAGTGGGATGCAGAATGTTTTCATAATAGAATTATTTTGCCAATTGACTTAGAAGTCCCCTTAAACCATGGTCCCCAAACCCCCGCCCTTGCTCCACTGACCTTTGAAGCGTTCATTTTATCCCGGAAACTTCTTTGCTTTTGGTCCAGTCCAATTGAGCTGACCTTCCATGTATTGAGTGTTGTCCTTCCCTTCACCTAAAGCAGTTCTTATCTACTAATTAATCAGTAAAAAACCCTTTCCCTGCCTCCCTCCCTCCCTCCCCCCCTCGTAACCACAAAAGTATGTGTTCTTCTCAGTTTGTACTATTTCTCAAGATCTTATAATAGTGGTCTTGTACAATATTTGTCCTTTTGCCTGTGACTGATTTCGCTCAGCATAATGCCTTCCAGGTTCCTCTATGTTATGAAATGTTTCACAGATTCGTCACTGTTCTTTATCGATGCGTAGAAAAATATGGAACGCTTCACGAATTTGCGTGTCATCCTTGCGCAGGGGCCATGCTAATCTTCTTTGTATCGTTCCAATTTTAGTATATGTGCTGCCGAAGCGAGCACAGAATAGATATTTTTACTATGTCTTCCTATCCATGAGCAAGGTATATTTTTCCACTTATTTAGGTCCCTTTTAGTTTCTTGCAGTAGTACTTTGTAGTTTTCTTTGTGTAGGTCTTTTACATCTTCGGTAAGATTTATTCCTAAGTATTTTATCTTCTTGGGGGCTACTGTGAATGGTATTGATTTGGTGATTTCCTCTTCAGTGTTCTTTTTGTTGGTGTAGAGGAATTCAACTGATTTTTGTATGTTTATCTTGTCACCTGAAACTCTGTTGAACTCTTCTATTAGTTTCAGTAGTTTTCTGGAGTATTCCTTAGGGTTTTCTGTGTATAGGATCATGTCATCTGAAAATAAAGATAATTTTACTTTCTCCTTGCCAATCCGGATGCCCTTTATTTCTTTGTCTAGCCTAATTGCTCTGGCTAGGACCTCCAGCACAATGATGAATAAGAAAGTTGTTAAAGGGCATCCTTGTCTGGTTCCCGTTCTCAAGGGAAATGCTTTCAGGCTCTCTCCATTTAGGATGATGTTGGCAGTTGGCTTTGTATAGATGCCCTTTATTATGTTGAGGAATTTTCCTTCTATTCCTGTTTTTGCTGAGAGTTTTTATCATGATTGGGTGTTAGACTTTGTCAAAAGCCTCTTCTGCATCAATTGATAAGATTATGTGGCTTTTGTCTTTCTTTTATTTATGTTGTGGTTTACATTAATTGTTTTTCTAATATTGAATCAACCTTGCATACCTGGTATAAATACCATTTGGTCATGGTGGATTTTTTTTTTTGATATGGTCTTGAATTCTATTGGCTAGAATTTTGTTGAGGTTTTTTGCATATGTGTTCATGAGGCATTAAAAAAAAAGAGGGATATTGGTCTGTAATTTTCTTTTTTTGTGGTGTCTTTACCAGGTTTTATTATCAGGGATATGGTGGCTTCATAGAATGAGTTAGGTAGTATTCCATCCTTTTCTATCCTCTGAAATACCTTTAGTAGTAGTGGTGTTAAGGCTTCTCTGAAAGTTTGGTAGAACTCTGTAGTGAAGCCTTCTGGCCCAGGGCTTTTTTTTCTTGAGAGTTGTTTGATTACCTTTTCAAACTCTTCTTTTGTTATGGGTCTATTTAGTTGTTCTACTTCTGCTTGTGTTAGTTTAGGTAGCTAGTGTGTTTCTAGGAATTCATCCATTTCTTCTAGGTTTTCAAATTTGTGAGAGTACAATTTTTCATAGTAATCTGATATGAATCTTTTAATTTCAATTGGGTCTGTTGTGATATGGCCCATCTCATATCTTATTCAGGTTATTTGTTTCCTTTCCTGTATTTCTTTAGTCAGTCTGGCCAATGCTTTATCAACTTTGTTAATTTTTTCAAAGAACCAGCTTTTGGCTTTGTTAATTCTTTGAATTGTTTTTCTGTTCTCTAATTCATTTAATTCTCCTCTAATTTTTATTATTTGTTTTCTTCTGGTGCCTGATGGATTCTTTTGTTGCTCGCTTCCTTTTTGTTCAAGTTGTAGGGCCAGTTCTCTGATTTTGGCTCTTTCTTCTTTATGTATTTGTGCATTTATCGATATAAATTGACCTCTGAGCACTGCTTTTGCTGTGTCCCAGAGGTTTTGATTGGAAGTGTTTTCATTCTTGTTGCATTCTATGAGTTTCTTTATTCCCTCCTTAATGTCTTCTATAACCCAGTCTTTTTTGAGCAGGGTATTGTTCAGTTTCCAAGTATTCAATTTCTTTTGCCTGATTTTTCAGTTATTGATTTCTACTTTTATGGCCTTATGGTCTAAGAAGATGCTTTGTAATATTTTGATGTTTTGGATTCTGCAAAGGTTTGTTTTATGACCTAATATGTGATCTATTCTAGAGAATGTTCCATGTGCCTTAGAAAAAAAAGTATACTTTGCAGCTGTTGGGTGGAGTGTTCTGTATAAGTCAATGAGGTCAAGTTGGTTGATTGTAGCAATTAGGTCTTCCGTGTCTGTATTGAGCTTCTTAGTGGAAGTCCTATCCGTCTCCGAAAGTGGGGTGTTGACGTCTCCTACTATAATTGTGAAGGTGCCTATCTCACTTTTCAGTTCTGTTAAAGTTTGTTTTATGAATCTTGCAGCCCTGTCATTGGGTGCATAAGTATTTAATATGGTTATATCTTCCTGGTAAATTGTCCCTTTAATCATTATGTAGTGTCTTTATCCTTTGTGGTGGATTTAAGTTTAAAGTCTATTTTGTCAGAAATTAATATTGCCACTCCTGCTCTTTTTTGATTGTTGTTCGCTTGATATATTTGTTTCCATCCTTTGAGTTTTAGATTGTTTGTGTCTCTAAGTCTAAGGTGTGTCTCTGTAGGCAGCATATAGACGGATCATGTTTCTTTATCCAATCTGAGACTCTCTATCTCTTTATGGGTGCATGTAGTCCACTTACATTCATCGTAATTTAGATAAGTATGAGTTTAGTGCTGTCATTTTGATGCCTTTTGTGTGTGTTGTTGAGAATTTCATTTTTCCACTTACTTTTTTGTGCTGAGAAGTCTTTCTTTGTAAATTGTGTTCCTCATTTTCATAGTAGTTGAATTTATTTTTGCTGAGTCGTCATGTTTTTCTTGGTTTTGATTTTGAAGTATGGAATTCTTAGGCCTCTTTGTGGTTACCTTAATATTTACCTGTATTTTTCTCAGTAAAAACCTAACTTGTATCATCATATATCGCCTTGTTTTCCTCTGCATATGGAAAATCTATGCCTCCTGTACGTAGTCCCTCTTTTTTGATTATTGTAATTTTTTACATAATGACTTCAATGATTCCCTGTTTTGAGCATTTTTTTCTTTTTTAAATTAATCTTAATTTGTTTTTGTGATTTCCGTATTTGAGTTGATATGAGGGTGTTCTGTTCTGTGACCTTTTGTTGTGTTGGTATCTGATATTATTGATTTTCTGTCCAAAGAATTTCCTTTAGCAGTTCTTGTAGCTTTGGTTTGGTTTTTGCAAATTCTCTAAGCTTGTTTTTATCTGTAAATGTTTTAATTTCACCTTCATATTTAAGAGAGAGTTTTGCTGGATGTATGATTCTTGGCTGGCAGCTTTTCCCCTTCAGTGCTCTCTATATGTGATCCCATTGCCTTCTTGACTGCATGGTTTCTGCTGAGTAGTTTGAACTTATTCTTATTGATTCTCCTTTGTAGGTGACTTTTATTTCATCCCTGGCTGCTTTTAAAGTTTTTTCTTTATCTTTGGTTTTGGCAAGTTTGATGATAATATGTCTTGGTGATTTTCTTTTTGGATTAAGTGTCTTGATGATTTTCTTTTTGGATTAATCTTGTACGGGATTCACTGAGCATCTTGGATAGATATCCTTTCATCTTTCACAATGCTAGGGAAGTTTTCTGCCAACAGATCTTCAGCTATTCTCTCTGTATTTTCTTTTATCCCTCCCTGTTCTGGAACTCCAGTCACACACAAGTTATTCTTCTTGATAGAGTCCCACATGATTTTTAGGCTGTCTTCATTTTTTTTAAATTCTTTTATATGATTTTTCTTCAACTATATTAGTGTCAATTGCCTTATCCTCCACCTCCCCCACTCTGCATTCCAATTGCTATATTCTGCTCCTCTGACTTCCTATTGAGTTGTCTAATTCTGGAATTTTACTGTTAATCTTTTGGATTTCTGAATGCTGTCTCTCTGTGGATTCTTGCAGCTTATTCATTTTTCCACTATGTTCTTGAATAAGGTTTTTGATTTCTTCAACTGCTGCATCAGTGTGTTCCTTGGCTTTTTCTGTAGATTAGCTTATTTCATTTCTGAGGTCATCCCTGATGTCTTGAAGCATTCTGTATTAGTTTTTTATATTCTGCATCTGGGAATTCCAGGATTTTATCTTCACTTGGGAAAGATTCTTTAATTTGGGGATTTGTAGAAGCAATCATGGTGTGCTTCTTTTTGTGATTTGGTATTGACTGCTGTCTCTGAGCCATCTATAAGATATTGTAATGACTTATTTTATTTTTGCTCACTGAGTCTTATCTTCTTGTTTTGTTTTGTTTCAGTATATCCAGATGGGCTACTAGATTGCGCTGTCTTGATTGTTGTAGCCTTTGAATCACTTGTGTCCTGTTACCAGCTGGTTTGAGTTGTTACCAGATGTATAAGCCTAAGAGTCCATTCACTATTCTTGAATAGAATCAGCGTAGGTGTTCTGATTTTGGGTCACCAAGTGTGTGGTATAGACTGTCACCTATTAACTTAGAGGAGTAGTGGTGATAGTTGTGTGCACCAGATTCTAGTAGCAGGAGGGGGTCACACTCCAAGGAAGGCAGGATGCTGTCAGCCTTCCCTCATGTGTCAGTGAGGTAGGTGTGTCTCTATTCCTAGAGCACTTTGGTGAGTGGGCTCTGCAGCTGTACCTTAGGCACCCAATGCTTGTATCTCTAAAGATTGGTTGGTGTCACTATCTTCAGACCCCTTTTTCAGGTGACTAGGTGGTTTGGGTGGAGCTTCAGCCCTAAGTTCCCTGCTGTGGATCAGTGAGGGCTCTGTTTAATAGGTAGAGAGGTATCAGAGCTTGAAAACTTGTCTTTCCACTGCTGTGCTAAAATAAGTACAATTTGATCTCTATCAGAATTGCCTTTGCATTATAATTTCCACCTTGTTCCCTGTAGGGATGAAAGCCAAAGACTGTGGATCTCACATGTTTGGCTGGAGCTGGTTCTGTATTTTTATTCCTGTTTAGGGAAGTCAGGGAAGGATTTTTTTCCCCGGGTTGTTAATTGATACTTCTCTCAGGCCAGGAGAATGGGTTAAGAAAAAAAAACCCATACAGAGCACTTCACTCCCTGGCCCAGGAAATTCTAATTTTAACGAAGCCGCCTGGGACAGTATAGACAAAGTTACTTATCTTGCTTAGTGATGACTGTTTTATCAGAGATTCCAGAGGGGCGTGTAGCCTGTGTGTGCTGGCTAGTTCGAGATTGCCCCCGAGGGTCAGGCCTGTGTCCCTGTGCTTGTGCCGTCTCAGGAAGCTGTAGTCAGCTCCTCCGCTCCTAGTCCAAAGCCCAGCGCAAAGGTTTTCTGGCTGGGACACTGCACTCCAGGCTCCAAAACCAGTCGCTGCGTCCCCGTGATTTCTCCTCCTGTCAGCCACGTTGTTGTGCAGCCTGTGTGCGCTGGCTGGGCTTCCCCCGAGGTTACTTCAGGGGGCTAGGGCTGCGTTCCCTGCTTTCGGCATCTCAGGAAGCCGTGCTCAGCTCCTCTGCGCTTAGTCCAAAGCCTGGTGCCGAGGTTTTCTGAGTGGGATGCTGGCTCCAGCGTCCAGAAACAGTCGCTGCTTCCCCATGGTTGCTGGTTCTCTTGTCAGCCTCATCAGTGTGCAGCCTGCTTGCACTGGCTGAGTCTCTACCGAGGTTACTCCAGGGGATTAGGGGTTAGGGCTGCGTCCTGTGCTTGCCCCGTCTTAGTAAGCTGCAATCAGCCCCACCACTCTGGCACCAGGGAACCGCGAGGGCTCAAGTCTGGTGCAGGATGCCGGTTCCAGAAGTGGTCGCTGCTTCAGGGCACGGATTTTCGCTCCCTTGTCACTCAGGTCAACTCCTTAGTTCTGTGTTTGATGGTCAGGGTTCGTAGACTGTCATGTATGTGATAGATTCACTTGTTTTTCTGAGTCTTTGTTGCAAGAGGGATCCGTGGTAGCTTCTACCTAGTCAGCCATCTTGGCCCCGCCTCCTTTTGAGCCGTATTTTTTTTGGATATGCTGCTGAATTCTATTGGCTAGAATTTTGTTGAGAATTTTTGGCATCTATATTCATGAGAGATATTGGTCTGTAATTTTCTTTTTTTGGTGTTTGTGCCTGGTTTTGGTATCAGGGTTATGCTGGCTTTGTAGAATGAATTCAAAAGTGTCACTTCCTTTTTATGTTCTGAAATAGTTTGAGTAGTACCTGTGTAAAAGAATGTACACTTTGCAGTTGTTGGATGTAGTGTTCTATATATGTCTGTGAGGTCAAGCTGGCTGATTTATTGATATGGTTGGATTTATATCTGCCTTTTTTTTTTCTATATGTCTCTGGTCTTCTTTTCCTCTGTTAATTCCTTATTTGGTATTATTTTTTAGTGTAACCTCTTATGACCTTAATAGTTTTTATATGTAATACCTATAAATTTATCAAAATCTACTTTAATATTTGTACTAATGTAATTCTAGTGAAATGCAGAAAATTTAATCATACATAGCTCTATTCACTGCCCTTTTTTGTGTGACTATGCATATGTAATTATATATGCTATTAAACTGAATATACTTATTATATATAAATTATGTAAACCTAAACATACTTTACTAATTTCTGTTATATAAGGTTTCTAATGAAGCTGAGTAAAGAAAGGAGAGCAAAGTTATGTTAATTTTTTGTTTACCCTCTCTAATTATCTTCATCTCTCCCTGTGAATTTGAGTTATCACCTCCCGTCATTTTCTTATTCCAGTACAACTTCATTCCTGCCTTTTCTGTGATTTTATTATCAAATATATTACATTTCTATATGTTTTCACCTCTACAATACCATCGTATTCATATTGCTTTATGTAATTACTCTTAAATCAATTAAAAAAGGGAATAAATATGCAATTATAGTCTTTATATTTATGTATAATTTACCTTGATTTGTGATATTTGCTTAATGTTTAGATTTGCATTAATGTCTGACTGTCATTTGTTTTCAGCCTGAAGAACTCCTGTTAGTATTTCTTTTAAGCTAGATCCAGTGGCAATGAATTCTCTTTTTTTTTTGTTTATCTAGGGATGCTTTTATTTTGTCTTCATTTTTGGAAGATAATTTTGCTAAATTTAATATTTTTGGTTGACAGATTTGTTTTTAGCACTTTGAATATATCATTCCATTGCCTTCAGGCCTCCATTGATTCAGATGAAAATTGAGCTATTAATCTTATTGAGTTTCTTTGTATGCAATGAGTCATTTTTTTCTCACTGCTTTTGTGACTTTTCCTTTGTCTTTTTAAAATACTGTTTTACTGTGATTTTTTAAAATTGACCTTATTAGTTTTCTTTCTGTTGCTGAGATCTCAATTGATCTATCATGTTTAATAATTTTTTATTCTTTGTGTTTAAATTTGCTGTTTAACTCTATTGAATTTTTCATTTCTCTAGTGTTCTTTTTGACTCCAGGTTTTCTATTTGGTTCTTTTTTCTCCAAATATATATATATTTTCATCCTATTTATGTCTTCTACTTGTTGGGACATTGTTTAAATACTTTAGTAGTTCTTCAGACATGGTTTCCTTTAATTATTTGAACATATTTATGAGAGCTGATAGTTGTCTTTGTCTTCTAAGACCATTGAGACTTCCTCTGGTAAAGCTCTATTGACTGAATTTTTCCATGTGTGTGTGTTACGCTCTCCTGTTTCTTTTCCTTGTCTCATGATTTTTTTTTTAACTGGACATTTCAGATAACATTGTAGCAACTTGTATATTGATACTGCCCATCCTTCACTGGGCAGGGGTGAGGTGGTGGTAATGCTACTGCTACTTGTTTGGTTGTTTATTTATTTGTTTAATGACATGGCTGAAATAATTCTGTGAGGTCTGTTTCCTTCACAGTGTGTGAGCTCTAATATTCCTCTTCAAATTTTGCTTCTTGTGCTTATATTTTATTTTACTTACTCAGGGGTTATACCTGTGTCAGCATAAACTACTTATTGGTCAAATGTCATGCTTAAGCCTTCTTGGCCAGTTAAAATTTCCCCTTTACTATAGGATCTGTGAGTGGCTTAGGGGCTATATTACAGTTCGTGGAGATTATAGTTTTTGTTCCAGATTCATTCATGGTCTAGCAGCTTGAATTTTTCCTCTCTGATCACTCCTGAGAGGGGCATGCACACAGACTCAGAGGAATGCATCTACTTGTATTTTTGTATATGGGTTACTCAGAGTTGTTCCTGGAGCTGACTAGTTTATTGTTCAGCCACTGGTTAGTCAGAGGTCGGCTTATGCCTCTAGTTCCAGTGAGGTCAATGCAATGTAAACTCTACATTGATATTTGTTCATTTATCTGAGTGTTCCTTGAAAAATGTTTTAAAATGTACCCCATATACTTTTTTGATTTGTCCTCAGTGGGTTTAGCTTAGTACTTGTTCATAGGCTTTCTGACTCTAGAGTTGACTGTGACCCCAGGAGGACCCATCTTGGCTGTCTCTCATCTTAATTCTCCATGTAAATCTTCTGGTTGATCTGATATTTGGTTTGCTGTTACTAGAATCATGGAGATAGATTTGTCCTCTTAATTGCTCTCCACAAGATCTGTATTGATTTCAACAATGCTCTTGGGTGTGGAGTTCCTGCTCTGTTCCAAATGAAGCCAGTCCCCTCAAGCTAAGCTGCAAAGCTCTTTTCCTTAAGGCCTGCCTCTCCCTATGGGAAGAACTTCTGCTCCACTGCACAAGATCTGGGGACAGGGACAATGTCTCACAAAGCAACATCCTTGTTCTCAGAGCAGTTGCTGGCGGTGGTGTGGCATCCCTTGATCTTCTTAGTATCCTCCTACCAGTATAGAATCTTTACCTTATGAGAAAGCTGTGATTGAGGTGATCAAGTCTCAGTATTCTCAGTTTACTGTGCCTCGGGTAGAGCTCCTCACTCCAAGTGGGACCTGGATTGAAAAAGAAAATCAGAGACCTTTAGTTTGGGCTTTCCTGTAATAGAGCTTCTTCCTCTACATGGAGCTGAGGGTGTAGGTGAGAAATGCCAATGTCTTTCCCCTCCTGGAGATAAACAGTTGGCCTATCTTGGAAGCTGGGGATAGGGGGAGCCCCATATTCTCAACTTCACAAGTCTGGGGTAGAACTTCCATAACATAGAGCAGATGGGGGTAGTGGAGTAGGTTGTGGCTCAAATGCCACAGAATCTTGACATTTTATTAAGATTTAGTAGATTTGATTGAATGTTTCTGTATTGGTTGTATGTTCTTAAGACAATTTCCAGACTTTAAATAAGTTTTTAAACAAATTTCTCCAGTTAAACTATTGTTTGTTGGGAGTAAAGTGTGCTTCACTCTTCACTCCATTTTGAAATTTGGTCACAATTGATTTTTGTACATTGATCTTGTATCCTGCAAGTGGGTTTTCCTTAGAGTATATTCTGCCTCCAGGCTATAAACAAACATTTTCCCAGCACTCCCTGACTCTTCATTCTTCCCGTTGCCTGATCTATGGATTTTGGGATACAAGACTTTAGGATCTCCATCCTCCTACCTGACCTACAGATTTTTGGCTTTGCCAGTACCCTCCCCGCAATTGCATAAGCCAAATCCTTAAAATCTATCTATCTACCTGTCTACCTATCTGCCTATCAGTCTGTCTGTCAATCTATCATCTGTTATCAGTCTATCTATCATGTATCTTATTGATTCTGTTTCTCTAAAGAACCCTAATCAAAACAGAGGCCATCCATGTCTCATTCTTGATCTTAGGAGTAAGCATCCAGTCTTTCAACTATATGTATGATATTAGCTATTGATTTTTTTTGTAGATACTCTTCATCAATTTGAGAATGTTTCCTTTTATTTTCAGTTTACTGAGGGTTTTCAAAAGCTTTTTTCTAATCTATTAAAATAGCCATATATTTTATCTCTTTTAGTAAGTCTGTATGGTGAGTTACATTAATTTTTTTTTTAATGTTAAACCAACCTTGCATTCTTAGGATAAATACCACTTCGTCATGTTATAGTGTACTTATCTAGAGAACTCATATTTATCAACTTTATCAGTATTCTTAAAGAAAATTTTCTTTATTGCTTTCAGTTTTCTATTTTATTGATTTCTGCTTTGGTCTTTATTATTTACTGTCTTCTTTTGATTTGAGTTCAGCTTGCTCTAGACTTTCCAATTTCTTAATATATAAGCTGAGTTCTTTCATTTGAGACCTTTTTGCTATCCCTAAAAAGCCATGATACCAGTTTGAATTGGATTTCCTGAATCTTGGAACTGAAAATGTGCCAAGTTAAAAAAAAAAAAAAAGATTCAATTATATTGTTCTTAGCAAATCACTTTTCATAAATAGCTCAACCTATGAGAGAAGGTGTGTTTTTAGTTTGACATTTTTTTTTCCTCTGAATGATTATGGCTCATATTCTTGGGAATAAAATTTAGAAAAGTTTAGCTTTAGTTTTGAACCTATAGTGAGAGCAGATGGATACGTGTAAAGATTCTGTGTCCTTAGCTGTATTTCTGTGGCACTTTGTTTGCTACTCGGACTTTTTCAAAGCTCTACTTTAAAAAATCTTCCATCTCTATGTTATCTTACAGGACTACACTAGTTTCTTTAACCTCTGAATTTTTTATCCTCTTTTATTACAGCTCTCTAATCTTACTTGAGTTTCAGCTAACCTTTACACCATTAGAAACCCAGAGTCCTATCATTGCCACTTCATTTTGTTCTTGTATATGAAAAACAGCAAAGAGGAATATAACTTCATGAAATTCCTGTGCTGTAAGTAAATCACACAAGTTGTTATTTTCCCGTCTTAGCAATCCTTAGGATTTTATTGAAGCTTTAAATAGATCCCCTAATCTACTCTCAGGAGGTTTCCTTGATTATGGGTATTCCAACTATCAAGGTAAGATTTCCTACACATAAAATCTTTAACCTTCATCAGTAAATGCTTCAAGTCATCTTCATTTTTGGCAAGCAAGGTTGCTGTGATGGTTAATGTTATGTGTCAACTTGGCTATGCTATGATTCTCAGTGATTTGGCAGACACTATGTGATCACATTCCATATTGTGATCTGATGTAAGCAGCCAATCAGTTGAAAGAGGAATTTACTTGGGGGTGTGGCCTGACTCTAGTATGTAAACGTATGTTCTGGCAAAGCTCACTCTCTCTTTTGACCTTGTACTCTTCTTGTTAGCTGATCTCCAGTTTTGGGGAAGTAGGCCTGCAGAAGTCTTCAGCCTACCATCAGACCTTCAGATTTTGGAATCTCCAGCTCCTGTAAGCTGATGAGCTAGCAGAGGCCTCCAGCTTGCCACCTGACCTGCAGATTTTGGGTTCATTGGCCACTGCAAACACATGAGCCAGCATCAGCCTACCACCTGACCCATGGATTTGAGACTTACCGGCCCCAACAATAGCATGAGCTGTTTCCTCACCACTGTGTGAAACATTTCCTTGGAGTAAATCTCTCTATGTATTTATATATACACTTCACTAGTTTTACTCCTCTAAAGAACCCATACTAAGACAGTTGCTTGGGAAAATCTGCTACAAAAGACCACTTTAAAGTTTTAAAAAGATGTCATCTTGATGACTAAGTGACATCTGACCCAAGCCATGGGCTTTCAGTTGCCTTATATACATGCAAAAGTTGAATAACAAAAAAGGAAGACTGAAGAATTGATGCATTTGAACTGTGGTGTTGATGAAGAATATTGAATATATGGTGGAGTGCCAAAAGAACAAACAAATCAGTTTTAATAGAAATATAACTAGAATGTTTCTTAGAAGCAAGGATGGCGAGACGTGAGCTCACTTACTTTGTATACATCATTAGGAAAGATCAATTGTTAGAAAAAGGCATCGTATTTGGTTAAGTTGAGGGCCAACAAAAGTGAGGAAAACCCTCAAAGAGATGGATTGACACAATAGGCACCAGCAGTGGACTCAAACATTCCAATAACAATAACAATGGCACAGGACTGGATGATGTTTTGTTCTGTTATACATAAGTCGGAGGTGATACAACAGAAACTAACAACAATATATTTAAAATATAGTTCCTGGGCATACAGTGTAGTTTTGGAGAAATGTAATGATGGTGCGCAAGGGTAGAGGACAATAGGTATTGTCAGTCTACTATGTATCAGGCATTGTACTGAGTGTTTTATTATCATATTTCAGTTAATCCTGAAAAGTACCTTATTCCCGCTTTTAAGATGGAGAATTTGAAGCTTATCAATAATTAATATAACAAATGGTGAATTCAGACCCACCTGTTTAGACTTAAAAAAACAAAGTTCTGATCATATGGTACCTCCTGAAATGGTTAGATGTCAACCAATTCTTTTTGGTACAGTGACTCTGTTTTCCTTCTGTCTTCTTTTGATGCTTCCTGCATCATTCAGCATTTTGCCCATAGAATTCTTCACTATTGTAACTCAAGGCTTGAATTTTTTCTTCCATTCTTTCAGCTTCATAAATGCCGAATGTGTTCTCTTTTGGTTTTCTAATTCTGGGTCTTTGCACAGTTCATTATAATACCTTACCTTGTCTTCTTGAGCCATCCTTTGAAATCTTGTGTTCAGCTCTTTTATTTCATCATTTCTTGTTTGCTTTATCGACTCTACAATCAAGAGCAAGTTTCAGAGTCTTTTCTGACATCCATTTTGATCTTTTCTTTCCTGTCTTTTCAGTGACCTCTTGCTTTCTTCATTTATGATGCACATAATGTCTTCCAACAACTTGTTTGGACTTTGATCATTAGTGTTCAATGTGTCAAACCTAAATTCAGGTGAGATGTACTTTGGCTCTTGCAGACTGGTTCTAATTTTCTTCAGCTTTAACTTTAACTTGCATATGAGCAATCGATGGTCTGTTCTGCAGTTAGCTTCTAGTGTTCTGACTGATGATATTGAGCTTTTCCATTGTCTGTTTCCACAGATGTGGTCAATTTGATTCTTGTATATGCCATCTGGTGAGGTCCATGTGTATAGTTGCTATTTGTGTTGTTGAAAAAAGGTATTTCCAGTGAAGAAGTCATTGGTCTTGCAAAATTCTGTTATGCAATCTCCGGCATCGTTTCTATCACCAAGGTCATATTTTCCAACTTGTGATGCTTCTTTGTTTACAACTTTTGCATTCTAATCACCAGTAATTATCAATGCACCTTGATTGCATGTTCAATCAATTTCAGACTGCGGAATTTGGTAAAAGTCTTCAATTTTTTCATTTTTGGCCTTAGTGGTTGGTGAGTAAAGTTGAATACTAGTCGTATTAACTGGTCTTCCTTGTAGACATATGGATAGCATCCTATCACTGACAGTGTTGTACTTCAGGATCAATCTCAAAATGTTCTTTTTGGTGATGAATATGCCATTCCTCTTCAATTTGTCATTTGCAGCATAGTAGACTATATGATTGTCTGATTCAAAATGGCCCATACCAGTCCACTTCAGCTCACTAATGCCTAGGATATCAATGTTAATGCGTTCCATTTCATTTTTGATGATTTCCAATTTTCCTAGATTCATACTTCGTACATTCCAGGTTCTGATTATTACTGGATGTTTGCAGCTGTTTATTCTCATTTTGAGTCGTTCCACATCATCAAATGAAGGTCCCGTTCCTCTTCAAGTTATTCCTGGTGTAGTAGACCATATAATTGTCTGATTCAAAATGGCCAGTACCAGTCCATTTCAGCTCACTAATGCCTAGGATATCAATGTTTATGTGTTCCATTTCACTTTTGACGACTTCCAGTGTTCCTAGATTCATACTCCGTACATTCCACAATCTGGTTATTAATGGATGTTTGCAGCTGTTTCTTCTCATTTTGAATGGTGTAACATCAGCAAATGAAGGTCCCGAAATCTTGACTCCATCCACGGCATTAAAGTCAACTCGACTTTGAGGAGGCAGCTTTTCCCCAGTTGTCTTTTGAGTACTTTCCAACCCGGAGGCTCATTTTCCAGCACTATATCAGACAGTGTTCTGCTGCTATTCATAAGGTTTTCACTGGCCAATTTTTTTTTTCAGAAGTATACCGCCAGGTCCTTCCCTAGTCTGTCTTAGTCTGGAAACTCAGCTGAAACCTGTCCACAATGAGTGACCCTGCTGGTATTTGAATACGGGTGGTAAAAATTCCATTATCACAGCATCACACAAGCCCCCACAGTATGGCAATCTGAAAGACGCTTAGAGGACCCTTCCATGGTAGAGCTTATTTCTTCCACTTAATAGTTGGGGCAACAGAAGTTATGTATATTGCCTATATAAAGTGAAAAAAAGAAAGGTCCTGGTTGGTGCAAACAGTTTGTGCTCGTCTACTAACCTAAATAAGGATTGGCAGTTTGAGCCCACCCAGGGGCACCATGGAAGAAGAGGCCAGATGATCTACTTTCATAAAGATTACAGCCAGGAAAATTTCTATGGAGCAGTTCTACTCTGTAACACATGGGGTGGCCATGAGATGGAATCAACTCTATGACTATGGGTTTTGTTTTGGTGTATAAAGTGAAAAAAATATGATTGAAGAACAGATTCCTTTCATTTCAAAACTCCTGTGCTTTCTCTACTACATCATACTGATGACACTACTTATCACACAATAACATCAATCATCCCACCCTCTGAGTTAGTTTTCTCCATTTCCACCTGCCCCATCATAGATTTCTGTTTTTTAGATTGACCCTTATTTACAATCATTTTTCTCACTTATCAGCAATAATTTGTTTATACCTCTTGTGAGATCTTTTTAAACCTTCCTTCTTCTCAGATGAAATGGATTAAGAAACTCATCACTCTACCACACCTCACACCACACCATTGTTAAGTGAATATCTGTGATAATTGGAGAACCTCATAAGAAAATAAAACTGATGTATCTTCTATGTCCCTGTTGCACAATAACTAAATAGCTAGACAAAAATTTTGTGGTATGAAAAAATACTAATCACCAATTTTTGACTGCTTTCAGAACTTTATGCAAGTATGTAGGATTTGAGAAATGAGATCCTCCATATACATAAAGTACAACTTGTAGTTTCTCTTTAATGTTACAGAAATATGCCCTCACTTTGAAGCGGTTGAACCAACACCTAGTTTCAACAAATTCTTCATCAGAATCACCTTGACTTGCTGCACATGCAACTTTTAAGTTATTGAAAAGGCTTCAAGCCTCTTGTTTTGCACTGAAATAAGGCTAAATAAGAACCATATGCACATGTTCCAACTTACCTACAAAGTCAACTTAAAGACACGCTTAGGAATGGATCTCCTTCATAATCCAGGGACTACCTGTGTTTGTACTTTGAATTAACTAGTAAAGTATAGATCAGAAATTCTGAGTTTAGTTGACATCAGAGGTAAGTCTCTAAACAGAGAACGTGTGTGGACCCACTAGGTGCCTACTAATCACTCTCTTTTCATACTTTCTCCTTGTTGAGCAAAGATGGGGTCAGTTACAAACTCTTGTTTGTCGAATTGTTTTTCCAAACCACCTAGCAATATAGTAACAGAAGTAGGAAAGACTTAGAGTCAGGTATTTAATGATTTAAAAGCACAACATGTCTCCTACCCCATCAGACTACCGAAATGAAACACAGCTAAATACCTATTATAGGCCATCATAGGTATGTGAATACCAATTTGTTAGCTTCTGGAATTCTAGCCTTGTCATAGGGTAAAGAGATTAAAAAATAAGATGTGTATTTATTTCTCCTTCCTAAAAAACACCTTGGAACATGTTCCTATCATAAAATGTAAGTAAGATTTAATATGCTAGTGTCACAAAGACATGCAGTGGAATACTGAAATGTTCCATGGTACTCTAATATTCTTTTTCAGTCACACTAAACCATTTAGAGCTAAATTTTAACACTTGCTGTCATTAAGAAAAATGTGCAGCTTTCTCCTCCACTTGAGAATCACAGTAGCCAATGAATGGTTATTGATCTAAGATAACTAAAAGGGTAAAATTCAGGAATTGAAATCTGGATTAGCTTCTTTTTATTGGGCTTTACTTTAACATTTCCAAAAGCAGAGGTCACAGTGATAGCATCGATCAGGTGTAAAGTAGATGACATTTTGGCGATCTTGTTTGGCCGACTGTAACAATGAGTTTGATTGTCCCTTCTGCATCTGGAAACAAAGCATCGTCTGAGGGCAGAGGTGATATTAGTCATTTCCAACTCCTCTCTGCTATTTTCTCCCAAGCTCCCAAAGCACATTAACATTTAGGAAAGAATTCCTTTTCTGCCCAGACACTTATCTATCTGCGTATTATGGGAGAGCTGGCTGCTGGGGACTGCTGATGTTTATATAGGGAAGTGTGCAAAGACCCCTTTCACTCAGGCTGCCCTTACTTCCTCAATGTTGTGGCAACCTTATCATTCTTATATATGTCCTCACAAGCAGCTGCTCCTCCTCTAAATTTACCCCGCTCACTTATTTACATCACTAGTTACTATTTTTTTTACCTCATTGCTAGCTTGCTGGGAAGGTAGTGCTCCTATAAAGCTAATATTTACAAGAGTATTACTGACTAACGACTTTGTCTTAGTTATCTAGTGCTGCTATAACAGAAGTACCACTGGTGGATGTCTTTAACGAAGATAAATTTATTCTCTCACAGTCTAGGAGGCAAGAAGTCTGAATTCAGGGAGCCAGCTCTGGGGGAAGGTCCTTGTCATCAGTCTTTCCCAGTTGAGAAGCTTCTCAGCGCAGGGACCCTGGATCCGAAATGTGTATTGTTCTCCTGGGTCTTGTTTCTTAGTGGTATGAGGTCCCCATGTCTCTCTGCTCCCATATTTCTTTTATATCTCAAAAGAGATTAACTCAAGACTCATTAACATAACTGCCACTATTCCCACCTCATTAACATCATAGAGATAGGATTTACAACACATAGGAAAAAATCACATCAGATGACAAACTAGTGGACAGTCACACAATACTGGGAATCATGGCTTAGCTAAGTTGACACACATTTTGGAGGGACACAATTCAATCCGTAACACCACTCCAGCCTTATATCTTACCCTTTCAGTGATGCTTATAATGTAAAATGGGGTTCTCAGAGAGGTAAGTGTTCTAACTCTAAACAGTACCTCCTGTTGCCAACCATATTGAAAGAACCATTTTTGTTGTTTGTGAGAATAGGATTTATTGTGAATTATTACACAAAGTTAATCATTTGCCTGGAATGGTGTCTTTTTACTATTAAAAAAATTTATTCAAACTAACACAGTGCTTTGATTAGAATCTTTGGAAATCTTCTGTACTTAGAGTAGGCCAAGATAACCTGGAACCAATGAGTGCAGAGTTGGCACAGGTACTTAAGGCTGCATAAATACAGAAACCTATAATATACTCTGTAGGAGTGTCTAGTTATCATGAATGAAAAGGTATTAATATTCAGATACTTTCTCCCATTGATCCCAAGGTTGAACCCATGACGATTTTGGCCTTTTATGCTAATTTTTAATAGTCTGCCTTCTATTTCACAAAGAACAAGCTGATTCAGCCTTTAAATCAAATGAAATTGTTCTAATAAAATAATCTGTCAATTGTGCAATGATACACTCAAAGAAAATGGTAACTTTCTGTAAATGAAAGACCTAACTTGAAAGGCAAAATATTATTTTCAAATTTATTTTGTCTGTAGAATTAAGACTAATTATGCTCCCCCACATTGTAGTATTATTAATTTTAAGAAAATGGAAGGTTTGTCTTTGAATTCTTGCAATGTACCATATGATGAAGATTTACCAAGGCAAAATGAGAAAAAGTCTAAAAAATGAACAACTCATTTGACCATCAGAGCAACCTTACTGTGAGACAGACATTTGTATTTCCATGTGGTCATTGAACAAACTGCATCTCAGAGAAGTTAAGTAATCTACCCAAAATTACACAGCTGGCAGGTAGCAGAATGAGGAATTGAACTCAGATATGACTCCAGTGACTATTTTCATAAGTAATGTATTGTCTCCCATTTGGAGTATTTAGTAAAGCATTTGGTAATGCATTTAGCCACAGTAACTGGCACAGAAGAGTCATAAAATAATAATGTTGTTATTACTGTGTTCATAACTAGATTTATTCATCACGTAACAATCCTATTTTACAAAGGAGAAATAAAGGGTCTCAGAATGATCAATTGATTTACCTAAGCTCACCCCATTAAACCAAAACAAACAAACTCATTGCCGTCGAGTCAATTCCGACTCATAGTGACCCTATAGGACAGAGAAGAACTGCCCCATAGGGTTTCCAAGGAGCAGCTGGTGGATTCCAACTGCTGACCTTTTGGTTAAGTAAATAAGTATGAGATATGAACTCTGGCCTGAATGACTAAAAAATGCATACTTTTTTCACTACACCAATCTACCTTCTCTCCATAAAATGAGGACAAGAGTATAAAATACAAAGGAAAAACCTACCTAGTGCTTGTGAATGAGCTTTGTAAAAACATAATGCAGCATACGTATATAAACTGTATTTATAGTGATTGCCATTTCATTTTGCACTAATAATGTTCAATATCCTGGCTATCAGGGAATCCAGAATACACCAAAGAAACATTTCTCATGTGATTTTTTTTTGTTGGCATCATTAAAATGTACATAGCAGCCTTTTAACCTCAATTATAAAGGGTCTTTTGGAGATGTATTATTTTAATCAAGGTATTCCTTTGTTGAGCATCATGAGGGAAGCAAGCATATAGGAACACATACACATATATATTTTTCTAGTTATTCATAAGTAAAATGTAGACTGAGGCTCCAAATCAGAGTGCTTTTTCTTCTGAAGACAATGATCAATATTTTTCAGGAGTCAATGAAACTTGTTTGATAGCAATACTCATCAGGGTGATACTTCAAGAGCAGGTGTACTTTCCAGATTGGGGAAGTTCAAACTAGCCATTCTAGTCATAATTGTCAGCCATCCTTTGGAAGTGTTTATCGTTAGTTTAAAATGGAAGTTGAAAGTCTTTATTGTCAGTATTGAACAATTTCCCCTTTTCATTATATAGGAGTCATCAGTTCCATTAAAGCACTAAAATCTATCAAATCCCTTAGGAAATACTGCGTGTAAGCTAAACCTAAGGGTCATCTTTGCAATCGTCTTTCACTTACAGCACCCATAATTAGAAAATAATAAAACCAAGATATGTTCGGTGGTTTGAAGCATTTGGAATTTGAATTGCTATTCTAAATATTTTGCTGTTGGCATCAGGAAAACTGGGCTTTGGGGACAAAGACAGTAAGTGTTAGTTTCTTAATGTCTTAATTTCCTCAGTGGAAAGCACCAAATAAAAAAGTTTTTCTTGGGCTACTATTCTGTTAAGAACTCAGAATGCCTATGGGAAAATATAATAATTTAAAATCCTTATAGGCAGAGTATAGGGTAGTTGGAGTAGCAAACTGAATTTCAAACCCCATAACATTCATATTTGATTATATCATTGGGTGATTTTCCAGTGGGCTTTAATTTGTTTTTCTTGGTTTTCCAATCATAATTTATGATATGGCTGCTTACATGGAAGTGGGAGAGTCTCTCTTTTGAAAAGAAATGAAAACTTTAAAAGAATTTTCTAATATCACCATTCTCAACAAAATTTATTCCTCCCAGGGAAAGCAACATGAAGTTTGAACTCAAAAAAATACCACTTTTCTATTCTCTCTCATCTTGATATGATTTAAGCTTTCATCAGTAAAGCACCCGACATGTTATTTCAAATCAAAAGAAAATGCCAAAAATTCATCCTGAAAGTAAGTTCTATGCATTGAAAAGTAATTCGGCTTTTCATTTGAATCACTAAAGCCTTTCTCATTTTCAACAACTCTGTTGTTTTGACTCTCCCTGTGTTCCCAAATTCAGACGTTGAATATTACCCCAGTTTCCATTTTTGCTTCTCCGAGATTTATTGAGCCAAATGTTTGACAAAGACAGTGCCTGTAAGTGCTGAGATGCAGGTGTGCATGGCTAGGTTTGGCACCCAGAAGTGGTCACTGATGCCAAACCCAAGTCCATTGTACTTATATTGCTGCAGGCACAACAGATGTAGGTGCAACTTGTTTTGGAAATCGTTCTGATTTTCTGTAAATCCAGTTAGTGCTTCAACAACATTCTCCAATTATGGAATCAAGCCAATTTGGAAAGTCACCACTGGTAAAATATATAGAATTATAAAATATGAGCCTCATCATAATACAGTGATCATTTATTGATTAGTCATCTAGCTCAAGTTCATGTCTCAGAGTGCTCGCTTAAAAATGAATGTCAAACCTGCAAGGTTTTATAATTGTTCTTATGCCTTTGTTATATAGCAAATGACCACATGCTGGTCTTTAAATAATGAGCTTGGCCTGAAGAATTGCTCATCTGTGCCTTGATGAAAGTCTTATGACAGGAGTTAGAGGAGATGGTTATTTATTTGAATCCGTCCTTATTCATAATCAAAGAGGCCAGTTGCAATCAACCCTATGATATGAATCTCCCTTTGTGCCTTTCTAAATGTGTAAATCTTCCTTCCTCTTGACTTGGATTTCTGTCTGAATGTACACTGGAGAACTGCCAGTGTTGCAGTGGCACACTTGACATCTTGCAGGAACTGGAGTCAGAGCATTCTTTCAGATCTCCATTACGATGCTGTTAGAGTTTACAGTTGAGTCCACTTAGCGACCACTATTAGGAGGTCATTTTACGTTCTTTGATTCGCCAGTGTACAGATTCAGTTGTACATGCTGCTTAGATTGTACATGCATCTTGCTACCCAAACACTCTTTATGGTTTAGAGAAAATTTTATTAGATATGGATAAAAATCTTCCTGCTGTATCCTGGCAGGATATATATAGCACTGACGCTGAATTATTGAGGAAGGCAGCAAATGATATGCTGCATAGTTACTAGGGTGAGCAGATGCCTCGGTGTGTTAAGGCTATGATAGAAATCAGCTTCCTGAAAAGCACACTCCAATTTATGGGGCCATTTGCAGGCCTTTGTTCATACTCCTTCTGTCTTTAGAGACTCTCTTTGATCTAGTTAGTTTGGCGATAGGATACTGTGACCATAGCCCGATCAGTTCAGTGAATTCTCTAGATTCAGTACAGGTCAGAACGGAAATCTCTACTGGGAAGCTATATGACTTGGCTGGATGTAAAGTAAGGGTGTTGGATCAAGGTCACTTTGGATCACTGCAAAGCTATTCAAATAAGCCATGAATGGATTTTTTTTTATGGATTATGTTAACAGTTTTAACATGTTCATATATACCTACTCCTCACTTATCGACTATCTCGTTATCCGACATTTCCCACTTACGGCAATAGTAAAAAGTCTAATGTCTGAACTACCTGACTATTTTGTGCATTAATGAGGTGGTAGGCATGGCAGCAACACTGTGGAGCTTCCCTCCCTGGAGGGGGGTCTCTGGGCAGCCTCTGGCAAGCTGGGCTGTGCTGCCCCACATCCTCTGTTGCCTCCTGCCAGCTGCTGCAAGGGGCAGGCCACCTCTTCTCACAGCCTTCGGGCAGAGAGGCACAGGCAGCTCCGAGCCAGCGGGTACGTGTTCCGGGTTCTCAGATACTATGCAGCCCTGTAACTCAAAATTGCTGTGGGATGGGAAGTGAGGAAAGAAAGAGGCATCAGAGAGGGTGTTTGGAAGAAATGCTCAATGACATTCCAAAGTGAGCCAAAACGGGCCTGAAACCTCCACCTCCATAGGGCTGGGTGTGCTGCCAGCCTTCTGCACCCTCTCAGTAAGCCCCAAGCCTCAGTGACTCACCAGGCCTGGAGAGCAGAGCAGGCTCCAGGGGTTGCAGAGGTGGGAGTGGAGCCCAGGAGGCAGCTCCACGAGGGAAATTCTGAACCAGCACAGAAAAAAGTTGAAGTGGTTAAGCTGTTTTCTCCTCCAGACCTCTTTCTCCACAGAGGAATAATCCACAACTGGATTCATCGTCAGTAAATCTTAGCTGTTATTATTCATATGATCATATTTTCTAAATTAAAAAATTGGGTAAATGGATAGTCTGCAAACAGAAAAAAAAAGCTTCCATTTTTGCATAACACTGATTTTCATGTAAGGACCTGGTCTTTGGAACGTAACCGTGTCGATAAGTTAGGAGTGAGGAACATTCAGATGCTTGTTATCACTGCAGCTATAGTAGAATTCTGTGGGAGGTTCTTCATCTTCAAATGGAAGAATAAGCTTCTTAAAGGAAAGGATTATTTAAAAAAATTTATTTGTCCTCAAATTTAGCTTTGACTGAGATGTTCGTACTGAAACAAACATGCACTGAATAAATAACAGTATGAACTGAAAAAAAATTTATGTCAGTGCCTATGTACCACCTGGCAAATATTTGGAGCTCAATAAATATTTGCTGAATAAATGATATTGTTAAATGAGTATGAAGAATCAAGAGATGTGTGTATTTCTTTTAGAGTTGAGTTATAATGGTGAGGCTTGATAATGATCCCATTTGAAAGAATGGAGATGAAAAAATAGAGTGATCATGAATATACTCACAATTAAAACAGCATCGGCTTTCATTACT
Source organism: Loxodonta africana (assembly GCF_030014295.1). Taxonomy (NCBI): domain Eukaryota; kingdom Metazoa; phylum Chordata; class Mammalia; order Proboscidea; family Elephantidae; genus Loxodonta; species Loxodonta africana. The sequence continues at coordinate 114,489,115 of NC_087369.1, read as the reverse complement.
ATGTAACCATTAATAAAATAATATTAATTTCATGAAATTAATGTGCTTCTGTCATTGCAATAGTAAAATCCAAGAAAAAGTTTTGCACTTACCCTCTAAAGCATAGTGATCCTTTTAAAAAAGGCTTTTGAAATCTTACGTACGCCTTTCAGAGATGGTAAATAATCGTAACTTGATCGTGCTTCTTAATTTTAGCTATTATGTATTGTGTCCAGATCTAATAGTCAGCTTCACAGTGTGTGAGTTATTGATCCAAACTTACGTTTGACATAGGTGTGTACTATATGTCATATTGTTATATAGATTGTCGTGTCAGGCCATATTAGTCATTTGTTAAGATTCAAACTATATTTAGAAAGATTATATTTGTTCTTTTGTGTAGATGGTTGAAATTTTTGAATTGTTGTCTTGAGTTCATTAAAGTCTTTATACCAATACAGCTATTCGAATATCCATTAATTTTCCGTTCTGGAGTAAAGATTGAAGAGATTGTCTTGGTTAAAGGAATGCCTATATTTCAGATCCATAAGAAATGGGATTATAATCATGTTTAAATTATTCAGTGTAAAAGTTAGTTTTTAGTGTTATGAATAATTTGTGTGTTATACCATTATTGAGACATATGAGTGACTAAGATCTTATTCCAAAACCAGGAAACAGGTATTTAATTAAAAGAAGTAAGTTAATCTCTTATTGAAAGTCTAAGTACTTAAGTGAATTCCTTGCAAATTTTAAGTCATTGGAGCTAGCTGATTGCATTTATTTGAAAACACATTGGTAAAGAAAAAAATTAGGAAGCTTCTACTTGAAGTAGCACATTTGCTGAATTTACTGACACTGGAAATTTATATTTCCAGAGTTTTAGAAGTTGCCTGTGGTAGTTGCTAATGAAATATCAACACTAAAACTAACTGGAGGTAAAGTGCTGCAATATTATTTTAGAACATAAACATTTTAGACAGGCTGCTGCATCGCTGAGTAAATTTCAAAGCAGCAAGAGCTCAAAACTGACAGTGTAGTCTTATCATATAGGGCAAAGGCTTTTAGGTTTTCTAACCTTTGTTTATATGAAGCACAAAAACAATATGTGCTCGTTGTAGCTAGTAAAGCAGTACAAGGATACATAAAAACTATGTGTCTTTCACATCCTCTTTCCACACATTTCTCATGTTTATATGAACACAGGCATACTTAATAAGATTTTGTGCATGTCTGTTTTTTAAAAATATAATCATAATGTACACATTATTCTGCAGCTTGCTTTTCTTATGAATCAAGGAATTCTTTTTAAAAATATGGATGTTGTATAATTTTTCTCCAATTAATGGACAATTGCATTGATTTTTTTTTTGCTGTTAAATACAATGCTAACAATCATTTTTGTACAGATATCTTTACATGTTTATGCTTTTATTTCTATAGGGTCAAATGGTATATGCATTTTTTTGTCATATTGCCAGTATCTTTTACAAAAATTTTACAAAAATTGGTATCTCTCAAAAGCCATATGTATGTGTTATCATTTCCCCATATCCTTGCCAGAATAATTGTCACTGATCACTTAAATTGACAATCTAATGAATAAAAATTAGTTTTCACAAGTGTTTTAGCTTTCATTTCCCTGAGTATTAGAGGGATAGTGACCGTATTTTGACATACTTATTATTTATATTTTTTGTTCGATGGATGCTATATGGTCTTTTGTGTAGGGAATTTATAAATTATATATTACATTTTTATGTATTTAATGAGTATATTTTTTATATGAATGCTATTTAGTCTTCTGTATAGGAAATTTATATTTAAGGGAAATTAAACCTTTGTATATAATATGCTTGTCAATAATTTGTGCATCTTTTGTTCATTGTAACTTTTACCTTTATTATTATTTTTATAAAATCAATTATTTAATGTCTTCTAGTTTTTTATCTCGTTTTAGAAGTTCTCTGCCATGTGAAGAATATAAAACATTTATTTAATTTGTGTCTTAACACATTAAGCCCACCACATTGCCGTTGAGTTGATTTTGATTCATAGCAACCGTATAGAACAGAGTAGAACTGCCTGATGGAGTTACACTGACACCCATAAAATCCTGTTGGAATTTATTTTTTAATTCTTTTGTGGTAGGAGTCTATTTTTTAATTCAAAATTGATAGATAATCATACCAATCCATTCATTAAACTACCCTTTTCCCACAAAATTTAAATACTAATGTTGAAAATTTTTAAATTTCCGTAGACACTTAGATCTACTTTAGGAAAATCTATTCTGTGCAAATGATGTATTAATGTATTTGTCTATTTCTTTGTCAATACTATACTACTTTAATTACTTACAGTAACAATAAAAATCACCTAGAAAAATATCTAAAAAAAGATATTTTGTTTTGGGACGATAAACAGCTAGATACATAGGTATATAGATAGAGATACATATTTTATATATCATATTTTTACACACACACACACACACACACACACACACACATAAATATATATGGAGCCCTGGTGGCTAAGTGGTTAAGAGCTAGGCTGCTAACCGAAAGGTTGGCAGTTCAAATCCAACATCTGCTCCTGGGGCAGTTCTAGTCTGTCTCATAGGGTCACTATGAGTCAGAATCGACTTAATGGCAATGGGTTTCATATTTTATATATATATATATAATATATGTATATACACACACACACACATACTCTCCTTGACCATTCCCAATTTATTCATTCATATAAACTTAAATCATTTCAATATTTTTAAACAAAAAACAAGTGTTGGTAATTTGATTGATACAACATAAAACAAATTAATTTTTGAAGGACTGACATTTTACACTATGAAAATTTCCTGTCCATAAATATATGTCTCCCCATATTTTTGGTCTTATATTATTTTTCAACTTTTAAATACTCCTTTATTTCCTGTTAAATTCATATCTAGGTATTCAATATCTTTAATCATGCACATGAATGGCATATTGTTGTTGTTGTTAGGTGCCCTCAAGTCAGTTCCAACTCATAACAACACCGTGAACAACAGAATAAAACACTGCCTGGTCCTGTGCTATCCTAACAATCGTTGTTATGCATGAGCCCATTGTTGCAGCCACTTTTTTGGCAATCCATCTCATCGAGGGCCTTCCTTGTTTTGGCTGACCCTCTACTTTACCCGGCATGATGTCCTCCAGGGACTGAGCCCTCCTGATAACATGTCCAAAGTATGTGAGATGAAATCTTGACGTCCTTTCTTCTGAGGAGCATTCCGGTTGTACTTCTTCCAAGACAGATTTGTTCGTTCTTCTGGGAGTCCACGGTATATTCAATATTCTTTGCCAACACCACAGTGTAAAGGCATCAGCTCTTCTTCAGCAATTTTCTTCTTCATATAGTGCAGTTTCTTGGATTTTTTGCTCAGCATACAGATTGAATAAGTATGGTGAAAGGATACAACCCTAACACACACCTTTCCTGACTTTAAACCACACGGTATCTCCTTGTTCTGTTGATACAACTGCCTCTTGATCTATGTCCAGATTCCCCATGAGCACAATTAAGTGTTCTGGAATTCCCATTCTTCAGAACATTACCCATAATTTGTTGTGATCCACACAGTCAAATGCCTTAGCATAGTCAAAACACAGGTAAAACATCTTTCTGGTATTCTCTATTTTCAGCAGTGTTATAAAAAAAAAAAATTTTTTTTTTTTTTTTTTATCCCTGGTTCCACGTCCTCTTCTGAATCCGGCTTGAATCTCTGGCAGTTCTCTGTCAACATACCACTGCAGTCGCTTTTGCATGATCTTCAGCAAAGATTTTACTTGCATGTGATATTAATGGCATTGTTTGATAATTTCCACATTCTGTTGTGTCACTTATCTTTGGAATAGGCATAAATATGGATCCCTCCTAGTCGATTGCTGTCTTCCAATTTTTTTGACATAGACGAGCGAGTACTTCAGTGCTGCATCCATGTGTTGAAACGTCTCAGTTGGTATTCTGTCAACTCCTGGAGACTTGTTTTTTGCCAAGGCCTTCAGTGCAGCTTGGAACTCTTCCTTCAGTACCATTGGTTCATGATCATGTGCTACCTGTTGAAATGGTTGAAAATCGACCAGTTCTTTTTGTTACAGTGACTTTGTGTATTCCTCCCATCTTCTTTTGTTGCTTCCTGCATCATTTAATGTTTTCCCTTAGAATCCTTCAATATTGCTACTCGAGGTTTGAATTTTTTCTCTGGTTCTTTCAGCTGGAGAATGCTCAGAGTGTTCCTCCCTTTTTGTTTTCTAACTCCAGGTCTTTGTACAATTCATTATAATACTGCGTCTTCTCAAGCTGCCCTTTGAAATCTTCTGTTCAGCTCTTTTACTTCATTTCTTCCTTTTGCCTTAGCTACTTGATGTTCAAGAGCAAATTTCAGAGTCTCTTCTGACATCCATTTTGGTATTTTCTTTCTTTCCTGTCTTTTTTAATGACCTCTTGCTTTCTTCATGTGTGATATCCTTGATGTCATTCCACAAGTTGTCTGTTCTGCAGTCATGAGGGTCCAATGCATAAAATCTATCCTTGAGATGGTCTCTAAATTCAGGTGGGATATAATCAAGGTCATACTCAAGGTTCCTGACTCTTTTTCTGCTGTTGCTGCTGCTGCTCCAGGTGAATGGAGACCTATCATCATATGTTGGATGGCCACTTGTTAGCTTTTAAGACCCAAGGCATTACACTACAATCTAGGAGGTAGAACAGAAGTACTGAGAAACAATATTTATGCAAGTTGATTGGGATGTCCCTCAAAACTATGACCCTAAACCTCTAAACCAAGGAAACAAAACCTGTGAGTGGTTATTTCTAAGTGGACTCAACAGCAGTTTTTTTTTGTACAAACAGATATAGATATCACAACATTTTCCAATAAAACATATTTTAGGTGTACCCCATAGTGATATCAATTGCATTGATCAGTTGTGCAACCATTACCCTTAATCAATGTAAAATTTTTCATTACTATGAGAGAAACTTCCTGCTTCTCAAACAATGTTTTCCTTTACACCCTCCCTTTTGTGATTGATTTAGTCACTCAGCATAATGTTCTCAAAGTTCATCCACATTGTAGCATGGATCGGAACTTCATTTCTCTTTCTGACTGATCAGTATTCCATTGTACCTATGTACCACATTTTGTTTATCCATTCATCCTTTGACAGACATTTAGGTTATCTCCACCTCTGGCTATGGCGAACAGTGTTGCACTGGTATATATCTATGTGTTTTAACTGTTACTTTCAATATATTGTTTCAAAATTTGATTTTGTATTTGTCTTGTTAGCATATAGAAATATAGAAATATCATCGGTGTTCATCAAACTGGTACCCATCAAATGCCAAAATTACTTATTAGTTCTAATACTTTATCTGTAAAACTATTAAATTTTTTCATAAGCAATCATGCTGAGTGTGAATAGTGACAGTTTTGTCTTTTCAAATCTTGTAGAATCTCGTGTATAATGTTGACTCCATGTGGGAAAAGCAGATATCTTTGTCTCATACTTGATCTCAAAGAAATCACTTTCAGTCTTTCACTATAAAGTATCATTTTTCATAGTGACTCATAGTGACCCTATAGCACAGAGTAGAACTGTCCCATAGGGTTTCCAAGGAGCACCTGGTAGATTCGAACTGCCGACCTTTTGATTTGCAGCTGTATTTCTTAACCACTATGCCATCAGGGGAATCAACTCGATGGCAGTGGGTTTGTATTTTTATTTTTTGGTTTAAGTATCATTTTTATGTAGATGTCCTTTATGAAATTAAGAAATTAAAACAGGAGGCTGGGCTAAGATGGCGGAGTAGTAAGATGCTTCCGGCGATCCCTCTTACAACAAAGACCCAAAAAAACAAGTGAAATGATTATATTTATGACAAGCTGGGAGCTCTGAACATCAAAGGGAAAGTTAGAAAATGGACTGAATGGCAGGGAAAGGGAGAGACGGTTCAGAAGCAGAGAGGAGTTGCCAGACCTGAACCTCTGGGAACCCTCAGGCACCATTCCCAGGAATGACTGTGGCAGGCTGGTGGTAGAGTTCGGCTGCATTTTCTACAGGGAGAAACAGCAAGGTGCACAGCGTACTCACACCTCCGGAACCAGGGAAGAACAGTGCTCTCGGCAAAAGCTAAGCACTTGCGTATATTTTACTGTGCCCCCAGCCCGTAGCCAGCTTCAGTAGCTGTCAGTTTCCCTGGTCCTGAGATAGCTCCTGCTGAGTGCCCTGAGCCATTTTCCTGACCTTGGAGAAAGAAATAAATTCACAATTGGGAGAAAAGACAATCTGCCAGCTCCACTAACCTGGGGAGCTCAGGACAGAAGCGGCTCCTGTCCAGGCATAAACGGTCCATGGACTTTCAATAACTTTTCTCCCTGCATGGACCTGTGTGGGCCTACTTCAGGAGAATAGGCCCTTGTTGGCAGACTGCAACTGTTTAAGCTGTGCGGTGGAGAGGTGGATGTTTGATGTTAGACACTGCCTATTAAACAGGGTCCTCACCTACTCACAGCAGGGGACTAAGGACTGGTGGCTACACTCTCATCACCCAGCAACCTGCAATAGAGGTCCGAGGATAACTGGCAACCCCCTAGACCTTACAACCAAAAGTATTGGGTGCCCATGGTTTGTGTGCAAAACCCACCCACCTGTGCGCTCTAGGGAACAGAGACGCACTTTCCTCACAGACACTCAGGTGACAGTTGTCAGTTGATTAAAAGTCGCTACTGCAAGAAATCAAAAGACACCTTTGTAAGTGGAAAAACATACCTTGCTCATGGATAGGAAGACTTAACATCGTAAAAATATCTATTCTCCCAGAAGCGATCTATAGATACAATGCAATTCCAATCCAAATTCCAAGGACATTTTTTAATGAGATGGAGAAACAAATCAACAACTTCATATGGAAGGGAAAGAGGCCCCCGATAAGTAAAGCATTAGTGAAAAAGAAGAACAAAGTGGGAGGCCTCATTCTATCTGACTTTAGAACCTATTATGCCACCACAGTATCAAAACAGCCTGGTTCTATTCAGGCACCATCTAATTCTTCTGGTCTCAGGTTGATGTAGTCCTCTGGTTTACGTGGCCCTTTCTGACTCTTGGGCTCATAATTACCTTGTGTCTTTGGTGTTCTTCATTCTACTTTGCTCCAGGAGGCTTGAGAGCAATTGATGCATCTTAGATAGCCTCTTGCTAGAGTTTAAGACCCCAGACGCCGCTCTCCAATGTGGGATGCAGAATGTTTTCTTAATAGATTTTATTATGCCAGTTGACTTAGATGTCCCCTGAAACCATGATCCCCAAACCCTTGTCCCTGCTACACTGGCCTTTGAAACATTCAGATTATTCAGGAAACTTCAGGTTTAGTCCAGTTGTGCTGACCTCTCCTGTATTGTGTGTTGTCTTTCCCTTCATCTAAAATAGTTCTCCTCTACTATGTAGTTAGTGAAGAAAGACAACACAAAACTGAATGCTTCGAAGGCCAGCGTAGCAGGTCTGGGGGGTTGGGGATCATGGTTTCAGGGGACATCTCTTTCAATTGGCAGAATAAAATCGATTAAGAAAACATTCTGCATCCACATTAGTCAAAAGAGCCTGGTACTGGTTCAACAACAGATACATAGACCAATGGAACAGAATTGAGAATCCAGACATAAATCAATCCACATATGAGCAGCTGATATTTGACAAAGGTCCTAAATCATTTAAATGGGGAAAGCAGTCTTTTTAACAAATGGCGCTGGCATAACTGGATATCCATCTGCAAAGAAAAAAAAAGTGACACAAGACGCATACCTCACACCCTGCACAAAGACTAACTCAAAATGGATTGAAGACCTAATAAAATTTCAAACGATAAAGATCATGGAAGAAAGAATAGGGACAATATTAGGAAACCTTATACACGGCATAAACAGTATATGAAACATTACTAACAATGCAGAAGAAAAACTACATAACTGGGAGTGCCTAAAAATTGAACACCTATGCTCATCCAAAGACTTCACCAAAAGAGTAAAAAGATTATCTACAGACTGGGAAAAAGTTTTTAGCTATGACATTTCTGATCATTGCCTGAACTCTAAAATCTACATGATACTGCAAAAACTCAACTCCAGAAAGACAAATAACCCAATTCAAAAATAGGCAAAAGATATGAACACGTACTTCACTAAAGAAGACATTCAGGTGGCTAACAGATACATGAGGAAATGCTCATGATCATTAGCCATTACAGAAATGCAAATCAAAACTACAATGAGATTCCATCTCACTCCAACAAGGCTGGTATTAATCCAAAAAAACACAAAATAAATGTTGGAGAGGTTGTGGAGATACTGGAACTGCTGGTGGGAATGTAAAATCGTACAACCACTTTGGAAATCGATTTGGCGCTTCCTTAAAAAGTTAGGAATAGAACTATCATACGATCCAGCAATCCCACTCCTTGGAATATATCCTAGAGAAATAAGAGCGCTTACACTAGCAGGTATATGCACACCCGTGTTCATTGCAGCACTGTTTACAATAGCAAAAAGATGGAAGCAACCAAGGTGGCCATCAACCAATGAATGGATAAATAAATTATGGTATATTCACACAATGGAATACTATGCATCGATAAAGAAAAGTGATGAATCTGAAACATTTTATAACGGAGGAATCTGGAAGGCATTATGCTGAGTGAACTTAGTCAGTTGCAAAAGGACAAATATTGTATAAGACCACTCTTATAAGAACTTGAGAAATAGCTTAAACAGAGAAGAAAATATTTGATGATTACGAGAGGGGGGAGGGAGGGAGGGACGGGTTTTTCACTAATTAGATAGTAGATAGGAACTACTTTAGGTGAAGGGAAAGACAGGATACAATACAGGCGACGTCAGCACAACTGGACTAAACCAAAAGCAAAGAAGTTTACTGAAGGAACTGAACACTTTAAAGGCCAGGGCAGCAGGGGTAGGGGTCTGGGGACTGTGGTTTCAGGGGACATCAAAGTTAGTTGGTATAATAAAATATATTAGGAAAACATTCTGCATCCCACTTTGAACAGTGGCATTTGGGGTCTTAAACGCTAGCAAGAGGCCATTTAAGATGCACCAGTTGGTCTCAACCCACCTGCATCAAAGGAGAATGAAGAACACCAAGGACACAAGGTAATTATGAGCCCAAGAGACAGAAAGGGCCACGTAAACCAGAGACTACATCAGCCTGAGACCAGAAGAACTAGATCGTGCGTGGGTACAATCGATGACAGCCCTGAGAGGCAACACAACAGAGAACCCCTGAGGGAGTAGGAGAGCAGTGGGATGTAGACCCCAAACTCTCATAAAAAGACCGGACTTCATGGTCTGACAGAGACTAGACGGACCCCGGTGGTCATGGCTCCCAGACCTTCTGTTAGACTAGGACAGGAACCATTCCCAAAGCCAACTCTTCAGACAGGGATTGGACTGGACAATGTAATAGGAAAAGATGCTGGTGAAGAATGAGCTTCTCGGATCAAGTAGACGCTTGAGACTATGTTGGCATCTCCTCTCTGGAGAGGAGATGAGAGTGTGGAGGGGGTCAGAAGCTGGCGGAATAGACACGAAAAGAGAGAGTGGAGGGAAGGAGCAGGCTGTCTCGGGGGAGAGCAATTAGGAGTATACAGCAAGGTGTATATAAATTTTTGTAGGAGAGACTGACTTGATTTGTAAACTTTCACTTAGAGCTCAATAAAAATTAAAAAAATGTATATATTGCAAGTTTTTGTGTGACTTAATGGTTAGTAGAACTATATGATATTAATTTTAAAATACAGAGTTTTTTTGTTACTGATTTCTAGCTTAATTTCAGTATGGTCAGAAATTATAAGCTGTATTATTTCAGTCTTCAGGTCTGTGGAGACTTTATTGCCCAATATATTGCCTGTGTTGGTAGTACTTCAAATGTACTTGAAAAGAATGTGCAATCTGTTATTGCTAAATGCAGGGTTTTATATATGTCAATTAGGTCAGTTTTCTTCAAATTGTGTATGTTCTTACTGGCTTATTTCTGTATGTTCTATCAGTTACTGAAAGAGATAAGTTAAAACATTCAACTATTACGTGAATTTGCTTTTTTAAATTCAGAGATTTTCCCATTTTTATTTTATATAATTTGGGGTTATATTTTTATTGTATACAAATGTAGGATTATTATATATTCCATCTTTTCATTATGAAATATCCCCCTTTATCTCTTACCATAAAATCCACTTTTCTGTTGTTGTTAGAATAATATCCAAATTTCCTTTTTAAATAACTTTTAATCTTTTGTGTCCTTATATTTAAGGCAAAAAAAATTTCTTTTATGAGTGGCATAAGTAGGCTTTTTAAAATCGAATCTTAAAATATTTTTCTGTTTATAAATTTAGTTACTGAGCAACATCAGCAAAATGGATAGAATAAACCAAAACCAACCAAACGCGTTACTGTGGAGTCAATTCCGACTCATAGTGACCCTATCGGTCAGAGTAGAACTGCCCCATAGGGTTTCCAGGAGCGCCTGGTGGTTTCAAAGTACCGACCTTTTGGTTAGCAGCCGTAGCACTTAACCACTACGCCACCAGGGTCTAGTGGTTAGAATAAAAAGGTAGGTTCAAATACCCATCTGCATTGTACCATGTTCACGAGTTCTTAATGAAGGACCATTTGGAGCAGAGCACAGACCAGAAACTGTTCTAATGGCAGAATCAGGAGGCATTTATTACTCACAGAATAATCAGGACAGTGATAAGTAGAACAGAAAGCATCATCAGCTAAGGTTCCCTCAAGTTAGGCTCTTATTCCAGGGTGTGATGTTACGGTCACATCCAAGCATGCCCTGCTTCACATGATGGGAGAGGAACCCTGAAGTTCCTCTTTCCTGGGGTTAATATACTATGATGACTACCAGCTACAATTACTATGTGCCAAACAGCATATACAGAAAACAATGGGGGAAAGGGGTAGTAAAAGGGAAAATAGGTAATAAAAGGGGAAGGCCCCCTGTAGGCAATGGTCATTACTCATTGCCCCTGTTCAGAGTGGGTGAACATCTCCTGATCTCCTATTCTAGACTTACTGCCATTGGGGAACAGCCTTCCTCCTTTGCTCCAGTAAAATGAAACAATAAATGTTTCAGTCTCTCAGAGGACAATCATCTCTCCCTAAGGCACACACTTGACTTTGTGCATATTAAGGCACTATGGAGATGGGGACGGGGGTATTATTTTATATCATGCTTATGCACCCAGCATCATCTCTCCATAGAAACATCTATAAACAATTAAAAACTGTAAGAAACAACTTTGGTAGCACTCTGGAAAACACTCAAAGGTTTGCAGCAATCAAGTGAAAATGAATCAAGGAAAATACAATCTTAAAAAATAGTAAGAAATCTATGTGGGGTTTTTACTTGCCTTTGTCCCTCTCTCTCCCAGGCTTGGTGATCATCTTGTATATAGAAATGTACATTTCTAGTGTGGGATCCTTGCATGGATGCCTTGAAATTGCTGTCAAAAAACTAGCTGAACAAAAATGAAAGCAGCAGAGACTTAAGTGATAATGACAAAAAGGAATACAGTCTTTGCCAAAATATTTTGGATACGTAGCTAAAGGACTAGTCATTAAAAATGCAGAGCAGATCTTATTTACAAATTATTGTATGTGTTCTAACCTGTATGAGGGCTACCTTAAAGACTGATGCAAGGTGCACACCTTTGTTTTGCCTATTGCAAGACTCACTTAGGGCAGAAAAGCAGTGGGAATTGATCACAAATGTTGTGAGGCAAGAGAAAACCACAGCTACCTAGATCAAAAGATTACAGTTGAGACATACATTATAGAGACTAAAGCCTTGGAGAAAGTGTTAGTAAGAGAGTTTCTTTGGAAATTAGGACATTCAAAATAACCTTTGTATATAGGGGTATTTTGAAAGCCATGGCATGCCCAAGGCATGATGTATGCTCAGAAAAAACAAACAAACAAAGAAAACCCGAAGCTTTCACTTTGGACTGGTTATTAGGCTTAACACAAGCAGGAAGTGAAGGGTAAGACAGAGTGGCAAATACCCTGGCTAAGCTTTGAAGGAGTGCCCAAACACAGAGCAAACCCACCAAGACTTGAAAGGTGTTTTTTGTTTTGTTGTTGTTTTCAGCTCATGTGTTCAAGTAAATCTCTGCCAAAACAGTATATGAATAAGAAAGGGGCAGATGCTTCAGTGACTATACACAATGAAGAATACAGTCTTTGTAGAAATAGTTTGGAAAAGTCAGTACAGAAATGGATAACTACAGCCTTCAAAAATCAAGAGAATCAAACCCTAGAGAAGGAAGAGGATCTGATTTCCACTATTACCCATTATAATATTGAAGTGTTCCAGTTTTCAAGAAGGAAAAAAAAATCACAAAACAAACAACTAAGAAAGCATGGCCCATTGACAGGAAAAAAAATTGACAGAAACCATCACTGAGGAAGCTCAGACATTGATTTTAACCAATTGTCTTAAATATGCTCATAGAGTTAAAGTAGACCATTTTCACAGAAGTAAATGAAACCAGGTAAACAATGCATGAACAAACTGAAACTTTCAGTAAGGAGACTGAAATTATATAAAGAAACCAAAGAGGAAATAAGGAGCTAAAAGTACAATAACGGAAATGAAAAATTCACTAGAAGGGTTCAACAGGAAATGTGAACAGGCAGAAGTAAAAAGTGAACTGGAAGACAGGGCAATTGAAAATATCCAGCCAGAGGATAAGAATAAAAATGAAAAAATGTAAACAGAGTATAAGGGACCTGTGAAACACCATCACATGTACAAACATACAATATGGGAGGTCCAGATGAAGGAGATAGAAAGGAGCAGAAAAATATTTGAAGTAATAATGACCAAAAATGTCAAAATTTGGTAATAGACATGAATTTACATGAACTCTAAGTTCAATAACCTCAAAGAGATCCACACCAAGAAACATTATATACAAACTGTTGAAAGCCAAAGACAAGAGAGCATCTTGAAAGCAGCAAGGGAGAAATGACTCATCATATATAAGGGATCTTAAGGTTGACAGTCAAAAACTCTGGTGGCCAAAAGACGTATTTAAAGTGCTGAAAGGAAAAAAAAAAAAAAAAAGCTGCAATCTAAATGTGCTATACCCAGCAAAACTATCCTTCAAAAAATGAGGGAGAAATGAAGACATTTCCAGAAAACAAAAGCTGGAAGTGTTTGTTATCAGGAGACTGGTCCTGCAAAAAATGTTAAAAGGAGTCCTTCAAGTTGAAATGAAAAGTCAATAGAAAGTAACTTGAACCGGACCAAAGAAATAAACACCTATGTAAAAAGTAGTAGTATTGTATTTTTTGTTTGCAACCACAGTTTTTATTTTCTACATAATTTAAAAGACAAATGCTTCAGGGACTCTGAACTTATAGTAAGGGCGATGGTAAAATTTGGGAGCAGATAGGGTGATTGTTGAACAATATGATGAATATAATGCCCCTGAACTGTACATGTGAAGATTATTGCAATATGAAATATTTTGTTACATATATATTTGCCATAATAAAAAAGGCACATGCATAAAAATAATTATAAATTTATGTTACCCAACCAAACCAAACCCAGTGCCGTCGGGTCAATTCTAACTCATAGCGACCCTATAGCATAGAGTAGAACTGCCCCATAGAGTTTCCAAGGAGTGCCTGGTGGATTCCAACTGCTGACCCTTTGGTTAGCAGCCGTAGCACTTAACTACTACACTACCAGGGTTTCTCAATTTATGTTATTGAGCACAAAATGTGTAAAGTTGTAAAAACGACATCAACAGAAAGGGGATGGGGCAAATGGAAGCAGAGTTTTTGTATGCACTTGAAGCTAAATTGGCATTAATTCAAACTACATTGCTATAAAAATATGATAATTATAATCCTCATGGCAAACACTAAGAAAATACATAAAAATATACACAAAAGGGAAAGAGAACCAAATGGAGCACAGCAAAAAATCATCTAGACACAAAAGAAGACAGCAATGGTGGTAATAACAGACAAAAAAGGTTTAAGACATACAGAAAACAAAAAAATGGCAAAAGTAAGCCTTTTTGCTTATCAGCAATTACTGAAATATAAATACATTAACTCTCCTATCAAAATGTTGATATTGATAGAATTGTTTTTTAAACAAATTATCCAATGATATGCTGTCTATAAGAGACTCACTTTAGATCCAAAGACACAAATAGGTTGAAATTAAAAGTATGGAAAAGATACTCCATGGAAATCATAGCCATGGAAGATCTGTGTGGCTTTACTAAACATCAGACAAAATAAACTTTAAGTCAAAAAGTGTTACAAGAGAAAAAAAAGGATGTTATAGATTCATAAATGTTTCAAATCATGAGCAACATATAAAAATTATAAACACATATTCACCAAAAAAACAGAGCCCCAAAATATATGGATCAGACACTTAATTGTTTTGAAAAGAGAGATAGATGTTACTAAAATAATAAAAAAAACTGAAAGTTTAAAATAATAGTAAATGTTTAATTCCCACTTTCAATAATGGATATAACAAATAGACAGAAGATCAAAAAAAAAAACAAAAAACAAAAAACCAAACATTTGAACAGCATTCTAAACAAACTAGACCTAAGAAACACAAGTAGAATACTCCAACTAACAACAACAAATTGCACGTTCTTCAAAAGTGCACATGAAGCTTTCCCCAGAATATGTTTTATCTTAGGCCACAAAACAAGTCTCAGTAAATTTAAAAAGATTAAAATACCACAAAGTATCTTCTCCTTTCATGATGGAATGTATCTACAAAAATGTAATAGAAGAAAAACTGGAAAATTCACACTTATGTGGAAATTAAACACCACGTTTAAATAGTCAGTGGATCACAGAAGTAATCACGAGGGATTAGAAAACAGAGACAAATGAAAATAAAATCACAACTTACCAAAACATGGGATGCAGTAAAGGCAATGATCAGAGGGAAATTTATAGCAAGAAACACCTCCATCAAACAAAAAAGAGATATTTCAAATCAATTACCTGACTTTACAGCTTAGTGAACTTGAAACATAATACCAAACTAAAGCCAAATGTAGCAGAATAAATGAAATAATAAAGGTGAAAATGAGGATTAACAAAACAGAGAATTAAAAAAAAAGTTAGAATTAATGAAGCCAGAAATTGGTTCTTCAAAAAGATCAACAAAAGTTCAGCTGAACTTATAAAAAATAAAAGGGAGAAGATGCAGATAACTATAATCAGAAAGTGAAGGCATTACTACCAACCTTACAGAAATAAGAAGGATTATAAAATAATGCCATGAACAATTGTACAACAAAATTAGATAACCTAGTTGAATTGGAAGGAGCTTTGGTGGTTCAATGGTTAAGCACTTGTCTCCTAACCAAAAGGTTGGTG
This sequence comes from Loxodonta africana, assembly GCF_030014295.1. Taxonomy (NCBI): domain Eukaryota; kingdom Metazoa; phylum Chordata; class Mammalia; order Proboscidea; family Elephantidae; genus Loxodonta; species Loxodonta africana. Next base: position 114,473,634 of record NC_087369.1, on the reverse strand, counting down.
TTTCAAACTCATCCAGCAGCAACATGGGAGAAAGACATGGCAATGTACCTCTGTAAAGGTTATGGCCTAGGAAACCCTTTGGGGTAGTTCTACTCTTTCTCGTAGGGTTGCTATGAGTAAAAATAGACTCAACGACACCAAACAACAGCAAATGAAATGGACAAATCTTTAAAAACACAGAAGCTATCAAAACGGACACAGAAGAAATAGAAAATCTCAACAATCAATAACAAGTAAGGAGGTTTTATCAGTACTAAGAACTTTCCCAAAAAGAAAAGTCCAGGATCATATGGCTTCACTGGTAGATTCTACCAAATATTTAAAGAATTGACACTAATCCTTCTCTAAATTTTCCAAAAAATAGAAGAGGCAAGAACACTCCCTAACTCATTCTTTGAGGCAAGCATCACCATCACACCAAAGTTTGATAAAGACATCATGAGAAAAGAAATTAGATACCAGTATGCTTTATGAGTATAGAGGCAAAACTACTCAACAAAATACCAGCAAACCAAATCCAACAGTATATGAAAAAGATTATACACCATGTGCAAGTGGTATTTATCCCAGGAATGCAAGAGTGGTTGAACATAAGAAAACCAATCAATGTAATACATCGCATTAATAAAACAAAGGAAAAGAACGATGTGATCATTTCAATTGATGCATTAAAAGGCATTTGAGAACATGGAACACTCTTGAATGATAAAAATACTCAGCAAACTAGGAATAGACAGGAAATTCCTCAACAAGATAAAGGGCTTTCATGAAAAAGCCACAGCTAACACATGCTCCACGGTGAAAGACTGAAAGTTTTCTTTCTAAGACCAAAAAGAAGATTAAAAAAAAAAAAGATTGCCCACTTTCACCAGTGCCATTTAACATTGTACTGTAAGTTCTAGCCATAGCAATTAGGGAAGAAAAAGAAATAAAAGGCTTAAAATCTGGAAAGGAGGAAGTAACAGTATCTCTATTAATAGATGGTGTGATCCTACATACAGAAAACCCCAAAGAGTCCACAAGAAAGCTACTGGAGCTAATAAATAAATCCAGCAAAGGTGCAGGGTACTAGATCGACATAAAAAAATTGGTTGTGTTTCTATATACCAGTAATGAACAATCCAAAAAGAGAATTAAAAAATCTATTTCAGTTACAACAGCATCTAAAAGAATAAAATATCTAGGAATAAATTTAACCAAGGAGGTGAAGGACTTGTACAATGCAAACTGCAAAATGTTGCTGAAGAAATGAAAAAGGCACCCCATGTTCATGGATCAGAGGACTTATTAAGATGTTAGTACCATTTAAAGAATCTACAGGTTTAATGCAATCCCTATCAAAATCCCATTTTTTTTTTTTGGCAGAAAAATAAAAGCCCATTGCTCAAATTCATATGGAATTTCAGGGGCTTCCAAATGCCAAAATATTCTTGAAAAAGAAAAAATATATTTGGAGAACTCACACTACCCAATTTTAAAGCTTACCACAAAGCTATAGTAATCAAAACAGTGTGGCACTTGTGTGTGGATAGACATATCATAATGTATTATTAGTGCTGTCTTGACCCAGTATGGCCAACCATCTAGTTCTTCTGAACTCAGGCTGATGGGTTGGGACCAATTGATGCACTTAGATGGCTGCTTGCTAGCTTTTAAGACCCGAGACGCCAGTCACCAAAGTGGGATGCAGAACATTTTCTTAATAAACTGTTATGGCAATTGACCTAGGTGTCCCCTGGAACCATGGTCCCCAGACCCCCGCCCCTGCTATTCTGTCCCTCGAAGTGTTTGGTACAACTGTAAAATTCTTAGAACAAAAGATAGGGGGTAAATCTTCATGACTTTGGATTTGGCAATTGATTCTAAGATATAACACCAAAAGCAATAACAACAACAAGTAATAGATAAGTTGGACTTCATCAAATTACCTTATGAAGAGAGTGAAAAGACAGCCTACAGAATAGATAAAAATACTTGCAAAACATAAATCTGATTAGCCTCTCATATTCAGAATGTACAGTATTGAAAGTGGGGCATTATTACTCCCACTTTCAATTCCGTATATTCTGAATATAAAGAATATTGATAACCCAAGAACAAAAAGAGAAATAACCCAGTTAAAACAATGAGCAAAGGACTTGAAAAGACATTTTTCCAAAGAAGGTATACAAATGGCCTACAAGGACATAAAATGGTGTTCAACATCATTATTGACTAGGAAAAGCAAATCAAAACCACAAGATACCACTTTACATCAACTTGTATAGCTATAATCAAAAAGTCTGATAGTAACAAGTGATGGCGAGAATGTTGCTCCAGTTCATTCCTAGATATATACCCCAGATAATTGAAAACAAGGTTCAAATGTTGGTTCAAACACGTACTAGCACTAGTTACAATAGCCAAAATGTAGAAACAGCCCGAATGTCCTCGTGGCGTAGTAGTTAAGAGCTCAGCTGTAACCAAAATGTCGGCAGTTCATAATCCACCAGCCACTCCTTGAAAACCCTATGGGGCAGTTCTACTCTGTCCTATAGGGTCACTATGAGTCGGAACCAATTGAACGGCACCTAACAACAACAATCATTATATTATACCTTTCTTTGTCTAGGTCTCTTGTCTGATATTCATATAGCTATACCAGCTTTCTGTTTTTAATATTCACATGTCATGTTTTTATTTTGTCATCCTTTTTCTCTTTGTGCTTTGGGTCTAAGGTTTGTCTTTTGTAGATAGCATATAGATGTATTATGCTTTTTTGTCCATTTTTGCAGTATCTGCCTTTGGTTGGCAAGTTTATTTTTACTTATGGTCATTACTGATAAGGAAAGAATTCTGAAATTTTGCTATTTGTTTTTTTGTGTGTCATAACTTTTTGTGCCTCATTTTCTTCAATACTGCTTTTATGTGTTTAGATGATTTTGTGTAATGAAACATTTTGATTTTTCTTTTTTGAACATTTTTTAGATATTTTCTTTGTGGTTACCATGGCGATTACATTTAGCATCCTAAATTTATAAGAACATATTTTAAATTAGTACCAACTCAACTTCAGTAACATACAAAAACTATTCCTGTAGCACTCCTTTATTTGTTGTTAACAGAAATTACATCTTTATACATTATGTGCCTAACAGCATAAATTTATAATTATTTTTATACATTTGTTATTTTAAATCATTTAGGGTATAAAAACGGGAATTGCAAATCAAAATTACTATAAAATGACCCTTATATTTGCCCATGAATTTAACTTTTACTAAAGATCTTTTTTACTGTGTATGCCTTTGAGTTACTGTCTAAAAACCAAAAAACCAAACTGGTTGCTGTTGAGTTGATTCCGCCTCATTGCAACCCTGTAGGACAGAGTAGAACTGCCCCATAGGGTTTCCAAGGAACAGCTGGTGGATTTGAACTGCCTACCTTTTGGTTAGCAGCCATAGCCCTTAACCACTGCACCACCAGGGCTTCCAGTTGCCGTCTAGTGTCCTTTTATTTCAATCTGAAGGACTCTTTAGCATTTCTTATACGGCACTTACAGTCATAACCAAGTCCCTTGGCTTTTCTTTACCTAGGAATGTCTTTTTTTTTTTTCTCCCCACATTCCTGAAGGAAAATTTTTACTAGATATAGAATTCTTGGTTGACAGGTCTTTTCTTTCAGTACTTTATATATGAGATCTCATTGCCGCCCAATGTTTCCGAGAAGAAATTGGCTGTTAATCTTATTGAGGATTCTTTGTAGGTGAAAATTGACTTTTGCTGCTTTCAGGATTTTTTATGTTTGGTTTTAGAGAACTTGGTTAGTATTTATGTATGTGTGGGTTTTTTTGGGGGGTTATCCTACTTGGGGTTTGTTGAGATTCTTGTATTTGTAGCTATATGTCAGTCACTGAATTTGGAAAGTGTTCTGCCATTTTTTTCCCTAAATATTTCTGTCCTTTTCTCTCACTCTTCTCCTTTTACGACTCCCAAAATGTGTATACTGGTTCGCTTGATGGTATCCCACAATTCTCTTAAGCTTTGTTCACGTTATAATTCTTTCATCTTCTCATACCCAATAATTTCAATTGTCTTATATTCTAGTTCACTGAGTCTTTCTTCCGGCAGCTCAAATCTGCTGTTCAATACCTCCAGTGAATTTTTCTTTTTAGTAATTGCACTTTTCAGTTCTACTATTTCTGTTTGTTTCCTTTTTATAATTTCTATCTTTTTACTGGTATTTTCATTTTGTTCTTGTATTATTTTCCTGATTTCCTTTATTCTTTGTCCATGTTTCACTTTGGTTTGTTGAGCATATTTAATGCTGTTGTGTTACAGTCTTCTAATCTGACACTATCCTGGCTTCCATGAGGACAGTTTCTGTTACTTCATTTTGTTCCTTTGAATGACCCATTCTTTACTGTGTTTTTGTTTGCCTTGTGAATTTTTTGTTGAAACTGGGATATTTAAATATTATAATGTGTGAGCTTTGAAATTCTTTAAGGGTTGTAGCTTTTTCTTTAATTGTTTAAAGCTGTAATACTTCATCTGCTCAGCCACTACCCCTAAGTATTTTTGCAACAACTACCCACCTGGATGTGTGTGGACTCTGAGAACTCAGTTCCTCACCCTGTGTTCAGCTAGTGTTTTAAAAAGGATTTCCTTAGGGAAGGACAATACTCAATACATGGAAGGTCAGCTCAACTGGACTGGACCAAAAGCAAAGAAGTTTCCGGGATAAACTGAATACTTCAAAGGTCAGTAGAGCAATGGCAGGGATTTGGGGACCATGGTTTAAGGGAACTTCTAAGTTAATTGGCAAAATAATTCTATTATGAAAACATTCTGCATCCCACTTTGGAATGTGGCGTCTGGGGTCTTAAATGCTAACAAGCGGCCATCTAAGATGCATCAATTGGTCTCAACCCACCTGGAGCAAAGGAGAATGAAGAACACCAAGGTCACACGACAACTAAGAGGCCAAGACACAGAAAGGGCCACATGAACCAGAGACCTACATCATCCTGAGACCAGAAGAACTAGTTGGTGCCCAGCCACAATCGATGACTGCCCTGACAGGGAGCACAAGAGAGAACCCCTGAGGGAGCAGAAGATCAGTGGGAGGCAGACCCCAAATTCTCATAAAAAGACCATACTTAATGGTCTGGCTGTGACTAGAGGAATCCTGGCGGTCATGGTCCCCAAACCTTCTGTTGGCACAGGACGGGAACCATCCCCAAAGACAACTCATCAGACATGAAAGGGACTGGACAGTGGGTAGGAGAGAGATGCTGATGAAGAGTGAGCTAATTATATCAGGTGGACACTTGAGACTGTGTTGGCATCTCCTGTCTGGAGTGGGGATGGGAGGATAGAGAGAGTTGGAAGCTGGCAAAATTGTCACGAAAGGAGAGACTGGAAGGGCTGACTCATTAGGGGGAGCGCAAGTGGGAGTATGGAGTAAGGTGTATATAAACTTATATGTGACAGTCTGATTTGATTTGTAAACGTTCACTTGAAGCTCAATAAAAGTTAATAAAAAAAAAAGATTTCCTTGTATTCCAAGGAAAAGAAAAAACAAAAACAAAAAAACCTTCCCAGTTGCAATTTGGCTCTGCATTGGGGCCTTCCTTCAACCTTCAGTTTTCTTAAAGGGCACTTAGGAATCAGGCCAAAGTGAAATTATAGGGTCTTAGGTATGTTATGCACATGTGTTTTGTCTGTATACATAGTGCATTCGACAGTGCTATTTTCTGAAAGAAACCCTGACTCCTTCAACCTATAGATGTTATTTGTATGCTCCAATCACAATGTTTAGTCCCAAGAGCCTACAGGAGGTCACAGCCTTCAGATTTTGCTCACCACTAATTCAGCTGGATTCAGAAGAAGGCTTGGATGAAGGATTGTTGTTTGTTGTTAAGTGCCGTCGAGTAGGTTCCGACTCATAGCGACCCTATGCACAACAGGACTCATAGCGACCCTATGCACAGCAGGACAGGTTTCAGCTGAGCTTCCAGACTAAGAGAGACTAGGAAGAAGGACCCGGCCGTCTACTTCTGAAAAGCATTAGCCGGTGAAAACCTTATGAATAGCAGCGGAACATTGTCTGATGCAGTGCTGGAAGATGAGCTCCCCAGGTTGGAAGGCACTCTAAAGATGACTGGGGAAGAGCTGCCTCCTCAAAGTAGAGTCGACCTTATTGACATGAATGGAGTAGAGCTTTTGGGACCTTCATTTGCTGATGTGGCATGACTCAAAATGAGAAGAAACAGCTGCAAACATCCATTAATAATCGGAACCTGGAATGTACGAAGTATGAATCTAGGAAAATTGGAAATTGTCAAAAATGAAATGGATGAAGGATATCATTGCTGATATCAATTGGATCTTGGCTGAAAGCAGAGAAGACCAGAGAGGTGTTTACCTGTGTTTTGTTTTATTGAATATGCAAAGGCATTCAACTCTGTGGATCATAACGAATTATGGATAACATTGTGAAGAATGGGAATTCCAGAGCACTTAATTGTGCCCATGAGGCACTTGTACATAGTCCAAGAGGCAGCTGTTCAAACGGAACAAAAGGATACCACATGGTTTAAAATTAGGAAATATGTGCGTCAGAGTTGTATCCTTTCACCATACTTATTCAATATGTATGCTGACTAGTTAGTCTGAGGATCTGGACTGTATGAAGAAGAACAGGGCATCAGGATTGGAGGATGACTCATTAACAACCTGTGTTATGCAGATGACACAGCCTTGCTTGCTGGAAATGAAGAGGACTTGAAACACTTGCTGGTGAAGATCAAAGACTAGAGTCTTCAGTATGAATTTCACCTCTATATAAAATCCTCACAGCTGGACCAATAAGCAACATCATGATAAATGGAGAACATGCTGAATTTGTCAAGGATTTCATTTTATTTGGATCCACAATCAACACCCATGGAAGCAGCAGTCAAATCAAAGGATGCCTTGCATTGGGCAAATCTGCTGTATAAGACCTCTTTAAAGTGTTAAAAAGCAAAGATATCACTTTGAGGACTAAGGTGCGCCTGACCCAAGTGGTGGTATTTTCCATCACCTCATATGCATGTGAAAGTTGGACAATGAATGAGGAAGACCACAGAAAAAATTGATGCCTTTGAATTACATATTGGAGAAGAATATTGAATATACCACGAACTGCCTGAAAAATGTACAAATCTGTCTTGGTAGAAGTACAGCCAGAATACTCCTTGGAAGTGAGAATGGCATGAGTTCGTCTCACGTGCTTTGGACATGTTAGCAGCAGGGACCAGTCTCTGGAGAAGGGCATTATACTTGGTAATGAAGAAGGTCAGCAAAAAAGAGGAAGACCCTAAATGGGATGGATTGACACAGTGGCTGCAACAATGGGCTAAAAATATAGCAAGGATTGTGAGGATGGCAGAGTATCAGGCAGTGTTTTGTTCTGGTTTACATAGGGTTTCTATGAGTTGGAACTGACTCAGTGACACCTAACAACAACAACTCCTCCCACAACTGTATGGAGTTGAGTAATTCTCATCCCCTATGTAGAGTTGAGTATTTTTGTTCCTTTAGTTAGGCTCTGGTGATTGTCTCTTCAGGGCAGCCAGTCATTAAGGAGAACAGAGAACTATTTCAAAATGATTACTTTTCCCCTGTCCTTCCTGGAAGTACAAGAGAATTTTTCTCTGAGCATCACAGTGAGAACCTGGTGGGGGTCATGGAGGTAGAACTCGAGAAAGCATGGGGCCCCACCAAAGGCTGGGGCTCCAGTAGTTTTTATTTCTCATGTCCAGTCTCCAGCAATTATTCAATTACCAAAAAAGTATTCCTACCTAATGCTGAGTATAGTGGCTGTGCTTGATGTTCTAGGTAAGGAGTGAAATCTGTATTTGCCTGTCTCTTTAGTTTGCAAGTAGGTTATTTACTCTGTGACTCCAGTGGATGTAAAATGAGTTATTAATTTTTAGGTTTAGCTTTTTCTTATTGTGAGGATGGGAGATGTCTTCCAAACACTTTAATTGCTGAACTAGAAACCAGAAGTTGGGGGATCGTTAGAAATGTGTTTCTTAATTTACAAGTAGTTGTGATTGTTTTCTTTTTGTTCAATTTAAATGCTGTTGGATTATGGTTAGAGAATGTAACCTCTAAAAATTCTCCATTGCTGAATTTATTAGCCTTTTTTATGGCTAAACACATAAACGATTTGTGTAAATATTCTAGATTTATTAAAAAAAAAGAATATTTTCTGTTCTTAGGATTAAAATTATGTATAATTGAGCTTATTGCTTGTATTCTCAAATCCTTAATATTGTTATTGTTTTTTTATTACTTGTTGATATGTCGGAAACTTTGATGGCATAGTGGTTTAGTGCTACAGCTGCTAACCAAAGGGTCAGCAGTTCAAATCTGCCAGGTGCTCCTTGGAAACTCTATGGGACAATTCTACTCTGTCCTATAGGGTCACTATGAGTCGGAATCAACTCGATGGCACTGGGTTTGGGTTTTTTGGGGGGTTCATATGTCATTTTATGAAAAGAGAAGGGGCTTATTTTAGGTATATAAACTGAATGTTCTGTTTTGCTCTGTTTAATGCTGTTTGACCATGGGGTTCCATTTTTTATGATAATAACTCTCCTGCTGTGTTTTTATTTGTATTTGCTTATAATGCAATTGTCCATCTCTTTATTTTCAAAGTTTTTGTCACTTTGGTTTAGACAAGTTTCTTGAAACCATCACATGTTTTGTTACTAATTTTAACCCAATATGACTTTTAAAATATATATGTGAAGTTTGAATCTCTTTACATAATACCATAGCTGATATATTTGTTTTTTTTCCTTCAATATTATTTTATATTATTTACTTTACTTTGTTGTTGTTCTCCCTTATTTTTTCTGACTTGATCAAGTTTCTGTTCATTCCTTTTTTTCCCTCTTGTTCATTTAGACATTCTATTATGTATTTTATTTCTGTAGGTGGTTACCTTTTTATTCTTAAAAGTGATTGTTAAACAAACACACATTATATCAAAGTTAAATAATAAATCATCATTCCATCAAAATGTTTTACTTTCTTATCCTCCCTTCCCAGATAAATCTTGAAATCTTTAGAAATATTTACCTTCCAGATGAGACAATTTACTAAACTTCACACAACCTTAGGGTATGTATAAAATAGTTTTAAAATTTTATTTCTAGGCAATTACTACACTTCTCTTATATTTTTCTTTTGTGTTTCAAGATTTTATATAATTTGTGTGTTATTAGTTATTGATTTTGTTAGAGGCATTCATCTAAACTATGAATACCTTATAAAATACATTTCTCACTAATGTTTCTTTACATTGTTATGTTCCCTTCTCTTGGCATGACTGTTCTAATCAGATTAGCTTTTCTTTAGAACACTTTCATATTTGCTTAGATTAGGGTACACGGCAGTAATAATCTATGAACCCTCGTGTCTTTAAATCAACTTCTTTTTCCCTTACAGTTGAACATAATTTGACTAGATATAAAAGTATTTGGTTTTAAACCTTTTTTTCCAATGGTATGTGAATCATTCCTTTGTCTTATAGCTTCCAGTCACAGCTTGCAGATGAGAAGTTCTATACTGGCTTGATTATATTCCTTTTGTAAGTAATATTTTCTTTATTTTGGAAAGCTTGTCGTATTTCCATTTATTTTTTAATTCAGATATTTTACCAGAATATATCTACATGTTTTTCCCCCTCATAAATTCTACCTGTTATTCAGTAAAGTTTTCAGTTTATACTTGGGTTTATCTTCAGGTTAGATAAATTTTCTTTTATTCTTTAATTATTACTCTTTAGTCCCTTATTTCCTTTTGGTAATATTAATATATGTATGCTTTGTATCCTGAATCTGTCTTCTGAGCCTCTTAGGAGTAGATTTAGTTCCTTATTTTACTTAATGCTTTGGAGACTGAAAGGAAAATCACAAAGCAGTAGGCTTGCTTTTCCATGAGGACTAGAGTGACATTTAGATTTCTGTGTTCCCTGAGAAGTTTTATTTTGCTGAGGTCTATGAATCTCTTCCACCAAGTGATGAAACTACGAAGCCAATTCTTTGGCTTATTTTGGTTCTCTTGGAAAGGACTTCCCAGTCTTTTGACCCAAGTAATCCTATAGGTGACGTGCACCAGTGAATCAATCAAATGGCTTTTGGTTCCTGTGATTAAGATAAGGCTACCACTTAAAACCTGGAGAGGCCTGACAGAAGGAAATTTTCTTCCAGACCCTCAGCAGAGATACAATGTTTTGTCATGCTTATTCAGAGTCAGATTGCGGGACTACCAACTGTTCTTTCTTCAACCACTTACTAGTGTAGTGCAATTTGAGAAACTACAGTAACGTGACTTATATGGGCAATAAGAGAACACAAATACATTAGCTGGCAAAGAGAGTTTACAACCCTTTGAAGAGTACTAAGGAATCTGAGTGGAAAAGGCCAAGCTGAGCATACAGAACAAGTGGCTTTCATTGACAATGGAAGAAAGAGATGAAAACCTTAACAACAGCGGCAGCAAATGTAAGGAAAATTCTAGAGGTTCTTAAAGAGTACACTACGTAAAAATAACCAACTTTTTTAAGTTGGTTATACTTTTTATAACCAACAAAAACATGTTTTGTTTTGGTTTTTACTTGAAAAAAAAAATCAAACAGATCTGTAACCTTTTGCCCCTATTTAGTTAATCAAATCAAGTTAAAGTATTTCTTAAGGAGCTAGTATATGCCTAGACCTGTCTGAAGCAACATTCAAGGATAATTTCTGTTCTCTTTTCTAGTCCTGTTGGAGCATATACAAATTTTGACTATATTGTGGTGTAGCTTTATACATATTGTTATAGTTTTATCATCACAGTTTTCATCTCTGTGTATAAGAGAATGTTAGGTCATCAGTGTATTGGCCATTAGAATAGCAATAGAAAAGAGATTGAATTTCTTCGCAGACATAGGCTATTTATGGATAATCCCAAACAAATTTAAAATATCGTGCATATATGTTTCCACTGCGTTGTTTTTAAAGTCAGTGAAATGATTGCTAGATAGAAAAAAATAACAGTCTGTTTATGGAATTGATTTACATGGTGTTTGTTATATTATGCATGTACTATTCTAGTGAAATGCAGACTTTTATCTGTTTTCCATCAAAATTGAGAAATACCTTGCTATTTAAAACCTGAATAAACTATGTGTCTGACTATGTTGGTAATATTCCCTACAAAATTGCTAAACTTGGTTTTATTTTTGTTCCTAAGATGCTGCCTCTTTGATCTACTATTGAATGATTGGGCAAATAGCATAGGGAACAATACATTTTGAACATGTATTTTTGTAGGCAGATCTCCCCCATTCCCCATAAGCAAATAGCAACATTGTGATTGAATATTTTAAAATAACTATATTAAGATATATTTATGTGCTGTATGAGAAAGTTTTGACATGAGCCATCTGTTGTATATTTCCTTTACTTTTTTTCGTTGTATGCAAACTTATTTTCAGATATTTTAAGCAGAAATGTGCCCTGATCACAACCTTTCCATATGTTTACTACATATTTCTATTGGCATGTCTTTCTTTTTTAGTTATTATATATAAAGCAATAGGAAACCCTGGTGGCGTAGTGGTCAAGTGCTACGGCTGCTATCGAAAGGGTCGGCAGTTCGAATCCACCAGGCGCTCCTTGGAAACTCTATGGGGCAGTTCTACTCTGTCCTATAGGGTTGCTATGAGTCGGAATCGACTCGACGGCACTGGTTTTTTTTTAAATATATAAAACAATAAGTGTACATTGATTTGTGCCTGCCGTTTTCCAAGAAAACATCTAGTAATTTTTTTTTTTTTTTATGAATTGCTTCTTAGTGTTTTTCTTGGTTCCATTCAGTTAAAAACTATTGATGGATTTCCTGTTACGGGTCAGTCACTGAGCTAGGGAAAGAAAAAGACACATATTGTTCCTACCTTCATGGAACATATATCCTAATGTGGGAAGGCATCAAATATGAACTCAACACACACACAAAAAAACACAGTGATATTTAATTAAATGTATGATAAGTGCTACAAAAATTATGAAATACTAAGAAATCAACAAATATTTAGTGCATTGCCCCTATAAACAAGGCAGTATGATGGGTTATGGAGAATTCAAAGTTAAAAATGATACAACCTCAACTGTTAAGGACTATAGAGTCTAATGGGGAAGACAGACAATGTAGTGAATGTAATTGGCTTAGACTGGGTTCTCTAGAAAAGCAAAACCAGCAAAGTGTATAAATATATAATGAGAGAGCTCTATACCAAGGAAATGGCTCGCATGGTTGTAGAGACTGGAGCATCCCAAGTTTGTGGTTCTCCTGATTCACATAGCCACGAGGGCTGTCAAACTCAAGATTGACAGGTCAGAGAGCAGGGCTCTTGCTCACAGGCTCACAGGCTGCAAAGATCAACAAATCTCAAGATGGGCAGGCAATACAGCAGGTAAGCTGCTAGCTCAAGTCCCAAGAATCAGGGGTCAGAAAAACAGAAGCCAGCTGCAGGATCCAGAGCAAGCAAAAGCCTTCAAGCCTTGTCAGAATGTCCACTTATATTCAGCGTAGGCCATACGCCCAAGGAAATTCCCTTTCAACTGATTGGCTTCTCATAGCAGATCCCATCATGGAGGAGATCACATTATATCAAATCTCATCATGAAAGTAATCAGAACATCAAACCACTGAGAATCATGGCCCAGCCAAGCCTTAACCATCACAGTTAACCCATTGTCATCTTGACACCTGAACGCATCTCCTTAAACCATACATAATCTCTGAATAAAGATTACATAACATGTACATAACATGATACAACGAACACACATATGACCAAATAGGCACTAACCCTGTTTACATCTTACATTTTGTAATTGAAGAAAACAAAAATATGTGATGCACACATAACCAAAACTGACAATTACCGTCCTCATTTTTGCAACAGGTCACTTAATCATAACTGGTACTTAAAAGTACCTTCTTACACCACACAGTCCATATTCCGTTTGCTCCCAGCAAGCAACTTGGCTGGTCATGGTTCTTTGCCTGGTGGGGTGACCCAAACTCATTCCTGAAGGGTCTGGGCCACTAATAGTCATGTTGGAATTGGGTTGCTGTGGTTTTCCTTTGACTTTAATCACAGGGCATGGTAGTACTAAGAGACACCCTAAGGAATATCCTGCATTCCAGACGTACTCTTCTTTACCGCCATTTTGTAATATCAATCCAATTTCCTCTTAACAATCAGGATCAGTCACAACAGTCAGTCTGGTAACCCCCTTCTTTGTCTGTTGATCCAGAGGCATAAGGAGCCCAAAGTGGCCAGGGGCTTTCTTAGCTTCCAGTTCAATCAGTGATATGTCTCCAGGTGGGAGCAATCCTCCCTTTGGAACTAAGACCTCTAGACCCACAGAGCATAAGGTCACGGGGACAGGAAATAGAAATCTTGTGAGTGGGTCACTAGTATGTGGTGCCACTCCCATTTTCACACCTTAATTCCTGGACCCATAAATCCTGGCTATGGGAGAAACAGCACCATATATTGGATACTGGTTTAGAGCATATACAGTCTCCTGGAGAACATTGCCCCAACCCTGCAAGGTATTGCCACCTAGCTGGTGCAGTAATTGTGTCTTTAGAAGGCCATTCCATCATTCTATCAAGTCAGCTGCTTCAGGATGATGGGAAACATGGTAAGACCAGGGAATTCCGTGAGCATGGGCCCATTGTCGCACTTCATTTGCTGTGAAGTGAGTACCTTGATTTGAAGTGATGCTGTGTGGGATACCATGACTGTAGATAAGGCATTCTGTAAGTCCATGGATGGTAGTTTTGGCAGAAGCATTGTGTGCAGGGAATCCATATCCAGAGTAAGTGTCTACTCCACTACGGACAAAACACCGCCCTTTCCATGATGAAAGTGGTCAAATGTAATCAACTTGCCTCCAGGTTGTTGCCTGATGACCTTGAGGAATGGTGCCATATTGGGGACTCACTGTTAGTCTTTGCTGCTGGCAGATTGAGCACTCAATGGTGGCTGCAGCCAAGTCAGCCTTGGTGAGTGGAAGTCCATGTTGCTGAGCCCATGCATAACCTCCATCCCTGCCACCGTGGCCACTTTGTTCATGAGCCCATTGGACAATGATGAGAGTAGGTAGGCAAAGAGGAAGACTTCCACAGAACGCATCATCCTATCCACTTCATTGTTAAAATCCTCCTCTGCTGAAGTCACCCTTTGGTGATCACTCATATGAGATATAAGTATCTTCACTTTTTTGACCCATTCAGAGAGGTCTGTCCACATGCCTCTTCCCCATAACTCCTTGTCTCCAATTTTCCAGTCACGTTCCTTCCATGTCCCTGAGCATGCAGGCAAACTATTGGCCTCAGCCCATGAATCAGTATACAGTTGCACATCTGGCCATTTCTCCCTCCAAGCAACGTGAACAAGCAGGTGCACTGCTTGAAGTTCTACCCATTGGAAGGATTTACCTTCACCAGTGTCCTTCAGGGATGTTCCAGAAAGGTTGCTGTAATGCTGCTGCTGTCCACTTTCAAGTCGTGCCTGCATATTGCACAGGACCATCTGTAAACGAGGCATGAGTTTTCTCTTCCTCAATCAACTGATCATAAGGAACTCCCCATGTGATACCATAGGTGCAAACTGGGAGATGGAAGGTAATGTGACAGGAGTGGAGACCATAGGCATTTGGGCCACTTCCTCATGCAACTTACTTGTGCCTTCAGGTCCTTCTCAGGCCATTCTCGTATATACCACTTTCATTTAATGACGGAGTGCTGCTGTGCACGTCCAACTTTATGACTCTGTGGATCAGACAACACCCAGTTCATGATGGGCAACTCAGGCCACATAGACAGTTGGTGTCCCATAGTTAAATGTTCAGTCTCTACTAAGGCCCAGTAACAAGCCAAAAGCTGTTTTTCAAAAGGAGAGTAGTTATCTGCAGAGGAACTCTGGGTTTTCCTCCAAAATCCAAACAGTCTGCCCCGTGATTCACCAATAGGGGCCTGCCAAAGACTCCAAACAGCATCTTCATCTGCCATTGACACTTCAAGCACCATTGGATCAGCCAGATCATATGGCCCATGGGGCATAGTGATTTGCACATAAGCTTGAACTTGTTGCAGATCCTTCTTTTTTTCTGAGCCCCACTCAAAACTAGCAGCTTTTTGAGTCACTTGATAAATAGTACAGAATAGCACAACCGAATGAGGAATATGTTGCCTCCAAAATCCAAAGAGGCCCACTAGGTATTGTGTCTCCTTTTTAGTTGTGGGAGGAGCCAAATGCAGTAACCTTAAAAGGAATATCTCGAAATGCCCCACACCACTGGACCCCTAGAAATGTCACTGAGGTGGAAGGTACCTGAATTTTTGCGGAATTAATTTCCCACCCTCTAGCATGCAAATGTTTTACCAATAAGTCCAGAGTCACTGAAACTTCTTCCTTACTAGGTCCAATCAGCATAATGTCGTTAATGTAATGGACCAGTGTGATACTTGTAGAAGGCAATCAAGGTCCCTGTGGACTAAATTATGACATAGGGCTGGAGAGTTGATGTAGCGCTGAGGTAGACAAAGTGAAGGTGTATTGCTGGCTGTACCAGCTAATGGCAATCTGTTTCTAATGGTCCTTCGAAAAATGTAGGAGAAAAAGGCATTAGCCAGATCAATACCTTCTTACCAGGTACCAGGAGATGTATTAATTTGCTCAGACAATGAAAATACATCTGGAGCAGCAGCTGTAATTGGGTTCACTACCGGTTTGAATTTTTGATAATCTACTGTCATTCTGCAAGATCCATCTGTTTTTTGCACAGGCAAAAATAGGCAAGTTGAATGTGGATGTGGTAGGAATCACCATCCCTTCATCCTTCAAGTCCTTGATGGTGGCAGGAATGTGGTATTGCTTTTTATTTACCATTTTCCCAGGTATGGGCAGTTCTAATGACTTCCAGTTGGCTTTTCCTACCATAATAGCCATTACTCCATTTGTCAGAGATCCAATGTGTGGGTTCTGCCAGTTGCTGAGTATATCCATTCAAATTATGCATTCTGGAACTGGGGAAATCACTACAGGATGGATTCAGGGACCCACTGGACCTACTGTGAGATGGACATGAGCTAAGACTCCATTGATAACCTGACTCCCCTATGCTCCCACTCTGACTGGCAGCCCACAGTAATATTTTGGTCTCCTAGAAAAAGTGCCAGTTCAGAGCCATTATCCAGTAATCTTCAAAAATTCTGATTATTTCCTTTTCCCCAGTGAACAGTCACTTTTGTAAAAGGCCGTAGATTCCTTTGGGGAAGGCTGGGAGAAAGATTAACAGTATGTTTTTGGCAGTGTTTTTGAGTCCTTCCTCAAGGGGACCTGGGGTCCCCTTCGATCAAGGGGCTGTGGGTCTTTAAATTCACTCAAGACTGGGAATTGATTGAGGGGTTGTGACTCTCTACTCTGGCGATTTGAGTTAGATTGCTGTTCACTTGACCTAGAATTTATCTGCTTGTACAGATTAAATATTTAGTAGATTTCCTGACTATTTCACTCCTAGGGCCATCATGACTAAGTAGCTTATGCCATAAGTTCATACAAGCCAGACTATTCTGAGAACTGCTTTGACTCAGTTGTCCATTATGGTAACCACACCCACCTTGTCTTTGTCAATTGAGTTGCAGCTACTTGGCCCCTACTACCACACGGCCCAGTCAGCCCCATTGCAGTAAGGTATCTTAATTCACTTAGGGCTGCTCCCACTGTCAAATGTGACTTATGTACAATAGCAATCATAGCAGCCTTCAAGGATGCTGGGGATCCCTTCACAAATTTGTTTCTCACCATTGTGGTAAAAGGTATGTCCTCTGGGCACTCCATGTGTTGTTCTGTGAGTCTAAATCCACTCTGGCATGCCAATTTCCCTAAGCCTTTGGATACCTCCTTCTACAGTATACCAAGGCAGGTATGATATTTCATCTTGATTTAGCATAGGCCACAGCGTAATCAATCCATGTTTCAGCAACGCAATCAGATAAACTATTAGATCCTTTCCTAAATTCTTGAGCTGAAACATTGAATGAAGAATCTGTGCTTAGTGTGCCCATATGAATAAACTCAGACTGATCCATCTTTAGGTTCCTTGCATCATTGTCTCACACCCTTAATAGCCATTCCCACACATATTCTCCTAGGTTCCTGTTTGTACTTAGAAAAGCCAAGCAGTTTTTTTGGAGTGTAGTGTGTCTCTTTCTGGGCCACACTTTGTACTTCAGTTTTTGGGGCTTTCTGGGACTTAAGTCTAGTTATAGGTCTAGAAGCCAAAATCAGGGGTGGGGAAGTGATTAGAGAACTTTCAGCATTGTCTTTTAAAGCATCTACCTCAGACAATGCCCTAGGCAACAACTCAGACAAAGGCTGTTTAGACATGGCTTTATTAATCTCATTAGATGGGAGTGGAGGGGGCTAAAGGTTTTACTGGGGAGGGGGATTTAGTAGACAAATATTGGGTAATCTCTTCTGATGGGGACGAGAGGGCTGGTTCTGTTGTCAGGAGTGACTCAAAGGAATTTAGGGGCTCAGTGTCTCCAGGTTTCTTATTATCTGCCCTTATGCCCCATCTCAAGTTTCGGGACTCTCTTTCTTCTGAATCAATGCCCTCACTTTATGTTCAGACACTTCTTGAGGTTGACAATTGAGTTGGTATAATTCAGCCACTCTTACAATAAGACTCTGGTTTTGGTTTTTGGCAATATCAGCTCTGTTACTACAAGAAATCAGGCTTTCTTTCAAGTCACAAGCGAAACATCGAGATCATTTATGCAGCACTTGAGCTTTGACTCTGAGGCCCTGAGTTCTTCTCTTTCTTTCACCACGTTGTCTAGCGAAAGTAGACCCAACCAACCAGCTTCCTTATACTTCTCATTATGACAGAATTGTAGAAAGACATCACACATGCAATCACCCAGAGCCTTGCCTTTCACCAATATCTGATCTATCAGTGGTGATAGTTTTTGTATTTGTATTGCCACCTCACGTCATGGATTAGCAATGCCCCCTTTACTACTGGAAGCAGAGTCATCAGCATCTTTAAGACTAACCAGACTTGAGAACCAATTTAGAAAAGTCATCCTTACAATTTTATTTCTCTAGAACCGCACTCCTGGTACCAAAATGTCTTAGACTGAGTTCTCTAGAGAAGAAAAACCAGCCAAGGGTATAAATATGTATATAGAGAGATGTATATCAAAGAAATGCTCACGGGGTTGTAGAGGCTGGAATGTCCCAAGTCTATGGGTTCGGATAGAGGCTTCTCTTGAGTCACGTAGCTGCGGGGCCTGGTGTACCCAAGATTGGCAGGTCAGAGAGCAGGACTCTTGTTCACAGGCTGCGAAGTTCGATGAATCCCAAGATCGGCAGGCAAGACCGAAGGTAAGCTGCTAGCTCAAGTCCCAAGAACTGGAGGTCAGATGAACAGGGGCCAGCTGCAGGATCCAGAGGAAGCAAAAGCCCTCAAGCCTTGCCAGAATGTGCACTTATGTTCATGGAAAGGAAACTCCTTTTCAACTGATTGGCTGTTCACAGAGGTGATCACATTATATCAAATCTCATCATGGAAGAAGAGATCACAACATCATAGGACTGCCAAACCACTGAGAATCATGGCCCAGCCAAGTTGACACACA
Organism: Loxodonta africana; assembly: GCF_030014295.1. Lineage (NCBI taxonomy): Eukaryota > Metazoa > Chordata > Mammalia > Proboscidea > Elephantidae > Loxodonta > Loxodonta africana. The sequence continues at coordinate 114,454,891 of NC_087369.1, read as the reverse complement.
ACCTTAACCACCACAGTAATTAATGTCACTGAATTTTACACTTAAAATGACTAAAATGGCAAAATTTTTGTTATATGCTTTTTATCAAAATACAATTTTTAAAAAGGCAATTACAAGTCTCTGTGATAAGTGCTCTCACAGGTGTAAGCACGGTGGCCTCTGGGAACACATAGGAGGACCACCTACTTCAGGCTTTGGAGCTCAGGGAAGGGTTCTTGCAGAAGGGGGCATCTAAGCGGAGTGTTTCAAAGGAATAAGATTATCAGAAGTCAAGTGAGGATGGGAACAGGGTTAGTGGATATCATTCTATGGTCTAGTACCTAGACAGTGGAGCCAGAGGCAACAAAGAAAATAAATTACTGAAAACCATAAGTAAATTACAGATGGAGCATAAGAATTTTGCCTAATTTTTAACAAAATATGATTCCAAAGAAGTAGAAGATTCATGGCTTCCCATTCTGTTTGCCAAATGAGTTCATATATAGCGTATTGGTAAGAGCTTATACTTCGGAGACAGAGTCTCTGAGTTTAAAAACTGACTTCATACCTTCCTGGCCTTGTGATCTTGGAAAAGTTATTTAAACTCTCTTTACCTCGTTTTCCTTATCTTTAATATGGGGATAATAATTGTACTCCCCTGTATGTTTTTCGGAAACCTTGGTGGCATACTGCTTAAAAGCTATGACTGCTAACCAAAAGGTCGGCAGTACAAATCCACCAGGCACTCCTTGGAAACTGTATGGGGCAGTTTTACTCTGTCCTATATGGTCACTATGAATTAGAATCGGCTCGACTACAACAGGTTTGGTTTTTTTTGGTTTTTGTGTTTCTCGTGAGTATCATATATCTCTATACAAAAAGTGCTTAGAAGAATGCCTGGTGTATAGGCAGTACTGATGAAGTATTAGCCATTATTATGTTTAATATGGAAATGCATATTGATAGACAATGGGCAAGAATGATATAACAGGAGACATTGTGATGTAATAGAAAGGATATGGGATCAGAATTCAGAAAACATGGAATATAGTCCTAGTTCAATCATTTGCTACTAGCTGTGTGACAGGCAAGTTAACCTCTTCAGCCACAATTTATTCATTTATAAAATGGAAATAGTATTATTTCACCTTCCTCACTGTAAATCAGTATAAAAATCATGGGTGTTACTATTCTTCTTCTTATTATTACTATCATTACTACTTCTACTACTATGACTATTACTATTATCACTACCAGTATTAGTTACAGGACAGGAATATCAATTTCGGGCAGATATTCTCTATCGACAGCACTGGCTGATGGATTCTTTATCGTAATTCAGTAACAGCTATTAACTTGGGCTTTTTTACTATTTGCATTGACAGGGATGATTATTTTTAATTATGAATGTGATCCTTTGTTCTTATAAGAATTATTCTGTAAACAAAGGATAGCATGAACTAATTTAAAATGAATCAACTTCTTATATACATGTAAATTAGGAGCTTAATATTCTTTTGTGATAAGTAATTAGAAATGTCTTGTTTAAATAAACATGAGTTTATTTTGTAAAATATTATAAATATGACCCTGATTAACAAATTTACTCACATTTTCAACTTGGAGACTTTAATTCAAATTTTATCCTTAATGGATCATAAATGTCTCTTCTTTGCTCAGCCTCTTTTGTGAAATTTATAACATGACAACTTTTCATATGCCTTCTTCTGTTTGTTTATTGTTGTTAGGTGCTGTTGAGTTGGTTCTGACTCATAGTGACCCTACGAACAACAGAACTAGACACTGACCCATCCTGTGCCATCCTCACAATCGTTGCTCTGTGTGAGCCCACTGTTACAGCCATGTCATCAAGGTTCTTCCTCTTTTTCACTTACCCTCTACCTTTTTTTTCTACCTTACCAAGCATGATGTCCTTCTCCAGGGACTGGTCCCTCCTGATAATGTGTCCAAAGTACATGAGATGAAGTCTCTCCATCCTTGCTTCTAAGGAGCACTCTGGCTGTATTTCTTCCCAGACAGCCTTGTTCATTCTTCTGGCAGTCCATGGTATATTCAGCATTCTTGACCAACACCATAATTCAAAGGCATCAATTCTTCTTTGATCTTCCTTGTTTATCGTCCAGCTTTTGCGTGCATGTGAGGCGATTGAAAACATCATGGCTTGGATCAGGAGCGCCTTAGTCCACAAAGTGACATATTTGTTTTTTAACACTTTGAAGAGATCTTTTGTAGAAGATTTGCCCAATGCAATATTTCCTTTGTTTTCCTGATTGCTGCTTCCATAGGCGTTGATTGTGGATCCAAGTAAAATGAAATCCTTCACAATTTTAGTAGTTTCTCTGTTTGTCATGATGTTGCTCATTGGTCCAGTTGTGAGGATTTTTGTTTCTATATGTTGAGGTGTAATCCATACTGAAGGCTGTGGCCCTTGATCTTCAACAGTAAGTTCTTCAAGTCCTGTTCAATTTCAGCAAGCAAGGTTGTGTCATCTGCATATCGAAGGTTGGTATTGAGGCTTCCTCCAATCCTGATGTCCTTTTCTTCTTCAGATAGTCCAGCTTCTTGGATTATTTGCTCAGCATACAGATTGAATAAGTATGGTGAAAGGATACAACCCTTACTGTGGGGGCTTGCGTGTTGCCCTGATGCTGGAAGCTATGCCACCAGTATTCAATTACCAGCAGGGTCACCCATGGCAGACAGGTTTCAGCTGAGCTTCCAGACAAAGACAGACTAGGAAGAAGGACCTGGCCGTCTACTTCTGAAAAGATTTAGCTAGTGAAAACCTTATGAATAGCAGGGGAACACTAACATAGTGCAGGAAGATCAGCCCCTCAGGTTGGAAGGCACTCAAAAGACAGGTGAAGAAGAGCTGCTTCCTCAAAATAGAGTCAACCTTAATGATGTGAATGGAATCAAGCTTTCGGCACCTTTATTTGATGATGTGGCGTGACTCAAAATGAGAAGAAATAGCTCCAAACATCGATTAATAATAGGAACATGGAATGTACGAAATATAAATCTAGGAAAATTTGAAGTAATCAAAAATGAAATGCATAAACATCGATATCATAAGCATTACTGAGCTGAAATGGACTGGTATTGGCCATTTTGAATCGAACAATCACATGGTCTGCTATGCCGGGAATGACAACTTGAGGGATGGTGTTGCATTCATTGTCAAAAAGAACAGTTCAAGATCTCTCCTGAAGTACAACGCTGTCAGTGATAGGACGATATATACATACCTACAAGGAAGACCAGTTAATACGACTATTATTCAAATTTCTGCACCAACCACTAAGGCCAAAGATGAAGAAATTGAAGATTTTTACCAACTTCTGCAGTCTGAAAATGATTGAACATGCAATCAGGATGCATTGATAATTACTGGTAATTGGAATGCAAAAGTTGGAAACAAAGAGGAAAGATTGGTAGTTGGAAAGTATGGCCTTGGTGATAAAAATGATGCTGGAGATTGCATGACAGAATTTTGCAAGACCAACGACTTCTTCTTTGCCAATACCTTTTTTCACCAACATAAATGGTGACTGTACACGTGGACCTCGCCAGAAGGAATACACAGGAATCAAATCAACTATGTCTGTGGAAAGATAGAAAAGCTCAATATCATCAGTCAGAAGAAGGCCAGGGGCCAACTTCGGGACAGACAATCCATTGCTCATATGCAAGTTCAAGTTGAAACGGAAGAAAATTAGAACCAGCCCACGAGAGCCAAAGAACAACCTTGAGTATATCCCACCAGAATTTAGAGGCCATCTCAAGAATAGATTTGACACATTGAACACTAGTGACCGAAGACCAGACGAGTTGTGGAATGACATCAAGGACATCATACATGAAGAACGCAAGAGGTCATTAAAAAGATGGGAAAGAAAGAAAAGACCAAAATGAATGTCAGAAGAGACTCTGAAACTTGCACTTGAATGTCGAGTAGCTAAAGAAAATGGAAGAAATGAGGAAGAAAAAGAGCTGAACAGAAGATTTCAAAGGGTGGCTTGAGAAGACAGAGTAAAGTTTTATAATGAGTATGCAAAGACCTGGAGATAGAAAACCAAGAGGAAAGAACATGCTTGGCGTTACTCAAGCTGAAAGAAGTGAAGAAAAGATTCAAGCCTCAAGTTGCAATATTGAAGGATTTTACAGGGAACTTCATCCAACCAAGAAAACATCACCAGGAGTAGAACGTGTCCTTTGGACCCGGGTTTCCTGCACGGAGAAGCTCCTAGATCAAAGGAAGACTGATGACAAGGACCTTACCCCAGAGCTGACAGAGAGAGAAAGCCTTCCCCTGAAGTTGGTTTTCTAACTCCACGTCTTTGCACATTTCATTATAATACTTTTTTTTTTTTTGCTGTTATATAACACCCTTAGGTAATAGAATGATGCCATAGTTTTTGGCGAATCTCTTATACTGCCTAGCTAAATTCCTTGTATATGGTAACGTTCAAAAAAAGGGCGGGGGGAGACCCTCAAAGAGATGGATTGACACAGTGGCTACAACAATTTGGACTAGCTTGCTACAATGAGAGAATAATTTCTCTTTGTTAAAGCCATCCACTTGTGGTATTTCTGTTACAGCAGCACTAGGTAACTAAGACACACACACACTGTTCTTGACTTTAAAGCATGCAGTATCCCCATGTTCTGTTCGAACTACTGCCTCGTGGTCTATGTACAGGTTCCTCATGAGCACAATTAAGTGTTCTGGAATTTCCATTCTTTGCAATGTTATGCATTAATTGTTATGATCCACAGTTGAATGCCTTTGCACAGTCAGTAAACCACAGGTGAATATTTTCTGGTATTCTATTTCAGCCAAGATCCATCTGACATCGGCAGATATCCCTCGTTCCATGTCCTGTTCTGAATCCTGCTTGAATCTCTGACAGTTTGCTGTTCCAGTACTGCTGAAATCGTTTTTGAATTATCTGTAGCAAAATTTTACTTGTTTGTGATATTAATTATATTGTTCGGCAATTTCTGCTTTCTGTCTAATCATCTTTCTTTGGAATGGGCACAAATATGATCTTTTCCAGTTGGTTGGTCAGGTAGCTGCCTTCTAAATTTCTTGGCATAGGTGAGTGACCACCTTAAGCTCTGCATCCGTTTATGGAAGCATCTCTGTTGGTATTCTGTCAATTCCTGGAGTCTTGTATTTCGCCAGTGCCTTTACTGCAACTTGGATTTCTTCCTTCAGTACCATCAGACCTTGATGACGTGCTACTTCCTGTAATGGTTGAAAGTCAACCAATTATTTTCAATTCAGTCACTCTGTATTCCTTCCATCTTTTTAATTTTATATTTTTTATTGTGCTTTAAGTGAAAGTTTACAAATCAAGTCAGTCTCTCACACAAAAACCCGTATACACCATGCTACACACTCCCAATTACTCTCCCCCCTAATGAGACAGCCTGCTCTCTCCCTCCACTCTCTCTTTTCGTGTCCATTTCGCCAGCTTCTAACCCCCTCCACCCTCTCATCTCCACTTCAGGCAGGAGATGTCAACATAGTCTCAAGTGTCCACCTGATCCAAGAAGCTCCCTCCTCACCAGCATCCCTCTCCAACCCATTGTCCATTTCAATCCATGTCTGAAGAGTTGGCTTCAGGAATGGTTCATGTCCTGGGCCAACAGAAGGTCTCGGGGCCATGACCACTGGGGTCCTTCTAGTCTCAGTCAGACCACTAAGTCTGGTCTTATGAGAATTTGGGGTCTGCATCCCACTGCTCTCCTGCTCCCTCAGGGATTCTCTGTTGTGTTCCTTGTCAGGGTGGTCATTAGTTATAGCTGGGCACCATCTAGTTCTTCTGGTCTCAGAATGATGTAAGTCTCTGGTTCATGTGGCCCTTTCTGTCTCTTGGGCTCATAATTGCCTTGCGTCCTTGGTGTTCTTCATTCTCCTTTGATCCGAGTGGGTAGAGACCAATTGATGCATCTTAGATGGCTGCTTGCTAGCGTTTAAGACCCCAGATGCTGGTATTTAAAGTGGGATGCAGAATGTTTTCTTAATAGATTTTATTATGCCAGATGACTTAGATATCCCCTGAAACCATAGTCCCCAGACCCCTTCCCCATATGATACCCTTATGTAATGGAATGATGCCATAGTTTTTGGTGAATCTCTTATAATGACTAGCTAAATTCCTTGAATATGGTAACATTAAAAAAAAAAGGGAGGAAGGACCCTCAAAGAGATGGATTGACACAGTGGCTACAACAATGGGCTCGAGCATAAGAAAAATTGTGAAGATGGCGCAGGACAGGGCAGTATTTTGTTCTGTTGTACATGGGGTTGCTATGAGTGAGAACCAACTCGATGGCACCTAACAGCAACAACAAAAAAATAAATATTTATTGACATATTGAAGAGTATTCATCAGTTTTCAGCTATCTGTTCTAATTGATATCAAAAGTGACAAATGCACTTCAGACTTAAATTTGTATAGATAGTAAGTATGAAATAAAGGGAAAAAAATTTGGAAGAAGAAAATTATTATTTACTGTCTTGCTTCCTAGTGACATTTTAGCCAAGACTGATTTATCCTTCAGATCTCATTCTAAGTGTCTGTTTATCATAGAAGCACTTCCATGGATCCTTAGAATAAGTAAGTCTCCTTTGTCACATGCACTGTCAATACTCTACTTCTTCTTTGTTGCAGTCATCATTATTGTAATGAAATAATTAAGGTGTCTCTATTTGCTTAATCTCAGAAAGCTTGTTGTCTCCCTTGTCTGATAGACTCTAAAATCCATTAGGAGGCAGTCTTTTGTTTCTCTGGCTCAGCATTGTATACCTAGTGCCTAAAATGAAGTCTTATATAGATACTCAATAAATATTGTTTGAGTAAATGTATGACTATAATATCCATGTCTGTGTAGTCCAGTATATTTGCAATTTCTTTAATATAAACCATTTGTCTAAGTTTCAGGTAGAATCAATAAAGGGTTAAGCAAAATTATGTAGGATGGAAGTCATAAGTGGGCTTTCCCTAGGACCAGACTCTGAAATGCCCAGTTACTTGCAGGAAGTTTATTGAGTTGTGCTTTCTGAGTCAACACCTATGAGTCAACACCTGTGAATAACTAATGAATGGATTGAACAAAGAGAATTTGAGTTTCAGTGAATTAACTTCAAAGACCTCAGCCTATCCAGTTGGGAGCTTTGGAGCTGGGATGGTCCTTCGGAGATGTCCTGAACTGTGGCAAGGAGGCCAGGCCTTTGTGATAATGCATCTATCACTAGTTGGATATGGACTGTATCTCAGAAGGGTTATGGGCTTTCAATGAGTTGGCTTGCTTAAACTGAAGATACTAGCTAGCAGGTAGTACTCTATCACGATCTTTTAACTACCAACATTCCAAGAGAATGAGTACATTTGTCCCAACTGGGGAGGAGAGTGTAATCTGAGCAGCACAGCACAGTTCCCACTTCAGTCTACCCTTTTGGCCTCTTGGATCAAATAGCATCATTGAAGTTCTGGGTGCAGCTCCTTTTTCATTCTAGTGGGCTTAGTTTCCTTTGGGAAACTTACAAGATGGAAGTTAGCTAGGTGGATTACAGCCTCCATCATAGCAGCTGGTGTGGATGCCACAGGTGATATTCATCTTCTTCATTTACTATGCATTTTAGATATCCCTCACCCCCAATTCCAGCACCTTTGCTGGCCTGGATGGCTTCCTCATGGGATGACTCAAACTGGGATTCACGAGGGGTCTGAACTCCTAATCATCATGGTCCCTTCCTCTGAAGTGACATTAGTTGATGTTCAATATCAGTGAAACAAGCACTTGATAAACCTATTCTTTAGGCCCAGTAGACAGGAAAGACGTTTACCCAAAATGTATGTTCCACCCATTGTGGAAAGAGTCCAGCGTATTCAATATACCACCAAATGGCTGGTTGATCTCCTTGAGGGATGGGGACATATCAGTGATGCAGCAGTGGTTTCAATTGCTGACGTGCTGGATAGGTATGTGGAAGCAACAGTTATAATATCATCTTTGGTGTATGCTAGCTCCTGCTGTTGGCCACCATGGATACTCTGTTTATCTTCTCATTGTGCCAGTACTGAGTGTTTATGGGGGGGGAGTGTGGTGTTTAAGGTTGTGTATGTATTTGGCTGGGCCACGATTCTCAGTGGTGTGGCAGTTGTGGTGTAGTTTGGCCATTATGTAATGATGTGATCACCTCCATGATGAGATCTGATTAATGTAATCACCTCCATGATGAGATCTTCTGTGAGCAACCAATCAACTTGAAGGGAGTTTTTTTGTGGGCGTGGCCTGCATCCAATATAGATGGACTTTCTGGTAAAGCTCACTGGTTTTTACTCTGCTCTGAATCCTGCATTTGGCTAGTCATCATCTTACCACTGGTTCTTGAGACTTGAGCCAGCAGACTGCCACCTTACCTGCTGATCTTGGACTCGTCAGCCTCCACAGCCTGTGATCCAACAGCCTGCCATCTGGCCTGCTGATTTTGGGTTCATCAGCCCCTGCAGCTTCGTGCGTCAGGAGAAGCCTACAGCCTGATATCTTATCTACGAACTTGGGACTTTCCAGCCTGTATGACTGCATGAGCCATTTCCTTGATATAAATCTCCCTCTCCCTCTTCCTTTTTCTCTCTTTATTTTATATATATACAGAGAGAGAGAGAGAGAGAGAGAGAACTCAGGCTAAGACAGGGGGCAATGATAGAGACTTGCTGCTGTCAACTGACTGACTCATTTTGTCTAGTTGGTTGGTTAGTGCCACTTCTGTGATGAGTCCATTCTGATGGACATCAACATAAGATATATTTTGTTCCCATTCCCATAGGACCATCTACATGATTCTTTCCCAAGTCACTTTATCCTCAGTCTACTAATGTTCCTTCTTTCAGGCCCCTCACCAACTAGCCATACCATTAACTGCTGCATAAATAACTGTATACATTTTAATCTTGGGACATTTCCATTTTCACACAAGTGGATAATTCATGTACTGGTTAAAGCTGTGGACATTGGTATGATTTCCCTCATGACTGTCTTTCAGGCCCTGAGTGGGGTTGTAACATAGCCACAGTCCATTTTCTACTTCAACCCACGTGGGAACCTGACCCATCAGTGAACCAAACTCAGCCTTTCTCCTCTTTCACCAGATGGTTGAAAGGGACTTCCCTCTTCCATGCAGCCATTACATGTGAGTTGAAGGAGAGGCCATTGTCACAGTGATGGATGGCATGAAGGTCTCTAAGGGTCTATATTATGATTGTTTCTTTTATTAGGATTTGCCATAACCTCCACATTTGAATTTATTACCACAAATGTTTATAGTCTTTGAGATCATAATGATCCCAGTAGTAGGGCTGCTTACATTGCAGCCTGGGCCTTCCAGAGTGCTTTCCTGTTTTGGACTTTTCTCAAAGCTAGTACACTTTTGCAACATGTGTATGGGTCAGAGCAGTATTCCCAAATGTGTAAATGCTTTCTATATCACCTGAAGAGGCCTAACAGGATTTGTGCTTCCTTCTTAGTGATTGAAGTTATGGGTTGCAATACTTTGTCTTTTATACTGGAGGGGGATGTCTTGGCATACTCCAGACCAGAGGGCTAATGTTGAACCATACCTTGCATACCAAGTGGGTATAAATCCCACTTGGTCATGGTGTATTATTTTTTTTGGTATGATGCTGAATTCTATTGGCTAAAATTTTGTTGAGAATTTTTACATCTATATTCATGAGAGATATTGGTCTGTAATTGTCTTTTTTTGTTTTTGTTTTTTTGGAGTGTCTTTGCCTGATTTTGTGGTGTTATGCTGGCTTCATAGAATGAATTCGGCAGTACCCCTTCCTTTTCTATGTTCTGAAATAGTTTGAGTAGTACTGGTGTAAGTTCTTCTCTGAATGTTTGGTAGAATTCTCCAGTGAAGCCATCTGGGCCAGGGCTTTTTTTGTTGTTGTTGAGAGTTTTTTTTTTTTACCTTTTCAATCTCTTCTCTTGTTATGGATCTCTTCAGATTTTCAACTTCAGTTTGTTAGTTTCGGTAGGTAGTGTGTCTAGAAATCTGTCTATTTCCTCTAGGGTTTCAAGTTTGCTGGAGTATAGTTTTTCATAGTATTCTGTTGTAATTTTTTGGGTCTTTTGTAGTGTTCCCCATTTCATTTCTTATTCGGGTTATTTGTGTCCTCTCATTTTTCTTTTGTCAATTTGGCCAGTGGTTTGTTGATTTTGTTGATACTTTTGGAGAACCAACTTTTGATTTTGTTGATTCTTTCTATTTTTGTATTCTCTATTTCATTTCTGATCTTTATTATTTTCTTTTTTCTGGTGGCTGTGGTCTTCTTTTGCTGTTCTCTTTCTATTTGTTAAAGTTATTTTGATTTTTGTCCCTTTCTTCTTTCTTGATGTGTGCATCTATTGCTATAAATTGACCTCTGAGGTCAGCCTTTCCTGTGTCCCAAAGATATTCGTATCATGTGTTTTCATTCTCATTTGAGTTTAGGAATTTTTTGATTCCATCTTTGATTCCTCCTATTACCCATTTATTTTTAAGCAGAATGTTATTCAAGTTCCATGTATTTGATTTTTTTTCTCTGCTCTTCCTGTTATTAATTTCTACTTTGATGGCTTTGTGATCAGAGAAGATATTTTGTATTATCTCATTGTTTTGGATTTTGTTGAAATTTGCTTTGTGGCCTAAGATATGGTCTGTTCTGGAGAATGTTCTATGGCAGGTCCTTGAATCTCTGTAGGTTTTATTTCTCACACTCTGGACAAAATGTGTCTTACCAAGGCTTCCAATTGCTTGTCACTTCTTGCTCATCCAGTTTGATTAGCATGATTATCATGATGTACTGGATTAATACGATATCCTCCTGCATGTTCAGATTCTTCAGATCTCTTTAGACTATTTTATGACAGGGAAAAGGAGAGTAAACATGGTTATAGGGCAAGACTATAAGACGACACTTTGTCCATTCAAAAGAATGAAATATGTTTCTATCATCTGATTAGTATTGAAAAGAGCACATTTACCAGATCAGTGACCACATCCCAGGTACCTGAGGTCATGTTAATCTGCTTTATCAACAATATCTCATCTGGCACAATGACTACAGGTCGGGTAGGTGTACAGCTGAGTTTGCAGTAGTTCACTGTCATCCTTTAGGATCTGACTGGCTTTCATATGGACCAAACTCAGACTATTGAATTAAATGGAGATATAAAGAGGAATACCACTCCTTTATGTCTCTATGGTTGGCACTAATCTCTAACATTTCATAGGAGGCAATATTGTCTTACTTTCTTGTCTTAGCAGGGAATAAAAAGTTTCAGAGACTTCCAATTGGTCTTCCACACTCTTTTATCCAAAAAATCAATATAGGGGTTCTTCCAATTATCAAGTATATTCATTCCAATTATACATCCAGGGATCATGAAAATGGCCACTGGATGGATTTGGACCCAATGGACTCACTGTAAGTCAGACCTGGTCCAGAAATCCTCCATTTATTACCTTGCTCCCATATACTCCTACTGCATTTGAGGAAACATACATGACATTTTGTGCCTCCAGGAATTGATGTTAATTCCGAACCTGTGAACAAAAGGCCTCAAAATGAGTGATGTTACCCTTTTCATAGTATACTGCTATACAAGAAAATGACCATAGGACACTTTAAGGAAGGATTTTCAGAATAATTACTTGATAGAACAGCCATGGCACTGCATGTTACTTCCTCATGGGAACCTAGCCTCTTCTGCAGACATTGGGTTCCAGGCTCAGGTCTAGAAATTGGAAAATAATCGTGATATATACATATATATTTTTTTCTAGTTACTGTCTTCTTTTCTTTTTTTAATTTTGCTATTGAGAATATACACAGCACTGATCCAACATCCACCAATTCAACAGTTTCCACATGTAAAATTCAGTGGCATTGATTACATTTTTTGGGTTGTGCAACCATTCTCACCCTCTTTTCCGAGTTGTTCTTCCCTATTAACATAAACTCACTGCCTCCTAAGGTTCCTATCTAATCTTTCAAGTTGCTGTTGTCACTTTGATTTCATATAGACAGTTCTTAAAAGATGATAATGCTCAAGGCAGATGTTTTTTACTAGTTAATTATTGTTTGGTTTTAAGAAGACTTTAGGGAATATCTTTGGTTAAGTGTTTATCTCAAGGCAATAGTTTCAGTATTTCATCCAGCCTCCATGGTTCCAGAAGGTCTGGAGTCTATTAGAATTTGAAATTCTGTTCTGCATTTTCCCCATTTTGATCAGAATTCTTCTATAGAATCTTTGATCAAAATGTTTAGTAATGGTAGCTGGGCACCAACGGTTCTTCTGGTCCATGGCAAAGGAGGCAGTTTTTCATGGTGGCAATTAGCCACACATTCCATATCCTCCTCCTATCCCTGACTCTCCTCCTTCTTCTGTTACTCCAGGTGAATACAGAACAATGTAATGCCTTGGGCGGCTGCTTACAAGCTCTCAAAACCCCAAGCACTATACAACAAACTAGGAGGTAGAAGAGAAGCACTAAACACATTATTAGGCCAATTAACTGGAATGTCCCATGAAGCCATGACCCTAAACATTCAAACCAAGGAACCAAATCCCATCAAAATACATTACTAAAAAAGTGAAAAGACAAACTACTGACTGGTGAATATCTTTGGAAACCGTATATCCAATACAAATCTAATAACCAAAATTATATAAAACTTCAACAACTTAACAACAAATAGATAAATAACCCAATCAGAAAATAGGCAAGGGAGTTGAACACACATTTCATCAAAGAGGGAAATTCACATGGCCACGAAACACATCAAAAGATGCTCAATATCGTTAGCCACCAGAGGGATGCAAATCAAAACCACAGTGAGATACCATTTCATTCCCACTAGTATGCCTAAGATTAAAAAAAAAAAAAAACCATTGCTGTTGGGAATGCAAAATGGTACAGCTGTTGTGGAAAACATTGTGGTGGTTCCTCAAAAAACTAAAAATAGAACTTTTGTATGATCCAGCAATTCCACTCCTAGGTATATACCCACAAAACTTGAAAGCAGAGACTCAGAGACTTGTACACCAGTGTTCATTGCAGCACTATTCACAATAGCCAAAAGGTGGACACAACCTAAATGTCCATCCACAGATGAATAGATAAACAAAATAACCCAACCCAGAATCACATATTTTTATTGAGGCAACTGCCCTCAGCCATCCCTGATTTCTTTCGGTTTTATAGTTTGAGCAGTACCCTTGGTGGTTGCCCATATATCTTCCTCCTAGAGCAATATATTCTGTTAACCATCACCAAAGTGTTCAGTGGTTCACCGTTTTCTCACACCTACTGCTGATCTGACCCTGTTACTGATGATAATTACACTTGCCTTGCTTCTGATAATTAAGCAGGGAGCCCATTCTGTAATGGTATCGCCTACTGTGACCATTGTGCTTCTTTTAATCAGGAAAAATTTATCTGTAAAGGGCCAGATAGTAAATATCCTATACTCTTCAGGACATATTGTCTCTGGCTAGATAAAATTTTATTCACAAAATTAGTCATCAGGCCAGATTTGTCTTGTGGGCTTTAGCTTATTGACTGTTGATACAGACTATATACTTGGGTAATGTTCTTGTATTGATAAACTGTCTTATGCAAATTTATGTTCCACCCTCCTTGATTCAGCATCCTCATAGTCCAGCGCCATATATACTGTCCCAGTTCCTGCCATTATATGTTACCTAGGCACTGCCGTTTCTTTGGCATGTAGGTCATTTCTTCCTTTAGTAGACACAGCATATCCCTGGAAATATCTTGTTGTGACTTAACCCTATTAATTGGTCTAGCAGTCAGGAGGGGAGGTGGGGGGATGAGTATTTCAGTTTTGATGGGGGACCTTTGATGGCATACCATATCATTTGCTACAATTCAAATCCAAACAGTCAGCTTATTCTGACATAAGTACCTACAAATGCAATGGATAAATAGTGATGAATAAAATCAAATATAAGCATTCAGTCTGAAAACTTCACTTTGTGATTAAAGTAGCCAAATTGGTGATTTACATAAATAGTTTGTTAGAAGATGTCTGTCTCTTCATTTTCATCTCTGAGATGTATTGACTACTTACAGAGTCAGTCTTACTCAAAATAGTGAAGCAAGTGAAATATTATCAGCACCCCAATTTTTGTACTCTTTCCCTATCTTGGAGATACATCCTTCCCTACAATTTAACCTCAAGTGCCTAGTATCTTTTATGATGAATACCTCTTTCTCTTATGAATACGTGCTCCCAGGAAAGAATATGATAAACAAAGCCACATTGAAATGTAAATAACTGATAAGCTTTAAAATCCCTTCATTCATTTAATGCATTTAATATTTACTGGGCATCTACTTTGTGTCAGCCTTCTATGTGCTGAGACTATAACCATTGCCGTCGAGTCATTTCCGATTCAGCGACCCTATAGGACAGAGTAGAATTGCCCCATAGAGTTTCTAAGGAGCACCTGGTGGATTCAAACTGCCAACCTTTTGGTTAGCAGCCATAGCAGTTAACCACTACGCCAACAGGGTTTCTGCCTATAGCACTCAGCAAGTAGACAAAATCCTCAACTGTCATGGATTGAATTGTGTCCCCCCAAAATATCTGTCAACTTGGCTGGACCATGATTTCTAGTATTGTGTGATTGTCCACCATTTTGTCAGCCCATGTGATTTTCTTATGTGTTGTAAATCCTATCTCTGTGACGGTGGAGAGATGAGATTAGCAGCAGCTATGTTAATGAGGCAGGACTCAATCTACAAGATTGGGTTGTATCTTGAGCCAATACCTTTTGAGATATGAAAGAGAGAAGTGAGCAGAGAGACATGGGGACCTCATACCACCAAGAAAGTAGAGCTGGGAGCAGAGTGTGTCCTTTGGAGAAGTCCCAGACCAAGGGAAGTTTGATAACAAGGACCTTCCTCCTGAGCCAGCAGAGAGATAAAGCCTTCCCCTGGATTTGGGGCCCTGAATTCAGACTTCTAGGCTGTGAGAAAATAAACTGCTCTTTGTTAAAGCCATCCACTTGTGGTATTTCTGTTAGGGCAGTACTAGGTAACTAAGACACCAATCTATTGGATCTTACATTCTAGTGGGGAAGGTGACATAAAATAAAATTTAAAGCATATAAACCAAAGCAAGTGGGAAGAGTGACTGGAAGTGGTGGTCAAATTCAGTTAGAGTGGGAGGCTTCTTAACTGAAGCCTGAATGATGATAATGAGCTAGTCAAATGAAATTCTGAGAAGATTTTTGCGGGAAGATAGGATAGAAAGTGCAAAAGTCCTATTAGAAGGTCACTGTGGCTTTAGTTGAGAAAGTAAGATGGAGGGTTATAAGAAATGACGTTGGATAGAGTCCAGATCACATTCAGCTTTGTTGATAAAGAATTCAAATGTTATTATACTTTTAATGATAAACCTTTGGAACATTTTGGCATTGAAATAATATCTAGTTTTATATTTGATAAGATTATCATGGTTACTTTGGGGAGGAGCAAAGCAAGATGGAAGCAAAGAATCTTGTGAGGATGCCATTTTAGTCTCAGTGAGAGAATTGGGGGGCCTTGAACTAAAATGATAGCACCTAATATGGAGAGAAGTAGATGGACAATTTCAGGAGTATGTTCACTTTGTACAAGAATTGAGGCTTTAAAACTGATGAATAAAACAGTAAATTTATAATATAAAGAAACAGCTAATGGTTGAACATATTTGTTGGTTAGCATGAAACCAACAATCCCTGTGAAATCTTACCACAATGGCAGCTGTACAATGTATCAGGGTATAAACACAACCTTGAGAACTTCAAAATAAAAACATCAGTCTAAAAGTTTGTGAAAATATCTTTATGTGACATTTTATTGCTATTTAAAAGGAATTCATGCCAGACATTTAGGGTGAAAACATTGCATTACAAAATATTTGTTGTGTCTATTGGAACCAACTCTTGGAAACCAACTTTCTACTCTACCAAATCAAGTTTACTTCTTGAAAATTATTAGAATTTGATGAACTCTCCAAATGTTTTCTCAGCATATAAATGTGTATAACTTTTATCTACTGTACTTATGTTTTTAAAAACCTTTTATTTTTCTGAACTCCTAAAAATCGGCAAAGTTGAACTAAATTTCTTAAGGGAATTGTTCATCATATTATACTTCCAGAAAGTAATTTAAGGTGTTTTCTCTATATGTGCTACTTACTGTTATAAGACAGCATTTTATGTTGGTTTCAGATATGTCTGTATCCTGTGGTTTCTTGGCTTATGTTCTAGAAATTTATTTCAAAATGACTGTGGGTTACCAGTCTTTCAAAAGTTTTAAAAAAGATTTTTTGCCCAAAAATATATATAAAAGTGTTAAAGACCTCAGGCAAGAAGATAAAAAGTTTTGGCCTCATTAAACTGAGGATTGTGCCACCTTAGAGGATAAGGAATTTAAGAGCAGTTGGATAAGAAAAAGGTATATGGAAAGCTGAAAGCAGGAATGAGAACAATTTTGGGGGTTTATCCAGACTGGGGGGAATGCCACAAGGTGAATAAGGCAGATTTTGCAGAGGCAGAATAAAATACTAATTATGAAACAGGACTATGGAGTTAGGCAGATCTTGGCTGAGTCCTGGTTTTGCTACATTCAAGCTATATAATCTTGGACAAGTGTCTCAAACTTTCTGTGCCTCAGGTTTTTCATCTGTATAATTGAAATTCAGTCATTTATTCAGTAATTTATTTAGCAGATGTTTATTGAGTACCTACTATGTGCCAGAGACTCTTACATCACTGATATTCTGTGGTGAAAAAGACAAAGTTCTTGACCATGTAGATCTAGGGGATAATAATACTACCAACCTAATAATATAGTTGTGGAAATGATTTGAAAGAAAACATGTAAAATGCTTAGCAGAGTTACTGGCACATGAAATAAATGTAATTTTAAATCAATAAGTTATATTTTTGGAATAACTTCTGTTGAGGAGAAGAGATACTATGTATACTGTAAAGAAAGGGAGTGTTTTGTTTTCTTGCATTAGTACTGAGTAGTTATTCATTTCAACATTTATAAGACTGCTTGTTACTTCCTAATACTTCAATCCTGAAAGTGGAAAGAGAAAAGCTTATTTGGAAGATAAAATTTCCTAAGACTATGCTATCATGTGAACATCTCCAATGTATTTAGATATAAACAGAAGAGTTAAAAGGGTTTAATAACATGAGATCAAAACAAATAGAACTTGGGAGTAAGAAAAAAATTATAAAGAAAATTTTAATTTCTTAAAATTTTAAAATAGTACAACTTAAAAATGCCTTAGGAATTATTTTTCTTAAATTCTTGATTTGAAAGATATTTTGTGTCTTATAACATTTCTTATAAAGTCTTCTTTATTTACGTTTATATGAAACTATTCGTATATATTTTAATTAGCTTGTAAAATAAAAATTCTACTATGTTGAATAATCTAATGTCATTCCCATACTAAAAACTCCCCAATAGTTTTCTACTGCATAATCAAATCAAAAGTCTATATCAGTCTTGTTGTTGTGTGCCGTTGAGTCGATTCTGACTCACAGTGACCCTATACGACAGAGTAGAACTGCCCCGTAGGGCTTCCTAGGCTGTAAACTTTACTGGAGCAGATCACCAGGTCTTTTCTCCCACAGAGAGGCTGGTGATTCAAACCACTGATCATTCTTTCAGTGAGTCCACAATGTCCCATTTAACCTTGCCTCTCCCAGTCTCTGCATCATCATCTGTACCCCTCCATCCCTTGCTTACTAGCTGTCTCTGAAGTATATAAAACATGTTCTTGAGCTTTTGTATGTGCTGTTCCCTATCCCTTGAACACTCCTCTCAGCTCTTCTAACTGCTGCTTCACTTCATTCACATTTCTGCTATAATGCTACCTCCTTGAGGAGCCATTCCTGAGTACCCTAAGTAAAATACCCCCCCTTCCGTCTCTATTCTCTTATCCTTCTCTTTTTCTTCATAGCACTTATCATCACCTGGTTATATGTATTTTTTTTCTTTTAATTAATTATGTATTTTAGTGCAGGGAATTTTTCTGCTTTGTCCATCATTGTGTATTAGGGGCCTGGAAAAGTGCTTGGCATATGGTAGACAATCAATATAAACATTGTGGAATGAATGTTTAGTTGAATGAATGAACAAATCTCTATTTTTCCTAGCATTGTCTGAAGAATAAAATTGATGAAATGGGTACCTGGTCACATATATCTAAACCACTGTATTCATCAGCGTTAAAGAGATTTTATTAGGCGATTCAACTCCATTTCAATAATGTTTACATTTTAGGCTTTCTCCTACCACACACCTATTTTCCTGTGTAATTTAAACCTTGGATAGATCATGGTCTGTGTTCACGTACTCATGCTGAAGTCTTTTATACAGGACACTTTTTATAGGTATGAGAAAATTATTCTTTAAAAGCTTAAATTAAATACCGCTTCGTGTCTAAAAGTGTTTTCTTTTTGGTGAGTTATAAACTTGAATCACCAGGAAATTAGAAATGATAAGATACTTTGTTTAATCTTTAGGTTTTATATGGCAACTCCCTGGGGTTTTAATTGAGATATCTAAATAAAGTTCATTTTTGTGGTACCTCTTAAAGTTAATGCTTGGTTTAGTAGCTGTCGGTGATCTTTAATATGCAATTATTTTAGCTTATGCACTTTGCAATTTAATATTCTAAATTGTGCTTAGGACATTTTTAGAACTATAAAATTTCACAGAGACATATATTCAACAGTAATATATCGGTATGTAGTCTTTACTATTTTTAGTTGTGCTGTTTAAAATCTTTGGTTTGGGGTTTGAGTTAAAATTTTTGTGCATTCAGAACCCTATTTTCTCACATTCTAGATTAAGATTTGTTTTTAAATCAGTCAAAAAGACGTACTCTAGTTTTTTTGTTGCCCCCCCCCAAATATATAACATTTAAAACATAGTTAGCCTGTTTCTTATTTATCTTTCCTAGTATGGCACAGTGGTTAAGTGCTCCACTGCTAACCCAAAGGCCGGCAGTTCGAACTCACCAGCTGCTGTGCAGGAGAAAGATGTGGCAGTCTGCTTCCTTAAAGATTACAGCCTTGAGAACCCTATGGGTCAGTTCTACTCTCTTCTATAGGGTCATTGTGAGTCCAAATCGGCTTGATGGCAATAGATAGTGACTCTGAATGTGAAAAATGATCCAAATTGCTTGATCTTGTTAGTAGTATAGTTTGAATAGTAACAATGAATAATGTATTGATGTCAGAAGTAACAAATGATGATTAAAAAAAAACATGCAAAGAAAGTCACCTAGGTTTTAGGTCAGAATTCAGTAGTAAGTAGCTATTTGACTTTGAGAAATTATTCCACAGTTCTGAATCTTTGTTTCTTTACCTATAAAAGGAAAATGATTGTATCTTTCTGGTATAACTCATAGGGTTCTTGTAAAAATTAAATGTTTTAAAATAAGCGAAGACTTAATAGCATAGTTAGACAGTGAAAATTGGAAATACCATCTGACATATATAGTATAAAAACAGCATACCTTAATTTACATAAAACTTTTAAAATTAATTAATTCTTTTAATAAGCATTTTGAGGCATTGTTTTCTAGGCAGTGTGCATGGCTCAGGCACAAGTGCTATCTGAAGGAATGCACAGAGTTATGAAGGAGGCACTCAACTAAAGAGAGGATAATGAAACAATATGGAATCCTTTGAGACAGAGGCCCATACACTATGTTATCATGATATTGTGTGCATATTTTTATGAACTAACCTTTAAGGATATGAAGATGAAGAGGAGCTTAGAAAAGAAAAGAAAATAGTGGTCAGAGAAGTATGAGAAGAATCAGGTGTGTTGGGGTTGCAAATGCCAAGAAAGAAGAAAAATTATAGAATATATCATCAATGACAGGGGAAAGGGCCATCAGGATAAATTCTAGAAAATGTTCATTTGATTTGGCAATTAGGAGGTTATCAGTGAGTTTAGTGAGAACAGTTTTAATAGAAAGGTTAAAGCAGAAACAAAATTATAGTAAACTGAGAAGTCAGGAAAATATAAGGGAAACAGCTTAGCTAAGAGGGGCAAGAAAATTTGGATAGTGGATGAAGAGGAGGCAAAAGAGTAAAGGATGTCCACCAACTCTTTAACCTTTATTTTGGGTAATATGTAATGTTAGATGGGTTGACCTTGGGCAGAAATAGAGACACTCCTTCGAGTCTAGAGAAACAGATACTAATTGCTATAGCTGTGGGTGTGGCAAAGTTTGTAGACAGAGAGAAAGGAGCTTGAGGAAATGATACTTTAATACCTAATTTTTCTCAGTGAAATAGGATCCAGTCTTCTGTTAGTATAGTCAGACATAACAGTTGAAATGTGGTCTTAAAGAGAATGGTGAATGTTTGAAATTTTTTCTGAGAATAATTGGTGAAAGTGCAAGGGTATAAGAGGGAAAATAAGGATGGGTAAAGTAGTATCCATCGTGGTTACACACTCAGGGTTAACATTCAGAAAGCCTGTTTTCAAATCCAACCTCTGCCACTTACTAGCTGTGTGTCCCCTTTGTGACTCAATTTTTTTGTCTGTAAAATGGGATATTAATAATATCTACTCCATAATGTTTCTATGAGTACAAATAAGATAATGTCCATAAAGCACAGTGTCTGGCACATAATGAGCCTTCAAAAAACACATAGTATTAACTGGGAAAAATAAATAGATCAAGGAAACATAAGGCCAAATTCATGTGTAGCTGGAATGAATGCATGGGGGATATGGAAGATTAGGAAATTGTGGTAAGTGAATGGACTATAAGAAGATAAGAATAGTTTTGACTAACTGCAATGTTTAGTAACTGGCCATGGGAGAGGATTGCTGAAGTAGAATGGAGGTGAAGTTCATTGTAGTTGCAAAAAATCCAGGTTTTTCAAGGTTGGGCTGTTGGATGGGCATTCTAAATAGATTTTGAAATCTCTGAAGATAGTGACAGGAGTTGAGTTGGAAAGGCATTATGCCAAGTCTGAAACTCTTCAATGAGTAAGAGTTTAGAAGGAAGCTTTCAAAGGCATTTTTTGGCTATGCCCTCTGTAAACGTTTCACTAAGGGGTAGGTTGTAGCTCTTCTCCAGAATGTCTATTCTCCTTTCTATTAAGTTGATCAGCCAGCAAGTAAAAATGTTTTAGATTAAGACAGTGTTTGAAAAGAGGAAAAAGAATAATGTGATCCTTCATTCAGTAAGCTGAAGTTATGAACTTATCCACAGTTAATAAAACAAGTCTCAATAACCTACTTGGCTATAGAAATCATAAATGATAAGGTCATTCTTCTCATGAAAGCAAATTTTACACTTTAAACACTTAAGGCACATGGGATTTCAGGGACTGTATTAGTATCAAAAGTTTCATCTTAATCATATCATTTTTTTATTTTTAAGTTTTCATATTCTGAATACTCAGACAAAAGTAGAATTTTTGGTTAGTTTCTAGTTTCCATATTGGTCATCAAATGTAGATTAGTACAAAATCTTCGTAAAATGCATTGCCAACGTAGTAAGCAAGTCATCTTTTATTATATATTTAATGACAACAGTTTATTTGAGAGGTTAGATTTTTTTTTTTTACCAAGTTTACACCTCTACTCATTTAATATAATGTCATTTGAGGACAAAATATATTTTATGATACTTAATAACTCAGGAGTACTTCCTTTAAGTCTGCTTGTTATCCTGAACAGATTTAGGATACTGTTTAAAAAATATGCCCGGAGGTGGGGAACAATAAATCAAAATTTCTAGTTCTTAAATATTTATTGTTTTGCCTAAATCTAAGTGTCTGACTTTCATAGATGTATGAAATAATTTGAAGTGTGAAAAACAAAAACAAAAAAATAATAGATCACAATAATTACTATTCAGTGAATCTAGAATATTTAATTTTATTCTAAGTATTTGATGTGCCATCAGTAATATAAATGCCATTTGAAAATAAGCTCATCAGGTATTTTTAGGTCTGGTTAGTATAACATCTATAGTACAAATTCTACCATTTAACCAAGCACTGAGGGGCAGATTAGCTAGGCATCTGGCAGAGAAAATTCCAGTCCCTCACTTAAATATGAGAATGTTCTTAGATACCATGGTTGATCCCAAAGATATTAGGTGTAAAAGACTGAGTTAAGCCTGACAAAATTTTAGAAAACCCAGACTAGCTCCAGAGATTCTTTGATAGTGCTTCTGGAGCTGATCTGAAGGTCCCAATATGTTATCAGATATACTTTGAACATTTTGATTCCCTTTAATAATTTGTTATACCATAGACAGAAGTCTTGCTTTTATGATAGGTCTATGAACTCTAAGGCCTCATATACTCCTGGGAAAACAAGATTAGAGTCTTTACAAGCATTGCATATAACCTGGTACTAATTTAACACATGTAATCATGAGAAAGCTGCTCAGGTAGTAATTCCAAGTAGCACATTTTGATGCCTCTATATATTTCCATAGCTTATTTTCCTCTTATGCCCTAAAGATATGGTACAGTATATGGAAACATCTATTTAAAACATAAACATTTTTTCTCTACTTACTTTTACCCACCTGCATTTGTACAAAATGAAAATAACTGATTTTAACTACATTAAAAAAATAAGTACTTGTATTTATAAACTTTAACCAATGATTTTAAGAGCCTGATCTTCAGATTACATTAATTTGGGCACCTGCAATTTCTCCATTGGGATAATCCATATTCGGCATTGAAAAATAACCCTTATCCCCTGAAAAACATTCGACTTTCTTAAATATACAGCATACCATGAAAGTGGCAGAATTAACATTTATGGTTTTGTTTATTTACCTTAAAAATCCATAACATGTAGTGATTTGTAATTTCACTGAATCACTAATTTGAATCATGTGTTTCTACGTTGTGATGAATAAACCCAGTGGATAGCTCAGTACTCATATATCTGAAAAGAAAAGAAAAAAAAATGAAAATGAAGACAAAAAACCCCCAAAAAACAAAAAAATGCCCTTGATATTCAGAAGCTGTCCTGGTACTAATGGGTAGGCCTTGGTGATATTTTAAGCTAGCCTGGAACTCAAAATAAAGCCTTGATGTTTTCCTATTGAATATAAGCAATTTAACAGAACATCAATTTCAGAGAAGGTCACTGTGTGACTATGAAGTGAGATTAAAAAAAGATCATGTCAAAGTCTAGGCATAAACATAAATTTTTCAAGCCACAAAATAACAGCACACTCCCCTTGTGGAATTTTCTGTTGCTGCCATAACTAATTACCATGAACTTAGCAGCTTATATTGATACCCGCCTATTATCACACAGTTCTGTAGGTCAGAAGTTAAGATACACAATACTTCTTGAAAGGTGGTATCATAAACAGGTGTAAGATTCTGACCCACCAACATGAACACCTAGAAAAACAGCTAGAAATCTCTAATCTCAATTCTGTAAGAACTCTGAAAAGTAAGAAGACTGCTGAGAGAAAAAGGCAAATTGAAATGGTCGTAAACTCTGTTTTTCAACTGTCTGACCCCTTCCAAACTTGGCATGGCTACATCAGTGATGGCCATAGTGCAGGCAGACCATGGTTTGCATTCTTAGAGGTGCCCAATCTCTGTCTCTGGAGTGAACAGGGAAGACTTTGTTGGTGGACTGTTATATGTGTCTTTTCTCATCTGTCTGAGAGATGCCTGAAGGACTGAAGCCTCAATCTGGTCTGAATCAGAGCTTACACAGGGAGAGGAAGGGAGCAGTGACCAAAGTCTATAGGTTGTTACCACCTGATAGCTTCTTGCAGAAATTAGCACTTCCAAAAGCACTATGTATATGTGGGTATTGAGAAAAACACACAAATGCTCAAGTTAACACAGTGTAATATTTTCATATACCAGCTTCCACAAAAAGTTGCAAGGCACAAAAAAAATGGAAATGGTGTTCCATACAAAAGACCAAGATGAGTAAAGTCATCTCTATGGAATCCTGTGTAATAGATAAACAAGAAGACTTTAAACATGGTCAATGAACTAAAGGAAAACATGGAAAAAGAACTAAAGGAAATCAGGAAAACAATATATGAACAAAACAAGAATATCAGTTAAGAGATAGACATTATAAAAAGGAACCAAACAGATTACTGGAGCTGAAAAATACAATAACTGACATAAAAAATTCACTGGAGGTGCTCAACAACATGTTTAACCTGACAGAAGAAAGAATCAGCAATCTAGAGGATAAGGCAAGCAAATTATTGAGTCTGAAGAGCCAAAAGAAAAAAAAAAAGGATGAAGGAAACAGTAAAGCCTAATGGAATTGTGCGACACTATCATGTGAAGCAGTGTATGCTTCAGGGAGAACCATAGGGAGAAGAGAGAAAGGGACAGAAAGAATATCTGAAGAAACAAAGTTAGAAAACTTCAAATACGTTGAAGGTCATGAATCTACAAATCCAAGATGACAATGAACTTCAAGTAGGATAAGCTCAAAGAAATTCACACTGAGATGCCTTATAATCAAACTCTCAAAATCCAAAGACAGATAATCTTGAAAGCAGAAAGAAAGAAGTGAATTGTCACATACAGGGTGTACTCGAAAAGATTAAGCACCAATTTCTCTTCATAAACCTTTGAGGTCAGAAGGCAGTAGAATGACATCAAAATTGCTGAAAGAAAAGAACTGTCAGCCAAAAAAATTATATCCAGCAAAACTGTCTTTCAAGAATGAGGACAAAATGAAGACAGTGCCAGATAAAGAAAAGCTGAGGGACTTAAAATCCATTAAGCTGAGGGACTTAGTGACAACTAAAAATGCCCTACAATGAATGGTAAAGGAATTACTTCAGATAGAACTGAAAGGACATGAGACAACTCAAAGTCATATGTAGAAAAGAAAGATATTCAATAAACATAATCTCATGGACAAATAAAAGGGCCAGTTTTATGATGTTTTTGATTTGTATGTCCTACATGGTTCCAAAAGACAAATACATAAAATATAAATTTGTCATTGTGCACATAATGTATAAAGATGTAATTTATGATAAAAACTACATTGAAAGGATGAGTGATGTAGCAAGAGTTTGTATATTACTTAAGGGTAAGATATCAATTTAAACTAGGTTAGTTATTATAAATGTAAGGTGTTAAACATAATTCTCCTGATAATAATAATAAAAAAAAATCTTAAAACTTACACAAAAGGAAAGGAGAAGTGAATCAAAATGGTTCACTAGAAGAAAAAAGAGCAAAACATAAATAAAGACTATTGGAGTATATGAGGGACAAAAAAAGATGTAAGACACAAACACACACACACACACAAAAACAAATAGAAAAATGGCAGAAGTTCTTCCTTAGTGATTGTTTTAAAAGTAAATGGATTAAACTCTCTAATCAAAAGGCAGAGAATGACACAATAGATAAAAAAAAAATTACCCCAATACATCTATGGGCTGTCTATAAGAGATACATCTTTGACCCAAAGACACAAGTAGGTTGGAAGTGAAAGGATGGTAAAAAATATTCCAGGCAAATAGTAACCAAAAGAGAACAGGGTGAGTATACTGATATCAAACAAAATAAACTTTAAGTCAAAATCTGTTATAAGAGTCAAAAAGGGGTGTTATATAATGATAAAAGGGTTAGTTTATCATGAATATATAACATTTATAAATAATTTGCACCTGACATCAGAGCCCCCAAATATATGAAGCAAACACTGAATAAATTGATAGGGAAAGTAGAAAGTTCTGCAGAAATAGTTGATGACTTCAATACGTCAGTTTCGAAAATGGACAGAGCATCCAGAAAGAGATCAATAAGAAAATAGAGAGTTTGAACAACAGTATAAACCAACTAGATCTAACAGACACATATAGAATACTGCACCCAACAATAGCATGATATACATTCTTCTCTAGTGCGCATGGATTATTCTTCAGGATATGCGATATGCTAGGTCACAAAAAGAAGTCTCAAAAATTTGAAAAGGTTGAGATTAACCAGTGTCTTCTGTGACCACAATGTAATGAATTAGAAATTTGTAACAGAAGAAAACAGGAAAATGCACGCATGTGTGAAAACTAACCAATACAAAATTAAAGAACTCAGGACAGAAAGCAGAATACAATTACAGTCAAATGAAAATGAAAACACACCATACCAAAACTTATGTTATACAGTAAAGCAGTGCTCAGAGGGAAATTTAAATTCCTACATTATACAAGAAGAGAGATCTCAAATCAATAACAAGTTTACAACTTGAGGAACTAGAAAAAGAAGAGAAAGTTAAGCACAATTCTACCAGAAGGAAAGAAAGAACAAAGATCAGAACAGAAGTAACTGAAATAAAAAATAGATGATAGAAAAACAATAAAGAGAATAAAACAAAACCAGAAGTTCGTTCTCTGAAAATATCAGTTAAATCGCAAATCTTTAGCTAGACTGACAGAGAGAGAGAGAGAAGATGTAAAAAGCTAAAATCAGAAATAAAAATGGGGACATTACTACCAATCCTACCAAAATTAAACATCATAATCGAATACCATGAAAAATTGAATGCTGATGAATTTGATAATTCAGATGAAATAGACAAATTCCTAGGAACACAGAAAGTGCCCAGATGGTCTCAAGGAGAAATAGACAATCTTAATAGACCCATAACAATTGAAGAGATTGAATCAGTAATCAGAAACCTCCCAATAACAACAACAAAATGTCCTTAATCTCATGGCTTCACTGGGGATTTCTAGCAAACATTAAAAGAATTAACACCCCTCCTTTTAAACTCTTCCAAAAAGTAGAAGAGAAGGGGATACTTCCTAACTCGTTCTGTGAAGCCAAAGTGAGACAGAGACATCACAAGAAAAGAAAATTACTGACCAATACCCCTTATGAATATATACAGAAAAATTCTAAACAAAATACTAACAAACCAGATGCAACACCTTATTAAAAGGATAATATCCCAGGAATGCACAGGTGGTTCAAGATTAGGAAATCAATCAGTGTAATACAACACATTAATAGAACAAAAGAAATGAAACACACAATCACCTCAATCAATGCAGAAAACGAATTTGACAAAATTCAAAACCTTTTCATGATAAAAAAACCACTCAATAAACTAGGAATTGAAGAGAAATTCCTCAATATGATAAATTGTTGTTGTTGTTAGGTGCCGTCGAGTTGGTTCCAACTCATACTGACCCTATGCACAACAGAACAAAATACTCCCCGGTCCTGAGCCATCCTTACAATCGTTGTTATGCTTGAGCTCATTGTTGCAGCCACTGTGTCAATCCACCTCATTGAGGGTCTTCCTCTTTTCCGCTGACCTGTATTCTGCCAAGCATGATATCCTTCTCCAGGGACTGATCCCTCCTGACAACATGTCCAAAGTATGTAAGATGCACTCTCGCCATCCCTGCCTCTAAGGAGCATTCTGGCCGCACTTCTTCCAAGGCAGATTTGTTCGTTGTTTTGGCAGTCCATGGTATATTCAATATTCTTCGCCAACACCACAATTCAAAGGCATCAATTCTTGTTCGGTCTTCCTCATTCATTGTCCAGCTTTCCCATGCATATGATGCAATTGAAAATACCATGGCTTGGGTCAGGCGCACCTTGGTCTTCAAAGTAACAGCATTGCTCCTCGACACTTTAAAGAGGTCCTTTGCAGCAGTTTTACCCAATGCAATGCATCTTTTGATGTCTTAACTGCTGCTTCCATGGCTGTTGATTGTGGATCCAAGTAAAATGAAATCCTTGACAGCTTCAATCTTTTCTCCATTTATCACGATGTTGCTCATTGGTCCAGTTGTCAGGATTTTTGTTTTCTGTATGTTGAGGTGCAATCCAAACTGAAGACTGTGGTCTTTGATCTTCATTAGTAAGTGTTTCAAGTCCTCTTCACTTTCAGCAAGAAAGGTTGTGTCATCTGCATAACGCAGGTTGTTAATAAGTCTTCCTCCAATCCTGATGCTCCGTTCTTCATATAGTCCAACTTCCGTATTATTTGCTCAACATACAGATTGAATAGGTATGGTGAAAGAATACAACCCTGACGCACACCTTTCCTGACTTTAAACCATGCAATATCCCCTTGTTCTATATGAACAGCCGCCTCTTAATCTATGTAAAGGTTCCTCATGATCACAATTAAGTGTTCTGGAATTCCCATTCTTCACAATGTTATCTATCCATAGTTTGTTATGATCCACACAGTTGAATGCCTTTGCATAGTCAATAAAACACAGGTAAACATCCTTCTGGTATTTTCTGCTTTCAGCCAGGATCCATCTGACATCAGCAGTGCTATCCCTGGTTCCACGTACTCTTCTGAAACCAGCCTGAATTTCTGGCAGTTCCCTGTCAATATACTGCTGCAGCCGTTTTTGAATGATCTTCAGCAGAATTTTGCTTGCATGTGATATTAATGATATTGTTCTATAATTTCCACATTTAGTTGGATCACCTTTCTTGGGAATCGGCACAAATATGGGTGTCTTCCAATCAGTTGACCGGGAAGCTGTCTTCCATATTTCTTCGCATAGACAAGTGAGCACCTCCAGCACTCCATCTGTTCGCTGAAACATCTCAATTGATATTCCATCAATTCCTGGAGGCTTGTTTTTCACCAGTGCCTTCAGAGCAGCTTGGATTTCTTCCTTTAGTACCATCAGTTCCTGATCATATGCCACCTCTTGAAATGGTTGAACATCAACTAATTCTTTTTGGTATAATGACTCTGTGTGTTCCTTCCATCTTCTTTTGATGCTTCCTGCATCATTTAATATTTTCCCCATGGAATCCTTCACTATTGCAACTTGAGTCTTGATTTTTTCTTCAATTCTTTCAGCTTGAGAAACGCCGAGTGTGTTCTTCCATTTTGGTTTTCCATCTCCAGCTCTTTGCACATGTCATTATAATACTTTATTTTGTCTTCTCGAGCCGCCCTTTCAAATCTTCTGTTCAGTTCTTTTACTTCATCAATTCTTCCTTTTGCTTTAGCTGCTCGATGCTCAAGAGCAAGTTTCAGAGTCTCCTCTGACATCCATCTTGGTCTTTTCTTTCTTTCCTGTCTTTCAATGGCCTCTTGCTTTCTTCATGGATGATGTCCTTGATGTCATTCCACGTCTCGTCTGGTCTTCGGTCACTAGTGTTCAATGCGTCAAATCTGTTCTTCAGATGGTCTCTAAATTCAGGTGGGATATACTCAAGGTCATATTTTGGCTCTCATGGATTCGCTCTGATTTTCTTCAGTTTCAGCTTGAACTTACGTATGAGCAATTGATGGCCTTGTTCTGACTGATGATACTGAGCTTTTCCATCATCTCTTTCCACAGATGTAGTCAGTTTCATTTCTGTGTGTTCCGTCTGGCGAGGTCCATGTTTGTAGTTGCCATTTATGTTGGTGAAAGAAGGTATTTGCAATGAAGAAGTCGTTGGTGTTGCAAAATTCTGTCATTCGATCTCCGGCATTGTTTCTGTCACCAAGGCCATATTTTTCCAACTTTTACATTCCAATCACTAGTAATTATCAATGCATCTTGATTGCATGTTCAATCAATTTCAGACTGTAGCAGCTGATAAAAATCTTGTATTTCTTCATCTCTGGCCCTAGTGGTTGGTGCGTAAATTTGAATAATAGTCGTATTAACTGGTCTTCCTTATAGGTGTATGGATATTATCCTATCACTGACAGCATTGTACTTCAGGATACATCTTGAAACGTTCTTTTTGACGATGAACGCAACACCGTTCCTCTTCGAATTGTCATTCTCAGCATAGTAGTCTGTATGATTGTCCAATTCAAAATGGCCAACACCAGTCCGTTTCAGCTCACTAATGCCCAGGATATCAATGTTTATGCGTTCCATTTCATTTTTGAAGATTTCCAATTTTCCTAGATTCATACTTCGTACATTCCAGATTCCAATGTTTGCATCTGTTTCTTCTCATTTTGAGTCATGCCACATCAGCAAATGAAGGTCCCAAAAGCTTTACTCCATCCATGTCATTGAGGTCAACTCTAGTTTGAGGAGGCAGCTCTTCCGCAGTCATCTTTTGAGTGCCTTCCAACCTGGGGGGCTCATCTTCCAGCACTGGATCAGACAGTGTTCTGCTGCTATTCATAAGGTTTTCACCGGCTAATACTTTTCCGAAGTAGACTGCCAGGTCCTTCTTCCTAGTCTGTCTTAGTCTGGAAGCTCAGCTGAAACCTGTCCTCCATGGGTGACCCTGCTGGTATCTGAAAATCAATGGCATAGCTTCCAGCTTCACAGCAACACACAAGCCCCCACAGTATGACAAACTGAGACGTGGGGGATATAATAAATTCCATCTATGAAAAACCCACAGCTGACACCAAACTCAATAGAGAAGCACTGAGAGCTTTCTCCCTAAGATTTGGAACAAGACAAGGATAGCCACTCTCACTGCTGCTATTCAATATTGTACTGGAAGTCCTAGCCACAGCAATTAGGCAAGACAAAGAAATACAAGGTATTGAAATTGGAAAGGAAGAAGTAAAACTATCCCTACTAACAGATGATGTCCTTCTTCCCTACTTCCTCCCCAATTTCAATACCTTTTATTGATATATATATATAAACATATATATATATATTCACACACACATGAATGCATATGCATATATATGTGTAATATCAAAGGATCCTCAAGAAAATTACTGGAGCTGATAAATGCATTCCTCAAAGTTCCAGAGTAAAATATTAAAACACAAAAATCAGTTGTATTTCTATACATCAGCTGAGTAATCCAAAAAGAAAATTAAAAAAAATCCGTTAAAATAGCATCTAAAGGAATAAAATATCTAGAAATAAATGTAACCAAAGAGGTAAAAAGACTTGTACCAGGAAAACTATAAAACATTGCTTAAAGCAATTAAAGTAGAGTTAAATAAATGGAAAAACATTCCATGTTCATGAATTGGGATGCTTAATATTGTTAAGATGTCAGTAATTCCCAAAGCAATCTATAGAATCAAAGCTATCCCTATCAAAACTCCAACAGCCCTTTTTTGCAGAAATAGAAAAGCTAATTCTCAAATTATTATGCAAGTTCAAGGGACTTCAAAGAGCTAAAACATTCTTGGAAAAGAAAAAATTGGAAGATTTACACTTCTCAATTTCAAAACTTACCATACAGCTACAGTAATAAAAAAAAAATTGATACTTGTATAAAGAAAGACAAAGAGACAAATGAAGTAGAATTGGGAGTCCAGAAATGAATCCACATATCTATGGGAAATTGATTTTCTATAAAATAGCCAAATCCATTCAATGAGGAAGGAATAGTCTCTTCAAAAATAGTGCTGGGACAACTAGATCTCCACATACAAAAGAATGAAGTTGGGCTTATACCTCACATCATATACAAAAATTAATTCAAAATGGACCAACAATCTAAATGTAAGAAAAATCAATAAAAATCTTACAACAAAAGATAGGGGTAAAGCTTCAAGACCTTTATTTAACAATGGATTCTTAGATATGACATCAAAAGTACAAGCAGTAAAAGGAAAAAATTGATAAATTGTACCTCATTAAAGTTCAAAACTTTTTTGCGTCAAAGGACTTTATCAACAAACAGACAACCTACGGAATGGGAGAAAGTATTTGGTAACCATATATCTGATGACCCTTTTATATCCGGAATATGTAAAGAATCCCTACAACTCAACAACAAAAAGTCGAGCAACCCAATCAAAAAACAAGCAAAAGACTTGAATAGATATTTACCGAAGAAGATATACAAATTGCCAGTAAGCACACGAAAAGATGCTCGGTGTCATTAGTCATTGTTGTTAGATGTTGAGTCGGTTCCAACTCAAAGCGACCCTGTGCACAACATAACGAAACACTGCCCCGTCTTGCGGCATCCTCATAATCATTATGCTTGAGCCTATTGTTGCAACCACTGTGTTAGTCCATCTCATTAAGGGTCTTCCTGTTTTTCGCTGACCCTACCTTACCAAGTATGATGTCCTTCTCCAGGGACTGGTCCCTCCTAATAACATGTCCAAAGTAGGTGAGATAAAGTTTCACCATCCTTGCTTCCAAAAAGCATTCCGGCTCTAGTCATTAAGGACATTAGACATTAAAGAAATGTAAATTAAAGCCACAGTGAGATACCACAGACCCACACCAGGATGGCTATTTTTAAGAACAAACAAAAACAATAACAGTTGGCTAGGATGTGGAGAAAATGAAAGCCTATTCCATTGCTGGTGGGAATACAAAACGGTGCAGCCACTGTGGACAACAATTTGGCATTTCCTTAAGAAGACAGAATTACTGTATGAGTCAGCAATTTCATCCCTAGGTGTTTACCCAAGAGCCTTGAAACCTGGAACTTAAACAGATACTTTCACTGAGGACATCCAGTTCAGACCACAGCCTCATTGCAGCACTATTCACAACAGCCAAAAGGTGGAACTAACCCAAGTGTCCATCGACAGATGTGTGGATAAACAAAATGTAGTATATCCATACAGTGAAATACTATTCAGCTATAAAGATATATGAAGTTCTGACACTTGCTATGACATGGATGAACCTTGAAAACATACCAAGTGAACTGTCAGGCACAAAATGATCCCATTTATATGAAATATTTAGAAAACACAAATGCATAGAGACCAAAGTTTACTAGTAGGTACAAGGGGCACTTGGGGAAATGGGGAATTATTGCTTATGGGGTACAGAGTTTTTTTTTAAGGATGATGAAAAATTGGTAATGGATGTTGATGATGGTTGTACTACATGGTAAATGTAATTAACATCACTTAAATTGTACATGTAAAAATGGTTGAAATGACAATTTCTTAAAAATATGTGTATTTATCACAATAAAGTAAATAAGTCCAGGTACAGAGTGTCTCATCGGGGTTTTCTGCTCTGTGATTCACAAGGCTGAAATCAAGGTGTTGGCAGGGCTGTGTTTCTTTCTGTAAGCTCTGGGAAAATTTTGCTTCCAAATTCATTAAGGTTTTTGGCCTAATTCAGTTCCTCGCAGTTACAGGATTATGGTTCTGCTTTCTTTGCTGGCCGTCAGCTAGTAACATGTTTTCACTTCAGGAAGATGCTTGCATTTCTTCTTATGCTTTCTACGTGATCCTTCCTCCGGCAAGGATGGGTTAAGTCATGTTTCAAATCTCTTCGATTTCCCCTTTCACAGCATCTTTAGTGCCGCTTACTGGCGGAAGTTCTCTGCTTTTAAGGGTTCAGGTGAAAATACTGTATCCACCTGTTTAATCCAGGATTATACAGATCCATGACATTAATTATATCTGCAAAGTCCATTTTTCATATTGGAAGGTTCCATCGATTAGGTGTGAATATCTTTGGGGGTCCAACTGCACCTTTCTAGCATGAGTGACTGCTGCTTCTCTATCAATAATAGTTTCATCTTTGTTCGAGTATGCTTCCCTATAAAATAGATAAGATTTATTTAGATACCCAGTCATAGAATTATCCCGATTTCCTGAGGACATCCAATTTAGACCACAGCCTCACTTCTTTAATCACCCAATGTTGTTGTGTGACTTTGAGTTGATTCTGTCTCATAGCGACCCTATATGACAGAGTAGAACTGCCCCATAGGGTTTCTAGGCTGTAATATTTATGGAAGCAGATCACCAGGTCTTTTCTTCTGTAAAGTGGCTGGTGGATTTGAACTGCTCACCTTTTGGTTAGCAGCCAAGCATTTAACCATTGTGCCACCAGGGCTCTTTCAATTAATCACCCAATGCAACCCCATAATAACATGAGGCCAAATTCTTAATAAGTCTTTTCTAACACCCTTCTACTAACGATAGGATTGTTAGACAAAATGCAGGCATTCCAAGTTAAATTTTAATTTCAGATAAAGAATGAATGAATTTTTAGTACAAATATGTTTCATATGGACAATACTTATATTAAAAATATCATTTATTTCAAATTTAACTGGGCATCCTGTATTTTTATTTGCTAAATATGACAAGTCTATGAGATATCCTATGATTCATCATGGTGTGCATTCTCCCTTGTGGCAATGAGAAATAAGCCCAATTTATTGTACTACACATGGGTTCCTAGTGATCTATAGATGAAGTACATTGACATATCCACTAGGCTGTGTTGTTTCCCATGTACCAATGTGCAAGTATTTTATGGAGAATATAAATTATTTTAGTTATTTAGTGCCTGATTTAGAATAAAGCTCTTAACATACAGTGTTGGTTCTACGTCCATGCAAAATGTGGCAACAAGAACTGGATTTACACTCTTACATAGAAGTATATATATATATATATACATATATATACACACACATACATACACACACACACACATATATACACAAGCACACATACATATAAACATATATATGTATACACATACACACATATATATTATATAACATATGTAGATGACATACATTATAATATATATTATAAAATTGTGTGTGTGTGTGTAAAATGCTGGTTTTCAAGACACTGGACATCAGGCAACAAAGCTCAGTGATCCCTGTGATATGGGAAAGAAAAGAGTGAGCCCTAGAATTGTCTCAGCCTACTGCTTTGAGATTCTTTCTAACAGGGGGACAACATAGGAAGGGGGATTCTAGGTGGCTCCTATTGGAATCCTTGCATGGAAAAGAAAGATATGAGACCCTTGGGAGACCAAAGTGGCTAGAATTTTCAGAACATAGTGCCAGAGACAAGTGATCTATCTGCACAGAGAACCCTGAAGATATACAGGCGGCTCCCCTTAAGTATTCAGCAGAGTACTGAATATAACGTGTGTATAAGGATATCAAGTGACACTGATGAAGGATTAATATGAATAAATTAGGATGGAAGTACCTGGCATTCACACAGGTCCAGAAGTAATAACTTGTACTGTCTGTGCCTGCTGATTCTACAATCTGTGTCAGCAGAAAAGGACATTACAAGTTATTATAACTGTAATAAAAATGTTCAAAAGATAAGTAAAAACATGAAAGATATATGAAATACTCAAATGAACTTTAGAGATGAAAATTATAATGTCTGAGATAAGAAATGCACTGGATTGGATAAAAGGCATATTAGAGAACAGGAGAAAAGATAAGCGAACCTGAGTACATAGCAATAGAAATTATTAAAAATAAAACACATGGAGAAATAAAAATTTTAAAAAATGCGCCATCAGTGAGCTGTGCTACAACTTTGAGCAGCTTAAAATATATGAAAATTGTAGCTATTGAAAGATAAAAGAGAATAGAAGACAGAAAAAAGTATTTGAAGAAACAATGGCAGAAATTTTTCCAAATTTGTTTTAAAAAGATAGTCACATATCCTGGAAGTTCAACAAAACCAAACAAAAGAAATATACTCAAAACTTTATTGAGAAATATCATAATAAAATTACTCAAAACCAGTGATAAAGAGGGGAGAAGCAACATGACACTATAGACAGCTCGCCACACCATCCATCCAAAGCAAAGACCCGTAAAACTAAAATAGCGACAAATGCCAGTTCTGGAACCTTAAATGTCAAATGAAGAGACAAAGAACTCAACCAAGCGCTGAATCGAGTAAGAAACTGACAGAGAACAGAGAGAGAGGAGAGATATGGAATGGAGGTCAAACTCTCACTTAAATATGATGGTGAAATTAGGACATTTCCAGATAAACAGAAATCAAGGGAATATGTAAAAACCAAACCAAACTTACAAGAATTACTAAAGGGAGTCCTTTGGTTAGAGAACAAACATCAGATGACAGCCTGAATCTAGGATGCAAGACTGCATCAGCCAGATACCAACGTAGGTAATGAATTCTCAAGGATTAATCAAAACTAAAAGATTTACAACAGGGAACCAGGGAGGTTAATCTGTAAATGACAGCAACATCAGAACAATAAAAGAGGGAATAAACAGTGTAGGTATAGGACATTCAAATGGAGAGGAGGCAAAAGGTGATACCAAGTAATAAAAGACTGGTTCAAACTTAGGAAGATAAGGGTAAATTTCAAGGTAACCACAAAGAAAGTTAACAAACCAACCCATCAAAATAAAGAAGAAAAACATAAAGTTTCAGCAAACACAAAATTTACATACAAAAACAATAGAAATGAAAAAAAATCCACAAACAAAATGATTCAGCACAGGAGAATAAAAGGAATAAAGAAAATGTCAGCAACACAAAAAAAGCATGACAAAATAATGGCAATAAACTCACACATGTCAATAATTACACTGAATGCAGATGGCCTAAATGCACTCATAAAGAGACAGAACGACAGCATGGATAAAAAAAATAGGATCCATCAATATACTGTCTACAAGAGGCACGCCTTGGAAACAAAGACATAAATTTATTAAAAATCAAAGGGTGGAAAAAATATATATCAAGTAAACACCTACCAAAAAAGAGCAGGAGTGGCAATACTAATCTCAGATACAATAGTCTTTAATACAAAATCCACCATAAAAGACAAATAAGGGCATCATATAATGATTAAAGGGACAATCCATCATGAAGACATAACCATAATAAATGTCTACACACCCATTGACAGGGCTCCAAAATACATAAAACAAACTCTAACAGCACTGAAAAGAGAAATCGACAGTTCCACAATAATAGTAGGAGACTTCAACACACCACTCTTAGTAATGGACAGAACATCTAGAAAGGAACTCAACAAATATACAGAAAATCTAAGGGCCACAATCAGCCAACTGACATTATAGACATTTATAGAACACTATACCCAACAGCTGCAAAGTACACATTCTTTTCCAATGTACATGGAACATTCTCCAGAATAGATCACATCTTAGGCCACAAAACAACCCTCAACAAAATCCAAAACGTTGAGATAATACAAAGTATCTCCTCTGATCTCAAAACTAGTGATCAAGAGTAAATCTTAAAACCAACAAAAGAAAAAACATGTTATACTTTAGGAGCAGGAATAAGGATGATGTCAAATTCCTCACTGGAAACAATATGAATGAGAATACAATGGAGTAAAACCTTTAAAGTAATAAAATAAAACAAAACTACCAGCTTAGAATTCTTTACTCAGGGAAAGTATCTTTTAATAAACCTTGTTGTCATCGAGTTGATTTTGACTCACAGTGACCCTATAGGACAGAGAAGATATTCCCCATATGGTTTTCAAGGCTATAATCTGTAGAAGCAGACTGCCACATCTTGTGGTTTTGAATTTCCTACCTTTTGATTAGCAGCTGAGCGCTTAACCACTGTGCCACCAAGACTCATTATCTTAATAAAAAACAAAACCCATTGCCATTGAGTCAATTCTGACTTATCAGACTGAGTAAAACTGCTCCATAGGATTTTCAAGGAGTGGCTGGTGGAGCCAAACTGCCAACCTTGTGGTTAGCAGCAGAGCTCTTAACCATTAGCCCCACCAGGGCTCTTATCTTTCAATAATGAAGTTGAAATAGAGACTTTTTCTGATATTCAAAAGCTGAAAGAATTTATCATCGGCAGACCCAGTGTACAAAAATATTAAAGGAAGTTTCTTTTTTTTTAATGGATTTAATTGTGTCCCCCCCAAAAATATGTTGAAATCCTAACCCCTATACCTATTGACGGAAATGTGACCTTATGTAGAAATACAGTTTTGCTTTTGTTATCAGTTAAACGAAGTCATACCAGAGTAGTTTTCACTGGCTAATTCGTTTCAGAAGTAGACTGCTGGGTCCTTCTTCCTAGCCTACCTTAGACTGGAAGCTCAGCTGAAACCTCTCTGCCATGGGTGACCCTACTAGTATATGAATACTGGTGGCATAGTTTACAGCATCATGGCAACATGCAATCCCCCACAGTACAACAAACTGACAGACACATGGGGGATATCAGAGTAGGGTGAGCCTTAATCCTAAGCCCTTCTTGGTGGTGTTTTATAAAAGGGGAGAACAGATACAGGAAAAAGTCATACACAAAGGGATGATGCCATATGATGACAGAGAGAGATGAATCTATCATCAGCAAAGGAACACCAAGGATTGCCAGCAGCCACTAGAAAATAGGAGAGAGGCATGGAATGGTTCCTCTCTCATTGCCCCCAGAAGGAATTGACATGGCTGAGAACCTGATTCAGACTTCTGTCCTCTAGAATTGTGAGAAAATAAATGTCTGTTCTTTAAGGCTTCTCACTTAGTGTTATTTTGTTATGGCAACACTAACAGAATAAGGCAGAGCTCTTAAAGTAGAAGGAAAATGATGTCAAATGGAAATTTGGATTTATACAAAGGAATGAAGGGTGCTGGAAATGATAACTACATCAGTAAATATATAAAATTATTTTCTTACTATTTAAATATTTTTAAGAGATAAATGACTAAGCAAACAAATAAAATGACACTAAAATTTGGGATTCATAACAGAAGTATCAGTGTTATACACAGAGTCATTATACCAAAAAGAATTGATCGACCTTCAGCCATATCAAGAAGTAGCATATGATCAGGAACTGATGGTACTGAAGGAAGAAGTCTAAGTTGCTCTGAAGGCATTGGTGAAAAACAAGGCTCCAGGAATTCAAGGAATCTCAATTGAGATGTTTCAACAAATGGATACAACGCTGGAACTGCTCACTAGTCTATGCCAAGAAATTTGGAAGACAGCTACCTGGCCAACTGACTGGAAGAGATCCATATTTTATGCCTATTCCCAAGAAAGCTGATCAAACCGAATGTGGAAATTATCAAACAATATCATTAATATCACACCCAAGTAAAACTTTGCTGAAGATCATTCAAAAGTGGCTGCAGCAATACATCGACAGGGAACTGCCAGAAATTCAGGCCAGATTCTGAAGAGGACACAGAACCAGGGATATCATTGCTGATGTCAGGTGGATCTTCGCTGAAAGCAGAGAATACCAGAAAGATGTTTACCTGTGTTTTATTGACTATGCAAAGGTATTTGACTGTGTGGGTAATATCAAATTATGGATAACATTGCTAAGAATGGGAATTCCAGAACACTTAACTGTGCTTATGAGGAACCTGTACATGGATCAAGAAGCAGTTGTTCGGACAGAGCAATGAGAAACTGCGTGGTTTAAGGTCAGGAAAAGTATGTGTCGGGGTTGTACCCTTTCACCATACCTATTCAATCTGTATGCTGAGCAAATAATCCAAGAAGCTGTACTATAGGAAGAAGAATGGGACATCAGGATTGGTGGAAGACTCATTAACAACCTGCATTGTGCAGATGACACAACCTTGCTTGCTGAAAGTGAAGACGTCTTGAAGCAGTTACTGATGAAGATTAAAGACCACAGCATTCAGTGTGGATTACACCTCAACACCACAAAGAAAACAAACATCCTCACAACTGGACCAATAAGCAACATCATGATAAATGGAGAAAAGATTGAAGTTGTCAAGGATTTCATTTTACTTGGATCAACAATCAACACCCATGGAAAGAGCAGTCAAGAAATAAAAAGACGCATTGTATTGGGCAAATCTGCTGCGAAGAATCTCTTTAAGTGTTGAAAAGCAAAGATGCCACCTTGAAGACTCAGGTGCGCCTGACACAAGCCATGGTATTTTCAATCACATCATATGCATGAGAAAGCTGGGCAGTGAATATGGGTGACTGAAGGAAGAATTGACATGTTTGAATTGTGGTGTTGGTGAAGAATATTGAATATATCATGGACTGCCAAAAGAAACAAATCTGTCTTGGAAGAAGTAAAACCAGAATGTTCCCTATTAGCAAGGATGGTGAGACTACATCTTACAAACTTTGGTCATGTTGTCAGAAGAGATCAGTCCCTCGAGAAGGACATGATGCTTGGTAAAGTACAGGGTCAGCGGAAAAGGGGAAGACCCTCAACAAGATGGATTGACACAGTGGCTGCAACAATGGGCTCGAGCATAACAACGATTTTGGGCATGGCACAGGACTGGCAGTGTTTCATTCTGCTGTGCATAGGTTCACTATGAATCGGAACCAACTCAATGGCACCTAACAACAACATAATGATACAAGTATAAGGGATGTGGAAACAATAATATAAAGACAAGGAGGGGAGAAGTGGAAGTTAACTATAGTAAGATCTATATTATATGTGAAGTGATATAGTATCATTGAAAATGGATTGTAATAAGTAAAAAAATATGTACTGAAACCATAAAGCAAACAGTAAAATGACAACACAAAGAGCTATTGCTAATATGCTAATAAAAACAATGCACGTGAATCATAAAAAATGAATTAATGCAAAAGAAGACAGGAAAAAATAAGAAAAGTATGAAATAACACATAGAACAAATAGAAAATGAACTGTAATTTGGTAGACTTAAGCTTAACCACATGAATAAACATTAAACATGAATATTGAATCAGTCCAATTAAAAGACAGAGACTGTCAGAGTGGATGAAAAAAACTAGATCCAACTATGTGTTGCCTACATGAAATATGCCTCGAGAAACTAGAAGAAGAAGAAATGAACCTTAAGGTAAGCAAAAGAAAGAAAATAATAAATGGACTGGTATTGACCATTTTGAATCAGGCAATCATGGTCTACTATGCTGGGAATGACAAAGAGGAATGGCATTGCATTCATTGTCAAAAAGAACATTTCAAGATATATTCTGAAATGCACCTCTGTCAGTGACAGGATAATATCCATAGGACTACAAGAAAGACCTGTTAATATGATTATTATTCAAATTTATACACCAACCACTAAAGTCAAAGATGAGGAAATTGAAGATTTTTACCAATTTCTTCATCTGAAATTGACTAAACATGCAATCAAGATGCATTGATAATTACTGGTGTTTGGAATGCAAAAGTTGGAAATGAACAAGAAGGACTTGTAGTTGGAAAACACTGCCTTCGTGACAGAAATGATGCCGGCAATCACATGATAGAATTTTACAAAACCAATAACTTCTTCATCGAAAATACTTTTTTCAACAGCATAAACGGAAACTATACATGTGGACCTCACCAGATGGAAAACACAGGAATCAAATCGCCTAAGTATGTGGAAAGAGACAGTGGAAAAGCTCAATATCATCAGAAGAAGGCCAGGGCCCTACTGGGGAACAAATAATCAATTAGTCATATGCAAGTTCAAGTTGAAACTGAAGAAAATTAAAAGAAATTTACGAGATACAAAATACCACCTTCAGTGCATTCCTCCTGAATTTTGATGTAGAGTAGGTAAAGAGTCTGGAAGGAATGATGAAGTAAGAGAGCTGAACAGATTTCAAAAGGTAGCTTGAGAATACAAAGTAAAGAATTATAATGAAATATGCAAAGACCTAGAGATAGAAAATCAAAAGGGAAAAACATGCTCAGTGTTTCTCAAGCTGAAAGAACTGAAGAAGAAATTCAAGCCTGGAATTGCAATTTTGAAGGATTCTATGGACAAAATATTGAACGATGCAGAAAGCATCAAAAACAGATGGAAGGAATGCACAGGTTCACTGTACCAAAAAGAACTGGTCAATGTTCATCCATTTCAGGACGTAATATATAATCATGAACCTTTGGTTCTGAAAGAGGAGGTTTGTAATATTTAAGATTGTGTGTCAATTTGCCTGGGCCATGATTCTCAGTGTTTAGGCAGTTGTATAATGTTGTGTTTGCTTCCCTGTTGAGATTTGATATGTGATCACCCCGATGATGGAATCTACTGGATGGTACTGGTGGGGGCAGGGCCGGTGGCAGCTCACCACCCCCTCAGCCTTCATCTCTCCACCCTCCGCCACCTATTTCCTTCCTGCACGCCTTGCCAATGCTTTTGGCTGGTTCTGGGTCCTGCAGCTGCCTATTGTTTCTCTGGCCTCCAGTTCTTGGGACTTGAGCTAGCGGTTTACCTGCAGATCTTGGGATTCGTTGACCTTTACAGCCTGTGAGAGGGAGCCCTGCTCTCCAACCTGCCTATCCTGGGTTCGCCAGCCTTTGCAGCTGTGTGAATCAGGAGAGTCCTTTATCGTGATCTATGGACTTGGGACGTTCCAGCCTCTACAATCTTATGAGTTATTTTCTTGATATAAATCTTTGTGTGTGTGTATATATATGTATATATATATATATATGTATATATATATGTATATATATATGTGTATATATATATGTATTATATATATATATATATGCTTTACTGGTTCTGCTTCTCTAGAAAACCCAGCCTAAGACAAGGTCGAAGCTGCACTGAAGGCATTGACAAAAACTAGGCTCCAGGAATTGACAGAGTATCAATTTACATGTTTGAACAAACAGAGGCAGCTCTGGAGGTGCTCATTCATCTATGCCAAGAAATTAGGAAGACAGCTACCTGGCTGACTGACTAGAAGAGATCCATATTTGTGCCCATTCCAAGGAAAGGTTATGCAACAGAATTTGGAAATTATTGAACAATATCATTAATATCACATGCAAGTAAAATTTTGCTGAAGATAATTCAAAAGTAAGTTGTAGCAGTGCATTAACAGGGAACTGCCAGAAATTCAAGCTGGATTCAGAAGACAACATGGAACAAGGAATATCATTTCTGATATCAGCTGGAACTTGGCTGAAAGCAGAGAATACCAGAAAGTGTCTTATTGACTATGCAAAGGCATTCTACAGTGGGGTGTGAATCATAACAAATTATGGATGACATTGCAAAGAATTGGAATTCCAGAACACTTAACTGTGCTCATGAGGAACATAGATTAAGAGGCAGTCTTTGGAAAAGAAGGGGATACAACATGGTTTAAAATCAGGAAAGGTGTGCATAAGGGTTGTATCCTTTCACCATATTTATTCAATCTGTATGCTGAGCAATTAATCTGAGAAACTGGACTATATGAAGAAGAACACAGCATCAGGATTGGAGAAAGACCCATTAACAACCTGCATTATGCAGATGACACAACTTTGCTTGCTGAAAACGAAGAGGACCTGAACGACATACTGATGAAGAACAAAGGCTATATCTTTCAGTGTGGATTACACCTCAACATATAGAAAACAAAAGTCCTCACAACTGGACCAATAAGTAACATCATGATAAACGGATAAAAGATTGAAGTTGTCAAGGATTTCATTTTACTTGTATCCACAATCAACACTAATGGAAGCAGCAGTCAGGAAATCAAAGGATGTATTGCATTGGACAAATCTTCTGCAAAAGACCTCTTTAAAGTATTAAAAAGCAAAGATGTCACTTTGAGGACTAAGGCACTTCTGACTAAAGCCATGGTGTTTTCAATCACCTCATATGCATGAGAAAGCTGGACAATGAATAAGGAAGGCCACAGAAGAATTCATGCCTTTGAATTATGGTGCTCGTGAAAAATATTAATCATACCATGGACTGCCAGCAGAACGAACAAATCTGTCTTGGAGGGAATACAGCCTGAGTGTTCCTTGGAAGCGAGGATGGCAAGACTTCGTCTCAGGTACTTTGGACAAGTTATCAGGAGAGACCAGTCCCTGGAGAAGGACATCAAGCTTGGTAGAGAGTCAGCAAAAAATAGGAAGACCCTCAGTGAGATGGATTGACACAGTGGCTGCAACAATGGGCTCAAACATAATGATTGTGAAGATGGTGCAGGACCAGGCAGTGTTTTTTTCTGTTGTACATAGGATCGCTATGAGTCAGAACTGACTCAACAGTATCTAACAACAACAACAACAACAACAGCCATCTCAATATAAGCAGAAAAAGCATTTGGCAAAATCCAATACCCTTATATTAATAAAGCATTTTAAAAACTGGGAATAAAAATGAACTTTCTTGACCTGGTACAGGGCATCAATGCAAGCCTGTAGATATTATCATACATAATATTAATACACTGAATGCTTTACTCTAAGATTAGAAACAAGACAAAGATGTCTCCTTTTAACACTTCTAGGCAACATTTTACTGGCGGTTATAGCCAGTGCAATAAGGCAAGAAATGTAAAAATGGCAGCCAGATTTTAAAGGGAGGCATAAGCGTGCCTTTATTTGTGCATGACTTAAGTTGTCTATGTAGAAAATCTGATACGATCTACAAAGAAGCTACTAGAGCTAAGTGAATTTACCTAGGTTTCAGGACACAAATATACAAAAATCAACTGTATTTCTTTATACTAGCAACAAGCAATGAAAAGTAATTAAACATAATGCCATTTACAATTGCATTAAAAAGTATAAAATACTCAGGGACAAGTCTTATAAAAGATGTGCAAGCCCTCTAAACTGACTAATACAAAACTTTGCTAAGGGAATTTACATTAGACCTAATTACATAGAGAGATGTGCCTTGTTCATGTTTCAGAAGAGGCAGTATAGATGGAATGTGTAATTTCCACAAACAGATCTATGCATTCAATGCAATCCCCCCCAAAAAAAAATTTCAGCAGGATTTTTGTAGAACTTGACAAGCTGATTTAAAATC
The DNA here is from genome assembly GCF_030014295.1 of Loxodonta africana. Classification (NCBI taxonomy): domain Eukaryota; kingdom Metazoa; phylum Chordata; class Mammalia; order Proboscidea; family Elephantidae; genus Loxodonta; species Loxodonta africana. Next base: position 114,410,368 of record NC_087369.1, on the reverse strand, counting down.
CACATGAAAATCCGCAGGATGTAGAATAGCCAAAATAACTTTGAAAATGGACGAAGTTGGAGGGAAAATGCTATCTGTTTTAAAGACATGTTATAGAGCTACATTAATCAAGCCAGTGTTGTGTTGGTGTAAGCACAAACTAATAGATAAATAGAGGCAAATGAAGAGTACACACAGACCTACACGTATATGAAAACCTGATATTTGGCAAAAGTGTAATGGCAATTAGGCGGGGAAACAGTTGTTTCAACAAATGGACATGGAACAATTGGATATCTGTACTTGGAAAAAAAAAACCTTGATCTATAACTCACACCTTATACAAAATAAACTCAAAATAGACCATATAGAACCTAAAACTATAGTTTTCTGAATAAAATATAGGATAAAATATTTGTGTCCTTCATTTATGCAAATATTTTGCAGTGACACCCAAAGCATGATCTATGAAAAACCAAATTGATAAAATAGACTTCATCAAAATTAAGGACTTCTCTTTTAAAGACACTCTTGAGAGAATGAAAAGACAAGCCATAGACTGACAAAAAGTATTTACAAAGCATATGTCAAGTGAAGGTCTTATATGCATAATATACAGAGACTTCTAAGAACTTAATAATTCAAAAAGAAAAACAGTACTATAAAGAGCACCTCTTGCTTTCTTCATGTATGATGCATTTTGGTCTTTTCTTTCTTGTCTTTTTAACTGGACCAATGAGCAACATTATGATAAACTGATAAATGGAGGAAAGATTAAAGTTGTCAAGAATTTCATTTTACTTGGCTCCACAATCAACACCCATGGAAGCAGCAGTTAAGACCTCCAACGACACATCGCATTGGGTGAATCTGCTCCCAAAGACCTCTTTAAAGTGCTAAAAAGCAAAGATGTTACCTTGAAGACTAAGGAGTGCCTGACCCAAGCCATGGTATTTTCAATCACCTCATATGCATGCAAAAGCTGTACAATGAATAAGGAACACCAAAGAAAAATTGATGCCTTGCATTGTGGTAGTGGTGAAGAATATTGAATATGCCATGCACTGCCAAAAGAATGAACAAATCTGTCTTGGAAGAAGTACAACTAGAATGCTCCTTAGAAGCAAAGATGGCGAGACTGCGTCTTACATACCTTGGACATCTTATCAGGAGGGATCAGTCCCTGGAGAAGGACATCATGCTTGGTAAAGTAGAGGGTCAGGGAAAAAGAGGAAGACCCTCAATGAGATGGATTGACACAGTGGCTGCAACAATGGACTCAAGCATAACAAAGATTGTGAGGATGACCCAGAACTGGACAGTGTTTTGTTCTGTTGTACATAAGGTCGACTCGATGGCACCTAACAACAACAACAACAACAACAAATAAAGAGCAATATATTTGAGCACATATTTCACCAAAGAAGATCTATGGATGGCAAATAACCTATTGAAAATGTTCCACATCTTTTTATAGGTGTACAATTTATTGACAACAATTACATTAATAGTCTGTGCAACGCTATCCTTAATCAATGTGATTTTTCCATTACCGTTAGCCAAAACTCAGTACTCCATAACCAATAATTCTTCCTCTCTCCTCTTTCCTGCTCTTGGTAACCACAAAGAAACTTTGGCCTCCATACATTTGCCTGTTTTTGTCTTTTTATATAAATGAGATCATACAATATTTGTGCTTTTGTGATTGACTTGTTTCACTTAGCATAATGTCTTTAAGTTACAGCCATGTTGTAGCATGCATCCTGAATTCATTTCTCTTTATGATTGAGTAGTATTCCATTCTATGTTTATCCATTCATCCATTGATGAGCATTTAAAGTTGAATTGGCAAAATTTGTGTAATAGATAAATTTACAATAACGACAAAAGAAAGTGTAGCTTCTGAGGCTGCTTATGTACAACCAAACACCGCATGGGTTTTGGTTCATCGTTCTGGAAGTTTAGGGTCATGGTTTCATGGAACACTCCAGTTATTTGGCCTAATAGTGTGTTTAGAACTTATGTTCTACCTCCTAATTCATTGTGTAGGGCTTGGGTCTTAAAAGCTTGGAAGTGGCAATCCAAGTCACAACAATTGGTCTCTATTTGCCTGGAGAAAGGTGAAGGAGATTCAGGAATCAGAGGAGGAAATGGAATGTGTGGCTATTTGCCTCTATGAACAAGTGCCTCCTTTGCCATGAGATCAGAACTGAGTGGTACCCGGGTACCTGGTACAATTACTGAACATTTCGACCAAAGATTCTGTAGAAGAATCTTGAATGAAAGGGAGGAGATGAACAGAATTTCAAATTCTCATGAAATACAGACTTTCTGTAGCCATGTTGTGGAACCATCACCACAATATGGTTTCAGAATATTTTCATTACTCCAAAAAGAAACCCCATACCTGTCAAGCAGTCACTCTAATCTCCCCCTCCCCCGCCCCATCACTTGACAATCAGTAGTCTGATTTCTGTCTATGGATTTGCTAATTTTGGATATTTCATATAAATAAAATCGTACAATACGTGTCTCTTAGTGTCTGACTTTTTTCTTTTAGCATAATATTTTCAAAGATCATCATGTACCAGAACTTTATTTTTTTTATGGCGAAATAATCTTCCATTGTATAGATATGCCAAGATACACCACGTTTGTTTATTTATTCATCTATTGATGGATATTTGAGCATTTCTTGCTTTTGGATATTGTTAATAGTGCTGCTCTGAATATTCATGCACATGTTTTTGTTTGAACACCAGTTTTCCATTCTCGTGGGCATATTCCTAGGAGCAAAGTTGCTGTGTCATGTGGTAATTATATGCTTAACTTATTTAGGAATTGCCAGACTGACTTCTGCAGTGGCTTCACCGTTTTACATTCTCATCAGCAATGCAAGAGGGTTCTAGTTTCTTTACACCCTCTTCTCTACTTGCTACTTTCCATTAAAAAAAAAGAATTATAGCCATCGTGATATTTCATTGGGGTTTTGATTTGTATTTCCCTAATAACTAATGATGTTGAGCATCCTTCCCTGTGCTTGTTGGCTACTTGTGTATCTTATTTGGAGAAATATCTATTCGAGACTTTTTCCCATTTTTTAAATTGGATTTTTTTTTCTTTTGGTAGAGTTGTAAGAGTTCTTTATATACTCTGGATTGTAGATACTTATTAAATAAACGATTTTAAAGTTTTTGCTAATTTGTTGATTAAAAAAATAGCGTACTTTAATTCACAAGAGTTAATTTAGATGATGTCAAATTTATTTTCTATTGTTGCCTGTGCCTTTGGTGTTTTACCTGAAAAAATATTGTGAAATCCAAGGTCATCAAAATTTACCTAATTTTTTTTTATGGATTTAGCTCTTATATGTAGGCCTGTGATCCATTTTGAGTTAATTTTTGCATATGGTGTGAGTCATGTGGATATTCAGTTGTTCCAGCACCATTTATTGAAGAGACTGTACATTCCTTGTTGAATCATCTTTGCACCTTTATAAAAAATTAGTTGACCATAGACACATGAGTTTATTTCTGGAGTCTTCCTTCTGATTGCTTTGGTTTACTTTCCTCTTCCTTTTCTAGTATCTTTACAGGGAAGGATGGTCATTGATTTGAGATCTTCTAATGATCTATATGTCTATCCTTAATGCCATTACCACACTGTTCTGATGACTAGCTTTGTAGTTAAGTTTTGCAGTCGGGAAGTGTGAATCCTCCAACTTTGTGTTTTTCTTCATGACTGTTTTGGCTATTCTGAATCCCATAAAATTCCAAGTGAATATTAGGTTCATATTTTTAATTTCTTCAATAGAGGCCATGGACGTTTGGTAAGAATTTCATTGATGTCTAGATTTCCTTGCAGAGCATTGCCATCTTACCCACATTAAGTCCGCCAGTACGTGAACACAGGATGTCCTTCCATTCATTGAGGTCTTCTTTTCCTGAGCTTGTTATAGTTCTGTTAAGCCTTTCTATTGCTTCTTTGATCAGCTTTGATAACGTCTATGTTTTTGGAATTTAACTATTCCACTTAGGTTATCTAATTTGTTGGTTTACAGTTGTTCGTATATTCTCTTATAATTGTTTTTATTCCTGTAAGGTTGGTAGTAATATTCCCACTTTTATTTATAACGTTAGAAATTTGAGCCTATTCTCTTTTTTATCTTAACCAGTCAAGATAAGGTTTTTCATTTGTGTCGATCTTTTCAAGGAACCAATGTTTGGTGTCTTTAACTTCCTTAATTTTTTTTTTAATTCTATATTGAATTTATCTCTCCTCTAATCTCTATTGTTTTCTTTATTCTGATTACTTTAGGTTTAATTTGATCTTTTTCGAGTGTCTTTAGATGGAAGGTTAGGTCATTGATTTGAGGTCATTTTTATTTAATAATATGGTCATTTAAAGCTATAAATTTTCCTGTAAACTTTAGCTGCCTCCTGTAAGTTTTGGTGGGTTGTGTTTTCATTTTTATTTATCCACAATTATTTTCTAATTTCTGTTTTGATTTGTTATTTGACCCATTGGTTATTTACGATTGTGTTGTTTAATTTCCACGTATTTGTGAGTTTCCCAAATTTCTTCTGTTACTGATTTCTATTCTTATTCCATTGTGGTCAAGAAACATACATTGTATTATTTCTGTTGTCTTAAATGTATTGAGTTTGTTTTATGGCTCAGCATATGGTCTATCTCAAAGAACTTTCCATGTCCAATTGAGAAGGATATATATTCTGCTGTTGTTGGGTGAAGTGTTCTATAGATGTCTGTTAGGTTTTTTTTTTCGTAGTTTTGTTTAAATCTTCTGTCTTCTTAGTTATCTTGTGCCTAATTGTTTTATCCATTATTGACATTGAGGTGTTGAAGTATCCAACTATTATTCTTGAATTACCTATTTCTCTCTTCATATATGTTAGAATTTGCTTCACTTATTTTGGTGAGCTTTAATTTGATGCATACATGTTTTTAATTGTTGTATCTTCCTGATAGAATGACTTTTTTCTCATTATAAACGCCCTTCTTTACCTCTAGTAACATTATTACTTTAAAGCCTATTTTTTCTGGTTTTAGGATAGCCACCCACCTTTCTGTGTTTACTATTTGCGTGGAATGTCTTTTTCTATCCTTTCAATTTCAACATACTTATGTTTTTGGATTTAAAGTGAGTTTTTTCTAGACAGCAAGAGTTACATCATGTTTTGTATCCATTCTGCCAATCTTTTTATTTTAATTTTAAAAATATTACATTTATAATTAATTCCTGATAAAGACTGAGTTGCTTTGGCCATTTTGCTTTTGTTTTTTACATCTTGTATCTTTTTTGTTCCTAAATTTCTTCACTACTGCCTTCTTTTGTATTTCACTGGTTTTTTTTCTGGAGCACTATTTTATTCCCTCCTCACTTCATTTTATATATATTTAATATATTTATTTAATAATTTGTAAGACAGAAACCTCGCCAAGTGATTGGAACAGATCCATGTTCGTGCCCATTCCAAAGAAAGATGATCAAACAGAATGCAGAAATTATCAAACAATATCATTAGTATCACATACTGGAAAAAATTTTTAAAATAATTTTTATTGTGCTTCAAGTGAAAGTTTACAAATCAAGTCAGTTTCCCACACAAAAACCCATTTTTACCTTGCTATACACTCCCAGTTACTCTCTCCCTAGTGAGACAGCCCACTCTCTCCCTCCACTCTCTTTTTTCATGTCCGTTTCACCAGCTTCTAGCCCCCTCCACCCTCTCATCTCCCCTCCAGGCAGGAGGTGCTAACATAGTCTCAAGTGTCCACCTGATCCAAGAAGCTCACTCCACACCAGCATCCCTCTCCAACCCATTGTCCAGTCCAATCCACGTCTGAAGAGTTGGCTTCGGGAATGGTTCCTGTCCTGGACCAACAGAAGGTCTGGGGGCCGTGACCACCAGGGTCCTTCTAGTCTCAGTGAGACCATTAAGTCTTGTCTTATGAGAATTTGGGGTCTGCATCCCACTGCTCTCCTGCTCCCTCAGGGGTTCTCTGTTGTGTTCCCTGTCCGGGCAGTCATTGGTTGTAGCTGGGCACCATCTAGTTCTTCTGGTCTCAGGATGATGTAGTCTCTGGTTCATGTGGCCCTTTCTGTCTCTTGGGCTTGTAATCGCCTTGTGTCCTTTGTGTTCTTCATTCTCCTTTGATCCAGGTGGGTTGAGACCAATTGATGCATCTTAGATGGCTGCTTGCTAGTGTTTAAGACACCAGACGCCACTCTTCAAAGTGGGATGCAGAATGTTTTCTTAATAGATTTTATTATGCCAATTGACTTAGATGTGCCCTGAAACCATGGTCCCCAGACCCCTGCCCCTGCTACGCTGGCCTTTGAAGCATTCAGTTTATTGAGGAAACTGCTTTGCTTTTGCTTTAGTCCAGTTGTGCTGACGTCCCCTGTATTGTGTGCTGTCTTTCCCTTCACCTAAAGTAGTTCTTATCTACTATCTAATTAATGAATGCCCCCTCCCACCCTCCCTCCCTTCCCACTCTTGTAAACACAAAAGAATGTTTTCTTCTTAGTTTAAACTTTTTCTCAAGTCTTATAATAGTGGTCTTATACAATATTTGTCCTTTTGCAACTGACTAATTTCACTCAGCATAGTGCCTTCCAGGTTCCTTCATGTTATGAAATGTTTCACAGATTTCTCATTGTTCTTTATTGATGTGTGGCATTTCATTGTATGAATATACCATAATTTATTTATCCATTCATCTGTTGCTGGGCACCTTGGTTGCTTCCATCTTTTTGCTATTGTAAACAGTGCTGCAGTAAACATGGGTGTGCATATATCTGTTCGTCTAAAGGCTCTTATTTCTCTAGGATATATTCCAAGGAGTGGGACTGCTGGATTGTATGGTAGTTCTATTTCTAGCTTTTTAAGGAAGCACCAAATCGATTTCCAAAGTGGTTGTACCATTTGACATTCCCACCAGCAGTGTATAAGTGTTCCAATCTCTCCACAGCCTCTCCAACATTTATTATTTTGTGTTTTTTGGATTAATGCCAGCCTTATTGGAGTGAGAGATGAAATCTCATTGTAGTTTTGATCTGCATTTCTCTAATGGCTTATGATCGTGAACATTTCCTCATATATCTGTTAGCTACCTCAATGTCTTCTTTAGTGAAGTGTCTATTCATATCTTTTGCCCATTTTTTAATTGGGTTGTCTTTTTGTAGTTGAGTTTTTGCAGTATCATGTAGATTTTAGAGATCAGGCCCTGATCGGAAATGTCATAGCTGAAAACTTTTTTCCCAGTCCGTAGGTAGTCTTTTTACTCTTTTGGTGAAGTCTTTGGATGAGCATAGGTGTTTGATTTTTAGGAGCTCCCAGTTATCTAGTTCTTTTTCTGCATCCTTAATAATGTTTTGTATACTGTTTATGCCATGTATTAGGGCTCCTAACATTGTTCCTATTTTTTCTTCCATGATCTTTATCATTTTACATTTTATATTTAGGTCTTTGATCCATTTTGAGTTAGTTTTTGTGCCTGGAGTGAGGTATGGGTCTTGTTTCATTTTTTTTTTGCAAATGGATATCCAGTTATGCCAGCACTGTTTGTTAAAAAGACTGTCTTTTCCCCATATAACTGTTTTGAGGCCTTTGTCAAATATCAGCTGCTCATATGTGGATGGGTTTATGTCTGGATTCTCAATTCTGTTCCATTTATCCATGTATCTGTTGTTGTACCAGTACCAGGTTGTTTTAACTATTGTGGTGGTATAATAGGTTCTAAAATCAGGTAAAGTAAGGCCTCCCACTTTGTTCTTCTTATTCAGTAATGCCTTATTTATCCGGGTCCTCTTTCCCTTCCATATGAATATGGTGATTTTTTTCTCCATCTCATTAAAGAATGTCATTGGGATTTGTATCTGAATTGCATTAAATGTATAGATGGCTTTTGGTAGAATAGGCATTTTTATAATGTTAAGTCTTCCTGTCCACAAGCAAGATATGTTCTTCGACTTATGTAAGTCTCTTTTGGTTTCTTGCAGAAGTGTACTGTAGTTTTCTTTGTACAAGTTTTTACATCTCTGGTAAGATTTATTCCTAAGTATTTTATCTTCTTGGGGGCTACAGTAAATGGCATTGATTTGGTGATTTCCTCTTCGATGTTCTTTTTGTTGGTGTAGAGGAATGCAACTGATTTTTGTATGTTTATCTTGTATCCCGATACTCTGCTGAACTCTTCTATTAGTTTCAGTAGTTTTCTGGAGGATTCCTTAGGGTCTTCTGTGTATAAGATCATGTCATCTGCACATAGAGATACTTTTTCTTCTTCCGTGCCAATCTGGATGCCCTTCATTTCTTTATGTAGCCTAATTGCTCTGGCTAGGACCTCCAACACTAGAAAAATTTTTCTGAAGATATTTAAGAAATGATTGCAGTTGTACTTTGGCCGCGAACTTCCAAAAGTTCAAGCCAGATTAAGAAGAGAATGAGGAATGGGGATACCATTGCTAGTGACAGATGGATCTTGCTAAAAGCAGAGAATACCAGAAAGATGTTTACTTGTATTTTAGCAACTATGTGAAGACATTCGAGTCTGTAGATCGTAGGAAATTATGGATAACATTACGAAGAATGGGACTTCAGAGCACTTGATTGTGCTCATCAGGAACCTGTACATGGATCAAGAGGCAGTTGTGAAAACAGAAGAAGGGGATACTGTGTGGTTCACAATTTGAAAAGGTGTTAGGAAAGGTTGAATCTTTTCAACTTACTTATTCAGTATGTATACTTAACAAAATAGTTCAAAAAGCCAGACTATATGAAGAAGAACGTGACATCTGGATTGGAAGAAGACTCAGTAACAACCTGCGACATGCAAATGACACAAACCTGATTGCCGAAAATAAAGATGACTTGAAGGACTTATGATGAAAATCAAGACTATAGTCTTCAGTGTGGATTACACCTGAATGTAAAGAAAACAAAAAACCTCACAACTGGATCAAAAAGCAACATTGTAACAAATGAAGAAAATATTGAAATTGTCAATAATTTCATTATACTTGGATCAACAATCAACGCTTATGGAAGCAGCAGTCATGAAATCAAATGAGATATGGCTTTGGACGGATCTACTGCAAAAGACCTTTTTTAAATTTCTAAAGAGTGAAAATGATACATTGACTGAGGTACACTTGACCCAAAGCCATGGTCTTTCAATAGCCTCAGATACAGGCAAAACCTGGACAGGAAAAAAGGAATACAGAAGTAGAATTCATGCATTTGAATTATGGTGTTGGCAAAGAATATGGAATATGCCATGAAATTCCAGAATAATGAACAAGTCAGTCCTAGAAAAAATGAACCTGGAATGCTGCTTAGAAGCAAGAATAGCAAAACTTCGTCTTGCTTACTTTGGACACATCATCAGGGAAGAGAATCATGTTTGGTAAAGTAGACGGTCAATGAAAAAAAGGGGAAACCCTCACTCAATGAGATGGAGCTACACAATAGCCACAAAAATGGGCTTAAATATCCAAGATGAAGATGTCAAAAGACCAGGCAATCTTTTGTTCTGTTATAGATAAGGTACGATGAATTAGAGCCGACTTTATGGCAACTATCAACAACATTAACAATTTAATGTTTATCAAACTAGTTTGAATTAATATGAACTTAGCTTCAATAGTGTACAAAGATCTCTGCTCCTATACATACCTGGCCCCCTTTTTTTGTTATATTCACAAATTACATCTTTACACCTTGGGTGCCAATTAACAGATTTATACTTATTGTTTTATGCATTTGTCTTTTAAATCACTCTGAAAGAAAGAGAAGTTATTAACCAAAATAATTCAACAATGCAGGCTTTTGTATTTACCTATGTAGCTTCCTGTACAATTGTTTTTTTTATTTTTTTGTATGGCTTCAAGTTACTGTTTGGCATCCTTTCATTTCAAACTGAAACATCCTTTTGACGTTAGTTGTAGGGAAGTTCTGCTAGCAACAAACTCCTTCAACTTTTGTTTGTCAGGAAATGTCTTTATTTCTCATTCATTTTTGAAGGATGATTTTGCTGAATATAGATTTATTAGTCGACAGTTTTTCTCTTTTATCACTTTAGTCGTCCCACTGCCTTCTAGCCTCCGTGATTATTAATGAAAAATTAGCTGTTAATCTTATTGTCCTAGTTCACCTAGTGCTGCTAAAAATGGGTTGCTTTAGACACAGAGATTATTTTCTCACAGCTTGAGAAGCTAGAATACCAAATTCAGGGAACTGGAGCTTTAAGTTTCTAGTAGCTGCCAGCAATCCTTGGCATTTCTGGCCTTATCAATTCATCTTCCTCCATCTTTGCATAGCCTCTAACTCCTGGTGTCTGTGTCTATTATGCTGTTTTTTTAAGACACCACTCATAAAGTATTAGGTTTAGGATCCATCATGTGCCAGTATTACCTCATTAACATAAAAAAGAAAAAACCTATTTCCAAACAGGATCATATTTACAGGTACAAGTTTTAGAATTTCAGCATAACTTTTTGGGGGACACAATTCAATCCATAACACTTACTGAGGATCCTTTGTATATGACAAGTCTTTTCTCTCTTGATGCCTTTAGAATTCTCTTTGTCCTTGCCTTTGATTTTAATGTCCTCAGTGTGGATCTTTTTGTGTTTATCCTTCTTGAAGTTTGTTGAGGTTTTAAGATGTGTAGATTCTTGTCTTTCATGAAATTTGGGAAGCTTTTGACAATTATTTCTTCAAAACTTCTTTCTGCCCCTTTCTCTGATTTCTGTCCTTCTTGGTCATAGTCATCATTAATCTTATAATAGATTGTATCTCTCCAATGCTTGGCATAACATAGATGTAACAATGATTTTGTTGGTGAATACATACATCAGAATTTATCAAATTGTACAGTTTATGTCAATTATACTTCAATAAAAATGTTAAAAAAATTCATTCGTTGCAAACTGACTTCACAGTGAAATGACCTTGTTGACAGACAGAAAAGATAGAAGCCAACTGTCTAGATAGAACAACAGTTTAATAGGCTAGGAATGATGCAGATAATGGAAATATTTGACAAGATTTTTTGAAACTTCGAAGTGAGGATTGTTTTGTGCAGTAGGCATTTTTCTGACTTAACAGAACCCTGTCTATGGAGGGACCAGTTTCTCGAGACAGACATCATGCTTGGTAAGATTGCGAAGAAGAGGAAGATCCTCGACGAGATAGATTGTCGCAGTGGTCGCTACAGTGGTCTCAAACAGAGCAATGGTTATGAGGGTGGCATAGTGTTTCGTTCTGTTGTTCTGTTGTAAATAGGGTGGTTATGAGTTGAAACTGACCCGACAGCACCTAACAACAACAATAACTTGTGGTATGCTTACTCTGCATTTTTCACAGGACACATTGTAGCCGCAAGGGCGTTATCTTTCAAGGAATTATCAAGCTCTAAATTGAAAATATATTTTTTCTGAATTCCTTTAATTCTGTTTTAGAGGAGGTAAGTCTGTGTCAGAGTCCCATAGAAATCTAAAAATTCTGTTTCTTAAGACAAATACTTAGAGGAAAGGAATTGCCATGAATGCAGTTTCATTGCAGTCACTCAGGCTTTTGCTGGGATAGAAACATCTGGATAGAGAAGACAGTTTAATGCAATAAACGTTGCTTACCAATATAACCATCTGTATTAAGTTTCAAGTGTATGCCTCCTAGTCACATTTTGCACAGGAATATGTATTTATAATTGACTCGACGGCACTGGGACGTATTTATGTATAGATATTTTTCTAGAGGTATTTTTCTCAAGAATCCTTCAAGAAGCACCATGGTCAATAATGATTTTTTTTTTACTAACTGTATGATATATGACTACTTTTTGGTCAAAATACCTATTAAACAACATATCCATTGCCGTTGAGTTGATTGCAACTCATAGCGACCCTATAGGGCAGAGTAGAACTGCCCCATAGGTTTTCCAAGGCTGCAATCTTTATGGGAAGCAGACCGCCACATTTATGGAGCAGGCGATGGGTTTGAACTGTCATCCATTCAGTGGCAGTCAAGTGTTTAACCACTGCACCACCAGGCTCCTTATTAAGCAACATAAGCTCACTATAAAGTTAATATATTCAATTTCTATATCATATCGACTATATTGAGGAAGAACCCCTGAGTGCTGCAAATGGTCAACGTGCTTGACTGCAAATTGAAAGGTTTGAGGTTTGAGTCCTGCCATTGAAAATGCTATAAAGCACATTTCTACGCTGATACACATGGGGTTACTATGAGTCAGAATCACCTTGGCTATAACATGTTATTGGGAAAAAAGTTGAATGATTTTTAAAAATGTTAGCTGCAATTCCTCATTTTATCTATAAATATATCCATATTACAGATTTTGTTATTCAAAATTAATCCATTTTTATCTAATGCAAAGAAGTGATCAAGTTATAGTCAATTTGTTGGAGGTGTTGTAGAGAGGTAGGCTTCATTAAAAAAAATCATTTTCTACTCTTCCTTGAAAATGAGGAGTCAGTTTGTACATAAACATTTAAAAGTTAGATTTGCATATTTTTTTTTATTATCCAACCATCTCAGTGTTACATCCTGAAATTTCCTACCAGCAGCCTTTAGCAGTTCTGAAAATAACCTCTCTTTTTTTTTTATATTAAAGCAAGCAAAAAAGTGGGACAGAATATGGATAAATTAATTGTTGCATTATTGTAAATTTTTGGTTCCCTTTAGGCACCTGATACTTCTTGATTGCCTTTTGTAACTGCATAAAATAAACAAGGAATCTTTTATTTTCACTGCTATTTAAATAGGATACATTTGTCATATAGTAGAATACATGTAACTAAACATTATAAACTTTAATGTAAGTGCATTCCCTTACCTGATGAAATTCCTTGAGTGCTCACAGTGAAATCTGTGAAGTATGCTGATGGAGTTTGTAGTTTTGAAAATTTCTAATTCGGATTATATATTCTTTTCTGCACATATTTCTTGTCCTTGAAAGAAGCATTAATCCTATCTAACTTTCCTAAGGGAAATGAAAGTCTGAGAATGGAAGAGAGATTTTCAACTTGAGGTAACTTTTATACTCATTTACAAGTGCAAGTCCCAACAGCCTGAGGCTTCCACTAATACCAAGAAGATCTCCCAATCATATTTTTATAAGGCCATTGCAATAAAAATATTATGCAGAGGGCCTCTGTTTAGTTAGAGGGGAAAAGATCAAATTGCCTGGAATACCATTAAGTGGAAAATTTTCCTGGAAGTAGAAGAGAGATGATGACAAAAAATGTTTTTCTTTGTTAATAAGGAAGAAATGCAAACTATAATGGACTCTGGCCCTAATAGTTTAACATCTTTAAAAAATAAATCATTCAAGTTGATGAACTGCTGATTTTAAAATATGAGTAAGGAAATTAAAATAAGGTAAACAAATCACAAGAACTTCACAATAATTAATCATATTACATAATATATTATAAGCATACATATTCTAGTACACACTATTTGTCCAAACTTTTTTCCATTAAAGTTTATGTATATCGTGCTTTAATAATCACCAAATTTGAATAAATAAGTTAAAACAATAATGTGTTTTTCTAAGATGATAAATGTGTCCTTGTATATTCTAGGGAATAAATGACAAGAGGCTCAGAAACTTTTTAAATTCCTGGGCTGGACATTCTTCACTATGCTTTCTCAGCCTTGGGCTTCTTCACACATGTCAACTTCACACAATTCTATTAAGAGAGACTCCTAAAGTGGCAGTTCTCTGCAAAGTTGCTGTGCTATACTGTGGTAATAATGAAGATGCCCCATTTTTTCCGTAGTATTATTGTTTTAACTTATATATGTTAAAACATTGCAAGGAAAGGACAAGATAAGCTTTCCTACTGAGCTCTTAAAAGCCCCTCATATCTCAATCCAGATATTTTCCATTATAAAGATAACCGGAAAATTATGCTATAATTTCGGGTCATATATGAAGTGGAAAAAATGGAATTAAGCTGAAATAAATATCAAAGGAATGCACAGCACCCCCATTTTCAAATATGTTTGATTTAGTGATGCCTGGTGGTACAGTGGTTAAGAGCTCAGGCTGCTAACCAAAAGGTCAGGCTGTTCAAATATACCAGCTGCTCCTTCTCCTTGGAAACCCTATGGGACAGTCCTACTCTAACCTATAATGTTGCTATGAGTAGAAATGAACTTGATGGCAAGGTTTTTTTTGTTATTGTTGCTGTTGGGCACATGGTCTTTGAATCTGTGTAGGTAATTCCAACAGTCTAAGTTATTGGACCACGTGTCTGTCAGTTTGTGTACTGTGGTGGCTTGCCTGTTGCTATGATACTGGGTGCTTTGCCACCAGTATTTCAAATACGGGCAAGATCACCTGTGTTGGACAGGTTTCAACAGAGCTTCCAGACTAAGACAGATTAAAAAGAAGGAGCTGACAGTCTACTTTGGAAAAATATTGGCCAGTGAAAACTTTATGAATAGCAGGGGAGCATTGTCTGATATACTGCAGAAAGATAAGCCCCTCAGGTTGGAAGACATTCAAAAGATGACTGAGAAAGGGCTGCCTCCTCAAAGTAAAGTGAATGAAATGATGTGAATGAAGTCAAGCTTTGGTAACCTTCATTTGCTGATGTGGCATGATTCAAAATGAGAAGAAACAGCTGCAAACATCCATTAATAATCAGAATGTGGAGGGTATGAAGTATGAATCTAGGAAAATTGCAAGTTGTCAACAACGAAACGGAATGCATAATGATTTATGTCCTAGGAATTAGTGATCTGAAATGGACTGGTATAGGCCATTTTGAAGGATTCCATGGGTAAAATATTGAAAAAGGCAGGAAGCATCAAAAGCAGATAGAAGGAATACACAGAGTCACTGTACTAAAAGTAATTTGTCGACGTTCAACCGTTTCAGGATGTAGCATATGATCAAGAACCAATGGCACTGAAGGAAGAGGTCCAAGCTGCAGTGAAGGCATTGGCAAAAAAAAAAAAAAAAAAAAAAAAGCTCCAGGAATTGACAGAATACCAATTGAGATGTTTCAGCAAATGGATGCAGCACTGGAAGTGCTCACCCCTCTAGGTCAAGAAATTTGGAAGACAGCTACCTGGTCAACTGACTGGAAGAGATCTATATTTGTGCTCATTCGAAAGAAAAGTGATCCAACAGAATGCAGAAATTATCAGTTAATATCATTAATATCACACACAAGTGAAATTCAAAAGCAGTTGCAGCAGCACATTGACAGGGAACTGCCAGAAATTCAAGCTGGATTCAGAAGAGGCCATGGAACCAAGGATATCATTGCTGATGTCGGATGGATCATGGTAGAAAGCAGAGAATACCAGAAAGATGTTTACCTGTGTTTTATTGACTATGCTAAGGCATTTGACTGTGCAGAGTATAGCAAATTATGGATAAAACTGCTAAGAATTGGAATTTCAGAACATTTAGTTGTACTCATGAGGAACCTGTATATAGACAAAGAGGCAGTCGTTCACGAACAGGGGGATACTGCATGGTTTAAAGTCAAGAAAGGTGTGTGACAGGGCTGTATCCTTTCACCATACTTATTCAGTCCGTATACTGAGCAAGTAAGCCGAGAAACTGGACTATATGAAGAAGAACGAGGCATCAAGATTGGAGGAAGACTCATTAACACCCTGCCGTATGCAGATGACACAGCCTTGCTTGCTGAAAAAGTAGAGAACTTGAAGCACTTACTGATGAAGATCAAAGACCACAGCCTTCAGTGTGGATTACACCTCAACATAAGGAAAACAAAAATCCTCACAGCTGAACCAGTGAGGAACATCATGATAAACAGAGAAAATATTGATCTTGTCAAAGATTTCATTTTACTTGGATCCACAATCAATGCTCATGGAAACAGCAGACAAGAAATCAAAAGACGTATTGCATTGGGCAAATCTTCTGCAAAAGACCTCTTTACCATGTTAAAAAATGAAGATGTCACTTTAAGTACTAAGGTGCGCCTGACCCAAGACACGGTGTTTTCAATCACTTCATGTTCATGTGAAAGCTGGAAAATGAATAAGGAAGACCTAAGAAGTATTGGTGCCTTTGAATTATGGTGTTGGTAAAGAATATTGAATATACCATGGACTGCCAGAAGGAACAAATCTGGTCTTGAAAGAAGTACAGCCAGAATGCTCCTTAGAAGTGAGGATGGCGAAACTTCATCTCACATACCTTGGACATGTTGTCTGGAGGGACGAGTTCCCGGAGAAGGATATCATACTTGGTAAAGGAGAGGGCCAATGAAAAAGAGGAAAACCGTCAATGAGATGGATTGACGCAGTGGCTGCAACAATGGACTCAAGCGTAACAACGATTGTGAGGATGGTGTAGGACCGGGCAGTGTTTCATTCTGTTTTACATAGGGTCACTATGCGTTAGTACTGACTTGATGGCACCTAACAACAGTCTCACATAATATACAAAATTTAACTAAAAATGGATTGATAACCTGTATATAAGAGCTAAAACCATAAATTACCTAGAAGAAACCAGAGGGATAAATCTTGACCTTGCATTTGGCAATAGGTTATTAGAGACAATATCAAAATCATTAGCAACGAAATTTTAAGAAAATAGAAAAATTGGACTTCATCAAAATTAAAAACTGTAGTGCATCAAATAACATCAAGAATGTGAAGAGACAAATTATAAGCTGATAACAGTTTAATATCCACAAAAAACTCTTACAAACGAAAAAAAAGACAATTTTTAAAAATGAGCCAAAGACTTGAAGAGACATTTCTCCAAGACAATATACAAATGACCAATAAACACATGAAAAAATTATCGACATCATTAGTTACTAAACAACATAGTCACTAAAGAAATGCAAATCCTAACCACAATGTTATTGTTCTACATCCACTAGGATGATTATTATTTAAAAAAATGGAAACAAATGTTGGCCAAAGATTTGAAAAAATTGGAACCCTTGTTCAATGCTGGTGGGAATGGAACTGTTGTGAAAAATAATTTGATGGTTCCTCAAAAAGTTAAGCACAGAATTACCGTAAAAATATGACCCAACAATTCTACTCTTGGGAATATATGCAAAAGAACTGAAAGCAAGACTCATGTTTATTGCAGCATTATGCACAATAGGCAATACGTGAAAACAATCCAAGTGCCAACTGCTGGATGAATGGATAAGCAAAATCTGGTATACAATGGTGTATTATTATTCAGACATGAAAAGGAATGGAGTTCTAATACATGCTACAACATAGATAAACCTTGAAAATGTTATGCTAAATGAAATAAGCCAGACACAAAAGTACAAATATTATATGATCTCACTTATATGACATATGTTGTTTTTGTTATGTGCGTGCATTCGAGTCGATTCCAACTCATAGTGACACTATATGACAGAGTAGAATTGTGTCGTTGTGTTTCCTGAGCTGTAACCTTTAAAGGAGCAGATCATCAAGTGTTTTCTCCTGCAGAGCCACTGGATGGTTTGAACTGTTGACCTTTTGCTTAGCAGCAGAGCGCTTAACCGCATACAAATTCATAGAGACGGAAAGTAGATTAACTGTTCCAGGAGCTGTAGGGAGGGAGAATGGGGAGTTATTCTTCATTGGATACAGGATTTTTGTTTGGTGTAATGAAAAAGTTATGGAAATTGATAGTGATGATGGTTATATAACATTATGAATATAATTAATGTCACTGAATTGTGTTAAAAATGGTTAAAATGGCTAATTTTATGTATTATATATTTTACCACAATAAAATTAGGATAATTTTTAAAAGAACATTATTGGCATCTCACTCAAAATGGCCTTGAACCACATTGAATTTTTATGTATTCTAATGTAATCATTTGAAAAAACAAGAAAATACTAAAAGGAGATGATGTTAACTTAGACAACAAAGTCTAGAAAGGTGAATTTGAAATTCCCCCTCTGAAGCTTCAATCATTTAGTAGTAGACAAGATTATGGTAACCTATATCAATATTTCACCTACCCAATTCTCTTTCATGCCTTCCTGCCAAAGTGTGATACCTTCAGCAAATCCTGACAGAGCCAATCCTAGGATACTGACAGATTGCAATAATATTGCCTGATCAAATTTCAATTATTTTAGGTCATTTTTTAAAAAAAATATCAAACTTCTCTCAACTTGAGTTAGGATATAGGATTCTGTATACAAATAGTATACTTTTGTTATTGTTTTCCATACTATCTATTTTGTAGAAATGACTTGGAAAATAAATAAGTACCAATTCAGAAGCTAAAAGATGTCATTATTTTTGTTAGGTGCCCATGAGTCAGCTGTGACCCATAGTGACCCTATGCACAACAGAGTGAAACACTACCCAGTCCTGTGCCATCCTCCCAATCGTTGTTATGCTTGAGCCCATTGTTGTAGCCACTGTGTCAATCCATGTCGTCGAGGATCTTCCTCTTTTTTGCTGACCCTCTGCTTTACCAAACATGATGTCCTTCTCCAGCCTATGCTTATTAAAGAATGTATACCAGAGTTGTCTCGTATTGCCAGTTCTATGGTGTGTGGCCTTATCTAGAGTTTACTTGAAGAAATGATTTTGTAACTTGTGCAGCCATTCAAATAAGAGACTACACTTCTGGCTGTGCCTATATGACAGAATCCTCTGAATGTTGTCTCAGTAATAACAAATATTTAGCTTTTTTGAAATGTACTAATTAACTCAACATTTCTGATTCATCTAGATATTCAGCACTACACAGACAGTGTTATATTCCCCTATGAATCCTTTTTTTTTTTTAATAATTGCCAAGGGACAAGAAATTTTGTGACTGTGTATACCTGTGGGTTTTTAATGTATCTTTGTGTGTATTGGAAATGGTGGTAGCAAAGGAAAGTAAATTAATGTAAAGGAAGAAGGGGGACTGGGGGAACGCTTCAAACTGGTTAAAAAGCAAACAATTTAAACTGGTGTTTAAAAAATTCTTTTCATGTTAGATTGGCAGCTTTTCTCTCTGTGTATTACAACTTTCTGAAGCTCATTATCTCAGCTTTCCCAGGGAAGATTGTGAGTAAAACCGAATATAAACTGCGTGGGTCCCCTGACTCCTTCACTATGGCCTAGTTCTACTCTTTCAGACTCAAGACTATGTGTTTCAAAAACACCAGTTGCACCTACTTATTTAGTTTATTGACTCTCTTGAGGACACAGTCTTGGTATTTTCAGAAAATTAAAATACAATTTATTTTAATGACTTGTTAAATGGTATCTGAACAGATAAAAGATAACTTTGGGACCTATTCTAAATTTGCCGGTTTACACCATTAGTTTTCTTTCTTTTGTTTTTTTTCTTTATATGTGTTTCTATTTCCATGTTTTTACTGATCCTACTAGTATCCGAAACATTATTCTTTAGGAGAGAATAGCTATGTTCTTGGGGCATTTGAATGAGAGGAAGAAGTCTTTAGGATCTGGTGAGAATTGTAGTACGAAAAATTGTTTCTGTCATTAAAGTTGGAGCCCTGGTGGCATAGTGATTAAGTGCTCGGCTGCTAACCAAAAGGTTGGCAGTTCAAATTCATCAGCCATTCATTGAAAATCCTTTGGGACAGTTCTGCTCTGTCCTACAGGGTCACTATGTGTTGAAACTGACTTGACAGTACCTAACAACAACAACAATCATTAAAATCATCCTGAGTAATCTTTGAGGAATCAAAAAATATTAGGAATGTCCCCCTCAGGACAATACACATAAAATGTTTTCAAAAGAATGAGTAGTATTCTTTTAGCTAATAGACTGTATTAGTATTATGTTTGATGCCTTTAACTACACCTACGCTGCCAGAATAAAATAGAATTTTGAAAGGCATCTCTTTTGTTGCAATTTTTACTGAACATTTTCAAACTCTATTGACCTACAAGAGAAGAAACCTTGAAAATCAGAACTAAAACTATACATATGGCTTCCAGCAGGGGGTCTTGATGAAGAACAGTATTTTTCTGATAGGATGTTTGAACCTATTGCTTTGGGAAACTGTTTTGTTTTATTGCATTAAGGGCTTTCTTTAGCCAGCTGGTTGATCAGTGCTTTAATGACAGTGGAAATGATCAATTTGCATAAGTCTTCAAGCTGCTCTGCTGGTTTCTGGATTTTACCAATTCATAAGAAATTCTAATTTTCTTGTGCTTGTTTCATCAGTTATTCCTGACCTCTTTCTTAGTTTCCCATGATTTTTCTTGTTTCAGTATTTCTATGGGTCAAATTTTTGATTTTTTTTTGAGAGGTTTTACTTGCTTCCATACAATTCAATTGATGATTTTGATTGGCCTCTGAAAACTCAGCTATTAATTTTGAATCCAATAACTCTTCAGATAGTATACCTTTGCATACAACTTCCATGTCAAAAATTTTGGTGCAATAAAATTATTTGTTTGGTTGATTTTGCCACTTAAAAATTGTGGCAACTACATCTTTCCTTATGGCAGTCTTGAATTACGGTAATGGATGTTGTGTGATGTATAATTCCATTTCTTGATTTTTCCCATAAAACTCCTCTAAGCTATCAACTGTGCTCCTAAAATTAGAGGAGCTTGCACAATCATCTGTTTGATTACTAATAGAGAAGTTGAATCTTTTAGGAAATTAGATAAGTTGAATTAGATCATAGTGAGGGAGAGATGAAAAGTAAGTTCATGAGTGGGGAGGAAACAAGAATCAGGTCATACTGAGGTGAATAAAAAATAGCTATGTTGGAGAGCAAGTGCAGATATGTTGAGAGGTTGGGTACTATTAGCAACACTTGATAATGACTTTCTTGCATTGTTTGCTGAAATATAGTTTCTGTCTTAAATATAGCTTTAAATCTGCAATTCATCAAAGGGTCAGATACACTGGTCAAAACAACTCCAATCATGACATCCTAAAAAAGGAATTGATGTTACATTTTTTGTGTGGTTATAGAGACAAATAAAAACCAATTTTTTAAAAAAGGAATAAAATTCAGAGTCCATGGAAAGCACATAAATTCTGTTTTAATATTGAAATATATATATATATGTATTTCAAAACATGTTATACACTCACACATGTATTGCAAAATTTCAGGTATGTGAATTGATACCTCCTTAAATATCAAGAAGTAAAAAAGAAAATAAGGAAGGTGTGAGTCTTCCTGGACTTTCCAGTTATTTTGAGAATAAGCCTGCCTTATCATTTTTTTTATCATCAGACAAGGAACAGACATATATAGAACAATTCACCAGCAGCAGCACAGTATATATTCTGCTCCAGTGCACAGAGATCATTCTACAGAATAGACTATATTTTAGGCCACAAAGCAAGTCCCAAGAAATTTAAAAAGATTGAAATAATACAAAGCATCTTTTGCAACCATAATGGAATAAAGCTAAAAAATAAATGACAGGAAGAAAAAGGGGGAAAGCAAAAATTTGGAAACTAAATAACACACTACTAAACAATCAGTGGATCATAGAAGAAAACAAGAGAGAAATTAAAGAAAAAAACTAAGAATCGAATGAGAATGAAAATGCAACATATCAAAACCTATGAGATGCTGCGAAGGTAGTGGTCAAAGGGAAATTCATACTAATGAATACCTACATTAAAAAAGAAGAAAGATCACAGATCAATAACTTGATTCTACAACTTGAGGAAATAGAAAAGAAACAAAAGAAGCTCAGTACTAACAAAAGAAAGGAAATAATACATTTCAGAGCAGGCATAAATGAAATAGAGAATAGAAAAATAATAGAAAGACTCAAATGAAACTAGAAGTCAGTTCTTTGGTTCTTTAAAAAGAACAATAAAATAGACAAACCAACTGCTAGACTGACGAAGGTAAAAAAAAAAGTGAGAGGATGCAAAAAGCAAAATAAGAAATAAAACTGGAGATGTTACAACAGATCCAATAGAAACAAAAAGAATCATAACAGAATACCGTGAAACGTTCTACTCCAACAAACTTGAAAACTTAGATGAAATGGATAAATTTCTAGACACACACAACCTACCTAAAATAGCACAAAAAGAAGGAAATCTCAACAGCCCACAACAAGAGAAGAAATGAAATCAGTCATCAAAAACCTCCCAATAACAAAAATAGCCCTGAAGCAGACAGTTTCACTGGGGAATTTTACCAAACCTTTCATGGAGGAATAGACACACCAGTCCTACCCAAACTCTACCAAAACACAGAAGATGAAGGAATACTCCCTAACTCATTCTACAAAGTCAGTATTATCCTGATACTAAAGCGAGACAAAAACACAAGTAAAAAAAAAAGTATCTATATAGACCAATATCTCTCATGCAAAAAATTCTCAACAAAATTCTAGTGAACAGAATCCAGCAATGTATCAAAAAAAAATTATATACCATGACCAAGTGGGATTTATTCCAGGAATGCCAGAATGGTTCAACCTTAGAAAATCTATCAATGTAATACATTACATTAATAGAACAAAAGAAAAACAAAAGCAAAAAACATGATTATCTCAATAGATGCAGAAAAGGCATTTGATAATATTCAATACACTTTCCTAATGAAAACTTTCAACAAGAGAGAAATAGAAGGGAAATTCCTTAACATGATTAGTGACATCTATGAAAAACTAATTGCCTACATTATATTTGATGGAGAAAGACTGAGAGCCTTCCTTCTGAGAACAGGAATGACACAAGGATGCCCGCTATAACCACTTTTATTCAATATTGTACTACAAGTCTTAGCCAGAGGAATAAGGCAAGAAAAAAAAAAAAGTATCCGATTAGGAAAGGAAGAGGTAAATCTGCCTCTATTTGCAGATAAAAAGATCCTATATATAGAAAATTAAAAAAAAAAAATCACAAGAAATTTTCTAAACTCATAGAAGAATCCAGCAAAGTTGCAGGGTACGAAATCAACGCATTCATAGAGTTTCTATATACTAACAAGTTGTCAAGGATTTCATTTTACTTGGATCTGCACTCAATACTCATGGAAGCTGCAGTCGAGATATCAAACGATGTTTTACATTGGGCAAATCTGCTGCAAAAGACCTCTTTCAAGTGTTAAAAACAAAGATGTCACCTTGAGGACTAAGGTGCATCTGACCCAGTCCATGGTATTTTCAATCTCTTAATATGCATAGGAAAGCTACAATGAAGAAGGAAGACCAAAGAAGAATTGGTGCCTTTGAATTATGGAGAGGAATACTGAATATACCATGAAGAATAAACAAACCTGTCTTGGAAGAATTACAACCAGAATGTTCCTTAGAAGCGAGGATGGCGAGGCTTTGTCTCACATACTTCCGACAGGTTATCAGGAGGGACCAGTCTCTGGAGAAGGACATCATGCTTGGTAAAGTAGAGGGTAAGCGAAAAAGAAGACCCTCAATGAGATGGATTGACACAGTATCTGCAGCAATGGGCTCAAATATAGCAACGATTATGAGGATTGTGCAGGACCAGGCAGCGTTTCATTGTATTTGTACATAGGGTCGCTATGAGTCGGAACTAAATCAATGGTACCTAACAACAAAGAAAAATCTGAGAAGGAAATTGAAAAAAAAAAAATTTACAATAGGACCTAAAAAGAAATTACCTAGCAATAAACCTAACTCGGAATGTGAAAGGCTTATACAACAAAAACTGTGAAACAAACACTGCTGCAAGAGACTGAAACAGACCTAAGTAGACAGAGAGACATTCCATGCTCATGTATTTATTGGATGACTTAATATTGTGAAAATATCAACACTACCCAAAGTGATCTATAGATTCAGTGCAATCCTGCTCAAAATTTCCATAGCATTCTTTATTAAAATAGGAAAACTAATCCTCCAGTTTATATGGAAAGGAAAGAGGCCCTGAATAGTCAAGACAATTTTTTATTTTATTGTTGTTGAGAATATGCACAGCAAAACATACACCAATTCAACGGTTTTTTGAGGAAGAACAACAAGTTAGGAGGCCTCATGCTTCCTGATTTCAAAGCATACTTTTAGGCTACCGTAATGAAAACAGCCTGGTACTGGTTTAGTGATAGATACATGGACCAATGGAATAGAATTGAGAGCCCACAAACAAGTCCATACATCTATGGGCAACTGATTTTCAACAAAGTTGCTAAGTCCATTAAATCCATTCAGTGGGGAAGGAATAGCCTCTTCAAAAAATGGTCCTGCCTAATTTGACTTCTACATGCAGAAAAATGAAGCAGGACTTGTACCTCATACCATACACAAAAACTAATTCAAAATGGATCAAGGACCTAAATGTTAAAGCCATAACCATAAATCTCTTGGAAGAAAACTTAGGGTCAAAACTATGGGACCTCATTTTTTGTTTCTTAATGATAGATTATCAAATACAACAACAAACACATAGCAGGAGAAGAAAAAGTAGATAGTTGAGACCTCATGAAAATTAAATATGTTCATCAAAAGAGTAAAAAGACAACTTACAGACTGGGAAAAAATCTTGGGAATGATATATCTGATAAGGGTCTAATATCCAAAATATATATAAAATTTCTACAACTTAACAACAAAGAGACAAATAGCCCAGTCAAATAATAGACAAAGGAAAAATTATAAATTATGTAGCAGCTACCTGCTAACCTTCATTTCTGCTTGTTATTTCAGAATTTGACTTTTTAATTATGGGAGCTTCATTATCATTAATACTTCTATTACTTCTTGATTATTATTAGAGGAGACTCAACCTTTCTCTAAATTTAGAAACCAATTTGGTACACCATGTTTGCTGCAAACCAATCATCCAAACAATTTCATTGTGCAAATTAGCCCTAAAGAATAAATTAGAAATTGCATTTTGAAAAAAAAAAATGAGCAAGGACATGAACAGACACTTCGCCAAAGAGGATATTCAAGTGGTGTACAAACACATGAAGAGATGTTCATCACCATTCGCCATTCCAAAACGAAAAACCAAACCTGTTGCCTTAGAGTCAATTCCAACTTACAGAGATCCTATAGAACCGAGTAGAACTGCCCCAAGGCTGTAATCTTTCTGGAAGCAGACTGCTACATCTTTCTCCCGCAGAGCAGATAGTGAGTTCAAATAGCTGACCTTTTGGTTAGCAACTGAGCACTTAACCACTGTACCACCAGGGCTCCTTCATTAGCCATTACAGAGATGCAAATAAAAACTACAATGAGATACTATCTCACGCCTAGAATAATGCAAATGATCAAAAAAAACAGAAAACAACAAATGCTGGAGAGTGTGTGTGTGTGTTTGTGTGGGTTGGGGAGTCAGAACTTTTTCCGCTGCTGTTGGGAATGTAAAATGGTACAACCATTATGGAAAACAGTGTGGTGCTTCCTCAAAAAATTAGAAATAGAATTTCCATGTGACCCAGCAATTCCACTTCTGGTTATCTATCCCTAGGGACCTAAAAGTAGTGACATGAACAGATATGTGTATACTTAAGTTCATTGCAGCACTATTCACAATAACAAAAATATAAAAACAACCCAAGTGCCATGAACAGATGAATGAATAAACAAAATGTGGTACATGCATACAATGGAATACTACTCAGACTTAAAGAAAAATGAAGTCCTGAAACATGCTACAACATGGATGAACCTTGAAGACATGCTCAGTGAAATAAGTAAATCAAAAAAGGACAAATATTGCATGGTTTCACTTATGACAAAAATAGGTAAATACATAGATATCAATGGTTATAGCGGTTACCAGAGGTGGGATGGGAGAGGGAGAGGGGGAATCATTCTCTGGGAAGTAGTGAATTTTTATATATGGTGATAGGAACATTGGCATTGACTAAGTGTAATGGTTATAAAACTCGACTAATGTAACTGATGTAACTAAGCTGTTCACCAGGAAAAAAAAAAGGGTGAAATGACAAGTATAGTGTTATATATAATTTTAGAACAACAATAGACTGCACTTGTTGATACTACTGAGGTACAACTAAATACCTCATGGTACTAGATTTCTTGGTTCAAAGGTTTGAAGTCATGGCTTTGTGGGTATATCCAGTCAATTGGCATAATGTTGTTTTTAGAATTTCCGACCTACCTCCTAGTTTGGGAGGTAGCTCCTGATGTCTTAGAAGCTTGCTTGTGGCCGCCCAATATCCAACAATTGGTCTATATTCACCTGGGGCAGTAGAAGAAGGAGACCCAGGAAATGGAGAAGGAAATGGACTTCAGGTTTTTGATTAGTATTTCAATCTCTTGTTATAGGTCTGTTGAGATTTTCTATTTCTTCTTAAATAAATTAGGTAATTTGGATGTTTCAAGAAATTTGTCCATTTCATCTAGATTACCTAATTTGTTGGCATACCATTGTTTTTAGAATTCTCTTATAATCCTTTTATTTCTGAAAGTTTGGTCGTAATGTCCCCATTTTCATTTTTGATTTTACTTGTTTATATCTTCTCTTTTTTTCTTTGTCAGTCTAGCTAAAGGTTGGTCACCTCTATTGTTCATCTTATGGTTTCATTGATTCTATTATTTTTCTATTCTCTATTTGTTTGCCTCAGCTGTAATCTTCATTATTTTCTTCCTTCTGCAAGCTCTGGATTTAGTTCCTCCCCTTTTAATAATTCATAAAACTGTAAAATTAGGTTAATGATTTGAGATATTTTTTCTTTTTTAATTTGGGTATTTAAAGCTGTACGTTTCCCTTTGAGCACTGTCTTTACTGCATCCCATATGTTTTGGTATGGTGTTTCATTTTCATTAGTTTCTAAATATTTTCTAATTTCCATTGTGATTTTTCTTCAGCTCTTTGGATTTCTGAATATTTGTGTATTTCCCAGTTTTCCTTCAGTTGTTAATTTCTAGGTTTATTCCATTATAATTGGAGAAGATACTTTGCATGATTTCCATCTTTTTAAATTTACTGAATCTTGTTTTGTGATCCAGCGTACATTTAATCCTGGAGAATGATTCATGTCTACTGGAGAAGAATGTCTATTGTTTTGATATTGGGTGGAGTGTTATATGTATACATCTGTTGGTTAAGTCTAGTTGGTTTGTAGTTTCATTCAAATCCTCTACTGCCTTACTGATCTTCTTTATAGACGTTCTGTCCATCATTGAAAGATGTGTATTGAAATCTCCAACTATTATCATAGAACTATTTCTCCCTTCAGTTCTGTCATTGTTTGCTTCATATATTTTGAGGCTTTGCTGCAAAGTCCATCTATATTTATAATTGTGATATTTTCAACATAAATTGACCATTTTATTATCATATAATTTCCTTCTTTGTCTCTTGTAACAGATTTTCATTTCAGGTCTATTTTGTCTGATATTAATACAGCTACTCTGGCTCTCTTTTGTTTATTATTTTCATGGAATATTTTTTCTTTATTTTCCTTTTCAACCTTTTGATGTCTTTGGGTCTAAGATATGTCTGTTGTAGACAGAATATAAATGGATCATTTTTTAAAGTCTATCCTGCCATTCTTGGCCTTTTGATTGGATTGTTTAATCAATTTGTATTTAATGCAATTACCAATAGTAAAGGACTTGATTCTACCATTTTGCAATGTTAGTTGTATGTCTTATACCTTATTTGATCTTCATTTCCTCCAATACTGTCATCATTTATATTTAGTTGAGTTTTTGTATTGAATCATTTTTATTCCCATGTCCTTCCCTTCTGTGTAAATTTTTAAAGTATTTTCTAGATATCATTTATCATGAGGATTACATTTTTTATCTTAAAATTATCACAACTTAGTTTAAATAGATACTATGTTAACTTTAGTAAAATACAAAAACAGTATTTCTATACTGCTGCCCAGTTTATATTGTTGTTATAACCAGGTACATCTTTATATACCAAGTTCTCGATAACGTAAATTTATATTTCTTTAATGCATTGTCATGATAAGGCAGGTAGGGCATAACAAGTGGAATTATCAACTTAATATACTATAAAACTGGACCATATATTTGTTCATGAAATTCCTTTACTGGAGAGCTTTTTTTGTCTGTATGATTTGAGTGACTGTCTAGTGTCCTTTCTTTTCCATCTAAAGGATTCCCTTTAGCATTTCTGATAGGGCAGGTCTGGTTGTAAAAAGTTCTCTCAGCTTTTGAGTATTTGGCAATATTTTAATTTTACCCACACTCGAGAGGGCAGTTTTGCTGGATATAGAATGTTTGGTTGACAGTTCTTTTCTTTCAGCACATTAAATATGTCATTGCAAAAAAAGAAAAAAAAGTCATTTCACTACCTTCTGGCCTCCAAAGTGTCTGAGACAAAAGTTGCAGCTATTCTTATTGAAGATCTCTTTTATGTATAATTTGCTTCTCTCTTGTTGCTTCCAGAATTCTCTTTTTATCTTTGTTTTTTGAAAGTTTAATTACAATGTGTCTCAGTGTAGATTTCTTTGGGTTTATCCTATGTGGTGCTTCTTGAGCTTCTTGGATTTGTGGATTCATATCATTTATCAAATCTGGGAAATTTTCTGCTATTATTTCTTCAAGTATTCTTTCTGTCCCTTTGAGCTTTTCATGATACATATATTGGTTCGCTTGTTAGTGTCCTACACTTCTATTACGCTTTGCTCTATTTTATTTCTCCAATTGCTCTTCAGTTTTAATATTCAAATTGCTGTATTCTCTAGTTTACTAATTCCTACTTCCGCCACCTCAAACCTACTCTAAAGTCCTCCCAATGATTTTTCATATCAGTTATCGTATTCGTCAGTTGCAATATTAATGTTTGTTTTTTATAGTTTTTTTTTTCTTTATTGAAGTTCTGCTTTTTTTTTCTGTTATTTTCCTGAATTTCTTTGGTTTGTCGTCTAGGTTTTCCTTTAGTTCTTTGAGTATGTTTATTATTGTTGTTTTAAAATCTTGTAATCTGTCCATTATTTGGCTTCCATAGGATTTATTTCCATTTTTTTCGTATTGTTCTTTGCATTGGACCATCCTTTCTTGTTTCTTTGTATGCCATGTGATTTTTGTTGTTGTTGAAACTGGGAAATTTGAATATTATAATTTGGTAACTCTGAAACTCAGAATCATCCCCTCCCCCAGTAATTGCAGTTTTTTTTCTGTTTTGTTTTTAATTGTCGAAGGCTGTAATATTCCATCTGCTCAGCAACCAACCTTAACTGCTTTAGCAAAGAATTACCTCCAAAATGTTTTTGGACACTGAGGATTCCTTTAGGGAGCCCATTTCAAAACTGATGTTTTGAAGATTTCCTTGTACTTCAGGGAAGAAAGAAACAAAAAAAAAAAAACCAGAAAATATGTGATTCACTCCTCAGGGATTGCTGTTTTTATCTAATGAAAGCTGCATTCAACTGCATAGTGACTTTTCCGAGATAATTTTTACAAAATGGGTGGTCAAATTCTGTTCCCTCTGCAATTAGTCAGTGACAAGATTATTTCACCGGAGGGCAGTTTGGCCCTTTGAATCTGCTGGCAGTGTAAAGCCACTTATGTCAGAAGGCCAAAACCATTGCAACGGCCTGTACCAGTCCCTCAGAGCACCACTAGACCAACCCAATTGTGCAGACTGTACAACCCCACATCCTTGGAGGATAAGGTCCCAACTGTCAGCCCTGGCACCAGCCAGCTCCTCTAGGAACATAAGCTGCCCTCTCCATCATGACAGAGGGGCTGAGAAATAGGAGATGACAGCTGGTTGGTACACATGGCTTACCTAGGAAAGATCAGCAATGTGTCCTTTCACCAAGCACTCCTTTGGTTGAATTAAGTGTCCAGTCTGGTTCCAGAGATACAAAGTAGTTTATTTCAATGGCTCTTTCAAGTGAAATTGTTATTTAGGTGGAGGAATAGGAAATTGTTATTTAGGTGGAGGAATAGACCTCTAGAACTCCGTCCACCACTTCGATTAATTATATGGTGCTTTTGAAAGTTCTAACTTCTGCCATACACTAGCTTTCCTTCTTTGGTGCTTAGAAGCTGAGTCTATAGTATGCTTCAGTCACACTGATTTATCCCTTGTGATTAAGCACAGGCATAGCATGTGTGCATTGCTCAGTGCTTCTTCTCAAATCCCATGTGAGCACAGAGATTGGCTGGAATGGGAGAACCAAACCCACTAAGTCCTTCAGGCATTCCTCAGGCAGGCATGAACTGACAGAAACAGCAGTCCTCTGGCAAAACCAAAGTCTGTTGTATACTTCCCTGAGGTAGAAAGTGGACCCTTATCTGGGAGACAATTCCTGGTTTGTTACCACAGCCACTGCTGCCACAAGAGTGAGGAGGAGGAAAAGCATTTGCAGTAGAAGAAAAAAATGCTTTCTCTACTGTTTTAGAGTAAGCTTTTTCTTAATTCAGCATTTGCTTAGATGTTGTAATTTGACAGGTTTCAAGAGTTCCGAGACCGTTAATTACCTCTTTTTGCTTGGTGTTTCCTTGTTTTTCGTGGGGAGACAGGAGTGTGCAGCTGCTTGCTTTTTTACTGCAAAAATTTAAAGTCTTAGGTAATAAAACATTTCAGTATTTTCTTTTATGTTTTGGGTTTTATAAATTGATTACTAAAGTCTTTTAAACATGCTTGAGATTTCAAGCCAAAATGATAATAAGAATAGTGGTGCCAGTAAAGAATAATTAAAGGACTATGGCAGGGACTGGACTTTACAGAAATCTCAGCTTCAGTTAACCTCCCTGTTGTGTACTCTTTGCAACTCTAAATAACACCCTCAGTGCATTGACCATGAGATTGACAAAGTAAGTGCTTGTGTAGTTGTCTTTGAGACCATAGTAAAATGACTGGGAAAGTGAGCAATATATAAAGGGAGAATTTTTGTGAAAAAAATTATAGAAAGAAGCTGAAGATATAATAACTCTAGACTTCAGTTCTATTAAGATATTTTTAATTTCCCAATTAGTCCTGAACTTGGCTTATGTTCATAGAAAATTGAATACGTGGTTTTACTTAAAACAAAGCTACTCACCGTAACAAAATCTCAGAGACTTAGTAAGGGAGGGCCCTGTCTGAGGCCCTGCTATCTTCAATACTACGCTTTCGAAATTGCCCTGGGTATCAAATCCGGTATAATGTTAGGATAAGAGAGAGATGATAACTCATGGGAAGTTTTGAAAGAGCTAGACCTACAAAAATCTTTACCAATGGACCAATAGAAGTATCATGATAAACAGAGAAAATACTGAAGTTGTTAAGGATTTCACTTTACTTGGATTCACAATCAATGCCCATGGAAGCAGCAGTCAAATCTGCTGCAAAAAACCTCTTGGAAGTGTTAAAAAGCAAAGATGTCACTATGAAGATTAAGGTGTGCCTGATCCAAGCCATTATATTTTCAATTGTCTCATAGGCATGAGAAACCTGGACAATGAATAAGGAAGACCGAAGAAGAATTGATGCCTTTGAATGGTGTTGGCAAAGAATATTGATTATACCATGGACTGCCAAAAGAATGAACAAATCGGTCTTGGGAGAAGTACAGACAGAATGCTCCTTAGAAGCCAGGATGGCAAGACTTTGTCTCCATAATAGCTAACATTTAAGTGAGAAAAAACCACTTTGTCCAGAATTGTCAATATTTTATCTTATCTATCCATAAGATTAAGTCATGTATATAACAATTTAGCATGTTTGGGGGTCCTTCCAGTATTTATATCTTTTTTTGGTAAAGTAGAGGGTCAGCGAAAAAGAGGAAGATCCTTGACCAGTTGGATTGACACAGCGACTGCATCAGTGGGCTCAAACATAATGATTGTGAGGATGGCACAAGACCAGGCAGTGTTTTGTTCTTTTGTACATAGGGTTGCTATAAATCAGAACTGACTCAACAACAACAACATATATGTGTATTTTTTTTTTATGTGTATATATGTATGTACATATATACAAATATATACTTATATAGTTTCCTGATGCAGAAATTGGGATTCCTTTCTCTTCTTTTCATATAAGACTATGTTACTGTGCTCCCTACTAACTGATAGATGGTTGGACTTTCAACATCCAAGAAGCATACAGTAGCCATCAACTGGTCAAGGTGCCTAGCTCTCTTCCAATCTCACTTAATCTCACGTGTCTGCAGATTGAAACGTTATGATTTTACCTGAACCCTACTGTACATTTTTCCAGATGACAATGTCATAATCTCTTACATTATAGGTTTTATATTTTAGAATCTATTTTCATATTTTAAGGAGCCCTGATGGCACAGTGCTTAAGTGCTCGGCTGCTAACTGAAATGTTGGTGGTTTGAACACACCAGCTACTCTGTGGGAAAAAGATGTGGCAGTCTGCTTTATTTTCATATTATGAAAACATGATAAGAGACATATTTTTATGTTAGAATTGAATGTTCTCTTTGTTTTTAAAATGGAATCCAAAGATAATCTCTGCCACAGAAAGAGATAATGGTATTGTCGTAAAGTCACGTGAAATTCCTGTTTGTTCCCTTTTCTTTCTTTCCCATGTATACTACTTGATAAGCTTCCGTTGGTATCTGCTCTCTACCCTTCAGTTTGAATGACAGATACTGAGAATAATTGTTGTAATTAAATGAATGGATGGTGATTAAACCTTGATACCACAAATAATTACCGTATTACAGAAACAATTATGCAACTTCTTGTACTATGAGAAGCTAACAATCGCAAGAATAAAAAGCAACAAATAATTGAAATTAAAACATACTGAGCAACAAATTTATGCAAGTAGAATTTCACAGAAACATCCATATTAATCTCCAAATATTTGATGAAAATTCTCAAAGGTTTCTCTTGATCTTGTTTGAGGTGAACCTGACAATTAATTGTGAAGAAAACATAAAAGAAGAAATAGAGGGAGAGATTTTTTTTTTAAATAGCTTAAGTTTTACAGAACATAAGGGCAGCATGTTTGCATGCATTAACATATATTATTTCCATTGGCTTTAAAAAGCATAAAGAATTTAATTAAATAAATGCTCAGGAATTATCTGTGAAGAGATGAAACAGTCTTTCAAACTGCCAGGATCCAACTAATTCAGTGTGTTCTCACTGTAGCCAATTATGCTCTATTTCTTGACTTGCATTGCTCTTCTTTCCTCTCTCTTACAGACTCCTATGTTTCAGTATTTTATTATTATTGTTACCTTTTCCATGCTATATATTGTTGAAGGAGAATATGACAATTAATTAATGCATATACGTTCTTGAAAATGTAGATATAGCCTATAAGCAAACATCTTTTTGCTGTGGTTAAGTTTTCCTGTATTGCTCATCCTAATACTGACATACGTTGTTAAATTACAAACTTGTTACAGTTTTTGAGTTTTTACAGATGCCTTTAAGCCAGGGGTTAGAAAACTTTTTCTGTAAAGGGCCAGGTAATAAATATTTTAGGCTTTGTGCTGTTGACAACTACTCAACTCTGCCTTTGTAGAGTAAAAGCAGCCTCAAGCTATATGTAAATCAATGACTAGATCCTTGTTCCAATAAAATTTAAAGAAACAGACAGAGGGTCAGATTTGACCTGCAGGCTGTAGTTTGCTGACCTTTGTTCTAAGCAGAGGGATGGCTAGCTGTCTCATATTACTCAAAATGGCAATACATTATTGAAAACTGTCCCATAACTTTTTTGATTATTGCTCCTTTACTCCCAACTACTTGTCAAACATCTGGTACCAACACATGCCTTTGTATCTGCCCGGGACTCCTCACTACTACCTCCAATTTACCAGTTCCAGAGAGCACTTCATGCTCCTGATCTCCTCTCAATCAACATTAACTATCTCATAGCATGTGCCTTGCAAGATATTTTTTTCTGTTACTTTAGGTAATAATCAGGGTGACCATGTAAGTGAACATTCAAACCAGGATTGTTTTGAGAGTGAAAGAGAGGTATATACCATGATTATCCTAGAAAAACTTGGATGTATGGTTACCCTAGAGATAATGGTCCTGCCCAGATAAATAACTTCTTTCCATTGGGTTAGCTAACTATTGAGTTATCCAATCTAGGTTATTATCTATCTTTGTTGTTGTTATGAGCTGCCATCATGTTGGTTGCGTTTCATAGAGACCCCACGTACGACAGAACAAAACACTGCCGGGTCCTGTGCCATCCTCACAATCGTTGATATGCTTGAGCCCATTGTTGCAGTCACCATGTCAATTCAACTCGTCAAGGATCTTCCTCTTTTTAACTGACTCTGTTCTGTACCAAGCATGATGTCCCTCTCCAGAGACTGATCCCTCCTGAGAACATGTCCAAAGTATGTGAGACGAAGTCTCCCCATCCTCGCTTCCAAGAAGCACTCTGGCTGTATTTCTCCCAGGACAGACTTGTTCGTTCTTTTGACAGTCCGTGGTGTGTTCAATACTCTTCTCCAACACCATAATTCAAAGGCATCAGTTCTTCTGTGGTCTTCCTTATTCACTGTCCAACTTTCACATGCATATGAGGCAATTGAAAATAGCTTAGCTTGGGTAAGGTGCACCTTAGTCCTCAAAGTGACATATTTATTTTTGAACACTTTAAAAGAGATATATTGCAGCAGATTTGCACAATGCGGTAAGCTGCTTCATTTTTTGATGGCTGCTTCCATAGGCATTGATTGTAGATCCAAGTAAAATGAAGTCCTTGACAACTTCCATCTTTCTTTCTTTTATTATGGTGTTGCTTATTGGTCCAGTTGTGAGGATTTTTGTTTTCTGTATGTTGAGGTGTAATCCATACTGTAGTCTTTGATCTTCATCAGTAAGTGTTTCAAATCCTCTTTGCTTTCAGCAAGCAAGGTTGTGAGATCTGCATATCGCTGGTTGTTATTGAGTCTTTCACCAATCCCAAATGCCATGTTTTTCTTCATATAGTCCAGGTTTTCAGATTATTTGCTAAGCATACGGATTGAATAAGTATGGCAAAAGGATACAACCCTGACGTACACTTTTCCTGGTCTTAAACTACGTGGCATCCTCCAGTTCTGTTCAAAGAACTACAAGTTAGTCTATGTACAGGTTCCTCATGAGCACATAATTTGTTATGATACACACATAGTCATTAAAATACAGGTAAACATCTTTTTTTTTTGTTTTTTTATTTAACATCTTTCTGGTATTCTCCGCTTTCAGCCAAGATCCATCTAACATCAGCAATGATATCCCTTGTTCCATGTTCTCTTCTGAATCCAGCATGAATTTCTGGCACTTCCCTGTCGATGAACTGCTGCAACAGTTTTTTAATTATCTTCAGTAAAATTTTACTTGCGTGAGATATTAATGATATTGTTCAATAATTTCTGCATTCTGTTGGATCACCTTTCTTTGGAATGGCCCAAATATAGATCTCTTCCAGTTGGTTGGCCAGGTAACTGTCTTCCAAATTTCTTGGCATAGACAAGTTAACACCTCCAGCATCCATTTGTTGAAACATCTCAATTGGTATTCTGTCAATTCCTGGAGCCTTGTTTTTCACCAATGCCTTCAGTGCAGCTTGGACTTCTTTCTACAATACCATTGGTTCTTGATTATATGCTACCTCCTGAAGTGGTTGAATGTTCGTGAATTCTTTTTGGTACAGTGACTCTGTGTATTCCTTCCATCTTCTTCTGATGCTTCCTACGTCTTTCAATATTTTCAACATAGAATCCTTCAGTATTGCAACTCGAGACTTGAATTTTGTCTTCAGTTCTTTCAGCTTGAGAAATGCCCAGCATGTTCTTCCCTTTCGGTTTTCTGACTCCAGGTTTTTTCACTTTTCATTATAATACTTCGTCTTCTCAAGCCACCTTTTGAAATCTTCTGTTAAATTCTTTTACTACATCATTTCTTCCATTCACTTTAGCTACTCTATGTTGAAGAGCAAGTTGTAGAGTCTCTTCTGCCATGCATTTTCATCTTTTCTTTCTTCCCTTATGCTTTCTTCATGTGTGATATCCTTAGTGTCATCCCACAACTCACCTGGTCTTCAGTCATTTTTGTTCAATGCATCAAATCTATTCTAGAGATGGTCTCCAAATTCGGGTGGGATATAAACAAGTTCATGTCTTGGTTCTTGTGGACCTGTTTTAATTTTCTTCAGTTTCAAGTTAAACTTGTGTATGAGCAATTGATTGTCTGTTCTGTAGTTGACCCCTGGCCTTGTTCAGACTAATGATATTGAGCCTCTCCATCGTCTGTTTCCACAGATGTAGTTGAGTTGGTTCCTGTGTTTTCCATCCAGTGAGGTCCATGTATATAGTCATCGTTTATGTTGTTGTAAAAAGGTATTTACAATGAATAAGTCATTTATCTTGCAAAATTCTCTCATGAGATCTACAGCATCACTTCAATCACCAAAGCTATATTTTCCAACTGCCAATCCTTCTTTATTTCCAACTTTAGCATTTCTATCAATGCATCTTTATTTCATGATTAATCAGTTTCAGACTGCAGAAGTTTTGCAGAAATCTTCAATTTCCTCATCTTTGATATTAGTGGTTGGTGGGTAAATTTGAATAATAGTCATATTAACTGGTCTCCCCTGTAGGAGTATGAATATTGTCGTATCACCTACAGTGTTGTACTTCAGGATAGATCTTGAAATGTTCTTTTGAAGACATATGTGACGCCATTCCTCTTCAATTTGTCATTCTAGGCAAAGTAAACCATATGATTGATTCAGAATGGCCAATACCAGTTCATTTCAGCTGACTAATGCCTAAAAACCAAAAAAATAAACCAAACCCGTTGCCATCGAGCTGGTTCAGACTCATAGCGACCCTATAAGGTACGGTAGAACTGCTCCATAAAGTTTCCAAGGAGCACCTCTTGGATTCACTCTGCTGACCTTTTGGTTAGCAGCCGTAGCACTTAACCACACTATGCCACCAAGGTGCCTAGGATATCGATTTTTATGCTTTCCATTTCATTTTTGATGACTTCCAGTTTTTCTAGATTCATACTTAGTACATTCCATATTCTGATTATTACTGGATGTTTGCAGCTGTTTCTTCTCATTTTGAGTCATGTCACATCCGCAGATGAAGGTACCGAAAGCTTGACTCCATCCACATCATTAAGGTCCACTCTGCTTTGAGGAGGCAGCTATTTTCCAGTAATATTTTGAGTACCTTCCAACCTGAGGGACTCATCTTCCAGCACTATATCAGACCATGTTCTGCTCTTCATGTTTTCACTTGCCAATTTTTTCAGAAGTAGACTGCCAGGTCCTTGTTCCTAGCCTGTCTTAGTCTGGAAGCTCTGCTGGGAACTTGTCCATCATGGGTGACCCTTCTGGTATTTGAAATACTGGTGGCATAGCTTCCAGAATCACAGTAACACATAAGCCACCACAGTACAACAAACTGACAGATGCATGGTGGTCATCTATCTTTAACCAAGTTAAAATATACCATCCTATTCGATTTGCTAGACATCTCTTCATGAGGTGGAGGAGTGGCGGGATTTTCTTTCCTAGTGTCCTTTACATCAGGCCATAGATAAAAAATTTTTTAAAAGTACCAAAACTTGCCATTAATTAAAAGTTAATGAGATGCTAATCACATGCTAACAACTAACTACATTATCTAATTTAATCATTTCAATAATATTATGAAATGTATTATTGGCATTCTTTTGCAAATGAGGATACTGAGTTTCTGATAGGTTAAGGTACTTGCTCAATGTTTCATAATTAGTAGGTCTAATGCTTCTCCCATGTGGTCCATGGGAATAACTAGGTTTAATCCTTCTGACTGCTCCTGTGTTTAAATATTTTTTTCTCAGTTTTTTGCCTCTCTTGTTTTAGCATTCTCATTCACCTTACCAAAAGGGCTCATAAACAGATTATTCCTTACTGCTGGCATTTTCATTTAAAAACCCTCACCCCACTGCTGTGGGGCAGAGAGGTGCTAGTGAGAGTTTAAATTTCCTTTCAAATATAGGTTGCATTTGAGATTATTCCTGTAGAAAGCATTTCTTTTAAAATGAAAATAGAGCACCTAGCTAAATAAAATTAGAAGAAATTATTAATGAATTGCTACTTCTTTCCATTTTAATGGGTTGTGTAGCTTTCCCTGATGGTTTATAAAAATCTTTCAACTACCCATTGTGTTTTGAACTTTGAAAAATGTTATTTAAAAGACTTGGCAACTCAGAAACTATTGACAGAAAGGTGAGTCTCTCAGCTGGCAGTGCTTGAACACAACTAGAATTTATGAATGTGCAAAGTACAGCTCCCCAGGTATTCACTTAGCAGGCAGATACTGTTACAACATGGGAACAATCTGATGAAATACCTATCGCCAATATATAAATCAGATACATGTTTGGGATCATGCTTTATGAGTACTTGCATAAAATGTTTGCTAGATCTTTCAAAAGAGCAAAGCCTTTTTCTTCTTATTTAATTCTGACACTGATGCCTTTGTTCCCACTTGGAATATTAGATTGCTCTGAAAGAGACGTGGCTACTGCTGCTGTGCCCATGCCTGATTAGGCAACCAAAATGTGCCCCCTATAACGTTGCTGCCACAGTTGCCACCACAGCTTAATGCTTGCAAGAGTGTTTCTCTTGAGATTTAGAAATGGTGGTTCTTTTATCAAGTGGAATGAAAGTTGAGCTAAAATAAAACTGTCAAACTTTTACTCAGTAAGACTTCAAAAGGTCTATTTATCCCCCATACTTTTTGGCTCTAGAACTCTGTGAAGCAACAGCTCGGACAGGTTGCCCACTGTGCCAAGTGAGTTTTTTCCACAGGATAGTGTTTCCTTCCCCTAATGGACTGACCGAAAGCCATACCGAGAGAGCTGCCAGCCTAAAAGTCCTGGGAATGATTGCCAGCAGGTGGGCTAACAATTTCAGGTGAAATAATATCAGACTTTGGTGTTAAGACCAACTTCCCAGTCTCAACAGAGGTTTTAAAAAATAAGACTTAGAATCCATGCTACCCTTCTAATAAGCTGAACAGCTGACTAGAGTTTCCTACTGAGAAATACATCCCCAGCCATTTACAAATGTCTCTTGTGAAAGAAGATTTTGTTACAAAGAGCACATTTTATGCCTAATAATCATAAGCCCACTCTCACTTGGCTTAAAATATCTCTATGTTTTGACATTGCTATACAGTGATTGTCAACTCTATATTTTTATTTTAATCATCATGTCCCCTCAAGTCAAATCTGTGTTTTCGCTATACATTGGAAACACATAGACTTCTATAAAATAACAAAAATGATAATGTTTGGCAAAATTTATCAGCAGAAAACTCTGTCATTCATTGTGGTTGCATATAGTTTCTGAGTGGGCCTCAGACTTCTTTATATCCCCATAGCAGATCTGTCTGGGATATGTAATGATTGTCTCATGACACCTTTGCCAAGTAAACTGAAAATGAGCAATAGTTCCAGTTCTTTGAATATGGGAGATGATGTCTATTTGGAATGATTTTAGGGCTTCCAGGAAGATCAAACTGCTTTCAAAAACATTTCTTTTCACAGTAAATATTAAGATTTACTAATCAAAAACTATTCCTTTGGTTAAAAATTTCAGTGTCCTTTTAAAACTCTAATGCCTATAGGAGTGTTTGTGTGTATGTCTGTCCTCATGTGTGTGTAGTGCATGGATGTAGTGTCGTTGACAATGGTGACTCTGTCAGTTATTTTTTATCCTAATGTGAATGAGTGCAAGCCTTTCTTGATAGTAGTTTCTAATATTGCATGTGGATAGAAGAATGATTTGAACATGATATGCCTGAAATTAGAAAGGGGCATTTCCTCAGGGGTGTGGCCTGCATCAAATATGTATGTGTATACACACACACATTTATGTATATATATGCACATATACATATATATAGATGTTACGGCAAAGCTCACTTGCTTGCTCTGGATTCTCCATCCAGCTCACCATCATCTGACCTCTAGTTCTTGAGCCAGTGTCCCGCGTATTGCCTGCTGATCTTGGGATTCGTCAGCCTCTGCAGCCTGTGAGCCAGCAGCCTGCCATCTGATCTGACGATCTTGGGTTCGTTAGCCCCTGCAGCTACATGAATCAGGAGAATTCTCCAGCCTGATGCCTGACCCACGGACTTGGGACTTGTCAGTCTCTACAACTGTGTTTCTATGTGTGTGTGTATATATATATATATGTACTTCACTAGCTTTACTCTAGAGAATCTGGCCTAAGACAGAAACACAGTGATTGGTTCAGGAATGGGACCATGATTCAAACTGGGTCTATCAGAGTTCAACCCCAGACATTTACTGTAGCATCCTCTCGGTGCTTCATTTCTAAGCAAGTATAACATATTCTGGAGATGCTGGTGTTTATCTTTTCTACTGTGTGAGTTCTGTTGCTTATAAATGAATTCAGCAGTGAAAAATGCAGAGCTGAGAGACAGTTTCCTGATGAAAGCATTTTAGCAGCCAGATCCACCTGTACTTGGATTTTTAGTTATGTGAGCTAATAACCTCCACCCCCTTTTAAAGCCACTTTGCATTTTCTGCCCCTTTGAGCAGAAATAGTCCAGGCAAATAGGGTAAGTTGAGGGAATCATTGTAACTCACATTGCAGCTAATTTGACTGAATCATATTATCCTTATTGAAGGTTCTGCACGTGGAAATGATTTTCAGAAGCTCCATCTTGCAGCAGTGTAGAGGTGGATCGGATAAAGGAGAGGGAATATCCATAATTCATAGGCACTTAAGATCGCTAATGGCCCCAAAATTGACATTCTCAGTATCAATTCTCCTCATACAGAATTGGAGACATAGACTGTGTAGGTAGTTGGAGTTATGACGAATGAGATGAAATTTGTCAATTAATTAATCATAGAAGAGAAAATCATACTAAATTCACCAATTATATATTGAGCATCTACTGAGGACCAGGTATGATATACTCAGTACAGTGGATGTAAATAGAGTAATACTGAGCCTCATAGGGAAGAAGTAGAGGTAAGAGGATACTTAGAATACAGAATACTAAGTGGAAAAATAAATGTACATACAGGGCACAAATATAATCTATTAGTTCTTTTAGAGGGGAGATATCACAAAAGCCTTCATTCACAGAGGAGTTGACACCTGTGCTATGTTTTGGAGACCACCACATTATGCCCTGGAATATTTCCAACTTCTTCAAAGAAAACGTGTATCTGTAGCATAGACCAGTCATTTTGTGCTACTATGGAATTTGATGTTATATTGCTCCTGATTTTAATGCCATTCACCTATCCAAGTTCATTGGCTATATCATGAATTTGGCAAGTGATGGGGCAGTTAGCACACTGAATTCAGAATAAATTTCAGGTGAAAAAACACTTTGATTTTTTTTTTAATTCTCCAAAATTTAAGCCACCCGGCCACAACAAATGACTGCCCTGACAGGGAACTCAACAGAGAAAGCCTGAGGGAGCAGGAGAGCAGTGGGATGCAGACCCCAAATTCTCGTTAAAAGACCAGACTTAATGGTCAGACTGGGACTGGAGGGACCCCGGAGGCCATGGTCCCCAGACCTTCTGTTAGCCCAGGACAGGAACCATTCCCAAAGCTAACTCTTCAGACAGGGATTGGACTGGAATAAGGGATGGAAAATGATACTGGTGAAGAACGAGCTTCTTGGATCAAGTGGACACATGAGACTGTGTTGGCATCTCCTGTCTGGAGAGGGGGATGAGAGGGCAGAGGGGGCCAGAAGCTACCTGAATGGACACGAGGAGAGAGAGTAGAGGGAAGAACTGTGCTATCTCCTTGGAGGGAGAGCAATTAGAAGTGTATGGCAGGGTGTATGTAAATTTTTGTATGAGAGACTGACCTGATTTGTAAACTTCCACTTAAAGCACAATAAAAATTAATTAAAAAAAATTAAGCCAGTTCATTTTGACAAATACAGCATTAAATTAGAAAATTCAATAATTGTGAGGCAAATTATCATTGGCTAATTAACATCCAATTAACAATTGGAACTCTCCACCCTTCTTAGAATAATTACCTCAATATAGTCAAAAGGATAAGAAAGACCGAAGATGAACTGATGTCTTTTAATTATAGTGTTGGTGAAGAATATTGAATATACCATGGACTTCCAGAAGAACGAACAAGTCTGTCTTGGAAGAAGCACAGCCAAAATGCTCCTTGGATGCAAGGATGGCGAGACTTTGTCTCATGTACTTTGGACATGTTTTCAGGAAGTCCCAGTCCTTGGAGAAGGACATCATGCTTGGTAAGGCAGAGGGTCAGTGAAAAAGAGGAAGACCTTGGACAAGATGAATTGGCACAGTGGCTATAACAGTGGGCTCAAACATAGCAATGATTGTGAGGATGGCACAGGACTGGGCAATGTTTCATTCTGTTGGACGTATGGGTCAGAACTGACTGGAGGAGACCTAACAACAGCAACAGTCAAAAGGAATCAAGACAAGTTCACAGATACTTATTACACACCCAGTGTGCATTAAACTGTGTGCCACATGATTTGTTCCATCCATAGTGAAGAGGAGCAAGTGCCACAATACTTTCATAGTCAGGTTAGGTCAGTGAGTCTGTGAATCAGCAGCCTTTTTCTACTAATGCTGATCTCCCAACAGTTACCTTTCTCTGAAAATTTTCTACATTTTTTTTTGGTTTGGTATTTATTTCTCCCCTTCCCCTCCCCGCCCCCGCCTTCTCATTCATGTTGCTAAAGTTATAACTTCACTGTTGAATCAAATACCCCAGTAAGAACTATTTAAAACAAATCTCTTTGGTTTCCTTAAAACGAACAGTCAGTCTTTATTGTGTAGTAAATTAATTCTGGTAATGGACACACACCCAGATCTTTGCAGGTAATTAGCAGCTCCAATTAACCAGGAGCCTCGGTCAATTTCTTTGGAAGCTGCAGGTAGATTCGATAAGCAAGTCCTGTGATTTTAGCGCATTTCTCATCTGAAGAAAAAAAAAATAGCATGTGGCAGGTGTAAGAAGTGTTGCAGAGAAATTTTCAAGATATACTCCTTGGAGAACATGGACCATGAGCACAGTGATGTCATTGAGAAATCTCAGAGCACTCATTGCAAATGAGCTGTTGATTGTTGATTTTACAGTTCTGGGAAAATCGTTAGAATTTTCTTGGTAAATAGAAGCTTTGTATTCTCTCTATATATTCTTTTGGCGTAGACATCACACAAAAGTCTGAGCTCTCTGCAATTTTTTCCTGCAACAAAATTATAGGTATCTCCACTTAGAGATAGTTTAATATCCATTTGACATACTGCAGATGAAAATTTATCATTATTACATTCAGTGATTTCTTAATAAATTTCTTAATTTGATAAAATATAAATTGCTTGGAGGGCTAAGGTCTTGCTAACACTGCCAATATGTGAGTGGATTCCCCAAGAATGGAGTCCAAGAATGTTCTTCAGTAATTCCCCATCATTAAAAATTTTAGATAAGTTCCATTGTTTTTAAAATATTTTTTCTTACAGAAGTAGGTTCACAACATCACCTGGCTAAGAGTTATCTGCATTAACATATTTTAACACTTTCTGGCTGGCACTACCAATCTTTCTGCACTAAGGGCAGAATGAATACCAACAGCATGCATTTGGTACCTTGAAAGTAATGTTTCAAGTGAACCTAGAGGCTAAAAAAAATTAATTGGAGCACAAGAAGGTGTCTGGAAAAATGAAAATGGTATTTTCAAAAGTCTGAAATTTTTCTTGCTCAACTCAATCTAATTCAAAATGGATACTGCTTGAGGGGAGAACAATAACTAGGATATTCTGTATAATGGGAGCCTAGATACAGCTATTTAATCAAATTAAATATGAAGGTGTTATAATCTTCTGAATGGAAAACAGCCAAGTGACTATCAGTCATAAATGGAGTTGAATGCATTTTTATGAGTAAAAAGGTTGCCCTTGAACCAATGCCTAGGCTCACTTCTCTCTGAACTATTACTTGGGCAGTGATTATGATACCTATATAAAGCTAACAGTTCAGGAGGCTCCTGGCACCTCTCTTGTGAAATCTGTTGTAAGTAAAGATGATAGAATTTTCAAGATT
The DNA here is from genome assembly GCF_030014295.1 of Loxodonta africana. Classification (NCBI taxonomy): domain Eukaryota; kingdom Metazoa; phylum Chordata; class Mammalia; order Proboscidea; family Elephantidae; genus Loxodonta; species Loxodonta africana. The sequence continues at coordinate 114,366,390 of NC_087369.1, read as the reverse complement.
ATCATATAAGACCAACTGAGAGAACTCAGTGTAGTTTACCTTTCATATTCTATACCAAATAATGCAAACTAGCTAGACCTTTAGGTGTATTTTTTTTTTGCATACTTATTTTGTACTTATTTGAGTCAACAGATTTTCTTCAGAGATAAACCATTCAAGTCAATCTATTTTGATCTTGAAACTGACCTATAAGGAGTTTATTAGGTATTAGCAAGACTAGCCCTATGGTCAATGGAAGTGAGGCAGGACATGGTGCATAAAATGTCAAGTAAATGAAGTTTTCTTTAGTGACCCACTACTCCATTGTTGTGCTGTCATTCTTGGCATCTACCGAGTTAGTTTGTCAAACTGAGGTCTGAGAACTATCTGTAAAGCCTAGCTCTTGACCTCTGATAAAATTGGCACCTGCAGAGCTCTGCCTTTTTCAACATCAAAGTACATGTCTCTCAGGCCTTCTCAATCAGTACCCAGCAAAGTTCATAAAACGATACCTCGGTCCTCTGTTGTTTTCTGAGTTGTGAGTAGATAAACAGAGAAATGAACTAGGAAGGCTGGAGTATACATATGTGCGACTGAGCGCCAAAAGCAAACACAACTTATCACAAAGTTAATCCCAGGGCATATATGTAATGATACACATGATTATTGTTGATCTGCATGGCAATTAGACACAAATAGTAGGCACATCAAATAAATGGCTATAATTACTAACACTTTTTAGAAGCCAAATCACAATTTTATTTATTTTTTTCTCAATCTGCTAGTTTGCCCATATTTAGACCACATGTCAACATTGAGGGATTTTCTTGATATCCTACATCCTTTAATCAGCATCCTCATTACACACACCCACATACAAATACATATTAACAGTCATACAGGTTCAAAGGCAAAGTTCGCTTAATTCTCGTCTTCCAACAGTTGGGAAGTACTTGCTCCAACACTACCTCTCTTCTGTGCCTCGAGTTAAGATTTCATTTTGATCAATAGCTTTTGGAAGTGTGTTCCTTTTCTAACACAACAAAACAAAGATTCTAAAGTGACTGTGCTTATTGTTGTTAGGTGATGTCTAATCAGTTCCGACTCACAGTAACCCTATGTACAACAGAAAGAAGCACTGCCCAGTCCTACTCCATCCTCACAATCGTTGCTATGTTTGAGCCCATTGTTGCAGCCACTGTGTCAATCCACCTAGCTGAGAGCCTCCCTCTTTTTTGCTGACTCTCTACTTTACCAAGCATCATGTCCTTCTCCAGGGACTGGTCCCTCCTGATAACATGTCCAAAGTAAGTGAGGCGAAGTCTCGTCATTCTCGCTTCCAAGAAGCACTCTGGCTGTGCTTCTTCAAAGACAGACTTGTTGGTTTTTTTGGCAGTCCATGGTATCGTCAATATTCTTTGCCAACACCATAATTCAAAGGCATCAATTATTCCTCAGTCTCCCTTATTCATGGTGCAGCTTTCACATGCATATGAGGCAATCGAAAATATCATGGCTTGGGACATTCACACCTTAGTCTTCAGTGTGACATCTTTGCTTTTGAACACTTTAAAGAGGACTTTTGCAGTAGATTTGCCCAATGCAATGCATTGTTTGATTTCTTGACTGCTGCCTCCATGGGCATTGATTGTGGATCCAAGTAAAATGAAATCCTTGACAACATGAAATTTTCTCCATGTATCGTGATGTTCCTTATTGGTCTAGTTGTGAGAATTTTTGTTTTCTTTATGTTGAAGTGTAATCCGTAGGCTGTAGGCTTTGATCTTCATCAGTAAGTGCTTCAAGTGCTGTTCCCTTTTGGCAAGCTAGGTCATGTCATCTACATATTGCAGGTTGTCCATGAGTCTTCCACCAATCTTGATGCCTCATTCTTTTTCATATAGTCCAGCTTCTCAGATTATTTGCTCAGCAAACAGATTGACTAAGTAAGGTAAAAGCTGAAAACCCTGATACACATCTTTCCTAATTTTAAACCATGTAGCATCTCCTTGTTCTGTTTGAACAACTGCCTCTTCTTTTACCTACTGGTTTCCCATGAGCACGATAAATTGTTCCAGAATTCCCATTCTTTGCAATGTTATCCATAATTTGTTATGACCCAAACAGTGTAATGCCTTTGCATAGTCAATAAAACTCAGGTAAACATCTTCCTGGTATTCTCTGTTTTCAGCCAAGATCCATCTGACATCAGCAATGATATCCCTTGTTACACATCCTTTTCTGAATTTGGCTTAAATTTCTGTCAGTTTCCTATCATATTCCGCTGCAACCGTGTTTGAATGATCTTCAGCAAAATTTGACTTGCACGTGATATTAATGACATTGTTTGATAATTTCTGCTTTCTATTGGATCACCTTTCTTTGGAATGGGCACAAATATAGATCACTTCCAGTCTGTTGGCCAGGTAGCTGTATTCCAAATTTCTTGGCTTAGGCGAGTGAGCACCTCCAGCACTGTATCCTTTTGTTGAAACATCTCAATTAGTATTCTGTCAAATCCTGGAGCCTAGATTTTATATATTCCAATAGGGTTATTGTGATTGTTAAATGAAATGTAAGTAGTGTCTTTATCAGTGCCTAATGTAGGTCAACATTGTATGTGCCCTTCCTGCCTGCCAATTATTATAGACTGAGAACATCAGGGTAGCTTGAGAATATTTCCTGATTCAATACCATATAATAATGGCTAACGATAAGTGTGAGGTCCTCACAAATTCCCTTAAAACACTTTTTGTCTGCCCAATATTGTTGTTGTTAGGTGCCAGCGAGTCGGTTCTGACTAATAGTGACCCTATGTACTACAGAATGAAACACTGCCTGGTCCTGTGCCATGCTCACAGTCATTATGCTTGAGCCCATTGTTGCATCCACTGTGTCAATCCATCTTACTAAGCATGATATTCTTCTCCAGGGACTGGTCCCTCCAGACAACGTGTCCAAGGTATGTGAGATAAAGTCTTGCCATCCTCACTTCTAAGGAGCAATCTGGCTGTACTTCTACCAAGACAGATTGTTCCTTCTGGCAGTCGATAGTATGTTCAATATTCTTGGCCAACATGATAATTTAAAAGCATCAATTATTCTCTGGTCTTCTTTATTCATTGTGCAGCTTTCTCATACATATCACGCAATAGAAAATATCATGGCTTGGATCAAGTGCACCTTAGTCCTCAAAGTGATATCTCTGCTTTTGAACACTTTAAAGAAGTCTTGCAGCAGATTTGTTCAATGCAATGCGTAGCTTGATTTTTTTTAGCTTATTTTTTTTGTTGTTTTTATTGTACTTTAGATGGTTTACAGAACAAACTAACTTTTCATTAAACAGTTATTAAACATATTGTTTTATGACATTGGTTAACAACCCTATGACATGTCAACACTCTCCCATCTCAACATTGGGTTCCCTATTACCAGCCTTCCGGTTCCCTCCTGCCTTCTAGTCCTTGCTGCTTGGCTAGTGTGCTCCTTTAGTCTCATTTTGTTTTATGGGCCTGTCTAATCTTTGGCTAGTGATCAAGAGCATTTCCTCAAATATGTGTTAACTGCTTGACTGTCTTCTTTGGTGAAGTGTCTGTTTATTTCCTTTTTCCATTTTTAATTATTTGTCTTTTCGTTCTAGAGGTGTTGGATTTTCCTGTAGATTTTCCAGATTAGAACATTGTCAGATTTGTAATAGCCAAAAATTTTTTCCCAGTCTATAGGTTCTCTTTTTCCTCTTTTAGTGAAGTCTTTTGATGAGCATAGGTGTTTAATTTTTAGAAGATTCTGGTTGTCTAGCTTATCTTTTAGAGTTTGTGTGTTGTTAGTTATGGTTTATATCTTGTTAATGCCATGTATTAGGGCCTCTAGCATTGGTCCTATTTTTCCTTCTATGATCTCTATAGTCTTTGGTCTTAGATTTAGGTCTTTGATCCATTTTGAACTAGTTTTTGTGTATGATGTAGGTATGGGTCCTGTTTCATTTTTTGGCAGATGGACATGCAGATTTGCCTGCACCAGTTTTTTAAAAAGACTGTCCTTTCACCACTTGATGGAATTTGGGAACTTGTCTAAGATTGGGTGACCCCAGGTGGATGGATTTACATCTGGATTCTCAATTCTGTTCATTTGGTCAATATATCTGCCATCGTGCCAGTACCAGGCTGTGTTGACTATCGTAGTTGTATAGTAGGTTCTGAGGTCAGGTAGTGCTCCCACTTTATTGTTCTTCTTCAATAGTGCTTTATTTATCCAGGGAATCTTCCCTTTTCATATAAAGTTAATGATTAATTTTTCCATCTCTTTAAAGAATGTTGTTGGTATTTGAATCAGGATTGCATTGTATTTGTAAACTGCTTTGGGTAGAATTGTCATTTTCACAGTATTGAGTCTATCTATCCATGAGCGTGCTGTTTTTCCATTTATGTAGATCTCTTTTGGTTGCCTGAAGTAGTGTTCTGTAGTTTTCTTTGTACAGGTCTTTCACATCCCTGGTTAGAGTTATTCCTAATTATTTTATTTTTTTAGGGGCTATCATGAATGGTATTGTTTTGCTGATTTCCTTTTCGTTGCTCTCTTCATTGGTATATAGGATTACAACTGATTTTTGTATGTTTATCTTGTATTCTGTTACTCTCCTGAATCTTTCTATTAATTCCACTAGTTTTCTCATGGAGTCTTTTGGGTTTTCTTCATATACTATCATATCATCTGCAAATAAGACAGTTTTACTTCTTCCTTACCAATTTGGCTGGACTTTATTTCTTTTTCTTGCCTTATTGCTCTAGCTAGAACTTCCGGTACAATGTTAAATAGGAATGGTGATGAAGGGCATTCCTTGTCTTGTTCCTGTTCTCAAGGGGAATGTTTTCAGCCTAGCTCCATTAAGAATGATGTTGGCTGTTGGTTTTACATACATGCCCTTTATTATGTTGAGAAATTTCCCTTCTGTACCTAATTTATTGAGAGTTTTTCTCAAGAATGGGTGTTGGACTTTGTCAAATGCCTTTTCTCCATGGATTGGATGATCATGTGATTCTTTTATTTGTGTGGTGGATTACGTTTACTGATTTTCTAATGTTGAGCCACCCTTGCATACCTGGTATGAATCCTACTTGATCATGGTGTATTTTTTTTTATATGATGCTGAATTCTCTTGGCTAGAATTTTGTTGAGAACTCTTGCATCTATATTCATGAGGGAAACCATGGTGGCGTGGTGGTTAAGAGCTACGACTGCTAAAGGTCAGCACTTCGAATCCAGCAGATGCTCCTTGGAAACCCTATAGGGCAGTTCTACTCTGTCCTATAGGGTCGCTGTGAGTTGGAATCAACTCGACGGCAATGGGTTTGTTTTGTTTTGTTTTTTATATTCATGAGAGATATTGGTCTCTAATTTTCTTTTTTTTGTGTGTAGTGTCTTTGCCTGATTTTGGTATCAAGGTTATGCTGGCTTCATAGAATGAATTTAGAGGTATCCCTTCCTTTTCTATGTTCTGAAATAGTTTGAGTAGCACTGGTAAAACCTCTTCTCTGAATGTTTGGTAGAATTCTGCAGTGAAGCCATCTGGGCCAGGGCTTTTTTTTGTTGTTGTTGCTGTTGGGAGGTTTTTTTTTTTTTTTTTTTTTAACTTATCTTTTCAATCTCTTCTCTTGTTATGGGTCTGTTCAGATTCTCAACATCATTTTGTGTCAGTTTGGGTAGATAATGTATTTCTAGAAATTCATCCATTTCCTCTAGGTTTTCAAATTTGTTGGAGTATAGTTCTTCATAGAACTCTGTTATGATCTTTTTTTATTTCAATTGGGTCTGTTGTAATGTCCCCCATTTCATGGTTTATTTTGGTTATTTGCATCCTCTCCTGTTTTTCCTTTGTCAATTTGGTAAGTGGTTTGTCGATTTTATGAGTCCTTTCAAAGAACCAACTTTTTGTTTTGTTGATTCTTTCTATTGTTTTTTTATTCGCTTTTGTACATTTCTGCCCTGATCTTTAATATTTCTTTTCTTTTGGTGTCTGGGGGGTTTCTTTCACTGTTCTCTTTCTATTTGTTCAAGCTGTATAGCTAATGTTTTGGTTTTGTCCCTTTCTTTTTGATGTGTGCATCTATTGCTATAAATTGACCTCTGAGCACTGCTTTTGCTGTGTCCCAAAGGTTTTGGTATGATGTGTATTGACTCTTGTTTCATTCTAGGAATTTTTTTATTCCATTTTTTTTATTTCTTCTATTACCCAGTGGTTTTCAAGCAGGGTGTTATTCAGTTGCCATGTAATTGATTTTTTTCCCTTTTTCTGCCTATTGTTAATTTTTACTTTGATGGTGCTGTGACCAGAAAAGATACTTTTTATTATCTCAATGTTTTGGATTTTGTTGAGGGCTGCTTTATGACCTAAGACATGGCCTATACTGGAGAATGTTGCATGTGCTTTGGGAAAAAATATGTACTCTCTCCCTGATAGCAAAGTCAGGTAAAGATGCCACAAAAAAGGAAATTAAAGGCCTATATCCCTCTTGAACTTAGATGCAAAAATCTTCAACAAAATTCTAGCCAATAGAATTCAACAACATAGCAAAAAAAAATTCACCATGACCAATTGGGATTCTTACCAGGTATGCAGGGATGGTTCAACATTAGAAAAACAATTAATGTAATCCATCATATAAAAAAAACAAAAGACAAGAACCACATGATCTTATCAATTGATGCAGAGAAGGCATTTCACAAAGGTCGACACCCATTCATGACAAAAACTCTCTGTAAAATAGGTATAGAAGGAAAATTCCTCAACATAATAAAGTGCATTTATAAAAAGCCAGTAGCCAACATTATCCTAAATGGAGAGAGTCTGAAAGCATTCCCCTTGAGATCAGGAACCAGACAAGGATGTCCTTTATCACGACTCTTATTCAACATACTGCTGGAGGTCCTAGCCAAAAGCAATTAGGCTAGATAAAGAAATAAAGAGCATCCAGACTGGTAAGGAAGAAGTAAAAGTATCTCTATTTGCTGGTGACTTGATCTTATACACAGAAAACCCAAATGAATCCTCGGGAAAACTACTGAAACTAATAGAAGATTTCAGCAGAGTATCAAGATACAAGATAAACATACAAAAATCAGTTTAATTCCCCTCCACCAACAAAAAAAACATAGAGGATGAAATCACCAAATCAATACCATTTACAGTAGCCCACAAGAAGATAAAATACTTAGGAATAAATCTTACCAGAGATGTAAAAGACCTACTGCAAGAAACCAAAAGACACCCACATAAGTGGAAAAAACACCTTGCTCATGGATAGGAAGACTTAACTTTGTAAAAATGTCTATTCTACCAAAAGCCATGTATAGATACAATGCAATTCTGATTCAAATTCCAAAGACATTTTTAATGAGGTGGAGAAACAAATCAGCAACTTCATGTGGAAGGGAAAGAGGCCCTGGATAAGCAAAGCATTACTGAAAAAGAAGAACAAATGGGAGGCCTCACTCTACCTGATTTTAGAAACTATTATACTGCCACAGTAGTCAAAACAACCTAGTACTGGTACAACAACAGATACATAGACCAGTGGAATAGAATTGAGAATCCAGACATAAATCCATCCACATATAAGCAGCTGATATTTGACAAAGGCCCAAAGTCAGTTAAATGGTGAAAAGATAGACTGTTTAACAAATGATGCTGGGGTAACTGGATATGCATCTGCAAAAAATGAAACAAGACCCATACCTCACACCATGCCCAAAAACGAACTCAAAATGGATCAAAGACCTAAATATAAAGACTAAAACAATAAAGATCATGGAAGAAAAAATAGTGACAATGCTAGGAGCCCTAATACATGGCATAAACAGTATACAAAACATTACTAACAATGCAGAAGAGAAACTAGATAACTGGCACCTCCTAAAAATACTCATCCAAAGACTTCACTGAAAGAGTAAAAAGATTACCTACAGACTGGGAAAAAGTTTTTAGCTATTGCATTTCCGATCAGCATCTGATCACTAAAATTTACATGATACGAGAAAAACTCAACTACAAAAAGACAACCCAATTAAAAATGGGCAAAGCATATGAACAGGCACTTCACTAAAGAAGACATTCAGGTAGCTAACAGATACATGAGGAAATGTTCACAATCATTAGCCATTGGAGAAACGTAAATCAAAAGTACAGTGAGATTCCATCTCACTCCAACAAGGCTGGCATTAATCTAAAAAACACAAAATAATAAATGTTGGAGAGGTTGTGGAGAGACTGAAACACTATACACTGCTGGTGGAAATGTAATATGGTCCAACCACTTTGGAAATTGATTTGGCGCTTCCTTACAAAACTAGAAATAGAGTTACCATAAAAGATCATACGATCCAACAATCCCACTCTGTGGAATATATCCTACAGTATTCAGAGCCTTTACACGAACAGATATATGCATGCCCATGTTCATTGCAGCACTGTTTACAATAGCAAAAAGATGGAAGCAACCAAGGTACCCATCAACAGATGAATGGATAAATAAATATGGTATATTCACACAATGGAATACTAGGCATCAATGAAGAGTAATGATGAATCTGTGAAACATTTCATAACATGGAGGAATCTCGAAAGTATTATGCTGTGTGAAATTAGTCAGTTGCAAAAAGACAAATATTGTATAAGACCACTATTATAAGAACTTGAGAAATAGTTTAAACAGAGAAGAAAATATTCTTTGATGGTTATGAGAGGGGGGAGGGAGAGAGAGGAGTTTTCACTGGTTAAATAGTGGATAGGAATTGTTTTTGGGTGAAGGGAAGGACAACACACAATACAGGCGAGGTCAGCACAACTGGACTAAACTAAAAGCAAAGAAGTTTCCTGAATAATCTGAACACTTCAAAGACCAGGGTAGCAGGGGCGGGAGTTTGGGGACCATGGTTTCTGGGAACATCTAAGTCAATTGGCATAATAAAATCTATTAAGAATACACTCTGCATCCCACTTTGGAGAGTGGCTTCTGGGGTCTTAAACGCTAGCAAGTGGCCATCTAAGATGCATCACTTGGCCTCAACCCACCTGGAGCAAAGGAGAATGAAGAACACCAAACACAAAGGTGATTATGAGCCCAAGAGACAGAAAGGACCACGAAAAACCAGAAACTGCATCGGCCTGAGACCAGAAGAGCTAGGTTGTGCCCGGGTATAATCAATGACTGCCCTGACAGGGAGCGCAACGGAGAGCCCATGAGGGAGCAGGAGAGCAGTGGGATGCAGACCCCAAATTTTTGTAAAGAGACCAGACTTGATGGTCTGACTGAGACTAGAAGGACCCCGGAGTTTATGTCCCCAAACTTTCTATTAGCCCAAGACAGAAGGCATGCCCAAAGCCAACTCTTCAGACAGGGATTGGACTGGATTATGGGATAGAAAATGATACTGGTAAAGAATGAGCTTCTTGGATCAAGTAGACATGAGACTGTATTGGCATCTCCTGTCTGTAGGGGAGATGAGAGAGCAGAGGGCCTCAGAAGCTGGCTGAATGGACACGAAAATAGAGAGTCGAGGGAAGGAGTGTGCTGTCTCATTAGGGGGAGAGCAATTAGGAGTATATAGCAAGGTGTGTATAACTTTTTGTATGAGACTGACTTGATTTGTCAACTTCCACTTAAAGCACAATAAAAATTAAAAAAATATATATGTACTGTGCAGCTGGTGGGTGGAGTGTTCTATATATATGTCTACGAGTTAAAGTTGTCTGTGGCCTTTAGATCTTCTGTATCTTTGTTGAGTTCTTTTCTAGATGTTCTGTCCTTTAAAAAGAGCTGTGTGTTGAAGTCTCCTACTATTATTGTGGAACTTTCAATTTCTCTTTTCATTGCTGTTAGAGTATGTGTTATGTATTTTAAACCCCTGTCATTCAGTGTGTAGATATTTATTATGGTTATGTCTTATGATGGATTGTCCCTTTAATCATTATGTAATGCCCTTCTTCATCTTTTATGGTGGATTTTGTTTTAAAGACTATTTCATCTGAGATTAGAATTGCTTCTCCTGCTTGTTTTTTGGAAGCTGTTTGCTTGATATTTTTTCCAACCTTTCATTTTTAATAAATTTATGTCTTTGTTTCTAAGGTGTGTCTCTTGTAGACAGCATGTTGATGGATCCTATTTTTTTAATCTATTCTGTCACTCTCTGTCTTTATATGGGTTCGTTTAGGCCATTTACATTCAGTGTAATTTATTGATGTTATTGTTGTTAGGTGCTGTCAAGTTGGTTCCAACTCCTAGCGACCCTGTGTATGATAGAACAAAATATTGCCCATTCTTGCACCATCCTCACAATTGTTATGCTTAAGCCCATTGTTGCAGCCACTGTGTCAATCCATCTCACTGAGGGTCTTCCTCCTTTCCGCTGACCCCCTACTTTACAAAGCATCATGTCCTCCTCCAGGGACTCATCTCTCCTGACAACATGTCCAAGGTATGTGAGACATATTCTCACCATCCTTGCTTCTAAGGAGCATTCTGGTAGTACTTTTTCCGAGACAGATTTGTTCATTCTTTTGGCAGCCCATGGTATATTCAATATTCTTCTCTAACACTACAAATTCAAGGCTTCAATTCTTCTTTGGTCTTCCTTATGCATCGTTCAGCTTTCACATGCATAGGAGGTAATTGAAGACACCATGGCTTGTGTCAGGTGCCCCTTAGTCTTCAAAAAAAAAAAAAAATTTTTTTTTTTTTTTTTTTTTAGTCTTCAAGGCAACATCTTTGCTTTTCAACACTTTAAAGAGGTCTTTTGCAGTAGATTTGCCCAATGCAATGTGTCTTTTGATTTCTTGACTGCTGCTTCCATGGCTGTTGATTGTGGATCCAAGTAAAATGAAATGCTTGACAAATTCAATCTTTTCTCCGTTTATCATAATGTTGCTTATTGGTCCAGTTGTGAGAATTTTGGGCTTCTTTATGTTGAGGCGTAATCCATACTGAAGGCTGTGATCTTTGATCTTCATTAGTAAGTGCTACAAGTCCTCTTCACTTTCAGCAACAAGGTTGTGTCATCTGCATAACACGGGTTATTAATGAGTCTTCCTCCAATCCTGGTGTCCTGTTCTTTATATAGTTCATCTTCTCAGATTGCTCAGCATACAGATCGACTAGGTATAGTGAAAGGATACAATCCTGACGCACATTTTTCCTGACTTTAAACCATTCAACATACCCTTGTTCTGTTTGAACAACTGTCTCTTGTGTGACTTTATTGCTGTCATTTTGTGGTGATTTTTTTTTTTATGGTGCTGATTTTTTTTTAATTCCTCTTACTCTTCTGTGCTGAATTCATTTTATCAATGTTTTTTCATTTCTTTTGTTTTTGTAGATTTTGTTTTTACTGAGACATTATGTTTTTCTTCTTTATTTTGTTGAGTAAGTTTGTTAACTTTCTTTGTGCTTACCTTGAAATTTACCCTTATTTTCCTAGGTTGAACCAGTCTATTATTACCTGGTATCACTTTTCCTTCTTCTCCTTAGAAAGTTTACTGTTCTGATATTGTTGCCATTTAGAGATTAACCTCTCTGGCTCCCTGTTTTAAATCTTTTGGCTTTGAGTAGTCCTTGAGATTTCATTTCCTAGGTTGGTATCTGGCTGGTGCAATCTTGCATCCTAGAATCAGGCATCATCTGATTTTGTTTGTTTGTGAACTGAAGGACTCCCTTTCATAATCCTTCTAAGTTTGGTTTGGTTTTTACATATTCCCTTAATTTTTATTTGTCTGGAAATGTCTTAGTTTCACCATCATATTTGAATGAGAATTTTGCAGAATATATTCTTCTTAGTTGGCATTTTTTTTTTCTTTCAAGGTTTTACGTATGTTATCCCACTGCTTTCTTGTTTTTCCCCTCTGTATGTGACGTTCCTTTATTTTTGATGTTGCTGTCAGGATTCTTTCTTTGTCTTTGGTTTTATTTTACGTGATTATGATATGCCTTGGTGATTTTCTTTTGGGGTCTATCCTTATATGGGGTTTGTTGAGCTTCTTGGATGGTGAGCTATTCATCTTTCATCATCTTAGGAAAGTTTTCTGTCAGCAAGTCTTCAACGTTCTTCTCTGTGTTTTCCATTTTCTCCCCCTGTTCTGGAACTCTGATCCCTCACAAATTTTTGCTTTTGATTGTATCCCACATCATTCTCAGGGTTTCTTCATTTGTTTTTCGGATTTTTCCTCAAAGTGGTATCCAAGGATTTGCCTTCAATTGCACTGACCCTGTCTTCCATTGTTTTAAACCTGCTCCTCAGACCTTCTATGACACTATCCATTTCTGAATTCTTTTTGTTTGTCTTTTGTATTTCTAATTGTTATTTATGTGTGATTTCTAGTTGTGAATTTATTTTGATATTTTGTTCCTATATTATTTTGCTGAATTCTTCCATTGTTTTGTCTGTAGTTTCTGTGATTTTGTCTGCCTTTTCTATGAATTTGTCTGTTTTTCCCTCATTTTTGTGTGCTTTTTGCTTCAACTCTTGGCTAGGTCTGAATATTAGAGATTTGAATTTCCTATCAGGTAGTTCCAGTGCCTTTTCTTCTACTGGAAAATCATCTGGTGTTTTATTTTGGACCACTGCTGGAACCATCCTATCCTGTTTTTTTTATGTTTTGATATTGTCTGCTGTCTTTGGGACATTTAGGGGTTGTTTTCTTTGTTTATTGATTGTAAATTTGTTTGTTTCATCCTGCTTTTTTGTTTTATTTGGTTATGTCTGAGCAGGTGGGCTGTGCGTTCTTTTTTGTTTGCTTGTTTGTGGGTGTAATACTTTTCATCTCTTTGTCCAATGGGTGGGGCCAGTCTCTCAGCTATATTGCAGCAGGGCAGTTCCAGCTGAAGGGGTGAGCCTAGGATGGGTTGTTTGTGGCATGTACAGGGGCAAACAGGGTAGACTGCAGGTCAGTCCAAGGCAGGTTCTGGTAGGCTGTGCCTGTGCTGCTCAGGGGTTCGATGTTCAGCGCATGGTGTAGATATGTAGGAGGCAGGGGGGAGGTTGTGTTGTGTGGAGCTAAGTTGGGTATGGGAAAGAAGAGAAAGGAGAGAGGAACGAGATTAAAAAAAGAATACTGAGAATGTTTAGGCCAAGATGGCGGACTAGGTGGACGCTACCGCGGATCCCTCTTGCAACAAAGACTCGGAAAAACAAGTGAATCGATCACATACATAACAATCTACAAACTCTGAACAACAAACACAGATTTAGAGACAGAGAACGAACAAATACAGGGAGGCAGCAATTGTTTTCAGAGCCTGGAGCCACCGTACCAGTCAGGTGACCTTCGGTGCCCGATTTGGGGCAGAGCCCACGGGGGCAGAAGGCACAAACAAGGGGCCAAGCCCTAGCCTCCGAACTCACTCCGGGAGGGGGCCCAGCCGGTTCCCACGGGCGGTGTGGTGGCGCAGCCGGTGGGAGAAGTCCCCGGGAGGCAGTGACAGGTCTTTGAGTGGGCAGAGCAGCGTCCCAGCCGGGGAGCCGTCCCACCAGGATTTTGGCTGGGCGCAGGCGCCGCGTAAGCGCGGGAAGCAGCTCCATCCCCCTGAACTGACCCCAGGGGGGCCCTGCCAGTTCGCGCGGGGGGCGTGGTGGCGCAGCCGGTGGGAGAAGTCCCCGAGAGGCAGGGACTGGTCTTGGAGCGGGGACAGCAGCGTCCCAGCCGGGGAGCTGTCCCGCCGGGATTTAGGCGGGGCGCGGGTGCCGCAGAAGCGCGGGGAGCAGCTCCATCCCCCTGAACTGACCCCGGGGGGGGCCCAGCCAGTTAGCGCGGGCGGCGTGGTGGCACAGCCGGTGGGAGAAGTCCCCGGGAGGCAGTGACTGGCGTTGGAGCAGGGAGAGCAGCGTCCCAGCCGGGGAGCCGTCCCGCCTGTATTTGGGCGGGGCGCGGGTGCTGCATAAGCGCAGGGAGCAGCTCCATCCCCCTGAACTGACCCCGGGGGGGGGCCCAGCCAGTTTCGTGGGCGGCGTGGCGGCGCAGCCGGTGGGAGAAGTCCCCGGGAGGTAGTGACTGGTCTTGGAGCGGGGAGAGCGGCGTCCCAGCCGGGACGCGCAGTCGCAGCTCAGGCGCGGGGAGCTGCCCCGCTATCCTGAGCTGACCCCGGGGCGGAGCCCAGCCGGTTCGCGGCAGTGGCGCAGCGACGCGGCTGGCGGGATGGGAAGTCCCCGGAAGGCAGCAACTGATTTTGGAGTCGGGAGTGCACCCTTCAGTAGGGGAACCTTAACCTTGGGCGTGGGGCTGATAGCGGAGGATCTGACCGTGACTCTAGCGGGCCAGACCCCCCGGGGGCAATCTCTACACAGCCAGCACACATAGGCAACACGCCACACGGGAATCTCAGATATAATAGTCATTCCAAGCAAGACAAGCAACTCTGGCTATATTCTGAGGTGCTACTCTCCTATCTCTCTGATCCCTCCCCCACCCTCCCCAGGCGGCTTCATTAACATCTGAATAGCCTGAGCCAGAGGGAGAACTGTGATAGGGATCTGACTGCATTTTTTTTAGTGGATTTTCTGGAAAAACTAGTTTCCCAGTGATGGCTCAGAGACAGTAGTCCATATCAAACCACATAAAGAAGCAGACCATGACAGCTTCTCCAACCCCCCAAACAAAAGAATCAAAATCTTTCCCAAATGAAGATACAATCCTGGAATTATCAGATACAGAATATAAAAAACTAATTTACAGAACGCTTCAAGACATCAGAAACAAAATAAGGCAAAGTGCAGAAAAAGCCAAGGAACACACTGATAAAACTGTTGAAGAACTCAAAAAGATTATTCAAGAACATAGTGGAAAAATTAATAAGTTGCAAGAATCCATAGAGAGACAGCATGTAGAAATCCAAAAGATTAACAATAAAATTACAGAATTAGACAACGCACTAGGAAGTCAGAGGAGCAGACTTGAGCAATTAGAATGCAGACTGGGACATCTGGAGGACCAGGGAATCAACACCAACATAGCTGAAAAAAAATCAGATAAAAGAATTGAAAAAAATGAAGAAACCCTAAGAATCATGTGGGACTCTATCAAGAAGGATAACCTGCGGGTGATTGGAGTCCCAGAACAGGGAGGGGGGACAGAAAACACAGAGAAAATAGTTGAAGAACTCCTGACACAAAACTTCCCTGACATCATGAAAGACGAAAGGATAGCTATCCAAGATGGTCATCGAACCCCATTTAAGATTGATCCAAAAAGAAAAACACCAAGACATATTATCATCAAACTTGCCAAAACCAAAGATAAACAGAAAATTTTAAAAGCAGCCAGGGAGAAAAGAAAGGTTTCCTTCAAGGGAGAATCAATAAGAATAAGTTCAGACTACTCAGCAGAAACCATGCAGGCAAGAAGGGAATGGGACGACATATACAGAACACTGAAGGAGAAAAACTGCCAGCCAAGGATCATATCTCCAGCAAAACTCTCTCTCAAATATGAAGGCAAAATTAAGATATTTACAGATAACCACAAGTTTAGAGAATTTGCAAAAACGAAACCAAAGCTACAAGAAATACTAAAGGATATTGTTTGGTCAGAAAACCAATAATATCAGATACCAGCACAACACGAGGTCACAAAACAGAGCATCCTGATATCAACTCAAATAGGGAAATCACAAAAACAAACAAATTAAGATTAATTAAAAAAAAATACACCTAACAGGGAATCATGGAAGTCAATAGGTAAAAGATCACAATAATCAAAAAGAGGGACTAAATACAGGAGGAATTGAACTGCCATATGGAGAGTGATACAAGGCGATATAGAACAATACAAGTTAGGTTTTTACTTAGAAAAATAGGGGTAAATAATAAGGTAACCACAAAAAGGTATAACAACTCTATAACTCAAGATAAAAACCAAGAAAAACGTAACGACTCAACTAACATAAAGTCAAGCACTATGAAAATGAGGATCTCACAATTTACTAAGAAAAACGCCTCAGCACAAAAAAGTATGTGGAAAAATGAAATTGTCAACAACACACATAAAAAGGCATCAAAATGACAGCACTAAAAACTTACTTATCTATAATTACCCTGAATGTAAATGGACTAAATGCACCAATAAAGAGACAGAGAGTCACAGACTGGATAAAGAAACACGATCCATCTATATGCTGCCTACAAGAGACACACCTTAGACTTAGAGACACAAACAAACTAAAACTCAAAGGATGGAAAAAAGTATATCAAGCAAACAATAAGCAAAAAAGAAGAGGAGTAGCAATATTAATTTCTGACAAAATAGACTTTAGACTTAAATCCACCACAAAGGATAAAGAAGGACACTATATAATGATAAAAGGGACAATTGATCAGGAAGACATAACCATATTAAATATTTATGCACCCAATGACAGAGTTGCAAGATACATAAATCAAATTTTAACAGAATTGAAAAGCGAGATAGATACCTCCACAATTATAGTAGGAGACTTCAACACACCACTTTCGGAGAAGGACAGGACATCCAGTAAGAAGCTCAACAGAGACACGGAAGATCTAATTACAACAATCAACCAACTTGACCTCATTGACTTATACAGAACTCTCCACCCAACTGCTGCAAAGTATACTTTTTTTTCTAGCGCACATGGAACATTCTCTAGAATAGACCACATATTAGGTCATAAAACAAATCTTTGCAGAGTCCAAAACATCAAAATATTACCAAGCATCTTCTCAGACCACAAGGCAATAAAACTAGAAATCAGTAACAGAAAAACTAGGGAAAAGAAATCAAATACTTGGAAACTGAACAATACCCTCCTGAAAAAAGACTGGGTTATAGAAGACATTAAGGAGGGACTAAGGAAATTCATAGAATGCAACGAGAATGAAAATACTTCCTATCAAAACCTCTGGGACACAGCAAAAGCAGTGCTCAGAGGCCAATTTATATCGATAAATGCACACATACAAAAAGAAGAAAGAGCCAAAATCAGAGAACTGTCCTGACAACTTGAACAAATAGAAAGTGAGCAACAAAAGAACCCATCAGGCACCAGAAGAAAACAAATAATAAAAATTAGAGCTGAACTAAATGAATTAGAGAACAGAAAAACAATTGAAAGAATTAACAAAGCCAAAAGCTGGTTCTTTGAAAAAATTAACAAAATTGATAAACCATTGGCTAGACTGACTAAAGAAATACAGGAAAGGAAACAAATAACCCGAATAAGAAACAAGAAGGACCACATCACAACAGAACCAAATGAAATTGAAAGAATCATTTCAGATTACTACGAAAAATTGTACTCTAACAAATTTGAAAACCTAGAAAAAATGGATGAATTCTTGGAAAAACACTACCTACCTAAACTAACACATTCAGAAGTAGAACAACTAAATAGACCCATAACAAAAAAAGAGATTGAAACGGTAATCAAAAAACTCCCAACAAAAAAAAAGCCCTGGCCCGGACGGCTTCCCTGCAGAGTTCTACCAAACTTTCAGAGAAGAGTTAACACCACTACTACTGAAGGTATTTCAAAGCATAGAAAATGACGGAACACTACCCAATTCATTCTGTGAAGCCACCATCTCCCTGATACCAAAACCAGGTAAAGACATTACAAGAAAAGAAAATTATAGACCTATATCCCTCATGAACATAGATGCAAAAATCCTCAACAAAATTCTAGCCAATAGAATCCAACAACACATCAAAAAAATAATTTACCCTGATCAAGTGGGATTTATACCAGGTATGCAAGGCTGGTTTAATATCAGAAAAACCATTAATGTAATCCATCACATAAATAAAACAAAAGATAAAAACCACATGATCTTATCAATTGATGCAGAAAAGGCATTTGACAAAGTCCAACACCCATTTATGATAAAAACTCTGACCAAAATAGGAATTGAAGGAAAATTCCTCAACATACTAAAGGGCATCTATGCAAAGCCAACAGCCAATATCACTCTAAATGGAGAGAACCTGAAAGCATTTCCCTTGAGAACGGGAACCAGACAAGGCTGCCCTTTATCACCGCTCTTATTCAACATCGTACTTGAAGTCCTAGCCAGGGCAATTAGGCTAGACAAAGAAATAAAGGGTATCCGGATTGGCAAGGAGGAAGTAAAGTTATCACTGTTTGCAGATGACATGATCTTATACACAGAAAACCCTAAGGAATCCTCCAGAAAACTACTGAAACTAATAGAAGAGTTTGGCAGAGTCTCAGGTTATAAAATAAACATACAAAAATCACTTGGATTCCTCTACATCAACAAAAAGAACACCGGAGAGGAAATAACCAAATCAATACCATTCACAGTAGCCCCCAAGAAGATAAAATACTTAGGAATAAATCTTACCAAGGATGTAAAAGACCTATACAAAGAAAACTACAAAGCTCTACTACAAGAAATTCAAAAGGACATACTTAAGTGGAAAAACATACCTTGCTCATGGATAGGAAGACTTAACATAGTAAAAATGTCTATTCTACCAAAAGCCATCTATACATACAACGCACTTCCGATCCAAATTCCAATGTCATATTTTAAGGGGATAGAGAAACAAATCACCAATTTCATATGGAAGGGAAAGAACCCCTGGATAAGCAAAGCATTACTGA